>NC_086159.1:44778532-50533532 GCF_035149785.1 Candoia aspera
AAGAATGGAAGGCTGGGGAATTCTTGGAGTTGAAGTCCATACATCTTAAAGTTGCCAAGGTTGAGAAATGCTGGTCTATAGTAGCAAATAATCAGGAGTCAGACAGCATCTTTTCCAACTTTAATCAATCATGTTAGAAATGGTGCTACCAGACTCCTGATTTCCAGAAAGTGTAGGAACTGTGTCAGAAAAATAAAAGCTCAGAGCAAGCTAAGGCTTGTGAAAGTTATCAAAATCTATTTTTAAAAGGGTTCTTTGCATATGGTAGAAACAAAAGGAAAGCCAAAGGGGACATAGGACAAAGAGGAAATGTTGATTTGGTACTTTGGTGATTTTGAAAAGGCATCAGTTAATGTCTGTTTTGTGTCTAACTTCTCCTAGAAAGGAAATGGAACCCTATTTGGTCACTTTTATGCCCCCAGGGAAGAAGCGAGCTGAGACTTAGGATATACAAGGAGAGGGAAGAGAGAATTTAGCTGATTAAAATAATTTAAGTATCCAAGGATAGACAGATTATATTCCAAAATACTAAAGAAACTAGTGTAGGTGATTGCAGAACTATTCTCAGCAATATTTGAAAACTCCTGGAGGTCTGGCAAGGTTGCAGAAGACTGGAGAGTAAATGTCATCCCCATCTTCTAGAAGAAGGATGAGGAAAACCAGACTTGTCACCTTGATGTCTATACTGAGTGAGGTCCTTGAACAGTTCATTAAATGGCACAATTGTGGCTACTTTTGTGTACACCCCCACTAAAACTGGCAGGGCAAGCTACTGTATATGAACAGGGAGTAAATCCCACACCACTAGCACTGATGATGTTACCTAGTTGGGTCATAAAATGTCTGCAAGCAAAGAACCAAGCTCAGAGAGCAACAAAAACTCCACAAAATTAAACTCCTCTGTTTCAGCAAGAATGAGTTAAAAATTCTGAATTGTCCCAATCATTGTTGAGTTCATGGTTGAGTTCATGGCAGTGCACAGCCCTACATGTGTTGCATTACTATGGAAAGCAGACTATCTGAGGACTTTCCTAAGCCACTCATTCTGACTAGAATGTCTTGATGATTGTAACACAGTCTGCTGATACCCAACTTATTCTGTATGGAGGCAAGCATTTTCTACAGTGGTCCCAACCATGTGGAATGTGACCCTCTTTTCAGTGCTTCCACCATAAATTAAAAACCTTTCTATTTGCCCATGCAGTTCTTGAATTTCCCCATGTACCTTCTGACCAGCTGCTCTAATAATTATTTATTAATTTGATCTTATTGTTATACTGTTTTATACCTTGAATTTTATTGTAGAATGTAGTAATTTCAGTTTTAACTGATCTGATGGCTTCAGACTGGAAAACAGGACATTGATGCTATAAATAAATACATAATATTCAACGCATTTAGATATTCATGTCTACCAGCCTTAAATTTGTTAGAAGCTATAATTTTACCCACATACAAGAATGAAAAGTAGAAAAATAAACAAGTGTTTCATAGTAATTTCTTTCTTTTGGTATCTGGGCACATTTAAGAATAATCATTTTTACAATTTAGAAAATAATTATCTCAAAATAAGCTGCCTATTCATTGATGATGACCAAGCCAAATTCCAGCTAGGCTGTATAATAGTTTTCAGACATAACAGAAGGAAAAAGCATTCCCATTGCTTTTGATTATATTTCACTGATGAAGAGATTTTGTCTGAGCTGGATTATTTATTGTTGGTTTTCACTACTAATGTAGTTCTTTTTTATCGGTAAACAGGATACAGTACTTTTAAACTACATAAAAATGAGCCATTGCAGTTTAGCAATATTTTAAAAGAGTTTTTAAAAGGTCATTGTAAAAGATCATTTTCTTAAAACAAAAAGTCAAAATCTGAAACATCTCCCCTCCCAAAAGTTATTTTGGTCATCTGATAAACAAAGATATGAAAAATTGCTAATTTCAATTTCTGAATTACTCTATTCTAGAACAAGCTAGATTATACTGTATATATTTTTTTAAGTTATACTTTTGAAAAACAGCTTATATTTGCAGATTGGCTACAAAATACACAAGCACGCACACACTCATACAAACACAAGATATATCCAATAGCTTTTGTATATGCCCAGATAACTTTTATCTCCACCTTCAAACAATATCTCCCCAAGTTGCATTGGGGGGAAAAACACTATATATTCTAAAGAGTTCACAAACTTGCTTTTAGAGACAACATCATGGTTTGTAGACAGAAAAGTCGTGTTTTATGAATGGATGAATATGAGCAGTTTCTATCTGCATCCACATCATATATGCATAAGAATGCAATTCAGGAAAATGTAAGGCCAAATCTTAATAGATTTTTAGATTCTATTCTCCACCTGCAAAATTTTTACATAGAAAGACAGGGAGGCAGGCTATACTGTCCACAGAAACTGGTCATTTTTGCTCAGCTTTCACTTGTCTGTGCTCAGAGATTACCCAACTGGCTCTGTAAAAACAATTCATCTACAGAACTATAGATCATAAAGCTTAATTTTTCAGCTGTTGTGATTGTCTTGATTCCTCTTAGTGGACTTGATCCAGAATTTAATTATGCTCAAAGTCAACTGGTTGAAATTAATAAGGCAAGTTAGTCAACCATAACAGAAGTAGCTGAGCTCAACTAAATCTTAATGCAACTCATTTTAGTATTTTCACTGCTCTGAAATAGATTTTTTGACAAATAAGCATATCCCAATAAGCAGAGATTACAAGACAACTCAAGAATGAATAATAGGATAAATTTCTATTTGAAAATGTACCTGTCATATTTTCCTCCATGATAATTTGTATGAGTCAAACTTATGGTGATCAAAAAATTTGCCCTCTTGGCATGAATAGCATTTTTCTTTTCTTTTTTCTTTTTGAAGTATCACAGTTGCTTGTTTTTATGGAAGAAAATGACTAACTTATTTTTAGCAGACAGGGCTATGATGCGATTCAAACAAATCTGAATATATTTTTGAATGACTAAGTGCCTTAATCAAAAGTAGTTAATTGAATGGAAAAAAGAGATAACAGTTTTCTGCATTCCCAGAACATCCTATTGAATAACCCACTGAAGTTATACCTGAATGATATGAACTGTACATTTGCAGAAACGTCTGCGGCAGTTTTGAAGTTTGCTATGGTCCAGAGTATATCAACTCTGATTTTATTTAATACATATTCCAAGATGAAAATCCTCTTAAGAAAAGACAAGTTTTCTATAACAGCCTTGCATGAAAGTGACTGCATATAGCTGAAGATGTGGGGAAAACTGATGCCTTAAGGCAGTGCTTCTCAATTGGTGTCTCCCAGATAGATGGAGCTACAACTTCCACTGGTCAGCAGGCAAATGATGATGCCAGCTGCAGATGATGGGAATTTCTGCCTAACACTTTTGGAAGGGAGACAATCAGGGAAGGCTGCTTTAGGAAATGTTTCTCCTTTTTCATGCTTTATTTTTTAGGGTTGATGACTTAATACAAAAAGTTACAAGGAAAATATATTTCATCCACAGTGAAAATGTAAGTGTCTTCGTAATCTTTCTTAATCTAGGACAAGAACTGTGAGAATTTAGGACTATCAGATCTGGCCTGCAAAAGTCCAATAATCAGAAGATGGCAGAAAATAAACACAGGAAACTCTTAACTCCTTCTTACCATTGAGTGGTCATATGGGGTTTTGCTGCCCAAAGCTTGTAGCCTTAGAATTGATGGTAGATTTTGAAGGTTAGAATGGAGAGTAGGCAGGTGTGGGCATTTTCTCAGATAAGAAGTACAGTGAATCAGCCTCCTTCAGGCACCAATAAATGGATAAATGAAAGGAGGAAGTGCTGCCCTATAGAAAAAAATGTCTTCAGAAGCCACCAATCAAAATTCAGAGTGACATCTCCAAACCAGCTCTGGTCTTATAAGGTTATAGCTAGGCTAAGCCTTGATAACATTTTCCCTAGTCAGTTTTTTTGGGGTGGGTGGGGTGGTATTTATTTATTTATTTATTTTTATGGGGTGGTATTTAAACACACAGCCTCTGCCAGCATGCTATTGTAATACAGTCTAAGATGGATACTTTTGAATGTTTAATCAGTATAGAAAGTAAATTGAAGTTAATCCTTTTTTGTTTACCATGAAAAAACCGAACAGTGTTACATTCATTTGTTGCTTTCTTTATTGTTGGGTTAAATCAGATGCTACTGCATCTAGGTGTTACCTGACAACCCTTGCTTTGTTGTGAGGCAAAGGAGAACCATTTGTGGAGGAGATGTTGATACTGGATTAATGTGAAAATTAGTGGCAGTAGACCATGCAATTTAGCCCAATGCTTCTGATTACAATTGACAGTAACCAGAAATCTCAAGGTCACATTCTCTCCAGAAATAGTGAACATTTTTTTTTCTCTTTAACATGCAACTTGGGGGAAAAAATGCTTAAATGGAATTTTGGAAGTAGGGTAGAATAAATAGTATTTGTGTAGCTGTTAACTTGCCTGACATATCTTTTCAACCATGGTGTATAACACAACCTGACAAATTCATGACAGTGTTGTCCTTTTTCTTCTGCAAAAACAGAGCAGTCATGTCTTTAACCCCACTCTTAGGTTTATGGCATAAAACGGGTGTATATTTTATTTGAGTCAGCCATAGCAAAAGTTTGCATGAAAATTCATAACTATTCAGAACAATTTGGAATAAAGGTTGCTGTATTATAGTGCGAGTCTATTGGCCCATCTAATTCAGCTCATGAACGGTCACTGTCAGGATTTAATTATCACTATTGAGATTCTGTGCATTTCAGTTCTCTCAGTCTCAGTGTACGGAAGTACTTCCCCTCCAAACATAGTGTGTGTATAATCCATTCAATCATGTCCAATTCTCAGAGACTACCTGGACAAGTCCCTGCAGTTTTCTTGGCAAGGTTTTTCAGAAGCGGTTTGCCATTGCCTTATTCCTAGGGCTGAGAGACAGTGACTGGCCCAAGGTCACCCAACTGGCTTTGGGCCCAAGGCAGGACTGGGACTCAAGGTTTCCCAGTTTCTAGCCTGATGCCTTAACCACTACACCAAACTGTAATTTCAGGTGGATGGATGGATGGATGGATGGATGGTTGGAAGGAATTTGGTAGCTCACCACTAGCTGGGAAATTTAGAAGTGTTATAATCCCATCCCCCCAAAAAGATAAAAGTCTAAAATCAAGTTAAATAAATAATTGTATTTAAAAGACACAAAAATCATAATAAAACTGATAAAGAGGCATTTAAGGGAGAGAAAGAATACTCAAGTTATAAATGCCAAGTCACAGAAGAGAATGCCAGATCTTCACTTGGCCCTGAAAAGCAGATATTATTCATGCGAGCTTGGCCTCCAAGATAAGGACATGTCAAATATTGATTTGGTATTATAAGAGGATTACAAATGATTAGCCATTTAATTTAGCATTACTGTACAGTTGCTGACTCTTTCAGCTTTTATCTACAGTAGCATGAGAGCTGCTTTCAGACTGTATCTAGAATTAAATATATCAGAGTAATGTGTCAGCTGTTA
This sequence comes from Candoia aspera, assembly GCF_035149785.1. Taxonomy (NCBI): domain Eukaryota; kingdom Metazoa; phylum Chordata; class Lepidosauria; order Squamata; family Candoiidae; genus Candoia; species Candoia aspera. Next base: position 44,784,081 of record NC_086159.1, read on the forward strand.
CATAATCTCTGAAGGAGAAGATTTTTGTATATATAGAAATTTGCCCCTTATTCATACATAGGAATTTCAAAACTGAAAAACTTTGGGCCTACTGTTTGCTTTTCTCTAAGTGCAAAAAGAAAATCTACATTTAAAAAGGATAGCAATTCTGTTACTTTTTACAATATTAGTCAAGCCTTGTTTATAGTAGAAGAAGAGAATAAGATATTCAGTCACAAACCTTTTTTTTTTAATTCTTACTACTATTTTTAAAAGTTTGTTTGGTTTGGTTTATCTCATAAAAAGTCTCTTTTGTTGCAGCTGAATGAAAACATGATACAGTGGCATAGTCCACATTTACAAATTTATTGAAAAGTGGCATTTAGGAAAGTACAATAGACAGTATGTATTTTTCCGTTCTTCCACTTAACAATTCTTTCTCAGTGCCATTCCCTACAACAAAAAGTCCTAAACATAAGAACTATGATATTTCTTTATACCACTATCTCTTCTACATTTTTCATCAACCCTGATTCTTCCTCACTTATGATTTCTCACATGATATATAGGAAAACCTGCAACTTGGGGAGCTGTTTAGTTTAGGAAAAAAAGACAAGAAGGGACACAAGAGAGGTGTATACAGTTATTATACAATTATAGATGTTCTGGAGAAAGTTTAGAAAGGGAAGATTTGTTTCTTTTTTCATATAAATGGTACCAGGATGATCCAATGAAGCTTAATGGTAAGAGATATAAGATAATACATCTTCAAATAATGCATAATTAAGCAAATTATGTGGAAAAAACTCCACAGACTCAATTTATCACTTCCATACTCTGAAAAGCTAAATATGTCTCAGATTTTCTTTGGGCTCAGGAGGCTTAATCATCTGAAGTCACAATGCCTCTTCCCAGTTATACAACTTATCCTCTAGCTCTACAATATCCCCAATCCCCAGGGTGGAAAACTTACCTTGATCCATATTGGTGACAGGGGGCTTACCCTCACATTCCACTAACTATAGGATGAAAATGCTCAACTAACTGTGTGATAGAGGACATCTGATGCAACTTTCCTCTTATCCCCAACCCACCATAAGGCAGCTTACATTTATCTTTAAATATTCCACTTCAAAAGTAGTGCTCATCTTCTGTTCACAACAAAAGTCTTGCTGTATGGACACTCTACAATAGTCAGATGGTGGTCTTGATGGTGACGCAGTCAGGGGCTGGGATCTGCAAAGCAAGCTTTGGACAGCTTGCACTGCTGCATGCATGCCCCCTTGTGTCTGGCTATTGGCAACAATTTGGTTTGGACTGCAGGAGAAATGGGGCATCTGGCTTTTGTAGAGGTATCTGCCTGAGTAACAGCTGACCAGCACTTCACCTGACCACATTCTGGCAGTACGTGGATTTTATATATATGAGTTCAGCAGCTTTCTGGAGGAACGTTAGATTTTTTAAAAAACATGTGTTTAGTGTTCTTTTGAAATAGTGGCAGACCTGTGATTAAAGAACAGAATTAGCACTTTCCCTACAGGAGGTCAGCTTAACCTGGGAAAGAGAGCCAGGTTTTGCCCAATGTGTCTTGGTGGTCCTGTCTGAAATGAGTTCATTACAGATAGCATTAGAAAGGGAGATGCTGTTTTGCCAATTCCAGGGCCATTTTGCACATTCCATGGGATACTTCTGAATACTGCTAGCTACTCGCTGCTTGCACTGCTTTCCCTTGCAGCACTTATCGATTTGGAAAAAATTGAATCTTGCTAAAATTGATGAAGATTTTGCTCTTTTCTCCTTCTAGCTTATATGATAAGTCACATGTTCTGATGAGGGATGGTGTCCACAGTGTTCTTCATAACATTTCCTCAGTGCTTGTGACCTGTTATTCAGAATGTTTCTGAACTCAGGTTATTCTGATCTTCTGGAAGATTGGTAGACTTATTTCCCAAAATAGAGTGGCTGACAAGTTGGAAGGGCAGAGAATGGGCCTGGGATGAAGTGGAAGGGATTTCTTTTGATCCATTATGTGGTCAAGACAAGTAGGTCAAGTATGTATTTATTTGGTCAGTGACCAGCAAAATCCACTTTGTGAATTCCCTCCAACTACCCCCTTTATCACTCCTCAACTCCACCAACTGGTAGATCCATGTTCTAAACTAGTTAGAGTGGTAAGTCACCAGCATGGAGAACTTTCATGTCTGTCATTCAGGCAACTTGAAAGGTAGCTAAAGCCTCTATTGCAATCACCCGCACACACTTATCCAAGCCTGCTTCACTGCAAGTTAAGGAGAACCATTGGTGGTAATTTGGGGGTGCCACTGGGTGGGAGGGGAAGTGAAGCCAGGGGAATTCACCATTCTTTATCATTAAAGCATCCTCTAATAAAGCTATAAGTGCGTGACCACTCACAAGCCTCATTACTGTGGCAGATTAGAGTTCAGCTGTCAGACCACTGCATATTATGTCACCATACTTTTTTGCTGACTCAAGTACTGGAAGAGTGCACATTCACATCTCTGTGAAGAAGAGCCCCTTGACTGCTAGCAATACATTTTGTAGGAGTTCTCTTTGATTCCATATTCCATGCTCTTTGTACAGCAGTCTCCACAACTTGGATGTCCAGCCTATCATTGGCATTCCATCTTCAGTTCTTCAGGCAGAGTGACATTGGGAGACAAGTTAGCAAAGTTTTTGCCCCCTAAAAAAATCTCTCATTTGAACTTTTTAACTTAAGATGTAACAAATACATTAGACAAATTTATGAAGTCTAAGGCTACAGTAATCATGAGGAATATATGCCACCTAAAGATATGAGGCAGGATCCCTCTAAAAATCAGGATGATTGCTCTCATGTCCCAGTTGTGAATGTCATAAAGGCATCAAACTGAGTAATAAAGGAAATAGGATGCTATTCTAGATACCCTTTGGTCATGTCACATGTATTCTGAATGCTTTCTCCAAGTTTCTATTTCCTAGGCTGTCTAGCCCTCATTTATCATGCAAGCTACCAAGCTATCCCTGTTCTTAGAAGCTACATAAGACAATTTCCTTGTGAATGTTCCATGCTACCACACTGCTTAGGGATTATTATAATAATAAGTGAAAAATGCACTCTTTCTTTCTCTGCAATAAAATGCTCAGTTATCAGCCTTTCCAGTTCTCCTGATTATGGATCTTTCCTTGTTTTACCATATCAGCCTGTCAGCAGTAAGTATAATTAATTCCACTTTATTACATAGGAAGGCACAAGAACCAATTTTCTTTTCACATAGAAAACAGAGAGAAAATGCCTCAACTTTAACATAATTTAAAATCAGCAATTCTTGAACAAGATTGTTGCTTCAGCTAATTACGCATTTAACTATTACAACTACCAATAATCAAATACATGTATACATCAATATGCCAACTATTCTTATACAAACACTTGTTCTAAATATAGTCATCATTCAATTCCATTTTGGCATGGAATACTTATCTTGATACCTGATTATAAAAAACTTTTCTCAGCATGTGGAAATAGTATAATAGCAATGGACGAGCTATGAAAAACCAAACAGCCATATCGATTCTCTGCAGTATTATTGGAAATTCTTTGATAAATATGACTAAGCTGTCTAAAGATTCTTCAGGTTAAATTTAACACTTTTTAAAAATGTTTCCTTCTATAATCTATTAATATACACCATTGCCCTAACAATAAAATATGAAGAGTTGTTAGAGGCGCAGTTAAGGAATAGTCTGCGTGATACTGGACAGCTTGGCACATTTGCAGATTTCTTTGGACACACTTAATGGATCTGTTCCCTATTACTTGCTAATTATTTGCTAATTCACCATTTATTTTCATGTGCATGAATACTTTGTACCCCAGTCTGCTTTGCAATGTCTCCACTGGAAGTTATATAGTAAACACATCAATAAAAAGTTTGTAGGATCATGATAGCTTTTCTCAAACTGTTTCTGGAAGACATAGCCATGGTCCTTGTTTCTTTGATAGCAAACTGTAATTAGGGATGAAAAGGGTCTAAGAGAGTGATGGAGAACACCCATGAATATTCTTTTCTTCTGGCATTCTTTCATCTCAGTTTTGATTCAAAACATGCTATAGGAAGTGGGAAGTTTCATGTAAGCTTAAGTAAGCTAAAAAGGAAAAAGACCTGCAGCCTTTTTCTTGCAGTAGTAAGACAAAGAACAAGGTACCTATATTGGACATGCTTATTATTATTATTATTATTATTATTATTTGAATATAGCTTATTTTGAGTACCGGGCTAAGGCTCATTGTTCTGAGGATTATTTATTGACAGTTGTCCCTAGAAATACTTGAAGACTTAATCAATCTGTAATTTTAAGTGAACTGATTTAGACTGTCTAGGCTGATTGGATTTCATACTTCTATCAGTTGAAATACAGTTCATATATCAAAAACAATATCAGAAATGCAGATACATTAGCCCTAAAGTGCTTTTTTTAGGGGGAAATGCATACAACAGTGAATATTTAAACATGCATTTATATGCAAATTTCTGGTCTAGTGGTTAAGGCAGTGGGCTAGAAACCAGGAGACTGAGAGTTCTAGTCCCACCTTAACCATGAGAGCCAGCTAGGTGACCTTGGGCAGTCAGTCTCTCTCAGCCCAACTCACCTCCACAGGGTTGTTGTTGTGGGGAAAATAGGAGGAGGGAGTACTAGGTATGTTTGCTGCCTTGAGTTATTTATAAAAATAAACAGGATAGAAAATAAATAAAATAATAAAAATAAACTAGGTGAGAAGAGACTTATCAAAAGAAAGCAACTTGCTGCTGCCATATGTTTTGGATTACAATTCCTATAATTCTGAACCAGCATAGCCTATGGTCAGAAAATAAGAAAAAATGGATTTAGGAAGGAACACAGGCAAACCCAATTTAGTTTTGAATTAGTGATCTGTTCATTCCTATTTAATCCCTTCTCATAAGCCAACAACTGCTGTAGCTATTTCACTGAAATGTATTAGTATTTATATATTCAATTCATCATGCCAAGAGCTAGCACCTACTTTTAGATGCTATTTTTTCAGCCTTACTATTATTATTTCCATATTATATGTTCATTCTTTAATATTGCTTCCTACTATCCCCTGTCCATGCTCCCTTTCACTGTTCTGGAAATTGGATGGAATCACAAAAACCACAGCAGGAGCAAAATTTGAATATCAAATGTTTGCTTCAAAAACAGAAGAGCTTCCGGAACAATTGACTGGAGAAGGACATGGTTTTCAATGGCTTTCATATGTGCAGTTAAAAGAACGGTTTAATATGGATAAAAAGACATTGGAATGGAAAAACACTAAATGGATTTGAAATTGAACTATGTACAAATGATGAATATGTACTGTAATAACAAAAATGCTTAAACTTTTTTTAAGATTCAAAACAGAAGAACAGGTTAAAGATTGCATGACAAAATGGTCTACTAACCAGATATAACATAGAGATGGGAGAGAAAGTGGGTAACTGGTATTAAATTTATATTGTGTCATAATTTAAGAGAAAACATTTATAAAATGATGTATTGTTGGTATATGACACCCAGGAAATTATCAAAAATGTACAAAGGTATTTCAAATCTTTTGGAAATGTGAAAAGCCTGAGGGGACATTTTATCATGCATGGAAGACTTGTGAGAAAGCTAGAAATTTTGGATACAAATTCTTGCAATGATGCAAAGGATTCTAAAGATTAATACTGCAAAGAAACCAGATTTTTTTAAAAATTGGGATTTATGGACAATGAGTTAGAAAAGGCTCATGGCAGATTGATTTTGTATATGGTAACTGCAGCAAGATTATTTTATGCACAATGATGGAAGAATAATGAAATTCTCACAGTGGAAGAATGAATTGTAAAAATGTCAGAATTTGCAGAAATGGCAAAACTGACCTGTTTTAGGCACCTTCCAAATATGCAGACTTCAACTTCCAGAAATTGCTAGACAGCATGATCCTTACTAAGAATTCTCCAATCTGAAGCCCACTGATCTGGAAGGATCCAGGTTAAGGAAAGATGGTTTCATTCTTTACTTTATCCAGTTACTTTCAGTATGCTGGTTGTAGTTATTGTTGCAGCACTTATTTTAAGCATTCCTTTTAAGGACTGAAAAGCAGGACAAAACGTTATAATATAAATGATACTATAAATAAAGTTTTGCCTTCTGGTGGAGTTAGAAGTAGAATTCAATAAAATCAAATTTCTTCAGGGACTGCTCATGTGAGTCAGAAAGGCCTTCGGATTTGTTTTCATGGCCACCAACATACAGTAAAGAGTTGTCATGGTGAATGTGCCTGAATAATAGATATTTGAATCATCTGAGTTGTGTAAAAAATAAGGAAGTGCTAAGCATGTGTGGGTTGCAAGAAAAATGTATGCAAGCTCCTCTGAGCACAGGGTGATGAGGTCACGTGCTTCTGTGCCCTGGGCAGTGGCTCAGCCTCTGAATGGCTTGATGGCAGTGAAAATAGGAGGGAGTAACACTTTTTATACAATTGGGGAATCTGACACTATTAATTTTTATTATATGAAACATGTTCTTATATAAACTGTCTTATGGACATTTAAGGTTCTGATTGTGGAAAAAAAATCTAGGTATTTTGAATATATAGACTTCCCTAGAGATAAGATATCAGTGGAGATAAAGATCAAGAATGAATGGTTTATTGTTTTTATGTCACTGCAACTTAATAGACTCTGCCTAGATCATACATACAATCTTAAATCTTTTTAATGAAGGTAATAATGTAGACTTCTGGTTTTATGACTTTGGTTTGTGAAATGTCCAAAGATGAGCAATTGTGGCAATATACAAATGATGGAAAATAAATAAATGAATATTGAAAAGTGGTTATTTCTCCTTTTAATAAGATAGTGAACCTGTGAGCCTATGTATTACATTGGGCTTCCAAAATTCCAGTTATCAGGTGACCTCCCAAAGGTTCTTGGGTCAGTGTGTTGAAAATTAATGGGCCATTGATTCTCCATTAAGAACCTATTTAAGAATGTGCATTTAATTAAAATGAGTTATTGTGCATGAGTTAAAGCCATTTTCAACATATTTAATTTAAAGGAAGAATTTATTTTTTTTACTTTACTCCTAAAAATGGTTTCTACATAAGCAAGTTCTTCTACCTGTTGACATTTGAAAAATCAAACAATATTTTCTAAAATTCAGCCTCTATCTTGTGCATTCTGTGTTTCACTGCAGGCTAATCATGACAAACCAAGTTATACAATTCTCCAAAAGTGAGAGTGCAGGCTTCTGCTTTGTTTCTTGTGTTGCAAGCCCCATTAAAGGATGGTTCGTGCACCATGTTAAGGAACCACAGCTTTCCAAATGTAGGCATATCTACCTTTACCCTTGCAGCTTGATAAAAACACTTCCATTTAAGACATAGCCACCTTTCCAACTACTTCAATTCAAGATGGGACCAACACAGCTAAGTTCACCCATGACTCAAAGTATCTGCTTTTGGCAATTGCTTACCTCTGTTCCCAGGATTCTTTCATGAGAACACACTACCAAGGAGATATGTCACATTTTGTCACTGCTTCTGCAATTCCCTCTATGGTAAAACCTCTGCTCTAACCTTCTGATCTTCAAAGCCCTACATGGCACAGGGCCAGGTTATCTGCAGGACCACCTCTCCCTAAGGACATCTACCCATCCTACCAGGTCAGATAGGGTGGGCATGCTCCTAGTCCCTTCCCTTAAACATTGCCATCTTATAGGATCTAGGAAGTTTGCCTTTTCCGTGGCAGCCCCTGCCCTATGAAACACCCTTTCCCTTGAAGTTTGGCAGGCCCCCACCCTCCTAGCCTTCTGAAAAGCACTTAAGACCTGGCTTTTCCACCAAGCACTGGCATAGTGTGAGGTGGATGAGAGGATTTAATGATGGACTGCATGTGGAAGCTTAACTTTGGTGCCAGGCTTTTATTGTTTATGGTTTTAATAGATATATGTATATCTGGAGGGAACATCCAGAAAGACTTCACAGGTGTCTACAGTAAAAAAAAAAAGTCAGTATGGCTGCTACAATGGTACCATCAAAATTCTATCCATTGTGGCTGACATTCTGACTTTTTTTTCACGATACCCTGTAGACACTCCTGAAGAAGAACCTAATGCTGAAAAATGTTTCAGTAGAGAGATGGCCCTGCTCTTTATTTGAGGGTCAGCTCTTTGGATTTTTAGAACCACATCTTGTTTCCTGGAGGTTTTGGTCTCTCTACCCATGCATGTTTTTCCACCCAATTCAGAAGCTTTTTATTGACCTTATTTGCCTTTCTGCTTCTCTTTCTCAGCCAGTAACAAGTGTACCTTTCTTGCCATAAGCCTGACTTGGTGGTGGGGGCTAGTGGGAGACAGAGAGAATGAGAAAGATGCCTGACCAGGGAAACCATAGTAACTTAATTATAGTATATGATACAAAGTCAATCCATCAAACAATAGGAAAGAGATGGGAGATACAATTTGCTTCAGCACCATTTCTGTTATTGTTACCTGGTAGAGTCAGCTGCAGACAGTACAAAGCTATGCCAGCCAGCTTGCCTGCCAGCCAAGAATTACTATAATCCAATATGAAGAGGTCATGAGAACATGAATCTAATGAATCTAGGCTAATAATTACAGCTCATTAAATTACCTCTGAAATGATAGCAGGAGTTGTAATTTTTTTTTTTTTTTTTGTAATTGATGTTGCTGACATCCTTGCACCTTTCAGGCTGTGTTAGTTATAAAACCTGCCATGTTACTGTTTAAGTTGATAAAAATGTCACAAATTAATGGAACTAGAGAGTCTCTAAATGTCATGGAGGTCTGAGAGGCAATGATAGGTGGATCTGTTAAAGCATTTGTATTGCTTAAATTGAAGCACAGCATGATAGAAGGTGCCAAATCAGATGCTTCTGCTTTATGCTGTCGATTAACCAGATATTTGCTGCAACAGCTGATTGAGTTTATTTTTAATGATATTTTTAAGATATTAATTAAAATAGATGCAGTAGGGATTTTTATTAACATTTCATTTGCCTTTTGGGGAAATATAGGGACAATAGACCCCTGAATAGATTTAAGATTTGCTTAACGGTATACAAGGAAACAGTCAATTAAACTCCAAATAACTTTTGGTAAATGTATATTTGCTTGACAGGTGTAGTACTTCGCTACACACTCTCTTGTGTAGATGTAGCTGTATTAGTAAATTTTGTCTTGCTCCCAAACTATAAGTTTGTGACAGTTCAGCTAAGTGGGTTCAGCTAAGTGAATGATCAAACTACAGGCTAAATTGGATTAGCAGTCAGTCAAGGCAAGTCAGGAAGCAGTGAGGATTTGTAGTTCTAAGAAGTTAATAAAAGTTTTCTTGCTAAATAATAGTTCCCAAAATTAAGGGAAATAGAAGCATTGACTATATAGCTAATATGTGAGCCATACTGGAGATCTATGAGGGGTACCATATCTTGAAATGCTCCTGCCCAAGTTGCTTGCCAGCTGAGCTAAGTTGCCATTTATGAAATACAGGAAGCTGCCAAAGGACTCGTCCTCTGTCTCTTGACTGCTTTGTCTAATCTCCCTTCCATTCCTTTCACAACCATTGCACAATCTGTCACAGTAGCCATAGATCTCTGCAAATGTTCATCTGCATTCAGTGTGGTCTAAGTTGAAGTAGATGCTTCCCTGTTGCGTGCGAACGATGCTATTTTGGCTATAGAAGAATCAAATGAATTCACTCTTGTGATATAGGAGTTGGGAATTGTACGGTTACCTGGCGCTCGAGCCAGTGCAGCCATTTAGGCATGATAGATCCTTCAGTGGATTTGTCATACTACAAAGCTCCTAATCTTCACCGGAAGTGAATGTACAAGATTCAGATGAGAGACTTACAATAAAAACTGTTATTTTGAACTCAGAATATCTTTTTTGGGTCATGCATATTAAAAGCAATCACATTATTGGTGTTCTATATTCAGTAAAATTCTGTTACTCCTAGAAGGAAGCATGGGATGTAAGCTTTTCTCTCTTACCTTCCTTTTTTGTGTTTTGTGTTTTTGTTTGCTTGTTTTAAAGACTAAAATGTCAGATGCTTATTCTACTGTTACAAATTCCAGCACTATGGTAGTTATATATAGGACTCTTCCTCATATTCTCCCCATGACTGCATGGATATGCCACGTCTTCATGATGTTGCCTTTGCCTTGTCCCCAGCCCACACTGACAGAGCTTAAAGACTTCTTTATCTGTTCCAGGTCCAAAGTACTTTTCCTCCTCTTTTCCTGACACAGTTTTGCCATGGATAGAATCTAGCATGCTTTCTTGATGAAGTGGTTGGAGGCTGGGATTTGCTCAACTTCTATTTTACTCCTGTGAGAATGCTTCTGCCCTCCACTCCCTTGGCATTGTCCTCTGTGGGCTTTGTGGACTGGGTTACAGCAAAGACCAGCACCTGGTTTCTGCAGAGGCATTTGCTTGCATCATGCCTGAATGTCACCTTCCAAAATGCTCATCTGGTTGTATGCAGACTTCTTATATACATAGCTTTAGCACACTTTCAGGAGACTGTGACACCTAATTTTTAAACATATATTCAGTGCACTAGCATTATACTTATGCTTAAGAAACAGGACTAGCATTTATTGAGTGCCACAGAATGTTGATTTAAACCAGGGAAGTGAGTCTTATTGTTTGACCTATCCCTATAGTATTTGGCCTACTTCTACTACCAGGTTACACTAGCCTAGATACTCACTGATAGCATGGCAATTCCCTTGTAGTTCTAGCCAGGGACAAGAACTGTTTTGCCCACTTCACTCCATACCTCTTCTCCACACCTGAGACCTATTAACCTGGTTATTTTTCCACACAAGGTTAGGGGTCTTTTAGAAGGGCACTGGACACATGTTCAGAAGTAGCCCAACTGACAAATAATAAGCATGGAGCACTTCCACGCCTGCAACCAATTAGTCAAGCAACTTAACCGGTGATGAAACCAGCTCTTCTAACAACTCACCTATAGTGCCCAGAGTCCCTCTTTTAGCCACCCTCAGTGGCTAAATTTGAATAATAAATAAATAAATACTTGCCCATCCCAACCACACATTTAAAGAAAGCAATTGATGGCTTGCCTTGCGAGTGGATGGGGCTCGTTAGTTAAGGAAACAAAGCCAGGGAATCCACTAATTATTTTCCTTCATTTGTCCTGCCTTAAAACAATGACAGCACCACCCACTGGCATTACTAAGGCAAACAGAGCTCAGCAATTTATACAGCATACTTCTCTGCAATCTTGTGGACTGAGGACAGCACTTTAGTATGGCCATCTGATTGTGCTGCACTCACATACTACTGCAAAATTATTCAGGGCACAGGAGAAACTAGAAGACATGAAAGAAAATAGATAACCAGCACCTATATATTTCTAGTAGCAATGGCAACTATCTCTGTGAAGTATGGAAGAGCTTGCAAGCAGGTTTCGAGGCAAGTGTGTTGGCAGGCAGGCAGGCAGGCAGGATTTGATAGATAGGAAATCCCATTGCCTTTTACTGGATTATTCAGAATAGATTACATCTGCAGAATTATCTAGGCATCTTACCCTCAGTAAAATATCCTTAAAGCAGTTAAGAAATTAAGGGGGGGAAATTAAGGGTTCTGATATCATAATGATGTTCTTTCTATTTTAAATCTACATTCTTAGGAGGTAGACCTTTGATTATATACTTTTTCTTGTTGCTGTTGTTTTTCCACTCAATGAGAGTGTGATTGAGCTCTGTGTTTTTAATGGTCCTTGAAATTAACACAACTTTATATTCTTGTTTTTGCATTTGTATTATCGCATCATCACAAATTTTGGAGTAGTGTGTTGTTAACTTGCTCATTTTGTATCTGCTGACTCAATAGCAACAAAAGAAAGTAGTTTTGCAGCTTAAGGTAGAACCCTCTCTTGCTTAATGATTAGCTTGGGTTTTTCTGAACAGCCTGAGAAAACTTCAGATCTTTTCAGAAATTTTCAGAGAAAACTCAAAACCAATTATCCCAAACAGTTTATCTCTAAGATTTCTCTGCTAGTCCCATTAAACTAAATGAGAAGGCCAAAACAATTGTACATTAAAGAGAATGAGTAATAGGAACAGAAAACTTATAGTCCTCCTCACTTAGGCTGAATATTCCTATTCAGAAATGCTTAGATGAGTTCTTTATCACTAGGAATCATTTTAGTTTTTAATGCCTGCCCCAATTATGAAGCATGAGGATATGTATCTAAAATGTCAACATGGGCTATAGGTGGGCAATCTTATGGCACACTTATATAGCCAGCCCTCTACTAGAAAGAACTTGTATAAGAGTTATGTCTAACATGGAAGAATAGTTATCACAAGTTCCTTCTGGTAGAGGGCTTCCTATATAAGCTTGTTTAATAAATAAATGAGTCAAATAAAAGACAAAGCAAGCTTGCCAGTACAGGCCACTGACACAGTAGGATGCCCAAAACAGTGTAAGGATGGGTTGGACGTCAGATGGTCCAATCTCTCAGTTGCTGCCATATGATTGTCCACCTATAGTCCATGTTGATATTTTAGATACATATCCAAATTAGTGTATTTGGAATTAGAAGGGACACGTTTAGTTGATGTGACTTACCTTTGTCATAACTAATCTATTTTGAACCATTATAGTTGTCATGATTCAACACTGAGCAAAATAAGTTACCTTTTAGAATCTTTTAGCATTTTAATAATAATAATAATAATAATAATAATAATAATAATAATAATGTATTATATTTATATGCCACCCAACTCCCAGTGACTCTAGGTGGTTTTCAGGAAGTAAGAGGCCAAGCAACTGTTCTTCTTCAATTATAATTAACTTGCTTTAGCCTTCAGAATGACATTTGAAAGAAAATGTCCTACATTTTAATTACAATTTTCAGTCTATTTCATCAAAGTGAGTATGCTTCAGAAAAGCATTCAAAGGAGAAAAGAATTTCAGAAAAAGTGAAATGTGGCATTAGTTATTTAGTAAAGAGGTGGCCAAGGGTTTATGCAATTTTTCACTGAACAGTCACCATACTCTCCTGGGTTTCTGATACTTTAATTAAGACTCCATGGAATTTTAATTTAAAAGAGGGAGATCTCTTGAGGTATTCCTCCTACAAAGTTTTTTCAATATTTTTCAATAAATTAATAACAAATTATAATTAGTTTTCAAAATAATTCATTATATATTTTTATCTGGTCTTTCATACAGGGGCTGACGCCAGCCTGTACTGCTCTCCCTCCTCTGTTTTTCTCACTGACAATAAACCTATAAGGGAGGTTGGGCTGAGAAAGAGTGCCTGGCCCCATCACTAACTGAACTACTGCAATACACTAGCCTTTACAATATGGTCTTTCCAATGTAGCTTTGGGGAATAAAAAGAAAACATGGATTACATTTATCTCAGACATCTTTGAAATCAATGATAATGGAGTGAAGGTCAGAACATACAACAGGTTCCACTCACAGAAACTTAGAGGTTATTGCTAGATCTGTGGAAGAAAAAAAGCAGAATTATGCTCTGGGATTGTCACCCACTTATGTTCAGCATCTTGAGCACATTGTGAGTTGATTTCCTTCCTTTAATTTCACTGTTTTCACACAATGGCAATTTTCCCTCAGCTGCATCCTCCTTCCCTGTGATTCCTTTTCTGTTTGCAGAGTGTGTGTGCGTGCGCGCGCAGAGAGAGAGAACAGTCCCCTGAACAAAAGCATATGCTCATCCTTGTACCAGATATAAAAGATGACAAGAAGAGAAACAGCTGGATGGTTGCAAGCATTTTTCAGTTTCTTTTGTCAGTTTTTTGATCCATTCTCTCCAAGTATTTTCTGACACCTGCATCAGTTTCCTGTTCACAGTTGGGAAGGGTGATGCTGTGAGTACTGATTCATTTCGTTAAAATCATCAAGGCTGCATTGCAAGTTCTAGGGTAATTTTATGTCCTCTGCTCTGAGTGTTAAAAAAGTATGTTTAGCTCAGGGAAATGGTTACTTCTAAGTATGCTGAACTCAAGCTCTCTAAAGGCTACACGAAGGGTCTCTGTGCCTACAAACGTGAACACACTGAAGTTATTAAGCTACCCTGATTCATTTGCTCACATAAAAAGCACCAAATATCTTACCCTCATTTTCAAAGTGCATTGCTTGCAGATGTTGATGCTGGAGACCTAGCTTTAGGCTACCAGGTGCATCCATTGGGTTGCAGATGGTGAAGCAACTATTAGAGTTAAGGGTTAGTTGCAAAATAAGCTTTGTTGAATAAGCAGCCATAGATAATAAACAGCAACACTAGCAGGATATAGCAACAGTAACTTGTGGGAAATGTTACTGACTTTAGAAAAATTCAACGTATATCCATGGACAGTGTTGTGGCCAGATAAAGAATGCCACCAATAAATAAACATGCTGTTGGCAGAAAGAACTGCTCTACCAGTGGCAACTACAAAAAGTTTGACATCTGGGACAGTTGTAGTGGTATATACAATGGCAGAGATGAAATACATTCATAAGACAATGTAACAGCAGTGCAGAAGGCAATGAAAAACCAGTGCGATGTATTTTCCCAGAAAACCCATCAGTGCAATGGACAAATAGCATTGATAGTCTTCAGCCTTTAAGGCTGCGTTCTGGACCCCTATGTTCAGCCCCAAAACCTGGACTCTGAAGCTTCAGTACTTCTGGACTCCAGTTGCTGCTACTTAAATCCCAGTCACCCTGCAATAAAGCCTCCCTCATTCATGATTTGATTGTGGATGACAGGACTGACCTGGCCTGTATCACTGAGACCTGGTTGGGTGGAGGGGAGAGATCCCCTCTATGAAATGTGATGGGTTTCGGATGTGGCACCAGCCACAACTCCAGGGCATGGGTGGGAAGGGGTGTCATCTGGGAACCTCTGGTAGCCTTTAGGAGTACTACTCCAGACATAGCCAGATGTGAGACTCTCTTTGTGAAGTTGGGGTATAGGGATCATTTGGGATTGCTGCTTGCTTGCCTCCCTTCCTGTAGTGTAGCAGCATCCCTGCTGAAGCTCCTCAACTTTGTGGCAGGTTGGCAGTGAAATTCCTCAGTCTTATAGTCCTGGGAGCCTGCTTTTTAGGCAACATTGCCGAGCAGGTGATAGGCACACAGCTTCAGAGGGCCCTGTCTGAAGTAGATTATCTGGGCCCTTTTCAGTCAGGATTCAGGCTGGATTACAGCACTGAGGCAGTGTTGATCACACTTGTGGATGACCTGTGGAGGACTCAGGATTAGGGTGTTGCATCCATCTTGGCCCTCCTGGATCTCTCAGTGGCATTCAATACCTTTGACTATGGTATCCTTCTGGAACTGCTCCAGGGGTTGGGAGTGGAGGAAACTGTTCTGGAATCATTCTCCTCCTTCCTCTGAGACAGGTTCCCATTGGGGAGGCAGCATCAAGCCCTAGACCCTTGCAATGTGGAGTGCCTCGGAGCTCAAGTCTTTTGCCCCATCTCTAACATCTACATGAGGCCACTTGGAGAGGTCGTCCAATAGCACAGGGTGCAATATCATGTTGATGATACCAGTTATGCATCTCCACCCCTGGCTGACCAAGCAACACTGTCCTGGTGTTGGCCTAGTGCCTGGGTGCTGTAAGGGTTTGGACAGGGAGAAACTGGCTTTGATTCAATCCTTGGAAGACAGAATGGCTCTGGGCTTTTGGCCCCCCAGGTCTGGAGATACATTACTTTTGACCCTTGATGGGATAGCACTTCCACCGATAGAGCTGGTGAGCAATTTTGGGGTCCTCCTGGACATGCAGATCCTGCTCAGGGAGCAGGTAACAGCTATGTCTAGGGGGCCTTTGAGCAGAAATATCCTATATGCCAGTTGTGCTCACTCCTGGACTAGGAGGCTTTGTTCATGGTCACTCAAGCCCTGGTCCCTAGTTGGGTTATGGCAATGTGCCCTACATGGGGCTGCCCTTGAATACCATCCAGGAATTACAACTGGTCTAGAATGCAGTAGTGTGTGCAGTTTTGGGCATCCCACAGTCTGCTCATGTTACACCACTGCTGCAAAGCTGCACTGGCTTCCAGTTCTTTTTTGGGTGCAATTCAAGATACTGTTCATCACCTTTAAAGCTCTGAATGGCATGGGACCACATTATTTGCAGGACCGCTATTCCCTGAGGATATCTACGTGCTCCACCAGGTCTGACAGTGTGAGCATGCTTCATGTCCCTTCCCTTAAATGTTGCCCTCTGGTGGGACCTAGGCAGCAAACCTTTCTGGTAGTGGCCCCTGCCCTTTGGAACACTTTTCCCCTGAGATCTGGCAGGCCCCTACCCTCTTGGCTTTCTAAAAAGCCTAGAAAACTGTCCTTTCCCACAAGCTTTAGGATGTGTGTGGCTGAAGCCCAGGAAAGTTACTGTTGGATATAAGGGGTTTGTTGTTTTGGTGGGCATCAGGAGTTTTTATGTTGGTTTTACACTTTTTACTGTTTTATTATTGTTTATAAGCCACCCAAAGTTATGATACATAAGATTAGTGACTAAATAAGACTTTTAAACAAACAAACAAACAACCTGCAGTAGCAGATGACACCAAAAGAAGAAAGGAATACTATAACAATGGGCAAAGTATTTGTATTCTGCTTAAGCAGATCTAGCTTGTACCTGTTTTTCATGCCACTAATGATTCTCACACAGAACAAGGACAGTGAACAGAGTGCATTAGCAAGGAGTTGGAGGAGCAGCAAACACCAGATTTGGGCTGTGTATGTGAGATACAGGCCTTTATGAGGCTCCAGAACATTTCTAGAAAAACCATTTTGAAGTTAGAAGGCACATCAATTAATATAAAATGACAAATAGGTAACTGTCAGTACTGCATAGTCATCTTCTTTCTCTTTCTTATGGTAATTCTATTTCTAGCCCTTTTTGCCCCAGTCAGCCCTTACACAAAGCATTCCTGCAGTGTCTCAATAGATGCTACCACTAGGCCAGTATTCCTATAACTTGATTTGCTAAAGTACAATTGGAATTTCAGTTTCTGCTATAGAAATCTATAAAATACACCCTGCAGATTGTCTGATTCTGTTATTGCATTAGAATGTAATAGAAATATGAAATATCTGACTATTTTATTGAAGAGGTCATGAGACAGTCACACAGAACTAGGGCAGAGATTGAGATCCATGTTTCTGGACATGCCCATAAACAAAGGACTTGGGGCCAATCTTAGGCTTCTTTTTAAAATTCTACTTAGCACTACAATCCAATATTGTCCTAAACATGTGTAAACTGTCAGGATATGTGGAATCATTATTAAAAATAACAGGAGAAGACATTGGAATGTGAGCAAAAACTAATTTACCTCCTGCCAGGTAAATAATAATGGCTTTCATGGAATAAAGAAGAGCCAATCAGGATTCACTTATTTGCAAGTATAATTTGGTTTCCTGATTTCAGGCTTCATTATTCACTACTCAGAACACAAAGCAGGAAAATCTTACAAACACAACATGAATGTTTTCAGTCTGTCATAAGTAAGGCTGCCTTTCCAGATTCTTCTAGTTAATTTGCCTGAACAAAAGGAACTCTTTTTTCTTCCTTTGTTAAGGTTATTGTTGTTCATATTTAGAGCTGTGATTGGCAGAAAAAGTTCCTAGAACATTTCAATTGCCTGTTACTTGACTTTGTGGTGTACTTGGGGGAAAATATGTATTTGTAATTTATTGTAACTTGAGTCATCTTGTGCAACAGACCTGGAACAAACAAATTAAAGGCTTGGTTTTATATCAGAAAAGGTCCTGTTCAGGGAAATAAGCAAAACAAACACATAAGATGAAGCAATTGAAACAATTTTCTTTGTATTTTAGAAAACAAACATTGGACTTTAAACAGCTTCCATCAAAACAATTAAAAAGCAGAGCTAGAGGATATTACACACTGAATTGGCTTCTATTTCTGCTTACATATCAATGCAGATCATTTTATCATTTCATAACCATCATGCTTTAATAGTGGAGAAAGTTTCAGATTATTGTTATTATCAATATATATGTCACCCATTCCCCAACTGTTCTGAGCAGCTCATAAAAATATAAATATTAAAATCACACTCATAGCTTATTAAAAAAAAAAAACCATCTAAATCTTCAAAAGACCTTCATAAAAAATAAATTTAGAGCTTTCTCCTAAAAATAATAGGGGAAAGTCTCAAGTAGAAATAGGAAGCATACATACATGAAGAAAATTTTAGGATGGCAGCTGTGGTCTACAGTACCAAAACAATCAGTAGGTGCTATCAAACTCCTTCTTTTTTGTTGTTGTTTATTCGTTTAGTCGCTTCCGACTCTTCGTGACTTCATGGACCAGCCCACGCCAGAGCTTCCTGTCGGTCGTCAACACCCCCAGCTCCCCCAGGGACGAGTCCGTCACCTCTAGAATATCATCCATCCACCTTGCCCTTGGTCGGCCCCTCTTCCTTTTGCCCTCCACCCTCCCTAGCATCAGCATATTCTCCAGGGTGTCCTGTCTTCTCATTATGTGTCCAAAGTATTTCAGTTTTGCCTTTAATATCATTCCCTCAAGTGAGCAGTCTGGCTTGATTTCCTGGAGGATGGACTGGTTTGATCTTCTTGCAGTCCAAGGCACTCTCAGAATTTTCCTCCAACACCACAGTTCAAAAGCATCGATCTTCCTTCGCTCAGCCTTCCTTATGGTCCAGCTCTCGCAGCCATATGTTACTACAGGGAACACCATTGCTTTAACTATGCGGGCCTTTGTTGTCAGTGTGATGTCTCTGCTCTTAACTATTTTATTGAGATTTGTCATTGCTCTTCTCCCAAGGATTAAGCGTCTTCTGATTTCCTGACTGCAGTCAGCATCTGCAGTAATCTTTGCACCTAGGAATACAAAGTCTTTCACTGCTTCTACATTTTCTCCCTCTATTTGCCAGTTATCAATCAAGCTGGTTGCCATAATCTTGGTTTTTTTGAGGTTTAGCTGCAAACCAGCTTTTGCACTTTCTTCTTTCACCTTCATCATAAGGCTCCTCAGTTCCTCTTCACTTTCAGCCATCAAAGTGGGATCATCTGCATATCTGAGATTGTTAATGTTTCTTCCAGAGATTTTAACTCCAGCCTTGGATTCCTCAAGGCCAGCTTGTCGCATGATGTGTTCTGCATACAAGTTGAATAGGTAGGGTGAGAGTATACAGCCCTGCCATACTCCTTTCCCAATCTTAAACCAGTCCGTTGTTCCATGGTCTGTTCTTACTGTTGCTACTTGGTCGTTATACAGATTCTTCAGGAGGCAGACAAGATGACTTGGTATCCCCATACCATTAAGAACTTGCCACAATTTGTTATGGTCCACACAGTCAAAGGCTTTAGAATAGTCAATCAAACAGAAATAGATGTTTTTCTGAAACTCCCTGGCTTTTTCCAATATCCAGCAGATATTGGCAATTTGGTCTCTAGTTCCTCTGCCTTTTCTAAACCCAGCTTGTACATCTGGCAATTCTCGCTCCATGAACTGCTGAAGTCTACCTTGCAGGATCTTGAGCATTACCTTACTGGCATGTGAAATGAGTGCCACTGTTCGATAGTTTGAACATTCTTTAGTGTTTCCCTTTTTTGGTATGGGGATATAAGCTGATTTTTTCTAGTCTGATGGCCATTCTTGTGTTTTCCAAATTTGCTGGCATATAGCATGCATTACCTTGACAGCATCATCTTGCAAGATTTTGAACAGTTCAGCTGGGATGCCGTCGTCTCCTGCTGCCTTGTTATTAGCAATGCTTCTTAAGGCCCACTCAACCTCTCTCTTCAGGATGTCTGGCTCTAGCTCACTGACCACACCATCAAAGCTATCCCCGATATTGTTATCCTTCCTATACAGGTCTTCTGTATATTCTTGCCACCTTTTCTTGATCTCTTCTTCTTCTGTTAGGTCTTTGCCATCTTTGTTTTTGATCATACCCATTTTTGCCTGGAATTTACCTCCAATGTTTCTAATTTTCTGGAAGAGGTCTCTTGTCCTTCCTATTCTATTGTCTTCTTCCACTTCTGCACATTGCTTGTTTAAAAATAATTCCTTATCTCTTCTGGCTAACCTCTGGAATTTTGCATTTAATTGGGCATATCTCCCCCTATCACTGTTGCCTTTTGCTTTCCTTCTTTTTTGGGCTACTTCTAGTGTCTCAGCGGACCGCCATTTTGCCTTCTTGGTTTTCTCTTTCTTTGGGATGTATTTTGTTGCCGCCTCCTGAACAATGCTGCCAACTTCTGTCCAGAGTTCTTCCGGGACCCTATCTACTAAGTCCAGTCCCTTAAATCTATTCTTCACCTCCACTGCATATTCCTTAGGAATATTAGTGAGCTCATATCTAGCTGATCTGTGGGTCTTCCCTAATCTCTTTAGTCTGATCCTAAATGTGCAAGAAGAAGTTTATGATTGGAACTACAGTCAGCTCCTGGCCTTGTTTTTACCGACTGTACAGATGTCCACCACCTTTGGCTGCAAAGGATGTAGTCAATCTGATTTCGGTGTTGTCCATCTGGTGAGGTCCATGTATAAAGCCGTCTCTTAGGTTGTTGGAAGAGAGTGTTTGTTATGCAGAGTGAATTGTCTTGGCAAAATTCTATCAGCCTATGTCCTGCTTCATTTTGTTCTTCCAGGCCATACTTACCTTTAATTCGAGGTGTCATTTGACTGCCCACCTTAGCATTCCAGTCTCCTGTGATGAAAATAACATCTCTTTTAGGCGTGCTGTCCAGTAGGTGCTGCAGATCCTCATAGAACTGCTCTACTTCAGCTTCTTCAGCATTTGTGGTTTGGGCATATATTTGGATCACTGTGATGTTAGATGGCTTGCCCTGAATTCAAATTGAGATCATTCTGTCATTTTTTGGGTTGTATCCAAGCACTGCTTTAGCCACTTGACTATTAATTATGAAGGCTACTCCATTTCTTCTGTGGTCCTCTTGTCCACAGTAGTAGATCTGGTGGTCATTTGATGTGAAGTGGCCCATTCCAGTCCATTTCAGTTCACTGACGCCCAGAATGTCTATCTTTAATCTTGACATCTCACCAATAACCACATCCAATTTGCCCTGGCTCATAGATCTTACATTCCAGGTTCCAATGGTGTGTTGATCCTTAGAACATTGGATTCGCCGTTCACCACCAGCACCGTCGGCCGCTAGCCGTCCTTTTGGCTTTGAGCTAGCTGCGTCATCACGTCTGGGGCTAGTTGAGCTCATCCTCTGTTCCTCCCCAGTAGCATTTTGACCATCTTCCGACCTGGGGGTCTCATCTTCCAATGGCATACCGACATATCTCTGGTTGTACTGATCCATTTAGTTTTCACGGCAAGAATACCGGGGTGGGTTGCCATTACCTTCCCCAGGGATCGCATTTAGTCTGACCTCTCTGTCATGACCTTCCCGTCTTGGGTGGCCCTTCACGGTTTAGCTCATGGCATCATTGAGGTGCTCAAGCTCCAGCACCATGACAAGGTAACGATCCTTTGCTGAAGAAACTCCTTCTAATTTTATACATAAGGTAGCATACATCACTAGGAGTATGTTCTACAACTTTGGCCCTTCTGTGGAAATGCAGGATTCCTGCCGATGTTAAATGTATTTGTGATTTAACTTGCAAAAACTGTTCATAGAACACTCATGTTCACCTATTGTAATGAAAATGGATCAGCCATTCTTAAGGAACTTATTCCACAGAGCTTATTACTGTCTTCCTGTCCTTAAAGCCACCAAGATAAATCACATCAAGGTTTGATACTTTTGTGTCAAGGGTCTAATCAGCAGCTGTTTATTTCTGTTCCTAGAACCAGGCCATGTCGGGCAAACAAAACATCACAGGATTCACCCTGTAAGGGAATGAAGATGGAATTGCTGTCGGTGCTTTAGAAAGCAGCTGCAGCCAGGCAAAAATGCTTCCTACCCCACTTCCCTCATGCATTCATACATTCACACACAACTTTCCTCACAAGCATTCAAACAAGAGTTCCAGCTGCCTGTTACAATTGAGCCATACCCTGGTGTTTTCAAGGATGTGACAATGTCCAGAGGCAGTCTTACCCCACCCAGGCCCTTGGCTTACAAAAACAAATGCTAATATAGTGTGGGTGTGTGTAGGAGGAAAGGTGATAAGCAAACGGCATACAAAAGGGGAAGCAGAAGCAACATCTGAAGATTGGCAGCTGTTACAAGCAGGCAAGAGGACTATCATTCAACGGCCAGGACCACAAATTACAGTGAGCAGCATATCCTGGTGGGAGTCCTGCCTGGAGCTTAAAGCTTTGCTGGGAGCTCAGTAGCAACTAGAAGAATAACCACACTGAAGCAGCATCTCATCCCAACTAGAGTAAGAATGTTTGAAAGGAGGCGAAGGTTGTATGCCACTTTGCAGACTTACAGACTTTTGCTTGAACTAAGCATTAAAGGACTGAGTATTAAAGATATATTTACATGACAACATCACCTTCCAAGTCCTAGAAGGGTGGAGAGCAATAGTCTGCTGTTGGGGAAGGTGTGTGCCGCAATAAAGCCTTGTGTACAGCTTTGGTATGCTGTGGTGTGTCCAGTCCTTGGAAAACAAAGAACCCTCACATACCCAATTAGAAATTATGATTTTTAAAAAAGCCATTAAGATTAGGAGCATGTCCTTGAAGCCTTTCCCACCCCCACCCCCCGCACACACACAACATTTTAATCAGGAGAAAACTCCCATTAGCAGTTTTCTTCTTTATGCAAGTAGCAGATAGTCGAGTCTGTGGAAATCCAGATTGTGGGACAAAGTCTTGACTGAAATGAGACCCTTCCCAGTGGCTTCTATGTCTGAAATTATCCATTGAATAGTGTCAGGGTAGGCTCTGTGCAATGTGTGACTATTTCCAACTTGGCATGGTTGAGGTCTTGATTTGGACAATGAAAGAAATTCAAACTAAATGCAGACAAGACCAAATTAATGTTGGTCCAGAGTCTTGCAGCCCAGAGGCAGGGTTATAAAAATATATCTGTGCCATCTGCAGCATTTCTCTTTTACCAGTTTCATAAAAGAGGGCTGAACCAGCGTTCCTTGAGATTTAGACCAAAGCGTGGTTATTCATGACCTTGCTACCTCAGAGCTTAACTAATGTAATATGCTGTCCTCAGGGCTTCTTTTGTGACTGTTTGACATTTAATGGCTGTTTGGAAGCTGCAAATGGTACAGAAGGCAATGACCCAACAATAATAAATGTCCTTTTAAAACACTTTATTGAGAAACTCATTTACAATAGGCAGCTCAAGTCAGCTTTACCTTTCCTTTTCTTTCCCACTTCTTGGCAATTGCCCATATTTCATCTGAAAACAAACACATTTATGGAATGTTATCACACTGTCCTAAAATGTACAATGGGATGCTCCACTAACACTTCAGGGATTTCACTTTGGCATGGCAGGGAGATACGTCAACATAATGTTTATTATCAGAATGCCTGAATCACAAAAGATCTCTGTTTTTTCCACCATGTATATAAGGAGTGGGCAATCTGCAGCCAAGGATGACATGCAGACCTCAGTCAAATTTCATGCACAAAAGGAGGGACGAAGATACAAGAGGAAAAAAGAGGGAAACTACAGTAGATGGAGATACGGAAGAAAGGAGGTGTTATATACTTATTTACCTGTAGTAGTGTGCATGAATAATTCAGTAAAGCTTCACAATTCCCATTTATTTTTGACAGGCTACTTTTAGCATTTATCATTTAATACAGGCTGAAGGTTGTTCCCCATAACAATTCGAGGAAGAAGCATAAAAGCATCCTGGGAGAACATTTTCTTTGTTAGGCTTGTTTTGCAACTAACTGGATACTCTTATACAAATCTTAAAAGTAACAAGCTGACTATTTTTAAAAAAATGATCTAATGCACAAAGATGCTAAATATGTTGTATACAGAAACCCATAAATGATACCTTTGCCATGAAAGTGACAGTCAAGCTACTGCAATATTTAGCCCCTGGTAGATATACCCTAATGAATGAAGGTATTGTCCTAGCTCTTGCAATCCCCAGTTGACCAAGAATTCATACAATATTTTTTCTTGTAGGCTTTACAGATATAAATTAACAATTCATTTACAAAAACACATTTTTATCAACTGCTGTATGTAAAGTATGGTATTGACTTTCATGTAATTTAAATATTCTCTTTTAAAGATTTTGATTTTTTTTTTTTGTATTAATTTGCTTGGGTGGTACAGGGGTGCAGAAATCCTAAAGATACCAGAAATTAATTCTAGTTCTTATATGAAACTTGATGGTTCTTGAGTATCATCCACAACATTGTACCAACCATATGTGCAATAATACAATCCATCATAAACAGCACGGTATTTCCCTTTGTTTGTTTGGTTTTTAGTTTTTAAGAGAACATGGCTAGATGAACATTGTTTTGCCTGCAGAAGAGGCAGGAAGAGGTGTGGCACACAGGAAAGTGAGTTCTAGAAACTGAATAGAGTGTGGTCCTCTCTACCCAGGAATGAGTGAGCTGAGGGAAGACACCTATGAGGGAAGGTCTGAGGGGCTAGAGACTGAATCAGCCTCACTTGGTTGAAGCATCCCAAGCTAGATAGTGGATGGTTGAAAGTCACATGATGAGGGGGTTTGGAATGGAGGCTAATAGAACTCAGGGCTGGAGGGGGAATGTAGAACTGCTGGAGAGTGAGGAGAGGATTGTTATAACATTGGACAGATGGAGATACAAAGGAAGACAGCACACCCAACATGGAAGAAGGAGAGTGGTATTGATTTTCAGCAGGAATCTGTCGGTGACTAGATTCATTGCTCCCCAAACAATTGGATATGAGGCCCTTTAAGTGACATTAGTGTCCTAATTCCCCTGCTATCAGCTAGTTCCCACCTTGAGATCCTCAAGCCCATTTCTGGGCAGATGATGGATTCCCCAGGCTTTCTATGCCTTGAAAATCTGGTTGGAGTGACTTGAGAGTTCCTTGTTGCCATGATAACTATGAACCTGTCCCAAGTCACCAGAGCACCAATTCAGAGGATATGGTTTTCACCTCAGAGCAATTAATACACGATCTGAAAGTGGAGGGCGTTTGCATCAGTCCATTATCATAGTTAGATCTTGTCACCTTAAGACCCATAGGTGCTGATGACCTCGGTGGTGGTGGTGACAGACCCATTAAATTTGTCTGCTCCAGGCATCTACCTACAGGCCCTCAGGGAATTTCCCAGAGACCTAGTGAGCAGCTCTGTGGGGCACTTGGTTGATCCCTGGAATATAGATAACTAGGGCAGTTGTTAGGGTTCTTCCTAAGCAGCCTGTCCTAGGACACTGATCCAGGGAGGTTCCTTGGTTCACTGAGAATGTCCAAGAAACTAGGAGACTCTTACAGCATGTTAGTGAAAGACAAGAAGTGAAGATAACCAGACATGGATATCTTTGGACATATAGCATGGCATAAGGACAATGAAGCATCAGGATTTCTCTACACATATTATATCTGACCAGCAGCATTACTTAGGGTAAGCTATTCTGTTTTGGATTCTGGGATCTTTTTGGTCTTTGTGGGTAGTTTGCCAGGTACTTTGATTTGAATTGCTCACATCACTCTGAGCTGGATGCCCAATGGTCAGAATCTCATGAGTGACAGTGGTAACGTCTTTCAAGTCCATTCAGACACTTTGAGCCTGTGATGCTGGACAAAGTTTACAAGGTCTTTTGTGAGATACTTTCAGCCATATGCAAATTAGAACCTTGTCATGGATATAGGAGGTGATAATGTATAATAGGCATAGGGGATGATGCCTTCTGTCTTGAAGGAAGCAGTGGAGTGCTCCTCCCTCAGAAAGCTGTCTCTTGACTTGGCTCTTCTAAATAATCTTACTGTTTCTCAGAAAGGTTATTGAGAAGTTAGATGCCTTTGTTTTGCATGAGGGGGAGATGGGTGGTGAATAAATTTATAAATAAATAAATAAATAAAATTTTGCCAGAGAATATCTATGGTAAGGAAAATTCATAGTGAATTCTTGGAACAGACAGATTGAAAAGATTTCATGCAAACTGATTAATAATGCTTCTTCTTGAATATATGAACTAATTGTTGGGGTTTAAGTAGAAGCAAAAAAAGATTAATTTATTGTTCTATAAAGTAAATAAATAAAACCAACTTTCTCTGTCCTGAAATCACTCCATCCTTTCTATAAGATTATAATTGGAGCAAGTGGTGATGATCTGTTTCTAATTTGAGGGCACATCTGTCCTTCACTGAATCCAATATTCCCACTCCTTTCAATTCCTACCTTGGTGTTTATGTCAAATAGCTTATTCCTCTTTTGGATGTACTTTTACAGTATTACTTGCCATTGCTCCATAAAAACACATAGGACCTGGGAACTTCATAGATGGTTTTTAATACAACTTGGTGGTTTATATTAATCAACCCAACCCTGGATGAGAGAAATCTGTTCTGGATTATCAGGATCTGCCTATATTTGAATTTCACCAAGAACCAGTATACAATTTGTGGGGAATGTGTGTTTATGGGAAAACATTATTCTAACTCTCCACAGGAGCATGAACTCTGTACAGTTAAGGGTTGTGCTGTCATTGAGCATCATAACTTTCACCAAATGGGGTTATACCCTCACTATAGATTATTTTTTTTCTCCGTCAACATAAGAATGTCCAATGTGAAGGAAGATAGGCCAAAGCAAGTGTTTTGACTGAATGTATTCTTTTCAACAATTGCCTTACAGTCTTATCTGGATTTACCTAAATTTATTCAGTCTCTTACTGCTTGTCTGGGATTCTAAAATCTATGCTATTGGAGTTGATGGATGAGATAATTAAGAGACTAAGGCACTACAATGATCTCTTTCAAGAACTCTATATAGATATTAACCAGTGAAGAAATGGGATGAAACTTTATAATATACCACATGATAATTCCCAATGGCTAAAACAGCAATTTCAGCACCTCTTTCTTAAACCTGTCCTGTGAGATAACTGCAGAATCACTTCAGATGAAAGTTCCCATTCTCTGTAAATGGTGCAGGAATAGCTGTAACCAACGTTATAAAAGTTACTGATGGGTCATGGAGAATTAAAGAAATAACTCTGCTTCTGTTCACTGTCAGATACAGTTACCTACTAGGATTGTCAGTGTAGCTTCTACCCTGAGAATTTGGTTAGGATCTAGCTTAAGGCAGAACTTTATGTTACATTGTGTATATTGATAAGAGACAGATGTGAGAAAGACTTAGCAATTATACTTTTGCAAATAACTCAATGAAAAATAGAGGAGTTCAAGAGTTCTTAAAGTCTTAGAATATTGTCAATTATAATCTTTGTTTCTGTGAAAACTTAAGTAAAAACGTCCTTGAAGCACAAAATCCTGCCATTGCACTCTTTAAGGTACCAAATATCTCCTTCCCACATTCATTCCCCCCCCCCCCCATTTCTTATCCTGAGAAAATGGGTACATATTTTCCACTGATTACATGTAGAGAGGAAAAAAAATTCCAAACTTTACATACAAGATGGCCAAACACTGGTGTTTTCTCCTTGATTTTTCATTTTTTTTTTCAAACTGTTCACAAAGACCCAAGGTTCTCTCTGCAGATTCTTGTCACAATATTTCCAGGAATGCCTAGGGATGGATGTTGCATCAGTCCAGGCCATTCTAGTAATCATAGCCAGTGGGAAGTGCGGGGAAAGCCTTGCTCTGCTTCCTTTCCGTTCCATGAGACCATCAACTGACTTCACAATTGTGTCCAGTTGAGCTTAAAAGGTTGTCTGCAGCCATCAGTCCAATTAAAGATATTAACTAATATGTCTTTTCTGATTCAAAATTGGCTATAAAATCTATACCAAACTGCAAACTGACATAGTTTTATTTGTCTGGAAGAAACAACTCTCATATCTCAAGTGTGCTTCTCTGGTAATGGATACATAAATACTTGTCAGTTGATAAACTTAACTGATCATAGAAGAATATTTGTTCTACAGAAAATATTAAGGAGTAAAAAGGCTAATGAGAAATGGGATTTAGCAGAAAAGAAGTAGAACAACAGTTTCTTTTTATTATCTTACCAGTAAAAATTCTAAGAAGATCATTTTAATAAAGGAGATATTGGCTGCAGTCAACCTGTCTTTGTCTCAGAGGTGAAATCTCAAAAAAGGCAAATGAGCATGAGAATAATACAAGCCCCCATTAAAGTGATTTTAAATTTAAACATAAATTTTGCTAATACCACTGAGCAAAGGGAATAATTAGAAAGGTTTCAATAATGCCAGAGACTTAATAATTAAAGGCGCAAGATTAATTTCAGAGGCATCATTACCCTAAATCAAATATTAGATTTCTTGAAAATAGGATGGAATGAGGCTTAAGACATAACCATGCTTTTTTATTCTAGTTAGGGAGGATCATTAAACACTACAGTTTTCATTTCTTTCTGCACCCTGAGGATTCACTTGCATGAATATTAAATTAATGTGTATTGGATATAAGCCCTGAAATCCCAAGGAAAGACCCAACATTTTTGTGGTATATAAAAGTATTAATTTAATAATCTTGTCATTACTCTAAATTGAAAATAGTTAAATAAAGGTCACTTTCATTTTTAATAGAGGGACAATATAAGCATCCAAAGCAATTTTACATCTGCCAGAACAATGCTTTCCCTTAACCCTAACATTTTTCTCAATATATATGACTGCCTTCCTTTAGGGAAAGTAGCAATGCTTTCAGCAACCAGAACAAAGGTAAAAATATATCACACAATGCTGTACATTGCAGATATCCCAAGTTGTACAGTTTAAAGAGAATGAAAAGTTGACCACATCTTTAAATTTCTGAATAATAACAAATGCTGCATTATTAAATGTATTCATTTTATGTAGATATTTTGTTTTTGTTGTTTATTCATTCAATTGCTTCTGACTCTTCATGACTTCATGGACCAGCCCATGCCAGAGCTTCCTGTCAGTCGTCAACACCCCCAGCTCCCCCAGGGACGAGTCCGTCGCCTCTAGAATATCATCCATCCACCTTGCCCTTGGTCGGCCCCTCTTCCTTTTGCCCTCCACTCTCCCTAGCATCAGCATCTTCTCCAGGGTGTCCTGTCTTCTCGTTATGTGGCCAAAGTATTTCAGTTTGGCCTTTAATATCATTCCCTCAAGTGAGCAGTCTGGCTTGATTTCCTGGAGGATGGACTGGTTTGATCTTCTTGCAGTCCAAGGCACTCTCAGAATTTTCCTCCAACACCACAGTTCAAAAGCATCGATCTTCCTTCTCTCAGCCTTCCTTATGGTCCAGCTCTCGCAGCCATATGATACTATGGGAAACACCATTGCTTTGACTGTGCGGACCTTTGTTGTCAGTGTGAGGTCTCTGCTCTTGACTATTTTATCGAGATTTGTCATTGCTCTTCTCCCAAGGATTAAGCGTCTTCTGATTTCCTGACTGCAGTCAGCATCTGGTGAAGTCCATGTATAAAGCCGTCTCTTAGGTTGTTGGAAGAGAGTGTTTGTTGTGCAGAATGAGTTCTCTTGGCAAAATTCTATTAGCCTATGTCCTGCTTCGTTTTGTTCTCCCAGGCCATGCTTACCTGTAATTCCAGGTGTCATTTGACATTCCAGTCTCCTGTGATGAAAATAACATCTCTTTTAGGCGTGTTGTCCAGTAGGTGCTGCAGATCCTCATAGAACTGCTCTACTTCAGCTTCTTCAGCATCTGTGGTTGGGGCGTATATTTGGATCACTGTGATGTTAGATGGCTTGCCCTGAATTCGAATTGAGATCATTCTATCATTTTTTGGATTGTATCCAAGCACTGCTTTAGCCACTTGACTATTAATTATGAAGGCTACTCCATTTCTTCTGTGGTCCTCTTGTCCACAGTAGTAGATCTGGTGGTCATTTGATGTGAAGTGGCCCATTCCAGTCCATTTCAGTTCACTGACGCCCAAAATGTCTATCTTTAATCTTGACATCTCACCAATAACCACATCCAATTTGCCCTGGCTCATAGATCTTACATTCCAGGTTCCAATGATGTGTTGATCCATAGAACATCGGATTTGCCGTTCTCCACCAGCACCGTCAGCCGCTAGCCGTCCTTTCGGCTTTGAGCTTGCTGCGTCATCATGTCTGGGGCTAGTTGAACTCATCTTCTGTTCCTCCCCAGTAGCATTTTGATCATCTTCCGACCTGGGAGTCTCATCTTCCGATGGCATACCGACATATCTCTGGTTGTACTGATCCATTTAGTTTTCATGGCAAGAATACTGGGGTGGGTTGCCATTACCTTCCCCAGGGATCGCATTTAGTCTGACCTCTCTATCATGACCTTCCTGTCTTTGGTGACCCTTCATGGTTTAGCTCATGGAATCATTGAGGTGCTCAAGCTCCAGCACCACGACAAGGTAACGATCCTTTGCTAAAGAGATATTTTGTAGTAACAGAAAAACACAATACATTGTTAAACCTTTATTTAGATTACCCAATATATTATGTGTTCTGTAAATATCTGAATTTGATAACAAATGCTTGACTAGTACTACTGCCACTACTACTTATTTCTATATGTCCTAATTTTAATGAATAGAAATTCATTATGAAAATCTACCTAACTCATACTTTTGACAAAGACAGTTCCTGTTTTGAAATTTTGACCACAATTACTGATAATGCACAAAAGTGCATCATATCATTCATTAATGATCTGCTTGGGGAATTTATTAATGACATTCATTAGAGCCTAATATTCTCTTGCTTCCATTGTTCAGACATCTGCTCATTTTAATTTTTTTCCCGTATATTATTTCCTCCATCATGCTGAGATGACAATTTTAATGAAAATACATTCTAATTTTTAAAGGTTTTTTTAGGCCAGCATTTATGGCACGGCATGGGCTTTTGAGTAAGTAATTACCATAGATAACATTTCTAAATCTTCAGAGATTTGGAGAGAATTGTTTAATATTTTAGTTTTCATTTAGCTCCTAGTTTATGTTCAGCTACAAAAAACATGAAATATCCTAATGCCTAATTTTCTACATGTTGTAACTGGTTTTAAACACTGAGTTAAACTTTACTGTGTATAATTATCTCCCCAAACCATTACAAATATGTTTCATTGACCCATAATACCATGCCATAATAGTTAATCCTATTATTTCCCAGGAAGATCATCTTAGTGATGAAACTAGGCTACCAGATAGAAACTGCAACACACAGTTTTCTGCATATTTTTGTTTCCATCTGTTGATCTTCCAGATTTTTGCAGCCCAGAAGGAAAGGGGAAGATCTAAAATTTCTTGAAGTAAAAGGCCACAAGCAGCAAGGTATTATGGGAATCCTGAAGTGGCATAAGCCTTATACACCTTTGGGGAGATTGCCCAATTCCTGCCCCATCAGTTATGGAAGGCTTCCCATCCAATATGGTGTCACTAACCTGGTGTTCATAAAACTAATATTCAAAGGAATAAGACAATCTCTAATAACCAGCAAGTGAGCCTCAGGTAGAGCACCGAATTTTATGCTTAAAATTCTTGGCTGAAGATTTGTTTACCAGATTTATGGCTGTTGCCTTTCTCAAATCAGTTGCCTTGTAGTCTGTTGGACTCACAATAATGTTTTCATTGTTTTACAGAAAGAGAGAGAGAGAAAAGGGAAGAAATTAAAAAAAAGAAAAGAAAAAGGATATAACAGAAACATTATGTTACATAGAAGGCATCATTTAGCTTATTTTTTAAACAATAATTAAATGTGATGACACGGAATA
The DNA here is from genome assembly GCF_035149785.1 of Candoia aspera. Lineage (NCBI taxonomy): Eukaryota > Metazoa > Chordata > Lepidosauria > Squamata > Candoiidae > Candoia > Candoia aspera. Next base: position 44,815,920 of record NC_086159.1, read on the forward strand.
ATATTTCCCAGTTTTTCCATTACATTGACAGATAAATGGTTGATAAACAGAAAGAGAACACTTATCAGCACTTACAACACTTACAATTACCTGATTGTAAATCCATGCTTGTGCTGCCTTTCCAAACTGAAGAGCAATCTTTTTTTAAGGGGTTAGATGCTGCAAGCAGCATCCATGATGAGGAGGGAGGGGGGCTCACAACATCACACACAAACTGCTTTTGTCAGAATGATGAAAGCAATACGAGTGTAATGGTATGTAGGAAAGACCTTGAGAGAAGAGGGAAGAGAAGAGGGGACAGTCAGATAAGAGACAGCATAGCCCACAGCTGCAAAATGGAAAGGGCAAGGGATTCAGAGGTAACCCTCCCTAGTTGTTTGGGCTGTAAGGAGATGGCAGGAGGACTGTACTTTCAGACTTGCAAGACGGATGTGAGCCTTACCAGGTAGACCACCAGATAAGCTAATTCTACTTTATTGTAAAGCTACATTAACAGAACCTGGCTGTTTTATTGATGTTATATTGTGCACTGGTCTTGTGATTTTATGTTTTAGTTATTCAAATGCTATTTTAAATATACTGTAAAAGTTTTAATAATTTATCTTATATCACGCAAGCTGCAAGAGTCAATAGATTGCAGCAGGATATATATGCAAGAGACAAGCAAACAATGATGCCTTTTTAATGAAGTGTTTCTAACCTCCTTCACTGAGGCTCATATATATGTGGATCTAGTAAAGATCCCACTGAGTGTCAAGCAGTTGTCTGATTTTCTTGTTAAGACTAAAACCAAAATACTGATAGCAACCCTAGCACATAGAATGCAAATGATAGTACCTTTGATTATGACATAATCTGGTGCTATAAAAATTTGCCAAGAGCTTGAAAATAGATTACTGGTTGAACTTCTGGATCTATATTTATAAAAGTGGAAACCAGTGGTAGTGGTTCACTGGCAACAGTGGTTCACTGGCACCTTTGTTACGGTGCATGAAGATTTTGAGAAATATTGATTTCCTCTTTGCTTGGATCAGTATGTGATGATATGCTACTCCTTTGCTAGGGTTATTGCATATGGAATTATCCCTACAGCTATCAACTATGAGTTGTTCAACAAGCTACACTTAACATAAATTGTGATTTAGCACATGGCAAAAAATAGTTCACATGGATCTCAGAGTCATTCCACACAGCAGCTTAGCCATATTTTCTTCCCATCCCACAGCTATCAGGAAATCATGTCAACCGAGATATTGCTGCCCCCACAGCACATCTTTATTACACACTTTTCAGTGATGTGCATTAAGCAAAGGATAGGCTAATCAACTTCAAGACTTTGTACTCTCTCACTCACTGTGTGGACCAACCCATTTGGAAAATAAGGTGAAAAGTGATCGTGAAATACAGAGTTCTGATCTTCCTCGCAAGCACTGCAGAAGAGATGATGAGCTCAGGGACCAAACAGAAAAAGCCATCTGGAAAAAGCTGGAGCTGAGCAGATCACCATCCCCAATTGCATTTCAGTGCTCCTCCTCCATGCAGCATGGATTATTCAGATTGAAAGTCTTTTGCTGTGAGCTAACAATGAAATATGGTGCTGTCATGAGGATATGTCCTCTTGAAATGGTTAGCACGTGTCTTCATCCTGGGGCAAGGAAGCTGGCTGGATGTGGCCTCAGCCTCATGGAAGCACCCCTATGAGGACATATATACAGACTGGACTGATTTGCATTTGCTGCTTATTAATGAACTGGGTGGCCTTAGACAAGGATTATTGTGGGAGATCCAACTGAGAACATATAAGCTGGCCTGTAATGACTAAGCAGTCGGATATAACCATGATAAATAAATAGTAATAATCTCCAAAGTATGTTTGTCATTTCCATTTACCACCATCTTTTCAGTTTCTTCAGTGCCTACAACAACAACAACATTCTCCTCTCCAACATCTGTAGGTCTGTATTTGAATGAATAACACAGCATTAAAAAGTGCCATGTTCTCTAATTAATAACTGGTCAGCACCTTTGCCTCTTACTGTGGATCAGTTTCAGCAATACCTTTCTTCTGATCAATAGCTTCTGACATTAACCTCCTGTCAACCACCTACTTTACTAGACTGGCTGGCATCCTGCAAAAGCAATGCTTGCTCTCCCTTGGGCATTCATATTTTTAGCCGCTCCTCAGTCATCTTCACTGTCATCATTAAACTCAGATACAGCAATATCCAATATATCAGCCTCATCAACAATGGCAGCAACTTCCAGTAAGTAGCTGAATGAATCATACTCAGGCAGTTGTCCTTGTTACAGAATGAAGGTAAGGACATGATTGTCGCTAAAATTTGCAGACATTTAACTGGATGATTTGGCCTTAAAGCTGAATTCATACCCACAAAATGTTCATTCCGGCTGTTCTTGAAAAGGTGGATGCATCTAAGTCCAAACAGCTTTACATTTGTTGGTGTAACATACCTCCCATTCCAAGCGCTGAGGAGTCATAAAAGGGTATTGTTGGCTTTAGAACAATGTTTCTCAACCTTGGCAACTTGGCTGGCTGGGGAATTCTGGGAGTTGAAGTCCACACATCCTAAAGTTGCTAAGGTTGAGAAACACTATTCCAGAGAGTTTCTTTCAAACAGCACTGGGGAGAGGAATCACACTTGAAACATTTGCCTGGAAAAAAATAAACATGCACATCTGTTACACAGACTGAGAGGCAGAGCCCAATGGAAGCAAGCAGAACTCCTACAGCAGATATGAAATTCTCAGAAAGCAACTTGGACAACTACCCCAAAGCTGCATCTGCAAGTTTAGCAAATTTCAGCTAGGAGATCCATCTCTCTGCCATTTGTCCCCAATCCAAAAGAAAGATTCAAGGCAACAAATTAGTATTCAAAAGAGTGGGAGGATAGAGCTGTGATTTTATTGATGGAACTACAGAGGAAAAGGGAATGCTGGAGGCTTACCCCATAACACCAGTTTTTTCAGGTGTATTGGGAGCCTAGGTAACGCCAGAGGTGTGTCTCACAAAGCAAAGAGTGGTCAGGTGTCAACATGCCTTCTGAGAAAGGAGAGGGGGCCCTACAGCTCAAGTTGAAGTAGAGAGCAGCTACCAGTGACCAGAAGGGAGAAGCCTGCCTGAAAAAACCCATACTTGCCAGCTGTAGTGTAGAAACTGCCAACAAGAAGTGCCATGACCAGACTGCTGCTAAGCATTGTTTATGTCAGCAGAAGTTGGAAAACACTACTTTTGAAACAGAATAAGACAAGATGGGTGGAGCTGCCTGCACAGGGAGCCAGAGAAGGTTGAGGATCATGCTGTACATCAGTGTACTTGACAAATGGAGTGTCTTTCTGCTGGGGAAATCAGGACATGCAGATGAGCTTCCAGTGTGTAGAAATCCAGCAGGAGGTGAGATGGGCCAGCCACCTTATATTTCTTTGCTGCCTGAAGAAGATTCCACATGTTTCTGCCACCACAACCTTCCCTTGAAGGGAAGGACTTTAGAAAGTCTTGCATCATTCATAAATGAGATTCTGATTTGGTTTACCCCATTCATCACCACCATCCCAATGTTGCAGAATTCAACATCTCCATTTCCCTGAAACATCAACAGATCATCCTGGATTATGAGCCAGCTAGTCTGCCAATAGTGATCTACTACAACAATTTTGTTTCTTGCATTAATGCCCTATCCTGCTTCAGAAAAATGTCCTCATCTAACTTAGCCGTAAAAGTTGTTAATAGAATGGTGGAAATGGTCACTAGATCAGAACTAGATAAACTGCTCTTATTGACAATTATATAGATGAACACTTTTACATTATCCAAAGACAATTTGTTATTGAGTAACCTACAGAATGGATGGATGAATCCCCCATTCACATCTATTTTTGTTGAGTATTCAAGTGCAGTGGGTCTAGGTAAAGGGTCTTCCATTTCAGATCTTAGGAGTATTGCATTATGGTAGAGTCTTTTTTGTGACATGGTGTATCAGTTGGAATTAAGGGTGGTTGCTATGGAGCAAATAAAGAGAGCAGGGAATTCTCACTATGAACTACAAACACTGATGGCTCAAGGAGCATCTCATTCATACCATACAAACATGGCTTGCTATCTTGCTAGTAGGCATCTTCCCTGATATCAGCAGTACATGTCAGTATCAAGAGCACCTGTGCAGTCACAACAGAAATGGTGACACTGGCAAGTTGCACAATGCCTTCCTTTAGGACTCTTCCCAGAGCAAACAGTGGGAGAAGCAATATTTTACAACAGTCCTGTACTAGCTATGAAGTATAGGAATCATGTAAAAAGATATGCTTTTTGTAATCTAAATGTCACTAGAACTAAAACCTGTCCCCCAGAAAGTCACTGTACATACAGTAATAACCTTTATCTGTTTGCCTTCTTCCATGGCATTGAAATCTTGATATATAGAGGAAACAAAAAATATCCACCATATCAGCCATTTAAGTTACTTAAAATAACACTTTAAATCCTTTCCATGTAACTGCATTTTGCCAGAGAATCAGCTGAGAACTAAGCTTTGTCCTAAATTATTTGTAGGAATCCAAGTACACTAAGTAATAGCAGGAGTAGAAGGGCCTGCTTTCTATAAGCCTGATCCAAATCCCAGATTTGTTTAATGAATATTCAGGTGCATGCTATCAACCAGCCTGATGGTCATTATGATGTCAATACATAAATATATTCTATGTAGTATATTTGCTATTGATCCCATAAAACAAATAGAACTGGAATACTTAAACAATCTTAAATTTGCAGCATTGGCATAACAGGTTATGTGCTGTATTTAGATGTCATCCCCCCCACCCCCCCACCCCCCGAAACAAATTGCTTTCTTCCAGAAGCATAGGAAGATCATCAGATATATATGTGTTATTTTTAGCTTAAAATTTAGCTTAGCATTATTTTATCTCAGAGCAGATTGTTGCTGTTCTCATTATGTATAAACATGTTAATTAAAATGTATTCCTGGTAATCTACCCACATAATAAAAATAAATAGAAATTGTCACTACAGCTATGACTGAAAGCATAGGAATCCAGGGGGCAGGGGAAAAGTGATAAAAAGTGTATCACAACATTATGACACAAGCTTCATAGTACTTGCAGGCTAAATTGTAGCAACACAAGGATGAAAGGGTGGTGCTTGTGTCATGACATAATGACACATGTGTCATCATCTTGACATCATTGTGGTTAGGAACAGATGTCTATAACTGAAGGCCATATATGCACTATAGTGTGTGTGTGTGTGTATCTGTGTGTGTATAACACAACACAACACTCAGGATAAAGTAAAGTCTCCTTTCAATCAAACTGAGTTCTTGACAACTTGATATGTCCATGTAGATTTTTGGTAACAGCACAGAAGTATCTGCCACTGTCTTCTTCTAGGAAGTTTTTGACTCCCCAATCTAGCCTATCATTCTGGTATTCCCTGGTAGTCTCCCATTCAAATATTAATCAGGGCAGACCCTGCTAAGTTTCTTGGGCTAGATATAGTCAGACAGCTGCTGCTACCTGCTGAAAATAGGATATCTGCCATTTAAACACCTAATAAACCCCACTTTATATCAAAGGAAGCAAAAACAATTGGTACCCCTCAATTTTTGGATTTCATTTGGATTCCATCAATAAACATAGCTTATGGAATTTAACACTTTACATCTATTGCATTACCTTTTATATCACTAAGAACGTGAAAGAACCCAAATCCTTCACCTAACAGTATCATCTTCAATCCTTGTCTCATCGACTGCTGCTATTGCAATAATGTCAAGTCTGCTAAAAAAGTGTTACACCCTCATTTCCTTGATTTTAAAAAAGTGCTAAAACAGCACGGTAAATTCAAGGAGTATGGGCATATATTATTTTCCTATGTCTTCTATTATTTGCAATGCTGCTCTGACAGTATTTGAAGCACCAGACAGGGAAACCAGAAGAAAAAGGAAGAAAATTCCCTTCCTGTCTTTTTATCATCATATTGTGCCTAGATTGATTTACAGTTGTCTGACTGCTGCTAAGTTATGCACGGGGGTTTCAACATACTGTTCTATTCTATTATTATTGCTTTTTTTACAAAAAAAATCTTGTATATCACATATCACCTTTGGAACAGTCTTTGCACAGAAAGATGACTTGTTAAATGTATTCGAGAAAGATCAATAAAGCACCAAAGTGCACACTGAGTTCCTAATTCAGATTTAGCTTTGCCTTGCCTAGCCATAGTTTGCTAATTAAGCCACAACTGGTTGATTCACAGATTGCACTGTGCCATAAACAAGATATATGAACCACAGTGGTTGCATTAATGGAACATGCTATGCCAAACTAAATGATTCACATTATGGCTTATTGCAATGTGTGAACCCAGGCACAGAATTAATTATTCATTACTGTTTTGATTTTTTTTGTTTGTAAATGTTCTGCTGATTACTTACTTCCTGTGTGACTAGAAAAAAGTAGACTTAGCTATAGGAAAATTATTATTCAGATGTCTTCTATAGTCTTCTATTCAGGTGAAATGCTTGTGTGTCGATTTAATGCATGAGCATTTTCTTTGAATAGATCTTTTGCACTGAGAGATCTTGCAAATAATATTTTAAACTTTTTGGTGGGGGGCAGGGCGAATAGTATTTTTTTGTTTCTTATTCAGATCTCCATTTTAGAAGAATAAGGTAGGTCAATACCCACTGGTTTCAATGTGGAAGTAAGCTGTAACCTAATTAGATGCATTCTCATGAGTCTAGAAAATCCTGCAGTGTATGCAAATAATTTGTTCAATTTATGTCTGGAGACTTTAAAATATACATGACTGAACAAAAGTTTAACCTTCTGTATTGCATATTAAATGGAAATAATTAAGCTTTCCAGTAAATCACAATTTCTTTGTGTTTAATAGAAATAATGTTTCTGATATTCAGCTAACGGATCTAACAGATTATTTGAGCCTGTTACTTTACTGAAAGCATTACAGCAGTTTGCCCCCTTTTAATTTAGCAATTTATACACCATAATGAATTTAGTTTAAATCACTATGCAGAAACACGAAAGGACCCAGAACTAAAAAGAAAGCTATTGTAATGTTTTCCTATCTCACTTTTGCTAAATTGTTTATCTCTGCTACACCTCTACTTTTTTCTTAGTAAGAAAACAGCATAGAGGGACAGTGGAAGTAGTGATAGTTGGACAGTTATGATTTAAAGAATAGAAACATATTATTAAAGCAGTCAGACAGTTGAAAAGTTGCAGGACAGTACTATAGACTGTCTTTGCCATAACCCAATTCAGACTATTAAGTTAGCAGGATATTCAGCAATACTTCTTTGAAAAGTCAGCTGGTCCCCAAGCATACACTGAGTTCCTCCAGGAAAATTATTTCAACCTCAGAATGGCAAGTATTACCATTGGTATATGTCACCAGAGAAATTGTCTTGAATGTATAAAGGCATTTCAAATTTAAGTTGGAAATGTGAACAACAACAAGGGACATTTTATTATGTTTGGTGGATGTGTAACAAAGCTACAAAATTCTGGATTCAAATAACATACATTGGGTTTTAAAGATTAATATACAATTGAGACCAGAGGTTTTTCTTTGGGGATTGATGAACAAACAGTTGGAAAAAGTCATGGAACTTTGTTTTTGTAAATGTTCTGCAGCGAGATTATTGTACATGCAAGGATGGAAAGATTCGGCAGTACCCACAATGGAGGGATGGTTAGTGAAGATGATGGAACTTGCTGAGATGGCTAAATTGACCTCCTTGATCAGAGAAAAAACAATATTGACAGTACATTTATTGCTGACTGGAAATCCCTTATAGACTTTTCGCATGAAACAGAAAAAAAGGAACTTATTATTTATAGTTTTGATGATTAGACAGGATAGATTATAGAAAGAAGAGAGTTATGTTGTAACCATAGGGTAAGAGGTAAACATAATTGTACTTATAACTGCTGTAAATAAGATCAGAAGCTACTTCTTTGTATCTTTTTTCTTTATTTTTCTTTTACCTTTTTTGCCCCTCTTGCACTTTTAGCTTGCTTGCTTGGTTTTCTTTTCTTTTCTTTTCTTTTCTTTTTCTTACTTTATATTAGTTTGTATTAGTTTTTAATATTCCTTTTTAAATACAGCAGGTCCCTGGTTTAAGAATGTCCGAGTTTATAGACAACTCCTAGTTAAGAATGGAATGCCAAAAAGATTATTATATTAAAAATTTGACTTAACTACAAAGTTTTCGGTTAAATACACAATACTGCTTTATGTATTATTATGTTTAAGATGTTTTAGTGTATTTGGAAGTGTTTCTTAAGTGTTTTATATGCATAGAAAGGTAAAATATATACTATATAGTTAGACAACCATTTGACTAACTGATGCTAAAGTGGATAGCTTCTGCCTTTAGGATCAACTATCAACAGTAAAAGAATAAGCAGCCAAGAAATATGCCACTGACCATCACTGGCTAGAGCAGCCATAAAGGCCTTGGAAAAGATATTCAAATGCCATGATGTTTCTATACCTACAAAGATCAGAATCACACAAGCCATGGTATTCCATGTGATACTCTGTCAGAACCAAGCCTGCCTCTGATTCAGAAGGCGAACCCCTTCTGAGTCAGAGGACGAAATAGAAACTTACCAGGCTGTAACCAGGAAAACAAAACTTGAGGATGAGTCAGCAGTGCAGAAAGAGTCCAAGGTGCTGATTGGCCAGGATTCAGAGGAGGATTCGAATCCTCCAATCAATGCATGCTAACGATGGGCAGAAAAATATGCAAAAGAGAAGGCAGTTCAATTGGCTGCAGAAGGGTCCAGGCACATGAAGGATCGGCATAAAAGGCAGATGCGTGAAGAGCAACCTGCTGGAGACAACCATTCCTACAAGTCTGCAGCTTCAGCAGAAGGGTCCCTACCAGCATTGGAGACAGCGTCTGTTGCCAAAGAGGAATCAGCGTCTTTGTTCTCAACTGAAGGGGACTTGAATCCTGCTTTTGCTGCCACTGATGATCCTCTATTCACTGAGCCCAGCAATCTCAGCCTTGCATCCAGCCTTGGATCTGCGTGGTCATCCTGTGTGTGCTCCAGACGCACTTCTCATCCCACTTCAAGTTTTCAGCCAAGTCCACCGACCTTAGTCCAGCCTGGCTGTGCCCTGTTCCACAGTTTCGCTCCGAGTTTGAGGTGCAGTCTTGCAAGGTTTCTAGATCACCAGTTAGCTCCCGTTCTTCCATTCAGCTTCAGTAAGCCTTCAATCCCCAGTCTTGCAGTGAATCTTCAGTCCAGTCTAACCATGCTTCGAATGTTCAGTGTTGCTCAGGAGTTTCACACCTATCTTGTAGTAGAACCGTATCACAGTCTAGCCTTGCTCAGAGTTCCCAGTCTTGTTCCAAGCCTCCAGTCCAAGAATCCAGCCTAGTCCAGGGCTTCCAGTTGAGTCCAGCCTTGTTCCCAGTTCTCAGTCTTGCTTTAAGATTCCAGTCACTGGTTCCCAGTCCAGCACGGGTCATCAAGTTCTGTCCAATTCAGTCCTTAGTCCTCAGCAAAGTCCAAGGGGCTCTGGTCAGCCCCATCCTGTTCCAGCATCAGTGTAACTCAAGTACTGTTCCAATTCGAGACCTGTTGTCTTCAGTTTCAACAGCACCTTGCATTCCAGTCTCTTCCAGTCATCCAGTTCCCATTGGGAAGTCCTGTTCTGCATCTTTGTCACCAGCTCTTTGGGCTTTCTTGCCAGTTGTCTTGCTGCGCCCAGTTAGGCTTGATTGAATCCAGTTCTTCTTGCTTCAAGGACTTAATTATTGTAAATAGTTATTTAATAAAGAATATTTTTGATATTACTCTTACTCAACTTTGGTGTTGGAGAAGACTCCTGAGAATACCATGGACAGCCAAGGAAACAAACAAATAGATCATTGAACAAAAGAACCCAGAGTTTTCACTAGACACACAAATCACCAGGATCAAATTTATCCTACTTCAGACACATTAGAGGAAGACCTAGATCTCTGGGGAACACTCTAATGCTGGGAAAGGTAGAAGGATGACCAACAGCAAGATGGATGACTCAGTTACAGTCACAATGAGTCTACTGTTGGAAGACCTGAAAGACCAGGTTAGGGATAAAATGTCATAGAGAGAAAATCTATCTATGTGGTCACTAGGAGCTGAAAATGACTTGATGGTACATAATCATCAATCATGATATACCTCTAATTGTCCATTTAAATAATTAATTTAAACAATAATGATTAATTAAATAATTTTATTTATTTATTTATTTTATTAATTAAATTAAATAATTAAACAGTTAATTTAAATAATAATGATGATCAGTTCCTGTAAGATTAATGACTGTAGGGATCAGACATAGCCAAGGTCCATTACTAGAACTGGACATTTTACTACTTAAGCAATTCTTAAAATTCTGGACATATACTGTAAGTCTAGATATATAATTAAGTATGTTTTTTTTAATGCAGATAGAAAAATTATTTGAAGCATTAAGCACCCTGAACTTGATAGCATTTTCATTAACAGGTAATGTTACAAATGCTCTATGATCATTGTTGTTGTTGTTATTGTTAATAAACATGGCAAACAAATGTTTAAGAATAAAGAGCTCTCTTGTATGTGTGAGATATATTGTGAAAGTGGGAGATGAGAGATCTGGTTGATCTAAGAAGAGACAACCCAGTCCAGATATGAAAGATGTAGGAAGAAAGTGTTTCAAAGAGATTTCACCTTAACTAACTCATTATAAATGAGATTAGGTTATTCTTGGAGTTTTCAAAATTCTGTTTTTCTCCCTGACTAGCACTAAAGATATGGGACGCGGTGGCGCTGCGGGTTAAACCGCTGAGCTGTCGATCGGAAGGTCGGCGGTTCGAAACCGCGCGGCGGGGTGAGCTCCCGTTGCTCGTCCCAGCTTCTGCACACCAAGCAGTTCGAAAACATGCAAATGTGAGTAGATTAATTGGTACCGCTACGGCGGGAAGGTAACGGCGTTCCGTGAGTCATACTGGCCACATGACCCGGAAGTGTCCTATGGACAACGCCGGCTCCAAGGCTTTGAAACGGAGATGAGCACCGCCCCCTAGAGTCGGACACGACTGGACTTTACGTCAAGGGAAACCTTTACCTTTTAGCACTAAAGATACTACAATCTGTGTCATTCTTGCTTCCTTGGTTTTGCCAGCTGCCTGAGGCCTGCACTATCAAACTAGACCAAACTAGACCAGCATCCTATTTCTCACTGTTGCTAATCCATGGGCCAATGAAGGAGCCTACTCAAGTAGAACATACAGGCAATAGTCTTCTGTGTTTTCCTGCTACTAATAATTCAAATGTATTATTACTTCTGAATCCACTGATGACATCTGTTTTAACACCCATCAAGTTAACCTTGGAAAGAAGTCTTCTTGTGTTAAGTGTCGTAGGTTCTGGACACAGCAGTTTAAGAAAGATGTTGTTGGATAGCACTGGGCTGAGTTACTATAAAGATAATAAAGGGCCTGGAAAACAAGCTTCTCCAGGGTTAAGTTGAGGGTTGTTTTCCTTCTGTATATATAAAGTCTATTTTAGTTGAGCTCAGTTCCTGTTGGCCTCATGTATGTGCCTATGTGGGGTTATTTGGCAATAATATGGAATTATTTTGCTATTCTGTTCTTCTGGAAAGGTTTTAACAACCCCCAATCACCCATCTCCAAAAAATCTCTTTTACCCTAAAGCTCTGATATTTCCTAGTGCTCTCCCAAATAAATATTAAGCAAATTTGATTTTGTTTATCTTTTTCAAATCAGCTGAGATCAGGGGGATGCTGCAACTTAGCTGGACTCTTTTTGCATAAAGATGGAATGCCATATATTCCAAAAATATATAAAGTACTATACAAGTTGACAGAGTATTTGTCTATTGACTAATATGACAGATTCTGTAAAGTTGCTATATCAAAATCATCTCAGTTTAAATACAGGGATCTATATCTAAATGAGAGCCAGTTTTAGTGTAGTGGTTAAGGCATCAGGCTAGAAACTGGGAGACTGTGAGTTCTAGTCCCCACTTAGGCACAAAGTCAGCTGGGTGATCTTGGGCCAGTCACCCTCTCTCAGCCCTAGGAAGGAGGCAATGGCAAACCACTTCTGAAAAACCTTGCCAAGAAAACTGCAGGGACTTATCCAGGCAGTCTCTGAGAATCAGACATGATTGAATGGATTAAAAAAATAAATAAATACCGTTTTACATTCTTTTTCCTTTCCAGACATATATATCCAGTCATGACATCCAATACCGTTTATAATTTATGTCACAAGGACTTTAATTCAATTCTTGATTTTGATTGAATCAATTATTTTGATCTTGAAACAAGTCCAAGTTTAGACACATCTTCTTTCTGTTCCAAGTTTCTCATGAACATTAGAGCCCTTCTATTTAGAAATATGATAACACTGAAAGGTTTCCCCTCCTCACCCTGCCCTACTATTAACCTTCTGATATCCTTCAGCCCTATAAAAACAGCCCTTCTTCTTACAGTCACAAACTGAGCAGATACAATGAGGAGACAGCTGATGATAAGATAGAAAGTGATCCTATCAGGCTAGTATGAGCTTACAAATTAGGAGTTCTTATACTGAGCCTCTAAATTCCAGATTTCAGTTACATTCTATAACATCCTTAACATAGTAATTAGTCACAGCATTGATGGATAGGCATATTTTCTCTTCTCTAGTCAATAAACTCCAAACAATGGCCTCATTATTGTAGGAGAATTGCACATTGAAAGCTTCCCTTATGCCAATGAACTTAAAATGCAATTTTAGCTAATATTTGTTGAATGTTCCTAGATAAATAATGACACTGTATATTAACCTGTCATATTGCTTGAATTACCTTTCAACATTTCACCCACCATATCATCACCATTGCCTTAATTGTGCATTAAATAACTTTGAAGGGCTTCATTTGTTAAAGTTTTGTGAAAAGAAAAACAAATATAATGAAAAAGCAAATTGCAGTCTACTCCATTGCATACCTTAGGAACAGAGAGAATACTAAGGGAATATAAATGAATGTCAAAGGAGAAAGATTTACATATAATTACAATTAATGTAATTACAATTTTACTGTTACTATGGGAACATTTGTCTGTGAAGATAAACAGAAAGATATTCAACTAAGCAATGAAGTTAGAATTTACACAGTTCTAAAATAAGGTCATGATACAGTTCTCTGTTGCTTATTTCTACATATTAATAGTACAATCCCAGGTATGTTTACTCAGAAGTAATAGCCGTGTACTCAATTCCCAGATAAGTGTGCATGGGATTGAAGCCCTGAAGGAAGTATGGTGGCATTTCCATGAACAGATTAAAGTGCCCAGAGGAAGATTTAAGTCTTCCACCATAGGCTAAGTTATAAACGTCCACAGAGAACAGTTGAGGATTTGACTTATAAATAGTAAGAATTCATCAGGCCAAAATAAATCAATGTTACAGGATATAAGCTTTGCATGGCATATTGTGGCTTGGTTGAGGAGTTCCCATGAAGAAAAGATGGAACATTTCATGATTAAAAGATAAGCATAACTGTATACTGATTATCCAATTTTGTGACCGTTTTTTAAAGAGAATTATCAGATGACAACTGATAGTTCTGAATTTGTTTTCAGAAATGCTAGTTTACAAATAAGCTATCCATTTTTATTGTGGCTGGACCACCATTTTCCTTGATGGCAATATGTTGAGAATAACATGATAAATAGGATTGAAACAAACTATGGATGAGACGGAGCCTAAAGTGGGTTAACCATTTTATATTGACACCATTTTTACAGCACTTCTTCTCTTGTCCCAGATCAGAGATGGCAAGAGACAGATAGCTTTTACCAGAGATATGAACTGATTTCTAGAGAGGGGGGTTTAAATTAGATTAAAGGCTCTATGAGAGGGGAGTTTAAATTAGATTAAAGGCTCTATGAAGTAAGATTGAAAGTTGTATGTTGCCTAAGGTCCTGAATGTCCAACCCTGCTTATACAGCTAAAGCAATGATTGGAGAGATTCTGATTCCAGTCCACTGTGTCATGTAATATACTGGCTGCCCTAGCCCACTTACTACTGTGCTGATTAACCAATCATATGGGGTTATTGAAATTGCAACAATTTGGTGATTTGACCTGAGTGCACTCTCTCCCCCTCCCCACACTTTGGTTCTGCAGTTCCCCTATTGAAAGAATGTATGCAGAATTATGAGACAACAAGATCTAATGATTTCCACTTCCTATGACAGATGTAGGGCTGTAGTACATCAGTGGTAATGACAAGGATAGTATATAAGAACTCTTAAGTCAATTCATGAAGTCTGTTGATGTATGGAAATCTCAATTCCTTTTCCTTCTGAATTAAGTGATGTAACACTTTTTCTTCATACTTCTAAGATTCTTAGGAAGTTGAACTAGGAACTTAAAACATGAACCACTAGAATGTACAGTAGATCAAAGAATGGATAAGAAAGGAAAGGTGTTTTAAGATTGTGGTATATTAAAGGGAATTGAAAGAGTTTTGAAGAGGCAACTGAAAAAAGGAAAGGACATAACTAGGAAATTGGGAAGTGGGGGATGAGTTTAGGGGGACTGAGAACAGAAAACAGAATGGTTAGAATAGATTTTTTCATTCTGGGCCAGTCCAATTGTGTGGACTTGAAATCCCATCTACTACTCCAAAATCTGGGAGATAAACTCCACATATTTGGAAGTTGCCCAGGGAGGGAAACACTGGTAGTACCAGTTGAGAATTCAGAGTGTGTGTCTGAATACACACACTCATACATACACAAATACAGAGACATATTCACTCTGAATGCTCAGCTGATAAAACCCCTCTGCCATCTCTCTCTTTTTAAAAATGTCTATTTATTTTAAAGGTTTTACAGAAAGAAATAAAAAAATAGAAGTAGAAAAAAAAGTATAACTACCTGATTTAACAAACCAAAACCAAAAAAAAAAAAAAAATCAGAAAAGGGGAAAACTATATATGTCACATATTAATAAAATGTCAAATAGAGTTCTAAATCTACCTCAAGGTAAAAATGATTATCTAACATTACAAAACATCATAAAATCAAAAACATGTTTGATGTTTTTGATTTGTTACTATTATTATTAATGTTAATCCTCACATTATCATCTTTAACACTAAAAATTCCCCATAAATCTACTTATATACATTAAAATATGTTAGTGATTCACAGGACCAAATCATATCAGTCAGTGACCCTTCAAATTGCCAAAAGATAAAATCTGGCATTGATGTTTTTGAATATATTCTTTGGGGTTTCTAATAAACTCTAAATAAGACCTTTTGATGAATTGGTTTTAATTTAAATTCACTGAAGCAAATGCCAAAAGAGATGCCAAATGCCAAAAGAGAAAATCTGACATTGATCTTTTTGAATATATTCTTTGGGGTTTCCAGTAAACTCTGAATAAGACCTTTTGATAAATTGGTTTTAATTTAAATTCACTGAAGCAAATGTAATGTTTTTAAGAGCTGCAGCCATTGATGTTCCATTACCATGTATTCCAATTCTTTAATCCATGAGCCATAAATGTCCTAATGTTAGCTTTTAAAATTTTAATTAATTTTTGATAGAAAAAGGATGTGGGTTTAATTTCAAACATTGATTCCATCAAATATAATAAGACCTCCAGTTTCTCAGACAGAACCAAAGCATCTGGTCCCTACTAAGACATCTGGTCCTGACTAAGATAAAACATGCTTGGGTTGCATGTATTGCTACTGCTGTGAATCAGGGAGACTGTCCTAACTCATAGTGAAGTACCATGCTGAGACAATGAGTAGGTCTCTAGTGTTTATTGAAGGCTCAGAAAGTAAGAATCCTGCCAAATTGAAAGAGCGTGGGAAACCCACACAGATAAATCCAAAACTCAAGGTGGGTCTGCTCTTTCTTTGAAGGACAGTTCAAAGCCTCTAAACTACGCATGCGTTTTCCCCCCTGGATAGGGGCCGCCTCCTGCTCACCATCAGCACTCATGACAGAGACAAAATTCCACTTGAAGTTGAGAAAAAAAAAACTTTAAAATCATTGCTAGCAAGTAATTGATTTAAAGTATTTATTTCAGATTCCACCCACAGCTCCCAACAGAACATTTGCCCCCTATTTTAGGATAGAGTTTTTCCATAAAGTTAAATATTCATGAGTCTGGACATCAAAACAATCTACAACCCAACAAAGCCCAAATGTATTTGGCTGCTCACAGACCCAGGAATGAAATACCCTTTCCATTGTACATCATCCTGAGCAATTGCTAGGATTTTAATGAAAATATGTTAAAATTCACAGCCCACAAAGGTTAATGTTTTACTAAGTGAATAAAAAAAAATCACATACTTATTATGGTCATAGACCACTATTAAGTGTTCATTCCACACAGATGTAGTTGATAAATATAAGCCCAATGAAAATCTGATAAATTAAACCACCATCCTCAATATTTAGCTAATGAAATCCGAGGTGACCTATTTGGCTTATCTAGCCAAAGAACTTATCAATCACTTATCTAGCCAAAGAAAGTATTTATTTGGGATTAACACTGGAATACCTCTTAATAGATAAATTAATCTTGGACTGATATTCATTTTAATGACATTTATTTTACCCCACCAGCTTAATCGGATTTTGATCCATCTATTAGTATAAAAGGCAATGTTAACTAAAATTGTTAACATACTTAATTCATGTAATCTGTGGCAATTATAAAACCTATATCTTTATACTGTGCTATTGAAACTTCAGAGCCTAAATAGAGTAAAAGAGACTTATCCCAATCAATCTTATATCCTGAACACTTACCAAAGTGTTGAATCACTCATATAACATTTCACAGTAAATTACCATAATTATATAAAATTGCTAAAGTATCATTAGCATATAATTTATAATCAAAACCTGCCAACAAGATACCAGTAATAGCACTAGATTGCATAACAGAAGTTTCTATTTCTATTCACTTCTATTAGAGTGAATTATACGAAATGTAAATAAACATGATTTGATTAATTGATGCTATTTTCTCTCTTGGTTGACTTTAAACTTTATAAAACAATAGTGAGTTCTGATAGCTGGTGTCTAATATGCTTTGATTTTAGATATATACTTTACTAGACTTAACTGTAGAGTGGTATGAAATTTTGTAGCACAAAGCTCAGCAAAAGGTTTAAAATGCTTTAAACGATGTATTTCTTATTACTGAGGCAGTAATAAACTCAAACAAATCTAAGATTTAAAAAAAGTTTGTAATTCTCAATCTGCTTTTGTTAATGTTCTTAAAGAAATTCCAACCAGCTGTGTACACTACTAGAATCTTCTTCATCCTAGCATTTTCCTGCAGGTACGGGGTCTGCTTTTTGGATCAATAAATGCCATTTCACATGCTCACATTATGCAGTTTGATTGGAGGAAATGTGATGCAGTTAATGATGACTACCTCTTGGTCTCATAGCTTCCGCCAGTTGTTTTCTCTGGACTTGTTGTGCCACCGCCACTCTTTGCATACTTGCTGATCTTCATATTGGCAAGAAGCATCTTATGTTGCACAGTGAGGCAACTGGATGGAAGTCTGTATTGCCAGGTCAATGGAGACACATCTCAAGTTGCCAATCCCCCACTAGAAGTGTTGGTCTGTTCAACTTTATTAATAAGATACATGAACTTTAAGTCATAATATGTATAAATGCATATTTGTACATATTTCATATATTCAAAGATTCCAACTCCTCTGAGCATGATCTTTGTCATTCCTTTGCTCTTTCAAACTAATTGTCCTAGACTTGCCATTGTCTCCCTGTTCAAGGACATCTCCTGATCTTCACTTTGTTCTCTGCTGGTCATGCTGTACAGGCAGATCAGAGCATAAGCTGAAAAGCCCATCTGCGCCAGAATCATTTTTCATTTGACCATTTGTTTAACAATGGTCAGCCATTGGATATCCCTGGAGCCACCCCAAGGAACATAAGCAGAGTTCTCAAAATTTGGTATTCATAGTGTACAACTTCTAATTGAAATGGATGAAGATGTGCTCTTAAGCTAGCTATACAGAGACTTCAAGGATTCAAAATTTATCATAGACCTGTATGCGCTCATTGAAAGCAGAGATCAGTGATTATGCAAAAATGTCCTTATTATATTATTATCTGTATAATCCACATTACTGGTTATCAAAACAGATTACAGTACAAATGTTTAAGTAAAAAAAAAAGTGCACACACAAAGACTGGATTAGCAAGTCACTTCGAGGGTCTGTTTGAATTAATCCTCAAGCTGTGATTTTGTTTGGAAAGATGAGGCTTCTTTTACATAACAATGCTTTATTTTATGAACCCTGATAATTATTCATGACATTTGGTCTCTTCATTTTTTTTTTACATACATATCTCTGTAGTGGAGGAGGAGAGTGGGATGTGGCAGTGGCAGCTCTTTGCCTTTCCAAAGAAGGTCTGTATGTGAATCAGAAGTCAACGCAGGAAATGTAACTGCAAGTTTGAAATACATTTTAAAAGCAGGAGTTTAAGATAAATGTTCAAACAGTATTCCAGAGCAGTATTACTGAATGCAGCAAGCCTAACTTAATTAAAATATCTTCTGCATCCTTCCTTTTTAGAAAGTTTTCAAGCAGAACCACAATCTGGTTTTGATAGTTTAGTAGCGAATGAGAAAATGAGATTAAACCCTACCTGAGAACAATAGGTTCAGTGAAGCACTATCTTTTGTGTAATATAATTCATACTTATTTTGCTGGAATATGCCACTTCCTGTAAATTTAGTGCATTAACTTTGTCTTTACATGGATTGCATATAGATCAGTATCTGGTGCAAACACAAACTCATTAGTCATAGTTACGTGATAGACTCAGGAGGCCAAAAAGGTTGTATTTTATATCTGACACATTAGGAATTACCTTATTTTATCTGACACATTAGGAATTACTTTTTAGAGCTATATGGAACTTCTGTGTCCCTCTGATCAGCAAAAAACAGGGAAGAAACGTTAAAACGACAACCAACATCGTACTTACTCATGAGGTTTCTAGAGTATCTGATCAGCCACTCTTGTAACCAGAACGTTGTACTAAATTGATCTTTAGACCAAACCAGCAAGGCAAACTTCAAACTGCAAACTTCTCCAATGAATATGTACTGATAAAATTCAGCAGCATGAAACTAGTTCTAAAATAGTAGTCATATTGGACAAGCAAAAGGGATAATACAGTGCCAAGAGGAAAATAATGAAAGTGAAGTATCAGGGCACTGAGGCAAATACTATCTCATCCTGTACCAAGGAAACAAGAATGCTAATAATACTGACTGGGTCCTTTTCCTGTTTCCAGAGCATGGACAACCTGCAGAGCTGCAAAAAGAGCTGCCAAGGAATATGAAGGAGAGAACTCTCACAAATAAACAGCAGGAAGCTGGTGGTGAGTCATTCTAGCATGAGGGCATTAAGTGGAATCCCCTCAGGGGCTGCTTGTCAAGCAACATCTCCAGGGAAAGAACCATATCAGACAAAGCTATTCTGCTAATATACAGAACAAGTCCCTATTATGGTGTGTTATTATTCCTTCCTATTGTATGAAAAGACTTTACCTTGTTAGGATATGCATACTGAATATCCACAAGAGAAGGCAAATGAAAGAAGTAAAATTCAAGGCAACTATCTTTATGATTCAGATTCTTTCATTCAGCTGTTTTTGGCAGTATTCCCAGAGCAACTTGGTTTGTGCATTAGCAATTGCATAGTGCATCCACTTAAAGGCCTTTTTATGTACTGTTGTTCTTTTTACTACCTTCTTTCTGAAGCACTGTGGGAAAAACATTCATTCTCATTGCCTCCATACCTATGAATTAACTGTTGAGTAATGACAGCAGAAGAGTTTACTGGGAAGAAAAATATACCATTCCATCCATTAGCTGTTGGAGCATTAATTAACACTGAGAGCAAGATATCCTTGATCAAAATTGTAAGTCCAAACAGTTTGTAACATGTTACCCAAAGAGGAAGAAACTCTTACAGCACTCCCAAATTTGGCCAAGTGGAACTCCATCTTTGGTTAACAAGACTGCAGACAGATTGGCATTCTAGACAAGTAGGATAGTGTGCATGCTATTTTCATATACAGTGAATAGTTATAGGTTTAGGTTTTTTATTCCAAAGACGTGCATTGCAAAGCTTGTTAGCACAAGTAAAGCATCCTTCCTTATCTCAACCACATGTTTGGGAAGATTCATGCAACTATTTTGAAGACTGCCCTGGCTACTTGCCCAAGTGTAAGCATGCACAACAAATTTAAACCTTTAGTCAAGCAGGTTTAGCACCAACAAAATAAAGCCTGAGAAACCATAGTAAGATTTAGGTCATATTCCCAAAGCCTTGACCTGATCAAATAACACATTATATGTCTCTTTTAAAAAATAAAACAAATTGTGTAGCTTAGGTAAAATTATTTTTGGAAAAAAGAAGCATGACTCTTCATTTTGCCCTTCCTATTTTATAATTAACACTTGCTGTAATAGGTTTTTCAGATTATCAATAGTGAAGTAGTTAAACAAAATATCACATGGTGTATTAGTACCCTTAATATAGGAATTAGTTTCTGCCTGGCTATTAAATGCTTGAATTAAAGCATGTCCTATTAGAGATCATGGATTATTATAAAAATATTATTACCTGTTGCTATCAGGTCAATAAACTTTTCTGCAAATTGTAATGTACTAAATAACCAGTTGTGGTAACAAATTACTGTACATATATACAGCCATTTCAAAGATTATACAAACTATGTCTGTGGGGCAGTGGAGACATTCAGCAAGTGAAGTATAAGAATATTTTTTAGAAATAATGGAGGGCTTCAGTGTTTATGTAATTTCAAGCAGACAGTAAGAAAGATTGTGCAGCAGCTGCTGTCATTGCAGCCAAGGAATGTTTCAATTATTATGAGCTAATGGTGGCCAACTCTCAACTAAGGTCTAAATAGTTCTTACTGTATCAGTCCTTGGCAGTTTACCAAGATCCTGGTTCCTTGAAAAAAGCTATCATAAGAGAATCAAGGAAAATATAGAATACCCTGTCTATATATTTCAACAACCGACAGGAAGCTCTGGCGTGGGCTGATCCATGAAGTCACGAAGAGTCAGAAGCAACTGAACAAATAAACAACAACATATATTTCAACCCATGCTCTATAACGTTCCATCAGTCTCCATTCTTTTCAAGGTGGCTTCCATCTACAATCTGACTCCAAAATTCTGTTAAAACTGAATGGAAGGATAAATAAAATTGAGTTTATTAAGGATTAATTAATGAATGTATATGAAATAATGGATAGCATGTGCAGTCTTTTTTATTTTAAATACTGTATTATTATAATATTATTATAATTGACTGGGATCCATGATGCCTTCTGAAGAGCAGATGGTGCTTTCTTCTGTTGATTCCAATCCACAACGTTTCATTGCTTGGGGTTCCAAATGGTCCCTGATATACAAGAACAATTTCAGATGGCTGAGGACACAGCTACATGTTGCAAAAAGAACAAAACTGGCATGGAATCCCTTTTCTATTGTCATGGAGACTTTTTAATTATACAATTATGATTGATACATATGCAGTTCAGTGTTATTCTATAATTCCTATATTTTATACTGTATTTGTTTTAACAATATTTTAATCTTTTATTTTAATTCACTTGTAAGCTGCCCAGAGTCGTTGCAATATGAGGTGGGTGGCAAAGAAATATGATAAATAAATAAATAAATTCTCAGGCTTCTGTTGAGCATTATATAGTAGATCAATTTTCCTCATCATCAGCTGACTGCTATTTAATTTCATTGTTCTATGCTTATATGAAATATAAACAAAGAAAGGTAATGCAATTAAGTAAGGCTATTGTTTACATAATCATCTCTTAATCTCTATTTCTTTGGTTATGCTACAATTAAAGTAGGCTATCTGTCCCATCTGATCTTTTCAAAGATATTTCCATTCATTTAAAAAATGCACTTGGGGTCTTGGCTGCACCAACGAAATAGAGCCAAATACCACCTACTATCATCAATAAAACAATCTGTGCTATCAGGTCATCCCAGGTCTAGATGTTCTGGAAAGTGCTTCTAAATAAAAGCCCAGGAAATATCTTTTCTTTATCTTCTTTGTAGAAGGGCAGGACTAATAGGAGCAGCGCTCTGGACTGGAAAGCTAGCAATGGAATGTTAGGCCATCCGGCTTATATGAAAACCTTGTGGAATCCTGGTAGATTGTAAAGAACCCTCCAGGCAGCTTTCATCTGCATGGCCTGCTCAGGCAGCCTTTCTTTCTTAATGCTTCATCTTAAGACAGAGTGCTTGAACTTCAGGAACTTGGCCTTTCTGCTTGTCAAGGCAGGACTAGCCAAAGTACAGCAGGATAACAGATGCTGATAATTGCAGCTGGCTTGGAGAGGTCTCTCAGCTGTGAAGCTTTAGGTGGTTTTCTGTTTCTTGACAACAGAATAAAATATATATTCTAAAGTTTGACCCTTTTCTTATTTTGTGCATATTTGGGCTCTGCCTAGGCATTCTGGCAGATGGTGTCAAAAAATCAAGATGGTGGTTGTAATGTGTAATCAAAGCCCTGCTCCTTTTTATGGACATCCCTGCTTGCTGGGAGTAATAGGAAAGTTCAATATCTGTGCCCATTTTTACCACTATTTACAAGTCAATTATTTACAGAGAGGAATTTATCTGTCTGCTGGTCTGGTGAAGGTTCTCTGTACAATAATAAAGGAGTTCTGGAAGAATTCTGGGGACGTTTTAATTTGCATAGTGCCACTTCAGATAAGGGGTCTTTCTGGTTCATATGTGTGGAAAATAAATAGCAATGTAGCATACCCATTTGTGTTTTCTCTCCTCACATGTAGAGAAGACATATTTTTAAATGTTTCAAGTGATATCTCAAGAGTAGGAGAATGAGATCACCATATGAGATATTTTTTGCCTTGCTTACAAAATCTTGTGCCACAATGAATTTAATTTTTTTTAGTATTTGACTAAAGACATCTCGGTGATTAATTAACCTTTTACTGAAACATGCATAGGATCATTTAGAGAGCAGACAGATTGAGGAGATATAAGTTTGACTCTCAAGTCAGCCGTAAAATTCACTTCATAATTTTGGGCCAGGAACTACCTCTCAGCCCAGCTTTCATCATAGAAATGCAGTGACAGTAAAATACAGTATGTGTGATAGATGTGTGCTGGCTTGAATTCCCTGGAGAAATGATGAGAAGCAAGGAAGGGTGGACTTAAATATAGAAAGTTTTACAAATCTCCCAAGGCAAGGGTATTTGTTCAGCTCTTTGAACTGAGCTTGGTTAAAGACTTATATGAATTAATATAATATTACAAAGTTATACTATGATTTGATTTAGAAGGTATGGGACAAAACTGTCAATTGTGCCCTTCTGAGAATTCTCTAAGAATTATTTGTACTTGGTGACACATTTCCAAATCAATCAGCAGGGAATTTGCTAGCCACCAATGTATAATTTTGCAAATATGGAATCAATATGTGTCACTGATGCTCATGTCATTTTAACGTAGTATAGCAGTGTAGTAAAATTACATTATGATTTGAATAAGGCTCATGAGGCAAATTTTGTCAATTTTTCTGCCCTTTACATTTCTGTAACATGTATTTGGACTTGGTGATACATTTCTGAGTCAAACTGAGGGGAATTTGCTATCCACATGTAGTCTAATATTGTAAATATATAATCAGTGCATATTACTGATTGTTTATGTCATTTTAATAATAATGTATTTTACAGATGTTCAGAATAAAGATTTTATCTTGAACACATACTTTGCCCTACACATACTTGGCTTTCTTGGTAGATTGCAGTAAACCTTCCTACTCTCAAATCTGTGTGACAGTCTTGCTTTCTTAGTTGTGAGCTGTTGTAAGGGACTTGACACATATTTCCTGACAAATTAAATGAAGGGCAAATTAAGCCAAATGTCTCTTAAAACCATTAGTTGGAAACCAGTGCAATAAATATGTGAAAGGGGGCTAGAAAGAGGGATGCAGAAATTCTGAATGGCATTTGTGCAAGGTCCTGCTGTTCTTTCAAAGTAGCAGCAGTCATTCTAGTCCCTTCTTGTAACTGAGTAAGAGCCTCTTGTGCAGATCACAAGGAAGGGATCTTCTAGGAAGGATAGAGATGGAAATGGACTCTTACAAGGTAGAACCCATCTTTTAAATTTAATTTAATAATTAAAGCAAAACAAAGTATCTCTCTCAGAAACTAATTTAACAGGGATGTTTTCAGTAAATTGAAAAGCAGAATTATGCATATTTGCACTTAAAATTGTAACCAGAGGGATCCCAATTACATTTACAATGGATTTAAACATGTTGTTAAGGCACAGTTGATTGGTTGAATAAGCTTTATACAATGTACTATGCCATAAAACAGTTTACAAATGGAAATGAATCAGTTCACACAACAGCAATGGGGATGCACATATTGAATCAAACCTTATGTGTACTTAAAACATGATTTTAACATCTATCTCTTTCATTCAAACATGAGAGTCTATCTATTGTACTCAGTACAAGGATTTTATACAGAGGACAGGAATCCAAGTAGGTGTCTTTAAGATGTTTTATCCTAGGTTTTGAGCTGTGGGTTTTTATTATTATTCAGTCAAATCATAATAATTAGAACTTCACAATTTGTGCACAAAATCCGTCAAAATACCTGCCATGAGTACTCTTATGTCTGCTCAATGAAAACGAATTACCCTGAGATTTTATAATAAATCTTACAGGCTATACAAATTAATCCCCATAATATTGAGGAAATTGCAAAGTCAGAGGCATTAAAAGTTTGAACCTTCAGTAGCTGTGTGCCACAAGATTTTCTCTGAATCACTTGAAAGAAATCAGTGGCCTTTGAATATAAATTCTTGACAGGAAACTAAGATTAAGGAAATGCCGAAGGCATCAGAAGTTAAACCTCCTACTACAAGCCATTCTCTAAATTTTGACTTCCTGTCATAAACAGAAAGCATCTCAAGACATGGCAACCATCCATTCTGCTAGCTATAAGCTAGCCAATAAATTGTTTAGAAAAAGAAAAGAATGCAAGTGTCTGAAATGCCAAAGGGTTATAACAACGCAAGACCCCACATCATTCTTTAAAATGTGCCAGGGTTTCAGGCTGCTCATTTTGTACATTCCAAGGGATGTTTTCACCTGAAGAAAAATAGGAAATGAATGAGATTTACATACAAATGAAGAAGCCATACAAGGATTAGTGATTAAGCTCCACACAAATCTCAGAATTTCACTAGGGATCTTGAACACATTTCTCACAAAGAATTGAGGAGAGAAAATTTCCTCTAAAATGTCTGTTTGCTAACAGTGCATTATACATACACACACACACACACACACATGAGGCCTTTGGCCTAATTTTCAAAGCCTTCTCTAACTAAGCAGCTCAGAATTTACAGCTTACTCAAAGGAAATATGGCTCTCAACAGAAAAGATCCCCTTTCTCTCTCATAAGACAGCCACCTTATGTGTTAGTTGGTATCAGACAGTTCTTCAGTACGAGATCTGGGAATATTCTGTTCTTGCTTTTAAAAATTAAAATAAACAGAATAATTTTTAAAATATAGGATATTTTTTAAAAAAAAATACAAAAAACAAGAACTGGAGAGTGAATTGTTAAGTATTAACCATAGTAGTAATTCACAGATAGCGCTACACTTTTCTAAAATTACATTATATCAACTCATATCTTTCTAGGCTGTCTTGGAGTGGTTGTAATAAAACTAGTATTTTTACTACAAAATTGTTTCAAACTTCCTAATGCGTCCATCAGCACAAAAAGGTTGGTGACCCATAGTTATATAAATGTCTTTTTGTATAGAAATATTTATCATGGGTGTCAGAAAATGTACTTCTTCATATTAAGAATTTGACAACCACAGAGAGTCTTGGGATGTTTTCTGTTTATGACAGGAAGTCAAAATACAGTGTTCCTGACCCTTGTCTGCTCTACAGGTGTAAAGCCACTAAAGTTTGATCTTATTTTCTCATTATTCTACCCTCTGAGATTTTTTATCTTACCTTACATTAGTATGTAAAAGTGAAAATGAACATTTTTGTGCACATTTCTCACTATATATGTGTGTGTGTGTGTATGTATATGTATGCATATACTGCTTGTGTGTGTATATAATATTTTTGTTCTCTGCTACATTTTTTGTTATTTTATTTATGTATCTTATTTTCACTAATGTCTGCAGTTTTTCTGTGCACTTTTTGCAATACACAATTTTTTTCACATGTATTGCTTGAAAATCTGCCCTGGAAAAAGAAATAAAATATACTGAAGAATCAGTGCATTCCACTCATCCTTCAATACATGCTTATGTTGGAAGAGTAAATTAAGTAAATTCATTTTAAAATGGAAACTGAATTTATGTTTTCCTTGTACCTTGATATAATAGTATATTCTGATACCCAATGAGTAGCATATGCTACCATAGTGCATTTTACTAATTATAAACCTGTCACCAGAGTAAATAATAAGATGTTCTGGGAAATTCTCTCCCAAAAATGAGTAATTACCTATAAAATACAAGATTGATACAATTGAATTGTACAGCTTATGTGTTATATTAAAAGTGGAAACAATTCTGAAGTGATTTTTCTTGGTCTGATTTTTTTACATCTCAAAAACCTGACATTTTAACAGGGGTGTGTCGACCTTTTTATCTACTGTACATACAATTTTATAATGCTTTATAATGCCTAATTACCACAATGTTTGGCCCAAACTAGGGTGTCTTTAAAAGCCAAAAATTGATCCCAGGATCATTAACATTCATATTGGATATTACAAAGAATTGAAGAAAACTCTAAAGTTCCACCATACCTCTGTCTAGTAAGTTTTCTTGTTTGGTCAAGTTGCACAGTTTCCCAAAACCTGCATACCAAATAGAGAGGTTGATTGAATGGGAATGGGAATATGAAAGATCCTGAACCTCCTAGTCCCCAGATTGCAGCCTGATATGTGGCATTGATCTCTACAATGGATGAAGATAAATGTTGAGAAGGGCCCTGTCAGGGCTAAGGACTAAGCCTTAAACTCTAAGCCAGTGCTCTTCCTACAAATCTCATTTCCTATGTGTAAGCAATTCTTATTTTGGTCTGTGAGCATCTCTCTTACAAGTCTGAGTGATATTTATCTTATCTGTCACTTTTGGATCTCATACAAAATGAACTGATTCTCACATCACACCTTTATTATTCATTCCTGGGGGGTGGGGGGGAAGGGGAGGAATAATATAGTGGGTCATGCTGAAAGTTTCTATGTTCAACTTTGTCGTTTCATTTTTGGCTGTCATGGAGCAACATTACCTTGGAAGAATATTAGTGTATTTTTCATTATATGGCACCTTGTCCTAATTTTTTTATCTGAAATACTATAGGCTGATAAACTGGCTTTTTAAAAATCAAAATCAAATTCTCCTCAGTGCAGCCAATCTGCCTTGCAACTACTATTTACAAAGATAGTAATTATTCCCTTGCAATCTAGTAAAATACATGCATAGGCAGACAGAGTAAATGGCACATTTTTTTTTCATTTTTTGTCATCCTTTCTATGCCAGTGCATTACCAGAACAGAATAGATGGACAGTGCCTTTCAGATTATATTCTATTTGATTTCCAAATAGTCCTTCCTTTTCAAGTCTTAATATGTTTTCACCCTTTCTGGCTTAAACAATCATAGACTGTCAGCTACTGCTTTAACAGCAATGAGCTCCCATCAATTAGAAGAGAATTGTTGATGAATGTATATAATGTTCAAGGATCTTCCTGAAAGAAAGCCTCCTTAAAATATAGAACATTCCCAGAATGAATCAACAAGAAAAACTATTGATGAGATTACCATCAAATGATAATCATTAAGAAAATTATACTAGATGCAACCTTGTGTCCCATTATGAACAAATAAATTTCTGCTGAAATCAATGGACCTTATGAATGAGTAAGAGCAGGCATTGTCTTCTGTGATTCAGTAACAATTAGTTTCTGCAGCCAAGAGCTAAACTAAATGGTACATTCTTTTGACAGAAGGCAATTTCATCTCTTTAGCATAATGAAATCCTAATGAGAGAGTGTACCAAAGGCTTTTGGAGTTGTGCAGTAATAACCTCAAATGTTTATGATTAGAAATAACTTGTTCTGAAAATGAGAAAGGAAAGGAAGCTGGTTTCACATACAGTAATTCACAGGCTGATTTTGGATAGGGCTTTTTCACCAGTATAGTCAAATATGTTTGAGTCCTTCATGGTACATTTTCACCCAACCACCTACGCACATCCTGTGACTGTTCTACTATTGCACTAGAACATTTATGCACTTGGGAGAAATCACCACCTACATAATTTTGCTAATACAAAGATACCAGGGAGGAGGAGGGGGATTTGGAAGGAGAATCCACTAACAAATAATCTAAGAAGAGAAACATGCTACTTGAAACAGCCATTGTGTTTTCCAACTGATGAGCAGCATCTTTCTCCAAAAAACACTGAATTCTAATACAGATGCTGGAAAATATTAGTTGTTCATCATTGCTTATATTATATGAAAATAAAGATGTTGCGATATACACATACGCTTTTCTCACAGATGATTTTCATCATGGTGTTTTCATCAGAAACAAGTTCCACTTCTGCTAAATAATATGGGTGTGCAGAGCTTTGAAGGAGGACTTCTCCTTGGTGAAGTTTCACTCAAATCACCCCTTTGAAGTGCTTTGATACAGTGAGGTGGATTAACCTTGTTTTGATGCTTTTATGAGATAAAATGCCTTGACACATCAAGGTGGAGTGCCTCAATGAAGCATGTGGCATCATTTCACACATTCTAGTAAATAAGAGCAGGATTGCAACTTCAAAGCTGTAGAAACAGTTGTCTTTACACATTCATTTCCAATTTCATTCCCAAAAAGAAATATGATCTGGTACTAAAAAAAATGTTATGAACAGGATGCTAATATCTGTAGAAAGTAAGATAATAATGTACTGCAATAGATTTTCCAAAAGTAGTATGGATTTCGGAACTCCACTAGAATTTTCAGATTTGGACATGCCAGATCTATAAGTATACTGCCTAATTACTGCAGTAGTAACTGGTCTTACTTATACCTCTCTTTCAAAACTTTTGAGTAACCATAACACTCTTTTAGAGCTTTGGATCTTCATAGCCTTATGCTCCTTCACCTGATATACCTTGCAATAACAAAAGTAGCTAAGAGAGTTTCAACAATTACTATATCACTACTGGGCAAAACATTCATATTTATTTGAGAGATGTGTAAAATAATTAATTCAGGCACAATAAAAAATCTGAAAACATGGTACTGAATATGTTACTGTATTAACTTATAATTTCTCTGAATATAACATTATGCTTTTGTGGCATAATGGAATGTTTAAGAAAATTTCAATCCTTCACAGTCATCACTGAAAATTTAAAATTGGTTAAGCTGGGATGGAATCTTCACACAGAAATTCAGGAAAAAAAATCAAAATGGAGATGTATAGAAAAGAGGTGATTTGGGAAGATGGAAGAAAATTGAAGAAAGAGAGGAGAAACTTCATATAGTTTGTAAAGAGAATGGCATGGAGAATCATGAAAGCGAGAAATTCCCCAAACATTTGTAAGTTAGATTCGTGCATTGATCTGAACAAAGTAGCCATGTCCATGGCTGATGGTCTCTATCTCTATTTTAGTAATATTGTAGATATTTATATTCATAAAATGAGTCCAGATGCTGGTGATCTTTGATGCCGTCCTGTTTATTTACAAACTTCAAACTTAAATAAACCCTATGTAGCTGTCTCCCTTTCTGTGAGTCACTGTTGTCAAAATTTTTGCTTGTTTTGTTTCAATATGTCTCTTGTTTCAAATTGTGCTTACCAGGCATTTGTCTTTATTAATATACCTTAATTAGGAGCTTGAGAAGTGAGTATTAATCATACTATTTTCTTTTTTACTTCAGACACGACAGTTATAGAACAAGTTAAATGATGGTAGGGAGGCATGCTCAAAACTGAAAAGGTTTTGACAAAGTGCAACTAGTAATTTAAATTTTTTCACTCCCTATCTGTGACACTAGGTTTCCGAATCTCATTTTGCTTGTTTATGTATCAATGCTTATATTTTCTGCTAATGACATGATGTGAGTCATTAGTGCCCTTTTTTCACTCAACCTTTCGCTCAAGATTGCTGTATTCAGTGCAAAGAGGTGCCCTAAATTTGACAGTAGTTTAGTCCTGTAACTACATGATGTGTAGCTTTTTATGCTTGTTGCATATCTGCTGAAAAGAGGACAGGATTTTCTGAATCTAGGTGAGTTAGATCAGTTATATCTGATCCTGAATGTTGGGGGGAGGGGGGGAAGAAAAGAATAAGAGGTGCAGTTCTAAAGCTTCCCAGCAATGTAATTCATTCTAGTTGTAAACAATAAATCTCAAACAGGGCAAATCCAATTAAGCAAGAAACTATCTTGATGCTTAATAGAAAGGCTTCATGAATATAATGCTTCAAAAAGCATTGTAATAAAATGTCAAGGGAAAGAAGTTCCCAAAGCACTCGAGGGAAACCCCCAGGGAAGGCATTTCCAATATCCTCTCCCAGTTATTTAAAATACCTCTTTTTGTGTATTTGGAATTCTTATTTAGCACATGGTTGACATTTTAAAGGCAGCGTGGCATGTTATCTAGCAGTCTGAAAATGGAAAAAGTCTATTTTTCATATGTAAAAAATAAAAAATGGTGCACTGGATTTTTTGACAGGTGGCTACTGAGACTTCATACAGATTCTACAGCAATGATGGAGCTCTTGGTGAAGCTTACTAGCAAATAATCAAAGACTGCTGAGAGGCAGTGAGTGATATGTGACACTTCCTTATCTTTCATTTTTATGTTGTCTCATTCCAGTACCTTCCCTAGACATAGGAAAGGCAGCCTGATTGGCAGCAGTGAGGGTGCTCTGATGTCCATTAAAATCCCATTCTAGCAAAATACAATAATACAAAATCAAGTGCAGGAGAATGTAT
Organism: Candoia aspera; assembly: GCF_035149785.1. Lineage (NCBI taxonomy): Eukaryota > Metazoa > Chordata > Lepidosauria > Squamata > Candoiidae > Candoia > Candoia aspera. Next base: position 44,847,138 of record NC_086159.1, read on the forward strand.
GGAGAAGAATGATTCGTTACCTCAACTTCCTTAAGTTAACATCTGTCCAAATTATTTTTCTGCGGTTACCTTTGTGCATAGACAAACATTCCTGTGGCATGCTCCCTGATCTGAAAAGGCTTTTTCAGAGGCAGGAAGGAAAAGCAGGCAGTGAACTTTCCTTCCATGGACTAAATATCTGTAGGCATTATTATTATTATTATTATTATTTTAAAATTATATCCTTTTCATAGTCTAAGCTATGTGTCAGTGATCAGGGAACTGTTTTTGATTATAGCATGATCCAAACTTGCTAGGACAATAAATGGAACCATTTCACAGAACGATAGATGCTGACAAGCATTTCTCCCTCGGGGAAATTGGACTTCATTTCATCTCAGTCAAGCTTTCTGCTTTACGTAGACTTTCTTCATTCTACCGCATACTCTTTAGCTCGTCCCTTCTACCCGTTAAGCCAATGCCTTTAAATAACTTGCATAGGGAACATATGGAGGAGTGAGGCAAATCGGAGGTATAATTAGCACTGAAGACTATGGCTTCTTTCACAGATCACTCACAATGTGTGGCAGCCATAGCGATCCAGATAGCTTGCTAAGAGCAATCCAAAATGAAAAGCAAGAGAATGGGGATAAAAGGTGGAACCGTCTGTTCTTTCTGCTGCAATAATAGAATGATTAGAAACTGACTCTGAACAAACAGCTCAGAAAGTGCAGCTGTTTTATTTAGATGATTGAGGTGAGTTCATACCAAACCTTTCAAACAAGACAATTAATTTCTCATTCTTATAAAAGAAAAACGTGACAGTGAACAAAAGAACAGTACAATACAAAAATCATGTAACAGTGGGAGATCACATAAAGGGAACCTCTTGCTCTCTCAGGACCACTGAAACATAGATGTCTCTTACCCAGTAATTACTGGGACATAACTGATGGGCTGAGTGTGTGCTCTGAATACATATTGGGAGAGTATGAATGGCTAGTGAGAAATACTAATGGAGGAGAAAACAGAGCTATTCTCTAATATATAATGTATCATACTGTATATGAAATTTCCTTCATGCTGTCTGAGATCATATTAAGATACGTCAGATTTGGTATCGCTCTCCCAATGGTTTCATTTATAAATACTCTCATTTTAACAGTGCTTTTCGAGAACTAATGAAGGCTCCAGTGTGATTTACGCAACAAAGTGGAATGAAAAAATTAAAGAAAATAACATCAAATAATAAAAAGTAAAACTAAGGAATTAAAATTATCAATTGCATGTGAATAGAAAAACGACAAACATAAGAAGTAAAGGGGAGGAGAATGTTTTCGTCCCTGCCTGAAAGCTGTCAGATTATTTTTGTCTCACCTTCTTCTGTAATTGTCCTTCTTGTGCATTCCCCACAAAGTGGCTTCTGAATTCCAAACAAGGAGAGCTTTATGTGAGCAAGAATAGCAACTGCATCCCACCACATGAGATGGCAACATATCCTAAGAACAGAAGTAGCTTTGATCATCCAGAAACACGTTTAGATAACTCACAAAGCAGAGTGAAAACAGCTTTCCCCCTTTGTTTCCAGTTATTAATCTCATATATGACAATCAGACATGTTTAGCTCTTGTGAAATTTCCATTAATAGATTTGGTAATCAGTAAATTTGTTTATCATTTAAAAATGCTAATCTAATTGTCATTCTCTGCCAATGAATTTGAAAAGTATACATTGCATGAAGAAAAAAATGCATTTTTGCTAACTTGGATCTATTGGAAATCAATAGTGTTCATTACTTAGCTGTCAAATACATAGATGAACATACACACACACACATACACAAACAGGAGTTTTCTTGAGTTACTGGATCATTTCATTTGTTAGTTCAAGTACAGTTGAGCTGAAGAAATTAGATATGTACACAATATTTCATCTCAAATAGTTTCCACCTTTACTTAAAACTGCTCTACGGCAAAAAAACCCAGGAACGTTGGAGCTATCTACTGTGCACCAACAGACTAAACTGGGTTATCAAATGATCTAAAGCTTCCTATTCCTGAAAGCATAGCTATAAAGGAAGCCAGATGGAGTTTAAATGGAAGCCAGTGCCATTACACTAACAAATGAATGTCTACATACTTTGGAGAGTCTTTACCTTGACTGGAGAAGAGAAGTTTCTTTGATGTGGATCACCAAATATCATCATAAAGAATATAGCTGATAGCAGACATACATAATATTTTTCCATATGGTTGAGAGATTGTAGAACTTAATCTGCCATTGAACTATTGCAAATTTTTAGGAAATCTTAAAGCTAGTTACCTAGTTCTTGCAACCAATGACAAAAAAGTGGGCCTTATCATATATAATATGATATACCATGTTGATCCATAGTAGTTACCATCTCACCTTATTTAAAGTGTATTCTACTCTCATAACAGACAAGTACATATAAGATCTCTGTTGAAGGCTGAAGGTGGGGAAAAGGGTAATATTATAAAATAATGAATCCTTGGGTGAAGTGGAAGAGTTTACTTTCTTCATAATATCAGTTTTGCTTGAAATGAAAAAAAGGAGCATCAATGATCATATATTAGACTAAGAATCAAATTTGCAAATTTGCATTAAATAACTGTAATGAATAGATCAGATATTGCTTCCAAAAATATATTTTATACATACATACATACATACATACATACATATAAAATTATAATTTTGATTACCAGTTGAGATGTATTTCTGGCATCCCTGCCTGGAAAAATATTAGAAGGCCATCAGATGATGATCATGATCATGATCATGATCAAACAGCTTACATCCTGCTGTGATAATACCTTTAATATTATTAAACAAGAACATTTGGCTATCCCTGGCCCTTGGGTGAACAAAAATGCCATTGATAGGTGGGCAAAAATGCCAAATCCAGTCTAAACATCTGGATGACTGTGCAACCAACCATAATAATAATGGCAATGAAAGGCTAATAGAAAATGGATTGAGCCAACACCATTTCCTTCACACACACATGACACACTTCTCACCTGCCACTGTGGGCCAGCAAGGGAAAAAAAAGAAGTCATTCACTTTGATTTTCTAGATTTACCGTGGGATTGCTTTATTATTGTCTGAAGTCTTGCAATTCAATAAGTTTCCCAGTCATCATGATGTAAGGAAGTTAATTTCAACAGATTATAATCCTAGGAACTTTCCCTGTTGCCTTTCCTATATTATTATTCCCAATGCAGAGTTAAGCATTCTTGATAAGTGTAGGTTCCTGTGTGCTTTCCACTGCAGTTATATGATTACCTATTTAGCAACTCTTGGCATGATCTAGGCTGCATTTCAGTTACACTAATAATATGATCAGCTGTTTTAGACTTCACCGAAACTACCTTCCAGAACTAGGCTGCATTTGGTACTCTATTATCTCATGTTATTATCAGCACATATTGAATGAGGGGGGAAAATGGTGTAACATTTCAAGGCCTATGTGGTTTATTTTGCTAGTCCATCTTGGAGTATTTTTCATCTCAGATTCAACATTTAAAATACAATTTGTCTAGAAAATATAAATTACTGAAAGATTCCAGTTACTTATTTTATAATTCCAAGAGCCTTAAAAGTATGCTTGAGATGAACATGTTGCAAGGACCTCAAGGAGTAAGAAAGGTGTACTGTTAACCCCAACAACCAACCAACAGTAAATGAATGTAAAGCATTTGATTTCAGAAGTTGATCTTTGGATCGTAATAATTATGCCCTTGTGATACATTTTGAAAAAATGCAATATTTCTAGAATAACCAAATGTTGTTGTGTAAAAAAGAACATATGAAAGAATCCTGTGAGAATGGAGTTTGTGGTTCTCAATAAGCCTATAGTGAGCCATATAATAAGCCTACGGTGAGCCATTTTACCCATAAAATGTTGTACTTTGTTTAATTCAATTAAGGCTTGAGGTTCTCTGTTTTCTTCACATTAAGGAAAATAACACATTCAAGTTTCAATCATTCTTTCCTTATGTTTCCAGAATTATTTATAATGCAAAGGGGAAAGGAGAGAAGAAAATCTCTTACAGGTTTTCAGACATACTTCACATATGGCATTTCACAAAGGCTGTAAACACAGTTTGGATTTTTTTTTAAAGTTCTTTTCTGTGTAATACCGACATAGAAATCTACATATAGAAAGAACAGAGGAAGGAACACAGAATGTAGAGACCGAAAATAATGATTATTGAGAATAAAAAATGTATGTGTAGTGATGGTAGTGATGAATACTGACTGAAAAAGAAAGCCCTTTTCTGTTATTTCCTTGTAAGAACTTTCCCTAAGAAACTTCACTAAAGACAAGAGTGCAAACTAGTCAACATAATTAAAGCCTTTAGAAGAAAGTAAATGCTTTAACTTGCTACTTAATTCTTCCTGCTGAAACCAATGGGACCATCAGGTCTGACCTCAGGCTAAGTGATGTCCAATCTCAGAGCAAAATAAAATCTTGGGTTACTTGATATATTAATATATTTATACCAACCTCAAATCCACCTGGCCCAGTGTAGATGTCAAATTCAAGCTGGCTGAAAGGGATTTACTGGGAAAAGAGTCTATGTGTTTGTTCTGTCTCTGCCACACCTCAACAATGAGGCTGGACAGTGTTGTTGTCCTTCCAGTTTCTACTGCAGGAAGAATTTTGGAACAGGCATTGGGGATTCCCTGCTGTTCTTTCCCTTACCACCCAATGTCATCTACCAGCAGGCAAACCAGCCATCAAATGCTTTCTTGGATGTGTGGCAGGATGGTGTTGGAGAACCAAGGTTTAATTTTTATTATTTATTTATTTAGCCTTTTTTTACTGCATGCTTCTCAGAGCAAAAAGGTGGACTATCCAAGGAAGGGACAACTTACCAAACTGAATGTTGTTCCAGCTAAAATGGATCAGCAAAGAGCTTGTAGTTTCATTGTTCCCATTTTTCCCAGACTTACATTGGCAGGTCATGTTCTATTCACATATACTCAGAAACAAGCCCCACTGAGGTTGAAGAACATCTCTCTCCTTCCCACCCCTCCTTCTCCCTGGTATCATTTTGGATGCATGTAGATAGGCTTACTTGTATCAGAAAAAATAAAGGCATATTTATTTGGAACCATTTTTAAACTTCTGAGTTTGGCCTGCAGTAATCTGGATGACTGATAAAAGCCAGTTTGGTGTAGTGCTTAAGGTACCAGGCTAGAAACTGGGAGACCATGAGTTCTAGTTTTACCTTGGGCACAAAGCCAGCTGGGTGACCTTGGGCCAGTCACTGTCTTTCAGCCCTAGGAAGCAGGCAAACCACTTCTGAAATCTTGCCAAGAAAACTGCAGGGACTAGTCCAGGCAGTTGCCACTAACTCGAATGCACCAAAAAAAAAAAAAAAAAAAAAGCCCTCAGTGACTCCTGTGAAATCAATTCATAGTGCTATCAATGCCTAGAGAATTACAAATTTGATATACCTATAGAAAACATGCCCAAAAAAGCATATCTGAGCAATCAGAAAAGCTGATGTGAAATACAAAGCAGAGAATCCCAAAGTAGAGAGCTCTCCATGCTTTTCTACTAATGGATCTTTCTTCTCTCCTTCTGAAGCTGATTTCCCCTGTGAATCCTTTTTGGTCAAACAAAGAGACTCTTCTCTCTCTTACCCCCATTCCACATTTGTGTCTATATGTGAGTTATGTGTGTCTTGCATACTTTCCCTACTTTGCTCACATCACATACACAAAATAGTAGCATGGCCACAGCAATTCCACCCAGGAGAAGGATCCAGGAAACTCTGGGAATTATTGGTGTGCCTACATTAGAATGGATGAACAAAAATTCCTAGCTGACAGACAGATCTGGATGTTCAGCGTTCCGAAGTGGAGAGAAGAAGACCAGGTATCCATTTGTCCTGCAGCCAAAGCTGAAATGGTCATCGAAGCAACCAGAGGGGATGGGGGCAGTGGGATATCCACAGCAGACTTGATGAACCAGTTGGAGCTGAGGTGGTCAGTGTCCCTGATGGTGTAATTTCCAGACTTGTACCTGAGGTGCTATAGATTGTACACATGGGAAGTGTTGTCTTGGGAGAAGGAAAAGACTACTTCCAAGCAAAAACAACTAAAGAGGCTACTTCAGGCAGTGGGCTGGGGATTAGATAGAGATGATATCATGGGGACTTGTCCTTCAGAAATGGTTGGTAAAACATGTTCACTCCATGGGCATCAGGATGTGAGGATGAGCTCTAATGTCTGTAACAAAGGATTGGCAAACAAGGCATCACATCTGAAGATAATGTAGGTTTTTCTACACTATCTTGGGTCTTTTTTATGCACGTTTGTTAATATTATATAACTAGGTCTAATGTTCTACCACTATTTCCTTCCCAGACTATTTTTGTGGCTGCCTGGAGGAGAGAATCCTTTGCTAGATGGATATCATGTTAATAAGCCCAGAAATATTTCATGAATGGATGCTAATGAGAGTGAGATTTTTTTCCGGATAGCTGGCCATCTCTCTTCAGCTGTTGCAAAGTGCTATCCAACAAAGCCAGAGAGACTGAAAACTCGCCAGCTAAAGAAGATGAAAGAAAAACTGGAGTGTTTTTTGGAGTGACTTTTGAATTTGGAAGATGTAAGAGTTTGGAATTTGGACTTTAGAAAAAAAAAATTTTTAAAGAAAGAATACAGTTGGATGAATTTGTTGTCTAAAATATAAATTAATCCTATTACTAATACAGAATTACTGATTTTGTTATCTGCTTAAAGGAATGTACTCAGCTCTGTTATTTTCTGGAGGGTGTGTGTATGTGTGTGTGTGTATCAGAGAGACAGAGAAAGTCTCAAATTTCTACAAAGAAAACTGTTGCCCTGAAATTCATCACCATGAGAGATGGGATGAGGATGTTTAACAATGTTTTCATTATTCAGTTCTATTCGTTTTGTTTCCTAGTTTCACTATTTGCCTGTGTGCAATTGTATCTTTTCTAATATATATATATATAATCAACCCCCTCATTATTAGATATATACTGTAAGCATATAGCCAGTAATGCTAGATAAAAGCAACATCAGAACACAGCCTGCCAATGCTATAAAGATCTGATGAAAAGCTTGCATTATATTTATAATTGCCACCAACCAAAATAAAAAATAAAAATAAAACAGGAGCAGTACTTTCTATTTCATTTTCATTTTTCTATCTGTGTACTTTGTGGATGAACATAAGCAACAAGAAGCTCCAGCAGCAATAAATACTTGCTTCTCCTGAGGAGAATTAATATTTGCAACGGCAGACAAAAAGAGAACTTTATAATAAAAAAAAAGTATAAAAAATGACAGAAGAACTGTCAAAAGAAGATCCACCCAATTTTTTTTTAATAAATAAACCTATGATTCACGACAATTAATTTTTCAAATCACATGAAATACACAAGAAAACAGAAGCCCTAGACATAAGAACAAAGGATAGTTTTATGAAAGTTTGTGACAGAATTGGTCTAGATTAAGACTAAACTTGTTACAAGACATAATATATTGCCTGGAAGCTGAAAACGATTTGAAACAAGTTACACTAGGGTGTTTACCTGAGACTAGATCCTTAAAGATTCCTTTAAATCTTAACGGAAGTCCTTTATGACTTCCTATATGACTGGTAGGCTGAAGGTCAAGTTCTGTATATCTGTATTCATCAGATATAATACACATTTTAACAATGTTCCCCTTCACATTGGCTGATAAACTTTATCACATTGTTCTGAGCTTTGTTTTGCTTTGTTTTAAAGATGGAGAAAGGTTTCAGGTAGACTATTGATTTCCCTGGATCAGTAATTTTATTAATAGCTCTGTCTTGTTCAAAATGTTCAGGTGCCCTCCAAAGAAAATGAAATCAAGTCACCACATAAAAAAAAAAAATGATGCAGTACATGTCAGTGTTCTCTTTGTATTGTCATCACACTGAAAGCTTCAGCTGGAACAGCTCCTTCTTGATCTCAGTCTGCCATAACATCAATGGTTAAGAAAGAAACACAGGCTTGTCTAGCCAAGCATACAGTCAGGCAGCCTAGGCAGTCATAAGTGTGCTGAGATATGACCCATATTTGTGAAATGGCTGAGGTCTGCTCAAATAACATTTTGTATGGAGCTCAGGAAATGCCATAGGAAACTTAGTTTTTAGAAGCTTTCTTTCCAAAAAGAATGTGTGGAGCCTTCTTGATCATATCTGTGTTTTAACTATTTCTCATGACTATTTGCAGAAAAAATGTGGGTTGGTTTCTGGGAAGAAAAGATATTTTAAGTGCTGATGGGTCCTGATTGCTTATCCACCCACCTGCTGAGATACAAATGAAAGATGATGAGCGTGACAATGACCAGCACTTTCAAGGAAGGGTAAGGTGGGTGTCAAACAGCTGGATCAGAAAACAGTGATTCCTATGTGTAAAAGGCTACTTTGCAGCCTGCATTCAAGGGATTATAGTTAAGGGTGTCAAAATGTTCAGCAAAAATGTTGAAAACTCTTCTAGCAAGTGTTGATAATGGCTGAAAATAGACATAAAGAAGTTTTATAATTATTTACTCATAAGTATATATTGCACCATCTATATTCACAGTGTCTTAAATGTAAGGAAGCCCTGTCTTCATTCCACACAAAGGATAGCAATACAGTAGGACTACCAGATCTGGGGTAACTATGAATGGCAATATGTGTCATCTGGATATGGAAATTCCTGACAGATGCCATTGTTTAATGCTAATAGTTTTAAATCAGCTTGCATTTAAAGACTACTTCTGTCTTCAATGTGTGTTTGGTGTAATGTTTTGGATTCTGGTAACTTGAAAAACAAGTAGAAAAATAAAGTCATGTGTCCTGAGTCCAAACAAACCAGATTAGGGAGTAGAATTTGGAAATGGGAAGGAAAAAACAGTGCTTGGCTGAAAATGTTTTCAGAAGTTTTCAGGACCATTCTTGCTCAGTGAGAAGAATAATGTGTATAAAATTATCATTGATAGCTGTCAGAGTGCTGGAAAGCATTTGGCCTGAGAGATCAGAAAAATCACACACCAGGCATTTCTATAAAAATAAATTTATTTACAGAAAGCACAAAAACATATTTTACAAGCTGTGCATTCACACTCGCTCAGAGAGCACTGAGCTGAGAGGCTGCAAAAGCAAAACTAAACAAGTTCAGGCAAGCTGCCCTCCCCCGGGCAATGCAGCTATTAACACCCAAACTGAGGACAATTAAGTTCAACCTCTTCACCCTGCCAATACTTAAGAAAGTACTCTATTATCATGGTAACCTAGTGGCTTGGTCCGAGCAAAAACAAAGAACACTCCCCTTTGTTTGGCTAAGGAGTAAGACACAAACCAATTTTCTTTGTCAAATCTGTATGTCTTGGTAGAGCAAGAGGTTTGGTTAAAATATCAGCAATCATGTCTTTTGATTCACAATATTTTAACATTATTTCCCTTTTAGCTATCATGTCTTTGATATATTGATATCTAATATTAATATGTTTTGTCCTATTCTTGTAGGCTTCAGATTTTGCCATAGCAATGGAAGCTTGATTATCCTCATAAACAATTATAGGCTGGTTCACTTCCATGCCTATGTCTTTTAACAACTGTTTAAACCATACAACCTCATTACAGGTTGTGCTAGAGAATAAAACTCTGCTTCTACAGTGGAAAGAGCAACAAGTGTTTGCTTTCTAGAATGCCAGCCTAAGCTTGACCCAGCAAATTGAATTAAAATCCCAGAAGTGGATTTCCTGTCACTGACATCTGCTCCCCAGTCAGAATCGGCAAAAGCCTGCAATTTATCTGTTCCACAGGCATTTAGCTTCAGGCAATAATTCTTTGTTCCTTGCAAATACCTTATTAACCTCTTCAGTGCTGCTTTTCCAGTAGATGTAGGCTTCTCTACCTGTCTACTTAAAATGGCCAGATATTTGATATATCTGGGCGAGAGTGATTTGCAATGTATAGTAAACTTCCAATTGCAGATCTATATTTCTTTGCCTCAGTTAATTGAGTTTCTCCTATTCCTTTCTGAAAATCTGGTATCATAGGAGTAGAGACTGGTTTACAGTCTTGCATGCTTAAATCTTCTAGGAGCTTTTGAATTTTACTACGTTGGCTTAACAGAAAGCTACCATCCTTTGCCCTATGTATTTCCAAGCCTAGGTAATTAGTTACTGTTCCAAGGCTTTTTGAAATGTGAAATGGCTTTTCATGCAGGCTTCAAAATCAAGCCTTTGTTTTTCTGTTGATGTGAACAGCAGCAAATCATCAACATAAATGCAGATACATACAGTCTTGTTTGTCTTTCTTCACATATACACATGGATCTGCTTTTCCTTTTTCAAAACCAAAATTTTGCAGTTTTTCATCTAATTTTTGGTTCCAGGATCTAGCAGCCTGTTTTAATCCATAGATTGACTTTTGCAGTTCACAGACCAGATTCTCCCCTTTGTCATAGCCAGAGGGTTGCTGCATGTATAATTTGTGGTCTAAATCACCATAGAGAAATGCAGTTTGAATGTCATAGTGGTGAACTGACATTCCTTTGAGTGCAGCAATTTTTAACAGTAATCTAATTGATTCACCTTTAGTAACTGGTGCAAAAGTCTTGTCAAAGTCTACATCTTTCCTTTGAGTGAACCCTTTTGCAACCAACCTTGCTTTATATTTTTGGATTTTGCCATCAGCATCCCTTTTCAGTTTGAAAATCCACCTGCAACCTAGACAGTGTTAATTGGGAGGTAGATTTACCAGTTTCCATGTTTTATTTTCTTTCAAGGATGCTAACTCCTGTTGCATGGCAGAATGCCAATTTTGTGCAATCTCAGGTGGTAAAGCATTCACTTGTTCTAAAGACCAGGTTCTGTGAATATGTGAAAAGTCTTTACTGTTTCAGCCTGAAAACATGATGGAGGAATGCCTTTATTACTCCTCTGAGATCTGCGAGGTAATACGGGGCTTAAATTTTGACTCTTATCACTTTCCTGAGAAGCATCTGTCTCATCAGACAGAACTTCAGTTTGCTTTTCTGGTTTAATGTCCTCACTAGGCAAAAGATCACTATCAGCAAGTCCTTGCTGTTCTGTTGTGGATAGATCAACTGGAGAGCTAAAATTTAATCTCCCCCAGGTTTGCTCAGCAAAAGAAGCGCTTTTGCTAATTAATAACTTGTCACCCACTATGAACCTGTAGCTCCTCTGGCTTTGTTCATATCCAACAAAAATGGCTTTCTTTGTTGTGGGGCCTCCTTTCCTTCTCTGCTGTTTTGGAATATGAACCCATGCAGTGCTACCAAACACCTTAAGATGGTTTACCTTTGGTTTCACACCGTAAAACAAATGGAAGTGTCCTGAATCACAGAGTTATACAGTCTGTTTTGCACATAACAGGCAGTGGACATTGCCTCTGCCCAATATCTGAATGATAACCTGGAATCTTTAAGCATGCATTCCATTGCATTTTGCAAGGTTCTGCCCTTTCTTTCAGCAACACCATTTTGCTGAGGGGTGTAAGGGTTAGAAATAATTTGTTCTATCCCCTTTTCTGCTAGGAACCTTTTGAATTTGTGAGAAAGGTACTCTCCTCCTCTATCACATTGGAGTGCAGATACAGGCCTAGGGAATTTTCCATTTGCCCATGTCACAAAACCTTTAAATTTCTCAAATGCCTCATCTTTATGTTTTAAGGTGTAGATAAATGTGTATCTTGAGAAATCATCAATGATGGTCATTGCATACCTTGCTTGTCCAAGACTTGAAGCAAAACGACCAATAATGTCAGAGTGTACAATTTCCAAAGATCTAATTGTAATTCTGTCACTGTGCTTACTCACAGAAGCTTTTAGTGTTTTGCATTCTTTGCAAACTACACAATCTAAGTATTTGTCACAGGGTTTTATCTTTAGGTCAGCACACAGCTGTGGCATTTGTGCTGTATACTTGAAATTAGCATGAGCAAATCTCCTGTGCATCAGGTGTACACATTGGTCATGATATGGAGTGTTGCCAACTGCAGCCTTGCAGCTTGGCTTCCTTGCATTTTGCACAACATACAAGGAGTCTTTTAATATACCAGTAGCACACAATTTTCCATTTTTATGTATCTCACAACCATTTTTCTTAAATGTTATGACATACCCTGTTGCAGCCAATTGTGCCACAGATAAAAGGTTTGATTGTAAATTTGGCACATACAACACACCTTTTACAGTTTCTCCCAAGCAGGATAAATACAAGTCACCTTGTCCCATAATTTTGGTCACAGACCCATAAGCCAAAGATACACTTTGTCTTTCAGTTTTAGACAGTGACACAAAAGAGCTTTTACAATTACATAAATGACAATTGGCCCCAGAATCTAATACCCATACATCAGAATTACCCTTCTCAGCAACCTGTGCAATTTGGGTTGTCTGAAGAGCCTTCTTCTGTGTTGCCCTTGTGTTCTTTTTCTCTGTCTTTCTACTCTTGGGTCTCATGGCACAGTCTCTTTGCAAATGTCCAGCTGAACCACAAGTGAAGCATCGCTGGCTGGCTAGTGCTGTGGCCTCAGCTTCTGTTCCCTTCTTTTCCCATGTTTTCTGGTGCTGCAGCTTTCCAGAAGAGATGGGGGGGATCTTTCCTCTCTCTTCTCCCATTCAGCAAGTAAGCGCTGTGTAACATATGATGGGATGAGGTCTGCTTCAGGCATAGCCTCCAGGGTACAAATCAGCATGTCCCACATTTCATTCAGTGAGGACAGGAGGATATAGGATTTTGTGAGAGGTGTAAATTCCATTCCTCTCTCCTGCAACTCAACAAACAGCTGCTGAATATAATGCAGGCACTCAGGAAGGCTATCTCCTTCTGCAAGGTAGGCTTTGTACAGCTTTTTTGTCAGGGTAACTTTACTCCCTGCTGTTGCCTTTACATATAAGTCTCTCAAAGTGTACCAAAGTTGCTTTGCAGACTGCATACCTTGCACGTGGACTAGCTGATTGTCCTCAACTTCCAGGATAATGGTGGCTCTAGCCCGCTCATCCTGTCTAAGCCATTCAGCACTGGGATTTTGGGGGGTTTGCTCACCAATTGGCAGCCAAAGATTCTCTCTGCGAAGATACATCTCCATCTTCAGGGCCCAATTCAAATAGTTGGTCTCTGATAGATGCTCAAGAGGCATCACTGAGGGCTGGGAGGCAGCCATGGCTTCTTCCTTCTTTTGCAAGTCATTTTATCTGGCTTCTTTGTCCTGCAGACCAGCAGTGGCTGGAAAATCTCCAGGCGGCTCAAAAAAAAAAATCTTCACAGGTCTTTGCTACCTGCCTTTAAAATGTGCATGAGGTGTGGAACTGATCTCTCTGCTCTCTCTGGACTGGGCCCATAACCTGTCAGAGTGCTGGAAAGCGTTTGCCCCAAGAGATCAGAAAAACCACACACCAGGCATTTCTATAAAAATAAATTCATTTACAGAAAGCACAAAAACATATTTTACAAGCTGTGCATTCACACACACTCAGAGAGCACTGAGCTGAGAGGCTGCAAAAGCAAAACTAAACAAGTCCAAGCAAGCTGCCCTCCCCCAGGCAATGCAGCTATTAACCCCCAAACTGAGGACAATTAAGTTCAATCTCTTCACCCTGCCAATACTTAAGAAAGTACTCAATTACCATAGTAACCTAGTGTCTTGGTCCAAGCAAAAACAAAGAAATGCCAACAATAGGATTTGGGATTCTTGCACTACCATTTACTACACATGATTGAAGTCTTTTTGTATGAATGTCTCATCTAAAGAAGTTCTAGAAAGAATGCTCCCACAAAAAGCATAATATGGCATAAATCATAAATAGTGTAATGCATTGCTTCAGTTTTAATCCCAGTAACATCAGCCAATTAAGAATGGTGTCATCTCACATTATAGCTCTGATTGCATACTGAGTTATTTTGTTTTCAACTGTGCAGACAGGAGTAATAATTTATGCTACTGAGGTTTTAGCAATATAAAATATCATGTTTACTTCCGGTGTCAGTCATAGGTATTTTGCTTTGGATGCAAGCCTTCCATCATTTTTCAGATGTTACAATAAAATAGATGTAAAGAGGGAGAGGAAGTCTGATTTGCTGAGTTTGCATCAGAAAAAAATTTCTTAAAATGGGAGCCAATATCGTTGGTTCTCCTCCTGGTGGCTGGTGCCTTTATCATAGTACTATTTTCTGTTTGTGCATTGTTTTTAATGCAGTGTCTTTTTTCTGGTATGCCACTTAGAGCCAGCGTGGAAGGGAGCAGCATAGAAATCTTAGGAAAAAATAACTAAGTCAATAAATAAATATTTAAGAAGGTGAACAATTCCTATTCACAGACTCATCTCTCTATATGTATGAGATTGTAACTGATGGAGATTAGTTTTGGGAACTAGTGGGCTCATTTTGGAAAGAGTTCTTGCAATTGTTATTTTATAATAAATGGAGCTTTAAAAAAAAATAGAAACATTGGTTTGTGTGTGTGTGTGTGTCCTCAAATAAAATAGCACATGTTGTTTATCCTTTTCTTGACTATAGAATTTTGGTTTGAATCTTAATTTGCTTCCTGTGAACAGAAGGAATCTGTTCCATTCCACTCAAGCATTCCTGGAGAAATGGGGAGAAAGCTGTTTTTACCATTTCTTTCCTCCCTATCTAGCTTTGTATGCCTTCTCTCCTGCAAAAATGCCTTAGGGGGACTCTTATGAGCAGTGTGGGGTAACAATGGAAGCTTCCAGAGTGGATCTGCCAAAGAAAATCCAGAAGAGAGATTTGCTAAAGGAATGTTCCTGTTGATAGGAATAAACCTTGGATCCAATCCATTATTGCCAGATTAAATTTCATGCACCATTTTTCTCTCTCCCAGTGTGGTTTTTCATACGCAGAGAGAGAAAGAAGCATGTCATGTTCAAGATGTAGAACTATATTATTAATAGTTGTTGTTTGGTACTTGACCTTGTAAAAATATTGTTCATTATGCGCTCAAAATAAGAATAAATAATTCAAGATTTTTTTTCCTAGGCAAGTTATCTAGAAAGATGTACCTTTCAAGACAGCTTTTTATATAAAAAATGTATAACTGCCACATATATTATTAACAGGTGTCCCCAGAAATGTCAGTGTCTTGGAATATTATTGAGGTAACATATTAGAATTCAGATGCAAAAGATTAGACTAAACCAGAGACATGTAGGTATACTGGCATTCCTCAAATCAACTCATTTCTTTCCTATTGAAATAAAATCTTTTTAACCTTGCTGAGTTTATTTGGAAGATTGGCTTAGACTTATCACTGTTGTGTATGTGCTGGGTTTGAAGGAGCTCAGGTGCAAGAAACAGAAGAATTCTTACTAAATGGAGGAATAAATATATTTACAATCTGTTGCTTCTTTTTAATGCAGTGCTGATTATTATAGTCATAGTGGCAGGGTTAATTAGGCTAGAGGATGGTATAAATGCCAAAAAGAATAAAGTTACTTTACATCTGTTATAATTTAGCCAGAAAGGGAAGGTTGTGGCCATGGCCATCTGTGAACAAGATGGTCATTTGCCCTGTGGCTGCCAAGACAGAAGGAGACACAAGAAGGTCAGAGAATACCTTGAGCTATCCTGGGGAATTTTTGTTAACATCCTGGCTATTACATTAGAAATAGAAATAATATTTGACATTTTCAATAAAAAGTTGAGGATTCTTTTCATATACCAACAAAGGGCTAGTTCAGATATATGCTTTTGCATGATAATGTCTCTTATTATGTAAAAGCTGGTTATTTGATTGTTTAATTTTATCTAATACTGTTGAACACATGTAGGCAGAAGCCATTAAAGGAAGAAAAGTTTAGATATAATGGAAGCCTACCATGTAAACAAATTGTTGTGGTGTCATGTGATTCAGCTCTAATAAGCAGTCATTCAGAATCATAGGTCTTACAAATTGTGCATGTCAATCACATACAATGATATTGAGAAATCCTGAGAATGACTAATTTTGAGAAGAATCTTGTGTCAGGCATAAAATGACAAGAGAACCAAAAGGCCTTTTACTTTGCCATAAGCATATCATCTTTTGTGAAATGTTTTTTCTAACTTGAATTTTTAGAAGAGAGTGAGTAAAGTTAACTTGGTTACAATACAGAAAGTGAATTGATATTCAGTTTACAGTGATAATGATTCAAAACTGTATAAATTTAAAAATTATTAGACAACCCATGACCCATTGGGTCATGGTTTCGGAGATATTTCCTTACCTGAACAGAGAAACAGAAAGACCACGGGCAGGCAAAAAAACAGTGAGAGCAGGACCAACTTCTGACTTCCTTCCAGCTTCCCCACTGACTTCTGGGAAGCTGTCAGGGAGTGTTGGAAATGATGGTCATGTGACTGTGGCTGACCACAGCAGCATGGTGGTGCTAAAGTGGCAGCAGCATGATGGCACTGAAGCGGCCATAACTTTGCTAAATTTCAGGATGGGATTTTGGATGCATTCTATAAATGCATTCTGTAAGTTAGCCCATTTGAGGTACCTTGGTTGAAAAATTGTTGCCCTATGATGCACTGTTTTGCCCAATTGAAGATTACAAACAGACAAGCAGACATGAGAGTTTTAGTAGTATATTGAATTGAATTCTAAAGGGAATTTTAAGTCCTTCATGAAGTTGATAAAAAATGGGACCCCAGACCTAAATCTAAATGTGAATTAGTAAAAATAATTCATGTAATACAAGAGATTGTTTAATAAACTTTAATGAAAGATTCTCCAAAACTCTAAAGAAGGCCAGGGCGGAGCAGGTTGAATATTATTTATCCAACACAAACTAAACAAATGTATTTGCATATATATGTACTGCAGAAAACTGTTTTCATTGAGAGGGAACTCATGTAAGTGAATTTACTGAAGCAGACTTTTTAATATCCAATTTATATAGTTGCTTTGAATTGAATTAATGAATTAGTTTCAGCTATTATTCAAAAGAACACTGACATTGATAAAGACTGAGATGGCTGAATGATATTTCAGTCTACCATTAGTTCTGGTTAAACTCATCTTGGATTACAGTCAGGTGAGCCACAGCCCATGAAGGCTTATACCTTTGAATAAAAAATCATTAGTCAGAAAACATGCTATCAGACTCCTGATTTTTTGCAACCATAGACAGTGTGTCTCCTCCAAAGTCAGATGCCATGAAAACCAACAAAATTGGCAACATTACTGCAAATCCTTTTCACAGAGACGAGAATGATCACAGTTCTTCCCAGCACTCACCATTCATTTTCACTCTCCTACTTATGAATCTTCATGTTATTGTTTCCCTTTTAGTGCCTGCCATGCATCAATGGTCATAATGGATGGCGGTAGATACAGAACTGAGATTTAACTATAACTCAGCAATTAAAATGCTCAGCTGGTCTTTGTTCCTTTAGACCCCAATGGATAAAATCCTGTTCATTAATCTACATGTTGATTACTGCCTCTGTATCATATTGATTTGAGTTCCATAGCCCTTGCTTGCAACAGCATTTCATTGCCATGAGCGCCTACTCAACTGTGCATATCAGATGAATAAATGCTAAACTTTTGTCACAAGAAAAGACATAGTTGTTTTTAAACTAAGTTAAATGTATTGTTTAATTTAAGTTGAAATTTAATCCACGTAATATTTCCCCTCTGCATATCTTTCACTTGTAAGAATATTAGAAAAAATAAATTGGAAAGGAAAATAAATTGGAAAGCAATGAGATTTTAAGAGGACATTTGATTAGAAACATGTCAGCTGCAGCATTCAAGTATCTGAAATATTTTATTTCATTAAACTTGTGCAAGTTGAGCATTGATTCTTCAATAGCTTTGTCTCATAAGATGCTGCTAAACCACTAAAATGATTATAGGACTTAGTATTAAAATCTCTACCTAGAATCATGCTTAATGTCACTTCTCCACGGAAGACAAAAATTATATAGAAGTGCTGAATTGTACAAAGTATCTATAAACAAACAGTTCTCTCTCTGTTTCTACCAAGTGAACTTTAAAAGTCACCATGCTCTGGCAAATAAATAATTAATCAGAGACTTAGATTGTATATGGTCTAGTTCTCATTAACGAGCCATAAACATTTAGACAAAGCTATAGTCATTGTAGAGTTGATTGTCTAGGAGACATTATCAGTATCCATGCTTCTTTATTGATGAGGTTGAGTGCTGAAATGCTGAAATGGAAAGTATTTGGATAAGAATACATGACGTAGGGTGGGAAGGAATCTGTCCAAAGAACCAAACTTATGTGTGGACAAACAACTGTGTATATATGTATTTATTTCCATGTCACCTTCCTATTTGTAAGGAACTCTAAATATTAGGACTGTACAGTGTTTCAGATTTGATTCTAAATACTGCTTTGGAGAGCATGGGGGCATGAACATAACACTTAGGATACTGCAAGAACAAGAAAGATGCACTTAGCTGTCAAATACATAGATGAACATATGCACAGACACACACAGGAGTTTTCTTGAGTTACTGGATCATTTCATTTGTTAGTTCGAGTACAGCTGAGCTGAAGAAATTAGATATGTACACAATATGTCATCTCAAATAGTTTCCACCTTTACTTAAAACTGCTCTACGGGAAAAAAAACAGGAACGTTGGAGCTATCTACTGTGCACCAACAGACTAAACTGGGTTATCAAATGATCTAAAGCTTCCTATTCCTGAAAGCATAGCTATAAAGGAAGCCAGATGGAGTTTAAATGGAAGCCAGTGCCATTACACTAACGAATGAATGTCTACATACTTTGGAGAGTCTTTACCTTGACTGGAGAAGAGAAGTTTCTTTGATGTGGATCACCAAATATCACCATAAAGAATACAGCTGATAGCAGACATACATAATATTTTTCCATATGGTTGAGAGATTGTAGAACTTAATCTGCCATTGAACTGTTGCAAATTTTTAAGAAATCTTAAAGCATCTGCTAGTTACCTAGTTCTTGCAACCAATGACAAAAAAGTGGGCCTTATCATATATAATATGATATACCATGTTGATCCATAGTAGTTACCATCTCACCTTATTTAAAGTGTATTCTACTCTCATAACAGACAAGTACATATAAGATCTCTGTTGAAGGCTGAAGGTGGGGAAAAGGGTAATATTATAAAATAATGAATCCTTGGGTGAAGTGGAAGAGTTTACTTTCTTCACAATATCAGTTTTGCTTGAAATGAAAAAAAGGAGCATCAATGATCATATATTAGACTAAGAATCAAATTTGCAAATTTGCATTAAATAACTGTAATGAATAGATCAGATATTGCTTCCAAAAATATATTTTATACATACATACATACATACATATAAAATTATAATTTTGATTACCAGTTGAGATGTATTTTTGGCATCTCTGCCTGGAAAAACATATTAGAAGGCCATCAGATGATGATCATGATCATGATCATGATCATGATCAAACAGCTTACATCCTGCTGTGATAATACCTTTAATATTATTAAACAAGAATATTTGGCTATCCCTGGCCCTTGGGTGAACAAAAATGCCATTGATAGGTGAACAAAAATGCCAAATCCAGTCTAAACATCTGGATGACTGTGCGACCAACCATAATAATAATGGCAATGAAAGGCTAATAGAAAATGGATTGAGCCAACACCATTTCCTTCACACACACATGACACACTTCTCACCTGCCACTGTGGGCCAGCAAGGGAAAAAAAAGAAGTCATTCACTTTGATTTTCTAGATTTACCATGGGATTGCTTTATTATTGTCTGAAGTCTTGCAATTCAATAAGTTTCCCAGTCATCATGATGTAAGGAAGTTAATTTCAACAGATTATAATCCTAGGAACATTCCCTGTTGCCTTTCCTATATTATTATTCCCAATGCAGAGTTAAGCATTCTTGATAAGTGTAGGTTCCTGTGTGCTTTCCACTGCAGTTATATGATTACCTATTTAGCAACACTTGGCATGATCTAGGCTGCATTTCAGTTACACTAATAATATGTAATTACTTTAGAGATGCAGTTACTTTAAAGTGTTGCACAGGCTCTACTCCAGCCCCCACATGCTCCAAAGGACCTTTTTTGGAACTAAACTGAAGCAGTGCACAGCCCAACTAAATACATACTTTCATTTGTCTATACATTGTATGCACCTGTTGCCATTGGCTTTCCTAGGATTTCAAAAATAATAAAGTGAATGTTTAGAATGTTAATCGATGATAAGTAGCCTTGTCAGTCCCAAACATGTGATTATGCATACATGTAGTCTTAGCTGATTACCTGAACATTTTAATAATGACTCATTGTTAATACTATTTTTTTTAAAAATTGCCCATGTCTTGAATAGGATAATTCATATATATTGTTTACTTTGCAAAACTGTCCCATTCTAAGGACTTTGGCCAAGTCACAACATGAAAATAATTCAATAAAACTATGAGTTGAAATGGTTATTAAAATATATTGTGTGGTGTAGGAAATTAATTTAAAATTACTCCATAATCCCAAGCTTTTAAAAGCCAACTCAGATGAAATCTCGGATGCTTCCAAAAACAACTAAGCTTGGAATTCTCCAAGCTTTGGGGTAAAGATGCTCTAGGATTGCACACATATCAAACCTCTTCATAATATATTTTTAAAATACCTAATAATGCAGTGAAGAAAGTGTACTTTATGACAATGATCTAGCATATTCGCTTTTGGATTATCTTGTATTTTCTAAAAGCCAAACTTTTGCCATCACTGCCATGAGGTAGGATTCATTAGGACCACACCTACTTTGAATCTTGCTCTTTCATGTTTTGTGATAGCCCTCTGAAGTTGATTGGAAGCTGAATGATGACAACAGACACATGAAAAAGTCTCCAGCAAAGTCTGATGACAACATTGCCTTCCTCATCAACAAGGGCAGGATTAAAGGGAGGGAATGCAGCATTAGCATGGTCTTATCAGATGCAGAAGAAGAATTAGGGAAGCCAGATCTTCTCAGTGACTGGGAATACTATGAGGAATGAGTACCTCTTGGCAGAAGTTTATTTTCTTTTCATAAGCCTGTCAGAAGAATATGAAAGCAAAAAGTGCTTTTTTATTCATTATATTCAAAATACACAAGAGGGCATTGACAGAAACCAAATACCATTATACCATTATTATTCTGTGGGTAACAATTTTTATTCTTAGTAGACTTAGTCTGCAGAGATTAAAATAATCTTAGGGTGGGGTAGGGGAAAGAAACAGAAGACTCTTTTCCCCCTCTAAGTATGTCTTTATGTCTGTCTGTATACTGTTGAACAAAATCTGGAAGATTCTCTAAAAAAATGTAGTAAGGAATCCATATTGTGCAGCTGAAAATACTGAATCTTTCCATTATGCATGGAGGACTACAAGACAAGGAAGAAGCCAAGAAATAGAAATAAATCTAGGAAAGATTGCTTTCTATCTGAATTTAAAAAGGGTTCACCACAGGCAAGTGGATTTGGGTATGTATAGAGAATTTACTTCATTTCCCTTAAACTAAGCTATGCCTCTTTGATTTTTGGCAACTTATCAGCCTTAAAAACCTTGTTTGTTTTTTTGGTTTCTTAATTATTTCAGATTTCTGAATATATGTCTACATTATGCAATTTGCTTTGAAATTCAGTACATCCCTAGGATAAGCAAACTAACAAAGTATTCTTGCTCTTTGATAGAGAAGCCAGTCAGTGTGAGTTAATTGCTTAGACCTGGCAACACAGAGAACAGCATTAATAAATGGGGTGTACTGGCTTGTATAAAGGACAGATGTGAGATTTATGCTTCAGTGTACAATGAATTAATCTATCTTGAACCCTCTCTTCCCATTTATATATCCTGAGGGCAAGTAAATTCCTATGTTTTGTGGTCTCTTTATGGAATAATCTAACTAAAATTTAGGCTTAAGGATTGGAATAATGAGGACTTATCATCCACCAAAGTGCCACTGAAATTGGCTTATCAGTTACAGGGAACAACTAGAAAATGTGACAGAATGATGGATGGCATGATAAAAAAAGAACTACTGACTGCCCAGGGGAATATCAGCAAAGTTCTAGTGAAGCAAAATCAAAGAACTTTCAGTCCAGCAAAACTGGGATCTCTTTAAAGATGAGGTGGCTGATAAATGAAATAATAATAATAATAAAAATCATATTTTGGGGGGAGAGGGAAACTTAACTGTACCTCCACTACCTCTTCAGTATACCCTTTGGCCACTTTTGACACCTATCCTTTAGCCTCTTCTCTACTGATGCTGGAAAGAAGCAGCTTTGGAGACTGCTGCAAGGGGCAGAAATGCAGAACAAATTCCTGAAGTCAAATATGTCATTGCAAAGTCAGAGCACTCTCTTTCCATCTACAGAGGGGCAATACTGGAGAATTCAACGGGTCTGGGCTGCTTTGCCTGGGAATTATGCTCCTAGACATGCCTCTGTAGTCACCTATGTTGTGTTCATGGTGCAAACAAAAAGAAGGTAGCATTGGTAGATATAGCTCAGAGTAGTGACACTATAATGCTATGCACCCTGTTTGAGATAGCAGTTTAGAGTGGCAGAAGTAATTCTTATAAATTGCCCATTTCAACATGAAATGCACAATTGGCATTGTTCTACCTCCTCACAGAAGACCTGTTCAAAGTTCCACTTCATTATTCAAAGTACCAGTTGTTACTTTTAAAGCTGTACACTAGGATACCTCAGACAATGTCTGGACATCAAGGTTACCTGGTTGCGATACCTGTCATACTTTTTTGCTGACTCAAGTACTGGAAGAGTGCACATTCACATCTCTGTGAAGAAGAGCCCGTTAGGAGGATTGATATGGGTATTATTCTGTAAAATCTTAAATATCATCTTAAAAAACTGAAGGAATTTTAACATCTACCATAGAATGAGGTGTTCTGATGTTATCATTATTTTAACTTTTTTGTGGATATTGTTTCATCGTGTTATCAATTTATCTACTGTTCACCATATCTAAAAAAAGCAAACAAACTTCGATTCAGTTTACAACAAAAGGTCCTCCACAAGCAAGCATTATCACTGTAAGCAACACATACAAAATTTATCAATGAAATCACGTGAAGTGCTCAGCAACTGTTATCATATGAAGCAATGGGCTTCATCAGCCCAAAGCAATAATTTGACTCTAGTTCTGTGGCTGAAAAGTACTGTTGCAGTTCCTCTGATTCTTCTATCTCTAAACAGAAATATGTGTACAATCTCACTTAAGATCCAAGCCACTTTATTATGTAGCAGCTGCAGCTACCAGACCAAACATAATAACAGCTCAATAAAGTGCATTACAGTCTTCTAAATAAGAACAAAAGAACATATAAATTTCTTGCTACGCCAGCATTCTGTGTTTCACAATGGCCAGCCAGATGCATTTGAGTCAGAACAGGAGAGTGATAGTCCTCTTCTGTCGTTGTTCCCTAGCAGCTGGTATTTGAGATTTACTGTCTGTGATTCAGCAAGTAGTACAATAACTAATATTAGCTATTGGTAGCACAGCCCTCTGTGAGTTTGTCTGGTTTATTATAAAACCATCATGGCTCAGAGCCTGATGGTCTCCAAGACCATATGGTCCAAAATGAGTCTAGCCATCCTGTAAAATCTGGCAGAAAGGCCATACTAAGGGTTTCCCTTCCAAAGGAATTCCATCTACAGGGGTCCCAAAGCAGGGCCTTCCTAATAGTTGTACCCCTCCTATTGAACAGCTTACCCCACATAAAAGAACCTCCCTTCTTCCCTGCTGAATTTCTGAGAAGAGGTGTTTAGGTTTTCTTTTATGACCTACCTCTGCTGGTTAGTGCTATCATAAGACATATTCATTGACACAGTTTTTATGTTTTTAACCTTTATTTTCTATTGTATGTTACTCAGAGCTAGTTTGGAGCAGAGTAGCATAGAAATACCAGAATAAATAAATGATAGAGATGATGATAGAAATATAGATAGACAACAGATAGCTGACAGATGATTGCTATATAGAAATTTTGTCATATCTTATTGTAAAGAATTCTATAACAAAGGGTTTCAATGTATGGATTAGAGTGGATGTACCACTACTACACAAAAGTGGGCACAGCTGGCACAAGGGGCTAGGAAGTTCCTTTGTGAAAGAGATTACTAGAGCCTCCGATTACAATGCTTAATCCAGGAGCAATCCAAAATTACATAGTATTAAGACTCTACCATAGGTGTTTCACAAATGATTTGGAAGATGTTCTTCAGACCTTGTACAAGTATTGCACCTCTTTAATATCTATTAAAGTAGAACCTCTTTTTTTTCAGGCTTCTGTTGAGCCTGAATGGAGAGGAGAGAGATAATGAACTTGTGTTTGGACAAGTCAAAGCACCTTCCATTTTTGAAGTATGACATTTCTAATACCTATTCCTTCTTACAGAGTGTTAACTTTAGAAATGTTAAAAAGGTTACAAATGGGGGACTAATTTTATTTAAAAAGAAGTTCAGGTTTATAAAATATGAAAAATTGTAAAGATTAAATAATTATTTATATGAAGGGATGAAGTAGATGGCAACCTGACATAAGATTTATACCATGAAGATTTACAAAGAGTAGTAGAAAGATATAAGTATATAAGCTACTGCATTACAACCAGAACACTCCCTAAATAATATTTTTTCATACCATTAATAATCTCAAGGTCTTAATTCTACCACAGTCCAGCTACTGCATTTATATGTTTCCTGAAAAATGCTGTCATATTTTATATATTTCATAGAGAGAATTACATTTTCTCATTTAAAATGAGTCAGATTTCATTATCATAGCATCAACCTTTTACTTATAACAATTGCAACTTCCAATTTGCCAACTGTATTTGATTATTACTTGATTATTCTACCATATTCAGCATCTCAACAAGTTTATAAGAAAATCAGAAAAAATGTTCAGCAACCTAATTTCTGAAGCTCCTAAGAATTTGATTCTGGTTTCAAGATATGTGAAAAATATACACACACAGAGACACACATAAAAACACAGTTATGCTCCACTGTGAAGTTAGAGTTTGCTTCATCCATTTTTGTTAAATAAGTCACAGTAGGATCACAGATAATACTAAATCTTAAATGATGGCTTGCAAACCAAATGGCTGTGTTCACACTTCATATGAAATCAAAGCCAAATACAACATATTATGGCTTCCTGTGTTATTTAAACAGAGCCAGTGGCACCTGGAGCAAACTGAGATGAGGATATGGGTACAATGATATAACCATGGAAATGCTGCAATTACCTATTTGTGGCATTTGCATAATTAGGTCACCATGCAATGTGTCATGATTTGCCCTCCTTTCTCCCCCATGGCTACCTATGAATAGAACCACTAGATTGTGGAAGGAAGGAAAGAAGGAAGGAAGGAAGGAAGGAAGGAAGGAAGGAAGGAAGGAAGGAAGGTTGTTATTTTTAGCAATAACTGTAAGTAGAACAAAGGATGTAACCAGAAGCAGGCCTAATGCCTTTACCATATTTTCTAATTTTGTACAGACAGTAGGATAAGATCTGATAGTACTTTCCTGCTCTGTATTTTTAATATTTTAATATTTTCAAATGTCACAATGGATTGATGCCTATAATTTTCCCAAGTTCAGAATCACAATTAAAAGCAGGTAATACAATGAAATTTGTATTTGTCTGTGCTGTTCCTTGAAGTAAGCCAGATTTTTTAGAATACCCTGAATTAATCAAAGACTATATAGTTCAACACTTATATAAGCTTGTAGGGAACAGAAGTGATATCAGAAATAATTAACACTATAGAAGTTCTATCTCCAAAACCTTGTTCTGGACACAGGAAAGATGTGTTTTCTTCACACTGCAGAATAAAATACATTTTTAAATTGCTAAGTTCCAAACACTGGATACAAGATTTCAGGAACCATGAGATCATGTGCAAGACCAACGAGATCTCTCAAGGGTTTGTGGATGTCTTGATCTGGTGGCTTTTGTTTTTGTTGTTGTTTGCAGTGGGGGGTTGTAGGGGGGCATGCTCAGCAGCATGAAAAAGTTACCAATCCCTATATTAATTTGCCCTAAATTAAAAACTTGTCTAGTCACTACCACCAAAATAAATGTATTAAGTGTTGTGATCCTCAGTATCCTAGTTCCACAGTATAAGCTTTGCACCTGTACCCACACTAGATAAACAACTCAAGGCATTTATTTATTTATTTATTTATTTATTTTTTCAAATTTTGCCACTGCCCATCTCTTGGCAGTTTACAGTAGAACTAACAAGATTAAAACAAGTTAAAAACAATCATCATAAATAATATATAAAATAGAAATAGAAACACAAACACAACATATAAATATAAAATAAAAATCTAGATGGCAATAGAAGATCATATGTATGTGAAGAGCACTCTAAGGTACCAGCCATCCCCAGGAATAACTACTCCCCTCCCCACCCCAAGCATGGTGGCAGAGCCAGGTCTTCAGGGTCTTCCGGAAGGTCAGGAGCGATGGTGCTAGCTTCACTTCCAGGGGCAGAATGTTCCAAAGGGTGGGAGCCACTGCAGAGAAGGCCCACTTCCTGGACCCTGCCAAACCGAATTCTTTTACAGACAGGGTCCACAGCATGCCCTCTCTGCGTGATCAGGTGGGACAGGTTGATATCATGGGGATGAGACAGTCCCTCAGGTAGCCTGGACCCATGCCATGTAGGGCTTTAAAGGTAATAACCAACACCTTGAATTGGACCTGGACACAAACTGGTACCCAATGCAGCTTGTGCAGCAAAGGTGTTACGTGTTTCGATCTTGGGGCACCAAGAATTGCCCGCACAGCTACATTCTGGACCAGCTGTAGCTTCTGGATACTCTTCAAGGGTAGCCCCACGTACAGCGCATTGTGGTAGTCTATATGGGAGATGACCAGGGCATGAGTGACTGTTTGGAGGGCTTCCCGATCCAGGAAAGGGCATAACTGTTACACAACACAAAGTTGCACAAAGGCCCCCCCAGCCACAACTGCCACCTGCTCTTTGAGCAGGATTCATGAGTCCAGAAGGACCCCCAGATTCTGCACCAGGTCTGTCTGGGGCAGTGCAACCCCATCCAGAACTAAAGATGACAATTTTCTGGATACAGAGAAGCCATTAACCCACAGCTACTCCATCTTATCAGGGTTCAGCTGAGGCCTATTGTTCCCCATCCAGGCCCCCACAGCCCCCAGGCACCGAGAGAGAGCAGTCACAGCATCACTTACCTCACCCAGGATGGAGATGTATAATTGGGTATAATCAGCGTGTTGATGATACCTCACCTTGTGGTGACGCATGATCTCACCCAGTGCTTTCATGTAGATGTTGAAAAGGATTAACATTGATTAAGAGAATTATTTACAAGAAGGAATAAAGCATTTTTTTTCAAGTAATGTATAGGAATAGCTTGGCTGGTATGCTGATTATTGTTCCAATTACTTAAGAGAATCTTCCTCAGCAAATAACATCTCAGTGGCTTTTCTCACAAATTAGATTTCCTTAATATTCTTCTCCAGCTGAATCTCATGCAGCCCAAACAGATGCTGGATACAGCAATCTCTCTCTCTGCTTTCTCCTCTTCCCTTACCTCTGACTTCCAGGAGTGTTGTTTTTCTACATCTCTTTTTGCCAAGATTGGCTGTATGCTATTGGTCTGAAGATCACTACTATGTCATTGTGTCTATCTACCATTGCAGCTTTTGCAGCTTTTTCAGTAGGCTTTCCTTGGCCTGAAATACTTCCTTGGCTCACAGCTCTGAGCAGTTTCCTTACAAACCTGAATAACCAGCCTCAAACAAACTCCTCAGTTGTTGTTTTAAGTGTCCTTTGCAACAGGCATTCTCTAACTGTCCAAGTAACCCCTTGTGTAAAAATCCTGTCCAGAACCTTTGACTAGTCTTTTCTTCTGGTCTTTCTAACTACCAGTTTAACTATACTGACCCCTTATTCATTTTCATTCAGCTCATTTAGCTTCTTTCAATAAATGTTCAGCTCAACACAGTTGCTTCCTGTAGCTGTCCTTGGACTGAACAGAAAAAATTGTTTTCTGGTCTACTCAATTATATTATAACCTCACTTAGAGGTTACTCTCAAAATACTGCAATAAACAAATACAGCATTATTTTATAGGGTGATATTATTTTCCCTTTGATTACACTTGCTTATTGAACTGGGATACATTTGCTATATGTAAAAGACTCAGAGTCCTAGAGGATTTAGAAACATTTATATATTTTGTACAGAGGCAAATGTGTTTTTTTTTGTTATGAGTTTATATACAGTGGTTTGAAATGAAGCAGACCACTGATGAAGAAAATAATTGCTTATTATGTGTTTGCTATTTCCAAGTAACTCCTGTGGTAATTTTAAGGCAGGGGTGATGGAGTGGGAGGAAGCAACTCATTGTTACAGAACTTTGTTAAAGTTTCAGTACTAATACTTTCTCCTTATTTATAATTTTCATTTACAATTCCTAGAAGATAGTAAAAGAAAACAGTCTGTCATGTTTGAAATAACAGCCTCATTTGCCCACAAATTAAAAAGGAAGTACTTTTTTTTAGAGCCAAACTAGTATCCCCTCCCTCATGCATATGGCAACACAGTAATATAGATTTTATTTATATTACAGCTACAGCCAACTTGTTAATGGATTATGTATTACAAGATATTAAAATATAAATACATTTTATACTGATACAATTTATGCCATGTTCCTTCCAGAAGAAAGTGCTTAACTCCAGTAAAGGTGCTTAATAATGCATAATTTAGGCTGGAACATAACCTTCATATTTCGAAATATATCATATACATACATGCACACCTACAGTATACTATGTTCCTTTGAGATACATAATGTTATGAAAACACAGAAAAAGACTATCAATATCAAGCAAACAAGTTAGACATACGAGAAAAGAAAAGGAAATATATGTAGATCTATTTCACACAAACATCATTCATTAATTATCTCTGTACCTTTGTATTCTTGTAAACCATCCTTGCTTCCACCATGAGCATATTCCACTACATATTTTTCATTTTTTCTTTAAAGTTTTCACTTATTTATTTTTGGCTTATCTCATCTACTTCACAGAACTACAGTTTTCTTGACCTTCCCCTTTTCCTTAACACCACTCACTCTTCCTTCATATAATTGCTCTGTGATTGGATTCTCATATATTTTTTCTATATAACAACACCACTTCAATTGACTTTTTTTTATACTGGTCATTTACTTTTGTATTCAATCCACATGCATCCCTCATCCATTCATTCTTGATCCAACTCTTATTTTACTACATAGATATTTTAAGTAACATATTTCTACAGCATTTAACTTCTTTTTATGTTTCTCCTTACATACAGAATTCTTATTTCCATATAGCTCTTATACATATCTATTTTAACTTCTTTCAATAAACATTAATTCTCAGCAGATCCCATATTTCCCCCCATCTTTCTATCAGTATTTACACATCTTAAAATATCTTCACCCATTTTCCTGTCTTTGGTTAATGTTCTACCAAGGTACACAAATTCATCTACTGCCTCTAGCTTTTCAACATTCATGTATAACTTATAATCATTCCATCCATTTTCCCCATCAGACATAACTGCCTTGGTCTGATATATTCATTTTCAGATCAATACACGTTGTTGTACCTTACAATCTATCAATTACTTCAAAACATTTAGGTTCTCAGCTAACATGGCATCATCTGCATACAAAAGTTGTGCATACACTTATGTCCCCAACCAATGCACTTTTAAACATCATCATAAACATTACTTACATTTATCTATAGCCACATTGAACTACTAAGTTGATATATTCTTGTTTTAATTCCTGCTCAGTGTTGAATTATTCACTAAGTATTCCACATTCTAATATTTCCATTACTTCCATATATACTGGTTTTATTATACTCAGTAAACCCAAGGCAATGTAAATCTTGGAGGCTTACCTGAAGTCACATGTCAGTTGAATACAGGTACTCCTTGGCTAACAACCACTCGTTCAGCGACTGTTTGAAGTTATGACAGTGCTGAACGAGTGGTACTTATAACCGGTCCTTGAAGTTCCCGCTGTCCCAGCTCCCCAGTGGTCATATGATCATGTTTTGGGTGCTTGGCAACCAGCTTGCACTTACAACCATTGCAGCATCCTGTGGTCATGGGATCACCATTTTCAACCTTTCCTGCTGGATTCCCACAAGCAAAGTCAATGGGGAAGCCAGCAGGGAAGGTTGCAAGTTGCTCCTGTAAGTTGCTCCCACTCCAGCCATTTGCGTGCCCTCCTGTCCCCGGCAGCAGCCACCCATGGTCCATCTGTGTTTGTGCCTGGCTGTGGCAGCCACTTGCATACCTGGTCACCCTATGGAGCACCCACCCCATGCCTGGCCACACTCACACCACACCATAGCAGCCACTTACCTGCCGGCTGGCCTGCTTGCAAGCCACCCAGGACTCGTGACTTCCTGCTGGCTTCCTCATTGGCTTTGATTGTTGGAAGCCAGCAGGAGGTCATGAGGAGCTTAATGACCTGCAATCCTTGCTTAATGATAGCAACAGGGACTGCCAGGACTGCTCTTGCTAAATGATGCAGTCAAGTGATGTTGCACTTTACGATCACATCACTTAGCAATGAAAATTCCATTCCCAATTTCCATTGTTAACTGAGGACTACCTGTATTGCCAAACTCTAACAAACTATAGATATTTCTGAGCATTCAGGAAGTTTTAATGTGTTCAGGGTGTTTTAATGTGGAACTTGTTTTAAAAACAAAGCAATCTCTCTCTCTCTCTCTCTCTCTCTCTCTCTCTCTCTCTCTCTCTCTCTCTCTCTCTCAATTGGTGTGTAGCTCCTGCAAAACACTTGAAATGCAATTCTCTTGGGCCATTAGAAGTTGTGCAGTGAACCAAGAACTCTCTGAAGGAAGTTGAAGATTGATGGAGGCAGACTAGCCCTACCCACCATATGTGCTGGATTATAAACCTTATAATTTCCAATTAGCAATTTTTAGAATTGTAAATCAGAACATCTTGATTAGGGAAGGCTGATAAAATAGAACTATCATTTAGCATGGAGAGGTCTGATACTGGGCCCCCTGGAAATATAAACTCCAGCTAATATAATAAAAGCACAGCAGGACAGAAAAAATTGGGGTTGTGTTGTTTTTCCAGAATCTTTAAGAAAAAAAGAACTTTCCAATATTTATTTATTTAATTAATTTTTATCCCGCCTTTATTATTTTTATAAATAACTCAAGGCAGTGAACATACCAAATACTCCTTCCTCCTCCTATTTTCCACATAACACAACCCTGTGAGGTGAGTTGGGCTGAGAGAGCGACTGGCCCAAAGTCACCCAGCCGGCTTTCATACCTAAGGCAGAACTAGAACTCTCAGTCTCCTGTTTTCTAGCCCAGCACCTTAACCGCTAGACCAAATTCTCCTGAAACCTTCTTTGACAACAATGAAAAATTGGAAAGAAATAGCCAAACCAGCTCCAGATCGCCTTTTGTTTTCTGACTATGTCAAGGATGAAGAGGGACTGTGATACCATCTGCTTTGCACAGGGAAAGTCCATCATAATCTATCACTTTTCTTTGCTACTTTTAGTGTTGGAACAGGAAGATAATAGACAAAGACATTTCTGTGGTAGCTTGGAGGGAGCATCTTCCATTCAGGGCAGATCTCTCTTTTGATCTTCAGAGGGAACTATCTAAAATGTCCTATCCCTAGGACACATTCCCATGAGGCTATAGGATATGCAGCCTTAGAAAACTATGAAAACTGAAGGAGTAAGGTGAACCATTCATAGAACACAAACCAGCAAAAAAGAGCTGTATTCTGTCCTTGTATACAGTCATCCAGCTATGGAGTCATCCAGTCCGGAATTGTGTTCCAAGGAACAAGTCTTGGAAATTTTTGTTCTTCTGCTGATAAACTAGCATATTTACTGTGTTTCCTACAACTATTTTAGTTATAAACTGACCCTGAACTATATAATTAACTGAATTGCCCCTTTTACATTTTCATTCTACCTTCGTCACTAGTTATAGATTTTTTTTTCTTCCCTATTAAATATTTTGTGTTTTTATCTTATGTCAACTCAGGAAACATGACACTGATGCTTTGCCACTGATACATTTTATAATAGTTTTGAACCAAGTCTCAGAGTTCCCTTCACAGTTAGAGGTTGCTGGAGAAAGTAAGGTTACAAATACGTTTGCGTGTTATTTAAAGAAGATAAAAAAGACTCAAAGATAAGTTTTTTTAAAAGATAAAAGGATTAACAGAAGTAAATATAATATATTGGCTATAATAGCTATCCAGCACATTTGGAGGGCACCAGATTAGGGCTACAGACTAACATCCATAAAAGATGTATAACTGGGTATCATCACAAAAAAAAAAAAATCCTCATGAAAGGCCAAATAAAAGTATTCTGCACATGGTCCAAAAGTTTGGATCAGGGCCATGGTTTAACATGCAGTGTATACATATAAGTATATGTATATGTATATGGTTCTCTTTGTTGATTATAATTTAGGTCTAAATTAAACATTAGAAGAACATTTGCATGTAATAAAAAAATATAATATCTTGTTCAACTTTTATTTGTAACATTTTAAATTAAATATACGTGTTTTAATGAATAGTGTATCCAATGGCTAATTTAACTACTATTTAAGAACATGCATTACTCTGTATATAATGAAGTGAACTGTACATGGAACACTGAGATTTCATTTAATCAAAACCTGAATAATAATTATGTTCTAACTGCACTCTAGATTTGCTTTTCTTAAAATATACTGGCTACTCTATTAAAGAGATGAGTCGGTTTGGCATGACTTCTTAATAAACCTGTGCTGGCTCCTGCCAAGCCATGTATTCTTTTCCAAATGCTTACCATTTGACTGCTTAATAATCTGTTTCAGAGCTTTGTTTAATCACAGCACCAACCTCACAGGTCTGGACCCTGGTCCGTTTTTTTCCCCTTTTTGAAGATGGAGACATTTGCCTTTTTCCAGTTCTCTGTACTATGTCACATTCTCCATGATTTCTCAAAAATCATAGAAAGAAGCTGTGAGATGACATCTTCTAGCTCCTTCAAGATTCTGTTATATAATTGGTCCTTGCAGACTTAAATTCATTTGTGGTAGGCAGGTGCTCCTTTATATATATTCACTTAGTTTGAACTGGCACTTTATCCTTGTGGCAACTCTTCCCCTGAAGACCATTTGAACAGATGCACCAAAACATGCAGTAGATAAGGATCTCTGCCTTCTCCTCATTATCTGTTATCATCCTATCATCTTCTCTAAGCAGCAGTTCTACCTTTTTTTTATTCTTTTAGCTTCTTTCCCCTTATTTTATCCTAGCTGTACCTAAATAATATTAGATAGGTGGTGCCTTCAGATTTAAAGGCAGAAATAATGAACTGGAAAAATAAATCTGCCAAAAAAAAGAAAGAAAGAAAGAAAGAAAGAAAGAAAGAAAGAAATTTCTTTCTTTGACTAGTTGAAAACTCCAGGGTTTCCAAATGAAGCACAATCCAGGGAGTGGCATGGGATGACTGTAGGGTTTTCTCCCCCTAGTTATTTATAATTCTTTATAATACAAATAAAGAATTATATACCACCTGCCACAAAAATCTTCTCTACCTAGTTGTGTTACATTAAAATGCATTAATGCAATGTATTATACAACAGAATGTACACACTATAAAATAATATATAACAATATAATGGGTGGCAGGAATAACAGAGCTATATTATCATAACATATCAAATGCCAGCCTGATGAAAATATTTACATCATATGCTGGAATTATAATCAGATCAGTACATGCTTTCCAAATGTAATAGTAAATGCCTTCCTCTGGCTTCACGCCAAATAAATAAACACAGTACAAAGCACAATCAAGAGGTCAGGTTATTTATAGCTTATACGTAAATACCAAAACCTGAAACCAGGGCTAGTTTAATATTGGCAGCCAGTGCTGCTCTTTCAAGAATGGCTTATTACAATGGCTACGCACCCCACTCCACTGTATTTTCTATAGAGTGTGCAATAGTATTGAGACATGAGGTTATAAAAATATGATTCACTTCAGTTACCTGATAATAACCCAGGAGCAACTGTTGTAAGAAAGGTGATAAAATACCATTTTTATCATCATAACTACTTAGTTCTCCAGGGACTGGATCCAGGAACAATCTACCAACAAAGTTTCTGACTTAACAGTATTCAGAGTTATGTTACTTGTGCCATCTAACCCATTTCATCCTGACACCAATCTAAGAGCTGTGCTGATTCAGGATATAGCAGTGAAATATAACTAGTTATCTTATCTATAACTATGCTCTGATGACTCATCTCCTGAAGACTGATTCCAGAAGTATGATATAGATAGGTGATGATAGATAGATGATAGAGATAACTAGATGGATGGATGGATGGATAGATAATAGATGGATGATGGATGATAGATGAGACAGAGAGAGAGAGAATGAGAGAGACAGAGAGAGGAGAGATGGTGAAGAGATAGAGACAGAGACAGAGAGACAGAGAGAGAGCCAATATAGTGTATTGATTGAGGTGCTGGACTTGGAGTGGGGAAACTTAAGTACTATTCCTTAGACACAGAGCCAGTTTGGTCTAGTGGTTAAGGCACCAGGCTAGAAACCCGGAGTCCATGAGTTCTAGTCCTGCCTTAGGCATGAAAGCCGGCTGGGTGACTTTGGGTCAGTCACTCTCTCTCAGCCCAACTCACCTCATAGGGTGGTTGTTGTGGGGAAAAAGGAGGAGGAGGGAGTATTAGATACTTTCACCGCCTTGAGTTATTTATAAAAATAATAAAGGTGGAATAAAAAATCTTTTTTAAAAAAAGCTGGCTGGGTGACTTTGGGCCAGTCACTCCCTCTCAGCCCTAGAGTGGGAAGTTGAAAAGCCTCTACAACTAGACTCATAGGTTATAGTCTGTAACCTTCAGTGAAGAGGACTTCATCTGCAATGGATAGATTCAGGCATAAAAGGATATATACCGCAAATTCTCTAGCTTAAACAGAAACTTCCATGATACCCTTTTTCTTTCCACCAGGCATTCTCTTCTTTCTCAACTATTTTCAGTGTCTTTATCACAAACATTTCAGAAAAGGAAAGTGTCACCTTTTCCATCACCTACGTAATATGGAAGCTGACTCAAGGAGCTCAGATTTTTGGACTCATCAGCTTTTGCTATTTCACTCTCCCCTCCAAGGAATGTAGAAAGATGAAAATGCTTTGCAGGAAAGTTACATATATTGTATATTGAAATATGCAATAGATGTAACTTTCCTGCAAAGAATTTGAAATATGCAATAGATATAAAATGCATAGCATGTTTGGAGAATATGCTAATATGTGATCTTAAATTGTAGGCTGTGCAAAATCAACATATTTGATTATATTAATCATACTGATTTAACTGAGAGTTAATTCAAGAGTTCATTCTGTAGAGCTTCAGATGTGTTTCATCATGAATTCAGTTCTTTATGGAAATGCTTCCAGAAAATGTTTCATTTAAATATAAATCAAAACTGAAAGTTGGGAGCAAGAATAATATGGAAAAATGCAATGCATTTATAGAATTTGTTGAGGCTAGCTATCCAATCTGCTAGTCAATAAAATTCCCCACTGCAATGGTAATTTAGATTACCGTTTTCTTAATCAATAATAGTTTTCTTTTATTTTTTCTGACAAAGCTGCTAAGATCTAGCTAATATTATTTCACAGAGAAGGGAAGGAAAGGGAAAATAAGAAATGAACATTTACCATTATTAGTGATCTGTACAACTGAGATTAGCTAAGCTCTCATTATCTTGTCCTAACTTATATTACTTGTTCATTATAGAAACATCTGGAAAAAGTACTGCCTGGCACTACACCACCAGAAGGTGAGAAGTTCTGACAGTAAATCCAAATCTTACCCTGCTTTTTTTAGTTTTCTAGCCCTTCCATTTTACTTTTCATTATTTAAAAAGTTATATGTTTGTTAACACCGTTCTACAAAATATTTTAATTTTGTTCATTGTTAAGCATAGTAAAGTTGGAAAAAAACATATTTATCGTCTATTTTTAGCTTTCCACTGAGAACTTAAAACCTATTTCAATGTTGTAAACCATACAGATTCTTAGGAATATGTAAATATTATGTTTATATTACTGTATATCTATTATATATGCTGGAATGTAAAACAATTTATATAATCTAATAATAATAATAATAACAACAACAACAACTGTTACTGTGCATTGCTTTGCTTCTCCAAACTGGGCTTAGACAAGCTAACAGGCCCTGCAATTTCTTTTTACCCTAAGCCTCTTTGTAGGGAAATTTTAAAAGTATGTGCAATTGGGCTCATTTAATTCATAATTTCAGTCTGACCCATTAATTTCTTTTTCTCTTTGGAAAGATAATTTGCATTTAATGACTATGTTATACAATCTACAGCAAAGTGGGAAGAGTTTGCCCACTCACTGAAGGGAAGCACAGTAATATGTCACTAGATTTATCTATGCATCGAAATTTCATTTTTAAATGCTGAAAGTGTTTTCAATTATTAGTGTAGTAAAGCTTTGCAGCCCCATTTCCATTTGTTCAGAATTAGAATATTAAAAAAGCAAGTCCCACTTGCCAATTTTTAAGGAGGAGATAGGCACATAAAAAGCTAAATAAGGTTATAAATTAAAATTAAAAGGCACATGTAATATTTTCTTATCAATAATTACTTAGCCAAAGCCACTTTTTGACAATAACCACCTTTAGATGGTGCTGTAAAATTAGATTATTTTTCTTTCATGGCATGATGATACTTAGAGTAGGTTGGGAAGGAGATAGAGTCTGCCTCTGATGTACATTAAGTGTCTGCCAAGATTAGCTAATAAGTGTTAAGTACGCTATAAATACTCAGAAGACTGTTACTAGACTGTGCCCTCCTTTATATATTGAAACCTAGGTTTATGTTGCTAGCCCATATAATATACTTAATCAATGCTTATCCAGAGTTCCTGGTTCAGAGTGAGTTGAGAGATAGATGTTTTTCAACTTACCAGTCTAAGGCAAGACAGGATGACAGTTCCAAAGTCATCCAGCTAGCTTCTGTGCCTAAGAAAATACAAGAACCTGGGTCGTTCTGCTCTCACTATATCATCTTAACCACTTCATCACAGTGGTGACAGTTGTATAGAGATGATAATGAAGAAGATGAGACAGAGAGAGAGAGAGACAGAGCGAGAGAGAAAGATGATGTTCTTTAGGACTGTGTTTCTCAAATGGTAGAAACCCTCCCTAAAGGTACATAGCAAAAAGATATCATGAGGAGGCACACTAATTTTTAAAATGTTCAAACACCCACATCTGCATTACAACATACATTTTATCTATCAGCACTTTCTCCATTCTTTTTCCATTAATTGGTTTCCTATTCTGCAGAAATAAACAATGCCCACAGATGTGGATCTATAACATGAGAGGACATTAATTTATTAATTATATTTTTAATCTTCCCAATGAACCAAATATAGCAGTCACCAGCTGTGTCAAAGTTTTGCCTCTGAAAAATTAGTTTCTTTATAAACCATCTTTTTCCCTCTCCTCGTTCTTATTTTAGCATAGAGTACACATATTAGTTATCTAAGACAGCTTCCCCCAGTCTGAATGCTTTTTTGATGTGGATTTCAACAACCAAAATTTTCAACAATTGTCACACTGGTTGGGTAAGTCTAAATGCCTGGAATAACAAATTTGAGATTTGAAGATGGCACAATGTAATATGACTTGAGATTCAACAGCAGCAACAAAACTTGAACTGACTGATTCAAGATTTGATTTGAAAAAAGTTTTGAAGATACAATATAATAGGGGAGAGAAAAATGACTGCTGCTTGTTCGTTTGTTTGGACAGAATGGATTGAAACCAGGAGATCCTTTAGCAAATGTTAGCTCTGCAAAGTTTCACTCAGATAGCTTAAACAGTTTCAGGATTTATTTATTTTTTTAATATTCCTCCTACAGCTCTTTAAAAGCAGAGATCAGGGATGAATAAAGGACAGCAGCTTCCAGTTTTTCCAGAGCCTGCAGAGAAGCTATGCTGAACCAATGCAAAAAACAAAACAAAACAAAACAAAAAACCCCGAACCCTTATTCCAACTTAAAACTTGTACATATTGTTTAAAACTAAGTACCCTCTGACTGTTTTTATGGGATTGTTGGCATTGTTCATTGGCAGGGATGTTCTCTTCTGGGAACAATGCATTATATACTGCTTATGCATTTGTTTAAAAAAAAGGAGGAAGTTGCATGTGTTTCATTATTGGGTATATAGAGAAATGCAGTATACTACAGTATACTACTAAAATGTTACACTAATCTGTATTACACACAAGAGTCTTACAAGATGGATATTATCCTGAACTTTCTCACAAATGCAGAACAAGTCAAGGCAAACATGGGAAAATTACAGGAAGAAAACAAATGAATTATTTTCTTTGTTTATTTAGATGTTTATTCCTTTTTTAAGCATACAAGAGAATTTTGTTTTTTAAAATTTTCAGGGAAGTGGGGAAAATAAAGAGGGAGTGAAAGAGGAAACTGAAAAGCTGATGAACTGCTGACAGACAAACACAGGATTATACTAAGATCTCACAAATAGGTTTACTATTAAGGAAGGATAAGGATTAAAAAAGTATGAATTTGGATAAAGGTGAAGCAAACTAGATTTTTAAAAAGAAAAGCTAAATCTAAGTCTCCTTCCCTCCCTCCCTCCCTCCCTGTGTTTCTTTTTTGCAGATGCCTAAAAGTTAAGCTAGCGGAAGAGTGAACCAGCATGGACATTCATGGGGAAATGTCAAATCAGCAAGATGGAGACCATGGTGTCATGGTCTAAACCTGATCTCAAATGGAAAGTCTGATTTCCTGTTGGGAATCCATCTCTTGAATTTCCAAGGGGCTGAAAGATGCCATCTGATGATATCACTCTAAGGACCAGGGCTGAAATTTTCTAGCCCATTTTTTCAGATGTTTAAGGGTGGGATGGGAATGGAACTAGAAATGGAAGGCTCTGGAAGTTAAACCATTCTGATTTTTCACCTTACAAAACTACCAATGACCAAGCAATGCTGATTTTAAGGCCATTTTGGGGCCTCTAGGGTTTAAGGTAAAGGGTGGGACTGGTTCATTTCAGAGACCTCCCACTCCCATTCCCATCCTTAATTTTTACACAAATACCCCCCTCCCCAACACACAGAAATTATATTGCCAAAATTCAGTCAGGTTGCACAAAATTGCAATATTATAGTTCTGGGAGGCCACAAAAATGAGATACAGGTGGCCATAGTTTGTCACCCATATAGTAGTATATCTGATTTTATCATGATAGAGCTTAATTCTAGTTCCATGATCAGAAGAGTTGCTGGGAGTCTGGTGGCATATAAATTTAATATATGAGGATAATGATGAAGAGGAGGAGGAGGAAGATGATGCAGTTGTTGCGTATGAACTGTCATCTTCCTTGCAATCTACAGCCTCTGGTTGGACAATGTCAGGGAATCTTGAAACCTCTTTGAAATTTTGTCATATGTTTTATAGCATCTTTGCCATTAAATGATGGTGTATATAGCACGTGGGTTTCTCTTAGCAATACTGCACACCCAGTAAAGACATAATTCCTCAAAAACAGTCAGATTGCAAAGTTGTGGGATCCAATCTAACATAATTTTTTTGCAACTACAGGCCAGGTATCCCAAATCCATGCATATGCTTTGGATTTTTTTATAGTCAAGAACTTTAAACATATATCTGTTAAACTTACTGTAATTCTGTTCCTTTTTTTTTTTTTTTTTTGCTTTTGCCCTTAACCTGCCAGGATTGTTTTGAGTTTTATGTGTATTCTATGGTTTTAAGTTATTCCACCCAGTTTTGTAAATCTGATATGCATACCCCTCACCTGTTCTGCCAAATCATTAAAAATATATATATTGGAGATGGCTCCAGACAGAACTTTTTGGCACTCTGATACTTGTTTTAATGCATTATTTGCCAAATATTTTCTTGCAATTTCATTTATGACTTCTTAAATGAATGGATAGTATTGCTTGCTTTGCATGTTTAAGAAAAGGTCATAATTCATGACTGTAAAGTAATAAATCATGTGCAATTTTATTGACACCAATGGAATTGTAAGTTAGTTGTCCCATGCTTTTAGGATTTGACTGGTTTAGACTTGGGTGAGTTTTTAGTTGGTACACAGAGGTGTAATTCAGATACATGAAACATGATTGGAGAAGAAAAGCTCTTGTTGATTTCAGCTTCAGCTTTAATACCTTATCCATAGTATTATAATAACATAACAAATGATTTAATTAAGAAAAGCTGAACTACAGAAGCAGATAAAATGAAATTCACTTTCTGTTGCATCGAATTGAACCAAATCATCAGTGAATCAAAAGTCCTATTTTGTTTTTAATATAACAAAGTGTATTTCTATATTCATGGGCATCTTCATTTGTGAAGTAAGCCCTTATTCTTAATATAGCCATTTGGAAGTTTTTTTTTTTTTTTTTTGCTACAATCAAGATACAGCAAATAACTGCATCAATAACAAACATTCAGCACTAGGATTGTTGCACTGAATGAAATTAAATATCATAATATACACTACATACAATGCAATATTTTCTTATATACTTCACATCCTCCACTTTTCTTTCTTAACATTTTTACAACGAACAGATAAAAATGATTACAATGGAGGAGTGATTTCTACAAAAAGGCACTTTAACTTTACAAAGCTTTTCTTTTTACAATAAGAGAACAAGACTAGAAGCCTTCATTTTTTAAGCTTTACATACAATCAGTGATACTTCATACTTCATATATACCAGATTGTGTTATGGCATATTACATTGTACGTATTTACTTTGGACACTAGCGTGTGCTATTTAATGTCTTGGCTATGTTACATTCCCACAAAAGCCTTCCAAGTCAGAACAGTTGAAAGTCTAGGGATAATGCTAATTGATTGAGACTGTCTGAAGGGTGCACTGTACAGAAGGATGTGTTTAATTTCTGATATCTCCAGTTAAAAGTGTCAGCAGATGATGGAAAAGACATCTGGAATAATTAGACAGCCTGACTGGATATAACAGTTTCTCTGTAAGTCCTCACAGCTTAGAGTTCCCAAGGTTGAGGAACCCTGCTGTAAGGGAAATGTATCTTCAGCTAGTGGTTTGGTGATGGTAGGCCATAGCAGTTCGTTATCTTTAAGTAGCTTTTTAATTGCTAAGGAGTTGTCTGAAACAGAGGTTTTCTGTGTAACCATTTTGGACCTTGGCTTTTCAAAGGAGAATAAACTTTGATTATGACTGTAGCCTGACACTTTTCCAGTTATCATAGGCAGTCTAATTTACAAATTATATAAACCAGGTGACTTTGTAGGAAGTTAATATAATACTTTTGCCTAAAGTTACAATTACAATGGTTCAATTACATAAAAATAAGTTTCACTGAGATCAGCAGCCCACTTCCAGTGTGGGGGGTTGGATTTTGGATCAGGCTGTGCATTAATGCAGGATTCTAACATAAAAGTATTAGGTGTGATTAGCTTTCTATTCATGAAGTGTAAGGTTAATCCTATACATTTTTTTGGAAAATAATTCCATTGCATTTATGGGGACTTATTATCTACTAAGTTTATTTAGAATTCCAGCTTGAAGGCTTTTTTAATAATGAGATAGGACCACAGAACAATCCCTAAAAAAGATTTGGGATTGGAAAGATATTGTTCCCTGAAGCCTCTTTTTCAGTTAACCACAGATCTTTTATAATTTTTCACTTAGTGGAAGTATCTCTGAATCC
Source organism: Candoia aspera (assembly GCF_035149785.1). Lineage (NCBI taxonomy): Eukaryota > Metazoa > Chordata > Lepidosauria > Squamata > Candoiidae > Candoia > Candoia aspera. The sequence continues at coordinate 44,889,097 of NC_086159.1, forward strand.
TTCCACAGCCCCTTGTTTCCTTTGTTGTAACTTTAAGAATAAATAAAGAAAAGCTCCTTTATTTTGTTAAAAAAATCCAGTTTGAATCCTGAGTTGTATCTTATATTCTAGCAGGTTATATGAGAGTGATTTTTGCTGGGGTTCAAATATTCAGTCACTGTTGAAATGCTTCAGCTGGAAAGGTTTTAGCTTTATGTAACTATATGTGAGTAGGTGGATCTGTGCTTAATATTAAGAACATCTGAAAAAAGTGAAATATAAATTATACAGTTAAATGTAATTTTTCAAAAAATATCTAATATCAAAAGAGGCACCCACTCTGTTGAAGTTTTTTGTGGTGCATTCATCTGGAATTATTGCAGTATTATCTTTAATTAAAATGAAACAATCAAAAATTGAGGGTGCTATTTATCATGGATTTGTCTCAATATATCAGAAAATTAAGACAATGGTGTACTGTACAAAAGTTTATTATTAGAGACAAAATTCAAATTTGTTTTAGTTAAAATACAGAGGATAGTTTCTCATTTAAGAAAAAAAAAGTCCTTGATTAGAATCAAATAAAAATACATACTGGTTCAATATTTATGGAATAGGTTTAAAGGCATATCATATAAAAATATTTGTAGTAAACAGTAATAGAAACTCATATTTTATTTGGTCAATGCTTTGAATTGCTTGCTGAACCTTTTCCAAGTAATATTAACTACAAATGTATTTATTCTTAGCCCAAGTTAAGAATGCTAAAGAAGTAAATGTACATAATCAAGTGATTTTAAAAATTATGTAGTCTTGAGAAATGAGAAAGACCTAATTAAACTACTAAACAATAAAATAGCAGATATGCCTTTGGACCTGAAAACTGTAAGACAATTTCTTGAGAATCATTTTCAGCAACAAAAAAACATGCCAAATCAGCACAACATTTAAACATACACTGCCATCAGAGTATTTATACTATGGATGTGCTTATCTTCAGCAGTGTTTGTCAAAATATAATTGACATTGTTTTCCCAGGAAGGATGGATTTAAACACGTGATTCAGCAGGAACCTTGAAGAACAGTTTGGCAACAAAACCGTTTTAGCCATGATGCTTGCAAAGAACTGCAGGGTCTTATTAGGCAAAAATCACAAGACCAAAAACAAACAAAAGTGACCCTTAAACAAAGCATCTCAGATAAAATTGTATTTACTAGTGACTGGAATAAAAATGCCAGTAAAAAGTCCAGTAGACACTTTGGGGCCTTGTTTAACTTACTATTTTAAGCAACTGTCATTTGCAAAGGGCTCTGAATCACACACTAGAATTTCTGAATCAGAACATCTATATAAGTATAGTCAGAACTATTTTCAACATGCAAAATTTCTTAATGTTTCTACCGATTTTTGTACTGGGGAAAATTCTCATTACTGCATAGCTATCTAATCAGTATTCACCTGGATGAAGCTTCTTAGATAAACCCCATGTAAATACATTAAACGAAGTATGCAAAACAAACATAAACAGTAAATTATATAAGTTTAAAATATATAGCAATTCAAATATGTACAGAATTACCAGCTGTATCATTAAGCCCATTTATCTAAAGTATTTCTCTTTATTGTGGCGTTCATATTTCTTAGACACAACATGCGTTATTATCAATTCCTTAATGCTACTGCCCCATGTAGAATAAACTTTACTCATAGAGATAAAAAAAATCAGATATATGAATATATGGTGCATATCACTATCTGGCTTCCATAAAAGTTGAATGTGAATACAGGTAGTCCTTGCTTACCAAACGCTCATTCAGCGACCGTTCAATATTACAGTGGTGCTGAAAAAGTCATTGAAGTTGCAGCCATCACAGTGTCACCATGATCGCATGATTACAATTCAGGTACTTGGCAACTGGTGCACATTTACCATGGTCGAACTGTCTGCGGTCATGTGACAACCATTTGCGACCTTCCCTGCTGGCTTACAACAAAGTCAATGCAGAAGCCAACAGGAAGTTACAAGTCATGGGCATGTGATGTGAGTGATTCTCTTAACAACTGCAGCTGGAACTAATGTCATTAGTCGATGCAGGCATGTGACATTTCACTTTATGACCATGTCACTTAGAAAAGGAGTTGCCGGTCCCAATAAGTGAGGACTATAAGTTATAAAAAAAGAAGGTGAATCTCATATGTACAATTTTGGATTCCATATTGCTGTAATGCTGCTGTCCACTCAAATATTTGCTGATCATAACAATAGATCAAAAGTTTATTTTGTATGCAATTTAGTGAGTATTGTTAGAGAGAATGTATAGAATGGATTTTTACTGGCAGTCGTAATGTTTGTTTCTTACCCAAGTCCTGCTATGCTACCTCATCATGGTGTGTGTTTGTGGATGTGTGTGTGTATTCCTGGAAGTGATTACATAACAATACATAATCCCATCAGCATCACCCAAGCATGAAGGTCATCCCAACTAAAGCAAGCAGGCATCTGTATGAGACAGCAGCGATATAGGAAGATGCTGGAGGTGGACAATCACTTTAGTGACAAAGTGAAAGCTATCATTTCATACTACATGGGAGGAGGCAATGGTAAACCACTGCTATATTTTACCAAGTAAACTACATGGATAGATAAGTGATTGGCAATGTAGTGCTGGATTATGGGCCACTCAGGTTGGATGGCACTCAGTATGCAATTGAGGAAGAACTGAGGATGTTTTAGAGTACTAATGGTATTTGTCATGCAACTAGATTATAAAGCATTCCAGATGTCTAGTAGCTTATGCTACCATGCAGAAAAACATCTGAAACTGCAGAGTGGGAATGTGGAATGTAAGAATCATGAACATGGAATAGCTCCACACAGTAAAAAAAAAATTAAATGAATCAACTACACATTGATACATTAGATATCAGTGAAATGAAATGGACTGGAATTGCACACTTTCAGTTAGAAGATCAAACTATTATAACTAGGACATGAAAAACAGAAGGGATAGCATTCCTACCATAGGAAGGATATAGCAAAGACATTACTTGGCTACAGTGCAGTCAATGATCCAATTAGATGTGGGGATGTCAACATCCAAAGTACTTTAGAAGGTATTTCCTATTTACAAGAAACTTTAGTAGCAGTAGGTGAAGTTGGATCAGCACATTGGACATTACCAAGTTTGAAGGCTACAAAAAATGATGGAATATCTACAGAAATATGGCAAACAGTAGAAGAAGACTTTGTAAATGTTCCAACCAAACTATGCCAGCAAATCTGGAGAATGAAACATTGGCCACTGACTGGAAGAAGTCAATCTACATACCAATATCAAAGAAAGGTTACTTACTGTAACAGAGTATGCAAACTATTATACAATGTCCTTAATTTCACATGCTGTAACAATAATGCTTTGGATCATCTAACACAGATTAGATCCCTACATTGAAAGAGAAATGCCAGATACTCCAAGGTGGTTTTAGAAAAGGCCAAGGACTAAGAAACATTATTGTTAAAGCACAGTGGATAATTGAGAAAGACAAAGAATACCAAAAATATGTCAGTATGTACTTCATTGAGTATAAAAAGGCCTTTGATTATGTTGATTATGTCAAGCAGTGGAATGTCCTTAGGAAAATGGAAATCCAGAACATCTCATTGTCCTTATGCAAAACATATATAAAGAAAAGGAAACCACAGTAAGATGTAACATGATGAAACTGATTGGACCCAAGCTGGCAAAGAGGTGAGACAAGGCTGTACTCTCTCATTTATTCAACCTATATGCTAATATATATTGCGAAAAGCTAGACTGGAAGAGTATCACTGTGGTTGAAAACTGGAGGAAGAAATATCAAACATCAAGTACTCTGATAGCTGAAAGATAAGCTCTAGTAATAAAAGTGAAGGAGCACAGTAAAAAATACAGCTGTGATGAAATATAAAGAAGACCAAACTAATGACAAAAAGTACAGCAACCAGCATAAATAACTATATAAACCAGCTATTGTAATTACAACATTGTATGAGAGAAATGAGGTCAAGCTTCATAAAAATATGAATCCTTTTATCATAAAACATCACCTTTGTCCCAAACAGAATTAAGTGGTGTTCTAATTTGAACTGGTGCTTAATAGCCTCACCTGTGAGGTGAGTTGGGCTGAGAGAGAGTGACTGGTGCTTAATTGAGGCTTTTCTTCAGATTATATAGAGAAAAGCCAAACGTTTTCCACCACAACTGCAGTTAACAAACAGAAAAACATTCATACAAATATAAAATCTACTTTCAAGTGAAATGGCTATCCTAAGATGAACTTTTAGAGTGGCATAATGATACAAAAGATTCACAGGATATCACTCAAAAGTATTTCCAGCTTAATGAATGAAGGGACCTCCATAAGTTGCTGTGCTAGCTCTTAATGCTATCTAACACAGTACTCTACTGTATTCCAGATATCAATAGCATGAAGTATCATACTCATGTCTGAAAATCTTTATTGAATACTACATATTTTTTAAAATATTTCCTGCCTTCACCCAGATGAATGAAATACTGAAACTTAAAACATATTAAAATGGTAGGCAAATGATATGTTCATTGAAGATTTGAATTAGCAAAATATCAGTTCGTGATGATTCACCAATGATAACAGAACAGCTGTAGAGCACCACACATGCTATGGTTTTTACAAATACCACACAACCATTTTACCACTGTGAATGGGTAACACAATGGAGAATTGGCATTCTAAAGACATGACATGAATGTTGGCCAGCTGCCTGGTTCTCTGAAGGAGACCTCTGAGACCGTCTAAGAAAGAAATCAGTTCATACTCTCAAATGTGCATGTTGTTCTGAAACACAGCAAAAGCAATTTTATCATTTTATAGACATATGATTCAAGCATTCTAGTAGCCTTTCCTAATCTAGTGTCCTCTGCAGGGTTTGCATTTCAACCCTAACAATCCCAGCCAGCATGTTGAAGTCCAACTAATTTGGAAGGCACCAAGTTGGGGGAAAAAAATGCACTACAGCAATCCAAGACAAATGAAGACTTGTATTGTTTTAACTGTGCTTTACTTCTATTCCATGGCAACTAATATTACAAAAATATTTACTGCATAGTTTATTTAAGAACATTTGGATAATGTTATTCTGTATCCATGAAAGTATTGAGAAATCTGACAAGAAATGCCAACATAAAAGTTTAAGGAAACATACAATAGATGCTTGTCTGTTAAAGAGCTCATGGGGAATATTTAGTGTAGACCCCAATTAATAAATCAAATAAAATTCAAGTTCAAATTTGTTCTTATTTGATTTCATTTTTTTCTTACCTCTTTTTCCTGATTTTTGAAATGCCACTACTTATTTTTATGTTTTACTTATTTCTGCGCATTTAGGAAAACGGAAGGTTTAGAGTACATCTCAGCTATAGATTTAAATATCCCACTGAAATTAATAGTATTTAAAATAAAAAATGGTTTACTTTCTAAAAATAAGAACATTGGAGTACTTAAAATGAAATAAAATCAAGCAGCAAATCATACAGGCATCTGAATAAATGCTTTTAACATTTTTCATTCTCAGTAGAAAAGTCAGAAGCTTGCAATAGTCAACTTTTACAATGGGAAGATTGAAACAACAGCCCTCCCACCCCAGCCCAACTGGCAAGAATTTTAAAAACTCAGAGCTTTTAAGAATTCAAACCTGACTACTGTGCACCTAATGTTTGAGAGTGTTATTACCTTTTTCATAATCACAATCCTTCTAATAGCAAGGTATTACAAAATGCTTCAGCGAAGTAATGCTTTATATTTGACTTAGATTTACTGTAAAGGATATCAAAGTATTCTTCTATCATGAAGTGGCCAAAAAGCATGGTGGTCTGCAGGCTGCATTATCTAACCTTAGGAGTCATCTTGCAATAGCTAAGTTCACACTGTAAAACTGTCCTTCATAATAAACTCTCCTTTACCCTACATTGATCCTATACTTCCTTATTTCCCACTGCAGCTTTGTGGTTTGGATTTTACCATCAGAACAGTATAAGAACACGTTTCTATGAAATTGATACAAATCTTCTTAAATCATCTTGGAAATGAATCTGAACAACCCATGAGCTACATGATAGATTCTTTGATTCTTCTCATCACAGAATGTATAAGTTGGAAGGGAACTGACAGGTCATCTAATCCAACCCACTAAATCATCCCTGATAGGAGGCTGGGAGACCACAATGTTATAGGCAAACTGTTCCACTGTTTAACTGTTCTTACTTTCAGGAACTTGCTCCTAATACCTTCTGACAAGATGAAAACTCATATGGCTTTAGTGTAGATAGGAGCAGCTCCTTAGCATCAGAAAACAGCCAAAAGTGAGAGCTGTTGGTGATTGAAGAAAAATGATAAATTAAAAGCTACTGTATATAGATTTAACTTAGTATTTACTTGTTGATAAACTAATGCAAACTGAGCTGTTTCAAAACTACAACTTGCAGGCTGCTATATTAACATAACAAAATTATCTATATTCACTATAGGCAATTTTTCATCAACATTTGTAGAAAATTCTTTAAATTTGATTTTTTTTCCTGCCACTTAGTACTAGCATCTGTCCAGTAAAGAATACAATTGTTACATTGACTGGTATATAGCAAAGTCCCACATATGGTTTATACATATCATGAAAAACTGCAGTTTATTTTATTGTTATATTATTATGAGTCACACTGTCCTTCCACATGAATTACAAGATAAAATAATTGTTTCCTTTATGGGTGGAGATTTTTCAAATCCTGTGTTAGTGGAGAACACAAAGATCATAAGCAACTAAAAATAATGAAAAACAGAAACAACTTCCAAGTTGTACGTTGTAGTCAATTGTTATTTTCTTCATTAGAGGATATTGAAGAATATTGGTTCCCTATAACAAAGAAATGGGTTTGATAAATTATATCTTCATTCTAGCTAGCATTCTACTGCATTCTAGCTAGATTATTATTTGATAAATCTTTATAGAAATTCTAAATAAGGAAAAAAAAACTAAGGGAGTGCATCTTCTCAAATAAATCCCATTATGTTAAATGGGGATTATTTTTAATAATTATATCTATGCCTCTGAATTTCATTAGAAAATACCTTTGCCAAATAAAAAATTAGTGAAATAGACCCAAGGGATTATTTTTCAACTTTGAGTCTTAACAATTGCTCAAATTTCATCCATTTGATTTTAACAGGCTATCTGTGAAGAAACAAGATGTTCATACTGACAGGATGAGAGGGAAAATTGAGTGTTCTTAAAAACTAAACATTACCTAGGAAATTTTTTTTAGTTCACATAGTTTTCACAGAGACTCTGGTTCCCCCCTGGTTTTGTTCTGTTCTTTCTCTCAATTTAATTTTCTATATGTATGCAACTAACCATCAAAGTAACAGTGTAACATCTACTGAATACTTCTGCTGATAAGACATAATGCAAAAGACTGATTTTTTTACTCCCCCCTCCCCTGAATCTATAAACCAGCTGTTGTAAGTTATAAAAGCCTATGAAGGTAAATCTAATTTATTTTTGAAATTAAAATATATTGTGAGAATATTCTGCCTCTAAATACATATGTATTCTTGATTTTAAAAGCGGAATCTTTGGATTGTAATTTATATTACTGTTTACAACTCAAAAGAGGATTAGCAGTGAAAGGGTAACTTAAAAAGAATTTAAATTTGAATGAACTGGCCAGCACCATGGAAAGGGGAGATGTTATCACTTGTTCATTTGTATCTTTAACTTCCTTCTTTCCATCCCACCTTGTTGTTACAACACTGATTGTCATACAGTCTTTGTGCTTTTGCATAATGCCCACCTTTGATGCAACAGAAATTCACGTACAAAACATGGACATCTGAAGTAAGCATGCTGAAGTACAGGCAGGAACCATAAAACCATGCACAAATATTCTCAGAGTTTTTCTCCAACAAAACTGACATTAACATTTACATGCACCACCTAATATCACATTTGGCCATGGGATAGTGAATGGGATTCATGGCCATTCCTCTTTGTCAGTGTTTTTTTCTTTTCGCCCCTTGTCATTTAACAGTTCTGAGGAATTTGGTGCAAAAATATAATGTATCTGTAACTATTTGTCCTTCCAATTTGAACTTGTCTTCGCCAAATTTCTAGTCAGTTTTCTGAAAGTTCCCACTGTGCTTCTCCTCTTGCACAATTTGTACTAGGTCTCTGCCAGAAACACTGATTAGTGTGCAAGTGTTTTCCTCAGCCACTGAAACAATTCTTCTTTATAAATCATTTGCCATCGGACATTTGCTTCCACTGTTTCCACAGCTCGAGAGAAAGAGGCAGCAGATCTCTCCTCATAATTCTTTACGAATTTTTTTAGCTGGAAATAGAATTTAATGGTTAATTCAGACTGAATTGAAGAAAAAAAAAATAAAGCTCATATAATTTACAAGCTAAAGACAAAAGCTCTATGTTCAGTACGGAAGTTCTTGCAGTATTTTGCAGATTAAAAGGTATAATAAAGCAACAAACTGCAACTGCTTGAAATGGTGTTGCAAAATACTGATGTGCCAATGCCTGATTATATTAACATTAACTTCTTCTGTCTTCCTTGTAGTCCAGATGCTTTATGGTATGGCCAGCTGGGCTCTTATCAGATTTTCCTCTTACATAGTTATCCAAACTGGGAAAAATTGGAAACGCTCCTAATGTGGTTTTAGGTCATGTTAAGCTAAAACATTTACATTCTTCTTTGAAGAACTTTTGGTTATTAGATATTGTAAAATATGTTTAATTAGGGCTGAGGAACTTTTTATAAAAGAATGAGAGTTTATGTACATGTTGGAGGGGCTGTTCAAGCACTATAAAGACCATAACTGTCCTTGGATTTAATATCTTATATCCACACTTATGCTGCTAACAGTAGGTGCACGCGGAGTTTAGTTAAAATATCATGAAACTAGATCCCCTTCTCTCTCTCTCTCTCTCTCTCTCTCTCACTCTCTCTCACTCTCTCTCTCTCTGTCTGTCTCTGTCTGTCTCATTCTCTCTCTCTCTCTCTCAATATAAAATAGACTGTCTTTTCCTTAAGTGTGAATGCAGCATTCAGGAAATGCATCATTTATAGGAGACAAAATATGTACATGTTACAGGATAAGATGTATAAGCTTGTTCTTTTCAGGTAATCAAGATTAGCACACACTGAAGAGAGTGAAAAGGAATAAAAAATAACTGCAAGTACTGGACTTGTATAATATTTACCTCATTCAGTTCACTCTCTGTATTAAGAAATTCTGTGACTCCGCTTATCAGTTTTGAATTCATAAATAACGCTTCTCCATATCTTCATCAGCAGATTGCAAAACAAATATAGAGCATTGTAAGTGGGCATGAGTTTAAAATCATATATTATAAACAATATTTCTATTACAGTTATGCAAGCAATTCATATCCACAACTTCTGCTCCTGTGGGAAGTATTATCTCCTGTGGTCTGTGATGTTCAGCATCAACCATATTGCACTGAAGCTCTATTGGTAGGAGTAAAAGTAGTCATATTGTCAAGAAAACTACATGGATGTATTCATGTAGCCATCAGGAATCAGGAGTGTTTTGCCCACCAATGATTTATAGGAGAGGACAACACTTACTGTTTTGGAATGACTTTATGATCTTTTGACCTTTGTAATTAGGAGGTATTTCAGTTGGTTCATTGAAATGATAAACAGTTAACTAATATGTCTGTATTTTATATAGAACATATAAGACTTCAGTTGTAAATGTTTATAATCCCTAATAAATAATTCAATGATTCTTTCTTCCCCCATGTGAAACTAATCGGAAACTGTTTTATAATAAATTAGATCCTTTTTAAACTTTTAACTAGCAAAGCAGTAGGGAGACTGAGCAAAATATAAATGATGTATAAATGGTATATAAATGATGTACTCTATCTTTGAGGTACACTCTTTTTTAAAGGGCTTTTATTACATCATTTTATGGTAATTATTCCAGGCATGATTCAGGCATAACAGAGACCTACCCCCACGCCCACCTCTCCTAAAAAGGGTAAGCTAGACTATTATACAGAATGTTTATTATTTTTATCTCATATTATCTGTGTTTTAAGGATTCTAATTCTAGATTCAGGTTTAAATGCCCTATATGTCACCTGAATATTAACATCTGTTTTGTATTTTGTTCTGGTTCTTTTGTTTTGTTTTACTATTATTGTTAAAATATTTGATTTGTAAATTTTGACCATCTGGCTATAAAAATTCTACAGAAAAAAAAATCAAATATTGTAATGTAGAGGAACTTCCAAAATCAAACTCTTCTAGGTTCCCTAAATATTACAATAGCTAAAATAATTTTGCAAAATGCTTGAAAGCAATAGTTAGGTCAGCAAACAAGGAATATTGTTAGTTTTCAATATTAACAATGAATTTGAAACTCACCGTTTTTTTTAGGGTAAAATAAAGCATTATGATATCAGAAATAATCATTCAGATTTTTGAATCATGTTTGAAAGGTTAAGAATTTACTGTTAACTTAAGGCATGCACAGTTCCTTCTAAACTTCTTTCTCTTCAGTATATAAGAAAAGGAAATAATAAATGCTTGGATGTTAGTTTGTAATGTGGCAAGCTATGTTTACCTAAATTATAATTGAAAATAAGGTTAATGGTATGGTGATTTGATGTTATACATAAACGTAGGCAATGGATCATTGGCAATAAACTTACATAAAATAAATAAATTCTGTACAAAAAAAAAAATTCTTACAGATAATATTCTCCCCCTAAACTTTAGATCTTTATAAATAGATGATATAAACATTATTAGTAATAATAATTAGAATTGCAATGTATTTTGAGCATTGACAATATAGGAATTAGCTTATTTTTTGTAACATTTCCATTTTTCTTTTCTACTTACACTGTTCTAGTTCTTCCAGGACCAGACATCACAAACTTGTCTATAAAAATAACTGACCTTTAAAAACTAATTCTAAATATCTGTATTTACACTATGCACATAGCCATTCATCAGTTTCTCTTCAAATTAAAATTCAACTCTCTGTAATGCATCAGAAGACATAAGGAAAAGTAGATTTGGGGCAGAGTGAAATTAGCCATCCCATACATGAGTAAAACTGCAGGACGTTAGATCAAGGCCATTATTAAAGGATATGTACATGTGTTTTATCATTATACAGAACTAAACATTTACAGTAACAAACAAGCAAATGACTCTTGAAATATCTTTATCTATATCTATCTATACCTATCTATATCTATATCTATATATCATACAACTCATTACCAATACAGCCTTTTCTCTGTCTTTATGGCTATACAAATATGTGTGCCGTTAAATATATTGGTATGGTAAAGCTGGAATATATGAATCATTCAGTACAAAACATTTAATAAAAACATTTTACCTTGTATTCAGTATTTTCCACTTTTCTCTAAAAAATTTCCAGGCAAGATCTCTTCCATGTGGATTTCTAGCTACATGGATTATGACATCAATTGCATCCTGATCCAGGACAACTTCTGAATTAAGAGACAGGTTAAGAAGCCTTGAACAATAGGAGAAAGGGAAAAAATGTTTAGCTTTTACTAACATAAATATTTCAACATCATGCTATTCAACACCTTGTGATATCCAACAAAGATCAGAGATTGCTAGATTCCAATTGAAAGTCATTGCAGCACTTTCAATATCTATTCGTAAAATACAGAAAACAAGCTAAATTTTGAGACAGAAAAGTTACTTCCCTCTACTGTTGACCTACACTTGACAGATATTTGGTAAAATTTAAAAATAATTGCTTCATTTTAAGCTTCATGAAGGCTACTCTGAGGTCATACTTTTCTAAAATTATTTTCAAGTTAATATAGAACAAATAAAGTAGAATAAATGCCAAACCCATACAGTACTGGTAATTTTCTCATAGCTCATATTTTCACTGTGTCACTGATAGTTTTCCTGAAGGTGAAGGCAAACTACATGGTATGCTTGTGTTCCATTTCTCAAATTTAGCAGTTTTAAAAAATGAGTAAGAAGAAGAAAAAAGGAAGTACATAGGTGAAGAATATTTAATCTTTGGTACAAAATTCAGACCACAAATGCTATTACTTCTACTGATACAAGACTGAGTCTGAAAAAACAGAAATATAAACTAAATTAGCACACCTGTTTAACAAATTTCTGTCATCACTACAGGTTAAAGCTTCTAATAATATTTTCTTCTCTGATACTGCTGTAGTTGAGTGGAACTTCATCCAGATGAATTCCCATACATCTTCATCCATCAGTGAAACTCCTGTGCAGTAGACGATGTCTCTTACATTTGGGGGTATTCTTTAAAAGAACATATAGAAACCACAACAATTCTGTATTCATAATGTATTCAGTAGACATAACATGCAAGTTAAAGTTCTGTGCCACTGACAGTTTTCCTGAAGGTGAAGGCAATCTACGTGGTATGCTGGTGTTCCATTTCTCAAATTTAGCAGTTTTAAAAAATCTTAAAATGTGGTCACAGAAAGAGAATAAATAAGAGGCAAAGCTGAAATAGAGGGAAAGTGTGACATGTAATTCCTAGGGTGATAATTCCCTGGCTAAAATCTCTCTTCAAACTATTATCTCTATAAGTGAAACTTAAACATACAATTTTTGTACTCTTTGTGAGACCGTTAGCAGCCTTGACAGGATGGGAAGGGGGTATGAGAAGATTGGGATTGGCCTATGAAAAAGTAGATTTACTTTTTAAATTAGATACATTAGATACATGATGACCACAGCTGCCCTCATCAGGTTAAATGTCTAAAGTAGCTGAGAAGACCATGCAGGTTTAGCTGACAGGACTCACTTATTTTCTCTTGCTCTTGCTGCAGAAAGTGTAGGAAGGACAAGGTCTGTATTTGCTACTGTGTCAGTATTATTATGACTACTCATTACTCAATTTTAATTATAATGGAAAAGAGTAATGCATGTATGTTTCTGTGTTTATTTCTGATCGATGCAACAGCTCTGGATGGGTTACAAGAATGTAGATAAATATATACAGTGCTAAAACCATTTTAAATTCTGCAGCACCATTAAAACTCAATTCTAAAACTGCTAAAGCTCTAAAACTGTAAAAAAAAAAAAGCCCAAGATATAAAGATAGATTTAAGGCCCATTTTGAACTGTGACTAGGCAGTTGGGGATACAGCAGTTCACGCAATGCCCCATGAAGCTTAAAACTTGGTTGAAAAGCATTGGGTGCCAGGGACAAGGGGAGCAAGGCACAGGGAAATACCTCATTCTGAGCTACCATCTCATGAAAACCTCTTTAAAAAGGCACACCCATCAGCCTACCACTAAAATGACTTCCCTCAGATTGCCATCTTCTCAGATAGATATAAACAATGTGATGCAACCGTACCAGTGCATAACCTGAGAAGATGTATTATTTCCTAAAATAAGAAGTTTGGCCCTCAAAACTTTATTTTTATGAAAACAAGATTCATTATCTTCACCAACCACTCAACAATCTCTTGTTTACCATGACACAAATTATTTGAATAGCGACAATGTTAGCAATATTTGAAGCCCAAGGTAGGTCTCACTGAGGAAGGGATCATATAACACAATGATGTAACAATCTACATCCTATTTCATTTGTATGCATGAAATACTTTAAACTAGATCTAGACATCTCTTTAAGATTTACTTGAAATGCTTTTCCAAATCTATAGAAAATATTTTGCTACACCCAGAAATAATAAAGCAATTAACCAAAACTGTACAATCCTAAACAAGCAAAGTATACTGAATTCAGCAATCCTAATGCAGGTGGGTTTCTAATGAAGAGGTATCTTTTTTGTTACAAACTTGTGCTAGCCAGGGAAAAAGGAGGTAGGTTTGCTAAGCTTTTATACCCAAAAGATATATAGCTCCAGGCTAAAAAAGCTGATGGACACATCCCAAATCTTCCTAGTTATTTTTTCCCATTGCAAAATGCACTGCCAGTGAAGAGAAGGTCTGCCATAATCTCCTGGACAGCCATATGAAGGTATTCTTCTACACATTTATCTGCTTGTAAGCTCATTAGGAACACAATGAGACTTCTTTCTCAACAGTGTGACTTAAGCATTAATGCTTCCCAATTAAAGCATTTGTTATATTAAAATTCTCCAGTTCTATTTACCTTCATTCATTTTTTAAAGGTAAAGCTATGATGAATACTTCTCTATTATTAACTTCTGAAAGCTTCATTTGAAATGACTTTATTTGAACAGTGTTGTGATTTGTTTGACCTTATTTATCTTGCTTAAGAACCATGGTAAAAATAAAATATGTTGTAAATGTGGCTGCTGATTAAAAATTAAACACTTTCAGAAAACATTAAAAAAATAGAAAAATAATTAAAATCATGCTATGTTCTTGCAGAAAAATTTGTTTTTTCCAGTGATTTATAATACAGCTTTACAAAGTGTTAGGAATAATCTTTCAAGTTATAATTAATTAGCACATGCTTGTTCTTTAAGTTTCAGCAAATGGAAATGCATTTGTAAAATAGCCCCTTAATTATTTATCTGCTAGGCAAATAGTGTTCTAATTTCTTAAAATGTAATTAGATGCAGTTTAGGCTTTTCCTTGATTTATTGACATGCTTCAAACTCTTTATGGAAAACTTTAAGAAAGAAAATTAATCAGATGTCCAGTTAAATTCTAAGACTTTAGCCCAGTTCAATTCTAAGATTTTAGACAGTTCAATTCTAAGAGTTTAGCTTGTTTTTCTTGATGTCCCTAATAACAGAATTGTTTCATATAATGCTCTTATATGAATAAGAACTAACTTTTCAAAACTCTGAATATGTGTGATAATTCCTATTTTGTATGCAATGACTGTTAAGCTGCCACTTGGATAAACAAATTATCTATCCCTATGAAGGCACAGCCTTTCAAAGCTTGGCTATTAGTCTTTCCCCACTGCTGAACTCTAGTCTGTCTTAAAAGTCAGGAAAAGAGATTTGCAATTTCTTTGAACAATTAATTTCATTATCTAATCCTTTCCACAATTTTTAATACGTACTGCTAAAGTTGAAATCCTTTGTCTTGTCATTTTTCTTTGGTGATGCTACTGAGAAATCACTGCCTTACTTCTTTAATAAATACTTTTAGATAATAACAATGGATCAGTTGCTCTTGCATTTTCTGTAAAATGTGCTCCAGCTTTGCCAAAGGCAAGTCCTCTTCAGTGAGATATTTTTCTATCAAGAGAGGCAAAACAACCTTCAGATTCTACTGTGTGGCTTCACTACTGTTCTAGCCTAAAGTGGGGAAAGATGATGATGATGATGATGATGATGATGATGATGATGATGATATGATGACAAGAAAAGCCTCTCAGAAAATAACTAGGAATCTATATGTACCTTGTAGTATGGTTCTCTAGGTTTTGGAAGATCAATACTAAAGTATTAGTCAGGTTTTCTACAGTCATTTTACCACATGTCTCTGCAAGACTTCCTTCGTGTAACAATTCAGAAGATTCAACAAACAGATGAGAAGGGCCAATCAAAATGGAGACAACATATTCCCAACAGCCAATTGATCAACACCTCCCAGGAAATCTCCGATCAACCCCAAAAACAAACTCCCTTTCTAACTGTTGCACCTCAGAAGCTTAGTTTATTGGTCTTCTGTCCTATTCCTGAAAGTATTTGTTCTACTAGATTGTGCTCAGACACAAATTAAGTCCCATGGGGTGAGTGCAAAGAAAAGACCGGGGGGTTAAAGACTTTGGTGGAAATTATTGAGGGTGAGATAAGAAACAGCAAATTCTAGAATTGGACAAAACAAGTGTACTCTGTCTTGGGATGGAGCTTTGTGCTGAAAAGGTGGCATACTCATTTTCAAAGAGATGGTTAAATTGTTTTAAGTTAAAAATTAAATTTTAATTAAATTAGCACTTCAAACCAAACAAATATGTTTTGCTGTATTTAAATATTTAAATTGGCTTCTTAATGCAGGTCTTAAACAGCAATGAAGTCTTGATTGACTTGTTATCATATTAATGCTTAACCCTATTAGACAGATCGCTTTGATCTTCTTTTTCAACAGTAAAGTCTTGATTAAGTTATGTTCAGCACATCTTTTTTCCTACTTAAATAGCTGTATTGATTTCACTGTACAGTTCTACTCCTTTGTTGCAATACCCTGTTAATTAACTAATTTCAGCTACACTGATTGCTATGTCCTCCTCTTCCTCCTCCTCCTCCTCCCATTTGTTTTCAGAGAATTAATCCTTAAGCATGTACACAGCACAGTAAAATGAACTATTATAGCGGATAAATACAGAATCTTTGACACATCAATTATTTTTCTAAGAGCATTGTGAACAGTTATTGTTGTTGTTTATTTGTTTAGTCGCTTCCGACTCTTCGTGACTTCATGGACCAGCCCACGCCAGAGCTTCCTGTCGGTCGTCGACACCCCCAGCTCCCCCAGGGACAAGTCCGTCACCTCTAGAATATCATCCATCCATCTTGCCCTTGGTCGGCCCCTCTTCCTTTTGCCTTCCACTCTCCCTAGCATCAGCATCTTCTCCAGGGTGTCCTGTCTTCTCATTATGTGGCCAAAGTATTTCAGTTTTGCCTTTAATATCATTCCCTCAAATGAGCAGTCTGGCTTGATTTCCTGGAGGATGGACTGGTTTGATCTTCTTGCAGTCCAAGGCACTCTCAGAATTTTCCTCTAACACCACAGTTCAAAAGCATCGATCTTCCTTCGCTCAGCCTTCCTTATGGTCCAGCTCTCGCAGCCATATGTTACTACTGGGAACACCATTGCTTTAACTATGTGGGCCTTTGTTGTCAGTGTGATGTCTCTGCTCTTAACTATTTTATCGAGATTTGTCATTGCTCTTCTCCCAAGGATTAAGCATCTTCTGATTTCCTGACTGCAGTCAGCATCTGCAGTAATCTTTGCACCTAGGAATACAAAGTCTTTCACTGCTTCTACATTTCCTCCCTCTATTTGCCAGTTATCAATCAAGCTAGTTGCCATAATCTTGGTTTTTTTGAGGTTTAGCTGCAAACCAGCTTTTGCACTTTCTTCTTTCACCTTCATCATAAGGCTCCTCAGTTCCTCTTCGCTTTCAGCCATCAAAGTGGTATCATCTGCATATCTGAGATTGTTAATGTTTCTTCCAGCGATTTTAACTCCAGCCTTGGATTCCTCAAGGCCAGCTTGTCGCATGATGTGTTCTGCATACAAGTTGAATAGGTAGGGTGAGAGTATACAGCCCTGCCGTACTCCTTTCCCAATCTTAAACCAGTCCGTTGTTCCGTGGTCTCTTCTTACTGTTGCTACTTGGTTATTATACAGATTCTTCAGGAAGCAGACAAGATGACTTGGTATCCCCATACCACTAAGAACTTGCCACAATTTGTTATGGTCCACACAGTCAAAGGCTTTAGAATAGTCAATAAAACAGAAATAGATGTTTTTCTGAAACTGCCTGGCTTTTTCCATTATCCAGCGGATATTGGCAATTTGGTCCCTAGTTCCTCTGCCTTTTCTAAACCCAGCTTGTACATCTGGCAATTCTCGCTCCATGAACTGCTGAAGTCTACCTTGCAGGATCTTGAGCATTACCTTACTGGCATGTGAAATGAGTGCCACTGTTCGATAGAACAGTTATTAAATATGGGCAAAGATATACTTTCAGTCCTAAAAATGTTAAAAGAAGAAAAGAAGCAAATAAAAATAATCATAACAAATGAAGCCAAATCAAGTGTTTTGAACATTAAGGGTGATTATAAACTAATTCTTAAAAAGGTTAGAAGAGTAAGAATTGCCCTAGAGGTACGGACCAAAATCTATAATTTTAGCATTCTGTTATCAAAGCAATCAATCAGAGTGTTGTCAGTCTGAGAAGTCCACAAATGGGTTAAAGATGTAACAGTCTTCCATTAGTAACATTTACATGTCCTGCAGTTTATGGATTTTGAACATATAAAAGTCCATTTAGTTCTTTGGGGAGTTGCCAAATAGTGATACTTTCCTAGGACTGGCTGGGGAGACTTTTTTTGACATATGAATCACTACTTCATGTTATAATATCTCAGAATTATTCTCTTGGAAGGGTCTATTTAGATCATCAAGTACAACAGCCTGCTCTATGCAGAAGTCAAAATCAAAGCTTCTGTTACAGGTGGACAGTTCCAGCCTTTACCTGAATACATTCCGTGACGGACAGTAGTATGCTCTCTGGTTCTACTTTCAAGTTGGTTTGTTTTTTTTGGCAGGGGGTGCTGAACAGAGACTTAAATGATACCGTAACTAAATGAAGTAGCAGCTCTGACAATAAAATGACATTCCTTTGGATACCATAGAAGATACTTCAACCTTATTCCATTCTTCTCTCAATAACTTTTCATAATACTAAACTTATATTTGGGGACCTTGGAAATATTGTTTTTTCTTAAAAAAAAATTCTTGAGCATTATAGGCCAGAATAAGGATTAAATGAATTTATAAGGAACTTAAAAAAAAAGTATTTTAAAGCAAGCTTTGCTTTTAGAACAGATGTACTGCAAAGGTTAAAGAGGTTCAATGAAATTGTAACAATTTCCAATACAATTTGTATTTGGACTCTTAGGTCCACTTCCAAACCTCCTGCCAACATTAAATTAATATGTAAAAAAGAAGATTACTTGATATATATACAGTGTCCTTCCATTTCCTTACACATGGTTGTCTGTTTTAACAATGGCATAGCTATTGTGATACATATGGGAGGAAAAGTAATATGCTGCATGATTGGAAATATCCATTACAAGTTTGTCCACAGAATAATTATTAAATTGTTTCTATAGAAAGACTATTCATGACCACAATCCAATTCTTTTACATATTAAACAATTGTGAAACAACATGCAAAACAAAAAAGCTTTCTTTGATTATCTGAATTACACAGAACTTAAACCTTCCCAGAAGCCTGAAGAGAATTATAGAGGCAATCTATGCTATATAAGCAAAATTACAGAAAATTTCATATGAAAAGACCCACAATTGTGCAACCGAACTTCTGTATCACAATAAAGAAGTACTAAAATATATTCCATTAGAAACTATTTGTAATTTATTTACCTATCATATATTGATGGCAATGTTGATGAACTTGAGGAAAAGACTTTTCCACTATTGTCAAGGGATAAGTCTTTGCACACACAGCATATGGCATCCTACAAATTCTTGTACTTCCAACAAGTTATATAGGAGTGTAGTTACTATTTTCCATTTCAGATTCTCATCTTTGGGTCCTCACCTTGTTCATTTGTGTTCTGCCCTATGAAGACATCCTTACTGGTATCCTGTGTCTTTCTGTTCAGTCATCAGGGAGTTCTATTTGCTGCTTCTATCACCATAATTATTTGTTACAGCAAATAGGTGCAGTCCCAATAACCACAACTGTTTTATCTCATCAAGTTTATTTACCTTTCCCTACAGATCGAGTTATGATGGCTTGTGTCATATGGACTGGACTGTAACTTGGGCCACTCCATAGCTGACTACTGCCATAGTTTTGTTATTGCTGCCTCTACAGTCCTATTTGTTATCGTTACATGGCATTAGGAAAACAGGTAGAGTATTATTAGTGTGTTGGGGTGATGGATTGAGGTGGGCTGTGCTAGAGTATGCTGTGGAGGATGATCTCTGAGTCCTTAGGGTTAGGTCCTGAATCCTTAGAAGGAATATGTATTCAGGGGCAATAAGGAATACACTATTCACTTGTGGGACCAAAGTGAATGTTAGAATTGGCAGAGGCCTTGGAATTGGATTGCTTCACTTCTAAGCAAACTCTGGCTGTCCACTGAGTTCATAGGTCTACTTGGATCACCAGGATGCTGCAGGCTATAAAGTAGGTCAACAGGCATCTAGAGAACAGGTGGTAGAAATCTAAAGGTGAATGTGGATGAGCACAGTTTAGAGCACTTTGGAACAATTCTACTGTGGTTTTGGGAGTGGATAAAAGAGGTTTTTCTCCTCCATCATTGCAGCTGCTGGACATCAAAGTTGCTGTTCTTAGTAGTGCAGAGGCTGATGCAGCCTGGAAGGTCTACTTGTGCCCTGATTTTGCACCCATAATATCATTTGTTTTGGGGGGAAAAAAATCCCAACTCATGGGAGGTGGTACTTTAACACTTCTTGCTGTTAATTAAGATTCTCAGTTTGTTGAACAACAAAATATATATTATATATAAATGAACAATGTACAAGGGCAAAGAGAAAAACCTGGAAATTATTGACCTGTTGTTAAAACAGCTGAACCAAGTAAGATAATTCTCAGTGAGTTTTATAAAAAATTATATTCTGTAAATATTGAAGTATCTAGTAAAGATGTGGATACAGTACTCAAATGAACATTGGACCTTGCTCCCTCTTGGCAGATCTACCTGAGAAAGATCTATTCTGGAAGGTGTTATGTACTATCTCTTTCCCAGGAGATAATACTATCTTCTGTGAAGGAAGCACTAGTGGGCCCTGTCAGAAAAAAAAATCCCTACATTCCTCAATTTTTAACACTTACATATCACTTTCTAACTTACTATTCTTGCATGACCGAGGTAATTGAGCGGGTGATGAGTGAACAGTTCCAGGCACTTCTGAATGACACTGATTATCTAGATCTGATTTATACCAGTTTCAGACCAAGATATGAAACAAAGATTACTGGACATCCTAATGAATGATCTGCTGAGGGACATAATAGGGGAATATGTCTCTTTTTATACTCCTGAATCTCTTGCTGGCCTTTACTACCATTGATAATGGTATCTTCCTGGACTCCCTGAATTGATAGTCAGTTATGGTTTCCTCATGGTTCCTCTCCCACAGATGTTTCCACATAGTAATACTGAGGGATTTCTACTTTTTCTCATAGTCTCTGGACTAGGGCATGCCACAGAGGTTCTATTCTGTCCTCCATGTTTTTTAGTATTTATATGAAGCTGCTATGTGTGATGGTCAGCAAACGTGGAATTGGGTGCCATATTTATTTGGATAAATAAATGTATTTTACATGTTTATCTTTGTTAGGTGTGCCAGTTCCTTCTTAGATCAGATTGCAGCCTAGCTGTAATAC
Source organism: Candoia aspera (assembly GCF_035149785.1). Classification (NCBI taxonomy): domain Eukaryota; kingdom Metazoa; phylum Chordata; class Lepidosauria; order Squamata; family Candoiidae; genus Candoia; species Candoia aspera. Next base: position 44,910,251 of record NC_086159.1, read on the forward strand.
TGAGTATGAAAAAAAATGCAGGTTTGTTGGTGATAACTCTATCCAACTGTAGAAGTCTTTACCAGCTCTGGATGAGGTTGTAAAGTGGTTGGAAGCCACTTCCAATCTCTCACTCTTGGGGTACTTTTCAATTCCACGCCAACTCTCTATGTTGCCTGTGTGCAGTGGTGAGATATGTCTTGATTTAACAATTTCATCCCATACTGAACTGGCTTTTGTATCCATGCTGATTACCTCCTAGAGTATACAGTTTATGCTTATGCATTTTACATGTTATGCAATGGATTCAGAATGCATCAGCCAGGGTTCTGTTACCTTTAAGACAATACATCTGTCCTGGCTCAGTTGCAATGACTTCCTACCTCCTTCTGAGCCTGGTTTAACAGGCTTAGGTCCTGCTTACCAAAAGGAATATCCCCATCAAGATCTCTGTTCATCCAGTGTCCATTTATTGTGAGTTTGCTGCCTAGAAAGAAGGTCTGGTTAGAAACTACCAAGACCAAGGCATTCTCAGTGGTAGCATTAATATTGCAGAATTTGCAGAACCAGAGGTGCAGACATTGCCTGCACTGACAGATTTCAATAGAAACCTAAAAGTTGACAGTACATATACAAGGAAGCATTCCATTTTTAACCTTAATACTTTTATTATTTATATGGAGGTTTTTTGTATTTTATGTATGTTTAATTGTTATCATTTATTGTTTTACTGTTTTATATAATGTCAATCACTGTGATTTAATGTTCTTTATTATACTGTGAACAGCAGTGGGCTGCTGTTCCAGGAGTGTACAAAGGTAAATCTGACAATAAATAAGTACAAACTATTCAACCTTTTTCAGATAAAGTTATTTAAGTAAGACTGAAAGCCCAACTGGTTATTTTAGCAAAGGAAACTACTGTATTCATTGCAAAAACTTGTATCAGAAGAGTGACTGGAAGAATAGTTGATAGTATGGCAGTTCATATGTTAGAATGAGTGACAGGTAAAGAATATCATTTGAGAAATCAAATATGAAGATGGAGCTGAATACAGGAAGAAGTCAGGGATATTCGAGAGACAAATTAGAAGAAAGGTGGGAGAGAGGCAGATAATGTTAATGGCTAATGGATGAAATAGCAGTAAAAAGAATAATGAGGTATTAGGATGGTTACTACACAAATCTATTGCTTGCTACTTTGTAACAAATGACTTTGTTTTGGGTGTTACGCTGTCCAATACAGTTTAGCGATAACAATTAACTGCTGTGTTATTATCTGGCAGCTCCTAGGAACAACGTATCTCACCCCATGTGCTAGCTTTGATGTATAAATTCTAAACCAACACACAAAGGAATCTGAATCCTTCCATTTGGTTATGTTTCAAAATACTCATCATCTTTGACAATGCTGACTGGACTGGAATCAGTAAACACTGTTGGTATGAAAAGATTATTATAGAGCAGTAGAATCTGCATGGTGGCTATGTAGAATCAAGATGGTGGTTGTGGCAGCATGAATTAAGCTCTGCTTCTTTATAAATCCACATGACAATCACATGTACAAAAGGGGCAGGGCTTCAGCTGTGCTGCTGTGACCATCATCTTACCTCTTTTACCCCCGAGCAGATGTCACATTTATTTATGTATTTATTTACACAGCTTAGAGGCCAGCTGACTCCTAACAACAAACGTAGGTCAGCCTACATTTAAAAAACAAGAATATAGATCACATGTATCCAGAAAACAAACCATACATGAAACAAATCATCATATAGGGGGTCAATAACCACCTTACCACAAGGCCTGAGAGAATAGCCAGGTTATCAATGATTTTATGAATGTGATCAGGTTAGGAGTCATATGCTGGGGGGGGGGGTTATGGTGGAGGAAATGCTGTTCCAGAGAGCAGGTGCTGCCCTAGAGAAGGCACCTTCTTAGGTCTTAGGCACCTTGATAGGTCTTGTTTAATTGAAGGGACCTGAACTGCAACCACTCAGCCCAATCTTATAGCATGGTCATACTCTGTCAAAGATAAGCAGTCCCTTAAGCAACCAGGCCCTATGCCATTCTCTGATGTGAAACAACCTATTCTCTGTAGCTCAATAGGTGGTGGAAACAGCCTATTTTGCTTACATTTAAGGAGAGTCTGAACAGTGGAAAGACTGAGTGATTTACCCAATGATTTCCAGTGGCCAGTATCTTATAGGAAACTCATGGAACTTCAGAGAACTCTTCACTAACTCAGTGGTGGAGCACATGCCTTGCTTAAAAGTTCAGAAGATTCATTGCTAATGTCTATAAGGGGCGCTAGCAGGTATTTCTAAGTTTGGTGTGGACATATACATATATGGGCTTTGTGAAAAAAAAAATTGTGACTTACATATACTTGATGAGAAATTTAGATTACCCCACTCCTGCTCTTTAAAATACACATAGACCATTCCTCTTGCACAAAATCTCTTCCTTCCAGGATCCAACTATTATTAATATACATGCATGCATTCACCTATCTATAGTAAAATTGATTTTGGACTTAGTATTGTTTATGGGAAAAGAAGTGATGCGGGATGCCATTTTTTACCTGTTTCTATTGCTGGAGATCCAGTCAGAGATTAGAGTTGCAGCCTGCTGGTGGCAGTGCTTGTTACCAAAGCTGCAAGCCAGCATAATCACTTCACGGCGGAACTCCCTGCATATCCCAAAGACAAACAACACTAGCATTAACCTGATGTTAATAAATGTATTCAGATTCTCGGGTGAAAATACTTCACTGTTTCCAAGACCTAAACCAGTGTTTCTCAATCTTGGCAACATTAAGGTGAGTGTTTCAACTCCCAGAATTCCCCAGCCAGCATGGCTGCCTGGGGAATTCTGGGAGTTGAAGTTCACACACCTTAAAGTCGCCAAATTTGAGAAACACTGATCTAAACTAATATTTAACAAGGACAAATATATGAACAACGTGTTAGCAATGATGAAGCAGAAGTTATAGCATTTAGATTGCCATGAAGCCAGTGAGTTACAACAAGAGCACCTCAACACATCAAAAGTTCTATTGCCAAATGCAGCCAGAATTTAAATTATTGCTTAGAAACAATGATTCTTTGAAATTCTAGGAAAAAGAGGCAATGTCATCATAGGAAATACAAAATATGAATTTAGAAAATGAGAGGTCCAGTCCCATCATTTAAGCCTCACAATGAGATCATGTCCCAAATAAACAGAATGTAAGGACCTGACACAGTCATGAGCTAAACTTAATTCAAAGTAACATGATTTAACTTTTACATCTTCTTGTCAGTGTATTTTTTAGAACTTTCTCAAGCGGTAGCAAGGGTTTTTGAATGATTGGCCATTGGGAACTTATTTGCTTCATCCACTCGCTGGCAGAGTGGGATTTACATGGCCACAGACTACTTGAAATGGCGACAGTCCTGTGCTCTGGTGCGCAGAATTATTATAAGCAAGCTCAGCAAATGGCAGTAAATCTACCCAGTCATCCTGGGTATTAAGATTCAGCTTAATATGGCTATTTTGCAACAATTAAAAAAAAGTATTACTCATGCTGGTAGGAAGCTTGAACAAAAGACTTCTCCAAATTATTCGTAGGCCATCCCAGCTTAAGATACATTGAAGCAACTTGTCTCAAAATGTATTCCTGAAACAGAGGAAAAAGTTCTCTGCATTAAATATGTTCACAGCCAATACTGATGTTGCATCCAGTTCAAAGCAACCAAATGTACCACAAATCACCCCCCTTCCCCTTTAGAAAGAGTTTCTTTAGTCTACATTATGAATATCCTCCTCTCATGCATGCTGAGTTTTATGAATGGAAAGAGGAAGGTCATGTTCTATAACTGCTGTAATTGAGTGGGCTTCCTGTCCAGGACTATCTTAACTTGCTGTTCTGAGTGTCACAGCTAGCACATGCCTCTTAAATTAATTACCTACCCTGAAAATAACTGAAATTAAACAGTAAGCTGATGTTATTTTTTAAAAAAACTAATCAAGGAATAACACACTAAAAAGAGCAAACAAAAAGAATAACCTCTCTGACTGGTATTCTTCAGAAATTCATGTTCAGACAGGAACCTAGGAATTATTCAAGTAATGTAGTAAGATATAACACATGCCCAGCACATTTTTCTTTTTCTTTTGCAAATCTGTAATTGATATAGCTGAAATATTGTGTTCTTGTAAAAAATCCAAAATTTGTTGTTATTCTGCTTAATGAGCCAATAAATATAGAGAAGGCTTTGCGAAATCTTCTCCATAGTCTACATATTTCAATAATTAGATCTTTATATTTTATATTTTTTTATATATTTTTTCTCAATTCCTAGTTATTGCCACATCTAACAATTACTCTTTTCAGTTAGTATTATATATGGTATGTTGTGTTCTAGATCACAATCAATTTGTATGTCAAAATCTCATTAAAATTATCATAATTTTCAGCAACTTGCTCAACTTTGTGCTCATACCACATTCAGAAAAGTCAAAAATTATACTTTTTGCACCAATACCAATGCATCATAGTGGCTACTCTTGTCATAATCAGGCAAAGCAATTTTGCTTCATTCACTAATTACATGATCCACAGCTTCATCTTTTTCTTTACAAAGTCTGCATATGATACCAGAAATGGGATTGTTGTTTTTATTGTTGTTATTATTACAACTTTCTACAGAGAAACTAATGTTCTTGGTCGGGCTGTTAAATCAGTGGAGGATTTCAGAGGGTGCAAAGTGCTGCAGAAGGAAATAGAAAATGAGAGAAGTTGCTTGTCTTCTTTGACCAACAGAGTTTGCACAAAGTGGATTTCTTTCTGAAATAACTAGCTTTAAAAAAGTCTTAGCATTGGATCAAGTCTTCTATTTTCAATATAAAAATACTTGAAAAGCTTCTGGTGCATAGACATGTTAAATATTTACTATGGCAGGCTATCCTTAACTTTGAAGTACATGTTTCAGTAATGTCCATTATTAAATATTTATGAGTGACACATTTGGGCCACATATTGTTATGAAATTGATAAGTTTCACTCTCCTGATAGGTGTAGATTTATAGTTGTAGTGGCAAACTCATTACAAAGTCACAGCCAATTGATGTAATATTGAATAATATGAGCTGCATATCAAGATTAGACAATTTAATGACATCTGCATTTCAGTGTCCTTTTAATTGTTGGCATTTTAAAAAGCAATGACAATGTGACAAGTTTTCTACTTTTGACCCTTTACTTTCTACACCATTATAATATATGACTTTGTCATCAAAGTCATACTGCAGTTTCCTTATTATCAGGCCAGCCTGTTAAAAGCAAAATAGAGGTAATAAAATTTTTAAAAAGTATTTTGCATTATATTAATATAGCCCAAGAGTGGATAATTTTTATTTACATAGCAACAAAATCAGCTGCATATTATGAAGATGAAAAGACATATGCAGACCTTGGCTCTAGAGACTGTGGAGGAAAGTGATTATCTGGACTCTTTTGAGTCAGCTTTCAGACCAGGTTATAGTATTGAGATAGCACTGATCACACTTGGGCTTTGATGCATCTCTCATCTACTTTTGATACAAATGATCATAGTACCCTTCTGAGATGGTTTAAAGATTGGAGTAGGGAGCTAAGTTTTACAGTGGTTCTCCTCCTTTTTTGAGGCTGGTTCTAGTTAGTGTTGATGAAAGAGGTCCTCCACTAGATCCTTGCATTACAAGGCACGTCAGTGCTCTACCCACTTCTATTTAATATTTATATGAAACCACTTGGCTGAGGTCTACTGTTGGCATGTAGTTAAGTATCACCATTGTATTGATGATATTCAGTTATACATTCCTGCCTTGGGCTATCCAGATAATGCTGTCAAGGTTCTTTCCCAGTGTCTACAGGATTTAGGGGTATGGTTACAGGGGAGAAATAGAACAGTTTTTGGCTTAATCCTAGAAAGACTGAGTGGCTGTGAGTTTAAAGGCTCCTTGGATCTGGAGATTTCCCAACTTTAACTCTAGAAATGGTGGCATTTATCCAGATAGAGTTGATGTGCAATTTGGAAGTCCTGTAGCACTCAGGGGTTCTCCTTGAGAAGGTGGCAGACATGGCCAGGAGGACCTCTGTACAACCCCTGAATCAGAAGGCTCCACTCATGGACATTCACGCCTCAGTGACCTCCAGTTGGACTACTGCAATGTGTTCTATAAAGGGTTGACCTTAAGAACATTCAGAAGCTGCAACTGGTTCAGAATGCAGCAGCACATGTAGTTTTGGGTACAACATGGTACACACATATACTTTGCAGGCTGCTTTAGCTCTCAGTTGGCTGCTGAATGCAATTCAAGGTGCTGGTTATCATCTATAAAGTGTTACACAAGATCAGTTTATTTGCAGAACTGCCTGTTTCCAAGTGTCTCTGCTTGTCCCACCAAATCTGACAAGGTAGGCATGCTCTGAATCCCTTCTGTGAAAGAAATGTCATCTAACAGGACCTTCTTTGTTGTGGTGCCTGCCCTATAGATCAGAATCCTCCCTGTTATCTGGATGGTCCTGATCCTGTTAGCCTTCCAGACCTGGCTTTTCCTTCCAGCACTGGGCTAGGATGTCTGTTGAGTCCTGTGTATAAGATTAGTTTAGTTTCTTTTCATATAGGTAAAGGTAAAGGTTTCCCTTGACGTAAAGTCCAGTCGAATCCGACTCTAGGGGGCAGTGCTCATCTCCGTTTCTAAGCCATGGAGCCGGCGTTGTCATAGACACTTCCGGGTCATGTGGCCAGCATGACGACTTGGAATGCCGTTACCTTCCCGCCGAAGCGGTACCTATTGATCTACTCACATTTGCATGTTTTTGAACTGCTAGGTGAGCAGGAGCTGGGACGAGCAACGGGAGCTCACCCCGCCGCGCGGTTTCGAACCGCCGACCTTCCGATTGACAGCTCAGCGGTTTAACCCGCAGCGCCACCGCGTCCCTTTTCATATAGTCTACTAGAAACACTGTATTGTTTATGTGTGTTTAATTATTGCTTTTGGTTACAGATATTTAAATTACTCTTTTTAAAAATATATATATATATATTGTGTCCTGTTATGTTTTCATGCATTTTAGCCACCCATAATCACTATGTTGGGATGGGTAGCCATATAAATCAATCAATCAAACAAACAACAAACAAACAAATAATCCTCCTGTGGCATGTCAATTATTCCTGAGAAAAATGAATGCGTAGCATTTTGCCCTCTCAGCTCTTAAGTAATAAAAGAGAACCATCTAGAAATGTATTTTACTTTTTTTTTTTTACTAGAATTGCAGCTTTGCAAAAGTCAAACATAACAGGATTCCATAATGAATACATTAGAATGGTAGGCAATATGAAACTGACAGACTTGTAATTTATTCCAACATTTTATAACAGGGAGTATGCTTACACTGCATAGAGCTCAGTGTCTACTGGCAATGTTAGAAGGACAAAGGAATTTAGGAGTGTGTTTAGACATGTGTTATAACATGCCTACATCATCATAATACTTCTGACATCTTTACCCAGGTCTGCAAAAGAAGCCCACCAGAAATCCAGGAAAGCTGCTCCCAATTAGTACAATTAGAGCTACTTACTAACAGTGATACTGACTAAAAATAAAATAGCTTTCTGTGTTCCTAATGGGGCTCAAAGAATGTATTTCCTTTTTAGCAGATTTTTTTTTCAAGGTAACTTTGTGTATAGTGAACATTAGTCTTCCTGATAATTATCTTGCTTTGTTGCCAATTGAATGGATAACTGAATTAAATAGCAATACAACTGGCAATGAGAAAAAGTGAACTCCTTACAGCATTTGGATTGAAATAATGATGGCAGTGTAAGACTCACAGTGAAATCAACAGATTTTAAGAACACTTCAACTTTGCTGATGAATTAAATTCTGTAAAACCTTCTTACATAACCAAAATTGTATGACAATATTTCTTATTTATTGACTACAGTCCATCTGTATTATGCAACACTTTATAACAGAAAAATGTTACTTTTCTCCCATGCTAATGCAATTTATAACCCAATAAACAGTTGTGGATTTCAACTTCTACCACCCATAACTAGCACAGCTAATTTCAGAGGACAATAGGAGGGTCCAAAATATCTAAAGGACATGGGGTTGCCTACTCCTGGAAAAAAACTAAAGTATATTGGAATTCACCTTGACTGATATACAGAGTCCTAGTAGGGAGGACAACACTTTAGTGGTTGGTAAAAAGAAAGAAATGTATATTTATCTTTACATTGAACATGTTGTAGTTCTCCGTGCGGTCCAACAACTTATCTAGAGGATAAAGAGATCGGCTAGCAGCATGCCAAGGTAGAAATTCCTTTTCCTTCGACAGATATCTGATAATTTCAAGAGGAATATTCTGGGGCAAATAGCCAGCCCTGTATAAAGTAAGATCATTTTTTTCATGTTATATAATAATGTCAATATTATTTTTAACATTTTCAATATGCTAAGTGTCTTTTAAAATGAATCCCTAAATCATAGTATCGATAATTTAAATTAAATAATGAATACATGTTTAAATGAAAGTTCATACAATTTTGTAAAATAAGTGAAAGGGGTTAATATGGGGGCAAGAGCATTCAGGTAATCTCATTCACAATATATTAATTAATGTATTATTCCAAACCACAGTTTATAATATAATTTGAACATTCACAAGTATTTGCTGCAGTAAATCTTTACAGTTCACTTAGGTGATTAGAAGAAGCAGGCTGCAACATTTATACTTTTTTTTTAATGCTTAATTTAAAGGAATTTTCATCTTGTTCTTACATTCTCCAAAATTGTTTTACTGAATTTATTTTTATTTATTTATTTATATTTCAAATTTCCATCACTGCCCATCTCCCCCAAAAAGGGGACTCACATATCATTATGATATGTGAGAAAAGGAAAATAGTATGCGTTCAGTTATTTCTCCACAATTTTGTAATTATTTATGAAAACTTGATGTCCATTAAGGATATGTGATCCTCCTTTGCTATCCCCTTTTTTTCCTATTGCATATTGACTTCATAGAAAAGATTCTGGGACACAGAAGCTAACTTTTCTGATATATTATTCTAGTCTGTAAGTAACTAAATTAGAGTTTTCCAATTTGAATAACAGGGAAGTATATCTTAATACCAATAATTTGTTATATTCTGAATATTCCGGGAGCTCAAGGCAGCTTACATGGGAATTTCTCCTAATTTTATATTCACAATAATTATCCTGTGAGGTGAACCGGGCTGTGAGAGAATGACAGGTCCAAAGGTGTCCAGTGAGTCTTCGTGGCAGATTGTAGACATAAGCCAGGTATCCCCAGCACACACTTTAACCCTTACAGGTGAATCCAAGGGGAATGGGAAGAGGGAAGGAAAGGTGAGAAGAAAGAAGCCATACTTTCTAAGGCTGTAGAGAAGGGAACAATGTCCACTGAAAGTTATAAAGTAAGCATAGTGTTTAATAATATTAAAATAAAATAACTAAAACCTATTAACATTATCTAGTAGAGATGCTAATAGATGCTTTTATAGGTTTTCATTTGAAGACTGGTAACAAAACTCTTTATGGTAAGAAATGCTTTTCTTAAAAAAATGGTCTTCAAAAATCATACTTTGGCAAAAGTCAAATACAGAGGTGGCTGTGCATGTATGTGTAGAAACACATTTTGAAGCATGTCTGAAAACTTCAGAATGTTGGCCCCTTTATTTTTCTAGACTGGCATGTGAGGAATAGCTCACTATTTTAAGGTATGCAAACACTAAAGGTTAGTTTATAAAATTGTTCTTTTCATTATTTCCCTAACTTATCAATAAACAGAAATAAACAAAAACCTATTTTCATAAAATCTGTTCTTAACAATCCCTCTTTTATAGTGTGCTTTTCAAACAAAAAAGAGAGTAATATTTTTAGTAAGCCCATTCTGGAAGATCAGCTATACTGATAGGAAGGACCACTAATATCAAGATGTACCTGGACTTTGATAGTACTGCTGTGAATATATGAACATGCCAAAAGGTGAAATTGATGATTTGCTATAGCAATCAATCACTTTTTCTCTTCGGAAATTATTTCTGTCAGAATCCCAGTCACTGTGAGATCAATATTAAGGGATTATGAAAAATTTCTGATGGAAGCTGATTACCATATTAACCCAACTTCAAGGCTTGCTTGCAATTCCATCTTGCTCTATGATTTTCTTTCTGTAATAATTGTATAGATGCCTTTTTAAATATTCCATGTTAGGCATTGCTCAGAATAATAGAGTAACGTATTTAAAATTTATTAGGTAGCAGCACTAAAACTATTAGGAAGGTTCTGATGGCCCATCTTCTATTTTAGAAGAAAAAGAACTTTCATGTTTTTTTTTAATTCATAGAACTAAGAAAATACTGAAAAAAACTTCTGAAAACTATAATATGATTCTCAATGTTTCAAGCTGGTCACTTGGAAATTAATCTTTATGTTATTAAAATTATTAATTTTTGAATAATATAATAATTGATTTTAATGAGTCAATTACAGTTGCATATCCAATTTTAAAGAGACATTTGTGTGTTTTGCAGCTGCATTCTGTCCTTGGTTTGTCTACATATAACTAGAAACTGAGATCACGAATAGTTCCCAGAACATCGATTTTGCCCTTAGGGACAAAGTACCAAGTAGTAGTGCAATTGCCCAGGGACAGTTTTAATCCATTCTGACTTATTTCCTTTTAAATCTAATAGCATACAAATCATCTCTGTCTGAAAAAAACAAAAACAAAACAGTATTGTGAAGCATCATCAGTCGGCCACACAAGTATACCATATATCAACAAGCCCACCACTTGTAGGAATTGGGTTTAAATCAAAATTAGAAAATCTAAGTTGGCCACAAATTGGTTGATGGTATTAAAACAATGGGAATGAGGTGATGGAGTTGACATAGCTCTAGAAACCAAACTGTATCCTCTGCTTTATATGGAATGCGTTGAACATTAATAGCTTATTGCTATTCATATAGTTCCTAAATGGAGGTAGGAAGCAACAATTTATATATCCTTTGCTCATGTAGATCTTTAATTAAATTAAATTAAATTAAATTAATTCCAAGCCTGTAGCTTAATTTCTATACAGGTTATGATATATAATGAAGTAACATATTCAGTAAAATTAGGCAGTTGTACAATATTAAAATAAAATAAAATATAGATCAGAGCTAAGATAATTTTAGTGTAATATCTACAATCCCACAGTCAATATTCAACATGATGTGAAAGGACTCTAATAAGTACAGTCAGATGCTTTTATGTCTCACCCCTTTTACATGCTGCAACAATACATGTAAAAAATGCTGTGAAGGTTTGGTCATGCCCACCATCTTGACTTTTCTGTCTCTCTCACAGACACCGAATATAACAAGAGTAAGACAGATTGAAAAATAATAGGCATTTAAAGGCAATATGTTTTCTTTCAGTCCTTTTACAAAAAACATTAGGATGCACGGAAATACAACATGAGTCCTAGAAACATAGTGAAATCTGAGTTCTAAAATTTTGCTATAAAAACAAAGTAATATGATCTAACCTGATTTCTAACATGATTAGAAAAGCCTAATTAAGTTAATAATTAAAAGGAAAAAAGTAGACATTAATAAATGGTTGCAAATCCTTTTGCTTCATTTGTTCTATTAAGTTTGTAAATGGTCCTCCCTTTCTTGCAAATTGAACCAGATAGTATTTAGAACACCATTCTGAAGGTTCATATGCATACATTTACTGGGAGGGGGAAATTTCAAGGATTGGTTTTTGCTGATAAGTTGTCAAGGTAGAGAAGCTAGACATGCACAAGATTTTTCGCTCTGTGTATCAGTTTTCCAATTTATTTTCTTAGCCCGTAGGAAGATTGCCTTAAATTTAAGCTTATCTTTTTGGGTAAACAAGTTAATTACACTAAAGAAATAACATACATCTCTTCTTGTCTTTAAAAAATCAAAGTTTTGTATGTAGTGGGTGTAATTTTTCTCAGCAGTGTCAACAGACATATATAATTTGTATTATCCTTCCTCGATATATTGGTTATTTCATTATGCCTAAGAAATATATAGTCCAAGCAGAGTTAATATTATTAATTTGTCCAGTTCTTCTAAATATATCATTATAGTGGAAGTATTTTAAAGGTAAGAAGTAAATTATAAAACTCATTTTAATCTTTCTTTTGAGAGTGATCTAGCTTATCTAAAACAAACATTTGTGAGTTTATAAATTCCTTTCAGACACTCATTAAATCCATTGTGGGAGAAAGTGGAGTGCAACCTTTGTCTATGCTACCAAATGCAAATTCCATGCATTTGGCTGAATGCTCTTATACATATTCAGTGATATGTGCCTATGAGTTTTCATATGATCACAAAGTTTCCATATTTATTAAACACATATTCACTCCACATGCATTTCTATAGCTATGTTGATATTTCTTTTAAACTGAAAGTTGTTTTGGAATATTTGTCAGGTATGAAAAATGATGGGAAAAAAAATAGGTTCAGTGTCCATAGATTTCAGGTGAGATATCCAACTTTTATCTCTATGAAGACAGCATAGGTTGGAGTAATAAAGTTTTTAGAGTTATATAATAAAAAATCCTGTTTTCTTCCAACAGCTGAATTCAGAAAAATTAACCTGCTTCCCAAAGCTTGAGTAGGGATTTCCTCCCTCCCTCCCTTCTTGCCTTATCTCAATCTCTAGTTTTCTTGTTTTCTTCCCTCTTCCCTTCCCAATGTAATTACCCTTCCCCCAACTTCTTTTTTATTGTTTCTGCTGGAAGGAGGCAGGGGACTATATAAGTGCACACTCTTGGGTCTCCACGTGTGACAATTATTTATGTGTGAGAGAGAAAGTGACTGGATAATGCAGATGGGAGAGACCCACCTGAGGATAAAATATTACTAAATATATGAACATTATGTACTTTTCCCCCGCAAACTTGGAAGCAGGGAATGATATATTACAATGTTATCTCATTGAGCCAGCCTTACCACAGGCAAAGCTTGAGGCAAAAGGCATAGGTCATTTAAGGCCTTAACGGATTGTATTGCCTAATACTTTATTTAGGAATTAAGACTGCTATGGATTAATAGTGAAGCGACATTGTTGTATGAGTTGTCTATCTGTTCTCTAAACTCCTGATCTTCAACTCTGCAAACTATTTTATGACTTTTTATCCTTTTCTGTGAACCCTGGCTTTTCCTCACAAATGGACTTTATGTAGAGTACAACCTTTATAGTTCATTCTCTCCAATTGCCATGAATCAGATTCAGTCTTGCATGTGCTGTAATTTAAAAAAAGTGACCATGAAGAGGAGCCAATTAAGAACAAAGATGGATTGAATAAACAAATATTTAATATAGTGAATAAATAAATTTAAAATATGTTGCTGTGACCATTAACATGTTTTTATCCAGGGAATAAAACCTTTAGCAGAGACAGAAAACACATTCTTACACTACTGCTTCCCCCCACCCTAACACTGAAGATATATTTTTTTTTCTGAAGCAGTTCAACTTTTTTGAAAAAAAATATTTCTTTTTCTAGCTTTCTCTCTCTCTCTATCATATTTCTATCCCACCACAATTTAAAAGAAGACTCCAGGCTGCTTTCATAGAATACATAATATAGTTAAAGCATCCACAGTACAATCTAAAAACCCAAAAGTCATAAACAAGAGACAAAAGCAATAAACAACATAAGCAAAACCACAATAATATCATTAAGTATAAAAACAAACAATGAATTTTTCATACAATAAACCAGATCCATTCCAAATATTTCTGAAGTTTAATTTAATATAAAATTTATCCACAGAGCTTAAATTCCTCTATTTTGTGACCATATCGTTTTCCTTGAAAGGAATTTTAACTATCTTATCATGATTTTTTCCAAGTTCTGCTATTGTTTAGCATGGCAAAAACATAAGAACCTAATGGCCTCATATAACTTTTTTTATTTTTGTTTTTAATCAGAATAGGATTAAATTGCCAGGAACAATAGACAATTGTGAAGAGATTAAGTATACCAAAGTTAATAGAAATTGGTGCAGGTTTTTTTTAGTTATATTCATTTATGATCAGCATTAATAAAGTACCCATGTTTTCTTTCACTTCCCCACTAGAATGGAGATAAAACTTAGGAAACTAGTCCATTATGAAGATACAAACCACTCAAAATGTCTTAGATATCAGTATATGGGCTTTCACATTATGCACTCTTCTGGCCATAGCACCTAAGTTCAGAGTACTACTGCTGTGCTCCTAAACCTTTGCTACTACCATCTGAGTGAGATCTCCTTGAATCTCCTCAGTCTCTCTAGTGGCATTCCTTAATAAACTAAACATCATGCACACATTCCTATCAGTAGGGCCAAACTGGGATATTATTCCAAGATCAAAAGACAGGAAGGGAGATACCAAACAATTATTCAAACAGTTAAAGGAATTGGAAACTAATGTTAGGTATTGAATTATGTTCAGTAGAGATTAAAGAACTAAGAAGAAAGACTAATTAAAAGAGGTAGTACAAGTGAAAGTGGATGGGATGGGAAAAGAAAGTTGGAAAACCTAAATGAAGGAGGATCAAGCAATGAAGGACATGATATTATTAAAAATAAATAAGTAAGTTTGTTGTTCATAAAATAAAATGCTGTCATGTACTTAATCACAGAAAACAGGTTCTTGGATGACAATGAAGTATGACTGAAGTGACTTCAAATAAGTATATCCTCCATAATCTTTTCATCTGTCCAAAAAGCTATGATGAAAGCAGCTAAAGTAAGGATCATTCTGATTTATGGATAGCTTCAGTCAATCATCCCATATCCAATCAAGATGAGTGAAACTGAAAAGTGCTATTTAAAATCCAGCCCCTCCCCCCAAGCAGGCAGTGCAATATCCTATCCTTTCCAATGAGCTACATTCCCAAAATACATTTTGAAGTGAAACAATGTAGATGATTTTGAATCGAAGCCTGGACAAGTAAGAGGCATTTATTTATTTATTTACATTTATTGGCCACTCAACTCCAGAAGACTCCTATTCCACTTTAAAAATCTCAACTAATACAGCAACAGATTCCATTTTTTCCAGTATAGCTGATTAGCCAGTGAGGTACCATTCATCTTTCATCAGTTAAAGAAAGCAAAGGAAAGCAATGGAAAATAAGAAAAATGGTGAGAAAACCATATACATAAATGTATTCCATCATTTGCTACATCCGTATGTTCTATTATAATTTATGCTAACAGTGACTATGTCAGAAAGAGATCTTTCCATCATTTGCTATTGGATCCTTCTAGCTGGAGATCTTAGTAAAGTAATATAGGACTTATAATATATTCAAACCATATGCTCTACTACTATGCTATCACGCTCTCTGAGGAATGCTTTATTCACCAGCTTCCTCATGTATGGGAATGCATGAAGCATCTCATCCAACAACTCACCGTTACATTCAGCAAATTGTAATCTGCCAAATAAGTTGCTGAAATATTGATGCAATTTAATTTTCAGATACTAATATGCAAATGAACATTATGTGTTTAAGAAAAGTTACATGTTATCAGTATTAAACTAAAAATGTATTGAAATTGACAAATCTGCTATGTAAAAATCAACTGTTACCAACTACACAATTTCCAATAAGTGTAGAACAATTGAGTTCTGTGTCTGCTGATTGCATTAGAAAGTCACTGAGAAACAGTTTGTTCACATTTAATGAAAGAAGCTATATAATAACAGTGCTTAGTAAATTAAGGCTATACAGAATTTTAAAATATCCGTTAGGGCATTTTTTTATTAACATAACATACATTTAGGAGAGCATTAAGTTGCCTATTAAGAAGATAATGCATACCTTGTGATATAGAAAAAGTATATGAATTTTAAAATAAATATTCTATGCTTCAAAACAAAAATAAAACTTCACATATTTTATCCTCTGGCTAATGTATTTTCAATTTTCTCTGTAAAGAGAGACTAACATTTAATGTTCAAGTATATTTTAATGACAGCTAACGTTTTTTTAAAAAAGTGGAAAATTGTATTAAAGAGCAGTATTAATTTTTGTTTTGAGTAACTTCATCAGTATTTAAAGATCTGGCCAAAGTAGTAAAAAGCCATTATGTTTAGTTTTTAATATAAAAGAGTACAGAAAATGTACTTGTTCTCTTTTTTTTTTTTTTTAAATATTTCATGTAATACATCTCCAGATAGCATACTAAAGTTTGGTAAAATAAACTAGGTGCTTCATAAAAAGGAAAAAAAAGGAAATCACCTTTTGATGCCAAAATAAGCCTTTTCTATAATTTTTGATAAACGTATCACTTTGTAAGTATTATAACAAGAGGTTTCATATTTGAAATTTCTTGTTTATATAAACTCTTAAGCATGGAGTCACAAAAGTGACCCGATAATTTTTTTTCCCCTTTCTCTTAAAGGTAGGAGTCATCCCATAACACTGATTGGCAGGAAATTCCATACATATAAAAGGAAGCACATTTGTATATAAAGTGTCAGGTTCAGACATGAAAACTATGCAGAATGGAACATAGTATGTTATGGAACACTTGCTCATGAGAAGCAAAAAGCATTGCAATGCATTATTACTTTCAAGTCCTGCTTGCAGGCTTCCTTGAAACAATTGGCTGGTTGCTATGGTAAAGTAATGCTTTAACCCAGCAGGACTCTTCTATTGCTAAGGTGAGTGCCTTTTACTGCCATGAATCTGATAGTAGGGTTCAAAGAAAGGTGGGCAATAATAGTGCCATTTACATGTGTCCTCTCTTTCTATGCTGGCCAGTAGAGTTGCTGCTTCTCCTAACTTTTTTCTCCTACCCATGTTTTTGTTGTTCATGCTATTTCCTTTTTCTTTTTTCCTTATATCTTTCTCTTTGGCTAGGAAATTTTAGGTGCTTATTTACAGGTTTATGATGCAAACTTTGATCACCAACATTACAATAGCTATCCACTTTCATAAATTATATTGTTAGCAATTGTTAAGTTGCAATTATTACGATGCAAAACCTGCCACTTCTAAAATTGGTTTAAAGATCTGCATGTACATTCATACCATGCTGGACTGGGGGAAAATATATGCATATATTTTACTGTAAAATAAGACATTTTATCTGCAACAGAGCAGAAAAAAATTCTGAAGCTCTAAGGGTTTTATTACTAGAAATGGCATGTTGCTCAAGGATCACGTTGAAAGGAAAATAGTTCATTAGCGAAATGGGAACAGATTATTAATCTCCAAAGTACTAAACTGCCCTTAAAGAAAATTAATCAAGTATCTGCATTCAGAAATACTCTCAGGCTTTTACTAGTCAGAAATAGAGAATGCAATGCTGAGTATCTGTTTGCAGAGTACCATGAAAATACAGAAAACTGAAGAAATGCAATGAAATTTGAAACAGTTCTAAAGTAGCTTCAACTTCAAACTGTGCAGAAGCACACTATGAAGGGAAAGATATGAGGGCTGTAGGGATATGCATTAAGCTAGATTATCTACAGAAAAACATACCTGGCTAAATTGAATGCATCATCGATCAAACCTGCACGATTACTGACAGAAATTACCTATGAGAGTAAAGGAGAAAAATTGAAGACTTTAGGATGATAAGAAACTGGAAGTATTTCATATATCAAAACAAATTTCAGGCAATATAATGAAATGAGCTTACCTTATGGTTTCTCATTAGTTGGTCAATTATCAGTCTCCAGTTTCTAATGTCATAGTTAACCCTAAAATAGCCAGCTTGATTGATGTTTCCAAGCAGCCAGGTACCTCCATTAAGATATGCAATCCTGTGATGTTCTGTAAACAAAGTAGAGTGGCAAAAGGAATGCAAATTATTGTTCAGAATATTTTATATTTTAAAATAACTTTGATCATAGGAGAAAAAAAAAACTACAAGGTATTCCATTGCAAACAAAATAGTCCACTCTTTTATAGGAGCTGTTGGTGTCACTATAGTCTCCTATCTAATAATGAATCAGTAAAATACAGCTGTAAAATCCCCCAATTTACAGAAAAATATAATTATAAGACAAGGTATATTGCTATAGAATGTGATTATCATGCATATCTTTGATAACCGCCCAGAGTCCCTCTTTTGGGGGAGATGGGCAGTGGCTAAATTTGATTAATAAATAAATAAAAAATAAAAAAAACTGAAGTTCGTTATTAGATGCTTCATTTTTCTTTTAGGATGATACCAACTTGGTTTTTATGCAGATTAATTTCTAACTAGAGTGGCTGGATTTAGTACAATTTAGGACCGATTTTTAACATTCAGCCAAGATGGGATAAAGACTTTATAAGATAAAGTCCTGTTTATTCATGTGCTGAATATTATTTTACTAATGTATCCCCTAATGATGACATGTAACATCACCACATCATGGTGCTAGCCAGTTCTCAGAATTTTTCAGAGGTGGTAAAAATGAAGTATTTTCATTGCAGCGAGCATGCACAAATAATATTTACCACCTGAAACTGGAAGAGCCAAAGCTCAACTCATGATGATTTCATTACACTGAATGTAACAACGAACAAAGGAATCAAACCAGAGTCATCAATGCTTTTTCAACAGTATGAATCACAGGCTTAGGCTGAAATATAACAACAGGCCTAGATTAGAAACAAGATGGAGTTATATTTATGATTTTTTATAAAGATTACACTTGTATATCACAAGTATTCCATATATAATCACTTCTCGGAGCATTCACTACATGCTTTCCCAGCATTTTTGAAAGCTAAGAAAGAAGGAATTTTGCAGGAGGATTTTGAGCACATCCCTTTCAGCTGACTTCTAGCAATATGGAACAACATCCTCCCATTTATTATTGTTAGTGATTAACAAAGCAGTAGTGAATTATTTCTCACTTTTAACATTACGGTCCAGAGAAATCTAGCAGAGTTATCAACTAAATTTTTTGCATGGGCAATAGTAACTTAAAGCAGAAAAGTACTGGCTTCTTTAAGGTGGGTCTATATGGGAGGTCAAACATAAAAAACAAGAGACTTTCTTGTGAAATGGTTCGATTAAAATATTTGTGATATTTTAAAACTAGAAAAAAGTTCAGACTTGGACTTTTATAGCTGGATGGCTCTGTAAGTGGCATGTAGCTAAAGGAGATAAACAGTTCCCCACCACGGGATCTGCTATAAAGAGGTTGGGATGCAGTAAAAGTCAGAAATTGTTCTATGACTATTATCACTCTGCTGTTGAGCAATTAACTATTTCCCTGCTTACAAAATAATGCTTCTTCTGAAGTCAATGTGCCTGTCTTAAGCTATTATTATATTTGAGTTATAACTAAATTCCCCATAGAATTAATCAAGGGCCTCAGGGGAAAAAAAAAAAAAAACTGGCAATCTGTCACGGCTAGCAAAATGTTGATTATTTTATAGGTCTTTCCCTCTGGAAATCTGCACATATTTCTCTCAGACCATAATCCTTCTCCCATTTTGCTGATTCTCATTCACTTCAGTGATCTTCAAACCATCCCAGGACTTGCATATCTTCAGCAGTCTGAAATTGCCTAAATTCAACTTTGCTCACCAACCATCGTCTCTCACTCCATTTCGAAGCCCAGCAAGGACTCTAAGCACTTCCTGCAAGCTCCTAGTCCATTGCAATTTACTCCTGTCCATCTCCATGAGAGACTCTGTCTCTGGTATGAAAACCTTATCTGTTTCATTCCCATATCAGTTACAAGTAAGTCTGTATGTCTAGGAGATCACAAAACAGGATGACAGCCAATGTTTTCCTGCTTAATTTTGTCACATATTTACAAGAATGTCATTAAGAGATAGAATTACCCTGGCAGTATAAATAATCTTCCTATTATAAATAGACTATTACATAATTCCATGTGCATGAAATGTTAAAAGTAAATTATTGATTTTTTAGCTATTCTGAGGAAAACAAATGGTTCTGTCATTTTATATGGCTTTTTTATTTCAGTCAAAATGAAATTGTTAATTCAGTGTGAATGAATGTGTAGTCAGGGTCACTCATGAACAAAGTGATGCATCTGAAATAATTTTTGTAATATAGGACTGTTACTGTATAAACCTGCTGAAGTTGGAGTATGAAACATTAAAGTGAATTTAGGATCTACTGGAGTAATTTTGAACTTACTTCTGTACATACTGCCCTGATTCATATGATTGTTTTTGCATGTGATAATTGTAAAACATACCACAAACACTGGTTTAAATTTCAGAGGAAAAACCCTACTGTACTTTTTCAGAAATCTGTGTCCTAAATTAAGTAGCAACAACAAGAATCATTGTAAAAAGGGCTGTTATGAATACAGAAGCTAAGATAGTTAATATATACTTTAAAAAGAACTGCAGTATATTCTATATGATTCTATAAAGATATGAAATATACAGGTAGTCTTCACTTAGTGACCCCAACTGGGACCAGCAACTCCATTACTAAGTGCCGCAGTCACTAAGCAGAAAATCATGTAACCACGATGGGCTTAGTGACTCATGTAACCTCACTTCTCCTTTGGTCACTAAGCGAAGTGGCACAGTCGTTAAGCAAAACATCATGTGACTGTGACTTACGATTTTACTTCTGCCTTGTCTATTAACTCTGCTTGTCACAAGCCAGTTGCGAAGCACACGAATGGCAATCATATGACCATGGGATGCTGCGACAGTCAGTGAAGCAAGGATTGGTCACAAAGCTTTTTTTTACACTGTTATAACTTCGAACAGTCACTGAATTAGGCAGTCAGTAAGTGAAGACTACCTGTGTAACATCTGTTTTGCTTCTATAGTGCAATTTTTAATCAAAATGCTGTAATTTATAATACTTAAAAGAAAGAGGGGGTAAATAATTCTAGTCATCTTGATCCCTAGAGTACAGCTGAGATTAAATCAATTGTTAAGGTATTTAAAACATAATATTATTCCAAACTCTTTAAGTAAGCTTGAATGCTTAAATAAAATATGTTTGATGTGCAAATATAATACATGTTTTATAAATAACAAATGCTGTATTTTAAGTGCAGCTTAATAGCATGCAACTGAGTCACTACCTACACACTTACCAATTTCTAATATATCTGTTATAGGGTATTCTGCTACATTTTAAAGAGTTTACTATATCTACAATACACATCACAATATAATGTAAATATGCACTAATACAGTTACATCTTCCTTATCTACCTATCTTCTTTCATGATAACTTCAGACCAGGTTGGATTGGGATGCCTTGCTAATATGCAAGTATCCTAATTTTTCCATCTGTACAAATATGTTAGTGGACCATCTTCATGAACTCAAAATATGATACAACATGCATGACATAACTTATAATTTCACTTATTAGAAAGTTTGTCCTCTTCAGCATGCTTCTGCATTAACAGAAGAGTTCTCTGTATTATGTCAGCCCAACTAGGTAGACCAGACCAGGAAATGAACTACACTGGAAAGCTAAAACTACTTTTTATTGAGATTGGCTATAATAACAGAATCTTGAAAGTCTGATTCTGGGGACTTCCAGAGGGAAACATGGCTGAACAGCTGTGTCCACGAGCTCTGCAGACAAAACCGACAGTGGCATTTTTTTTCCCCTGGGGCATGGGCAGTTTCTCAGGAAGCCCAGAGCATTTTCATGGACAAACAAAATGCTCAGAATCATCCCATTTGCTCTCCAGAATGGCGTCTTGTAGCCAGAGAATCGCAAACAGCATCGCGACGATCCAATAAGAAATGACGGGTGGCGGGGAAGTCACCATTTCCAACCCATGCTGTAGCCTTAAAGGGACATTAGGTAGAGCCGCCCCATTTATAAATCATCCAATTTATATATTTTTAAAGTTTTTCTACCCTAAGAGACACTTTCTATAGTAAGAAGAAGCAGGCTCTCTCGGTGCTTATCATTATTTCTGGATTAAATTTTTAAAATCTTTTAAAGTTTTGGCTTGTTTTCCCATTTAAAAGTTAAGGAGAACTGAGAATATTGCCTCCCTGTTATTGTTTTTGTACTGAATTTGAAGGACTTAATATTTTCCTACACATTGAATTTGCTGTTTTGGATCTCTAGCCCTCTGTTCACTTTCCCTAAGACCTGCTTGTTAGCACATTTTCTCTCATTTCAATTTCACTCAGAAGTTTTTTATTAACTCATTAGCTCCTATCTGTGCAAGTCTAGGGGGCATCATAATCTACTGCCTGAAACATGGAGGATTTCAAGGAGCCTTTTTCAGAGTCCTGTTGTAAGCTTAAGCAGACAATCAAAGAGATCTTTTCAGATTGCTGTCAGGCTATTCTGCAAAATATTTGGGACATTGGGGAAGATAGTATTTCTATAGTGTGTCATCTGACTGAAGATTTTATGGAAGAAGGTGAAGATTTTGGCAAGGATGGAGATCTTTCCACTGGCAGTGAGACTGAAGTAATGCCAGATAAAGGCTATATTTTGGTGCTGAAGGGGTTAAAGTGACAGTCTGAGCTGCAGATTACAAGGAGAGTTGTTTGTTATGGCTTTCTGAGGGAATGTTATGGGAGAGAAGGGAATCTGCTTTGTGGGAGTTTTTTTGCTGAGAAGTCTGAGTTTTTAAGGGGGCAGTTGGCCCGTTGGTTTTTTGCAAGAAAAATCCCTTGTGTGTAATACAGAGATATGTAAATGTCTTGGTATATTATGAAGTGGAGTAAAAATTTAAGAATGTGCAATTGGATTGATAATGAGGCTATTATGATTTCATTTTTCCTTAATGATTTGGATTAAGATTTACTGGACTTTCTTTAAGGTTTGCTTGATTTGTAAGGTTTATAAGGTATCTATAAGGTATAATAATAAGTGCTTGGTTTTTAGGTTTAATAGGCTTAAGATTGCTGTAGTATTATTAATTATAAAAGTAGACAATTTATATCTTTTTATAATTTGATTTTTATTATAGTGGACAGAAATATATACAATAGTGGTAGGAAGGAAATAACTAAATAAATGTTTTATGGGGGAGGGAAGTTGATTTATATATATATATATATATATATTCATATTCTTTTTTATATAAGGGGAAGGAGCAATTGCATTAGTGATTGTTATATGTGCTAATGGAATTATTTATAGAAACAATGTGATCTTGGTTTGATATAAAGGATCGATTATGGAAATTGCTGTATGAAAGTCAGAAGACACTTCTTTTTGTAATCTTCAAAATTCTTTTTTCTTGCATTTCACACTTTAGTTTTTCTTTTTTTCTTTTTTTCTTTTTGTAGTTTTTTAATTTTTTGTAGTTTTTAATCTTTGTTTCAAACTTAATAAAGAAAGTCTGATTCTGCTATATCTCTGCCACCTTATATTCCAGTGACTCAGGATGGTGTCTGGCTGAGATACTTCTGAATGTTATCTCATTCCTTTGGACTTAAAAAAATGTTTCAGCTGCTTTTGCCTAGGTAATGGTTCTTGCATATTTCCATCAAATCATATTCCTTATACTCTATAATCTACTAGGATTGCATGCATTTTGAAGATGATTCAGAAGAACTCTTTGGACCTTATCTGAGCATGAGTGGAATACTTCTCTGCTATTCGTTACCCACATGAGCCTGGAAAAAGATATAGCAGCCTTAACAGCCTCATTAAAGTTAATGAATGGATTCTTTAAGCATTTCCTTAAGCCTGAAAATGTTGAACTATTTTAATGAATTAGTATTGCACTTGTGTGAGGTCCAAAGTGTTACTATTTTATTTACAAAGCTTGCACACAAATATCTTCAAAGCCTGAATTATTTCATCACAAAGGTTGCTGCTTCACAATACAAAATCTGAAAAATACAAAATGAAATGTGGGTGATCAGAAAAAAGCAAGTATCTTTCTTGATGACAGAGCTTTTGCCAGTTGTATGAGCAACAGTATGTTTATTAAAACCAAGAGCAGCCTTAACTCTTTCTCTCATTTAGGGCCCAAAAATACAGTGAATTGAAAAAGTGGGCTTTGAGGATAACTTTCACATGATAAGATATTTGGACGGAGCTGGGGCAATGCAGCAGCAACAGCAGCAGCCAAAAAAAAAAAGATATGCTACTCTAAATGCTGATTAAATAATGTTAAACTCTCATAAAAAGGATTTTTACTGGGATTAATACTAAAAATAATTACTAAGTCTTTCTATTCAGTCTGTCATAATTGCAATCTTTTGTTGTTTCTGCCAAAGCCACAAACTTCGCATCACTGTATTTTGAGAAATAGCAGTAAGTATTGCTATTCAGCAACATATTTATTTCTTATATCAATTTATATGGCCTCCATCTTGCAAACTGCAACTGGCAGTGAACAAAGACTTAAAAACCAATGTAACAAGAAAAAAAACACAAATAACAACAATAATAATATAGTAACAACACATTGACACCGAAGGACAATGTAACTCAACTCATATAATAGCAGTCACTCTAGAAAAAATAAATTTACCTTGATGGCTCGCCCACCCTCCAGACCCCATACCCAAGGAAACATCCAAATATCTATTTTGTGCTTCCCAACAGAATAATTCAATAGACACAAATGAACTTAATATGCATAATGGCATTCATGTCACAGATAATTCCAAAATATCTATTGCATACCTGATTTAAAAAAAAAACCCGAAACAGTATTTTTTAATGGTTTCCAGTAAATTTTAAGAAAAACACATTATATACTATTATTTCTCAGTTAAGGGCATGTTTAGTTTTACCTATCTCTACAAAGGAGAACGGGAATATTTTCATGTTATACTAGTTCAAAATAAGTGGGTAGTTATTGTGAAGGGTATCTGATAAAACATTTTTTTGTGAAGGTCTATATTACTACTAGCATTTAACGTCTATGCTTTTTGATGTCTACAATTTCTTTCACCATGCAATTTCTATCATATTTCAGTGATGTAGTTACATCATAGCAATCATGTGCAATTTCTCTATAAAAATATCTTAGGTATTTTTGAAGTACTATGAAGTAGCTGCTGTTAATGTTTCTTTTGCCTAAAATATTTATTCTATGTAGAAAATCCTTGAATGTATTATTCCGCTTTTTAAAAAATCTATCACTCCCTTGCAAATATTACATTTTATTTAGCTAACGTAGACATGTTGTGTACTATTATGAACAGAGACAGCTACTCAAGGTGGCTGTTTGGGCAACTGATCCTCTTTCCTACCGTTGGACAAATAACGTCAGACACTCTGTAGAGCTCTTAATGAACTCTATTTAATTCCCTGGCTCCTGGTTCTACAGCTCATGATACTGTTAAAAATCCTTTTCCCCTTTGCTTGCTATTGTAATGCTGAATATGGCAAGGGGATTGTTTTCTACTTGACACAGGATTAGTTAAGTAGGAGTAGATAAGGATGGTGGATAAAATTTCCATTTTCTTTATTATATATGCAATCTAGGAATCTAGTCTGGACCCCTGCCACTGTTGCAGATCACATATATGCAGAGAAAAGGGAGGACTACTGGCAGCTGAGACGAGATGCTTCTGACTAATTGAAAGCTCTTTCATTCCAGCAGGCCATGCTCAGACTCAACAAATCACTAATGAGAGAAGGTTTCAGAAGGCAGCATTTGATCCACTTTATTTTATAAGAGAAAGGATTATTTATTTATTTATTCGATTTATATAGCAACTATAAATAGCAACTATACAATTTATAATTTGTACTGTTGGAGCTCACAGACAGGGCTTGCTATCAGCAATGCTTGGTATCTTTGTATCTTTTGAAACACAAAATGATACAAAGTCTGAAAGTATTTTTGCTTATTTGTTTGCTTTCCCTCTGCCTCTCTTCCTTCCTCTCTTCACATTACCTCAGCTGGTTCTGCAATTTTATTTGTTCAAAGCTGAAATGAGGCTCACTAAGCAAACACATTAACAAAAGATTTAGAATGATTAGCAAAAAAGATGATTTTTCCCCCCTTTGGGGGAAAAAAGCAGCTATCAAAATATTCCCAAGATACAAATTTTCTTTTCTCAAAAAAAAAGGCTGGGTCCTGAAAAAAGTTTTGATCTCTTCTTGCCCCTTTCTTAGTGTGTTGTTTTCACTATCCAGCAATCCTCCTCTCCATTGTTATCAGTGGAGTTTTTTTTTTTTTTAAATTACCGACTCTGGTATACTTTTTGCAATATGATGACTGATAGTTATCAGCACTTTCTAAAATTACTCAATTAATCTCTCTTCTTTTATTCTCAAGTCTTCTTTCTTAGTAGTTAAGTAATCCTAGTGCAGTCCAGAAGGAGGGAGGCACTCCAGTCTCACCTATCATATTACATGTGTAATTCAGTTTCTTCAATGCAAGCTTGTCTGCTCCAGACTCAGTCCATGGGTCCTTCTGTGCTTCCTATATGCAAGGATTACCAGCACAAGCTCCATTAGCCTAGGTAACAATCCTTATCCATCCATCCATCCATCCATCCGTCCTTCCATCCAAGAAGTTAACAAGGATGTTTATTATTTATCTACTATTGAACAACTTTTCTTCCTTGCAAAATTGGGATCAAATGTTTAATAAAAGTTCTCCCTCTTTTATTTTTATTTCAGAAATACTATGCTAACAATGAAAGACTTGGCTTTAAATGTAATATTTAAATAACATGCTTGTCTTTTACCTTTTCTTCCTTTGTAAGCATGAACCTGGAGCTTCTGGGCACAAATGCTGATGTTCTCTGAAGAGGTTTGTGATTATGGTTAATGGAGCATATGTCATTGGTTTTTGTTCTCTGTAACAATATGGTTGTGGGAAAGATTCTGACCAGCAAATGAGATGCAATTCAGAACAGATGGAAAAGAATGGATGAACCCCTCCCTGCATCCATTTAGAAAATAAGAACAAAAAATAAGAACAAAAAACAATAAGAACTTACAAAAGCTGAGTTGGATACAAAAGTTGGTTGAGTTGAAAGTCACTCAGCACAAAACATTCCCTCCTTCTTCCTACAAACTCACAACCACCTCTATCTATTTTGGGCAGATTCTTCCGTTCACTGAAAGCCTTCAGGAGCACATTCATAATTTTCAAAATGGTCCTACAGAGCAGGCATTTTTGGGGTCCCCATAACTTTCTGCTCTCACAAACTGTGAATCTAATGCAAAACTATATCAGATTTGGACATTTAACATCTAGCAGCATAACCCTATACACAGAATGATGTGGCATTATGAAGGTTACATACATCTTATCATTACTATTTTCATCATCATCATAATGCGCAGAAGATTTTTTTTTTTTTAAAAGGGGGAAAATAGAAAATAGGTTTTTTCAGTATTATTTTCTGGGCTCTATATTTCTACTCTGAAGTAAATTTTAATAATCAGCCTAGTTAATTTTCATTTGCAATTGCATATTACATCAGAATAAAAGAACTGAATGATAAGTGTGAATATTACCTCTCACTTTAAATCTGCTTCACTTCGATGCAGCGTCAGAGTTTTCCCTTTTCGAAAGCAATCAAACAATAAAGCGCCCTAATACTGCTTATATTTAGTGAAAATCCTGATCTATAATTATTTAGATGGGAATTCAAAGTATTACATTTAAAAGAGCAAAAGAATACATGCACTTTAAGGGACTTAATAGGATATCTGGTCTCAATCCCCCAAACTATCCCCAACAAATGACCATCCAGCCCACTGGAAAAACTTCAGCAACAGGCAGTCCACCACTTTTCTAGGAAAACTACCCCACTGCTTAATAGCAATTGCCATTAGGAAACTCTTCCTGATATTCAGCCTGAACCTCCTGGCTTTTAACTGGTACTTGCTCTGCTCTCAGTTCCAAGAGAAAATAGGTCCTTCCCCTCTTGCATGTTACAGTGCAAGGTATTTGTACACTGCTATTAGAGCAGTGCAGTGCTTCAGATTTGCTCTGAAAGGGTTCCTTTGGAACACGCAGGAGCACGAAAGTAGCATCTGTTTGGGATTCAGTAATGCAACCATACTGCAGTCTTGAGATCCTGGGAACTCAATCCAGTTGCTTTAATGACAGGTATTACATTCATGCTCCCTTTGTTTTCTGAAGCACATTTTCCAAACTGAATCCGAAGTACTACAAAGCCTTGTTACTACTTTCCCCTTCTCTTTTTTGCAAGCTAAACATTTCCAACTCCTTTTAACCATTCCTCACGGGGCTTAGTTTCTGGGTCGTGTATCATCTTCATAGTACTTCTCTAAACACTCTCCAGTTTATCCATAACCCTTTAAATGTGTGGTGCCAGAACTGGATATTGTACTGCAAGCAGAGTCTAAGCAGTACAATGAACACTGGAACTATTCCTTTCTGTGACATAGACATAATGCTTCTGTTAAAGTAGCCCAAGACTGCTTGGTCTTTCCACCACAGCATCACAGTGCTTGCTTACATTCAACTCTTGCTCCACTAAAACTTTTAGATCCTTGACACACACACACCCCTATGCATTTTGTCGGTTACTACTCAGATATAGAGATTGAATATATATGTAGATCATTCTGTTGGATTTGGCCCAATGTTCAAGCTTGTTGAGGTCATTTGAAAGTATGATTTTTCTGTGAATATTCAACCCAGTAACTTGGTGTCATATACAGACTGAATAAATTTCTATTTTATTCCAGACTTTAGATCTGTATTCTCCAACTTTGGCAACTTCCAGACTTGTAGACTTCACCTCTCAGAATGCCCCTGCCAGCATGAGCATGAATGAGAATTCTGGGTGGTAAAGTTCACATATCTGAAAGATACCCCGAATGGAAAACATTAGGTCATTTATAAATACGTTGAATAGCATTGAGGACACCATTTGATATGTCCCTCCAGGTCGATGCAGAACCATTTACAAACATTCTTTGGATGTGTCTGTATATTTATTTATTTATTTATTTATTAAATTTATATCACTGCCCATCTCCCCCAATGGGGGACTCTGGGCGGTTTACAATAAATAGCATTAAAACATAGCCAGATAAAAATTACATTAAAATATACATAAAAGCAAACATGAAATCCAAGTGGAGATGGATCACTAAGGGGTACTATGGCTCCAGCCATCCTCAGGTGGAGCTATCTCTCTCCCCCTCCCAAGCAAGGCAGCAGAACCAGGTCTTAAGTTTCTTCCGGAAGTCCAAGAGTGAGGAATTAGTTGCAAATCCACTGATTGTAGCATCATCTATCCATCTTGTTCTCAGGATATCATGAG
This sequence comes from Candoia aspera, assembly GCF_035149785.1. Lineage (NCBI taxonomy): Eukaryota > Metazoa > Chordata > Lepidosauria > Squamata > Candoiidae > Candoia > Candoia aspera. The sequence continues at coordinate 44,939,478 of NC_086159.1, forward strand.
TTACCTTATAAATTCTTTACTGACACCAAAGTATGCTACAATTACAGCATTTCTTTGATCTGCTTATGTCAAAAGGCATTTCAGAATGAATAATGGACTATAAACTGTAAAAATCAGTAGTAATCAACTATAGGGCACAGTCCCTTGTATCAGCAAAAGTCCAGCAGGTAATAGATACAGCACATTCCTATCCTCTCTGTTGGATTTCTGGTGATTTTTTTTTCCAGGGAAGAGGAGGTTTAAAGTAGGTTTAAAGATGCTATAATCTGATACTTTCCTTATTTTGGGTTGATATTATGAGGTTGTTGTAAACATGCAGCAGGCTCTGATAATGATGAAAGCCTTCAGTTCTTCTTCCATTCTTGGATCAGATATTTTTGAGACAAATTATCATCATCATAAGAAGAAGAAGAAGGAGCAGCAATATTTCTAAATTTGTAAACTTTAAGCTACTTTAAATCAAGTAGACCAAACACACTATATCAGATAAAAACAGGTCAGATGCTCCAATAAAAAGTGTAGATAATGCAAGACGGTGTAAGATAATCAGTTAAGGTTTCATTTAATTTTCTTGACTAACTGTGGGTTTCAAGAAGCCAAAGTCTAAATCAGAATTCCCAATCTGGTCAGCAGGAGTGCCACTACTATTGTAGCTATTGTTTCATTAAGACATACATACAAGGGCAGGGGTATGTTTGATTAGGTTATTCTTCAATCAAACTTTTCAGAAGAAAGCAATTTTCCCAAATATTATTTTGTTAAGAATCTTTTGAATGCAAGGGCCTTCTAGAAATATGAGCAAGATATCTTGCATATATCTACTATACATTGCTCTTAGGATTCCTTCCTTTGCTTCTAGTGCCTTGCCTTGCAAAATTAATCCCTCAGCTACTAACAATCTGCTGAGCTTCTCAAATTTAACTAGCTTGGATCAGCCAGGCATTCATGACATTCATGCACATTAGCCAGCCATTCACAGCTAATGTTCATACCATACATATCCCTGCACACTATTTGAAATACACTGACTAGAATCTAATACCACCATTGCTACTGATTTTTATTGTTTAAATTCTTGTGATTCCATGATGCTGTCACCATTCAATCCTCTCTCACCCACCCATGCTGTCTGCATATTGATTAGCATATAAATGAAGTGAAATGGAATTGCTCATGAATAAATACGGCTTTCAAAATGAATTAACTTTATTCCCAGGTTGGTAATTTTTGATATACTTTCTCAGAAATACATGTAATAGTTTATCAGTGACTGCTAGCTATTATTGGCTTACTTTTTGGTGATAGGATCAGTGAATTTGAATACAAAGAATAAATCTAAATAATTGGTTTGAGCAAAAGAAGGTGCATTCACACAGCTCCTCTTTCTTAAATGCACACGCACTATTAAAAAAAAACAGTATGGCTTCAACATCTAGCCTTGAATCAGCAAGATATCTGAATGGCTTAATAATCTGAGCCATCTATGTCTGAAGTCAAAAACCTGTCTTATGATAATTATGCTTATATAAAAGAACAAACACTCTCTATATAACTTTCTAGACCACCAAGTCCTAAGATATTACAACTAATCAAATGTTAAAGAGCAAAAGGAAAAAAAAACACATTTTGACTGCTTCCTTTCATGTAATTTCACCAAAGAAATTATTGTTTGAATAATCAATATTCATATATTGATCAATCAATATGAATTCATATATTGATCAATATGAATATTCATATATTGATCAATGAATAATCAATATAACAATCAAATAATTGTTATATTTATAACAATCTTTCAATTAATTATTATTATTAATTGAAAGATTGTTATAAATTCTCTATGAAATTGGTTCATTTTATCTTCTTTTTCCAGCTAAGGCAAGGACTTCTCTCTCCCTTTTTATACCTTGCCATTCAAATGGACTGGACTGCCAATTCAGAAATTATCTACTGTATGCTTAGGAGCCAAAGTGAGAAAAAACACCTAAGAGAAACAGCATATAACACCTATTAGATAAGTTTCCTGTCTTCTTCATTCCAGTTCCAAAGCAGTTTACTGAGGCTCCAAGTGACTTGGAGTTAATTTCCTATTAAAATTGCATGAAAAACTAAAAAAAGGATAGTGGTGGCGGAAGAAGCTTAAAAAGCCAAGACCAAAAGAAACTCTCTCTATAACTTCTTTATAATTTTCTTGGGTTAATTATGGGACTGAATCAGCATTTAAATTTAAATTTTACACTGTCTAAAGGCTAGATATATTCTTTTATAAATACATTTAACACGTGTATTCAATTATTTTATATCTGAAGGCAAATAAATATTTCAGACTACCCTGGGTTATAAAAAGGTTATTCCATAATATTCTCATTTTTTTTCCTATTTTCATTATGGGGGAAAACCCTGAAATTCCTTTTTTACAATTCATTTTTCAGAAACCAAATCTATGTTTAGCAACACTAATCATTTTTCTAAGATAAATTGTGAAGAAATAGTTCAGAAAAACACATGAAAGCTTTATGAGATTCTACTGGGAGGAAAGTTTATTTTTACCTGATTTGTTAGACACCCATATAATTGCCTCTGATGAGATGTGGCTCGTATTTCCTACTGCAATTGTTAATGGAATCTGCCACAAGTAGCTGCAAGACAAAGGAGGGGGTTCTAAGAATAAAAATACTGAACTGATTCTTCTCACTCAACAGCAATCAGGGATTATATCAAAGGAATCAAGCATTTTCAGTAAGAGAGCAAATATTTTGACTCTAACATGTTACCTTGTTTCTAAAATCAATTGGCAATTGGCAACAAAGTAGTGAGACAGTCATTCATCTTTCAAAAACTGTGTTTTCCTTTTTTAAAGAAAACATACTGTCATTACATGATAGTTTCTAATAAAATAAAATGGCAAAATAGAAGGAACAATATCCAATACTAAAAGACACCCAAAACCCATAACCAAGGTTAATTTAAGGAGAACAGGCTCTGACAACAGCATATGTTTTGGTTCCACTGACAATATACCTTTTTCATAATGCTCTCATTAAAAGCATCTTCTTAATTTCATCTTATAACCCCCTATAATTACTCATGTATCAGTAATCAAGTGTATAATGCTTATAGACATTTTACACATTTGTAGCATACTGGAGAAATCAAGCTTCAGCATGGTGCAATTAGTATAAAACTGATTATGTCTTATATGAATAACGGCCCTGAATCTTGTATAGCTATTTGCTACAGGAGTTTCCTTATATCCATTTTTCCCAACCTGGTACCATCCATATGTGTTGGGAATACAACACTCAGTTCCTAACCAGTATGGAAAAAAGGGAAGGCCATCTTCAAAAGTGAATTATAAAATATAAACAAAGCAAAAATAAACCATTCCTTTCCAAAACTGCTGCAACAAAATACATTTTGATAAAACTAATAGCTGCACAGGTAATGTAATTTGCATATTTTGATTTCTCACTTAACTGAAATCTTCTTTTGAAAAAAAAAACTTTTCTTTTTTTTACATTTTAGTTTCTCCCCTGCAAACAAGCAGAAATGCTCAATATTCAGGGCTCACAATTTCAATTTTTAGTGGGAGGTAGAAGAGATTTCAACAGGTGGGAGGACAGGATCCTCAACAGTATTTAAAATCCCATACTTGATTCATTCAGCATAAAATTGGGAAAAAATAGTGTAATTCAGGAGCATTTGTTGACTATTTCCAGAATATCTAGGATTTATTGTAAATGGATTACATTGCCAATGACACATATATCATTTCTAAGCAACTGAAAATATTGGACGATATGGAAAAGCACATAAAGAACCACCTCAGCACATTCAGTTTACCTGTGAACGACTCCAAAGGTCTGCTAAAGAAAAATGTTTGGGTTTTTTGTAACTATTATTAGTAATAATAGTATAAGCTAACAGTAAACTTGGGTTGCTTAAGGGAATTATTTCAGTAGAAGAAATAATATCCTTTCAATCTATGTAATTAAAGAGGAATAGATGGCATCTTCGATTCAAAACTGCCTTGCCCTCTCTGTCCAATGTAAAGGACAATGATAGGTCAAGTGAGATTCACAGAATAGAAACAGTGCTGTGAAATGTATTGAGAAGTAAGTGACTCTGGATTATTAGACAGGGCTGAATAAGCCATCTCATCAGTGATTTAAAATGATGAAAGGGTAAAAATGAAAAAAGGGTAAAAAATAATCAATATGGATTTTTTTCTACTGTGTCTGCAATTCAGAACATGGTTATGTGTTTAATTTTTACTGACTATAGTAGATTAAAAACAGATTTTTAAAATGCATCTTGTCATGAGTAAGGATGGCGAGCAGGGGGCTCCCATCCAGACTGTTAAGCGCATGCGTAGCACTGAGGAATTGGGCAGCCATTCAAAGAGATACAGATCGGGACCGCCTTAACCTTTGGGGTTTATATGGCTGGGTTTTTCCCACGCTTCTTCAGTTTGTTAGGATTCCTGTTATGTACAAGCAATAAAACATTAGAGACCAGTTCCTTGTCTCAGCGTGTTTCCTGGCAGTTGGGACAATCTTGTTTAATAGCAAAAAACACAAAGTTTATTTATGCTATAAATTAATGTAAGTTTTAACATTTGAAAACTATTTTTAAGTGTTATTAACATTTCTCTTACAATCTGCAGTAATATCTGTAATTCACCATGGAGGTAACCTGACAAAAAAGAAACTTTCCATTCCATTAACTTTGTGTTTTATAAAATAGATGCCCCATCTTAGTAGCTCTTTTGTCTACAGAGTCTGTTCAGAGTGCTGGAAAGCAGATGGCCCGAGAGATCAGGAAAACACACAAACACACACACCAGGCATTTCTATAAAAATAAGTGTATTTATAAAAAGCATAAAACATAAACAGGTTCCATATCCAGAGCCCTAGATAGGCACAAAAGCTTTTTACATAGACATATTTTACAAGCTCATACACTCACACATGCAGAGCTGGAAGAGGCTGCTGGAACGAGAGGCTGCAAAAAGCAAAACTAAAATCTTCTTGTGGCAAGTTCCCCCAGGCAATCAGCAGCTTTAGCTTATATGGTCATCCTTTTCCACACCCTAATCTGTGGACAATTAAGTCTGACCTTCTCACCCTGCCAAAGTGATTTGTTACCATAGTAACTTCTCTGCAGCTAAAATTTCTGGCAGAAAACACCATATACCAACAAAGTCCACTGGAGTTGGGTGGCCAATAAGTTTAAAAGAGTAAGAATAAGAATACATTATTACAACAAAGCACAATGTTTTTTCATTCTATGCTGAATCACAGCACAGAACATCAATGCCGTATCTCAAGGGACCTACTCGTATCTTCTGTTTCCCAACCCAGCTCTTATAGGGTATGCTACTGGAGATTACTGCTAGCAGTATATGGCTGCAGTTTCCCTTAATACATGTCCTGACTGCTTTCCTATTTTCCAACCTTGTTTTATAAGTCCTGCTTTGTTTTCTGCAGACATTCTTTCTGTGGGCAATGGGGTGTCTGACTTTTCTTTGGGACTAAAATATCTGCCAGTAGAGATAAGTGGGCAGTCACTGTATCACTGCTCTACTGCTCCATTGATGGATTGGGGTGGTGTGTAGGGATGGCCAAAATGTCTCAGACTTGCAGAAGAATAAGTAATGCAGAAGACAAATCATCATGGTTTATTCAAAAGGGAATTGGTCTTTTATCCAACTGGAATTTTATGTTGACAATCTATCAAATAGGGGTTACTTGGTAAACATTACATATTTGGTTTCCAAAATGCTTTGACAAAATCCCTTAATAAAGGCTTTTGATTAAATTTAATAGTACTTGCATAAAAAGCCAGTTTCATGGGTTATTAATTGGTTAATACAGGAAGTAGATGGTAGGAGTAAATTGAGTAAACTGAGTTTTTCTAATGGATGGATCTTTAATAGACACAGAGGCAGTTTTGGAAATTTTGTTTCTTTTAGTCAAGGAATGCAATCTCACTGGAGTAAGCTTTTGAGGTTTATATGACGTGCTAATGATTTGCAGAGTGCAACAAGCAATAGATGAAGGCAGAGCTACCCCTTTTCCTTTCTGTAGAATCCCCTTCTTTTTCTGTTTTTGATAGGCTTTTTTATGTTCATTTTCTTTACACATCAGGCAGGTATGAAGGACAGTTGACTCTTTCTGAGGCCTGAATTTATCACTTGCAAAGGGTCAATAACTTTAAATTGAAGGCACATGAATAAAGCTGAGGATCACATGTGACCCTAGGGCTGCAGGTTACCTATTTCTTACTTAAGAGTCAACAGTAAAGAGTAAACAGTTACATAGCCATATTGGTAGATTATTATGCTTAATTATTAAGATCAGTGAAAACTCAAAGACACTGTGAATTTAGCTGTCAAATAATGTCAAGTCAATAAGTGCAAAATGTGTCATATTTTGAATAAAAACACTTTCTGTTGTTTTTATTCATAATGACACATTTTGATCTTTCTGTTGTTCTGTTGTTCTCTCTCTGTCTCTCTCTCTCTCTCTCTCACACACACACACACATACACTCCATTGAGGGACTCTGAAACTGCAGTGATTTGGCCTGCAATGGATACCTAAATGAAAGATTCTTCCAAAAAAATGGTATATGCAAGAGAGCTACTGAAAGTAAACTGGATAAAAGAGCGATAAAAGTGGAACAGGTTGAAAGCTGAGTTTTACAGCATTATGCTTGATGATCAGACTACACAGCTGGGCATATGCATAATGTTGATAGTTAGGGCAATTAATTTCAGGCTTTCATGTATATTTGTGTATCTTATAAGTTATTTATGAATAGAGTCTACAGATTACTAAAGAAATATTAAACTTTACCACATTTTGTTCTCAAGTATTCAATATACCAATGAAATTAGCAGCAGCTTTTTCTAAAGAATAACTGCACAGTGCTATAACAAATTAAATTGCCTTTATTGTTTCCTCATCTATTTTTAAAAGATAAACATTTGCATTTAATTCATTATTTTAATTATTTTTAGACTAAAAATTAAATGTTCATTGCTATAACTTCTGCACAAATCTGTAAGCACTATATTTCAGATGTTGAAACAGGCAACTCAGGTAAACATACATCCTTTTATGTGTATTTCTCACCTCTACAAAGAAAGACTTAGTTAATTCATTTAAGGCTTAGGTTATCAAAGCCATCTGTAATTCACCCAGAACTGCATTCCTAAATTTTTATTGCTGTCAAAATTGGTTTTTCCTTTCAAACTGTTCCTCTCTGAAATTTTTCACTCCTCTCAATCTCTTTCTTACCTCATAGCCTTTCCTTCCAAATTCTCTACCTATTAGAACACATACCACCACACAAATTTCCTTATTTATTGTAAACACTTCAATGAATAAGCCTACACAAGAATCAATAACATTTTAGAACATATTGAAAAACAGAATTATAAATATTATATTTTCCAAGTTTAAATCAATAACATTTATATTTTTATTTGCAATTATTGCTTTTTATTATAGCACTGCACATCCTGAACAGAAGAATTAATTAAAAATCTTAACTTTTATAGGTAACATTATTTTAAAAAATGTTTCTAAAGATCAATTATGTTCCCTTGGAACAATAGGACTTATTTCCTCTTGTTCCCTAGGTACATTCAGCCTAAGGAAGCCAATAAACTAAAATGAAAACTATTGTGGGCTTCATCAAGAATAATCTGGAAAAGATGGAGTTATTGTGTGTCAGGCAAACAACTGTACTAGGAATATAATGTTCCTCTTGATGAACTAAGTTTATCTGGGAATTCTCCTGGACTCATTGTCAGTGGGGAAAGCTAAACAGACTAAACAGCAAGTTCTGGGGGTGCCTTTTAATAGTTTATGCACACTATGCTGTATGACACAATGCTATGCCAATGCAATACTCTCTGGATCTTCCCCCAGTTTCCCATGCACTATTGATAAATAGGTTTGACTATTGTAACGATTTCTATGAGAAGCTGTTTTTAAAGAGAACTAAAACTGCACAGATACAGGTATGTGCAGGTATGTTTGACTGCAGGCAATGTATGTGGCAATTTATTCTATAATGGTTAAGAATTTGAACAGTACACCCCTAAATTAGTTTAGTTTCTTAAAGGGCATCTGCATATGTTTGTGTGTGTATGGACTTACTGTCTTAATCTTTATTAAGATATTACAGCCCAAAGGCACAATATAAATCAAATATTTTTTTTAATCTTATTTGACATATATTGTATTTTCTGGCTGCAAGGGTATGATAAAGATTAAGGTTAAGATAAGACCACCTACTGTTACAATTGGAGTTCAGTTCATGTCTTTGGAAAGATGGTGCAGTATTTAGCCAAAGGCTGAAAGAGCAATACTAGAAGAAACAGCTTACCCTGCCTTCCCTTTGTTTCAGCTCTACTGCTTGCCACAGCTTGTGCTAAGTCTGAGACTTGGGTAAGGAGAATCCTATGTCTTCAACATTCTGACCACCTAGCCTGTAGGCATCTCGAAGTATGAGTAGGCTATCTGCTCAGGCTTGAAGCAGAAGCTTTCTACTTATAGAAAGCTAATATTATAAGGTTGAGTCCAAAGAGGTTTGCTCCTTTGGACAGCTTATAGGGAACAAGGACAAAATATTAATGGCAGTGGAAATAATTGGGCTGTGTCAAGGTGAGAGTGTGGGATAGCTGGCATGGCCACTTTTTAAATCATCCTCTGTTCATGTACTAGAGATTAATTCAATCCAATCCAATCCATTACTGAAGTGAAATCTGATGGGATGGATGAAGGGGGTGGGAGTGTGTGCCAAGGCAGATTTATGGCTGTAGCCCCAAAATATGCAAACAGACTTCAATATATTGGCTGGACCCTTCATGTATCATCACCTTGAAGTAGTGGTTTATTCCAATGATGCTATGAGCAATAACATTGTGAAAGTATACTCCCAAAAGCTCACTCATGATGGGGAGCTCACAGACAAGAGTTCAGACTAAATATGATCCACTGGAGAAGGAAGTGGCAACCCACTCCAGTATTCTATCAAAGAAAGAAACCAAATTACATTTACAACCAGGATGATGTAAGCATGATACTGGAAGTGGAACCCTTCCAGACTGGAAAGTAACCAACAAGCTGCTGGAAGAGTGTAGAGAACAAGTATGAGTTGCACTTGTGCTTATGATGTGGCTGAATTAAAGCCCCCAAATATCCACCTGTTGATGTGTTCAGAGACAAAAGAAAGTTTGCTACTGCAAAAGTTTCTTTCTTTCTTTCTTTCTTTCTTTCTTTCTTTCTTTCTTTCTTTCTTTCTTTCTTTCATGTAGTATTACTACAGAAGAAAAGGCAAAGAGTTATAGTGGTGTGGTTCACTTTTCTTCTCTGCGCACATAAGGTAGATTCTTTACACCCATATCCAGAAATATTTATAAAATTATTTTGTTTTTCACTACATATCACCTAATGATATCCTTCACCTTTGTATTATATTTTGAACTTCGTATCTGTATGACAGTCTGAAACAAATCGACAAAGATAATGTTTATCCTAATAGATGCTCTCTAGTCTGACAGATGGAAAAAGGAGGATAGATAGATGAATGCAAAGGACAATATCTTTCAAATGCTTGGGTTTCAACTAAGTTACTGATAAGTCATCAAACTATCACTGGGTATTGCATTATTTATTCTGAAAAAGTATAAAAGATGGCCAGACATCTTGAGTATTTTGAACCTCTGCATAGACCTGAAGACCTAGGAATATGCTATGTATTATCTAATCAACTCCAAGAAGTCTACCTATTGTCATTAGGTTCTTGACATGCTGAACACAGGGACACATGATGTACCTTTTTCCTGTTAACCCCTTAAACAATATAACCTGTTCAGCATTTATCCAAGTCTTTGAATCCTAGAACCTACTGGCAAGCGGCTATCCACCTGTGCCAAAACAATTGGTACAAGGAATGTCAGAAGGATGACCAAGGCAAACTTGATGTCTAAGTAAAAATGTCAGAAATGAATATTGACTTCTAGAAAATCAGCAAACTGAAATTGACTGGAATAAGTTATTTCACATTAGAGAAGTTGAGATGGAATAACCATCATTATTAAAAAAAGAGTGTCCAAGTCAATTTAGATACACACACTCTCCCTCAAATTATAGAATTATCTCTGTTTCAAACCCTGGTAAGCCAACCAACATCACTGTGATACATTACACTTCAAACAAAAATGCTAAGAACAGTGACTTGCAACATCTTATTGACACAAGATCAAAAAAGGACATCATACTAATTATAGAGACTAGAACTTTAAAGTTGGAAATAAAATAGCATCTAAAATAACAGGAACATTTGGTTTCAGTATAGAAAATGAAGCTGGAGCAAGACTAATAGAGTTCTGCCAAGAAAAGTCAAAATTTATAGTAAATGCTTTCTTCCAGGAATATAAACAATGATTCCATGCACTGAGATCTACCAAATGGACAAATCATGTACATACTCTGCAGGCAAGGACGGAGAAACTCTATTCAGTTAGCCACAACCCCAAAACCTGTTGCTGACTGCAGGTCAGATCACAAACTCTTTCCTGCAAAAGTACAACTTAAACTAAAAAAAAAAAAAATCATCAGTCCAACAGTAGAAGTGAATAATAGACTTAATGGATTAGATTTAATAATCTACAACTCTGTACTGAAATTCATGGTATCATTAAAGATGAAGCAAACAGAAATATCCTGAACTACAAAAGCAACAAAGACAAAAGACAAAATGTCTGTCTGGTGATTCACTGAAAAAAACCAAAAAGCAAAAGGCAACAGTGATAGAGGAAAATGTGTTCAACTAAATGCTGAGTTTCAGAAAAGAACAAAAAGAAACAGGAATTATACCTAAATAAACAATGAAAATAAATTGAAAATAATAATCCAATTGGAAGATCCAGATATATATTTAAGAAAATTGCAGATATCAAGGGAATAGAGCCAGCATGGTGTAGCGATTAAGGTGCTGGGCAAGGAACAGGGAGACCAAGGTTCTAGTCTTCCCTTATACATGGAAACCAGCTGTGCAACCTTGGGCCAGTCACTCCTTCTCTGCTCAAATCAGCATCTGACTATGCAAAATTCCACCTGATAAACAGAACCCCTTGTAGCAACATGCACTGATAGCTTTGCTGTTAAGAACTAGGTGAGCCCTGCACCCATGTGGGACACACACTAAGAAAAACAACAAAAACAGAAATCAAGGGAATCTTTTATGCAAAGAGGAGCTCAATAAAATCTAATGGAGAAAGAAAATATAAAGCAATGATAACATATACATATAGAAGAATTGTACAAATACATTCCAAAATTGATAATATATAGCAAGGTTTGATAATTGAACCAGATTCAGACATTTGGAAAGTGAACTTAAATGTACCCTAGAAAATATTGCTAACACCCAAGCTGAACTGTTTACCATTTTACAATATTATGCAATTGAAGTGCTACATATTGTTTGTAAGCAAATATCAAAAACACAGCAATGGCCATGGGACTTGAAAACATCAAGTTATATTCTAATAAAAAAAAGTGCAATACTAAAGAATGTTCAAACTACCAAACAACTGCACTTTCCTCATCTGCTAGTAAGGCAATGCTCAAGATTTTCCTGTACATACTTCAACCATACATGGAACAAGAACTGCCATATATACAAGTAGAATTCAGAAGAGGCAGGGGCATCCCAGACCACATTGCCATTGCTAATCTCCAGTGGATGGCAGAGATTGTGCATAGTCTCAGTAGTGATGCTAGAGATCCCCAGGCTTTTTGTCTTGGCAGCTTAGAGGAAAGTTTTCTCAAATCTTGTTGATTGGCTATCAGTTATCAGTTAACTCTCCCATTCACTGTGGAAATGAAGAGCCCTCAGAAGAGGAGAGGCTTTATTTCATAAAGCATTATATCTACAGGGCAGGAACAAGCTTTTCTAAATTAATTTATACAAAATCTCTTTTGTATAAATGAATTTGAAATAACTGCTACTCAGAATGTTGCATTTTCATTATGTTTTAACAGTATCTATACATTTGATATTTCAATTCGTAAACTAATACAACAGCTAGCTTTCTAATCCCTAAAGGAATTTGTAGGATATCTGGCAGGGAGCTTCAGAAGAAATCACATCAATCCTTTGAACAATGTTTCTTTGAACTGTAAAGTATAAAATTTATTAATAAATGTGAAAGTTATATGGAAATCTAGACTTTTCCAGAGCAGTTTTATTAACAGTCTAGCGCCAAACTTAAGAAACACAAATCAGGGTTCTATCTGCAAAAGGTGGGAAAACAAGTTCCTTATTTAAACTGCAGTAGGTATAAAATGGAACAGAATACTTATATTGACAGAAGGCCATTAACTGTTTACAGAGACTTCATCCAAGTATGCAGTAAAGATTCATTGTTTTATTGCTAACATTTTATATGTGCATGCACTAACCTCAACCGCACGCCAGCCTCACAATAACTGAATTTTGGCTTACATTAAACACAACGTGGTATCAATTTATAATTCGGACTAAATCTCATATTGCACTATTTGAACTCACATTGTGACCTATCTGTACTCTGAAAAATATCTTCCTTAAAGTATACTCTACAGCAGGTTTTATCAACCATGGTTCTGTGGCACCTGAGGTTCTGTGAGAGGTCACTAGGCATTCCCTGGGAGATCACGATTTATTTAAAAAAATATTTCAAATTTGGGCAACTTCACATTAAAAAGGTAAGTTTAAATCTTTATTTTTAGTTTAAGAACACTCTTAATGCATATATACAGGCCTACACATGAAACAAATATAATAATTTTGTAACTTCTGGCCTATATTTGAGCCTGAATGTGCAGGGGTTCCCCGAGGCCTGAAAAATATTTCAAGGGTTCCTCCAGGATCAAAAGGTTGAGAAAGACTGCTCTACAGCTAGAAGTAAATTTAGAGAATATAATATAAAGGGGGCCTTGCTAGATCAGACTGCAACCCCATCTAGATCAGTCTCCAATTTTCCCAGTGGTCAACTAGATGTTCACAGAAACCCCAAAATAGGGCATGGGGGCAATAGCCTTCTCTTGCCCCCTGGCAAATAATTGGTATTCAAATACAGTCTTGATTAATTGAAAAACTGGGAAAGATCAGAGTATTATAATATGTAAATAGTGTTAATTATTTAAACACAAGAGGACTTCTGGGGGAGGTATGACAAACTGAAGATTTTTGCAGAGGTGACAGCCACAGCAAAGACCAAGGAACCAGTGAGTAGACCAATTCCTTGGAACCTCTCTGGATAAGGAGAGGACAGGAGATTGCCCATATCTGCTCCAGATGGCTGCTTCTCACGAGGAGACCACAGGACAGTGGTTTTCTGTGGGTCTGAGCACTGGGAGATGACGAGATCAGCCATCTCGCTTGCAACTGTGGCAGAACTTTTTAAAGGAGACAAGTTTGCAAACCTCACTTTCTAATCACTTTCATAAATTGCCTATTAATCATCTTAAAGCTATCAGAGACCTTTGGAATGACAAGTTTGAAAGGTCTTCATTGGGTGAGTTTATCTTCAACTCTGAACAAAAGAAAAATTAATTATAAGCTTAAGAACTTAAATAATTTGAAATAAACAGCAAAAAGCTAAATAAGATTTTGATCTATGAAAGTTATAAACAGATTAGGGACCCAGATAAATTGGAATATTGACTTTTACTATAAGATTTTGGAATTAACTATAAAAATTAAAAGAAAAAACTTCTCATTGGAAACAAACCTATTTTGGCCATCCTGGCTATTATAAAAGTCATAACAAAAGATAAGTGATGATTTAGAAACTGGACGCTAGAGGGGACTAAAGATTTTAAGCAGAAGAAAAAAAAATACAAGTCTGTTCTTGATGTCAGTTAATACTGGAACTTACAAAATGACACAAAATGTTATAACATCAGAAATATTAAATATGTTTGAAGAATGGAGCCAGAAATTAGTAACTACAATATCAACAATGTCAGTAATGATGATTGCTTCTGGGATAGATTATCTCTAAAAGATAGTAATGAAGGAATGACAGATGTGGAACAAATTTTATCTGACAAGACAGAGAAAGTACAGAATGTGGAACTACAAATGACAGGCCAAGAGAATGATTTTGAAAAAGACAGTTTACTGGATATACAAAAGAAATCAGTTGAAGTTTTAAAAATTAAAAGGGCATGATAAACCAAGAGAATGACCTGGAAAATATTTTCTTATTGCATCTACAAAACAGGCTTGTTAAAGCCTTGAAGAAATCTGTGATGGGATAAAGAAGAATGAAGAGAAATCAAATCCAAGAACAGTATTTGATTGAATTAAAAATTTAAAATGTTAGAAGCAAAAGGAAGGAATATAAAGTTGGTTTATTTATCATGGTTAAAATAAGACATTTTCTGCAATGTTCTGGCAACCCTTTATGGACTTTTTGCTGACACCAGCATTGAAAAGTTGATGTTTTATGGATTTGTTTATAGATAAGGAATGGGATATGGTATGTGTGTGTGTGTGTGTATAAAACCTTTTCCTGCACTTTTGTTCTTCCTTTCCATTCTCTATTCTTTCTCTAAGTTTAGTTTGTATTAGTTTTTATTATTGTAATTAAATTCTTAATAAAAATTATATTAAAAAATTATTTAAACACAAGAGTTATACAAATTATGTCCCCTGTCCAATGCTTCATAGGTATATGAAACAAATGGAAATGCAAATCTAACTAGATGAGAAGGGGAAAAAAGCTTATAGCCATACAATAAGTCATCAGGATATATATGTATGTATTTAATGATAGCACCAAATATTTGAAATATGTATTCTGATCAGAAAGCATATTTTCTATGAAAAATATAAAAAGTAAAGATGACCTTGAGTTGATTCCTGGTGACTACATGGACACAGCCATTTAATTTTCTTGATAACATATGGAAAACAGTTTCCCATTGCTTTCTGATATAATTTTGGACTTTCTATCTAGCCTACAACCTTAGAAATCCTCAGTGGCCTCTTATTCAATTATTGTCCAAGCCTGACAGCCTGCTTAGCTTTTATGGGAGGGATAAGATCAGTCAGGTGCTACTCCATCCTGAGACCAGATAGGCCATCTTAAAAGACAACAATACTCAAAAGGAAATCATCCTGTTTAAAGTGTGAATTATCTTGAAATGATGTATTGTTTTCTGTATCTTATCTGACATATAACTTTCCTTAAAAAAAAAGATAATGCACTCAGAAGTTTTAATTCAGCAATGTCCATATATACCTTCTACTTTATTTTATTTTATTTTATTTTATTTTATTTTATTTTATTTTATTTTATTTTATTTTATAGGATACTCCTGTATTAAATAAATCATACAATGTATTTGTTATGTAATTATACTTTATTTAAAGTTTTCATCAATCACACTGATCTGAGGTTTGGGGTGTATTTGTGTGTGTGTAGATATACACCTACACCTACAACATTTTGATTTTTCCTTTTTTTTTCTAGGCAGTATTCCCCACCACTTCAAAGGTGTCAGTGATTAGGCCCTTGCTATAGAAACTAGCTGATTTGAGCAACTATGTAGATTATTTAGCAATTATAAAAGTGCATTCAGTACATTGGATAGGAAAGCTGGATTTAAAATGATGGTTCTTCAAAATTTACATAATTATTTCAAAATATTCCATATGTGGAAATGTCAGTTAATGTAATAACCAATTCATTTCATATAATTCAGAGTCAAATTAAAATTTTATTAATTTATACTGGCTATTAAATAAAGAAAAATAATGATTGCTATAGCTACAAAGTAAGTTATTTTGTAAAGACAGAATATCTTGGCTTGGCAGCATTTACTGATAAATACTGACCTACACACATAGTATCTTATTTTCTGAGATGGATATTATAGAAATTTTCTGTCAGGGCCAACCCCTTCCAGTTGGATTTGACATTATTTTCAAAATGCATTTTGATAATTTTTTTTAAAGAAATGCCCGAAGAAACGTGTGTAAATACACATTTTTATAATGTGTGAATCAGAAGATGTCCTCACATGCTATGGAAGATTACAACTACATCAGTAGAGGCACTTGAAAATATAGGTAAAAACATGGGGATATCTACTGAACCTGACATTTGCAATCCTTATAGTCTACTTCCTTCTATTCCATCTAAAAATAAATCAGGCTGCTGCATTTAGGCAATACACTGATGACAGAGAACAAACATGATTAAAGCAGCAAATTTTAGAACTGGATTATTTAAAGGATCCTCAGAAAGCAATGATTAAAAAACAGAATTGCTATTCCTACAATAGTATGCATCCATTCAGGAACCATACTGAATTTATAAATAATTTACAATCATAATATAATACAACAGACTCAACAAAATAGTATGAAAATAGACAAAGCATTCCATTTTACAGTACTGAGACTTTTATCTGTTCTATGCATATACAGTATGTCATATTAATGTATTAAAGATCTCATCCTATCCATTCCTGTGCCCTAGTAGACATAAATGGGCAAAGGAAAACAATGTCTGAACACAGGGAGGCTTTTATTGCATATGGTCACCCTACTTAAGTAGCAATTATATTAACATTTACATGGTGTGTACATGATTTGTCTAGACTTAGACAAATGCTTTTTGCATTTATTCTAGCTACACGTTTTGCAAATGGCCAAATATGAATAAATAGTGGCCCTCAGTACTTCTGCACACACTGACGTCTATTCTCTATAGGAGCCTTTGCTGACTTCAACAGCTGTAATGATACTGAGCCGTTAGTTCCCTGGGTACAAAGAGGTGAGAGATACTGTTATGATTCACTCCTGACTCCCAAGTCCTTGGGAGAAGGAAATTCTGACTAACAAGAATTGCTGGCCTGAGGTAAACAAAATAATTCTTCTGGCAGTCATGGACTGAAACAAGTGTCTATGACTGACACTTCAGACAGAGGCCCTTCAGACAGTTATTCATGCCCTGGTCACCTCATGACTAGCTTATTGCAATGTGCTGTACATGGGGCTGCCCTTGAAGACCATCTGGAAGCACAGCTGGTACAAAATGCAGCGGTACAAGCAGTAATGGATGCTTCTTGATATGTCCATCTGTCAACACTGCTATGAGAGCTGCATTGGTTGCCAGTCAGCTTCCAGGTGCAATTCAAGGTGCTGCTGGTTACCTATAAAGCCCTTTATAGCATAGGGCGTGAATACCTGAGGGACTGCCTATCTCCAACTGTTTCTGCCTGCCTGGTATGTTCCGACACAGTGGGAATGCTCCAGGTCCTTTCTATTACATAGTGTCATCTTATGGGACTGAAGCATGCCTTCTCTGTTGCAACCCCAATCTCTGGAACATGGCCCCCAGAGATATGGACAAGGCTCTCCCTCCTGTGGTTCCAAAAAGCCCTCAAGACCTGGCTTTGGTCTCAGGCTTGGGGTTGATTTGTTTGTGGGGCAAACCTGGTTTGGTTTGTTATTGCTATGATTGTTTTAGTCCAGGATGCCTCTGTTGTATGTTTTTAACTGCTTTTATTGTTTTTGTATTTGCAAATTGCACAGAGTCTGTGGGCAGTGGGTGGCTATAATAAATTTAAATAAAAAATAAATAATATTTGGTTTCTCTTGGCAAATGGAAAGCACAGCTAATTTTTCTCAGTTGTACTCCTCCCAGTCACACAGAGGAACTTGGCTTTAATGGCTGATCAAAACACTTTATTGTGGCCAGAGAGAAAATGAAATGAGAGAGAAGAAACTTTCTAAAGAATATGAAGTGTCTCTGATACTGGAAACTTTCAAATCTCTTTAGTATTTTGGTTACAATTATTTTATTGCTGACGTCTTCTGAGAAATGAGACTATTTTCTCAATTCCCCCCTTCCCATTTTTGTTTTATGGAACAAGGAAGAAGAAGAAGAGGAAGAGGAAAAGGAAGAGGAGGAGGAGGAGGAAGGACAAATGCTAGAATATGAGTAAAGTAATTGTAAAGAACTGTTTAAGGCTGCTGAAAATGGAATTCTAAGAATTCTGCAAAACTTCACTTCCCATTCAGAAGATAAGGAGCTCTATCATCAACCAAGCCATAAAAATGTTGCCACTTAACAATAACTATAACCTTCCAACAATCAAAGTATGTTGGTAAGAAATCACAAATCTTTCCTAGGCAGTGGGCCAGGTTGTCGGGTGAGCCCTTCTTGATGTTGTGACTATGTTTCTGAGTCACTCTGAATTCAATGTGCTGTTTTAAAATACTTTTTATTTATGGTTTTAAATTGACTGCTAGCCAACCAGAGTCATGTGTTGAGTGGCATATACATACATGTAAATAATAAAGTAAATAAAACCTAAAATCAAATAATAGTTCTGTATAGTAGTTAATTCATGTGAGTAACCAATACTATACTGCAGAAAAACTATTATATAACCAGTAGGTGTTTAGATTATTTTTAATACTGTTAAATTTATTTATCTATATATTTGTTTGCTAGATTTAATAGTTTGTGTTCATTAATTACTTAGATTTATGAATTAGCCCAGGAACTCCAATTTTAGTTGCTGCCCTCTGGGACTGGCCTTTTTCCATCCCAAACTATTTTGACAGCATTATCCTGCTTTTTTTTTTTTTTCATTCCACAAAACATCCAACAATCTCAAAGTACACTAGATTGCAAAGGGAGTCAGGACAATGGATCACTATGCTAGTGTATCTTTATATTAATATAGCAACATCTGTGTTGCCCCAGATTACTGGTGAAGAAATGCTCAGAAAATTATAGGTTTCAAAATCAGCTTGTGCTGAAATGGGAAATGAGTGTTACATTTTGGAAACAGGTCCCAAAATCACATCCTATTCCTAATTTAAAAATTTTCATGCATCCTTCTCTAAGTAATAATGATGGCAAATGAACAATGTTTTAAATTGTTTTTTATTTCTTTGGTCCTATGCTTTTTCTTATATTAAGTTATTTCTAATATTCTGTATCTTTTTGAAAATAAAAGGGCATGGGTAAAACATGATGCATTTATTTTTCACTCCATTAACTTTCTCTGTTAAATTTAAACAAGCCACCTAGAGTCATTAAGAGTTGGACGGCACACAAGTTTAATAAATTAGTATTAGGAAAAACTTGAGCCAGGACTCCCAAAATAATGGGAAGGATGGCAGTGGTAGATTTAATTGGTATATTTTTCACAAAATCACAGCTCATGGCAGGATTAGATCAGTAGTTTGGAGACTGTTATGTCTATCCTTTAAGAATATCTACCACTCTCTTTCTTGCACTGATGTGGTTCTGTGACCAACAAAGCAACAGTGCTTAATAAAACAAATGAAGTAGTAGTGTCATTACTATGCTATCAGTAGAAAACTCTCAGAACATATGCATGTGTGGGAAAAAATGGAAACAGTTCAAGACAACCTCATTTTGTTTCATTATAAAGGAATTATTAAGATGGCCAGCAAATGAGGACAATGTACATGGAAATATGGCTCACTGACAGGAAAGTCCTTGCATCATGAACTTTGCTTTGTTCTAATCTTGGAAAAGTCACTCATGCTTTATAAATATCTGCTTTGCAGACTGGCATGTCCTCTTGTGTGCAAACAGTAATTTCTGAGGCAATCCCCTGCCTTACTACAAGCAAGAAAACAACTGCCTCTTCCCCTAGTCATTTAGTGCAGTAATTAACAGGCACACAAATAGGTCTGATAGAAAGATCGACACTGATGTAACAGCTACTCTGGTCATAAAGGTATTAAAGGTATATTAAAGTAGTGATAGTTTAATTGCTTCCTTATGCAATTCATGGGAAAAGTGGAATGCAGATTAAAGGTTGCAGATTCCTTCTGCCTATTATCTTCCTTTCCCAACCCACACCCACTGTCAATAAAACAATATGTATTCACAGACCTTTACAATTTTGGGAAGATTATCAAAATTAGCACAATTTCTTAGAAAATTGAATTCCATGGTGCATTAGCTTCCAGTGTAAGTAATTAAAATACACATAAAAAAAAAAGCAGTCAGGGAAGTAAACAGATTGAGACAGCGGCAAATGGGAAGCTAAGTTTTAAGTGTACTTTCCTCCTGCGGTCTCAGTGCTTCCCCCAGCTGCTATTAATGTATAGAAACACAAATGATGTCAAGACTTAGACAAGATATTTCCGGTAATTTCTATAGACTTCCAATTTTATGTGTACCATATTAATATGTACATTTTCTCATAATTAAGTCTGTATTTTTAAATTAAATAATTAAATGCCCTATTTAACGTATTTGGACTTGTTTATTAGTTACATACCTCTGCTAAATTAAGTGTAAACTGAAAACTGAAAACAAGAAAAGTTTTCTTTTCTGATTTAGAGTTTAATTATTCTTCCTCAGTGTTAGCCCACTGACATAGAAAAACATAAAGGAAAAGATAATTGAATACATTAAAACTATGTATTATTGAAAATTTCCAGACATAAAGTTAAAACTCTATCTGCATCTTTCTAAATGTGTAGGTGCTGACAATACTATTTCAATATTTTAAGATAGTGCATATAAATAATATTCTTTAAAAACAGCATACTGTGGTATTCACAATTGTTTATTTAACCATTTATGTAGATATTTATGCTTCTTCAGCAATCATATTAAAACAATTGTAAAGTACAGTATGTATACCAGAAAATGTAAATACCTGTTATTTCTCAAGCCAGGATCTTTATCAAGGTCATAAATAAAGTGCTCTTGAGAGATTCCTATAATAGTGTCTGTATTTTCATTTCTCATGATGGTGATAACAGGGTAACCCATTTGGAGTGTCCATTGATCCATTACTTCTTGGATATTCACAAATTTCCCAACCTTCTTAAGTGCCTTCAAAACAAACAAACAAGGAAAAATTACAAAACTGCTTTCTGAAACAATACTATTATAACACTGTCTCTTTTAGTAAAAGGATTGGGGGGTTATTCATAAATGTTTTCATAATTTTATATAAAGTATTTGTGATCTATGCAAATATATTACATTATGTTTGTTTAAAATCTATATAACAATACCAGTACTTTAATATCACTATTTGGAAATACATTCCATTAAGTTCAATGGGCTAACACTCAAGTAAGTACACACAGAATTCCATCCATAGAATTCCAATCATAAAAATGTAACAGTAAGAAAAGTATTAGTCCACTTGCTTTATCCCAGAAGTAGGGAGTCTGTGTCCCTCCAGATGTTGTTCAACTACAACTCCAAGCTACTTTCTCATTGGCTATGCTGGCTAGGGCTGTTGGAAGCTACAGTATAGTTCACCAACATCTGAAGTGCATAAGTTTTCTATTTCTACTTTATAACTACATAATGACTAAAAAGGAATAGAAGATGAAGACTTGACTATTTTAATTGCAACATTAGCATTAAATGGAAAATTAAAACAGGACAATAATATTGATTTTAGTCATTACTTTAGTTTTATATTAATGTGTTAAACTTTAAGAGAAAATCATCTTAACTATAGCGCAAGTCAATTCTGATGCAACGTTTAAGTGCAGGGAAGGCAGTTCACTTTTCTTCTGAAAGGTCTAGTGGTTAAGGTAACAGGCTAGAAACCAGGAGACTGAGAGTTCTAGTCCCACCTTAGGCATGAAAGGTGGCTGGGTGACCTTGGGCCGGTCACTCTCTCTCAGCCCAACTCACTTCACAGGGTGGTTATGTGGAAAATAGGAGGAGGAAGGAGTATTAGGTATGTTAGCTGCCTTGAGTGATTTATAAAAATTATAAAGGCAGGATAAAAAATAAACAAATAAATAAATAAATATTACAAAAGAAACATGGGTCACTTTCCTGATCTCTTTACCTGGTTTACGCTGCTCTTTGGAGTCGATCTACACTATTATGGTCATAAAAAACACCACTTATTTAAAGGAATGACTTCCCCATATATTGTTTTATGGGACCTATGATTTTTATCTAAGGACCTGTTGCGTGTGCTGTCCCAGAATAAGCCTGTATGGAAACTACCAGAACTAAGGTTTTTTTGGTGGTGGCTCTACTACTATAGCATTCCCTTCTTCTTTCACTTCTATCTGCCACTTCTTCCACATGTTTTAACAAAACCTTAAAAACTTATTTTTCATACCTTGATGTTTCCATCATAGTATTTGATACTATTAATGGAGGTATAGACAGTCCCTACTTGACAGGTATTTCAAATCTACCAAAAGCCTTTACTTCAGTTTGATTGAATGGCACCTATAATATATAGTACATTTCTATTGTTGGTTTTGGTTAAATATATATGGTTTTTTTTGTGTTCTGTTCTTGTGTTGACTTTATTATACCTTATCAGAGTTTGTTTGGGTTGGGAATAAATTTATTTTATGGGATTCATACACTGCCTCAATCCAACTGGACTCTAGGCAGTTTACAGGAAAATAAAAGATAACAACAATACTATCATACAAAATAATATATAAATATAATAAAACTTACGTTTAGATTGATGGCTTTAGAATCAATACTAAAAGGCCCTGTGTAAAAGCCAAGTTTTTACATGTTTTTATGGCCTCCTCAAGGATGAGAGCCCATCCTTACCTCAGAGGCTAAGTTGAGACATGCCTACAGAGAATTGGTACATTTACTAGGTTGGACCCTGAGCATGTGTTCTTTGATTGATTAGGTCATGTGGGTAGATGTTACCAGGAAAAAGAAATCAAAGATCTCAGAGAACAATAGTCATGCTCCTTCCATCTAAGTCCACCGAACATCTATGAGAGAGATCAATAGAGTTTCTGTCCCATGCCAGAGTCTGAATCTGGAGTTCCACAGGGCCAACTAATCCAACTAATCAATTTTCTCCAATAACTGTAGCTCTACTATTTTCTCCACAATATTCTCCAAGAGAGAATTGGGGAGGTTGGAGAATGGATTGCAGTTTTTCATTTTGACTAGATGAAGGTCTGGCTTCTTGAGGAGTGGGCAGAGCAACACCTCTCTCAGAGGTGCTGTAACCTTCATGACTATAGCCTATACCTGTCCTAATCTCCTCCCTGGCTGCTTTCATTTGCCAGATGGGACAGGGGCCCAGTGCACAAGTGGAAGGACTTAAATCACAGAGAATCCTGTCCATTTGCTAGAGATCCGCAGCCTCAAAATCCTCCCAGATAATTTCACAGTGCATGACTTCTTTTGTTTCAATAGATTCCAATCCAGTTTCCATTTCTAATTTATGCTACTTCAATTAAAATACATGTTACAGGCTCAGGTGAATTCCAGTATGCTGATTCTGGTAAAATAATTTCTTCTAGAAGACGACCAACAGAGGAACAAATTCCCCTCTTCCAATATCCTTAACAAAATCTGCATGGGATGGCTGGGGACTTCAAGGAGCAAATTTGGGGGAGGGCAAGTCACGAGAGAAAAGTTTGCATGAGCAAACTTCAGCTTGTGTGACATTGTATTCTGCCCCTATTTCATCAATATTTCTAATATCCAAGTAACATGTGTACCTTCTGTGAACACTAGACCTGAAGAATGAGCAAAGACTACCTATTTTTCATGTTCTTCATCTGAGCCCATCACAATTTCTAAAATCAGACAATGAAAGTTTAGTTATCCTGGAACCTTTTACCCCTAATTCCAAGGGCAAAGAGTAAGTGAAACGTGCTAGTAAGATAAACAGGTTTTGAGGTATATATTAAGTATCTTTTTAGGCACCATTTTAAAAACTTTTATTGAGTGTATTACTTTTACTATACAATATTTACATATATTAGCTCTAAAGTCAAGTAATGAATGTTGGCCCCCCAAAATAAATTAAACTTATTCATGCAATATGTTTAATAGTTTTACCTCTGACAGTGTATTCCATAGGTCCTTTCTGGCAGCATTGCCATACTTGTGAATAGTTAAATAATCCTAAAAACATATACATATATATAAAATATAAATATATGTTGTATCACTTTTATACATTTTGTGCATACATTTATAATGTTTATGTTTTGTATATCTATGCTTAATATAAATTTAGAACAAACATTTTAAAGTTAGTTTTCAGTAAGTAAGAAAAGTATCAATAATCAACATTCCAAACTATTATTCTACAAGTCATAGATCCACAGACTGCGCATGCAGACTCATTGTGGCCCCTAAAAACCTGGACTACAGACCCCAGAGATTTGTAAAAGTTGTTACTTAGCTATAATTCTTGATATATTAGAAAAAGAAAATAATTCAATATATATCTGAGAGTAATATTAACATATTCAATTTTAATTAAAGATAGCAAATGAAACAAAATTAGTTTCATTTGGACTCTATCCGTTTCGTATGAAGCACTGTCCTTGGCATGCTGCAAAGCTGGGTATAGTCCCCAGCCCAGAATAGTTCTACAACCCTGCTAACGAAGATCACTAAAGTATTATATGGATTCCCAAATGATAAATATATAAAAAAGACAAAGATGCAATGCTCGGTTTTCTTACTTTATCAACCTGTTGCTAACTACAACAAAAACCAATTCTAGAAATGCTGTCCCACACAAAAATGTGTCACATTTGTATATGTGAGAGTACGTATGTATATGTATATTTATTTATTGGGCAGCCTCAATCTGTATGACTCTGGGAGGCTTACAAGATGCAATAGTGAAAAATAATAAAAACACAAAATATATTATTTTTCTATTTATTTAGTGGATTTATATGGCCACCCATCCACACATGACTCTGAGCAACTTATTAAAAACAAAAATGTACACAAAAATATAAAATCCATAACAGCTGGAAATCCATAAAATTTCACAAAGCCACACTTCAACATTCAACATAGCCAGGCAATGGCTCCATCCCACACTTGAGGCCCCAGGCTCAGGCACAAAGCCACATCTTCAGGGCCTTATGAAAGGCCAACAGGGATTGGGCCAATCTGCTCTAGAGGACATGGAACTACTCACTACTTGGGAGGTCCAAACATCACAACTACTCAATCTTGTCAAATTGACTCAGTTCATCCTCCTCCAGACCATACAGACTCCAGATCCAAGGATCACCTGGCTAGCCCAGGGCTAAGATGTATAACTTATTATCATTAGCATATTGGTTATACTCGACCCTAAGCTGATGGATGACCTCACTCAGCAACCACATGTAGTTGCTAAAGAGGAAGGGTGAGAGTTTTGAGCCTGAGGTACCTCACATAGGAGAGGATCTCTTCCCCCATCAACACAGTTTGCACCCCATCACAGAGAAAAGAAGAGAACCACCAGAACATTGTGACTCCCACTCCTAATCCCTCGCAGGCAGTCCAGAAGAATACCATGGTCAATAGTATTGAAAGGCACCAAGGCATCAAGAAGAACCAGGACAGTTACAATAACCTTGTCATGATTTTGCCAAGGGTCATCAACAAGCACAACCAATGCTGTCTCAGAACTATGCCTGTTCTGAAACAAAATCTGAGGGAAATTAGAAAGGAGTAGGAAAGAAAAAGAGACAGAAACCTGTTTAGGCTTCAAACATTTCAAAGATTCATTTGGTAAGGGCCCATGCAGCAAGCTGAGACAAATGATTACAACGCACATTTAATCATTTGCACGCATACCCTCCAGCTTCCATTAAGAATTCCCAGGAGCAAGCCGCCCCTTCAGAGCAACAGCTAATCCTTAAACTGATCTTTAAAGGCATTTCAGCAGCCATGTTTGCAGCTCTTTTCACTTTTATCCATTTGTTTTCAACAGCATATCCTATTCTTAGTGAATGTCAAACAGTCCTCCTCCTTCTGTCAGATAATTATTTATGGGGAAAAAATATTGCTATTGGAAAGAAATGAATTTCCCCCCCAAATCTGGACAGAGTATAATATCTCTCAGAGATTTATGAAGCTCTGTCTTAAAATCAAAGAGAGTTCTGGGCTGCCAATTTACGTCCATAATTAGTGTGCTACTACTGCTGGTAAAGTTTTGAGCTTTAGATTTACACTTCCTTATTATACAAAGCAGTAGGTATGAAGCATTCCCAACATTTTGTTTGGTTCTTAAGTTTCAAAATCTGCCATTTTAGTAAAAATATGAGTTGTTTAAAAGAAAATAATATAGGGATAACAGTTGAAGCAAGATGCATGCTACTACACTACAATACAAAAAAAACCCCTATTCAATATAAGATTTTCTTTTACTTGACTCTTCTAGGGCTAGGTGGATCATTCCACATTCTGCTTTCAACAATAAGAGGCTTGAGAACTTAACAACTGAAAGAATGCCCTCTTCCTTCTCTAGGTATTGCTGGGCAATGCAGAATATTAAAAAAGCAGCGTATACCTCTTCCTAGCCATTCCATATCAATTTTCTTGTTGCGGGATAAAGTAAGCAAGCAAACTTAGTGTAACTCTCAAAACCTAATTTATCCAAGCAGATATTATGTAGGAGACTACTGTACTTTTTATTATGAGCTCTTATGAATTATTTTACCCTGTATTGTGCTATGCTTTTGAATGTTCTATATTGTTTTAAATGTTTTACATTATACTTCACAGTTCTTATAGGAAGATCTTTACACTGTACAGAAATTGTAGATAGCAATAACAATTCAATGTAGCCTTTAATATGGACACACAACTACAACAAGAACAACCCTCAAAGATGATCTCCAGCACTAGGGCAAAAATCTTTTAAAATAGTTCTTTAGTTTAGTTCATCTAAAAGTATATAGTGCTTAACTATATTAATATTTATAGATATAAAGTAACCATTTACTTAAGGCTCTTCTTGGTTAATTTATTATATGATATAAGGGAAAAGAAACGTACAATGGCCCCAGTTTAGGAAATCTTTAAATATTTATTCTTCTAATGTACACTAAGACATACAACTTCAAAACAGTGTACAGTGCAATCATAAACATTGCATAAATAAGCCTTGAGTTTAATACTGCTTTCCCCTTAGGGACAACTATTAATAATATTTCTAATTAACTTCAAGACATATCTAAGCAACATATGGGGGGAGGGCAAGGGTTGAGTCATATGTATAATATATCTCTGTTAACAACCCTGAAAAAAGCAACCAGGTAAGTTGCTGCAAATGGTTCATATTTTAACCACTACCTAGAGATTATTTCAGTATACACATACACAGATGAAATGTTTTTCCATTCCTCAGGTATGATCTGTACAGCTGTAGACCCAGAGTATTTGTAACCAAAGTTGCAATAGCAAAATCAAGCTCTTGAAGTGCAAAATTAATACAAATTTCATCCAGACTTCAAGATTTGAATTACAACAGATTCTAGTTGGCATAAATGACTAAACAGAAACTAAATAAACCTGGGAATATTTTATTTCTACTTTAGTTGTTGAAAACATTTTTACTTAACAACCACATATGTAGAAAAGTCTTATTAGGTTTGGATGTAAGTAAGCAATCCCTCCTTGTTCCTTCTTCTTATATGAAGTTTTATACAGCATGGGAGATAACGTTCTTGAAGGAGACTGATTTGTCCAATAAAGAATAATCTGTAAATAATCTTCTGACTGCTAGTTGGTATTCATGGAAGTGTTCTGCTAGTCTTCTGCCTGTCTGTCCTACATAGTGGACTGTCAGGTGATTCAGCATGTGGTGAAACTGTAGAAAGGATGGCAGCAATAGCATTTGTACAATGATACATAGATTGCTTTACAGGAAAGCAGGAAAACAATGGAAAATTTACAGTGACACTAGCACTATCTTCTAATAAATTTGAGTTAAATAAGAAAAGTACAAAAGCTACATTGTACTGATCTGATATAAAAAAATAACACTTGTGGTGAACGGAAAACACCACTTTCCTTGTGAGGAAGCCACAGCTCCAGACCATAAGTTGTAAGGCCTGGGGGTCTTTGGGAATGGGAGACATTCTTAGATGGCTCCACTATGATTGCCATTCTTGCTCTCTCCGCGGGGTTGATATATTTTATAGTGATTTTATAATTTTGTGATAATATTTTTAATAATCATTTTACTTTTATAATGATCTTATGTATTCATTGTTTTTATCTCATTGTTGTATGAGAGTCACCTTGTGTGAGATGGGCGGCCATAAAATGTGAAAAACAAACAAATAAATAAATAAATAAATAAATAAATGCCTGAAGACTCAGTGCTTGTTAAGCATAAAGGCTGCTCTGAAGAAAGGACAGGTGTGGGGCTTGGAGAAGAATGTGGAGGGAAGACACCAGAAGATGACAAAGAGAAGCCTGTGGAGGAAGTGCCTGCAGGAATTACCCTCATCAGGCTTGTATAGACAGACTCCCCCATCCCTTCATGCTGCCTGGCTGGGACTCAGCTCACTGCCCAGGCAGAGAAGTGGGCTGGTTCCTCATATTGGAAAGCCTTACTGGGAGGGAGGGAGGAGCCAGAGACTATGCAAATAAGGAGTTGCCTATATACTCACAGCTTAGGCTAGAAGGCTTATTGACACTGTTGGTGCAAGAGCAGGAGAACAAGTCTCAAACTGCTGCCGCCAGACCCACTTACTTCCTTGGTTTGATATTTTATTTTGAGAGTTACTCTGAGTTTTTGGTATGGACTGTTGAGACTCCAAAGAGTCTGTTTTTGTTGACAACCCCTGTCCCTGAACATTCAAGGGTCTGGAGAGAATAAACTTCAGCAGATTTTAACACCTTTGGAGAGTATCATTGAAATCCATATGCATTTAAACAAGAATGGCAGTAGGACATTATTTTAAAAGTACAGGGGAAGTATCTTAGGAATGAAAAGAAAATTAACATTAAAAATGGCACAATATGGTGTTAAATACCATTGTAACTGTGCTGTCAAAGTTAGCACACCTGTATTTAAAAGAACAAGTGTTGTGATTGGGTTTTTTTCCCCTTGATTTGAAGAATGTCAAAAAGTTTCTGAACACCAATGGAGATTAGTTGTCTATAATGCAGTTTGAGCTGCGTACTAGATGTATTCTATAATGTATTTTTAGGGGCATTACAGCCAGTGTTTCTGAATTAAGATTCCATGGGATCAAAAAAAAAAAAGTATGAGATTCCTATCCTTTATTTAAAAAATAAGCATTTCTAGAACATATGATTCTATTGAATGACTAACAAAACCAAACTAAATTATGTAAAATATGAGAAATTATTCAGTGACTCTTGGTTTGTAAAATTTGCCCTTATTATAGATTCTACTGTTTCTTGGTTCAGAATGTGAATCAGCTGAAAACTGATCTTAAAATCTATTAGCCTGAAACTCATTCCTTAACAAAAGGCATCTTATACAAATTGGGAATATATGTCAGAATGTGCTTCAGAATAATTTCAACACATAGAAACTCCTCAGGAGAGAAATATTTGAGGAAACAATTCCCCTGTAATGCATTTTGATGCATCTCTACTCATAAAATCTACGACATTCAAAGGAACCTACTTAGGTGAGTGAATAAAAGAATACAGAGTAGGGATTTTGAAAATTACTTTTGTAATTCATATATAAAACTTTTAATTATTTATAAGATGCAAATACTCCTGACTCTTTAAAATTTGACATTTAACTTCATGTAATTCAAATTGATTTGGAAATAAAATTACTATAAACACCAGAAAAATACAAGAAGAATACTGTAAGTCCTTGACAGCAGTTATTATATTACCAATTCTATACAGAATAAATGCAATAATATTTTCATTTGCTGTGTTGTTATAATGAATTAAATATTGATTATTTAAAGCCACAACAGTTCGGTACTTTAAATCCTACTTTTTGGTAAAGGAAAAACCTTTTATTTTTATACTTTGCACTTTCAGTAGATGCCTTATTTAATTAACAATAACAGGATAAGTTTAATATTTTAAATGTGAAAAGCATTTAAAACATATGCTTATGTTTATTGTTTTATTTTTATCTCACCTTTATTATTTTTATATCAAGGTAGCGAGCATACCTAATACTCCTTCCTCCTATTTTCCCCACAAAAACAACCCTGTGAGGTGGGTTGGGCTGAGAGAAACTAACTGGCCCAAGGTCACCCAGCCAGCTTTTATGCCTAAAACAGGACTAGAACTCTCAGTCTCCTGGTTTCTAGCCCATTGCCTTAACCACTACTGCTTCTCTTTACTTTATCTATCAGCTCTGCCTATTTCTAATTGTTCTAAACAGATTGCATCAGACAGATTGACCCACTACGATGTTTTTGCAGTATTTCCCAAACCTGATGCAACACTGGATAAGAAGCATTTATATGTTTATTTGATGCACAATGACACTATTGAGGATATGGAGAGATACAAATTTATCTTGATGCAATATCACTTTCTGATCCATTCTGAAATTAGGTGATTCCATCCCAAGTAAGTATTTAGCAACAAGGAAGTTTAAGATTTTCCCATTATTTTTAGATTAAGAGTTGTTTTCATAATAGATTAGAACCTTCTGTTGTATAAAGTAAAATAAAACAAGTATTATGGAAATCTTCAGTAATGTGGAATTTTAAAGGTATGTAGTAAAAACTAGAAGTGTGCAAAATAGTTGAAGAGTGAAACATTCTGACCAACCATCTGAGTTCTGTTTCACAAATGGAACAGTCTGTTTCAAGGTCAGAACACTTCAGGTAAATGTCTGAGCAAATTTGGAAGGTCATCTTTTTCTTTTTATTGTACTGGCTTTTTAATTATGTAAAGTGCTCAGAGTCATTTGAAGTCAAGTGTTCTTTAAATTTATGTAAATAAATAAATATTGGATGGACAGTTCTGGAGTCACAAGGACATTTTGGGACTAGAATATGTTATACCTGAACATTTTTGAAACATACTTAAAATTTCTAGTTGCACTAATGAGGTCTCGGAAACAGTGAAGTGAGTTGCAACTGGAATCACTAGAACCTTTCCTGTATATATCAATTATTTATGTAGACTCATAAAAGAAGAAAAAATGCCCTAAGGACAATAAACATAATAAAAAAGTTGGAGAAATTAAATTCCAGCCATGAGTTTTGGAAGAGATTCTTATATACCAGTATTGAACCAGGGGAAAAAAATTCCAAAAATCTATAGTTGGCTAATCCCATTAGTAACATTAATCAAAATGGTACTCACTTTTCCCCTTCCCACCCCCCAAAAGCAGAAATTCAAAATACACCTTTTTGTGCCAATTCAGTGGACCTAAATAAAGGTGTTACTAACTTTGGATTTTGTTTGTATGTTCTGGTAGTAATATACAACTGGCAGTTAGAATGGCACTATCGAGTGGTGAAAAAGAAATTGGCTCTTCCTATGAATTGGTTGTTTTCTGTGTATGAGCAACATAGAGAAACATCTCAAAGTACAACTGCAGAAACACTACCAATATTTTTTTTTTAAATCAGCCATTTTCAATACTATTAAATGTTATACTGTACAGTATGTATTCACCCTGAGTTAGACAACATTGGTATGAAACAGAACTGTTTGTAGACATTGAGAGACACATGAAAGGTAGAGCTTGTGCTCTGCCTTTCCCTTAAACCTCCAGGGTGAACATACTGTATCTTCTATCTCATCTCCCACACCACTTCATATCTGATGAAAACCTGAAGGGCTGATTAGACAAATAAAACATGTGTACACATTTTCCACATGACTGGAAGTCCTAATATAAGTTTCTGTCTGCATGGAAAAAGATTTCACTTCTTGGCCAAATAAGCTAGCCTAGAATGTGATGGAGCTAACATCCATAGAGTTGCTAAATTTCTATCTGCAGCAATTTCTATGATAATATGCATGTTCTAATCCTAGAATGATGATCTTATTAAGTTCTTTTGCTTTTTTACTTATATTTCTATTTTATCCTATTTTCATTTTATCTTATATTTTTACTGAATTTTATTCAATTTTTCCTTACTCTGGCTTTATGTTTTTCAGGTTTTATATGACTGCTATACTGTGTTTTATTTGATCATTGTTTCTGGGTTTTTCTTTTTTCTTTTAACCTTACTCTCCATTGACTGTAGTCAAATAAATTTTAAGTGAAATTCCTTATAATACCATACATTGGTTTATGAAAATAATAATAATAATATATTAAACTTGTATGCCACCCGACTTGCAATGACTCCGTAATATAACAACAGTAGGCTTATTGCAAACCATTATTTATTTCTAATAATAAATATTTCTAATAATATATTAAACTTGTATGCCATCCGACCTGCAATGATTCCATAATATAACAACAGTAGGTTTATTGCAAACCATTATTTATTTCTAATAATTTTTCAGTACTGGAAAGGCATATATGCATTTAAATTATTATTCTCAAACAGACAGCTTCAGGCAACCAAGAAAAGCAACATACTGTAGCTATTTCTTCTTTTTTTCTGATTGATGAATTGATACCCAAATTAGCTTAACCACAATACAAAGAACTCTTTCCCCATCTTTGCAATTTTCAATAAGACAGTAAGTTATAATTTGTTGTTTTTATATCTGCTTCTGTGGTATAAATTAATTTTAAAAAGAAAAAAAGTAGGTTTATCTAAATGGTCCCTTTAAAAACCAGTATTAGGTTGACTTGAAATTTCTACACATTCTATTGGGAACAATTAACAATAGAAGAACTAAAACATGGAGTACAAAATACTCAGAAAGAACAACCCCAAATAACCTCTTTTGCTTCTTTGTTTTAATTCCTGCCTTGTTTGGGATCCAGTTTGGATGTCACATTAAATTTTGACTGCACATTGATTTAGCTATTCCTGCTGTCAGAAAGGACTAAACAAAAAGGCAGATCCTTCATAATAGGTCAGGATTCTATAGAATTCTGACTTACTGTTGAATATGGCCAGAGTCTTACAATTATGTCAGGATTTGAAACTAACATTTCCATATCTGTCTACAAACAAAACTGAACTATTATACATTTATTTCGCATGGGCCTTCATATTTTATTACTATTTTCTATCCTTCTCCTTTATTCTTGTTCTCGCTCACCAACCAGTTAACTCTGTTATCAAGGCATCCTAACAATCTGTTTGTTTCCATATCACTCACTCATATTTTAGTTTCTATATATCTTGGGTATTGGATGTGGCTGCTTTATCTGTCCTGTGTTTAATACGGGCAAAATTTGGATTGAATGTGTGGATTGTCATTTATCCTATAGCTGCTAAATACCATCAGTTTTACAAGATTCCCCTCTCTGCCCATCCACCGCAAAAACCCACAGCAAAGAATGGATAAGGCTGTATTTATTCCTGGAGAGAGAATACTTACAGAATTCTGCTTGATAAATTTCTGCTCTCTTGGATCAGTTTGTAGTGTAGCTAAACACATGGTCAAAGATGGTTTTTATAATGGCATTAATAGACATGAAGAGGTGCCTGAGGTGGACGTAAAATTGTTTCTCTTAAACTGTAGTATGCAGGCTTGATTATTATAGACTGTTTAAGTTGGGATTTGTCCATACCAGTAGTCAACAGCTAAATATAATGTTAGCCAGCCATTTTTTGTGCAGGCTGAGGATGGGAACAAAAAAAAAAAAAAAGATTTTTACTGAGCTATTAGATTTAGCTGTTGGATTTTATAGGTCTAGCCTATAAAGTATGGATGAGCTCCATGGGTATTTTTTGTAGCCCTTGGAACCCCTTTTGACTATAACTGCTGAAAAATATGCCAACATTTCCTGCCCTAACCATGTTAAGCTCTAAAACAGACATAGCAGAGTTGAAAAGAACCAAAGCAGCTCACTCAAAAATCTAAAATAAATAAATAATAATAATAATAAAAAACAGAAATGGAAAACCCTCCTGCACTCATGTATACAACGCTGTTTCTCCCATTTTATATAATCATCCCACCAGTGGCTATCCCTAAAATGTTAAATTTTGCTTTTTTAGAAAGTGAGCCTTTAACGTCCTTTTTGCTACAAACATGGATTGATTGAGGCTATCTTTCACTGACACTTTATCAGTGTATTTTTCGTGGGAATATTTATGTATGCATTCTGGTCACTATTCATCATGGAGAAGAAGGAAGAGGTGGTTGTAGCTCCTGGCCATTGAAATTTTCCTGATCTCTCCTTTGAAGTCATGTTCCTGACCATATAGAACAGTGTTTCTCAACCTTGGCAGCTTGAAGATGTGTGTACTTCAACTCCCAAAATTCATGCTGGCTGGGGAATTCTGCGAGTTGAAGGTCACATATCTTTAAGCTGCTAAGGTTGAAAAACACTGATGTAGAGAAACAAAGAAGAAGAAAAAATGAACTAAGAGAGAAAAAAAATCTAACTTGAAATAATAGGACTATTTATGCATGGATTAGAAAGCCCTCATTGCAGCTACTTAAATAGTTTAAATGAAGCCATCATGAGTATAGAAAACATTGATCTAATAATGAAGTACGAAGCTAAAGAAATATTACTAAAGAAGTAAGAAATAAAGATTTATAAAGTCATGCCAATTGTGTTTAAAATAAATCTTCAGCAACTCAAATTCTAGACTAGGTGACCCAAACACTGACCAAAGGAAGCAGAATTGTGTCATTTCCAAAAATGGATTTACATATACATATTTAGTATGGCTCTAAAATGTGTGTATGTGTGTGTGTGTGTGTGTGTGTGTGTGTGTGTGTGTATATATATTTACTAATACTATAGATAATGGTATACTGGAAAAAGAGAAGCAATGCTGGCTGTCAATATGATGTAATGTGGCTACAGAACAATTTGCATTTGAAATTAGAAGGAAATGTTTAACTGAGTGAAAAGAGCCACTGCTTATGTTCTTTGATGGTGCCTTTTAGGGATGAGCAAAATGTGTCAATATGAGAATGGACTCATTCCAAGTAACTTGTTAATATTTCATTTCTCTCCATAGCAAGCTATTCAGGGCAATGGGAGGGAAATTCTGTAGTTTACAGAAGTTTACTTCAAAACAGGCCTGTTTCTGCAGAACACTGCATCCAGAAACCACTGAACCACTTGCCTGCTACTCCTGGAATGGCACCATCTAGAGTACGCTTAGAATGCTCCAAATGGAAACAGAATGTTTTGGAAATTTTACGAAATGGTCCATTTCTGAATTGATGAGCTTTGCACATTCTTAGTGCATCTAATGCTGCTTTTCAGGTAGTTATTTCAACTACAATTAACACTTCGCATATAACAGCCAGTAATATCTCCCAGGGATGTCCATGGGGTGTGCATTTGTGTGTATGTGTCTGGTGTCAACAGCATTTACATGGCAGGCACTACCAGGAGATTTGAAGCTCCAACACTTTTTACTTGCATTTGATATGTGTCACACATAAAAAAGGAGTGGGGCCCCAATTGCCCCTTTGCACCTGCTATACTGATGCTGTTGACCCTCCATAAGGATGCACCTGATATCTCTTCTTTTCTTTTCATCAGTTCAAGATGTAGCCACAGACATCCTAAAAATATCTTTCAGGGATCAGGTTATTTATATGTTTCCAGTCACCCTGCTTTGCATGGCTTTAGATGCTTTATTCTTTCTGGTTTACTGGCAGCTTCTTTTTCTGTTTTCATTATGTGCACATGTGTATTGGGTGTTGTTCTGCTGCTTTTATGGTTTTATTTTTGCTGTTGGTTATTGTTTTTTAGTTTAATTTGAGGCTATGCAGAGTAAAACTCCAAATAAATAAGAACCTAAGCTGATCCTTCTGCTCAGGAAAATGGATTCTAAGTACTTCCAGTGGGGGGAAGTCCATCTGAAAGGCTTCTGTTCATTAGTTGGCATCAATTAGATATTTCCCCAGCTACTAGGATAACTGAAAAATAAATCTCAAGTAGCTAGGCTAACAAAATATTTTGTTTGCTTTTTGCTGCCAGAACGTTAAAATGTCTGTGTAATACCAGGGATAAAAGGTGTTTGGGATAATATACATAGTGCAACCTAAAATACAAAAGTTGTTAATTTATCAAAGAGACAGGAAGTTCCACAGTAAACAAATGTAAACTGCTGATGATGCACTAAATCAAAATGAATGATGAACACAAATATAGCAGCAACTGAAGTTCAAAAGGATACAGATATGAATGATCAATGAGCTGCTAAATGGCAAATAAAATATAATACAGAGAAACTCACAGAAATATATATTGGTTTAAAAATAATCAAACCATACAAAAGTTAAAAGCAAACAGATGTAAAGAACATCACAGAAGAACCAAATATGACAGACAATACCTCTTCAATAAAGTCCCCAAAATATGTTTGGACTGTTATCTTAGTTCCCAATTAAAAATGAAAATCATATGTTAAATTGACAACTAAAAATACCTTTCTAAAAATCTGCTTATTAGAAAATATAAAATAAAAAGGTAAAGGTTTCCCTTGACATTAAG
This sequence comes from Candoia aspera, assembly GCF_035149785.1. NCBI lineage: Eukaryota > Metazoa > Chordata > Lepidosauria > Squamata > Candoiidae > Candoia > Candoia aspera. The sequence continues at coordinate 44,975,850 of NC_086159.1, forward strand.
TCCAGTCATGTCCGACTCAAGGGGGCGGTGCTCATCTCCGTTTCAAAGCCAGAGCTGGTGTTTGTCCATAGACATTTCCATGGTCATGTGGCCGGCATGACTACACAAAATGCCATTACCTGCCTGCGAAAGCGGTACCTATTAATCTACTCACATTTGCATGTTTTCAAACTGCTAGGTTGGCAGGAGCTGGGACTAGCAACGGGAGCTCACCCCGTCACGCGGATTCGAACCACCGACCTTCCGATCGGCAAGCTCAGCAGCTCAGCGGTTTAACCCGCAGCACCACCGCGTCCCTAAAATTAAAATACTGTTAGCATTATTTTCTTATGAATAAACTTAATTATGAACAGTATTAAGTATACCTGTAATATTTGTATTAAAATATTTCATGTAATTTTCAAGTGGGACACAAGTACTTTTTAAAAAAAAAAAAGGTGCAATAAACGTTTCACATATCAGCTCTGAATATAAGCATAGTGAGAAGAAGAACTGCAAAGAATTCCTAATGATTTCCCTTGTTTCCTATTTTCTTTGTTAGTGACATAAGAGTGCTTTGAAGAAAGATTAGGCAATTGATTGATTGATTGTGCCATCAAGTTGTTGTCGACTCCTAGCAACCACATAGATACTTTTTTTCTCCATGATGATCTGTCCCTAATCTGCTCTTTCAGGTCTTCCAATGGTGCACGCATCGCCACTGTAACTGAGTCCATCCACCTTGATTATCCTTTTCTTTTCTTTCCTTCCACCTTTCCAAGCATTAGAGCCTTTTCCAGAGAGCGACATCTTCACATAATGTGTCTGAAATATGATAATTTCAGCCTGATCATTTGTGCTTCAAGTGAGAACTCTGGACTGATTTGTTCAATTTTTTCAAGCTATTGCTTTGTTTTCATGGCTGTCCATGGTATTCTAAGGAGTCTTCTCTTATGCCAAAGTTCAAAAGTATCAGTATTCTTGCTATCCTGCTTCTTCAAAGTCTAGCTTTCACTTCCACTGAGTATCACAGGGAATTATATTCTCTTCTTGCCAATTTCCAGTTTGTTTTCCTTTCTTCTGTTTCTTCATTTTTGGCAGTCTCTTTTCACATTCATCCTTAATTATTTCTTTAAGTTCATTCCACAATTCCTCTGGTTCTCTATCAAAGAGGTTCAGGACTTCAAAGCAATTCCTGATGTTCTCCTTGAAAATAGTGGGTTCAAGATCATATGTTCAAGATAATATAGAAAGTGAACAGCTTTCTTCTTCTTTAGCTTAACTTGGAATTTGCACTTAAGCAGTTCATGATCTGTTCCACATTCAGGACCTGGCCATGTCTGTAATGCTATAATTGAGCTCTTCTACCTCCTTTTAGTAATAATGTATTCAATTTGATTTCTATGTACTCCATCAAGTGATGTCCATGTATTGAGGTGTCATTTTGCTTGTTGAAGACAGTGTTTGCTATGAAACATCATTGGAGTGGCAGAAAATGATAAGTAGGTTTCCTGCTTCATTTCGATTTCTTAAGCCATACGATCCAACTACATTTTCCTCTTTCATGTTTCCAAGTTTGGCATTCCAATCTACAATCACAACCAGCACATCTTGCTTGCATGTTCTGTCGATTTCAAATTGAACCTGATCATAAAACTCATCAACCTCCTCTTCTTCTGCACCAGTGGTTGGAGCATAAACTTGAATGACTGTTTTATTAAAGGATTGTCTGTGAAGTCTAATGGATATTATTCATTGATTGTACTGTATCCAAGTACTGTTTTTGCTATATCCTTCCTAACTATAAAAGCAACTCTATTTCTTCTATGTTTTTCATGTCCTGAGTAATAACAGTGTGATCTTCTGGCTGAAAATGTCCAATCCCAATCCATCTAAATCTGCTGATGCCTAAAATGTCAATTTATAGTCATGTCATTTAATCTTTCACTGTGTTGAGCTTTCCCGTGTTCATGCTTCTTACATTCTATGTTTCTACTGTAATCTGCTTTTGCAGCTTTGGATTTTCTTTTCCTGTATGGCGACATCAGCAACTAGACTTCCAAAAGCTAAACTCCCAAAGGCTTTAATATAGCCACATCATAAACACAATTAGTACTCCAAAATATCCTCAGCCCTTCCTCAATAGCATACTGAGTGCCATCCAATCTGAGGGGGGCCCTCATCTGGCATTATATTGTCAATCATTTTATAATTTCTATTCATGTGGTTTTCTTAGTAAAAATACAGGAGTGATTTACTAGTGTTTTTTTCCTGTGCAGTATGAATTGATGCCTTTGCAATTATCACTAAATTATCACTAAATCTTCCTCCAGCATCTTCCTATATCAGTGCTTCCTAATATAGGTGCCTGTTCACTTTAGCTGGGCAACTGAGATAACCTTCATGCCTTGGGTGATCCTACTGGGAATATATATTCTTGGCATACATTCCTGACATTTCACGCATAAATACTTTTGCTTATGTTGTGAAAGTAACTTTATTGAGCAATATATGCATGTAGATGGAAATAAAAATAGTAAAAATAATTCATAGAAGGATTTTTGGAGACCAGTACTTACTATCCATCCATCCATCCATCCATCCATCCATCCTTTAGACTTATAAGGCTGCTTGGCTTATCTTCTCAAAAAATAAGAAAACTTTATTAAGAAATTACATTTTGACAGAAAGCCTACATAGCTGTCTAGCTGTATTCTATATATAAAAAATGAAAGACCATGCAATATGGTAGAACCCATGAAACTTGAATGGTATCTGCACCTTTATCAGAGAACAGAAAGAAAGGGATTATGGGAACAAGGAACAGGAACTCTTAAGTGATAAAAACTTCTGGGAATGGTACTCTAATGAATCTGAGGCAAGTTGCTCATGTTACACAGGAAGTATAAAGGAGTCTAAAAGAGAATCTACACTAATCTATACATCTATTGTCCTTAGAGATCAGTGGTTGAGAAGGTGCAATGAGACAATGCATATAGAAGCAGATCTTCCAACATGATGCCATCTTACCTTTAAGCATGCCACAATTATTATTTATAATTGCACCTTACTCTTTCTCTTATATAATTCAAGATGTCATTATTCAGTGATACAATAAAAACAGCTTTAGCCTCTGTTAATCTATATTAGACTAATATAATTGATCACTCTATTGTAGGATATTTGTAGCTTAGGGGAGGTTTTAGTTTCTGCCTTACATTTATCTATATTCATTTGTTTGAAATTCAGTCACATAATCCTTAGTCTTCCATAGTCTTTAGTAATTTCTACTTATAGCTAAACTTTACCATCTTAAACTGGGTATTGGGTTAAATCAAATGTGTACACTTCTGAATAAACTATCTGGTGACTCTTTTACATTCTACATTAAGCATACCTAGAAACTATGCCAAGATACAGACATATTGCAGAAAATTAAAAAGATAATATTTTAAATTATTTCCAATTCACCTCTGTTTCAAAAATGAATCAATCAACCCTTCCTAAATATCTGGGTGGAATATGGTTCCTGGACATCATGTCTGTCATTGTTATACTAAATACATCTTTATATAGTACACTTAATATGCTTATTTAACTTTTGCTTTATGCTTTAACTTTCAATCTATTGGATGAAAATAGACTGGCCATATTAATATAAGCCCTGATCCCAGATGGAGTTTATTTAAATTTCAGATTGAAAGCTTACTAAGAACAGATAAGATTGATTGCCCTTTCCAACTAACCATAATTGTATTTCAGGTGAACATCAATTTACTTTAAAGGACACCGCTAAGTAACAGAGTGCATCATACATAATTCATCAATCACAGCTGCCTGTTACATGATTTACTTAAACATATTTCAATGGAATAGAGTTGCATTGTTTTTCTGCTTTGGTTTTTTTGCTTTTAAATTGTTTTAGAAACAATTTATTTGGAATTATTGCTGAAGTGTTCTTCTTGACAAAGAGAAAAATAAATTATTCTTCATTCACAATCTCTTACTTTTCACCAGATGTGCTGGTTATTCTGATTATTAATTTTTTTTCTTTAAAATGAGTTTTCAAACATAGCTGAGACAATCATGTTAATAAATAAAGCACTAAGTACTGTTGTATCAATGTTATGACACTTTCCAAACTGTGGATTCAGTATTGGGTTTTTGCGGGGTGGGGGGTTGCAATAATGTACTCAATTTTTGTTTAATTTTGGAAAACAAAAATCCAAATCCAAACTCTTGCTCCCACAATTCTTTTTAAAATGTTGTTGTTGTTGTGTTATTTTATTTTGTTTTGTTTTGCTTTGTTTTATTTGTTTTATAATTAATTTACAAAGATATATGCTTACCAATTGGACTTTGGCTTTTTAGAAAATCCTGAAGTTCGTCAACTGGAATGCCTTGCATAGCCCAATAGAAATCACTTCAGGTTAACTTAGTTTTACAACCTGCTATTATTTATCCAGTTGTACTTAAAATCCACAGCAAATTTTCTAGGGATGTACAATATAGTCTTATTTACTTTTGCCATGCTATGCAATAGTTCTATCAGAAAATTCTGTACTTTGTTTTACAATACTTACCAATTTTTCTAAAAAAAATATTTAAATGAGGTATATTTTGATTTTTAATCTTAACATTTTACTTTCCCTATCATCAAAATGTAAATTAGGGAGATCCATTTTCCTAAAAGTATGATGCCTGTACCACTTTCAAGAAGTATTCTGTGAAAAGTCACATGTTCTTCTGCTGATGGTATTGGAGAAATTGGACATGTCGGGACAGAACTCTTAGGGTCCTTCAACCTGATACATTCACAGAATAGGAAAGGCTCAACTATATTAAGCGAAAGCCAGTTTGATGTAGTGATTAAGTTGTCAGGCTATTATTTCAGTGAAGGGATGTTCCTAATGTGGTTGAATGTTTGGTAATATCTAATTCTGTCCAGTTTACTTCAGAATCTGGATGTAAATCCAAAGCTTTCAAGGGTACAAAATTTTCCATCTGAATTTGTCATTTCTTAATGTTCTCATTAAGAGCCAGTTGGTGTAGTGGTTAAGGCATCAAGTTAGAAACTGGGAGAAGGCAAGTTCTAGTCCCGCCTTAAGCACAAAGCCAGCTGGGTGACTTTGGGCAAGTCACTCACTCTCAGCCCTAGGAAGAAGGCAATGAGAAACCACTTCTAAAAAAGTTGCCAAGAAAATTGCAGGGACTTGTCCAGCCAGTCTTTGAGAATCGGACATGATTGAACAGAATCTATCTATCCATCCATCCATCCTATAATTAATTTATTCCTTAGCGAAGACAATATAATAACAATAAAATCCAGAATGGGCTAGGAATAACAACACCCTCCACCCCCACCAAAGCTTTCCTGACCACAGAGAACTGGACGGACTTTGGATGTGGTAACTGCTCCAGCAGAAAATCAATACACATAAAAATATTCACTTACTAGATAAGCAGGCAGCATTGCCAAATTTGAGTAATTCTTGCATTTGTGTTAAGAATATACCAATGTGTACCATGCTTACTTATAGGAAACAAACTTAAACTAATATAATAAAAATGAAAAAGAATCCATTACTGTGCAAGCTCAAGCAAAACTTTAATTATCTGTATATCATCTACTGCTTCTTACCACATCATCTCCATTAATATATAAATATACATAACACCTTACCTCCCTACAGTATTTATCTTTTTAATTTTATTTTATCTTTTTATTTTATCTTTTTATTTTACCTTCTTATTTTATTTTATTTTCCAAGCAATAATGAGCCACTTTTAAAACATTTTTTAAATTAATTGTTTTAAAACAATTTTCTTAAAATTGTTTTAAAACTATTTTCTTAAAATTAATTGCTATAGAAACACAGATGTTTTAAAGTACAGAAGATTCCATACACCCTCTCTAATGTCTTTTTGTATTTCTTTTTTCCATTTTTGTGCTTATGTTCTTTCTTCCTACTCTTAGTCATTCTGAATTATACCATATAATTTCAATAGTAATTTCTTTTCAAGAGTTAACAAATTTTTGGAATCTCTTCAATTATGTTTAAAACCATACAGTTATCTTTGCTTAGTAATTTTATATGAGTATACTACTACTAATAGGAAATTCTGCATTTTTATATATGTTCTTCCATCAAGATAGAAATGTAACAAACAAATCCTTTATATTTCTCCATTCCCTTCTCCTGACATACTGTGAAAGTGCTCGTGCAAATTAAATTTGGATGCCACAACAGGTGCTTAACAGATGGAAAAAACACCCATTTGACACTTGGAAAATTACACATAAACCTTCATTTTCTACAGTTATACAACATTTATGTAACACAACCTTGTTTTTTTTCCCGTTAATGCAGTCTTTAAAATTGGCAGAAACATATACAATAAAAATACACTGGCATAAATACAAACATAAGCAAATAAGGAATGGAAAAAAAATGTTTCTACATACTTGCAGGCCCATCTGAAACACTGAGTGACCCATAAAATTAGCCAGCATTCGAATTAAGGCTGCACCCTGCAAACACAATTCACATACAAAAAAAAAAAGGTTGGGTTGTTTTCCAAGCAGTTTCATGGTAATATTACATGAAATCTACATTTATTCCAATATTTATTTTATAATAATTTAGGATTATTATTAATTACATTTAGGATTGCCCCCCCCCCCCAAAGTATTAGCCTTAATTTTAGCAAGCTATATGCTTCACTATAGCTTTGTGGGGACAAAACAGAAAGAAAAATGAAGTTATAAAAATACAGAAATGAGGTTATTTCAAAGACAGTTAGTAGACCTATACCTTACTGATATGAGTGTAACAACATGAAACAGTATGTCATAAAAGCACAATATTTCCCTTGCCAGGCCATTGATTGTTCACAAGCATATATTTGAATGAAAGAAGTAAAGTCTAACACATCGAGATGTAATACATAAGAAAGGCAATAAGTTCTACCAGAGTAATCAGTACAAATGAAATACTGACTACCAGTTTCAAAACAGGTAAGCCCAGGTTTCCTTTATGGTTCCCGAGATTCAACTTTGGACATGCAGATACATGTTTTGACACATGCACAAATCATTTATCTTCTTTTAGTGCAGCCACTTTTAGATTGTAACTGATTCTATTTTTTAACTGGACACACACACATATACACAGCTTAGTTGAGGTTATGGTTGAATAACTTTTTGCTCTGGGTAGAATAAGTTTCAAAAGTGGGGAAGCAATTTCATGAAAGGTTAGTGTCAACTCATTTTCTCCAAATTTTAAGATAGAATCTTAAAAAAAACAAAACATACTACGTCTATTTTAGGGCTTATACTACAGATTTCATGTTTTTATTTATTTATTTATTATTCAAATTTTGTTACCGCCCATTTCCCCCAGAGAGGGACTCTGGGCGGTTTACAATAAAATAATTAATTAATTAAAATTAATACAATAACAATACACATTAAAATCCCATAAAAATAAAAATAAGTTACAAATATAAAATATGATATAAATAATTATAAAATCCAAGTGGCTCTAAAGATTTCAATCCGGTGGGAGGGACTCTAAGGCGCGAGCCACCCCAAGAATGGCTACCCACCTTCCTGCCCTAAGTGAGATGGCAGAACCAAGTCTTCAGGGCCTTCCTGAAGGTCAGTAGTGAAGGGGCCTGCCTCACCTCCAGGGGCAAGATGTTCCAAAGGGCAGGGGCCACTGCAGAGAAGGCCCACTTCCTGGACCCCGCCAGATGAAATTCTCTTACAGACAGGGTCTGTAATGTCCCCTCTCCGCATGATTGGGTGGGGCGGGTCGGTGTTATAGGGATGAGATGGTCCCTCAGGTAGCCTGGCCCCATGCCATGTAGGGCTTTAAAGGTGATAACCAACACCTTGAATTGGACCCAGAAGCAAACTGGTACCCAGTGCAGCTCATGCAGCAAAGGTGTTATATGTGCCAATCTAGGGGCACCAAGATTAGCCCCTATGTTTGCATAGTTTTACCATAAATAATCACAGTTTGGAATTTTTTCCATATTTTACTATGTACCTGTAGATGTTGGTATACAGTATATCTGAGCCTGCAATTCTGAGATCAGTAATTGAATGGGGATATAATTACAGTTTTATTCAAACTTCAGAATTTTTCAATGCAATTTACAATAGGCATAGGTAATCAGGGGTAATCAAAATGTTTTGGATTATTGTACCCATGTTACAGAACTCTATTCTAGAGGACGTTTTCCTAGCCTCCATGCTGTGATTTTAAATGGCATGCTTATACATCTGCATATTTCTAGGGTCCAATGGCTCTCAGATGACAAGGCTATACTTTAAGACTGACTTTTTAAAATGATTTTTTTTTCTTAATGACAGACAATAGAGATCAGGATTTTGGGCCCTTCCACTGATGATGATGGCATATAGAATATTACAAGTTAGATATAAGAGAAGCAAATAGTAAAGAGTATGAATTAATGAATGAATGAAATGAATGTGCGTCTATAAAAATATAAGAAAGGGAAAGGATATATTAGGTCTGAATAAGGCTGGTCTAATCTTGTGGAGTAATGTTGATAAACAGATAGAGAACTGAAGGTTTAGGTTTAATTATGAATTAAAGGGCTAAAATATGTATCAAAAAGTATGCATTGGTGTCACCTAGGTGGTTATTAGCAGATTTGAAAATAAGAATCGATGGGATGTGATAGTTTTATGCGCACTCCAGTGAATGATGATAATAGAAGAACCAAAGGTGAGATTGGGTGGGAACAAGTCAAGATTGGATAGAAAATCTCACTGGCTCATTTGGAGACTTCAGAATGAATAATAATGATTGATGAGTATGTGCTTAGAAAAAGGTCTAAGTATAGGTCTATCCATAGGTACACATACCAAAGTAGTGAATATAAATATACATATAAATGTGTATGCATTGTATGCATGTGCATATGTATATGTGTGAATGTGTGTGAATATACACACACACATATTTACACACAAACAAACAAATTAGGGAAGGTACATGATAACGCATGTGTGAGAATAAATGGAATGGCTAGCAAATGGTTCAACACTGAGCAGGGTGTAAAATAATGATTTGTGTTGTCCTTTTTTGTTTAATTAATATATGGATAAATGTACAAGGAATGTTTGTGGTTAAGTTACAGGTGATTCGGATGGGGTCATGAACTAAGCAAAGGCTTTATTCCTGTTTCAGAACTAGAATGACTTGCAATGAATGATAGAGTATAATGATAGATTGTAATGATACAATGACAAATATTTTAAAAAAAAGAAAATTAATGTATCAAAGACCAAGATGGTTGTGTTTGACAGAGAAAATTGGAATTAACTATGGGAATGAAAGAAGTGGTAGTTTGGTAACCAACGTAAATGAGGATCAAATTGGAAAAGAAATATATGAAAGAAGAATGAATGGGCTGAGAAGAAGGGAAGGATAAGAAAAGTGTGGTTGGAAAGAACTGGCAAGATCTTCAAAAAGAGAGGTGAAAGATTTAAAGAACAAAAGGCAATATATGAAGTGGTATATGGACATGGTGGAAGCAAGCAGGATTTGCAAAAATAGAAAGATATGGAGAAGTACAGTGAAATGTGTTGCTATAAACTAGTTTCAGCTATGTTTCCTTTTCTTTTTTCTTGTATCTTTAATTTCTTTATTTTACTATTTCCTACTGCTTTTCTGCAGTCTGCAATACAATGCTTTACTCCCAAAGGGAGTAGCATGATGAATACATTATATGTCAAACATACAGCATATTGAAATTCTGAGTATTTTTTTCCATTTCAAACCCACTAAGCTTGTCAACATTTACAGCAGAGTCTTATCTATTTTATTACATTAAAATAATATCCACCTTATTTAATGTCATAAACCATCCTCCAAGTCCAGAAGATGGGTTGGGTTTGTAATTACTGCTATTCTCTACCACAAAGTTCGGTGAAGCTGTAATAGACACTAAGGTTAACATCCTATGGATCACAGGATAGCAATGCCTGGTGCTGCTGAGCCATAGTGATGTGTGTAGTTTTCTGTTTCTTTCCCCAGCCACAAAATTCCCTAATAGTTTATATTTTCCAACCAAGAGAGTTGAAAAAAAGGCCAAAGCTGTATGTGACTGTTCTTTCATTTTTGCTAAAACTGTATATGCAAACAGATCACCGTTTAATTTTGGGAAACTCATACTGTCCCATGGTTGAAACCCATTTAAAAAAAGGACAGCAGTTTGCAAAGTACACATACAAGAAACTTTACATTGTATCTGCCCTTCAAACAGCACGCAGCAAACAATATTCAAATCTCTTTTAGAAAATAATCATTTTGTTGATACTAGGCAGACACAGCTGGGTGCCAATATGAAATTTAGCTTATTAGGAAATTCACAGCATGAATTAAAGTTAGAGAACAAACTCTGTCAAGCTTGGATCATAAAATGACACTTAAAAATACTTCCATAAAGTGAGGAAAATAAATTTGAAGTGCTCTTGTGAATTTCTTTAAAATGTATTTTGACTTATTTTAAACAAGGAAGCTTCAATAGTATCAATATGAATCCCATGTAATATATTTGAATTTTGACGTTTAAAATGGTAGCAGTTTGAAGTATCAATACTAAATACAGTATATTTATCTGGAAATAATCCTCACTGAATCCCATGGGATAATTTAGTTAGGGAGGGAATTTCTTTACTTTTTGATCATTTGATAGGGGTTCAACAATGACACTCGCTCTCTAAAACAAACTTCCAAAAGCCGATATTTTCTAGAAGTGCTAGACTACAACTCCTGGAATTCTCAGCCAGTATGAACAATAACTATGGTAGAAAGAATCTCTGGGAATTGCAGTCTCAACTTATCTAGGAGATTGCAATTAGGAAAAGATTGCTTTAAATGCTAAAGATATAACAATGTTGTTCTTACATTGTTATGATTATAGCATTTTTTTCAAAAGTTACTAATTCCTTACTGTACTTCAAAAGACTCAAAGTCTACATTCAAAATTCGCAGTCAGTAAAACCTCATCAGCTAAGATCTGAATAGTGTGCACCACAATCAAAGCCCTTTTGGCAGCGTAGAATTACTCCTCAGGGAGATTTTACGCTGATTATGATATTTTCATTATTTTAGAAATGTTTTAAAAAATTATTTGTGTTGTGTTGTGTTGTGCTCAGTTTCCACATGTTAAATTCCTGTATTTTTATTAATAATTACTTCACTTATTTTAACCGGATTTATATAGTTGACTTATTGATTTTATAAGCTATTTAAAAATACTTTATCTTAAAAATTGGGACATACATAGTTTAAAAATATAATAAATCAAAATGTATCTGTGCATCTCTGTCAACATGTTTCACCTCATTTATTCATAAAGTCAAGTATCTGCAAATTGTCATGAGTAATACATGCCTTTTCACTTTTAGTTAATTTTCCAGTGAAGAAAATGCTTAATATTTTCCAGGTCATGTTCACTTGGTTCTATTCCCTGATTATAGTATGTATTTATGTATGTATGTATGTGTGTGTGTGCGTTTGTGTGTATGTATGTATGTGTGTGTGTGTGTGTGTGTGTGTATGTATGTATGTATGTATGTATGTGTGTGTATATATATATATATATATATATATATATATATATCAAAAATTAATTGACTGTACAGGTGATTGATTTTTTTCCCACAGCAATAAGTACACAAGAAAGACATAATCCACAAACTGCTTCATTGCTTGGATGTGCATTTCCCACACATTACGAAACCAAACCAGCAACTAAAGCCTAGCAACCAAAGACACATCTATGTACAAAGTACACCAAAGTGTACGGGTATCCCCTGGATCACAGCTTCTGCCGTATCTCTATAACGCAACACCCAAAATCGCTCTCATATTGTCTGTCTCCAGCCAAAGATTCTTGGTAATAATCCTCAAACCAAGCTTTACAGGACCACAATGTTTTATACTGTTATTCACAGGATGCCCAGGACAGGAAGGAAAGATAACAATGGTAGTCTGTTCCAGATTATCTATCTGTCTGTTACAGATCATATACCAAATGGCTGATTCTTTCTCTCTTACACTGAGCCTATAAATATCCAACAGGGTTTGCATAGATCCAAATTAGCAAGGCAAAATGAAATTAGAAGCACACATGGATGTGCAGTAGCACATCTTGAACATCTTAAAGCAGGGATATTTTTTCCTGGGCTTGTACAAATATTGGACAATGCCAGGAAGTGGTTTACAATGTCTCTGAAAAGTGCTATATGCGCTCTGAATCACATTTTTGTCTTTTGAATTCTGATCTTTACACAGTCCCAGTATCCAACCACATCAGTATGACTGAAGAAAAAAAAAATGAAATCTAGACTTTACCTATTAGTTATGTGACTTGTTTAAAGTACTATAAATACCTTGTTAAGAAAGCATTAACAAGTTGATAGGTTTTTTAAGCAGTACTTTATGTTTACTTTCCTCTATCTATATAAGCTTTTTAACAAATGGAAATTTGGGCAAGCACTGAAAACAAAAAAAGGAGAGAATATCTCAAGTGCCAGTAGAATATTTTCATTATATAGAAGTCCAGTGCTTTTTGTAAGACTCCTTTATCAGGGGCATTGTGCTTACTAGCTAAAATATTTTGGTTAGAAGTCTAAACAGTAAAATATTTTCTATTGGCACTTAGTGTATATTAGCTCTCTTTAATAATCATACTTCATTGGAACTCTGGAGTTGAGTTTCACAGTCATCAATCTGATCTCTTATCTGCCTTAGCCACATGCTAAAGATTCTAAGGAGTTTAAAGGAAGACTGCAAAAAAAATTCTTCCATAGGTAAATGCCATAAATCTGAATTACTCACATGTCAGATTGAAGCTTTAAGCACAAGCCAGATATGAAGAATTTGAAGATCATGCAGCCTCTCCTAACTCTGGGGAGAATGGAAATGCTTATCAATACAGTTCCCTAATCAGAAGTAGGCATTTACAAAACATAATTAAATTTTTGGTTTTCCAGGTATGCTTACTGCCAACGAAAACGATCATATCCTCACAATGGAGTGCACTTATGAGTTTATCAATACTTTATTAAGTAAAGTGTTTGCATGGTTTTCCTGAAATGTATACTTATGACACTAGGAACTCTGCCAATATTTCACAAAATGATAGAAGCTTCCCTTGCTGGAATACTTAAAGAGAATGGCTTGTGATTTATCTGAGAAAATGTAGAGAAATCTATCATAAGGAGAATGAGAAAATGAAACTTTGCCTCCTGGTACAGTTTACAGTACTGAACAATTCTTCTCTGGGATAGATGTTGACATGCTAAAGATAGAATAAATCTTTGAGGAAATGTTCAGATGAGGAAACTTCATGAATACAATCTGACAGTATGTGGAGGAAACAAGTCCATATTTTATATTTATGTATCATGCTCGTAAAGGATAACAACTCTAGGACAGTACAATTATTAAAGATACAAGCAATGAGTTCAGCAACATATATTTATTGTGAGGCCTTAGGCAATCCAAAATTTCATAGTACTCACTTGTAATATGGAGTTACTTAAACTGACCAACTTGTTTGGAATCATATCAAGAAAATATTTAATCTCTTTTACGCTTATGGAGAGTACAATCTAAATAGTCATTATTATTATGGACTCCTTTTTTTTTGATGGAACATTCACAATAGCCTGTATTGCCATTTTCTAGGTTCGTACATCTCATCTATTAACATAAGATAATTTCCATATCCTGTGGTGGGGGATGGCATAGGATCAACCTACAACTTCTACATGGACAATTTCCAATCTACAATCCTCCAAAGCATTTAGAAGCTGACTGTGAGATCATTGTCACTACTGTTTACTTCAAAATAATGAGGCTGGAGAATGGCATGAGGCCATCAGTGCTGCACTCTAGCCAACCAGTGGGAGAATACAAAAACTGTCGATTCCTCACCCCTGAATTATTGTGCCTTCTACAGTAATAAAATCCCTTTGCACCAGTGCAATACAGAAAGGGAAAAATGTGTAGTGTTATTCCCCCCACACTCCCCCGCCATGTTTTCAGTTCATTCAATGTGCATTTCTCTAGCTATTTTGTAACAAATGTGTTGGTATGAAGCAAAACTGCCTAGGTATCAAGACATAATTCATCCTGCTGATAAATCTCTACTGAAAGCTGAGGATAGCATGACACTGTAAATTTCCAGTCATTTCCAGGCGTTTTTCCCAAGAGTTGCCGCAATGGGAAAGTATAGAGCCACTGTGTGTGGGGCGAGTGGGAGGAAAATGACTCATTTTCCAGTTATTTTCTCCTGAGTCCAGAGGCTAGGAGGTATAGTACATTTGGTATATGCTACTTTTAACAGTAGGAAAAGTCAAACTGGCCAGTTATAGGGATTGTGGAACTGACAAGAAACTGACTAAAAGCATTAAAATTGTGTTCACTGATAAAATTGCTTATGAAATCTACTGGAGAACTCTGAGGTAGAGGATGGGAGGTAGAGTGAAATAAGAGCTACTCTGAATACAAAAATAACTGATCCCTAAGTCTTGCTGAGCTCCAGCACTGTAAATTGCAAAACTGAACATTTTTGCAATGTGAGCTGTGCTCCAGCCAAAAGGGAAGAAATTGGCTTAATCGTCCAGGGAGAATGACAATCTGTGAACGTAGTAATGTAGCACTAGAATAGTACAAATGCCATGTATGCAGGGCATAAAAAGCTGAAAACTGCAGGACATAAAACATTTCATATGTCAAAGGCTGTTTTCAGAGGCAACAAATTAAACATTAACATATTTTAACTTATTTTAATATATTAGCATTAATTGCATTATCTACAATAATAAAATTTTGTGATGGGGGGTACAATGACATATTAAAAATAAATGTTCCATCAGCCATTTCCTTCCTCATAATTCATTACTAAAGTTATGAAGGAAAAAATAGGAGAATGAGAGAAATATACGTATCTTGTATCTTCACATAGTTTCACGTAGACAAGACCACAAGAGATTAATATAATCGGAGTACAAGAGGTATTCGAAGACTCATTCATAATAGCAGATACTTACGCTTAGAGAAAACTCGTACAAGGTGATTATCAATGGTATATTATTTCAATATTGATTGCTAAAACTGATAATTCATTTTCTAAAAACCATTAGAAATGTAAGGATGAGGTTGGATAATTCTTTGTATTTGGTGGCAAAGTTGTAAAGCCCCGATTTTGAAAAATCCAATGGTTTGGTCTAGTGGTTAAGGCAATGGGCTAGAAACCAGGAGACTGGGAGTTCTAGTCCTGCCTTAGGCATGAAAGCCGGCTGGGTGACCTTGGGCCAGTTAGTCTCTCTCAGTCCAACTCACCTCACAGGGTTGTTGTTATGGGGGAAATAGGAGAAGGAAGCAGTATGAGGTATGTTCACTGCCTTGAGTTATTTATTAAATAATAAAGGTGGGATAGAAAATAAAAAATAATAAATAAATAAATAGTAGTCTTATAGTTGTCTAATTATCTGGTATCCTGACATTTCACAGGCACCTGTGGCTGGCAAGTTCCACAGGCAAAGTAATTTGATCTGTAGTGCATTTCTCAGTGCTCATAGGCAACTGAAGAGGAACTAAGGTCTTGTATTCTTAACAAAACTAACCTTTAATTGGACCATATCCCCAGAATTCTGGAAAATCAGATTCTGATTGGTTCTTTGTCCAGGTGAATTTTGGGTCTGATTTGAAGAAGTTCCAAAAGAACTAATTCTTTATTGATCTGTCTTTAAAATATTATACTTCTTTTTATTCTTTCAGTGGGCTGCTGAAGATTCTATATGGTGTTGGTTGATTAAGGGTTGTTTTATCGTGATGTGACATAAAGCCAGGAAGCCAGGCTTTGTTAACTTTCAGAATCTCTTCCTTCTTCTTAAAGTTGTTGGGATGTTTATAAATTTCAACTGCTTCTCTGTGCAGTCATACTGTACATGATGATTTCAGCTGATTGCTAGTACTTTTGTCTCTTTAAATTGAATCTTATCCCCATTATATAGGAGTGTGTGTTCAGCTATAAAAATAACATCATATACACATCGAAGGACAAACTACCCCAAGTAAGAGAGATGTATAATGAGGTCTTGGGTTCTACAGGAGAGTGCATCAATCCAAAACTCCATTTGAATGTGTATATTTCAACCAATTTAGAAGTAGCATTCTATACTTCCAGTGATGTTAACGTTATCTATTTTAATTGCCAGATTGTATCACTTGTCTGATCTCACCAGAGATCAGAGTAACTGTTAGCCTGTGAGATGCTGTCAAAGTATCCCAGGTATCCCAACTCATTGGATAAGTGGGTTGAATCCTTAATATATGTTGATGTAAGTCCAATGTAAGGTTGTAAAAGCACAGCTAGGTGTTTGGCAATATATATAGGAGAACTTGGACCATAAGGAAGGCTTTTTTGACTTCTCAGACTAAATTAATCCATACAAGCACAGTGGCAAGGGTTCCCTTTTGCAAAGATTTTTGTGCATCTCAGATAAAATTGAGAAGGAAGATAGATGCTTTTGAACTGTGGTGTTGGAGGAAAATTCTGAGAGTGCCTTGGACTTCAAGAAGATCAAACCAGTCCATCCTCCAGGAAATAAGGCCAGACTGCTCAATGAGGGAATGATATTAAAGGCCAAACTGAAATACTTTGGCCACATAATGAGAAGACAGGACACCCTGGAGAAGTTGCTGATGCTAGGCAGAGTGGGAGGCAAAAGGAAGAGGGGCCAACCAAGGGCAAGATGGATGGATGATATTCTAGAGGTGATGGATTTGTCCCTGGGGGAGCTGGGGGTGTTGATGACCGACAGAAAGCTCTGGCATGGGCTGGTCCATGAAGTCACGAAGAGTCGGAAGCGACTGAATGAATAAACAACAAATAGAAGAACTAATGGAACTTAAAATCAGACATAATGGAACAGACTTTTTATGGATCTTTGGTAACCCATACAAAAGAAGAGTAAAATAACAAACTTAAATGGGACCTGACAATTGTTGTCTTACAATGAACTAATCATCTCATCAAAATCATCATCAACATCATCAATTTTATCTGAGATGCACAAAAATCTTTGCAAAAGGGAACCCTTGCCACTGTGCTTGTATGGATTAATTTAGTCTGAGAAGTCAAAAAAGCAATCCAGAAATAGGAAATGTAAACTGTTGCCATACTTGTGCCAAGAAAAGTTTATGAATGTATTCATGAAGTAATCAGGAATTAAGTTCAATTTAAAGAGACTTTCTTTTAATTAATAACATTCTTACTGCTTCTGCCATTCCTATGTTCTTTTTCATTATGATCCACTTACAAAAATATATAGTAATGTAACTTATTCTTGTACATCTGCATGAGTTTCATACAGATAATGTTAACATCAGTGGAAAAATAGAATGCTACTTCTAAATTGGTTGAAACATACACATTCACATGGAGTTTTGAGTTGATGCACTCTGCTGTAGAACTTAACATAAAATGCTCTCTCAGAGCTTTGCATCATGATGTTTTTACACATGCATAGCCATGGACAGCATAAAATATAAATGAGAAGTACATTTGTTCTCACAGATACTTTGGACAAAGAATGTTCCTGTTTCTTCTCAAAGTTCATGAAGAAAACAAAAATCAAGAGAATATCCTAAAACAGCAATAATGGACTGTTTTATTCAGAATGTTTAGTAGGACCAAGACTAACATTCATGATAAACAATATGTATTTTATAAAAATAAGTAAAGTAAAATGAACATTAGACTTAAAAGAACTGGGAAATGAGTATCACAGCTATAAGCAGACAAAAGCCAGATAGACAGACAGACAGATAGAATTATAGGATTTTATTTTACATTGAATTTTACGTTATTATAAATATGCTTATAAACAAGTAAAAAAAAAAAACAGTTCCCTATAGTTTGGCAGTGATTATTAAGCTACCAAAAAGGGCCTTAATGGTTACCACTAGCACTTTAAATTGCACCCAGAAGCTTATAGAAAGCTAGTACAGGGCCCACAGCACAGGTATAATGTGCTGTGGCTTGTAAATGCCAGATAATACAAAGGATGATCAAACTGGAGCTTCCAGGTGGTCTTTACCCAAAAGAGCTTTGCAGAAAGAACCAGAGTGGTAAAAATGAAGAATGAGAGCAAAGACAGCTATGAAAGAAAAATAACTGAAAAAAGTGTCATAGGTAGGGTTACCAGATGTCTGGCAAATGGAGGACATGTCCTCCTTTTTATCCTCATGTCCTCTCTCTGGCAGGCATTGCCTTAAAATCAAATATTGGACGTCTTTTTGAGTGTCTTGTTTTTTGTTTTCTTTATTTTGGACAATTTTCACAACAGTAAGTTGTTCAAACTTTCATGAATTATGACCTTGTAAATTGTCTGCTTCTTTCTTTTGTCCATCAACAGACTCAACAGCCTAAATTTATGTTATTAAATTTATTTCCTGATTCCAGCAATCGGCTTCAATCTAGCCCCTTCAAATCTATGATTAATGCAGTGTGTAGATCACATGATGTGTCATACATTTCTATGGTAAAATCTGAAGTGTCATTGTGAATTCTATTTTATTGCTAGCATATATTCTTGAAAATAAAGGTTTGTTGGAAAAATATTGCAATTGAAAAACCAATCTTTCTGATGCTTGAAAAAGTAATTCATATACAGTACATGTAGGCCTAAGTATAAATTTTTGCAGTTTGTCACTTTAATTATTGTTGCAGATGCCAAGAAAGTTTAACAGTTTAACAGTTGGTGTGTCCTCCTTTTCCTGCCATTTGTCCTCCTTTCTAATTGTCCATGTCCCCTTGCCTTTTCAGATATCTGGTAACCCTAATCACAGGGCTCTTTAAGGTGCCTGCAGCTTAAAATGATTCAAGAAAATATGTGACCATAACCTGATAAGGCAAATTACATTATTCCATTTACAATAATTAGCCATACTGGAACATGGAAAAACAATGCCAAAAGGCTATTTCATCTATTTATGACTCATTTTCCTTCATTAAAAACAATTTCAAAACAGAATATATTCTTAACAATATTCTTCTCTATTTGTGACTGTTCATCAGAAAGTTACGTAGATCATATTAACCCAAATCTAATACCAAAATGGGATGGGTCAGAAAGATTCAGATATTCAAATCAGAAGTGCTTGTCCAAAGTAGACTCAATCCAAATTTAGTGAACTGGGTATTTAGAAAGATGTATGAAAAAAAAAAATCATGTAATTCTCTTCAAGTTGTCACCATAAGAAAAACATGAGATAGGAGGGCATATTGTTTTGTTACTGACTACTCTAGCTTTTAATCACAGTAAGTGGTTTTGTTAAAGTACCTCATCACATTATTTGGAGGATACTGAAGTAATACATTATAGATTTTTCTAGTGTTCCTTGCTAGCTTTTTTCTCCAGGAACAGGAATGTTCAAAAAAAAAAAAGAGTAAAATTTCTGGAAACTAGCAGTGAACACTTGCTTGGAAAACACTGCCACTATATGCCAAATATCCACAACCCGTCTCCCTCCTGCTGCATTTTCTGTGACTGTGGTACAAGTAGAGCAGAGAACAGAACAAAACAAAACAAGCCTTAAACTGCTTTTCAGTCAATGTCTACATCATCTCAAGGCCATGAATGTATATCTCTGAAATGATGTAGACACCTCAATGCTTTATGCCAGTTTCATGGTAACATCTCACCTCTGAAGAAAAGCAAAAGAGGAAGAAAGTAAATCACTCTTAACCCCAAATGTAAATTAAAACCAACATACTCACTCTTAATTAAAACCAACATACTTACTCTTCTGAAACTATCCACAGTCATTTATTTATTAGATTTGTACAACCAAGCAAATGTCCCAGAGGTTCACATACATCAAAAGAAGTACAAGAAAATATCCACAGTGGAAAAAAAGTAAAAAACAGTCAAAACCAAATAATCATGCACTTATCAATAAGACAGTCTGACAGCATCAGCTCATGTTCCCAAAGGCTCTTGAAAATAACTCAGCTTTTAAAAGCTCATAGAAAGTCAACAGGAGGGGGTGGGGGAATCAATTTTTTTCAGGGGCAGCTGTTTCATAGTGTACGCACTCATAGGGAAGTGGAACCTATGAGCTTACACCACTCTTACCTTGGGGGCCACTGGCAAGTTCTCCTGGGACATCTAAGTCAAGATGGTTGAAATTAGTTTTCATAATAACTGACCACAAAATAAATTGCTCTTTTTATTATGCATTATGGGAGTTAGTACTAAGGAAATGGTTTCTTTTTTTAAATAAAATATGTTTTATTCTGTGCTAATAGTGTGTATGTGTGTGAGTGTGTGTGTGTGTCTGTAATTATTTTGAATTAAATTTTTGTACTTACCTGCCAGTTTTATCACTTTTGCTGTGCAGGTGCTTTTGAACTGATTTCTGATAAAGCCAAAATGGGGATATTCTTCCTAAATAAAACTATACATATTAATTGGCTGGAAGATTTTAAATAAGATATAAAATTATACAGAATCGAAACTTTCTGACATTGGGGTAGAAATTATTTTTTTCATAGTGCTCAGGAGATGGTAAGTTAAAATGATTGTTCGTGAACCCTTAGTCAGGAATGACAATTCTTAATTTAATTTGACTAACTTTAATTTCTATAAAGTATGTTATATTCATAACTATCTTTATGTTCAAATGCACATTAGTTTGAATGCTAAAAAGCAAATGGGTCTGTAATTAAACCTTAAGTGATTTATATCATTCGTGTCATTTCAGTGTTCATGAACATTTTCAACCCAACTGCTTTGTAATATAATGTTATTTTCAAGAGCCTCAGAGGAAACATTCTGTAAGCTCTGCCTGGAATTTCTTTCCTTTCAATTCTGATTAAAGTAGAATGGATTGTTAGCAGGACTCAGTGGAGGAAGAGGAAATAATCACCTGACAGAACATGGAGGTAAAAGAATATTGGAATAAATGCCAGAAAAATCACACAAATATATAGCTTGTGTCTTTTCTCCTATTCCCACCTTTTTATAGGCGATCCAATCAAATACTCGGTCAATGTCTGTGGCCTGCTGCACGTCCTGTGACACTGGATGTGAACTTGCCAGGCCATCAAGTAACATTACTTCATGTAAGACATCAGTCAGAAACCTCTGCTTCTCCTGAAATACAACAGAACATACTCATACATTTGTAGTTACAGGGATCAAGAGTGGAATCAAAGACCATTGTTTTATACCATTCTTTTTTACAGGATAATTTTACAGAGATAATTCGGTGGATTTATGAGATTTCTTTTCTATAAGGTTGTATTTTATCATGATCACTTTCTGGTAAGAGAAGAATGTCAATGCTTTATGTTTTCAAATCATGTACACTTATTTAGAAACAAAAGAAAAGAAAAGAAAGTTAAAATATCATTAAGATATTTTATTAATCACCCTTAGATTATATTTAGCTACATTGCCTGTACTTTTGAACTGATGTATACTTAAGTCTTCTGAGTGCTTCACATGTTTTACAAATACATATAATAATAATAAAAAAATATTTTTAGTAACTACAGTAGACTCCCAGTTAACCGGCACCCATGGGGATTGGTAGATGCTGGATAAATGCAGTTTCTGGTTGCTTGAGAGTTACTATTAAACCTTAATACCCAATAGATGGTAGTATAGAGATACAGATTTTTTTGCTGATTGCTTGGGAGTGCTGGTTTTTTTTTCCTGGTTGCTTGAGAATGCCAGTTTTTTTCCGGTTTGATTTTTGTGCCGGTTGCTTGAGAGTACCTGTTGCTTGAGTTCCAGTTAACTGAGAGTCTACTGTACTTCATGACTTTGTATATGGAAAATTATATTTATCTATGTGCTGATATAAATTGTTCTCTGCAATATGAAAAGGCTGTTCCATTTGTGATCCATTTGGAAATTCAGATTTTAAGTAAAAATTATCTGTAGCTGACTTACATTACATCACATTATGGTAAAGATGCCCCTGAGTCATGCTCAGCTCTTGGAGATTACATGGACATAATGAAGTTTCAAGACAATGTACAGAAGCGGTTTGATACCACCTTCGTCTGGAATAACCTTCAACTTTCAAGTCTAGCCTACATTCCAAGTGTTTCCTGGTATCTCCAATTTAATTACTAACCAGGCTTCCTAGTCCAGATAAAGTTGGCTAGGGGCTGCCATTCTTCAGACTATATTATTAAATTTATGAGCTTCTCATGCACACATGCAGGCTTGTAAGCAATCACATCAGATTAAATGTTGAATAAAATAAAAATGTGTTACCTTATCATTATTGCAGAATTAAATGAGGATGGGCTATTAATTGAGATTTTAAATTGAAAATTAAGAAGCATAAGCAAAACAGATGTGAATAGGCTATTTAATTTGTGACCGTATGGATCCATGTCTCCAAACAAAAGAATTTCTAGAAGTCTAATAAAGGCAAGAGATTCAAGCTTGCTGTAATATGTTTGTTTGTTTGTTTATTTATTTATTTAATAAATTTATTCACCGCCCATCTCTCCCCTACGGGTAATATGATACCATGTGAAATGGTTTCTTTCCCTTCATTGGAGATTTTCAAACAGAAGCTAGATATTCATCTATCAGGGATGGTGCAGTGAATCCTACAGTGCGCAAGGAGATTGCTTTTGATGGCCTCTTAGGTCCTTTCTAATTCTATGATTCTAGGACACTCCATCACAAGCCCACACCATTAAAATCAGATACTTATGGACACTGATATTTCATTTCTATGAAGTGGAAGGCCTTCATTAGCTTAAAGAGATTGGTATACAGTATTCCATGTATGCAGTCACAGGGCTGGTCTAAACTCTACAGTTCCATTTCCAGACTAGGATTGTCAACTAATTCATCGGACATAATGGATTAAGAAAAAGGCAATTTAGTATGGCTAGATTCAGAAGATTCTTTGGGGGGGGGGGGAGATCAAAGAATCTGAAGTCAGCATTTCCTCCCTTTTACATGTAGACAAATTTTGTAATAGGAAACAAAATATTCAAGATCTAATAGTCATGAAGGAAACTCTACTGCTTATCCACCATTACTACTTAGAATATTGGAGAATAGTCAAAGAAACAAAGACAAAGAAACAGAATATTTTGGTTATTTTCAAAAGAATTTACATGTGAAAGAGACAAGGCAAGTGTTTCATTTCTTGGGGAAAGGAAAAAGAAGCCAGCTTACTTACAACTTAATATACCTGACTTTTGTCAAGTATTTGAGTAATTGGATTTTAGTAAAAAGAAAGAAAAAAATGTGCTGGGAGAAGATACTAACAAAAGATCAATGCAGAACTCCCATTTTGGCATAATAAATATATAAAATCTTAAATGGGAAGTGTTTCATATTACCTTTTCTGGGGTGAGAATACCAATATAGCGCAACAAGTTCTTGTTTTAGAATTATCCTGAATGGACATTGCAGCCATCCTTTAAAGTTTCATGGCAGAACAAGGCAGTGAGATGTGGGCATTAGCTCTCTCTGAAATGCTAAATCATAGAGCCCATACAACAATATACAGCAGGTCCCCAGTTTAAGAACATCCCAGTTTACAGACAACTCCTAGTTAAGAACGGACTGCCACAAAGACTATTATATGAAAAATTTGAGTTCAGTACAATGTTTTAGGTTAAATACACAATACTACTTTGTGTATTATTGTGTTTAAGATGTTTTAGTGTATCTGGAAGTGTTTCTTAAGTGTTTTATATGCATAGAAAGGTAAATATATATACTATATATTAAGACAAGCATTTGACTAACTGATGCTAAATAACTGTTCCACGTTAGATACAAATTCGACTTAAGGACTTAGAAACGGAAATCGTTCTTAAACTGGGGACCTGCTATACTTACTGAGATTTACTAACCATTCATTATATTTTTTAACCACCCAATATCTGGTCAGCTACTTACAGTACATGCATTTTATACCAAACTGTTATTATTTTACTATTGTAGTTTTTGCATTTTAAAAATTGATAAATAACATAAATTCAGGTAAAGCAAATAGGTATCACTGTTCTCCATATTCTGGTAATTTGCTAGCAATTATGTGCTCATATTTCCAAGAAATATGTACAGGCTGTACTATTTAAGGCTTGAAAGTAATTCAACAGTAATTAAAATAATGTGGGCATGAGATGTTTGTTTATAACTAGAAATTGAATTAAAGGAGCTATATATGAATAAAACTTACAAATGAAGAGTTCCCTCATCTCCTGTTCCAGTTTTCAAAATTATGGAGTGACTTATTTAAATTATCTATTCTTTATTCTGATAGTTCATAACAGTTTATTATATACATATGATGAAAAGGAAGTCACTACTCCTGAGTTTATCATGCCGATTGACATACAAACATCCACTTAATATAATTAGTATGACAATGGTGCAATATTTGAGCTAGATATAAGAAATAATTGTTCCAAAATATAATACAATCATACATAAGCAATCTGCTATCTGCATGTGAACTCAATTACCCTTGATGCAGCCCATAGAATCTCTAAGATCTCTCCCCATTTTTTTTTTTGTACTGCCCAACTAATCAGCAATTAGCTGGGTGCATTTTCTCACTATCAGTTGAAGCTATTTTGTGTCATGGTTAAAGAATGCTTGTTAAAAAAAAACAGCTGAGAGGACATATGATAGCAGTTTTCAAATATCTTAAATGATGTCACATAGAATTGGGAGTGAAGTTATTCTCTACTGCTGCAGAGAACAGGACCAGAAATAGTTGGTTAAAACTAAAGGGTTTAGTAGGCTCAAATTAGATGTCAGGAAGGACTTTCTGATGTACAAGCTCTTAGCCAGTGGAACAGGTTGTCACACAAAGTGGTGAGTTTTTCACTGGAGGTCTTCAATCAGAGGCTGGATGGTCAGAGATGCTCTAGTGGATACTGCACTTATGGAGGGTTAGACTTGATGACATCTAAGGTCCCTCCCCACTCTATAATTCTGTGAACAATGAAGCACTATAAGCACCTCACATTTAGAAAAGGGTAAGTCCATCACTCGACTGGGGAAGGCAATGGCAAACCACCCCACTATAGTCTGCCAAGAAAATGTCACAAAAGTGGCGTCCCCCCAAAGGGTCAGACACGACTCAGTGCTTGCACAGGGGACCTTTCACCTTTCACTAGTCCATCTCTACTAACAGTCATGTTCTGCCTACCAGGCTAAATTATGTATCTACCTACTGCCTATTCAGCTGTGAAAGGATTCCTTCCCAAAATCATTGTATGAATGACCAGTGGAAAATGAGAGAAAAATAACAGCAAAATTCTCATGTTATTATGTAATATTAATTAAAAGCTTTTTATCTGGATCCTTAAACAAGAATAGTTACAGAAGGAATGTTTCTTTAAAAAGATAAAAAATGAAGTCCCTCTATTACTGGGAAGCATGAAATTTATGTTGAAGCAGAAGAAACAATCATTCCAAAATAATTCACTGAAATAGTGAAATCAGCTGAGACAATCTTAAAGTAATAGTTGCAAACTTTCATATACTTTTATGATTTGAATTGTAAGTCTCACAAAATGTTACAGCATTTTAATGAAGAAGATGAATATTTTAGCAGGTAGTTTAAGTTTAAGGCAACTACAAGTCTACTCACAGCTTTCTT
Organism: Candoia aspera; assembly: GCF_035149785.1. Classification (NCBI taxonomy): domain Eukaryota; kingdom Metazoa; phylum Chordata; class Lepidosauria; order Squamata; family Candoiidae; genus Candoia; species Candoia aspera. Next base: position 45,001,550 of record NC_086159.1, read on the forward strand.
CATTTTTGTTTAAAATTTTAGTCAGGAAGGAGGTCAGCAACTGACACCATCCCTTAGGGTCCTAGGTCATGTACCATGAGATACTTTTGAGTATTTAGCTTGAAGAACTTTACCTTATTGATGTTCAATTAATGTTTATGTTTATGTTTATTAAGTCTACTCAACTCTGACTTTATAAAAAGAAATGATAACATGCAGTTATTTCAATTTTAAACTAGTTTCAGTTTTCCAGGAGAAATGATAGAATCATCTAGACCATGGAGTACTATACTTTCAATTCATTTCAAGGAATATGAAAGAGATTTGCACAATTACTAGAGTTCCGAACTTAATCTTTGATTAAAAGTTTGGCTTTTCTAGCAACTGTATTGGATAAATCAAGGCAGGGTACTTCAAGGTGGCTGTTATGCTGAATTCTCTCCTCTTGATTCAGGTTTTTTTTCTTCTTCTACCTTAGGAGAAGGCTACACTGTCAATCAATATTCATAAATTCCAGAAATAAGTATGTTAGACACATTTGATTATCTCCATAAACTATGAATAGTTTTTTTTAAAGTGACATGGTTAAGAGAAAGTCAGAGCAGCCTCCTCCTTTAAAAAGAACAAGATTAAGGGAGCAACAGGAGAATTCAATGCAACTGTCATCACTGATGTATTCTGTCTTGAGTCATCCAATAAAGTTGTTAACAAAGCAAAACTTTTATGAGCGAAAGGGAGAAGGCCATTGAGTCCTTTAAAATGCTTTATCAGCACTGTGTGTGGTAGTGGTTGCTAAAGCATTTGACACATTGGTATTTTATGGATAAAAAGGAAAATCACTCACTAGCAATTCCTTTTGTCATAGTCTTCTCCACTGCTTTCTACTAACACAGACATTCAAGGACAAAAATAATGTCAACTCCACCTATTTGGAAGCAGGAAAAATAAAGAGCTATGGATAATGTCTAGATAGGCCTAGATCTTATTCTTCTATTAAAGTAATTTAAAGAAGAACCCTAAAGAAAAATATCCTTATGAAGAAATTGATAAAAATAATGAAAATACATTATATATTATTTTCCAGACTGAGGAAAAGAAATACCACTACTTATTGGTAGCACCAGTAGTTTCAATTTAGAAGTGCAAAACAGTAGTTTCTTGAAATATTATACATAACCCATAGGAGATATCTTCATTAGTGCATGAGATCATGTTTATCTACACATGAGGTACTGTTTAGAACAGAAAATCTCCACTTAGTAATTTAGAATAATATACCTCTAAATTTACAACTCTCTGAGGAGCTAAAATTCTCAGGCTCAGTATACTGAACAAACACAAAGGAAAAGTTATCACAAGTTTGTTGCATATTTGGTTCATCTGTCTACAAATGTATCAATAATATGTGGGGGAAATTCGGCAGGAGCTAGAGTTTCCCAGGGCAGGCATGCTGAAAACATCAGTAACCAGCTGAACCAAGACTAGGCAAGAAAAGCACAAAACAGTGTTTCTGTTAAGCCATGTGAAAGGCAGTAGAAGGTATCAACTTTAAACCTAAGAAGGTGTAAAAAGGGCAATTAACTTTTTGAAACTGTTTTAATCACAGTGTGGAATAAAGGTTCTTTACTAGCTATGCCACACTGAGTGTTTGGAAACCTTCAATTGAATCCAATTGATCCAACTAAGGGATAGTATATTTTTCATTGTGAAAACTTTAAGGGAAAAGACGTTACCTAATCAGGTAATGAAACATCTGCAAGCAAACAACCAAGCTCAGAGAGCACCAAGGACTCTACAACTTTATTACCATCCAAAAAAAAGAGTTTGGGAACCATACAACTAGATATTTTTTTTTTATTGCCAGGTCAGTTAATAACAAGGCCCCCCTCATATGTGACTTGATCACTGAGGAGGGGGCAGACCTGGCATGTATTACCAAGACCTGGCTGGACCCTGAAGGGGGGGTGCCCCTTTCGGAAATGTGCCTGGCTGGGTTTATGGTATGGCACCAGCCAAGACTCCAGGGCAGGGGAGGTGGGGTGACTGTGGTCATCTGAGACTGTCTTGTGGCCTTCAGGGGCCCTGCTCCACAAGTGGCCGGTTGTGAGACCCTGTTTTTCAAGTTGGGTGCACGGGAACAGTTGGGAGTGTTGCTGCTGTACCAGACTCCCTGCTGCGCGGCAACTTCCCTGCCTGAGCCTCAAGGCCATCTCAGGGCTGGCGGTGGAGTTCCCCAGGCTTATGGTTCTGGGAGACTTCAACCTGCCATCCCTGGGGCGTGCCTCAGAGGCAGCTCAGGAGTTCATGGCTACCATGGCAGCCATGAGCCTGTCCCAGATAATTTGGGACCCGACTCGAGACAGTGGCCTCACCCCGGACTTGGTTTTCTTGACAGAGCAGTGGCAATGTGATCTGAGGGGAGAGTTACAGCTGTCCCCTTTGTCATGGTCAGACCATGCCCTGGTGGCCCTGAGATTCTCTTATGCTACCCCCCTCCGCAGGGAGGCAGGACCCATTCAATTGATCCACCCCCAGCAACTGATGGACCTGGTAGGGTTTTAGAAGGAACTGGGGGTTATACCCAGTGATATGCTGCACAGTCCAGTGAAGGCCCTAGCTGCGGCCTGGAATAGGGAGGCGGCTGGGACCTTGGACAGGATCGCACCTGTGTGGCCTCTCTTGTCCCATCGAACCCGTCACTCCCCGTGGTTTACGGAGGAGTTGAGGGTTCTGAAGAGGATTAGAGATGCCTAGAGCACCGCTGGAGGAAGACAAAGACTGAATTCGACCGAACACAGGTTAGAGCCACTATTAAGGCCTACTTTGTGGCGATAAAAGCGGCAAAGCATCAATACTTCTCTGCTCTTATTGTGCCTGCAGAATGCCAACAGCCCTGTTTAAGATCACTTGATCCCTTTTGGGGAAGGTGGGTTCGGTGACCCACCTACAGGGCCATGCAGAGGAATTTAATGAGCATCTCCAGGCCAAAATCGCTCAGATCCACTCCAAGTTAGACTCCAGGTGTGAGGCTTGGTCTGAAGAGATACCAGGGGAACGGGCTTACCTAGTTATCTGGGAGCAGTTTGATCCTGTTGGACCTGAGGAAGTGGACAGGATCCTATGGACAGTAAGTGCCACCATGTGTCATCTAGACCCATGCCCCTCCTGGCTGCTAAAAGCAGCCTGGGAGATGACATATGGTTGGGTCCATGCGATGGTTAATACATCCCTGGGAGAGGGGGTGTTCCCAGCTGCCTTTAAAGAGGTGTTGGTGCATCCCCTCCTCAAGAAGCCATCGCTGGACCCTACTGTTCTGGACAATTTTCGTCCAGTCTCCCACCTTTGTGGGAAAGGTGGTTGAGAAAGTGGTGGCTTTGCAGCTCCAGAGGGTCCTGGAGGAAACAGATTATCTGGACCCCTTTCAGTCAGGTTTCAGGCCCAGTTATGGGACAGAAACAGCATTGGTCGCACTTATGGATGATCTCTGGCAAAAGCGGGATGCACTGCGGTCCATCCTTGCTCTCCTTGATCTCTCAGCAGCTTTCAATACCATCAACCATGGTATCCTTTTGGGGCAGCTCAGGGAGTTGGGGGTGGGTGGCGTGGTCTTGCACTGGTTCACCTCCTTCCTCCAGGGCTGGTCCCAGTCGGTGGTGATAGGGAGCGAGAGGTCTGACCCTCAGCCCCTCCTTTGTGGGGTGCCGCAGGGTTTGGTACTTTCTCCACTCCTTTTCAACATCTACATGAAACCACTGGGTGAGATCATCCATCACCGTTGTATATCTCCATCCTGGGTGAAGTAAGTGATGCCGTGACTGCCCTCTCCGAGTGTCTGGGGGCTGTAGGGGTCTGGATGGGGAACAACAGGCTTCAACTGAACCCTGGTAAGATGGAGTGGCTGTGGGTTAATGGTTCTTCCGTATCTGGGACATTAACATCTCTTGTTCTGGATGGGGTTGCACTGCCCCAGACAGACCCGGTACGTAATCTGGGGGTCCTCCTGGACTCACGGCTCCTGCTCAAAGAGCGGGTGGCAGCCGTGGCCAGGAGAGCCTTTGTGTCATGAGTGAGGATGGCGAGCAGGGGGCTCCCATCCAGGCTGTAAAGTGCATGCGTAGTACTGAGGAATTAGGTGGCCATTCAAAGAGACACAGATCGGGCCCGCCTTAGTCTTTGGGGTTTATATGTCTGGGTTTTCCCACGCTTCTTCAGTCCTGGATGGGAGCCCCCTGCTCGCCATCCTCACTCATGACATTTTGTGCAGCTACATGCTGTGCACCAGTTACGCCCTTTCCTGGATCGGGAGGCCATTTGAACAGTCACTCACACCCTTGTTATTTCTCATATAGACTATTGCAATGCACTCTACATGTGGCTACCCTTGAAAAGTATCTGGAAGCTTCAGCTGGTCCAGAATGCAGCCATGTGAGCTGTCTTTGGTGCCAGTTTGGCACATGTAACACTGCTGCTGCACGAGCTGCATTGGGTACCAGTTTGCTTCCAGGTCTAATTCAAGGTGTTGGTTATTACCTTTAAAGCCCTACATGGCATGGGGACAGGCTACCTGAGGGACTGCCTCTTCCCCATTACATCAGCCAGTCCCACCCAATTGTGCAGAGAGGGCATCCTGCGACCCCGTCTCTAAGACAACTTCATTTGGTGGGGTCCAGGAAGTGAGCCTTCTCTGCATTGGCACCAGCCCTATGGAACATGCTGCCCTGGAAGGTGAGATTGGCCCCATCGCTCCTGGCCTTTCGGAGGAGTCTGAAGATCTAGTTCTGCTGCCTCGCTTGGGGTGGAGAGGGAAATAGATCCACATGGGGATGGCTGCTATAGACTACTTCTCCCACACTTGGACTGCTTTAGATTCTTTTGCCACTTGGACTTTTTTATTTTTTATTTTTTATTCTTATTTATATTATTTATTATTGTAATTTTATATTGTGAATTTTATTATTGTTTCAATTGATTACTGTAAACCGCCCAGAGTCCCCCGACAGGAGGAGATGGGCGGGGACAAATTATACAAATAAATAAATAAATTTTCTGCTTTGGCTGAGTTCTCATTGAAAGGTAAGCCAGATTCTGGTTTGTAAAACTTCAGCTTACTCTTACATCCAAATCTACCCTTTGAAATAAAGCAAAATGTAAGTTCTCTGGAGTATCATTTATTTTATCTTGCATAGATAGATATGGATTTCAAAATGTGCCAGAAGTAACTTCAACATGCATACATTCATTGCATTCCTTAGTACTTACAGTATTTTCAAAGATTGATAGCAATAATAAATAATAGTAATAGCTATTCCATTTTTAGATGTCAGAATGATCTTTTAACAGACAGTCCTGCCCCACTGAAATATTTCTGATCATAAAAATACATATCCCTTTTGTGATGCAAAGCATAGAAAAGGAGTAATAAATAGTAATCAGAAGAAATTAAAGGCATCAGATAACAAACCATCGTTGTACACACCAGTTAATACATTGACTTTTGTTCTTTAACCTTCCCACCTTCTTTAAACTTCTCATCAATTCCACCCAACCACAACTTTCTCAATTTTTGCCTTGCTGTCAACCTATTCATTCTTCTTTTGTACTGGTCACAATTCAGAATCCATTCACTTTTTACCTTATTGCTTCTTGTTTTTTCAGGTAGTCTTCGACTTATGACCATTTGTTTAGCAACCATTCAAGATTACAACAGCGCTGGAAAAAGTCACTTGCAACTGGTCCTCACACTTACAGCCATCACAGCGTCCTTGCGGTCACATGACCGCATGGCCACTAGCATGTACTTACAATGGTTGCAGGTTCTTAGGGTCACGTGATCAACATTTGTGACCTTCCCAGCTGGCTTCCGTCAAGTGAAATCAATGGGGAAAGCTGTATTTGCTTAACAACCACATGATTCACTTAACAACCATGGCAAAAAAGGTTGTAAAATCAGGCACAGGCACATGATGCCTCACTTAACAATTGCACTGTTTAGTGACCGAAGATCCAATCCCAATTGTGGTCATAAGTTGAGGACTACCTGTACTCAGTTCTGGAACATGAACTGATCACACCTTCACTATCTTTCTTATCAGTGTAAGAAAGAAATACAACTTTATTTCATCATATACTCCTCTTATTGCATTCAAGTCTATAGTGGACAAAACATTCCATAGCCAAACCCTATTCCATATACCCTGGATATCTGAAGGATTGCTTGTCTCCAATCATTTCTGCCCACCCAGTACATTCCAGCAGAGTGGGTCCACTCCATGTCCCCTCCATTAAGCATTGTCATCTTGTGGGATCAAGGAAGTGTGCCTTCTCTGTTGCAGCCCCCACCCTCTGCAACAGCATCCCCCCAAAGATAAGGACGGTGCCCTCTCTCCCAGGATTCCAGAAAGCTTTGAAAACCTGGCTTTGGTCCCAGGCCTGGGGTTGATGTTTGTCATGTTTTGTTGTTATTAGATCATTTTAGTCTGGGCTGTCTGTCTGATTTAATGTTTTTAGCTGTTTTTATGTTTTTTCTAGTTTTGTATGCTGCCCAGTCCATTGGAGTTGGATGGCTAATAAATTTAAAAAGAAAAGAAAAGAAAAGAAAAGAAAAGAGAAATTAAATAAGGAAGTAAGCTATAATATCTACTTTATCCATTTACTTTCTGTAAATCAACAGACATATAATAAACTTTATCACATTAATATATATTGCTGAAGAGCAAACATTTGATCTGCAAACCCCTCTGCTTGGGATAATGCTGCACTGCACTTCCCCCTCCCCCCTTTTTTTCTCTTCAACATTTCTGCCTTTCAATTTTACTAAAAGACATTCTGTGAAAGCTTAGGATACAACAGTGGAATCAATATTTTGCTCAGAACCAGAACATAAATGTCTATTTCACTCATTTCCAGGACTGTTATATTGGTTGCTATTTAAATTAACAATTTTTGTTCATATGTGAAGCCCAGAATTTTAGCTTGTGTACATTTTGATTATTACCTATTTTTATTTTCATTTAGTCATATTAAATACTTCTCACTACCAGCAGGGCTGTGTCCTCATTAGCTTATTAGACTCCAGTGTAATGATAGAGGAATTTCCTTTCCGTATTACTGACTGTAAAAATAATTTAATATCAATTTTTAGCTACAGGAGAACTTCCTAGACAACATTAGTTTGCTTTGCTGAACATAATTGTAAGTGCTGTAGAACATTTCTTTTCTAACACAGTAAAGATAAAATACAGAATATAACCTATGTAGTCTATAACATTTCAACTGTAATGAAATTATTAAGATCTACCAGATTCCATTGCATTACACTTAGAAGAATGTGACCAAAATTCAAGAAGTGCCTTTTTTCTGTTGGGGCAGAGAAGGATGCTTACTGTTATGCCTTTTCTGGCAGTTTGAATGATTTTACATTTGTAAAAGAGTTCTCAAATATGATAGAGGCTCATTTGGCATTTTTATAATAAAAATATATCTGTAAATATATAAAAAGACAAGGATGGCAAACTGCAGAAAATGGAATTTTAACAATAAATAATAGTATCCTTAAAACAAAGTAATCTCTATGCAGAAATATTCTTAGGGAAGTAAAATGAAATGTTTAAAGTATCTATTTTACTTATATGTAATATCTAAAATCCCAGAAGTATAATATAGCAGATTAGTAGGTGCTCTGATTTACAGTACTGTTCAAAGTAGAAATGGTCTTGAATGTAGAAGCAGTAGTTAATAATTAATAAATTATAAAATAATTTAAATATAATAAAAATGTAATAAAAATACTTCAAGACTGTCATGATCTTATTTCTTTTACAATAAATGGGAGATTATACTTATCATTTGGTATTTTTTCAGTGCTCCTCAATAACTCGACATAAAGCAGTCTTATATAGTACCAGACAATTGATCCATTGATACACACACACACACACACACACACATACACACACACACACACACACACCGAAAACTACAGGGACATATCCATGAAGTCACCATGAGTGATGACTGGCTTGAAGTAGATCTTACATTTGTTTACTATATTTTTCTATAATAGCTTTGCTCAAACTGTCTATCTCTAAATATGTGGAAATTAGACCTCCTAGAACTCTTAGGGAGTATAGCCACTGGACAATTATCAAAGATCATGCTCTGGGAAGTTTGGGAGGTAAAATCCCAGCATCCAGGTGATACCAGGTTGAGGTATGCAAACCCAGAGAATGAGCACAGGATCTTCTGCATGCATATCTATGTTGTATGCATGAATTACAACTCCCTAAGCTATGACCCTAACCGATAGTATAAGAGGAAAGTATCCTTTCAGCAGGTTTTACATAATAAACATTAATAAACTTACCAAATTCCAGCCTGGATAGAGATAGTCAGTTCCAACAAATTCAAAATAGTGAGCAAAGCCTTCTTTCAGCCATACATCTTCCCACCATACAGGAGTTACAAGATCACCAAACCACTGAAAAATGAGTTCAGTTTGGTTAAATTATTATTTTTGTTTTGTTTATAGTTTTTATTTCTATACATTCTATTTCTATAATCAAGTGGAATGAAATCCCCACAACAGCTCTGAAGAGTTCTTGTGCAAATTAGGAATACTTAATTATCTTTTTTCTTACCTTGATTTGTATCAGAAATTTTAATAAAGGGTTCCAACAAAAGCTGTCCCCATGAAAGGTTACCTGGATAACTGCTTCTTATACAACTTTCCATAACAATAGAGGTAGGCAATTTCCAAGGGATTGGGAATCACAACTCAACTTTCTGAAGAGTCATAGAAGGCCATCTGGTAATACAGTGATGGTACCAGAATACCTATAGCTGAAATTTTCTGATTCATTTTTGGGCAGGTTTTGGGGGACAACTAAGGGTAAGAATAGGAGCAGAGGCCTCTAGAGGCAAATAGATCACTAGGCACCATATGCAGGCCATGGGTTGCCCTCACTTCCTTTATAGTATCAGTAAATACTAAACCAAAGTTACTGAAACAACAGGTTACTTCCTAAATAAAATGGGCAAAAAACTGAAATTACTTATTGTTCAACCAAAATTTTTTATTTAAATCTTGTTGCACTGGAAAAAAGGAACTATGATCATGTTTCATAAGGATGTTTTTGGTCTCAAAAAGCAGGACACTTAAATACTGCCCCTTTGTAATTCCAAAACAACTCCTGTATCTCACTATTTCTAGACTGAATAAAAAGATCTCTCCAGCTCAGTGTCATGTTCATTGTTCCAATGTTACAGCTGCATCGTAACGTTTTGCATGTCATTTGGCTGATGCGTGTTTCGTTTGGGAGGGGAGGAGGATTCTATCTCGTGGGATTGTTATATGTTGGCAGCTGGATTGGAATGTGTTTGGGTTATCTCGTGTGTTCAAGGTTTCTTTCCCAGGACATCAGCAGAAATGGTTACCAGCACCTGGGGGGTGGGGAGTTTGCAATGGCCGGGTGAGGGGAGGGATTACGTTTGTGCCGAAGGTTTTAGTTTGTATTTGGCGCACTTTTGCTCATTCTCAGCTTTCTCTGTATTTGCATACTATTCTTTAATAAATCAGATATCATTAAGTTCCTGCTTGTGAGTCTGAGTCTGTTAGGGTAGGCAATCCTTACATAAAGCTGAGAATCCCAAAAAGTTTACCATTAGCCCCTTTCCAGATTTATTTTGTGAGGGAGAAGTGCTAGCGATGAGCAAACCAAATCCCCAAACCGTGGAAAGCGAGGAATCGAGTGAGGGGGAACCCGACTCCATGGTGATAAGAACAGAGAGGGTCCCTACTCAGGAGCTCTTGGAAATTCGGGAGATGTCGAGCTCCAGCCTGGGAGAAGAGGAGGTTGGAGGTAAAAGAGCCCCTGAACCGACCGGCGAGTCGCCAGGCGATCTGATCACCTGGGACGAAACACAGGGACCCCTACCAGGGACGTCCAAAACGTCTTGGAAGCAGCGATACCCGATGTCCCTAACCGTGGTGAGGCAGGAGAGAAAGGAGGATTCCCAAACCCCTGGCCGTATAAGACTGGTGGAGGTCAAATTGGAGTCAATAGAATTCATGCTTCAGAAAATATCAATGGACTGGGGTCCTCGGGAGAGGAGGAGAGGGGAGTCTAGTAATAGGCATTCGTCCCCTTCTTCGCCCCCCCCCTTCTTCGGAGGAAAGGAGTGGGACCCGGCACAGAGAGGAGGCAAGGGCGCCGAGGGTGCGAATTTCAAAGTCCCCTCCTCAAGAGCGGAGATCCCTGGGAGCGAAAAGAAAGTCCGACCACCCAGATGTGGTGAAGGGACTGCCCGGAGTGGGGGTTAAGGACTTTACAGTTAAATTTGACGGAGATCAAACTAAGTTGTCATTCTTCCTTACTAATGCAATGGATGAATGGGGACCGTATTTTCAGTCAGAAAGAGCCAAGATTAATGCCATTGCCACTAAGCTGAAGGGGCGGGCTGCCGATTGGTTTGTGCAGTTATGTCAATCGGATGCTCCTGAGCTGGAGGAGTTCGAAGAATTCCTGTGGGCATTAAAGTTACACTTTGAAGACCTGTTAGCTAAAGAAAGGGCAAAACGGGCACTGAGGGAGCTTAGCCAGGGGCCACGATCTGTAGCGGACTATGCTCTGGAATTTAAGGCTCTGGCTGGGAAGGTTGAGGATTGGTCCCAATCTACCTTAATAGAGCTATTTAAGGATGGTCTGAACACGGAGGTCCCGAGGTGGTCGCTGGGTAGGGACGACCCAGATACCCTGTATGAATGGATACAGTTGCAGGGAAGGCTGAACATGCCCATGAGACCTTCGCTCACAGGAAGGTGATGAGACATTCCAGGCTTAGCAAGGGTTCTCACCTTGCTGCGCCTACTGGAAAGTCTGGTCAACGTGCCTGGGAGGAGGAGAGGGAGTGCCGTTATGCGAAAGGCCAGTGCCTCCGATGTGGAAAGGAGGGTCACCGAGCGGCGGCGTGCCCGAAGGGCAAGACCGATGATCGTTCGGGGAAGCCGGCGGGGAAATCACCCTCCCTACCCAGGAAAATGAAGGCAGCCAAGGCAGAAACTGAAGCGGAGGAGGTTCCTTACTTCGGGTGCGAGGGGGAGCTCGATCTACACCAGCCGGCAGGAAACGCCAGCCACCTGCTCTAAAGAGCGCCTGTGGGCAGGTGGTGGAGGACAGGCGTGAAGATGTTTCGGTGAGTGCCAACTGTCCCACGCTGAACGTGAAAGTGAAGTTAGGCTCCCGCACAAGGACCGTTGAAGTTTGGGCACTGATCGATTTGGGGTGTTCGTGTTGTTTGATGCACCCTGATGTGGTGGCTGCTCTGGAGTTACCCAGTTTTCCACTGCAGTGTCCCATGATTTTCACCCAGCTGGATGGTTCTACTGCGGGAGGGAAACTGGTCACCCATTTCACGGGAATGGTGGCGTTACAATTGGCAGCCACCGTGAGGGGCTGCAGTTTGTGGTGGCACCTGTGGGGCATCCCCTGGTCATTCTGGGGATTCCTTGGTTGGTCCAACAAAACCCCTATATAAATTGGGTGCACAGGACTTTGACTTTTGGGGATGGTTTCTATCAAGCCCCTGGGGAGGAAGACGCTCCAGAGGCTGCAGTGGGGAGGGCGGCAGCAGCAACCCCGCATTTCGCTGTCACACCACTGGAGGGCTTGCCAGAGCAATACCAAGGCTTTGCGTATGTGTTTGGTGAGAAAGACGCGGACCAACTCCCACCCCATCGAAAAACTGACTGTGCGATAGAGTTGGTCCCCGACGCTCAATTGCCCAAGCCGAATATTTATGCCATGACTCAGAAGGAACTGGCAGCGTTGAGGGAGTTTGTGGACAAGAATTTGGCCAGGGGTTTTATTGAACCAGCGAACTCGCCAGTAGGCACCCCCGTCTTATTTCGGGGGAAGAAGGATGGGACATTGAGACTTTGTACAGATTACCGTGGATTGAATGCGGTCTCGATATTAAATAAATATCCTCTGCCATTAATAAAAGACATGTTAGCACATCTGGCTAAGGGGAGAATCTTCTCTAAGCTGGATTTGCGGTAAGCCTATTTCCGCATCCGCATACGGGAGGGAGATGAATGGAAGACTGCCTTTAATTGTCCACTGGGTTCTTTTCAGTATAAAGTTCTGCCTTTTGGGTTGGCGGGGGCACCAGGGGTGTTCATGCAATTGATCAATGAAGTGTTACATGAACATTTGTTCAAGGGTGTACTGGTCTATTTGGATGATGTTTTGATTTATACTGAAACGGAAGAGGAACATGAGCGCTTGGTGAAACAGGTGCTTAGCAAACTGAGAAAGGCTGAGCTCTATGCTAAGCTTTCTAAGTGTGAATTTCATCAGACTCAGCTTGACTACCTGGGGTACAGGATCTCTGACAAGGGCATTGAGATGGATCCTGCAAAGATTCAAGCCATTTTGGGGTGGGAGCGCCCGCGTACCCGTAGGCAACTCCAAAGGTTCCTTGGATTTTCCAACTATTACTGCCAATTCATCCAGGGGTTTGCGGAAATTGTGTTGCCTCTTACTGACTTGTTACGTACCAAGGGGTTGGGGGACACACACAAGGTAAAGAACCCGGGGGCATTGCTAGATTGGACAACTGACTGCCAGGTGGCTTTCGACAAACTCAAAAGCCTGTTTACTGCTGAACCCATTCTTCAACACCCTGATCCCACTAAACCCTTTGTGGTTCAAGTGGATGCTTCTGATTTTCAATTGGAGCACTCTTGCTGCAAGCGGATGCTGACAACCACCTGAAGTCATGTGCGTATCTGTCCTGGAAATTTTCCAAGACGGAAAGGCGGTGGCATGTTTGGGAAAAGGAAGCTTTTGCTGTCAAGGCGGCTTTGGAGGCATGGCGCCACCTTTTAGAGGGGGCTAAATGTCCTTTTGAAGTTTGGACTGACCATAAAAATTTGGAAGCACTCAGCGCACCCCGGAAGCTTAGTCCTAAACAGATCCGCTGGGCACAATTTTTTAGTCACTTTGACTTTAAATTGAAATTCATTCCGGGCAAGAAAAACTTCCTGGCTGATGCGCTTTCCCGCCTACCCCAGGATGCGGTCCAGGTACCTGACATTGTGGGTACGGTGTGGACAGAACCCCAATTGGGTTTGCAGGCTGTCACACACACTCAACCTCGTGCACAGCTGCCTCCTGCATCAGTTTCACCGGCTGGGGGGAGGACTCTGGTTCCCTCTCAATTGCAACAATAGTTTCTACAAGAGGTGAAATCTGATACTTGGTTGCAGGCGAATAGAGACAATGTTACATTTGACAAAGGGTTAGCTTGGAAGCAAAACCGCCTCTATGTGCCTGACAATTTGTGAAGGGAAATTTTAAATAGATGTCATGATGATAAGGTGGCTGGTCATTTTGGGTTTGTCAAAACATTGCACCTGGTACGGCGCCAGTTTTGGTGGCCACCTTAAGACGTGATGTAAAAAGTTATGTTGCTTCTTGTCCTGTCTGTGCCATGTCAAAATGGAAAGGGGGGAAACCGCATGGGCTGCTGCAGCCGGTGGCCAGCCCCTCCTGTCCTTGGGAGGAGGTTTCTATGGATTTCATTGTGGATCTGCCTCCTAGTCAGAGAAAAACTGTCATTTGGGTAGCAAAGGACTATTTTTCCAAGCAAGCCCATTTCATTCCATGTGCTTCTATTCCATCTGCTCAGCAGTTGGCCCGCCTTTTTCTAATCCACATCTACTGGATCCACGGTAGCCCCTCCCGCTTGGTCACGGACCACGGGACACAGTTCACTTCCCAATTTTGGAAGTCATTTTTGAAGCTGGTGGGCACCAAGCAGGCATTGTCCACTGCATCGCATCCGGAGACTGACAGATCTACGGAGGTTCTCAATTCAACCCTGGAGCAGTTTTTGAGGGCATTTGTCAATTATCAACAGGATAATTGGGTTGATTTGCTACCTTTTGCTGAGGTGGCTTATAACAATGCCGTTCATCAGAGCACAGGGCACACCCCTTTTCATGTTATTTTTGGACGGGATTTTGTCCCCATCCCTGAGTTGCCCCAACCCCCCACACAGCCCTGCTCTCCTTCTGATTGGGCTGCTCAGCTAGCTGATTCTTCAGCAGGCTTTGGCTGATGCCCGGTCTACTTATAAGCTGCATGCCGATAAGCGGCGCGCCCTTCAACCTGATTTTAAAGTTGGGGATCAGGTCTACCTTTCCACCAAGTTCATAAAGTCCCCACAGCCCTCCAAAAAGTTGGCTCCTAAGTTTGTGGGTCCTTTTCCCATTGTGGGCATCGTAAACCCTGTCACGTTTAAACTGGATTTGCCTCGCAACCTGAAATGTTTGCATTCTGTTTTTCATTGCAGCTTGCTCAAGCCTGTCACCCACTCCAATCACTGGCACCCACAGCCTCCACCTCCTGCTCTGATCATGATTGACGGACAGCAACACTTTGAGGTGAAGGAGGTCCTTGATTCTCGCAGGCATCGTGGCTCCCTGCAATACCTCATTCGTTGGAAGCACTTCCCCCACCCTGCGTGGGTGTCTGCCCATGATGTTCAATCTCCTGTTTTAGTTAGACATTTTCATCTGGCTTATCCTCTGAAACCTGCTCCTTAGTGTTTCGTTTTTTTGGGGGGGGTATGTCATGTTCATTGTTCCAATGTTGCCGTTACATCGTAACGTTTCGCATGTCATTTGGCTGATGCGTGTTTCGTCGGGGAGGGGAGGAGGATTCCATCTCGTGGAATTGTTATATGTTGGCAGCTGGATTGGAATGTGTTTGGGTTATCTCGTGTGTTCAAGGTTTCTTTCCCAGGACATCAGCAGAAACGGTTACCAGCACCTGGGGGTGGGGAGTTTGCAACAGCAGGGCGAGGGGAGGGATTACGTTTGAGCCAAGGGTTTTTAGTTTGTATTTGGCGCACTTTTGCTCATTCTCAGCTTTCTCTGTATTTGCATACTATTCCTTAATAAATCAGATATCATTAAGTTCCTGCTTGTGAGTCTGAGTCTGTTAGGGTAGGCAGTCCTTACACTCAGGTACACAAGAATCTTCTGGATGATTAGAATAACTGTCCATCTATATTGAATTAGTTTAACAGGTATGATCAAATCACTTATTAAGTTAATCTCATGTAGTTAAATATCTCCACTTCCACAGACTGTGGAGTTGGCTATTTAATCTTTAGACACATTATCATTTTTAGGTTCTCCTTTACCACTGCACTATATTATATGGATTGCTATAACATTCTTCCTACTATAATCTTAGTCCCCTCTTCAGTTACACAGAAGAAAAACAATGCTTCATATGGTCCCTAGAACATTCAGAAATCATAGCACTTAGGCTTAAAGCTATAAAATATACAAAACCATGTGCAATGAAAATTCCATTTCCAGCAAAGAGAACTGATAAAACATTTTATTTAATTAGCTTCAATGAGGTTTAATCTTGAAATGTCCCAGATACTTTTAACCTAAATATAATTTTGTTTATGGCAAACAGAGCATTGCTTACTGCATACGTCAAAGCACAGTGTATCTACACTGTGCAGATGTTCCTGTGGACAATGCCAGCTACTTGGTTGTGCCGTTCAGTGTATGCCACTCCTGCCTGCATCTTACACTCTGCCACATTGTGTTCGACTGTCTCTGAGGCCTGTCTGCACAGTCTGCACCTTGGGTCCTGTCTAGTGTGATAGTAGTGGTAGCAATAGTAGTGGTAGGAACACTCAGGGATGTGACTCCTAAGCTGGGAACGTGGCTCCAACAGATCCCAGGAACAACATCAGAGCTCTCTGTCCAGAAGAGTGCAATGCTAGGAAGAGCTGAAATACTGCACAGAACCCTCAAACACCCAGGCCTACAGGTTGAGGAAGACACATACCACCCATATGGGTGAGAAGGATATGTATGTATGTGTGTGTGTATGTGTGTGTGTGTGTGTGTGTGTATGTATATATATATCAGAATTGTAAAGATGGTGTCAAGGAGTCTAAAACAGAAAATAAAATAAGAGGCTGGCAAAAGATGCTAAATCCAAAAATGGATTCTTCAGCTATGTTCAGAATAAAAAAGAAAAGAAAAAATATAGCAGCTATTCAGCAAAGGTGGCAAAAGATAATAGGTAACAAAAGAAAGGTGAAATTACTAAACTCCAATGGTCAGGTTTTATCCAGCAAGATGCTTTGTGTTTCATATAATTGTAAAGGGCAAGCTGAAGGGGAAGTTTGATATTGATAGAGATAAGGTCAAAGAATACTTACTGAAATTAAGTCTACACAGATTTTTAAGAACAATTCTTATCATAATTAACGGTATCTTATACAGTTATCATAGCTAACTGTATCTTATTTTTTAGATAATACTGTTATAGAAGATAGCTAATACTGTAATGTATTCTAGAAAGACAAAAATAATAACATTCACAAGTATAAAATGGAAATTCCTCTCTTGCCAATAGTACTTATGAAAATGATCTTGAAACTGTAGTTAAATATTAGCTAAATATGTGTCAGCAGTGCAAGACAGCTACAAGAAAAGGTAAACATATGTTAGATTACAACAACTGAATAGTTTCTAAATAACAAGAAGTAATCATTCCACTCTAGGTGTCAGAAGTAAACTGAGAGCCAGAGATTGTAGTTTAGTAACCATTCAACTTCAAGACCAAGCACCTTACAAAGAACCTTTTATTTCATTCAAAGAGTGAGAAGGAAAAGCCAGAGTTTGAATCATTATGGGTATAAGGGGTCTTCAGCCTTACACTGGCAGTGGACAATCAACTTTAGTTTGGCTTGGTTTAGTTTATTTGTCTTTATTCTTGTCTGTAATGAAGATTTTTAACTAGCCAATTCCTAGATTAAGAGACAAATTTAATAGTGAACAGAACAGAATAGTGAATAGAATAGAAATTTAATAATTTCACAAACTCCAGATGTCTGTGAAATATTGCTAGATTCTGGTCAGAGACTGACACTGTGCCACTTTTATCAGACCTCACCTAGAACATTTCTGGACCACCATGTAAGAAGGATTCAGATGAACTGGAATAGGCTCAAGAAGTACAATGAGAATGATCAAGGACTGGAATGTAAATCCTACAGGACAGCAAAAAGGAACTGGGGATATATACTGCATTCATGAGAAGGGAAGAGTAGGAGGGATGTGGTAGCACTCTTGAAATATCTGAAGGGATGTCACAAAAAGGGCAGATATTGTTTGTCCTCTATCATTCCAGACTGCAAGACATGGAATAACAGTGTTATATTACAGGAAGACATGTTCCAGATGAATGTAAGGAAAAATTTCCTAATAGCAACAGTGGTTTGACATAGTACTATGATTTCCCCTTCACTGGATGTATTCAGGCTGAGGATGACAATTATCTGTCAGGGATGCTTTACCTGGGATACAAAATGAAACATTGATCTCAGTTATCTAAATCGTCCCCATCAAGGCTAATATTTTTATATGCATTTGGTCTTAACATAACTGAAAGCATGACAGGCTACTAAAACTATCCTATTCCACAAAAAAAATGAAGGTGGCCTCGTGCAATAAATGAGCCCTGTAATTCTACTCAAGCGTGGCCCATATCTGCAGAAAGTATTTGATGCGTATCTATAGAAATTAAACTGTTCTACTGTAAGCTGTAAGACTGAAGACAAAGAGTTATTCATAAATTGCT
The DNA here is from genome assembly GCF_035149785.1 of Candoia aspera. NCBI lineage: Eukaryota > Metazoa > Chordata > Lepidosauria > Squamata > Candoiidae > Candoia > Candoia aspera. The sequence continues at coordinate 45,019,210 of NC_086159.1, forward strand.
ATTAATCTTTGGAAAAAATTAGCTAATACACATATGGTTATAATCTTCATATTACAGTTAATCAGAGGTGAGAAAAATTCTATTGATTATATCTATTTAAGGGTTTTCTTTTGGTTGTCTTGCAATTCTAAAAATATGTACCATTTCTTGTTACTTGTAATCCTTAAAACAGCAGATTAGTGTACCTGGTAACTAAAGGAGAGAGAGATCTCAGGCATAATTCATAGTAACAATAATGTAAGTGTTGATCACTAACCATCACAAAGCACTAGATTTCAGGAAACAGTTCTCTAAACTTCTAAATCACAACTATAGTCTAAAAATTTGTAAGACAATATCAATAAGTCAGTCAATCAGTAACCATTCTTCAGCATTTTCTAATAACCTAGATATATTTCACCATTATGACCAATGCTGTGATCAGCTTTAGACATTTTCCTTTTACAAATCTGAGAAATTAGCTAATTATTTTGGGAGGCAAAGGCTGGCCCCAGGATCTGAGATTAATGTTTGGAGTTTCAGGTTTATAGAAGCTTTCCAGAGAACTATTTCGAAGAAAGCTGGCAATAACTAATCAGAGATATTGGAATATCACTTTGTACTTCTACAGCAATCCAAACCCTTTAAAGTATGACCATATAGACTATATTAAAAAGGAAAAATGCTTCTGTTATTTTGTATATCTGGTTTAAGGAATTTATATGAAACAATTGTTTATATGTGGGCTTATATGAGCTCTCATTCAATCTAAGATAAGACTTCTTAACTACAACTGATTTCAATAAGAGAGTTAAATACATCTTTAAATTTATTATACTCTGCTTTGTGTGTTTTAATTATATCTTGAACAATTAATAATAAATTGTTTGTAACAAATATGTCAAGAAATAAACAAGATTTAAAAGTACTCAGCTTTACTTAGTTTATCACTGTTATGTTCACATGAAAAAACTTGGGAAAATTTTAAAATGTATTTCATTTATAAACAGTCCTTTGTAATGTTACAAAGGTGATCTTATCTGGTTAAGTTTATTTATTTAAAATAAAGTATATTGTTAAAATAGTTTTGTAAGCCACCCAGAGTCACCATGAGTGAGTTGCACAGCCATATAAATCTCTTTAATAAATAAAATAATAAATAAATAAAATATAGTGTACTGTTTATAATATTTTCAACTCATATTATTAAAAATTAAATTATGTTTAGAAGATAGTTAGAAGATAAAGGAAAAACTATATAAAATGGTTTACTGCAATGTGTCCCAAGGTATTTAGGATCCTCAGTATGCAAAGAAGCAAGACATTCATCATTTATGAACAGAAGAAAATGGCAGAAAAAGAACAAAACACGTTCAAGTTCATATACTAAGAGAAGGACTATCAAATTGGTTTCAGCCAATGCATTTTTGAGAAGAACATGAAACTTAGCTTGAGACTGTTATAGAGATGCAATAAATCATTTCCAGGGACCATCACTACACTCAGCTATTCAAAAACAGAAGTCCATTATAATTACTCTAAATGGAAAGAAGTTTGATAGTAATGTTTGATACCCATTTCACTAAAGATGGGGGACTTTTCACAATTATAACTGAAAAATTATACCTTTGCTTATCAGGTAGCAATGTCCCCAAAAATGTGCTCAGCCTTTGAGCTTTCACTATAGTTAAAATAGTGTTTACAATTTTATGTTGCATGCTCACAAGATATTGTTTATTTCCTACCTGATGGCATAGCTCATGCACAATGACCATGGTGACATCCAGTAAATATGATATGGAAGAAATGCTTGAATCCAGGAGTATTCTCTGCTCCACAAAGACACTTAATCCCCAGTTCTCCATAGCAGCATAAGGATGCTTAGGCACAGCTAACAGATCTAGAAACAGAATGAAATGTACTTTAAAAGCTTGTGGGTTCTAAAGTTCCCGTTAATTAAAAATGATCGGGCACGAAACAAATTCTGAAATGCAAGAATCAAAACATCAATATTCCTTAGCAATAACACAAACTATATTTTATACATAAACTATTCTAACTTCATTGTTTAGAATATGTCATGTCCTAAGAATCTAAGTACAGTATGTTGTACTCAGTTTAACCTTCATTAACATTACTCATCATTTGGATAGAACAAAACCCCATACTTCAGCAATCAGTGATACTCAGATTGAAAGACATAATTTTACTTAAAATTTGGCACCTGAACACAAATAAGCAACTATTCATGTGTGTCCATATTAAAAATTCTGCTTTAGTATAATGAAGTTTGCTAATTGGAAGAAAAGGACATTACTCTCCAGACCACTTAGTTGTCCCAAATCCATGTGAGACTAAACACAGAAAGTCTTGAACTCAAAGCTACTGTGGTAGTTTACAGATTTAGCCAATAAGATCATTAAACTGCATGATTCTTCTTGTTTATATTTCTACAATTTGTAATCTATTGCATATAAGTTATAAGTCATTCCCATAGCTTTCCTTTTGTTCATGAGAAAATGTTTGAAATTTAATAAATAATGTTCCAGGCAGGCTTTATACTTAAAACACCTGGATATTTGTTTTATTTTGCTTGCTTTACATGTTACCATGCACACAAGTGCACTAACATTATTCATTAATGCAAATATCCTGATGTTAGTTGCATGTCCGTATGCACCTTAGAGCACATTTAATCGTTACTGGTAGTTCAGATTTGTTAGGATACAGGTAAGAGCACCTTAGTGTACAAAGTGCATACTTTGTGGTTTTGCATATCTGTGTGTATGTGTATGCATGTGTGTGTATGTATGTATGTATATTTTGTATATAAACATACAAAAGGAAAATAATTTTCTGTCAACAAGCAGTGGGAGAACATGTTAAATTCTCCAAATATTTTTTCCCCTGTAAGGTGACTATTTGCATAATTGATAGAATATATAAAAACTGTATTTTTTGAAAAAAATCACTCTTATAGTCTATATCAAAAATACTTGATAAAACTTTGGGGGTTTTAAAGTTATCATAGGCACTCTGAACTGGGACAAGAAGTGAACAGCTAGCCAATGTAGCTGATGTAATATGCATATACATGAACACTGTTGTCTTTCAACACTCCCACAACCTTCTATGTCATTAAGACAGATATATAGATACATGAGCAGGAAGGTATGGATAGTATGTGGATTAGTATTATATGTAAATTCAGTCATTTAACTATCTAAGTTTCCTTCAGTTTCTTCTGGCATTATCAGAAACATGCACGCACACACACATTCCCTTGTCTACTAGTAAGAAAAAAACAGCCTAGTATAAAAATGTGTTTCTTTCTATCCCCTTGAATTCAATTTCATTCCGTACCATCCTTGCCAAAATCACTTTAAATGTAGTTTTATTTTTCCTTATAGAAGTCTCTTCTATCCATCATATTTAAATAGTTATTAGAAGTCAAAGGAAATCTGCTCTTAATACTTGAAGAAAAATCATTGCTTCCTTGTTTTTTTTTCCCTGTTTCCCCCTCCCCCCTCACTTGTTTAAGCTATCTGTCTGCTCTGAAAGGGGGGGGGGGGAGAGACAAAAAAGAACAAGCAATCTCTTTAGGCAATCTCTCCTGTGCCAGACCTGTTTTCCCCGCTTTCAGAGTAGAGTGATTGAAAAGTGATTACAAGAGGGTAAGCAGGCACACAAGGGGGAACACACCAGCTGTTTGCCTAGTGCGCTCACATTCCTTTCTATGTGTATAACCCATTGTATACCTGTTAACTCTCTTGTAATCTCTGTTGAGGTTTTCCTACTAACAGATTAAGCTACTATTATACCTAATCATTTGGCCGGGTGAAAGGTTGCAAGTGATTGTCTCCTCTCACGTGCTTCATGCAAAATAGCCTGGGGGGAGGAATCCTGCCCGGACTTGTTCTTCACTTCCTCTTTTTCTCTCTGCCGGCATGTAGCAAGCCAGGTAGCTCTCAATGAGAGCTAAGTCCTTTAAATGTTTTGCTTTTGTTTTTGCTTTCTGTAAATAAATTATTTTTTATAGAAATGCTTGGTGTGTGACTTTTTTGACCTCTCCTGGGCTAAAGGCTTTCCCAGCATCTGCAACAGGTTATGGGCCCAGTAAACAACGCAGTAAAACCCAGAGAGAAAAGAGAGGTCAGCTCCACACCTCGTGCACAATTTAAAGGCAGGTAGCAAAGACCTGTGAAGATTTTCTTTGGAGCCACCTGGAGATTTTCCAGCAACTGCCGGTCTGCAGGACTTAGAAGCTAGCTGAGGTGACTTGCAAAAGAAGGAAGAAGCCATGGCTGCCTCCCAGCCCTCAGCGATGCCTCTGGAGCGCCTATCAGAGACCAACTATTTGAATTGGGCCCTGAAGATGGAGATGTATCTTCGCAGAGAGGATCTTTGGCTGCAAATTGGTGAGCAAACCCCCCAAAATCCCAATGCTGAATGGCTGAGACAGGATGAGCGGGCTAGAGCCACCATTATCTTGGGAGTTGAGGACAATCAGCTAGTCCACGTGCGAGGCATGCAGTCTGCAAAGCAACTTTGGGACGCTTTGAGAGACTTATATGTAAAGGCAACAGCAGGGAGTAAAGTTACTCTGACGAAAAAGCTGTACAGAGCCTACCTTGCAGAAGGAGAAAGCCTTCCTGAGCACCTGCATTATATTCAGCAGCTGTTTGTTGAGTTGCAGGAGAGAGGAATGGAATTTACACCTCTCACAAAATCCTATATCCTCCTGTCCTCACTGAATGAAACGTGGGACACGCTGATTTGTACCCTGGAGGCTATGCCTGAAGCAGACCTCACCCCATCGTATGTTACACAGCGCTTACTCGCTGAATGGGAGAAGAGAGAGGAAAGATCCCCCCCCATCTCTTCTGGAAAGCTGCAAGACCAGAAAATAAGGGAAAAGAAGGGAAAGGAACCTGAGGCCACAGCGCTAGCAAGCCAGAGATGCTTCACTTGTGGTTCAGCTGGACATTTGCAAAGAGACTGTGCCATGAGACCCAAGAGTAGAAAGACAGAGCAGAAGAACACAAGAGCAACACAGAAGAAGGCTCTTCAGACAACCCAAATTGCACAGGTTGCTGAGAAGGGTAATTCTGATGTATGGGTGTTAGATTCTGGGGCCAGTTGTCATTTATGTAATTGTAAAAGCTCTTTTGTGTCACTGTCTAAAACTGAAAGACAAAGTGTATCTTTGGCTGATGGGTCTGTGACCAAAATTATGGGACAAGGTGACTTGTATTTATCCTGCTTAGGAGAAACTATAAAAGGTGTGTTGTATGTGCCAAATTTACAATCAAACCTTTTATCTGTGGCACAATTGGCTGCAACAGGGTATATCATAACATTTAAGAAAAATGGTTGTGAGATACGTAAAAATGGGAAATTGTGTGCTACTGGTATGTTAAAAGACTCCTTGTACATTGTGCAAAATGCAAGGAAGCCAAGCTGCAAGGCTGCAGTTGGCAACACACCATATCATGACCAATGTGTACACCTGATGCACAGGAAATTTGGTCATGCTAATATCAAGTATATAGCACAAATGCCACAGCTGTGTGCTGACCTAAAGATAAAACCCTGTGCTAAATACTTAGATTGTGTAGTTTGCAAAGAATGCAAAACACTAAAAGCTCCTGTGAGTAAGCACAGTGACAGAGTTACAACTAGACCTTTGGAAATTGTACACTCTGATATTATTGGTCCTTTTGCTCCAAGTCTTGGACAAGCAAGGTATGCAATGACCATCATTGATGATTTCTCAAGATACACATTTATCTACATCTTAAAACATAAAGATGAGGCATTTGAGAAATTTAAAGGTTTTGTGACATGGGCAAATGGAAAATTCCCTAGGCCTGTATCTGCACTCCAATGTGATAGAGGAGGAGAATACCTTTCTCACAAATTCAGAAGGTTCCTAGTGGAAAAAGGGATAGAACAAATTCTTTCTAACCCGTACACCCCTCAGCAAAATGGTGTTGCTGAAAGAAAGGGCAGAACCTTGCAAAATGCGATGGAATGCATGTTAAAAGATTCACGCTTATGTTTTAAGTTCTGGGGAGAAGCTTTATCGACTGCTTGTTATGTTCAGAACAGGTTGTATAACTCTATGATTCAGGACACTCCATTCCATTTGTTTTATGGTGTGAAACCAAAGGTAAGCCATCTTAGAGTGTTTGGTAGCACTGCATGGGTTCACATTCCAAAACAGCAGAGAAGGAAAGGAGGCCCCACAACAAAGAAAGCCATCTTTGTTGGCTATGAACAAAGCCAGAGGAGCTACAGGTTCATAATGGGAGAGAAATTAATAATTAGCAAAAGCGCTTCTTTTGCTGAACAAAACTGGGGGAGATTAAATTCTAGCTCTCCAGTTGAACTGACCACAAGAGAACAGCAAGGACTTGCTGATGGTGATCTTTTGCCTGATGAGGACATTAAACCAGAAAAGCAAATTGAAGATCTGTCTGATGAGATAGATGCTTCTCAGGAAAGTGATAGGAGTCAAAATTTAAGCCCTGTATTACCTCGCAGATCTCAGAGGAGTAATAAAGGCGTTCCTCCATCACGTTTTCAGGCTGAAACAGTAAAGGCTTTTCACATATTCACAGAACCTGAGTCTTTAGAACAAGTGAATGCTTTACCACCTGAGATTGCACAAAATTGGCATTCTGCCATGCAACAGGAATTAGCATCCTTGAAAGAAAATAAAACATGGAAACTGGTAAATCTACCTCCCAATGAACGCTGTCTGGGTTGTAGGTGGGTTTTCAAACTGAAAAGGGATGCTGATGGCAAAATCCAAAAATATAAAGCAAGGTTGGTTGCAAAAGGGTTCACTCAAAGGAAAGATTTAGACTTTGACAAGACTTTTGCACCAGTTACTAAAGGTGAATCAATTAGATTACTGTTAAAAGTTGCTGCACTCAAGGGAATGTCAGTTAACCACTATGACATTCAAACTGCATTTCTCTATGGTGATTTAGACCACAGATTATACATGCAGCAACCCCCTGGCTATGAAAAAGGGGAGAATCTAGTCTGTGAACTGCAGAAGTCAATCTATGGGTTAAAACAAGCTGCTAGATCCTGGAACCAAAAAGTAGATGAAAAACTGCAGAATTTTGGTTTTGAAAAAGGAAAAGCAGATCCCTGTGTATATATGAAGAAGGACAAACAAGGCTGTATGTATCTCTGCATTTATGTTGATGATTTGCTGCTGTTCACATCAACAGAAAAACAAAGGCTTGATTTTGAAGCCTGCATGAAAAGCCATTTCATATTAAGAAGCCTTGGAATTATAATAACCTAGGTTTGGAAAAACACAGGAAGAAGGATGGTAGCTTTCTGTTAAACCAAAGGGGAGATAATGGAAAGACATATAAAGGTGTCAGAGAAGATTGGTTATGCATCTTAATCTGTAGTGTAAAAAGGGGAGTGTTGAGGTTTTCCTACTAACAGATTAAGCTACTATTATACCTAATCATTTGGCCGGGTGAAAGGTTGCAAGTGATTGTCTCCTCTCACGTGCTTCATGCAAAATAGCCTGGGGGGAGGAATCCTGCCCGGACTTGTTCTTCACTTCCTCTTTTTCTCTCTGCCGGCATGTAGCAAGCCAGGTAGCTCTCAATGAGAGCTAAGTCCTTTAAATGTTTTGCTTTTGTTTTTGCTTTCTGTAAATAAATTATTTTTTATAGAAATGCTTGGTGTGTGACTTTTTTGACCTCTCCTGGGCTAAAGGCTTTCCCAGCATCTGCAACAATCTCTTCCTCTCCAATGAATGTAAATACAAACATTAATTCCCTTCTTGCTCATTATCCCAGGCCAGGGTGAGCATTCCAGAGGGTGGGGGTGTGGTTAGGCAAACAAAAGCCAAAGGTGTGAAACTGATTAGTCCTGCCAGTTACAGGCAGCAGCAGAGTGAGCATTCCAAAGGGCGGGGACTGGGATAAGGAAAGGACAGTCACTGTAACATGATTTCCCATTTAGTAATGACTTTGCTTAACAACAGAGCTGCCAGTCACTAAACAAGGATTACCTGAATATGCTTGACTTGTTTAACAAAATCCTCATGCAAGGTTCCAACATCTTTTATTTCTAAACAGTTCAAGCACCATAATTACTTGACTTATGTAACAAAATGTGCTTGGCATCCTTTATTTTTTTTTAATTAATATAATCATGATGGAGGACAAGCAACACCAAAAATAGTGCAAATATTAATCATTTTAATGTGATCTCGTAACGATCCTTTAAATCTTCTATTTTTTATTAAATTCACATACAAATTCCACTCGGTTTCTAAATGATTTTAAAAATAATGGTTTGTTTTACTTATCCAATTATATGGAGCCCTGGGGCATCCCTAGCTTGAAATTATAAAGTATGCATAACTGAAAAAGCTTGCAAGACATCAATGTGCAGCAGGTGTGCCCTAGATTTGAGACTTCTCTGCATATGTTCTCATGGCTATTGTTTGAGAAGCTGCTGTTAAAAATCACCTTATTTCTTAGCAGAAAATTTGTTTATTGCTGGACTAGCAAATAAATTTCCAACAAATTTATTGCTAAACTGGCTTCCATATACTCTTCAATTCCTGGTCAAAATTGAGTGTTTGGTACTTCTCTGTAATCCACTAAATTGTTTCCTTTTATTTTTTCCCCCTCTCAGGAAAAACCTTTTCTCAAAAAAAAAAAAACTGTATTAAATTACAGGTTTTAATTCCCTTACATATTGTCAGCTAGCTATTACCTTCTGTGCAAGCAAACAGAACTAACTGATCTATACAAAATAGCCATATGTGGGCCTAGATCAACTATTTTGCTAAGTAAACCACAGATGAGAAGTTCCTGCTGTTGAGTAATTATCCATGCGTTTTCTTGTGTGAAACAATGTGTCAGTCCTTTTCCTTAGGCCAGGCTTCCTTAAAATACTCTACAACTCAGTTCATAATGTCATGACTTTTTCTTCCTCTAGATATTAGTACGTTCTTGAACCCCAAAATCTTTTTGTACAATTTCCTTTATGTAATTAGAACAGGTTTCTTGCTGATGCTACGGTTTTCATCTTATCTTTTTTTTATTAAACTTTTTTTAAAAGAATATAAAGCATGAAGCATGAATGACATATAAAAAGAATAAGAGAATAAAATCTAATGGTGTAAGCAAGCATGGGATCTAGAATGTCATGCAGGTTAAAGTTTTTCCATAGGTCCTTAGTTGCTTATAAAGTAGTGACATAAGTTATGTTACTTTTTAAAAAAGAATTTAAAAATCACCATTATGCTTCAAACCAAACCAAAACCTTTTTAGGACTACATCAGGAATAAGCAACCCATGGCTTGACCTGTGGATCACATGCAGCTTTCCAGAACATGATGCTTCCATTGTGTGGCCCAGAAAGCACATGGCAATTACTTTTTTATTTCTTTTCTTGCCATTTTTAATCCAAAAAATAAAATGTGTAAAAATGGATATGTTAAGATTCTAAGAGGTAAAATATATCTATGTTTCACTTTTAACACCTTTAACAAATAAGAAACTGGAGATTTTCAGACTTGCCTAACCAGTAACATCACTGAACGCTCCCACCTTACGGCCCTCCAAAAAGAGTAGAAGAACATCCCCTGAAGTTGCCCACTCTTGTATTAAATATACAGAATGAACAAAAAATGTTGGCAGCACCAGCATAAAATAAAGAAAGAGAAGAAAGTGGCATGCAGAAACAACTGTTTAATAAGAAACCTAAAGTGTTTCAAACTAAAACTTCTTCACAGGCTCTTATTTCTTCAAACTACTATGTGAGAAAAATCGTTATACTAATTCCAGTGAAACGTGTTTGGCTTTATATTAAAACATTTTTCTTCCTGGTATTAAATGAGACACAGTGAGCCCAGCAAATATAGATAGAGTGACCAGAGAGAATTAGTGGAACAGAGAGAATGAGAAGGATCTGCTTAGAGGTGATATAGAGATACATATAAAAGAATTTGGAGTTCAGTGAACTAGACAATGTTAAAAGGAGTAGTCTTTTTCACAAAATTACATAGGTATCAATTTAGTTTCAGGAATATCTTATCCTCAGTTCCAAGGAGGAGCTTGAGATGAAGAAAAAATTGGACTATATATTAAAACAAACATAATTAGCAACAGCTTCCCAATTTTTAAAAAAAAGAATGCAGAGATCCAGGAAAATATAGGCATCTTTTCCATGTAAACTTGGGAAAACATAAGAAATAAAATGATATACTAAAAAGAAGAACAAATCTTCCTGCAGAAGAATGAGAATGGCTTCTGAAAAGGTAAGTCCTGCTTTATTCTTCTGATGCAAGGAATAATTTTCAAAATGGAGCAGGTGTGCTGCCATCAGTGTTGGGAAAGAGCCTGCCTCATCTGACCTTGGTGAGAAATGCTTGCAACTTGTTTCAATCATTTAGCACAACAATTGTGGACAACCTATTATCATCTGTGGAACAATGCAGGTGCTGCTACTAACAACCACTTATTAACTTACCTTTATAATTATACTGTAGTTGGATGAATGCAGAAGGATCCACCAAATGTTAACATCTGGGTTTCTGGTTCAGCCCAAAGCTCTGCTGAAGGACTGGGGTAATAAAGATCTTAAATCTCGATAGGATTCCAACTACCTGACTGAGGAGCCTGTCCAGAAGTCCACCAGCTTTTGAGGGCCTGGCACTAGGTTCTGAAGAGAAGATTGAAATTTTGTTGATATGCTAATTTTGCCACTGCTTAACTAGGAGAAGCACTCTGAAGGATGATGGTGAGGAATTTAAGATTAGTGGTCTTGGAGAATTTGATGAGGCCACCTTGTTAGGAGAGGTTTGGGTTTCATGGTCCCCAGAATTGGGCCTGTCTCAATTAATATATGGCACAACACATACTTTGGACTTCTATTCTGAACAAGACTAAAGGATACTGATCTCTATATCAAAATACTCTGTTTGCATTACTAAATACATTAGATTTGACCTACTGACTGTCCAGTAGGATGACTGATGAATCCAGATGATTTTCTCAGTTTTCTTTAAAAATGTTATGCTAGTTTAGTTGAAAGCTCTGTTGAAGCTCTGACCTCTGCATAACATCAAGGATGTCTTAAGCCATCACTAAAATCACTCTTAGCATCCTTACCCATCTCATAGCATCCTGCCAGCTTTTTGATACTGAGTAATTAAGGGAAATTTTGTGGCATGGTTTATGTCTGGACAACATGATGCTACGAATACAACTGACGATAGTTAAGAATCCATTTGCAAACTTACTCTGCAGCATGAAAATCAAGTAACAGAACTTTCTTCTCTACTGTTACAGCATCAGTACATTGTCATCCTAAAGAACTGTTTCAGTTGTGAATTGCTCCTTGCATATAAAGTTGCCTGAATCTGTAGAAACTCAGTGCTATTGTTTTGATAGACACAGATTGGATTGATACACTAGCTAATCAATTTATTATGAATACAGTTCAGATTATGCAGCCTGAGGATATGAACAAACTGTTTGGAGGCTGTAGATATATCATCCATTTTCTGAACTTTTACCAATCAAAATTCTAGAATCTACCATAACTGATCGTTTGGACTTCAGAAACTGATCATCTTTCCTTGAATGACAGATTTATTCTTACTTGCTTAAAGGAGATTATGATGATGATGACATGCCATCAAGTCATTGTCAACTCTTAGCAACCACATAGATTTTCTCCATGATGATCTGTCTCTGATCTGGTCTTTCATTGCTTCTGTAACCCTATACACCTTGCTGCTGGTTGTCCTCTTCTTCTCTTTTGTTCTATCTTTCCCAGCATTAGAGCCTTCTCCAGACAGCTTTGTATAATGTGTCCAAAAGAGGATAATTTGAGCCTGATCATTTGTGCCTTGAATAAGAACTCTGGGTTATGCTTAAAGGAGATAGTGATGAAATCACTAAAGAAGAAACTTAACATCAGTTACCATTGATTTTTGGTAATTATTATATAATTTCAAATTTGTCATATGCTAAATTTGAGGAAATATAGCATTAGACAATATTGATTATTTGGGTGTGTTAGAAACTATTTTAGGGCCAGCATTTGGGATAAAAACAACATTGGTGGGACAAGCCTCACACCTGAGAGAAGATGGGGGACATGACCCCTTGGTTCAACTTCAATGATTTTCAGCCCCATCAACCATGACATCCTTCGGATTTACAGTATTTACCTGGAACAGGGGACTGACAAAATATACTCTGTTATAGTAATTCCAGGCTTCCCTGGGTACCTAGCCTCAGAAGAGGGTGGTAGGGTACTTTAATTCCACCTGAAGGGTGCCTTAACATTCTTACTTCTATTCCATGCATAAATTACACCTACATATACCACATTATTAAAAGCAAGTAATAATGTTATATTAATTTTGCATTGTTTCTGGTCAACTGACCAGAATGGTTTGTAGAGATCACAGAGATGGCCTTGAAGGGAATGATTTGAAGCTGTTACAGAAATAACAAAGGCAAAGCATTCTTTCAGCCCTGGGAAAAGAGACAGTGTTAGGAAGAGATTTAGGTTGGCTCTTCCCTGACTCAGTGGGGTATAAGATGGAAGGAACGTAAAGCATTCAATAAAATATAGCTCAGAGGAGAGAGAGAGAACGCGCATGCATGCTAATCTTCCTGTGGATTCATAGTTGCCAGACAAACCACTGCCTGAGCAGCTGCAGGCAGAGGAGGCTATGCCACCCGGTAACCAGGAGACACAGCTGCTGGTGTCTCTGAAGATGAGGAGTCTGAGTTGCCACCCACTCCCAATGCAAGGGCTCACCATGCAGAGAGGAGAGCAGAGCAAAGGTGCTCTGCAAGGCTCCTCACAAGAAAGGAACCTCACCCTTCCAAATGACCAACACAGGGGTTGCTTCTATTTGAGAAGAGCAGTGAAATCAAGCCTCTCTCTTGGCAATAATCACTCATTTGTCCAGACTTCACGTGCCTTGACTCCCAACTTGAAACCTCATGATTTTTATTTTGGACCTGGACCAGCTGACAACCCTTCTATAACATTTGGACCCTCAGACTTCACTTGACCACTCTTGTGCCTGCTGTTTTGGATTTGGAACTCTCTTGAGGCAAGCTTGCTGGACTTTGGGGCTTGTTTCCTCTAGTGTGTGTGCATGAATTGCACTCACATTTCCTTTGCTGTTTATTTGTTTCACAAACTTCTCAGTAAAGTTTGCAAGAGTCTTGCTGTGGGTGTGTGGCCTGAGGCAGGACAGACAGAGAAAAGGCATAGGATCATTGCTCAGTTCCTTTCTTCCTTCCTTCAATTTGTAAGGCCACCCATCTCAAATTCATGACTCTGAATCCATTTTTTAAAGCTGCAAAGCAGCTACACACTCAGAAAATCTATAGAGGACTTCAAAGCAGCTACCCCAAGTTCTGAACAGCTGTTTTGAGGAACAGATTCAGAGCAAACTATTTCATTCCACATGTGTAATTATCACAGAAAATAGATACTAGAACAAAACCTCACCAAAGTAAATTTAATGCCAACCAATTCAAAGCTAAGGATTTAAGAGTGCACTGTAACACCTATAAAATTCTGATATATAGTATATGCTAAAAAGAAAAACACTGTGCAATGCTAGTATTCCACATAGCACATTAGCCAAATTTGGTAATTTGGAAGAAACATCATTATTTTATATGGATACAGTCTTTTGAGGACTTCAGCACTTTAACTGAAGTATGATTTTACAATTATACAATTTATACACCTATATTTATAAAGAGATAATCAAATACTATTTTACCATGGCAATTTTGTATACAATATAATCTCCAATAGTAGTTCATAAACAGTGCTATTTAACAAAATCACAATACTGTTTCAATTATTCTGTCATGTTTATTGTTTCAGAAGTTTTTATGAATGTGAGCCACTTTCAATTGTTTTAATGTAGATGCATATAAATATAAATAAATATATATTTAAATAAATAATTGATGGATAAATACATAAGGACGTTTTGCATTTATAACGCTCGTATTTTCACATTCAAGATCATCATACAAGTCTATCCTCTTTCTCTATTTAATTCTCTTTCCTTTGTTTGTATTAACTTTGCCTTAATTGATTACTTTAAAAAATGAGTGGCAATCTAGTTTATGCATCTAGTAAAGAAATGGCTTTAATTCTAAACCACATTGTTTCTGCAGTATTTGGATAAACAGTTACTGGAGATCAGTAAGGAAGGGAAGTTGTGGTTGTAGTTTTTGAATCTCAAAGTGAATACTATTCTATCCCTATTTCCAGCTATCAGCTTGTCTTTCCACAGTCTGTCAGCATGTGCCCCATGACTACAGTCAAGAGATCATTGTTATTTTCCAAAATAAACCATAAAAACTAAGAATAACTGTGATTTTCAGACCACTGAAAGACTGAAAAATCATTAAGTTCCAGTCTGATATAATATCAGTCATCATGGCATTAATCTCTGTAAATGTTTGCCTCCATCTAATAATTTTATGCATTTAAAAAAAACTTCTGCATTTGCAAATTTCCATACAGCAGTGGAAGAGATGGTACCCTATGCAAGGCATGCATGTTTCCAATCTCCCCTTTTAAGAAGCAAACTAGAGCTTGTTTTTTTCTGACACACTTAAAATAGTCTGTTGGGGCACATAGTTATGATCTTGTAATACCTCATGATCTTGCTACAAACAGGAAGTGAGATTCTCTACCTATCCATTGTCAGGCTTCCTTGATCTACTGTTGGCAGAGCTGTAACTTGACACAGCTTAACTGGGTTGCTAGGCTTGGACTCAGCAACAGACTATCAGACACACAATGTGGCACAGCAAGATAAAAATCCTAACTAGAATGAAGTCATATTAAACAGTTGATTGGCCTCAGTCAGCATGAAGATGAAGTTCCCTCTTTATCATGGCAGTTTAGACCCACTGCTTATTTGTCTGCCTTTATCACATTTCAAAGAACTATTTAACCTACACTTCATCACCTTCTACCCAAACAGTCATTGGTTGATGACAGAATTGACATCCCTCCTCTGAGAATGATTCGCTCTCAGTTTATCACTCACCCCTTTGACTATATCTGAAGATGCTTTGAATAAGTCATGCTGCTGTATTATTTAGACCACTATAGTATATTTTGACTGGCAACTGCAGCATATAAAGAATATGCTCTATAACTGAATTATGCTGCCTCCCTGGACCTAACATTTAAAATATTATTTAAAGTAAGTACTGGAAGGACTCTTAAATGTTGGCAGGACAGTGGATATGTCTATGATTACATACATAGATAAACCATGGTATTCTGAATCTTGCCCAATGCTTTTAAGCTACAAAGACATTTTACTTTAAAGTCATTCCTCATGGAACAAACAAGTAGAACAGAAATGACTAAACCAATGAAGGAAAAAAGTCAGCTGTCAACAGAAACTAAAAGTAAATGTAAACCTTAAATATCAGGACTTTTAACAACAATGTTTTTAATGGTACAGTTGTATTACTGAAAATTTGGCAGAAATTCAGTCTCAGGAGTTAATTTCTTTGAGTAAGAATATCCTGATTGGTACTTGAAATGATGTGGTGATCTTAAAAGCTTACTTTAAACATAATCTGTAGTTTTTGGTATAATGTTTTATTGAAATATCTATATTAATATTCATCACTACTTCTCTAAGTGGCTACACAATATGTCTCTCCTTTTTTCATATTTAGCATGCACTCTATGCACTCCTTTGTGCTACATCAATGGCAGGCAATAATCTTGATCCTGAAAATTTTCTATAAAGCAACACACAATTTAGAAATATGCATGGTTGGGCAGGATGGCAGTGAACACTTCTCTACCTATGTTTTTCATTAAAAATCACTTTTTCAAAGCCTCCTTTTCTCCTCGCAGGAATCTAGCCAAAAGAAAATAATAAAATGAAAACTTGCAAACTGAGCCAAGTACCCCCTCCCACTCACCTATGCTGCCCTTTCAATGTTCTGTTCATTTATCTGACACTTTCCAGATGTACTGGGACTCTATTTGCCCTGGAGTTCTAGGAGTCATCATTCCAACAACACTTGACAATGGCAGACTATGGAAGGCTGTCATTGGGAACTGACAGCAAAGCCACATACAGTACATCGTAAGTTTGACCCTTACTCTGGGAGACTAACATTCCCTGCCTAGCACTATTACAAACAATATCAAAATTGAGATAAAGCAATTCAGTGTTAATTGCTTCATTGTCCCTTGTGCGACAAATGTTTGCTTAATATCAAGTAAAATAAACATGCTTTCTTTTTCTAGAGATAATATAATAGACTTGGATTATGTTAAGGGATAGAAAATGGGTCTCAATGGTGGCTCATGCTCTCATTGCTCCCCAGTTGGACTACTGCAATGTGCTCTGCATTGGACTGCTTTTGTCAACCCCCTGGAAGCTACAACTGGTCCAGAATGTAGGCACCCAGGCATTGTCTGGCACATGTTAGCATCAGCACATCAGCCCTGGGTAAATTTCCAACTACAATTCAACTACACAAACAGAGAGAGAGTTTCTTAAAATTATTACAGTTATTTTTTGTAATCTTTGGAGGTGAAACAGTGTTATCAGTTTTTGGGTCATGAATTAGTTGGAGTTGTCTTTGTTCTTGTTTATAGTCAGGGATTTCAAATATACTGTGGATGTTTTAGTACTGATCCTTTCTGCAGCTGTATTGGGAAACACTGAGAGTTTTCCTGTTGTGCCAGATCCAGATCCAGATCCAGTAAAGAAATAAAACAAAGGAAACAAATAGAGGGGAAGAAGAAGATTTAAAAAGTAAACATCAATTACTTAATCCAGTTGGCTTAATTTTATTTATAGTGGGTTTTTTTCCTTATTAGACTTAGGACATGATATGAATATACTTAAAGGCTTTTTCACTTTTGTAGATCCATTAATTGCCTATACGTCTATAATATTTTAAAAGATCAATTCATGAACTGATTGTTTTTTCACTGAAATTAATTTGTAACACTATTTTTAAAAAAATAACTGAAAGAATCTGTCTGAACACGGTATTTTGCAACAACAAGCATCATTCACAAAATTTCTACTGTGGAATGATATTGTAATACTTCCATATAAATATTTCCTTTCTGCTACATTCCTTATGTTCCTAATACATACTGTTCTACTCTGTCTTTCAGTCATATTTCATCAAGCCAAGACATTGGCAGAATACAGAAGCCAGATTCTTGCAATTTGAAATTTCACCAGCAGTACAAAGTGTCCAGCAAAATGATACTTGACATTTGTCAAATAAAGAAATGTATTCGTGATCACAACTCTTTGAAAATGAAACTGTGATACCTTCTAAAATGGTCATTTTAAATACTGTAAATACTGATAGGATGGAAAACTGCCAACAACCATTTTGCTAAAACCATAATTAAGAATGTAAGGATTTTATAAATAAAAAGTACCTGAAAGTGATTATTGCTCATTCCAATATAAATATGGTAGAACAGGAAATAATCACAATTCTTACATCTAACTACATTCCCAAGACTTATAAGTTACGTGTCAAAACTAGATCTTCTTATAATTTAAGAACTCTGAGTTAATATAAATATATCAAGTTCAACATATCCCTAAAGATCCACTTCTAAAAACAAGCGAAATAAATATTTTAACTTGTGAAACTTCTCTCTTTAAAAGTAGCATTTAGGAAAAGTGTTGGAAATCTTTAGGAAGAATCCATATATCAGATTAAGTTTAAAAGCATAAAAAGAAAGTAATGAATACAGCTTTTAAAAATATAGAAGGCATATGCTGCTGTTTTAGAATATAAGAGCTAAGGATGAAGTGACATTTTAGTCATACATTTGCATTACATCTGAAAGATTTTACTTTGGTTGCATGATTCCAGAGCAACAAACAACAAAAACTGTCCTGCTGACAAGATTCTTTTCACCACACTGATGTAGTCAATCATATTACAGCAAACTCAATATATGTGAGACTTGTTACTGCATGTTCAGAAGATAACCAAATAAAAATAGAACTGCTTTAAAAAAAATGAATTCAAAGCTATTTTACTGAAGCAAAAAAGAAAGAAAGAAAGAAAGTTTTCTTTAGCATTCTCTTTTCCTTCAACTTTTTTAATTTAATTGATATCAAGGCTTGTGACCTTAAATTTTAAAATGATAGAGGAAATCAAAAGATACAGAATGAACTCTTTTGTTCTTCAGTCAATTCATCTGGTTACTTTTTACTCTGCAATCCTCACTTTTCTTGAAGCAAGTCATGCTAAATGCTTACAAAGCTGTACTACTAGAACAAGGGTATTTACTCAGTAGCTATATGCATCTATATCTTATAGTTAGATAGAAGCAAGCAGACACATAAAAACTATTGCTATGATTCTGTAAATATAGTACCCAGAGATGGGAGAATTTCAAGTATTTTCTACATTTATTTTCTACTTTTTTAACAGCTATAATAACAAAGTTATAAAGGTGTGTGGTATCATTTTTGAGAAATGTGTAGAATCATCAAAATCATTCTTACTATCAAAATGCCTCTGCTTCCTGGGCAGGGACATGCATTATTCATAGGCACTACTGCTTGAAGGCACTTCAACCTTCAGATAAAGTAACCAGTCCAGTTCCCCACATCTCCTCCCCACTTTACCAAAAGAGCATTGCTATATATGATACTGCCTTCACACAGTTGTATATAACTGATTTTGGCTTCTCCAAAGAAGAAGATTCAGCAGGAAGCTTTTGTTGCTGTATTCAACAACCTGAATACACCTTATTTATTTATTTATTAATTATTTAATTTATATAGCCTCATATTCTTTGAGGCAGATATTCTGAATATCATCCACCTATGCTGCACTAAAGTAGGAAAAGCCTATGTGAAGAAAGATGATCTTGCAAGATTTTAGATCTGCAGTGATGATAGAAAATTGCTTGAAAAATATCCCTGTCTCCTTCTGCAGCTTGTTAATCAAGAGAAAGGCCAACTCATCAACTCAACCAATAGCACTGCTATTCAAAAACTCAGCAAAGTCTTTGCTGAAACCTGATTATGTGGCTCCCTCTGCCCATTCATCTGTGAACCAAAGGATCATGTTTAGAGCATTGAATTGTTATTATCTCCCAGGCTTCTTTTCCCTAAAATAAGCTTTCAGTTTTTAATTTGATTATTCTATAAAGATTAATGGTTTTCCAAAAGTACCAAGCTTCATATTATATTCAAAATGAAATAAAATTCTTTAAGATCAAGTCCATATGACATACAATGCACATCTATTTTAGCATGATGCTGTTTACCTTGAAGCTAGCTCTAATATTGATGCATCATTATCTGCAATGTCATAACCTCATAGGTAATGCTTTATTCACACATATTAGACAAATTGAGATGTTCTATGGAAGTTTCTCAGGTTGCTTTTTGAAGGGTAGAATCTGCTCTAATACAACAATCAGTAGAAGCAGTTTTTATAAATGTCTGAGGTATGGGTGGAGGTGCACTCACAGTTTTATTCCATAGAAATAAATTTAGTCATTTCAGGTTTTCCAAAAAGCAACATCATAAATTCAGAATGTAGTATCTCAAAAAATCGTAAGCTTAAGCCACAATAATTATATATACAAACTGGGCAAAAGCAAAGCTTACGTTTGAATTAAGACTTCAGCATATAGACATTATTTTAAAAACAATGGTCAAAAGAAATACTGTTGAAACACTATATTACTCAATACAGAGTGGTCAAAGGTCAATGGCTGAATACATTAACATGTATAAATTTCTGAGTAAATCCATGACCATTGCTAGATAAAGGATCTTAACTAGCATAGAATAAAGATTTCTCTCAGCATGTTCCTAGGCAGAACCAACACTTCTGGGCAAGATCACCCATTGTTCTGGATAATTACAAGACACCTACTCTGCAGTCTTTTTGTGGGTTTTGTACCAGGTCTGCATTAAAAGCAGTATTAGAGCATTGGTCATACTTAGGCTTTGCGTACAGAGCTTTCTAACTTCAGCTCATGGCATCTGCAGCAACAGCTAAGAATACTCCTGAGTGAATGGTAGAATCAATGCCAAACAATGTAAAGAATTTCAAGCTAGAATGAAATATTCCTAATATGCATGCAATATTACAGTATTTTTATTCCTTAATGCATGTATCAAAATGTGAGGGTCTTATGTGAGGACCAGAAAAACAGAGTGAGACAAGTAGAGAAGAAATAAACTGATTGGATTGTAGCAGAAGAAGCGGTGGGGTGGGGAAACAAACAAGAAGAACATTTAGCCTCTCAAAGAAACAAATGAGAACATTTCCCTGAGAACTGGAAAGATAATGCCTATGGAACACTGAACTGGATGAGAAATCACCTACACAACCTGAGGCACAAGCTGTAAGGATTAAAAACCTGGCAAGAATATCTGGTAAATGACATGCTGTTTATTTATTGCATTTATATCTCCAGTGAATCTTTGGTGACTTACATGATATAATACAGCAAATAGTTAAAATATTCATGGCATGATTAATGCTAATAACATAAAAATCAATAACTTTAAGAGGCAGAAGTTGCCAAAAAATGCCAACACCACCTTTAAACAGAAAGAAAAATGTACAACACAATGGGATTTTAGGATAAAGAATATGGGGTTTAATTTAAGTTAAAATATTTACTTGTATTATAAAACAGCACATTCCAGTTTTTCATCATCATTTGGGCTTAGCAATTCTTTATCTTCTATTCACACAATGAAAAACAAGTCATTATGAAAATAATAAATAGACTGTGCACAGCTTGCAATTTCAAATTTTATTAGTTAATATTTTAACACCTTAAATACTCATATCATTAAGATTAGAGATTCCTTGCTGCCTTCTTATCAAGCATACTCAAAATGATACAAAAAAGCTGTTTCAGCTCTTACTATTTCCATTTGACAATATCGGTTAGCAGCTAGGTGTAATGTTGTGCCAATTACCTAAAATATTGCCTGCTAAAATGCTATACTACTTAGCAGGATAGACAAGAGAAAATACAACAATCAAGTCATGCTACTATTCTGTCCAGCATAGTGCATGCTTAAACATGACACCTTCTCTTTGTTTTCCTTCTTTAATTTTATTCCCACAGAGCAGGTATTAATTCCTGCAGAACATGTTGGAATAACTCATGAATTCATGAGGGCATGCCTATTCACATAACCATGAACATTTAGCCTTTCCCCTCCCAATGATAAAGTTACTTTCTGCCTCTCCACACAACCAATAGAGTATCATGAAAAATTACTGCAGACAGAATGAAATATTTGTATAGGTAGAATAGATGGATCAAAATCCAGTTTGGTAAGATTCAATACACCTCCTTTATTGAGCATTTGATTTGAAATTATTTAAGAGTAACATTGAGTCCCACTTTCCCTTGAACTAGTCAAAGTATCTTTGGACCACTATTGAGAAATTTATTCTATGAACAATTGAAAACAATATAACTTTTTTAAAAAGAATGCTACTTGGCCAATTTTAGCACATGCTCATTACCATTATCACATTTGGGGACAGTACTGCAGGCACAGATAGGTATCAGTATGTTTAATACCATTTATTTACCATTCACCCCAAGTCTCAACCCTCTGATTCCATAACCAGCTGTCTGAATGTGAAAAATAAGGTGTCATGAGATTGAGTGCTATCAGCAATCTAGCCCAGTAAACAATAGACACCTGCTACTTAAAACACAACTTGTTCAGGCAGTAGCAATTGCCACGTTCTTTTTCCATTACTGCTTTTTATGTGCAAGTAGAACCAAATGCCTTTTAGCATTAATGTAGACTCCTGGTAGTAGAAGAAATATCAGAAACAGGCACTTGAACTCTGAAAATATCCTGTAGCAATAGCAATAAGACTAATACTAGCCTACCACAAAACTATCAAGACTGAAGGACTATCTCACTGAGACTGAGTAAGAAATTAAGATAATCAGATTCTAAGCAAGTACCAAAGATCAAGACCCATCTACTGTCACTTTGCTAAATCAAATGTCAAGATGCCTCAGTTCCATGCACTCTGTTCTCCAACAACTTGTTTCCACCATTGCACTGAAGTACTTGTTACCTGAAGCAACCACCTCATTACATCATGAAATGTCCAACCTTTCCAGTAAAGGCTGCATCTCATTATTAGCTACAAACTAAGAATTTATTCATTCATTCATCCCAAGAATTGAGGTTAATGTTCAAAACAAATAACACTAGTACAAGCATGATTCCTGCACGGAATATCTTCACTTACTAGACTAAGGTTGAAGGCAATATTCCCAGCATAATACACTGTTCTATCTTGCATACTTAATATTATCCCAACATGAACCTGCACTCATATAGTTCTCTCCTAATTATCCAAATATCAAAATGATTTTACCAAGTGATGCTTCATTAGCTAAAGCATATTTATTAATTAATTAATTTATTTATTTATTTATCAATCATATTTTTTATCACTGCCCATCTCCTTCACACGGGGGACTCTGGGCAATTGAAATGAAGCATATATTTCATAGTTCCTGCTGATACTCAATATCTGATTAAAGAACATTAATATAGTTGAGGTTACAAACTTTTTAATTTTAGTTTTATAATCTGTTAAATATTTATATTAAATTGATATATTTTGTTTAATAGATGATACTTTCTTCCTATTTAAAAATGTGTAAGCTTAGCTTTTCATATACATAGGTTTGTTAATATTTATGACAGATGAATTCTAATATATCTGCTTTTAATACTAATATAAAGATGTAGTCATAAAAGCAGATCAGCATCAGCTTGTCTAATTGTAGTTTCGCCCTATATTATATCCATTTATTATAATAAAATAATAACCTCTATTAATTGTTAACATAATTCCTGAAACAGCTGTACCAGAAGAATACAAAACATGAAACAACCAGTAGTTGACTTAAGATGTATAAAATTCAACCAGGAGAGAAAAATAGATTTTTGTAGGCCATATTTTTTTCAGTCTGTTTTGCATTAAATTTCATAAGTTAAAAAAAGTCTGAAAATGTATAGTTATGAAACTCAGCACTCCTAACTATCCACTAATCCAATTATACCACAGTCCATTGATAAATAGCAGCATCACTTGCAGAACACGCATGGAGGTGGCTACTAGAAGACACAGCAGACATGAAAGGGAAATTTACTCACTGGTAAAGGAGTACGTTAAAATCCTCTGTCTTCTTCCATCCTGCTTACGCACTGCAGGAAGAGCCAGGAAAATTAAAGCAACAATGGGAAGCCAGGGAAACAATGGGGCAGGCTGGAAGAGGAAGAGATGAGGACACAGAATCAATTAAAGGAAAAGGAGGAGAAATGGTATAATCTGCCAGGATGCTGGCCTAGCAGCAAGTACAAAACAGGACACATTCCTCCAGCCCATATGAATTCCAGGCAGAGAAGAAGATAAACAGTCATGAAAATAGAAGTGGGACAGAAAAGTGGATAAGTGGTTAACCAAACTGAACACAAAGCCAGAAGGGCCCTGTTGCTGCCACTTCTCTTGTTAGCAGGGTCTACTGAGCCCCAGGCCATCCCACAATATTTGAGCCTTAAACAGTAATACCGCAATGTTTCGTGCATTTTCCTTTGTCCTTAACAATGGAGCTCAGCTGGACAAAGGCTGTAAGACAGTCTAGCTGGTTAATGGATGAACAAATATCATTGTATTCATGTGTTATAGCCACCATCTGCCAAGAGAGTAAACAGGAAAAATTTGGAGAACATATAGTAGAGAAGAACTCATTTTTGCCTCTTTTTCCAAAATCTCCACTTCGTTCTCTTAGCCAGCCCTATAGAAAGCTCAAGGTACAGTAGTAATTGATATATCATTGTCACAGGAAAGAAAAGAGATTCAACTCAAAACATAAAGGAATAAAGATAAAGGAATAAAAATGTGTATTTCCTTTTTCAGTAGATTCTCTGCCATTTTTTTTTTTTTGATAAGAGAGAGAGAGGGCTGAGGCTTTGAGAAGCATATTTCTGAGTGACTTAGACAGAAACAGTAATAAGAACAGCAGAACAGCATGACTTATCCAGCACAAGGATGCTTAGATGGCAATAAGATAGATATAAAGGGTGGGCCAGTTATACCATTTCCTGCAAAACTATATCTAAATGAGAAGAAACAAAGTTGTAATATTCACACACTATTCTGATTACTATACCAAAAGCACTTTGAAGTGATTAAGTGATATTTACTTGCTTTGGTTCACCATCTTTTAAAATGCATGATCATATTCTGAAAACCAATTTAGTTCTGTTCTATTATCAAAGATTATTTGTTGGTGGTGTTTGTCAACATATTTAAGGGCATAAAAACAAACAGGTATAATTCTGTTCCTGTACTAAATTGTATTATACCTCCTTTAGCTAACTAACATAAAAGTCCACATACAATGATTGTACACTTTTTAGATTATAACAATACAATTTTGCCTCATGGCCTCTTCACAATTTTTACAGCTCCTTCAAAGAACTATAAGAAGCACACTCTTTTCAAAGAAGATAAACAGAACCCTGTAGTTTGTATTAATCTTTTATCAGACTGTCATTCCATGTTTTCAAGAATGTCCAGACTAATGCCAATGTATTGATAGTCAGGAAAGAGAAAAAGAGAAACACCAGCTTTTAAAATAAAATGTGTATTTATCAGCATTTAATTACACTTATTTTATAGATACATGTGCTAACTATGCAATGACTTACTTCAATATCTGTTCAACTACTGTCACAATAGCTTAAATCCGTAAGAAATAAAAGGTATTTAAAAGGCTCAAAGGGAGAGAGAGAAAGAATAGAAACATGATTATGCCTTGTCAATTTAATGAATGCAGCTATTGGATTGATAAACTAAGAACATTTAGACTCATACTGGTAGTACCATTTAGCTATTTCATTAAGGCTGGATCTGTACTATCTACTGCTGTTACCCAGGTGCAGTGAAAGAAATAAACACAATTATCTTTGTTGAACCTCAAAAAATAGGGGGGAGGTATTGGTATGGCACACAGCAAATCATCAGCAATCACTTCCCAATATATATATTTTCAGACACTCCAGATAATTAAAAATGCATAAAACAGATCTATTGTATATCAGTACTTTAACATGCTAAGTTGAACATAAATTAAGACGCAATTGTGCATATGTATCAGCTTGCAGAAAAAAGCAGTTTAGATACAGATAGAGCCAAGTTTTTCTTTTTAACTATCTTATTATTTCCCATGACACAGACATTATGACTTTGTATTAAGTTATGGATTTAAGCATATTCTTATTTTAGCCAAATAATTTCATGAGTATTATGACTTCATATTAATTAAGTTATAATCATATACTTATTTTAGCCAAATCTTTTCATTTGATTATGATCATCTTAGCATTCATTCAGTAAAATTTTACTCAGGATTGCAACAATCTTAAATAGGAAAACAGCTTTTCCAAAGCACTAGATTTTTCAGAGGTCTCTTAAGTTTGGTATTTTGTTCTCTAGTCATAATAAAGCAATGAAGACATTGTGCATTAAAGTGTGGTTCAAAACTGGGAGCAGATGAGAGACAGAAAATAAATTTATACCACTTTTCTATAAATAAGGAGAGATGAACCTGAACTCTTGTTGAAGACAAGAGCCCTCCAACTCTTGTAAATCCCAGCCAGCATAACCAATGATCATGGAATTGTCATCCAGAACCACTGGAGGAAGCACCAGCTAGAGAAAGTTAGTCATAGAGTCAGAAGTTGTACAGAAATGGCACCTTCCTAAAAATGAAAGGCTGTGGCACTTAGGACATTTAACTTTAGGAAAAGGAGGAATGAAAAAAAAAAATAGAAAATTAAGATTAGCATTGAAAAGAGTAAGAAAAATTAGTCCCTTTTCATAGTACTGTTCTAAAGGCCAGCTAAAGAAAGTGACTTAGATAATGGAAGCAATTACTCATGTGTCACTTAGTTCACAAGAACTAATGGCCACACCCATTCCTCAGAAGCAGCATTCAATGAATATTTTCCCCTAAAGCAAGAAGAAGAAAGGTCCTTCTGAAAAAGCTCAGTATTGCTTAAGGAAATAGAAAGTCTTTTTTTTTTTTTTCAAAACAAAAATGTAACAAAACTGATCCATGCCTTTCTTGAGCATATAAAATCATATTCTAGCAAGGACTTAAATCCAAACACAAGTAGAGCCTTCAGTGACCTGGGATAGATCACAGTTCTCATGACAGAAGTAAACTCCAAGGCCACATGTGCCTTCCCCCAGAAAAGACAAGTTGAGGTCCCTTAGCACCATAAGCCTGGAGTACTCTATGCTTATTCTGAAATGAGGTCCAACATCTTAGGGAAGAATATCACTATACGCTCTACTACTAAATTAATATTCCACAATCCCTGAGCAAACTTAAAAGGGTCTCCCCTTCTTCTACAATCTCCCTCTTTTCAACTATCATACCACCAGGTGGCTGTATTTGACACATAATAGTAAGTCATTTGGCAGCCATGCAGGTCATAACTTCCCAATTACCTATTACCTTCTACTCTCATTAACAGCCAGAACACACATCTCCCTTCCATACCAATTGTCATTAAGATCTGATAGAGTCTATAAAGGATCACTCCTAATCACCTATATCAAGAACCTGTCATGAGCACTGATGGTGAGCAGGAGGGGGCCCTATCCAGGGGAGAAAACGCATGTATAGTAGAGAGAATGTGAGCTCTCATTCAAAGAGACACAGAACAGACCCGCCTTGACTTTTGGGGTTTATCTGTGTGGGTTTTCTCACGCTTCTTCAGTTTGGTAGGATTTTCTGTCTACTGTAGCAGTAATAAAACACTAGAGACTTATTCCTCGTCTCGGCATGGTTCCTGCTTGTCAGGACAGAACCTTTATCCACCAAGGAGGGCCATATTTCTACCCCGCACAAATTCAGTCGAACACTTCTTCTGCTCCATTCTTCTGCTGTTGCTGTCTTCTCTCTTTTTTCTCGTTCCTTTCTTCCAATTTTCTCAGGGAAGCCTGACCTTGTCAGTAAATATTACAGCAATTTGGCTCATGCTTCCAGAACCAGAAGCTCTCAACCCAAAGGTGGACTCTAATGTAAAGCAAAGAACCAAGACATTCATCTCATTCAAATAACTCCTTCTTCTTCACCAGTGACCACTGGAAGCCAAATGGTAGTCAATCTGACAGATAAAACTCACCAAAGCAGCTGCCAGGCTGAGGCAGACACACAGTATGTGTTCAAGAAGATCGACTTGATTCGATGGGGGCATTTCATGACCATGTTGAGGGACATGTATAGGGTGGTGCCACTGCACTCATGCCTTGTTTATGGACTTCTGGAAATCTGGAAAAACAATGCTGGGTCTTTGGACTGCTTCATCACATATTTTTTTTTAATGTTCTTATTGCTATTACTGTTATTGCTGAATCCCCTCCCTCTGCTTCACAAGTACAGTATTTGTCCTGAACAGCAGTAAGAGCTTAAATCCAATTTTAAAGACAAATTCACAATTAAATAGTAAAACACTTTTATTCAACCATCAAATGGTGTAAGAATAAAGAAAATAGTTCAGTTTCCAAAGTTCATTGCCACTCTACAGTAAACAAGTTCTAAAGATCTTGTTCAGATACTTGAAAATAATATGAAGATTATTTTTCTAATATTAAAAGTTACTTTCAAACCCTTCTTAGGTTTGAACAGCTATCATGTATGGCTATCATGTTTGATTGTTTGAATCAGAAGTCTTGCAACTTTTGTATTCTCAAGGTATATTTCTATGTCTCATTTAAGAAGGAGGGGGTTAGAAGGTGGAAGGAAGATTGTAGAAGTAATCTCTATTTCAGCCAAGCACAATGATGGTCTCTAATTGCATTTAGGTGATAGCGTTGGAGAGCAAAAAGGGATCACTGAGAATGAAGAAATGGTATATACCTACAAGGATGTCTACCTCAAATGAAACAAAGGAACTTATTTTAGAAGTATTCAGTTGGCTGAAATGGAATTTTTCCATGTCTGAAATCCAGTTCAAAAGTCTTTTAACTTTCATGGTAAGGACAATTTGTTATAAGTTTGAATCACCCCAGACAAGCTATCTATAGCTTTTGAATGGGCAGGTTTCACTTGGAATCTGGAATGACTTTTTACCTTGAATCACCTTGTTTCAGGGAACTTATCAGAATTTGTTACAGCATTTCCAGTCTTTTGGTTAATGTATCATCACAGACAGGCCACCAACAGAGGTTTGAGTATCACTATTTACTGGGAGGTCTCATTGTAACTATTTTGTTGATCACTTAATAAGTCCTCAATCAGGTATGTGGAGTTTCACAAGTCTCCACTATCTAGATCAAGTGCTCCAACATTTTGGCTGAGAGAAAGGCCAGAGAGAGAACATTCTTGCTAAAGAGAATGTCTCTCTTGCCAACAAATGATACAGTAAGATTATAAACTCCAGGGAATCAAAGGGAATAGCTGAACTAGACTTTGAGATCTCTGTGCCCTCATTCCCCATGGACTTTATTCTTTATTAAATTTACAGGGCAAACCCTAACAGAGAACACACATTCACAATCGCTGCAAATCAAGTATAGTTTTCACACTGCTTAAATTAATCCAAAATCATCACTGGACTTGTTACTTCAAAAGAGAAAGAGATGCACTTCCCCTCTACCTGAAAGAATGCAATGCTGTTGCTCTTTACACTATCCACTCTCTATGCTCTAGAGAGCGGATAGTGTATAGAGTTCACAAGCAGATAGGGTTTTACATTAAACAGTTATGCAAGACACACCACCAAAGGGAGATTTAAAAAAAAAAGTCCTTGCACCAAAACATTTGCATTCATGTTATCTCACCTAATTTTATCTATTCTGTACAAAACAAACAAACATGATGTAATGGTTGCCTAGTCCAAATACTCAGATTCACAAGAGGTTGCTAAATGAAATCTGATTTATTAGGAAACTTGTGACAAATACAGAGAAAGCTGAGAATGACAGAAAGCGCACCAAATACAAACTAAAAACCCTCGCTGCAAACGTAACCCCGCCTCCCTACCAGCAGAGCCACCCGTCCCAGGTGCTGGTAACCGTCATTTCTTCTAGCCTGGGAAAGCAACCTTGAACACATGAGATAACCCAAATACATTCCGAGCTCGCAGCCAAGAGATAAACATACTCCCAGCAAGAACCTGCAAAGATGAAACACGCATCAGGCTAATGACATGCGAAACATTACGATGTACCAAGCACATTGAAACGGTGAACATGACACATGACTTGTTTTAGTCATTTCTTGGTTCATATCACTTCAAATTATTCAGACAATCAAAACAATGTCTCTATAGGTGGACTTCACTAGATGGAATACATGGAAATAAGATTGACTATATTATTGCTAAAAGGAAGTAGAGAAGCTCAATTATAGCATCAAAGACATGGCCAGGTGCTGACTGAACAGATCATGAACTGCTCATTTGCAAATTCCAAGTTAAACTAAAGAAGAAACCCACTCAGTTTCCAAAATATAATGTCGAACATATACCCTCTGTTTTCAAGGATAACATCAGGAATCACTCTGAAGTCCTGAACCTCATAGATAGAGAACCAGAGGAATTATGGAATGAATTTAAGAAAGTCATTAAGGATGAATGTGAAAAGAGACTGCTAAAAATGAAGAAAGAGAGGAAAGCACACTGGATGTCAGAACAAACTGTGGAAAGAGAAGAGAAGTCAATGTCAAGAAAGACAAAAATCCCAGAGAAGAACTTAACAAAGAGTTTCAGAAAGCTGTTAGAAGAGACAAGCAGTATTACAACCACATATGTAAAGACACTAAAGATGGAAACAGACATGGAAAAACAAGCCTTTCAAAGGAACTCTGAACAAGGTTCCATCCTTGAACTGATATACTAAAGGACTCCACAGACAGATAATAATGATTCAAAGGAGATCAAACAAAAATGGAAGGAGCATACTGAAACATTGTACAGTACAGAGGTCAACATTCAAGATTAAGACATTCCCTACTTACAAGAACCTGTAGTACTAGAAGATTAAGTAATGGAAGGAGTATACTGTTTCTTTGTGCTCCAATCATTACCAAATCAGAAGGCTACAGGAACTGAGGGAATACTCACTGAAATATGGCAAGCAACAGAAGAAGGATCAGTAAGGGTTCTAAGCAAACTAAGACAAAGAATTACTGGAGCACAAAGAAACCTACATCCCAGTAAACACCAACCCAATACAGAAACTACACAACCTGATCAAAAGAACCCTGTTCCCTGTATGCATCTCAATACTGTATAATAACTTCTCAACAATACATTATGTTTTATT
Source organism: Candoia aspera (assembly GCF_035149785.1). Classification (NCBI taxonomy): domain Eukaryota; kingdom Metazoa; phylum Chordata; class Lepidosauria; order Squamata; family Candoiidae; genus Candoia; species Candoia aspera. Next base: position 45,049,632 of record NC_086159.1, read on the forward strand.
TTATTCAGCCATTGTAATCTGGGGAATATCTTAAGATCCAAATATGTCTACCTGAAACTCTGAGCCAAAACAATGTACAACTATACTTTCCAACATAGTGTAGCATAAAAACATCAGACCTCTCTCCTATTCCACTGACAGCTTTTTTTTTCAACTTTGTGGTTTATATGAAGTCATGAAAACATTTAGGGAAAATACAGCAAGATGGTTAAAAGAAAAATCTTATATGCATTTATCTGTATTTACCTACAGTATATTCTCAGGCAGCTGCAGTGTCCAATAGAGAGATTTATAATCTGACACTTAAGCTTCTTCACTAGTCCCAGTCCCTTTCACCTTCTAGTATTAAGAGGAATGGACGGAAGTTTAGTTCTGATATACTTGTGACTAGAATTTTACCAGTGCTGCAGAAGCCTGAATAACCAAGTGTGGTGCCAATCATCCACCATATATATCATTGTTAACACACTGTCCTTATCCTCTTTTGTGGCACTGGTTGGTCAGCACAGAAAATAGGACAAGAACTGGGTAAGTTTGTGTGTGTGTGAATATAAGAGACAGAAAGAGAATGATAAAAAAAATCATGTTTTGACTCCTACAGACTAGGTTTTTAAAAATGTATTTAATTCTGCTGTGACTTATTTCCATTTGGCATTATATTTAGAGCCTTTACTGCATGACTGCACACCTCCCAATGTTCTTTAGCAACTGGGCATCAATATATAATATACTGAAGCAGTAGTGCTGCTTTTAAGTCAGTTTGCTAACCTTTGGCTCTGACCTTCTAAGAAATAAAATATGGTTCACAGAACAGAAAACACTTTGGAAAGCAGGGTCCTGCAGTTTAAGTCTTCTTATTCCTATATTGCATGGCAAACGTAAGTTGATATGAAGAATCAAAGGACCGCTGTTGCAGATAATTTTTGTTTTGCTTTTCATTAATTCACTTCTGCTTGTTAGTTTTGTGTATCAGAAATAAATTTAATTATAGGAGTCCTGCAACCCTTCAAAGGTTTGGCTCCACCTCACAGTACCAATCAGAGTAACACTTTTCATGAACCAAACAGAACAGCAAATGACAAAAGGAATGAAGAAACAAACAGTAAGAGAAATCTAGTGCTGTGGAATTTAGATTTTTATAATGGCAAGAAACTTGGAAGGAACAGAATATGTTTGAATATATTTTACTCAGAAAACCTGTAGCTGTAAACCCAAATGGAGTATGGACTTCTTAGCAACACTGCCTTGCATGTAAGCAGGGAAGTGGCAATGCCATTCATTAAAAAAATAAAAAGATAAACTACATCAGCAAGAAGACAAAAATCTCATTTACAAGCATATGAAACTTTCACTAACATCTATTTCATCGTGGATTTATTTTATAAACCCTTGAGTCATGAACCCTTACTTGGAAGCAACTCTCCCTGTGTTCAATGGAGTTTACTCCGAGCTATCTGCTAATAAGGTTGCAAAAATGCAGTGCTTTGTGCAAACAGGTGGGTTTTTAAAAAAATTTTCTACAGAGATCATAGAAAAAGTCTCATATCACACAGAACTCCTCCATATGCATTGTGATACATCTATGAACCCTCTGCAGATAAGTAGAAGCTGCTTAACTTTAAATGTGACTAAACCGTATCCAACCTTTTTTCCTAATTACATCCAGTGAATACAGGATAGAGGAGATACCATGATTTTAAACTTCTAATTTTTACTAGACTGTGACACAATATGAAATAACTGTTTAAATTGCTTTAAACAATTTTAGTGGGGAAAAGCATCACAGCATTTTTCATTATTATTCTAGAGATGAAGATCTTATGCACTTTCTTTACTGCACAAATAATTCCCTGGAATATCTTCATTATATTTGGTTTAATCATATATATTCTTTTCCAGAATTAAGCTGCTTTAAAGGGAAAAAAAATGAACAGTTATTGACTTGCCCCAATCATATAACCCATCCATCCTTAAAATAATAACATAATTACTTTTATTTTAAACACATATTATTATTAACAAAACAAAACAACCCTGAGAGCTCAAAGTCACAGGACAGGAAGAATAAACCCTTATTTTAAAAACAAGGAAGAGAAAGAGACGTGTTCCACCTCTCATTGTATTTTGGAAACTTGCAGTGTTGTTGCCAGCCAGTTGTGCCTGTCCATTACCTAACCACCAGGCCCTTGAGACGCATGACCTCTCCCTGTTCCCAGGGAGCAAGGCACTGCTCACGTATCAGTAGACGAGTGGAAACTCCTCCCATACTGTCCTTCTTCTAAGGCAAACTGTTGAAAAGCAAAAATCGATTTATTTTATCTTGCTTCCTTCCCTATTTGTCTATGTGTGTGCATTAATGTTTGAGTGTGCTGAAGAAGATCTGATAGCGTTGGAAGTACAACTTTATTATGAATTTGTCTGGATGTGTTTACCAGTCTAGGCATACATGATTATATGTTTAGTTTGTGTGTGTACTGATATATGTACAGAGATTTTTCATAGATGTGTGAGTAAGTGTAGGTGTGCATTGTACATGTGTAGCATGGGTGATGATTCCTCTTCACTAGGATTGAGGAATGAAATTTCAAACTCTCCCTTGATTTACTGTAAAAGTACTAAAAATTCTTGGCTTTGACAATGCAGCAATTCTGTCCTCTTCCACTCCTCCACTTTATATCCTGTCGTACTTTATCAGTGTTGTGCTGACCTATACTTCCCAAAGGCTGAACACCTATGATAACCGATAAATATATGGTTTAATCTCGACACTCATATATTTAAATGTTGTGAGAAATAACTAAAGCTTTTCTGTGCAAAAGCAGTTCTAGAGGGAAAGAAGAAAGAAGAATGAAGGATCTTAAGAGTTGTTGGATATAAAACTGTAATTCAAATATATAAAACATTCCTATTACTATGTTCCCAAGATTTATCTTGACATGCTTGCAATGATTCATAAAGAATCCAGCCCTTACGTTTTTTCAGTCTTTTCAAATGTATGAAGCTGATCATTCAAGTATGTCCCCAAATTCACTTCCATTATGCCAAGAGCAGGTCAATGTTCATTTCACCAGGAAGGGCCAGTTAGGACTGCTGACAGCTGCAAACAATGGTAGTTGCACAAACCACTGAATCATTTATACTGGTAATTCTAGAAATGATGATACTAAATACCAGCTGAGGATATCTTTGCCAAAAAAAAGGAAGTATAGCTCTAAGACAATATGTCTACCTATTGTAAGATTATTGTAAGATTATTAAACCTCCAAAATTATCTACTTCTACATGCCAGTGTTTCTTGAAATATATATCACAGAGCACCACTTCAATGAATATTGTAATCTGCAATGTCTTCTAAAAATAATTCACATAATCACATAATGAAAGTGATACTATAATTTGCAAGGTCCTGTAAAAAATAATTCAACATTATTCATTGAACTGCTGTTATGAATATAGGATTTTGTAAATCTTTGTCAAGTTGATTTGATACATCATCTTAAATGATACTGCTATGCTTCAAGTGTGGAAATCAGTGTTCTCACTAAACTCTACAAACTACACTGGTGAAGTGCTCAAAGCAACATGTCTGGTCACTTCATTATGATCGAATGTCTTCTATAACTGTACAGAATTCCCTCCTTAAGGTGCTGCAAAAACAATGCTCTTGAGTCACCTCAGTGAAAACCTACAAAGCCCTACTCTATGCATTATACACCACTCCATCAGACTGAGCAACAGTAAGGCAACACAGAGGCAGTGAAGAGCACCAGAAGCCAGTAGGATAAGTATGTCCTGTGTCTGTAGCCAACTAATAACAAGAAGTGTCCAAACATATAACTTTACGAATGCTCATCCTAATTTCCTACCTGCAAAAACATCCTTAAGACCCAGCTTACACTTACATGTACACAACTCTTGTGCATTTACACTAGCCAGTAACAATCTGGCCAAGCTCCTAGATAAAATCAGGGCCAGCAACTCAACATCTGATGGCCAAGCACTAAACACAGGACAGTGCTCTATCTTGGCTGGATCCTCAACTAGGATCATCTAGTGCTTGATCTACTTCCCCACCACCACCACCACAACTGTTGATGATATTTCTTTTAGCCAGTAGAAGAGACCACAGCATTTTTTTCACAGCATCTCCCCTTCAAGCTTTTGTATGTTTGTGTGTGTGTGTGTGTGTGTGTGCGTGCGTGTGTGTACATATACATATAGGAAACAGTTGCAGATATTCCTCATAAAGCAATTGTCTGGTGATTCTTGTCATTGAAAAGTTTTAGAAAATATTACCAAATATATCAATATAGTATATAGATACAAATAGATTGCTGCCTTGTTTCATTAAAATCCATATAATATCATTTGCTAACTCATTAAAACTTTCAGTTTTTTTAAATTATATTAAAAGAATAAAAAGCCAAGTTGGAATAATCTGTGAAATCTAGGGAGAAGAAAAATTTGATTGTTCTTCCCCATTCCCATCCCAATGCTGTCAATGGAAAAGTACCGATATTATGGACAGACTGAACATATTGAACATCTACAGAAGCTTCCCCAGAAAAGGTTTCCTTGAGCCTGCTGACTCCCAATCTCTTATCTGACATAGTTCTGTATATGACCCAAGGACTATGCCAGCTTGAGACACTATCATAGGTAAACAATGGGAAATATCAGTGGACTGTGGAGAAACATGGTATGGGGCCAGGTTCTTTATATTTTTATTATTAAATTGACATTATAAATCACAACATAAATAATTAGTAAGATCTTTAACTTTTTTCTCTCAGGACTTCTTACCACTTTTAAGAATTATGGAAGACCCCAAAGAGCTTTTGTTTGTATGGATTATATGCATCAATATTTACCATATTAGAAACTAAAATTGATGTATTTGCTGCCACTACCATTTCTCATGATTTCAATGTTGTATTATTTTTCAGTTTAGGCTGGCAAATAATTTTGATTTTGTGGACCCCTCAGAAGGTCTTGGGGGAACTTTGAGAAACACTGATCTTAGGGTAAATCCACTGAAGTCATTAGGACTCTTTTAATATTGCTAACAGTTCCTCCTCTTCTCGTGAGGGAAAGGAAAACAGAACTAGAAGAACTGGATATACCAAAGTGGGAAGGGCCTTATTTTCCAGTCACTCCTGTCTCCCAGCTCTGTGCCTGGGAAAAAAAAGAGGGGCTGACCATAAGTTAACTCTTCTCTGTCTGGTTTCACAGAACATGCAATACCAGGAAGAATATTAACTTAAAACAAACCATAAATATAAACTAGTCGAGGCCCGGATGACACAGTGATGCTGAACCAGATCAAAACCGAATTATTCAAGCAAATATTCTCAGACCAATGCTTTGCTACCACAATTTTTAAAAGGAGATTTCAGAAGTTTGCAAATCCATTTTTTCCGTATTGATATTGAAGAGTCTGTGGAATAGGTTTCAGGATAGATGTATTCAGAGATGTGAAATATAGACTCAATCTTCCTTTCATCAAAGAAAACAGAAGGTCTTTAACATATGATTGCAACTTAATAACTTCCCATGTGGCAGTTTTTAACCACATCAGGAACAATGCATTTGTAGAGTCTTGTCAAATAACTGCCTCTTACTATCCCAGCCAAATATCTCTAAAGAAATAAGCATCATTTCAGGAGTTTCTGAAATACAGTCATCTGTAATAAGATGCCATGTGGGAACTGATTGTTAACAAACTGAATATGTGGGTTTGCCTTCAGTTCTCACGCTGAAGAGGTTTGCAAAGACCACACTATTGTTCTTTCAGTAGCAGGCAGCTGAAGTAATTGGCACCACTTCAAAAAACATACAGAAATTTTATGATGGAAAACATTGTACACTACAAAAATAATCTTTATGCTAAATAGTATCAGGCTGTGAAATGTACTCTTGATTACATTTCAGTCATGCTATCAGAATTTGCGCATAGCAGACTTTACACTTTAGGCTATCTCAGAGGAAGTGTTTTCTGGGCATGCATACATATGCCCGCAACATCTCAGGACAGTTTGAAAGCAGCAGCAGGAAGCTTTTGGGTGGCTGCCACTGACTTGAAGCCTCAAGGAACAGAATTCCAGGGAGGGAGTTTTACTTTTGAGCAAAGTACCTTGCTGAATGATATACAGCCTTAATAAACAAAACAGAATCTGCTTACCTGTAAATAAATTTCTATGCTTAGGCCCCTTTCACAAGACACAGTTTTCACCCAGTTACTGTAATAATTATTTTTGTGCCACCCAAAAACTCCCCACCTTGCCCTCCCTGCACTATCCAGCACTGCCATCCAATGAGGAAGCACCAAAAACAGGAGACAATCAGCAAACTGTTCCCAGCCTTGTGCTTCGCCTTGCTATGTTAACTTTTTGGTTTATCAAAGGAAGCTAGCTGGGCACTGTTGGTGGAAGCCACAAACCACTCTACATGTGTTCCACCAAGGAAAGAGGAGCAAAGAAGATAGATGTGTGATAAACTATCATCATTTCCTTTGGAGTTGGAACTGAGCTAAATCATCTGTGGAGTTAATAACCTTGCCTTTCCATTGTAGCCAGAATGTCTTGAGTATGGATGGTGAGCAGGAGGGGGACCCTATCTAGGGGGGGAAACGCATGCGTAGTTTAGAGGCTTTAAACTGTCCTTCAAAGAAACTCAGAGCAGACTCGCCTTGAGTTTTGGGGTTTATCTGTCTGGGTTTCCCACACTCCTCCAGTTTGGTAGGATTTTCTGTCTACTAGAGCAGTTAATAAACACTACAGACTAATTTCTTGTCTCAGTGTGGTTTTTTGCTTAAGTCAGGACACAGAAGCCCAAAACATCAGGGGAATTTGCAAGGGCAGGACAGATCTCAAATCACTACATTTGTTGCATGTGGAAAAGACCTCAGACTAGGGTTTCTCAACCAGGGTTACGTGGAACCCTAGGGTTCCCACAAGAGGTCACTAGGTGTTCCCTAGGTAAAGGTTTCCCTTGACATTAAGTCCAGTCATGTCCGACTCTAGGGGGCGGTGCTCATCTGTTTCAAGCCAAAGAGCCGGCGTTTGTCTGTAGACCCCTCCGTGGTCATGTGGCCGGCATGACTACACAGAACACCGTTACCTGCCCGCCGAAGCGGTACCTATTAATCTACTCACATTTGCATGTTTTCGGACTGCTAGGTTGACAGGAGCTGGGACTAGCAATGGGAGCTCACCCTGTCGAATATTTCAAATTCGAGCAACTTCAAATTAAAGAAGTTTCCTTCTTTATTTTTAGTTTAAGAACACTGTTAGTGCATATATACAGGCCTATTGTACACATGAAATGAATATAATAATTTTGTAACTTCTGGCCTATATTTGAGCCTGAATGTGCAGGGGTTCCCCAAGGCCTGAAAAACATTTCAAGGGTTCCTCCAGGGTCAAAAAGTTGAGAAAGGCTGGCTTAGACATAGTAGAGGCCAGCTAACAATGTGACTGAGTTTGCTTTTTAGGTTTTCCTTCCCTACTGCTCCTCCTTTTGCATCACATATTTTAAAAGTGAAGCCTTTAGATGGAGAATACCTTGTTTTATTAATAGTCAGCATCATTATTATTATTTATCCCATTCTGAGATATGTTTCTGTTGCAAAAAGTGAGACAATACTTTTATTTTAAAAAATAGTTGACTAAACAGTGGAAAACTTTCAAATTTCTAAGCTTCTACTTTCTTGACTCTATAAGGATTCTGTTTTGATGTATTTTTAAATTCCTTTTTCTCATGGTTAATGTAGCTACATTTATTTTTTTTTTATTTTTTGAAGAGAAGGATAAAATAGCTTTAATACAAAATGGAAATTACCATATTCTAATGACTAACAGTGTTCTCTTTTATCTCATCTATATTAAAATCCAATTGAATTGTTAATATATTTTAATCCTGGGAAATAACTGGTCCCAAGAATAAAGAACTCTTCCACATCAAGAATAATCAGACAGCAATCCAATATTCATAATTCAGTCCATTCAAAGTGTATTGTCCCAATTCAGACAGATGCTGTTACTTACCATAAGAATGATTATTTCTGGTGTTTACTTACAGAATTGTTGGAAGAGAAGGTAAAATGTTCTCTTTTAATAGGTAATGTTTATTATAATCATAATCATCTTTATGAAGGAAGATTTATTGATTCAGTTTCATGAATAGAAGTTTGGGAAGTTCATAATAGAATCCACATTCTTAATAAACAGCATCATATAGCCTTACTAAGGAATCTTTTAATTCCCACTGATTTAACCATTCCTTAAATCTCTCTCGCTGAAATCAATGAGATTTAAAGGTGTTTTACTTCCAGCTGAACCATGTGTGGTATTGTTTTAATAACCTTTATGTATTTTTCTAGGCTTCTAGCATTGTCCTAACAACCAGGAAACACGTTGAGACAAGGAACTGGTCTCTAATGCTTTATTGCTAGTACATAACAGGAATCCTAACAAACTGAAGAAGCGTGGGAAAAACCCAGCCATATAAACCCCAAAGGTTAAGGCGGTCCCGATCTGTGTCTCTTTGAATGGCTGCCCAATTCCTCAGTGCTACGCATGCGCTTAACAGTCTGGATGGGAGCCCCCTGCTCGCCATCCTTACTCATGACATCACCCTCCCCTCCAGATTCACATTCCATTTCAGCCCCCTCCCCTCCAGACTCTTGATAAGATTCGCCGTCTGCTTCTAAGGTCCCATGGGAACTGGGCAACAATGGAAAGTCTTCAAAGGAAATCTCCTCCAAGGGCGAATCAGTGCTGCTCTCCAGGTCTGACGCTTCTGGCCCAGGTGGCTGCTGTTGGGAAATAGCTAGATAATTAGAAAAGTCATCCCGCCTCCCCCCTGGGAAATGTAAGCCTGAGGTGGAGGGCTGCGGCTCCCCCACCTCCTCTGTAACCGGAGTCAAGGCTTCAGGCGGGGGAGGGAGGTGCACACTCATGAACTCTTCTGCTTGGGATTCTTCGGCTTGCTCAGCCGAAAGAGGAATCTCGGGTAGAGTGCGAGGCTTGGGTTTGTGAGGAAAAAGCTGATGGAAACGATGAACCAGTGCTGGAGCATGTACATCTCTGGCATTCTCCCATGTGCGCTCTTCCTCAGGGTACCCTTTCCAGTGTATGAAATATTGGATATCCCTTCCCCTCCTCCTAGAGTCCAGAATGTCCTCAACTTCGTATTCCTCCTCCCCCTCCACAATTACTGGAGGTGGGGGGGCAGTTGCGATTGCAAGGCACTTGGGGGAGGGTCTTTGACTAGCAAGGCTCTCTGAAACACTGGGTGGACTTTCATGGATGCTGGCAGCTGTAAACGATAAGCCACTGGATTTATCTGCTGCGCCACAGTGAAAGGGCCGACAAACTTAGAGTCCAATTTCTCGGAGGGTCTGGTAGAGTTCAAAAACTTGGTAGAGAGCCACACTTTGTCTCCTACTGCAATCACTGGCCCTTCCTGTCTGCGAGCATCTGCAGACCTCTTGTAAGCACTCTTTGCCCTGTTCAGCTGCTCCTTTAACAACTCCTGTGCGGCTTGTTGCTCTTTAAGAAAATCAGCCGTGGCTGGAACAGTTCCCTGCTGGGAGGAGGTGAGCAACACCCGAGGGTTAACCCCATAGAGTGCCTAGAAAGGAGACATCTTGGTAGAGGACTGTACAGAATTATTATATGTAAATTCTGCCATGGGGAGCAGGGCTGGCCAATCGTTGGATGGCGAGCTGCATTTCTTGGTTTTCTGAAGACATCTCCAAACGTCTCTTCTTAAATTCTTGTTCCTCCCTCTTTCGATGGGAGTATGAGTTTGTTAGGATTGATGTCCTAACAACCAGGAAACACGCTGAGACAAAGAACTAGTCTCTAATGCTTTATTGCTAGTACATAACAGGAATCCTAACAAACTGAAGAAGCGTGGGAAAAACCCAGCCATATAAAACCCAAAGGTTAAGGCGGTCCCAATCTGTGTCTCTTTGAATGGCTGCCCAATTCCTCAGTGCTACGCATGTGCTTAACAGTCTGGATGGGAGCCCCCTGCTCGCCATCCTTACTCATGACAAGAATAGTTTAATTTTTAAAAAATCACAGTAAAAAAAAGAAAAAAGGACATAGGGGACTGGAATGCAGTATTGATGCTGAACACGGAGGCTGCCTTTCCTGCAAGCAGCAAATCCCTGTCTTCCTTGGCCCATCACCAACATGATGTCATTGCCTGCCCAGTCCCCCCACCACATGCGCCACTTCCCCTAGTCTCAACCGATCGTACACCAAGTCAACAGGTCCCATCATACCACCAGAGATTACAATCCATTCAACAAATAGACTAATCCCAATTTATAGGAGGCTTCTGGCTCACACTCAGTGTACCCATCTAGACTACCAGCTTACACTCCTCCCCTCACATCCAACAAACTCCCACCCACACCACACCACACACACCACGCCACACCATTGGTTTTATCATTCTTCTGTCTTCTTCATAATTAGTTGGGTAATATTATTTGTAAAATAAGTATATTGCATATTATAAAATATTTATAATTATATATTTATAATTATATATATTATAAAATTATATATATATTAAGCAGAATGAATACCCTTTTATTTTTATACTTTTGCTGTGCATAAAATATCGACAAAATTTGCTTTTACAGGAGTGTAGCCAAAATCTTAATTCTGTGTTATTTTAATCATTTTGCAAAACACAAAAATGGAGAGAGGGAGAGAGAGAGAGAGAAAGAGAGAATCTAATGTGTGTATGATTTATTCTTTGGCATAATTATCCTTTATTTCTATTCTGTGGTTTAAAAAAGAATGAACGCATAGAAAAAGAGAGCAGCTGAGTCCTTAGCCTGGAGTTACAATTGCTAGTTTTCCTTCACATACATCATTCAGAATCAAAAACTAAAATTGTTAACTTTCTAAATAAAACATTTTCATAAAAGGTTTGCAGAGAATTCATATAATTAAAAAAAAAAGAATAGTCCATTTCATACTTCTGTGGGAACACCAATATACAAGAAACTTCTTTTTTCTCAGCTGTGTACATCTCCAGAACTGTGAGATTTGTCTAAATTTTTTGACACCATTAAATTACATATGGCTATAGATTACTGCATGCAACTAGTATTTACCTCTATATTGCCACCTCTCTCACGAATCAATTATAGCAGCAAATTCTTACAAAAAAGAACTGGAAATGGCATTCAGAGCTTGTTGTGCAAAATAATCCACTTTTGCATTGTATTCAGAAGACTAGACTGGCAGGTAAATGCAAGCATCTAAAAATTAACCCCTAGTGACTTCCAGGGAAGAAATGGTGGAGCCGACAATTCTCCGAAAAGCGGAGCCGATGATCAAGGCAGAATGACGAGCCAGCAAGTAGACCAGCTCTTTAATCATTCCTCTCTGGCCAAGGAGAGGACTTGATATCACCCACAAGTGCTCCAGAAGTTACTCCTCATGAGGAGACTGCAAGACAGTTTAGAGCTCTGCAAGATGAGGGAATCTTGCTCAAACTGCATTCGACGCCTTTGAAAGGACACTAAGTTCACATACTTCCTTTTCTAATCACTTTTGGAAATTGCTTGCTAAATGCTTTTCAGCTATTAGGTACCTCTGGATTGACAAGTTTTACAGCACCAGGTGAGTTTCCTTCAATCCTTAGCAAAAGAAGTTTTAATTACAAATTTCAGGACTTTTTAAAAATGGGATTTTTTGGAATAAACAGCAAAAGGGTGATTAAAACTTTGATTTTATGAAGTTACAACTGGTCCAGATAAACTTCAAATAAGATTTTGGAATTCAGTATAAAGAATCATTCCTATGTGAAAATACTTTTGTTTTGAATTAAAAAACAACATAAGGTAAGACTTTAAAAATTGGACACTAGAGGGAACTAGAAAGAACTAAAGATTAATTAAAGGAGAAGAACACTCAAATTCAACCTGAGGCAGAGAAATGCCTCTTCCACTTTTAATTCTCTAGACTCTAACATCTTCAGAGGCCTTTTGCTAGCAGCTCCTGGTTATACCATAATCTTTCCTGACATTCATCTGGCACCCACGTTTTACTATTTTGACAAAACTCTATATCTAGTTTACAATACTAAAGCTATATCTAGTTTAACTATTCCTAATATCTATACTTGTCCATACTTTTCTATCTTTGCTAATCATTCTTCTTCCACCACATCTGTATGGTGATTTTGTTCTTTAAACCTCTCAGTTCATTTTTAAGCATCCCATCAATAACATCCAACCATCAGGACCAGCTCTAGACTAAGGTCAAGTTGGCACCAGCCTAGAGGTGCCAAGCTCTCAGACATTATCACCATGATTCATCTTACACTTCAGCTCTGTGTTAATATATACAAGTAACAGAAATAAGATTAGTTAAGTTGCTTTGATCTATTGATCAAACTATTGATCAATATTTGAACTATTGATATATTATACAAATGATGATAGGAAACTTAGCCTTCTATCAGAGATTACAGAATTCTGATCAGGTGAAAGATAGAATACAAAAAATTAATCAGAACTGCCTGGCATGTTTATTTTAAAAAATAAAGAAGATTTTCTTTGAGTGTCTCTATAATATAGACAATACAAGAGGTCATAATCACACCTTCTCTACTGGACTTATTTTTCATGAACAGACGCATTCAGGAAATCAAATGTTACAATATTTTCCCTCAGGTAGGCTGATGGAAAAATGTTGATATAATTCAGTATAAAGGCTCTTTGTTCTTTCAGGACTACTGTATGACATTAGAGAGATAATTTGCCAGTGGACATTCTAAATTAATTAGCTAACAGTGCTTAAATCCTTTTGGAGTTAATATCTTAGACAGACTAAAAGTCATTTTAATTCTATAAAATCCCACTGAAGCTAAGAATTCAAAGAGAACCCATAATAACACTTTTTTTTTCTTTCAGAGACATCTTCCATATGCACTGAAAGTCAAACAGTAGAATTACTGAGACAAGATAGACTGGATTAAAATTAATTTGAGTACAGTATTAAATAAACAAACACAAGCTTGAGCCATGAGCCATGAGCCAGGCCTCCAGTATACTGTTCTATTCACTCTTTTAATAATTAGAACTTCTGCTCTTGTAGCCTTCTGACTTGGTAATGACCAGAGTGCTACTTTAACTTCATCTTCTAATACTATAAATTCTTATAAACAGGGAATAACTTATCTGGTATGTTGTAGAGTGGTGACACCTCTACGGTACAAAATTTCAGTTTATTCCTTCTTTTTAAATTTTATTTTTATTAAACAATATCTGTCCACCCGCATACTTTATCATACCAGTTCAAGGAACTTCTTTCTGAATTTAAAGATCTTTGGGAAGATTATCCTTGTTTTTCCATCTTCAGTGCCTGTACAGATGTTATTGTACTACCACTTCTTGTCTCTTCTAACAGCTCTCTGAAATTCCTTAGTAAGTTCCTTACAGAGATAATTGTACTGTTGGATTTCCTTCTTTGATTAGCAATTTAGTTATTCCGGGGGGTGGCTGGGGCCCTAGAGCTCTCCTCACTGAATTAGATCACTTGGCCACTTGGATTTTATATTTATTTTTATTTTTATGTTTATATCTGAAAATTGTATTTATATTTTAAATGTTATTTATAGTTATTGTTTTAATGTGCTAGTTTTATTGTAAACTGCCCATAGTCCCTCTCTTCGGGGGAGATGGGCTGTCGCAAAATTTGAAAAATAAATAAATAGATAGATAGATAGATAAATAAATGCATTTCCACTATTTGTTCTGACACTCATTTTGCTTTCTTCTGTTTCTTGGTCTTTTACAGTCTCTTTTCACATTCCTCCTTAACAACTTCTTTGATTTCATTGTACAGTTCCTCTGATTCCCTATCAATAAGGTTCAGGATTTCAAAGCAATTTCTGATGTACTTCTTGGAAATGGAGGATACTGTATGTCATGAGTAAGGATGGCGAGCAGGGGGCTCCCACCCAGACTGTCAAGCGCATGCGTAGCACTGAGGAACTGTTCAGCCATTCAAAGAGACACAGATCGGGACCGCCTTAACCTTTGGGGTTTATATGGCTGGGTTTTCCCACGCTTCCTCAGTTTGTTAGGATTCTTGTTAAGTACTACTAATAAATATTAGAGACCAAGTCATTGTCTCAGTGTGTTTCCTGGTAATCAGGACACTGTATATACTCAAGATTGTATCATGGAAACTGGTAGTCTTTGTTCTGTTGCTTTGAATTGGAACTGCACATGAACTGATTATGATCTTTTCACTACTCAGCCCGTGGTTACATCTTTTCTATTATAACTGAGCTCTTCTACCTCCTTGTACCAATAATATAATTAATTTGATTTCTGGGTGCTTAGTCTGGTGATGTCCATGCATATAAATGTCATTTTCATTGTTTGAGATGTTAAAAAGAAGACATAATAGGATTGGCATAAGTTAGTAAGTGCTCTCCTGCTTCATTTTTATTTCATAAGCATCCGTCTAACTACAGTTTCCTCCTTAATATTTCTAACTTTGACACTGGTCTTTAACCACTAGTAGCACAATCTAAGATTGGCTTCAGATTGAAATCAATTAATTGGATTTGAGTCAGTGACTAGTGTGAAAGAAACATGTTGGGGTAGTTTGATTATTTAAAGAACATGAATAAGGATCCAATCACAGAACAATTACATGAAGGAAGAGGTTTTTTTTTTTTTCATGTCACAAGCACCCTGGTATTGAAAGGATTTGCTGGTGAAGTCACTGTTTCCCGGGGGACGCCCGAGGGGGCTCCTTTCACTCCCTGTTATTTTCCCACGAACTAGTACCTATTTATCCACTTGCATTTGCATGCTTTCGAACTGTTAGGTTAGCAGGAGCTGGGACAAGTTGACAGGAGCTCACTCTGTCATGCGGCTCGCGCTCTTGGATTTCGAACTGCCGATCTCCCGATCTGAAGGAAGAGTGAATGTTGTTGAAGGAAAGGGGAAGACTGAGAAAGTTGTGGTTATATGGAGTATTTTTTTTTTCAGAGACATCCTCCATTTGCACTGAAAGTCAAACAGTAGAATTGTTTGGATATCCTCCATTACTGTGATTCTCTTCTCACTCCTTTTTGTGTACTCTAAGTAACTTTGCTTACCCCAAAAGAGAATACTGCAGTGGTGTGTATGAAAATGCAAAAGCAAGTAAGCTTCAGACTGGTGTAATTATTCTATTAAAATGAGAGGTTGTTTTTGTTGTTTATTCGTTCAGTCGCTTCCGACTCTTCGTGACTTCATGGACCAGCCCACGCCAGAGCTTTCTCTTGGTCATTGCCATCCCCAGCTCCCCCAGGGATGAGTCCATCACCTCTAGAATCCATCCTCTATCATCCATCCATCTTGCCCTTGGTCGGCCCCTCTTCCTTTTGCCTTCCACTCTCCCTAGCATCAGCATCTTCTCCAGGATGTCCTGTCTTCTCATTATGTGGCCAAAGTATTTCAGTTTTGCCTTTAATATCATTCCTTCAAGTGAGCAGTCTGGCTTTATTTCCTGGAGGATGGACTGGTTTGATCTTCTTGCAGTCCAAGGGACTCTCAGAATTTTCCTCCAACACCACAGTTCAAAAGCATCTATCTTCCTTCGCTCAGCCTTCCTTATGGTCCAGCTCTCACAGCCATATGTTACTACTGGGAATACCATTGCTTTAACAATGCAGACCTTTGTTGTCAGTGTTATGTCTCTGCTCTTAACTGTTTTATCGAGATTTGTCATTGCTCTTCTCCCAAGGATTAAATGTCTTCTGATTTCCTGACTGCAGTCAGCATTTGCAGTAATCTTCACACCTAGAAATACAAAGTCTTTCACTGCTTCGACATTTTCTCCCTCTATTTGCCAGTTATCAATCAAGCTGGCTGCCATAATCTTGGTTTTTTTTGAGGTTTAGTTGCAAGCCAGCTTTTGCACTTTCTTCTTTCACCTTCATCATAAGGCTCTTCAGTTCCTCTTCGCTTTCAGCCATCAAAGTGGTATCATCTGCATATCTGAGATTGTTAGTTTCTTCCAGTGATTTTAAACCCAGCCTTGGATTCCTCAAGCCCAGCATGTTGCATGATGTGTTCTGCGTACAAGTTGAATAGGTAGGGTGAGAGTATACAGCCCTGCCGTACTCCTTTCCCAATCTTAAAGCAGTCTGTTGTTCCATGGTCTCTTCTTACTGTTGCTACTTGGTCGTTATACAGATTCTTCAGGAGGCAGACAAGATGACTTGGTATCCCCATACCGCTAAGAACTTGCCACAATTTGTTATGGTCCACACAGTCAAAGGCTTTAGATGAGTCAATAAAACAGAAATAGATGTTTTTCTGAAACTCCCTGGCTTTTTCCATTATCCAGTAGATATTCGCAATTTGGTCCCTAGTTCCTCTGCCTTTTCTAAACCCAGCTTGTACATCCGGCAATTCTCACTCCATGAACTGCTGAAGTCTACCTTGCAGGATCTTGAGCATTACCTTAATGGCATGTGAAATGAGTGCCACTGTTCAATAGTTCGAACATTAGTGTTTCCCTTTTTTGGTATGGGGATACAAGTTGATTTTTTCCAATCTGATGGCCATTCCTGTGTTTTCCAAATTTGCTGGCATATAGCATGCATTACCTTGACAGCATCATCTTGCAAGATTTTGAACAGTTCAGCTGGGATGCTGTCATCTCCTGCTGCCTTGTTATTAGCAATGCTTCTTAAGGCACATTCAACCTCACTCTTCAGGATGTCTGGCTCTAGCTCACTGACCACACCGTCAAAGCTATCCCCGATATTGTTATCCTTCCTATACAGGTCTTCCGTATATTCTTGCCACCTTTTCTTGATCTCTTCTTCTTCTGTTAGGTCCTTGCCATCTTTGTTTTTGATCATACCCATTTTTGCCTGGAATTTACCTCTAATATTTCTAATTTTCTGGAAGAGGTCTCTTGTCCTTCCTATTCTATTGTCTTCTTCCACTTCCGCACATTGCTTGTTTAAAAATAATTCCTTATCTCTTCTGGCTAACCTCTGGAATTTTGCATTTAGTTGGGCATATCACTGTTGCCTTTTGCTTTCCTTCTTTCTTGGGCTACTTCTAGTGTCTCAGCAGACAGCAACTTTGCCTTCTTGGTTTTCTCTTTCTTTGGGATGTATTTTGTTGCTGCCTCCTGAACAATGTCACTGTCCTAACAACCAGGAAACACACTGAGACAAGGAACTGGTCTCTAATATTTATTGCTAGTACTTAACAGGAATCCTAACAAACTGAAGTGTGGGGAAAACCCAGACATATAACCCCCAAGGGTTAAGGCGGTCCCGATCTGTGTCTCTTTGAATGGCTGAACAATTCATCAGTGCTACGCATGCGCTTGACAGTCTGGATGGGAGCCCCCTGCTCGCCATCCTTACTCATGACAGTTGCAAACTTCTGTCCATAGTTCTTCCGGGACCCTATCTACTAAGTCCAGTCCCTTAAATCCACCTCCACTGCATATTCCTTAGGAATATTAGTGAGCTCATATTTAGCTGATCTGTGGGTCTTCCTTAATCTCTTTAGTCTGATCCTAAATTGTGCAAGAAGAAGTTCATGATCTGAACTACAGTCAGCTCCAGGTCTTGTTTTTATCGACTGTATAGATGTCTGCCACCTTTAGCTGCAAAGGATGTAGTCAATCTGATTTCGGTGTTGTCCATCTGGGGAAGTCCATGTATAAAGCCATCTCTTAGGTTGTTGGAAGAGAGTGTTTGTTATGCAGAGTGAGTTGTCTTGGCAAAATTCTATCAGCCTATGTCCTGCTTTGTTTTGTTCTCCCAGGCCATACTTACCTGTAATTCCAGGTGTCATTTGACTGCCCACCTTTGCATTCCAGTCTCCTGTGATGAAAATAACATCTCTTTTAGGCGTGTTGTCCAGTAGGTGCTGCAGATCCTCATAGAACTGATCTACTTCAGCTTCTTCAGCATCTGTGGTTGGGGCGTATATTTGGATCACTGTGATGTTAGATGGCTTGCCCTGAATTTGAATTGAGATTATTGTATCATTTTTTGGATTGTATCCAAGCACTGCTTTAGCCACTTGACTATTAATTATGAGGGCAACTCCATTTCTTCTGTGGTCCTCTTGTCCACAGTAGTAGATCTGGTGTCATTTGATGTGAAATGGCCCATTCCAGTCCATTTCAGTTCACTGATGCCCAGAATGTCTATCTTTAATCTTGACATCTCACCAATAACCACATCCAATTTGCCCTGGCTCATAGATCTTACATTCCAGGTTCCAATGGTGCGTTGATCCTTAGAACATCGGATTCGCCGTTCAACACCAGCACCGTCGGCCGCTAGCCATCCTTTTGGCTTTGAGCTAGCTGCATCATTACATCTGGGGCTAGTTGAACTCATCATCTGTTCCTCCCCAGTAGCATTTTGACCATCTTCTGACCTGGGGGTCTCATCTTCCGATGGTACACTGACATATCTCTGGTTGTACTGATCCATTTAGTTTTCACGGCAAGAATACTGGGGTGGGTTGCCATTACCTTCCCCAGGGATCGCATTTATTCTGACCTCTCTGTCATGACCTTCCTGTCTTGGGTTTAGCTCATGGCATCATTGAGGTGCTCAAGCTCCAGCACCACAGCAAGGTAATGATCCTTGCTGAAGGAGAGGTTACAATACCATGTTATTTGAGCAAAGAGCAAACTGATGATTATATACTAAATCATGCCCACTGAGAATTATAGTGCATGCCCAAAGATTTGTTGGTCTGCGTCATGGAAGAACCTCATTTTGGATCATTTTTTTAATCATTTTGGATATCTGTCTTTCACTGACAATAATGAGAAGAATACCCCAAATAACAGCTATTACTTTTCAATGCTTTGTCAGAATGTGATGTCAGATTTAGGCCTTCAGATATGTAGGCACTGAAACTGCTTCAGATATGCTGGTACAGTTTCTTTCCTACGATCATTTTAAACAAAGAGCCCTAATAAAGTTATGCCCTGACTGAAAAACTCGACCCATCAGTTAAAAGTATATTTAGTCCTTCAACCTGGACTTTTCTGTTACAGAATTCTTGAATGAATTTCAACAGTGTATCAAATTGGGCTTATCAGGTAAACTTAAAAATCACCTTCCAAAGCTCTGGGACACCCAAAGCCCAGTTCACTTCATTTTTTTTTCCCCGTTCAGGCTTTTATCCAAAGCAGATAAGTGGATTTTATTTCTTTATCTGAGTCATTTGTAAACCACATTTCAACTGAAAAGATGGATTGGTTAAAAAAACACAGTACTAATTAATTTAAAAAGAAATACAGTCTCTGATCTCAAGACTTCCATAACCTGAAAGACAGAATCCAAACAATGAGAGGAAGAAATACAAAGAGAAGAAAAGTCAGGCAGCTGTTATGGTTCTTCTAATGAACTCTGCTGGGACAGAAACAGTGCAAGAAGAAGAAAGCCAAAGACATCAGGTCATCCAGCAAAGCCAATGGAATGGCCTCATATTTTATTGCTTCCTCTACTGCAGTCTGAAGAAATTACTGCTGCTTGTTGTCTGTTAAGGGAAGGAAAGCTAGTCTGTATTGAGGTATGGAATGCTCCTGTTTTCTTCTTATACATCTGCTGCACCCTGAGGGAACCCACTGAAAATCTGAAGTCATACAGTATGATGCAGTGGTCAGCCACATTTTTGGCCCATGGACCATACTTCTTTTAATTACATTCCCCTTCCCAACCTGAATATAGTGTGTGTGGTAATGATATCACCAGAAGGGTGGGGTGGAGCCTTCCCCTCATTTCTTTGGCTTTGGGAGGCTTAAGGGGAAAAAATGGATTAAGCCTTAATTAATTAATTAATTAATTAGCTAGCCTTAAGCCAACTATTTTTTCTTATTTGGCTACCAAATTTATATGCTTTGGCATTGAGTTTCTGAATACAAAGAAAATTATTTACAGCATTTACCATCAGTCCATTATAGAAATCTACAAAGATTTACTATGCTTAATTTCATTTCCACTTTTATACTTATTACATCACTAAAAAGTATGCTATATAGACTAAACAAAGGCTATATAGACTAAACAAACAACTGTATAAAAATGAGAGAAAGTTATCAGTCCATTTTTATTTATTACTGATTTAAAACAAATCCAAGGCACTCTTATATATTGTATGTATGTGTGTGTGTGTGTGTGAGTTTGTGTCGGTGTGTATCCGCCAAGAGTCACTGGGAGTTGGGTGGCATATAAAGTTAATGTTTGTTTTAGAATTATGAAACTGAAGCTCACCTTCCTTCACAACTCAGATTTAATATAAACTTCATAGTGTATACATAATTTAGAACGATGAATTACCCTGTGGTCTGTAAAAATAGTTCGGCTCATAATCCCACATAACTATTTATTTAAACTGTAGTCAATGTATGACCAAATGTTTAGACTGCATGCATCAGACATATGCATTATGCAACCTTTCAACTGATTATTCACTTGCAACATTCGTAAGAAATATTTGTAAAACTTGTTATATTTCTTTATTATCTTGAAACTGCATCTATTCTTTATCAGGTCTCTACAAAAAAGTGATACCCAGAGAGAGCATGCTATATGTTATTTGCCTTTTTGCAATATCACCATGGTGGTATACTATGAATAGATAAACTATAAAACATGTAAACTGTTAAAAATAGAATTCAATTAAAGCAACATTACACCACTCAAAACAATTTTAAAAACTACGCTTAAGCATAACAGTTTATACTAATATAATGCATATTAGTTCATCAATATTATATTAATAGATTAAAGATATCTGTAGAAATAAGAAATCCAAGTTTTTCACAATGTATGTTTTCATATTTCTCTATTATAACCTCTCCTAATCTTTAAACTCTCCATTATTACCACAGTGTCAAATAAAATTATATCTCAAAATATTATGAGGTCTTTTATTTATATGCAAACTTTCACTGTAGAATAATTTTATACATGTGATTACAACATTGTATTTTGAAAAATATAGAGAAAAGCATGGGAAAGAATTTATAACAAAATAAATTGGGCTAAAATCTGACATAGAAACCTAAGCATGCTTAAATCCCCTGAAATTGATTTGTCTCAAACCTAGCCACATGTAAAGCAGAAATAAAAGGGATTATTGCTGCCTATACTATCTACTGCCTTCAACAGATTCCATGCTAGTATTAAGCAAAAGAAATTGGAGACAGAGAAAAGAAAAAAGGAAATATGACTGATCTGATTCACTATAGCGTTCTTTCATTCTAAGCCTTCCTTACTTCCATTATATCCATATGCTTCTTCATGCACAGACTATCGTTCACCAATTCTATCCAACCACAACATTCTCAGTTTTCCCCATAGTGTCAAAATATTCATCTTGTTAGATATCTGTTTTGTTATTTGACCTCAATATTTTGTTCCAGATGACCAAACAACCTCACCATTTTTATTGCACTGTTATATTCAATCCATATTCATTTAGCACCTTTTCATTCTTGACAGTATCTCTGCTTCTTTTACCACTTGCAGTAGTTCTTACCTAATCCAATCCCACTGCATTTAACTTACTTTTATACTGATACTTTTACATGTGTAAGAAGATTGCCACAGTCATTAGCCTATCTGCACATAGGCATACAGTATACAATACCTTCCTGGAAGGTGAGAAGTGGCGCTGATAATATTTAGAAGGGACATGGCACCTATTGATACAGAAGAAGGAAGCATCAGAATGGCTTACTTGTGGTGGATTGAGATGAAAAAAAAAAAGTAGAAGAAGAGAAGAAGTAGAACAAAAGAAGTTCAGCATCTGAAAGCTCAGAAGAGAAGGTACACAGTGGTGAGATGAGTTCCTACAATAAAGACAACAAGCTGGTGGAGCCCTCACTGAAACCAGATGGAGGAGAAAAATGAGGAACATGTACCTGTGTAAAAGGAAACCATCCAGAGACATTCTAGAATGAACCCAAAAGCAGCTAAACAACTTATGCAACAGTCTTCACTGAAGCCCTGTACTGTGCATGCTCTGATTGATTTGGGACTTCACAGTTGTACTCAGATTGCCTGTTAGAATTTTGATACTTGGACTTAAAGATGCTAATACTTGCAACTCAGAAAAAAGTAAAGCCAGACTTACAGTAAAGCAAGTGCAACCATAAGAAGAGTTCCTGATGATTGGGTAGTTTACTTCCTGCTGGAGAACAGTTAGGATGTGAAATGCAGAGAAAATTGAGAGATGAATGGTATATTTATTCTGAAGGATGGATAATAAGTCAAGATAGCTCAGATGTCAGAGGTACTCTTGACAGGCAACTCTGAGCAACAGAACAAACCACAACTGCCAATATTCTGTATGATAAGAATGCAATTGGTCAAATTGCTGGTGATCCTCACCAGAGCACTAGTCAGTAGCAGGAGTGGAGAGGACTTGAAAGTGAATTTCCCATCTACACATATAAGTGTTAATAGTGAAGACATACATCAGGAAGTGAGATAATCTGAAATTAATTACTGGTGGGAGGATTATTTGATGGTGGGCAGAACCATTATGAGGAGCTGACTTATGTGTTCACCCAGAAAATTGGCCAGTGATAGCATGTCTATAGTACACTGAAATCACAGCTGTCACACATCCCACTAGTAGAACATCACAGGCTTTGACTGTTTTTAGCAGGATCTAGTATACAAATGTCTGAAACATACATAATCACAGCAATAGTAAGAAAGTTATAGTTCAAGTGAACCAACATTGCCCTTATGAATTGCTTTGCTTGCTTGCAACACTGTAAATCAGGCTTTACTTTTTGCCTGAGCTGCAGGGTAGCAGACAGAAGCAATGTCTTAATTCAAAGTGTCAGAACTTGTGAATGGACAAACTTGTGAGAAAAGAAGGGAAAACACTGCATAATTCACCCAGAAGCCATGATCCTATACGAGCAGGGGATCTGAGCACCTACAGATGCTGCTGTGTCGGGGTGGGGCTCCTGCCAAACAATTCTATAGGTCTAGAATGTTAATGGAACTCTGTGTAGGCACATAACCCATCTCTGTCAATCACCAAGATTGCAACAAAGCTTGTTTTTTCCCAAAAAGGAAAAGTAAGGGATAATACATTAAACATATACAGTATTTAAAAATACTTTTTCAATTATTGAAATAACAAGTACTAACAAATGTACTAGCTTAAACTGCTGATTTAAGTGAGTAGAAGCAGAAGATTTATGATTTATTCCTTATGTCATTTGCATGCATTGGATAATTTTAATTCTTCTCTAACAGCTCCACAAACGCCCCACTCATATCCCTTTCCTTGTACCAAGCTATAACCTTAAGAAACAATTTCTACTGATGGAAAGTTGGATAATATATGAAAACACATCCAGTGAAAATCAGGACATGTATTTGTTTAGTAAATGTTCATGAAACTATGTATCTGTAAGAAGTAAAGTTAACACTAGTGACTTATGCTACTTCTACTAAAAATAATAATCCACTAGATTACACATCCTAAAAGAAACTTTAAATGTGATAAAAAATATGTGTAAAAAGAACGTAGTAGTGGCAAAGACTGTTTTAAATCAACCTGACTAACAAGAGCTAATACCCATCTCAAGTCCTTTGGAGACTCTCTTTGGAAAGCCTCTATCCATTAGGTTTGAAAATGCCAGGAGTCATTTTAAGTATCTGGGATATTAATTTTCAAACAGTCTAAACCCCACAATTCATGGACTTTTCTCAAATGGCCTTATCTCTTCTCAATTCTAATTCGGAAATTTCGTTGAGCCTTCACCCTGGTTAGGTTGGATGCAGTCTGCAGTCTTCGTTTATTCCCCTGTGGAGATGGCTTTATGGAATCCCTAAACCAGAAGCTCCTTTGTTGTTCTCTTTTCAGGGAATATTGGAAGACATCTATCCCATTTTGAAGAACTACCCTGGGAAAGAGCATAATGCTTATCTGCCACTTCTTCTACCTGTCCAGGACCCTGACATATATTTCTAGGTTGCCAGATTTTGTGCCACCATTTGTTCTAACTGTCCTACCTGCAAATGAAGATTAGTACAAATTTTGGTGATTGCCACTGTTATCTATATTACTATATTAATTTATTTTTATGTAACTTTATTGTATTTTATGCCTTCTGCTTAGTTTTATTAATGATTTTATGTTTATGTATTTTTATTGTTGCATGCTTTGGCCTAAATAATAAAGGTTTTGATTTTGGCAATCAACGTAATCCTCTCAGGCATTATAGTATAATATTCCTAGCAGATAGTTGTGCACAGATTTATAAAAGTAGACTTTAGACAATCACAGGTGTCTGGTACAAATCAGGATGACATGAAAATAGCAAAATGTGTACATTGACAATACTGTGTAAAATTGATCCTTCATACTTGTGTTCCAATATCAGACACAGGATTATATTATTATACAAAATTGCTTGCACCCCCAGATATCTATGTCTGCAATGGAATTTCACTTGAACATTTCATCTCTATTGCCCCATGCCACAAACCTGTTGTGTGATTTCTGAATTTTACAAAAATGCATGAAATAGGTATATTACATTTATAAAGAGCTGTATTAGTTATCAGTTTAAGATATAAATATGGCTAATACGATACATAGAAAGCCAGTTTGGTGTAGTGGTTAAAGCATCAGGCTAGAAGCCAGGAGACTGTGAGTTCTAGTCCCATCTCGAACTTAGGCGGTCAGCCCTCTGAGCAAGTTAAGATATTTAGATATTTAGGGGTAGTTTTTCAAGCTACAGAAAGCAGAAATGCCCACCTGGACTATTTATCTCATAATGCACAGAGATCTACATCAGCTATCTAAACTTATTATTTTTCCAGAGGAGCAAAGTTTATCCCTACCGCAATTAAGTTATTTGCAGCTAAAGCCCGAGCACAACTGCTAAATGGGGCTCAACTGGGACCACATACCAACATGGTATATACTATATATATTACCTTAGAAACATGGTATATATGTATGTACTGTATGTATGCATATTGCCTTAGAAAGAATTCAAACAAAAATTCCAAGAAGTATCTTCCAGGTTACCTGCTGTGTTCCAAATGCTGTACTTCAATGGGAAGCAGGAGTCAGTAAACATGAACCTCTGGATAAATATCCTTCTTGTTTATTCATTCAGTTGCTTCCGACTCTTCATGAGTTCATGGACCAGCCCATGCCAGAGCTTTCTGTTGGTCATTGCCATCCCCAGCTCCCCCAAGGATGAGTCTGTCACCTCTAGAATATCATCCATCCATCTTGTCCTTGGTCGGCCCCTCTTTCTTTTGCCTTTCACTTTCCCTAGCATCAGCATCTTCTCCAGGGTATCCTGTCTTCTCATTATGTGGCCAAAGTACTTCAGTTATGACTTTAATATCATTCCTTCAAGAGAGCAGTCTGGCTTTATTTCCTGGAGGATGGACTGGTTTGATCTTCTTGCAGTCCAAGGCACTCTCAGAATTGTCCTCCCACACCACAGTTCAAAAGCATCTATCTTCCTTCGCTCAGCCTTCCCTATGGTCCAGCTCCCACAGCCATATGTTACTATGAGGACCACCATTGCTTTAACTATGCGGACCTTTGTTGTCAGTGTGATGTCTCTGCTCTTAACTATTTTATCAACATTTGTCATTGCTCTCCTCCCAAGAATTAAGCGTCTTCTGCTTTCCTGGCTGCGGTCAGCATCTGCAGTAATCTTTGCACCTAGAAATACAAAGTCTTTCACTGCCTCTACATTTTCTCTATTTGCCAGTTATCAATCAAGCTGGTTGCCATAATCTTGGTTTTTTCTAGGTTTAACTGCTACCAAGCTTTTGCACTTTCTTCTTTCACCTTCATCATAAGGCTCCTTATTTCCTTGCTGTAATGGTTGCCTATTCTAAAACACCATCAGACCCATGAACAGGAATTCAAAGATATCTGATTTATTAAAGAATGTATGCAGGATCACAGAGAAAGCTGAGAATGATGAAAGCATGCCAAATTCAAACTAAAAACCCTCGGTGCAAATGAAATCCCTCCCCCTTTAGAATCTTCTCAAGTTCACAATCCCAGGTGCTCCTAACGGTTTCTTATGGTCTGCGGGAAAAGGCCTTGAACAGATAACATAACCCAAACACATTCCATTGTACTGATTTCACATATAGAGCTTGGTACAAGGTTTCACAGCAGCTCCCTCCCAAACAGAAATCCGTGTCAGCACCATGGCATGTGAAACGTTACGATGTATAAACTACATTGAATCAGTGAACATGACACTTGCTTTCAGCCATCAAAGTGGTATCATCTGCATATCTGACACTGTTAATGTTTCTTCCAGCGATTTTAACTCCACCCTTGGATTCCTCAAGCTCAGCACGTCACATGATGTGTTCTGCATACAAGTTGAATAGGTAGGGTGAGAGTATACAACCCTGCCATACTCCTTTCCCGATATTAAACCAGTCCGTTGTTCCATGGTCTATTCTCACCGTTGCTACTTGGTCATTATACAAATTCCTCAGGAGGCAGACAAGATGACTTGGTATCCCCATACCACCAAGAACTTGCCACAATTTGTTATGGTCCACACAGTCAAAGGCTTTAGAACAGTCAATAAAACAGAATAGATGTTTTTCTGAAGCTCCCTGGCTTT
The DNA here is from genome assembly GCF_035149785.1 of Candoia aspera. NCBI lineage: Eukaryota > Metazoa > Chordata > Lepidosauria > Squamata > Candoiidae > Candoia > Candoia aspera. Next base: position 45,076,316 of record NC_086159.1, read on the forward strand.
TTCCATTATCCATCGGATATTGGCAATTTGGTGACTAGTTCCTCTGCCTTTTCTAAACGCAGCTTGTACATCTGGCAATTCTTGCTCCATGAACTGCTGAAGTCTACCTTGCAGGATCTTGAGCATTACCTTACTGGCATGTGAAATGAGTGCCACTGTTCGACAGTTTGAACATTCTTTAATGTTTCCCTTTTTTGGTATGGGGATATAAGTTGATTTTTTCCAATCTGATGGCCATTCTTGTGTTTTCCAAATTTGCTGGCATATGGCATGCATCACCTTGACAGCATCATCTTGCAAGATTTTAAGCAGTTCAGCTGGGATACCGTCGTCTCCTGCTGCCTTGTTATTAGCAATGCTTCTTAAGGCCCAATCAACCTCACTCTTCAGGATGTCTGGCTCTAACTTGCTGACCACACCGTCAATGCTATCCCTGATATTATTATCCTTCTGAAGTCCTGAAATAGGTGATCCCATGGGTGTTCCTTTGAACTGTTGGTATATTTCTCCATCAAACAGAAAGTAGGTTGTAAGGCAGAGGTTGATGAGGTCCATTATCCTGGGTATTTCTAGTCTGGTATTTGTTTTATAGAATTATTATTATTATTATTATTATTATTATTATTATTATTATTATTATTATATTATTATTATTATTATTTTGTCAATGACCAAAATAAAGTTTCTGTCAGTCTGTCTAGTCCCACCTTAGGCACAAAGCCATCAGGGTGACCTTGGGCCAGTCACTTTTCCTCAGCCCTAGGAAGGACGCAAGGCAAACCCTTTCTGAAAAACCTTGCCAAGAAAACTGCAGGGACTTGTCCAGGCAATCTCCGAGAATTGGACATGATTGAACATAGAGACAGAGACAGATATGATACATGGGTGATAACAATTACTGGTATATGTACACAGGTAATTCAGGCACCTGGACAAATGAGCCAACTATTTGAGCACCACCTGTTATGTACAGCATAAAGCTGTTTCCCTCTATCTCATATAAATCGCAATGGAGGAGGAGGACAATAGCACATCATAGTTGAAGATATTACTGATGGCTATACTTACACAGAGAAAAGATGTCAGATCACTCAAGTTGTATGGTCACTGATTTGTGACAGCTAAAGTAGAGGTGGAAACCAAGGAAATAACAACCCGAGATATTAATTCAAAGAGCAGCGGGATGCTGAGGGTGGCACACAAGGTAGATTCCCGTAGGCTTGTTTTCATGAAAGCATAGGTGGGTGTGTTTGGACAATGGATACGTGGGTGGGACTAGACTCTTGAGTGTAGCATAAAAAAATATTGTTACCCTACTCAGTGCAGGAAACAAGGGAATGGAAGATATTGACAGGCAGACTATAGTGCAGCATATCAGCTACACCACCATTTTCTAAAGCAGAGGTACATAATCAGAAAAACCAGGCCTACATGCAGCCTCTAAAAGCCTTGAGTATAGTCCCCAGAAAGTACCAAAAGTTAATACCAACTTTTTCAATGGGTTAGAAAGGGAAAATTGTTAAGGAAACTGGAGAGTGATTGTATTAATCACATTTCATTTCAGTTAACACTGAACATATATGCAATAAAACATTTTCATCCTGACTCATGGTACTTATAGAAGGGTAGCCTCAATATGCCAGGAGCAGCTCATAAAAATGTTTCTACCCTTGGTGCAGTATAATGATATCAGTGGTGGTGTATCAGACTGCCTACTGCCAGTTTCTTTCCCTAGCATGAAGTAAAGCAGCAGTAGTTGCCATTCTTACCATCTGCAACCAGTGCAGATATGGAAGGAAGAACTCAATCTTTCCCCGTCTCAAAGGACAGCATGAAAATAGCCTATACAAAAGGGGGGGGGGTGTTACCTGCTTGACAATACACAGGTGTGTTTGTTTTGTATAAGGGACTGTGGATACACGGTAGGCATTCCCTCTTTAAAACAAAACAAAACAAAACACCAAGTGTTTGACATATTAGCCTGGAGGCTTTTTTGATAGTTGGTATTCCACCCACAAGCATGGAGTTAATTCAGGACACATCCACTATCAAACTGTGAATAAGAAAGGGTCTGTCCTTCTCAACCTATAAATTTCACCTTTTCCTAAAGCCTCTCAGATAAAATCTCCCATCACCTCACCATAGTTTAGGGAAAATTATCTTAGAAATTCTTAATGCTAAAGTTCTACCTGACCTGAAGTAATAGTCCTTAGATACCAGGTTTTAGAACTGTGATCATTATTTCCCATCAGAATCTGACATCCAGAAGTCATAATAGTTTCTGCTCAAGAAGAGATGTTATTAAGTTAACAAAAAGGCAATCACTGGCAGCCTTACAAGAAAGGTAACTCTCCTAAATCAAGGCTGAGAGTTCTAACACTGAAGAATAAAAGAACTCTAATGAAGACTGTCTTTGGTTCAAATGCATTCAAAAGATTTGGTCAGATTTTACTTTAAGCACTTAACTCTCTGGAAGTAGATAAAGCATTTCCAGAATACTCTCAAGAGACCACAGATACTCTAAGCAATATATGTTTTTAGTCATTCATCAAAGGTACACAGATTTCAGATTAAGCTTTCAGCCCATCACTTTGTTCACATGTTTGAATTTTCAGGACAGATACTGTTTTATCTAATTATACTTAAATAAAATATAAGTGCACTTCTATTCTTTCAGACGTTGAGAGTGCTCCATTCCCCATGGGGTAGTGAAGGAATCACACACATGCTTTGTTAAACTGAAAAAAACCTGGGCAGCTGTGTTTGTTACACACAGAAAAATTGTATATGCAGGCAGTGTTAAGATGACAACTTGCAACTAATTAATAATACTTGAATAGATTTCATTTGAATGGAATATACTGTTTTCCTTCTTCCCAGCATGGAGCTATTCACCAGCCAGTTTCCACAACACCATTCTCTATGAGTCAACATTCAATATTTCTTCCTTGTTTCTCTCTCTTGCACACTTTCAGGAGATCCTCATGTAAGGTTTAGCCAAAAGCAATTAACTCTGAAGAAAGAGAGGTCAGATCCAATGGCTTGAAATCCTGAGGAGGAAAGTATTTAGGTAGGATGGAAAGTCTCATGAATATCTCTCTATCACTAACAATTCATACAACAAGGAAAAGTGGGAGAAGTCTAAAAAAATCCAATGTGGATAAACATAAAGGTCTCTAAAATGCTGAAGAGAAAAAAGGGACATGTATAAAAAATGTAGGGGTATATAACTGTTGCACCCAATTAGAAATCAGAATGTTGACCTTTATAGATGCGAAGATGCGAGTGTGAGAAAGTTTTGGACAAAGACTCATTAGAGGAAGAAAAGGAGTCTAGATCTAGCTGTGCTGAATGTTGCCAGGGGCTATGAGATAGAGCGGCCACTCACCACTGCCCTGAAGATAAGAAAAGAACAAATTGTACAAGAAAGCTTTGATCTTACAGGTGATGGGCATTCCAGACTTGTTAGAGATGTTGATTTGCCCGAAAATGAGCTATCTTCATTAAAAAGCACCCCCCTTGTGTGGGTTAGGAACCTGAGGTGGGGATGGGCTCCATTCCAGGAGGCAGAATGGTATGATCAGCACCTGAACAGCTCCGCAGAATTAGAAATGTATACCGGAAGAGGCTTTTACACAGACACTACGAAGTTAAGCAATTAGAAGCTCTAACTACTAGATGGCACTTGTGATAATGACTTCTAGAGTTTATCAAAGATGTTGATTGCCTTTGTTCTGTGCTCTCACCCCTTTGTGTGGGAGACCTTCTTTAGCGTAGATCTACAATAAACGTGTGAACTCAATCCTCTGGTTCACTGTGATAATTGGTCCTTCACACCAAGTAAAGAATCCAAAGGTCTAATTTGTAGACTACATAACCAAAGAAAATACAAAAACAATATAAAAATATTGTTTTTTTATATAAAAATACAACAAAAAATCAAAAAAAATATTGTGTCAGAAAAGCTAAATCTTAGAATCAGTTGAGGCCTGCGAGAGATATCAAAAACACTTTAAAAAAGACTTCTTTGGGTATGTCAGAAACAACAAAGAATGTTGGGGAAAGAAAATGGTGAACTGATAATGGATGATGGCAAGAATAGCTTCTACGCTTCTACATATATCTATTATATATTATATTATATTGATATAGCAGATAAGAAAATGAAATTGAGAAAATAATCTGATTTCTCTTTACTCTTAAATAATTGTAGAAAAATTACAGTCTTTATATACCTAAAACATCAATAAATTAATTTAATTAAAAATGTTCTATTCCTTCACACCATAGTCTGAATTCTCTGACGACAAGAATGTGACTCTCGAAAACAGGTTGATATTCCCCAAGTCCTTTTTCTCAAAACAAAATGCACAAAAGAATTATCACCTGATTGTAGGTTTAGTCACTTCTAAGTTAAAATTTAGTTTTCCTATATGATCCATAAAAATTATTTTATGCAATTAATATTCTCTAGATTAACTAACTATATTTTTAGGTCTAAAAAATTACATCCTGTTCTTCAGATTTAAAATTTATTCTTTAAATGAAGAGCATAATTCTTATGCTATTTTTCCCTGTTTCTCTGCCTGAGTAGGTACCATTACCTGTAAACAGTTACTATATATTGGTTTAGGTGACCAGATTTGCTAGAGTGATATTGTATCTACTGTATGCTGGTGAGGTTCAGGAACATATGCAGAAGGGTCCAGGCTGCAAAAAGAAACTCCGCCATCCTTCCCATACTGAGAGGCTAAGTCTGAGGAAGTTTGTTTGCAACTGGAATCATCTGCATCATTTATCCCCAATAAAGCAGGTTCCCAATGAAGCTTCTTTTCTCTTTTTTTAGCAAGTATGCTCAGAATTCCTACCCAGATTTCCCTGCTCAGCATGGGGAAGCTGGGAGTTTAGAGGGAATGGCCAGCCAGTATGACAATCTTTTTAACATATTCAAGCATTACAGAGAAGTGAATACAGTTTTCAATCACTTTTTACAAGGAGTGTCAACATATATATCACTTAGTACACAAATATACACACTATGAGCATAATGAGAGCCAGTCTGGTGTAGTGGTTAAGTCATCAGGCTAGAAACCGGGAGATGGTGAGTTCTAGTCCCGCCTGAGGCCCGAAGCCAGCTGGGTGACCTTTGGCCAGTCCCTCTCTCTCAGCCCTAGGAAGCAGGCCATGGCACATCACTTCTGAAATCTTGCCAAGAAAACTGCAGGGACTTGTCCAGGCAGTTACTAGGAGTCAAAGCTGACTTGAAGGGACCCCCAAAATAAATGTCTATAAAGCAGAAGCTCCTTAAGCATGATATTTATAGAAGCAAGTGAATCAAATAAGCAAAGTTTCTTTGAGAGATAGATAGACAGATGCATTAAGAATTTTGATTATAATAGTAATCAAATGTTTTGGTTTTTACAAATAAGCAAAGTTTCAAGCTACTGCTCCTAGGCAACTGCTACTACTGGGAAACCAAGGACTACTAACAAGCAAGAAGCCATAAAAGATGATTTGACAAGTACAGTATTTTTTAAAATACCTTGTGTCAAGGGCATAATAACAATATACTTACATGAAACATGCTAGTATAGTGTTAAACAACATCACATTAGAACAAATATTTTTTTCCCTGCCAGCTTTCACTGTTGGACATGCATATGGAACAAAAAGTTCTATATGCATACTATAAATAATGAAAAATCATGATAAACTGATTTTCTGCATATAAATACAGAACGTTTACAAGTATGTTTAATTAATAATTTATCAATAATTTACCAAAAATGCTATTGTTTCTAATCTTTCCTCTTAACACTATCTAAATATTATCTTATTGGTACAAAATTAAGAAATATATTACATCTGCTTCTCCTTTGCTTACAGAGAAATGGTTTGGATGGATTGGAAACATCAGTAATTAAAATTCCTATTTCAAATGCATCACCTTTTATATGATGTTACTCAATTTGAAGAAAAATGGAAAATTTACTATATTCTTCTCTGATAAATATTTCTTGTTTTAACCTCAGTTAAATTACTATGCCACAAATACAGAGAAATACTTCACTGAAGTGAAGGTGAGAAGTTACTCTGAAACTGTAAACTTCATCACTGCTTCTCACATACTTATTTAAGAAAATAGGAGGTCACAAGAAGAAATGCTAATTAAATATAAATGAGTGAAAGAAAATTCAACATCCAGAAAGGATGATTACTGCAATTCCAGACCAGAAATAATTGATCAAAGATAGTATATATCAATTACAGTTGATAAAAGATATTTCTGCCATAGTTTGATATTAAAAGGAAGAATCAGAAATCCATACTGCCAATTTGATATATTAGAATAGGCATGAAAATTGTGGCTTTCAGATGTTTTTGAATTAAAACATGGCAATGATGAGGAATTCCAGAATTATCAACATCTGAGTGACCATGGGATCCCTATCACTGTATCAGAAGGACAGCAATCTCATCAGAATAGATAAGACATCACTTTTCAGATTAGGCAAACCATGTATTACCTAAAAAATGATTTGTATAATTGTTGTGCAGAAAAATCTACAATGCAAAATACCTTGAACATAGGAAGCTATATAAAAATACACTAAATAAATAATTAATATAACTTGATGCCTTCTAAAAGTATTGAGATTGCAATAGTTAAAATATCTAAGTAGTATGCCTGGGAATTCTAAGAATTGTAGTCCCAAAACAGCTGGAGGCCCCTGGGGAACGATTGTCTAGAGAATACACTGAAAGAATACATTTAACTGAAACATAAAAAATGAAACTGTTGTAATAACTGTATTAGTCTTTCAGTAAGTTCAGTTATCTAAAGTTCTAAATATAGGTTTCTTTCTGTAAGTTACAAAGATATTATAATTTCTTTTTTAACTTTCTGCTAGTAGATTTTTTTCTGCCTAAAACTCAGTGCAATTTTATAACAAACATTTATGAACAAAAACATATGCACAATACCTTTGAATCACCAAAGCAGTAAACCACATCTTATAAAAATGCTTAAACTGTCCATTTGCATCATTACCAATCAGTGTAATGCCTGCCACAACATTAGGCATAAGTTAAGAATGATGGTACCTGGCAGACATGTGCTTTAAAGAAAGAAGCTCTGAATTCCAGAATGAAAAACTCCTGGGGTTGAACATAAGAAAACACTTGTGATCAGGTAGGTCTGTTGAATAATAGGTTTCCTAGATCTAGGTCCCTAAGTTCCAAAAGGGAGTATGCAATAATTACAGTATATGGTTTTGTTTTGATTTGGTTTTTTTTTTTCCTTGCAGATGAGAAAAAAGCATTAGTAAAAACAAAGAATATTCAGCTTGGGGCTTCGGCTCAATGAACTATGAAGTAAGTTTAGAGTGATTCACTTCAATAAGCTGTGTGCTAAATTTGTATTTTCTAATAGATGTACCATTAAATTAATATAATAAAATTATTAAGAAGAATATTGACAGAATGAAAGTTTCTTATCTTGCTCTTATTTGTCCCTACCATCAAATCTGAAAGGTTCTCCACATGGTCTTTGCGACATGCACAACAGGCTGCTGGGGAAGGGGGATAATTCCTTGGACTGAAGCAAAACTCTCATAGCACTTTCATATATACATTACTCAGAGCAGCCTTCCCCACCAAACTTCCAAAAAGACTCACCAGAAACTGCAGATAGTGGTGGGATTTGGAAAGGGTGGGAGGCCTGTCAATTTCTTTTCCATTAAGTTGAATGATCTGAAGATCCAAACATTCTCCTTTGGCTTCCTTCAACCTATAGCAATAGCTATCCATTCTATTCCTCCTGATAAGTTCTGTTATCTGTAAAAGCTTACCTAATTTTGGCAAGGAATAGGGTACTTTGAAGTAATCTTCATAGAACTCAATTAATCTCCGTGTAATGTTTAGAGCATAATCCCCAGATCCTCTTCTAATGGCATCAGGTCTTGCATACAATCGGACCTATTGGAAAACAAAACAAAATAAAAGCTTGGTCATTGTTTTGGGGAATGCTATAGTAATCAAAATTGGGTCTTTCTTTACATATTTTCTGTCATAATCCTAACATACCAGAATAGATTATTTAATTGTAATAATACATTTTCACAATTAAATGTAAACAATACTAACCCTAATCCTAACCCTCCCTAAGAATTGTAGAGATATATTATATATAGTGCCAATTACACAGATTTTAATGCATGTTGTATCAAATATAAATATTACTTACATAGATTTTTTTTGAAGACACAAAGTTTTAGCATAATAGTTCTTTGTCCTCTATAAATGTAAGGAAGACAAAGTGGCTTAATAGGAGAGAAGTTCATGGTAAATTAAAAGCACCTGCCAAGCTCTGATAGTATTAGGAGACCAAATCAGTAATATAATGTAATCTATTCCTTGTAATAGTTCTTTCTGATGAGCAAAAGAAACTGTTAGGCAACCACTGAAAGCTTACACATGTAGAACTTAACATTCCTAAAGTCCATCTATGGCTGTTCCAGACCCCTTTTTTCAAAATGTAGTCAATCTATTAAACCTGTTTATCCTTTTCATACAATTTAGATCTTGACAGTGCATTTACTTCTAACATTTCAGATGTATTTCTGAATGAATTACCAAAATGGAACAGTACTTCTTCATTTATTTGGGATCTATATCCATTCATTATAAAGATCATGCGTGCTGCCCAGAGTTGTTTATATAATGAGATGGTCAGCACATAAATTTGATTAAATAAATAAATAAAAACAATACACCATTATTCTTCTGAATTGTGCTACTGTGCACAAGCAAGCATGTTAGCATTTGCTGCCCAATTATCCCAATTTTCTTGGCTCATCATGAAAATTGAAGAATCTAACTTAGCAGAAACTGATCTTCATTATGTCAAAAGCAGATGTTGGCTTATTAGTATGGATCCAAAACGCATCTTCAACCATCACCTTCAAACTCTGGAATGTTAGATGAACAAGCCACAATTCCCATTCTGAGTATAATTTGAAACTTTTATAGCCTGGTAAGATCCTGATTAATTTGGTTGCTTTTGCTTGTTGATGGGGCTAAATAAAATGATTAGACAACACACAGAACACCATTTCTTTATGAATAAAAAGCAAGCATTCTGAACAAAAAAATGGCTTGCCACCTTTTGGAAATACAGTACACTTATGAAAATCATTTTTAATTGTATCTTAAACTGTTCATATATTTTATTTTATTTTTATATTTATTTTATATTTCAAATTTCATCACCACCCATCTCCCTCAAAGACGGACTATTAACAGAGCTAGTCAATCTTTTTTGGATTAGAAACACATTTGAAATTTTAAAATCATGAGGCTGCCACATTCACAAAATGGCTGCCATAGGAGGGTTGCATATTCACAAGAATACTGTCATAGTGAAGTTGCTAATCAGAACATGCCTATTTACCAGAAAGTAAGTTGTCTTTCTACCAACCCAGTAGGAACCAAAGGCATGCTTTGAACATGCCAGCGTAGGAAAAAAATTCCCCATGGTTACATCTGAACCAGAAACCAAGACACATCATACTGAAGCTCAAATTGGTTATTCACAGTGCTGGAGGAAAAGACAGGTGTAAAGAGGTTATAGTCCCTCCTTATAGGTAAAGGTAAAGGTTTCCCTCGACGTAAAGTCCAGTCGTGTCCGACTCTAGGGGGCGGTGCTCATCTCCGTTTCTAAGCCTTAGAGCCGGCGTTGTCATAGACACTTCCGGGTCATGTGGCCAGCATGACGACACGGAACGCCGTTACCTTCCCGCCGAAGCGGTACCTATTGATCTACTCACATTTGCATGTTTTCGAACTGCTAGGTGAGCAGGAGCTGGGACGAGCAACGGGAGCTCACCCCGCCGCGCGGTTTCGAACCGCCGACCTTCCGATCGGCAGCTCAGCGGTTTAACCCACAGCGCCACCGCGTCCCTAGTCCCTCCTTATAGATTTATGCAAATTACAGTATACATGTGATTGGGTAGAACATCAAGATATTTGTGTATAGAGAACAGCAAGGATTTGATTGGATATTATGCATCATGTGGCTAGTGAGGTCAGTCAAGCCATTAGGGTGTAACCATGAAGTAATGAGGCAAGGCTACAAAGACAAAAGGGTTTTGAAAAAAAAGAAAAGAAAGAGACAGTAATTCATGAACACAGTTTTTCTAGGCAGTTACTTAATTTGCTTTGCCAGTGATCTGCTCGCCTCCCAGTATCTTTTCCCAGCTTCTCAGCATTCCTTGGCCTTCTAAATGTTTATGCCTGAGATGACAGTTCTAATATCCTTGGGAAAGGATATTTGGGCTAGGAACTTTTAGCTGACCTCCAAAATTATCCTTCACCAGCTTCCTATTTATTATTAATTATTTTTTAAAAAAATTAGGTGGGACAGGGAGCTAGCAGACACCAAGGAAAGGATGTAGATACACACTGGTGTCACGTGTGCCATGTTGACTACTTTTGGTCTATAATTTGACTATATCACACATTTTTGTTACTAGAAGTAGAAAAATAGGCTGGAAATTTTTATGCAGAAAATTTGCCAGCTTAAAAATTTTCTTTGGAAAATTTCCCCCTTCAGGTTAAGTTGGCACTTTCAAAGTTGTATGAGATGTTACTGTATTATTGCCTATTGCCCAATATTCTTTCCAACTTTCTCATAAAAAGTTTTTCTTATGCATCAAAGCTTTTTTTAATGTACTGTTCAAACCTCTTACATATGCTAGATTTAATTTTTTCACATTAAACAATATAGCAATGTGCAGACTATAGATATTGAAATGAGTGTGCTAATTGGAATCTGTCTCATCTGGGACAGTATGGGAACATTTTCCAATCTAGTCTACATCTCTGGGTAGAATACAGATACACTGGAACAGCTCTGTTTGATCAGTTCAAAGGCCTTTCTGATCCAGCACTGTCTCACAGTAGGCAACCAGGTGACTGCATTACAAGTAAGGTATGAGGGCAATAACTTTCTTGGACTGTTGCACCCCACCACCAGGAAAGTTAGAAATGCTGCCTTAAATTTAAGGGGCTGGGCTGTACCACAAACTAAAAACTATTAATAGGTCTACTCTATTCTGTATGAATTTATCTAATCAGCTGAAAGCAGGTGAATTAATAATCAATATCATATCTGATGCAGTGAATTTCAGTTTTACTATGTGTTGAATAAAGAAATACTTCTTCTCATTGGTCCTGAATCTCTATGCATTTAGCTTCAAGGGATGATCTCAAATTCTAATTCTGTGACAGAAGAAGGCAATTTTTCATGGCATGTATAATTTTAAATACCTTTATAATGTTCACACATTGCCGAAATTTCTTCCTAAGATAACAATGCTGGAGTATTTCTTCATAATAGAACTGTTCTTCCTCCCTACTCATTTTAGTTGTCTTTTTTAGCTTTCTAATATTTTTGTTGTTTATTCGTTTAGTCGCTTCCGACTCTTTGTGACTTCATGGACCAGCCCATCTTCTAGAATATCATCCATCCATCTTGCCCTTGGTCAGCCGCTCTTCCTTTTGACCTCCACTCTTCCTAGCATCAGCATCTTCTCCAGGGTGCCCTGTCTTCTCATTATGTGGCCAAAGTATTTCAGTTTTGCCTTTAATATCATTCCCTCAAGTGAGCAGTCTGGTTTTATTTCCTGGAGGATGGACTGGTTTGATCTTCTTGCAGTCCAAGGGACTCTCAGAATTTTCCTCCAACACCACAGTTCAAAAGTATCGATCTTCCTTCTCTCAGCCTTCCTTATGGTCCAGCTCTCGCAGCCATATGTTACTACGGGGAACACCATTGCTTTAACTATGCAGACCTTTGTTGTCAGTGTGATGTCTCTGTTCTTAACTGTTTTATCGAGATTTGTCATTGCTCTTCTCCCAAGGATAAAGTGTCTTCTGATTTCCTGACTGCAGTCAGCATCTGCAGTAATCTTTGCACCTAGAAATACAAACTCATTCACTGCTTCTACATTTTCTCACTCTATTTGCCAGTTATCAATCAAGCCAGTTGCCATAATCTTGGTTTTTTTTTTAGGTTTAGCTGCAAGCCAGCTTTTGCACTTTCTTCTTTCACCTTCATCATAAGGCTCCTCAGTTCCTCTTCGCTTTCAGCCATCAAAGTGGCATCATCTGCATATCTGAGATTGTTAATGTACAAGTTGAATAGGTAGGGTGAGCGTATACAGCCCTGCCGTACTCCTTTCCCAATCTTAAGCCAGTCCGTTGTTCCATGGTCTGTTCTTACTGTTGCTACTTGGTCGTTATACAGATTCTTCAGGAGGCAGACGAGATGACTTGGTATCCCCATACCACTAAGAACTTGCCACAATTTGTTATGGTCCACACAGTCAAAGGCTTTAGAATACTCAATAAAACAGAAATAGATGTTTTTCTGAAGCTCCCTGGCTTTTTCCATTATCCATCGGATATTGGCAATTTGGTGACTAGTTCCTCTGCCTTTTCTAAACGCAGCTTGTACATCTGGCAATTCTCGCTCCATGAATTGCTGAAGTCTACCTTGCAGGATCTTGAACATTACCTTACTGGCATGTGAAATGAGTGCCACTGTTCAATAGTTTGAACATTCTTTAGTGTTTCCCTTTTTTGCTATGGGGATATAAGTTGATTTCTTCCAGTCTGATGGCCATTATTGTGTTTTCCAAATTTGCTGGCATATAGCATGCATTACCTTGACAGCATCATCTTGCAAGATTTTGAACAGTTCAGCTGGGATGCCGTCGTCTCCTGCTGCCTTGTTATTAGCAATGCTTCTTAAGGCCCACTCAACCTCACTCTTCAGGATGTCTGGCTCTAGCTCACTGACCACACCGTCAAAGCTATCCCCGATATTATCCTTCCTATACAGGACTTCTGTATATTCTTGCCACCTTTTCTGGATCTCTTCTTCTTCTGTTAGGTCCTTGCCATCTTTGTTTTTGATCATACCCATTTTTACCTGGAATTTACCTCCAATGTTTCTAATTTTCTGGAAGAGGTCTCTTGCCCTTCCTATTCTATTGTCTTCTTCCACTTCCACGCATTGCTTGTTTAAAAATAATTCCTTATCTCTTCTGGCTAACCTCTGGAATTTTGCATTTAATTGGGCATATCTCCCCCTATCACTGTTGCCTTTTGCTTTCCTTCTTTCTTGGGCTACTTCTAGTGTCTCAGCAGACAGCCATTTTGCCTTCTTGGTTTTCTCTTTGGGATGTATTTTGTTGCCACCTCCTGAACAATGTTGCAAACTTCTGTCCATAGTTCTTCCGGGACCCTATCTACTAAGTCCAGTCCCTTAAATCGATTCTTCACCTCCACTGCATATTCCTTAGGAATATTAGTGAGCTCATATCTAGCTGATCTGTGGGTCTTCCCTAATCTCTTTAGTCTGATCCTAAATTGTGCAAGAAGAAGTTCGTGATCTGAACTACAGTCAGCTCCAGGTCTTGTTTTTACCGACTGTATAAGAGATGTCCGCTACCTTTGGCTGCAAAGGATGTAGTCAATCTGTCGGTGTTGTCCATCTGGTGAAGTCCATGTATAAAGGCATCTCTTAGGTTGTTGGAAGAGAGTGTTTGTTATGCAGAGTGAGTTGTCTTGGCAAAATTCTATCAGCCTATGTCCTGCTTCGTTTTGTTCTCCCAGGCCATGCTTACCTGTAATTCCAGGTGTCATTTGACTGCCCACCTTAGCATTCCAGTCTCCCGTGATGAAAATAACATCTCTTTTAGGCGTGTTGTCCAGTAGGTGCTGCAGATCCTCATAGAACTGATCTACTTCAGCTCCTTCAGCATCTGTGGTTGGGGCGTATATTTGGATCACTGTGATGTTAGATGGCTTGCCCTGAATTTGAATTGAGATCATTCTATCGTTTTTTGGATTGTATCCAAGCACTGCTTTAGCCACTTTACTATTAATTATGAAGGCTACTCCATTTCTTCTGTGGTCCTCTTGTCCACAGTAGTAGATCTGGTGGTCATTTGATGTGAAGTGGCTCATTCCAGCCCATTTCAGTTCACTGACGCCCAAAATGTCTATCTTTAATCTTGACATCTCACCAATAACCACATCCAATTTGCCCTGGCTCATAGATCTTACATTCCAGGTTCCAATGGTGTGTTGATCCTTAGAACATCAGATTCGCCGTTCACCACCAGCACCGTCGGCCGCTAGCCGTCCTTTCGGCTTTGAGCTAGCTGCGTCATCACATTTCGGGCTCGTTGAACTCATCCTCTGTTCCTCCCCAGTAGCATTTTGACCATCTTCCGACCTGGGGGTCTCATCTTCCGATGGTATACCGACATATCTCTGGTTGTACTGATCCATTTAGTTTTCACGGCAAGAATACTGGGGTGGGTTGCCATTACCTTCCCCAGGGATCGCATTTAGTCTGACCTCTCTGTCATGACCTTCCCGTCTTGGGTGGCCCTTTACGGTTTAGCTCATGGCATCATTGAGGTGCTCAAGCTCCAGGACCATGGCAAGGTAACCTTCCTTTTCTGAAGTTTCTAATATTACTTCTGAATTATATTAGAAAATGGAAAAGCTGAAAATATCCAGACTCCCCTTAGGCAGCATCACTGCATTTCTGTCTCTGTAGTGGTTGTCCTAGATTTTTGCAGCCCAGGTATAGCAACCTAAAGCAGGCCACTCCAGAAATTTATATACGGTCATTATTATATGGGCATTATTATATTTAAATCTATTTCCAAATTATTCCAAGCACAGAATTTGTGTTTTTTTATAGCGGCTCCTTACTTGGTTGACATTTTATAGAGCTATTCTCCATTATTTCTTATCCCTTTCCTGATCCATTGCCAACTCAAATCCTATTTGTTTACTTGAGAGTTAAAAGACAATCAATGTGTATACAGCTAGTATGAGTGACAGCCAAAAGCAGAATATTCATCTGGACTCATATTCTATGCCTAAAACTCTGTATTATGGAATTTCAATCCTGTTAAAAGTGCCATAAATCATGTCCAAAATTATCGTTGCACTATCTCAGTACTTGCTACAGCCCCTTTTCCTTCCTTGACTCTACTGTAAGCCAAGGAGCATGCCAAGGAGCATGTAGATTTTAAGCCACATGCCTAATGACCTCTGTTATCTTTGTTACATGTGATACCTACAATCCACAATTGTACAGATAATGGTTTTTTTTAAAAAAAATCAGAGACCAATTATTTTGCTTTGTGCCATTTTCTTGGAATCTACAGAGCAGTCATTCCTTATCAAGCCAATCTGGTGTAATGATTAAGGTGTTGAACTAGTACAGAGACACCCAAATTCAGTTCCATATTCAGCCACACAATTTGAAAGAGTAACTTTGGGCAGTCCTTTTTCAGCCCAAAGTACTTAATAGGATGGTTGCTGTAGGAGAAAATTGGAGGTGAGAGCACTATGTACACACTATGTAAAGATGGAATATTGTCAATCTTGTGAGGTAGCTCAGACAAGAAGCACACCCAGAAGTACTAGCTCTAACTTTATTGTAAGGCTACATTAACAGAAACTTGCAAGTCTGAAAGTACATCTCTCCCCCCTTGCCTTTCCAATCCAAGACACTATGGAGGGTCCCTTCTGAGATGTTTGCCACACACCCATTCCTTCTGTGGACTCAGTTGCAACTTGTTTGACCACTGTCTAGTCTGTAGCTCTTCCTCCTGTCTCCCATGGTCATTCCCACATATCATTACAAATATAAATCAAACAAATTTGTAAATAAATAAAATATGTCTTGCCACAATCTCAGAACAAGTCACAGAATTCCCAATTGGTATAACCACTGGATATACTAATATGCCCAACATTTTCAAAGAAATATCAGGAACCACTTTGAAATCCTGAACCTCAATGATATGGAAGCCAGGTAACTGTGGAATTAAATAAAAAAAGTTGTTAAGGACAAATGAGAAAAAAAGACTGCCAGAACAGAGAGTGGAAACTGCCAGAAAGAGAAAAGAAGACCAAAAAAAGAAGAAGAAGAAGACAAAAATCTCAGAAAGGAACTTGATGAAGATGAATTTCATTCAGCAGTCTGGCCACTATCAAGTTGGAAAGCTACAGGAACTGATAGAATATCTACAGAAATAAGGCTAGCAGGAGAAAAAGGATCAATAAAAGTTTTAATCAAACAATGCCAACAAATCTGGAACATGACCCAGTAACCAAAAATTGGAAGAGGTTAGTCTACATACTAATACCTAAGATAGGAGATTTAAGATTGTGCAAACTATTGCACAGTACCATTAATTTCACATGCTAGCAAAAAAAATGCTGATCTACATTCATCTGGTGTAGATTAGAGTTCTACATAGGAAGGGGAATGCAAAGTGTTGAAAGTTGCTTTAGAAAATGCCAAGGAATAAAAGACATAATTGCTGGCAGATGCTGGATAACTGAGAAAGCCAAAGAATACCAAGTGCTTCACTGACTACAGAAAAACTATTGTCTTTCTCAACCATGTCAAGCTGTGGAATATCCTTGCTAAAATAGGAATCCCAGAACATCTTATTGCCCTCATGTGTCAGGCCTTTGAGGTGGGCAAGGTCAAGAAACAGGCACTCCAGTGATTCCAAGAATACTCTTCATTGTAATATGGTAATAACAGAATCCAAGTTTTTCTCTGTCCCATCTTATGCTAAACAAAATCAAAGTCGGGTTACTATGAGTTTATTCCTCATGCTTTCCTCTTTTTCAGCACTATGTAATCTTTTTTCAAAGTCTCCTCTTAATGGTTTGCTCATTCCTTCACTATCCCCAAGTTTAGATCTGCATTCCTTCACATCATGAGAGATCTCTACACAGGACAGGAAGCCACAGTCCTGATGAAACATGGTGAAATAGACTGGCTTCAAGTTGGCAAAAGAATGATATACAGCTGTATATTCTCTCCTTAGTTATTCAACCTACATATGTTGAATATATATTAAGGGAAGCTGTTTTGGAAGAAGATGAGCATGGTTTTAAAACTGGAGGAAGAAACATCAATAACCTGCGCTATGCTGATTACACTACTATGATAGCCGAAAATGCAAAGGTCTGCAAACTCTAGCAATGAAAATCAGGATCACAGTGAATAAATGGAACAATGATTAAATATAAAGAAGATCAAAATAATGACAAAACAGCAACCAACCTTAGGATACACAATGAAGATTTTGAAGTAGTGGACATATTTTGCCTTTTAGAGTTGACTATCAACTGTAATAGAACCAGAATACAAGAAATGTGCCACAGACTTGGTAGGGTACCAATGAAGGCCTTGAAAAAGATATTCAGATGCTGTGAATTGTTTATATATACATAGTTCAGAATTGTTTAGGTAATGGTTTTCCATGTGGGAGTCTATGGTTGCAAAATTTGGACTTTAAAGGAGGAGGATAGAAAGAGTATTTACAGTTTTGAAATGCAGTAATTGAGAACATTCTTGAGAATATCATGGATAGTCTGGAAAACAAACAAGTGGCTCATAGAGCAAATCATTCCAGAATTCTCATTTGAGGCACAATTAGGCTCAAACAATCATATTTTGGACACATTATGCAAAGACCACATTATGAGAGGTCCATAATGCTGGGAAAAGGAGAAAGAAAGAGAAAAAGAGAACAAACAGCAGCAAGCTAAACGGACTGAATTACAGTGGTAATGGGTACACCACTGAGAGACCTACTATAAAAGACCAGGGAGAAGACAGATCATTCTAGAGAATATCTACGCAGCTGCTAAATGATGACACTAACTTGACAGCACCTAAGCAGTCAATCAATGGCCATTGCCCAAATTGGGTGGGGATTCTGGGACTTATACTCTAAAAACATCAGGAAAGCACCAGAAATGAAAATGTATGCTGAGCTTTCTTGATTTGATTATAAATTGCAAAACACTGTAGTATTTTTAAGTTGATAAGATGCTTTGTACAATTATTCAACCCCAAAGAGTCAGTAGCACCAATGGAGCCATATTTAGTTCCTTCACTTTTTAGAAGTTTCCCCTTTTGCAGTTAAAAGTGATTTTACTAGATCTTCCTAGCAGTTCCCATTTGCATGCATGCTAAATGTAACAGCATAATGATCATTATTTCCTATCAATTCCACAACACTTCCATCTCATATGATCACAACTCTAGGCTAAATCTAGGGCTGCCTTCCCTCAGGTTGGTTTCAACACAACTGTTCTAATTATCTACAAATGGGGTTTCTTTGCTGGGGTCTGGGTCAGTCTATGTAAGCATAACTGAAATCCCCATTGATTACAAAACCTTTCCTTTGATACTTCCCTCATTTCTTTCACCATTACAAGATAATTCTTAGCATTTTGATCAGGCAGATGATAGCCATACCTAAATCTAATTGACACCTGAGACAAATATTGCCACCTTTAGTGAATCTGTGGAGGAATCTAGTCTTTGAATGTTTTCTAGTACATTAGATTTTATCACCTTGAGACCTGACTATTCTTAGTTTGGGTGAAGGGATGATGGTCCATGGGACACCTTTTATGGAGCTTTTGAAGATGCTAATGCATCACCCCTCCTCAAATCACCTTTTCCAAAGAAAATAAAACATTCAGATCAGCCATAAAATATCTGGACACAAGAATGTTGATTAAACTGTAAAAAGATACTGACAAAAACACTTTTTGGGATCTGGGATCACTTTCTGAATTTGCTGTTATACCTGTACCCTGATAACATTCTTCAAATTCTGATGTAGCTCTTGACATTAGAAACAGATGTCATGGGCTATGTCAGTAGTATAAGAGTGGCTCATCCCTAAATTTGGTTTCCTTTTTACCTTTTTGGAGGTTTGGGGAAAGTTAAGGGGCAAAATTAGTGCCTTAAGCTTTTGAAAATGAGATCTGTCCCTGCCCAGGTTTGCACCATAACATGCTGTGCAGAACCTGCTCCCCACACTGACAGAAATTGTGCACCCCTTGTCCACATGGTCTCCAGACTTAAGCACTTGTTTGGAATAACCAGCCAGCATTCTTCAGACAAGAGCGGTAGTTGGGAGCTTGTGACAGAACAAATGAGCAGGAGGGCAAAAAGGTGTTTTGCAAGGAAGTTGGCAAATTTGTGGAGTTGAATAATTGTATTTAAGGAGGGTTGTTTGGCTAAATATGTGAAGCTATGTCCATCCCCCCCCCCCCGGCTAAATAAATGTTTGCTTGCATTCTAAACACATTGTCTGGGGGACAAGATAACAGCTACAGCTATCCGCAACTGAATTGCTAGGGGGTAGAATCATATTCTTCTACTACCAGCTCAATCCTGGCTAGAACTCTTTGGAAAGAATATAGTTTTATGGGCCTGACTGATGAGTCAGACCTCGATTTGGAGGAGCAGAGATTGACAGGTTCTGACCTCAAGTACCCATGCACTCTCAGATATCTGCCGTTGAGGTTCAGAAAGATGATGTTCAGAAAGATTAGGATGTGTTGGAGAATGAGCTTCCAAATCTGGAGCAGTCAGATAATCAGTTGTCTGTTGCAGAAGCACAGCAGCAGGCCAAGCCATCTAGCCTAGAGTTTGAGGGGAAAATATCCTTGTTATTCAGAAAGTTCAAGCAAGTAGAATACAGATATCCCATGAGGGTAATATTCAGTGAGTCTCCTTCAAAGAAAGAGGTGTGTCTCAGGGAAATAGAAATGCCTGAGACGCTGCTTTAAAGAAGGGCTTAGGAGTCAGACTTCTGTTGGCAAGCAGCTTTCCCAAAGTGGACCTGACCTCCTGAATGTTGCTGCTTCTGACTCCCTGCCTGATCTTTGGATTGGTACAAGACTACAATCCTGTTCTGATTCTGGATTTTGGGTTTGTCTGCAAGGAACTTTGGCTTCTGAAATTCCTTGTTTGTTTTTCATGATCTCTCACATTCCTGCACTCTAGTGAGATTTATGGCTGCCATAAAGAACTCTGATCTAAGTCTGACCTCCTGCACTTAAAATTGCTGGCATAAGACAAAGAGGCATGACCAGAGCCAGAGAACAGGAGGTAAACATGAGCAAGGAAGTGAGGGGGAGAGAACACTGACCTCCCACCTCTAGAAATTAAGCATAAGGTGAGTTTA
Source organism: Candoia aspera (assembly GCF_035149785.1). Lineage (NCBI taxonomy): Eukaryota > Metazoa > Chordata > Lepidosauria > Squamata > Candoiidae > Candoia > Candoia aspera. Next base: position 45,096,421 of record NC_086159.1, read on the forward strand.
GCAACTGAAAAAACCAGTGACCTCTTCTTTGTAAAAGTCTATTGCAGGCACCATTTTTCAGTTTGGACATTTTCTGAAGAACAAAACCTAGTTTTCAACAGTAATTAATTAATATGAAGGGAGACACATCTGTATCTTCTCAGTACACCAATGTCTTTGTAATACCAGCCTTGTTACCTCATTTAAAAAAAACATTTTTTTTAAAAGAAATCCCATCCCTTTCTTTCACAATGATTTCCTTTCCATCCATCCCATCTCAGTTTATCCAGTCTCAAAACAATGAAGTTTAACTTGTAAAATTTTGGCAGCAGCTAAGGAGATGGCACAAAAAGATGACTGCAAATTCTGTAATCCTTTATTTATATTTACAATGAGGGGTTTATTTATATAGTGTTCTGTTCTTCTGTGTGGAGTTAAAATGTAATCAAATGGACCCAAAGCCAATTCTGCCTGCCAGGTCTACCTGCCTTAGTTACAGTTGCTATGGGAATGAAGATTCAGGTTGAGAGGTTTTTTTTAAATAAATAAATAGAAAGAGGTCGGTGGCTGGCAGCTGGATATTAATTGTAGAACGACTAGAGCTAAGGGCTGAAGGAAACAGAGCTCAAAGCTAAGGTTGTATTTATGGGAGTGATGTCTTGTATAATTGAAAGAGGGTTTTAAGAGAATCCTTGCTTCCTGAAATCATCAAAAGAATGTGTTGTTTAGAATCATCAGGCACTACAAATGATATACAGAGAAAGTACTACAGCCTTTCAACTGTGGCCCCAATGCCTTGCTGATTTGGAAGGGAAAAAAGTGCTATTTCGGGAGTTTAGGGAGACTGCTGCTTTTGTAACTTTAAGTAATCCATTATATTCGGAGATTTTTCCCTTTTGTGGTCTCATAGAGTTAATGTGGAATTTTGTTATATTTTGTAGTACAAGCTACATTATGTTTCTAAGAATGAGCATCATTCTAGAGAAAAATTTGGAGTAAGTTGGATGAAAATTAAATCAAATAGTGTATATATATTGCAGTTACTTTATAAACAAAATCTCAGAATAACATCTAATCAGATAAAACGTTAGAATTTTTAGATGACCACTACTTTAATAATACTTATGCATAATGCTTATGAATTGTTTTCCTCTCATCTAGCAGCCCTAAAGTTGACTGACTGCTGTTTTACATTAGAACAGTTCTAGTGCTGTGTTGTCACTATAATGCCGTTTCCTGATAAACAGTAGCACTTACTAACAGAGGACTGCAATAGTATTCACCATCAAAGAATAAAAAGATTTTTCACTGAGCAACAGTCACATGAAGCAGTCATCCTTTCACCATTAGCAGGTGTAACGATGTTACCCTCTACAATAGTGGTGTGGGATCTAGTTGTCTTTGGGTTTTCCCCCCATAAAGAACAGAACAGTAATGCGACCACATACAGTAAAACCTTGAAAGACAGCTTTTACTCAGAATGCTACCAGCAAATTTTCACATGCATTGATTTTAAGCTAAGCCTCTTGAGAAATTTGTAAGCAAATCCTCATAGGTCTTTGTATGTGTCTCAACTTTTAATATATCTACTTCTTGGTTCAAATGTTACTAGTCAGCTTTTAAAAGGAGTAAATTACTTCGAATCAGAGACTAATAATTTATTTCCTGTCAAACTATATAAAAGTGAATACAAAAGCCTGTGTTCTAAAGACACAAATAGACTTCAAAATTCTATAAAATCTCAGACTGTATGCCTCAAATATAATTAAATGTTAACATACTCACTAAACTTGTCTATTTCTGCTTAGCCACCATGTGCTTGGTGTCACCAATGAAATTCATGAGAATAGCATGAAAGAAAACATATTTTTAGACATTAGTGTGCACACACAAAAAAAGCTATGAGTTTTCTACAGGCAATCAAATGGCACTTATTATACTATAACAGATCTGTCCTTAATTTAAAAGATTCAATCTAACATTTTTTTTCAATAACCTTGCTGTGAACTCATTCTTATGACAATACAGCAGACCATAGAACTGTTAAAAGTTTCTGTGTGCACTGAAATGGCTTTGTGTATGTTGACAAGGATTCTATTCACTTTCTATTGGAAAAAATCTCTGATTTCCTCTCTGGAATAATAGCTAACTAAATTGTGGGAACATCCTTCAACCTCTGGAATAACTGCATGTGTTTTAAAAATCTGATATACAATTCAAGTTTATTTGGAAACCATATTAGACTAAATTCTACACATTGAATTGTGTCACATCTGAAATTTGGGTTTTAGAATTTACATTTACATTGATATATAATCTATATATTATCTACAGTATTGCCTTAATGTATGGCCATTATCCATCATTTTTCTTTTCTCCTCTCACTGGTTTTAATTGTGTTAATCAAATAATTCTACAGTTCAAAGGGACATGTTTTGACTAGAAATTGCATATGCAATATTTCATAGCATTCTTTAAGTTTTTCATAGTGTATTAGAATATATTACCCATACAATATTTCAGATTTGTTTGCTTATCTGAGATTTGTTAGCTATCTGCCCCCATTTTATGACTTAATTTTTAAAAATATCTACTATTTATTCAAGTCTTTAAAGTTGTACTTGTATTAGTATTTTTTTTCATTTTCTCCTTGACAATTGTAAAGCCTAGCTTGTAATTAAATAAAATGGAAGAAAATATAAATAAATATTGAAATAATTGAAAAAAGGATCTAGATAAATAATGCTGAATTTACTAGTTAAGTGTTCTAGCTATATATAACAACTACATTGGTTACAAAATCATCATAAAATTGGCTGCCTAGGTAGTATCAGTAGTAGCACAATTTATTTCATTATTCTGCTTTTTCTGTTTAGATAACTAATGTATATGATATTGAAAAGGATTATTTTTAGTCAATTATTTAACAAATCCAGTTCTTTGTATTACTGATTTCACAGATCAGCTTTCTGCCTATCCAATTCTGTCTCACAAAAAACAAACAATGTAGTGGATGCAATGGGAGGAAATCTGGTGGCAGATTTGGGTTCTGCATGTTGTTCTTGTTTGATGTGTAGCACTCTAGCTGTTAGCCATACCACTTCTTTCTAAAGCAAGCACAGAAAAGGGAAAAAAAGGAAAGTATGCAAACTATTGTACAATATCCTTAATTTCACATGCTAGCAAAATAGTGCTTAGGGTTATCTAATGCAGATCAGAGCCCTACATGGAAAAGGAGATGCCAGATGTTCAAGCTGGCTTTAGAAAAGGCTGAGCAACATGAAACATTATTGCTAATGCATGCTGGATACTTGAAAAAGTAAAAGAATAGCAAAAATAAGTCAGTATGTGTTTCATTGATTTTGCTGATCATGTCAAGCTGTGGAATGTGCTCAGATAAATGGGAATCCCAGAACATCTCATTGTCTTCATGCAAAACCTATACACAGGTCAGGAAGCCATAGTACTGACAAAACGTGGTGAAACAGATTGGCTCCAGGTTGACAAACGAGTGAGACAAGGCATACATACTCTTCCCTTGTTTATTTAATCTATATGCTGAATATATATTAAGAGCAGCTGGATAGAAGAAGATGAACAAGGTTTTAAAATTGGAGGAAGAAATATCAATAACCTATGCTGTACTGATGACACTGCTTTGATAGCAAAAATGCAAAAGATCTGCAAGCTATAGTAATAAAAATCAAGGGCAGTAAAAACTTAAGATTAAAATTAAATATCAAGAGCAAACTAATGAGAACAGGTACAGCAACCAGCCTTAGCACTGACCATGAAGATATAGTAGTATAGATACCTTCTGCCTTTTAGAATCAACCATCAACAGTAAAGGAACAAGCAGTCAATTAATACGCCATGGACTAGAACTTGGTAAAGTACTCATGAATGCCTTAGAAAAAATATTAAGATGCCATGATGTATCTATGCCACAAAGATCAGAATAGTGTAGATAATGGTATTCCCCATGACAATTTATGGAAGCAAAAGTGTGAAGGAGGAGGATAGAAAAAGTATTGACACTTTTGCTCAAATTATCATACTTGTTATGCAAAAACCTAGCTCTCTGGAGAAGGCTCAAATGCTGGGAAAGGTAGAAGGAAAAAGAAAAGATGACCAGCAGCAAGATGGATCGACTCAATTACTGTAGTGATGGGTGCACCTGACCCACAGTCTGGGAACCCCTGACATACATTCATGAGGAGAACCATGCCAAAATGGGAAGATCTTTAATTGTGCCAGAAATAATCAATCTAATATTAGATCGCCTTTTGATTTTCAAGGGTAAGCAGGTTTGTTTCTATGTTCCATCTTAATAAGCAATGCATTAATTTATACTGGCCACATCATTTCAGCCATGCTGTGCGTTCAGAATGAATAAGGAAACTTTTATGCACAAGAAAGTAGTGGTTTACAATGGTTTGCCAAGGTTGAATAAGCAAGTAGTTCTTTTGTGTTAGAGATGTAATTGAATAACAAGACAATGCTGATTTACTTTGTTTTGTTTTCCTTTTACTCAACATTACCAACATCATAAACAAAGATATATGAACTACATTAGAAATACAGGTAGTCCTCACTTACCAATCACAATTGGGACTGGCAACTCCGCCGCTAAGCAATGCGATCATAAAGTGAAACATCACATGACCGCATCCAAACTACAACATCAGTTCCAGCTGCAGTTGTTAAGTGAATCACTGTGGTCATTGAGAGCAATGTCATGTGACCACGACTTGTGAATTCCCACTGGCTTCCCCATTCACTTTGCTTGTCAGAGGCTGGCTGTGAAGGTCACAAATGGCGATCATGTGACCACAGAACATTGCAACTGTTGTAAATGCACTCCAGTTGCCAAGTGCCTGAATTGTGATCATGTGACTGTGGGGACACTGAGATGGCAAGTTTGAGGACTGGTTGTAAATTTCCTTTTTCACCATTGTTGTAACTTCAAACAGTCACTGTATGAGCAGTTGGTAAGTGAGGACTATCTATAACTATAATTTATATGAGAGAAGAATAATGGAGTTGTATTGCTGTATTTAATGCTTCTTGTAATATTTGTCCCTCCCTTACACAAAATTCTGGGTTTAGTTCAATAGCAAGGATTTAGGGGGCAGGCAGTTCATGAAGGGATGGATAAATTGTCCTATCAGCACTAAGGGGAGAAATATAGCATGCATGCAAATATAGCATGCATAATTGAGCAAACTATTCTACCAAACAACTGAACTAATGATAAGCTCTGAGGTCCAATCCCAGACCCCTTAATAATACTTAGCATTTATACACTACATTTCAAGTGTTTGCTTCACATATATTACCTCACTAATCTTTAAAAGCATCACCAGATAGGCCAAAACTATTATTTTCAAATAACAGTTGGTTAGCTAAAGATCACAGAATGACTTTTGTGAGTTTATTCTTTCACTTTCTCCAGGCCTAGAGCAAGGGTCACCTTTAACACAGAGACAAAAAGAAGCATTGTACCTCAGATACTGTTCTGAAGAAGGCTACACTCTCTGAAGAACCTGATAAATTTCACATCGTATTTCCATCTGGAACTTAAGCCCTGTTGTTTTCTAGAATGTATTTAAGTACTAATTACTAGTTGTCTCCAACATGCCACAAAATAAATAGCTAGTTCTGTCACCATACTGCTTAAAATAAGCAAAGATCTTGTGGCATCAGCTGTATGCCAGAGGATATCCTAGAACAGCAGTTAAAGAGTATAGAAAGAAATAATTTACTTCAATTACAAACTAAAAACAGAAAGTTAATCCAACACTACTTATAACTTTAATTTATAACAGCTATATCTATGTAATTAGAAACACTATTTCTAAATACTAACATTTATCACAGGATATATTTGGTTGGAGGAATACACATGTTGTAGGAACAACATTAATGATCTCTTTAGGCATGTAAATGTACATAACAACATGCAGAGATGGTAGGTTTCCAGGTAGAACAATGGCAGGCTAACATGCCTCTACTAAACAGCATAAACAGCACTGAGGAGATTGCCGGTAGCTGGGCTTTATGCTGAGCAAATGGAGCTTCCCCGGACAAGGAGGAAGCCATGAGATCACCCATCTGTGCTCCGGAGAGCTGCTCCTTTAGAGAAGACTGGCAAGATCCAAAGGGATATTGTCACCTAATCTCAAGTAGAGTGCTAGGAACCGCAAAAGACAACACCAAGCTCAAAATCTCAGATGGAGACCGTTAATGGACACTGGGCTCATTGAGTCTACTTTCTAAAGCACATTCTTGGGAACAAAGAATTTACATCAAATAGAGACCTTCAACAGAACAGAGAAACTAATACCAACCAGATGAAAAGAATTAAAAGTTAAGAGACAGAGAAAATAAAGAGAATTTAGGAGCAAAAAGCTTCCCAGGAGTCTGAACTAAGAAAGATAGAAACAGGATAAGGCAACAGTCAAATTTGGAGTTTTATTAATTTGACAATTAGAAACAGTTGAAATAATTAATTAAATAAAAATATCCATGGGAAAAACAATTGTTTAAATTATTTGATGAAGATTGGCTGACTTCATTAAACAAAGACACAACCAAAAAACAGGAAACAACAACTTCCAAAAGATCCTGGGGATACAGACTTTGAAACAGAGTGGTAACTGTGAATAACGAACTGCTAATTGGGAGGTTTTTGGAGAATTTTTTTTCTTTGCCTTTCTGTCTTTGAGATTACAAACTTTCTAAAAGAAAAATGATGACTGCAAGAAAAGCAGCAATGGCTGTAGAACAAATGGCCACAACAAGGAAGGGATCATTCACAGAAGGTCAGCAGATGGCAGAAAAACAAGGCATTAATCACGAGACTTTACAAAAAATGCTTGAGGAATTGGGGAAGTGTTATTGCATCAGTTAAAGGGGTTGAAGAAAAGATGACCAATTTAGAAGCGATATTTATAAATATGGGAAAAGTAGGGATAAATAATTTGGAGGATTCTACAGAAAAAGTAACAGGAGAAGTTAAACAGAATAAAGAAAAAATAAAATTTGGGAAAGTAAAGCAGAAATAATCAATAGGGAGATGGAAAGGGCCTTAGAAAACATGGCCTTTTCAGAACTAAGAGAGAATGAATTTTGTCTAAGATTAAGGGCAGTGCAAGAAGAACCTGGTCAAGATATTAGACAGAAAGGTGTGGAGTCACTATCCCAATTTATGGAATCAGAATTGGACAAAGTGTACAGAATTAATACAAGATATGCAAAACCGAAAAAAGTACCAGGAACTTGTACACTTTGTCAAAAAAAAAGGTAAGGAATCAGGTTCTCCAGCATCATTTTAATGGGCTAGGACTATCTGACCTCAAATTGTATTTTGCTGCTGTGATTTGGTTTGGATGAAAGAATGGGTCTTGCTGAGAAATAAAAGAATGTTAGAATTGGAAGCCCAAAGCCTGGGGTTTGGTTGGCATGGGTTTTTATGGTACAGTAAAGTTAATATGGATTTTAAAAATCACTATGTGAGAAGTGCCATATTGAGAGTATGGAATAAATACAAGTCCAGGTTATGCCCGAAGATACCTTTATTGACCTCAGCACAGGAAGCATTCTATAGAAGAGAAAGAGCAGATAGAGAGAAATGTTTAGCATATCAAGAATTATTAATATAGGAGGATGGGAAATTAAGATGAAGTAAGGAAAACAACTGACTGCAGAAGGACATAGTTTTCAATGGTTTTCATATGCAGTTAAAAGAAATGTTTAATATGGATAAAAAGACAACTGGAATTGAAAAACAAACAGAATTTGAAATTGGGCTATGTACAAATGATGAACATGAAATAGCAAAAATGTATAAACTTTTGTTAAGATTTGAAAGAGAAGAAGAACAGGTTAAAGACTACATAACAAATGGCCTATTAATTTTGGATATAACATAGAGGTGGACACTTAGAAGAGATTGTGGGTAAATGGTATTAAATTTACATTATGTCATAATTTAAGATAATTTTTAATAAAATGATGTATCATTGGTATATGACACCAGACAAATTATCAAAAATGGACAAAGATATTTCAAACCAGTGTTGGAAATGTGAAAAGCCTGAGCAGATATTTTATCATGCATGGTAGACTTGTGAGAAAACTAAGAAATTTCGGATACAAATTCACCCAATGATGCAAAGGATTTTAAAGATTAATATTGTGAACAAACCAGATTTTTTTAATTGGAATTTATGGACAATGAATTAGGAAAAACTCATGGCAGATTGATTTTGCATATGGTAACTGCAACAAAATTATTGTATGCACAATGATAGAAGAATAATGAAATTCCCACAGTGGAAGAATGGATTATGAAAATATCAGAGTTCGTAGAAATGACAAAACTGACCTGTCTGGTCAGAAAAAAAACAACAAAAACTTTCTTGAAAGACCGCAAACCTTATATGGATTTTTTGCTGAAAGAACAAAGAAATAAAATGATGATTTATAGATTTTAAGATTAAGAAAGATGTGGATTAAATGGGGGGCTGAAGGGATTTGTATAACATCTAAGAGGGAGGAGGGGTAATAAGATTATAATTATCTGTTGAAAAGAAGGTCAGAAGTCATTCATACATTTTTAAACTTTCCTTTTTTTCTTTTCTCTTTTTCATTTCTTGCATTTTTTCTTCTTTTTCCTTTTATTAGTCTTTTATTCTAAGTAAAAAAATTCTTAATAAATATAAATAAAATATGCAGAGACGGTGCAAATATTGAATGTTTCAGGCCAATCCCAAGTGGTATCTACAATTATTTGTAAAAACTGCTATCCATGCAGCAGTTTTATGAATTCTTGTAACAATAGGACCTATCCTTTAAGGGAACTTACCAAATATGCATGCAAAGGAGTTATCTATACTATTCAGTGTTAATATAAGTAGGATGTGACCTCCTGGTCCACAGAAAGGGCATAGGTGAGCACTGCAATAGTATCAAAAGGGACAGTCTTCATGCTGTACTGGAGGGAAATCTATATGGCAAGGGATTAAAATTCAGGTATACAGTTAGAGTTAAATGTGAAGACGAAACTTTAAAAAAAACTCTTTTAAGGAGAGAAAAACATGCCCCCTTTAAGCTCAGTGAGAAGAGTTATGTTGTGATTATTCCCATATACCTGGAATTCCCTTTATTTCTGTTTTGAGGTACAGCTGATGTTAAGTAATTTCAGTATTGCACCAAGTAAACATCATGATATAATCAATACTGTACATCACAATATCTTGAAAAGCTATTTTTGCCTAAAGTTCTTTGAAGGACAATGTGAAAATAAAATTGTTTTCTAATTGCATTATCAGCGTGGGGTGTAAATACATTGCTATTTCAGCACATGGAAGCCATAATAATCCACTAAAGCAGTAAATGAAATATGTCTGGATTGGCTGGAGTTCCTTGGTTATCTCTACAGTAACTTTGGCATTCCACTTTTTGAACTTATTTACTATGATTCAGATGCTTACATACCTGAGCTCATGTCCTATTATATGGGCTTAAAAAACTACTTTAAGAAGTAGTTTTTTAAGCCCATATAATGACTTGAGAAAGGCACAATAGAAAGACCTAACAGCATTATTACTGCATTCCTGTACATTTGTGTCTAGACTGGGCTGGTGTCTTATTCTGAATAAACATGGTTGCTTCATTGGGCATAGTCAGAATGTTAATGGAAGCAAAGAGCCTGGATTCTTGAGGCTAGAACCCTATCAGAGAGAAAAGGCACACATTTATGGCTGAGAAAAGCAAAGTCCATTAACTATGAAATATGGAAACAACCAAAAGGGGGGGGGGGGATGTCCATTTCATGCAGACTCTTACAAAAAGAAATCCATTATAGGAGGAAGCATACTAATAGGTGAACTGATTGCAGGACTGAATTTCCTCCCTTCAATTCACTTCAGAAGTGATCAAAATTTTTAAAATTATATAATTGTATGAAGAAAATCATAGCAGGAAGGAAGGCAACAAAAATGATGCCTTGCACACATAGCCAAAGTTTTTGCTTGCCTAAGGAAATCTAAAGTCTCTTGGCAATGAATTACTTCAACTAAGAAAAAAGACTCCCCAGTCACTTGTAGAAAGACTTTTAAAAAGAAACTTCACAAAGGCAAATTAAGACTCTAGGATTATAAATATGAAGGGGAAATGGGAGGACTGAATCAATTAGAATATTATTCATATCTCAGGATTCCTTTCTGCAAAGAGATCAAGGCCTGACTTAGGGATTAAAATGATTAATTGACTAATCAGCAGCCAACAGAGATGCAGATAAGAAGTGGCAGATTTATACACACAGTGAATCCAAACTGAGAAAACAGAGACTCTGCACTGTAAAAAAGAAAAACATTACAGCCCAGGCAACACAGAGACATGCATGTAGAAAGCCAGAATGACAAAATTTATAAGCAAGCCTTTAAATATTCTTCTGCACAATCTTCAAAGAAAATATTAATACAACTGAGTACTTCCAGATCAAATTGAAACATGTTGTATGCTTCCTGTTTAATAACTGGAGACTTATTAATCAAACAACTTCCAATGTAAGAAATGTTGAAACATTGAAATGTTTAGATGGTGGAATATAATTAAAGCATATTTCATTATTTAAATTACATTTCCAATCAGAAAACCTTCACTACCTGTAATATATTTCCTACTAGGTTTTTTTTTTTTTTAAAAAAAGGAAAACTATCAACCCTCCATTAGGGGTTGCCTGTATCAGGCAAGGATGCTTCAGATCCAGTATGGGTTCCTTCTGTTGGCTGGTATTTAAAGGAACCACACCTTTTCCAAGCCTTGCAGGTTAGCTTGGCAGGTTAGCCACATGAATTTAGGAAAAGAGACATGGAGTTCATTATGAAGGTGGTGAAAGGAAAGAAATATGCATTGGCACTCTGTCAGTGCTTCTAAGCATCCTTCACTCAAGGATGTTTTTCTGAGCCCATACCCTACCACCAGGAAATAACGTTCTTTTAAGACAGTATTTGTCAACCTTAGCAACTTGAAGTTGTGTGGACTTCAACTTCCAGAATTCCCCAGCTAGCATGCAAGTTGCCAAGGTTGAGAAACACTGCTTTAAGAAGCAGCCAACAGCTACAGGGAGGCTGCCTGCATCAGACATGAAGCACCTGGACTCATATGGATCCAAATACTGCATATGTGTAAGGATTATAAACTAAAAAAGAAGTTTTACTATTTTTTAAAGAAAAACTTCAGAACATTTGGAAAAATTAGGACACCTCCTTTAGGGATATCCAAACTGTTTTGGGCACAGAACAGCTGGTTTTTGATGGTCTGCATCTAAATGGAACATGCCTGTTTCAGATGTTTTGGTTCATATATGGAGCAAAACAGCTTTGTTTTGTTGTGGATGCAGACTTCAATGCAATTGTTCCAGGCATAATTGTTTTTGGGAGGGGAGGGTGAGAATGGGAGGGAAGGCACTAGGGAGATTGATGGGATGGGCAGGCCAGTGAACATGCCGTGTTGGGAGCCTGTTTTTTACTGCAGAGATCATCTGATATGAAGCAGGCATACAGGCCAGTATATCAGTAGTGGCAACTGAGAAGAAGCAAGGAAAGGCAATGGGAAGATTGGGGTGAACAGGTTAATGGATTATCCCATGCTGGGAAATAGTGGAAGCTGACAGGAAACAGAAGAGGGAGGGGAGGGCAGGAAAGAAGGATGCTGGGAAGATAGGTGTGAGACAAGCCAGTACATGGGCTAGGGGAAAAAGGAAGGGATTGAGGGGGTGATATGCACCAGTCTTAGCCTATCTGCTTCATATAATCACTCCAGGATCCCTAAATATTCTGTTTCAGCTAAAAGCAAGAACAATCAAAACATTCTGGATTTTGTTTCTACTAAACTGTAGCCAATTTGAAACCATTCAGCAGAACTTATGGGACATGATTGTTTATTTTGGATTTGAAATAACATTTATCTTCCATTTTATGCATACCTGCATTTCTTTTTTGCACTTTACATAGATAAATAATCTCTATGGTTTTTATCATCATCATCATGATACATCTCTGACTACCAAAATTTCTCAGTGGTATACAATAAAAATAAATTGAAATTGAAACTTTAAAATAATTAATAATAGTAATTAAAACTATCAAGTAAACAAGTAAAATTAATAATTAAAATTAACACTTGGAATCAACAGTTAAAAGCCTTTAGAAAAACTGTATTTTAAAGGTCTAGTGGGTAAGGTACTGGGCTAGAAACCAGGAGTCTGTGAGTTCTAGTCCTGCGTTAGGTATGAAAGCCAGTCACTCTCTCTCAGCCCAACTCACCTCACAGGGTGGTGGTTGTGGGGAAAATAGGAGGAGGAAGGAGTATTAGGTATGTACGCTGCCTTGAGTTATTTATAAAAATAATAAAGGCAGGATGGATGGATGGATGGATGGATGGATGGATAGATGGCTTTCTAAAAGCTAATAATGATGTACTATTCAAATCTGCAAGGAATGGATTCCAAAGAGTTGAAGTAACAACAAAGAATTCTCAATCACAGGTTACCACCTCAGCTCTCAACAATTGTACGTGAATCTCCTCAGAAGATCTTAGTAAAGGTAGAAGCTCATTCAGAAGAGACATTCTCTCAATAGCCTGGACCTTAGTTGCATAGGACTTCAGTAATGACCTGCAATTTGCATTTGGTTCAGAAATTTGTACTGTCCACTATAAGAACAGGTGTAACATGGTCTCTTCAACTTCTTCCTTGGACCTACCTGGCTGCCATGTTTTCTACAGTGGAAGTTTACAAATTAAGACCCAAATGCAGCCCCAGTACAGCACATTAACTTAGTCAAGCCTGGAGATTACTAGCATGTCTATCAAAATTTTAGTCATTATCTTATAAAAAGGAGGCAGTCGCATACCAAATGAAGTTTATAAAAGATAATTCTCCTACTTTTCTCAGTCTGGGAAACCAAAGACAGATTTAAGGTTAAAAGCACTAACAAGCCATGTACCCATGAATGGGAAAGTTACCAGATTCAAGACCAGCAAATCTTCCACCTCTTTAGAATTATGGCCACGCACACTGATATATCCATATTGTGTGGATTCATTTTCAATTTGTTAATCCTCTACAAGCCAATACTAACATGCATTCAGGAAAGTCACACCATTTCCTGAAGAAGCCACATAAAAACAGATTGAGTGTCACAAGCATACAAATAGTACCCAACTCCAGACTTCTAGATTATCTCTCCAGTGTTTAATGTAATTATTTAAAAGTAAAGGAGACAAAATGGATCCATAAAAGACAAAATATATAATATCTCCCATTTTGAAGAGTAACTGCCTTGAAATGTTACCATCTGAAATAGGAGATATAGGAACAGAACCACAGCAGAGTCATTCTTCTATTTGCAGAATAGGTGACATATAAATAAAGCAAATAAATACATACATTTCCAAATCTCTCAAACAATCTAGAAGGATACTGTTTGCAATGGTATCAAAAACCATTGCGAAATCAAGGAGAGCCAATGAAGTCATACCACTACTCTGTCAGTCCCCACACAAATATCAATAATCAGGTCAACAAAGAGCCTTAGCCCCTTAGACTGCTCTGAAATAATTTTGAAATAGGTCAAAATAACCTCCTTCCTCCACAGCTGCCAGAAACTGAGTTGCCGCTACTCTCTCAATCATTTTATTCAGTCCTGGTAAATTTTAGACTAGACTATGTGGGGTCATGTAGAGTTGGACATGACTTAATCACTGAACAATAACAAATAGCTATCCATGTCCTAGAGATCCAGGAGAGGCTTCCTAAGGAGGCACTAATTGCCTTTTTTACCCAAGGAGGCATTCTGCTCTCCCTCAGAAATGCATATTATGATGTTAACTAAGGCATCTCTAATAACTTGCCAGCTAGAAGTTACAAATCAGGTTGGGCAGGGATCCACGAACAAGTGATAAAACAAATTGCTCCAAGCATCTGGCCACATCCTTGATTCCCTCTCTTCTCAGAATGAGGAGCCAGACAATTTGCCAATTTGAAGGTCCATTGTCCTCCAAAACAAAAAGAAGAGGGGCTGAAAAAGAGGCCACCCTCAGCACCAGTGATTCAGAAAAGATAAAGGAGCCCCATCCAAGTAAAGGATTGAGACATATGTCCCCTTCCCTCCAAGCAATGTCCAGTTCTGATAGTACAGACTGGGTGGGGATGTGTGAGAACACACACAAACAAATGTTGCAAGAGTATCTTATGTCCCACCCTCCACATCAGAGTCAGAGGATTCTGTGAGCACTCCTGACAGTTGCAGAGGCTTAGTTTATGAAGACATCAAAGACGGAATTGACAGAAAAGCTGGGATGCATGAATATAATCAGCAGTTTCCCAGGACTTCTCTAGGCAGAATTGGCTTTCCAATGAATTAAGTATTTCAAACTGTACCTTCTGTGTCTAGAACCTAAAATACATTCTACTGTAAATTCTAATAAAAATGGGAGGTGGGGTCAGTGATGCACAGAGTGTGTGAACAGCATTCAAGAAAAAGCAAGTGTGCTGTAATACTTGGTAGATCTTCATCAAGGCCAGAAATGATAAACAAAAGTGACTGGCCTAATCCAATCTGCTACTGGGAAGGGCTCATCAGTCTGAACTTGGATGGGGTGTGCTCTGCAATGCAAGTGAACAAGCTACAGTGATCTCTGGGACTATACATATTGTTTGTGAATAGTAGGATGAATATAAAGCACTGCTTGTTTAATAGCATTTTAATCATGTCATCAGCAAAACAGATTCTCATTCCATCTAATTTTGGTCACCAAACATTTGACATTTGGTAGGAATTGCTAATCCCTCTAAACTAGCTCTATAACTTAGTTTCAAATCACTATGACAGGAACCAATCTAATTCAAGTTTCAGCTTATGTACTGCCCCTCTCCATCTGACATGGAGGTAAGGAGAGCAAACATTTCTGTTTTTCATTTACTGCAGTTTAATTCTATGAATGAAACTTAAAATACAACTAACCTTAATTATGCTCTGTTAAAAAATAGTCATCTTTATAAGTCATTGCTTGAAGCTGTGTCCTTTCAAATAAAGTACAGTTAAGACTAGAAAGAGTTAATCAGGTTTGGCTGAAATGAAAAGTGATAAGTGAAAAGTGGAAGAAAAAATCTCAAAGCTTGCTTAGGCACACAGCTGTAATGTTAAATCAACGATTATAATGATATAGGAACATAGACATCATAGAAGCTGAAGCTATATATTCATTGATTTCTTTTAAAGAAAATTGTTCAACTGAACTATGCAAATGTTCAATGATTTGGACATTTTATTAGTGTTCTCTTCAACCTGGAAGACTCTGCTTTGTTTATATTTATCATACTCTGATGGTATTGTCCAACTGTAAAGTTCTGAAAATATGGCTGTTGATTTATCAGACTGCACCAAAAAAAAATGCAGCAATTCTAACACAATATTTCCATCTCAATGACCTTGGATTCCTACATAAAAACAAGTTGTTGTTATTGTTATTGTTATTATTCAAATTTAATTACCGCCCATCTCCCCCAAAAGAGGGACTCTGAGCGGTTTACAATAAAAGTTACATACAGCAACGTAGCAAAGGATAGTATTTACTAAGTCTCCCAGCTCCAGACTTCTACTCTGAAGTAATAACTTACAGAAAATCAGGATTATGTCCAAATGTACTCAGCAACCACAAAGAAGGAGCACCAATGTTTAAAAGATGTACTCTCATCTTCTTGTCTTGTATGTAACTATTAATTGCATACCTAACCTACATACCTAAATTTCTTTTCCTATTCCCTGACACAGCACTGTAATAATGTAGTAGTACTACCTACACTGAAGGGGAAAATACAACAGCCAACTTTTTTGTAAATTGGCTAACCTTGATTTATAATTACAGCCAAATCTGAGCTACAGTTTATTCCCAGATCTTCTTGTAGTGCTCAAACTAAGAACATAGTAATACATTTGCACAATAACTTCACACTACATTTTTTTTCAAAATGTTATTGATACTTCTGTTCTGCATAAATACAAAGAGACGTAGAATAGACTAGTTTAGCATATTAATGTCATTCTCTTGTAAGGCTAAATTCCTCATCTAGTCATCCAGCTAGTACAAATGTGTCAGGGCCTTTTTATTGGGATATTTCAATTCTTACTGATACAATTTAGCCAGGAAGTAGCAACAGGATTATCGTAAAAAGCACTGCCCTGACCCTCACGTAGATACCTCTAAAGCTGCAATATGGGCAAAGGACACCATTATTCTATTCTACTCTTTTCCAAACTGACGCTCACCAGATGTGTTAAGATTTCTATGATTCCATACGCTGGATAACCGTAATTGGAGAAAGATAACCTAAATTCAGCACATGTCTAACTTCTGGAGTGAACAACATTCAAGAAAGTGACCTGCTTCTTTCTTTCAGTGTTTTTTTCTCTGTCTGCCTCTTTGTGTTCTTCTTCTCTCTTTTCATTCACAGTTCCTATAGTTCTTATCATCAGTGAAAGACATCCTAATGGCTATTACTACATCTTTCATGATCTTGGGCCAGCATGAAATCTCATAAAGTCTCACAGTTGCTGCAAAATCTCACAAGTTCTGTTCACATTTATAAGAAAATACAACAACGGGGAACTGCATAGGGAAAGGTAATTGGTGACGCAGAATGTCTACTGAGGGACTCATGAGTCCACGAAAAGTTCATTGGAGATACCATCTAAAATCATGGTTAAACAATGCCTTTCCCAACATGGTGCTCTCCAGATATTTTGGAACTACAAAGATACAACACTACCATATCTGGATGCACAATGATTTTTTTGCACACCATGGTTTCTTGTGGCAATAATTTGCAGAATACTGATCTATGCATCTCCAATTTATTTTTGCCCTTTACAGGATTCTGTGTTTCTGATAAAATTTATTTTTTTTATATACAGCAGATCTGTGTACATCTGTATCTGCTTGTTTGAATAATTAACATAAAGATCAAAGCATCTAGTTAATATTTCCAGTGTTCAGAATGTTCAGTACTAATCTAGTTTGCCCAAAAGAATTCCCAAAACATCAATGATGTTAATATGCTTTTTCAAATTTTATTTTTTGGTTTAAAGACTCATGAGGCCTGGCTGACAGCAGATTAACATGTAGTAGTAAAAGGTAATGAGCATCCTGTATAATAGATGATTTTTTCCCACACAGAAAAAATCAATTCTTTAAAAATATTTTACTTGTGTCAATAATAATTTTAGATTACAATTAGATGTTGTATATATTAGAGATTGTTGAATAGTCACAATATTCAAGGCTTGTCCAGCATCCAGAGAAGTTAGTGGGTATTTATTTGGTGAGTCATTAATAATGGGAGGTTAAAATTCTTAATACAGAAAAGCATTGAACCAGCCTTTTTCATCAGGATAGTTATTTATTATTCATAATACAATTTTCTTTTACTGAAACAAATCTAATATAATACAAATATTTAGAAGCAATGTCCAAAATATTGATGATTTGATATGATAGAATTATCTACTCTTTTTTTAAAGTCAATTCACTTTTACTTATGATTAAGATCCTCTGAATTCAGTATGAAGACATAGGATGGAAATACAAATGATTTCTCATGTCCTAGATCACCCTGACTATTGTATTATGCTGTTTTTTGTTGTCAATTATGTAGATTTCATGACTTGAGGTTTTGGACTGTGTACCTCAATGATAAACTGCAAATTCATATTCTACTATGGTAATTAGATCTGTAAACAAAAATGCATAAAATACAGTTAGGCAATCTTTAAAAACCTGTTGGGGGGGGCATGCATGGAGATAGGTTTTCACATTCTACCCAGAGGATCTTAGGCTCAATCTTAATATGGTTCAGTTAAGTATTCAAGAGCCACCACTGAAAAGGTCCTGCTTTACATGCTTAAAGAATTACTTGCACTGGCACTAAAATGCAAGTCTCCAAAGCCAATCCCCATATTATGATTTAGAAATTTGAAAATCTCTGACAATTTAAATCACACCCACCTCTACAGCGACATCAGCATGAGGTGAGCATGTCATGTTTGATTAAGTTTCCAAACTTCAAAAAACTTTCACTGAGGCTAACATTAGAACACAGGTTTTTTTTAGATCATACCCCAAAGTCAAGTATTAGCAATTGGAAAAGTACTTGTTCAAAAATATTGAAGCCTATAAACTACATATTTATATCTACTGATTAATGATAAAATTGGTCATCTATTTATTTCTGGGGACAATTCAAGGTGCCTTTTCTGGCCTTAAAGACCAAATAGTTTTGGATCGTGTTAGATGAAGAATTGATAAACTTTTGAATCATTGTGACAAGCCCTTTGCTGTAACTAGCCCTAGCCAATGTAAGCCAATGTTCTCATCCCTCTGAAATTCCTTCCTTAGAAGGATAAATATAACAGCTGATGTTTTATAAGGAAAAAGAAAAAGAAAAATGTTCTGCAGATATTTTTGCTGCTATCAAAATTTAACTGAATTGTGTTGCATATAAATGGGAAAAATAGCTGCTGGCCTTTTTAGATTTGCAGTTTAAATAGTGAGATAGTAATTATTGTATATTTTATTTATTTATTTTTCAGATTTCTATCACCGCCCATCTCCCCCAAAAAGAGGGTTATAATAAACACAGAATATACTGCATGTTTATGTAATCTAGCATTTTGTTAATTGTCTTACAAAAACTTAAGACATTTTAAATAAATGTCTTAACTTGTAAGACAATTAACAAAATTGTCTTTTAAATAAATTTTTTAAATAAATTTTAAATAAAATAAAACAAAACTCATATTAAAATATTTTAAATAAACTTTAAATACATTTATAATGAAGGCAAGTTGTTATCATGATTGCTTCCATCATTCACAGAAGAAATTTGACCAGAAATGTTAAAAGACCCAGCTCCTTTCCCAAAGATTATGGGGAAAGACATTTAGTCCCAGAGATTCTATGGGATCTAAGCTTGTTCAGGTTTAAAAATCATCTCCATACAGAAAGCAAGTGATACTTTTTCTGAAGCAATATTTTTAGCTATTGCCTGCTTTAGGATCCCCAAATCAGTTGTAATAGGAAAAAAACAGAGGTCTCTTGCCTTCCTTGAGGAGAGATCAGAGACCTTTCCAGTTTCAGGTTCCTAAACAAGAAGTGGGAAGTGACTCCTCAAATGTTCACATAGATCAGGGTGGGTACAGAGTGATTATTGCTCTGGCTCCTGCTCAGCTGCTTCATTTTCAATCTAGAAGCCTCACTTAAATCAACCCCCTCAGCCATGAGGGGAAAGGTGAGAAGGAAGAGGGTTACACAGCTTGTTCACCAATAGCTATTTTGCATGATACACATATCAAAGGTTAACTTAACCATGGTTATTTAATACCACACCAACCCTTGCCCTTTGGATATGTAGACCAATTCCCAGAATTCCTCAGCAAGCATGGCGGTTACTGTTAGTTATGTAAATTGAAGTCTGCACATTTGGAAAACACCAAGGTTGAGAAAAACAATCCAGTGCTCAAAATATATTAAGTTATACACAGACCACATAGGCTGGGCTCATACAGTACACTAGGGCGAAACATGGTTGGCTAGTTTCTAGTTGATGTGTCATACAAACTCAGCCAATGTAACCATTGCTTTTCTTCCTGGGCCTATTCATACATACTGTAGGTGACATTTAGTTATTAAGCCAGATATTGTTTAGCTCATACATGTCTTCCTTTTGTGTTTCATCAACTAGTTTCCTTAAAACAGAGGTTAAAGGATGCTGGAAGTCCCTCTGTCTGGTGCATTTAGGATTAACCTCAGTTGTTTCCTCAGAGATAAAATATCCTGAACATTCTGAATATCTTTAGATCCCGATTGGGGATGTGAAAGCAGATAATAAATACATATTGCTTTACAAATGTTGAAGGGTTCAGATATTTCACTTCAAGCAAAGTGGGGCCAAATATTACTCAGAAAGACATATATTCCAACATTAAATATTTCAGAATATCCAAAATACTTCCCAATTGAAGATATGTATTATTTTATTTGTACTCTAGTACTTCTCTAAAATCCTCCAAAAGCATTTTAAAGTCATACCACTACGAAGAGAAAGATTAAACAAAAAATATATTTTGCTTTTTCATTCAAAGAACAAATTGGGAAGGGCCTAGAACAAGCATACATCACCCAATCATTGCAACAGCCAACTGAATCTAATCAGGCAGCAGTCATTGGTAGATTAACTAATCTTCTGTATGAAGTATATCAGGCACCATGCTTCCATCAAAAAGTAAAGGCATGGGAGACAGTTCTCCAATCAGGCATTCTCAGTGGTATCTGGGTATCGTGATTCTGGCCTTCAAAACTCATGCAACAGCCAAATAAGCATGGCTATAATAATTGACTGAAGCTTCATATATCTTAACAGCCAGAGATACCATTCTAAGCATGTTAGAAGCTTTAAAAGGTATGATATCAAGCCTAGCAATCTTTCATCTCCCAAATAGTTCATGCAAAATAAGCTGAGTTTTTTAGCAAATTGACTTCATAAATTATAGAAAGCCATCTTATTGCTATTGTTAGGCTCAAAGTCTCCAGTTGACAGTCAAGGCTCTGTGATGTCTGGAATTTCAAGCAAATCCTACAGCAATAACTGTATATGGTTCTTCCTCCCCTGCTACCACTAAGACCAGTGCATTAGCCACTACCTGTGCCCAAATCAATGTGGAGTTTGAAATCATGCCAGTTAACCTACAGGGCACACAATCTAAAAATATAGCCTCTGCCACCACAACAACTACAACAATCATGTCTATGTCCACCAAATCATGGAAGATTTTAAAGCCTCATGATATTTGAGATTTGATGCAACTAGGTGCTGGATACAGGATGCCTGTCAGATAATTATTCTCTTTGCCTTTAATAGAGTATAAGATCTAAGCAGCATGAGAAACAGCAGATAGGGAATAGTGGAACTTAATGATAGGCATCTTTATCTGGTGCTCTTCCTTGGGAGGCAAAATGGACGGTGGTGGGCCTAGGGCTGAGCAACCAAAAGATAAGCAGATCAAGCACTCCAATTCATCCCTATAATCCAGAGAGCTATGTTTATGTTTTATTCTATCTCTCGCCTACCTGTACAGCAACACCACACATACCAAGTTTATTTTAATTAATTAATTAATTCAATGTCTAAAACCACCCAATCACCAACAAGTCTGTATTTAAAATCCTAAAACACTAAAATGTTTCTTTGTACTAAGGGATTAAGGCCTGGGTATTTGACCTTTTGAGGCCTGGTTGGCTGAAGGGAATACCAGGGCTTTAAACTAACCTGGGAAGTCAAGAAAAGATCCTTGAAGAAGCACTGGCAAAGCCCTTCTCTACTGTTGCCAAGGAAACCCCATGGAGGTGTCCATAAAGTCACCAAATGGCAGGCTCAGTTCAAAGCAACTTTATTTAACCTTCCAAATTGAAATCAACGTCACAATGGCTTCTGAGCCTTTTATGGTATTCTTTAAGGAGTTACAATCCTGAATATATGTTCTAACATTATTACATTATTTCTTTATACTTATAAAATAAGAATAATGAGTCTCTCAAAAATACAGTTACTGAAATCCTCAAAGTTGATATTAGTCTGGTCAATTCAGTTTTAAAAAGTCATACGTACAAAATATGCTCTTCTACTTCTTTTTATCTAAATTGTTGATTGAAGTAGACTTTTAGACTAAGTATATTTTCTTTTTGATATCTTATTCCATTATGTTTCACAAGTTAAAAATATTTGCAGCCAAAGCATTTCCCAAGATTTCTGTTTATTTTTAGATCTTCTGCTCCCATTAACTAACCCAGCTGCTAAAAATTCCAATTGAGGCAAATTACTTTTTGCCCTGAAAATAAATGCTGGATGCTTCTAAGCAAAACAATTTATACTCCAGGAATTTTCAATGCAACACACAGTCTTTTTCCACAGAGATCATAGGTTAAATATTAATTAATGATTATCCATTAAAACACCACAGAGGAGTAAGGAATTTTTATAACATGCAGTTTTAAATGAGTTTGTATAAATATGTGCATTGTGGCATTTATCAAAAAATGTCCTTCAAAAATGTCAATAACATAAATGCTTCTCAGCATCATCATACTCAAAAATTTATAGAACAGTCTGAAAAAATTAAGCAGTTACTGAGTCTGTCACTATTTGTTCTCCTCATTTGTTATTTCTAAAAACTGAACCTAATTAATGACATATTTTCAGTTGTGCTTTTTATCATATTGCTAGATTAGTTCTGATTCATATTTAATTTTGTAGCACAGAATTTAAAATACATTACACAGTTCTTTGATATTTTTAGATTATTATCCAGAATATTTTTTACAGTTTTAATTTCTGACCCATTTACCTGAAAATAAACTCCATCAAATTCAGTGAATCTTCCTTCTCAACAGAAGTATATATATTTGCATGGCAAAATAAATAAACAAAATATTAAAAATCAATAGACCAACAATTTATATTAACCTTCTTCCTGAATTCAATACATTTAAATACTGCTTCAGGTACTTTGGGCAAGTTTTCAGGTACTGACAAGTAGCTTTGGCCAGAGAATAATTCCTCAGGAGGGAGTTGAGTAATGCCAATGAAACTCCTGAGAAGACTCTGCTTTAGGGTAAACCTCTTTGAACTAAGTTTCTTCAAAGCCTGCATTTAAAGCAAGCATCTCCTGCCAACAAACCTTGGAAATGAATATGTGGAAGATAATGTCCATTTTAAACATTAAAATAGCATTTCCAGTTGTATCCAGAGGCTGCTGACCAGTGCAAATGAGTAGGAATAGAAGTAATATGTTCTCTCCTGCTTAACTCATTCTAAAGTGGCTGCAGCTTCCAATCTATGTTCCAGGAAGCTCCATGTATCACACATTAACTGCAATAACTTTTTAAAAAATGGTTACTAAGGAAGGATAGTGGAAAGAAGAATAACGGTAGCAGATCCGCATTTTACAAAAAGAAATGCTGCTGATATTCTTAGAGTTAGATGGAATTGAAAATGGAAGGTGGGATTGCTCAGTAGTAAAGCTCTAACTATGTAAGCTTCTAACCTTGGCACAAGTGCTACTGGAAACAACACTGTTTCTCTGCTCTAGCTTCTACAGTATTGCCTTGTATCTTGATCCCTTACTCCAGAATTCTTGGAATATCATATCAGGTTTTAGAGGTGTTTTGAGGGGGGGGGGGAAATATGCTTTTAGCTAGTTTTCCCTAATATCTGAATTTGTGATTCTCCAACAGTAGGCTCCTGATCCTACTGATGTCTTATTGTGAGACTTTGTTTTGATTATGGACTGATTATGGATTGCCATGAGTTTAGTCTTTGCTTCATTCAGAAACATCATAAACTCCTTTATCCCTAAACAGGAATCAATCAAAGCATGAGTTGCAATACTATAGTAAGATCTGCATTAAAAAAAGAAAAAAGAATCAGTGGGAGACACATTGGAAGGTGTAATTTCCCAGGGCAGGAATGCCATCTAGCATCAAGCTTGAAAAATGCAAGGCAAGGTGTTTGTTAAGCTGTGGGAAAGGCATAACAAAGAATCACTGAATTTAAACTGCAGTGGATATAAGAGATTGCACCTTCACATTGACAAAGAGCAATCAATGCTTTAAATGGGTTTTATTCTAGTGTGCAATAAAGATTCTTACCTAGCCATGCTCTGTCAACTGTGTGGGTAGCTTCTGCTAGGTTTGAGCCAGAAAGTCTGACATCAGTTCAGCTCATAAAGCATATTCCTAACTATTTACACAACAGCAACCCCTCAAAACCATATCTGGATCCTTCCTTAAATCTGTTCTAATCTAAGTTGAATAGACATATGCCTAATCTTCTGGTAAACTGATTCTTGCCCCTCATGTCTTATATGAAAGTTATGGAAGGCTGAGTCTATCACTATTAAAAATTATTAATACATCTTGAACAGAATAACTTATGCCCTTATTTCTAAAATGGGTCACTATTCAGTTAGTATTAAAAAAAATCAACAAATTTTGATGACTATAGGCCCATGGCTTTCAAGAATCCCTCAAAGCCCAAATACAACTGAGCATAAGAGAGACAAAATGAACGTACATGCAGGGAGCAACACAACAATATTTAAAAATAAAACTATTGCATATTTATTGAGTGTGACAAGAAAATATACCCAATTCTACTGGATATAGTAGTACTCATCAGCACTTAGATTTGCAAATTCACTTTTACTTTGAATGAAAGTTGTTTACAATTTCTGAACAACTTCTCTTAGATAAACAATTTTTTTTCCAAGACACAGCTTTTCTACCCACTTTTGTTTATGGTTACTGGCAAATATAATAGCCACTGTAACATACCCTGTTAAAATGTAACATACAACAGTCACTGATATTTGCTCAACAGAAGAACAATGCACTAGTAAGGTTGTCATTGTATAAATCTGAATGGAGAATGAATTGGATTAATTTTGCTTAGAAAAGAGAGATCTCATATTGAACTCGAAAAAAGAAATATTTTTTCAAAATATAAAATTAATTCTCAGATTCATCTTCAATCGTAAGGTTGCTTGTGAAGTAAAGAAAAGCTGGAAAAGACAAACAATGAAGCTTCTATATTAATAAATTTGACAATTGTGGAGTTCTTGGTGTTCTCTGAGCTTTTATCTTCCTGCAGATGTTTCATTACCAGGCTAAGTACATCACCAGTGCATGGGGGAACATGTTTAGGTTGTGCAGTTGTTTAGTTGCACTTTCTGATGATATTGTGAGGGAATCCATTGCATTGGAACATGTTATATTGACAGTCTATTTCTGTTTTTTTAAGTTCTACATCTATCCATGCAACCAACAGCTATACAATCCATGAAAAAGGTGACACTACAATGTATCAAAACATAAACCAACAAAATATATTCTAAGCATCCTAAGCAAAACCCAAGACCTAAAAATAGACAAAAAAGGAGTCATCTACAACATGCCATGTAAGGACTGTGAAAACTATGGGGCAAACAGGCCAAAAATTTGAGAGAACACATCCATGAACAGATGTTGGTGTTCTCTAAACACATCCTTCCTCATCACACATCTATTAACCAATACCCAGATAATGTAAGAATCAGCACCAGATAAACAAAAACAATCAAGGAAGAAGCAACACCTTATCCAAAAACCAATTAAGGAAGAAACAATACACCAATAAAGTTTGGTAGGACAAGCTGCCACATCTAAACAGCCAGCAAACTCCACTTCCCAATGTACTGATGATGTTGCCTAATCTGGTAATGAGTGTTTGCAGGAAGAGAAACAAGCTCAAGAACCCAACAGTTCAACCTGAGCTACTTATATTCTCCACTATGGCAAATTTGACAATTTAATGTTGATGACATATTAGCTAAACAGTCAACAGAAGCTAATTCTGTAATGTGTTTTTTAACTCTGTTTAATGGTTTATTTTATTTGTAAGCTGCCCAGAGTCTTTTGGAGTGGGCAGCCATAATAAATTTCATAAAATAAAATAAAAATAAAATAAAAGCATTAAGGAATGTAACAAAAAAAAGTACAGAATGATCTTCATTTAATCATCTTCTGAACTGTTAATTTCAGTATTCTTCAAGGCATACACAAACTATTTGAATACTAAATAAATAAATAAATAAATATTAGAGAGAAGAGCCAACAGTTTAATCACTGACAAATAACAAAGGAAATCCTATGCAGGAAAATCATTTATTTTAAAATCAATTTTTAAAAAAGAAGAAATATATGCTTGCATAATGAACCATGTATGTGAAAATAATAATAAGCTTTAAATGCTGTTGGAACCATGCTTGTACCACTCCGCAAAGAAAGTAACATTACAAAAGATATTAATTATCGATCAAAAAGTGACCAACATACATTTTTATCAGATTTATTGAAACAATAAATTCTCATTATGTTGCACAGAAGAATATTGTAGTGAACTTTCATAGTTGTTGTGGGGGTAAAATGGAAGACATCAAGGAGAGAAGGTAAGATATAAATCTGATGAATAAAAAGAGATCAAAGCATCACAGTTAAAAGTAGCACACTCAGAGTAATTGATTTAAGTGGCCTTTGCATAGCATAACCAGATAAAACTAGCAGCAGTAAGTGGCCTCAGTTAATATATGTTAAGACCTAGCCATCACCATAACCAAAGTCAAAGAGAACTTTGAAAATGTGTCATACATAAATGGTGATGCTGTGAAATACCATAATAAATACTGCAGAATGAGATTCTGGGAACTAAGTAGGTAAAACCTTTTCTTCTGGCCTAGTGCTTAGCATGCATTATTTACTAAGCTTCTGATGGTATTTACTGAGAGATTAAAATAGAATTTCAGTTGTTTGTAACCATTAAATTCTGCTGCATTTTGTATGTGAAAAAATGGGAGAAGTGGTGGTGCTGAAAATGGCTTCAACATGATAGCAACTTTATTCTCCCTTAAATGTTCCTAATGTCAAAAAAGATTATTGTATTCTGCAGATGCAAGCCTCTCCAAGCAATTAGGCACAAATGTACAATTCTGTATAATGTACCTGGGGAAGAAAAAAACATTTAGTCCTTCTGGGGCTCCTAACACAAACACCTGTCCATGCTGTCAATGACAGAACCATTCCCATAGCCTTCAGAAATACCATTTTGAAAAGGCATATTCACCTCTGCTTTTGCATTTTTAAAAAATAAAATATAAAATGACCCCTTCAGGAAGATATTTTAGTATCTTTTTCTGAACATGCATGCATGTATGTGTGTGTGTATGTTCAGCAGCTTTTGCTGGCCAATTTCAGAAACAGATTAAACAGCTTTTAGTCCTGACGACAAGACAATTCCTTACACTGTCTGGATTCTAATTCTGGGCTCTGCCATCAGTGAACATCAAGATATATCACCCAGGTGTGAACCTATGAATTAGAAACAAGCAAGCTTTGTGTTTCTGTTTTCCTCTGGGTGTGTTTCACAGTACTATACCCATTACTCTGAATACAGAAAGTTTCTAATGTTGTTCATTTCTAGGATGATACATTCTCTTAAAGATGCTTCTATGCCAATATGGAAATACCAGAACAGAGTTAATACCTTTTGTTCTCAGTATCTTTATGTGACAGGGATGGCTAGCTTTCTCATGGGAAAATGTAGCAACTGTGAGCCTATAAACTGCATCAAACAGCGAAGGCTTTATTTTGAAGTACATGTGCATACAATGACTAGTACAAATATTCTTTATGAAATACTGCAAGTAATGACTACTTTGTTTATTTGTTTAGTCACTTCCGACTCTTCGTGACTTCATGGACCAGCCCACGCCAGAGCTTCCTGTTGGTCGTCAACACCCCCAGCTCCCCCAGGGAATGACTACTTTAGTCATTGCATATCTCTTCATCCCATTTAATTTCAACCCTGCCTATTCTGGCCAAAAACAAATTGGCTACAGAAGATTATGTGGTGAGATAGAACAGTAAAAGAACAGGCTTAAATTAACGTTAAAGTGATAGACTTCCATTTGCAACATACACTGGTATGACTGGTTCTCTCTGATGTAGGCACAATCCCAGGAGAGACTATGCCTGCATTCAGTGAGAGTCCATTGATCACTCCTGAGCTGTGCTCCCGGTCACTTGCTTCTCATTAAGCAGAGGTGCTACAAGCCTCCTCTACAACTACCTTCAGTCATCAGTTCCAGTTTCATTGGAATTCCTGAATGCCCTGTCAACAGGAGCAAAAGGAATTGGCTATTACTTATTAAATAAAACCCATCACTTTAAGGGAATGTGTCATTTCATTCTCAGTTATTTTCATTATTCTTGATAGCTTTTATTTTGGATCCCCAGTGTTTTAAGAATCCAGGCTGGTAAGTTTAATTTGAAAGTTGCCCATATAAAAAACACAAAACAGTAATAGCGTATAAAATGTTAATAACTGCCAGAGTCACTGCCTCTCCCATTATAAGGATTGTGAACAAAATTATAGATAATTTATTTATCCTAGCTTTTTAAAAGCAGTGTTAACATTCACCCAACTCTTAGAACCTGCTCTACAAATGAATATTATGAAGACTTATGAAGTCTTCACATCAGTCTTCTGCCTGGTAAATACTGTACCTCTTATTCAAACTAATGCCAGCAAATATAACATGACAGTATGTCTAAAGGAGAAAACTCGCTTAATTGATAGGTATTCATTCCAGTTCAGGAATGTCCTCACCTTTCTATGAACCTGGGATAGGATTATTCCAAATGTTTCCATTTAACTTTGTATTTCCTTCACAGAAAGTACTTTTAATGTTATGCTTGGACATTCTGATCCAGTAAATCAGGATTTTTAGGAAACAAGTTAGTGGTATCAAATACTGGATTCAAAGATTACGAAAAAATATTCAAGCTTCAGATTTCAAAGCAAATTTTTCATGAAATGCATATTAGGTACTATTGTTATGTATGAGGATCAGAATCATGGATGAAAGTAGGCAAAACATTATTTTAAACTTTAAGATTAAGAAATGACCTTCCATGAAATTATTTTAAAAGATTACATCGGAACTTTTTGAAAACAACTCTTCTAAGAGGATGCATGTTGTAATTCATTCAACTCTAATTCTAGGAAGGAACAAAGACAGATACCCAAGGATTTTTCTTTAAATTCCTTGCAACTAAATAATGTAAATGTATAAAGAGTTGACAGATATTTTCAAGAACACATACAAAATTTCCTCAGAAGACTCTGCTAATTGAAAAGATATTTCAAGATTCAACTACCATATTGGAGGCTACTTCAAGTGTGCAAACTTACTGGGTTTCTTTCTGACTAAAAATAAGTGTTATATAAACTAAAAACAGTAAAAAAATAATATAATATCTTGTGGAAGCAAGATATTATATATCAGCAAGACAAGTAGATCCTATTCTGCATTGTCCAAATTATTTGTTGTAGATAAAAAATTCTTCAGGATTGCAGATCTTACTTCAAGATTTGATCTCCAGGACTATTCAGTGTTTTCCTGCTCAGAACATTAAGGCCCTCTCTTCTTTCTTCCTTTTAGCAATTACTTTGCTGGTAACTAAGCCTTCTTGCCGCTCCCCAGCCACCTCTTCATAGCAGCTTGCCAACCCCTCAGTTCCAACTTTCTGAAATAAGTCCACAGTCAATCTCAAAGGCAACCAATCCCTGAAAATAATTCTTTTGTACCTGATGATATCCCACTATTGCAGAACTGCCTAAATTGAGAACAATATTAATTCAAAAGATGCATTGTGTCTATTGCAATCAGATGAACAGTTAGCCTACAGTCATTTCGATTATCAGTCACACGATTAATACATGTAAAGTTATGCAGAAGATTGAAAATTTCTATTCAGCTATGTGCATTTGCCATACTTCCAATTTAAAACTATACAGAGGCAAAGGGTTTATATGTGGCACATAACTTATTTCCATTAAATGTCATTCAATTCATAGAGAAGCAGAGAATTTATATTACATTTATGCATTTAAACAGGGTAACCACAACTGCTGACTGGAGATTTTTTACTTTTATTTTTTGGGAAGTAAGCACTATACATGGACAGTATTTTCCTGGTGCATTCAGCTTGCAAATTCAAATACTGATCAATAACTGCCGACTGTATGTTTGTAATTCATGGGTTTTAGCATACTCCATTTTCTGTGGATGCATTTGCAAAATTGAAGTTATCTTATCTATTGTTAAACCCACACTCATTTGCTTACTAAAAGTAGTAAGACTTATGTATCATGTAGAGTTGGGTAAAATACTTTAAAATCAATAAAATAGCATTGCAAAACTAAAGAAGAAAGGTTTTATCAGACTAAAATGCAATAATCCATTTCTTTTAAATGCTATTTTTCTGGTCTTCAACCACTGAAAGCTACTCTAGATGTCTAGGAGCAAAGTGCTTATCACTTGCAAAATCATATTAAAATGCAACTATTTTCAATATTCATTTATTTTAAAAAGCACTTTTAAGAATTTTGTATTAAAAGAAATAAAGCATCAGTCAGAGGGTGTCCTGAACATTTTCCTCATTAGTTTCGAATCATATCCCCTTGTATTCATGTTCCAGATACAAGCTTGTGGACAAATAGACATCTGGAATTCTATTGAATGAAAACATAAAGAAATGAAATGCAATCCCCAAAAGCTAAAGGTAAAAAAAAAATGCCACTGTTTTCTGCTCATCCCTAAACACCTTTCTCTGTTAAAAACTGCTCCACACATTAATACATAACGTGTAATTTGTAAAATGTACCAGGACATATAGAAGCTTATGTGGTATATAATATTCACTTCATTGTATCTTTTTAAAGTCTTTGTCATCTTAATTGGAATTTTAACAAATGTTACTGTTACTTCACAGAAAACTATTTTTTTCCCCACTATGCAAAATTGGATTAAGCAGACACAACAACTTTGGGGCTAATTTAGCTTCAGACAAGTAACAAGATCAAAGATTTTAATTGCTTTAAGCAAACAATTAAAATCTCTTTCTAAGATGCGGTTATTTTATGTTTATTGATCAAATTTATATTTTACTTTTCTTCCAAGATGTCTATTTTGATTTACAGAGTTATACTTTTATCCATAGATAGCCTGGGCTGACAGAAAGCAAATAACCCACCACAATAAATTTGGTCCTTTTCCCTCATTACATTCCAAAACTAACTAACTAACTAACCACACACACACACAGTCACAATTAATTTTTGCTACTATGTTGCTTGGGTACTTGCTGACACAAGCATACATTTTAAAAGCAAAGATACCTGCTACATATAATCACTAATTTATAAAAATAACAGTTTTATTGCTCAGGGAGTTCTTTATGACTTAAAGCTGTCTCAGAAAAGATGGTTTTGTTTCAAAGTTCAAAGTCAGTTGGTGATTTTTTTAATGATTTCTGAATCCGTTTGAGTACCAGAATGATGTCACCAATGTCTAGAATTCTTAATACATCTAAAAGAAGGCAGTGATGAAATTCTCCAGAATATACAGTACCCACACTGAACTACAATTGCATGCAGTCCTGCTTAGTTTATAGTAAACATTTGTTCTACCACCCAATAGCCAGTTGGGTATCAGTAGGTTCTTTTAGGATTCAAGACAATAAACACATTCATAGAACAAAGAGCCCAAAAGTTTATTGAAGTGATATAAATTACGAGAGAAGGTATACCTAAACGTCCTTTCTGCAGACAGGAACTCTGAAAAAGACTGCGGACTGACCCCTTTCTCACGCCAGCTGGAATGTAGCACCTTCTCAGTCTATGCTGAAATTCCCAATTACCCTGACCTCTATTGGCTTATTTTTTTTCTCATAAGTGAAAGAGGATGATCTAATTTAAAACCTGAAGATGCCTGCTAAGAACGTTCCAGGGGGATGTCTTTTCTTGGCATCTAGCAATTCATCCTCCCTTTTGAAGAGTTATACATCTGTTCATTACAGCAATAAGGCTGAGATAAACAACATAAGTCTAGGACAGCAGGTGCATGTGCATCAAAGTCAGTACAAATAAGGTTATTAGAGGATAATCAAAAGAAATACAGAGTGCAAAGACAAGCAAATAATACAGTATGGAGTGATATAGAGTAATGTAGAGGTTTTCAAAGTATCAGGAGAAAAGTAGATCACATCACTACCCCTCCCTGCCATTTCTTCCACATGAACACTACAATGTCCATTTGCATTTCAAATTAATGTATTATATCAATATATATAATAGTGTTCACACTGCTTAAGACAGTTATTTTTAACATTCGTAAAAATATCTACAGAAACTAAAAACTAGTACTACATAAATATATGTTTTATTGGCACACTCAGAATTATAGAACACAAAGCTGAAGTGCAGAATATCTGCAGTCAGCCTCAAAATACATAATGACAATTGTTCAGTAAATCTGAATAACAAATGAACTGGAAATAAAATGTGAGCTGCTTATAGATACTCCAGGAATGGAAACAAGGTTAAATTAACTGTTCAGTTGCAATTCTTCCCTTGGAATTCAAAGCATTCAAATAATGTTCATTCCCCCCCAAAGCTACCCTGATATTTTAGTCTTAAAAATAAATTTAGACTGTACCACAGTCTGAAGTCTTTTGATTATTTAATATTATATTAGAATTTTATCTTCCATATGGATTTTTACTTTTCAACCTAAGAATTAAACAGTGGTTTCAAAGCTGAATCTGTAACCGTTTTCAAAGAATAGTGCATTACAATTATAGCCTAGTCTACTCCTGAATAGCATGGCAAGGTCAATATAAGATGACAGACTTTGAGATGGTTCTTCTTCCTGCATCACAGCAACCATTAGGCCAAGTAAGCCAATGTTGGGTAAAAACAGGAGTGTCCAGTACAGGTGAAAAAGGATGATCTACAGCTCTAAAAGTAGCAGACTAAGGATTCCTGCAGCCTTAATACACTAACAATGATATAAATATGCACTATGAAATAGCTATTGCAGGAATGTGTATGGTATAATGGTTAAGATCTTGGACTAAAATTAGGGCTCAAATCAACAGTTAGCCACCAAAGCTTACTGGCAGATTTTGGGCAAGACATTTTCTCTACCTATCCAACCTATCCATCTTTCAGGATTATATGCCATCTTCATATCCTGAAGGAAAGGCAAGATGGAAGAATAAGATAAGAAGGCAAGGGATTTGAGAAGCAAAAAGAAAAGGCTGAACAGCTCTTCCCTCAAGTCTTACACTGCAAAGAATGTTCTTTAACTGACGCATATCAGCAAAAACCAGCTCTGTATATCTGGGCAGTTCACCTTGGGCAAAATATTCATTTTGCACTTTTGCTTTGTCAGCATGTAAGCCTCCTTGGAAAGAATTTAGCAGCCATGGTGCATCCCACCAAGGAGCATTCAAGCCAGCATTTTGTTCTCCATAGTAACTAAACAGATACCTATGATAGGGCTACAAGCAGAACATTAACGTCTCCCACTTATGGTCCCCAATGATAATATTAACAGGCGTACTGTTTCTGTTACTGGAGATAATATACAACTATCATGATGAGTAACCATGAATTTTTCCAACCCAATCAATTCAAGGAACTCATTGTAGAAGTTAATTCCACAAGGTAACTTGTCCTTTTTAAAAGCTAAAAAGGCTTAAGACACTGTAGCTTCTCTGCACGCTTCTACATATAGCAATCAGCAATGAGTTAAACCACCTCCACTTGTATTGCTTCCTTTTCATAGCACATTCCAAAAAAGGTAAACTAAAATAATCTGTAACACGTTTATTTATCATATTTCTACCTGGTGTGATGTGTTAGACATCTAAGAAAGGGATTCTGGGTACAATGGTGCTGTAACCAGCTATGTTCTGTGCCACTCCTATCCCATTTAGCAATTATTGCATGATAGTTTGATACTTAATAAGTACTGACTCCAATCTGTTATGTCATAATGATGCCCATATATTCACATTCTTCAGAACAAACAAGCACTGAAAATATGAAAGTAGTATGGTCTGTTCCCAAGCAAATGTTTTGGTCTACTAAAATGCATCCACAAATGACTTCATTTCTTAACATTACATGCCCCAATTGATGCATCACCAAATGGTATCTCTCCCTTTAAACATTAACATTCCTCTTTCCTCCCTGCTTAATGTATATATGCACTTATAGTGACAACTGTAGTATCTCTATGCTGGCAACTACACAGTTGCACGTAGTTTTATAACAACTTCTCTGAGCAAAAGACCATTAAAGATAAATGCTATTAATCTACAGTACCTTTATGCTAGTGTATCACTGCTCTTTACTTAATGGAATTTGAAATTTATTCAGGTGCAAATTACTAGATATTATTCTGATTCAGAGAAAACACAGTCAGATCAAACTACATGTTCAATGTAGAAATCAGAAATACCTGTATAAAATGTAATTATCCACATATCTTTTGAACAAAGAGATCAGGTAAAATTAGGTCACCAGATGAGTTCACTGTAACCACTAAATATACCCTCAACTGATAATTCATTCTTCAAGTCATTGCAATGAATAGCATAATAAGTAAACTATATAGCTCTTAAGTCATATGTAAAAGTGTTGCAGTTATTTTACAAATGAAAAACAGTAAAGAAAACTGTGATTTGGCTTTAGGGAACTTCAAATGAAAGCTAAGTCATAAGTAGTACAATTCAGACACTTCAGTATAACTTTCTGAGAATTATATCTCAGGGAAGCAATTCCTACTTTTACAATACTTGCTGTGAGTTGAGGAGAAATATGTATTATAGTTTTGCAATCCAAAAGATTTTAAGATAATTGACATTGGTCTACTTTTCAGTCAACAATAAATCTCAAGCACCCTTACTACAGGGCAGGTCCCACTGAACAGTGTGAAATGAATGGCATACATTACATCTGCAGAAGTTCCACCTATATATTTTAACAACTTGCTTTTAAATAGAATTTACACCAGCTCAGCCAGTGGGATATGCTGTGCTATAACACTAGTGGTGACAGCTGAGGGGCATAGGTAAAGGATGGTGCTGAGAAGACAGGGAGTGGGGCAAGCATGTTAATGGGATACGCCATGTCAGGACATTAGCAGTGACTGAGCAGGCATGGGACAGCATTGGAAAAATCAATGAGATATGCTGTTCTCCATGTATAGACTAAAATATGTGCTTTGGTTCAGGTACAGATCCATGAAAACAACTGTTTGATGCAAATAATGGTTTGTGCACAGGATATTTTACATATCCTACTAAAAATGTAAACAAATGACTTAGTCTTTAATTTGTAATTTTATTACTACCACAAATGATTTGGATTAAACAAAAGAACATTTTTTTTCCATTTGACTTTCAACAAATGTGAATTAGCAGGAAGTTTTTAAATCATTTAGCTGGCAAAATTGCTTGTATATATTTTGGTTTATTATGTAGTTATGTATATGATATTTATACAAAAGAAAACTGACATCAGTAGACCTTCCTTAATGTATCAAGGGTTTGGCTTTCTTCAATTACCATAAACCACATCATAAGACAAGTAAATATCTCCTTCAACTGGAGTACCAAGTAAAGGCTATGATGAAAAAGTCAAATGGAGGAAGTACAATATAAATGTAAATAAAATACTTCCGCACAAACATGTGCATGCAGCTAACTTACATTATAAAACCTAATCATCAATGATGTAAAAATGTGGCTGAAAATCCAATCAGAAATCTTGCATTCCAATTATGCATATTTCTACAGACATACTGTAGTAATTGAACAGGACCATAGAAAGGCTCGATGGCAAAATTATTAAAAATTTTCTGTGATAGAAAAGCTAATGTTTGTTAATAGTTGACATTTTCAAGCTAATGATTTGAACAGAAAAAATTTTGAGGTGGTCAATAAAATTCCAGCAACAGTTAATATCATCAAGAAGACTTCTACGCTGCAGGTACTCGAGGCTGTCAATATAATGTGCTAATTGGATGTCTACAAATTAAACAGAAATGGTCATTATCCAAAGAGATATATCTGAATAAGTAAACATTTTTATCTGAGCATGTCATGTTCATTCCCAAAACAACAATATTTCCCAATGAAATTATGTAGACTGGATAATACTTACTACAACACCATTCTTTGTGGTAGTCTCACGGTATGTAAAGTTGCAAACAGCCCAGGCGAGGTAATATGTGGACATGAGTGGAGTTTGTGCAAAGTGATCTGTAACCCATCCATCTTCTTCAGAAACAGAAGTTTCCACAGGCATATTAGACAAAGATAAATAGGTTGCTTGATGTTTGATGCTGATTTTAAATGTGGCCTTGTAGATAGGCTCATCAAAGCAAGGAAAGGCTTTTCTGGCATGTGTAGGAGAAAACTGTGTAACTGCAAGAAACCTGGAAGAAAAAAGATTGTTTTTATTCAAAACTGGATGCAAAAAAAATTGGTAAAATATTGCCATGCAAAAGAAAAAGAAAATCATAGTGGAAGAGAAACAGCAAAGTCATTGAGAAGCATTGTCAACATTTTTTTTTCCTTTTGGACTAAAGTTACTTGGTTTAGAATGACTTTCAATTGTGTATAATTAGAATTATTATGGCCAAATTTATGTAATTTAGTATTTATGTAATTATAGCCAAATCTATATAGATTTTTATAAAATACATGTTTTGTTAAATTTGAGAAAGAGTTTTGAAAGGGCAGTAGTATAAAACACTTCTGTCAGACCCAGCCCAAGAACAAGTGAACATTCCAGCCAAACTCCAGTTCTTTATTTGCTCACAAAATCTTGTTAATTCCATATAGACAGAATCTTGCCAGACTAAAGCTACTCTACATAACCTAAAGGAAAATAACCTGGGAGGTTCTAGGGCGGGGCTAGTCTGAATCTCTTTGTCTTCCCACATTCCAGCTCTGGACTGTGTTTTCTCTTATCTTGCTCCCCTCCTTGGAATGTGTTCCCTCTTTCCTGAGAACCAGCAGTGTTACTGAAGTCCATCACATCTTCCTATCTAGATAAAATCAAAATTACATTTAAGACTAGATAAAATATTTATCTTGATGGTTCTATCAACATGGTTTTTAAAAGCTCTTCAGGTAGCTTACAAAGTGCTACAACCTATAACAGAATCTTAAGAATAAATCCAGTACAAATGAAAACAAGTAACAATGGTTTACAATCACATTAATGACTTAATTACCTTTTGGGAACTCTGTAGGAAATCCAGTACTAACAATGCACTCTGACTTCATAATGCTGAATAGTGCATTGTTAGTACTGGATTTCCTACAGAAGAATAAGAATACTTTTTTTGTGTGTGCGCCTTTGAGTTAGTGTTGATTCCTGGTGACTGCCTGGACAATTCCCTGCAGTTTTCTTGGCAAGATTTCAGAAGTGGTTTGCCATTGCCTGTTTCCTAGGGCTGAGATAGAGTGACTGGCCCAAGGTCCCCCAGCTGGCTTCATGCCTAAGGCAGGACTAGAACTCATGGTCTACCGGTTTCTAGCCCTGATGCCTTAACCACTATACAAAACTGGCTCTCATAAGAATACTTTGGAAAACTATTATTTTCAATTGTTGTTTTTACAAGCAAAGTGTGAGTAATATTACAAATTTAAGTTATAGACTAGATGCCAATCTTGTCCCTATCAGTAATGATTCCCTGATATATTGCTAATATAATTTATAGCTTTTATCAAATAAACAATACTAAGAAAGACTGTCAAATATATAGAATAATTGGCTTAGTTCAGAGGATGATTTACAGCAAAATTTGGACTACTTTTTCACTCTTTACTTGCTTATAAAGAGAAGGAGTGAAAGCTTCTATTTTTGGTTTTGAATATACTGTAAGTCCAAATTATAAAACAAACTAGAAACAAGCATTGCTTTCAGAACCTAATTTGTTAACTAAAATAAAGCACAATTTCCTAAGTTTTGATGTAATGGAATATTGCAAATTAATCAACATCAGTTTTTAATCTCATTCTCAGAATTGTGGAGAAAAAGAGAAGAGACAGCATGGAACCCCAAGGTCATAGCATAGCATTTTGTTTATAATTGGCCTTTATCTAGTTCCAGTGGAAAAATACAGATCTAATGATGGAAGGACAGTGGGTGTTTAACAACTACTGAAAATCATTCCCCATTCTACATGTTGATATGCCTGCACAATCATTACATCTATTACTCATATTGTTACAACAGGTTACTATAGCCAAGATAATGACGGCTTGTTTTACTGACTTGAAAGACTTTAAATCTTCATTTTATTTCTCTATCATTTTCTTATTTCCCTTTCGTCCAAGAAGAAAAAGTAATGAAATTCTGTGTACCAGAGCTATCAAACCTGATGGAAGTCTTGAAATTCGGTTCAGCTTCTTTCAGCCATACATTTATTTGCATGAGATTTAACACTGTAGATTTTTAGGCAGAACATGTTTTTTTTTTAATTTAGGTTGGTGTATAAAATAAAAAACAACACAGTCTGACAATATTTTCTAACATTCTTCAAAGACCAAATATTACTAATGCTATTTTTCAAACAAATGCATGTAACAATGACATTTCAAATGAAATGGGCCTCTATTAAAACTGATATTTTTAAAAGTTTGATAGGTTCTACAATATTCAGATTTCTGTAATCATTTCACTGAAAATTCAAGACATGTTCTAAATTGTTAGGACATGATTAAATAAATACTAAATCCCACTAGTCTTCCTACTAATGCCTCTTCATGTTCCCAGACTACTTTCAAAATTCTTTTCAACTTTCTGACTAATAATTTCAAGTATTTAGCTTTTCTAACTGACTAATAATTTCAAGTATTTAGCTTTTGGACTTGGCATAATCTCAAAAACCTCATTAAAAAGAATTATTGAAATGCCTACAATAAAGGCTAAAATTATTAAATTGACTTTAAAAATTCATTGTGGTAAGTTAAAACATATATGATAGCTGAAAATATACATTCTAAAAATGGTTCAAGATATAATTATTTCTTGAAATAATTGGTTATTCTATCTCATTCCCAAACCACTGATGTCAGAATATCTGGACTAAAATTAATTGCATGACTAAATTTTCAGTCAGACTGAATGAACTGATACAGTCATTCTTCAGATTCATAATAAGTATCAGAAGAACCATACTGAAAAGTTACTTCTTTTTAAATTATTTATAGATGAAACTGATGTTGACCTGGTGATAATTTCTGTTGCATGAAAGACTTGCAAATACCATTCTTAGCCCTCAAATACTAAATTATATGTGTGAGAGATCAATCATGTCTTTGTATTAACTTCCCCAGGAATAAATGATTATGTTCTAATACATTGTGTTCTATGTGCTGCATATAAATGAAATGCAGTAAAAGCTATTAATATATTCTGATACTGGTTGAAAATAAAGAGGAATTAGATGGTTAAAATGTGATCATAGCTAGTGGGCCTTGTGGGGTATTTAATAACATGGTGGCTTCAGTACATTAGAAAACATATCTTGACTATCAAGTCATTTATTAGAGCAATGCAAATAAAATTAGAAGTCTGTGATACTGCATATGCTTTTCTTAAACTTCAGAATTTACACACATGTTAGCTGATAACAGGATTACATCCCAAATGTGTAATTATAGGAATGAAAAACTTACAGGATGCCTTCCTTGCATACAAATGACAGTAATTTGCATACTACCTTTTCTATTAAAAAGGCAGACATGTTTCCTAAAACATCTGTCTAGGAGTTAGTTTTGAAAAGTAACTAAGCTGTTAAGGTTGAAGGAATTGTTCTGTTCTAGTATATACAAATCCGATCCCCAATTCATTTTTAGGACAATCTGTATATGATGTCCTTTAAATTACTTTAATGTCGGCAATGTAGAGCAATGAACAAAATCCGCTTTTATTTTAGCATTTTCATTTTACTTTAGAACATTAAAGATTAAATTACTTCAATGGGAAAATCAGCATTTTCAGAATGCCACCAATATTTTAGAAATATTTATGGTATTTGTCAAGATAGTCAAGAGATTAGCACTACCTACCTCTCTCTCTCTATATATATATATATCGCTCTTAAGGAAAACTTATATTACTACTGGATCAAATGAACAAATCAATGAAATCTATGTCTGCTAAAGTCAACTAAACAAGTCAAAGGACATAACTTAGGAGCAGTTTAAATAATTGTTGTGCAACGAACATGTTGATACATGCTTTGTGTGCTGATTACTAATTTCCTGAACTGCTGCATAATCCCATGAAAACTCTGAAATCATTTTAACTATAGGCCATTCTGTTTCCAACTATTATTGACCTGAACTATCATTGAGCTAATATCCAGATATATTTTTCCACAGAAATGTGTTCTAGATCATGATTGGCAAAACTTCTGATTTTTCCAAAAGGAAAATATTAAACAATCCAATGTGGTCTGCCCTTCAAAAATACTTTTCTCTCAAAAAAGTACAAAATGCTTGATCTTCTCTATGTGATATTAGGTATTGATCTGTTGACTTAAATAGAGCTGGACCAATTTACAGCAATTTAAAATTTTGTTCTGTGCACTCCTTTAATAACAGAACAATCCTATGACAGTCTACTCAGACGAAACTTCCACGGTATTCATTGAGGATTATTTGCAAATAAGTGGGTACAAGACTGCAACATAAATATATATTCAGTAAATAACTGTATGCGAATAGATGCTATAAATATATAAAAACTATTATTTATTTATTATTATTTATACAATTTATATAGCCTCCTGTCTCACAAACAAGCAACTCTAGGAGGCCTACAACTATTACCAACAAACTATTGGTAACATATCTTCTGTGTGTGTGTGCATACACTTAGATTTGTTTGCAATTGTTATATTATTGCACATGCATTGATTACTTAGAATTTTGCGACAACCTTTGGATTACTCCATCGCACTTGCCATCTTTTCTCTTTATTTTTTAATGTTTTCTTTTAATTTCTTTGTTTGATAGTTGTGAACTGCCCAGAGCTGTCGTGAGTCGGGCTGCATACAAGTTTAATAAATTATAATTATTACACAGCTTAGAAAGGCAATTTGTCTCAAACTATATGTCTTGGAGTGTGGAGGCAGTAGACTTTTAATGAACCATATGCTGCAAAATCACCTCACAACATTTCTGAGGAAAGTCAGTACTTGCACCAAGAAGAGAAGGTTGGCATAATTGAGCTGAAGGCATTTTTCTCACTTTTTGGGTGGCAATGACTTAAGAAAACTATTTGCTCAAGATAAACTCTCAAAGAAATTATGAGGTGTACAGAATAAGATTGTGGTTGGATTTTCAATCATGTGCAGTATGAAAATAAATTCATTCTAGATTTCTGACAAAATTATCAGAAATTTAGTTTTGCTTTCTTTAAGCCAGAGTCCAGGTTTTGATCTTTGATCTGTTGGATAAAAAGCCTAAACCAGTTCTTAACAGACTTGGTCTATAATGGGGTCGAAAAGGGGAGTGAACTACTTAAGAGCCACCAGTAAAGAAGCCCAAGCTTCCTTCTCAACTGCGGAGTATCCTTGGAATGGGTGGTCTGAATCATAACAAGGAAAGGAGTGCTTTTCTCTGCTTGAAATTCTGTCTCTGAAACTTCCCCTTCCATAGCCTCTGCTGTCTCAGAGAATTCACATTTACTATCACAGTCTAAACCACCACCCCTAATTGTAAAATACTTACACAAAGATATGCTGAAACAAGCAGCTTGCTCCAAAATTGTCCACAAGTTCACTGAAGTTAAGTCCTTTGCAGTCCACTTGTACGCAAAGAAAACACTTCCTCAATATACTGTAGCTCAGGTAGTATTAGTATTCTTTAAAAGCTTCTCAATAAGAGAAACTTTATTAAATTCAATAAAACTAAGTTCCTTTTATCTCAATTGTTCTGCTTGTTGATGTAAACAAATGCATAGGGAACAGTGCCAAGTTAAAAAGAATTGACTACCTACTCTTATAGCAACAGTAAGCAATCTGGTGCCTTCTAGATGCTTGGGACTACAATTCCCACAATTGCTTGTTATTGGCAATTCTATCAGAGAGCTGAAAACCCAAAACATTGGGAAGACCCCAGGTTGCCTATTCCTGCCTTGGACCTTATGCTGTCATGCAAGAAGTAACGGGCTAGTTAAGTACAGCTCTTTTACAGGCTTGAACAACATTTGCAAGTGATTCTCTTAAAATCCCAGGGTCCATTACTGTTACAAGCTATAAGTAGAAAAGTCCAGTTCCTTGCCACCCACAGCTGTAAAAAACTAATGCAGCACAAGGAACTGTCCCAGTTTTTCCTAGGATTGCCACACAGGACTCTGAGGAGCTATCTGATATAGGTTTGCCTTTTTGTGAATAAAACCAAGGATAAATGCAGGGAGACCCCACTGTGCAGCTACAGGTATAGCAGAATAAAATTAGGTTCCTGTTAGTTTTACTATACCAAGAAGAGATCTCACCTCTTAACTACATTTCAGAATCAGAACAGCCTTTCAGTTGTTCTAAGATCTTCAACCTTAAAATACTCTATAATATACTTGCAGTATTCCTAGCTTCTCTCTTTTATCTGGTTCTTTTTTAACAGGAAAGGTTTAAGCCACTAAATAAATTGCAGATAGAAGGACAGTTAAATTCCAGATTTAATTAATCAGATCCTACCT
This sequence comes from Candoia aspera, assembly GCF_035149785.1. Lineage (NCBI taxonomy): Eukaryota > Metazoa > Chordata > Lepidosauria > Squamata > Candoiidae > Candoia > Candoia aspera. The sequence continues at coordinate 45,138,692 of NC_086159.1, forward strand.
AAGTTAAGCATTAACTTTTCTGGAGGGACAGGATAAAGTTTAAGTATGCTTGCATAGAAACTTTTGCAGAAGTTTAATTCAGGTGGATTTAACTTCAAAGATATCCATTTCTCAGACATCAGGAGATCTTTTAAATATGCCTATAAAGTCTTTTACGTTGTAAAAGAAAAAGTTAAATTAAAAATTGAAATAAAGTTTTTGTGGGTACTGGGAAGCTAAACTTTTGGTTAACAGGACCATATATTAATAGAAATATTGCCCTTGTGCGAACCTCCAGGGAGAGTATTTTGCTCCTACTTTTCACAATAAAGAAGGGAAAGAGGATAAAGGAAGGACAAGCACGGAAAGGAGATCGATACCTTCTCTCCCCATAGAGGACGTAAGAGCTGCGGAAAAACCCCAACAGCTCGTTTTCGATTGGAGCGTTGTAGAGTATCTTGAGGTTGTAACTTCTCTGTACCTCTAAGCTCCGATTGAGGACTATCACGAAGACCTGGGTCTGCGGATAAAGGAAGAAGCCGGAGACGTGCAAGGCACCGGCCAGCCGGTCCTCAGCCACGCGGACGGCTTCGATGTGCATGCGGTGGGCGTGGAGCACGATGTAACGGGTCGCGTTGAGGCACTCGACTTGCACGTTGACCTCGCCGCTGAAGGTGAAGTTCTCCATGAAGACGCTCAGCATCAGGTTGTAGTGGAGGGGGCGCAGGTGTCCGGGAAGGCGCAGCTGAGTCCAGGGCGGCTGCTCCCGCCGCCTCGGCCACTCCTCCTCCTCTTCCTCTTCCCCTCTTGCAGCTTCCAGCGCCACTGTCTCTACCTCTCCAGTTCCAGGGGTTTCCCCGGCGCTGTTCTGGTTCAGGCGGGCACTTCCTGCGGGGGCTGCGGCTGCTGCCGGGACACTCCGGTTGCCTGCCCTGCCTCCTGGGCCGTCAGCCGCGGTGCCGCTGCTGCACTCCTCGATGCGCACGCTGAGCAGCACAGCGATCATGGTGACCACCAGCAATGCGAGGATGGAGATGGCGAAGCCCATCACCAGGCGCTTGTGCACCGTTATGTGTCGCTCCGTGGTGCGGGGTCGCACTGCCGCCGCGTCTGCCCACTGGCCCGAGAGTCCCCGGCCACCGTTCCTCAGAGCAGCGTCCTCCTCGATCATCCTGAGGCGAAGGATAAGCTCTTCTGCCGCTTCTCGGCCAGGAACATCAAAGTAGCGCCACCCTTGGCTCCTCCCGCGGGGCTGCCGCCGTCCCCTGCCGGGGCCAGGAAGGCATCAGAGACCGCCGAGCGGAACGGGGAAAGGGGGAAAAGACAGGGGAAGCACCTAGCAGAGAAAAAGCCCGCTGCTTCTGTTCTTGCTGCCTCCCCGCCTCCTTCTGCCGCAGCCGCTGCGGGTGTCACTTTGCGAGGAGCCCTTCGCACTCCCTAAGAGCAGCACCGGCGGCCGGATGAAAGCTCCCCGCGCCCCATGTGGGAGGAAGGCGGGAAAGGGGCGGGAGGAGGAGCCGCGGAACCCCGTGGAGAGCCGATTGGCAGCGAGGACTTAAGGCTCCAGGCGTTCTCTTCTAGGCTGGGCGCCGTTTCTCGCTCGCCGCTGGAAGGAGCGAATCTTGCGTGGGTTCAGTGAAAGAGCAAACCTCCGGATGGCCGCGTCCTCGCTCTCCGCGGGGCTACTTATTCGCTCCCTCAAACTCGCCGCGCCACAAACTCTCCTCCCACTTAGCCTCTCTTGGCTTAAAGGGTCCGCGGTCTGCTTCGCCGGCGCCCATTCTTGCCTCGACGGCTCAGGCGCTTCCAAGAGAAGGAACAATTCAAGGCGAAAAGGGTCTTGGCATGGAGGAGGAGGACCAGGAGCCAGCAGCTGACTTTTTCAGTTCCGCTCAGCTTTGGCTTCCGGGCACCTGCAGGCACCGCTTTGCACACACTTCGGCAGTGGCTCAGGCTGACAAGTCCGTCTGTGTTAGCGCGCGAAGCTTAACTGGGCTACGGGGACTGCTGGCGGTCCCGCGCTCTGTTCCGAGTTCGGAGTCCGTGGGTTGGAAACAACCCCCCCGACTCCTCGAGATAACTCGTCGGGAGGAAAGGACTGAGCAAGTCGGTCGCGGTGGCCGCCCCTGAACTGCACAACTATAGTATTTTAAACGGATCTGGCCGAGAGACTTGGGAAAGTCCCGGGAGACAGAGCTAGGAGGGACAGGTTAGGGAGGGTAGAGAGAGAGCGGCGCGCGACAGCCTGGCCGCTGTTTAGCTGCTGCTTTAGAACCCTCCCGTACATTACAGAGGAAATGCGCGCGCGCGCATCGTGCAGCAGCCACCAATAAGGTCTATGGAGCCATCCTCGGCACTGACTCTTTTTGAGGGGAGGGGGGGCTACAGGGCTTTAGTTGAAAATGCGTTTCCCGGAGGAGGTGCGGAGAGAATGTAAGGCTTGTGGCTGATGGGACGAATAGCCCCTGAGGGGCAAATCTTGAGCTAATGGTCTGGCGAGCGTCACATTATAAATCTGCTCCACCGCGGGATTCTATATAAACGAATTTGCTTTTTCTGTCTGTATATGCTGAATATGTATAAATGCATTAGGAATGTTAAAATGACAGCCTGTTTCAAAGGTTAAATCTGCTGGGTCTATTCAAGGTAATGCGTTTACACAGGAACTGAGTCCTTCCTAGTCTCCCTGAAGATTTGTTCACAAGTTTTGCCCTGAGGAATCAGTGTCATGTAATAAGAAATTAGCTACCATCCTAAGAGGTGAGGATTTGATGATATTCCTAATCAGTGATATTCCCTGCTTTCCCTAAGTGATTAACTATATTTACCTTTTAACATGTGAATGTGTATATCAGCACAAACTGACTCAGAAGCAGGCATGCCATGGAATATAACTGTGCCAATATCTTTATGCTGCTAGAAACACAATTTGCACTGAGCCAGAATATACTTCTTACTACTGTAACAGAAGAAGTAAATACTTTCCTTGCTGTGTAGTGACATTAGCATGGGCAAAGATAAACCTCACTAGGATATATTATTACTCAAATGCCACCCTAATCCATAATATGGTTTGTTTGGTATTGGTTTACCATGTTAGGTGAACCAAACACATTAGCAGTGTGGTTTGTAAATCCAGCTTCATGCTTAGCACATTATGTGAATGGATATAGAGGTTTAGTCACCAATGGTTAAAAGAAACAATGATTTAGTATGATGTGGGAACCAGCCTAAAAATTTAATGTGTCCAAGACATCTAAAACCCTCTAAACCATACCAGACAAGTGCCTTAATAATAGTAACAGCCATCAATTTACTGGTATGTTCCTATCCCTCACGACAGTTAGTAGTTCAAGACAAGCACAGAGAACAATCTTGCATACCCTGCTGGAAATCAAAAGTGATATCCAAGTCCATTTTTGTGAGTGAATAAGCAGGATATAAAATAAATATTCACTACAAGCATTACATCCAGCATAAATATCCCCAAATATGAAAGCTTAATAACAAAGAACAATATTTAAGGGCAGCAGTGAAACTTTGATGGTAAATAAGCAACCAAATTACATCACAGCCCATGATTCTTTAATGGGAGTATTAGACCTCTTGAACTAGTTATTCAGTTTCTATGCAGGAGCTAGCTAAATGTTTTTTAAAGGTGAAAGTGGCCTTCAGATTGACCTGCCAGATACGTATTTTATATTCAGATGTCTATAACTAAGTATAAAATGTGGTGCACAGAGCAGCTGTCTGTGAAATGTGTAAGCAGTTCTCCACAGCCAAGCCCTGCAAATCTGAAATTATGACAAAGATAATTTGTGTCAGAAAGAACTTGTGATTCTAGACAAACTCATGCCTCAATAGTTCCCTATCAAGCAACCAAATTTGAAGCAACCTAATGTACCAAATGTAGTTTTATTGTAGTGGGGAAGGGACTTACATAGTAAATGCAAGTGATCCACTTATTTTGGTTCAGTCATATCCCTTTAGCTTGAGTGAAAAAGTGATTACAAAAGTTTCCAAACACAAATTTAAAACTCTCTTCAGTCAAAATAAGCTTATACAGGCACCAAACTCATATTTCCAAGTCCATAATAAAAGCTGACAGAAAGCAAAAATAAAAAGGAGAAGGTGAGAAAGAAGACAAGGTAGGACAGAGTTCAGAAGAATCTGAGTCTGCGAAGGATTTGTTAATGTTCTGAAATTCCCCTTTGCAAAAGTGAACCAAAACTGGACCAAGAATGTGTGAAGAGAATACCTCTATTCTACTAAATGAAGAAAATGCTTCTGCACAAAACAAACAAAACAAACACTTGTGTTCTCTTTCAAACATTATAGACACAAGATACGTCTCCAAATTATTTTGTCATTCCTAGGTCTCTATTTTAACACAAGCTGCACTCAAGTGTCATATTCAGCAAAGACATTATTTTATTAATTTTTATTGTTATCCCATCTGTGTGCATGATATATTTCAAAGATCTGATGTGCTATTTTCCTATCTGAAGGACCATTTTGCAATCTAAAATAGATGCAGAAACAGCAGAGGTAGGAGGACATAAATATAAGTAAATATAGGTAAGCAGGGGAAAGATCAGTTATTTTTTTCAGTGTACTTTTGCTGGGGTACAATAAGGAAAATAGGAAAATAATCCAAAGATAGTCCGAAAACATTAGTTTTGTATTAAAAGTATTAAATATAGGATCTGAATTGTGCCATTCTTGGAGGTAATTCTAGGCACAGGGAGCAGCAAAGGGAATATAACTGTTTTATGGAGCAGGCAAACCTTATATGGCTGAGGATAGTGAACCTGGATGTGTCAGGATGAAAGTGCAGACAGGTAAGGAGTGGAGAGGCCATGAAGCTTTGAAGATAAGGACAGAAAGCTTAATGAGGATGGACTGAAAGTTAGAGGAATGATTTGAAGGGTATGGTCACGAATGGTAAGTAAAGTGCTGTAAGGTTATAAGAATATAGATGAGTCAGTACAAGTACAAACAGAAGGATACTTCAAAGGATATTCATAGTTACAGTTATTTGGGATAAGTGCACATTTTTTCTAGCGGGAAAGCAACTCTTCAAAAACAAGTGGATGGGCCAAGACACAAATATAATTTCATGTGGTACACACTTAATTAGTAGATAGAGATAAAGTAAGCGCTCCTTAGTCATGTACTAAATATTTTCCTTTCTTGGTACATGAAGAATTATAATTCCTTAACTTTTGGAGTTCTCTGGGAGTTATACCCAAAGCTTCCAGGAGCTGAATGTAATCCTGATGGCTCAGATTATGCATCTATGATTTAGGTTATGGATTTTTCTTTACCTTATATCTATTTTAATTTTCTCAACTATTTGTTTTACAGCCCAGACTTGTCCTAAAAGACAAACTAAATATTTTTTTCATATGTTATATAACATTTAATATTTTATACAAGCTGTAAAATAGTGGAGTTTAATGGGAAAGAATACATTGTTGCTATGATTGTTGTTATTATTATATTTATATGCCACCTCCCAGCAACTCTGGGCATTTTGCCACTCAAGTAATTAGTGGAAATCCATGGCCAGAATGGAAATTTCTATGAAATAAATACTATTATATTGTTATGTTTGTTTGGATGCTTTAAAGCATTTTTATGACATTGTTTTCAAGCATTCATTACAGAAATAACCATCTATGCAATATTTATGAACTAATTCATATACAAAAGTCCACAAAGTATGTTTCAAGAACATTTCAACCTTAAGCTGCCGCATTATGACTTTACACACTTCTTGATGACTCTCTAATCTAGACGCGTTTGAGACATTTCTATTCAGATTTTCTGGAGAAACTCTGCAACATAATTGCTATCATGTTATGCAACTGATTGTAGGGGAGGGAAATCACTATTTTTTCCAATTTCAGCATTATTTTTAAAATGCCAAATGACCTACACTCTTTATTTCTACACTACTATAGAAAACAGCTATTACTGTCTCACAAAAGCTGAGGTCTATTGATTTCATCTGGTCAAAGTCATCCCAGGAATTCATGGTTAGGAAGTCAGACACAGCTTTCTGAGTCACCATTTTACTATCACTTTGACATTTTATCAATTTCTATAAGGGCAATAGTAACTTCAGAGTAACTGAGAGAAACCTTCTGCATTCAAAACTTTTAACCATACTAATTAAATATTATCAGTAAACTATTTTCTAGTAAGGGTACTAATACTACTAAAGTAAAGAAATATAAGTAGAATGATTCTATTCCTTTTTCCTAGGAAAAAAGGTTTAGGAAAAGAGTCTGGGAAAGATCAAGCATAGTCTAATCCAACAATTCTCTTTTGTTAAGGAGGTCTCAACATATCCAGTTAGAATTATTCATTTGTGAATTTAGGATTGCAACATACATGGGGGGTGATATGAACACTATGGAATGCTTGGTTTACATTCTGCGAGTCTTGGAGTATTTTCTTTGCTGTGTTAAGTTCATAATTAAATCACTGATCATGTTGACCTTTGTGATGCTGCTAGAAGTTAAGAGTTCAATTCTATTATTTTATTATTGTTTAAAATTTTGGGCCCTCGCTATCTTATCTGTATGTGATCACTTTTGGGAGCTGCAGAACTTCATATACTTTAACATGTCTGTCCTCCTAGATAAAATGTTTTAGAACACACCTGGACTCACTTCAGATAACATAATTCCTATATTATATTAAAATGCAGAAGTAAATTAGACCAGCAACATAAGATTGATTTTCATTTTGTTAATACTCTGGTGACATTATTCAGTATCCACGATGCCATTTAGCAGAAAAAAAAAAATCTATAAATTAGAGACTTTGACTGTATATCATATAGTTGGGGACAAATCATTTATGGAGTTGAACTTACCTCAATTAGGAATTATAATGTACATTCAAAGCATACAGAGTTATTTATGCTCCATTTTTATGTTTTATGAAAGATTTCTTTTAGTGACTTTGGACATTTTAGGATAATTCAGTGTCTTTCTCCATGTCAGTTGTGGGGATATCTGAGGAGGAGGAGGAGGAGGAAAGTCCCAACTCCTGCATCTTTTAAAGGATTTATAACATGCTAATTACTGCTCATTTCATTTATCTAGCAGCTACTACAATCTCTAAAATAACACTCTAAATCTTTTTACTTAACATAGAGCTAAATTCATTTTGTCATAATGGAGAATGGCAACATATACACACACACACACACACACACACATACAAACATACACACACATATACACACATACATATACATATGCATATTCTTAAAAGAGAATTTAAATAATATAGGACACTGGAAGATATAGTTATTGCATAATGGAAAACTGATTTAGAGGACAGAAACATTAGATTAGAAAATAATGTTTTTAAAGTTACAGTGCTTAAACCATAACAGTTACTGCACTGGTGTCAATGTTTTTAATCTTGCAGGCAAGCAGTCTAATCCTCTGAGTCCACTTTATTTATTGTAGGCTGCAGTCCTATCATCACTTGGAAGTAAGCCACATTAAGTTCAATGGGATTTATGTCTGAGCAACCATGTGTAATATTATTCAGGCAATCAAAGATTCCTTACATTCTAGTTAAGTTAGTTTCGTTGTGTTAACTTCAGTACACTTAAAAGATATTGAATAAAGATCAGTTAGATACATGCTGAATTATGGATTAAGCCAATAGATTTAAGCAATCAAATCATAACAGGACTACAGTAATAGTAATTACTATTTTAAAGAAAATATCAAATCAGTTTGTAATTTTTATTTCATATTTTACATTGAGTCTTGTGGCAGGAAAACAGTTATGAATTTCAATTTGATCAGAATATGATCAAGATTCTGAAGCAGTGTATTAGTATTGATGCAGATTTCTTATTTTTTAAGTATTTTTAAGAGCAAAAGTATTTTTAGAGCAAAGATTCACCATCTCTTCAGCTATTTAGCTATAGGATTGTTACAAAATATAACATGTCTGATAATAATAGAAGATGCTTCAAATTAAAATAACAATTGATTCATAATATGGTCTTTCATTTTTTTATTAGGAACATTGTCTCTTTTCTCTTTAGTGCCATCTTGTGGGTCAGCTAGCAAAAAGAAAGCATGAAGATCTCTTAACAGAATACATGGTGGGTATACGGTATAATACTGTAATGACTGTCAAAAAATATAGAATGAGACTCTGCAATATTCATGATTTTATAGAAAAACTCAGTAGAAAAGCATTCATACCTACTAATAGGCATTAATATTTAATTATGTAATTATTAATTTTTGGTACCTGCTGAGTAAATTACAAAAGATAATAAAAATCTTGTATAAGGACATATTACTTAAAAGCAGAATACTATGTAGGAAAACTAGTTTTTTTCTCAAATAATCTATCTTAAATGCGACAGTCATCTTAGAATATAGGGATGGGATTTTTTAACTTATTTCTAAACTTATTTCTTGATACGGGATAGTTTTAAATTCAGAATAATCTCCCTTTCAGTTATTTATGGGTGGTGGAATTTGCATAAAAATGAATACCATTAGAGGATAATCAACGAATGCATATTGCAAACTATTAAATGGTTGTTTGTGTTTTGTGTGAATAACAGTTTAAAGATGTTTCCTTTGCTATTGCTGAGGCACTCTGGTTACTTTTATGCCTGGATGGGAAGATTTTAATTCCGTTACTGCATTTTTTTCAATTTATTTCATGTATAATCACCCCACCTTTATTCCTTATAAAGGACTTTAGTGATACTGTATACCTAAAGTTCCCAGATACTTCTTTGGATATTACAAGTCAGATCAAGGCATGCTTATGTTCAGACCTTGCCTGAAAACACAATTGGCACCATGACCTTGGAGCACAAGGTCTGCACTAACTGGATCATGATATATTTTCCAAACAATATTACACTCAGAAGCAGCTTTTTGTGTTGACCAAAGTCTCACAGTTGCACAAACTATGTGAAATAAATATACGAAATCATCATTTCAGTGCTTTAGTGAGACATGAAGGGATCCAAATGTTTATTGTTATCCTAAGTGCAGCATCTTCTCTATATTTTTTAAATCCACAAAAATTTTTAGACCAGACTGATGCTTCTCGTCCATTATGACTAGAAATGTAGAGGAAAGTTAACCACTATCTAGTTAAAAAGGTAAATGTCTTTTCCCTGATTGCCAAATGCTGAATCCTGCATAGCTTCTGCAGTAAAAATGTGTTGGTTTTTTTTTTTAATACAAGTTAAATACAAGTTTAAATGCAATGATAATTTACTATATTATTGGGATTTCTAGATCCAAACTGTCTAAGAACTCATAATACTCGGCAATACAATAATTTGTTATTTATTTATTTATTTATTTATTTATTTAATTAATTAATAAATATATATGGCTGCCCAACTCACACACAGTGACTCTGGGCGGCTTACAAAATTAAAATCCATAGTATAAAAAACACATCAATCCCACCATCACCCATGGTGGCTACAAACACAATCAAATCAGCCACTTGATCGGCTCCCTCAGTCTGGGATCCCCAGGCCCGCTGACAGAACCATGTCTTCAGGGCCTTTAGGAAAAGTTTCAAGGTGGAAACCAATCTTATCTCTGGGGGAATGATGTTCTACAGGGAGGGGACCACCATGGAGAAGGCCCTTTTTTGTGGTCCCATTTGATGAACTTCCCTCATAGTAGGGACCTGGAACACACCCTGCCTCCCTGCTCTGGTGGGCTGGGTAACTGTAATTTTCCTATTTTGAAGGAAAGGTGGTCCTTCAAATAACCAGGCCCCAAGCCATGTAGGGCTTTAAAGGTGATAACGAGCACTTTGAATTAGACCCAGAAGCAAATTGGCAAGCAATGCAGCTCCCACAAAAGAGGGGACTCATGTGCAAACCTGGACTTGCACAAAACTATGTAGGCCGCTACATTTTGAACCAACTGAAGCTTCCAGATACTCTTCAAGGGCAGCCCCATATAGATATTTACAATCGTCCAAACGGGAAGTGACTAGGGCATTAATTTGTTAATTAATGTATTAAATTTATTAATCTGGTGGGGGGGGAATCCCATTGTCCCTCATCTGCTGTTCCTTAAAAAGTAAGAACAATCAGAATACATTTTTTAAAACTAAAACTAAGCTAACAATAAAGATAGTCATTATGGATGCCATTAATCACTTCAACAAAGTATTAAAAATAAATTAATAATTATGATAAACAGTTTTCCATAACTTTGTACCACACCAGCTTATTTTATAGGATTTATAGTAAATGCCCTTAAAGTTAATTCTGGTTTCTTTTCAAGCACAAATATTTATTTACCCAGTTTGCCTTCTAAACTGATTCCTACAGTAGATATTGTCCCGAAGTGAATTATGAGATGTGCTCATGTAATTGCTCCATCATAAATACTGTAGCTAAAAAGTCATGTATTATGCTTTATTGCAGACATAATATCACTTCTTGAACCAAAAGGCAGCTGTACATAAAGCTGGTGTGACATGTGGAACCCTCACTTATACCTATATGCAAATGTTATGACCAGAGTTGCACACATTTTGCATTCTTTCTTTAATCAAGCAAAACTTACTGCCAGATGGGCACGTTTCTACGGAAAGCAAGGTGGACTGTGATAAAAAGAGACAGATGTGAACAATCTCCTTAAGTTTAAACCTAAATTAGATAACTCTTAAAATTTCTCCAGACTGCTGAATATTAATTACAAATTTCAATGGGAGGGCAAGCCTCGAAAGAAATAATCCAGATTGTTTAGCAATGTGATCTGCATGGATAACTAAATGTCTGAACACAAAAAGAACATATTCAGAAGTAGCCAAATGTGTAAGATTCTACTTTCCCTCTCCCCTACTTTCAGGAGAAGTTCCTTAAAAATTGTTGAAATTCCTGTGTAAAGGCTTATACTTGAGAAATCATCATCTTGAAAGAACAGCTTGATCATTCCTTGCAAAATTTGTATGTTCTGCTAAAGAGAGGTAACATTTTAAAGCCCAAATAACATTGAGATAAAGTACAGCTTTATCTGGACTGGGTAAAAGTTTTTGTATGTCATTGTTGACATCAGCATTTTGGTAAACCAGATCCAATAGGTCTGAAGTAAGAAATCTGAATCCACATAATGAGAGTGGAGGGGGCACCCCTTTTGTCTCACCCTCCCCTTTTTCCATCTAGATGTGTAAGACTACAACTCCCACCCCACAAAAAATTACTTAAATTCCCATTAATCCCAGCCAGCATGATAAATATGCTGGTGATAAGAATTGTATTCCAACAACATCTGGATTAGTTTAATAAATCTCACAGAAATATGAACTAGGGCAGTTCAGTTACCATATAGTTAAACCTATTGTACTTGGGCTGCAAAAATATGGATTATCACTAGATGGCAGGAAAGGATTTTTTTCTATATCCCTTTGCTACCATTGAGTGGTCATCTGGACCTTCAGACCCCAGATATGCATGAAATCACATGGCATTTATTTGGAATTGCATCTAATTTGCTTCATATTTCAGAAAACCTTGTTTTTTATATTATAGTTATGCTAAGCATATAAAAGGCCATAGTTTACATTTTCTCATGCTAAGTAGTTCTTCAGTTTCTGTCTGTCATCTTGCAAAGGCCATGATCAATATTGTCTACAATTTTTAAAATTATTTCTGAGTTTTGTTGCCTCTAACCATCAACTTATACCTTAGCTGTTGTTTATATGAACAATTTAAAATAAAAAACATTCATACGTTTCATTTTCTGCAGTATCAAAAGTGTAAATTATGATGGTATATCCAAATGAAATCTTATATTCAGTAATTCTTAGACTCCACCACTAAGCTTGATCATTTGTGGTGGCGAAATTTTGTCTACTATACAACTAACATAATTTATAGAGGACTCCTATGCTATAAATTTCCTATTGATATACTAGAGAATGCCTACTAAGGTCCCCCACCTATCATATAGGGTGATAGGAGGGGCCTGAAGACAGGCATTCTCTATGGGATCTTTCCCCATCCTGAGACAAGGGTGGCCCCCACTATCATAGCAGTCTGAAAGTTGGTAATACCTGGTGTTTATGGTTGCAGAGTCATGGCACCAGTATTAGTTTTATTGTATTATCTTGTATTATTTATTATTATTTTATTAGTAATATCTGCACAGAGAGCCAGTTTAGTGTAGTGGTTAAGGCTCCAGGCTAGAAACCAGGAGATGGTGAGTTCTAGTCCTGCCTTAGGCACAAAGCCAGCTGGGTGACCTTGGGCTAGTTGCTCTCTCTCAGCCCTAGGAAGCAGGCAATGGCAAAACACTTCTGAAAAACCTTGCCAAGAAGACTGTAGGGACTGGTCCAGGCAGTCTCTGAGAATCGGACATGATTGAACAGATTAAAAAAAAAAATCTGCACACTACCTAGAGTCTATTTGGATTGAGCAGCACATAAATACATAGATAAATAAGCAAAGCAAGCAGTTGGGATGATTTCCAGTGCCATGTGTGATGTATATATACAGTACATTTATATATAGTGCCCAGAGTCGCTCCTTGAGTGAGATGGGCGGTGACTAAATTTGAAATAAATAAATAATTTCCCCCCACCCACTCTCAAGTCTGTAGGTAAAACTCAGACTGATTGTAGAAGTAATTTTTGTAAACTACCCTAAGTCATGAAAAGTTAAATATTGTAGTAAGTAACATAAAATAAAGATATAAAATATTGCTTATGTGGTTTATTGTCAATGCCTTTTGCTATCTGTTCCTTTAGAGTTTCTACATATTTTGTAAACATTTTCAAAACAAGCTTGATTAAGGTAGGATCTCTAGGCTGATCTGTGTATAAATAGTACCATTGTACTGAAACAATCAGTTTGTGTTGCTCCAGAAGGCAGTCATTAGCTGATGCACAAAATAAGAGAGGAAGAGAGCATGCAAGAATGTTCTAATGTCATAAAATAGTCAGAACAGATTCTCCCCAGAATACACGCTTCAGCTTTTGTATTTTGCATATGGAAAAAAGCAGCAATGCCAAATATCAGAAATATCTGGGTGGGTTTTATATTCACTGGAAATTAAAGTGGCAGGGTAGAATTGAAACAGGGCAGTGAGGTGTCAGAAAGTCTAAACAGCCATCAGACTATGTGATAGAAACCCTGTCCTTCCTTTTTTAACACATGTCACCCTGTGGATGTCTCTGCTTTACCAGCTACATTTTCTTTTCACTGACTTTCTTCTTCTCCAATCCAGAAATCCTCCTTTTGTTCCACAGCACGTGCACTTATATAGCCTCACACACACACACACACACACACACACTAGTTCTGGCCTAGTGAGGGGACTATAAATTGAATGAAAAGGATGGCACTTCAACTGCAAGGTTGTGGTCCCCGTCTTGGCTTCTTTCTTCCCCTTCGTCCTGCAAAGACCCTTGGATTTAAATATTAACAATCCATAGCTTTTATTTCTCTCCAAAACTAATTTATGCTATGTTTGCCATTCATCTTCCATGGTTATGCCCTATGAACCATTTGGAACAGCAAATTGCTAGGGAAGGAGTGAATGGATCTTTAAAGATAATATAATGAAATGTGTAATGGAAGTTTTTTCTAAGGGGACGGAAGTCCAAGACTTTCTGCAGGTTTCACAAGCTTTTGAAGCATGATTCTGTTCACTATAATTGACTTAAAGTGGTGTACTTACATGATAAATCATGATATTTGCTCTGTCTTGGTCCACAAGACCAGTTGGAGTCAGAGTGTGTCTAGATTTTCAATTCCTTTCCATATCTCTCTTAAGAAGGATGTATACAGAACTACACTCCATACTGTAGAGTTATTGTCATGAGTACTGATGGCGAGCAGGAGGGGGCCCCCATCCAGGGTGGAAAATGCATGCGTAGTACTGAGGAATTAAGCAGCCACTCAAAGAGACACAGATCAGGCACGCCTTAGCTTTTGGGCTTTATATGTCTGGGTTTTTCCCACGCTTCTTCAGTTTGTTAGGATTCTGTTTTATGTAGCAGTAATAAACACTAGAGACCTACTCCTCGTCTCAGCGTGATTTCTGACTGTTAGGACAGTTATAATTGCAGAACACATTTGTTCCAAAGTAGGGTTAGACAACCTAGTACTCTTTACCAACTCCCCATCAGCCCTTGTCAGTTTTACAGGAAGTGTAGGCTTCTTGTGTTAGCTGAACTGTCAGTCCCACTGGGTAGACCAGACTATGAAATCAATTCCACAGAAAGACTAAAACTATTGTACTTTTATTGAGATTGCCTACAATTATAGAATCTTGCAAGTCTGATTGTGCTGTACCTCCTCCTCCTCCTTATAGTTCAGTGAATTAGGAGGTTGTCTCTCAGATCCACTTCTGAATGTTATCTGGACATTCTGGACTTTAAAAAGCTTTAGCCCCTTTGCCTAGGCAACAGTTTCTGCATATCTTCATCAAGGTCATCTTCCTTACTCTCTACATGAACCTTGCTTGTGCAACAAGGTTTTGTGAATTTCAGCATATCCTGTATCTATATTCTTAAAAAACATTATCTCTTGTGCCAACTGCCAAGCCTCATTTTGCATGGGCAGCTGGAGAAAGTTTCTGAAATGAAGATTTTAGGATCCACGTAAGTAAATACGAGAGAAGACTTTTCAGGCAATCTGGCTCTTTGCCATGTAGGCCTTAAAAATTAAAACCAGTTCTTTGAACTGGGCTCAAGATAAACTGACAGCCCGTGCAGATTGCAAAGCACTGCACGCTATGATTATAACCACTATTCTCTGCAGCTGTCCTCCTTGGAACTAACTACACTTTCTAGAAGTATTTCTGGAAGCAGTTCTATTTATAAAGCATTGCAAAAATGCCAGAGTGTAAAAATAACTGCAAGGCTTGGTTGTCCTTCCTGTTGGTCTGTCAGTCTTACTCCACAATCTGACAACTAGTTTATCTCATGTCTTTTGCTTTCTGGCTCATCCCAACTCCTTGTCCGTAGCACAGCCCTGACAATTACCAGACCTGTCATGATCAATATATATGTGATCAATGTGTTATGGGGTGTAGAGGCTGACATTAGATCACTGACAACAATATTAAGTTTCCACTTCACACAATTGCACTATAAAAAGCTGAGCCAGAGTGAAACCATATTCAACATCCCACTTAGAGATGAACACTTAATAACCAGTCAGTTCTGTGAGACATTAGTAACCACAAAGTGCTTAAAACCAGTTTTAGACAGGTTTGAAGGAAGTGAGGTAAGCTAGTACTGATACGCAAAAGACCTTGATACTTCATATATTTGACATACAATCTATTATTTTGCCACTGTGGAAGGAACAATTCACAACAGGTGGCCACTTCCACACAACTGATCCAATACCGTGATGGTAATTCAATTAATATGGCTACCTCTCAAGTCAATGTTACACTGTGAATAAACAGAAAAATAAATTCTTTCAACAGTAGGCAAGCATACAATTTTGTGAATTCAGTAACTGATAGCTACTAATTTTCTTTTTTGTCTTCTAGGCAGAAAATCAAAACCATTTAAATGAAAGGATGTGTTTTAAATCAATGTAAATTGATAAGGTGCATACTCTGTTCTTAATGCTTGCAAACACTCTTGGAAATGATGTATGTGTTCATAGAAAACATCTGTTTTATTTTGTAGAGATCATGGAATTTAATGTATCACTTTAAAGGACCTGGTTGAAGATTTCTTCCCATTATTAAGTTTTTAAACTTTTCAGTTTTCTGTTAGTTAAACTTTAAGAATCAGATCACATACATTTTTTCACACTGTAGTCAAATGTGTACACAGCATACATCATTAATTAAATAAAATTAACTGAAATAAGTATTTTTAAGATGGAAAAATTAGTCAGTTCACTTTCTTTCAACACCAGATGGTAAAGTGATCTTGGTGTGACAGCATAAGTTCTAATAGCATTTTCCAATCTGGCACCACCAATATTCCAGCTTCTGACACCTCCCAGAATTCCTGGTTAGTATGGCCAGTTCCAGCATGTCTGGAGTAAACTAGATTGGGGAAGGCTGATTTTCAACATTCAAAGCAAATGTAATGAAATCTCTCTCTCCCCCCCCCCGACCCTCTCTATCTCTGTATTATACATTAGACAAATGGATATATTGCTGTGCAAAAAAGTAAATGAAATGCCCATGACCAAAATCTCAAAGTGGCCATCCTTAAGACAAGTTATTACAAGTAGTGCTTTCAACCCAAATCTCAGTTAATATCTTTTATGGGTGAAACCGAGACAAGGGTTTCTTATTGCATATGTTAAAAAGTTAAACAATGCAAGGATAGCTACATCACATGTAACAACATATTTGTCAATCGTCTGCAGGATATTCTGTCTCTGATCTTTCCTTTCATCATTTACATCTCTAATTCTCTCTTCCTCCCTTGCTGCAGCAGTAGGAATGTATATCTGATCAAAAAAGACTGTGATCCACAAAAGCTTGTGCTATAATCCATTCGACAGGATTGTGGGGTTTTTTAAAAAATAAAAATATATAACTCTGCAGGGCATCTAGCTTAATATGTGAATTTGCCCTGTTGTAAAAGCTCTGATGAAGGAAAAATGCAGCATGGTACTGATGCAGGCAAGACTATCTGCCTTTTCTTCCCATTGAAAGCAATGGTATTCCCAGAAGATTTGAGTAGCTGTATCCTATGGTTAATTATGGACGTCTCCACAGAGTGCCATACTCTGAGAGAATGTGTGTATGTGGAGCACCAGACATAGAAGATATTATGCATGTCTTATTAAACTGCCAACTATATAGCCCAGCAAGGGACCTGTATTTACAGACTTTACTTGACAGAACTACACATTGGGACTGCAATAGAAGACCCTCTTATTTCCTTCAGGGCGCAAAAAGTTTATAGTTAGGGCTATAGGTAAGAGAACACATTTCATAGAACAAATTGGGGTTGCATGTAAAGGTGATGCTTTCATCTAAATGCAGAGTTTTGTATTTTAGCTCTCATTTTATACTTTTGTATTTTAATTTACCTTACATTATTTTATCTCACTCAATTTAATCTTTTATTTTTCTTATTCTATTTTATCTCAGATTACTTCATTTTATCTTATTCTATCCTTTTCATTTTCATTTTTTTTTTTTTGCAGCTGACATCCATTGTTTCCTGATATGGTCAATTGACTAATCAATAAAGTTACTATGCTATACTAAATTAAGTTCAGCTATTGTGATTCAGATCCAGTTCAGAGGACCCTGCCCTGCAATGTTTCAATATTCTCCCTACAGACTTGCAGTTGAAGTGGTGCAGGGGTGGGTGGCTTCGAGTCAGTGTTGACTCTGGAGACTGCCTGGATAAGTCCCTGCAGTTTTCTTGGCAGTTTGCCATTGCCTGCTTCCTAGGGCTGAGAGAGAGTGACTGGCCCAAGGTCACCCAGATGGTTTCGTGCCTAAGGCAGGACCAGAACTCACCGTCTCCTGGTTTCTAGCATGGCGCCTTAACCACTAGACCAAACTGGCTCTCTCCAGACTTGTGGTACCTTCCCAGAATTCAGAAGGCAATAGCCTCTCCTAGTGCTGGTGGAGAATTCCTACATGCAAAGAACTTGCTCCAGTGCTGAACTATAGCCCTTCAACATTCTGTGAACTAACTTCTCGTGAATTCCAATATTATCAAGAATCCAATGGGCACTCTGCTCACTTTTCTTAAACAGAGTAGGAGTAAAAGGAGACTGAGACAATTGTCATTTATTTTACTCTCCCCTTAATTGAAAATCTTTTCCCTTATTTTTCTTCCAAATGAGACTTTTATGATTTTGGGGACATGATAAGGTACTCTTTCAACCTCTCAAAATCAAGGGAACTAGTTTGTTATTCTCCTCATAATCTGTATTACAAAAGCAGTGTACATCAGAGAGTGATAGGTAGTGCTTTTGTGCTGTTTCTTCACTATGTTAAAGAATGATATACATTTCCAATTTATCTGTGGTGAATGTCAGAAAATGACAGCAATATTTGTTTTCTGCCTCATGTAAAGTGAACAATAATGGCTCACTGGATGATTTATTTCTTTTTCCTCTATTGACTCTGATCTTGCTGTGCTAGTATAGTCTTAAAATATAGCTATACAGAAACCAGCTGTTTGAGTTTCAAGGAATATTAACTTAATTTTGACTCAAGTTAGAAACCCTATTATATATTTTCAGAAAGCAGAAAGAATAAGTGACAAATCTGTGGTCTTGGGTATGGCACCATAGTGCCACCTAAAACATTCAGTAAATTGACCTCATGCTGAGAGGTCTGAATATCCGAATTCATCTTTTATTTTCCAAAAATGCTTGTCCCACACATTTTTTTAAGGATGAAGGAGGCCTAGATTCCAGTGCACCTTCAGCCATGGAAGCTCACTTGGAGACTTCAAGCCAATCATTTTCTGTCAGCCCAATCTACCTCCCAAGGTTGTCTTTGTTGAAAAATTGCAGGGTGAAGTGCTTTGTGTGCTGCTTTGAACTCCTGGAAGAAGATAGGATGTAAACTTAATACATAAATTAAATCAGATCATTACTCATTAGTAAAGTTTGGTCTGGTGGTTAAGGCACCGGGTTAGAACCCAGGAGTCTGTGAGTTCTAGTCCCACTTTAGGCATGAAAGCCAACTGGGTGACCTTGGGCCAGTCACTCTCTCTCAGCCAATTCACCTCACAGGGTTGCTGTTGTGGGGAAAATAGGAGGAGGAAGGAGTATTAGGTATGTTCCCTGCCTTGAGTTATTTATAAAAAATAATAAAGGCAGGATAAAAAATCTAAAAAAAGTAGGGGTGGGGGGATTCCCAAGGCATCAGAAATGGGCCATTTTTCTTGATTGGCAAAGCAGCAATTTCCCTAAAAGGCTGCTGTTCACTTATCCTCTACATTTTACAAAACAGAGGATAATGCTCAGAGAGAAAATGAAGAAAAAAGAGTGAAACTGCTTGGTTAATAGCATTCTACCAGGTAGCCCAAATGATCTCTTTCCATATCTTTCTGCAGTTAGTGTGTAAGCCAACATTTTATGCAAACAAGTTCAGTTCGACAGACTGCCTTGTTTTTACCAGAAATTCTGTATGTGTGGTTGTTGCCTTCCCCTCTATTTCCTGTATTCCCCTGTTCTAATAAATGGCTATTTTAACGCCATTGCTTTAACAGTGGAATTTCTCATTAAAAACATCAAGACTGCATGGTTACATAAAAAAAAATTAGCTTGGGCCACTATCAAATACAATCCTTACACTAAGTATTAGGGAGCTAATCAGGATAAGAAATTCAGATTGGTGCAACTCCACTGCTTCCTAACTATAAAACACTGTTTAATTATTCTCATTTCACCCAATATGACAGTTTCCACAGTGTTAGAAATTACAGTTTCCTTCTTGAGTAGGCATGGTAGAGTAGGTGATAAGAAACATTGTGGGGCCCACATTCATTGCAACTCAGATACACTGAGTTACACTTATATAACAGAGTCCAAACTGTTCCAGACTGCTGCTATTTCTTCAGTACCCCTTGGCTACTATTTGAGAGTTTATAATATTTGAAAGAAATTTAATAGTGAGTCTCTTATAAAAAGTAAAAAGTGAACTGAATCTGGGGAAAAAAATTATTCTAACATGAATTTGATTTGTGTATTTGCTATTTTGCCATTGATCAATATATATGGATTAATTCAAGTAGCAAAGCCAATCTGTCCTAAAATGAGATAAAGAGATGAAAAATCTTAATGATAGGGTTTTTTTCCTCCTTACACATTATAGGTGTTTTGTTTTATTTTGTTTTTTGACTATCTGATTTTTCAAATACAGGAATAAATAGGCAGATGCAATAGAAATAATACATATAACATTCTTCAATTTATATTGGTAAGGTAAGATGACAGATTAGAGTAAGATGGACTTAATGACTATACTATCATTCTGGGAGTCTAACACTTCAGAAGCAAAGAGAAGAATTGCATAAAAGTAACTCTCCGTAAAAGTGACTTCCCATATGGAAAAATATGTCAAGGAGACCCTTTCGTCTTTATTCAATCTACTTTTCTGCATGCAGGGTTTGGGTTGTTGTTATTGTTTTTTTCTTGTACAAGACCATGCAGTTCCTTACTGCTATCTGATGTACTATAAAGGATTTATGAATTCTACTGTATGTTGAATTGGAATTGCTGGCAGCTTCATTTTTAGTATTTATAGAAATATTATATCCATTATATCCACATACTTCACTGCTTTAGATTACAGCTGGGCACTAAGATGACTGAAGGTTTTCCCATCCTAGAAACATGAATACAGTCCTAAATCATAGGGAATGACTACTTTAATGGAGGAGGCTCAGCCAGATTCCTATTCCTTGATATCTATAGATTATTTTTATCCATTTTAAGAAAGCATGTAATTACATGAGCTTCAATCGACTGTACAGTGTAAGGGCTAGAAATGACAGTGCCCCCCCCATCTTGCTATTTAAGTGAATTGGAATTTATTCACAAGAACATATCTAGCATTAAATGAGACCACTGACCCATGCAGGGAGAAGTACACAATGGATATATGAATATTCTCCATGAAATCCTAGAGCCTTTGTGCAATCTTATGCATTCTTGATGTAGTCTGATAATGTTTATTCTGAAAGAGCTTCCAGACTTCAGGCAGAAATGTTTACCACCATCTGCTACTCTTTTTATTGCAATCTTCTATGTACATAGCATGAGCTGTGTCACTGAGCTAAGGACATTTTCATATCTATGACTTATCAAAGCAATGGGAGATACATCTTGCCAGTGTCTTCAGACTGTCTGACTTCTATGCAGCTGATTCTACATTTTTTAAAATATTGTTGCCAGATAGAAAATTTGAACAGGATAGATTTAATAGATTCAGGACTACTGCAAATGACTGGCAAACTTTGATTTTGAGGGCAAACTTTCCCTCCACAAAGTTGACATGATCTAAGTGCCAGTGTGTAAAGGACAGATGGTAGCTGAGACAGAGATGGAGAGAAACACGAAGAGCTTTCAAAATCATGTTATTTCTACAGAGCTAACAGAACTAAGGATTACAAAACACCTTAATATCCTTGGATTCATATTATTGAATTCTTATGTGGGAAAGAGCTATCTGGAAAGGGCCTAGTGGGAAATTAACTATAAAGAGCATCAAAATATATTGGAAGATCTTCAAAAAGAAGAATGAATGAACCACCCAACATCATTCCTCTGCAATAAAGAAGACTGAGTTCTCCACAAACAAAAAATTTTCAAGTCACCGATACTCTTCTCCCTCTACAACAGTGCAATTACATTACCATTTAATATAACAAATGTTACCAGCATTGTATTAGCAACTAATAAATCAAACCATAAATTAAAATAGCTTCACTTGAGAAATCATTAATATGTCTGGAAGTTAGGGTAAGTCAGACACTGCATAAGAAAAGGGTCACACTTCCAAACAAGCAAAGTTTGTGAGTTTCCCAAAGGTACTAATTCTTTTTTAAATGGAAAATACAGCACAGTGATAAAACCCATAAGCTGAACAGATTTTGTTTTAGTCCTAAAGCACATGCCAGGAGCTATATAACTATAGCTTCAGCATTTTTTGCCAGAAATATTCTGATATGATTTCTATTGGGCATTTTAGCATTGCTTTGTGGGAATTCCAGTGGTATGTGGGTAGCATATACAATAATTTGTTTCTGAAGAAAGCTGTGTTATTTCTTTAAGAGACATAGCAGTAAGAATCAAGGTTTTTGGAATTAGGATTATAATTAAAGAGCTTTAACACTGTTCTTTTCATTATAAGCTTATAAATTCTCTTTTTAGGAAGAAAAAGAGGGGTAGACAGTTCTTCTATAAGACAGTTCTTCCTATAATTTTTAGGCCCTAGATGCTCTCCAAACACAAAGAAAATTTAAAAAGACCAAAATCTCATGAGATTTATGCAATATTGCCCCCAAATCTCATTAAATAATGCAGAAATTTTACAAATTGCTTGTGGGTTATGGATGTCATTTTAGGTATATTGATGTTCTGGCCTCCACTGTCTATTATATTATATTATATTATATTATATTATATTATATTATATTATATTATATTATATTATATTATATTATATTATATTAATATTATTTCCTTTAATATAATAGTGTCCTGTTTTATACTGTTTATTTATCTTTTCTATTTCTTCCATCTTCCTCTTTGCAGTAAGAAATTTATTTATGGAAATTGAACAGTACTGTTAAATATTAGAAGAAAATACTTCAATTTTAATTATTTTGGCTTTGATAGATTTTTGCTAGCTGTTTAGTCATGTTGTGAATTCCAGAGTGAACTTGGATCTTCCTGGTCCCAGTCCAATACCCTACCATACCATCACCCTGGCTCTTAGCTTACTGAGATCCAAAAACCACCAAAAGCTGAGATGTTCAAGGCCTTTGAAAATCAGACCCATATATAAGTGCTTTCATGCAAATTTAGAAGGAAATACATTTTTAAAGGCCAAATGGCCATTTTAGAAATATTTTGGAGTTTACTAGCTAGAAGTGCTTTTTAAAAGCTACATGCTTCTATAAGCTTTAGGTCTTAAATCATTCCACTGCAGCTGCCAAGAATGTATCTTTTTCCTCCTCCCTGTACTCTGAAAACAAATATATTAAGTGAATATTGTAAATTGAGAAAAATTCATAACTTCTTTGAGGCATAGCAGCTGTTGATTTAGTGATAACAAATTTGGTAGAATATAGCTATAAAATACATGATCCTCCTATGAAAACTGCAAGGATCAGGCAACGTTTCGATGACAGTAACTGCATGTCATAATAAATGATACCAATGATTAACATTTATGATGTCATGTTTTATATT
This sequence comes from Candoia aspera, assembly GCF_035149785.1. Classification (NCBI taxonomy): domain Eukaryota; kingdom Metazoa; phylum Chordata; class Lepidosauria; order Squamata; family Candoiidae; genus Candoia; species Candoia aspera. Next base: position 45,161,589 of record NC_086159.1, read on the forward strand.
CAAGTAACTTTACAGGCATAAGTTATTTAATATGATATTTTGAGATATGATCTATAAATAAATAGCCATTGCATGTTGCCCTTATGTTAAGATGAGTTTGCTTACTTGCTTGCTTGTTCATTTATTCATTGGGCTTGTAAATTGCTGCAATAAAATTTCCTCTGACCAATGTATAATTCCCCAAATCTTGGGATAAAAACATACCAGAGAAATAGACATAATAAATATAACATCAGAACGTATCTCTTTTTCTCTCAGTTCTTTTTCTCTTTACCTCTTACCAGCCAGTTGCAAAGCACTTTCTTCTCTTTCCTTTAATCTAAAAGGGTTTAGAAGCACTGCAGAGAAAACTGTTCTTGTGTCCAGCAAGTTCCTTTCTTTATAGAGTCACTAGGAAAGGAGAAATAGACATAATTTCTATTTCTGGGTTTTTGCTTGTAATACTACATTTGGATACCTTCCAGGATAAGGGACCTTCCCTGGGAGTCTAACCTTACTAGCACCATTGTTACTAAATATTAAGAGGCAAATATTATTTTATTCCAGCTGTAGAGAGGGTAAGGCTGATAGACCAGCTCTACAAGTTGTTCTCTATATTCTCAAGCCAGAAGGCATGCCAGAATGGAGAGAAACAAACAAGTGAGATTATCATAACTCTACAGCAATCTCTAGTTTGTTACATTTTTAGGCAACAAAAATAAAATATAAGCAAAACAAGACTATTACACTTTGATCACAGTAAGAATACATGAATTTGCATACTTTTCCCCACCCTAAATTTGAAGTGTCATAAAATACATAAACAGGGCTCACTTTCTAAAATGCATAGTTTATCATTCTGTTTCTTGGGGTTGGGGGTTATAAATAGGGAAAAAGTCCTGTTGGCAACAACCTTCTGGCAGTCAGCAGTTCTCACATTTTGTAATGTTTCACAAGCATTTGAAATCTCATCCAGAAATATGGAGGACAGCTGTCGAATAGACAATAGCACAGTTGCAATTCATGTCCACTTTTCTTCCTTAGTTCCATATTCTCCAAAATAACCTCTAATCCTGTCTTTCGTGAATGCTGCAAAGAGGACATTCTTCCACTTCTCTGGCAACACTTTCTAGCAACTGCACTCCTATGTCACATTACATCTCACTGCTTATAGTTAATATGAGTCCCAGGTTAAAATACTCCTTAAATTATATAGAACTACAATGTTGGCATTGCACCACTTGGTAATCAGATATCTTTGATTCTTTAACAAAATAAAAAATAATAATAACAATGAAAAGCTTTTATATTCAACCTTTCTTGAACTCTCAGCTTAATCAGTCCAGTAGAAAAGACAAAATGTATATAATGGTTTTGATCAACTCACGCATTTGGGTAATGCTTTTCAGTAAGATGAAGGAAGAGTAACCAGTCTTATTTGTACCATATGACATACAGCATTCTACACTAATGGCATAGTGCAGTGCAGTGCAGTGTAGTGTAGCATAGTAATAGTATAGTTTTTATTTAATACATTATATTAAATACAATTTAATACATTATATTGCATTGGAAAAATGAAATATTATAACATATAAAATAAGGAAAATAAACTAAAGATGAATCTTCAAGATGTTGGCACATATTCCAACATTTTAAGCATGCTGATCTTGTTACAAGTCATCATGATTTTATTTAGAAGAATCCTGGTTGAATTTCAGTGATGTGTTTCAGTGGTTTTGAGACAATTAATTTAGGTTAATTCATATCTTTATAGAATGAAAAAAGGAAGATTGGTATCTATGAGAAAATAAATAGTAAGTTATTCAAAATATTACATAAATTAATAGAAATCTCAAAGCAAACATAAGTGGTCATGCTGAGGAAGCAATGAACAATTCTCTACACAACCTGACTACTGTAATCAAGGGCAATGAGCATCCATTGTACAAAAATAGAATTTTAAACTATTCAATGTTATCTACTAAAATATGAGAGTCACACTAAATATCTTCCCTTGGCTATATCTGGGGTTCTAAAGGCAATGAAGTCTAATTCTTGTTTATTTCTTCTGACTTCAAGAGAAAACAAACTATAAGCACTCTTAGTAAATGCGTATATATGATGAACATTTCAGGAAATGCAACCATAAGCCAAGCCAATATATAATATAATAAATGTTATAATATGATATAATAAATGTTTCTTTCAGAATTAGAAGAAGAATCTAGTAACAATAGCAGCAACATAATGCAAAAGCTGTCTTTACAATGGAGTATTAGTTAGATAATTATAATAGGCATATTTTAATTAAAATACCACAATTTTCTTTGAGGTTTTCCTGGTCATATGGCAAATATTAAGGGAGCAGAGTGACTCAAGAATGACAAATGTCAATGCTAAATTTAAAGTTGTCTTCAAAAATTAGAATCTGAATGTTTTAGATTTGCTTAACATTTTAGTGCTGGCAGATATCACTTTAAAAAAAGAGTAAGTCAGTCAGTAAACATTAAATCAATGACATTTCATCAACCACACATAAATTCCACTGCAGCCATCAGTTAGTATGCTCATTCTCAATGGTTATGTCAGTTATCAAAAAATAATAATTGGCTAAATAGCATTTAACATCAATTAGCAGAAAGAAATATCACTTACTATTAGATGTCAAATATTGGTTAACACTCAAGATGCCATTTGGGGAGAAAAAAAGGATTTTTGTAAGCAAAAATCTATTCTATTCTAAAGTAGCATGTATTTTTATTTAGTGCCACTCCCCTTTTCATATGGCAGAGCCAAAATGTTTTCTGGTAACTTGCATAACTGACATTATTCTACAGATTTTTAATTTTTAATTTATTTATTCTTAGATATTGTTCATTTGGCATTCTCAGGCTCAAAGCTAAAGGCATTCTGCAAGCTTGTGTGGGAAACTGAGCAGTCATTTAATGCATCTCGGAGAAGGGCTACTTCTGCTGATTGCTTTCTGTTTTCCCTTTCTGGGTTTGATTTCATGAAACACCCTGAATTGCACTAATACAATTTAGTTCATGAAAAGCAATTTCATTCTGCAGGTACTGAGCAGTAGTTATTGATCAGGATTACAAGATGGGTGCTGTCTGTAGTGCAGAGAAATAGAACAATGCCTCAGTTTAATGCAAAACCCTCAAAACCTTGGCCCCATTAAGAAAAGAGCCCAGGCCCTCGCAGCCTGAGGATCAATCATTTTTTCTATCTGCATTAAAGCATAGCTTAATCCATACTTACATATGGTTGACATGCAAAAGCTGAGAGCATAGAAATGGCCCTTTTCAGGCATGCATCAGATAATCTCTTCTTTGGACGGTAAAGAAATAGTAATTGACACTAGAGAAGCCTTGGCCATATGTAATATTATACTGTATTCTGTAAGTAGGTAGATATCTCAGGGCTTTTGCTGCCAGGCATCATAGTTATTCTTTTTTTCAGGTATTATAGCAGTGATGAAGTGATGTTGCTATAATAGATAGAACCAGAATTTTGGGCCTTTGTTGTATTTATAAATCCTATTTCCTATGTACTTGTATATCAAAAGGGTTACAATAAAAACAATTCATTAAATACAAAAATAAATTAGAATATTTACTTTTAAAATGTTTAGTAGAAAGAGAGGAGAGAAAAATGAAAAAATACAAAAGAAAATCACTGATCCTTAACACTCCCACATGGAAGATCTGCATGAAGAAATACATAAGAGCATAAAAAAGGATACTCCATGGGTTTTAGGGATTTTCTAGAAAACAGATTATTAAAATGGATATTAGCCTATTTGAGACACAACTCATTATTTTACAGTTAGATGCAAATATAGTCACAGGTTTCAATCCAATAGCACACATTTACTCTTGATCTGAGAACTGGCAATAGCATTAGTTCTACAAAATATTGATGCCATGCATGCCTGTGTGTGTCTGTGTGTGTCTGTGTGTGTGTGTGTGTCTGTGTGTGTCTGTGTGTGTGTGTGTGTGTGTGTGTGTGTGTGTGTATAACTTCAAGCTGGACCAAGCTAAAAGCATGTAGCATCGTTATTCTTCTGTATTTTTATTTCTAATTAAGCCACCTGCTCTTATGCTGCATACATAGGCCTGTTCTTGTTGTTGTTAGTTGCCATCAAGTTGTTTATGACTTATGGCGACCCTATGTATAACAGAACAAAATGCTGTTCGGTCTTGTGCCATATGCCTGACTGTTCCAATGTTTGCATCCATTTTTGCTGTAACTGTATCAATCATTGAAGGTCTTCCTCTTTTCTGCTGGCCCTCGACTTTACCGAACATGATGTCCTTTTCAAGCGATTGGTCTTTCCTGATGATGTGCCCAAAGTATGATTGTCTAAGCCTAGTTATCTTCGCCTCTAGGAAACATGCTAGTTATATTTCTTCTAAAACTGATTTGTTTGTTCTTCTGGCAGTCCATGGTATTTTCAATAATCTTCACCAACACCACAATTTGAATGCTTCAATTCTTCTTCTATCTTCTTTTTTTAATGTCCAACTTTCACAGGCATATGTGGCAATTGAGAAGACCATGGCATGAGTCAGATGCACCTTTGTTTTTAAACTGACATCTTTACTTCTGAAAACTTTAGATAGGTCTTTAATGGCAGATTTTCCCAGCACAATACGTCATTTGATTTCTTGATTACTACTTCCCTTGGCATTGATAATTGATCCAAGTAGAATGAAATCGTTCACAACTTCAATTTCTTCTCCATTTATTGTGACATTGTTTATTGGTCCATTTGTGAGAATCTTCATCTTCTTCACATTCAGGTGTAGTCTGTATCGCTGACTACAATCTTTGATCTTCATTAGCAAGAACTTCAAGTCTTCTTCATTTCCAGCAAGCAAAGTTGTATCATCTGCATATAACAGGTTGTTAATGAGTCTTCCACCAATTCTGATACCCCGTTCTTCTTCATAAATTCCTGCATCTCGAATTATTTGTTCAGCATACATATTGAATAAGTAGGGTGAAAGTGTACAATCTTGCCACACACCTTTTCCCATTTTGAACTACTTGGTATCACTGTTTTCTGTTTTAACAACTGCTTCTTGATCCATGTACAGGTTCCTCATGAGTACAATAAAGTGCTCTGGAATTCCCACTCTTTGTAATATTAGCCATAACTTGTTATGGTCCACACAGTCAAACGCCTTTGCGTAATCAATGAAACAGAGGTAAACAACTTTCTGGTATTCTTTACATTCAGCCAAGTTCCATCTGACATCAGCAATGATATCTCTCGTACCGTGTCCTCTTCTAAATCCAGCCTGGACTTCTGGTAGTTTTCTATTGAAGTAGGGCTGCAAACATTGAATTATTTTCAGGCAAAATTTTGCTAGCATGTGAAATTAATGAAATTGTTGGGTAATTTCCACATTCTGATTGATCTCCTTTCTTTAGAATGGGTATGAATATGGATCTCTTCCAGCCAATTGGCCAGGTCATTGTCTTCCAAACTTCTTGACATAGAAGATTAAGTGCTTCCACTGCTGCATCTGATTGTTGAAATATCTCAATTTGTAATCCATCAATTCCTGGAGCCTTGTTTTTCGCTAATGCCTTCAGTGCAGCTTGAACTTCTTCCTTCAGTACTGATGGTTCTTGATCATGTTCTACCTCCTGAAATAACTGAACATCAACTAGCTCTTTTTTTATACAGTGATTCTGTATATTCCTTCCATCTTCTCTTAATCCTACCCACATCATTTAATGCATTGCCCATAGAATCTTTAAGGATAGCAACTTGGGGCTTGAATTTTCTCTTCAGCTCGAGAAATGCTGCTCATGTTCTTCCTCTTTGATATTCTAACTCTAGGTCTTTACATATTGCATCATAATATTTTTCCTTATCTTTTCGAGCTGCCCTTTGAAATTTTCTATTTCGCTCTCTTACTTCATTCTTTCTTCCATTAGCTTTAGCTACTCGGTGTTTAAAAGCAAGTTCCAGAGTCTCACCTGACATCCATTTGGATCTTTTCTTTCTTTCCTGCCTTTTTAATGATCTTTCACTTTCTTTACATATTATGTTCTTAATGTCTTCCCACAACTCTTCTGGTCTTCAGTCATCAGTGTTTGGTGCATCAAAACTATTTTTGAGGTGATCTCTAAATTCAGGTGAGATGTTTTCTAGCTCATACTTTGGCACTGTTGGACTTGTTTTAATTTTCTTCAGCTTCAGCTTAAACTTGCACATGAGCAATTGATGATCTGTCCCACAGTCAGCTCCTAGCTTTGTCTTAACTGATAGTATTGAGCTTCTCCATCGTCTCTTTCCACAAACATAATCAATTTGATTTCTGTGTAATCCATCTGGCGGGGTCCATGTATATAATCATTGACTGTGTTGTTGGAAAAGGGTATTGCAAATGAATAAATCATTGGTCTTACAGAATTCTATCTTGCGATCTCCAGCGTCATTTCTGTCACCAAGGCCATATTTTCCAACTACTGATCCTTCTTCTTTGTTTCCAGCTTTTGCATTCCAGTTACCAATAATTAACAAAACATCTTGATTGCATGTTTGATCAATTTAAAATTGCAGCATTTCATAAAAAATTTCGATTTCTTCATCTTCAGCATTTGTGATTGGTGCATAAATTTGAATAATAGTAGTATTAACAGGTCTTCCTTGTAGGTGTATAGATATTAGTTTATCACTGGTGTTTTTGTCCTTTAGAAGTGATCTTGAAATATTCTTCTTAATGATGCATGCCACGCTGTTCCTCTTCAATTTTTCATTCCCAGCATAGTATACCCTATGACCGTCAGAATCAAAGTGACCGATGCCAGTCCACATCAGCTCACTAATGCCTAAGATGTCGATCTTTAGACATTCCATTTCATTCCTGACAACTTCCAATTTTCCTCGATTCCTACTTCATACAGTACGTTCCATGTCCCAATTATTAATGGATGTCTGTAGCTGTTACTTCTCATTTTGAGTCATGCACCTGTCTGTCAGTTTGTCATACTGTGGTGGCTTAAGTGTTGCTATGATGCTGCAAGCTATGCCACCAGTTGTTCTACTAGCAAGAGGGTTACCCATGGTGGACAGGTTTCAGCAGAGCTTCCAGATAAAGAACAGACTAGGGAGCAAGGCCTGGCAAATCTACATAGGCTTAGTTGAACTGAAATCTTATATATTTGTCTTGTTCTGATTAATGTTGTTATAGGTCTCTCCACATGACACATTTGCACCATTCTTTGACAATGCAGCATGCCATCATTGGTGCTGGACAGCAGTGTTGATCAACTTGCATTTCCACAGAGGCTGAGACAGTTCTGAATCAGTCACTGAATGCTTGGGTGTAGATAGTCCCCGTTGGCAGGAATTCCCATTTCATCTCATTTTTCAGCTTCACACTCTGCCCACCTCCCCCATCCCCTGCCACAAGCAAGATTGAAGGGCCTTGATATCACAGACAGTTTCAAAACTAGTAGTCTGGTAGCTTTCAAGCTTCCCTTCATAGCAAATGCCTGGCCAATTTTGCTCAAATTGCTGAAAAAAAAATTGGAGAACCTAGGATAAAAGAAGAGCATGGGGGTTGATTGAATGCTAGTTCCTGTACTCTGCCATTAGTTAGCTGGAATCTCAGCCTCAAAGCTCTTCTGTCAAGAATGGTGGTAGTGCAGATGCTCTTTGGTTGCTATATTATTGACTTTTGAGGATTTGATACCTCAAATTGGTAGCTGCATCATAACCCTACAAAAGGGGGCTATAACTCTACATACAGACTGTTCCACAGCGAGATAAGACAGTCTATGAAAAATTGGCAGCTGATTAAATAATTATTAGCTAAACAATTATTTGTCTTAATATTATAATGAATACATTACATTTTAGTGAGATATGTTATCAAGACTTCAGTACTGATTTTTATTTTATTTTATTTTATCAAATTTGTCACTTTTCATCTCCTGCCACCAGAGGGTCTGTGGGCAGTTTACAATAAAATAATCAATAAAACACCAAGCATACAATATAATTACAACATATAAACACAATATATAAAAAACAATAAATATAGATAAAAATGAAATCCAGATGGAAAATTATCTAATTCCGTCTTTGTGTGCAAGGAGCAGCTTAAGGCATTAGCCATCCTCAAGCATGACTATTGCCCTCCCTGCCCCAGGCCAGGCAGCAGAGCCAGGTCTTCATATTCCTCTGGAAAGGGCCAACGTCATCTCCTGGGGTAGGATGTTCCAGAGGGCAGGAGCTACTGTGGAGAAGGCCCACCTCCTGGACCCCGCCAGATGGAATTTTCTTACTGACAGGGTCTGCAACATGCCCTCTCTGCATGATCGGGTTGGACGGGTTGATGTAATGGGGAAGAGGCAGTCTCTTAGATAACCTGGCCCCATGCCATTTAGGGCTTTAAAGGTGATAACCAACACCTTGAACTGGACTCGGAAGCAGACTGGTAACCAATGGAGCTTGCGTAGTAGCAGTGTTACTTCTAGGGTGGTACTTTGTTGCCTTCTAGGGGCACCAAAAATAGCCTGTGCAGCTGCATTCTGGACCAGCTGTAGCTTCTGGATACTCTTCAAGGGTAGCCCCATGTAGAGCGCATTGCAATAGTCTATATGGAAGATAACAAGGGCATGAGTGCCAGTTCGAATATATTTTGCCATACTGATGGAAGAGTAAGATTATGTAAAATTTAACTTGCAGTTCTTGGAACTGAGCTTCGTAGAAGCTGTCAGAGTGGACATGAACAGTTTGGAATGACTGTTATAAAATATTGACTTAGTTTTAGGAGAAAAAGCAACTTTTAAAAATCTTTATTAGACTAACAGAACAAACCCTTTTTTTTCAGTGCCCGATGGATACAAAACTGGCACCGTTTAAAATAGTCTTTCTTGACAAATGAATGGTTGAATACAGATTGAAGGGAATCAGGACTAAGCACACCCTTAAACATACCTGGCCTAATAAAAATACCTATATGGTCTTATGAAGTGCTGTTGATACTAAAGCACAGAAGTGAGTTATTCTGAGGAATGATAATAGATGGGTGCCCCTATTCAGGATGTGCACTAGCCATAGATCCCTTGGTTCTGCAGTCTAGAAAAGATCTCATTTCAGCTCAGACCATTTTGGAAGCTCTCTGATTCAGCTGCTTCCAGACTACAACTTGCTTCTGGAAATCTATATTGTCCTGCCACCCCAATGACTTTCTCTGGGAAAAAATCTCCATGATCTTGACAGAAGTGGGTGACATTTGTCAGCTAAATACCTCCTTTCTGAATAACTCAGCCAAAATACAGACAGAGTAATAACAACTTGTATGCTCCAGTCTTTCATAGGCTCACCTGGCTAAAATCTTAGTATTTCTTTAATCCTTAATCAATCCTTTCTTAAGGTGAAAGCTTAATAAAACTTTCTATAAGTAGTAATGTATTTCTCTTTTATGTAACATAGAGGGTTTATGTACTAGTTACTAGCTGCAACTAATAAGCAGTATCAGTTAATATTCCAAAGAGGTCCTAACAGAAATCTTACCTACTATTATTACCCAGGCTATTAAAATTAAGCAAATGCCATGACATCTTCTCTTTAGCAGACTGTACTTTGGGAAATGTAATAGATAGTGTTCACAACACTATGTGTACAGAATATGTTTAATAGATCTATAGTAGTAAGAATAACCTAGAAGAGAATTCTATCTCTAAGCCTAGAAAAAATGTACAGAACTGGTCTAAAATATTTTGCAGCCAAAGGCAAAGATAAGACAACTCTCTCTCCTGAGCAGTTTGAACAATGAATCTTATTCAAGGCAATTGGATAGCATCTTATTTATTTTATTTATTTATTTATTGCTCACATTTATATGGCTGCCCATCTCACACAAGGTGACTCTGGGTGGCATACAACAATCATCTTCCTCTGCACTTCAGCACAGAGGTCTAGTGTTGAAGTGGAAGGGATGGTTGCAAGGCACATACATTTCTCCCAATATTTTGCTTTTGCTTCTGGTGTGACATTTGCCACCGAAGATAGTTTCCTTGTTGTGTCTAACGGTGGGGCCAACCGATTCTTAAAAAAACAAAAACAGAAATCAAAAACTCAAGGCGATACCAAAGCAATCATTTCCAGAATGTATTGGTCTGAGCACATATATTCCTGTATATTTGAAGGATTCCCTCCAGCATTTATTGCCATCCTGCTTCTCTTTTTCATATGCAGTCAAACAAATGAGAACAGCTAAAACCATCTTATGTTTGGGCCCAGGGGTACACTTGTAACCAAATGTGACTGGGGGTTTACACCCTGCACTTTTTTTTTAAAGCACCAAATCTCTTCCTGACAGATTGTAGGAATATATCCAGCTGTAATACATTCAAGTTTGTACTGAATTTACCATGCTTGAAATAAAACACTATACAAAACAAACTGTCGGAAAGGATAAAACAGATATTTGGAAAACACCACATACCTGTATTTTTCAAACCCACTAACACACTGAGACAGAGGCTTGTACACCCTAAAGATCCAACACCAAAATGTAAGAGGAGCAACGTACTATATGCAACCCAGTGCAGTGAGGAGTGTTCTGAGCTCTACATTGGGGAAACCAAACAGCCTTTACACAAGAGGATGGCCCAACACAGGAGGAGCAACACCACAGGACCAGAATCAGCAGTTTACCTTCATCTAAAAGAAAAAGGGCATTCATTTGAGGACAACAATGTTCACATTTTGGACAGAGAAGACAGGTGGTTTGAGAGAGGGATTAAGGAATCCATTCATGCCAAAGTGGAAAATTCTTCCCTCAATAGAGGCGGAGGCCTCAGACACAACTTGTCCCCCATTTTTCATACTGCTCTTTCATTAGTCCCCAGGAAGATTAAGACCACTTCACAAGTTCATCAGGAAAGTCACATTTAACAATCCACTTGAGGATGAGTGAGGGATTTAGGAGTAACACATTCCAAAGACAATCCACACCTCCATTGCACAATTAACAAGCCATTCAGGTGGAGGGACAATGCAGCCATAGGAAGACATATATGGGGTCCCCTCACCAACCTTTGCCCAGACTGAAGAATCTGCTTGGACAAGCACCAAACGTTTCTACCAAAAAGAAAGAAATCCAGTTGCCATGACTCAACCTACAGAGAATTCCACCTGGATGGCTGAGAACCTTCATCAACTATACAAAACAAAACAAATCTGATTTTTTTTAAAAAAAGAAGTGAAATTGGAAAATGAGATAATTGTGCTATCATGCAAACTGCCAAAATACTTATGTGCTCAAAATGACACTGGGGAGAAAATCATAGAAATATCAAACTATTGATCAGGACATGCTTTCAAATATGAGGCCACCTAATGCCAATAACCCTAATTACATTATCAATACTTAAAAGGTATACAATAATACGTCAAAAGTAACTGTGCTAATGCACTCCTCCAGTGGTTATTTCCATTTCATTGTCCAGCTATGTTTCACACGTCTCTCTAAATTCTTTCCTTACTAATAGTAATACCTTGTCCCCATCCAAGTTATTCCAAATTGCAGTAGACTTTCTGCTATTACAAGATTAATTTTTTACATAATCAAAATCATAACTGTAGCTGAGTAAGAATGAAATGCTGAATCTTAAGCCACTACTTTTCCATTACTTTCTTATTTCTATGGCTAGAACACTTGCTTACAGGAGTGTCTTAAAGATAATTTCTTTGGGTGTGCACAGGGCCATATGTAGCTTTTGAAACCTTTAGGTGTGGTACTCAAGCCTTGCTAAATTTGACTTCCAAATTTTGCTTTTTACTATGGTAAAAGGGCGGATTTATTATTAATTTCAAATTAAAGTTAAATTCTATCATTCTTCTCCATGCAAGTTCTTTTTCAGGAATCAGAGTAAATGACACAAAAATAAAGCATGAATATATCTTTCTCATAAATGTTCAAAGAGCTCTTTAAGAAGGGCCATAGAAGGGATACAAGAAGATTCCTATTTACATCCTATTTACATCTTTTAATATCATTTCTAGGCCTTTTGGCTAAACAAGTGTAGAAGATTCACCCTGCCAAGGCATAATATTAGATATTATTTGTTCAATGCTTTCCAGTACTCAGAATGCCTCATAAAATGATCTAACTGCAATCCATAAAATAACCTTGAGCTGATGCATCAACAGTATTCAGATGATACTCACTTTACCTTCCATTTACATCTTTTTATATTCAGGAAAGCTCTGAAATTCTTGAACAGATGCTTGAAGACAGTTTTGTGATAAGAAAGAACAAGCAACCTGAAAGGTAATACAGAAAAAAAATAGGGCTATTGAAAATAGTGAAATCAATCATTCTAGTTTCATAGGAGGGATTACATTCCTCCCAGTGTGCCACTTGGGAATTCTGCACTTGTTACTAACTGGAAAAGCTCAGATTGAAGGCCAGGGTATTTTATCAGTTAATTAAAAAGCCCTAATTTGGATGCAGTGAGGCAACTATTTGGATGATGGACATATGGTGTCCTCCCAATCTCTTGCTTGGAGCAACCGTTTCATTGTCGCTAATGCAGGTAACTCTCCAGAGCAGTATTACTAGTAAGAGGGTTGTCAGAGCAATGTATTCTGTGCACAGGCAACCACCTTGGCCACCTCACTGAAAGATGTTCTGAGAATGCCTATCAAGACAAGACAGCTACTACACTAGTCCTACTGCCTGCAAGAGAGCCAGTTTGATCTAGTGGTTAAGGTGCTGGGCTAGAAACCGGGAGTCTGTGAGTTCTAGTCCTGCCTTAGGCATGAAAGCCTGTCGGGTGACCTTGGGCCAGTCACTCTCTCTCAGCCCAACCCACCTCACAGGGTTGTTGTTGTGGGGAAAATAGGAGGAGGAAGGAAGATTAGGTATGTTCGCTGCCTTGAGTTATTTATAAAAATAATAAAGGTGGGATAAATAAATAAATAAATAAAAGATTATGTAGTTGGAAGTGTGCAGGGTGATGGTGGATCTTCTTCTTTGCTCAAGAGACAGGTCTTTTTTCCTGTATCAGGTGGTGGATAAGGCATCACTAAGAGAGATGGTGATAAGGGATCACAAAAATGAGAGAGAGAGAGAGAGAGAGAGAGAGAGAGACTGTATGTGTATGAGTGTGTGTGTCTCTGTCTCTGGATTACCATATTTCATTGTAATCATCCATACAAAGTCTACCTCTATAAGCAACTCATTTGTAAGTCACAAGTAATTTCAGGTCTTCAATCTACTAAGTAATTGTGGCCATACATTTATCTTTCCAATGCTGAAGAACTAGTCACTTAGTAATAAGAAGGGCATGAAGAATCAATTTCTATAGTCCAGTTATAAATTTCTATCTCATAGTTATGTATACAAAGAATATGGATGTCCACAAATATTAAACCTTGTCTCAAAGTCAAATTAATATAAGTAATTTGCTCTTCTAAGAACATATATTTAGGGCATCATAAAAACATGTTTTAATAAGTATTATTCTCAATGCGTCTCCAACAACATGATGGTTTTTGCATTCCTTTTCTATGCAATGGAAGGAAAGAGAAGAGGATGACTAGCAGTAAGGTGGATGGACTCAGTAGATGCTGTAAATATTGCTGGTAGGTGACAACAGACAAATGGTATTTATCTTTTAATACAAAAAATAAAAACATCATTGTCCATCTAAAAATGCCAACATTCATCCAAATATTCCATATAACATTTTTAAAATCAGGATTATCTCATCGCATCAAGCTGGCATGAGAAAAAGGATCAAATGCAATTATCCAGAAACAATATACTACGGTTCTTTAAATGATATAATCATGGCAAGAGATATATTCAATCTATTATACTGTATTTTGAATCCCAAACAGCCAAGTAACTAAAAGTGTTATATATGAGTATTCCAACAGGGCCCAGGAAGGAGGACTTACATGCAGCAAAGGCATCCAAAATTTGGTATTATCAAAAGGAAACGGAAACCTCTGTATGACAATTGCATATTTTTCAAAGATATCTTCAGAACTGAAGAACTCCATAGAAATTTACAGAACAATGTAATGAGTTTTTGAAAATATTTTCTAGGTATCTATGTAGGAATTCCACACAAAATACAAAGTATCCTGAGAATTACATCCATTCTGAAATGGTTTACCCTACAACAAAGGTGAGGCTTAAAAACTCTCATCTATCAATATTCAAGGAAACCTCTTTAAATATTGAACTCATATTTGAGAAATGCCTCATGAGATAAGAAAACCCAGATAATTAATAAATTAATGCATATAAAACTATAATTTCTTAACATATGCATAAACAAATCTTTGTCTATTGGCATCTTTTCCAGCTTAGACCATACAACAAAGCATCCCACAATTCATCCAAACACATTAATCAAGGGCATCAGAGCCAGAATCAAAATATGAGGCTCAGAAATAAATAATAAAATATATTCAGTATATAATACCATTTTTTATTTTAATGAATTATGCAAAAATAATAAAGGCTTCTAAATAAATATTTATTTTATTTATTTATTTATCAAATTTGTCGCCATTCATCTCCTCCCACCAGAGGGACTCTGGGTGGTTTACAACAATAATATCAAAACTTAAAGGGGAAAGTAGATATCTTTTGTAGATCTGTAGAATGAAAAAGGTAGATGAAAAAAGACTATTGATCTTCACCTTATATTTGGGGACTGCTTATTGAATCTGGACCCGTTTTATAAATCCTTTCGGAAATCCACATTTGGTGAAGGTGAAATACATATAAACTTTATTAACAGCTTTGTCTGCATCAAGCAATAGAATTGCAGTGTCATCTTTTCTGTTTATGTTCAAATCAATCAAATCTAATTCCAGACAAATATTATCTGATCCATAATAATGCTCGCTTGATCATTCTTGACCATTGAAGACTCAGTTGTTTAAATCTATTAACAATAAAACAATTAACATTTTAATAACTAAATTGATCATTAAAAGAGAATGATATTGCGTAACATAATTTCTAACATGGAATAACTAATATATGCTGATTTTTTAAATGGTTCAGAAATGTCATACTGATGCAGAACCAAGCAGCCCAATATTGCTGGGAGTAAGGCAGCTGATTCATGGGAGATCAATATTGTGCAGCTACAGTGATTACCGATATGTTCCCTAGCCTGTTTTTAAAAAAGTTTGAAACCAAGTTACTTGAAAGTCAGTTTTTATGCCTACCAGCCTGCCCAGACTTTAAAATCTGCAAGGAAATCTCTTTTGTTAGACCTGGTAGGACAGGCCATTTTCTAATGTGGCTGCATATCTCTGAAAAATGTTAGCCATTGAAGTTTGTCAAGATTCCTAACTGTAGGCTCTTAGGAGAGTCCCGGGGTGTCACTCAGTTTCAGCAGCCTTCTCTTGAACTACTTTTTTAATAAGTTAGTTTTTTAGGAGAAGAATTGCCTCTTTTATTATTGAGATCGGCTTTTATTCATAGTTGATCATTGTTCTTAACATTATTCTAACCTATAAGCACTTTGAGAAAATTTTGTTGCTGAAAAATCAGTGTAAAAACATTTGTATTTTATGTATGCCTTAAAGTCCGTGTTGACTCCTGGCGACTGCCTGGAGAAGTCCCTACAGTTTTCTTGGCAAGATTTCAGAAGTGGTTTGCCCTTGCTTCCTTCCTAGGGCTGATAGAGAGTGACTGGCTCAAGGGTGGCTTTGTGCCTAAAGTGAGACTAGAACTCCCAGTCTAGCCTGGTGCCTTAACCACTACACCAAACTGGTTCTCCTAAATACATTTACAGTAAACAAAAATATTTTTTTAAATCACTCCCTATTATTGATGAATGTGGATAGAGGAGGCAGGAAGACATACTCAAACTCTTAGTCACTACTTCACAGTTGTCTCCATGGAACAATTTAACATTAACTACAAGAACACCACAAATCTGATGAGAGAAAATTCTTTACTTATGCTCAGGAATGGTTGGCAAGCACACTGAAAATAACATTTTCTCTCTTAGTGCAAATCTCATCCAAAATCCATGTCTTTTTGTGGGTGAGACAGGGTTCTCACAAAATGTCAATAGCTGTTTGAACCTACATTAAAATTCTTGGCTATTTGTAACTTCAACTTCCAAACTACTTCTCCATCGCAAAGTCAAGCAAGGTCCTGAATTTCGAGGCATTTATCAACAGTGATCAAGCACAGCAGAAACATATTTCACATTCTTGCATTGTCTCACAAAACAACAATGACAAGAGATTTGAACTAGAACTTATCACATGGGATGCAATAGGAATTCCCCTGGGAAAGTGTATAACAATTTCAGATTTGGAGATGTTCAGCTTTCCTCATTTATATAACAAACAGTGCAATCAATGTATGTCCAGTTTGTCCCACATTAACAGCATTAACTCAAGCTTGACTCCAGCATGCAGCATCTTTAAGCAGCTGACAGGGATCCATTCTCTAGCAGGGCTGTTTGAGGTGCTATTTTTAGGGCTACCAGACCTGGAGGCCATATTTAGGTGAGTATACATATATGAATGTAGTAAAGACAGATCCTTAAGGCCCCAAAGGTATAGTGAATATTTTAAGAAGATGCAAGCTATCATAGAAAATTTGACTTTCTAAAGTTTCAGTCCTTATAATGAGGGAAAAGAGAAAAGAAAAAGGTTCATTTTTTTTTCCTCATAAGCAGGCCAAAGTGTGGAGCTAAGAGCAACTGTGTTCTAATCAGGGGACAGAAAGCAAAGACTTAAAAGAGAACAAAGAAATATCTTGTTTGCTGTCTGTTTCTAATGCCTTTAAATAGAGAAAAGATGAAGGAAAAGGAGATATCCAGACGAGGAGGAGGAGGAAACAGCTTATTATAATATATATTATATGATATAGTAATAATAATAAGCAGATAACAGCTTATAATAATAATAATAATATAATAATAATAATAAGCAGATAACAGCTTGCTCACTTCCTCACAGTGGCAAAGGGAAATGTCATAAGTGGACGCAGGTTATACAGTGTGATTGAACACCTAGGACCAGAGAAGTTCCATGTGTTTTTTGCCCTTTTATTCTGTAACAAGACAGAAAGAAGCAATTTCAGCCAAACATTATCAGAAAAGTGAAGCAGTTTAGTTTTCCTTGCTAATTGTTTTGCATCCTTCAGTGAACACTTCCCTTGTTCTCTAGCCAGGTGTAGCAGAGCAAAGCCTTTTGCACTTTCCCATTTTTTCATTTACATTTGTTTTTAAAAGCATTCTAAGCGAGCAAATCTTAATACCATATGAAGTGTGCCTGATTAGTCCTACCCCTGCTTGGCGAAGGAGAGGGCTTAGGAAATTAATTGACATTATACCATCCACTTACAAACTGAAGAGCTTATAATTCTCAGGCAAGTAAACCTTTGATCTCCTTTCTTCTGTTTATCTTCAACCCCTGCCTTCAGGTCATCTGGCTACATGTCCCATGGTGTGTCTTGTTTTGCTTCAGTGAATCTTCTCTCAGTTTTATCCTAATTGATGCAAACTTCTCAGTACGTTTTAAGTTTATCAGCCATCCTTACTCCAGGTAGAACAGTCCATCATCAATAGCCACTGGAGCTGTCTAATCTATTTTAGCCATTATAGCACCTTTAGTTATCAGCCAGAATCTCCAGCTTCTTCTCTCCAGAATCCAGAATCCTCTCTATGTGCCACATTCATATCTGCCCATCCTCTTCCTATGAAAAGCTAACCAAATCCCATTCTCATACCTTATCGGCCAAGCAAAGCGTAAAGCAGAAAGTTAAAAAGAGAGTTCATTTAGATTCCTCTTCCCAGAACTTACTTACTCCAGAGTTCAAAGATTTGAAGATACATGACTGAACAGCTTGTCATAGGGGAACTCTTTCCTGTTTCTCTTTGAAAGAACATTCATCTGATCACACAATACGACCATGCAACAGAGAAATAGGGGTGTGTTTTTTTTGGAAAAAAAAAAGACCAGCCATTGCAAGCAATCTTGTGGGACAAGAAGGAAGGAAATAAACATGAAAGCCCACTGATTGCATCTGTAAGTTACAGTAGTCTCCTTTTTCTACCTTTCATCCCTGAATAGGAATGAAAGGGTTTCACAAGGTTCACAGGATTTAGTTCATTTTAGGTGGAAATGTTAACCTTCTGAAAGGTTCTTGTTTTATTTTGCTTTTTAAAAAGACAATCTCCCCCTAAATTCACAAGCACATTTATGGAAGATGCTTGGGACTGCAAAACATGGGACCTGAAGCTGCATATAGCCACATGGAAAAGATAATTGAAATCCAAACATGAGAGTTTATAGGGACATCTTTTCAAGTACAACAGCAATTTCAGGGTAGTTGCAGGGCTACTAAAACTTCTCCTTGGCATCCATTTACTTTTTAAAAAAAATGTGTAGTTAATCTCATGTTGTCTTGTTTTTGTATGCTAAAATATAAGGTAAAGAAATTACATTTGCTGCTATTACTGCTCCCTATAATGTGCAAAACACACATAATGTGAAGGTTCAGGAATAAATGGTAGCAAAGCTGAAGATATAAAAGTTTCAATTAATGGCACATGACATGATCCCAATTGCTCAATTTCTCAAATATATATTAGAAAATATATTGAAAAGAGCTAGCCAAGTGTTTCATTTATAGAGTTGTAATTACAATTCTCAGAATTACCAATCCAAACATTTTTATCTCCTCTCTGCAAAAAATATTAGACTGTTTTCTGCTGTGCAACAGAATTCGTATCTGGAAGGTTATTTTGACAAAAAAAAAAAAGAGTCTGGATTAATTCAGTAAATAGTACAAAGAAAATCATTTTCCAGTTCATTATATTTTTATTCATATGGTCATCCTGAAATTATGGTCTGATACAAATATATTGATTTAGAAGACAGTATATTATATAACATATCTTTCTAAATAAGCTGTCTCTTGAAAAAATAAATCCTAATATGGATGTTTTGTTACAAGGAAATAACCATGCTTTCAAAGTAAACAGGCCACAGGAGCCTAAATTATTCTGTGGGAGAGGCAAATGCTCTAAGTATTTACTTATTTTCCATCAAACACTGGTAAACAGGCAGTGTGCATTAAAGTTTATCCATATTTATCACAGTTTTATAAGTAAGGTTTCATGATGTGATGTATGAATATAAGACAGCCAAAGAGAGTGCTGGTTTTTTAAAAAATGATTGTTATACAATATACTGTACATTAAAGCATCCTAATGACAAGGACACAGAAAGCATGGAAATATATGGATTTTCCCCATAGAATTGCCAAAGCATATTTACAAGAGAAAATGAAAATATGCCTCCTCAAAGTTATTCACCCATATATATTTTTTTCAGCTAATGAACACCATTGCAGTTTTTCTGAGATATCCTGTGCTGGATACACCTTAAGGAACTGTAAATACCAGCTCCCTGTTTTAAGAATGATAAGTATTCCTCTGAAATCTCATCATCTGTGTTCTTAGTTACAGCAATTTCCACTTTAAAATGAAAAGATTCAGTAATAAGGTTAGGACACAGATCATTTTTAAGACTCAGGAATGAGGACTTGGACAAAAGCCACTTCAATTATGGTGATATCCATTCCAAGAATATGGTTTACAGTTAACATCTTTTACTTGTAACATGATCTATTAGGCTTTTTCAATACTTCTACAACTCACAAACAACTTTATTGGCAGTATTTACTTGGTGTTCAAATACTTCTGTCACTGTTTTTTTTCTCTTCAGTGTAGCATTTAATGTGTTATTTTCCATAAATCCAATAAATATTACTATTTATTCTAATATATTTTTATTTCACTGTTAGTTAACTTTTTTATCTTGCTGATGTTTAATAAATAAACATCAAGTTCTATTTTTTTCTAGCTGAACTGAATGGCATTTCTCCTTGCTCTGATCTGGATATAGGGAATGAATGGGAGTGGGCTGGATGCAAACTAAATTGGAAATTGTCCACAGTAATTTCCCAACAAGTAGCTGATAGAACATTTCTGAAACAACTCATTTACCTTGAAAGGAAAAGACAAAGGCTTATGAAAACAATATTCAAAGTTGAGTGCTGCCTGAAAAAAAACCTTAAATTCTTCCTTTTCCTTTCCTCAGTCATTCCAATCTATCTCATAAGAGTCACCATAAATCATTTTGACATACAATATACAGGGGATGCAATTCAGAGATCATCGTCAGTTGGGTATGATCTTGGAGAGGAGAAACATATGGACTGTGCTTAATGTGTTTACTTATTCATCAGTAAAAAGCAATCAAATACTATTTCTAGAAATAATTCCAGAATAAGATTCAGAATGTAATTATATATAATATTAACATATGCATACACACACACACAGAGAGAGAGAGAGAGAGAGAGAGAGAGAGAGAAAGATACAACTCATGGCTCACAATTTGTCATGCACTGCTAAATATATTTGTATTTCATATTAATTCACAATTAACAATTAATAATCCAAAATCTTCATTGTCTCTAAGATTAAGGAAGGATTGCAGAGAGCCATGAAGCAGTGTAGCATGGGAGGCCAAGGAAAGGTGAGGAGAAAGAGAATGGAAATTAATTTGCTAGTGAAAAGAAGATTGTTTCACCTGCTCTATTGTGTCTACAGTTTTTATCAAGTGTTGTCAATTAGCTTACAGAATAAAATTTTAGGGAATAAAAATTGAAGACCTAAATGTTTGATTTATGCACTTAGCTGGTTATGCTTAGTGACTTCTTTTGGGTACTGGTCAAAATGTTCAGTTATTAAATTGATTAACTAATTAAATGTTGCTACAGCTTTGTCAGATGGTATTTCACATCAATTTTCTACCAGCAAGTTGGAACCTTCTTGCACTTTCTTATACTTTAATTCAATAATACACATCTTCCATTGCAGTTAAGTGTTGCCAGCTTCCCTGTTGAATTTCAAGAAATGCCACAATCCTAGAAAAAACTGGGCATGAAATTCCTTCTCTTGGAATATCAATCTAGTCCTCTTCTATAGTGAATTGAAGACAGTGAAGACTGTATGGTTCAATTAATGGCTTTTTGGAATTTTATTTTTATGTTGCCCTCTGTTTTTATGTTGATTAATGATCAGGTTCCTTTTTTATTGCATTGCTCTGATGCATTCATTGTATTCTCTTTTACTACTGTTTTTAATTTGTATTATCATGTCATGTCAGTGAGTAGTGAGGCAATTTATTGATATATCAAATAAATAAAAGTAAGTAAATCAAGAGCTATTAGTATTATGCCCTTCAGTGCCCTTTATTTCAGTCACAGGTATTTGAGAGTATAAGATTGTCCAGAATCATCAACTGAAGTTAAAAGCGAGGAAATCCACAACTGATTAAATGAAGTACCTCTTTACAAAACAAATTTTGAAACAACAGGATATGCTTCACTAGGCATGATGGCTACCAGTTTAGAAAGTTTTAAAGTAGGACCAAAGTCACAGACATTTATTTATTTGTTTGTTTTATTGTTATAGATTATCACATTAAAAGTCCTGCATAGCACAGGGTCTGGTAACTGGAGGGACCACCTGCCTTCATATGTTTCCACCCTCCAATCAGGTCTAAAGTGGGGCACACTCTAGATCCCACCTATTAAGCAGTGTCACCTTGCACGACCTACAAAGTGTGCCTTTTCAGTGATATCTCCTGCCCATGGAATGATATCCCCTGGAGATTCATTCTGTTGCCACCCTTCTGACCATTTACAAAATGCTTAAGACTTGGTTATTCTCTGGGGATTGGGTTAGAATGGGAGTCGGCACCGTCTGGTTGGTTATTGGTTGCTTGTGTTTTGGATTTTTGGTTTCGGGTCAGCTGTCTTTTTTTTCTTCTTGATTTTGTTTTATTTTATTTTTTTATCTGTAAGCTGTTCATAATCTTTATGGAGACAGGTAGCCTTGGAATGAAAACAAACAAATTAGACAGAATAAATACTATTTTATGCTACCACAGTCTTGTATAGAAATCCAGAGTCCAGGGTCCCCTTTTTGGGAAAGATGGGCGGTGATAGAAATTTGAAGAATAAATAAATAAATCAGCCTCTAGTGCAGGCCTCCCACCATCTTTTAATAGTCCCTCATAGTAAGGTAAGTGAAGTGAGCTGGGATTCACAAGAAAGGTTTCTCTGTGGCAACCCACATATTATGGAATACTGCACCCCTTGCCCCAGTATGATATTGGCAGCCTCATTGTTGGTCTTTCTCTAAATTATTAAAGACAGAATTGTTTCCAAGAGTCTTTGGAGAATGAATAGTCACCAGTATACCTCCTGCTTTACAATTATTTCTGTATCTATTGGGTTTTGTGTTTTTACTCTGTTTTTATACAGTATGTCCCCCTTTACTTAATTTTATTGGGGGTAAATTCAGACATAAGATCCCATTCTAGAGAGAGAACCGATGATGAATGTTGTGTGTCATGAGTGCCGTTGAGCTGAAGACATCAGCACAGCGGCACAAATGACAATAACGAGGAAACAGAGGAAGGGGCTCAAGATAAGCATAGCACGCACAACAAAAACCACAGACCCTAGCTGGAGCATGCAGCCATCAAAACACAAAAGAGAGAGAAGAAAGGACAAAGGATAGGAGGATCGTGAGGCACACCCAAGCTGTTAGCACAAGCACAACGGAGATCGCCCAGCTGACAGCAATCACCGGCTGAATGAGGAAACCAATGATGGGCGATCCCGGAGCATCCGCTGGGGCCTCGCAACCCTTCACCTACCGGCAAGACAGCATGCAGGACAAAGGGGGGATGACGTAACCCAGGGTGAGGGGGCGCTGACCGGCGCGGGGTATTTAAACCCCGCACCGGCGCACTCTCCTCACTCTCAGCTTTTTTTTCGCAACTGTTACTACGTAAGAAATAAACCTGAACCTGCTCTCATACGAATCAGCGTCAGTGTTTTACTCTGCGGTAGGCAGTGCATGACATAGTGACTGTCCCATTGTATGCTATGATTTATTTTTATATACTGCACATTTTATATATAAAGGAATAGTTCAGAGAAAATGTTCTCTTTCACAATTTGAAATGAGCAGAGTAGAGCTGAGAACATTTGGAAAAGTTCTTATTGTGAATGTTGTACCAATAAGGCTGTACAATACTACGCATAGCCTCAGTACTCAGTATGGAGATATTTGGGGCATGTTCTCATTTAAGCATTCACATCCTTGTCTGGAGAACACTGACTGGGAAGCCTGATACTGGGTTTAGCCTTGTCCTCTTTGACAAAATCTGTAAGTTCTCTTTGACTAAATAGCTGATTTGGAATTGAAATTGTCACTTTTAGGGAACCAACTAACTACACTTGTAAGCTGCCTAGAGTCACATATGTGAGATGGGCAGCCATATAATTGATTAAATACATACATACATACATACATACATACATACATACATACATACATACATACATTAATAGGGTTAGGGTTATTCTTAAATCAGTGCTTCCCAATGGAGGTGTACCAGCCCCTGGGGAGCAATTTTGAAGTTCAAGGGGACAATATGAGAGTCTAGATTTTACTTATAGTGTACAATGAGGCATGATTTAGACATATGAAGGATGCCATTACACTCAGTGAGTATAAATACTCAGTGTTAAAAACTTTTAAAGGCAGTAGAAAAAGTTTCACTGGAATGGAACTCTGCTAAAAAAGATGAGCAACCACTGCCTTAAACAGTAATTTCAGTAATTCTATCATTAAGTTATATAATGTCTTGCATCTTATAATATTACATTTGCATTTTTTAGAGGATCAGGGCTTAAGAATCAAGAAACTCTAGGGTCAAATTAAGCCATTTTAATAATTCTAGTCAAAGAATAAATGAAGGTCATCTCCAAAAATACAAAATCTAAGAGGAGTTCTGAGCAACCAGAAGAGCAAATTACACTAGAATTAAGATAAAAGACTCAAGACAGCAGCTGCTGTTACCTTTCTTCTACCTGGGAAGCATAAAACTAGGGTATGTGGCATCTGTCCACAGAGGGGCATATGCTGTATCAAGGTGTAATATTTCTAGACTTATTAACGTAGGCTTCTTGATTTTTACCTAATTCATAGAGGAAAATATCAGCAAGCTATCAAGCATTCACTGATAAATGCAGTCATTCTTAAATCTGTTCCTACTCCTCCCTAGAAAATCATTTACACAAATATTTATGTTCATACCTGGAGAATTATTAGTTGTTCTTCCTTGTGTATATTCTAATAGATATTCTGGATATGTTATATATCTTGACTCCCACTCCTTCCCATCCCCAAATAATCAACCTAGTCTGTGGGTAAAATGACTCAGTGGATTCAGAGATGAGACCCACTCTGTATTTGTCAATGGTTGGTTCACATGTGGTTTCTTAACTGTAGTACTTTGAATAAACCACAAAATACTGGATATGCACAGCATGGCAAGCTATAACCACATTTTAGTTTATAAATTGCAATGGCTGGATTCATACAATGCACTAATGTAATACTCCCACAATACTGGGAGTGGATGATGCCCCATATAATATATCAGCTATATACTATAAAGCATTCCCAAAAGTTAAGGACAATGTGCAATGGAATATGGCTGACTTCCTATGAACTTCATTTGGAGATTATTTATAAAGTGCTTTTCAGTATTACTTTATCATATACTAGGTGATTACATCAGGTTTCCAAATTGAAATCAATTCTTCTGAGTTCATGAATATGTTGTTATAGTTTTCTTAGCAAAATCATGGAGGTGGCTTGCCAGTTTCTTCTTCCAGAATACTTTTTTTAGCTTCCCAGCTAAAAACTGAATTAGTTGACTTGCAAAAATAAAAAACATAATATCTTAACAAGCATCTCTAGAGTTCATAACAGTGGATTTTTTAAGTGACTATTTTTAGATTTGCAATTTGAGAATTTGCTCTACCACACCAAACTTAATTCAAAGCATCAAGTCTGTTTCTTGCCATCTTTACACCCTTAATCTATCTATCTATCTATCTATCTATCTATCTATCTATCTATCTATCAAATTTGTCACCACCCATCTCCTCCAACTGGAGGGACTCTGGGTGGTTTACAATACAGAACAATAAATATACAATAAAATGCTAATAAAATCCCTCTCAAACAATTTCTTAACTACCCCACATCATAAAATCCAGATGGCTGTGATCTCCTTAAGTCATTATGTAGGAGGGGCACTTCAAGGCACTAGCCAACCCCAAGTATGTCAATTCTCCTCCCTGCCCCAAGCCCGGTGGCAGAGCCAGGTCTTCAACTTCCTCCCGAAGGCTACGAGCGATGGAGCTAATCTAACCTCCAGGGGCAAGATATTCCAAAGGGTGGGCGCTACTGCAGAGAAGGCCCACCTCCTGGACCCCATCAGATGGAATTCTCTTATTGACAGGGTGTCAGGGTCAGTCTCGCTTCGCAATAAGACACAGACTCACTTAATGGGTATTAAGGATTTCTGGTTTATTGGAATGGTAGCTGACAGAACGAAAAATGGGAATGGGGGGGTGTAGTGTGGAGGTGCCCATTTTATACCCTCTTGTATGGCCCCGGGCTCCTCCACTCTCTATTGTCCCAATCCCTCTTGATGGGGTCCTTGATTGCTGCATGGGCATTTTCCCGGTGTCTTCTCTTGTCCTCTCGATTCTGGTGTGTCCTCCAGGGCACCAGGTGTGGCTTATCTCTGCTCATCCGATGTCCTTCTTTTCAGCTGTATATGGGTCCATGGGTGTGGGTGCTTTGGGTGCTTGTTTTAATCCCTGGTTTAATGATCTTCTTCCTCTATTCCTTGATGATCATGATCTACGTTGTGAGGCTTTTTGTGCCTTGCAACGAGGTCATGACACGGGGTCCGTAGCATGCCCCCTCTGCATGATCGGGTGGGACGGGCTGATTATATGGGGAAGAGGAGGTCCCTCAGGTAACCTGGTCCCATGCCATGTAGGGCTTTAAAGGTGATAACCAACACCTTGAATTGAACCTGGAAGCAAACTGGTATCCAATGCAGCTCGCGTAGCAAAGGTGTTATGTGCACCCTTCTAGGGATGCCGAAAATAGCCCATGCAGCCACATTCTGGACCAGCTGAAGCTTCCAGATACTCTTCAAGGGTAGCCCCATGTAGAGCACATTGCAGTAATCTGTATGGGAGATAATAAGGGCATGAGTGACTGTCCGAAGGGCTTCCCAATCCAGGAAAGGGTGTAACTGGTGCACAACATGAAGCTGTGCAAAGGCCCTTCCGGCCACAGTTGCCACCTGCTCTTCGAGCAGGAGCCATGCGTCCATGAGGTCCCCCAGGTTATGCACTGGGTTTGTCTGGTGCAGTGCAACCCCATCCAGAACTAAATATGACAAAGTCCCGGATACGGAGGAACCCTTAACCCACAGCCACTCCATCTTACCAGGGTTCAGCCAAGGCCTGTTGTTTCTCATTCAGACCCCTACAGCCCCCAGGCACTGAGAGAGGCAGTCACAGCATCACTTACCTCACCCAGGATGAAGATATACAATTGAATATCATCAGCATATTGATGATACCTCATCCCATGGTGACTGATGATCTCGCCCAGTGGTTTCATGTAGATGTTAAATAGGAGAGGAGAGAGTACTGAACCCTGCAGCACCCCACAAAGGAGGGGTCGAGGGTCAGATCTCTCCCTCCCTGTCACCACTGAACGGGACCGGCCCTGGAGGAAGGAGGTGAACCAGTGCAGAACTATGCCACCCACCCCCAACTCCCTGAGCCAACCCAAAAGAATACCATGGTCAATGGTATCAAAAGCCACTGAGAGGTCAAGAAGAGCAAGGATGGATGCACTCCCCCCATCCCGCTCCCACCAGAGATCATCCATAAGTGTGACCAATGCCGTTTCTGTCCCATATGTAGGCCTGAAACCTGACTGAAAGGAGTCTAGATAATTCATTTTCTCCAGAATCTTCTGGAGTTGTAATGCCACCACTTTCTCAACCACTTTCCCCAAAAAGGGGAGGTGGGAGACTGGATGAAAATTATCCAGTACAGTAGGGTCCAGCGATAGTTTCTTGAGGAGGGGTTGTACCAGCACCTCCTTAAAGGCAGTTGGAAACACCCCCTCCCTCAAGGGTGTATTAACCATCTCCTGGACCCGACCACATGTCACCACCCAAGCTGCTTTCACCAGCCAGGAGGGACATGGATCTAATTGGCAAGTGGTGGCATTTACTGTCCAGAGGATCCTGTCCACTTCCACGGGTCCAACAGGATCAAACTGTTCCCAGATAACATGGTAAGTATGATCCCTTGGTATCTCCACAGACACTGCCTCGCGCTTGGAGTCTAATGTGGAGCGGATCTGAGTGATTTTGTCTTGCAGATGCTCCAAAAACTCCTCTGCATGGCCCTGTAGGTGTGTCACTGCACCCAACTTCCCCAAAAGGGATTGAGTGATTTTAAATAGGGCCGTTGGGCAGCATTCTGCAGATGCAATAAGAGCGGAGAAGTATTGACGCTTCACCTCTTTTATTGCCACCAGGTAGGCCTTAATAGCAGCTCTAACCAGTGTTCGTTCAGATTTGGTCTTTGTCTTCCTCCAGTGGTGCTCTAGACATCTCTTAAACTTCTTCAAAACCCTGAGCTCCTCCATAAACCATGGGGAGCATCGAGTATGATGAGGCAAGAGAGGCTGCACAGGCACAATCCTGTCCAAGGCCCCAGCCACCTCCCTATTCCAGGTGGTGGCCAGGGCCTCCGCTGGACCATGCAGCAGATCCCTGGGTATAACCCCCAGCTCCCTCTGAAACCCTACTGGGCCCATCAGTCGCCAGGGGCGGACCAATCAAATGGGTCCTGCCTCCCTGCAGAGGGGGGCAGCATAAGAGAATCTCAAGGCCACCAGGGCGTGATCTGACCATGACAATGGGGATAGCTGTAACTCTCCCCTCAGATCACATTGCCACTGCTGCGACAAGAAAACTAAATCCAGGGTGAGGCCACTGTCTCGAGTTGGGTCATGAATAATCTGAGTCAGGCCCATGGCTGCCATGGTAGCCATGAACTCCCAAGCTGCCTCAGAGGCCTGCCCCAGGGATGGCAAGTTGAAGTCCCCCAGAACCATAAGCCTGGGGAACTCCACTGCCAACCCTGAGATGGACTCCAGCAGCTCAGGCAGGGAGGTTGCCACTCAGCAGGGAGTCTGATACAGCAGCAACACTCCCAACTGCTCTCGTGCACCCAACCTGAAAAGCAGGGTCTCACAACTGGCCACTTGTGGGGCAGGGCCCCTGAAGGCCACCAGAGACTCCCGGATGACAACTGCCACCCCTCCCCCCCTGCCCTGGTGTCTTGGTTGGTGCCATGCCATAAACCCGGCCGGGCACATTTCCGAAAGGGGCACCCCCCCTTCAGGGCCCAGCCAGGTTTCAGTAATACATGCCAGGTCTGCCCCCTCCTCAGTGATCAAGTAACTTATGAGGGGGGCTTTGTTGTTAAGACCTGGCATTGAGTAGCAGCAGCCGGAGACCAGGGCCCCTATGGGTCTGCTGACCAGGGCCTGGGTCTGAGCATAGAGGGCCAGAACACACCACCAATAACAACAAACTTCCCCGAAGATTGCCCACCCTCTGGCTCCCACCATAACATCCCCTACCCATCACCACCTCAATAGTATGACCTGCCCTGCAGCTCCCCGAGACTCCAAATGCACCTAGCCACACTCCAGCACTTCCAGAGTCTCCCGCTTGGAATAGAGGTCCCTCCATCCACTCACACACTCTCACAGATACACAGTTATCCACAGGGCAATGGCAAGCCCTCTGGTGCACCAGCTCGCACTCTCAGTGCCATCTGGGCCCAGCCATCACCCACCCATTCATTCTTCAATCACACTGCTCCCTGTTTGGCCTCTCTCACCAGTCAGCCAGGGGCCCACCATCACCTCCTGCCTCTCACTCATGAGGTGAGTGCTCTCCCACACCGTCAGACACTTCCTGACTCCCCCCCTCATCTCTCACCCCAGGAGGGAGTCCTCATTCACACTGGAAGGGCCCCAACAGCTCTCCACTGCTTCCAGGCCAGTAGGGAGGGGTTGGCCAAGATCTCCTTGCCCAGCTCCCTCCATATCCCCAGGCCTGCCATGCCAAGGCCTATACCCCTAGGTCTATCCCAGGCTCTCCCTGCTCAGTCCATCAGTTCACTGTCTAGCTGGTAGTCGACCAGCTCCACCAAACCAGGCCTCCAGGTTCATTCCGCCGGCTTGCTGCGCTGCTGGTCTGCTGCACCGCTCACCTGCTCTGCCAGGCTGGACTTCCAAGGTGGGTCAGCAGGTCTGTCTTGCTGCTGGTCTGCTGCGCCGCCAAACTGCTCTGCTGGACTGGTCCTCCAAAGTCGGGCCATCACACCGCTGAGCCGTCCATCTGCCATGCCGCCAAACCGCCCCACCAGGCTGGTCCACCAAGGCTGGTCAGCCAGTCTGCAACACCACCAATCCGCCACACCACCAGACCACTGCCCCGTGCTTCCAGGGCACCAGGCCACCACAGGCCACCATCCAGCGTCCCCGGGGGTCACACCGCCAACTATTAAACTTGCATCTTACTTTATATTCTATTAAATCTGGCTGTCTGGGCAGCCAAAATAGATTTTGAGGGACTGAAAGAGGAATGTATTGAATATATGGTGTTAACATCTCATTGCTTAGATGAAAGATGGCCCCACTGATACAACCTAATGGCATAAACCCAGCAAAACATAAGAAAGCCTTGCCATGGATGGCAACAAGATGTTAACAAGAGAAATTATTCTCTGGTTTGTCATTACTGAACCATCTGGTCTTATAATGTAATTAGAGATCACATAGAAGGATTATAAAAAGGAGAAGTTGCAGTCAGCACATTGCTATGGAAGCTTAATTTCAACAAGGGTAAGCAGCTAGAAAGCACTATAGCCATGACTGGGGACAGATAGCCTTTGCATTGTTCCCCAATTGATTGAAAAGCTTTTTGAGAAAAGATAAAAACCCTGAAGCAACATGGGAGAAAACAAATCTCATTTGTTTGAAATCTCAACTAGAATATATTTACGAAAATACAGGCAATGCATAGAAACTGCCCAGTGTGTCCTCTGTATCCTAAGGTTCCTTGACCTTGTATTCAAACTGCACAAACTATGCTCTGAGAAGATTAAATCCTTCCTTTGAAAGGAAATGTTGTTAAAGCATCTCAAAAATGTATTAAAACCGACGCCATGTGAACTTCTTTTTGAGTATACTCCATTTTTCTGCTTGTATGTGGAAACTTCAGATTCATTCTGGATAATGCAAGAATAATTTTGCTTTCTCTTTTTCTTTCCTAACCATGCTGCTGATGTAAAAATTAGGCAGGTGGGCTGCAAAAGTGGTCAATAGCAGTGTTTGTGAGAGTATTTGCATGGCTGCTTAATGTTGAGCCAAGAATTATCTCTAATCACTTTGGAAATTTTAGACTTCACAGCAGAGCAAAGATTTGGAGCAGAAGTATGAGTAAGAGATTATGCAAAAGCAAAATAAGTGGTAAGACAATGGAGGGACAGGCAGTGGGGAACAGAACAAAATATCTGAATATCTATCTAACCAGCTGAATTTGCAAACATGGATAAAGTCTCCCTATTGAAATTAATTGGAACTACTGTACATTTGTTTTCTCATATTTAATCCCTTCATAATTAAGGCTAGGACATTTTTAACCAGTGGCAGATGCTGGCTTTAGCAATCCTGTACTTTCTCTTCGTTGTTGTTTATTCGTTTAGTCGCTTCCAACTCTTCGTGACTTCATGGACCAGTCCACACCAGAGCTTCCTGTCGGTCGTCAACACCCCCAGCTCCCCCAAGGATGAATCCATCACCTCTAGAATGTCATCCATCCACCTTGCCCTTGGTCGGCCCCTCTTCCTTTTGCCTTCCACTCTCCCTAGCATCAGCATCTTCTCCAGGCTGTCCTGTCTTCTCATTATGTGGCCAAAGTATTTCAGTTTGGCCTTTAATATCGTTCCCTCAAGTGAGCAGTCTGGCTTGATTTCCTGGAGGATGGACTGGTTTGATCTTCTTGCAGTCCAAGGCACTCTCAGAATTTTCCTCCAACACCACAGTTCAAAAGCATCGATCTTCCTTCGCTCAGCCTTCCTTATGGTCCAGCTCTCGCAGCCATATGTTACTACGGGGAACACCATTGCTTTAACTATGCGGGCCTTTGTTGTCAGTGTGATGTCTCTGCTCTTAACTATTTTATCGAGATTTGCCATTGCTCTTCTCCCAAGGATTAAGCGTCTTCTGATTTCCTGACTGCAGTCAGCATCTGCAGCAATCTTCGCACCTAGAAATACAAAGTCTTTCACTGCTTCTACATTTTCTCCCTCTATTTGCCATAACTTTCTCTTCAGGTCCCATAAATATTTTGCCTTTTACTAAAGATTATATAGCAGCAAATGTAATGAATATTTATTTTTAGTTTTTACTTATTTAAAAGGATTTATATGGCCACCCGTCTTGTGAGACACAACTCTGGGTGGCTGACAGCAGTAATGAAAACACAACAATACAAGAAAAACAAGAAGAGTCAGGCATCCAGTCCAACAAATATATGCATCCAGCTATCCAGTCCCCCAGGCTCTAACCTTGCAGCACCGCGGGGGGGGGGGGGGGGAGCCAGCTGTAGACGGCTTTCTGAAAGGTTGAAAGGGTAGGGGCCTGCCAGTTCTCAAGGGGAAGGGTGTTCTACTGGACAGGGGCTGCTACAGAAATGCCATGCTTCCTAGATTCCACTAGTTGGCAACATTTGAGGGAAGGGATGTGGAGTGTGCGCACTCTATCAGACCTAGTGGGATGAGCAGATATCCTCAGGGAGAGATGGTACTTCAAATAACCTGACCCTGTGCCATGTAAGGATATAAAGGTGATAACCAGACCCTTGAATTTCACTCAGAAAGAAACTGGGGGCCAGTGCAGCTCACACAGCAGTGGTCCAACATGGGTAAACCGAGGGGCATTCATTACCATGTGAGCTACTGTATTCTGGACCAATTTTAATTTGGGGGTGGTCTTCAAGAGCAGTCCCATGTAGAACACATTGCAATAGTCAAACTGGAAAGTGACCAAAGCATGTGTGACTGTGAGCAGGGCCTTCCAGTCCAGGAATGGGTGAATTGGCACACAAGACGTAAGAGTGCAAAGCCCCCCCACCCCCAGCCACAGCTACCAGCTGCTCCTTAAGTAGGAGCTGCTACTCCAGGAGGACCTCCAGATTCAGCACCAACTCTATCTGTGTAAGTGCTACCCCACTGAGTCAAAGATAATAGATCAGCAGACTCAGAGGACCCCAAAGACACTCTGTTAAGCTAGGGTTAGCCATAGCCAGTTTTTCTCCATCCAGATCCACACAACTGGACAGAAAGAGTATTGATGCTGTGAACTTTGGTATTGGAGAAGACTCCTAAGAATACTATAGAATGCTAAAAAAAAAACAATTGGATCATAGATCAAATCAATCCAGAGGACTCACTTAAGGCACAAATGACCAGGTTCAAATTATCCTAGTTTGAACACATAATATGAAGACCTAGCTCTTTTGAAAAGCCTCTAATGGTGGGAAAAGTAAAGGAAAGAGAAAAAGAGGATAACTAGGAGCAAAGTGGATGAACTCAGTTACTGCAGTGATAGCTGCACCTTTGGAAGACCTGAAAGACCAGGTTGGGGACAGATCTTCCTGGGGAAAATTCTTTGGCTCCTAAGAGTTGCTAGTGACTTGATGGCTCAGTCACTCAATCATATATATCTAGGACCAGACAACCTGTGGTTTCTGTTCAGTCTGCTGTCCAGGTATCTCTTATAGTTTGCTTTCAAATAGAGAACTGTGGTCTGAGAGTCCTTCTTGTGGAAAGCTGTCCGCTGTAGAGCAGGACAAATGCCCATACTAATTATGACGGGATTCAATTCTATGCCCAGGAACTTAGGGCAACATCTTAAATCCAAAAGAAGGAACACTACTGTTATACATAAGTGTAGCTGAGATAGATATTAGTACATTAATTTGTGAATAATCAGTATTTATCAAAATTGACAAAAATATCTACATCAAAATCCTATCTCTGTACTTAGTTTAACATCTCAGTTTTTATAACGAATTATATTAATATAATTCAGACTTCACAAAAGACTTCCTTTTGTGTGTGTGTGTGTGTGTGTTTTAAAGTAACAGAGAGGATTGTTTATTTCCACTTTTAAGGGTTTTTTTTTCTTCATCATATAAAACAATCAATTTTACTTTTAGCAATCCTTAATTTTCTTCCTACTTTTAAATTAAAATACCAAGAAAGAAAGTTGTTTCATTTATGCTACCAATTGAGTATAGGCATAACTGAAGTTACAATGAAGCTAATTTAGTTTTTAATTATATGCCTTGTCCTAGTTCATTAGCTGTATACTGTTGAGGTGCAACAAAGGTAAGTGATTCATTGCTGACACATGGCATTTCATGAGCAGTCATTAATTAGCAGGCTAACACTTGGACATAAATTGGTGAGGAGCATCAGCAAATAAAACTTTAATCAGTTCTCTCCTCCCCCATTCTTAGATGTTCCCAGCACCTGAACTTCCATTCAGATTCAATCTTCATCAGAGTAATAAAAACCAAAAACAAAGAAGCATACTTTCAGCTGCTGTACATCAGCATTGCTCAATTGATTTTTCTGGAATTAAGCAGAAATGTATCAAATGAGCCAGCTCTATAGAAATAAATAAAAGAGACAAGCTAAGTTAAACCACAAGGAAGGCCAGCCTGTCAACAAGAATTCAGGATGAAAATGGAAAGTCATCATGTACACTCTTTAATAAGGAGCACAAACTGACTCCACTGGCAATCAGGGCTGTCAAATATCGATGTCTTTCTGGATATAATGTCCTTGCAGACCACATTGTTTCTCAGATGTGCCACTTGTATAAAACACAACTTTCTTTGTAATAGATTTCAACCTGTTATTCCATGTAGCAATTGCAGTCCATCCTGAAAATATGGTTATCATGTATCTGTATCTATCTATCATCTATCTATCTATCTATCTATCTATCTATCTATCTATCTATCTATCTATCTATCTATCTATCTATCTATCACCATCTACAGCAAGATTTCACCATCCTCAAGTTAATTGCTTCCACGGTTGATCTCCTAAGATGTTTCTTCTGCTATTCTCCTTACCATAATGTAATGAGCAAGAATTTTCCCTCTTTGAGATGGCTTTTCAGGTATTTGGGCAATGCTAACATACTTGTCTTTAGTCATCTCTTTTCTAGGCTATTCATACTACTAGTAGTCCTCAGTTAATGACCTTCAGTTAATAACAGTTCAGTGACTGTTCAAAATTGTGATGGCACTGAATGAGTGGTACTAATGACCCATCCTCAAAATTCTAGCCATCTCAGCACCCCCACAGTCATATGTTTGTGATTCGGGTGCTTGGCAACCGGTTTGCACTTACAACCATTGCTGCATGCCATGGTCACGTAATTGCCATTTGTGCCCTTCTCTGCCGACTTCCCACAAGCAAAGTCAATGGGGAAGATGGCAGGGAAGGTCACAAGTTGCTCCCATAAGTTGTTCCCACTGCTTTTTCTTCTGAGAAGCACTGCAGCACCCCCTCCCTGACTGCCCGTACTCACATGGCACCACTTCATCTTGTCTGGCTATGGGAATGAGAACCTTGCAAACCATTTCTATAAGAAAGGAGTGAGGAATCTGTAGTGGCCAATATCTGCATTTAAGATCTTTCAGTGGTGGAGCTACATTGAGTGGTCCACATCACACAGGTGGACAAACAAGGGTAGATTGGAGAATTTGTTTTTTAAATAGTGGTATTCTTATTTTATACCATTGTTCTTAGCCATTCTCCACTTTAAAATGGAAGAAAATTGGGCCTCCAATTTTCAGCGATCATGGCCACAAGAGGTTCCAAGGGCCACCATAAAAGGACTCATGATTTGCCTACCGCTTGATCTGAAGGTTGCCTTGAGATTTGTTCAAAACAATAACTAAGAAAAAAGCAAGAAGTATATTCCCTTTGGAAAAAATCCAGGGGCTAGCCATCTACACATATTTGTTTGGATGCTCTAATGCATTTTCTTACACTGAGTTTAAGAAGTATGCTTATATCAATAACTACCCCAAATTGACTGGGATTTAAAGAACATAATTTGCTTATGGATCAATTAGAAGAACAAAAGTCTGAAGACTAAAAAACATCATATTGCAGAATGACAAGCAGTTGTTCTGCATGTTTCATTTTAATAAAAGGAAAGCTCATACAGGTGTTTTCCTCCCCATGATTTAAGGGAGATTTCCATTACAAAATTGGAGACCCCCTGCCTTAGTTACTTTTTAATAAGGCCTTTTGTTTCTAGGTAATTAGTTCAAAATCTTGCCCCCAACATTATTGTCACCGCATGGAACCACACAAAGTGATGCTCTCCATTCAGCTTTTGTGCAAGCAGCTGTTTATCATTATCTCAGTGGGCATCAATTGGCATTTACAGCACCAAACAAAAAGATCTAATAGCCACAACTATACTGGTTCCTTGGACTCAAAGGTATACCTCATGGACAGAAAGAAAGTTCACTAGTGGGTCAGCTTTGGCATCTAGACAGCAATCCACTTAATTACATAGTTCAGTTCCCTTGATTTCACTAAAATCACATTAAAGCTTTAAATGTACATTGCATTAAAGATTCACATGAGGAAGCTTACATAGCAACAATTTGTTTTCTGTGCATGTATTCTAGTGCCATTCACAATCCCCTCTTTTTTTTAAGTGAGTATATTTGAAGACCTTGAATTTCTGAATTAAAAAAAATAGTGGTGAATGTTGTAAATGTAGAAAAAAAATCTGTTTTCTCCAATATACAATGCCCCTCATTTTGAGTTTGCTTCTGCAGCTTTAAAAGCATGATAACATGTAGATAGCATGGATTTAATTCCTCAATATAAGGATTAATTCTGTGCACAACTATCATTGAATTTTCTGAATTAAATGAGACAAGTGTTTTCCAATCCAGCAGACTTCCAGGGCCATATAAGGCACTGATAAGGGGAAATCATTAGTTATGCTGCTAAAAAGCATAAGGTCTATGATCAACCCTTTAATTAGCATGAAGAAATAAAGACCACTTGATTTTGTTGACACCAGAGCAACACCATAATTAAAGTAGAACTGAGATAGCATTTAATTTCCTTGATGTATTACAAAAACAACGTGGCACATCTTGAAGGGTACAGCATTCCATGCACTGAGAGTTAAAATTTTAACCATTTTGTTTTTGTCTAGACCAGAGAGATTTCTGCATTAAAACCAGCCAATTCCAACAAAACAGTTGGCACCACAACCTTTTTTTCTCTACTTAGCCTCAAGCAGAAAAAGGTTGGCATTGCCAGTTTTCAGCCTAGAGAAGATCAAAGGTCAAAAATGGCAAGAAAAGATCAATGGTCAGAAGTGGCAGCGTCAAGATGAATTGACAGGAAAAGCATCCTCAGCCTATATTCAGTTGACAAATAAGGGAGCTTATTCACTAAGGCTGAGTAAACAAAGGAGAAAGCTAAGCGCTTCACAGCCCTGAATTGATAATGGCAGTTGGAAAAGTGAAGATACCAAATCTTATGCATTACAGAAAGAATCCATTATTCTTCAGATATCCCACAGTTCCTCCAGGAACTCATCATAGCTAAAATAAGGATCACCCTTCATTCCCAGAAAGATAGCTTGGACTAAGAGTCACCCAGTGAGCTTTCATGGTACCAGGTGATCATTCCAAGCTTCTAGTGGTATCTACCTTTCCTCTTTTCCATGACTTCAGATTCCAAGAGATAGAGTTTATTCCGTTGCTTGTTCTTGCCAGGCTCCTACATTTTCTTTAGTTACCTAGTGACATTTTCAAATATTTGTCATCATGTTTCAAAGGAATCCAGAGACCTGCACCTGGTTGCAATTTTTTCTTTGTATGCTTAGGACTATACATTGAAACATGCTTGCATCCCATTTTTCTCTGTCATATTATTATAACTCAATCATCTACTTTTTAAGAAGCTATAATTATTATTTGCTTTAATAGATTGTATGAAAATCCTTTTTTATAGATAGTGGGATAAAAAACAGAACAGAAATCATCTTTTTTTTTAATCCTTACTGGCTGTTGATTCCATGAAATGGTACAGAAACATAGTAACACACAAAGTTTGTGCTTCTAATGCTGAATTCAAATAAAAGTGCAGGTAAAATGTGATGTCTAGCCACCCCTGATCTACAGCTAACATAGCTGAAGTTACACTGATTCTGACCAAGCTGTAACTCTCTCCCTAAAAATTACTGGCTAGCTCATGTCATCGCTTGCGGTTCCAAACCATATGCTAGTGTTTTCCTGGCATCCAACCTTGATGTGTAATTTGTGCAAGTGGATGTTCTTGCTGGAAAAAAAAAATCTCTGTCCAGCTATGTGATGTATTCATGCTGAGGAGAGAAAAAGGAAACACACTGGAAATAGGTAGCAGGTGAAAAAGAGGAAGATACAACAAAGCAACAACCAGCTGTTTTCTAACCACTGCTGCTTTGTTTGGAGCAGTAGCTGTTTTTCATCACCAAGTGAAAAGAGAGAGCCCTCAGAAAGGGTGGGGAGAAGAAGTGGTTGCAAGGAGAGAAGGAAGAGGCAGCGAAGACAGTGAAGAATCCAGATGGTTGTTTGGATGGAGAAGGAAGCTAGATGATTCTTCAGGGTAAAATCCTAAACAGACTTTTAGAGTGTAAGGAAAATTCTGCTTTCTTAATTACATTTTAATGATTATTTAAAGGTGAATTCTAAGTTTGCACATAGGAAGGAGACAGAAAGACTTCTGAAGAAATTCTTTAAAAGAATACTAAAAGAATCTCCAGAATCTTGCTGGATTCTTCCACAGGCATAGATCAGTTACCTCTGTACTAAAGGCTTAAATTATTCCAGAAATGCACATTTTTATTAAAAATGCACATTAGATGCTAGGACTTATTTCACATCATATCTGCTTTGATTCATACATAACTTGTGGAAGATGATCAGGCTCAGATTTTGACATACTTTAGTTATATTGCTTTGTTTAAATGGTTGCAGGACATTGCTACTTATGAAGGATTCCTATGGAAATACTATTAACTGACCTCATGGTTAGAGAGACTGATTTAAGGATAAATTCCTGGACTTTGAATAATGGCATTTTAGTTTAAAGAACTCAGGTTTTAAAGTTCCGAATTTAGTGGAAAGCATTTGATATGATTATATATCTATGTATGAAGGATTATTGTCCTTTCAAAACTCAAGTTAAATAGATATTCTGTTTAGTTTTTCAAGAAAAAACAACTCCAAAACATCTCTTTAAAAGTCTTTATGCCCCCCCTCCTCTGTGCAAACTTAGTATTCACCTTTAAATAATCATTAAAATGTAATTAAGAAAGCAGAATTTCCTTCACACTTCAAAAGTCTGTTTAGGATTTTACCCTGAAGAATTGTCTAGCTTCCTTCTTGATCCAAACAACCATCTGTTGACAGATAGCAAAGGAGAAAAAAACTGTTATCCTTAAAAATGGATTTTTTTATTGCTACTGACATTTCCAAATCAATAAAAACATTTGATCCCATAAGGAAGCAATAAAGACTTTTTTTTTAAAGGCATAGATAGAAGAGAAAGTAGGTCTATGTATGGATGAACAGACTACAGCAGCCTTTTCCTATGTTAGACTCAGCTTCTAGTATCTCAGTCAGTATGCTTCAATGGAATTATGGGAGTTGTAGTCCAACATATCTGGACTACATTTTACATTAGTTTCTGTACAATTTCTTCATACTGAATCAGAGGGAAGAACTTGTAAGTTGCTCTCACTTGTAGTTTTATCACTGACTAGAGCAATGAGTTTGATAGATAGCAGGGCAAATACTTATTTCTGTGTATTAGTATTACAATTCAGACCAAGTTTGTTATCTGAGCTAATAATTCCAAAATTCAAGCCCTTTTAAACTGCTCACATACCATTTAGATATTGCTTTATTTCTGGTATGTATCAAATGAGCACAGCTTAATAGTTTTTGTTCCTGTTGATTGCTTAATAAAAAGTATTCCGAGAATGCCATCAAGATACAAGATTTACAGAATGTGCTTATTATGCTTATCTCCAAAAGCCTTTTGGACTATATACAGATAGGTTATTAAAATACAATCTGATAGAGCCATATCCAGAAGAGACAGAATATGGTTGAATGAAAAAGATGAGAAAGCACCATAACTCATGCTTCTTCTTTCTTTTATAAAATAATGGTGAAAAACAAACTTGATAATATCTAAATATGAATATGCAGTGCACAGGCATTGCAATAGCTGTCAGCAGAACAGAATGAATAAATATACTAAGAAAGAAATGAATAAATATACTAACTGTGATGTTTAATTCTGAATTTTAAAAAAATTGTGAGCATGTTGTATATGCTACTTTGTATGTACTTTTTCAGCAGGTAAAATACATAAAGCAAGTATACATAAACTGGTCCAGTAGTGTCTAGCTTGCACTATGATCAGGTTAAGGCCTACCATACCAGAGGTGTTTGTATAAAGTGGATGTTACATTGTGCATGTGTCTGTGTGTCTATGTTTTATAATAATTTTATTAAACTTTACAGTTACAAAGATAAAACACTAATACAAACTGAGAAAAATATAAAAGAGTAAAAAGAGAAGAAAAAAAGGGCAAAGAAAAAGATACAAAATATATAGTAAAGAAAAAAGAAATATAAAGAAATAACTGCCCCCTTGATCACA
Organism: Candoia aspera; assembly: GCF_035149785.1. Classification (NCBI taxonomy): domain Eukaryota; kingdom Metazoa; phylum Chordata; class Lepidosauria; order Squamata; family Candoiidae; genus Candoia; species Candoia aspera. The sequence goes on from NC_086159.1 coordinate 45,201,443, forward strand.
GCAAATACAATTTCAGTAACTTATCACCTTCTCTGATACTACAACAAAAGGTCTCTTCGTCCCATATCTCATCTCTTATTTATAAACATTAGGATTAAATGACAAGGCTTCTTAAAGCTTCATCATTTATTCCTAATCAGTAAAAGTCCATTAAGAATTACCGAAGATAACAACATCTATATTAAACTAACTTTATATTCCTTCCCTTTGCTTTTAACACAGTAACTTACCACTTACTCTAAAATTCGACAAAAGGTCTCTTTTTCTCCTATCTCATCTCTTATCTATAAACAAATCTTTAAAGCCTTGTCATTCAGTCCTGGCTGGCAAAAATCCATTAAGAATTACCAGAAATAATCTTTTTGTTCTTTCTGGTTCCCTCTAGTGTTCAGCCTTCAAAGTCTCATCATATTTTTTTCTGGTCAACATTTTCCCACAAGATTTCTTATAATTATTCAAAATCTTCGTTGTTTAAATAAAATTCTAAACAGCAACATTTTCCCATAGGAACAATTCTTGTAGTTAGTTTCAAAATCTTATTTCAAATCTATCTGGCCTTTTAGTCCATTTATAACTTTCCAAAACCACTGTTCTAATCACCGTTTTGCAGTTTATTCCAAAATAGATTTTTGTAAGTCCTTAAACTAGCATAAAAACTTCTTTCGCTAAAGATTGAAGGAGACTCAACCAATGTAATTAAACTTGCCATTCTGAAGGTTCTTAATATCCAAAAATTTCCAGAAGCGATTAAGAAAGGAAATAGGTGAACCCAGGGTCCTTCTGAAGGCACCAAAGTGCAACTTGGGCAAAGATGGCAATCCCTCAGCTCCCAAAACTCTAAACCCACTGAAGACCACTGACTAACCGTCTCATGGGGAGCTACTGTCTGGAGCACTTGTGAGCAATCCTGAGTCCTCTCTTTGTCTGGAAAGGAATTTCAAGAAGCCAATCCATTAGCCAATTTCTCTTTCTGCTGCGGTTGTCAGGTCTGCTCTCAGCGGAGCCATCTTCAGTTCGCCATTGCTTCCCCGGAAGTCTGTAACACTCTGAGTTTGTGTGTGTTTGCATATAGGCATGAACTTTTGACCTTTTAATTTGCTTTTTAATGCCCAGAAAAAAGGTAGAGAGCTTTAGATGTTTAATATTTTAGGGCAAATATCTATACAATCTTATACTTTTACTGGGCAGTCCACTAAATATCTTAAGTGGACATCTAAAAAGACATATGTAAGATTCATGTATTTGCTGAGAAACAAATAGGGTTATGTCTTCTACTCTCCTTTGCAAAAAATGGGGGAAATTGTACAATATTCTGTAATACTATTTCCATTTCCAACAGACATCTCATGGGGAGGTGGAAGAAGTAATTGGGAAACTGGGCAGAAGAGATAAAATGGGGTGAGAAGTCAGAATTATGAGTGTTGCCTTCTCCTTTAGCACCTCTAGTTCCAAATAAACATAAAAATGTTGCACCTTAGCAAAATCAATGAGAAAATATTCTTAATTTCAATAGGAATTAAATGCAATGAACTCTATGGATCCAACTCAATATGTTTACACCCATTTACCTTTGATATGAATGACGTTCATCATGACAATGAGTAGTATAGATGCAGCAGCATCAATCAACTAGGTGTTTTGTCCCAGGTGTCTAAGTTAACATTGGACAACATTAGCATGGTATAGTCTGAATCATTTAAGGCCTGAATGCATTCAAGTGAAACTGGCTGTTTTAGATGCAGAATCTCCTAATCATCTTTGAATGTCTTTCCATACCTTATGATTAGAGCCAGTATGGCCTAGTGGTTAACGCTCCAGGCTAGAAACCGGAAGTCTGTGAGTTCTAGTCCCACCTTAGGCATGAAAGCTGGCTGGGTGACCTTGGGCCATTCTCTCAGCCCAACTCACCTCATAGGGTTGTTGTTGTAGGGAAAATAGGAGGGGGAATGAGTATTAGGTATGGTCGCCACCTTGAGTTATTTGTAAAAATAATAAAGGTGGGTGTCCTAACAACCAGGAAACACACTGAGACAATGAACTGGTCTCTAATATTTATTGCTAGTACTTAACAGGAATCCTAACAAACTGAAGAAGCGTGGGAAAAAACCCAGCCATATAAACCCCCAAGGGTTAAGGCGGTCCCGATCTGTGTCTCTTTGAATGGCTGAACAATTCATCAGTGCTACGCATGCGCTTGACAGTCTGGATGGGAGCCCCCTGCTCGCCATCCTTACTCATGACAGTGGGATAGAAAATAAATTAAAATTAAATTAGCATGGTTTTACCACCATATTTTTATATTGTTTAATAAATGAAGGATATAATCTAAAGCAGTGTTTTTCAAAGTTTGCAACTTTAAGAGGTGTGGGCTTCAACTCCCAGAATTCCCCAGCCAGCCTGACCACACTTATTAAAGTTACAAGAGGTCCACATTTCTTAAAGTTGCTGAGGTTGAGAATCACTGCACTAGACAAGCTAGTTGCCCACAATTGTGGGCCTGCTTGCTCAAATCACATGGATAGCATGCAGATTATGCCTCCCTTTTCAGTGGCCACTATTAGTACCACCACTAGTAGCTCTGTCCAGACAAACTCAGTGACAGACAAGACCTGAATTGTTCCACTGGCCTCCTTTGAGATTATTTGGCAGCCTTGTTTTACCCTGAGTTCCAACCTTTGGCATTAAGCAATGGCTGTTTGCACGGTTGTCATGTTCACTGATTCAATGTAGTTTATACATCATAACGTTTCACATGCCATGGCGCTGACGCGCGTTTCTGTTTGGGAGGGAGCTGCTGTGACACCTTGTACCAAGCTCGGTATGTGAAATCAGTACAATGGAATGTGTTTGGGTTATGTTATCTATTCAAGGCCTTTTCCCACAGACCATCAGAGACCATTAGGAGCACCTGGGATTGTGAACTTGAGAAGATTCTATGGGGGGAGGGATTTCATTTGCACCAAGGGTTTTTAGTTTGAATTTGGCGTGCTTTCATCATTCTCAGGTTTCTCTGTGATCCTGCATACTGTTCTTTAATAAATCAGATATCTTTGAATTCCTGCTCATGAGTCTGATGGTGTTTTAGAATAGGCAACCATTACATAAAGCTGAGAATCCCAAAGTTGTACCGTTAGCTCCTACCAAGATCAGTCTCTTGTGAAGGAAAATAGTTAACGATGGCTGAGTCAAAATCCACGACCGGGGGACTCAAGGAGACGGCTAGCTTGATGCCCGAGTCGACGGTCAAGAGGGGAGAACTGGATCTCACCCCAGAACCTTCAGAATCCCGAGACCTGTCAAGGGAGGAATCGAGTTCCAATTCTGATGCAGAGGAATCTGACAATGGGGAAGAGCCAAAGCAACCTGCACCCAGCGAATTGCTTGCAGAGTTGATCACCTTGGATGAAGTGGGGGAACCCCAACCAGGGACGTCGGGGACGTCCTGGAAGTATCGGTTCCCGCTAACCCCAGACAAGGAATCTACTATGGTGTCAACTGAGAGGAATCTGGGCATGCGAAGGAGAGGGGACTCTCGAACCCCTGAGAGACTAAGAGTGGTGGAAGCCAAAATAGAATTGATGGAGTACGTGTTGAGAAACCGAGGAGATCCCAGCTTGCCGCAACCATCCCCCATCCTCTCATCCAGACCGCCGGCGGAATGGGGCCGGAGATGGCTCCAGGATGAATCTCCACCCTGCAGAGCCTGGCTGTCCTAACAGCCAGGAACCACGCTGAGACAAGGAACAGATCTCTAGTGTTTTATTACTGCTACATAACAGAAATCCTAACAAACTGAAGAAGCGTGGGAAAAACCCAGACATATAAACCCCAAAGGTTAAGGCGGGCCCGATCTGTGTCTCTTGGAATGGCTACCTAATTCCTCAGTGCTATGCATGCACTTTACAGCCTGGATGGGAGCCCCCTGCTTGCCATCCTTACTCATGACATTGGCCATCAGTATCCCCAACCCGAAAAGGGAAAGCTACTGTAACCTGGGGCCCAACCACTCAAGTGCTGGCTGGTTCCACTCCAAAGGAGGCAGAGTGAGAGACTTTTCTGTCAAGTTTGATGGGGATCCAACAAAGTTACCTTTCTTTTTAACTAATGCTAAAAGTTATACGAGGCAGTTTGGGGCATGCCTCCCTTCTGAAGAGGCTAAAATAACTGCCATTGCCACCAAATTGAAGGGTCGAGCGGCTGACTGGTATGTTCAATTAAGTGATGCTGACTCCCCTGCACTTGATTATTTCAGTGATTTCATGTGGGTGTTAAAGCTGCATTTTGAAGATCCCCTGGCCAAGGCAAGAGCTAAGAAGGCGCTGAAGGATCTCACCCAGGGCCAAATGTCAGTAGCTGATTACGCCCTAGAGTTTAAAGCTCTGGCTGGGAAAATCACTGACTGGTCTGAGTCCACTCTAATAGAGCGTTTTAAAGAGGGACTCAACCGGGACGTCCTGCATTGGGTGTTGTGTAGAGATGACCCCGAGTCATTGTATGACTGGATCTGTCTGGCGGGCAAGGCTGAGCATGCTCAGCATACCTTCATGCAACCTAAAAGATCTGAAAAACCACCCGCCACCATGAGGGGACCCCGAAGTGCTGCGACTGCTGCCCAGACAAGCTATAGAGGCTGGGATGAGGAGAGAGATCGGCGCTACACAAGGGGTCAGTGTCTCCAATGTGGAAAGGAGGGCCATCGAGCAGCTGAAAATGCTCTTTCAAGGTTTGGACCGATCACAGGAATTTGGAAGCCCTCCGCACCCATGACGTCTTAGCCCTAAACAGATTCACTGGGCTCAGTTTTTCAGTTGCTTTAACTTCCAGTTAAAATTTATTCTGGGAAAGAAAAACTTTCTGGCCGATGCCTTGTCATGTTTACCTCAGGACCTTGACCAGGTGGCAGATGTGGTTGGGACTGTTCTCACTGAACCATAACTGGGCTTGGTTGCTGTCACTCAGAGCCAGACCCATGCACAGGGAACGCCGCCCCCAGCCCAGTTTGGGAAGCAGAAAGTGCAAGTTCCTTGTCAGTTATAGAAGGACTTTCTCCAGGCACTGAAATCTGACACTTGGTTGCTAGCTAATAGAGACAATGTTCTTTTGAAAACGGTCTGGTGTGGGTGGAACACCACCTTTATGTGCCTGAAACTTTAAGAGCTGATGTTTTGCAGTGCTCCCATGATGATAAACATGCTGGACACTTTGGTTTTGTCAAAACCTTGCATTTGGTTCGCCGTCAATTTTGGTGGCCAACCTTAAGACGTGATGTAAAAGACTATGTTGCTTCCTGTCCTGTTTTTGCCATGTCAAAACAAAAAGGCGGGAAACCACAGGGGCTTCTACAGCATCAAAGTACTGGACAAACCCCTTTTCATGTGGTTTCTGGTCACAACTTTGTTCCCATCCCTGAACTGCCACAGCCCCCTTCCCAAACATGTTCTGCATCTGACTGGGCTGTTAAACTGTCTGATTCCTGGCCAGTAATTCAACAAGCTTTGGCTGATGCCCAGACTGCTTACAAGTCTCAAGCTGATAAGCATCGTTCTTTACAACATGACTTCAAAGTTGGGGATCAGGTGTATCTATCTACTAAATTTATCAAATCACCTCAACCCTCTAAAAAACTTGCTCCCAAATTCATTGGTCCTTTTCCTGTTGTTCATATTGTCAATCCAGTTACTGTTCAATTGGAACTGCCTCACAATTTGAAGCGCTTGCACCCTGTTTTCCATTGCAGCTTGCTGAAGCCTGTGCACCACTCGCTGCATTGGCACCCTCAACCTCCTCCTCCTGCTCCAGTTATGATTGATGGCCAACAACACTTTGAAGTCAAGGACATCGTTGATTCTCACAAGCTTCGGGACACCCTGCAGTATCTGGTCTGATGGAAACACTTTCCTCATCCTGAATGGGTGTCTGCCCACCATGTTAACGCTCCTGATTTAGTTAACCGTTTCCACCATGCTTATCCTTTGAAACCTGCTGCTTAATGTAGTCTTCATTTGGGGGGGGGGCAGTATGTCATGTTCACTGATTCAATGTAGTTTATACATCGTAACGTTTCACATACCATGGTGCTGACGCACATTTCTGTTTGGGAGGGAGCTGCTGTGAGACCTTGTACCAAGCTCGGTATGTGAAATCAGTACAATGGAATGTGTTTGGGTTATTTTCTCTGCTCAAGGCCTTTTCCCGCAGACCATCAGAAACCGTTAGGAGCACCTGGGATTGTGGACTTGAGAAGATTCTAAGGGGGGAGGGATTTCATTTGCACCGAGGGTTTTTAGTTTGAATTTGGCGCGCTTTCATCATTCTCAGCTTTCTCTGTGATCCTGCATACTGTTCTTTAATAAATCAGATATCTTTGAATTCCTACTTATGAGTCTGATGATGTTTTAGAATAGGCAACCATTACAACGGTGCCTTTAGAAGAAGATGAGGTTATGTTTGCTACAGAAGTTGGCACTGATGCGGTAAGAAGCAAAAGACATGTTCTTTAGTGCTTAATGTAGCTATAATTAATAATTCTGTGAGATAGCTGGCCATTATCTCTTTCTTCATTAAATGGGCTTGCAATCTATATTTAAAATGTCAGCACCAGAATTACCAAAACAAAGTCTGGTAATGGAATGCTTTAAACAACAAATGACTAAATCCAGGAAAACATTTTTTTTTTTAATGGGAAAATTGGCAAAGAAATTTCTTAGCACCATAAACAAATGTTGGTTGCTTCTTTCACAAGCAAGTAATAATTAAAGGAAAGGTGGAAGTAGGTGGAGAAACAATTTAGAGGTTCCCTGTCTTGAAATTGCAGGTTCAGTATTTCCCCTTTTCAGTAATTTTCTCATTCTCCCAAACCCTTTCATACTTGCTGTTTGTTTTCCTGGAATTCTTCTCTGAAGCTTATTCTACCTTATTCTATCTTCAGAGCTCTCTCTTTGACTAGTTCAACTGACCAGAAAGAAAGATCTTAACTGTGCTCTTTGCCTTACACAGGAATGATCAGCTCTTCAATAACGTTCTTTGGTTAATTGCCCATTTTCCTGTTGCGGAGTACCAGTTTAACTGACTCGGTGTCCTTGAGTTGTATGTAAAAAATCTGCTAGCATGAAAGAACTCCTCTCCTGAAGCTAGCTGAGCTAATGCAACAGCAAAGTCATCATAATCAACAACTCACAATTGCACCCCTGCCATGAAAATTCCACTCACATAATAGGTTTGTTTGTTCATTTGTTCATTCCATGTAAGAAATGGGAAAAATTAGGCCCACCAAATTTCTTCCACTTTTCTACCACATCATCTAGCTCAGGTTTCTACTGCAGTTGTTCTCATGGATTCTTCAGTTTAACTCAAATGACATTGCTGTACAACTGAATGCCGTTTTACAAAATGTTACTAAATGCTCCACACCTATGGTGAATTGTCACATTTTCTTCCTTGTGGAGACTTTCTTTCATTTATATCAACTTCTGTTGTCATCTAGCAGGCAGAGTTCAAAAGTTGCAGAGAAAGAAGAGGCAACAATTGAATCTGTGGCTATTGAGTTTCTGTCATTCTTTCATTAAAGATATAAAGAGTATTTCATGGAAATAAAGATGGCATCAGTTTCACTCAGAGACCTTCAATGAGTTATTCCAGATTGATCAGGGTAAGAAGGGTGAGAATTAAAGAACTACCATTATGGATCAGGAGTGTTAAACACTGCAGTAATCTAAAGACTGAATGTCAGAAAAAGTATACTCTGAGATTAATATTTCCAACTGTTTAAGGAAGTAAATATCTTCATTCTAAAACATTATGAACTTCATTCATTTAATATAAAATAAGTGTGCCTGTATGCAAAAACAGGCATCTACTGTAAATAGCAATGAGTCCAAACTGATAACTAGTGATAAATTGGACACAATAATGTAATCATGTGCACCATTATGTCAGTGCATGTATGTTATAATTTTGGCATCACTGCTGTTTGCTGCAGATACCTCTGCATAAACACCATTTTCGTGAGATTATGGAGTGACTCAGTGGATGTATTTTCAAGCACAGAAATAAAACTTGTATCCTGGGCATATAATACCTTGTATTGAACTCCAGCCATAGTTATACCCAAAATGTCTTCTATTTGTCTGATAAGGATGACTAATGGTTCCAATACATAATTAAAAATAAGAGGAAATAAATCACTTCCTTTATGAATACCACAAGGCATCTTATTTATGTATTTATTTATTTATTTATCAAATTTATATAGCCACCCATCTCACAGATATGGCTCTGGGCGATGTACAATAAAACAACCAGTTAAAACAATTATAAAACAATAACTAAAAACAATTTAAACACAAATATAAAAAAGAATATGGGAAAATGGACCAGCATCCTACACACATTGAAACCATCTTGTGGGCTCCCCATTTCCCTGAGATCCCAAAGCCTGTTGGAAGAACCACGTTTTGAGGAATTTCCTAAATGCCAGTAAGGTTGGGTCTAATCTCACCTCAGGGGGAGTGATGTTCCAGAGGGCAGATGCCACAGCAGAAAGGCCCATTCCTGGTTCCCATCAGATGGAACTCTTCAACAGACATGACCCAAAACAGGCCATCCTGCTGGACCTGATGGGACAGGTAACTGGGGAGAAGTGGGCCCTCAAATAACCTGGTCCCATGCCATGTAGGGCTTTAAATATTAAAACCAGCATCTAGAATTGAACCCAAAAGCAAACTGGCATCCAATGTAGCTCACAGAACAGAAATGTAATGTGTGCTGTTATAGGAGCACACATAACTGCCCATGCTGCTGCATTTTGCACCACCTGAAGCTTCTGGAAGCTCATCAAGGGCAGGCCCATGTACAGCATGTTATAATATTCCATTTGGAAGGTGACCAGGGCATGAGCCCCTCTTGTGCTAGTAACTCCCCAAGATTACACAAGATGGCCTGCAACACAGCTGCACTTTGTTCTTATAGCCTATATTCGGATTCCCCTGGTAACTCAGGAGGGGGAACTGAGCTGATGCGGGAGGTGATGTAATGGTATGTGAGAATGACCTTGGGAAACAAGAGGGAGAGCTGTAGACTGAACAACCAGCAAGTAAAAGGTATCTCAGCCCAACAAAGAAGGGAGAGCATGGGAAATATTTCAGAAGGGACCCTCCCTATTTTTCCAGAGAGTAAAAGGAAAGGATGGGAGAAATGCTTTCAATCTTGCAAGATTCTGTTAATGTAACCTTACACTAAATATAGAGCTAGTACTCCTGATTGTGTTTCTTGTCTGGACTACCTCACAGGGCTAACAGTATGGCTCCAATTATTAAAAGAAGAAAATCCATATTTAGACAAATATTTCCACTACAACATATCAAAAGCCGTTTCCACATTCAACAAGGCTCCAGATGTTGATTTTAGTGTTTCTGAATGTACATCCAGAATGCCAATTAGTAATCTAATATTAGACATTAGCTTCACTGACTGTGGGAAAAGAAAAATCTTTCTCAGCTAGAACTGCCTGAAATATGATCAGATCTGCAAATAAATGGGTCACTGCAAATGGCATGCTGAAAAGCTTAGCTGACACTCAAATTGTTGTCCAGAGTATAGTGGTGCTTATAAAATGATCTGCAAGGGAGAGGTTTCCAAAGGAAACCTTTATCTTAACTTCCTCACAGTAGTCATCACCTAAAATATTTAATACAAAACCTTGATAATCCTTAACTGATGAAACAAAAGTTGGATTGTTTGGCCACAACTACACAAGATTCATTTGGAGAAAAAAAGAATAAAGAATTTGAAGGGGAAAAAAAATCTTGTTAAGCCTTTGAGGTAGCTCTATAATGCTTTGCAGTTGTTGCATAAGAAATATTCTGTGGGTAAAAAGAATAATGAATTTAATTAAATATTGACATATCCTAGAAGCTAGCATTCCACAGTAAGTGAAAAAAAAATAAAATCAAAGAGAGATTGGATATTTCAGCAAGTCAACAATCTGAACCTCCAAATCAAACATGAAGTAATTACAGGAAAGAATGATAACACTTTTTCCACAGTCTCCAGATTTGAATATGATTGCAAATCTGTGGAGGTATCTCAAATATGCAGTGTATGCAAGGTGAACCAAGAATACAGTAGAAGAGTTCCACAAGAAACAGACTCTTTGCTGGCTACAAAAAGCATGTGGAAGTTGCTATTTCTGCCAAATGAGGTGTTACTAAATACAAGCTGAAAGGATATCCAAACATTTGTGCATGCCATATTCAGTGTTTTCTTATTCCGAATCTGTAAACAACTGTAGTTAAACAATAAGTATACATTCAAATTTACAGAAATATTTTATGAAGAAGTTATGTTATCTTCGGTTCATTTAGGGATTCATTGAAGCATACAATATGACCAGGTGTGCTTAAATTTCTGCATGCAAAGTTAGCGTTTTGAACATTTTTTACTTTGGCTGTGTATCAGGTAACTATGGCTGATACTTTATATCCGTTATTAGATCACAATACTTCCTTACCTCAGTCTAATTCTTGTACGTTAAAAGTACTACAAGCTTATATGATGGAGTTCAATTTGGTGGATACTGTATATAGTAGTTACTTTTAAATTCTTTACATTAGTGTGTATGTGTCTCTCTGTGTGTGCATTCCAATTTCATCTGTCAACTTGATATTTAATTGGGTGAATTCATAAATGCAATATACATATTACTGCTGTATCTAAACATATCCAATTAATATTATCAATTAGTAAAAGAAAGTGTCACCTCAATTTTTCCACATAATATTTAAATTATGTATTAAAGGACCCATTTTTTTATCAAGCCAATGCAACAAATATTTGAAGAATTTTTTCCTATAAATAGACATTCTATGAATTTACTGGTTCTTTGGGCTGTTTTTAATGCACTTACTATATATTTGTGCATAGAAAAAGAAAAAATCAAAAAGTATTATAATCTTCCATATTATTTTGGCCAGACTTGCTTGTAATAATTGTCTTATACTGTATTTAATGGTCAAATATATATTAAATCTCCTTATAAGCCTACAGGGATTTCCCCTCCCAAATCTAGCTTGATCTCGCCTCTTTTTCTTTGCACCATGCAATATTTGCTTTCAGTTTACATCTACCTTTTTCTTTTCTTTTCTTTTCTTTTCTTTTTTCTTTTTCAATTAAAAGTCCTTCAGAGATCATTACAGCTATTCAGCTGCATGATACAGAGTTTATCAAGAAGTTATTTTGGGTGAATTCATTTCTTAAAGGAAGAGAAAAGCTATTTCTGTAACTCCAAGCACAACCTTTATCTCACTGAATATCAAATCTATGGTTATTGCCTTGAACCTAGAAGAAAGGAACAGTGAAATTGCTTCAACAATACCATTCAAGGCAGTTTTATTCTGCCCCCTCTTCCTGCATTTTATTGTCTCATAGAATGGTAAGTGTATTCTTAGAGAAAGAATTAATCACTAAGATTTATCATGGTATTTCACACTTACATTTAATTCAAATGTCCTCTTAGATACTCAGACCTGGGAAAAGAGAATACATTTCTATTTAATAAACAGTATTGTTTAGTCCTTATTTAAGAGGCTACCCTGTCTTGGCTGTAGAAAAAGACAGATTTAATTTAATTAATTTAATTTAATGATCAAAGACTAAGTCAAATGTACAGTTAAACCCAGTATAAGTACCACAAAAAATACACAAAACTGTAAACAATTGAGCATTCGATAGAAAAAGCAATTGCAATGAATTTGGTGTCAGCTGACAGCACAAGAGTACTTTCCTCCCTGAGCTGGCATGAGACCTGGATAGAAGAGGAGTTATTAAATCAACATGCCATGCCATGTAGAAGGGCAGCACAAAAGCACATGAGAAACTGCTTCTATTTCTTCCACAAGCACAGCCAGAGTCCTTCTTGTGCAGGGATGTTATTAAATCTACCTTCTAATAATAAAGATGGCAAAACATTACACTGAGGCAGGTGAGGGTAAATCTTCTTCTATAAGATTGGCAGACAATATTTTCCTAATGCTTAGCATAGGAGAATGACCTCCCAAATAGGCCACTACAAACATGGGTGGCATTCAATTTAAGTTGTTCTGGATACTAAGGGCCCTTTGTTATAATTCATACAAGGTTCTTCAGGGCCAAGCCAAGAGAGAGAAGAAGATAACCTTGATGGAGATATGCAGGAATCATTACCCAGGCAAAAGGGACTGAAGCATTTTTTTAAGTTCAGAACTATGAGATAACATGCAGAAGCAACTCAGGCAGACATCTCCCTAGTTCGCTGAACCATAAGGAGGAGGAGAAAGTACAGCATAATTAGACTTGCAAGATTCTGTCATTATAGATAGAATCTCAATCAATCTCAATTAATATAGTTTTAGCCTTCCTGTGGACTTGATTTCCAGATCTGGACTATCTGGTGGGGCCTACACCAAGCCAAATAGTGGGCCAATAGCCAATAGTACTGTAAACCTATGAGGATGCTAGTCCCATGAAGGGATAACTTTGTCCTGCAGGATCAGGGATGCTAAAGTGCTTCCAAACAAACAGCAGTTTCAGACATCAATACTGCATATGGGTTTCTGGAAATTAGCCCATATTTTATTCTCAATAAGAGGGATGATATACAGTAGAACATTTGGAATACAGATCTCAGAAATTTAGATAGTACTGGCTTATTTGGAGTTAAGTCTTTACAGTATAGTAGCAAATCTGTGGCTGTAAAGCAAATATATGATGACCTTGACTCTGGACAGTTTTGTAACAGCAAGGAAGTGATGATTGCCATTATGATCAGGAAAACTGTGTGTGTGAATTTTTGAGCCCTATCTGTGACCTCCTTATTACAGTTGGCTGATGGTTAGAAATATAAACCCATATTTAAAAATTTAATTTGATGCCAAAGCCATTAATATTCTAGGAGTAGTTATGAATAGCAGGCCTTTCAGAAAAGGTAACTGCTTTAATGTTATTTTAGTTAATAGCGAGCTACTCCTCACCGTAATATTGGGCCAGGGCACAAAGGTTCCATTTCAGGCCCACGTATTAAAGAAAGGATTCCAGCATTGTCAGCATATAGAAGGATGAAGATAGGTCTATCACTTAACATTTAAACATAAATTATAGGTGACAAGTGCTCTGAAGCTCCATAGCGGAGACACTTTGCACTGTTTTCCTGTGATTTCATGAAAAGCAACTGCAGCATCAATCAATGAAAGAGGCAACCAATTCCTCCCAGAGCCTGGCTCAGGGATTGAATTAAAGGCTGCCTTTAGGTCAATAAAGGCCACTTAATGGATCCTGCATGGGTGATTTATATATATATATATACTAAATGGGGATACTGATCAAGTATCAAATGCCCTTCCCTGGATCTGGCTTGTTCCTGTCAAGATGGTTTCCTACACCATCCAATCTAGACGTTTTCTATGGAGGTGCTCAGGATACAGCTTGCTAATTATACCCAACAAGTCAGTGGGGTGAAAATCAGATGGTTTTTTCCTTGGGGTTTTTTTTGATATATTGGGATGATGCTTCATCTGTTCCAAACTTGAAGAATCTGGGAAGGTAGAATCTACTATGGTGTCAACAGTGTTCCTAGGACTCAAGCCCACCATTCCACTATGTCTTTAGCATTTCAGCATGACATGGATAAACACAGAAAATGAATGCAATGTTGTTCCTAATCAGCTTGTATAAAAGTGAGTCTGAGAACAAGACTGAGTTAATATCTAAACTAGCTTTCCATAACCTGGTGTTTTTCAGATGTGCTGGAAACACAGTTCCTAGAACTGGCCTGGCCAACAACACAGACCTCGGATACAGGTATACTTGGATTATTTCTTTTAATCTGTTCAATTGTGTCCAATTCTCAGAGACTGCCTGGACAAGTCCCTGCAGTTTTCTTGGCAAGATTTCAGAAGTGGTTTGCCACTGCCTGCATCCTAGGGTTGAGAGAAAGGGACTGGCCCAAGGTCACCCATCTGGCTTTGTGCCTAAGTTGGGACTAGAAGTCACAGTCTCCCAGTTTCTAACCTGATGCCTTAACCGCTATGCCAAACTGGCTCTCTGGAAATGTATACACACATACAAAATAACAAGACTCTACATCTTTCAAAAATTATTTGCAAAAAGTGCTTCAGACCTCATACAAGCATAATACATTTCAGTTATTCTTTAAAATAAGCCCATAAAAATGAAACTTATGGATTAAAATGTGTGTTTAGGCACACTGTATACATATAAAATATTACATACAAAATAGGTCCTCTACTATTTCTGAAGCTGCATTGTTCCTTGCTTGCATCTTACTTACAAATTGCCCTAATTCCTCATTTTTGGAGCATAAAGAAAGATTGCTTAAAGGTACACATGTTAAAGCCAACTTAAATGGGAATGTTTTAATATACAAAAAAATTTGCTAATTTAGCCATCATCCCATTTTTAAGAAGTTCTACTGTTTCACCAAATAAACATTCAGAAACTAAAAATACAGATTTTTTTTAATCCACCAACTAAAAGAACAAAAGCTACTGAAGAAGAAAAAGAACAATTGAGAGTGGATTCATAAGAGATGTTGAGGAGAAATGCAAATGTTTTTAAATCCATATATAGTACAATGAACTCAGAATAACTGTTTTTTCAAGCATAACTATTGGTCAGTGGTATGTTGTTTAAGGACATTTGAATATGTCCACAATAAATCAATCAAGTCTATTTATTAATAAAAATGCTTGAAGAGTATGCAACAAGAATCTTTTTAGCAGTATAAAACTCCATACATACCTAAAATCACAGGCTTGAGCAGGGGTTGCTCACATCCAAAAGGACCTTATATTTTCTCATAGCTTTTCTTTTAAATTATGTTTCGTGTCATTTAAAAACATGTCAAGCAGCAGAATAACATAATGAATTTAAATGAGCTGTTGGTGCCTCTAAGAAATTGTTACATCAATCTGTGATATGAGGACTAAAAGAATCAACAATTGATCTGAAAAAGGTGTGAAAAAGAACAGCAAGCAAATACCATAAAGTAAATAAATGAGTGTCATGTCATAACTATGAGTTTTGCCAATAGGAATAAAAATCATTTTATAGGAGGAGATTTCACTTCAAGGCTTGAATCATTTTTCTTTAGCTTGAGTCATCAGATAAGAATATAGGACTTGGGGTAAGGAATGTGCAAATATTGTGGCCCACTGATGACATGAAGTGACAAAATGAACTCATACTGCATGCAAGCAGGAGACTCTAGGATAGCTACCAGTAGAACATTTTTCTGTAAATAATAATAATAATAATAATGTATTAAATTTATATGCCACCCAACTCCCAGCAACCCTTTATTTGTGACCTTCAGAGCACAGTGCAATAGGCCAATAGACAATCAGATAAGTCTTCCATTGTGCAGGGCACCTGAATATATAGTATGATTGGGCAATTAATTGCATACAGTAATTTTATTTGGGCACTATGAAACAAGGTCCAATCATTATGAGAGTGAAAGAAATAAGCCCCCAATTCTGCAATTATTGTTGTGGCCGGGTGCTAGGGTGTCCTCAGACAAGTGAAGAAGGAGTGGAAAGAACAAGAACCTGGAAGAGAAGGAACCTGGCAAATATTGTTAGGTCTAGCACTGTGACTTTGACAAAACCATATTCTACTGCCTCAACACTCTGACCTTGGATTAGGACCTCGATCCAGAGGCAAAGCCTCCAAGCTGACAAGAGCATCAATGCCACTGAATCAAGATTCAAAGACATCCAATTCAGTAATTTGATGTGGGAAAAATGATTTGATTCAAAGATTTGATCAAACTACTTTCAAATTGAAAATTTACACAAGCACAACTGCCTTGTTCTTGTATTATTCAAACTATTGACAGGACACCTATTTTTAAAACAGGCAGGCATCAAAGGAGTATTTGTACGTAATTATGTAGTACATGTGTGTGATACACATATGCAACTCACACATGCACAGACACACAAAGCTGCCTTTGGCCTATCCAGTTTCAATTTGCAGGAATTCTGCAAGGTCTTAAGCCATCTTTTTTCAATCCAGATACACCTTGATACATCACTGAACCCCAAATGTATGGAAGCTAAATGTATGTTTTCCCCCTGAACTACATCATCTCCTTAGCTTTACACCTGTAGGTTTAAAACAATGACTTGTTGTTCTATTTATAGGCAGAATTATAATACCAGGGGTTCCTAAACTTTTTGCCATCACACTTTCCTTTAGTGTAATCTTAATGTACACCCCTCCCCTAAAAATCCAAACACCAAAGTGAATACGAAGAAAAATGAAAACAACACAATGGAACTTTGGGAAAGGTGGATTTATTGTAACAATGTAACTAAAAGGTACTTCATGCACACCCTGGGCTCTTGGGTGTACCGCCCTGGGGGGCTACACCTCACGGTTTAGGAAACCTTGTATTATACTCTTCTACTAAATTGTTTAAAATTTCAAAAGGAGTTGGTGACTCTTTTTAAATTTCTTAAAGTAGTGACAAAATGGATGACAGTATATCTTTTGTGCCCCTTCTATCCTAAGAACCAGTCTGAGGCTCATAACATTGACGGCAACCCAACCAATTACTATAATACTGTGCTGGGGTAGGAGTTAGTGTATCTCTCTCTCTCTCTTTTTTTTCATTCCTGTCACTTTGATCCACTGTTAATTTGGAGCATGCAGTCTCTTATGATGTAAGTAAACCAGAATATTTGGTGCGTTAGACCCAGTAGCAGCACAGGTGAACAAATGTGAGAAAAAGAAAGAAATCAAATTATGTAAGTAATTGGTACCAATAAGGAATAAATTAACTCAACTGATACAAATGTTCTTTTTTTAAAAAGAATTTTATTGAGTTTCAAGACAGGATAAAAGCTACAAAAAAACAAAGAAACTACAAAAAAGGAAAAAAGAACTAAAAAGGTATGAAAACACAAGAATTTTTTTCTTTCAAAACTACAGAAACTTCTGACTTCTGACTTCTAACAGCAAGGATATACAAAAATCTCCATAATCAATTTATTACATTAAACCCTACATTAAACCCTTATATTAAACCAAAACTACATTATTTTTATAAATCATTCCACTTTAGGACATTATAAAAATCACTAAGTACAGTTACTCCCCTCCTTCTATTAAAATAAAGAAAAAAAATTAATATAGACCCCCTAAACAATTTCCCCACCAAAAAGATAACATTTAATTATTCCCTTCCTACTATTCTATACATTTTTGTCCACTATAATAAGAATCAAACTAAAAAGCACATAAATTGTCTGCCATTATACTTAATAGTACAACAGTTTAAATAATCTTAATCTTAATAAACCCAAAACCCCAAAACCATTCAAAACAGTGGCCTTAAATCAAATCCTTAAAACCATCCAAATAAACATTTTATACCCTAATAATCTTAATCCAAATCCTTAAAAGCAAATAACATCGGTCAAACCCTTAAAGCAATCCAGATAAACATTATTTAACCCTTATCCCACTTCAAAATAAACCAGGGAATTTACATGTCCCCACAATGTGTTGTTTATTCATTTAGTCGCTTCTGACTCTTCGTGACTTCATGGACCAGCCCACGCCAGAGCTTCCTGTCAGTCATCAACACCCCCAGCTCTCCCAGGGATGAGTCCATCACCCACAATGAACACAGAGATTTTCTCTTGAAAAAATCAAACAGCCCAACTGCCCCCCTCAAAAATTCCAGCTTGTCTTCAAAAAACCTCCCACACATAATGACCCCTTATTTTTCATGGCATTCCACCAGAAAGTCAATTTCACTTCTTGCTTGCAGATCTCTCTCTCTCCATTAAATTTTTCCAACTCCACTATCTGACCTTCGTCCAGCATCTCAACAGAAATCCTGATCTCACTCTTAGAAGAAACATTTCTATTACTGTTGAATTCCCAAATTTCATCCCCAACTTGATGGCACATTTTAGACCTCATATTTTCCAAGATGTCCTGAATAGCTTGCATAAAAGCTTGGTAGAAGTCAGAAAAAATCTGTTTAAAATCTTCCATATCTCACGCAGTAGATTATAATGCCCCCTAGGGGCTTAACCAGCAAAAGTCAAAGAGATGGAAAAATTCCAAAATGTATTTACACAAGTGAGAGTGAGATAGGCAGACAGTTCCCAAGGAAAAATAGAAACAGAAAGCTGAAGGTTCAAATCAGCCAATTCAACATGTAGGAAAATATCTTCAAATTTAGTACAAAAATAATAACTGGAAGACAATTGTTTACTCTCAATCCTCCTTTATATTTGGAAGGAAAACAAAGTCCAAAACTTAAAAAAGAATTTTTTAAAAAAAAGTAATTTCCAAAATAACGATAAGCACCAAAAGAGTCAGCTTCTCCTCACTGTAGAAACCTTCTCTTAAGTTACTCATACTTTAAAAAAAAAAACTATAAATTTAGTGATTTAGAAATGGGGCAGCCAGTCTTAGTGTACCTTTAAGGCTACAGCATGGCTTGGAAAGTGATGACAGCCCCGCCTCCCAGCTGGCTCTTACCAGTCCAACGTGAAAAGTTGTTTGCACTCTTCTGGCTGCAAGCAGCCATCCGGAGGACAGATGGGATGATTCCAGGTGTTCTCCTTTATCCAGATAATGTTTCTGGGCTTCAGGAAAACCTGCCTGAGCTGGAAAAAAATTGCTGCATTGTCAGCTTCGCCTGCTAAGCCGGTGGGCAGAGCGGCTCAGTCTGCCATGTCCCTGTGAGATTCCAGCCAGCTTCTGACTCAGAAAATGAAACTCTTTCTGAGTCAGAGGAAGAAATAGAAACTTACCAGGCTGAAACCAAGAAAGCAAAACCCAGAGATGAGTCAGCAGCACAGGAAGAGTCACAGACACTGATTGGCCAGTCTTCAGAGGAGGATGTGAATCTGCAGCAAAGGATATCAAGCACTGAAAAAGCAGCCAAACTCAGAAAGAGGAGGACAAACCTCTCCCAAATAGCTGCTACTAGTAGCTGTCCATGCTGGGTGCATCAAGCCATAAAGTAGTCAATGTGGGCTATTTTAAAAAGTCAACTTTGCTTTCTGCTTGACAATCCCGTAATATATTTTCCCAGACTTTGAGATGCAGTTATAATATAGGGACCTGAAAATCAAACTAGCTATCCGTAACTTCACTATATATAGAAATTCAAAGTGAGATACATAATCAAAAAGGCCTTCTGCTGTGACAGATAGGAGGGGCAGTCATCCAAAAGCAGGGCTCTGTAGTAGTGGTCCCTCTTGGCAGGAGTATCTCAAGTTTCATTTCTCTGAACTCAGCACATTTATGTTTTTTTTTTCCATAGCAAAGAACACCAAGAGCTTATCCAGCTACAACTTCAGGAAGAATCGTATTTCTTTGACATGTGCATTATACTAGTGTGATTAGAGCTGGCCTGCAGATATCCAAATGGCCACTAGATGATAGCAAAGAACTGGTGCCTTCTGCATCTCTTGTTTTCATTCAGTAGTCAGATGGATTTTTGCCACCCAGATCTGGTAGTCCTAGTTATACTGGGTCCAAGAGAAAGATCCCAGGAAGTGGTAGGTAAAGAGATAAGACAGACTACTTGAAAAATACATAGACTGGCATTTATTATTTATAGACTTTTAAAAGAAATACAGAGCATCTCAAAGAATTATCTTTACAACAGATCTGTGTGGTACACAGCTCTTTTAATTCTAGTATCATATCTAATAAGTCTGAGGACCAAATGATACAGTATATGTTTTGTTTTGTTTTGTTTTGTTTTGTTTTCTTGACCTAGTTCATGCTCTTTTCATCCAGGCCACATTAGCTATTAAACAATGTATTGATCCGTAACTTGCTTTTCTCTCAAGGTGATCAGATCAGCATTTTGGCTTTACAGCAAGGCAACTTGCTGTCATGAAGAATGAAGATTTAAGACAAGGATAGGTGATGTTTCCATAGCCAGGAGCCATTCATAAAATTCTAGGGGCAAAGATGCAAAGTGTGTCAGACTGCATCACATTTGTAGGCAGGACTGGGATTTTCCAGGTTATTGTAGGTTCGGGGGTTTGTTCTTTTATTTTTAAATTGTTGTAAGCCTGTTTTAGGGCTTACATTTAAATTTTGTTTCCTGCCTCAAAACAGAGAACTGCTTTTTTTTTTTAGTTGCATAGTATAATTCAGCTGCACTTACATTTTCAGATCATAAATATTTTCACATCTGAAATCTTTAAACAGTCAAATAGTAGAGTAATATATACCCAATGATGCCCTTAATCTTTATGAATTAATCTAGTGATCATACAAAGCTATTGAAGTTGATGGTGTGACAATAACCACCAATTTTAAAAGATATATTTTTTTAAAAATTAATCTTGCGGTGCCAAGTTTCCAAGTTTAACAAAATGCTGTGTGAAGAATTACCTCCTTTTATCTATCCTGAACTTCCCACTATTCAACTTGCTTACAGAGTTCCATTCTCTAATATTATGAAAAAGAGAGGAAAAAAAGTTCCTATTTCTTGTCTCCTCATGCGCATACTTTGTAGTCACTACTATTATTCTCTTAACCTGTATTCTAAACTTTCTGGCCCCAATTTGTAATCTTGTTTAACCCAGTAAATTCTTTAGCCACTTGCTTGTCTTTACCTTTTCAACGCTGTGTAATCTTCTTATGAGGCATATTGACCTATTCCAAGTCCAACTGCACCATAAATTTAAATAAAATCTATTTTTAACTTCTTTTGCTAATTATCTCTAACACAGAGTTAGTCTTGTTCACAGCAGTTGAACAGAGTTAATGTTTTCATAAAGCTGTTTACTACAGCATAAGATAACTTTCCTGGCCAGGAAAGCTCATCAGACCTTCCCTGGGATGTAGGGGTGTGATTTTAACATTTTTGTGTGTCATTTTACATTTGTTTAAACAAAACTATATTTGTTATTTCACTGCTCATTGCAGAGATCCTTTCTTTGAGGGCCTTACTATCTTGATTTGCTTTTATAAGTGGTATTGTCAGTAAACATAATTACTTCATGTTCATTCATAACTCCAGATTATTTATAAACAAGCTTAAAGGTATATGGTTTGCATAAAAATGTTGGAGCAGCTAAAGCTGAATGCTTGTTTGAAGATATGCTCAAAAAAAGCCCAAAGATAAGAGACAAATAAAAATCATAGCAGAAAGCATGCTCAACAATGTTCCTTTAAACAAAGGTTATTTTTCACTGATATTTTGTGGAGTGATCTCAGATGTGAAATATTCCCTCTAGTCCAAAAGGGTTGAAATTTCTCTCATTTTCCAGTTTCTTTAAGTGAGACTGATCATTTCTTTTTTGTTCATTATGGAATTTATATCCCACTTTCTGCCACTTGACAGTGCTGTAAAGTTTATCAAGCCTAGAAGAGTCAGTGTGATTACTGGAATCCATAAGAGTTAACAGAGATTTCTAACACTGGGATGCCTTCAAGCTCTTGTCTTAAAAGCACAGCCAGCTTCTACATTATAATATAGAGCAGGGATTCTAATCCCAACTTTGTGAAACATTAAACAAATTTGGGATTTTGAGAACATGTTATGGATATTTCGCCAGAACAATAGTCAAGGGAAGGGTTTGCCCATTCACAAAATAACTGCTACGATGAACAGAAGAGTAGGGTCTCCTTTGAGAATGTCTTAATTCCTGGTGTCACTATGGAAACATCCACCTAGGTTCTTAGCAGCAGTACAGAGGTGGTTTGCCATTGCTTTCTTCCATGATTTTTTTTTCACTTCCCAACTTAGCCTACAGCCTTGATATACCCTGGAGGATTCTCATACAATACTAACCAAGTCCAGACCTGCTTAGCTTCCAAGCCCAGGAAGTTGCTGCCACCTGCTGAGAAACTGAATAGGCATAGGAATAGACATCACTAGCCAAAAATGCTCATTTACTAAAAGGCAGACAAATAAAGGTGATCCCTACTGCTCTCTCTCTTTCTCTCTCTCTTTCTCTCAATGCCCCAAAATGTTCATTTGCACATATTAAAGCACCTAATTTCAGATTATTTATTATGCCTTTGTTTCTTATGAATGCATAATAGTCCATCATAAAGCACCCTCTTTTTTCTAAGGGGGCATACTGTTTTTCAAAGCCTTTCAAAGACTATGGAAAAAGTCTTCCAGGTGACTGGCTTTGAAAAACAGTATGCCCCCTTAGAAAAAAAGTTAGAAAACATCTTGGGAACCAATAATCTAGGACCCAGCACAACAGAATGGTAGATTTGTTCCCTGTGGAAATGGGAGCAGAAGCTCTAACTCTAGTCCTTGATTCATATTCCTTGAATAACTCCAAGCATTGCTGGGTAGAACATTAGATGACTGGGCTAATAGAGGTAAAAACACAAAATTGCTAGGAGACTGTCCCTGGGAATAGTCAAAACTCACTGATGTTTCTGAGTGAGTTATATGCATTCCATATCTTGGACTGGAAGCTGGAGGCTTTTCTATGTAGTTTTCCATTTGGGAATAATCCAATGAATGTAATAGCCTCTACACTTGTTATTGTTTTTGTGAACAGTTATCCTGACTTGATGGACTCTTCATATTTTGATTTCCTCTTTTCTTCTATCCTGGATTAATTTTAACTATGTTTTATATGTTTATATGTTTATATGTTTTATAAATATAAACATATTTATATGTTTTATAAAATTTTATAATTTTAACTATGTTTGATTTCCTCTTTTCTTCTATCCTGGATTAATTTTAACTATGTTTTATGACTAATATTCTGGTTACTGCCTAAATGTTTATTGCCTAGAAGAGGTTTTATTTTACCTGCACATGAACTCTAGTCAAAAGCAATAACTGGCTGGCCCTCTTTGGGCTGGGAAGAAAAGACTGGTTAAGTGTGTTTGGGTAACTACCTAGGAATACTAGACCTGGAGGATCAATGGGAAATTAAAAACAAAAAAACAAACAACTCTGGAAGACAGCTACAGCTACAGCTACAAATTGCTTCCTTACTGTTGAAAAGAAAACTACTTAAATGTGTCCATGAAGCCATCAGAAGTAAACTTTGACTTGAAGAATGCTTTTTGCTACATTCAGCTGTTGCTTCCAAGTTCATGAGAGGATTCATAATTCATAAGTAACATTTTTCATTGTGCTTAGAAACAGACTAGTATCTAGTGGAATTATTTTAACAAGATAGTTATATGTTTCCCTTGTTATCTCTCATATAGACTATTGCAATGCACTCTACATGGGGCTACCCTTGAAAAGTATCCAGAAGCTTCAGCTGGTCCAGAATGCAGCCGAGCGAGCTGTTTTTGGTGCCCCCAGAAGGACACATGTAACACTGCTGCTGTGCAAGCTGCATTGGGTACCAATTTGCTTCTGGGTCCAATTCAAGGTGTTGGTTATCACCTTTAAAGCCCTACATGGCATGGGGCCAGGTTACCTGAGGGACCGCCTCTTTCCCATTACATCAGCCTGTCCCACCCGATTGTGCAGAGAGGGCATGCTGCGGACCCCATCTCTAAGACAACTTCATTTGGTGGGGTCCAGGAAGTGGGCCTTCTCTGCAGTGGCACCCACCCTATGGAACATGCTGCCCCCAGAGGTGAGAGGGCCCCATCGCTCCTGGCCTTTTGGAGGAGTCTGAAGACCTGGTTCTGCCGCCTCACTTGGGGCAGAGAGGGGAATAGATCTACATGGGGGTGGCTACTATAGACCACTCCTCCCACACTTGGACTGTTTTAAATTCTTTTGCCACTTGGACTTTTTTATTTTTTATTCTTATTTATATTATTTATTATTGTAATTTTATATTGTGGATTTTATTCATTGTATGATTGTTGTTTTAATTGATTACTGTAAATCGCCCAGAGTCCCCCAAAGGGAGGAGATGGGTGAGGACAAATTGGATAAATAAATAAACAAACTTGTATACATCAACAGTCCAGCTGTGCATTTTGGGCCACATCATATGTATTGGAGAATTCATATTCATCCACAGTACAAAATGTATGAAAGGCATACATTCGACCTAAGCAATTATTTACTGACAGCTAGGTATAAGGGGAACAACCCCTTTTTGAAATGATCATTTAGGAAAAAAATGATGTCCACATTTTAAGTTCAGTTTCCACAAACCAAATGAATGAAAATGAAATAGGTGAATAAATAATTTGGGAATCTACTTATCTACCAAAATATAAGACGCAGATTTATGCTAGATTTTATTCAGTAGAACTCAACATTTCTAATGATGTGTTTTACAGAGCATTTAATTAGGCCCTGTTTCTTAAATCAAACAAACTAGGCTAGCAGACTATGAGACTAGAGAATTTGATTGTAATTTTTGTCTTCACAGGCAAGGACATAGATTGGAACTTAAGATCTGGGCAGCAAAGTTATGTATTAATTTCTACTACAATATCTAAACAAATTGAACTGGCTGGAAATTGGGAGATTCACCCAAGGTAGTCATCAAAGTACACCTACTTGCAAGGTTGCCCAAGTCTAAATAGCTAAGTACCTTTGAGGAAAAAAAGCTCACCATTAAAGCAGGGCTGGGCAGTCTTTGCTCCTGAGATGCATGTGGCATCTGATTCCTTTTTGTGTGGCATCTGAGCACAAGTGTCAAAAATCAGCAGTTCCATTTCTTGTCACTTTCAGACAGGAAACAAATGATAATTAGACACTGAAAATGATACAGCCACAGCCACAATGCAGCTTTTGATACCTCCTAAACTTTATAACCCCTTCTTGGCCACCAAAAAATTATCTCCCTGCTGGAGAGAATGAAAAATTCATCCAAAGACACCTGGATGCTTACAAGAATGTATTCTTTTACAGCACCTAATGTCAAAGCTTGTAAACATGAGCAGATCATACCCTGGGACTTGGACAATGCTAACTGATTTCAAATGCCAGAAAAACCTAATTGTGAAGCTCAGACTATGGAGGTGGCTTTTCAAGGCAGCCTGGAAGTGTTCTGGTACAGAGGGGCCTCTGGAGAGTAACTCTTCCATCTCCTAAAAGCTTTGCATTGTCAAGCTACTTCTGTAATAGGGCCCTGGGTACCCATCTGGCAGCTGTCCAAGCGACCTCAAACAGAAAGCACTTTGAGTCTTGTTGACAATTTGGGCAGGGAAGAAAAGCATTAAAAAGGTTTAACAAAAATAATAGTATCTATGCCCTTAGGGCTGATATTGCTGGAGCCAAGGCAAGTCTTATTTGTGTCAGATGGCCAGTATTGACATTTTTGTTTTCAATATTAATTGTTGAATTATTACTGAGGTCTTTATAAGTCTTTAAGAAGCCCTGAGGCAGAATGTTCATTTTAGCCCTTTCTCTTTCTTACATTTCCTTCTAACTTCATCCCATAACAACAAGATTTTTTTTCTCAGTTATTCTGGTCTATTAAAGTCAATGGCCTAGTAAGTGGGAGTATGTGGAGAAATCCAAAATAATGAAATGGGGGGGGGGGGGCGGGCGGGATTTTATCATATAGTTTAATTCTACTATTGCACCATAAAACAAGGATCTCAGTCTCAAACAGGAGTCCAAAATTGAAACCTTGTCTAAATGCTAGTGAATCATCATATGAAACAAATTGTTCACTTCTTTATTTTTGCTCAGTCCATTAACTCTATAGCTAAAAAAAAAAATCACTCTCCCAACCCTTAGTATCTCCCAATATTCATTAACATTTCCCTTCCTGCAAATATGGAGACATTTACATTACAGAGTTAATGGACTCCTTTTGGACCAGGTTTTCATTTTTAATGGGAAGAGGGAGCAGGCAGGAAGAGAAAGAGAAAATGGATGTTGCTTTGTGAAATGGAGCATTATGATATAACAGTATTCATGTAATATTGTGAATATGGAATTTTCTATTTCCCCCTATGTTCTGTGTGTTTGTAACTAAAGAGAGACTACAGAGAAAAGGTTTCACACAATATTTACTAATATTTAAAAATGTCATCTGTTGGGACTCTTTCCAGCTTTACAAAGCTGACATTAAGAATGAAAATACAGTGACCTTACCATACAAATGGATTAAAATGTCAGCCAAAAGTTTGAAAGCCATCGAATCTGCCAGTTGGGATGAAACTGCTGGTTAGCCATGTTGGTTTGTTGATACTGTTCATATTTCCATGGTTCCCATTTTAAGTCTGCTGCATAAAGCCATTTTGAAAGGCCATAAAAGCAGCAATTATAAAATCACTTGCTTATCCAAACCAAGAATACTATGGTCCAGACATGCTCTGGATAGGAAAGAAGGTTTTCCAAACTGGGACCTCTTGAGAATGTCAAAGAGCTTCAAGATCATTAGTTTCTTGCATCTTTACCTATGAGTTGCCCTTTCCATCTGCTTAATCATTTGCATAGACTATCTCCTAAGGATGGGTATCACTGATACTGTACAGAAACATGGAAAGCTCTCTTATGTTGAGTCAAACCATTGGTTCCATTATGCTAGTCAGAAACAGTTCCCCAGATGGGAGAAAGAGCATTTCCATCCCTACTGAATGTCTTCAAGAGTAAGACAGGCCATAGTTCATTGCAAAGGATGTGCTTTGTCACTATGCAATAAATTGGCTCATTTCATAGGTTGCTTAATATTAGTGATATAAATCTATTATTTTAAAAAACTGAAGTTAAAAACCTCAATTTATTCCTAAAACAAAAAACTTTATGCAAAAATCTTTCCATTTTTCTTTTTTTTCCCCCTTCATGGAATTGAATACTTTCAATAGTGCCTGGGTGAACACTGCAGCAAACCCTGAATTGTTTAATCATAATAAACTGTACTTGGTTGAATACACACAACATGCCAAACCACAATCAAGCAAATCAGAGTATGATTTAGTGGGTTGTGTGTACAGAGGCAATGTGGAACAGCCTATACTACACCACAAAATGGATGTAAGGGAGGAGCAAGAAGACAGTTGTCCTTTTAAAATTATTTTTAAAAAAATACAGGTCACATTTGGCAAGTATGAAACAAAATGCTTGAAATATCCTTCCTATTTTGGTTGAAAATACCAAAGTTAGAGGCAGTAGAAGACTGTCTGGGCCTCCTGTTAAAAACAATCAGGAAAGCAAATACAATGGTTCTGAATCCATTATGAAAAGTAAAGAAAGATGCAATGTCATTTTTAATAACACTTAAAATGCCTGGAGTAATTTAATGGAGCAGGGGCAATCCTGCATACCCCTATTCAATGCAGACAATACCAAATGGGTATTAGTTTTATGATAATGGATAATATGTGGGGAGGAGATGTTACATAAAAAACGTATTTTAAAAGTGGAACAAAAATGTAACATCTCCTGTAACCTTGGAGTAGGGAGAGATAAGATGCAGGGAGAAGCAGATAGAAGCAAGAGTAATGAAAGATGCGTGCAAATGTATTTGTAATGACCTGAATGATCACAGATGGTGTGTGTGTGTTTTTTAGTTTAGTCGCTTCCGACTCTTCGTGACTTCATGGACCAGCCCACGCCAGAGCTTCCTGTCGGTCGTCAACACCCCCAGCTCCCCCAGGGATGAGTCCGTCACCTCTAGAATATCATCCATCCATCTTGCCCTTGGTCGGCCCCTCTTCCTTTTGCCTTCCACTCTCCCTAGCATCAGCAACTTCTCCAGGCTGTCCTGTCTTCTCATTATGTGGCCAAAGTATTTCAGTTTTGCCTTTAATATCATTCCCTCAAGTGAGCAGTCTGGCTTGATTTCCTGGAGGATGGACTGGTTTGATCTTCTTGCAGTCCAAGGCACTCTCAGAATTTTCCTCCAACACCACAGTTCAAAAGCATCGATCTTCCTTCGCTCAGCCTTCCTTATGGTCCAGCTCTCGCAGCCATAGGTTACTACAGGGAACACCATTGCTTTAACTATGCGGGCCTTTGTTGTCAGTGTGATGTCTCTGCTCTTAACTATTTTATCGAGATTGGTCATTGCTCTTCTTCCAAGGATTAAGCGTCTTCTGATTTCCTGACTGCAGTCAGCATCCGCAGTAATCTTCGCACCTAGAAATACAAAGTCTTTCATTGCTTCTACATTTTCTCCCTCTATTTGCCAGTTATCAATCAAGCTGGTTGCCATAATCTTGGTTTTTTTGAGGTTTAGCTACAAGCCAGCTTTTGCACTTTCTTCTTTCACCTTCATCATAAGGCTCCTCAGTTCCTCCTCGCTTTCAGCCATCAAAGTGGTATCATCTGCATATCTGAGATTAGTGTTTCTTCCAGCGATTTTAACTCCAGCCTTGGATTCCTCAAGCCCAGCATGTCGCATGATGTGTTCTGCGTACAAGTTGAATAGGTAGGGTGAGAGTATACAGCCCTGCCGTACTCCTTTCCCAATCTTAAACCAGTCCGTTGTTCCGTGGTCTGTTCTTACTGTTGCTACTTGGTCATTATACAGATTCTTCAGAAGGCAGACAAGATGACTTGGTATCCCCATACCACTAAGAAATTGCCACAATTGGTTATGGTCCACACAGTCAAAGGCTTTAGAATAGTCAATAAAACAGAAATAGATGTTTTTCTGAAACTCCCTGGCTTTTTCCATTATCCATCGGATATTGGCAATTTGGTCCCTAGTTCCTCTGCCTTTTCTAAACCCAGCTTGTACATCTGGCAATTCTCGCTCCATGAATTGCTGAAGTCTACCTTGCAGGATCTTGAGCATTACCTTACTGGCATGTGAAATGAGTGCCACTGTTCAATAGTTTGAACATTCTTTAGTGTTTCCCTTTTTTGGTATGGGGATTTAAGTTGATTTTTTCCAATCTGATGGCCATTTTGTGTTTTCCAAATTTGCTGGCATATAGCATGCATTACCTTGACAGCATCATCTTGCAAGATTTTGAACAGTTCAGCTGGGATGCCGTCGTCTCCTGCTGCCTTGTTATTAGCAATGCTTCTTAAGGCCCATTCAACCTCACTCTTCAGGATGTCTGGCTCTAGCTCACTGACCACACTGTCAAAGCTATCCCCGATATTGTTATCCTTCCTATACAGGTCTTCCGTATATTCTTGCCACCTTTTCTTGATCTCTTCTTCTTCTGTTAGGTCCTTGCCATCTCTGTTTTTGATCATACCCATTTTTGCCTGGAATTTACCTCCAATGTTTCTAATTTTCTGGAAGAGGTCTCTTGTCCTTCCTATTGTATTGTCTTCTTCCACTTCTGTGCATTGCTTGTTTAAAAATAATTCCTTATCTCTTCTGGCTAACCTCTGGAATTTTGCATTTAATTGGGCATATCTCCTCCTATCACTGTTGCCTTTTGCTTTCCTAATTTCTCTGGCTACTTCTAGTGTCTCAGCAGACAGCCATTTTGCCTTCTTGGTTTTTTCTTTCTTTGGGATGTATTTTGTTGCTGCCTCTTGGACAATGTTGTGGACTTCTGTCCATAGTTCTTCTGGGACCTTATCTACTAAGTCCAGTACCTTAAATCTTTTCTTCACCTCCACTGCATATTCCTTAGGAATATTAGTGAGCTCATATCTAGCTGATCTGTGGGTCTTCCCTAATCTCTTTAGTCTGATCGTAAATTGTGCAAGAAGAAGTTCATGATCTGAACTACAGTCATCTCCAGGTCTTGTTTTTACCGACTGTATAGATGTCCGCCACCTTTGGCTGCAAAGGATGTAGTCAATCTGATTTCGGTGTTGTCCATCTGGGGAAGTCCATGTATAAAGCCGTCTCTTAGGTTGCTGGAAGAGAGTGTTTGTTATGCACATTGAGTTGTCTTGGCAAAATTCTATCAGCCTATGTCCTGCTTCGTTTTGTTCTCCCAGGCCATGCTTACCTGTAATTCCAGGTGTCATTTGACTGCCCACCTTAGCATTCCAGTCTGCCGTGATGAAAATAACATCTCTTTTAGGCGTGTTGTCCAGTAGGTGCTGCAGATCCTCATAGAACTGCTCTACTTCAGCTTCTTCAGCATTTGTGGTTGGGGCGTATATTTGGATCACTGTGATGTTAGATGGCTTGCCCTGAATTTGAATTGAGATCATTCTATCATTTTTTAGATTGTATCCAAGCACTGCTTTCGCCACTTTACTATTAATTATGAAGGCTACTCCATTTCTTCTGTGGTCCTCTTGTCCACAGTAATAGATCTGGTGGTCATTTGATGTGAAGTGGCCCATTCCAGTCCATTTCAGTTCACTGACGCCCAGAATGTCTATCTTTAATCTTGACATCTCACCAATAACCACATCCAATTTGCCCTGGCTCATAGATCTTACATTCCAGGTTCCAATGGTGTGTTGATCCTTAGAACATCAGATTCGCCGTTCACCACCAGCACCGTCGGCTGCTAGCCATCCTTTTGGCTTTGAGCTAGCTGCGTCATCATGTCGGGGGCTAGTTGAACTCATCCTCTGTTCCTCCCCAGTAGCATTTTGACCATCTTCCGACCTGGGAGTCTCATCTTCCAATGGTACACCGACATATCTCTGGTTGTACTGATCCATTTAGTTTTCACGGGAAGAATACTGGGGTGGGTTGCCATTACCTTCCCCAGGGATCGCATTTAGTCTGACCTCTCTGTCATGACCTTCCCATCTTGGGTGGCCCTTCACGGTTTAGCTCATGGCATCATTGAGGTGGTCAAGCTCCAGCACCACGACAAGGTAACGATCCTTTGCTGAAGTCACAGATTATACAGGCAGAGTATTCATAACATCTCACATTACCTCTGTCACAATTTCAACAGAAGCAGCAATTCCCACCTCTTCAGCTGTAAATGAGGAAGTCACTGAGTACTACATGTGTGAATGAAATCCCAGAAAGTAAAGTCAGTGTGATCATTACTATGAGTTCATTTATTGAAAAAGAAGCATAAAATTGGGATATTTCCTCCACTGGCTTTAAGAATAGGTTTTTAGAATGGCATCAGGGAACAGATGTGATGTATGAGCTATATACATCTAGATGGCGATTGAATTAACTTTTTTAAACATAAAAGATTTCATTCTGCCATGTCCTTAAACTGTTCTAATTTCCTGCAGTGTTTATGTATTTTTAAACTGACCCTGTTGCTTTATGCCTCATTCATACTGTGGTTTTAAAGCTTTAATTAATGTATTGTATTCTTCTTTATCTTTTTACTATCTTTTTGCATTTGTTTTAAATACAAAACTCACTGCTTAGTTGAACCTGCCATCCTTGAGTTGGCAAAAACTATTCTGGTATAAAATTGGCTGCTTCCTTTGGTGATTACTATCTACCTCCAAGGTGTCTATTTTAACTTACAGCAAAATTGTCATGTCCTGATTATTCACCTATATAGAGCATGCTAAGCAAAGCATTTGATTCTTCAGCTCTGCTTTCCTTCCCCACTCTTCCAAATGCCACCAGCCAGCAGAAGATATCCACCAATCACAAGGGTGATGTGGGGATGGAAAAAAGAAAGAAGTCCTGTATTGTCTACTGAGATGCCCTGGTTCGACCTCCATGCAATGTTGCTGGACCCACATGGTCCCTGGCTTTGGTGCAAGCAGATTTCTGTGGTTTTCTCGGGGAAGGGAGGTTTACCCAATCACAGAAGGATCCACTCCATCTTGTGTGGGAAGAGAAGAACCCAACTTTTAGACCCTTGCTAGGTGACAACAAGGGCTTGGGCATCTGCCCTGCTTGGGGGAGACAGCAAAATGGAGAAATCACAAGGCTTGTTCTTTCATTTTCTTATTTGCATGGCAGTGTGGCTTGGGGTTGTCTCCTAGCCATTAGGAGATCACTGGCTGGATGGTCTCCAAACCTGGTTCTGTGAGGTTTTGCAAGAGCTGTGTCTCTGCTTTACTGTGCTGCTCCTCCAGCCACGAATCTGGTGTTCCATCATCTGCAGAGAGCTACAGGTTCAGGGTTCAGGTCATTTCCTGCAGTATGGAAGAGAAGAGAAGAGAAGAGAAGAGAAGAGAAGAGAAGAGAAGAGAAGAGAAGAGAAGAGAAGAGAAGAGAAGAGAAGAGAAGAGAACAGAAGACAGAATCAAGGCAAGAGTCATGCACATACCAGACTGAAGCAGCCAGTAGGTGCTGTGCTGTCCCCACACCCTACAGATCTCCTGCCTGCTACAAATTCAACAGTTTGAATTTTTTTACACATTTTGAAACCGCTGTGGGTTCTTGCCAGTTTAAGGAGGAAAGCACTATTTTAAAAGTGGAACAAATAAGGAAAACTTGAGCCTGACTCATTCTTGGATTGAGGACAAGATGAACATTATGGAATCACAGCAGAATACAGAGGTTGCCAAGGCACTGTCATACTCATACTATAGTCAGACCCAAGTAGGGAAAGGCCCAACATCTGGAAGCAACCTTGGAATTGTTGGCTGTGTATAAAGTCAAGGATAAAATTTTCTAAGATAATGCAATTTGTTAAAAAAAAAAACTTGCACTTTTTTCATGTACCATATCGGTACAAAGAAACCTCAACCATAAAAGAACCCAAATCTTTCTTTTTTGATGGGGCAAAGGTTAAAAATCCTGAATAAATTTTGCAAAGGCTATAGATACTTGGCTTTCTTGTATCTCCGTTTTCTGTTTAAGTCTGAAATGTCTTCTTTGTATCAGAACCAGTTACTGTTTTAAAGAAAGTAACCCAATATTTCAGGACAAGTAACTTCTTTCCAGGTCCAGAAACTGGCAAATAAGTTATAACCCAAACTGCTACAGCAGAATCAAAAGGAGCTATTTCAAGGCGGTTTTAATGTAATTGATCAGGCTTTGCAACAAAATGCTGAGTAGGACATGCGCTTGCCTTGCCTGGCTAAACTTTTTTTTCCAAAGTACATATCTGATTTGGAAAGCTTATGCTTTTATAGTTCCATAGATAATGATCAATCAGATTTAATCATAAGAAAAGGATTCATCTGAATTGACCCTAAGGAATAAATTCTGCTGTACAAGCATATTCAACCTCTTTTTAGCTGTGGACAAATTTAGCAGTAATTGGCCTCATTAGCCATTCATTGGAAACAGGGAGCTTGTATACAAAAGAAGTCTTCACTAGTTTGCAAATGGTAAGGATGGATGCTTCTAGGGCCCAGTTAATTAGCCAGAGTTAATAGAATAAAGTGACCACAACAGTGCCTCTAGGGGAATAACTGCCAGACATGTCCAACTACTTGGCGAAGTACACATTTTCATACACAAATAGGGAGGAACTAAGTCCTGCTGTAAAAGTTTGCTTAAGTGAGAGTGAAAGAGCTAATTCGAATTACATCTTCTGCAGCCTCTGTCAGCATGACCAATGGTGAAGGATGCTAAGACTGACAGTTCTGCTAGCAGTGGTCCAGGATCATATGGTCTGCATTCAGCATCCCACTTTATTATTTATAAAATGTAGGTGAGGTCAAGTCCCCTGGCTGGCTCTTAACTTTCCTCCTAAAAGAAGAAAAAAGGAGAGAGAAATACCTGGAGAGTGGAGTGTTCATAGTGCCCGGTGGGATGGCAGAGGGCATTTTTATAGCCCCCTCACTACCTTGATGCACAACTATTAGCAGCTTCCAAAGGATCATAGGAATTTATTTTAGATGTTTAATCTATTCAGAAAAATCTTATTGGAAGAATGCAGTAGCAAATCACTTCTGTTTGCCAGTAGTCAAAGTTGGCTTGGGGAAAACTTTATCTTGAAAAAAATTGCGTTCTCTGCATAACAAGTGAAATCCTGGATGGCTCGGATGCAAAGAATGTGGAAAACCCATTTTTCAAGGAATATGGCACTAGAGTTTGGAAAACCTTACAATTTTAGGTAAGGACCTCTGTGCTTAAACCCCAGCATGCTATTCTAGCAATGAAGAGAAGTTCTGGCCAATGCTGGGAATATTAAGTCTCTGCATACTGCATATGCGGACATAGATAGCAGGGGCCTGGCTCATCTACTGAGCAGGGTTTCCTGTCTGCATCACCTCAACATCCTGTAGTCTTCAGCAACTGACATCAAAACCCTCACACATATCCACACACACACAGCTTTCACATACTCAGGGATGCTTAATCGAAGTCCCTGTTGAAACCAAGCATGATAAGGAAATGCACAACTTCTGTATCAGGAAGCTGGAGATAATACTAACTCCAGCTGACATTTCCAAGCTAGCTGGATGATAGATAGAGGTTTTGCCCAATTCTAAGAAAAAGTAGCCAGCTATAGACATTTGAACAAACATTTTGTGAAAGAAAAGAAGAAAGAAAGAAAGAAAGAAAGAAAGAAAGAAAGAAAGAAAGAAAGAAAGAAAGAAAGAAAGAAGGAAACATTTTAATGAAGGTGATTTAACTATTGCCTTTAAAGTTGCTGTCATACTATACTATATCACTATAAGATCAGTGATTATACAAAATAACAAGCCAATAACCTATTATTTTAACTAGGATGAAAAAGTAGGTCTGTTGGCAACTATTTGCTTTTGATCTGGCTCAAAATTAAGCTATGCTCAAATTGGGGAAAAGGTGAGGTCAAAGGAGAAAGTAAGCTCCATGTGTGTGTGTGTGTGTGTGTGTGTGTGATTGTCACCTTAGCTACTTTGAAAAATTACATGGGAATAATTTGGTTAAAACTGAACATATGCAGGATATGGAATTTGTTTCTTTGTTCATTTATTTTCCTTAGATCAGGCATGGAAATTAACTGGAGCCAACCAATGTTTTATGTTACTAGATAAATAAAAGCAATGAAAGCAGTGCACATCATTCTCTTTGTCTGAAAATGCAAAGAGTGCATCCTTTTGATAATATGTATTAAAATACCACTGTTCGTGTTAGACTTCATACAGCTGTAAACATTGCAGTCCTTTATATTCATTAAACTTAGGACCATTTACTATGTGCAAGCAAAACAAATGCCTGTCTATATCTCATACTCGTAAAGAATTTATTCTGAGTTACACACTAAATAAATTAGTCTGAGCCAGAAACTCAATTTCCAAAGACTAGATCACTAAAGCTAAGTGAAACACCTTAGATAAATGTAGCCTATTTCCAATGGAATGAGACTGCAATTTGACAACTGTTGATAATCCCCTCATTATACCAAATGAATTTGTCAGCCAAGAAGCTACTAAATGGTTTATTTTAATTTGTTAATAAAAACTCTTAAACAGATATTGTAGGTCAGGTTACACTGAGTCCCCCTGGTGCTGCACAATTTTTTACACTGAGGTTTCTGTGAGATTATGTGCTGGCCACCTTAATATTGTTTCTTTCTTTCTCTGAAAATATGGATAAAGTGTGACTGTTTTTTATGGGAAGCTCTACAGCAATGTCTTGGGTCTCCATATTCCTGGATGGGGTATGACACAACTAAGAAGCTGAGCAATCAGTTGTGCAAGTGAGTAAGTGGTGATTTATCTATTATCCTGATTTCTTACAGTGAGTGTTCTGCAAAAAGGAACATCTAGTTTTCCTTTTGTTGGATAGAAACTTCAACTCCGCTTGTCCAACCCTACTCACTGCACGCTCTCTAGTGCAGGGTTCAAGCAACTGCAGTAGAGATGGACAAATGGTACAGCTGGAATGGAACATTTTTCTTATATTTTCTTTTTTTTTTATCTTCTGAAAGCTGCAAGAGATGGTGAGGTGATGACATCAGACAATGTCACTATCTGATGGAGGAGCCAACATTTTCAGCAGTTTTGAATGAAGATTTTCACTTGAGTTAAAATTCTGGGAAGCTTTATCCACCAATTTTACTGCTTGGCTTAGAAAAGAAGATATAAAACTGTGCCACTGAAAATAACTATTTGTGTCCTAACAAAAAGGAACCACACTGAGACGAGGAATAGGTCTCTAGTGTTTTATTACTGCTACATTAGACAGAAAATCCTAACAAACTGAAGAAGCGTGGGAAAACCCAGACAGATAAACCCCAAAAGTCAAGGCGGGTCTGTTCTGTGTCTCTTTGAATGGCTGCTCAACTCCTCACTACTACGCATGCATTTTCCCCCCTGGATAGGGGCCCCCTCCTGCTCACCATCAGTGCTCATGACAATTTGCCACTAACTTGCAGTAGTAAATGTTTTATGGGTCTGGGGTCCACAAAAATTAAACTATGGATAACTTACGGATTTCCCACCCCTGAACTATAACATCTTTGATAGATACAGTAGTTGCCCAGCTGCTGTATTAAATTTCATCAGTGAAAGAGAGTCCACTGAAGCAAGCTGTCTCATTTTCAGAAGCTATTGCCATTAGGAAATTTCTCCCAATGATGGAGGAGCCAACATTTTCAGCAGTTTTGAATGAAGATTTTCACTTGAGTTAAAATTCTGGGAAGCTCAGTTTTAGTTATGGTTGCTGCCCACTTCCATTTTATAATGGTTAGTCTCAAGAATCAGACTAGATATTGTCAGAGAAGGACAGGGTACCAGATATATGTTTTCTTCATATCATAATGTTAAGTTCTGGACATCTGAGTAATGTGAAGACACATTATGAGCATGTAAGAAGAGATTCTTAATCCTTCCACTGCTTTATATCTCTCATAAGGAGATCTCATTCTCTCTCTCTCTCTCTCTCTCTCTCTCTCTCACACACACACACACACACACACACACACATGTTCAAAGTAGAAATGAGTCCAACTAGGAGGTAAATAGTTGTGGGAGGCAGGCTGGGGGGACAACATTTGCAAGGGAGAATTGGCAAATGTTAAGCACACTTCTAATTCCAATTTTGTCTTGCTCCAACCCCCTTCCCCTAAGTCATATTCCCATCATATCACGGCTTGGAGCATACAATAGCCAAAATGAAATCCAGTTTGTCCTTAATTAAATGACATTCTGCTATCTGGATGGATCTTTTACCTGACAACACAAAACTAAAGTAAAAAGCAATCATCTGACACATATTACATAATATTTTTATTGTAACTGTGTTTTGTAATACAATCAAACTGTCTAAAGTAAGTTTTAGTAGCAGGAAATCTTCATCCTTTTCACATAGGTCATTATTTCAGGGACAATGTTATACTTTTACAGAAGACACTTTGAGGTCTGAAACTGCCTATAAAAATTCAGC
The DNA here is from genome assembly GCF_035149785.1 of Candoia aspera. NCBI lineage: Eukaryota > Metazoa > Chordata > Lepidosauria > Squamata > Candoiidae > Candoia > Candoia aspera. Next base: position 45,238,465 of record NC_086159.1, read on the forward strand.
AGCTGGTCCTTACACCAAACAAAGAATGACTTTTGGGCTCCAGGTAAGAGATGTTGATTCTTTCAACAAACGCAGAGGCAAGGTGTGGACACTTTTAGAATAAATCCTGTCATAATTGTTAACACATAATGCTAACAAAGAGGAGGAAAATATAAGTTAGCTTGTTCCAATTGTTCTTGATGCTGGTCGCTGGCTGTTGCTTCTCTAAAATCCAAGGTGTTTGATTACCTGACAAATTCAAGTAGATTTGTTATTTCTCTGACAGTATTTCTGAGATCCCATGAAGTAAGTTTTGATGGGCTACAATTTCTCGATGAAATGCTGCAAGAGAATTGTTCGGTTCTTTTTAAGCAGGAATTAACCAAACCTCTGGCTGAGGCTGACTTGCTACTCTTAAGTGGCTGCTAATGGATTGATCATCAAGAGATATAGATCTGAAGACTACAGAACATCTTCAACCTGCTCATTTTATTGTGTTAACCTACTGCTGCTGCCGCCACAGCCACAATGTGTTTCCTCCCCTTCTTGTTCTTCAAAAACAAGAAACAAGCAAGAGAACATAGGATAATAACGTAGTTCAAACCATGTAGTCACATGAGTGTACAACCAGATGTGCAGGAGGTAATCCTGAGAACAGGAACTGCTTTGCCACACAGCTTTTTACATATCAAAAACAGGACCTTGGTTATGTGGAGAAGCCTGGCCCAGCTGACAGCCAGTGTACCCAATGGTTCAAAGGATAATTTTCAAGACAGCGATCCAGCATCAAGTCTCCACTGAGTTCACTCAATGATTTTGACTAGGTACTGTTTCTCTCGGCCCAACAGAATTTGGGGGGGATAAAATTTCTTTGAATTCTCATGAAAAAGTCAGGATATGAATTCACTAGTAATAGCTGCAACAATAACAACTGAATGGTTAACGTAATCAGGTGCCTTGCTTGGCAACGTCATTGTTTTTCTCAGAGTTTGTCCTGGTTAGTTGTGGGATCCATTTGTTTTGTATTGTGCTTGCCTACTTCTTGTAACAAAGCTTATCAGTGCATGATGTAAAAAGGGGTTTCGTTTTCAGGCAGCTTAATGACATAGCCTGACGCTAATTTCAGCAAAGATAGAGTGACTGACCCAAGGTCACCCAGCTGGTTTCCATGTGTAAGGGAGGATTAGAATCTGGATCTCCATGCTTCTAGTCCAGCACCTTAACCACTACACTAGGCTGGGTCTCTCTGCTTGGCAATGTAGTTTATTAAAGTACTAAGAAAGCTGCATATGATCTAGGACGTTATGGCAACAGGATCTTTTGCAGAGGAATATACCTCTCTGATCTCATGTATCCAAAGGATACTGGGATGGCTTTCTATGCAGACTTTATTACCCATATTGATTTGACTGCTTTCTTGCAAACAAGGAAAGCTGCTTTCTGGTGGCTTAATCATTGTTCCATTTAGCTGACAATGTTCTAATATGAGTGGCAACAGACTAGTTTGGAGCCTTTCCAGCCCTATGTAGGGTCTTTTATCTGCTGTTTCTAAAACTAGTACAAACTGAAACTGTGGGGCTAAGGAACAGATGTGCTACTTGATTCTATCTGATTCTTGAAGCTGGGAATTCAGTTAGGCACACCCTCAGGCAAGCAGCCACCTTGGTGGGTACATAAATCCCAAACAGAGTGCAAGAAATTGCATATGTTAAACATTTTCTTAAATGGCCATACTGCTGGTTCAGGAATTTCCCCCAGAAGCATGGATATATCTACAGTGCTTTGCTATATGATTTTTTTTTATAGTTCTACTGGTCATTGAGGTAAGAACAAGCAAGAAATTCCCTTTCTCTGAGACTCCCAAATCCATAGAAATGTGTGAGTCATGATAGCCATCAGGCCCTGAATTGATGTAATGAAAAAAATGATACATCTAGATATGTGTTTTGCAGTTTTAATTGTCTGAAATTAAAGAAACAAGTGTAGCTTGATCTTTGAGTGAAGAGACATAGTAAACATTTATAAATACTAAGAGCAACTTTTTTCTGGTTGTAAAAATAGTGAGAATAGGAGCAAAGGTTATTGTTGCAATAATTTTATTTTGTTGGGTAAAGGAACATTGCATATGCACTGACAGGCTTCTAACATAAGGGTGAGTAATTAGAGAGGTGTAGGCTGATAAGGAATTCCATGTAACTTCATAAAGGCCAATGCTAGATTAATAAATCAGCTGTCTGATCAGTCCTCTTAAGAATGTCCAGGTTTTAACCCTGTCCAAGTTTTAAAGCACGCTTTTTGGATCTTAAATGTATATAACCTCACCCACCCACACACACACAGACATACAGATGCCAAAAAAAGCCAAAATTCTGGAGGCTGCAAATGGATGGCTGCTTTATGCAAAGCAGTGGAGAACTATGACTGCAATCAAGCTGATGCTTTCAAGGCAAAAGCTATTATCTGTAATGGTCCCATTTCTTTGGAACACAGTCTCAGTTGATGACTAACTTCTTTTTTAAAGTTAAGGATCACCCTTGATCTTTGAGCAGCATAGTGAGAGCTATATCCCATAAAGTAGGCAGATCCAAACATTAAAATTTAGTTATTTGATTATTACTATACATTTGATTATAACTATCCATATAACTATACAAACTATACATTTGTCATTAAAATGATTAATATGATTATTCCCCTTTATTTTGTCAGTTTCTGCTTCTGAAAATATTCTAAAACAATTTGCATGATCTGCAATCAATGGCTACTTTTCAAAGGGCTCCCTAAGGTTCTTGAAGGCTTTATGGTAGTGATATCAATGGCAACTGCTTTTGGTTTTAGTAGTGTTGCAGTGACACTTGTTTCATTAGTCACTATTTTATTCAGCCTGTATCAATTATTAAAGATTTTTTTATCTTTGGAGTGTTTTGCCCCAAGGCAGCCTAAAAATATTTGAAACAAAGGATTTGCATTTCAGATAACCAAATGGGCATACAATTTGGACACTGGCAGTCCTCCCAGATGTTACATTTATGATGATACTACTTTTGTCTCATTTTTTATTATAATTTTTACATTTAGCACATTGCATGAAGACTCATTTTTGTATGAACAAATAGTTCCATAAAATTTCAGTTATTCCAAATTAATCCAAATTATTCTAAATTATGGCTTGAAAGCATTAGTTATTGGGACTTTCTTCCCGTAAGTATGGCTTGCCCAGGTTTGCTTTCATCTCATGGACTACAGTTGCTGTGACAGAAGCAAGATTTCCATACTTAGCAGATTATTTGTGAAGAATCAGAATGCAAGTTTCAATTGGTCAGGGAAAATCTGAACCCTATATATGCACAGCAGAAAAGCTCCATGTAAAAAGATCCAGCTAATATACACAATGTCCCCAGAGTTTTGCAAGCAAGAAGAAAATGATGCCCTGATTTCCATAGCTAATATAGAATTACCATTTTGCTCCAGAGATGAATGCAGTTAGTGATTAATTTGTCACATTCAATTGCAAATTAAGATTTGAATTTTTAAAAGCTGTTTGTAATCAGAGCTGCCCTCAGTGAAAGAGAGCTTGTCTCTTTTAGAGCTAATCACACATAACACACAAAACTATCAGCAATTATATCTCTTGATTATGGGATACAGTGAAAAGGAAATTCCAAACAATACATTATGTATCTGCTATTTAGGGAAGAGAAATTATGCCTGATTAAATATTCCAGTAAAGCATCACTTCTATTGACACATTTTAATATTTCTTTTAATCTATCACTTAGCAGAGTATGGGATAGATTGATTAAAAGTATAAAGTCAGAAGCCCGTGCCAAAGAACTCAAGTTGATTGCAACGTAAACCATTGGTAGACTCTTCCCAGGCATCCTTCGAGATATGAAGAATAAGTCCATATATCTTTCTATGACTTACTAAAATCTATTAAATACTATGAAAATTATTTGTACAGAAAGAAAATTTGTGTGATCTTTACCTTATAATCCTTATCTATGTTACCCTGTGCAGCCTCAGTTTTATTGCTGTTTATACTGCTGAATAAACTACCAATCTGCTGAGTTATAGGAAATGACAGAACTCAGAAAAAGGGTGGGAGGGCAACAAGAAATAATTACATCATTTTTCTATTCCCAAGTTTTGATGGACTCCTATAGATATAGAGAACAAATCTATGTTCATTGTGGAAAAATGGAAATATACGCTCTATTGCTTTTTGGAAAAGAAATCCAGTAACTTAAAGAAAACAGAATCCATGCCAGGGAAGACCTTTTAGTGTCATATTTATAGATAACATTAGGTCAAGATATGGCCCCACATATCTTGACTCCTCAGTTCTTGCTGACTAACTTCATTGTAAAGCATTAGCTGAGCTGATGGGAAGGTCATTTACATGTAAATTATCATTTCATGCTACAAATGATCATTGTAGTTCTTCATTAAGTGCTGAATAACTATGCCTGAACCAGCCTGTTATCCTGTGTGAATTGCTGACTATATATGGGAGTTGCTAGTTTATCTATTTCTCGGTAAAGTTATGCTTCTTTCTCTCTTCTTAATTTTAGAACTGCTCCAGGATCTAGCTCTGTGCCTGAAATATCATCAGCATCCATTGTCACAAGTGTCTTTAACAGCTTCATTTCCAGATAGCTCTAGAGAAGGGTGTCCCAACCATAAATGCTTTGACAGTTCCATGATTGGATCTGCTACACTGTGCTCTACTTAAAGTGTCTTCAAAGGTCACACAGAAATCACAGTCTGGTTCAGAATGTGGCAATCTACTTAGCAACAGTCAGAAGGGGTAGCACTGTTACCAACTAACTAATTTTATTAAAAGGCCTAAGCTTTCATGAGCCGCAGCTCACTTCATCATCTGAGTACCTACACTAGACTAATCTAGGGTATATCTGGGGTGAGGTGGGAAAGAAATGGAGGGAAGACAGGTTGGTTATGCAGATGCAGGTTACATATGAGACAGATTATTAGTACATTATCAGTTAACAATTCTATTGTGTTAAAAACCCATTGTGTTTGTGGGTAAGGCAACTTTCTGAGATTTCAGGCAATCTTCTGAGATTGCCTGAAACTGTATAATGTATGTGAGTTCAGCAATTTCTCATTCAATAGCAGAGATAATGGTGAAGATAAAGTCCATTTTTTTCCAAATCATTCATTTGGTCTGCTATTTAGTATCCTGGGATGTTGAAATGCTTTGATAATACTTTCTCTTTACTTTGAGTCTGGATGTCAAACTTCTGTCCATTAATTCTTGTGTGCAAAGTCTGTCCTGTTTGTTTTATGTAGAATCCAGAAGGGCATTGTTGGTGTATATCTCATTGCAGGAAGAGTAAATGAAGGCACCTCTGATCTTGTGGGGCCATGATGATATTGTTGGGGCAAAGTAGACATCTGGATTTGGCATAGTTGTTTCTTGTCACTTGTGAGAATCTACTTCAGGTTATATATATGCAAGTATGGGTCTGCCACTCAGGGTCTGAGAAAATACACTGTCATTGCCGTTGTTGTTGTTGTTGTTGTTGTTTGGTGCCTTCAAGTCAGTGTTAGCTTCTGGCGACTGCCTGGACTAGTCTCTGCAGATTTCTTGGCAAGATTTCAGAAGTGGTCTGTCATTGCCTGCTTCCTAGGGTTGAGAGAAAGTGACCCAGCTGGCTTCATGTCTAAGGCAGGACTAGAGCTCATGGTCTCCCAGTTTCTAGTCTGATGCCTTAACCACTATTTATTTATTTATCAAATTTATCACCACCCATCTCCCCAACAAGGAGGGACTCTGGGCGGTTCACAATAAAAACATTGTCACAAGTGTCTTTAACTCATTATGGGCTATAGATTATTAATAATGTGTCTGAGTGGCTTAAACTGTGAGCTGTCAGTGATAACCAATAGTGTTCTGTTATGTGGTCTGCCTTTTAGTAGGAATAGGAATGGAACTGGCTCTATTGATTCATCTATTGGTCTCATAGTGTGGGTAGTTCAATCTCCTGAATGCCTGATTTAATTTCATCTCTGTTAAGTGGGTCAGACAAAATGTGGATGTAGCATAGAGCTTTGGTATGCTGTAGATGATAGACGTGGTAATATGTTCCAGATGGAAACTGAAGGCATGTAGGTATGCAGGGCAATCTGTAATTTTTATGTCTAACATAGCGTTCATGTGTCCATTGTGAAGTTTTACTGTGACAACAAGGAAGTAGATTTCTTCTGTATATAGCTCCAAGCTGAGGTTGATGGTAGGGTAGAAGTTGTTAGGCATGATGGAATTTAATGAGAGATTCATTTCCATGAGTCCAGATGATTAAAACTGATTAGTACAAACTCACACAGCCTGATGGCATGGTGTGCTATTTTAGCATCAATGATGATATTCTCTATGGCTTGAAGTCCATGTTTGGGGGGAATGTTGGTGTATAGTGTCTCAATATCTATGGTGGCTAAAATGGTGTTGTTTGTAAAATTTGTTAGCTAGTTAGAAAATGTGCTATCATACACCACCATAAGCTAACATGGCTGTCCTCCTACAATGCCTACTTAGCAACATGGAGCACAAGACATCTGCATAGAAAGATGTGCTTCAGACCAAACTATGTTTCAAGACCAATCTATAGTCTCAGGGTATTGGTAGAAACACATATTTCTACACAGACTTGCCCATTTCCTAAGACCATCTCCTTGGATTCTTCAGGAATATCTGTCTTTATTTACCACTGTGTTCAGGAAACTAGTAGTTTTATTTTGGAAAGCATGAGGATCTTTTTTAAAAAATATAATACTTATTAAAGTTTAACTTCCCATGTGTGATTGATTGATGATAATGGCATTTTGCCTTTAATTGTTCTTTTTCTGATATAACAGCAAATGCTCCTTTGTGCATGTGTTTGTGTGTTTGTAGGTTGTCAGTACGGAGAGGAAGCTTTTTGAAAGCTATGCAAGCTGATTAAAAAAATAAATAAAGACAAGGTAATCCTCTTCTTTAAATATTTGTGGGTTAGTGTTGGTGTATTTGAAGTTACATGTAAATGGAACAGCATACTGAGCAAATGTGGTAGCCATGCATTACAGAGGGAATAGCAATGCTAAAATGGCCATTGTAGCTCATAATGGTACTACAGCATCTAGCTATTCTCCAAAGCCACATCACTAAAAAGTCAGATTCCCAAATATCTATTCATTTTGCTTAAAGCATCACACACTGTGTTCAGGTCACTTCGGAGATCCTGGACAACATTTTCAATGCTTCTGGTGTCTTTCAGAATTTCAACGCTTTGGGTATATGGGTTGAAATAAACAGAAAAGGGACGGTTGATTGATTTTGCAAAGTCCCTGGAATAATAATAAAAAAAGAATTAAATTAACTCCTATTTCTGCACTTACAGATAAGAGCAAATTCAATCTGGGGATTGTTTTTAAGGGTCACGGAAACAACTTGCCTCATCTTTTCTTTGGCTTCTTCAAAACTTTCTGAGACAAAGTAAGCTTCCTGGAAAGTTGTGATAAGGCATTCTTGCAAGCAGGTTGTCTTTGGATCAAATGTTTTCACATTGGCTTTATCAGACAGAGCATGCTGCAAAATACACCACATCATCTGTTAAATTACACTGCAGAAGTCTCAAGTGTTTCTATGCACCCAAGCTTTATAGCACAGTATGCTCTCTACTTCACTTCACATAATTGACCTAAAATTGTCTTTCATCATGAACGTAATGTTCATCTTAAATTTGTCAATCTATTTATTGCTTTAATATTTCCCCTTCCCCTGAAATAGTTGCATCATCAAGAATATAGTAATAGTTACATCATCAAGTATATAGTAATTTTGCCTTATATATGGAAATAATTTAAATCATCACACCTGAAACAATGAGCATTTTATCAATAGATACTTCAAGTATTCCCACACTGTGGTGAATATTAGGAATTCTTCAAAAGCAGAAGCAACACACTCATAAAATTTACATTTCACCTCCAGTATGACATAATGCCAGTCTGTTCTGGCCTTGAAAAGACGTAAATAAATATTTCCAATGCTCTTTTTTAAAATAAGGTAGATTGACAGGATATTAACAGTTCATCAAGAGCATCAGCTGTATACCCACTTGTTTAAAACCAGACTGAGTAGACACTTAGAAGAAGCCATGGAATTTTATGAATATGCATTTTTTTAGAGTAGGATAAGAACTCAGGATGAATGGGAGGTTTTGGATATCTGTAGAATGAAATTCATACTCTGCTATAATCAGTCCAGTTACCAACTTGTGGTAGAGGAATTGTTCTATCTCGGTTCCTGAAGAAAGTACTAATCAGATATTTCCTTTTAAGACAGAAATATATAAGATTTTTATGTGCAAAGGCTGCCTGTGGTGATGAATACAGTGTATTGAACTGCACAGATAAACTTATCATACATGTTGTTCTCTCCATATGCACATATATTTTTATACATGAGGACATGGATGTTCGTGGGAGTGACAAATGGGGCATTCACTCCTTTCTGCATGCTCAATAATTCTTAGATCCCAACTTTATTTTCTTAAAAAACAAGTAACCACTAGCCATTCTAGAATTTGATTTATAAAAGTGAAATATGTGGCCATTTTCTAAGAAAAGTGTTTTTCAGTGTTTTAGCCTATAAATGAGTAATGCAAACAGGAATTGGCACGCACACTCTTGGAGAATTTATTTTTCTTTTAATGTTTCTTTCTGGAAAGTGAGTGCTTCCTCCTTTAAATAAGGAAGGAAGTCAGGCTTTTGTTGTAGCTGTGATTGGTAAGCAGTGTGTCTTTTCCCAAAACAAAACTATGAGTAAAGGCTATGAAAGAATATGTAATATTTCTAATCTAAATCTTTAAAAGTTAGAGATTTTTCTAAATTGCTAACATTTAAAAAGTAATCCTGCCAAGAGGTGGGTCATGTCAGCCCTTCCAGACATTCTGGTCTTGTTATTAAACACAGGAAGGAGTGTCTGGAACGTATGTATGTATGTATGTATGTATATATATATATATATATATGTGTGTGTGTGTGTGTATGTGTATGTGTATGTGTATGTGTGTGTATGTATGTATGTATATATATATATACCCACACACACACATACACATACATATACATACATATATACATACATACAGCGTTAAGCAAGGCTACACATTCTTCTTTTCCTTGCTTTCTGTGTATGGGCATTGGCAGGGGACAAGAAGGGGCAAATGACAAAACACGCATCACACCATCATGATGCAAACTCCACCTTTTTGTATTCACATTGAAACATTACACACAAAAGCATAAGGGATGGAGCTTACATCATGATGCTACAATGTTCCTGCTGAGGCGTCTTCTGACTTAGAGCAAGCCTGATACTGAGGCAGTTTGGCCCAAAGCTGCTAAGAATATAATATCTTCTCTTATATTATAGAAAAACCCTGTATTTGCAAAGAAAGAATAAAATGGCATTTTAATACTGAAGAAGCCCAGGGAAGCATTAACTGGTAGAGTTGTAACCTTGCTGTTGAAACATTATCCCATATGATTTAGTCTTGTCTTATTATTGTACTGTTTGAGGTACAAAAAAATGATTGTTCAAATAACTCTGGATCAATTTCTGTATTTTAAGGATGCATATGTTCTTTTTGGCTACATCCCCAGTATTTGGAATTTATGAAGTTATCAAAAATTCAGATTTTTTCAGGCATGGAGATTGGCTAAAATAATTATTATAGAACCCTGAAAGAAGAAAATCTATACCTGATTTGGGTTGCTGATATAGTGTATGTTGTATGCCAATACTTGAATATGTTGCTATCTTCTTCTTCTTTTTAACAAAGAGACATAGACGAAGCTCTTAGCTCAACTTGGTAAAAGTTTTTGGCATTAATCTGTTTATAACAATTATTCTTTTTTTCTTTTTTATTTCTATACTTATTAATTTTGTGGCTATGAATGATACTGTACAGCAACAGTGAATAGTACTGGGGAAGGAGAGGTTCTCCAAGCAGTTACCCTCTTGGGTAGTACCAGTTGATTCATCCCTGATACATTAGGGTTGAGGTTCCTCCTGAGATTCAAATGGCCCCCAGTGTGCTGGTGTTTTGAAGGGATCTGAAGATGTGGTTATTTGCCCAAGCCTTTGGCAAGGACTACTGATGCCCCTTTCTTCCTTTTCTTTGTTCTCATCTGGGTCTGTTTTCTCTGCCATCTGTGTTCTATTGTGTCATTTTTGTGTTTTTGTATTGCTTCTTGTTTTTCAATGTTTTTAACAATTTGTAAACTGCCCAGAGTTGTTGTTGTTGTTGTTGTTGTTGTTGTTGTTATATTTAAGTAATGTATTTAATATCTACATAGCTGCTGGGGAAGGTTATCCTTTTGTTAGCAAAACAGCGGTATAGAGAAGAGAAAGACTTTCTGACCCAATGTCTGGAGGCTGTTAGGGCCCAGATGGGAAGAAATAAGCTAGTCCAGTAAACTGTGGTAGGAAGGCTCTTTCTCTGAAGAATCAGGTCTGTGAGGATCCTCTGCTAGTTGGGGAGCTACTACTAGACAGGCAGAAGAAATCCATGGCTAAGGCATCAGTTACAGTCCTTCCTGAAGCATGATGCCTTGGGAAAGGCTGCGCATCATCACCTATCAGGTCAACTAGAGCAATACACTTTACATGAGGCTGCCTTCGAAGATTCTGCTGAAGCTGCAAATGGTGCAGAATGCAGCAGCCCACCTACTGTCAGATGAGAGCCACCAGACCATATACAAATGGCTTAAATGGCACTGTATTGGCTTCCAGGAGGCTTCTGAGTACAATTCTAACTACAGGTTTTAACTTATAAAGTCCTTTATGGCTTTACACCTAGGAATCTTCTAGACTGCATGTTTCAAGTAGAACCAACCCATCCAGTTCTTCCACAACAAAAGAGCATGTTGAGATTGACCTCCAAATGAGATGATTCAGAGTACATTGTATTTCATGTTATGCCCTTATTTAATAGACTCCTTTTCTTTCAGAAATGGCACCCTCCCAGCTTTTCAGAGGGCAGTCAAGTTGGGGCTCTTCTGTAGACATTTTGATTGTTGAAAAATAAAGAAGTCACTCTTGATGGCAAGTTTTGTTTTTAGTTTGTTTTGATAGATTTTATATTGTTGTAAATCATCAGAAGTCTGCATGACCAACAGTATGGAAATATCAAAAATGACCTTAAATGCTGCTGTCTAGAATGTTCACCAGTATTTCTGAAAAGTTTGTAATCTTTTGCTTTGTTTGTAGAAAGCCCAAGGTTTAATTCCTAGCCACTTCAGACTGAGCTGGGGAAGAGTTCAGTCAGATGTTCTGGAGAGCTGGTGTCAGTCAGTATAAACACACATATTCCTAGAACATGGGACCCTATTCCTCAAAAATATGTGAAGTCAAAATTATGAAAAAGTGAAATTGCCATTTTCCATGGCAAACATTTTAAAAATTGAAACTGAAATTTGGAGGGGTACATAGTTTGCACCAGTGATAGGTGCATCATGAGATTATAAATTACAGGATACCCACTTCCACTTTAATAGAACAGAGAAACATCTAAAAAAAAGATGTTAGAAACATGGGGCACAAACTGTTTTATTAAGATGCGTTCTTAATAAAAATTAAGGCTGCAGTATGCTTCAGATTTAGTTCCAAAAAGGTGCTTCAGCATGTATGGGAACATAAATTTAGCACCTTTCTGCAACTCTTCTGAAAAGCTGTATCTCTTCCTAGAATCCCATGGCAGCCTTGCAGAGGGCAGGCACATGATCCTGGGAAAAGACATGGCTTTAAAACAGTTGCAGACATGTGTTATGTGCATGCTCCTTTATGCTATAAGGATCTTTCAAGAATTGAATCTGAAGTCCTGCACACCCCTGAGAGCAAGGTTCTTTGCTGACAGATCTGTTTAAACTTGAACCTTGAGTAATATTCAGAATTCAAATAATTACCAATGGAAATTCTGGACTTCTTGTAAGCATTGCATCTGCTGCAACACAAGAATGGTCTTGAAAAATAAATGGATTTGGGGAAGTGAATTGATGACTTGTCTTTCATTGCCCCACACATAAATATGCATGCTGGCATCTACAATTAAGATTATCTCGTAAAAAGAATAATAAAATAGATTCAATTAATTAGTCTAAGTCTTAAGCAGAAACAATAATTCAGACAATACTCAGGCACTCTAAAGCTTGTGCCATATCTCTAACCAAACTTAATGTTGGTTTCTATCCTGACACTTTACAAGAAAAAAATGCTTCTGAAGTATGGGATTTAACAAGGAAAATAATATATAATTTTGTTAAGAGAAGAAAAGAGAGATAACCAAATGCCAAAAATATTTCTATAACTAAATATTGGTTTGAAATCAAATTTAGATAAGGCAGCATATCCCAAAGCTATAAGCGTCAGTTACTCACAGCAGGTGCCTATTTGTTGGTTCTCAAGAAAATTACATCTCCAGAAAAGCAATTTCATTCTCATTTATAGGACAACTTTTCAGTATTGGTGTACTGCCTGAGCATGTATCCTAGAACAGAAATTCTAAAACGTAGATACATTCCTAATCTAAACAGCAGAAAAATTGATGGGCAATGTCAAAGCAAAATTCTGCTAGTAAGTCCTCTGGGAATTGCTTCTCCAACACTGAACTTAACTGGATCCAGGGGGCCTATAATGAGCTCGATCTTTCTGTTATTCCTCCCACAACAGGAGTTGCCTCTTCAAAAAAGGATATAATGATGAAAAAATAAAACAGAAGCTATGCTCTGTTTTATCCAGCAATAGAAAGGTCTCAGATAAAATGGGAATCATTCTGAGTTGCACTTGAGAACTTGCAGCTGTTCTAGGAGTTAAATAAAAACATTCAAAATCAAGGTTAAGCTAACTCAGCTCAGGACACTCTAGACAGGAAAGAAATCCACTTTCTGCATTCACATCTGCCACTCTTTGAGTTCTGGGTTGTGATCTTGGTATCTAAAGAAATAACTTCTAGAAACTGCTTAAAAACACTTACTCCCCCATCAGGCTTTTAGGAACCTTCTTTCTAATGAGATCCCACTTACTAAATTCACTCTCCAACTAAGAGAGTCTATCACCCAGCCCTTAATCTTTTGTCTTTAAGGTGCTGGATAATTCTCTACATGAGCTAGGCCCTTTCATGGCAAGTCACATGGGCTTTTTTGTTTTGTAAAGCCCTTCAGATAATTTAAAAGCCCTTGTATAAAGAACAGTCTATAGCAGTGTTTTTCCACTTTGGCCGTTTTTAGATATTTTAGATACACAGCATATGTGTGCTGTCCAAGGAATTCTGGAAGTTGAAGTCTACACATCTTAAAGTTGCGAAGGTTGAGAAACACTGGTCTATAGAAACATCAGCAAACGTAAGTAATAGCCTAATAGCAGCATAGCAAGGGCAATAAACAGCAGCAGCCAAATGAACATAATATTATTAAAGAGATTTTAAAAAATAGCATCAGATCAAATTAGAGCGGCATCAAATCCTAGCCAACATGGAGAAAATAAACAACTATCTGAAGATTTCTATCACCAGGCTCATGTGAACCTCTTTTAAACTAGAATTCTATAAATGTGGGGGCAACACTGAAAAGGCCCTTTACCTCAAATCCATTAACTATGTTTTTCCAATGAGTAGGGTATGAACAATGCCTCCAAGTCATGGTTTTTAAGAATGGGCAAACAAAAATGGTTCCAAACTATTTAGAGTTTTAAAGGTCAAAACCAATATTTTGTGTGTACAATAGTGATATCACACATTTCAATAACCCTAAATCATTAATATCTAGACAGCCTTATTCTGTACTGGTTTAAATTTTCTTAACTAGCTTCAGAATTACTCCAGATAGAGTTGATTACTGCCTAAATCTAACTTGGATATCACTAAAGCATAGGTAACTTTTTAAACACCAACTGTGTTATCATATACTCACTTTGTCATTTTTAGTGGTTTGGGTATTTGCAACTGCTTCTGTCTAGCTGTATTTATTACTTTAATTTGTGTTGCAAGCTACCTTGGGATATATATTATGAAAGACAGAATATAAATGTCTTCAATAAATAAATAAATCTTGAAGTGACTGTACAGCAAATTTAGATTTTCTTGAAAGCACAAGCACATTTCCTTTTTTACCTCATTGGCAAAATTATTGCTAGACTGAAACTAATGTGTGATCTGGAATCGCAATGTCAAGAAGTCTAAAGGCTTTTTTGGTGGTGGTGATGCTTATATAGATTTACAACTTCCAACAACACTAGAACTTTATATGTTGGGCTGTCTACTGATAGGCATAAACATGCTGTTCACCCCACAATGTTGTCAATAATAACTGCTACTATGTAGGACCTGAATCTCTACCAGCTGGGTTTAGGATTGCTGCCTAGATATCATATTTAGGACCACAAACTTCTTGTTTAACCATTTGAGCATTGATACAGCTTAAATTCCAATGTTCCTGCTGCAAAAGACTGAGATGAGAATTGTGATCATTGCACTGAAACAGGTCATAAAATATAGCAGAATTTGAATGTAGTTGGGAAATCACATTTTCTGAACCTAGATGTAAATGAATCAAGTTCTAATTTGAATTTTGGACTTCATAAGCCCATTCAATTTGAATTTGCAATTCAGTGTGAAAAGTTTATTTGAAGAATCAAGCCAAATCAAAGATTTGATTTGATAAGAGTATGTATGCCTATGCACAAAGTCCATCAAATCTTTGAATCAATTCAGAAGATCAATTCACTTGATCTAATATAGAAGGGCAGTTTGCTTGACTCACGTTCAGATCCAGACTTCAGACTGAAGCATCACAGATGCCTTAATAGATATGCCAATGTAAATGTTTTGGACTGGCATTCAAAATAAGTATTTCAATCCCAGATTAGCACTATGGTCTGATTTTATCATCCTTTTTTTACAAGACTTATTTGAAATTGTATAGCTTTTCTAAATATATTTTCTATATACATTAATATACTGCCCTTCAGCCAAATGGTTCCCAGGTTGGTTTGAGAGTAAAGTTAAAGCAACAGTGAGATCAGTATAAAAGCACACAAGAAATATGTAGTAAGCATAGAGCTGGCTTCTAGTGATAAATAATAGAGTTCTGTTTACACCAGTACCTTGAGCTCTCCAATAGAAGACAGAAGGCCTGCTCCATAAGCTCTCAGTTGTCCATCTTGCTTACAAAGGCCAAATTCAATGGTGAAAAAATAACACTGCAAAATGAAATATATATATACAGTCAGATATATATATATATATATATATATATATATGTATAAATCTAGATACACTCAGAAATCAAAGCAAGCAAGTCACCAGGGCAATCCCTTCCTTATAGCACTTTTTGTTTTTAAACAAATTATGTGAAAGAAAATTTCCAAAGAGTAACACCATGAATACCAGAGGCTATCATAAATCTGTTTAGGGTAAATCACTGTAAGAATTAGGACTGCACAGTGCTTCAGATTCATGTCCAAAAGGCTGCTGCAGGATACGTACAATGTGAAAGTCATACCTGTCTTCCATTTCTAAAGCACTTGCAGTTTTATTTTGAATCATGAGGCTACCCACTGCAGCCAACGCATGAAAAGTCACAATCACTCTAAAGAGTTGCAAGCAGGTGGTGTGTTTGCACCCCATGCTATCCAAAGCACCTTTGGGGAATTAAATCTGAAGAACTGCACAACCCTAACAAAAATTGCCATTATTTATGAACAGATTTATTGTAAAATAAATAAATAAGCAAGCACATCTGCAAACCTGCTGCCCAGGTTTGCAGAAAGCAAATGCTGGATGTTTCCTAAAAGCAGTCTCAAAAATATTGTCTGAAGGAGAGCCCCAAAAAGAAATCCACAAGCAGAATGTGAACTTTATTATAGGGAGATACTGTATATAATAATTATATAATAATTCTTGAAAACCTAGCTTACCTTATCTGAGAAGCAACAATTGGGATGACCAATAGATGGCTGCAAAGATACAGAAGATGGTAAGTCTTTCTTGCCATCTAGTGGTCATTGGGATTTTTTGTAGGGCACCCTTGTGAAAACCTGTAATTATTTGAATTAGCATGATTGAACTGAATGAACAGGGTGAAGCAGAACTATGCAGTCAGAAGGGTTCCCCCCCCCCTTTTTTTTTTTTTTTTTTTTGGTGCTTTCAAGTCAGTCTTGACTCCTGGCAACTGCCTGGACAAGTCCCTGCAGTTTTCCTGGCAAGATTTCAGAAGTGGTTTGGCATTGCCTCCTTCCTAGGGCTGAGAGAGAGTGACTGACCCAAGGTCACCCAGCTGGCTTTTGTGCCTAAGATGGGACTAGAACTCCAGTCTCCCAGTTTCTAGCCTGGTATCTTAACCACTACAGCAAACAGCTTATAGTATATTATGATTGCCATAGTTTTGAAGCTGTTTTGTTTACATAAGCTTTGAAACTTCTTCTTATGCCAATGGAGAGTCAGGGATCCAAGAAGCTGTTCACCCCACCAAAAGAGCATTGTGGCAGACAGACAGACTTTGGTTCTTTTTTCCCCACAGATGACTTCAGCAAATGCTTATCACCCTCACTCTAATTTCAAAAACAATTTGTCATATACTATTGATAGTCGCTAACTTGATGATCTCTGAAAGGGTGCTTTGTTTCAATGAAATCTTAAGTGAAATACCTCCTTAAATCAGCTTCCCAATACAATCAGGCCCTCTAGCTTCTTCAAGCAAAACAAATCAGCTATAGGAAGGAAAGAAATAAAATCAAGGTGATAGCCATACCTTCTAAGATATTAAAAGATCCCCCTAAAAATATTGAAATCAAGTCCAGTTCTAATTGGAATCTTAGGCAGGAGAAAGCTTAGCTAAAGTTTTTGGGTCATTAGGCAAAAATCAGGACTATGGACAGTTCCCAAAGAGCCCTGCCGGTGAAGCAAAAGACAGATTTCTGAATGTTTCAAAATTGCCTCCACTTTCTTAGGGGAGCTTTTTAAAGTGGCTATGTTCACACAACATGTTTAATGAAGTTCATGAAAGACCTGCTGCATTTCCACAATGTGCAAATGTTGGTAGATTTTGATCTTGTTTTATTTTTGTGTGTCTTAATATGTTGCATGAATCCAGCCCATTTGGTCAGTTTATGATTCAATGTATTGCACAAACCAGAAAAATGGTTAATAGAAATGCAGTCATTATATGTTTCAGTTTTTATAATGCACAGGGAAGAGAGACAGTACTGGGGAAATATTCTCTAAATCCAAGAAAAGTGGTAAGGCTGTCCTCAGGCTGGGAGGCCACAGGAGATAACACTGAATGTTTCTTCTTAATGAGGCCCTTTGGATTCTCTCTTCCTCATTGTCAAGCCCCACAACTACACATATCTCAGTAAGGTTTCTTTAATGCTAGTCAGCAGTAAATACAGAGTCTTAGAAATAGGAATTTCCCATCTTCATTTTCAGTGAATAAAGGTAGAGTATCTTTGAGCAATTGAAATGCTGTTTTCCTTTCCTAGCTCACCCACAATCTTTCATACACAGGGCAATACAGGAACTAAACCTTGCATTGTAAATTGTCCGTACATCATGCTAGTTCATTGTTTTACTGAACTATGCTTAACTAAATAAACAAACCAGCTGGACTAGTACACCATTATCATCCATAAACCATGACTTACAAACCACAGTGCCTGGATTCATTATGATATACAAGCCAGAATTGAACAATTCACATTGTGGCTTAATGTACTGTGTGATCCCAGATATTATGTGGGAATAGTTGCATGATAATCTATTGCTTTCTTGTTACATGCATTCATTGGTAGAAATGGTAAATCACTTATGTGCTACCAGAGATAATATGGAATTTAATTTACATATGTTTATATATAAAATTAGTAAAAATAAAAAGCTGTTGGGCTTAGTGAACTAAAATTAATTCATTTATCTCATATATATATGAGACACACATATATACATACACACACACACACACACATACATACATACATACACACACACATACATACATACACATACACACACACATACATACACACACATACACACACACATACAGACACACAGACACACACACACACATATATATTTATTTCAATTACTCATTATTCACATATAACAGAACACACAGATTATAAAAAGTCTGTGTTCCCTGAAAAAAAATCATTTGTATATGTATATATAAAATAAAATAAAATGTCCAGGTGGTTCTATATAATTTATATCTGCCAATTTCTGATTTTCATCGATGTTGTGTCTTATTAAACTCCTTCCTATGAAAAAGCTACTAAAATACATTTACTGAATACAGACTATGACAGATTCTGTCTAGTTCACAAGGCTTGTTAGACCATTAAAGGAAGTATCTCACCCAATGCTGCCATCTTCAGATCATTAGTCTTTAATACAATTATTTTAACCTTTCCAAATATTCAGCAAATTCTATCTGCTGATCTCCTTTAAGTTTTTTTTAACTGTTCTTAATTTAAAAGCGAGTAATTAAAAATATTTATCAAACGAATTGCATTATTAAGCAAACATGCCTTTGGGGATTCTATTTTCTTTGATTATATATGTTATTGTTTCCTTCTACAACTATTAGGACAATCTAATAGTAGAAATCAATGGTAATTCTTTCTATATATAAAGAGCTTTCTCTTTATCCATTTTGAAAATATTTGCCTCTATGCATCAAAAAGTTGGTGTAGGTATGCGTATTAAGGCTCATGAGCTCATAAGATGCTTATGCTTGTTGTATTTAGTATTACAATACTTTGATGCTTTTTTATAGTAAAAGTGTTTTGCACACTCCTGTTACTTTCATTAAATGTATCTAAGCATGAGCATACTCCCCACTTCAAATGATGTTTACTCATGTGCAAAGGCATCTTGAATTTGGGCCAATGGAAACTATTTCATTAATGGCAACAGGAGCCAGAGGAAGTCCTAGAAAGGAATAATCAGTGGGGAGTTTATTCTATTGGGCCATTAAACTGAAGCCTGCTGTGGAAATGATCAATGTAATCTGCAGAGCCAGCAGAAGTGCAGCTGATAAGTAGAAAGAAAAGTTTCTAACTTTGCCTATGGATTTATATGATGAAGCCATGACCTATTGTCAGAAGCATCTTTTTGGGACTACAAATCAGCAAAGGAAAGTCATGACAACAATGGTTTTAAAATATAGCTAAAACAGAGATAAAAATAACAAGACTGGCAGTACTTCTTACATTTTCATTCCAGAATGGACAGATTTAGTTGAAGCAAACTGCACATACAGCTCTGACATCAATACCTAGGAAGATTCCACAGTGTATCATAAAGCAATTTTTCTATAAACTTCTTGAAAACAATGTCCTATAGTGATTTCCAGAAGTAAACATGGATTTATTAAGACATCTTGACAGACTAATCTTATTTCATTTTGATTTGATAAGTTCCTTAATACATTGTGGGAATGCTGTGGACATAATATATCTTTACTCCACAAAGCAAATGACAAAGTATCAGATAACATTTGGACTAGCAAGTTTGTTAGTATGGTCTAAACAGCATGCCTGTTAAGTGGTTCCAAAGCTGGTTTGGAACCCTTACTCAAAGAATGTGCATCAGTGCTTCCTCGTGAAATTAAGAGTGTGATATCAAGTAGGGGCTATAGCATTCAGTCATGAGCCTTTCACTTATCAACATATACATTAATGATGAAGAAGTGAAACATATGTTTATCAAATCTGCAGATAACACAACACTGGGAAGGGTAGTTAAAGCTCTAAAAATAAAAAAGACAAAAACAAAATTCAGTTTTTAACAGATTAGAGAAATGGGGCTGAAAATAACAGAATGAAATTTAATGGAAACAAATGTATATTTCTTTGTGAAGGAAAAAGAAAATAAATGCACTAGTATAGGATGGGGAACACCTGGTCTGGAATTACTACCACTGAAAAGAATTTTGGAATTCTGCTTAATTATATATATGAGAATGAGCAGTTTGATAGGGCTAAAAAGTCAAATGCAATTTAGGCTGCTTCAGCAGAAATGTAGGTTCCAAATTGCAGGAAATAATAGTTCTCTTTCATTCTGCATGGATTAGACTTCTCTTAAATAATGTGTCCCATTCTGAACACATTTTAAGAAAGATTCAGAGAACATGGGTCAGGTGCATCAAGATCCTGCAAGTAAGACTGAGGACGTTAAGCTTGAGAAAGCCAACAGATGGGTGGTGGATGGGAAATATGATACCCTTTTGAGTACCAGGAAGTGTTGTCATACAGAGGGTTGGGATTTGTCCTCTATCATCCCAAAGTGAAGGACAGAATAATGGTTAAGTAATAGTCAGATCCATTTATGAAACTCTTTCAAGCAGTGAAATTATTTCAGTAGTGGAAGAAATTACCAAGGGAGGTGCTTAGCTCCACTTCACTGGATGTGGTCAATCAGAGATGGGAAGCAATTTATTAAGAATGCTTTAATTTGAATTTCTGCACCGAATGGAGGTTGGAATTCAAGGACCTAAATGTCCCATTCCAAATCTTTGTTTCTATGTGACAAAACAAAGAGAGTAAACACATTTGGGCATAAATAAAACTAGAGTATTCTGTAAAGTTGTCCAGCTGTTTCAGTTGTGAATACAAAGAAGCAATTCTGTTTGTAACAGATTGGGTATTGCCTCCCTACAATATTTTCTGATGGCATTGTGGTTTGGCTTTTCAGAGATTGGACCCTAAGCTCAGCTGAGGAAAAAACTTAGTCTTGACTTCTTTATGAAAGAACCTGTCTATCAGATATTGAAATGTGCAGACTGAGGACCACCAATACCACTGGCACAAGGAACCTGTTTTGTTAGGATAGCTAACGGTATTTCCTGAAATCTTATGCATTAAGACCTGTCTTTTTTTTACAGAATAGTGTGATCAAAAAGATTGGTTTCATATTTAAATTTGAATATGCTAACCCAACAAACAGAAAACTAAAACCAATAAATATAGAAAGTCCTGTTGAGTGAATGCATCTGTTATAGGACTATTTTTAAACACTGTTAGTGCAAGCCATGTGAAAATAAGCTAAAAACAAAACAAACCCCAGAGGCATCAAGCAAATGAAGTTGCTTGTAATCAATTTTCTCCTAAAATAGTGGAAGATTGCTCTCAAAAGTATAACTCCACTCTTCATTAAAACTGAGACATCAAAATAAGTATAGCATCACCATATTTTTACCATTACAGCTTGTGCTTATCTCTACTGCCAGTGGAGAACTTACAGACTTCCAGGGAATGGCAAACTACAGTTCCCAGCAACTGCAGCCAGCATAGCTAATACTGCAGCAATTCCTGTAGGGGTACAGATGCTGTATTCCTTAATATTTAAGGCTGCAACTGGGAGTAAGCCCAATTCATTATATGACCAAAAATACAATTACATTGTAAGACAGATCTGCTTAAATTAATAAATAAGTAATTATAGATAAAATAATTTAATGTCCAAATATTTATTCACTCATTTTCATAGAGTTGAAAGGAGACTTCCTATCAAATCCAACCTGCTGCTCAGTGGAAGAACCAAAATGTTCCAGGCTGATGGTTGTTAACACTTCATTTGCCCTGGTACAATGAAGGAGAGTCCATTACCACTCAGACGGATTGGTTCCACTCTCAAACTGTTCTTACTGTCAGGAAGTTTTTCTAACAGTCAATGGAAATCTACTTTCTCTAATTTAAATTTGTGCCCTGCATCCTAGAAAACAGATCTTGGCCTTCTTTTCTGTGACATCCTTTCCAGTTTTGAACAGTGCCGTCAAGGCTAAATATTCTCAGTTGTTTCCAATTCTCTTCACAGGATTTCATTTCCAATCCCCTGATCATCTTTGTTACCCTTTTCTGAATCTGTTCATCTGAGTGCTGCTTAAAGTGTGGTGCTCAGAACTGGACACAGTATTTAAGGCTGGAGTTGATGAACACAGTATAAAGTTGAACCATTTCTTCCTGTGATGTGAAAACTGTATTTCTACTGATGCAACATAAAATTACATTTTATTTTTTTACTCAATA
Organism: Candoia aspera; assembly: GCF_035149785.1. Classification (NCBI taxonomy): domain Eukaryota; kingdom Metazoa; phylum Chordata; class Lepidosauria; order Squamata; family Candoiidae; genus Candoia; species Candoia aspera. The sequence goes on from NC_086159.1 coordinate 45,260,534, forward strand.
TAATACTGCAGATATATATTCTTTATGCAATCAATTACTATTCCAAAATCTTTTTCATAGCTACTATTACCAAGCCTAGGAGCCTCCAGCCTCTACTTGTACATTTGATTTATTTGTTTCTAAGTGAAGAATTTTGCATTTATATTTGTTAACCTTCATTTTGTTATTTTCAGCCCATTTCTGTAAGTTATTGAGTCAATCAATACCCCTTTCAGCTACCAATAGTAGAATGTGATGCTTATCATTCTGTCAAGACTTGCCCTCTGATCTATAGCAACTTGTAGTTACTCTGTTTCTCAGTGAAAAGGAAAAAATATATATTGCCTTCCCACTCCCTGGCTGTTTCTGGCTGTTTCCCCAAAACCTGAACTATTGGAACAAGGAATATGTCTTGTCTTCCCTCCTGCATATAAATATCCGGATATAGTAGTGGTGATGCCATGATATGATAATTTATCATACCACAGTAACTTTCCTCAGTGTTCCTAATAATTCCACTTCCTTGATTTTGTCTTTCTTGCTGGTCAGCATCAAGTCAAGATAGCTGATCCTCTTGTGCCTTCTTCTACCATCTGAAGAAGAAACTTTTCAGTAACATAAGTTACAAATTTCTGGAATGACCATGCTTGGCAGAGTTTGCTTCCCAAGAGAGGTTGGTATTACTGAAGCCTCCTCTCATCACTACCACCTCACCTCTTTTTGAAAGTCCTTCAGTTGTTTTGGGAAAACTTGATTGGACAGGAATACTGGATACCAAGAGTACTATTGCTGTTCTGTATTCCTTTGTGAGGCCCCTATAGAAGTTGTCCAATCAAAACTTCTAAGGGGCCCACTCTGCATGTGTAGATATGATTTTAAATCTTTATGAAGACTAGAAACAGGCCTTTCACATCTGAGATACTAGCTCAAATTAGTCTTCTTTTAAAGCTCTCTGATTTCTTTGATTTTGCAAGATAACTTTACCCTATCGTGCCTAATTGAAATAAAGTCTAATCTAACAATCTATATGGATTTCCCATGCAATCTACTCGACATTACCTATGCAAAATCCCTGTCAAAAATAAAGCAGCACATTTTCAACTTAGACTTACAAAAGGACCTAAACTGTGGTCCAGAAATCTACATCTTGGCCATGCTAAGGAGACAATTCACAGTATTCAATTATCTCACCAGTATTCTGTGCTCTTGCACATAAAAGCTTTTACATTTGCCAAATTTGATCTATTACATTCCCCTCTTCTGTAAGGGAGATTCAGTGACATAACTGGACAAGGACATTTAGGCCTATGTATTCTGGAAGTAATTGGATCAATATTACATGTACATTGTTACTGCACCTGTTATTACACTGGCATAAAGATTTAATTGCATCTCTTTTAGCTACCAGGCACTGCAAAACAGATGCCAATTTTATATTTTCTCTCTTAACAGACACCTCAGAGATGACTTTTCATAAAGTAGCTAAATTGTGCTTGGTGACCATTGCTATTCACTGGAAGAAAGTAGTGTAGCCTGTTGAGGTTTTCCTACTAACGATTAAGACTGCTATTGTACCTAATCATTGTGGCCCAGTGAAGAGGTTGTATTTGATTGTCTCCTTTCACGTGCTTCATACAAATCGCCTGGGGGGAGGATCCTGCCCGGACTTGTTTCTTACTTCCTCTTTTTCTCTCTGCCGATATGTAGCAAGCCAGGAGAGCTAAGTCCTTTAAATTTTGTTTTGCTTTCTGTAAATAAATTATTTTTATAGAAATGCTTGATGTGTGACTTTTCTGATCTCTCCTGGGCTAAAGGCTTTCCCAGCATTCTGCCAACAGGTTATGTGCCCAGTGAGCAACCCAGTAAAACCAAGAGAGATCAGCTCCACACCTCATGCACAATTTAAAGGCAGGTAGCAAAGACCTGTGAAGATTTTCTTTGGAGCCGCCTGGAGATTTTCCAGCAACTGCCGGTCTACAGGACAAAGAAGCCAGCTGAGGTGACTTGCAAACGAAGGAAGAAGCCATGGCTACCTCCCAGCCCTCAGCGATGCCTCTGGAGTGCCTATCAGAGACCAACTATTTGAATTGGGCCCTGAAGATGGAGATGTATCTTCGCAGAGAGAATCTTTGGCTGCCAATTGGTGAGCAAACCCCCCAAAATCCCAGTGCTGAATGGCTGAGACAGGATGAGTGGGCTAGAGCCACCATTATCTTGGGAGTTGAGGACAATCAGCTAGTCCACGTGCGAGGCATGCAGTCTGCAAAGCAACTTTGGGATGCTTTGAGAGACTTATATGTAAAGGCAACAGCAGGGAGTAAAGTTACTCTGACGAAAAAGCTGTACAGAGCCTACCTTGCAGAAGGAGATAGCCTTCCTGAGCACCTGCATTATATTCAGCAGCTGTTTGTTGAGTTGCAGGAGAGAGGAATGGAATTTACACCTCTCACAAAATCATATATCCTCCTGTCCTCACTAAATGAAACATGGGACACGCTGATTTGTACCCTGGAGGCTATGTCTGAAGCAGACCTCACCCCATCGTATGTTACACAGCGCTTACTCGCTGAATGGGAGAAGAGAGAGGAAAGATCCCCCCCATCTCTTCTGGAAAGCTGCAATACCAGAAAATGAGGGGAAAGAAGGGAAAGGAACCTGAGGCCACAGCACTAGCCAGCCAGCGATGCTTCACTTGTGGTTCAGCTGGACATTTGCAAAGAGACTGTGCCATGAGACCCAAGAGTAGAAAGACAGAGAAGAAGAACACAAGGGCAACACAGAAGAAGGCTCTTCAGACAACCCAAATTGCACAGGTCGCTGAGAAGGGTAATTCTGATGTATGGGTGTTAGATTCTGAGGCCAGTTGTCATTTATGTAATTGTAAAAGCTCTTTTGTGTCACTGTCTAAAACTGAAAGACAAAGTGTATCTTTGGCTGATGGGTCTGTGACCAAAATTATGGGACAAGGTGACTTGTATTTATCCTGCTTGGGAGAAACTGTAAAAGGTGTGTTGTATCTGCCAAATTTACAATCAAACCTTTTATCTGTGGCACAATTGGCTGCAACAGGGTATATCATAACATTTAAGAAAAATGGTTGTGAGATACGAAAAAATGGGACATTGTTTGCTACTGGTATGTTAAAAGACTCCTTGTACATTGTGCAAAATGCAAGGAAGCCAAGCTGCAAGGCTGCAGTTGGCAACACTCCATATCATGACCAATGTGTATACCTGATGCACAGGAGATTTGGTCATGCTAATTTCAAGTATATAGCACAAATGCCACAGCTGTGTGCTGACCTAAAGATAAAACCCTGTGATAAATACTTAGACTGTGTAGTTTGCAAAGAATGCAAAACACTAAAAGCTCCTGTGAGTAAGCACAGTGACAGAGTTACAACTAGACCTTTGGAAATTGTACACTCTGACATTATTGGTCCTTTTGCTCCAAGTCTTGGACAAGCAAGGTATGCAATGACCATCACTGATGATTTCTCAAGATACACATTTATCTACATCTTAAAACATAAAGATGAGGCATTTGAGAAATTTAAAAGTTTTGTGACATGGGCAAATGGGAAATTCCCTAGGCCTGTATCTGCACTCCAATGTGATAGAGGAGGAGAATACCTTTCTCACAAATTCAGAAGGTTCCTAGTGGAAAAGGGGATAGAACAAATTCTTTCTAACCCTTACACCCCTCAGCAAAATGATGTTGCTGAAAGAAAGGGCAGAACCTTGCAAAATGCGATGGAATGCATGTTAAAAGATTCACGATTATGTTTTAAGTACTGGGGAGAAGGTTTATTGACTGCTTGTTATGTACAGAACAGGTTGTATAACTCTGTGATTCAGGACACTCCATTCCATTTGTTTTATGGTGTGAAACCAAAGGGAAACCATCTTAGAGTGTTTGGTAGCACTGCATGGGTTCACATCCCAAAACAGCAGAGAAGGAAAGGAGGTCCCACAACAAAGAAAGCCATCTTTGTTGGCTATGAACAAAGCCAGAGGAGCTACAGGTTCATAATGGGAGAGAAATTAATAATTAGCAAAAGCGCTTCTTTTGCTGAACAAAACTGGGGGAGATTAAACTCTAGCTCTCCAGTTGATCTGACCACCACAAGAGAACAGCAAGGACTTGCTGATGGTGATCTTTTGCCTGATGAGGACATTAAACCAGAAAAGCAAACTGAAGATCTGTCTGATGAGACAGATGCTTCTCAGGAAAGTGATAGGAGTCAAAATTTAAGCCCTGTATTACCTCGCAGATCTCAGAGGAGTAATAAAGGTGTTCCTCCATCACGTTTTCAGGCTGAAACAGTAAAGGTTTTTCACATATTCACAGAACCTGAGTCTTTAGAACAAGTGAATGCTTTACCACCTGAGATTGCACAAAACTGGCATTCTGCCATGCAACAGGAATTAGCATCCTTGAAAGAAAATAAAACATGGAAACTGGTAAATCTACCTCCCAATGAACGCTGTCTGGGTTGTAGGTGGGTTTTCAAACTGAAAAGGGATGCTGATGGCAAAATCCAAAAATATAAAGCAAGGTTGGTTGCAAAAGGGTTCACTCAAAGGAAAGATTTAGACTTTGACAAGACTTTTGCACCAGTTACTAAAGGTGAATCAATTAGATTACTGTTAAAAGTTGCTGCACTCAAAGGAATGTCAGTTCACCACTATGACATTCAAACTGCATTTCTCTATGGAGATTTAGATCACAAATTATACATGCAGCAACCCCCTGGCTATGAAAAAGGGGAGAATCTAGTCTGTGAACTGCAGAAGTCAATCTATGGGTTAAAACAAGCTGCTAGATCCTGGAACCAAAAAGTAGATGAAAAACTGCAGACTTTTGGTTTTGAAAAAGGAAAAGCAGATCCCTGTGTATATATGAAGGACAAACAAGGCTGTATGTATCTGTGCATTTATGTTGATGATTTGCTGCTGTTCACATCAACAGAAAAACAAAGGCTTGATTTTGAAGCCTGCATGGAAAGCCATTTCACATTAAAAAAAAAAGTCTTGGAATTATAACAACCTAGGTTTGGAAAAACACAGGAAGAAGAATGGTAGCTTTCTGTTAAACCAAAGGGGAGATAATGGTAAAGTAATGTGAATGGAAAGACATATAAAGTTGTCAGAGAAGATTGGTTTGCATCTTAATCTATAGTGTAAAAAGGGGAGTGTTGAGGTTTTCCTACTAACGATTAAGACTGCTATTGTACCTAATCATTTTGGCCCGGTGAAGAGGTTGTATTTGATTGTCTCCTTTCACGTGCTTCATGCAAATCGCCTGGGGAGAGGATCCTGCCCGCACTTGTTTCTTACTTCCTCTTTTTCTCTCTGCCGATCTGTAGCAAGCCAGGAGAGCTAAGTCCTTTAAATTTTGTTTTGCTTTCTGTAAACAAATTATTTTTATAGAAATGCTTGATGTGTGACTTTTCTGATCTCTCCTGGGCTAAAGGCTTTCCCAGCATTCTGCCAACATAGCCTAGCCTACTGTAATCTCTCCTGTTTAGAAATTTCTGGACTTTTGCTTAGGGCAGAGTTGTCTGGTTGTCTTGATATTGCACTAAACATTGGTCACTAGCCAAAATAAAGTTCCGTAAAAAATAATATATTCCTTTGCTCATTCTGACCCATATATTCTCTATGGTATGATCGTGCTCATTCATTTGGATTTCTAAGCAGATACTTTTAACACCTAGTGTAACAACTCCTAATCCTATTTCTCCTTGATTAAACACAAAGGAAATCTTTGGGTAAATGTAGTGGAAATAAAATGTAGTTTTCCACAAAATTAGGTGTGTTTCTTGTTACAGATCTTCAAAATTTGTTTTATGGTTAATTACAATTCTGCTTTTACCCTTTTTCTCTAATATACAGTCTGTAGGACATCTTGACCACTACTATAAGCAGGAAAGTGGGCATATAAACAAATATTTTCCGTGGTTTACCATCAACATTTTCCCTGAACTACCATCAATTTGGTAATAGCTTTGTGGCTCAGCTTGCAGCCAACCCCAGGCTATGCAATACAGATAACAAACCACAGACTCAGGTAAAATTCTATTACTACACGACGTGAGAAAAAGTAATTACTAGCAACTGCATGCCACATTGTCCCAGGTCTGATAATATAAAAGTGGAGAGGCCTCATCTAGGAAGAAAGAAAAGTTGAAACTAGCAGCCTAATACTATAAAAGTGTTTCTCAGCCTTGGCCACTTTAAGAATTCAACTCCCAGAATTCCCCAGCCAAGGCTGAGAAACACTGGAATTGATAAACTTAACCAAAGTTTATTGCACTTAGACATCCCATCTCCCTTGAGTGAGACAAGCACTTACATTTGATTCAGGGGAGTGCAAGAGCTCTGGTGCTGCAACTATTATAGATTATAAATGACAAAGCCAAAGGGATGTGCTTGTTCTCTGTTGTAAAATCCTCTATTGGTTCTATGAGGCTTTGAGAAATGCCAATATAATATATGGCAGATAAATTACAACCACCACAAAATGTAAATCCTCCCCTGTGATCATTTATCACTGCCCCATTTAAAATGTCTTCAGCAAAGGATTGTTACCTTGTCGTGGTGCTGGAGCTTGAGCACCTCAATGATGCCATGAGCTAAACCGTGAAGGGCCACCCAAGACGGGTAGGTCATGACAGAGAGGTCAGACTAAATGCGATCCCTGGGGAAGGTAATGGCAACCCACCCCAGTATTCTTCCCGTGAAAACTAAATGGATCAGTACAACCAGAGATATGTCAGTATACCATCGGAAGATGAGACCCCCAGGTCGGAAGATGGTCAAAATGCTACTGGGGAGGAACAGAGGATGAGTTCAACTAGACCCAGACATGATGACGCAGCTAGCTCAAAGCCGAAAGGATGGCTAGCGGCCGACGGTGCTGGTGGTGAACGGCGAATCCGATGTTCTAAGGATCAACACACCATTGGAACCTGGAATGTAAGATCTATGAGCCAGGGCAAATTGGATGTGGTTATTGGTGAGATGTCGAGATTAAAGATAGACATTTTGGGCATCAGTGAACTGAAATGGACTGGAATGGGCCACTTCACATCAAATGACCACCAGATCTACTACTGTGGACAAGAGGACCACAGAAGAAATGGAGTAGCCTTCATAATTAATAGTAACGTGGCTAAAACAGTGCTTGGATACAATCCAAAAATGACAGAATGATCTCAATTCGAATTCAGGGCAAGCCATCTAACATCACAGTGATCCAAATATACGCCCCAACCACAAATGCTGAAGAAGCTGAAGTAGAGCAGTTCTATGAGGATCTGCAGCACCTACTGGACAACACGCCTAAAAGAGATGTTTTTTTCATCACGGGAGACTGGAATGCTAAGGTGGGCAGTCAAATGACACCTGGAATTACAGGTAAGCATGGCCTGGGAGAACAAAACGAAGCAGGACATAGGCTGATAGAATTTTGCCAAGACAACTCAATGTGCATAAGAAACACTCTCTTCCAACAACCCAAGAGACGGCTTTATACATGGACTTCACCAGATGGACAACATCGAAATCAGATTGACTACATCCTTTGCAGTCAAAGGTGGCGTACATCTATACAGTCAGTAAAAACAAGACCTAGAGCTGACTGTAGTTCAGATCATGAACTTCTTCTTGCACAATTTACGATCAGACTAAAGAGATTAGGGAAGACCCACAGATCAGCTAGATATGAGCTCACTAATATTCCTAAGGAATATGCAGTGGAGGTGAAGAATAGATTTAAGGGACTAGATTTAGTAGACAGGGTCCCGGAAGAACTATGGACAGAAGTTCGCAACATTGTTCAGGAGGCGGCAACAAAATACATCCCAAAGAAAGAGAAAACCAAGAAGGCAAAATGGCTGTCTGCTGAGACACTAGAAGTAGCCAGAGAAAGAAGGAAAGCAAAAGGCAACAGTGATAGGGGGAGATATGCCCAATTAAATGCAAAATTCCAGAGGTTAGCCAGAAGAGATAAGGAATTATTTTTAAACAAGCAGTGCGCGGAAGTGGAAGAAGACAATAGAATAGGAAGGACAAGAGACCTCTTCCAGAAAATTAGAAACATTGGAGGTAAATTCCAGGCAAAAATGGGTATGATCAAAAACAAAGATGGCAAGGACCTAACAGAAGAAGAAGAGATCAAGAAAAGGTGGCAAGAATATACAGAAGACCTGTATAGAAGGATAACAATATCGGGGATAGCTTTGATGGTGTGGTCAGTGAGCTAGAGCCAGACATCCTGAAGAGTGAGGTTGAGTGGGCCTTAAGAAGCATTGCTAATAACAAGGCAGCAGGAGACGATGGCATCCCAGCTGAACTGTTCAAAATCTTGCAAGATGATGCTGTCAAGGTAATGCATGCTATATGCCAGCAAATTTGGAAAACACAAGAATGGCCATCAGACTGGAAAACATCAACTTATATCCCCATACCAAAAAAGGGAAACACTAAAGAATGTTCAAACTATCGAACAGTGGCACTCATTTCACATGCCAGTAAGGTAATGCTCAAGATCCTGCAAGGTAGACTTCAGCAATTCATGGAGCAAGAATTGCCAGATGTACAAGTTGGCTTTAGAAAAGGCAGAGGAACTAGGGATCAAATTGCCAATCTCCGCTGGATAATGGAAAAAGCCAGGGAGTTTCAGAAAAACATCTATTTCTGTTTGATTGACTATTCTAAAGCCTTTGACTGTGTGGACCATAACAAACTGTGGCAAGTTCTTAGTGGTATGGGGATACCAAGTCATCTTGTCTGCCTCTTGAAGAATCTGTATAACAACCAAGTAGCAACAGTAAGAACAGACCACGGAACAACGGACTGGTTTAAGATTGGGAAAGGAGTACGGCAGGGCTGTATACTCTCACCCTACCTATTCAACTTGTATGCAGAACACATCATGCGACAAGCTGGCCTTGAGGAATCCAAGGCTGGAGTTAAAATCGCTGGAAGAAACATTAACAATCTCAGATATGCAGATGATACCACTTTGATGGCTGAAAGTGAAGAGGAACTGAGGAGCCTTATGATGAAGGTGAAAGAAGAAAGTGCAAAAGCTGGCTTGCAGCTAAATCTCAAAAAAACCAAGATTATAGCAACCAGTTTGATTGATAACTGGCAAATAGAGGGAGAAAATGTAGAAGCAGTGAAAGACTTTGTATTTCTAGGTGCGAAGATTACTGTGGATGCTGACTGCAGTCAGGAAATCAGAAGACACTTAATCCTTGGGAGAAGAGCAATGACAAATCACGATAAAATAGTTAAGAGCAGAGACATCACACTGACAACAAAGGTCCACATAGTTAAAGCAATGGTGTTCCCCGTAGTAACATATGGCTGTGAGAGGTGGACCATAAGGAAGGCTGAGAGAAGGAAGATCGATGCTTTTGAACTGTGGTGTTGGAGGAAAATTCTGAGAGTGCCTTGGACTGCAAGAAGATCAAACCAGTCCATCCTCCAGGAAATAAAGCCAGACTGCTCACTTGAGGGAATGATATTCAAGGCAAAACTGAAATACTTTGGCCACATAATGAGAAGACAGGACACCCTGGAGAAGATGCTGATGCTAGGGAGAGTGGAGGGCAAAAGGAAGAGGGGCCGACCAAAGGCAAGGTGGATGGATGATATTCTAGAGGTGACGGATTCGTCCCTGGGGGAGCTGGGGGTGTTGACGACCGACAGGAAGCTCTGGCATGGGCTGGTCCATGAAGTCATGAAGAGTCGGAAGTGACTAAACAAATAAACAACAACATTTAAAATGTGCAAATCTAATAATCATCTGCATCATACAATAACCAGAAGAGTTGGAAATTTGATCCTTACCTCCACACACGATGTTTATATTCTAAGAAAAAGAAGAAAACATATCCATAAAAGAATATTTTTAGGTACATAATTTTGGCCATTGGCTAAAATAAGATGTGCTAGGGAGGTAACAGGGGGAGGAGTAAGACAACACAAAGCTAGCTATGACTCTCACTCTTCCACTTTTCTCTTGATTGTACATTCAGAGATTGGGGAGGGTGGTAAGTATACACTGACTAAACCAGTGGAACAGAGGAGACTTTTAGCAACAAAGCTATGGCCACACAGTCCAAAGTATCTAGCTAAGCAATGATTGTATATCATTTTTATAGTAATTTTATTAAGAATTATAATTACAACAGTAAAAACTAATAAAACTGAAAAAACTAAAAGAATAAAAAGTAGAAAGTGCAACAAAGAAAGAAAAAGGGAAAAAGAGAAAGAGAAAAGAAAGAAAAAATAACAATATAGTAAAGAAAAAGAAAAGAAGTATATAAAGAAGTGACTTCCCACCTTCATCACAACTATAAACAATTTGAGTAACTTATCACCTTCTCTTAAAATACAACAAATGATCTTTTCTTCCCATATCCCGTCACTTATCTATAAACAAATCCATAAAACCTCATCATTTCTGTCCTGATTAAGGGTTACCAGAGATAGCAACATATCTATTTTAGCCTTGATCAAATAAACCACCTTAAATTCCTTCCTTTTACTTCTAACAATCTTGATTGTTAGTTCCTTCAAATAATGTTATAGAACTTGACTTCTTTTCATTTTTAATTTGTCCTGTCTCACAAAATTCCTCAAAACTTTAACAAGCCTCTTTTGTAAATCCAATATAGGAAAATTATCATTCTCTTGGTTTGTATATCCCTTTTAATTATTAAGACAACAGCCAGTTTATGTCCAGTGTAACATCTTTTTCCATATCATTCATATAGCCTATCATTTCTATCTTGTCAGGTAGAACTTGTTCTCTTCTATAACATCTTTCATGATTATGATTCTCCTCTAGTAACTTTGAGTTTAGATCACCTGATTAATATGTTTTAGATAAATGAATAATTACAGTCTGTTCTCCTTAGCCTATAACTACCTGTTGGAAATGCACCATATCAATCAGTGTCCAATCTTGCTGAAGTTAAATGAAGTTCCATTCCAGACTGGATCATCTCATGTCATTATTTCTCCTAATGATAAAATCTACTTCTGCTGAGTTTTCTTCTCTAAGACCTTGAATTGACTCTTATAAATTTACTGAGACTACATCATTATAATATTCACTTTTGCGGGACTAATTTTGTTGTTCTTACCAAATGCTTCCATCGGTGTTAAAACTAGAATATCCTCAAATGGGAAGTGGCCAACTGGTCCTTGCAGATAGCTAAAACTTATGGATTTGCACAAGCTCATTGGATTAAAACAATATTTAGTATCAGCACAGGTAAAGAGCAATTAGTATTAGTATTTCTCAAACAATCCCTCTACCTCTACTTTTATTAGAAATACTGTAATGTCCAAAGCCTGTTTGTGATTACTTTTATTTATTCATGTGATTGAATAATTTGAAATCTTTCGCTTTCTCACCAAAGAGATTCTGGACTAATCTCCAAGTTATTGATAGAGATGCAGTTTATAAGCTGTACTAAATATTAAAGCTTTAAAGCACAGCCTTTCCTCTTATGTATCTGTCCAGCCATTACCATCTACAGGAAAGCCCCTTTTGAATATGCCCTCCTTCCTGTCACATGGAAGAAGGACTTCTCTTGCATCTTCCTAAGCCATGGAATGCTATCCTTCAGGAGCTGCATTTAGCCTCACTGCCTTTGTGTTTGAAAATCCAGACAACTGCATCTTTCACCCTATTATAATTGCTAATTAATTTTAGTATTAAGCTTAAACTATATCTTTAACAGTTTAAATTCAAAAGATTTGTTTTGACATTTTTTTAGCTGATTTGAGTACTTGCTAGGGTAGAAAGCTAGAGTATAACCCAAATAAATAAACATAATGATTTCTGCATTTGCAGGTAATAGAATATAACTTAAGGCCAGAAGTGGGCAATGGGTAATGTTCCAGATGTTGTTAGAATGCACCTCCCATCATCCTTCAACATTGGCCATTCTGGCAAAGGTTAATGGGGATTGGAATTCATCAAATTCTTTTATTTATTTATTTAATTAATTAATTAATTTTTATCCCACCTTTATTATTTTTATAAATAACTGAAGGCGGCTAACATACCTAATACTCCTTCCTCCTATTTTCACCACAACAACCCTGTGAGGGAGTAGGATCTCTCTAAAGACAAAATGAAGGGCAGAAATAATCAGTCTTTTGCCTTGACTTCTTTGAAAGTAAGGTAAGGCAAGAGAAGGTGTGAATGTAAATAAGTGGATTTTAAGTTTAAAAAATCATGTCAAATAAATTGTTTTCCACACTATTTTTGAAGTACAAAACATACATGGATGGTTTCAGGCTAACTGATGGTCGAGTGAGGCAGCAGCTGCTTGGAGAGGAGGAATATGTCTAAGAAGAAATTTGTCTGCATAAATTTAAAGGAAAATGTCCTTCCAGCTGGAAAGAAAGCATGTGGAAAATGACTTGGAATAATCAGGCAGCTGGTGAAGAAAGAGTTAAAGAGTTGCTTTGCTCAACCTCGAATTCCCCAGGGCTGCTTTTCATTAAAATAAAACATTACAGGTGGTAAAATGATCACTGAACAATATACTTAGTTCTCCTGGGCCAAAGGAACAGGCCACCCTGAAGCCCTGAAGCCCACATTTGGGATCTTTCGCTTTTATGGTTTCACCATTCCTTTCTTATCTCTGGCAGGCTCAAAGAGATGGCAGTTAATGTTATTAATTTATCCTGGCATTCTAAAGAAAGAACAATATGAAATGAAAGCAATTCCCCTTCCAATTGACATTCAAAAGTGTGTCATATTCATTTATATTCACAGTTCTCTGGAGTGGCTTAAGTGAACATTTGTTCATTTCCTTTTCAAGCTGTTGCTCTAGTTTGGGCTGTCTAAAGTAGTTCACACTTATCTCAAAGGAAACAGAAGCAGCCTTTTGACATCCTTTCCAAACTGCCTAAGAAAAAGATCTTCTGAATGCCAAGCTACAAAAATACAAGGAGGGTAAACACATATCCCCCTTATCCTTTGCCATTCTTCACTGGTGATGCTACCTTCCACAAGATCATTGAAACATAATTTCCTTTCACAATGGAGGAGCTGAATTCATTCCACTAATGTGGGATTTAGCTGTGCTCTATCAGTTTTGACAAACAGGAGCACCTACCTTGTTTGAGCATAACAAAAATATTGCAAACAACCTGAGCTTAAATAGCTATTACAATAATATTACAATAGCTAGAGATTGTGTCCTACCCAAGCCAGGCAACTCTTTTGTGACTAGGTAACATACTTTTTTTTTTCCAAGCTGCTATATGAATTCCTACTATACTGCTCAGTTTGCATGACCTACATGTTTAACTACAAGAACATTCTTCTGTGGCTCTTTTATGCTTCTTTAATTTAGGTGCCTTTCAGATGTATGACTTCAACTCCCAAAGTTCTCAGCAATGGCCATGTTGCTTGGAATATTCTAGGAATACAGACATCTGCAGGATTCCCAGATTGAAGGCTACCTTACCTTGCTAGTGACAAGGTGGAAATACAACATTCAATGTTGTCATGGAACACATAAACTTCATCATATGTCCTTACCTACCTAGCAGGGTCATTGGCACGCTCAAAGTGTCAGAATAGTGAATGTGATTATTATGCATTGTAGACCAGAACACATGTGCACATAGGGAGCATAGCTTATCTCCATAGTCAATGAAGCCAAAGATGGGAGGTTAAGAGAGATAAAGCAAGTACTACCTTAAACAAAGTACAGTTAATCTGGGATTTACTACCAAAGAATATAATAATTTATTGCCATGTATTTTGTGTCATTTAAAAACACATGGATGAGGAAGAAGGGGAGAAGATCATCACCATCATCAATGGCAACAAGTCATGATAGTTATACATTACTTCTAGTAACAGAGACAGTAGATCTCTTGACATTTGCTGAGAAACACAACTGAGGAAGGTTCTATTGCATTCATCTCCTGATTGTGGGCTTTCCAGCTTTACCACTGTGGGATAGATATTTGGCCTGATCCAGCAGACTCTTCTTGTGCTTTTCTGTAACTATACTGTACTGCAACATGTAGCTGACTTTAATCAAGCACAGTGTTAAGAGTGCCCGCAGACCTTCTAAAGGAAAACTGATAACAGGAAAGACAACACCCAGGTTCAGCTTCAGACAGAAGACATTTATGTCTCCTTTTCACTGCAATCACTTGTGCTAAACATCCTAAGCCATTCCCAATAGCACTTACTGAGAAGACATTAGCGCTATCCAATCATAATATGGACAAGAACCATGATTTTTTTTTCTGTTCCTATCATCTTCTGTATTTGAAGATTCACTGTCTTTAGGTCCACTCTCCTCCATCCCACAAACAAACAAATAGGAGCAAAAGATAGTGAATTGCAAGACTCTGTTCTGCTCACTATGGTGACATATTCTTGGCATAGTGTTCTATGTTTGACTCCTATCTGGTGTGTGGAGTCCTTGGTACTCTCTGAGTCTTGTTGTTTTCTTGCAGATGTTTCATTGGCAGGCTAGGCAACATATTTAGTGCAAACAGGGAGTGGGCCTTGCTCTCTGTTTATATACTGTCCAGCGTGTGTTGGTGGAGGTGTTGTTCTCTCCTTGGGAGTTCCTTGATTGGGCTGTCGTTTGCTGCTTGGTTGGTTGGCTAAGTTAATAGTTCTTTGGTTAGGGTATGTTGTGCTGTTTGATTGTTCATCTGGTGTTAATCCTAGTGCTAATCTTTGCATATGTGGGTGTTGATTGCTGGCAAGGAGGTGTTCTGGTCTTTTGGCTCTTCTATTGTCTCTTTTATGCTTTTGAACTGTGGTGTTGGAGGAAAATTCTGAGAGTGCCTTGGACTGCAAGAAGATCCAACCAGTCCATCCTCCAGGAAATAAAGCCAGACTGCTCACTTGAGGGAATGATATTAAAGGCAAAACTGAAATACTTTGGCCACATAATGAGAAGACAGGACAGCCTGGAGAAGATGCTGATGCTAGGGAGAGTGGAAGGCAAAAGGAAGAGGGGCCGACCAAGGGCAAGATGGATGGATGATATTCTAGAGGTGACGGACTCGTCCCTGGGGGAGCTGGGGGTGTTGACGACCAACAGGAAGCTCTGGCGTGGGCTGGTCCATGAAGTCACGAAGAGTCGGAAGCGACTAAACGAATAAACAACAACATTGTCTCTTTTGAATGGTATGTAAAGTTGAAACTGTGAGCATCCTAAACCAAGCCAAATCCAAAAATCCTAGAGAATTCCTGGAAGCTTGGCACTCAGACAAAGCAGCCATCAACAGACACATAGAGGTAAACAACATTTACATACCATTCAAAAGAGACAATAGATCAAAGAACTATGAACTCAGTCAACCAACCAAGCAGCAAACAACAACCCAATCAAGGAACTCCCAAGGAGAGAACAACACCTCCACCAACACAAGCTGGACAGTATATAAACAGAGAGCAAGGCCCACTCCCTGTTCTCACTGAAGATGTTGCCTAGCCTGGCAATGAAACATCTGCAAGAAAACAACAAGGCTCAGAGAGCACCAAGGACTCTACAGTTCAACCCTGAGCTACAAATTTTCACTTCAATTGGTCCTGTCTGGTGTTTTACCACCTTTCCAGGAATGTAGGAGCTGAGATGCCCTGTAAAAACAACACGTGTTGCTGCTACTTCTGCAACAATAATGGCTGCTTGAAAATAGAGTTTTCTTATTTGAATAAAGACTTGTGGGAGTTGTATCCAAATAAAAATGTTGAGTGGTCAGAGATGGATTCAGTCAATTAGTGCTTGGTTCAATTTGTTACATGAACAGATCAATAGCAACATCAGCAAATGACCTTAGATTTGAAGGCCATTCATGTAAACATCCACTCTTCACAAAGTATCTGTCATGAGCACTGATGGTGAGCAGGAGGGGGCCCCTATCCAGGGGGAAAAACGCATGCGTAGTAGTGAGGAGTTGAGCAGTCATTCAAAGAGACACAGAACAGACCCGCCTTGACTTTTGGGGTTTATCTGTATGGGTTTTCTCACGCTTCTTCAGTTTGTTAGGATTTTCTGTCTAACGTAGCAGTAATAAACACTAGAGACTTATTCCTTGTCTCAGCATGGTTCCTGACTGTTAGGACAGTATCACAGGCATTTGTAGAATAATTAGTTAAAATGTAAGGTAAATAATATTGAAATACGTTTGTGGTGATGTCTAGTATTTTCTTCAGTTGAACAGTCTGTCCATTTTTAAAAATATTTTGTGGGGAGTACCTGCTACCTCATCACCACTTTTCAGAGTCATCACTGCCAGAATGCTCCGTTATTACCTTGACTGCCTTATCAGAAGGAGACCATTGCTTTGCTTGGCAGAGTGCCTTGCTAGAGCCTGAACATGGACTTGATTGCTTTTCCCCTAGCTTCCCTTGGCAGAAATGCAGTCTATGCCTAGAATATCTTTGCCTACCACTTCCACCCAGCATCATCCCTCCACTGAGCTAGAATCCCATCAGACTTCGACCAATATCTGGGACAGACCAATTAATATCAGAGTATCAGTATCCTTGGGCCATAGATAAAGGTTCAAAGAGACGCACATGCCCCTCTTTTCAAAACTGAACCACAGAAACTCTCCAGTGGCAAAAGACACACAAAAGGATGAAACAAATAAGAATGGCAAGCATACAGATCTTAAGCAGGACAGCCACTGTTGAATTTCTACAGGATGGAACAAAAAAGAATGATCAGCCTCAAGGAGGAAAACACTTTTCAGAAAGACCTGCAATGTCTTTGGCCACCCAGCAAAACTGCTCCATATATTTCATTTCCATGCTAAAGGTGATATCACTGAGAAGTAAAGGTTTGACAGTTAGAAAGCAGATTAGGACAGATATAACTAGAACATGCATACACATTCCAAAGGGGAAAAACAATTATATTGATGTGTGGAATCTCTCACATATATAGATATGTAATTTTATTTCTTTTTACTCCTTATGAGTGAAATTGGGATTATAATTTTTTAGTTAAGGATGAGCAAGCCAAATAGAATGGTTTTTCAGGTTATATTCAGTTTAATAATAATAAATCATAGGGGTTTGTCAGTGATCAAATATAGTCCCACTCCCTATATTTAGATATAAAAGCATACTGGTATAAAAAACCTACTATCACTAATATTATCCAAGTCACTAATACAGGTAGTCCTCATTTAGTGACTGCCTTGGACAGTGACTGTTCATAGTTAAAGGTAAAGGTAAAGGTTTCCCTTGACGTAAAGTCCAGTCGTGTCCGACTCTAGGGGGCGGTGCTCATCTCCGTTTCAAAGCCTTGGAGCCGGCGTTGTCCATAGGACACTTCCGGGTCATGTGGCCAGCATGACTCACGGAACGCCGTTACCTTCCCGCCGAAGCGGTACCAATTAATCTACTCACATTTGCATGTTTTTGAACTGCTTGGTGTGCAGAAGCTGGGACGAGCAACGGGAGCTCACCCCGCCGCGCGGTTTCGAACCGCCGACCTTCCGATCGACAGCTCAGCGGTTTAACCCGCAGCGCCACCGCGTCCCCTTGTTCATAGTTACAATGGTAATAAAAAAGTAACTTTATGACCAATGTTTGCATTTATGACCTTCGCAGGTCTGTAATGCAAAGGAAAGGGAAGTAAGATTGTAAGCACAGTCACAGCTTCACTTAGCAACCTCTTCACTTTACAACCGAATTGCTGGTCCCAAGTGCTGTAACTTAATTAAGACTACCTGTAGTGTAATCCTATGCTCTCCTATTGAGAATTAAGCCTGATTGGGTTTTATATCCAATAAGTGTCTTTAGGACAACAGTCTAACACTGCAATTCTGTGGTTCCTAGAAGAGTGTTAAAAATGCCCATAAGGAATGTAATGTAATTACTTACTTAATGTAATACCCACTTCACCAAAGCACAAAAAGATAGATGCAACAAAGTATCTTTTTGGCATGCACAACTACAGTGATCACCGGGCTCCTTGCCAAAGGAACACAGGAGAGCCCAACGCCCACAAGATTACAGGTGATACACCTCTGAAATGATACATAGGACTTGATGTAATGGTATGTGAGAATGACCTTGGAAGATGTAGGGAGATGCTGCCTAGGGAATGTTCAGATAAAAGGGGAAGAGCTGCAACTGAGTAATGGGCAGAGAAAGAAAGTTAGAAAGGATCCCCCCTAAGTGATCAGGCAGAAAAAAGAAACAGCAGGAGATTTGTACCTTCAGACTTGCAAGATTGATGTCAGCATCCCAAGTAGGCCAGAAAAGGAAATACAACAAGATGAACTAATTCTACTTTAATGTAAGGCTACATTAATCTTGAAATTTGAAACTTGAAACTTAAAAACTTAATAAAATTCTTTAATAAAATTCTGTAAGGCTTCATTAACAGAATCTTGCAAATCTGAAAGTACAAATTTCCCACCATCTTTTTTTACCACCTGATCAGTTAGGGAGGATCCTTTCTAAGTTTCTTTCTCTGCCCATTACTTAGGTACAGGCTCCTGCCCCTATTATGTGATCATTCCCTAGACCGCATCTCTTCCCCCCCAACCCCCATCGGCCTTCCAAGGTCATTCTCACATTCCATTACATCTACAAAAGCAGTGTAAATTATAACATGACCTTTACAGCAGGAATGTAAAATCTGATAATAACATGGGGCAACATTATATGGGCTGATCCAGTGGCTGTACATTCTGCTCTTCTAAGCAGGCTCCAAACCTGCTTTTCTACCTACTTTTCTAGCACTTTCTAACCCAAACGATGTTCTTTATTGTACCCATATATTGACTTCCTTCACATCACAGAAGAGACAACAACCTGATTTTTGTTATCTGCCTCCTTCCCCTCCAGAATTTCAGTTTGCCTGCACTGCCTAATATGTACATCAGAATCCTACTGTATATGTAAGGCTAAAATATTATTTGTCCCCCACAGCAGAACAAGAGGCAGATCTAACATTCAGCCTGAGGCTGAAGCAACATCTGTCATCAGTGCTTCTAAACAGCAGAAGTCTGGAAGTGGAGGACACAAAACGATTGCTTTTCATACACTAATAAGCAAAACTTCCAAAGTTTAAAACAAAAGAACAAAAAACAAGACAAACTACATAAACTACAAAACAAAGCAAATACTTCATATAGTTAGAGTGTGTATGTAAACACATCCGTAATTTTAAGGAGAAATACAGAATTTGAGACACCTATCCATATTTGATATTTCAATCCAAGAATACATTTGCATAGACAGAGCTAATTCATTAGAAATTCTCTCATGCTACACCAAAAGATGGAGAACAAAGATGAATAAAATGATATTTAATTTAAAAGGTTCTTTAAGATGCATTGCTGTTAATTTTTAAGCTGATTGTATTTCCCATTTAATTATCATTGATCCAAAGAAAGATGTACTTTAGGTTTCCACTGTTTTGCAAGAGTACATTTGGTAGCCAGCAACAAAAACTGAATTAATTTCTCCTGTTGTGTCACTTTACATGTCAAGGAAAAATGGGCAGTAAAACTAGAGTAGCATTAATTATTAGTAACAAATGTGTCATTTTTCAATTTCCTCAAAAATTTTCAATGCAAATAATAACTAAACGGATATTAGAAATAGCAATTTGATTACAAGTCCTCCAACATAATCTAGATACACTTAGATTTGTGTAATGCAGTTTTAAGGGGTTGCATTTCTATCTTGTGTTTCCTTCTTCCAGTGGTTTGCCTCCTCCCTCCGGAAACAGTTCCAGTCAGTATTGGTTGGTGGGGAGAGATCTAGCCCAAGGCCCTTACTATTGGCACTCCACAGGGCTTGAACTCTCCCAACTCCTCCATCTACAGGGTGCCACTGAATGAAGTATCATCAGCATGAGAATCACACCCCAGCCCAGGCAAGCTGTAAGGTGGTGTCCTGTCCTGGTCCCTAGAGGTTGTAAGTGTCTGGATGGGGAGGAACAAGCTGAAGCTCAACCTAAGCAAGACCAAGAGACTTTGCTTTCAAGGGTCTTCTGATCACAGAGATTTACCATCTTTAATTCTTGATGAGGTTGTGTTTCCTAAAGTAGAACTAGTACATAATTTGGAGTTCTTCCTGGATCCTCAACTCCTGCTCAATAATTTATTTTATTTTATTTTATTTTATTAAATTTATATCACCGCCCATCTCCCCCCAATGGGGGACTCTCAATAAGCAGGTGACAGCCCTGGCCAGACCTTTGCAGAACTCCATCCTGTGCACCAATTGCATACCTTTCTGGATCAGGAGCCCCTTCTCATAATCACTTATATCCAAGCTACCTATCATTTGGTCTACTGCAATGGGCTCTACATGGGGCTTTGAAGACTATTCAGTAGATGTAACTGGTCCAGAGTGCAGCCATGTGAGCACTTTGCTCATGCAATATCCCTGGTCTGCAAGATGTACTAGTTACAATGTATAATAGGTGTGATTCAAGGTGTTGATTGTACACAATAAAGACCTGTATAACTATGCACCTGGTTTCTCTTATTATCTTCTAAAATCTGGAAGAATCGAGATATTCCAGGTTCCAGCTGTAAAACATGTCCATTTTTGAGACCTTGGAGGTGTCCCTTCTCTGTAGCTGTCTGTCCAATGGAACCATGCTAAAGGGCTTCTGGGAAAAAAAAATACTTCCTCCACATTTAGACCTCTTCCACTCTACCCAGATTACCACTATTCTCCTAACAATTGTGTTGCCTTTGAATGTCATATATCCCAGCTCAGAATTCAGAAATAATACAGATTGAACAGACTGCCTTTAAAATGGATTTCTAGCCAGAATTAATTTTGGCATTTTCATAGTGGAATGATTACTGATATAAAATACAATGGCCTTGCTCCTGTTACTGCTTCAGTAGTTACAACCATGGAAACAGTGAAAAGAGAATTGCTGCCTTCATCACCCGAGAGTGGGTTATGAAGGCAAGTTCATTTGTTAGGTCTCAAGAGACCTAATTTAGTAGCTAACAAGGAGAAAGCACCTAGTTAGAGCTGGTTCTCATGGCCCTAATTCTAATCACACCTGCTATAGCAACAATAAATTTTCTAATGTTAACTGAAGTTTGGGATATAATACATTTTTTTTAAAATGGCCTCTAGAGGAAAAAGAAACACATTATTTCAATTTTCTCTTCCACTTCAGCTTCCACGGAGTTGCCTTGGAAGCTTGTAGAATTCCCACCCCTCTAATAGGAAGTGGCCTTTAGATCTGGATCTCTTCAGGTTATCCCAGGTCCATTCTTTACAGCAGACACTTTTCTGTGGCCATGCTGCTGATTTCCATGCTAGTTAGGGAAAACTGGCTGAGGATTCTCAGAGCTGCTGTTCAGCTGCTTTATGTATAAATACTTATTGTATAAAGGAAAAGTAGCCACAACAGATCATCAGTGAATAACCCAAAGGAAGAGCATGGGGGTGGGAGGTGGGGATCTGGCTTGGTAACAGCACTGCAAAAGAATTATATAATTCAGAGGCACAGTATTCCTGGTATGCATATTTGTATATAAAATGCTAATTATTTTGTACAAAGTACCTTGGGAGGCTATACCTGTAATGGTATGTGGGAATGACCCTGAGAGACAGGAGGAATTTCTGCAGACTGGACAACTGATGTGTAAAAGATATCTCACTCCACAGAAGGAGGGAAGGCATGAGGAACATTTCAGAAAGACTCTCCCTAGATTTCATGAGAATAAAAGGAAAGGACAGGAAGAAATATTTTCAGTCATTATTGGTAGAAGTTCAGTTCTTCACAAAACTGCAGATAAGGAAATCATGAATGATGAGACCTTGACTATATGGAAATTTGAAGGATTAGATTCCAGAGCTTAAGGTTGACCTTTTCTACCCATAGAGGTCATCCTCTTCTGACTCTCAGAAGCAGCACCATTGCAATTGCCAGCTGTTGTCAGAGGCTTCAAAGAAAAGGGAACTACCTCAACCATAAATAGCATGCAGTCTTCAGAATGAACTGCAAATGATCTGTGGGAAGGACTAATGTCTGGAGTTGTGATCAAGAGACCCTTCTGCGAAGATAGTGAAAGAGACATGTGAAGTAGAGATTATTCCATCACCAGGTGAGCCAATCACTCTGAGAAACCAGGTGGAACTGCAGGACAGGGCTGACTCAGTGAGATCCATATAGTTAATCCTTGGCCTACGACCATTCCTTCAGCAACCATTTTAAGTTATGATGGCACTGAACAAATGGTGGTTATGGCCAGTCCTTGGAGTTCCTGCCATCCCAACACCCCTGCAATCACATGAAGATGATCTGGGTGCTTGGCAACCAGTTCACATTTACAACTGGTTGCAGTGCCCCTTGATCACATGATTGCCATTTGCAACCTTCCCTGCCAGCTTCCCCAGAAAGTCAGTGGGGAAACTGACAGGGAAGGTCACAAGTTGCTGGGGTAAGTCTCCCCTACCCACACATCCTCCCAGCCCCTCTGCGTTTGTGCTGCACCGGCCACTTGTGTACCCCTGCACACCCTCCCCAACCCTCCCTGCACCTCCCTCACACCCCCGCCACCCTCCCTGACCCACACCACACCCTCGCACACCCTCCCTGATACCCTTGCACACCCTCACTGACCCTCCTCTGCACACCCCCTGCACCCCTTGCTCCCTCCCCCCAGCAGCAGCCACTTACTTGCCTGCCAACCTGGGACTTGCAACTTCCTGCTAGTTTCCCCACTGACTTTCATTGTGGGAAGCCAGTAGGAAATTGCCTTACCTAAGAACCGTAGGATTTGCTTAACAACAGCAACCAGGCCTGCAGGGATTGCTGTCACTAAGCAATGTGGTCATGCTTTACAACCACGCTGCTTAGTGATGGAATTTCTGGTCCCAATTGCCAGTGTAAGTCAAGGACTACCTGTAGGAGTAAATGCTTTGCACAGATGACCTAGTCCTAACCTTTACACATATGCTAAAGCCCATCCACTGTTTTGCACATGCATAAAATAATAACGGAACAAGGTCAAAGTTGTGGCCACACAAAAATTGTTATGTAAATATAAGTTAGGCCCTATTTATAATCTGCACATCTGTGAGATTACAGATAACAAAAGCCACATGTATAGCTCTAAGCACTTTCAATGCAGTCTCCTTTTTACTTTTCTTCTGGCCATAACCTACTTCCAGCCTGCCCATGTGTATAATCTTCTCAAGAAACAGAAACCACAGCTGGTGCATCAACTCCTATTATATATTCTAGACATCAGCTTGGGGCGGGGTGGTGGTTAAGATTATGTCATAATCTACTCTATAAAAACTGGAAGCTTCTATTTATCAAGACAAGAGTTTGCTTATCTGAACCTGCATAATCGCCCTCAGCATCTGCTGGAGTATCATTATTGTTGTTTTGCATGCATGAAAAAAGTGCTATAAATACAAATTGCTTTAACAGTCAAAAATCTGTAAATTTATCATTAAGGAGCTGTGGATACAGGGCATAAAATAAAAGCAAATTGTAAGATAAGAAGTCTTTCTATACAAAATATATTTCTAGCCAGAAGTTTTCTACTAGCTGTCTTTGAAGATTAGGTTAATGAAAGATACTTTAAACTTGTGAAAAACAAAGAAATAAATCCCCAAGTGGAAAAGAATTGATCTTATATCATAATGAGAAACATTCAATTAAGATCATAGAGAAATGGAGTGGTAGGGAATCAGCTATTTACCTGAGCTTTAGGTGATACAGTTAGTCATGGGAAAATTCCAAGAGAGGAATTTTGTTTTTCAATTTCATTCTTTGTCTGGAGATGTTCTGTTTTTTTCCATCTAAGTAGACAGGACATGGCAGTCTCTCATAATTGTGTTCCAGTGGCACCTTAAGCTCCAGGCATGGTTGTAAAAAGATCTGATATGAGAATGTTGTGAGGCAACTTCCCAGCCAGCACACATTCCCAGCCAGCACACATTTCCATCTGAGTCTGAATCTACATTCACACACATAAGATCTGGGTTTTGGCTTATAAAAACACAGAGATCCCATCCAACTCCTCTCTGTCCTGGAAAGGGGAAAAAACTGTATTATTTTAAAATTAGAGGCTAAAGCTGCTGGATACAGGTAGGAAAGTAGTGGGATATAACATATCCCCACAGCCTCAGCATTAACTGACTGGAATTTCCAAGGAAAGGGAAATAGAAAACACCTGTTTTAATAGTTTTTTTTATTTCTGCAGAATTTGGTAAACTTTTAGCCAAACATTAGACCTTGGATTATTTTGTTCTGTGTACTCTAGTTAAGTCTTATCGTCTCTTGTTCATGTTCTTCTGCATAAGTAGGACATTCTGTGTAATTTAGACTGTTTTCTGTAAGATTGATTTTCTTTGTATTACATTTTTGTGAGAAGAACTTCTGCTCCAGCTTGCTAATTATGGTGGACCAGCACTATCATGTAATCTGTCAAAAACACTGTATTATTTCTTGTAAATTGAATTTCATTTACCTTATAATATCTTATAGTTTCTTTTTTTTTTTTAAATAAAGTTTTATTTTGGTTGCCTCTTGTGAGTTTGCTTATCTGCAAAAGGGGAGATGGGCAGGGAGGAAGGGCTGAAATCTCTAACCATAAAGTCTAAGCTAAGTGGTCAAGAAGTTACATTATATAAACTATCATTTTCCATTTTATTTTTCCTTTTTACCTTCAGTAAGACAATACAGGTGGTGAGAGCCCTTTCTCTGTCATGCACCAGACTTAGGTAGGATGCCAAGTGAGGCTTCTCCTGGAAGATAAGTGGACAGCCGCATGAATGAACAAATCACTATCCTAAGGCAGGAGAGCAGAACCAAGGTACATAAAACCAGAGGGCCTGGAGAAACTGGTTTAAGGCTCAGTTCTCTCCCACTACAGGCCAATAGAGAGATATTTGCTTTGGTGGTCAAAAGGAGTTGACAAAAGGAAGCTTTGAATTTTCTGGTAGATAAATTCTAGCATTCTAGAGAATTTCTAAATTGTCTTAGCTGAAAAATCCTGAAGACTTCAAGTGAGAATCCTAATCTCTTACAGTACAATATTACTTGCTCTTACATGAGATTTTAGCATTTTCATGTAAAATCTTACACAGGAAATTGCTGAAATCTTGCAAGACTGGTTTCTCAGGATTTTGGGTATTCTTTAAAAATATAATTGGGAGGACCTATGTCATTTCCAAGAGAGATCATAAAAATGTTGGCAATTTCTGTTTCAGGTTATGTCTGACTGAAATTCCTAAGTAAATACTTAGCTCCAAAGACCTCAGTTTCTAAAAAAATTGATATACCAGAAGTCTGTTCATTCCCACTCTGGAACATTTCTAAGCACTGCACTGTCCTGTGCAAACCATGGAAATGTTTCAGCACAGAAGCTTGTTAATGATTTTAGTGGGCATCCTTTGCTATGTGCAGATAGAATATTTTGGTAAGGAAGCTGATAATGCAGATTTTCCTTTTCAGTTCTAAAAATATATGAATTCCATTATGAAATGTAAGAATAAATAATAAAGAACTGTGTTCCATATTCACTGATATGTATGTTGATTCACATAATGCTGCTAAATTTAAATTGAGACAATAACAGAATTTCCAGCTATTCTGGGAAAGAGATCATATCACATCCCCATTAGAAAAAATGCTATGATTATCTTATTAGCCATACCAGATACTTTTTAATTCTATGATGACAGTTCTTCCAAACTGTATCATCAAGTAATTTGTTAAGTCTAACCTAGACATTTAAGCATTTTAGTCCGATTTTCATTCACTTGTTCAGCTATCCAGATATCCAGCATCAAAGCAAAGAGATAAAAGATCAAATTGCTAGTCAAATTTGATTTGACCATGCATAGAAGGCAGTGATTAAAAGAGTCTTCTCTAATACATAATAATATGAACACTGAAAGAAGTCTGTTTTCCTCAGGAAGAGAAATTACTTTGATTCAGATGGATAAAAGATCTGAGTGCTTTTAGCCACATTGCTCAAGAAAAAAGAGAAATATACACAAGAAGTGAAATTATTTCCTTGGTCCTACGTGTTCTGATTTTATAAGCTTTCAGTCATTCACACTTATTCATTATGGAATGAATTGCACATCAGTGAGAAGTGTGTGCTTTGCATGTGAAAGGCATTAGCTCCAACCTCTGGTAACTCTATATAGGGCATGGAATGATCTGAATATTGCTACATAAATTTTCCTATGGAATTTATGCTGGATGTGTGAACTTTAACTCCAAGAATTCTCAACAATTATCAAGTTTTTTGAGGCTGCCCAAATAGAAGAAAGCTAGGGGAGACAAGACTGAACTACATGGACCATTAGCTATGTGTAATCCAGTAGCTAAAGTATTAGCTGCAGACTAATTCACACTGGCTAAATTCAGAAGGATCTCAATTATCATATGTGTGAAAATATACATATCCTATTAGGCTCAGCTAGGGCTGAAGGAAATAACACTGGTGACCTCTATCCAGGAACCATGAATTTGCTTTGAACTCCTGGACATCTTTGTCTTGCTATCCAGTGACTATACTTCTGACATGGTATATAAACTTTGAAACTCATCTCCCAGGCTTCATTAACTTCTTTACTTAAGCACATTTTTTGAGCTTGCTTATGAATCTGTAGACTTGAACACTTTGGTGCTCCTCCCACTCTTTTTTCCCCCTAGGTCTGTGATGAAGGATAAGTGCATCATTTAAAATCATCGAGGACACCCATCAGCAACTCACCTACCCACATCCATCTTATTAATATTTGTCATATTCCATAAAGCTCACTTTCCCAGGGAAGCTTTTGGAAATGGGGCAATACTATACTTTACTAGTAGTTTGTATTTTATTTATTTATTGTTTGATTTATATACTGCCTTTCCTCCAGAAATTCAAAACAGTATACATAATATGCACTCCTCTAACTTTTCTCTACAACAGTGACCCTGTGGGAAGGTTGGACTGAGAAAGTGTCCAGCCCAAAGTCATCCATAAGTTTCCATAGCTAAGAGTTTACTTGAACCTGGGCATCCTCAGCTTCTAATCAAAATCCTTAACCACTATACTGCACTGGCTCTAAAGGAATCTAAAGAATTCAACCCTTTAGTGATAGACAGCGTTTGTAAGAGTTTGTGATCTTACATTTTATTTGTTGGCTGTCTGAAATGTTCAGAATTGTGGGTTAAAAACATTTTTTTCAGGAAAAGCTTTTTTATCAGTTAAGAGCCCAACAGGACTTTTAAAATAGCTTACAACTGAATCTCATTCCTGTTGTATGAAGAGGGTCAGGATTTCACCACACATACTTCTTTTTTAGTTTAATTTCAATATGCTATGTATACCATTAAGGAAGAAAAGTAGATACACACACACACACACACACTAAAGCAAATGCTTGGGGACTGATCTTACTTTCTTAATTACATATTTTACTCCTGAAGATTATAGGACTTGCCAAGCTATTTCTAAGAGCATTCTTTTCCCCTTTCTTTTTCTCACTATCCTCTTCCTAGTCTGGAAGATCACAAATTTTCAGTATGAGTAATTGAACATGAGCCAAAGACTTTGACTGTAGATTCTGCAATTTCTTAATGATTATGATGTCTTTCCTAGAACACAGCATATATAATGAGCATTCAAATGCTTTGTCAGGCTCACATTATTTTCTTATTAGCCTAACTATCAAAATCGATTACATTTTTGTGCCTGAAACTTGACATGCTGGTTAATGCTCATTATAAGAGCCTTTTAAAAATATCACAAAAAAACACTCAGAATGTGCACATTATACACTTCTAGATTTCTGTAGTTGGGTGGGTTTTTTCTCTACATATCTCCCTGATTTGAAAATTAATGAAAACAGCATGCTATTTGTTCAGTTGGTGATGAACATGATATATATACTAGAGAGAGAGAGAGAGAGAAGGAATATTATCCAAAGATTTTAACAGCTATAAAATCAAATCATTTTGTCTGCATTTTTGCACATTTTTTTCAGATCTGAATACCATTTTCATTACATTAAAAAAAATCAGTTCTGTGGACTATTACACATGCATATTACATTTCAAGATCCTTATTAATGTAAGCCATCCGAAGCCATACAAAATCTTGTCTGAGCAATTAAAACTTCTAATAAAGAGCTGATGGAAATTCAAAGCTGGTCCATTGATATTTTGTAAGTCTTCCATTGACCTGTTGGGCATTATTTTAATATGAGTCTTGGTTAGAATTATGTTGCATGGCTCCTGCAATATAAGAGAGTTAAAGATGATCCACAAAGTCATTCTCTAATTTATAACTGCAAATCAATGCCTCCATTGTAAGATCCCATTTCATCACAAGGGTTCTTAAGAGGGATGCCCAAATAGAGCTTTGCTACACATATTTTCTCAAAAGTAAATCCTACTGCATTCAGAGAAACTTATGCCAAGGGATGCCTGTATAAGATTACAACCCAGAGTGTTAATCATACTTGATTTTATTAATACAGAATATTTAGTTTGAAAAAGGAAAAAGAAGCAAATCTTTATGCTTCCTGTTTTCCTGAGACAAAAATCCCTGAACTTACTTCAGCTTCTGGTCTTATTTAAGATACTGAATATGTAAGTCTGACTAAGTTATTTCAGCATCTTAGCAGAAAATCCCATGAGTATTTAACCCAAGAACAATCATATAATTAAATAGTTTTAGACCAGAGATCTTCAAGTTTCTCTGTGCCAAGTTCTGCCCTTGGCCTTTAAATGGCACGCTGTTGGACATACCCCAAAGAACAGAAGATGAGGGTAGAATGAAAAAACAAAACTTAATTAGAATTATGGTTAATATGCAGTCATTCATCTGACCATTTTCCTCTTTTGAGAGATTTAAATTTACAACTTAGTTATAATTTCTAGATGTCTCTGAGAGGTACACTGTTTTGGAGAGCCCCATATGACTTTGGGACTCTAGGTTGCAAATCTTTGCTTTATGCCATGGACTGAATGCCCTGAAGAAGTGTCCTTTCCATGCTATACAACTGCTTATGTATTACTACAATCCAACCAATTAAAGTAGACAAACACATTGGGAATGAGCACCAATTTGCTATAGAAGTAGATAATGCATTTTTTAAAACAAAACAAATCAACATTTATAACTCTGAACATGCCAGACTAGACTTACACTGACTATCAAATAGTTTTTAAATGAGAAGAGAGACAGAATACTAGACCAACCATAATCAGCCCTGGCTAATGCAGTACCAGTTTTCTGTATTCCCATCATCTGTTCCCCACCACTACAAGGTCATTAAGGTGCCATCTGGGCTGCATCATCTGGGGCTTCACTTCTGAGGTCCAGCCTTGACTGCACAATTGATTGAGTATAAAAATATAGATATAAAGGACAATCATGAGACACAAAATCAGCTGTCTAGAGAGCAACTTCACTCTGCCTAACAGTAGAGCCAGCTTGACTGAACAGAGTTTGTAGTCCTGTGAGTATCTTGCACTTTTGGATCTCAGCAACGAAGTTTTTTTTTTTTTTTTTACTAAGTCTACAGCTGCAGCAAAAAATGAAACAAAACAAAAGCTTTGATCACTAGCAGTCAGAAATGCAAGATACCCTTGCGTATCCGCAAACTGTTTAAGCAAATGAACAGCTGCACAGTTACTCTTTTCATAGCCATCAGAAGTACCAATGGTGATGCAAAATTACAAGGTCTTGATACAGAATTAATCTATAAAGTCACAATGGAATTTCTCCACTATTCCCACAAGTGTTTAAAACCCTTAAAGCCACTATACAGCTTTAGCTTTCCGTTCTCCACATATTTGTCAACTGATCATGTTTTATTTTCAGTTCTGTTACTGTTCATTGATTTTATTTATAACTAACTATTTTGGCAATACTGTTGGCCATCTTAAAAGCACTCAGATAGAAGGCATGAAATTAAATTGCAGTAATAAAAAAGTAATAAATACTCGCCATACAGGGAATATATTTTCTGATATTTTTGTTGCATTAAATACATTCAGCAGAAGGAGGAATATGTTCTCCATCCTCTGTTAAGCTAAGGGGAAAAGTAGAAAATGCTGGTCCCAGAAATAAAAGGACCCAAGATAAAATTTTGACTTAACCCAGCACACGATGACAGTCTTTGGCATTTCACATGGCAATAATATCTAGCAAATGTGACACAATCTGTGGTTTAAAATGTCTCTATCCTGCCCTTTTCTTCTACATGTGAAAACAGACATTTGTTACATTTTTCTTTAGTTATGACTGTGAGTCAGTTTATTCATCAGATGAAATATACTGCAGTCCTCAACATGTTTATTTAGAACTGTGCTCCATTGAGTTTCAAGGACCTTGCTTCCAGATAACTATGGATAATCTTAGAGATCTTCTGTGCATTTTCAAGTGCATAAGAATTAATTTAAATCAAGATTTTCAGTATCCTGTACAGGCAATAACTTTAAGTGTAGAACTAATATGTGAGGAGTGATGAGAAGCACTTCCCCTCACTAAATTGCATTACAGGCATAGGAGAAGGACTGGCTGTCCATCCACTAGACTCACAGCCTAACAGACCATGGTTGGACATAAGATCTTTATTTCTTGCATGGATGGGAAATGAATGAGGACTATTCTGTCCAGGAGTGAGCATATGGGGTTAATGCCCTCAATCAGCTAAGTCCTAGAGTAAGCAGAGCTTAGTGGGAAAGTAAAATGCAAGATCGGAGTTTTAAAGTGAGGTCACTATGCAGGTCCAATGACCAAGGGTGCTCCAAAAGGCTCAGGTTGGGAGGGGAAGGGAAGGGAGGCTAAGAAGGTACGGGAGAATTTCCACAGTGACTAACAAAGGGAGATACAACATGAAATGTTAGGCTGGTCATTCCCTGGGAAGAGGGATCAGCCACTTAGTTCCTGTTCTCACTTCTAGCCCAAATATCTCATTGCAAGGTCCTAGATGACAGATTGCTGCTCCTCCTAAGGTCCATATGTTGTAAGACCATCCACCTTCACAATGAAATCATGGAGGAGAAGCTTAGACCTGGCATGTATTACTGAAACTTGATTGGGCTAGGATGAATAGGTTGCTTGTTGGAAATTTGCCTAAGTTTTGGGTGCTATAGCAGATGCCACTCCCCCAAAAAAGGGGGTGGTGCCACTCCCCCCCAAAAGAGGGGAGGGATGATGAATGGGTGGTAATGATCTTCTGAGAGACCTTAGTAGTGACTAGATGATCTGCTTTGCAGGTGACTGGATATGAGTATACTTGCAGTTTGGTTCTGGATAAGTTTTGCATGTTGCTGGTGATCTTCGCACCCTGCTGCCCAGTGGCAAAATGGAATGAGATGACTGAGTGTTTTGTAGAAATACTTGGGATTCTTTTAAACTTGTGGAATCTGAGAAAGCGGTTAGGTTTCTCTGTAGTATGAATTCAGCCATCTGTGGGCTAGATCCCTGCCTCTCATGGCTTGCTTAAATTGCCAGGGAGGGAACAGAAGGCTGAACCTGAAGAGTGATAAATGCTTCTTTGAGGGAGGGAATGGTTTACCACCTTGACAGAGATGGTGTAAACTATACCCATTTTTACACCTTTATCCCAGCCCAAGAGGAAGTATAGCAGAGGTCCTAACCAGAATCCATAGACTTTGAGAGATGAGTGGGATCAAACAGACTAAAATTAAATCCCATGAAGATGGAATATCAAGAAAACATATGAATCCAGATTTGTTTTGGCTCCTGATTGGAGGAGCACTCTTTAGAAAGAGCAGTTGGAGGCCATAGTTCTTGATAGGGGTTATTTGGGACTCCTTGACTAGCAGGCGGAGGCCATGGCCAGGAGAACATTTGCCCAACTCCAACTGATGCACCAGATGTGGCTGTCCTTAATCAGTAATTCATGCCCTCATCATCTTGCCTTTGGACTGCTGTTAATGCACTCTGCTTAGGGCAGCTTTTAAAGACTATTCAGAAACTGCTATGGTTTCAGAAGGTAGTTGACTGCATGATGACTGGTCTGGGTTGGTTTAGCAAAATAACATCAATACTGTAACAGCTACATAGGCTGCTAATAGGCTTCCAGATACAATTTGGCTATGACCTATTAAGCCCTTTATGGCTCATTATCTATAGGACTATGTAATCCAAGTAGAGTCTGCCTATCCTGTGCACTTTATACAGGAAGGTATATTTCTGATTCCCTCCTCCAAGGTAGTTAGGAGCATAGAGAACAGACGCAAGCTTTTTACTGGCCATATTAGCCCTCTGACATATTGGAATATTCGGTCCTTCTCCAAGGTTAAAAAAGTCCTCTCTGTGTTATCATTTAGGAAAGATGAAGACTGTCCTTTTGCTGCAGGGCTTTGGAGTGCAGAGTGCTGGTTGTGTTGGCACCTATGTATAGCATCTAGTTACTGCATTCTTTTGTTATGGTCTTCTGTTGGAATTTTATGCCTTTATGCTTTGTTTTATGTTTAATGAGTATGAGCTACCCAGAGTCAATAATCGGAATGGATATAAATTTTGTAAAATGATTTTTTAAAAATCTGTGATATGGTATGATTGTCTTTCATAGGAATCCTTCAGGACCCTTGAAGGTTTATATAGGAGCTGAAACCTTGATACTGGAGGATTTCAGACTGCATAGCAGTCTTTGCATGTATGTGACAGCTTTTTACTGCAGACAATCACTCTGCGTCATGGATGACTACCTGTTCACTGATATCACCAGCATGAATGAGAGGATGGAGGGGCTGTCTGGTGGTCCACATGTCAAGGTGTCAACTGAACAGGCTAACAGAGATTCTAATTTAATCCTCATCCATCATAGCTGCATTTGCTTGCTTTAAACAAATCAATATTTTCTCAGCCTATGTTAAGAATTGGCGTGCTTATATTGTCTAATGTAAAAATTAATGATCACATCTGCAAAACATTTAATGCACTTTAAAGCATAAATGCTAAGTATCTGTTTATTATTCTGGTTAACTTTCCTGTGCATCTGTAGCCATTTGTTTTCTCTGAAATGTTGGGGGTGAGGTATTGCTTTCTTCTCTCAGCTACCTATAGCCTTTGAGAATATAAATTAAAACACATATAGGATCAGTGCATCCTTGGCTCTCAATTCCAGAGTTTTCACACAGCCTCTCTAAATGATATTGGGCTTCCCAACTTCAATGCTGAAGTTATTTCCAAGCCAATTATATTGATGCTAGGACGATGAGCTACACTGAAGACAATATTACCATTACTTCAGGACAGTAACTGATAAGCTTTCCAATTTTAATTGTTCAACAATTATCAGTTGGTAATTACATTTGGCTTTCAAATGATTATCTTTCAAAAATTTCCAGTGTTGATATTTGTTTGTGCAACCTGTGATAATAATTCTTTAAACTTTTCAGAACCATGCTTCCAAGCATTTCACAGATGAAAAAAGGATGCACCTCTTGTAATGCTTCTCTCATCGAGCTCTGACCTACTGCTGATGAATATATAATGTATCAAACATTACTCTTCTCTGCTATTCATTCCTAGCAGTGGCATCTACAGGATGGGGACAAGGGCAGGCAAATGATGACAACAGCTGCCATGATGCAAGCTCTGCCTGCTTACACATTTTGATGAAAGCATCAGATCCTCTGGATGCCTCTGGTTTGCTGGATTAAAGATTAACACATATACTCCATGGACAAAGTTATTACAATACTCCTGAGCAGATCCAGTGCATAAACTAAAAGCAAATACATGACCTGTCAACTTCAGCAAAGGCACATCCTTTCTCCATGCTCAGAAATGTAGAGTAACTTTTGACCTCATTCTACACATCCCTTGTCCTGACCCATCCTATTTTGGCACAATCGAAGCCCCTTACCTTTTTACATGCAGCCCAGGAGGCATGTAAAAAGGGGTTGGGCGGTTGATCCCGCAGTCATGGCCACCATCTTGACTTTTCTGACTACCCCAGTAGAAGCCCCTGAGTTCATTCCTGCAGCCTTGAACACAGAGACCAATTGTTTAGTTTCCATTCTTCAGGTCTATCTTAAAATAGCACAAGAAATAGCAAACGAAAAAAGAATTGTGTTTTGAATACTTAAGTGCCTGAGATTAAAAACAGTTTCAGAATAGAAGGGGAAAAAAATTAGGAAAAAATAAAGTTAATTAGTACCTGGCAGCAATTTCTTTAATTGGACAGATTTGTAAATAGTACTTTAAAAAAAGTAATTAGTGAAGGCTGATATACAAGATCATTTTTTAAATAATAGATTTTTTTATCCATACAGAAAAAGTAGATAATGAGGATGAAGCGAATCTTACACTCTGACAGTGTACTCTCAGAAACAGTGACATGGCAGGTTACACTAATAATAGATCCAAACATACATATATGGCATTTGATTGTAGTTTTCCCAGAATGATAAAATCTGAGGAATTAGCCAAAGCTCCATAACTTCAGTAGGCTAATGCATAACCATAAACTTAAATTCCATATTGTAAGAGCCAAGCTTTCCCTAAATTAGGGAACATTATTTTCAGTGCAAAAAACTAAGGCAATACTAAGTTTTTTTCTTTACATAACTTTCAGCAGAAAAAAATGGTGAGAGCTCTTTCTCATATACCTACTCCAGATCCAGATGTTCTTTGTATTCAAGGAAGTTTGGATTGACATGTAGAATCCTGATACAAAGTTTTTTCACTCCCCTAAGTCCTTTCTTTCTTTCTGTACATCAGGCAGAACTGTACTGTGTTCCTGTCCACTGAATATACACTGTTGCCTACAGTATTGCAATATTTTAAGAAATCAATACTATCTTACTGTGCACCTTAGTTTTCATCTCCATTTTCCCTATGGGCTAATGCAGAAATATGTGCATTTCCTTTACAATACAGTTTGCAAAAGCTTACCTGGAGATATACAATGTGTCTGTCCATTCAAATCTGTGTCCTAAAATGGTTTTCTATCAATCAGGTATGTTCTGGATATTTTGGATCTACAATTCCTATAATTCTCTGAGTTTTTAAGGAGCATGGACAATAGCTGGCTAGGAATTCTGGGACTAGTAGTCAAATCACATCTGGAAAGCACTAGATTAGTAATGGCACTCCTGGAGGGTTTCAAGATATTTTGGACATATTGTTTCAGGAAGGAAGGAAGGAAGGAAGGAAGGAAGGAAGGAAGGAAGGAAGGAAGGAAGGAAGGAAGGAAGGAAGGAAGGAAGGAAGGAAGGAAGGAAGGAAGGAAGGAAGGAAGGAAGGAAGGAAGGTTGGTTGGTTCTGACCATACATTAAAGGTAGCATGGACATACTAGTGATATTGCCAGGGAGGAATGGGCTGTATGACCTAATTCAGGCACTGTACTAAGCAATAGCCTGCTTGACTATGGTTTGTTAAATAAGCCAGCACTAGCTGGATTCATAAACAAATAGCCATGTTCAGTATTTGTTCATCGAACAATACCGAAGTCAAAGAAACCAACTGGTGTGCAATGTGTGAACACAGCCTATATTTACGGATGAGGGAAATAGCTAGCTTGTCTCTACCACTACCTTTAGTAAATTTAGAAGAACTGGCAGATTCTTAACACACAAGAAAATCTTACACTTTAAAAGTTAGTGACTTACAGTAGCAAGTTTTTGGACATCTTCATCAGATGCTCCCAGAGAGGCCAAGCCAATCTCTTGAGAAAACTGGGCAAATTTGGGGTCAGCAAGCAGAGGCACATGTCCCAGAAGTTCATGGCATGTATCCCTGCCACAGAATAAAAATACAGTGTTAGTATATGTTTGAAAGCACTGTGATATAAAATCACATAGAGCACTGCAACAATCCCCAAACAGAATGTTCAGTATGTTCTTTTTAAAAGTGAAAGAGGACTTTCATAAAGGTTGCTTTCAAAGATTGAATCTTTGATTTGCAGCAGTAAAACAGCGTTTTATTATTTGTTTATTTATCTATTTATTGCTTCTCACCCAACCTTATACTGTTTTATCTTTGACAAAAAAAAAATGAACTGGGTCCAAAAGACATAAAATGCCAACCAGTTTTCAAGGAAATAAATGCTTCTATTTAATTTTTTAAAATCCTTCTTGCTGTTCGTTGCTTTCTTAAAAGTTCCCATTGTCTCTTTGCTCAAGCAAAAATAGTACCTGTGTTTTATAAATGTGTGTTTGTGTGTAGGGATGTTGGTGTAGTTTTATTCATTTCTACATCAGATTCAATTGTATTTTTTAATTATTATGTTCAGTTCCCTATTATATTTCTGATGCCCCCCACCCCAATCAAGACAATGAGTTATTCATACCAACCTATCCATTTTTGTTCACCAGATCACAGATGTGCATGTAAAGATTAGGACAATTAAGTAGCTGTGTGTGAATAAGAAAATAGAGGAGTTAAAAAGCAAATTTCCCCAAATGGTTTCTTTTCTTTTCTTTTTTTTCTTTTATAATGTAGAACCAATGTCAGGGGGATTATGAGTAAAGCTGAGATCTTAAAGACTGAGCATTCATTTCTGGTTCTGAACTGCCACCTTGTGCTTTTTTTTAAAAAAGTCCACTTTTGGGAATAGGCTTGTCTCATTACAAGATGAACATAATCTAAATTCATGAATCAAGTACATGCATTTGCTTTAACATCCCTTTCTTTTAAGTCTTTCTCTAAATCAGCCTTCCCCTCCAAGTGCATTGATTGATTGATTGATTGATTTCTATTTATATAGCTGCCCATCTCAAATGTATGGCTTACAATTAGGATTCCTAGTCAGTATGTTCAACATATTGGGACCACACCCATCCTAAAGGATGTGCGTGAATGAACACTCTTGAATAGAAATGGAATTGCCTTCATTGATTTCAGGACTTGATATCCTGAAAATTTTTCTTTTCAGGAGCAGAGTGCTGACCTGAGCAGCAGAACCCATGACCCTCAGGAGCTTTGCAGTGGGTTCAGTTCTAGCATTGCCAAGCAAAAGAATGAAATAGAAGCTCTGCTACCAAAAATGAAATTTCATATGAGACATCAACAAACCAAGCCAAGATAAATGGCTATAGGCAAGAAGTTTAGAAATCTGGGGTACAGGGAGTGAAATGAAGTACAGTGTCCTAAATGAGAACTGTTTATCACACGTTTCACTAGTTACTGTTTAATTATTATGTTCACTAGTGAGAGCTTTATTTGCTTGCTCTGATAAATACATTTTGGTCCTGCTATTTATGAATGTGATCCCATCCATCATTCCTAATGATGCAATTTATTTCTGGATGTGGCCAAATCCATCATTGCTGATGGTCCAACTTGTTTCCAAGTTAGTCAGAAATGAATTAATGCAACTGACTCTTTAGTAAGCAGAAAGAATCTGCTTACTAATCCCCAGCAGCAGTGCAGCTACTTCATTTTAGTCACCCAAGAGAGGGAGAGAGATTCTTTGAGTACATGGAGTTTCATATTTTAAATGCACGTAAATCATGACACTGTCATGACTATAGGGATAACAGGAAAAAAGTGTCTCTGTGGTCCTGTAGTATAACATCTGTTTCAGAATTAGCATAGTTTTATTATATTTTTTTTTAAAAAAGAACACCTGGAATTAGATATTCACTTGGCTCAAATGCCAATGTAGGCCTGTGGAAAAAGTACTGTGCTGAATGTATTAGACTTGGTGTACCTTGTCTAATGTATATTTATATCATGGTCTTCTTTTGTCACTGTCCCCAATTGTCACTCCTTTAAAAGTCATTTAGCTGTAGAATCCGGAACTTTGGCTCTGCAGTTCAATCCTAGATAGACAACCGATTTCAAGGCTGATTCTGCTGTGAAAAACTAATATGTATACACACATTAGCACTACTGAAATACAGTAATCTTAAATGCTAAAGGCTGAACAAAATCTATTGCTGAAAAAATTGATATGGCAGAAAAAAAGAAGAATTTTTTATTTTATTTTTCTTCTACTTTTGTTCTTTCTGCATTTTTAGCTTTCTCTATCTTTTTTTCTCCCTTTCTCTTTCTTCCTTTTCATTTTATTTTAGTTTGTATTAGGTCTTATTATTGTTGTTAAAACTTTCAATAAAAATTATATTTAAAAAATTGATATGGCCTCTAGATAGCAGCAAATAAATAGAAGACCCTAAAGCTGCCATTAAGTGCTTATTCAAATTTTTGTAGGCCAGTTATGATACAGGAAGTCCAGGCTGTCATTTGGGCTCATAAGAAAATTCCTATATTGTACCAGCACCAACAATGGGTAATTGCTTTGGATGACACTGTTTCCTAACAATTTGAAAAATACATAATGAAGTAAGAAAGAAAGTGATTTCCAGTGCAATCCTATGCAATGTTTATTCTGAAGTAAGTCTCATTGAGGTCAGTGGGTCTTACCCTTTTGTGAGAAAGTATTGGAATTGCAGCTGTAATGGCAAATCCTTTTGGACTGTTGTTTTTCAAGAAAGAAAAATAAGAAAACAAAGAATATTAAATTGTACTTGATTGCACAACTTCCTTCAATTCAAGGGATGCTTTATATTTTGCATGGCCATGCTAAGGACCACACTCTAAAGGTGGGCATTAGATAGGGGCCTTTCAGGGTTTTTGGGGGAAGTGGAATGCAGAAGCAGAAGATATCCTTTTTTGCCCCTTCAACCTCTCTAAAACATGGGGGGGAAATGCAAGATCTGATTCAAATTTTCTGAACCCAGAAAATGGTGTCGGC
The DNA here is from genome assembly GCF_035149785.1 of Candoia aspera. NCBI lineage: Eukaryota > Metazoa > Chordata > Lepidosauria > Squamata > Candoiidae > Candoia > Candoia aspera. Next base: position 45,299,238 of record NC_086159.1, read on the forward strand.
GGTCTGAGAGTCACAAAAAGGATGCTGTTGTGTCTTCTGAAGTATATCAAGGAGAAAGGAATTCTAAGAATATATACAGAATAAAATAAAACTGCCAGCTGGCAGGAACAGCTATTCCATATGAGTAGAAGTTGCTCATCTCCTGGGACAGTATATGATGGAAACCCCTTCTCCTAATTCAAGTGGAATGTTCCACTTCCTTGTTTCAAACAAGAAAAATCCCTAAAAAGAAGAGCATTTAAATATCCCTTGGCTCAAAATGGAAACTACTGATAAAAATTTAAAAACCCTGATTACATGGTAGGACAGGAAGTTTCTATACCTTGTAAAAGATGGGACACATGCAAGACCAACCCCACCCCCCTTTTGTTCAATTATTGTACCTCACTATGATAGTTTACTCATTATTTTGATTGGACGATCCCAATACTTTTACCTTAATACATAAGATACAGTATAATGGCAGCATGTTCAAAAGTATCTGAAATTACTGTACAGAATTTCTTTTTTTTTTAAACAATTTTAATAAGATCAGCCTACTACCAAAATATCTCAGCGTATTCCCACCTCCTTTTAGGAAATCTCCTGTAGGATGTTACCTATGAAACCATCCCTCCCTCAAAGATACTTTGATGTCATCTGTCATTATCTCAAGCTAGCAATTATGTCTCCTTTCTGTACCCCTCCAAACTGCAAATATGGCTTGCCAGATTATGGGACTTCCAGGGAAGAAATGGTGGACTGAAGATAGCTCTGTGAAAAGTGGAGCCAATAACTGTGTTGACGAACAAGGAGCCAACAAGTACATCAGTTCCTTCAACCCTCTCTGGAGAAAGGGAAGATGCAAGATTGCCCATGTTGCACTCCATATGGTTGCTCCTCATGAGGAGACTGCAAGGCAGTGGGAGAACTGGGAGATGAGGGAATTTGCCATTCTTGCTCCAGTTGTAGTCAGAGCCTTCAAGGACACTAAATTTGCTCTTCCTTTGCCAACCACCTTGAGAGATTGTCTATTAACTGCTTTAAAGAAGTTAGACACCTTCAAAACGATAAGGCTGGAAACACTGGGTGAGTGCCTTCAATACTTAATATAAGAAAATGAAACTGTATCTTTATAAGCTTTAAGAATTCAAAATAAACAGCAAAAAGCAAGACATGGTTTTGGCTATAGAGTTTTAAATGAATTAAGGGCTCAGAAAATGTTTGGAATATTTGATTTTGAATATTAAGACTTTGAAATTAATTTTAAAGAATGCATTTTTGTGGGAAAGAAAAATTATTTTTGATATTGGAGGCATAACAAGATTAGCAACCTATAATGGTGTTTAGAGATATTATTGAGGAATGGCAATGGGACTTTGAATCAACAATGCCAGTTATATTGTGTGTTTTTATGAACACCCTGTTCCCAGAAGAAGCTGTTATACCAGAAGGTGCTGTTACAGAAAAAGATGTGGAACAAAACTTATCTGACATAATTATGGAGAATGTGAACAAGAATTTATCACTGGACATACAGTACAAAAAAAAAAAAATCAGATGAGGCTCTAAAAATTAAGAAATAAATAAATGTGCCAATTCAAGAGAGTAATTGGAATAATTTCTTCTTGCTGGACTTACAAAAGAGGCTTGTTAAAGTTTTGAAGAAATTTGAGACAAGGAATATTGAAGGAACATAAATTTGGCTTATTTGATCAGGGTTAAAATGGGATATGTTGTTATTTGGGGGGTTGTTTCTGGACTTGCTCCCATCTGGATTGGAAAAGATGTGTATTGGATTTGCTTATAGTTAAAGAACTGAGATATGGAATGATGAGTTTTATATTTGTTAATTAATGTGATTATTTTAGAGCTTTGTTTGGACTTTTTGCTGATACCTGGATTGGAAAATTAACATTGTTTATTTGGCTTGCCTATAGTTATGAGTTATGGGATGAAGAGTTTTATATCTGTTAACTAAGAGGATGTGAAAAGATAGTGAAACTGTTCATACTTGTCATGATGGGTGTGGGAAGTCACTTTCTTGATTTATTTTTTCTTTTCTCTTTCTATTTTTTCTTTCTTTTTTTCTTTCTTGCACCTTTTATTCTTTCTGTTTTTCTTTTTCTTTTTAGTTTGTATTATTTTCCATTATTGTAGTTAAAAGTTTTAGTAAAAGTATTAATTAAAAAACAACTATGGCTTGCCAGATTATGAAGATGATTGTTATTATTACTATTGCTATTGCTATTTTCTGAATGATATTAAGCATCCTCAGTCACTGGAGGTTGTTTTCCTCTGCCTAAAGTTCATTACTTATTGAATTTGTTAATGCATTTATATCTGCCTTTCCTTAAAGGAGTCAAGGCACTGCCTTGAGGGGGTCTTCCCTCATTTTTAATCTCATAAACTACTTTGTGCTGAAAGTTAGTGATTGGCCCAAAATCACTCACTGAATTCTATAATTGAGTGGGGACTTTAGCTTGGGACTTGTTAGTCCCACTCCAACACACCAGCTAACAAACCACAATGGTTCTTCTGTCAGGTTCATCCTTATCCTCCTCGTCTTCCTCTTTTATCTCTAACTTCCAGGCTCAATTCTAAGATTTGGCTCCTGGAAAGAACTACTCACCTTAAATTGATTTGTATAAGAGATTACTAAATCTCTTTTGGCTAGGTCCAGAATAGAAGCCATTCTATAAAGTACAGAGCTCTCTAGACTGCTGCTGCTGCTTCCTTGGTATGATAGGATGATTTGCCTTTCCTCCATATAAAAGGTCATGAAGTTTTCAAGTGAGCTTAATCAAAATTGTCCCATGCATCCTTCCATAGACAAACCATCGGGACAGGGGGTAGGATGCTACTGTAGGACCTTAGACAAAGAAGGAAGGAATAGTGCAGAGACATGGGGATTTTAGCATGCTCTTAGCCTGCCTCAGAGTCATTGAATAATCTAAAGAATAGAGGCAGATTAAATTTAAATTAAATTGCAAGTTCCTGCACCATATCTTTAGATGAGTAAACAAAGTTGTGTTTATTTTTTAATTTTGCCATTTTCCCCCCACCCTTTTGTTCTAAGAACTCAGGAATGAAATATATGGTCATTTAACATGCTTATCCATTTTATCACTGGGAGAAAAACTAAGGTAGTTTTAGCAGATAATGGTTAGCCCACCATTCCCAAACTATCACCCCCCAAATATGGTGGACTACAACTTCCATTACTTAGAGCAACTGTATTTAACCGAACTGTAGTTCAAGCATACTCTCAGTGACTCTGGAAAAACTAAGCCAGAGTACTGAATTAGAACTGAAAAGACCCAGCATGAAACCCCTGCTCAAAACATTAGGCCAGTCCCTCTTTCTCAGCTGAATCCACTTTTGCCAAATATTATGAAGGTTAAATTGGTAGAGGGGATGTTGTGGCCGTCTGTGCCACCTCAGGCTTGTAAGAGGAAAGGAAAGCTCTAAGTACAGTAATAGATTATAACAAATGATACTCACGGTTCAGGAGTATAAAGGGGATCTGAACCATGGCGTATGTACTGGGTACAGTGGAAAACCCGGTAGGCCAGGCCAGCTAAGAAATCACGAGGTGACAAATATCCAGCCACTGGTCTGACTGTGAAACCAGACCTTTCTGAAGTGGAAGACAAATCAACATTATTTCAGTATGTATGTTTGCAGATTTCAGTTGATTAATACATGTAATTCTTGCCAGATTTCTTTTTAAAGAATTGTTCATTATTAGCATTGTGATGTACTACGTAGGCTACTATCCAATAGAGAGATGGGACTTACCGTTGAGCAGTAAAGAATAAGACTGCAGTGTTTTAAAAACAGAGCTCATTTACTGTAACTCATGCAGCTCATTTAGTAGGTAGAGAAACCATAGGGGTCCTTATGCCAGAGTAGAGGAAAGAAACAAAATGAACTTAAACTCTTAGTACAGAAGGGCAAATACAATCTAACAGAGACATGCGGGGATGACTCTCAGGACTGGAACATAGCAACTGAAGGATACCATTTTTTCCAAAAGAACACAAGCAATAAAAAGAGAGTATGTTAAACTTATCCACCTCTGCTCAGAAATCCAGGTGAATGTATTTTGGAATGCTAGAGGTCATCTGAATTAAAGTTCTTTGTTGAAGAAATAGAAGTAAACATGTTGTTGATGTCTACTATTGCCCACCCAACTAAGGAGAGGATGTAGATTATGCCTTCCAAAATGAAACTGCAGATTTTTCAATGACACATGAAGTTTGGGAAACTTTAATTATACCAACATCTATTGGGAGGCAAATGTTACAAACATATTTTTTTTAAAGAAATTCCTGCTTTGCCTTGTTGCCAGCTGTGTCCTTATCAGGTGGAAAGTAAAGGGAGGCATAAGAGGATCAGCTATGCTTTGATCGATAGGGAGACTAAAACTGAGGTAATCAAAACTTGGGCTTCAAACATGAGGATTTAATAAAGTCAGAGGAATGATAAGTAGGATTCCATGGGAGGAGAAACTAATGAGAAAAGAAGTTCAAGATGGAATTCATCAGAAAGGAGATATTAGAAGCATAATTGCAAGCAATTCCAATAAGGAAAAAAATGGAAGATAGCAAAAGCCAATATGGCTATACAAAAAGGTTGAGGAAGATCTGGAAACAAAATTTATAAACCCTGGAAATAGAAATAAAGCCAGGTTACAAAGGAAAAGGACAGATAGGCAAAAACTGTACAGTTAGAGTCAGGAAAATGAAAGCTTAAAATAACTGAGATTAGTGAAGGATATTAAGAACAACAGCAACATGCTTCCTTTAGCTATGTTCAAAACAAAAATGAATTAGTATACCAGCTGCTCAATAAGATGTCAAACTGAGGTTTCCATTGCTAAGCGATGCAGTTGTAAAGCGAGATGTCATGTGACCACATTGCTTAATGATGGCAATCCCAGCAATCCCTGTTGCTGTCTTTAAGTGAATTCCACGGGTTGTTCCACCCCAATCCAAGCCATTCCTGGCTTTGTCCCTCCCAGCCCCAAGCCTCGGTGAGGTAAGGGACCGCCTCCTCTTTAACTCCCCCCACCTGCCTATCTCCCCCACATCTCTGTCCTTTTAGTCACCCTGACCCCTGCCTTGTGGGGCCGCAAGCAGACCCAGAACTGCTCAGTGGCTTCTTGGCATGCCACAGCTCTGGGGCTGCAAAAAGCCCCTGAGCCACAGTACAGTGTGAAGCCGCAGCCATCCCTGGAAGCCTCAGCAAGCCCCAGCAATCCGCAGCACCTGGGAAGCCACAGCAAGCTGCAGTGCCCAGCAAGCTCCAGCAGTGCAGCACAAAGCAGCAGCACCCCAGGAAGCCACAGCCACCCCAGCTCGGTCCCAGCTGCAGTCACCCTTGCCACCCTGCATTCCGAGGCCCCTGCTGCCCTGTGCTCCACTGCCCCAGCTGACCTTTGCCAACTTCTTGCTCCCGCTGCTGACGAGGCGTGCCTGGCCTGGCCCTTTGCAAGGCAGCTGCTGGCCATGTGAGGCCTTCTTCCCCAGGTCTCACAAGGAAACAATCACACAGAACCTCAAGAAGAAGGCCTCACATGGGCAGCAGCTGCCTCGTGAAAGGCCAGGCCGGGCATGCTTGGTCAGCTAGGATGACCAAGAAGACAATGAAGGTCAGCTAGGGTGGCAGGGGCTGTGGAGTCCAGGGGGTCAAAAGGGCATAGATGGGGGGGTTACATGCAGGTGGGGGGTGGCAGTGCCCCTGTGGTCATAAGTGCAGGTGGGCTGCCGAAAGCCCAAATTTTTATCACGTGACTGTGGGGGCACTGCAACAGCTGTATCTTCAGGGACCAGTCCTAAGTCCCTTCATTCAGTGCTGCCATAACCTTGAACAGTTGCTGAACAAATAGTTCTAAGTTGAAGACTACCTGTAAGAAAGAAATAGCAAAACTACTCAAGTCCAATTTTAGTTCTAACTTCTCCAGCAAAAAAAAAAAACCTAAGTTACACCAAGAAATTGTGAAGAGCAATGAATGAGCAGGACTAATAGCAAGCTTGAGACTAATAGAAACATGGCCAGTTCATACTACTTTACATTGAATGAGTTTAGATAACCAAGTCCATACGAATTGCACCATAGGAACTTGCTGAAAGTCTCTCTAAACCCTTGTGTATAATCACTGAGAAATCCTGGAGAACAGATAAATATATAAAGTGCCAAGAAATGACGAAATATTTGTTTTGCTGTTGTGGTGCAAATTCCACCCCTTTTGTACTTGCATCATGACATTGCACTGTAAGTGCATAAGAGAGAGTTCTTACGGAACATTATCATGATGCACATTTCATCATTTAGATAAAACTTCAGGTTGCTGTGGATGCCTCTGTAGAAAAGAATAGATGCCCTGTCCCCTATCATCAAAAGAAGGAAAAGGGAAGATCCAGCAAACTACAAACCGATCAGCCTGATATCAACACTGAGAAAACTCTAGGGCAGTTCATAAAGAGATCAATCTGTAAGTACCTTAAAGAGAATTTATAAACACCTTGAAAACAATTAGTGAAAGTCAGTACAAGTTTGTCAAGAATAAACCTTGCCATAACCTTATTTCATGCTTTTGACTGGGTAACTTCTGTAATTGATTATGAGAATGATTTCTGCAAAGCATTTGACAAAGCACCCCTGACATAGTAATTAGCAAGCATTAGCAATGCATCAAATGTGCAGATGTCAAAATTTGCTTGGATACTTAATACCCTAGGAGATTATCTTGATAGGAGATACAAATGGTTTCAAAGCAACAGAATGAAATTCAGAAGACAGAAATGAAAGGTTTTCACTTATAAAACAGAAATCCAATGCACAGGTAGAGGATGGTAATAATACTTGTGAAAAAGATCTTGGAATAGTAGTTAATTACAAACTGAATATGATTCAACAGTGTGATAGGGCTGCAAAAAAGTCAAATTCAGTTTTAAGCTGTATCGATTTCCTATTTTCAAATCATGGGAAATCATTATTCCACCTTAATCTGTATTGCTCAGACCACATCTTAAGAAGTGTGTCCAGTTTTAGAATCTACATTTTAAGATGAGTTAGAACAGAAACCCAGTGGAGATTATCAGGAGCTATGAACTAAGCAAGATGAAAGATTAAAGGAATAGGGAGTATTTAGCCTTGAGAAGAGAAAACTTAATGGGATATGATAGCAACTTGTAAGATTGTCATACAGAAGGTCAACACCTGTTCTCTATTATTTGTGCAGGACATAGAATAATGGATTTCAGTTAAAGGAAGACAGATTCTCATTGAATGTTGGAAAAAATTCCTAACAATAAGAGCAGTTTGACAATAGAACCAATTACTGAGAATGGCAGTGGGCTCCCTTTCACTGGATATGTTCAAGTAGAGACTGGAAACCATCTTTTGTAGACACCTTAAATTGAATTCCTGTGCTGAGCAGGGGAATAAATTTAATTGACTAAATGGCCCATTCTAACTCCATAATTATATAATTCTACAAATCTTCCATCTAGGGCTGTTCACTCTAAGCAAAATCTATCCAACATGAGCAATCTCTGGATGTGTAGACTAACTCCCATAATTCTCAACAATGGCTATGTTAGCTGGAATCCTGGGAGATGCTGTTTGCCTTATGAAAGGCATACAATTTGGATCTGTTCTGAACACACTTTTAAGGGGCTGGAGTTAATTCCCTTGACCTGGCAGATTTTAGCACCTAATCCCAGAAGTAGGAAGTTATATCATTATTACTTCAGGAAAGAGCAATCCTCTGCACATACTATGAAATCATCCATAATTCCTATGATACAATTTTACTACTATTTCCAGCAAATATACTACCTGCATGTATAATACAGATATATGTAAAAATGCTCTAGATGTGGAGTAGCCACTATTAGATTTTCCTTTGAAATTATTTTAAAAAATCTTTACTGAAGATATAATGGGCTCTATAATCTTTTAGAACTGTGGTTGACAGTCCAAAAACTATATTTAAGTTAATGTGTAGTTCTAGAATGGCCAAGGCATTTTGCTGCCTGAAACAAAAACACAATGTGATTTCATTTCCTCCCTTTTAACTGCCATCGTCTTTATGACAACTCTCTTTCTTGGGTCACTCAAGATTTTGAGTGACTTTGAAGCTGGTTCTTTTTCAGGTATTTTGTTATTTCATTAGTTAATTCTTTTTAAAAAGACACCAAGGTTTCATTTCCCCACCCCACCTTCCCTGCAATTTTTTACTGATGTCTTTGACTGAGTAAATACTTTGGAGCCTTCCAGTGTTTTTACAGCTTTGAGCAAATGGGGAGAAAGGAATCTTTCAGGAACAGAAGGAATCATACAAGAGGTCCACTGAAAGATATGACCCACAAGGCTCAAAGGGCAGCAAGCCAGTTAATGTTAAATGCTGGCACCCATAAAGGTACAATAAAGGAAGGAGGCAGAGTTAGCATTTCGAACTAAATATTATATATTTATTTTGAATTGAAATAGTGTTCTTCTGATTTTTTTTATTAGTGTACTTTACTGCAGTTTTCCTGCATTTTTAATGTCAACAGGGAGTTCATTTCCCACCTAACCCCAACATTAAATTTTATTTGTCATCAGTAATATAGCCCCTCAGGATCTCCACAAGAGGGACCACAAATAACTTTATTCTCTCTAGAAAGGAAAACAAAGTTATCGGAGGCAAGGGGCAATAAGTGTTCATGAGCTGTCAGACTGATCAGAACTATAAGGGGGGGGGGGGGGAAAGCTTGTCATTTGCTTTACCTAAATCTAGTTTTCATCTGAGCTTCAACAACTCTTGTTGACTGCAGCACATGAAGCATCAGTCAAAAAATGCTTCCTGAACAGCCATATGGTCCCTGCCTTCCATCTTACAATCTAAAAGGCAACATAAAAGGAAAGGAGGATGCAGAGAGATAAGGAAAAGATTAAAATGTCTAAATTGTGTCTTTGAAAAATTATGCAAAATAGAGACATCTGATAGCCAGATGAGTGCAGTGATTAGGGTGGAAAGTAGAACTAGTTCCCTCTAGATGTTCTGGACCATATGTTCCATCATCCTGTGTTGTTGGCCATGCACAATGAGACTAATTCAGGATGAAATCCAAAGTATTCAGAGTACACCAGATTGCCCATCCTAGATTAGAGTGTTAGGTAATGGATAGAAAGGCCAAACCTGAAATCCCTATCCATGGGTGGATGATTGATTTAATCATATTCAGAGCACTTTTGTTTGAACTGTTTCCATATTGGACCTGACTGTTCCCACATCATCATCTGTTTTGGGGAACCATTAGGCTTTTTTCCAGCTTTGCAATACAGAGCAATGCATTTTTAGAATGCACGGATGCTTGTGCAGCTCATGTGGATGGTTCATTTTCCTGTGGAAGGGAATAATTGTTTTACTCTACCTCCCAGATCCCAGGTGTGAATCCGCCATTGCACGGCAGCTCAGTGAAGCTTCCCTTCCCCAGCCCACTGCAGTTCGGTGTCCCATTCCTAGTGCTTTTTTCTTTGTTTATACATGGCTTAGAACTTATCGTCTTACTCCACTGCTCCTCAAATTCAGCAACATGCCACCATGGCCATAGCTATTGGTTAAAATTCCTGCTCGCAACATTTTTGGCATGGGTCTCATTTCAGCTTCGCAAGTCATAGGGCATTTCAAACACAAAAGCGAACTGGTCTCCCGATGTAGAAAGGGTTCAAGAAATACATTTATATTTTTTATAACCTTTCCCATATATTTTCCACTCATAACAATCTCCTGTGTATATGAGTATGTGTGGGCAAGTCATCTGATACAGTAAATATACACAAATACAAATACAGAGGATATTAGCCATTTATTTTATCCCTTTTTATTTTGTTGTTCCACAAATGGAGGTACCTCAGAGGGCAGGAAAGATCTGATTAGATAATACTTTTTGCATTCTCCTATTGGTCACCTGAGAGACAAAGCAGGAAGACAGATAGGTTCATGGTATTCCCTGTCCTCACTAGATTCATAATCATAGATAGGACAATGCTTAGAATGTTTTGACCAGCAAAGAAGCAGCTAATAAAAAGTTTGTTTCAAACTGTTTGTAAGGGATTTGGAGGGGTAGAAACACTGGAGGGGTGCAATTGGAAATGTTCTAAGACTGTTACCAAACAGGCACATCAGGAGATAGAAAAATATTAGATTTTAACATACTTTGTGTAAATGATTTTACAGTACTTTCCTTAGCTGGGAGCCAAGCTTGATGCTTACCTTTGAGAAACATAGAGACATCCTCCAATTGTGGGACATTATCATCAATATAGCCACAGTACTTTGTCAGCAATGGGAAATTTTTCAAATATTCTCGACAAGCATGAGTAGGATAGAGTTTTGAAAGCTCCCTGAACACCACGCCCCAGGTTTTTATTTCTTCAGGTGTATAGTCTACTCTAGGAATTGGCTGGCCACTAAAACAAAAAACAAGTAAACATTGAGAAAACAGTAGCTTGTCCAATTAACTTTTATACACTGTCAATATCCCTACCAATCCCCCAAACAGCCATTTCAAAATGAGTTAGTAATCCATGCTTTTCACCAACTCTATCAACATCTAATATTCCATTTTCACATATCTATTCATTGACTTCTTCCAGTTCCACAAAATTCTGGAAATTTTCATTAAAGACACGTAGCTTCTTTTTATTTCTCTCCCCCACCCACCCTGCCTTTCATATCTTTCCTTTGCTAAGGACTACAATATCCTTAGCAAAGTCTTGCTGTGGGGAGGGGGGAATGTTGCTAGCAAATCACGGCAGAAGGATGAATGGTAGGCAGAGAGCCTTGGGGAGAAGACTAAGACAGTGAAAGCTTTCCTAGCCCTACATATTGTATTGTTTAATACCAAAAGCTGTTCCAATTGTGATTATGCTGCTTCTATCTTCTCTAGATCACCTCCAAAATTACCCGATTATGATTAGCAGCCATAATATATAAAAGGTATGTATAGTGTTATAATGTTCATAAACATTGTCTGCTAAATCTATAGATTTGTTATTCTGGAAATATGATGCCATTTCTACCAATAGCTAAGAATTTTTAAAAGCTGAACCCTTTTTTTTTTCTTCCCCATATTCCTTTTGGCAAGAAATTTGGAAGAAATGTCATATTTCACATTTTGTGTTTGAATTTTCTATTGTGATCACATTTCATGTTTGAATTTGGATCTCTAGTCATGCTAAATGTGTGTGGGGAAATCCTGTATGGAAAGTTAGCTGTTTGGTTCTTATTAAAGCTGCAAAAAGAAGTATTAAAATATAATCAATATAATATATAAAACTTTACACATTATAATAAACATAGTAAAAAGGGAGCTCCATAGATGAACATGTTAAAACAGAAAAGTATTAATATACAATCAGCATAATAAAAAGCATCAGTTTAAAAGCTAAGCATTTCTACTCTTCCAGATGACACATGGTAATTAGTTCCTTGCAATAATTTAACAGCTTTTTCTCTAGAGAAGAGGCTTGCTATCTCATGAATAAGAGAAAAAATTGGTAAGATCCAGTACAGAAAAAGAAGATAGGGACAACATTTTACAATCATCTAATAGTTTGACAGCTCTCCACAGTTTCTGAAATTGAAGACATTAAAGTTTGGCCAGACCATCAGCAACTTCCTTCAGTACCCTAAGATGCAATTCTTCTGGCCCTGCATTCAACAGATACTCTTGACCACTTTTCTATCAATCTCAGGCTTCAATCTGCTCCTTCATCCTTCTCTCCTCTATTAGCTGGTTGAACAACGCATGTTGGAGTATTTTTGCCATTTGAACATACCTAAAGAAGCTCTTTTTCTTCATTTGCTTTGCCAATCTAAGCTCATTCTGAGCTTTCACCTTCCTGATTCCTGTTTGTACCCTTCCTTGTGACTTGTCCCTCTGACCATTTCTGATGTCTTTGGGTTTCAGATCTTCACTAAGCATTTTGTGCAGACATATTGGCTTCTTCTGCTAACTGACATTCTTCTTCCACCTTGGAATTGTTTGCAATTATATTTCCTTTATTATGAACTCCTGCCTTCTTTAGCACCTTTTCCCATTCGCTTCTCCTTTTATGGAATCATACTTATCATTCCTCTGAGTTTACTAAAATCAATTTTTAGCTCCAAGAGACATATTCAACTATATTCAACAATAGTTTCCCATATACAGTATGTTCAGTACTGTTAGTACTCTTAGAACGCTAACTAACTATGCATTTAGTTTTAAGCTGCATATAGATTCTTCATTCAAGCAGATGCTGCACAACATCACAGATGCAGGGAAATAGAACAATACAAAAAAGCACAGCCAAATCAGAGCAACGTACAATGCTTTAGGAGTGACCATTCGGGAAAAATTAATGTCTTTCTGGTGGAAAGCGTCAAACTAAGCTCAGAAAAACAGTATGGGAAATAATGAGTACTGCTAACAACAGGTTTTTCATCTATCCAGGGACAGGGGGAGCCATTTGTTGATTAAGCCAAATTGCACATGCATTTAAACATTTCTCATTTTCTTACAATAAATGTAGAAAAACTGTCACAGCAGGGAATCAGGAAAAAAATAGGTCAGGCTGGTCTGAAACTAGTTAAGTCTAACCTAAACCAAATCCAGGAGCTGTGCACTAAAATACTGTACTGTATTTAGGAGATCCTAATTAAATGCTAATAAGGCAGTGGTAGTTTATATAGAAGGAAGAACTACTCTGTTTGTAGAATACAAATTTCCTCCCTCTTCTTTTGCTACTCTTTATTCATTTAATATATATCCATAATATAAAGACCTTTATGAGCTTTTAGGCATGCTCTTTTCCTGTCGTTTTCTCTGCTGCAACAAAAAAAGAAGTATTTCTCCCCTTTTCATTTCTTTGCTTACAATATTCAGGAGTAGACTAAATCCACAAAGGGATTGGAGGAGAAGGAAAGAAAGGATTCAAAATCGAAAAAGTAACCCTCAAATTGAAGAGTACATTGAATTAAACTGTGCCTGCTTTGAAGTGTGAAGTTTGGCCCATCACAAGTAGAATGAGAACACAATTGGAATTAGGTTGACTTGGAAACTTATGTGACAAGAAAATTGCAAAACAGCAGGTATTTGTAGATAGTGCTGGAAATTTACCAACTCCTGGGGACAATAATGAATTCAGCCCGTGGGCTTGATCTGCAAAGAATGAATGAATGAACCAAACACATGTGGTTCATATTTATGAGAAAAACACATATTTATGAGAAAAGAGTTCTAAGCATATTTATGAGAAAAAAAGCTCCATGTGTAAATAAAGAAGTTAAGAAGTTAAGGAATTGATATTATTAGATATAAAGTAAGTTGGTAAATCTACCACTGCATACATTATTTCATGAGAGAAGCCTCACTGAACTCAGATTTATTGGCCTGGGAGTAAATATACATACATTACACTGCAAACATGCAATCCTATACTGAGTTGTATCTTATTGGAGCCCTTTAAAATCTGGCCTGAACTTCAGTGACTGAAAATAATTGGAGCTGAAGCCCAGCACTTACTGAAAGTGGAGACTGGGGTAAGACCACTATGTCAACTCATACCTCTGGTGGTTCTGCTCACCTAACATGGGTGTAGCATTGGGAATGCATCATTGCAATAGAAAGTTAGCGTTTCCCATCTGGATCCAAAATTGGCAAATGGGGCAGGAAAGAACTATAATATAAACCAGGCTTCCAAAATGTGTATGCACATGTGTGTGATGGATCATGGGTGACTGATACTTAATTTTTTTTTTTGTCAATGTGTTCTATTTGGGTATGTGGTTTTCCATCATATTTTCTGTGCTGTTTTAACTGTGTACAACACCTAGAGTCTTTTGATGTGGCAGCATATAAATCTATATAACATAACATTGGGGATATTGGTGATGGGTTGGCAGCCTGATGAGAGGGATGGGAAAAAATTGTTAATATATTGTTTGCTACTACAGATTAAGGTTACTATTGTAACTAATCATTTTGGCCGGGTGAAGAGGTTGAATTTAATTGTCCCCTTTTCACGTGTTAATGGTTGCATTGCCTAAGGGAGGAACTTGCCTGAACTTGTTTTAGTTTTGGTTTCCCTTCTGTGTAGGCTTGCAGAGAATATGCAGCTGAGAGAAATCTCTCCTCTCAGCAAACAGCCTTTAAATATGTTTTGCTTTCTGTAAATAAAATTATTTTTATAGAAATGCCTGGTGTGTGACTTTTCTGATCTCTCCTGGGCCAAATGCTTTCTAGCACTCTGCCAACAAAAAACACTGCAAAAGTTGACAGATCAGTGGTAGAAAGATCAAAGGGATGGGATAATGGGAAGGAGGGAGGGAAGGTGCTATGAAGTTCAAAGCATGTGCAGTGGAAAAGTAATCAGTATATGGCAGGAAGATCAGAATTGGGTGGGGTGGTGGACAGATCAGTGGTAAATCATTGCAAAGAGGTCCAACATATACTTTTAAGCATGCACAAAATAGCAAATGGATTTAACAACATTTGGGTACTGTGATATGAAGGTGTCTAAAAAAACAAAAGTTTGGCAATTCCTGATGTTAATCCTAGATTTCCTCAGGGCCATCCCTGACACCCCATGACAGCATAACCTGCACATGATGCATGTTAAAATATACCCATTAGAAACAGTGCTTCCAATTCTCCTGTTCCACTCATAGCATTGTAATGGGTGGAAGGTTCTGATAGCTGTGCAACCAATCACAACATATCCACAGGCTTAGATAAACCCTCTGGAAGCATTCCCAGTGTTTATGTTTTCCTGAGTTTTATTTTTCTCTCTTTACTGCAATTCTGTGCTGCCATTTAGTTTTATGATCATTCTATTTTAATATTATATTTTGTTTTTGTTTTCTTCAGTCATTTATTGCTGCTGGGCAATGTATATAAATGCATACCATTTCCTCATGGAAGACTTACAGTATTTTCATACTATCGCCTAGCCATTATTGATGTGATATAGTGCCTGTCTTCATTACTGCTATTTTGGCAAAAGAGTGGTTGGATGACTCTATAAAATGCTGTAAGTTGCTAGTGGGGAAATTATTGTTGCAAATATGTATAAATAAATAAGCAAGCAAGCAAGCACATCTTACATAAATCCTTTCCCAGGAGCCCATCCATCTGAAAGCAGAGCATATGGCATGAAGAAAAGCCCTTGGCACACGTTTCCTGACCTCGCCATAAATGTAAGGAAGCACTTGACAAAGCCCTGTCTTCTCAAAACACATAGCCAGTCTCCCCAACCAGACCCCTTCTAGAAGGCTATACTTCAACTTCCAGAATGTTCAGCAATTGCCATAATATTTGGGGAACTTTGATAGTTGAAGTCTACAGATCTGTAGGATATCAGCACTGAGGAAGGTAGAATTATAGATATTTCTGTCTTGAGACTCAAGCACCCAAGGGAGGGGAAAATTCCCTCTCCACCAAGAGTCACATGCGTGAGATGGGCAGCTATATAAATGAGAAAAATAAATAAATAAATTGCCTACTTCTATAAGGAAAAGGGACATGAGAAAGAAAAGGCAGCTGCCATGACAGCTGCATGACTAAACTTAATTGTCTAAGCAGTCCACCCTCTCTTTTCTGCACAGAGCAGAGCTAGTGCTCTGCTCTGTGCAGAAAAGGGATGACTAGCAGCCACGAACCTTCACATGCACCTACATGTGCCCTGGAGAATGCTATCCATTACAAGCAATCCAACTGCTGAACAAAGAATCAGGGTCCTCTTTTATAGGCATCTGTGAGGGGATGGAGAGGGAAAGTGATTGAGCATGCATCACAATATCATAATACAAACTTGGCTCCTTGTGATGATGTTTGCATTATGACATCATAACACATGTACAGGCAGTCCTCATTTAGCAACCACAATTGGCCAGCAACTTAGTCATTAAGTGAAGTGGTTGCTCAGTGAAACAATGACTGTGCCTCTGATCTTACTTCAGCTTTCCTTTGTTTTTCAGATCTGTGAAGGTTATACTGTAAATGCAGACATTGGTCACAAAATTACTTTATCATCACCATTGTAACTGTGAACGGTCGCTAAACAAGGACTGCCTATATCCTTTTGATGAAACCTGCATTTGCTCCAGACACCTATAACCCTTTTAGTCCTTAGATATAATGATTAAGTCAATTGGTCTGGTATTATTCATATTCAAGTAACTATTCCAGTTCAATCCAACCCAGATGTCCAAAGTTTCTAGAGACATTGCAGTAAATGCATATTGTCATGGCCAGAAGCACAATGGAAAAGAACCATCATTCCACAACTCAGAGACAGAACTTATGCTTTGCATGCAGAAGCCCTAATTTCAATCCTGGTTGGCCTAGAAAAGACTGCCAATATATGGAAGCAAAACAAAGCTGGATGGACCAATACTTATGTATTCCAAAATTCAATGCAAGCATACTCAACTTTCATGTTCCTCATGCCAGTTTGTAATGTAAATAGTCACAACTTAATGATCGCCATCTGCCTACTGCAAATTTTATATTCATCAAAAAGTGGACTGCGTATTCCTGTATCCAAGGAGAAAGACTTTAAAATTGACAGTTAAAAAAATATTGAATACTCACTATTTATAACTCATGGCAACATCTACAAAATATTTTCTTCTCTGTCGGTAGACATTGTCCTTAAATCCCTAAAGCAAATAAAAATAATTAATTTATACCAAAGAGGCATGAAAGCAGCAGAAAGCGGAGTTAAATAAATCATCCCAGTTTTAAATACCTATGAAGTTTCTTATTCATACCACCTTGAGAGCTGAAAGGAAACAAACACAGAAAACCACATGCGAGGGAGGAAAAAAAACAACCCTTTCCCAAAACTGAAGTTTTTTAGCCAGTTACCCCAAGCATGTTTAAGATTTAGCTTCCAAAATCTGTTCCATCTCTTCTGTACCTACAACTGCACATACCCATTAAGTAGGGCTTTCTTCTAATTCTGTTATTTACTATTGTCATTATTTATAACTTGCCTTTCAAGCTTCAAATCTTACCAAGACCTCTTGGAATCACATCTGAGTAAATTGATAAAACCAAAAATACACAATAGTAATCAGTAACTAACAGGTCATCAGGGCTTCCTCTTAGGCAGTTGGTGTGGATCAGAGAGAGAAGTTTCACTGGAGCAAGATTTGGAGGTGTTTTTTCTCTACCAATCTCAGCCTCAAATCTTCCCAAAATACTAAAAGATGGTCCTGTGGCAGGTAGAAGGGGAGCAGGAATCTGCTGTTAGTTTTGCCTACTATGTCTGTCTCCCATGGATCTTGTGTGGGGATTGAACCAAAGAATATACATCCTGATACCTTTCACTTATTTGCTGACTGAATGGAAATAATCAAGTGGAATTCAGCTGTTTAGATCATAAGGCAATCTTGAAGGCCCATTTGACTTTATTTCATTTAAACAACCCCAGGCCTCTTAGAGAACTTATCCTCAGAAGGCAATGCTGAGGTGCATAAACCATTGAATTTAGGTTCCTGAAAGGGAGTTGTACCAGGAACATGAGTCCCAATGCATTAAATATGCAATATTTGATTCTGACATACTAAGGATATCATCAATCTACTGGCACTATTTGCCCGCCCCAAGATATAGATCAGACCAAGAAATCAACTCCACATTAAGACTAAAACTACTTATTGCAAACAGGGACTGCATTCGTGCCTCATATTCTAAAGCAAATTTTTTGAACTGAATCCAAAGTACTGAACAGCCACACTGCACAGAACTCCACACCATATTTAAGCTGAAACTTCTTCCTCATCCCTGAAGGAACTAATCAATCATGGGCACAAATTCCAGGGAGCAGAAGTTCCCAAAGAAAACAGGACACACCTTCCTCCGGTTTCCAAAATATCTAAATGTCTTTGTGTCCAAATGCCCTGTAAGGGAATTAAAATCCTCTAGCATGTTCCTGTGAAGAACTGGGTGGCAGTGATAGTTGCAGAGTGAGTTCCTGTGTGTTTTGTGTAGTAATCAGCATTACATCCATACTATTGGATGTCTTAAGATTTACAAGATTTAGTAAAAGCTGACTTTAATCTATGGGGAGTGAGCAGAGGAAAAAATGAAGGCAAGGCAAATAATATCAATAGGTTAATTTCTTCTAGTTTTGGATGCATGGTTTCTGGCAGGATGTGGGCCTGCAGACAATGAAATATGACCTGAAACTGTGCCAAAGTCTTTAAAATAAGGGAGGGGAAAACACAAGGAACCCATGTGCCAGCTGCATTCCTGCTGAAGTATGCTTTCTACTTCATAATTATCTCCTGGAGTATTAGTAGCTTTCCATATGACTTCTTTCTTCTCCCACAGTGCCTGGAATGTTAATTTAATATCTATATTCTTTTAAAAGCTCAAACATCAGTGTGCATGAATATCACTATGATTTAGAAGTACAACTCTTACATCGTTTGCAAGGGAGAGAGATGAAGATTGCCTCTCCAAAGTTCTCCAGTGCACTTCTGAAACAGAAGCTGCATCCATAAACCCATGTAAACCTTACATATAAATGTCCCTGGTGGCAGCTTCCAAGACAGAAACACATCTGAAGACCAATCAAAATATAAGATCTGTACTCAAGAAACAGAATGGAGCAAAAAAAAAAAAAAAGTGGTGGGCTTAAGATAGCTAATGTGATGTATGCAATGTAACAATGTAATGTAATGACCAAACATTGCAAGAACAGTCAGGAGAAGGACTCTAGTTTAATGATACAGAAAGTTCCAGGTTCACCCCAAATTATCTCCAGATAAAACTAGGAAAAAGTTCTCTCTGAAATCCTGGAGGACAACTGCTGGTCAATGTAAGCAAAACTGCACTGGGTGGATCAAAATCTGACCTTTTACAAACCAGCTTCTTAGGCTCCTCTAGGAGTAGTTCAATTAAACATTGGTGGCGGTAGAGTCTCCTCACCAGATACCTTTGAGCTAACCTTGAGAAGCACCTGTCCAGGGTTTACTTCAGGTCTGTAGTTCTACAAAAGCGGCACATGCACTGAATTGTCATCACAAGGAAAGCCACTCTCTCCTAGAGTGACCTATGAGATCTCACAGCAGATTTCATAGCACTGCTTGCCTTCAGACCAGATATTTGAAATAAGCAGATTAAAATTACGGTTGTCAAATGGTCCCAAGAGGTAGGCGGCAGTGCACTGCAGGCCATGAACCCTGCTAGCTATACTTCACATTTCATGGTTTTGTTCTGGAATGCTGGCTTGTTCATGACAAGGTTTTTTTGCTTTTTGCTTTCACTCTAAAGCCTGAGAAAATTTAATGTATAATGAATGTTATTGGGATTTTGTATTTTACAACATTACAGTAAAATTATCATCTGGGTGCAAAGGCAGGATATTAAAATAACTAATAAATGTAAACAATAAGCAATACCTTTAGTTATTGGCACAATAAATATCCATTCATTTAAATTACTTTCTATATTATCAATAGGTTATTTGGTCAATCTATATGGATCTTCCCTAAACACTTACAGGGTGATCCGCATCCAGTTCGGAACCATACATGAGAACTCTCTGGGAACATTTGTCTAATTCAGCAATCTTTCGGGGAAACCAAGGCACACAGTCCAGCTCTGGAGAAAACAGAAGGATTGGAGGGAATCAGACTTTCTCTCTGCTTCTTCATACAGTTTGGCTGATTTCATAATAAAATGAAAGAAAACAGACGGAGAAAAGAAACACTAGTCTTGCCTTCCTCATCAGTCCAGATGTTTTCTGGAGGATTCAGAGTCACAATGTTTGTTTCATACTTTAACAGCTGAATGAGCTCATTGAATTCTTTCCTAGTGCAGTCACAATCCACAAAAATTTCTACCTCTGAACTCCTTCGCTTGGATTTTCTGGATTCAATATGAACCATACTCACATGCTTCTCCTGAAAACAGATGAAAAAACAGTTAACCCATCGCAACTGGAAAAGTAGTGATTCAATGCCTGGGTCTTAACAGGTAGTAGTTTAGAACAGATATCCAGGCATTTGTGTTAAAAGGAAACCTGAACTGTATTAATTATATGTGCGTTAGCCTACTAATAAACTACTATAAAATTATGATTGCACTCATTCCTTTGTTTCATTAAACCTCCATGGTGAAAACTATAAATACCTTAGGATAGTTAAAATAATTTAAAATTTATTTACCATGGCAATTTCATATAAAAAGTCATTCATATATATCAGAGATGCTACTAATTCAACATCAAATTTATGAAAAGGTAGTTTAATAGCAAAAAAAGAAATAGTTTGGTAATACACTAGTATTTTTATGTCGCCTATAACCTTCCCAGAGCAGAAGGGCAAATGCATGATAAACAATTTCCACACAGTTCCAAAGCAAACACAGAAATCCCTATCAACACAAGACTTACCATTTTCCATTATCCAAGTACTGAAATACTCTGTTTTTCTCTAGGAAAACATGACAATATATCAGCAGAATAGCTCAAATGCATAACATTGTCCAGATATATAACCTGATCAAGGCCTAATTTTTTAAAAACAGCATTTGCAAATCAAATAGCAGAACTGCAGTCCTAAATTGCAATTGTGAATTCCTTGAACTTATTCCAGACAACTTTAGATTTAAATTTGGTACAGTCTTCAGGGTGCTAATAATTGTTTTAAATGATTAAGCTACTATTTTAAAGTGAATGTAGAAACAAATCATTAAGCAATAAAGTGAAACAGTTTAAGATCTGATCTGTGAATCTCAGTTAAAATATTCCGGCATCTGAAATTTATATTCATGTGATAAAAAGCAAATTGCAGTAGTCTAATCAAGGGTAACTAAAGCAAGAATGGAGAATGCCAGGAATGGTTGCTCTAGGTAGATGTGCTAGCTGAAGCTAACAGAAGACATTTCTAGCTATTGCTACCAATCTGGTTATCCAAGGATATTAATGATTCCAAAACTATTGGAATTAGATTGAAATACATTCTTTCAGAAGACTGCAGTTCCATACAGAACAGGCTTAGCCACCTCAGACTAACAACTACTTCTATCATTTCAGAAGCAAGATTCTAATTAACAGTTAATATACCATAAAGCAATTGGCTTCACTTTAAGCTATAATGTGGTTTGTTTGGCTTTGATTGTGCATATTGTGCAAACCAAGCCATTTTGGATGAAGGATCATGGATATGGCTATGCACAATGTGTGGGCTCAACAGGTTGGTAAGTG
Organism: Candoia aspera; assembly: GCF_035149785.1. NCBI lineage: Eukaryota > Metazoa > Chordata > Lepidosauria > Squamata > Candoiidae > Candoia > Candoia aspera. The sequence continues at coordinate 45,320,478 of NC_086159.1, forward strand.
AATCTAGTGTCTTGTAATTTAGTAGACATACTGTACACATGCACATTATACTTTTGTATAAACATTGTGCACTTCTTCCAATCAATATATTATTATCAAAAGAAGTAGTAGAAGAATTTTTACCTGGAAAAGTCTGAGAGCTTTTACCAAGCCACCAACTTCATTTTTTAAAGAAAACACCACAGCAGTCTTGCCACCTTCTGATGTTGACTCATTCTTGCTTGTATCTTTATTAGCTTGTTTATCATCACTTCTACCAGAATTTGTTCTGTTTAGCTGAAAGAAAATACAGATCACAAGGATTTCCATGTACTCCTCAACAATAATTAACCTTTCCCTTTATTTGATTTTGGCATTTATATAGCTCTTTCAAAAGTGAAGTTTTGTTTGGTTTGTTTTTTCTCTCTCTCTCTTTCTTTCTTAAAAGGCACATTCAGAGCCTTCAGGTTGTTAGCAATTACAGGTTGCTAACATACATGAATGATTATTCTAAAAGAAATCAACAAAAGAACATTATGGAATGAAAGCTGTTACAATGTTGGTTTTTATATATTTATAAAACTAATGTTCCACTGCCGATTGAAAATAAAATTTCCTGAGTTTTTGGAAAACAATTATGGATTCTGAGGTCTACATAAATTGAGGTCTGCATGAATCACATGCAGAACATCACATACCTATTTTTCATCACAGGTACCTTTGTATACCAGTGAAAGAGTCAAAGACACGTGTATAATTTTCAAATTATAAAAGAAGCCGTTGAAAGAAAATATAACTTGCACTTTCTCTTTATTGTCTTGGAAAGATTTGTTCATTTTTGCTTGCAACTGAATTTCTCATTCCGGTGGGTTTACAGTGGGGCTGGGTGAAGGCTGAAATTTGTGGTTCTGCTGAGCAGCAATTCAAAGCATTTATTGGTTGCTGGAAACAACAGAGAAAGGCTCATGAGCTTTGATAAATAAAATGAAAGGACTGTTTTTAAAATATTGTCCTTGGGTATGGTGATTTCTTCAATGTGGATATTTTGCCTCCCAAAAATGGGAATTATTCTATAATGAGAAGTTTGTGTAGGGAGCCACCCTGCTATTTATATGAACATGTTAAGTAATTCTTTTGAAAGTGAATAGAGGATGGAAGTGTGAGTAGTTAAAAACCAAAATTCTGAGTAGACATTCGGTTTAACTTTTATTTTCCACTGCAAGCATGAACATGTTCAATTTTGTCTCATCCTTGTCTTTATCAATCATTAACCTTGGTATATATTTTTGAAATATCAGTTCATACTTGCAGGCTCAGTGCAGAATCTGTGACTGGTTTCAAGCATCTTTCTATATACTTGGAAGAACAACAAGTCTTCAAAGTGAAATTTCCCATAGAAACATAATTCCTCAGAAAAATCAACACATTGCCTATGTCAAAATGATGAAAAATTGTTGTCTATAATTGTCATCAACATTGAATGCCCTTACACGTGACCTACTTTAATTAAAACACAATTAACTTTCTTTAATTAATTCTTTAATCACATGGTTGAATGGTTTAGTTTGCTTTCATCATTATCTACTTATAGCAGGAACTTAGAATACTCAGATATAAATAAAGGATAAAAAATACTATCTTAAGAGTTTATTCAACATTTATTAGCTGGGGAAAAACAAAGAATTGAAACCAGGTTGGTAATGTGATGCTTACTGAAGTGTCAAAATGTCCTATTCTGAAAAAATATTAATTAAAAAGGATTGTGCTTTTAGAATTAGTTTTTTATTCAAAATATCCATACTGTACTGGTATCATGTTTTTACACATTTCATAATATTTTATGAAAATCTTACTGCTTCTCTTATTTTACAGTTCTTCTATTTTTAAAGTTCTTACGTAACATTATAATTCACCCAAAGAACTTCAATTATTGGATGGAGAAGAAGGAAGAGGAAATTTAGCCTCACTTCTGATTAAAGTGATCATAATAAGAGTAGATAGTGCTTGTTATATTTATAATTACCTAATCAGTAAGCACTCTACAGGAAATTAAATGTACAGGTTATAACCACAGAAGCTAGCAATGTTATGATGATAGACTTCAATGAATGAACATGGGAGCAGCTACTGTCTTCTGCATAACAGAACTGTTGCATACAAAGCTATTAAAGATACAGATAAGTATCTTTATTTTAATCTGGAACCAAACGGAGAATCAATGAAATTTACAGAACATTAGTATTATACATCAACTAGCTGGATCTTATATTGTGGACCAATGGTAACTTTTATCCCATTTCAGTCCCTCATATCAGTCATTATTTGTGACTGCAAAGATCTAATAGCCTCTGGATAATTCCAACATAGAACGATTTCAAGCTTTTTTTAGACTCTCCCAACAAACAAAAAAAGTAAATCTAACATAAAGCAGTGCTGTTTACTTCCAATCACACAGTTAATTTAGGATATGTAACTTGGGCATGCAGGACTTGTACCACCCATAAAGCATTGGATGAAACCTCCAGAGACTTCTCAAAGTTTACCACAAATTGATTTTTCTACTGGGACAGAATATTATAAATTTTAAATTAAATACAGGAAAGTAAACATTAACTTGATTAGTGCAATTTAAATGTAAATTATTTTAAATCAAAGTTTTTGTTCTTCCCCCTTTCACTTTGTGGACTGCTCCCCCAGTCTAAGTATTCTAATGCTTAGAATTCTAAGTATGGCCCTTGGCTAAACAAAGCTTGCACACTTCTGCTATAAGGGTACAAAAGCCTCTAAAGCATTTTGAGAACTGTCAAGGCCATCTTCTCTCTGCGTTTTTCCTAGGAAGCTTGACTTTGAACCATGGATATGCATTCATTTGAAATGGGATATATAAAAACTAAATAGATTAGGATTGATTGATTGATTGATTGATTATGTGCCATCAAGTCATTTTTGACTCCTAGTGACCCACATAGATTTTCTCTATGACCATCTATCTCTAACCCATTCTTTCAAGTCTCCCAATGGTGTACTTATCAGCACTGTAACTGAGTCCATCCACCTTGCTGCTGGCCATTCTCTTCTTCTCTTTCCTTCCACCTTTTTCAGCATTAGAGCCTTCTCTAGGGACCCAGGTCTTTGCATAATGTGTCCAAAGTAGGATAATTTGAGCCTGGTCATTTGTGCCTCAAGTGAGAACTCTGGATTGATTTGGTCAATGATCCTTCAGTTTGTTTTCTTGGCTGTCCTGAGAATGGTATTCTCAGGACTCCTCTCCAACACCAAAGTTCAAAGGTGTCAATACTCTTCTGATCCTGCTCCTTTAAAGTCCAACTTTCACTTCCATAGAGTCTTCTTTTTTTTTTAGATTTTTTTATCCCACCCTTATTATTTTTATAAATAACTGAAGGCAGTGAACATACCTAATACTCCTTCCTCATCCTATTTTCCCCACAACAACAACCCTGTAAGGTGAGTTGGGCTGAGAGAAAGTGACTGGCCCAAAGTCACCCAGCCAGCTTTCATGCCTAGGGGACTAGAACTCACAGTCTCCTGGTTCCAACTGGATGATTTTCATGTCCGTGTTAATTGTGTCCTGCCACCTTTGCTTCAGTCTTCCACATGGGTGTATGCCATCGATGTTAAAGTGGTAGGTGGTACAGGCGACAGTGTGGGGTGCTGCTCATAGAATGTGGCCATATCACTGTAGGCATTTTCCCCTCATTTTCTGTTATTGGTGCAATGCCCATCTGCTGCTAGACTCTATCATTGCTGATGTAGTCAAGAAGGGAAATGCCTAATGACCAACAGAGTATGCACATCTCCATGGCATGTAAAGGGCACTTAGTACTTTTGGGGGTTGGCCAGCACTCAGTGCTATACAGTGCTATTTTTATAGAGTGTCATGGGGAATACCATGGCTTGCACAATTCTGATCTTTGTAGATATAGACACATCATTTGAATATATTTTCCAAGGATTAGAGTCATTTTAAATTTAAAAATATGTAGATCTATCTTTCCACTATATAGCATGATTATTATATAGATAACCTTGTTAGGGGATTGTAATTATGAGGCTCCTTGACAAGTGAAAGCTGAACAGTAAAGCTGGATTTGCTGCTTTATAAAGTACATGTCAGTCTTCTTCTTTACCTTCCCTTCTACCATTCCTTTCTGGTTTCTTCAACACAATCTCCTTTCTCATTCACATCTCTGTTTCTTTTCTTATCACTTCTTTGTAAATCTGCAAGAGGCAAGCCATATATCTCCATATTTTTCAATGTGCATCAACAAGGTGAAGAGGCAATATGTCTGAATTAGCACTCTTCAGTCCTGGTTGATAAGAATTTAGTATCCTTTAACTTGAGGATACTCATTAGGGCTATTTCCATTAACATCAATAAATTCCCTTAATCATATGAGACAGCTAATATATGAAGGATTTTTAAAAACCTACTGAAAGCCATTCCTTATTGTTGCTCAGGTTTGGTTAGCATGAAATATAAAGCAGTCACAGGGTTCTTAGGGACACATAAACTGTGACAAATACCTTGAATAAATTGCAATTGTTACAGGCCACTCAGATTAATTTTACCTTTGGTATTTACTGTCATTTGACCAGAATGATATAATCTCTCTCAGTGTTACAAAATTGTCTTTACTGCATGTAGAATTTATCAAAATGAACTCTTTTATCTTAGTTCTAGTATATTACTACCATTTTAATCTTTATTTAAAGATTAAATAAATCTGTTTTATTTTTAGTAAAACAATACAAACAAAAATCTCTTTTACTGAGATTTTCTGGTCATTGACCATCATTTAAAATATCTATTCACTGAAAGTATAATAAATAATCCCAGAAAATATATTTTGTTTGGAACATATAACCTGCAAAAGATTTGCAAGTTGTCATGACAACCATACATATTTTTTTTCTGTTTTTCTGTATATGCATAAAAGGTATACAAGCTGAGAAATTGTGTCCAGTTGAGCCTCCCAAACAGATGCTGCACTGTGCATGAAGCTAAATGGAAACGTTTCCAATTGTCATATGGCTTGCATGTAATCCTCCAAATGGAAGATAGACATCCATGTAATTTGAAGGATTCCTAAGTGAGCAGGCCAACTTCCATCAATTTACCCTAGGTCTATCCATTTCTGCTACAATTAAATAAAAACTAACAAACCAGTATGTTATTTTGCTTCAGGAGCAAAACAATCTACATTGTTGATACTTCCCCAGAAGACTGCCAGCAGCAGTCGTAGTCTCCAAATAAGGGTCAGATTTGTCCAAACCTTAAAGTTCTTATCCATTTCTATAATTTTAATACCAAAAGAAAGAAAAAGCAGTTGGAACAGGATCACAGAGAGGGGAAATTCAACCACCTTCTCACAACATGAACATAAACTCCTGCTGTTGCTAGATAAACAAAGAGAAAGGTAGGTGGATGCTAGTGTGATATAGTGGTAAGACTCAGTTGTACCTGAACTGGGGATACCCAAAAGTAAGTCTTTATTTGACTGTGGCACTTTACATCTAGGATGGAAACTTCTGTTTGTATATCTCAGCAGTCAAAATAATCAAAGAGATAAAACATTTAAAATAAATCAAAGAGATCGTATTATTCCTGTGCTGAAAGCTTAACAGTGGCTGCCATCTTTTTTTCTGAATGAAATTTAAAGTAGTGGTTATTTTTAAAATCTTACAGAGCTTGTGAAAATGCTTGTTTCTATATGATTCCACACATGGACATAACCACACACTCACTGAAGGTATATAAGGAGGTCCACCTGTATTTGCTGCAAGCTCCTGTCTTGGCAGCTTAAGGCTGAACTTCTCTGTAGCTATCACAACTCTGGGGTTTCTGAGTTTTGTTCAGGGGCCTAAGGACTTTGTTTACTGTTTAAAAAGTCCTAAAAACATACTTTTAAAAACAGTTTAATTGTTGCTTTTTTTCAATGTTTTTATTTGTGAATTTCAATGTCTGTGCATTTAACTTTGATTATGTTTTGTTGTGGTTTGAAAAGTCATGAGTATAACATCTCTAAGAAAGAAAGGAAAAAAGGAAGAAAAAAAGGGAAAGGGGGTATGTATTTCTGTGTGCCTGTGTTAAAGATGCAGAAATGTATCTGTGCACTTGCATATCATTTTGCATTTTGACTTGAAGAAGCATCCATAACCATAAGTGAAGGATGTGGAAGTTTCTAGAGCTTCCATCCGACTTTCTTTAATGGTTCCTGTCCTTAACTGCAGATCATGATAATATATATTTAGAGTGCTAGAAATTATCAGACTCTGTTGACATCAGGCATATTGTTGAATAATAAACTGTTTCAGCATATCAGTCATCTTCAGAACATTACAGTTAACGTGAACAGCAGACAATAGTAAACTATTGTACTTAGCAAAATGACAGATGTTCCTGTAATTGTGTAACTGATATTTTCTGAAAGTATTGGACACCTTCTCTTTTTTGTTTTTTAATAGCACCCATTCTTCTTCTTAAAGGTACAATGAAATACTAGAAATCCTGAAGTGGCCAAGGGCCACAATTTATTTATTTGTTTGTCTATTTATTTATTTTTAGCTCAAGTGCCAGAGTGGATAGAATATTTATGCAAAGTGGGTGGGGCTAAGTTTTTCCTTGGTGTGAGGTATGTTGTTAAAATTCTGTTAAGCCTATTGTAAGGCTTACATTATACTGTTAAGATATTTCTTGCCTCAAAATGGTGAGAAGTTACAGCAAAAATTTCCAGCAGTAGAAGTCACAGGACACTCAATGGGCTACATAGAAAAGCTCCAAGGCTGCATGTGGTCCAGTTGCCCATCTTGCAATAGAGCACACAGGTGCAGTGTGAAGTATTGATTAGGGTGCTGCACTGGCACCAGGGAAACCAGGCTGAAGTCCACTCCTAGCTTTAGAAGCTCACTGAATGATCTTGCACCACTCACTTTCTGTCAGCCCAGCCTACCTCACAGAGTTGCTGTGGGGAAAAATTGGAAGAAGTGCTGTGTACGTCATCTTGAGCTTCTGGAAGAAAGGCAGGATATAAATCTAATAATTAAATACTGCTGAATAAAAGGAGTGTGACTTAAATCATATATTAATAAGCTTATATTTAAAAAGACTGACCATAGATATTTTTAGTCCTCAAGTCTTCACTTCCCACCTGCAGTTAGTAGGTTGGTCAGGCAAGTTCAATGCAGGTAGGTTTTGTCAAATGAAAAATTAATAGATATTCATATTTTCATTATTCCTAAATATTAATTCCTGCTTCTTTTTTTCCTACCACATTTCAAAGAACATTTAGAATTGTCATGTTCTTTTTTGCCACTGCCTGACCTAAAAGCATGAAGATCAAGAAAGGCTGCACAGAAATTAGCAGTATAGATCTTATCTAGTAAAACATGCTATTTTGTTGTGACTTTTGCTCACAAGAACCTGTATTACTAGTCAGATTTACAAGTTTGTTATACAGAGTAGCTGCTGTTAAATAACCAATTGAACTAATGTGCTAGACTGTGTAATGTGCAAAAGCACACTTGGCTTAAAAAAAAGAACTTACCAAAACTGAGTGATTATATAGCTATAAGATATTTTTTAAAAACCCTACTAAAATGCTATAAATACACATTTTAGCAAATTGTTTTAATATATCCAAGAACAGCCTTTCAATCCTTGCCTGTCTTTACCAAATTGAAAAAATGATGTGGCACTTTTAGTTTTTATGAAAATGAAGTATTTTCTGGGAGAAACTAAAAGGTCGATAACTCAAACCAATTGCAATCAAGGACTGAATGCGATAAGACACCTATAGTTGTGTACAATATGAGGCCTTATATGCAGAAGTATAAGCCCATTATATAAATAATACATCCAGCCAGTTTGGGGAGGAAACATAATGAGCATCACAATATAGTTGTGGATTGTTAAGTTGAAAGCAGTTACTGATGGGGCTGCTCCAGGAATCATTATCATCGTCATCATTGTCATCCGGGAGATAGAGAGATGATAGAGACAGAGACAGAGACAGAGAATAGAGATAGCGGTATAAACACATACAGAGAAATAACACTGTGACATGAAGTCAGAGAGCACGTATCAGCTTTCTTAATCTTAAATTGAGAAAACAATGTATAGCATGTAGAATTTCAACCTTTATTTATGTTAAACATTTTAACATATTATAGCAAATGCTGGTATAATGGTAAGGTAAATTATTTTATTTTTCCTGTATGTCTACTTTTTATGTATAAAAATAAGCCAAAAGAAGTATGATTGAATTTTCAAGAAAAGTTTGATTATCCTCTTAATATAGGGCCAGATCATAAACATTCTTTACATCTAATTATTAATATTAGTTGTTGTAGTAATAGTAGTATACAGTATATTCACATAGTTTGAAATATTGTACCTTTCGGCTTTGGTTTTAAATGCCAGCAGCAGTGATAGACAACCATTATGATGTATGATTTCAGCAATGCATTCAATAGTTTGAAAAAATCTCACATCTAAATTCAACCAGCTTTCCATGGAAGAAAATCTCACAAATTGAAATGAGCTTATATTTCTAAGCTGCTGTAAGAGGTTAGAAAATGTACATTTAAAAAAATATTGCAAAACAGAGCAAAAGAGTTTTCAACACAAAGACTGAATTAAATTCCACTATTAGGGACATCCATCACAAAAGTGAAGGATACAGTCAAATGAATTCAAACTTTATCTCAAAAAAATATGTGTCTTTTATAAAACCTTTGACTATTTGTACTCAGATAGTTGTGTTGCAGAGAGAAAGGGGAGATGTCTAATCTTTTTCTGAACAAGCAAGCAAGCAAATTTGTTCGGTAAAAAGGCCCCAAAGAACAGTCATCTGGAAATGCCTGAACATTTCTGGAACAGTTTGACAAGATAATGATTTGGTATCTTTAAATTCTGGATACTTACAGTTACATTCCCGGGTAATGGGTATTCTTGGGGCACAGCTGAGTCCAGTGAAAGGCCCCGTCGTGCCCAGTATTTGCTGGAGAACATCATCATTGCTGGCTGCATGGTGGCAACTGTACTGTCTTTTCTCTGTTCAGAGCAGAAGGAAACAGGCTTGGAATGCTGCCTGCAGGGAGCTGTCCAGCCCTCTGGTGTTGAACAAGGAACAGTTCTACTGCCTCCCCCCAGCAAAGGTTTATATATGCCTCGTGAAGAACTGATGAAAGACTGATGAAGATTATCACATGAAAGTGGCTGAGAAACACACTTCTTCCTTGACTCTTCTTTTGTCTTCCCAGCACATACACTAACCAGCGGTTTCTGTTTGCTTCTTCTGACGTGTACTATTTTTAAAAGTATTATACTTTTATCAGTAGTCTTCAGAAATAGTTTAGCGGTTTCTTTACAGAGGGCCATTTGAACATTTTCATGGCATTCCATTACTGAAGATTGATACGCAACACAAGCTGGACAGCTTGATATTTTAGTTAACAAGAAATGCACTTTTCATGTCACTGAATAAAGATTACATTTTAAAAAATGAAGAGAATTTGATACTTTTCCCAGTGGTGTTTTTAATATTCTCAGTAGCCTTCACTCTATCATCTTTAATCCAGTGAGTGTGATCACAGGATTAAAAGTATTATAAAGTTGTTTTCTTGACTTACCATTCCTCATTTACATACTTTGAATATTTAACTATTAATTATAAATGTATTATCAAATATGTTAAACAAGTGTATTCCAGCAAATAAGAATCCTATTAGACAATTCTGCTTAGTGTCCTGGATGCACTCTTTAGCCACACACAGATGAACTTCGCTTCAATAAACAAAAAACTTTGGCACATGATTTCAGCAGACTTAGATGTAGGTTTCTAGGACTCTACAGCACTTTACTACATGACAGGTACTATGATGCCCATTGCTTCAGTTCTCCCCCTCCTGTATCTGTTGCAGAGCTAATTTGATTGCATAAGGGTGCATTTTCTGTGGTAGCATCTATTTTAAATGGTAGAACTACCTTCCTCAAGAGTCTCCCATGACTCTATCAGATTGGGTTTTTTAATATCACTAGGGCTATGTGCTGCAATTGCTCAGCTTTTTTCATTAATCAGTTTGACTATTTTTATGAAGATACAGTATATTCAGCATTGTTTTGACAATGGTGATGTTGTCACATAACTAAAACAGAAAAATCAGAAGTCCTACTATGTGCACATATAATATCCTAAATATGCTTTCCAGATTTCTGCCATGTTCAGTGTGGCAAGCATTAAGAAAATCTTAATTAAAAAGGTGTGTGTGAGAGAGAGAGAGACAGACAGAGAGAGAGAACTATTCCATGTAAGACTGTTTTTTGTCCATTTTGGAACCATGCCAGTAGACTGGAGTACAAAAATATATATCCCATGGTTGTATTAACATGATAATGCAAAAGCCAAAGTTCTATGAGAGAACAAAAAGGGCAAGATAATCCAAAAATTATTTCCTGTAAGCAGGAAATGAAAGTCTAGAGATGCTGCGTCTTGCATTCTTGCCATTTGCAGAATGGGGCATTTTGTTATTAACTGATAAAAGATAAGCATCCCAACCAAATTAAAGCCAAGGACTGCAGAGATCTCACCTTCTGATGTATGTGTTAATAACTTGCCATTTCGTCAGTTCTTTCATATTAATGCAACACTTTGGTCTATCTTGTGAACAACTAAAACCACAGGCATATTTCTTCACTCTCTAGAAGTTCCTTTTCAGAATGCATATATAAGAAATTGAATCCTTTGTAGATAGATTGCATTTGCTAAGTAGTTGGGAATGATTTAATATTTCCTTTGCCTCTTCCCCCTACAGCTACCCTCCTACCTTTAACCATATTGGAAAAAGCATGCCAGCTTTTTTACTGCCAGAACATGGATTAGGATGTCACTATGAAAAAGGGATTTTTAGTCCCTGACAAATGTCATGAGAATCACATTTTGTGTTTTCAAGCTTATCATCAGAGAACCAAAATTCATCTGCTTATTTATGAATACAACTCCCCTGATGCCTGTAGGACAGGAATTTAATTTCCTCCATCACTTAGCCCATTTATCAACTTCCCATACTGTATTTTATAACCAAAGTGTTATGCCATAAAACTGAGTACATCTCATTAAATATTTGAAATCTAGGAACTCTTTCCTCAGTTTTCCCCTAAGTATGTCTTCATTAAAAACCTTTAAGTAAACTTTGCATTTTATTTCATAATATATACAATAGTCTTCAAATAGAAACAAATACATGAAATTATCATATTCCACATTACTGTAAAATGTCAAATAATCGCATAGTATGATCTTTTGTTTTTCTTATATGTATGTAGCAGTCCACCTTCACTAACTCCAATTCTAGTTGTGCTCCCAAAGGGAGCTTAGGCAGAACCAAACAAAGGAAATTAAATTTCATATTTATTTTTATCTGTTTTTAAAAAGTGTAGTCTAATATAAATGCAATTTAGGTTGATTGTTATTAAACAGGTATACTACTATTCAGCAAAGATAAACATTATTAGTTAAATGAGCAAGAAACCCTTGCTAAGGATATTAATTGGAGAACCTGAATATATTTAGACATTTATCCTTATTTAGAAAAATGATTTTCAAAAATAGTTAGGCTTGAACTGTATATTAAACTCTGGACAAAATTGCCTAGATTAGCAACCAAAGCTGTTAGTCAAAAATAGATTTATCCTTTAATATTCATACATCTGAATGTGTAGGTATGTATGTATAAGAAAGGTGTGAAAATGTAAAAATGCCACCCAGGATTATGCAAAATTCAGGATCAGGGACTTCACAAATGGAAACTCTCATCCCAAATCTACATTCAGTCTGCACAAATACTTAGTGTTTTTGTAAACATTAGAAAAAGAACACAATCCTTTCATTTACAAAGCAATGCTGTGGAAGTTACCACCTTTTTACTTAGGAAATAGTATAGAAGAGTTGTGACATCTTAATGATATCCAGAAACTATCCATGCCCAAGTATTTTCATAGTACAAGCAATAGACCCATTTATTTCATGCCATTCACATTGTCTGATTCCCATTTCACTGAAGAAAAAAAAAAGCACTTTTGTACAAATGTGTTAAGGAATGTTACTGGAAAAACAGAAGGCTATTTTGGTAGAAGAAACTATAAAAATAATGTCATGTTGTAAAGCTTTGATGCAAAATATTACAGTACATGATTTATTTTCCAATTCATTAAAGCTTAATCAACACAAACTCAAAATATCAGCCCAAGTGCCTGAAACAAAACAGCTGTAATAAAGTGTCTGTTGAAAAATACAAGCAGTTACACAAGCTTTAGTTTGTGGACACTGTGTGTACCACTTGTTGAATGCTTTCATTTCTTTTGCTGGCAGCAGCAACAGGCATAGAGACATTTGGATATGCTGACGCAAGGCAACTCATCCCATTGACAGCTTCATCTTCCCAAGCATCTGAATCTGGCGTTGTCATAGCACTATTTTCTAATCCCAAAACTTCACAAACCGCTTGCGGTAATTCCTGTGAAGAAAAAAAAATACAAGTTCTTTTTGGTTGCTGGAGTGCTATTCCTCCTGATTAATGCCATGTTTTGAAATGATATCCCGCCCAAAGACACCAGGCTTCCTAATGCACAAGTACATTAAATGAAATAAGCATGGCTTATAAATGTAGGTACATTAACTATCAATCCATACAACTTGTCATTTGACAGGAAAAGTGAGTAGCAAGTATCCCTAAGAAAGCAGCAAGATATAATAGCCAGGAGTCACAAAACTGCAACAGAACTTATTACTTTCCTAGGAAGTGGGAAATGCTGCACATTAGTATGGCTTACTGCTTTTCTTTAATCTTGTCTCACACATGCACATAACCCTGATGTTAAAGAAAAAAGGAAGGAAAAGTGTTCAAAGTCTCAAGGTATTCCACATTCCAACACATTTTCCTAGCAGAGGAAATGAAGTGTTACATGTTGGCAAATCTCAAAATTCTATTGTCTCAAAATAAGCTGCTTTTATTTTCCATCTTGTCAGGGAAACAGATTCAATGTACTGCAAAATACTGCCTCCTGGACAGAAAAACGCTACAAAAGCTGCCTTCTGCCCCATTCCTGCCATTAAATCCAAGCAAGAAAACAGATGGCTAGAGGAAGTTGCCACAGAAGGAGCAGCAGCAAGATAGGCAGTCGCCTGAAGTATTCCTTCTATAATTCCAAACACTGTTGTCCATGTTTTAAAGGATCATTTGAAACTATCCATGATTTCTTCATATCATGTTTATCAAAAGTGTTTCACTTTTTACCTTGCAATTCATCATCTGCATAGAAACAGCTTCTGCTTTGCAAAGTACATCCTCCACATCCATTTTCATAGACAATTCATTGATATGCTAATATAAAATAAAGCAAAATAAAGGTCAGGGTAGGAAAAGATAAAGTGTGTTATATTAAATGTATAACTTTCTAAGTTACAGAACCTTCTTAGTTACAGAACCTTCTTTGATACCTTCTTTTGGCATTTTCTATTAAGGTTATTGCTATCTTGATTAATACACTACCACTATTAGCATACGATTTATGTATGTATGAATGTATGTGAAAGGAAGACTAGCTTTTCACAAATAATTTTCCTTTAAAATTGAAGGAACATTTTAGATACATTGAGAATATCAAAGAAACATTCTTTTTCTTATTCATCCAATCTTTCACTGGAAGTGTCATCTTAAGTTGGTATGGTACATAAATTATACACCCTGCTTGGATTTAGAATTCTTGATATGGTAGTTTTAAGTTGGCCAGTTCTCTGTGCTAAGTCACAGCCAACCACCATTTAACTGAGTGGACAGCATAAATTGTCACAAATTGTCATTTTTCTGTGAACTAACACGCTGGCATAGCTTTTGGGTGTTTTGTTTGTATTGAATCATGGGTAACTTTATCCACCATAGCTTAACTTTACCAGATCCACCAAAAACTTCCTATTTCTACTTAAGGCCTCTGTCCTAGGCAATGCATATAAGAAGCTTTTGTGGTTGCTTCAGGACAAGAAGCTCCACTGCTTGCTTTATAAATCATATAACTAGCATTCTGTATATGAACAATCTGCTTTATAATGTTTCTTTTGATATTACCGGTGTCTGCTAACTCAACATTAATATGAGCATCTTTCACCACAGAATAAGTATGGCTGACTACTAACATTTGTTAACCCTCTCTCACTTCTAACAGGATTCTAGAATGGATATTCATTTTTCAAATCCAAGACAAACAGGATAGAAAAATAGTCAAGATTTAATTTAATGCAACAGATACCTTGAGTATTTCATTAAAGCCAAAATGTTTATCCATTATTTGTTGTTTTTCGGATTCCAGAATAGCACAGCATATAAGAAGGTGGAAATTCTGACAAGGCAAATCTGTCCACATCACCTAGTAAAACATTCAAAGTTGCTGATGAATAAAGAAAAGAATCTGGCCATTCTAGTAGAAGATAGTAGTCTTGTTTTAGTAATCAGAATCATCTTAGTAGTAATTCTTTTGTTAGTAGAACATTATTTGGCAGAAGTTTTAGTTTTCTACAATAATATTTTCAATTATGTTTATACATCGTGGTATGAAACTTGTGTTCCTTCCAGAAACATTGGATTCCAATGTCCAGTTTTCTAAGCCAGGGTTTTTCAAACTCTGCTTGTGCAACTCTAGGGCTCTGTGAAAAGTTGATGGGATACTATGAGACATTCTACCTCCTCACACAAAGGATAATACAAACACAATATTTTTTTCTGTCACTTGGAGCTTTGACTCTTGATTCGGGGTTCCAGGAATTTTTTTTTTAAACGAACAGATTCCACAGCATGAAAATGTTTGAAAATCCCAGATATAAGCCATTTCTGTGCACATAGACACCACAAACTATAATGTCAGCAGAGGGCAAACCATGGTTAAACAAACTGATGTAGAAAAAAATATAATAGAATGCTTCGTACTGATATTTCAACTACTATCTTGAACATTCACTCAGGAAAGAGTCAACATGAAACTTAGTCCAGATTAAACATGTATTCTTAAATGCAGTAAACTAAAAAAAAATTGAGATCAATTAATGTATTTTATGTGCTGTTCCACAGCTTTCCATAAGAGTCTGCAATTTTTTTTCCTTAGATACAGATGAAGCATCTCCATCTACCAGAACAATGAAGTATCACTGTCTTCATAAAAAGTATTCCTCTGGTTTTGTCAATTGGTTAATATGAAATGCACAAATGAAATGCCCTCTATAAACAAACGTTTTAAACCTTTCTTCTATTAAAAACTTTGTTTAATCATGGATGTCTCATCTCTACATTTTTAATGCAACTCCATTCATATTTCTATCCATTCATTTTCTAAGTCATAATTTTGGAAGTTAAAAAAATGAAGGTAAGGATTTTATATAGGATTGTTACATTTTGCTCTGCAAAATCATAGTAGGTCAGGGCTATAATAAATCTTGCAGATGCTTACAACATCCAAATGACGCATTAATACTCCAAATCACCCATCAATACTCCAAATCCCCCTAACACACTGTTTCCATAACTCTGGGAACCATGCCATGCAAAAGCCTATCCTGGCTGTCCAGTTAATGGAATTTGCGTATCAAAGGTTTTATGGTTTTATTGTTGTGAGCTGCCCAGAGTTGTATTCTAAGATGGGCAGCCATACAAATCAATAAAATCAATAAAATAAAAAAATAGAATAAAAAAATAAAAAATAAAAACACTGCACTAGCTCATCTCTTAAACTTTATAGTATGATATAATATAATAAATGCTTCCATGCTTTATGTGTGTATGTGTGTGTATTTGATATTGATATTTCAGCTGAATCATCATTCAGTTTACATGTCAACTTAACACTGATTATAACTATAATATCCAGTCACCAAATTATTTTTTTTCTGGAAACTTAATACATCAGGAGAAAAATAGTTGGCTAACTTTTAATTATTGATTCCATTAAAGGCTATGGATATTTCAAAGTTGCTAGTTCTAATGAAAACCTTATCTCTATACTTCATAAGCAAGATATTGTATTTTGTATGTATAGTTCATTTCTTATTACAGCTTTTTCTGAAGGCCCTGACAAGGAAAAAGGCAGAGCAATCAATGTGCTGTTAGCATCAGCCATCTACAACTAATATTAGATATTTCTCATGAGACTTAAAAATTATTACATGGGAATATATGTTACTGAAAGTCAGGGAACCAAAACCAAACACTGGCATAATAGGGTAAGTAACATATGCCGTCAGGAAACAAAACTGCTTCAACATGGCTAAGAATGAATTTGTCTATTCTTTACTAGGAGAGAAAACAAAGAGGAACAGAAATCCTGAGAATGTAAAACAGAAATGTCTAGAAACAAACATTCAGTGAATGAAGTTTAAATATGTTTGATAGTTTCAAGATACATAATTAAACCAATCTTTAAGATTTCTCTTGAAAAAGACCTAACTATGAGCCATTTTATGAGAGATTTTAGCACTCCATATTTTCATTAATATTTCTCATGTTTGCCCCTGAACATTTGAAATCCTGGAACTCCTTGTCCCTTTTTATTTTCTTTGCAGTGGATATTATCTCATCTCTTTCTGTGTTCATCTTGCAAAATGTACAGAAGATGAGAAGGAAATATAATTTCTCATTACATTGGCCATCAAGTAGTGGGGTACACTGTTGGTTTCCAAGCAATAAGGCAGGCAGGTCCTCCTTATACTGCTAATAATGGAGTGATAAGAAAAGAAACAGAGACTATGAAGCTGAATTACCAGGGCAAGGGTTTACCTTTGTCCAATTATCTTACTATAAAAGGACTTGCCCAGTTGAGGCCACAATTTTATGGCCCCTGGGGCACTATTCCAGAACCCACTGAATAGATTAGATTTTCTTCCTCCAAACGCTTAAAGATCTGTAGCCATTCTGTCCTCAAAGTACAGCTCTAAGTCAGGAGACAGAAAAAGGAAAGGGTGGTAATGGTGAGTCAGAAGAGAGTTAGAGCTAAATAATGAATGTCCTCCACCAGGAGAAAAATAGAGTTCTTCAGTGGGCTAAAGTATTTCTCTCCCATTGGGTACAAAGGAAGCTATTCCTCCTTTAATTCCACTCTGCTGAATTGGGAATGTCAAAGGCAGTTAATTAGGAGCAGGTAGGATTGCTCTGGCTTTAACAAAAGTAGAACATCATCAAGTTATCAATAGTACTATTGCCTTGAAAAATCACATCTAAAACAAGAGAATGTTATTGTGTTTGAAATGAGAAATTGGGGGAGGAGAAAGAGCCAAACAAGAGTCAACATAAAGTAAGCTTGAATACATCATTAACTAGGATTTGCATCAATTTGACTAACAAGGTCAGTGATATATAGCAGTTCTCTCAAATAAATTTCTATCCCATTTGGTGAAAAAAGAGAGAATTAATGGGTCATTAATGTGTAACATCTGCAACCACCTACAAGTATCCTACCATCAGCTGGATACATCATTGGTTCAAAAAAGGTAAAGGTGGCTTCTTATTAAGCTAGAGGAAGGTGGAGGACTTGAGCACTATTGATGACTTAGACAAAGAAGCAGGTAGAACCCTTATCAAATTTTCAGGCTACACTGAAAAGGGAGAGCGCTAAAGACACAGAAGAATAAACATAATAGAAATGGACACTGGAATGGATCAAAATGAAATAAAGAAATAAATGCAGTTTTATATTTAGGAAAAATGCTTATTTTGATACATATTTTAAAAAACTCAGGTATGAACTGTTCCATAAGCCATTCATCATTCCATGAATGATTATGGGCATGACCTAGAATCAATAATATGTTATAATATTGTACACTAGACATCAGATCCAAGGATAAATGGCTGTATTCCCACCATCCTCTCTCTGTAACCTGATCCAAGACAGAGTTGTTCCAAAAGGCAAGAATCTTTCCAGCTTCTGCCTTCAAGTAGATACCATTGTTATGATTTCCCTTTTACATGATTAAAAAAAGCTAAATTGTTATTAGTTCTCCAGGATTGTATAAATGACTTGTTTTTGTTTGGTTTTGAAAGAGTGTGTTGATCTCAATGTATATATAAATCTTAAACTTTTCTTTATGAAACTCCCTAGTATCTATATCTTGGGTGTCCTCCATCTAATTTCTACACCTTTTACTGTAATACTGTGTATGTTCTAGTTTATTCATTTTAATGATAAATTTATTTTTCAGGACAGCAGATCCCAGTGCAGCGGATCTCGGCATGTTGGGGGGGGGGCGATTTTGATTGACTTTGGACTGAGTGGTACGGTTGATGACAGGGAGTGATGAGCTCCTTGGACTTTCGACCCCGGTGCCAGAACCTCCCTGGACGAAGGGTCTTGGTGGGGAGGCGACAGGTGGGAAATAGTCCAGAGTTTGGGCGTGGGTCACCCCCCAACCTGCCCAGAGACAGCAGGCAGTTAAGAGGGTCCCTCCAGTGTTTGTGTGGTACTCCCCTCCGAGTGTGAGAGACACGGGGGAGTCCAGAGGTGTGTGGTTGTGTGTGGTTGTAAGAGTGCTTACCCCCTGTGTGAGAGACAGGGGGGCAGGAATGGATGGGTGCCTCCCCATCGACCAGTGAGAGAGGCTGAGAGGGGGCACAGGGAGAGTGTGAGGAGCATTGGCTAGGCTCCCACAGCACCGAGAGTGTGATCTGGTGTGCTGTGAGGCCGGCCACCGCCCGGCCATTGAGTGAGTCTTGGGGATGCACGAGTGGAGGAGGAGACCCTTATTTCCATCCAGGGTTTCTGGAGGTCTGGGAGTGGAGGCAACTGGGCCTGGAAATTCTGGGGGCTATAGGGCGGGGTGTGCCATTGAGGTGGTGACGGGTCGGGGATGCTATGACGGGAACTGGAGGGCGGGCCATCTTCGGGGAAGACGCCCCCGGTGTCTGCTACCAGTGGCGTGTTCCGACCTTCCGAGTTCAGACCCAGGCCCCGGAAAGCAAATCCTTGAGGGCCCTGGTCTCCGGCTGCTGCTCCTTAACGCCAGGTAAGTTAACAACAAGGCACCCCTCATATGCGATTTGATCGCAGAAGAGAGGGCAGACCTGGCGTGTATCACTGAGACCTGGCTGGGCCCATAAAGGGGGGTAGCCCTTTCGGAAATGTGCCCGGCTGGGTTTCAGGTGTGACACCAGCTGAGATACCAGGGTAGGGGAGGAGGGGTGGCTGTTGTCATCTGAGAGTCTCTGGTGGCCTTCAGGGGCCCTGCTCCACAGGTGCCCGGGTGTGAGACCCTGTTTTTCAAGTTGGGTTCCTGAGAACAGTTGGGAGTGCTGCTACTGTACCAGCCTCCCTGTTGTGTAGCAACCTCCCTGCCTGAGCTGCTGGAGGTCATCTCAGGGTTGGTGGTAGAGTTCCCCAGACTTATGGTTCTGGGAGACTTCAATCTGCCTTCCCTGGGGCAGGCCTCAGAGGCAGCTCAGGAGTTCATGGCTGCCATGGTAGCCATAGGCCTGTCCCAGATTATCTGGGACCCGACTTGAGACAGTGGTCTCACTCCGGACTTGGTTTTCTTGTTGGAGCAGTGGCAACGTAATCTGAGGGGACAGCTGCATCTATCCCCAGTGTCATGGTCAGATCATGCCCTGGTGGGATTCTCTTATGCTGCCCGGCCCTGCAGGGAGGTGGGACCCGTTCGATTGGTCCGCCCCCGGTGACTGATGGGCCCAGTGAGGTTTCAGAGGGAGCTGGGGGTTATACCAAGGATCTGCTGCACGGTCCAGCGGAGGGCCTGGCTGCTGCCTGGAATAGGGAGGTGGCCGGGGCCTTGGACAGGATCGCACCTGTGCGGCCTCTCTTGCCTCATCCAACCCAACACTCCCCGTGGTTCATGGAGGAGCTGAGGGTTTTGAAGCGGCGTAAGAGATGCCTAGAGCACCACTGGAGGAAGACAAAGACCAAATCTGACCGAACACAAGCTAGAGCCGCTATTAAGGCCTACCTTGTGGCGGTAAGAGCAGCAAAATGGCAGTGTTTCTCCGCTCTTATTGAATCTGCAGATTGCCGTCCGACAGCCCTGTTTAAGATCACACGTACCCTTTTGGGGAAGGTGGGCCCAGTGACCCACCTACAGGGCTGTGCGGAAGAGTTTTCTGAGCATCTGCAGGATAAAATCACTCAGATCCGTTCCAAGTTGGACTCCATGCGTGAAGCAGAGTCTGAAGAGATGCCGAGGGAACATTTTAGCCTTGTTATCTGGGAGCAGTTTGATCCTATTGGACCCAAGGAAGTGGACAGGATCCTCCAGATTGTGAATGCTACCACCTGTCAGTTAGATTCATGCCCCTCCTGGCTGGTGAAGGCAGCTTGGGAGGTGACGTGTGGTTGGATCCAAGCAATGGTAAATACATCCTTAAGTGAGGGAGTGTTCCTGGTGGCCTTTAAGGAGGCACTAGTGCACCCCCTCCTCAGGAAGCCATCGCTGGACCCAACTGTGCTGGAAAATGTTTGTCCAGTCTCCCACCTCCCCTTTTTGGGGAAAGTGGTTGAGAAGGTGGTGGCATTGCAACTCCAGAGGATTCTGGATGAAATGGATTATCTGGACCCCTTTCAGTCAGGTTTCAGGCCAGGATATGGAACAGAAACTGCATTGGTCGCACTCATGTATGATCTCTGGCGGAAGTGGGATGGAGGCAGTGCATCCATCCTTCCTCTCCTTGACCTCTCAGCGGCTTTCAATACCATTGACCATGGTATCCTTTTGGGACGGCTCAGGGAGTTAGGGGTGGGCAGCGTAGTTCTGCGCTGGTTCACCTCCTTCCTCCAGGGCCAATCCCAATGGGTAGTGATAGGAGAGGAGAGATCCGACCCTCGACCCCTCTACTGTGGGGTGCCGCAGGGTTCCGTTCTCTCTCCTCTCTTATTTAACATCTACATGAAACCACTGGGTAAGATCATCTGTCACCACGGGATGAGGTATCATCAGTATGCCGATGATACCCAATTATACATCTCCATCCCAGGTGAGGTAAGTGATGCAGTGACTGCCCTTTCTCAGTGCCTGGGGGCTGTGGGGGCCTGGATGGGGAACAACAGGCTTCAGCTGAACCCTGGTAAGACAGAGTGGCTGTGGATTGATGGCGCCTCACCTTCCAGGAAATTGTCATCTTTAGTTCTGGATGGGGTTGCACTGCCCCAGACAGATGCAGTGCGTAATCTGGGGGTTCTCCTTGACTCACGACTCCTGCTTAAAGAGCTGGTGGCAGTTGTGGCCAGGAGGGCCTTTGTGCAACTTTGGGTTGTGTACCAGTTACGCCCATTCCTGGAACAGGAAGCCCTCCAAACAGTCACTCACGCCCTGGTCATCTCCTATATAGACTACTGCAATGCGCTCTACATGGGGCTACCCTTGAAGAGTATCTGGAAGCTTCAGCTGGTCCAGAATGTAGCCGCACGGGCCATTTTTGGTGCCCCTAGGTTGGCACATATAACACCTTTGCTGCGCAAGCTGCACTGGGTGCCCATTTGCTTCCGGGTCCAATTCAAGGTGTTGGTTATCACCTTTAAAGCCCTACATGGCATGGGGCCAGGTTACCTGAAGGACCGTCTCATCCCCATTACATCGGCCCGCCCCACCTGATCATCCAGAGAGGGCATATTACGGACCCCGTCCGTAAGAGAATTTCATCTGGCGGGGTCCAGGAAACGGGCCTTCTCTGTAGTGGCCCCCACCATTTGGAACATCTTGCCCCCGGAGGTGAGGCAGGCCCCTTCACTCCTGACCTTCTGGAAGGCCCTGAAGACTTGGTTCTGCCGTCTCGCCTGGGGTGGGAAAGTGGGTAACCATTCTTGGGGGTGGCTCACACCCTAGAGGCCCTCCCACCAGCTTGGAATTTTACACCCTCTTGGATTTTACATTCATTTATTGCATTTTATAATAATTGTAATGGGTCCAGTTTTATGAGATTTTAACATTTCTGATTGGAGTTTGATTTTATTATAATCTGCCCCGAGTCCCACTTTTGGGGGAGATGGGCAGTAATTAAATTTGAACAATAAATAAATAAATAAAGTCTAGGTCACCATTTTGAGACTAAAAAAAAAAAAGGCAAAATCTTCTAACAGGATTGTTACTTTCTGGTGTGCAAACTGGCATCAGGGATACAAATGTATGGCCTGCCAGCACTTCTTTTATGTTTTGGCTTTTTGTTTTGTTTTAGCAGTTTGGGTGTGTGTCAGAAAGGATAATGTTAAGGAGCACAAGTTTATTGGTGCTTAATGCACCCATTTCCCCCCTTAAAACTCCAGATACCCACAAAAATGAGCCCAGGCCCATCTGCTTGATGTATCATGCCATGCCTGGTATGGCCTAAAGGACATTATGCACTGTTCATTAGGTGATCTCTTAAAATTGTATTCTGTGCTATTTTTATTTGTATTAATTATGCTATTAACAAATACTCCAGTAGTATATTTTTAAAAATTGAACATTTTAGTTAAACTATAATTCAACTTAGATACATTTCTATAACTGAATAAACAGAGTCACAAAAGAATTTTCAACTTTTTTTTGGAAAATAAATTATATCGGAAGAAAATATTGAAAATAGTTTGTTATTCGTTCTCAAGAATGATCATGTTTTCTGCATTTAAGCCAGTGCATTAGAATTTAAATGTTGCCATAAAACCACTACTTTTCTTACCTCCCATAAACGAAGAATATCTTGAAAACTAAATTCTCTTTTAAATCTTATTAGAAGCCATCGGAAACAAAAATAAAGATAGCCTGAATCTTGAGATTCTAAAGAAATGGGGGGAAAATAATTCATAAATTATGTTAGAAAGTTATTTAACTTCACAAGAAAAAGCAGGTAAAGAGAATGTATTGGGCAAAGTGATGATTCTATAGATAAACATAATAATTTATATAATATTGCCATGCCTCTTTCATTGTCAGTTCAGGACAAAAATCTAAACATTGCTATCCAAAGATTATTTGAACTATGGATGCAGATAGGCTGAAACAGTCACCTGATTCACATTTAACACTAGGGCACAATGCTTGCTTTAGGCTTAGAGATGCATGAACCAGGATGGCTTGTTCTACAAGCCATGATTAAAAAAACTTGGGCCAAAGTTATGCATGAAGCAGGTTGCCATCTAAAAACCAAAGACTCTTGAAAACTAAGAAAATAATTGATGCAGGAAAATGGTCTAAAGAAATATCTAGAATATATTTTTTTTAAAATTACACATACCCAAATAGTTGCAGAATCCACTATCTAACAAGCGAAGTAAAGTGCTTAGTTGAATTAACTGTGTCTTCATGCCTTGCATTTGCTCTTCAAAATTTTGATGCTTTATGAGAAACAAATAGAATACTTTATGTGAGTACTCAGAAACAGTGATAAGAAAATATATAAAAATGTATTTATGTCTAAATCTAATACTGGTCTTAACAGTTTATTTATCTACCACATTTATATAGCTGCCCATCTCATAATAAAGTGACTCTAGGTGGCTTACATAAAAACAATCATAAAATCCAAATGTTAAAAACTACAATTAAAAGACATCAACAATATTTTTAGTAACAGGATAGTGGAGAGAACTGATGTTAAAAAGAATACAGCCATCTTATCAAATCACCATTTCCTTGAGATCCCCAGGCCTGCTGACACAGCCATATTTTAAGGGACTTCCGGCAGAATATCAAGGCTGAAGTCAATCTCACGATTGATATAATAATTTAATTCAACAGAAACATAAATGATAACTATGGTAAGCATGGATACCTCCATCTGTTTCTAAATAAATTACACCGTATGTCCAAGTGTATTCACATATGGCTGTTCATATATGTGAATTCACCGAATTGATATACCTATACACTTTAAAATGTATGATAGCTGCCTTCTGAAAAGAATTGGGATAAATAACAATAGCAGATTACAGAAGTTAGTATTATTGCATGTATATTGGGCTTGATAAATAATTATCTGCATGACAATGAACACAGGATTTCATTGTGTATGCTGAATTGCTGGATTTAAATGGAAAAGGCATACAGATTAAGTGTGTGTGTGTATGTATGTATGTATTTATTTATATATGAAAATAAAAGGGTGGAACCCACACAAACTTCATTTATTCACATATATGAATGAATAAACTTTATGTGGGTTCCACCCTTTTCAGCAGAAAGAAAATTCCCATGGAGGAATTCTCAAAGGAAGGAAATTGAACCCTTCCTTCCTGTTACAGCTTCGCATTAATAAAGCTACTGTTACACTAGTCATACTGCAATATATATTAGGTCAAAATCCTTGTGAACATGCATTCAATGCATTACTATGTCTGATCTCAGGTGATACTCTAAGCATTTTACTCTATTATTATATAAATAGAATCCCAGAGCAGCTTACATATGCTTGGCAAAATCCAAGAATTCCTATCTACCAGTTTATAATCTAAATGACACCTGGGGAAATGGGTCAGGAGGGAAGAGAACAAAAAAATCAGGTACCAGTTCTTAAACTTAAATACACATTTAATAATGATCAACTAGAATGGAAGCTACAAGCATATTTAAGTTGCTAATTGAGGAAAAAGAACATCATACGACACATGCTACACAGTATATACAATCTCCTTTGCAGTGTGACTATACAGGTATAATTCAGAACATTCCGTCTGTTTCTGACTTCATATATTGCAGCAAATTTTAACACTTTATGTCTGAGTATACTACTCAGTAAGAAATATATTATGAAGAAACAGAGAAGGTGACATAAGGAAATAACATTTTCCAGTATTAACTTAAGAGAACAGTAATACAGAAGATGAAAATATTTACCATTTGATCCATGTACAATGCGAAGCACCAAAAAGCATCCACTTCATTCTCCATCACATACAAAACAGGTGAAAGTAAGTCACTCATTCCCTGAACATAACCTTAAAAGAAAAGGAAAAAATGAATTGTTGAACATTTGTCCTTTCTGAGGTGCCAAATTCTGGAACTAAGAACAAATCCCTAAAAAAAGATATACAAATATATATACATATAGATAAAGAAATAAGTGCCATTTTTAAAAAAAAAAAAACTTTCAGAACTTTTAAACACTTTTTTTATATGAAGGAGATTAAAGTGTTAGAAGTAATTATGCCTGATTAATACCGGACCTCTTCCATGGCAGAAGATTACAATATAAATGTACTAAAAGATAAATAATAAAGAAAAAAGAAATATAATAAAGGTATGTTATATTCTGCATTTTAAGATGCCATCTAATATATTTAGTCTTTTTCCCTGTTATTTACAGTGCTGCTCTACTTAAAAGAAATGTTGAATGGTAACATGATATCAAAACATGGGAATTATATTGAATCATATACTAAATTAGCAAAGATGACCATATCGTTTTAGACTAACATTAAATTCTCAGAAATTCTCACAAGTAGCAGGATAATGACCTCTGTTTTGAAAAGGGAAAAGCCTTTTCCCCTCTCCATAAAGAAAATTAGCTACAGAAAAAATAGAGGCTGTGGACTCATTTTCCTTTTGGCAAATCATGGATAGCAAAACATAATACTTAAGTTCTCACTTAAGTAGTAAACCTGTGTCTAGGTTCCATCACTCTAGATTTCAGATAGGAGCTTATTTGATAGAATGCTCCTCCACAAAAAACAAAAATACATGGCTTACAATGTTTATCTCCTGGGATAGTAATCAAATATTATTTCTATTGGCCATCAACAATATAAAAAGACCTCTTCCCTACACTAAATAAGTTTCTCCCTCCAATAAAATTAAGAAAAAAATTAGTCACCGTTGTGCTATCAGCCTGCTCATGGAGGAAAAATAACAGCATTGGATTCTGAGATGGTGAGTCTATAATCAAAAGCCCTGAAAGTAACCCTCTCCTTGTATAAAAAGCTCCATCTTATTTATCTCTTAATTAAAATTTTAAGACTGAATATGTCAGACTGTCTTCAAGATTAATTTCAAGAAATAACACTTCACAGGGTCAATACAACTATATAAAGCTTTACTTACCCAGATCAAAGTCATACATACAATAGGTCATCAAAATGTCATGAAGCAATATCAATCCAGGATTATCTTGACCCTCATAAAATTTGTTTGTTCGATCAGTTCTGTTTACATCCTTTTCTGGAAAAAAAAACACGCAGTTAATGCATTTTCAAAACTTGAAGCCTATGTCTTCAAATGTGCTGAACTTGAAGTAGCTGGCAAGACAAAGGCATTAAAACAGCTGTTAAGAGTATCTAAAAGGAAAAAAATATATTTCTGTATCAAATAGAATGATTTTTAATAAACAATTTTTCAAACACTTTCTAAATGTAACATTTTATAGAAAGTTCATGATTAAAATAAAAAAAATTCAGTGGAAGAAATCTTATTGAGATCTACTTAAAATACGTTAAAAATGGAATGTGACTCAAACTTTCTAGATATATGTTACTTTATATTTAATGGTAATAGAAAGATATGTCATCAAGTTTAAATTAAAGAAATTTTGCTGGGGATCTAATTGGCTGTTATGACATTAGATGACATAATTGGAAAATTCTGTCATATTACATTTGCTTAATTATTGCTATGCTTAGTTTTCCACTTAGTGTTTATATGCTATGCTTTTATGCTACTTTAATATACCACAGAATGCACAGTATCACCATCTGATTTTCAATGAAACCTATTGCAAAGAATTGTGATGTCTTTAACAATGTGTGTAGGCTCCCCCTGAAATAATATTTCACAGGGTTGGCATGCTCCAGGTCCTAGCACTCAAGCAGCAAAAAATCTTGCAGGACCCAGCAGACGTGCCATCTCTGTCTTGGTGCCTGTCTTTTGGAACAGCATTCCCCCTGAGATCCAGATGACTGACCCTGCTTCCCTTTTCGAAAGGCCTTGAAGACCTGGCTCTTCCCCCAGGCACTAGATCAGGAGGTTGTATGAAATTGTTTTAATTGTCTGAATGTATAAATATGTCCTCAGTGCAATATATTTATAATGTTTGGTTTATTATTATTATTTTTCATTATCTGCTAGACACCCTGAGTTACATGGCAAGTGGGCAACCATGTATATTGTTTAAATATATAAGTAAGCAAACAGAAGAACAGCCTCTTACAGAACTAGAGCCTATAAAAGAATGTCTGCATTTTCTAAAGTTCATATGATATTACTGTTTGATATTACACATACACATACACACAAACACAAAATTTAATTTAGCATACTGAAATAACCATTTATGTCGTAATAAAAATGCATGAATGGACTGAGAAGGCCATTGTCAGAATCCACTATCAAAGAGTTGACGAATCATTTGATCGTGTTCATCTGCCATGTTGAGTCAACACGTGTCAAGCACCAGAAGGGAGTGTGAAAGTACACTGTTTGGGCTAATGATAAGAGTCAAGGTCATACCAACCGAAGACATCTGGACTTGGCATGCAGGACTGTTGGAGCTAGGCGAAAAGGAATGTGAAGGGGGGTTCTGTCTTGCCTGCTTGCTTTTAATTAGGTAGGAAGTTTAGGTGGGAATCTTTAGTTGTGGCTTTTTCCTTTGTTCTGTACACATCTTCAATAAATCAGAATTCTGCATTTTAATTGATGCGTGAGTCAGACTATTATTGGGACAAGTGTGTCAGATTCTTACAGCCATTATATTGTTACTTTATATTGTTCATATCTTTAGGAAGTTATCTGTTTACATGGGAAGAGTGCTGGAAGGGGAAAAAAAAAAGACTAACTCGGATGCACTGAAATCATCTTTAAAAATCACACAATATATTTTCATCCCTATAATAGGAAAAACGTTAGTTTGTCTCTAATATTTATATTGTATGGAATTCTATACTTCTAAAAATTACCAATAAGACTTCTGTAATCCCTCAATCTATAGTTTCTTTTTTCTTGTTCTTCACTGACAGATTTCCACTGAAGTTTCATCCTAAAATACTCATCTCTGAAGAATAAAAAAAATCAGTTAGAAAGCATGATAAAGATATTGTGTAATTTGAAATATGGAGCATTTAAAAGAAAGCAAGCTAGTTCATATGGTATATTTGTATGTAAATAGTTGGTAGTTACTACTCTGCATGGGAATAACATTTACACTAGAACCCCAAAAGTTATGATTTTTCCAGTTTTTAGCCTGTATAACTCTTTAAGAACACAAAATATAACTTGACAATCTAGGGATGATAACATTAAATGCTGTCCTCCAAACACACAGCTTACATCTCACATGATAGATATCCCTATTCTAAAGCCTGGTTACACATATTTAGTTAAGGAATGGGCAATGTGTGGTCCACATCTCCTTTTGGGGCCTAAGAGACCCCACAAAACATACCACAGAAATTTGGCACCAAACCAGCAAATAAATGCATGCTTTACTGCCAATTTTTACCAATAGGAAAAATAAAATCAGTGTACAAATCACAGACGTAAAATACCCAAATAGAAAGAACTTCACATGTCCCCAAAATCTCAGCACTACCATTCATAATGTCATCACCAGACTGATTTAAGCCATCTTCTCCAATCCCACAGAAAGGCATGAAATCCAGCCACCACCATTTTGCTGCTTCCTCTTTAAAGATGTCATTACTGTTTCACTGTTTTAAAATATCATGCTTACATTTTCCTTTTCTGCATACTTGTCCTCTCGTCCCTAGTACTATTCCAAGGATAGTAACCCAACAGGAATTTCCACACTTCCTTCCTCAAAGCATGACAAAGCCCCTTGGGAGAAAAAGAAAAAAAGGATAAAGGCAACACTGGGTACTTTATAAGTGAAACAAGAAGACCAAGAAGTTCTATAATGGTAGCACTACCATCCTTAACTGCTACTATTTCTTTTGATTCTTGGCTCAAATTTCTGTGTTTCATCTCTTGTGAGGTAGTCAAGGTGATTCTCATACTCTCATGAGTAGGCTAATCTTCTACTTTTTTATAATATTTCTGATTTTAGTTTCCCAGGCTTAATTTGGTAGCACTGATTTACTAACAAAAATTAATAGTTTGGCCTTTCATCACTTCTTTTCCGTAACATCTCTCTCTCTAGCCTGTTTGTTTTTCCTATCTTGTGTCATCAAGTTTTAGACTGAGAATCTTCCAGGAGGAATATGACTTCCTATAGTTATCAAAACATTTCACTTCAGTGTTTTAAAAATTACTATGAAGTATAGTAACAAAGGAAGGTTTGTCTTTGCTTTGAAAGATTTAGGCAGTCATCCAAGTGGTACAGCTGTTACCAATGTTTTACTGCACATCTTTTTACTGATATTTCATCTGTATACTTCAGAGCACCATTCCTTCCTCAATATATCTTTTATATGAATGATACAAATGAATGCAAGTTACTCTTTATATAAAAATATAGATTTGGAAAGAAGTTAAACATTATAGTAAAGTTAGCACATTCTATTAGCTTCTGTCTTTAAGGATTGGTAGAATACTATTATTATTTGTTCTATGTATTTTTCACACTGTGTCTGTTTTTTAGACTTACATCCTATCTTTCATCCAAGAGCTCAAGTAGGTATACAGAGCATTCCCTCTCCATTTTTTCTCCATGACAATAATCACCTGAGGTAGGCTGTGCAGACAGAAACTGAGTGGTCCAAAGTAACTCAATGGGCTTTCATGGATGACGATGGCCTTGAATCTGGACCCATCACCAGTCTTAGTCCAACTCACTAAACACTATACTAAGCTGTTTAACTCCAAGGGATTCTTATTCCTGGATTCTGGCCCCTACAATTGATTTGGTAATAACCAGATGACCATCATATAATAATATAGCCCTTCTGGCTGACATCTATACAGTAATAATCTCTGAAATTGATTTTTTTTAGATTAATGAAAGAATTATTAACCTCAAAACTGGTCTTAAAATAAATTGCTTTTCCATAGTTTTAAAGGTCATTTAACATTGTTAAAGATTAATCAGACTTTAGTATTTCTAACTAGCTATAATACAAAGAAGAGAGCCAGTCTGGTCTAGTGGTTAAGGCAACGAGCTAGAAACCAGGAGACTACGAGTTCCAGTCCTGCCTTATGCATGAAAGCTGGCTGGGTGACTTTGGGCACAACCCTCTCAGCCCTAGGAAGGAGGCAATGGCAAATCACTTCTGAAATCTTGCCAAGAAAACTGCAGGGACTAGTCTAGGTAGTCACAGAGAATCGGACATGATTGAACAGCAGGAAAAAAAAATGAAAAGAATTCACACAATTTTTAAGAGGTAACTTAAGATATTACCCCGCTGAATATCATTTGTTTCATAGTGTCCACATTCAAGATTCTTCCTTCAGAATCCATATTCTTAGTCCACTCTTCAACTGATACCGGTTGCCTCCTGTGAGCTTCAGGTCGTTTTCCTAAATCAATCTAAGACATGTATCAAAAATCTGTTACATTATTGCCAAGGCATTAATTTTAAAACCACCAGAGATGAATGTCCTGTTATCAACTAAATTTCCAAGAACTTAAAACTCACTCGTGTAATGACTTCAAATCCTGGTTCTTCCTGTTGATTTATTTTTAGTCCTGGAATAGCATCACTAATAAAGTCTGCCATTTCTGATGGAGGCCGCTGCTGATTTGTTGAATCACTTCCTCGTAAACTATCAAAAATATAGTTGGTCACTTTGGAAAACCCTCCCATTGTTGTTGTATAAGGATCCTTTTTCAATTTCTAAGAAAAACAAAGGTAGAGTTTGTTTAGATGGATGAATGGATATATGAAGAATTGGTGAGATACTGTGGTGAAGACTAGGCTCATCACAATAGTATTACATTAAAATAAGGGATTTTTTTTTAATGAAACAGAACTAAGAAGCATAACTTGAATACTTGATCTAGAATTTGTAACTGGTACAGAATTCTGCTGACAGGATGCTATGTATCCCTCGGCAATAGCGCTGGCTGCCAATTAGCTACATAGCCAGCTTCAATATCTTGCTACTGACACACAAAACCCAGAATAATCTGGGTTTAAGTTACCTAACAGACCAACTTCTCCATTATAGGTCTACACAATGGGCAGCCGTAACAAATATCACACCTTAAATTAAATTAAATTAAATTAGTAGTTTGTAGTGCCACTGCCTCAGAATATTGTGTTGCAAAGTTACAAACCATTAATATGTATTTATTTCCTTTGGCTGTTTTCAGGACAGGACCTACTATGTCCATACTACTACATATTATGTTTGAGACCGGCTCCAGCATTATAAACATGTATATAGCTTTACTCTGTACTCCTTTTCTCCTGACCAACTGGCATTCTCTACATGCCTGACAAGGCTTACTGACATCAGCTCTGATCCGTGGCAAGTAGAATCTAGCTAATATTTGGTGGTGTGTTTTTTTTTCCCACTCAAAGGTATTTTCATATCTTTGTTTTAGAATTGTGTTCTATTCTTTCTTGAGTAACTGGGTTTTATGTACTTTATACAATATGTAATTGATACATTCAATTGTAGGTTTTTCAATCTGCTTGTTTCTGCTGTTATTTCCTGGCAGCAGGTTTCTAAAGAAGATTTTCCCTCTGTACTTCCCCTTTATCAATTTCCCATGGGAGGCCTCCAGTATCCAGGCCCTTTCCCTTAGCCTCATCTACTTTCCTAAGAGTTTTCTCTTTTCAGGTTTACTTATAAACCCATCCAATCTGGATGGGAAGGAAGAACATCTACTGTCTCCAAAATTGCCTTTTTCTGATTTTATGCCTGTACCCAAATCGATATTATCATTCCTTCACTTCTGCATGGCAAGAAAATCTGTCTCAAAAGAGTAATTTAGTGACTACCCCAACTACCATAGTTTTGATCTGATGCTTGAACTGTATAGTTGGTTTTGCTACCAATATAGTTTACTATGACCATAAGTGAATACTAAAGTCCATCTGCTTCCTGGGTTAATTAAACCCAGGACAAGTTCCATTCATCTTAGCCTATGTTGTTATTCCTGATCCCTTGGGGGCTTGCAGCATGGCTAAAAAAGGCCCCTTTCCCCTTTTGTTAGACCTGGATCTAATCCAGCCATCCAATCTTCAATTGGCCTTTTACATAATTCTGCTACCTATTCAAACTTAGTAAAAACGACTCTATATCCTCATCTTCACTCAACTATAGATTTTTGTATTCTTAATACAGGGTTGTCTACTCCCTCCTACACTAGAAGTAGAACTAGCTAGAGATGAAGACAATGTCAATGTTCCTTCTCAGAAGACGATGACTCCTTTCTTCTGAGAAGGAAAATAAGCTGCATAAATATCTCCCTTTGGGCTTCTTTCTCTCCCCTTTCTTTTTCTGGGTGACTTCTAGTTAAGTCTCTCTCCACTGACTTTCTTCCTCTACCCACAGTAAAAGATGTGCATGCTTCTCTTGTTACTGGTGCAGTGTATTTTTCAAAAAGTTTGTCCATGGCTCTGCTAGGTTGACTTTGTCTTCACCTTCAGCCTGAGAAGCTTCCAGTAAGGATCTGAAACCATTTGCTCTTCAGCAGACATTTTTGCCTTGTATTGCTCTGCTTGCTGGCACTGGGTATAGTCTCTATGATGTGTTTCCATCTCCAAGATAGTAGCAACTTTATAAAAGTATTTTGTAGGGTCCAAGCTCTTTTCTCCTTCTTCTGGCTCTTGCCTGGCTTCCTTGCTTCATGCACCAAGCTTATTCATGTATGTCAGTCAATTCATTCATTCCAAATTTCAGGGGTGTTTTTGGGTATGACTGGATAAAGGCTTTTTATAAAATTTATTAAGTTTCAAACTTTCTCTCAGTACAAGTCTTTGGCCTCTCTCCACCCCCTCCTGTTTATTTCAAGAAACTGTTATTTTAACTTAAACCTTACATTTAATTTTACCATAAATAATACAACCACACCAACCTGCATTAGGCCACATGTTGGTTCATCAAGGAGATTTTCAAAGGACTGTGAAATACTTCGGCAGTTCACAAGAATCCTTTTATCCTGCTCAGATCTGAGTGGAAAAAAAGCAAAAAGCTTATTTCCCTTTACTTCCTTCTATAATTCTGTTCCCTATTTTGACTAAGCCAACAATAACTATAAAACTGGCATTTGAAAAAAAAAGTTGCTACAGAAAATAAACTGACCACTACTTCCAGTTTCTGAAACAAAGCTCTATTATTTTTAATATTCCTGGGGAAAAAACTATTTTGTTATTAAAGCTTAAGACTTTTAATAAATGTTATCATTCTTAAATACTAACATGAGTCGATGCACTTGTGGCAGAGGATATGAAATTCAACAGAAGATTACATCTTGGCCTTCTGAAAATGGGACTGTTAATAAACAAAAACTGTGGTTTTCTAATATGGTACAGGAAACAAAAGTTGTACTGAGTCATGCTTGGCTAACTTATCAGAATGAAAAACCCTTAAGATAGCTACATTTTAATTAAACTTGCTTTCAGTAAGGTTTACCATAAATGAGAAGTACTTAACTTGCTCAGAGCTGTTATTTACGATAATGTTACTATGGACATATGGACTGCTCTAGTATCATTAACTTTAAAACAAACCCTCAAAATATTTATTCTTTCTCATTGACTTAAAGTTCTAATTTGGAACTAATGATTAATAAAGAAGTCTAACTGGTCAATCAGAGTACTCTATCATGTTCAAAGTTCTACTGGTGACTAATAGGGAGAAAGTGAAGAAAGAACAATGCTATCTGATTTTTCTTTAAAATGAATCACTCTCATTGTGAGGAGTAGGAGGAAACATAATTAGTCAGTTATGGCTGGTCAATGGCTGATTTTAAGCTTCTGCAGAGTCAGATATGGATTCAAAGTTCACTCCATCCAATAACCACACTTCTCCTTTTGCAGCATTCTAACGTCATGCTTAACTAACCGACTAACTGAAGATTTCTCAGTGTCAGAAAGAGCTAGCCAGCTACGGTCTAATACTCATCTACAATGAAATCACTTTTATTTCCCAGTTTTATTTTTCCCTGATAAGTTCACTAGAGGAGAAGCTAGATACATGCAAACATTTCATCTTTGGAGAGAGACTATTCCAGGGAACTCTAAAATGTCTTGTCGTTTTCCTGAATCATGTCAAATCAGCTACAGCCTAGAAGCTTTCTGCAATTATATCTTTTAGAATATGAAGCTGCTCATAGTACTGCATCCATACAAATAAAAAAATAGAAGAAGTTTGCCCTGGAGCAAGGAAATAACTAAGGAGGAGACTGTCTTGGGAGACAGAGAGGATTGCTTAAAAGTCTAGTTTTTTACAAATTGTATTTTAGCTTTTAAATTTAGTACTTGTAAAAGGTCCATCAAATGTCTGTGTCAGTGGTTCTTAAACTGGATAATTATCCCAAAATGGGTAATTTGGGCATATCCTGGGGGTAATGAAGCAATTTGTAATTGCTTGTTTGTGAGTCAAGGATCCAGTCTGGGACTGCCACTGCTGAAACAATTAGGTAAAACAACAGATCTCTATTTTTTGTAGGGGTAATGATATTATTCAAGACTAGGAAAAGGGGTAATTGGGTCAAACAGTTTAAGAACCACTGCTCTATGTTACTGATTTTAAAACAATTAACAAAAGTTTCATTATATCATTATTCATTAAAAGTCCTTGTTTTATTCTGTTTCTGCAGACAATCTACAGTAATACTTAAAAGTTTCTGAACTCTTTTGAATTCTCAATATTTCTGCATAAATATGACCTAAAGCATGCTCTTTTCCCCACACAAGCCCTAAAACTCAATAAAGAGATTTATCAATTAAACAAATGAGTCAAAAACATAGTATTTGTTCATTGATATATTGAGGAAAATGATCCAAAGGTACATATTTGTGTGTAGAAAAACAAATATGTAGCTTTGGGTCATTTCCCTCAATAAATCAGTGAACAAGAATAATGTTTTTGACTCAGTTGTCTAATTGTATTCTCTTTATCTAGTTTTAGGACTTGTGTGGAGAACAGACAACATTTTAGGTCATATTTATGCAGAAATATTGAGAATTCAAAAGAATTCACAAGCTTTTAAACAATACTGTAAGCACATTTTTTGTTGTTGTTTAATCCTAAGAATACTTACTCACAAAGCACCACATATTTTTTAAGTGTCTGGATGAATAAACTGCTATCACCATGATGAAAATGAAGAGCTGGAAGGACAACATCATCCTTTAAGCAGAATACCAAATATGACCATCCCATTCCTTCTTTGTTTTGCTTAATGGACTTTAGATCTGTTAAATTGAAAAGGAAGGACCATTTGCTCTCGCCAGTTGTACGAACTGCAACATCTGAAGGAATAGATAAGATAAAGATTATTTTCACAACTGCAGTATTTGATCATATTATGTTTTCCCTGCAACTGGGGAAATTTCCTCTAAAATAAATACTTGATGTTTCAATACTTCCTGGCTAAATGTGAGTAATATAAAAAATGGCTATCCATTTTCAAAGATTTTAATTTTTAATTATCATTTCTTATTATCATACCATTTCAATATGAACAAGGAATTAGTATTCACTCACTCATGAATGTGTAAGGATTTAGCATCCATATATTGAGAAGGAAGCACGCAAGTCACAGAAGAAGACAAATCACTTTCCCAATCAAAGCTCTCTTTCTGTGAAGGATGAACCAACATACAATCTGGGTCTTCTAGGTTTGGGGTAAGATACCACTACAGAAAGGTTACTTCTGCCAAGGACGGCTTCAGGTCACACACCAGCTTCAGTTAATGAAAAATGCTTCAAGCTACAGGTACTGCAGAGACCGCCCACCCCCCACCCCCCAGCAACCCAAAACTGAATTGAGCATCATTTTACCTCTTTAAGAAACATGTACCTCTAATTAGAATAGATTGAATATCTATTTACTCTACTGAACTGTCTTTTTAAAATTCTTTTTTGATTACTTGATAGTAAACAGGTGAAAAGCAGTATGTTCAAATCATGAAGCACAACATGAAAATGTTTTAATAAAATAGATGTCTTAATATTTTATAACATTGGTATTTGTTACTGGTTCTTTGTTATTCAAGAATATAAATAAAACATATAATTACTATATAATTACTTAACTGTATTTTTACCAATAACAAATTACTAAAACAAATTTTAAAATTGCTTTATAACATAATATGTTATTGTAAAAGGGCAAAGAGAAAGAGAGGGAATGGGTAACCCCATTAATTTCTGGTGTAGCCCTTTAGGAAATGCAGAAAAAAGGATTGTCTGATGCTGATCTAAAGTATTTATTAGATACTGTAAGAATCTTTCAGGCACAAGCACAGATTTAAGTTATTCCATTCACCATGAGAGTAGAAATTTGTCTTGTTTTAAAAAATAGCATAACATTATGAGAATCTGAAATCTCTAATAGAAAATACGCTCTGCAGATTCTCAACCATTCAAAAACGTTCAACATTATATTCTGGCAGCAATCAGCATAAATACTTAATAATGCAACATGAGAATTTACTGTGGGAATTAGAAATGTTTCTAGAGATTTTTTATTTGCATTTCTTTCCACTGAGCAATTCTAAACAGATGGTGTCTTATAGCAATATAAAAGAAGCATTACAGTGGATCATGTAGAAACCTCTTAGAGTAATTACCAAGATTAATCTACACAATACTTATCTATTAAGATTCTGTGTTATGAATCTTTGCAATCCTTATAAGGAACCAAATGTGCTAACTGGTTTCACAGCCAAGGGTACAACTGTGATGTACTGAAGCATGTGACTGTGTCATCTGGAAAGGACAATTACTTTATAACATAAGTTGTTATTAAAAGTTGCTTAAAATTTTGCTTTAATTAATTTGTCCATTATCAGTAAAATGCAGTAACTGAATTTGTTTTTATGTATTATATTTATACCATTTTGTAGAAATATTGTACAACATATTATAGTATTTTTACAAATATTGTAGAGATGTAATCGGTTTTGTATTTGTTCTATTTTTAAAATAAATAAATAAATTACTACATACATTTACTGAACTGTACTGTTAACAACTAAATGGATCAGTACAACCAGAGATATGTCGGTATACCATCGGAAGATGAGACCCCCAGGTCGGAAGATGGTCAAAATGCTACTGGGGAGGAACAGAGGATGAGTTCAACTAGCCCCAGATGTGATGACGCAGCTAGCTCAAAGCCGAAAGGACGGCTAGCGGCTGACGGTGCTGGTGGTGAACGGCGAATCCAATGTTCTAAGGATCAACACACCACTGGAACCTGGAATGTAAGATCTATGAGCCAGGGCAAATTGGATGTGGTTATTGGTGAGATGTCAAGATTAAAGATAGACATTTTGGGCGTCAGTGAACTGAAATGGACTGGAATGAGCCACTTCACATCAAATGACCACCAGATCTACTACTGTGGACAAGAGGACCACAGAAGAAATGGAGTAGCCTTCATAATTAATAGCAAAGTGGCTAAAGCAGTACTTGGATACAATCCAAAAAACGATAGAATGATCTTAATTCGAATTCAGGGCAAGCCATTTAACATCACAGTGATCCAAATATACGCCCCAACCAGAGATGCTGAAGAAGCTGAAGTAGAGCAGTTCTATGAGGATCTGCAGCACCTACTGGACGACACGCCTAAAAGAGATGTTATTTTCATCACAGGAGACTGGAATGCTAAGGTGGGCAGTCAAATGACACCTGGAATTACAGGTAAGTATGGCCTGGGAGAACAAAACGAAGCAGGACATAGGCTGATAGAATTTTGCCAAGACAATTCACTCTGCATAACAAACACTCTCTTCCAATAACCTAAGAGACGGCTTTATACATGGACTTCACCAGATGGACAACACCGAAATCAGATTGACTACATCCTTTGCAGCCAAAGGTGGCGGACATCTGTACAGTTGGTAAAAACAAGACCTGGCGCTGACTGTAGCTCCGATCACGAACTTCTTCTTGCACAATTTAGGATCAGACTAAAGAGATTACAGAAGACCCACAGATCAGCTAGATATGAGCTCACTAATATTCCTAAGGAATATGCAGTGGAGGTGAAGAATAGATTTAAGGGACTGGACTTAGTAGATAGGGTCCCAGAAGAACTCTGGACAGAAGTTCGCAGCATTGTTCAGGAGGCGGCAACAAAATACATCCCAAAGAAAGAGAAAACCAAGAAGGCAAAATGGCTGTCTGCTGAGACACTAGAAGTAGCCCAAGAAAGAAGGAAAGCAAAAGGCAACAGTGATAGGGGGAGATATGCCCAATTAAATGCAAAATTCCAGAGGTTAGCCAGAAGAGATAAGGAGTTATTTTTAAACAAGCAATGCGCGGAAGTGGAAGAAGACAATAGAATAGGAAGGACAAGAGACCTCTTCCAGAAAATTAGAAACATCGGAGGTAAATTCCAGGCAAAAATGGGTATGATCAAAAACAAAGATGGCAAGGACCTAACAGAAGAAGAAGAGATCAAGAAAAGGTGGCAAGAATATACAGAAGACCTGTATAGGAAGGATAACAATATCGGGGATAGCTTTGACGGTGTGGTCAGTGAGCTAGAGCCAGACATCCTGAAGAGTGAGGTTGAGTGGGCCTTAAGAAGCATTGCTAATAAGAAGGCAGCAGGAGACGATGACATCCCAGCTGAACTGTTCAAAATCTTGCAAGATGATGCTGTCAAGGTAATGAATGCTATATGCCAGCAAATTTGGAAAACACAAGAATGGCCATCAGATTGGAAAAAATCAACTTATATCCCCATACCAAAAAAGG
Source organism: Candoia aspera (assembly GCF_035149785.1). NCBI lineage: Eukaryota > Metazoa > Chordata > Lepidosauria > Squamata > Candoiidae > Candoia > Candoia aspera. Next base: position 45,359,261 of record NC_086159.1, read on the forward strand.
GGAACACTAAAGAATGTTCAAACTATCGAACAGTGGCACTCATTTCACATGCCAGTAAGGTAATGCTCAAGATCCTGCAAGGTAGACTTCAGCAGTTCATGGAGTGAGAACTGCCAGATGTACAAGCTGGGTTTAGAAAAGGCAGAGGAACTAGAGACCAAATTGCCAATATCCGCTGGATAATGGAAAAAGCCAGGGAGTTTCAGAAAAACATCTATTTCTGTTTTATTGACTATTCTAAAGCCTTTGACTGTGTGGACCATAACAAACTGTGGCAAGTTCTTAGTGGTATGGGGATACCAAGTCATCTTGTATGCCTCCTGAAGAATCTATATAACGACCAGGTAGCGACAGTAAGAACAGACCACGGATCAAGGGACTGGTTTAAGATTGGGAAAGGAGTACAGCAGGGCTGTATACTCTCACCCTACCTATTCAACTTGTACGCAGAACACATCATGCGACATGCTGGGCTTGAGGAATCCAAGGCTGGAGTTAAAATCGCTGGAAGAAACATTAACAATCTCAGATATGCAGATGATACCACTTTGATGGCTGAAAGCAAAGAGGAACTGAGGAGCTTTATGGTGAAGGTGAAAGAAGAAAGTGCAAAAGCTGGCTTGCAGCTAAACCTCAAAAAAACCAAGATTATGGCAACCAGCTTGATTGATAACTGGCAAATAGAGGGAGAAAATGTAGAGGCAGTGAAAGACTTTGTATTTCTAGGTGCAAAAATTACTGCAGATGCTGACTGCAGTCAGGAAATCAGAAGATGCTTAATCCTTGGGAGAAGAGCAATGACCAATCTCGATAAAATAGTTAAGAGCAGAGACATCACACTGACAACAAAGGCCCGCATAGTTAAAGCAATGGTGTTCCCCGTAGTAACATATGGCTGTGAGAGCTGGACCATAAGGAAGGCTGAGAGAAGGAAGATTGATGCTTTTGAACTGTGGCGTTGGAGGAAAATTCTGAGAGTGCCTTGGACTGCAAGAAGATCAAACCAGTCCATCCTCCAGGAAATAAAGCCAGACTGCTCACTTGAGGGAATGATATTAAAGGCAAAACTGAAATACTTTGGCCACATAATGAGAAGATAGGACACCCTAGAGAAGATGCTGATGCTAGGGAGAGTGGAAGGGAAAAGGAAGAGGGGCCGACCAAAGGCAAGATGGATGGATGATATTCTAGAGGTGACGGACTCGTCCCTGGGGGAGCTGGGGGTGTTGATGGCCGACAGGAAGCTCTGGCGCGGGCTGGTCCATGAAGTCACGAAGAGTCGGAAGTGACTGAACGAATAAACAACAACTGTTAACAACTACTATAATGTTTAGTAAAATAAGTTTATTAAAAAAAATGGGTATTAACTAAAACATCTATGTTGGAACAACTCTGCTTTCCCAAAAATCATATACAATACTTTACAATAGCTTTACCAATTACCTTAAACTATCTGATTTTAACGGAGTCTTTTAGGCATGCTTCTTCTGAACATTTCCTTGTAGCATATAAGTGGAGGTAATAATCCTGATGAGGAGTCAATGTATGAAACCACATGATCCAAAAGTGAACCCACTATAGACAACTTTATTTTTGGTGTTGGCAGTTTTTCCTCCTCTTCCTTGTGACTCTCTTCATTCTCTGAACCAACATCTTCTTGTTAACTCACTTTTTCTCATGACCTGGTACCCAAGATCACTCTCAATCTTCTAATCAACTAATTATGCTTAGTTGCTTGCTGTTTCCCAGCTTTTTGTATTGTTTTGTGGAAACCAAACCTTCAAACTCCAGGTCTTCTGTTGGTGAAACTTTGAATGTTGTTTACTGCCCAGGCTGCAGCAAAGTGGGAGACTGCAACTGCAAACTGTAATTTTAGAGACTCTGTATGGTGATTTGCCACCTTTCTTTCTTTCTTTGTAAAATTCTTCTTCCAAAACAACCATTACTTTCTCCAAATGCCCTGGCTCACTGGCTAACTGATGAATGTTACTTTTTGGAGAAACATGCAGTTACACTTTCCATCTCTTATGCACAGTATCTTCTGAGATGGATGATCTGGAGCATTATTCAGAGTTAAGAAAGCCTTCTCTGATGATTTTTTTAGCATTATATTTTGATAATATCTGACTTCTGGCACAAAGTGGCAGTACAGTAAGTCCTGAAAAGGTGAGCAATAAACATCCTTTTCAAGTTGTAATAAATGACTGACAGTTGATGCATGTTCTTCAATAACCCAGGGCAGTGCAATTTTCCAAAAATCTCCAAGTCCTTGTAGATTGTTATCTGAGGAGAGTATGTAAAAACCTGACATTCTCAAGAATGAGCAACAGAGCAAACTAGTCTCTTATGCATTGTACAATTGGGGTAGTATCAAGCTATCTCATTTGTTAGCACACTCATAGCATCACCAAATATCTATTTATTAACAGTGCAATGATATTTACAAAACTGCCATAGCCATCCATACCGGTTTAAAAAGTTACATTCATGAGGTTCATGACCGTATTAGCTTCTGATCTGATCTCCTCTCATTTACATAACCAAAAATGTTGTTGAATTTACCACTGCTGCCTCACATTATGACTGCTGTATCATTTTCATGTTTTCAAGAATCAGTTGCAGGTGATGTTCTGGCACCAATGTTATACCGTAATCCATACACCTTGTCTTTGAGTTTCTGAATATCAGACACTGTTCTTTAACACCATATTCCACACAAACATGTTAAAAAGGCATTCCAGAATCTACTTCTGCAAGTAGGTCCAAATTTTCCCAACACTTGAATTCAATCTTCTCTTTTTTAGGCTGACTTTGGAAGCAATGGTAGGAGGATCACAAATATGAGACCTTTTTCTGCCCATATTTGAACCCCTTGAAGCCATGATGGAGAATGTTACCAGTCTGAGAAAGGCAAAAGCCGGAGTCAGCATAAAGTCAATCTGTGAACACTGTAATGCCAGGTTCTGACCACCAAAAGTCCATCCATGATAATCAAAAGCTAGTCTGAAAAGCTGAAAACTAATTCAAGAAGCTGCAAAGACTGAATCCACGAATACCAAAAGTCAGACCAAGGAGACAAAAACCAATCCACGAAAGCCAAAAGCCTGTTAAGTCACCGCTACCTACAAGGTTAAGTCAGCCTGGAAAACTAAAAGTCAGTCCAAGAAACCAGTCCAAATCATCTTAAGTTACAAGGACAAGTCAATCAAAGAGTTTGACAACCAGTCTGCCCAAGAAGCTAGTTTGAGGTGCCACAAGGATAAGTTAGTCTGAGAAGCCAAAAGCCAGTCTGAGTCACCACAAGCTGCAAAAAGTTGATTCACAAATGCCAAAAAGCTGTAATCCAGAGATCACCAACACCACAAACATGTGCACACAATAACTGTTTGCCTCTCTACTGTATGTCCCCTGATCTCAACTCAGAAGCCAAGCAACCCTATTGCTGGGAACACCAGACTCAGGCTGATGAATTTGAATTCACTGACCTTTGAATTCCAGGTCCCTCTGCAATAAATCCACCCTCATCTATGACTTGACTGTGGGCAAGAGGGTAGACACAGCATACATCATTGAGACCTGGCTGGCTGAAAAGCAGGGGAGTCTCCCTTGCTGAAATCTGTCCAGCTGAGTTCTGTGCATCAGTCCTGACACTAGGACAGAGAAAGTAATGTGGCAATTGCTTACCAAGAGATGCTGGCCACTATAAGAACCACTGCTCTTCAGTTAGCAAGATCTATGACTATGCTTATCAGGTTGGGCCAAAGGGACAGGTGGGTGGTATTTGCCTTTATATTGTCCTCCCAGCTGCCATGGCAGCATGCCTTCCCAAGCTGCTTGATTTCAGTGCAGTGGTAGTTATGGATATGCCCAGACTCTTGGTACAGGATGATTTTAATCTTTTATCTCTGAGATCAGTCTGGTAGTTCATGGTGCCATGACAACCATGGACCAGGTCATCACTGGCCCAAACCACATTGCTGACCACACACTGGACCACACTTTTAACTCAAATCAGATGAGATGTGATCTGGTTCATCAATCCCTTGTCATTGACAAATCACTTTCTCATGACAATAGGGTTAACCAAGCTGCCTATTTCCATAGGAAGGGCAGGGTAAGATGGCTTACACCAGTTTGATGGATCTAGAGGGCTTCCAAACTGCACTTGGGGATTTCTAAGCAATCTTGATGGCAGTTATAGTGAATGCCATGTTATTCTCCTGTACAGGACCTCCTCACCTGCTGATCCCATGTGGTTTTCCAACAAGATCTAGGAAATGATGTGGGTGAAAAGACATGTGAAGACAGGTGGAAAATTAAATGTGAATGATCAGACACAGGTACAAGCTCAAATTTGAGCCTATGCTGTGGTAATAAGGGTTGTAAAGCAGAATTAGTTATCTGCCTTTATTTCATTTACAAAATGTTGGCCATTCTATTTTGAATGTTCCTATTAGGAAAAGAGAAGAACCCATTAGTGCAAATTGTGATAATCTAGCAGAATAGTTTGTGGATAAAATTATTCAGTTACTTAGAGTTGGAAGCTGGATGAACAGAATTTATTGAGATAACGAAAGTGACAACTTGCAATATTATCTGGGTGGTTTATGCAACTGTAAATCTTGAGAAAGTATACAGATTTTTCCAAACAGCTCTACCACCTGTGGACTGGATAATTGGCTGATGAAAACAGTTATGGAGAAGACTGGGAGATGGATCCAAAGTGTAGTCAATGCTTCTTTGAGAGAAGGTGAGGTCCACCAGCTCTGAAAGCAGCATTAGTACATCTACTCCTCAAGAAGCTAGCCCTCGATCTAGTAGGTATAAATAAGTACTACCCAATCTTCACCCTCCCCTTCTTGGAGAAGGTTGCTAAGAAAGTGGTGGGACTGCAAATACAGAGGGCTCTAGAGGAAACAGATTATCTTGACACCCAGATATCTAGTTTCAGACTTGGGAATGGGACAGAAATTACATTGGTTGTTCTCATGGAAGGAGTTGGATGGAGGGCTTACAACAAACCATGTCCTTCTAGACCTCTCAATGGCCTACAATACTGTTGACTACAATATTCTTCTGAGCCACCTACAATGGTTGGGAGTAGCATGGGAGAAGTTAGGTCTCTGTTGCTCTATTATGGAGTGCTCAGGCCAAGGCCTGGTCCAGTCTCCTAACCATTTAATATTTATTTGAAACTAATAGGAGAGATTGTCCACTGAATCCAAGTGAGGTATCATCAATATGCTAATGATGCCCAGTTGTACATCACCACCCTAGTTCCAATAAGAGATGCTACAGAAGGACTGAACCAATGCCTGGTGGCTACTCCAATTTTACTCAAGTAAGACAGAATAGCTGCTAATTCAGAAATCTCCTAATTCCAGGATTGCACCATCTTTGGGGTTGTGCTCCCTCAAGACAGAAAGTTTATAATCTTTGTGTCCTCCTGGACTTATGGCTCTTGCTTTAGAAGCAGGTGACAGCTACGACCAGGAGGGCCTTTGCTCAGCTTTGACTGGTACACCAGTTGCAACCTAGCCTGGAACAGGATATACTGAAGATGGTCACTTATGCCCTTGTCATCTCATTAGATTAGATTACTGTAATTCACTCTACATAGGGTTGCCTCTGAAGACCACCCAAAAACTGGTCCAGAATTTATTTATTTATAAATCACATTTATAAAGCTGCCCAACTCATAACAACTCTGGGTGGCAAACAACTTAAAAACAAATGGAATACAATTTGTCACCCTGCATGCTTACCAGCCAGTCATGTTATTGCCACATCACACCACTAATGCAGGAGCTACACTGGTTGCCATGTGTGTTTCCAACTGCAATTTAAAGTGCTAGTCACTACCTTTAAGGTCCTATATGGCTCAGGCCTTTGGTATCAAAGAGGCCACCTTCCCATGTAGATACTACCTCTCTAATCCAGACAACAAGAGTGCATATTAAAAGTCTTGACCTATCAGCAGGAAGGGCCTGCATTATCTGTGGCACCTCGTCTCCTGTGGAACAGACTACCCTAAAGTGAGGATGGCTCCTATTCTCATGTCTTTCAGGTGGTTAGTAAAAACTTGGCCTTTCTGGATGGCCTTTGGGGACTAACCATGAAGCCATAGGTGCTTAAGTATCAGTTACTTCAGTTTTAATTATTTAAGGTAATGTACATAATGTCTGTAAACTGCCTATAGCCCACTAGGCTTGAGGCACTGGATACACTGCATATATAAACAAACAAACAAACAAATAATGCACAGAGATATTTTTCCATACAGACTTTGTAAAGAATAAACATTCCTTAGCTCCAGATGAAGTCAAGAATGGAATTTCATTCACTACACCTGAAGTCCATTGCATCAAGATCCACTAAATCAAGATTTCACCATATAAGAACTTCTTGAAGTAACAATTTTTTTAAAAAAAATCTTGATGCCTTTTGCTACAGATGGAATATTTTTAGTGAGTTCATTAAATATTAAAAATAATATTTTTCTTTATATATACCTTAATTCAGAATCTCAGAGTTCACTTTGTTATGAAAGACAGCAGTAAGTACCAAAAGTAAAAAGCTCTATACCCAGGAACATACCTCACAGGACTGTACCAATAAGGTCCTGTAATATTTTAATACATGGCATTATTTAAGTACCTCCATTTGAATGCGGCTTCTTTTTAAAAGAGACGGTGTTGACCATATCCCATTCTGCTTCATAACTGTTCATATGTTCTGGGCCTCTGAATGTCTTCTCTTTAGGAGTCTGCACCCACTCTACAACTGAACTGGAATCCTAAATAACATATCAAAACAATATCAGCAGCCATTTTTCTTGTAAACTACTTATAAAATCAATTTTTGTTTCCATAACTGTAAAGCAAATTTGTTCAAGGAACTTCACTTTTGTCAGATGCAAATTTAAGGTAAAAAAAACTCAGTAAGCTGTAAAACAATGTACTTTGGAGAAAATTGCCAATCAAAAAGTCACAAAGCTTTGTTTTATGGTTCAGCTCAAGGAAAGGAAAAAATAGCACTTTAGCTTCAGAAGAAAAATAATCTTGATCAGATATAGCATTGTTCAACCTTTTGCTTGTTTAAAGCATTAGTCCATTCACAACATTCCATCTCTATGGTATTGCCACTTACTTTCTCAGATGTCATAGTAAGACTGCCAATGAGATAATGCTTCCTATCCCCCACAAACATTAGAGTTCATAGATCTACAGCTAAATAAAAAACAAGTGTGAACTATGTAGACTGCAAACTGAGTTTTTCTCTAAAACTTCAATGCAAGGAGTCTTAGGTCAAAAGAAGTCATTTCATATTACAGTTGAAGACATCAAAGACCCTTGATTTCCTAGTCTTAAAGTTTCGGAATATCTCTCAGTGTTACACAATATTATTCAAGGTTCTCAATTAATCCACAAAATAATTTTACAGGGCAGAGCCTATCTCCTCTAAGCATCTCTAAATTGAATAAGGTGCTCATTTTCCTTTTAACAGTTATCACTGCATTTTAATCTGCAAATGCTGGATGTCAACCAAGATAGTCTGTCTTCTATATCAGTAGCAAAGAACAGAACATGAGAGGTTTATACCTCTCATAACCAGACCAAAATTCTATGAATTCTGTAACCCATTCAAATGGTACTTTGGATATACAGAAACCCAAGGTTACCTGAACCAGAGACAATTCATGTTTGAACAGAATGTGCTTGCTTTGCAAGCTTATCCAGCAAATGATGGATAATGAGTTTAATGAACTATAAGATGAATACTCAGGCTAATGAAGTACATACAGTCCATCTGAAAGTACAGGTGCATGGAAATTCAACAGCATACTAGGGTCAACTAAAACAACGATGTATTGTACCAAAGACCAGGAGAACCCCAAAGTATGACAGATAGATAAAAGTACTAAGAATCAGGATATGAACTTCCATGATAGAGAATGGAGCAAGAACAGCTAGACCTCTCACCAATTTGTCTTCTAAAATTGTAACAGTACTCCACAAGCAAATTGATCAAAAACAGCTGGTCAGAGTCCAACACATTTAGGTTACAAAATAGAAGACAAAGAGAAGTTCTAGATGTAAGCTGTGAGAAGTATATGAATGTGTGTAGAGTGTAAAAGTTTAACTATTCCATGGTTTGCTCCATTTGCTGCTCTTCATCTGTTACTTTCATTATCTTTTCCACATTGGAAAATCTTTCTGGAATCAAGGAACTACAAGATGATTTGGGGGAATTGTCTGAGTATTAACTTAAATAACCTCTCTGATTATATTAGTAGGAAAAATCATGTTGACCAACAATTTGTATCTCTAATTAAAGGTGCTGGAATTGAGAAATGTATTAAAGGGAGAACTGTATTCAAGCTTTGATCCAATAAACATACACAGCAATTGTGCTATGTACAGTATTATTGCTTTCTGTGGTGGTTACGCCTACCAGAAATAAGGAAATAACTTCTTTTAAGTTTTTCTCCTCCCAAGATAACCTATTACCAGATGGTGCAAATAACCTCTTATGCTGAGAAAGACAACCTGCCAACTAGTGCTCTCTCCATTTTTGCATTCTCCACAAGTCTGTGATAATTCAAAAGGCACAGCACTGTTTCCTACTACTTTGAAAATATGCAGTGTAAGCACTACAATAAAGATAAAGCATCTATCTATCTATCTATCTATCAATCAATCAATCAATCAAATTTGTCACCGCCCATCTCCTCCCACTGGAGGGACTCTGGGTGGTTTACAACAATTAAAAAAGAAAAGCCCAGAAAAAAATCACATGGATGATTTGGCATCCAAATCAACCCTGCCACACAAGCTGTGATCCTCTGACTTCCAAAAACATTAAGCACCAGAATGTTGCTTATCCTTGTAGAAGAGCAGAGGGATGACCTAGGAGAAGGAGACTGTTAGCAAAACATGAGCTAAGTCTGGGAAAACAAGGAAGTGTGGGAAAGAAAATTAAAGTTGCCTGATCTTGACTCTCTTTGATATAATAGGGAGAGAAGCTGTTCGGCTTTCAAGATTCCATTATAATAACCTATATCAATACAGTAGAGTTCCAGTATTTCTTATGGTGTCTGTTTCCTGACTTGGCCTACCTCAAAGGGCTGACAAGATATTTTAGATCAGGAATCCCAAAATTCTGACCATTAGTAATGTTAGTTAGGGCTTCTGGAAGTTACAGTATAGAATATTTGGGAAGCAATCTGATTGTTTCTATCATTATTTTATTTTTATTTCAGTTTTCTAAGTCATATTTCCAAAACTTTAACAAAAGATTGCTACAAATAATCAACATACCTTTTTAGCATATAGAATGTTAGAAGAGTCTAATGAATCATCCAGCGGTCTCCAATCTATTATCACCTCAGTGCCCTAAAACACAAATGATGCAATTATTCAAAAAGTAATTCAGTAATGTCATATTTGTTTATATTTACAAAATCATATTGATTTATTCTACACACAGAGAAACTGTCATCTTTCAGAGAAGGAGGAAAGTAAATTCACAGGAAACATGCTATACAGTTTATATTCAAAAGACAGAAGACTGAAGTTTGATGTGTAACCTTTTCAATGACTCGCAATAACCCAGATTGTAAAGAATCATGATGGTCATGATTTTCACTTGAAGAATGAATGAAAACTCCTTCTTGTTCATATACAACCTAAAAGAGAAAAAATAAAAATAAATTAAACACAGTTGTTTCATTAAGAGCATTTTTGGCAATCTGATGTTTTAAACCTGCTCTGGGGACAGAACCAATTACTGTAATGCAGTTTGGGCCTTTCAGAGAAAGTGACAAGCTTATATTGCATACTCACAAGGCTAATCATGTAATAAATTGGGCAGAGTTTCTATCAGAATAGAACATTGTATGCCTGGGGATATGCTGATATGGATGGGAAAATAAACAAGACTAGTTTTGCAATACAAGCAATATAAAATCAAGAGCTCAGAAACAGTTTATTCCATTTTTATTGATTCCTAAAACATGTTAGTCACAATTTCAGGGCAATTAACTATTAAAATAAAAAAAATAACAAAGTTAAATTGATAACTTTAGTTCTTAGCAGAAATGAAAAAGTTAAACTAATTTGGATTTGCTTATATTTTAGAAAATTAATCTGAAAGTGTTAGGTCTAACTTCCTGTCCAGTTCTTATTCATGGCATTGGCAACACATGAACAGTTTCAGGTTGACATGTAACAGTCGTGTGCAAGTATGCCTATGCTCAAAATAAATCAATGCTAAAGAAACAAAAACACAAGTGAATGGAGTCAAACTTTCCTATATCACACAAGCCAATTTACTGACTGCTTCAAATTTATTATATCATAAAATGAAAGAACACCCAACATCATTGTAAGTTAACATAACTTCCTACCAGTGCATTTAATAATGACCCTGTAACTTCAACACTGAACACAAGTGAAATAAATATTTAAACTTTTTTTTCCCTTGCCTTCAAGCCAAGTATTATATTTCTCTGCACCAAGGAAGGGACGATTTTAGCCTCGTTTAGGCTCATGAGATCTATTTAGATTTTTTTAAAAGTTAGAACCCACAAATCAACTAACCTAATGCAAAAGGCAAGTCAAAGAATGCCAAGATTGCAAACTATATTACCCCTGATATATTACTCCTGATAATTCATCCTGCACAATCTGGTTTTATAAAAGTTGACAACCTTCAGACAGTATCTGTTAACTGATATTTTAGAAATACAGGCAGAAAAATTTGAATCAACCACAGTGGCTTCATGGGATACAGAAGCTCTCTTTTATATTGTACAGATTTAACTTCTGGAATGATTGTTTGATAAAAATGGATTCCCCTGTTTATTAGTTGGAGTAACTGTGGTATCTTAATCCCACATTAAGGCAGGAATTTTCAAACCTAAAATAATGCATAAGTGTAAGTGAACCTTCTACCCATCCCTAAACAAAACTTATAAATATACTAGATACCTTACCAGCCAGCATAACCATAGTAACTTTGAGATGATTTCCAAAGGAACATTTGGTGGGAGGAGAGAAAAAAAATACAAAAATTCTGTACAATGTTCACCTTCCATACCTTATCAACCTAGGGTGGCCAACTCTAGCTAAAACCAGTCCTGGAGACTTTCTTTTTTCTACTAACTGTCATCTGTAATTTCAGTACAGAAACTGCACTCCAAAGGGCAAGGCCAGGACATGAACAGATGCCAGCCTGAATATGTATGGCATGAGTGAGCATTGCCTTGCCCTCAAACTGAAGTAGATTTAGCATCCCTGTTCATCTTTTTTTGGGGCAGTATTGCCATGGTTATTTTTACCCCAGTCACTGGAGTACCTCAACCCATTTTTGGAGGAAAGAGCGCAGCTTCTGGCCAAAAGCAACAAAGGATGTTCTGGCCAAGGATAAAACATATTTGAATTCTAGCTCCAGTGTCTGTCTGAGAACCCCAGCATGAAGGAGTTTTGTGGAATTTATCAAGGATATCTTTTATTAATTTGGTTTTGGATCCACTGGCCTGTTTTAATAAGCAATCAAATGATATCTTGGGTGTAAAGTGGGCTGGAGTAAAACGTAACTGTTACCATTTGCAGATATTTAGGGTATTACTGATAATGATCAAGGTTTGATAATTTTGGAATTCGGAGATGGAAATTTAAATTTAATCTCTGTTCACTTGAGAAAATAACATTTGGGGATAATTCTAACTTAAAAATCACCGGAAAATCTTTTTTAAACAAATATTTAGACAGAAAATGTTATTAATATTTTGGCCCAACTTAGTAATAATTCCTTTAAAACATTACATGTACTCTAAGAAGAATATGGACTTCCTAAAATCACTGAATGGTTTTCAATTAAAACATCTTTTGGTTTCTCAATTTGGACGTGATGCACTAGCAGCTTATGAAAACCTTGCATTTCTTGTTCTGAAAAGTGTTTTGGAAGACACTAAGTTTCCTTGAAAAGTATTACTATGATAGATATCGTAGTTTGCAAGAACTTTGAATGAAGAGTTGTAATACCATATTTTAATAAATCAATTGTCTTGAATTTAAATAAAGTTTGTTATGATCTGAACATGAGATTAATTAATTAAACTTTATTTTTCATGTTTGATGTATACCTCAGTGGATATTTAAGAAGGACTGCATGTAATAAAACTTTTTATGCTGATGATGTAATAAATTTGAGAAAACTGACACATGCCCTATGGTTGTCCTGTTTTAGTTTAATATTTATGCAATGGCTAATATGAATTTGGGAAGACATATAATGTTTAAAAGCATTAATATGAAGTTGAATTAAATACTGAAAACTTTAGATTTATTGATTTATGATGAAATTTAGCTACTTTGGAGAAGAAGCAAAATAATTTTGCCTTGTTTAGAAAAAATTACCACTCTAGATTTAAAATCTATTCACTCTCAATCTTTGAAGTGACCCTGTCTCTAATGAAAAGATTGATTGATATGATACCATGTAGCCAAGGTTTAATGTGTTGCTTAAAACTGAGTTGCTTTTACATACAGTACTTCTTGTAACATATGCACAGGCATGTGCTTTGTTTCGTTTGGGATTTCCTTTTTTCTGTTTATACTGTAGTTGTAGCTTTAAGCAATAAAAATAAACAAAATTTCTGAAACCAGGAATTTGTTTAGTAGATCAGAATGGATTGGAAGCTATAATCCTGCAACACAAAAATTTATTTCTAGTTACTGGATATATTCTACACTGAGCAGTATTACTGAACTCTGGAGAAGAATTAAGTATCTGAGAAACAGAAATATTTGTGCTCCTAATGATCCAAATGTACCAGTGGTTGACCACCAATGCTGTATATCATTACCTGTGCCAAGCCTATGAGATCGACAATGCTGTGGTGAAAAAAGTGCCCCCCTTAAAAATCCTTTGTATTTTAATGCATTAGATACTAAGTGCCTCAGAAGTCCACCTTCCATCTATTTATCATATGTCTTGGCTGCAGCCTCCTAATAATCATTTAATTGCTATCAGTTTTTTCTATCAGAAGCAATCAATCAATTAATCAATTAAAAAAACATCTCTGTTGGGAAAAATTTTGTAAATTAAGCCTTTTCTGCATTTTAACCATATCACAGACAGAGCTCCTTTGAAAGAACCAGTCAAAAAGCTACAAGCCTAACAGGTCAGAATGCAGTAGAAAGGAAGGGATTGGTTCCCTTCTGACAGTTCATTCAGGGATGTATACATAAACAGGAAGGTTAAAGAAAATCGTAAAAGGAAAGAGTGCTAGTGACGCTATAAGGGTATGTTCTCTTCCCAAAACCTCCTTTACACCTCCCTCTTCAATAGCACCAAGGCTATTCCTTTTAACCAAAGATACAGGACACCTCTCACGTGTCAAGCACCTGTCCCCATTCCAGCAGGTCAAGAGGCGGTCCTCTTCAAACGAATGCCAAACGCCTCAGCCTCGGGTCTGCGCTGACACTACATCCAGCCCCGCCCGAGGTCTGCGGGCTGTAGCCACAACGTATCTGGAGGACACCCCTTGAAGCAAGACCATTCCAGCCAGAGGCCTGACATCCTCCCATCTAAGTCCGGGATCTCCGCCAACCATTACAGAGCTCCCATAATGAAATTTACTCTGCTTTCAAGGCAACATTATACTCATCATGACTCAAAGATACTATTTCTCTCACTTACCTTTCCGCCTGCCGGAGCTGCCATCTTGGCTACTAATGTTTATGATGACGTTGCTTCACGTGTTCCCAGCAGCTTCACAACAACCCCCACCCAACCGGGTCTCACCGGTCTCGGAAGCTCAACGCATGCGCAGGGAGAGGATGATTCGGATTTTGCGCAGTAAGTAGGGCAGAAACCAACGAGAATGAGAAGGGGCGGAACTTGCTCTCGTCGCTGCCAGTACCGCTTCTTGTACGGTTGGACTGTTCCTCCTCCGAGTGAGTTCCGCATGCTCTGTGCGTTCATGTATTGGGAAAGAATGCTGACCTTGATTTTTCGTGGCATGATAATACATACTTTAGTCAGAAGCAGCGCGATACCTTCCAGATGTATTTTTTGTACAGCGTTACATTTCTAAGACAACAACAAAAGCTGGTAGAAATTTTGTTTTTCAAGATAGCTATATCTTAATATTCCTTCCTGTAACTACATTTTTTTTTCAGTTAGCAAAACACCTTGATTTCTCCACCCTTACATTCGTTACCTACTCGTTTCCAAGCTTTTGAAGCAATTGTATCGACTATTAAATGCATGAATAGAATGGCAGAGTCTTGCCGTAGGCAGTACTGTATTGCCTTAACTAACGAACCTCCATTCAGAGTAGGATACCACTGGAGTGATGCCACTGCTAAAGATAAGTTCCAGGTATGACCAAACATGATTCCCATGTTACCATGTGTGTTCTTCAGTCATTTAATCTCATTTTTTATTGGTATGTTTTAGTAGGGTTTTTTCATAATAGTTGTTAATATCAGAGAATATGTTATACATGTCAGTGTCCTCCTGAGTTACAAAATCCTAAGCAAACGAATCATGAGGAGTTACACTAGGGTTTTGTTTTCCAGAAGCTGGCGTTAGAGGCTCTTGATAAAGCTTCCTTGGGTTGTACCACATCAGTGGCAGAAAAATAAAGGCAACTTTACTGACAGCACAAGAACTGGTAAAAATGTGTCTGCTTAAAGCATTATGAGATTTTGTAGGAGGGTTATTAAAGGGTCCTGTGAGTGGTGGAAATGGAAGCAAGGACCTTAGTTAACTGTTTACCACTAAGGAATGCAAGAGTGCTATTGAAATGGAACCTTTTAAATCTCTCAAAGAAAAATCAGGGGAAAAAATACTGGCTTATCAAAATAACCAAAATATTGGTTCATCACTTTCATTATATATGCATTAATACTCAAACAAGATGAGCTTGAGCTCTTAATGCAAGAGGGAAAATATGATTTAAAGGATATAACAGATCTGGGCATATCTCCCATAACTGGAATATAGCAGTTGAAGAATATTCATTCAAAAGGAACACAAGCATAGCAGTCTATAAGACTGTGATGTCATCATCATGCGTCACCGCTCCCCCACCCCTTGCAATATAATAGAAAGGGAAGGTTTGCCATGTATGCTCACAATATCAATTCTTGCTCAGAAGTCCAAATGAAAGAATTTACAATGCTGTAGAGAGCATATGATTTGAAATGATTGGAGAAACAATGAAAGTCTACTATTACCTTCCCATCCAAGAAAATGTTTTAAATGCTAAACGCAGGTACAGCGGTGCTTAAAAGTTTGTGAACCCTTTTGAATTTTCAATATTTCTGCATAAATATAACCTAAAACTTGATCTGTTCTCCACACAAGTCCTAAAACTAGATAAAGAGAACCCAATTAAACAAAAACATTATACTTTTTCATTTATATACTGAGGAAAATGATCCAAAGCTACATATTTATTTGTGTGTGGCAAAAGTATGTTAACCTTTGCTTTCAGTAACTGGTGCTTCCCCCTTGGGCAACAATAACTGCAACTAAATGTTTCTGATAACTATTGATTAGACCTGCACATTGGCTTGGAGGAATTTTAGTTCATTCCTCCTTACAGAACAGCTTCAACTCAGGGATGTTGGTGGGCTTCCTTGCGTGAACTGCCCACTTCAGATCCTTCCCCAACATTTCTATAGGATTAATGTTAGGACTTTGACTTGGCCATTTCAAAACATTAACTTTCTTCTGCTTTAATCATTCTATGATCATACAACTTAGGTGTTTCAGGTCATTGTCTTGCCGCGTGACCCACTTTCTCTCGAGCTTCAGTTCATGGACAGATACCCTGATACTTTTCTGTAGAATTTGCTGGTACAGTTCAGAATTCATAGTTCCATCAATTATGGCAAGCCATCCTGGTCCAGAGACAGCAAAGCAGGCCCAAACCATGATACTGCCACTACATTTCACAGATGGGATAAGGTTCTTATGCTGGAATGCAGTGTTTGCCTTTTGCCAAACATAACACTTTTCATTCAAGCCAAAAAGTTCTGTTTTGGTCTCCTCCGTCCACAGAACATTCTTCCAGTGGCCTTCTGGCTTATCCATGTGGTCTTTTGCAAACTTTAGATGGGCCGCAATATTCTTTTTGAAGAGTAGTGGCTTTCTCCTTGCAACCCTGCCATGCCCACCATTGTTGTTCAGTGTTCTCCTGATGGTGGTCTCATGAACACTGACACTCACAAATGCAAGAGAGGTCTTTAGTTCCTTAGACATTACCCTGGGCTTCTTTGAGACCTCCCAGAATATTACACAGCTTGCTCTTGGTGTGATCTAGGCCGGTCAACCACTCCCGAGGGGGGTGACAATGGGTTTGAATTGCCTCCATTTGTACACAGTCTGCCTGACAATGGACTGGTGGAGTCCAAAGTCTTTGGAAATAGTTTTGTAACCTTTTCCACGTCAGCTGTCCCAGGTAAACTAGACAGGAAACATGACCAGATAAGCTACTTATACTTTATTGTTAGGCTACATTAACAGAATCTTGCAAGTCTGAAAATAGAAATCTCCTACCATCTTTTTACCACCTGATCAGTTAGGGCGGATCCTTTCTAAATTTCTAAGTTTAAAAGGTGTGGGGCGGGGGACCAGTATATCAGCTCCTCAATGAAGATGAGGATGCTATCAGTTACACCAGACTGGTCACTGGAAACAATGAATGAAGGCAAAACTTAATTTTGGACACAAAGAAAGGCAAACATTGGAAAAGATACTGATGTACTTATATCTGCTGTGAAGAATATTGAAAGCCACTTCCTTAGATATTTTTTTTTCTGTTTTTCTTTAACTTTTTTTCTTGCACTTTTTGCTTTTTCTTTGATCTTTCTTTTGTGTGTGTGTGTGTGTGTGTGTGTGTGTATGAATGAATGAATGAATGATCCTGATGCTTGGAAAAATCAAAGGCCAAAAAAAAAAAGATCCTGTCAGCAGAACATTATCACTGATATCAAAATAGCACCCCTTGCCACTAGATTGTGCGATTTTATACTCATCCACAACTACTTTATCTTTAGGAGCAACATATACCTGCAAATCAGTGGCACAATGATGGGCACACACATGGCTCCACAATGTCGCAATATCTTAATGGCTCACCTAGAACACTTTCTCAACTCTTACTCCCTAAACCCTCCATTATTTGAGTCTTATTAACATTTCCATCATCTGAATCCATGGAAAAGAATCTCTCATCAAATTGCAGCAAAACCTCAACAACTTCCACCCCACCATCATCCATAGACTTGATCTTTATACACAAAAGTTCACTTCCATGGTATCACCTTAACTATCCAATGGATGCATAAACCCCCATGTTTTAGAATAGAAAAGTTAGCAGCACAATTGAGTGAGACTGCTGAACTCACATACAGTATATCAAAAGATTTCAGGCCATCTCCAGTCTGAACAAACAAAATGGGTGTTTAATATATTACTGTTATTAATTGTGAAATCTGTCACACCTGTAACCTGCATCTGCATAGCCTGTTTTCCCCTCCCTTCCACCCACCTTATCCCAATTTAAGTCCTACATCAGTTTAGCTACTCCATGCATCAAAGTGAGTTCTAGTTCATGAAAATCTGTTTTAAAATATTTTTTAAGCCTGAAAAGGTACTACCAGAGTCCCTCTGATTTTTGGCTACCATAGACTAACACAGCATTCATTCTACAATGTATTAGCCATGTATCTGTTAACAGATTTATAGGCCACCTTGCACACGTTTATTATGTTGAACCATCTTTAATTTTAATAATTTTACACTTCCCAAGTCAAAATGTGGATTGTTGAGTTTTCTGGTATGAACTAAGTTACTATCCCCCCAGGAAGTGCATTTCTGCTTCAGTCCTTTATTTTGGCACTAAAATATTATATATATCTATATATCTATATATATAAGATCAGTAAGAGTATCACAGTGGCTGGATTTGGTTTAGCATGATCTTCAATATATATACATACATACATACATACATACATACATATATATAAGATCAGTAAGAGTATCACAGTGGCTGGATTTGGTTTAGCATGATCTTCAATCCCAGCCAAACAGTGGCTGGATTTGGTTTAGCATGATCTTCAATCCCAGCCAAAATATTTTACTCCTGTTTCTCAGCCAAAGTATTTTACTCCCATGATCCCCAAACTTTTCAGATCTGTAGGTACTTTTAAAAATTTGACATTCCATGGTTATTACAAAAATAGTCCCTGGGGTGTGGCATGCCTATTAATTATGGATTTATTTTCTATTTCTTGTTCTAGCTCCCAGAATGCTCTCTGCCACTGCATTGGGGGGTTGGGGTTAGGAGGGCAAACAGGCCCACTTGTTGCTACTACTCGCTATTCTTATTTTCAGTAAATTCCTGCACAGTATCTACACATTCCAAGAACATTTTGGAAATAAAAATTATACTTTGTTGGTACAGTATACTGAATAAATATAGTAGCTTAATGAACAAATCACGACTAAATTCACACTCAATCATGACCAAAATTACACTGAATCTTCTTTCAGTTTAAAAGTTGTTTGCCATTCCCAATGATGGGTAACTGAAGCACCTAAAACTGTAGTGGACCACTACCTTAAAAGTAAACTCTTTATTAGGACTGTTAAATAGAACAAAGCAAACAGTTTTGGCCAGATACTGGGGGTAACAGTGGCAGCTTTTCTGTTACTCATGAACCACCTGTTAAAGGACAGTGATGGTATGCCAAACAACCTATCCTGGTCTCCTAACTGACCAACTGGTTCCATAGTGTACATGAAGAATTATAGTTCCTTATGTTCTCTGCTTCCTGGAAATATTGAGTACATAAATTGCACTCACTTCAAAAATCTTCCAAAATATAGCATCAACTATTCAAATTACAAAAACATTGGAAAGGTTAACATCCCAGTAAAATTTGTTTACTAATATACAAAATTCTCCCATTAGTCTTCCAACATACATAAATATCAGAAACATAAATGACCATAGATTTAAAGGTAAAAAAGAGGACAATAGCCTCAAAAGTCTATATTTCAAATACACGACTAGATAAAACATTCAGTTGTGCCATCAGTGCCAAGCAGTTTTGTTTTTTTTCAAATATGATTCTCCATCTTCAAGTGTAAGTTTCTGAGAAGCTAGCTAGCAGCTTGCTTCTACTGGTAAGCAGCTATCTGCCTCCTTACATTTTTTTCCCTAGCATTTTTCCTGCATGTGTAGGGTCTGCTTTTTTCACATCAACCAAATGTTGATCTGTTGGTTGTGACAGGAATTGACTGCCTGGCTTGTCACCAAAGCCTGAGGTCGTGGGCTGAGAGGAGTGACTGGCCCAAAGTCACCCAGCCAGTTTCATGCCTCAGGTGGGACTAGAACTCTGTCTCCTGGTTTCTAGCCTGAAGCCTTAACCACTAGACCAAACTGGCTCTCTGCCTCCTTACAAATACTAATTGGCAAAATGCCCATTTTTAGCTTTTGACTCCATGGAAAGCTTCTTTACATTACAGCTGTTTAAATCCTATTGTTAGTAAGCATTTAAAACTACGTAAGAGCATATCTAGCACCATTTACAGAATAACATGAACAAGGAGAGCAGTTCATATAGTTTGAGGTGGGGGAATATATGCTGAAGTTCTAAAAGGAAGTGATGAATAGCTCAGGTAGTAGGAGAGTGAGTTATCAGTATTCAAATGCAATTGTGCTTATTTATGTGGAAATAAATCCTCTTGGCTTAAATGGGATGTGCTCCCAGATATGTATGTATGGGGCTACCACCTCAGTTTTGAGGGCAACTATTTAAGAAAAAAATCAGACAAGCAGAACTGTGTGTGTCAAAAATGTGACAAAATCAAGTCAGTCAGATACACCAACTGTATTTTGTGATGTGTCCATACTGAGAGATCTGAAGTTGAAGTCTTCAATACTGAACAGCTGAAGGGAAGAGTTGTCTAATCTTACCCATCTCCAGAAACAGTATTCTTAAGACTGCTCCAGCCATGTGTAACTGCTCTCTAGTGATACACTGCACACTAGCTATTATTTGAACCCAAAATACTTTGCAAGAGGAAAAAAAATGGGTTAGTACATATATGGAAACAGGAGGAATCTAAGTTGGGCAACCTAGAAATACGACCAGGATATTTCCGCTTACATGAGTTGTGTTGTCTAGGATCAGGGTACCAACTTTAATCTGGAACACCCTTCAAACCTCAGCAACGTACTGCTAAGTAAAGGATTCTGTTAGAGGATGCTCTTTGCATCACCTAACACCCCATATATATCTTACAATAATGCACCAAAGTTCATTCCAAGAGCGTATTTGACCAGAGGAAAAAGGGGGGGGGGGGCAGAGACACCAAAGACTGTTTTTAGAGTCATTAATATGAATGAAAGTAGTCAAAACTATTAGTCCTAAAATCAGTGTTAGTTTTGCCTTTGAACAGATACTCATAATTGTCCTATGTCAAACACAGTTCAGAAAAATAGCTGTAAGAAGATATTAAATATGAATATTTAATGAATATAGAGTAGCTTACAGCAGCACATGGTAGAAGTCACAGTAACCAAGCTACTTGAACATATGTATTTTAACAAATCATTTAATTTACAGTTTCAGTAGGGGTTAAGGTACAGAGTACAACGTATATATTACCTAGATTATGGCCATGTGTGATAGCTAATTTCTTCTTGTTGACTTCAGTTGATTTTCATACATCAACTTTAAGAGGATTATAAATGCATGCAGTGTTTTCTAAAACATCACTCTTAAAGGTTCTGTGTCAGTATCTGGAAAGTGACATTTATGGGATGTGTATCCAATTCCCAGTGTTCAATGTTTGAGCTTGCATATTCATTATATTCATCATAGTACTGTAAATTCAAGCCATCTAAAGTGAAGTTAGAATCACACAAACCAATTTTTAAAAGCAAAATAATTTATGTTCCATGCCAAAATACTCCCATTTACCAAATAACCATGTGGCATTTTCTTCAGGAAGTCAACAAATATCCTACTTTTGAAGTAATGTTGTTTTGAAACAAAAAGACTTTGAAGTATATTTTCTGTTTTTCCATTCATTCAGAAAATACTTTCGACATATTTGTTAACTGGAAGCTCTCAAAAAGTGGATTTAAAACAAAGCTTATCAAAATTTAATAATTCCTATCCATTTTTAATGGATTTTTAAGTGTTGCAGCTAAGTTATTTTAATTTCTGTTTTTAACACAATACATAAGGAAGCAAGGATATAAGGACAACAGAAGTTTTATGAGCAGGTCTTGCTTAGAGATGATCAAATAGAAGAGGCCAAGTTCACAGGTATAATTTCTGTGTATCATAAGCAGTATTTTAGCCATTTCAAACTTGTATTAGTAAAAATAAATGTAACAGTTCACAACATTCCAACTAGATATTTTGGACTGAGAGTGTTATAGATCAATAGTTGCTAGAAAAAAATTCAGAAACATATGTAAACTTCAGAGCAAGGAAAAATTATCATCATAATCTAGCAAAGAGAGTCAGCAGTAAGTAACAGAACATGTATCTTTCCACCAACTGTTTTTTACCTCACAATCATTGACAAGACTTGTGTACATATTTCTGCACCTGCACTTATAAAAGCAGATAAAATATTTAATGTGTAATTTACAATTTATTTTACCAGCATGGAGTACAGGATGAATATATCAAAGTAGTCAAGCAGTTATATATCAATGGTACCCCTGCAAAAATAGTATCCAGATATCTGCTAATTAAAAAGAAATTGATTGCAATTGTGAAGAGATATAGCTTATCTACCACAAAATACAAAGGGCTGCAAAAAATGTCTAATTCCAATAAGGTGTATAAGTTATTAAATAATGATCTCATTTAAAATATAAATGAAGCCATAAGTCTTTCTCACATGCAATATTATTCATTATTAAAGAAATATGTAAAAAGGCCATTGGTTTGCTTTGTTAATCGGTGTAGAAAATGCCAATTCTCTGGTCACATACTCCACTAGTTTAGCACTTAATGGTACTGAATTGTTACAAATGATTTTAAATACTGTTAATTCCAATTCTCCGCTGATAAAGAATGAGACTTTGAATATGGCAGTCTTCACTAAAGGGGCAAGAAGCACAGTCTTGTACAATTATCCAGAGGAGCAGCAACCTCCACTACTCTGAGCTGCTGGCTCATCATCAATTATTTGTACTCCCCGCCTTGCAGCTCCTGATTGACTAGAACCATTGCCTCGTGCTCTCTCATCAACTTGTGCAGTTTCTATCATTCCTAAAACACAAAAATATTGTATACATTAGAGAGTTTATAAACATTGAGTAGAAAAGCAAATGATATTGTACACAAACGTAGCGCATGTAAGTTCTGTAAAGGATTCTTTAAACACATATTACTTATAAGTTAATCATCATTTATAAACATAAGCTAATTTTAAATACCCAGTATTATCTGAAACCCACATGTACTACTGAACAGCTAAAACTAGTGGGAAATATTCCTCAGCGAATCAAGTATGATAGCAAAGATAATTATTCAACATCAATCTGAGTATCTCACTGTTAACCTGATATAAAGAGAGCTTATCACTTTTTAGACAGTAACCATTCTATTTCAATTATTACCATCCTAGATGATTCTACAGCAGCCCACTAGCTGACAGGTACCAACATTTTTCTGTATCCAAAAGATTCCTGAACTCTAATGTGGCTGATAACTGGGCATACAAATTTTAGTAACAGGCTATAGACTCAGGGCATCTTCCTATGTGGCTACTGCAAAATAAGAGTGAACAGCTGCAATGCTGGGACCTATGGCTGTGACTTGAATCCAATCAAAAGTGCTGGATGGGCTCCCCCAACAGGAGGAGAAGGCAGATCAGAAGGAAACCCGATCAGAAGGAAACCCTTTTCCTTCTGATCCAATTCCAGGCCATAAACTGAGGGGATTTTGTACTCTGATCTAAATAACAGCATTGCCAGCATCTCTTCCCTGTCCATTCTTTTGAAATGCTTGTTGGAACAGAGGTTATCTGTCAGTCACAACACTGTTAAGATGTTAACTATATACATACATTTGCCTAGTTATTTAACTAGTTTTAACTTCTGTAGAACTATATTTTGAAGACCCATGTTACTTACATACACTTTTTTTTCTCTCTCTCAGGTTTATACATCAAGTACTCAGCCTAAACTTTCAGCAGAAATAAGCAAGAACTGGGTCTCCTTCTTCTCATATGGCATTAAGAGACTATGGCTTAAAGAGTATCACACTTGCCAAGCACCAATTTAGCAGGATAGGCTTACATTATTTGTTCATCTTTTGGCAGACCTCTGATTCCTGCCTCTCCATATATATTATCTGTAACACATGTTCTGGGATGGAACTATCAGCCAACAGTCAAAGTGCGCGATGTGGGAAGCATGGCTTCATGCTACAAATTACCATTTTTTAAAATTACATAATACAGATTGTGTTACATAGCTTAAATCTAGTGCAAATGAAACTGGATTTAAAAGAGTAGCTCATCATTCAGGAGGCATTTGATTTCATAATAGAAACATTAACTCAAATATTAGACAAACCTACGTTTACACAAATCAAGAAAGAGTTCTTCTATTCCTTTGTTCTGTTTGGCAGATGTATGATAGTGTTTCGCTCCCACTGATTCTGCATACCTGCAAGAAAAAAATGTCTTCTGACTGAAAATTGCAATTGTATGCATTTTCTATGTTGTAAGCAAATTATACATGCTGTGTAAATTTTAATACATCTAATGCACAGACAAAAATACCTCACTCCCCTTTCCCCCTTGTAATATTGTTGCTGAATTATACCTACATCTGGTCATTGACTGTAATAAAAGATTTGGATCTGAATACAGACTATGTAAATTTTAATACATCTAATGCACAGACAAAATGGATGTAAAATAATTGTAGGTGCTATGATTGAAGTTAATGAACATGGGGGCTATTTATTACATTTATTACCCCCTTTCCATTATTTGTTCAAGGTTACCAAAGCACAAAGAAAAATATATAAATTACAAAATACACAACAAGGCAGGTAAGAACATGTCAATAAAAAACAAAAAATGCAATCAACTGACTACCCAAAATGATTTGATCTGACAATTTTAAATCATTTAGAAGTGGTTTTGCCTATGGATATGAGATGAGAGAACAGGATAGATGAACTTCTTGTGGCAAAGAGCTCTAGAGACTAAGAGCAACTATACTTGTTTAAGATTTAGAAGCAAAGAATCATTATATCACAGGGTTCAATGTACAGCGCATCAAGAACTAAACAGGCAACACATCTCAACAGATCTAATTATCTGACTGCAATAAATTGATAGGCTCTTAATAATAATTTATTTCAGCCAGCCCTTGATAACTTTAACAACCTGTTCCAAGGTTGTTCATAGCTAGGAAAAATAATATAAACAACAACAGAATCGAGGCAGAAAATACAGATTTTAAGTTACGCTATTTGCATAAAATGTTTTAATATGTGATAATTTAAATATGTATACAGGTAGTCCTCATTTAGCAACCACAACTGGGACTGGCAACTTGGTTAAGCAAGGTGGTCGCTAAGCGAAAAATCACGTGACTGTCACTGTGCTTACAATTTTACGTCAGCTTTGCTTTACTTTACAGAGTCAGAAGGATACTACCCCAAACAGGCAGGTGAGCCCAAATGGCAGGGAAGGTTTCCAGAACTTGACTGATGAGGAAGCCAGGTAAAAGGGCAATTCTTATAGACCTTTTTCCCCATTCCCCCATCCTTTGGAATGCTCACCCCAGCACTGGGATAATTAGCAAGAAGAGAATTGAAGTTTGTATTTACATTATTTGGAGAGGAAGGGACAAGAGAGTAAGCAGGCACACAATGGGGAATACGCATCGAAAGGAATGTGCTAGCACTGGCTGTTTGCCTAGCAAGCCACTTAGGAGGTAAACGAAAGCATTTTGTGTGAAACTTTTAGGGCCAGTTTCAGGCAGCAGCTGCAAGCTAGCCCACCACTCTAATCAACTAATTAAGGTCACAGAGCTGAGCTTGGTTAGCACTTTTTAGGGACAGGCTGTGCTGCAGAAAAAAGCAGCTCAGGAGGAGATCACTTGTTTAGACAATCTCTCCAATCTATGAGGGGAGAAGAAGAAAAAAATCAGGTCAGGCACAGGACAATGTGTACTGACTGACTGTAATGGCAAATACATGACAGAGAGAGATGCTGCAAAGGTCGTAAATATGGGCATTGGTCGCAAAGTTACTTTTTCATCACCGTTGTAACTGCAAATGGTCACTATCCAAGGCAGTTGCTAAACGAGGACTACCTGTATATGCTATATGTAAGTGATGGCATCTTCAAAGTAGTATTGAAATTAAGAGTCATAAACTTACGATTCTGCTTCTTGAATAGACACGTGTCTTTCCTTCTCCAAATCTATCTTGTTACCTGTCAGGAATTCAGATTTCTTTAATATCCAAAATAAATCAGAAAGACACAATCTGCTCAACATCAACAATATGTTTCTAACCAGTTTTCGTTGTTTCCAGACATGAGTGGCATTTACTCTTCTACCTCTATATCCATTCAGGTATCCAGAATTAATTGCCAAACTCAACTTCACATTGCCAAGACTATGAGTTAGGCAGCAGGAATAGAGAGCAACATGCTGGGGTATTTTTGTAATTCTTCACAATGAAAACATTAAATAGCATCATAGCATCATGCTCCATCCTGCAATCCTTAGCCAATCTCTAAAAAATGTGTTCACTTGTGCAACTGCATAGGAAACTGTGGTTACTTCAAACAAGTAAGTTGTAGCTAAACTTAATTTAAAAGACACTAAAGCACTTCACAAAATGGCAAGTAATATATATAATTCTAATTGAGGAAACCTTTCAATCTTGTTTCTAAAGCAGTTTTATACTAATTTGTTCACAGAGAAATATCTAGTCTAGAACTCCATGGACTATGAACTCTAATTAGGGTTAAAACACATTCAGAAATGTCTCTTCTCAAGAAAACTTTCTCATATTCTTGCTACTACCACTCTGCTTTCTACTTTTCCTGCTGTTTACTTTTAAAATTCTCAGGTATTATTTCTCTTACTGAATACAACCAGTACTAAAGTTAAGAAGGCTTTTAAAAAGCACTTACAAGTTTTGAGCAACCCACTTAAATGCAAATTTCCACTTAAACTAAACAAGATTTCTTAGTCATTTAATAAGATGTAAAAGCCCAAGCCTTACCAACTATGCATAGGCAAATTTCATTTCCCAACATTTTTCTTAATTCCTTTACCCAGTTTTTTACCTATGAAAGTGAAAAGAAAATTTATTTCAGTATTACAATAAACTCTTAAGTTTTTTTTAAAAGATACTTTATATTTTTTGAATATTTAACATCAGAAATCCCAGTCTCTCTTACCTGTCTTCATACAAACTGCAATCCTGTAACTGCTTTCTTAGAAGTAAGTCTTATTGAATTAATGGAGCTTGCTTCTGATTGTATACTAAAATGGTTTCAGATCAATTATATTCACATAGGCCTACCTCTATTTGTAAAATGCGACTTCCTTTGCACCTTTTCTCCACTGCAACCTTCAGCATGCATTTAGAATCATGCAGTGAAATCCAGGGACTCTATTGCACTGGTTAAGGCTATTCCACCAGGGCACAGGCCCAACTGGATACCACTTTTTATTCAACCCAAGTCTACAGTATAATTAATTAAGTCTACCCACCAGGTTATTGCTAAAACAGAAGAGTAAAATATTTAATTTGAAAAAACAACAACAAAACTCTGTAGTTGATGTGGATGCTTATTTCTTGCATGGAAATGGTATAGTTACCTTCTGAAAAGAATCTTCATCTGTTATATCATAAACTAAAATAGCTCCATTAGAGTCTCTGTAGTAAATAGGACCTAGTGCATGAAACCTCTCTTGTCCTGCTGTATCCTGCATGATACAAAAATATTGATCTTATTTAATCTATTCAAATAATAATTTTGCTACTTGATCTTTTGCTAAGTAAAGTTTGATATTTAAATACAATAGCATAGCTACATGATTAGCACTTACCCATATTGCAAGGTTTACTCTTTTTCCTCCAATGTTTAGCTTCTTTGTTAGAAAAGATGCCTACAAGTGGAAAAACATCCATAAAATTAATGCCCAAGTTTCACTGATTCATACTAAGTATATATTTCAGTGACTTTTGTAAATATCAAAACAAGAACCTGAGGTCGTTTTGTTTAACTGTTATAAAGATATGACCGGTATATGGATGTGGTAGAAGAAAGTATGGCTAGCAAGGATAAAAAATATGGAACTGTGAATGGTGTTAAACTAGATTTACCTATATTTTCTCTTATTTCATAAGATTTCATCAATTTTTTTAATTTGTTATGACTTTTTACTCCTTTTCTTCACTTTGTACAATGTTGTTTACACTAAAGGCAACAGAGGGGTATGTTGGAATGAAGGTCTGGAGTGAAAAATACAGGGTTTAGGAAAAGTGAAATTTCTTCCATTTATACAATAAAAATGTATAGAAAATTATGAAATAGTTTAAAATTTAAAAATTGTTTTGTTTTAAAATGACTAGATTCTGTTTCACCTGCACTTTAATCCTACAAAACAACTTCTAATAATTTGGCAATTAAATTTTCTGTCTTTAACAAAATTATTGGTTAGCTCAGAGAGACACTTTGAGAAATTTCAAGCACAGGTAGTCCTCAACTTACAACCATTTGTTTAACAACCATTCAAAGTTCCGACAATGCTGAAACGACTTATGACAGGTCCTCTCAGTTAGGACCATTGCAGCATCCCTGTGATCACAAGATCAAAACTCGGGCGCTTGGCAACTGGCATGTATTTATGATGGCTGCAGAGTCCTAGGGTCACGCAATCACCATTTGCGACTCCCCAGCCAAGCAAAATCAATGGGAAACCACACAATTTGCTTAATGACTGCTACAAAAAATGTTGTAAAATTGGATGCAGTCACGTGATGCCTCACTTAACAACCGTACTGCTTAACAATGAATTTTCAAGTCCCTATTGTGGTTGTAAGTCAAGGACTACCTGCACTCTGAAAGTGTTATTGTTGTTCATTATGCACGTAATGATGTTGCAGACTCTTTATTTTGTACTGTTTCACCTACTTTTGAATAATGGAGAAGAAAAATAGCCTAGCAACTAAGACCTTTCTTTTAGTGAAGAGTAGGATTGTGCTGCATGTTGGACTCAAACTCCAAAAGATGCCTTGAAGTATGCAGGAACGCAAACAAAACACTATCTGAAGCACCTTAAATCATCTGCACCGTTTTCTGTGATTGCACAACTGCCCTCATAGTTCCCACACAATTTCACAAAAAGATACAGCTGCTTTAAGGTGTTGCAGAGAAATGCTGTTTGTATTCCAAATAACATTTTGGAAATCAAATCTAAGGTTCTACAAAACCCTAATGGACAGGTGCTTCATTATATTTTTATTCCCACTGTAAACTCCAACATACTATGTTTGGTTCTTCTTTCATTGTTATATTATGTTTTAACGTGTCCTGTATACCACCTTGAATCATGTGATGATTAGGTAGCCTTACAATTAATAAATAAATAACATCTATGAAACAGCCTGCTCCTTCACACTAAAAATGGATTTGTAGTTATTTGCACAGAACTAAATACATTTTTACATTCAGCAAAATGTATAGTTAACAGAGTAATGTATACAAAATACATGTTTGAACAGTAATAAAGCAAGCTTTGAACGAACTGATTATTTTTCAAAACTGGAAAATAGCTTTGTTTCATTACTTTAACATTCTGAACCTGACTTTGTAACATCTAAGACTATAATCAACTGGCTGACTGATTGAATCCAAATTAATCAGACAATGGCCTACCAATCTGATTTGGGACAATGTGCTATGATACTAAAGATCACATTAGATCAAAAAGAGGCATGAATGGAGGTATTTCCTCAGCAAGGAGAATCCCTTCCCTTCCAACGCTGATGTCAAATCAACAATAGAATGAATGGCGCATAACACTGTAGATTGATGACTGCTCCTTGAAAAACAACATTTAATTATGAGATCTACCAATCTCTTGTTCTCTCTTGTTGCTTTAACACCAGAAGACAAATGCTTACAACACAGCATGGTTCTGAGGCATTTAAGTGAACACTTTTTCTCGCTTTGCAGTTTATAAGAAAGCAACTCAAACAAATCTGCTGTAATCTGCTCCCTTTTGGGGGGAGATGGGCGGTTATAGAAATGTGAATAAAATTAATAAATAAAATATGTTCTAGATGGTGCTTCAAAGAATGTAAAGTTACATGTTAAACAAAGTGAACTTTGTTTTGATCACCAGTATATTGGATCTTATCAAGAGTGGTTCATTTACTTACCTTCAATCTTATGTTAAATGTATTATAACCAATTTTGTGGCAGGTTAATGAATAACTGTATAAAACAGTCTGTTTAGATATAAATACAGAGCTGTAGAATACTGCATTTCAGGTTATACTTCAGCAAGCTTTTAAAAACAAAAACAAAACAAAACTCGCTGCTTTAAGACATAACTTGTCTTGTAGGGCTATTGCGATAAAACTGGTGGGGAGTGGAAACAAAGAATTATATAAGTCTCCTGGAGCTTCTTTGAGAAAGGGCAGGATGTAAAGGAGTTGAATAATAACGAATTTAATCTTTAGAGGAAGTTACAATTCTTCAGGAAGTAATTGTGAACTGACACTTCTCAATTTTGAAAAAAGTCCTTATCTATCATATCCAGTGTAGATTGCCTTCCAGTACCTAATTCTTAGCTGCAGGCTGCTAGATTGCAATGCTTCCCACTATAGTGGTCACTGGCAGGATAGAACAATCTTAACACCCAATGGTCTGCTACAAGTGCACAAAGTTTCTATTTACTCCACTGATAGTAAGACAAGGGAAATCCCAAGAATCTACCTAACAAGTCCATGGATTTGTGTGAGCCTTGTCAAAAAAAATTATTGATATCCTATATATTGGTAAGAAGAAACAAAATAAACCTGCCGTTTATCAACAAACTGTCTAATGGGAATAGTTTTTTTTTTCCTGTAGGACAGAAATAATTGCTTGGCCTGCACAGATGGAATATATTCTCTCTTGCATATTTGTTTCTACAAAGCAAAAGGATCAACATTATTTTAATTCAGATTTTGGTATGGAATAGACTACTACTTTGAAGAACTTTTCAAAGTAGTAGTCTTTATTCCATACCAAAATCTGTCTAAATGTCTGTTGTTTACAGTGGCAATAAGGATAATATTAGACTGAGTTTATAGATTAAAACAGTGTTGATCCATAATTGCTGAAAGTGGAAATTAAACTTAATCAAGTTTACTTATGGAAATGTATGGAAATTTAGCTTCCTTTAAATAAGTGGTTTTATTTGTATCCTTGGAGAGGTATTACAAATATATCCTTCTGTAATCTGAATAATTCTAGAGTCTATTTCAGCTCTGCATGTGACTAAACACTGGATCTGACAACATACTCCACCACTATTCTCTAAACAGTGTGTGGCAAAACAAATAATCTGGAGCAACAAGGGTTTCAGATTACCCATCCACCCAAGACTATTTTACTATGTATAAATCAACATGTTTATTGACCAATTTGTAAACAGGTAAGTAGGGAGTGAATGCACAAACTGACTTTTTAAAAAAACTACGTCTTGTTAAGGTCAGGCAAGTATAATACAGAGTATGAGAATTGTTTTCATCCAGAACATCTGATGATCATGTGAAATCCTTGAAAGGAAAAAAAAAAACCTATAATAAACTTAACCAACCTGTTTTGACATCTCTGCAACTACCATAACATTACTGTTACTTTATTAATTCCAGATTATCTTATACTGAATATAGTATTGTATTTCTGCACAGCAAGAAGGCCACACAGCTACTCCAATTTACTTAAATTTTTAACAATAATTTCTATCTTCTTAATTCCAGAATTACAGTTTCAGAAACATCAGTTCACAAAACTCTATGGGACAATTATCTTAATGATAGCTGTCCCTTAAAAGTTTGGGCTTCTAGAGTAGTAAAACATTTCACAGGAACATTACTTATGAAACATAATAAATACTAGCTGTGAAAAACTACAGTTGAGCGGGCTTTGGTAGTTCATGCATACATTAAAACACTGGATGTGTTCAAATTCCAGAGAAATAGCAAAGTCAGTTTGCTACAGCATTTCTAAAATAGAACTGACAGCACCTAAAATACTATTAATTTTTTCATCTGTTCAATTACCTCTTTTGTGTTCCCATATTGCCTAACAATAATTTTTGTTTGCCTCCAATAA
Source organism: Candoia aspera (assembly GCF_035149785.1). NCBI lineage: Eukaryota > Metazoa > Chordata > Lepidosauria > Squamata > Candoiidae > Candoia > Candoia aspera. The sequence goes on from NC_086159.1 coordinate 45,390,695, forward strand.
AGCTGGGTATGACAAACATTCATGGCTACTTTTCTAAAGAGTGCCAACAAACTCTTATTTTAGTACAAACTAGCATAAACTATCATTGACAACATACCCTCTATAAAATCAAAATCCCTGAGGTGTGGGAAATACTTTCCCTGGTTTTCAATAATAGATCACTATTATCTAGCACTAGGTTCATCCATTTGGAAACGGCGTGATCCGGGCTGGAAACTTTGAAGCGCTCCAATCTCTCACTGTTCAGATTAGGTGAAAAAACAGCTCTGGGACCCACGTCGTCCCCTCTTCAAAAGGGCCGAGTGCGACAGAAGGTGAAACAAAGCCCATCTTAAAAAGAAAGCTGAACTTCACCCCCGACGAAGCCGGGGAGCGGCCTCCTGCTGCCTCCCGGACCTACCTGCAGGGTGGTGATATGCTTGTCATTGAACTTGTTCTCACAGTAACGGAGAACCAGAGAAGTCTTCCCCACGCAGCCTTCCCCGAGCAGGACCACCTTGAAGGAGAAACTTCGCCCGCCAGCAGCAGCGGCAGCGGCGCCGCCGCCTCCTGCACCAGAAATAACCGCTGCCGTCGCCATCCGCAGCGAAGTGGCCGCCGCTCCCGCGGCCTCACATCAGCAAACCGCCGAACCCCGCTCCGCTCTGATATGGGGCGCTGAGCACAGAGTCCAGGATAACCGTAAAAGGGGAGCGGGAGAGGAGGGAGAGGACGCCGCACGAAGGAGGACTGCGAGGGGAAGCAAACCAGAGAGGGGGAGATGAAGGAAAAAAAAGAACACTGAGCCACTCTCCACCCGCCCCGGGCCGTTTCGCTCAGCCTCCTTCTAATGGCGTCTTCTTCTTCCTCCTACGTCATTCGACGGGTGGTCACGCGACACGCCGTTGGCGGCTGGCGTTTCGGCCTTCCGAAGCGCCGCCCGAAAAAGCAAGACCGAAAGAAGGAGCAGGACTCCCTAAACGAGACCGGGCGGAGATGACGAAGGTAACGCGAGATCACTTAAGCGGACGTGATAGGTCCGTGCGGGCTGGGTCTGTTTTACCTTCTTCTACGGTTTGGGCACTGGTAGTAGTTGCTGACTTTGCTATCCGTGGTAGAGGAGGAGATTGGTAGTTCGGCTTGCGTGCAGCATCACCACTTGTTGCTCAACGCTTCGTGCTCAGTGGTCCTAAGGAAAAACAAGGAGAGCAATGCTTTTCCGCAACCTTGATCTTTTTGTATGCATACTTGGAAAGAAAGTATACAGTACTTTGTTTCTATGAGTATTTCTTCCAGCCTTGGTAAGCCTGCACAGAATTTGCAAGTTAAGAATGAAGCAAATTTCTCATCCAGAAGTTACGGAGAAAAACACTTTTTAGGCTGTCGTCTATCAAAATTAAAAGCTTTTATTTTTATTTTATTCTATCCTGCCATTATTTTTATAAATAACTCAAGGAGCCGAACATACCTAATACTCCTCCCTCCTCCTATTTTCTCCACAACAACAACCTTGTGAGGTGAGTTGGGCTGAGAGACAGTGACTGGCCCAAGGTCATCCAACTGGCTTTCATGCCTAACGTGGGACTAGAACTCTGTCTCCTGGTTTCTAGGCCAAACTGGCGCTCTGATTTCTGATTCTCAACCTGATGCTGTTATCCTGTGAAGTCCAGCTGCATCTGTTGCATGTAAAACCTAAACTGGCACATACATGCATGTATGGTGTCCACTTAGGATGATATACAAACTAAGTTCTTGTGGCTTATTCAGCAAACTAGTTTAACATAGGCTGTCATCTTTGTCTCTGCATAAGTGCATTTAGAAACTGAGCAGTGTAATTACTCAAAATTTGATCTTTTTTCAACTTTATTTTAAACATTTTGACATCACTTTTTCTGTGAAGTCTTCCAGGCAGCTTGAAATATTTAAAAGTTTATGTTAACTGTAGATCATCAAGCTTTCTTCACACTTCCTAATAGGGATGACAGGCAAAGCTCCCTAAATCTGTTATGCCCCTCCAGATTCCTGAAAGGTTCTTCTGTTAAAGGAATAAAAGCATAAGTTTTCATTTTGATTAGAATGTTTTAATTCAAGGATGGTTGCAAGATTTGTATACAGTGAATACTGTCAGCCTAGATGCTTACCTTTCTAGTACATTTCTTGCTATTATTTAGATTAATTTGCACACATTACTAAAGTATGTATATTCATCTATTTGCATCTGGTTCCTTTTAAATGGAAGTCATTCATGATCCAGCTAGGATGACAGAGGCTCTATTTTTAGGAATGACCTTTAAATAATGTAATTAGATACAACATGAAGGTAATCTAACTCTTAAAAAACCAATTTGATTTATATAATTGCCTTTACCTTCAATTTTGCCTATGTAACTTTGGAAAACATTTTATAAATATTCCTGATGCTGCACATGGAGAAATAAGCTGAATGTGATAGACACAGTGGTACATTCTACTCCGTGATTTTACACCTACTGAGCAACCATTTGTTTTAATTGTGGTTGGTTGAATAAACCATAATGGATTTTCACATGATGCAGTGCTAAATATGGCTTTAAAATCACAATACTTAAGTTCAAATTGCATGTGTCTTTAATACTTTTTTTCCCAAATGGGAAACACAGCTCTTACGAAGGCATTGGAAAACTAGGAAATAAGAGAACTCCCAAGAGCAAACAAAAGAGCAGTTATCAAAAGTTAGTTGGCTACAACATAGTTGTAGTTGTACAACGTAGTTCTGGGAACAGTTTGATACTGTTCAACCCAAGGAAGTGGACAGGATCCTCCGGACTGTAAATGTCACCACCTGCCAATTAGATCCATGTCCCTCCTGGCTGGTGAAAGTGGCTGGGTCCAGGTGATGGTGAATGCATCCTTGAAAGAGGTGTTCCCAGCCGTCTTTCAGAAGCGCTGGTGCGCCCCCTCAAGAAACCATTGCTGGACCCTATTATACTGGACAATTTTTGCCCAGTCTCCCACCTCCCCTTTTGGGGTAGGTGGTTGAGAAAGTGGTTGTCATGGTTCCTGTTCCAATGTTCCTGGCAAACATCGTAACGGGTTCCCATGCCATGGGGCTGACATGAGTTGCTGTATGGGAGGGGGCTGCTCCTGTTCCTTGTACCAGGCTGCAATGTGAGGAGTGAAGGATGAGGAATGCATGTTTGGGTTATCTCGCCTTGTCAAGGACGTTTCTCGCAGACCAGCAGGAACCGTTAGGGGCACCTGTGGGCATCGAATTATGCTGACTTTGGGGGGAGGGACAGGGAATTGCTTGGAGTTTTATTGGGAGACATCCCGTGCTTTCACTATTCTCAGCTTTGCTTGTGATCCTGCATACTATTCATTATTAAATCAGATATCCATGAAAGCCTTGTGTGAGTCCAATAGTGATTTTGAATAGGCAATCATTACAGTGGTGGCGTTGTAGCTCCAGAGGATTCTGGAGGAAACGGATTATCTAGACCCCTTTCAGTCAGGTTTCAGGCCTGGTTATGGGACAGAAACTGCATTGGTCACACTTATGGATGACCTCTGGCAGGAACAGGATGGAGGCAGTGCATTTATCCTTGCTCTTCTTGACCTCTCAGCAGTTTTCAATACCATTGACCATGGTATCCTTCTGGACGGACTTAGGGAGTTGGGGGTGGGCGGCATGGTTCTATGCTGGTTCACATCCTTCCTTCAGGGCTGGTCCCAATCGGTGGTAATAGGGAGCGAGAGATCCAGTCCGCAGCCCCTACTCTTGGGTGCTGCAGGGCTCAGTACTCTCTCCGCTCCTTTTTAACATCTATATGAAACCATTGGGCAAGATCATCCATCACTACAGGGTGAGGCATCATCAATATGCTGATGATACTCAATTATACATCTCCATCCCAGTTGAAGTGATGCCGTGACCATCCTTTCCGAGTGCCTGGGGGCTGTGGGGGCCTGGATGGGGGACAACAGATTGCAGTTGAACCCTGGTAAGATGGAGTGGCTGTGGATTAATGGCTCTTTGGTATCTGGAAAATTGTCATCTTTAGTTCTGGATGGGATCGCACTACCCCAGACAGACCTGATGCGTAGCTTGGGGGTCCTCTTGGACTTATGACTCCTGCTCGAAGAGCAGGTGGCAGTCGTGGCTAGGAAGGCCTTTGCGCAACTTCATGTTGTGCGCCAGTTATGCCCTTTCCTAGATCGAGAAGCCCTTCAAATGGTCACTCATGCCCTGGTCATCTCCCATACAGACGTACCTGGAAGCTACAGCTGGTTCAAAATGCAGCCATGCGGGTGATCTTAGGTGCTTCAGGATCAGCACGTATTATTCCTTTGCTCCGCAAGCTGCATTGGTTGCCAGTGTGCTTCCAGGTCCAATTCAAGGTGTTGGTTATCACCGTTAAAGCCCTACATGGCATAGGTCCAGGTTACCTAAGGGACCTTCTCATCCCCATTACATCAACCCATTCCACCCGGTCATGCAGAGAGGGCATGCCACGGACCCCGTCTGCAAGAGAATTCCATCTGGCAGGGTCCAGGAGGCGGGCCTTCTTTGCAACAGCTCCTGCCCTTTGGAACATCCTTCCCCTGGAAGTGAGGTTGGCTTCCTCCGTTCTGGACTTCAGAAAACAAAGACCTGATTTTGTCACCATGCCTGGGGTGGGAGGGAGAATAGTAACTTCTGAGGATGGCTAGCTCCCTAGAGTGGCCCTGTTTTACTTGTGGGTTTATAGAGAACTTTTAGCCATCGGGTTCCCACCATATTTATATTTTATTATGCATTATATTTATTCTATAGTTTTATATGGCATTTTTAATTGTGTTTTATTGTAAACCGCTCAGAGTCCCTCCTCGGGGGGAGATGGGCGGTGATAAATTTGATTATAAATAAAAAAATAAATAGTTTGTTTTAAATTGTTCTCATATTTCAAACTAAGGCTTGATTAAAGATTACTTTAGGGAATTTAGGATAGTTAATGGCCTAGTTCCCTCCAGTGTGCTTGATCTCCCTGGGGGTCTTTGAAAGAAAAGAGGGAAGTGTTTTCAAGATGAAAAGTTCTAATTTCAGACAAATTGATAGTCATTTTCTTTTTATAGAAAGAATACTTGTGGCAAGAATCCATGACTTTGGATAATATCCGTCCATATTAATCTTCAGATCATGGTAAATCAAGGCTTCAGCAGAGGACAGCAGCTACCCAGCCTTGGATGATCTTGAAAATCAGGTCAGACTGGTTTTGTACTTGGATGAAAGACTAACAGCAATTCCCAAGGCTGTAGGCTAAATGATGAAAGTCAAAAAAGCTCCATTGATGGTAATGGTAAACCACTGATATATCAATAGCTAGATAATAGCATGGATGTGGAAATGGACATGTAGTCACCAGGACAGGAGCTTGACCTGAGAGAAATTTACCTTTGACATGGTAAATCAATTTCTGTGAAAAATATCTGCTTCCCTAAAAGGAGATTTAGAACTGGGAAACTTAGGCAAAAAATGCCTCCCACATTGTAGCAGAAATACAGTATGTTAGAATTTCTTATTCTCACATCTAGCTGTGAAATCAAGATAATTTTTTTTCCAAGAATGGTTTATAATGTCTGTGGGGTTTGTCTTTTGGTCTAAGCACAATTAACAAAGTTAAAATAAAAAATGGTTCTGGAGGCTTCAAGTGGGGGATTGCAGACTGAGCAGCTGTGCCCTCAGGCTAAGTGGGTGGAGGTGACAACGCGGCAATTTTTTTAGGGTTCAGGCAGATTTTCCTGAAGCCCAGAAATGTTCTCTGGATCAAGGAAAACACCTGGAATCATTCCACCTGTCCTCTGGACGGCTGCTTGTAGCCAAAAGATCGCAAACAGCATTTTGCGTTCGACTGGTAAGAGATTTTAGCTGGGAGGTGGGGCCACTGTCATTTTCCAAGTGCATAGTAGCCTTAAAGGGACACTAAGACCGGCCACCCCATTTCTAAATCACCAATTTATATATATTTTTTAAGTATGCGTATCCTAAAAGAGGCTTTCTACAGCAAGAGGAAGCTGGTTCTCTTGGTGCTTATCGTTATGTTTTAGGATTACTTTTTAAAAATTCTTTTAAGTTTCAGACTTTGTTTTCCTTCCAAATATAAAGGAGGACTGAGAGTAAACAATTGTCTTCCTGTTATTATTTTTGTATTAAATTTGAAGATATTAGCATTTTCCTACACATTGAATCGGCTGATTCAAAGCTTCAGCTTTCTGTTTCTACTTTCCCTCGGGAACTGTCTGCTTATTTCACTTTTGCTTGTGTAAATACATTTCAGAATTTTTCCATCTCTTTGACTTTTGCTGGTTAAGCTCCTAGGGGGTGTTATAGTCTACTGTGTGAAACATGGAAGATTTTAGACAGATTTTTTCTGACTTCCACCAAGATTTTAAACAGATTCTTTCTGACTCCTATCAAGCTTTTATGCAAGACATTCAGGACATCGTGGAAAATAGGAGGTCTAAAATGTGCCATCAGGTTGGGGATATGTTGGAAGAAATCAAGGAATTCAACAATGATAGAAATGTTTCTTCTAAGAGTAAGATTAGGATTTCTATTGAGATGCTGGATGAAGATTGGATAGTGGAGTTGAAGAAATTTAAAGGAGAGAGCGAGCTGCAAGCTATAAGTGAAAATGACTTCGTGGTGGAATGCCATGAAAAAGAAGGGGTCATCATGTATGGGAGGTTTTTTGAGGAGAAGCTGGAAGTTTTGAGGGGGGCAGTTGGGCTGTTTGATTTTTTCAAGAGAAAAGGTCTGCACATTGTGGAGATATGTAAATGCTCTGGTTTATTTTGAAGTAGGATAAGGGTTAAAGAATATTTTATTTATTTATATTTCAAATTTCTATCACCGCACATCTCTCCTGAAAAGGGGACTCTGGGCGGTTTACCTGGATTGCTTATAGGGTTTGACTGACATTAACTATCAAGTATAATGGCGGACAATTTATGTGCTTTTTAATTTGATTTTTATTATAGTAGACAGAAATGTATAGAACAGTAGTAGGAAGGAAATAATTAAATATGTGTTATCCTTTGAGGGGGGAAGTTGTTTAGGAGGTCTATATGAATTTTTTTTCTATTTTAATATAAGGGGAGGAGTAACTGTACTTAGTGATTTTTATTATGTGCTAAAGTGGAATGATTTATAGAAATAATGTGGTTTTGGTTTATTAAAGAGTAAGAGATAGATTATGGAAACTTTTGTATATCTGTCCTGATTACCAGGAAACACACTGAGGCGAGGACTTGGTCTCTAATATTTATTAGTAGTACTTAACAAGAATCCTAACAAACTGAGGAAGCGTGGGAAAACCCAGCCATATAAACCCCAAAGGTTAAGGCGGTCCCGATCTGTGTCTCTTTGAATGGCTGAACAGTTCCTCAGTGCTACGCATGCGCTTGACAGTCTGGGTGAGAGCCCCCTGCTCGCCATCCTTACTCATGACAATATCCTTGCTGTTAAAAGTCGGAAGCCACATCTTTTTGTAATTCTGAAAAAAAAAAATTCTCTTGTGTTTTCATGCCTTTTTAGTTTTTTTCTTTTTTGTAGTTTTTTTTTTTGGTAGCTTTTATCTTTGTCTTGAAACTTAATAAAATTTTATTTAAAAATGGTTCTTACTTCTAGGTAAGCAAATATGTTTGGGTTATAATTTTTTATTTATCTATTTATTTATTTAATTTGTCTCCTCCCATTGGGGAACTCTGGGCGGTTTACAATAAAATAATCGATTAAAACAACAAACATACAGTTCAATATGATATATAAATATTTAATTAATTAATTAATATTTTTGACTAAAATATTCATCCATCACAACATATGCTTTCATGCTGATGTCCTAAGTTCGGGACTGAGAGGATGTACACTGCAAAACTGGTGGAGTTTCAAAGACTAGTGTGTCTTTTGTTTGCTGCAGTGAGATTTCACATTTGTTATTCCATGTTTGCCAATTGGAGCATAAAGGAACCAGTAGGTGGTACTCTTCCCATTGGTGTATCATTATTGACAAAACATCTTTTCATGTTTAGTTTTATTTAATTTAATTTCTATCCCACCTTTACAGTTCATGCACTGTTAATGAAAGTATTCGGATTGAGGCAATGCACCTAGAAAATCAACAATCGTGATCTCTGATTATTGTGATGGATTTTTAATGCTCTTACAGTATATCAACACTCAGGAGAGCTGGAATGAGCAGGCATTTCTTCTTAAGCAAACATAGAACTTAAAATGTACATGAGAAAGCCTTATGAAAACATTGTGCCAGTATTTGCCTATGCGGTAATCCAGTTTTACTCATGATTGAAAAGTACATCAGGTAGCTTTCTAAAACTTCAGGACAGTATTAGGTCTAGCTGTTTTTATGTATGTTACTGTTTCAGACAGGACAGAAAAAACATCTTAGCCAAAATAATGACATAGATATGAAAAAGTCAGCACCAGCAGTTGAGGCAATGATGTAATGCATTGTATATAGAATTATTCCGATATTTTAATGCTCTGTGCCGGTATCATTTATAATTTCTTTGTTCAAATATATTATAAAAATTGTCTCCCTTGTTTATTGCTTGCCCTAATAAATATTTATTTTTAGACCAAAGCTGGGAGAATCTATGACCCTAGTTGTTGCTGAATTATAACTCCCAACATCTCATACCCTTGGTAATATTTGATTTAGATTAGTGGGAGCTGTAGTTCAACTCCATCTGGAGGTTGAAGGTTTCTCATAATATGGTTTAAACTGTGAAAATGGGCTGCAGAAGAACAAGAACTTATTATATAAATTAGCATTTTATCACCGTAAATGAAAGTGGCAAAGCCAGAAAAGGTTATTTATAAATAATATTAAGCTGCTCAGAATTGTACAAAGCAATATAGAAGCATTTGAAATAAATATTTTACACTTGTAAAATAAATAAAAGTTCTATTTAAGGAGGTATAATCCAAAGATATGCATTATGAATGTCTGTTCTTTTGGCAGGCTTTTGAACTCCATTAGCAAAAGACTTCTCTGATAGCTAAATTAGTGTAAAAATTTTGTGGAAAAGAAAATTAATGCATTAATATATTTATAGTGGATAGTATCTTAATAGTGAACAAGTGATTCCTTAATCACAAAGAAAATTATTCTCATAAGTCCTGATTACAGCTAAGAAAAAGATTTCAGTTTATTTTCAATTTTAACAGCTGGCTTTTTAAAAAAATAAAAATACAGTATTCACCTTTCCCAAATTAGATTAAGATGACCAACACCACTCATTTATTTTGTTTTACCACATTGGCTCCCTTTTTATTTCTTCCTTTGTATATATGAGCCTTTCTTGGTACAACTCATGTGCATTTCTAGCCTCCATATTTTGTTTCTACAGTTAAGTTGCACAGAAGTTTCAGACAAAGATTTTAACCTCCCATCTATAGATTTTAGCTGAAATATTTTCATTGTTTTGCAGCCAGCAAGGAATCTACGTCCTATTCATTGCAACAGCTGCTTTATGACTTCTTTATTTTGATATCAGAGTTCTCTCCTTAACAGACTCTCACACAGTTATCCAGCCATGAACCACTTGCTCTCAAAGGTTTACAGCCCAGGCCTGTGTTTTCCTTTCTGCTGGCTCTTTCTTGGCTTCAACTGCTTCAGGCTCTTTCGGGTTCTTCTCCCTGGCTGTGGATCATCTAGTGCCTCGCTCTCCCAGCTGTTGCCTCCTTTTGTTCCACATCTGATTGCCTCTCGCTCCAGCAGCACCTCCTGCCAAACCTAGAAGAACACGCCCGAATCTGGTCTACCTGCTGTGGTTTCTTTTATGGTTCTTTCTTTTGAAACCTACATGCCAGCTTGAAGATGATTCTAAGGAGTTTAAACCTTTCTTTTCTTTTCTCTGCAACTGCCTATGTGCCTAAGCTGGGCCAGCTGACAGACCACTGCAGAGAATAAACGTTGATCTTGACAGGCACATGTATTATTTTTATGTTTCAGGGCAATTAATCTGTCCACAGAAAACACTTGAGAAGTTTAGATCCTAAATACTGCAAATTGGATTCATCACAAGATTTTGACACACATTTTGGGAAATATGAGATACACATTTTCAAGAGTTCTCAAACTTACTTGTGCCATGATCCCCTAAAATAATAAGTGTGGCGTGCAATAAATAAAACTATCAGACCATGTTCTAACAGGACTCCTACCAGCTTGTCTTGGCAGAGCAAGAGTACAGTCTGGCAGCGATCCAACTATATGTGTATCAATTGGCTCCTTGGGTCAGGGCTGTCCTTTGTCAGCCTTTGTACTCACAGCAACAGCTCTGCCAACAGCTGAAACCTGCTCTTGAGCACAGGCAAGGGCAATCCAGCCAGGATTGAGGCTTTCTTGTATAGTCTCATGTTCCACCTCTTCCAAGGGCAGTTCCTTGTCACTTGTTGCTTAAAATAAAGCTTGTTAAACTTAGAAATCCATGGAACTTTTTTTTTAATGAGGAACATCTATTACTGTTTAGGAAAAAAAAGTAGGGAATATTATTGAAATTATTTATTTTATACTACTATTTTTGCTTAAATTTATTACATTAATTATAAAAAAGGGATGTATAAGCTTGCAAATTATAGTATATTTCATCAATGTTAAAGAAAGTCTTGGAGTTAGTGTTACAGTTTATTTCAATATTTGGTCTTTGTTGTGATGAATAGGATTCCACAGTGTTTTGGATTCAGTCTCCAAGTATATTTCACCTGGAAATACTGAAATATTTTCACTGATTTAAAGCATGGTTTCTGGTCTTCAGTACTCCCAAGACCTTTATAAAAATCATTAACTTTTTAATTTTGAGAGAGAAGTAAAGGCCTAATAAGTATTTCTCAGACAGGTTCATACCACCAGCATTTCCACTCCTCCATATTTAAATAAAAGAATGATTAATTTATTTTCTGAAGTAATAGTCAGCCATGGCCCTGAAAAGGTACTTTGTGGAATACACATTTTGTCACACAAAGGTGAGATTAAGTTCTACACTTTGGATGCTTCTGGAGTGAAAGGATTGGCCGGCTATATGCTGTTGCCCAGGGGATGCTCAAATGTGTTAACACATTATTTAACACCCTCTTTATGACCTACAACCAGCTCCTCAGAGACTAAAATCCAGGAAAAGTTTCCTTAGGTCAACAGAAGATTTCAATGAATTTAAAAGTAGAGTGGACCTATGGAAAGCTACAAAGAACCAACACTGGATGGAACCAGCAGAGGAGCTGGCACATGGGTTTGGCAAAAGTTGGGAAGTATGGAAATCGCTGAACAGACTGTGCACAGGCATAACAAGATCCAGATACTCTGAACAAATGGAACTGTCTTGTAACCTCTGCCCTTTGTGACTGTGGAGACATGCAGACAACAATGCATATGTACACTTGTCCTCTGTGCCCTGATCAATACTCATTTGAGGATCCCATGACAGCACGACAGAACGCAATTAATGTTGGCAGTTTCTGGGCAAGTTCTGTTTAACTTTTATATATTTTAACTTTTATATTTTACATTTTAAATTCTATGTTTTATAGTATGCCTTGTTCTAACTGTGATGTTTCTGACACGAATAAATAAATTTGTTTATTCAGTGATGATAGGGACGCGGTGGCGCTGCGGGTTAAACCGCTGAGCTGCTGATTGGAAGGTCGGCGGTTCGAAACCGCGTGGCGGGGTGAGCTCCCGTTGCTTATCCCAGCTCCTGCTCACCTAGCAGTTCGAAAACATGCAAATGTGAGTAGATCAATAGGTACCGCTTCGGCGGGAAGGTAACGGCGTTCCGAGTCGTCATGCTGGCCACATGACCCGGAAGTGTCTATGACAACGCCGGCTCCAAGGCTTAGAAACGGAGATGAGCACCGCCCCCTAGAGTCGGACATGACTGGACTTTACGTCAAGGGAACCAGTGATGATATATGGTCGAATACTAGCCATGGTCAAGATCTCAATTTTGACATATCAGAATAGCAGCACTGGCTCCTTTTTAAGACGTATTATGTTTACTTCTGGCACACCAGGGGAAATTTACACTGACATAACATCAATGGATCTAACAGAATGAGTTTGACCACACAACTGATTTCACCAACACTCAAATGTATTTGTTAGACTAAAAAAGGCAATGCATTCAAACATGCTTTGGGAATAAAGGTGGGATAGAAAATAAATAAAAAATAAATGGGAAGAGTGTTGATTAATAGCCATAAGAATAGATTTAAAAAAAAAAAAACAGATTAAAAACATACTGTAAGATACAGCACTTCCGGTGGGAACATGGCTGACTGAACAGCTGTGCCCGCGAGCTCTGCGGGCAGATCTGATGCAGCTTTTTTTATGGGCTCAGGCAGGCTTTTCCTGAAGTCCCAGAGCATTTTCATGGACAGAAAACACTCGGAATCATCCCATTTGTACTCCAGAACAGTGCCTTGCAACCAGAGGATTGCGAACAGCGTTAGCATAATCCAGTTAGAGACGCCAGGAGGCTGGGATGTCACCATTTCCAAACCACGCTGTAGCCTTAAAGGGACACAAAGTTGAACCACCCCATTTCTAAATCACCCAATTTATATTTTTTAAGTTTATGTACCCCAAAAGAGACTTTCTACAGCAAGGAGAAGCAATCTCTCTTGGCGCTTACTGTTATTTTTTTGATGGAATGATATTAAAGGCAAAACTGAAATACTTTGGCCACACAATGAGAAGACAGGACACCCTGGAGAAGATGCTGATGCTAGGGAGAGTGGAGGGCAAAAGGAAGAGGGGCCGACCAAGGGCAAGGTGGATGGATGATATTCTAGAGGTGACGCACTCGTCCCTGGGGGAGCTGGGGGTGTTGACGACCGACAGGAAGCGTGGGCTGGTCCATGAAGTCACGAAGAGTCGGAAGCGACTAAACAAATAAACAATTTGTATGTATGTATGTATGTATGTATGTATGTATGTTTGATTTCTGTTATAGTAGACAGAAATGTATAGAATAGTGGTAGGAAGGAAATAAGTAAATGTTGTCTTTGGGGAAAGAAGTTGATTAGGAGGTTTATATATTTCTTTTTCTTTTAATATAAGGGGAGGGAACAATTGTATTTAGTGATTTTCATAATGTGCTAATGGAATGATTTATAAAAATAATGTGATTTTGGTTTGATATAGTGTTTGGGTTTGATTATGGAAATTGCTGTATATTCCTGCTGTTAAAAGTCAGAAATTAACTCTTTATGTAATCTTTAAAATTGTTTTCTTGTGTTTCACACTTTTTAGGGGGGTTTTTTGTAGTTTTTTGCTTTTTTGTAGTTTTTATCTTTGCTTTAAACTTAATCAAATTCTTATAAAAAAATTATACAGGATCAGACTAAAACACTATATTTTCCCAGATTCCATTTCAAACAGTGGCCAATGACAATATAGATTGCAGTTTTGAATATGACCTACATTAAGGTATTACCACCATTCTTCATTAGAATATCAGGGAGATGCTAAGCTAGGACCCTTCTTTCCAGGACTATATGGACAGATGGATTCCTCTTCCCCACTTAATATTACTACAGCTGCAATCCTGCAAATGTAGCTTGATAATCCTACAAACCTATAGACCAGGTTTACGTAGCGCAAGCCACATTACAGTTTAGTACAGGACCAGAAAATCTTCTGGGGGTCAGGAGCCATGTTTTCTACCTTTTTGGAGGGATGAGGCTACAATAGACAGGGTGATGATAAAAAGGCTTTGGGCCATGATTTTCTACATTGTCCTTCTTTTGCTAGGACAGTTTAAAGGATTTTTTTAAAGCTTTATTAAGGCTATTTTAGGGCTTCACTACTGATTCTGTATTTCTCTGCCAGTTTTTATCACATTCTGGGGCTGTAGAAAAGGAGCAGCTTGCAGCCCTGTGTCTCATGGCATAAGACGTGAAGCCAGTTCATAAATGAGGCAAGTGGGCATCTCTGCAGATGGAAAGGCAAAAGCTGTTTGTGCTATCATATTTGAAATTACTAGTCCACTCAAGTGAAAGGTGAAGTAAAATTAACCAACCTGGTTCTTCAGGAGCTCTGGATCTGTCAATTTAACTGGAAAAGGAAGTAAAAGTTATTGACAGTATGTTAGTTACTATCTTGTTATTAGTTAACAAGAATCCAAGTGCAGGTAATTACAACAAATGCACTGTTCCAAAAGTACCCCTTTTGGGGCTCAGCATGTTATATAAACCAGCCAGTAGTGTAAGCCATGATTTATGGCAAAGTTAAGTAACTTCTCATGGGTCAAAGGAGGGTTCCATATCAACTTCTGGTAAAAATAATGGCAGTGGAAGAGCATGGCTGAAATTTGTTCCCTGTTCTAGAGATTTCACATGTGGAAAGGGAGGCCAACAGCCACCATTCATACTCATAGCCCCCTGAAAACTAAAAGACTGGTATGTCTTGGATTTTCTGTAAGTTTTAAGGATAGAAATGAATGCTGGAGGCAGCTGGGAGAAAACAGCTACCACATGTAATATTTGCGCCAATTATCCCCCAAATGGCTAAAATAATGACAGTACAAATTTGCATAGTACAATCCCACATTCAGTCTACAGGTTACTCACTCCTGATTCAACAAGTTATTTTCAAAATAATTAAACAATGGTTTGGTATGCTTAGCCAGAAACTTTGCTGAAAATTAGATACACTACTTGAAAATCACTTTTGATTTTGCCACCAGATATTTATAATACTGATAGAAACCAGCAAATTCTGTTTGGCCAGGAAATGTGAGCAGAAAGTATATATTCTGCAGACAGTAGTTGCTTATCCTTCTTAAAATTTCAGAAACTATTTTTTCAATATGATGACCTCATATTTCTTATGTAAGTTTTAACTTGGGGCAGTTATGAGCCATCTGAAATCCATGCCCCAATTCCATATTCTGAAGTATATAAAATGCATTTTTGAAACACACAAATCACCCTTTATTACTTTATTCTATAACAGATTACTCTACCTCTCCTCTACCTCTCTTTGTTTTACCATCTCTACTGAAGCCTTATTATTTAGGATTATGTTGAAGTAGACTTACAAAACCAGACTCCATATAAGACAAAAAGTCCTACCCCAGTCTATATAGTTATCTAAGTCAGAAAGCATACTGAAAATCTTTCACCATTCTTTAGAATTTAAACCTAGAGAGTTAACATATAAGAGCTGTTTCATCAATTGGATTAATCCATGATGTGGCTTCTTTTTGGATTTAACAACTGAAGCTCCCATTCTGTTGCCTCCCCGTTGCGTCCTTTCTGTGTTCTGTTATTTAGACTGTCAACCTGCAGGCTACTACAACTACCTTGTATTATAAATTCTACTTAAGTGTCTGGTGCCCTTTTCAGTTAATGAGTACAGTTTTCATCCATTGAGGAACATTTAGGTTTTGGAATTTTTCCATGTGGAAAAGATTCAAAGTGCACATTATAAAGCAGTTTAAAGTACAATTAATCTATCAAGAAGTCGTTGCAATTTTTAATTATGAGGAAAAATATATTTCAATGTTGATCCAGTTGAGGAGTTCTTCATTATTTGACTGTTAACTGATGCAAAGTGATATAGAAAATAATAGTTGACTTTTAAATTGCTTGTTAAATAGTCCATCTTTCACATGATAATTTGCTTTTCTGTAATGATTTTTGAATAGCAAAAAAGAGCTGCCACATTTTAGAATTGGTGCTAAGGCATAAACTTAATTTTATAAATAAACAGAAATATCAAAATTGTATTATTCTCAATGTAATACATCAATGTTGTTTCTGTAATGACTAAACAAAACATATTGGATGCCATTTTAAAGTCATTTTTATTTGAACATATTTATAAAGGCCTCATTTGAGACACATTTTCTGTACGTATTTTTTTTTAAAAAATACCTACTGCTCTACTTATCACAACATATAAATACATTGAAGAACAGAAAATATTCTAATCTTCATTCTTCTCCCCACCTCATACACTCCCATTAAATATTGTATCTTCCATTCTTTTCATTTATAATTTGTTCTTACTGTTTCACTGATAGGTATATTATTTTAACCAGCTCTTTCTCAATCCAATCAATTTCTTGGATTGCATTAATATTCTATTATCTACTTTGCCACTACCAAGAAATACCAAATTTTCAGGTGCTTAGAGTGCAACATTAGTGTCAACACTAATCAGTGTTATATTCACTTTATTGTGCCATGTATACCAGTGTCTACACCACAGGAAACTGTACATTAATTTTGCAGAAAAGCCAAGTGTCTTGTATGAAATATGTGCATGTTGTGTTCTGTTGATCAATTTCTATAGATGGTTCTGCTTAATGCACATTCATTGTTAATGAGAATTCTTATCTACAGTTGTAATTATCACTTGTCCATTTTTACAAGCAAACTACTTTAAAAGTTGTCTGTAGGCAAATATCCTTTGAAGCATCCATCAACTTTCTACCTTTTTTCCTTTAAGATTAATGTAAAATTAAAAATGCTAGTATCTGATTTATATAAAATAACAAAAATAAGACTATAGAAAATGGATCTAGTTGCAAACCTGACACATTTTTCACTGCATTAATAACAGAACTTGCCAATATACCTTAAAAAATTATACAAGAACAAGAGAAATGTCATTTATCAATAAGAGTTGCTTTCAGTTATATTGAATTATACTTTTGGCCCAATATCTATGAAGAGATGAACCCTCCATCTGTTGAGATATCATTTTCTAGATTATTTAGATTACAGGGCCAAACAAAAATTGTTTTTCTTGAAAACTAAGGGATAGGTAAGTTATTGCAAACTTTGATTTAAAAAACAACATCCATCTCACAGACCGAACAAATTTTGAATGAATGTAGAGTATTTGTTCCATATGCCAGAATAAAACCATAGCTAATAACCAGAGACACTGGCCAAAGCATACGTTCTTGTATTTTAAACATAATATTTTAAACCCAATAAATTAATTTTTAAACTTTAGGCACCAACACTTTAGTATTAGATTTCATACCATACATATTTTTAAAAAAAATATTTTAACAGCAAAAAGCAAAGTTGTGATAGTATTGAATCTTGTACGTAATGTGGTCAGTTCCCCAGCAACAGCAGAATAGGTCCCACAAGAAATAGAAGATTTTAGAATAATATAGAAAGTTCAGCATTTTGCTTGGTCACAAGACCAAGATCCATTGCTTGTTCAGCTAGTTCTAGTGTCATTCTATCACAGGTTATTTTAGTTTTCCCATTTCCTACTTCCCTAATAGCCTATGGGGAATGAACTGCAATCAAGTATTATATCAAGTAGTAACTCAAGTGCTAACTATATTGTGTTACATAAGAACCAATGTTAAATCAGGACTCCTTCTTCCTGTCTGTCTCATCTATAATACCTAAAACAGCTGCAGGAAACAAAGCTTTAATAACCTAATGACTCCTCATGCTTTCAGAACAGTTGCAGGAAAACATATTCCAGTCCAGAGTTAGAAAGACTCTTGGTGGAGAGCCTTTAAGGTCACAGCTTGTTTGAAGAAAAATAAAATGCAAATTGATACCTTTTCTTCATCCTCTTGGCCAAAATCCCCATGCTATTCCAGGCAATAACAAAGCAATGACTACAGAGGAGAAGAGATTCACTGCATTGTTATCCAGGATTGGTTTACCAGAAATGTGTGTTGCATTTTCTGTCTGATGGTTGACAACCATTCCAGTACGTTTATCAAAACCTGAAGAAACAGTAAATGCAGCACGTTAACCAAATGGGGAAAACAGTTTTCAGTAACACAATATGGCATCAACTATATGTTCCAATGGCCACAAATTAAAACTGTTGTAAAGCTCTTAATTTTGCTTTTATTGAACAATATTTAAACGCTCAAAATGCTCATTTAAAATGCTATTCTACATAAAGTGGTGTTCATTACTTTTTATCAGCAATCAATCATCATACAGGATTTAAGGCTAGAATATTTATTTATTTATGGGCAACAACCACAATGTCCTTAAAGCTAAGATTAAAACTCTACAGTAGCATCAAACTACAACAGCAACTGAACTCTTCAGCCACTCTTCTAGTTCACAGTTCATCTGTGACTTGTCTGCTAAAAGATTAAGGTCTTCTAAATACTCATGGCATTTATCAAAACTAAGACCTGCACCTGACTGAATAGAAGGGGCAGTGGTGAAAGATATAGGCAACTGATTTAACTTTCCCAAGGGACAGATACATTCTTGGAGAAGGATGCCATTAAATCACGCTTCTATTAATTATGAAGCCAGGACAAAGAACCTAGCTAATATGAAAACACTTATTTCTGGGCAAAGGATGTGGGTGAACAACTGAGGTCTCCAAATATGCTGGAACTGGACAATTTTGGAATATAGATCTTTTGGAAGACTTTGGTCTACAATTAGTTGCTTCAGGGCTCTTTCAAAGCAAAGGAGGCCATGTTATGCTATTTGCAAACCAGGACACACAGATTTCTCCATCATCATCTATACATCTAAAAAGGAAAATATTAGATCTTCTGGAACATGCCTGATGTATGATCAAGACTATCATAAAAAACACAATTGCTGAGGTTGCGCAGAAAGATCAAGAATGTTGGCTATAAGCATGCCCAGCAAAAGAAATTAACATTTAATACAGCTTCTTCCTAAAACATTTACCCATTTCTTTTTATTTATTTTCTATCCTGCCTTTATTATTTTTATAAATAACTCAAGGCGGCGAACATACCTTATACTCCTTCCTCCTCCTATTTCCCCCACAACAACAACCCTGTGAGGTGAGTTGGGCTGAGAGAGAGTGACTAGCCCAAGGTCACCCAGCCGGCTTTCATGCCTATGGCGGGACTAGAACTCTCAGTCTCCTGGCTTCTAGCCCGCTGCCTTAACCACTAGACCAAACTGGCTTTCTCTTTCTTTACCTAGTCCTCTGCTTCCCCCCACACCACCCCGACTTCGCCTGGCCTCTTGGGATAATTCCAGACATTTATCAAAGCTGTTGCACAGATGATCCACCTAATTTCTTTTCTCAACTCAGGCACAACAGCTGCTTTCTCCATTTTCCCAAAGTTCTGCCTCTAGTTTAAAAACTTTTCCTCTATGAGAGGGAGGAACAGAAGATTTCTCCTGACTGTAAGTGCTAAAGCCCATGTCTGAGAGAAGGTTAAGTATTCAGACTCAAATGCTGTCTGAAATTTAAACTGGCAGAAAGGCTGAATTATTGTGAATGCAAGTTATTCACAACATAGTGCATATAAAAGGATAGCCAGTATTGGGATCCACCTGTTGACACTTTACTTCAATACTTCTGCTGAAATTATGACACCAATAGATTTATTATTTTTTAAAGATTATTGATCTCAGAAGGAAACACGGGCATACCGAGCAATATCTTTAGGAAAAAGGCCCAATGAAGGTGTGGTGCTAGCTTTATGACTAAATAAAAATTTAAATTCCAGGGGTGTAACATCACATCATGCAGTGGGACCATTTGGAAAGACAGGCAAGATGAAGAGCCAAAACGCAAATGGATTCTTTTCTTATATGGGCAAGATTCTTCTCCTTTTACTTCTGAGCCTCTGTCTTTTTCTTCTCTAATGGGCTTTTTACATTATTTTCCTCTCAAAAACAATGCCTTGGAAGTAATTCCAAAAGTACCAAAGTTAGTGGCTTCATAGTTGCTTTACCCTCTAATCAGAATTACTCCAGCTTTAATGTACTCTTAATCAAAAGAGGGGTCGAAAGTGTATTTGGGCCTTATGTTCTTATGTAATGGTCTGGCCAAACCTGGATGTTTACAATTAAATTTTTGTTGTAGCAGGCTGTCCATTAAAGATAGAATGCTGAAGCTGAGATACTTAGTCTGAATCAACAAGAATCAACAAAACGACTACCTCCTTGGCCATTCTCAAGTTGTTTCCCAGGTAAGAGTTTACCTCTATTGACAAATTGGGAGATTTACTGCTAGTGGAAGATGGCCACTATCAGAGCAGCAGATGATTGAAAAGATTATTATCTGAGGATAGGGTTGTGGACACCATAAAAATGTCAACAGTGTAGGCTGTAATCCTATATATACTTTTTTTCAGAAGCAGCTCTGTAACACTCAAGTTTGATCTCAATGCCATTCTGTTTCAGACAGGGAAAATGTTCTTTTTTAGATTAAACCTCATCTAAACATGAAGGGAACAATCTGTCCTTGTGTAGGTTTATATTTCTGTTGGCTAGGCCAAGGGATTTATAAACCTCAATTTCCTATTATCTGAATGTTGTAGGTAGCTGGGCTGTGCAGAGCTTTGGATCTGACTGAAGAAAGATGCACTGGAGTGCATGAAAGTGCTCATGGAGAACCCATCTGCAAGTCTTAAAGCACCATGTATGGAATTCCAAGAAAAGTCATTGATTCTTTAAAGCCCCAGTTAAGTTGCTTACCTCTAGCATAATGCTTTTTATGCCTTGTTATGAATTTTTCAGCATTATTCTTACTGATGTTAATTGGAATGTATACTGCCAATGAAATAGCAATATCAACTAATATTTTTAATTTATTTAATATAAAACATTAAAAATACTTAAGGTTATCTTATGGTTATCAATCTTACCTACTCTAAATTGTAAGATTACATCACTTTTCTACTAAAGATTTATTTAAAAACTTACCACTGTACTGCATTGTTGCTCCTAAGTAGGAATCAATGATAGATCCTAGTAAACCAGCAGAACCACCAAACACAATAATTGGCCATTGTGGAGCAGATATATCCAAATCATTCACAAAAATCAACTGGGAAATGAAGTAAGCCATGCCAACTAATGTGCCTCCAAGCAGACTTGAAATTAAACCCACTAAAGTAACACCTCCATTAGTACCTAAAATAAATAAAACATTCTAAAATTGGCATTCTAAATGTTTTAAAACTTGCATTAAATAGAGCAAAAGAGAAATCTACACCTGACATACTGCACGTTTGGACAATACCACCTTATTTTAAATACAACAACATTGACAATATCCATCTTTGTTCTTTTTGCAGCACAGCAAATTAATAAGGAAGGAAGAGAATCCACAGTGACCCTTACTCTGTTTTTAGCTGACCTCAGCAAATACCCTGTACTACCACTGATGCAGCATTCTAACTGAATCCTCTTAATTAAAAGACTTGGAGTAAACCTCAATTTTTCTTTTCCCAGAAATGTCACTGTTAACTTAATGCTGACACCAATCATAGCCTAGCGATCAACTTCAAACAGCATTAAAATCAGCATTAGCATCAGTGATTATCATATTGCATTAAACTGAAAATTGTTTTAAATAATAATGCCCTGGTTAATACATAACACAAATTCATAACCAAACAAACCAGATTATGCTTTTAGCCAGGTCACAACATTATTGTTATACTTTAAACAAGGGGGAAATTTATATTATATTACAACAATATATTATTAATTTATATGCTTTCACTCAAACCCAAATTTGCCAGGGTGACTTCCAATATCACAGTAACAGATTAATACATAATGCATAATAAAATAAAAGCAGCAGTAGTCAAAGTTTCTTTGCAGCATGTTGCAAGAATAAAAAATCTTTGCCTGGCACTGTAAAGACAATAAAGTTGGTGCCAGGCGTATTTCAGTTGGAAAGCATGTGAGAAAGCTACACCTAAAAAAGCCTTCCCCCTGATAGGCACTCAGTTCAGGACAGGAGGGTACTTCAAGAGGGGCCTCTAAATATGATATATAGTAATAGTAGCATTTATTTGACCATCTACAATCTTAAAGTATATTTAAATAAGGACTTATAATTATATTGTGTTATAACACTATTCTGACTCTGAATCTAGGTTAAATAATTAGGAAACATTAAGGTAAAGTTGAGAGCATAAGGCAGCATGGTTCTATTCATGCAAAACTGTCCATTTTCTGACTGAATGTACTGTATTACATTATCCTGTGCTATCTGTTCCAAAAATAAGTTCCATCAAGCTCAATTGGGGTTATTCTCTGGTCAGCCATAATCACATTTTGTTAGAGGAGAGAAGTAGTTAGGTGATTAATACAGAATGTATACAGATGGCAATATAATCTCAGTATTCAGTCAAAACCCTGGCCTTAACTGTTGCCACAACAAATGACCTACAAACCTCTCCAAAAACAGAATTATTCAGATACTGGACAAACTTAAGGGAAAAAAAAAGTAAGCTGAAGTTGATGAACATAAGTTTCATATACTGTGCTTTTCATTATACAGCAAGTCTTGATTTTACAAATCTTGGTACACTTCAGATGCAATGGACAAATCTAAATTTCTGGAAGTAATGATCTTTGACCCATGCAACAGTCTGTTATTTGGTAAATCAGTCTGGACAATGGTCATATATTTTCTATATGTTATATACATTTTAGGCGTGCAAAAAAATTCATTTTCTAAGGGACACCTGGCTCTTCTCCCAATTAAAGTATTAATCAAGAACTTATTATAATTGCAAACATGTCACTCTATTTTGGCCAGTTATATTACTGCATCAATGATTCAAATACATGATAACTTGGAAACAGAAGGCGCAAGTCCAACCAATACAAGTCTTTCAGCCAAATTCAAGCTACATAAGCTGCACCTAGTAGTTGGGTTTATACATCATGCTAAATCATGAGGGTTTATTTGATTCTGGCTTACTGCACTGTGTAAATCCACTCACTGTGATTTATAAACTATGGTTTATAGTTCAGCATGCATGAATCTAGCCAATTATGGTTTATTCAATAAATTATGGTTAATAAAACAATGTTTAACATTAATTATGAACCAGGACCACAGAATGTTGAGACTGTCTACTACCATTCATTCAGCCAAGATAAGTTAGAAATTCTAGCTTACCTACTGGAACTTTTTTCCAGGTTGTTATTAGCCAGGGTTCATGACCCATGACAGTGCCAATCTCTGAAGCCCAGGTGTCACCAGCACAGCAGGCCAAAGCACCCAGTAATGATAGACACATCCAGGATGCTGTATATTGTTTAGAGAAGTCCACTGGAATTTCACCTGGTCCATTTTCAATCATGTATAACAGAGCCAATTCTGCAGGTACACCACCATTGCAAAATACTTGCACCCAATTTCTTTGTCCACCTGTATATAAACAGAGAAGCTATAAGCTGTTAAGAGAAAACAAATATTTAGTAGCCTGGAGAGTATGCAATAAGAGAAAATTTGAATAATACAATGTTTATCTCAAATCATTATGGTTTTCAAGAACTAGAAGCAAAAATTAATACAAAATTATTATGTTGTTCACTTACATAATTCAGGTGATTCACTAGAAAGATGATGATGTCAAGAAATATTTATTTGGGATTGAGTCTAAAGATCCAATCCAGTAGAACTTGGTGATTAGATATAAACTTTTCTACCCATTCCACTTGAAAGCTTCAAGAGACTACAAAAACTGGTCTCAAAGAGTGCTTGTTTATAGAAACATTTCCATCACTTTTCACAAATGTGTCCTTATTCCTCAAATATCCATTTATTTCTATCAACAGAATCCTGTTCCCCAAAGAAATATTTCCAGGAGCCTTGTGGATTAATAAGGAAAGGACAAAAGTGGAGTGGGAAAGGTCAGCTTCTTCCTACTCCTGATCCAATCTAAAGATTACGCCATTCCTTGTGTACCTTTTCCTTCCTTAAAATCATAGTACAATTTTTAGTTATTATTTTTTAAAAAAACTAAAGCCTTACCTTCTTTGTATTCTGAATCTATTTGTTTCTTTACTTCTCCTTTCCACTTGGTGAGTTTGGAAGAAGTAATGAAAAACATGAGCATAGAGGTAAAAAAGCTGTAATTTGCAACAGTGAGGATAAATCCAACAATTAAACCTGAAGGAAGAGGGAAGGTGGGGAAAAGAATTGCAATTTACTTTTTACAATAATTTTCTTCCAGCAATTTAATTATTTGACTTTTTGAAAGTATTCAACATCAACCTACACTGAAATGACAGTGCAGTAATTTTATTGTTTTTTGCAGATGATTGATTGATTAAATTTATATCGCTGCCCATCTCACAGGGAGTGACTCTGTGTGGTGTACAACAATTAAAGAAAACAAATATATAAAAACTATCATTATAAAAATATAAAAAATCATTATTAAAATTAAAATATTATAAAAATTAAAAATATACAAACCACAAGGCAAGGAGAGAGTAAATATATGTACAAGAGTGGAGCCATCGTAAAATGTCTCCGGTTCCCTGGGACTCCCAGGCCTGGTGACATAACCAGGTCTTGAGGGACTTCCAGAACCTTAAGAGGGATGGAGCTAACCTGACTTTGGGGGGGGGGGGGAGAATGTTCCATAAGGTGGGTGCCATGGCAGAAAAGGCCTGCCTCCTGGGACCCACCAAATGTAAGTCCCTAGCAGATGGTATCCCCAAGTTAAAGCAATCATGCAGGAGGAAAATACTTACTACATAGCCAATAACAATATGAAAAAGAATCACCTACACAACTAATAAGAAATAAGGTAAAACTAAGTCTCACAATTCTTACATACAAGTATAATGAAATGGCTGCAGTATGGAATATTCCTGTTCTGTTTTCCAGCCAGCTGTATCTTCTTTTATAATATTCCATTCTATTCCTATTCTTCTATGGTACTGCTCAATTCTCTTTTAGCTGATTTATATGGGATTCCTGTCTTCAGATTTTTTTTCCTTAAAAGTTGTGTTATATTTTAAATCTGATTCCCCCCTAACCCACCATACTTCAATATCTAAGTTTGCTATTAATATATACATGGCAGCAGTCATGCCAATACCTCTTCTCTCTTTCCCATTTTTTTTTCTTTAGAACAGGTAAACAAAATAAAACAAAGGATTATGAGCAAGGGCTACCTTCTATTTCAGCTCCGCAGAATGCTCTGAAAAGTGTTGGGCAATAAGACCTCCAAATTCAGTATTTGTAGAATACTTTTACACAATATGGGAGTAAACTAAGTCAGCTTCCCCAAGCATCTGCAGTCCATATGTAATGGACTAAATTCCATCATTCCAATGAATATGCCCATTAATTATTCTACCTTAGCTTGACTGGAGCTTGACACTACACTTTTAGTTCTGTTCATATCTTTCTTCAGACCTGTTGCTTCCATTTCTCCCTTTATACCTTAGAACATCCTGGTAACATGACTGGAAAAATATCATCCTTTCATCATCCATGTACTTGTATCAATACCGTATCAATCTTTCTTACATGCTGCATTTGATGTTGAAGAATCTGGTGTGTTTCCTACACTCCTTTTTTCATCATATTCCAAATTTTGTTATAAATGCTAGATTCATATTAAATTGCCATAAATACTAGAAATGAATTAAATAATTCATACTCCCAACTCCTCCCATGCATCTTAAAAATATAGGCCATCCTGAAGAGGCATCAAGGAATAGTTAAGATGAGTCTCTGTTAAACCAGTTAGATGAAACTTGCTACATCTAAAGAATCATAATTGGATTATGAGATCCATAAAGAAAGAGGTGCACAACAATTGATCAGGCACAGAGACAGCAGATTTTCAAGGGAAAAAAGCCCCCAAATTACATATTCTGCTATTCAATATAGACCATGCATCCTCCTCACCCAAATTATGTGAGGTAGGATGCCCCAGATACTTTTGAAACTTCTTTCCTCTCCTCCTTTAAGTCCCAGCTCTTTAGTGTAATATTTCTAGTATAGGAAAGGTTATAGACTATACTAATAAACTATTCATATGACCACACTAATAAACTATTTTGAATGTGCTGAAGCATACAAAGGAAAATACTTGCATAGCCGCCATAGTAACCTACTGCCAATAAATTTTATTGACCTATGTATCCTATTCAGTCAAGTTGCCTTATACTCCAGAAAACTGAAAACAGCCTTAAAAATCTTAGGATCTAGGCCTGACCAGCCACAAATAAGACACTAGGGTGATTTTAGAAGAAATTTCGTGACAGTAGTATATGTATATGTGAACAGAGGAGAGTAATTAATTTGAACATTAATGTCTCCTCAAGTAATGAGTAACTCATAATAAAATAAATTCTATGGAGCCTAACATAACCCTGTATTTAGATTAGATATCATATAGGGTATAAAAGATCATGTGCATACACTTGGGGAGAGGCCAGCTCCTGACATCTATTTGTTTGCCATCCAGGATGCAGAAGGGAATTTGCCAAATGATACATCAAACAATAAATACATCATTTATGGATGCTCATCCCTGCAATGTGATAGGAACAGGCTATCACTACAATGGCTCTGCCATCTCACTTGGTGCGGGAGGAGGGGTAATCAATCCTGGGGGTGGTTAGCACCTTGAAGAGGCCCCCGTGAATTACATGAATTTAATTAAGAATTTTTTAACATCCCCATCTTGGATTTTTTATTTATATTTATATTGTTATTTAAGAATACTCTTTTTATTGTATTTTAACCTGTATTTATTTATTTATTAATCAAATTTATCACTGCCCATCTCCCAAAAGGGACTCTGGGCAGTTTACAATAAAACATAAATAAAAATATAGTGTAAAACACTGTAATACATAATAAAATAAATGTAATAAAAATATGGCTGGAAGTTCTTTATGATTTGCAGGCAGAGCAGGGTCCTTCTAAGAAACTAACCATCCCCAGGAATGGCTACTCTCTCTCCCACCCCAGGCATAATTACAGAACAGGGTCTTTAGCTGTTGCCTAAAGTCCAGGAGGGAGGGAGCCAATCTCACTTCCGGGGGAAGGATATTCCAAAGGTCAGGGGCTATTGCAGAGAAGGCCCGCCTCCTGGACCCCGCAGATGGAATTCTCTTGCAGATGGGGTCCGTAGCATGCCCTCTCTGCACGACCAGGTGGGACGGGTTGATGTGATGCGGAGGAGACAGTCCCTTAGGTAACCTGGACCCATGCCATGTAGGGCTTTAACGGTGATAACCAACTCCTTGAATTGGACCCGGAAGCATACTGGCAACCAATGCAGTATTCATTTTAGTTTTATTGTAAACTGCCCAGAGTCACTCTTTGAGTGAGACGAGCAGTGATGAAACTAGATAGATAGACAGACAGACAGACAGACAGACCGACCAACCGACCGACCAGAATGTGATTTCAACTGAAAGCCTGCACATCCAGGTAAAATTTTTAAAAAGCATAATGACAATAAACAAAAACAAACACATATTCATATGTAATGCTCAGGTGAAAGATGAAGGAAAATGCTTACATCTCAAAAATCTATAGACAACCAAAGTTAAGGGATAAGGCCATACCTCCTATTGCTCCACCATGGTCAAGACTCTTTTTCTTAAATCCTCGTGAAGCAATTATTAGTGGAATCAAGATTGAAAAAAGCCAGCGCCATGGAGAAATTGGCCGCAAACTACCTAAAAAGTATGTTGAAAACAGTACACGGAATGTCAAGAGCAATATTCCATTGTACAAACCATAATGTTCTTAAAACATTTAAAGAGCAAAAGCAGGTTTTATTCCTTTTAAATAACAGACACTTGAAATTATTATCACTTTATATACAAGTATATTAAAATATTCTGCTAGAGTGGGGGTAGTAGTTAATTTCTCTTTTCAAAAAACTCCTTTCTAATGTCAAAGAGCCAACTGAAGAAATATCTGTAGGGCACAAAGTGGAAGTATCTTTACTCTTGTTGCATCTGGAAATGGAAACCCTTTCAATTCACCCACATATTTTATCTACATCACTTAACACAGCCAAAATGGTCGTATGTATTTATTTACTTATTAATTATATTTATACTGACAACTTCATATAGATTCCTGGCAGTTTGCAATCAAACAAAATACATAAAATCGTAACAGCCTCCCCCCAAAACCAACACACACACACAAGCAACTCTACATTTTCAGCAATCAAATGTGCTACGAAAAACCTCTGTCTTCACTGGCCTGTGGAAAACTAAGGGACAGCGCCATCCAGATCTCTCAAGATCAGCATTAAGCATAGGGACAAAGCATGAAAAAAACACCATGTTCTAGCCCCTTCGCTCTGATTTCATTTGAGGGACTGAGTTCTCAACATGCCCCTCTGGTCCCAATGAACTGATCAAGTTGGTTTTGCCTGAACCAGGTGGCCCTACCTAGGCACTGAGCCATAAAGGCTCTGCGTGTTAAAATCAGCACTTTGAATTGTACATGGAAGCCTGCTGGCAACCCACACAGCACCATAAAAACATTTAACACTGACTTTCTGCACCAACTGTAGCTTCCAGGTAGTCTTCAAAAACAACCCCATGAAAAGTACACTGCAACTGTTGATCCAAAATTAGATTTGATTATGAGCATATAAAAAGTGGAAACTACAACACAATATTACAATATACAGGGCTCCTGTTCAGCATTTCACACAGCATTTCCTTTTTTTCCAGGACGTTCCATTCTGTTCTCCTTCTGCACTATCTTTCCACTATTTTTCCTTGTAGCCAGCATGTTTACTTTTCAAAGGGTTATTTTTATGGTCTCCTTAACATATTTTCCCCTCTGTCTTAGGCTATAATTCACTTAATTATTTTGAAATTACGGAGTGCTTTGTAAGCCTTATGAAAGACAACAGTAAGTAAATACATACGAGACCAAGCATTGCACTCTTGATTTCAAAGGTATCAGTTGTAGCACTGTTATCCTCTCTCTTTGAAGAAGCTTAGGGAACCATAATCTCTCTCATGTAATTTATACAACAAGCCAGTTTAGACGACTGGCTAATATAGGTTACCATTGTCTGTAGCAGTGTTTCTCAACCTCAGCAACTTTAAACTGGCTGGGGAATTCTGGGAGTTGAAGTCTACATATCTTAAAGTTGCTGAGGCTGAGAAACTCTGGTTTATAGTAAGGTATTTTTTGAGGTCTCAGACCATCTGAAATTACATTGCCAAAATTTCTTAGCAAAACAGTTATTTTAATTGATTATAATAAACTGTTGACATAATGTATTCTGAAGCATTTGACAAGTGTACTCATATTTAGAATACATGATTCTCTCAAATAAATTACTGTATTTATATTTCTAGTTAAGATATTACTACCAATCAAACCACTGCTATGCACATATTTCAGATATTAAAGTTCTTAAAATATATAGTTTTAAATATTATTAGTGATGGAATGTATTTTGATAAACCTTCAGCCATCACTGAAAATATTTCAAGTATAGAAATACAGTATATGGCAACAGTGTGGCATTTTAAAAAAAGCATGCTTACATATCAAAATTAGCAATTAAAAGTAATTAAAATTCTTGTATCTGAATGCAATAAACTGAAACATTTCATAAATATCTAATTATTTTTAGAAGTTACCATAGTATGTGCTTGCGGTCATGGACACAATCCAGAAAGCTAAAGAAATACTTATAAGTATACTCAAAATGATAATGTTTGTTATCATTTTGAAGTAATCTTTATTGAAATCATCCCAGGAATAAAACAGCATGGAAAATCCAAAACTGATCACCTGTGTGTAGAAAGAAGAAAACGTTTTAACTAATTGTTTAAAGAAATAAATAGAACAATCTATCAAAAATCATGGAAACCCAGAAGAAACAATGAAGTATATTTTCATGTTGAGAAACACATTTCCACTGTGAGAGTTTTCTTACCTTTGTGAAAATAAAGAAAACAGCTGTGTGCATATCTGCCCAGTTAAAATATAATACAGTGCCTTAGTCTTTAACAGGGCAGCCATTCAGATACTTATATTTCTTTGTTACTGTGTGTACAAGTCATTTGGCATGGGTGCTTACTTGTAATATAAATGCTGGTAATTTATCTTAGGAAGTACATTTTGAATGCAGGCCAGCATAGCAGAAAAAGGATACGTAGATGAATAACGTGGAATCCTTCCTCACCTTACACTACTACTACTGCATGTATTTCTCTGAGTCACACTCACTGCCACTAGTATAGGGTTGCCAGACATCCAGCAAAAGGAGGACATGTCCTCCTTTTTGTACTAATGTCCTCTGTCAGTCAGGCATAGCTTTAAAATCAAATATGATCTTGTTTTTTGAGTATCTTGAGTTTTTTTTTAAAAAAAAATTGAACTCTTTTCACAACAGTGGTCATTCAAACTTTCCTGTACTGTGACTTTGTAAGTTGTCTTCTTTCTTTCCTTTGTCTATCAAGAGATTTATGTTATTTCCTGATTCCAACAGTCAGCTTCAATCCAGCCCCTTCAAATCTATGATCACTGTAGCTTGTAGATCACATGACCTGTCATACCTTTTTATGGTGAAATTCAAAAAGTACATTGTCATCAATTCTGTATTATCGCTAACATAAAATAAAGATTTGTTGGGAAAATATTACAATTGAAAACCAGTCTTTCTGATGCTGGAAAAAGTTATTTCATATACATGTAAGCCTAAGTACATTTTTTGCAGGTTTTTTCTATAATTTTTCCACAGGAAACTTAACCTGTGTGTCCTCCTTTCCCCCCATTTGTCATTTCCAATTGTCTGTGTCCTTTGCCTGTTCAGGTATCTCATAATCCTACACAAAAGCCACAATGGGAGATAAGGCCTGGAGTGATAGGCTATAAAGGGTTGTCTCTGTCACCCACACAATGTATTTTTTCAAAAAATGGAACTTGAGCAAACGAAAAGATACCTCACTAGTCAAAAGTTAGCCATCTTCCTTCTATACAACTGTCCTTTCTGCTTCTAACCTACATGTTTTAATAATCCACTGCCAATTCAATGCATGACTCAAAGTATAATCCTAATCAAAATAATGAATGCTTAGAATTCAATGGCTGCTCCCAATATATTTTAATATTGGAAATATTCATATTTCATATTCATATTCACGGAAGAACTTCCAGCATATACAGGATAGGGTACGTTTTGGAAATGCAGCACCGAAATCAAAACAGTCTAGGAAAAGCCCCCACCAATGTGAACTACGATGAAACAGTTCAATTGCCACCATCTTCTTCGAGGAATTCTGGGAAGCGGCGAAGTGTTAAATTGCCACAGATTTCTAGTTATTCCTTAGAATCCCGGTTTCCTGGCATCTTTTATTACGAGTAAACGCACATATATAAACACACACGCGCAGGTGTGTTTAAAGGTGCAACCGCTCACGCTACCATCCACTTCTGGTTTCTTATTTAATTTCAACCATTTATATACACTAAATGCTCTATCGGGCTCGCCGCCCAAGAAGCTTAGTACAGTAAAGACCAAACGGAGCTCCTGCGAGAAAGGCAGCCCCGTCTCCGACGGGTGCTGGGGAAGCATGAACGGCTCGCTTGGCAGGCGCCGAGCGCCTGCGGAGGTTGCCTCTCAGCTTCCTGACACACCTCAGGGCCAGTGGGGCCTCCTCTGGCTTCGGCCGACTTTCTTGGGGAGGCAGATACTGTTCCATCCTCTGCCCAGCGGGCCGGGGACCACCAAACCAGCAAGACGGCAAGGAAACCCCATCGCAGCCGACCCCCGCTGGAACCCTAAGCAGCCCTAACCCGAGACTATAGAGTCATTCTCGAAAGACTCATACGAAGTTTTACTCCTCCGACTTAATCTGGAGTAGCGAACGTTCCCTCCTTCCGGGTGATAATAAGCGATCAGCCGTACAAAGCCATTTCTTTGGACGGCGGCCTGCCCACTCACCCTCTGCTGCAAAACGTAGGAGGCCTTAACTTCTGTGAAAATTGTGAAACTTCTAAGTTTTAATCATTGGCTTGTAAGTCTACTCAAAATTAGTCGGAAGTAAACTACTTTTGATGAAGACCAGCTATAATTTAATGACTTACTTCTGAATAACATGGATAGGGCTGCGTTGTTAAAAATACGTAGCATTGCCACCAAAAGCATGCAACGGAGCTCTAGGTTTAGACAAGAGGTCACTTAAAGTAACATCAGATTTTGCAAGGTCGAGAATCCTTGACTGATGCCTTTCTTACGACCACTCAGTTATTGCATTTGGGAGGGGGGTTCCCCATGGACCACCACAATCAAATTTGCTTATTAATCTGTAATGTTACCGATAGTTCAACAATGTATCACAGCCACCGCTTCCAATTTGTCATACTGGAATAAAGGACACTAGCAAAAGGAAGCAGTGAACCCGGCGTAGACCATTTATTATCACTCTACTTTATTCCTATCTCTAGCTCACTATTTCTAACGCGCATGCGTCTTAATTGGTGGGTTAAAGTTGAGCTTCTAACTTTTTTTTTCATAATGAAAAACTAAGATCTCTGCGGACGCTTTTCAAAGAATTTCTGGGTTGCTTTAGAGCTTCGTTTTCCATTGCCTCCTTACTAAAACCATCCTTTCCTTTTTAAGCGCTCCCTTTCTCCTACATAAATGGCTGGCTCTTCCTACCGCTGCTATGCACAACTGAGGCTCAGTCGCCCCACCCGCGCTCATCAGTACTTAAAAAGTTTTCTGTCCTTCCCCAACCAAATCAAACCCCTTAAGTAGAAAAGAAATTAGTTTTATGAGTTTCACTTTTAGTTGCATAAGCAGTACTGAATTTAATGAAAATTAGATGCTTTTCTTTGTTAAAGCACAATAACAAAACCTCAGGTGATAATCCTACATTCACCTGGGAATGACTTAAAATAAATGACTTTCTGAGCATATGTATAGATTTCACTTGGTATTAACAAGAATTGGAGCTATAATTTTACTGCACATTTTCTTCCCATTCTGTTGAGATTGGGTAAGGACAAAATTGTTCCCAATTACCCATTTCTCATCTAGAAATTGGGATGGATTCCAATAACCACATGGCTGATGCAGGATATACATAGATATTGGCACCTGCTGTTTGAATACTTGAACAAAATAGGCACACATGTGGTAAATTCATGTAATTATAATAATTACCACTAAAACAACTTTGTGAGCAAGTCTCATGTAGTCTTTCTAAATGTAGTCTTGATGCTAGTCTTGGGCATCTTAGCACCTGTTCGCTGGGAATCTGAGAGGCATATTCTTCCCAAGGGTAGGCAAGGTCAGATATGAGGCAGCTGAGCCTGCAGGAGGAATGGAGGCATGGCAAAGTCTCAGAAGGAATCCTCTCTAGTTTCTTGGACTGTAAAGGTGAGGGGGGGAGATACGTACTTTCAGACTTGCGAGATTCTGTTTATGTGAACTTACAATAATGTTTGAGCTAGTACTTCTGGATGTGCTTCTTGTCTGGATTACCTAGCAAGGCTGACACCAATCCACAAGGGGAGAGAGACAATGTAGCAGAGAACTTTGACCACTTCCTGAAGATCAAAGCGGTCCCAAATAACCTGGTGAAATATAGCCTTTGTATAACGGAACATAGAGATGACGTTGGGAAAAGATTCTGAAGGCTTTAAAGATTGATGTCAAAGTTTCGCTCTGCTCCAACTTATACCAAGTAGAATCAAGGCAGGGCTAGTTTGTGTTTCTTATGCTTTCCACTTTCCCAGGGCTAAGTTGTCATTTCAGTTCTCTTAATGGTTCACTCACTCCCTTCCCAAAGATATCTCCAGCATCCAGCTCTCAGTGAATATAAACAATTTTATTTTCAAGATGTTCACACATTCATCATAGTGGCCCAGCCAATGATTGTCTGGCCATCATTCCTTAAAACAGGGGTCCATGAACTCTTCAGCTCATTGACCCCTCCATGAAGTTTCAGATAGTTCATCAACCCCCAAACATTTATTATATGAAAATAATTTAATAAATACTAATTTAACTAATAGTACTATGAATAATAGTAACAATAGATAATCCCATTGACCCTTGGGGGTCAGTATTGATCACTGTGGGGAACCCTGCCTTAAAATGATTTGGGTAATTCTAAACAGTGTGCTGGGATGCAATATGGACCTTCTATTTATGTGTCCTGTTTATTTTAGGCAGTTTACTTTTTAATTGTTTTAAGTTGAATTTGTAAGACTTCTTATAGAATTTACCTTCCCAGAGTGGTCAAGAAATATTGCTATCCTAAGTCTAAATATATTTCTAGAAGTCATTTTTAAAAGTGCATGATACATAAACTCAGAAAAAAAGAGGAAATCTTAAAAGTCTGAATTAATGCAAGTCAGACTGATGTGTCTATGTTAGTTTGAAAATATTTGAGAAAGTATTTACCTATGTTGTTTTACCATACGTTTCATTAATCCTTTTCATTGTTCAAAATTAGGTACATTTATAACAACTAAAGTAGGAATTTAAGACTGTAGTTCTGGGCAATTTATTCAAGGAACTGAAATCCATGGGGGTTAAATCCTCATCAATAATACTGGAAGTATTTGTGGGTCAGTGCTAACAGTAAGAATCAAATATTATGGATCAGTCCAGAAGGCTTTAAGCGGAACCTTAATTTAAAACCCAAAGAGTAAAGAAAAACTTGAGGAATATGATTGATGCATCACCTTTCTCTTTCTTCACTATTTATTCTGACAGGGGCATGAGCTTCTCTGTTAGATAAAGGGGAAAGATTACTTTAGGAAAAAAAATGTATATTGGCTGTTCCTGTCTTCTGTCTTAATCAAGATTATATTGGCCTCAGCTATATTTAAAAAAAAACTTATAAATATTGATATTTCACTTAATGCAATCCTTATTTTTATTACATAAAAACTTCCATATGGATACCACTAAGGGTTTTTCCTCACGATGAAGTCAAAGACTCTACCAGTCTTTTTGCTGGCAGAAAACTACATTGGCATAAACTGTATGCTTTCATTGCTGATACCTATTTTGTCACAGTACCAAGGCAGGCAAGTTAGGATTTGTGGATTTCTCTGTTTTCTCCCACAGTGTGTCATCCTGCTAGGGGAAAGCAGCCACTAATCACTTTTTATAATGTGGGAAGTTGCAGGATGGGGTGAGCTTAGAAGGATGGTTAGAACACAGGTTTAACTACTTGTCAGATGGTTCAAGTAATATGCAGCAAGCTTAAAAGGGTGTGGGGTAAAGCAGTTAGGAACTCTCCCAGTGCTCTTTGTAATCCCTCCTTTGCACCTGTAACCTGTTGGTCAGGCTATTTCTGAACAGCAATTGCAAGGCTTTACACTTGGGCTCAGCAGCAAATTGCAGGTCTCCTGACAATTACCGTTTCATTATGTTCTTGGCTATATGGGACAGAAGATAAAACCAGCACTTTTTCAGGAAAACATTAAACCCATGCTTAAAAACTAGTCTAGCATTCTTTCAGAAGAACCCTACACCTGTGTTTATACAGAGCAATATAGGTCTTGACTCAGTTACAGTGGCAATGAATGCACCTTTGGGAAACTTGAAAGAACAAGTTAGGGATAGATCATTATGGAGAAAATCTATATGTGGTCACTAGGAGTCAAAAATAATTTGGTGGCACATAATCAGTAAGTCTTGACAAGAACTAAGGAAAGGACCACTCAGCATTACTCAGGCTTGGTTTTTTGTGGTCTTTCCTGCAGGGCAAGCCAAAATGGGGTCTCATCTCCCAACCATGTCATCAACTATATGGGCAATGAAGCCTGGTAGATTGTCTCTATAGCAAAATTAAGCTGGGATAAGGGGGAAAACATTATTTCAAAACCAGAGCAGCTAGGGATGACTTTAAGATGCCTCAGATATGGGCTGGGGTTGAGACAAAGGTAATATAATGAAGACATGGCACAAAAAAGAGGTTGCCCAAATTTGAAAAGAAGAGATTTATAACTAATTGAAGAACACAGCTCTACAGGTTAACTCAGAATCTGTGTGTTTGCACCATCAAGGAGAGAATATGTTTTCACTGGGTAACTATGGGTAAAATATCTGTAGGGTGCCAACACAGCAAGCTATCTGTTTTGACTGGTTTCCCAACCACCAATTCTGGCGGGAGGGGGGGAGTGGCTCGAAGGTGGCACCACTGCAGACAGGAAGACAGATTTCCCTCTACCCTCTTCATATACTTTTTGCTGAATGGACAACTATAGGACTGCATTATACATTGTTACTGATAGAAAGACATTGTGTTTTGTTTTTAAATGTTCAAGAAGGTTTTTGCAAATACCTAGTGCTTAAGAATTTGGCTGCTCTTTCCATCAACTACAGTTGATGGTGTAGCTAAATAAATAATTATTTAGACATCATTAATGTTCCACTCATCACTCAGATTAATACTCCAGGTCCATTGGTAAACCATACTAATTGTATTTGAAGACATCTCAATTATGCAAATGGAAAACACTCTGGAAGTGTTTACATAGCACATTTCACCACAAACTACCAATAGCATTTTAGCCTAGCCTGTTCTGTGAACTCAGCCAGTGTCATGTTCACTGTTTCAATGTGCACTGTACATCGTAACCTTTCACATGCCATGGTGCTGACGTGCGTTTATGGTGGGAGGGAGCTGCTGTGAAACATTGTGCCAAGCTCTGTATCTGTGTTTGTTTCAATGGAATGTGTTTGGGTTATGTGCTCGGCTCAAGGACTTTTCCCGCAGACCATCAGGAGCCATTAGGAGCACCTGGTATTGTGAGCCTGGGAAGATTCTATGGGGGGAGGGATCTCGTTTGTACCGAGGGTTTTTTAGTTTGCATTTGGCGTGCTTTTTCCATTCTCAGCTTTCTTTGTGATCCTGCAAACTATTCTTTAATAAATCAGATATCTTTATGAACCTGTTCATGAGTCTGATGGTGTTTTAGGACAGGCAATCATTACATAAAGCTGAGAATCACCGAAGTTGTACCGTTAGCTCCTGCCAACACTAGTTTCTTGTGAGGGAAAACAGTTAACAATGGCCAAAGCCAAAGCCACAACCGGGAGACTCGAGGAGCCAACTAGCTTGATGCCCGAGTCAACAGTCAGGAGCGAAGAACGGAGCCTCACCCCAGAACCTTCAGCTTCCCGGCAGCCTTCGAGTTCCAGCCCGGAGGGAGAGGGATCTGAAGAGGGGAGAGCACCAAAGCAACCAGCACCCAGCGAATCGCTCGCAGAGTTAATCACCTGGGATGAAATGGGAGAACCCCAGCCAGGGACGTCTCAGGCATCCTGGAAGGAGGTATCTCAAACCCCTGAAAGGCTAAGAGTGGTATAGGCCAAATTAGAATCGATGGAGTACATGCTAAAAGCCCTGTCTCTGTCATGGGGGGGGGGGGCAGTCGAGAAATGAAGGAGATTCCAGCTCCACGCAATCATCCTCCATCCCCTCACCCGGACTACCAACGGAGCGGGGCCGGAGACGAAGTCGGGATGACTCTCCACCCCGCACAGCCCGTCCATCAGTGTCCCCACCCTGAGACAGGAGAACTACTGTAACCTGGGGCCCAACCACTCAAACAGCCGCTAATTCAGCTCCAACAAGAGCGGGGATGAAAGACTTTTCTGTCAAGTTTGACGGGGATCCAACTAAGTTGTCTTTCTTCTTCACTAATGCAAAAAATTATATGAAACAGTTTGGACCCTGTTTCCCTTCTGAAGAGGCTAAAATAGCTGCCATTGCCACC
Organism: Candoia aspera; assembly: GCF_035149785.1. Lineage (NCBI taxonomy): Eukaryota > Metazoa > Chordata > Lepidosauria > Squamata > Candoiidae > Candoia > Candoia aspera. Next base: position 45,428,179 of record NC_086159.1, read on the forward strand.
AAGCTTAAGGGACGAGCGGCTGATTGGTATGTTCAATTAAGCGAGGCTAGCTCCCCTGAGCTTGAGGATTTCGAGGAATTTATGTGGGCATTAAAGCTGCATTTTGAAGATCCGCTAGCCAAAGCAAGAGCTAAAAGGGCACTGAAGGATCTTAGCCAAGGCCAACTGTCTGTAGCTGATTATGCCCTGGAGTTTAAGGCTTTAGCTGGGAAAATTACCGATTGGTCCCAGTCTACCTTAATAGAACGGTTTAAAGAGGGACTCAATAGGGACGTCCTGTGTTGGGCGTTGTGCAGAGACGACCCAGAGACATTGTATGAATGGATCTGTCTGGCCGGCAAGGCTGAGCATGCCCAGCATAACTACATGCAAACCAAGCGACCGGAAAGGCAACCAGCCACCATGAGGGGACCCCGAAGTGCCGCAACTGCTGCTCGGACAGGCTACAGAGCCTGGGAAGAGGAGAGAGATCGGCACTATGCGAAGGGTCAGTGTCTCCGATGTGGAAAGGAAGGACACCGAGCAGCTGATTGCCCAAAAGTCAAGGCTGGAGACCGGGTGGGCAAGCTGCCGACCAAATCGCCACCCTCATCGTGGCAGATGATGGCAGCCAAGGGGGCAGCCGATGCTGAAGAAGTACCCTACTTCTCGGGAAAGGTTGAAGATGACTCTAAGGAACTGGCGGGAAATGCCAGCCACCTGCCTTGAAAAGTGCCTGCAGGCAGGTGGAGGAGGATGGGCGCGAAAATGCCATGGTGAGTGCTGACTGTCCAACTCTAGCAGTAAAAGTGAAATTGGGCTCCCGCACAAAGACTACAGAGGTCTGGGCTTTAGTTGACTCTGGGTGTTCCAGGTGTCTGATTCACTGTGATCTGGTTGCTGCTCTGGACCTGCCTAGCTTTCCCCTCCAGCAGCCTTTGATCTTTACACAGTTGGATGGTTCAACGGCGGGGAGGGGGCGGCAACCCATTTCACTGGAACTGTTGCGATGCAAATAGGCAGCCACCATGAATCTTTAAAATTTGTAGTGGCCCCTGTTGGCAATCCCTTGGTAATTCTAGGGATTCCCTGGTTGACCTATCGAAACCCATATATAAACTGACTTTTAAGGATGGGTTTTACCAAGCCCCTACAGCAGACAGAGCTTCACATGTGGGGGTTGGAAGGGCTGCAATTGCCACTCCGCGCCCTAGCTTGACACATTTAGAAGGCTTGCCAGATCGATACCAAGGCTTTGCAGACATCTTTGAGGAAATGGAAGCGGATCAGCTACCCCCCCATCAAAAAAGTGACTGTGCAATAGAGTTGGTTCCCAATGCTCAATTGCCCAAGCCGAAAATTTATCCAATGACTCAGAAAGAGCTTGAGGCATTGCGGGACTTTATTGACAAAAACCTGTCAAGGGGGTTTATTGAACCTGCAAATTCCCCAGTTGGGGCCCCTGTGCTTTTCTGTGAAAAGAAGGATGGCACACTTAGACTTTGTATGGACTATCGGGGGTTACATTCCGTCTCGGTCTGCAACAAATATTCTCTGCCTCTAATGAAAGACATGTTAGCCCATTTGTCCAAGGGCACGATTTTTTCCAAGCTCGACCTTCGTGAAGCCTATTTTCGCATCCTCATACGAGATGGAGTTGAATGGAAAACTGCTTTTAATTGCCCATTGGGTTCATTTCAGTACAAAGTCCTCCCTTTTGGGTTAGCAGGGGCACCCGGGGTCTTCATGCAATTGATTAATGAAGTGTTACATGATCATTTGTTTAAAGGGGTCCTGGTTTATTTAGACGATGTTCTCATTTACACTGAAACCGAGGAGGAACACGAACGCCTCCTCAAACAGGTGTTAAGTAAGCTTAGAGATGCCAAACTCTATGCCAAGCTTTCCAAATGTGAATTTCACAAAACCCAACTTGACTATCTAGGCTATAGGGTATCTGACAAAGGCTTTGAGATGGACCCTGAAAAAATTCAGGCGATTTTAAGTTGGGAATGCCCCTGCACCTGGAGGCAATTACAAAGTTTTTTTGGGTTCAGTAATTACTATCGACAGTTTATCCAGGGATTTGCTGAGATTGCTTTGCCCCTTACTGACTTACTATGTACCAAGGGTTTGGGAGAGACACGCAAGGTGAAAAATCCCAGGGCAGTGCTGAATTGGACACCTGAATGCCAGGCAGCATTCGAAAAGTTAAAAACCCTTTTCACTGCTGAGCCTATTTTACAGCACCCCGATCCTGACCGCCCCTTTGTGGTCCAGGTTGATGCTTCTGACTTCTCAATTGGGGCTATATTGTTACAGAAAGATTCTGAAAATCACTTAAAGCCCTGCGCTTATCTGTCCAGAAAATTTTCTGAAACGGAACGCCGGTGGCATGTTTGGGAAAAAGAGGCTTTTGCTGTAAAAGCCGCTTTGGAAGCCTGGCATCACCTCCTGGAAGGCGCTAAATGCCCTTTCGAAGTTTGGACCGATCACAGGAATTTGGAAGCCCTCCGGACCCCCCGGCGTCTTAGTTCTAAACAAATTCGCTGGGCTCAATTTTTCAATCGCTTTGACTTCCAGTTAAAATTTATTCCAGGAAAGAAAAACTTTCTGGCCGATGCTTTGTCACGTTTGCCTCAGGACTCTGACCATGTGGCTGATATAGTTGGGACTGTTCTCACTGAACCACAACTGGGATTGGTTGCTGTCACCCGGAGCCAGACCCGTGGGCAGGCAACCCCGCCCCCGCCTGGGAAGTGAAAAATGCAAGTTCCTTGTCAGTTACAAAAGGACTTTCTCCGGGCACTGAAATCTGACACTTGGTTGCTAGTTAATAGAGACAATGTTTCCTTTGAAAACGGTCTGGCTTGGGTGGAACACCACCTTTATGTGCCTGAAGCTTTGAGGGCTGATATCTTGCAGCGTTCCCATGATGACAAACTTGCTGGACACTTTGGTTTTGTCAAAACCTTGCATTTGGTTCGCTGTCAATTTTGGTGGCCAACTTTAAGGCGTGATGTGAAAGACTATGTTGCTTCCTGTCCTGTTTGTGCCATGTCAAAGCGGAAAGGGGGTAAGTCACAGGAGCTCCTGCAGCCAGTAGCCAGCCCATCCCGTCCCTGGGAGGAGATTTCTATGGACTTTAATGTGGACCTGCATCCCAGTCAGAAAAAAAACTGTCATTTGGGTTGTAAAGGATTTTTTCTCCAAACAAGCCCAAGTCCATCCCGTCGGCCCCACAATTGGCCCGCCTCTTTCTCATCCACATCTACATCTCCACGGTAGCCCCTCCTGTTTGGTCAGCGACCGCAGGACAAGTTCACTTCCCAGTTTTGGAGATCATTTTTAAAATTGATTGGCACCAAACAGGCATTGTCCACATCGTCGCATCCTGAGACTGACGGATCTACGGAGGTTTTGAACTCTACCCTTGAACAATTCCTAAGGGCATACATAAATTACCATCAAGACAACTGGGTTGACTTGTTGCCCTTTGCTGAGGTGACTTACAACAATACTGTCCATCAAAGCAGTGGGCATACCCCTTTTCGTGTGGTTTCTGGTCATGACTTTGTTCCCATCCCTGGGCTGCCACAAACACCTCCCCAGTCCTGTTCTGCCTCTGACTGGGCTGCTCAGCTGGCTGATTCCTGGCTAGTAATTCAGCAGGCTTTGGGTGATGCCCAGTCTGCTTACAAATTCCAGGCTGATAAACGCCGTTCTATGCAACATGATTTCAATATTGGGGATCAGGTTTATCTCTCTACCAAGTTTATAAAGTCCCCACAACCATCGAAAAAATTTGCTCCCAAATTCATTGGTCCTTTCCCTATTGTTGGCATTGTCAATCCGGTTACTGTTAAGTTGGATTTGCCTCACAATTTGAAACGTTTGCACCCTGTTTTCCATTGCAGCCTGCTCAAGCCTGTCCACCAATCTTCCCAATGGCATCCCCAACCTCCTCCTCCTGCTCTGATCATGATTGACGGGCAACAACACTTTGAAGTCAAGGAGGTCATTGATTCTCGCAAGCTTCGGGGCTCCCTCCAGTACCTGATTTGCTGGAAACACTTTCCTCATCCTGAATGGGTGCCTGCTCGCCACGTTAATGCTCCTGATTTAGTTAACCGTTTCCACTTAGCTTACCCTTTGAAGCCTGCCGCTTAGACTTTTCTTTCATTACAGCCAGTGTGATTAGTTTACGTTTCAGTGCAGTGAATAATTACTCTATATACAAACATCTCCTGATTAGATTTGTCTCTGTTATAGCTATACGAAACATATTTTAGTTTTTGCAGCATACCATTAAAGTTCCATGGGGTCTGTGTTTCCTGTTGTCTTGGATGTAACTACAGGTAGTCCTTGGGTTATGGTGGCAATTGGGACTGGAATTTCAGTCACTAAGTGATGTGGTTGTAAAGCATGATGTCACGTGACCACATCACTTAGTGATAGCAATCCCAGCAGTCCCTGTTGCTATCATTAAGTGAGGACTTCACATGACTGCGACATGGGAAGAGGCACTGAAACCACATTCTAGGCATGCAGGCCGGTAGGCTCCACCCAGGGTAATTTTGGAGCTGGGCAGCCTTCTAAATCTAAATAACAACAATAATAGTGATAATGATAAAAACTGTGAACTTTTGCAATGTCTAATAATGTGCCAATAGTGGCATTTTTTTTCCAGATATGAAGATCTACACAGAAGACAGGAGCCTGAATGGTTAAGATTTGCCTGTAAATAAATATGCTTTAGACACACAATACGGCAAGAAATAGGATTAATGTACAGGATTTACATTATGATGAAAATTCCATGTGATACATTTTTATATTTATATAAAATCATAAACTGAAGAAGTAGAACAATACATTACCAATGTGGTTGTAGTGACTTAATTCTAAGCAAAGACAAAGTCTACATTGTGTGAATTCAATGTTTATCGTTCACACAATGTTCTACTATACTTTTTTATTTTGCACTACTGACATGCTGGATTGGATTCCTTAAAACTATTCTTATTCTTATTATTCTTATTATTCTTATTATATTTTTCTCCTGCCTTTTTGAAAATATATTTTTGTCAACTCTAGGCAGAGAAAATACCTAATATTCCTGTCTCCTACTTATTGGGATGCCCTCAGGTCAATCCCAGGTTTGACTAGAAAAAGCCCAATTCTTGAATATCAAAGAATAGTCATATCCTTTTTTAAAAAAAAATTGTTAAATTTCTGATAGCAGATAATCCCCGTTGTTTGGCAATTATCCCATTACTATTGACTTAACAGTTGCTGTATGTATTTTTTTTCCTTCTTATGGTCCTGATTCCTCTTTCTGATCACATGTTGGGTTAACCTTAAGCTTACATATATCAGCATTATCACAGGACTTCAAAACTGTTCCTGACCTTTTTGTCTTCTATGTGCCAAAAGGCTAATCTTCTCAGTTTATTTCAAAGCAGGCAGTCTATTTCTACATCATTCTGATTGTCTGAAATTTTTATTATGATCCTCCTCTGGCCAGACACAGTAACACATATAGTACTGTTACAGGCTTTGTTGATACTTGTCAAGAAGAAAATTAAATTTGTTAAATATGCTGGTCCAAGAATTATACTTTTTAAAAGTTAGCATATCCTAACATTCCCCTAAACCAGATTATTTTTAAATATCCTACATTAAAACCAGGAAAGCAAGATAAAGGTAATATATTATAAAGATAAATACAGTAAATGATTTCCAAATACTACATCAAGACTATGCAAAATATTGGCCCATCCTGGGGGTGGGGAGAGAAAATTTAACATTCCATTTCCAACAACAAAATGTTTTGAGATGACACAACAAGTCAAACAGGTTTAAAACAGCATGAACTTGTCCAAAATTGACACATACCCTAAAAGATGGAATAATTAACAGGTTGGTCAGGAAAAATGCAAAGTTGATAAAGAATTAAAGACCTATTCCTAACCAAAATATCTAAATGCCTGATACAAAGCCTACCTTCTAAATAGTCTCAGCAATAATCAAGCTGCTGTTGATCAGCAAGCAGCAGATGCAATGGAAACTAGAAAAGAACCTAGGGAGTTGTTCCTGCCAGTTGTTTTCCCTCAGAAGCTAGTGGATTGTATTCTCTTGCATCACTACTACTGACAGTATAGTAACAGTTTTGGGCAGTATCTTAGACCATCTTCCTACAATTGCATATATTCAAGTTGCAAGCTACTGTTTCTGAATCTATTACTAGCTTCAGCAGAATCACATCTGACCTTCAGTCATATTTTCTTTTATTATTTCTTTTCCATTCTCTCTCCCATTTTTTTTCATAATCATGTTTGTTAATTGGTAAACATTTTTGACTACTCATGTATAAAAATGAGAAATATATAAAATGTAAGAAAGTAACATATGACATATTGTGTGAAATAGTTGCTAATAATTAAAGCTAAAATCCTCTACCCAATTACTTGAGAGTGAGCACCACTGAATTCAATAGAGCTTCTGAATAGATACATATAGGATCCCAATATCTGAGTTAGAATTCTTATTAGGATAAAATTCTCTTAAATGCAATGAGACTGTTGTGCAAACACCTATACATTCATGACTGTCAGCTATACAGGTCAGCATATTAATTGCACTAGTTATGTTAAGAAACCATGGCTCATTTGTGCTAGAAGATTTTGTAGAATTTTCTCACAGTGGTACAGTTAAAAAGAAAAATCTAAGGCAACAGATTGAAAGAGAAGAAATAAATTTATATTTCTTACCTGTTCTTGAGAATCTTGCGCAGCTTTAAAATCCAAGAAGTATGAAATGCAAGTGAAATATGTATCTCAAAGTCACCACTGGAAATCCTGAGAAAATGTTAAAAATGTCATACTAAATTGTTAATAGTAATTATTTATAATAGAATAGAAAAATTGATCTGTGTTTCCCTTTTACCCACTGAAAATTAGTTTCATTCACATTCTTTCACTTATGTGGAAGTGGAATTTAGGCTTTCTCTCACGACTCATTTCCTTAAGAGACAAAACAGCACTGGAAAAGAAGGTAGGGTGTGCCCTTAACCTGTAGGCTTCACATCAAAGTAGCGTCTATAATTTATTCCATCATTATCCTCTTGTGAAATTGGAGATCCACCCAGCATCTCTTATTGGCACTGAAACAGAATTTTGAACTATCAAATGACACCATTTCTGTACATTTTCTAGAGGATCCACCATATGAGACATATGAGGAGGCATGCCGCTGGTTTACCTGGATGAGGTCGCCGACCTCGCATGTCTTACCAAAACCTGGTTGGGCCCGGAGGAGGGGGTCCCATCTCAGAAATGTGCCCACCCAGGTTTCAGGTTCTGTACCTGTTGAGAACCCAGGGGAGAGGAGATGGGGTGGCTGTTGACAACAATTTGTGAGTTGTTACAGGCTTTCGGGGGCTCAGCTCCACGAGATAACTGGATGTGAGGTGCTGAAGTTGGGCTTAAGGGAACATCCGGGATTGCTGCTAGTGTACTGTTCTTCCTGCTGCCCAGTGGCATCCCTGCCTCACTGCTGGATTCCATTGCCAAGTTGGCAATAGAGTTCCAAAGGGTATTGGTGCTTGGGAATTTCATTTTGCCATCCAGTTACTTTGAGTTACTTGAGAACCCAAAAGTTTGTGGACCTGACCCAAGTTATCAATGGCCTGCATGTTGGATCTGGTTTTTGTCATGGCACACACATGATCTGGCAGTGGAGGACACTAACATCAATCGGTTGCCATGGACAGATGATTTTCTGATTGCCTTTCAACTCACTGGTGTCACCCCTCCCTGCAATACTCTGTGCTGTTAGCTTGGCCACCTGTTTACTGGATCCAGGCCCATCCTCAGTTGTTAAAGCGGCCAAGAGGTGACTCGGGGTTGGGTCCATGCTGTGGTGTCAGCTTGACAGAGGGGGTGATACCTCCTGCCTTGAAAGAGATGGTGGTGCCCCCTATCCTCAAGAGGCCATCCTTGGACCCAACTGCTTTCAATAACTTTCATCCAGTCTCTGACCTTTCCTTTTTGGGGAAAGTTGTTCAGAAGGTGACTGGTCTGCAGTTGATGAGAACCTTGGAGAAAAAGGATTATCTAAGACCTGTTTCAGTTGCGTTTCAGGCCAGGATTTAGTACTGAGATAGCTTTGGTTGCACTTGTAGATGACCTGTGGCGGAGGTGGGTTAGAGGGAGTGTATCCATCCTTGTGCTCCTTGATCTTTCAGTAGCTTTCAATACCATTGACCACAGTATCCTTCTGAGACAACACTGGGGATTGGGGGCACATTCTTCAGTTGTTCTCTTCCTTTCTCCAGGGCTGGTTCCAGTTGGTATTGGTTTGGGGGAACAGATCGCTCCCCTGGCCCCTCCTTTGTGGAATGCCACAGGGTTCTATTCTCTACCCTCCATTTCAACATCTACATGAAACTACTAGGGGAGGTCATCCATTAGTTTGGGGTTCGGTATTATCAGTTCAGTGATGATACCCAATTATATCTCTCAACCCTAGGTTGGCCAAGTGAGGTTGTCAAAATTCTGTCCCAGTGCCTGGAAGTTGTATGGATTTGGATGGGGAGGAACTGTCTCCAACTCAGTCCTATCAAGGCTCAGTGGCTGTGGGTGTTTGGACCATCCAGATCTGAGGATATTCCATCTCTGACCTTGGATGGGGTTGCACTTCCCCATTCAAGAGTGGTGCACAGTCTGGAGGTCTTGAGCAGGTAGCAGCTGTGGCCAGGAAGGCCTTTGCACAGATTCATCTGGTGCATCAATTGCACCCTTTTGTAGATCAGGAGACATCACTCATTACCTGGTGTGATGGTATGTGAGAATGAACCTTGGGAGATTGGGCCCAGAGATGCTGCCTAGGGAATGGTCAGATAAGAGACAGCATAGTCTGCAGCTCAATATTGGGCAGGGCAAGAGGCTCAGAAGAGACCCTCCCTAATTTCTCAGGAGTAAAGGAGATGGCAGGAGAATTTTACTTTCAGACTTGCAAGATTCTGTTAATGTAGCCTTACAATAAAGTAGAATTAACTCATCTGGTCATGTTTCCTGTCTGTCCTATCTGGTAAGGCTGATACCTGGTCACCTCATCACTTGACTACTGCAGCATGCTTCTATGTGGACTGCCCCTGAAGACCACCTGGAAATTTCAATTAGTCCAGAATGCAGCAATGCACACAGTGATGTGCATGCTTTAGGATGACCATGTAGAACGTCTGCTTCACAAGTTGCACTGGCTGCAAGTTTGGTTGTGAGTGCTATTCAAAGTGCTGGCTGTTACTTATAAAGCCCTTCATAGCATAGGGCCTGGTTACTTGAGAGACCACTTATCTCCCATTAAACAGTACCCTCTATCAGAACCCTGGAAGCACGCCTTCTCTGTCACAGCACCTGCCCTCTGGAATGAAGTCTCATTCCAATATTGTGGAGAAAAATATTTTTTATGAATTATTGCTATTCATCCTAAATCTTTCATAGCAAGGAGGGAGAACCCGTGTGCCTCCAGTTATGGATGAATTAGAGTACATGACATTCTTCGCCATAATACATGCTGGCTGGAGCTGTAGAGAATCATAGTTCAATTAAAGCTGGAGAGCCCACGTGATCTGCACCTGTTTTATTAGTTATTACTCCAATCCTATTCCATCCGAATTTCAGGTGATTCATATAAAATTGCACAAAATGTATTGGAATTGTGAATCATGATTGTATTGGTGTTAAAGGGGTTAATCCTTAGCCTGCTTGTAACTCAGGAGAAAGGGAAGTCTACCACTAGTATCCCAGTTCAATATGGGACTTCAGTATGTCTCTCCAGTCTCTCATTTTAAAGGTATTTTTATTGTTCGAATAGTGAAATACAATGGGAAAAAAAAGTCTGCTTTAGATAATGACAGAATAAATAAAAAGAAAAACTACTAAACATACATAAAAAAAACATTGTGGGAAAACTCACATTATGTTTGATGTCTGTCAAGAAACTTTTGTGACTTTCTGAGCCCATCCAGATTAAGTGAAGCCAGACATTTGATATTCCTTGTTTAAGGTTTTGAGTGATAAAATGGGTTCAATAAGCATCCCTTAAAATTCCTAATCCCCTTCCTAAAGTAGGTCCTGGCCCTGCTCACTTATGGAGCAATGCCATGCCTTGTCATGCCTTCAAGCGGATGGAAATTGTATATCCCAATTTTATAGGAAGTTATCCTTAAACATCCCTCTACGCCCCTTGTCACTGATAGTGGTTATGGTATATTTCATGGTCTGGAGAAATGACAGTGTGAGGAGGAAAGCATCTGATAGCTACTGGAAGAGTGATCTATATGTGAAAAAGCAATCTCATGGAAATTGTGGCTATATAGATATTCACAAGCCATGGCTTGCTTAACCATGGTTAGTTAATTAAGCTATAGTTGCCTGGGTTTACACATATACAAAGTAATAATCATTGTTTACTTAATACAATATGGGAACTCAGCTTATGTTAGGGCCTGTCCTTAAGTCCCCTTAACAGCAGTATAAATAGATACAGGGAATCATTTTGATATGACATTGCCTTCATCTTATCCCTAGCTCCCAATTGAAGCTCTTTAGCATTATATTTAGTTCTTTCAGTTTTAAAATACTGTAGCATTTTCCCTTTTCCCCTGAAACAATTTTTGCTATGGACACAATTTAGCACACACTAATGTTGCAGTTAATGATACATGAAGGGTTAAGAGCTGCTTAGTTTCTATTGGACATGTTAGGCTGATGTGGGCTAATTATCTAAACTAGTAAACCCTCCTCTCCAGCATTGGCCATTTTGTCTTGAGCTGCAAAGAGACAAAGTTGATTTCCAATACCAAACTGTTGTCAGGAGTTATGCAAGCTCCTTATATACACTAGTTTAGCATTCTTTTGAAAGAGTACAAAGTCTGTTTTTTAAACATAGGTTTAGCAGTATTTTGGAAGTGTGTTAGAACTCTTTCAAGATTAGTGATCTTTTGAGAAGGCTGATTTAAACTGAGAAAAAGAGCCAGGTTTGCTAGTTTTATGTTGCTGGTTCTGCTACCAGAGAGTACATTATAGGTTTGCTGCTGCTTTGCTAACAAGGGTTTATTGTGGCTGTACTTTTTATAGTTTTATTACTTTAGATGTGGGTGCACAATTTTGCCTACTCCACAGGCTTCCAGGTGCTGCTATTCCCTGGCAATGCTAATCAAGAACAGAATTTGCTTATTATAATTTGCTCCTTCTGTTTCACCTTATATCCTAACCCCAAATCTGGGCTAGTATTTTTGTCATCGGTTTATCACACTTTCAGAAGAGCTCTAGACTCATGTTCAAAAATAATCATAGGAGGCCACAGGCACACAGGAGAGGTTGTGCCAAGCAGAAGCACAAGGGCAGCTCCCTCCATCACCCCACACCTCTCTGCACCTACAACCTGTTAGTTGGGCAGCTTGACAGGTAGCTAAACCCAAGATCTACCCTTGACTATACTCGCCCCTCCCTTTTCCACATGTTAAAGAAAGTGATTGTTTTTCCCACCAATAGATGATGTTGAGTAGGAGGGGAAACAAGGCCAGAAGAATTATCCTTCACTTTCCTTAACTTGTCCCAGATTAACACAGGAAAGATAGTACCATTTACTAGCCTTGTTAACTGAGGCTATGATAGCAATTAAAAGTATTCCAGAATACTTTTCTACTGGATAATGGACTGAAGGAAAGCACTTTAATGAGTCCATCTGGTTGTGCTCCAGGTTTTCTACGGTGACTAACCAGCTACATATGAGAAGGCCACAAGCAGCATAGTAGCATGAAAGTTCTGCTGTTTCTAGCAATTGCCATTTACAGGCATATCACTGTGGAACCTGGTGAAGCAATAAAACTCTATACTGTATAATATTAGATTCATGATTTAGACTCACAGGGTTGGAAGGGACCTCGATGGTCTTCTAGTCCAACTCCCTGGATTTGAGCTGGAATCCTCAAATCATAGTGCTGCAATTTTTCCTTGAAAACCTCCAGAGATGGATCATGCCCAAACTCTAAGAAGCAGCCTGTTTAACAGCTCTCTCTCTCTCAGAAAATTCCTTATTTCAAGTTTGGATCTCCCTCGGTAAAACTTCTGCTGCACCTGTTGGTTCTCGTCCTACCTTCAGGAGCGCTTAGAATAAAACTACACCCTCTTCCCAGTGACAGCCCTTTAAGTATTTGAAGAATGCTATCATTCCTCCCCCTGGCTTTCTCTCCGGAATAAGCACACCCAATTTCTTTAACTGTTCTCATGGGATTCTGTCTTCATATTCTCCTGAATAAGGCTAATCCTCATTTAAAGCTTCTAAGATGGTAGCTATCATCTCCACATCTTACAGCAGAGTTCCATAAGTTAATTATGAACTATACAAAACGCACCGGTAAAGCTGAGTTCTGTCTTGTTCTGCATCTACGCCTAAATTAAGCTTTATGCGGGCTTTATTGAATCTTCAGCCACTCCTTTCCTCATATTTTTATAGCACGAACTACAATTGCCGTTAAAGAACCGTTATTATTTCTCAGTTCTTCGTTGAAGTACGACTGACCTCCTCAATTTCCTGACGCGGGGGACTACAATTCCCAACGTGCATTTCGCCATCCCCTTTGTGATGTTCCACTCCCCCGCTATCCTTTGAGGAAGGGGAAGGGTAGAGAAAACTAGATCTCGCGAGAGTCTTGCGAGCAAAGGGGAAGGGTGGTGTTGCGCGTACAAGTTTGGGGTCTCACTGGGCCGTCGCACCACTTCTGAAAGACACCGAAAGTGAGTGGTACGTTTGTGGGCGGGCCAGCCCGAGGCGTTTTCTTCTACGTCTGCGGCCCAGTTAGCGCTGAATAACGCCTATGGCGGCTCCTGCGGCTGAGGAGAAGGCGGCGACCCCGAGCGACCTCTCTCCGAAAGAAGAAGGGGAGCTAGAGGACGGAGAAATCAGCGACGACGACAATAACGATGCGCCCCCTGAACCGAGCGGCAGAGACCGATGTGGCGCCCGGGGCCCTTACGCCCGACGTAGGCCGCCTCCCGACCTGCGGAACAGCCTCCTGTCCTCCTCTCGCCGCTTCCCTCACTTGCGCCACCAGCCTCCCCCGGAACTCGGGCACGTCCATGGGCACGGCGGAGGTGGCGGGTACCGGCTCAAGGAGCCTTTCCGTCCCCAGCCGCCCCTTTCCTCGTCGTGCTCGCGGATGCCACCTGGCCCGCACCCTGACGCCGGCCCAAGGCTTTCCTTCTGGGAACGCAGCCACAACGCGTTGGACCGGTTTCGTTTTCGAGGCAGGGCCTACCGGGGCGGGGGCCGCTGGGGCAGGAGCCGAGGTGGCAATTCCCCTGGAAAGCCCTCGGGAGGAGGTGGCGGATACAGTGGTAGCCAAGGCTGGAGGGAGCCTTCGCCTCGGAAATGTATCCTTGTCAGAACGGTTGGCTGCTGTTGCTGTTTTATTTCGAGGGAAGGAAGTGTGCGTGACGCGACTTAAATTTGCTGTCTTGGTTCGTTCAAGTCTGATTATAACATGTCGGTTAGCTTGGGCAAAGCGATAATTCTGGAGAAGTCCTTTTGCTCTCTGCTTGCTCAAGGTTGGGTGGAGACTACAGTGACGACATCATAAAGAGTCGAGAGCTCTTTCTAGTCAGAGTGTAATGGAAGATCTAAATGCAGAGTTGTTGAGGTTTGCCTAATAATGGGAGTTGTGCTCCCAACAGATCTAGAGGTTACCCGGTTGGGAAAGGCTAAGAGAGAAAGTGCAAACATATGAATATTTCAGGGACGTTTTTGCAGAAGGGGGACATGTTTTCCTAGAAGTTAAATTGCTTGGAAAGCTTCTGAAGGATTGACCATTCAAAGAAGGGATTGGAAAGAGATACACTGCTTTCAATTGGCTATGTTTGATTAGTGAGCTTTGAAGCACTTAGAGATTAATTTCATATTTAAACAAGTTATTAACTTGTATTCAGTTTTGGAAGAGTTCAGTGGTGGTCTTCATTGCATTAGTGCTAGGGAGCCTTTTCAGATACTGTACATGTTAACCATTTTTTAAAAATGTCCATTGGAGGTGTTTTACTTCTATGTGATTAGGATTGTATTTAATTTATTATTTGTAAGCTTCCAAGTGTTTTGGGGGAATAATTCAGGGAGGTTTAGTATGCAATTTTGTATACAGTATTGATATCAGTATAATATTAATACGACTTCTAAACAGAGAAGCAAAGGATTATACTGTAAATTACATAGCTAAGCCTATGTTACTAAGAATATATTGTGAAGCATGTGATCTGCATTGACCCTAGTAGAGTCAGCATATTAATACATACAGAATTCTGACACATAGATATTTTGCTGCTTTTGACTGGAGACTGTTTGTATCTACCTTTACATATGAAGGTGTATTTAAAGAGTTTGAACTGGTGTTGAATACCATTGCCAAGTATTTCTACAGCCACTAATATATAATATATAATATAACAGCCACAGTATATTTCACTTAAGCAAGCAACATTTTTGTTTGGATTGGTTTTAATTATGCAGTTTTATTCTTATATCTATAGAACAGGGTGTAGTTTTGGTCTGCCTTCCAGTTTTATTTCTGCATTTCAAATATATAAAACTGCATGAAGATGTACTGACAACAAAGGCCCGCATAGTTAAAGCAATGGTGTTCCCTGTAGTAACATATGGCTGCAAGAGCTAGACCATAAGGAAGGCTGAGAGAAGGAAGATAGATGCTTTTGAACTGTGGTGTTGGAGGAAAATTCTGAGAGTGCCTTGGACTGCAAGAAGATCAAACCAGTCCATCCTCCAGGAAATAAAGACAGACTGCTCACTTGAGGGAATGATATTAAAGGCAAAACTGAAGTACTTTGGCCACATAATGAGAAGACAGGACAGCCTGGAGAAGATGTTGATGCTAGGGAGAGTGGAAGGCAAAAGGAAGAGGGGCCGACCAAGGGCAAGATGGATGGATGATATTCTAGAGGTGATGGACTCATCCCTGGGGGAGCTGGGGGTGTTGACGACTGACAGGAAGCTCTGGCGTGGGCTGGTCCATGAAGTCACGAAGAGTCGGAAGTGACTAAACAAATAAACAACAAACATGAAGATGTAACCAGAACTGTAAGAATCTGACACCTCTATTCCCAGTAATAGTCTGACTCATGCACAAATGAATTATGCAGATTTCAGATTTATTGAAAATGTGTACAGATCAAGAGAGAAAGCTGCTATTGAAGATTCCCACCGAAACTACCTAATTAAAAGCGAGCAGTCACCCCACTCCCCCCCTCTACCTATTCATCCCA
This sequence comes from Candoia aspera, assembly GCF_035149785.1. Lineage (NCBI taxonomy): Eukaryota > Metazoa > Chordata > Lepidosauria > Squamata > Candoiidae > Candoia > Candoia aspera. The sequence goes on from NC_086159.1 coordinate 45,443,493, forward strand.
CCGATTCCAACAGCCATGCATGCCAAGTCCAGATATCTTTGGTTGGTATGACCTTGACTTTGTCCAATTAGTCCAAATAACTTTCACACTCCTTGATGCTTCCCCTCCCCTCTGGTTCTTGACACACATTGACTCATCATGGCAGATGAACATGGTCAAACGATTCATCAATCCTTTGATCGTGGATTCTGACAAGAACTTTTAAGTAGCTGTTTTTCAGTGAATGTTGTCTTGCAGTTTATCTTTATATTCTTATTTTGAATGAAAGAACTTAAAGACTCTCAAGCACCAGATGAGACTTCCTCATCTATTGCTGTATAGCTTTTTCGTTTTCATAGTTCTGAGGGTGCACCAATAAATTCACTTTTCAAGCTTATTTTAAAAGTTTAAAACTGCTTCAAGCAGATTTACATGCCCATCTTGGCTTAAGACAATTATTTTGATATTATGAATAGAATGGTCAGCTTAAATTCAGATACATTGTTGATATCTGCATTTGAAACTTTACCCAGCCGCAAGGCCATTGGGTTGATAATTTGTAAAATGGGACAATTATATGCATTACACTTGAAGATTAAATGATATGGTAGAGTTAAGTGACATGGGAGATTTTGGTCACATGAGTAAAGATACAGTGCTTCTTCCATAGATCCCATCAAATGGATTTCATGTTATAATAATGCAATTTTAGATTGTCTCAGTATAAAAGTTAGTACTGGTAACTTTTTCCACATGATCTGGATTTTTTCCTTGTGAGGCTACTGGTTAAACACCAATAAGCTGCTATCTCCCCCCACCTCAATAGTTTTGACTTCAAATATTTTATTTGAAAGAGCCACAGGATGTTTAAGGTGCTTTAAACAAACTGCAGCTATAAATGCAAATACAGTACAGGTTTCAGTAAATGTAATAGCTGTTTGATAATAATGATAAGTATAGAAGTTCTTCAATCTTTATCTTATACTTTATATGAAAGTACTAATTGTGTATTCTAAGGGTTATAGCAAGAAAATGTGTGAAGTGCTCTTTCAACTATTCAAAGCACTTCACACACATTTTCTTGCTATAACCCTTAGAATACACAATTAGTACTTTCATATAAAGTATAAGATAAAGATTGAAGAACTTCTATACTTAGCTCTTTGATAATAATGATAGATAAGTCAAAAGGACTCTTGTAAGTTTCAAGCTTCCAATTTTCACCAGTTCAATTCCTCCTGTATAAAATCTTCTGGGTTATATTTCTTCAGTTCTTCTAAAATATATTTTATAATGTCTTGTAATTGGAATTATATATAAGGAAAACCACTGAAAAGTATAAATAACAGATTTGAAAGCGTATAGTCAATATCTACCAATATCGGAAGCCTGAATTCGACTTAACAAAATTCCCAATAATTAGAGTGCAAATAACAAGCATGGTAAAATAAAGAATGGAAAATAAGGTGAAAGTTTGCAGACCTAGAAAATTTACACAGTAGACTGAGCTGTTTTTGTGCGCGAGATAAATATGGATTACTGTGTTGCAGAATTATTGTTGTAGCTCATATCTTGGCACTACGTCTTATAGTACTTTTTAGATCTGATTACTCGAGCAAATTCCTACATTCAAGCAGACTTCAAAAAAATATCTCCTGGGATGTGTAGTGAGGCTAGACATACCTCAGATGTCTAGCCTCACTACAGAGAAATGATCAAGTATGATTGTGGCAGTATCTTCAGGGAATCTCTCCAAAGTACCAAAGAGGAAGCAGGTGTAATGCCAAGCTACTCAAAATTTTATTTAGAGTGAATACAGAAGTACAGTACATGTTTTCTTTGTATGCGAAATTCTGAAAATATTTTAGAATATATAACGGTGTCAAGATGCAGTAAAATCTCTCAATACAGAACATTGCATTTCAATATCTGCACATTATCTTAACTGTACTGGTATAAATAAATGTATGCTAGATAAATTCCTTAATAAATGAACCAGCCAAAACATTTGGGAAATCTCCATCTCGCAAGCAGAACTATTCTAAAACTGATAACTCAGTTGAAGAAAGTTTTGAGGATTTATTGTTGAAATACAAGCAGATTCAACTAGAACTTGAATGTATTAATAAAGATGAGAAACTGGCTCTAAATAATAAAGAAGACAGTGCTCAACAAAGCAATTATGAAGTGGCCTGTCCACAGGACCAAATAACCATTGAAAATGTCAGTATTACAAAAGATGCTGTAAATGAAGTGTCTCCTGAGGAGAATAAAGTATTAAGTTTTCAGGCATTTGAACTGAAACCTCTTAGGCAAAAACTGCCCACGCTAGCTGAGAGGAGCAAGTTGAAAAAAGCGAAGGATGGAATAAAACAACATTCACAGAGGTCTGACCTGGATACCAGTGAAGGTAACTATTTTTTTTAAAGTTCTGATTGCATAAAACCATTTTTAAATGCTGAAGTTTGATTCCTTCAGTTTTTAAAAATTGTTTCTGCTTATAACTAAGTAAAAAAAAGTGTAACTTCTATTCTTACCAGAAATTGTGTTTAGAAACAGCTTTTTGATTTATTAAAAAAAATTGTATTTTCTTCTTGGGGGAATTGAGGCAACTACCAATTAAAACCCAATAGTTGGAAGTAAAATATATTAAATCTGTGTCATACAACTCACAAATTAAAAGCTCCTTTGATGTGGTCTGCATTCACACAATAAACTAAGCTTGGGTTATTTTAACTTTGGTTTACTGAATTAAGCCAGATGGCTGGGTTTGCCTAGCATCTCAAGCCATAAAATCATTAACAAAGGTTAAAATTAACCAAGTTTAGTGTGTTATATAAATACCATGAGGCTCTCTCTTCGTCTTTCCTGAACATCATTTACCAGGAGCTTGTAGAAGAAATAGCATTGATAGTATATATTGAAAGAACGCAGCAGTTTTTCCTGAATGTTCTATTGTGTTGGCAGTCATCCATTTTTCTGTTGTTTTACCATTGGAAAGCCTATGTGACCCAGATGAGGCTTTGTTTATTAGGCATAGTTCTCTTTGTCATCTAGGCACATACAGTATATCTTGAATATAGTTACATTTTTAACCATGGTTAATAGAATGAGGTACAATTGGCTGCACTGAAAGTATAGCTAAGCTCTAAATTAAAATTTACAAACCACAGTAGCTGAGTCCCCACTTTGTATTAAATTGAAAGAAAGTATAACAGATGGCTGTAATTGAAAGCATCTATAGTCTTGCTTTGGTGTTGATCTCCAACTAATCATTCTGATAAGGAGTTTGAAACCTTCCTCCTGAACTCTTCTTTTACTATTCTGCTGATATTTTTCAAATTTGAAGTTGGCTCCCAGAAAGTACTGCAATAATTAATTAGTTAGGAGATCCAGGTGTCCTGACTTAACAACCCTAATTGGGACCGGAATTTCCATTGCTAAGCCATGTGGTTGTTAGGTGAAACATCACTTGTCTGCACTGCTTAGTGACCATAGTCCCGGTTGCAATCATTAGGCCAGGACCATGCTGCTGTTAGGCCTGGGCCTCACACTCCTCCTGCCCTGCTGCGCTTGTCTCTGCTTCAACTCCCCTCACCCACCTATCTCCCCCCATCTCTGCCCTTTTGGCCGCCCTGCATTCTGCCTCCCCCACTGCCCTGCATTGCCACCCTAACTCTTGGAAGTCTAGTCCAACCCCTTCCCAGTACAGGAATCCTGATGCCATTCTGGACAAATGGCTGTCCAGTCTTTTGAAGACCTTCAGCGATAGAAAATCTACAACTTCAGGAGGTAGGCAGTTCAATTGCTTAATAGCTCTCACAGTCAGGAAATTTCTCAGTTCAAGTTTGGATCTCTCATTGTAAAGCTTCCACCCATTGATTCTTGTCTTACCCTCAGGTGTTAGGGAGAATAAATCTTCTCCCCCATGATATATCGGAAGACTGCTGTCATGTCTCCCCTTAGCCTTCTCTTATTTAAGCTAAACATACCAAGTTCCTTTTTTTTCTTTGTAGGACTTAGCTTCCAATCCTCTTATCATCTTTGTTGTTCTTCTCTGCATGTCTTAAGTTGTCTGAATGATATTGTCATTATAGTTAGAAAAATAGTGCTGTTCTCTCTTTTTCAAGCAGATGAAAAAGAACAAAAGCTTGACACTTCTGATGCTGCAGTAGAGAAGGTAAAAACGTGATACTTCACCACTAAAATAAAGAGCTTTAGCAAAATATAGATTTGCAATGTGTCTTAATTTGAAACTAAGTGCAGCTGAGTTTAATGGGGGTAATTCCTAATAAATGCATATAAGGTTCCAAGTTTGAAAAAAAAATCTCTGGTACTCTAACCTGTCTTAATGAGTTTGTCTATTCAGTGAAAATGTTTTGTATAAATCTAGAATTGGATAGAGGATTGAAGTGCTTATTTATCCTTTTATCCCTATAATAGAAATTGTTGGATGAAGAACAGGAAGTGTCAGAGTTGCAGCTAAGACTACTAGCTCTTCAGTCTGCCAGTAAAAAGTGGCAACAGAAAGAGCAGCAAGTAATGAAAGAAAGCAAAGAAAAACTAACAAAGGCAAAAACCGTACAGCAAAGAGGCAAAATCAGTACAAAATCTCATTCTGCCAAAAAGCCAAGTACAGCAGGTAAATAATTAACCTAGTAAGTGGTGGTTTTCAGTGTGGGTAACGTTTACTATTTCACAAGCTACACTCTTGGTAGATTTTCTATGTTTTTTGGGAGAAATTAAAATACAATTAAATAATGATCGTTCTTTTAAAGCTAAGCAAGCATTAAGAAAACAGCAGACAAAGGTATGGAAAAAATTACAGCAGCAAAAGGAACAGGAAAGGCGTCAGAAGGAGGAAGAGCAATGGAAACAGGATGAAGAGGAAGAAAGAAGAAAAAGGGAAGAGGAAATTAGAAAAATCCGTGATCTCTCAAATCAAGAAGAACAGTATAACAGGTTCATGAAGCTGGTTGGTGGAAAGATGAGAACAAGAAGCAAGGTATGTACTAACTTAAGTGCTACTGTTTCTAAAGAATACAGCACAGAAAATGTTGTTGGTGATAGCACATAAAGTACTACTAGTTGTGTATTGCCTTTTTAAAATCCATACATTTGGAATCTTTTTTAGGTTGTGTATCATTAATTGGCTCAGGCCTCCATCCCATTGATTTTAAAATACCTTTTTAATAGATCTACCCAAGAAATATGTCACCTGATGGCTGCCAAAATAATAAAAGGAAGTTAGAAATAGGGAATATCATATAGTAACCATGCTAGACAAATTTATTATTAAAACCTTTTGAGGTATAGGAGATAAAATTAATTTCTTAGATTTGTAACAGTGCCCAATTCAAAATGATTCTGGGAGACATACAGTATTAAAAACAATGAAGAAAAAACCCAGCAATTAACGAAAGGTGAATGTGACACAGAAGACTTAGCATATACCCATAACAACAAGAGCACACTTAAGGACCCAAGCCATCCAAACGGCCTACGAGAATTCAGTAGACTTTAGTGCTTTGTGGATTTTTTACTGTAGGTGGGACTAGAAGGAGAACAGTTCCCCCTCTTCTCCTTTAGGCAAGAATACATTCCAAAATTCGTTGCAGAAGCTTAGGGACATTTTGAAGCGATATTTTGGGGAAGAAACTACAGCAAATTGCCGGGGGGGGGTAATTTTTGTCAAGTGGGCTTTTGTTTGCAAGTTGCTGAGTTCCTCCCTGGGCATGTACACAGTAAGAAACTGTAGATAATCTAGAATCCCCATTCCTATATTGTGTAATTCTAAGTCTGCTTCTATTCATACTGTTTATGTATGTACAGTCTTGTTTTGTGAGATGGGCAGCCATATAAATCTGGATGGATGGATGGATACATAGATAGATATTAATGATGATAAGGAATTCAGTTTAATGATTAAGGATGTGCCTCAAGTGAAAGACACAATTGGTTTTAAGCCAAGTTTAGGTCACAGATCGCTAACTTTACCATTCTAGAGTTTATACTTCTCACAGTGGTGTTTTCCAGTATGTAGGTAGCAGGCTTTACTTGAATGAATGACTATAATCTACACCAAGAGTGTTAAACACAACTTAACAAATATTTCATGACATTCAGACCAAGGACTGTAACAATTAAAGCCTTTTTATATATTAATTTTATTTTTTTATTAAGCAAATTTATATGGCAGCCCAATTCACACACAATGACTCCAGACAGCTTACAGAATTAAAAACCATAAAAACACAATACATACCCCACAGCGGCAGTAAACACATTCAAACCAACCACTTGATCGGCTCCAAAGTGACCTGGAGTCCCCAAGCCCTCTAACAAAACCACATCTTCAGGGCCTTCCAGAAAATAAGGAGGGGGCCAATCTTATCTCTGTGGGAATGATATTCCAGAGGGAGGGAGCCACCATGGAGAAGGCCCTTTTCCTCGGCCCCACTAGATATACTTCCCTAACTGAAGGGACCCGCAACATATCCTGCCTCCCTGCTCTGGTGGGCCAGGTGGATGTGTCTGGGAAAGGTGGTCCTGCAAATAAATATTGATGAAATGTTTTCAATGAGACAAAAATGAGGAAGATGAAGGAATATCTCCATATACCATTAAATGCATTTTTACTATGAACAAAGCTGCTTTGTCACCATATCATTTTAGGCATTTAGTTGGCAGTGTTTTTCATTAACCAGAACACAAATATTTGGTTTTATATCCTGAGATGAAACCAGCCTCATGTTGCTTGCAAACATAATCAGTCAACATTGACCTCAGTACATATTTGTTAACCTTCATAGATGGAAAAGCTGTTCATATGAATAAAACCATAAAATTGTGGAGTGGGAAGGGACCATCAGGGTCATGTCAAACAACTATCTGCAATGTGCAGGAAAACCAATTAAATCATCCTTGAGGGGTGGTTTTCCAATTTCTTCTTAAAAACTTCCAGAGATGAAGAACCTGTAACATCTTTGGGTTGACTTCCATTGTTGCACAGATCTTACTGTCAGTTTTTCCTTCTACTGAAATAGACTATGTAGCAGCAACCTACACCTATCATTATTGGACCTAATTTCTGTGGCAGTGGAAAAGTTTATGACCATCTTTGCATATATACCTGAGTGTTGGTGTCATGTCTCCCCTCAGTCATCTTTTCTCTAGACCAAACATGCAAGGTTCTTTCAACCTGCCTTCATGGGGGGGGTGGGCATGCACATGCACACCTTCAAGTCAGTGTTAATTCCTGGTGACTGCCTGGACAAGTCCCTGCAGTTTTCTTGGTAAGATTTCAGAAGTGGTTTTTCCATTGTCTCCTTCCTAGGGCTGAGAGAGAGTGACTGGCCCAAGGTCACCCAGCTGGCTTTGTGCCTAAGGCGGATCTAGAACTCTCAGTCTCCTGGTTTCTAGCCTGGTACCTTAACCACTACACCAAACTGGCTCTCTCGTCTTCATAGGACATGTCCTCAAATCCCTGTATCATCTTTGTCTTGTCTGAATCTGTTTTAAACTGTAGCCTTCTGGAAATGTGCCCAGATTCGTACACCGTGGTTCAGGTGTGGTCTCATCAGTAGATGGGAGTGAGGACTTAATGCATCTTTGTTATGGTGCTGCTTCTAATGTAGCCAGTATTGCAGTAACCCTTCTAGCAGCTGTGTCACACTACTATTCCATATTGAGCTTGTTTTCAGTGACAAAAGTCTTTCTCTGAAGTTGTGCTTCCAAGCCATTAATCCCTCATCATGTATGCATGCCTTGTGTTTTTTCCTCCCCGTACCTTATATTTCTTCCTGCTGAAGGGCATCTTGTTCCCCCCAGTCTGGTCTTCCAGCCTGTCCAAATTGGATTGCAATCTCTTGTCATCCCAGGTTTTGGCCAAACTCCCCAAATACATGTCGTCTGCACATTTGATAAGCAACCTATCAATCCCATTATCCAGGTCTTTGAATAATATGGGTCCCAAGACAGTTCTCTGAGAGACCCCAATAGTTACTGCTCTCCAATTTAATATAGTTGTTAATGCTGACTCTCTTAGTGCACTTAGCCAGTTTTGAATCCACCTTGCTCTAGAGCCATCTGACCTTACTTGAACAGCTTGTCAATGAGAATGTCATGCAGAAACCTGTCAGAAACTTTCCTGGAATTGAGGTGGATTATTTCCAAAGCATTCTCCTTGTTCACTAAAGTAGTTACTTTATCAAAGGAGGAGACAATACTTGTTTCACATGATCTATTTTGACAGAACCCTGCTGATACTTAACAATTGTGGCATTGTCTTCAAGGTGCTTACAAAAGGCCTTCTGTATTATTTTCACTAACATTTTTTCCTGGTATTAGTGGGACCATAATCCTGTTGAAGAGAAAGGCAATGTGTATTTCTGTAGAGGCATTTGTCAGGACAGACGGACCATCCACCACCTCTGCCCGGCACATGAAGCAAAAGGATGCTCATTATACCTGCCCACAGCAGTAGATGTAGTTTAGCTTGGATAAGCAGCGGCTGGCAGAGAACAGGCAAGTGGTTGAGGTACTAGGCAGAAAGCTGCCTATTTCTAGGACATGAATTAAAGGCTCTGTGATTCAATTAAGGGACAGAACAGAGGAGTTGTACCAGGCACATTGTTTAGTAAGAGCGTCTACCGTTTTGCCTGCTGGGCTGTGTCTGGAGCAACACAGAGGTTCAGATGGAAATAGAGGGGCTGTAAAGGGAAGCAAGTACTGCCCTGCTGGCAAGCGTTTCCCATAAGAGGTCATTGGACCTTGCCACAACAGGGAAGCTTGGGTTTCTGTATCTTCCCACAGGGATAAGGTACATACCTGGTTGCTCTCTACATCTCTGCACATGGGAACCAAAGCAGACCAGGCAGCTCTTTCAGGCTATTTCCATTTAAATAAACTCTTAAGTATTGTTGTGGACCACAGAAATTAAATGGGGGGATTGTGTGTGAGGCTAGAGTTTGAAATGGTTAATTGATATAGGTATGAAGTGATAGTTAATGGAATTTTTGTAGTAGAACCTGCTAAATTATAATTGAACCCTACTCTTTTGGGAAGATACTATAGTATCTTCAGGACTTTCTATACTGTTCAATTTAGATAATTTCTTATGTATATTATTGCATGGGAGCAGCAGCTGATATATAAGAAAACAGTGAGTCTTTTGTTGTTTATTCGTTTAGTCGCTTCCGACTCTTTGTGACTTCATGGACCAGCCCACGCCAGAGCTTCCTGTCGGTCGTCAACACCCCCAGCTCCCCCAGGGACAAGTCCGTCACCTCTAGAATATCATCCATCCATCTTGCCTTTGGTCGGCCCCTCTTCCTTTTGCCTTCCACTCTCCCTAGCATCAGCATCTTCTCCAGGGTGTCCTGTCTTCTCATTATGTGGCCAAAGTATTTCAGTTTTGCCTTGAATATCATTCCCTCAAGTGAGCAGTCTGGCTTTATTTCCTGGAGGATGGACTGGTTTGATCTTCTTGCAGTCCAAGGCACTCTCAGAATTTTCCTCCAACACCACAGTTCAAAAGCATCGATCTTCCTTCTCTCAGCCTTCCTTATGGTCCAGCTCTCGCAGCCATATGTTACTACGGGGAACACCATTGCTTTAACTATGCGGGCCTTTGTTGTCAGTGTGATGTCTCTGCTCTTAACTATTTTATCGAGATTTGTCATTGCTCTTCTCCCAAGGATTAAGCGTCTTCTGATTTCCTGACTGCAGTCAGCATCTGCAGTAATCTTTGCACCTAGGAATACAAAGTCTTTCACTGCTTCTACATTTTCTCCCTCTATTTGCCAGTTATCAATCAAGCTGGTTGCCATAATCTTGGTTTTTTTGAGGTTTAGCTGCAAGCCAGCTTTTGCACTTTCTTCTTTCACCTTCATCATAAGGCTCCTCAGTTCCTCTTCACTTTCAGCCATCAAAGTGGTATCATCTGCATATCTGAGATTGTTAATGTTTCTTCCAGAGATTTTAACTCCAGCCTTGGATTCCTCAAGCCCAGCTTGTTGCATGATGTGTTCTGCGTACAAGTTGAATAGGTAGGGTGAGAGTATACAGCCCTGCTGTACTCCTTTCCCAATCTTAAACCAGTCCGTTGTTCCATGGTCTGTTCTTACTGTTGCTACTTGGTCGTTATACAGATTCTTCAGGAGGCAGACAAGATGACTTGGTATCCCCATACCACTAAGAACTTGCCACAATTTGTTATGGTCCACACAGTCAAAGGCTTTAGAATAGTCAATAAAACAGAAATAGATGTTTTTCTGGAACTCCCTGGCTTTTTCCATTATCCAGCGGATATTGGCAATTTGGTCTCTAGTTCCTCTGCCTTTTCTAAAGCCAGCTTGTACATCTGGCAATTCTCGCTCCATGAACTGCTGAAGTCTACCTTGAAGGTCTTGAGCATTACCTTACTGGCATGTGAAATGAGTGCCACTGTTTGATAGTTTGAACATTCTTTAGTGTTTCCCTTTTTTGGTATGGGGATATAAGTTGATTTTTTCCAATCTGATGGCCATTCTTGTGTTTTCCAAATTTGCTGGCATACAGCATGCATTACCTTGACAGCATCATCTTGTAAGATTTTGAACAGTTCAGCTGGGATGCCATCATCTCCTGCTGCCTTCTTATTAGCAATGCTTCTTAAGGCCCACTCAACCTCACTCTTCAGGATGTCTGGCTCTAGCTCACTGACCACACCGTCAAAGCTATCCCCGATATTGTTATCCTTCCTATACAGGTTTTCTGTATATTCTTGCCACCTTTTCTTGATCTCTTCTTCTTCTGTTAGGTCCTTGCCATCTTTGTTTTTGATCATACCCATTTTTGCCTGGAATTTACCTCCGATGTTTCTAATTTTCTGGAAGAGGTCTCTTGTCCTTCCTATTCTATTGTCTTCTTCCACTTCCGCGCATTGCTTGTTTAAAAATAATTCCTTATCTCTTCTGGCTAACCTCTGGAATTTTGCATTTAATTGGGCATATCTCCCCCTATCACTGTTGCCTTTTGCTTTCCTTCTTTCTTGGGCTACTTCTAGTGTCTCAGCAGACAGCCATTTTGCCTTCTTGGTTTTCTCTTTCTTTGGGATGTATTTTGTTGCCGCCTCCTGAACAATGCTGCCAACTTCTGTCCAGAGTTCTTCCGGGACCCTATCTACTAAGTCCAGTCCCTTAAATCGATTCTTCACCTCCACTGCATATTCCTGAGGAATATTAGTGAGCTCATATCTAGCTGATCTGTGGGTCTTCCCTAATCTCTTTAGTCTGATCCTAAATTGTGCAAGAAGAAGTTCGTGATCTGAACTACAGTCAGCTCCAGGTCTTGTTTTTACCAACTGTACAGATGTCCGCCACCTTTGGCTGCAAAGGATGTAGTCAATCTGATTTCGGTGTTGTCCATCTGGTGAAGTGCATATATAAAGCCGTCTCTTAGGTTGTTGGAAGAGAGTGTTTGTTATGCAGAGTGAATTGTCTTGGCAAAATTCTATCAGCCTATGTCCTGCTTCGTTTTGTTCTCCCAGGCCATACTTACCTGTAATTCCAGGTGTCATTTGACTGCCCACCTTAGCATTCCAGTCTCCTGTGATGAAAATAACATCTCTTTTAGGTGTGTTGTCCAGTAGGTGCTGCAGATCCTCATAGAACTGCTCTACTTCAGCTTCTTCAGCATTTGTGGTTGGGGCGTATATTTGGATCACTGTGATGTTAGATGGCTTGCCCTGAATTCAAATTGAGATCATTCTATCGTTTTTTGGATTGTATCCAAGCACTGCTTTAGCCACTTTACTATTAATTATGAAGGCTACTCCATTTCTTCTGTGGTCCTCTTGTCCACAGTAGTAGATCTGGTGGTCATTTGATGTGAAGTGGCCCATTCCAGTCCATTTCAGTTCACTGACGCCCAGAATGTCTATCTTTAATCTTGACATCTCACCAATAACCACATCCAATTTGCCCTGGCTCATAGATCTTACATTCCAGGTTCCAATGGTGTGTTGATCCTTAGAACATCGGATTCGCCGTTCACCACCAGCACCGTCGGCCGCTAGCCGTCCTTTCGGCTTTGAGCTAGCTGCGTCATCACGTCTGGGGCTAGTTGAACTCATCCTCTGTTCCTCCCCAGTGGCATTTTGACCATCTTCCAACCTGGGGGTCTCATTTTCCGATGGTATACTGACATGTCTCTGGTTGTACTGATCCATTTAGTTTTCATGGCAAGAATACTGGGGTGGGTTGCCATTACCTTCCCCAGGGATCGCATTTAGTCTGACCTCTCTGTCATGACCTTCCCGTCTTGGGTGGCCCTTCACGGTTTAGCTCATGGCATCATTGAGGTGCTCAAGCTCCAGCACCACGACAAGGTAACGATCCTTTGCTGAAGCAGTGAGTCTTACTCATTAAAAAAAACCGGTCTAGTTTTAACAGTGGATTTTTCAACAGATAGTCTTGAAGTATAATCCCTGTGCTCATAGGAAGTTCAGTATAAAGTATTATGCAGGTGACATTTGACATCCGATAGATAAAACAGAATTTTGTGCTAGGAAAGTTACAGACAAGAAATGTGCAATGACTCCCAACACTTTTCCATCTCTTGCTCTTTAATAACAAGCATTTTTTCTGCCTCTTGATTTATTTGTGCTGAGTAACTGGTATTTATGTTAATACTAAAACCGAAATGTTACAGTTTAAATGGGGGCCTTGGATTTCTCAATGAGTATTAAGTGAGCATGCATTTCTGTTTCTTATAAAAGTTAAATTGTTATAAAGACTGCATATATACAAACAGGAAGTTCTTGAGTTACGACCATTTGTTCAGGGACCATTCAAAGTTGTGATGGTGCTGGACGAAGGGACTTATGACCAGTCCTCAAAGTTCTGGCCATTGCAGTGCCCCCGCGGTCACCTGAAAAACATTTGGGTACTTGGCAACCAGCTTACACTTATGGCCAGTTGCAACATCCCACATCACCATTTGCGACCTTCCCTGCCAGCTTCCCACAAGCAAAGTCAATGGGGAAATCAGGGAAGGTCATACGTCGCTCAGGTAAGTCTCAACCCCCCTAGTCTTTCTTCACTCACATGTACAGCCCTCTCCTTCTCCTCTTCGCTCAGTTGCATGTGCCATACCGCACCCTCCTTCCCTCTTCACTTGCACACATGCACCCACCAGTGCCCTCCTTTCTGGGCCTCCCTATGCTTTCACAAACCTCACGGCCTCTCCCTGCCTTCCTATCCTTGCATGCACCCTGTGCCCTCCTCCACTGGCCTTCCAGCACTCATGCCACACCACAGCAACCCCCTTCCCCAACTCACACATATCCTGTGCTGGGCCTCCCAGGTATTCCCCCGTCCCGCTGCGGCACCTCCGTGTTCCTTACCTGGGACTCCCTCTGCTTCCTGCTTAATGACCCACATATCTTGGTGCTGTGACAACAACCAGGACTTCCTGGATTGCCGTTGCTAAGTGGTGTAGTCACACGACTTTGCGCTTTACACAGGACCACATGGCTTAGCGATGGCAATCCTGGTCCCAATTGCTGTCGTAACTCAAGGACTATCTGTACATTCAGTTTTCTTGAAAACATTATGGTGATCATTGCATTGCATTTTTTTCAACTACCCAATCTAGTATCTCAGGTGTTATGTAGGTGTGAAATCTCTTTGATTTCTCTTGATTTAGAATGCCTCATACACAGGTGCCTGTCAGTTCTGACTTTAAAATTGGTAGCTCTGTCATGTAATACTGTCAAATGTTTTACTTGTTTGATTACATTTTGTTCTAAAGACTGAGAAATGAGTTGAACCTGTTTTGGAGCTGTGGATATAGTTGAGAAATTTGCTTTCTGAATTATTACAATATAGAGTGTTTGAAAAGACATTGCTATAGTTTTATGTTTTCGTAACTTAAAATAAATAATTTGTTAAATAAATGTTGTCATGAGATAAACTATTGTCCGTACAATAAGTATTTGGTCTTAAAGCTAAGGGTGATCCATGTGTAACATATCCCAGAATTGGCAATCTAGTTCCCCTTAGAAGTTTTGGTCTACAGTATTTATAATTTCTGATTATTGACCATTTTGGCTAGGCATTATAGGAGCTGTAAGCAAAGGTATGTGAAGAAAATCAGTTTGTATAGCCCCATTATAGCCCTTTTTCTAAAGGGCGTTTGTGGTAAAACTGGCAGCTTTTTGACAGTTTTATTAGTAGTCAAGAAGGCAAAACTGTATTTGATTATTTGAAGTATATATATAGCTAATAAATATACTTTATCTAGTCTTCAGATAAAGATTTGAGACGGTCACTAGATAAGCAACCTACTGAGAGTGCGGGAGGGATTTATCAGTATGACAATTATGATGAAGTCGCTATGGACACAGAAAGTGAAACTAACTCACCTGGTAAGTGTTAATTTTTGTGGATTGTGCTATATTCCTAATAATGCCATTTTAATATTTGCATTCAGTATGTAATTAATACTATATTATAGTTACTGCATGCAACACCACTGAAATGTTTTGTTGTTGTAAATAAAAAAAAGAGTGCCTCAACAATTTTGCTTTTGCACCAAGTGTCATGCAAAAACACAAAAACAAACTAGGAATAAGGTAAGAAGATAAATTTAGGCATGTCAAGCCAAGGTTTATAAAAAAGCTACAATGATAAACAAATAATATACTATTATATCACATTTTGATTTCTTGGTAAAGATAAACCATGGATTCTTTTTCTTTTTTTTCTTACAAGTAACAAGCTTGCTCAACCTCATGTACTACTTAACAAGAGAGCATAATTTGATATACAGATTTGGAAAAAAGCATTTCCTTAGCCTAACTTACCCTGAAGTGTTTTTGTAAGGATATTTTGATGGAGCCATTCAGTAAATGAAATAAAAAGTATTCAAGTATTTTTTTAGATTTTAAAAATTCTGCCTTTATTATTTTTATAAATAACTCAAGGCAGGGAACATACCTAATACTCCTTCTTCCTCTTATCTTCCCCATTTTTGAATTTTCATTCAAGGTTCCAGCTCTCCATTTCATCTTTACCCATTCTGCTTGATCTCTGTTGGCAAATATTTTTTTTCCATTTTTTCCCCTCTGCTTGTTGTAGACATTAAATTATTTAACTGTGCTGTTTAGTGTATTTATGGCAACTTTGTCCTGTGACCCTGGACATATTAAAAATAGCTTCTTAGTTTGAATGATGTATTCAGACACTATGTTTTGTGTGTTTCCCTGCTTGTGTCTTTGTTGTCCTTTTTCAGTCCCTGAGTTCTATTCCTTCCATCTAATTGTTTCTTTTCTTTCAAGTATGCCATAAACTATTTTGCAGAGTTATTATGGAACAGATTTAGGATTCACTCTGTTAGGATTTCTTTTTAATTTCTTTGTGGATGGATGGATGGATGCATATGTACATGGAAATCTAACAGGAAGAATTTCAGCATACAGTATGAAGCTGAATAATAAACATTTTAAAATAATTCTTAATTGAATCTTAATATTTTCCATATCTTTTTATGGAGTGAATGAATCAAAGAAAGAAATTAGGACTTTAAATTATGACATTTATGTTGGATAGTTATAACTTTCTTTCTTCCATCATCGCATGAATTAAAGTATATATAGTAAGTAAAGATATTCCCTTAAATGACTTAGAGTTTGTAGTAAAAATCTTCTTTTCTGATAATTCTTTTGTAGCATCTTCTCCAGTACAGCCTCCTTATTTTGAATGTCCTGTTGGATACTTTCCTCCTGCTATACAACAAATCTCACTGTTTCTTACACCACAGATATCAGTAAGTGATAATACAAGATGAAATTTTTGAAGTAGAAAAACCTGAAACTACAAGTATTTTTAGGCCTCCTAAATGCAGTTACAGAAGTTCTTTGTATAGCTTTTTTTGCATCAGTATGTTCATTTTGGCCATCTTGGAAATTCTCCTTTAAAGTACCTGTTGAAATAGTTCTTCTAAAACAGCTTTTATGTTCCCTCATTGCTTAAAAAGCACTGCTAATGCCTACTGACAATAACCATCTCCTGTTTTACATAGTATCAAGTTGTGCTAGAAAAGTTCAGTAAAACTATAACTGATAATTATTTGACATTGGGTTTTGTAGCCTCATAACTTCTGAGGGGTGGCTGACTGAGCAGCATTCAATTTGAAGCTTATTAGCACTTCAAGATCATACTGCTAAAATTCTGTAAGAAAATGGCAGATTTTTGGTAGTACAATTTCTCTCCCCCCCATTTATTTATACATAAGATTTTTTTTAGACCAACTACTTCTAAGGACTCAAGGTGGCTTATAGTTGAAACAAAACAGAACAATTTTTTTAAAAAAACATGGCTACTATAAGGTAGTCATATATTTTGGCCTTGTTATTGTGTATGAAGACCAAAGGGTTAGTTGTATACCTTATCTCAGGAGGCAGCGTATTTCAGAGTGTGTGGAGGCAGCCACCACTGGAGACCTCCTGTCTCTTTTGCTTAATGCGAGGCGGGAACCCTTAGTCTACCCCTGGAGACCACATGGTGGACTCCTGCGAATATCTGGGCACCAAACTGTGTAAGGCCTTAAAGGGGACCACCATTTTGATATGGACCCAGAAGCAAACTGATAACCAGTGCAGCAACGATAGTATTAGTATAGTGAGGCTAGATCTACTACCCCCACTTAGTGGATAGGGCAGCTACTGAATCTTCAAAGGCAGGTCCATGTAGAGTGTCTTAAAGCAGTTCATCTGTGAGGTTTCAAGAACATACTGTTGGGGAATCTTGAATAGCACTAACATGTCTTTTTTCTTTAAATTTGTTTCAGACTCTACCACCTATTAGCCAGTTGTACATGGAGGATATTTCAACTGTCTCTCTGGAACCTCCACCACCTCTTCCTCCTCTTCCACCTGAAGAACCCGAACAGCCCCCGAAACCTCCATTTGCAGATGAGGAAGAGGAGGAAGAAATGTTACTGCGAGAAGAACTACTTAAATCTTTAGCAAATAAACGAGCTTTCAAACCAGAGGTATTTAATACATTTTGCATATAGCCACTAGATGGCAGCCTTAGTACATCCTGATTTAGAATGTATGTGTTTTGCTTTTTGTTTTTGTTTTGGGAAAAGTAGGATGTATGTTAGAAACCGGACAAGATGATGGGTCATTTAGACTTTTAAAGATTTTTTTCTTTATTTCAGCTATTTACAAAGGATGCCATAAATCCTAATAGGATCAAATTGGGTGTAGAAATGGATCTGTAGCTGGATGAGGACTAACAAGAACAAAATTCAGCTAGCATTGTCCATCCTGGAAAAAGATTTGTGAAGTGGGATGAACATTATGCTTACCTTGCAGATTTTACAATGTAACAAAGTATCTTCTAACTTTGTTTTTTAACAGTTAGAAGCCCAGTGCATTTACAGTAGCTTAGGTCTTTGAAGAGAAGAGGCTCTTCTGGTATTGGACATGTTGCTACACAATATTGTTTGATCACATGGTCATTCTGCATGGTATGGGAAAAAAGCTTCATCCTTTAAAAGAGGTCAGGGCTGCTGTAAATAGGCACCAAAATTTTAAAGATTTTTTTAGTAGAAAAAAAATTTGCTCATCCTTTAATGCCTTTAAGGTAAATACTATTTTTGTATGTCCCTAAATCCAATCTGGTGAATTTTTAAAAAAATCAGAAGTAAAATTTGTTGGATCAGATACCTGTTTTTCAGAAAGACATCATAGTGGATCTAGCAGGATTGAAGTATTGCAGCTTTTCAAAGCCATCTGAATAATGCTGTGATTTTTTGGTGATTATCTAATTTTAGTCATATGGTAGACATTATCGGAGTTGATTTGTAATGGAAGGTTTGTAAGTTTCCTACTTTAAAATAATTACACAATCCTTTACTCATATTGATACTCCTACATACATACATAGTGAGAGACCAACATTGTGCTTGTATTGTTTATTGATTTAAATATATAGCTTTAAGAATAGTTTTAATACAATATTTAAGTGGTTTTTATTTTTTTTATTTTTAGGAAAACTCAAATAATAGCAGTCCACCTTCTCCACCTTTTCCCAATAATTCTCATTCTGTGCCAAGAAGCAATCTTTCTGCAGTCAGTATTAATACTGTGTGTCAACCTCGTATAAAGAACACAAAAATTATTAGAGTACCAAGACCCCCCCGAACAGTCATTGCGGTAATGAAGCATTTTTAAATTTCTTCCTATCTGAAAGTGCCTTATACATTGTCATATGAAGAAAGAGACTAAAATTGAATGTTTTGTTTTGTCTGCCTCCAACTGCTAGTATAACGAGTCTGGGGAAATGCTGATTTCAGAATTGTGTACAGTTAGAAGCTAGAAGTCAACATTACTATAAAAAGCTAGTAGTTAGCTTTTGTACTCTCAAATAAATTGAAATTTGGTGTACAATTAAAAATGAAATGATACTAGATCTTGCTTGTGTCTTCATTCTGTGACTGATAATTTTATTTCTGCAGCTTCCAAAACACAAGTCAGTTGTTGTTACATTGAATGATTCAGATGACAGTGAATCAGATGCAGAACAACCTAACTCAACTAGTAATGAATTTGGAGGCTTGGAATCTATGATCAAAGAAGCTAGAAGAACTGTGGAGGTAAATGGATGAGGGCTGGCATGTACAGTATGTCAAATGTTTCTTTGAAGACACATATTTCTTACTTTCTCTGTGTTTCTTTATAGGACAAGTTAAAAAAAACTTGTAAAATGGCTCTTCCTCTGAGCTTGTAGACAGAGCAAGCAATTTCAGAATCTTCTTCCAAAATTGGGCCTTTTCAATACTTATATTTTCTTGTGTTTTACTACTTGCTTTCATGGTTTTGTGTTCTAGGTTATGATAGTTGGCTGTTTTTTATGATCTCTTACTGGAATTGTGAAAATTCCTTGATCAGGAAACAGAACTTTTCAGTTTCCTTCTGGACCATGCCGTACTTGGAGTAGTTCAGCCGTTTCTTCCAAACTTGAAGAGCTTTGAGGTGTTCTGGGGAAAACTGAAACAGGCAGTTTTGGAGTTGGACCACCCCAAGAATGACACAGTCTGGAAAAAGATTTGGTATAGTCAGGAGAGAAATGAAGCATTCAAAGTTCTCCAGAACATACTTTTGGAAAGGAGCGCTAAAAAATTATTGGCCCTTCCCTCAGAGTGAGTTAGTCCTATCTTGCTGCTCTCCTGTCATCTAAATCCACATTCTTCAACCAAGCAGTCTTTACATGTGTTGGAAGTATAACTCCTAGAATTCTCAGCACGTATGGCTGAAGGAAACCTGTAGGCCTGAAAAAGCTATTCCATATAACAAATTAACTTTTCTTCTGAAGTAGTATACCATATTAAGGTTCCTTTATTGGATCTTTTTGTTACAGGCATCAAAACCCAAAGCACCTTTAAAGTCAGAAAAAGAAAATAATCCTGTGAGAACTCCTGAGGCTTTGCCAGAAGATAAAAAAATAGAGTATAGACTTCTAAAAGAAGAGATTGCCAGGTATATTTAATATATTTTAAGAAATAAGAAAACAAGCTATTGTTTAAATTAATCTCCAAATTATTGCCCTTTCTGTCTGAGTAGATTCATTTGGTAATTTTAGCTTATTTTAAATTCTTCTACTTGGGATTGGCTTATTTTTCAGATACTGTTTTACTTTCTCTGAAAATTTGTTCTGATTTTTGCTGAATTTCTGTAATTTGAAACATGTACATGAAAAATGTGTTTCAAATCTTTTTAGTCGGGAGAAGCAACGCTTGATAATGTCTGAACCTTTGAAGACAAGTTCATCTCCAGTAAACTCTGACGTTGAAATTGATGGAGTTGGTAGGATAGCCATGGTAACAAAGCAAGTTACAGATGCAGAGGCAAAACTCAAAAAACACAAGTAAGACTTTTCACTGTGATGTCATCTCTATGGATTGTGGTTTAATGTGAAAGGAAGGTTTAATCTTTTATATTCTGCTGCTTAGTGCAAAATGTCTGTAATCTGTTCTAAATAGATAGTTGCCCATGAGCAGATGTCTATAACTACTTTCTGGTTAATCTAAATGCATTCCTTTTTTAAGTTACCTTGCATTTGAGATCCCAATATTTTTTCATCCTAATAGATTCTTCCTGATATTTATTGGGGTTGTGGAGGTAAAGGCTGGTAGGAGCCACAAACAACTCCATAAGATTTCACTGAGCACTCCAGCAACAAAGTGGATGAAAAATCTGCCTGGGCCTTTTTCCACTTTCCTTTAAAGTGAGAAAAGGATCCCGGATAATATAGTCCTTGGAGTCTGGTCCAGTGGGCAGATGTTAGGAAGTTGGAGGGTTCTTTCTTCCTTAATTCATTGGACCAGCCAGCAGCCGGCCTTGGCCGTTCTTTATACAAGGCTTACTTAACAGCAAGAAAAAAGAGTAGGAGAAGAGTGAGGTTTTACTGACAGAGATTGGTGTTGAGGTAACCACAGCTAGTGAGATTCTTGATGAAAGGATGAGCAGTGCAGCTGGAATGAGCAGTCTGATGGTCTACTCAAATGGAAATCTGTACAAGAGTAACGCTCTGCAAAATGGTGTCTACTGAAATTGTGACTGCTATACCCAAGTATCTTTCTCTAATGAGAAAGCAGTCAGTTTACTGCAACCTTTGGAATATATTTGTTTATATAGTTGCTACCAATGCACTCTCTGCTTGTGTGATTTACTTATAGTTTTTGGGTATTTTTAACTGGAAAAAATGTGACTCTTTTAACAACTTATGGGAAACTGAATATTCCAACCTCCAACAACTGCTTTAACAGCTTTTTGGAACTACTGTATGTGTATTGTTACAATAATGAATACTTGAATTTTAAAAATGGCAATACTTCTGTCATGCAACAACATTACATCCATATGTGCTGTTCTCTAAATGTTGGATGCTTTAAGTACTGTTTGGCACTAAATACTGTGACACTTTAAGATCTGTAATGACATTAAATTATTGATGCAACTTGACTGTTGAAAAGCTGAGTAATTATGTAAACACATTTTGGGGACCTCTGTTCCATACATAACTTTCTGCTAAATAGGATATGATAAAGATTTAGAGTTTGATTACTCTCCCCATATCTTTTTTGTGTCATATATTTTGTGTCAGAGTTTATTTATAGATACATACTTGTATTATGAAAAAAATATTTGTAGTAATGCTCCCCGTTTTTCCCCCTAAAAGAACAATATCCTGTTTGGTAGGAATTGTGGTACATGCAAATGAATGTAAAGCTAAGTGCTGTAGATCTGCATACCCTTCCATAATCAACTTTCTCAGAATTAGATACAAATTTTAGACTGCAGTATTGATTCTGGAGTTGGGCAGCCAATATAAATAAATAAATCATTCTTTGAATTACAATAGCTCAGTGTGCCATTTCTTTATAGTTTACACAGATTCTCCTCCCTCCCTAATTTTATGGTTGCATTTTGTTTTTAATTACAGTCTGTTAATTGAAAGAAAATGTAACAAAAATTTGTGAAAATATCTAGACTTCAAATACTTTTGATGGTGGTTCTGATATTATAAAGCTTTTTATATAGAATGTAACTGTTCTCTTTAGACTTCTCTTGATGAAGGATGAATCTGTGTTAAAACATCTTCTACAGCAAGAGGCAAAGAAGAAAGAATCTGTTCGTCTTGCTGAAAGCAAGATTGCAAAACTTAATGAGCAGCTACAGGCAACAGAAAAAGTGCTAAATGCTAATAAGATGTTTTTAAAGAAACTTCAAGAACAGGTAAGTGTGTAAATAAGGTCATGTAGCAGTACTTTTAAAGAGTTGCTGACCTTACTGGATGTGTTTAAGAGTTTTTTAAAAATTTAGTTTGTTTTGATTATTGCATTTGCTGAAGAACGTTGAAATGCTTCAGATTCACAGAGTACAGCAACGAGTAACAGTTAAGAAAGCATTGGCATTAAAATATGGAGAAGAGCTTGCTCGAGCCAAAGCCCTGGCTAGCAAAGAAATTGGAAAACGAAAACTTGAACATAGCCATTTTGGAGTAAGTTTGTTCTTGGAAATTTAAGAATTATTGTTAATGAAATAGTCATTATATGTAATAAACTTTTACTGTTCCAAGTTGTAGTTCCCAGATGAAACATGAATGAAAATTAACTTAGAGACATACTAGTAAAAACTAATTTTCAGCTGTAAGTGAAAAACTGAAAGGAGTATTGCAATTTGTATATTGGCTAGTGTGATCCCAGGAACCACTCAATTTTCCCCTAATTTTTAAGGTGGATGTGAGCTTATTTTGCAATTTGTTGCCTCTCTTTCTATAATATGTCTTCAAAAAACACATGGCCACCTCTTCTCTCTGCTACCAGCATCCCTGAGACTGAGAAAGGAACTGGGAAATTGCATCCAGTGTAAAAACGTGTTCCAGACCCCACTCCAGCCCAGAGATTAGCAGGAACAGAGTGGTTTGGTTCTCAGAATACAGCAGATAACAAATACTGCCTGCTGTTCCTGCTAGGATAGATGGAAAGAAAAAGAAAGGAAAAGATAGTAATAAGTCTGTGAATGTTGAGGTTTGCAGTGACCAGTAAGCAAAATGCTTATTTTTATTCTCCTCCACCTTCACCCTCCTTCCAACCTCTTCACAGTATAATGAGAGAGATGGAGCCTTGGATCTATGCTTGCTAGCCATTTGGCACATACAGATACGATCACATACTCGAAAACCTGACAGTCTAACTATAGGCTCTTTCTCATATGACTGGGGTGAAGAGGCAGGCTGTGGTTTGGTGAGAGGCCAAATGAGCACTTGCTATGATGAGTAAAACTGTGGATCATTGTAAATATACTTATTGTGGAATGGTTCAGTTGAAACCTTTGTAAATATGCCATAAGGGAAATTACATTGCACTTTTCCTCCTGAGCACATAAATTCTCCCTAAAAAACAATAATGATGAAGTTAGTCAAATGTTGTGTTTCTAATTTACCTTGCCCATAATTGAGTTCATGTGAGAGATCTTTGCTTCTTTGCAGCCAAACAAAACATTGAAACTTGAGAAATCACCTTCATCAAGTCCAAAGAAACATTCTGCAGAGTTGATTGCACAAGAGAAAAAAAGACTGCAACAACTACAATATGAGTATGCTCTGAAAATTCAGCAACTAAAAGAGGCGCGTGCATATCAGAATAAGGATCGATCAACTGTTGTCCCTGTTGTAGAAGAAGAATCTGAATTTGCACTACCTCAGCCTTCCCTTCATGATCTTACACAAGATAAATTGAGCTTGGATATTGAAGAAAATTGTTTTGATGATGAAATTTTGTCCAATTGTAGTAGAGAGCGAAGAAGGTCTTTCAGAGAATCAAATTCTTTTACCAAACCTAATTTCAAGCATGTGGACACTCCCAAGCAAGAAGCTGCAAACAAACTTTCTAAAAAGACATTAGAACAACCAGAGCTATTTTTGGGTCTGAATATTGATGAACTGAAAAATCTTTATGTGAAAGCTGATGGCTTGAAAGATGTCTTGCAAAACAATGCACCATTCATGATTTCTAATGAAGAAAATGTTTGTGGTCAA
Source organism: Candoia aspera (assembly GCF_035149785.1). Lineage (NCBI taxonomy): Eukaryota > Metazoa > Chordata > Lepidosauria > Squamata > Candoiidae > Candoia > Candoia aspera. Next base: position 45,467,066 of record NC_086159.1, read on the forward strand.
GTAAGTCTGTATATTAAATAATAGAAAATTGATGGCTTCAACTTACAGTTAGTAATGCTCAGAATAGGAGTTGGGAGAGTTTTTATTAATTTGTCTTACTGATTTCTGTTGTTCTGCTTTAAAAAAGTAGACAGACTCTAGTCTTGGATCCAACATACTACATTTTTAATCACTATGGTCTGAATCTTCATATGGTGTTTAAATATATATACATGTATACTGTTTCCTAGGAAATAACAGTGGACATAGACCAGTTCACAGCTACGAATAAACAAACAGAAGGAAAGCCATACCCATTTGGACCATATCATAGTCCTCTTCTTGTTTTTAAATCTTACAGGTATGAACGTGGAATTGTTTAAGACATTTGCCACCAATGGTATACTGTATTAGAGCTGTTTAGGACCTAAATGGGAATTTCTAATGTAATCAGAAAATGTCCTGTTGAAGTATGTATATATGTATGCATGTCTAAGAAGAAATTGGGGAAACAGTTGGGTGGTACTGGAAAATTATAACAACTGGCCTGATAATAGTGGGGTTGGGGAATGACTAGAGAGAAAAGTGTTTATTTGGGTTAACTAAGGGAACGCCTCTCCCCGTTACATCTGCCCATCCCACCAGATCCAGTAGAAAGAGTACGTTACGGGTTCCGTTATCTGGGGAGCTAGATCTGGTGGGCCCTAGGCAGCGGGCCTTTTCTGCTGTGGCACCTGTGTTGTGGAATATTCTCCTTGAGGTGATGCTGGCTCCATCACTTCTGAGCTTCGGAAGGTCCCTCAAGACATGGTTATGCCATCAGGCCTGGGGACCCTAGGGGACTGGTGAACTAGTGAGGTGGCTCCATTATTAACATACCTTCTCCTACTATTTCTTTGCCTTAGCTTTGTTTTTTATAGTTTTTAATGTTTTTTTAATAACAATGATAATCATTTTAGATATTTATTAATTGTTTATCTTTGTTATATACCACCCAGAGTCACTAGTTGTGAGATGGGCAGCTATATAAATTGAATAAATAAATAAATAATAAAAATAAATAAATTTAAATACCTGCAGTCCTGAGGTGGAAGGAGGGCCTATAATGATTGATGCACAATTGCACTTTCAGAAGTTGAGAACTACAGAGATTCTAAGCTCATTGCATATGGTCTCTATTCTGAAATAGAGCGGTGGGGGTGAGCAAATTTTGCAACAGAGGAGGTATATTTGCTCTGTGTTTCAGAAAAAAAGATAGAGGGATGCATTTGGGTTAACCAGGAGTAAGTGGTGATACGCTTACCCAAATATCCCACACAAGTAGACACACGCTTTATCTTATTCAGTCTCTCCATTCGCATCTATTCACACATACTCACCATTTTTACATTCCTTTTCCTATTCATTTTTTCATATAGTCCTAAATGCAATACTCACTCTCTTTCCGTATAAATACAGTAAAATTTCCCTCCCTCCTTTTTTGGGAAATTAGACTTCAAAAACCATCTCCAGTGACAACATTGGATTATGCTATCTAGATAAAGTATTAGTGCATAACAATTTTGGTAGTGGTTGGTGGTAATCTGTTGTTAAAGGATTCTGTGCACAAAAATAAAACATTTACCTTCCGTTTGGGCTGAATAACCAATGGCAGGTTATTTATCTGATTATGATTACAATTATCTTTGATTTGAAACCAATTTAGTACCTTTCCCATTTTTGCTTAAAAAAAATTCTTGATTATAAGTATAATGTGTTTTTACTTATGTTTTTTAGGTTTAGTCCTTATTTTCGAACGAAAGAAAAACTTTACCTCAGCTCAGTATCCTACAGCAATAGGATTGAACCCAAACAGTGTTTTTGTCGTTTTGATTTAACAGGCACATGCAATGACGATGATTGCCAGTGGTGAGTAGTTCTTATTTCATATCTTAAATTAAGCAAATTGTATTGCACAGACTATTGCCTGAAGAATTGAATTGAATTTGTCATTGGTTTAAGCAGGCTTTTTGAGCAAAAACAGTATAAGCAGGTTTAAGAATTGTTAAAATATGGTAACATATTCTTTAAAAAAATCATGCTTGTTTTCCTTTTGTACCTTTAAAACTAACTTGATGAATATACATTTATATTTAAAGGAATAAATTACGGCACCAGGTATATGCAAAGAGATTTGTAATTCACCCACAATACGACTCTCAAGACTTGTAATGTCTAAACAAAAGCAAATTTCTAACATAGATGACTCTCATATTCATATGTGTGGATTTGAAAGAGAGCTTTTATAGGAAATTTATTGAACAAGGCACAAGAAGTCTTACCAGAAAAAGAGATTATAGTGTTACTACTTTTGGTTTGGCTTGTAATAGAGCACATTGGGATTCATTAGTGCTCATTTTATTGCAGAATTCAGTTTTTATATTTTGAAATCTGTTTTGTTCACTGAATTTATTTCTGGCTTATTAATATAGACCAAACACCTGGGTTGTCATAAAAATTCCATCTGGCTATAAAAAATCCTACCAGAATGGCATTTTTAATGCCTCACAATAGATTGGCATAGCTGAGTATTCCAAAGGAAGGTTACTGTAAATATGTATTCTTTATGAGAAAAGGGCACATTTAGATAGCTGATTGTTCTCAACTTCTAATAGCTGAAATAGTTTTAGCTATTACTTAAAATAAATTTTCATATATTGTGATATTGTGTTTGCAGTTTTTTCTTCTTGCTTTTGTGAAAAACAGATTATTCTTTACTTTTAGGCAACACATGAAAGACTGCACTCTTAGCAGGAGACACCTGTTTGAGGATGTTCTTTCATACAATTTAGCTTTGATAGGCTGTTCAGATAAAAGTACTGATGAGGAGATAAGTACTGCAACAGGTAGGTTGCATACTGGTATATCAACAAAGCTTTTCAGTTCTGTAATGTTACTTGTTAAATTTGATTATAACATTTTTTGTGTAGAAAACAAGCTGCTTTCTAACACTTCCAGTTTACTTTGTAATGAGATTCATCAGAATATTATGCAACCTTCTGTTATATTAGTCTTATGTAAGCCTTTATTTTGTTATGTAACTCACTGTGTTAAAATTAAGGATTAAATTTATAAAAGTGATGTTTGCAGTTGTCTTCATTGTAGTAAGTTTCACCAATTTAACACTCACTTTCCTTTGATTTTTTCTTTATTTTGTTTTTTGTGGATTTCTTCCTAGACGTATGAATGCACACACTTGTAAAATCTTGATTGCAGTGTAAGTCTTAGATATTGTTGTCATCTCATTTCAGAAAAATACATAGAAAAGCTCTTCGGGGTAAATAAAGATCGCATGGCAATGGATCAAATTGCTGTTCTTCTAGTTAGCAATATCAATGAAAGCAAAGGACATAGTAAGTAACTTTCACAATATCAACTATGTTTTAAGATGCATTTCACATTTGCTTGAAGAGTTTCTTTTAGAAACCATTGTTTCTTAATCTTTCTTCTCCTCTTCCTTCCTAACAGCTCCTCCATTTACAACTTGGAAAGACAAAAGGAAATGGAGGCCAAAGTACTTGAAAAAAACGCCATCAGACAGTGATAGTAGCAGTGAGGAGGAACTATCTTCTGGTCCTATTAAATATGGTAATATTAATATAAAACAGCAATCACAAAAATTGTTTAGAAAAATATTCATGCTTCACACATTTAATTGGTTTTTGTCTTAAGTTTGTCACACAATTATATATGAATGCTAACATAAGAAGCAACTTCGAAGATAAAAACTTTGTCTTAACAAGAGATCATATGATTCTAACTTGGGCAGAGTATATGTAGTTATTCAGAATCTTTTGTCTCAGTTACTTCAGTTCTGGGAGAATCCTTAATTTGTTGCTTTAATGACAGTTATTCAGCAACAACTGTCAACATTCTCAAAAAAACCAAATGGTCATATTTAGTCAGATTTTTAGTGGAACAGACTAAAACTGTTGTTTCCCAGAGTTAGTTCTCTTTGACCCTCTCATTTTCAAAATAAAACAATTTTATGGGAAAACACATTTTTCGGTTTCTTTTGCTGTGAAACTTAAATGTGCCCCTACTCCTCTGCAACCCATTTTAACTTAGAAGACCCAGAAGACTGGCTGGCCTGCCTGCCTGCCTGAAATAGTTAAAATGAGGAATAATTTCAGTCATGAACATTATGATAATCATAATGTTTTTATTTCTAGCTCCTCCAGTAGAAAACAAAATAAGTGTTCCTGCTCTGGATGCTGTTGTGACTCCAGATGATGTGAGGTATTTTACCAATGAGACTGATGACATTTCAAACTTGGAAGCAAGTGTACTTGAGAATCCTTCTAATGTTCAGCTTTGGATCAAACTGGCTTATAAATACCTGAATCAAAATGAAGGGTAAGTCAGTCAGTCAGTTGCACTTTTGCTCAGAGGCTTCTCACCTGCGCTGCCGTGATTGCATGTCAATTTTTGTTTCCTTGCTCAAAGACAAGCAAGCTATTGTTTAAAAACACCTGAAAAACAATTTGCTATATTGCTGTGTTAACAAAGTGTAAGGGTAATAAAAGACTGATATATTCTAAGACAAAGCATGTTTATTTTCAGCGTGTTGTAGTAGAAAGGCTTGTCTGTTATAAAAATGGATTACACAATTCAGTAGTTTCAAAGGTTAATATGAAAATTCTCCATTTTGCTCTTTTAAAATGTATTGCAATAAAATAGGAAACATTTGTCTCAAAGATGATGATAATTCGGGAATAACTTTCATGAAAAGTGCTAACTTTTTTCAGAAAAAACTGGCAAGTATTCAAAGAACGTTAGCTGGCAGCAAATCTTAGTTGCAAAATGCTGTAATGCAAGAAAGTATATGTCATAATAAATCTGTTCGTTTAAGGTACTACATTTTTCCCCCCAGCAACAGACCAAAATGGCTGCCTCTTTACAAGTTGTTACAATATTTTCTTGTTTTTCTTTTCTTCTTTTTTTTTTTTTTACAAAGATCATCCTCTGAATGTTTGGATTCAGCTTTAAATGTTTTGGCCCGAGCACTAGAAAATAACAAAGACAATTCTGAAATCTGGTGTCATTATCTCAAGCTGTTTTCAAAAAGAGGGCTTAAGGAAGAAGTGCAGGAAATGTGTGAGACAGCAGTGGAGTATGCTCCTACTTATAAGATCTGGTGGACTGTAAGTTACATGTGTATGAAAAGCTACCATTGAGTGTTTTTGTTTAAAAACTCTTCAGTGTAAGTCCTTTAATTAATATAAAATATTTTCCCTATTAAATCACTGGGCTTTTCTTACTAGGATTGCTTATGTCTGATATGGAAATATGGAAGCTCAAGAATTATACCAAACGCTGGAATGCATTTAAGTGTCTGTATATACACATGCATACATATACATACAGTCCCTTTCCCATGCCTTGAGAGTTTTAGAAAATGCTTTCATAGTAGTATCTTACCCAGGCACTTTTTGAGCACTGAGTTCTTTCTGTCCTAAACTAAAACTAAATGCTTTAGTGGAAAGTAATTATTTAACTTAAATAGTTATAAGTCAGTGATAGACTGTATTGATTCAGAACTCACTGAGTTAAATATTTCTAGTGCATCCTTCAGAGGTTTCACCCTTTTGTTTCTACATCTAGTGTCTTGAGAACTCTGAATCCTCCTTGGCATGATACATTATCACATCCTATGTCTATCTGTAACAAATGTTTTATTTACTTACTTACTTACTTACAGAATTTATACAACCTCCTACTCTAGGTAGCTTACAATACAAAAAAATACAAAAATACATGCCCACTCAGGCACAGTTGGGGACAGAAAGTTCCAGAAATAACCTGAATAACTTTAAGGGTTTACCTATCTTGAAATCTTGTGTAATTTTATGTTATAAGCAAACAAAAGTGATTCTTATAGTTAAGAGATAATATTTTCTCCCAACTATTGTTCAGTTTCTAAATCTTGAAAACTCATTTGATGGAAAGGATTATGTGTGTGGAAGGATGCTGCAGTTCCTGATGGAAACTCCAAAGAGTGAGGAGAACATGGATATTTGGTCCTTTTACTTGCTGGAGCTGTTACTGTATAGAGTTCACTTAAGTCTCTTTACTGGAAAGTATCAAAACGCCATTGCATTATTTCAGGTATTTGCTTATATTATAATGTTACAATTTCATCCAAATAATTCTAGTATTAGAGTTTATTGATAGTTCGTGATGTCTTGCAGAGGCTAGTGCATCCTCTGAGTAAAAAAACAAAAAATGAGCAGCAATGGGAGCATTCTAATTTTTACCAAAAAACATGTGAAAAGAAAGAGGAATCCCCATTTGTTTACCAGCTGTCTTTGACAACTACTATATTGTGCACAAAAGAGTCAGAAGAATTAAGATTGGAAGTCAAAGTACTTTTTAAAATAGGCAGACATGTCTTTTGTATAAAATGCATAGTAACTTTCTAGAAGATGAAATTAATTACTCTTACAGGTGGGCTTATGCCTTAATTAGTCTCTTTAAAATTATGGTCCTAACACTAATGTAAGAGTTACAAGGCAGGGTTAAAGGCCAGTATACAGAAATTCTAGTCCTTACTCTTGTTGCTGCTGGTTTTGTTTCATGAGCAAGACCAGCATAGACCTTATATGAGCAAGACCAGCATAGACCCTAAACTCCAAAAAGTACCCCCAGCCCCAATTGTTAGTCATCTAAGATAAAGAAATTGCACAAGTAAGCTTTTATTTACACGGAGATATGTATCTTGGTTGAAATTATGCTTTTTGATCTGGGTGGTTCTTATCCTCTAAAGTCAGACCTGAAAAAGTGCCTTTAGAAGATCCAGAATCTAGGTTTAGGACTTGTAGAGCCAGCTGCTCCCAGGTGTTTCTACATCTGAAGGTTCATTCTTGTCCTTTGATAAGGACTCCTCTAAGGGAGGCATGACAAGTAATTAAGTTTAAGCTTTATATCACTTTCTGCTCCACAGAATGCTCTGAAGTCAACAAGTGATAAGGTCATAGTGCAACACCTCACTGTAAGTGACCGCTGCTTAGCTTGGCTATCCTACATACATTTGATTGAATTTGGAGATCTTCCAGTTAAGTTCTATGATCCTGCCAATAGCAACCCTTCAAAATTAATGAAAAAGGAGGCTTTTTTGATACCTTGGAAAACAGTGGAAGATGTGAAGGCTAATCCTGATACGCTGTTAGCTTTATTTGAAGGTAATTATACTAATGTAAAATCAATAGTGGTTTAATTCTTGAAGTAATGCTTAATAGTATGTATAATGTAATTCTGATCAGTGTGGTATTACTGATTTTCAAGCATTGATTTTAGTCCTTTATACATTAACTCAGAGTAAATATATCTATCTTAGTGCAACTTCTTTCTAAGTAGGCACACATGGCGTTAAAATTGTCCTACAAAGCCATCCCTGCAGACCACCTCTTCTCTCGAAACATTCTGGGAATTGAAGTCTCAGTACAAGTAGAGAGCGCTACTGTAGTCTTACTCAGTTGGTTCATGGACGTCAGTTTTATAAAGCTAATGTTAAAGGATTGTACTAAAGCTGAGTTAAACAGTTTAGTAAATAATAGTAAAATAATTTTTGCTTACTAATGACATCTTAACAGTAGCAGATTTATATCCATTATTAATTGTTACAATTCTATATCCACAAAATATTTAATGCATTATATTCAGTTGGGGGGAGAAGAAAAACGTGGAATGTTTCTTTCTATTACTTGCAGTGAAGATCCATAGATTTGATAGGCCATTTTATCCAAAGTCCTGCTACGTTGTGTATTCTCTCCTGTTTGTTTCAATGAAATAGCAAGCAAGCGAGCAAATAGTGTATGAGTAAGTTTCCAGACTATTTCAAGTAATCAATGATAGCTTCAGAGCTGACCTAGTGTTCTGCCAAGTGTCCAGGTAGTGATCAAGTGCCCAGACAATTGGTTCTTTTAGATCCAGAGACAATAAGCACACTAGTGAGTAAAGAGATTTTAAGCTTTATTATTAACTTAAGCAAACAGATTTAAATGGATACACAGTTCAGGCAGATTAAATGGAAGCATAAACAGCGTAACATAAAGAAAACTCATAACATACTGAGCAAGATGATAACCAGTCTACCATAGGCTGCCAGGAGCCCCTTCATAAGGACAGTGGAGATACCCCAGGGTGGCTCAATTTCCACAGCTCAGGCCTATGTAGAAGCTACCAAACTCAAAAGCCAGTCCTAAGGTTTTTTTTTATCAAAGTCTGGCCCTAAAACCTTGTAACTCTGTTTCTATGCTATAGAGACTGCAGGGTCTGACCTTGACTGGATAGTTCCCAATGTCTGGAGCACCTGTTTAATCCAAGAGCCTGGGAAACTTTACAGATAAGCTAGTGCTTAACAAAACAGTCTTGGGGTTTTCTCTTCTCCCCCCACTTTTCAAACAGAAATAAAAAAAACAAGCCAGCTAAACATTAGTATAACTCAGAATAAACTCTAAGCTTCTTCATGTGAAGGAAATCGAAATATGTAACTTAAATTTCTCAAAATACAATTGTCTTCCATGTTGCCACTACACCTAGCTCTGCAGGTACACAGTTCTTTAAGAGCTCCTTTCCCCATCCCTAATGTTAGAATTGCAACACTGGAAAAAACCTAACCTGCTAAGTTTCCATGGCAGCTAGATGTTCTAAGCTCAGATCTCTCACTTTTAGAGAAAACTCCCCTTCTATCCTTATAAGTAGAGATTTAGCATATCCTGTTTTCCTATGAGACACTCCTAGGAATTATAGAATTGCTATTCTGTAACATTAAAAATATTAAATGTATGATTTATGATAAGTGGCATACTTTACCATAATAAATTTTGTTGCTCATCTTATAAATTCAGATTATAAATGTAAATGATCCTTTAGAGATAGTAAAAGACTGATTCTTTATTAGTTTTGACAACTTCCTTAGGAAAGTTTGGAACTTCCTTTCTAATTACATTTTCATAAATAGTGCCCGAAATGTGTGCAGATGTTCTTTTTCCTAGATGTGGATGGCAGTTACATATGCGTATTCGACGACAATATTTTATATTTCTAAGTGTGTAATTTTTATTTTGTGTTTGTCTTATTTTAGATGCCATCCAATCATGTACAAGTGAGGATGCCTCCACTGAGAAAGCAGTTCTTTGCCTTCCATTGTACAGAAACATGATTGTTTTGCAGCAGCTGTTAGAAAGGTTTGTTTTTGTTGAAAAATTGACTTTTTTGTATGCTACTTCCATTATATTCTTGAACCAGCTCTTTGCATCCTAATACAATAGTACACAGAAGACTAAGAAGAGGTCTCTTTGTTTCTACTTTTTATTCATCATATTCATATAGTTGCCCATCTCACAAAATGTGATTCTGGGTGGTGGAGAATAAAAGAAATTAAAAAACAATAGTATAAAAAACAATTGACAATTAAAAGATTAATATTACAATTTAAAAAAGGCAAGGGGAGAACAACCGATACTAACAGCAGTGGAGCTACCTCAACAACCCACCATTCCCTTGGGGCCCCCAAGCCTGATGACATAGCCAAATCTTGAGGGACTTGTGAAAAGTTAACAGGGATGGAGTCAGCCTGACCTCGAGAGGAGATGATGTCCCATGAGGTGGGCGCCACAGCAGAAAAGGCCCATCTCCTGGGTCCTGCCAGACATAGTTGTTTAGCAGATGGGACCTGCAACGTACCTTTTCTGCTGGATCTGATGGGGCAAGCAGATGTAATCAGAGAGAGGCAGTCCCTCAAATAACCCAGCCCCATGCCATGAAGGCTTTAAAGGTCAAAATCAGCACTTTGAATTGGACTCGGAAGCAAACTGGCAGCCAATTCAGCTCGCGGAGCAGAGGTGTAACATGTACCATTTGTCATGAGTAAGGATGGCGAGCAGAGGGCTCCCATCCAGACTGTTAAGCGCATGCGTAGCACTGAGGAATTAGGTAGCCAAAGAGACACAGATCGGGACCGCCTTAACCTTTGGGGTTTATATGGCTGGGTTTTTCCCATGCTTCTTTAGTTTGTTAGGATTCCTGTTATGTACAAGCAATAAAACATTAGAGACCAGTTCCTTGTCTCAGCGTGTTTCCTGGCAGTTAGGACATCGTTTTAGGGGCATACATAACTGCCTGAGCTGCTTCATTCTGCCCTAGCTGAAGCTTATGGATACTCATCAAGAGCAGCCCTGTAGAGCATATTACAATAGTCCATCTGGGAGGTGACCAGGGCATGAGTGACGGTGAGCAGAGCTTCCTGATCTAGGAACAGGCGCAACTGGTGCACAACACGAAGGTGTGCGAAGGCCGTCCTAGCTATGATTGCCAGCTGCTCTTCAAGCAGGAGTTGCAAGTCTAGAAGAACCCCCAGTTGTGCACTGGGTCTATTTGGGGCAGTGCAATCCCATCCAGAACCAAAGATGGCATAGTCCCAGAAACCGAAGGCCCCAAAACCCAGCCTCTCAGCTTTGCCAGGGTTCAGTTGAAGTCTGTTGTTCCCCATTCAGACCCCTACAGCCTCCAGGCAGTAGAATAAGACATCAACAACATCACTTAATTCACCAGGGCCAGAGATTATAATTGTGATGGAATGTGAGGGTGACCTTGGAAGATGGGGGGAAGAGATGCCGCCTAGGGAATGATCAGATAATAGAGAAAGGAGCCTTCAACAGCCAGAGAAACAAACTTAGGAAGGATCTACCCATGAAGATGTTCATGAAAAATTTCACTGTTTACATTCAAGGTGGGAAGCTGCTATTGAGCTGTGTAAATCACTTCTGAAATTAAATCCTTTTGACTGTCACCTTTTGAAGACTCTAGTTGATTTGTACTTGAGAACAGGAGAGATTGAAAGAGCTTGTGATGTATGGCTATCAGCATTTGAGAAAAATCCTCAGAATGCCCAGGTTTTCTACTTTATGTGCAAATTCTTCATGATGCAGGTAAAACAACTTGTTTCATATTTGGTTTATTACTTATTACAGTCAAGAGTTTCTCCAGTGCAAAATGGAAAGTTTATTGTGAGATATAGTAGAAATAGCTTTAGAACTCAGAGTACAAATGTCTTTTGCCCAGATTTGTTGCTTATAGATGTTACAAGATTGAGATATGAATCTGAACCTTTTGCGTTATTGGGTGGGTGATGTAGAACTTGGTGGCAAAGAAGGTTTAACATTCCAGATGAATTTCTCATTCCTTTTATACGTGAAAGGATCTTTTCTATTGTTCTTTTATATATAAATCACAAAAGGTTTATTTGTCTTGGGTTGTTGTTTCTGAGCAACCACTTTGACTGTTCAGCTGTCCTCTTTTTCTGCTTTTATATGATTGCTAAAGTAGTACTTTTAATATTCCCATATGACAGTTCATTTAATTGATTTAGTTTCAAGAAGCCATTAAAATATTTTTTCACATAATGCTGAGTTGTACTGGATGTTCTATAATGTAGGCTAATACAAATTTTAACTCTTTTATGACAGAATAGATCAGATAGTATTCCTGCACTGTTGCAAGCTTTTGTTGCTGCATTTTTTGAATATGTACATCAAGAAAATAATCCTGTAGATTTATTACGGTAAGCCTGGCTAATCAGTGTTTTATTCAACATTGTATTACCTTCCTTTTTGACCTAGAAATTGTAGCATACACATATTTGTAGCAATTCTAGTCATGCATTGTCAGGTTCCAGTCTGCTCAGCGTATTTTTAGAAAAATTAAGTTATTTTCATTTGTCTGCTATTTAACGAAAGGATTTCAAAGGTTTAACAACCTAAATATATGAAGCACAAACTAAATATTTAGGTTCTCATTCCTCTAGACAACAGTTTTATTACTAATATAAATTTCATCTTCATACTTGTGCTAATATCACATTCAGTATTTTATTTCTGCACACAGATCACTGTTCATGCATTAGTATAATCCATTACACTATGTCTAACTTAGACAAGTTTCTCCACTAACAGATCACTCAACTTTTAGTGGAACATAGCCACTTCTGGTATTCTTTCTGTTTTTGTTGCTTTGAATTCAACCCATTGTTACTAAAAGCAGTGTTGAAGTTCTTTTTCTCAGATTTTAGAAATACTCTTTAACTGTAATTTTGAAAGCCCTGGTTAAGCTAACCAAGTTAATTAGATGAGGTTGAACTGAAGAAAATAATGATTCAAATGTTGAAATGAATTTCTACCACCTCTTTACTCTTGAAATAACTTCCAGCAGCTGCGACCTCTTCCGGTGTTGTATAGCCTTTTGCCAATGTATGAGTACTCCTCCTATTAATTAAAACTGTATGCAACTTTGAAATACACTCTTGTGCTAGTAGTATGGGTGGGAAAATTTTGCATCTGCCATAATTGACAGTCGTGTGTTTGTTGCAGAATCTGTTTTGATTCCTACTTACATAGTAGCATTTCCACTTCGATTTTTGCTACATTTTTATAAAGTTTCTATTGCATAATATTCTGTATAGTAAACATTTTCACACTGAAAACAGATTCTTTGTTTTAGATATTTTTTGAATTTCCCAATGCCAATTGAATTTACACCACCCTTGTATAAGGGAAGTTTTATGGAAGATGTTTTAAACCAGCAAATTCCTTACCTGTGGCAGATATACTGGTGAGATTGTTTGTTTGTTTGTTTTAATCCTAGAATGTTAATTTAGTATCAGTTTACATAGGAAGCCTTATACTAAATCAGTTCTTGAAGGGGCAGCTTATCTGTTCTTGGCAAATTCATCACGCCTGCAGCTTTCTAGCTGTAGTATGAAAAGATACTAGTAGTTCTTTGTACCACACTTTTGTGCAGTGCCCTTCTGCAGTTCAGTTTGCAGGTTAGTGTTATGAAGAAAGGATGGGAAAAATTTGGAACAGTGGATCTGTTTTTTTCCTAGAACCCTAAAGTCTACCTAGTGAAAAGAAGGAATACATACCTTTATAATAAAGAAATCTGAGTTCAAGAATTTCTTTTGGGTATTAAAACAGAACAGGGTTCACAATCTTCCACATCAAGGTTGTCTGTAGGAGGGATCAAAAGTCAAGATGATGGGTATGACCACATGATTAAAGCCCCACTCTACCTCCTACACCACATTTAAAAGTAAAAACTCTGTCCTGGTCACATGAAGGTTGTTTTCATTTCAGTATAATCAAAAGAGAAGAAAGGACATTTTTGTATGTACTGAAAATTGGAGTTTGGGAATACTTGCTGATGTATAGCCTTTTTTCCACCTGAGTATCTCCATTGGGGCCTGTTCCCCTATTGAGTACAACATTTTTATTTTGATAGCAGCATTTATTTTGAAACTATTAACAAAATATAAAATGTGCCTCTTTGTATTGAATTTAAACATTTCCCTTTAAGACTGGTATGCTTTTCTATTAATGGCTGCTGAATGTTAAAAATTAAAATACAGGTTTGGTTTATACATAAAAGAATGAGTTTACTATTCTTTTGCCATTATCTCCAACATAGCTAAGAGAAGGAATCAACAAGTTTGATTTTCCATTGATCCTTTTTTATCATTTCAAAATTCTAATCAGTGCCTAAAATCTTGTTTGGAAGTTCAGATTGTGTTAAAACAGGATATTTTATATAAATATGAAAGGTACTAGTACACAATGAAATAAAGGCAAATGAAATCTTTGTTCTGGCTGTGCAGTGTTTTGGGAGGGGAAGAAAATGAGCTCAAAACTTTGCTTGAGTTCTTTACAAATGTGTGTACATGAGCTCAACCGTAGTGTAGTGTTGTATGCAAACCAAAGTGTATTTTGACCTGGTGACAATTTTTGGTTCTAAATGTCAAGTTCCTCCATTATTTCCTTTTAACAAAAGGAGTATGTGTTTTGTTACAATTTTGTTTAATTAGTTTATACCAGTCTCTTCATGGAAGTTCTGTAGAAGCAACAGATGCATTTGAGGCAGCATTGGGAGCAGTCATGCAAGAGGAAATAGTTCAGCAGATCTGGATGGAGTAAGTATAAATGATGAGACATTACTTGACATCTGTCTGTCTGTCTGTCTGTCTATCTAATGTAGATAGCCACCTGTCTCACAAAAATGTGACTCTGGGTGGCAGATAACATGACAGTTAAAAACTCCATTACAATCTAAAAACAGTCAAACATAAATAAAACAAACATACAAAACCTAAGAACACGGGAGAACAACCATCACTTGATCTCATATAACCACCTTTCCCCAGGATTCCCAAGACTGATGAAAAAAAACATGCTCTAAATGCCTTTAATAAAATAGTGTATTTCAGAAGTATTCAAAGATGAGTTTTACTTGTGTTTTCCAGTTATCTTATTTTCATCAATGGCAAAGTTGTCAAATCCAACAATCAAGTTCAAGAATTCAAGCTTTTTACTGACCTTGTGAACAGATGTCTTGTTACAGTCCCCACACGTTACGCTATTCCATTTAGCACTGCTGAGTACTGGACCAACTATGAATTTCATAACAAGGTACAATATTTCAAAATCCACAGTAAGACAAACCTAATACAAGTAACGTTACAAGCAAGGTTTTGAGATCTTTCATTAGTCAAAAGGTTATAGGAACCCACAGGGGCTTGGGAAGAGGGCAAGAGAAATTTGATGTTGGAATCAACACTTTCAGGTGGAATGGCGGAAGATACGTGAAATTTAATGATCTCATGATAGTGTCGGGTTACTTGGATTGGGAGAGTTATCTATGGCTGGTTCTTCATTGTGATGTCTGTGATTCAAATTAATGGGATTCAGAATCTCCTTATACTGAGATATTAATTAGGAAGGTTTGCCTTTTAGCAGGATTTGTGCCCATCTACCTTATTTCCTTTTCAGTTACTGCTGCAATAGTACATCTGAGATGTGCTTGGACATTAGCTTAGGCTTTTTATTCTCCTTTTTGTTCTTTTATTTCGTTCTTTCTACTTTCTCCTAGTTATTATTTTTCTGCTTTCTGCTTTATGTTTTTATTTTCTCTTCCCCTTTATTTCTCTTCACTGCTTGCCATGTACCCATGATCCTGACGGCATCATTTAGTAGGTGCACCAGATAGGTAGTAAGCTACTGACTATGGAGGGAAATTCCTTGCTTCTAATCTGCTTGGAGGAAAGGAAAGGACTTTACAAAGCAGGCTGGATGCAATTGCTCCTCAAGATTGAAAATGCTTTTGTGTGGTCAGGTTTTAGATTGCCCATATCACCACACCTCATCTCTTCAGACTGTGCCCAGAAACATGTTAGTGCCATCTGGGTCCTTGAGCCTGAAGCCAATAGCAAAGACATCCGTTCTGCTTCAGAGCTCAACCAGACCACCATCAAATGGCGCAAACTTCATTTTGGCCTACCGCTCCATTATCAAGAGCCAGCAGCTGTAGGGGTCTTGCCTTTAAAATCTGCATGAAAGACAAGGTTCAAAGGAATCATCCCCTGTCCTTCCAGTGACATACACCTTCCAGTGATGCCACTTCTGATTTTCTTGCTGATTGGGCCCCAACCCCTGATAGAGTGGCATACGCATGCGAGTCTGAAACTAAATGGTATGCTTCTCCTTCTTGTGAAACAGCCAGGTAACAGTGATACATGATGGAATTTCCCGAACTAATCGTATTTTGATAGATACTAGTCAGTCCTCTTAACTCTGAATTCAAAAGTGTGCATGCCATTCTCTCATTCATTACACTAGAGGACAGTGATTGATAGATAGATAAATAAATAAAAGGAAGCTTCTAACGTTTTCAAAATCAACCTTTCAGGTAATTTCCTTTTATCTGAGTTGTATTCCAAAGACTCAGCATTCCAAAGCTTTGGAACGGTTTTGTTCTACCATGCCTTCGAATCCTGGACTTGCATTCAAGTAAGAAATGTTGTTGGAAGTATCTAAAAGTTTATGTGTATGCTTCTTTTTATTCTTTCAAATCAAGTGGGATGTTGGAAACAAATTAGGTAAATGAGCTGTATGCATGGTAACTCTCTGAAAACTGAACAAGACCGAATTTGGTATAGGAGATGAAGCTGGCAAAAGAAAAATTGAGTTCTAAAATGGGCTCGATCAGGCTGGGGGCTATGAAAAAAATCAGTGCAGTCCTGTGGGAGAAGCAGTTGGGAAGCCATTTAAAATGTTGGTGACTGTTCCATTCTAAGCCTCCCTCCTTCCCAGTCATCCAGTCCAGTAACCTGAGCCATGTTCCCAGTGTAATACAGACAGACAGACATATGGCTGATCTAGTAAAATGGTTGAAAAGAGTTCCAGAAGACCTGTCCTGCATGTTTTCCCTACATGGTTAATTTCCTATTTTGTAAGCTAAATTTGAAGCATAAACTGTAATGTCTCAGATTCAATCTGATAGTAAGTAGTCCAAAGCAAAGAAAATACATTAATTTGTTGCTTTCACTTTGCTTTCTTATCCATGTTCTCGGATATGGTTGGGGATTTATCAATAGCTAGAAAACTGAGCTGGATTTCTCGAAAAGAAAAAATATATTTTGTTCCCAAGAAATAAAATATATTACAATATACATTATTATGCTAATATACTTCTGTTTATATGTGAGTTTGTCATTTCTTCCTCATTTAGGACAAGCCTGTGCATTGTCCTACATAGGTATGTATAGAGTTGCAGCTTAGAAGGTTTGTTGAAGGGTGAAAGTGTTTCTCTTAGCATCCTAGTTCTCTAAACATAAATCTGGTTCTTAAACTATAAATGTAGGGGCGCTGCGGGTTAAACCGCTGAGCTTGCTGATCGAAAGGTTGGTGGCTCAAATCCGCGTGACGGGGTGAGCTCCCGTTGCTAGTCCCAGCTCCTGCCAACCTAGCAGTTGGAAAACATGCAAATGTGAGTAGATTAATAGGTACCGCTTCGGCGGGCAGGTAACGGTGTTCCATTTAGTCATGCCGGCCACATGACCACGGAAGTGTCTACGGACAAATGCTGGCTCTTTGGCTTTGAAACGGAGATGAGCACCACCCCCTAGAGTCGGACATGACTAGACTTAATGTCAAGGAAGCTTTACCTTTACCTAAACTATAAATACTATCCAGCAAGGCCATAAGAAAATATTGGGCGGAGTCATAGTTTAGCACTATGTGAATAAGCTAGAGCAAATGGTTATGTTAATGTGTTTTCCCTGACTTACTGCACAACCTAGAGGAGCACTTTGGTGGAACTTAATTTCATTTTAAAAGATCATACAACTGTTCAGTCACCAAACAAGCAAATGCCATACAATGCAAGCCAGATGGCTCAAGCAGATGTCTTCATTAGCATAACACCAGAGTTTAATACTTACTGGATTTCAGTCTTTTGAGTGGATCTACCTGTTGTGACAGAGTATTAGTTAACAACATTCTGATCTCTTCATGGGAAATGTTCATTTATTATGCTGAAATTTCTGATACTAAAACCAGTTGCCCACAGGGATGCATTGGGAGAATTTCTAGGTAATCATCTGCCCTCCCTGGCCCGATCTGGCCTTTTTTCAAATCTCAATCTTTTCATTTCATGACTTCTACTTCCACACCAAATTTTCTGTTCAGTTTTCAGAGTTTATTCTACTAGCAGAGTCTCAATCCTCTTAACGTAATTTCTTTCCATTGCTTGAAAAGAATTAAAAGAGATAAAAAGTTTATAAATATGTGTTTTGGTAACATGCCTACTGAAGTAATTTAGCCTGACTGTTTTAGTTTAGTTACACTGACAATGTCAAACAGTAACAGCGTTTTGCCTGTGGACCACAAAGGAGTCATTGAACTCCCCTTCACTGGATGTGTTTAAGCAGAGGCTGGACAATAATCTCTTAGGATTTCTGCACTGAGCAGAAGGTTGGGTTCAATCACCTAGTACATGTCAAGTCTGAACCCTCAACTTGTATTTGCATTGCTTTTTTTCCTTTCTGGAGATTTAAAAAACGTTGTATATTATTGAGCATGTTGATTGAGCTATTACTACATCCTTGTATGCTTCTTTGTAATTGCAGGTTGCTTCAACAGTATTGGGAAGAGAGCAATGTTCAAATTCTGAAACTGCAAGCCAAGATGTTTACATATAATATGCCAACATGCCTGGCCATCTGGAAAATGTAATTCAACAGTCATACACCTGTTAAGATAGATACTGTTGTTGTTTTTGTTGTTTAAAAAGGTTTGCTTCATAAAACTGAAATAGCCTTCAAATTAGTTTGTACTAGGAAGGTTTTTCATTACAGTCCAAACCACAGTCTTTGATTTAGAAATATACACGATATTAAAGTGAGGACCTTTGCTTCCCCATACAAAAATATTTCAGAAGTAAGTATACTTTGTGTATATAAGTAAGGAAAAAAATTGATATATTTCCTTGTTGCTACTTTGGAGTGTTGTACTATTCAAATTATTGACTTCTGTTTCCTCCTCCTTTCTACCCTCCCCTTTATATATCATAATAGCACTATCCAGTGATGATGAACTGATCATTGTCTGCAGTGTTTGTACATAATGGGAACAACTGAAATGTCTTGCTCATGTAAGATTGTTTATAAAATGGATCTTTTTTGTCTCTTCACTATAGATTATCATCATTGGGAGTTAGTCTGTTACTTTCCAGGACTTTTTTAGTTTCATTCCATATCCAGTGTTCTTCCCTTAAAGATATTCAGTATTCAATAAAAATAAATCATTTTTATTTCTTCCCTTCAGAGCCATTGCTGCTGAATGCTTTTTAAAGGGACAAAGAGAGGTATGTAAGGAAAATTTACTAAATAGAAATGATTTGGAAATAATTGTTCCAAAGGTTCTTAATTTGTCTCATCTCTTGTTTAAATTCTATTAAAAAAGAAGCAGCAGCAACACTTTTAGGAATAAAAGCAATGGTATTTATTTTGTAGAGGAAATCTATGTTTCTGCTTTTCAGTATTCAGAGATTGTGCTACTGGCTAAATTTTGCATAACAAGCTATGAATTCTGGTTTCCAAAAATATGAAGTGAACTAGTTCACTCTTCCTTTCATATTAGTAGGTATATAAATCAAGAAGTGAAATAGTTTAATCTGATGTCCAAACTTAATATATAGGGTGTACCAAAAGTCAAGGCCCCTAGGCCAATCACAATATGTTTTATTAATTATGATTAATTACATTAATCACACTTACTAATTACATAGTCATTGTCCCACAGTCCACAATGCAGACATTAGGTGAAGCTATCCTCTTCCTGGTTTGTTTACTTGTTTGAAAGAAGAGAGTGAAGGAGGAGAAGATGTGCTGGGTGTGCATGCGTGTAACTAAAATATATTCCAACAGTTTATTTGTTATTTGCAAACAATCCGTTATGTTCATTTGAGAAGGGAAAAGGCATGTGGTTGAGTCTCTTCTCTCAGATGCAGTGACATACAGTAACTTATTTGCAGCACTTTAGTAACCGTCTGTACCATCCCAAAGTCCTTTCACATGCTAATTGAATTTTCTTACATTCAGTTCACTTGGGGCTTATGTCATCTCATTTACAATACAAGTCTACCTATATTTGCTTAGTGAGATTTATTGCCAGATAAACAGCTATAAAAGACTTGGTGCACAAAGAAAAGTTTTGTTTTAAAGCAAGACAAAATGAAGTTACATTCTAAGAAGGAAAATCATGTTTTTGTATTAATTCAAACATGCCAGATTTAACACCATGTTTTTTAAAAACAAGAATATTAGTAGTTGTACACATGAGGGTTAGTGTGATAAACTGATTAAAACATTTTGATGTAAAGATAAATGAAAAAAATATTTATTGAGTAATAACATTGAATTGGTTTTTGTCTCTCCTTTACAGGTCCATCACTTATATCAGAGAGCCTTTCAGAAGTTACCTCTTTGTGCAACCCTGTGGAAAGATGTAATGTTTTCTCCTTATGTTTCAGTTTAAGGTTTCATTTCAATTTTCTGCATATCCCATGTCCATTGATGTGGTGATATTCAAGCTCTGGCTAAATCTCATGTCTGCTTCCCCATCTCTTACAGCAGCTCCTATTTGAAGCATCAGAAGGAGGTAAAACTGATAACCTGAGAAAACTAGTTTCCAAGTGCCAAGAGGTTGGAGTCAGCCTAGATGAGCTTTTAAATTTAAACACTTACAGAACAGAAAGCACGAATCATTGAACGCTGGGTGCAGTCAGTACTAAGTCCTCTCAAATGCCAAAATCATTTTGAATGATTCTCCAGGCTGATCTCTGGCTTTAGGCTTGTGTAAAGCAGATGAGCCGTGCTGAGCAGCTCAAGTCTCTTTGGCTTGCTTTCCTTGAACCTGGAAACAATTAACATGGCGCCTCCTTGGATAAATGATGCCCTCTATGGCCTGCTTCTGGGCCCTGCCAGACTCTCATAACATCATGTACGTAAGTATAGCTCATCCCAATGACAGACGTAAAATGTATTAATTTTTTAAAAAACTTTCTCTTTTTCATTTTCTTTTGTGCTATTACTGATTTCACTTGACACTCACACTGATGCCTGAGAGATCTGTATTGGGGGTTAATAATGCGGGCCCTGTTTACATGAAAAACAACCAGTCTGTTTTGTTTTCCTTTTTATTTCCCTTTCCCTGCTTCCCAGTCTCCCTTTTTTTTTGTTTCAGAGATTTGTTTTGATTGCAGGATTTAAACAAAAGCAACCGCTCTTAAGCAAAGTACCTGCCATGGCCACAAGTATGATATTTGTACTTGAAGGCTGTGAGGGTGGCTTAATGCCCTTTCTGCATTTTGGACTTGTGGCAGAGACTAAAACTTGAAGAGTACAGTTACTATTACAAATGCCAGTGCATCAGAACCTCAAGAGTGGTCAATCTATTATGTGCAATTTTTGTAAAGAAATTTTAATTTATAATAAAAGTTTAACAGTTAATAATATTGAACTGATTTGTATTAAGATACTACACTGTAGTATTGCCACTGTTTATACAAAGATATTTTGAATATACGTTTTTAAAAATCTGTTGTCTTTGTTGTCTTTTATCAGATAGTACAGTTTACTGTACGTTTATTTTCTTAAACAGCACACTGTTCAGATAGCTTACAGCCTTTTAAGAGCACAAAACCATGAATAATAACCTCAAGCTACTAGACACTTGCCCAGTGTTAACTCTTTTGTTTTCATGCAGACTCAAAACTTAATACTGGAGAAAGTACCTCATAAGAGACAATCAAAATGCTTGCATCATGGAACCACACTAAGTTGTCTTGCACAGGTTTCAACTGATCTTTAGTGTCATTCATGATTAGCATACATAGAAACACATTGGCTATTCCTTTTCTGGGTAATCAGTCAGTGTCATGGAGATAGCAAAAGAATTTGAAGGAAGGAAAAGAAAATATAGCTAGATTTAGTTTACATTAGCTGTATTCAATACCATTCCGCACATTTCTATCTTTTTCTTTTTCTATTCACATTTCTATCACATTTCTATCTTGCTTCCACTATGCACACTAATTCATACATTTTAAGCTCCTCAGCTCTTTTTGAGGCTCTTCTGTTTGCTGAATTCCATCCAGCAAACAGTTGCTTGGTCTTCTCAGTCCACTCACTCTTCCTTCATATACTTGTTTTGCAGATCAAGTCTCATTTATTCAATGATGAGAACACCTCCATGTACTTCTTTTGTACCAATCACATTTTCATATTTGGTCCAAATTCATTCAGCATTCTTGACCCCATCTCTCTTCATTTTACTAGACATACTTCTTAAATGGCCCTTTCCCACAGCATTCAACCTGCCTTTATGTTTCTCCTGACGTGCCCAACTCCCACTTCCATGTAACAAAGTAAGCAGAAGAACGCTCTAATACACAGTCTTTTGTTGCTTTCAACATTCATTCTACAGATTACATACTATGACTTTCCTGCCAGAATTTGCACATCTCAACATTTATCAATTTTTCATCTTAAGTAAATTTTTGCCATACATGTTCATTCTGGATATTGCATTTTTTTGGTCCCAGAGCCATTCCTAGTTCATCATCACTGGAGAGTGTAACATGATACTTTTGCTAACTACTCTTCAACTTCTCTCTTAGAATCAGACCATCTTCATTCAATAATATAATAATGTATCTTACAGGTACACACGGTGTATCTCTAATTTTGTTTATGCTTTTTACTGTGTACTATTCTTATATGCTATGGTTGTCACCAGATGGTCCTGCAGATATGACATCTGTTGCCTTGGTCAATCAAGGCATTCACATAACATCTTCAATAAGATAAAGAGCACATTAGGTTATCAACTGTAGTTATGCCCATGCTGTATGCATCATTCCCTGCGAACAGTAAGGCTCATTTGGGCCAGTATATCACAAATGCAACCAAAGTCTAGTTTTATAGAAGTGTGCTCATGCTATTCAGTTCAATACAAATAGAATTTCTAATCTAGAGACTACCTTGCAACCCAATATACTCTTGCCTACATCCCACTAATTAGGGGATGTACACAATGTACTGATGACACTCTGCATGCAGTCATAAGTAGAAAAGAGGACTATGAAGTTGTGTTTCATAGACTGATGGTCTATAGCCAGAAAAGTATAGCCTTTTCTGTTTTTCTATTAATTAAAACATTCAGTAAATGTTTTTCAATTAAACTGACTTTATCCAAACTATACCACCAATTAGGATTATGTACAGAATGGAATTGGCATTTGCCAGAACTGTGAATGTACCAGTAAGTGCTAATCAATACAGAGAATTGTCATTGCCATTTTCTGTAGGCAATTAAGCCTACCCTATAAAACCTTCAACTTCTTTTTTGTATGTATACCCAATGAAGCCAGACTGTCTGAATAGTCTTCTCACAAAATACTATAATTGAAATGGTTGATTACCAACTTTACCCACACAAGCTCAACTTTAAATGCTTTATGTTTCCAAAACAAATTCGTTGCAGAAGAGTGCCCAGATTGTTTTTTCCCCCATAGGAATAATTCTTGATATTTTAAATCCCAACTATTTAACTTTTTCAAGTATCCTTTTCCCTTAACTAAAATAGAAGAAAAGAATAAAAATCTGCATGAAACCTAGCAGATTTTTTAACTAGAGCTGTCAAGAGTCCATATGCTTTGACTACTTCCATCACCCAAAAAGGTATGTATGGTGGGGAGGGGGAATAAGCATTAACTTCAAGCACAGGTTGGATGGAAGAGAGAACAAAGGAAGATCCCTTTTGAAGGTGGAGAGATGATGATAATGCCACCAGTACACGCTTGCAATTTTGGGGTATATAAAATAGCAATTTTTAAAAGAGTAAATGGTGAAATCCTATAAATTGTTTTTTTTTTTCCTAAATGTGAGGATCCTGCTGCTGATTATTACTATTTGTCAAATTTATATAGCTGCCCATCTCACAAATGTGACTTGGGTGGTGTACAATAAAACAAAACCATGAAAACATAATTAAAACCATGGGAGACTGCAAGCTCTCACATACAATATAGCCATTTCATGGGGTCCCCACTTCCATGGGATTCCCAAGCCTGCTGACAAAACCTTGTATTACAGGATTTCTGGAAAATCAGTGTTGGGGCCGATCTCACCTCAGGATGATGTTCCGCAGGGCAGGTGCCAGGCAGAGAAGGCACACCTCCTGAGTCCTGCCAGATGGAACTCCTTAGCAGACAGGACCCATAAC
This sequence comes from Candoia aspera, assembly GCF_035149785.1. NCBI lineage: Eukaryota > Metazoa > Chordata > Lepidosauria > Squamata > Candoiidae > Candoia > Candoia aspera. The sequence goes on from NC_086159.1 coordinate 45,490,699, forward strand.
ACACCCTGCCAGACCTGGTAGGATGGTAGATGTAACTGGAGAGTGGTGGTCCCTCAAATATGACCTGTTCAAAGCCATTTCATTCATCCACTCATTTTTTAACAAAACTGCTAATCAGGCTGAACAGCTATAAAAAAATGCAATCCATTTGCTAATACAGTTGTAAATAAGTTAGTATTAATTTTAATTAATGAAATTGAATTTTTAGCACAACTTGTAGGCCTTTCCTAGCATTCTAGAAAGGTGGGCTCTCTAAAAAGTTGACAGAGAATAGTTCCTTGGGCTTCCTGTTCTATGCCACACTTTTCTTCACTGTCCACTATAATTTATTTACTTCATTTTACTAGGTTTATATGCTGCTTCAATTGTCAACCAACTCTGAGCAGCGTACAATCCTACCATAGGTAAACAGGACTAAAACAAAACCTCAATAAATGTTACATAAAATTCCTATGCCAAGGAATCAAAAACTCATACAATGGTATATTCCTGCACAGGAGAAATCTCTCTCAATTCATCTCACATTCAAAGGCCTTCTGAAAGAACCAGGTTTGATTGCCTTCCTAAATCCTAATAATATTGGGGCAAGTCAGTCTCTCAGAGGATGCTATTCCAGAGAAGGGTAATGATACCAATGATCATTAGCAAGGAACTAGTACAGCATTAAATCTAGTCTTGTTCCACTGTAAGTAGAAATAAACAGCAGAAACTGTTCTATATGTATCTTGGATGGATTCTGCATATATCCCTACCTGGGACAGTTCTTGACATGCTGGCAAATTTAAGCAGGGGTGGGGGGGAATGTTAAGATAATTAAAATTTGAAAAAAGATTAGAAAAGAGGAAGTTCAGATTGATAATCAGATAAGGCAGGATCTGTCTAAATAAAATTAGCCATCACTTTTCAATCAGCTTAAATTACATGGAGTGGGAATAAGGAAAGGTAGAGTCAGAACAGTAGACCTGTCCCAGTGCTATTCTTTATTTGCATCATTGTTGGTAATCTAAAAGCAGGTCTATGTGCCACATCAGTTCTGGGCAAGGTGACAAGATATGCTAAGAAATGGACCTACCTTACAGGGTTGTTAGGAAAAATAGAAGAGGGTTGCTATGTACATCACCTTAAGCTCCTGTACAGTGGAGTGGAGTCTAAGAAACAAAAATTTAGATCGTTTTCAAGGCCACTTAATCATTCTGGTTTGATTTTTGAGTCACTGGAGAAAAAAATACACATGAATTGCTATATTCTTCAGAATCTTAGAAAGCTTGAAAAGGACCAGAGTGCTAATTTTCAAAAGCAGATTTTCTATGCCAAAGATAATTCAGATTTACACTCTTACGGAAATGGCAGCATTCTGATTTGCGTAAGAGGTGAAGATGTTTCAAGTAAAGCAACAAACTAGGAAAGTTTGGTGGGCAGTTTTCTTTAGAACTTGTTGCTGCTGGGGTGATGCCTATCTTGTACAATAAAGTGAGATTATTTGTAACTGAAATCAATCCTTGTGCAATTGCTGGCAAAGAACCCTGAGATTTATTTGCTTTTCCATTGAAGGGAGTGTCGTCTCAGATCATAAAATCTTTTCATGCTTGCACCTGTTAACACAGAGCAAAACTGATCAAGAGGCAATTAAGGGCCTTCCTCTGTTTCCCAGGAGAAAGTAGAAGAATTTTAGCTGTACTCCTGAGAGAGTTATTTCATTTTTAAAGACATTTATCCTTCAAAAAGCAGTACTGTATGAACTGAAAGAAATAATGAAAACTTCATTGTTGTTATAGCATTTATATACTACCCAGTAACTTATTTCTTAGTCAGCATACAGCCAATGTAAAATGAAAACACCATACTTAAAAGAAAAAAAGAATAAAAATATATTTCAGATTAAAAATGTCTGCAGCAGAAAGTCAAACAGTACAGAAAGAACAGTACGTTACTAAAATTATATTACAGTTCAAAAATGTGGATACAATTTCAAAGCCTGGAAAATCACACATAAAATGCCAGGCAAGTTGCTCATTGTCAACAGGTACTACCAAGGTACTCTTTCCTGAATAGTCACTATTTCAACTCATTTATGGGACATCTGGAAAAGGACAGGTGTTTTACTTGGGAAGAAGTGATTTCTTTAATCATCTGGCATTTTAAAGAGGTCTGGAAAGAGATATGGAAACAGTACAGGGGCCTTCTCAAGAGGAAAGCTGTATACAGTCAAATCTTCTATAAATTTGAATACAGACTTTATGTGCAGTTGTTTTCAGAATCACTATGAGAAAACAAAGACTGTTCAAAAGTTTGGACACCTTCTGGTCAGTACTTTGTGATGCCTCCTTTGGCAGGAATAACAGCTTTCAAATGTTTCCTGTAGCCAGCTAAGAATCCATTCTTGCTTTCTGATTTTCATTTTTCCCCAGCCTTTGCAGAACTCTTCTAGCTCAAAATGGCCTTCACAGCCCCCAGATTTGAATATTATTGAAAATCTGTGGGGAGATCTAAAACATACAGTGCATGCAAGGAATCTTTAGACCCATGGCAGCTTCTGTTCACTTAGTGATTCACTGAAACATACAGTTTGACCAAGGATACCTAAACTTTAGTATTCCACTGTATAATCATTGTGGTGCAGAAGGGGGAATATTCCTCAGATTTCCTCCAAGATACAAATAACTTTATTCATAGAGCTTGTGAGTCAGTTGAGCACTATAAAATCCAGAACTGTAAAGCTCATCTTTATTTCTTGTCCAGGTATGATTTCTAAGAATGTAGCATGCAATATTTTTTGGCTTGGGTTTATCAGGTCAATCAAATCCAACAACTGATAGCACAAAAAGAAACCCAGTTCTTGAAAAGTACAACAGTCTTCCAGATTTATCCATAAAATTGTGTTAAATCCTCTAGAACTTTTATTACTAATTTGAAAAAGCTGCCTAAAATAGAAAAGTGAAAATAAGGCTGATGTGATGTGTAGCTTTCATGCTGTGGGTCATCCCATTTTTACTGAGAAGTTCTGCTATGATTTCTTTTTATATGTGTGTGGTTTAGCTGGTTTTGTATATTATTTTTATTTTCTGATCTTATGACAAGTAGTAGCAAGATGACTTGGCCTTAGCATGCTTCTCTGCCTGACATCATTATAGTTGAAATCAATTGAACTGCTCATATTCTTCTATAACCAAATCAAATGAGTTTCTGTTCTGCATTTTGCAAAGTTTGGGAATGCCCATGTTGCAAACCTTATAAAGACTCCATGAGAATGGATTTTAAGGTGGTCAGCCTAGAGCTGTAGCTAGATGGTTGGTCCAGTGCTGAAGGTCTCCCTTTCAAATTGATAAAACACCACATTGGCAGCTCTTGTGGTAGTTGACTAACCTGTTTACTTTTTGTCACGATGCTCTTCTGGCGCCTTTGAGTCAGCCTTGCCTATGCAGTTTTCTTGGCAACACTTTTTCAGAAGTGGTTTGTCCTTGCCAATTTCCTAGGACTGAAAGAGAATGACTGGCCCATAGTCAACCAGCTGCCTTCACACCCACGGCAAGACTAGAACTCATGGTCTCCTGGTTTCTAGCCCAGTGCCTTTAACCTCTACACCAGACTGGGTCTCTTATGATACTTAGTCTGTTTCAATTCAGTCAAGTATCCAGGAATCCAAGGAGAGTACCCTTTAATCATTCATTCATTCATTCATTCATTCATTCATTCATCTATCTATCTATTTAAAACATTTGTATAGCCACCCATCTTAAAATCAAACTCTTACAACCCAACTTAAAACCCAGCAATAAAAACAGCATATACAGTGAAAACAAACAATAAAACCCAAAACAGGAAAAACAGAAAAACCTGGCACTGTACCCCTCAGCTGTCCTTGAAGGGCCGATACAGGAACATTCCTCACCCAGAAAGACAATGCCTCTGTGACTCTGGACATACAGAAATGATAGAGTGTGTGCTTCTCCAGTGCCTGTACTACGGTGACATTTGTACTAGTCTCATCTCACCATTACTGCATAAATGTCCAGGGCTTGCAGGACAATTCTACATCTCCCTGCTTCTTTCAGATACAAACACTGCCAGGTTCTACACAGCAACACTCAAAATTCATCAGATTATGACCTGTGCCATAAACTAGACTTAATGAGCATCTAGTTCTCCATATTAGAGTGCTCTGTAAATTGATAGATGGCATCTTCCCCTTACTAACCTTTTATGCTCCCCTACACCCATCTAATGCTCTTACCCCTCCTTTTAGATTCTTTTAGACTCTTTTAGACTCTTGTTTTTTATATATACTTTGTTTTAATACATATATCTTTTATATCTTCTAGCTTTTCATATTTCTTTTAGATCTGCTGCAACCATGTGTCCCTGCTGCCACCTATCATGTTCCCCTCCCACTATGCCCTCACCCTATCCAGCCCCTGGAGGAAGAGCCAGGTCTTGAGTGCTCTCTGGAAGGTTAAAAGGGTGGGGGCCTGTCAGTCTCCAGTGGGAGAGTATTCCATAGGGCAGGGGCTTCAACAGAAAAGGCATGCCTTTTCATCTCCAGCTACTCATCCCTTTGTTCCATTCCTATCCCAAATCTGCAAATTGCTCTACTCTTGTGCTCCCAGTGTGGATTCTGTGATTTGACTGTTAGCATCATCATCATTCATTCTGAGGACTCTGGGTTGATAACCCCTTTGACAGAGAGGAGTAGACCACTTTTTTTCCAAAAGGCATGGCCACTTCATTTTGTTATTTCTTCAACTTATTTGTCTCACTGGTGCTTTTGGGGTGCGGGGGGGGGGGGAGGAATTAAATTCTGCAATGCTTCCTTTTTGTACTTCCAACATAAGGTTTCTAGAGGCAGAAAAACATGGACTGCCACTTTTCACTTTACAGAGATTAACAAAACTGAGAATCTTTCCTTTGTCCCCCAAGATTGGACCACTTGCTTTATCTCTAGGGAAAAATCTAGAAAATTCTTATGCCCCTGCAGCATCCAGTGAGGATTATAGGACAGGAGCCAAAATGGATTGCTGGAATAATACTGTGGACCAAAGACATTGAATTACATCATGATTGCACTTGAATCATACATGTTTTCCAAATGACTGGAGTACTGTAGTGTGACCTCCTGCAGAATTCTCTGATTCAGACAAGTATCTGTGCTCTTTCCAAAGGAAAAGGTCCTAGATTTTCATTTGTTCTTCCAGTGCCTAGAAATATACATCTGAACTGTATATTTCTGTATTGTGTATAGTTCTGTATTGTGTGACTTGGGAATCTCTTCTTCTAAGCTGCCCCCTTTTCCAGCTTTCAGACGCTGCCTTTTTGTGTGGCTAATATAATATGCCCTTAACATTACAGTGTGCATATATTTTTCAATGGTAAACATGTTTATTGTTTAATATAGAATGAAAGCCATGGATAGTTGAATATGTTTTCTAGTCAGAACAGTAGCTATAAATTTAAATGCCCTCTGTAATTCTAAGAAATATTAAGCATGTATGATGTTTAATCACACATGTGTTCTGTCATCTGCTACACACTGTTTCCAGTTATAATACACATCCAGGAGTTCTCTAGAGATAACTATTCCCCTCATGAACTTATAATATTATATTTCAGATGTTATATTGACTGTAACCTACTTTTTAAAGTAAGTTACAGGAATTTATTAATTTAGGACATAAAAATAAGAAAGAAGTAATTCTTGGGAGGAATCCTTGAGGTTCTTTTACTAGCTAATTAGGATTAGTCTTGGCTGGTACATGATTTGAAATTACTTATGGCAACTAATGTAACTTCTGGATTATTCTGAAATTATTTTTTTGTGCAATCTCAGATGACAGATGCATTTATGAGCTGTTTGTTATGACAACCAAAACTGCAATCTTGAAAAATGAAAAATACACCTTCATTAACATGTGAGACAGATTAAATATGCTCAGCATCATCTATAACAAACCACAGTGACACCAAAATGATAACACACACGATGACATCAATTATATACTAACATAAATATAAGATTGAGGCATTTACACGGTGCAATTATGCACATGTAGTCATTCCCCCAGCCCTGAGGATGTTCATGAATATACTAAGAGAAAGTTGCCTCTTCAGAGCCAAGGTGGTCTGTTATGCAGACTCAGGCAATTGAGCAGGGACTGCACTCCATGCAGTTGTATATCCAGTGGGATTGTGTACACTTGAAGATTCTTTTCATTTTCAGGAAGTCTGGAATTGTTGTGGAGTCTCAGCATTGAAGTAAAAAATGTGGGGGAACAAAGAAGATGGCTTTCTTGCTTCTGAGAGCTTCCAATCTTGCAGTTGTCAGAAAACATCCTCCCTGTAGAGGCAAACAATATACTGGTGTAGTATACTGGTTGATGTCTCCAAAGGAAGTTACTTTGATATGTAGCAATGTCTACTTGATCAGCACATCAGTGAAGAAGAGGGACAGCCTGCACTAATCTGAAACTAGCTCAGCTAAAGACCAATCTTAAGTCAGGTCATCTGCCTATAAAGACAGGAGACCAGTCAGTGCCTGCTCAGTTGCCTAACAGACCACATTGACTCTGAAGATGCCAGCCACAGTTGCCAGCAAAACATCAGGAAATCTGCTGTCTAGACCACAGTCCAACAGATACCAGCCATGAAAGCCTACACCAGTATATACTAGAGAAAGTTCATGGAGACCTTGGTGCTCTCTGAGCTTGCTTGTTTGCTTGCAGATATTTCACTACCCAACTAGGTAACACCATCGGTGCTAGTGAATGTGGGGTTTGCTCCCCATTTATATAAAGTAGCTTGTCCTGCCAGTGTTGGTGGGATTTGGTTTTCTCCTTGGTAGTCCCTTGATTAGGGAATTGTTTTCTGCTTGATTGTTCATCTGGTGTTAATCCTTGCTTATCTGGGAGTAGGCTGCTGGAAAGGATGTGTTCTGGTCATTTTTGTTTCCTTCTTAGCTTTTTTATTGTCTCTTTTGAATGGTGTGTAAATGTGGTTTATCTCTGTGTGTCCTTGAGGTTATCTATGGTGTGCTAGTATTTGTTTACTCTGAGGTGAGCATCCATGATCATTAGCCATATCATTTTTGGGCTGCTTTGTTGAGCTATTTTCTATCCACCTGTGCAGTTTATTGGAGGTTTGGGCCTGACACTGGTGGGCAGGACATGATGTTACCTAGTTGGATAATGAAACATCTGCAAGCAAATAACTTAGCTCAGAGACCACCAAGGACTCCAAAGTTCAAACCTGAGATACATATATTCTCTTCTATTGAGGAAGTTTATTTTTTTTCTGATTAAAAAAAAAATGCAAAAATCATTTTGTAATTAAATTACAAGACTTAAGGAAAATATTCTAGAATTACTGCCAAATATCTCGGAGAACTAAATCACAAAACATCCTTCAAGAGGAATTGCAGATTTTATTACAAATTACATGTTTTAAACATAGAAACCCCCCCCCCCACAGTATTTACAATCACTACAAATTTACATATTTACAAATTTAATCAAATATGAGCTGAAAATAAAACTCTAGTAAATAAAGCAGTATGAAACTGTACATGCCTTACTCTCATATTTTAGTATGATTTTGCTGTAATGATAAATACATTTCTATATTTACATATTGTATTTTAAAAATATTCTCTGAAATTAATTTTAATATTTCCAAATTAAATACTTGAATTATTTTTAAGCAATTTAGCTTGCTTATCCAATATTATGCATTGTATCCTGATTTATAATGTTATCTGCTGTTTATTTTTAAAATTAAAACAGCCATCCTTCAATTTCTTTTTATTTTACTTCTTAAACTTGTATACAAATGTAAATACACTCATAAGAGGAAATTTTATATATCACCAAACCAGTTTAAATAAATGTATGTTCTCAACAACTGTTCAGATGATCTCTTAATTGGAAATGGTTTGAAGAATAGATTTCTAGCTCCATGCTGCACTGTTTCAAAATATAAGGTTTAAAAAATACATTTTGTGCATAAATTATTCATGTTATTTTCCATGGATGCACAAGTCAACTGGGTATATTGACACAGCACAGAACTGCAAGGCATATAAGTTACCCTATTCATGTCATTCCTTGTGACTCTTCTAAACATGTCCACTATGGTTAATAGATATTCCAAGATAAAACTGAATTTCAGATGCCAGATGCCAACAAGTTATGCAAAGGCCAGAAGCCATTTCTATTTAGTATTTTCACTTTTCAGGATACCCTTATCCGTGTAACCTTCTTGACTTTCACACATATTACAAAAAGAATATTGAGGGCAGCTCAGGTATATACTGTGCATTAAGAATACCAGGAAGTCCTTGTTTAAGCAACCACAATTGGGACCGGCAACTCTGTGGCTAAGCACCACTGTCACTAAGCAGAAAATCATGGGACTGCAACAGGCTTATGACATCATTTCCCATTCCGTTGTTAAGTGAGACATCACATGACTGCGACTTGCAATTTTACTTCTGCATTCTTCATTAACTCTGCTTGTTGGTAGCTAGTTGTGAAGCATGTAAACGGTGATCATGTGACGTGAGCTGCTGCGACAGTCGTAAATGCAAGGACTGGTTCAAAGCTGTTTTTTTTACATTGTTGTAACTTTGAATGATCAATGAACAAGGTAGTCAGTAAGCAAGGACTACCTGTATGTAGGCTTTTTTGGTATATTATACTATCTGTACTTGGCAAAATAGTTGAGTAGAAGTTTTATTATAACAACAAAAAGATCCCAAGAGGGAATCTTTACTTACTTTCCTTAGAATTTGCTTTTTTTTTTCTTATTTGAGTTTTTCAAAGTTCCAAGTCAAAGGCATAAATGCCAGCAGCCTCTGGAATTTTTCAGGATACTAAATGATAACCAAGATGTGTATTTTTGAAAAAGCAAATAACGGTGTTTACTGAAACTTCACAATTCCAGTTTTCCTTTCCATAAAATAAGAATAGTTAGTTGTTTCTCTCTTTCTTTATGAGCAATACATACACATTCCATGCATCTATTAATTTTGTAAACCTCACAGATACGACTGAGATGAAGTTAACGGCATGGGACAAATGTGACCGATGAAAGGTTGCAGCTTTCACTCAATTGGCAGGATGATGGCACTACTGGATTGCTGGGAACAACATCATACGATATTCTGGTACTTGCAAAGGTTACTAGAGCTTGGGTTGAATTACATGACTGTTTCTCTGCATCCTCTGAATTGACAGAGACCAGACTAGCATGTTTTGATGCTTTCCATCCAAATGACTGCTTTTGAAAGCTTCTCAGGTCTTTCCTGAAATGAGGATTAAAAAATATGTAGAGAAGTGGGTTTAGACATGCAGGAAGGGGAACAATCACTAAAAGTATTGGTCTGATGACTTCTGGGCTAATAAAATGAAGGTTTAATAATGATGAAAATGATAAGATGGCCACAGGACAATAGAGAATGCAGTTAATAAAAAGTAATAAGGCTATGTGTTTGACCATGGAAGAATCCAAAATACTGTCCATTTCTCCCTTATCCAGACTACAGTAGAGTTTTGTGTATGCTATTGTCATTACAAGAAAACAAAAAGAGTTCATTAAGACCATTGCTACTGTATAACCCACACCTGATGGTCTTCCAAAAGGTAGTGGTATGCACAGGGGGGAAACTCCATATTCACTGCCACTGAGCACTGGAATCACAGCAATTATTAAAGCTAGTACAAAACAAAAGATGATAGCTATTTTTATGTTAGCTAGGGTGGGTTTGGTTTCAAACTTTGTTCTATATTTCACAGAGAACACACGCTCAACAGTTGCCAAGGTAAGCAAGAAAACAGAAGCCTCTGAAGCAAAGATGGAGAGAATGCCAATGATGCGGCAAACAATTCCATCTTCCCACCAAGTGCCATATTGAGCAAAGACTCCATAGGTTAATGCATCCAAGCTAGCAAGCACACTGCTAGAAACAACCATGAGAGTATTTACAATAGCTATTAGTCCAACTAGAAACTTTATGGAGGAGATGAACAGTGGAACTTGGAAGATTGTTGCAATCACCAATATATTACAAATAAAGGCTAAAAGTATTATAGTCCAAACTCCAACTCTGATCAGCCAACTACCAAAGAGGCAATCACAGGGCTTGAAAGGTCCTACAAAGAAAAGACAGAAAAAGTAAAGTCATGATAAGCTTAGCTATATCCAGTTTTCATTACCTTTTGTGACAACTGCACTGAGAAATAGACTATAGCGAGGGTAATCAGTCTATAACTGAGCAGCAAGTCCCAGCATCCTTCACCATTGACCATACTTCTTACAAACACTGGGAATTGCAGTTCAGCAACCTAGGAAATGTCACAGAATATTGTATTACTTGCTAGACACCATATTTGCTGCTATCTTGTGGCAGGTCATTGGCTTTCAGAATATCTCATATTTGTTCCTGCCTGCTATTAAAACACTGACAGTTTCAGGCCTTATTTATGCAATCATAGCATTTTTATGCTTCCCATAATAAGAAGTTCTTTGGCTGAATTACCTATTAAAACTATGCAACATAAAACAAATATATAATATATTACAATTAAAAGCAAAATAAACTAGCCAGAAAATCATTATTTAAACATTTAATGCTATTCTAAATTCAGCACAACTGGTTTACAGAAAAAGCAATAGATCTGCTTTTCCCGTCAGTCTTTTTATAATCTAAACTGAAGTTATGTTCTTAGAGATAAACCTTGTTACCTCTTTTTCATCTAGATACAAGAGGATTTGCCATTTTCTCCTTTTGGGAAAGTTTGTTGAACAGGAATAGGATAGGTGATGCTTCTATCTTATTCCTTATGATGTACTAATGGCAAACTAACCTTATCTTTATGCTGCTTTCAAGCAGACACTGGGGACAGATAAGATAATAGTTCTCCAGGAATTCAGTCCTCCAGAAATATCAGGCATTGTACTTTGGTCCTTTCTGATTGAAACCCTCTGGTGATGGAATTTCCGGATAGTAAAAATTGCAATAAACTCTCTGGAATATCTGTTGCTATCTTGTATTTTTAAGTAGAGTTGTTGTTATTATTATTATGGTTTTAAATTCATTTAAATTTATGCTTTGTTTCATTATGTTTCAGTTCGTTGCAAGTGTGTGTGTGTGTGTGTGTGTGTGTGTGTGATGAAAGTGTTGTACCTACCCCAGACAACTAATACTTACAGAGGAACTAATTGTTTTTTTTTTAAATAAATGAATAAGAAATGAAAATATGCCCTTTACTGCTAATGCATACTCATGCAGTCCATGTAGCCTTCTAAGAGGTTTCTTTTTACCCTAGAAAGTATAATAAAATTTCGCAGGAAAAAATTCTTTCATAAATACACACTCACAGTTCTGCTCATACAGTTCTATTATTACCTGGAGAAGGAGAGCACTGAACTGAATGCTGAGTTTTCAAATCTTCATTGAAGTCAAGAGAAAAATCCTCAAAATCATGTTCATCTGTAGGAAGGAAAATCACACTATTTAGTTCCTGATACTGATAATAATATTTCATATGTAGTTATAGAGAATTATGAGCTTTTTAACCTTAATCAAACTTCACATTTGTCTGCATCACACATCCTTAGACTCATAGAATTGGAAGGGTCATTTAGGCTACTTAGGATAACTCTCTCTTACCAAGCCATGCACACACCAGGAAATGTAAATTCTTTACCACCTCAAGCTATTTGCAGCCTGATTAGAAGAAAAAATTAAAATACAGACTTACAGGGATTAGTGGCATCTCTGGGAGTTTTGGTACAATTAAAAATAAATACATTTATTTGATCACTAATTATGATAGTCTAATTCAAAGCAAACCCCTTCTTTTTAATGTGCTTTAATGCATAATGTTTACAGTGCTTACCATTGATATGGAAACTGCCAACATCTTTCCTTTGAAATTCATCAGTAGTGCCATTCTCATCTTTGTTCAAGTGATTTTGGATTTTATAGTAGTTGTCATGTGCTCTAAAGGCACAGCATTGGTAAGCATAAGGCATTTCTATCACCCTAAAGAATAACAGACGTATCTGGTTACACACATTCATTTTGCTATACAGATGTAGACCAAACTGTTTACATACATTAGCATGTCTCAATACACTTAGTTGACCTTTTTTGTTAAACTGGTGTTTAATATTAAACTGAATCAATAGAAACTCAGGACAGATATCTGAAATTTAGTGAACCCATTCTTCTAAAACCCTGTGTGCTTCAGAACATTGTGTATATGTTGTTATCATTCTCTTTATTTCCAGCGCTAAAGTTGTGAGTGTTCTTTTGCAACTCACTCAGGATAAATATATCTCAGTCTTGAGAGAATCACAATGTTTATAGCTATACAAAGATCATTTAAAGGAAACAACTTAAAAGCAAAATGGCCAGTGAGTCCAATGAGAAATGACTGTGCTCCGTTACCATTTACTTCTGACTGACTATTAAGAACAGCATATTCTCTAATGGTCAGACTGTGATGTTTGGCACTCATTACCTGATATTTACAAACATATTTCCTTTGATGATGATTGGCATTATGGCAGATATACTAAACATCCTTCCATGCTAGCTAAATATCCCACATTGGTTCAGGATGCAGATACAATGCAGTACATTGTGATCCTGGTTTTTTTTGGCAGTTCTAAAATATAGTTAGATGTTATATGTTCTTAGATACCAACAGTATGCCAAAAGAACAGGGCATTAATAATCTATCTCACTTTTGATTTAGTTACTGTACGACAGGTTTCTTTTTTATTATGTGAATATGACAAAGTATTCTACTTCTATCAGTGAACTAACTAGATAAGCGTTTTTTTCCCTTCTTCTCCCCCTCTTTCCCATATTGATATATTTCTTCCATTTTAAAATAGTGAAACTTTATGAAAAAAAAATTCATAAACATGGAAGGAAGCATTCTAGTATACAATATAATTTATACAAATTATAAATTTATACAGTACTTTTAAGAAAAGTTGCCATGTATAAATATATTTGGAAGTATACTGCTAAAAACCAGGTGTATTTTAGAATGAGCAGCTACCAGGGTATTCAATTTCAATTATATTTTCTTAATGTAAAAAAGGATATAGTAAGGCTATAATTTTTACCATGTATGGCTTAGTTTGAATGTTGTGTTTCAAAGACTTTGAATAGGAAGTAGCAGACATTATGCGGTGACACTCCTTCCATTGCACATGAGCACAACTGTGCCCTATTAATTTTAATGAGGTACTCACTTGAGTTCTGGAAAGTTTTCAGATGATATCAAACTTTGTAGTGCATGATTTCCTGTTAATTTTAGATGAGTTAAACCATATAGGCCAGTTACAGGAAAAGAAGATAAATGGTTGGATGACAGATCACTGCAAAGTAACAAAATAACAAAAAAGTTAGCTTACAATTCTAGAAGAACAGGATTTCCCCCATTTATGAATATTTCTTAGATTATTAAAACAACAGAAATATTACTCCAGAAAAATATGTACTCCACCTTCAGAAATATTTGTCTCGACTCAGTTAAAATAAATGTCTCTCTCTCCTTCTTTCTCTCCCCCCATTATTGGGTTCACAGGTTAAAGTTATTTCACAACAATGTACAATCCTGTTATACAAGGCCTACTGCAAATAATAAAATCCAAGAACACATTACCAGATTCTCCCTTTAGTTTTTACATGCAACAGTTCTTTGTGAAGCTTTGGACACTTTAAAGTTATATTTTCTTAGGTATCACTCAAACTGTCTCTCTCTGTCTCCAGTTTCTATACCATTCGATTCCTGAAGGCTCTGAGAACTCAATAAACCTTCTCTTCCAGATTTCACTGGACATGCAGATTCAGTCTCAGAGGCATCCAGACCCTGACACACATAGGGCTTCAAAGGTGACATACAGCACATTTAATTGCATCCAGAAGCTTGCTGGAACCCAGTGGTTTCTTAGTAATGGTGTTACTTAGGCAAATCAGGCCATGATTACTTGGACCACTCAGTACAGCCCAACTGAAATTTCCAAATGGTCTTCCATGTAGAGGACATTGCAACATGTACACAAGATGCCACAGTGCAAAGGTTTTCCTAGCCATGGCCTCCACCTACTGTTCAAGAAGGGCCCACAAGTCCAGGAGGATGCACAAGCTGTGAGCCAGTTCCCTTGTGGGGAAGCAGAACTCCATCCAGAACTAAAGATGGACTATATCTCTGGAATCAGTCATCTTGCTACTCTGTCTTGCTAAGATTCACCTTGAATCTATTTTTCCTTATCAAGATCTAAAAAACCCCAGATACCAGGTCAGGACCTCCACTGCATTTCTAGTCCAGTCTGGGTTGAGGGGGAGAAATATAACTTGGAATCATCTGGATATTGATGATACCTCATCCTGTGCTGATGGATGATTTCTCCCAAGATCTTCATGTAAATGTTAAACAGCAGAAAAGAAAAGACAAAGCCCTGTGACACCCAGGGTCAAAAGGTCCAAATATGCAATCCAACATTCCTAGTTTTACCAAGTGACTAGAAATTTCTCTTTTCACCCCATCTTTGGCCTCCATCTTGATGCCAGCCTGCCACTGGAGCAACCTGAAGCTGGATCAAAGTGATTTGATAAGAAAGTAGTGTTTTCCACTGGAATACAATACAACCTCTCATGCAAAATTCTGATTTGCATGGAGAAGGAACCTGAGGAACTTGGTGATCTGCAGGATTCCAACTGGCCCACTGCAGCTGCTGAGAAAACCTTCCCAGCAACCAGTTTCCTTTTGATTTTTTTAAGGCTCAGACAGGAATAGCAAGCTTGTGAAAGATACTGTACATGGTCATTATTCCTACCAGTAACCTCTGCTGCTTGGTTTTACTCCCCTCCAGCATTTGCTGGACAGAAGAGAAAACAGCAAGGTTTTTTTCCACTCTAGAAAGCCTCCACACTTGCAAGATAGGTGAAAACCTAGGGAGACAGGGATCCTTCACCTTCCTTCCTCCTCTCCTCTTCCTAAATCTGCTCTTACCTCCGTGCTTTCCTCACAGCCCACAGCTCCACCTTCATGTCAGGGCAAAAATTTGGCTGTTTTTTTGCATAGCAAGAAGAACAATGTAGGAGCAATGGCTCTTGAAGCTGTGTGCTTTCCTCCAGACTTGAGAACAGTTTTGAATCTTAAGAAACATAAACTCCCAATTTATTTGTTTATTGGGTTTATATCACACCTTTCTTCCAGAAGAGAGGTAGATAACATTCCTTCCTCCAGATTTTTCCCCACAACAACCTCATGAGTTTGATTGAGCTGAGAGAGTGAATGACTGGTCCCCAAATCACCCAGTGAGCTTACATGGCTGAGGGTGGACTAAAAAATTATTCCCCCTGGGTCTGGTTCAATACTTTAACCACTACACATCTGAGCATTCATAACTAAGAAGTTTTATGGCAGTTCTCATGCACAAAGGAAACATTTATGCATTCCACTTGTACTCTTAAATAGTCTATTGTAAGTTATAAAATATCTCTACCATTAGCAGGGAGACTCCTATAGAGAGTGGAAAGGCACCTTTGGAAACAACTTCTTGTATGGCTATAAAAAGTTTTATTTAGCCTGAAGCATTTCAGTTTTGCCCTATCATATCTTAAGATTCCTCCCATATAATCTTCATAAGAAGGGTATCGGTTTAATTACTACATCTAAAAAAATACTAATTTAAATTTAAAAATAGCAAGTCGATGTTGATACTGTCTGGTGTAGGATTCTGCTCCGGCACTAACTGAAATAATCAGCAGTGCAGAACTGTAAAATTACGTTTGGTTAGAGGGAAAGAACTGCTTCACTTTTTATATTGTTCTTCAAAACCTATCTATTTTACAGTGACTATAGCTGTTTCTTCCCTTCTCCCCACCCCATATTTCAATGATCATAGGATCAAACATTAAAGTAAGAAAAATAACCAGATACTTACATTTTTATAAGGGACAGTAAAGAGGAAAATGCATTGGCATGAATGATGGAGATTTTGTTCCAAGCTAAATCCCTATAAAAAGAAATAAAATGATATATGCTTAGTAATGCATAGTGTTGAGTCTTTTCATTAAAATAATTAACAGCAAGAAATTGCTTCCAATAATTGATCTTAAGCCTTTCACAGAAAAATGTGCCTAAATTAATGATGAAAGGGATTGGGAGTCACAAAAGCTTGCATGAGAATATATTCTTAGGGCACCAACATACAAGGTAAAGGTAAAGGTTTCCCTTGACGTAAAGTCCAGTCGAATCCGACTCTAGGGGGCGGTGCTCATCTCCGTTTCTAAGCCTTGGAGCCGGCGTTGTCATAGACACTTCCGGGTCATGTGGCCAGCATGACGACTCGGAACGCCGTTACCTTCCCGCCGAAGCGGTACCTATTGATCTACTCACATTTGCATGTTTTCGAACTGCTAGGTGAGCAGGAGCTGGGACGAGCAACGGGAGCTCACCCCGCCGCGCGATTTCGAACCGCCGACCTTCCGATCGGCAGCTCAGCGGTTTAACCCGCAGCGCCACCGCGTCCCTACCAACATACAAGGACACCACTATTTCAGAACCAGCTTGGGATTTGTACAATCATACAATTTGTACTAGTTTTGACAGGTAGGTTTTTTTCTTGGATCCACTGCAGTTTATTTGAAATTGAAGCTCTTGGTGTTTTCTTTGTGATGCTGCAACTCTACAAAGCTTGTGGGTTATGTTTCCCTATTTGCTTCATCCCATTTTTCTGCTCCTGGGTTTCAACCACTCAAGCAGGTCATTCCAACAGATATGTAGCTTGACTGCATAGACCATGCAATACACACAAGTTGAAATAAAGACACAGATGATCAATGTTCATGCATGCAAGCAGTTTATTTCCATTTTGCTTGGAGTGAAGGTGAGGGTATGTTTGTTGCTCCAGGACTTCTAGCAGCTTGGGGCCAGGCAGTGATCTCTGTGCCTTGTTCTCAGTTTTGCTACATTAATGGCAGTAAAGACTGTCTCAGACCGTCTTCAAAGTACTTTTGAAGCACTGAAAGCAGAAACAATGGTATGGAAGTCCCCTTAATCTTTAAGTGTCACAAAGCTTTTTTTCCCAAGTAAGAATTTATTAATGTCAAATTTAATATTTTCAACCAAAGTTTAAGTGGTAATTCAAATGCACACATTCCTTCCTTAATTTACTCCTTTCCTACCAGATCAGGAATTGATGGGCAATCACTGTCCTAACTGAAATGTGATACTGCCGTTCCCACAAATCATGTAAAGAAGTGACAAGCTTTAGTTTTCACTCCTTCCAAACATTTTCCCTTTGTCTCTCACACATCCATGTTCACAGAACACTTCTCACCTATTAAATCATCTTGCTGTTTGAACCAAAAATGTCTTTTAACTATCCTTTACTAACCTGGCTTGGTAGAACCAAAATATGAACTGCAATTATAGTTCACAGGTAGCATTTAAACCACAGTAATCTAGTTGACACTTTTACTAACTATGCAGGAGAATCAGTGACAGGCAGAGGTGCATGCCTGCATGTGTACATATTTCAATAAGCCAAGCCCATTGGAGAATTTAAATGGGCCTTTCTATTATCCATTACTTCTCTTTCTCACTTTGGTACATCTGTTTCTCTGTCTTTCCCTGCCAATTTTGTCCAATCTTCTCCTTTTTTCAATGTTTCCTTCCACATTTTTTCTGTGCCCTATCTCTATTATACATATGCTTATTTGGGGCAGGGCTTCATTATTATAGGCATAATACAACAAAAGTATTTTTGATCTGATTCCCAAGCATTCTGTTCATTGTTTTTGTTAAATTCTGTAAGACTGCCTACTTTTGTACATTACAAAACCTATACCTTTTTCTGCATTATTGTAATCTGAAGAAAACTCACTTAATGTTTCTATTTGAGTAGTAACAAAAAGTTTTACATGAATAATTCAAATTTCTTATTCTTCAGCAATGTCTACAAGTGAAAGCTACTTCAAAGGTGCTTTTTTTCTTTCTGCATGGCTTTATGAATTCATCGCTGGAAATTTTCAATGTCAGAATGTTTGTTTTGTTTTGGCAAATCTAATGCAGCAATTTGAACAATCAAAGGGGAAAAAAAATAAAAACCAAAATATGTAAGATCAGGCAGGAGAAAGGAATGTGAGCTTCCATGACTCTCAATGTCAAGTACTGTAAATAACTATTCCATGGAAATACTCACAGGGAACGGAGGGCGACCAGCTGTTGAAATGTACCTGCTTGGATTTCATATATTTCATTGTGATGCAAAGCACTGAAATGGCAAAAAATGAATTTATAGATAAAAACTTTTGGAGAATTTATACTGCTGCCCAAAATCCAAGAGTAACCTTCAGGACTACTAAAGAATTTTAGACCTCTGTACTAAAGCATATCACAATCTTGCTTTTGAACATTCTCCTCAGGTAAGGTAAAAAGAGTAACAGGACCTCCAGTATAGATTAAAGACTGTAGCTTTCTCAAACACTTTTCTGCCATAAAAAGCTCCTTAAAACATTATTGTTTCTTCCCAGAGAGCTTATATTCCATTATACATGCAAAAGCAGTGAACAGTATGGTAGGCTATTTTAATTTTACAAACACCAAAATTTGAATGCAAGCAAACAAAGGTTCAGGTTACTACATCCATAGGTAAGTTCTTTGTACTGGAAAAGATAGGGAAGCTTACTCCTTGTGGGCACGGATCCAAAGCATTTTAGAAACCTTACATTTTCTGAAGTTTTTCACAAGCTGTGAAACAGGGCAGTTTTTCCAGATGATTGTATGAAAGGTCTCTGAAAAACAAATGTAGAAATACAAAATGGCATATGGTTCTGCTAAAGAGTAAAAATATATTTTACAACTTCTTTTACAAAAAGGTTGGTATTAGAAGAATCACAGATCCAGTTTTCCTATAAAACATACTCCTTTTAATTGTTTTATATAATCTACTTCCTTTGTTTTAGGACAATCCCATCTTTTTAGCAGCAATCAAAGTGAAATTTAATAAGCTTCCCAGACTACACTTTAAATTAAGCAATCTTGCATCTGACCTTTAGAACTGCTATATCTTTAGTTGAGAAAAGTGGTTTGGGGAACTAGAAGTCACTTTGAAAATCAATCATTACAAGGGTTCCCTTCAAATGATTTGAGCCAAAACCTAACAGATTACAGAATAACTGAAACATCTGGACTCATTTATAGTATAATATAACTAATCGAAAACAAGCCATGGTAATTTTCAGAAATGGTAAAAAGAAGAAAGAAAAAGAGGAAATAGATTTGTATCCTGTACTCCTTTGTGCAGGGTAAGCTCCCATCAGCTTTAATAAGACTTGTGTCTTTGTAAAGTAAAAAATGAGAATGGACATAGAAATATGCCTGTTGTTTCTTCTTAAAGCCATAAGTGGTAAGATATTATTTCTATACTATTTTTTAAAATATAACTATAGTTGTTCATAATTCTAATTCCCTTGATAAATCTTGCTCAAAAGCAGTTACTTCTTATACAAATGGAAGCATCTTAGATTTCCCTTCCTCTCTAACAAGGTCCAGGAAAAGACTATTGAAACAGAGACTTAGTGAGTTGAAAGTAAGGATAAAAAACCAAGCAAAACAAAGTACTCCTCTATTAACAAAGACAGAACAAGATAAGGTTAACAGAAAAAAGATCCCAGATTCACTTAAAGGGAAGATACAGTTTTTGGATGATGAGGATGAACTAATCAATCAGTTTGCCAGCCTTCCCCCAGGAGAACAACAACTGATTTTACATAAAATTAAATTAGTAAGGTCAATGTTGAAATCAGTAACTAACGCGACAGAAACTCTTAACACCCTGCTCCCCTCCAGCAGCTCCTCTGTGGAAATGTTACTAAGTCCAGTTTCTGAAAGCACAAAATCTCCAATTAAAAAAAAGAAAGCGTGCCAGCCCAAAGCAAAAACACACAAGGAAAAGGACTCTCAGCAGGATAATATAGTACAAGCCCTAATTAACCATCCAGAGGATAAAACTGT
This sequence comes from Candoia aspera, assembly GCF_035149785.1. Classification (NCBI taxonomy): domain Eukaryota; kingdom Metazoa; phylum Chordata; class Lepidosauria; order Squamata; family Candoiidae; genus Candoia; species Candoia aspera. The sequence continues at coordinate 45,510,732 of NC_086159.1, forward strand.
AGCTGATGACCTAGCATCACTGGCAGTAGAGAATCAGATAGAGCAATCTCAAGAGTCGCTTTACCAGTTGAACTCAGTGTGGACCCTAATTCTGATTCCGTTCAGCAAGGGGGTGTTCCTCCTATATCCTGTCATTCTATATCAATACAAGTTAATACCATCAAGGGAAATTCTGAATCAGAGCGATTTTCCAAAAACAGCCACCAACTTGACGCTAGTCACTTTCAAGTACAGCAATTAGAAAATGAGAGGGATGGATTGAGTCCTCTACCATTTGCAGAAATGCTAGCAGCAGACCAAAATCTGTGGAATATTGGCCCCCAAGACAAAGAAGAGCAGCAATTACAAGCTATGACGAGAAAAGCTGAATCCTATAATAATTGTGTCTACATGGGAAGTATTGACAACATAGTCCCAGCATCAGAACCAAATTGACTGTATCTATCCTCACTTGTTAGTCAACCACCCCATCTAGAATATTCTGTTTCTGGGAGACCTGTACAAGGTAAATTTTCTTGCAACCATCATGAAGCAGCTCAAGTTTCGACCATCGCCCAGGACTCGCCTTTAAAAACGGTCACATTTGGGAACTCAGATCGACATATGGATGCTCTTAAATCCCTATCTATCCTCTCATGAAATATTGCAGGTTGGAACGCCAAATCCAAAGACTCTGCTTTCATAAATTGCTGAATTTCACCTACTCTTACTCCAAGAAACTTGGCTTGACAGCAACTTGTTTATAAATGGGTATACATCCCTCTCACTACCCGCAGTTCCTGGAGCAGGACGAGGCAGAATGTGTGGTGGGCTAAGTATACAAATCTCAACCAAACTACATACAAATATTATACAGTTAGGCCCAATGGAGCGCTATGCAATGTCTGTGCTGTTAAGTTTAATAATGCTCTATTATTATTGGTGGAATGTCTATCTTCCACCTCTCCAGAATAGGTCCCATTTTAACAACATATGGACTTAACTGGAAGTATATGTAAGTACTCTTATGCTAAATAATTCTTCAGCTTATGTAATAGTTTCTGGTGACCTAAATGCCAGGGTGGGGGCGAACGATAAGGCACTTTTTACTCAGTTCCACCAGTATCCCCCAGCACCAGTTACAATTCCCCCCCTGTTAATCTGGCAATCTAAAGACTCAAAAGGGGACTACAAGGGGCTGTGTCTATTACTAACATTTAACAAATTAAATTTATATTTATTGAATGGATCTATCAGTAGTGATTTCCCTGGTGAATTCTCCTACTGGGTCGGCTCAAGACCTTCCCTGATTGACTATAATTTAATCTCATGGAATTTGATTACTTTTCTACAAAAAATTTATTTAGGAAATCGACCTGATAGTGATCATCTTCCAAGTATTACAGTTTTAAAAGCATTTGACAATTGCTTTCTGGAAACAGAACCCATCCCAATTCAGGATTCAGACTCAGAGCTGAGGTTGGTTCGTGTCAAATGGACTCAGCAACATAGTGAACAAATTGCTCAGCTGCTTCTATCCGAAGCAGCACTGCAACTCCGCTCCACCATAGTCAGAGAGAGATCTGGGGATTCTCCCTTGCAGACATTTACACAACTGATTCAGTTGCTCCAGCCTGTGATTTCCACCCAGATATCAAGGAGCAGAGATAATCTAGGGGGCAAGATCTATCCTTCCCATCCCTGGTTTGATGCAGAGTATTTTGAGGCCAAAGGTAAACTGATCAAGGGATTTAAGCTATATAAAGAGAACCCAGTTGAGCACCCCATCCAAGATTTTATGCTTCAGAAGAAACAATATAAACATCTTCTACAGTACAAAACAAAAAAAGAGAATTTGCTAACGTTTCCTGGCAGCAGCTGATAACAGCTTCTCAAGCCAGAAATTCCACTCTGTTCTGGCACCTTATAGCTCTCCATTCAATTGACAGGCCCCTTTTACTCCCTCACCTCATACCAGCATCTATGTGGGAAGACCACTTTAGAGCATTATACTCACAAGAAGAGGCCCATATAGTTAACTTAGATCTTAATATTAAACTGCTCCCAAATTGGGCCCCTGTCACAAATGCTGAAATAAATATGCTCATAAAAGTTAAAGCCTGGTAAAGCTCCAGGCAATGACTTTATTACACCTGAAATATTACAAAACAACCTGGATTGGTGGATTCCTGTTCTTGCTTCCCTGTTTACTTATATTGACTGCACTGCACAAATTCCAGAGGAATGGGCCCTAGCTATTATTGTCCCTATTTATAAAAAGGGCACTCGAGACCTGCCTGCTAACTACAGGCCCATTAGCTTGTTAAGTATAATAAGTAAGCTCTATGCCAGACACTTATACAATAAGCTAGTTGACTGGATTGACTCAGAGCATATATTGGCAGATGAGCAAGCAGGCTTTAGGTCCAGACATTCTATTTATGGACATGCCCTTATACTTCAACATCTGGCCAAAAAATATACATCTAAAACAGGATCAACATTATATACCGCTTTTATTGATTTTAGGTCTGCATTTGATCTGGTTCCCAGAGCAAGGCTTTGGTCTAAGCTTATCCATACTACAGTTGATAGAAGGCTACTGCTGCTCATGCATAATCTTCATAAGAACTCCAGAATCAAAGTTTGATGCAGTATGCAAGGCCATCACACAAGTGAGATTGCAACTCACAGAGGAGTGAGGCAGGGTTGTATTTTAGCTCCTCTGCTGTTTAATCTGTGTATACATTCACTTGTGGCCAAAATGAATCAATTAGAATACCACCCTCCAAAATTGGCAGACAGGCACATCATAACTGTTGTATGCAGATGACATAGTACTCCTATCACAAACACGAATTGGACTCAAACGAGCCATGAGCACTCTGGCCAGTTACTGCTCTGAAGAAGTTTTCGAAATCAACTATAGCAAGACTAAAATTTTGGTCTTTGCAAAGAGACCTAAACTGCACATCTGGAGGATAAATGGCCAGAACATTGAACAAGATGATCCTTTAAATATCTGGGCATGGTGTTTCATAGCTCCACTAAATGCAGTGCTCACCAAAGCTATATTATACAAAACACTCAAAAAACACTGGCAGCAATCCAATCCTTTCATTTTACCAAGGGAGCACAGCACATTCCAGCAGCACTGAAGTTATACTCAGCTAAGGCCCACACACAATTACTCTTCGGTGCTCAGCTAGGACCCTATCCTTCTTTCACACCATTGGAAAGGGTTCAGTCCAAATTCTTAAGGGCCATATTTCAGGTACCTCCCTGCACCCCAAATGTAGTATTAAGGAGGGAAGCAGGGTTGCCTAAAGTTGAAACAGGTGCATGGACTTGTATTATAGCACATTGGCTGAAACTCCTGTTTTTCCCTATGGGTTTGGGTTCTTTCCTTTCTAAGGGTAATTATAAATCAGTATGGTTCAGGGCCATCTCACAAAAACTACAACATCTCGGCTTTTCTAGTGAGGCACTCCTAATGATGGGCTATGTCATGAGTAAGGATGGCGAGCAGGGGGCTCCCATCCAGGCTGTAAAGCGCATGAGTAGTACTGAGGAATTAGGTAGCCATTCAAAGAGACACAGATCAGGCCCACCTAGCCTTTGGGGTTTATATGTCTGGGTTTTTCCCACGCTTCTTCAGTTTGTTAGGATTTTCTGTTATGTAGCAGTAATAAACACTAGAGACCTATTCCTTGTCTCAGCGTGGTTCCTGGCTGTTAGGACATCAATCCTAACAAACTGAAGAAGCGTGGGAAAAACCCAGACATATAAACCCCAAAGGCTAAGGCGGGCCCAATCTGTGTCTCTTTGAATGGCTACCTAATTCCTCAGTACTACGCATGCGCTTTACAGCCTGGATGGGAGCCCCCTGCTCGCCATCCTTACTCATGACAGGCTATGAGCATGCTTAGCAAATTCAAGCAGTGTATTGAAGACCTGGAAATCCAGCAGGACCAGTCAGCTTTGCCTAAGAGTGTTTTTGGGGGCGATCAAGCCTTTTCTTATAAGCCAGCGAGATATCTAAATCATATAACTGTCTCCAAATTTCAGAGGGCACTTACTTTGGCACGCTGTAATGTGCTTCCCACAGTAGTTTTGGAGGGCCGCTACAAAAAAATGCCATAAGAGTTGAGACTGTGCCCCTGTGGACAAGGGCCTATTGAAACTAGAGAACATGTCCCGCTGTACTGTATTCTTTATAAGGATTCACGAACTCATTTAATAACCCCTCATTTGATAAAATATCCAGGAAATTCTGATCTCTTTTATGTTGCTATCTGATCAGAATGACTTAGTTTCCCTGAATGTAGCTAAATTTTGCTATACTGTCTGCAAATTAGGCAGACTTCGACTGCCCATTGATGACTCTATTAATCTGTAAATATATTATGTTTTGTTCATTTCATTTAATGTATTTTTAATGTATTTTAACATATGTCAATGTATTTCTTTTTTCTTTTTTAATTTGTAATTCTGGTCTGTGACCATATTAAAGATTGATTGATTGAGTTGAAAGTAAGGATAAAAACCAAACCAAAACCAAATTAAAAAATCCATGCTCATAGAACACTATAAACTTCCATAGTGATATACTTTTCAGAAGCATAAAGCTTCAACACTTGGGTGATACAAACGCAGGGTCAGTTACAAAAATGGTCAGATGCAGTAAAACTGAAAAGAGCATTAAAGAAAGGAACTTCTATTATCTATATATCTTGGCAGGAAAGACTTGAGAAAGGATGTGGTTCAGACCCTGGACCAATCCTAGATGGTACGTTTTAATTCACAGAGAAAGCCAATCCACACCTCGTAATTCAGGCTTGGATGAAGTTTTGACTAAGGGACAGCTGACTAGTAAGTGTTAACTCCAATCAATATACCAGACAGATAAATCTGTAACGTGTACAAATGGCTAATAGATAATATTTTTTAAAAAAATCAGCTTAGTTTAATGCCATTTGGTATTCACAAAGAGGCATTTCAGTAATGCAGAGACATCTGGCTAACAATAATTAATGTAGCTCCAGTACTTTCTTTTCTCAGAAATGCTGGCTACTTTGTAACATACTATGGGTGTATGTTATAATTAATGCTTGTAGAATGTTGGCTGGGCAGAGTAATACCAGATACATTCATCATGATGTAATGGCAGACGGGAAATACAGTTGGCTGATTCACAAAGAATCAAACAGAATGATTATTTTTGATAGTGATTAAACTGCATCTATAGAGTTCTTGAAAGTTACAATATACTGGTTAATCATTAAAAGAAAAGAGTTCTCTCAGAAGTACTATTCAATGCTCAAGCTGAATAAATATAACTTAGAAAAAAAAAGGTACAGAGCATCATGTTGCAAATGTATACTCATTAATGCCATATTTAAGCAAGAAGAGAGTATGTCCTTTATTTTGATGTAAAGATGTAATAACAAGTAAATAAAATATATTTCAGTATAGCATCCTGTCCTGTAAAAAGATGTTAGACTCTGCATTTGACATAAGGTGAAGAAAATTGGACCATCCTGCCATATTCCTGCCATCCATGGTGCTTTCCAAAAACTGATGAATTTTAAAAACAATTTGAAAAATAGGAAGAAATTTAAATAATCAGAAAAATCATCATTGTGCACATTCTTAATGCTTTCCCCTTAAAAACACCTACAAAGTAAATCAGCTTGTTAGTTCTGTCCTGAACTTTTTATAATATTGCTTGCTTATCTTGATCTGCTAGAATTATCCAATCATCTATTTTCTTTCTACCCTATAATATTAACTTGATTTTTAAAAACACTCTTTAATGGGTAATGTTCCCTGGGAATTTCTAAGAATTGTGGTGTGTTACATCTGGACACCACAAAGTTTGGGAAGATTCTTTCTAGACCCTTTATCCATATTAATGTAGTAAATGTATAGCTGAATTAATTGCAATCTAGCTTTCCCTTTTTTGAAAACTTGAATTTATTATACTTAGCTGTTGATGATTTCTCATTTAGGTAATTGTAAACCTCCCTCTAACCCATGCTGTATGTGCTCTCTGAGTCAGGGGTATGATTTAATATGATCTCTCCATTATACTTACAGTACTTGGAGATTAGGGAGTTGCTCACAAATTGATTCTGGAAGAGCTGTGATCTGAGCTCCTGTAAGGGTCCTATTAAGATAAGAATTTTCAAATAGTTAATAATTACAGTAATAAATAACTCAGTCCATGGCAGATTAATCTGAAGTCCTGAGTGATATTCCTATTCAGTGCTGTTGGTCTAATTCATAATAATTGAGAAATAGTTATAAATCTATTCTCTCTGTGTTGAAGAACAGCATATGAGAACCTATCTGTAATCTATATTATGTGCATACACTTAAGTGGACAAATGCAGGGTAAGACTGAGGGAGAAAAGAAACTCATATTTATCAGGAACCTATCTCAGTAGATTTTCACCTCCTTTTCTACTATGCAATCAGTCAGTCAGTCAACCAACCAATAACAAAGAAGCCTACTGGTCCAGTAAGCTTATAAATCAGGTCATAGTATCAACAAGCTCAAGCTAATTCAAATCCAACACAAATTTAGGATCAATGATTTTGTACACTGGGTTACAGATGAATTACTGACTGAAGGACAGTTCCTTTAAAGCAACTAGACCTCTAAAATAATTAATGCCATCTATTTTCAAAGGTAACAAACTATAGATCCAATACGTACAAACTTTCCAGGCTTGTTGTCCCAATCAAATCAGGAAATTCTGTTACCTCTGAAGCACCATTTAATGTTCTAAAGTTAGAAACACAATGTATTAATGTTGTTGTTGTTTAAGGAGTGAAGGAATTATTTTTTGGAGCTAAAGTGCTTTTAATGGTGTAAATACATACAAGGTTCTGAGTTCAGGTAAATGGTCAAAAGCAGACTTTCCCACAATCTGGATAGGATTATCATAAAAATGGCTGTGAAGAAAATGGATTTAACACTCTAAGATTAGAAAATACATTTGTAAGATTTACAATCTTCAAATTCTTATGCAACTCACTGGATATTCTCATAAAAGGACTGATGACCTTGCCTGCAATCTTTTTATTGAATGCTTATCTCCAGAACTACTTCTTTTAAAGAATAATAAAGCAATTCAATCTTTGTTTATGAATTTGCTTCTCAATTATATATGCTAATTCTTTTTTTTAAAGTAAAACTGGGCAAACATCTCTTTGAAGGTTTCCTTGTCCTCAGGTCCACAATCTTGTCTGGATTAAGTTTTATTTTTTTCCAAATTATTGCCAGGCATCCTTTAAGAATTTCTCTTGCCTCCATGGGAGTAGGAAATAGAGGCAAGAAGTAGAACTGTTTATGAAACAGATGACCCTTTAGCTCATAATTTAAATGACTTTATATAGTATTTTCATATAGATGTTAAAAAGTGGCTTCTACAGCATGAGTTATCCATGAAGGTGACTATGCTGAACACTAGATTGGAATGAATCCAAATAATAAGTTATTTCTGTAAGGTAATAATATAAGAGGCGAGCCAATAGAAAGATGCAACCTGGGGACCAAAAGGCTTCTGCACATTCTAGCTTAGTAAAATAAAATATATTACATCCAAACTAGGAATCTTTATAAGTGTGTGCTCTCAAAATCAAGTTCAGTGTACAAGGGGTATTACATGCCACTGGACTAGAACAGAAAGCACATGCTTATTATGCCTGTGTTAAAGAAGTAACAACTTTAATTGTTACCTGAGCTGAGCAATGTGTCGAGACTAGCATAGGACGGCTTATCAGATCAAGGAATATGAAAGCTACAAACTGGCAGACAGCACCAATGAGATTAAAGATATCATATATACAAAAGGAAGCTAGAACTTAATAACATTTGAGAAACATTGTCATATTCATATAAAATACCGAAAATCTAATCTATAATGAAATAAAGTAATATCACATTTCCTAGAAAAAGTAACCTTTTATAACTTACATTGCTATAAGTGATGGGTTGCCCATAAATGCCTGTTCAGGTATTGACCTAATGTTATTATTATGAAATCCCCTAAAAAGGAAAATAACGTAAATATAGTACATGCCCACAATATATAGAAACAAAACTTGGTTTAGGGTTACCCAAATACGAAGATATTCTAGATAAGTTAGGTTCTATAGAAAGGTAGCAGCTACTACAATATAGGAAACCTTTAGTTCTCAGTATGTTTATGGAAGGCACTATAGGGATAAAGTAAAATCTTCTTTGAATCAAACTTGATTCCTGGTGAGTTCATGGATATATTCATGGTGCTTTTTTGGCAATAAAATGGAATTGGTTTGCCAATATTTCTTCCTAGGTAGTTTTTGTTTTCATTTTACTTTTAGTCTGCTCTGGTAGACTTGAAAACTGGTATTCCAGGAGGTATCTCATCAAAGTACTAAACAGGCCCAGCCCTGCTTAGCTTCCCAGCCCAGTCAGGTGCTGCCACCTGCCAAGATCAGTAAATGGATGCACAGATTAATAAAAGTAATTGCATAGCAATAGCATCCATTTTCTCAAGTCTTTCATACCTTTAAAAATATGTACAAATTAATTTACCTATGACACCATTATTTCTCCCCCAAATAATTCGAATTTTTTTAAAATGTTCAACCAGATTTCACATGTGTTCATTGTAAAATGTGTCCCACTGTATTCAATGAACTGTCTTAATGTACCTTAGACCATTTTCCTAAGCCTCTTAATGGACCCCAAACAACAATAACCACAATCAAACCAAACAATAACACTTCCAAGTAAATCTGCTTTAATTAAGAGTGCTAATGAATATGAATAACACATGTACAGTCTCAGGGCACTTTGTACATACTGGCTTTTCATAGCATTCTTATGTGAAAGTTTTTTTTAAACAACAATGTAATTACTGTCATAACTAGAGCTAAGCAAATTGTTTTCAAATTAACTGAAGCATTTTATTTACATGATAATAATCTAGTACTAGAACAAAAGCAACACTAAAGTTTTAACATTAACAGCAATGATTGCATGGGAATTTTTTTTTTCACTGAGATATGAATGAAGTCACCCAGATTTAAAACTAAACATTGAATAGTTCCCTAAACTCTGTTCATTGTTTGGGTTGCTGCTGCTATTAGTGATTATATAATGGCTGTCTCTGGAAATTGACTACACAAGAAAACAATATCTCTGGAGGAAAATAAAGTGAAAATGAACAATGAAATAGAGTGCAATACTATATTTGCAGACACCTATATATTTGAAAATGCCCATAATAATTTATCATCACCTTTCTATTCTGCAGGTGAAAATAAGTCATACAGCAGGAAAATTTGCTACAGCTCAGGAAATGAGCATGGATATTACTTACTCACCAACAGTACAGAAATAAGTTAGCTTCCATGTCTAATAATGACAAAATTCAAATGTGCAGAGAGATTGGTTGTTGTTCATATGAGAAGATATTAGGTCCCACATATGCAATTCAGTCCTGTACAGGTTGATAATCTCAGCTTCCATGTAGTTGTCTACATGTTTAAGGAGGTGACGGAAGTAGCATAAAGTCACACGGACTGGGGAAACAATATGATTGGGCAGGTGTTTCAGTTTATATAAACAGGACAGGGGATAAGGGGAAATATAAGGAGAAGAGAGATGGTTGTGTCATGCATATTTGTTATATTCATTTTCTTCTTGAAGGTGCTCTTATTTATTGTTTTAATCTTTCTCTGTAGAATTTCTGTAAACACAGAGATCAATTTTTGCATATGCACATTCAGAGGCATACTACTAAAAAGCCCTAGCAAATCTTTTGCTACTGCATAATGTGAGGAACATTAAATAAGAATATAAACTAAAAGGCATGTCATGATCAAGAGACTGGTTATGGTCAAGTGAGAAGATACAAGGTTTTAGGAGCAGATTTAGCTTAAAGTTCATGTAGAGCATTGAAATCTATTCAAAGAGGTAAGTGATGTGAAAAATAACCAATGTGAAAATAAATCAGTTCAGCAGGAAGAGTGGAGAGATATTGTGGGAGGAAGGAGAAGAGAAATTTTAAAGTCTTACTTTGTTTATATATTCAGTTATTCAGTTTTACTACACAGAAGTCTAGCTAGATAGCAGGATTTAGATTACAAGGAACTGCATGCAGGCAAGTGAAGGAACTAGTGGAATGCTTGTTCCTTCTTGGTATACAACCCCTGTCTAAAAAAACCCCCAAATGGGCTTTATATAAAGATAAAGTGAGAAAGTCAGAATAGAAATTGTTGGAAGCTGTAACATTCTATGTGTCTGTGACTGTGAGCGTTCCTAAGAGTGGGAATCTGATCTGAGCAATGAAGTAGGTTTTATAATCATAATAGAAAGGATGTTTGTTTACAGGAAACACATTATACAAATAGGCAAAGGCTAATATGTACATTTTACCAGGAAAAGAATCAAAGTGCACGTGCTCCGTACAGGTTGAGCTGAAAGTGTGTGACTGGTTTAAAGTCACCCACTGGGTTTCCATGGCTGATGGTGGACCACTGTCTCCTGGATTCTGTACTAACATCTTAACCACAAACCAGGCTGGACCTCTATTAATAACTTTTATGACCTCATCTATTTACCAATTTCTAGCAACATTTTCTTTTTTAAAAAAGAAACTTTATTAAATTTTCAACATGCAGTTAAAATATAAAAAGATAGAAAAAAAAGTAAAGAAAGAGTAAAGAAAAGAGACAATCTAAAAAGTGCAGAAATAACTATAAATACAGCAAAAAGAGTGACTTCCAACTTTCTCCAGTATTATAATTGAAAAATACATTAACCTCTTACTCTTCTAGCAACATTTTCAATTGCTTAAAGGTAAAGGTAAAGGTTTCCCTTGACGTAAAGTCCAGTCGTGTCCGACTCTAGGGGGCGGTGCTCATCTCCATTTCTAAGCCTTAGAGCCGGCGTTGTCCATAGGACACTTCCGGGTCATGTGGCCAGCATGACGACACGGAATGCTGTTACCTTCCCGCCGAAGCGGTACCTATTGATCTACTCACATTTGCATGTTTTTGAACTGCTAGGTGAGCAGGAGCTGGGATTAGCAATGGGAGCTCACCCCGCCACGCGGTTTCGAACCGCCGACCTTCCGATCGACAGCTCAGCGGTTTAACCCGCAGCGCCACCGCGTCCCTTTCAATTGCTTATAAAAGTTGTTTTTCATAGCTTTGTATCTCTTGGATCCCTATTTATTGGATTCCTATTTATGTGTGACTTGTACTCAAAGTGTCATGATCACCGTTGCGATGCTTGTGACATCGCAACGGCTTGCATGACAATGCAGGGAAATGAGTCCCGGGCGGATTAAGCGAAAAGGCAACTAGCTAACAAAAGGGAGCAACAGATGCTGGCAACAAAGTATCAACTCTAGCCAGAGGCACGGAAGAGAGAGATACAATGTTGCAAGGAAGGTAATTGACAAGACCAGACCACGAGGCGCGCTTGAGCTGTCAAAGAGATTACGAACCTGATCGCCCAGCAATGAACCATCACCGGCCAGGGAAGCAATCAAGGAAACGCCGGAGCACAGGAGGGGCTCCACCACCCCTCACCTACCGGCAACGGAACCGACAGGGCTCGGGGGCGCACCCGAAGTAAGAAGGGGTGGAGCGCTGACCGGTGTGGGCTATTTAAATCCCGTTCCAGTGCGCTCCACTCACTCTCAGCTTTTCTTAAAGGGCACGCATACTGTTACTCAAATAACACCAGAACCTAAGCCTACGCTAGCCTCTGTGTTTTTACTGGGTAGCAGGCAGAGCCTGACACAAAGTAACATTTGAATATATGAATTGTTGAAGATTTTTTAAACATAGTTTTATATACTGTCAGAATCTTCCATGATCATGATAGACTATGATACAAAGGATCATATTCAGAACAAATATTCATAATTTTTTCATGGTTTTTCAGGGTTAAGACTGTAGTTTACTGGAATAATAATATTTAGTATAGTAGGTTGGCTGACCTTAACAATATTTAAAAATCATAATTAATCAGCTTTTACTCAGGTTCTGTTGTTTTCACTTAGACAAATTTACCATCTTTCTTGCTTTTTCTCCTTCTATCCACACAAACATGCACTTCTCTCACATACTCTCTCTCTGTACGTATGTGTGTGGGAGTGTATAGCCATTTAATTTTTTTCACTTAACAGATTCTGTGTGAAAAAAAAAAGCTGGAGAATGTTATTTGGACAACCTCAACCTCAGGCACTTGCACAGCCAAGACTTTGTTTCTAAGCATTTTCAGTCACACACAACTAGGCTAACGGAAATAGTGTGTTTACTCTGTCCCTCCTCTGCATAGAACGAAGGAGCCCCGCTCCATAGCTCCATATCGCATTTAGCAGACACTTTGGGGTATATTGGAAATAATGACATGAGGGAAAAGAGGTAGATGAACCCATTTTGGCCATCCCAGCTTCAGATATTAGAAACCAGATTCAGTTTGTAAAATATAATTTATCTTTCAAACGACAAACCATAATAGATAGTTAGTATTATCCAGAGAAAAAATGACAGAGATGAAGTATGGACTGAAATAAAGCAAATGTACTAAATAATGAAAATTTCTCTAGAAATGCTCTTTGTATTGTTTAATTAATTAATTATAATTAATTATAATTAACTTGTTTCAAGGATAATTTATTAAATATCCTTAATATTTAATATTAATCTAATTTAATATTTTCAAAGATACTGCATTAAAAATTCTGAAAGTTGTACTAGCACACTGAGTAAATACTCCACTATAGAGACAGCTTCAACAGCATTCCAGAATATGCTGCTTTTTAATAATTTTTCTCTACATTTTCATTTCAGACAGCTAGAACTGCAAGGTTGGAAAAAACAATGTCTACAAAAGCTGAAATGAAATGTATATTCTGAAGCATAAAAATAGTGATTTTTTTCTGTAGAGCTGTGATGATCAATCTGTCAGGACTTAAATGAATCAAAATGAATACTGGAAACTGAGGAGCTGAAGCCCTAAATTCAGTACTCACAGTTCTTTCAAGTTTCTGAGGACATTGACAGAAGTGGGAAATTCATTCAGATTGTTGTAATTTAAATCTCTGAATTAGAAAAAAACATTCCACATTAGATAAATTATATACTATCTAATCTTCATACTTAAAAGAAAAGAGCTTATCTGTTTTGCACTGCATTTTTAGATTTATACATTTATAGAACTTAATGAAGTTTTATAAATATAATAAATATTTGCAACTACTTAATCATTTTATTTATTGTTATATTCTTCTTGGTTATTCTGTCCTCAACTTTAGATTCATATTCTTGACTGAGCTGATCAGAGTAAGTTATATTCTATCATTCTTACAGTTCATGTCAGTTTACTAAATTAAACTTAAATGAAAAAAAGAAAAATGTTTTTTACAAGATCACACCATGATGGTAGACAGTGCTCTTTGCAATTTAAAACCACATATGTAAAACCTGTATTTGCAAATATGAACAAAATTGTAGTTTAATCTGGGCCAAATTTTTCAAAGATTGGTAAATTAAGAATTTGAAAGGATTATCCACAGAGAGATACTGATTATTCTCTTCATGGAGATCCATTAGCTTTTTCAAATGTCCATTGTCCCTCAGAGTCCCTCCTGAGGGACAATGGACATTTGATGGGCGAAGTACAAATTTGAGAAATAAATAAATAGTCTACAAAATAAGAAGCTGACATATAGTATAATCCTATAAGCTTCTATTAGATATTAAAATAAGGAAGATTTCTATTTAAGTGTGCATAGAAGTGCAGCCTTAAGACATTTAAAAATAGAGCCAACTTCTCGAAGCCTGTATTTAGGCTTTTTTTTTTTTTAATTTGCAAAATGTCAATGGAAACACTGAAAAAAGAGCATAAAAGGTTAACTCACAGAGTGTCTAGGCTATGGAGGCCATCGAAGCATTTCTTTCCCAAGGAGTTGATTCTATTGTTATGGAGATGCCTGAAGCAGACCATTCAGAATATAAGGGGGAAAAAAAATGCAATGACACTAAAGGAAAACATTTTAATGGTTATACCTAAATAAATTACCCCTGCCCTCCAATGACTTATGAAAGTCATCTTTTTTCACAAACATTTGGAAAGTATGGAATATATTCTACCCATTGCTTCTCTACTTGTATTTTCACTTGGCTCTTTAAACTGCTTTAATGAACAATTTCTTTTTTTGTGGCTTGCCCACCTCAAATTGCTCATGTTCTTTTCTTATCTACCCTTCAACTTATGATTAAGTGCTTTCTTGCTCTTTAGTCTTCTTACAAAGTTAATTAGGTATCCCTGAGTTAGGCTGAACTCCCATTCTGTGTACAAATGCTCACATTACTTTTCTCCAGTAAAACGTGTAGCATTTTCAAATACATTCCAGTAATCTCTATCATCCTGTTTATGCACCTTATCCAATGTCTTTCATTTTTTATATTTCTTCTAAGTTTGCCAAGGTAAAATGATATTTTCTAGCCCATCATCTGCTCAGATCACATGCTCAAAATATGTGAGTTTTTTTTTGCTGATCACCACTTCAAGAGAACAGGCTTTATTAGTCTTCTTGTGGTCCATGGTACTCTTAGTATCTAACTCCAAATCTGTTATGTGAAGGTGGCCAATTTTTCTTGCAGCTTTAGTGTGGCCATGCTATAATCTTCAAATGTACTCGTGGAAATTTCATCCTTATCCTTAGCAGTGCTTTCCAACCTTGGGATCTCAATTTAGCATCCATAATTGCCCAAATATCACAGCTACATCCATACAGTAGCAACAACACAAAAGTGGTTTGCCATTGCCTTCCTTGGGTTTCGTTTTAGAATCTTCTCCAAGGCCTGCAAAGCATCATTAGCACTCATGTCCACTATAGATTACTGTTGGTTTTCCTAATAACCTTTTGACTTTACTAGCAAGAATGAATCTACCAGAAGCTCAAGCTTCTACCAGTGCCATTCTCAAGGTCACTAATGCTACTGAGCCCTCCCCCTAAGTCAAGGTGGTTGTTCCACAGAAACTTGTTTTCCTTACCCATCTCCAATTAATTATTTCAGAAGTATAATGTGTTGTGGTCCCTTGCAACATTCTAAAGGCCAGTAAAACAAATACTACCAGGACACTTCTGTCTAGTTTAGAAGCCTTCAAAATCTTGGCCTATCATATAGAAAGTTGACAGCAAAGGAGACCAAACATTGCCAATGACTTTTTTGCAGTTGTTCTTGTTAATTGAATGAAGAACAAATAACTAAATATCTGGGCTACGGGGATCACTAAGTGCTTGAAATTGAACCATTGCTTCTTTTAGAATATTTTATATATTATAATATATTTCTTATATCCTGCACATGTCAAATGAGAAAGTGTTCAGCAAAGTATTAGAAAAGGGATCCTATTATTTATAAAAATCTATTTTCAGATTTTTGACCAATGTGAAGTGTGAGATCAGAATCATGTCCTTCTATCACACATAGCACTCCCTGTCCCTGTCTATTAGGCCATTTTGATTTCTGTACAAGCCTATGTACCCAAATCCAATGCATGTAGACTCAGGCAGCATGATGAAATACTACATAATGCTGGAGTGCAGAGATTCCACAAGTAACTTAAACATGCAAGCCTTTAAGTCAAGACCACACATGATTCTTAAGTCTTAATGCAGCCCTGAATGTTTCTCCAATATTTTAAGCTTCTACTTGGTTTTACAATTTATGTATATTTCCCCTTTCTGTCAGTAAAGCAGAACTACCATAAAACTGTAAATGTTTATGTAACAGAAGGGAAAATAATTAAATACATAGAGAGAAATCATGGTTACTATATTTAAAGCATTTTCATTTTAATTAGTTCATCTTAACTTTTGTCCTGTTTTTAAACATGCAGACAGGGCATTCCACTGAAAAATGTTAATATCCCTGGTCCAAACCAGTGCAGCAGCCCAACCAAAGTATAGTGGGGATAGGGATTGGGAGACTAGGGAAGTTTGACCCTGATCACATCAGCCCCAATACACTTCCATTCTGCACATTTATAGCACTTTTTGATAGGCTGCAATCATTTCTGAAATAAGACAACAAAATAGCAAAACTACTATACCAAGATATATTTACTTTTTAATGCTGCTAATCACAGGATTAAACTGCAAATATTTACTTTCTAATGCAGCTGATCTCAGGATTAAACTGCAAACAAAGCTTATTCACTTCATTCATATTCTGTATATGGCTAAAATAAAATACACAAAAATAAAATACAAAAATAAACATCAATATTTACAGCCTCAGGTTCTTCTCCCTCATACTGACATTCAATGGGCTTCATTAACCAGGTTTTGGATTTAAATATTTGCTACCCTACTAAAAGAACTAGATGTATATTAAACAAATCATTTCATGAACCCAACAGCTGAAGTTCTTGAAAATTAATTGTTATGTTTGAAACCAAATACAAACTTACAGCACTACTAAATTGGAGAGATTTCCAAAAGCATAATCTGGAATGTAGTAGATTTTGTTCAATGCGAGTGTCATAGCCTGCAGTGCTGGCAAACTCCTGAAAGCTTGCAGTGGAATTTCAGTCAAAGAGTTATCATCTAGCCACAGGTATCTGAGTGACACCAAGCCACTGAAACAGTTGGGAGGTATGAAGCTAATATGGTTAGCATCCAGACGTCTAAGAAAAAACATAAATATAAAATGTCATTTAAAAAAACAGATTTTCATAAATAAATGGACTTAGACAAGAGTAGTATTCTCTGAATTTTATATTAAAAAAAAACCTAATTATATTCAGTTCTACTGCTTTTATCTTTTAATATATGTGATTCTTAGTTACATATCCTAATTACCATTTCTGTTCCTGTAACTTCTTTTTAATTCTGTAGTCATTCTCACTGTATTGTATAGATCTGGTATACATATCGTATTAAGTCAGGGTTTGCTTAACCATGATTTGTTAGATAAATCATAATTTGCTGGGTTCACATAATATTTTAATCCATAAACCAGACCACAAAGGCTGGCTTCATATGACATGATAAACGCCAAACACATTTTGGTTTAATACGGTGCATGAACCCAGCCATTAGTGGATAGCATGGCTTTTTAATATTATATGTTACCATAATTGATGCTTGCATACTAATACATCATCCAACATTATACCATCACTGAGGATATGAATTATGCTAAGTCATTAAAAGTTAAACAATATCATATTGCTTCAGAATTCTACAGGATTTACTTTGATCTCTCCTTAATACTTTGGTGCAGGTGTATTTTCACAAAGCTAGCTAATAGCACAAACCACAAAAGGCTTGAGTGTTTTGTAGTTTGTAGACAGCAATCAAAGCAGCTGTAATTTCTTAGTACTGTAAGAAGCAGATGGCACACATTCTTTAGTAGTATGGAAACCTAGGATTTGGCATGATGCATGCAGGTCCTACTGCTTTTGCATCCAAATTTTAGCAGTCTTTTGCTATAATGGTCTATGAAAAACTCCTACACTATTGTACAGAATAAAGACATGATCAGCAGTTCCAACCCTGTATTGGCATGATAGCCTATTCAACCAGATCAAGTGAATATTCTTGCAGAGTGCTGGAAAGCATTTGGCCCAGAGAGATCAGGAAAATCACACACCAGGCATTTCTATAAAAATAAATTTATTTACAGAAAGCACAAAAATATATTTACAGGCTTGTGCATGCACACATGCTCTCTGATAATGGATCAGACAATTTCATGAAAAGTAAAAGTGATGCTCAACCAAAAATCCATTTTATGAATAAATGCATTATGGAAATTATTTGTTATGCTATTATTGTTAGTGATAATCACTGTAGTTTAGAATTAAAGGGTAAACAAAGCTGAAATTGGACCAAAAACTGAACTTTACATAACTTTCCCTCAGAGTAACATTTAAAAAAAGAGAAAAGGAAAGAAAAGCAGCAATAGAAGGCGGGTAGAGATATTTTGGGGACAGTGATTGATTGACAATACAGCCACAATATTAGTTTAGATATAATAATTCTGGAAACTATTTCCAGATTAATTTTGTTAGCTTAAACTATGCAAAGAAAAGAAGGATAATTTACAAATATGTTTCAATGTTCATTTTCACTGAAGAAAAAACAAATACAAGCAAGCAAACTATAAGTAATTTTGCAGGAAGCAAACCTTATACATTTATTTGTAATCACATAAAATGTCAGGTCTTTTGCCACATTATTTTCTACTGTTGCACAAGGCAAATAACAATGTGCTAGAATGGCAAATAACTGAGACAAGGTCAGTTGGAACAAATTTATAAAGTTCAGTGTCAAAGCCCTTTTATAAGTAATTTTTCTATATAATAACTGACATGACAAGCCACAGGGACACAGCTCCAAAATAGTTCACATTTTGTCAACAAATTGGAAAAGCTGGAAATGTTTAGAAATACCCACCCTGAGCCTTTCCTTTCAATAAAGGAACATATTTTGTACTGTGCTTTCAAATAAAATACACTTAAAAAGAAAATGTAGGGGTCTTTGTGTTTAGTCAGAAATAAATTTCTTGTCTGTGTGATGTTTCTGTCTAAACCAAGGACTTTAGAGTTGCACTAGCTTGACAGTTACACTGATTAAAGCTTTTTTTGGTTTTGTTTTGTTTTCCTTTTTAATCAGTTCACATGTTTTTCTTCCTCCAGCCAGATTAACAACTGCCTTGCATATGACCTAGATCTTGCCACTCTTACTTCTATAACTTCAAGGTTGCTGCTTATACAAGATACAGCCGTCATGGACATGAGTTCACACAATATATTTGGGGAAAGAGTAATGACATAATCTATAACAAAGTAGACTGAATTATGAAAAGTAAATTTTACATTCTTAAATTAGATAATAAATCAAGGAATTCCTGCATCTTGCAGGAACTTGTCCCAGTGCATCTCTAAATTACAGGCTTTTCCAGACATGGTACCCCTGGTGAGCTCGTCTGGTGAGCAATGGCTTTGGTAAGCAGCAGAACAATTTGTGGTTAGCATCTTCAAGGTATTTTATAATTTCTACCATTTAATTATTTAATTGTTAGAATGTTTGTTGAACAAGCCATAGTTTTTCTGACTCCAAAAACAGCCTTGAGTTTTTGGCTAAAGCTATGGCTACCTGAGATGGGAAGAGGATCTGCTGCTTCCTATACAACTGCCCTCTTTCACTGATATCTTTTATTTGGTGGTTGTACTGTTACTCACTTTCTGTCAGCCCCAATAGGTAGACCATACCAGGAAATCAACTCCACAGGAAGACCAGGCCTACCTTTATTGATATTTGGCTAGAATGACTGAATGTTGCAAGTCTGAATATGCTATATCTTCCCCTCCCTCTTATTATACTCCAGTGAATCAGGGAGGCATCTTTCTGAGTCACCCTGAATATTATCGTGTTTCTCAGGGCTTAAAAAGTGTTTCAGCAACCTTTACCTAGGTAATGGTTCTTGAATATTTCTGTAATCTTCCTTTCTACACTTTCTTACTGGCCCTCCAGTTAACTAACCTGTAAGCATCACTCTGAGATGCTCTCCAGAGTTACATGGTGGGTTGACAACTGAGACTGCCTGTGATACATAATGGGTACCCAGCTACACTGGAGAGCAGTATGCCACAGGTGCAAAAAAATAGTTGCTGTAGGCACTCCCTTCTTACAGCTCTGTAATTTAAAACTGAAGGCTTTCCTCTACAAAGTAGAATGACAGAGAACATATCACACAGGGACCCACATATTTCTGCCTTTCAAGGACTAATTCCTAGTTTAATTGCAGGAGCATTCTCCCTATGATCTAGAGAAGGGCCTGGGCAAGCAACTAGCCTGAGGTATTCTGGCTTGGGGTTTTGCTTCAAGCATTCGAGGTGATGCAATCTGTCTTGAGGCTTAAAGTCAAACACTGAAAGTGACTGTTTTTGAGACAAGTGTCCTTTAGCTGTACCAGAAATTGTTTATGTATGATTTATTTATTGTATTTTTATACTATCCAATAAAAGAAAGGCTTTAATGCTACTTCTGATTGACTTTGAACAATTAATTCACAGAATATTCAGGAAAACAAGCTCCCATCAAGATTCTTCAGGAATGGGGATGCAACTAGAATCCCTCAACAATAACCATGACCATGACCATGCTTTCAGTAGTATTTGTAGAACAAGCCTAAGCACTTTTTTTTTTTTTTTGGTCCCTTCAAGTCAGTCTTCACTCCTGGTAACTGCCTGGACAAGTCCCTGCATTTTCTTGGCAAGATTTCAGAAGTGGTTTTCCAATGTCTCCTTCCTAGGGCTGAGAAAGAATGACTGGCCCAAGGTCACCCAGCTGGCTTTGTGCCTAAGGTAGGACTAGAAGTCATGGTCTCCTGGTTTCTAGCCTGGTGCCTTAACCACTACACCAAACTGGCTTTCATTCTAAGAACATTTACTTAAAAGTAAAAGTCCCATTGAATTCAAATGTGCTCACTCTCCTTGATCAGCCAATATTATCTGAATTAGGACCTTAGTTCAAAATTCCTCACATATGACATGAACATATTTATAAATTTTAAATGTTGGTATAGAAATCCAAAAAATATTTTAGGACAAATGTTTAGATTTCTATACAAATGTTTTAAATTCATTTTCATGAATTTTCATGTTTTAAATTTAGTTACCCAGGTATATGACAAACATATGGTAAACACCAATATAGATATAATAAAGTTAATGTTTTTATTCAAATCCAGCAAAGTTAATTTTCAAAATACCAAGCTTTTACAATAGTATTACAGAATACATCACTCAGTTAAAGGGTACATAAAGTACTCTTAAAATCTACTGCCACAAATGTTTCTCCGCTATCTAATCTTTTCTTTTATTCTTAAGAGCTATTGTTCTATTTGCAGATAGTAAAATATTTAATTAGTGACTGTGCTTCCTGTCATAATGTAAATAATGCATGCCAATCTCTAACACATGCAAAGGAACCTTAAGTTTTCATTCAGTTGTTTTAGCTGAGTTGATCAAAGTTTTGGCACTTTCAAAACTAAATCCATTAGCTCATAAACCATACATTATATGTATTTTATAATACATGGCTAACATGTGGAAAGTATAAAAGCTGTTGTTATGTTTCAAAGACAAGCAAATTAAGAATACAGAAATATTTTATTTTGTACTATACATAGCAAATAAAAGGGAATATTACATGAAATTGTTCATGAACTCATTTAAAATGCCTAGATCACCCAAGCAAAAGTCATGAAGTTTAAGGAATATAATCCAGTATAATTTTTAATAATATATTGTGCATGCTTCGACCATATGTTCTATAGCTTATGTAAAATATATACCTGAACAGTTATTATGAGAATATAAAAACTGAATGTCATATCTAGGATTAAAGTACTTATTTATTATAGTATAGTACTGCAATATTTGTATGGGCCACAGCCATGACATACAAATATAGGATGTGAGAAACTATAAAAAGGTGGATAAGAAAAAATAGTGATAGCTATATGTCCTCAAAAGAGGAGTTCTTAGCTGACATCTAAGGTCTAACTACCACCTTTGAATTGTCCAAAGTAATGTATAGACAACATTCATACTGTAATGCTTTCTCTTCCTTTGGCCCTCCCCTCCTTTCCTTCAGTACGTTTTAATAGTCATAGTACTTGTGCAACTGTACTATGACAAATAGTATAGCATGCACATGAATGCACCTTATTTCTTGTTTAAAAAGTCCCACCATAAATCATGTGGAAAATAGTCCACAAGGATAGCTGTTCGCTGCAAAGGTTCAGATATTGTAGTGAAATGTGATCTTAATCAGTGAGTAGAAGAAGTCAATGCCTTATATGGAAAGAGTGAACTCAGAACAGAAGCAGGAGTATGAAATTTCTACTGACAAAAAATAGAATTCAGTAAACAATGCACATCTTGTAGTTATTGTCATGTTAACGTTATTTAACAGAGTATCAGACTACTTCATAGGGACAAATGCCTAAAATTTTTCAGTGTATGAGCTATAATTAACAAAAGCTTAATTCATCAGGTAGAATATATTTAGACTGTTCATTAAATAAATTGGAGGATCAGATAAGATTGTAGAAATAAAAAAGCAGCAGCACTTTTTGTACTAAATTGATATATAATGGCATCTATCAGTCATTAAACTTTGTTATCTGTGTCTGATAAATAATACTTCTTCCACTTATGACCAAAGGTTTTATGTGTTTAACTAGGTATGCGTAAGCAAAACATATCCTATCTTACATTTTATGGGTGGAACTTTTATCTTTTAAACGTGTCTGAGTTTCTTTTGCTTTGGCTGCAGCAACAGAAAAAAGGAACAAGTTGACAAGATATGTCAATATAGGTCCATAACCTATTGAAAGTATAATTATCCCTATAGAATCTGGTGGTATGTCCTAAATGCTATGGTGGTGATCATAATACAAATGTACCATAATATCTATGGTTCTTTTGGAGTATACTTGCAAAATAGTGTATTAATTCAGTTTGAAGAAGCCTTTTAGATGAAGATGGAGCAGAGCTATGCATGCAGAATTTTACTGTTGCAATACAGCCCAGGCACAAAAAAAACCCTGAAAAAATTAATACTAGACATTAAAATTATTATTTTTATTTTTATTTTAATTAATAACATTAAATGTAAATTAATTCTTTCATGTTCTGCTGGGTTGTAAGACTCCTGAAGGCTTATTATAATCCTGTAAGCAATTGCACTGGGAAAACACTAAGAGTCTGAACAAATCTATTGCTTGCCAAAAACTGCCCAGGATATTTTATGGTAAATTAGGCGAATCAGAATTATTAGTTGAATCCTGTTATGCACATATAAATCACATGTTTATATGACTCAACTAAGAAGTTAAATGAAATTAAGCAAGCTGCAACATCCTCAGGGTAGGTAAAAAAATATCAGTGGCAGTTGTGGCAGTGTGACAGAAGCACTTTTGTACATGCATAAATGTCACACACCAATACAAAAGGTGCTGCTACAACTGCCATCTTGATTTTTTGACATGCTCTCCCTCTCTACTGAGACTCTCCTGTTTGTAAGAACACGCATTTATAATTGTTGGAAGAAATTGCAGACGTTATGGCCCTTAAAACATACACATTACCTCAAAAGCAAAGAAAGTATGCTTGTTGCTATAGAATACTTTTCTAACCCATCTTCCATTTTAATTAAAAGACAATAAGCAGACTAGTAAACATATGATAATCGATTACAATCCTTTGTAGACTGGATTGCAGACTGAATGAAAATAAATAATTACTGTGACAGCCATTGCATACCAGATTAAGCTAAATTTCTCTCAGAGAGCATCAAGCAGCGTGGGCATTTACATGCAAACCCTTCTTGTTTTTACCAGATGCAGGATCTATGCAGCTACTGCCAACACTCCTGTTTGGATGTGTTACTGTATATGATGAGCTGCATATTTCCACAATGATAGTATCACAGTCAGAAGCTGGAAAATGCAGGGTATAAAAACAACTTGTTTCATGCTGTACAGCAAATGAATTCGGAAGTAAATTGTTTCAGGAAAAAAACAGATTTATTTACACTAAAAAGAAGAATAGCGTGCAATCTGTAGAATAGCAGTAAGATTAGCTAGACACCAGTAAATACAGTATGAGCTAAATTAGATAAAGTGGTTAACAATAGTCAGATCAAATTTATACTAATTATGAAGCTTCTTATTCCTTGAAGAAATGTTTTATTTTGTAAACTGCATCCAATTACTTCTTTATACAGTCGCTTTTTTCCCATAGTTTCAAAGTTGAAAAGAAAAAAAAAGGGGGAAAGAAGTTTGAATTGCATTGTAAATGGAAAACCAAGACTAGGAGCAGCCAATGGAAAGAAAATTACTAGGCTATACAAAAGAAGAAACTGAATCTCAACAGACCTTTTTCAGACTCATTTGAAACAAAATAAATTGTTCTAATTCTTTTTGTTGAAGAGGTCACATTTGCCCACTATCTTCTTTCAGATGGATAGTAGCTATTCTACACACAACCCTATCACTTAATCTGCTGCCTGTTCCACAGCTGTTTAAAGTTCCTGCTGACCACTCTTTTTTTTTTTTAGTTTAATTCTCTTACCAAACACCTGGTGCTTAGCTAGGGTCCCCAATTCTGTTTTCTTTCTTTCTTACTTACTTCCCTTCCTTACCTTATGGAAAGATATTTAAAACAAAGAAAAAAAGAAAGTGAGATAGTTTATTTACAAATAGAATTCAAATGTATCTCTGCCTCAATAAAGGACCCATTGTTTATATGGGTCATTTCTACAGGTCCATTTTCTCCTAAATCATCAGAATTTTCACAACATAGTTAATGAAATTAATTTCCATTTTTTTATTTTAGTATTTCTTGCCCAGTCTTTTCAGGTTCAGGTATTACTGTCCTTTAAAAATTAAACCTTGGAGAATAAATGCTTGATAGCACACATAAATATGCATAACATAACTGTGAATTTTAGCCATCCACAGGTTATTTTAAATGTAAAAGAGTTATATTGCTAAATTAAGAAATAAAATATTAAAATACTAAAGTAATTACACATATTATTCTCAGTTTAAGGATTAAAATTGTAAATATATATATAAATGTATAGGCATCTGCAGAAGGCACAAGGGGGCAAGTGACAGCATGTGGCAATATTAAAGTGCAAATCCCATGATTTACATACTTGCATCTAATGTCATGATGCATGTGCAAAAGGATGGGGCTTGCACAGTGATATCATGATGCATGTTTAATTATTTTTTATCTTCACAGTTGGTAGTGGTCATTATATTTAAATGGAAGGATTTACCATATCCAGAAAAACTTCTATCTGAAACAGGTCAAACTGCTCAGGAAAATAATTTCTTGTTTATTGGTTTGTTTGTTTATATTAGATTATTTAAGTAATAAGCATTATAGTTCTGGGGGAAAATATCCCCTTGTAATTCAGATGAAATTTATATTTTTACAACTTCAGATGAAATTTTATTTATTTATTTATTTGAATTAGTAGCTGTCCAACTCCAATGTTATATTTTTACAACTTCTTAAGTTTAAGGTTGCAAACTTTAGACTTAGTTCTCAGAGAGGAAATCCAATAATGCCACCAACTTTCTATCCCACCCAGCCTTCCTTGTGGCAGAAATGCCACCATTAGTGAAGTCAAAGAAAAAATATAATAGGATTCTGTGATTGGTGTCTGGACAATTATCCTAACCCGCCCTCCGCCTCTTTGATATTTCCTAGACTCAGCTAATATTTATTTAGCCTGGGCAAAGTCCCAAAGTGTTACTTTGATGAAGCACCCCTTTGATATGGCCCAGTAAAATGGTCTCTCCTTTCTAAGTATTGCATTGGAACATAGAAGTCACCTTTATGAAGTGAAGCAGCTGAACAAAACGATTGGCGTCAAGGTGGTTCTGTGAAATGAAGCAGCATAGCCCTGATGGTGATAACTCTATTGCTGGACTAAACAGATACCTTCCCATTTGTTATAATGAGAAGAAACAGAAACAAAACAAAATAAAGTGCCAGGAAGAAGATGGAGCATCACAAACATTTCTTTATACTTACATATGCCCTGCTGTTGCAGGCAGAAAATAATCAGAACTTCCAAAATCAAAATGTAGCTTTCTCTCACCTGAGCACTCTTCAAATGTGTAGTAAAGTCTTAGAACTCCCTACCCAGCATTGCTGTTACTGAGAATTCTAAAAGTTATAATCACCACAAATGGAGGGTCCAGATCTGAAGATAGCTTGAATAATGACATTTTTCTGGATTAACTCTAAAAAATGCTAGCTGCTATAAGAAACATGTATATACTTACAGAGACTGGAGAGAGCGTAGGTTCTGAAGTGCTTCAGAAGGAACTTGTCTTAGTAGGTTGTTCTGAAGCATTCTATATTAGTATATAAAATAGATGAACAACAACACCAAAAAAAGATTTAGATTAATTTTGTTGTCTTATGTTAATCAGAACTACCTACCTCAAAGGCAGATGTAGGTTACGTTAATCTTCCTTCAGAATGAATCACTTGCTAATTACTGCTATCTGAAACCTGAATTTCATTGATATTACATGACAGCCAATGTTTTGTAAACTTTTTTCAAGGGTTAGAACATTGGAAACCTGGGTTTAAATTTCCACTGTCATGAAACTGTTTGAAGAAATTGCATCTGCTTTATCCCTCAACTTAACCTACCCTACAAGACTGTAAGAGGATTAAATTAGCTACTCTTCCACTAGCTCCTCTGGGTATACAAGAAGACTGTAATTGCTGAGGAACCTGACTTGATATATATTACTGTGACATGGATTGATTAGCTTCATATTTGACCCAGCTTTTGCTCATCTGGTTTCTCAGTGTAGCATTGACTTAGTTAGGTTAGAGGGTTGATTGTAAGAGGAAGTGATCCATATGAATATCGCTGACCAGAAAACTATTGAGGCTGGCTACAATGGCATTTTGCTCAGCTAGGTAACAGCACCAAGTCTAATTTGGCTGATCTTGAAAAGCTAAGCTGGTTAATACTTACAGGGAAGAAGGAAATTAAAAAAAAATTGAATGCATAGTGCTTCCATAACCAGGAATTGAGCCATATTTGGAGAAGACTTTAACTTTATCTTACAAGGGCCTTTAGCTGGCCAAAAACTGACCCAACTGAGCTGGTCTTAACTGTGGTTAGATAATTCCATGAACTTGGTTCTGAGGAATTTACAAACATTCATGCTTGGGCTGGACTAATAGAGCCAGCCCAAGATATCATGGCCTCTGTGACAGTTAGGTATCTGTCTCAAATCCCTTGGACTTGCCCTTGGATCCAAATATGGGACAGGTACATTCTCAATTTAGATTTTGCCTTGGGATTTGGGGAGGATGTCCAAGATATGGGGGTTACAGTTACCTCACAGTTACAGTCAGAACACCATCTAATGAACTTGGGTCTGATGGTACCTTTCTCATCCTGCTGGCAAGTGTGCCTACTGTATGGCAGTGAATGTCACTAAACTCAGCAGCCTCAATTGCATCTTTATTGTTACCTAGCCAGAAAATTCAATATTGGTCCCTTCAAAGATCTGCTATAAAAGATTTGTGAGACACACTTGAATGCTGCATTTGGTACAGCATTTACAAAGATGTTGAATTCATTATTTAATAAAATTTATGGGATCACCTTCAGTTTATGAAGCCTAAAAATACAAGATGTTTGTAATTGTTAGGTCTGTGTGCTTTTTTGTCCCATATGTGTGGCTAGGTTCACACATAAACTAAATCATAAAAATTCTAGGAAAGTAAGAGAATATTCTATAGCTTTAAGCAAAAAAAAAATAAAAATCTAAGTTTATTCTAGATTAATTGCATCTATAAGGGAAAAACATAACCTCTAAATATTAATCAACAATCTACTATGTTTATATTAATTAATGTGTTCATTTTCTATTTTCCCCAGCAAAAATAAAACTAGAAATAAAAATTATCTAATATTTTCATCAGTAGAATTATTAATACAATTATCTTTGGGAACTAAAACCTGTCCTTTGTTAGAAGTTAAAGAAACAAACACTTATATAAAATCTTATTTCTTCTGACATTGCACAGAGATGCTAACTTCATGTGTAAATTGGTTTTGGAAATTCTTTAAAAGAATAAAGACATCTTTTACTATACAGAACTTTATCAAAATAAATAATTTAGCTTTAAATACGGCATTGCTTTAATTAGCATAAATTCCTGGCAGATTTTAATACATAGCCTAAAATGTATAAAACAATAGTATAACTTACTTACAATACTTTAAGTCTAAGGAGTCCAGCAAATGCTCCTCTGGGGATATGTGTCAAGCCATTTCCTGCCAGACGTCTGCAGGGTTAAAAGATAAAAGATAAACAGATTTCATCTCATGTGGAATTAATTTGGATGTTAAAATGTACAAGACAGTGTTGGAACCACCAGAGCCAGAAGTAGTCATTAAAGAGCTCTGTTTTGTCATAATTAATGTTCTGTGCAAAACATCCTGTAACTATACAGTCCATTTACAAGCAGCTGGGCAAATGTAGTTTTCCTCAATAAATCTAGTTTATGTTACTTGTGTAATTGTTCAATCTGTTCTGCTTCAGTAGCAAATAATGTCCAGAGTCCCCTTTTCAGGAGAGATGGGCGGTGATAGAAATTTGAAATATAAATAAATAAATAAATAATGCGACATTCTAGGCTGTGGATGGTTTACTAGTTGTGTATCATTATGATAACTTTTTAATTGTCCCACAAGACACACACATAGTCAGAGGAAGCACTTTTTCTGAAGTAGAAACTTCATCAGCTTTGAATTTACATAAGCAAATGAGCCCCAATCCATATATAAACACCTCCTATCTAACAGGCAGAAAGGGATAAAATTAAAAATAATACGATTTTAAAACCTCACAATCAGCTCTTGTGTTGTCTTTTTCATGTAAATAAAACTGCTCTGGATTTGGATTTCCATTCACCTTACAGGTGTTCCTCCTTAATTCCCTATCTGTTTCCTCTGGTGGAAAATAGAACTGTGTCTGGTTTGCAACGTGCCCTGCTGGCCTGCCTTGCTGTCTTCAAATGCCTATTCCTATGGCTGAAGTAACATTAACCTGGCTAACTTATTGGCTTATCTGTATCAAAAGAAAAACTATCTTATTCTTCATCTCTACTCTTTAGAGCTTTGTACACCCATAAGAATCTTAAACATCAGCATCAACATTTTGGATGTATTAGAATTTAAGCCAGAAAGTTCCCAAATTTCTTGGAATAAATTTGAACTTGATCTCCTAGTACATTATTGACTGAGTATGGTTTCACAATCAGTAGGCTGGTATAGGTGCTATAGGAATAATGGCAAGTCTCTAGCCTGAAGAATTTTGAGATGTGTTGGCTTAAAGGCCACACTGTCAGGAGGGATGAGATTCCAGCATTTATTATTTCATTTAATATACTGACAGCTCTTAAATAATTATATATACTGTTCACATAACTTTCAAATATCTATTATTAGAAACATAATGGAATGAACTTTGTTCAAGTTAAAAAGCATTTTGATTGGGTTAATAAGTTCCATTAAGCCATAATTAGTTTTAAACATGTCTTGTTGATTAAGTTATAATTGGCTGGGTTCTCACAACACAAAAAGCCATAAACAATTCTTAAAACCAATGAATCATGCAAAGCCAAATCACACTGAACTAAATCTTTAAATTGCTCTATTGGTTATTCAGCAAATGTATTATATAATTGTTCTTCATTAGATTTATATCCAATTTTTTGTTCCAAGAGCTCAAGGCAGTTTACATGGAGATCTCCTTTCATTTGATCCCAACCACTTTGTGAGATGGGATGGGCTGAAAGAGAATGGTTGGCCCCAAATCATCCATTAAGTTCCCATGGCCAAGGGTATATCTAGAACTCCCCTGTCTTTGTTCAACACTGGGATGAAATTGTTTTAATTATATATTAATCTGGTTTCACCTCGATAGCTTTATTATTTTATTCTATTCTATTTTAAATTTATAAGATTCCAAATATAACAATGAGTGAAGTGAATAAAGGATTGAAGTTCAACCAGTTTCTAAATAAGGCTATATATTAGGTTGAACTTCTGTGCTTCCATTTGTGTGTCTATGTGCATTCTTGAATGGATTATTTACAATATAGTCCTATTTACTCACTGAATTCATTGTTATTCATTACATAGTAACTGTTTAGGATGACTGTTGCAATCTCTTGAACAATTTTTCATTAACTTTTAATGTTTTAAACAATGTCATAGTGCCCTTGCTTGCATTATCAAGTCTGACTTATATTTATAATGTGCTATTGGCTGTTTGCCTCCTTGGGACAAACATGCCTGATGAATAAATATGACTGTATTTTAAAATATAACTAAATATTCTGTACTATGTACACCCTTTGCAAAACAGGATTAGAAAAGAATTCTACAGAGAGAAATATATATTGAGAATGCAACATCAAAAGTTGCTATCTGCATTAAAACCACATTTATATATAAGAATAGACTCATATCATTGATATCCAGAAATCTGTTTGCATTGTGACCATCTTTAGAAGTTAAATACCAAAGTCCATTCCAGATATTCAATAAAGAGAATATCACCTGTTGTTGTTATTGTTCTTTTTAAAATTTTGTTTTAAAATTTAGTTTTATGGTTTATCATCTTTCTACTTGGCAAAGAATTCCATTTATTGTGCATGATATAAATGAATATTCACATTATCTTTTTCTAAATTTGCTGCATATTAATTTAATCATGTAGAATTGTGAATAATTGCTTTTGATTCATGATGTCTCCTCCCAAGCTCAAAATTGGCCTAGCACCTGTTTGATCAAATGACATTAATTAACTTTAAAAGTTGAGCTCCTTTTTTCTCTCCTGGCTCTGCAGTGCATCAGAACAAAGCTTGCCTTTCTTTTTCTTTTGCACTGCTGGAGTTTGTGGTAATCCATTTTTCTATTGGTGGGAATTCTTACCTGTCCAGGCTACTGGGATCAAGCAAGGCATTTATCTTAAAGCAGTCACTAAAAAAACTTCAAGCAGCCTGGAGCTTTTCATACCCACTAATCTTTATCAGAAAGAAGGGAGGAACAGACATAACTCTTGTCATTTTCACTCCTGCTCTTTTAGCCTGGACTACTGTGCACCAAAGAAGACTTACAAAGATCTGCAAAACATTAGAACAGCCTGGATCAATCCCAGAGGAATTTTCATGTTGAATCCCTGGAGTCTGTCTGCATGGTTTAGGACCTTTTTCCCTCTTCCACACTCCAGCCAAGCAGTAGAAAATCATGGTTATAGATATGGGAAAGCACTTGCAATTACAACATTACCAATATGGTATTATTACAGATTCAGATGCTTTTAAATGCAACATAGTGATGGTGGCAAGCCAGCAGGAACCAACCTTCCTTCCTTCCACAGTAATACATTTCTTCCATTTTAAAACAGTGGCCGCTTATGAAACCACAATTAAGTAAAAGGAAGTGATTTTTTTTCTTTAATTTTCAGTTCTTATATATATATATTTAATTTGGAGATTGTAATTGCTTCTTTTACTGAATCTAGTACTTCACTACTGAATGTTGTATAATCTTATAAAGTTGTTTCTCACTGATGGTCACAGCAAATATAAAGCACACAAGTTCTACATCAGACTCTTTTTTTTAAAATGGCATGAAACTTAGTTACATCAACAAAACTTTAAGGAAGCTTTGTCACTTATTCTGCACAATAGTTGTTATCTGAAACCAGTTCCCAAATAATTCTTTTGGAAAAGGGGAGGAAAGAAAGAACAAATCTCTCCTCAAGTGAATTTATCTCTGTATTGTTCTACTAATGGCACCTGTTGTAAAGTTACTGAATAATAGCAGTACATGAAAAACTGCTTGGAGCTTTGCCCGTGCTGCTTTTGTTTGAGATGGTGATTTTTCAGCGTTAGAAAAGAAATCGGATATGTTTCTCTCAACAATGCCATAACTAGTTCCAACAACTTTGCTGGCTTTCTCCTTCAGAATTGTAGAAACAATCAAGTGCCTGCAGGTTGTACAGTACATGGTATTCATATGCAGTTGTAGGAGAATGACTGGTAAGACTCTGCAGAATAGCAGAATATATTGGGTTCAGATAACAAAGGTTGCAGTAAATGGCCAGGATTCACACAAGAATGTTTCTAAAGGTTCATAGAAGACAGTGAAGGTTTTGACTTATTTTAAAGATAAAAAGTATATTATAATGGGGTTGGATGCCAGTCTAATACCCACTGCTCAAGTTTCCATTTTGAGGGAAATCCAAAACAAAACACCTCAAAAAGAGGGAAAGTTATTCCTATTGCACAGTACTCCTTAATTCTGGCATTTTAAAGGGGAAGTGAGAAGATGATACATTTATTTCTTGTAAAGAAAATTATATTTTTAAATAACAGATAGTTTTTTGTGACTCATCAGTAATTAGACTATAGACTAATTACTATCATAGACTATAGCACTGTGAAGAGATATGAACTGAAGTCCAAACACTTTGGTTATTTACATTTATATTTTCATATTTGTTTATTTATGGTCCAAGACCAAGTCACAAAATTTAAAATACAGCACACCCTTAATACACACATATGTAACAATATATACACATATAAATGAAGAAACCTTATAAAATAAAGAATTCACTGAAGGCACCAAACAGTTTCTATAAGTGAAGGCTATTAGTAATTTTTTTCTACTGCCTTTGAAACACCTGATTATTGATTGTTTAGTAAGAATACCTCAATCTCCTCATCGTGAGTGGAGTTTATCAGATTCAAAAGTGGGTGTATTAGCTCTGATCGCCAATGAGAGTACAATGGGCACTTTAAAAGGATGTGTGAAACAGACTCAACCTTTATGTTTGAACAAATACATATTCAATCTTCATATGGAAGTTTGGCATATCGACCGGCTGTCACCCTAGTAGAGAGAGCATCTATATGGGCTAAGGAGAAGATTCTTCTATATGGGACACACACAGTCTTATAGAAGTAATTGGGGAGTGTCCAAGGATAGAGAACAATTCATCTGTAAGAGAGACGGGAAAATTTGGCTCTGTCTACCTGAATTTGGTTATTAAATTTATCAAGAATACCTATGTTGTTTCATTTGAGTTACAATTGTAAAGGGTGAGGATTTGAAAGCATTTTCAAATTCGTAATTTTATATTTGGTTACTGTAACAAAGTTTTATGTGTGCTGAGTGTTTTCCAACATTCCACTTGTGATCCTGTGTTTAATTAACTAGGTTTTGCAGCAGTTTTTTTTCTTTTCAAGCAAATCACTGAAAGAGAAACCTAAGCTATACAGGGTCCTGTGATGCACAGTTAGCCTTGAGGGATGCTAAAAGCTAAAGAGTAAGGAAACAGTAATTAAAAGCGATTACAAGATGACTTAGTAGTCTGAAATATGAACGCAAGCGTCCTTGACACAGTCAGTGGGTTGTGCTTTTGATTATAACTTTACTTACTATTTTAATAAACATGAGCCAGTATTCAAACATTTAATATCCTGCCGCTAAACTATATCCAAATAGCAATCCAGTTTTTTAAACAGCCGTTAACCAAATTAATTTGCACAGCTCTGTCTTCGCTTAAAAATGGTGCAGCCTCATGGTAACATTTTGAGGGTTGGTAGGGGTGGTAAGTGCATTTCAACTAAATGTTCCTGTGTGTGTCAAAACTCACAGCTTTTCTATGTCATGTTAACTGATGTTCAAAGCAAGTAGGAGCAAAAAAATCCCAGAAATATATCTGGTTTTCAGCTATGCCAATCAAGAATACAATGATACCTACAGCTCTTCCAGGAAGCGAAGTTTATGCAGAGAGTTCAAGGGCAGTTTAGAGATATTATTCATACTGAGGTCGCTGTAAAGGAAAACAAAAACAGAAAAGACTGCAATATAACTTCAATATTAAGTTGATAAATTATACATCTTAAGGAATATGCTAACAACAACAAATACAAATATTTCTTGTCCCTGGGCTGTATTATTAAGTTGTTTATTCCAGAAGAACTCAAGAATTTCTCTGGAATATCATGGAAGCAAGTAGCTTACATGTCATATTTTGACTGTAAAATATGACGTGCCAGAGCATTCTTTTTCAAATTGTTGTTGTTGATATATTATTATCAATAATTATAATAATATTAATATTTTGGAATTATTGGCCTTTTCCCCAAACATAGCCAGAAAAAAGAAGACAAAAAGAAAGGAAATTAATAAGGAAATGTTAATACAGTTAATTTTGGGACGGTAAGATATTTTAGACTGATTACAATGGAAGACAGACTTTGCATTCATATTAAGTATTTATTATATCTGCATTTTTTAAGATAGAGTGAATTTCACCTAAGCAAGCTGTGCTGTTAAATATAACTCTACATATTTTGCTTTATCTCACTATTCCAATCTGTAGAAACAGTTCTTTCAGATATACATTTCCTAGTGGGATTCTGCACAGTTCATGTCATAGAATACCAATAGCTTTTTCTAGGTCACTCAGCTTTAGTTGTAGTTAATATTCTACTTAATTGGTTTTCAAGGAATATCCTTGAAAAGGTCATGATTGGCTAATTTTTTTTTAATCCATTCAATCTTGTCCAATTCTCAGAGACTACCTAGACAAGTCCCTGCAGTTTTTTGGCAAGGTTTTTTGAGAAGTGGTTTGCTATTGCTTTCTTCCTAGGGTGGAGAGAGAGTGACTGGCCCAAGGTCACCCAGCTGGCTTTGTGCCTAAGGCGGGACTAGAACTCTCAGTCTCCCAGTCTCTAGCCTGATGCCCTAACCACCACACCATATTGGCTGACTAGTAGTAGTATATAAAATAAGGTAATTATTTCAATAACAACTTTGTTTGTAGGAAAATGATAGTTTCCCAGAAAAAAATAATAAAATGATCTTAACTGTGTGAGCTAAATGGAAATATTTACATTTAAGTTACTAATTATATTAGAAAAACTCAGCCTTAAAAACCTAAGTATTCTGTTTCAGTTGGCCCATGTTGCAGATTAGTGAAAAATGATACTGAGTATATATTCAATATGGGATATATAACAGGGAAATGCATCATAAATACATAAATCTTTATCTTGTAGCAAGTTATTATAAACAGTTGAGCTACTGAATACATTTTCAATTCTTATAAGAATCTAAAATTGCATCAAGGCAGCATTTTTAAATGTGTAATTATATTTTTTACTAAATCACAGCTACGATTTTAGCAACATACAATTATTCAGGAAGTCTTGTGAATAATTCTTTAACGATTATGCACCTGCAGGTAGAATTCTTATGTTCATTTCTAAGGCCAATTTATTAAACATTAATAAATGTAATGTAATAATGTAACCATTATTACAATACCATTATTACATTCTCTCTTTTTCTTGTACAAATCATGCCATTTTTTTCTGCACTTGTTGGTTAATAAAACAAATTATTTATATGGAAATGGATAATAAGATCAAGATTTTGAGCGATGATATTCCTAATTCATATGCTAATAGTGCATTATATTAAATATTTCCTACCCAGGAGTATGTTATGAATAGCACTGATTTCTGGAATACAGACAAACTTATTTTAGTTCAACACAGACTGATCAATAAAACCCTGAAAATAAGTAACAAAGGCACAAAAATAAAACATAAAAGGTTCACAAAATCAAAAGTCATATAGTATAAATGAATGTTATGTTTTGGAATTTCATATAGTTCTATTGTGTCCTCCATATGTTTTACCATCTATAAGAAGGACTACCAAGATTAGTTGGATGCAACATTGGTTGCAACATTGTCATATGCTGACAGCAGAAGTTCTATTTCTCATTGCCATCAGAGTTAATGTGGCTGCTGGATCAGTGCATGGAGGAAATACATCGTTAAATGAGGGCATAAACATAGAATGAATCTAGACGAAAAGGAAGCCTTTGGGATGTGTAGTTTTCAGGAGTAGAAACTGAACAGGCAACCTATTCTGAACGAGGCTGCATGTTTCCTAAAATATGAGATTCATTACTCAAAGCCAAGGTGGCTTCAGAAGTGCAAACTGCCTTTCTTCAGGTACTTAATACACTGGCTGTGTATTAACTAACCAAGCTAATACAATGACTACGGCACTTCCTGGATTGGTATGCCTAATATGACCAGGAAGAGAAAGAAATCAAAGGACTTAATGTAATGAGCAATAAATTATCAAGAAAACTTAACAAAAGAAAATTCAGGTGTCAGAATTTCATTGTATTTGGTCAATGACCTGCAGAACATAAATCATGAACAGTTACACCATTTAGTTTTGTGGAAAATATGCGAACTAATTATTACATTCAGTATTTCTGATTTTTCAGTTAAATAATATATGATTGCTTAAGTTACAGGCTTGCAGGTTGATCTTTTTAGTATGAATAATCTATAAAAAGTATACATGTAGGGTCTGGAAAGGTATGGTCACAAGTGTATGTGCTAGCACTGGTTCTGGAGGCAGTTCAAGGACTCTTTATGTCACTACTCAGCCTTTCAGGAAACTAGTTTGATCCCTCTCTCCCTTTTCCACAAAGGTTACTAATTATAGCATAATCCAGGGGTTCTTCAGCTACAAGCTGATAGATTCAAACTCTAGTCTGTAGTCAGACATGAAAAGGGCAGATCACACTGCCAAGCCACTGCTGCAATACAACTGGAAACCAGGAAAAATATTTTAGCAAACCAGAAACATAGAAACAAGAAGAAGGAAGAAAAGAAGTTAGATTTAGTAGAACAGCACCACACAATCCTCATTTTCCCTTCAAATGCACATTTTTCTATTGAAAAGTACAATTCCACCTTTAAGGTCAACTTTTGTGAAAGTATAAAAGAACATTGCCCAAACAATTTCAGGATGTTAATTACTGAAAAATGTTGTACACTCTGTCTTTCATCATATTGTATTTTGGGTAGCTAAAGTGGCAGTTAATGTGCTAACAGTTCTATGCCACTGAACATGGGAGAAGACTGTGGCTAATAGATTGGATGAGATGAAGGGAGATGCAATAAAATGTGCAAATTCTGAACCACTGCACTGATTCCTCATGCAAGCGAAGTTCTGCTTAAGATTTTACAAAGATATTACATGTAAGATCATACATAAAGAGAGAAATAAACAGGCAGTTTTCATAAAAGGCAGAGGAACATGCAGTCAGTGAGTTAAACCTAAGATGGATAATGAAGAGAACAAGAGAATATAAGGAGGAGGCTTAATTTTTACTTTATTGACTAGATCCAGTTCTAATAGGAAAATGAATGAAACAAAGACGTATATTTTTGCCACATCTGTTCACTTTAGTAGCAAACTTTTGTACAAATAGCAGGATTGGAAGAAATGACAAGTAGAATCAAAACTGAATGTCAAACATTAACAATTAAGATATGCAGATGAAATAATTTTATACCTGAAAGTAAAGATGATTTAAAATAATGCAATATAAAAGTAAAAAAAAAAAGTGAAAACTCCAGTTTAACATTTAAGGTTAAGAAAATAATTTACAGTTGATGGCTAAGAATGAAGGTAGTAGATAATTTTTATTGGGCTACAGAATAAATGAAGGATAAATGAAAGAGAGAGTAACCGTAGAAAGAGACCATTGTGGTGTAGTGGTTAAGGTGCTAGACTAGAAGCATAGAGGTTCAGTTTCTAGTTCTACTTTAGGCATGGAAGCTAGCTGGGTGACTTCGGGCCAGTCCCTCTCTTCTAAGCTCCCTAGGATGATCTCCTCTATATCCCAGCTTAACTTTGCTATTTATTAATCAGATTTATATCCCATTGCAATAATAGAAAATGCTTAGAAACTCACAATAATAAGCAGAGCACAGAATCAAACAAACAAAAAACAACCAACTTTTTCTGGAAGACAGATAATGTTGGAGACAGGTGGATCCCCAACAGGAGGCCATTCCAGAGGACTGGGCCCTGTCAGGATATTGAGTGAAGAACCACACTGAGACTAGATTATGCTCTAGTGTTTATTGTTCTACTCTACAATACAAAATCCTGCTAAACTGAAAAGGCACTAGCAAACCCTACCAGAAAAGCCCTGAAAGCTAAGGTGGTTCTCTTCTGGACTTCTTGATTGGAAGCCAAAAAGATTCAGTACTGTGCATGCACTTTTTTCCCTGGAGAGGGCCCCACTCTTCTTCACCAGCAATCTCCATAACAGCCCCTCATGGAAAAACAATGCTTCCAGGCTTTGCCCCCCTCAACCTTCCCAAAATGAGGGACAACTAGCTCTTTTTCCCAGCATGATCAAAGTAGATGGGCCAACTCTGTTGAGTAATCCAGCATTGAGCCATAAAGGAATATAAACTGTAGGTTAACAAAGCAGTTTAAATTGCACCCAAAAGCTATTAGGAAGCCAGGTGTCATGTGTCCCCATTAGTAAGCACCCATGAGTATCCATGAGTACCCAGACAACTTCATTCTGCACCAACTGAAGCTTCCATGGTCTTCAAAGGCAGCCTCATCTACAACTCATTGCCTAATTGGGTGGTGATGATGGAGTGAGCCACTGGAGTAAGGTCTTCCTATCCCAAATAGGGCCACAACTGACATCCCAGCCAAAGCTTGTCAAAGGGTCCTCTGGCCATGGCCTTTACGTGCTGATCCACCAGGAGTTGCAAGTCCAAGAGGACCATCAAATTGTGTGCCTGTTCCTTCAGGGGTAATGCAGAATCCAGAAACAAAAATAGACAACCCTGATTAGGGTTCATTTAACATGTTCCATCACATCATGTTGAGGGAAGAGAGAATGGCCTTGAAGGACAGGAAGAAGAGCCACTACCAAGGCAATGGTCAGATAAAAGTGGCTTGAGTAAACATCTCAGACACACCCCTTCCTAGTTTACATGAAGTTAAAGGGAGGGAAGGGGAAACACATACAAACTTGAAAGATTCTGTTACTATAGCTGTTACAATAAAAGTAGTACATTGGTTTCTTTGCCCAGTTTACCTTTAAGGGTTGATAGACCCTCACAGCCTACAGACTGAACAAGACTTCAACAGGATCTCCAGTGAAGCCTGGGGTCATGATGTATACTTGGGTGCCATCAGCATATTGATGATACTGGCCCCCGAATGGTCGGATTCTCTCTCCCAGGGGCTTCATGTAGAAATTCTGTCAGTTCATCTCACAGAGGTCCTCAGCAAACCAATAAACAGCCTGGGATTGGCTCGCAGAGAGAAAACACCTATGGACAATTTCATCAAGGGTCTGAGATGCCACCTTCTGC
Organism: Candoia aspera; assembly: GCF_035149785.1. Taxonomy (NCBI): domain Eukaryota; kingdom Metazoa; phylum Chordata; class Lepidosauria; order Squamata; family Candoiidae; genus Candoia; species Candoia aspera. Next base: position 45,549,619 of record NC_086159.1, read on the forward strand.
CAGCAGTGGACCAGGCCCTCAACAAATTGCTCACAAGATCATCAGGGAAATCTCCTTTGGCCCCTGTCATGGAACTGTAGCTGGTCTTAGCTTTGTATGTTGGGAATCTGTGTTAGTGGACTGTTAGTGAATGTCTTCTGAACCTCCCCTGGTTGAGGGGGCTGAGCAAACCTTGACATCTTCTGGGTTTTGAGTAGTCTGTTGGAGGAGAGTGAGGCTGAAGTGTTGGACTTGGCCTGTTCACCTGGGCCAAACTCTTTCCCCCATGGGGTTCATTATATCTCTATTGCTTTATACACTAAGCAGGAGTAGTTAGGCAGGCATCTCTGAAACTACATCTTTTTTGAGCCTAGTGCTCTGGGGCTCAAGGTGGTAGGTCTTTCCCTAGGGTGGACTCCTGCAACCTGGTGTGCAATGGTGTGCAATGGTGGGGCTCTTTTATCTTTTTTTCCTGTTTTTCTTGGTAGCCTTTGTAGGGGAGGGTTAATTAATCTAGTCTACCTAGGCTGGAACAGCCCCCTGTGTGAGATATTGGGGGAATGAGGACAATGGCAGCCTTCAGAAGCAGGGCCAGCAGCAGCTCTAAAGCAGCAGCCAGCAGCCTCCGCTACCACCAATGGCAGCAACTCCAGGGTCAGGAACAGCAGCAAACCAACATCAGCAGCTTCTAGCTCCTGCCTCCAGCATTCAACAGGAGCAGCAACAGTGTTCAACAGTGTCCAAATGGCCTCTGTCCAGAGGTCTCTGCCAATATCCAGATGGATTCTGCCAGGCAGTTAGATACACCTCTGAAAAAACACCTACAAATATGATGCTGGAGGTTTAGTAATGAGCCAGTTTCTCACTGAAAAATTAAAAGCAACTATTCAGAGAAGGGATAGTCAGATGGAGCAGAAAGTCTACTGGGTACCCCAAGCCCATAGGCACATGTTGTGAATCCATGAGATAGAAAATATCCAGAGCATGAAAGTTATAGCTCATCAGAAGTTGAACCCTGATCTTCCCAGTCTCGGTCTGTAACTTTGATTATTATGCCACATTGGCAGTTACTGTCCCATTATAAATGTTTATAATCCAATTAGTTGTTAAGTAATCTAGGAGAAAATTAGCTCCTCAGAGTTTATACAGAGTAAAGTAGTGCCTAGTGCTTCAGATCCATCAATTTTTTGACATATTTTATTCTGGCATTCCCAGCTCCTACATTAAAAAACAACCATTAGTAAAAAGATTATTGAAAAGTTGACCAGGTTACCCATTTTTTTCCTAGAAACTATTCTACTCAGTTCTCATGGTTACACAATAGTGGATTGGCCTAGTCAGTTATACATAAATGTCTATAAAAGGGGACTTACCCTCCCTTTTTCAAGGCCATGTATTTTACTGTTTCAAATATTGAAGGAAGTTAGTGAAGGATATGGATGCAATTTTGGAGGTGGGAAAAAGAAATGAGGGAGGAGGAACAATCACTGAGCTATTTCAGAGCTGCCCCTTTCTATAGAGGGGGAAGATTTCCTTTTTAAATAGTTTTCAATAGGTTATTGATGGCTTTGAAACTTAAATGATGTTTGAGAACCAGCAGTAAATCTTTCAAATTTTTCTTCAAATCACCCAACTCTGGATCTCAGCTTTTCTCATTAATCTGTATGTAAAACCACTGAAGGATTTTTTTTCCAGTTTAGATAATGCCTAGATTAAAAGATTCACTCATCAGAAGGAAAAGCTTGTGTACATAGTGATTTCACCAGTGGTATTCATTGGTTGTTATTTCAACTCAGCATTTGTCTTGCAAACAAGACATTTGCCACAAAGGCCTGATAGAGACATTATTTAATGAATTATTGAAATCTGTCTATTTGTCATGGTCTGTTATATTTATTATGGAATTCAGGAGCCTTGAATTGACAATTGCTCAATTATGTTGCTGTTTCTTCTTCAGTAGTGATGCTGATAAATCGACAATCAGAAGTTTTGACACATGTTTCTTGATTTGTTCCCAAGTTAACTTTACACCTTCAATACTATGTTATAGTTGATAACTTTTAGGGCTAGTCTCTTTTTAACTCCTTAAAAACAGGACTGAAAGGGGAATTTTCATTACCAGTGTTTAACCATTGGAAAGGAACTTATACCAGGAACTCAACCTCACAAAACGTCCCCTTCTATGTTAGGATACAGGTATCTGGAAATTCTCTATAATTCATTAAAAGAAGAGAAAGAGGAGCCAGAAGAGAAAGAGGAGCCCAAAATATTCTTTTTCTAAGCAATACATGGAGAGAAAAAAATTTGCTTGTATCTCTCTTGTAAAAGTAAACTGATCTTGGTTTCCCAATCTTGTGTGGATCATGCCATAACTCTAGTTATGTTATGAAAGTTTTCCTGTTTCACTCTGTTATACCCTGCCTAAAGCCATCTATAGTGTGTTGACCAGAAAATATGTGCCATTTATGGTATAAATGGCATTTGACTGCCTTTACCAGCACATTAGAGAAGCCAGAAAGAATTGCACTGATACCGCTAAACATTTGTACTGATTTACCCATTATTCTGTTGTTTAAATTTCCACCTTGAAATAGTTTCTGTGATCCAAAAACAATTAATTCTTAATTTACCATTGCTCTTTATCTTCTTCTGTAATCTTTATCTTCTTTACAAGCTAAAGAAACTAAGTTTTCAGCACCTTTCTCACAAAGTGTATTTGTAGGTACTCATGAAATTCAGTATTGAGAAGGAGTTGCTAGGTGGTGGTAATTCACCTCAATGAGATTCTTTGTGCCTTAAAGCTTCAACTGGTAGTTCCCTTAGCCAGAAGATGCTTTTGTGTGAGTGCAGGACATGTATAGAACCATCTTTCATCTACTGAGGCTGTTGGAGGAGGTCTCAAAAGTGAGGGGAAATAAAGCAGGCCACTTCACTTTTAAAAGCAAGGGGAGCACATTTCTTCATGAAGCAGCTTCGAAGGGATGCTTTGTATCTATCTTTGTTGAACTGAAATATCATTTGAAGTTTTGCATACACCTAGATTTCACCCTTTTGTACAAGAATTGTTGGAAAGAAAGGGCTGAAGTATCTGTGAATTTTTCCTGTGGCTCTATAAAACAATAATAAAACATACTGTTGCATGCTAACATAGTACCCACAGCCCAGAATAATAGCAATCATTGCTGAAGAATGGATATCACCAGCAGGCAAAACTGAAACATAAAAATGGAAGTGGAGTAAAATTGTCCATGGCAGAAAAAAAATTGAGTATATTTTACATTTCTTTAGTTTGCAGAGCTTTGAATCCACATTAAGTTGAGTTTAATGAGTTTAAGCTACATTTAGGTAAATAAAATCTTAATTTGAAAAAGGATCCTTTTAATACAGAAATACAGTTGCTTCATTCCATTACAGAACATAATTTAAACTCATAAAAACACGATGATGCTCTATTGAAGACTTGTTTCAGTGGCATGATAGAAGTCCCAGATTGCACTCCATCTTTAGCTAGGCCTCCTACGTTAAGCGACTTATTTTGAACACACATTTATTTCTCTTTTCCATTCCATGTTCTTCTTGAAAATATAGAATTATTGGCTCGACAATTACTTTTATTGGATAAGAGCAAAATTAGCTCCATCTTCTTGAGTATTGGGCAGACCCTAACAGAATGGACCAGTAAAATGTTCATATCTTGTTTTTCTCTTCAAAAGAGGGGCTGTGTCAAATATGTAGGTCTTTCCCACGTTCAAGCTGTAGACTCTATTTCTAACAAACGCCGTGCTTGGAACAAGGGTTCTTACACACTGTCGCTACTGAAGTCTTTTAGTCAGTACATTATGCAGGAGAAAAATAAGGAACCTATTACCAAAAACTTGATTAAATATCTAGATACCTTTATTTCCCTCACTGCTTTTTCTGAATGTGTCTGTAATTTATTTGGCAGGAATTTAACCATTTTATTCCACCACTCTGGTGAAATAAGGACTCCAGATCTGCAATTAGAAAAGTGTCAGTGTATTCATTTCAGGGAAGACACGAGTTCATTTCAATATGACCTTACTCTGACATATACAATAATTGTGCTTTACCTTCCAAAAATGGAGGTAGTATTCTAAGATGTGGTTTTGTTAACTACTGCTAAAAGCTCAGTTTTATTCAACCCCATGAGCCTTGTTTTGCTACCTCATCTCAGCCTCACCCTGTTCATAACGTTCAGCGGTGTGTTTCTCCATGAACCCTCTTTATAAACCTTGTACCAGAGACACAGCAGAGGCACATTTGCCAGGCTGTTCCCTCACCTGCTGTCAATTACTATACCTTGATAGGTAGTAGGTCTTACATTTAGATCCATTTGACCCTCGGAATGCAGCTGCCAATTTGAAAATAAAATGGTTGCCTCCTTTCACTTCAGGAGGCAACATTCAAAACAGCCTTTGAGGGTTCCCTTTACTTCAGCTGCCAGTGCCTGCCAACTTTCAACACATCAACTGAGTTGAATAACAATGCAACTGCAACATTTTATGGCAGCCTTTCTCAACCTTTTGACCCTGGAGGAACCCTTGAGATATTTTTCAGGCCTTGGGGAACCCCTGCACGTTCAGGCTCAAATATTTCATGTGTAGGCCTGTATGTATGCACTAACAGTGTTCTTAAACTAAAAATAAAGAATGAAACTTACCTCTTTAATGTGAAATTGCCAAATTTGAAATAATTTTTTAAATAAATTGTGATCTCCCAGGGAACCCCTAGTGACCTCTTGCAGAACCCTGGTTGCGAAACCCTGGTTTATGGTAGTGCTGTTAATTCTCCATTGAGACTGAAGGTGTTAATTAGGAACCAAAGAGTACAACCCTGCCAGACTTTTGTCAGTGCAGTGACCACTCCGAAGCTTTTAATGCAGTCTTGTCAGACAGGTTGTAAATATTTTTCCATCTTTTAAAAAAAATTATTTGGGTTCTCCTGAAAAATGGATTCTGAAGCTATGTGAATGGTTCTGTAATAATGTAATAATTTAAAATGTAATAATAGTTTACTTTGCTGGTGAAAATCAATGCTTTTTATAATAACATTAACTGATTTGCCTTGTTAAAACATGCTGTTCAAAATTATGTTGGATGTTTCTCTAACACTGTTTTTATTCATATTGTATGTTTAAATTCTTAGAATACACAGCATTTAAAATAATGGAATTCAGAACAACAGATAGGTAATTATAGTTTTGTTTCAAATAAAATATTAAAAGGTCTTATGTAGAGTGATGCTTGTGTTTAAGTAAATTTACATTTCACATTTAATATAACTATTTGTATATTCCATATTCAAAGATATCATCATGAAGTTATTTTCTTTAATCTACCATCAAACTTTATTAAGAAGAAGAAAAAAACCCTTCAGCACTGCAAAAAAGTGTTTACTCTTGGCTGTCCCAATCATGCCAATACATTAATCCTGCTAGAGAGAGAAACCCTGGTTGTTGATTTAAATCTAATGAGTTAAATGAATTTCCAAGACAGTCTGCTAAGTTGTCTGGACTATAAACAAACAATACAGTTTAATTTTATTTATACCAGAAACATTTGTACTGAATTCACAGTGAAGTTTCAGAAAACAAAGCTTAATGCATAATTTGGTGCATATTTATAGTCTTTTGGTATAAAAGATGAAGCGCAAAGCCTGTGAATATATCTAGTAAGCAAAGATATTAAAGAAGTACTGATAGTTAGCAATATAAGGATAGAAAATATAGACAACATTTGGCAGAATGAAAAATTAAACAAATAATTAAGCTGATATGAAGCTCAAAGTATTTTCAGTCTCTGGCAGATCTTAACCAGGGACCAGGCTAACTTTATTTGTGCTAACCAGAGCTCAGTGATTATGTAATTGTTGCATTTTTTAAAAAATCAGGAGCATTTGCAGTGGTAAGCTAAAAGCCAAATTTAGAGCATGGCAATGTTGTGCGAATGGTACAGGATGCTGAAACTGACACAGCAAGGCTGCTGAGTCAAAGCACCTAATTCTGTAATGTTTAAGAGGGGAAGTACAATCCTTTCTTGCCAATTGCAGGTTTGCTTATCCTAAGGTCATCAGATATTCTGGATGAATCACAATTCTGCAGCTTTTACTTTTCTATTATACATTGAGATTGCAATCTCCCTTACAGATTATTAATGAATGAGAATTAATTCTGTATTAGCATTTTAATTTGTCATATGTACACAATGCAATATAACAATAGTGATGATGATGATGATGATGATGATGTTGATAAATGTATTATAGTTACATATACAACTTAATATTTTTGTTGTTATAGCAATATATGCATAAATCAGATACAATAAAAACAAAAACTAAGGTACTAAAATGTAATCCACAGTAAGGCTGCACAACTAATACTGTTTTTTATAGTACAATAATATCTATGACACCTAAAAACCCTTGGTAGCAAAAAAATGGATAATTATTGTTGTTCATTAGTAGCTCATGTTTTTTGGGATAAAACTACCTTTCCAACAACAACTTCATAGAATCTTTTAAAGTATTCCTGGGTGGTCTTTAGCTAGGGGATTTGTTATAGTAGACAGGCATAAACAGAAAAATATGTTTTAACATGTGGCTCTCTGGTGGTGAAAAAGGTTTGCATTTCTTTTTCACTTTTGGAAAAATCTTTCATAGTCACTAAATTGGCTCTGAGTGAGATGAGATCACAAGCCAAGGAAAAATAGTATAAGAGACTAATTTTTAAAGAATGTTGTGAATTTTAGTCCTTCACATACAATGAAAATCAGAACTCTCAAGATTTAAAACTTGTGGATAGACAATTGCCCCCATTTGTCCCTATGTAATGATTGGGAAGCATAGCAAAGACTACTGTGAGAGGGTACTCACATAAAGCATGGCTGTGGATAGGAATGGGATTGTGAGTCTTCGGAATTATTTTTTCCTGTGGTTATAAACTTTGTGAAACCTATTTTATACTTAAGCTTTTTGTATGTTTCCCAATTGAGGGTTGTGAGAAGAAGCTCAATGTGCCACATTTAAAAAAAAAATTGAGTATCTGTGTGTGTTCAAGACTGAACGTTATTCTGAGTCACAAGATGCCCATTTCTCACTTTTACTTTTTGCATAGTTTCTGTCTCTCTCTTAAAAGGGAAGAGAAATTTAAATTTAAACGTACTTTGTCGCTTTATAAAAGCTCCATTTCCATCAAATTCAATACATCATCCACTTGCCTGTCTGTCTGTCCTCTATTTATTTATTTATCCATCCATCCCTCTATCATCTTCAATGGCACAAGAGCATTCACCATCTTAAGAGGTGGCATATTTAACTGAATTTGTCAAGAGCAGAGAACCAAGTAGGCTGGGAATACTTCTGCCAAAGAAATCCAGTTAAGCAAATATTACAAGCTGTATAGTTTAATCAAATGAAGTATTTTTGCTTAATTGGAAGCACCTTTCCCCTCTCCATTGCAATTAAAATTGGATAATTGCTTCACTTAACATTTCCTGTATTTCATAATATAGAGTATAAAGTGCAATGTGTTATAATAACGTTTCTTCGCTCCTTGGATATTTGGTAAGCACAGCAGTTTTCACATCATGAAATAAATCTACTATTTTTATTGGATTCAAAGTGGTCTGATGTTTGTATTTATGGCTGATAATAATGTAGTTTAATCAGAAAAGGGACGCACAGATTAGTAGAAACTTGGTTTATTTTACACTTTATGATAGCATGACCTTATTATGGTTCTTACATGTTTTTGTTTTTAATTTTTGCTAAGCTTGTGGAGTTTTTGAGAGTATGCAGGATTGGTAGAGGTGGAAAGAAGTTAAGCCTTAGAGATGATTAGAGAAGAAAAAGCACTATGGATTTGTAGGCAAAGAAGAATCAGGGTAGAAGAGATTCTTTATTAAAACTTAACTAAGTGCTGGAAACCATGAGACTGTGAATTCTAGTCCCACCTTAGGCATGAAAGCTGGCTGGGTGACCTTGGGCCACTCACTCTCTCTCAGCCCAACTCACCTCACACGATTGTTGTTGTGGGGAAAATAGGAGGAGAAAGGAGTATTAGGTATGTTCGCCACCTTGAATTATTTATAAAAATAATAAAGGTGGGATAGAAATTAAATAAATAAATAAATAAATAAATTTCCATTTATGTATGTATCTTCACAAACAAACATGTTCTTTTGTGTAGATTTTTGAGGAAAGAAAGACAATTCTGTCATCTGTGCTTTGGGATCAGTCTATTTTGACAATCTTGTGAATCTGGTCCCAGTTATAAGGGGATAATACTGGTTTTCCTTACACAATTGTTAGAACAATGATTGGCATGCTATATATAAAATGTTAGGAAAATTGTGGTTCACGCAAATACTCTTGACAATGGGAAGACATCGTTTTAGTTGCTATAGAAGTTTAAGCTACTATTCATCCAATGGCAGCTAAAACAATTGTGTATGTCTGCATTATTAAAGCAGTAACTAAACTCATATACACAGTTTATCTGGTTATTTCTCATCTTCTGAAATACTGCTTTTTCATTTTTCATTTTTATTTTACCATTACAGACTATGCAATGAATGGGAAATCAGTGTTGCTTTATGTCAAGAAAGAGCAATGTACTGCTCTGAAGATTTTACTGAACTCTAATTCTTATTAGCCCTAACAAGCACACAATGAAAGATCATGGGAGACACAACGCAACAACATCTGGAGCAAGTGATCCAAGCAACTGCAAGATGTTATTGCTATGGTAGCAAAAGAAAAAAAAAGACATCACATATGTGCATGTGCACAGATATTTAGAAATAATTATTATGATACAAATAGAAATAACACACTTCCCACCATGATGGTGAAGCTTGTTTGCTGAGTTTGTAATTTATTGTAGATTAGGAATTTCACAGTTCTTTCTCTCTCTTCTTAAACATGATTTTTACACCAAGCTAGAGTGGACACCTCTTCAGCAGAAGACATTGTAACTTCCAGCAGAGGACTGTCCTCTGACATTGCTATTACTCTAATCAAGCACAGCAGTGGTGGCATTTGTGACATAGCTACAGCATACTGCATAGTCTCCCTTGCCCCCAAATATAGTTGAAGTTTAATGAGTCTGAGGGCTGTAATGGACTTTGCACCATTATGGAAAAGATTAAGCAACATGCTTTCTCTGTTTTATAATCAGTACTGTAAATTCAGCTCTCTATTTGCAATAATAAAAAAGCTGAGAAATCCTTCTTTAGTTTGCACTAGTGAAACTGGCCTCAGAGAATGCAGTTAAGTAAGGTAAGGTATGGATTAATTTAACATGCAAGTAGCATAAATAATATTTAATGCCTCCAAAGAATTAACAGCCTTACACTGCCTATTTACTTAAGTGCAAATTCTATTAATTTTATTGGAAATAAGCAAAACTGTAATATTATAAAAGAATGGAACAGAAAGTATAAAAAGAAGTGATTCAGTCTTGCTCCATATCTGGCCTACAATTGTAATTGTAAGCATTTCAAAGACAGACTGCACTAGAGAAAAGACTGAGTTAACAAGGAAAGAGGAAGACTCATCTCATTTGCACTTTAACTGGGAAGGTTACATCTAACCATACATTCCCAGCTGGAGTCTAGCTCCATCTGTCAGGCCAGATATCCTTTGCACTCAAGACAGTAAGTCAAACTGAAGGTATCTTCATCTGTCAGTTCCTCATATATTTTATTAGAGTTTCATTATATATCCATTTATACAAGTATATCATTTCCATAAAGTGGTCATCACTAGGATAATTATATTAGTGCAAGTGCATTTTTAATCCCCTTGTCAAAGAAGGAAACAACAGCTTTAAATTGTGTTTTAATATGTAGAAAAGAAAATAAACAATTAAAGGTATTTGGATGTAAGAAATATGCCATGTATTTTATTTTCTGCTTTTAAACAAAGGAAGATAGATTTGTTTAAGGTTCATTTTTAAGAGGTATAATTTGACTATCCACCATGATCCTGATAGTAAAGTTTGTAAGAAAAATGTTAACTACATTAATTTAGTGTATACAACAGGTTGCTGCTGCTTATTAGGGAAACAATTCACTGTCACTTTTACTATCATAACATGAGATTCCCACTAGTTTCTTTCCATTTCTTTGCCTAAATTTTTAATACATCTTTAGTGTTTGTTTTTATATTTGCATTTTATCAATGCATGTTGGACTGTATAGCAACAACTTTTTAATCCAGCTTATTAAAGAAAAGCTTTTAAGGTATAAAAATACATTTTTCTTTTTACTTGATATAGACCAATATCAAATATTTGAGAATAATTAAAATATCCCCTTAAATGACCTTTAAGCTATTTGTGTCATTGAGAGAATTGTAATAATTGTGCTTTCCGGTCGTCCATTATTAAACACAATAAAATATTATTAAACACAAGAATGTACACATAAACAATTATGGAGTCTTCAGTTTGACTTTGGCTGCACAATTAGTTCTAAGATCAAGATCCCCATCCCTCACCATATCTGTTTTGTACTTTTTCACTTGATCAGAGATTAGGCTGTGGCAGTGGATTGTTTTAGGACATAATGAAGGATCTGTGCATAAGGACTTATGAGTGTTATATGTGAACCAGATCAGAGCTGACAAAATATTGGCTGGGCTCATACATAATGCTAAGTCATTTTTTTTCTTCAGGTTTTGTTTTTCCTTATTCAGGCTTGCTGAATAAGTAAAAAACAATCCAGGGTCAATCTTAGAGATAATCATGACTTGTTTGGCTATTTCCTAGTTGGTTTCAAATTCTCATCTGTAAAAAAAACAACGCCCTTTTTCCCTCTAGGTATGGACTATTACTAAATCAAAAACAAACAAAAAATATGGCTTAGTGTTATGTGTAAACAAGGGAAGGGATATCAGTAATTACAAACAAAGGTGCCCAGTTTAATCACCAACACCATGTTGAATCCCATTGTATAAAGATGGATAGAATGTCCCATGTATGCTCTTAGCTGTAAAGTGCATGGGAAACAATCATGTTTCTTGATATCTATCTGCAAAGATAAAAAAAATTCTGTATATTAACTGATATTCCAAAATATAACAGAAACAAACTGTCTAGCTCACGTCCATGTACTTTTATTTCCGACAGATAGATAGATAGATATTTCACAATAACAAACAAAACAAAACCCAGGTCACGATTCAGCCAATGTTAAGAACATATAAAGCTGCTTAAAATTTCACTAGCATTTTACATGCTACATAATATATCACAAACTTTCAGAAACTGTGTGGTCCTGTTAATATTAAATCCTGACTTAAAGAAGTCAGTGTGTTATGATTGTAGCCTACAAACCTCAGGAGATAATTAAACAATCATTATTAATGTGATCCCATACTCAACATAGAAACATGGTACTAAACCATAGATGATATAGTAACAAACTTTAGACAGCATGGTAAATCATTACTTGTTCTAGTTACAATTTAGAACCAAAATTAATTTTGGTTAATTAATTTTGGCTTCAAAATTGTAACAGCTGAACAGCTGAATTTAGAGTTAATTTTGTTTTCTACTGTCTCAGCACTTACACAGATACATTCATTTCCATGATGCAGAAACCTCTATAAACAGAATGATTCAGTAGCCCAAAGTAGGATCTGAAGGGCCATATATGTAAATTAACATTTGGAAAAGTCTGTAATTAGGACAAATCATGGCGTACATTAATAAGTAAGTTGTGTCATATACAGAATATTGGTACAACTGAAGAATACTTTACTCAACTGAAAAGCAAATGAAGAGTCCTTAACCATACTTGCATATAAGGCATTAACAGATTAATAACTAAAGAAGCATATATCACCTATTTTTAGTATTTTAATGTTTTGTTTATGGTAGATTTATAAACATTTATTATCATGCTTTAAATATGATTAACTCCAGAGAGTATAAATACATCCAGAAAAGATAACAAACAAAACAAAAAGTATTTTAAAACAAAAAGACATCCATTTTGGCTGAAGGAACTTCACTACACAAGAAACTGGTATGCCTAACAATTTTTCAAAAGATTGTCAAAACTGGGATAGAAAAAGGGCAGAAGTCATAATATATAATATAATATAGTCTAGTATATAATAGAGCCTCGTGTGGTGCAGAGTGGTAGGCGGCAGTATTACAACTGAAAACTCTTCCTGTGACCAGAGTTTGTGACAACTGGGGAAGGCAATGGCAAACTACCCCACCATAGTCTGTCAAGAAAATGTCGCAAAAGCGGCATCCCCCCAAAAGGATCAGACATGACTTGATGCTTGCACAGGGGACCTTTCACCTTTTCACAAAGTATATAATATACTATAGTAATGTAGAGAGCCAGTTTGGTGTAGTGGTTTAAGGCACCAGGCTAGAAACTGGGAGACCGTGAGTTCTAGTCCCACCTTGGGCACAAAATCAGCTAGGTGGCCTTGGGCCAGTCACTGTCTCTCAGCCCTAGGAAGGAGGCAGTGCCAAACCACTTCTGAAATCTTGCCAGGAAAACTGCAGGGGCTTGTCCAGGAGTCAACGCTGACTCAAAGGCACACATACATACATAGTAATGTAGTAGTATGTATAATATACTATACTATTCCTACTATGATGGGAATAAAATAAAATATCAATTCAGTTGGAAGAAAAGGCAGATTTCTTAATTATTCATATGATTTTAAAATATGGCAACGTATTTTTTTCTAATGTAATTATATTGACCAGCTTAAATGTCAATCATTTAAAATTCTCAAGATAGAGTTGCAGCATCCCCTTCTGGTTGGAAGATTAGCTTTCACATATTTAGGTGCTTTTAAGGGAGTCTCAAAAATCAAGCGTTATATAATCATAAAATGGTCAACACTATCTTAGGTCTTTCTAACAGAATATAATAATACCCTGTATCTCTATCTGGGAAGACTGGAATTCATTATTCAGGGTCGGACAAAGTGAATCTTGAGACCACCATTTTCAGAGATGAACTACACTGCTGAATTTCTGAGCATTAGAAAATGCAATCCATGTGATATTCCTTATTATTAATAATCTGTACCACATATAAAATAGGAAGTAAAAAGAAAAAAAAATCAGGAAAAAGGCAATGACAAATAAACAGACTACTAGTAGGTAGTCTTATTTAGTCTGAGGAACTAAGTTGGATTAAGCCTCTTTAGTACTTGGACCCAAGGAATACCAGGGCTATGGGTAGACTGGGAAGTTGAAAGTCATCCTGAAAGAACACCATAACAAACCATCCTGTCGCCAAGCAAATTGCATTGCTGTGCCCATATAATCACCAGAAAATGACCTCAACTTGGGTGTGTCTATCATTTTTTTAACCTCCAAATTAATATATATATATATATATATATATAAATGAGAGTTCTCAGTATAGCTTGGGAAAGATTTCAGGATCCCTCAAAATATAAATGTTATTCATAATGAATAATCCCATTAAATGAAAGTATTTTACAAGGCTCTGAAGTGATCAAAAAGGGAAGATAACTATAATCTCTTGCATCTTTACTAAGGGGTAAGCTTCACTAAGTTTAAGGATACTTTGGTTCCAGATAATGTTGCATACTGTAAAACTGCAGTCACAACTGCAGTGAAGTGGAATATTTCTGCTGGTAGGATTCATAACTGATGCAAAATGTGAAACCCATTTAATTAGTATTATGCTGTGTAGTTCACGAATCAATAAAATGCATATTACTTCAAGCTTTTTTTTTTTTTTACTTTTGATCATGAGCTTATTCATATCCTTGAGAGGTTCTGTACAGTAGGTCCAAAAAGGTTTTGTCCCTGATTTTTGTCCCTACCCATTCATACTAGTGGAGCATTTACCCTCTTTTACAGACACCTGTTCTATCTTTCAAGATCAGTTAAAGATTAAATAATGTCATTCAAAGACTTGCCTTGGAAACCCTAGTAAAGATAATATCCAGCAGGTGTAATCAAGTTTATTATTCTGGTTATTTTTTTACTTACTTTATAAATTAGGCTTCCTCAAACTGACACCCGCCACAAAAGTTGGAATTAATTCCACACCAAAATGAGGATATCAAGTTGGGAAAGGTTGCTATAAATAAAACATTATGTCGCGTATTTATTACAAACTTGAGATGTAATTTAATGGATTACATCTCAATAAAGTCTGCAAATGGCTTATATCCCATTTTCTGATAAACAGATGATTAAAGCAAGATTTTTGGAAAGTGATACACTACATAGAGCCTGAGGCAAGAAATTAATTCTCTTTCTATGAAGCCTGTTTCAATTCTTTTTAAAAGTATTACGTGCTGCAACCTAAATGTCCATGCATTTGGCTCTCAACTGTCCTTGTTTGCACAATACTGTTTTAATCCTTGACTATAGAAGGGTTATCCAGTTACATATTGGGATAGTACTACTGATAGCAGTTTCCCACTAGAAGTACAAAACCAACTAAAGCATGTAACATCATTAAAAGTTGCAAGTTAATTTTTGTATGAAAATGCTTTTCATGTATACATTTTTAACATGATAGTGCATTTAAAAACATAAGAAACAAACTGACAAAACAGCAACCTCATAATACGGTCAGTTTAATATTAGAGTCCAATAGTCCAAAATTAAAGTATTACAGGATCAGTTAAAGTTGCTATATAAAACAAGGAAATACAAGGCAAACCCCAACTAAAAGGACATTAGTGATCTACAATAACCCTTCATGTAACCAGCTGCTTTCTGATCCCTACTGCCACTGACCCAGATTTTGCCACTGCCAAGCAAATTAGAGAAATTTTAATATCGATTTAGAATATATATTTTAACTACTCTTCAGAACACCACTCCCTCCATGATCCTTCAGCAATATCAGTTCTGAGTATAAAAGAGCAAATTTCATAACCCAAATTAAACAATTACTTTTCAAATTATTTTAGCCTGAGGTTATCCCACTGAATATAATAGAACAGAGTTCAGGGAACATAATAACAAGCTTTGATGGAACCATGGATATGCAGATTCTTAATACTTTTCATACTACCTAGTCTGTACCCGTCTGGATAACATCTGGTTCTTTGGTACATGTTTTTGCTTCACGGTGTCTTAGCCATTTGTGACTGTATGTCCACAGTCTCTTAAACTTTCTAATTTGTTACAGTGTATCCTAAATTTGCATCTGCAGAACGGACAGATAAAACAAGATACCTATAGAACTGCCTCCTTGTTCCAACTCTTCTCAGCAAGGTGGATACATCCCGTCCCTGGAATGTCTTTGCTTTTATAAAACAGCCCCAAACTCCACATTGTCTTTAATATTCTTAATGAAGCAGGTCTGTGAGAAACAATCTATCAATTTAGAAACAGTTTATGCCAGATACAAAGAAATAAACATACTTTAGGCAATGTCCCACTCTCCTCCGCCCTCTGTGTGCCAACAGTCAATGCAACAAGTCATGGACGCCATGACCAAAAAAGAGCCAGGTGAGACAGTGGCGGATCCGGATTAGTGAGCTGCACTGATTATTTTTGCTGGGTGGTGAATTTGGCTATCACTTTTCTATCCCAGATTCCCCCAGCCTGCTGCCTCTCCATCGTACACAGCTAGCATCTCCATTCCACCTTAGAGTGATGATGGAGGGGTGTAATCCAAGACATCTGAGGGCACCCTGTGGGGGAAAGCATCTGCCTCTTTCCTTGGCTTCGAAAAATAATCCCCCCTCCCCTTTCCGAGCCAACGGTGCTTACAGGTAAGAGATGAAGGCGCTGAGGTTGGCGGGCACACCTGTGAGGCCCAGGTCGGCGCAGTCCACCCGCAGGAGCATCCCGTCTGGCTCACAGTGGCAGAAGGCCGGGCAGCTCCTTTGGCGCGTCCCCAGTCCGGACAGCAACCCGAGCACGCTGAGGAGAAGCAACGCGCGGGCAGGGACGGCGGCACCCGCGGCGTTGTCCATGGTGCCAAGGCAGGGCGGGGGCAAACGGCGACGGCTGCAGAGTTGCTTTTCCAGAAGTGGAAGGAGCTTCTGACATCCCCCCTTAACTATCTAACCAGCCGGAGCGCGTGGCGGCGAGGGGGGCGAATACGGTCGGTCTGAAGCTTTTCGGGGCAAGCCTAACTTAAGGCGAGGGTGGCGGAACGCGCGCGTGCCAGGACTGCTGCGAGTGACTGCGTTGGAAGGCCGCGCGCTGCTGTAGCCCAAACGGCTGCTGGCGCGGGCTCTCTATGGGAGCATCTCAGTTTACACGCCGTTTTTAAAGAGCTGGAGTCTAAACCGCGCGCCCCTACTGACGTAGCCCCAACGCTGCCTGCCGCTCGCTCGCTCGCTCGCAGCTCCCGCCGGCGCCGGAGGTGCTGTTTGCTGCAGCCAGCGAAAGCGCGCGAGCAGGGCGGGGGAGGGAGGGGGAAGGTGAGGGCTGCTGGCGCTGTCGCGGTCCGTGTCGCTGGAGTTCGCGAACACGAGCTGGGGGCGCTGAGAGGCAGAGCGAGGAGGTTCCCTCCCTCGCCGTCCCTCGCTGGCGGCTTTTTGTGCCAAGAGGGAAAAGGTCGGCTTGGCTGGCAGAGGCTCAAGTCTCCGAGGCGAGGGCCATTTGCACAACTAAGGCGGTTGAGATAAAAGGTTGTTTTCCTCCCGCTCCCCCACCCATCTCTGCAGCCACCTGGAATAGCTTAGGCTTACTCGGATTGCCAGTTTTCCGCGCTCCCTCGATAGAGGCATTGCGCCTATAAAAGTTGGACGGCGGCGCGAAGTCAGCAGGTGCAGCCGCCGAAAGTACAGGAGAACCCTGCTCTCTGTCGTCCCAGAAGATTCAAGTTACAGGAAGCCGGCTCTGGTTGAATGTTAGGAGGGAATTTCTAACGCTAAGCGCCCTCCGACTGAAAAATCAATTAGCCAGAGGTGTGGTGGGCTCCCCTTCACCGGCTGTGTTCAAGCACACACTGGAGGCAGCCATCTGCTTTCATTTGGATTCCTGCACAGAACATAAGGCTGAGTTGTATGGCCTGAATTGCTCTTTTTACATCCAATACTTTTATGAGCCTTTCCCAATTGCTGAGTTGAAGTGTTTTCCACCCACTGAGTTGACATAAAAATGTGTTGTGGCCATTGCCAATCCCTAGACTGTCTCTATTCCCTTTGTTTCCGTTCACTACAGTAACCTGACTTGTGCCCAGAGATAGACTTTGTGATAGATTTTAAACAACTTGTGGCTGCCTTGGGTAGTGTTGGAATAATTGGCAAAATACTACTTTACCACCTATATGGCAAAGGGCAACTTAATCCTTGTCTCATTTGAAGGCTGGGGCTGAAATGGAGGCAACATCATGTGGATGGCAGGAAAAAAAATATTTCTGCAGATGCATATACCTTATGTGGTTAGGTGCAAATGGGAAAAGATGTTGTGATTCCATGTTGAAATCTATGGATCAGGTTTCCTTTACTTGCTATCCTCCTCTGTTTGTGCTGGCTGGGGCTGGAATTTAGTTTATTTGGAGGGCAATAGGTTGGGAATGGAAGATACAGGCAATGATTCTGTGTGTGTGTGTGTGTGTGTGTTTCAGTCAGTCTCTGTTTTCATCCCACAGAGCAAGCACATCTTGGAGGTGTGCACTTCCACAGCCAACTTGTTTAGCCAAAGTGGTCCAGTAAGCTATAATTGTACAAATTTATTGTCTTATCAGAAGTTTCAACATTCAGTGACCCTGACTAGAACCAGATAAATGGGTAAAATCAGATTTAGATTGGACTGAGTACAGAAGACTTCTGTAATTATTGCCTATTCTAAAATATCATCAGACTCACAGGCAGAAGTTCAAAGATATCTGATTTATTAAAGAACAGTATGCAGCATCACAAAGAAAGCTGAGAATGATGAAAGCGTGGCAAATTCAAACTAAAAACCCTCAGTGCAAATGAAATCCCTCCCCCCTTAGAATCTTCTCAAGTCCATATCCACAGGTGCTCCTAACGGTTCCTGATGGTCTGCGGGAAAAGTCCTTGAACAGGCAAGATAACCCAAACACATTCCATTCCCCTGATTCCATGTACAGAGCCTGGTACAAGGTTTCAAAGCAGCTCCCTCCCAAACAGAAACACGCGTCAGCACCATGGCATGGGAAATGTTACGATGTTTAAGATACATTGAAACAGTGAACATGACATACTGCCCCTCCAAAAAACAAAAACAAAATCCAGACAAATCAAGCAGAAGGTTTCAACAGATAGGCAATATGAAAGCATTTAACTAAATCAGGAGCATTAACATGACGAGCGGGCACCCATTCTGGATGAGGGAAATGCTTCCAGCGAAAGAGATATTGCAGGGAACCACGAAGCTTTCGGGAGTCAATGATGTCTTTCACCTCGAAGTGTTGCTGCCCGTCAATCATGATAGGAGGGGATGGGAAAGGGTGCCAACGGGGCAATGAGTGCAAGGGCTTTAATAAGCTGCAATGGAAAACAGGGTGAAGTAGTTTCAAATTATGAGGCAGTTGTAATTTAACAGTAACCGGATTAATAATGTCAACAACAGGAAAAGGACCAATGAACTTAGGAGCCAGCTTCTTAGAAGGTTGAGGAGATTTAATAAATTTTGTGGACAAATAAACTCAATCCCCAACCTTAAAGTCACTTAGGGGAGATCGGTGTTTGTCAGTGTGAGACTTGTAAGCAGCCTGGGTGTCAGCCAAAGCCTGTTGAATAATTGGCCAAGAGCTGGAAAGCTTAGCAGCCGAATCAATTGTGGAACATGCCGGGGAGGGGGGCTGCAGCAATTCAGGGATAGGCACAAAATCATGACCAGAAACAACCTGAAAACAACGTCCAGTACTTTGGTGAACAGCGTTGTTGTAAGCAACTTCAGCAAAGGGTAATAAATCGACCCAGTCATCTTGATGGTAATTAATGTATGCTCTAAGGAATTGTTCTAATGTGGCATTCAGAATTTCAGTAGAACCATCCATTTGCAGAAGGGAAGACATGGAGAGAGCCTGTTTGGTGCCAATCAGTTTTAAAAATGACTTCCAAAACTGGGAAGTAAACTGTGTGCTGCGCTCTGAAATTATGTGGGAGGGGCTACTGTGGAGGCGGTAGGTGTGGTGGAAGAAAAGGCGTGCTAACTGCAGAACGGAAGGCACAGATGCACATGGGATAAAATGGGCTTGTTTAGAAAAAAATATCCTTTACCACCCAAATGACAGTTTTCTTCTGACTGGGCGGCAGTGTTAATATGTTTTCTACTACAGATTAAGGTTACTATGGTAACTAATCATTTTGGCTGGGTGAAGAGGTTGAATTTAATTGTCCCCTTTTCATGTGGTAATGGTTGCATTGCCTAAGGGAGGAACTTGCCTGAACTTGTTTTAGTTTTCAGTTTCCCTTCTGTGTAGGCTTGCAGAGAATATGCAGCTGAGAGAAATTTCTCCTCTCAGCAAACAGCCTTTAAATATGTTTTGCTTTCTGTAAATAAAATTATTTTTATAGAAATGCCTGGTGTGTGACTTTTCTGATCTCTCCTGGGCCAAATGCTTTCTAGCACTCTGCCAACAGGCAGGTCTACAATGAAATCCATGGAAATTTGGTCCCAGGGACGGGACGGGACTGGCTGGCCACTGACTGTAAAAGCCCCTGCAGTTTCCCCTCTTTACGTTTAGACATGGCACAAACAGGACAAGAGGCAACATAGTCTTTGACATCATGCCTGAGGGTTGGCCACCAAAACTGGTGGCGAACCAAGTGTAAAGTCTTAACAAAACCAAAGCGTCCATCAAGCTTGTCATCATGGGAATGCTGCAAAATCTCCACTCCTAAAGTCTCGGGAACATAGAGGTGGTGTTCCACCCAAGCGAGACCGTCAGCAAAAGAAACTTTGTCTCTGTGAGTCTGCAACCAAGTATCAGATTGCACTGCCTGGAGAAAGTCCTTTTGTAACTGACTAGGAACTTGCACTTTCTGTTTTCCTGGCCATGCTGGCAGCGAGAGTGATTGCGCATGGGTTTGATATGAGTGGCTGCAGCCAAGCCTAATTGCAGTTTTGTTAGCACAGTATCAAACACATCAACTACCTGATTGTGATTTTGAGGTAAGCGCGAAAGTGCATCAGCCAAAAAGTTTTTTCGACCTGGTATATATTTTAACTGGAAGTTAAAGCGACTAAAAAACTGAGCCCAATGAATTTGCTTAGGGCTGAGACAGCGGGGTGTGCAAAGGGCTTTCGAGGAGATGTCGCCAGGTTTCCAAAGCTGCCTTAACTGTGAACGCCTCCTTTTCCCAAACATGCCAATGGCGTTCTGTCTCAGAAAATTTTCTAGACAAATAGGCACAAGGTTTCAGAGAGTTCTCCGAGTCCCTTTGTAATAAAATAGCCCCAGTGGAAGAGTCAGAGGCATCCACTTGGACCACAAAGGGTTGGCCAGGGTCAGGATGCTGCAGAATGGGTTCAGCAGTGAAAAGAAGTTTGAGTTTGTCAAATGCAGTTTGGCATTCATTTGTCCAATTTAAGGCCGCCCTAGGGTTCTTAACTTTGCGTGTTTCACCCAAACCCTTAGTACGGAGCAAATCAGTGAGAGGTAGGGCAATTTCAGTGAACCCAGGGATGAATTGCCTATAGAAATTACTGAATCCTAGAAAACGTTGTAATTGCCTCCAGGTACGGGGACATTCCCAAGTTAAAATTGCTTGGATTTCAGCTGGATCCATTTCTATACCTCGGTTGGACACTCGGTAGCCCAAATAGTCAAGTTGTGTCTTGTGGAACTCACATTTGGAAAGTTTAGCATAGAGCTTGGCATCCCTAAGCTTGCTTAACACCTGCCTGAGGAGATGTTCGTGTTCCTCCTCAGTTTCAGTATAAATCAAAACATCATCCAAATAAACTAAAGCACCTTGGAACAAATGATCATGTAACACTTTGTTGATTAACTGCATAAACACTCCTGGTGCCCCCACCAACCCAAAAGGTAGAACTTTGTACTGGAATGATCCCAATGGGCAGTTAAAAGCAGTTTTCCACTCATCCCCAGCTTTGATGCGAATGCGAAAATAGGCTTCGCGAAGATCTAGCTTTGAAAACATTTTGCCTTTAGACAAATGGGCTAACATGTCTTTCATGAGGGGGAGAGGGTACTTGTTGACTATTGAGACAGAATTCAACCCCTGATAATCGGTGCAGAGTCGTAGCGTGCCATCTTTCTTTTCCCTGAATAAAACAGCATCCCACTGGAGAATTGGCGGGCTCAATGAACTCCCGTGCCAGATTTTTATCAATGAAGTCCCGTAGCACTTCGAGCTCCTTCTGCGTCATAGGATAAATTTTAGGTTTGGGTAACTGAGCATTGGGGACCAATTCAATTGCACAGTCAGTTTTCCAGTGAGGGGGCAACTGATATGCTTCTATTTCCCCAAAGACATCCGCAAATTCTTGATATTGGGCTGGTAAGTTGCCTAAAGGTGGCAAGGCAGGGAGCGCCGTGTTGACCTCCACCTTGCCAACCCCAGCCCGGGTAGCAACCATCGTAGCAGGATCATGATAAAACCCATCTTTAAAAGTCACAGTCCTACGTTCCCAACTTATATACGGACTGTGATGTGTCAGCCAGGGCATCCCCAAAATGACCAAAAGGTTGCCAACTGGGGCTATAACAAATTTCAAAGTTTCAAGGTGTCTGCCCATTTGCACTGTCACCATTCTGGTGCAATGGGTCGCCGGGCCCCCACCCGCTGCTGAACCATCAAGCTGGGTAAAAATCAAAGGGTGTTGAAGAGGAAAACTCGGTAGTTCCAAAGCAGCAACCAGGTTGGGGTGAATTAAACACTTGGAACACCCAGAGTCAACCAAAGCCCACACCTCTGCAGACTTTGTGTGGAAACTTAACTTCACTTTTACTGTCAAAGTAGGACAGTCATCACTCACCATAGAATCTTCATGCCCATCATCCCCCACCTGCCAGCTGGCGCCCTTCATGGCAGGTGGCCAGCATTTCCCGCCAGCTCCTTAATTTCGCCTTCAGACTCTCCTGAAAAATCAATTCTTCAGAGTTGGCTGCTCCTTTGGTGGCTGTCATTTTCTGCGAAGCAGGGGGCAATTTGCCCAGTGGCTTCCCTGCCTGGTCTTTGGTTCTGGCTTTTGGGCAGTCAGTTGCTCGGTGGCTCTCCTTCCCGCAACGAAGACACTGACCTCAAGCATAGCGCCGGTCCCTCTCTTTGTCCCAGGGTTTGTAGTTTTGCCTGACAGTTGCAGTACTACTTTGGGGACCTCTCATGGGTGGGTGTGCTTTCTCGGGCTTTCTGGTTTGCAGGAAGGTATACTTGGCATTCTCAGCCTTCCCTGCCAGACAGATCCACTCATAGAGTGAATCAGGGTCGTCTTGACCTAATGCCCAGTGCAGGACATCCCAGTTGAGTCCCTCTTTTAAAAGCTTGATTAAGGTCGACTCAGACCAGTCAGTAATTTTACCAGCTAGCGCTTTGAACTCCAAAGCATAATCGGCCACTGACATTTGGCCCTGGGTAAGATCCTTCAAAGCCTTCTTGGCTTGTGCCTTGGCCAGAGGATCTTCAAAATGCATCTTCAATGCCCACACGAAGTCGTCGAAATGGTCTAGTGCAGGAGAGTCAGCGTCATGTAACTGGACATACCAGTCAGCTGCTTGACCCTTCAACTTCATGGCAATTGCATTAATTTTGGACTCTTCTGAGGGAAAACATGCCCCAAATTCTCACATATAACTCTTAGCGTTAGTCAAGAAGAATGACAGCTTTTTCGGATCACCATCAAATTTAACAGAAAAGTCTCTTACCCCACCTCTCGCTGGGGTAGACCCAGTAGTCACCTGAGTGCTGTCCCCCCATGTTACAGTTGCTTTAGTCCTGTGAGGTGGGGATACTGCTGGCCTGGCTCTGTGGGATGGAGACTCGTCCCAGAAACGCCTCCGGCCCCACTCCACTGCCGGTCTAGATGGGAGAATGGGGAATGGTTGTGGATGGATAGGATCTCCTCCTTGTCTCCCCTGACTCTCCATTGTCATAGAGAGGTTCTTTAACAAATACTCTATCTATTCCATCTTCGCCTCCATCACTCGTAGCCTCTCAGGGGTCAGAGAATCCCTTCTCCTTTGGGTGTCTGATCTTCCTTCAGTTGACACCATGGTGGATTCCTTGTTGGGAGTCAGTGGGAACCGATACTTCCAGGACATCTCCGATGTCCCTGGTTGTGGATCCCCCACCTCATCCAAGGTAATCAATTCGGTGAGCGATTCGACTTGCGGCAGCTGCTTTATCTCCTCCCCCATTATCGGATTCTTCCGAATCAGATTCAGAGACTGAGCCCTCCTTCAAAGGGTCTCGGGGTTTCAATGGTTCTATAGTAATATCTAGTTCTCCACTCTTGACTTTCGACTCGGGCATTGAGCTAGTTGGCTCCTCGAGTCTGCTGGCCATGGATTTTGACTCAGCCATCACTAACTATATTCCCTCACAAGTAATAAATCTTGGTAGGAGCTAACGGTACAAATTCGAGTATTCTCAGCTTTATGTAATGATTGCCTATTCTAAAATATCATCAGACTCACAGGCAGAAGTTCAAGGATATCTGATTTAATAAAGAACAGCATGCAGGATCACAAAGAAAGCTGAGAATACTAAAAGCGCAGGCAAATTCAAACTAAAAACCCTCGGTGAAAATGAAATCCCTCCCCCTTAGAATCTTCTCAAGCCCATATCCACAGGTGCTCCTAACGGTTCCTGATGGTCTGCGGGAAAAGTCCTTGAACAGGCAAAATAACCCAAACACATTCCATTCCCCTGATTCCATGTACAGAGCCTGGTACAAGGTTTCAAAGCAGCTCCCTCCCAAACAGAAACACGCGTCAGCACCATGGCACGGGAAATGTTACAATGTTTAAGATACATTGAAACAGCGAACATGACAACTTCTTCACAAGGTACTATAACCTGGTGTTGCTGTTCAAATGAATACAGGTTTTTAAACAATAGTTGTGAGGTGAATTGTTAACCAATTTTAATCAATTAGGAAACACAGTTTGGAGCCTGAAAACCTTGCTTCATTTTAATTAATACTGTATTGGCTAAAATGCTTTGATAGGCACTTCCATAGGAAGAAATGTAACAAAGACATTGTGCAATCCAGTATAAATCTCCTTCAAGTTATATGTGCACAGGGTTTTAATCTTAATCTTATGTTTTGTATTAGATTGTTTATTTACTACATATATGCTTTTCTTTCAGGAACTCAGGATGGTTCTTTCTTCTCTAACTTACTTTATTTACATAACAATATTTTGGGATAGATTAGGCTCAGGTAGAATAACTGGTCAAAAGTGAAATTCATAGATGAGTGACAATTTGAATCCAGATATCCCCAGTTCATCACTGGAGATTAGCTTGAAATGTCTTGTTTCAGTTTCATCAGTTTCATAAATAATATATAACACTGTGTCTGCATCTCTGGCAAAATGGCACCCTCATTCTTGGTGTCTAAGTATACTTGCTGCTGCTGCTGCTGCTGCTGCTGCTGATGATGATCCAGTACCAAATCCAGTCAAAACTATCTGGCAGAGTGTGGGTAAACAGCAATAACAATAATAACAAAGTAGCCAAGTTGTTCTAAATAAGTAACACATTCACTGTTTACTTTATTTTTTTTACTATTGAGGAAATAACGAGTTAAGGTGTATATCTTTACTTCCTTTTGATAAATGTTGCTTGATTAATGATTGAGAGAGTTGGAAAAGATATTTTGCTGGAACATTATTTATTCTGCATGCATATGTTTGATTAACTAGGAAACCAGTATGAAATATTAACATACTTCTATTTAATTGACACTAATACAAATATCAGCCATAGAATTTAAGTAGTGTGTTTGTTTTTAACTTATTAGAAGCAGGATATGATTGGATTGAAATTATTTATTTTGTGCTACATGCCCAATATTTGTACTTCAAACCAGACCCTTCAAATTATTTGAGAATTTCACTTATGTAAGATTTCTCCATGCATTCCATATATGAAATTACAGTTACTAGTCCAAATAGGATATTGGGCTAGATCCAAATTTAGGCATGTGCACAGAGTTCTAGAAAGTAGACTTCTCCATCCCTTGCCCATGGCGGCTCCTGGAATGTGCTGCATCAATGTGTAGGGACATTGATTTGTGGACTGAGAAGGTAACAGAGGAGCTTAAATGTGACTATTCTTGTATATGCCTTATGCTTGCTTAATATTACCCAGAAAACATTGACTCAGACTTTCCATTATGTCTGTACTTTTGTTCTGGGCAAGGTAGACTTGCTGGAAAAAGTTGTGGGAATTATTATGATTACTATTGTCTCTCTACCTCTGTACATAATTGAGTTAAGGAGATATGTGTACCTTCCTCTGCTTATTAAATTGATGGTAACAGGAACAGTAGAAATTTGTGTTACATCTCTAATTAAGAGTCACACTTTGCCAATAAACTTATGAACCTTCAAACTGTCTGATCTACAGCCCTGTTGGGGAAAAGAATCCAACTGTGAAGCATGAACAGTATCCAAACTGGCAAAGAATTTCATGGTATCGTTTGACTACTGTTGCAATACACAACTATTCCTTTTGTCTTTAGCAAGCTGTCCTTTTTAAGGAAAAAATAATAATCTTTCTGGCCAAGGAGGCCCCTAAACAGTTCAAGAAAAGAATTGTGCTCAGGCTCTGAAATTAGGGATTAAAAACCAGACTAATTACTGTAGAGATATTAGGTTGAATGGGATCTCACAGAAACAAAAGAATCTTGGATTCCTTGTATTTGTGTGTGTGTGTTTGTGTGTGCGTGCAAGCACATGTGCGCAAATAGGCTGCAAAACAAGAACAAAATCAATGTGCAAATAGGCTGCAAAAAAACAACAAAACAAGGAAAAGTGACCAGTGTCTCAATTAAGACAGTTACAGGTTTTCTAAAAGACACATCCTGACTGGTGAAAAGAAACTTGGAGATAACTTGGTTGTTTACATAACTATTTAACAGCGTTCTGGATCAGGCCCACACAGACTTGAGTCAATTCATCTGACATAACTCTTGGCTCTAGGATTGAAGAACAACACTTGTTAGATATCAACAAGCAACCCAGAAATTAATGTTCTATTTTTCTTCTCTAAGGGTATATCTATCCAAGAATTGTGTGCCAGTTCAAAAGCAGATCCAGACCTCTGTGATCCATGATACTGGCTGTGTTTAAGAGCTGATGAAATTTATTTCTTGCTCAACTGTGGAATACTTGAACTTGAAGTAAAACTAGAATAAAGAGGCCCATTCCTCCATTCAGAGGAACTTTTATTGTAAACCGCCCAGAATCCCTTTTGGGAGATGGCCAGTGATAAATTTGATAGATAGATAGATAGATAGATAGATAGATAGATAGATAGATAAGGAAGGAAGGAAGGAAGGAAGGAAGGAAGGAAGGAAGGAAGGAAGGAAGGAAGGAAATAAATAAATAAATAAATAAATAAATAAACTGATGACTCAGTATGCCTCCTGGTCCCTAGGTCTTCAGGTCTTTCAATATAGCTTGTGGATTTCCAACTCTCCTTCTAAAGAACTGCTGGAATTCTTTTGCATATGATCACACAAAGGCACACAACAGGAATAAGCATGTGAAGAGTTTTTGTGTGCAAGTAATTACTTTATTCCTTTTTGCATGGATTGGGAGTGAGGAGATTCTTGCTTCTGGAGAACCTGTAGCAGCCCAGGATAGAAAAGGAGGTTTGTTACTTTTTCTGTGTTTCCACACTGTCAGTGGTGAAGACAGTCATGAATCATCTTCAAAACGTTTTTGAGGAAGTAAAGAATGGGAATATTGACAGTATGGAAATAGCCTATTAATTTCAACTCAATGTTCCCTTTTTCCCCAGTAACTAAATTTCCCATGATTCTCACCCAAATCTCTAGTACCACCTTCCATTTCATCTTGGTGAAGATCGCTTCCCTTCTGTCTTCTCTTTAATTTAGTTTATGCGAGTCTTCAGGCAACTGCTGAATTCTTTTCTGCAGTCTCTGGACCACTGCCCTCACTGGGCTGCAGAATTTGATAGCACAGTTGTTGAAAATCAGCATTCTGAGGCAGGAGTCCTAAAAAACACAAGAAAATAATTGAAGATATAATTTTATATTTACAATACAGAGCTGAATAAACAAAGTTCCCAAAATCTGGAACTTCTCCCTCCGAAATCCTAGCCCTGGCCACATGTGTAACATGGACCTGCCCCCTATGTGTGAGTGCACCATCAACTGTGGCCTCTATCTTTCCCTATGTTGCTTGGCCCTTGACAGCCAAAGGTTTGTCTACTCTTGACACAGAGCATTCATATTTAATATACTGGCCCACGTGTTAGGTGACAGGAAAACTAAACCAAACCAGTTTCTTCTCTGTACAGTAGGAAATAAGGAACTGCTTTCCATATTTCCTGTTTGCTTGAGTTTATAAAGTTATCTTGTTAATTTTTAAAACTAAGCTACCTGTCTGATATAATTCTTTCCATATTGATCTGTTTCTTATAATTTGACAGTTTTGAATGAAATATTCATATAATTCCCTCAAACTGAGGGTCAGAAATAGCTGTCTTCCCAAAGTATATCAGACGTGCCTCATACTTCAGGTAAATGTTCTTGTATTGGAGAACTTTCTCTGGATTACTTTATTTTTTTAATGTAGAAGCAGAAGGTAATTTAAGATTAATCTTTCTCTAAGGTAACATAGCAGTTTCTTGGGAAATTACCTTATCAAGGAACAGGCACTGCATTTATTGTCTTTCTTATTTTCCTAAATAAAATTCAGAGAAATTCTGCACCAATTTTCAATGCCATTAATTTGGTGGAACATTTTGAAAGTCAAGGACCATCAAGTGATGCAATCCTAATTTGTAATTTCAACTGATCTTAGTTGGGAGAAGAGGAACTGAAATTTATAACTTTCTAATTCTTGTTGACCTGCAAGTTGGTCTGAGGACCTTTCCATACAGCAGCCTTAAACTGCTTCATTTCCATGTATAAACTGGATGGAAATGAAGCCATTGCAAGGAATCCTTTTCAAGATTCATTCCTTTCCTCTACTTTGGCCAAAGCAGTGGCCTGATGTTCTATCTGGAACATGCTCCATGGTCACCAGTTGTTGGATACCCCTGCTTCTTTATGCTTCCTACCTGTTCTAAGAAAGCAAGCACCAATCACTTCCCTTTTTGTGGTGGAGTTTGAGGATATGCAGCTTTGATAGATTCTCCTTCCATTGACTCCCCTTTTACTTGCACCTTTTTGTCTGGTGTGCCCACTGCTGGGCTGGTAGAAAAGAAAAAAAAACACCACAATCTTACCATTTTTCCAATCACTTGAAGTAGAAGAGGGGAATTGCAGATCTGTTGTCAATTTTGGCTAGTTTTTTTTAAAGAACCATCAACCTTTTATTACTCTATCAATGAGTTTCTTAAAAAAGGAGAGGTCCACCATTTTCTCACTGAACTTGTAAATAGTAAGGGAAAGACCAACCTTTCACCATTCCAGTAGTGAATTATAAAAACATAATGGCCATGAAGGGTAATGTCTGTTTCTGATACTCCACGGTTGGAGTGGAGATTGCCCACAATGAAATGAAGTGCAGCAGGTGAACAGGGTAGCTATGCTTGTGCTGAGACAAATTGGAAAATACTATTGGGAATGCACATCAGGAAAGTTTGTGTGAAGGTTGCCTTCCCAGTATGCGACTGGTGGATTTCATGTGTTTTTGCCTTAAGAAATGGTCAATGGCCCAAACTTGTGTTGGGGCAACCTTGTCATGCCAATCAGCCCTCAGTCAAGTATTTAAGACTCATGCACTTATTTATTTATTTATTTATTTATTTATTTATTTATTTATTTATACAACTTAATGCCTGCCCAACTCCATAAGACTTTGGGCAGTTTCCCACTTAAAAAGCAGGAAACAACAGTAAAAGAATGTTTAGTCATAGACATCTGGAAGAAAACAATTCATAACAGCTCTTTAAAAAAAATCTTAGAATGGTTCAGCATCCACCCTATCTCATGGCCAGGAGAATAGCCAGGATTTCAGAACATCATCAAGGTGGAAACTATACAGATCTCTGAGGATAACTTTTCCTAAATTATGCAAAAAATGCACTGTAAAATCTAAAGCATGCACTACAACTTCTTTTGCAAGGTGATAGGCAATGCTGTAATGCAATTCTTGAGTCAAAATCTGTTTTGTTGGGGCACCTATCAATATTACCATCAGAGAAAAACAAACAGCCATCAGGGCATGTTCAATCTTCAAAAATACAAAATGGTGCAGTACAGGTATGAGCAATCTCTGGTCTCTAAGGATTCAAACTTGTGGCCCTCAGTGCCTTTTTTTACCAAAATGCTGAAAAGCGGTGGAACTTCCTGCCATTTTTCCATAGAAAATACATGAACACTGTAGTGTAAGCTCCAAATTAGAGATTCCCCCTCCCCAAACCCTCTAATACAGAACTCCTCCACCCATTTATGTGATATGGCACTATCTACAACACATCATTGTCCTATTCATTTTAAGACTCACCCTTCAAAAATGTTTCGGTGAGTACCTAGTTAGCAAAAGAAAGAAATTGTTAAAAAGTCTCACAATCAATGAATTCCACACCTTGAGAATTTGAGCTTGTTATCCAGAAAACTGATACATTTGAGTATACATTTTATTTAATTATTTTATATAACATAGTACCAACTCTGATATCAGAATCAGGCTCTTAAACAAAGTGAGTGATTCATCAAGTTATTCAATGAGTCATTCTATTTCCTGCTCAAGCAAGATTATCGCTTCAGGCTGGTATGACTATTTTGGGGAATGCCAAATAATAAGGCCAGTGATATTGTAAGATGTTAGGCTTTGGTTTAAGAAGTGCAGTCATAATGGCAATACCCTTCTTTGAAATGTAAAAAACTGAAAACAATGTGTCCTATAAATAAAATAACTTGCACTAGAAATAAAAGAAATCAAGAAACAGCATACTTAATTTCAAATGTCTTCTATATATACTAAGGTTGATAAGAAAAATTGCATGATATGATTTGAGTTCAGGCTCAGTGTGGAATTTTACTAGTATAACAAATATAACTTATCTTTGTAGATTTCTTTCTCAGTTTATCTTGATTATTTCACCAAATAAGCTAAAAATAGAAAATGTTCTTTACATTGAAATTATAGCTATAGAATAACAGGGAGGTAAGTTACTAAGTAATAATTCTCATTCTATAAAATTGGGAGGGGGCATCTAGGCAACAGCACCAATGTTTTGTTGTTGTTGTTATGTTTTGTTCAAGTCAGCCTCTGAATTGAAGGGATCAGGATTTTTGGGATACCTTGTATAAGAACTGTTGCTGGCTGGAAAGACTAGGGGACAGACTTCTGAATGCCAGGATGAATGAAGGTTTTGGATCTTTGTCCACTTGCTGACACCCTTCCCCCACCATGGGTTCTTAATTTACTGAGGAACTATAGATGATGAAGTGTACAGGCAGACATATAGAGCATTGGTGGCATAAATCAAAAAGCAAACATGACCAAGCACAACTTAGAGCTCATTAGAGCGTGTGTCTGATGAAATTTGCCTTAGGGAACTGTTTTAAGTGGCATGGGGACTGAACCAGCCTGTTGGACTGAAGTCTCCTAGTGCTATCAGTAGCAACCTTTATGGACTTTTTTACTTTTTGATAGATAACCATTAGCAATGATAACAGAAAGAAGCTGGCACACCTGGTCGTCCTGTGCTGTGGAATTAGCTTCAAATTGTGCTTCTTGAGGATAAGGATAGATTATTTGGACAAGTTTGTACCATTAGATCCAGTTTCCTCTTGGCTGTACTGACTGGAAGGAATCAGTTGAGGGAGCTGTGATACATCCCATCCTGAAGACACCTTCTTTAGATCTGTTCCTTTAAATAATTTTAGGTTGGTATGAGAATTTCTGTGAGCTAGTTTGCTTAGTGGTTAAAGATACTAGGCTAGAAACCAGAAGAATGTGAATTCTAGTTCTGCCTTAGGCACAAAGCTAGCTGGGTGACTTTGGGCCAGTCATTCTCTCTTAGCCCTAGGAAGAAGGAAATGGCAAACCACTTCCAAAAATGTTTCCAAGATAACTGCAGGGACTTGTCCAGGAGGAGGAGCCAAGAATGATTTGAAGGCAAAAAATTACAATAATCAGAATTTTTATTCTTGGCCAAGGGGTTTGAGAGGGTGGTGGCTGAACAGTTTGAAATGGACCTGGATAAAACTGATTTTTGGGATCCATTTCAATTGAGTTTCTGGCTGATCATACCATGGAGGTAACTCTGGTTGTGTAATGATTGCCTACTCTAATAGACTCAGACTCACAAGCAGGAACTTAATGATATCTGTTTTATTAAAGAATAGTATGCAAATACAAAGAAAGCTGAAAATGAGTAAAAGCACGCCAAATACACACTAAAAACCCTCGGCTCAAACGTAATCCCTCCCCTCACCCTGCCGTTGCACACTCCCCCCCCCCCCAGGTGCTGGTAACCATTTCTGCTGATGTCCTGGGAAAGGAACCTTGAACACATGAAATAACCCAAACACATTTCAATCCAGCTGCTAACATATAACAATCCCACGAGATGGAATCCTCCTCCCCTCCCAGCCGAAACACGCATCAGCCAAATGACATGCGAAATGTTACGATGTACCAGCAACATTGGAACGGTGAACATGACATACCGCCCCCCCAAAAATATTAAGGAGCAGGTTCCATAGGATAAGCTAGATGAAAGTGTCTAACTAAAACAGGAGATTGAACATCACGGGCAGACACCCACTTAGGGTGGGGAAAGTGTTTCCACCGAATGAGGTACTGCAGGGTGCCATGAAGTCTGCGAGAATCAAGGACCTCTTTCACCTCAAAATGTTGCTGTCCGTCAATCATGATCGGAGCAGGAGGTGGGGGTTGCGGATGCCAATGATCGGAGTGGTTGACAGGCTTGAGCAAGCTGCAATGAAAAACAGGATGTAAACGCCTTAGATTGTGTGGCAAATCCAGTTTAAACGTGACAGGGTTCACAACTCCTACAACGGGAAAAGGACCAACAAACTTAGCAGCCAACTTCTTTGAGGGCTGAGGGGATTTAATGAACTTGGTGGAAAGGTAGACCTTATCACCAACTTTAAAAGCAGGTTGAAGGGCTCATCGCTTATCGGCGTGCAGTTTATAGGCAGATTGGGCATCAGCCAATGCCTGTTGAATTACCGGCCACGAATCAGCCAGGTGAGCAGCCCAATCAGAAGCAGAGGAGGGCTGTGTGGAGGGCTGAGGCAAGTCAGGAATGGGAACAAAGTCCCGGCCAAACACAGTACGGAAAGAGGGTGCCCCGTGCTCTGATGGACAGCGTTATTATAAGCCACCTCAGCAAAAGGCAGCAGATCAACCCAATTGCCCTGCTGATAGTTGACAAATGCCCTCAAAAATTGCTCCAGGGTCGAATTAAGAGCCTCCGTAGATCTGTCAGTCTCCGGATGCGACGCAGTGGACAACGCCTGCTTGGTGCCCACCAGCTTCAAAAATGCCCTCCAAAATTGGGAAGTAAACTGTGTTCCGCAGTCCGTGATCAAGTGGGAGGGGCTCCCGTGAATCCAGTAGATGTGGACTAGAAAAAGGCGGGCCAATTGCTGTGCAGACAGAATGGAAGCACATGGAATAAAATGGGCTTGCTTAGAAAAGTAGTCCTTCACCACCCAAATCACAGTCTTTCTCTGACTAGGAGGCAAATCCACAATGAAATCCATGGAAACCTCCTCCCAAGGACGGGAGGGGCTGGCCACCGGCTGAAGTAGCCCTTGCGGTTTTCCCCCTTCCATTTAGACATGGCACAGACAGGACAAGAAGCAACATAACTTTTTACATCACGTCTCAATGTGGGCCACCAGAATTGGCGGCGCACGAGGTGTAAGGTTTTGACAAACCCCAAATGACCAGCCACTTTATCATCATGAGACCTAATCAAAATTTCCCTTCGCAAACTGTCAGGGACATAGAGGCGGTTCTGCTTCCAAGCGAAGCCTCTGTCAAATGTAACATTGTCTCTATTCGCTTGCAACCAAGTGTCAGATTTCAGCTCTAGCAGAAACTGTTGTTGCAATTGTGAGGGAATTGGTGTTCTTCCCCAGCTGATGAAACCGATGCTGGGGGCAGCTGTGCATGAGTCTGACTGCGTGTGACAGCTTGCAACCCCAATTGGGGTGCTGTCCACACCGTACCCACAACGTCAGATGCCTGGACCAAATCCTGGGGCAGGCGGGAAAGCGCATCAGCCAGGAAGTTTTTCTTGCCTGGAATGAACTTCAACTTAAAGTCAAAGCGACTGAAAAATTGAGCCCAGCGGATCTGCTTAGGACTGAGCTTACGGGGCATGCTGAGCACTTCCAAATTTTTATGGTCAGTCCAAACCTCAAAAGGACATTTAGCCCCCTCTAAGAGGTGGTGCCATGCCTCCAAAGCAGCCTTGACCGCAAAAGCTTCTTTTTCCCAAACATGCCATCACCTTTCCATCTCGGAAAATTTCTGGGACAGATACGCACAGGGCTTCAGATGGCCAGCAGCATCTGCTTGCAGCAAGAGCGCTCCAATTGAGAAATCGGAAGCATCCACTTGAACCACAAAGGGTCTAGTGGGATCAGGGTGTTGCAGAATGGGTTCAGCAGTGAACAGGCTTTTGAGTTTGTCAAAAGCCAACTGGCAGTCAGGTGTCCAATTGAGCAATGCCCCCGGGTTCTTCACCTTGCGTGTGTCCCCCAAGCCCTTCGTACATAACAAATCAGTCAGAGGCAATGCAATTTCTGCGAACCCCTGGGTGAATTGGTGGTAATAGTTGGAAAAGCCAAGAAAACTTTGGAGCTGCCTGCGGGTATGTGGGCGCTCCCACCCGAAAATAGCTTGAATCTTCGCAGGATCCATTTCAATGCCCTTGTCAGAGATCCTGTACCCCAGGTAGTCAAGCTGAGTCTGATGAAATTCACACTTAGAAAGTTGAGCATAAAGCCTTAAATTCCAGAGCGTAGTCTGCCACCGATCGTGGCCCCTGGCACAGCTCCCTCAATGCCCGTTTTGCCCTTTCTTTAGCTAACGGGTCTTCAAAGTGTAGTTTCAACGCCCACAGGAATTCTTCGAACTCCTCCAGCTCAGGGACATCCGATTGACATAACTGCACATACCAATCGGCAACTCGCCCCTTGAGCTTAGTGGCAATGGCATTAATCTTGGCTCTTTCTGAGCGGAAACACTGTTCCCATTCATCCATATAACTCCTTGCATTGGTAAGGAAGAACAATAGCTTAGTTGGATCTCCATCAAATTTAATGGTAAAGTCCTTAACCCCCACTCTGGGCGGTCCCTTCACCACAGCTGGTCGGTCGGGCTTCCTCTTAGCTCCCAGGGAGCTCCACTCACGAGGAGGGGACCTTGAAATTCTCACCCTCAGCACTCTTACTTCCTCTCTGTGCCGGGTCCTACTCCTTTCCCCCGGGGAAGGTGGGGGCAAAGAAGGAGTCAAATACCTATTACTGGACTCCTCTCTCCTCCTCTCCCGGGGACCCCAGTCCATGGACATTTTACGGAACATAAATTCTAGTGACTCCAATTTGGCCTCCACCAGTTTTATACGATCAGGGGTTTGGGAATCCTCCTTTCCCTCCTGCCTCACCACGGTTGGGGACATCGGGTATCACTGCTTCCAAGACGTTTTGGATGGCCCTGGTAGGGATCCCTGTGTTTCATCCCAGGTGAGCAGCTCGCCTGGTGACTCACCGGTTGGTTCAGGGGCTCTTTTACCTCCAACCTCCTCTTCTCCTAGGCTGGAGCTCGACCTCTCTCGAACTTCTGAGGGCTCTCGAGGAGGGACTCTCTCCGTTCTTATCACTGTGGAGTTGGGTTCCCCCTCACTCGATTCCTCACTTTCCGTGGTTTGGGGATTTGGTTTGCTCATCGCTAGCACTTCTCCCTCACAAAATAAATCTGGAAAGGGGCTAATGGAAAAAAAATTTGGATTCTCAGCTTTATGTAATGATTGCCTACTCTAATAGACTCAGACTCACAAGCAGGAACTTAATGATATCTGATTTATTAAAGAATAGTATGCAAATACAGAGAAAGCTGAGAATGAGTAAAAGCACGCCAAATACACACTAAAAACCCTCGGCTCAAACGTAATCCCTCCCCTCACCCTGCCATTGCACACCCCCCCCCCCCAGGTGCTGGTAACCGTTTCTGCTGATGTCCTGGGAAAGGAACCTTGAACACACGAGATAACCCAAACACACTCCAATCCAGCTGTTCAAAATCTTGCGAAATGATGCTGTCAAGGTAATGCATGCTATATGCCAGCAAATTTGGAAAACACAGGAATGGCCATCAGATTGGAAAAAATCAACTTACATCCCCATATCAAAAAAGGGAAACACTAAAGAATGTTCAAACTATCGAACAGTGGCACTCATTTCACATGCCAGTAAGGTAATGCTCAAGGTCCTGCAAGGTAGACTTCAGCAATTCATGGAGCAAGAATTGCCAGATGTACAAGCTGGGTTTAGAAAAGGCAGAGGAACTAGGGACCAAACTGCCAATATCCGCTGGATAATGGAAAAAGCCAGGGAGTTTCAGAAAAACATCTATTTCTGTTTTATTGACTATTCTAAAGCCTTTGACTGTGTGGACCATAACAAATTGTAGCAAGTTCTTAGCGGTATGGGGATACCAAGTCATCTTGTCTGCCTCCTGAAGAATCTGTATAACGACCAAGTAGCAACAGTAAGAACAGACCATGGAACAACGGACTGGTTTAAGATTGGGAAAGGAGTATGGCAGGGCTGTATACTCTCACCCTACCTATTCAACTTGTATGCAGAACACATCATGCGACATGCTGGGCTTGAGGAATCCAAGGCTGGAGTTAAAATCGCTGGAAGAAACATTAACAATCTCAGATATGCAGATGATACCACTTTGATGGCTGAAAGCGAAGAGGAACTGAGGAGCCTTATGATGAAGGTGAAAGAAGAAAGTGCAAAAGCTGGCTTGCAGCTAAACCTCAAAAAAACCAAGATTATGGCAACTAGTTTGATTGATAACTGGCAAATAGAGGGAGAAAATGTAGAAGCAGTGAAAGACTTTGGATTCCTAGGTGCAAAGATTACTGCAGATGCTGACTGCAGTCAGGAAATCAGAAGACGCTTAATCCTTGGGAGAAGAGCAATGACAAATCTCGATAAAATAGTTAAGAGCAGAGACATCACACTGACAACAAAGGTTCACATTGTTAAAGCAATGGTGTTCCCCGTAGTAACATATGGCTGTGAGAGCTGGACCATAAGGAAGGCTGAGAGAAGGAAGATCGATGCTTTGGAACTGTGGTGTTGGAGGACAATTCTGAGAGTCCCTTGGACTGCAAGAAGATCAAACCAGTCCATCCTCCAGGAAATAAAGCCAGACTGCTCACTTGAGGGAATGATATTCAAGGCAAAACTGAAATACTTTGGCCACACAATGAGAAGACAGGACACCCTGGAGAATATGCTGATGCTAGGGAGAGTGGAGGGCAAAAGGAAGAGGGGCCAACCAAGGGCAAATTGGATGGATGATATTCTAGAGGTGATGGACTCGTCCCTGGGGAGGTGGGGGTGTTGACGACCGACAGGAAGCTCTGGCGTGGGCTGGTCCATGAAGTCACGAAGAGTCGGAAGCGACTGAATGAATAAACAACAATAACCTAGAGCTGTAAAGCTATATTCAGTCTAGTACTGAGTAAGAGAGGAATACAGGAAAAAAGTTGAAAGCATGGGCTCCCTCTGCTGGTCAATAACGTTTCTGAATTGCACTTTGAATTTAATAATTTTATCTGGAGTAAGTGCTGATTGACTTAGTCTGGCCTGCACTTATACAGTACATATTGTGATATCAGATTTATTTTAGTATTTTTAGTACTGGAGTTAGTTAAATGTGACAATATAAAATGGTACTATTAAGTATTAAAAAGCAACCCTCTTGGATGCATTTTATCATTCAAAAAATTATATCTACATACCATTGGGAAACTAACTATAGAAATATCCATCTATCTATCATCTATCTATCTCTCAAGTATCTCTTTCAAGTGTGCAATAATTCTAAAGAAAAAATAATTCTCCTAAGATGTTCCCATTCACCCAGCCTTAGTTGTACCCATGCCTCACACAGCTTTTCCTGCTAATGGCAAAGAGACAATATCAGTTTGGCCATATGCCATAGGTGCAATCAAAGCCCAGTTTTACTCTAGAATGCTCACCTTATTCTATGCAAGCAAAGACCTGTAAACTATCCCATCACCTAGGATGTACCTGTCAATCAGTATTGACATGTATTTATTTATGTATTTATTTATATTTCAAATTTCTATCACCGCCCATCTCTCCTGAAAAGGGGACTTTAGTATACTATGAACATAATTCAGTATACTATAAATATTGGCAAACAGATGTCTTTCTCTGTTTCTCTGTCATTTCAAAGACTTTGCTCTGGTTACTTTAACTAGCTTTAAAATACTCATGGATAGGTGCAACTAAGAAAAATGCTAAGAGAATGTGAATGTTTTAGGAATGTTGCCTATAATATTTTTCTGTTTTAAAATCTGTTTTTTTTCCAAAGATAAAACTGATGACTAAATTTAAGTTTTAAAAAGTGAATAGTACCTATTGTATTTTACAAACATAGTTAAAAGATGATAAGCGTCTTGAATAAGATTGTGTTATCTCATACTTAGCAAGACGGATATTGCTTTTTATTAGGAAAAATGATGGAGTCCATTGCTGGAAACTCAGAGTACCACATTACTATTATTTATCATTCAGGAATTAAATTAAATTTAAAATGTGTATTGAAAATGTGTATTCATACACAACAGAAAATATAAACCACTCACAATCATTTAGGTAGGTAAGAGTTCAGCACTTATAGTATAATGAACTGAATGAAAATGGAAATAGAAACAAAAATCCTGAAATAAGTTTTTTTTTAGATAATACACTTTCAGTATATATATATAAAAACACAGTAACATATAGACCGCAATGAATGTGCATCTGTGCACCCACAGTACATTAAACAATTGCCAGTAAACATTCCAAATCTACCCCAGAACAGAGAAGCATACAATATATACAATATAGAAGAGATGAGGAAGCGGAAAAAGCTTGTTGTTGTTTATTCGTTTAGTCACTTCCGACTCTTCGTGACTTCATGGACCAGCCCACGCTAGAGCTTCCTGTCGGTCGTCAACACCCCCAGCTCCCCCAGGGACGAGTCCATCACCTCTAGAATGTCATCCATCCATCTTGCCCTTGGTCGGCCCCTCTTCCTTTTGCCCTCCACTCTCCCTAGCATCAGCATCTTCTCCAGGGTGTCCTGTCTTCTCATTATGTGGCCAAAGTATTTCAGTTTTGCCTTTAATATCATTCCCTCAAGTGAGCAGTCTGGCTTTATTTCCTGGAGGATGGACTGGTTTGATCTTCTTGCAGTCCAAGGCACTCTCAGAATTTTCCTCCAGCACCACAGTTCAAAAGCATCTATCTTCCTTCTCTCAGCCTTCCTTATGGTCCAGCTCTTGCAGCCATATTTTAATACAGGGAACACCATTGCTTTAACTATGCAGACATTTGTTGTCAATGTGATGTCTCTGCTCTTAACTATTTTATCGAGATTTGTCATTGCTCTCCTCCTAAGAATTAAACGTCTTCTGATTTCCTGACTGCAGTCAGCATCTGCAGTAATCTTTGCGCCTAGAAATACAAAGTCTGTCACTGCCTCTACGTTTTCTCCCTCTATTTGCCAGTTATCAATCAAGCTGGTTGCCATAATCTTGGAAAGAGCTTACTTATTAGTTTATACTCTTTTGCATCCTATGATAGCCTCTCTCCACAGCTATTGGAACACCCACTCTATGCAAGGCTGTATTTGAAGATAATCACTAGGTGTTTGAAAAAAAAAATCAGCAGTTATCATTTTCCAAGTTAAATTCAAGGCAGTGATGTTGGCTTTTAAATCCATATACCCTTATGAGAGATCGTGTTCCACTAAACCTGAATAACCTCCCTTCCAATCTGGGCCTGCTCAATTTCCATGATATGAATCAGACATTCCATCGGCACGAAGACCTACGTTTATAGTTATATGTGACAGGCATTTTTTGTAGCAATGTCCTGACTTTGGAAATCCATTCTGAGTTTTAAGTTAAAGGCTCTTGTTCCTTTTTTGCCCACCAAAAAGTTTTTGCCTGCCAATGAGTTTTGTGCACCAATTGATTATATCCACTTATTTTGGCTGTCGTGCACTTCTGTCCTCACCAGATGGGTTAGGGTTGTTGATCGATGGTTGACAGTTATCTCTGTGAATTTATATATCTACAATCACAAGAAGGATGTCACACCAATCAGTGGTAGGCAAACACTTTTTGGACATGAGATTTTAACACTAGTGGCAGGCAAAAAAGGGACAACAGTTCTGTTAAAACTCTATCATTAGGGTTTGAGTGGACTAATGTACTGACTATCTTTATTATCATCTGGACTCATTTAATTTTTTTTGTCTGTTTGCTTTTTACTTTAATTTTAATTTTAATTTTATTGTGATTGTATTGTATTTTAAAAATAGTACATCATTTTGAGGCCTGCAGTGGTAGAAGCATGAATGGAAAATGAATGACTATCTTTCTTCCATAGATTTAAGGTCATAAAGATTAGGCCCCTCTTCAAGGCCCATTACCTTCTGGGGCAAAATTGCTCAGTATCAGGTTACATGACATTTTAGCTGCAGCTTATCAGTTACGGAAGTCCATGCCTAGGAGTTTTATATCATCAACTAGATTTAATATATTCTTACCAGGTTTGAGACAAATCATCCTGGAGAAAATTTATCTATAAGATCATTAAGAATCAACACTGATTTGGTGGCACATTATCCTCCTCCTCCTCCTCCTCCTCCTCCCCATAGTTTTATTTTGCCAGTGGTCCGTATATTAAGCTTCTAGAATAATATTTATTCTATTTTTTTACTATTGCTTTTTCTTACTTTAAAAAAATTTGATTTTAATTTGTTGCCATTGAATTACTTTGTTGTTAGCCACTTTATGACATTAAGTAGAAGTAACAAATAACCTTATTACGTTCTTATTCATGTTGATGCTAGGACCTATAAAATAGAGCTGTGCTGTGCTTTGAATTTAAAGGCAAAAACATGCTTCAGAGGTCCTTTTCCCAGGATCATACAGCTGCCCTCTGTACTGCAGCATAATTTGGGGGAAAAAACACTTTCAGTTTAAAAAGCTGCAGGCAGGAGTTATGTTCTCACTCATGCATGCTCAACGCACCCTTTTGCTTTTGAATCTAAAGCATAGCACAGTAAAGTTGATCCTACACACTATTATACCAGTGCACAGACTTATGGCACTAGAATGGAACAGCCGAAAGTACGAAAACTATTATATATCCTGACACAATCTTACGACTCTCAGCAGTGTTTGAGATATGAAAAAAGAATGAAAGACACACACATAAAGTAACCATATATACCATAATGTAAAAAAAAAAAGATGATGCAGTAGGTGGAATGTAGGACTATTTGTCAATAGGAAAGTACATTCACTT
Organism: Candoia aspera; assembly: GCF_035149785.1. Taxonomy (NCBI): domain Eukaryota; kingdom Metazoa; phylum Chordata; class Lepidosauria; order Squamata; family Candoiidae; genus Candoia; species Candoia aspera. The sequence continues at coordinate 45,590,312 of NC_086159.1, forward strand.
ATCTTTTATCTTTTCTCACAATAGGTGTCCAAAACAATAAAGTGATAAAGCAATGGAAAAACTGTGGATTAGAAGTGCATTTTCAACCATCATTCAGAAAGTTTTTTACAATTTTGTCTGTGAAAAGAAAGCAGCAGGTCAGAAGTACGAAAATACTTTCCTGGGGGGGAGATGGAGGGTGGCAAAATTTGATAAATAAATAAAAATAAATAAAAAAATACAACCATAGAGTAAGAATAGAATTGTTTTAGCTATTCAAAATTGTGTTTCTTTTCAGGAAATGACATTACAGCAAATGCCTAATCTATTCTGAAGTTCCACTTCTAGCCACAGTGGAAATACTGGTATTAAGAAATGCATTTGATAACATTCACAGTCCAGCACATATGTTGCATTAATGTCTTTGGAAAACATTTCCCAAATTCACTGACAATTCAAACAAAGCAAAGACGCTTTGCCAGATCTGATAAAAATATCAAATGGATATAGAAGTCTAAAAGCATTACTGATCACTTTCCAAGGTGCAATTGGTCTAGTACAAAAATGTACATCTACCACATGTATTTGGGGGTCTTTTTTAGCCTTATTTGTGCCTTTTGGCTGGTAAATAAGATGTATAAAATATGTTCCATCACCAATTCATACTTAATCTTCTCAAATGGGACATTATTGTCACTGGAAATACAAAGAAAATTGACTGAATCCCCCATTCATTCTCAACAGGAATGTGATTATAGAAAATAATCTTCAACTTTATGCTATGTTTGGGAGATTGTTTTTGCTTATATGATGAGGGTTTAATGATTGGAATGTTAATAACTTAGAAGGCATTTCTCCTTAAGTGTGACCTATGGAATATTCTGGAAGGTGGCTACAGAAAGTTGTTTGGCTTTTCTTTTCTCTTGCTTGAAATTCTGAAAAGAAACTCCTCTTTTCAAAGGCTTCCCTATATACAATGAATCACCTGGTGTTTCTTGTATAGAAGTACAAGAGTGAACTGTAGCAAAATATTGCAGGGGGGAGAATAGAGTGTTCTAGCAAGTCAGCACTCCCCCAGGATGCCTCATTCTGGTTGTCACTACAATGGTGCCTGAGGACACCAGTCCGCCTGACTCAATCAATCTTTACATGGTCTGCAACCAGTCAAGGTATGGACAGACGTTTGCAACATTGTTCAGGAGGCAGCAACAAAATACATCCCAAAGGAGAAAACCAAGAAGGGAAAGTGGCTATCTGCTGAGACACTAGAAGTAGCCCAAGAAAGAAGGAAAGCAAAAGGCAACAGTGACAGGGGGAGATATGCCCAATTAAATGCAAAATTCCAGAGGTTAGCCAGAAGACACATGGAATTATTTTTAAACAAGCAATGTGCAGAAGTGGAAGAAGACAATAGAATAGGAAGGGCAAGAGGACCTCTTCCAGAAAATTAGAAACATCGGAGGTAAATTCCAGGCAAAAATGGGTATGATCAAAAACAAAGATGGCAAGGACCTAACAGAAGAAGAAGAGATCAAGAAAAGGTGGCAAGAATATACAGAAAACCTGTATAAGAATATCGGGGATAGCTTTGATGGTATGGTCAGTGAGTTAGAGCCAGACATCCTGAAGAGTGAGGTTGAATGGGCCTTGAGAAGCATCACTAATAACAAGGCAGCAGGAGACGACGGTATCCCGGCTGAATTGTTCAAAATCTTGCGAGATGATGCTGTCAAGGTAATGCATGCTATATGCCAGCAAATTTGGAAAGCACAAGAATGGCCATCAGACTGGAAAAAATCAACTTATATCCCCATACCAAAAAAGGGAAACACTAAAGAATGTTCAAACTATCGAACAGTGGCACTCATTTCACATGCCAGTAAGGTAATGCTCAAGATCCTGCAAGGTAGTCTTCAGCAATTCATAGAGTGAGAATAGCCAGGTGTACAAGCTGGGTTTAGAAAAGGCAGAGGAATTATCTGCTGGATAATGGAAAAAGCCAGGGAGTTTCAGAAAAACATCTATTTCTGTTTTATTAACTATTCTAAAGCCTTTGACTGTGTGGACCATAACAAACTGTGGCAAGTTCTTAGCAGTATGGGGATACCAAGTCATCTTGTCTGCCTCCTGAGGGATCTGTATGACAACCAAGTAGCAACGGTAAGAACAGACCACAGAACAACATACTGGTTTAAGATTGGGAAAGGAGTATGGCAGGGCTGTATACTCTCACCCTACCTATTCAACTTGCGACATGCTGGGCTTCAGGAATCCAAGGCTGGAGTTAAAATCGCTGGAAGAAACATTAACAATTTCAGATATGCAGATGATACCACTTTCATGGCTGAAAGCGAAGAGGAACTGAGGAACCTTATGATGAAGGTGAAAGAGGAAAGTGTAAAAGCTGGCTTGCAACTAAACCTCAAAAAAACCAAGATTATGGCAACCAGCTTGATTGATAACTGGCAAATAGATGGAGAAAACATAGAGGCAGTGAAAGACTTTGTATTTCTAGGTGCAACGATTACTGCAGATGCTGACTGCAGTCAGGAAATCAGAAGACGCTTAATCCTTGGGAGAAGAGCAATGACAAATCTCGATAAAATAGTTAAGAGCAGAGACATCACACTGACAACAAAGGTCTGCATAGATAAAGCAATGGTATTCCTAGTAGTAACATATGGCTGTGAGAGCTGGACCATAGGGAAGGCTGAGAGAAGGAAGATCGATGCTTTTGAACTGTGGTGCTGGAGGAAAATTCTGAGAGTGCCTTGGACTGCAAGAAGATCAAACCAGTCCATCCTCCAGGAAATAAAGCCAGACTGCTCACTTGAGGGAATGATATTAAAGGCACAACTGAAATACTTTGGCCACATAATGAGAAGATAAGATACCCTGGAGAATATGCTGATGCTAGGGAGAGTGGAGGGCAAAAGGAAGAGGGTCTGACCAAGGGCAAGATTGATAAATGATATTCTAGAGGTGCTGGACTCGTCCCTGGGGGAGGTGGGGGTGTTGACAACCGACAGGAAGCTCTGGCGTGGGCTGGTCCATGAAGTCACGAAGAGTTGGAAGCGACTGAACAAATAAACAACAAAACCCAGTCAATATGCCTGTAGACTTCTGTCCAGGTATCCAGCCCTACTTTACTTCTTTAAAAAACAATTGTTGGGAAACCGGCATGCTGAAAAACAAAAAACCCTCCACCTCTTTCCTCAACAATAAGGCAGCATTATATACCCACTAAGCATGCAAACTTTTCACTTTTTTCCTCTAATTGTTTTTGGAATACTTTCGCAAATCTGAAATTTGCCTAAGCCTATTGATGCCTCCTTTTTTGTATTGCATTGCTTTATAGATGTATGTATGTATGTATTTTCTTTTTGGAGCGGATTTTAATATATTTCCTTAAACGGCACCATTGTTTGTCATGGATGGGAAGGTTTTTTAAAAATTCTCTTAGGACCCAAATTAAAGGCAATGCAGATTTATTGAATAGCATTTAAAATGCTATTTAGAAGAATTTTAAAATTCTTGATTTAGGCTATAATCATATATCGATTTATCAGAGAGTAAGTCAATATACATGCTTTGACTAGCATGTATATAAAATGAGTTCATGCGGTCTAGAAGTTATTACATTCTGATTAAATTGCAATGGTTGAACAACCACATGCCGAAAGAGCTCAACCTGGATGGAAATGTTGAGTGAGATCCCCAGGGTTGTGTTCTCAGTCCAATAGATCCCCTAGAAAACAGAATGGCGAGGATGCTTATTACATTTTCAGATGACCTCCAAGCTAAGAGATTGGCTAACATTGCAGAGAACAAAATCAAAATCACCTCAACAGATGAAAACAGTGGTGATGAGTATAAGATCGTGCATCTGGGTAGGAAAGCTCAAATGTATATTTAAAGTATTGGTGAAACCTGGCTTGGCAACAGTGTGTGGGAGAAGGATCTCAGAGTACTAATGATATTAAACTTGAGTGAGTAATATAATGTAACAGCTAAAAAGGTCAATGCAATCTTTGTCTTCATTAAAAGCACACTGTCCAGATCAGATCATAAAGTCCCATTGTACTCTGCACTGGCTAGATCATGCTTCAAGTATTGTGGCCAGTTCAGGTCACAATTCATTAAAAGGAGCATGGAGAAGCTGGAGCCAGATCAGAGCTACCAGGATGATAAGGAGTCTGGAAACCAAGCAGAAAGAAAACTAAAAGAGATAGGACAGTAGTCTACAAGTATTTAAAAAAACAAATGCAAGAATCTGTTCTCTGTAAAAATTAGGAGCAGGAATTTTCTGGGAAATAAGAGCTAATTTTAAAGTTAATTAACAGAAGAAAAGTATACTGTAGATGCATACAACCGAATTAAGGAAATATTGTAACTTCAAACAATAATAATCAAAATAAAGAAGGACTTGGTAAATCATGCTATAAATAGAACAATTGCAAAAAAAACCCATAACAAAACTCTGTGTCTATATTGCTTGAAAGTCTTCTGTCTCATTCATCCATCCATCCATTCATCCTCGTAATCAATCTGTTGAGAGACAACACAATTCAACAATTCATCGTTGAAAATCAGGAGTGGTTTTCTCTTTGAGTGTTATATGATCTTTTAGGCAACAGCCATATGGAAAAAAACCCCATAGTTCATGCTTTCTTGATACATTCCGAATACTGCAGATATAGCCAAGAAAAATATATACATGTTTAACAGATAGCGATTGATCCAAAATCATATTAACAGTCCTACTGATATTAGCCCCTAATATGAGAATGGACCAAAATAAGTAAGTTAATATTCCGTCTTGTTTATTTTATTGATATTATATAAAAATAATATATACAAAATGTTCTGACCAACTAGACTGAATACAGAAGAGGTATTAACAGGTTTTATTTATTACAAATTAATGCGCAACTGCAATGGCTGAAGTGTGTGAGCAGGAATTCAGTCAGTGTGGCTGGAGTCAAGGACTGGCGTTGTTTGAGACCAGACAGGGAGCCAGGCTGGACTGACAGACCGAGTCACCAGTGCAGGATGGTTGAAACAGCTGGACTGGAACTGGCTTGCACAGCGGCAAGACTGAACCAGTTGGCTAGAATCCCCAACAGCAAGGCAGGAGTATAACCAGACTGGAGGATTGAACTCACTCAATAGCCAGGGAAGGAGCAGAGACAAATCAGATCATTGGCAACAAGCAGCTCCAGAGACAGCAGCAGCGCAGTGACAGCAACTCCAGAGGCGTAAGCAGAGCAGCAGCACAGCAGGAGATGAAGTTGCTCGACCCAGCTGAGGAGGATGGATCCAGGACCAGCAGCAGCGCAGCAGCAAAGCAGGAAGCAGGAGACGTGGCTGAGAGAAATTCAAGGGGAAGCGGCGGCTTGGCAGGAAGCAGGAGGTGCAGCAGAGACAGGATTCTGAGAAAAAAGGTCATCACAGAAGGTAGGGATGTTGGCTGAGGTGGCGTGATCTGGGAGCACGGCTGGGAGAAGAGAATGATCATCACCGACAACCTGTTCTCTGTGTGGGCGCCTTTTAGTCGCTTGACTTTCCCACCATTTTCGGTGGGGAGTCAATTTCTCTATGCCACTTTCCACTGTCAAGCACTGATTGGCTGCTGAGTCTCTTCATCAGAGAGTCCACCAATCAGCGGCTCTGAAGGCTCTCTGGTTTTCGCCCCCTCACCAACTGTCATCTGGTTCTCCTCCTCCACTCCGTCTTCGGAGTCCTCAGACTCCATCTTTACACAAAAATGCAAAAAGTAAAATAGACAAAATAAAAAATGAGAAATTTTAAAAAATAAAATCTCTTTAAAAATAATATGAATATTAAACCATAATGGGACAACTGTAGAACAAGTCCTATCATATGCATCAACGTCCCCTCAAATATATTACACTTCCAGCATAATGAGATTGACACTCAATCCTTCCTATCTACCAGTGCCCAATAAACATATAAATAATATTTTGATAAAACAATCTCTTCCTAAAGTTTTAAGAAAAATATATAATATTCTTTAAAACATAAAACTTGTTAAAAAAAGATTTCTTTAAAAATATTCCAATTCCTTATTCCAAAATTCTTGCAAATTCCCAATATATCTTACTAATATTCTTCAGCTGTCTTTAAAAATAAACTCTATGTTTAGAATCTTCCAAAGCACTGTCCAATAAATATAATACCTTTAGTATTACAGTTACATAAGCTTTATAAAATGAAGGGAAGTTTTATTTACAACACCATTATTGCACATCTACAACAATAAATGCTGCTTATATTACTTTTTTTACTTAAGAAAAAGAGGAAGAAGGTCACAAGTTTCATAGTGTGTCTTCTATCCAGTCCTGGAACCCACAGAAGCCTCTGTAACCGCATAAGTGGCATTTCTCTAAATTTAGAGGCATTTCAAGATTTCCAGGAGCAGAATGGGCAAGAATAAGCCAGGGAGTGGCTGAGAAGAGGGACACTGAGTCTGAGAGGAGGAGAAAAAAATCCCAAAATCTGAAGCTCAGAAAAGGAACTTGCTGAAACTCTCCAGCTATTGCTAAGTTCTTAGCACTTCCAGCCAATAATGAGGGATGCTGGAAATTGCAATTCCCTATTCTTGCCCAAAAGGAGGGTTGCTAACAGCCCAGGTTCCCCCTCATTATATTCTAAGGTGAAATACAGGCTTATCTAGGAATTTTAAAAAGAATGTGGAGGTTTTTTTTTTCAGAAATAGGGACTAATATAAGGATTAAAAGACCCTACCTATACTGGTGATGTGATTGGTGATGTCAATACAAACTTGTATATTACATACTGTATTTGCACTATTCTCCATCAGTAATACAATGGCAGGAGATGGATTTGATGTTCCCTCACCCAGGGACATTCTGACAGCAGATATGAATATACCCAATAAATGAATACATTTGTGACCTGTTATAGTGTTATTCCCAGAACATGTTTCCATTAGGTCCAATGGTAGTCAATGGATCTTCATTCTAGTACATACCATTTATTATGGTAAATAAAACAAAGACAAATTATTTTCATGCTTAAGGAACTGTTTTAATTCTTAAGGTATCTTATATGATGGTGTATTGAGGATGATAATAAGATGATGCAGAAATGAACTACTTAAGTAAATCTTTCCTTGTACTACAATAAAATAGTTGGGGAAATAGGAACTGACACACACCTCCCCCCAAAAAACAGGGGCGGGGGAAGATACAAGAATGCTACAGAAATCCATGAACTGAATGGAACACACTTTCTCACTTTGGGAATCGATACTCTGGAGAATCTTTTTATTATATTTTCTAAAATGAACACTCCCATTTGATATTTCTACTAAATTATTCAGAATTTTGAGGGCTTAAATTTTTAAAGATGTTTTATTCTTACCATCAATATACTTTTTCAAATAGTGTAGCTTTTAATAATGAAGTGCAGTTAGCAGGCATTTTCCTCCTGCTACTGATGATACTGTTTGCTATATAGAAGCCTCCATTTTCCAGATAAGGTTGGAGTTTTCACACAAACTCTTGTATGAAATTCTGGAATGATTATGCAAATCAGAGTGGACTTCCGCTGTTCTGGAAAGACAAACGGCATGAGTCAGTAAAAGCAGCTCTCTGTGAAGCTGCCATTTCTTTTCTCCTCATCTCTGTAATACCAGGTAAGGCTAATTAATATTTTTCAAACTATCTCAAAATTATAGCTAATAATGAAAAACAACTGCAAATCCTAATGACTGTAGAATAATGTATTGAGAAAATATATGATGAAGAATTTAGCAATGTTACAATAAACCTTTGCATGATATCAGTACTAGGAAGTTTTGAAAACTGTTATAGAATATTTAACAGTATATAATCTGTACAATATATAGATGAACTGTTTAGAAAGCACTTGCATACATACTTTAAATAGTGAGCCGATTATAATAAACAATGATGTCATACATATTTATATCATTATATATACAAGAAATGGATACTCACAGTTACACAAGCTGTATTCGTACCAAAACAAGCAAACATACGTAGGAATTGCACAATTTTCTGTATAGGAACCTTCTTGGGGAATGCATATTTTATCATGTGCCTTGGGATATAAGACATGCAAAGGACAAAATGTAGCCTACTATTACTTGATTAAACGCTTTATACTGCAAGGAAATGCAATTAAAAGTGAAAGCAAAAAGACCAAACAGCAGCAGCTGTTTTTCCCAAAAGCAACGTGATTTACTTTTGCACAAACCTGCTAGCTATGCCAACGTTAGTATATAAAATGGTATATTGCTATAGCTCTGAGTCATTTGTCACTTTACATCTCCAGAAGATTGATGGACATTTAAAATTGCTAAATGAACTGAAACAAGTTAACTACCTGAATTTCCCACAGGTCTTGTTTAGTGAAAATATAAAAAGGCATTTTGTTGTTTATTCATTTAGTCGCTTCCAACTCTTCATGACTTCATGGACCAGCCCACGCCAGAGCTTCCTGTTGGTTGTCAACACCCCCAGCTCCCCCAGGGACGAGTCCGTCACCTCTAGAATATCATCTGTCCACCTTGCCCTTGGTCGGCCCCTCTTCCTTTTGCCTTCCACTCTCCCTAGCATCAGCATCTTCTCCAGGGTGTCCTATCTTCTCATTATGTGGCCAAAGTATTTCAGTTTTGCCTTTAATATCATTCCCTCAAGTGAGCAGTCTGGCTTTATTTCCTGGAGGATAGACTGGTTTGATCTTCTTGCAGTCCAAGGCACTCTCAGAATTTTCCTACAACACTACAGTTCAAAGGCATCTATCTTCTTTCGCTCAGCCTTCCTTATGGTCCAGCTCTCGCAGCCATATGTTACTACGGGGAACACCATTGCTTTAACTATGCAGACCTTTGTTGTCAGTGTGATGTCTCTGCTCTTAACTATTTTATCGCGATTTGTCATTGCTCTTCTCCCAAGGATTAAGCGTCTTCTGATTTCCTGACTGCAGTCAGCATCCACAGTAATCTTTGCACCTAGAAATACAAAGTCTTTCACTGCTTCTACATTTTCTCCCTCTATTTGCCAGTTATCAATCAAGCTGGTTGCCATAATCTTGGTTTTTTTGAGGTTTAGTTGCAAGCCAGCTTTTGCACTTTCTTCTTTCACCTTCATCATAAGGCTCCTCAGTTCCTCTTCGCTTTCAGCCATGAAAGTGGTATCATCTGCATATCTGAGATTGTTAATGTTTCTTCCAGCGATTTTAACTCCAGCCTTGGATTCCTCAAGCCCAGCATGTCGCATGATGTGTTCTGCGCACAAGTTGAATAGGTAGGGTGAGAGTATACAGCCCTGCCATACTCCTTTCCCAATCTTAAACCAGTCCGTTGTTCCGTGGTCTGTTCTTACTGTTGCTACTTGGTCGTTATACAGATTCTTCAAGAGGCAGACAAGATGACTTGGTATCCCCATACCACTAAGAACTTGCCACAATTTGTTATGGTCCACACAGTCAAAGGCTTTAGAATAGTCAATAAAACAGAAATAGATGTTTTTCTGAAACTCCCTGGCTTTTTCCATTATCCAGCGGATATTGGCAATTTGGTCCCTAGTTCCTCTGCCTTTTCTAAACCCAGCTTGTACATCTGGCAATTCTCGCTCCATGAATTGCTGAAGTCTACCTTGCAGGATCTTGAGCATTACCTTACTGGCATGTGAAATGAGTGCCCCTGTTCGATAGTGCCACTGTTCGATAACAAGGCATAGTACATGAAAATGTTAAAAAGAGCTGAATTTCTAGAAAAGATAAATCTTTTTTTGTGAATTGGCCAGGGACTTTCTTACAGATTTTTTGGCAGTGAACTACATAGCTTTCAGAAAATAATATAAATAAAGCATGCAGAGTCCTTAATGGAATAGCTGCATGATGTGATACTCTTTCAGAAGGACTGCATGATTGTTTAAAAAAAACAAAAACAATTTAAATATAAGATCTATGTCCATTCAGTTTGAGAGCCAGTTTGGTCTAGTGGTTAAGGCTCCAGGCTTGAAACCAGGACACTGTGAGTTCTAGTTCCACCTTAGGCATGAAAGCCAGCTGGGTGACTTTGGGCCAGTCACAATTTCTCAGCTCCTGATGTCAGGCTTAGGCAACAACCTGGTTGGTCAATTCCTATCACAACTAACAGATCAACATTTGGTTGATCCAAAAAGCATACCCTGCACCTATGAGAAAATGTTAGGAAGAAAAAAAAACTATGTTTATTCAGTTATTAAAAGTATAATCTGGATATTAAAGATAGAAATTAACTTGAGAGAATCATGTATGGATTCTTAACAATTAACATGTTATAAAATAAGCTATATCTCTTAAAAAAATAATTTGTGTTTAATATTATGCAACCAAATACAAAATTCAGTTACAAAGTATATAGACCTATCTTGTCCTTTCAGTGCTTTAGGGATAGGCAAGAGTAAATGAATCTAAGAGGGACAGTTGATTTCTGTATTCAATTTAATAATTACAGGGTTTTTAGAAATGCTATTCTATTGTCACATTTGCTAATGAATTCTATTTTGGTAGTTTCGTATTGGCATTTTGTTGAATAATGCTGCAGAAATTATCTCTTTATTGCTTTTGGAGAATTACCATTTTTAATATCTGATAGGCTATAGAGTGGTAGACACATGAGACACATTAGCCTCCAGAAGGCTTGAGAACTGCATGCTCACTACAGGAAGTAAATTCCTTTAGGTGCCATTTATACATTCATATTTATCAATAGCAAGAGTGAATCACAACTATATTGTTAAATATTATATTTGCTTAGGTTTTCTTTTTATCTGAACTTAGTATTTCAGCCTACTAGTGCATTCTGCTATAATTCATGTCCAACTCACTCTGCAAGCAAACTTTATCTTTTTGTAATAGGGGTGTATATCTGTCTGAGGAAACATTATTTTCTTGCAACAAACTCTTAAGGCTGATCTTCATATGCAGTAGATATTTTCTGCTCAGAGCTAAATTAGTTATATAGTTTACACCAGCCTTTCTCAACTTTTTAACCCTGGAGGAACCCCTGAAATATTTTTCAGACCTCAGAGAACCTCTGCACATTCAGGCTCAAATATAGGCCAGAAGTTACAAAATTATATCAGTTTCATGTGTAGGCCTGTATATATGCATTAGCAGTGTTTTTAAACTAAAAATAAAGAATGAAACTTACCTCTTTAATGTGAAGTTGCTCGAATTTGAAATATTTTTTTTTAAATAAATTGTGATTTCCCAGGGAAGACCTAGTGAACTCTTGCAGAACCCTAGGGCTCCACAGAACTCTGGTTGAGAAACCCTGGTTTACACTATCAAACTTTTAATTTGCATAAAATCCTACAAACATGGCAAAAGATAACTACTTCAGAAATTATAACTTCATTCCTACAACTCTATTTGCCCTGGATCTGGGTTTACTGGGTTCCACAGTGTTGCAAGCCTGCTGCTGAGGCAGAGTGAAGCCAGATCAGGGGGATCTGGAAGCCAAGTGCTTTTTTTCAGTGGAAGACACAATAATATCTCCTATGCAAACATCCTGTGTCATATGGAGGAGAACCCCAAGAGAGGTTGGTGACCTGTAGTGCTCCAATTAGTACACTTCAGGACCACCACCACCCTCCCAACTGGCTGAGGGATTCTGTGCTTCCATGGCTATTTCTGCTGTTTCCTGGAAACAGCAGAACTTTGCCGATACAGCCTGTCCCTTCCCTTCCCTTCCCTTCCCTTCCCTTCCCTTCCCTTCCCTTCCCTTCCCTCCCATTCCCTTCCCTTCTTGTTTCTGGTTCAGAATATCAACCTTGTGGAAGTAAGTCTTCTAGTAGGTTGACATTCCCCTATGTACAAGATGCTACTGCAGCCAGGCAACAGATTGGGGGGTGGGGTGTCTCTTGAGAAGGCAGAAAATTGCTGATAACTGTGAGAGTATATGTGTCATATTTAATACACATATACTCTCTCCGTGCACATTAGCATGCTTGCCGGACGTTATCCCTCCTGTATTAAATACCTTTGTTGGCTTTTGACCACTGGAGAGGAAAAGGCAGCAGACAGGCAAGCCCAAGGTGGCCATGGTGAGAAGGGAAGGAAAAGGCTTAGTGGGACAAACTGGGTTCTCCACACTACATATGCAGTGGGAAAGACATTCCATACAACTTTTTTCCAGTCCTAAAGGGGGAATGAAAGTGGCAGAGGGAGGGGCTGCTGTCCACACAGCACTTGCTTCTTCTAGAATGGAAGAAAGTAGCACAGAACCCCCTCTCCCAATGCAAGCACTGTTTTTTTCTCTAGCCTACAACAACCAATCACTGAAATCCAGAAAGCAATATGCATCAACTTTTGTATAGGTAGCAATTGTACTGGTCTTGCTGCAGAGGCATGATAAAAAGACTATTCGGGGATAGGAGGAAAGCACGTTGGTGTGTGTGTCTGTGTGTGTGTGGAGGAGCCCCATGTCTGAACTTCTGAGGTGCTGAAAGAAGCCATGCATTGATGGAGCAAGGCTGAATCTCTCCTTGTATCATGGTATGACACACAGAGGCAGTCTTATTCTGTTTCATCTCCAGATTCAACTCACTGAGGCAGTATTTCTCAACCTTTCAAGTTTAAGATATGTGGACTTCAACTCCCAGAATTCCCCAGCCAGCCTGGGGAATTCTGGGAGTTGAAGTTCACATATCTTAAACTTGAAAGGTTGAGAAACATTGCTCTGAGGCATAGTATCTATTCTAGATCATTTCCTCTTCTGGGATGCAAGAACTATATAGTTAATTAGTACTGCCAGACTAAAAAAAAATGACTAAATATTCAATGGTAATTTCTCAAGATAACAAGGTCAGAAGTTGTTAATTATGTAAATCTGGTGTTTGTGTCCAGAAAAAACTACTAGTAAATAAGACTTTAAACTGAAAATATTTTAAAAACAATTTACTACCTATTAAAGGTTTGGCATTAATTTGTTATTACATATCTCCTTTCAACATTCTCTTTGATCAGGTACATGAAATAATATGTTTGCAAACTAGCAAGTTCAGACAGCTGTGGATTTAGCTGAAAAGAACCCTGTGGAGATGCACTCCATGAAGTTAACTAAGCCTTTTTTCCCCCAGTAATATAACTAATGGTCAGTAGACTTGCCTTTTTTTTCTTCCAAGAAACCACTTCCAGGAAAATGTTTCCTCTGCTTTTAAAATGAAAAACAGATACAGCAAAAATGTAGCTGAGAAACAATAGACTGATTGGCATCAGGTACTGTAGGAATTAAATATCTTTAACTTGACTTAAAAATTGGCCTATGTAGTATTATTTGCTATCCAAAAATACTCTGGAAATTATTACTGTTGTTAAATAAAAAAAAGTATTAAACAAAATTATTGTCAAAGCAATTCAGTTTAGACATACTGGCTTTGAGTATATTTCTCTTTTGGGAAAATAATTGTCATAGACATCCATGGGACAATACTTTCTAACTTTCTCTAAGGGAGGGAGGAAGTAAACAAACAGGTACATCCCATGTCACATTGCATTCCTATTTTTTTAAAATTAAAAATATTTTTTCTGGCTGCTGTCAAATGGGTTTTAGATATGTCTGCATAGTTTTATTCCAGATGCTTAATTATGAGGCAGATTCACTGTTTATAAGAGAAGGAAATCTCAATCTATGTTAGATTGCCCTTGTGCAGCATTTTTGGGACTCCTGAAGCTTACAGTGAGTTTTCAACTCTGCCACTGAAACCTAGAGATTGAGTTCTCAATTATTTACTTATCAGTGAACTGGTGTCATTTTTTTATGTGAAATAACTCATGTTTCCTTCAATTCTGATTATTCAAATTTTGGTAAAAACAAACAAACAAACCAAAAACATGACTTGATTACCCCAAGATGTTTTGCTGCTAGAGTCAGAGAAGCCAGTGTCACTCTCATCCCAAATCAAGATGCATAATATTCTAAATCAGCCAAGATATTTTATCACATTCAGCATAACGATAGCATCATACAACATACACAGGTATGTCTTTCTTTCCCAGGCATTTAACAATTGAATCAATAATCAATTATTTCTTTCCATTTCATGTCATCCAGCATCTGCTGCCTGAGCTGATAGCTTTACTCTGTCTAATGGTACCGTCAGCCCATCATCACTTGATCTCAAGGTGCTTTTATTCCTTCTCCTTGCCTTTCTCCACATTATATCAGCCTTTCCAAATGTGGAGCCATCTCCATGTGTTGGATGTTAGCCAATGCATAATAATGGAAGTCTGGAGTACACAGAGATCAAGAAGATTATGTCTTCATTTAATGCCTTGGTTATACTGTGCAAATGTTTCCTGTACATTTTGATCAGAATATGCTCAAGGAAATATTCTTCCTGGAAATATGCCATATCATTTTGTTTATAATCTATTTTTCACATATCTCAATTGAAAGAGAAATGTATTTAGGTGGACTTAAGACTCATGATGAATCATAAGATGTGACCATTATGCAAGAATAATAATTTTAAAAAAATACACTGATATTTTATCACAAACACAGATACACACACTCTGTTACATATCTGCAATGTATTAAGTATATGGTCTCTGGTTCCCATTAACATCAGTCAGGCCTTTTCATGTCAGTTTACTTTAGACTGTAATTTATCTTTGAGAATTATGGAGGAAATAAATTTACCAAAATTCAAAATAACATTTTCTACATACAATGCAGAATTAAATGGAAGGGCAATAATAAGCACTGCTATTCCTATTTTTAAAACTGGATGAGTGGCAGGAAACAGCTTTCTAAATTGCCTTCCATTGCTTCTTTTTGATTATATGTCATCAAGTCAGTGTTGACTCTTAGTGATCACATAGACAGCTTTTCTTCAGGATGATCTGTCCCTAACCTGGTCTTCCAGGTCTTCCAATGATGTACCCATTGCCACAGTAATTGAATCTATCCACCTTGCTGCTAGTCATCTTCTTCTATTTCTTTCCACCATTCTCAGCATTATAGACTTTTCCAGAGAGCTGGGTCTTCACGTAATATGTCCTAAGTAGGATAATTTTAGCCTGGTCATTTGTGCCTTGAGTGAGAACTCTGGGTTAATTTCTTTGATGATCCATTTATTTGTTTTCTTGGCTGTCTATGGTATTTTCATGAATCATCTTCAACACCAACATTCAAAAGAATCAATACTATATCTTGCTTCTTCAAAGTCCAATTTTCTCTTTCATAGGGTGTCACGGAAAATATGATTGGTTGCACCATTCTGATCTTTGGAAGTATAGATAAATTACAGCATCTGAATATCTTTTTCAAGATCTTCATGGCTGCTCAACCAAGAGCTAGTCTGTGGCATATTTCTTGACTGCTTGTTCCTTTACTATACTGTTGATGGTTGATCCTAAAAGGCAGAAGCTATTTATCACTCTGATATCTTCATTATTAATTCTAAGGCTGGTTGTTGTACTACTTTAGTTTGGTCTTTATATTTAATTTTAGTCCCATTTTTTTACTGTGCTCCTTGACTTTTGTTACTCGAGTGTGCAGATCTTCTGCATTTTTGGCTGTCAGAGTAGTGTCATCAGCTTAATGTAGGCTATTGATGTTTATTCCTCTCATTTTAATTTATATTATAACTTCCTCATTTTTGGTTAAGTTATATTAAATATAATTACAGTGAAATATACTGATAATTTTATAATTCTGGCAGCAATAGCCTGATAGTTATTTCTTCACAAAATGTTCAGAAGTTCCAGAGAATATTTTTGTCCAAGGTCTCAAAATAGGGTGTATTATCAAATGCCACCCAAAACAAATTTAAAGGGGAAAAGATAATTGACTTCTGAAGATTCTCTCATGAAAGTCATCTGTGTATTGTCAGCAAAAGTTCTTTCTAAGAGGCACAAGAAAGACTCAAATGTTCATAGCCAGCCTAAAACTCATTGACATCAATGGGAATATTGGCTCTATAAAGACTGAAACCATTGTTTTGCCTAATGCGAGGTCTTTTCAAATTTGTGCTAATAATATGGAAAGTGAGGGTAGCAAAGTGAACTTTAGAGGAGCAGACCAGTTCTTTCAGTTAGCTTGAACCTGGCACATCTGGAGTATAATGTGGAGGAGGAAGTGTCAGAATTCATAAACCTCTCAATTTGCCTACTGCTTTATAAAGCTATAGTGAGTCAAATCCATGTGAACTGTTCTGTTTATCTTGCAAGCATTCATTTCAAATCAGAATCTGGCTATAGTTTGTACATTTTTTTGTATTATGGACAGATACTTATTTTAAAAAAAAAACATACTATGTCTGTCCATATTATTTAAAAAAATTGTTCGAGCTTTAGGGAATTAAATGTTACCAATTGTCATGATAAAACATTTTAGCCAAAGTCTAAATGTTTTAAATATACAACTTTACAACATCCATAAAAATAAAATCATAAAAGTGAAAAATTCATTTTGAATGCATCTGCAACTGATATGGGTATTCAATTAAATGGATTATGCAGGAAGGAAGGAAAAAATTGTTACTGGGTTGTAGCCAGGACAATCCTTTGACACTTTGATAACTTCATGTGGTCTTGATCAAGCAGTTCAGAACTCTAGAAGATCCCAAAACAGTAAGGATGGAAGTAGTATGCTCAGTACATCTAGGGACCATTAGTTGGAATTTTTATGTGAATAATCAGTCCTAAATTACAGGTAGTCCTCGTTGAACAACTACTAGTTCAGCAACCATTCAATGTTACGATTGTGCTGAATGAGGGGGACTTATCACCTGTCCTCATAGTTGCAGCTGTTGCAGCATCCCTGAGGTCCCGTGATTGCAATTTGGCTGCTTGGCAACCAGCTCGCAATTATGACATTGCAGCATCCCATGGTCACGTGATTGCCATTTGCAGCCTTCACTGCTAGCTTCTGACAAGCAAAGTCAATGGGGAAGCTGGAAGGAGGTCGCAAATGGTGATCACATGACCATGGGATGCTGTGACCTCATGGGATTTGCTTAACAACAGCAACTGGGACTGCTGCAATTGCTGTCATAAGTCAACATGGTCACGTGACATGCTTTATGACTGTGTTGCTTAGTAATGGAGTTGCCAGCCCCAATTGCCATTGTTAAGTGAAGACTATCTGTATGGTGTTAAAAACAGCTACTTTCCAAATTGGGCCATCATATAGCTCAACCCACCTTGGTCTGTCAAGTGCCCTCAGTACAATTGATCATGGTATCCTTCTGAACTGACTTAGGGGTTGGAAGTAGGAGGCACAGTTTTATGTTGGTTCTTCCTCATTGAATGGTTCCAGTCAGTGTTGGTAGGGAGAAAGGTCTAGCCCTAGCTCTGTGTTCTACAGGGTACCTTATGGCTCTCCCCACTCCTATTTATCATCCACATGAAACCGCTGGTTCAGGTCATTTGTCAGCCCAGGGTTGATAATTATTAGTATGTCAATGATTTTCAGTTATACACCTCTGCCCTGGGCCATCCAAGTGATGCCATCAAGGTTGTTTCCTAGTGCCTTGAGGCTGTAAGTATCTGGATGGGGAAGAACACATTTCAACTCAACCCTAGCAAGGCTGAGTGGCTATGGATTTTAGGGTTGCTCAGATCTGTAGATCTTCCATTGGTAACTGTAGCTGGGAAAGTCCTCCCCGAGGTAGAGTTGATACACAGTTTGGGGGCTCTCCTGCTCTCATGGCTCCTGCTCAAGAGACAAGTGACAGCTGTGGCCAGGAGGGCCTTTGCAAAATTCCATATTGTGCACCAGTTACATCTGTTTCTGGATCAGGAGGCTTTGCTTATGGTCACTATGTCTTAATCATTGCCGGTAGGACTATTGCAATGTGCTCTACATGGAGCTGCTCTTGACAAACACTGCACTGTTTCCCAGTAGGCTTCTTAGTGCAATTCAAGGGGCTGGTTTTCAAGTTTAACATTTTGCACAGGGCCAGGTTACCTGCAGGACCTCCTGTCTCCAATGGTTTCATCCTGACCCAGAAAAGTGGGCACACTCTACATCCCTTTTGTGAAACAATGTCATCTAGTAATACCAGGAGGTATGCACTCTTTTTCATAGTACCTGTCCTATGGAACAGCTCTCACCTGAGATTCAGATAGCTCCTCTTTTGGGGGAGATGGGCGGTAATAAAATTTGAACAATAAATAAATAAAATAGTCTCAATCCTTTGGCTTTCCAGGCCTGGCTTTTTCCTCAGACTTTGGGCCAGGATATTAGTGGAACCCAGTATGTACAGTATGCTTTGTTCTGTGTTGTGTGACAGTTTTGTGAGGAGACTGGGTTGTTATTGTTTTTTTAAAAAATGTGTCACCTTATTGCTTTTATGTTGTGTTATTTTGTCTATGCGTTTTCTTAGCCACCCAGAGTTATGTGGTTAAGATGGGCAGCCAAATAAATTCATTAAGTAAATTAATAATAATAATTTTCATCAGCAGAAATGGAACAGCATGGAGCAGAAATATCTTATTCTTGCAGCAAGGTTTAGATAATTTTCTGCTCTTCTAATGCTAATCTACTGACCAGACCCTTTACTGTTGTAAACTACTGCTAGACACAGGATTCTAGTGTCAGTATACAAATTTAATAAAATTAATAAAGTATTTTAAAATCTTTTCTGGCAGTCCCTACGCAAAGGCTAGGTTATGGGTTAATACTTATTTAATTCTTATGACATTTCAAAGTAGTTAAGGCTGAAAGTGGAAACCATCCCTTTCTAACTACTATTATTGACTGAATGGAGCAATCCATTTTTTGAAAGTTTCTCCTAATGTCCCCATTATTAGTTGGTTTATAGATATATGGATAGGGACAGAGAAGAAAAGCCCATCTATTCCCTACCATCTATTAAAAATTTTCCACAGAGCCAAATAATCTATATGAAGCTGAATATCTGTATCCTTGCTTACAACATATTGGTCACAAAGATTATGTAAACATTATGAAAAATGGTGTGATTACTGCAGTTTCAGAATAAAAGTAAAATGCTGCAGTAGGTATATGTTGTGGATACTGGTCTAACTTTATCCAGTTAGCAGGCAGAGAGATTTCAAAGCCAAATTCCTTTCACACACATCTGAAATTGAGGGAAATTTCTTTATTCACACCCAAACATGTCTGTCCCTATACATGTCTATGTCTGGGTGATGAAAAGTTGCTGCAAAAAAATGAAGAATATGAGATTTCAGAGACATAAGAATTTTCTTGGTAATCACCATTTCATATAAATCATACTAGCCTCTTGAGTTCAGTACTTTTACCTCACTCCAACTAGGCTGAATGGTGGAACCCTTTGCAAACAGTTTCATGAGAACTCCATGGAGCAAGCAAAAACACAGTTAATAAAATCATGCTTCTTTGAAACCAGTGGAAAACAACTGAGTGGGGTCAGGATTACTTCCAAAACATTCACTGGCAGTAATGCAATTTCAACAATCCCTTTCTGTGCAGGGGATGTCAAACATCCTTTTGCCAGAGGTTAAAAGAACCCTGGACTGGCTTTCAAAGCCTGCAATGCATCCCACAATAGACACATCACATATTCTAAAGAAATAGTTATGACAATGATCAAAGGCCAATTTTTTTCAAGTTCCCAGAATGGTGACAACCTCTAAAAAAGCAAATGAAGTCCAGAGGTATAAATTTCTGGCCCTTAGATTTACATGCATTACATTATGACAATATTTGTCCTAAGGCCTCTGAGCCATATTTTTTGTAAAGTAGGGTTATACATTTCATACTGTAAATCTGACATTCTGTAAATAATATGCTGGTTAGGAAAAATGTCCACAACAACTGAATATATAAAATTGATTATCTGAAGTCAGAAAATGCAACATTTTTATTTGAATAAATACATTTTATTTGAATAAATAAAAATGTGATGCAAATTAAAGAGAGAATAACAGATATTCCAAAATATTGTAGAATGTTAATTTTTGAATATGCATTTTTAATCCAATCTTTACAATATGTAAACAAAGATTTAAACAAATGTGTCCATGGTTATATGAAGCCTCAATTTATATATAGTCTGGTATTCTGTGAGTGTTTATCCTCCTTTATTCATACCCAAACATGTCTGTTCCTATACATGTCTATTTAGTAATATGTCTCACTGAATTTATAGAAATTTATTCTAGATAAGTATGTGTAGCTGCAATCCTGCCCCAGAGTAAGTTAAAAAGTTAAAGTCTCCTTTAAGTTCAGCTTGACTGCTGGTGGCTATCACCTGGTTTCCTTGGTGATTAAATGAAAATGGTATGCCATTGACTTCCTTCAGGATGTTTTTTTGACTTTCTAACCTGGACTAAAGCTCTGGGATTTTCTGGTGGTTTCCAGCTAGGTCCAGACCTGCATAACCTTTTCAAGTTCAGTCAGGAGTAGGTGCCATTAAATTCAGTGCAATTCATTCAACATTGCTTTGTGTGTGTGCGTGTGTGTGTGTGCCCTCAAGTCAGTTTTTGAGTGCTGGTGACTGCCTGGACTAGTCCCTGCAGTTTTCTTGGCAAGATTTCAGAAGTGGTTTGCCATTGCCTCCTTCCTAGGGCTGAGAGAGAGTGACTGGCCCAAGGTCACCAAGCTGGCTTCATGTCGAAGGCAGGACTAGAACTCATGGTCCCAGTTTCTAGCCTGATGCCTTAACCATTACACCAGACTGGTTTTCCACATTGCATTAGACATAAGAATTAGTTCAAGGACTGTACATTACTTTTAGATTACTATATAAAGTAATGAAAAATCCACATATACAGGTGGTAAAAATATTTTAAACATGAGACTAGACTTCTGAATAATGTAACTTAATGTATTATATTAAAATCAAAGATATTAATTAATGAAGAATTAACTTTGTTTCCATTCTTCTTATTAATGGTTTGGTATAATTAAATAGCAACTTCATATTATTCTTGTTCCATTAAAAAATAAAATCACTGGAAAAACATCCTTGAAACAATATATACATTTTCTTATTTCTCTGAAACTTTGAAAAGGAAGCAAACTATTAAAAATGTGTATGTCATAGCACTATTATTTTTGAAATTCTGTTAATATTTTTACTGAGCCCAGTGGACCAACAGCATAAAGCATATTTTCATGTGTCTGTAGAACTAAATGTTTGGAATTCTTATATTCTTATAGTGGAATAATTGATTCCCAACCTTGGAATCCTGCTGAACATGATTTAATATGGCAAATGAAATTTGTTGAAATACAAGTACAAACCTACAGCCTATTGAACTGTAAGCAGACTGCTATAAAATCCATATTCTATAAGTATTCACATCCACTGTGCAGTGAATACTGCCCCCAAAAAGGACAATAATTATACTTCTTTGTTTTTGCAAATGGCTCCAAGTCATAGGCCTGGGTGGGAACTATGGGCCCTAATTTCAGTACAGTTCCCATCCAGGTCCATGAAATAGAATCATCTGCGTTTTCTCCCATATGTCTAATTTTCCCACAACATCTCTGACTAATCAAGACAAATGAAAATATTTACTGTGCATATTTTTAATACTGCACATTATTTCTGCATTAAAAAATACTTATACTAGATGTGAATTGCTTCAGATTATATTCCCTTGTATTAAGAAGGCCTACATAAAATGATTTATTCCTTTCCCTACTAAAAACTATTGTAAAAGATTTTGAAACGCATCAACTTGGTATTTGAAATTAATGAGAATTCAGAGTCCCTCTTTTGGGGGAGATGGGCGGTGGCTAAATTTGAGCAATAAATAAATAAATAAATAAAATGTGCGGTTTCAACAATCTCAATCAAATATGGAATTATAAAATGTAACATGTTAATATGAATAGAATGTTTTTAAAAAGATCAAAACATCTGTAAACATAAAAACCTCTTCCCCCTGAGTGATTTGGAAGTTTTATTTCATTTTCCCTTTTCTATTTTCACTAAGGACAAGAAAGCAAAATAAATAGCTTTGTGGTATTTTTATTGGCTTCTCTGAAATAAAGAGGGACTTTCTCAAGAGAACTACATTTTGCAAGTTTTCCAGATATTTGAAGGATCAAAAAGTAAAAATAGATTTGGATATCTTTCTAATAAAACATTATTTTAAAAAAAGAATAAAGTGATGCATCTAATCCATATGTTCAGTATATTAGCGCATTATGGTGCAGTCTACTTAAATAATCTTACTCTAAAACAGATTTCTCCATCCTGCCCCCCTCAAGATGTGCTGGACAATGATTTCCATCATCCCCAGATGCTGGCAATGCTTGTTATAATCCAACAATCCTGTGGCGATTTATGTTACTATTTTCTCTGCCCCATGGCTGCTCTATACTGCATTATATTAGGAAAGTCTTGGATACCCACATATTAAGCGAGGAAGAAGAAGAATCTATTGAACTTATTTATATTCTTACAGATGTAATAGAATGCAAATTAACCGGGGTATAACACACATGTACTTTAGTCTTCAGTCCTGAACTTACAAATGTAAAAATAACATGACTATCTAAACAAATTAATGCTTATTTTCATGGACTGCAGAAAAAAATAGATACACAGAGACAGCTCCAGTTATAAGTAGTGTGATAGTTATGTAGTTATATGTTATGGATGTGCAAAATATTCTGTGTTATGAACTATTTCATGCACAGAACTCCCAGTTTCAGATGGTGTGTGCATGAAACACAACACATGTTTCAGGTGTTTTGTTCTGGACATAATCTGGAAAGCAAATATTCCATTTTTGTTTTAGTTGCTGAGATTAACATTGTCTTGTCTCTTGGAGTTGAAGAGTTATTTTTTTATTCTCACGTCTGAGAAAAAGCAGCAGGAGGGGACATCCTCTGGACTCTGAGGTGGAGTGACCTGGGTGGAGTTTGCAAGAAAGCAGAAGGCAAAGTGAAGGAGACATTCTAGATCTAATTGTCATTGGAGAAAGAGTGTCTGTTGACAGGAAAGCAAGCTACAGAAGAAAGTAAAAGGGACCTGAATTTAGTTAGTACTTAATGGGCACTACTTCTGAGAGCGACTGGTGGTAAATATTCAGTTGTCCACCTGCATCCACATCCCCAATCTCATTTTATTTTGACTTATAACTTTTAGTTTGAGTTTTGATTTAGTGTAGCAGTAGTGTGTGTGGGGTTCTAATTGTCCAGCTTTGGCTGGTGCATCAGCAGCAACCTTTTTTGGGATGCGAAGAGAGTGAGTCATGCCCTCATCACCACCCATATAGACTACTGCACTGCACACTACATGGGACTACCTTTAAAAACCATCCAGAAGCTTCAGTTGGTACAGAATGCAGCAATCTGGATGCTTGCTGGCAGTCATCTCTGGAAATAGGTGACATCTGTATTGTGAGCCCTATATTGGAAGCAATTTAAAGTGCTTGGCATCAGGTTACCTACAGAACCATCTCTCCCTACAGAAGTCAGCCCAACCTTTTTGAGGGTACCAGGAGAAGCAGCTGATCATTCCTCACTTCTGGTAAGTCAGAGGGGCTGATGCTTTGAAAGGTTGGTTTTTGGTGTTGGTGCCAGCCCTTTGGAATGATGTCCCACCTGAGTTAGATCTGCTTCTATTTTGGCCACCTTTCAGAAGATGCTGAAGGCCAAGCTGTACCAGAAGGCATTTGGGCTGTGATGCCTCTTTGTTTGGTATTGTTTGTTTTATGATTGTTAGTTCTATTCTGTACTTCTGTATTTTTGCTTTATTGCATTTGTAAGCTGCCAAGTGTCTATTTGTGGTGGGATAAAAATCTAATGAACTAATAGAAAACCATTCCCCCACCTCTTCCCTTTCTTTTGAAAACAGCCTCTTTCTGGCTTAAAAAGAATCCCTTCTGAAAAAATTCCTCTCCCTAAATAAGGCCTGTTGGCTTATTTGAGAGAATTCTTCCAATTAGTTTTGGGTGAGTGCATTGAGACTGATTGATATACACATACACATACAATAAATGGAAACCTTCATTTTTCTGTTTTAAAAAGTTTACCTACCTTTAAATCAACTCCTCTCTCCCCATTTTAGCATAAGCAGGCAGTAGGTGCATTCTTACAATGATATATAAAGAACATATTGAACATACCATGAGTGGAAAAGCAAGGATAGCTAGAGCACTAAAAGAGTCAGACCAGGATTTGCTGGTCAAGGAAAGCTGCAGTTGGTTCAATATTGGTGCATTTTAATACCAACTGTACCATCTTGAACATGTTGGTTTTTAACCCATTTACTACAGTTTTTTTTCTTTTGTACTTCAAATATAAAAAAGGAGAGTTGTTTTGCTGATGTTCATCTTTCTTAGGATGCAACCCCTTTCTTCCTACCTACCAGGTAGAAATTGAAAATCTTTTTTGTTATTGACAGCTAGCCAAGAAGAAGGTGAATCTACAGATGACACTTTAAATACTGGGATGAAGAGAGAGATAATTCATGTTCTGGACTATCTGCAAAGTTAGGTTTAGAGGTAGACTGCATAGATGCAGAAGAGAAGGTTTCTTTTTAAACTTTTTTAAAGTAGCCCCTTAATAAGCTGACTGGAATTAATTTAATATTTTCTACCAAGATGTCCTCCTACCTGGGAGGAAATAATAATTAAAAATAATTAACTGGATGGGTTGTGTCTTCTATAAGAGATCAAAAACACAGAGCCAACTTATCTCTCCTCACATTCTTTCCAGTTGCCTATATCCTAAATTTAAGCTCTAAATTTAAGAAACTCTATATTTCAGCTGCAAAAAATCTGGGTGATCACATGATGGCAGCAGAGATTTAAACCTTTATGTATCTTTCAGTTGCCATTGGGCTGTCCAATTTTTTTGCAATCAAAGAGCCTTCCCCTGAATCCAACTGTTTTCCATGCTGGGATAACTGAAACAGTTTTGAGTTTCAGTTCATCCAAACCCGGAACAGGTAAACTGTTCTGCATTTTTTGGCGACTGGACCATGGCCAGCCTGGGACAGAGCAAAATAACTTCTAGAATATAATATTTTGCTTTTAAGTTTTGCCACTGTAACTGTTTTGCCACTGTTACTGAATCCATGCACTTGCTGCTGGTTGTCTCTTCTTCTCTTTCTTTCCATCTTTCCCAGCATTAGAGCCTTCTTTAGAAAACTAGGTCTTGATTTAATACTTTTAAAATGAACATAAGACTCAGATTAATCAAGATGTCACAACTAACACTTATAATTTGATTCAAGCATTATAAAAAAAGGACTAAAGTAAAGAAATAACACTTTTTCTTTCACACTTTTACCTCATATTCAGTGCTGTCATGTCCAGTGAAATTTTAGGATATTAGTTACAAATGATCCTGATCTCTTTGTAAAACAATCAATTCTCTTTCAGATATGATATCAGAGATTAACTTTGGATTTTATTATTCTGAATGGTATCTATTTGACACAAATTTAGTGTCATCTCCAAAGTCTATTCAATAAGAAATATTTGTAATGCATTTCAGCTGTATATGAGTGATAATTTTCTTAGGTAGCAAAAATGATAGTTTGAAAAATAATGCATTCAAAATTTCAATTAATATAATGTGAGCCCTTCAGCAAAGGATCGTTACCTTATCATGGTGCTGGAGCTTGAGCACCTCAATGATGCCATGAGCTAAACCGTGAAGGGCCACCCAAGACAGGAAGGTCATGACAGAGAGGTCAGACTAAATGCGATCCCTGGGGAAGGTAATGGCAACCCACCCCAGTATTCTTGCCATGAAAACTAAATGGATCAGTACAACCAGAGATATGTCGGTATACCATCAGAAGATGAGACTCCCAGGTCAGAAGATGGTCAAAATGCCACTGAGGAGGAACAGAGGATGAGTTCAACTAGCCCCAGACATGATGACGCAGCTAGCTCAAAGCCAAAAGGACGGCTAGCGGCCGATGGTGCTGGTGGTGAACGGCGAATCCGATGTTCTAAGGATCAACACACCATTGGAACCTGGAATGTAAGATCTATGAGCCAGGGCAAATTGGATGTGGTTACTGGTGAGATGTCAAGATTAAAGATAGACTTTTTGGGTGTCAGTGAACTGAAATGGACTGGAATGGGCCACTTCACATCAAATGACCACCAGATCTACTACTGTGGACAAGAGGACCACAGAAGAAATGGAGTAGCCTTCATAATTAATAGTAAAGTGGCTAAAGCAGTGCTTGGATACAATCCAAAAAATGATAGAATGATCTCAATTCAAATTCAGGGCAATCCATCAATCCAAATATACGCCCCAACCACAGATGCTGAAGAAGCTGAAGTAGAGCAGTTCTATGAGGATCTGCAGCACCTACTGGACAATATGCCTAAAAGAGACATTATTTTCATCACAGGAGACTGGAATGCTAAGGTGGGCAGTCAAATAACACCTGGAATTACAGGTAAGCATGGCCTGGGAAAACAAAATGAAGCAGGACACAGGCTAATAGAGTTTTGCCAAGACAATTCATTCTGCATAACAAACACTCTCTTCCAACAACCTAAGAGATGGCTTTATACATGGACTTCACCAGATGGACAACATTGAAATCAGACTGACTACACCCTTTGCAGCCAAAGGTGGCGGACATCTATACAGTTGGTAAAAACAAGACCTGGAGCTGACTGTAATTCAGATCACGAACTTCTTATTGCACAATTTAGGATCAGACTAAAGAGATTAGGGAAGACCCACAGATCAGCTAGATATGGCCTCACTAATATTCCTAATGAATATGCAGTGGAGGTGAAGAATAGATTTAAGGGACTGGACTTAGTAGATAGGGTCCCGGAAGAACTATGGACAGAAGTTCTCAACATTGTTCAGGAGGCAGCATCAAAATACATCCCAAAGAAAGAGAAAACCAAGAAGGCAAAATGGCTGTCTGCTGAGACACTAGAAGTAGCCCAAGAAAGAAGGAAAGCAAAAGGCAACAGTGATAGGGGGAGATATGCCCAATTAAATGCAAAATTCCAGAGATTAGCCAGAAGAGATAAGGAATTATTTTTAAACAACCAATGCACAGAAGTGGAAGAAGAAAATAGAATAGGAAGGACAAGAGACCTCTTCCAGAAAATTAGAAACATCAGAGGTAAATACCAGGCAAAAATCAGTATGATCAAAAACAAAGATGGCAATGACCTAACAGAAGAAGAAGAAGAAGAGATCAAGAGGAAGTGGCAAGAATATACAGAAGACCTGTATAGGAAGGATAACAATATCGGGGATAGCTTTGACAGTGTGGTCGGTGAGCTAGAGCCAGACATCCTGAAGTGTGAGGTTGAATGGGCCTAAAGAAGCATTGCTAATAACAAGGCAGCAGGAAATGACGGCATCTCAGCTGAATTGTTCAAAATCTTGCAAAATGATGCTGTCAAGGTAATGCATGCTATATGCCAGTAAATTTGGAAAACACAAGAATGGCCATCAGACTGGAAAAGATCAACTTATATTCCCATACCAAAAAAGGGAAACCCTAAAGAATGTTCAAACTATTGAACAGTGGCACTCATTTCACATACCAGTAAGGTAATGCTCAAGATCCTGCAAGGTAGACTTCAGCAACTCATGGAGCGAGAATTGCCAGATGTACAAGCTGGGTTTAGAAAAGGCAGAGGAACTAGGGACCATATTGCCAATATCTGATGGATAGTGGAAAAAGCCAGGGAGTTTCAGAAAAACATCTATTTCTGTTTTATTGACTATTCTAAAGCCTTTGACTGTGTGGACCATAACAAATTGTGGCAAGTTCTTAGTGGTATGGGGATACCAAGTCATCTTGTCTGCCTCCTGAAGAATCTGTATAACAACCAAGTAGCAAGAGTAAGAACAGACCACAGAACAATGGACTGGTTTAAGATTGGGAAAGGAGTACGGCAGGGCTATATACTCTCACCCTACCTATTCAACTTGTACGCAGAACACATCATGCGACGGGCCGGGCTTGAGGAATCCAAGGCTGGGGTTAAAATCACTGGAAAAAACACTAACAATCTCAGATATGCAGATGATACCACTTTGATGGCTGAAAGCAAAGAGGAACTGAGGAGCCTTATGATGAAGGTGAAAGAGGAAAGTGCAAAAGCTGGCTTGCAGCTAAACCTAAAAACCAAGATTATGGCAACCGGTTTGATTGATATCTGGCAAATAGAGGGAGAAAACATAGAAGCAGTGAAAGACTTTGTATTTCTAGGTGCAAAGATGCTGACTGCAGTCAGGAAATCAGAAGACGCTTAATCCTTGGGAGAAGAGCAATGACAAATCTCGATAAAATAGTTAAGAGCAGAGACATCACACTGACAACAAAGGTCTGCATAGTTAAAGCAATGGTGTTCCTCGTAGTAACATGTGGCTGCGATAGCTGGATCATAAGGAAGGCTGAGAGAAGAAAGATCGATGCTTTTGAACTGTGGTGCTGGAGGAAAATTCTGAGAGTGCCTTGGACTGCAAGAAGATCAAACCAGTTCATCCTCCAGGAAATAAAGCCAGACTGCTCACTTGAGGGAATGATATTCAAGGCAAAACTGAAATACTTTGGCCACATAATGAGAAGACAGGACACCCTGGAGAAGATGATGATGCTAGGGAGAGTGGAAGGGAAAAGGAAGAGGGGCCGACCAAGGGCAAGATGGATGGATGATATTCTAGAGGTGACGGACTCGTCCCTGGGGGAGCTGGGGGTGTTGACGACAGACAGGAAGCTCTGGCGTGCGTTGATCCATGAAGTCACGAAGAGTCGGAAGTGACTAAATGAATAAACAACAAACTAATGTGAGCCTGAGATATTGCAATAGGGAATAAGAAACTGTGAAGTTACAAATTCTTCTGAAGATTTTTTACTTAATTATCATGACAACATGGCTGCTCTAAAGCTTATGAGTGAAAATCTGATACATGGATGCTGCTCCTGTAAAAAAGTCCTTTGAAATTGAATATGTTACTTGTGATTCATCCAGATACAATACAGATTTTCTCTTAAACTCCTAAGTGGAAAGTACTTCTTTTGAAATGATCTTTTACATGATACATGTAGGAGGAAAGAGGAACCACAATTTGGAATGTTAATCACATAAAGCAGATGTTAACCTGTAATGGTCCAAATCAGCATAGGACTGTCTTTTCTAATCTGAGCCTTAAATTTTATAATGCCAATCACCTAAATTTTGAAAATAAAAAGAGAAGCTGAATGTGAAAAACCCATGAAATCATGGGACCAATAGTACATACTAGTGGCCCATTGAACATATTATTGTAGCTATCTCTCTATCTAAATAGCTTATAAGACTTTACATAAGCAGTTGTGTCATATTCTGTTCTGTTAATATTTGAGGCCACTTTGCTCTGTATCTCTAAAGATATGGGTACAGGTTTATGGTTTTGCAGTTAGGTGGAAAACAGATATTTAGAAGTAACACAGATATTCAAAGTAGTGGATCATAGTAGACAGAAAGCATCTCAATACAAGGGAGTACATAGGCATACCTTTTCTACAAAGGTTGGTAGGAAAGTGTGGTAAGAAAGCTTGGTAAGAAAGTGTGAGGTTACAGTAGAGTTGCATGTTCATACATCCAGTGATTGTCTGCTAAGAAGAATGGAACCTACAACCTGCAGACCAGGTGTGAAATCGAGGGAAGTCTGTTGTTATCCTGGTGTGAAATTCCAGGATGTGACAGAGAAGCTGATTTTACTAATTAAACCTACTGATCACTAACCCTTTCTTCAGTTTCATATTGGAATAAATTATACCACCAGAACAGGCCTGGAAAGAATACAAGAGATTTTCAGGAGCTAGACAGAAGGCAGAAGAGTTTGAAGCAAAAGTGAGATTTTTATCTGTACTTCCAACTGAAGGTAATGGACTGAAGAAGGAACAGAGTGTTCTGGAGGTCAACCACTGACTCAAGGGATGGTGTCATCAAGGAAACTTTGGATTCCTGGATCATTGTCTACACTATCTACAAGAAGGGCTTCTGGTGAAAGAAGGGATGTATCTCACAAAGACTGGGAATAATGTGTTTTGAAGACATTTTGCTCAGGTCATATGGCAGGCTTTAAACTAAACTTGAAGGAGAAGGGAAACCAATACCCAGAATCACACTCAATGCATAAGCCAAAAGACAGTAAACTTACCACAAAGATGGAAGGGTAAGAAGGAAGGGGTACTCAGGAATATACTGGATTATGCAGCAGGCAAATTTAAGAAGGGAAGTACTAAAGAGCTCAGATACTTGTAAACTAATATGCAAAGCATAGGAGATAAACAGGGAAGACTTGAAATTCTAAAATGACCAAAAAAAGAGAGGGGGTGTCTTTGGGTATGAACAGAACAAGAGGAAGATCAAGGAGATCCTCAGTCCACAGGTTGGAGAAGATGGCAAGGTAGCAATGGACAACAGAGAAAAAGTTGAACTTCTTTATTCCTATTTTGTATCTGTCTTTTTACAAACGTAAAAAGTGGTCCAACTATCAGATGCTGCACCATGAAATGCAGATGAAAATAGGGTTAGAACTAGATGTACATGAAGGGAGATGGGCAATGGGGTACCTCAGGGTTCTATCCTGAGTCCAGTGCTCTTCAACAGTTTTATAAATGATGGGCACAGAAGGGACGCTGAGCAAATTTTCAGATGACATCAAGTTGGGGGGGATTGCTGACACTTCAGAAGAAAAGCTAAAGGTTCAAAAGAATCTTGATGGACTTGAATATTGGGTTGTAGCCAAAAAATGCTGTTCAATGCCATGGTTCTACACTTCAGTAGGAAAAAACTAGATGTACAGATACAAGATAGGCTGTACCTGTGAGAAGGATCTAGGTGTCCTGGTAGACCACAGAGTTAAGTATGAGTCAGCAGTGTACTGCAGCTGCCAAAAGAACCAGTATAATCTTGGGATGCATCAACGCGTTATAATGTCAATATTACAGGAAGTTCTGCTCTACACTGCATTGGTCAGACTGCACCTGGAATACTGTACCTTGTTTTGATGGCCATAATACAAAAAGAAGAACTGGAAAAAGTGCAGAGAAGAGCAACAGAGATGGTGAGGGGCTTGTAGCATAAATCCTGTAAAGAATGGTTAAAGGAACTGGGTATGTTTAGCCTAAAGATACAATAGCAGTCTTCCAATGCTTGAAAGGCTGTCACAGGGAAGAGAATGTGAATTTGTTTTTGTTTTGTTTTGGTATTTTGCTCTTGCAGTCAGCTGTATCTTCTATATGCTGGTTTTTTTAGTTATAAGTCACCCAGAGCCATTTGGGAATCAGGCAGTCTATAAATTAAGAATGCCTGAAGGTAGAACAAGCATCAGTGGGTGCAAGCTTTATAGGGAGAGATCCAAACACAGTATTAGAGGTGATAGATCTGCCTATGCTGAGTAAGATTACACTCTCCCAGAAATAGCAAGTGTGAAATTCAGGATTGTTTCTATATTCAAATCTTTCTGGCTTTTCAGGCTATGGCCAGGAGCGCCTTTTATCAACTTGGATTAATACACTAATTGCATCCCTTGTTGAAAGAAAATCACCTTACAACTGTGGAACATATTATACTGGTGATCTCTAGGCTTGACTGTGGTAATAGACTTGGATAAAGTTCCCTTTGCCTTTAATCTGGAAACATCATTTGGTACAAAACTCAGCAGCCAGACTGATCCTCGGAAGGACACAAAATACCATATTACACATATGCTTAAAGCACTGTTTCTCAACCTCAGCAACTTTAAAATGTGTGGACTTAACGCTGGCAGGGGAATTCTGAGAGTTGAAGTCCACATCTTAAAGCTGCTGAGGTTGAAAAACACTGGCTTAAAGCACTGCACTGAACTGACTGCCTACGAGTTTCCAGGCAATATAAAAAGTTCTTACTATTGCCTTAAAATCCCTAGCCTAACTTAGGCTAGTTGAAAGAATATCTCTTACTGTATCTCCACCCTTATGGAGAACGTGTGCGGAGGATTGTCTACAGCTGCTGTAGACAGTCCCTTCTATGTAACTATCCCAGCTCTTTGGAGTGACTGTAGGGGCCTCAGTTACTGATTAGTTTTTAAGAAGGTCCTTAAAAGACATGTTTTGAACAAGCTTCCAACTAATGTTTTTGGTTTTACAGGTTTTAACTGTTATTCTAACAGCTTTTAATGCCTTATTTTAATTTTTTATTGTAAATTGCTGAGAGACTTTAGGTGATTAACAGTCTCCTGAGCTAAATAAATAAATATTTCAAGGCAAAACAATACAAATATTTGTGTAAAAATAGCAATAACCTAAATAAAATAAATATTATTTATTCTAAATAAAATAATAGAAGTACCATAATCAGTAACCTAACTTGAAATGCCAGTTTTAAAACCAAGAAGTCTGTTCTATATGAATTGTTTAAAAGGTCTGATTGAACAAAATGTTATTTTCTGGCATTGAGAAGAATACTCTGCCAAAATGCTAGGCAAATCTATCTGGAAAAGCTGTTCCATACCTTTGAGGACCTGCATTGAAAAGGTTCTCTCCATGGGCACTATCAGCCTCATTACATGAAGCAACAATACCTCTGAAGAAGACTGTTAAAGGTGTATTTTAAGAAAAATGTTGCAAGCCATTTCAAGAATTTTAAAAATCATGTGAGATAAGACAGTCTTCCGTATTTATGTACGTGTGTGCGTGTGCCCATAAGAGGGAGGTAGAGTGACTGCATCTGCACATCCCACCAAACCATAAGGTGATTTCTTTGGATCTGACCTAAGTTGCTATGCAGCCATTGTGGTTGAAAACTATCTT
This sequence comes from Candoia aspera, assembly GCF_035149785.1. Lineage (NCBI taxonomy): Eukaryota > Metazoa > Chordata > Lepidosauria > Squamata > Candoiidae > Candoia > Candoia aspera. The sequence goes on from NC_086159.1 coordinate 45,623,059, forward strand.
TTGTGCCTTAGAGTAATATGTATAAAGCTGTTGAATATCTGTAATTCAACAAACCATAGTTAAACAAAACCAGGCCTAGCTTAGTATAATGTATGAACCAGAACAACCAGTCTTTGGAAGGGGGGAGGATGTTTTTCCTCATATGGCAAATCAATATAACCACCTTGCATAGATTGTGCAAACCCTACCAGCTGCTTTCATTTGCAAAGTATAAAACATATGATTACTCATGATGTACTTATTTAATAATTTTTCCAGCAGTTATGGGATTGGAAGTTTTGCAATTATTACAGTGGTACACAAAGAGGAAGGGGTCAGGCAGCATTGGGTCTTCAGGCACTTCTGTGATGTTGAATGCCTCCCCTGATGCCTTTTTTTTAAATTAAAGGAATCTTTTTAAAAATCTGTCAAAATAAATAGAGTGCTTGTAAACTGGCATGCTACAACTCAAAATACCATCCTTTACCTTGAGATTTGCAAATATATATTGGGATCTAACAATGGGATGACAAAGGACATACTGGAACTCCTTTCATTCTGATAAATGGCTGGTTTGTGTTTTATGGGTGTTTTATGATACCCTGCCCATCATGGCAGTGGCAACCATTTTGCTAATCAGTGTTGCCTATGCAGCCATTTTATGCGTCCACTACATGCTGTCAATATTTATATGTACCTTCCAGCTGATTTGATTGATTGTTCCTTGATTAGGTCTTATTTTCTGTCACTGTCTCTCTGATCCAAATCATCTCTCCCAACCACCCGCCATGCCCAATATTTGATTTCATAAGAAGAAAAAGGTATTAAGAGATTGAACCATGTATCTCCTAACTTGTGAAATAGTGTTTGTAAAATGCAAAACAACAACAACAACCCTCTCTTTTTGTTTGGCCAAGTGGAATATATCACCTTTAGTTGTACTGTATTACTGAAGCTTCATTTGTCTGAATCAAATTTTAAAACTCAAAACAAAGATGGGAAAGTAGATGTGATTGTGATTTCAGCTTATTCTGAAGCTGAGTTGTGTGGTGAGAAAAGGAGAACTGTGAGCATAGTTGAAGAAAAGCATTCAAAGAAAAGACTATAACATTTATGTGCTATGCTGAGTTCAAGGAGCGAGAAGTAGTACGTATCGCTTTTTCATATTGGCCATGGGGGTGAAAACTCAGAAATATGAGAAAGAAGAAAAAGAGGACTGTCCAGTTTTAAAAGGTCATGATGATCTTGGTAAGGATTTTTCTCTGTAAAAGTTAACAAGCTCTTCAGCAAAGTACAAAATGGAAGCAGAAGTGGGAGGCATGTGTGACCTGCCTGGATTATGTACCTCTGGCACCTTTCAAAAACTTAGCCAGTAAATGTAATGTCTTTTCGAACTTTCTGAGTTGTAATTAAAACAGGACTTTAGATATTGTAATAAATGTCAGAAACAATGAATTAACATTATTGGTAATTCTTATCATTATTAGACCAGAGAGAATTATTAAAAACATTTCCTCATTTGCCTGAAAATTTTAAAGGCAAACGAATCCTTTTGGCACAGCTAATGTCCAAACCTATCCCATGTCGTTTTTCCTTTGCAAGAAGATGGGTGGTCCTTCCTAGGATGCTAAGCCACACAGGGCCTTCTTGTTTTGATTTTGCATGGTATGAGCCCAGCCTTGTGCTTTGCAAACGTTTTTAACCGTAATGTGAATATGAACCCAGTCAATTGAAACTAATCAACAAACTAAGGTAAGCAACGCATAATCAAGCCTAATGTGTGAATACGTCCAAAAATGGGAATTTCCCTTGACCAGTTGGGAATTAGCCAAAGGAAATTTATGGCAACAATTGATTCCTGATGTTTGATGGTAAGTCTCAATAACTATACTGAATTGGACACTTTTATCGCTAATGATTTTTTAATTAAATACTTTAAATAAAAAATGAGATAAGACACAAAAATAAAGGGGTAAAATACAAATAGTAAAAAATGATTTCAGTTATTAGTCTAGTTTCATCCTAATATGAAGCAGCAGTGAATTCTATAGTTGTTTCCCTACTTATGTTTGCTGTACATGTTTATATTCTATTAGTCTCACTAAAGATCAGCAATGTTCCCCCAAGCATTGCAAATCAGCATTTGTCCCAAAGCAAAGAAAGTCGATTGCTCCTGAATTAGAAGCAACTTTGGGGATGATTGTTCTAGCAATACTACTGGTAAGAATTAAACATTTTACAACTTATTGTGCTCTGGCAACAAATAATTGCAGGAAATAGTTTGTATACTTAACATAATTAACTCTTTATTAAAAGCAGACCAACTTGTTCAAATATACCATTCTTAGAAAACAATTTGGTTGTATGACATACTAGTACACCTGTAGGACATATGTGTTCACTTGAAAAGAAAAGACATCATTTATTTCTGTCATTTTATTCTTTAACATGTATTATTAATACCCATTTTGAGAATTAAACATACTTTTTCTCATGCAGTTGCCTTGTTTTATTTTCCAAGCCTTTATACTGAGAATATATTCAAAGGAAAGTAATATTCACAAATCTTTAAATCAAAGCAAGCTTTCAAATGATTTAAATTACTAAATTGTTCCAAATTTTTCGGTATTTCTTCTTTTTTCAGCTGAAATGTAAATCAACACCCAGGATTATCCAAAAATATACAAAGTACTTATATCTATGGCCTACTTTTTCTCACCATCTCATATGTCAAGAGTTTTTCAGTTGAAAATAAGGTTAATTCTCAGAGTTAACATACAAGTTTCTGCCTTACTTCCTGGTTTCACATATAAAGCCAAACCATAACACCATTTCTTTGGTTTGAGGTTATTTTGTATGAACCCAGCTAACGTTGCTTAAACAGCAGTTTAATATGAACCAGGTCACCAAGTTTCTTTTCCTAGCACTGAACATGTGGGGTTAGATAAAATGAGGATCTTCCTTTTGAATTCAAGATATTGTATCCTTGTGATTTAACTATGTTGCTTTAGTCACATGGATCAATTTGCTTATAAAAGATTTACCTTTTAACTAAAAAGTACTTCTGACTAAAATGTGTAGCTAATCTTTGGGGAATCATTAGACAGTCCTGTCTCTCTTCTACAAGATTGGCTGTTCCTTTAGTTGATTTTTGCCAAGCATATGGCAAGTTTGCAAAGCATGTGGATAACCCACTATTGATTTTGCACAGCAAATTGCTACTGGCCAAGCAGACTGCTACAGAGTTCAAGTGGGGCTTTCTCAAGGCACTTTGCTGCCTAAGATGGAGCAACAAACGATACTCCTTCCCCTCATTTACTCAAAGTGTATAATGCTTCAAACCAGCCAAATTATTTTGGCACATGAGACAGAAAATATGACAAGTACAGTTCCCCAACCCCAGCAATACGATACAATGCCAAGAAAAAAGTTAAACAAACCAACCCTGTTTTTTCATGCTACCCCAGATCTGCTGCCTGAGGTCAGATTCTACTTAAGGGAAAGCTGGCTTTATTTGTAAGACTCACTGAAATTAGCTGTTGGCAGTGCTAGTTCAATCCAGGGGCACAGGACAAGAAGCAAGAGAAAATAGATTTGCTTGAACTGAGGAAGTGGTTCATGAAATAGCATGTTCAAACTGTCACCATGTAACACTGAGGCTTAGATTGTATATGTACAAAGGAGTATGACTTAATTAATATTAGGGCAATAGCTTTATTAGCTCAGTCAGAATTTCTTAATGTGTTCTGCTGAATTTGACTTCTATACCTGGTATTATTTTATTTATTTTTATATTGTTCTCTCAATAAATATAAACATTAAAGAGTTCATTTAAAAAGTAAAAAAGCAAAATAATGGGTGGCAATCTAAATGGTAATCTTTCCCTGGCATAATGGTTGTCCTACAAATGCATGAATGCATTTGTTTTACGAAAGAAGACAATGTGGGGAGGGGTGGCTCTCAACCCTTAGGTAACAATTCCATAACTGAAGTGTTGCCACTGAGAAGGCTCTGCTCTTGGCACCTGCATTGTGAGCAGAACCCATCAGTGGAATCATGAACAGGGCCCCTCCAACTGATCTTAGTGATAAGTTGGAAAATATCATTGAGGTAGGTGGTTGTTGTTGTTTTTAAGTCTTTATGGCTTTACTGTATAAAGTAACACCTGCTCCTTAAATTGGGCCTGGTAGCTCAAAGATAATCAGTTCAGCTCTTTCAGACCTGGTGTTTTATATACCCATTTAGCCTGCCTGATTAATAATTGGGCATCTGCATTCTCACCAGTTGCAGCTTCTGGACCATCTCTAGAAGCAGCTCCATATAGAGTACACTGCAGTAGAGCATTCAAGATAATTGAAGCTATCTTGAATGAGTGGAATCATAGTTATATCAAGCTGAAGCTGAGTATAAACCGTCCTTGTTACTGAGGCCGCTTCTTTGCTGGAAGTGCTGTCTCATCCAATAAAATCTGTCTTCCTATTTCTAAGGCCTAAGAACCACCTATAGTATCCACAATATTTCTGTCCTATCTGTATCAGTTTGTTTGCTCTAATTCAGTTCATCGCTACCTTCAGCTATTATGCCCTTGCACAGCCTGTTCTGATCAGGTGCAAACCAGAGAGTTCCCTCTGCCAACATTATATTGATGATATTGTGCTCCTAATCTTCCTTAGCTTTATGTAAAACTTGAACAGCACAAAAGAGTAGAAATTTGTAGGATCCCACAACTCAAGTGCCATAGAATCAAACAGAGATCTCTCATTGCCACTTGCTGGTGGCAATTTTACAGATAGTAATGGAATCACCATGATATTGATTCTGGATTTCCAATCCACTGAGGTGCTCCAGCAATATCTCAAAATCAGTACTCTTAAAGGCCAAGAAAATCAACACAGCATCATGCTGCCCCCTCTTCTGGTATAGACCATGATCAAGACCAAAGATGTATCTTGCTATATCCAGATTTGAAGACAGGTTAAAATGGATACAGATGATCAACTTCTTCCAGCATACCTGTAGCCAGATAAGAATTCCCTCTCCAGGATCTTGCCTCAAAAAGAAGTGCAATTGGCATTTAGTCATCCCAAACCTCAGACTCTAGAAAAGACCTCCTGAAGGGTTGACATCTGCACAACATCTTCCTTGGACTCATCCAGTAAGATCCTTTATGCCAGATCTTAACCAGGAAAGGCAAAGTCATTGGTATCACCTTCCAAGGTTCATTTCCTCAGGTTATAGTAATGGAAATTCTCATCAAACAGCGACCTAACAAATCCAACAAGATCTGCAATAATTGTGTTATTGTGCTATGTATCTAATTTGGAATACATGCAAGCAGCTTTACCTCAAAATACATAGTAAAATACATACGAAATCAGAAGTTAAAAATGAGAGCAGCACTGAAGAAAAAAATGAACTGACATTGAATACATAAAGCTTATAATGAATTACAGTCAAATTTCTTCTGGAGAACTTGAAAGCTTGCACATTTTGTGATTTTGGGGTTAGTATTACCCTAATCGGGATGTGATTTTAATTTTTTTCGCCAAGATGCCTTTGGCTTGTCTGGTGGTGATTTGAGGTTGAGATTGATCTATAGTGACCCCTGGTTTCTGGAATCCATTCCCTGTCACTTGCAAGAATTGATTTTCTTGTTGGCCTTTAAAATGTGCATATTTGGGGGGGAGGGGAGGAGAGGCTTTTGATTGATGAAGGTTTAAAATGGATATGTAATTTTTCACTTTAATTATTTTGAATTTTTTACAAGTGTGGTTTATGTTTATTGTTAATTGCTATGTGACTTCAGTGATATTTGATAATAAATAACTAACATAAATTTAAAATGTCTTAGTCTTTCTGGAACAAGTTTACGCAAAGACACGTATCTAAGAGTGGGTCCAGCATAATGTCTTTCTTCATTTTGTGAACCTCAAGTGTATCCAGGTAATACTTGTTAAACATACCATGATGAAGAGAACCAAGACTTAGCATTAGTGCATTTTACTGCTATAAAAAATAACAAACAGGAAAGTCACTGTCACCTTCATTTTGAATAAGGAGCAAAGCCAAAGATGATAGTGGTGTGGGCATGATCACAACTATTAAGTGAGAATCTCACATGTCCTTGTGGAAGAGTGCTAAGTTTTCAGGGACACACTTTTTCATGTGCCATTCTTACCATAATCAAAACTCATTTGATCCTGTTGTATAATGTCATCTTTTTAATTTCAGAAATAAATATGGGTCAACTCCATCATGCAACATTATAACATGTCGCAGTACTATGAGAAGCCATAATTATGGGATGTCAGTGGGCTAGCATCACACTGCAGATTTCATTTTAAAAAGACCCACAAAGAATGAACTTAGACTTGATAACCTTCTCCATTTACTTTGTTTTTTATCCTACATCCAGGGAATAAAGTTTTTGTTTTTCAGGCCACTCAACATATTTCGGGCGGATGAGGACTTTGTAGGAAGGGTGATTTTGTCATTTAAAGATTAGAACATTTTCTAATCTAAATAAATTAATAAATTAAAGTGGGTGGGGGGATTTTTCTGGATGTTTTCCTTGGTTTCTGGGGTGAGTTTCTGGGTTTGGTTTTAAAACTACATTAAGCCTATTTTAGGGTTTACATTTTAATTTCTACATATTTCATCTCAAAATAGCAAGAAACTATGCTACCTGGTTTTCATCTCTTGTAATCAGAGGTGGCTATAGAGATCACACAAAAAAGAAAAAAAAATACACACTACAAAATTTACCAATTTTCTCCTTGCTACAATGGATGGGAAGGGTCCAGATCAAATCTTGCATACACTTCTATCTGCAGCAAATTCAAAATATTGCAAGTTGCCTTATATTATACATGCACTAACATCCACATTTATATATCTGGTTCTCTTATTCAAAAAGAGAACAGGCACCTCCATTCCCACAGACACAATCTAAAAACAAATAAGATTAAAGATACAAAAGAGCAGGCAAGGAAGTTAAAATGCTTTGTAAGATCTTGGAGATAATAAACAGCATAAGAATGAAAGGATGCAAAAATTTTACCTTGGAAAAGGAAGTGATCGAGTAGTACATTATAAAGAAATGGATACCTTAAATTATTAAATATTCTTTCCTTTTTCCATATGAGCATATGCATTCCTTTATGAATGGAAGAAGAATGTGTTGATTTAGAGAATGATAATAAGCTTGAATTATAGAAACTTTTGCATGAATGTTGAGATAAAGGTTGGTTGCTGAATGTAATAAAAGTAGTTTATGATGGAAATAAAGCATGTATGGCTTACATGATTAAGCAAGAGTTAAATGGTTGAACATTGAGCATGGAATAAAACAAGAATAAGTAATCACCCTTTGCTGTTTAATGTCTTTATGAATAAGTGTACAATGAATATCTGTGGTGACATTAGAGCTGTGTTGAACAGGGATATAAACATGTGTGTTATGTTTGGATGCAGATAATGCCATATTGATGTCTGAAAATCACATGCAGTGAATGTTAGATTGTGTGATGCAATGAGGACTATGGATGTATCAAAAACTAAGATAGCTATACACTCCCCCACCCTTTGGAATGCTTACCCCTTTGCTGGGATAATTACTTAAGAATTAATGTTTGTATGTACATTCATTGGAGAGGAAGGGATTGAAAGAGAGTAAGCAGGCACACAATGGGGAATACACTGAAAGAAAGGTGCTAGGCCATTTGCCTAGCCAACCACTTAGGAGGAAAACAAAAGCCTTTAGTTTCGAAGTGTGAAACTGATTAGGGCCTTGTCAACTTCAGGCAGCAGTTGTGAAAGGATTGTAATCAATTAATTAAGGTCACAGAGCTAAGCTTATTCACTTGCAGTTAGCACTTTTTAGGGACTCCCACTGTGGAAGAAAGCAGCTCAGGAAGGGATAGCTTGTTTAGGCAATCTCTAGCATCTGCAAGGGGGTAGAAGAAAAAAATCTGGTCAAGCACAGGACAATGTGTAGTAACTGACTGTAATGGTGAACACATGACAGAGAGAGACACTGCAAAGGTTGTAATGTGGGCATTTGTCACAAAGTTACTTTTTCATCACTGTTGTAACTGCGAATGGTCGCTGTCCATGGCAGTTGCTAAATGAGGACTACCTAGGGTAGTCTTCATTTAGGGGAAAATAGATTGAATGATTACAAGTTATACATAAATAACAAAACTAGAGAAGGTACATGTATATACATTGGTAGTAAGTTTACTAAAGAGGGGGAAATGGCTAAGAAATGTTAAGATGTGTAAATGCTGCTAGAAATATAGTAGGTTGTATGCGGTTGAATGAGCCCTGCAAACTACTGACCTATACATTTATTGTCTAATATACAGAAGCTGTATGCCAGGTTTTAAAATAATAAATCTACATTTCTGGCAAAAGGATTGTTAATCACAGAAGCCCAAGCAGCCTTCAGAAAAGACCATTCCACTCTGGACCATTATTTGGTCCTGTTGCATATTGCAGAAAAATATTCCAGCCCCACCAGAAGAGAAACTGTTTGCTGCATTGACTCTGTCCCTAGATCCAAACGCTGGCAAAAACTCAACAAAATGGTATCTGACCAGTGATTAATCCCTCCTACAAAAGCTCTGTAGAAAAATAGTCAGCTGCAAATAAAATGTGGCAATGATTGTGTTCTTACAAATGTTATCCCTATGAAAAAAGGTATATGCCAGACCTGTATTTTGGCCCCAGCGTTTTATTAATTAGGCAAAGACTGTGGGGTATAAGCTTGCAGGACAGATGTTTAAATGAACTGGAGAAGAGTGCGAATTAGCTTTCGTAATCAACTCACACTGTTCTCCAGTTCATTTAAACATCTATTAGCAAACAACTGGCATATGGCCTCATATTTAACCAATCTAAGTCACAGTACTTACCAGATCACTTTTGCAAAGGCATAATTAAAAGCTTTTCCATCAGAGGTCCTGCTAGGAAGATTCCAGGGTATACCTCTTCTGGGTCATGATTTTTCCTATAGTCTTCTCCCAGCATAGTAAAGCAATGCATTTGGGGGCTCTTCAAGGATCCAGACTTTCCAAATGCTCATTTCCTCCTAGGTATTCCTCAATGAATTCTTGCTTTCCTCAGCACTACAACTAGCTCTACAGCTTTGTAAGTTCTTGGCTTCAGTTCTGGCCTCCATGAGTTGTACTTTACCCCAGTAAAATAGTAAAGTGCTAATTCACCCTTACTTTCCCACCTCCACTGATTGGCAAAAACGAAGTGAAACATAGTTCAGTGTATTACTGTTCCTTCAGAGAGATCAACCTCAAAGCATTTGCTCTTTAAGATGTTAGTGGAACGTGCCAGTGGACTGCATTTGGAGGTCTATTTATCTAACAGCTGTGAGGAAGATTACCAGACCAGGTAAAACATCTCAGATGGAATATCCTGAAACTGGGAAATAGAAATTAGGGCTTTAGAGCTATCATATCTAGGTTGCAAAAAAACAGAAGGCAGCAAAAGGTTAGGGTTGTCTACAGCTCTTTCCTGCTAATTATGGTTTATTTTTATTTTTTTGCAGCCAGAGATGATAGCTTTGGTGCAGCTGGAGGTGAAAACTGAGCTGATCAGAATACCAGGTTAAGCAAGAGTTAAATGACAGTGACCACTTTTCATAGAGGGAATGGAGGCATGAGTTTTAGGTTGAGGTTCCTTGGATAATGGCAAGAAAGCCTGCATTCACACATCACACTAGGTAATAACCCATAGTTTACAAGCCGCAATGGCTTGTAAATATGCTAAAATCAACCCACACAAGAAAACAGATTACATCTTAATATGATTTGTGGACCTAGATATTGTATTTTGTATATTATGGATTGCAGCTTTATACATTGCATGAATTAACCCAATTTTCTCAGTTCACTTGAGATTCAGAATGATAAACTACACAGAGTAAGTTTACAAGATATCAAGCTAATTCAGAGTCCTGTGGCAACACCCACTCACACATAGTTTCTGGGTCAAGCCGCACCCAAGAAAATATTAGAACCCAATTTAGATAACTGAGTAAAAATCTGCCTCACACCTCAAGTACACACCTGAGCTTTGGGTAAACAATGTTTAAATTAAGTGCAAGTTGCCACTATCCTTAAGTGCAACACTCTCCATCTCTTGTCATGTTAATGATGTGCCAATGAGGTCACACAGCATAACCTTATCTATGGTTAATTCAGGGAAAATGACCCAGAATGTACTACAAATACATTCTGCTCTACCAGGTATGCATTGCAATTTGCTACCAGTAGGTCGCAGCACAAAGGATTCTATACAGTACAATAACTCCTTAGGCTTCTGGCCACCTTCAACCAATAGAAATGGCAAAGCCAAGCTCCAAAACGTCACAGACAAATCTGATTTTAGCCAGTGAACATTAATGCACCTATCTGTAATTTTAGCTAATAGGAATTTTGAGTATAGAAGTTTGACTATCAAAAAAAAAAGCAATTATCTGTTTCATGCATTCAATAAAGGATCCTCTAGCAATAACCTGTTGTCCAGAGTGGAAAAGAATAGTTTTCTTAAAATAACAATACACTAGTAGCTTCCACTACATGGTATCTTGCTACTTTCTTCTCTCTACAGTTTCATATTCACATATATTATGTTTTCTGTAATGTGGGTGGTGCTTCTGAAAGGTCAGTGGGCTTCCAGGATGCCAGGCTCATCTTGGATGGTCATGGGCTGGAATTTCATGGCTTGTGTAAGAGTTGAGTTTTTAATCTACTATAATATTTTACAAAACAGGCAAAAAAACTTCCATCATCATAATTAGACTTGTGCAAATCAACTCTGATGACTTGGAGATTTGAGATAAAACAGTATGATTTCATTCAAATTTATAATTTCAGATTCAAAGACATATGGAGTCAGCATGAACTGCTTTGATGGGATTGCATTAAAAAATAATCCATAGGCTGTAATGTGGAAACATCCAAAATCCTGTAGTAGCTTCACTTTGGGGCAGACTTGGACAAAAATAGCAGGATTTGTACATCCTTTGCCAGATATTAACCCTGCCAAGTGTCATGAGTGCCGTTGAGCTGAAGACATCAGCGCAATGGCACACATGACAATAACAAGGAAACAGGGGAAGGGGCTCAAGATAAGCAGCCATCAACTCACAAAGACGAAAGAACAAGATACAATGGCTAAACGGATCGCGAGGCACACCCAAGCTGTTAGCGCTAGCGCAACGGAGATCGCCCAGCTGACAGCAATCACCGGAGGAATAGGGAAACCGATGATGGGCGATCCCGGAGCGTCAGCGGGGCCTCGCAACCCCTCACCTACCGGCAAGACAGCATGTTGGACAAAGGGAGGGTGACGTAACCTCGAGTGAGGGGGCGCTGACCGGCGCGGGGTATTTAAACCCCGCACCGGCGCGCTCCTGTCACTCTCAGCTTTTTTCTACCACTGTATCTACACTACGAATAAACCAGAGCCTGCTTCAACGGAATCAGTGTCTGTGTGTTACTCGGAGGTAGGCAGCGCATGACATAAAGCTGAGAGTCACAAACTCAGCCTCGCCGAGCCCCACCGGACGACAACGAGCCGCGGGAGGAGTAGACGGCGAGAAGACCAGGAACGATGAGGCCGGTGCGACGCGGACAAGGGGGGTGAGCCGCACGGCAAGAAGCAGAGGAGGACCGATCGAGGCCAGAGGCACCGCGGACTCCCGGAGCTATGGACGCCCACCCGGCCCAACCCGAGCCTCAGCTCCAACCCCAAGGGGAGATGGCGACGGAGGCAACCCGGCCACGGGAGGGAGCAACATACCTCCCGAGACCAGCGGAGAACCCCGCGCCCCACATCGCACCCCAGCCACGGGCGTGGAGTGGCAGCCCAACGGCGGTAAGCACGGGGGAGGACGAAGAAGCAACCCAGCCGACGGCGGAGGAAGCGGGCCAACGGTCGGGAGTGCCTGAACCCCACCGGCGACCCACCCCCGCCGACACACCGATGGAACCGGCCCCAGCGGCGGCGCTGATCGCGGACGGGGACGCACAAGCTAGACTCGCGGCCATGGAGACCCAACTGAAGGAACTCCGGACCATACTTCAGTCGTTGATGTCCCCCGCGCCGCCCAACGACGTCCCCGCACAGGTCCACGCCCCGAGCGAGGCGCCGAACTCCCACGGGCCAGAGGACGGTCAACAAACGGCACAGGCGGACGACGCCACAGGCCGGGAAGCGAGAGGAAGGGGCTCACAAAACGCCCAGGCCCCAAAGGACTTCCCCATCTTCTTTGATGGGAACCCTGCGAAACTGTCGTTCTTCATCACGAACGCCAGGGAGTTCATGGGGAGGCACGGACACTCCTATGACTCTGAAGCGGACAAGATCGCAGCCGTGGTGATCAAACTACAAGGCCGGGTGGCGGACTGGTACGTCCAACTGTACGAGTCCAGCTCCCCCGCCCTCGCCAACTTCCACGCCTTCATCAACGAGATGAAGAGCTACTTTGAGGACCCACTAGCCAAAGTGAGGGCGAAAAGCGCACTCCAAAGACTTAAACAGGGCGCACACACTGTCCCGGACTACGCCCTCGAGTTCAAAGCCCTCACAGGGAAGGTCAACGACTGGTCCGAGACCACCCTGCTGGAAATGTTCAAAAGGGGGCTCAACCACGACGTACTCCAATGGGCCCTCTACCGCGACGACCCAGAGACTCTACACGGGTGGATCCACCTCGCGGGGAAAGCAGAACACGCGCACCGCACCTTCCTCATGGCAATGACGGACGACACGACCAACACCTGCCAAAAGGTACCCGTGCCACACATGGGGACGGCCGGTCCCACATACCCAAGGAAGAAATTTAATCGCGGGCCCTGCGGGAGGTGTGGAAAACTGGGGCACAAGACGGCAGATTGCTTCGCCAACCAACCGCCGGCCAGTGTGCCTAAACCCGCCCCGAAAACTAGCCTCAAACCACCTAACCCGCCGCCGCCCCCTCACCGCCGAATGACCGGAGCCACAGCGACACCAGAGGAAGGCTGGGACGCCTACTGGGGGGGAGAGGACGCCGTAGACCCAGACCAGCTGGCGGGAAACGCTCCCCGCCTGCCCTGAAACGCGTTGCGAGGCAGGCGGTGGGACAGCAGCGCAGACCACCTCGACGGAACGGCGAAAGCTCCGTTATAATGGCGGCAATCAAACTCTCTGCTGGCAACGGAGCCACCACGGCCGCGGCACTAGTGGACTCGGGGTGCTCGAAAAACCACATCCACCCCGACCTAGTCGCCAAACTCGACCTCCGCTGCTCCCCCCTCCCCACGCCGCTGGCATTCCACCAGCTGGACGGCTCAACAGCGGGAGGGAAACCAGCCACGATGCAGACCGAGCCGGTCACCCTGCAAATGGGCACTCACACCGAACGCACATCGTTCGTTGTCACCCACATCGGATGACCCATTGCAGTCTTGGGGATGCCATGGCTCGCGACGAACAACCCGCGCATCGACTGGGAGACCCGCACCTTCATATTTGGCGACGGCGAGTACCGGGCTCCAGTTCCGGCAGGCAGAACCAACCCCACTGTGGGACGAGCAGAGGCGGCTACACAGGACAACGCAGCTACCACAGCAGACCTACCGGAACAATACGCTGACTTCTCCGAGGTCTTCCTCTCGGAGAGGCGGAAGCTGACCAACTACCCCCCCACCGCAAGACGGACTGTCGGATTGACCTGCTGCCCGACGTCCCCTTACCTAGACCGAAGATCTACTCGATGACCCCGAAGGAGATGGCAACCCTCCGGGAGTTCATCGATAAAAACCTAGAGAGGGGATTCATAGAGCCAGCATGCTCACCGGTCGGAGCCCCCGTCTTATTCCGGGAGAAGAAAGACGGCACCCTACGGCTCTGCACCGACTACCGGGGCCTAAACGCGGCTTCCCTGTCCAACAAATACCCCTTACCCCTGGTAAAAGATATGCTCGCCCACCTGTCCACGGGCAAGGTCTTCTCCAAGCTGGACCTTCGCGAGGCGTACTACCACATCCGAATCAGGGAGGGGGACGAATGGAAGACTGCGTTCAACTGCCCCCTAGGCGCCTTCCAGTACAAAGTGCTGCCGTTCGGACTCGCGGGGGCCCCGGGGGTGTTTATGCAGCTCATCAATGAGGTCCTGCATGAACACCTGTTCAAAGGGGTCCTCGTCTACATAGACGATGTCCTTATCTACACTAAAACGCACGAGGAACATGTGACCCTAGTCAGACAAGTCCTCGATAAGCTCAGAAGGGTGCAGCTCTATGTCAAACCCGCAAAGTGCGAATTCCATAAAGCGCGCCTAGACTACCTGGGGTACCGAATCTCCGGAGACGGCATAGAAATTGACCCCGCAAAAGTCGAGGCGGTGCTGAACTGGGAACGCCCCCGCAACAGACGCCAACTCCAGAGCTTCCTCGGCTTCGCGAATTTTTACAGGTCATTCGCCCGGGGGTTCGCGGAGATAGCCCTCCCCCTAACGGACCTCCTCAAAACCAAAGGGGTGGGGGACACCCGACGCGCCAAGAACCCGGGCACAGTATTGAATTGGACTCCCGCGTGCCAGACCGCATTCAATAAGTTGAAAGCGCTGTTCACCACAGAGCCAATCCTCGCGCACCCGGACCCAGAACGGCCGTTCGTGGTCCAAGCCGACGCCTCAGACTTCTCCCTGGGGGCCATCCTACTTCAAAAGGACCCCACGGGACTCCTGAAACCATGCGCCTACCTGTCGAGGAAATTCTCTGAGACAGAAAGGCGATGGCACGTCTGGGAGAAGGAAGCCTTCGCGGTAAAATCGGCGCTGGAAACATGGAGACACCTACTCGAAGGAGCCGCCCAACCATTCGAGGTCTGGACCGACCACCAGAACCTCGAGGCCCTCCGAACGCCCAGACGCCTCAGCCCAAAACAGGTCCGATGGGCCCAATTCTTCAGCTGCTTCAACTTCCAGCTGAAGTTCATGCCGGGTAAAAAGAACTTCCTGGCTGACGCCCTTTCCCGACTGCCCCAAGACGAAGAGCCTGCCCCAGACACCATTGGGACGGTCCTATCCGCTTTTCAACTGGGGATGGCCGTGACCACCCGGAGCGGCGCTCGGAGGCAGCTCGACTCTATGGCGCAACCGATGGCGGGACAACCTGTGACCAGACGACGCCAACCGCAACTACCAGGGGGGATATGCACGGACCTCGCCGCCGCCCTCAAAACCGACCCCTGGTTCCTGGCAAACCCCGACAAGGTAACGATGGCACAGGACCTGGCATGGGGGGAAGGCAGAATCTATGTCCCGGACTCGCAACGCCAAGCGATCTTGCATAGATCCCACGACACCAAGCAAGCGGGACACTTTGGGTTCCTTAAGACCCTGCACCTAACAAGGCGTCAATTCTGGTGGCCTGCGCTAAGACGGGACATGAAAGCTTACGTAGCGTCCTGCCCAACGTGCGCCAGAGCCAAACGGGCACCAGGCAAACCCTCGGGGCTTTTACAATAGGTGGCAGAACCCTCCCACCCATGGGAGGAAATCTCCATGGATTTTATAGTGGACCTCCCACCCAGCCAGAAGAAAACGGCCATTTGGGTGGTGAAAGTCTATTTTTCGAAACAGGCCCACTTCATCCCCTGCACATCGGTCCCGTCCGCACAACAACTAGCCAAACTCTTCCTCATCCACGTGTACAGGTTACACGGATGTCCCGCACGTGTGGTGACCGACAGGGGCACACAATTCACTTCTAAATTCTGGCGGGCCTTCCTAAAGCTGACGGGGACCCAACAGGCCCTATCCACTGCCTGGCACCCCCAGACAGACGGAGCCACAGAGGTCCTCAATGCCACCCTAGAACAATTCATACACTCATACACCAACTACCATCAAGACGACTGGGCCGAACTGCTCCCGTTCGCCGAAGTCGCATACAACAACGCCGTTCACACGAGCACGGGGAAAACTCCGTTCGAGGTAGTCTCGGGGCGCGACTTCATCCCCATACCGGAGCTACCACAACCCCCGGAACCCCAGGTGGACGCTAGCGACTGGGGACGGAAGATTGCGGAATCGTGGCCAATAATCACGGCAGTGCTGAAGGAAGCACAGGCGGCCTACAAAGAGCAGGCCGACAAGCACCGGCGCCAACAACCGACGTTTCAGGCTGGGGATATGGTCTACCTATCCACCAAATTCCTAAAGTCACCCCAACCCTCGAAAAAACTGGGGCCTAAGTACATCGGGCCGTTCCGAGTCACGCAGATAGTGAACCCGGTGGCAATACGCTTGGACCTGCCACACAACCTACGGAGACTCCACCCGGTATTCCACACCAGCCTCCTGAAACCGGCAACTACCTCTCGATGGCACCCAAGCATGCCACTGCCCTCACCGGTGATGATCGACGGCGAACATCACTTTGACGTAAGGGACATACTCGACTCCCACAGGCAACGGGGAACTTTACACTATTTGGTCAGGTGGAAACACTTCCCCCACCCAGAATGGGTGGCGGCGCACAACATTAACGCACCTGACCTGACCTGGGCTTTTCACCAGGCGTACCCCGACAAGCCTAAGGCAAGACTAGCAAACCGGCACCTGCATACCCCCTCCCCCACGCCGCCCCCGCCTACCG
This sequence comes from Candoia aspera, assembly GCF_035149785.1. NCBI lineage: Eukaryota > Metazoa > Chordata > Lepidosauria > Squamata > Candoiidae > Candoia > Candoia aspera. The sequence goes on from NC_086159.1 coordinate 45,639,702, forward strand.
TGCCCCAAGGGAAAGGCCCCCCCCAAGCCCGCGACTTGGGTGGACCTCCCCCCCCGGGACTCACCCTCCCCCGCCCCGGGCCCACGAGGCAGTAACAAGCGGTCGCCAGCACCCTCCCCCCGCCCCAGGCCCACGGGGGAGTGGCAATCAAGTCAACAGTGCATCCTGGGGGCAACGCCCAGGAGCACACACAACAAAGGCGACACACTTAGAATAAAAATAAGGGCCCTACCTGGAGCTGATAAGCACCCGACCAGCCACGCCTCTCTCCTCGCCGAACTGAGCCAAACAAACGGTGTGGCCGGAGCATGCGCACGCCCAGGGTGTGACCGGGGCATGCGCACTGAGAACACACCCTAGAGGGACACGTGGTAGAGGGCGGAACAAATGGAGGGGCGAAAACACTCCAGCGGGAAATTCAAAAAAAAAACCAAAAAAAAAACCCATTTTGACAGCTCTCCTGGAAAAAAAAAAAAAAAAAAAACCGGAAAGCCGGGGGGGGCACTATTCGGACAGGGGGCAGTATGTCATGAGTGCCGTTGAGCTGAAGACATCAGCGCAATGGCACACATGACAATAACAAGGAAACAGGGGAAGGGGCTCAAGATAAGCAGCCATCAACTCACAAAGACGAAAGAACAAGATACAATGGCTAAACAGATCGCGAGGCACACCCAAGCTGTTAGCGCTAGCGCAACGGAGATCGCCCAGCTGACAGCAATCACCAGAGGAATAGGGAAACCGATGATGGGCGATCCCGGAGCGCCAGCGGGGCCTCGCAACCCCTCACCTACCGGCAAGACAGCATGTTGGACAAAGGGGGGGTGACGTAACCTCAAGTGAGGGGGCGCTGACCGGCGCGGGGTATTTAAACCCCGCACCGGCGCGCTCCTGTCACTCTCAGCTTTTTTCTACCACTGTATCTACACTACGAATAAATCAGAGCCTGCTTCAACGGAATCAGTGTCTGTGTGTTACTCGGAGGTAGGCAGCGCATGACACCAAGTTTCAGAAGGATCCCTTCATCTCTTTTAAGGAACAAAGAGCAGGGATGAAAAAATGAGAGTGCAGCAGCTTCCACTTTGTCCACCAAAAAGTCTGTGCTGAATAAATGCAGAGATTGCCTCTCATCATCTTAAACAATTTTAAAAAATGCCTATTTTTGAAAATTAGTTCTTCTATCTCAACTTGCTTTTCTGGGGTGCATGAGACTGAAAAGGGGTCACTGATTTGTTCTTGTAGAGGAAATAGTTTAGTAGGGGTTTAGGAGGGTAGGGACAGTTGATTGGCAAGCTTGATCCTTTCTAGAAAGGACTCCCTCATCGCTGGCTTCGGTGGGATGCCAGGCTGGGCAGGGCAAATTGTCAAAGCTTGCCCTCTCATGGACAGGACTCAATTTTATCAAGGCTGGCAATGTTCTATGTTCTATATTCAGCATAGGCATCAGCAGTGTGGTATAGTGAGATAAGCAGGCTACAGAGAAAGTCTGGCACAGACAAAATGACATTTGTAGTCACATCACCACCTGAAAGCAATTGACATTTTGGTCAGCAGCTGTTGTGTTAGCCCTGTCTATTCATTAATGAGAGACTTAAATCTGCCTCAGCGATGCAGAATGTAAAAGTAAGGTTTGATCTAAGAGCAAGCCCTGGACTGGTCAATCCTGAGCCCACACTCAAATCTCTGAGAGTTGAGTTGAACAGAAATGTCACATTTCATTAGAATAATAGAGGATAAAGTTAAAGGCTGGCTATACCCAACAAGCTGAGAAAGTGAAGGAAGCCTACGGTAGAACTCTGATAGGCAGAGACTTTAATTAAGTGAAAAATCCATTGCTCAATCACTCATATAGTGTCAGAGTCCATCTGATATTCAACCTACCAGAATTCCCCATATATGGAAATGAAGTTATAATATTGTAGAATATCTGTAATAAAGCCAGAATCAGCCAAAACAAACAACAAATCAACTCTGTGATGTGTTTGCAAGGCTTGGAGCACTTTGTAGCCATTTAATTTGTTTCATTTGTTTCATTGAAGTGGGTCTTTGCTTCGATTCACCAATCTGCTTTGATAGATAATCTCACCACAGTTTTGCTGAATTGATGCACCCCTTCAAAGTTTTGATAAGACATATAACATGATTTTTCTCTCTCTCTCATAATGACAGAACTCAGGATCATCCACTGAAAATAAATGCAGGGAGATTCTGGACTAATAAGGAAGGGTTGTTGTTGTTGTTGTTGTTTGCTTTTACCTAATGCATAGTTAGACTATAAAATGCACTGGCAACAGTTCTAGAGATAACCTTCAGTTCAGAAACCATTTAGATGTTCTGAAAAGGGGACTAGACATGAAGACTCCGAGTTATCAATGGCTGCTAATCTTGGTGTCTGTTTACTACCTCCAGAATCTCAAGCAGCATACCTTAAATACCAGTTGTTTGGGAGCATCAGAAGGCTATTACCCATGGTTGTGAGTTTCCTAAATCTATCTGGTTGGCTATTGGACATAGTATTCTGGACTCAGTGGGCCATCATCCTGATCTAGTAGGGCTCAGCACTATGGAATCCAACTGCCAGGGCAGAACCACACATCCAAGATTTGACCCCTCTGGTCTCCATCTGTAGAATGACTGAGCTTGGAAAGTTTGCTGCCATTTTAAATTTCCTCAAAAGCTGCAGTGCCTTACAGAGTACTTAATTAGGTTATACTAAAGTGGCAGGTCTAGGCCAGTAATTATCCTGATTAGTGATACAAAAAGAAACCATTTCTGGTAATCCCACAATCACAGGAGGTTGTCATCGGTCTTTGTTGTACTGATTCCTTGTTGCTGAGTTCATTTTCTCCATAATATTTTCTCTTTAAAATATGCTTCTTTCTTGCACTCTGAGGTAACTGATTTTTCAGAAGGGGAGGGGTTCATGCAGAGAAAATATTCTGCACTGAGCAATTAAGCAATTCTTTTTTGCCCTGTTCCTGGGACCAACATTTTGTTTTGTTTTGTATTTCTTTTTAAAGCTTTGAAAATTAATGTAGGTTGTAGAATATGTAGTGTCACTATGAAAGATTTCTTAAAGTGATACAAGTTTTCCATTGATGCCTCAACTTTCTACATTTACCACAGTAGTTTAGTTAAGTGGAAAACACTCATTTTTCCCAGCTGACTCAGATTTATTTTTATTTATTGTAGCTTGTACCTAATCAACAGTTTTATTTGGCAAAATGTGGCTTGTCATAAATATGGAGACCGTACAAACTAAACAATCAGAAACTGACTAAACAAAGTAAGTGAAGAGAGAATGTCACTGAATGCAAGTTTATTTTCAGTGGCAATTATTTCTCCCATTACTTGAACATTTTGAACATGCTTGTTTCTTTGGACACACAGACTCTTGTTATGAACTGTTTATTGCCTTTTGTGTTGGGCATGCAATCTTTGGGCATGAGTTTAGGTACTTTTCATATGTGGAAAAGCCTCTAGTTCACCAGTGGATTAGACTGGAGTAATTTTGCTAAGCCATGCCTTATGGGTGGTCAGTTCAATCATTTATGAAATAGGCTGCCCTACATGCAGAGTCAGGCTTTGTTTACTGCTACATAATTTGTTGAGACAAAGATGTACAACCCCACATCCAATTGTTATTTCCATCATGTGCACCCATGCACATGGTGTATTCTTGGATGGATTTTGTAAGTTTTAATTGTAAGTTGTTTTGAGTGCTTAATTAAGCAGAAAGACAGGGGATACATTGAAAAAATAAACACATCAAGTGCTATCTGTTTTTTTTTTCCATAGACATGGTTTTCCATGCAACAAAGCAGGAGGATCTGGCCAATGCCACAGGATCATAACTGGCTGGCTCAGAACTGGCTCATTTAAAGCAGAACTTTCCAATGTTTTTGAATCAAGAACTGAATGTAACTTTCCAGGGACCACAGTTGTAAAACATGGTGAGGCCCAGGACAAAATAATTTCCTCAAGCAAACATTAATTATGCTTCCTCCCCATGCATTGAGTAAGTTTTCATTTTAATCACTTTAGAGTGGCCTTTCTCAACCTTTTGACCCTGGAGGAACCCTTGAAATATTTTTCAGGCCTCAGGGCACCCCTGTACATTCAGGCTCAAATATAGGCCAGAAGTTACCAAATTATTATATTCGTTTCATGTGTAGGCCTGTATATATGCATTGACAATGTTCTTAAACTAAAAGAATGAAACTTACCTCTTAAATGTAAAGTTGCCCAAATTTGAAATAATTTTTTAAATAAATTGTGATCTCCCAGGGAACCCCTAGTGACCTCTTGTGGAACCCTAGGGTTTCGCAGAACCTGGTTGAGAAACCGTGCTTTAGAGTTTACAATTCACAAAAACTTTCGAAGGGGCTTTAGGGAACTGCAGATTCTGTGCCCGATCTTTTGTGGTTGAAAACTGCATATGAATCTTATAGAATCTACTAGAAGTTGCCTATGGACAGAATAAAGGAGAAGTGGTGTCCTAACAGTCAGGAACCATGCTGAGATGAGGAATAAGTCTCTAGTGTTTTATTACTGCTACATTAGACAGAAAATCCTAACAAACTGAAGAAGCGTGAGAAAACACAGATAAACCCCAAAAGTCAAGGCAGGTCTGTTCTGTGTCTCTTTGAATGACTGCTCAACTCCTCACTACTACACATGCATTTTCCCCCTTGGATAGGGGCCCCGTCCTGCTCACCATCAGTGCTCATGACAAGTGGAAGTTGTATAAACTGCATCCACTTACTTTCATAAATGGAGTCCTGCCAGCCTTACTCTCTTACCTTATTTAGAATACAAGCCACTCCATTTCATGCTTCTGAAAATGGCTGAGTGGGAATAGCAGAAGGCTGTAAAAATAAAGCCTTTGGCAACAGAAAAGGAAAGTGAGTTGAGCTTATAATTCTGGGTCCAAGCTGCACATGTTGAAAGATGCTGAATACCCTGTGTATTTATATACAGATATTCCTTCTACTGTAGTGTTTTTTTTAAAAATAGTTTTTATTAAAATCTTTTTCATATATAATAAGAAGTACATTCAAAGAAAAAGAGACCCTTTGGACAGTCACTCATGCCCTTGTTATCTCCCACATAGACTATTGCAATGCACTGTATGTGGGGCTACCCTTTGAAGAGTATACAGAAGCTACAGCTGGTCCAGAATACAGCCGCACGGTTATTTTTGGTGCCCCTAGATTGGCACACATAACACCTCTACTGTGCAAGCTGCACTGGGGACCAGTCTGCTTCTAGCTCCAATTCAAGGTGTTGGTTATCAACTTTAAAGCCCTACGTGGCATGGAGCCAGGTTACCTGGGGGATCGCCTTTTCCCCATTACATCAGCCCATCCCACCCAATCATGCAGGGAGGGCATGCTGAGGATCCTGTTTACAAGAGAATTTCGTTTGGCAGGGTCCAGGAAGTGGGCCTTCTCTGCAGTAGCTCCCGCCCTGTGGAACATGCTGCCCCCGAAGGTGAGGTTAGCCCCATTGCTCCTGACCTTCCAGTGAAACCTGAAGACTTGGCTTTGCCATTTTGCTTGGGGTGGAGAAGTAAATAGCTCCGCTTGGGGATGGAAGGAACCGTATAGCATTCCTCACATACATGGACTGTGGTAGGTCTTTCCACTTGGACTTTATTTTTATTCTTATCTTTATAGTTATTTATTAATGGTGTTTATATATTTTTTTACCTTGCGTTGTATTATTTATTGTTTTTTTTTATTACTTTTGTTATAAACTGCCCAGAGTCCCTCTGGTGGGAGGAGATGGGCAGTGACAAATTTGATAAATAAATAAATATAGTACATGTGAAAGAGAAAAAAGAAAAGAAAGGAAAAAAGAGACAAGGAAAAAAGGAGATAGAAAAAAGAAAAAGAAAACAAAAGAACAGAATACATGAAAAGGAATAGAAAGAAGTGGCTTCCAATCTTCCTTTCAGCAGCTATACATACAATTCTAATCAAACCTCTCTCTATAAGATTACATCATAATTCCCTTCTTTCTATAGCCTATTCTTTATAATCATCAAAACCGTAAGTCACAAAATCATTTTCTGTTTTATGCAAAAAGTCCATAAGGGATTTCCAGTCATTTATGAATATCAATAATGACCTTTCTCTAATCAAAGAAGTCAGTTTGGCCATCTCAGCAAGTTCTGTCAATTTCACCAACCATTCTTCCATGGTAGGTAGTGTTGAATCTTTACATCTTTGTGCATATAATAATCTTGCCACAGTAAGCATATATTGAAATAATCTTCCATGTCTATTTTCTAAATGTGTATCCATCAGTCCTAAAAGGAAAAGTTCTGGTTCAACTGAATATTAATCTTTAAAATCCTCCATATCAATGTGTACAGTATATTTGAATCCAAATTTTTAAAGCTTTTTTACATGTCCATCAAGCATGATAGAATGTCCCTTCATGTTGTTCACATTTGCAACATGCTTCTGGAATTCCTTTATATATTCCAGATAAATTCTCTGGCATCAAGTACCAATGATACATCATTTTATAAATTTTTTCTTTAAGATCATAACATAATGTAAATTTCAACCCTTTTGACCATATATTTTCCCATTTATCCGTGTATTATAAACAAAATTCTTAGCCCACTTTATCATATATTATTGAACCTGTTCTTCCATTTCAAATTTCAACAAAAGTTTATGCCTTTAAGCAATTATATTGTCATCATCTGTACACAACTGCGCTTCAAATTCTGTTCCATACTGTAAGTCTTTTTATCCATTTTAAATCTTTCTGATAGCCGGAAATGGGAAAATCATTGACAACTATATCCTTCTGCCATTAGTTGCTCTCTTGATTTAATTTTATATTCCCCTTAATCATTCTCCAATAATTCCTGGTATGTTAAGCATTTGTCTTTGCCTGTTGTTTCTTTTATGTAAAATGCTTCTTGTACTGAGATCCATAAAGGTATTTTCAGGTACAGCCTGGGTTTATATCTTTTATATACTCTCAATATGGCATGTCTAATAAAGTGATTTTTAAAATGCACATTAACTTTATTGTACCATAAATATCCATGCCATCCGAACCTCAGGTCATGTTCTTCTAACTCAAAAAGTCTTTTGTTTCTCAGCAACAGCCATTCTTTCATCCAAACCAAACAATAAGCTGCAAAATACTATTTCAGATCTGGTAAACCCAATCTTCCTCTTTCCTTTGCATCTTGTAACACTTTGTATTTAACCCATGTTTTTTTCTCTTGCCATACAAATTTAGATATATCAGTTGTCAAAAGAGGTATTGTCCACAACAAAGACATCATTCTAGGCAAAGCATTCCTTTTTATCACAGAAATTCTCCCCAACAGTGACAATTTTAATTTCTCCCATCTTAACATGTCCTCCTTAATTTCATTCCATGTCTTAATGTAATTATTTTGAAATAACATACAATTCATATTTTCCATAATAATACCCAAGTATTTTATTTTTTTATCAATCTTAAAACAAGTTTTCTCCATCAGTTCTATCTGAGCTTCTATTATCATATTTTTGTTAACATCTTTGTCTTCTGATTATTAATCTTAAAACCTGCTAGCATACCAAAGTCCTTTAATTTTCCCATTAATGTTTCTACTCCCTCTAATGGATCCTCCAAAACTACCACCAGGTCATCAGCAAATGCCCTTAACTTATAAGTTTATTTTTTAATGTTTACTCCCATGATTCTTTCATCTTGTCTTATGTCTCTGTTCAGTACCTCAAGAACTAAAATGAAAAACAGTGGACACAGCGGACATTCTTGTCTTGTCCCTTTTTGAATCTCAAAAAGGTTTTGTTAATTCTCCATTAACAATTATTTGTGCTTTCTGCGAGGTATAAATCAGTCTTACCCATTTAATAAAATTATCTCCAAAGTTCATAGCTTCCAGAACTCTAAACAAGAAAATCCAGTTCAAACTACCAAAGGTCTTCTCTGAATCTAAGAAGATCAATGAAGCTTGCTTTTCTTTGTGCTACTCCAAATAGTCCAGAATATCCAACACATTTCTAATATTATCTCGTAATTGTCTTTTAGGTGAAAATCCACATTGATCTTCATGAATAAAGTCCTGTAAAATTATTTTCAATCTTTCAGCCAAAATCATTGTTAAGAACTTATAGTCATTATTCAATAAAGATAGAGTCAGGTCCTGGGCCTGGGCCTCTTTAGATTTTAATGCTATATTGGCCTCTTTCCAGCTGTCAGGAAACTTTCCATTCTGTAAAATAATATTCATCATTTGTTGTAAAAGTTGTAGAAGTTCATCCTCAAAACATTTAAAATAAGAGGCCAGCAGACCATCTGGACTAGGTGCCTTTCTTGTTTTAGTCTTTTTAATAGCTTCACAAACTTCCCTTATTGTTCTAGGTCCATTCATATTTTGTCTCTGATTCTCTGATTCTCTTTATCTTTGGTAAATTCTGTTTATGTAAATATCTATTTATTTATTTATCATAGTTTAATTACCACCCATCTCCCCCACTCGGGGACCCTGGGTGGTTATTCATCCACTTTTTCCAAGGAAATTTGACCCTTATATAAAATAAAATAATACTGGTAAAATACTTTTCGCATATTTGCATTATCTGTTATTACAGTATTTCCTTCTTGTAACTTTATTATCAATTTCTTTTCTTTTTCTTTTTGCAACTTATATGCATTTCTCCAGTTTATTTGCAAATTTAGAATGTCTTTGTTTTGCATAATTCATCTTTATTTCCATATCTCCCACTGTTAACATAGATAATTGCCTCTGTAGAAGCTTAATTTGGTGGGTAATAGTTGTCCTCTCTGGGGACTTCTTAAATTCTTCTTGCTTTTTTTTAAATCTCATCTAAAATCACTTGTATTTTCTGTCATGAGTAAGGATGGCGAGCAGGGGGCTCCCATCCAGACTGTCAAGCGCATGCGTAGCACTGATGAATTGTTCAGCCATTCTAAGAGACACAGATCGGGACCGCCTTAACCCTTGGGGGTTATATGTCTGGGTTTTCCCATGCTTCTTCAGTTTGTTAGGATTCCTGTTAAGTACTAGCAATAAATATTAGAGACCAGTTCCTTGTCTCAGTGTGTTTCCTGGTTGTTAGGACATTTTCTCTTGCCTTTTCTTTTTAAATTCACTGTTACGTTGTATGAAATATCCTCTTATAAAAGCTTTGCTTGCATCCCAAACCATTCTTACTTCTGTACCTTTATTAAGACTATTCTCAAAAAATTATTTTAACTTCTTTTTTGAAATCCTCCACTACCGTTTGCTTTTGCAAAAACACCTCATTCAATCTCCATCTGAAAGAGCCATTTTTCTTTTAAAAAGTTAAAGCATTAGGTTGTGGGCTGAGAATGTCTTTGGTAATATCTCAACTTTATGAACGTTAGAACATTTGTTACAACCCAATACTGTAACCAGTTTGATGTCTGAAGCTCTCCTTCTAATCATGTATATTGGTTCAGACAGGACTCCCAAATCAGCCACATTTTTTCTCCCACCTTTTTTCCTATCCAAGTTCTTAAAACTTGAAAACTCCTTGTGACCTTCTGCTCCCATTCCCACCTTAACTTCTAGGATAGGAGTTGGGGGAAGCAAACTTCAAAATTGAATTATGGCAGTGTAACTCAAGGCTGCAATGGAATGCTAGTGTTAGGGATGGCATATCTGAGCTGCAGCATTTTGGTTGACCAGTAGATGACAGGATGGAGACACAGAAAGCTCTTCACTCTTTGCAGCCATCTTGTGGACATCCAGATTTCTGCAGAAGGGGATGGGTTGGGTTGTCCATTGCTGTTCTAAAATTATTAACTGCAATCAATCTCCATTTTCTTCTGTCTTGCTTAATTTGTTAGTTAAATTTGGGTTGTTAAAGAAGACCACATGAACTCCATTGGGAATGAATTGGGGCTTTCTGTTTCCATCAGATCAAATGCTAGTTGTTTGTTTTTCCTTGATCAAGAATCTGCAGGGAAAAAATGGTATCTGGAGAGAGTTTGCTACTGAAAGTTACATATAAACACTTCATTTTAAAATTAAAAAGTGATTAGATGGGAGAATTTACATTTTAAAAAGCTGCATTGGGAAATGTTTCTACCAGAGAATAAAACGGATGATTCTTGGACAATTTATGTGAACGATTATGAAAATAAGGAAAAATGGCCTAAACAGGTTTAGTATATTATGAAATATTAAAAAGGTAAGCAGTTATAAAGATTTTAATGATTCTTTTTAATCCATAGACAAAACAGCTGTAGTGGAATATTGCCCACCATTTTGAACAGTAAAGGAAACAGGATTTTACAAAGCTGCACATTCATCATAGCAATGAGGCAATAGAGAAAAGAAATTATGCTTCCCTTTCTTTCCCATTTAGCTAACTATTACGGTTGTAAGCCAAAAGTCAGTGAGCTGAGTTTTCCCACTATGAAGACTTCATTTCGTGGCACACCTGGGAAAGTGTGACTGTTATAGTACCTATCTGATTCCTTTATCAATGGAGCTCTCCTTTATCAAGAGCTAAGGTGTGGTTGCAGGCAATAGGTTATGCCTGTGTATTGTATGATTATGCCAAAAACCCAGTTGCTCAGAGAACTAATAAATGAAGTTGTAGAGACTCCAAATTCTGAAAGGTAGTTTAAATAGGGCTACCATATCTGGGCTGCAAAAAAATCCAGAGGACCACATTATGCCAGCAAAGAGATACAGAAAACATAAACTCTTTGCTGCCACATAGTGGTTATACAGATGTTTGTAGACTAAGTGTGGCAGCTGTATTTTAAATTCAATAATTTTTATATCATTCCTAAGCTGCGTCAGATACTCCACAAGTTCTCAAAATGTAATTCTGTGTGCTTAAAATGAATACACATAAATATCCAGTGGCACCCACTTTCATTTTATTAATCTAGCATCTGACCTAATTAAAGTGTTGAGAGTCTTTGTTCCAAGAACTTGCCATTAACTCCTCCTTTCCTTGTATTAACATTAACTTCTCTGATTTCAGGACTCAGTTTATTTTTTGGTCATCAGTTTTACGGGAGAACAGGGAATAGCAACAAATAATTACTAGCAAGGATGTCAATAGAGCAAAGTGTAATCACGCTTTCTTTACTTCGTCCTTATGGCCCAGAAACATCCAATTCAATCAAGTCCCATTGTGGACACTAGGAGAAACTTCCTCATGTTTGACAGTGGACCTTGATTGCTACAAGGTGCATGAAGGAAAGGGAGACATTTGTTTGCTGGCAATATCATCCAATTCAAACATTCTGAGCTCTAATGTCAATATTGGTATGAACAGTTTCTCATACAGAAAGATTACCATGAAACAAGACAGGAGGGGTAGGGTTTGAATGTATGAAGGTATGTATTTCATTTATATGCCATCATGTTTGAAAAAAAATCTAAAGAAGTAGTATTTTTAAATACAGCATTTGATCAGCATAAAATGAAAGCACTAGAAAATGAAAACAACAAAATAGAAATCAGCATATGCCAAATAAAATTCTGATCCCAATAGCCCATCACTGAGCCAAATGCAGAAAGATCATTTGTTGGTTGTACAAGCATAACACAGAATTTGCCCACAAATACAGCTGAATCTATATCTGCCAAAAGAAATAAGATATAATACAGGTCCTTATCTGGTCTATTAGTCAAAAGTACAGCCCCCCAGAGGAATATTACAATATCTACCATATAAGACTGCTTAGAAACATTAAACATTAAAGGTTCAATGCTGCCTGAGACTGATTAAATAGGTAAACATCTCTCCAGTTGGAAAAGGCTAAAAAATCTACCAGGATAAATGTTGTCTGTTAGTTTAGCCAAGTCCAGTTGGTGGGCACAGTTAAAAATTCTTTGTCCAGTACTTTGTTTAACTTTTTAAAATTCTTGAGGTAGATGTATTAGGTGAAAAGTTTTGTGAAGCTTATTGGACAAATAATTATCTGCTAAGGTAAAAGGCACCAGATCCCTGGAAATAAATTTAGCTTAGGCCAGTAGTTGATCAGTAAGAATAAAGCTTAGGCCCCAACTTTGATCAGGCCTACTTCAAGTCAGAGTGTTGACTTAGCACTTGAAGCTATTGAAACATGGGTTGGAGGAATCCTGGTTGTACCTTTTCCAGCTTAATACAATTACAGTAAGAATGGACCAAAGAGATGTACAGCAGTTGGGCTAGAACTTTGAGGTACTGTAGCTGATGAATTCCTGCAACCATAATTGTCTTTTCCTTCTGGTGCTCCCCATGAACCTTTGCCCAGAAGGTCCTTCCCTTTTGTAAATGGATACCTGATCTCTACATTCCCATTTATTTGTTACTTATGATTCAAAAGCCTGTATCAAAAACTGCCAAAGGACTCTTAATTTGTCAGCCTAATTTGTCGGCCTAAGATCAAGTATAGTATAATATAAAAATTACTAAGGTAGTTTAAGTAACAACACAAAAATATACAAAGTAAAAATAATTGAGTAAACAAAATATAAAAATAGATAAAACAGGAATAAAAGCATTGCTCTTTGCAGAAATTCATACAGAAACATCTGTTGGTTTTAGTTGAGCTGGAACACTTTCTAGAAGACTAGATATAAATTAATCTGTTATTTTGGGAGAAGTTAGATTTTTAAAAATGGCAAATATCTACTGGATTAATATACTCTGTTAAGTGTGTTTATTAAGTGACTGTACTACAGTAAAGGAACATAACTCATGTGGGTGGGAAAGTACAGAACAAAAAGCTGTTCATAGATTTTGAACATGCTGATTATCTCGGTATAGATATATTTTCCTTGCAATTCAAGATGAGACTTTTGTTCAGGGTAACACATGCGGACTACTCAGGTCTATCACATTTCATGTCTAGTTTTATTTGAATTGGACTGAAATGGATTTTAAGAATCAGTCTTCCATTTGCTGCTGGATAAACTAAGTAATTTTTGATCTGGTTCTACCATCCATGAGGACTTGTATCTATATCTGCATGCTTAAATCATGGTTTGGCTTCCTAGAACATAGATTGCAACTTAACATTTCTTATCACGTAAATGTTTTAGTGCTATAGCATCCTCTTATTTTGGAAATGTCAGTCAAAAGTTAACAACTGTGGTGCAGGATGGAGCTAATTATGCAACCATTTAATAGTCCACATTCAGTCTAATTTTATGTCATCTTCTGTCTCATTTCCAAAGATCTTTGGAAGTAATCAAGTCTGGCAAAAACAATCTGTCTCTTCCTCCTAGTTGCTTTGTGTGGAGAGAGAGACTTAAAAGGAATGCCAGAAAAGGATTTGTCTTAGCTTTTAAAGTTATATGTACCAATCTGTTTTACATTGGTGGTTTATAGACATGTGTGTGTTTGTGTGTGTGTTGTATGTTTGCAGATAACACAATCTTCTCAAGAAAGCTTCTAGTGTAAATGCAAATTAAACAGCTTTTAAAACCACCACAGTCCAACAAAATGTCTGTTACAAGAAAGTATATAATAGCTAGGCATTTGAAAAGCTTGTAAGGAAGGGGGCTGATGGACCTCAATTGTCAGTAGCTTCCATAGTTATGGGGATTAAGCCATTCCCCCCTTATCTGTATCTTAATGCACCCACAGTTATGCAGTGCAGTTACATTTTGGCCAGTTAGTGGAATAGAAGTACTAGGGTGAATGTTGCAGCATGGAGAAGTGATGGGATGGGTTAGTAGTAAGGAACCCATCTGGGATTAGGAGAATAGATAAAGAAGAATTCAGATTACTTATTTCAATAATCTGGTAAGTGATGGACAGAGGAAAATATGGTAGGAGGCAGAGGGAGGGCTGCTTCTGGGAAGAGGGAATTGGTTATTTGAGGCCAATTCCTACTTCTAGTCTCCTCAACCAAAAGACCAGTTTACCAGAAGTTTGCAGCCCGTGGTATTCAGCTGTTGCCTTTGAATACCCTGTCTGCCTTTAATAAGCTTGCCTCATCTTGCATTATCAGCTTTCCCCTCTTGGATGTGCCAAATGGGTTTCAATTTTTTCACGGCCACAAACTCAGAGGAAGGAAGGTGAAGTGGTAGTTGTCATTTGGGAGATCAAAGGCCACTGTCCCACAGACAATTGGATGTAAGGCCTTACTGGTAAAGCTGGTTTTTAGGGTGGGAATGCTGCTGTCTATTGTGCTGCAGAACAGCTTCCCTGCCTGAACTACTGGATCTCATTGTGAGGTTGGTAGTAGAATTCCTGAGGCTACTTGTCTCTGAGAACTTCAACATCTGAGGAGTTCTCTGGGAGAGGGGTCAGCTGTGGCTCAGGAGTTTGACACATTGTGGAGGCACACTAGATCTGTGATTTGTTTTGGAGCAGTTGCGATGTGATATAATGCTTGGGGACATTAATATCTGCACCTTGTCTTCGTTGATCACTTCCTGATTGCTGTGAAGTGTTCTAGTGCCACAAACCTCCATGGGAAGAAAGAACACTTTTTCAAGCATTATTGCCCTGACATCTAATGGAGCTTCATGGCTTCCAGAGGGTGCTTGAGGAGTTTCCTAAATTGAGAGTGGGCTTCAGTTGAGGCTCTTATTCTTTCCACAGATTGCTATTCAGTGGCTCTTTTTCAAGTGACCCATACCCTTTGGGGAAGGGATAGGCAGAAAGATTATCTAAGGGGGTGTTGTGAGAAATTTTCTATAATAGAGATCGAGCCCCAAGTCGTTCAAGTGTCACAATACTCACCCCACTCCTATTTAACATGTACATGAAATCTCTGGGTAGGATGATCTGTCAGCATGAGGTCAGGTTTCCTCAGTATAACTGTACATCTTGACATAAGTGATAGTGACAAAGTGCTGTCCAGGTGCCTGGAGGCTGTCTGGTTCTGAAATGGGAGAAACAGGTTGAGACTTGATCCCAGCAAGATGGAGTGACTTTGGGTTTGAAGGCTTACCTATTCCAATGAGATTTCATATTAACTCAGAATGAGCTAGCACTCCCCAAGATGCAGTTGGTTTGCAATTTGGGATCCTCTTGGGCTCACAGCTCCTGCTTTAGAAGCAGCTGCCAGCTGTAGCCAAGAAGGCTTTTGCCCAGTTCCATCTTGTGTACCATTTTTTATGTTTTTTAAAAATTAACCTACTACAAAAAACAAAGAGGGATAAAAAGAATACGCAAAATTATAAAATAAGGAAAAAAAGCTTTAAAAAGTTGCAACATACCTATATCAATAAATTGAAGTCATGATTCATTGCTGTCATCCCTAAGTAATCTATATTAATCAATTCTGCAAACCACTGAGTAGTTGGAGCCATATGTTTGTCTTTCTGGTGGTGAACAATAAGTCTTTTGGCTGTAAGTCCATTTTCTTTGTGCAGATGTCAACTCCCATGTGATAGAAATAAACTTCAAAAGAATATAAACATCTGAAAATATTAAATCTCAAAGTTGAGTTAATGCATGTAATTGCTTATTACCAAAATGTAACAGTATATTTAAATAAAGTTTTAATTTCACCACATCTGCAACATAAATGCAATAAAATCATTTCTTAAAATATAATTTATTGTTGAAAAGGATATAATCTAAAAATCTATTGACATTTTTATTCTTTTAAACATCACTTCCTTTCTATTAGTTAAATAAAACAGGCAGTCAAAACAAGCAAAAAGAAAAGAAAAAGATAATATACATACTTTAAAATTTTTGGAAAAAAATTAAAATAGCAAAACGATTTTAAAAAAATTATAAAAAGGGCATTTTGATAGCCCCCACCCCATCTCTTTCTTTCTCCCCTCCCCACCTTCTTTTTCCCCCAGTCACTAATTGCTACTTGAATATTTTTATACTTTGCTTTGGACACTATTAATTTTATACTTTGCTTATAGTACATTATTACTTTTATATTTTACATTATTACTTTTATACTTTGCTTTGGACATTATTACTCATTTTTGTTTGATCATGTTGATTATTATTTAAAACACTTTCTTTTTTTCTTCAAAAACCATATTCTAAGTTTCTTAGCTTGCCCTGCTGTGTGATATATTGTATATAAGGACACCATTCCTTCATGAATTTGGTTAGACTTCTGCTGTGAATATACTGTATAGAGTCAGTTTTTCCTTTGCTATATATTCTTCTGTTTAAGTCTCCCAATCCTATATTGACAAGGTTTCTCTTTTCCAATGTTGTGCCATATTGATTCTTGCCACTGTCAGCATATAGCTTAATAAATTATGATTTATTTTAATTATGGGACTTATGGGACTCTGGGTTTTGGGGGTGGGATGTTCCATTCAGGGCTGACGGGACAGACGTGTCAAGGCAGGAGTCAGAGGGTGGGTCATCTTAGGGGAAGACACCCCTGGTGTTTGGTACCAGTGGCGTGTTCTGGCCCTCTGTACTCACACCCAGGCCCTGGACAGCAGACCCATGGAGGCCCTGGCTTTCGGCTGTTGCTTCTTAATACCAGGTTGGTTAATAACAATGGGGCTATCCTTGAAGTATCCAGAAGCTACAATTGGTCCAGAATGCAGCCATGTGAGCAGTTTTGGGAGCCCCAAAGGTGGCCCATATAACACTGTTGCTCCGCGAGGTGCATTGAGTAGCAGTTTGCTTCCAGGTCCAATTCAAGGTGTTGGTTATCACCTTTAAAGCCCTACATGGCACGGGTCCAGGTTACCTGAGGGACCGCCTCACCCCCATTACATTGACCCATCCCACCCAGTCTGGCAGAGAGGGCATGTTGCGTACCCTGTCCACAAGACTGTCAATTGGCAGGGTCCAGGAGGAAGGCCTTCTCTACCATAGTTCCCATCCTTTGGAATAAGCTAAAATAAGCAAGGCCGTACCCTCCTGGCCTTCTGGAAGGAGCTTAAGATGTGGCTGTGCCACCTTGCTTGGGGCAGAATAGGGGATAGTTTGTCGTGGGAGTGGCTGGTGCCATAATATGGCCCCGGGGAATTTGAACATCTTCCATCTTGGATTTTAGCTTTTTACCTTATATATTTTATAATACTTATATACTTTTAGAGTTTTTATATTGAATATTTATATTTTATAATGTTTTTAATTGATATGAACCATTGTTGTTTTAGTGTATTGTAAGCTGCCCAGAGTCGTGTTTGAGATGGGCGGTGGAAAAATGTGCTAAATAAATAAAAATAAATAAATGATACTCTTGGGATCCTTGTGCACCAATTTTGACCTTTTCAGAAATGGGAGGCATTACTCATTATCACTCATATCTTAGTCTTCCTTCAATTGGACTATGCAGTGCACTTTATACGGGACTGCCCTTGAAGAGCATTTGGAAGCTACAGCTGGCCTAGAATGGTATGAGGCACTCATGACACCTCTACTTTGGAAGCTGCACTGGCTACCACTTGGCTTCTCGATGCAATTCAAGATGCAGATTGTCACCTTTAAAGCCTTCATGGTTTTGGGCCTACAGGACCAACTTCTCCCATTAACATCTACCCACCTAATAAGATTTAATAGAGTGAGATCATTAGGTAGTCTCTCAATCATAGATTGTCATCTTCAGAGGCCAGAGAAGTTGTCAACCCCCTCTTCTGGAATAATATTCCCTTGATGTGAGATTGGCCCCTTCTGGTTTTTAGAAAAAACTTGGTTTTACCAATTCAGGACGACTGGTCAGTTATGACTTGCTTCACATGATGGACTAGTCTTTATTAATACTGTTAATGTTTTAGTCATCGCTATCAGTTTTATAGAGAGTCAGTTTGGTGTAGTGGTTAAGGCACCAGGCTAGAAGCCAGGAGACCATGAGTTCTAGTCCCACCTTGGGCATAGAGTCAGCTGGGTGACCTTGGGCCAGTCACTCTCTTTCAGCCCTAGGAAGCAGACAATGGCAAACCACTTCTGAAAACCTTGCCAAGAAAACTGCAGGGACTTGTCCAGGCAGTCTCTGAGAATCGGAGCTGATTGAATGGATTAAAAAAAATCAGTTTTATAAGAGTATGATTCGATGTACAGTATATGGTTTTAATCCCAATTATGTATTGGAGAGTTGTTTGCTGCTCAGTTGCATATTGGAGCAGCCTATACACCCTGAATAACAACAACAAAAACAACAACCAATTAACTCTGCCTTTGTATGAAATGTGTTCAGATGCAGATAAATCATTTAGTTGAGTTTCCTTGGTTTAGTGAGAAAAGGCAGAACTGTGGCCTGCTACAGATTTTCCCAAGTTGTCTGCAAGAATAAAGGAGGAAATAAAGCAGTTCATTCTGACCATCACAACAGAAGTTTGAAAAAAGCAAATTCAGGGAAAGCGGGCCCAAACTAACAAGGAGCTGTGCAGGCAAAATATTTTATTTATGTTTTAATTAGTTTTATTTCCTACTTTTCCTGCAGGAGCTGAAGGCTTGAATAGCATTCTCTTCTCCAGTTTTATTCATAACACTCATTTATGATGTAGGTTGAACTGAGAGACCATCAGTCCAGAGGATTAGAAATTAAGTCCTATGAAGGAAGGTGGAAGGAATTGGGAATGTTTAGCTTTAAGATGATGAGAGGTGATATGAAATATCTGAATTAAATTTGTATTCCAAATTTGTATTACATTTGGGTTCTCAGAACATCTCTTCCTGACAAGCATAGACTTTCACTGGACATCTGGATAAGGGAAGCAGAAAGGTGCTTGTTAACTGCCCCACCTTCTCATCTGATCCTTCTATTGGACATATACTGTAAAAGGCCCTTATTTACACAAAGCAACTTTCACTCCTTATATAATACATTTGTAGATGAAATCAGAAGGTACATTTCCCCTCTTCTACAAGGCTGGATAAGAATGTCATAGATGTACATGTATGAAGTGAGCTGATGACTGAATGATGTTGGCTAGGAATTTTGGGAATGATAGTCCCAACATATGTGGAAAGCTGTTACAGGTAAGGAAGCCTGTAACGATTAAATCCATTCTAGAAACTGCCTCTAATAGAGTTGTGATCATATTGTGGTAATTGGCTATAGAGTAATTTGCATAGATTATCTTCACCTTATATAAGCTCGCAGACAGATACTCAAGGATCTGGAAGATTTATTTGATCAAGACTGCCAGTAAGTCACCAGGTCTCACACTCCAATTTAATTTTATGCAATCTTTTTATTTTTGCTTTTAGGACCAGCCCTGCCAATATACAAAGTGAAAGGGCTTCTAGATCAGCATGGATAGATAGATAGATATGCAGTGATAGATCTGTGTACAGGTAGTCCTCATTTAGCAATTGCCTTGTTTAGCAACCATTTGCAGTTGCAGATGGTGATAAAAAAGTAACTTTCTGACCAATCCTCACATTTACAACTTTGCAGATCTGTAAAGCAAAGGGAAATCTGAAGTAAGATCATAGGCACTGTCATGGTTTCACTTAGTGACTGCTTCACTTAACAACCAAGTTGCTGGTCCTAATTGTGGTCACTAAATGAGGATACCTGTATAACATGTAACCCATTTTATATTTCCTAGATTAGTTTGCCTTTAAAAATGGTATAAAATCTTAGTCCATTGCCAGCATGAAGTGACAATTGAATCATCCCTGTTGAATTGCTGGTGTATGTGGCATTTTATATCCTGGCACTGAAATGTTCTCAGAAAGTCTTTTATAAATACATAAAGGATATCTATGTATTCTCTTTTGAATGCTTTTTTCATAAGGACAGGGAAGTAAAAATGAGAATCATGGATTTTTGTTTTTAGCTCCCTTGGTTGTGGCATATTCTCTATTCCAAGATTCCAATTAAATGTCTGAGCTAATAGTAAATGATATGCAAGACAACAAATGTAAGACAACAAATGTTAAAAATTGCTGAGAGTCATTTGATTGCTGCAGGGTAGAAGTTTGGTCCTAAAATAAATAAATAATAAAAGTGTTATTTCTAACCAGAATAAAATATTCCTTTTATATACTGTAAATCTTAAGCACCACTCTTTCGAAACATTGGGAATGTTGAACAAATAATTGTAATAAGCAGTATGTTAGCTGTAAACTGAAAGAACATGAATAGTCAGAGACAGCACCAGTTGGCTCTTGGTTAGTGGCCTGGTTAATATTTAGCTACAAGAGATATGATTTGAATAGCAGTACATATTTTTCCTTCATAACTTCCCTTTGTATTGTCAGCTCAAAGAAAGTGGCTAAGAACGTCTTCCTGAGTCTCCAACAGGAAGATTTCAAGGGGATCCCTTCTGAGAGGTTTTCCTTCCATTTCGGAATCCTTCTTACTGGATTAAGAAAAGATGGCAGGTGTGAGCTCATGTATGAAATACTCCATGTTCATCTTCAACTTTTTATTTTGGGTAAGTCTGAGTTTTTGAAATGAATATCGCACAAATCAAAATATTGTTTACCCTTTAAATGTGATATTTAATGAGGAGTCTGGAGTCAAGTGTTCCAGTCACAGTTCTGAACAACAATGAAGAGAAATACTTGGTTATTTGCGGCACTGGAAAAGGCAAGGCGTAAGTGTGGAAATAGAGTCTTGTCTGGAACAAATGGAGAAAAGCCTTTAATATAAATACTTGCTTTTCTGCACAACAGCACCATGCATTTTACAAGTGTGTAAATGTTGGAAATTGACCAACTTTTGGAATGATTTAACAACTGTGTTGCAAAATAAAAATATAGAGATAACACGATCATCTGCCAATATATTTATTGAATTTAAAAACTTTGTGTCCTATGTAGTTATTACCTGTTTCAAATTGGGAGTGAGAGCACATGTTGAATTTCAAGAGATTACTGGGATAGTTAAAATGCCAGCATGTGTGTGTTTGCTATAAACCCAGATCAATCTGGATACTTTAACCTAAGTTCTTAAGTTTCATTTGCGGTGGCTAATTTGATTTTCTGTCCAATCAGACTTTTATTGATGTACCTCTGTGATTCATCACTTTCCAAAGATAATTTGGTCTTATTCATATGTTATTGTTTCAGGCATGTGTGAGTCTGAAAAAATATAATTTTAAAGGAATTCTTTTGTTTTTTATAACTGAGCTCTCATATTTACCTTGTATTCAATTTCTTGAATAAATCGTTGGTTTGACAAACTGATGTTTTAGGATTGCTCAGTTTCACTGCAACAAGCATTTTGTGATTGGCTATCTTCTTATGGCAGCCATGACACTTCCTCAAAATTTGAAATATCCCACAGGGATCATGTTCCATTCACAGATTATTAGCAAAATGATGTGTGTGAGTATATATATGAGTATGTATGGGTCTATCAATCTGTCTTTGGTTGGGTGAGAGAAATCGCTATCACCCACCAAACTTTACTTGTTCAGGTTCCAAGAAAACCTGGAATCAATTGTGATCTACTTAAAAGCATTAATGCTCAGTGAAATTAGTCCTTATCCACAGGGAGGGAGCCACCAGGAGAAGGCCCTTCTTCTCGGTCCCACTAGATGGACCGCCTTAATGTGGGGCATGTAACATACAGCACTTCCCCAATCTGGTGGGTCAGGTAGATGTAACTGGGAAAAGGTGGTCCTTCAAATAACCTGGCCCCAAGCCATGCAGGGCTTTAAAGGTGGTAACCAGCACCTTCAACTGGACCTGGAAGCCAATTGGCAGGAGAGGTGACACATGCAAATCTGGACTTGCACAAAACCATGCAGGCCACCACATTTTGAACCAATGGAAGCTTCCAGATACTTTTCAAGGACAGCCCCATGTAGAGCGCTTTATAGTAGTCAAGATGGGAGGTGACCAGGGTATGGGTGACTGTGAGCAGGGCCTGTTGGTCCAGGAGAGGGCATTTTCCTCTCAAGTTTCTTAGAGCTGGGCAACGGCACAGGGCATTACTGAAGGGAAAGGGAGAAAACTTTAGCTTTTTATCCAGTGTTTTAAAAATATACTTTAAAAAAAATCAAACACAATATCAAGATAAAAAAAAACCAAAAAAAGAGAATTCACAGGGGTGTCCACAAGGTATGGTAAAAAGAAGTCAAGATGGCGGTGGGATCTTTTTACATGTGTCACATGTGTCTTAAATCAAAATCAAAATTATATTCTAAGTGAGAAATTGGCATTGTATCCAAGACAAAACTTGGAAAATAAAATTTCCTTGGTTAATAGGATCAGTTTGTATACGGTATTTGTGATTGTTAATGTGTATGAAGATGGGATAAATAATAGAAATAATTTTTCAGGCATCTTGTCATGTTCCCCGTTTCAATGTTCTGTTAACATCGTAACGTTACACATGTCAAACCGTTTTTCCGTGTGTACTCAGCTTGCTCTTTGCTGGTATTTTCCATTCGTTCTCTCTTCTTTGTTTTGGGACTTTGGAATGTATGTTTGGGTTTCCAATCCTATTCAAGGTTACTTTCCCAGGCGCATGTAACGGTTGCTAGCACCTGGGAGGGGGTGCTTGCTGACGGGTGCTTGGGGCGGGACTGGATTGAAGGCAAGGCTTTTAAGTTTGTATTTGGCGCACTTTTGCTCATTCTCAGCTTTCTCTGTATTTGCATACTATTCCTTTAATAAATCAGTTATCTTTAAGCCCGGGCTTGTGAGACTGAGTATTTGGGATTAGGCAACCATTACATATCTGCATCAAGTTGTGGGTTCCTTTTTTTTTTCTTCAGGATATTGATTTTTTTTTTTTTCCCCCTTAACTAGATATGTGGTTGTATTATTCTGGCAGTTTCTATATGGATACGTGTCAGCAAAGATGTTCAAGCGGTAAGTGTGCTTTTCCCCTATTATTGTAGCAGCAATAATAGTAGCAATAATAATTGTTGGTGTCAACATGTATCACAGCCTGCACCCCTCCTGGCAAGTCACAGAAAAATAAAGTGGATAAAAATGAAATAAATTCTTTTGCAGTCTTCTTGGGCCTGTAGGCATGTGATTAGGGAAATCAGTTTTGGAAGATGAGATCAATTTCACAAGTGATAAATAGAATAACTTTATTTAAAAAGGGAAACAATAACGTAAAAATTCTTTTTGTTGCTTTAAGTAGTCATATTTAGTAGAATAAAGTTATTCTATTTATCAATTTCACAAGTGATAAATAGAAGAACTTTATTTAACAAGGGAAACAATAACATAAAAATTCTTTTTGTTGCTTTAAGTAGTCAAGATACTGAAGACAATTTTAAAAAGCCTGTAAAGGGAAAATTATAAAAATTAAAAATTAATGCTCTGAAGAGACAAAAAGATGTTATTGGTTTATTACTGAAGTCACACAATAAGGAAAAATAAACATAAGAAACAATAAAGATTTCAGTGTCACAGACATCAAAGTAAATCAGAAGTCTAATTGCTCATTCCTGACTAAATATTTACCTCTTATCTTAGAGACAGTAGATTGTCCCAGCAAGTGATTATTGCATGCTCCTCCTGGATTTTTCCAGATTCTTGTTATTATAGCCTTAAATTAGAGACATGGGGAAAATACCATTTTAGGTCTTTTTCTTTTCCTGGTACCCAGATTTCTGGCTGGGGTTTTAAGAAGCCAGAAGCCTTCTCTCTACAAAAGGGCTTAGGTAAGGGTCTTCCCTTGGGAAGGGAATCTTCTCTTAGGACCTTAGACAGAGTGGTGTATCGGTTATATCTCTCTTTGTAGCTAGAGTGTTCTGTAAAAGCAGGTGGGCCTCACTGAGAAATGAAAGAGAGAGCTTCTGTGTAAGCTGTTTCCACTTTTCGTTCATCTCCACCCATACTTAAGCAATCCACTGCTGTATCTTGCTGCCTTCTCTAGAGTTCCAGCATTAGAGCAATGTCCTTGGGTGCTGCACAATCAGAATGAAATGCCATGAATCAGGGCATTGCATTAGGGCAAAGTAGCTTGCTGATAACATGACTTATAGTTGACTAATAGAGAGAGCTGTCCGTTTCCTCCTACCTTCCCTTTTAGAACCTTGGCCTCCTTGACTATTTCACTGATTGTATCTGAAACCTCATATTTCTGTTTTTACAGGAACTCCAAATGGACCCCAGACTGTTTTCTGCTGTTAATCTCCTCATTGCTGTGGGCTCTGTCATCATGGTGCTTGGTTTTCTAGGTTGCTGTGGTGCTATGAAGGAGAGCCAGTGCATGCTCCTCCTGGTAGAGTTTCAATTTCTGTAACATTTTCTTTGCCAATATTTTCAAAGCAATACTCTGAATGGGGAAACCATGCTTGACCTACTTGGTTGGACCATAAATTTCCAGTGCAAGGATATCTGGGATTTATGAAAATTTCCCAAGCAGGAATGGGCAGGGTGTGTCTTGTACTGCCAATGAAAAGAGATCATGTAACTGTATTGTCTTGGACTCATTATCTCCTGTGTGGAAAGATGTGAGATTAAGGACGTTGTGAGAAAATATGAATTACAAATGAAAGATAAGGTTACCTGGTTTCCTTCCTAAGCCAAAGTCCATAAATATTGTTGCACAGCTGCATACTAGGCAGGAACTCTAATATTGGCTGTTGTGAACTTCGATACATGAGGAACACCTGGGCAGCAAAGGAACCTGAACTGAGTAGCTTTCAGAATGAGAACAAAATGGCTGCTGCTGTCTAAATGTTTGTCATAACTGCTTCCCTCCGTTGCAGCCAATTTTGGATATTCTGATTCCTAATTTGATTCACTATTTACATAGGGCTGTCCTTCACAACAAAGAAAGGGCACTGATTTCTTTATGTGCTTCAGAATACAGTATCTGCTGCATCATAATACTATTCTAATAGTTCCTCAAAAAGGGCATGCTCTACCCCATAATGCAGAGGTAAAGGACATGTGTAGGGTGCCAGATTGTTTCCCTAATTATCCTTAAATTGCTTTTGAGTTGAGTTGAGCTGTGGCAGTCTTGGTACTCAATGTTTTTCTCATTTGGGGAAGATGAAGAACTGAAGGACATGGGTTTGCAACCTGGAATGCTTACAAGATGGCATTGCCTGATCTCAGTTTCCCCAATTCTTCAGAAAAGATATAGGACAGAGCTGCATTTGCATGTGATCATGCCATCTAAGTAACTGGGCAGTTTGTAAACAGTCTCAGAGTTAATCAGGTTCTGTACCCTTGCACCAGTCAGAAGCTTGCCCAGCCTCCATGTTTTCACACATTTCATCACCTGGACAGGTCTAATCAGTACTTGATAGAGAAAACTTGAAAGCAAGTTCAGAATCAGTGGTTATATTTTATTTGTTTGTTTGTTTGTTTGTTTATTTATTTGATTTCTATAGCCACCCATCTCAACAAGTGACTCTGGGTGGCTTACAACAATAAAACCATAAAACAATTAAAACAATTAAAATATAAAATAAATACAAAATAAATATATATGGCTGCCAAGTGAGCAATGCATAGATATTAATAGAACCAAGAGTTGGGACCATCCACACGCTCGAGGCCCCAGGCCTGGGCACAAAGCCAGGTCTTTACGGCCTTACGAAAGGCCAACAGGGTCGGGGACATCCTAATTTCTGGAGGGAGGATGTTCCAGAGCGCAGGCGCTACAGAGGAGAAGGCACGCCTTCTAGTTCCCACCAACTGACACTCCCTGGCTGATGGGACCCGCAGCATACCCAACCTACTAGATCGAATTGGACAGGCAGAAACAACTGGGAGAAGGCGGTCCCTTAGGTAACCTGGCCCAAAGCCATGAAGGGCTTTACCGGTGACAACCAGCACTTTGAATTGCACCCGGAAGCACACTGGCAGGCGTGCTGTGATAATGGCAGGTGTATAGCTACCAAAACAGAAGAACTTGACAAAACCCTTTAAGAAGTTTTAAGTAGTTAAGCCAGCTATAAAATAAAGATCTTCTCCTCTCCTCAATATTCCTTTCTACTTCAACATTGGTTTTAATGAATCATTTTTATACTGTCTTGTAAAATACATGTTTGACTTTTGTGAGGCTCCATTATTTTAATCCAACATTGTCCATCATGCTTGTTGAACAATGATCTCTCTATAAATATTTATGCTCAGACTAATCAAAATCATGGATGGCAGTTAAAGCTGTTTTGGTTATACCTATTGAAATCAATGGATCTTCAGTTTTTCAGAGCTTCCTTAAGGACATTTAATTTCAAGTGTTTAACCTACGTATGACAAAGTCTGGGACTAATCCATTAAGTGCTGCAATATGTATTAATATACACATGGTCTACTTTGACCAATTATGCAGATGCACTATGTTACAATATAGGCAACCATACCAATGGAAGGAAGCAATTCATTATTATAATGGATGGAAAGCAATATATGTCATTCCCATCAGCCCTGCCTTGTAAAAATTATTGCCTAGAGAAAATGCAGCTTTGCTGTAGAATTATGTCTAATTATAGTACATACGTAAAAGTTAATTTCAGTCCATTACAGTTTTCCTATCCTACACAATAAGTTGTATGTATGTATGTATGTATTTATTATTCAAATTTTGCTACCGCCCATCTTCCCCAAAAGGAGGACTCTTAAAATACCTCCTGTGTACAACTTTGGAACATTAAAGAAGAAAACCTGCCTTGCTTTGCCTGTACACACATTCTGATCTCAAAAATCTATCAGCCTTTCTTAATGGTGTATTTTCAATGGATTTTTCTTTCATTTTGTAACATTGTTTTATAATATTGTAAACCACTTCAGAACATTTACAATGAACAGCAGTATGTAAATACACCCATCTGGAGCTCAGATGATTAATTTTTCTGTTTCTTCCCACTAGTTTTTCATTGGACTACTGACAATTCTGCTTCTTCAAATTGTAGCAGGCATTTTGGGAGGAATATATAAATCTCAGGTATTTCATTCTTCAATCTTATTAAGTTATATAGTGATTAAATTATATATGCTGATTATATTATCTGTTCATTTGCAGATTGAAAGCAGCCTAAACCAGACTCTCCAGAAGGAAATTTCCTTATTGCAAAGTGATGATCAGGTTTTCATGGAAAAATTTCACAAATTTGAGATAAAGGCAAATTAAATTTATTAATATTTACTGCTATTTTTTATTCTGCTTGTTCTAACATCTCAGAAACAAACTATGTTTGAAAACCATTCTCACCTCCAATTCCCTAATTTCAGAATAGCAAATACAGATCAGGCTACATTGGGCACAAATAATCTGTACCAAAATACCTGAATTCTAGTAACATTAATGAGTTGAAGAAATTATGCATGTATTTGGTATTCCAGGCAATTGTATATACAGTATATGCAATCTACTAGAGCCTGCCTATGACACTGCCAACTTTTCATACAAGTATCTTTTTCTCTAAGCCTGGCTATAGCACCTTGCCAGTATTCAAGTTCCTACCAGTGGAAAAGCAGACTGCCTGCAACCCCTACAGACCCACAGCATTGCAAAAGGCTCACCACACACCCACAGTATCATCTCTCAAAACTAGCTGATATCATGGGAAGAACAGCTGATTTGACCTGATACAAAGCCCTGATAAGATGCTCTTAACCTCATGATCAGAACAATACAGAAAAACTTTTCAAAAAGCACAATTGCTTTAAACATGACTGTGGTGTGTAATCAGGAGAAATATCCTTTCAAAACTTGAAATGATACAGACACTTCTTCAGTAGACTCACACACCATACAAAATGTCAGAAACTACTTGGCATATGTGTGTAAAAGTGTGCTCACTCAGAAATATAAAGAGGATCGTAATTATATCACTCCCAATCCTTTTTAAAAAGAATTAAACAATAAAGATTCAAGTAACAACTGATTTTTAAGTTAAATAAGACAAGATAGGACAAACAAAAATGTATGAAACAGAATGTTAGAAATTCTTTTTTTAAAAAACTTTATCACACAAAAACTTGGCTCTTTAAGTAAAATGGATCCAGAACATACTACAAATCTGCTTTAGGTTTGGTAACCAAAATAAAATATGATCCCTTATATCACACATAGTATATTAAACAGATGTTTACTATTCCAGGACAATTGTTTTTCTTTAGAATTCCTATCTAAATGTAGCATCAAGAGTTTTTTCCCTCATGTTGGCTTTTGAATATCATTTAATTGTAACAGTGTCATAAACAGCCATTCAGCTTGGATGTTTTCATTACAGTATTGCTGATTTTTCTCATTTTTGCATTTTTTAAAGAAATTATGCATCTTTCTTCATAGTATTTTTGGTTTGATTTTTAAATAGAAGCATTGAAATTATCTGTATTCTGGCAACCTTGGCAAACACATTTTTACTCTTTGCGAAGCTATCTTTCTTCACTGAGCTTCACTAAAGTCTTCTTCATTATTGTTTTTCTTGTAGAACAAATGTTGTGGTGTGCTTAATGGACAGTCTGATTGGGGATCAAATGTTGCTATTTACAGTGGCTGTGAATGTGAGAAGAAAGACATAGGTACGAGTTACTGCAATGGAAATGTGTATAAAAAGGTAAGAGAAATGTTTTGCGTGAATACACCAATGACTACTAGTTTTAGTGGCCATTGTGGCCTCTAACATCATATATCATGGAATCATTCTAGGGAACAATAATGCAGGATCATTATCAGGTGTTGATTGTATATTTATACTTCTCTGTTCTTCACCCAGGAAGCACCAGGTTAGGGGAAAGCCAATGAAAATCTTAATTATTAGAACTTGCAGTTTTGTTACTTGGGGGCTTTTCAGTCTTGATTCCTGGCAACTGCCTAGACAAGTCCCTGCAGGGTTTTTTGGCAATCTTTTTGGCCTTCTTCTTGGAACTGAGAGAGAGTGACTGGCCCAAGGTCACCCAGATGGCTTCATGCCTAAGGCAGAACTAGAACTCAAAGCCTCTCAGTTTCTATCTCAGCGGCTTTAAACTCTACTGCATTATACCAAAATGGGAATTTATTCTTTAGGATCCTCCTTCAAGCACTGGGCCAGGATATTTTGTGAACTATTAGCACACATTGGTATGTGTTATGTGAGTTACTGATTTCTCTATAATATATGTTTATATATAGCTTTTTAAAAGCTGGTGCTTTAAAAAAATGTTTCTAATGTTAGCCATCAGATTCACTTGGCGAGTGGGCAGCCATATAAAATGAATGAATGAATGAATGAATGAATGAATGAATGAATGCTTTAGTGAGTGAATTCCTTAACACAGTGATGCTTCTTTTCTTCAGGTTCACAACAAATCATGGTGAAAGTTGGGCTACTTTAACAAACAGCAGAGAGATGTTGTGCTCATCCCTGTGTAATATCCAAAGCATTTCTTCCAAATAATTTTTTTGGCATGCACGTTGCTCTTTGTACTTATTCTGTACTTATTCTTATTCTAGAATAAGTACAAATATACCAAAGTCTTCCTTTATATAATGATATATATATAATGATGTACAATCTACTATCTAATGTCTGATGCATTGATAAAGGCTTGTGGAAATGATCACAGTGAAAATTGAGAGGGAAGTTAGACTAATATTCGTATGACTTAATATTTATTATCACAACTGGGCTTTTATCAAATTCTGTAAGCCAATTTGCTTTTGTATTTTTTTTTACATTTCTTCCATTACAATATTAAAATATGAAATTCATAGAAAATTCCTAAGTGATTCAGGCATTGACCAGCCTTAGTGCTTGGCTTTCTAAAGACCTGTTTCTTCTGGCTCTTCTAAAGCTGGGTGAAACCAACTATGGGATTTTTTTTTTGTTTCTTAAATGTTACCATTTTAATAGTTATCAGAACTGACTCAGATCTTATTTATTTATTTATACAATTGATTATTCACTTTTTCATTAGAATTATAATAATTTCACAGCAGATCTTGAAAGTTTAAAAAATGAATATATTTTATCAGTTCTCCTTTGCCTTTTGATACCAAAGCAAAACTAACCTAAATTTGTAGCATGGCTACTAGACTATAAATAGCTGGTGCATGTATGACTTCTTTCATTTTTGTCTTTCAGAGTTGTTCAGCTGTAATTATAGAAATCTTCAAGAACAATATGGTCATAGTTATGGGGATAGCATTTGGACTGGCATTTATTGAGGTACAAATAAAGTCTTCTTTCAACTTGTTACCATATTGCAAGCTATCCTGTTAGTAATACACTAAACCAAATGATTGTGGCTGATCAAGGTCACCCACTAAATGGAGGATGCATGAGCGTACCTCAACAGTATTGATAGCGACTTGATGAAGAATATCTCTGGGTGTTCAGAAATGGGCTGCTGCTGCTAGTGCTGCTACCATCCCATTTTCTAGATTCAAAAGTCCTGCCAACTGTTTTGGGGGTGGGGGGAGTTAAGTCAAAGATGGAAACAAAAGATCAGGCCCACTGAATAAGTGGAGCCACTTCTGTTGCATACTCCTATGTCTTATGAAGGTAGGTTGGAAAATACTGATTGTGAATTATATGAAAAATAGTTGAGATGTGAACTGAACAAATCCCTGCTCATTAGAGGCTATGAGTGGGATCCTGTTGGACTTCAGAAGTCAGACTCCTTGACAGTGGAGTTCAACAGAAAGAAGAAACAAGGAAATAAAATAAGTTGTGTGTTCTGATAGACTTCCTGTTGAGTAAGCAGAGGCTGATACAAAGATTGTAAATAAGATATAAGGCAGACAGTAGAGTGAATCACCAAGTGAAATAATAGAAATTTGGAGGAAGAGTTCAAGGGAGATATCCCTAAACATTTTCCCTCTAAGTAGATAGGAAAAAACAAGCAGATTGGATCAGCGAGTAATCACATATGAACTAAAAAGAGAGGATAAGTATTTATTGGATAAAACAATGGGGCTGTAACAATTATTGATAGAGGAAACAACTGTTCACAAAGGAATAGAACCAAATAAAGAAGCAAGCTGAATGGATGAGAGTCATAACTAGCAATAAGCCAGTAAGAAGGTACTCCATGTCACATCAGAAACTTCTTTCAGACCCACGCATAATGACCAGGCTATAAATATCCATAGGAAAAAATAAAACAAATTACTGTGGTTATAGGAAATGAGAATCTGGAGACCTGAAGGATAGGAGCTATATGCAAGAGGACAAAACGTAGTGGTATCTATAGTTGTGCTACAACTATTGCAGCAGTAGTAGTATCTATAGTTGTGCTACTTATAATAAGTCCTTCTGTTTTATATTAGAAACTTAATAGTCTCTTATGGGTTCATGTGCAACCACTCACAGCTTCAATCTGCTTGCTTTTTCCTCAATCCTACCTTGAACCTCACTACAAGGAACAGAAACTAATATGTGCAAACTGAAGCTCCTGGCTTGTGAAGCGTATTTCCAGGGAATACATATCAGAATAGTGATATCTGCCAAATCTCATCAAACCTTCTGACAAGTATTCCTGCTTATCCATGAGGGGACAAATTAAATTACCAAGGACAAATACACATTTTCCTTGATTTAGAATTTCTATGCAGAAGTTGAAAATGAAATTCTGAAATTGAGTTAAAATCTGCAGGGCCAGAGGGACCGTATCCTATCAGCTGAAGAGGGAATATTAACAACAGCAACAACAATTCTGTTCCTTCCAATGACATCACAACATCACTGAATTGCCTTTTGAGACTTTTAGAAGTTTAGGAGGTTGAGCTGCAGATCCCAACCCCTCAAGTGAGGTTCA
Organism: Candoia aspera; assembly: GCF_035149785.1. Classification (NCBI taxonomy): domain Eukaryota; kingdom Metazoa; phylum Chordata; class Lepidosauria; order Squamata; family Candoiidae; genus Candoia; species Candoia aspera. The sequence continues at coordinate 45,671,252 of NC_086159.1, forward strand.
TCTTTGCTCTAGAAGATAGAAACAGTATTTAAGAGTTTCGTAGTATCTTATTATCACTGGCAAGCTGTTGTATCTATTCTTTTTGGAGCCTGACAGAAACTCCATCCATTAAGTTTCCCTGAAGCAAATTCAGGTAGTTCTCACTTAGTGACCACTTGTCAGTGACTGTTCGAAGTTATGACAGTGCTGAACAAGGAGACTTATAACCAGTTCTCGAAGTTGCAGCTATCACAGCATCTCCACAGTCATGTGATCTTGATTTGGACCCTTGGTAACTGGCACACAATTATGACAGTCACAACATCTCACAATTAAGTGATCACCATTTGCGACCTTCACTACCAGCTTCCAACAAGCAAAGTCAATGGGGAACCTGGCAGGAGGTCACAAGTCATGACATCGTACTTAATGACTGCAGGTAATTTGCTTAATGACAGCAACTGGAACGGCTGGAACTGCTGTCGTAAGTTGGCGTGGTCACGTGATTTTTCACTTATGACCATGTTCTTGGTGATGGGGTTCCCAGTCCCAGTTACGATCATTAACCGAGGACTATATTTATTTTATTTTATTTTATTTTATTTTATTTTATTTTATTTTATTTTATTTTATTTTATTTTATTTTATTTTATTTTATTTATTTTATTATTATTTCTATAGCCACTCATATCAGCGAGTGACTCTGGGCGGCTTACAACAATAAACCATACAACAATTAAAACAATTACAATTAAAACAGTTAAAATATAAAATAAATACAGAATAAATATACACGGCTGCCAAGCGAGCAATGCATGAATGTTAATACAGCCAAGAGATGGGACCATCCACATGTACGAGGCCCCAGGCCTGGGCACAAAGCCAGGTCTTCACAGCCTTACGAAAGGCCAGCAGGGTCGGGGACATCCTAATTTCTGGAGGGAGGATGTTCCAGAGGGCAGGCGCTACGGAAGAGAAGGCACGCCTTCTAGTTCCCACCAACTGACACTCCCTGGCTGATGGGACCCGCAGCATACCCAGCCTACTAGATCAAATTGGATGGGCAGAAACTACTGGGAGAAGGTGGTCTCTTAGGTAACCAGCCCCAAGCCATGAAGGGCTTTAAAGGTGACAACCAGCACCTTGAATTGCACCCGGAAGGACACCGGCATCCAATGCAGCTCCCGTAGCAGTGGTGTTACATGTGTCGAGTACCCGACACCATTTACTATCCATGCAGCTACATTCTGCACCAGTTGAAGCTTCCGAATGCTCTTCAAGGGCAGCCCTATGTAGAGTGCATTACAGCAAATACAGTAAATATATGTATTTAAAAGCAGCTATATAAATCATATTACAACCAAATCAACCTAAATAAAGAAACAACAGTATACTTTTGAGCAGAGTTTATCACTACTATGGTTTAGGTTAATGTTATCTAGACCAACATTTCCTAAAATTAGTGCATATTTTTAATAGACACATACACACACACGTGTGAGTGTGTGTTTAGTCTCCTCTTCAACATACATGTTCTTAAAACGATTTATCCAATATTCTTCTGTAAGTCCCCAAAGCAGTGTTTCACACATAAATGAAATTAAGAGCCTCCTGTAAAGACAGGTAGGAGACAATTATCCATTACTTGAGAGAACACATCTCCTGGACCAGGGCTGCAACTAACAGGGGTTGCCAGGGGCATATGCCCCAGGCGCCACGCTGCTGGGGAGCCTAAATGCGTGCTGGGGGGGCACCAAAATGGGCGCAGAATCCATTTGCCCCGGGTGACACAGACCCTAGTTGCGGCTCTGTCCTGGAGTGGGTCAAGCTATGCCATCTGTGGAACTAATAATATTGCCAGTCCAAAAAAAAACCCCCCACTGGATTATTTTTTCTGCATTGAATCTTTGTCTCAGTTAATGTACATTGTTCCACTTGTGTTTCTTAATTAGTCTTTGTGGTTGATTTTTCTGTCCTAAGATCAGGAAAAAAAAACACCAAGTTTTTTTTTTAAGAAACTGCATTTAGCTGGTCAATCTTTTGTGGGTGTGAGTGTGTGGGTGTGGGTGTGCCACTGAGTCAGTCTTGACTCCTGGCAATTGCCTGGATGCCCCTGCAGTTTTCTTGGCAAGATTTCAGAAGTGGCTTGCCATTGCCTGCCTCCTTCCCAGGTCTCAAAGAGAATGACTGGCTGAAGAACACCCAGCTGGCTTTGTGCCTAAGGCAGGATTAGAACTCACAGTCTCTCAGTTTCTAGCCTGATGCTTTAACCACTATGCCAAACTGGCTGTCTTACACCCTTAAAAACAGTGAAGATGTCATGATAATACTAAAACAAAGTGCAGTAAAAATAAAACCTTAGATTTAACATGACCTCTGGGATCACGGTATCATTGATACGAATGGAAATATTTTGATCCAGATATGAGAACCTGTTCTTTCTAATGGTTGGATTAATGCTGTGATGGGTTTGGGATAACATAACGCCCAGGAGCTAGATGTTAATCTAAGAGTGAAGGTTATCTCAATAACAAGATTTGGAACTTGGAACTCTTGCTATGAATTCCAAAAATTTGATGGGTTCAACAAGAACAATATTAGAAGTCCAAGCAAACAAAGCAGTAAGGCAGGATTTTTTTAAAAAATGGAAAAGGAAACTACCTTATTTAATTTTATTTACCTTTCCAGATAGATTCTTAGTTTCTGATATCACAATTTACAGAAAAGGGTGTAACATATGCAGCTGGTTAACAGTTAATACAGATTACAGTTGCTTGGAAATCTGAACTTCCCTTTGTAGACATCTGGCAACTTATTACTATAGCTCATTCTTTTGGAATGGTAAAGCCTTCCTTGGGTGAAGCAAGAATCTATTTTGAGGGAGGCTGTTTCTTCTCTCTCTCTGGTTTGTGTGGACTCTTTGCTTTTGTTTTAATTTCTGCTATTATAGGGCTTTCACTAGAGATTGCATGTTTTCTCAAAATAATGAGAAATTTTTTCGACAGTAGTAGTTAGAGGAGACCCTGAAGGCTGGAGAACAGACGCTTGAAGCTGCATGTGGTCCTGGGACACAGGTGGCTTACCTCTCCTACAGCTGATGTATACTGGCCATACTCTCCTATAGCTACTGTAGGTATTTTAGAGTGAATTCCAGTTACCTATATTTGTGGAACAGTGAAGCAAACAGCCTTGCCTTAATAGCTTCCTCTTTTTCTGTAGCCTTCTTGTTCACTGTTTGCTTCAACTGCTGATTACAAATCTCTAGTCAGAGATGATTTGTGCACAGAAATGTATCTGCCTGATGCAGGTATTTTAAAAACATGATTTTTTTGTTCACATCCAGAGTTCTGATTTTTTTTAAAGCTCTTCAGGAACACTTGGTAGCTTTAAAATTGATTATTTTAAAGCTTCAGTGAAAAAGTTCCATTTGGTAGTCAGTTTCAGTTTTACTTAAACAAAGCATATATGAATGTGATCCAATTTCTAGCTTAATTTGTTATTAATATTTTGTTAAAGTGAAGTGACCAGTTATCCAGAACAACAAATCCTCACATTTATAACAGTTGCACAAGAATTCAAATTAAGAAGAATTTTGTGGCACCTTCAAGACAAGCCATTTTTTAAAATCTTTCCGTAATATGGGATTATACTCCATGTGTTTGATGTAGTGAACAGTATTCCATGAAAATTTATGCAAGAATACATTAGTTAAACTTTATGCAAGACTGTTGTTTTTGCTGTAATATATTATAAAAATGCAAGTAACTCGCATCTTTATGACTAAGGCTTTCCAATACAAAGGTTTCAAACTAAGAATTCTAATGTTGACAGGAAGCACATGAAAAATCTTTTCAACTCTCAAGAAATCTGATCTCTCTCCCAGAAGTATTGCAACACAGCACAGCAGTAGAATCTCACAACTTGTCTTCACCCGTTAAAGCAATCCATCTTTCAGAATAAATTTAAGTTTCCCATACTGTGGTATACATGGGTTCCATTAATATCCCACTATCAGAAAGTCATACCTCTAAAAATTGTGTTGGAAGCAATCTTTAATACAGCAGATTTCATTAGTCCATAAATCCAAAAAGTTTGCAAACAAAATGTTCTTGCTGTGTACTGAACTCTTACGTGGGGAATCTGAAGCTGCCAAACAATGCCATAAACATCTTTCTTTTTCAGATTGTTGGTCTGGTGTTTTCAATGAGCCTTTACTGCCAGATCCAGAACAAATGAAACCATGGAAGTGTCAGAAATATGTCATCAACCAAGTGAGAAAGCTTTGTAAATTGAGGAATTGGTATTTGGTTTGGCACCCACCAATAAATGACAGAAGTAGCTGCGATGATAACCACAGAAGCACTAATGGAAAAAGATACTTCATGAGTTATGAGTTCCAAATCTGTTTAAAATTAGAGAAATTAATGATCTGTAGCTGGATTTTTTTAAAATTTTGGGGTGTTTGTGTTTTGGGATGGTGGTATTTTGTAACCTATTTGAAGATTACACCTCAAAAAAAAAAAGCACTTGCTCCATATTGTGCTGACCCAACAAATTGTTTTCTACTTATCTGGTAACTATACCTGTTTTCTGAATTAAAGTTGCTGTCTACTTCACCATTTCAACTAACAAAGTTTATAGTTGTATATATGTGTGCACACACACACAAATATATACAAGAAAAATTCTTGCTTTCCAACTCTGCATGCAGAGACACATATACATGTTTCACCTTTTAACATTGCTGAAATGCTGTGAAACCTGCCTGCTCTTTGAACAAATTGATCAATCAGTCTGTCCAATCAATCCAATGGAGTCAGATTATCTGCATCACTAGAGGTTGACTTGAGAGATGCAAGCAAGCTTTCAACAGTAACTCTTGAAAAGTCAGAGCAGGCAGTCTCTATGAAGTTGGCTGTTTTTCCTTACAGCATAATCCCTATACATATTAAAGTTAAATGGTACTTTCTCTTAAGAAAGGAGGTATTGGATTACAGCTTTAATTTTCTCAGAAGAAACAAAGATTTCTTTCCTGGCATTATTTCACAGCTTATGGGTAAACTGGGATAGCCATTTAGCAAGCAATAGCTTACTAAACAGTTTAAATTATGCCAAGCTGAGTCAGTTGTTAATCTCTTGCTAAGAGACAACAATGTTACCACTGGTCTGCAACTTATTTGGATAACCTGCCTTTTCAATAATAAACATATAGCATGTAGCTTCCAGAATAAATACTCATATGCATATGTACAATTATAGGTACACTTACACATACATACATACATACTCTGTATATCTATAGCTATGGGAATAGTCAAGAGGATTCCTACACTGGGGCTACTAAAATCACTCTTTATCTGTGCTTTTACCCCATTTACACCTTCATTCTTCCTGTGCATGGATATAAATTAGACCTGACATTAAAGATGTATGTCCAAGGCTTTCAGATGTATTGATCATTGAGAGAAAACTGCTTTAAAAAGTATAATTCTGTGCACCAACATGAATTCTTCAGAATCCAAAACACTTATTATTAATATTTATGAGGATTAATATTTATTGTCTCCCACCCTTACATGCTTACAGTTGCCCAAGAGCTGATCATGCTGACTTCAAAGTGGCACTTGAAAGGAGACTGTTTTCTGACCTGTAAACATTTCTGGAACATAATAAAGGACTTCACATAATCAAATTTCATACTTTTTGTATAAAACTTAAATTCACTTGTATTTACTCACAGCTAAGTGGATATAGGCTTGAAGCTACTGTACAATAATTGTCCTATCCAGAGTTATTTGTCAACCCACTTGAACCAAATGAGGCAATATATTCTGCAGTTGATGTATTGACTCAGTTGGACTACTTTCTCAAGTTTGTCACACACAGGTTATAGAAGAAAAGGAATGAATTATAAGGCTTATCACACTTGTAAATCTGATCTTTGTCATTGCTGTGTGATAAATATTATTCAATTTTGCCCAACTTCTTACAAATCTCCCTTTAAAATGCCATATATCTGTACTCTGCTTAGGTAGCAACCAAGAGTTGCTTTGATGAAAGGGGTGGCTATCAATCAATCCAGGTCAAGAATACAGAAAGGCAGTAACTTACAGCAGAATTGGCCAGGAGTCTTAATTCTAAAAGTACCTTCTTTTTATTCTAAAAAGTACCAGAACAGAAAAAAATGAGATTTTGAATTTGAGATGCTATTGGTAAGAATACTCCCCAAATATTTAATAAAATTATCCTGTTAAACTAAAAGGCAGCCTTTGAAAAGGGGTTTTATGGGTACTATGGTACAAAAGGGTAATTATGGGGATTGAAGAGCCTCATGTGGTGCAGTGTGGTAGGCAGCAGTATTGCAACCGAAACTCTCCCCACGATCCAAGTTTGATCCCAGCAGAAGTTGGATTCTCAGGTAGCTGACTCAGGTTGACTCAGCCTTCCATCCTTCCATGGTCGGTAAAATGAGTACTCAGCTTGCTGGGGAAGGTGACAACTGGGGAAGACGATGGCAAACCACCCTGCTATAGTCTGCCAAGAAAACATTGCAAAAGTGGCTTCCCTCCAAAGGGTCAGACATGACTCGGTGCTTGCACAGGGGACCTTTCACCTTTCATGGGGATTACACCAATGTTTTCAGGTGCCACAGGGGTACTCCTGAAGCACAGATTTCAGGTAGATGGATAGGTCTGCTTAAATATTGGTGGTCCAACAAGGGGGCATTTGTAATAAGGGAGGTACTTTTTACAAAAGAGGAACAAATCGCACTGCATGCCTGTATGGTTAACCTAATTTCAGGGCTTTTAAATATCTTGAACTAACCAGAGAAGCTGGTTAGAAGAATACACTGAGCCACAAAAACTGATCAAAATTAAGTAAACCTGGCTTAGTATGTTGTGCAAGTGCATCTGCTAGGGCTTTATCTGTCCTGATTATATGGGTTGTGTGGGCACACTGATTGTTCCCAGCACTGATAGGTCAAAACTGAAGTCTTAAGAGGTACAAACTACTGGAACATCACATATACCCTCAGTTCCAGCTTTTAATACTTCTAGGTTCCATTCCTGAACAAGCACTCCTTCTCATGTCTTATTCTTCAGATGTGTACAGTTGTCTTTCATTCTCCAGTCATGAGTTCTGCTGAAGTGCAATAATGTGCATTTTGGATGTATTTTTATGCAATACATACTTTATGCAATTTATAGAACTTTCTACTATACGTGCTTTTTAGTATGCCACTTTCTCCAATATTTTGGAGAACACATCTTTCTCATGTTGGCTTAAGTGAACTTTCCTCACTATATATGATGAATATCAGCTGACTCATTTGTCACTGCTGTCCATGCTACAGTGGAGTTTATTTTGGCAGATGACAACTTTTCGAAATAAAATAAATCTATAACAGATTTCTTTTATATCCCTGAGAATTGTGGAAGGAAAATTTAGACAAAACTCTCAGAATCTTACTGGAAACTAGAATTAATAAAATCTACTTATAAAATGGCATATACAATTAAATAAGAATTACTGAAGAAGAAGAATACAGTTTGTAATCAAACATTTTCTTCCTTCCTTGTCCTGTAATTTTATAAAGGCTTGTATTTCAGAAATTGTTTAATACCTGGATTTAAAACTCATACTCATAGGGGTAGAGGAGAGGATTAAAGTCTTACATTAGGCAATTCTCAGTACCCACCACCCATCTGAATATCAAGGATTTTCAGTTAATATCTGATCTTTTAATAAGCCTACTATGCTAATAATTTTATGGTAGTGGAAGAGAACAAAGAGTTTGTGCAAATATTACTGCTTCCTCATATTTGCTATTATAAGAGCTCTCTGCAGGAAATGCAGACAGAGCCTGTGCTGTTGCTTACAAGGACTAAAAGTGGGAAGAGGGAACAAGCCTAATTCCTATTGTCTCTAAGCTTTGTGCGTTAAAATGGATGGTCTGAAAGAGCCTTGTACCTGCATTTATTTGAATGTGGGTAAATGCCTTGACAACTTGTGACTCTTCTAAGAAGAGTATGGGTATATTATGACAGAGTAAATATCAATCAATTTAAACCTTATCACAATTGTTCATAACTACAGATCAGGTCTACCCTATACATGTCTATGTGTGTGTTGAGGGAGAGAGATAGGCATGGAAAAAGTGGGTTCACACATTATGGTAAACCATGATTTGCTTTAATCACAATTTGTTAAGCAATCTGTATAATAAATAATGTCTGTTCACTATTCACATATAATGCTAAGCTATAAACTGTAACTATGAAACCACAAAGGCTGAGTTCATCCAACACACTAAGCCAAATATAAACTAACCACTTTATGGCCTATCATGATAGTAAATGTAACCTGAGAGGGATGAAATCTTAAATTAAATTGATAAAAACAACTTTAGATCCTGAGATTTTAGTAGGAACACATTGCATAGGGATCTAACCATTACTTCAGGAGAAAGCAAGCTATGGCATTCTGAAGGGTACTGAACTACAGTCCTGCCAGCCCCAGCCCATATGGCCAATGGACATTGGGAGTTGTAATTTGGCAACACCTGATGGCCACACCGAGGTGTCCATAGAGGGATCAAAAAAGTCAAGATGGCAGTCATAATTCATGCAGAACACAGCTGCAGGTCTTTGATTATGCAGCTTCACTCGTGACCTTTTTTGACCAGCCCTGGGGCCACAGCTTGTCTACCCCTGCATTACAGTGTCCTAGCCCACTGGTTCTCAAATTCTGCAGTACCATGACTTCCTCAAATGATAAATGAATTTATTCTAAAATTATAAACAATACCCAAGACCATGAATAAAAGTAATGATTGAGAAGTTCGGGCAACAAATATCTCAGGAGTTCGCAAACTTCATACTGCAGCAACTGCTCACTGCCATCTTACGAGGGAAATATGAAGAGCAAAGGTTAGAGTACGATTTGATAATGTTGCCATTTTTCCTCCTCAAGATTGAACCAACCAGGAAACCTCTACTCTGCTTGTGATCCCAGAGGGATCCTGACCCATAGTTTGGCAAGCTCTGTTCTAATAATTTCTTATGGCCAATTTTCCTTTTAATTCAGCTACCAACTAGAGCTTTATAATCCTTATGATGGTCTGTCAAGAGATGATGTAGTATTTTCATGATTAAAGAATTTGCTTGAAAATGATCCAGCCCAACAGACCCAAATCTTCATGATTCCATTCCTAAGCAGCCATATTTTTTCTATAGTTGAACAGTGAGTTACGATTTTGTTGGGCCAAGGAAAAATTTTCAATCCTGATCTGCTCAAAACTATCCACTGCCATAAATATATGCCAGCAGTCAAGACATGCTAATATTGCAATTCTATGACAGGTAAGTATTTCTAATTTTGAATTGATTGTTGCTTGCCAAAATGTCCTTTGGGCAATCTTGGAAATATATCTGTGAAGTTGGTCTGCTGTGATTATGTTGCTGTGATATTCAGTTGGTACGAATCCAATAAAACATTCAACCTGATGTTCATCTGACAAAGGAATGGACAGTCTTGCCAACTGTGTTATTTACTGACTTCAGTGGTACTCTGTTATTCCCTACTGAAATATTAGAGGACAATATGAAGCTGCTGATGGGGTGCTCAGTATTATCAGATCCAGTCTCTCAAACTGCTTAGCCAGCTTCAAGGAAAAAAAAAGCAGCATGTCTTTTTTTCATATCAGTATGGAACAGGAGAATTAGGGAAGGCCCCTTTAAGTCAAAATCTGAAATCTTTGCATTGCAATTCTTACCTGCTTTTAATACCATTTATTCTCAAGTCCACATAAGATTTTAATCCTATTCAGCTTCCTAACATTTATAAAAGCACCACTTCTTGCATCTTTTAGTCAATCTGACCTATTATATGAAGCCTACGCACTGAAGTTAACCTGTGGTAGCCCTGCTTTTCTACTGCAGGGCACACCAAAAGGTTCATCTAATATTTCTATTCAGGAATGTAATGGTAACCATGGAGAGAGAACCGTAAGAGTCCAGTCATTATTGTTTGAAGGATGGGGAGAGCTGCCACTTGTAGTTGTTGCTTAGTTTCTCATTTCTAAGCCTAACTTTATTTCACTGAATTTCTGATTCACCTTCTGACTGTTTTTTTAAAATGTTTTTGTGTACTTCCCCATAATATGTATTTTTGTAGATTATTTTGACTAATATATCTATAATGCACATGTTATATTTGCACATTTTCTTCTTGTGGGGAGACAAGGAATTGAATTGCAATATTTGAAAAAGTAGAAATACAATCTGTTTTACATCATGTTTCCCAAAATATGGATTAGGCAAGTTCACATTAGAATGGAAATGAAAACAGTTCTCCCCAGTCCATTAGCCTCTGGCTTCCACTTCACTGTGAATAGATTTGACTGATATGAGAAGAAAAAAGTGGTATAGTAGTGGAAGCAAGAGAAAAGCTATTGCTGAAATAGCTTGAAGGCTTCTCCTTTTCTGGCCTGTAGTACATTTTCTTCCACTTCTTGGAAGTGTGTCCCTGGATTTCTCCCCTCACAGTCAGAAAAGGCATCAGAGAGCACTTGCTTATGGCTGCACTGCTGTGCTTTCTTCCATCCTTGACCTGACAGAAATGTATGCCCAATGAGTTTTCACTGCCCCCACCACCAGCTTTACTCTGCCTCAGCAATGAAGTCAGGGAGTAGCTGTCAGTACAAATTTAATGCAGGGCAGTGATTGGTCAATTCCCTGGCCTCCTTTCCCCTCCCACCCAGCATCACTGACTAGCAGAAAAATTAGTTGCTCCCCATGTGATGCAGCTTGGTTGGGAACTCTGGACACTCCCTGCTGTCCAGCTTCATACCATTCCCCTCCAGTGCCTGCCAATTTTCCCAGACTGAATGTAGAATCTGTTACTTCCCCACCAGTTTCCAAGGCTAACTATCCCTGGAGCCAAAGCTTCTGAGTTGTCTGCAATGCCTCCCAAATAGCAGAGAAATCAGGGCTACCATATTTAGGATACAAATTGCTGGATACCACCAGATAGCAGGAAGGCAGAACCACCACCACCTCATCTAAATTATTTGTTGCCATTGAATTGTCATCTACATTTGTGCAGCCCAGATAGCACAGTCCTAAAGAAATTAGAGAGCCAGTTTGATGCAGTGGTTAGCGCATCAAGCAAGAAATGGGGAGACCGTGAGTTCTAGTCTCACCTTGGGAACGAAGCCAACGTGGTGACCTTGGGCTAGTCACTCTCTCTTGGCCCTAGGATCTGGCAATGGCAAACCACTTCTGAAAAACGTTGCCAAGAAAACTGCAGGGACCAATCCAGGCAGTTGCCAGGAGTCAAAAACTGACTCAAAGGAACACACACATACACACACACAAAAGTGAGAGAGAGAGAGCAAAAAGAGAAAAGAAAATAGAAATTAATATCAGCAGACAAGTTGATCTTGCTCTTTCCCATGGTAGGAAAGAGTTTTAAAAGAAAGCTGTCGAGGAGGGTGGCCACTGCAGCTGTCAGAGAAACTGACTGGGAAAGTCAAAGGGAGGCAAATGACAAAAGCTGCACCTTAACCACTACACATACTTGCTCTTATGGAAATAATTGTAATCTGATTTTAATAAACTCCTTTTCTAAACATAATAACCCCAACAATGTTTTTGAATTGTGGGAGGTAGTCACAAATGCCATGGATTTTATGCTGATAGAGAGAATTTGGTGATCAGAAAGAATACATTTTACATCTTCCAGGAGCAAGAGAGAGTTGGCATGTTTTTAGTTGTATGGCAAACATTCATGTGGTTTCAAATCCATAGGTGGTATTCATTTCTATAGTTACAAATCCTCCTGTGCTTGCTTACTTACATAGCCAGGAATTCATATTGCTGAGAGTTATGCATAATATAATTGAACACAAAAATCAATAGATATATAGGCTGCAAGCAGCTAATAATAGATGAAGTACTACTTTAATATGTTTCCTAGCTTTCTTTAATTAGTTTGCCTATCAGCAGATGAGCTTATAAACGTTCTAGAGGAAATGGCTTCATATATTATACAGTATATCTAAGTGCAACCTTATAGACATGGCATGTAGTTAAGACATCTGAAAGATGTCCTCTGGGATGTAGACAGCTCATGAGAGCCAGCGTGGTCTAGTGGTTAAGGAAACGGGCTAGAAACCAGGAGACTGAGAGTTCTAGTCCTGCCTGAGGCATGAAAGCCGGCTGGGTGACTTTGGGCCAGTCACTCCCTCTCAGCCCAACTCACCTCACAGGGTTGTTGTTGTGGGGAAAATAGGAGGAGGAAGGAGTATTAGGTATGTTAGCTGCCTTGAGTTATTTATACAAATAATAAATATGGGATAAAAATAAATAAAAACAGAACTCTGATGGAGTTGAAAAACATATGGCCAAAGCAGGAACTACTCCTTCATTCCTCATCTACTCTGTGAAATGAATGTGGAAGATAGATAGATAGATAGATATAATATTTGTGACATTACTAGAGAGTTTTGCATCCTTGGATTTACATGTGTACATCAGGCTGGGGAACAAAAGAAATGCAAGCAGACAATAAGAAATGGAAAAAAGGGAGGGGGTGACATATAGGAAATCTGAGAATAAAATATTTTCACCACAAAGGAATCTGATTAAACTGCCCTTAAGACAAACAGTCCGTTCACACAACATGCTTAATCCTCATCTCCATGTTTGTATAACTTTTTTTGTTTGTTTAATGGCCTGATTTCATATCACATGTTAAAATAATAGCTGGGTTCATACAACAGGCTGAACCACAAAGAACTCAGTCCCATTTGGGTCTAGTGTAAATGCAATTCCAGCTAGAAAGCATCAATAAATCACTTTAAGAAAATAAATAAAGGCTTATGTAAAAGGATGAGCATCAACATCATTACAGGCAATTCCTAATCTGTATGCACTGGTAAAAAGTATTACTGAAGATAAAATATAGCGTAAGTCTGATTGAAGAAGAAGCATCAGAAGATCCTTTCCCTCCTCGGCAAAAGGTCATCTGGCCTCTGCTTGAAGACCTCAAGAGAGATTTCATACCTCCTCAGCCAGGCAACTGATTCCATTCTCAATATACTTGTAGTGTTACACCTTTTCTCTTAACAATCAGCTACTCTCCTGGAATTTAAGATTCTTGAGGTGCCCATCTGTTTTTCCCAGTAGCTGGCAAATGGGAGAAGAGAAATTTGGCACCAAAAATAGCTTCCAAACAATTACTCAGAGCCAAACTACTGTGCTCAAATTACATGGATGCCACAGGTATAGTGGCTGATTATCATTTGTGAGAGATTCCCTAGGATATAAAGATGACTACACAATCAGATTAAAACTTAAGCTTAAAGCTCAAAATTGGAATGTGAGGATTTCCTCATATCTTTCCTATCATCCCCCTCTCCCAATTCTGAAATTGCAATTGGACATCATTTAAGACAAGGACTGACATGTATTCATCTCCTGTTAAATGCATGGCAGAAGGATAGGTTTATTTTATCGTCTTGGACAAGAAAGATATAAAATAATGCTGCAAATGGTTCTCTGGGATAATGTAAAGAGTTGGACTCCACACATCTTTTTTTCAACAAAATTTTATTCATTAAAAATTTCTACAAAAAAATTCTACAAGACATATATACAAAAAGATTTTTCAACAAAACAAAATAACGAAAAAATCAACATACATTTCTACACATCTTGCTATAATATACTATGTTAGTGATACATCTTATGGTTTTAACCTTTCTTTCTCAAAAAGGAAAAGAGATGTATCAACATATACAAGATCATATAAATAAAAGGTTTCCAACTAAACTAGCTAAAGATATATATTGAAACCCTTAATGTAACTCCCGATAATTCTGAGCTCTTATTCTATTATTTATTTCTAAATATTCGCTTCTTTACAGTAAGAAACCCAATATCATTACTTCATTTTCAACAACTGAATACAGGTAATCTAGAATTGGTTGCCACGTTTCCTTAAATCTCAAAATAGTATCTTTCATTAGACATGTTAATTTTGCCATTTGTGCTAATTCGGTAAGTTTTGTTATCCATTCTTCCATTGTTGGAATAGTTTCCCTTTTCCAATACTGTGCATATACTAATCTGGCCGCTGTGATCATGTAAAGCATCGAATTACTATATTTTTCTTGTTGATCACCATCAAAGAGACCTAATTAAAAAAATTCTGGTTTTTTTCCAATCTTTTTCTTAAAAATTTTCTGAAACATTTCATGAATCTGTGCCCAAATTTTTTTAGCTTTGCTACAAGTCCACCACATATGATAGAATGTTCCTTCCATTTGCTGACATTTCCAACATATATTTGAGGTGTTATTGTACATTTTTGCTAATTTTTGTGGTGTCAAGTACCACCTAAACATCATCTTATTAAAAATTTCCTTTAAATTATAACATAATAAAAACTTTAAATCTTTAGTCCACATTTTTTCCCATTTTTCTAATGGAATGTCATAACCAATATTTCTTGCTCAATTAATCATGCATGTTTTAACTTGTTCATTTTCTTGATTTGTTTGTAACAAGATTTTATACATTTTTGTGATAATATGATCATTATTTAAATATAATTGTTTTTCAAATTCTGATTCTTCTTTTTTAAATTTATAGTTCTTTTTATCTAACTTAAATCGTACATTTAGTTCAAGGTAAGTAAACCAATTACATGTGGGGCCTTCATTTTGTAATTCTTCCTGAGATTTTAGAATAGGTAGACAACCTTGATCAAATTTTAATAGATCTTTATATCTTAACCATTTAATCTGGTCCCCTAAACTTTCTCTTCTTGATAAGGCTTCTAATGGCGATATCCAATTTGGTATATTTGGAAGTAATCTTATTTTATATTTATCCCAAGTCTTAAGTAACATTTTTCTAATAATGTGATTGTTAAATTTTTTATTCATTTTTACTTTTTCGTACCAGATATAAGCATGCCAGCCAAATTTAATTTCGTGTCCTTCTAACTAAAAGTTTTTGATCTTCCAATGTTAACCAGTCTTTAATCCATAGAAAGCAACAAGCTTCAAGATATAATTTAAGATCAGGTAATCCCAGGCCTCCTTTCTCTTTGGCATCTTGCAATAGTTTAATTCTTGGTTTTTTCTCCTGCCATATAAATTTTGAGATGTCTTTTTGCCATAATTTAAAGGTTTTTTCATTTATCAAAATTGGAATTTTGAAACAGAAATAACATCTTTGGTAATACATTCATTTTAATTGCAGATATTCTTCCTAGAAGAGATAATTGTAACATACTCCACCTCTCTAAATCTAATTTAATCTCAGACCATATTTTCTCATAGTTATTGTGGAATAATGCATTGTTATTATAGCTGAAAGTATTATACCCAAGTATCTAATTTTATTTTCTATTGTAAAGCCAGTTTTTTCTTTTAAAATTTCTTGTTGTTTTTGAGTCATATTTTTATTCAATATTTTAGTTTTTTGGTTATTGATTTTAAATCCTGCTACCTCTCCAAATTCTGTTATTTTTTTCAATAAATAGTCTATTGAATCTAATGGGTTTTGTAAAGTAAACAACAAGTCGTCTGCAAATGCTTTCAATTTAAATACTTGTTTTTTAATTTTTATCCCTTCTATTCATTTATCAGATCTTATCTCTCTAATAAGAACTTCCAAAACAAGAATGAATAATAAAGGTGACAATGGACATCCCTGTCTCGTTCCTTTTTCTATTTTACAATTATCTGTTATTTCTTTGTTAACTATTATTCTTTTTGTGATGAATAGATTGCTTTGACCCCATCATAAAGTCTTTTCCAAATTCCATTTTCTCCAATACCTTAATCATAAATCTCCAATTTAAATTATCAAAGGCCTTTTCAGGGTCCAAAAATATTAAGGCTATTTGGCTTTCATTATGATAATGTGCATACTCCAAAATATCTATGACTGTTCTTGTGTTGTCTTTTATTTGTCTTTTTGGTAGAAAGCCATTTTGATCTTTATCTATAATTTCTTGGAGGACTATTTTTAATCTTTCAGCTAGTATTGTTGTAAAAAAATTATAATCATTATTAAGCAACGAAATCGGCCTATAATTTTTAGTTAAAGTGGGATCTTGTTCTCCTTTTGAGATATGAATAATATTGGCTTCAGACCATGACTTGGGTATCTTAGACCCCATCAGAATCGAGTTCATTAAGTCTTTAAGTGGAGTTAAAATTTGTTCCAAAAATATTTTATAGTAGCCCATAGATATACCATCAGGGTCCGGTGTTTTTCCTGTTTTAAGTTTTTTTACAGCATCTATAATTTCTTGGTTAGTAATCGGACCATTAATACTAAATTGTTGACTTTGTGTTAATTTGGGAAGATTTTGGTTAAGATACTTATCAATTTTTTCTTCTGAAATTTCCTGCTTTTGATATAACTTTGAGAAGAAGGTGAAAAATGCTTTTTCAATTCCTTTGTTATCTAGCACATCTTCCCCACTGTCTCTTATTCTAGTAATCATTTTTTTCTCTGTCTCTTTTCTTATTTTGTAAGCCAACCATCTACTTGGTCTATTAGCAAGTTCAAAATTTCTTTGTTTTACATAACGTAATTTTGTTTCCATGTCTTTTATTGTCATAAGTTCAAGTTGTTGTTGTAACAATTTGATTTGATATATTAAATTTTCGTCTGATGAATTTTCTTGTAATTTTCTTTCCTTTATTTTGATTTGATTCATTATTAATTGAACATTTTGTTGATATTGTTTCTTTATTTTATAGTTCAAAGATATAAAATGTCCCTCATTACTGCCTTGCTAGCATCCCAAGCTATTCTAATGTCCACTTCATTGTTCAAATTTATATCAAAAAAATATTTTAATTTCTTTTTACACTCCTCTATTACTCCCTCTTTTTTTAAGATACTCTCATTCAATCTCCATTTTGTACATTTAGACATCCTCTTGAGTATAACTTTCACTGGGTTATGGTCTGAAAATGTTTTTGGTAAAATTTCAGCTTTTATTATTTTATTTGCTAAATTTTTAGATACCCAAACCATGTCAATTCTTGAAAAGGATTTGAATCTATCAGAAAAAAAAAGTATAGTCTTCCATTAAACCATTTTTGTGTCTCCATGCATCTATCAAAGCTAAATTTTCCATTAATTCAAAGAAATTTTTGGTAATTTTCCTTGCTTATCTTTAGTTGGTTTATCTGATTTTCTGTCTAATGCCGGTATCGTAACCCCATTCCAGTCACCCATTAATAACCAACTGGTATAAGAATATTTTAATAATTCTTCCATTATATTCTCATAAAAAACCTTCGTATCTTTATGGGGTGCATATACTCCCACTAAAATTATTTTCATATCTTGAAATTCAATTTCAATTCCTAAAAATCTCCCTTGATCGTCAGAAAATGGTAAACATGGTTTTAAGCAAGATTTAACATATAATACTATACCATTTATTTTCTTATCATTTGCTGTTACAAATTCATTTCCCAATTTTCTATTAACTAGATACTTTACATCTTTTTTGTAATATGTGTTTCTTCGAGGCAAATAAAATCATTATTTAAATTTTTAAGATGGTGAAAGATTTTTTTCCTTTTTTGGGGACTATTTGCCCCATTAATATTCCAAGTTATATAACTAATACCCATCATGCCAGTAATTCTTCGTATTCTTTAGAAGTTGTGGCTGGCTCTTTTCTGCTTGTTTCTGCTGATATTTGTCTTAATATGATCTAAATCCTTTTTGTATCTTTCTAGAAATTCTTTAACCTTATGCATTGAGTTCATCTTAAACCTCCTTTCCTGAAAGGTAAAACTTACCCCCTCTAATTTCTCCCAGCAAAATGGTATGTTGTTTCTTTTCAACAACTCTGTTAAACCTACATATTCCATTCTTTTTCTCAAAATTCTTATTGATATTTCTTTGAGCACTATAATATCCTTTCCTTTAGTTCTAATTCTATTGTCAACGTGTGCATGTAATATCATCTCCTTAGTTTTTCTCCTTGAAAATTCAATCAATATATCTCTAGGTTTATTATGTGTCTGTGCATATTTTGAATTTATATGAAACATCTTCTCAATCTCCTCTTCCATCTTATCTTCTTCCCAATTTAGTAAATTTGCTAGTGTTCGGACTATTATTTCCTCTATCTCATCTTCCTTTCCTTCTGGTATATCCCTAAACCTCAGACTGAATTCCTTATCTCTTAGTTCTAAAAGAGCTATTCTGTCTAGTTCATTTTCTTTCTCTACTTCCAGTTCTTCTACTCTTTCAATCACCTTTTTTATTTCCTAATCTATTTTCTCATTTATTTTATCTAAATTTTGTTTCAATCATTTCTCAAAATCTTCAAAACATTTTCCCAACATTATATTTACATTTTGCAAGACTGTTTGTGAAGTCTTTCCAGAAAACTCTTCAAACATTGCCCAAAGTCCGTCGTTTTCTCCTATTCCCGATTCTCTTCTGTTTTGCCTCCTGGTATTCATTGTTATAGTGTTCATATAATATACACAGTATTTTAAAGGTTATATCCATCACGTTATAAGAAGAAACTTGCTATACAACTTTTATCCACCAAGTCCACTATATAGCAACAGATAACATAGTTGCAAGAAAATGGCTACTATATATTAATAATTCACTTGCACTCTGTTCCTGTAGTCCTTACTTTTTCCTTTTAATCTCTCCACAGTTCATCCACCCATTTTGAAATAATGTGACTCACCAGGCTTTCCTGAGTCTCTATAGCTACATTTAGTCTCTTCTTCTTTCTTTTATTAAGTTGTAAAATAGCCAAGAAGGTAGGGTGGTCGAGGGTATTGTCTTTTAACAAGACCTTCAATTGCAGCTTCTGCTTACCGAAAAGAAGGTGCTTCCCAGCTGAATCTCTGCTTCACAAAGAAGCGACGTCTGCTGTTCTTCTTGCTTGTCAGCTGTCTGGAGAACACTTTTGCTTTCACACTCACAGCTCCTTTCGCCAGAAGTTGCTTTTGATCTGGAAAAACCTTCCAGCTCGTTGTGTCAAGCCGCAATGAGAACTCTATCTGTGGAGCTTCAGTAGAGTTCAACCCGACGCCATTGCTCCCATACCGGAAACCAGACTCCACACATCTTGAAGCTGCTGAGGTTAGGAAACACTGCTCTAGACTGAGGAGCCCCATATGCTCTTCTTCTTCCTAACTCCTTTGCTTTGAGTTTGTTTTCTTGCCTAATTCCTTTTCCTTTTTCTCAACTTTCTGTTTTCGCTCATCTCTTTTCTTTCCATGTCTTCTGTGCCATGTCTCCCATTTTTCCTTCTGGCTAAACATATTCTGAGCATGTTTGCTTTGTTTTGCTCACCTCCTTCTCCCTCAGCTTTTATCCTCCCTGGTCAGTTCTGAATTTTGATTTTCTTAAACTTAAGTTTTATTTCTGTTCTTTTATCATTTATAAGAGCTCCTTTCATTAGTTTCCACTTTCATTCTCTTCCTAGTCTCTTGCCACAAACTCTAACTGTAATCAAGGGCATGGAAAAGTTGTACAGGCATAATTCTGTGGGATTCCTTGTATCTAATTTTGATTTCATAATTCCTAAAGGATAGTTTGGATTAAAAAGAATTGCCCTTCAGGTACCACCAAAAGTAATCCCTTTTGCTACCTGATGTATCTCTAAGCTAGTTTAGTTCAGTCATAGCATGAGGATTTAAACTCATGTCTCCGAGTTCAACACAAACAGTTAACTTCTTAGTTGATTGAGTTGAAGTGGTAAAAGTAGAAATGACAACCCACCATATAGGTCAATAGCTCTCTATATCAGAGTTGGGCCTATATTGCAGGTTGCTGTTTTCGTCTTCCTCATCCTCATCATCCTTCTTTGCAACTCATAGAGAACTTCTGGATGAAAGAAATGGAGGAAGGGAGGGAATGAGTTAATTTTTATAAACAGTAAACTGTTTTTTTCATAACTATACCAGCACGTTCCTGGTATCTCTTACAATCCCTAAATAGAAATTGTTTTCTACAAAAATGTTACAGGGTCCTATTAAGTCTCACTGTTATGACTGCAGAATTATGTATACTTCTCGGAAGCAGTAAATCCTTCTGGAACTCGGTACCTGGTTTGTACTGATTTTCTGTTAAGTTAAAGAAAATGTTAACCATGTAAAAAGCCAAACACAATCCATATGTTTTGAACATTGCAGTACAGTTTCAATGATTAAAAATACCTGGTCTCACCCCAAAGTTCTCGTCATAATGGTTGCTATAAGCCAATCCCTGCAGACCCTCAGATCTGGAAGTTCAAAGCCTATGAAGATTCAGTATATTTGTATAGGTGGGGGAGAGAACATTCAGAATAATGCCTTATAATTTTTCCAGATTTTTTAAAATGAATGTCACCTGAGTTCTATGCGTATGTAAGGCAACAAGCCCTAAATCAGAGATCTAGTGCATTTTTCATTTTGGGCCTCTGATTCCCAAAGCATCTGGTTAACAGGCACTGTACTGTGTTTGTAGTGTGACATAGCAAATGAAAAAAATCAGGTCTGTTAAAAGCTTCAATAAAGTTCCCAAATGGCTTTTGTGAAATGTTAAAAAGCAGAATACAGAGGTTTAGGTTTCACTGCTTTTAATTTTAAAAAGTATATATATATATATAAGTGGAGCCAGGTGGGCTACTTACTCCATATTTGACTCTACCAAGTTTCTGAATGTGGACATTATACCCAGAGACAGACAGAAATTGGAAATCATCAATCATTCTTACATAGGCTCTATCAATTCAAAAAAACCCATGAGATGAAAGTCTTTGAAGGTAAACTACTAAGGATAGGCAGATGTTCTAAAGTGGGAGAGTGATGGCGCATCATATGGATGGGATGCATGCTTTGTAAACATCAGAATAATTTGATAGGTAAGCTGAGTGATGGGTGAGTCAAGTACTGAATTTTATTACAAAATGCATCCTATCTGTACAGTAAAATATATACCATATGGAATGTTCAAATTCTAGGTGAACATTGACATCCTGTGAATATTAATATCAACCCCCCATGTCTTTTACCAAAAAAGAAAAAGAAAAAAGAAAACCACCCCTCCAGTCATATGTACTTTCTCACTTTCCAGATGTACTCTGGCAAACGCCCATAACCAACATTCAATGTCAACATTCAAGAGTGCCAAATGTTTGATTTATGTGTGAAGTGTACTGTATGTGCTAATATATAAATTTCATTTCATTCTCATCCGTCCATCAAGATATATGGGAAAGGTATTTTAAACCGAACTTACATAGAAGTTGGGTGATGGGTAAGGTGAGCAAGAATTATACTAAATATGCTGCTATGGTGCCCTTACTATTATAGATGTGCTATTGTCATGTTCTATCTTTCTTAGGTTGCCTGGATGGCCCCACTGGAACATAAGGCATCTAATATCACATCCTCTGAAGGAACAAGCCTATCATTAAAGGAAGATATGTGGGCTTTAATTCCTCCAACAGTCATTGCCTACACAAAGAAGGAAGGAAATGTAGCATTCTGAGCTGGAATAAATTGTGGAGAGAGAGCCACAAATTGGCAGGATATTTTTATTTTATTTATTTATGTAAGAAAGTTATATGGCTATTCAACTCAAACAGTTGCGGCTCTGGGCAGCTTGCAGTAAAGGATTCATGTTTTGAGCAGGAGCTTGGACTCAAGTGGCCCAAAATGGTCCTTGTTTAGCTCTATGATTCAGTCTTTGGGGAATCATAGCCTTCCTGGTCCCTGAATACCCCACCTCCAAGTAAATCTGAATAAATCTAAACTAACCTTGAGACTAAATAAAATTAAATCAAATTCTTTATTACACGTCACCAACTCAGACTAAATAGTGCTGATTAAATAAAACCTCAGAATAGAGCTAAGAAATAAAATAAGGCATACAAGATAAAAAATATACAGACATGCTTGCCCTATTTTACTATCAGCAATATACAGGTTTTACAAGCTGCCTTGAGACTATATCCCTCCTTCTGATTGCCATGTTATGGGGGAAAGGAAGAGAGCTGTTTAAACTAAAGAATAAAGAGAGAAATGGACAAGAAAGGAAGGAACGCTGTTTTTCCCTCTTTTTCATACTCCCAGCACTAATACAGCTGAGCTTTGGATAGGGTCTTTCATCTGCTGCTGGATCTCCTGATCATAGTGGACACTCTGCTTCCATCCATATGTGGTATATTGACTTATGTGTTGGTTAAATCCCCCCCCCCTTAAGTTATGTGTGATTCCTCCATCAATTTGTTGGTTTAGGGCAGCCTTTCTCAACTTTTTGACCCTGGAGGAACCCTTGAAATATTTTTCAGGCCTCAGGGAACCCCTGCACATTCAGGCTGAAATCTAGGCCAGAAGTTACAAAATTATATTAGTTTCATGTGTAGGCCTGTATATATGCATTAGCAGTTGTCATGAGTACTGATGGTGAGCAGGAGCGGGGCCCTATCCAGGGGGGAAAACGCATGCGTAGTACTGAGGAATTAAGCAGCCATTCAAAGAGAGACAGATCAGGCCCGCCTTGACTTTTGGGGTTTATCTGTCTGGGTTTTTCCCACGCTTCTTCAGTTTGTTAGGATTTTGTCTAATGTAGCAGTAATAAACACTAGAGACCTATTCCTTGTCTCAGCATGGTTCCTTGCTGTTAGGACAGCAGTGTTCTTAAACTAAAAATAAAGAATGAAACTTACCTCTTTAATGTGAAGTTGCCTGAATCTGAAATAATTTTATAAATAAATTGTGATCTCCCAGGGAACCCCTACTGACCTCTTGTGGAACCCTAGGGTTCCATGGAACCCTGGTTGAGAAACCCTGGTTTAGGGAAACTCAGGTTCCAGTCTATCCTTTCATTTTTTTATTTTTTTATTATTCACATTTAATTACCGCCCACCTCCCCTATCCTTAGCCATAGAAACTCCCTGACTAACTTAAGACCAATCATTCATTCTCAGCCCTACCTGCTGGGCAGGGAGCAGGCTGGAGAGAGCTAAGCAGCTGAAGAATTCTTAGTGCATCCAGCCCTCTGCCGTATTCCAAGGCAGCCCAAAATGTAATCCAGCTGGCAGGTCAAACCATTTGCTCTGTGGCAGGCTTGGGCAACTGGTGGGCCACAGGCCACTGCTGCTGCTCTCATAGATACCTTCAGCTCAAATGCTGAAAATCAGAAATCTGAGGTGGGAAACACATCAAAAGTGTAGAAATGTTCATTAAAATAAAAGTTTTATTTCCCCAAGGAGAGATAAAATTCAGCCATAGAATAACCTAAACCGTTTTTTTTGTGTGTGCAATATTCTAAAGATTTGACTAAATATAAATCTAGGCCAATGTGCAATTGGACTTCTACTTTCTGTTCTGCACTCTCATTACATTTAATTCAGCTGACTGTATTAACAATCTCTCACATAATCTGTTCGTGATCAAAGAAAGAAATATTAGAGAAGTAATACATTATCTTCTGGTATTTTGGTAGGTTCTTAATCTGGCATTAGTCAAATAAAAAACTCCTGCAGTGCTTGCATTCAATTTGGTCTGGTATTTTATGATTGCAGATATTGGGCAAGTGAAGATCAACTTCATTTTTTGCTCCTGCTACATTTGTCATTTTATATTTTGGAGTTTTTTCCTTTTAAAAATATTGGCAATTATATTTAGTGATATTAATTATTGCTGTGACTCTTCTGATTGTACAGAATAAATAGCCCAAACAATAGAAATAAAACTATCTACACACACACACAGACACACATGCATTTCTATACCACTTAACAAAATGTGGTGTGCTTTTTAGTAGCTGATTAGCAGAGGTTATTACAAAAGGAAAGGCTATGACAGGTAACTACTGCTAAATATCTGATACTAGAGCAGCTCATGATGCATCTTCATAAAAAGGAATGTCATGGTCATCATTAAATATGGATATTTTCATTCACATGTTATGCAGTTTTCATTATTATACTGTATATAAAAGCTCTTGATTTTACCAGCTCTGTTAAAGTTACTTGATTCTGATTCAAAATCCAAATTCTTTAAATAAAATCACACAATCTGTTTTTTTTTCCTCACCAGCATTACAAGCTGTTGCCAGTCCTTGATTCCTACTACTATCCACCACTTGCCATTTCAATTCCACCATGTAATCAGAGCTGTTCGTCCCACCTTTAAAATGAAAAATCTGTTTCTGTCCTTTTCTAACACTTATCTTTCTATAAAACTTGCAGTAGTCAGAAGAGTAGTACACTGGAGCCATGTTGGTCAAACCTTGCAAATGAAGCAGGGGAGCAAGAAAATTGTTACTGGTATCCAATACAACAAAATGGTACAACTTGAGGCTCCAGAATTGCATATGGCTCTTGGAAGCCTAGTTATGCCCCCAGAATTTCCCCAAAGAGAGAAACTTAAGTGCATGGGGACTAATACGAACTTCATTTAACTTCATTTTAACTTCATTTTAATTTAATTTAATTTAATTTAATTTAATTTAATTTAATTTAATTTAATTTAATTTAATTTAATTTAATTTAATTTAATTTCTATTAAATCCAATCTGTTTTTTATCCTGGCCCACTTTTTACAGTGCTGTCTTGGCACACCATTTCTTCCATCAAGTTTTGCTTCCGTTAGAAATGGACAGCCTATATAGGCTGCATGTGGCCCTCAGGTGCCTCATCTGTGGCCCCGAAACAGCCCAGAATTGTACTGTTGAAATTCAGCAACAAAATGTGTGACTTTGGACAGCATAGCTTTTGCTATCTTTGGGATGAGATGGGAATGGGAATGCAACGCCTTTTGTAGTCCACTGGCACACTGTTACCTTGGTCTATTGTAAGAAGGTCTAGTTGTATACTAAAGACTTGGGAACAGTTATTAAAAGATGTATTATTCAGATGAACTCCTTGTCCATCCAGCCCAGCACTGCCTATCCTAACTGAGATTTACTTTTCCAGGTCTGAAGTGCAGGTGATATTTATTCCCCACAGCTTAGCTGTCATGTTCACCGTTCCGATGTTTCTGCATCGTAACGGTTCGCTTGCCATGGTGCTGATACGTGTCCTGGCTGGGAGGGTGCTGCTGCAAGCCTTGTACTACAAACGTGCTGATCTGTGCCAGGAGGAATGTGTTTAGACTATCTCTGAAATGTCAAGGTCTCTTTGCCCGTTGAGCAGCAGAGCTTGTTAGGAGCACCTGGGAATGTGGGGTGAACTGTATGTGAGGGAGGGGCTGGGCTGCTGTTTGTAAAGATGCTATTTAGTTTGAGTTTAGGTGCGCTTTTCTCATTCTCAGCTTTTTACCTGTTTGCACCCTTTTCTAAATAAACTCAGAACCTGAATTGTCATTTTGAGTCTGAGCATTTTATTGGAATTAAGGCAACCATCACATAAAGCTGAGAATCATTTTTCAAACCAACCTCGCTGCTCTTTACTGGAAAATTTTCTTGTTAAAGAGGATCCAGCGATGGCTGAAGGGGGAGAGGATCTTACAGAGTTCAATGAACAGGCGGAACAAGCTCCAGAGTCAACGGCCACGAGCAGGGACCCGAGCCCTGTCCCTGCCTGAGCAACCTCTCAGTCGGGGGACTCCTATTCTACAGCAGGATCAAAGAAACCCCTGCAGGACAACAGAGCAGGACAGGAGCAATTTCTATGGGATGCGCTGATGGACCCTCAGCCCGGGCCATCCCGCTCAACATGGAAGCTCCGCTGGCTAGACACTCCACTGGGAGTGGGACCCGAGGTGTCCAGGAGCCCTCCGCAGGAGGAACCGGGGCTGGAGGACTCTGCACGCCAGACTGAATTAGGGTCCTGGAATCCAAGATCGAATCCATGGAACACATCTTGCGCTCCATGTTGGCTGCATTTGGGGATCTTGTAAGAATCGTCAAAGGTCCCGGGGCAATGCAGCCACCCAGCCTCCCGCCTTCCCCCTCACTGGCTCAGGGAGCACCCCACCACGGGGCTCACCAGTGGGTCCGCGGGGATCTACTCCCATAGGGGTGGCTCCGAGGCAGCCATCCAGTGGGGTTCAACAGATTGGGGGAACCCCCCGGGACTTCCCGGTGAAGTTTGATGGTGACCCCGCTAACCTGTCCTTCTTTCTCACCAATGCTGCCAGCTTCATGAGACGGCATGGCCACCTCTTCCCGTCAGAGGAAGAGAAGATAGCGGTGGTTGCCACGAAATTGAAAGGCAGAGTGGCGGACTGGTATGTCCAGCTGTCGGAAATTGGGGCTCCAGCCCTGGCCTCATTCGATGCCTTTTTGGCTGCTTTAAAGCATTACTTTGAAGATCCCTTGGCTAAAGAAAGAGCTAAGGATGCACTTAAAGCACTTGTGCAGGGGCAAAAGCCTGTTGCTGACTATGCACTAGAATTTAAAGTTTTGGCAGGCAAAGTTCCCGAATGGTCTGAGGCCACCTTGATTGATCGCTTTAAGGATGGCCTCAATCACGAAGTCTTGCGTTGGGCTCTTGGGCAAGATGATCCCAACTCATTGCATGATTGGATCTGCCTCTCTGGTAAAGCAGAACATGCCCAGCGCACCTTCATGATGGCCACAAGAGAGGACAAGCCTGTCTCCTCTGGCCGAGCTCTGGGGCTGGCGTCTACCTTGCGATGGGATACGGAGAAGCAGCGCCGATTTGTCCGGGGGCAATGCATCACCTGTGGGAAGCCGGGTCACCGAGCTGTTGACTGCCCCAAACTAAGGCGGCAGAACGTCCCACGAAAGTGCTTCAGAAGCCAACCAAGAAAGTCGTCAACCCTACTCATCGGGTGACAGGAGCACTGGCTACTGCAGACGATGAAGACGTCTACACCCCAGGAGAAGAATTAGACGCATTGGAGCAGTTGGCGGGAAACGCTTTCCACCTGTCTTAACCGGTGCCGCGGGGCAGGTGGTACAATCCAGGCGCAACTCTAACGGGGTGAGTGCTGATTGCCCTATTCTCGCTGTCAAAGTTGACTTGGGCTTTCAGAAAAAATCTATTGAGGTCTGGGCTTTACTAGACTCCGGATGTTCTAGGTGCTTGATCCATCCTGATTTAATCAAGGCATTGGATTTACCCTGCTTCCCCCTCCCAAAACCGCTGCATTTCCAGCAGCTTGATGGCTCTACTGCGGGGGGTGGGGGCGGCAACCCACTTCACGGGTGAAGTTGCGTTGCACATGGGGTCCCACTTCGAACTTATCCAGTTCATTCCCCTGTGGGGAATCCTCTGGTGGTGCTAGGGATCCCATGGTTCGCTTCCCATAACCCCTACATCAATTGGCGCTCCCGCTCCATTACCTTTGATGATGGCTTCTATCAAGCTCCTCTGCTGGGACGTCCCATGCCTCCAACGGCTGGGCAAGCAGAGATTGTGGCTTCCCCCCCCTCCCCCATCCCCATTGGAGGGTCTTCCAGCCACGTACTCGGACTTTGCTGATGTCTTTGGGGAAGAGGAGGCCGACCAGTTACCCCCCCCATCGCAAAACTGACTGTTCCATTGAACTTCTTCCTGGCGTTCCCTTGCCAAAGCCAAAGATTTACCCTATGACAAAAAAGGAACTCTCCGCATTGCGGGAGTTCATTGACAAAAACCTCGCTCGAGGCTTCATTGAACCGGCGAATTCGCCGGTCGGGGCACCCGTTTTGTTTCGGGAAAAGAAGGATGGCAGCCTAAGACTTTGCATGGACTACCGCGGATTAAATTCTGCCTCCCTTTCCAACAAGTACCCTCTGCCTCTCATCAAAGACATGCTCTCACATCTGTCTACAGGCAGAGTTTTCTCAAAGTTGGATCTTTGCAAAGCCTACTACCACGTTCGCATTCGGGAGGGGGATGAATGGAAAACTGCTTTTAATTGCCCACTGAGTTCTTTCCAATATAAAGTTCTCCCATTTGGTTTGGCAGGGGCTCCGGGTGTGTTTATGCAACTGATCAATGAGGTTCTGCATGACCACTTGTTTAAAGGTGTGTTGGTGTATTTGGATGATGTTCTCATTTACACTAAATCCTTACGGGAGCATGAACGACTGCTGAAGCAGGTTCTTACCAAGCTTAGAAATGCCAAGCTTTATGCTAAGCTGTCTAAATGTGAGTTTCACAAGTCTCGCTTGGATTACCTTGGTTACAGGATTTCAGCTAAGGGCATTGAAATGGATCCTGTCAAAATTCAAGCGGTGCTTTCTTGGGAATGCCCCAGAACCCGGCGCCAGCTTCAAAGTTTCCTGGGATTTGCCAATTTTTACAGATTCTTTGTCAGGGGGTTCACTGAGATTGCTCTGCCCCTCACTGATTTGTTATGGACTAAAGGGGTGGGGGAGACCCGCAAGGTTAAGAACCCGGGGGCCGTGCTCAATTGGACTCCTGCATGTCAGGCTGCTTTTGATCAGCTTAAAGTTCTTTTTACTGAGGAGCCCATCCTCTCCCACCCCGACCCAGACCTTCCCTTCATCGTTCAGGTTGATGCTTCTGACTTCTCCATTGAGGCTGTTTTGTTGCAGAAAGATTCTGCTGGGGTTTTAAAACCCTGTGCTTATCTGTCCCATAAATTTTCGGAGATGGAAAGGCGTTGGCATGTTTGGGAGAAGGAGGCTTTTGCGGTAAAAGCTGCCTTGGAAGCTTGGCAACATCTTTTGGAAGGGGCTTCTTCCCCATTTGAGGTTTGGACGGATCACCGCAACCTTGAGGCACTCCATGCGCCCAGGCGCCTCACCCCGAAGCAGATTAGGTGGGCTCAATTTTTCAGCCGTTTTAATTTCCAACTCAAATTTCTCCCTGGAAAGAATAATTTTATGGCTGACGCTCTTTCCCGATTGCCTCAGGATGAGAGCCCAGTCTCCGATGTCGTTGGCACTGTCCTATCGGGGCCACAACTGGGTTTGGCGGCTGTCACCCGCAGCCACGCACAGGGCCAGCCGCCACCTCCTCCCTCGCAGGTTCACAAACCACCTGCTTTGTCCGCTTTGTTGTGCTCTGCTTTTGTGTCGGCGCTACACTCTGATCCATGGTTTCTGGCTAACCCTGACAAGGTGTCCATTGAGCACGACCTCGCTTGGGTCAAGGGGAGGTTGTATGTACCTGACTCGCAGCGTTCCGCTGTGCTGACACGTTCTCATGACAGCAAGCTGGCTGGGCATTTTGGTTTTCTGAAGTCCCTCCATCTCACCCGTAGGCAATTCTGGTGGCCTACTCTCCATAAGGATGTTAAAGCTTATGTAGCTTCTTGTCCTGTCTGTGCTATGTCCAAACGTGCTGTGGGTAAGCCCCAGGGGCTGCTACAGCCAGTGGCTGACCCTGCACACCCTTGGGATGTGATTTCCATGGATTTCATTGTCGACCTACCCCTCAGTCAAAAGAAAACTGTCATCTGGGTGGTTAAGGTCTACTTTTCAAAACAGGCTCATTTTGTGCCCTGCGCTTCTATTCCCTCGGCTCAACAACTGGCAAAACTCTTTTTGGTACACATGTACCGCCCACACATTCAGTTTAAGGAACTGAACACAGGCAGAACTTGAGCTCTTACTATTGCTTGATCTAAATATCCAGTGTTTTCAATATTTAAGGAGCATGGCTGCAAGCTAATTCCATGCTAATGTATTCTGTAGAGAGTAACATAGTCTACTCAAAGAAACAGATGTCTGGACAAAGATGTATAGCATAGAACGTGTTACAAAGTCTAGATCATCTCTGTCTTTTTTTTTCTCCCTGGAAAGCTTAATGGATGTTGGTTTCTGGTTCATTCATTCTGTGAACATAACTTCTGACATTCAAACAAAATGTAGAAGGAAATAAAATCAATATGTAAGTTACTTTAAAAGGCACACTTCTATTCTTTTGGCTAGCTATGCTAGGAAAAAGAAGACATCTCTACCTGTCATTAAGAGATTTGTTATATTATTTAATACATGCTGAACTTCAAATATGTGCTTTCCAAATAATGTCTTGGACATCTGTCAGTTGTAGCTCCAAGAATATCCCAGGATTACACCATCACTACCCATCTATGGTGGTCTGTTGGAAAAAACACATAGAGTTCATACAACATAAAATGATGTTAGCATGTTTTTGGTTTAGCTCATTGTGCAACTCTAGCTATATGATTTATAGCTTAATGTGTTGTGTAAATTCAGTCAGCTGTGATTAAATCAGTAAACATAGTTTAAATAACCCATGGCTTAGAATATTGCATTAACTGAGTCAGTAACATTGCTACTGTATAAGTACAGTTTTATATATAAAAAAGAGATTGGCTGCTGAAAATGAAAATATAAACAACCGTAACAACATATCTTATTGGACATTCAGATAGAGGGGGCTTACATTTGGCATTAGATAACACATATTAATCTAAACAATGGTTTGTTTATCCATGTTTTATTGAATATATCACCACTTACAAACCACAATGGCTGTAACTTTTTCCTGGAATCCAAGATTTACTTGCATTACTTCTTTCACCTTTGATTCAAACTAACCTGGCCATTTTCTGGCTTCACAGTTCTTTTTTTCTATTTTATTTTATTCCTTCAATTTGTATAGCAGTCTATCTCAACAAGTGACTCTTGATGGCAAACTAGAATGAAAAACAATTCCAATCACAAATCCAGTCTTGTTGTGTAATAACAGTGTGCTCTGACCACAGCCAAAAGGTTGGCTTAAACGCCATGTGTAAAAAGCTCACTCATCACCAAAAGTGATGAGTGGGAAAGGAGCACTCACAATTAATGTTTGTGTTGCTGACACCCCATCTTCTGGAATGTTACCTCCCAGTCACTACAGTATTTAATTATAATGAGGTTTTGATAGTTGACCCAATGACATTTTTCCTTAAGCCTTCAGAAACATTTTTGTTTAAATAATCATTTCTGGCATATTTATTCAAAATGCATTCTTCTTAATTTTGCAGTAATCACATAGACATATGTGGGTTACTGGCCATGATGTTCAAATTATTAATCATATAACAAAATGTTTGGCAGATGTAATAATAATGTTTTATTTATCAAGTTGCCTCAATTGGGGGAAATAAAAGCCAAAAAGACTCATTTGGGGAAAAAAAAAAGCCAACAAGTTATTAGATCTTGTTAATGTTACAGGCAAAGGCTGCTTGGATAAATAGAAGTATAAATAGCTCAGCTTATTTCTGATAGAACTGGCACAAGAAATCAAGTTGTCATCTTCACAAATTCGAACCTCATTGTATGGCCAGCCTGTTATTTCCTTGCCATATTAGACTTGTCAAAAGTCTTTTCTTATTCTTTGTTATTATTGATTATTACTCAGTCTCTGAATACTAGAAAGAAAAGTTGTGTAAAGGCATGGTGAAAAATAAGTGTGTAAATTGATTAAGGGACTTTTGATCAAAAGAAATATGTTCTTCAGTGAATGAATGCATACATCTGGAACACAGTTTCTCTCTCATTTCACATACAGAAAGTGTGATTGTTTTTTATTGTCCTTATTGCTCATTTTATATAAATGCCCCACCTACACATTAATTGCAAAGCATTTTATAAAATAAAAGAGGAAACATACAAGGACTGGCCAAAGACACTTAGCAGCTTAAAAGAAGGACAAATAAGTCCATCCATTCTGGATGCAGTGGCTGATTGAACCAGTAGCTAAACATTAGTTGAACTCTGACAGTGTAGCAGCATCCTCACTGTGCCTCAAGATCTGCTGGCTAACTATGTTGTGTGAGCCAGGTAATGGTGATTCATTTAATAAACTGTAGATAAGTAAACTATGGCTTAGCATAACAGTTCCACATCTTTTCTCTTATATGGACCTCTAGCTCACTATCAGAAACATTTGAGGATTGCATATGCCCAGGATTGGCAATGCACTGCCCACTGGTACCATGGCACATGTGGCTTCCCCCGGTGGCACCTGTAGATGTCTAAAATGAAAGTTAATTTAATGAAAAAATTATGAAATAGTCATGTGCAAACCTGATATTTGAGCGGGGGCATTTAATGAAACAGATTTCAATTTTTGGCAATCTCCTGAGGTTTTGGCTGTTTTATATTTTTATTTTAGCCCTTGTTCGAGGGACAACATGCTGTCCCCATGCAGAATACTGATGTTCTTTAGACCAGAGGTTGAGAACCATTGATTTAATACAATCAGTAAACTCAGTCTGTGAGTTTGAGGCAAAGACTGTACATTATTTGAAATATTGGTAATAAAGGAAAAGGTCAAGTTTATTTCATAACCCATTGAAAACCACACTTCTTTTTTCAAGGCAGTGTATCAAAAGAACAAGCAAAATAACATTATTATTTCAAACAAAAGAAACAAACAAAGATGTCAGGCTCCAGAAATGAGAAGAAGAGAAGGGTAATTTTACCACCTCTGGCCAACCTTCAATTGTTATGAGGTAGCAGCCATTTCCTTTAAACTCTGTTTTTATTTCTCATAGTTGTTAAAAGTAGTGTTATTTTAACAGCTGAGTCCCAGACTTGCCTATTCCTTCTCTTCTCTCCCCAGACTTTTTTCTTTATCTTTTTTCAAATTGTACGCCTAAGGCCAGGAACAATGTAAATACTGAACTTTGTAACTACTCTGGGATGACTAAAGAGACGGTTTTTCTAAGAAATCCTCTAAATAAATGATAAAAAAATATGCATTAACAAATAATAAACACAGCATTGATCGGATTAAAAAGACATTTTTCTAAGTGAAAATAAGACAGAAATCGGAGATTGGGGGTGTTGTGGGGGAAAATGGAGCCTTGGCAAGCATACTTATTGGACCGGAAGATAGCAAAACCACAAAGAAGTAGATCTGTATAGAATATGCTGGTGACCCTACAGCTCATGGGAAATAAATTATGCAAAATTTGTTATAGCTGGCTCTGCTGCTCCATGATTGGCTCAGAGAAGGACATGCTGCTGTAAACTTTTGAAGCCTAAAAATGCCAAAGTCAGTTACAAACTCCAAAATGTCCTTTAGCTCTTTGTGAAGCCTTGCAGGAATCATTTATTTTTGAGTAGCTGCTATGCAAATGGGAGAATGCTTAAATAACCTAAGCATGTAAGCAAGGACTGGTCATGTGAGGCTTTCCTATGGCATTTCTAATCTACCATTCCAAAATTGTGCAAATTTTGCAGAAGGGACATAGCTATAGAGGCTGTTTCTCCAGCATACAGGAGCTGCTCATGAATTAAACCAACAAAATAAAACAAAATGCCAAGGGGAATACATGTGAAATGCTGACAATATTAAACAAGTACTAATTTACTGATCTTCTGAGTATGAATGTAAGAGCCAATCTAGAGTCTATTTCTCTTTATTTTATTTGATGCATTTACTGTATATCCATTTTCTTTCTTCTGAAAAATCAAAGAAATGTATGTGAGGATCTCTACAACGAATCTGAGGTAAATTGGCAAATTTACCCACTTTAAAAAATGGAAACTACAGATGAAATAATTAGTGGTCAATGCAGTTGGCTTGACCTTTACAAGTTCAGCCATTGTTGGGTGGCATCAGATTATCAGATTCTTCTGGTATTCTCTTTCCAAATTGTTGAAAGACAGTGCAGCTATTATTACCTTACAAGTATTTTGAGGAGCGGTGGAAGAGATAACTTTTGAGGGTGAGATTAGTTAATTCCCCAGTAGGTGGTGATCATAGAACCTATTCAACCTACTGCAAACAAACAAATAGAAGAGTTTTCAATCTGAGTAACAGAGAAGGTGAAGATCTATTTCTGCTAATAAAAATTGCTGGATTAATGATGTCTGTGTTGAACTTCTTTAGGAAAAGAATTCTATAAAAGTTGAGTATCTCTTTACAACTCTCTCTCTCTCTCTCTCTCTTTTAACAGTTAAACAGTATGGTGAAAATCAGCTACTGCTTTCTAGATATTTTATTTTTATTTATTTATTTATTTACTATCCCACCTTTATTATTTTTATAAATAACTCAAGGCAGCAAACACACCTAATACTCATTCCTCCTCCTATTTTCCCCACAAGAACAACCCTGTGAGGTGAGTTGAGCTGAGAGAGAGTGACTGGCCCAAGGTCACCCAGCTAGCTTTCGTGCCTAAGGCGGGACTAGAACTCACAGACTCCTAGTTTCTAGCCTCTTGCCTTAACCACTAGACCAAACTACAAAAAACAAATTCCATTGATTTTGTAGACCCTGACAAAAGCACCCTGAGAAGCACCCTGTTTTATAATGTATAGCATTCACACCATTGCTTGGACAAGGAAACTTTATTGTACTGTGACAGCTGTCCTAGGCCTACCAAATTTGATCATTGGATGCGAGCAGAGTTTTCTGTTTATTAATTTAACCCGGTTGGGTAGATTCACCTTAAGCCATAAGCTAAACATATAGGCTGGTTTTGTGCAATATATTGCACCCCATCCTAGCAAACTGTGTTTTACTCTAACTGGCATAGCCTAGCCTTGCAGGTATGTCTGCAATTTTTTTTAAAAAATGTGGGATTAATTAATATGATAGGTCTCATCCACAGCAAGTACTGGATGCTGTGTTTTACACATGTGTACAATGTATAGGTCCTTCTGGTTATGGTCAGTAACTTAATCAGTTTTAGATAAGTGTAGCTAGAAACTGCTATGCATCATTCAATTTGCACACATATATTAAAAATAACGTATTTTCAAAAATGTGAAAAATGAATGACCAAAACTGCTCACAGGTAAGCTGGCCATAGGAGGACCTGATTCAGTGATGTTATTTAAAGAAGATCTGCTTAAAAAAGATAGTCATGAAGGCCTATTAGTCTTCACTTAATGACCCAATAATAATCAGCCAGTATAATAACTTCTTCGGTATATATAATTTACTTACCATGTGACCATATATTCCTGATCTAGGATTTTGTGCTTCACAAGCTGTTTTCACATATTACTAATTTGGAGAAGACTCCCATGTCATGCAAGGAGCCTTTGCCAATGCCCCCAGATTTTCTTAAATGTACTAGCCCTGCTTCCAACATCCACATTAATAGAGCTTTTCCCGTTTCAAAAACAACTAGCACAGGGCATACATTCAGGGCCATTTGTAAAAAGCCAAACTGACATCCAAATGGTGACAAATACATTGTGACATTATTGTGCAAATGATGTGATGATGTAATGATGTCTGATACAAGTATGTAAGCTACATTATTTGAGTGAGGATGTCATCATGCACAGGCCAATGTTCTCCTCCCCTTGCCCCTCCCCTTGCGGATGCCCATGAATGCAGCTGTGTTTTCCAGAAACCTCAGCAGAGCAAAGGGGTTATAGTCCAAGACATTGTCCCAACCCAGTTATTTCCCCTCCAGCAAGTATTCTATTAAAAAGTCTGCCAAGACAGGTCAATAGACATGAAAAACATCCCACCTAGTTCAGTTCTCATGTACCAACTCTTAAGGTTGCAAAATTCTTAGAGCAAACACATCGAGTAAAAACAGTTAAAAGAGTGTAAACACCAAAGGCAAACATTTCTGTATTACAGCCTGCTGGATTGCCCTGTGTTACTATTACCATTTTAAACCTGGTCTCATTTTCAAGATGGAGGGCTTTATATTGAAAGTCACCATGTGTGAGTTGGGCAGCCTTATAAATCTGCTAAATAAGTAAATAAATGAAAGGCATGATTGTTGTTTAGTTGTGAGTTCTGACTCACTGTGTCTAGTAGGGAGGCACTTAGTCTGTTGGGAACAGATTTGAGTTTTTCATTCTCAATGGATCCATGGTGGAACAAATGCTAGCAGACTGGAGTCTGGCCACTATTTGTTTTTCCTTAGGGGAGGTAAAAAGCTCTCTAACTTACTTTTGAATATTTACAAGAGGTTGGTTTGGGCTCTTGGCCTTTTCTTTCTTTTTAGACAAAAAATGGCTCTTTTGCTCACAGCAACTGCCAAGCTATTTCTTGTAGACCAGAAAATTTATGTCCTGATTTTTAACAAACTATCCAGACATGGATCTGCCAGAGCAGAAATCTGCCCACTAAAATGGGAAGTAAAATAGATCAGATTGACACTGATCCACACACCCCTGCCAAAAGTCCTATGGAATAAGGCCAAGTCATGTGGTTGGACCCATCTTGGAATGTTCAACCTGGCTTGAAAGATCTGATGATGCAGGTATAGCTTTCTAGTGTATTCATTAATATATTAAACTAGTTCTAAGTGATTGTTTATTTTACGTTCTTATACTTAGGGACCCATGTTTTTCTGTGGCACACCTTTGTTGATCACTCAAGTTCACATTTATATCAAGAAGCTATCTGTTCAATTGATCAAACTTAAGGGTGCTAAACCTTTAAAGACTCTTCTTCTCAGCCCTTGTTCTGTATTTTTATAGAACCATGAATCTAGTTCAGGATCTCTCCAATTATCTTACACTGTGAAAAGAAGCCAGGTAGTGCCCCAAATGCAGCGTAAACAAAAGCAGAGTTATCTGCAGAGGTGGGCAAAAGAAAAGAGTCAAGATGGCAGCCACAACCATACAATCAAAGCCCTGCTCCTTTTTACATGCATCACACACTTGATGGCTATACAAAAGGGGCAGGGCTTCAATCATGCAGTTGTTTCTGACAGAGGCAGTGATGCACACCCCAGTGTG
Source organism: Candoia aspera (assembly GCF_035149785.1). Classification (NCBI taxonomy): domain Eukaryota; kingdom Metazoa; phylum Chordata; class Lepidosauria; order Squamata; family Candoiidae; genus Candoia; species Candoia aspera. Next base: position 45,707,839 of record NC_086159.1, read on the forward strand.
CTGGAAATCTGCTGGATTACAATAACTGGGTATACATTGGTGTTCTGGAACTGCCATTTGTGTTGATGAGGCTGGAGTATTGCTGAAACAAATTGAAGCTGCTTTGTTGTGCAAATTCTTCCTGGGAATTCTGAAATGACTTGGCACTTGGCTGCCTCAAGGCATCATTTCATTTTTTAAAAAATAGTAATTTTATTAAAAATTACGATTACAAAGAAAAAAACTAATATCAACTTTAAAAATAAAAGAATAGAAAGAAAAAATAGAAAGTGCAGAAAAGAAAATAGAGAAATAGAAAGAAAGAAAAAATAAGAATATGGTAAAGAACAAGAATAGAAATATATTAAGAAATTACTTCCACCTTCTTCACAAGTATAAACAATTTAGTAACTTAATCACCTTCTCTTAAAATACAGCAAATGATCCCTTCTTCCCATACCATCTCTTATCTATAAACAAATCCTTAAAACCTCATTGTTTCACTCCTGATCAGCAAGGGTCCACTAAGGGTTACCAGAGATAATAATATGTCTATTTGAACCTTGATCAGATAAAACAACTTTATGTTTCTTCCTTTTACTTTCAACAATCTTGATCTTTAGTTCTTGATCTTTTATCCTTCAAATAATGTCCTAAAACTTTATTTTTTTCTTTTTTTTCTTTGTCCCTTGTCACAAAATTCTTTAAAGCTTTAACAATTTAACAGTAATAAGAAAATTATTCAGGTCATTCTCTTGGTTTGTTATTTGTATATCCCTTTTAATTATTAAGATATCAGCCAGTTTCTTTTGTATGTCCAGTGTAGCATCTTTTCTGTATCATTCTTGTAGCTTGTCATTTTTAAATCCACTTTCAGATCAGTCTCAATCTTGTCAGGTAAAACTTATTGCTCTTCCAAAATGTATTTTAAACATAGTATATCTATAGAGGAAGACATACTTAAAATTAACTTCTGGGTCCATTGAAATATTCTTCAATATGTCCAATGCTAAAATATTTTGCTCCATTCGGTATTAGTAAGTCAAATTTAAGTGTTCTTCTCCTTTAATTGTAATCTTTAGTCCGTTCTGGTTCCCTCTAGTGTTCAACCTTCAAAGCTTATGTTTTTTTTAAAGAGAATTCAAAACAAAAGCATTTTCCCATGGGAAGGATTCTTACAATTAATTCCAAAATCTTATTTCAAATCCATCTCAACCCTTAGTCCATTTGTAACTTTCCAAAATCAAAGTTCTAATCACTCTTTTGCTGTTTATTCAAAAAAAAATTTTTTTAAGTCCTTAAACTTGTATTTAAAACTTCTTTTGCTAAGTATTGAAGGAAACTCACCTGGTCCAGTAAAACTTGTCAATACAAAGGTTACTAAAGGTTGAAAAGCAGTTAACAGGCAATTTCCAAAAGTGATTAGAAAAGGAAGTATGCAAACTTAGTGTCCTTTCAAAGGCACCAACCATGAGCAAGACGGCTATTTCCTCATCTCCCAGAGCTCTAAACCCACCAGAGACCACTGTCTTGCAGTCTCCTCACAAGAAGCAACTGAATGGAGCACTTGTGAGTGCTCTCAAGTCCTCTCCTTGTCTGGAGAGGAATTACAAAGAGCCAGTCTACTCATTGGCTCTTCATTCCACTGTGGTCATTAGCTCCGCTTTTAGCAGAGCAGTCTTCAGTTCACCATTTCTTCCCTGGAAGTCTCTCAAAGATCAATCATTTTTGACATCTAGTACATTAGGAAAAGTGGAAGCAGCAGCACATAGGATCAAACCACTGGGGGGAATGCTGATATAGCTGAACCAGCTGTGAAGATGTGAGAAGAGACAATGGTTTCCTTAGTATAATTGTGTTGATTTTGTTGTTTCCATCTGAACAAGTTCTACTTGAGGTCTCATTATCCATATTTTACATTTTTCCCCTTTTCCTTTCAAATATTTACAACCCCCCAATATGTCTGTCTCTATGCATAAAACCTCTTGCCACTGATGCCAATTTGTTAACCCTGCAGACTACTTTAGTTTTTCAAAGACAGACAGCATTTGATCGGGTTCTTCCTGTGGCAGCTGAATGTGGATTAAGGTCCTGGATCTGTGGTTGACTTCTGTTTAACTCCTCCGTGAGTGTGCTAAGATATGAGGCCCCAGTTCAATTAGCTGTGTTTATGGGTAGCGAATATAGAAGGTACACGGCAAATATTCCTCATTGGTCTTCAACTCTCCCATGTATCTTTTAACATTATTAGTGAAGATGTGAGCTCCATATCCTACCTTTTTGCTGGCTGGGCGACAGCACCTGCCGCTGCTGCTACTGTTGGCCCAAGCAGCAATATTTTCATTAACAACAATCTTTTCCTCAGCTGTGTGGGTGGCAGAGGGAACATTCCAAAGCCAATAAAGGTCTCCCATGATTTACAACCCAGTCAAGGCAGTAAATATGCCTGGCCTATTTTACAAAGTGGCTTTTATATGCACTGATTGAAGCCAGTAGGGCCCACTGCTGGGTTAAAGAGTTTCTGGTTAGATTTTCCAAGGAGTCAGTCCTGCATTAGCAGAAAATAGAAAATGCTTCCAAGCATTGCTTTTCAAGATTTAGGGAATTAATCCAGACACTTTTCAGGACTTCATGGTTTTGAACACAACACTTTGTCATGCCAAATATCCTCTGTGGATGTTAATTACAGTAGTTCAGCAATGGTAGGATGTTTCTGTTATCATTAACCTCCTCTTCAGAGCAGATAGTGTGACCACTTGCTTTTCTTACTAAGTCCCCATACATCTGGTGAAGGGATCTCTAGGCCATTGAAGCTCAGACCTTATTATATTTTGTGCCCAAAGGCTCTCTATTGCTTTCTTGAAGCAACAGGTTCCTGTGGCTTGTCTCATTGCTTTCTTGAAGCAACAGGTTCCTGTCTCTGGAGATGGAGAACCGTATACACCCAAGATATCATTTTGTTAGCTATAAAATGCTATATTTCAATAGCCTGCTCACCAGCTGCTCCTCTCACCCCTTGCTTGAAATAAATGTAAATCATCCACACTCTAAAAATGGAGTTGCAATATTTTTTTTTAATATAATTTTATTGACAGTTTTAAAAACAAGAGTAAAAATTAATTACAAAAAGTAATACTAAAATAGAGTAAGAAGTAAAAAAACAAAAAGAAATAAAAGAGGAAGCTAAAGTGCAAAAAGAAGAAAAGAAAAGAAAAAAGATATAAAGTAGTGACTTCCAATCTTCTTTACCGCAGTTATAAGTACAACTGTAGATTTACCTCTTTCTCCAAAGTTACGTTGTGACTTTCTTCTTTCTATAATCTGTCCTATATAATTGTCAAAACCATAGGCCATGAGTTCATTTTTTTTCTGTTTTACACAAGAAGTCCTTAAGGAGTTTCCAGTCATAATATCTAGATCCATTAGGACACCTTGATTTCCTTCAAGTTAGTTTGAATGTTTCTCTCTGAATGTGTATCATTCTTTTCTTGTTTTTTTGTTCATATTGTTTTCAATATTATATGCTGCCTGGAGTTAATAATTAAATAATTGAATAATATAAATAAATAATTGTTGAACGCATACCATACTCTGGTACTCTTTTCTCCCAAAGAAAGAAAATCTTTTGTCATTATAATGTGCTACATATATTTAGCTGGGATTCTCTGGGCTGAGGGAGGTCGATGCTGGAATAGACATCAAGTTTTTTGCAATGGCTTTGCCTTGTATTCCAGAGAGCTATCCTCAAAGCAACGCTTCAGAACTGGTGATTGCCTTGCAATATTTATAGCCTGTGTGAAATTTGAATTTTGTCAGTTTGATTGGTGATTGGAGAATTTTTGGGATGTATCAGTTGATTTGTGGTTGACAGTGGTGCTGGCTCTATTCTGATTGGTCCATCTTGTCAGTCTGTTGTGTATGGTTTGGCTCAGGCACTTGACTGGGTAGTAGATCATATCTAGTTCCATCGATCTGTTGATAGTTCCTTTATTTGAGTGGCAGGCCTTCAGGAATTCCTTGACTCTTCTGCTCTTTGTGTAGTCAATTATTATCATATTTTCCTGGTTGAATGTGTAGTTCATTCTGAGGGTGTAGAGTGCCTATTAAGTAGCTCTGGGCTTGGGTCTTTTCTTGCAGTTAGGTGCTATTTGATTCTTTGGTATAGTTGGTGTCCTGTCTATTCTATATAGTGCTGGTTGCAACCCAGACAGTTGACTGCATATGATGTTGGTTCTGTCTTGGTGGGGTGTATTGTCATTTAATTTACACAGGATCTTCTGTAGGTTTTTGTGGGTTTGAAGGCCGCCATGATGTCTAGTGGCTAGAGTAAGCTGCAGGCATGTTCTGATATATATCTGATGTCTGGGAATGTTATTGTGGTCATCCTTGGGGTGTTTTTAGTTCTTTAGTTTGTTTCCTGGTGCTTTTTAAAAATGAAATTGGAGGGTTTTTACAGAATATGCTGTAGAAGTAGTTGGGTTCTGCTGGTGAGCTGCAGTGTGTTTTTACTTAGCTGATGAGGGTTCTTATGCAGCTGATCTTATGTTCTGTGGTGTTCTCTCAAGGCTGTAAGTCACAGACCATAACATGGTTCATTTGGGCTTATTATATTTGGGAAATCCAGTGGGGTTCATGGCAAGGGTAGGAAGCATTTGAGGGGACAGGAGTAGAACTTGGCCCACCAATCTCCCAAGGCCTTCAGGAGACATCACAAGAAAAGGCAGGACCAGGCTTTTTGCCCCCTCTCTGTTTCCTGGAGGAGAGACTGCACACTCTTAACCCACTCACCCCCTTCCAAAGAATAACCTAAAACTGATGTTTGGGGAGGATCAATTTCAGGCCATTTGGAAAGAAATTAAGGTTGGATTTGGGGGAGATTAAGGTTGGGCAATGGGAAAGCATGTGAAATAAAGGTTTGAAATTTACTTTGAATTAGAACTTAAAATAGAATTTTTATTAAATGATGTATCATTGGTCTTTAACACCCGATAGGTTGTCAGAAATGTATAATGGGGTAACAAAAGTTTGTTGGAAATGTTCTCTTGGTGAAGGAAATTTTATCATCTTTGGTGGACTTGTGAGAAGACTAAAAAATTTTGGGATCAAATATGTGTTAATATTCAAAAGATTTTTAAAGTGGACTTACGAAAGAAACCAGAATTGTTTCTCTTGGGATTGATGGAGAAACAGCTCGAGAAACAACATGTGACTTTGCTTTTATATATGATTACAGCAGCAAGACTTTTATATGCACAAAGATGGAAAGACCCACAAATCCCTACAGTGGAGGAATGGATAATTAAACTAATGGAACTCACCCAAATGGCTAAGTTAACAGCACTGATAAGAGAAAATACCATGTCTGGATTTGTTTCTACTTGGCAACCACTTTTAGACTATTTGCTTGTGTCAGAAAAAAATGAAGTTTTGATTTTGGGTTTTGATGATTAAATGGTCTGATTTTATAGAAATAATGTTCCTAAGGTTTAATTAATGGTAAGAGATTATATCTGTATAAAATGCATTTATATCTGTATTGGAGAAGGTTGGAAGTCACTTTCTTTTTCTGCTTTCTATCTAATTCTGCACTTTTATAGTTTTTCTTTTTTCTTTAGTTCTGTACTCTGTCTTATCTACACTTTATATTTAGTATTTTAACTATACTTTGAAAATCAATAAAGAGGTTTTAAAAAAAAAAAAAAAAAAGGTTGGATTTGGGGGCATTTGGCTTCCCTGAAGCTTCCCACTCTTATTCTGAAAAACATTGGTCCATTTTGTAGCTGCCTGGAAGGCACACATCATATGGACCAAATTTTATTCATGCAATAGCTCATGAGAAGCCTGTTGAAGCCTGACTAATTATAACCATGCATTAGAAGTAAGGACAATAAAAGCCACCTTGATTCCTAGCAACTGTGATTCATCATATCAAACCATTCTTAAGTCTCCACATGCAGAAGGCCCAGTCACTGCTAATGGTGGTACTAAGCTATCTATGATCTGTACAATAAGCTGCAGTGTCTTAGTTCACACAAGTCTATATACCATTCTTGAAAAAATTTAGCTTGCTAAACCAAACTAAACAGAACACATTAAAGCTTAGTACTATGTACAAATCAAGCCAGCAATTTTACTGTTTGTGAGAAACTATTAAAACTCAATCTACATGGTATGACATCATATGAATAACTCTTCAAATAGCAAAGAGCACCTCGAGGAAGGGCTGAAGGAAAAGTTTTTCTGGTAGCCTTATTTAACAGCTCTGAGTTCAGGCTACTCAGTTCCCATCTTAGTCATACTGAGGCTTTTAAGCAGTAGTTTTTACATATAAAATACTAATTGAATTTATGACATTTCTGGTCCACTGTACCAGATAGTTCATTGCATTCATGCAAGCCTTAGTAAGCCAATTGCAGGACATGATATGAACAGCTTTTTAAAATGTATGAAACCAAATTATTAGAGCTACCATAACTAGGATGAATAATATGAATGAGTTAGTTTTCTATATTTATTTCATACTGCCTAATGGACATTCATATTTTGTAGCCCAATTTTTAAAATTATAACAATTCTTTGATAAGGATTTGGAAAACTGAATGATTTATCCAGAAGTAAAATTCTAAACATGCTGCTTGGTCCTCGATAGTGTCATTCAGTTCTTTTAGAGAATCTTGTTTCTTGACATCTTATCTGTCAGAAGAGGAAAGACAATTTTTGAGCTGGCAAACTTTAGAATATGCCAATCCCAGTTACAAAGAAACAGATATCTGATCTTAATACTCTCATGTCTTTTGAGAGAATCTATGATGGATGCCTAGTGCAGTTTTCACATTCCTGGACTCTGAACATTGTGGGAAGAATGATTTCCTACCATCTTACATATGAATTACAGAGATAGTCCTGGTTTCTTTCATCTGCATCACTGTTGATATAAACTATGAATCAATCAATCAAATCTTTATTAGTCATAGACCAGCATAGATATAAACTATGAACATTTTAAAACCAGAATCTGCAGTCAGGGTTAGAATCTATTTCCAAAGTCTGGTTAAATCTGTCCTAAGTTTACTCTGATGGTAGATGTAATGATTAATAATTTTAATCTGGATAAGCAAAAGGAGGGCTTTGCTTATGAAAGGAAACGGAAAGCCACATGTTTTCCAAGTGCAAACTACAATAGCTTCTTATATTAGAGGTCCATTTATTTTCCTTTACATTAAGTGGTTGACCAGTCACAGCCTCCCACAACTGTTGTACCATATGCCATTGGAAAACCTATAACCTGGTACTTCCCAGCCCAGTTATTCCAACAGCCTCTGGGATGATAACTGAGAGGAACAGATTTAGTCCAGCTCTGGATCTCTATCTTGACACAGTGGAGAAATGTAAAGACTACTTCAGATCGAGCTCAATCTACATGACTACTTGGACATTTCCATGTAGTTTTCTTGGAACAATGTGGATGAGGCTTGCCAGTGTTTCTTCTGGGATGCTTTTTTTCACTTCAAAACTAGCCTTCAGTCCTTGCATGTGCTGGTAGTGTCCTGTCTAGGTCCATTTTTTTAGCTTTTTTTTTAAGACAAGCCATGATCAGCTGGCACTGCCATGTGATCTGAGTTAGTTATAGTATTTGACTTTAAAAGAAAACTCTCAAATCAGGAGCTGTCCTTATTTTCCTCCAAGTGTTTGATCTTAAACTTTTCTATGCTTAGTTTCCATCTGTGCCTCCAAGTACAGCGGTCAATAAGGCCTTTTGTACGGAATAGCATTTTAGCTTGATTATCCATCCTCAGGTGCTAATCCAAAGAAGAAGACTATGATATAAATGGACAGATATGACATAATCATATGTCCAATGTATAATTGGAAAGATGTGAAGGAAAAGTTCAGCTTTATGAAACTAAAGCACATACTGTAGTGGAAATCATTGTCTAGTTATCCTTTTATCAGACTGGCAGCATTTCAGTAGAGAGACAAAGATGTCCATCAAAATCAGATCCAGAACAAAAAAGTCTTGGAACCTGGGAATAATAAGGACATGTTCTTTGCAGGCTGAGCTACTTTGTGTGCAGACTGAAGCACAGATATCTCCTCCCCACTCCCTGCCTATTAGATAAACAGCTATTTTAAACAGAGAACCAGTTTAAAATGGTATAGTGGCTAAGGTGCAAGGCTAGAAACCAGGAGACTGTAAATTCTAGGCCTCCCTTAAGCACGAAAGCCAGCTGGGTGCCTTTGGGCCAGTCTCTTTCCCTCAGCCTAAGCCACCTCACACAGTTGTGTTGTGGGAAAAATAGGAGGCAGAAGCATTATGTGCACTACCTTGAGCTGTACAAAATAAAGGCAGGATATACATGTAATAATAATATTATTTGAGCTGAGTATCGATAGCAAGGGTTTCATATTCTCTAGAAACTGAACTTTTCCAAAGTCCAATCTTGTTTGGTTTGTCCTCTGCAACCAGGGATAAAATTCAATAGTTTGTTTCATTTGGGTAGACAGTAGTCATAGTCAAGCATTTGCTAAGGAGATTGTTGGACATTAGCTTGCTGTGTGATCCCAGGCATTGCAAGTTTTAGTTGTTAATGCTTGGTTCACACCACATGCTAAGCCACAGACAGAGCAAGCCATGTTAAGCTTAGTGTTGTATGAAAACCAGGCCATTGTTTGCTTTTCATTCCTCAGTCATTCTAACTCAATTCTAAGTCTATCACTTCTGAGGTAGACCTATCAAGAAGAGGGAGGTTAGACAGGATAACTCCTGAGTTTGTTCCTGTTTTCTTATCCATAGCCTACACTGCACATTATCCCCAGCCTTATGGAATGCATCTTCTGATAGAATTTCAGCCTGAAACTCTAGTTCCTGCAAATCCTTGTCCCACCAAAAGGAAGAGCAATGTCTGAGATTCTGATCTTGTATTTATATATTCAGAAAAGCCAGACAAGGCCAGCCCCTATAAAGAAAGGAAGAGGAAGAATGGGATCCTTGTGGCTCATTCCTGCTTTCTAATCAGCAGAGGGCCACAATCCACACTTTCTCTGTCAAATACCTCCACTTTCCATGTCTGTTTGATTGGGAGGGCCATGTTCAAAGAATATGAAACCATGCAGACATGGAAAATGCTGAAAGATATCATTTTCCCTTGATACAATATTAGATTATCCAGAGATACTCAGGACTGATCAACAGAAGTGCTTCATTACTTCACACAGTGTTAATGTATGGAATTCATCATTAATAAGCACTGCTAGTTTTGATGGTTAGTTCTGACGTCCTGAATAAAATGCAGTATACCCTAAAGATCAGTAGTTTAGTAGCAGGGAAGAGTGGAATCAGGCTCTCTCTCTCTTTTCCTTGCTTATGAGCTTCCTTAATTCAACCAGTTGGCCACTAGATGGGCTCTCAGCCAGATCATCAAGGCTTTTCTTACATCCACATGTTTACTTCAAGAGACAGCCTTTGTGTTCTGGATGATATCCATGCAGTTCTAAAAGCTGAGTTGAAAACTGGTCTGTTGTAATAAGGAGCTCCTGTCCTTAGATATTGTATTTCAGCTTTAGGGCTCTGTAAAAGGAATTCAAAGAAATTCAGAATGTTTTTTCCTGTTAACTATACTTATAGCATGCCACTCTGCACTTGCACAGCAAACCTTGTTATTCTCCACTCAGGGATACTTGCATTTTATGTCTTGAGAAAATGATCCTATGTATGAAAAGTAACAATGTGTTCAGACCTACTACTCTGAGTATTGTAAAGGTCTCTCATTTTGAAGAATTGGATGCCCTAAACACTTTATTCTGTATTGGCCATTTGCATCCTTACATGAAAATAGCATGGTGTTTAAAAGCTCACCAGTATAGAGAACTATTTATTTGAAATAATTGGGTCAGGTTGAAGTAGGGAAATATATGTATGGTCTAGGTAATTGGTGCCTTCCATACATTTTATAATTCTTATTTTGTACTCCAGTCAGCATAGCCAATGGGAATTGTGAGAGGGTCACATGTGGCCAATCATTAGGATTTAAACAACTGTGTCAACATGGATCAATGTGTGATGTGAGCAGTTACACCAACATGAATCTGCAAGATGTGACTTTGGAAGTCAAAGACATTCCAACTTATTTGCTCAAGGAAAGAACAACAAATCTATAAATGCCAAAGGTTACCCTTTGTGTGGCCAAAATGGCTCAATCATTGAAATAGCTTAGCTAGTGATTGTATCTAATTTCAAAAACTTAGCTCAGTTAATGTTATTTAGATGCACAGAGAGCAGTGTGTAAACCTTGGCAGAAAATCTGACCACATTTGGTGCAAAGGTGTTGGAGGCAGGTCTTGGTATACACTGATAGGGTCAAAGTGGGTATAAGAGAATAGAAGAAACAGACAGAGGCATAATTTCTGGTGAAATGGGGATTTAATGAGGAGCATAAAGTGTAGCATGAAATATCACTTCCAGATGTTTGAGAAAACCACATGTTCAACAGGAGGAAGGTTAAGCTATCCAAGTTGTAACTCAGAATCTGTGTGGGTTGGCAGACTAACTCATGACTCTTACAATAAATAAACCATTTGAGTGTTTCAAAAATTGGGGAGAGAGGGGAAGTGGGAGAAATGCATGCTTTACAATCAGTAAATTGCCAAGCAAAGTGATGCAAAGTTGGTCCTTCCATCCTTCCTTCCTTCCTTCCTTCCTTCCTTCCTTCTTCACAACACATATTTAGTAATTCTGGATTATTTCACTAGAGTGTTTGAAAAAGTAACTCTCTTCATGAAAATATTCTTGGCAAGATTCACTGCAGCTTTACCCAACCTTGTGTCCTCCAATTGTGGTGATATTACAACTCCCATGATTCCCAGCCAGGAAACTGCATTGTAGTTCCAATGCATCTGAAGGGCATCAGGCTGGGAAAGACAGTTCTATTGCATAAGAAGAACAGTGTTGTATGGTATTATTTATGTAGAAAAAGAGAGTATAATATAATAGGGCTATTGCATAACTGACCAAAATTGTTAAAGCACTATACTTTCATGTGTACTTTTTTCCCGTTTTATATATGAAATATGGACAGCTACAGTTTGTTGCAAGAAAAATTAATATGGCTTGGCTGATAGCACATGACTGCTAATGGCTTCCTTAAAGTGCTGTATGTCTTAAAAGGACCTGTTAGTCAATATCAAAATATCCTGCATTATTGATGAAATCAAATGGGTTCTTTCAAAGCAAAAATCTGCTTTGGTTCTTCAATCCTTTCCCGTGCATCTTATCAGCATAATGTCAAGGCTATTTTAATCCTTCAAATATTGAGCACTTCTCTTGCTGACAAACAAAAGGACTGGGGTCAGGAACATATATGCTGTTGCTTGGTTCTTATGTCTGCCAAGGCAAATGGGCCGCTCCACCACATTCAGATGTTTTTTCTTTTTTCTTTTTCTTTTTTTACAATAGCTGGATTGTTCAAAAAAGTAGCAAATGGCTTCCTGTTGTTACTGTTAATAATTACAAGGAGATCCTATATCAGACATCTGGCTTGGAAACTGCAGATAAATGTACAGTTGATATACAGTTAAAATCCACAGCACCTTTTTTCCTGGTTTTATAAGGTGGTCAGACAATCACTTTCCATGATTTGCCCATGGTAAAATCGTTCAACTATCCATGTATTCAAGATAACAAATAACATGAGAAGCTAGCCACCATGAATGAATCTTAAAATTGATAACTCTTTATGTAAGTCACAGCTACAGTTTGATAAGACGTCAAGGGTTGAGTTCCCTTCTCTTTTCCTCCTGTGTTAAGTAGTAGGCTTTGAACAGCACCAACTTTGCTGGGTAAATATTAGTGACGCTGCTCTGCACATGGATTTCTGCAGCTTAGGATTTGTCTATTGATATGAAAAAGAAATTGTTAAGTCCTTTCAGGACTTAAAGGGAAAACACTGCTATTACAAAGAACCTTTTTTTAAGGGATGTCACCTTGAGCCCATTATAGATGGTCGTAAATGGGTGTAAGGTCCTCAGTATCTGTCAGCTTTCTCTCAGACAAATTCTTGAACTAGAAAGTCTCAGGCAAGGTTCAAGGACACAAAACTTGACAAGAAATGTTTTATTACAGATTCTAGGAAAGCTGCTAGTGTAAAGAAAACTGACAAGCACAGACTGTAAGACTCAAGCCACTTATATAGCTGATCTGAGGCTCAAACCTTATACCTCTTCCTTATGTCCATGTGACCTAAAGGACTGAGAGTCACTTGTCTGCTCTCAGGCCCTTTGCTTCACATCTTGCCCAATCTATCCCTCATACTGTACCTCTCAGGAAAGAGCAGAGGTGAGGAAATTACCAACTAGCTCTGGTTAAGCCTCAAACTTTTACAGTTAAGCTGAATTCTTTTGAAATGCAAGGTGAGCCAAAGGGGCAAGCAAGAGGAAAGTGAGTATGTCACTGGCAGGATATTTCACAGCCTTCATGATCATCACCAGTTATTCCACATGCAATTATTCATTAACTTAATGATGGGTCGAATTATGACTAGTCTGTGTGAAGCAGAGACTGTGTTACAGCAAGAATTTTTCTCTGGTGTAGTAGTTAAGGCATCTGGCTAGAAACCAGGAGACCGTGAGTTCTAGTCCCAACTTAGGCACAAAGCCAGCTGGGTGACCTTGGGCCAGTCACTCTCTCTCAGCCCAAAGAAAGAAGCAAGGGCAAACAGTTTCTGAAATCTTGCCAAGAAAGCTGCAGGGACTTGTCCAGGCAATCACCAGGAGTCAACACTGAGTTGAAGTTGGCCAAAAAAAAAAAATCCTGATATATCAAACTCAAGATTTTGCCACTGACAGTTTGTACATTCTGGATGAGCAATGGGAACTCTGTGGTAAGTTACCTCAGACAATATACCTATTTTTGCATCCTCAAAATTCTTGGCAATATTTAGGTTTTCTGTGATGTTATTAAAACAGAGCACTTGTGGTAGTGATGCCTATCCCATTACAGATGTTTAACAATCATACCGAGAGTTTGAAATTACCACAAGAAATGATATAGGACCAAACGTGGGTATACTTTGTTCTACGAAGGATATAAATAGAGAACAATTCTTGATGCATTATATATTAATGGATTTGCCTAGAATCTGCTGTTTGGTTGCTCTTACAAATACAGTGAAAATACAAGTAAGCTTTTTTAAAGGAATAGAAAAGCTGAATGAATTCATTAAACATTGTATCATTTTTTAAAGACTACTCCTGTACATGTGCTAATAATTCAAAGAAATTTGTTTTGAGTCTCTTCACCAGTGTTTCCTAACCTTGGCAACTTTAAACTGTGTAGACTTCAACTCCCAGAATTCCCCAGCCAGCATGACTGGCTGGGAAATTCTGGGAGTTGAAGTCCACACAGCTTAAAGTTGCCAGCATTGGGAAACACTGCTGTTCACTATTCTTTGGAGCTTTCATTTAGAAGCACATAAAGCCCAAATCAGTATTTCAACTGTGTTAAAGAATCTGAGAGATGAACAGCGTTGTGAACCGATATGGTTCCCCCCAGCAAATGAAACATGTCACAAGACTGGCTGAGGTTTGGCATATTATAAAGCTACCTGCCAACTGGCAGTTTTTTGCAAGCTAGAAAGGTTGGGAACTGGCATTTTTAAAAATGTATATTTGCTTCCTCTAAAGCTGCCATTTGCACACCTGCCAGAAAATGTCAGCATGTTTGCCAAGAATAAAAAAGTGACCTTACATATTGTTTTTTAAAGAAAAAAATACAATACTTTGTGGGTTTTTCAAATCCATTTACTCCCTGAAGTTGGTCATACAAATGAGAATTCTGGAGAACATAAGATAAAGTCACTCTGCTCAGATCAAGGACCTATTTTACCAGTGCATCTGTGAGGAAAATTTATGTATTACTGAGGATTAGCTACATTGTTTAATGACTAGCAGGTATTGGATGCCTAGTAAATAATTATCAAATTGGGATAAACAAATTGTCTAAGCAAGTCTTTGGGTGCTAATTCAGTGATGATGAGTATCACAGGATACTCATCATCTTCTGACATACTCTTTTTTCTTGTACAATACAAGACATGGTTATCAGTCATGTTTCAGAGAGATTATTTCCAGGTGAGTGTAGATAAGCTTGCAGCCTAAAGTGTTTTTTAAATAAACTAAAAAGCCATTTATGGTGTAGCTATTCCTTCTCAGCTGTAGTAAGTCAGCTGAGAAGGAGAAGGAGAAGGAGAAGGAGAAGGAGAGGTAACTTTCAGCCCCCTTTCTCCCACTTTTTAAGCTGGGGTAGACTTTCCCCATGGGTTGGCATGTTAGGACTATTAGGAGATGTATTTATTAAATGCTTGCTAAAAATCCTTAAAAGCGACAGCAGTGAATGAAGACTCTTTATTGATAAGCCATTAAGGAAGGTAAGAACAGAACATCAACAGAACAACTAAAACACAGAAAACTCTAAAACTGTAAACTTCAATAACATCAGACAAACTAGGGGATCCTATCAATTACTAAAGGCCCTCTGGAATAGCTTTGTTTTTAAAAATTTTCCACACAGCCAGAACAGTGGGAGCCAACTTAATTTCTAAAGGGAGACAGTTCCACAGTATAGGAGAAGCAGGACTTAAGAGCTTCTGATCCATATACCTCATGATACTAGGGAATCACCAGCCATTTTTCCTTTGATGCCCAGGGTAGGCTGATTCTGACTGGAAGAGAGAGTCCTGCAAGTATTTGAAATAAATAATCTTATATAACAGGAACAAAGAGATAGCTAACAATTAAATTGATTGATCTTTCATGCTTATTTCTATACAAATATGAAAAACTATTGCAAAAGCTTGTTAGATATCAACATTTAGCTATTAATCCAAACATAAACTGGCATTTTCATGTCTCTTAATATTAGAGGCATGAAAAAACCTCCTATAAAAATATACGTTTTTTAAAATTATTTAGCATTTTTTTTAAAAAAAAAGGAAAAAAGACACACATATGAAACGGGGTGAAAGTAAAAGTAAAGTACAAAATAGATAAGCAGGGAGTTTAAAAGCATCATAGAATTAGGTTAATTTTTCAATATTTAATTGATTAGTTTTATATAGCTGACAATCATTTTAAAAACTACAAATTATTGTTAAAAGTGATATTTGAAAATCAACAGCAATAGTTAGCACAGTATAAATCATAAAATGGGTTTTAAAAATACAGTAATTTCTATCTGAGCAATTAAATACTTTATGTTAAAAGAAATGCAAATTTCAGATGTGGTACAAATCCACATATAGAGATAGAATTTTGGATTATAGAGATATAATCATCCAAAATTCATCCAAAACTGAATTTCAAGTTGAATTAAATTCCATGTCAAATTTACTTTGGAAATATGAAATTATTTTCACATGGCATTCTTATGTCTCTAGATTGTTGATAAACTTTTTATCGGTAAAATTGGTGATTTTACCAATTAGAATTGGATTTCTGGAACTGGCATCAGTTTGCTGTGCTGCTTTAATTTATATTCTTTAATGGTAGCATTGTAAAGCATACTTTGGAATTAAACCTTTCCATAAAATGTTTGTCTCTTTCTGCCAGCTGATGAGAAAGGGGAAAACACAAATGGATACATACCGAATTTGCATAAAATGAAAGTGCAGGAAACAAGTGCTGAAGAGCCCATCTTAGGGGGATGAACCTTGCCGTGTTCTTGGGAAATGTCCTGGTTGCTTGGAGTGGACACACAACCTGACATATCCTGAGGTGCAGGTTGCAAAATGACCATTCTGGGAGAAAAGAAGGGGAAAGGGGGCAGAGGAAGGAGCTAAGCAAAAGCCTACAGCAGAAAAGGTGGCATTGGCAGCTTGGACAGAAAAGGATTTCTTTCTAAAAAAATGGTACAAGAGTCTAAAGGGCATTTTATCATCAGTGCACTCCAGATATGCGTGTCCTACCTCTTGTTGCAGCCCAGCTTCTTTGTCTTCTCTACTGCATCTGCAACCTCTCTGACTACGATTCTACTTGAAATTGGTCTCCTAACTGGATCTTGGATCTTGGTAATTTGCCTCAACTTTGATAGATGAAATTCTCTTTCTATTGACTGTTTTATTTATCCAATGCCCATAAACTTAGTTCATTTTATCAATGTAACTTGTTTGTTTGCTTGCTTGCTGTCTAGTAAAAACAGCTTGACTTCATTTTGATCTCTTTTCTTTAGCCACCACTCTGCCATAAAAAAGGAAGTTGTGGTTAGGAGAATATCCAGTATCTGTAGGTGTATGTGGTTTTGTTTGCAGCTGTGAGAATGCATGTGTCTGAGGAACAGTTATTAAGTCAGAGATCAACAGTTGATTTGAAGTGGTCTTAGTCAAACACATGAATAACTAAACACCATAAACAAGGATTATTCCAAATGGTGAATTATGTTTGTCAAGCACTCCATAATAAATAAACTTAAAAGTTTATTAGGCAATCCAGAGGTAAGAAGTTGAGTGATTAAGTGTATGAGCACACCACTGATCTTAACAAGATCTTGTACAATTCAATGTTTCAGGACATTAAGGCACATTAAGGCACATTACATAATTTTACTATTCAACTCATTGATATAAAAAGTGTCAGGAATATTTTCTAAAATTCTAGAATAGCATTTAAGAGGACTGTTACAAAATCCTTGCCCTCTGGCTGCTAAATTGTCATTCTAGGTAATTCTTGCTGTGATTCAAGTCTGTACTTTCCAAGAATGTATCTTCTGGAACTATCTGCTAAATTTGTTTAGACTGACTACAAAAGTATTAGAAACACTTCAGACTGTTTTTCAAATAAAAAGTTCATTGGATCTAGTCAAAGGAATGGATGAATAATGACTGATTTCAGTGCTATACTCACAGAATGAATAGGGGTGTTACTTCATACCAAGGTAAAGCTCTTTCCACATGTATTGCCTTAAGGAGATGTGGGAAAGTGGTGCCAGCAGAGAACTATATCAGCATGACATTTGGGATGTCTACTGGTAATTCCTGTCTTGTAACAGGCATGATGGTGATGTCCTTATTTATGGTGCACAGGGCACTCTAAGGACAGGTATTGCTCAATTCACCCAGCTTATTTTTCTCCCTTTTCATCCATTTCAGTAGCTGATGGGAAAATATCCACCAATTGCTCTCCTTAATGGGAATGGGGCTGGAACTTGGAAGGATGCAACTTTTGACAAAAAGCTCTCCTCAGGTTTTGTGCATTTTCTGTGGTGCCTTCAAAGGAAGCCCAACTATCAGCTGATATCAGCTGATAGGTTTAGCAGTATTCCAGAAGAGCAGTAAACCAGTGTTCAAAAGCAGCCTGAAATAGCTGACAAATGCAGCAACAACCGTGCTATGAAGCAGCAGCCATCTCTCTCTCTCTCTCTCCCTCCCTCCCTCTCTCTCTCTCTCTCTGTCTATCACAGACATAGCCACACACACACACAAACACTTTCCTGTTCAATTGCCACTCTCTCTCTATCATGCCCCAGACTGCTAGTCATGTTGTTTGGGCTGATCTTTGAGCTGGGTATTGGCGTGGAGACCTGGTGATACAGAAGAAGGGTCCAGCTTGGAAAAACCAGTCTCCGGTGCTGCCTAACCAGAATGCCCCTGGAAGCCAGTAGCCAGGGATCTGAGAGGAGGGAGTGTACCCACACCATCCTGAAGTGGCCAATGGTTGCTGGGCTAATTCCACTCCCTAGGAGTAACCTGATCACACCAGCAACAGAAGAGGAAAACATGACCTGAAAGTCTGCTTCTGTTATTTATTTATTTATTTTTAAAAAGTATTTATATAGCCACCCACTTGTACCAAACTCTGGGCCGCTCACAACCAAGAGATAAAATAATACCTATTTACATAAAGAAGGATTAAAACCAAAATAATAATAATAATAATAATAATAATAATAATAATAATAATAATAATAGAAGCCAAGGACCCAAGGTACGGCCTTGGAACCAAATGAAGAAAACCTTATGATGATACAGCACCAAAAAAGGATTGCCAGGACATGTTTCTGCCACTGCTAGGTGCAAGTGAGGAAAAGCTCCAAACTTAGATCCAAGTCAGTGACTCCTTTGAACATCACCATCAGAAATGCTGCTTCGCTAGACTACAAGACGAAGGCACGGCAGGATCTATCTTGCCTCTGCCGCCTCCTTCCCAAGAGGACCTCTGGGGCATTACAGATGCTGCACATGACTTCAGTTTTGCCTGGAAGGGAAACCAGATTTGCCAAGTATAATGGAGGAGGAGAAATCAAGAGAGAAATCAAGGCAGAAGGAAGAGAAGGACCGGTGGGAAAAAAATGAAAAATAGAGCATCCATGTATTTCTGTAGAGTCTCCTGGAGCCTGGCAACATCACTGACCAGTATAATCCATAATTATAAAGAAATGTGACTTGACATAAATATGAAGCATGCTTCTGCACAAATAGGAAATCACAACTCAATAGCAGAATATTTGCAAGACATCTACAACCCCTGTTGGTACCACTTTTTAAAATATTTGGTTGCTTGTAATATGAAAAATCCCTGCCTGAGTCCTAATTAGTAGTTGCCCACTACGGCAGTGTAAAAGATACAGTGCTATATAGGCAAGTAGGATGGAATTCTATAATCATGTGAAATAATAGGTGAAAGAGCCATGGCAAATCACAACAGAGTTGCCACTGTTTCTAACATCATATTTCAGAAATGTCTATTGAGCTTCAAATAGTAGTGTGGCAAACTTCCCTTCCTGAAGCTTTATACATGGTATTAAAAAGTGTGGCTGCACAGAGAGTGTTCTTGCAGAGTCTACAAGAGAAATGGATCCATTCTTCAAGGATCCTGCTCCCTCCAGTGATACCACCACTATTCCCTTGCCAACCTGAAGATGGTGGAAATCTTCTTACTTACATGACTGCCAGATAGATTCTTGATTTTAGAAAATATCAAACACAGTGTCACAAGGCTGATTTCTTGTTCCCATCTTCTATGTCATATTTCTTTTCCAATTTTATTTGGGATGTCATAACAGCCTGGTCATGAAGCTTTTACTACCACCTACTGGATACAGGCTTCATCGCAACTGCTTTCAAGTCTACTTCATAACTGTTTGTCTTTCAGGAGTCCTGGGAATTCAGGACCAAGATATCTCTATCAATCCAATTTTTATTGTAAGACTTCAGATGCTATTGGTTTCTGATCCCCTTTTTCCAATGGTGGTCAACTGAATATTTCTGGACGCCAAGAAGAAGGTTGTGAAGGCATCAGTTCTCCACAGTAATTTGCTTCCAGTAAATCATATAAGGAAGATAAATTAATATGCTTGTTACCTAGTTATTTCCTACTGCACAAAGGAGACAACAATTCTCTGCAACCTCCAGCTATTCTCCTGTCTTGAGGGCAAAAGGATTTCAAATAATAAAAGGACAATGCTAACAGGATTTTGGAACAGAAATGTAGGGCTCCCTATTTGCAGAGTGAGGAAGAGGGCTCAAAGGCAGCAAGCTGGACTTACCACATTTTGAAACAAGTGATTCAATGCACATTAAAATCTACATAGCACCTGAATAGCCATTATATTTTTCTATCAGGATCTACTTTCCTATAGGAATCAATCCGCTGGGGTCAATGGTGGACAGAACTGAAGCAAGTTGCAGCAATGACCAGAGTCCCCAAAAATGTGAGGTCTGTCATTCTTTGTGGGTTTTTTCTTCCTGGCACTCTTTTCTCTCTTAACACTCTCTTTCCCTCTCTCTTTACATAGTAGGATGCCAGGGAATAGGGACACCCTTTTTGCCTGATGTCTGAAATTACTGGATGCAAGAGACTTCTGAATTTGGGCTGAAGATGGCATAAAGTTAGACCCAGAGCTAAATGGCCTTAAGTTCCTGATTTAATACATTTTTTTCCAAATTGAAGAATATGGTTATCCTCTTCATAACTCACCCCTTAAACTTGGTAAAGGCCATGATATATACTCCACATGCAGGAAATCAAGGGCTTGTCTTTAGCCCTACCTTACCTAGCCTGTTGCCCTCCAGATCTTTTGGATTATAATGTCCTTTATGTATTGCCAGTGCTCAGAGATAATGTACTCCAAAACAACTGGAAGGCACCAGACTGGGGTAATGTGTTCTGGCATGTCCAGTTAAAAGCATCAGTTAAAAGGCCCTGGAGAGTTGCTATGGGTCAGAATAGGTAATACTATGTTAGATGGACAAAGAATATGACTTGGTAATAATTCGAGAATTTTTCTCTGACAAAACAGAGGTGATGTAAGGATTAAGAAAATGGGTATGCAGCCAACAGCGCAAACCTCCCTTACTAGGGAACTGTTTGAAAGTGACCTTTGATAAGTTACATGCATTCTGTCTGTGCATGTCTCTTTCTCCTGGGGTAACACAAGCCTGTTTTATAACAGCAGTGACTGAACAGCAGCATTGCTATATTAATTAGCTGGTTTGGGCTGCAAATTTGTCATATGAACTACAAATCTAATGGGGTTTTTTAGATCCCTTTACTCAAATCCTTTAAAGAACCCCTACCCCCCTTGTTCTGATTGTTTGCTTTGAGTGACTTTTACTCACCAAAGAGAATAGGAATCACTTAAGCCATGTTTTGCCCATATATTAGACTTGGGTGCCCCTCTATGTAATTTATTCTGACTTCTGCTCTACCTTCTCAGCATTGCCCATCTGTTAAAAAGTTGAGTGTGCACACATGCTTTGATATATAAGGAGACAGAGACAGAGTAAACCATCTGTTGTACCGAAAGGTTTTGATTCTTATGAATG
This sequence comes from Candoia aspera, assembly GCF_035149785.1. Taxonomy (NCBI): domain Eukaryota; kingdom Metazoa; phylum Chordata; class Lepidosauria; order Squamata; family Candoiidae; genus Candoia; species Candoia aspera. Next base: position 45,728,628 of record NC_086159.1, read on the forward strand.
ATGAGCTGGTTCTGCTCTGCGTCAATCTGCAAATGCATTGTTTCAGTATCTGCAAGAAAATCTGCATGCATTTCACCTAATATAAGCATTTTAATGGATTATTTCTAATTATTATTTTCAAACAAATGTCCCCAATGTATCAGGTATTGTATAGATTTTTCTTTAATGTGTAATTTTTTAATTCAAATATTCCCAAATGTATGACTTTTTATATGTCCTTTCCTTAATATACACATTATGTTTGTGTTAAAAAAAAAAAGCAGAGGACTGCAGAGAAGCATGACCTAGATTGCATATTAGTTCAAAAACTGCAAATTATGATGGGGCACATTAAAATGTGAATCAAATTATGTTTTCCTCCATCCCTACAGGAAATTCTGATCAGCTATATTCTGATCTGTAATGAGGGCACTAACCCAAAACCTGCAATAGGAAAAACAAAAACAGAACCAGCATTTGAAACTGTGAACTATCACTTTCTTCCCAAATCCCAGCAGGATGAGGCACAAGCATAAGGAATATTTAGATGTACAAATATCTAAATATATCCTCTACTTTCCTAGTCCTTTATGTTGTTTTCCAAGTGTATTAGAATTCAACTTTGCATCCACTGTTTTTCTGCCCCTAAAAGCCTATTAACCACTAGGAGAAGAGACAGTTAGCAGAGGGACTCTGCACTTTCATCCCCTTTCCTTGGATAAATGACTTTCTTTGCATGTCATTAGATAACATACTTCCTTTTGATTGCACTGATCCTGCCAGAGCTTCATTCTTTCTCCTTCTCAGATTTATTAATGTTTCTATCTTGTTCAGTTCAGGTTCTCTCCTGATGCCTCTTCTCTCCAGTAATGAAAACAAAATGGAGCAATAAACTATAGATAGACTAAATACCTCAAGCTTTCCTACATTTCCTAAATAAAGCTAATATTTTATTTTAATTAATCCAAGCTCCACAGGCCTCTGAGGCTAGCCATGATGACAAAATAAGATGAAGAGTGATGTCACAATGCAAAGTCACAGGCTTTGCAACATGTTGTCTTGATAAGCATTCTGTCATTTGCCCCAACTCTGTGGATGCCCAGGGCAAGCACCAGCCTCCAGAATACTTTCTGATAAAGTAATACCTCTAATGTTAGCTTTAAAAGTTACAGCAGAAAACTTTAGTGTTCCAACTAATAAGACTAATTAAAATAATTAAAATTAAGTCCTAGGAGTGGTAGTCCCCTGGATGTTATTGAACTACATCCTCAATGGTGCCTGAGGGAACAGTGTGCCTAGTGCATCATTTAATGGTGCCACAAAACTCTCTCTGTTGCTAATTTTTTAAAGATACTTTTAATTAAAAAAAAATGGGAAGCTTACCTGCTGATAAACAAAGCTTCAGCCCCAAACATAATCTGTATTTACAAGAATGCCTTAAAATCACATATAGAACCCAGAGGCATTTTAGAAAATGAAATGGTGGGTGACTGCAGCCTAATGCCTGGTTTGCTTTCAAGTAAATGGGTGTCTTGTGACGGGGCATACCCAGCAGGGCAACCACTTTGTGAAAATGCCTATAATGTGCTTTGAAAAATCAAAGTATGCCCATTGACTCCCAAATTTTGAGGATCCCAAGACTGCACCATCTCTGCACCATTGATCAACTACAATACTTACTGTTCTTGGCTATGAAGACTAAAATGAATGGGAGTAGGAGTTCAACTCATTCTCCAATGTGCAGCATATTAATTCTACTTATATTCATTATATCAGGCTTTCTCAGCCAGGGTTCCATGGAATCCTAGCCTTCCCTGAGAGGTCACTAGAGGTTCCCTGGAAGATCATGATTTATTTTAAAAAATATTTCAAATGTGGGCAACTTCACATTAAAGGGGTAAGTTTCATTCTTTATTTTTAGTTTAAGAACACTGTTAATCCATATATACAGGCCTACATATGAAACGAATATAATAATTTTGTAACTTCTGGCCTATAGTTGTACCTGAATGTGCAAGGCTTCCCCAGGCCTGAGAAATATTTCAAGGGTTCCTCCATGGTCAAGAGGTTGAGAAAGGCTGCATTATATATGCATATCGCTGTAATTTCAAGTTTTCTATTAGCACTCAGAAACTAGCTACCACTATTGCTTAAGCCCAGGGCTAAAATGAAGATAAAAGGAGTTCTACCTGAGATCTCAGATTGCATTCTTTAGGATCCCACTGAATGTCACTATTTTTCTAGACAAAATGAGGACAAGGATTAACCATCCATTTCATTCAGTTGAAGCTAGTAAGTCTAGGGCATGAGTAGCCACAGGATAGAGTCAAAATCTGAAAAATGACAGGCATGGTATTGGAGTCCAAGTCAACTTTTTGTATGTGCATGTGATATCACCACATGTACAAAAGAGGCTGGGCTTCAGGTGCAATGCCACACCTGCCATATTGCAGATTATGAACAATTCTCCCCATTCCCTGAGGTCACCACTGGCCAGGGGCAAGGCTAGGCAAGATCATGAAGCTATTGCTCATGGTTTGGGTCAGTTAGGCTTCCCTGAGCTTTCTGCAAGAAAGAGAAATGGCTCTACAGTCATTAAGTCATTTACTTTTATTGATTAGTCAACTGACCTTATCAAAGTGAAGGACAACACCAATATGCAAAAATGTAAAATAAAACACAAAGATATAAAATGAAGTTGTTGTTTAGTCGTTAAGTAGTGTCCAACTCTTTGTGACCCCATGGACCATAGCACGCCAGGCCTTCCTGTCCTCCACTGTCTCCAGGAGTTTACTCAAGTTCATGTCCGTTGCATCGGTGATGCTATCTAACCATCTCCTCCTCTGCCATCCCCTTCTCCTTTTGCCTTCAGTCTTTCCTAGCATCAGGGTCTTTTCCAGTGAGTCCTCTCTTTGCATTAGGTGGCCAAAGTATTTGAGCTCCAGCTTCAGTATCCCAGTAGGCTGTTCTATCAAGTACCGACTTTAAGTACTGTAGTTTTACTCTTACTGAAGTCTATAGTTTGCGGTCAAACAGAACATACACAATATCTTATGTGTTAGAGGCTCCACATATATACTTTCTCTCATAATATGACACAATGAAATCTTTCAAGTTTCACCATAGAATCTAATAGCTGAAATCTCACTTTCAACAAAGCTGTTCCTCGTTACAGTGCCTTATACATAATTAGGTATTTTTCTATTTGAAATACCTTCTTATTCTTAGCCAAGCCATCCATTTTAAACATCTAATATTTGCAAGATACTTAGTATTGGCTTGGGTACCAACAGCTAAGATCTTCTATTTGAAAGCTTTCTTGGCCTGATATCTAACTGAGGTCTTATATTGAATTTGCATATTGCAAAATCACTTTGATAAGTTGGTTAACCCATGAGGTAGTATGTGACATATTAACCTGTTCCTCCAGGCACATTTTGGATAATCTGCTAGGTTCCATTGAAAGAATTTTCCACTAGTAATTAAAAGCTTTGATCTGGTGGAGATTTCTATTCTATAGCTTTGTATAGAGTAGATGCCTGTTTCCGCTTTGACCACTGGGGCTGGCATGTTCTTATCTGTACCCACATATTTCTCCTCTGAATATTAACACTGGTACTATTTTTGCCTTGTAAATCTTTAATATAGGAGTCAGAGAACCAGATAATATTGATTAATTAATTAATGTTTTTGAACTGGCTGCAACCCTCACTGAACTTCTTTTGAAATGACTTGTCCATGTCCTGTGTCAGTCAAAACCACCTCCAAATACAGGAAGGAATCAACTTGTTTATTCCTGTACTGTTCTGTTTAGACTATTAGATGACCAGGCAAGTAAAAAGGAATTCTTTATTTACAATGCAACTACGTACAATTAGCAATTGTCTCTTAATAAGAGTTCAGTTAAATTCAAGCCCAACTGAACAATGGCAGAGTGCTTGGCAAGATAACAAAACCAGATTCAGCCGGAGACCACGATGATGCAGCTGGACTGGACTCAACTAGGATTTGCGGCAAGGCAACCAGGCAAGACTTGACTGAAGATTGTGACAGAGAGGCAGGCCAGGATTTGGCAGGAACTGGCGGCAAGGTGACTGAACCAGCCTTGGCTGGAGAACACGGCAAGATTGCAAGGCAAAACTCAGCTATGGATCACAACGAGGCAAGACTGGGCTCAACTGGGCTCCGTGCACGGCAATAAGACTGGATTCGACTGGAACTCAAGGCAAGGTGGCAACCAAGGCTCGACTAGGCTTCAAGACAAGATGGCAGAACTTGACTCGGCTGGGCTTTGTGGCAACACGAGACTCAACTGGCTTCGAGGCAAGATGGTGGAACTCAACTCAGCTGGGTTTCACGGCAATGTGGCAAGGCAAGACTTGACTGGGCTGAAAGACAAGGCAGCAGGGCTCAACTCAGCTGGGCTTTGTGGCAACATGGCAAGGCAAGAGTCAACTGGGCTTAGAGGCAAGGTGGCAGGGCTTGACATGGCTGGACTTCATGGTGGGATGGCAAGGCAAGGCTCATAAGGCTGGGAAAGCTCTGGTTCTGTAACAGCTACAGGGCAAGGCTCCGAGAATGATTCTAGCTTCTCTTCTTCTAAAGAAGTTGTTAGCTCAGTGGAACGTTTGTCTCTGGTGACTTGGTCTTTGCGCTGGCTCCTATTGAAGCTGTTTCCTTCATGCCATTTCTCCTCTGAAGCCAATCAGGCTTCCTTTTGCTTGGCATGCTTTTTGGTTCACCTTTCTCTTGCGCTGATTGGCAGCTTTGAAATTGACTCCTAATTTTGCCCAGTCAGCTGCTCAAGGCTCTCCCACTCTCCTGAGTCATCTGATATTTCGGTTTCCCCATTTTGCCTAGCATAGGTTTCAGTTTCCCCTTCCTCAGCCTCAGAGTCAGACTCAACTCTTACAGGTACCCATCCAAGTACCAGTTATATTTGACACATCTCTTGCCAAATGCCACCCCTTTGAACTTAGCCTTATTTATATTCAGAGAATTAGAAACACCGTAGACAGTTTCTGCAGCAGTCTTCTCAGGCCTACTTGAGAGGGTACCATTCAAGCCATGGCAACTGCATATAAAAGGCTGTTAATAAATTTATTGAGGATATTTGGCATGTGGGTATTCAGTGAATGAAGAAACCCTGCTTTGTCATTAACATAAAGACTGAACAACAGCAGAGCCAGGATAAACCCTTTCCTGACACCTTTAAAGTAGGTATATTCTGTGTAAGAGAACCATTGACTCTGGTATGGACCTTCAGATGGGTATTTGTATGAAGAGCCTTAACCAAACACAATACACCAGCTAGTTTCTTCTACAATGTATCTCTATTTATAGATTCAAATGCAGTGCTAAGATGCTACACTAAATGCTACACTAAGATGTAAATAGTTGTTTATCTTTGGCTATGTATTTCACTATGAGATGATATAGTGTGAAGCAATTATCTGTGGTGGAGCATCCAGGTCTAAATCCAGCCTGTTTCTTCATTAGTAAGTCCTCAATCACCGAGTCCTCAGTTCTAATCAAAAGGTGTTTAGCATACATCTTGGCCAGTATTATCTACAAGGCTTATAAGTTCATGGTTTTGAGATCTCCTTATTACCTTTTTTTAATAAACAGGGACTATGATGAAGAGTTCTCCATGGCATGCATGGAGCTCTGGTTGGGATTTGCAAACAAATAGCTTAAAAATCTTCCCACGTAGAGGCTGGAATTGGGATATCAAAGAAGAGTTTATATTTCTTCAATATACCATATGCAGAATTCCAGAATATTGCTAAATCATATCCTTTCACTGACATTTCAGACCAAATTATGCCCATATAATAGGTTTTCTAAGCAGCTATTAATTTCTTATATTTGGGTCTGAGCTTAAGCATATTGACAGGTTTATGTATGACAGGATATCTCTGAATCAGTTGCATAGCCGCTGTTGGTTTCCTTCTCAGACAAAAGCATCAGGAACAATCAGATAGATCTTATAAACTGGCTGTTCCTGTCTGGCAGTTTATTTGTTAGAAAATTCCTTAATGTTGTATATAAAAGACCATGCACAGTAAGAATTTCATTGCATGGGCAGAGAAATCATCTTTCCCACATCTGAACGAGCTTGGAATTCTTTAAAAAAAAAAGGGTAACACTTTAGTATATACCTTAAACTATTTAAGCATCCTGTCTTGTCTCACTTCAAGATTGGCCAGTGGCTCCATTTCACATGTTATAATTGGTTTTAAATTGGAGCTGTCAGGAGAATAGTATGGAGAGGAGTGAGGGGGTATGTAAACATTCAGCACCAGAACTTCAGAGAGTTTATAGTAAAATATGATGGCTAAAAAATAAAATAAACAATCTCCTAGGACCAATTCCTTGCTTTGCTGTCCTAGTTCTTCCTTAATGAGTACACAGTGTTCCTGAGGCCACTCTCTTGTCTGAAGTTTCCTCGCAGTCATAGACTAAGATCTAAAGCTAGTGAGTCATTTTTCCTCACTAGCAATCAACCACGATTCCTAGAGTGCTAGATGTCAAACTCTAAGAGGAACTCTACCAGGTTTCTGTTTCCTAGTCTGTTCTTCCATCTGGCTATATTCCAAGTTAATATCTGGATAAAACGCTTCTGCTTATCGGCAAGGGAAATTGCTGGGGAGTAGCGGTTCCTTGATTGAGAAGGTATAGTTTGTTCAGTCAATCAGCCAATGAAATACAGTCTAATGTTCCTGAACTATCTAGTTAAACACACTGATTGGGAATTGACCTGGCTTTGCCTCTCTCTTGCTGTTGTATAGGCTGTATTATATTTTGTGATGGTTCAGAATTATTGTGATGTTCATTGGAAGCTTGCCAGGAGACATCCATATCAGTTGTTAGAATGGTTACCTTAATGCTTCAGGGGCTCTCCTTATCACAGCTTCCTCTATTTCCTGGGCCAAAGATTTGAATGGTAATTTTAGGTTCATGTCAGTTTTTTAAAATATTGACCTTCAGAGGTCCACCGCATAGTCCTGGTCTGGTAATATCCCAGAACCTACATTAGGTTGTGGATCCCAGGACTTGAAGCTGTCAGATGCTTCCTCTTGGCTGTAAACAGTGTCAGAATTAAGAGCATAGTTATTTACATTAGCAACAGGTTGTGCTGGTATAACTATATCATTGTGATGACTTACTGAATTTCTGTTGATGCCAACACACCTGTTGGAAACTTCAAAGGGCACAGTGACATCACTGGAAAGGATAACTACTTTCCTTTGCCGTTAGGATTCCCACTGTTTGACCATGACAATTCTGCAGAGCTGAAATGCCATTGAGGCAGCTGTTATGGCCGTATCTTGTTCTAAATGATAGAACTGGCTATTCTGGTAGCATTAACTATAGCTTTCTCTTTAGCCTTGCCTTGAGAATCACAGGCACTTACACTTGAGTTCACCAATTTACCTTTGGTTAATAGAGGCATTCTGTTAAAGGTTTAGAAAACTGGCTTGGCTTCTATCTGAAGAGTAGAAAGAAATTTTGCATTTTCAAAGCACAGAAAGAAAAAAAACTCAGTTTAAGCTTAAATAAAATTTAATAATTTACAAATTCTACAGCAATATAACAAGACTAGCATTACAGTAACTGATTTAGACTCAAAACCATGTCTTTAAAACACTGTTAATCTCATTGAAAATGCTAATCAGAGCAAATATGTCTTTTGGCAAGATGTATACTATTAATAGAAGAGAATATCTGTAGCTCTGGGTTGAACTGTGGGGTCCTTGGTGCTCTCTGAGCTTGGTTGTTTGCTTGCAGATGTTTCATTACCCAACTAGGTAACATCATCAGTGTGAGTGTGAGGTTTGCTCCCTGTTTATACACAGCAGCTTGTCCTGCCAATGTTGGTGGGGGTGTGGTTTTTTCCTTGGTAGTTCCTTGATTAGGATATTGTTTTCTGCTTGACTGTTTCTCTGGTGTTAATCTGGTGTTTCTCTGGTGTGTTGTGGTCATTTTTTTCCTTCTCAGCTTTTTTATTGTCTCTTTTGAATGGTGTGTAAATGTGGTTTACCTCTATGGGTCTATTGATGGCTGATGTGTCTGAGTGCCAAGCTTCCAGGAATTCCCTAGTGTTTTTGGATTTAGCTTGCTCTAGGATGCTCACAGTTTCCCAGTTGAAACTATGGCTGAGTCTGTCCATGTGTTGTGAGATTAAGGAGTTTTCATCCTGTCTTCTGACTCTAGTTGGTGTTCATGGATGCGCTCTGCTAGTCCTCTGCCTGTCTGTCCTACATGGTAGCTGTTACATGTAGATGACTCCTGTTTTTTCTTCTTGGGCTACTGGGACTTTTGGTTTACTTAAAATGTTTTGGAGTGTTTTAGTTGGTTTGTGTGCTGTGGTGATGCCACGTGGTTGTAATAGTCTGTTGGTTGTTTCTGAGATGTTTCTGATGTACAGCAGTGTTATCCTTTCAGAGCTTGTCTTGGTTGTACTGTAGTGGGTTGAGTGGTCATGCCCTTTTTCATAAAGTTGTGTGGATATCTATTTTGTTGGAAGATGTTATATAGGCAGTCTGTTTCCTTTTTCTGGTGTTCTGGGTTGCTGCAGTGTATTTGTACTCATCTGAATAATGTTCTTACACAGCTCCTCTTGTGGGAGGTTGGGTTGTTACTTTGGTAATGGAGCACTTGGTTAGTGTGGGTTGTATTTTGATAGACTTGTATTTCTAATTTGCCGTCATTCCTTCTGCTGATGAGGATATCCAGGAAGGGTAGTGTGTTGTTGCTTTCTTCTCCCCTTGTGAATGTTATTCCTTTGAAAATGTTGTTGATTGTTTCATGTGTCTTCTCTAGTTGTTCCTTTTTTATTATGACAAAAGTGTTGTCTATATACTGGATCCACAGTTTTGGTTGTATGCATGGGTGTGCTATAGTTTCCAGATGCTGTATTACAGTCTCTGCTATGAATCCTGAGAGTGGTGATCCCATGGGTGTTCCTCTGATTTGTTGGTAAATTTGTCCATCAACTTGAAAGTAGGTAGCTAGGCAGAGGTTGTATACTATGTATACTATTGTTTGCTACAAAGATTTATCTGTATCAGAAGTTTATAAGGTACTTTGTTCACCACTTTGCCTGACCTTCCAATAAACAGTTGTTGAAGAGGTATCCCTAATATCCTCATAACTGTATGGGTTGCAAGCTTTCTTTGTAAAATATGGGTCAAAGACAGGCTTCACTGACCCTACAATTTGTCACATAACTTCAAATATAGATTGAATAGTGCCTGCCATAAAAAAGTATCCTGAGAGATCTCTTGATTAATTCCCCCACAGATAGAGCAGACTTACATTCGAAATTCCCTTTCAGTAATGTTAATGGGTGAGGAAAGGGAGTGGTATCTTATAAAGCAATTGTAACTATCAGTGTTAGTCCATACTAATGGCAAATATGGCAGTTCTACTATACTACTATACATAGAAGTTTGCTTTTCCCAGAACAGTTGTTATTTCTTATTATTTCAATCAGTCAGTCGTATTATTGTGGTCTCAGATCAGAACAAGCAATATGTCCTAACAGTCAGAAATCACGCTGAGATGAGGAGTAGGTCTCTAGTGTTTATTACTGCTACATTAAACAGAATCCTAACAAACTGAAGAAGCGTGGGAAAACCCAGACAGATAAACCCCAAAAGTTAAGGCGGGTCTGATCTGTGTCTCTTTGAATGGCTGCTTAATTCCTCAGTACTACGCATGCGTTTCCCCCCCCTGGATAGAGGCCCCCTCCTGCTCGCCATCAGTACTCGTGACATCACCCTCCCCTCCAGATTCACATTCCATTTCAGCCCCCTCCCTTCCAGACGCTTGATAAGAGTCTATGTCTCCTTCTAAGCTCCCATGGGAACTGGGCAATGATGGAAAGTCTTCAAAGGAAAACTCCTCCAAGGACGAATCAGTGCTGCTCTCCAGGTCTGATAACTCTTCTGGCCCAGGTGGCTGCTGCTGGAAAATAGCTAGATAATTAGAAGAGTCATCCCCCCTCCCGCCTGGGAAATGCAAGCCCAAGGTGGAGGGCTGCAGTTCCCCCCTCCCCTCTGTTACTGGTGTCAAGGCTTCGGGGGTGGGGGGGTGGAAACTGCAAACTTACAAACTCCTCTGCTTGGGATTCCTCTGCTTGCTCAGCCAAGTGAGGAATCTCTGGTAGAGTGCGAGGCTTGGGTTTGTGAGGGAAAAGCTGATGGAATTGATGAACCAGCGTTGGTGCATGTACATCTCTGGCATTCTCCCACCTGCGCTCTTCCTCAGGGTACCCTTTCCAGTGTATGAAATATTGGATGCCCCTTCCCCTCCTCCTAGAGTCCAGAATTTCCTCGACTTCGTATTCCTCCTCCCCTTCCACAATTACTGGAGATGGGGGGGGGGCAGTTGCGATCATAAGGCACTTGGGGGAGGGTCCTTGGCTAGCAAGGCTCTGTGAAAGACTGGATGGATTTTCATGGATGCTGACAGCTTTAAGCGATAAGCCACTGGATTTATCTGCTGTACCATAGTGAAAGGACCCACGAACTTAGAGTCCAACATCTTGGAGGGTCTGGTAGAGGTCAAAAACTTGGTAGAGAGCCACACTTTGTCTCCTATTGCAATTGCTGGCCCCTCTTGTCTGTGAGCATCTGCAGCTCTCTTGTAAGCACTCTTTGCCCTGTTCAGCTGCTCCTTTAACAACTCCTGTGTGGCTTGTTGCTCTTTAAGAAAATCAGCCGTGGCTGGAACAGCTCCCTGCTGGGAAGAGGTGGGCAACACCCGAGGGTTAACCCCGTAGGGTGCTTGGAAAGGAGACATCTTGGTAGAGGACTGTACAGAATTATTATATGTAAATTCTGCCATGGGGAGTAGGGCTGGCCAATTGACTTGCTGATAAGTGGTGTAACACCTGAGATACTGCTGTAACCATTGGTTAATTTTCTCAGCTTGCCCGTTACTAGCCGGATGATGCGATGATGATAGGTGGATCTGGACCCCTAATGACTGGAAAAGGGTCCTCCAGAACCTGGAAGTGAACTGAGGGCCTCTGTCACTCACCAAGTGATTTACCATGTCTCTATACCGAAAAACAGGGTCCATGAACAACCGTGCTGTGGCTTGCGCAGATGGGAGGCCCTTGCAAGGAATAAAATGCGCCATTTTTGTGAAAAGGTCCACCACCACTAGTATGGAAGTCAGCCCCTGGACCGGGGGTAAATCAGTGATGAAATCCATGGAGATTGTATCCCAAGGCCTACTGGGGGTATGTAGGGGTTGCAAGAGTCCTGTGGGCTTCCCTGGGAGAAGCTTGCCTCGTCTACAGGTATGACAAGGAGCCACGTAACCCTTTATGTCTGCAGTCATCTTAGGCCACCAGTAGTCTCTCAGAGCTCTATGGAGAGTTTTGAAAACACCTCCATGGCCTGCCGTTTGATGGTCATGGCAAAGTCTCAGTACTTCTTCCCTCGATGAGGGGGGAATGTATAATCATCCGCTATGCCAGAGGATTCCTGCCTCCACATTAAATGGGGAGGCAGTGTCTTGCGGGCCCCTCTGGAGGTCATCCATCCTGGCCCTGGCATATGGGTCTTGTTGCTGATGAGCTCTGACTCTTGTAAATAGGTCCTCTGCTTGTCTGCCTCCCGCTAAAATCTCTGTCTGGTTCCCTCTCATAGACTGCTGAAAGTTGTGAGGTTGTAATATAGTAGCTTGTACCTCCTGGTGAGTAGCAGGGGTTGCCTGAATGGATCAAGAGAGGGCATCTGCCAAACGGTTCTGTGCCCTGGGAACATAAGAAATAACAAAATCGAAACGGGAGAAAAACTGGCTCCATCTGATTTGGTGTGGGGTGAGGGATCTGGTGTTTTGTAGAAGCTGTAAATTCTTGTGATCGGTGCAAACTTTCACAGGAAAGGTTGCACCTTCTAGCCAGTGGCTCCACTCTTGAAATGCTGCTTTAATTGCCAGCAACTCTTTGTTAAAAACATCATAGTTTCTCTCTGCTGGTGAGAGCATGCATGAAAAAAATGCACAAGGAAGTAATGTATTCTCGGTTTTGTTTGTATATTGCAATAACACTGCCCCAATGGCAATATCGGAAGCATCTGAATGCATTATGAATTGCTTCGTGGGATCAGGGTGTTTTAACAGTGGTTGGGATGCAAAGAGTTGCTTGAATTCTCAGAATGCTGCTTGCTCCCTCTCCCCCCAAATGAATTTTGATCCTTTCTTCAAAAGCTGTGTGAGGGGTCTAGCCCTGTCACTAAAGTTTTTTATGAACTACCTGTAAAAATTGCAGAACCCTAGAAATCTTTGTACATCTTTCATATTTTGGGGGGGTTGCCAAGAGAGAATTGCCTGGACCTTAGAAGGGTCCATGGATATGCCTTCTGTTGATACCTTATAGCCCAGGAAATGTAATTCAGTTAAATCAAAGGCACACTTCTCTAGCTTGGTGAACAGCTTGTTCTCTCTCAGTCTTTGTAAGACATTATGTACATGGGTTACATGAGTTGTAGCATCCTCAGAGAAAATTAATATGTCATCTAGATAAATGACCAGATACTTATCTAGTAAATCAGAGAAAATTTGATTCATAAATCAGGAAAATATGGCTCCTGCATTAGACAAGCCAAAGGGCAAAACAAGGTACTCAAATTTACCAAACCTGGTATCGAAGGCAGTCAGATATTCATGCCCCTCTTTCATCTGGATCAGATTGTACACATTCCTGAGGTCCAACCTGGTAAAAATGCATGCTTTCTGTAAGAGATCCAGCAGATCAGATATTAGGGGAAGTGGGTAATTTTCCTTGACCGTGACTTTATTGAGGGAACTGAAATCATGCACCACTCTCATGGGTGCCTCCTGGTTTGCCGGTGCCAATGGGTCAGGCTTCTTTGGTACGAAGAAGGTAGGAGCAGACGCTGGGGAAGTAGATGGTCAGATGAACCTGTTTTGGAGATTAGAATCCAAGTAATCCTTTAAGGTGGCTAGTTCTTTGGGGGACATGGGATATTGTTTCCTTGCTGGAATCTTGGCTCCTGGTATCAACTAAATGGTGCAATCACAGTCCCTATGTGGGGGATAGTGCTGTGGCCTCTTGTTCGCTGAAAACGTCTGCGAAATCTGCATACTTGACTGGCAACTGGACCCCCCCTGCTTCCGTGACTGCATTGGCTGCTGGAGAGCGGAGAGCGGCTTGAATCTTGTGGTGCTGGCATTCCTTAGCTGGGAAGGAGATTGCTCCCATAGCCCAGTTTAGCAATGGGTTGTGGATCCTCAGCCAAGGCGTGCCTAGGATTACAGGCACATTAAGCGATGCAGTAACATAAAGTTGGATCCACTCAGTGTGGTCTCCCATAGTCAGTTGCACCGGTTCTGTGAACCTTCTAATTGGCCCTGCCTTGAGGGGCTGGCCATCAATGGTCTCCACTTCTATGGGGCATGGCAATTCTATGGTCGGGATGTTGAAGTCTTGTACGGTCTGCACATCAATAAAATTGGTTGAAGCTCCGGAATCCACGAGGGCCTCTAGCTTGACCTGGTGCTCTGGGTTGACGTGCATTATTACTGGTAAGTAGTAAAAGGATTGCCTGGAATCCTCGGAATGAGCCCTCCTTAATTGATTGATGGTCTCCCTGCTGAACTCTGTGGAGGGAGACCGAGTTTCCCTGGTTGGAAGCAGAAGTGGAGATGGCTCTTGTTTCAGCTGCTTGCCCTGGGGCTCTTACGGAATTTGCTTGGCTTCTCACTGGGCAAGCTCTCACCATGTGCCCCTGGACTCCGCAGTAGAAACAGAGGGCTCTCTCTCTCCTTCTCTGTCTCTCAGCCTCGGAAGTAAGCCTCCTGCTCACCCTGATCTGCATTGGCTCCTCTGGTCCTGAGTAAGGAGATGCTGTGGAGAGAGCTGGAAATCCTGGAAGCGTCCTAAGACCCCTGCCTCTCCCTGGCTGCATCTGTCTGAGCTTTTCTAGCCTGGCGTCTACAACCACAGACAACTGATATAAGGCTTCTAGGGTAGCTGGTGTTCCCTGGAGCATTAATTCATTCTTAATTTCTTCATCTAGCCCCTGTTTGAATTGGTCTTTCAAGGCACTCTCATTCCAGTCCAGATCTCCTGCTAACAGCTTGAAATCAGCAATGTAGATTCCCACTCTCTTGTTGCCTTGCTTGAGCTTCTGAATTTCCCGGCTGGCAGTGACCTCTCTGATCGGGTGGTCAAAGCGTGCTCGGTAAAATTCTGGTAGTTGTTGAGAATTGGGTCGTTGTTCTCCAACATGGGAATAGCCCATTTGGCTGCTGGTCCCTTTAGCAGACTTAGAATGAAGGTGACTCTGGTTCTGTCTGTGGGAAACTCTGCTGATCTGCTGTCGAAAAGCATTGTGCACTGTGTGAGAAAGGTTCTCAACTGTCCTGCTTCTCCTCCAAACTTCTCTGGTAGACTGCCCTGGGATCTCAAGACTATTGGTGGAGTTGCTGCTGCTGCTGCTGCTGGCACCAGTTGTGGGTTAATCAGAGCTGGTTGTTGTAACTGCTGTAGCATGGCAGCTTGTAATGTGTTGATCTGGAGATCTACTTGTTGGTGGTGTTGTTGCAGGGCTGCTGCCAATTGTTGGATGGCTTGCCGAATTTCCTGGTTTTCCGAAAACATTTTCCAAATGTCTCTCCTTTATTTTTCTTTGTTCCTCCCTCTTTTGATGGGAGTAGGAGTTTGTTAGGATTGATGTCCTAACAGTCAGAAATCATGCTGAGACAAGGAGTAGGTCTCTAGTGTTTATTACTGCTATATTAAACAGAATCCTAACAAACTGAAGAAGCATGGGAAAAACCCAGACAGATAAACCCCGAAAGTTAAGGCGGGTCTGATCTGTGTCTCTTTGAATGGCTGCTTAATTCCTCAGTACTACGCATGCATTTTCCCCCCTGGATAGAGGCCCCCTCCTGCTCACCATCAGTACTCATGACAAAATATGTCCATAAGTGATCTGTAGTAAAGGTAAAGGTTTCCCTTGACATTAAGTCCAGTCGTGTCCGACTCTAGAGGGCAGTGCTCATCTCCGTTTCAAAGCCGAAGAGCTGGCGTTTGTCCGTAGACCCTTCCGTGGTCATGTGACCAGCATGACTACACAGAATGCTGTTACCTGCCCGCCGAAGCGGTACCTATTAATCTACTCACATTTGCATGTTTTTGAACTGCTAGGTTGGCAGGAGCTGGGACTAGCAACGGGAGCTCACCCCGTCACACAGATTCAAACTGCCGACCTTCCAATCGGCAAGCTCAGCAGCTCAGCGGTTTAACCTGCAGCGCCACTGCATCTATAAAACAGTTTAGCTTAAGTAAATAAAAATTTAAAACAAAATTAAGATACATCTATAAAACAGCCTGAGTGGGACCCATGAGTGGAATCAAAAAAGAAGCAATCTAAGTCTAGGCTATAAATGAGATAATATCTAAAATTATATAAAATACAATAATCTCTAAAGTTACATAAAATATACCTATGTAGCAGGAACTTGAGCTGTCATGGTCTGGTGGATCTTACATACTGCTGCACAAAATAGCAAATGTGCTGTAATAAATGGCAGTTTATCTATAAGTGGCATTTGGACATAGACCGACTCAGAGCTAGCAAAATATCTGCTGATCAGAGGGAGGATAAATCTGGTTCGAATGTCTCTATAAAAGGAGCAATGAAGAAGAACGTGTTCCATGGTTTCCACCTCTCCGGAATCACAGACAGAGCCTTTTAGCCAATGGTCCTTTTTTATATTTACTATCCAAAACTGCAGAGGGGAGAGCATGATGCTGGGTGAAGGATAAAGCTTTCCTGTGCCTGGGGGTTTCTAGCTGTGTGAGTTAGACAGCAGACATAACAATGTATCTTGTATTTGCTGATGACAGGAAGGCCAGGACCTTTCCTAGATCTGCCTGATGTGTGGTCTCCTTTATCTTTTGCTTTGGTGTTTGTTTCACCTGATCATATTCCAACCTGAGAACAAAGAGGGAGAGAAATCCAGATTTAGGGGTTTAGATAGAACAGCCTTAATCCAGGTAAATTGATAGTCATCCTGGAGAATTAATAGCACTAAGCCTCAAGGAGAAAAGTTAAGTTTTAGCCAAAGGCTTATGGAAGCAAGACACACTCATGCTGGTCTCCAACTGTACATAAGCGTTTGAAACACAGTAGGGTATCTGGAGAGCCGCTTGGATGAATTTGGATTGTATTCGGCAGTAAACAAGAAGCTGGAAGGCCAAACCAAAGTCCCATAAAGCAGCTGGGCTAGTATCTTAGCCTGAAAAAGCTGAAGCGTGGCTGAGATGTAATATCCTCCCTTGGAGGGAAGAAATGCAACTGATTAGTTTATTCTGACACACAAACTTGCTGCTATAACAATTTGCTTTTTTAACGAGAGTACATTGCATTAATTCCAGAGTATTACAAGCTACCTATAATTTTCAGAACTTGAGTTATGAAAATAAATTGTGAATTTATAATGAACTTTGTGGTGGACTAATTTAAAGCAGTTGCTTGTGTAAACTAATGGGCATTGCCAGGTGAGGCCTGCCTCTGAACTTCCCTTGTTTTCTGATAAGTTCATAGAAGTGGTACAGCTGAATGGTTACTGTAGTGTGAATTGTTTCACTGTCTTAACATGATACAGAAAATCTGTTGACCTGTAAGATCTGTAAGAGTTAATCAGGTTGTCCAGGTAGCCGAGTGGAGAGGGAGCAGAAAAGGGAATAGGCCAGCTGTGGCAGTTTAATTACAATATTTCCAAACTAACCTTCTCAGTCTGGTTGCCTGGAGAGCTGGACTTCAACTCCCATAATCCCCCATGACATTGCTGGCTGATGGGGTCATGGGAGTTGAAGTCCAACTCATCTGGACAACCCCAGCTTGAGGAAGGCTGCTCTTCCTGGCCCTATTGCTACCTCCTTTCTTCCACCAACTTCCTTTCACGGTCCCGTGGACTTCCGTCGCCCCTCTCCTTGTCCCCCTTTCAGCCGCTCGCTCCCTCGCCCTTTCAGTCCGCCGCCCGTTCCTTCGCAATGCTGCTGGTTGCCTCCCCAAGGCCTGCCTCGCCCGGGCGAAGTCTGGAGCCAGGAGAGGGCAGCAGCCTCGCGGTCTTTACTGCACCTGCGTGCACTTCTCAAGCATGCTCATTCGCCAGGAAGGAGGAAAGCCCTGGTGAGGAGCAAAGCTTGGCACCGCTGGCGGCCAGCGGGAGCTGGAGCGATGCTCTCCCTGCTGCACGAACGCACCATGTGGAGGACGGCAGCCTCCCTTGTGTCCCTCTGGCTTCACCTCCAAGCGGCAGGTGAGGACAAATTAGCCTGGCTGGCAGAGAGCAGCGGGTGGGGGAGAGCTGCGTCCCTCTTAAGCCCTGGCGAGTATGGGAAGAAGAGGATCGCCCCGCTGGCTTGCCAGAGAAGCCAACTTCACGCGACCCGTTCAAGCACTTGTTGTTAGGAATGGCCAATATGGGGTGGGGTCTCTGCGGGCGGGATGGTCGTCATGGTGGCAGATGAATAAATAAATGGGTATCGAATATGCTGGAGACGCCCGCCCCCCCTTTTATCCGCTCCTTTGCTTTGGTGCCTTCAAAGGTGGCTTAGAAGAGGCAAACCTCTCGTGGCGTTTCTCGGCTTTGGGGGCACCGCTGTTCTACCGCCTCGATTCCGTCGCGCTTCCTTAAACAAATCAATGCTCCTTTTCCACAGACGCCAGGGTGGATTTCTCCCTCTCGAAAGCTCGAGTTCCCGCTTTGTTCAGAGCGCGCGGCGGAGCCCTGGTAGTTCCTTCGTCTGCTTCTCGGTTTCAGCACCAGGGTCAGAAGCAGCCGGAACCCTCTGAAATGCCGAGCAGCTGGCCCGGGCGGCGCGTGGGCGTCGGGGAGTGGGGATTGCGAAGAGTTCCCGTTCCCAATCTGCCCGAAGGAACGCGGTCCACGTGAAACACGGCCATTCCTAAAAATGCCGCTTGCAAGTTCAGGTCATGCAGATCTCCAAAGATGTCTTGGAGGGTTGGCCCACTCCGTTCCCTAGCGTGAGGGCGTTCCTGTGCCCTCAAGTGTGGAAATAGCATTTCAGGAAGGCAAACCCTTTCTAGCCTCCAGAAAATGCAGGGGATAAATAGCATTGCAAATGGCCACCCTTTCACCCCAGGAAGATAGGTTGCCGCTGTTGCTGTTAGGTTCATCCAAGCCATAACTTGTTTGTACTGTATTCCTTCGTGGGAGACTTCAAACAGGATCCTAGGCTTCTGCTGATTCTTTTAGCTCCTCCAGCGAAAGAGCAGCAGTCTGGTTTGCTAAGGCTGTCTTGAATTCTAGCCATCCCAATGGCGAGAATTCTTACTTGATGTTGTCTTTTGGAAACAACAGTGTGAAGTTCTTCCTCCACTGGAACCTGAATGTTACCATTGTCAATCTATCTTCTTCAGATGTTGAGTTTGAATGACCATCTGTGGGTACAGCCTGGAAGCAATGAAAGCCAAGGTTGTAAAATTGAAGGCAGAAAAATCTTAAGGGATCACAGGTACATCTGACCCAAGGATGGAACCATGCCATCTACCAATAAATCTTTTTAGATATTGTTTCATGATACTCAGATGATGCAACATCTTTCTCTATTGTTAAATTCTTTCCAAATATTTGGTTATTTGATTTACATATAATTGCTCCAGCATCTGAATTTTATGAAACCAATAGAAGAGAATATATGTAACTCAGACTTGAACTGTGGAGTCCTTGGTGCTCTCTGAGCTTGGCTGTTTGCTTGCAGACATTTTGTTACTTGACTAGGTAACATCTTCAGTGCTAGTCCTGGTGTTAATCCCTGCTGATTGCTGGTGAGGAGGTGTTCTGGTCTTTATGAGACCTTTCTGTCCATGCCAGTTACCAACTATTTGCTTATTCTTGCTTGCAACTTTTTAAACTGCACTTACCTGAGAATAAATCCTACTTAAAACGAATGACATGTACAGGTTAGTGTTTTATGGCAGAAATGTAATGTGTTGGATTCTGGAAACTACTGAATAGACAAAGAATGTCCAAATACAGTATCGAAGGAGGAATTCAAAGCCTTGATAGCTAATTGCTATGAATCCAAAGAACTCTGAATTCTTATATTCAGATGAGTTCTGCATTTTAAACCTTTAAAATTGCATATACATTTAGAGATTGTGTATAAGTACACTAAATATGATTGTGTCATTTTAATGCATGCACTAATAGTCCAGTAAAAGCAAAATGCTTGGTTACCATGGGAAAAATTAATTTTTCATGGGAGATCTACCTTGAGTGCCTCCAAGGGCCCAGTGACCTATTAACCCAAATTCAGTGCTATTCTATAATTCTGTAAGCTCCTTTTAGCCCATCTCCCCTTTACAGTGCATCCCTTCAGGTTATTCTTTGGCCCTCTCCCTTCAAAGTATCATGTTACCTCTAATTGTTTTTCAGTCAAACAGATTTACATTTACATTATAACTGTAGTCTTATATTGCTGGATAAAGGTAAAATGTAGATCTTCTTCAAGTCATGCTCAATTCCTGGTGATTTCATGGAGATTTCCATGCAGTTTTCTTGGCTATAAGATGGAAGTGGTTTGCCATCGATATCTTATGCTCTATGCCTCAGCAAAGGTGTCTATAGGGGGTGGGGGTCAGATGATGAAAAGAGCCACTGTGATGCATGTTCCACCCTTTTCTCTATGTGCAGTGTATGAAAAGGTTGGAGCTTGTATTGAAGTAGTGCAATGCTCATTTTATCATTTTGATGAATTCATCAGATTCTGTAGGTGTTTCTATCTAGAAGGGCAAGGGCTGATTTTATTGGCCTGGCTAGTAACACCTGTCTCTTCCTCCTCTTCACCTAAGGAGAAATCTTAGGCCTTGACAATGTGCTCATTATTAACTGTGTTTAGGATTTAAGATCCTAAAGTTAGGATCTTAACACTTTTTTTAGAGGTCTTATAACAGTGCCATTGAGAAAACACTAACAGTGTGATTCCTGGATCTCTTTCATGTAGTAAAAAGGAATCAATCTTCTTGCCAATGGAATTGGGAAATTCATCTAATTATGACCTACAGTTATGAATTATAAATTATGATTTAGTGATTTGGTGTCATGTATCCATATATATCCCTAAAATGTACTGTACTTAATGTTGCTACAGAACTTCTTGAAATCCATCCTTTTTATACTTTGGTTGAAACGACTCAGTTTTTAAAAAATGGCTTTCATTCAGAATTCATAGAAGAAAAGACTTTTATTGTGGGATAATTCTATTACCATACACATATAAAATCTACAATATTCACTATATCGATAGGGTGGTGAGTAGGATGTATTTGTAGAAGGTGATTAGATAAATTCTGCAATGACACAGGCCACATCCTTGATTTGTTTCTTGGATGAGATTATAGGTATCCAGTAGAAGATGTGGTGATGTCAAAAGGACTTTGCACACATAATATTGTTGCATAAATGACACCAGATCACACAACAAAATAATCCACATCATCTGAACAGTGACATCTAATGCATATGACATCCCTGGGAATGCTGAGATCAAAGAATCATAGTATTTGGTCTATTACAATAACAGTAACAGAAAGCTTTCCAGAACAAAGTGAATATGTTCTGAATAATGCTTTAGACTAATTTTTAAACCAAGATTTCTCAAACTTTGCCATACTATGGCTCACTAAAATGATAAATAAATTTGTGTGACCCCTCATGAATAAAAGTAATTATTTCATTAGCATTAAGGTTGGACATGAAGTAAATATACTGCTTAATCTTAATAATTAAACCTTAATCTATATACTAAATAGAAATTACAGAATTTTATGAAAGAAATAATTAAAAATATTGAACTTCAACTGCATTGTAAATTGCTATCCATGAAATACATTAGGCTTTAATCAAACATATTGCAAAACTCTTATCCCTGTTTTGGACACAATGATAAATTTAACATATACTTTTAAACATGCTGTAAAATAAATAGACATGTGAGTATTAAAATGTACATTTCAAAATAAGATCAATAATATTTTAAACAATACAATATGGTTGGCTGTTCAAGCATTTTCAAGTCTCTGCTAAGAAAAGGAAGCCAGCACACAAAAAAGTCTAATTATTATTCATCTAAGTTTAATATACTTGAGGCATTTTTTTAAATACTTGCAATCCTCCTCTAAGTTGCTAACTACCCTGGGGGTGCATGGGGGTCATGAACCTCAGTGTGATAAACCCTGCCTTAAACACATCTGGCAACTGAAAAGAACATCCTTTGTAACAGAAAGTGATAGCAATGACAGTTTTTATAGAAGAGTAAAAAGAAAGTTCCATAAATATATCAAGTGCCATGTTGAAACAGCTATGGCAGTATATTCATTTACATCTGAGCACTTATTTAAAGAATAAGACCACAATCTTGCACAAGGAAGGATATTTACAGATCTAGAAAGCAATATAAATAAGCTATTGAACACTGTGCGGGATACTGTAACCCACACACCTCAGTTGTAGTTTATTGCTATCCATATTATGAGTTCTGTGCAGGTTTATGGAAATACCTTTCAACTTTTACTGAGAATCCCAAGGAGTCAAACAATTCAGCCAGCATCTGAATATTGTTACCATTAGGAAATGATTGAGTAACAAGCAAATATCTGAAAGCTTTAAGTGGAATTTTAATTGAAAAATAGGAACAGTTGTAGAAAACTCATATATTTTTGACTGGCTACCAATGCCTCAGAAATTCAGCCTAAAATGAGCCAAAAAATAATAAAACGTATTGCTTTGAAAGAAAGGCTTGTGGAGATAGACACCTCAAGATAATCCAGTTGTGTTCACAAACAGGGGAATTTCATATTGTACAATTGCTTTACTGTGACAAAGAAAATAAATTCTACTGCTGTTTAGTATGCATATCTACTGTACAGTGCTTCTAGACAAGATATTTAGGATGAGCAACCCAGATTTGATTCTGAAAAACTTAGAATTTTGTTTCATGGCATTAAATAGATTCACCAATTTCAGTGACTGTCTTTCTGTTCTGGGGCTGCAGCAAAAGATTCACTGTTGAAATTTTATTAGGTTATAAATATATAAGGAGGATGTAGACCATAATCTTTTCTTTTTCTTTTGGTTCATAGAACTCAGAAGCTATAGTTCAACATTCAGTTTTGTTTCATAAAAGAAATAGCTGGGGAAAATGGCAGTTCTGCACTTGGCTTTTATAACAAAATTTCTAACCCACTCACCCCTGTCCTAATGGACTCGGGACACCAAATTGCAAAGAGAAACAAAAATTGGGTAATAAATAAACCTAGTGCAATCAGTTCCTATTATTAACAATGTCAATACAATATATATTACACGTTCTTGTTAGAGAAGATGCTGACCTGGATCTAATCTGGTAATAGGTAGGTTGATCAGATTCAGGATGACTTTAGAAATCAGGTGACCTGGTTTCATTCCTTTTTCAAGATGGATGTATAACTCTGCTGTGTCTTATGTAGAGACAGATTCTTTCCTCTGCAAAATATTTGATTATTGCAATCCAATGGATAGAGAGACATCAGATCAGTTGTGCCAGAGAACATTACAAGGCCTCAGGAAAATTATGCACTAAATTGAAAATAGTGATGAAAGCTGAACTTCTATCTCTTTTAGAATCTCCCAGTATAATATATAGGCAGGAGGTAGATTTCATTCCTGTTAACAGAGGAAAGTACACATTTTTGTCAAATGTACTAAGTATATATACATCTATAGATTTAATTTTTCAAAGCAATAGAATAATTTATAGATTTAATTGATTTAAATATCTATGGTGTTGCTTTGTAGATTATCAATACATTTGTGTCAGTAGTATGCTTTGCATGAACAGGTTTATATTGTGATAGATGGTCCCTTAGAAGGCCCCTATTAATTGGGCTTTAAAGTTTAAGCCCAGCCCTTTAAATCATGCACACACATACAAACAAAATTGGCATTCAATCCAGTCTTTCAATATAGACATAATATGGTCCTGGTATTGTATGCTGAATAGCAGCCTGCCTGCCACAGCTTGTACCAACTGAAGCTTCCAAGCAGTCTTTAAAAACATTGGCATTCAATACAAACCATGAAGATGGGAGTGGGGGGTGGGTGTGTGAGAGAGACATATGCATTGTGTTATGCTTACTCTGCCTTTTCATGCTTGTGTCTTGATGTTGGATGCACGCGCGCACACACACATACACCATTTGGTTTAAGTTGTGTTATGACAAACAGGGTTTTGTCATTCCCTTCCCTCCACTACCACCTCTGTGGACCCCTAGGTTTAAGGATAGCCTTACGCAGAATGTCTTGCAGTGGTCAGCATGTAACTAGGACTTGGGTTACTGATCTCGGGTGGCTAGTTCAGGACTTGTAGCTAGTGGTCTACCAAACACATTTCTTGCCACATACACCTAGATTTGCAGTCTTAACTAATGGCTACTCCACCATAGCTTAATAAATCTCCTTTTGATTTGGGAAATATATTTCTCTATGCAAGTCCATCCTAAGAGAAGCTTCATGAACCAGATAGAGAGAAAAAAGTGAAATCTGTGCAGTTTAATAATTTGAGAAAAATTGGTAGCTTTAATCAGTTCAATAAAAGAATTAATAGGGGCAAAGTAATACAGGTGACATTTTTCCTTAGAGCAGTTTCCACTGGGAAAATGTTTTGAGCCTTCAGATTTCAAAAATGGAGAGTAATAGAATTTAAGATTGCAGATGCTCCAGTATTGTAATATACTTTGATAAAAACAAGTATTTATTTACTGTAGGATCCATATAGGCATAAATATGCAAGTGCTTATCCTTTTCCAACATTTTAACATTTCTTACATCTGCTATGTTCTATGGATCCTAAAAGAAACAAGAAATTCCACACCTCATAAGGAGACTATGAGAGTTCTTTCTCCTCTCTAATTAAGATGACAAGAAAGGAAAGTGTGTTGTATACAACATATTGTGTTGAGTAAAAAGTGAATAGGTCAGAATATTAGTTGAAATATTAATATTTCATAATTGTATTGTCCTCTTTTAAACTTCTTAGATTCATCAACAAGTGTCATTCCAGATGCTTTTTGATGAAATACACATAATTTATTGGGATGGATGGTATTTCTGCATTCTAGGGAGTACACTAGTTCTTTTGTATAAAAATAACATGGGAATAATAGTATCCCACCTGATATTTCCTGGTGATTCCCTATCCATGTATTAATCATGTACAAGCCTAGGCTTAGTTTTTTGAAATCTATTAAAGTCAGGTAGGTATTGTCAGTTAGCTGAAGCAGCTATAGGTATCTCCAAAAGTAAAGTAGAAATGATGTAAGAAAGATGCTGTATTGAAATTTAGAAATGGCCTAAAGATTTATCCATGTACTAACTTTGTCAGACTCTGCGTAGCTTTTTGAGATCAGCCATAGTTAGCTAGGTACTGCCACCTTGTTGATCAGAATGGATCTACAGTTTAAAATAATGACAGTAAAACAAAAATCTTCAGCAAAGGATCGTTACCTTGTCGTGGTGCTGGAGCTTGAGCACCTCAATGATGCCATGAGCTAAACCGTGAAGGGCCACCCAAGACGGGAAGGTCATGACAGAGAGGTCAGACTAAATGCGATCCCTGGGGAAGGTAATGGCAATCCACCCCAGTATTCTTGCCGTGAAAACTAAATGGATCGGTACAACCAGAGATATGTCGGTATACCATCGAAAGATGTGACCCCCAGGTCGGAAGATGGTCAAAATGCTACTGGGGAGGAACAGAGGATGAGTTCAACTAGCCCCAGACGTGATGACGCAGCTAGCTCAAAGCCAAAAGGACAGCTAGCAGCCAACGGTGCTGGTGGTGAACGGCGTATCCGATGTTCTAAGGATCAGCGCACCACTGGAACCTGGAATGTAAGATCTATGAGCCAGGGCAAATTGGATGTGGTTATTGGTGAGATGTCAAGATTAAAGATAGACATTTTGGGCATCAGTGAACTGAAATGGACTGGAATGGGCCACTTCACATCAAATGACCACCAGACCTACTACTGTGGACAAGAGGACCATAGAAGAAATGGAGTAGCCTTCATAATTAATAGTAAAGTGGCTAAAGCAGTGCTTGGATACAATCCAAAAAACGATAGAATGGTCTCAGTTCGAATTCAGGGCAAGACATCTAACATCACATTGATCCAAATATATGCCCCAACCACAGATGCTGAAGAAGCTGAAGTAGAGCATCTCTATGAGGATCTGCAGCACCTACTGGACAACACGCCTAAAAGAGATGTTATTTTCATCACGGGAGACTGGAATGCTAAGGTGGGAAGTCAAATGACACCTGGAATTACAGGTAAGCATGGCCTGGGAGAACAAAACGAAGCAGGACATAGGCTGATAGAATTTTGCCAAGACAACTCACTCTGCATAACAAACACTCTCTTCCAACAACCTAAGAGACGGCTTTATACATGGACTTCACCAGATGGACAACACCGAAATCAGATTGACTACATCCTTTGCAGCCAAAGGTGGCAGACATCTATACAGTCGGTAAAAACAAGGCCTGGAGCTGACTGTAGTTCAGATCACGAACTTCTTCTTGCACAATTTAGGATCAGACTAAAGAGATTAGGGAAGACCCACAGATCAGCTAGATATGAGCTCACTAATATTGCTAAGGAATATGCAGTGGAGGTGAAGAATCGATTTAAGGAACTGGACTTAGTAGATAGGGTCCTGGAAGAACTATGGACAGAAGTTCGCAACATTGTTCAGAAGGCGGCAACAAAATACATCCCAAAGAAAGAGAAAACCAAGAAGGCAAAATGTCTGTCTGTTGAGACACTAGAAGTAGCCCAAGAAAGAAGGAAAGCAAAAGGCAACAGTGATAGGGGGAGATATGCCCAATTAAATGCAAAATTCCAGAGGTTAGCCAGAAGAGATAAGGAATTATTTTTAAACAAGCAATGCGCAGAAGTGGAAGAAGACAATACAATAGGAAGGACAAGAGACCTCTTCCAGAAAATTAGAAACATCGGAGGTAAATTCCAGGCAAAAATGGGTATGATCAAAAACAAAGATGGCAAGGACCTAACAGAAGAAGAAGAGATCAAGAAAAGGTGGCAAGAATATACAGAAGACCTGTATAGGAAGGATAACAATATCGGGGATAGCTTTGACAGTGTGGTCAGCAAGCTAGAGCCAGACATCCTGAAGAGTGAGGTTGAATGGGCCTTAAGAAGCATTGCTAATAACAAGGCAGCAGGAGACGACAGCATCTGAATTTGGAAAACACAAGAATGGCCATCAGACTGGAAAAAATCAACTTATATCCCCATACCATAAAAGGGAAACACTAAAGAATGTTCAAACTATCGAACAGTGGCACTCATTTCACATGCCAGTAAGGTAATGCTCAAGGTCCTGCAAGGTAGACTTCAGCAATTCATGGAGCGAGAATTGCCAGATGTACAAGCTGGCTTTAGAAAAGGCAGAGGAACTAGGGACCAAATTGCCAATATCCACTGGATAATGGAAAAAGCCAGGGAGTTTCAGAAAAACATCTATTTCTGTTTTATTGACTATTCTAAAGCCTTTGACTGTGTGGACCACAACAAATTGTGGCAAGTTCTTAGTGGTATGGGGATACCAAGTCATCTTGTCTGCCTCCTGAAGAATCTGTATAATGATCAAATAGCAACAGTAAGAACAGACCACGGAACAATTGACTGGTTTAAGATTGGGAAAGGAGTATGGCAGGGCTGTATACTCTCACCCTACCTATTCAACTTGTATGCAGAACACATCATGCGACATGCTGGGCTTGAGGAATCCAAGGCTGGAGTTAAAATCGCTGGAAGAAACATTAACAATCTCAGATATGCAGATGATACCACTTTCATGGCTGAAAGCAAAGAGGAACTGAGGAGCCTTATGATGAAGGTGAAAGAAGAAAGTGCAAAAGCTGGCTTGCAGCTAAACCTCAAAAAAAAGAAGAAGATTATGGCAACCCACTTGATTGATAACTGGCAAATAGAGGGAGAAAATGTAGAAGCATTGAAAGAGCAATGACCAATCTCGATAAAATAGTTAAGAGCAGAGACATCACACTGACAACAAAGGTCCACACAGTTAAAGCAATGGTGTTCCCTGTAGTAACATATGGCTGCAAGATCTGGACCATAAGGAAGGCTGAGAGAAGGAAGATTGATGCTTTTGAACTGTGGTGTTGGAAGAACATTCTGAGGGTGCCTTGGACTGCAAGAAGATCAAACCAGTCCATCCTCCAGGAAATCAAGCCAGACTGCTCACTTGAGGGAATGATATTAAAGGCAAAACTGACATACTTTGGCCACATAATGAGAAGACAGGACACCCTGGAGAAGATGCTGATGCTAGGGAGAGTGGAGGGCAAAAGGAAGAGGGGCCAACCAAGGGCAAGATGGATGGATGATATTCTAGAGGTGACGGACTCGTCCCTGGGGGAGCTGGGGGTGTTGATGACCGACAGGAAGCTCTGGTGTGGGCTGGTCCATGAAGTCACAAAGAGTCGGAAGCAACTAAATGAATAAACAACAAAACAAAAATACAATCACAGTGTAAAAGTATTGATCAGTTTAGAATATTAACAAAGGCCTCTGAAGTAATAGAAGTTATATTTGTCTAATCTGAAGCATATCCCTTTGAGATAATTGGAATTTCCTTTCAAATTTAAGGTCATTCTTCAATTTCTAGATATCATTTTAAAAAAGACTCTGTTCTATATTGCTTTTCAATAAATACAGAATGTTGAGGGCACACATAGCAGAGCTCTCACAATGGGCATTGAGTGAATGGGAGATGCAAATAGATAAGACAATCCCCAAAGCTTCTTCACAAGACATCTATGAATGACTTCTGGAGAAAGAAATGGCAGACTGAAGACTGCTCCATGAAAAGTGGAGCCAATGACCGCAGTGGACTGAAGAGCTGGCAAGTCAACCAGCTCTTCAATAATTTCTTTCTAGACAAGAAGAGGACTTGAGATCACCCACAAGTGCTCCAGACAGCTGCTCCTCATGAGGAGACCACAAGATAGTGGTCTCCAGTGGGTTTAGAGCTCTGGGAGATGAGGGATTAGCCCTCTTGCTTAAACTGCGATTGGCGCCCTTGAAAGGACACTATGTTTGCAAAGTTCCTTTTCTAATTACTTTTGGAAATTGTTTGTTAACTGCTTTTCAGCTATTAGAAACCTTTGGATTGACAAGTTTGACATCATCAGCTGAGTTTTCTTCAAAAAAGTTGTAACTACAAGTTTAAGAACTTTAAAAAAAAATTTTTTTAGAATAAGCAGCAAAAGGGTGATTAAAACTTTGATTTTATGAAGTTACAAATGGACTAAGGGTCCAGATAAATTTGAAATAAGATTTTGGAATTAAATATACAGAATCCTTCCCATGAAAAAATGCTTTTGTTTTGAATTTTA
Source organism: Candoia aspera (assembly GCF_035149785.1). Taxonomy (NCBI): domain Eukaryota; kingdom Metazoa; phylum Chordata; class Lepidosauria; order Squamata; family Candoiidae; genus Candoia; species Candoia aspera. The sequence goes on from NC_086159.1 coordinate 45,757,111, forward strand.
AAAAAATAAGATTTTTAAAATTCGACACTAGAGGGAACTAAAGATTACAATTAAAGAACATAAACTCAACTTACAATTACAGAATGAAGCAAAATATTCTAACATTGGACATACTGAAGGATATTTTTGAACAATGGACTCAGAAGTTAATTTTAATAGTGTCATCAGAGTCATCTGCCTCTATGGACAGACTGTGTCTAAATGATGTTATGGAAGCAGAACAAGTTCTGCCTGATAAGACTGAGATAGTGTAGAGTTGAAAGTGGATTTACAAATGACAAGCTATAAGAATAACATGGAAAAAGGTGTTACGTTGTACATACGAAAGAAACTGGCTGATGTCTTAATAATTAAAAGGGACATACAAACAATGAACCAAGAGAGTGACCTGGATAATTTTCCTATATTGGATTTACAAACAAGGCTTGTTAAAATTTTGAAGAATCTCATGAGAATGGACAAATAAAAAATTAAAAGAAATCAAGTTCTATGACATTATTTGAATGGACTAAAGTTTAAGGTTGTTAGATGTAAAGGGAAGGAATATAAAGTTGGTTTATTTGATCAAGGTTAAAATAAATAAGTTTTTATCTCTGATACTTCAGCAAAGGATCGTTACCTTGTCGTGGTGCTGGAGCTTGAGCACCTCAATGATGCCATGAGCTAAACCGTGAAGGGCCACCCAAGACGGGAAGGTCATGACAGAGAGGTCAGACTAAATGCGATCCCTGGGGAAGGTAATGGCAACCCACCTCAGTATTCTTGCCGTGAAAACTAAATGGATCAGTACAACCAGAGATATGTCGGTATACCATCGGAAGATGAGACCCCCAGGTCGGAAGATGGTCAAAATGCTACTGGGGAGGAACAGAGGATGAGCTCAACTAGCCCCAGACGTGATGACGCAGCTAGCTCAAAGCCGAAAGGACAGCTAGCGGCCGACGGTGCTGGTGGTGAACGGCGAATCCGATGTTCTAAGGATCAACACACCATCGGAACCTGGAATGTAAGATCTATGAGCCAGGGCAAATTGGATGTGGTTATTGGTGAGATGTCAAGATTAAAGATAGACATTCTGGGCATCAGTGAACTGAAATGGACTGGAATGGGCCACTTCACATCAAATGACCACCAGATCTACTACTGCGGACAAGAGGACCACAGAAGAAATGGAGTAGCCTTCATAATTAATAGTAAAGTGGCTAAAGCAGTGCTTGGATACAACCCAAAAAATGACAGAATGATCTCAATTCGAATTCAGGGCAAGCCATCTAACATCACAGTGATCCAAATATACGCCCCAACCACAAATGCTGAAGAAGCTGAAGTAGAGCGGTTCTATGAGGATCTGCAGCACCTACTGGACAACACGCCTAAAAGAGATGTTATTTTCATCACAGGAGACTGGAATGCTAAGGTGGGCAGTCAAATGACACCTCGAATTACAGGTAAGTATGGCCTGGGAGAACAAAACGAAGCAGGACACAGGCTGATAGAATTTTGCCAAGACAATTCACTCTGCATAACAAACACTCTCTTCCAACAACCTAAGAGACGGCTTTATACATGGACTTCACCAGATGGACAACACCGAAATCAGATTGATTACATCCTTTGCAGCCAAAGGTGGCGGACATCTGTACAGTCGGTAAAAACAAGGCCTGGAGCTGACTGTAGTTCAGATCACGAACTTCTTCTTGCACAATTTAGGATCAGACTAAAGAGATTAGGGAAGACCCACAGATCAGCTAGATATGAGCTCACTAATATTCCTAAGGAATATGCAGTGGAGGTGAAGAATAGATTTAAGGGACTGGACTTAGTAGATAGGGTCCCGGAAGAACTATGGACAGAAGTTGGCAGCATTGTTCAGGAGGCGGCAACAAAATACATCCCAAAGAAAGAGAAAACCAAGAAGGCAAAATGGCTGTCTGCTGAGACACTAGAAGTAGCCCAAGAAAGAAGGAAAGCAAAAGGCAACAGTGATAGGGGGAGATATGCCCAATTAAATGCAAAATTCCAGAGGTTAGCCAGAAGAGATAAGGAATTATTTTTAAACAAGCAATGCGTGGAAGTGGAAGAAGAGAATAGAATAGGAAGGACAAGAGACCTCTTCCAGAAAATTAGAAACATTGGAGGTAAATTCCAGGCAAAAATGGGTATGATCAAAAACAAAGATGGCAAGGACCTAACAGAAGAAGAAGAGATCAAGAAAAGGTGGCAAGAATATACAGAAAACCTGTATAGGAAGGATAACAATATTGGGGATAGCTTTGACGGTGTGGTCGGTGAGCTAGAGCCAGACATCCTGAAGAGTGAGGTTGAGTGGGCCTTAAGAAGCATTGCTAATAACAAGGCAACAGGAGACGACGGCATCCCAGCTGAACTGTTCAAAATCTTGCAAGATGATGCTGTCAAGGTAATGCATGCTATATGCCAGCAAATTTGGAAAACACAAGAATGGCCATCAGACTGGAAAAAATCAACTTATATCCCCATACCAAAAAAGGGAAACACTAAAGAATGTTCAAACTATCGAACAGTGGCACTCATTTCACATGCCAGTAAGGTAATGCTCAAGATCCTGCAAGGTAGACTTCAGCAGTTCATGGAGCGAGAATTGCCAGATGTACAAGCTGGGTTTAGAAAAGGCAGAGGAACTAGAGACCAAATTGCCAATATCCGCTGGATAATGGAAAAAGCCAGGGAGTTTCAGAAAAACATCTATTTCTGTTTTATTGACTATTCTAAAGCCTTTGACTGTGTGGACCATAACAAATTGTGGCAAGTTCTTAGTGGTATGGGGATACCAAGTCATCTTGTATGCCTCCTGAAGAATCTGTATAACGACCAAGTAGCAACAGTAAGAACAGACCACGGAACAACAGACTGGTTTAAGATTGGGAAAGGAGTACGGCAGGGCTGTATACTCTCACCCTACCTATTCAACTTGTATGCAGAACACATCATGCGACAAGCTGGCCTTGAGGAATCCAAGGCTGGAGTTAAAATCTCTGGAAGAAACATTAACAATCTCAGATATGCAGATGATACCACCTTGATGGCTGAAAGTGAAGAGGAACTGAGGAGCCTTATGATGAAGGTGAAAGAAGAAAGTGCAAAAGCTGGTTTGCAGCTAAACCTCAAAAAAACCAAGATTATGGCAACCAGCTTGATTGATAACTGGCAAATAGAGGGAGAAAATGTAGAAGCAGTGAAAGACTTTGTATTCCTAGGTGCAAAGATTACTGCAGATGCTGACTGCAGTCAGGAAATCAGAAGACGCTTAATCCTTGGAAGAAGAGCAATGACAAATCTCGATAAAATAGTTAAGAGCAGAGACATCACACTGACAACAAAGGCCCGCATAGTTAAAGCAATGGTGTTCCCTGTAGTAACATATGGCTGCGAGAGCTGGACCATAAGGAAGGCTGAGCGAAGGAAGATCGATGCTTTTGAACTGTGGTGTTGGAGGAAAATTCTGAGAGTGCCTTGGACTGCAAGAAGATCCAACCAGTCCATCCTCCAGGAAATAAAGCCAGACTGCTCACTTGAGGGAATGATATTAAAGGCAAAACTGAAATACTTTGGCCACATAATGAGAAGACAGGACACCCTGGAGAAGATGCTGATGGTAGGGAGAGTGGAAGGCAAAAGGAAGAGGGGCCGACCAAGGGCAAGATGGATGGATGATATTCTAGAGGTGACGGACTCGTCCCTGGGGGAGCTGGGGGTGTTGACAACCGACAGGAAGCTCTGGCGTGGGCTGGTCCATGAAGTCACGAAGAGTCGGAAGCGACTAAACGAATAAACAACAACATCTCTGATAACTCTTAATGGACTTTTGCTGGCACCAGGACTGAAATGATTATGCTTTATGGATTTGTTTATAGATAAGAGATGGGATATGGTAAGAAGCAACCATTTGTTGTATTTTAAGAGGAGGTGATAAGTTACTAAAATTGTTTATACTTGCTGTGATGAAGGCGGGAAGTCACTTCTTTATATATTTTCTTTTTCTTTATTCGAACTTTTCTTTTTCGTCAGTTTCTCTTTTTTCTTTCTTTTTCTGCACCTTCTACTCTTCCTTTTTATTCTTCTATCTTTTTTTAGTTTGTATTAGTTTTTACTATTGTAATTATAATCTTCAATAAAATTATTACACAAAAAACAAGACATCTATGAACATCATTTTCCTTGTGAAGTATAAGTGGAAAATGAACTTTTAGGCAAAAGTAAGCACAGCTGATTGATAAGACACGTAGGATTTATTCATGTGAACTATTGCCTTAGAAGCTTGGTAATTGAATTCTGAATTATGTACTATGGGAAGTGAGACAGTTTTTATTATTTTCAATGGACTCCCAGGGATAATGTAAAAAGGCAGCATCTTTTAGTGTATTATTGACTTGACACCTTCTGGAAAATGTCCAAGTGTTATACATAATTAATAAATCAATACTTTGTCTATTAGTGAGTTGGAAGAGAGAACACATTAGGGACCAGTCAATGAAATCTGAATTCACCTGAGTAAACCCACACAAAATCCAATTGGCCCAAATAACAGATTTCTACTTTCTCAAACAGTTGTGCGTGAAAAGCATTTCTGTGAATCAGGAAGGGAAGCTAACCCCTTTTGTTCTATTTAAATTACTCCTGTTTTGATGAGCTAGGACACATATGATTTATTCCCTATGGTTCCTAACTTGTATCACTGGTTTTAAAATAGTATCAATTGCTACCTGATTCTCCCATTATTTTTCATATGTAAAATCAAACTAGAGCTTTGTTGCATATTTAGGGTTTAGTAAAAATGAATAGATACAGACAGCATTTTGCTGAATTTGATAAGTGGATGATACAAAAGTTGGGGATGCTGGCTCCAGACAGTTTTATATTTAGTTGGGCATTTGACATCTTTTTTAAAAAAATGTTCACTACAAATTAGCACATTTAATTGAACAGTAAATGAATGGAGGCATTATTGAAAAAGGGAAATGGAATGATAATTAAGATGGAAACTATTCTTCTTCTGAGTAGTTTTTGGTAGGAGCATCCCTTGAACTGGATACTTATTTTAGATAAATGTCTTGTGTTACTTTCCTCTCTTCTGCCCTTAACAATAGGCAGACAGAGCAACTAAGTAAAGTAGTGTATAATAACACAAGTATTAAGTACAAAGTCAGAAGGAGTCTAGGAACATCTTTTCAGATTAACAAATGTTTATTAAAAGGCATACACTTTCACGATCTGCAGATCATTTCATCATCAGAGGCATCCACTAACACGATTCTCCTCCTACCATGTCTACAATGACAGGTATTAAGTAGTTTTTGGCATTCTCTCTCCAAAATAGCTTTGACATTGTCCTTAGTTATGTTTCCAGTATCAGGTGATGGGTTGTTTTTTTTTCTTGTGACAGGTGCTTTTAATGTGCACATGTCTGTTTTTAATGTGGTACTCCTTATATTTTAATATTGACATTTGTTACTTTAAATATTTGTTTTATTTTCAGAATATTAATAGACCAACAGTGTCCAAGGAATCTTAAGGTTGTTACAATCCATTGATAATTGTTAGCTGCTCTGAGAATATGAATCAGATCGATCAATTGATCGATCGATCGATTGACAGATAACAGATAATAGATAGATTTGTACCTTTTCAAACCAGATGCAAGCACTGCAATAATCATTGTGTCCATGTTTGAAAAACTAAAACTACTAATCTATGTGTGTCTTTGTGTGTGTGTGTGTGTGTGAGAGAGAGAGAGAGAGAGAGAGAATGCAATACATAGCTGGTGGGGGAGGGAAATAGAGCTCTCTAAGGCAAGGACCAAAATTAACATCTGAAAACTCTGAGTCCACATTTCTATGTGGGTTCACCACAAACCAATGCTATATGTGTGTGCACGTGCACACAGATGTATAATTTCTGACCTACCTTAAGGCTATAATCCTTCAGAAACCTGGGATGAGTCAAACACAGCTGCAATCCTGAAGAGTTTTTTTTGGAACAAATAGGCTTAATTGAAAACAATGGAAATTGTACTATGTAGTATAGTGGATAAAGTATCAGACTGAGTCTTGGGAGATTCAGGTTTCAGTCCCTTCTTGACTTATGAGCAACTCTGAACCAATTACTCCCTCTCAACCCAGCTACCTCACTGGAGAATGTACAGTGCTGAAACTCCAGAGAAAAGCAGGATATGAATGGAGTGAGTGAGTGAGTGAGTGAGTGAATAAATAAGTCTCAGAGTCCCCTGATGTCTGTCCTTTGTTGTACAAAAATGCTAAATAGAAAAGTATGATGCAAATATACAGTATGTATACATGAACAATTGTGCATAACATTCATATAAAATATCAAATCGCTTTGAGATTGTTTTTAATAGGAAGTGGTATATACATTTTTAGATAAATAATAAATATGGTGAAAAGATTATATGATTGAATGAAAGTGAATAAAAATAAGATAGATATATTGTCCTTTTCTTATAAGCACGATACAGAAATGCATAGCCAAGTCAAAATAGCTGAGATGTATATGAATGTGTTTTCATTGTTTCTCCTATGTTAGCAGAAAGTTGCTAGCAAATCTGCCACAATGTTACCATATAACTGCAATAATAATAATAATAATAATAATAATAATAATAATTTGGCATTAACTCTATAGAATTTATTTTTAACACTCAGGTTTTTTAAAAAAATACTCTTGACTTAAAATTATTACTTATCTAAATTAATAATTTACCAGTTTTGTGATATGATAGAAAAATTAACATCTTTAACATAAATTATAATTGATATTCTACAGAAATTACCATAATTTCTCTAGGCACTACATTATAAATATAATTTACTTTCCATAGAAATATTACTCCTTGGTAACCACTGAGGGATTTGCAGCATTAGAGTCAAAGAAAGCTGAAATGACCTGCATATGTTTCCCAAGGTTAACAGCATTTGTTATGCTTGTGTATAATCATTGTGACATATGTCAGATCTGATTACTTTGATGAAGATACTTGGCCTTTTGCTGCCTCAACTGCAAGTATGACCATATTCTGTAAGTGCTATTGCCATATAGAGAATTGTTAATAATCCTTGAATTGATTAGAATTTTATTTTTAGAAATTATAGAACTTTTTTAGGTAATCTACAGTATGTCAACAAGTAATGGAAAACCTATGATCCAGTTGCTTTTCTATAAGATTTCCTTACAGATTAGAACACTACAGTAATTTTCAAGATTTGGACTTCCAATGGGAACATGGGGAACTGAACAGCTGTGCCTGCGGGCTCAGTGGGCAGAACTGACAACACGGCAGTTTTTTGGGGCTCAGGCAGGTTTTTTCCTGAAGCCCAGGACTGTTTTTCCGGAAAAAGGAAAACACTGGAATCACCCCATCTGTCCTCCAGACGGCTGCTTGCAGCCAGAATATCTCAAACAGCATTCATGTTCGACTGGTAAGAGCTAGCCGGGAGGCAGGGACATCACCATTTCCAAGCCACGCTGTAGCCTTAAAGGGACACTAAGACCAGCCACCTCATTTCTAAATCACCCAATTTATCTTTCTTTTAAGTATACATACCCTAAGAGGGGCTTTCTATGGCAAGGAGAAGAGGATTCTCTTGGTGCTTATCGTTATTTTTGGGATCAATTAAAAAAATTTTTTTTTTTAAGTTTTGGACTTTGTTTTCCCTCCAAATATTAAGGAGGAGAAGTTGGAGTTTTTGACAGGGGGAATTGGGCTGTTTGATTTTTTAAGAAAAAAAGCTCTGTGTGCATTGTGGGGATATGTAAATGCTTTGATTTATTTTGAAGTGGGATAAGGGTTTAAGAATATTTATCTGGATTATTTTTAAGGCTTGGCTGATTTCATTTATCTTTAATGATTTGGATTAAGATTAATAAGGTATAAAAAATGTCTACTTGGAGGGTTTTGGTTTCATTGAGATTAAGATCATTAAAACTGTTGTATTGCTAAGTATAATGGCAGACAATTTATGTGCTTTTTAATTTGATCTTTATTATATTAGACAGAAATGTATAGAATAGTAGTAGGAATGAAATAATTAAATAAATGTTATCTTTGGGGGGTGGAAGTTGATTAAGATTTATATAATTTTTTCTTTTTTTTTTCTTTTAATATAAGGGGAAGGAATAACTGTATTTAGTATTTTTTAAATGTGCCAATGAAATTATTTATAGAAATAATGTGATTTTGGTTTAATATAGAGTAAGGGATTGATTATGGAAATTTTTGTATATCCTTCCTGTTAAAAGTCAGAAGTCACCTCTTTTTGTAACTCTGAAAAAAAATTCTCTTGTGTTTCTACACTTTTGTAGTTTTTTTCTTTGTAGTTTTTTGTTTTTCTATAGCTTTTATCTTTGCTTGAAACTTAATAAAATTCTTATAAAAAGAAATTTGCAAGATTTGAGTTCTGAGATTTTGAAGCTTTTGAACATCTCATAAACATAATGAAATAGTCAAAATGTCTTTTTTTCTCTTCTGAACCTCATATTCCTTAATTTCATATGTAACCTAAAGTTCAGAGACTGTTATTTCCTCAGTCAACTAGTCCTCTTCATGTTTCCCATGACTGTGGCCTTATTCCATAATTATTCAGTTCTTACTGAGCCTTATCCATTATTTAACAGCAGGAAGTACTAGACTTCAAGGCAGTCCAGGAGTGTCTAATTTTCTGGAAGAATTATCATTATCATAGCATCACCTATATGTGTGCCAGTGAACTCATTCCAGGTTTTTACTTCAGTGAAGGGATGTTCCTAATGTGGTTGAATGTTTGGTAATATCTAATTCTGTCCAATTTACTTCAGAATCTGGATGTAAAGTCAAAGCTGTAAACCACGAGCTTTCAGGAGTACAAAAATTTCCATCTGAATTTGTCATTTCTTAATGTTCTCATTAAGAGCCAGTTTGGTGCAGTGGTTAAGGCATCAGGCTAGAAACCAGGAGACGGTGAGTTCTGGTCCTGCCTTAGGCACAAAGCCAGCTGGGTGACCTTGGGCCAGTCACTTTCTCTCAGCCCTAGGAAGGAGGCAATGGCAAACCACTTCCGAAAAACCTTGCCAAGAAAACTGCAGGGACTTGTCCAGGCAGTCTCCGAGAATCAGACAAGATGGAATGGAAAAAAAAATGTTCTCATGGAATGTCATTTTCAGATTCAGAAGAGGTAATGTTGCTGACATCCATTTCAAAAAGATGTTTTAGAATAGAAATCTGTTTAGCAATATTCCACTTGTAAGAGATATCATACAGTAGTAACAATTAAAATAGATCATAAACACAGAAGATAAGGGATAGAAAAATTAACATAAATACATGGCCACATCCTTGTTTAATCAGAAACAATGTTTATTTTGTGTCTCTTTTGTAACCAACACCTTTTTATAAGGAATATTGTTTGAGCATTAAAATAATTCCTGAATGAAATAAATCATTCCTGTGTGATCATGGTGACACATACCTTGATTACATCCCAGTTGGTTCAGAGTAATGAACTTTATTTGGGGCTACTTTGGAATGTTTTTAAAAACTTCTACTACCAGTTAGTCTGGTTAGAGAGAGCATGAGAGCCATGGCTGTTCAAAGTGCTGTATGATGCCTAAAAAGAGATGAGCAGCCTTTTGGTGCCCAGGGCTGCATGTGAGGTCAGACTTCTGCAGATACATTTCCCCTCCCATACACGTATAGGATAACAAGCATAGCCCTTACACCATACAGACACAGAGGTGCAGATAGATCAGAGATAGACATATACAAATGGTCACCTTCCACGCATGGACACACGAACACACAAACAGCCGCAACAGTGGGCTTATACTCATACAGTTCTTCTTCTTTTTTTTATTTGTTTTCTGTCTTTTAATTATGTCAGCCACCCAGAGTCATTTGGCAGTTGGGTAGCCTTCTAAATTTAATAAATAAATAAAATAAAATGTGTGTGTGTGTATACAGTATATATATACACACCCATACCCACATGCACACGCACACACAACTTCCTCTCTCTCTTACACTTCATGTGCACAAAAGCCTTCACACTTGGTAACAGAACTGCTGTGCTCTTGGTAGTGTTGGTGGCAGCAGCACAGCAGTTTTCAACCCCTCGAGGAAAGAATGATTTGCTAGGCCTTGACTTTTCCTTCCAAGGTGTCATCACACCTCACCCCCAGCAGCACTGTGGCTTCCTTTCTCTTTAACAAGCAGAAATAACAAGTCTTGTGGATCACCCTTCCTTCTCCTCCCACCAACGGATCGCACAATTGAAGGCAATACCACAAGGGTAATGGGGAGATCCTCTTGGTCTTTCCCTCTGCCCAGCTTGCCCCATCACATATTTCCAGACAGCAGTTGGTTACAGAGGTTGCCTCTTTCTCACTTCTATTACCACCTTTTTTGCCTTGTCCACATTCTTCTGCTGCAGGTGTGAACCAAGTCCGCTCTCTCTGTGGAGGAAGAGAAATCTGGCTGATTATGAAGTCAAGTTGACTCCAGCACTGATTTTCCCAGTTTACTGAGGAGAAATGTAGATACCTGTACCCAGTGTGCACCTCCATGACTTCTACATGAGCTAGAATGGAATGGTGCATTGAAACACCCATTTTGCAGAATTTTGCAATTGTATGTTTAAAAGAAATGTACAGGAAATCATATTTTACATACAGTTGTGCATTAACTGTGTATAACTGAGGAAAGGGTGCACAAAACTGTACAAGGCACTTGGCAAAATGTGCATATTAGATAATGTGCACACAAAAATGTGTACATAAGGGAAAATGGGCATTTAAATGCATGAACGTGCATTTTTAATAAAAAATATAAAACTGAAACGTTAAGTATCACTAAATTGACCACCAATTGGTCGTATTCATTCATTCATTCCTAATTTCAGACTACAGTATAAGTCTGAGAACTGACTTTTTCCACATTGCCCAACGTTGCTCACTTCCTCATAATAGTAATGTTAATTTGAATGACCAAATATTTTTCTCCTTTTTTATGAAGAATAATTTAATATTTAATATATCTTGAAGTGTTTTTGTTCAATTTTAAGGGGTTTTCTTCTTTTTCTTGAATAGGATGCTTTTCAGGAGACAATGGACACTTCCTGGCAGTTCATCAGAGAAAGAATTGGAAGCCAATGTTCATTTATCACCACGTGCAAAGTATTGAGAAAAGTTTGGATACTAGCAATCAGAAGAATTATGGGAAAAATTTCCACTTGCCTTCCCATGTAAAAATAGGCAAGTTGCACCCTGCAATCATAGTTAAATCAGCATTCTCTAGACCAGCATTTGACCCAACCCTCAATCTCTTAGCTATGACGGGGGAGCACCAGGAAGTGGAAAACCTGCCCATCCCAGCAGCTAATGTGATCACTATGGTAAGAACCTTTGCTCTTCTAAGGCATTCCAGTCTCTTAAATCATAGCTCAGGAATGTTTAGTACTGCCTTTATGGAACAGGTATTCACCAGATGCATGAGGATACTTACTTCTAGAATTCTCAAGCACTGTAGGAAACCTCGGCCAACATTGTCTGAACGTATCTGAATAGCAGCAAGTTGAGAAAGCCCGCTTTAGTTTGCTATTGCTTTCCAGGCTTCTAATGGAAACTTGCTACAAGGAGTATGCTTAAGGAAAGCAAGTCTGAATCTTCTGTCTCTTATGTAGTTCAAGAATTGGCAGCTGATTTGCTCTGAAAACCACCCTTAAAAAAAAAAACTCTCCAAAGTTTCTAATAGACATGGTCAATGATGGAGTAAATGGAGTCCAAATTTGGTCCCTTTTATTATTAGAGGTTTGGTTATTAAGGAGACTCCTTCCCTGCTGCAAAAAAAAGGTGCATTAGGTCTCCAAGATGTTTAATTTTGTAAAAGAAAAAATGAAATTATTTGGCTCCATTTTAGTGGTGCATTCCTAGGAGTTCTCAGGTCCACGGTTGTCATATTAAATCTTTCAATACAATAATGTAGAGCCCTTGTTAGTACATTCCCAAATACTCCTTGGTGAATTACCAAATTTGCTCTAAACTTGCTTGAAGAGACCTTTTGTAAACATGAACTAAAGCTCTGCTTGTAGGCTAGAGTTTGTATGTTTCATGTGTTTTTTTATATGTAATTTGTACCTGAAGCCCAAATTCAGCATATTTGTAGTAGCTGTTCTTACATAACCACTCTATTAAATCTCCATTAAATACCTAGCAGGAAACCTGAATTTCTCTTTTTAATGCATTTGCACAAAACAGTGACTGTGATTAAAACAAGTCCAGCTGAGAACCATATGGGCACTTTGGCTGGGCATAAGACTGTGATTTATGTATCCAGTGAGGATCCTTTAGAGTACAAAATCTTTATCAGCATGTATCTGTGGGCCACTGTTCTTTTTGCACTGCTTTCCTGGGATGGGGATAAGCATCATTCCAAACTTAATTATAATGAGGTCAGCTGCAGCCTGGCTAATGGTGCCACTGGGAAGTCCTAAAGGAACTTTCATCAGTAGGGTTTTCCTCATATTCAGGAGAAGCTGTTACCCTTCAGGCACTTTGAAAAGATTTGGTCTTAAGGGTTGATTTTTTTCTGTGCATGGAAAATAAGTTCTCTGTTTAAAGCTTTTGTAGAATGGTTCAACATTATCCCTGCAAAAGGAGAGCTCTACCAGTTGGCTTCTTGCTCATTCTTTTTGGCTTTGTGTTTTTGGGAGAATAGAAATATTTTTTTTTTCGCTTCTCACTTTTTTTCCCCAGGAACTGTTCTTGAAAGAATTCTTTCCTCCAAGATGTTTTGGATGATTGTATTGTTTTCTGTCAGTGTTATTGTAGGACAGGACAGGTGGGCACAGTCCCTTGATAGCTCACACCCACCGCAGGGAAGATGATGTCACCAAGTAAGCAGGGCCCCAACATGTTAATGAGGTGCTAGAATATTCTGCCCTTTTCTGTTTGGGGGAGATACATATGAACCAATTTTACAGCTAAGGCACATTTTTATGTCTTGTCTTTTCTGCCTCACAAGGGAATGGGAAACTGAAATTCATTGTGGTTAGATAAGAGCCTGAAAGCCACAACTGGGTTGAAAGCTTTCCATTGAGCTGTGAGGCTGCACACTGCTCAACCCTATCCACAGAATTGATTATCCTGTATTTCATAACTTCAAGCATACATGTTCGTGTGTGCTTGTATGTGTGTGATATGTATGTATGTATGTCAACCATTTACATTTCACTTTCAGCTTTTAGTCTCCACAGTGATTTAAACATTAGCCTAAACATTCAAATAAAATTTTGCATCTCCAGACAGCTCACCTGACCTGACAAGTTTGCTATGAGAATAAAATGGGAGGTTTGGTGGGCAGAATGACATACACACTGTTCTGAGCACTTTAGAAGAAGGACAGGATGATAAAAGAACCAGATCACACGTAATATGTCCTCAATGGGACTTGTGCTTTGGGGCCAACAGATTTTAATTCACTGTCTGCAGCAAAATCAGTAGCTTTGCCTCAGAACTATGGGTGGGGCTTCCAGGCCCAATTAGAACCTGGGGCATGCTAGCTCCTACCAAACTGGAGAAAGCTCTAAACTGAAATGAAAGCCTTGTTTTTGTCTTGAGAGTTATTCTTACATGGTCAACCCAAGAAAGCAATTACAAGGGCTGATAGTTCCTATATAATTACATTCCTTGGATGTCTTACGGCAGAATAGAGTTGCCTAGAAAATACTGTTCTTGTCTCTCACATAGCCTTCCTTCAGAAAACACGATCCTGAATTCAATTTACGTTTTGGTTTTGAAAAGAAAGCTTAAAGGAGGCAGATCTTCTGTGCAGTGCACTTTGAAAAACTGAGAATTCAGCGGGTGTACTTAAGGAAATGAAATTGATTTGTGACTCTAGCAATGAAGGTTTTGTGCAAATGAACAGTCTCGGGATTTAGCCTGAGGGATTTTTGTTTAGAGACAGATCCTCTTCTGAAGAATTTTATGGACCCTTGAGAGGCTTCTAATTCAATAACACTTTAATCTAGTATGAATTATTTATTTATTTTCCTTCTAAATAGCAGCCGTAATGTAATTTTCAAGTTCTTGAAGCAGAATTTGATAACAATGTTGAGATTAGGCATATTATATTCAGGTTGATACTGTGATTTTTTTGTAAGATGCTGATGTAAGGTTAATTTTTAACATAAAATATAATGTGTTATTTTTCTAGTTTCCTGTGTGAATCAGTGTTTTCAGAAATGACTAAACCTAAGCATACTTACTATATACATTCTGATCACACTATCCCCTCTTGGTGTAACAATGTTATGCAGAACACAGATAATGAGTAAGAAATAGTTCAGCTCCCATTTCAGTGAGGACTCCTGTCAAAATTAATATCAGGATCAATATAAGAATACATTTTATGGTTAGGGGTATTTTAAATTAATATTTCTATATAGAGCTTGTTCCTGATGAGGTTTACAATATATATTGTACTGAGCAAAGATAGGGTTAGGGTTCTGATCACTGGGTATTCTAGTTTAAATTAATGTCAGGAGATCTATAACACCAAGGTTTTATGGCTAATGGCAGTCTTAGATTTATGTTATGGTTGATATTTTGTTTGGAGTTTTTGTTGTATGCTATGATTTGCTTTAGAGATATTATGAATTTAGAATAAGGATTCCATTTCACTTGAGTAGGAGACTTATATTAATTGGATTTGCATTCTGGATATAGTTAGGTTAGGATTTGGTTTCTGGTTCATTGAGTAGTCTGATTAAAATTAATGTCAGGATAAGTATTTAGATTGCCAGTACATGATTGATGCTAACCTCAGATTTATTTTGTGGTTGATCCTTATTTTATTTATTTATTAATATAGTTGCAGACCAAAAAAAAAAGAAAAGAAACAAAAAATTATTCATATTGTTTTTGTTTGTTTCCACATACCCAAAACCAGAAGTAGTTATTAAGTTTGTTTCTATCATCACTTTGGGTCCTTAGAAATGTTACATAGCAAAGTCAGGCTGTTCAGGCTGTACATTTAAAGACAAAGAGATAATATGGACAACTCATGTGGAGTTTAACAAGTTCTCTCATAGAGAAAACAAGATTTATTTATTTATTTATTTATCTAATCTGTCACCACCCATCTTCTCCCACCAGAGGGACTCTGGGCGGTTTACAACAAAATGGTCAATAAAACAATAAATAATTACAATATATAAAAATACTCTATATAATATACAATTACAATAACTAATAAATATAGATAAAAATAAAGTCCAGATGGCTATGATCCAATCCAGTCCTTGCATTGGAGGGGCATTTTAGGGCACTAGCCATCCCCAGGCATGACTATTCCCCTCCTTGCCCCAAGCCAGGTGGCAGAGCCAGGTCCTCAAATTCCTCCAGAAGGCCAGGAGTGATGGGGCTAACCTCACCTCTGGGGATAAGATGTTCCAGAGGGTGGGAGCTACTGCAGAAAAGGCCCAACTCCTGGACCCTGCCAGACAGAATTCTCTTACTGATGGGATCCGCAACATGCTCTCTCTGCATGATTGGGTGAGATGGTTTGACAGTGATTGGGTGGGCGGCACAGTATTGTGCTGGTTCTCCTCCTTCCTCCGGGTTCAGTTCCAGTCGGTGTTGATAGGGGGGGAAAGGTCCAGCCCACGTCCCCTACTCTGTGGGGTGCCTCAGGGCTCGGTTCTCTCCCCTCTCCTATTTAACATTTACATGAGACCGTTGGGAGAGGTGATCCGATGGTTTGGGGTAAGATACCATCAATATGCTGATGATACTCAGCTTTATATCTCTACCCCAGACCACCTGAGTGATGCCGTGGATGTCCTGACCCAGTGCCTGGAGGCTGTAAGGGCCTGGATGGGGTGCCATGGGCTTCGACTCAACCCAAGCAAGACTGAGTAGCTTTGGGTTTGTGGGCCTCCCAGTGCTAAGGTTTTTCCACCTTTGGTCTTGGATGGGGTTGCTGTCCTAACAGCCAGGAACCACACTGAGACAAGGAATAGGTCTCTAGTGTTGTATTACTGCTACATAACAAAAAATCCTAACAAACTGAAGAAGCGTGGGAAAAAACCCAGACATATAAACCCCAAAGGCTAAGGCGGGCCCGATCTGTGTCTCTTTGAATGGATACCTAATTCCTCAGTACTACGCATGCGCTTTACAGCCTGGATGGGAGCCCCCTGCTCGCCATCCTTACTCATGACAGTTGCACTGCCCCAGACAGACCCGGTGTGCAATCCGGGGGTCCTTATAGACTCACAGCTCCTGCTCGAACAGCAGGTGGCAGCCGTGGCTAGGAGGGCCTTTGCACACCTTCGGGTTGTGCGCCAGCTGCACCCATTCCTAGACCGAGAGGCTTTGCTCACAGTCACTCATGCCCTCGTGACCTCTGGTCTGGACACTGTAATGCAGTCTACATGGGGCTGCCCTTGAAGACCATTCGGAAGCTTCAACTGGTGCAGAATGCAGCTGCACGGATCGTAAATGGTGTCGGGTACTTGACACATGTAACACCACTGCTACTGGAGCTGCAATGGTTGCTGGTGTGCTTCTGGGTGCAATTCAAGGTGCTGGTTGTCACCTTTAAAGCCCTTCATGGCTTGGGGCCGGGTTACCTAAGGGACCGCCTTCGCCCAGTTGTTTCTGCCCATCCAATTTGATCTAGTAGGTTGGGTATGCTGCAGGTCCTGTCAGCCAGGGAGTGTCAGTTGGTGGGAACTAGAAGGCGTGCCTTCTCTTCCGTAGCATCTGCCCTCTGGAACATTCTCCCTCCAGAAATTAGGATGTCCCTGACCCTGCTGGCCTTTCGTAAGGCCGTGAAGACCTGGCTTTGTGCCCGGGCCTGTGGCCTCGAACGTGTGGATGGTCCCGTCTCTTGGCTGTATTAACATTCATGCATTTCTCGCTTGGCAGCCATGTATATTTATTCTGTATTTATTTTATATTTTAACTGTTTTAATTGTAACTGTTTTAATTGTTTTATAGTTTTATTGTTGTAAGCCACCCAGAGTCACTCACTGAGATGGGCGGCTATAGAAATCAAATAAATAAATAAAAAATAACAGGGAAGAGGCAGTCCCTCAGGTAGCCTGTCCCCATGCCATGTAGGGCTTTAAAGGTGATAACCAACACCTTGAATTGGACCTGGAAGCAAACTGGTACCCAGTGCAGCTCACACAGCAGAAGTGTTACATGTGTCCATTTACGGGCCAAGTTGTATTGGCTTGCTTCTACCTACTTTTTGCTTCTCTAGTGAAACACATGTGCTAATATCCAACAGTGGTAGCTCTATTTTTAGCATGGCAAATAAAGCTATTAGAGGGATATCAGGGTTAAATTTATAATGGCGTTGAATATGCAGAATGGGAATGTTGCTAAATCTTCAGCATTTCACAGTGAGTGATGATAGGATTCTAAATGAGTGCCAGAAAATCCACAAAGGGTGCCAAAATGTCTGCATTAAGAAGCCAGTGGTACAGCCCATCCGAAGATATCAAGTTCTTTAGTTAGCCAGCACAGAAATGATCAACTGAAGCACCTGGGCTCTGACTAACATTAAAAAGTGATGATTTGAGGTGTATCATGCAGATACGTGAAAGCCAGATTGATATAATAGTTAAAGGTACCAAGTATAAACCAAGAGACTGTGACTTCTAGTTTCACGTTAGGCACAAAGCCAACTGGTGTTTCTGGGCCAGTTACTCTCTCTCTCAGCTCTAGGAGGAAGACAAGGGCAAACTAATTCTGAAAAATGTTGTCAAGAAAACTGTGTGGACTTATTCATGTAGTCCCCAGGAATCAAAACCAATTTGAAGGGAAAAAAAGGTATATGTAGAGAAGAATATTAATTTTTCTTGTTCCTGAGTCCAACAGGGATCCTCAGTCGGAATCTTAATGAGTTTATGCTCCCTGTTGCCTCCATATCCTAAAAGTGATATGAAGGTGAATGTGGTTGTACAATTGGGCCATGCATTGGTTAATACATAAGCCTGTGCCCACTGCTTTAGTTCTTCTGCTTAGAGTAATATTTTCTGGCTTAGAAATACATATCTAGATAGGCTTGTAACCCTCACCATAATATGGCATCAGAATTTTTACTTTATAGCAGTCAGCTAAAGATTGTTGAAAAATATCAATACTATTGTAGTTATACTTATTACATTAAGTGTTTATTAAACTTCTGGAATTTGATGTGTTCTGCTTTCTCTGAACCATAGAATATTAGCATCATTGCTTGATATGCAGCACTTGATATACACATTCTTAGATGCATTTTTAAAAGTTTATGCTTTAATATAAAGAGGGAGGGAAAACAAAAATCTGGGAAAAAGAACAAAAGTACCAAAGCAGATAGAATAGAAGGGGAGGGATTATCACACAAATTGATTACATAGAAAAAATAATTTAGCACTAATATTTAAACAGATTGTTAAACCTTGACTATACAGAAAAATGTTAATAGACAGCTGATGTATAAAACAGATGAATACAAGATTATAGTCCTGAAATCACCCTATCTTCCTGACATTGAAAAGTAATTTTTTATTTTTGCTAAATCCCATCTTCAATAAATCCATAATTTTTAATGTAATGATACAGTTCAAAAGTATATTCACATACGAAGGGGATATTGACTTTAATAACATCATAATATCATGCTTATGGACATCAAACCAAAACAGAGCAATAGCAATATGGACAACTCCATATTGTAAGTGTCTCCTTGCCCATTTTACATTTCCAACCTATTGAAGTTGAGAGGAACCTTTTAAAACACTATCTGGGGTCTCCAGTAAATAATCTTCTGTGTCATCTGAAGATCATAAGAACATATGTAATGTTCTGTAAGATACTTAGTAATTGGATTTTTTAATATGGGATATTTAACTCTTTATTCCAGAGTTCTTGCAAATAACTAATATCCACCTTTAAGACAGTACAATATTTTATTACTTATAAAAAATACTATAGGCTTAGTTTATGAAAATATAAATAAAAAACGATCTCTAGTCTTAGGTTCTTTTAAGAGATAATTCTTAATTATTTTCTTTTGTGCCTTAATGAGATTAAGAAATATCTTCCTCATAGCTACCTTTTGTTGTTGGGCTATCTCCATGATCCCAACATATTAAAATGTGTCTTAATATTTAAAGTTCATAATATTTGGCTTTTGTAAATTCAGGAATGGAGAAATTTAGAAATTAATTCACAGGCTCACTTCTTTCAGGTTT
This sequence comes from Candoia aspera, assembly GCF_035149785.1. Taxonomy (NCBI): domain Eukaryota; kingdom Metazoa; phylum Chordata; class Lepidosauria; order Squamata; family Candoiidae; genus Candoia; species Candoia aspera. The sequence goes on from NC_086159.1 coordinate 45,776,382, forward strand.
CACATATATTTTGGATGGCATATCTGAACACACTTTTTGGCTCACACAAATTATGTGTGAGTCACCAAAGCATCAGTTATTTTAAGCAAGGAGCTTCATCATTTTCCTGAGATTAAATCAGCACCCATTTGATACGAAATATCTTGGCAATTTTTTGTAATGTCTCCTAATATTCCTCTCCCCAGATACACAAACTGGTATTTCCATCACATTTTTGCTTCTCTTTCTATAATGCTTTTTCACATTTAAAGCAATTGTGCATTTTTTCCCTAGATATATCCCATTTACTTTAATGGAAGTGACCTGCACAATCAAGATGATTGAATAGATTCCTAAGGCCATTAGCTTTTGTTTCATGCTCTCAACACACATATGTGGAAGGACTGAAAATCCAAAGGCTTTTCAAGGATAAATATCAAATTACATGCACCCCATTTTCACTCGTTGCATAGAGCTATTGAGAATAGAGAAAAATAGATGTGAGCTTCTGCCACAGACACATATAGAGAAAAAATAAAGTAAAAGAGTTTCTTCTGCCACTCAAGATTTTTTTTTTCAAATATGTAAGACTTAAGCTGGTGGTAATATGTAAGACTTAAAGGCATTTTTATTGTTCTTTCCAGATTATCTACAGTATATGTTTCCTTTCATATATCCTGGCTTCTCCCTCTTGGATCTTTTGTTCTTTTATTCTGATTAAGCTGACTGTTTAATTTGCTGATCAGTGACCATAATAGAGATTATTTACAGTGTCTGTCTGTCTGTCTAGAACAGCTGGCCCACTTTATGAAAGGAATGAGTCCCCCGATGGGAGGAGATGGGCGGGGACAAATTGGATAAATGATAATGATGATAATGATGATGATGATAATGATGATGATGATAGATTGGCACTTCTACAATCTCTATAGCTCACTGCTGAAAATTTAAATATGTGGATTTATATGTATTCTTTTGAAATCATAACAAAATCAATGCTGCTGCACTTACTGCATAAGTATGAACTGTGGGGACCAGTGTGGGATTATTTTCTATAAGTGTTTAGGTGACATAGTTCTAAGGCTCAGATCTTGCCTCTGACAACAGGCATGATTTCTTCCATTTGAATCAGGGATGTTCATTTCAAGGGTTGAGTCTGAACTGATTCATTTCAACTGAGGATGTTGTAGCAGATTCATATGCATGTGCCTTTTTAAAGTCACTTCCTATTATGGGAGATTTCCTCTTTTCCATGCCACCACTTCAGCAATAAGTCCAACTGCCTCCAAAAATCTAATAATGGCATCCCTATATTCAAATAATTATTTCACCATTAAATCATTAATTTGTCATTTTTGCCACTCTGAAAGGTCATTTCTTTTTCAATTACTCAGATGTTGCTTTTATACAATAAAGGCAGCTGGTAAAAAATGTGTTTCTTTAGCTGATTTTTACTTCCTAAATTATTTCTTACTTCACTTAACCACAATAAAGAAAACCACAGAGAGACAGCTAAAGGCAATATCTGCTTGTTTGTTAATGAACAGAGCAATGAATCTGAAGTGTAATTGATGTAATGCATGGTTTTACAAAAACCAGAACTACCCATTTAGACCTTTCTAGACTCTAGGGTGATGTCACTTCAAAGAGTTGATTTAAATAAATTAGTAACAATTGAATGATTAGCATAATGCAAAGTGACAGGCAGCATAAACTCCTACTAACAGCCCATTTTGAAAAACCTAACATTAATGTCCCTGATTCTTTTATTATATCTATCAAAATGACTTTGCAAATGTTTTAGCAAGCTTAATTTCTTGCAAAGCATGTACATCATTTAATAGGAGTCAGTTCACAATATAGTGAGTGGAACTGGAAAGTAGTATCTAAAGTTCCTCTGCTCCACTGTAGGAAAGGGGAGAATGACGAGCAAGTAGATTCAGCACCATGGAAAGCTCCATAAGAAATGCAGCAGATGACCTGCAGTTTTTCTGTATGTCCTGCCTGAAGCCTTCTAAGGTCCTCATCTTGCCTAAAGAAAGTGAACCCTTAAACATCCATCTAGCTCCACTGGATGAGCATTTCTCCTCCTCTTTGTAGTCTCCCATAACACATTCTGTACTCCATTAGGCATATGTGTTGGAACAAAAGGTGCCAACTGCTCAGAAGTAATGATCACAGGAGGTGGTATCTATGAAAATACTGACTCGGATTCTTTAAATTTAGGACTATCTACTTCATATTATATATAGGAATATGCTCCAATTTTTCAGACAGCGATATACATCCTCAGTCTCATCCACACTGTCCTCTCTGATAATGAGTTTGAAACATTTAAAAGTTAGACTTTAATTAATGGAGACTACCAAGGAAAATGACTGGCTGCTTTATTATACAGGAGGCAGAGTCACCACCATTGCCCATTAAGACATCATCCCATCATCCAATAGATCAGAACAGTAGCATCACGGAGAAGTATATTGTTTGATCATCACACATATGACATGATCTTAACAATAACAATACTAGAGTTGGTTCTATAGTGTCATTATTTGACTAACAATTTATATCCTACTTTTCTATTTTAAAAAATATGCAGCACTCACAGGCTATCTATGAACATGTTCCAAACATACTGTAAATTTCATTAATTAAAGTAACTTTAAAGTGCTATAAAACCATAAAGGTGTATATTGAAAAACATCACTCATCATAAAACTCATAGCAATAAGAAATACAATGTATTGCTATCTATGGAATAGGTACAAATAGGCAGAGAAAAATATATTTGAATAGCAGTAAATAATAATTGAAAGTTCAGGGTCAGACCTCCTGTATAACTAGATTAGTTATAACCCACTGCTTTATTAAAGCTGGCATCTGGAACAAAAAGTGTCACACTGAATTTCTTTTCCTTATCTGGATCACTGACTGATGATTATGAGCTTGGTAAAGCAGACTATTCTCAGAAAATAGTTCATCATGCTCTAACTGTAATTCTGAAACAGAATCACACACCATTATATTATTATTTACAACATTGTAATATGAAATTAGGGAAAACACTCTTAAACATGAGGTAATGTGGAGGCTGGTCCTGTCTTTATTTATATTCAAAAGGTCCTTTTGTCTCTTAGCTTTTAAAACTATAACATGTGCAGTTGTTACAATTGGGACTTGGTGTTCCATTTATACTGTGGTTCAGCTCCTTATATCAGAAGACCACAGTACAGACTCCTCACCTGGTTGAAACAAATTATGTAGAGAATAGTGAATAACATAAAATTGGATTGTGATACTTTCAATCTCTTCTGATATATAAAAGAAAACTATGTTGAAATGCACCATGGTCTATGTATTGACCTGGAAACTGCAGAATGCTGTTGAATCCTGTGAGATGAGAGATGGACCATCCACTGACTCCAGTAAGGGTGAGGACCTAGTGGACTTCCAACCTCCAGATTTTGCTAACTATAAAATCATAGTCATAATGAATGGTGAGAGATGCTGAACATTAGTTCTGGAGATCCTCAAGTTTCTCACCTCCAAACTGTTTTTTTCCCCCTCACAGGCCATCATTAGCATACACTTCTGAGAATGTAATACCATACTAATTCACTACAATACTTAGCAAAATGTGCCTTTTCTTCTGTTTAGGTGATGAAATGCTGGATTCAGTTACTAAGATTAGCTCAGAAAGTACCCTTTCACTCAAGCTGTATTTCATATTATAACTGCCAATAATTCCATTTTACAATATTTAGTCAGTTTGGCCTCAGGCTTGGTAGTTTAGTTGGATAATTACATGGCTGTACATTATCAAATGAATGCATTCAATATTTCTAATGATTATTTAAATATTGCTAGTACCACTTATCTTAAACATGCATCAGCTAAAACAAATTTCATATTGCAGTATATTTTGTTCTATCCATTGCTTTCTGTTAATTTTATTTAAAAAATGTATGTTTTCAAAAATTTGAAGTACTCAAGGAACTTGGGACTTTTCCAGGCTTTGAAATAAATATGCAGATACATCTGGTCTTCTCTTCTCCAGCAGATGGCAACAGAATACAGTTTAGTTATATGGGCAGGGAGTTACAGCATAGTCTAAATGACTGGAAGGCATCCGGTTGGACAAGTTGTCTTTAAATAGCTGACAGGTTAGAAAATAAGGGGGCTCAGTTATATTGATAAGCAGAGCATGTTGCTGCATAATGGTTCAAGAATAAGGAGAAGAAAGAAACATGGTATATTCTATCTACTGAATAGAATTATGTATGTATTTAATTTCTCTCTCTCTCTCTCTCTCTCTCTCTCTCTCTCTCACACACACACACACACACACACACACACACACACAACATACCTAATGTTTCTGCCTCCCATTTTCCCCACAACAACAACTCTGTGAGGTGGGTGGGGCTGAGAGAGAAAATCATGGGTGACTTAACAGGATTAAAAAGAAACCCTAATATTTTAAAAGACCTCACAGGTTTGCTATCAAGACACTGAATATGTTTTGCAAAACTGAAATAGTATTTGTCATGCAGTTCATAGTTAAGTAAATAAATGGTTTCAGTATTCTGGAGATATACGGTATGTTAACCAAATGTCTTTGTTTTCTCAACGTATCTATTGTTAAGTTCAAGAGAAATCTAGAATATAAAAGCAGACACTAAGAATGATTCTTAACTGATGTTCTTTTTCTTACAAAATGCTTAGGTTAGCGAACAACTGGAAACACTGGAAATGAAATGAAATAAAATATAAGGTTTTGTCAGAGAGATCTGACTGTACCATTCTATAGCCAGACCAATGAATGCTTTTTGTGATCTTGACTCAGTTCACTTTTTGCTCATTGCAAGCTGGAATAGCTGGCGTAGATCTGAATTCACTAAAAATGTAGCTCATCCTCTTCCAGTGACACTAGAGCCTTCCTATGAAGCTGAAACATGTGGTGGCTTTTATAGCTGAGACAATGGGTAGGTGAGCAAGAAAATAAAAGATAAAGACCACCTTGAGAGACCCCTCTGGCCAAATGCACTGGTATTAGCATTGCTAACTCTGGTATTAGAGAGTCAGTTTGGTGTAGTGGTTAAGGCCCCAGGCTAGAAACCAGGATACTGTGAGTTCTAGTCCCACCATAAGCACAAAGCCAGCTGGGTGGCTTTGGGCCAGTCACTCTCTTTCAGCCCTAGGAAGGAGGCAATGACAAACCACTTCTGAAAAAACTTGTCAGGAAAACAGCAGGGGCTTGTCCAGACAGTTGCCAGGAGTCAGCATTGACTTGAAGGCACCAAAAGGGAAAAACCACCCTTAGTTTTACACTTTTATGTAAGACTGTTAAATCCAAATCATCTGTTCCCCCATGCATGTTCTGCTGAGACCATAGGCCTGGACATCTACCCCAAAGTCCTGCCGTGATAGTGCCATTGATCAGCATTGCAAGAATTAAAAAGCAAGGTTGTGCAAAGGCAAAAAGGTGCTCTGGAGCATGGAGGGAGTACACATTTGATCTGTCTGTAAGTCTTTAAGACCAAACATGTTTTTTTCCTAGGATTGTGCTGCAGCTGCAGAGGACAGCCATGTGGAAAGATGCAGCTCCTTTAAGGAATTACAGACAATTGCAAGGGGAATACCCCTGCACATTCCAATGAGTCTTTTGCATTTAAAGCACTGCAAAACCATATTGAAAACTACTGCTGGGTGTGGGGGGGACTTTCTTGCAATTTCTCAAGTTTTCTTTCCCTGGAAAAGGCGTTCTTTTTTTCACATTATTCTCAAGGTGCTTGAGAATTTCTTCCAAATTTATCTTCATTGTATATTTAAGCTTACTTTATGGTTGGAGGTACCTTAAAGTGCTGGTGAAAGGTGAATGGTCCCCCATGCAAGCACCGAGTCATGTCTGACCCTTTGGGGGGATGCCGTTTTCACGGCGTTTTCTTGGCAGTCTATAGCAGGGTGGTTTGCCATTGCCTTCCCCAGTCGTCACCTTCCCCAGCAAGCTGGGTACTCATTTTACCGACCTCAGAAGGATGGAAGGCTGAGTCGACCTCAGCCGGCTACACAAGAATCCAGCTTCCGCTGAGATTGAACTCGGGTCGTGGGGAGAGTTTTCAGTTGCAATACTGCCGCCTACCACTCTGCACCACACGAGGCTAAAGTGCTGTTACTATTCTGTTATTGTTCTCTTACATGTGTTTTAATCACTGACTGCTAATTCTTTCAATTCTGAAAAGAAATGGAAAGATTTAAATGAAGCATGGGAAACAGGGAGGCTACAGTGTGCTGGAGAAGTTGTTGAAACACAGGGTATTCACACACCCACACAGCCATCTTGGACTCCATAAGGGTCATTAAAAAAATACAAATACCACATTCTATCTATGATAAATTAAAGTTAAGTTATCTTCTCCTTTGAATGAAATTTGGAAAGCTGTCTGAACTGGTGGTAAATATATATATTTTTTTCCTGCATGGCACTACTGAACATGGGATGGTCTTAATGCTGCCACTGTGTTCATGCACCTGTGCTACCAGATCAAAATCATCACTATGTATTTCCAGAACATTTACAGATTGAATAGCATAATGCAGATAAAAAGCTTTTTAAGATGCTTATTGTATTCCACCAAGAATTGAGATGCTGCTTTATTTGAGTATAAGCACGCTGTGCCTTGCTGATGGAGAATAATCCCTTTGCCAATTTTCTTTAAACCCAGTTGATATTTACAGGAGGGATCCCCTTCTGCATCAGTGCCTCCATTCTGTTTCAAAGATGTTTGTCTGTGCACAGCAATATGCTTTGCCCTTTGGAAAACTAATCAGTAAACCTGAAACTCTTTCATGTTGACATGACTCGCAGCAACAGAACTGTCACAGTGCATTCAAATTAGGTTTGATTTCCTTACCTAAAAGGTCTTAAAAGCTAATTGCCCCAGAGTGTTATTATATTCCTGTTGCAAAGAAAGATAGGATTATTTAGAAAGCTGGGAGGAGAGGAACTATGAAAGACAGGTGCACCTTGGTTGTCACAGAGAAGCCCATCTAACGTAGTACTGCTTATCTCAGATTGCATTCAGGATGGGAATGAGTGACAATAGCATTCATCCTGCATTTGCCCATGGCAGGGATGTCCCTTTGATGTAGACTGGAGACAACATGGGAAACAAAAAGTATCCCAGTGGCAAAATACAGACATACATGGTGGTATGTGCTTCAGCAAGTAACCTGAAGCATCTGGGCATTGAAGGCCCAATCTAAGTCTCATTTGGGTTGGAGGAAGCAGCATCTGCATTTGTAGGCTTCTAACCATCCCTGACAGTAGTGATGACAAGAATAGGTAAAAAATCTTTTAGCTCCCTTTGAAATGGTCAGATGATAAAGAGCTCAGGACTGGCTTTTGTAGACTTTACCTCACCACAGGGATCTCCATACAGATGGAGACCATAGGATGTAACCAGAATTCCTTTGGTATTAAGGGATTTCCACCTCTATTACTAGCTTTATTTCCCCTTGTAACCAGTTCTTGCTGGTTGCTATACTTTATTTATAGTCACACCTTATTAATTTTATTTATTTATTTATTTATTAAACAGATTTATAAGGCTGCCCAACTCACACAGGGTGACTCCAGGTGGCTTACAGAATTAAATTATGTTTTTATTTCAATAGTCAAACAATCATTTTAAAGGTGAGGTGGGCATACACTGCTGTTAAACTGCAGAAGTTCTCTAATACATGGGGACAGTTTGCAAACAGGTAAAATAGCAAATTATCAGAAGGGTGTTAAAAAATGGAGGTAGGATGAATGCAGTGCCAAATGAAAACATTTTAAGGTATTTATCTGGTACAAAACAGCTTTGTTTCTTTTTCACAAGAAAAAAAAAACTATTAAAAACGCTAAGACAAATATATGTTATGTCCCTGTGATATTATATTAAATCCATACTAATTTAAATACAATTAATTTCAAAGTATTTATGCTAACTAGTAGTAAGTTGGTATCCAACCCAATATAATTATATGCATGTATAAATATAGGACAACAGTAAACTGGTGCCTTGAAATCTTGTATTAGCACAGCTTCTTATAGCTGTTTTCTTCTCACTCACCATACAAACCAAAAAATAAATGATGCATAGAGCAATCCTAAGCAAAAAATGTTTTTTTTTAAAAAAAATATATGTGAAACCAAAGTTTAATAATACTTAGCCAAACTTTTGTTTTCAAAGGGCATTGCCCAGTTTCCAGGAGAATAGTAGTTTTGGGATTACAACTAGGAACACTTAAAAGAGATCTTTAAAATTTCACCTGCAATTGAGGTGTTGTTATTGTTATTATTGACAACTGTCACCCAAATTGGAGAGCCATATAAAATTGGAGTCCAATTTTTGCATTAAGAAACTGTAGTGCTGTATGGGAAAATCACCCTCCTTTGAATAAGAGAATCAAAACAAAGCCATCCTAGTAGCTTTTGGTTTCAGAAGTATTGACTTGCAGTGATGTTGCCTGGACAGAACATGGTTAAATAAAGTGCCCAGATAATTAAAATTCTTGACTTGTGTTATCATGTGATCTTGAATTTTACAGCTATACTTTTTAAACTTTTTCTCAAGAACCAACATTTTTCTTTTATCATAGCTGATTTGTAATTCATTATCTTGGAAGTACTTGACTAGTGCCTCAAATTGGTGTTTCAAACAAAATCTAGTATGTGAATGAAGAAAGCATCATCTGCATATATAACAAAGCACAAAGCACAAATTCTCCTTTCAGCTAACAGTGGCCATCAATTTAAAGTAATACAGTCTCCACCTCATTGACACAGATATTAAATAGTGTTAAGGCCAGAATACAGCCTTGTCTCTAACCTTATTCATTATTATGTCACCAGTAAGTAAACATTCTATTTTGCATCTAACCTGCATTATACCATCATAATATAATGCCTGTATTAGATGTGTAAGATGCCTGTCATGAACCAAATTTTCTAATTCAACCCAGGGTTTGGTTCTATCAACAAAATCAAAGGCAGTCCTAAAATCTAGGGACCAAATTGCCAATATCCGCTGGATAGTGGAAAAAGCCAGGGAGTTTCAGAAAAACATCTATTTCTGTTTTATTGACTATTCTAAAGCCTTTGACTGTGTGAACCATAACAAATTGTGGCAAGTTCTTAGTGGTATGGGGATACCGAGACATCTTATCTGCCTCCTGAGGAATCTGTATAACAACCAAATAGCAACGGTAAGAACAGACCACGGAACAACAGTCTGGTTTAAGATTGGAAAAGGAGTACGGCAGGGTTGTATACTCTCACCCTACCTATTCAACTTGTACGCAGAACACATCATGTGATGTGCTGGGCTTGAGGAAACCAAGGCTGGGGTTAAAATCACTGGAAGAAAGATTAACAATCTCAAATATGCAGATGATACCACTTTCATGGCTGAAAGCAAAGAGGAACTGAGGAGCCTTAAGATGAAGGTGAAAGAAGAAAGTGCAAAAGCTGGCTTGCAGCTAAACCTCAAAAAAACCAAGATTATGGCAACCAGCTTGATTGATAACTGGCAAATAGAGAGAGAAAATGTAGAAGCAGTGAAAGACTTTGTATTTCTAGGTGCGAAGATTACTGCAGATGCTGACTGCCGTCAGGAAATCACAAGACATTTAATCCTTGGGAGAAGAGCAATGACAAATCTCAATAAAATAGTTAAGAGCAGAGACATCACACTGACAGCAAAGGTCCGCATAGTTAAAGCAATGGTATTCCCAGTAGTAACATATGGCTGTGAGAGCTGGACCATAAGGAAGGCTGAGAGAAGGAAGATCGACGCTTTTGAACTGTGGTGTTGGAGGAAAATTCGGAGAGTGCCTTGGACTGCAAGAAGATCAAACAGGTCCATCCTCCAGGAAATAAAGCCAGACTGCTCACTTGAGGAAATGATATTAAAGGCAAAACTGAAATACCTTGGCCACATAATGAGAAGACAGGACACCCTGGAGGACACCCTGGAGAAGATGCTGATGCTAGGGAAAGTGGAGGGGCCGACTAAGGGCAAGATGGATAGATGATATTCTAGAGGTGATGGACTCATCCTTGGGGGAGCTGGGGTGTTGATGATCGACAGGAAGCTCTGGCATGGACTGGTCCATGAAGTCACGAAGAGTCAGAAGCTACTAAGTGAATAAACAACAAAATATTCTATGTATGTTGATTCCCATACTGACACACAACAAAAAAAATTAGTTTTGTTTCTATAAGTACTTTACAGTTTCGTCCCCTGCTTCTATAAGAACCCAAAGGCCATGAAACTAATTATGCAGTTCTATTTCTGTTTGTTTGTTTGTTTGTTTGTTTTTAGAACCATCCTGCTTCCACAATTTTACCTGTCAAACTGCGTATCAGCTTCATGACAATTAACCACCCAGAGTCCCCGTCTTTGGAGGGAGAAGAGTGGTAATAGAAATTTGAATAATAAATAAAAATAAATAAACTCTCAAAAACAGTTTTATGATACAAGATGGGACTTTGCTGTCCTTTGTTGTTCATAAAGAACAGGAATTATTTCTATCAAGAAAATATTTTGGTAAAAAGACTGATCCTCTCACCCTAACAACTATATCCGTAACTCAATTGATGTAGTTAAGGAAAGTCTGTAATACACAAACATTTTATACATTTTTGGAGGGGAAGCAGTATACATTGGAAAACAGCAAAACAGCATTAATATTTCCTGCCCCCAATGCTGCAGTACAGGTCAGTTCAGAAAAGGAATAGATTCCCTTGACATTATTTAAGGAAGAAAAAAGGACAAAATGTTAGAGATTTCCATTATTTCGTCTCATCTGACTGTGAATCTATGAAACTGGCAGGAGATGGACTATGCATGCCAGGAAAATGTGAAAGATTTCTTTTGGCAAGATGAAAGGCACCCCTGCATTTTCACCAGAGTGCTGATCTGAGCACATCTTGAAGGAACTGGGTTTGCTACTTGGGTATCTTTACAGCGAGATTCTTAGATCTTCCTCAGTGTGCATGGGACATCAGCAAATGAGAAAACAAATATGCCTGGGGAAATCTTTTTTAAAACACAATAAAGCAAGTTTACTGAATAATTCATTTTATTTTACTGGGATAAAATCCCATGGACTGTGGTTTCATTTTAAGAGCCACTGTAAATATGTTCATGTTCTCATGAACTGATTTTAGTTTTATAGTCATTGTACTTATTTTGGCTTAGAAACCTTTATTCTGAATGTGCTTCAGACACATTCAAAAATACTCCAGGTGCCAGAAATATAAACTTCTTGTAACAAAATTTGACATTGCACAGTCAGTCTATGTGCTGTTTTTATTTATAAGCCCCAGTAAATTGAAAACATATTTAAACTTCCAATGTTTTTCTTTCATCAGTGGTTTGAATGTATTATTCATGCAAGGCGGATTATTTTTTCCTTAACCGGCAAGAGCTTCAAAACAGGAATATTAGAGAGTTCTATTAAAGAATGTGAATAAATTATTGTGGAATTACTGCTGTAAAGTAGTCTGCCTCTGATAAAGAAGTACCAGAATCAGGTCTTAGCAGAACATCGAACAAAGAAATAATTTCATATAATAATAGGTGTTTATGGAACACTTCTTCAGCAAAGGATCGTTACCTTGTCATGGTGCTGGAGCTTGAGCATCTCAATGATGCCATGAGCTAAACCGTGAATGGCCACCCAAGACGGGAAGGTCATGACAGAGAGGTCAGACTAAATGCAATCCCTGGGGAAGGTAATGGCAACCCACCCCAGTATTCTTGCCGTGAAAACTAAATGGATCAGTACAACCAGAGATATGTCGGTATACCATCGGAAGATGAGACCCCCAGGTCAGAAGATGGTCAAAATGCTACTGGGGAGGAACAGAGGATGAGCTCAACTAGCCCCAGACGTGATGACGCAGCTAGCTCAAAGCCGAAAGGACGGCTAGCGGCCGACGGTGCTGGTGGTGAATGGCGAATCCGATGTTATAAGGATCAACACACCATTGGAACCTGGAATGTAAGATCTATGAGCCAGGGCAAATTGGATGTGGTTATTGGTGAGATGTCAAGATTAAAGATAGACATTCTGGGCGTCAGTGAACTGAAATGGACTGGAATGGGCCACTTCACATCAAATGAACACCAGATCTACTACTGTGGACAAGAGGACCACAGAAGAAATGGAGTAGCCTTCATAATTAATAGTAAAGTGGCTAAAGCAGTGCTTGGATACAACCCAAAAAACGACAGAATGATCTCAATTCGAATTCAGGGCAAGCCATCTAACATCACAGTGATCCAAATATACGCCCCAACCACAAATGCTGAAGAAGCTGAAGTAGAGCAGTTCTATGAGGATCTGCAGCACCTACTGGACAACACGCCTAAAAGAGATGTTATTTTCATCACGGGAGACTGGAATGCTAAGGTGGGCAGTCAAATGACACCTCGAATTACAGGTAAGTATGGCCTGGGAGAACAAAATGAAGCAGGATATAGGCTGATAGAATTTTGCCAAGACAATTCACTCTGCATAACAAACACTCTCTTCCAACAACCTAAGAGACGGCTTTATACATGGACTTCACCAGATGGACAACACTGAGATCAGATTGATTACATCCTTTGCAGCCAAAGGTGGCGGACATCTGTACAGTCGGTAAAAACAAGGCATGGAGCTGACTGTAGTTCAGATCACGAACTTCTTCTTGCACAATTTAGGATCAGACTAAAGAGATTAGGGAAGACCCACAGATCAGCTAGATATGAGCTCACTAATATTCCTAAGGAGTATGCAGTGGAGGTGAAGAATAGATTTAAGGGACTGGACTTAGTAGATAGGGTCCCGGAAGAACTATGGACAGAAGTTGGCAGCATTGTTCAGGAGGCGGTAACAAAATACATCCCAAAGAAAGAGAAAACCAAGAAGGCAAAATGGCTGTCTGCTGAGACACTAGAAGTAGCCCAAGAAAGAAGGAAAGCAAAAGGCAACAGTGATAGGGGGAGATATGCCCAATTAAATGCAAAATTCCAGAGGTTAGCCAGAAGAGATAAGGAATTATTTTTAAACAAGCAATGCGCAGAAGTGGAAGAAGACAATACAATAGGAAGGACAAGAGACCTCTTCCAGAAAATTAGAAACATTGGAGGTAAATTCCAGGCAAAAATGGGTATGATCAAAAACGAAGATGGCAAGGACCTAACAGAAGAAGAAGAGATCAAGAAAAGGTGGCAAGAATATACAGAAGACCTGTATAGGAAGGATAACAATATCAGGGATAGCTTTGACGGTGTGGTCAGTGAGCTAGAGCCAGACATCCTGAAGAGTGTGGTTGAGTGGGCCTTAAGAAGCATTGCTAATAACAAGGCAGCAGGAGACAACGGCATCCCAGCTGAACTGTTCAAAATCTTGCAAGATGATGCTGTCAAGGTAATGCATGCTATATGCCAGCAAATTTGGAAAACACAAGAATGGCCATCAGATTGGAAAAAATCAACTTATATCCCCATACCAAAAAAGGGAAACACTAAAGAATGTTCAAACTATCGAACAGTGGCACTCATTTCACATGCCAGTAAGGTAATGCTCAAGATCCTGCAAGGTAGACTTCAGCAGTTCATGGAGCAAGAATTGCCAGATGTACAAGCTGGGTTTAGAAAAGGCAGAGGAACTAGGGACCCAATTGCCAATATCTGCTGGATAATGGAAAAAGCCAGGGAGTTTCAGAAAAACATCTATTTCTGTTTTATTGACTATTCAAAAGCCTTTGACTGTGTGGACCATAACAAATTGTGGCAAGTTCTTAGTGGTATGGGGAAACCAAGTCATCTTGTCTGCCTCCTGAAGAATCTGTATAACGACCAAGTAGCAACAGTAAGAACAGACCACGGAATGATGGACTGGTTTAAGATTGGGAAAGGAGTACGGCAGGGCTGTATACTCTCACCCTACCTATTCAACTTGTATGCAGAACACATCATGCGACAAGCTGGCCTTGAGGAATCCAAGGCTGGAGTTAAAATCACTGGAAGAAACATTAACAATCTCAGATATGCAGATGATACCACTTTCATGGCTGAAAGTGAAGAGGAACTGAGGAGCCTTATGATGAAGGTGAAAGAAGAAAGTGAAAAAACTGGCTTGCAGCTAAAAAACCAAGATTATGGCAACCAGCTTGACTGATAACTGGCAAAAAGAGGGAGAAAATGTAGAAGCAGTGAAAGACTTTGTATTCCTAGGTGCAAAGATTACTGCAGATGCTGACTGCAGTCAGGAAATCAGAAGACGCTTAATCCTTGGGAGAAGAGCAATGACAAATCTCGATAAAATAGTTAAGAGCAGAGACATCACACTGACAACAAAGGCCCGCATTGTTAAAGCAATGGTGTTCCCTGTAGTAACATATGGCTGCGAGAGCTGGACCATAAGGAAGGCTGAGCGAAGGAAGATCGATGCTTTTGAACTGTGGTGTTGGAGGAAAATTCTGAGAGTGCCTTGGACTGCAAGAAGATCAAACCAGTCCATCCTCCAGGAAATAAAGCCAGACTGCTCACTTGAGGGAATGATATTAAAGGCAAAACTGAAATACTTTGGCCACATAATGAGAAGACAGGACACCCTGGAGAAGATGCTGATGCTAGGGAGAGTGGAAGGCAAAAGGAAGAGGGGCCGACCAAGGGCAAGATGGATGGATGATATTCTAGAGGTGACGGACTCGTCCCTGGGGGAGCTGGGGGTGTTGACGACCGACAGGAAGCTCTGGCGTGGGCTGGTCCATGAAGTCACGAAGAGTTGGAAGCAACTAAACGAATAAACAACAACAATGGAACACTTGTCACTGTTGTTCCTATGATTCAACTTAGTGCTCCCATGATTGTTAGTATATTATAACTTTTCCCCTTATTTATACATTTTATTGCCATCATAAAAATTAATTAAAATACCATCTTCTACTTATGGTCAGCATAGGAGCACAAGAACTTAAGAAGACCTCTGCTAGATCAGGTGAATAGCTAATCTGTGCCCAAAGTGACTGGATATAAATGGAGTATCATTTTCCCACTCATGTCTCTCAGTATCTGGACACCAGATATCAGTAGCCAACCAAAGTAATCAATAGCCATCAGTATCAGTAGCTACCAGCTTTGTTGTCAATAGCCAGCAATGATTGATAGCTTTACCCTCCATGAATTTGTCTACGTCCCATTCAGAACCATCCAAGTTGGTGATATCACCATAATTAATGATAGCAAATGTTGTAGTATAATTATATGATCTGTGAAGTTCTTCCATCCATCTGTTCTGCCAGCATCTCAACATCCAGCTTGATTGGATGACTTTTGGTTGTATAGCTGTAGAAGTAGAAGGAAAACTTTTCTCTATTTACTTTCTCCAACTATGCAGCCTTTATGGCTCCATCTTACATGTCTTTTCTCTAAGAATGAGGTATGATGAAAGATGAACAATGGGAAAGGTCAAGATCTGTGTACATCTCTCCCATTCTGTCTGGTGATATCATCACCTTTTCCTTAGAAAAATATTTGGAAACTTACATAAAAGGTGTGACAAATATTTTGAGAGTTATTCATGATAAATAAGTTATCCTTTCTAAATTATCAACATTGTTAAAGCATTTTTAAGAGCCATATAATAGAAGTGGTCTTTCTCTTGAAGTTCCTAGATGCATGTTCTTAGAATAAATGCTTAGAATAAATCTATAAGAGAATCCCATGCCAAGGAGGAATAAGGAACAACCAGCAACAAGAAAAGGATCTGAGTAACAGCAGTTGGGAAGAAGCCCAATGAACTTAGAAACAAATGTGAGCCAGAAGAAGTTGGGAGCAGAAGTTAAGGCAAGCAATAGGCTGCTTGATTGGAATAGTGAAGATGATTCCACTGAGGCAGGGTTCAACAAATCCAAGCAAAACAATTAAGAGGAACCAAATGCAGGGATGAGGGCTCAAGAGTAATGAAATTCTACAGCCTGGCCTTTACTCAATTCTGATTTTTGAGTAGGCTACAAATGCATTGATTGAAAATTCTTTAGTACCTAAAATCATACTTAGTTACAGGAAGTTCTAAGATATGTGAATCCATAATTTAAAATGGAGGCTGAACTAATCCCAGTAATATCAGTGTTAATGCTAATTATTTGAATTGCTGATATTCGTCTCCCAGTAGCTTTTATGCATATTCCTCATAAGTGGACACTTTTTACTTTATTTTCTTAAACTTAAGGGATTTAAGCAGAAGGATGATAACAGATGGTAAGGGGGTGATTAATCTATAGCTACTTAGAGGCTAGTGTTACAGAAAGACTGACAAAAAACAATGAATGACATGATGAGAAGGTGTCAGTATGACACTGGCTGCCAGGAAAAAAGGAATCCTGCTAGAAAAAAAAAAGGAGTAAATGTGAAGTGCTTCAGATTAGCTCATGGTTATCCAAGCTCTTGATTGGGATTGTGTATATTCTCCTATTTGCTTTATTCTCCTATATTCTCTTTACCCAGCCCCTTCCCAGTGATCCTACCCTGAGATCTTACAAGAATGATACAATCTCATGATAATTTCTGCAAAAATGTTAAATCTCAAAATGTAGACCTTTTTTTATTATAATTTGTATGGGGCTGCAGGCCCCATCTTAGGTTGTAACAAACTCCCTGATGCCCACATTAGCCATGTTTCTAATGATGGAGATAGATAATTTGTTTCCCACAGCTGAACATGCGATGTGCTTCTACTAATAAACTTCCAGTTTGATGTGTTATTGGGTGACATGTATACTCTGTGTCAGCAAAATATTTGATACATCCTTTCTACACTCACTCATGTAAGATAACAATTAAAGTTGTAGTTATTGATAATTATGCATACGTGAACTCACTTTGTCTCTCATGATTGCTAGAAAGCATCCTATGCTTATCAGACCCAATATATATGCCCAAGTGCTATCCGTGCTAATATCCAACATGCAGGGCAGCAACATGAAATTCAGTGGCTATAATATACCATGTGACTGTTGAATACCTCTTTCCATGTAAATTAAATCTAATTTAAATGTTATTGTTCAGAATGGGAATTCATATCCCTATAGCAGCTTTTCTATCCCTTGGCTGTTTTATTTATCAGAATATATCACATCGATCCTACGCATTAATGTGATAAGCACAATCCATGTCAGTAGTAGCCACCAACAAAACTGAAATCCCAAGCACACTTTCTTCACTGAACTTAATTTGAATCTAAACAACACAGAGTTGCATTGGACATGTGAGCTTAAGAAAAATAAAGGCCAATTTTTGATGAATTGCTTGTGTTTTCTTTGCCAGGCATATTTAGTGTGTCAAATGGATTTTGTGCTATTTTTTCTAAGATCTAGAAATAAGTAGTATTCTGTGCAAGCACTCATCAGTTGCTTTATGTCAATTGGTAACATTCAGCTATTACCCATAATAAAGTCAATATGCGTTTACAAAACTAAAAGCAGCTAAAATATGTTTTCTTCTTCCAAACCACCCCAGTGTCTGTTTGTGGCTGGGAAGAAAATATTGGAGAAAAATAGTAGACTGTTACTTGAATATGAGTGTGATTTTATTTTATCATTGCCTTAGGCAACATAAGAGATGAAATAAAATGAGACATAGAATAGATTCTATCAAAACCAGCAAATTATTTGCAAACAGCAGATGCAGAACACAAAATAATAACAAGTTAATTGGTTGTTGTTGTCTCTTGTTGATGAGTCATAATAACAGTGGCACAAAACTTGGTCACTTTTCCAGAAGTTGCTTTGAAGTTGGTTGCAAGAAGAAAAATATTTATAAAATTGGACCTGCCTGGCTAGAACAGAAATAATTAGAAGAGAGTAGGTATCTCTATAGTTTAAGTAATATATAAGAACCTTACTCATTGCTTCTACCTCATTCAGTTCACAAAGGCACTAACATTCAGCAAAGGGAATATTTCAGGTTGTACCATCAAGTGGGGCTGAAGGTAAGACGTTAAAATAAACTAAGATGAAGATTCTTCACTGACTCAGAGCTAAAGATTAAAAGGTAACATTTCCCAACCCATCAGAACTAAGATAATTGAACATTTTTACCCAAACAGATTAAGAACCAAAAGCATACACTTGCATTCATTGAATGGGACAGGATTATATTTGCAACCTTCAGTGCCCTCAGCATATCTATACTGGGGGAGTGAACTACCAGCCCTCCCTCACACAAGCAGAAATTCCTCTTGCTCACACTTTTCAAGTTAGTAGTACAGTATTTTTCCAAATTGACTTCTGCACAAATTGGTTGCTTGTAAACAAACTATGAATGGATTATTATAATGAAACAAGGCCATACTTTAATGAAACTTTTTGTGTAACATGTTATATACATATATAAAGTAAGAAGCCTATATGCAGAGAGAGACATTTATTTTCATTTGTTCTTTATTCTTTTCTTCTATTTAATTAAATAAAAGCAAAACATGAGTTTACATCATATTGTTAATGCTGTTTTCCTTCAGTTAATTAGTTTACCATACTAGAACACAATTTAAAATGATAGTGCTGCATTTCTCTCTCCATCTCCCACAAAGCTCAGATCAGGATATTGTGAAGAACATAGAAGTCTGGTTAAAAAAAATAAAATAGGACCTACAACAGACCTTAAGCAAAAAGAAAAAAAAATGTTATACTACTGCCACTGCTAGTGAGGACATTTACCTCCAATATTGCTGAGGAATTTTTCATTTCCTTTAGAAAAAAAAAAATTGAAATATCTTACAGCTAGGAAGGACAACTTTGTAAAGCTATTTCTGCCCAGGTAATGACATTATTTATTTAAATTAGGATTGATCCCAAATAGATGTGTTCCATCAATATAAATGGGTCTCCAATCAATCAATCAATCAATCAAATTTTATTCATCATCATAGACCAAAATGTTTTTTTTTAATACTCTAGTTTTATTACATGTTTGTTGCTTGATGTTTTATTCAGAATTTTGGTCTATGGCTATAAATAAAATTTGATTAATTGAATGTAAATGCACTATTGGCTTGGCCTATGCCATAACTATATTGTGCAAATTGTTGTTGTTGTTAGTCTATTTTGAATCAAGATCAGTTCAAGTCAAACTATTTTACTTCATAAGTATTAAAACGACATTATTTCCATGTCACACCAAAAGCTGATCTGAGCTGAGTGAATGAGGGAGTAATATTGCTAATGGGATGGGTGGATTAGACAGCAGGGCAGCCTGTGAAACATGTGAGGCTCATGCCACACCTCACTGCTGAGTGTCCTCTGATCACCAGCACCTGTTATCTAGACTGCCATGACATTTTGTCTAATGACAGGCTTGATCATCGATGGATATATCAGATACCATCAAGGACAGTCACTCTGTCAAGAAGTGTCTTCTCCAAGCCTTCTTCTTCTTCTGAAAGTCTTTCTCCAGTTTCTTTACTTTCTGGTTCTCATAGGCTCAGGAGCAGCAGACACCTGAGCTGCATCCCAAAGGAGCCAGCCTCAGCAGTTCTGGGACCAGTTATGCAGGCAGTGGCTTTACAGAAACTGAATGGGAATTGCTCTCTATTTCTCTGTTGGCTTAGAAACCAGTGTGTGACTAGAGTGACTCACACCCTGTTCAGAAAATGAGACAATCAATGTCTCACACGTAGACCTGGGAGCATCAGCCATATCAGAGAAAAATAGAGAACCCTGGATATTTTCTAAGGTACTATGTTCTTCCTTTCTTTCAAACACAGCAGAACAAGCCTTGGTTAGACAGGGCTGGGATTTTTGATGCATGCAAACTTAGTATTTTTCCACATGGTTTAAAAGTAGTTTTAGACACTTCTTTTATATTTAAAAGTATAGATCTCTTACAAGGCAAATACTGTTGTTCAAGGTCTTGTCATAAAAAATATGTTTTTGCCCCATTTATCTTGGATGAAAATATCATCTTTTTTGGTGCCTCAGTCTAATGCTCCACAGTAAATCCAGGTGAATTTAGTTCAGTGAAACATATTTACTAGAATTACAGCTTTTAGGTAATTTTGATGCAATGGCAGTTACTACTATGTTTTAACAGCCATGGAGAATGCAAATTATTTTAAAATGCCCAGTTTTATTTGACAGCTTAATAAGGGTAGCATTTTTAGGTTTTATTTCAGTCAATTATACCAATTATTTCATGTGCTTTCTGTAATTTTCATGATAGGAAAGGAATACTAAATAGTTAACAGAAAAGTAAACATTTCATTTTCACTCCATCGGGTCCAGGTATGGAAAATTGGTAGCCCCTGAGCTGTATTTGGCTCCCAAAATGATTTCACCTGGTTTCTGACTATTCTTTTGGATACTAATCAAATATTTTTATATTTGTATTATAAATATTAATTTACAGTTTCACTCAGCAGGGGAAAAAACATTTATAGGCTGTAGAAAAAATAGATTGCCCACACTTTAATATTGCATTTTGCATGCAGTTTGTTTCTAAAGTATTTTGTACACAATTTGCAAGTTATGTCTGAACACAGATGCTTCATAAGTATAGGAGATCAGTCTAGTATAGTTGTTGCATTGAAGATGATGGAGATCTGGGCCAATCATTCTTCTAGGATAAGAAAGAGTTCTGATCCCTCATACAATGTTTGGAATAGAGATTAATCCCACAGCCTTTGAACTTTTTTGACCTATTTGTCAACACAGCCCTATTTATTTAACTGATTATTATTGAAATTATATCCCATTTTTTAAGGGAAAAAAAGTCTGAAAAAATTATTCCCAAACCATCCACATCTAACAGAACTTGCTTTCCACATAGGCCAGAAGGGAAGGGAGGCATCCAGTGTCATGAAGGGCCCAAATTAGGTTGACTTGCCAGTAAAGGGACCCATGTAACTAAGCACTTGTTTCCTTCCCCTACCTCTTCTTTTAGAAAAAAAATTAAATATAAGAATAGGTTCAGATAACTAATGGGGTTATAATACTTATGGGAAGGATGGAAAGGATGGTATGTGAGGTCATATTGTTGTTTCTGGGAACATTGTACTATGACTGCCCCAAAAACCATGGATGCTCTGCTGCCCATCTAATTATTAAGTCACTTTCCCCACCCCCAAAACTTCTGAATGGTCAGTTTCATCATACATTCAGCCCAGCCATAATCTATGGATCTGTCAAATGTGCAGTCATGAAATGTAGTTCAATTACAGCATTACTTTTGTGATATATCATTCTTTCTTGAGCAATCTTCAGGGTTTGTCTGTTTTTAGACAGCCTTCCAAGGCTGTTCCTAACCTACTAAAAAACCTACTAACCAACATCACAACATAATATAAAGCACAACACACACAAAATATAATAATACAAGCAGTAGTAGCAGCACCACATATCCAATGATGTCAGTCCACTAGAATAAGCCTTCTTGCATTAGATCCTGATTTTAAACTATGCACAATAATGGAAGTCAAGGAAGTGTCTGCTTATACAATAGTTGCAATGTGAGGAGGCAACTTAATGTATGCACAGTAATCCTTTCATGTTTATTGAGCTACCTATATAATAGAACCTGCTAGGAAAAGAGCAGCCTAAAGATGATAGGAATAAAAAAAAAACATTAAGGCAGCGTGTTTTCAATGGAAGAGTTAATTACACCTAGACACACATATCTGGCCTTTTACGGCACACTTATTTTTCCTGTCCAGCTAATTAACTCATTTTGTAGATAAATAGAATGATTAAATTTTATGGGTACCTCTTTTTTTTTAATTAGCTGAAATAAAATAAAAATGCTTCCTTGGTAAGGTAGGGTGTTTTTTTTTTTGTAATTGCAGGCAATTTTAAAAGAACATAAATAATAATTATTTATTATTTATGTTCATTTAAAGTTGCCTGCAATTAATAGACATAATAATAATAATAATAATAATAATAATAATAATAATAATAATATTGCTCCAAAAGGTTCTCTCCAAACTAGGTCAGTAGATTTCAGTGGCAAATGTAGTTCAGTGTAAGTAATGTATATTGGAGTAACAAATCCCAGTTTCCTAAGTTCACTGCTGAGATCTGAGCTGGCAGTGACATCTCAAAATCTCAAGCCAGTGTGCAGCCACTGTAACAACAATCTTAACACCCTACCCCTACCCCTAACCTTCATCATTCTTGGCCATATCATATCTGATTCAAAGTTATGAAGATTGGCAAAGCCTGATACACTTAATAATCTTTGAGCTGGCCTGACGATAAAGTTGGGGTTCTTTTTCAGAGGACTCAGGACGTATTTTTAATAGTCAACACAACTTTTTTTCTCTATTAAAGTAGATTTTGTGCTGTTGATAAAAGATAAGTTCATGCCCTATCACTGAAGCTTTCACAGGGGAGGTCAAGCGGGGTCAGATTGATGCAAGGAGTGTCACGGTGTCCCAATGCAAACCTCATCCCTTTTTTAAAATATGTTGCAATATCGCACCCATGCCCAGAAGGGGCAGAGTTATGCTACTTCCATCATTCTGTCAAAAGGCATGAGAGCCTATGGACACTGATGCCCCACAAAGTCTTCCAGTTCTTGGAACTGTCATCTGGATAGCTGGTCTTCCGTGTTCTATTCCATGATGCCACTTTTCTTACTACAGAAGTTTGCAAGCACTTCTGAGGACCGGATATCAGATTTGCAAGATTGATGTCAGACTCGAAATTTTGTAAGCTGCCTTTGAAATATCTCTCAGATTTTACCTTTAATCAGCCTCTGCCTTTTACACTCAAATTATATTCAAATAAACCTCAGAGAAAATGCACAAGAATTGCTTTCCACCTAATGGTTTAAACCAGTGTTTCTCAACCTTGGCCACTAGAAGAGGTGTGGACTTCAACTCCCAGGATTCCCCAGCCAGCAAAGCCTCACTAATGAAACTGTTAGGAGTGTAGATATTACTATGTTTTAATCTTTGCATTTTTATTATATACAGCACGTATACAGCCAAATTTCCAGGCAAAACCTCACAGTATAATTCATCATATCTATAGACTTGAAACCTGGAAACTGTCGCTAACAGTTGCTGTAACTAGATTAATAAATTGCATTGGGAAATTGTGTTCTCTAGAGTGGTTATCTTCCTCTCCTTTAGGGTTACAAAGTCATGGCTGCCAGCATGTACAGTGTATTCAAAACTGAACTCTCCTTAAGGAGCAGGTGCCAAAAATGATAAACAGTACAGATCAACAAGGCATAATATGATTAATTAGTGTTTCCTGGCTTCAGATGATACAATACTTCCTTTGCTGAGTTAAAGGTGCCAGCAGTCTTTGAAGAATTTCTAACAAATTAATCTCCTTCCATTCCTCCATGGAAGCTTATTGCCCAAAATATAAGAGATATGTAAAGAAATTAATGTTAAGGGCTTGTGGGATGGATCCTACTGACAGAGGCTTTCCTATCATGTCGATTCCCATGTGGCATAACTAACAGTCCAGGAAGAACACTGAGATAAGCTTCATTAGGATGGTATGCTGTGCTAATAAAAGTAGGCCAGATCACATGGCCCACATGTTTTGTATCTGTCCTAACCTGAAATTGTCACCTGGCTGAAAATTCTAGGATGGCACCAATTGGAGGCTCGTGTAAAATAGGGATAGTGAATCTATCAATGGTCATTTCTATTTCACTTTCCCTTTTCATTTTTTTTACTTATGTAAGTTTAATTTATCCCATAGCTATACTAGGTTCAATTTTTTTACAAAACTAAAATGGGTATATTTATTTGTGTAGATTTCTCCAGGTATACATTTTTATAGTCATGCCTAATGTAAAGAGGTTTAGAAAAACAATTTCTCTAATTTAATGCATTTTTATACATTATGTTCCTGAACATAAACATTTCTGTGCAAACTTTCCCCTAAGTTACTGTTTTAAAAATTACTAAACTGATTTGCAAAATCTGAAAAAGAATGAATTCTTCAGGAAATCTAAGTTTGGATTCATATATTGGTTCAAAAATACAAAATTAAGTCAGTTCAGATGTGAAGTAAAACAAATCTCTCTCCTGTCCCTCATTTAAGAAAATAGTGAAGTATTCTTCATTTGTCACTTGTACAGAATTAATTAGACACCAGCTTCTCAAACCTCAAGTACATTGACCTGCTAAAATAATTTTATTGAAGCTGCCCCCCACAATGAATTCATTGGGCTAGGCCTAGGCAAGAAATCAATATGCTACTCACTTCCCATACAATAATGTTGAATAATTTCATCAATCAACAGTCTAAATTAGGAATTTAGGAGTTTTACCAGGGATTAGCCAGCAAGTGGGAAAGAGGTCCCCATTTTTTTTTTAACCAGATTAGCCCTCGTTGACAAAATGGGAGTGCCAACAACGTTCACTGCAGGCATTGCTCCTGACTTTTCCTCTGAAAGGGTGCAGTAGGCAACTGAGGTATTACAAAGTTTGAGTATCCTTGGTATACATCAATTAAAAATAATTGGTACTCCCATTTTGTCCACGAGGGCTAATCTGGTTAAAAAAAGGGGGAGGGACCTCTTTCCCACTTGCTGGCTAATCCCTGGTAAAACTCCTAAATTCCTAATTTAGACTGTTGATTGATGGAATTATTCAACATTATTGTATGGGAAGTCAGCAAGGTTTCATTTGTCATCAAGACTCAGTTGCCAGGTTGGAATGCCAGTTTTCAATTCAGGCACATGTGGGTTCTGCAGTTGTTTAATTTCTACAATGCAGGAAGCAGGCATATGAAAATGATTAATGCCAAGCTGGGAATACTGGCATTTTTTCCCCTTGATTTTCAAAGTCTCTAAGAGGCGTGTGTGAGTGCAGTTTCATTGTGCCATCGTCATTCCAGTGGTCTATGACTTTTCTGGCTTCACTTGCTTCAGTCATGAGGGATATCCTCCCATGGGCTTTTTAGTACCAGTTCTGAGGATACACACAAAAGATACCCACAAATGACACCCACAAAGGGAGAAATCGTTGGAGATATTTCCTTCCCCTGGAAGAACTGTCCCCCAATTTGCCCACAAATTTGGTGGAGAATTTTGAAACATCATGTTTCCTCATTTCTAGAAACAATAACATAAAAGGTAAAGTCTTTCTTCATCCTGGTGACTACATGACATAGTGGTTTAACATTAAAAAAAAAAATTTCCTTCCCAGTTTAGCCTACAGTTTTGAGATTTCCTGGAGGTTACCTATGTAAGCACTAACTATATCTGACCTTGCTTAGTCTTTTGAAAACAGCCACGGGCATGTAGCTGCTCCAATCTATCCACTGTATTGTTTTATTTCTATGAAGAATGATAATAATCAGAAGTAAATCTTTGTTTCTTCTGGGTGATGCTATTTCACTTACTTCTGTCACAATACCTTCTGGTCTGGCAATTCTCATATAAAAGCTCCAGGATTGCAGCCAAAGAAAGTTCTTTGACCTCATGGTGAACTTAAGGTTATGAAAAGAGGAAATGTTAATGTTCTTTAAACTAACAACCATTAATAGTCTGGAATCCTGCATCCCTGACCTCACTCCCCCAACTCTTGTTCTCTATTTGAAATGCAAATTGACTTCACACATTGCCATCCTGGGAAAAACCATTTGCACAATTCACGGAGGTCACTCATTAGCAGGGAACTGTGTGTGCCTTGCAAGATTAGCACTTGTCTGTTTGGGTTTGTTTTGCAGACTTTGCAAATGGATGTCAACAAGCTGAATATCACATTGCTTCGGATTTTCCGCCAGGGAGTGGCTGCTGCTTTAGGACTCTTGCCGCAGCAAGTGCATATCAACCGACTCATTGTAAGTGGCTTAGTTTCATGCTTATCATTGCATAGTTTCACCTCCTGGAAATAGGACTAACCAACCTGAACAAAGAAAAGATTCTGTATACCTGCTAGATGCAGAAGTAACAATACTTGGCAAAAACTCCCTGGGATACCTCATCCTTTTGTAGTATCAGCCCAAATCTACTGCAGAATGAAGGCCTCTTCGTTGAAGATTATGATGGTCCATAATCTACCACACTGATCCCATGCAGTAGTAGATAGATGTTTTCAACTTTTCAGTCTAGGGCTGAGAGATTGACTGGCCCAAAGTTGCCCACCCAACTTCTGGGCCTAAGGGAGGACTGGAACCTGGTTCTCCCCACTCCTAGTGCAGCTTCTTAACTAGTACACCACAATGATAGATAGATAGATAGATAGATAGATAGATAGATAGATAGATAGATAGATAGATAGATAGATAGATAGATAGATGATAGACAGACTAGATACAGATAGATGTAGACATAGAAACAGAGACAGAGATATACATTACACATATACATATGACAACCATCTTCATTTTATTTGTATGTGCTTGCCATCACTTATGGTGAGCAAGTTTCATGCAAGCTATGAACCACAGCAGACCTTCTAGGATGAGCTTTATTGTGACCACCACTGACTACCTATAATCTGGGTGGAAAAAACAGCCACCCAGCTTTATATGAAGCTGGATGACTGGTCTACTGAATTTGGTAAGATCTAATGTGATAGGCAGTAGATATAGTATATAGGCATGTTTTTTTTCCCTGCGTGAAGAAGCCAAGAACTGAACCCAATACTATAGGCCAGAGGTCGACAAAGTTTTTTTTCTTTCTTTCTAAGGCCACATTCCTGTAGCAGAAATCTGCTGGGAACTAACAACTAAAATAAAAGCAACTGGGAATAATGTCAAAAACAGATGAAGTATTCATTTTCTCTTCTGGCATGTCAGTTTTTAGCAACCCTTTTCTATCTTTCTCTCCGATACCCCCTCTCTTCCTCACCTTCCCTCCTCACTCTAATGTCTGCCAAGAAAGAGCCAGATCACTCTTGCTTGCGTATTAAGGGGTATTGCAATTAGGCTGAGGCCTACAGGTTGCCCACCCATGCTCTATCCCTTCCCCAAGGCTTTTCTGCAGCAGTCATATTATCGCTAATTGGCAAACGTCTAAATATAGCATAAGCAGGAAGGAAACCCATATATCTGAAATGCAGTTTGGGATATTCAAAATATCAACTTAGATTCAATTTGAACTTCTAGATAGCTAATTCTATTTAATCCCAAGGAATTCTGATTTGGACTGGAAAGGGAAATGGAAAACCATCCATTTCTATTATTTGTTTAGCCCTTGCAAGAACAGTAACTCATACGTTAGCTCATATGTTTGTCATAACAAAGTTTTTTTAGAATTATTCTTCTCTTATTTTATGTTCTCTATTATTGCTAGGGCAAGAGGAACTGTGTTGAACTCTTCATATCTCCAGTCAGTAGCAAAGGAGTTTCTGATACTATCCCATCTGAAGAAGTGCTAAGATCTCTTAATATCAACATCCTACGTCAGGGTTTAACCCAGTTTGGAATTAC
The DNA here is from genome assembly GCF_035149785.1 of Candoia aspera. Classification (NCBI taxonomy): domain Eukaryota; kingdom Metazoa; phylum Chordata; class Lepidosauria; order Squamata; family Candoiidae; genus Candoia; species Candoia aspera. The sequence continues at coordinate 45,803,803 of NC_086159.1, forward strand.
AGAGATATCCCCAGAGGTAAGCTATCATTACCATAAAGTGCTAGTATGTTACTCATAGGTACTCCTTTCAAGACCTGTTATTATTTTGCAAACTCCGATGGCACACAATAAATAAATACTTTTCTATTATTTTCTAGACTACAAATTCATAAATTCAGTGCATGTCTAATGCACCTGAGGGCATAGGGAACCAAGGTGCAGCCAGGTGATAACTAAAAACAGTACATTAGACTTTTGTTGCCCCTTAAATAGGACTAATCCACAGTATTTTGCAGCTTCATTTCCATTCCATGGTTAGAAATCAACCAGCTGAGGGTCATCTGGTATCCTGAGGGCTGATTAATAGAGTGCCTTTCCTCAAAAACTTCAAGAAAGCATTTATGGGATTTTCCTGTATTTTATCCTTATAAGTAAGCTAAAGTGAAGTTAAACTGTGAGAAAGTGACTGGCCCAAAGTCATGTGATCATCTTCATGTCAAGTGGAGATTTGGAACTGGTTGTCCTCAGCCTAACCTCTAATGATTATAACGCTTTGGCTCTAGCAACATAAGGCCACTTATTACTGCACTTTGCTTCTCATCACCTGCAACTGAAATACTGCTTTATTTCAGTAGTAGTGCATACTAAAGAAGTAGTGTTTAAAGTGTTTTGGGAAGTGCTGGGAAGTGTTACAGTCCCAGCAGCAAGTCTCACTGAGTTCCACCAGCTTTACGGTATTTCCAGATGAGTAGATATAGGACCGCACCATGTTTCAAGAAAACATAAACTATCTTCATTCATATGAAAACCTAATATAAATTTATGTAGATTCTAATGGTATTTTTTTAAAAAGGAGCTTGATTAATTCTATCAGCTGAACCAAATCTCTCCTGTTTTAAGTGATATGTAGTTTAAGAGTTGTTGATTTTAATAAATTGCAAATAGAGTGAAGTCTTTATTTCATGGATCACTGAGAAGAAGGACAATCTCAAATGTCTGTTAAATTGTAATTACATTATTCATGGTGATTTGCATCATGTGCATAACAGATTTTTTGGGGGGGGTGTTTTGTTTTGTAGGGTGGAATATCTGGATGGAAATTTGGTCCATTGTATCTGAAGTCTGTTAAATGAAGGATTCAATATAATGGTATAATTGAATGTTATACCATTAAGTTATCTGACTAGTTAGAACTCCAGTCTTGTAAGCATTACCAGGAGACTTGGTCTCCTTGGATTCATAGCACTTTTATTTACACATAAAAAATAGGTTGACAAATGATGTGGTTTCTCAGCACTAATACCATTAAAAATAGATTCCTACTTCCCCAGTAGGTTGTGGGGGGACATAGACCACACTACATATAAGCCAGTTTTTTCAGAATGCTCTTACAGGTAGTCCTGTAAGTGTCTGCCTCGTTTAGCAACCATTCAAAGTTACAATGATGATAAAGTAACTTTGTGAACAGTCCTCACATTTACAGGCTTTGCAGGTCTGTAAAGCGAAGTAATGCTGAAGTAAAATCACAAGCACAGTCACAGTTTCACTTAGTGACCATTTCACTTAATGACCAAATTGCAGTCCCAGTTGTGGTCACTAAATGAGGAGTATCTGTACTTTTTTTCTGTTCCCCCCCTTTTATTTTTTTTGCATTTCATAGAAGGTCTTCTAAAGTGTAACATAGAGGAGAAGGAAAAAGGTGGGGGAAGAGGCACTGCTTACTATATATATTCCTGTTCATTAGGAGCCAGTGTCTTGACCTGGAGAGATATCTCAAGCTAAACTCATTCATTTGAACTTTGGCCTCCCACTAGTTCAGGTTGTTACAATCAAAGACACTAGGCTATAAAGGAAGCTTTATATATCATTTAAAACAACTCCAGTTCTTAATGCAATATAGAAAAAGAAAAGAGAAAAAAAATCTTGCTAGATATGCAAAATATCATTCAAGCACTTCATATTATTGAAGAAAGATAAAACTTTGTATCAGGCTGATAATGATTCTCAAATGCATGTCCAGAACCATATAATTACTTTTTTTTCCCTTTTATGTTTCTGTAAGTCCAAGAAAAATGTCTTGCAAGGCAAGCATGAGTCAGATAAACTCTGGAGTAAAGAAGGATTTTATGCCGTCATCATCTTTCTCAGCATCTTTGTTGTTATTGTGACATGTCTGATGGTAAGTCCGCTTCCATTGTCACTGTTTTGGTCTTCTGAAAAGCAGAACAAGCTTTACTAGTGCTGAAATCATTTGCTAAAAACAGTCCAGTCTTTTAGCCACAAACAAAATTAATGCAAAATGAGGCATAAAGTGAATCTTAATCATGCATCCAGACCAAGTAATGCTTTTGTTCAGATGACTTAGAAGGGGTACTTCCCATATTTTTTAAAAGGGTGAGTTCATTTATTGGCCCTCAGTCAAACACATGCTTAGACCTGGCATTGTGAATACATGGTGCCTTTTCAAAAATTAGTAGTTGCAGGGGAGGCGGAGTAAAGCATGGACTGAATCCAGCTTTTCCATTCTCCTCTTGAACAACGAATTGATTTTTGGTGAAGCCACAGCAGCTGGATTGGAAGGGGGAAGAAAGTCATATGCAGAATCCATTTGCACACACAGTAGTACATTTAGCTAAGCATGTCCTTATGTGCTTATTCTGTCCTTAGCTGGTTAGATTTTTTTCAAAACAAAATGTTACAATGTTTGTTTAGGTATTTGCTGCTAATTACAATATGAAAAAAGATAAGACATGCACGATGAGGTCACAACTTGCTCTTTAGCACTTGCTTCCCTACATCCAATACAAATGCTTAAATCATGGGCTTTGCATCAGGATGTCATGAGCTGCTTTTCATCACTGGCTCCTCTGCCATGCTGTCCTTGCTGGGGTATCTATGGATATTTTCAGGGCAAAGAATGATGTGAGAGTCTTTGTAAAAATGTGTATAATGATGATGCATTGTGGCTGGTGCAATTTCCTATTGAGTATATGCTGAATGATGAAAAGGCTAGGCTCTGACTGGTAAATCCTAGTATACCAAGCCAATAGTTATTTCTCCGTTAGAAGTTCATTTACACAATTTTTATTAGATTCCATATGTTCTTGGGTTGTTTTTTTGTTTGTTTGTTTTGCCAGCCATAGTATTCCAGGGTTTTCATCTTATGTTTCCATCTGTTTAGTAGCTTAAGTAGTGACGGATCTCCTTTTCTCATCTTCAGACACTACTGCAGAGCCCTCCTATGAATGACCCTTTTCCTCATTTGAACTAGCAGCTTCTGTCTTTTCTATTTATTTAATGGTTAATCTGTTGCTTCCTGTTCGCTGGCTCCTAGTTGTGGCATTTTGACTTACCCTTATATAATCATTTTCTGTCCCTTGTGTTTGGGGTGCAGATTATTACTACTGGTTGCCATATCTTTCTTATTCAGCTTTATTGTTATGAACATCATTTGACAATTCAGACAATCAAAAGTAAAGAAAACTGAACAATTGCTCTAGTTATAAAGGGAAACCCAGAAAGTGAGTTCAGTGGAGCCTGTCACTTTCTTTCAGCCTAAGTCAATCTGTGGTCAGTTCAGGGACTTGAATCTGGGTTTTCCCCATCCATGCCTAATTCCTCAATTATTATACTTCCCTGGCTAGTTAGTTTTTTTCCCTTCAGCCTTTTTTTTAAAGAAGCACATTAACTGTATTCACCTTGTATTATTGAATTGGTCTTATTGGTCAGATTGTATCATTAGAGGCAAGAGCTTCTACCGATTGATTTCCCTTGATAGCCAAAGCTCTGTTTTCTTTTAATTCCACTTCAACATTTATTGTTTTCTCAGCCAATACCACACTTTGGGAAAAGAATTGATAGAGTACAATATCGTCTAATCTTACTCTCTTTGCAACAGTTGCTTGTTCAATTATTTCCCAGTACAGTTTTGTTGTCTCCCTGACTAAAGCAACCCAAATAATAAATCCTATTGTGAAATATTACACTACAAACTCAAATTGCAGATAATACAAATCAAACTATCTACTGAAAGTTTTGAGGAAATCTTTAAATAATCTGTAGAAAAATGTTTTTTTTAATTACTGGCGATGCTTTCTATTCCTATTGGTGATTTGGTGTATTAGTATCTAATTTTATATCCTGTCCATTAATAATCCAATTTGTGCTTTTTAAAGAATATAAGGTAAAAACAGCTATTTTCTCTGTTATGAACAGGTTCTATACCGAGTGAAAGAGAAAATACAATTTTCTGTGAGACAGGATAAGAACCAAAAACAAGAAATACACCTCTCTTCCATCGCTCTGCAAAGAACACCATCTGAATACAAGACAGCCAACAGAATGGTCCAACCTGAACAGACCCGTAAAGTCATAAATGTTGTAGTGGATCCCCATGGACAGTGCACTACTGAGATCAAGCCCCCACTTTCTGCCAATCCATCACCTTTCAAAATGAAACCAGTGGGGCTGCAAGAAAGGTAGGATGAAAGCCCCGTAGACTGAATTTATTATTCCCTCTCTGTAAGGCAGGGAAAGCAACTTGACATACCTGTGAGCCTGCAGACACCATCCTTTTTCCTGATAAACTCTGTGCCCCATGTAACTTTAATTATTTTTTAGGATTACTTTCAGTAAAAATAAATAAATGTGTATTTCGCATGCTGCAAATTAAAGTGCCAGCCTTAAGCATCATCTTTATTTCCAAGAATGCCTCCAGTTTCAGAGGTGGGCTTAGAAAATAAAAATGGTAGCTGGCTACAGTTTGGTTCTTTATTTCCCAGTGTGCCCATCAATGCAGAGAAGAAGACCAAGGCAAGTTAGAGACAGTAAGGATAATCTCAGAGAGCTAGTGGGAGCAACCACATCAGTTTGCTTCTGGTAAACAGAGATTTTGTGAGTGGTCATTCCCAAGAAGGCAGCTGATCTGGGGAATGTACAAACCCCATATGCTTCCTAGGAGACATAAGCCAAAGAAGGTTGCATGTGTTATAGATACTGATTTTCTGAGCACTTCTTAGATAATGGTTGAGATATAACAGGAACATATCATATGGATTCTGAATGGATTCACATTTGAGTAGTGGGGGGAAAGCTACATGAACCAGGCCCCCCCAAAAATCATTTTATTGCCTTGAATAAAAAATATTTATACTACTCATTCCAAGTAATTATTCATGGAGCCTCTCCATGCAGGATTTGTAGGTTGTGGGAATTGTTTCCATTGTTCCCCTAGAAGGCCTTGATCTGACCTATACCATGTAACATCAAGAACAGAAAACATTCACATCTAAATCAGTGAGTGTTGATAGTTGTAAGGACTATTATCCAATAATGCTTAGCTTGGAGAGTTCAAAGACATCACCTTAAGATTAATGCTGTCGCAATGCAAAGTAAGACAATGTTATTAACCCATATCAGAGATAAATTGATGCTAAGAGGATTGCATCCTTTGATTTAGCTGGTACCAGAAATACCTTGCTCCCTACACTCATGTTGGATGTTATTGCTTGATGAACAGTGACCTCTAGAGGAGACAAAATATTGTCAGCACACTTTCCATTCCATTTGTGATCTATAAGAATGGAATATGCACTCAACTTTCCCTTAAGTTCTCAGAGACAGAAATATACAGATGTTACATTATGTCATGCCCCCAAGTACAAGGTTTTATATTACTTCCTTGGAGGGGTGATGGTGTCTGTATTGCTTTCACCATGTATATCCTATGTGGTGTTTTCAGTTACAGTGACCACCAGGACACAAGAAAAAAGTCATTCTGAGTTCCTCTGATTATGTAGATTATTAAGAAAATGTTAAAGTGATAGTATACCTACTGGTATCAATTTAATATTTTATTTATGACAAAATGTTTGTTAGAGTTCATCTGGCGATTGTACAGTTTTTATTGGTCTGGATTCATTTCTTCCCACAGTAGATCTAAATCAGCTTTTCTAGCCTTGTGCTCTCTAGATATGTTGGGGTGACAGCCCCCAGAATTCCCAACTAACATCCCAACACATCTGGAGAGCACTGGATTGGAGAAGGGTGGACTACAAATGTTCTTGAATAGATCAGTATTCTATGTATCTATCTTTCAATATTACAGCCTTGTGTAAAAGTATTATCATAGGATTATCATGAACCAAGTTATGGGAAAGCGCAATTAGGAAGGCCACTTTCCACCATATTTTTGCCATAAGAGAAATTGACTGTTTCATTATGAGGACAATAATTAAGTGACCTCCACTTTCTAAACAGGATTCTCTTTGGACAAGAATGAAAGATGGAAAATGTGGCTATGTTTATCACATATAATATTTACTGGGAATCTGTAGTGATCCAGATTCAAAGGTAAAACGGTGGTTTGGATCCATTGGCAGTAACTCCTGAAATCAAATGGTCTTTTTGGGGGGGTCTATGCAAAAAAAAGACCGTGTCTTTAAAAGCTGTGATGTGTGTACCTACATGCAGTCCTCCAAGAGGCAAAAGGTATTCACAAATGCTCATGCTGGAAAACATCCAGTATATGAAGAGCTTTCAGTCTCCTAAGCCACTGTTTTCTTCACCTCCATCTACTTGCAGATTCAAACGTTGTCCATGTTTTTCTTTTCCTAAATGTACACTCCAACAAAATACTGGCTTCAGAAATGATTAGAAAGAAGAGGAAATAAATGCAGCACCAAAAATAAAAACACTAAAAAGGAGGTGTATTTGCATAAAGTAGTTTATATCTCTAAATTTAAAATTAATCATGAAGACCAGGTGATCTGTATGCTTCTTGCTCATTTTGCTGTTTAGATACTGTTGATGGACATCTTCAAGATCCCTGTTCTACTTAATTTTTAGCTGGATTTGGACAGGAAATCCTTCAAATAGAAAACCTCTTCAAAAGAAAACTATTGTCTGAGAGATATTAAAGTAACAAAAGGTGATGATTAAATAGAACACATGACCAGCTTAGTATCAGACCTGTTCTACATAGAGAGGGAAATGATCTGCTAAAAATAATGTGTCCAGTTATTAGTTCACATTGAGGAAATATCAGCCAAATATCTCCATTAGCCCTCACTTTTAAGATGCTTGCTATCTAGACTTCATAGCAATATACCACTGGAACTCAGCAAAAGGCAAACTGAAGAGCAAGAGCTACGAATCAATTTGATCGATCCCAGCAGTGTTGAATACCAGATGGAAGTTTTCTATGAAGAAAACAATTGGGCAAATTAAAACCATTAGGATGACTTCAGGAAAGAAGAAGGAGGAGAAGGAGGATGAGGACATCTTTATCAAAGACAAATTCTGGAGAAAAAAAGATTCTTAAAACATTAACGGACTCTGATCTTGTCATAACTGAAATGACAAGCATTTACTTGTATTTTATTCTGCAATATAACAGTTAAGCAATGCTGTTTATCTTATTTTAACTCTACAATTGTTTTAGAACCGATTGTGCATCCCTGTCAGGACTTTTCAACAACAAACTGACCTGGAAACAACCAACCAAGGAAACAAGTCTCTCTGATTATTTAAATTTATCAAAAAAAAAGGTGACAGTACAAGAATTCTGACCAGAACCTTTCCACTTGAGCAACATTTACAACACACTGGTGACAATCTCCCCATTCAATCTGATAATTCACTCTCACAAACTCTCCTATAAAGATGTCAAGTTTTAGAATTTGAAGACCTATTTAGTCTCATGTTACAGTATCTACAGAAAGAAAGAATTTGCTGGAAAATGTGCTCCTTTTTGCTGCTTAAAAGGAGAAAATCCAGGGAAATGTAAATGACTGCAGATGGCTTAACAGCCCTCAGCCCTTAGGGACAGACAGGCTCATTCCAACTGCTTGCCTGATTGAATTGCATCCTTTACCATGTGCTTGCCATTTTATGAGATGACAATAGATAGCCTTTGTATCAATCATATTAACTTTTTCTAACACAAGTAGAAGTAATTTAGTCTGGAAATGTATATATTGCAAGTCTGTGTGAGTATATGTTAATACACTGGACTGCCTTCATATAAATTACTTGTAGCAAGCTCCTACAAGGATTGAAAAGGTCATCATGCAGCTATGGCAAATTATTTTTTAAAAATTTCCATGAGAAAAAGCCAGGTATTGACTCTTGATTATTTACTATCTCTAGATATTGAAACTGTCTTTCCAGAATTCCTTTTCTTTAATCAAGTGCAGCAGGATTGCTGGCATAGGTATCACCACTTGTGCTATATATAATATAATTATTTAACATTTCCTGCCTTTTCAATCCAGTACTCTGTTAAAAGCAACTGCTTGGCATTAAGCATTGTGTTGCTCTTTGCAAACTAAAGAATGAAACTGAGCCAGTGTTTGTGGATGATAGCATAAGCCTGAGACCCTCATACATGTACAGGAAAGGTTTTGGAATTTCCTGGCTGAAATATACAGCTTTGCATGGATTTGGAGGATAAATTTACTCTATTGTGTTGAGATGAATATGCTTTCTTGTTCTTAATATAACTCCTAGCTATGCTTTCAGGGAAATGCCACTAACAACTGTTTCAAGCACAGGGCTACAATGATCCCAAAAAAGGATATTTTTTTTGAGAAAGGTATTTCAAAGTGTTCATAGTGATTGTGTTTGGACTCTTCCTTCTCCCAGCCATCATACACAGTTCTTTGACCTAACTTATGCTTAGGTTTATCATTGTGTGTACCCAGAAAGGCCAGCATTTTAGTTTATTCATAGCTAAGATGTTAAATTACACTTCACATAAATCCGAAAGTATGGATGCAGGGAATTCACACAGCACAGAAAAGCCTACAACTGTGGTTAGGGTCACTTGTAGTGGAGTGGGTAGCATATGCTCATGAACCAGACTGCTTGGGTTAGCATATCTAGCAAAGACAGCACCTGCAAGGGTTTCATTAAAGCCAGGCATGCAGAGAAGATGTCACAAGCTAACTGCCCAGCTTACCCCAAGCCAATGAAATGTTTGATGCCCACATCCCTCCCGGGTTCCTGCAGCCATGCAAGTATGCAGATATAGGACTTTTCAAACAAGGGGAAGGATTCTGATTGCCCAAGGTTTGACCTGGAGGACCACTACACTCAACCCTGACTGCACACATAGTGTCCTTTATTACAGATGTAACCTGTACTGCCATTGGAAAGGATTATCAGTAATACAATACCATCAAGAGTTTTCTAGCTCTCCCACCTGTTATTACTTGTTATTGTTATGTATGGCAGTTTTTGCAAATATTTCCATCTTAACAGAAGGTAGCATTAAAACAGACATGTAATGAAATGAATTTTAAAGGAATTACCCACTTAGGTAACACCCAGCATGGAGCTCCTAGACACAATGTTCCTGTTGGCTATGCCCATGGTGCCCATTAGTTTTCCTGCCCTCCCTGCCTCTTTTTTAAATATTATTTTAAAATTATTTCAACTATCAAAAATGGGAAGTTGGCATGCTGCAAAGAAAAGTGCCAGTCTCTACCATCTGCTTTATCTCCAAGAATGTCTCTGGGTTGCAGTTGTTGTGACTGGTTTTAGATAATACACAGGAAATGGCTGTACCAATCAATTTCATTCCCAAGATGACAGGAAATCTTTGCTCACTTGTTGATTGTGCATATTTTTGCTGCTCCACCCGTTGCACTTTTTTTTTTCCTTTTGGCTGAACTTAAAACAAATTAATCAGTGGCCAGCATCTGGCAGACAATTTTGCTAGCTTTATGTAACATTACAGAGATCAGTTGAAATGTTTGCTATATTGTAAACAGATTGAAAGGAAAGGATAGCTATCCTGAACATTAAACTTTTCTAAGATTTTTCAACTTTTCACTCCTATACATTTAGTTTGAGCCATGTAACCATAATGGCAGAGGCTTGTGAGGTGAGAAGCAACAGTTCCAAAGCTAGAGACAGCCACCGATGTAAAATGTTCTCACCGGCACAAGGCCGCAAAGCAAACGTGCCATTCATTACTTCAGAAGAAAGAAGTCCGGATTCTAAAGACTTGAAAATATACATAAGTCTTCGAAATCTCTGACCTGCAATGAGTACACAAACGACACAATGGACGTGCAAGTGCTGTCAGCCTGAGGCCACACCAGGCTGAGCACAGCATGCTGAGGCTCGCCTTCAAAGGGCAGGATCAATAAATAATTTTAAGGATGTTATTTTACTCTTTTCATTCCAAGGTACAATATCGGTGTGCATTTTTAGATAATAGCAAAATCTATCCACCTCCCACCCCCCAAATAAATGCAAGGGTATTTTTTATCTTCCTTGGCACCAAGATTCTTTTCCTTTTTTCCCCTCACCATTAAACTTCCACTGAAAGAGGAAAATGGCACTGGACACTTTGTTGTTGGGGAAGTTAAGTTTAAGCCAAAATGGACACTAAAATTCTGCATGCAGACATTGATATTCCCCTTAAATACCCCCCAAACCCTCCATACTTGGTGCTCTCTCAGCTTGGTTGTTTGCCTGCAGACATTTCATTACCCAACCAGGTAACATCATCGGTGCGAGTGAGTGCGGGGTTTGCTCCTTGTTTATATACAGTAGCTTGCCCTGCCAGTGTTGGTGAGGGTGTGGTTTTCTCCTTGGTAGTTCCTTGATTAGGGTACTGTTTTCCCTTGATTGTTTGTCTGGTCTTAACCCCTGCTTATCTGGGTGCTGGCTACTGGAGGGCATTGCTGAAACACTGCTTTTCTTTTTCTTCGCTCTCCTGGCTAAGCAGAAAGATCTTTCTTTCGTTCAGTCTTTTTTTGTTTGTTTGCTTTCCCTTCTCCTCTCTCTGCTCCCTTGGGAAAGTCCGTCTGTCCATCCTTCCTTCCTTCTGCCCTTCCTCCCCAATTCCTCCAAAATCTAGTGTTTTTCCTATTCTCATTTCTGTGCAGGCTTCTTATATAATTGTACAACCTGTGACATTGCTATCACTTTTCCTTCCTTGTCTGTTTCACCACAAGTTTGTTTTAGTGATTATAAGACTGTTCAAAGCATTTAAGGATCAAGGTTTTTCCAGTCATACATTAAACCTAGAAAAAATCATTTGAGGCCTTTGACAATAAAAGGAAATAATCATTAGCTTCCATTGATGAAACATCAATCAATCATATTAGATGAGTAACTAGCAACTATTTCATAAAGGGCTAGTATTTAACTATTTTTGATTCAGTGACTCAGTTAAACGTTTAGTAACATTTAGATAATAACCTCAATAATCAGTCTTTTTGAATGCATCTTTGGATTAATCTGTTAATGGTATTCAAAAATTAAAAACCAGGATCAACCTAAGATTCCTGATGAATTAGTAAAATGAATTAGTAAAATTTTGCAGACAGTTGGAACACCTGGAAAGTGTCCAGGCAAGAATGTATTCATGTGCATCTTAGCAGGAGCTTTTGCCAGATCAGTTCCAGTATTCTTCACTTTCCCCCCAAAATGAATGGCCATTGTTTGCCTCTGAGGGATCGAAGGTAAAAGGGTATACTCAACAACATCAACTTGGAGGAAGACTACATGTTTTTCTTCCTACTAATGTTCCCAGTTCCTGAGAATCAGATCAACTTCTATGTACATAGACTATTCTGGTATCTGTTTCATGATCTTACTAGACACTAATTGAGCATCCTGCACCTAAGTTCTTTGTGAATGCTTCTATACCTTCATCTGAAAACCTGGTTTGCATGATAAAGCTCCATTTGATGGTGGAGTTAATTGAGAGATAAAGACAGGCATTATCGATCTTTCATTCAATAGTCTAATTTTTGGATAAATAGTCAATTCACAGAATTTTAGAAAGGCTGATTAAAAGGGGGAAAACTGAAATGTTTTTCTTTCAGCTCTTTTCCTGCACAGGATGTGGAATGATTCCTGTCCCAACCAGATACCAATTGCTTAAAATTTAGTCTAGAAGTACTTTTGAAAATCATTTCCTTCATTCCTTTGTGGCATAATGTAGTCTGACTAATGATTGGGAGTGACTTGGAATCTGAACTTGAGCACTGAAAATGCTACTTAGTTAATAGTCATTTCTAAGTGGATTTCCCACCAGATTAACTCCTAGTGCCTTTAGGACTGCAGCAATTCAGTTCACTCTCCTATTTTGTTTGTGGGATTTGTATCATTCTAGGGAAAAAGTGCTTTAACTGATTTTATTCCACAAACAAAGCAAAGCAATTAAACCTGCTCAGTCAGTTTACTAAGGAGGAACATTCTGTTTAATCCAAATATCAGATCAGAATCTGACAGAGCACAATTTTATTGTTACAGAACTGGCAAGAGAAACAAAAGAAAAAAGGAGGGGAGTCAGATGCTCCAAAATAAGGAACATGAGGAAAGTTTAATTTTCAATGACACCCAATCCTAATCCATTCATTTATATATTTGTCCATATAATCATCTACCTTCTATTACCACACTTTGGATAGCTCTCTCAAAATGGAGATAAGGCAAGTTAGAAAAAGTGACTGAAATAACTGTCCTTTGGTTGCACATGGAATCAGTTTCTAAATATCTTTTCTATAAACGTTGATGTTTTGCAAGAAGTCCTATCCTTATTGGTTACATACCTAAAAGGATGTCAGGTTCTCTTATTATTGATTGCCCAAATAGTCTGAGGCAAGTTATTTAAATACAATGTCAGCCTGTTCTATTTTTCTTCTCTCAACATTCTGAGACAAGTCTTTGTGTACTTCCCCCCAGCCAGTTATAGTATCATTGACAGTGGATCCCAAGTTGCCAAAAAGTTTACATCTTTGGATCTGCTGCTTAAGTGTCTTCTGTTCTTATGATCCTCTCAGATAGGTTTGTATCCACAATTGTTAGCACAAGCATTTTTTAAAGTGTATATATAATACTTAATGTAGCTAGACTACAGTATGTGTAAGCACTCCCATATTCTGTTCAGGATATCCTCAGAAGGCATCTGAGGAGCCTACGCACAATTGCCACATGCAAACTTAAGATGTAAACCAAATACGTTTTTCTGTGTAATGCAAAGGCAAGTGGCTCTGCTGGTTAATTGATGCCTTCCTTCCATCTCTCTCCTGTTGACACTGCCAACAAAGAGCTCCAGTCATAGAATCGCAATCCAGGAACGCATATAGAAAATCCTCAAGGAAACAACCCTCTTCACCTGCAATTACAAAGAAAAAAGACAGAAATAAGGGATGAGGGGTAGGGAGGGACGGAGGGAGGGATAATTCTGAAATCAGGATGCTACTGCAGAACTGAACATGACGTTGAGAACCTGGCTAAAATGCAGTATCCCTCCTGATTTCATTCATTTTCTGGATAGGGCAAAGAATTATGCAGAACCTACTGGCTAAAATAATCACCAAAAGTGAAGGCGGAGCTCATTTTAAAGGAAAGGCAGGAAATTACCACTTTAGTGATTTATGGGCTTCACCAGATTGGTTGACATAAAGTGAATAGGTGGAGCTTCCTGAAGAGATTTTCCAGTTAAATGCCATGACCCTCTTCATCCTCTAAAAATTGACAGTTGAATAGATAAAAATACCAAAATCTATAGCTTGGATCAGGCAGTTTCAAAATCAACAGCATAAAACCAAAATATGTAAAATTAAGGAAGAGTAACTGAATATTGATTCAGATTAATGCATAAACACTGAATATGTCATATAGAAAGAACATTTGACTGTTTTGAGGAGCTGTAACCATTACCTCATTCACATTAAAACTTCCCAGTGAAAAGAGTGTTGAAGGTTGAAGACCCTGAGCATGAGTGTGTTGAGCCAGGAATCCAATCTGAGCAATGATTAGTCAAGTAAACTTTATGATTATAACAGAAAGGAAATTTATTTACAGGAAATACATGATAGGAATAGGTAAACCTAGGACCTAACTAGCTACATCCTACCAGGTGGATAGTCCCAAAGCATGTGTTCTGTGTCTGGGTCTGTGTAAGCATGCTTCAGAAGAAAGGCAGAAGGGAGTGGCTTCAGATTAGTGGTCTCTTACACAAAGAACAGGCATAGGGATAGACAAAGAGGGAAGAATGAGTAAATCCTTAACTTTCTATCAATACCCTACTGTCTCCTTGTGTTCAGGAGGTGCTCATGAGTCAGTGCCATTGGATTTGGAATTCCAACAATGGATAGGAGATTGTTCAATCTTCTTTCCTTCGCCCCTTTCCTACTTCTATTAAATGCACAATGATAATTTAATTCTATGATATTGCCATGGCTACAGTGCTGAAGTTTCAGTTGGGTATGGAAAACAAGATGCATTTATTTTTTAGCTAAAATCTCTCCTTAATTCTATTCCCACTTATTTTATAATAAGAATTCCTGGATTCATATAGGAGGTTGCTTTTCAGCCATGCCATGCTATGAAAATTGACCCATTAGTAAGCGCAGGTATGGGGGTGGGGAGAGATTTGAATAAAAGTAGGCATCAGGACTTTGAATGGACCAAGAGACAGGATAACTATGATTCTACAAGCCAGTTAACAATCTAATAGTTATATTCAAATCTAACTACAGTATAATTTCTAGATTTTCTTTACAGGCATCTCCATATACAAGTCTGGCAGGGAGGTTACCAGACCACTGATAACTTAGGCTAAACTCCTATTGTCCAAGAAACAATGATAAATATCAATTATCCATTAGATTCAGCAAATGAATGAATATATTCATTGACTACAACTGAGCAACTTGCAGGACCAGATTATCCTTCAAGACTTGTCCTCTCTTGAAGAATGGATGCCTTAAGGGTGTACTGACAAGGTGTCACAGTGTGAGGGTCTTGATTTCTTTTTCTAAGTCACTAAGATTCAGTCTCTTGACGAAAATCTACCATATAAGACATTATTGGGAGCTTTAAAACATTAATATAATCCTTTCCTCTCACATTAAATAGCCTTTGGAAGAATTATTAGCTATAATTCTATTTTTATAATTATCCTCTAGGAATAGAAAAGATGTATCTTGTATTTCTTTTCATGCATTTCTTTAAAATTTTTTAATGTCCTGTTTTCTGATGAACATATCTTTTGAATCAGTTCACAGGAATCAATTTGCTTCTCAACACCAATTTTCTTTACTAATCTCTTGAACTGGAAAAGGCTATAAATTCAAAGATATAATTAGCTCTTGCCATATTTTTTGTTACAAAGGAAATAACCCTTTTGCCACGATTGACTGATAAAACAATGTAAAAGCCAAAGAAAATATCAACATTTCAATTGTGCTTTGTTACAAAACAATATGTATGTATTTATGCTTTTTTATTAGGAAATCCACAGATACTTTTAGAGGGGTAAGATTGTGCACAGTGTAATGAAGAATTGGCTTGGTTTACTTCATGTTCTGTCTCTCCCTTCTCCCACATACATACTTGGTCCATTGTGAACATTTTGAACTGTTTTTAAATAACTGCCAAGAAATTGATACAGAGATTGGTTTGGGGTATAAATGTTGAAAAAATATCCTTTTTTGACTCAGCACTAAAGCATACCCCACATTAGCATTTAGTTGTAAACTCTGATGTCATATGTACACACTAGGAAAAATCAAAGAATGTCTACCTTTTGGTTAAACAGGCATCACCACAGCTGGTTTGTTATATTTTAAACTAGCTGTGGTGATGTCCATTTAACCAAATATCTCCCTTATGGATAAGTGGATGTAGGGGAGAGCCCTCAAAGGACGTTTTAGATCTATGTCCACTGTCTGAGTGAGCAGATGCTTAAAGATTTAGAATCTCCCTTCTGCTTTTTAAGAGGAAAATAAAGAATATTCCTTCTAGTAAGGCCTTTACTTTCAGTGTTACCAATGAACTATGGAATAGTGTTCTTACTTTTATTTCTTCCCTCTATTTTTATCACTTGCATGAGTTTGAGGGTTACTTTTATTATCTTAAAAGGGAAAGTTGTATGGGTTAAAATATAATACTCATGTCTTTAAGGGATGCCCTTTGTTAATCTCAGAGAAGGAAAAAATTCTGGGTCCACAAATTACCTTCCCAAAACTAGGTAATTCTATTTTGGCTTTATTGGTTTTCCCACCTAGTACAAGTCAAATTATATCTTGTTAGCAAGATGACTGTTTAGCTGGGTCTCTTGTCTGTCTTCTACTAGCAATAGTTCTGTGTATAGAACAAAGGATGGAAACAGGTTTAATAATCAGATTTTTACATGCCAAAAATGTAGCATATCAGTTATCCATTTGTACCTTCTTCACAACCTTATGCTTTCTCTGTACCCAATGTAATGGGGGAAAAAACAGGTGGACTTAAAAAATCTCCCCCCCCCAATCAAGGTAAGCATATAAGCAAAGCTTACTTACCATGGCCTGGTCAACTTATTGGACAGTCCCTGATCTTCTGGTGCAGTTTTGGAGAGCGAGGGACAATATTTGGAAGAGGTCCTGAGGATCATAAATGTCCTAACAACCAGGAAACACACTGAGACAATGAACTGGTCTCTAATATTTATTGCTAGTACTTAACAGGAATCCTAACAAACTGAAGAAGCGTGGGAAAAACCCAGACATATAACCCCCAAGGGTTAAGGCGGTCCCGATCTGTGTCTCTTTGAATGGCTGAACAATTCATCAGTGCTACGCATGTGCTTGACAGTCTGGATGGGAGCCCCCTGCTCACCATCCTTACTCATGACAATAAAGATACATTTTAAGTTTATTATTTTTAAGAGGTGTTAACTCTTCACTCACATTCTAGCTTGCAAAATCCCTTCATCAAGCCACACAATTGCACAAAGCTTTGGCTTAGATGTGTTGTTCGATTGTTTTATGATAATTTTGTAAAGCTTTTTTCTATACCAACCTATTACCTTTTTCTTATGTGTAGTGCTATTCAAAGACCAATATAAAGAAATTTCAGTTTCAAAGAGGTGTACTATTTACTTATTTTTGTATATTCTGTGGCATTTATTCTCCAATAAATATGCTTAATTTTTCATGCCAGTGTTCCAATCAAGTTCCAATTTATCAGGCAGTTTTACATAAAGAGTTAATTACAAATATACATATATATTTTTTCTATCATACAGACGAGGATCCAACGTCTCACTCACCTTAGATATGAGCAGCTTAGGATGTGCTGAACCTTTAATAGCTGTGCCAACCCCAAGGGAAAAAGTAGCAATGGAGTATCTGCAGTCAGCTAGTAGGATCTTGACCAAAGAGCAATTAAAAGATGTAGTTGCAAGTTCTCATTTACTTCAGACAGAATTCATGGTAAGTCTATAATCACTGCTTTGTTGTTTGAAAACGAAAAACATACTGTAACTTTCTGTGGTGTCCAGAATGATGCTCCTCTGGCATTTGTACTGTACCACCGAATCCCTTGCTCAAAATGTTTTGGGCTATCAGTGCCAGGGTTATAAACTGGAGATGCCCAACCAGTGTTCTAAAATTGCATTGCCTCAACACAGATATAAAAATTTAAAACATTTAAGCTTTTGGAATAAAGATGTCCTGGCATCTTTTCATAGTTTCACTAAATCACAATAGAGTAAACAGCGCTGAATCCAATTCCTTGCTATAAAACAGGATTTTCCATGTAGACCTACAACTCTCTGTAGGTCTACATAGCATTCCTAGGTCTCCTGATGCATCAAGCAAAGATAACAGAATTCCAGAAATATGGCTTAAGGGCCAAATAGTTCAGGATCACTCATGTGGATGAAGCTAGGCAAGCACTTACTGGTTTATCTGATTTGTGGACAAATACCAAAACCAAAATGTTGTGATAAAACATGTCAAACTGTGACTCAAGGCCTCCCAAAGGAAGTTGACTGGGTTGGTACTTTTATTCTGAGACTCTTGGAGAGGCAGGTTTGAACCTAAACAATGTGATCAGCAAGAAGTAACCACAATATATGTGGTTTTATATTGTATTATGTATTCTGTTTAACTTTGCAGGTTACCTAGAGTCTTTTGATTTGGTGACTTACAAAGCTAAATTAATAAATAAGCCATCCCATACCCTCATTACTCTTTAACTTAAAATCTCTAACTCACAAATTATTTTTTAAAAAACCAACAGTGTGATAAATCTCTCTACAAGCTGCAATAAATCACTTATTCACATTGATACTAAGTATTGCTGTCTGTGTTTTATTTATTTCTCTTTAGGAAATTCCCATGAATTTTGTCAATCCTAAAGAAATAGACATCCCTAGTCATGGAACCAAAAATCGTTATAAGACCATTCTTCCAAGTAAGTTGGTTTAAAGTAATACTTTTATCAGTATTTAATCCTCACTTTTCCTATTATCAGTCCATTATTTATGTTCAACTTTTTAATTCTTAATTTATAGGTGGCTCTTGAACTAGAGCAACCTGGGATGATTGAAAAGTGGTGTGTGAAATGTTTTTTCTTTGAAAGTTTGCTGATATGCATTGTTGCTGTTATTATTATTAGCACAACTCCAGCTGATGGACTGCATTTGCCTTCTTAGGCCCCAACTTGTATAGATATGCCAACTTGCATGGAAAACAAAATAAGCATTTATCCTACCATAAACTTTAACAACTAAATAATTTATATTACTGTTGAAAACTTCTGTTGAAGAAGTTGATTCATGTCAATAGAATTTAAGTGTCTTTCTTGAATTTCTCTAATTCTATCCTCTGTGGTCAAAGTATGTTTCTTTAAGAATCTGATTCTGCTAAAAACATATGCTGAAGATCCATATGATCACAACTGTGATTAAGTGGCAGTGGCAAGGGGGAGTAGGGAAGAAGAATAAACCAAAAAGCAGAGTCCAGCTCTCTCCAGGAAAGAGCCACAGTTGTGCTGAAGAGCTAAGCAGTCATGATTAGAAATGTGTTCCCCATCAGTGTGTCTATCCTCGGCTTGCACCCGTTCTAGCTGCCAGAAAAGTTAGTGTAGCAGGAGATGGGTCCTGCTTTCCCTTCTCCTTAGTTGATGTACTTTCCTCAATCATCAGTTGTAAAGGTAAAACTCAGGTTTCTATAGCCCAGAGAGAGTCAGGATCTTAATAAATAATCTTCTATATATCAGAAAAATAGGATTAGTTGAGCATTTTTAATACAATGCAGTGGATTCCGATTCCAGATGGAGTACCACTGAGTATGTGCATATAAGTACATTAATCTGGATAGTCTTTACATTGGATGGGACTGAGTCCCTCTCAGCTTTGGAGGCCAGTTCTGGTGCAGGTAGAAATTCAACAGCAGCACTTGAATTTGCTGCAAAAGGACTCTATCCCCAAAAGCAAGTAGTGATCTTTCTGCAGGATACTAAATTGATCTGTCCTGTGTCACAATAAGAGAGCAGAAGCCTCTGCCATCCTCATCCTACAAGAAGAGATTGGGAATAGTATTTCTGTGGCAGAACTAGGTTTTAATTTTTGAATGGCTATTTCAGATGTTTTCAGAAGGATACAATATACTTTCTTCCAAATCTTTAAAACAAATGGAAAAACTGGGATGTCCTATCCTTGCATACAGAGAATATGGATATGGGGAAAAGGTTCTTCTTCCCATTTTCTTTGGACAAAACTCAAAAGCAGTGAGAAGAAGGCAGTATGAATCCTTCATGTATCTATTTCAGAGCTTTTCTGGAATGTTTGGAAGGATTTTTAACACACCCTCATATTTCTAGCTGTCAAAATCATTGCATAAATCATCACAACTTTTTAAAAGAATCTGTATGCTTTTATGACATTTCCCTTTACTTCTTTGGGTTTTCATTTCCATTTCCACCTGTGTTGTCTTTGTAGATCCTGTGAGCAGGGTATATTTGAAACCCAGGAACCCAGGGGATTCTTTGAGCACCTACATAAATGCTAACTACATCAGAGTAAGTACACTGATGTGCAGTGTGCTGACTTGCCAACTTATATTTCATCTTCATGCTGCCCATTCAGTTCTTCTCTTATCAGAACTCCTGGCTTAGTACTCTGCTGTCAGCTTTTGCTGCCCTTTATGTAAAATACTATCGAAAGTAGACTATATGTACTGCATAAAAATGAACAATTATTCCAAAGTATATTGGCCTTTTAACTGAAGCATTGAGTGAGATGTGTTAATTAACTTTCAGCCCCTTATAATCACAAATTTTAATATGACTGTTCCATCTGTGTCTGAATTAGGGTTATGGTGGCCAGGAGAAGGCTTTCATTGCAACTCAGGGCCCTATGATTAATACTGTGAATGATTTCTGGCTGATGGTATGGCAAGAGGACAGTCCTGTTATTGTTATGATCACAAAGCTGAAGGAGAAAAATGAGGTAAGACTTCTCAGCTTAATCAATCATGGACACTTTTTTTTTTCTGAAACAGAAAAACAGCCAATAGTACTATCAAATATTCAAGACCCTAAAGAACACATCTTGTTCATAGCACTCTATTAAAATTTAATGAAATAAAATATCTAAGTAGTTGCAATATTTAATAGATTAAAATATGTTGATCAATAAAAAAGATATTTCCAATTAGTCAGTGGCAAATATGAATGTATATATGTTTGGGTTTAAATTAATTGTGATTGTTTATTATCTTTAAATGTTAGCCACCCTGAAGGACAGGAGATGAATTATCCTACAGTATGTAATATCAAAAAATGTATGTTATGTGCACTATCCTAGAAACACTGTTTTCCTCTATAACTGTTATTTATTATCATGTACTAGTTGTTTGAGTATTCACTTTAATACTGTTTTTATCCCAGTGTAAAGTTCAGAAGAGCAAAGCAGCATTCCCAAAGCAGCATTGTAAGGCAGTTTAATCTGAGAGTGAGAGAGATTATTATCTGTCTTTCAGCCTAAGAACCTTTTAATGGTTAATTTTAAAATGTTTGAGTAAAATACTGATTTTATAGCAATATGCCAACATTTCTACTGGCTTCCCTATTATATAGAATGTATAATTCACCCCTTTTAAAAGAAATTTACTTTTTAAAAAGATATTTCTTTTTAAAGGGGTGAATTATACATATATGTAATATCAGACTCAATATTGATATTTAAATATTTATTTAAATTGTGAATGAACTTTCTTATTGTGGTGCTCAACTAGTACTTCATCGTCCCCCAAGGCTTCTGTTCTTGAGATACCTGGGCTTGTCCCTTAATTTGTTCCTATTCCCATAATGAGGTCACTTAAAGGAAAGGAAAAGTAGCCTCAAAGAAAACCATTCCTCAAGGGTTCTTTTCCATTGTAAGAGACAGCTTCATCTCTCAAGCATGCTAACCTGTCTTCTGAGTTCATCAGTTGGCACATATGTCTCTTTCATTCCATCAGTGATATATAGCAAAACCACATGTATATGTTCATATAATGTATAATTTTACCAATAACTTTGAAAGAACAACTTAACTAATTTGCTCTGAATAGCATTATTAAAGTCATCAATATGCAATATAGGCAAATACATTTAAAAAAAAAATACTTCTCAGAACTTCAAATGGTACATGAGAAATAATCTTACTCTGAGTCATGCTATGAAAATTCCATTCATCAATAATTACTCAGTATATAATAATCTGTCCAGCCATTTATGACCATAAAATGCTGCATTATATTAAATATGGCCAACAGCACATCTAATACAATATTCTTAGGTATCAGTGACAGCACCTTTCCAGTGGTTCAAAGAGTTTTCCAGCTCTTTCTGGCAATGTCAGGAACAGAACCTGATTAAACCTGCATTTAAATGTGGAAGCCCTGAGGCCTTAAGGATGCTTTATTGCTTCAGAAACTTGCCTCCTTTGTCCGAATAATCTATCTTTCAGAAATTAGCAGAATCCCCCTTCCAAATAACAGTTCCATTTGTCCATTGAAACAAATATTGGGTTCTGATCAGGAAAAGAGTTTAGACAGCTATCTATACAAGGAGTATCTATCACATAGGTATCTCCAAAACATATAAAAGAATGAATGCTAAAGAAATATGAGATATTATAAACAGTGCCTTATTAGGACTGATCAAAATGCTTCTGAAAACCCGTCCTATTATAATATGGAACACAGAACAAATATTTTCCCAAAGGAAAAGCGATTTAAAAAAAAAACACTTCTAACACTGCTTGAAAAGAATGACTTGAAAGAAACATACAGTAATTCTCAACATATCAGGAAGCCCTGTGTTTACCTGAATTGCTCCCACTCATTACAATACTGTTTCTCTGCATTGTCCTAGACTGACGGTGGCAATTTCCTCACAATAAAAAAGACAGAGACTTCTTAAGGAATTCTCAGGCTACATGGACAACATTTATGTTTATATGAGCTTCTCATATTTGATCAAAGAATTCTGGGAGAAAAATTAAGAATGGTTTGTATGGTAGAAGATTTTTCTTCTGTTATATAATTTGCTCTGGGAAACAGAACAGTTTATACAATAAAGAGAGCAGTAAATACTTACAAGAAGCAAGGCATCCAAACACTACGAAAGCATAGGTGAACATAAATATCCCCATGTCACTCTATTTTAGATAAACATCTTTTGTAGCCCACTGAAATATCCCAATAAGTCATATTTTTGTCTTTCAATGTGTCTATCAAACCACAAGAGGTTTTTATATAGCAGTACCATAACAAATAACAGGTGTTATTTTTTTCTCTCTAAAGTTCTATCAAGTTTTAAAAACTTTTTTAAGCCTTATGGTTTCCCAAAATCTTCTGGTGTTTGTCCCTCATGCATGGATAACGGCATTTTGATGCCAGGGCTTTTTAAAGCAGAGAAACACTTTAATGTTACTGCCTGATTTAAAAAAAAATTCAGAGGTAAGAAACACTGAGAGGAAAAGGAAAGAGCACAGGGAATGTAAGAGCTGTATTCCCATAGAGGGCAGTTGAATGCAGGGAATGACCACAATAATCTATAGCATGTCAACACTATTACCTGAAGTAATAAACATGATTTTTATGTTAGTAGCCATAATAACTGTATCCTCCGTGAATTTATTCAATCCCCTGTTAAAACTGTGACATCAAAGAAGGGGGATGTGTTTCTTCAAGCAATAAATCAGCAGAATATTGATGATAATACAAAGAAATCAGGAGACAGAAAAATTGAAAGGACAGATAAAAACCTAAGAGCTATAGTTCCCAAATCACGCTTCCCACACTACAATTGTTTTGTAAGGTTCCAAAATTCCACTCATTATAGTCTTTTCCCATTGCACTTTTTCCTTTCCATCTCATGGTCTCCCTTTTTTTTTTAACTTTGCTAGCTTAATAGTACCACAATATACTTCCAGTAGTTTGCATTTACATTGTTTAATTAAGATACAACATGGGACCGGGTTATTTGAAGGACCACCTCTCCTCGATTTCATCTGCTCAACCTACCAGATCCAGCAGGGAGGGTATGTTATGGGTTCCGTCACCTGGGGAGCTACCTTTGGTGGACCCTAGGCAGCGGGCCTTTTCTGCTGTGGCCCCTGCATTGTGGAATCTTCTCCTCCTGAGGTGAGGTTGGCCTTGCCACTGTTAAGCTCTGGAGGTCCCTCAAGACTTGGTTATGCCAGGAGGCCTGGGGATCCCAGGGGACAGGTGAACTAGTGAGGTGGCTCCCTTATTTTTAACATCCTGTCATATTTTATTCTTTGTTTTAGTTGTTTTTAATATTTTAATATATTTATTTGTTTTAGCTCTTTGTATGCCACCCAGAGTCACTAGTTTGTGAGATTGGCAGCTGTATAAATTTGATTGATAAATAAATAAATAAATCCAGTGTTAAGAGAGCTTTTGTTGTGGGCACTGTAGTATAATTATAGACTTTGTATGGATAACATGGGATTTTATATCTAGATTCTGATAAAATACAGTTGGAGTCTTTAATTACATCACACTGATTATGTAGCCCTGGAGTCACAGGCTGGGCAACCTGGTATCAGCAAGTAACAAAAAACCTGTATGATTCAGCAATGAGACTCAAAAAGGGACTTTTTCAGCACAATCCTTTTGCAGCCATATTTTAAAGAGGGTTTTGGCCAAGTCAGTGTGCACAAGAGACTACTGGTTTAATTTTGTGTTTGACTTATTCCGGACAATTGTGTAGCAAAGATGCATTATAGCACTGTGTTCACACTAATGAGTCTTTAATGAAAAGTTTAGACAATAGTTTAAGAAACAGCTATAACCCAGTGATGAACATGCGCATTAAAAGTCACATTGTAAATCAAATGTTTTTGTAATTAGCATTTCAGGCTGACAGTTGTGGCAACCCAAAATGAGAATCAGAGGAAAATGAAATTCAGTGAAAAGAAGAAAAAAAAGTTCAGTTATCATTTTGTTTTAAATTTTGTATTTTTAGTCCTTGTGACTAAGAAGTAGTTTTAATGTTGACTGTTTTATTGAAGATGGTTTATATTTTTCTTTTACATAGAACTTTGAGGAGAACAGCAATATAAAAATAAAATTAACAATGATAACATATGGAATTACAGCTTTTATTTCTATTCTATTACATTGATTTGTTATAATTGTATATTGATTGTGTATAATGTTTCTTTGACTTCTATAATTGTTCACCAAACAATGTGACTATTGTCTAAATAATTGTAGCAAATATGCAAAATTCATAAAGTGTACAGTATTACAAGCTGGTACATGTGAATTTGAATTCCAGATTTGCATCTAAATATGACTTTCATTATCTGTCTATCTTGGGTTAACTGGTTTCATGACACAGCAAAAATAATTTACTTATAACAACGTTACTAAATTTCTGCTGCATATTAGCAGATATGGTGACAATTGCATACTGGGGTTTACAAACTGCGCTTTGTTCCTTCTTCAGTACCAAGTGGATCTTGCTAGAATAATAACAGTAATGTGTTAAAAATAACTCTATTGGACCATATTGAAAGTTAGAAGCAGCTGTGAGGTAGGTAGTCTAAGTGAACAATATATTGCATTGTCCACCCAAAGCTGTCTGCCAGTTAGAGGTCTGGGAACAAGATAAGAAAAACATTCCTAGAGCTTTTAAGGAGTTGAATATAGTTAATCTATTATCAAGAAATCACAGAAGGATTTTGAATAGGCTGCAATATTTTATGTTGGCTTTCTTAATGTTGGCAAGAACACGTCTTCCCAGGGAGGGGAATGCATACGTGATGACTTCTTGTATCATTATTAGTCTTTCCATGTCATTAAGGGCCCCCTGGGTCACATGGGCTAGCAGCTTGAACATTTGAATAAAAGCTTAAAAGGAGGGTGGTATTTGGACCATGTTAGTAGTGGAGCTATTTGATTTCCAGAGGGCAGCTCAATCCTTCTCTTTGAATGGACCCTTTTACATTAGGCAGTGTAATTTCATGTAACAGAATAGATGGTCATCACATAAATGCTGACTATATATCAGGTAAAGAAGTTGTTTTTTAAAAAAGGCAAGGGCATTGATTGTTAAAAAGTAATGTCATGATCAGTTATTGTAAAAGCTTTTCTTTTTCTTTGCTTTACTGATGGGATATATTGCACAGCTTTAAGTAATTGTTTTTTTTTCCTTTGCAATTGCTTTATTCCAAACATTGGTGTGCAGCAATAATGATCAATGCATCCATTTAGCTTGTATGATTATATGAATAACATTATTTTAGGTATATGTTATAATCTTCATATCATTTTAAATGAACTATGATTGAACAATAGTACATAAATTATTCTCTCTCTTTGGCCAATTGTCTGCTGTGCTATTTTACAGCACTGGTTTTGGGTGGAGGCCTCTCTATCTTTAGAACTTTATTTAAACTGGAGTTCAGTACATTTTGAAATCAAGAGGGACATACTGGATATAACCAATTAAGTCCCATTAATGGATTGGAGTTTTTTTTAACATTGTCAAGCATGGATCCAACTCACTGTACATTTAAAATTGAAAATAATTTTTAATACATTCCACGACTGGAAAAAAAAAAAGCATATTATTGACATTTGTGAAATTAGTATTTTCTTAGGCTTTTGCCAGATATAAAAATGAAACAGAATTAAAAATTGTGAATGTAAATATATTTAGCTTTTTTTGTTTAATTTTTAAAATATGATGTCCCTATTAGATTTCTTAAGCTCTAGATTGGTTAAAGGTAGATAAAAGAAAACCATCAAAGTATAAAATAAAATATGTAGTTATACAAATTAAATTCAGGCCTTCAAAATACCTGTTAACTAGTAAAAACCAACCATCAAACTTGGTCTGTCAGAGAAACACTCTGAAAGTTAATTAAACACAATTCTGGTTCTTTATGGTTGTTGTTGTTTTTTTATTCCTGGAGGAGTAAATCTTAGCAGAATTTCTTGAAAGCTTGTAAGGCTGCTGGTTGATCCAGGCAGTTGATTCCTTAAAATGGAGCCATTAAGAAGGCCTTACCTTGTTTAGTTCATCATTTAAGCAATTATCTTACTCCTAATAATC
This sequence comes from Candoia aspera, assembly GCF_035149785.1. NCBI lineage: Eukaryota > Metazoa > Chordata > Lepidosauria > Squamata > Candoiidae > Candoia > Candoia aspera. The sequence goes on from NC_086159.1 coordinate 45,830,158, forward strand.
AACCGTGCATGTTTTGACAACAAACACATTATTTCTTTTATTAAAAAGCCATTTTTAAAAAGCAATATAAGTTAAACTGGAATGCTGAGTGGATGGGAACAGAACTCTTAGACAGGGTTTTGAAAAGGCATATTCTAAGAAACTTGAAACAAAAAATGTTCCACAGGATAACTTTCTGTTGCAGTTTTTATTTATTGAAATATTTATATGCCATCCTATAATCATGTTATTAGGAAAGCTTACAAAATGGGTTTTGTGTCAATTTATGTCATTAGTAATTTACCATGTAAAATCATGATGAAACAGTTACAAATGACTGTCCTAATATTTTTAACACTTTCAAGAAAACAATAAACTTGAAATATTATTTTATTTGATCAAACATTGTATAAACCTTTTTCTAGAAATGTGTGCTGTATTGGCCAGAGAAGAGAGGGATATATGGAAAAGTGGAAGTACTGGTTAACAATGTGCAAGAATGTGAGAATTACACTGTCCGCAATCTTACATTAAAGGTACTGATTTTTATGTTGCTGTTTTTCAAACCACTGTATGCAGTGATTATTTGTACCACCTATTGGACTAGAATACAAATTTAATATTGAACAGGTTCCAAGAAAATATCATACTTAATGAATAGAATATATAAGACTATGATCAGCTGGCAACCCAACCCTATGCATCAACGTATCTGCTTAATATAGCAGCATAATACAATACTGTATAGGCTATAAGGTATATATAGTATCCTAAATTATGAGTAAGACATGGCAGTAATATATGAAGGCTGTCAGCCTTCCTCAATGTCCTCCAAATATGATAGTTGTAGGAAAATTACAGTGTATGCCTAGAGGATAGTTTGGGAAAGGTTATGTATCAATAATGAAATAATTTCTATTTTATACATCCTAATAACATTTCTGAGACATGTCCAGTCTTTATCCCTCTTGTAATCTGGCTTTGATTTGGCTTGATCACAGTTTAACTGCAGGTTTTATTTGGCATCTCATGCTCTTTGCCTGGGGGTGCCAGATAACAGCCAGCTACCACCAAAGATATACTGCACATGTAGGCAGAATCTTCCATTGCCAGCTATAGAAGGAAAGAAAGGATATTCTTTTTCCAGTCCCCATGACCATGTTCGGGCCCAAATGCTAATCCAGCATTTGAGTTCCAAAGAAGGACTTGCTTTACTGAGTGCAAAATCAGATTGTGCCTCATTTTCATTAAGTAATGCTGTTAACAGAATACTGTATATGGTTCATCATTTTCAGCAAGGAAACCAGTCAAGGAATGTCAAACATTACTGGTACACTTCCTGGCCAGATCACAAAACTCCAGTCAGTGCTCAACCTCTTTTACAACTCATGCTGGATGTAGAAGAGGACAGGATGGCTTCAACTGATAGAGGACCTATAATTGTTCATTGCAGGTAATTTTCACCTTTTATTTGTTTATTTGTTTGTTTATCAAATTTTTAACACCACCCATCTCCCCCCACAATTTTCACCTTTTAAAAAAAGGATGTGTCACCTTAGAATTAAAATGAATTAGAATTAGAATGGAGCAGGATAGGAAAAACCATGAATAAAAATTGTGTTTTTCAAATGTTGATAGTGCAGGTCAAGATAGTGAAAAGCTAGTCCATTTAACTTATTTCAGTTTACACTAGAAGCAACTTTCCATTTAACTCAGTTCACATCAGAAAAATCTTTCCAAGCTTCTGACAAGAATCTTTCTCAGCCTAATCTGGACATAGTGATGATTAAAACTGGGACCTGTTTGATGCAAATTTTATGTTCTACCTGTACTTCTACAATTGTCCAAAAGACAAAAGTCCCTCCCCTTATTGCATCACTTCCTTAAATCAGAGAGATCCCCTATTTGCTGCTTAAAACAGATTTGGCACTCAGTAGCAGCCTTCTAGCAAAGGGCAGATCCATACTTCCTGCGTGGCCTACCCATGTTTTCCAGCTTCATTTCAAAACTGCTATTTTCATACCTGAGCTGTCATAAGATCTTCAGAGTGGATGGTCTCCAGCATTTTGTTCTGATATAGTTACAGCCACAACTGCAGTTGGTTACAGGGCTTGGCATATTCCCTTCCTCTAGTGTCTGATCACTGCCCTAGCCTGCAGGTCTGCTATGTTCTCTGCATTTTTTATAATCTGATTCAAAATTGATTCAAAAATGGCCTATTAAGTCAATGAACTATGCCAAGCCCTAGAGGATTATGCTCCATTCAACCCTAACATCTCCTAGTGGACACCCTTTTGATTAATGCCCAGACTGGGTGAAGCATGTTCCTTAGCTTTCCTACCCCCTGCCCACAATATCGCAAAACTTCCTTCACTTCCCTTTATGTTTTTACACATCCTTAAGTTGCAACATAGAAACACTATAAGTTTGTTTTTAATTAAGCTGAATTATCATTTCTTCCATGTTACAAAATTTCGATGCATCTACATAGGAAGGTAGGAACCACAGAGCAGTCTGTTCCCCAGATGCTTTGATTACTGTAGCATCAGAGTAATAATGCCACAAAAGTGGGTAGAAAGAAGGATCAAGGGAAATAATGTGGGAAGAGGGTGTGGAGGCATCCATGTGTGTAAACCTCTGAGAAGCAAGGGAATGGTGTGAGGACTGGCAAAGAAGAAACAACTAAAAGGAAAAGGTAGGCGCTGGCAGACCAGTCCACACAAGAACCAGCCAATGAGACTGACCTTTCTTGCATGGATGGGAAGGGCAAGAAGCAGGTAACAACCAATCAGGTCAGCCTGGACTGAGCACCAGCCTGGCCCCATTGACAACTGGAATCTGGACTGGAATTTCTGGAGTTGGCTTAAGAAACAGACATGGGGAACAAGCAGCATAGAGTGCAGTGTGGAATTGCCCAAAGTCTCGCTCTTCGGTAAATCTCAAGTCCGATTTTAATTTACAACAAACAATACTTGACAAGGATCTTGCATTCAAAGTAGTTAGTAATCCAGAATTCCTCTTCAGTGGATGATGTTACTTTTAGAAAACATATAGTTCACTGAATTTTCCTTACACCAGAAATTTAATAAGATCCCAGGTTATAGCTTTTGATAATCATTTACAATGTGCATCACTCCACGCCTTGAACTGAAAACTCATCCAGTGTGAGGGGAGCTTGTTTTTCCAGCAGTTGTGAATTTCCCCCTCATCCTCTCTTCTGTACTGTGGATTTTTAAAATGTCAGAAAAATTGTACTTGCACGAGTTTACCATACTGTGGCAGGAAATGTACATATTTGTATTATGATCTATTCAATTATGTAAGGAAAGAGGAAAAATACAAAACTAAGGATGGGAAACTAAGATGGTGGTTTAAGAATATGCAATACTTTTTATACTCTCAGAGAAAAAGAGCATAGACATGCTCTTTTGTAAATTGTGTCTTTTTTTGCAATATATCTAAGAACTTAGATATTCTAGAAGTGCATGTAGCCCTTGAATTGAGCTGAATTTTTAAGAAAAGGTTAAACATCACCTGCATCTACATAATCATATATGTTTGCATGGAATATAAATTGAAAGATTCAACTAAGCTAAGCTATCAAACAAATTTAGTTCTACTGAGAAAATAAAATGGACTTCTGAGATTATCCCATGATTAAATTAGGTACAAAGCTGTTTTCTGTCTTTTATGGAGAATATTTCAAGGCTTAAATATCCTGTGATACAAGCCATCATTTGTCATTTTAATTCTCTTCAGCTTTGGTTTAACTGTTTTCTTTGACAGTGCTGGAATAGGAAGAACAGGGTGTTTTATTGCTACTGCAATTGGTTGCCATCAGCTGAGGGAAGAAGGAGTTGTTGACTCATTGAGCATTGTCTGCCAACTGCGCTTGGACAGGTAGGATGACATAGAACACAAAATCCATTGATATTTGCCACCCAGTATTTTTATGTCTCTCTGTCACTCCTGTCATCACTACTGCAATTCTGAAGTTTTGTAGGAACTAGGAAAAACAAACTGATGACAAAGGCAAGCAAAATTAACAGAGCGAATAGCTGCATTGTGTGTAAAATCAGCTTAACATTTTTGCAAACTCAATTTCCTCTTCATCCAACATTTCAGTCCATACCCTTTGTGCCTATTTATGATTAATAAGTAAACAAATTAATGGAAATGCATTCATGCATTTCCATCATCGTGTGCTTTGGCCCTCTGCAATGGATCTTAGGGGCAAACTCATGAATGTATATAGCAAAACACAAGAAGTTTCATGTTAATATACACAAACAGAAAAAGCAACATTGTCAGCAGACAAATGGTGGGAGAAGTGGTTCTTTGATCTTTCCTTGCTAGCAGTGCCCTTTTAAACTTGTTCTGTAAATTCTAAGATTCCTCTACATACAGATGGATTGGACTATGGTTCCTATCATCCTCAGCCAGGCTATTTGTGTGGTGGCTGTAGTCTGTTCTGAAGAATGCCAGGTTGAGAATGGCCACTTTATTCCATAGCTAGTGGAATTCCACAACATGCCTTTAGAGAAGATTTGTTAAAAGTATCTGAGCCATATATTTTACTTTTATGGTCAGACTAAATACAGTTCTGCTGTTGATGCTGAAATGAGTCACGGCTGCAGCATTTCTTCTATGTCAGCTGGTGAGACAGGAAGCCTGCGAGGCATTAGAAAAAGGACAGGAAAATCTGCAGTCTGTACATGTGCTCTAGGGCCAGGTCACAGGTCACACATTTAGTGTCAGAATGCAAGTGCATTGACATTGGCAGCCGCATTCAGATTTTCTTATACGTTTGAAGATGCACGTTGCTTGTTCTGAATTTTAAATTGGTAAAGAATTCAAGGGCTGGGGCAGCACCCTCTGAAGAGAGGCAAACAAAATCAAGACATTTGGCTGGAGAATTTCATAGCCCCAAATGTACAGTTGAAATGCAGCAAATTGTGCTCTTCCCTGTTCTGAGCTCCTGAGTATATTCTAACACTTACAACGAATGCAACATGCAGATGATTCAGATTGGTCTTAATGTTGGTTACTAAAAAATAAAACTTGGCAATGCTATAGAAAGTTAGTTCAACTTTGGCAAAAATTCAGTTTTTCTTCCTATCCTAAGAGCTCCATAGTTGGGCGATGTGCTTGTGGCAAGTTAGATACATCTGGTGTTAGATTCTACAGTGTATTCTTTGTCAAGGGAACCTAAATGTCATGAGTGCAGATATTTAAGTTCTCATCTGCCAACAGTATAACTTTGTGTCTGAAAAGGAATTTCAGCAGTAATCGTAATAACAGTAGATGCCAGAACTAAACTATGAACAAGTGCTTACCATTCTTTTGCAGGAGAGAAACTGGGCAACTATTTCATGAAATGTTGTGGTTAGCTTACCATTAGCCCAGCTTCTTTCATTTTTCTTAATTGTGTCCATATAGGCATGCTGTTCTTGCACATACAGCAGCAGTAATTGTGATGGCAGTCTGGCCACCATTTTGCATCTTCCCCAATTCTTGGGCCCAAGCATCTTTTGAGAGTGTGGTGAGGGGAAACGGTGGCTGCCAAATATACAGACATGCCCAGTGCTGGAGAATATTCAAGGTGGAGACTATTCAGAGAAAATTCATTAGTAGCTGTTTTGTAGGGAATGAAGTTAGGGACAAAGTTCCTTGTTGTTGTTGTTGTTGTTAAACAGCCTTCTGGGAAAATCAACTCAGCTGCAACTGGAACATTTATACTTTGCACCAGCTGAGCTGCAGATACAGCTATGACAACTGAAAATGGTCCAAGATAGAGATGTTGTTTTCCATGGGGTGCTCACACATTTCTTTCATCCTGCTTTTGTTGGTTTTGATGGTGTTTGACATGATGCGGTCCCCTGCCAAAGTAGAATGGAAATACAGTATGACTGGACACAAGCACAGACACAGATAGATTATCAAATGATTTTAGGGGGGGAAATCCATTGTGTCATCAGCTAGACTTTACCTTGTTATTTTGCTTTGCTTTCTTTTGCTTTTCAGAGGTGGAATGGTCCAAACAAGTGAACAGTATGAATTTGTTCATCATGCGTTGAATCTGTATGAAAGCAGGCTCTCTGCTGAAGCTGTCCAGTGAAACCAGGGTGGAAAAAGTAAACAGGTCACTCTCTTTGGAGGTAATTTGTTTCATTACCTTCCAGCAACTTCTTCAAGGAGTTGACAGCTGTAGAAGGAGAAGCAGAGCATTCAACCTGTCAAAGGAATGTGGATGATTTTAAAAAAAAAAGCATTGAAGATTGATGGACTCTTGTCTTGAATGTATTGTGAGTTCCTGGAGCAGTTTTAATGAAGGTTAATATGCTGATGTTACACTGAATTTTTCACACACACACATGTACACACATACGTGTATATGCATATATTAAGGAAGATTTATTTCTGTATTAATGGAATATGAAACACTGAATGTATGTATGTATGTATAACAACTGGATGTGGGAAATTTCACCGAAGAAATGTGTATACATGCTTCAATGTTTGCAAAGTCTGTCTCGTGAATAGCCAGTCAGATGTTCAATTGTATCTGTTAAGTGCTACTACCTATTATGCGGTAAACTTAATTCAGAGCTCCTTGGGATTCCTTCTGGTAAAAGCTGCAAAGGGGTGATTATGAGTGCATATGATAACCACAGTGTCCTACAGAGAAAAAATAAATAAATTTATGGGTTTTTAAATGAATAAAAATCAGTTAGAGTTTTATATGATGACTCTAGTAAATACTCGTAAATATTTAATGCAAATAGTGAATTCTGTAATACAATGGGTGCAACACAAGGACCATTTCCTGTGCAATCCTACTGAAAAAAAGATGAAGTTATTTTTTAAAAAGGAATACATTTTAGTGAAGATTACTGTGTTCTTTTGAACTTTCACTTAATTTCAATGGAGCTTAGTCAAGAGAAATCCCTAATGAGTTGCATCCAGTGTCATTTTACAATAGTTATGCATTTATTCAATACACTTACTGTGTTAAAAACTGGTTTTTTGCTCCAGGACAGAATTCTGTGCATGTGTAAATCATTTGGGGCATTTTACAAACAAACAAAAAGGATCTTTGTAACATATATTTTTTTGGTAAAATTTTAAATATTTCCCTGTCTTTTAGTTTTATAAAGTTGTAAAGCCTCTATTCATATGTGAGGTTGGATGCTTGGGGAAACAAAATCTTGAAAGCTTTATTAAACGTAAGGCTTCTATATTTTTTTTCCTTGCCTATTTGTTACAGGGAAAAAAAAGATAAAGCTGGCATTTTACCTTTAGCAGACTCAGAGGTTTTCAGCATACAATTTAATTATAGGTTTCTAAAGCAAATGATGTTACCTTTGCTTCATGTAGTCAATAAACTGCATTAAAATGCTTGTAATTTTAAAAATTTTGTTTCAGTTATTAACATCAAATGTTGCTACTTTTTTGCTTTCCTGTTGGAGTATCTACAGGTCACATTCAGTGATAGAACATTCTGCCTATGGGCATTTCTCCAGGGTTTATATATAACATTTCTTCCCACTATTCTATCTGGGTAATAAGGAGTCATGGGTAGGAAACCTTTCTGTTACTATAATGAACTAGTAGTGGTCATTGCCACCTTTAGTGCCAGCAAAAGAGAAGCAGGTTATAAGATTGGCAGTACCAAGCCATGCTGTGTGCTACCATTTAGACCATTCCATTCCTAGCAATGGGTACAGCAGTAGAAGAGCTACCTCTGTTGAACTCTAATACTGGCACTGAATAAGATATCAGTAGCCACTACTACTACTACTGACATTTCTACACACTGCAGACTCTAAAAGCCAGATCAAAGTAGTCAGAACTCTACTTTCTGGATGATACAACAGGGACATTTCTGGACAGGAAGACTGAAAGTGACATATTTATCTGTAACCCAGTGAGAAATCCATCTGATTTCCAAAGCAGACCTATGCATTGCAAAGCTGAAGCTCCAAAGTTCACAATTCTTGAATTGTGCCACCTTTTTCAGCAATAAGACAATAGCACTAATCAAAATGAGGTATATATAAAAGATTAATCCTTCAGGGCCAGGCCTACTATTGCATGCTGTTTTTCTCACCTCAGAAAAGTGTGGATCCAAGGTAGACTGTGTTTAACAAACCTAATCAAAACGTATTATGAAAGAATTTCATTTCTTTCACAACCGATGCTGTTGTTTGGTAGGAAAAAATATGGATGAAGTGACAGCAAATTAAAAGGCTACAATGAAAAATGATAACATGAAGATCCTGTGTGAATGGGGAAAGTTACCACTCAGTGCCCAAATACTCAATTGAATTCATAATGGAAGAGATTTAAAGGCCTTGGAGAGTTTGCCCTTCTTCCTGGTGGTGCACCAATAAATCTATATGGCATCTAAATATTTACTGTTCCCAGATTGATGAATAACATGTCATTACAAAAAGCTGGTGGTATTTACAGGACAACACAGTGTATATTTACACACAAGAACACCTGCAGACACACAATTAAGCCAAATTACAGCTCCTCATCCTCAGCTGAGATCTGTTTTTAAATGCTGGCTTTGGTTTTCCCAAGTAGAATAGGTAGTGCATGGCAAAGAACTGTATGAAAATTCAAAGTGGTGTAAAACTCGCCCAAAAAACAGTTGAATAGAAGGAAATGTTCGTCACTGACTTTTTCCTCTTGTGAAGCCACATTTCCTTCCTAGCCTTCACTTCACTTATCTGGACTATGCTTTTAAAAAAAAAAAGTGAAGCGAGAGAAAGAGAGAAGCAATGGTTGTTGTTAGAGAGAAAATGGGGGGTTTATTTCATGTTCTAATTTCTACCTACCTGGCCTTTGCAATCTCTGGTAAGTACGACTTTACAGCTTTTCTATGTTTCTTCCTTTTTCTGGCTGTGATCCCCATCGGTTCCTGTGAGTTTCCACAAGGTTGGTGAAATAGAATAATTTCTAAGCTTTGGTTTACACAACAGGAATAGAGGGATGGGCCGAGGAAACCCAGGACTGTTTAGATTTTATTCAAAAAGAAAATTAAGTTTTCTTTTAAAAAACTACTTTAAATGTGAGTCTCTGAGACACTGCCCTGTCTGATCCAATTTCATATCTCCTGAAAGTTATAATATCATATGCTTACAGATATGTTTTAGGTAGAATCTGCTGTAAATAAATTGTAAATGAAAAACAAACAACTGGGCATGTTATTTCAGATTATTGATCTATTTTATTGGGACTTCGGGGGGGGCTTTTTAATGTATATTTGGCAGGAAGAAATACAATAATTATTATGTCCATGGTACCTTATAGTTAGGACTGAACAGATTTTATCTTGAATTTATTCCTCAATCTAGCTATTGTGCCTTTTGAACACTATAGCAAAAAAAGTACTTAAAAATTGTATTACAGTTAAGACAATTACACCCAAGTCAGTATTAGGGGGAAAAAATACCTTGTATTTATATTAAATAAGTAGAAACAAACATGTAGCCCATAAGGACTAGCAATATATCTTACAACCATTTTCAGTGAATACTGTTCTATTACAAAATGTATTAAAACTCTAATTTATTATTGATGCTAAAGTCCTCTGATTTTGTGTGTACAACCCAACCCAACACACACAGACACACATTAGGATCCAGAATTAGTCACCATGGAAGTCATTTAGACTTAATCTCATCATGTGGGTCTATTCCAACTCTGGCTATATGTTTATAAGGTTTTTTGTTGTTTAAGAAAAAGTGTAGTGAAGACTGAAATTCAATAAATCTTTATCATTATTCATAAAATTGACATCTGTTGTCCAAACCACTTTTTTTACCTGTTGATGAACTATTTATATACAATATGATGGGGCGGGGGGGGGGGGGAAGACAAAATGAATGGGTTTTAATTTGTGCTTTTGTTATTGTCCCTGTTCTATGAACATTAACTGGTGCTCTAATATGATACTATGGATTGTTTGTCTTCTTTTTTTAGATAGTTTTCTGATTATCCATGAGCAAAAAGAGCAGTGTATTTATGAAAGTCATAAAATAGCTTATGTGGGTATGTGCAACTTGACCAATATTAATCAGCAGTGGACCTGGTTGCAAGAAGAGAAGCTTCTCCATCTTAGATCTGGCCAATGTCTGGCCATCACCAGGTCCAAGGCTGTGCATTCCCGCAAAGTGATTGTTGCCAACTGCTCTGAGGCTCCTAGCTGGACTTGCTACAGCAGTGAAGGCCTCCTGGAGGTGAAAAACAGCTCTCTCTTCCTTGAGAAACGAAGCTCAAGAGTAGTTGTGAAGAAGGGCAGGAAATATCCCCATAGTTGGAAAAAACTTGATGTCAGTGAGAAGGGAGAGACCATCCATGAAAATCTTTGCTCAAAGATTGGTAAGCCATTTGTTTAAATATGTTTCCTGTCAACTATAAGCACTGACTGGTTTTGAAAGTGCAATGACATTTGACTCAAAGGTGAAGAATCACTCAGAGGCACTTTAAAAGCCATCTAGGATAGTTCAACCATACTGTTTTAAGGATAGTGATAAGAAATGTCTTTTTAATTATATGTGTATATTTGTTAGTTTTCTCCATGCTTTCAGGTAGCTTTTCATGGCCTTTCTTGAGGATGGTTGACACAAAGATGCATCCCCTCTTCTTAGACTCCTTCATAGAAATGAACAGACCAAGATTAGCAATCCTTTAAATACACGCTCACGCCAGTAGTGTGGAAAGAAAGGGCTGTTGTCTGTTTGCCTGTTCAAATTATAGGTAAAGGTAAAGGTTTCCCTTGACATTAAGTCCAGTCGTGTCCGACTCTAGGGGGCGGTGCTCATCTCCGTTTCAAAGTTGAAGAGCCGGCATTTGTCCGTAGACACTTCCGTGGTCATGTGGCCGGCATGACTAAACGGAACGCCGTTACCTGCCTGCTGAAGCAGTACCTATTAATCTACTCACATTTGCATGTTTTCGAACTGCTAGGTTGGCAGGAGCTGAGACTAGCAACAGGAGCTCACCCTGTCACGCGGATTCGAACCACCGACCTTCTGATCGGCAAGCTCAGCAGGTCAGAGGTTTAATCCGCAGCACCACTGTGTCCCTGTTCAAATTATAGTGCTTAACATTTCTAATATATTTTAAAACAAACCAGTCACACTGACAAAAACAAAGAAACATGGATCAGTGTGCATACCCCAGTATGATAGATAAAAAAAGCAACAGATAAGATATACTATTTGCCTGAATGTATGACTGCAATAAACTTCGAATTACAGAATGATTTATTCATACCGCATTCTGTTAGCCACAATGTTGAATCAGCATGTAACAACAAGCCAGCAATTGTTTGGGTGACTGGTGGAGAGCTGGTATGTTTGATATTTTATTTTTCTTTATGACCTGGATCAAGTAGACATTTGAGCTGCTCTATCCATGACTGATGGGCTTGGTATCTTGCATTTCTTTTCCATCTAATATATTTTGAACAAACATGTCTAGGATATAAATTGCAATGGCCTATGCAATGGCTTAGGGGTGTGAATAATACAGGCCAACCAGAAAATAATAACTGGACAGTCATTGTACTTTCCAAGTGACATAAATCCTCTGTACTACAGAGGATAGTAGAAACTCCATCATTGCAACCCTTTCCTTTGGCTTTCTGTTTGATTAGGTTAATGTTTTTAAGCTCCAATGTGTACATTACATGTTAGTACTCTTTAGGTTGGATGTGTATGACTACCACAGGTTCTAATTTATTATTTACTTTTAAAAAATGTTTTCTTATTTTAGTGAAGAAGACATTAAGAGATTAAATATATGGATAAGAAAAATAGTTTAATTCCTTTTTTATTTTGAGCTAATTTTTGTCTTGCATCTACTTAACTATGAGGATTATAAGTCTGAATACTAAATAACTGAAAGGAAATTTTTAGAAGTATATGATAAAATATATTAATTTGAATTTATCTGTGGATTTCTGTGCCTAGTATATGTAAATCTAGATAAATTTAGAAGTACATACCCACATAAACTGATGGAAGGCTAATTTATATATTCTTTTGTTTAACCAGCCTGGATCTGATTATTACTTTGTTGATGCTCCAATTCATGTGGTAAATAAACAAGTTTGAGTCACAAAACACAAAATTTTAACAAACAACACAAGAGCTTCATGCTCCATTCAAAATAAAGAAAAAAAACATGCAAATCAGGCCATAGCCTGAGTAGACCTCTTTGTGGAGCACTTAATCTCTGAAGTAGTCCAGAAATATCATTCCATAAATTATATCAACTCTTTAAGGCATCCACATCTTTTCCTGGAACTGGCTATATACACAGTGAGGATGACTTTCTGTATTCAGATATTCAGTATTCAAAGAGAAAATGGCACAGAGCTCTATGAATGCAATAGAAATTTTGGATTCCCTTCAAAAAGGTGACAGGGTGGAAGAATGGAGACACACCTTCTTGATGGCTGCCCATTTCTGTGCAATAGCTTGTTCCTAGAGGCCAAGATGGCTCCTACACTGGTACTTATTAGGAAAGAGGTGAAAATGTATTCAGGCATAAGACCCTGTTCATTAGGCTGTTCTTATTGTTCAGTTGTGTCTGTTTTTGAGTAATATCAAATTGTAACAGTAATTATATTTTTACTTTTCTAATAGCATTTCAACTGAATAATATTCTTGAGTTTCATGGTGATTAATTGTATTGTTTCTCAGTATGTTTTTATGGATTGTAAACCGTAGAGACAAGGGAATGAGGCTGGGGTTTTGCAATAAATACATAATACTACCAATCATTCTTTGAGTTACTGCCAAAGGATAGTCTTTGAACAAACTTCAGACAATATTTAAAGGCATCCAATTTCCTTGGAGTTTTCCTATTTTTATTAGATGCAAATATTTCTAAAAATCTTCAATATTTACCTGTAAGCAAGTCCCAATGAACACAACAGTTGTATGTCATTGATAATTTTGGAAGTTGCACCCTCAAGTGATTATGGGTGATGCAATTAATTATATGGGCAAACTGCAATCCAGAAAACCATCTTGATGAATTGTTCCATTTGGAAGTGGGAATGTTATTAACTATAACATATTCAGTGCAAATATCTATACACACACACACACACACACACAAATAAGTTCCTTTGTATTTTAGTGGAAGTTCAGTGATATTTGCTGTAAGGATAAAATAAAAACCTTATACCTGGGAATAGATTTTATTTCTTGGACTAGATTGCACTGAACATAACAAGCATACATGCATTTGCCTGCACTGTAAATTTTATTGACATCACTGAAATGTTGAAATACAACTATTATTACAGATTCTTAGGAAATGTTACTTTATTTTTTTCCCTTACAACATCTTCTTAGCTGTATGTCTAAATTAGGACTGTAGATATTTCAGAAACTAGAAAGAAAGAATACTGAAAAAATTGGCATCAATATAATCCATTTTTATCTTTAAAACTAAGCTAACGATATTAAAATATATATTTGTATTCTAAGAGGTGATTGACCAGAAGCCTGTTGACATTAATTATTATTTTTATAACAACTGGAAAAAATTCTTCGTCTCCTATGAGAAGAAAGTTTTAGACACTAAGCTTGACATGAGTAATTTTACACAGACGTTATATCCTCCTTTTGTTTTGTCTGTGATCTTAACCAGACAAAACAGAGGATAAGCAAAAAGGATATAGCATATGAACTAAACGACTGATATAAGTTAAGAAGAAATGGCAATGAGAAAGCAAACAAAGCGTTTCCCAATTATTCACCTCTTGATATAGTGAGTTCCATTCAGCACTTGAAATAAATGAGCATAATTGCATGGGTATTCTTACTTAGTGCATTCTGACTTTCTCCCTAACATTTAATAGCACTACTATAGTCATACAAATAATATGTCTATATAATTACATTATATAAACATTATAATGGTGAAATATTAGTATTCGTGCTGCTTTTCTGCCATAACTTTGCCTTCGCAGTAGCATTTAGTCAACAGGATAGGAAAAAAAACTAAAACAGTAGGTTAGCAAGTCAATTCTACTGTACTTGAAATTTACATTTAAGCCGTAACAGCAGTTCCTTGTGCAGATTTCAAACCTATTTTGGAACACACAATTCTGAAAGTAGTTTGGCAACATGAAACCGCTATGGGAAGACAGGTTAATCACCATTCCATGTCTGGTGAAATCTCCAAGTTGTGATCTTAGAGAGTTTAGCCATAACCCTCAGTTTAAGCCTCTCTATGAATTTCTTCTGCTCCTTTCCATTTCTTGTATCTAACTTCTGTTTTTAACTGAATTTTTATAAATCCAAAGTTCGCAGAAAATATTCAAATCAAGGAAAATCTGGATTTTAGATAAGGAAATGTGGATATATTGCTCTTTGGGGAAAGATTGAAAACATGACTCAAGAACATCTTAAATCAAGCTGAGATGTGGATTTTAAAAGGCATATTGTATTAATATCAGACTAGATGTTTCAAAGTTGTGTTAGCAGTTTGGAGACAGAGGCAAACATTAAATTTATGAAAATATGTCAAAGATATTTAATTTCTTTAGCTAATCAAGATAAAAGATCCAATCTTGGGTAACACATTTAGCATCTTGAGAACTTCAGCTTATTCTGATTTCATTAAAAAGGCAGGGCCAGGCAACCTTCCATTGCTAAGAACCACCATTTTGAGAGGACCACCAAGGGCCCATGGAGCAGAACAGTGATGTGGCCAGAAATTTTCTGTCATTGTTTGTTTGTTTATTTGTGTGTTGAAGTTATTGTTGTTAAACTAGTTACCTAATTTATTTAGCTAGATTTTACACTTTGTCCATACGTATTTTTTAAGAAAAATCTGAAGGCAATTGAATGTTTAAAGCAGTTACCATGCCAGAGCAAAATGTATTGCTCTACAGTACTACAAAGAACGAAGGACTAGAAGTTGAAGTTACAAATATATCATGAACAAAGCAGAAAAATCTATGTGTGGCAAAGTCCCTTGTAGACAGAGAGATGGGAAGCTAAGCTGTGAGTAATAGAAACCAAATACTGGACTCCAAATATGTAAAAAACCTACTGGTGTTTTCCCTTCACCACAACATGAAATAGTTAAGAGTGCCCATCTGAGAAGGAACACAACTCTTGAGACATTTGAACTATATGCTGAGCTAAATAACTTGCAAGATGTTTGGAACAAGGAACATTTGTCACTGAGAAGAACCTCACAAGAATAAATATCTTGAATAAAAGTTAAGATTTATTTTAACAGAAGCTTTAAACATGCCTGTCAATGTTTTTTAAATATGTTTATTTCAGGATGAAAGTTCACAGACTGCTTCTTTTTAAAAAGCAGAAATCATAGGTTGGCATTCTAAGCCTTCATAATTATATGCCAAGTGATCATATTTGGAAACATCTGCTCCTTATAACCCACTAATTACATTTTTTTAGAGAATCTGTAAGCTAAAATTGTTATCTGTAGCAACCAGCCTAGTGTTGTGGCAGCAAAACAAACTTTTGTTGTGCGTGAAGCTCTGTTTTTAGGAGTCAGGTGTCTCGGACAAAACAAATGTGCTCGGGGAAGTGTGATGTTTTCTGTTAGAGGAAGAGATTCAAGTTGCAAAAAATATAATCATAAGCAACATTTAGCAATTAAATATAGAGGCCATAAAATGTCACAGACTGAACATTACTCTCCCAGCCATATAGAAAGGAGATTAGATGTATCTTATCATGGAGGAGGAGAAAAAAAGTGAAATGTAAGCATTGATTTCTGCACTCTAATTTCTGTCATCTCCAAAAGATAAACTCTTCAAACCATAATCCACTGTCAGACATTTGGCAGCCATGTCCCCCAAGTTATTTGTTAAATAGCAAGCAAGTTGACAGGCAAGCTGTAAACCATTTATTATAATGCAGCCTTGACCAACCAGGCTGTGATTGTCAGTCCAAATGGAGCCTGTTTCTGCCAGCCCACAAAGCATCTGCTTGCCAAAATGGTAAAACTGTCAAGTGCCATAATAGTGGGTCACAGTTTCCATACCTTCATCTACATAACCTAAAGATTAAAAATAAGAGATGGACCTTTGAAAGACGACAAGCTCACTTTTAGATGATGATGATGATGATGATGATATTTTAGATGGCTAAATAAAAAAAATCCAGACAATTTATGTAACTGTCACAAAGTTAATATTTTCCAATGAACTGCTATATTAATCTGATTGATGATTATGTGCCATCAAGTCGTGTTGACTCTTAGCAACAACACAGATAATTTTTTCTCCAGGATGATCTTTTCCCAACCTGGTCCTTCAGTTCCACTGCCACTGGAACGGAGTCCATCTACCTTGCTGCTGGTTGCCCTCTTTTTCCTTTCATCTTTCCCAGAACTATGGATTTTTCTAGAAAACTAGATCTTCTCATTGTATGTCCAAAATATAATAATTTTTGCCTGGCCATTTGTGCTTCAAGTGAGAACTCTGAATTTATTTGTTCTATGACCCTTTGTCTGTATTCTTGGCTATCCACAGTATTCTCAGGAATCTTGAGCAGTGATCTAACTTCATCTTCTAGTACCAGGGTTTCCTGTAAGTAGGGAATATCTTCCAAGGCATCTTGGATACTGACATCTCTACTGCACAGAATTTCAGTACACTCCTTTCATCTGTGTTTGATTTTCTATGAATCAGTTACTACCTCTGTGTTGGCATCCTTTAACATACCAATTCATGGCTAGATTTTCCTTTTGAGTTCAGAGATTCTTGGGAGATTCCTTGTTTTTCCATGTCTGTTTCTATTGTCAATGTCTTTACAGATGTCACTGCAATACTGCTTCTTGTCATTTCTAACAGCTCTCTGAAATTCTTTGTTAAGTTCCTTCCTGAGATCTTTCCTTTCTTGACTTTGGCTTCTTTCTTGGCAACTTCCACTCTTTGTTCTGACATTCAGTTTGCTTTCTTCTATGCCTAGAAATAGCAGTACTTACAGATCTCCTAAATCAGCATGGAGAAACCAGCTCTCATGGGATGCATGCTTCTGCTCAGCGTCCCAAAGCCACTTCCAAATAAATGCAGACAATGGGTGGTAAGATCAATTATCTGACATTATGATTGTCATCTTTAAGCATTTATTTCAAATCCATAGCAAGGAACATTTGAGTTCTTCAGAACTTTTCATCAGATAAGATGTTAGACAAGTTCTATCACTTACTCAGTTGTCATTGTTTTTGACCCATATTCTAGCCAAACTAATATGAAGGGCCTTGAAACTTATCAAATGAGTGCAGCATCTTGAGAAGGCTCTTATAAGAGTAGGCAGTCCTACAAATAACTGGGGTCAAAGATCAATTCTGACACCTTTAGCAATCAATTTTGACACCTTAAACTGCACCCAGGACTGAAGTGGGAACCAAATAAATTCTTTCAATGATGCTACATGTTTCATCATAGTGATGATATTAAATAATTCATTATATGCATTCTGATCCAATTGTATTTCTGGTTGTTCTGTATGGGCAACATGACATTAATAACCACACTGAATTATGACTTTTCCTATTTTTGAGTAAGACAGAATAAAAATCAGTATGCTATCTTGGGCATCCTGAGTGTTTGTCAATATACTGTATGGATATGCATTTCATAGGATGTGGGCAATGTTGTGTTCTCTTATAAGGTAATCTCTATATTATAGATCGTAGTACTGAGCTAAGTCATGATTTGCAGCAGAGATGAATATCTATGGACCCACCTAGTGATGACCATGGCATATGAAAGATTGCATCTTGAAATGTAGAAGTAAATGGTGAAAAGCATGAAATCATGAATAAAATAGATAAGGGTCTAATGAATAGAAATGGGTGTATGAAAGTAAGAGAAAGAGGAAGGATGTAATAAGAATGAAGATAGTCTAATCTTGTATAGTAGAATTGATTATTACAATTATTACAATTACAATTACAAGAAGTGAAGGTGTACATTTACATTCTGGAAGTCCCATAGGAAAAGGAGGATAGCTTAATCTCTCAAGTGGAAACATAAGAAAACATGGTGTGAAAACTTTTTTTTTTAAGCATGTTTATCCCACCTTTATTATTTTTATAAATAACTTGCGTAAGTAGCTGAGGACCTTTTTTTATGCAGGTGGTGCTTTGTGGAAACTTTGCTTTGGATTTTCAAAATATAACTGACCAGTTAAACACATGCACATACTAAAGAGTTAAGTTAGGAATAATCATGAATGTACCTAGAGAGACAGCCATCACAGGGGTTCCTTTAGAAATCTGACATCAGAGAGCAATGTGGGTATCATCTTATCAACTCCAGCTCTAAACATAATTATACTTTCAAACAGCATTTTCTCAGTTAAAAGACTATGTAATCAGCTATTATTGTAAAATCGCAAACCATTTAACACTATTCATGTTAACAGTTATGATGTGATTAGTATGTCAAACTATTTCTATGTATGTTTAGCCCTGATTTTATGTACTTTTATTGCTCCTAGATTTCCATGATGCCGAACCATTGGCTCAGAGTACTAAAAATCCATCCCTTCCCTTTAATCCTATAACACGTAGTCCACAGAATTTTATTGGCAGTAGCAATACAGTGATTTTCATCAGAAACGTTACAGAAAGCAACTATAAAGCCATGGGCAAATTCAGTCTTGACAAGAATTTATTTGAAATGACAGAAAAACCCTGGATTCCTACAACTACCCATCATTTCTCTAGCACTACAAAACAGGTAAGATAATTTATTAAATGGAATAGCTTTCCTTTCCTCAACTATATCTTGAAATAAATAAGGAACAACAGGGCTATAATCCAGAATATTGTTCCCAACTCAATGGTTCTGATAACTGGCATTGATGTGAACTATAGTACAATATTGTCATCCACAAGTTGTTAAGAGCTTCCAGAGGTTCTTGCCCCACAAATAACTTGGTGTGAGACTCTCTGATTAAAGCTGAGCTCCAAGGAATAGATGAGATTGTTGCTGCTGTACTACCTTTTCTGCTGCTCAGCATCATCCCTGACAGAGCTGCTGGATTCCATTGCTGTGCTGGTGGTTGAGACCCCAAGGCTTATGGTTCTTGGGGACTTCAATCTACCACCTGGCAACACTGAATCTGGGACAGCTCAGGAGTTCCTGGCCATGGAACTATCCCAGGTCATCAGAAACTTAGATCTGTTTTTTGTCTCAGGGCAGTGAAGATGTGATCTGGTTTTGGAGGACATAGCTATTAGTCTATTGCCATGGTCAGATCACTTTCTGATTGCTTTGCAGCTTACTCGTGCCATCCCACCACACAGTGAGACCTATTAGATCAGCTGGTAATTGATGGACCTGGTTGGGATTCAGAGGAAGCTTGGGATCTCCATGAAGGTTTGGTGGGTGGTTCAGCTGAGGCCCTGTTTGCAGTCTGGAATGGGTGGGTGGCTGAGGCCTTCCTTAAACTAGATTGCCCCTCTGCAGCTTCTCTCCCTGTGCAGAACCAGGACATCTCTTGGTTTTCTGAGGAACTTTGGAAAAAATTGGTTTGGCTTGGCTGTTTGTACTTGCTGTTCTAATCTGTTGTATTTTTCTTTTAATAAGTTGGTTTTTAGTTGTAAGCTGCCCAGAGACATTTGGGAGTTGGGTGGCCTATAAATTAAATAAATTACAGTACATAAATACATACATACATAAATGTGGAGGGCATCGTATTTGGGGGATGTTGGTCTGGACCCTTATTTTGCTTGCAGCCATCACTTATACCCCAGAGAGGCAATAATGATCAAAGAGCAGTATGGAGGTAAGCTGAATTTCACACGCTCATTTGAATCACCCAACCAAGGTTTGGTCATAGGTTTCTCATGTGTCATACTAATATCACACTAGAGTTACTTTGAATTGTATGAGCAAGAGAACCATGACTGCTACTCCATTTGGCAGCCCGGAAATGACTGCTCAGAAAACTGGAAGATAAGCCTAGAGTAGAATTCATTCTTGGTCTATCGCTGTTCAAGGTGTGTTAGAAAGCCAGCATTAGCCTATTATCACTGTTTTGGGAAAAATATTATGGTAAGGGTATACATACAAGTTTCATGTGTTAATTAAGGACAAGACTTCTATATGCATGGATTTTGGAGAGAAATATCTGGCATATGCCTTGATGTGCTGCATATTCAAATGTGTTATGTTCCCTTTCTCTTTTTTCCTTCCACAAACACACACTATGCTCCTCTCCCATTTTGTGCGTTTTTGACGGATCATGATATTACATTTCTCTTTTTCTCTTGCATGTGCGCTCGCTCTCTCTCTCTCTCTCTCTCTCTTTCGCTTTTGACTATCTGCAAAAGCATCACTATCCATCTCTTAGGAAGCAATTTGTTTTCAGTATTTATGAACACATATTGGGCTATATTAAATGCCACTTATTATAATGAAGAACAACATTTCTTTATACACGTAATGAAAACCTTGATGCTGCTGTTATATCTGATTGAAGCCAACCTATTTTCAAGACACAAGGGTACTTGCTTTGCATTTTTATAAATATTTGCTTTAGAGTAACCTTGGGTTGCAAATCTACAGCTCACTTTTTCAAACTATGAGAAAAACTGTGCAATGCCCATTTCCTGAGAGAGAGAGAGAGAGAGAGAGAGAGAGATTGATCTTTTTAAAAAGCCTTGGGAAGGGAGGAGGAGGATTTATTAAACCTGTATGCCGCCCGACTCTCAACAACTCTCTAAAACAGCCTGGACCCTGTTCTTGGGGATATATCCAGGCATTTTCCCACTTTACTCCAGACCTTTCCATCATTTGACACAACCTCAACAGCTTCACTCAGACAGCTTGGGGCAAAGATGTACAACTGGATATCATCAATACATTTATGATACTAGCCTTTACTGTTTACAGTAGTTTCTACTATGACACTAGTCAATTTTCCACAGTTTCTCTTATGTTCCTATGTATGTTTTGAGGGGAAGGTTAATATTTAATTCTTCAGGGTCATTGCAGACTTCACACTAGTGTCTCTGACTTGTTTTCTGTTTCTTTATTTTTTTCTGAATACCATTCCAACAATCACATGCTCTCATCTGTGCCATTTTTGAAGGCCAAGGACATGCACAAATCTGTATCAGTTGATTTAATATTGCAAGACTGAACTAACCAAATGAAAGTAAACAAATGGACAAAAATGATTTCTAGGACTCCTTGACATATCAATTAAAATAAATACTAAGTCACTATGTGTAAGTAGCATATACCCCTGATCTCTGGAATACTGCAATCCAAGAAGGACAGAAACTATTGTAGAAGAATTGCCAGATTCCAAGACCTTTCAGACTTCTATGGTTAGATAGAAGGTATACATGGGTGAAGGGGAAATAAGAACCTGTTCCTGCTGTATGCTTTGCTCTCAGTCTAGGAGGTTGTTCATAGAATGGAAAGGCTATGGATCTTCTGCATGCCCCAGACCTTTCTAATTCCATCTCAGGCATGTTTCCCTTTTTGATATCACTATCAGAGCATTAATGATAGAGCAGCAAGGGTGATGAATGTTTTCACATCAGTTAGGAGGTGGCTTGTGAGATGGATCTTCATCCTTACCTATAGAATTTTCTTTCCATTGGCAAAGGGAAAGAACAATACCATTTTAGGACTGAAAATACTGCTAAAAATATAGCCATGGCCATATTGATTTTTAATTATATTTTATCTTTAAAATCAATCTTACCAGTGGAGTGAAAGATAGTAAATCTATAAATGGGATTAAAGAGCAGCCAGGAAGTTGCAAACCCTTAGCCAACTATCTCAGCAACATAAAGCGAATTCTAACTTTTTTAATGCTTCTCATATTTAAACTTCTTGAAGAACCCTGATAATACAATTTCATTTGCACTTGATTAGAAGCAAATTGCACTGAATTCTGTAGAATTTATTTCTAGATAATTATGAATAAGTGCACTTAGGACCGTATTGTTACTAATGAAGAATCACTATGGGCACTTACTCTCAACCACTGGCTTCACCCTACTAACCTTGTACTTCCTGCCACTGTGGGAATGTTCTCATGGCTTCAGTAGAAGAGGAAGTGGGAAGAAGAAGGTCCTCCAGCTGGCCAATAGAAGAGTGAAAAAAAAAATGGTACTCTAGCTGGTGTTCCACCCTTCTATTCTCATTTCCTCACTGCATTTTCTTTCAGTGAAGGAAAAAAAAGGGATTGCATTGGCAGAACAACAAAGCCTCTTTTCTGGATACTCCTGAAGCATTTTTTTGGTGGGGGGGAGGAAGGAGCCAAGACAACACACCACCTTGACTTCAGGAAGGACTGGGGAAATCCCAAGAGCATTGAGATGGGATGATATTTCACCAATGAGAAGCCACCCATCCTGCAGCTCTGGAGGAAATGCTGCATGCTGCCTTCACAATATTTCCTCTGGAGCAGGAGTTCAGAAAATTGATCACCCCAGTTCCCAAGCCATATAGTATCTTGGGGATATGGGATCAACCCCCAGTGAGTGAGGCCAGTGAGTCCTCCTGAGGGAAGTGGCACTTCTTCAGGTTTTATAATTCTTTGGAGTATCTATGACACGTATACAAGGAATGATCCCATAAACATTATGTATTCCAGCTACTTAGAAAGTACCCTGAATGAATGACATTTCTTATGAATAAAAGAAGAGGATACAGATGGCAGAAATACATGGGCAGTCATGGCACCAGAAGGAAATCGGTGACCTAAATAAATTATTTGGAGCAAGGCTGAACTACAGTTACAGCAAATATCACACTATTCATTACAGACCTGCAGAGCTTTGAAAGGTAGTTCGGTCTGTCAAAATTTACTTTCTCAGCTCCAAATTCTTTATTAAGCACAACCCCAAGCCTTAATTATGCTTAGAATATTATACTTCTGTGATTGTCTTGCCAAGGCAACTGAGAGTCCAGCTTAGCTGTCAACACTTTGGGGTCATGGATGACCAGTCCAGTACATACTCTTAGGTCAAACTGGCATGCACCCTTGGTCAAAACTTACTCTTAAATTCTGTATGATTGAGGTAGATTTAAGTATCTAAACAATGAATGAATGAGTACCAGGCTAACTCTTACAGGCACTGGCTAAAACATTTACTCCTTTTAAATGTATTTATTATAAATCATTTCTACTGGAAGTCCATTTCATAAGGCTGGGGCTGCTACTGAAAAGCAGTGCCTTCAAGCCTTGGCCCTCTTCATCTTCCAAAATGGGAAATAACCAGTGGCTTCTTCCAGCACCATCAAATAGGTTGGTCTGACTCTAGTGGGAGAATGCAGTCCTTTATGGTGCTAATCCATGAAGACCTTTAAAAGTTAAAACCAGCAATTTAAATTGTATCCAGCAGCATATTGGCAGCCAGCACAAGTCTGCAGCACAAATGTAAAGTGCTGACTAGCATAGGGACAACAGCACTTAGAACCAACTGAAGCTTTCAGGTGGTCTTTAAATGCTCATGTGTTGCAGTAGTCCAAGTGGGTGTTAGGGTGTTGTCCCTATGCTAGGGACATTTGTGCTGGAAGAAGCCACTGGTTATTTCCCTACAGGAGTCACTGTAGCAAGATCCTCTCACTCCAGGTAAGGTCACACTAGCACACAAACTGATGATGGACAAAGCCCCTCTGGTCATAGCCTCCACTTGCTGTTCTAGCAAGACCCCCTAGTCATGGACCTGCTCCTTAGGGGTAGTGCTTCCGCATCAAGAGATACTACTGGAGCAGATAGACAGCCTCAACAGACAGTAACTCCATTTTACTGGGATTCAATTGCAGCCTGTTCTCTCCCCTCTAGCCTCACACAAACTCTGGGCACCAGGACAAGACTTCAGGGGCAACACTAGCTGGGCTTGGGGTGATGAAGTAAAGCTGTGTATCATCAGCAACATGACAATAATGAACCCCAAACCTTCAGGTGATCTCTCCCAGTGGTTTCATGTAGATGATAAATAGTAAGAGGGAGAAGAGGCATCCCACATGACAGCAGCCACCAGGCCAACCTCTCCTCCCCCACCACAACTGACTGGAGCCATCTACTGAGGAGGAAGTGGAACAACTGCAAAATGGCACATCCATCCTCAACCCTGCCAGCAGAAGGATACCATGATTAATATCAAAAGCTGCCAAGAGATCTTAAAAAACCAGGCCAGGCACACTTTCCCATCCAGGTTCTGACAGAGGTTATCCACTAACATGACCAATGCAACCTTATAATACCATGTTCCACGTGGCCAAATTCTCTTACGGACCCTGTCCAACTTCCAGACAATCATATGACCGACCCTTCAACCCATTGCTAATAGGCCACCTTACAGAAGTCTCCATGGCTGGTCCAGGTAAAAGAGAGGTAAGAAGCCAATAGTGGTGACCATAGCTCCACTGGTGCTGCTGCCATTTCGGCCACAGTCTGGCAATCACTGCAACTTGTCTCCCCAACAGCACTGTCGTCCCAACTGCCATTTCTCCCCAGCTGTCTGACCTCCTGGTCATCCAAAACCCAGGTAGCCTTCTCCAACAGCCCAGCAGGGCCTGGATCACTGGCATTAGATCACTCCACAAACTGAGTCCTGTTCACTTTGTTTCAACCTTGCTAACATCAAGCCCTACTTTACTTAAATTATATTCCCTCTTCTAATTGTCCATCTTACACACACCTTGAACTGACTACTCTCACCAATGCTATCTTGGCAGATGCAAGTTAAACAGTAAAATAAAAACCACAGGAATGGTAGGAAAATGGTGAATATCCTTCTCTCTGTACCAGCCTCCTTCTCTGTGGCCTTCTAATCTCTGTGGTATTGTCTTTCGGTTGCCAGCCTGCTTATGCCTCCTTTGTTACCTAGCATAATAGTGCCAGGAAGCAAGAGATCTGACAGAATTTTAGGCCTTGTCCAGAAGACAGCAAGTTTTATCAGTGTCTAGCCAGCCTGGCATCCTATTAAAGAGAGTGATGAGGGACCTCTTCCCAGGAAGGACCAAGTTTGCTAGTCAGGTCTGCTATTCTCCTGGTGTCCACAAAATTGGAAGTAGCAAAGTCACACCATCTCATAAGAATAAGCACATAGGCCTTCTTTATTGTCATATGAAGTATAACACCCCCAAGAAGCAAGTGGACAGAGATCACTTTTTAAGCAGCTTTTGAGAATTATTTCTAGTTTGATGTAGAACATCTTCTGCATTGGCTCAGCACACGGGCTCTTTGCTGGATAATCTGGAGGTACTATCTCTGTCTTGAAAAGAGGTTCATGGGAATATTTCAAAAATAATTGTGGTGGAATCCTTGGAAGTACCAAGCTCAAACATGCCGGGGTTAATGTTGTGTAAAAGTTCTATCATCCCTGTTATTTACATTCCATTTTTCCTACAATGAAGCAGCTGCAAGCATTTTTATGCTTCCATAGTATAGGCCATAAATTTTTTTTTTTAATTTAATCTCAAACTGTCTTGAATTTAATTTAAGTTTGCCTCAAATTATAAATTCAGATGGAATCATGACCTCTTCAAATCTCAGAGATCCAATACAAACTGAATCAGCACTAATGCACATAGGTTATTTGAGTGGTGAAAATTCAGGAAAAAGAATGGCTCAAACCTGGGGAATATATCTTAAAAATGGGGAATTACAGTAGATACAATATCAGTGAAAAATTATTGAAGCAAAGGACTTCTGTCTTGATGAGGAAAATGGACTTTGCTGTCATGATAAATTAATTTAAAAAGTGCTTAGGGTTATTTTTATTTTCATAAAAATGAAATTGTTAGATTTGAAGAAAATGTCAGATATCAAGACAAAAGGAGTGATTTCACAACTTTTGAGTAAACTTCTTAAGGATTTGTATAAATGCTGTATAATTAGAAGGGTTCTCTTCATACTTGTTCTGAATGGTTTTATGAGCTGCTGAGGCTTGTTCTAGCACTGAGAGATTGTCTGTCTATAAGCTGAAATAGGAAGTAGAGAGTGGTTCCTAGTTGAAATTAGAATATGAAATCCTGCATGGACTCCCCCCTCCCCCCCTCTCTCTTTTACAAACCAAAAGTTATTCTTTTTTTCTGAGTTAAAAATAATTTGTTAACGCCATTTTCTAAGAACAAGCCCATTTATTTGCTTTTAATTATGTATATTCTAATGGACCTTCAGCAAAGGATCATTACCTTGTCGTGGTGCTGGAGCTTGAGCACCTCAATGATGCCATGAGCTAAACCGTGAAGGGCCACCCAAGACAGGAAGGTCATGACAGAGAGATCAGACTAAATGTGATCCCTGGGGAAGGTAATGGCAACCCACCCCAGTATTCTTGCCATGAAAACTAAATGGATCAGTACAACCAGAGATATGTCGGTATACCATCGGAAGATGAGACCCCCAGGTCGTAAGATGTCAAAATGCCACTAGGGAGGAACAGAGGATGAGTTCAACTAGCCCCAGACGTGATGACGCAGCTAGCTCAAAGCCGAAAGGATGGCTAGCGGCCAACGGAGCTGGTGGTGAATGGCGAATCCGATGTTCTAAGGATCAACACACCACTGGAACCTGGAATGTAAGATCTATGAGCCAGGGCAAATTGGATGTGGTTATTGGTGAGATGTCAAGATTAAAGATAGACATTTTGGGCGTCAGTGAACTGAAATGGACTGGAATGGGCCACTTCACATCAGATGACCACCAGATCTACTACTGTGGACAAGAGGACCACAGAAGAAATGGAGTAGCCTTCATAATTAATAGTAAAGTGGCTAAAGCAGTGCTTGGATACAATCCAAAAAATGATAGAATGATCTCAATTCAAATTCAGGGCAAGCCATTTAACATCACAGTGATCCAAATATACGCCTCAAACACAGATGCTGAAGAAGCTGAAGTAGAGCAGTTCTATGAGGATCTGCAGCACCTACTAGACAACACGCCTAAAAGAGATGTTATTTTCATCACGGGAGACTGGAATGCTAAGGTGGGCAGTCAAATGACACCTTGAATTTTCAGGTAAGCATGGCCTGGGAGAACAAAACGAAGCAGGACATAGGCTGATAGAATTTTGCCAAGACAACTCAATGTGCATAACAAACACTCTCTTCCAACAACCTAAGAGACGGCTTTATACATGGACTTCACCAGATGGACAACACCGAAATCAGATTGACTACATCCTTTGCAGCCAAAGGTGGTGGACATCTATACAGTGGTAAAAACAAGACCTGGAGCTGACTGTAGTTCAGATCACGAACTTCTTCTTGCACAATTTAGGATCAGACGAAAGAGATTAGGGAAGACCCACAGATCAGCTAGATATGAGTTCACTGATATTCCTAAGGAATATGCAGTGGAGGTGAAGAATCGATTTAAGGGACTGGACTTAGTAGATAGGGTCCCGGAAGAACTCTGGACAGAAATTGGCAGCATTGTTCAGGAGGTGGTAACAAAATACATCCCAAAGAAAGAGAAAACCAAGAAGGCAAAATGTCTGTCTGCTGAGACACTAGAAGTAGCCCAAGAAACAAGGAAAGCAAAAGGCAACAGTGATAGGGGGAGATATGCCCAATTAAATGTAAAATTCCAGAGGTTAGCCAGAAGAGATAAGGAATTATTTTTAAACAAGCAATGCGTGGAAGTGGAAGAAGACAATAGAATAGGAAGGACAAGAGACCTCTTCCAGAAAATTAGAAACATCGGAGGAAAATTCCAGGCAAAAATGGGCATGATCAAAAACAAAGATGGCAAGGACCTAACAGAAGAAGAAGAGATCAAGAAAAGGTGGCAAGAATATACAGAAGACCTGTATAGGAAGGATAACAATATCGGGGATAGCTTTGACGGTGTGGTCAGTGAGCTAGAGCCAGACATTCTGAAGAGTGAGGTTGAATGGGCCTTAAGAAGCATTGCTAATAACAAGGCAGCAGGAGATGACGGCATCCCAGCTGAACTGTTCAAAATCTTGCAAGATGATGCTGTCAAGGTAACGCATGCTATATGCCAGCAAATTTGGAAAACACAAGAATGGCCATCAGACTGGAAAAGATCAACTTATATCCCCATACCAAAAAAGGGAAACACTAAAGAATGTTCAAACTATCGAACAGTGGCACTCATTTCACATGCCAGTAAGGTAATGCTCAAGGTCCTGCAAGGTAGAGTTCAGCAATTCATGGAGCAAGAATTGCCAGATGTACAAGCTGGGTTTAGAAAAGGCAGAGGAACTAGGGACCAAATTGCCAATATCCGCTGGATAATGGAAAAAACCAGGGAGTTTCAGAAAAACATCTATTTCTGTTTTATTGACTATTCTAAAGCCTTTGACTGTGTGGACCATAACAAACTGTGGCAAGTTCTTAGTGGTATGGGGATACCAAGTCATCTTGTCTGCCTCCTGAAGAATCTGTATAATGACCAAGTAGCAACATTAAGAACAGACCACGGAACAACGGACTGGTTTAAGATTGGGAAAGGAGTATGGCAGGGCTGTATACTCTCACCCTACCTATTCAACTTGTACACAGAACACATCATGCGACATGCTGGACTTGAGGAATCCAAGGCTGGAGTTAAAATCACTGGAAGAAACATTAACAATCTCAGATATGCAGATGATACCACTTTGATGGCTGAAAGTGAAGAGGAACTGAGGAGCCTTACGATGAAGGTGAAAGAAGAAAGTGCAAAAGCTGGGTTGCAGCTAAACCTCAAAAAAACCAAGATTATGGCAACCAGCTTGATCGATAACTGGCAAATAAGGGAGAAAGTGTAGAAGCAGTGAAAGACTTTGTATTCCTAGGTGCGAAGATTACTGCAGATGCTGACTGCAGTCAGGAAATCAGAAGATGCTTAATCCTTGGGAGAAGAGCAATGACCAATCTCGATAAAATAGTTAAGAGCAGAGACATCACGCTGACAACAAAGGCCCGCATAGTTAAAGCAATGGTGTTCCCCATAGTAACATATGGCTGCGAGAGCTGGACCATAAGGAAGGCTGAGAGAAGGAAGATCGATGCTTTTGAACTGTGGTGTTGGAGGAAAATTCTGCGAGTGCCTTGGACTGCAAGAAGATCAAACCAGTCCATCCTCCAGGAAATCAAGCCAGACTGCTCACTTGAGGGAATGATATTAAAGGCAAAACTGAAATACTTTGGCCACATCATGAGAAGACAGGACACCCTGGAGAAGATGCTGATGCTAGAGAGAGTGGAAGGCAAAAGGAAGAGGGGCTGACCAAGGGCAAGATGGATAGATGATATTCTAGAGGTGACGGAGTCGTCCCTGGGGGAGTTGGGGGTGTTGACGACCGACAGGAAGCTTTGGCGTGGGCTGGTCCATGAAGTCACGAAGAGTCAGAAGCGACTAAACGAATAAACAACAACATTCTAATGGAAATTTACTTGGGGACAGAATGATGGTTGCTTTGAAGGCAGATGCTGATGGACAAAAAAAGTAAAATAAATTGGTCATTTTCCATGTTAATGTTTTTCCTTTTTCCACAGAAAATTATTATTGCTGAACATAAGGTTCTGCTTGATATGATATTCAAGATGGGAGAGGCTATATTGATTGTGGAGAAGAAAAGTAACTGCTCCATGCTGATTACTGATTTACTCTGCTAAGATAGGAAAAAGGAAATTTGCAATTCCTGTTTTTTTAAAACAAAACTAAAAAAAAAAGCTGCAGGAGTTTGTTAGGGAAAAGAGGCTACCATCTCAGCTCTGAAGGGCACTAAAGCCTCTGAACAGCCACGTTTTGCTGAGGCTGCTGTTTTGGGGTTATCCACCCCTTTTGCCTCTGCGGCACTCATAATTTGGAGTCGCGATCTGCGTTAGGAAATCCTTCTGGCCCCTGCTCAGGTGCCCTGGCCACGTGTTTCCCTTATTAAAAGGCGATGGCGGGAGGAGAGGATGCCACAGTGTCGTCATGATCCCCAGGTTCATTTTCTTGCATCTGATCAGCTTCAACCTTAGCTTTAGCCTAACGCTGCGTATCCAGTCCAAAACTGTGAAAGTAGTTACTGTTTTCTTCTGGAAGTCATCAATATAAGACGCCCAGAGGCTGGGAAAGCGGAGAAGGCGAGTGACTCGGACAAGCCGAGCTAAATCTGAGTTAAGTGTGAAACCAAGAGGTTTACGTAGGACATTCCAGGGGGTGGAGAAACGCCTGAAGGAAATTATCTCCTCTTCCATCCAGTGTCAGAAATAGCCCTGGGAAAGAAGTCCCAGACGAGGGAGGGAAGGAGGAAGGAAGGAAAAAGGGAGGGGTGGAATTGCTTGCGGCGGCAGCGGAGGAAAGGGGGGCGGTGATAGGACGGGTAGGTAAGAGCGAGGGTGGGAGAGCGCTCCGGGAGCAGCCGAGAAGCAGGGCGGAAAGGGGAAGTGCAGGCGAACTCTAGAAGAAGACTCGGACTTGCAGGTCCGAGGCGCCTGGCGAGGGCCGAGTGAGAATGGCACCTTCCACGCCGCGCCTGCAACCCGCCGCGGGCTGCAGCCCTCGCGCGGCTCGAGGGAAACTTCCCAGGAGCCTCCGGAGAGCCTGCAAGGGTCAAGCAGGCCACTAGGGGGCCGCCGCGGGCTGCTGCATCTCTCGACCCCGCGGGCACGGGAGAAGCCCCCAACCCCAGCCGGCGGGGCAAAAGGAGGTTCCTCGCCCCAACCTTGCAGATCCAAACGGATGGCAAGGCTGAGATGTGGAGCGGGAGCCTCTTGGTGGATTCTTGCGCTGGCCCTTCTCAAGGTGGGTGACGGGCGCTCGCGGGAGCCGGGAGGGGGCTGGCCAGGTGGGGCGCGCATCCCCCTTGCCTTCTCGCTCCCCTTCGCCCGCTCTGGCTCTTCCTTCTCCCACCAGTTCTTCCTAACGGCTTCCCACGACTTCGCCCTCCGCATCGCCGTACCGAACAGGTCGAAGGGGAGGGAAGGGAAGTTTCCCTGCTGGAAACTCTTAGTCCCGAAGACGGCCTTTCAGAGGCCAGTGATTGTGGCTGGGACTTTATTTCGGAAAGATCACGGCTCATACCGTCCCTTCGTCCGCAGCCCCAGGCACCCTAAAGTGAAAAGAATGGGACTCCCAAATCCGGGCTGCCAAAACCGGGGAGGTCAAGATGCAACAACTCCTCTTAGCTGCCATTTAGGGACCGTCTGTGTTTTTGCAGCACTTGTGTGTTAAAGAGGGTGCTCATACAGCTTCCCTCAAAACTCTGAACTATTTCAGGATGATGTGTTGAAAATGCAAGGACCTCAGATTTTGGCCAGTTCTCTTAGGTGAGGGTGAATCAGAAAGAGACCCCTTGCCCCTAAATGGCGTGTGCTGTTTCTGATTGTTCTCCAGAGCGGCCTAGCAGCTCCAGTGAAATGCACCATCAACCAGACAGAGTGGAAGGTCTCCAGCCAGTCAGTTCGTCTCAGGTGGAGCAGTTCAGGCAACCCCTGTAACTTCAGCGTAACCTGCAGCTCCAGCAAGGCTTTCTCCAGGGATTGTCAGCCCTTCCAGAAGGACAATGGTTCCTATGAGTGTGACTTCCAAGGCTTGGAAGCTGGGACTTTGTACTCACTCAGGATTGTTTCTCTCTCTGACGGAGAAACTAGCAATATCACTCTGCAAACAGGTATGAACGACAGGTACCGGGTGGCTGATCACTTGGGAGATGCTTAGAAACTGAGGAAGGATCTCTCCTACTCTATTTTCACCCTGATGCTAATCCTGAATTTGTAGAGATTATTATGTAACATGAAATTAATGTAAAAGGTTCCTTAAAAACTATCTCTCCATTCTTCACTTGATCACTGAGTTCAAGAGCTAGATTACATGAAACAGCATGATTTGAAAACTCTAAAAATATCTGTAATAACTAGATGCTGTTTTAACTGTGTAGTTCTTATTTCTATTCTCTTTTGCAAATTAGAAATTCCTAATTGCTATAGCTGTTAACTTCTTCTAAGCCTATTTCCTTTCATTAGAAATGATTCATTCTACTTCGAGAATCTTTTCTACCTATGTTAGCCTTACTGTAGTTAGTACTTATCAGCTTTTCCCAAACTATTGCCCCCTAGATGTGTTTGGCTATAATTACCAGCATCTCCAGTCAGGGAGGCCATCCTAGGTGGGGATTTAGGGTAGCTGAACTCCCAACTAATCTGTGAGATATCAGGTTGGGTGGTGCTTATCTGGATATTGATTTACACAGCAAATGTTGATGATGATTGTTCATAAGTTATATCTGATTTCCCCCTAATAGTCCCATTAAAATAACTCTGAAAAGATATTGACTCCATTCCTAAGGTACTTAATTCAGATCACTCATTAAACTCATGCAGCCATGAAATGTTACAAGGAGGCATAAGTGGTCCTAAATCTTAAAAAAAAAAAAAAACTGCAATGGTAATATCAATTAATTTTAATATGGGCACAAAACAATGGTACAATATTTTTTATAACAGGATTTTATATATTCCACTATGTCTATTTATTATATATTCCAACATATCTTTATATTAACCTCACAATAAAAGTATTAAAATGACATTGTGTGTGTGTGTGTGTGTGTGTGTGTGTGTAGAGATGTATAAAATAAATATTGCATATATGTTTGGAAATATAAGTAGCAAATTGTTTCTTTTGATTCTAATTTGACGCCAGATCAATAGGAGACCTGTCTATACCCATAAAGAGTATCTCTTCTTCATTTAATATCAGGAAATCTTTGTTCCTTTTCTGCTGATGGGAGAGAGAGAGAAGGGCAATTAGGGATAGACAGAGAGAAAGGGAGAGAGGTAGGTCATCAGCAGAAAAGAAAACAATAGTAAAAGATAGGAACTTTCACTACCTGAACACTGTGCGTGTGTGTGTGTAGTCAAGTTTTCATTTCCTGTCTTTCCTGATGCTACATTTACAACATGATTTACACCTAAATTAATATTTCAATTTGCCTTTTTCAATCCAGTAGTAATATCAGAAATTATTTTTAATACACTAATATTTACGGTAGTGCCATGTAACAAAAATTTTAAAACCTGCATCAGAATGAAGTGTGTATTTAAGCTCTATAAAATAGGTTCAAAGACATTCTGATTATATAAATACAATAGTTTTTAATCAACATGTTTTTCATTCAAGACAGTTACATCGAAGACTAAAGATACTATATTGAATACATTCTGTAAAACAAACCAGCAAACAAACACCAAATACAAGATAGAAATTGAAGTAAGAATAACAAAATGAAAGAACATTGAATTTATTTAAAATCCTTACAAAAAACTGAAAGCAATCAAAAGTTCACGAAGCCTGGTTTCTTATATACATCTTTTTGTTGTAGTCATTGCTAGTATATGGGCAAAGAATAGTAAAATATCATTATAGAAATATTTGATTTCTATGATATATCACTTTTGGGCAGTTGCCAGTCAAGAACTTTGCAACAATGTAAATGGTTTTTAAGTGTTTGCTTCCAGACCAGAGTTTCAGGCCAGGCACTTCCCAAACTCATTGTTCCTTTGTTCTAGCGGATGTCCAAAGGACTGAGTGTTTTGTGTTCTGAGCTAGATAGATTAGATAAAGTCTGAATTTCTGAACTTCACCTTCTAGGCACGCAATCTTTTAATTTGCTTTAGGAGTTGTATCCCACCTCCAATTTGTCATTTGCAGACCTGTTTATATTAAGAGCAATCCAGTCAGAGAATTCCTCTGAAATTCCCTATGTTCCACTGAGAGACAGACATAGGAAAGTGCCTTCTTTTGACTCAGACCATAGACCTAACACCATTAACACTATTGTTCACTTAGTGGCTAGGTTTAAAAAACTGGAACAGATTTATCTGCTTCTCTCTCTCTCTATCCATCCATCCATACACACACACCCATGCTTACATACAATTTATATGCTCTCTATTCCCTTAATGGCTCTGGGCATCTTTTAAGTAAAAAGGTGGTGGTGGTGGCGGTGGTGGTGATGATGATGATGATGATATACGGTAATGTTTGTGGGGGGTCTGTGTGTGTGTGTTTACATATGTCCTTTCCTTGCCAGCCCAGTTGATCCCAGAACCATCTTGGAGGAATGATTGATTGATTGATTAGATTTATATCCTTTTCACTCAGGAGCTCAAGGTGGTATACATAAAACTTCCTTCTCCTACTTTTCCCCAGCAGCAGCCCTGTGAGGTAGATTGGGTTGAGAGAAGTGACAGGCCCAAAGTCACCCGTGAATTCCCAAGGCTGGGGGTGCACCTAATTCTGGGTCTCCTGTGCTGACTATGGAAGCAGATGTCCTCAAGGGCAGTCTGTGCCTTACTGGCCTGCATGACAGCAGTTCCACCACAAAGTTTAGCTACAAAGTTATGGAGCAATTAATTGTATAAGTACAAACCTAGGGGAAAATGTTCTATCCAAAAGGAATATATAATGGGGAGAATACAGTACAAGAGTGAGATCTGATTGGCAGCCTAGAGGGAGAGCTTGCTTCTTGGATGACTTTTGCTAGCCTCAGTGAGCCAGTTGGTAGAGCACATGCATCTCTCCTGAAGTGTTCTCTGCTGTTCCCATGGTGTTCCCCGAGTTGACGAAAGAAAAAGCCTAGATCAAAAGCCATGTAAGAGATATCTGGTGAGACTACACATTGGAAACACTTCCTCTGTATTTTGCCATGGTATGTTCTTACTTTGTATAGTGAGGAAGGAAGCACATAAGAAAGAAAACACATATCACAGCCGTCTCTAGGTCATACCTTTGCAACTAAGATGTTTCAGAAAGCACTTAAACAAGTTTGTTAAGGGATTGGTTAAATCAATTCTAACCAAAGCAGCACCTGACGGTTTTCTGAAACAGCATAGAACTTTAATAAAGTTACAATTGTCTTGTCCCCTTTATACTGTTGTTGTTTTTTAATCCGTTCAGTCGTGTCCAATTTTCGGAGACTGCCTGGACAAGTCCCTGCAGTGTTCTTGGCAAGGTTTTTCAGAAGTGGTTTGCCATTGCCCCTTCCTAGGGCCGAGAGAAAGTGACTGGCCCAAGGTCACCCAGCTGGCTTTGTGCCTAAGGCAGGACTAGAACTCATGGTCTCCCAGTTTTCTAGCCTGATGCCTTAACCACAACACCAAACTGGTTGTCCTTTATGTTGTAGTCACTCTGAAAACAATGACTTCTTCCTCCTTCCCTTGTAATGTGGCTCTTCCTTTACTGTGCAACTCGCCTGAAGGAAGTACTCCAGCATAATCCCATGCTTGTATATTATAGAGATCATCCTTGCTATTCTATAACAATTGCATTGTTTGTGCCATCCTTTATTCATATCAGTTGAAGAAGGAAGGCAGGAATAAAATTCTCTTGTTTTAACATTTTAATTGAATTTATAATTAAAATGCTAATTTAATTGTAAATATTTATATCTATTTATGCACAGGCAAAAGGAAATGTGTATTATAGGTAAGACTGCAGCCTTTTTTATTTCCTTAGGCCAGGACAATTTAACCTTTTTCACACCTCCCTTCTTCTAGTCCCCAAATATCTCATCCCTGCTGGTCTTCCTTCCTTCCTGCCTTCCTTCCTTATTTAATTTTTATCCCACCTTTATTATTTTTATAAATAACTCAAGGCAACGAACATACCTAATACTCCTTCCTCTTCCTCTTTTCCCCATAACAACAACCCTGTGAGGTGAGTTGGGCTGAGAGAGAGTGACTGGCCCAAGGTCACCCAGCCGGCTTTCATGCCTAAGGCGGGACTAGAACTCACAGACTCCTGGTTTCTAGCCCAGGACCTTAACCATTAGACAAAACTGGCTGTATCATTCTTTGATATGTGGTTGAGCTCAATTTAGATCTTGAATAACAGCTATTCCTACTTTTATCTTACATATAAAAAGTATTCAGGCAATTGATGTGCTTTGAATTATAGGCTTGGCTAATTTGGTTTCTGTCTTGGATGTCTTGTTTTTGTTTGTTGGAAACTTGTAGATCCTTTGCCCCCTGCAAGATTTGAAATTAAGAAGGAAAAAGTTACAACCACCACATTACAGGTTTGGTGGAGCCCATCCTTAGGGAAGGTGGATTGGTATGAGCTACAATTGCTTAATAGCATAAAAAAAGTGGAGGAGATACTAGTTCCTGGAGGCATTTCTAGAAGTGAACAGATATTTGCCAATCTCATCCCTGGCAGCAAATATACCATCACCATCAGAGCAGTTGCTGGAAATAAAAAAAGCTCATCAGTTGACGTCAGTGGGTCTACTGGTAAGACTGTTGGGTATAACAATATTATATTTGGCAATATTATTTCACTTATGCTCATTATTTCTCTTCCCCTAAAGGAAAGGGAAAACCAGATTAGCAAATTAGAATTCCTTAAGCATAAATGAATTTTGAAATGGTTCGTGAATAACGTGGACATTTGGGGGGGCATGGGATGGCAAATGACAAAACATGCATGCTGACATCATTTTGCAAATACTGTGACTTATGTACTTGCATCAGACATCGGGATGCAAGCATATAATCACAGCATTTACATGTTGATGCCTCTTTGGTTTGCTCAAGACACTGCAGACAACAAAAGTCAGCAGAAATCCACCATTTAGCAGAAAAGTTAGCATTTAGTCATCTAAAAAGAAGCAGTGAAGTGAAAATAATTTCTCACTAATAATATAAAAAATAATTTCTCACATTATTGTAATAAATACATTGTACTTTCAGATGCTATATGCTATTTTATATATGTGTGTGTGTGCATGCGCGTGCATCCCACACTGTAGTATCTGAAAAAAAATTGGAACTTGTCACATCCACTAAGCCTACAATTACCAGAATTCATAGTCAACTATTGACCAAGGTGGTGGAAATCCTGGGAGTTTTAGGCCTGAATTTAAATGAAGGGCACTCGGTTTTTGAAGGCTAAGTTATATAGGAAGTCCGTGACAGAGATTTCTCTGCTGTCACAAACCTGCCTGTACAGATACTACTGGCAGATGCAACAACATAAAAATAAAAAAACTGAACTGATATTGGGCAGAATAATTCAGACGATGTCCTGATTGGTCTTCATTTCCCAAGTAGTGTAAAAGCAAGTAATGCAGAAGTGCAAATGGGAAAATAAAGTTTGTAAAATCATAATTTATACCCAAAAATATAATTTGATTGGAACAGAAGTAAGATTTCACTGAGGAAGTTAGGTATCTTTCTTGATGCATAAATTTTAATCTATAAAATTTGGATGTCTCTTCAGAATACAAATAAATTTTTCACTGAAATCTAGCTATCTTTATTTAGTAAAATGTATGTTTTAAGGGGGAGATGTTTGTAAGGCTGTTAAAATATTTGCAATATTCTTTGTATAATCCTCTCTCTTTTCTTCTTTTAACAGTTCCTTCACCAATTGAAAATATCAACATCTTAAGTAAGATGCAATCATTCTTTGTTTCTTGGTTGTCCGGGGCTGGCCATGTGGATCAATACAGGCTAGTTTTGCTGGAGAAAGATACTCTGATTCAACAGATGAATCTAGAGAAAGATGTTTTGTCATACAATTTTTCAGGATTAACACCAGGATGTCTATATAATTTGACGATTATTTCAAAGTCTCAGGGGATGGAGAACTATAATGTAAGACTAGTAAGAACTGGTAAGATTTTACAAATCTTTTCCTGAATAAGATAAATAATTAAAGGGTAAAATAAAACCACATTTTTTTTCAAAATAAATCACAGATTTATTCTTATAAATGTCCTTAAAATTAACTACAATAGAATGTGTTATTGATGGCTGAAAGTGAAGAGGAACTGAAGAGCCTTATGATGAAGGTGAAAGAAGAAAGTGCAAAAGCTGGTTTGCAGCTAAACCTCAAAAAAACCAAGATTATGGCAACCAGCTTGATTGATAACTGGCAAATAGAGGGAGAAAATGTAGAAGCAGTGAAAGACTTTGTATTCCTAGGTGCAAAGATTACTGCAGATGCTGACTGCAGTCAGGAAATCAGAAGACGCTTAATCCTTGGGAGAAGAGCAATGACCAATCTCGATAAAATAGTTAAGAGCAGAGACATCACGCTGACAACAAAGGCCCGCATAGTTAAAGCAATGGTGTTCCCTGTAGTAACATATGGCTGTGAGAGCTGGACCATAAGGAAGGCTGAGAGAAGGAAGATTGATGCTTTTGAACTGTGGTGTTGGAAGAAAATTCTGCGAGTGCCTTGGACTGCAAGAAGATCAAACCAGTCCATCCTCCAGGAAATCAAGCCAGACTGCTCACTTGAGGGAATGATATTAAAGGCAAAACTGAAATACTTTGGCCACATAATGAGAAGACAGGACACCCTGGAGAAGATGCTGATGCTAGGGAGAGTGGAAGGCAAAAGGAAGAGGGGCCGACCAAGGGCAAGATGGATGGATGATATTCTAGAGGTGACGGACTTGTCCCTGGGGGAGCTGGGGGTGTTGACGACCGACAGGAAGCTCTGGCGTGGGCTGGTCCATGAAGTCACGAAGAGTCGGAAACGACTAAGCGAATAAACAACAACAACAAGAATGTGTTATATATGCCTCTGACTTTAATGGGAAAAAGTAAAGAGATTTAAGTCTTGAACTATTTCAGAATAAGAAGACTCTACTCCAGTTTATAATATTTATGCCTTCACTGAGGCCTGTCCCATTTATCTCAGTTAAAGGGCTCTTAGAACTCAACAGGACAGGTATTTGTCGGAGTTTCAGTCTCAGCAGACAATGACCAGATGAGGGTAAATAAATATAATAGAGTTAGCACTTGCCATTTTTTTATGTATAACAATATATATAAAACCAAGTGCATTGTGTCCTTTTCATCAATGTTACTTTTTTCTGGTTCAGAAACATATGAATGCAGAAAAAAGCCAGCTAATTTCAGGAGCAGCTAAATATTTGACACTTATATTTGATTCAAAATTCAATTCTCTATGCAATATAAAGTCCAAAGTTTACAATATTCAAAACTGATAACAAGTTAAAAGTATGATTGGAATATTTATGATATTTTATGGACTATTAAATGACTCAGAATGTTTTGATCAAAATATATATCTGATTGTGGGTCAGTATTGACTTTTCTACCACATAGAACACTCCACAATATTATAACGTGATTTCAGCACCAGAGAAGGACTGTGAAAGAAGTGGATTGTTGTGAATATGTTACAGAAGCTACGACCTTCTGCCAGACAAAGAACCACTACATTGGTGTCAGGCTAACAGAGCCTGTAGACTATTACTTTGTCAGTACTGATGACAGAATTGTTTCCAGTTCAAAATATATTTAATACAGAACTGTAAGGATGTGCAAAGCTTACCAATTTGGGAATGGACTAATTCAAAGAAATCCAGTACATTCCATTCTCACTGTGATCATGCCAGATATGCACCCATGCCATTCTGGGGTGGTTTGATGGGTTCCAGGAATAAATCCTCCAAATTGGAAGAAGGAACTGCAGTTATTCCAGGAAATCACTGAACCGCCCCTGGAATAACATGTTGAAGTGTGGGTTTTGCATATCCCTACAGCTCTGGTGCAAGCATTTGGCCTATTGCACTTGGTAGCTAATTTTTTAAACCCTTTTTTTAATAGCTCCAGCCAAAGTCTTAGATTTGATGGTAGTTAATGATGATAGTCTGGATACACTGAAAGTGTCATGGAAGAGGCCTTCAGGGAACCTCGATTTCTACAATGTCACCTTATTTCATCATGGGTCTTTTAAGGAGAGTAAAACTTTACAAGCACAAGTCACAGAGACTTATTTTGACAAGCTAATTTCTGGAAGTCTGTATGAAGTGAATGTCAATGCAATCAGTGGTGAATTGTTCAGCGAAGTGACAGCTCATGGAAGGACAGGTACGTTTCTAGTTTTTCTAAGCACCTTCTAATCAGGCATATTTTGATCTTTAGTGACAATTGTTCTCTGTGCAATAAATACTATGGATTGGATTTAGATTGCAGTTAGTCCTACTGATTTCAAAAGGAAATATTAATTAGTAAATCTTGAACTAAATGTATATAAAAGACTATGCAACATTCCAGACATATGCTCATTTGCCATCATAACTGTTGTGTCTCTGCTTACAGCCTTGCCTCTACAGTAATTTGTTCACCCTTCACCCTGGAGGATATAATAGTGTTATAACTGGAATAAAGTACAGTTAAAGGGGAAGACTGCTGATGGAAGAGATGCATAAAATTCTCAGTATAAATCCTATGCCCAGCCATTCTTCCCCCAGCTAGGTTTAGTACCAAATGGAGAAACAAAATATGTCTGGCAGGGAGAATTTGTACTGTGGGTAGGGAAAAGGTTACTAACTCCTCATGTGGTGATTCTACCCTGCCAATGTGCCACAAATCTTGCATTATGTGGACACAGGATTTTAAATCACAAATTGGGACTTTGTAAAGTTTTAAAAACATTTATTTTAAGCATGAGATGAAAATACATTATTACCTGAGAACAGAATGCTGATAGAATAACAACCTATGGAAGAATTATTTAGTCTGGGATAAACCAGTTCCCCTTTAACTGGTATCATTTTGCATTCTATGTTCCAGTTCCCCAAAAAGTTTCAGAACTGAAAGCAGACAGCATGGGTTGGTTGAGATGTCTGAAAGTAAGTTGGCGTCCCCCCATGGGAGACTGGGACAAATACCGTATTTTACTGTTTGACCGCTCTACATTACTGCTGAATACTACGCTGGAGAAAGATAAAAGAGAATACATCATCAAAGATTTAGGGCTCATTCCTGGAAGACAGTATGAGGTGGTCATTACTGTAGAAAGTGGAGGCTTGCAGAATAAAGCCCACTGCAAAGGCAGAACAGGTGAGAAAACAGTTTGTTTGGGTTGCGTTTTTTCCTATTATAGCCAGCAGAAAATTTGGAAACTTAAAAAGAGATTGTCTGGGATGAGGTCATGGAATACAAATACAAACTTTGGGTAAGGGACTGTGAAGTGCATAAAAACGATTTGAGACCTACTGCTTTAAGTCAATTAAAAGAAGGTTGTCAACTCTGAAATAGGCAATTGTTGTGGGTAGAAAGTTAAGAACTCCAATTTTACAAAAAGGAAGGGAGTAGTCTGGAAAACAAAAGATAGGAGGGTGTATAAGAAGATCAGGGTCAGAAACCCTGCCTTATCTTACGCCTCGTGTTGATTATTTTTCCTGCTACACCCTCCCTTTTGGTCCTTTAGACTTTATACACATTTTGACTCTTTGACACGGTATTTTTCATAACCATAAAGTGCATGTTATCATGGGCTACAGAAATGTACTATTCCTAAGGAAAAAGAGAAGCTGCTATGAGGTGAAGATGATCCACTTTAAAGGCAGCATTATCCCATAACGTGCCTGTTTTATATCTGTTTGTTTGTTTATTTGTTTATGCATGCCTTCGAGTCAGTGCTGAGTCCTGGTGACTGCCTGGACAAGTCCCTGCAGTTTTCTTGGCAAGGTTTTGGAAGTGGTTTTCCAATGCCTCCTTCCTAGGGCTGAGAGAGAGTGACTGGCCCCAGGTCATCTTGCTGGCTTTGCATCTAAGACGGGACTAGAGCTCACGGTCTCCCCGTTTCTATCCTGGTGCCTGACCTTCATGTTTCCATTGAAAACTATTCTAAGAAAATTAATCTGATCAGATGTTCATAACCATGTTTGTTGAGAGAGAGAGTTATTCAGTGGAAACTGACATATTTATGAGTCATTGGATCATACCTTTTATTGCTCTTCTTTGAAGTGTAACCACGTGGAAACTTAATTTAGAACATTGATTGCTAGTAGATATTGGCCCTATTTTCACAATACATCTAATTGAGTCAGTCACTAATCTAGTCAGGTCTCCTTACCAGTGGTTCTAGTACACAGTCACACTAAATGTGTCAAAAAGCTTAGGAATACTCTTTGCAGTAGGAGTACTAGAAGGTTTAATGATAATGTAGCTCAGGGGCATCTGTGGGTGGGTTCATTAAGAGGGGTTCCATAGCCATGTGTAATGGTATGTGGGAAAGACCTTGGGAGACTGGGTAGAGAGATGCTGCCAAGGGAATGGTCAGATAAGAGACAGCATAGCCTTCAGCTGGATAGTGGGCGGGTCAAGAGGCTCAGAAGAGACCCTCCCTAGTTTCTCAGGCTGTAAAGGAAACAGCAGGAGAATTGTACTTTCAGACTTGAAAGTTTGATGTCAGCCTCATGTGGTAAACCAGATAGGAATCACAACTGGATAAGCTAATTCTACTTTATTGTAAAGCTACATTGACAGAATCTCACAAGTCTGAAAGTACAGTCCTACCCCCACCCCCACCCGTCTACTTTACAGTCCAAGAAACTAGGGAGGATCTCTTCTGAGCTTCTTGCCTCACCCATATCCAGTTGCAGGCAATGCTGTCTCTTACCTGACCATTCCCTTGACTTTGCCCAGTCTCCCAAGATCTTTCCCACCATTACACCATGAGATCAAAGCCCTTCTCAATGTACACCATGAGATCAAAGCCCTTCTCAATTATCCCTTTTCTATGTGTATGGAAAAGTGCATAGTTTTGATCATGCAGTCATGCCTGGCATCCTTTTTTTTTCAATTGCCCATGTGAATGTCCCCTGTTATAATGCCTTGGCTTGGCTATCTATGGCTTGGCTACTGCAACTAATCAGTGTTTAGGAGATGTACTGCTAAGTCATGAGTTCTAGTTATGTTTCTTTTCTTTTTTTGTTTTGGTATCCAAAATAGATCACTTGGTTAGGTATCCCCACAGCATGGCTCACTAGGTAGAGTTGGTATAACCATGCTCATGACTGGGCCTTTTGGGGGCTAAATTTACGCCCTCTCCCCGCATTAGTTGACTGGCCTAATTTACCTTCATTGGTGTTTCCACAACATCCTAATTACCCTTCCTTATTAACATTTTTGTAGGAACAAGGCCTGTGGTTTCATGAGTAAATGCTCACTTCATTCAGTAGTCTCATCAGAATAAAGGTCTCTCCCACAAGCATTCTCCTCTGTTTGAAGCCTCTCATTCAACTACAAATCCTTAGTAACATAGCTCAGTGCCGGATGGAATGTAACTGTGTTCAGCACTTAAAGCATACCTCTTCTAACACCAATTCAGTAGCTTGCAAATCCAAACAGAGAAAAGGAAAAATCTTTAAAATAACACATTGGCCTGCAAAAATGATGACCATTCATCTTGTGGCACCAGAAGCTGTGAAGCCAAGCTCGCTTAGGAAAGGAGTCTTCTTACTTGTGGGTAATGTCACAGCTCAGTTGGTAGACAACATACACAAAGTCTTTTTCAACCCATAGCACTACAGCTAAGCACATCATCTGTAACATGTTTCTTCACACCTTTGTCAAAGCAACATCACCAACTTCTTTTCAAAATGCAGCTCCTCGTAAAACCTCAATATTGTGAGGGTATTTTTTTCCCCTCTTCTTTCCACAGCTCCACAGCCAGTTCTTCAGCTCCGTGTGAAGCATGCTAATGAATCCTCCCTAACAATCATGTGGGCGACCTCTCAGGCTGACTGGGATCGCTATGTGGTTTCACTGGGACACCGATCGCTCACAGTTGTTAACAGGGCTCTGGCTAAGGAAGCCAAAGAGTTCACTTACACTGACCTGTCTCCAGGACGAAAGTACACTGCTAATGTCACCACCATTAGTGGGGATTTGAGTAATTGGACTTCCGTTGTGGGACGTACAGGTACCATATTGTTGGTATATTATTAGTCCTGGTTTTTCTTGAAGAGCAACTACCTTGTATTGTTTAAATGTTGATCTTGAATCTGCATGTCTTCTATAAAAACAGACATTGTGTCTACTCAGAATATACAAAATATGAAGAGCTCTGCTAGATTTGATCCAAAGCTGTATGTAC
This sequence comes from Candoia aspera, assembly GCF_035149785.1. Taxonomy (NCBI): domain Eukaryota; kingdom Metazoa; phylum Chordata; class Lepidosauria; order Squamata; family Candoiidae; genus Candoia; species Candoia aspera. The sequence continues at coordinate 45,874,011 of NC_086159.1, forward strand.
AGGTACATGGACCACAGTTCCGACTGGCAACTTGGTCATTAAGTGAAGTGGTTGCTAACTGAAACCATGACTGTGCTTATGTTGTCACTTCAGCTTTCCTTTGCTTTATAGACCTGCAAAGACCTCTTAAATGTGAGGATTGTTCATAAAGTTACTTTTTCATCACCGTCATAACTGTGAATAGTCGCTAAATGAGGCAGTCTCTAACAAGGACTACCTGTATTAGCATTCTGTTCCCATAGTAGTCAACTAGATGCTTGCAGGATGCTCACAAGCAGAGCAGGAGCCAAAGCACTTTCTATTTTGTTTACCAGCCTCTGATGCTGGAGATAAATGTCTAGCCATCATGACAAGTAGCCCCTGATAAGCTGATGCTTTATGAATTTGTCTAAGGTCATTTTAAAGCAATTCAGTTCTTCAGTTCATCGTTATCTCTTGTGGTAGTGAATCAAATCTATTATGTCATCTTATTCACATTTTTGCCTCTAAAAGTATACCAATATGGTAACATTTCCTCAGAGAGGAGTTACTTTAGGACCAACCATTTTGATTGCCTTTTTCTGCACATTTTCTAGCTCTCCAATCATTTTTTTCTGTATCTAGTATTCCAAGAATTATAATATATGGGATCCATATAAAGGCTTTACAATATTGGCAGCTTGGTTTTGCACATAGGATGTACGTTTTTCATAGCATTTGGTTGCTACATTTATGTTTTCATTGAACTGTCACAACTGCAGTATTTCTGCCTTGGTCAACCTTTCCCAGTAAGATACAAACACATATATGCAATACTAAGAGGTTTTGCCCCAGTGCACGTCATGGTATGCTTGTTTACACTGAACTCTACTTGCTAGGTCATTACATATTCCCCCAGTTTGAAAGGTCCTTTTGCAAATCTTCACTACCACTTTTTTGTTTTAACCATCCCTATTTGGTTTTGGGAGCAAATACAATCACCCCACTCCTTACCCCTGACTTCCTTAAATCCTTAAATTATAAAACTTTGATCCCAATTCAGTTTATTGGGGAACCCCACTATTTACATGTTCCATTGTAAGAATTGTGTACTTTTCTTACATCTGCTTCTTAAACTAAGTTCTGTCCATAAGCAGATTTGTCCTCTTACTATGTAGTTTTTATCAAAGAGTTCTTGGTGAAGAACTTCCTTGAAAGCCTTTTGAAAGTGCAAGTAAACTATGCCCACTGCATCATGCCACCCACGTGATTCTTGGAAACTTCTACAAGATGCGTTGCATCAAGATCTCTTTTGGATTGCATTTTCATTGATTTATATATAGGCTCCTGTAAGGAATAAAAATGCTATAGCCAGTGCTCTTTTTTTAAAAATAATAATAATAGTATTAATGAACTGGAGAGATCTTCCTGTACATGGCAAAAATATGTGAAGTGTTGCACCCCCCAGTACTGACACTGATTCTAAGGGCTTTTATTCCCAAGATGCCAAAAATTTTCAAATTCCAGAAATGTTCAAACCATTTGAACATATGACAGTGTATTTTATTATATTATTGATACCAGCCATGCTTCTAAGACCCTTTTCATGGATTTAACTGGAATGACTGTTAATATTTATGTATGGTAAATATGTATATCTCTTCATTAACCATAATGCTAATGTTACAGTCCCAGCACAAGTGATGAGCTTAAATGTAGCAAACCAAGGAACAACCAACAGTCTATTCACCAACTGGATAAGGCCAAAGGGAGATGTAGATTCATACCAAGTGTTGGTCATTCATGAAAATGTTGTCATAAAAAATGAGACTGTTTCCAGTGATACCAATAAGTACCACTTCCAATCCTTAAAACCTGGAGGACTCTATTCAGTGGTTGTTACCACTCTTAGTGGAGGAATATCTTCCAGACAAGTGATTGCTGAAGGAAGAACAGGTAGGTATCTATGTGTATATGTCTCAGTGTATATATGTTACAATGATTATATCAGGCCTGTCCTTCATACAGGAAACAAAATCAGCAATATTTTAAAATAGTGGTCAGGTGGCCTCTGGCTAACTTCTCAGGGTAGAAGCTGGTTGGTTGGACTTGGGTAGGAGACTGCCAGGCTATAAGCTAGACTGGCAAGTCAAAAAACTTCTGGAAAAGCAGTGGCAAATCAATTCCATATTGCTACATGGTTGTATCCATGAAATCATCAGGAATAAAACTCAACTGGAATAACAGTAGTTCTTGGGGAGTAAAATGTCCAACGGTAGTTGTGGTGGTAGTGATGATGATAACTGAAAATGCCTTCTTCTTAAAGAACTAGGTGTTTTTATTTTTAATGTTGCTCATAACTCTAAAGTATTAGAGCAAATCTCTGTCATAAAAACATTCCTGGATTCTGGAATATGCTAGAACAGCTATTTCCAACCTGATGCCCAATAGTCATGCTGGCTGGGGTATAGGAATTGGCCAACATATCTAGATGACACTTGGTTGAATAACGTTGTTTGAGATGTAGTGGCTGGCTTTACAAAGTTAAGGGATCTGGAGCAGTACTTCAAATGGAGCATGCAGGGAGGTAAGAAAAAGGAAGCTTTACTTTCTTGAAAGGTAAAATAAAAATGTGTGTGTAATTACAGGTCGAGAGCCAGTTTGGTGTAGTGGTTAAGGCATCAGGCTAGAAACCAGGAGACCGTGAGTTCTAGTCCCACTTTAGGCACAAAGCCAGCTGGGTGACCTTGGGCCAGTCACTCTCAGCTTCAGGAAGGAGGCAGTGGCAAACCACTTCTGAAAAACTTTGCCAAGAAAACTGCAGGGACTTGCCCAGCCAGACGCCAGAAGTGAACACTGATTTGAAGGCACCCCCCCCCCCCAAAAAAAAACAGGTTAAATTCTTTTTTTTTTCAGGTCTTTGGAAAATTCATCTGGCCACACAAATTGAAACTGTTTTCTTGGGATTGACATTTTTCAGTATTTCCAAATGGAAATAATGACAGTTTTGTTCATTAAGTTTTGTTCACATTTGTATCATGGATTTTGCAGTCTTCAGCTTATGTAAAAGCTGCCACCATGCACACACTCTTTCCTTGTGAGAATAAAGCTGATTTGATTTTTAAAAATGGAGATATCAGAAGAATATATAATGAATATTCATGCACTTTTGACTTCTAAGGAAATTGGACAGCAGTCTGGTGCATTTCTTAAGTGATAGGTGGAATGTTCAAATTAATGCTTTCCAATTACAGAATTTATATATTTGAAAAGCCTAAATTAGGAGAGGTTTATGCATTTCGAGGATATATCATTTTATGATATGATTCAGAAACTTGAAAGATCAAGCGTCAAAAGACTTAAACTCCATTCCCAGACAAAAGTGTTCATAATTCTTTCCAGTAGAGGGCAGGCAACTTCAAAATTTATAAATGATGTATGTATCCATTTTTAATCTGCAATAGCATTTTGTGAAGGTAATGAATCTTGTTGCAGCACTTCCAAAAGTTTGGCTGATAGTTTTGCTTTTTTGTAGAGGAACAAGCAGCCTTCCAACTGTAAATAAGATTATTCCTTGTATTTATTTTTTGTGTTCTTTTAATTAATATTTAGTGGCTAAGCTCCACATAAATTCCTCTTAACTGCAATAATTGCTGATTCAGTAAACTACTATTGTACTAGTGATGTACAATATGATGTACTAGTGATGTACAATACTACTATTGTACTAGTGATGTGAGTGCAAAGTAACTTTCTTCCTCTGTGCGTCCAATACATTTAACTAGGTTTGTAGGAGAGAGTATTGTGAATGCCATAGCTTATTCAGCAACAAGGCTACAGGGGATCAATTTTAGCCCCCAATTCCAGGATTGCTTTAGGCTCAACTAATTTCCCCCAGTCAGCAGTGTCATATGAATAGGGAGAATAGAGGGTTAACCCTTTATTTCTACTGTACAGTAGAAACAGACATTTAGAACAGGATACCTCATCTCCGTTTCTCTCTCCGTTTTACTTTTCATTCCCTTGTGGCCACAGAGCAGATGGGGGGCAGGGGGAGGAAGAATAAGCATCCCCTATCTCTCCCTGTGGTAACAGTGATCCCAATCAGCCCATTGCATTTTTTATCTTTTTCTCCATCGTGTTAGGAAGGAAAAACTTTGTGGTGGCTGGAGGTTGTCAAAGATGGCTGCTTCCCATTTGACCAGAGGGAAAAAGAAGTAGAGAGAAAGGCCACCACTTTTTGGTTTTTTTCCACTCAGTGTTTGCTTCGGACTCAACCTGCAATTGTTATGTCCCTCCCCCAACAGATTATCCTGGAGGGAATGTGATTCTCAGTAGAAAAAGGGTAATCCTCTTGCCTTGATCTTGTAGATGAGTATGAGAGAGTATCTAGTCAGCCTCCAGAAGAAGAGCTGTAGTAGCCTTCTGCAGCAAAAAAACAAAGAATCTCATGGAAATGTAAAAACTAACAGCTAGCATTGCATAAGCTTTTGTGGATCAGAGTTCCACTTCAGGACTGGGATCCATAAAGGCTTATGCAATAATACATTTTTGTCATTTTTAAAGTGTTACAAGATTGTCTGTTGTTATAAATGTGGACCTTATCTGGAGAGTTTCTCTGAACACACAGTAAACTGAAAACTTTCTATTGCTTTGATGTGCAGTTCCTTCCAGCGTAAGTGGAGTAACTGTGAACAATTCAGGGCGGAGTGATTATTTGAGTGTTTCCTGGCTGCCAGCTGCTGGGGATGTTGATAGCTATGTGGTGACGCTCTCTCATGGAGGTCAGACTGTTCATATCCTCACCATTGCAAAATCCACCAGTGAGTGCTCCTTCAACACTCTCATACCGGGTCGCCTCTATGATGTGACAATAACAACCAAGAGTGGAAAATATGAAAACCAATCCTTCAGTCAAGAAAGAACAGGTAACAATAGCTGAAGGAAGAAGTTTGAATGTATTCAACTAAATACAGATCTACCGTAGGTCTGTTATATAAGTGTATAGCTATGTGTGATAGACACGCGCACACACAGTGTATCTCCCTGTATGCTGTATAATGTGAAGAAAGGAACAAGACTAAGTTTTGCTCTTAAGCTAATGGCAAAATACCAGTTGAACTGACTGCTTACTAAATAGTTACATTAAAGGAAAGTTTTGTGAATGAAAATTGTTAAAAGACCTTTAGGAATTAAGAATAAATAATATGCACTTTCATTTAGAATAATATATTGGATACTAAAATAGATGAAAACAAGAGCACTGTTTTTGAATATTCAATTTTATCATACTGTATATACTTAGTTTACATTTAGTATTTTTCTCATAAAAGAATATAAAACCAGTGAGTTGTACCATAGAACAAAAAGTGTTTGCTATTATAAGAGGGAATCATTAGTTTCTAACACAAGGGTAAGAAGACCCAAAAAATACAACCGCTTATTCACCCATATAAATCAGTGTGATATTGAGGAAGAAATATCTGTAATTATAAATTATTGTATATTTTCCTGAAAGACTGGATTCCAATCAACAGTTTACAGAAAGAGGTTCTAACCCTTAGTAAATAAAGTAATGATTTAAGAACTATTTAGTATTTAAAGTGCTCTCCAAAACTGACTATTTATTTACTGCTTGAGGCAGGGGCAGAGGAGAGCTGTGCTCTGGCCAGCTGCCTGATGATGAATGTGGAGAGGTGGGGCTCAGGTGGTGAGCAACTTTGTCCTGGCCAGTTGACTGACAGTGAATGCAATAGGCAGAAGTTTAGGCTCTGAATGGTCTCTGCCCAGCTGACTGGCAGTCAGTATGGGGGAAAGCGGAGCTCAGCCAGCATGGAAACTGGCTGCTAAACACAGGGAGGCTGCAGTTAACCACCTGGTAGAAGTCCATGGACCACGGTGATTCATAGACCACAATTTGAGAAGACTGTTTCACTGGCTGCATGAATGGTTATATGAAGCAGACAAATAGACTTGGGAATGACAGACAGTGAAAGGAAATTGAAATGCAAAAGCTGTTGGCTGCAGTAATTTTCAATAAAACATAAATGTATATGAAGTATATATCACAAGAAAACATAATGCTACTCCTACACTTATTAATATATGGACTAAAACCCCATATTTTGATTAAAGCAACAAAATGTTATACAACCCTCATTTCATTCATTCATACTACAGCCCTGTGAAATGAACCATTCATATAGATGAGAACAAATTCATGATAAAAGTAGGATTTTTGCTCACTTTTTACATATCCAAACAAATCATTCTGGCTTGGATAAGAAGACTCATTTGTAATGTTAGTAACTCGGTAATTACTGGTATAGAACCAGATGAACATTAAATGCTGCCTACACAACACTATGAGAATATGCCTATCTGGATGTATTTTACCATATACAACTACAGCTAGGTCAGGATGATTATCTGTTTCTTAGATTTGCCCCATACCAATTCCTATCTCAAATTACTTTGAGTGTGTATTGACATTTATTGTATCAGATATCAGGACACACTGAAATACATTTTATCTTTTCAGTCCCTTCAAATGTCCAGGGACTTACAGTGAGCAATTCTGCAAGAAGTGACTATTTAAAGGTATCTTGGCTACATGCCACTGGAGACTATGACAGTTATGAAGTGATCATCAAGCACAACAATGATTTCATTCAAACGAAAATTGTCCCCAAGGATGTGAATGAATGTGTATTCACTAACCTGATTCCAGGAAGGCTTTACAGTGTAACTGTTTGCACAAGGAGTGGAAAATATGAAACCAGTGAAAGGGCCAGTGGAAGGACAGGTAAGTGAATTTTCAAGGGTGGTTCAAAGTAAGTTATATTTTAAAATTAAAAATCCAATTTAAATATTACACTTTTGAATTGAGTATCTTATTAATTAAAATGATTATTAAGAACAGTTTTCCTATATAAAAAAAGGTCAACACAAATTCAGATATCTCTCTTACAACTTGATGTTTAAGGCCAGGAGCTAATAAATTAAAACTGTTCTAGAATCAAGGTGATGCCACTTTGGAACTTATCGTCATCCAGTATCCAGTCATCCAGACACTAATTTGTCCAGTGAGTGACATTCTTCATTTCAAGAATGTTCTGGATCAGGCTTTTCCAAGCTGATGTATCTATCTAGGACTTATCCCAATACATATAGGTGGCACCAGGTTTGAAAAGATAGTTCTGAATACTTGTAGAAATCTTACAGTGGATTTAGTAAAAATATGCCCAAATTAAACATGTATGTGCATGTATGGATGTGTACATGTGTGGTAAATATATTCTGGGAAGAAAGAAAGAGGTAATATCTCCTGTCATACAGAATTTCCTGTAAAAATATCCCTATACATTCTTAAGAAACAACTTGAATCATAGCATGCTAGTTATCACCAGAACAGTGTTTAACCCTCATTCCCCAAAAAGAATAAGTAGAACGTTTTAACATGTTAAAAGGATATGTTAAACTTTTTACTCTAAGTAAGGAATCTTAAGTAATATCCTTATGTAGATGCCATGTCAAAAAGCACTATTGTGTTATAAAAGACGTATCAGTTGGTTTGCATGATGCCTTTAGGTTACGTAAATATTTCTATTAAGGTACAATGCAACTAATTACAATTCATGCTCACTCCATGAATACATGCATTTCAAAATGATTGAAATAATTTCTGAATGTATGCATCACCCCAGTTGTCATAGGGAGCAAGAACGCATCCACCCCTGTATAGCCAAGTGAACAAGAAAGGATTGTAGGCATTCTTCTGCACCAAAGAACATAAATCAAGTGGGCTAAAGAAATGAATCCCCTCCTTTGCATCTAGCATAGAGATGGGGCTTTCTTCCTCTTCCAGTTCACAACAGATGCTTAATTATCAAGTAATAAGCTAATTACATTTTTTATAGTAACTTCTTGATGGCTAATAATATCTGTGGTCTTACTTACAAAGCTGATTGAAATGGGTAAACTGCTCCTCAAAGCTGTGTGTGTGTGTGTGTGTGTGTGTGTTACCTGACACTGTCCTTTCCCTCATTCTTCAGTCCCAGAATCAGTAAAAGAGTTGACTCTTCGTGACAGAAGCACTGAAGACTTATATGTTACTTGGTCCAAAGCTGATGGGGATGTTGATCAGTATGAGATCCAGCTTCTCTTCAACGACATGAAGGTTTTTCCACCTAATCACCTTCAAAATACTGTTGAATCATTCAAGTTTACATCCCTTACTCCAGGACGCCTTTACAAAATCGTTGTCATGACAATAAGTGGTGAAGCACAGCGTTCTATTTTCACAGAAGGATTGACAGGTTAGGAAAAAATGTATCAAAAGACTTCTGAACTTGTCTCTGTTGGCAGGTAAATGCATGTACACTGTGATTTTTCACAAATTTGGGAGAATGCAGTGTGGTCCAGCAGATCCCAGGAAGGGAAATGCATTTTTAATTCTGTGCCTATGGATATGAGTTTTCTTTCCCCACATGTAAAACAGGGAATAAGTATGACTTAACATGCAAAAAAGAGCATGAAAGAAGGGGCTGTGATGATGGCCATGAATTTGGATGGCTTTTCAAGGGAATTAGGGACAGCGCTGCCTGGGGAATTATAATAGGTATGTCTCTATTTTCTGGGTGTGAGCATCCTAAAGGTATTTGCTTGGGCAACTTGAGAAAAAAAATGCTAGGCTGTAAAGGCCTCAGCCTGGTCCAACATGACCATTCTTTTCTCATGGATGCTGGCCCCTTAATTTGGAGCCAATTATTTTCATCCCTAGTGTAACATTTGGTATGTGTTTATTCTAATTCTAGAATTAGAGCTGCATTGTGGGAAGCTGGGAAGCAAGCAGCTGATAGGGAAAGGATTAGCAAACTTCACTCACATGCCCCTTTTTCATATTAAATTCTAGATACATCTCCTCTTGTTAATGTGATTGGGACCAACATCCTTTAAAGATTTAGGTCTGTTCTATCACAAAATTTAGCCCTCTGGGTAGCACAATCAAACTCTTCACTATGGCAAAACTTGTCTTGTTTGCCTTGTGTTTTCTTAGAATTTGTATTCCTGTCTTCTTTATAACACCTAAAAAGTGAAAGCACACACTCATCACAGAATCGTGACTAGACAATTTAAAAGTTCACAGCACTGCCCATCCCACTTTCATCACATCCACAAGTCTAATTTGCCAGCCTGTTCAGAATCCAGGTTTTGAGTATTTATTCTTGGTACTTGCCCATCAATTTACTTTCTGTGAATTCCGATCAGGCATCTGCAATTTTTCTCCAAACTCTTTAGGAACCTGCCTGCCTCCTCTAATAAGAGATTCTCGTAATCTTTGCTTGCAGAATTATAAAATAGATTACTTCTTTATTCTGTAGTCCAATTACCTGTCTTGCACAATTTTATTTCCTGCAATTTTAGAAAATACATGTTATATTAAGGAAACTTAAATGAACTTCCCTGGCCATGTTGCCTTTTTTGCCTCTTTAGTTCCAAGTGCAGTTAAAAATATTCATATTTCACCTGCTGGAATGATGAACAGCTTGAAAGTGAATTGGACCCCTGGAGGAGGAGACGTTGATTCTTACACTGTCACAATACTTCATCGGAACCATCCCCTTGGTATCGAGACTGTTTCCAAACATGTTTATGAGCACACATTTAACAAACTAGAAGCAGGGGAGCAGTACATGGTTGTCGTACAGACCAAGAGTGGTTTCCTACATAACAATTCAACTGCTGTTGGACGAACAAGTAAGTCCCTTCCTGAAACAATTGGGACAGATGATTAAGAAATTCATCATATTCTGCTGCTGGTGGAAGAGTAAGGCACAGTAAAGAACGGAAGGTAGCTAACTGTATTTTGTTAGGCAGTGTGGTAAAGCACTGTGGCTATTCTACCTATGACTACCTTTTAGAAAAACAATTTTTTATGCTTGAGTTATGGGACTCCCTATCACATTGTCAAGGAAGTTCTCAGATAAATTTGGAACTTTTCAGCCAAGTGACACATGTCACCCAGTACTTGCAGGGGATATAATATGTCTACTAAGATTCTGCCCTGCCTTTGATGCACTTTTCTGTGATTGTGATAGATCTCAAAACAGCTAAACAAAGGATACTCAGTGTCATGAGTAAGGATGGCGAGCAGGGGGCTCCCATCCAGGCTGTAAAGCGCATGTGTAGTACTGAGGAATTAGGTAGCCATTCAAAGAGACACAGATCAGGCCCGCCTTAGCCTTTGGGGTTTATATGTCTGGGTTTTTCCCACGCTTCTTCAGTTTGTTAGGATTTTCTGTCATGTAGCAGTAATAAAACACTAGAGACCTATTCTTGTCTCAGCGTGGTTCCTGGCTGTTAGGACACACAGAGGAAATAAACACAGTAGAAGCAAAGAGTTAAAATATGTTTCTTCCCAAGGAAAAAGGGTACATTTGCATTTATGTTTGTGTAAGTTTGTTGTCTCAGAATCAAGAAGTGATCTGTCTTTAGCCTGTTATAAAGTCTGCCCAACATTTCTTGGTGAGTAGTCAGATGAAAGGAATCCTGGTTTTGGAGTATTAGTATAGATAATATATGCTCTTGATGTGGCACATACGAGTTTTATTTTATCATCATATGAATATTGTAGTCTCCAGCACAAAACAAAAAATAAATTTGTATAAAAATGTATTTCCATCATACATACCTAGAAGCCAGGGGAAGGGGACTCTTTTCTCAGTTGCAAGAAACAATTGAGAAAACTGAGTAAAATAGAGGAGATAATCAAAGAATACTGCTCTGTTACAATAATCAGTTTCATAAGTGACTTTTTAAAAACCTGCACATACAGAATCTCATCTCATTTATATTTGAGGCTAAAAAAGAATATGGGGGGTGGGGAGCTCGGGCTCAGTTCATAAGGCAACCAAGCAGTAGGGACAAATATATATTCTGAACCAGATAATGAAATGCAGTATTTCAGTAACTTTTTTAAAACAGTATCAGAAAAAAAAAATTAAGATATCAAAAACCAGCTGTCATAAAAGTAGCTGAGGTGCTGATTAAGATGTCTGCTCCAGCTATTGTTTTCATTTGCACCAAAACAACTTACCTATATTGTTGTGCCAGATGTGACTGAGCATGTCATCCAATTCTCTTCATTTTAGAGTCCAGTGTTTTGTTCCCACCTCCCCTAAACAGCCATTTGCGGTGACATCAATAGTTCAATAGCAGACATAAATTATAGTAAATATAGTCAAAAATTGCCAAAAATACAGCTTGTAATTTTCAAATGTATGGAAAAACTACTCATTTGAAAGATTACCATTTTTCACAATTATTTAAACAATTATTTCTAGTTCCTGCTCCTGTTCAGGAATTGCATGCAGACAATGAATATAACAGTCACTCATTGATGGTGACATGGAATAGTGCTTCTGGGGTAGCTGAACGTTATGACATCCTCTTGCTGACTGAGCATGGTGTCCTTCTACACAACAAATCAGAACCAGCCACTGCTAAACAACATAAATTTGAAGATTTAACACCAGGCAAAAAATACAAAATACAGATGTTCACTGTCAGCGGTGGCCTCTTCAGCAGCCGAGCAGAAACTGAAGGCCGAACAGGTAATTCCAACACTTCTTCTAGGAGATGACAAAGATCTGTTCCCAAAACATCTGTTCAACTTTAGTTAATTTTAAATTGTATCATGAATATTTGTATTGTTCTTTTCTAATTGAACTGTTATTATTTTAGTTCATTTTCTAGCTATGGAAGCATTACATAAATACAGTATGTCAGCAAATCTGCCAGCATTTCAACTGTCTAAATAATTCCTCATATGAGATTTTAGTTAATTTTGAGTGGTCTACAAACACTGTAAATATCCATAACAGTTTTACCCTTGTTTACTTTATTATCTTTGATTATGAGAAACCTTCGTATAAACTAAAGATGTATGAATATTTCAAATTGGAAGTATTTTGAATTCCAAATGTTAAATATTTCCTAGTACAAGTGGGATTCTGAGTTTTTCTCAGGACATAAAATTTACACACATCAAGGCCCTGGAAATTTCCCCATTAATTTGGAACATATGTAGGTCTTTTTTGTGGGGGTGCTGGGTATTGGTTGGGTACACCAGTATTTTTATAATGTAGTCCTTATATCTCACTCTCAACAATCAGCCCTTTCAGAAGGAACAGCCCAGCTTCATTACATAGTAAATAACATTAATCTACATATCTTAGCCTGTTATTTTGTCGGTTTCTCTCTCCCACACATGGTTTGGTTTGGTTTGGTTTGGTTTGGTTTGGTTTTAATAGCAGCCATTTTTTCTTGCTCTGCTCTTTTTCCTATAATCTCCTACCCAATTTCCAACTTATCCAGTAATTTCATTCCAGTAGGCATGATAGTTATATTTTTCATTCAGTTGGAATTATGTACAAGAGAACTACAGCCATCATTTCTCTTAGGGGGGCAGTCACCTTCACAGATGTGTTCTGACTACAGTGGAATACTGTCCACTATCATTAAAGTGGACCTTTTTTTCTTCAGTTTTTAACTATGACCCAGGAATATGCACATACAACTGTCATATGTCAACTTTCAGTGACAAAAAGAAAAGGAAAATATATTTCATCTTAAAAAAGGAAGGGTTCCAATAATTTAAAAGGAGCATATGTTCCTAAACTGCCAACCTAAGAGTCCACACCACTTTAATGCTATATACCTTTGACTTCACATTCATCAAATTTCATGAAGATGAATCAGTTGTTTTAATTTTATGAGCAGATGAATGCTCAGGAAATTAATGATGGAATATGCAAAATTTCATCCATATAAAGTATAAAGACCCACCTGTGCCCATATAAAAAGTGCAGGACACACAACCTGTACTCACTTTAAACACAATACTGTTCTGTCTCATGTCATAGGATATTTATTTGGGTCTGTCATGTATGCAAAAAAAAAAATGGCTTTGGCAAGTATGTGTTGAAATTGCTGATACAAAACACATTCAATTTTTAATTGTGCTAAGATAGCACACTATATTAACTAAATGTTCTTTTTAGGATTTACAAACCACCTTGATTATGGCTCAAGAATTGCTATGGTGAATAGTCTATAAATAAATGCACATTAAGGTATCCAGAGGATTCTGGAGAATATTCCCTAGCTTATGTAGTGATTAATTTTTTTAGTCTGGAGTGGATGAGATTACAGTGGCATTTATTTCCAGTTAATTTTATAGAAGGAAACTCTATGGATGTTTAATATGTGTCGGTATAGTTTTTTAGATTATTCAGAGGGCACTCTCTTTTCTGATTTCAGCTCCTGCGGCTGTCACAAATCTGAAGGTTACAGAGAGTACCACTGGACGCTTATCATTCAGCTGGACTACTTCTCAGGGAGAATTTGATAAATATGATATATTTTTGTATAATCCAGACACATCTCTTCAGGACAGAAATTCAGGGAACCAGAATCTCCGAAAGTATTCCTTCCAGAATTTGGTGCAAGGCAGATTGTACAAAATGGTGATCATTACTCACAGTGGCAAGCTTACTAAAGAATCGTTCATCTTTGCGAGAACAGGTAAGGCTCTTCATGAGCTAATCCATCAGCAGAGAAATGGGCTTTGAAAACATTGATGGGTTAGTTTAACTGTGAAAAGCTATTATTTATAGGCCTGCTAGTAAACAGTATCTCAGTTATTGTAGTTCTTCCTGCTTGATACACAGCTTTACACACAATGGGAAAGTTCAAATATCATCATAAACTATGGTTTAGTGAGATACAAAGAAGCCTAGACTCTAGTTAAGCTCCCACATTTCTCATGTTTCTTTTTACTGCCCAGCTAGAAGTTGTTTGGAAGCTTTACTCTTTGCTTTTGATTAATCAAAGTTTTCTTTGTCACATGAAGGATATATAATTAAATTAACTGTGATTAATTTAAATTAGCCTGTTCTATAAACCATAGCTGGACATTGGCTTGTCTGCAGATAACTTACCTTTGTCAGTCCTAATCTAGCAATCCAACATTAGTTAAAACAGAAACAAAAGCTTTGAGGGCTTTCTTCTCATCAGTTTATCAAAATGAGCAAAGTATATGAGATTAAAACGTCTTGCTGAATCAGTTTTGTGTGACAATCCAGTAGGACAGTAAGATTCCAGTTGATGTTAAAGTTTGAGCCTCTTTAAGGCAGCCAATCAAAAATAATAATTCTAATGACTTTGTGAATTCAACAAGTGTATATATTTGATGTACAGATGTGCAATCTAGTGGCTGGTACAAATTTTGGGATTCATGTCTGTGATCCTGTGATACCTAATCATTCTTTACTGTCTTCTTTTTAGTCCCAGCACCAGTTAGCAATCTCAAAGGATGCAATAAGAATATGACCAATAGCCTGTGGTTTACCTGGAACCCAGCACCAGGAGATGTTGATTATTATGAATTACATCTTTATAACACAAATGGCACACAGAAGGAAGCACAGCGTGGAAAAGATCTGACAGAATGGCATTTTCAGGGTTTAGTTCCTGGTAGAAAATATACCCTTGTTGTTGTTACCTATAGTGGTGAGCTGACTAATGCAGCCAATACTGAGGGACGAACAGGTAAATAAGAACCCTGTCTTTGCTTTATGTTACTGTGGACATATAATCAAATCTGACATGTAGTCTTTGTTTCTCAATGTGCTGTGCTATGCAAATGCTTTTATAAGTGCTTTATAATCCAATTCTATCCATCTTTTTCTCAGGAGTATTTTCATTACATTCAGTGGAGCTTGCATGCAAGTAAATATGTATGGATTGCTAGGTCATAGGCACAGGTCTCTTTCAGCAAGTTTTTAAGGTTTTAAAACAAATTAATACAAGTTTCACTACTTTTTCCAGTGATCCATTTCTTTTTCACCATAAGAAATTGAAAGATAGTTCTAATAAATGTATTTAGTTCCTTTAATCAGCTCAGATATTCAGATAATCAATTCAGATATCTGCACTTCCACACAAAAGCAAAGGAATTGGAATGGGGTATGGAATTCAGCATGCTGAGAATCTTATATTGTTATATTAAAAAAGCAAAATACTAATGTTTAGGTAAGATTGAAAATGAAATAGGTAGAATTTGATTACATGTTTCAACTTTGGACCAAATTTAAACCTTAAGTGGAACTTCTAGTGATTTTCCTGACCATTCACTGTATATTTATGGGCAGGTGACAAATTTGATAAATAAATAAATGTGTGTAAATTGCAACTCGTTGCCTTAATCAGCAAAAATAAATAAAGAGGATGGTTAAATTTGCATTAGGTAGATCTCAGAATTCTTTCTGCCTCAATAGCATATTGGAAATAAATTTTGTAAAGAGTCTCAGGATACCATCTGCCTATACCTTAGTAGGGTAACTCCCTGAAAAATGAAAAGAATTGTGACAAATTTGGTATGACAGGAAGAAAAGAAAGACCAAGTTAAAACTGGATTGAATTTGGTTAGGGGCCGCAGACAAAAAAAAATCCAGAAGAAATTGGGCAGCAGCTTTGCACGTTGGGGGCTGCTCCATTCTCATCCCCTACTCCATTTCCAGTCATGTGATTTACAGCATTATTAAGGAACTAAAGAATTCCAAAAGCCATTCTCTGCTTGTTTTCTCTGATTTGTTTTAATTTAAACTTTGGGTTTCCTTGCTGTTTTCCTGAACAGAATTCTATTAATGGCCTTTCTTAGTCAAACTTCTAGAATTATAGCCTTAAATGTATTACCTATTCAAATGAAATATGGTTGCATTTTTCTATTTTTCTAACTTTAGTGCCAATCCCTCCCAATACTGTGTCATTTGCTGATGTGACCAATACCTCTTTATCGATCACATGGTTGGGCCCTCCTGACTGGACAGACTATGATGACTTTGAGCTGCAATGGACACCAAAAGATGCCCTCTCAGTCTTCAATCCTTACAGTAGCAGCAAATCAAAAAGCCGCATTTTGAATGGCCTACACCCAGGGAGAATCTATCACTTCAGTATCAAGACTGTCAGTGGTCCTGTTCGGAAGACTTACAGTAAATCCCTTACTGCAACTGTGAGGACAAGTAAGAGCTGGTAAAATCTTTTTTGAATTGAAGCAGAACATTGTTTAAAAAGCTTGAAAGTATTGATTACTTTATATCAATTAGCAGATTCATGACTGGTTGTACAAGGATTATATCTTCCCCCATTTCACATTTGTATAGTACCATCATTTGAAGATTTCAGTGTCTCTGTGGTCATTAATTATGGTGGCCAGACATCCAGAAATATGCCAGACAGTCTGGCTTTTTAAAAGTTGGTCCTCTGTCCATCTCCATCTCTGCTGGACTCACCTTTGTCTCATTTTTTTGTCTGCTCTGTTTCTGACTCCCCTTCAATAAGACCGGGGTGCAAAACTCCAGACAGCAAAACTCTAATTTCAGATTGAGATGCTTACTGCATTAGCAATGTATAGCATATTGTAAAGTCATTCCCCCATAGAATCATATAGTTGGAAGTACCTGAGAGGTCATGTAATCCAACCCCCTGCTATATGCAATATCCACTAGAACATCTCTTGACAGATCTTGCATCTCTGTGCAACTATGTATTTTTTCTTTATGAATAGTGCAACATCCCCACTCTTCCTATTGGGTCTGTTCCTTTGAATAAATTGTAGCCTTCTAGTGCTGTGTGCCAATCAGGCATGTTATACCGTCACCAACATATTTGTCTTCCTGAGTTAGGGTCTCTAGTTCTCTTTGGTTGTTTTTCATACTCTGTGCACTGGTGTAGAAACCTTTGAGGTTTTGAATACCACCTATTAGCATCTTGTTATAGAGCACACACAGCTGAGTATCCATCCTGGCCCCCTGCTTCTCCATTTGTGTTCTCCCTCCTTGGTTCTGATCCTTAGATGCATATTCAGTTCTTCCCTTTTTCACCCTACTTTAATACCCCCTTGGCAAAGCAACACTTCCTTCCAAATTTTGGTAAGATATATAATGTATCTTCCCAGGAATCCTTCCTAAAAGCAGCATAAGCCATTGTTGCAGATTCCAAACCTTTTTGGTGATACCATCACCAACTTGCTGATTTCCTGAATATTGATTTTACTCCTTGCACCATTACCCTCAAGTAGAAGGACTGATGAAAAATTAGCTGTGATACCAGCTCACTTTCCTTCCTTCCCAAGGCCTTGTAGTTTCTAGTGAATCTTTCATATTTCTTCTAGCCATGCCCTTCATCCCCATGTGAATCAAGAGGAAAGGATAGTAGCTGGTGGGTTTGAATAACCTTGGCAACTTCTCTGTCATGCTCATTATATCTGATTAGAAG
Organism: Candoia aspera; assembly: GCF_035149785.1. NCBI lineage: Eukaryota > Metazoa > Chordata > Lepidosauria > Squamata > Candoiidae > Candoia > Candoia aspera. The sequence goes on from NC_086159.1 coordinate 45,891,312, forward strand.
ACAACACACTTCCTGCAGCATCATACTTTGTCTCCACCTAGCTACCTCTGTTCCCTTAGGGGGGAATCATCCATCACCTTGATGTACCTCTTGCTTGTCCTTGTCCTGTCTGCAGTCCAAGGAGTGGGGGAAGGGCAAGTATCTTCTACAATTTTCTGTGGCTTGATGTGTTCATGAGGCTGTCAGCCTCCTGTAAAGGGATGGTTTGGGACCATTTCCTGAGTTCTACTGACACCAAGTGCCTCCTGACCATGTTGCTTCTTTGGGTCACATTCTTCCCATGTTTCCCTCTGCTAGAAGTTTTTTCCCCTCTATTCTTTATGTTCTCTTCACTTCTCTGTCCTTCCTGGAGATCTTCAGCTCCCCCTTTCAGGAGCTTCTCATCTTCCCCAATGCATTTCAATGTAGCAACTCTCCTTAAGTCCCTTCACTCCTTCAGTAAGGAGACAAGTTTGCACCTGCAGCAGGTATAATTTGGAACTTCTACAGGCAGGAAGACAAATATTGCACATACTTTGCAGGTCATGATGATACTTTCACTGCCCATGCTGCATGGAGCCTTCCCTGTCAACACCCCTAGCTAAATTTAAGTGTATATGGTATCATTTCTATTTGGGTGTTTTAATCACAACCTCCCAGGACCTCCCTCTGGGTGAAAAATAGCCGAGCCTGAAAGAAGAAGATGAGGAAAAAGAGAAAAGAAGAGAAGGAAGGGAGGAGCTCCCTTGTCAAACTCCTGTTTGCTTTCCCTCTTGTTCACTCAGTTAGCTCACTCTCTGGGTTCCTTATATGGCCTTGAGCTGCTTCATTGGGTCAGCAGGAGCAATGCTCCAATCAGACACAATGGGCAACCATTCAGGGAGCAGCAAACAGCATTCTTTCCCCTTCCTTGGCTCTGCCTCTGTCCTCCTCTTCTGCTTCTTCCAGCCTCCTTGCCAAACTCCTGTTTCCTGTCCTGTCCTGTTCACTCACTCACTCACTCATTGTGCAAAAATCACAGCAATGTAGACTGGCTTTATGTCACTTCAGTCAATGATGCTATGAAGACACTGGAAGTCATCAGTACAGGGTTTTTTTTTAATCTATTCAGTCATGTCCGATTCTCAGAGACTGCCTGGACAAGTCCTTGCAGTTTTCTTGGCAGATTTTTCAGAAGCAGTTTGCCCTTGCCTCCTTCCTAGGGCTGAGAGAAAGCGACTGGCCCAAGGTCACCCAGCTGGCTTTGTGCCTAGGGCAGGACTAGAACACAAGGTCTCCTGGTTTCTAGCCTGATGCCTTAACCACTACACCAAACTGGCTCAGAGATAATACCAAATATTTAAAATGGATTCTTAAGCTTTCAAGTAAGTCAGGGCAAACTGAAGATGTTTTGCTTCCTGTGGTGGAGCAGTAAATAATGTCCTTTCTCAAATCCAAGTACCCAAGTTCTTTAGGAGAGTAAAATCCTGCAAGCGTCTCTCCCACACCCTAGCAGCAAATGGATTGCATCTGAACTAAGCACATCCACATAGGCATCAGTGTCACTCCCTGCTATCCTTTGCAGCGGTTTTGGTGCTGGGTAAGTATCCTCTCCATTTTCCCAAATTTCCAGCCATCATTTTTCTAGCTGGCCAAAGGAAAGCTGCAGCCAGACAGCACCCAGCACCTGTTCTTGTTCTTCCCTTGCTGTATTTGTTTTTTGTGGCAAAGGGAAAAGAGTCTGAAAATAACAATCCTGGGAACTGGGCAAGGTGGGAGTTCCCACCAGTGGGAAACTTCCCATTGTCTTGGCAGCATTAACTCTTCAGAACTCAGCTTCCCAAATCCCACACAAGCCATCCGACCACATGTTAAACAGCCAAGAGCCTTTGCAGTGAGGCATTTAAATTAATTAATTAATATGGGACATGGTGGTACTGCTGATTTCAACTCAGTGCAAAATAAGCCTTAGGATGTTTATTGTACACTTCCTTTACACTTTCAGTGTTTAAGGTTATCATGACTAACTTAAGTTATTTTAATTACAAAGAGTTTAGTTAAATTGTGATTAAGTTTGGAAATGTAGCAATAATGAATTGATAGCCTAGAATTATTTTGTTTCTGCTTCTTTTCAAAGGGCCAGATAAGATACAAAATTTACACTGCCGGCCACAGAACTCTACTGCTATTGCGTGCTCCTGGTTCCCTCCTGACTCTGACTTTGATGGATATAGCATTGAGTGCAAGAAAATGGACACAGAGGAGATAGAATTCTCCAGGATCATAGAGAAAGAAAGATCTGTATTTAACATCATGACCCTTGTTCCCCACACAAAATACTCAGTGTCTATCATAGTGCAGTCAGCTGACATGACCAGTGAGACGGTAACAGACAATACCATCACTATGATAGATCGTAAGTCACTTTTGAATGTATAGACAAAGCTTAATGAAGGAGAAAATATAACGGGGTGGGGCAGGAAGGCTCCCAATGTGTGATAAAAGACTTGAAACGAATGCTAGAATGTATTGCTGTCTTCAGTGCGTTTTGCAGTGGTTATTCTTAATTTTAATGTAAATAGGTCTATTTCTTATTGTTAATCTTTTAACAATTAATCTGATGAACTTTGGAACCAACAGAGAAAATATTATAATGGCCAAGTAAGTACCATTAGATCATTTTTCAGAAGGGAAAAAAGGCTTGGGGATTGGAAGATACTGCCACAGGTCTGATGCAGTGTATGTAAAATTCTGTATTTGAGCTAGTAATGTTGAAGATTTCATTTGGTTCTCGTTTGAAGTGTGCTGGATCTACACTGCTTCAACTAATGTGCAACTACACTTCTTCCAATTTGTGATGCAGTTCTTAGCTCAAAAAGTATGCCAAACTATATCTTGCTAATTTCATCCTAAAGAAAAGCATTTCTAAACATAGATGTTTCAGATATACTTTTCTTTAGGATAAAATGTATTTAGCAATAGTTACTTTGTATTTAAAAATGCATTCAAAACATACATACTGTACATATGCATACAGACACAGTTTCATGTGGATTATTATAAAAACAGAGGTAATGGATGAAACACATTGGCTTATGAAATGAAAACATATTAAACTAATTTGATTAGTTTCCAACTGTAATTTTTAGTACAATACAGCTGATGACATTTGTAACACTACTCTCAATCCCATTTAGGCCCTCCTGAACCATCTGCATATATTCGAGTGAACAAAAAGGAAGCAATTATTACCAAATCGACTATCCACTTCACCTTCAATTGCAGCTGGTTCAGTGATACCAATGGAGCTGTGAAATACTTTACAGTGGTTGTAAGAGAAACTGATGGTATGTTTTCATAGAAAATAGCCTGCATTAACACACTGCCTTTGACCCTGTCTTCTACCGCTGATTGATCTTTGTAAAATATCATTATGACTACATGAGTGACTAAAATTTAAGCTATTGTTTAAATTCCAAACAATAAAAAATCCTTTATGTCTGATCTTACATACTATTTAGCTTCTTTCTTTCTCTCTCCCCTCATTCCCACCCCTATCCTTTTCTAGGCAGTGAAAGACTGAAGCCAGAAGAGCATCACCCTTTACCCTCGTACTTGGAATATAAACACAATAATTCCATCAACATCTATCAAACAAATTATTTTGCAAGTAAATGTTCAGAAAGCCCAGAGAGCATTTCAGAGAGTTTTGATATTAAGCTTGGAGCAGAAATGGAAAACCTGGGAGGAAAGTGTGATGCAAGTCAGCAGAAATATTGTGATGGACCATTAAAGCCCAGGACTGCATATAGGTGAGAATTACTGTAGTAATTAGGCCACAAAATACAGTGATGTTTTATCTGGAGTATGTTTTCTAGACATTCTTTCATCATTGTGGATTAACAGAATCTCTTGCACTGCATGATATTATTTTTATAATAGCTTTTCACATGAATAATGCTGAATCAATTCCATAATGTTTGGGAATTTTGCAATTATTAAGCAAGAGAATAATGTGAGGTAAGAAGGTAGCTAATCATCAGCAATATAAGAGTGTTCAGAATAATTAAATGTCATATTAATTTATCAGTAATTCCCCATTAGAGTAAATGTTTTAGGGCTTGGTAGTGGATTTATGTATGGAAGTATTTCAGAAGTTCAGATTTAGTTCTGAAAAGGAGCTTGTGCTAAAAAAAATACCTACTCCTTAATAAATCCATGTATGAAATTCTTCTGTGATAGCATTTTGCATTGTTGATCAATCTTGACCAATATGAAGCAACTCTTAGAATTCTAGTTATATAATTTATAACTAGAAAAAGTTCTTAAAATGTTTCCTTGTATTATTAGTGTTATTTATGTTACTAAACTGCTATTCTTTTTTTTTTTTCTCTTAAATCCTCAGGCAAGGACATCAGTTTCATAAAGGCATTGTGCATTAAGTAATGCTGGCCATGTTTTAACTTAAGATGTAGGCATGCTGTATTAAGAAACACAGTGTTTTATTTCTTAGCTCTTGACTAAGTGTAGATACCAAAAAAAGGTTATTAACTAGGGTGTATTTATCATTATGGTACTATGACAAAATCTGTTACAGTCTTGCTATGCCAACAAACAAGAAATTAGGGTAAGTGTGCCAATTCCTCTGCCAATATAATTTTATCCATATTCAGTACTTTAGAAACAAAAGCCACAAGTATTGTTCTTCACATCTATAAAATATAGAGCTAGCTATGACTAATAGTGAAAAATAGGCAAAAGCCTGCTGAATAATTGGATGCCATTTTGTTCATGTCTTAACTATGTACAATTCTCATCACTGTACATTGGTCAGTATATTTCTATTCTCCTACAGATCTTTATATAACATAATAGATGCTTCTAGCTACGTTCAAAGTTCTGGGTATCCTGCAAAATGAACAGGGAACTTTTTTGGAACTGTACAAGGAAAACAGAGTGGGAAATTCTAATTATGAATAATCATTTTTAAAAAATGCAGTAACTGAAATAAGGAACAGCTCTGTAGTCTGCTTTATAGATGCACAAATGCCCAGTTTTTGCACTGCCAAGTGTTGAAGCAACATTTGAAGCATAGACAGAAAGCAATATGAGCTAAGTGCCATATCCATAAAAATTAGGGATTAAAATGAAAATAAGTTAAAATTCTTGTAACCTTTCAGAGTTGTCAGAAGGGGGATTCAACGAAATCAAAAGGGCAGGTATGGCTGAGTGATCAAAGCCTCCCCCTTTTTATGTACACGCAGTGTGTGTGATGCATGTTAAAAGGGGGCAGGGCTTTGATTGCCTGGACACAGCTGCCATTTTGACATAGTTCACCCTCTCCCCCTTTCTTACATGCTTTATTACATGCCAATCTGTACATAATTTGGGAGATTTATAACGTATGTTCTTTATTTAACATAATCATAGGAGAGAATTGAATTAAACTGGGAGTCAGCTACTTGGAAAGGAAGCTTAACTTTTTGTCTCACAACATTTCCTTGATTTAAACTATGCTTACAGGGCCTGGGATAGTGTTAAAGGCTTTAAAAAAAAATTGGAACTCAAATAAGAAAGTGACACTGTATTTCCCTTTTCTCCATCCTCCCATACTGCAACTAATCAATTTCATATTGATTAAGGGGTTATATAATTTAAATCAGGGAGAAGTGGGTAGGATTAACTTTTTCTATCAGTGTCATAGCATTAATCCAATTTGAACCCTCAAGAAGAAAACATCGAGCAACCCAGTCACTGATCTTCTATTGTATATAGTTTGACTCAGAGCAGCACTTCGATGTATTTATTAAAAAAACCCAGGCTTGTGCTTCATTCTTAAGCTAAAAGGAGGAAATAGAAGTACTAAAAGTAATAGAAATAGGTGAAACCATACTACATTTGCACTTGCCTTTTAATTGATTTTTTAAAAATGTTATTTTTATAGCCTTTAATACAGCACTAGGCTGGGATAACTATGACCCTCCAAATGTTGCTCAACTGTATTGACTTTGATATTGATATTGATATTGATGTTGATATTATTGTAAACCACCCAGAGTCGCACTTTGAGTAAGCGGTGACTAAATTTGAAATATAAATAAATAATGACTTTCCTGAATGATTTTTAGAGACAGCCTTGCATAAAGCCACTCTGTGACCATGGCATATATTCTGGGTTTGCCAAATTTATCGAGGAAGAAGCATTGTTAGACAGGCATCTGAAGTTGTGTTGGTTGGTTCACAAGCATTGCAAGATGTGGACTTGATTGTTCAGATAGAGTTTAATATCTGCAGCCTCTACAGCAGTGTTTCTTAAGCTTGGCAACTTTAAGATGTGTAGACTTCAATTCCCAGAATTCAACTACTAGACTTCAACTCCCTGAATTCAACCACTGGAACCAGTTTGGTCTAGTGGTTAAGGCACCAGAATAGAAACCAGGAGACTGTGACTTCTAGTCCTGCCTTAGGCACAAAAGCCAACTTGGTGACCTTGGGTCGGTCAGTCTCTCTCAGCCCAACTCACCTCAAAGGGTTGTTGTTGTGGGGAAAATAGGAGGAGGAAGGAGAATTAGGTATGTCCCCCCCCCCTTGAGTTACTTATAAAAATAATAAAGGCAGGATTTTTTAAAAAAATCCTACAACTTCCAGCATTGGCTGTGCTGGCTTGGAGCTGTGGTTCAGCATCAACAACCTCTTTTCTCCTATTCTAATTTTATATAGTGGTAGTTTCTGTGATAACATCAACACCTCTATCAGTTAGTGCTGTGATCATAACGTATAACTCCCTGGGAGTTTCAGTACCAAAACCCTTTGTTTTTCCTTCCAGGATCAGCATCCGGGCTTTTACTCAACTCTTTAGAGAAGACCTGAAGGAAGTCCATAAGCCTTTGTTTACAGATACATATTTTTCTTTGCCGATTGTGACTGAGTCAGGTTGGTTTTCCCTCCTATCTTCCAAATGTTTGACAATAACTGAAAATAGGATATAATCAATATATTAATGTCTTATATAATTAATTTCTAATTGTATAAAGGAGGCAGGCCCTTCTTAAGGGCCACTCTGGATTCCTTGAAGGATGATGATAAGCCAATCCCTAACCTGATTTGGTTGAGAAAAATGATACAGAAGGAGGTGGATTTTTTAATGCAATTAGCCACTCCAAAGCATTAGCAGTTTGATATTGACCTTCCCAAATGGTTTTTAGAGGCAACCTTGCATAAAGCCACCATGTGACCATGGCATATATTCTGGGTTTGTCAAATTTACTGTCTCCAAGAAGAAGCATTGGTAGACAGGCAACTGAAGTTGTGTTAGGAGGTTCACAAGCATTGTAAGATATGGCCTTGATTGTTCAGATAGAATTTAATATCTACAGCCTCTACAGCTGTACAGTTTAAGATGGGTAGACTTGAACCCCCAGAATTCCCCAGCCAGAAATCCTGGCTGGGAAATTCTGGGAGTTCAAGTCCATCCATCTTAAAGTTGCCAAGGTTGAGAAACACTGCTCTACAGAATAAAGTATATTTGTGATTCTCTTCTGTTCCCAACCAAGAATGCATTTGTCATTTAGGGTAAATCTCAATATATTAACCTATATTCAGTCCATAAGTTTAAAACTTCCTCTTCATTGGCATCAGAGAAAAAGGAAAGATAGTTTGGTGTATTACATATCCAGCTCCAAATCCCTAGATAATTTCTCCCAAATTTGCATATAGATTACTGAAATTATATGAGTGATTGGATAGAGCTTTGAAGGACTCCAAAGGCCAACTGAAGAATCACACATATATACACACTACTATCTGACAGATGTCTATAAAGGATACAGTGATAGATGGTATCAAAAGTCATTGTAATATCCAACAGAACTAACACATGAAATAATGGTGAAGGAAAATACCTCTGAATTTTCATTAGCAATTAAGAGTTACAACTTTCAGTATAAAAGACTAAGAAAAAATACTGTTGTGTACTCTATATATGACATGGTGAATGCAGGTTTATTTGAGATAATGTGTAAATGTGACAACTTTGCACATTCATATGAAGATTTGAGAACAAAATGATGCAATAAAACATTGCCTGGTTGATGTAATTGTTCTAATTGGAAAGTATTGGCAATTTATTTGTTTGTTTGTTTATTTTTCAAATTTATATAGCCACCTATCTCACAAGCACCTCTGGGGGGCATACAAAAACAATCAATCAATACATTAAAAGATATTAAAAAACCAACTAAAACAAAACAATATTGTTCCCCTTGTGAATAATACTTATTTCTAAAGCAATTAGTGACTGGGTTCATATATAATGGAAAACTGATAAAATAATTATTTTTTTATTTAGTGTGGTATGTGAACTATTGTGGCTTAGAAAAGTAAACAAAGTCATTTTAGCTTATTCCACCAATAATGTTTAAAAATCTTGAACTTAGTATTTTGTATGAATTCCACCAAAAGAAGATACCCTTAGTCTTTACTGTCCAATGTAAAAAACATTTCTGGTCAATTTCAAGCTGATATAGTTGTGTAAATGCATGTAGATTGATTCTTGCTGTTCACTACATCACAGAACAAAGGGCTAAGAATAGATACTATAAGTTATTTTTCTTTTTTTATCTCATACAATTATTTCAGAGTCTTCATTTGGAGTTATAGAAGGTGTGAGCACTGGTTTATTCTTAATAATTACGGTTATGGCTATCACTGCACTGCTTGTTTGCAGAAGAAAAATAAAGTGAGTTGAAATTTATATTTCATTCTTCCCAGTGTCAAAGGGTAGTTTTACTTTTCCAATTATTGCACAATAGCCCCAAAGCATTACATGTATTTAAATAGGATATATGGATAGATGTTCACTGAATAATTTGGTGACATAAGTAGGAGCCAGTACTGTGGTGTGAAGATGAGATGAATCATGTGCAAGGCTGCAGCAAAATCGAGGGTCGTGTTGTTACAAAGTTCCATTTTTAAAAATTGTTCTTGCAACAGAGATTACAAAAGAAAGTCCCTTTCCTGGTCAAGCAAAATAATATTTTCCTTTCTAAACACTAGGTATAATCCTTGTCCAATTCTTGTATTGCAGCAGCAGCCATGAAAGAGCAACAGCAAAACTAAGCATTCGTAAGGATAGGCCATCAGTTCACTTGAACTTGGGACAAAAAGGGTAAGGTTAATGACTTTGGATTTGCATCATGAATGGTAACTTCTGCTTAATCACCAGCTGACCCATTCTTTTTTCTTCTCCAAACATCTTAAAGGAACCGGAAAACATCCAGGTAAGAGCTGATACTAAGTCATTGAAGACCAACATTCTTTTTATTGATTTCTCGTTTCTTACTGTGTTAACAGATTTTTCTTCTCTTTGAATATTTTAGCCTAATAAAAGTAAATCACTTCGAAATGCACTTCACCAAACTTCAGGCAGATTCAAACTACCTCCTATCCAAAGAATATGAGGTAAGGACCATATAGAATGAAAAAAGATTTCCCAATCATATTCTATTCCCATTTAGCCTTGGCTAGCATATGTGGTATTATAGAAAGTGCATATTAATACACATTAAAATAATCTATTTTTACCTCCTTTCTTTTGGCTTTCTATAGGATCTAAAGGATGTGGGTCGAAACCAATCATGTGACATAGCACTTCTGCCAGAGAACCGAGGGAAAAACCGATATAATAATATATTACCCTGTAAGTTATAATGTTGGATGTGGGGCATTTTTTCTTCCTCTTTTCATGTATCTTTTCAGCAAGAAAAAGTGACATCTTACTACTAGAATTCAGTTATAATATGGAAAGGTTATGTTTGTATGAAAATAATATTTTATTTTGTATATTTAAAAATATGTATGTATATATGATTATATTATACACACACACACAAACATAAATATAACATTCATATATGATTCATTTAATATTTGGGGTTGTACGCATGATTTCACTTCTAGTTAATAAAATCTAGATGTGATTTTTAATGTGCCTAGATGAAGGGCATCAGTGTTGATTGGAAGAATAGTAAATATTTATTTCTATATCTGTGGCTCATGAAAATAAAGGAAATTAATAACTGGTATATAATGGTTAATATTTTTATTATAATAATAAATCCCTCTTATAGATGACACAACAAGAGTGAAACTGTCAAATGTAGATGATGACCCATGTTCTGACTATATCAATGCAAGCTACATCCCAGTAAGTGATTGATATTTATTTGTCTGTCTGTCTATCAAATTTATATGGCTGCCCATCTCACAAGAAGTGACTCTGGGCAGCGTACAGCAAAAATATGGACTCTTTAAAAAATGTTATTTGATAGTCATCTAAAGACAAATTCTATCTCTAAACTCTTCCCACTAATTTCTTCTAGCCAATCAAATTCTTATAATTGTGCTAAACTAGTTTCCACGAAACTGAAATTCCATTACTACTGAAAGCCACATACTGAACATGCTTTTTTAAGCAGCATTATAACCTGCAAATGATAATTTTTCAGATGTAACTGTTTTTTAATCCTTTAGAAATAGATGCGGCGGATTATTTATTTATTTTAATTTTATTTTAATTAATTTTATTTTATTTTCTATCCCACCTTTATTATTTCTATAAATAACTGAAGGCTGCCAACAGAGCTAATATTTCTTTCTCCTCTTCTTTTCCCCACAACAACAACCCTGTGAGGTGGGTTGGACTGAGGGAGAGTGACTGGCCCAAGGTCACCCAGCTGGCTTTCATGCCCAAGGCAGGACTAGAACTCACAGTCTCCTGTTTGCTAGCCCGTTGCCTTAACCACTAGACCAAACTGGCTGTTATTACAGATAGCACCCACTGTTTTAAGATATATTTCACATATAGAAAGCACATATAGATACTATAAATTAAAAGAAAATGGCAAAGATGTCATGGTGTTTTTTGCAATAAAGGACAACAAATCACCATATGAGTATTCTTGATGCTCATCCTATCAGCTTCTGTAATCTATAGTTACCTCAGCTAGTGATTTGTGTTGGAAGTAATGATGGGAGTTCAATAGATCAGGAAGCACCAGCTTCAAAATGATGTATACAGAACAGGAGCATTTTAGGAACCCATGAAGTTGGAGGAAGAGAAACTTAATCTAGCAGGGACATTTTCCTCTGGGAAATTTAATGGATTGGCTTTGCTCATGACTTTGGCCAGGTTTTTTGTGGTTTTGGTTTTTGTGTGTTATTGTGTGATTGATCCTGACTGGTAGAAAGATGAGGTTGCTTCTTTGAGTCAAGGTAATCCTAATATGTGGCAATTTAGTTCTCTTCAGCCTGATGACTGCATGGACATTCCCTCTGCTTGTACTACCTTGTATTCCTAAGTATGAATACTGTGCTTTAAAGCCAAGTATTGGGAAAGATACCTCTGGTTACTATGGCACTATCTGAACTAATCATAGCCTTTGAATCAACAGGGCAGTAATTTCCGTAGGGAATACATTGCAACTCAAGGACCTTTGCCTGGCACAAAGGATGATTTCTGGAAAATGGCATGGGAACAGAATGTTCATAATGTTGTCATGGTAACCCAGTGTGTTGAGAAGGGCCGGGTGAGTGGTTTTCTTACTTGTTAATTACTTCAGAAAAAGATTATATCATTCTAGCACCGATAAAATGCTGATGATAGCATCTACAGCAGAACTTGTTGCATCTCACAGTGTAGTAGAAGCTTTACAATATATGCAAGAAAAGATATACATAAGAAATCCAGTTAGCTGTTTGGCTTGGGACCATTATTGGTCATCTTTTCACAAGCATTCAGACCATCACCCAGGCTCCTGGAAGCATGTTCCATGAGGAAAGGAGAGAAATCCTTGAAAGGGAGTCCTATTCAGTGGTATCAAATATGCATATATCACAAATGCACAGAATCCCTGTTTCCATAAAGTTCGGAATAGACACCATACATATAGATCATCCATCACCATGGATGAGGTATCATCAATATGCTGATAATACCCAACTATACATCTCCATCCTTGGTGACTTAAGTGATGTTGTGACCACCCTCTCTCGGTGCCTAGAGGCTGTAAGGGTCTGGATGGAGAACAACAGGCTTCAGCCGAGCCCTGGTAAGATGGAGTGGCTGTGGGTTGGCAGCTCCTCAGCATCTGGGAACTTATCCTTGGTTCTGGATGGGGTTGCACTGCCCCAGACAGACCTAGTGCAGAACCTGGGGGTTCTGCTGGACTCACGACTCCTGCTTGAAGAGCAGGTGGCAGCTGTGGCCAGGAGAGCCTTCACCCATGTTGTGCGCCAGTTACACCCCTTCCTGGATTGGGAGGCCCTCTGTTCAGTCACTCATGCCCTAGTCAGCTTCTTTATAGACTATTGCAATGCGCTCTACATGGGGCTACCCTTGAAGAGCATCCGGAAGCTACAGCTGGTCCAGAATGCAGCCATGCGGACAATCTTGGGTGCTCCAAGATTTGCACACATAACGCCTTTGTTGCGTGAGCTCCACTGGGTCCCAGTTTGCTTCCAGGTCCAATTCAAGGTGTTGGTTATCACCTTTAAAGCCCTACATGGCATGGGACCAGGATATCTGCGGGACCGTCTCATCCCTATTACATCGACCCACCACATCCAGTCATGCAGGGAGGGCATGTTATGGGCCCCATCTATAAAAGAATTCCATCTAGTGGGGTCTCTGCTGTAGCTCCCACCCTTTGGAACATCCTTCCCCCAGAGGTGAGACAAGCCCCCTCACTCCTGGACTTCTGCAAAAGATTAAAGACCTGGTTTTGTGCACAGGCTTGGAATGGGAGGGCAAATAATAACACCTGGGGATGGCTAGCACCATGAAGTGATTCGGAGAGACCTACCACACTGAAGGACTGATTAAGATCTCTTTGCCATGTAGATTTTATTATATTTATATTTTTATTGTATTTTGTAATCGTAATGGTTTTATATTTTAATCTTGTTTTATTGTAAGCTGCCCAGAGTCCCCCCGTAGGGGAGAGATGGGCGGTCAATAAATTTATAAAATAAATAAAATAAATTTTAATCTTTTATTATTTTAAGCTGATTGTAAACTGCACAGAGTCCCTTTGGCAAGATGAGTGGTGAAGAAATGTAAAGAATAAATAAATAAATAAACACTCTACATATAGATGGATTGTATCCAAATATTGCATGAATGAATTTTTCTCATGGAAACATCCACCTATGAAAAAAGGAATGGCTTGCATTTTGCCCATTATTTCTGAACCCCTGTGGAATTGGTGCTGGAGTGTTGGAAAATCCACTAAAAATCGTGATGATGGCAGCTGTAGAATGCCCACTTCTTCTTTTGTGGGCAATTCCAGCCTCTTTACAAATAAAAGGAGCAAAACTGAATCTAAGCCGTAGTGTTTTGCAGTTGTGGCCTACTCGCACAAATATTGACCGAAAAATGAAGTTTCCTGAAGATTTATTTGTCTATTTAAGTTTTTTAACTGCTTTTCACTCCTGTGGTTATTAGGTGGTATTCAAGAATACGATCATTTTTATCAGGCAAGTTCTATAAAATGTAGACATAGAGCTGGCAAGTATAATAAATAGTTCAATTAAAATTTGCAGTTTTATCTTTATTGGGAGGATATGTGTTAACAGACTATATTTTAAAATTTTAAATCATGAGCAAGCCAATACAGCAAAAGGAACATACATATATACATACATACATACGTGTATATACACACACACACACATATATATACACACATATATACATACATACGTGTATACACACACACACACACACATATATACACACATATATACACACACACACACACACACACATATATACACACACACACACATACAGTATATATTAAACTTAGCTATTTAAAATGGTAAAGGTAAGCACCAGCACCTTAAATTGAGTTCAGAAAAGACCAGTGCAGAATAATGTTTCTTGCTGTACCAATTATACTTACGGCTAACATATTTTGCCCAAGCGGAAGCTTCTTGGTTATTGTCAAAGGCAGCCCACGTTAAACATATATAGCAGCAAGGGAAAGCTTATTAGAACATGAACTATACTAGGTGAACATCATGCGGAAGATATTATACTTGTTAACTAGCCAAAGCTGATAAAAGACAGAGTGTTCCTGAAGCTCCTGGACATCAAATGACAAGACTTGATTAAGAGACTACCCAGGCTAAACATCCACTCTTTCATTTAGAACAAGCTGTACAGAAACAGAAACAGAAACCACCTATCAGAAGGCCTCCATCTGATTAGAATCAAGGCATGGTTTCTTGGCCTAGTTCAACATCTGCACCACTTCATCTGACCCAGACAAGAAGGATGAATAGAGCTGGATGTTACTAATATAATAATGACATCTTGCTTTGTCACATTACCTCTTACAGATCCTTAAAAACAAAAAGTAAGATGATTAAACAATGTTCCTTGCCTGTCTAGCCCAATTTAATGCAGCATTAGGTACATTTACCTTAGGAAGGTAGATCTTGCTTGACCCCATGAAATGTTGGCACAAAGATGTTCAACATGTTATCTAATGCTATACATGTCTGTGGCACTTATGGTTGTATATAGCATATTGGATCAATTCAAACCATCTGCTGCGTAAAAGTGTCTGCTGAACAAATAGAGTGGTCTGAAACAAAGAGGGCCCTTCCTGCTTCTTAGTGGTCTGTATTTCAGTACAGAAAAATATTTTGCAATTGTAACTTGTGCATTCTGCTCTAGAATAGGAAAATCTGACTATAAACATTACTATCTGTATCTGGAACTATACTGAATTTGCTGTGAAATTAAAGTACATGTTCATAGGCCTGTGCAAAGCAACTTGATTTGTTTCAACAAAGACATTTGGCCAAGGAAGCAATGTGATCCTCTTCATAGAAGTGAGTGGTGCCATGATCCACATTAGCAAAACCATTTGCATTGCCTCAAACTGCTTCAATTCAGTGCTATGGGAGAAAGGCCCTCCCCAATCTTTTGCAATACAAACCCTGAACTTTCTCATTTAACACTGGCCAAATGCTCCCAGGATTCCTGAAGCATGCACCAAAACTGCCCAGCCTAAAGTATCTTTGGTGTATGTTGTGACCACCCAAACTGAGTGACTTTGGCATGAGCTATGGCATAGTCCACAGTATTAGATGAAGATTCCCAGCAGACCATTGGAGTGTTTCAGGGGGTTCCAGATGGACAGCAGAAGGCATTCCCACTACATTTGCTGAATCCACCCAACACTTTAGCCAGCTCTGAAGGAGAAGGTTGAAGGGGCTGTGAAGCAGAGTAACGCAAAGCAACATGGTTGCTTCAATTTGCTGTTAGAAATGAGAAGGATATAGCACTGCTTGGTACTTTGCTCTAACCTTCTGCAAAATGGAGCATCCCTTTGAAGAATGGCACAGCCATTCTATGTTTTTGCTGATTAATACAGGTTTGTGATTTTAAAAACAGACTTTCTTTTTTCAAATTTCTAGGTAAAATGTGATCATTACTGGCCCTTTGACCAGGATTCCTTATATTATGGTGATTTAATAGTCCAAATGCTATCTGAATCAGTGCTCCCAGAATGGACAATAAGAGAGTTTAAGATTTCCAGTGTAAGTATCTCTAACTATTTAAGCACATGTTTCAAAGATGATACACCTTTTTATTTTATTGTTAAATGTGGAAAAAATAATAGATTAAGGCTGCAGTTCCATACCCTTTTAAGGTAACATCTTCTTTGAAATGAGCTTGACTCCTCATACGCAGTCCGTATAGATTCTTGACAGCAATATGGTATGAAGTGGTTCATCACTGCATTCTTTCACAATTTTTTTTAATTCCCACTCTGGCTAATATCCCTAGTATTTCCTGAAAGTGTCTAGCTCAACCAATAACCTGGTCTAACCCTGCTTAACCAGCAGGCAGGTATATCCATTTGCCTAGGAATACAGTAGATCTCTAGTGAATCCAGTTGAGATTCCTTCTGAGGAGACTCACTGAATATTGTTCTACTAATCTGTTCCTTATACACATTCAATGATAAATGATGTTTGTGAATTGAAAAAATATACAACTATCTAACTGGAGTGATAGCATGGATATTTCAAGAGATCAACCTGTAACTTATTTCTCAACATGTTTATTATGCCTGAGAAATATTTGGACATTTTCATTTTACAAAGATAAATCACCCATCATGTACTTATACTTTATGAAAAGCTTTTCTCCAAAACTTAGCAAATATTCATGTGTTATATAGTGTCTGTTTCCCAGGCTAATTGTTCCATTTGTGTTTTATTGACCTGATAGGAAGAGCAGCTGGATTCCTCTAGACTTATTCGTCAATTCCACTACACTGTGTGGCCAGACCATGGTGTACCAGAAACCACCCAGTCACTCATTCAGTTTGTGAGGACTGTACGAGATTATATCAATCGGACCCCTCAGGCTGGACCAACCATAGTACATTGCAGGTATGAGCTGGGCAACAGTATTTTCAAAAATACAAGAATACCTTTGTTTTAAAATGTTAAGCCTCCACAAGAAGATTTTGCTTCTTTCCCAAGAACACCAAATCTTGAATCATATAAATTGAAAAAAATGAAAAGGAATATCAGTCATGGTTTAGCTTGAACTAATTGCATAATACATTGGAAAAAGGCAGGGAGGAATAATCTGGAGTGGCATTGTTCCTGTTTTCCCTTTCAGTGCTGGAGTTGGTAGAACAGGAACATTCATTGCACTGGATCGACTTCTTCAACAGTTGGACTCAAAGGATTCTGTGGATATTTATGGGGCAGTGTATGATCTTAGGCTTCACAGGGTTCACATGGTTCAAACAGAGGTAAGCCTTAAATACAGAATGTCAATATAGTATTATTAAAATAGCTAAAGATCTCCAGCTAAATATAACATTCAAATCTATAATAGAAAACCAGTGTCCCCTTTCCCCTTTGATCCACAGTTCCTAAGCCTCCACTCTTTTCCTGCCATCATCTCACTATCTAACTTGTCCTCAATTTTTTGAGCCCAAGTTCTCCCCAATCTTTCATTTTATGACTTCTCTGCTTCTGTTATCTTCAGACCTCTGTCTCTTCTGCTCATACTTCCTTTCCCCTTCCATCATCAACTCTGCTTCCAGGCTTTTTTCCACTGAGCTTCTTCACACCTAACCATTATGCTTGTCCACTGTATCCCCACTTCCTGTCAACAGCACCCTTTTATTAATGCATACATTTAATGGATTTAAATCCTGTCTTTTTTAGGACCACTGCCTACCCAAAGCAGCTTGCAATATAATATGTACAATTCTAGATCAATAAAACAAAATATTCTAGTATGGGTCTTGGGTGAAGTTTTCTCACCTCCACCTCCTCCTCCTACCAGTTCTTCTTCAATCCTGCATCTCCTCTGCCTCTTTTTTTTACTTCTAGCTTGTGCCTCCTTCATCTGTTAGCCTCACAAATTGCTTGTTTTCTCTTCTAACAGACGGACTCCATACTTGCCCTCTCAAATATCTTTCCTTCATTCTCCCAGACTCTGGGATCCTGCCTCCCTTCCAATT
This sequence comes from Candoia aspera, assembly GCF_035149785.1. NCBI lineage: Eukaryota > Metazoa > Chordata > Lepidosauria > Squamata > Candoiidae > Candoia > Candoia aspera. The sequence continues at coordinate 45,908,831 of NC_086159.1, forward strand.
TTCATGCATCAACAAATCCTGAGACTTCCTGTAATATAGGGGTGGACATTTTGGGATCCTGGGGCAGCATGTGACCCCCAAACTCCTCTTTATGGCTTTGTCCTGCTAACACAGAGTTGTAATTGCCAAAAATTGGCCATACAGTTTTCCACAATTTTGAGAGTTAGGATATGGTGTTACACAAAAACAGCAGTGATGTAGGATCAACACAGTTGAGGAACAGAAGAAAAGAAATCTGATCCCTCCCCTAATGGAAAACCCAGCCCTTATTGCATCATCAGCTTAGAAAAGAATGTTACATGTATCCCTGGACTTCAAAGCTGCAAAGCCTGGAACTGTCTAATCAGCCCTGACATTGATCAGAGGAGAACTTGTATAACCATGGTAATACTCTTCATGATCTTCATCTTCTATGCCACCAGCATCACTTAGAGCTATGACTTATTATTTCCAATACCTTCATTATTACAGATATGGATGCTTAACTGCTTAACTTTTTGACTCTGAGAAGAAAGTAATTGCCCCATAACTATTAAGCAGCAGAGCACCAATCTCACACAAAACGCAGTGCCTTATAATGGGTGGAAGGATGCTAAAACCATTTTCACCAGTTCTGGCAAAAAGCCGAATTCACTATCCATTTATATGGATAATAATTGACAGGCACTCTGGAAATACTTCAGACAAATAAGTTGGGATTCTTTTTCCCCTGGGTGAAATAGGCTTGCTGTTTCAGGGCATTACAGAAGTCTTAGTGAGAGAGAGACTCTGTTTCAAAAGATGACAAGATATGCTTTGGATATGAGTGCTCAGAAAATCATCTGATAAATAGGCAGACATCAAGTAGGATGTTCTGCTAGAGAAGCTCACAGGTATGAGCTTATTACTTTGAAGCTTCGAGGTCAGAATTCCACTTTAATGTGCTCTATTTATTTATTCATTCATTCATTCAGCAGGGCTTGCCCTAGCTCATTTTTTTACATTGAAAAGAGGAGATCAATCTACCTGGCAAGTTATGCATGATTAGAAAACAAAATGAGATGGGCAAATTGTTAAGCTTAAGGGAGAAAAGTACAGAGGACTCAGTCATATAATAATGTATATCACTAGTTAAACCCTAAAAGAAACAGAGGAGCAATGTGTAAATATTTATGCTTTTTATCATAATTTCTATTTTCTTTCTTTCTTTCTTTCTTTCTTTCTTTCTTTCTTTCTTTCTTTCTTTCTTTCTTCATACCATATAATTGTTGCAATCCAGCTGTACACAATTTTGGTCAGTAACTATAATACAGGATTTGATTTTGCTATTTTTAGGAAAAAATACATTTGTAACCTAAGACAAGTAAACAATCATGCTATGGAAATTAATGCTAAGCCAGAATCCTAACAAGTAGCATTATTATTGATTAGGACAACTGTGTTTGTTGTACATCACTTTCCTGTAATTATACATGCATTGTGCATGAAGATTATAATACAGAAAAGCATGCATCTTGTATCAACATACCTAGTACAGAACTAACAGAGAACTAGGAGAAATTGGGACAAACTGGATGAAAAGATCTTATAAACAAACCTTATTTTAAGGATAAAAGTTAGGAGAGATCACACTTGTGGATCAGCTGAGCAAATATAGAGGATTGTTTTTATTAGTTTTGTCACCCTAGAATCCTGCTATCCTCTGCTAGTGTTAGTTAGTTAGTTATTAAATTTTATCACCACCTATTTCCCACCCAAAGGGGGACTCTTTAATTTATTCTTAATTAATATATTAATGGAGAGGGTATATTAACAACTTAGGTTTTGATGATTTTTTAAAACTATATTGAGAATTCAGCATTAAATGTGCTGGAACTAGAAAAATATTTTTTTTGTTATCGTCAAAAAGGAATAGGAAACAACAAAGACTCCTTCACTGCTAGGACCTTCCCACTTCTACATTTCTGAAGCAAGAGGCCAGGATTTCCTAATTAAGAAGTGATACTAGAAAGAATTGCAAACTGAGGGATGGGAGCAAATTACTCAATGTCTCTTTGTTTCATATTTCAATAATACTATAGAACTGGGTCTGGAGTACCTATCATGATCTATCCAATGCAGTGCATATGAATGTTAGTCTCCCTCTCAAATGTTATATAAGAGGATTTTGTGGTACATCCTGCAACTCCTATTCTTTACTAGGAAATTTATCCCCACTCACAACTTCAGTTGTGCAGATAAAGTATGTGCACATATGAGGGGTAAGATTGGACTTTCTCCAATAAACTAGGCTTTAAACATGTTGGAGATGGACCCACTAAGAGTTAAAGGGTATATAAGGAAAGAGGTCTGTTTTTTTGATACATACTCCTTCTTCATTGTAGTGTCAATATGTATATTTACATCAGTGTGTGAGAGATGTCTTAAGGGCAAGAAAGCTACGCAATGAGCAAGAAAACCCTTTGTTCCCAATATATGAAAATGTGAATCCAGAGTATCCCAGAGGTAAGGATGAATTTAATTAGCATTAAGAATAGTCACAGAGTTATGCTTAATAAATAATTTCAATCAATATTTTGTCTTGGTTAGTGATTTTGTCCCTTTCTCTCTTTCCTTCCTGGTATCATTACTATTATTAAACTGATAACATTATATTTCTGTTTGTTTAAACATTTGAAGTGGCTTACAACAATCAACAACACAACAGTAAAATCAACCCAATTAAAATCAGTAACAGTGAAAAGGTTGGTGAAAGACATGTGTTGATACCATTTTCTTAAATACTGGTTGAATGGAAGACAAATCCACATGGTTGGGGAGAGCTGGGAGTTTGTTCACTGTAAACTACTGGCATGTTTGCTTGTCATGTAAAACAACTGCCGTAGACTGAGGAGGAAAGCAAGATCATTGTGTGCATTGGTTCTCAGTGTGACACTTTCTTTCTTCATTTGGTTCTTTGGATCTACTGCTTTAACAGAATATTTTCTCTGTCCAGGTTGTCCATTAGTATAGTGTCATTGAAACAGGTGTGTATTTATGACCCACTTTTTCAGTGACTGGATATCAATAACATTTAGTGGATGAGTTTTATACCACTGTGATGCTCTTCTCTGATTTAAAAGATGCTCACCCTGAGAGGTTCATTCTAACCATCCAGTACTTTCAAGGATGTATATATTGCAGTTGAGCTAAACTAGTCTTCTTGTTTTCCATTTTTCATGCAGTGATATCCCTGCACTTTGGTATCTTCCAAGTCTACCTTTTCTGGAGGTTTTATTGTGCAAATAAATTCTGACATACAGTATTTATATACAAACAAGTCATCCTAACAGAAAACACTGACTTGCTTTTGCCTCCTTCCACATTTAACATCTTGCTCCAGTGGGAAGGTACACACAGAAGAATTAAAATTCTTCCCATTTTATACTTTGCAGGAGAGACCTAGATAATAATCAGTCCTGTGGTATATTCACAATCTATTTGATTAATATCCTGTAAAACATCCAGGAACCTCTATTATTTTAGCCTTGTTGAGTTACAATGAGTTGTACTGAGGAGATTAATGAACTTTATAGAAAGATAAAATGCTATAAATTCAGTAGTATTTTGTGTTTAACCTCATAATATACATTACACAGACAGACATGTTAAACACATACTTTTTCATTCTTCCTTTCAAAATTCTCTGTTATAGCAGCAATCCCCTACAGTGTACACAGTTCCTGGGAACTCTGTATAGCTGACTTCTTGGTCAACTTCTTTAGACTTATTTAGACAAAGAATGCAGGAGACATCTCTAATGTAGATAACCCAAAAGACACCACCATTTTAGTGATCTATCTTTTCTGCTTGTATGGGTGCTATGCATATAATAACTGTCTTAACAGCATGAAATCAGTATGTATGTTTTTCCTTGTCACAATCTGTTAATGTCAGAAAGAATCCCTTCTGCTGAATCCTTTTCCTGTAGTTGGAAAAAAAAGTTGAATATTTTATCCATTATTCTAAGATGAAGTTGCTTTTTTACAAGCACATACAATTCTGTATTGTTTATGATGTTATGTCATTAATTAATTATATTTTAGTCTACACAATTACTACTGTACTTTCATAAGAATGTATTCACTGGCTTACACTGTGAATAGACACAAAACTATTCCCTGTGGTTCTAATTGCAGTTTTCCTTTGGTTTCAGATGCTGTTTATTCAAGGCACTAACGCTTGAACAGATTACTGCTTTTTTGCAGTTCTGTCCGCTAGGGTTTTTTAAATTAAGTTTTAAAAATATTTTATGCACTACAAAAGCGCCAGACGTGTTTGAAGCTGTGTATAATTTATTGGTCTGGTGATATTTTAAAATACATAATTTAAATATAATAGATATTGTTGTAGATAAATATTTTTGATATGTAAATATGTGTTTTATCTATATTGTTTATACTATTCTTCAGATAATACTATTTTTCTATGTTAAAATTATTGTAATGAAATATTCCCTATAAAGTATCTTATGTGGAAAAAGTATCAAGACTTATAAATGTGATTAACTTTTTGCAGATTGTCCTTTAAGCCAAAGGTATGATTCATATCTTGATCTCGCCATCTGTTGTATGCATGTGAAATACAGACTGCATGTCTCAAGTTCTCCAATAAAGTCAGGTTTCCTACACTTCTGAAAATACCAGGTTTCGCTTTAATAACCTTATTGAGAGCCCACATAGCTGGAGCAATATATCATTTTCGTATTGACCCAGTGTAAGGCAGCAATCTCAAACAATAGAAGTTAAAGGGGGCCGAATCAACAGAGCTGTGTCTGCCACATGATCTTCCCTTTACTTTCAAAGCCAGGCCCCTCCTCTCAGATTCACAGGCAGGTGTGGCTTCACTGCCCATCTGGCTGAGTTTTGTATATGGAGAAAGAGTGAAATCCTCACTTCAAGCACCAGTATGTCTTGGGCCACTCCAGGTGTCTTGGTAAAACATGGCCAAAAGCGGGAGGGGGGGGGGCGCTCATTTTGTGCTCCTCAATTAACTTTCCCTTTCTGGTAGGGATTAGGGATTAGGACAGATGTTTTTGCTGCTAGACTTTAAGCATAAAGCAGCCCTCCCAAATTTTAAAAAAAACAACTGCTGACATCTGATAAGATGTTTTGTATGAAGTCTTACAAGCTTTCTGTGATCATTTTTTTCAGACAGCTTGGCCACTATACAAGATCAAACCCTAACCTGATGAAAGACCATCTAATATTGAAAGAGAGGGTTTCCTGACAAAAACAAACCTAACAAAAATTTAAAAGCTATTCTTCATCATTTCTAAGTATGCTGGCAGTGGTTTTGGAGGCAGAAAAAAAATTAACAATAGCCATTTTATGATTTTAAAACATTTATTGCAAATTGGGTTTTCTTTCCTAAAGAAGATAACATTGGGTTTGCATGCATATGCAATAAATCCAATACATGGATTTATTCACATTTTCTTCCCATGATGTGATCTTTCTGAATAATGTTCAAAACTCCTTTTGAATTTTTATTTCCCTACTTACTTCATTTGTATGCCATCTTTCCAGCAAGATGTCCGACTTTGTATATCATCCCACCACACAACTACAGTTAATTCTTTTCATGAAATTCCAGATATATTATAGTTGATTGCTAGTGTTCGTTTGATGCTTTCATAGCAAGTTCTATCTTAAGAGGAAAGCATTTTTCCCTAATAACATATTGTACTAAAAAATTGATTAGTTGGAATATTAGAATTATCAACCTGAAGGAGTTAATGTACTTCTCAGGTTTTCAAATAGTATTAGGATTCAAAAGAATAGTAGAATTGTACAACGCTGCCCTCAAATTATTTGGCTGGAACATGGAATTGAATGAGTCTTTGAATGGAAAATGCTAGAAATTGAACAGATTTCTATTATGGATTTGTGCTGTGTAAATTAGATATCCATAAAATGGATATTTTCAGCTGGGTGAAATCTCCTGAAAACAAAAAATCAAAGTTAAATTTAGAATAACAGTCTATCAGGGGAGAAGAAAGAATTCAGAACCAGCACGATCCCCTTGTCACCAAGGAGACAGATGGAGCAGATGCTGTTTCATTTTTAGCACTTTGCAGACCAGGTGCTTTGCCACAGCAAAATGCAGTGACTAGCTGAAAGAAAACTCCCACAATGCATCCATAAAATGTGAACTAAACTGAACTGGAATTTACTATACAGAATCCCCAAACTGAACTGGAATTTACTATACAGAATCCCCAAACTGTACATTTCTTATATAGATTAAATGCTTCCGTTGTGTTCCCAGAGTTCTCAAATGCTTCAGTCTTCATATAAACCTGCTTTCAACTCCTAGGTTGCTTGAATGTTCATCTCAGTAACAATATTTTATTCTTTAATCCTTTATTATAGTCTGGCATCCTTGATATGTATGTAATATAATTTTGAATCATGGCCTGTATAATATCATTCCTCCTCTCAGTCTGAAAGTAACGTGCCTACGAAATCATGTAGCTACTTCATGGCACTTAGTAGAGGAAACTAAGTGAAGACTGGAGAATATGTTCTATCATTATTCTCAGTATGAATTTCCAAATGTGAAATTCTGCACTACCCAAGTACATTTATGCACACTTCATATGGCTGCATATTCAGCATGGACAAAAACATATGGGATATTTGGAAGCAGAGAAAAACATGCATAGCTGCTGTTTTTAAGCATGCAAGAAAAACATGCATAGCTGCTGTTTTTAAGCATGCAAGAATAACATGCTTAAATAACAAAGCTTTAACAAACACTTTAACTCAGGAGTGGGGGAGGAGGAAAGATCTACAATCATGATAGCTGGACAGCAAAACAAAGGGGGAAAAATCCTGGCATTTAATCAAACGTGTTCATACGGCAACAGAGGAGAAGTGAAAAGGATGACATTTGGAAAGAAGTTATATTTAAAATGCTAACAGCTTCCCGATTGGCTTAATAGCAAGACAATGAGAAATAATCAAAACTTTAAGCCTCTTTTGAGGGCAGTGGATCTGTATTCATCAGCAAACCTGTTTTCCCAGCAAAGTAGCAAATGAGACTCATTACCAATAATATAATTGCAACTTAGTGTGCAGCTTTGAAGAAATATCAACAGTAGTGTATAAATTATACCCAGTGTCTATTATAATGGCATAATTATTTCTGCTGAGGTAATCAGTCAAATCCAATAATATATGATGTGAGAGCAAGCATTCTGGATTGAATGTACTACTTACAATATCTATCAGAGATTATGAAAGGCAATCCTCATTTCTAATTTTTCTCATTAAAAATGTATACCAGCGTTTCTCAACCTTAGCTACTTTAAGATGTGTGGACTTCATCTCCCAGAATTCCCCAGCCAGCAAGGTTGAGAAACACTGATGTGTACGAATAAGACTATATTAGCCTCTGGCTCCCAACATATATGTTAACCATTTCAGCATGTTGTATTTGTGATTGTATAAATGTGAACATCTGTAGGGTGAACAGAACATCCTTAGTTATGCAGTACAGATGAATGATAGGATGGATGGTATTTAAAATGCTTTTGCATGCAAAAATGTCATCAGAATTAAGTAGACTGATTCCATCCATCGGCAGCGTTCCAGAAGTAATTGATAACATAATAAGGGAGAAAAAGCATGTAAATCTTACATCAAAATCCAGCACCCCACTGTGCTGTGCAAATTACCTTCTATGTGTATGTAGAGCACAATGCAGGGATTACTGAACGCTGCTTTACAGCCACTAAAATAGGATTTTTAAAATTGTTTAATAAAGCATTTCACAAAAAATAGAGTTTCCATTTTACAAGTCCACAGCTTTGTGGGGGGGAAAATTCAGCCCAACAAATTCCCCAATTATGTTAGTAGATTCTTTTTCAAAACATAGATACGGCCTGAAGAAACTGCTGGCACACATCAAGCTATACATATGTCCCAAAACATAAAACTTATTTGACAAGCTTTATTTAGCAATCCAGAACTTCTTATGAGCTATACTTAATTGGTAAATACCATATTGTTATTCATAAAGGAAATAGTATGTGATTAAAAACCACAAAAATGATTAAGAATCAGTATGATTTAGGATGCCTGATCCAGTATTTATTAGCTTTTAATTCATAGGAAGGACACCGTTTACGAGAAGCATTTCTGCTATATAGAAAATATATATAAATAGCCTTCTTTTATAAATAACTCAGCAATAACAGCAATGATTTATTTTTCTTTCATGCTTAAAAACCCAGTCCTGCAAAATTCCCACTTTAAGTTAATAAATAAAATTCTGTTTATAAAGGCTTTTTACAAAAATATTTCAATCGGTAAATGATTTTGGATTCTGAATGAAATTGTGGGCAAGTTGGACAAAATTTATATTATTAACATCTTCCACTAACTTCAGTGAATTTTAATGTTGGTTGTTACTGTGATTAATGCACATAAAAATGTTAGTTAAATACATGTGTGTGTGGGTGTTCACATTTCTGAGTCTATAACTACAAGCTTTTAATTGTAGGAGTTTTAAAAAAAATTCCGTGCAATACCAATATAAGACTATCATAGTTTTAAAATGTACCATATTCTTTTTACTCTGCAGTGCAAATCCTTAAGAGTTACATCAATAAAAACTGACATAAAAGCAGAATTTGAAACTCTCGGACAGTTGGAGATTGCAAAGAGCAATTTGTAGTATTTGTAAATTGGTTCAAAAACATGCAAATGTGAGTAGATTAATAGGTACCCCTTCAGCGGGCAGGTAACAGCGTTCCATGTAGTCATGCCGGCCACATGACCACGGAAGTGTCTACGGACAAACGCCGGCTCTTCGGCTTTGAAACGGAGATGAGCACCGCCCCCTAGAGTCAGACACGACTGGACTTAATGTCAAAGGAAACCTTTACCTTACTATCTGCTGTAGCCACTTTTGCACTGATTAAAAGGTTTTTGGGGCAGCCTTGATTAGATATTTGATTGTTTCATCATTTAAAGAATAGTTATGGAGGCACATAGAAACAATATTGCACTATTATTTGCTCTGAAGACAGTTCTATAGCACATAAATTATGGTTTCCAAGGTTGTCACAGTAGTCACTCATTTCACTACCTGAGATATTAGGAATGTCTTTACGTAGCATGGGTTTAACCAAATAAGATCAACCTAATGCTGTCAAAAAATAATTTAGTGCTTAATTTAGTACTTTCATGTCATTTTTATTGATTAGTCGAATTGACCTTATCAATATAGCAAGATAAAATTAAAATATAAACAAAGCATAATCAAATAATAAGAAGGGATACAATAATAAAACAAAATATATATGTGATCACAGTACAAGGAGGCAGTAATCAGATGAGAGAGTCGCCTTTACAGGGTACCCCAATTTGTTCATTATATTGGGATCTTAAAGCCCCAGCCTTCAATATGAACATAGCATAGGTTCTGCTTTTCAAGGATAATCTATACATTGCTTAATTTAGTGACAAAGTATAGATTATCCTTGAAGAACAGAACCTCAGGCATAAAAAATGGTATGTACTATAAGATACTTAAACAGAAATAAAAACATGTTAAGCTATAGGATTTCATGCAATTCTATCAACCATACACTTCTTCAGACCAAGTCCATTAAGAGTAATGAGATTTGTTAAGAGGGACCTCACCATCAGTACAAGTTTGAGATATTCCTGTTAGACCTAGGAAGACAGCCTTTTCTGTTGTGGACCCTGCTCTTTGAAACATAACCCCCCTTTGAGATTAGATTAGCCCCCGGCCTGGTGGCCTTTTAGGCAGCTTTAAAGACCTGATTATTCCACCGGCATGGGGGAATAAATATATGGGGGTTGGAATATATAGCCCATGGGAGAGTTGTGTTGATGGCTGTGACGGTTTTTACCTTGCCTGCTGATTTGTATTTATTGTGGTGTTACTGTTATTTTATGTTTTTAACTGCTGTTCACCACCTAAAGTCACAAGGTGAGCTAGGTAGCCACATACATTGAAATAAATAAATAAATTCACAAACCACCAACAGAAGCAGAGAACTGTTTATTGCTCCTACACGTTAAGCAAATAAGCAAAAGAAAGCACCAGATGACTTCTGAAAATCTTGGGAGAGAAATAGTGCCTTGGACAGACTCATCTAATTTTTGATAGTGTGAAAAAATTAACAGTGATTAATTTTCCATGCATTATTGGAGAGCAAAAGAATAAAAATGGGAAATACAGCATTCCAGATATATACACAAGTATATATGCACACAAGTATTCACAAATATAAGCACAAGAAATTCTATTCTGTTGAAAATTTTAAAATATATTTGGGAATATATTACATTTTTATGCACTCATACTTGTACCCATGCTCCTAACAACAGAAGGCTACAGTTTATTTAAATTATATATTTTATTTTTATACTGAAATAAACAAATCCAATATACCTGAGCATATGTCACACATTTTGTGAATAAAACATACTGTAAATAAAACCTTTGTGTTCTGTGTGGCTGCTTTTGTATTAAAATTTTGGTAAGTAAGCCAGATGCAACATCAGTGTCTGAAGAATGTAAAATCATTCAGTTCCATCTTTTTTTAATCTGTGATAGACAAACAACTGTAAGGACTACACTACACCTATTAATTTCCATAAATCTATATAAGACTTATGTCTTAGACTTCACATTTACCTAAAACTAGTTTCACTTTGTCACAGTAGGACTATTGGAAAGAAAAACAGACAAAGAACTGTGATAGAAGCACTAATTGCAGGATTTATACATTCTTTTAAACAATACTTGGTTTTAACCGTAGTTTGTAAACAAGTCTTAATGATCTGACCCATGCACATTTTAGCCGCAAACCAGTAAATTACAAACTACTGCCTGAGTTCAAATATCACACACTAAGACAGAATCAAACAAAACACATTTTCATGAGAGCAAAGTATGAATCTATTCAGAGTTTATGTTCCCAGTCATAGCTCCATTCACATTTAAAGTACATACTTTTGTACAGCAGGCAAGGAAGGCCCTCTGCCCCATATCCAGTAGCAGAATGTTGGTTTATCTAGGTGTCTGGAAGGAAGAGAGACTCCATTCTGTCTTGCATTGCTTTTCCAATTATACCACACGTTCTCTTTCAAGTCATGGCTTTTATGCCTGATGTATTCCATTGGGCACACATCAGTTCTATGGGGATGAAGCAATATAAATGCTGCTTTACTCATCCTGCCTTCCTGTAGTCACTTTGCATTTTTGTTTTTATGTTTTGTTTTTTTAAAGAAACTTACATCCATAAGAACTGTCAAGCCCCTTGCAGCTGAGCAAGTTCAAGGAAGCAGGAACTACACAGAGTTCAGCAACATAGCTTGAACACTTCTTTAGGGTAAATATAGAACCTTGGAAATGGGCAGAAAAGATTCCCACCTCTATTTACAGTGAGTTATTTAAGGCAGAGTCTCTGAATGATTGGAAATGCTTCTTCCCAGGTTTCTTACTTACCTGGATTGTGTAGTCATTTATGAGATAAACTGCCAAGAAATTTGCCCTCTATCTCTTGTCTATGTCTGCTCTCTCTTCTATTCCTTTCCCACCCTCAACTCAGTCTCTGACAAGAACTTACACAGCTCTCCTGTGGTATCTACTTTCATGTATTACAACATAGCCATGGCAATGAAATAAAACAGTTTAATCACTGGTTCTAATCCTTACACAAGTTACATGGGCATTGATACACTTTAGGGCAAAAGTTCTTGAAAACCTAAGTTTATGGACCTTCATCCATGTACTCTTGCCTTCCTCTTTCTCTCCATAGAGAGAATTCTCCATAGAGAAAGAGTATCTCCATAGAGAGATTCTGTCAGGGAATTGGAATGACAATGAAGGCCAATATTCAAACTCACATCTGCACTGGTCACCCAAGTAGAAGGCCATGTTGACCTCTGAAAAGAACATTTCAGATGTTCTTTTCCTCATTTTGGACCAAGCTGAATACAAGGTGATCCATATAATGGAGTAAAACTAAAACGAATTCTTAGAGACCAAGTTTTTGCAATCATTTTAAAGTTCATAGGAAGAATTAACACATGTGATTTTAATATTCAGACCATTCATACTTGTAACAAAACATCAGAAGGTATTGGTAAATAAATTGTCTTCATAAACTATAAATGGGAAGTTTTCAGGGAGTGGTATGGAAGCAGTTCTCTCTTAGCATTCTGAAAATGACTAGAGTCACTGCTGGGAGAGAACATTTGAATGCTGTCCCCTCTGATAAAGAAAAAACCAAGCTAATTTGCTCCATCAGGCCTTTAAACAGCATGTGCTCAGCAATTACAGAAGCAACAACCTTTTGATATCTAAAAATAAGTAAAAGAAAAGAAATTGTGAAGATGATGGTTATGAATTGTTTCCAGATCTAGTGGTTTACACGTGAGTCTTTTCAGAATGAAATTTATTTTAAAAACGACCTTTTCTCTTTCATTTCTATTCATCCCAGTCTAGAAAATATTTTGCCAGCCAGACTTTATAAATGTAGCAGGAGGTGTGAAACTGACTGTGAACAATGTATTTTCACACGCCTGGCTTGTTTTTTATTGAAAGATGACTAACTGAAATTCAATTAGAAATTAGGAAACAGTAATGTGCAGCTTTCTTAAATAATTAAATTATGCAACCTGCAGTTATTTCTCAACAAGCATTTATTGTTAAAGTAGCTATATACTTTATTTTAGAGAAGAGAGTCCTCTGTTTGAATGCATTGACTATTTCAAGGAGCATTCAGGCCAAGCTTATAGTAAATTCTATATTTCTATAGGCTTTACAATAATTTATACATATCGAGGTGGATGGACTGAATTACAGCAGTGATGGGCGCATTGGAAAACTCAGAAAGCTGGAGACAAATCCTCTGGAGAAAATCTATCCATGTGGTCTCTAAGACTTATCACTGACTTAATAGCATGTAAGCAATCAAAAAGTAGATGCCTACCTCTGACTTACAAATTGATTGAAAAATGATAGAAAGTCCTGCTTAGTGACCACGATGACCCACTATCCTTTTGGATTTAATAGGTATATCAACTGAGATATTAAAAGCAATTTGAAATGCATCAGCTGGTAGACAAATCTCTTAGAAACAATTGTAAGCAGATGGCACAGGTCTGAATCTACATTAGTCACCTTCATGGATAACGTGGTGAAACTTGGATAGTGGAAGCATAACCATCGTCATCTTGCAGCTTTTGATATTGTCAATTACAGTATCTTTCAGAACTGCCTACAAGGGTTGGGAGTTGGAGGCACTATTTTACTTTGGCTCCATTCCTTCCTAAATGGGAGGTTTCAATCAGTTGTCACAAGGGAAGAGAGGGGGAATCCTGGTGTGACTCAGGATTCACTCACTTTCTCAATCCTGTTTAACATATTTATGAGAATGCTGGGAGAAGTCAACTGCTGGTTTGGAGGTGAGGTATCCTCCAAATTCAGAATGCTTCTCAGGTATGTATTTTCACCCTGGGCCAAATAGGGAATGCATGAATTCCCTGAGCCAGCGTTTGGAGGCTGTCAGGGTCTGGATGGAACAAAACAGGCAGACTCAGCTCAAGCAAGACAAAGTGGCAATTCATTCAGAAGCCTACTGATTCTGGGAATATACCATCTTTGGTTCTAGACAAGATGGTGCTTCCCCACAAAAAACAGAGTCAGAATCCTATATTCACAGCTCTTGCTGGAATAGCAGATGGAGGCCATGGCAGGATGGCTTTTGCCCTGGTTAGGCTGGTGTACCAACTGTGGCCTTACATAGAATAGGGGGCTCTGCAGATATTCAGGGCAGGAATTCAGGTTGAAACATCCCTGACAGATGACATATTTCAACATGTTGAGTCCAAGGGAGTCCACCACCAATCCTGGATAATTTGTTCCACACTTGAACTACTCTAATATTCCGATGATGATGATGATGATGATGATGATGATGATGATGATGATGTTTTCATTCATTAAGGAATAACACATTACAAAAAAAAAAAAGAATCACATCTTTGACTGTTCTTTAGAAGTGCAAATTCCAGCCAGGAATCTAGCTTATCTTAAGATACGTGTTCAGCAGAGTAATTTTTGTAAATCCACAGTTGACTAATTGCTTGATCATGTGCCAGCAAGTTGTTTTCAACTCCTAGCAACCACATAGATAGATTTTCTCTGTTGACGATCTATCCCTAACCTGTTCTTTCAGGACTTCCAAGGGTGCACGTATTGCCACTGTAACTGAGTATGACCACCAGGCTGCTCGTTGTGCACTTCTTCTCTTTCCTTCCACCTTTCCCAGCATTAGAGCTTTCTCTAGAGAGCTACGTCTTCACATAATGTGTCCAAAGGATAATTTGAGCCTGGTCACCACAATTGATATAGCTGAAATATTTAGTTCTTGTAAAAATTTATTTAATCTGTTTGTTACTCTGCTAATGCACCAATAACTATAGGGATGACTCTGCAAGATCTTTTCCATAATTACCCATTTTGATCTTTATATTTTGTAACTTTTCCCTCAATTCTGTTGTCCCTGGATATTGCCACATCTACAAAAAGCACTGTTTTCATTATTATTATTATTATTATTATTATTAATTCTGATATGTTATATTCTAAATAGCAATGATGTGTTCTAAATTTTGTGTGCACAGTTCCTGTAAAATTTTAACACCATCATTTTCTACAACTTTTCAACTTTGTGCTCACACCACATTTGGAAAGCTTGTGTGTGTGTGTGTATTACAGATGCCAATGAATTATAGTGCTACTCTGTCTTGACACTGTTTATAGTCTGAGAAATTTTATTGCATCCTAAGTCTACAGTTGCTGCTGTCTGAATCGTCCATTTCATTACATTTGTTTGTAATGCTTATTCTTGAAAATTAATTCTTCTGTTTCCTCCTTGATGGGGCCAGCTGGTAACCATTGCCAATTGCTGGTTTTGTCCACTTTATTTTCAGTTCATGTATTGGTCATGCAATGTTTTACTTCTCTAATTTTCCAATTGGTTTTCCAACAGTCCACTTTTATGAATATTCATGTTTTGCTTCTGCTATTTTCAGAATGTTTTTTGTTTTTTGCAAATGGCAATGAGCATTACTCTTCGCTTGCCTTGATGTAGTAAATTTAATCCATGTTTTTCTTCAACTGTCTGTTTTACCTGCAGTAAACCACAGCTTCCTATTTTTGGTGCTAAATATAGTCAATCAATATCACTTCATGGATGAAATGCATGATGCATCAGTTTTGGGGTTTTCCAATTCAAACTGTGTCCAGTTCAATTTCATCCAGCACTATATCTGATTACTGGTATTGCTCAGGTGTTTATGGCTTTGATTGTATTTCCATTATTTAACTTTATAAGTTTTCACACTTGTTCTAAACATTCTAAACTGGTTTTCTTTTTAACTTTACTATGCAAGATGTTAACTTGTTTGACTATTCCTAGATATTTGTAACTGTACATATTTGGGTAAATATTTTATGAGATTCTAATTTTCAACTTGTACACCCTTCTTTGGTTCAGTTTTTTCTTTCTTTTTGATGAACATTGCACATTTGTCAAATCCAAGTTTTGATTTGCCTCAACAAGGCAGAATATAGTGGAACAATTACTTCCTGTGATTTGGACTGTACAGTACTTGTATTGATGCACCCTAAAATTGCCTTTCCTTTTAGTAACCATATCACATTTCTGACTTACATTCAGCATATGATCAAAGACAATCTTGAAATCCCTTTTATGCACTGTTAGGTATCACCCATCCTCTGCCTATGCATTTAACTTTTTTTCCTAATAGGAGAACCTTGCATTTGTCTCTATTCAATTTCACAGTTGTTTCTGCTCAATTCTCAACCTATCTAGACCATTTTAATTGTATTTCTGTCTTCTAGCTATGCCTCCCAAATTTTGTGTCATCTGCAAATT
Organism: Candoia aspera; assembly: GCF_035149785.1. NCBI lineage: Eukaryota > Metazoa > Chordata > Lepidosauria > Squamata > Candoiidae > Candoia > Candoia aspera. Next base: position 45,924,801 of record NC_086159.1, read on the forward strand.
TAGATAAGCATTCCCACTACATCTTTTTGTGCAATCATATTAGCTGGAAATGTCCGTTTAAGAAAAACAAGTGAAAATGGAAGTTGTTTGAGGCAGGTCATTAGGAAACACTTTTTAATTCCAGTTATTTGTTAATTATCTGGAAGTAGATTAAGAAAACTAGGCACATCACATATTTTTGTGCATGATTAAGAATAGGCATGAATAATTTCTTCTATATAGATCTCATTCTTAATTTCCCATGTCTTATGTCAGGAATTAAATTATGCAACTCAGTCAAGTGTTTAAGAAAACAGATGGCAAGAGATGCTCCCTAAATAAGAAATTATAAAACTAAAGTAGGTATGCATTCATAGAGATAAGATTGTTTATTCAAAAATTTCTGCATGGTATTTAGTGTCACTCTTCGAAGCTTTATTGCACAGGAGCTTTTCTCCTTCAGTGAAGGCCACTGAAGAAAAGAGACATAATGTATTACACTAGTAGGAGACTTCTTGAAATAAGACATTTCAATTAATGACTACTAGGATTGTCCATTGCTAAAGGATTCTGGGAGTTGAAGTCCACACATCTTAAAGTTGCCAAGTTTGAAAAACACTGTTCTAGATAAAGCCCTTACATTTGTAGGGGTATCAGTATTTCAAAGGAGAGAAGAAAACACATTGTATAATGTGGAAAAGCCTCTTACAAATCTGTGAACACCATAAAAGTACCAATAGCATATTTCAAAGAAAACATAATGTCTCCCTAAAGAAGTTTAAGCAAGTGTCAATCCCATAGACACTGATGTGACAGGACACTGTGTTTAACTTTTCTTTCAGATGTTGTCTGTGTTTAAAAGTAATGTGAAAAGTCAGCTTCAGATTTATACATTATCTTTCCAAAATCAATTGTTACATCTGAACTTTAGTTTGAATAAATTGATGGCTGCTCTCTCCTTTCCCTCTTTTAGCATCATTACTATCATTCAATCTCTTTTTCAGAAATACTGCCTGTTTGCTTCGAGCTGGTTTTTGGAGTAAATCTTTTCTTCATTCTGTTATTGTGGACATCTCTCTGAATGGAATAAAGATGAAAGTAAATGGCAGTTAATGCAATCAAAGGAATTGATGCACAATAAAGAGATACCCTTAGCCCCCAAATTATTTGTACATGTCTATTTGCTAGCTCAGCTACTGCAGATGGCAACAGTTCAGTTCTCTGGGCATTTAACCCTCTTAAGGACATAGGCATCTTGTACAAATGGGGATGACAAAAAAAATGAAATATGCATCACATTACATCAGATGCAAGTATGTAAGTCATGTGGTTTGAGTTGTGACATAATGATGCACATTTCATCCTTGGTTCCCTCTTGGCCCTATGTGAATGCCTATATTAAAGGGGCTCATGCAGGTGAAATTTATAGCAAGGGTGGCATTAATTAATGTCATTGGAGGAAGGGGGAACAAAAGTTGGTCCTTTTTAGGAGGTTTTGAGGAAGCTCAGTGTTGTGCTAAATCCACATTCAGGAGAAGGAAATATTTCTTTCAATCAAGTTCACAATTATAAAAGAGTATTAAAGGAACAGTATAATCCAGCCTATTTGTTTGTATGGCTCCATACCTGAGTTAGCTACTAACAAAGAAAGAGTTCATTATTTCCTGCCTGAATTACTAACTCCTCCCTTGTGCTTAATGTGCAGGTTTCCAATCACATTGGCATCCCTTTACACCTTCCAATTTAATTTAGTTTGGAAGATTAATTACATTTGCTTTTCATATTGCCTTGTATTCTCTTCAAAAAGCAGTAGCAGTGTGTATCATGAACTTATGTATTGTCAAATTTCTGGATTTATTGATGGCCATTCAGGATCTTCCACATGTAGTGTTTACCTCCATTTCATTAAAATTAATTTCCAAATATTATGTGACAATAAAGGGAACTTGCTTACTTTTGGCTGCACTCATTTACTTGACATCTCTAGGTTTCAAAATATTCTGAATATGTAATAATAATAATAATAATAATAATAATAATAATAATAATAATAATAAAATTTATATGCTGCCCAGCTCCCAGCAACTCTGGAAGATTACTGGTGTCAAGTCATCCACAGGGTCAAAAATGTCAAAATGGTGGTTGTGACTGTTCAATCAAAAACCCATCCCTTTTTACATGCAACACATATGTGATGCACATTAAAAAAATCAGTCATCAACTTGACTTTTCTGACTTTCCTCCATAGATGCCCCTGTCTAATATGCAGGTATGTTCAAATTTTTTATGAAAACATTATTTTCTACTTTTCTAGTCATCCATTTGCCTGTGCTGATAATGAAGAACAAAGAAACAGTAGATTAATTGCAATAAAGCATTAGTATAATAAAAATCACATTTCCTTATATTTTAAGCATAATATTCAATGCCATTTTTAGCACACTCAGTGCCGGCATTATGATACAGCTTGAGGCATAATAGCTGTTTTTCAGAACTTGCTGTAAAACTACTTTGGGATCTTCACTGGGCAGGAAAGTACCTCAGAACAAACATGATATGCTTGCCATTAGTTGTCTTGCACATTTCTGCCACTAATGGCAGAAAAGTAGCAAGTAGGGGAATTGCTACTAACCACGTTCAGCCCTACTTAATTTACAAGCCTTGGCAGCAGCACCAAACACATATCTGAGAGACAGCTCATATGGCACCCCTTTCAGAATACTTGCAATTGAATGTCTTTAGATTTATCAAATGAAAGCTTTCCCTCTTATTTGAAACCTACAAGGACGGTGGTGAAGACCAAACAGTATTTTCTCCTGAATTAAAAAAAAGTTAATTAATACAGATACACCTTGTGCTACTCCTATAGTCTTCTTTCAGCCATAAATACTTCGATTTTGTGATGTCCATTTAATTTCTTGAAACATGCTCAAGTGGATATTTCAGGAACCTCAGCCACTATTTGTGTGCATGTGTGTGAGTGTGTGTGTAGAACTTGCTGTTATAAAAGTGACAATCTTTTTTCTCCTTTTGTCTTCTGTTAGCTGGCATAAGAAATAACCAAATAATACAAGCTGCTGGTTTTATAAATGTACAAAAATCTTTAATATTCTTAACAGTTGGGATTTAAGCACTCCTGAAAGCTGACTGGATCCAAGACAAACATATTCGACAGAATAAAAAAATTGTGAAGAATAGAAAGCTGCATTAATCTCTACAAAGACAAAAACAAAGATTTGTCAATTGCTTCAGACCAACCAGCAGCTTTGCTCCAGATGTATTACCCATGCAGGAACAGTCAATCCTTTCATTTGAGAATGCATCAATGACACTTGTTCTTCTGTAAAATATTTTCTTATTATTCCAATTTCTTGGAGTATCTCCATATACTTTTTGAAAGGATTTGTGTTTGGACACTGGGGAGAGGAAGGCAGAAAATAAGAATAGATGGTAATTTGCATGAAATGATTCATTGTACTTTAAAAAGGCATAAATCTCAAACCTTCCTCTGGGTTAACACACACTAACTGCAATTCCTTCCTTGGTGTGTGGCATGGTAGTTGTCCTGTATAGGGGCATGGCATAGACTTGAAGAAGTTCTGCAACAGGTGTAACAAAAATAGCCTAACCCAGAAAGTCAGAAGGGGGGTGAGGAAGAAACTCAAGACTGCCTCACCTTGATTGTCTCTGATATAAGAGAGAGGACAAGAGAAACTGTCAGGCTTTCAAGATTTTGTTATTATACTCTATACCAAAAAAGTAGAATTCCTGTAGTGATCATGATGTTTGTTTCCTGACTGGACAGTATGTTGAAGGGCTGACAACTTCCCGCCATCATCATGAATTTCTTACCCCTGCCCCAAACAAGATATAAAAGGATCTTTTATTGCATGCTATTTCATAATAATCCATGGGGAAACTTGTGGTATGCTATTCTAGAGATCTTCTCCCCTCATCCCTGAATGTTAGAAAGATAGAGCTATACCTTACTGGCAGGTAAAGGAGGCAGGGGAGGAGAAATTAAAGGAAATAAATTCTATAGCAGCATTTCCTGGCCCTGTAACATTGAGGCATGTGGCTAAGAAAATCAGCCTATTCTCATTTGTGGGAGATTGTTTCACCCAAGACAAACAAAATCAAACTTTTTTTTAAAAAAAAAGGATAGAGAGAATATAAAAAACTCCTTGTTAAGTAGTCACATGCAAAACAATAAACTGAGGAAATAAAAAGACAATGCTAATCAAAGCACAGACAGCATGTTAAAAGAACCTGTAGAAAAATATAATGAAAATGGAAAATGAAGACTCTAAGCAGACTATAAGAAGGTGATAGTCTATTACTCAAAACACTACAGTTGCTGGGCCTGCATGGAGAAAATAAACATGAGAGACTTAAAAAAAACACAGTCAGAATAAAAACAATCATATGCTATCTTTATAGCTAAACTTTTTTTAACCTATCCTTTCAGAGATAAGTGGATTTTCTCAAGCAAAAGCCTGCTTCTTGCTAACATACATACACACACACACACACACTCAAACAAACACATACACACTATATTGTAGATTGCACGCCTTTATCAGAGGCTCAGGAGCAATCTATACAACTTCTGCCTTTGTTTTAAAGGAAACAAAAAAGTTCTCACATTAGGGGGAAGGGAGGGCTTTGTTACGTGATCCCCAGCCATGCCTCTGCTTGACTGAACACTGAGCATCTGAGCCTGTCTTGCATGTGGGACTGGGAAGGAGCTGCCCTCATATCATATATTGTGAGAACCTCCCTTTTTAAACAAAATAACCCACCATTCTTGTACTTTAATGTCCTAAGAAATATTCATGACGTCTGCCCCATATTTTATCAAGCTTTCTTGATTCTACAATCCCAATTCCATATTTCAAAAAAATATGGCAACTATCAGAATTGCCCCTCATTTCTACACCTATCTTTTCTCTCTGTATCATAACCATTTTCACCCCAATTCCCAAAACTGATATAACCAGGCTCATCTTTTCAGATACCATTAATATAAACCTGTTGATTCGTGATCAAGTCTCACTGATTTTAGTTTTACTTCAGTAGAAGTAGGGTGCTTCCAGATTAATTTTACTTTCTTTACTTTACCTCTGTCTCACACATAGAATTTTTCCAGGACTGGGAAAGATCCAGGGTCATCATCTTTCATTTGTAGCTTTCTTCCATTTTCCCAGCTCTTTTTCCTTAATAGAAATACTGCTTAAGATTTACACCACACCAAAATATTATCCTGCATTTTTTACTTTAAAAAAATTCTCATTCAGTTTGGTGAAAGGAAATTTGCTTTTGAGCTTTCTTTTCTAAGAGAATTTCAATTCTTATAGGGAGAGAATTTGTTTTCCCTGTTTTCCCACATCTCCAATAAATCTGAAGGGAAAACATGATAGATTTTCCTCTTTGGGTCTTTTTAGACTGTGATATTTGGGCAGCTAGGGAGAAACCAAGAACAACAGCAGCAGCACCTTCTTTCACTTAAAAAAGAAAAAAGAAAAGCTAAAAAATATCACCAACAGAAATGTAAAATAAATTCTCAGATACTCTGAGAATCAAGCTGAAAAACAAAAGCCTGTTTTGCAGAGGAAATAAATGTTTGAGAAATTGCAAGGCAGATTGGGTTCACCCCATGTTAGACTCAATGGAATACAATCTCATGTTCTTGATGCAATTTTTAAGTTAGAATTGCAACTTCACTGTCTGGTTTTCTTTTTTAGCCAAGAAAATTTAGAAAATATAACTGTAGCCTCTCAAAGGTAAAGGTAAAGGTTTCCCTTGACGTAAAGTCCAGTCGAATCCGACTCTAGGGGGCGGTGCTCATCTCCGTTTCTAAGCCTTGGAGCCGGCATTGTCATAGACACTTCCGGGTCATGTGGCCAGCATGACGACTCGGAACGCCGTTACCTTCCCGCTGAAGCGGTACCTATTGATCTACTCACATTTGCATGTTTTCGAACTGCTAGGTGAGCAGGAGCTGGGACTAGCAACGGGAGCTCACCCCGCCGCGCGGTTTCGAACCGCCGACCTTCCGATCGACAGCTCAGCGGTTTAACCCGCAGCGCCACCGTGTCCCTTGTGTAGCCTCTCAAACGATAGGGAATATATATCCACTATCTCTTAACTTTGATCCAGCCTCCATATAGTGGGATCTTTTGCAAATGGTCTCTTCTCCACTGGCAGCTAAACTCAGAATGCCTTTAACAGAATTTAAAGAAAGATGTGTACATACATGTTGCAATAATTCCCTGTGTCAAATTGAATAAAGCAAATAGGAGGTAGATTCCTTAACAAATAAAAATTGCCATACATGAAAGAGAATTCATATCCTTTAATAAAATTGAGTATGGCAGAGTTTGGTGAAGCAAAATTCTTCAAAGCAAAATATTGAATAAAATCAAAACAGTGTGCTATGCCTAAAATGAGATACATGCTCAGCAGGTTATGGTTGAAAAAAAAAATGCAATAAAAAGCATCATTCAAAAAACCCTAAACAAAGGATATCACCTTTTAGTTAGGAAGCAAGAAATAACAGATTCAAAGAGAAATAATATAATAGGTATGCCAACAATAATGGATTCAACAGGCAATCCAATCAATAGCATTGCTGTTAGGCACTTTGAAATACAGTAATTCTCATACTTTCTGTTTGTTCAACGAGATCCAAAACGTTGGACTGAGAAAAAGGGAAAAGTGGTTAAAGTTCTGTGGCTCATACTATCCCTTTCCAAAGAGTCTTGCTCTATAAAAGTAAACAGGATAAAGGGAGAAAATTGCCACTACTGAGAAGTACCTTGGTTATATTTGTGATATATAAACATGGGCTGTCATAAATTCAAATCAAGAGTGGGTAATTCTGTTTATGCTCCATGTCTCTTTAATATAATTTTTCTGATTGTTTTGCAATCTGGTACCCTCCTACTGTGTTGGACTATAACTACAATTAATTGCTATTTTGAAGAATCTGAATTTTACTTATCTACAATTTGAAATATTCCTCATATATATTTGAATATATATTTAAATATTTAATAAAAGCTGTAAATTAAAGTACTTGATAGGCTGAAATGCATGGCAATATTCAGAGAAAAGTATAAAGTTTCTATCCATGCGTTACAGCAGGAGATCATCTGATTTCATGAACACAAGATTTCTCAAGCATCCCTCACAGAGTGCTCGAGAATTAGTTTTCCAAAGAGTTCCTGTACAAAACATGACAATGCTTTCTCCACCAATATCACAAAATAGTTAAACTGCACCTAAACCCATAGATATTACTCATTAAAAATTATGTTTCATAAGGCATCTGGAACTGCCTACCTATTTTGTTGCCTGGGATGTTAACTCCAAATGGCCTGGTCTTCTTTGTAGTAACAACACTGTGCATTCAGCGGTTAATAATTTGATGCCCTTTTAACTCCAAATTCAGCTGCTTTGTTTTAAACAAGCTGTGGAAGATTTGTAGAGGTGTTAGTGTTATAGAAAGTACTTTTCCCACTTCCTGTAACTTAGTCCAGTCCTACTTTCAAAACAGCAGCAAGGGGACCTTAAAATAAGGTTATGCAGTGCTTCAGATATGATCCCATAATGACACTTCAAAGGCTGCCACAATGTAATCCCAGTCAAAGATACAGCTGCTTTAAAGAACTGCATGTGTGTGCTGTTTCCACCTCTGCACCCTCCAAAGTACTTTTTGCAATCAGATCTGAAGCACTGCACGGCCTTATGTAAACAGGCCTTATTAAGCCATATGAAATATATGGAGAAGGAAAGTGACACATCTAATGAAGCAAAATTCAGTATAAATGCAAAACTTGTGAAAGAAATTCTTGAGAACTAGACATAGAACATTTGCTGGCATCTGTAGTTCAGATTAATTTACTGGTGGGTTTGTATACTGTTTGCTTCTGCCCAGCAGCTTGTCTTAGCACAGCAATTGCTTACATTATTTCATGCCAATTATTTGTTCCAAGGTAAAGGGAGTGATGATTGCTTCCAATAAATCTAGAAGTTAGAAGTCTATCAGACTTAGACGTACAGTGACCTACAAAACAGGAAGCAGCTGTCCAAGCACAGTTGCCTATGTTCGCAGTGGATTATCTACAGCAGTCTTAATGGAGATTGAATAAAAAAGGATTTAAACATAACTAAACATGGCTAGATAAAATCTTCAGTGGATTAGTCAAAGGATCCTCACCTCATTACAGAAAAATAATTAAATAAAAAGAAGGAAACAAATGGGACAAAATGCTTTTCATCCACACAGAGTTATGCCCAGAGGCTAAAGAGTTTTGCCATAATTTCAGTAAACTGGTAAAATGACTAGAAGGTGGCAATTTTCTCTGTTCTGTTGAGTGTAACAGTGCTGGGATGTTTTGCTTGGTTACCAAAGCAACAGAACTACAGCATATGGAAAGAAGCATTGATAGCAACGGTATGGCTGTCTTTAAGAGAGAGAGAGAGAGATTTAGTTGATCAATACAACATTATGGTTTTCTTGGAATGTTGATGAATACTTTTCTCTGTGGCAGATTTCAACATCCACTCCACTCCTCACAGGGAAAGCCATTCTTTTTTTCAATCATGACTATGTCTTTGTGGCATGGGGTGAGGGGTCACAGCCTTCTGCACTGGTGGCATGCTGCACCCACAGGCAAACCCACATCCCATCCACTCCAGAAAGAAATGTGCTAAATCAAATTCTACAGGACTCTTGGCCTCCAAAAATTGAGTTGAATTCCCAAATGAATCTCCTGCCTCCCATAAAATCATCATTGGAAGCAGGAAATCAACCCCAAAGGAGCAGCAGTTGCATGGAGCATGCTTGACCCTCATTTACAGGGGAGAAAAATTCCAGTAAAATTGAAATAAATCTGGACCAGTCACTGTCCAGTTTTTTGTTGTTCTTTTTTATAGAAATTAGATATCTTACAGTATCTGTACAATATTTACAAAATATTAGGTGATTTAGATGATGATGACTGTAGAAGGTAATAATAGTAACAGTAGTATTTGGCTTTGTAATCTATTGAAGCTTGGCAGCAACTATTACTCTTGGCAATATGGTAAGGATAATATGAAGAATGAAATAAACTTGGACCAATAGCATTTAGGATCATGTAAATTAAAAAAAAAACAAGGATCCAATGTAGTGTCTCTTGAGCATGAGTGCTACCTCTCTCTTGTGGTGGAACTGCTAACACCATATGAGGAGCTGAAGGACCAAAGTCAGAAGTAAAGAGCTTGGGATCAGACATGCCCATTACAATAACAATGCACTGATGTCAGCCACTCTTTCCACTGAGAAATAACCAACTCTGTCAGTTGGGGCACACAGACATGAAAAAGAGTAAAAAAATAGAACCTGGGGGAAAAAAGAGCAAAAATATATAGCTGGAGGCTTCTAGTTGGCAGTTGCTGGCTTTCTGCTCTAATTATGCCATTTCTAGTATCAGCAGTAACAAAAACTAGCTTGTGTTCTTGAATCCCTTCCTGTTATTCTTTGAGTAACAGTCAGGGGGAGGCCTGATAAGAAATACGAATTTGCAATAGGCAGAATCCCCATCATATAGAGAAATACATGAAGGAAAATGTGACTGCAGGGTAGAAAAAGTATCACCCCCAAAATGCAGTTTCAATTCCCAAAATAATTTTAATATATACTGAGTTTTAAACTGTTAATTCCAAGAATGCACTAATTATACTCAGTAAGGCTGACACATGATATTTTGTCCTTGATCCCAAAGCAAATCAATCCCACAAAAGAAGGACACATGCTAATAAAAAACAACCACTTTTTAATATTTGAGAAATACAGTCTATGAGAAAGGAAGTAATAAATATTCAAGACTAAATAATAGCATTGAGAAAGATAATTTTACTAAGATGAAGTCAACCACAGTTTGGGTTTTCACACTTGGTCCTCCATTCCATCAGAGACCCTGATTTCATTAACTTTGAATGAAAGTTTGATGCATCTTAGGATCATTTGGTGGAAGAGACATTTGCTTTCATAATGGCAGAAACAGCTAGTTAACATGTCACAGCATGGTCACCTAAGAGATTAATCTTCAGGCATCAGAGAGACCAGCAGCTGGCAATACACTGGGAATGGGCATTGCTGGGAACACCAGAGAAGTGCTAGTCAATCACATTTGGCATTCCTTCATCCATTCTTCAAGGGTTTCCTCCATTTAGGAATGCTTCCTCTTCTTCATTGCTTCTGCCTTGACAGCCAGGCTCTTCGCACAGATGGTCAGGACCACAATTAGGACTCCAACCAGGAATGTGACCGCTGGCCAAAGGAAGCAGTGCAAAAGCACAGATTCATCATGTGTGCGTTGTAACAATACATCATCCGGTCTGTAAGAGGAAAGACAGCGGAATTACAGGAGGGGGGTTGGAATCAGCCATTCATGAACCATAAAGGATATATTGTTTGCAACATCATCCGATAAATGTACTGTAGTGATTTCTCTAAATTTTTCCACCAATCAGATTTTGGGGAAGGAAACTAAATTCATTGCAATTGATTCTGGCATTTTGCATACAGTTCTAATTCTCATGAAACTAATCTTAACATTCTACTAACTCGAGAAAGTCTGGTTCTGGTAAGTCAACACTTTTGTTTTTATTAAATTACAGATTTCTAATGTTAGGAAATATATAGCATGCACACACATACATGATACAATACACATGATTTCATTTGAACCTTTTTTTAAAAATCAGGTTCAAATAAAAGATGTAAAACGAGAAAATAAATAATGAAAGCCATTAAGCAATGTCTGTTGGAAGATAAAAATAGATACCATATATCAACATGATAAATAACAACATAAACAGAAATTGATAACAGAAATTCCAATAACAATGGAAACAGAAATTCTGAAAAAGGGGGAAAGAAACAGTCCACAACTCTTACATTTTCAATAAATTCTCAGATTTTGGAATATCTTTTCCAGAAAAAAATTAAAGAAACAATAATTTGGTAATAAATTAATTATGCAATTTTTTGCTTTCCGGAGGAGCAAAATCAGTTTGGATTGCATTATTCAGAATCAGCGATAACAACTGCTCTCTATTATCTAATCTCTTACTAGATTTGTAGCTGGTCTAGTTCCCAGCTGAGAGTGATCAGGCTTCTATGACACCACACTGTGGATGATGCCAATTGCTGAAGCAATCTGGTCTGCAGCAGTGCCTTGGTTTTAAAAAACCAGGTGTTCTATCTTCTGCCTGGAGGTACTGTCGAGACATTGAGGTATGCTGCTTCACTTCTGCTTGCCACTTTGCTTTGCCAAAGTTTCTAGAGGAAGACTTGTCTGTATGTGTTCACATATGCACAGAAGGCAACAAAGCATCCAATTTGCTGTGCCAACCTTCCAGTAGGTACCAGATATTCCACAGGAAAAATCAGCTTCTCCAAGGAGGAGCAGCACAAATCTTGGTGCCCTAACAGAATGATTTGCAAACATACAGCATGCTAATTTTATCAAGATTACTGCATTGTCTTCCTCCATATACACAACAATGCCAAAGCGTCAGATTATCAGCTAACTTCCATTGATAAGGTAACACAAATGATGTGTTTACAGATAAAAACAACTCTGTTGCTATAGGTAGGGAAGTTAGGTATGACTGGCCCAATGGAACAATTTCTCATGAATGTGGGACTGAAATACACACAACATCTGTGTCTCACTCTTCTTCTCCACCATATCTAGAGCCTTGCCTCTCAATTTCAAACTGAAGACAGCAATTCCATATGCACACCAAATACATATTCACTCAGGGCAGTGACCACCTTCTGGAATTCAGCAGCAAGCCCATTTAAGGAGGAGCATTGTGCATATCTTGGAGCTGAGCTCACATGCAGACCCATCTTCAGATTTGGACCAACTCCTTAGTGTGGATCAGGGATTCCCCCAGCTGCCCAGATAACAGCATTGCTGTAGGTGCCAGCCCTCCTTCCTACATGTAAACAATATTGGTCTTACTGCTCAGGGGCTGGGATCTGCCCCGGGTCTATTGGCTGCTTGAGCTTGTCTCAGGGATGTTTTCTCCTCTCCTGTCACAGGGCACTGCCTTCTGTAGCAATTCTGGTTTGGGCTAGATGGCTGGACACCTGGTTTCCACAGAACCATCTACCTGCCTAGTGCCTCACTTGTACTTTGGAAAGTCCTGATTATGAGACTCTTTATTTCCCCAGGTGAACTGGTCTTGTGCACCTCTTTTGTACACACATGTTTAGCAGTCTTCTCTTTTAAAAAAAATACTGATGCTGTAGTCAATTTAACTAAAGAAAGAGATTCAGGTTCTGCCAGCAATTTCTTGCTGTTTCTGTCACAAATGAGAGCATTACAATTTTCAGCTACTTATGTCAACAAGGATTTCTGCATGGACACATTTTCCACTGTTTTTAGTACTTTGGGGAGAAATACTGTACCATGTTGCCTATGTACTGTACATACTGCTTGGAATATTTCCAGATGCTGCTTGCCAGTTACTCTCAGCACTACAATCCCTGTGCAGCAGGACTTTGCTGAGATTGATAAGATTTCTGCCGACTTCCCTTGACCCCTTAGGCTCTTTCTTAAAATGAGACTCCTGAACTTCTGGAAGACCAGCATTCTTATAATTTATAAATAAATAAAAATCTTGAGCATCAGACATACGAGGTGCATGGAATGAAGCAGGAGGAAGCTCTGATTATGTGCCTGCAAGCTCGTTCCTTGTCCATTCCATACCTTCCTCCGCCCCACCAAATTGTTAGCCAGGATATTCCTTCTGGAAGACCAGTACTACTACTACTACTATTGATTTGTCAGCTACTAATGAATAACTACTAGTAGTAGTAGTTATTCATTAGTAGCTGACAAATCAATAGACTTTAGATGGGATGAAGCAGGAGGTTGCTCTGATGATGTACCTGCAAGCCCACTCCTTCTCCATCCCAGACCTTCCTCTGCCCCACCAACTTGTTAGCCAGGATATTTCTGGACATGGGAATATTGATCTTCTGGAAGACCAGCATTTCTTGTCAAATAGTAGTAGTAGTTGCATATTAATAGCTTACAAGTCAATAGAGTTTAGATGGGCCATGGGATGAAGCAGAAGGGACTCCTGCTCATTTGACATTCTCCTCCATCCCCTCAATATGTCAGCTAGGATATTTCACAAAAATATCAGTCTTCTGAAAGGCTGGCATTCCCAAGTCAGAAATTCCAACAGATCTGTATTCGCTCAGAACATGGAAAAACCCTCCATTTCAAGCACATGCCCAGAGACCCTCAACCCTGCCCTACCATGTTATGAAGACAAATTGATGGTTGTTTTTCTCATGGCAGATGGCACTGGACAAAGAGAGGAAAGGTAATCAGGGGATCAACCAGTCACTGCTTTGAAATTTTTCAATATTAAATCTGTAAGGAAAGCACGCTCACCAGCCTTGTTCCTGAGGAACATTATTGTACACCGCCCAGAGTCACTTGCTGAGATGGGTGGCTACAGAAATCCAATAAATAAATAAATAAGCAAGCTAGACCTTTTTGGCTAACTCAAGGATGGGAAGAATGCATGTTAATCTTGCCACTAGGAAGTGCTTTCAGTTTATCCCTTATTACAGGGTTCCTCAACCTTGGCAACTCTAAGTTGTGCAGACTTCAACTCAGCTTTGCTGGCTGGGGAATTCTGGGAGTTGAAGTCTGCACAGCTTAGAGTTGCCAAGGTTGAGGAACCTGCCTTATAAGACTAAACCAGAACCTGCTCACTTTCTTAATCAACAATACAATATGTGTGGTTTATACCGACAGAGAGACACATAAATTAAAGAGGGATTGTGATCTTTTCACTAGGGGCTCTCTGTCTCCATTTGAATTCAGCAGCTGGTTGCCACTCAAATGAGAAAACAGCCAACTAAGACAACAAAATAAAGGTTGGCAGATGTTTTATTCTCTGAAAGCAGAACAGCCCTTATTACAGAAAGTTCCTTTGCTACAACAAACCAATTATTCTAAGATGGATGACTCCCGGGTACAACATAGTGCTCTACAGGTGGTTATTAACTCTTACATTCTTTTGTTTACCAAACTCTAAACAAATACTTTGCCACACCATTTATCTTGATCCAGAATAAGGGATATCAGTCAGCCATGGTACAGCTGCCAAGTCACAATGGAAAATAAACAGTAGACTTAATTTGGCATAATGGGTGAAGGGATACACATCTGACAAACTGTATTGTTACAGAGAATGAGGTAGAAAGATACGGTACACCTATGGGTATACAGAGATAAATATATATGGCATGAGGATGTGTAAGGGTCAAAACATATTTTCTCATAAGTAACACTGCGGGAAGATTTTCCCCTTCCTCTGTTGAAATCCAGATCTGTGCCAACAAGCTGTGCAAACTCTATGGTGGAATCTTCAACCTTTTAGGGCTTCAGGGTTGCTGTTGAATTCTGAGACTGTTGGGAGTGTGTTTATAGCTGGTTGCCCATCAACAGAGTAGCTGCAAACCAAATGTGGCCAGTCACATTTCCCAGAAGATAGTCTGGTGAGGCTGTATTTGCCACCTGCTAACTCCCCAAGAACAGAGTTCATGTTTCCAACTCAACTGTGGCTAGTACATTTTCAGTTATGATTTTCCTCCTGCCTCCTTTTTATAAGCTATTGTTCAGTAAAGGGAAACATGCCAGAGGCAAAGGCTAAAATGCCAGGCTTAAATTTGCCAATAGAATTTAATCCACAAGTATAAAACACAAGGGGTTCAAGACAAAGCTAACCAGAAGTCTATACAATCAATTCCAACACTGCTGATCACAAAGTAATTAAGACCAAAACAGTGAGCCAGCACTACAACCAAGAGATGGAGGGAGGGAGATAGGCGAGTGGGGGGGGGACTTGAAGAGAAGGCAGTCCCTTATTTAGCGAGGTTCAGGGCTGGGAGGGACCAAGCCAGGAGTGGCTTGGATTGGGCTGGGTCCTCACCTAACAACTGATAGATTCAGTTAACAATGACAATGGGGAGTGCTGGGTTGCCATCGCTAAGTGATGAGGTCACATGACACCATGCTTTGCAACTACATCACTTTGCGACAGAAATTCCAGTCCCAGTTACCATCATAACTCGAGGACTATCTGTACTTGCACAATTCTGATCTCTATAGGTATAGATACATCACGACAGCTAAATATCTTTTCCAAGACCTTCATGGCTGCTCTACCAAGTGCTAGTCTGCAGTATATTTCTTGATCACTTGTTCGTTTACTTTCAGTGGTTGATCGTAAAAGACAGAAGCTATCCACTACTTCAATATCTTCATTGTTAATTCTAAGGCTGGTTGTACCTGTTATGATTAGTTAGGTCTTCTTTATATTTAATTTTAATCCCTTTTTTTCACTGTGCTCCTTGACTTTTATTACTAGAGCTTGTAAATTCTTTGCATTTTCAGCTATCAGGGTAGTGTCATCAGCATAGTGCAGGTTATTGATGTTTTTTTCTCCAATTTTAAAGCCATGTACATCTTCTTCCAATCTAGCTTCCCTTAATATACATTCAGCATATAGACTGAATAATATATGGGGGAGAGTATACCACCTTGATCAGATGCATTGAGTGGCTAAATTTATTAGTCAGAATAGGTGCAACCAGACTCTTTCTGAAATAACCACCATGAAGACTTCAACACACATCAAATGGCTGTTATTTATCAGAAGGCAAATTATTATTAACCACCAGGACTCCTTTTGCTGATTTGCTGTTATAAAAGTGATTGATGAATGAATGGGATACTAGGATGTCCTCCCTGTCTTTTTTTCTGGGAAGATGGGTACATTTCAAATAAAACACTGAATTCTTTGGGGAATGATACAACACACTGCACTCCAGGCTTTTCTAGACTGGCCAATGTTCTAGGCTTTTTTGGTGGGTAGGATAAAAGGAAAGAAATCCTAAACTGCTTCCTCTTTTCCACCTGTCCCCCTGTAAATCTCCTGCAGCTTCAAGGGCTACAGTTCAATCACTCTGCCTACTACCTTCTCTGGGTCCTGCTGTAGCCACTTATTGATGCTGCAGCTCTTCCAGTCATTCTCCAGGTCTCCTCCAGCTGCTCTCACCCAACTGCTGCCACCCACCGCTAACTGTCTCTATTACATACACTGCTCTCAGGACTCACCATGCTCTCTAGCTTCTTCTTCTCCTTCATATACCCACCTTCTTCTCCATCATGCCCATCACACCACTGCTCTCCATGCTACCAATGTACATGGCTGCACCCCATGTTGAGAACACAGGCATTTTCCCATTTCTATGGGTTTCCCCCCTCCAAATACCTCCACCCTTAAAGGTTTCCCCCCTCCAAATACTCTCAGCCTGCATTCTTTTAACAAATGAGGGTTATTTCTGTGTCCTTCCATAACAAAAAAGAACTATGCTGCAGTGAATCACTGTCAATCTCTAAAGCTGCAATTTATTTACTTATTTATTTATTTGCCATTGAATAATCATCAAATTGGTATATTTCATCAGCTGAAGCCAAATCAACAGTAGGTCCATTATCACAGCAAATTACTGAACCCACAATTAGACTTTCGGAATCTCAACTGCCTTTTAGGTAGTGCAGTAATTCTGTTGTCTTGATAACTATATCACAGGATGATCATTGTCTCATGTCTCTGTATGAGGACTGCTCCCAAACCAATGTTTGAGGAATATAATACAAAAAGGTGAGTCAAGTCAGGTCCTTTTAGTACCGGACCCTCACACAATGTATTTTTCAGTTCTTGAAAGCCATCTGGACAACTGGAAGTCCAGTGGACTTCGTCAAGTCAATCAATAGTTGAAGAAGTCATAATGCTGCACCAGCTCTAGAAACATCTAACTCCAGCTTGCTGCTATGCTGACTTGCTTCTTCAGGCCTTGCATTGGATATTTAGTGTCTACCAGCTCCCTGCATCTCCTTTCTGAGACTTGCCCACACTGGCTTTTTCCAAGGGTTGCAGGTGCTCTGGGCTTCTGTGAGACTTGCCAGAGACCTGGGCTTCCCTAGAGGTGGGAGAGAAAGGAAAGGAGTCATAAGCTGCTTCCTGCATTTCCATCCTTTCCTCAGTCTGTCATGTGGCTTCCAATACTGCGACTGAGTCACTCTGGCCACCACCATTTCCAGATGCTACTACTGCAGCCACTGCTGAGTTCCTTGACAATGACATCATTCCAAACACTCCTTTGGTAATTCTCCAGCCAAAGCCACTCTCACCTATTTGCCAACAGTCTCTGCTGCGTATGCTGCACCCAGCACTCACCAACCCTCTCCAACTCTCTACAGTAGCTCCCACCCTGTGGAACATGCTGCCCCCAGAGGTGAGATTAGCTCCATCACTCCTGGCCTTCTGGAAGAACCTGAAGACTTGACTCTGCTGCCTCACTTGGGGTGGAGAGGGGAGTAGTTCCACATGTGGATGGCTGGAATCTTAGACCACTCCTCCCACATACAGGCTGTATCGGATTCTTCTGCCACTTGGACTTTATTCTTATTCTTATTTTTACTCTTATTTTTATATTTATTTATTAAGAGTAATGATATATTTATATATCATATTTATATTGTATGTTTGTTGTTTTAATTGATTATTTTACTGTAAACTGCCCAGAGTCTCCCAATGGGCGAGGACAAATTAAATAAATAAACTAACTTCCTCTTCTTCATGTTCACTTCCTCCATCATGCCCATCACACTAATGTCTTCCATGCCACCACTTTATGCCCAGCAGTGCAGATGGCTAAACCCATTTAGAGAGGTACAGTCATTTTAAAGGAGGAGACTCAAACATTTTCCCTTTGTTCTGTATTTCCCCTTTCCAGAGTTGCAATTGACCATTTTATTCTGAGAGGGCCTACTTGGAGCACAGGAGCATTCTTGGGAAAATGTTGGGTTAGAAGCTGGTGCTTTACCTGGCAGCAGGCAGCTTTCTTTTAAAAAAAAATTTTTTTTTTACAAATCTTTTTTTTTTTTTACAAATCTTTAACAGAAATTAAAGTCAGATAGGACAGGAGCTAACAGATGTTGAAGAAGCCACATTGATGCCTATAAAAATGTTGCTGCCTTTGTGTTATCCAAGTTGTAATTTGGAAGCAGAACCTTTCATCAAATCCTAGGGACCTGCCAGATTTTTTCAGAATCCTCAACTTCATGAAGCACCTCCATGGACTCATCAATGGAGATGGTCATATATAGTCATAGACCTTCATAAATCTGGGTGGTCTTCTCCTACACATGAACAATGACTGAAGGCAAAGATACTAACATAATTGTTCTCCTGAACCTCAATAGATGGCTGCCAAATTTCCTTAATGCCTGACTGGAACTAGTGGTCTTCCACTCATGCCTTTATTTTGACAATAAAATTACTGCAATGCATTTGTCATGAGTCAGTCCTTCTAAGTTTCTCTTGGGGCTGCAACTCCACAGAATTCCTGACTAGTAGGATACAGCTAATTATGAGTGACCCTCCAGTTCTCCTTTCATGAGCCAAGTCAGAAAAAGTTAAAGGACCAATCTCTGTTATACAAAGTGATATAGGCAATGCATTTCAATATACAGCTGTTATTTGTAACAGAGTAAGTTAGAAATCTAACAAACAAATAAAAGAATAAAATATAGTTCTCCAAGCTAACCAGCGAAACTTTTCATAAAAATGAACTAAGTTATGGTTCATATTCCAGTATTAAAACCTCCAAATTCCAGCACAGGTATTTCCCTTCTCTTCAATGATGGACTCAGTTTCAACTAAAGCAATGGGATTACATTAATAATCAAATCCCAATATTTCAATGGATGAGTATGATTCACTCTGGATTCAAACTACAGTTTGGGAAAGTGTACTTCTCCTATTAAGTCTGCAGAATTTGTCTTATTCAGAGAATCTGCTTTCTGTTTTTTGCATATGTGATAGATAAATGCACAATTTTTAAATGGATAATTAAGTTATTAGGGAGTCAGTCCTGTCATTCTTATTTCTTCCCCACCCACCTCTTTCACAATAATGGCTGCACAGCCAAGTCATCCAATTGATGGCCTTTCCCTGCTGCTGAATTGGTGGCAGATAACTACAGTACACTGGTATGAAATCTGCCGTTCGCACTGTGAATCCCTATCTTGTTTTGCCTGACTTTCTTCCTAGGTAAAAAGTGACAAACCTTAACACTTTGTGGCTGCCTTTGAATTGTAACAGAATACAAAAGAAAACACTGTTTTACCATTGGTATAGCTCTGCAATGACTTAAGCCTGTCTCACTTACAGGCTGGGAACAAGATGAAGACAATGTTATGGGGTACACAGTATAGATGATGATGATGAAGAAGAAGAAGAAGAAGAAGAAGAAGAAGAAGAAGAAGAAGAAGAAGAAGAAGAAGAAGAAGAAGAAGAAGAAGAAGAAGAAGAAGAAGAAGAAGAAGAAGAAGAAGAAGCAGCAGCAGCAGCAGCAGCAGCAGCAGCAGCAGCAGCAGCAGCAGCAGCAGCAGCAGCAGCAGCAGCAGCAAACTTGTATGTCATCTGTTGTTTTCAGGGTACATTTATGCTCTGGTTAGGGGCAAGTCAGGAAAGGCCATGAATCTGAATCTTGATTTCACCCTACGGATTTGCCATTCATTCAAGATGAGCTGTATATTCATTCCAAGGAGTGATCTGTATGCTGTAATTGACTGAGATTATGGTTTAGGCATCTGGACTCTTTAAGATGCCTACGGCTACAGTATGAATGACTGCACTATAGCCAGCTGCAAAGAAATATGGGAACCTCCGTATCTATCTTCAGCTTTGTTTACATTAGCAACTTCAATTCCTGCTCTTCAAGCTGTTCATTATGTCTTTCTGGCCAACAGGGAATATAAGAACTTTCCTGTTCCCAATATTATTACTACTAGTAGTAATATTTTAATATGACTGAAGAACAAATTGCTATTTGTTTGTTTTTAACTACAAAGTTATGTTCTCAAAGGCTAGGAGTCAATCAAGACATTATAGCGGAAAAAAAGTCCTACACTCAGGATAGCAACAAGGGATATCTATCTTCATCTATGCAAAATCTAGCAGATTGGCTTCCTAGGAGACAAGGTTGTATTTAGACCTGAGCTCTGATTTAGCTCAACTCTACCCTCAACAAGCACAGAGTACCAAAGAGACAGTGGAGTGGAGACAATATACACAAGTGAGCTTGGAGATGCATGAAGATACTTACCTGAGGTGCTGATTGAAGTAGCAAGTGAAAGGCTGAGAACCCACTTCATCTTCCCAGTAAATCTGCCAGTGCATTACAGTATCAGAGTTCTTCTCATTTTCCCGTTCACAGGGGGGGATGTATGAACACTGTGGAAATAAAAGGTCATTAAATGGTATCTTTTTATTACGCAGCATTTCTACTTGGATCTTCCTTAACAGTTTTCATAATTAAAATTAAACCATATGGTTCAGAAATTCAGCAAAAAGACACATGAGAGATTTAAATGGAGACTGTTGTGAATATTACTATTCAAGAATGGTCACTGAATACTGAAATTCTCCTATTCAAAAGAACTGAATTTTCTCCCTGCCTCCCTGTGCACATCTCCAGCCTTTAATTTTAGGTAGTTACATAAAAAGGGTGAGACACAATAGAATAAATCTGTTAAGAACATAAGAATAGCTCCACCAGTCAGACTAAAGCCTTTCTAGGCACAAATTGCATGTTTATGTAAAAATGAGGACAGAAGCTTAGTAGTTATCTCCCATATTGCATTTTAGAACGATGCTGTCTCTCGAGGTATATGCAGTACATTTAATCAATAGGCTTTGGTAGCATTACCCTACATTGCATTGTACATGCTGATATAAAATAATATTGTATTGCCCAGGGAAGCCCCCCATTCAGTCCAGAATCTGCCCCATGTAGGCAAGGCTGTGATAGGCTTTCCACAGCTAACATTAATTCTCCAGATACCCAATGCACAAATCTTCTCAAACAGGAACACCATTGCTTCTTAAATGAATCATGCCTGGCAACATGTAAGTCAGAGGGGAGACTGTCAGCCCTTTCCTATTGACTAGGGAGAACAAATGTTTGGAGAAAAGCAAGCAGAAAAAGGGTGCTGAGGAAATCTTTTGCTTCAAAAGTAAAGGTCTTCAGTGGTGGACTTGCAATCAGAGTTGTTGATTTGTTTCCGTTTTGAACAGCTTTATTGTCTCTGACATCTTGATGTCTCTGGTAACTGTTTCTAGTTACTTTTTTATCTAAATGTACTGCATTGTGCTAAGCAAACTCAATTTTTGTGTTTAGTTTCCTCTCAAGCTTCAAGCCACAGGTCCCACTTACTGTGGATCTGTGACCAGTCTCCTTGCAGCTTTTTATGGGAGACTGACGTTTAAAGCTTTGTTTGTGATTTTATGCTGCTCAGTGCCTTATTTCACTTGCTTGTTATGGTTTTGGTCGCATGACTACCTAAGATTAAAAGGAAGTTTTCTATTTTTTTTATTTTTAATAGAAAATATTTTTTAAAATTCTACTTTGTGCTTTTCTGCCTCCATTCAAAAAAGGAAGGGGTTTTCTCTGGTCACCTGATCAGAGGTACAAAGGCCAGGAGGTGACACTACAGACTTTAATTTCCTTTTTCATTTCATAATCATCACTATCATTATTATATAACCTTCCTATCATAATCATCACTATCATTATTATATAACCTTCCTATCAACGCAATCCTCCCCTTCCACAAATCAGTCACAACATTCAAAATTCTTCTAAAAGTCCTTCTACAAAATCTCTCCGGAGCACCATCAACAGACACTCATTCACGCTGCTGCCATCCCCTTGGTTGTATATTGGTTGGCGGGGATTCCCATTTTAGATCAAGAGAAGAGATCTGAGGATGAGGGATGGAATGGTTGGTGGGGCTGGCAGGGCAGGGCATGGTTATCTTGGTGGTGTCGGGTAAAGGGAAATATGGTGGGAGACGAGGGGTGGACCGCTTGTGGGGAACACAACCTTGGTGTCTTGTACCAATCTCATGTTCCAGCCCCTTGTACTCATCCCATTTACCTGGTCAGCAGGTCTTTGGAGGCCCAGGTTTTAGGCTGCTGCTTTTAAATGCCAGATCAGCCTGTAATAAGGCTTGTCTTATCGCTGATTTGACTCTTGCTGAGATGGCTGATCTGACTTGTATTACTGAGACCTGGCTGGGGCCAGAGGGAGGGGTTCCTCTCCTGGAAATGTGCCCAGCTGGATATTGAGTGTGGTACCAGCCTAGACTACAGGGCCAGGAAGGGGGTGTGGCTGTTGTCATCAGAGAATCTCTAGTGCCCTCCAGTGGCATCGCTCCACAAGTGCCCAGTTGTGAGACCCTTTTTCTTAGTTTAGGCTTGAGGGACCAGATGGGAATGCTAGGGCTGCACCAGCCTCCCAGCTGCATAGCAGCTTCCCTGCCCAAGCTCCTGGACCTCACCAGAGGGTTGGTGATGGAGTTCTCCGAACGTATAGTTTTGGGGGATTTCAATCTGCCATTCCTGGGGGTGGGCTTGGAGGTAGCTTGGGAGTTCATTGAAACCATGACTTCCATGGATATGTCCCAAGTTATCAAGGGCCCGAGTACAAATAGTGGTCACACACCTGATTTGGTGTTCTTGTCCGAGGGGTGCTTATGTGATCTGGATTGGTGGATCTATCTTTGGTCCCCTTGTCATGGTCAGATCACGCCTTGGTGGCTATGAGCTTCTCTAGGGCCATGCCCCTCCACAGGGAGGCTGGACCTATTAGATCAGTCT
Source organism: Candoia aspera (assembly GCF_035149785.1). Lineage (NCBI taxonomy): Eukaryota > Metazoa > Chordata > Lepidosauria > Squamata > Candoiidae > Candoia > Candoia aspera. Next base: position 45,947,601 of record NC_086159.1, read on the forward strand.
GCCCCCAGCAACTGATGGACCTGGATGTGTTTAAGAAGGAGCTGGGGGTTATAAGCGAAGATCTGCTGTGTAGTCCGGCTGAGTCCCTAGTCTCTGCCTGGAACAGGAAGGTGACTGGGGCTTTGGATAGGATTGTGCCCATGCTTTGCAGGGTTCTGCAGGATTTGATACTTTCCCTGCTTCTGCTTAACATCTAATGAAGCCACTGGGTGAGATCATCTGTTGCCATGGGGTGAGATATCATCAGTATGCTGATGATACTCAACTATAAATCTCAGCCCATGGTGAGCTAAGCAATGTTTTGACCACCCTTTCGCAGTGCCTAGAGGCTGTTAAGGTCTGGATGGGGAGCAATGGGTTGAAACTGAACCCTGGCAAGAAAGAATGGCTCTGGGTTTTGGGCTCTTTTGTTAATGGAGAATTGCCATCTTTGGTCCTGGATGGGGTTGCACTACCCCAGATGGACCCAGTGCGTAGTTTGGGGGCTCTCTTGGACTTGTGACTCCCGCTTGAGGAGCAGGTGGCAGTTGTGGCCAGGAGGGCCTTTGCACAACTACAGGTTGTGCGCCAGTTATGCCCTTTCCTGGACCAACAGGCACTGCTCACAGTCACCCATGACCTAGTCATCCCCCGTCTTGACTACTGTAACACACTCTACATGGGGCTGCCCTTTCAAAGTATCCATAAGCTTCAGTTGGTGAAGCAGTGACCTGCATGGTTTTGTGCAAGTCCAGTGACCTGCATGGTTTTGTGCAAGTCCAGATTTGCACATGTGTCACCTGTCTTGCGGGAGCTGCATTGGTTGCCAATTTGCCTCTGGGTCCAATTCAAGGTGCTGGTTATCACCTTTAAACCTCTACATGGCTTGGGGCCAGGTTATATGAAGGACCACCTTTTCCCAGTTACATTTACCTGACCCACCAGATTGGGGAGGTGGGGTATGTTACTGGTCCCCCCCCATCTAGTGTCCATCTAGTGGGACTGAGAAGAGGGGCCTTCTCCATGGGGGCTCCCTCCTTGTGGAACATCATCCCGGCAAAGATAAGATTGGCCCCCACATTAATACTCTTCCGAAAGGCCCTGAAGACATGGTTTTGCCAGAAGGCCTGAGGATCCTGGGTTGATGTGGAGCCCATCAAGTAGTTTGTCTGAATGTATTGTTGCTGCCAGGGGGGTGGGGGTATAGTGGGTTTTGTATCTGAGGTTTTATTCTTGTAAGCCACCCAGAGTCACCATGAGTGAGTTGGGTGGCCATATACTGTAAATCTCATACATACATACATACATACATACATACATACATACTCCCAGTCTACTGGCTAGTACGTGTTCTGGTGTGGGATCCCTATTTGTCCCACATCTTAAGGTTAAGGGAGAGGGTGGAAGATAAAACCATCCCATAAGCATATAGGTGGTGGCTACAACAATTATCAAGAAGCTGCACCAAGGGAGGAAGGTGAGCTTGGGCCTGTAAAACACTGTGGATTTCTGGGAAAGGAAGGTTGAACCCCCAGTCTTTCAACCTACAGGCTCAGCTTCCAGCTGTTACAAATACATAAATATAAAAGATGCCATTTTTATTTCTAATCAAAATTAGAAATTAGATACAGATCTAGAATGTGCATGAAATCTAGCAGTTGCCTTGTGAAATATAATCAAATTTAGCAAGCATTATAGTGAAGTCTGGTATTAACGCTCTGGCCATTTTCTGGTTGAGACAAACAAGGAATTAGCAACACCGAGGGACTAGGACTAGGGAGTCAGTCTGCCACAATTTTGAGATAGTCATTATCTCTCAGCGTAGCCTCCGCCCAGAGTTTTTATGAGTGAATGAGAAAAAAAGTTGGGATGCCCAGGCAAAAAACCAAAGACACACAACACAAACCTATAGATTTAATACTCAGCTCATCTGTTAGTTCACCATTAATTATAATTATCACAATAATTTCTCTGAGAACTTTGCTGCCTGATCATCAAGAATTTCTGAAAGAGATGAATGGCTCAAATAAAAACTCAGAGTAGAACTCAGAGGTCTTTCAGGAGCCCATCAGCAAAGAACACTCCAGAATTTCTCTTACTTTCTATTTTTCAGGTGGAGAAGGTTTTTGCCAGTCATGAGACTGAACATTCTGGATACAGCACGAGAGGTTGCAAATAGACAAGGCAATGAAATATTATATATTTACCTAGCAGATGGCTGCCTGGAACCTTCTTTTTCTAGTCCCCACCCACCCCCACCCCAACCTCCCAACAAAATAAAAATACATTTTGTGCTCTCTTGGAGATAAAGTCATAGGCATGTGTTTCAATGTGTGACTGTTCAGTAGAACCAATGCCCAGCTGACTGTAACCACATGCACTGGGCATCAGCATTGATGAACATTTACAGTGTTTATACCATATCAGTCTAGGCCAGCATTCTCTACTCTGTTGAGTATGATTTCTCCCATCAAAACGGAACTTCGTCCCAACCCAGAAAGGTGAAATAATTTGAATACTAATACGAACAGCAAATATTCTTTACTATGAAAATTGTAAAGTTGAAAACCAATGCAAAAGCAAAAACGTTCAACCAATTTTACCCTTGTGCTTCCCAAAGCTGTCCATCTCAGGCACAGACTAATACACTCATATATAAAGGTCACTTAAATGGTGACTTTAATTTCTCTTCAGAACTGAAGCTTCTTTAATCCTTTTTTTTAAAATTCTCTTTTAGGAAATTTATTCTATATGATGCAGCTTAATTTTTCTTAACAAGCAATATGTATTGAGGCTTTTGCACCAATGTATCTCACAGCTCCAATGATGCAAGGCTCAGGAAATAGCCTTTTGTCCTACAATTCTGTGATACTTGCAGGAATATATGGCTGGAGTTATAAAATTGAATCAGACTGTGATATTATAGAAACTGGAAGATATTTTTATTGCTCCAAGCAGTGTCTTGGGAAGATTTCAAATGGCAGTTAATTTGGTGTTCTGTGTAGGCACTTCTAATGAGCTCAAAGTACACATTTTGCCACAGTATTAATTTAACAGATGGTAGATAACCCATTGAAGAGTAAAAGGATGAGAAGAATTTTAGTAAAATTTTAAGTCAAACAATTCATTTAAAAAAAAATCTATCTAGCTGAACAACATACCAGATTAGCAGTCTTCAGTTTTCCCTAATCATGCACTATGTGAGTTGAAGTCCAACATATTTGGAGAAAATCAGATTAGAGAAAACATTACGAGATAATTAATGGCATATTTAGGGAAATAACCAGCTGATTCACAAATGCGTGTCTCTCACTTGACTTGCAAATGTGAATGAATAACACCTTGGGATTGTTTTTAAACGATGAAAAGTGAAATAATTTTAATGAATAAATGAACTATTATATATCTAACATCACAGGAACCTTCACATTATCAATTCCACTAACATTTCAAACACGGTACCTTTCAGTGGACAGTCAGAGTAACCAATTGGAATACAACCTTCTTTAGGAAACACAATGATCATGGTTACAGTTACTGTATGTGGCTTAGTAGCTCAAAATTGTTTTTGACAGCCAACAAAGACATAATTCTAATATCTCTCAATTGAGGTTGAATATGCTTGAAAGGAATCCTGACAGAGCAGGGGTTCCGGATCCTGGGAGTATTTGCCCCTTCAGAATTCAGTGCTACACGCTGGACCTGTGGGGCTTACTTTTATGCTCTTCCCCCTGAAACAAATTCTTCTATAGACATGACTAGACTGTCCCCAGAATTATATGCTACAGTTGGGAGACAATCTTTCTGAATATTCTTCCTTGCCATCATTAAAGACTGGGTAGTAGAGTACGTGTTTATTAACACCTACACGAGAAGCAATAACCTAGCCACATTTCAGAAGAGACTTCCAACGTGAAACAAAAGCAATACTTTAGCTTTGGGTTATACATTACTTTAAATTTAGGCTGCAACCCTATGTAATCATATGGGGAAATTACATAGAAGGGAGCATGCAGATGACAGCATGACCCACAACGTATCTCCAGTAGTTAATTCTTCTAAGTTTTGTCTAACTGAATTATCTCCAATGACCTTTACTTAAACAAATATTGCCTGTATTCTGTATTTTATTTTATTTTATCCATTCAATTGTGTCCAATTCTCAGAGACTGCCTGGACAAGTCCCTGCTGTTTTCTTGGTAAGGTTTTTCAGAAGTGGTTTGCCATTGCCTTCTTCCTAGGGCTGAGAAAAAGCAACTGGCCCAAGGTCACCCAGCTGGCTTTGTGCCTAAGGCAGGACTAGAACTCACTGTCTCCCAGTTTCTAGCCTGGTGCCTTAACCACTATACCAAACTGGCTCTCATTCTGTACTTAGTTTCATCCAATTAATTAGGACAGCACAAGCCAACAGGATGAATGTTTTTCTCTAATACAGGAAAAGGTAACTATTTTCAGTTTATGGGCTACACCTTGCCTTTGGGTGCCTTTGTTTTTGAGGTAAACTCAAAAAAGTAGGAGCAAATGGAACAGAAAAGTAGAAAAGGCAAGTGGATCTTTTAAAAGGTCTTTTTAAAACCTTGTCCTCCAAAAATGGAAGGAAAGGAGAGAGGGAGGGAGGGAGGGCTATGCACACTTTAAAATATAGGTATATTTTACAACTTTTTAAAAAGTCCTTCAATATCTCCAAGTTCTTACCAAAAACTGTGTGAACGCAATGTGGAGCATTACAGGGCTCATACAGGCTACAAACTGCCTGTCTCTTTTTTAGCACATATTGTCATGTTCGTGCATATGAAAATTCTTGCAGTTTATTTTCTGTAAATGCCACCTTCTGAAACCTTTTATTCCTTGCCATTATTCTTTATACTTCAAAGTCGAGTCATACATCTTTTAAGCCATGGTTTTGCAGCCAGAACTATGTGATAAATGGAAGGTGTGAGTTCCAAGAAGGACTGGATAATTTTTCGATTCTTTTGTTTAGGAGCAGCTTTCGTAATGGGAAAGCCTTCAACCCTCATCATTCTACAAGCTTTCACTCATATGTACAACATATTTTTGAGCCTTTTAGATTTCCTATCTTTAACATGGCAACATAAAGAGCTTCACTAAGCAGAGGAAGAAAATTGTATCTGGACAGAATAGCTTCTTCTCCTTTTTTGATCAGTCACATCCTCAATCATCTTCAGTGCTGGACCCTGTAAGGAGGGCCAGACCTTTCAGTTTCTCAAGATCCATTTTTAGACTGTTTGGTGCATGAAGCAAAAAGACAAAATGACATCTCTGTTAACATGCGTAAATCTCTTAATTTTGCTTTCTTTTTCCAAATGCTTTCTCTCGCTTCATTATTTTTGGAATATAACTCACTTTTCAAGGTGGTAAATAAAAATAAAATCAAAAGACTATAGAACTAGTTTATGTTCAAGGGAATGCTCTTTGGATGATCTGTGCCATGCAGTGAACTTGGACTGCTTCCTAAATTTGCCATACACTTATTAACAATTTTTCAACTTTTTTTACCCAAGTTTTTTTTTAGAGCCATATCTGCCTGACTGTGCAGATACTGAGCACTTTCTATACATTTGGATTGGAAGACTTACATACAATTTACTGCATTACTCTGGGAATTCTAAGACACCATGACAAATCTCAGCACAATTGTTCTAGCATTTAATTAAGGAAACTTTCAGTTATGAGCCAAATATAAAGGAAAACATTTGTATTTTCCTTTATATTTGGAAATATACAAATATATTTTCCCCAAAATACAAAAAATTCAAATCAACTTTGACAATAGCAGAGCTTTTTTGACCACCCTGCCCAACTGTGGGACTCACTGTCACCCCGGTGTGACAGTCATCTAGTGTTACTCTTCCAAAACTTTTGAAGGCTGCTTGCTAATATGAGGCTGAAAGCATGAGCCATGCTAATCCCACTGACGACCTGGATTTTCCCAGCCTAGCTTTCAGGATGGACAATTCTCTGATATGTCAAAGACACAGGTGTCTGCCACTTGAAGAAAAAGAACTTAAAAAAGAAGATAAACAGATTTTTAAAAAATGACAAGAAAAATAAAATGGGGGTAACAAGAATCCTGGTTTAGTTTTCATTTATTTATGTAGACTTATAAACATTTTGATAGGTAAGTTATGTTATTATACTTTTAAACTATCCAATTTTGGAGTTGTGCACAAATAAATTAAAAATGTAAAATACCCCCTTTTGAAACAGCAGCAATAATAAAAATAAACACAACCCCTAATATTGAAAGAATTACTCTATCCTCAATCCTTGTTTTCCAAGCTGCTTGAACTTCATTGCTGTTAAAACTCAAGGCAAAAGTCCAATGATAATCTCCTTATAGAATTTCTAAGCAGTTCTTGGTCTTAGCTCATTCTGCTGTTTCAGAATCTCAGATAAGGCAAATTCTAGAAAAACAACCAAGAAAAATGGTTCATTACCAAGATTGCATTCTGATCCTAAATCTGCAGCGATGAAGTGATTCAAGAAATCCAAAAACTTAACTGTACATGAAGAAAGTGGCAACATTAGAAACAAAACTATTATTTATGATTAGTTACTCCTGCTTAGCACTTTTCAGTGCCCACACACTTCAGAGGCATTATCTAAAGGTACTTCTTATAGCATCTTATAAAATGAATTAGTATCTCCCATGTAACAGGCTGAGGAGGATGGCAGCAGCAGGCAACAGATGCTCATGGAGATTAATTAATCTAAAAGTCTTTCCCCACTTGCACCTAGCCAGGTCATAGACATGCCGCAGCAATTTTTTTTTTTTACTGTGTCCCATGATGTCTTCAGCAAAGGATCGTTACCTTGTCGTGGTGCTGGAGCTTGAGCACCTCAATGATACCATGAGCTAAATCGTGAAGGGCCACCCAAGACGGGAAGGTCGTGACAAAGAGGTCAGACTAAATGCAATCCCTGGGGAAGGTAATGGCAACCCATCCCAGTATTCTTGCCGTGAAAACTATATGGATCAGTACAACCAGAGATATGTCAGTATACCATCAGAAGATGAGATCCCCAGGTCAGAAGATGGTCAAAATGATACTGGGGAGGAACAGAGGATGAGTTCAACTAGCCCCAGACGTGATGACGCAGCTAGCTCAAAGCCGAAAGGACAACTAGCGGCCAACGATGCTGGTGGTGAACGGCGAATCCGATGTTCTAAGGATCAACACACCATTGGAACCTGCAATGTAAGATCTATGAGCCAGGACAAATTGGATGTGTGTCATGTTCATCGTTCCAATGTTCTGAATACATCATAACGTTTCGCATGTCACTTTCCTGATCCGTGTTTGCTGAGTGGAGATTTCCAGCCATGCCAGGCTGTAATCTCCTTACTGTAACTGTGGAATGTATGTTTGGGTTATGGAATGTGTTCAAGGTTACGTTCTCAGGCCGATGTGGTCAACGGTTGCTAACACCTGGGAGGGGGTGGTTGCTAAGCAGGAGCGAGGGCGGGACCGGGTTTGAAGCGAGGGTTTTTAGTTTGTATTTGGCGCGCTTTTGCTCATTCTCAGCTTTCTTTGTATTTGCACACTATTCTTTCAATAAATCAGTTTTCATTAAGAACCCGCTTGTGAGGCTGAGTATGTCAGAATAAGGCAACCATTACAATGTGGTTATTGGTGAGATGTCAAGATTAAAGATAGACATTGTGGGCGTCAGTGAACTGAAATGGACTGGAATGGGCCACTTCACATCAGATGACCACCAGATCTACTACTGTGGACAAGAGGACCACAGAAGAAATGGAGTAGCCTTCATAACTAATAGTAAAGTGGCTAAAGCAGTGCATGGATACAAGCCAAAAAACGATAGAATGATCTCAATTTGAATTCAGGGCAAGCCATCTAACATCACAGTGATCCAAATATACGCCCCAACCACAGATGCTGAAGAAGCTGAAGTAGAGCAGTTCTATGAGGATCTGCAGCACCTACTAGACAACACGCCTAAAAGAGATGTTATTTTCATCACGAGAGACTGGAATGCTAAGGTGGGCAGTCAAATGACACCTGGAATTACAGGTAAGCATGGCCTGGGAGAACAAAACGAAGCAGGACATAGGCTGATAGAATTTTGCCAAGACAACTCACTCTGCATAACAAACACTCTCTTCCAACAACCTAAGAGATGGCTTTATACATGGACTTCCCCAGATGGACAACACGAAATCAGATTGACTACATCCTTTGCAGCAAAAGGTGGCGGACATCTATACAGTTGGTAAAAGCAAGGCCTGGAGCTGACTGTAGTTCAGATCACGAACTTCTTCTTGCACAATTTAGGATCAGACTAAAGAGATTAGGGAAGACCCACAGATCAGCTACATATGAGCTCACTAATATTCTTAAGGAATATGCAGTGGAGGTGAAGAATAGATTTAAGGGACTGGACTTAGTAGATAGGGTCCCAGAAGAACTATGGACAGAAGTTCGTAACATTGTTCAGGAGGCGGCAACAAAATACATCCCAAAGAAAGAGAAAACCAAGAAGGCAAAATGGCTGTCTGCTGAGACACTAGAAGTAGCCCAAGAAAGAAGGAAAGCAAAAGGCAACAGTGATAGGGGGAGATATGCCCAATTAAATGCAAAATTCCAGAGGTTAGCCAGAAGAGATAAGGAATTATTTTTAAACAAGGAATGCGCGGAAGTGGAAGAAGACAATAGAATAGGAAGGACAAGAGACCTCTTCCAGAAAATTAAAAACATCGGAGGTAAATTCCAGGCAAAAATGGGTATGATCAAAAACAAAGATGGCAAGGACCTAACAGAAGAAGAAGAGATCAAGAAAAGGTGGCAAGAATATACAGAAGACCTGTATAGGAAGGATAACAATATCGGGGATAGCTTTGACGGTGTGGTCAGTGAGCTAGAGCCAGACATCCTGAAGAGTGAGGTTGAATGGGCCTTAAGAAGCATTGCTAATAACAAGGCAGCAGGAGACGATGGCATCACAGCTGAACTGTTCAAAATCTTGCAAGATGATGCTGTCAAGGTAATGCATGCTATATGCCAGCAAATTTGGAAAACACAAGAATGGCCATCTGATTGGAAAAAATCAACTTATATCCCCATACCAAAAAAGGGAAACACTAAAGAATGTTCAAACTATCGAACAGTGGCACTCATTTCGCATGCCAGTAAGGTAATGCTCAAGGTCCTGCAAGGTAGACTTCAACAATTCATGGAGCGAGAATTGCCAGATGTACAAGATGTAAACCCAAGCTGGGTTTAGAAAAGGCAGAGAAACTAGGGACCAAATTGCCAATATCCGCTGGATAATGGAAAAAGCCAGGGAGTTTCAGAAAAACATCTATTTCTGTTTTATTGACTATTCTAAAGCCTTTGACTGTGTGGACCATAACAAATTGTGGCAAGTTCTTAGTGGTATGGGGATACCGAGACATCTTATCTGCCTCCTGAGGAATCTGTATGACGACCAAGTAGCAACAGTAAGAACAGACCACGGAGCAACGGACTGGTTTAAGATTGGGAAAGGAGTACAGCAGGACTGTATACTCTCATCCTACCTATTCAACTTGTATGCAGAACACATCATGCGACATGATGGGCTTGAGGAATCCAAAGCTGGAGTTTAAATCGCTGGAAGAAACATTAACAATCTCAGATATGCAGATGATACCACTTTGATGGCTGAAAGTGAAGAGGAACTGAGGAGCCTTATGATGAAGGTGAAAGAAGAAAGTGCAAAAGCTGGCTTGCAGCTAAACCTCAAAAAAACCAAGATTATGACAACCAGCTTGATCGATAACTGGCAAATAGAGGGAGAAAATGTAGAAGCAGTGAAAGACTTTGTATTTCTAGGTGCGAAGATTACTGCAGATGCTGACTGCCGTCAGGAAATCAGAAGACGCGTAATCCTTGGGAGAAGAGCAATGACAAATCTCGATAAAATAGTTAAGAGCAGAGACATCACACTGACAACAAAGGTCCGCATCGTTAAAGCAATGGTGTTCCCCGTAGTAACATATGGCTGCGAGAGCTGGACCATAAGGAAGGCTGAGAGAAGGAAGATTGATGCTTTGGAACTGTGGTGTTGGAGGAAAATTCTGAGAGTGCCTTGGACTGCAAGAAGATCAAACCAGTCCATCCTCCAGGAAATAAAGCCAGACTGCTCACTTGAGGGAATGATATTAAAGGCAAAACTGAAATACTTTGGCCACATAATTAGAAGACAGGACACCCTGGAGAAGATGCTGATGCTAGGGAGAGTGGAGGGCAAAAGGAAGAGGGGCCGACCAAGGGCAAGGTGGATGGATGATATTCTAGAGGTGACGGACTTTCCCCTGGGGGAGCTGGGGGTGTTGATGACCGACAGGAAGCTCTGGCGTGGGCTGGTCCATGAAGTCACGACGAGTCAGAAGCGACTAAACAAATAAACAACAACAACAACCCCATGATGTAGCTTTACTGTGTCTGTCCCCAGCTCATAACTGAAGCAGCTTAAACTCTCAGTTCTAGTGTTTCAGTGTGCAAGTAGGGTTTTTCCCCTTTATGTGGCTAACAAGCTACAGCAGATTTACCCTGAGTACAGTCTGTTCCACATCATCAACCATTTCATTAGTAGCTGCCAGGTGAGCCTTAGGGGATGGGATCAGTGCCTCTCTATAGGCTGCTGTATATAGGCTGCTCTGATCACTGTCCTCTGCATTCTGCTTTGGGAAATGGAAGAATGGAATCTTTCAAACTGGCTCTCCTCTCTACAAGCCATGTTCCAAGCTAAATCCTTGTCTTAGATCCCTGGATCATACCAGTGATGGCAGTGGGAGGGCAGTGGATAAGAAGAGAAGCAGAGATTTGTTTGAAGAGTAAAGAGCCGCCTCAACTTCCCCTTTACTTGCTGCCCCTCCCAACCTGGGCAGCTTATCCCGAGGCTGGAAGAAGAGAAGCACAGGGGGGTTCAGTTCTGACACATGGCACCCAAATGAACTTCATTAATTGGAACTGATTTTCTGTGATGTCGTAAGCAGCGGTCTTGCCTGTCAACACCATTCCAGCTAGGTAACAGATCCCACATATTTCTGGTTACAATCACTTATAATCCCAAAGCAACCCCTTTGAATCAGGCTCTGCTCAACCTCCACTACAGAGCTGAAACAAAACTCTTGGTGTTGCTCAGCTGGAGAGGAGAGTAGAAGCAAAGGGGATTTAGAAGAAATTAATATTCAGGCATATGATAGAAAAAGACCACAGGAAAACGGGTAGGTCGTTTAGATATGGATGGTCCGGTCTGCCTGTGGCCGTGTGTTCTAACCCTTCAGAACGTTCAGTGCGTTCAGGGCTCGCGCGGCTCTAACTCCGCTCGCCCCGGAGCGGTCACTGCTGCCGCAACCTTCGCAACTTTTCGAAAGAACCAGAGAGCTCCTATTTCGGGTGGAATCCAGCTCCTCCACCCGTAGGTGGTTCAGTCCAAGGCCAAGCCCAATGGACAGAATGGCCCGGGTGACGGACACCTGGGAAGCTGCTCTGGAACTCCAGAAGCGGCGCAAGTTCCCGGCAGCTTTTGCCCAGGGACGCTACGGCGGTCCTGGGGCAGGCCAGTAACAAGAGTGACTCACCCACCTACTCCAGAGACAATTCCGAAATTCGGGGGTTCAGTGCCAAGAACTGGTTCTCTGAACTACATAACTCTCGTCCTGCGCCCGCTGCCAGCAACAGCCCAGCTCCATCGGTACCATCCCGGTAGCTTCCGCACCCACGGATGCCCCGGCGACTCCGTGCTACCTGCCTCCCGAGTAGCGCCAGATCTTTCATTCCAGCGCCCAAGATCAGCCTTCCCACAGAAGTTCCGCCCGTTCGCCCTCCAGCCCTACTTCCCTAACCCTGGCTCCGAGCTGGCCCAGGAATAACCCGGCGTCCTTTCGCATATGCCCAGACGCAATCCGGTCGGCCAGTGCCTCCGCGCCTTCTTTGCGCTTGCTCCACGCCGGGGAAGGCGCTTACCTTTGGGTTGGTGAGGAGCTGATGCTCGTCCGGGTGCAGGAGCGCCCGGGCGTTGGATTCGGAGTTGTTGACGTAGATCTGGAGGCAGGGGTACAGGGACGTGCCCTTGCAGTCGGCGCCGCACGTGAACGTGCACTCGAAAACCTCGCTGATCCGTTGCACCGACAGCACCGTGCAGTTAGCCGCCTTGCCTTGCAAGTCCTGCAGGGCCGGGTTGAGCCAACAGAAGCCCAAGATGAAAAGCGACAAGATGCCAGAAACGATGAGGAACAAGCCCAGCCGGATGCTTTTGTCTTCAGCTTCGGTGTATTCGTAAGCCACTCTGATCTTGGCCATCGCCCCGCCTAAGAACATGGAAAGCGGCGGAGCGGGAGGGCGTGATGGGGGTGGGGGGCTGGAAGCAATAGCAACAATGCCTGGATGTTGCTTTCCGCCCACCAGGAGACTGGGAAAAACCGGCAGAGAAAGGAAGAGCTTGAGCATCCGTCGAAGAAACTCCCGCCACGCGTTCGTCGTCGATCGTAGTAGTCGCCCGGGGAAGCGAACCCCAGCCAGCGGCGGGCGAGCGGAGGGTGGGGAGAGACAAAGTCAAGGCAGGTTGCAGATCGCCAAGGAAACAGCCCCTGGCCGCACCTCCTTCCTAGCGAGGCAAGGGGGCTTTCCGGCTCTCGGCCTCCTCCCACCGAACGATCGGAGCTGGCCGGGAGCCTGTCAACATCTGCCACGAGGTAAGCTTCTTAGCGGAGGCGGGTGGCAGAGCGGGCTCCGACCTTGCTCCTCTGCCCCCTCCCATTGATTGCCTCGTGGGGCTCGCCATTGACAAGCCGAAAGGGCGAGCCGAGGGATCCGCTGGTGGGCTGTGACTCTCCAGCCAGGCCTTCAACGCCCGCCTTCCCCTCGGTTTAGAGTGAGGGAACAGCTTGGCTCAGGATTATCTGCCCCGGCGATTTAAGCTCCGGAAGAAGCGTTTGATTACTTGTTTGGGTTGGGAGCAGCGAAAGGGAGGGCCCTGGAAGCCTGAATGGGGCAGTGCCACCGCCACGTGAGAGCTGGAAAGGCGAGGCTGCACGGGCACGTCGGCAGCGTTCGGCGCGGCTGTTTTGGGGGCGGGGGGAGAGAAGGGCGGCTTAACCGTCTGAGCGTGACGCGCGGTGCTTTTTCCCTGCCTGCCAGCTGCCCAGCCTTGGCATCGCACCCACCCCGCAAAAGAGATCAGAACAAATGTACTTGACGTCGTTGGGTGCTGGTTTCTAACTGTCTGTCTGGGCTGTTCGCAGGAGGAACTGAGCGACTTGAATAATGAATCATCGAACAAATCAACCCCCATTTTTCACCTGGCACAAACGGCCAGGCTCAAATTATCCTACTTCAGACACATTATGCAAAGACCCAGCCCTCTGGAAAAGGCTTTAATGCTGGGAAAGGTGAAAGGAAAGCCAACAAGAGGACCACCAGCATCAAGGTGGATGGACTCAGTTACAGCAGTGATGGGTCCATCCTGAAAAGACCTGAAAGGCCAGTTTGGGCAAAGATCCTCCTGGAGAAAATCTGATTGTGAAAGAGTTGACAGTGACTTGGTGGCATATAATCAATAATCATTACATGAACTGGAAATAGAACCATTCATTTTAACAAGCTGATGAATAAAAGGGCCTCCAATGAATGAGCATTCTTCATTGGTAACTACCAGTGACATTTATTTTATTTCATTATTGGAAGTACAATAAAGGTAGTCAATAATCGGTCTATCTCACGAATTGGCCACTTTATAGATGTCCCATCCTATGAACTCAGCTGACTGCTGTAATTCCTGCTTGTATTTCACAAGGTATGTTTTAAAAGATGCATCACTTCTTACTGAAGCTTATGGAAGGAAGCTGGAGGTATTGCAAAGTGTCAGCATTCAGCTCTGGATTCAGTTAAAAATGCACAGCTCTAACAATCAATAAATACAATTAAACAAGCCATTGAAGCTCAAGATAGAATATTAAATGCATCTTTGCCTTTAAGGTGATTTTTAAAAAATCAGACAGCATGTTATTAACAGAATAGTGTAGTCAGGGAGACAGAAAGTAACCCTTTCAGCCTTTTTTGTGCTCATACAAAAACTTACTTCCTCTGAAGCTTGCACTTGCGTGGAGGAGAAATCCAGAGGGAGGCTTAGTTTTACTTACTCCTTTTTCAGAAATGAACATTTTCTTGGTTTATTATAAATTAAAAGAAAATGGCTTTTCTGTATTACTTCAGTGATTTCATTTTTTTTTCTTTATTATGCCATCCCTCCTCTGAAAATCTGAAAAATTAACATTGTTTTTTTCTTCACTTCTCTCTCTGAAACCCTGTGAAAATTTAGGCTAATCCTTTAAAAAGAACGGCAGGAGTATTCAAGCCCATAAACTACTTCTTTACACAACACCTAATTAAACTGTGGCAAGTGTTGCCATCAGAGGTGATGAATGGAAACTGTTTTCACAGGGAACTAAACAAATTCCTGGAAGATTGGGCTGTAAAAAAGCACTAGTCTTGAAACTACAAGCAGCATAGCTTAAATTCCAGCTGCTAGGGAATAATGGTGCTATTGCTCTTCTGTTGATGCTTCTGGATGCATTTGTTTGGCCACTGCTGAATTCCACTCATGGACACTTGTGTAATCCAGAAGAGCTCTCCTGAAGAGGGAGGCCAAGTTGGGAGAGTGCCCAACACAGTGTTTCTCAACCTTGGCAACTTGAAGATGTGTGGATTTCAACTCCCAGAATTCCCCAGCCAGCAAGGATGCAAGGCTGGCTGGGGAATTCTGGGAGTTGAAGTCCATACATCTTCAAGCTGCCAAGGTTGAGAAACATTGCCCAACACAATGCTGTGGAGGTACAGAGCAGACTATTTTCCCCGTTTTTCTATGATGGCAACAGCACTGTGAAAATTGGAGGAGTCCTAAGCACAATCTGCTCTCCTATTGCCTTTCTCCCCTCCCAACAACCATGAATACATTGGCTGCTTTGCTGCCTTGCAACAACTACTTGATGCAAGTTATCTGGCATGATTTTAATGCTCCATAGAGAAAGAGAGAGTAAAAGACAAGACACATACATAAGACAAATCAGCACAAATCAGATAGCACAAATCAGACAGGAAATGAAATCCTGCAGTGAGAGACCAGGAAAACTGGGTAAGTTTAACTTCAGAAAAAAAAAAAAACATCTGAGTGGAATATGATAGCATTTCTAAGTACCTGACGGGGTGCCACACTGAAGTGAAAACTTCTCTCTGTTGGTAGAATAATGGCCTTGAGTTGATGGAAAGCAGATTCTGGTTGAATGTTAGAAAAAACTTCTAAGGATAAGAATAGTTTGATCATGGAATCAATTATCAAGCTGGCGGTGAGCTTCCTTTTTGTTGCCGGTGTTCAAACAGAATCTGGAAAGACATTCCTTGGGAAACAAATTTGTCTTTCTGCATTGAATAGTGGGGTTGAATTCAGTGGCTTGATCTGTCCCCTTCCAGCTCGATGATTGTATGAAATACTCTGCAGGGGTTCTACAATACAATAGCAAGAGGGAACAACTCAAGAATGATCAAGGGAGTAGAAATAAACAGTGTCAGAATGTAGTCAGCAAAAATAATGGTTTCAACACATACTGCTCAAGACACAACAATCCATTTCTCAGTTTCTGCCCTCATTAAAATTTTGGTAATGTCAAAGGAAACCTTTACCTTTACTATTGGAACCAATACACTAGAAAGGATGGAGAGTGGAGACTAAAGAGCATGTTGGACTGGGGGACAAGCACTGGAGAATCTAGTGAAGAGCTGGAGAGGTGACACTGGTACCACATGAGAAACATTGCTAGTCATGGTTATTACTGCTGTTCCAATTGCTGCTGTGGGCAGGCCATGGTGGCAATGCAAGTTCCACTGAGATCTGGTGCAAGGAATATCAGAGCTTCCTGAGTGAGAGGTGGGAAGTGGAGGAAGAAATCCCCCAGGAGGGACAAAACTAGGACACTAGTAAAAGGCATGTTCTGGGGAGGAGGAGGAGGCCCTAGTTGGAAAGTGTAGTGGTATGGTTTTTGTTGGAACTATTCCGATATGATGGTGAGGGGAGCAGCACTGATGTTCTAGACCATTGCCCTACTGGGTTATGTGGATGGGAGTTTGTATGATACAGAAGCTCTATGGCAAACAGTAAGGGGATGAATGAAATTGGGGAACAAATTTCTACTGGCAAGCTATGGGAGGTATGATAGGAGGCACTGCCCTGGCCATTCTAGGAGAAGTGGGACCTTCGACTTCTAGACCATCTGTCTTCTTCCCATATCTCCTAAAACAGCAGGTCTGTGACTTGCAGGATTCTCTTGAACTCACAAGCTCCTGCTAAAGGAAATAGTGGAGGCCATAGCTAGGGAAGCCTTTGCCCAGCTTTTGCAGGTACACCAACTGGAGCCTTTTTTGGACTAGGAAGCCCTTCTGATGGTGACTCAAGCCCACATCATGACACCATTAGCTTCTGTAACATATTCTATATGAGGCTACCTTTGAAGATGATTTGGAAACTGCAGTTCATTTTGAATGCAGTGGCCCCAGCTGCTGATCAGTGTAAGCCACTTCAGCAACAAAACATCTGTGCAGCAGTCACTGCACTGGTTGCCAGTATGTTTTCTGGTCCAATTCAAAATGATAGTATTAACCTACAACTCCTTCACAGTTCAGCTCTCACCTTTAGGATATCTTCCAACCAGAATCTGCCCATTTTCTCTGTCTTCCTGAGAAGGAATGCTTAGGATCCCCACCCCATGAAAGGTCAAAAGGTGAGCTTCCAAAGGGGTAGAAAACCTTACCCCTTGAGATTTGGCACCCAGTTTGTTGGCTTTCTGGAAGACTGTTAAGACAGTCCCCTTTTTTAGAGATATTTAGATGCAAGTTGGAGTGTTGGACTGCCTATTTTATTTTATTCTGATTCACAGCTTTACTCTGATTCATAGATTCAAAGTAATTTTGGATTTAGAAAGTGGCTGGGTTTTTTTTTATACCTACTCTTTATTTTACTCTGTTTTGTAAACTGCCTTTAGTCTAGATGATTGAATGGTATATCAATATGTATAATAAATAGTGAACACAAAAGTAGGGGTGTTGTTAAATGTTTAAGGGTGTGTGTGGATACAATATGTTTGCAAACACACACACTACCCCAGAAGATTCCAATGATGTAACAACTGAAAAAGGAAATCCCTTTGCCGAAAGCATTGGTTATTCACTAACAAGTTGGTAGTAAATAACTGTAATATACCCTGGCAAACAGCGACAAAGATAAGGGAAATAAAAGTATTCAAACGTGTGGAGTGGGAGCTTTTTTATATATAGTGGTTATTATTACATTTGCCTTATTTTGACCAACTCAAAGTGAGAAAGTTACATTTATCATGTGCAACAGCTCATTCATAAGACAGAACCATCATTGGTCAGGACAATTGCTTTTCTTTACAATTTCAGGTCAAAACATCCACAGTATGCATTTAGAGTGCAACTGCCATGCTGCATTCATTCACCTTACATGGACAATCCCACAGTGCCATCGACTTTTTTTTTTAATCCTTGTAACTTTTCTGTCTGTCCTCAGTAGAGAATCTGACTAATTTCAGAAGACTGGAAGGGTAGTAAAATCTCTATTGATGCACATGGGTTCAGCATCTCTGATGAACCTCACAAAGCACATCATTACCATTTTAGGCCAAAAATACAAGCCAAGAAATAAAGATTTACTAGTACCACAACCAGTAAGTAAACAAACCAGCTCTCCCAAATAAAAGAACTACTGCATACAGATGAATTAATAACTAAAAAAATACACTAAAAATGATTGCACAACAGGAAAATAAACTGCTTATGTTAACTGTACTTGACAAGTTTGATAAGTGGTCAGGTCTGATCAATTATAATCAGATGTACTTCAACAAAAGTGTCATTTATTTATATGTACCTCTTGCCAAACTGTAATTTTTAATGTAACAGGAACACTATTAAGCACATGATTGGAGAGTAACCCTCTAAATTAATTTTACTGACATGTAGATGTAAATGAAATGAAACAAAACCTTTTTCCCTCCTGGATTCACCTCAGCATGCCACTCAAAGGTTATTCAAGGACACAGAAAAAGTTGCACTCTCCTATTCTAAGTGTTCAGTTATTCTTTCCTCATTGGTTGATGCAAAAGCATCCCAATAATTCCCCGACAAGATCAGAATTTAACTTGGACCTCTATGTTTCTAATTCAGCACATTAAGTACTTAACAATAAAACATTTTTTCTTTTCTTTTTTTTAAGTTAAATTCAATTCCTTTGGTATGAATTCAGAAGACTTGTTTTTTAAAAATTTGGGTCAGTATTAGAGAATCAAGTTGAAAGCAGTTAAATTCTGTAATTGAGTGTAATTGCCTTTTCAACAATGAAGGAAAAAGAATCACTTTTTTAAAAATCAAACTCATTCACTCAAAAATATTTCAACCAACTACAATGAATTAAACATAATTACACTAAAGAGCTTTTATCTCAGTTAATAAATTTGCCTTCTAAACTTATTTCCAGACATGTGCTTTATAGATGAATTGTATTAAGTCTTACTGCTAAATATAAGCTCAGTCCATTGAAATATAGCATGATATGAATACTGTACAATATTGATATATGGATGAGCATACAATAATGCTCAGAAGTGAATTGAAACAATCTTTAAAAAAATGACACCAAACATTAAACATCCAACAATAAGTGAATTGAAAATAATTAAATAGTGGACATTTGACATCATTTCCATTTGTAATATATTTTAAAATATATATTTGTATTAGTACTTAAATACTTTCCTGCATGAATTGTTTTAAAATTAAAACTCTTTCCAATTGTATCATTAACATTGTTGCCAAAATAATGACCTGAAAAGTTATTTTTAATCTTGCATTTTAACATATTTTTTAAAAATATAGCATTCTGAACTTTCAAGACTCTCTCTCTCTATTTGAAGAAAATGCCAAAAAAGTATTTTAGCATAATTTAAAATTATTTTAAAAATTGAGCCAATCACAAGGATGCTAATGACTATGTGCCATATACTAGAATTTCCAATGGTCTTGTAAATATTGCTGCAGTTTCCAGAAACTGCAGCAATATTTACAAGCACATAAAAGAGCATTGCAGTATTATCACTGATTGGGTCTACATATCAGCAGACTCTTTTAAAGAGTATAACCAACTTATTTTCAGCTAAGTTTAAATGGGCCTACTCCAAGTATACTAAGTCTATATCCAAGGCACTGTTTGCCTTGGCTGGTTAGGACTGTTTGGGAAGGAACAGCATTAGATGACATATATATTAATGGTGAATACAGCCAGCTCCTTCTCATTGTCTTTTCCAGGGTAGTGAGTGTAAGTTGTGTTTGAGGCTCTCCAATTAAGGTGTTGGTCTAGAAACCAGGAGACTATGAGTTCTAGGACTCCCTTAGGCATGAAAGTTGTTGGGCAACTTTGGGCCAGTCACTCTCTCAGCCCAGCCCACCTCACAGGGTTGTTGTGGGGAAAACAGAAGGCAGGAGTATTAGGAATGTTCACTGCCTTGAGATTAGATTAGATTAGATTAGATTGAAAGAAAAAGGAAGGCAAGATAAAAATCTAATGATCACCACCATCACCATCATTTATTCTATTCTTTGTATCTCCTATAACTGATTGGATTAGGGAGAGAGGTCATGCCCTTATTTGACAAAGAGTACATACAACTTGTAACCACAGCTGAATGTTCTGCATTTCAAGAACATCCAGGAATCCTGTTATGAGATACGGATGCTTTTATATTTTCTGCTATAGCAATCCCCTCATTTTACCTGTTTAGAATGCTTTGTCCTTTTGATATTCCGGGGATGGGGCAGAGATCCAAGGTACCTATAAATGATCCATGAAAATAAGTGTTATTGCTGTTTCTTACCTTGTCCTGCTCCTTAGTATATATACAATGTTCTCACTATCAAAATCCATGTCTTCAGTCTTCAACATTAAGGGGGGAAAGTAATGTAGCTTCACTGATACACATCTTGATTATGTTTGTGATTCTCTTCCTGGAGCCTTTTCAGTCTTCTGTTAGATCAGTCTATTGGTCCATCAACCTTGTCTACTTCTAACAGGTAGACTATCTCACCTAGCTGATCTTTAAAAGTGGAGATACATAGCAATGAATCTGGGATCTACAGATTGAGCTAAAGAGTTTATATATTCCAATGCCATTTCACTGGAATTCGTGGAAGTTTGAGTGGAGGGAGGGGATGATTGAATCTCTTTGGACTCAAATAAGTTGAAATAATTTTGGTAGTATAACAATATGTCAACAACAAAAGGACATTTACTAATAAATCCTCTTATCATCAAGACAATATAACTATGGAAAGCTCTGTAATGATGCAGAGTATTACTATACTTTAGCTGAAGTCCCACTGAATTCAGTGAGATTACCCAGCAAGTTCTTCCAGATTCAAATGAATAAACTTCTACAGCAGAAAGAATAAAGTACCATATGAAAATTGAGTTGAGCCGAAGAACATTTTCTAAATACAAATGGGTATGTGGGTGGGCCAAGTCAGTGTTGACTCCTGGCAACTGCCTGGACAAGTCCCTGTAGTTTTCTTGGCAAGATTTCAGAAGTGGTTTTCCATTGCCTCCTTCCTAGAACTGAGTGAGTGAGTGACTGCCAAAGGTCACCCAGCTAGCTTCGTTCCTAAGGCAGGACTAGAACTCACCGTCTCCCAGTTTCTAGCCTGATGCCTTAACCACTACGCCAAAATGGCTGTTAAATACAAAGGGTTATATACAAAATGGTGCAGGCAGAAATTTTCAAGGACTTCGCTATGCCATTTTCCTTGACAACCCCCAAGATCTCCCCAGTCTTTGAACCTACTAAATGAGTTGGCCTGTTGGTAGGAATTCCCTCAATAGCAGATTGGCAGTGCTTTCCATACATTCTTACTGAGAACATGGGTGTGAATATCTTGTTTTAAGGAATATGTTCTTTAAGTCAACTAGTTCCACAAATTGTAAGGTTTTATATTATGAAGTAACCATTTCAAGCTTCTCAGTTACATAACAGTCATAGTAAACGTTTCTAAGTCATGGTAAATGTTTCAGGTTTTTGCTGGTTTTATTATGACCAATTAAAAATTTCCTAGCTTGAGGAATATTTAAAATCAGTTTTAGGACACCACCATTCATGAAAACATTAGTCCTATATCTGTCTTATGACACCTCTATCATGAGTAGAACCCAGAGAAATGAAGTATGTTCAAGCACCACATAAATCAATGAGATATAAGTCCACTGCTAATTGACTTGAAATTTAGAATCAGATCATGTTTCCAGATGCATTAGAGGAATTTTTCCATCAACTTCCATAGTTCTTAATATTTCTGGATATGTCCTATCCAAAAGGCAACAATATTTAGACTATAGAACTCTAAAATATTTCATATTACACCAGTCATATGTGCTATATGAACCAGAGAAATTAGATATTTCACTGCAATAAATCTCTATAGGATTTAGCAAATACATTATTGAGGTTTTGAATATAATTGAGAAAATCTGTTTGAAAAAAAATGATAAATCTGTAAGGTTTGATATTGTTTAAGTAATTTTATTCAAAATTGGTTCTCATCTCAAAATCGCCATGTTTTGGTTTAAACTGTTTTTTTTTAAGAAAAAAGAAAAACAAATACTGAAATACAGTATTTTGCATTGCCTTATGAGTATTTTAAGAATCCAGAGAATATAGACTCCAAAATAGCTTTAGTTTCATGAAGTGAAATTGGTTATGTGGATGTACTTTCAAAACTTCATTGCATACAGCTTTTTCATTATAAATGACATTAAATTTGAGACACACATGAAGATCTATTCTATAGTTCTAAGTGCAAAAGATATGTGTGATTCCATTGATAAAGCATGTTCAATGAATATAAATAACCCTGAATTAGGCCAAGCATCATAATCCAAAAGTTGGCTTCTCACAGAGGCCGCTGGTAAGATGCATGTCCCTCTCCTGCTGTTGTCCCTACTACTGGTATTTGGAGAAATGCCTTGCCCAATCTTTGATAGTTCTATGCACCATTCAATCCCCTTTTAAACCCAACATTACTCCATCTTATAGTAATGAAAATACCTTCTCTTGTTTCCTCAATTTATTTTAATTGTTCTAATTCTCTCCCTGAGAAAATCTTACGTATTCCCTGCAGGAAAAGCAAATACAAAGTATTAATCACTGCAATTTCTGTATCATCCTTAAGCATCTCTTTCACTCCTTTATCACTTAACAGCCCAACTATTTTCCTGGGTGGTTTTCTGCTTGAAATATATTTGAAGAAGTTCTCATTGTCTTTCCTTTTTGCTGTATTGTTTCCTTTTTGCTTGAATTGTTTTGCATTCCACTGTGACACCTCACACTTTTCTGTCAAAATTTGTGCTCTTTGTTCTCATTAGGACTGGTTTTCTATTTCTTGGGAAAGGCTTAACATTTATAGCCTCTTCAACAATACTTGAGAGCTACACCTCTTACGAACTTAACGTCCTTTCTTACACCGTGACCAACTGTATTACTGGCCAACTGACCAGTATTACTTCCAACTGACCCTGTATTACTGTGGTTTTTAATAACTTCCAGGCATTATGGAGAAATTTGGCCTTGACTTTTTCAGTCTCTTTTCAATCATTTTTTTAAAGTTTTTCCTTTTCTGACATCAAATGTGTCTGTGTTGGGACTCTACTAGCAATTTTTCTCTTGCAAATAAGCTAAAATGTAATAGCATTATACAGTTTCCTATTAATCCCACAACACTTATATCTTACATTAGATCACAGGTAAGTACATCCTTAGATCTAATGTATGTTTGCCACTGGATATTACTAACCGTACATGTTATACAGTTTGATAAAAAGAGAAACAAATCTGCCAGTGTGCCCTCCCTTGTCCTTTCCAGTGTTTAAAGTGATGGGCATGGACTAGAAAAATTTAGGATCAACACTCCTCTTGATAACAGAGCACACAAGATGAGAGTTATTTGGCTCAGTAACTCTCTCTCTAACTAGCCAACATTCACAGGGCTGCTACTGTCAGGATAAAATGAGGGAACACTTAGAAGAATAAGTTTTTGGCCAATAAAATACAAGATATAAATATAACGTATAAATTAAGATATAAATATAATGTATAAATATGACATTGTCTTATGTTTTTCAGAGAACAGGGAAGGTAAGGTAAAAACAAATTGAAATAAAAGACCATATGTACAAAACTGGAAGTGACCAGATCTTCTGATTTATCTACCCCAACGTATGTTTCAACAGCATTTACCCACCAGATACCTATCACAAAATATGACAAAATAAAATAAAAATATTATAGAAAAACCCAACTAGAGCAAGAGGCACACACACACTTCCTATTTTGACCCAGCTATAATCTCAGACCTTAGCCATCATTAAGACTACAATCTGGAAGGTAAGACCCCATGAACTCAAATGGAACTAACTTATACACACCTCCAAAGTAAGTCTTTTTAAAATCAAAGATCTAACAAACCCACTTAAGTTTAAATAGGCCTTAAGGCACTATGTTTAGATTGCTTTTGAGCATTATACCGCCACCAACAAGAAACCTATCAAAGGATCAAACTATAGGCTAATCATGTTTGCAACTATTTCCAGATTCATCTGAAACTGAGGAAGAATTAACTTTTTCCTTTCCCAGTATTTTGATTTACAAATTCTTTAGTCTTTTCAACCAGTATTGAAAGAAGAGAAAAAAATTACAGAAAATTATCAATGAGTAAGTTTGTGTTATCTGAGAGAGTGTTTTTCCATAAGATACAGGTTCTGATTCTGACTTCCAAAACCTGGGCTGGACTCCTCTAGGTTAAATAAATAAAAATACAGGACTGCACATGAATCCTTCTCCAGACATACACACATATGCAAGAAATATTTTTTGGTCTTGAAATTATTCTCTATTTCGACTATAAACTAAAATACCTCATTTAAAGAGGCTGTGTGAATATCTCAGCAATTCTATACTGAAGATGTGCCAAGTAAAATGTTTCTTTGAAGGAAGGTGATGGTTAAGAAAAACCACCTTGCATAATGTTGCCTAAATTCCATTTAAAGAGAAGAGGGGAAATGACACCCCTCCATGTTGTATAAATATGAGGATGACAATAAAAAAGAGATTGCAAGGACGGAGAGCAGTATAAAACAGCACTATAGGATTTCTTCATAGAGGCCCTGGAATTAAAATGCACTCTTCTGGACGGTGTCACTGGGAAGTTAGAGCATACAATGACTCCTTCACATGAGATTTAATTTCACATTAAAAACACACAACTACATGTAAACTTCCTGCTGAAAAATGTTTGTATCTTGCAAAAGATGTTTACGTGTAGAATGAAGTAAAAACACAAGGGCATGCTAGAATGAACTGGAAATAAATAAAAATAGCTTACTAATCTGAGAATATATATATATTTTAAAAAACTTATTTGGGGTATTTCAACAAATGTTCTTAGTAACCATAGTAATGTTAATCATAGTACTGCATGCACTTACCACTATTTACTTGGATTACTGCAATGCAGCCTACATGGGGCTGACTCTGAAGACCATTCAGAAACTGCAACTGATATAAAATGCATCAGATCCTAGATTAGCAAATTAAATCCTCTATATTCATATAACATCTGTTCTATGGTCACTGCGCTGGTTACCAGTATGTTTCCTGGTGTAATTAAAAGTTATGGTTTCAACCTATAACCTTGGCGGCAAGGTACTTACAAAACCATCTTCTCCACACAGAAGAGGCCTACCTAACTTACCTGTTGCACACATACTTCCAACATCTTTTAATGATGCCTCAGATATGTGAAGGGGAAACAGCTGCAGGCAGTGTTTTTGGCTTAGAACACTCATATTCCAGTCTTCTTCTGGAAATTAGGCTGATACCTTCATTGGCGGCTTTCTGAAAGCTATTAAAGACAAAGCTGTTCCATAGTGTCTTTGGATAGTGAATTGCCACCTCTGGGCCTAGTGTATTACAGCAAATTTGTCTTTTGATATTAGATTTTTACTGTTTTGTGTTTTTATGATGGAAGCTGTAAGTTGTTTTCTCAGTCCAGAGGATACAAATACAATAAATTATTGAAAAAATATTAACCATCAACCTTTATAAAGTTAAGGGGCCATGCAAATCACTATGGAATTATTACTTACAGTATTTCCTGTATGACACAGTAGCTTCACTAGCTTCAGTGTAGCCTATTAATGCCATTAGGACTATTCAAGAATAAATGGATTGTAAACACTCTCTTATTCCAGTAAAAAGGATTAGTTTAATTAATATGGCTTTATAGAATACTTCCAGTTTTAATTTTATTCTTCATGCAAAATCCTAGCCTTTTCCCAAATTTCCATAAAAGATTGCTGGAACAGCTCAGTAAATACTGTTTCTCTCATACATACATGTTATTCACAAAATATGAAATTCAACATTAAATAGATCACATGTATTAAGTTGAAGTGCATGGTTGTTTGGTAAATCACCAGTCAATTCTTGATTCCATATTAATGACAATCTAAGTAGAATTCCTTTAATTGGCAGCATGTAATGCTTTATTTTGTTAGCATCAACATATTATGGATCCTGTTCTTGTTTTATTTAACCAGAAGGTTTGTAAATGTACAATATTGCAAATTAGACCACAATAAAGTGCATCTAAAGTTGTATTTCTTAAAAAAAACATGGCCTTTTGAAATAGCAACATTCTTAATTAGGGTACATTGCTTAGTTGAGCATGGACTTGTCCTGCAATCATCCCGTAACTTTAGTTTTAAATAGCATTTGACTGCATGAATTAAGCATACAATGGAAAAATCCATTTAAGAGATCATGGCTGTATTAATAGAATTTTTATGACTTATGTTTATGGGTCAAGGTTGTACATATTATGAAATTGTGAATAATATCTTCAGAGTCATTCCTTTTGAAAATCTTTGTAAATAATAAAATGTATTTAAATAATGGAGCAACAAAATATTTGCATGATATATCTTACCAGCAATAACTGTGCTTTGCACTGTAGAAGTGCTTTGCTTTAAATAATAAAATGACAGTTGTCTTTTTTATATTTTTATGTCTGCCAGTTAACCCAAAATACATACAAAATGTAGAATTTTATTTGCTGTACACCTGATATAGAAATATAATACTAGCAGCTGATTTCCCAAAGTTTCTTAAGAAAAAAAGCCAACAATTTTCTTTTACACTACATAGAAAAAAGTTTAAAATTAAACATTTCACTGACATTATTCTGCTGTATTTTCTTACTTTGGTAATTTCAGATAAATTGCACTGACTTGTAAGATCTGATTGCAATATAATAGCTGACTTAAATTTGAAACAGTAAAGGGATATGCACTCCCCTTTCCCCCATTGTCTAAAGAATATAGTTACAGTGCCTTTCACAAATAGAATGTGTTCATGTTGGTTTATTTGGTTTTGAACCTCCAGGAAAAAAAAAAATCAAGCATCAAATGAAATGTATCTTTTCCTCTCAAAAGTTTAAAACAACATACCCACACAAAGTTACTTCAATGTGAATTTTTGGACCACCTTCCTCAATTGCCCAGCTAATCCATCCCAACTGCTTAACATACATTATTCTATTATGCTAGCCTGTTTAATCAAGCGTTCAGGCTACAGTGGAAATGGATGCAACTCTTATTCAATGAAATGTCTGCAGTAAAACTACTTTTCATATTAAGTGCCACAATCATTTTATAGCTTTGCATTTTTAATACTTCAACTTTTTATATTTTTTCATTGTTGAAGAAGTGATATCACAATCTCAAATCAAAGTCAACACTGCAGTGAGGAGAGCTTTTCTACTTTATTACAAAGAGAAGAAGCCTTTATGTGGTCAGAAAATACAAGATTGATCTTTTTTTTTTTCTCTTCCTATGAAACGCTGCTGTTCAAACAGCCAGAGTGAATTGTCTCAGTTCACTTCGTTAAGTCCCATCACATTCACTTGGGTATGGATGTCCTTGGCTGCTGAAATCTGGCCCTTTAGTGCACAGGGCGACATAGACGTCCCCTGACCAGCAGTTCCAGAATGTCCCGTTTTCATATATTGCATCCATGCACACCTCCTAAAAATGAGGTACAGCAGGGCAAACATTTTCCAAAATAGATGTCATATATATAATATATACACATTCGTACATACATACCTTTATTCATGTGATGTCCAAAAATTTAAAAAAAATGTACACATTTATTACAAAATCGTAACAAAGACTGGACAGTGTTTTGCTCATTCTGGAAAGATGAAGCTCAGTAACACACAACCTTGGAAATGAACCAAAAGTTGTGGCAATTTCTTTCTTCTAAACAGATATTCTTGCATTAAGTTGGCGAAAACTGCCTTTTCAAAAACTGAAGGGGAAGTAAAATGAAGGAAGCAGACCTTGCTCATCTTTCCAAATGAAATACGAGAAGGATCTTCACATAAAAATGCACAAACATTTTTTTATTACCAAGAGTGCTACAATGAACAATGCAAATTTTATTGTCTATTTTGTTTCTTTTTTCCTTTTTTTTTACATTTTGGAAACTAAGTAGTAAACTTTTGTCAGTGTACTTGCTTGTCTTTACAGACCCAAGCTTGTCTGCTGGCAAAAAAATAAAAAGAATATAAAAAAAAATCCGACCCTGCTCAAACTAAAGGAAAACAAATTATAAATTTAGTTGTTGGGCAGCACATAATTAGTAAGGCAGGACTTCAAATGGTGACCCTTTTGCATGAACCAATTGCCAGATCCTCAAAAGGAATTAAAATCGGGATGCCTGAGCCACTTCAGTTTTGCAGTTATGTTGAGTATTGTGCTGAGACAGCCATACCCAAGACAAGGGAAGTCTTCAGAAGGCTTGCTGAGCAGGGTTGTAGTTGAAGGTGGATGGCAAATGAGGCCGTTCTTCTAGTTTATCATATTCCAGATGGAACTCCTGCAAATTCAAACAAAGGTAATTATTCTACTATCAGCCAACAGGCCATTAAAATTAATGGCTCATATTAGCACACATTCAACCCAAAGAAAGCACTGTTTATTTCAAATTAATGAAATACATTTTCCCTTAGAATAGTCCTTTAGAAACTCAAGTAATCTATTTAGTTGTCTGTCTCTTCTTTATTATAATGTACATATTTCTAAATAAAGGTATTGACATTAATGTCACATTATGTAGGTATATAAAGCATATTCCAGCTTCTGGAAATCAGTGGTTTAAAAAAAAAAAATACTGTTTTCCAAAGTCTGTAATATGCCTTGCATTTATTTTATACCAACTGCATGAGATCTAACTGGATTAATTTTTAAAAATGAATTCATAATAGAAAGAGATTATGTTAGTATTGCCCATATACAGTTCTGTGAGAAAGCATTTGCCTCCTTTCAGATTTTCTGAATTTTTGCATATTTTTGCCAGGGAATGGTATCAGAGCTTAATGTGGGTCCTATTAACATATAAATATGTTTGGTCCTTATTTCAAAAATAAGCTAATACAACATGAGATGTGCCGGCATGAAAAGTAATCACACCCTTACATTAAGCAACCGGTTATGCCATCTTTAGCTGTAAATACCTACAACCAACTTCTTCCTTTAATTGATGATCAGTCTCCCACATCATCACGTAGGAATGTTGCCCTGCTTTTTTTAATGCGTAACTATTTCAAATCAGTAACATGAGAGTTTTCTAGCATGAACTTGTTTCAGACAGTGTCACAGCATTTCTATGAGGTTGAGGTCTGGGCTTTGATTTTACCATTCCAAACTACTGAATTTGTTTTCCTTATTCCATTCGTTTGTAGCCTTGCTTATTCATTAGGGATCACTGTCATCTTACATGATCCACCTAATCTTCAGCTGATGGACAGAATTCTTTGTGGACTTCTCTAATAACAAGCAAAATTCAAGCTTTCTGTAATTATGGCAAATTATCCAGGTTCTGAGGCAGTAAAACATACTCAAACCATGACACTTCCGTGCTTGATAGCTGGTATGAGGTTCTTATTGTGGAATTCAGTGTTTCATTTCTGCAAACTGTTACTGAATTGACTGAACCAGGGAGGCAATTATTTTTCACATTGGCAATGCATACTGGATTACTTTATTTATGAAATAAATGAAATCAATAGCAGTCATTGGTGTTATTTGTCCACTCATACAACCTTTATTTATCAGTAGGTCCCCTATGAAACTCTGATAACATTCAGCAGCAAAGATATGCAACCATTCAGAAAATCCAAGAGGGGTGAATACTTTCACACAGAACTGTATTTACAGGTCCAATCAACACTTTGAAAAGTACCTGGAAAGAAAACAATTAATCAATAAAAATATTAATTGCTAGAAATTAGATGGAAGCTGGTGCTCTCTGAATGCAAATGTTTCTCTCTTCCTTTCTGTATCAGGGAAGTACATACTCAATAGCAGAGAATATATGTAGCTCAGGGTTGAACTGTGGAGTCCTTCTGGAGGCACTGATGATGTTGCCTAGTCGGGTAATGAAACATCTGCAAGCAAACAACCAAGCTCAGAGAGCACCAAGGACTCCACATGTACATATTAATTATAGCACAGAGCAGTCACTTCACTGCCACATATGAAGATGTGTTTGCCAACACATGTCAACATTCCAGGAAGCTTCAGATTGGCTTTCCATTTTGCTGTTAAACCCCTTAATTACTACTAGCTTTGGAAAGAGATTTTAAAAAAAATCTCAGGGTCAAGAAAAAAATTCCTCCCCACTTTCCCAGTGACCCCAACAAGTACTAAATGGTAAATATTCTGCAAGTAACTATTTGCAGTATTGTTTTTAGACATTCATTATGCAAAGAAAAAAATTCAATCTCCATCTTTTCCCCCCTAAAAGTACTGTAAAACATTGATCTTGAGTCATACTTGAAGAAGCAAAGAAAGGTACAAATTATAGTTTAGTATCTCCATATTAAGAAGCATATATTTGAATGGGAATTAAGTAAAAGTGGTTTTCATTATGAAGTTGTTTCAAGGATGTTACTGAATAATTAGCTTTCCCCCATGACAATACTGTATTTCAAGTACTTACAAAATAAGGACTTAATTTATTCATTTTATTAGCACAACTTATATGCCTATTTCCAGAAACTGAATGTTCAGTATTACTATAGTAAGATTAAAAATAGAAATCAATTAATACAATTACAATAATTCAATCCAATTGACCATCATTTGGGGATAGCCTGATCTTTCTTATTTCCAAATTGCTTTCGAAGAGCCATGTTTTTACAGTACTCCAAAAATGTAGTAAGGAAGGTGTGGACTAGTATGCCATAGAAGGGAGGAAGCCATTACCAAGAAGGCTCAAGTCCAAAGTCCCCAAAGATGGCATTCTCTTTCTCCCAGATATTACCAGAAGAGCAAATTCAATTCAGAGATATCCGAGGCCCTGGGAAATATAGGGCTTTAAAGTGACAATCAGCATATTGAATTGCACCCAGAAACTAAGTGATAGCCAATGCAGCTCCCACAGTACTACTGTTACATGAGCACTCATAACTACTCGGGCATCTGCATGCTGCATCAGTTGAAATGTCCAAATGGTCTTCAAGGCAGCCCTGTCTACAGCAAATTGCATTAATCCAGCTGCTGAAAATGTGGCAAGAACATGAGTGGCTGTAAAGACTACCAACTGAGGAAAGGCCAAAACTGGTACACAAGATGAAAATGTGCGATAGTTCTCCTGGCCATAAGATCCACCTGCTATTCAAGTAAAAGCTATGATTCCAGGAGGACCTCTTGTGCCAGTTCTTTCCAGGGGAATCCCTGGAAAAGATGAGCTATCTCTGTATTCAGTTGGATTCCAAATCCATAGCTATTCTCTCTTTGTAGGATTTAGTCCAAGCCTGTTTTTCCCCACCTGGGGAAATCTCCAGGCACTGGATCAGAACCTTCAGTCACTACATCTCTTGCCTGGCTCAGGGTGGAAACACATAATTGCACATCATCAATATACTGTTTATATGTCACCCTGTGCCAGCAGATGAGCTCTTCAGTAGTTTTATGTAGATGTACAGTGTAGATGTTACACTGTAGGGAAGGACCAAGTCCTGTAGCATCCCATAAAGAATGGCTGAAGACTTGACCTCCCTTCACTCACCACTGGAATTGGCCACTCTGGAAGGATACCCAATGAAGGACATGATAAATGATATTGAAGGCTGCTGAGGCCCACCAAGGCTAGGATAGTCACATCCCCTCTATCCTGATCCCACCAAAGGCTGTTGATGAGAGTAAACAATGTGGTTTCAATCCCACATGGCAGCTTGGCTTGAATCCTGACTGAAAGAGGTTCATATAATTTGTTATATCTGGGTTCTTTGTAACTATGGTTCAACTACTTCTTACAAACTTCCCTAAAAAAGACAAGAAAGGAGACTGGTCAATGGTGGTCTAAAATTGCTAGGTCAAGCTAAGGTTTCTTGAGGAGGGGATGCATCATCCCCTCTTTCAAGTGGGAGGCACCACTCCTTCACTCAGGGGTGCACCTGCACCCAGCATTCTCTTACCTCCCTTCACTTTCACCAACTTGGTACAGCAGGAAACTAATCTACAAGTGGGTAGCTAACAGCACAGAGGATCCTGTTTACTTCTTCAGGCTTCACAGGCACAAATCAATCCCTGATAACTTCACAAGACAAAGCCTCCATAACCTCAGCTGAATCTGCTCATCTAGCATCTGTTTAATTTTGATTAAAAAAAACAAAGCAAACTGAAAACAAAAAATAAGCTCCCATTTACTAGGGACTCATGACACATTTCTGACCCAGAAAATTAAAAAATCAGTTACAGTTGAAATAAACACACAATTAACGGAAAGTGACCAAGGCAACCGACATTCATATGAATTTAAAACATTTTCCTTCTACCATATGCACACCTCCATCCGCTTGCTAAGAATTTTCAGAACTGGAGCCTCAGAAGTCACTGTATTTTAAACTAGTACTAGCAAGCATGTCTCACAAAGTAAATTTAAAAATTTGTGAGAAAAAATCCTACAGTAATAAGGAACATGAATTTTAAAGATTTGTTTGGGGAAAAAAAAAAGAAGTACCTTAGCTACTTTTCTCCAGTTAAGACAGTCAAAGAAATAGTATGTTCCTCTCTCATATGTATTGGTTTTCATTGTTGGCTCCATGCCTGGTGCCCTGGTAATCCATACTCTCTCTTCTTTGTGGTATCTCCAATCTCGGTTAAATCTTTCATCATCCAATCAGGAAAGAAAAGATCCTATTAGCTGGACTGATTTTAACTTGTTACAAAATAAAATCAGAATTCACGATATACCTTCACATATACAACTACGTTAAATATGTGCTTCTATGTGCAACAACAGCTTATAAAAATAATATATTTAAATATGTAAATCCCTTTGCAGTATTTGTCCTAAATGCAAACGTAGGTTAATTAAGGGAAGTATTTAGGTATTCAAAGATAAAGTGGAGCTGTTTGCCTTCCAGTAATTGGCTGTTTCATAAAAAAGAAACACTTATCACAACTGACCATTTATAAATAGAGAAGCCTGCTGAATAGCAGTCATTTTTTGAGAGTATCCATTATGTGTTTTAAAAACTCCAAACAGGTCTACTAATCCAAAAGATTCCATAGTCCTGACACAGGAGTTCTGTGCCATGTAAAGCCCGAGAGAAGGAAGCCTACAAGTCGAAGGTTTTTAAAAAAATTAAACAGTTTTTGCTTGAACTTCCCCTTCATATGGCATACAACAGTAATT
This sequence comes from Candoia aspera, assembly GCF_035149785.1. Classification (NCBI taxonomy): domain Eukaryota; kingdom Metazoa; phylum Chordata; class Lepidosauria; order Squamata; family Candoiidae; genus Candoia; species Candoia aspera. The sequence goes on from NC_086159.1 coordinate 45,980,485, forward strand.
TGTTTTTAAAAGAAAAGCCATTCATAATTTTAAAAATTATCTGAATAATTCTCTATTATAAAATTCACTAAAACATGAACATACAGCTCTACTGCTGCTAATAGCTGTAATACATCTCCTCCATTCATATAATAGAGATAAAAGAGTAGATCTTCCCCATAGCGACCAAGTTTTATTGCAGCCAACTGAAAAGGAAAAAAAAAAGACTTTAAAAAACTCTTAAAAGGAATGGGGCACAAAAGGCAATGTAAACATTTTATTTATGTTACTAAGAGACTATTAAAAAATAAAGATCTTAGAGTTAACTCTTTGATGCTATACAGACACATCCATGTAGTTGGTGAGAGAAAGCAATGCTGCCAGAATAATTTAACTGGCTTCCCTAAATTTCCCTAAATGTTTGTTCTAGCACCTACTTCCAGTAAGAACGGCAAAACAAACCAGGGAATCTCTGCCCATTAGCATCATACCTAAACCAGAATTCCTGTTTCTTAATAGACCAGAATTATAACCACAGACTTGTACGTAACTTACAACTCTTGATAGTTAAGAGAGATTTAAACCAAAGATCTTAATAGAAATACAATAATAGACAAGCCAGAGGTAAAGACTTCTCAGCCTGTTTAGCTATTCTTCTGTCAGGCATAACTAAGTAGAGGTGACTGAGCAGCATTCACACTCATATTACATTTGAACAGAATCTAAGAGAACCTGGACTATGAACCAAGTTTATAGTATGTTTTTTCCTTGTAGTGCAATAATATAGTTAATAGAGTTTGAAATTATAATTTACCTATTTAGCAGCACTGAATAAAGAATTAGAAAAATCTTATCTTAGAATTTGTTTTCTACAATATGTTTATAATTCTGTATTCTGTCTCTATGTAATTAGCATTCTGGCCTTTGATAATATATCTTCTGCAAATAAACTTGTTTTGAGTACTCCTTCGGACTGCTGTTTCTTATATACATGCACATTTCAAAAACACAGTATGACGTTTTCCAGGAGAAAAAGCAAAAATATTTAATATATGGATTATACTGTTAAAGTAGTATTTATTATGTTAATAAAAAAAGTCCACCCATTCTCCTGAAGTATAAGCTGAGAACAAATGTGGTGATTTTATTTGGTTTAATAAAACTTCCTTTAAAAAATCAAAACTATTCATTATGATACCTTATATTTTAAAGAAACGTTTCTCTAAAATATACAATAGGCACATACCATAATAGGGAAATGTGTTTAAGTAGGAATAACAAATATTTAGCAATTAATTGAGATTTTTAGCATTTGAACCATTTTACATATATTCATCCTAAAAACAGCCTGTTAACTTAGTGTCACTGCAGAATGACACTTTATTCAGGTCATCTGATGAGTTAATACCACTATGCATACAGATTCTCAAAAATGTAACAGCCTGAGAAATTTTCTTTATTTCTATTTTATTCTGTTAAGGGACCATAAAGTATACTCACCTTATCCCTAATGTGAATATTTGTTAAGTATTCAGAAGGAACATGGAAGTCTGGATAAGGGAATGAGACGTGATTTAATTCTTAACCCATGATAGTGATTTTCAAGAATATTAAGAGTACAGTATGTTAAATATACATGTATTAATTGATCAACCCTACCTATGTCTTGAGGTCGACAGGGTGAAGAAGCCCAAGGTGATGCAAATTTGGGGTAAAGATTTCTGCATAGAAAAAAAAGTGACTTAATTGCTTAGAAAATAATTGCTTAATTTTGTTCGCATACACAAACAGAAGCAGGTTTGCAGATTATCTAGATTCTAGACAACACAACATCAACTGAATATACTAGCTGGCCCTGTATCCAAATGGAATCAACACTTCCAATGATTGTCTGTTTATCCTGGTTGCTTCTTACACTAGTACTGCATCTAAAGTTCCTTATAATATCCAGACTTTAACTGGGTGCCTTTCTTTTAAGGGAATTGTTTGATTTGTATCTTGGAAGAATGGAGAGAACACAATGAAGTAATTCCCAAACTTAAAAGAAAGTAATCCAATTCAGCCGCCTATGTATCAAGGACGTGTGGTGCTTTAGAGTGAAGAACAAAGGTGCTTCAAAGTGCATGGGGCTGCGGCTGCTGCATGTTTTCCTGGGACTGCTTAATACATAAAACTAAACCAGATTTCCTGAATAAAGTACTAATTCATGCCATATTGTATTGGGGGGTGGAAGGACCTGTTGCTAAACTTCAGTTTTCATCAGCTCAAAGGTATGGCCAGTGATCAGGGATAATTGCAATTGAAATCCAGTAAAATATGGAGTGTCTCAAATGCCATACCCAACAGTTTGGTATCTCTTAACTGCATTAAACCAGCATTTCTGAACAATTTTTACAAGCAATTCCTCTGTGAAACGTTTTTCGTCCTGTAGTTCATCAGTAGTCTTACTGGCACAGATTTTTCATCACACCTCTAAACAAATTAACATTTCACTCATAAATGAAATGAGTGAAATGTTTAATATCATTTAATATCAAACATTTTATATTACAAATGTTTGATATTAAAATTCTATATATTACAATAATGCAAAATCCTAACGTTCACATTGTAATTGCTTCAAAATAGCCCAACTCATCCATTCTGCATCGTTACTTTCTACAGTGAGAAACTGAAAAAGTTCATTCAGTGGTCCTATTTCCCCATGGTCTGCAAATCTTATGTTTCCTTTTCTTTCACAAGTAACTTAAAAAAAAACACAACAGGAGTCCAATGGAAATAGGACACCTGTAAAAAGCATGAATCTTTGGATTCTGTATTATGAGACTAACAAAAGATTTTTCTTATGAGCAAGAAAAATGGGGCATTCTTCAGCTCATACACATGAAAGGACTAAATTAAAAGGCATATTTTATAAGCACACATTTATCTCAAATAAAATGAAAACACTCTCATTGATTTTATTTTTTGTTGAATAATTTCCTTTTAAGTGTTGAAGATGCAAGAGTAAAGATTGACAAGCTTTATATAATAACATTATACAGCACAAAAATGTTGCACATGCATGCTAAAACATCATTTGTGCCTTCCAGGATTTTTTTTTTAATCTGTTCAATCATGTCCAATTCTCCGAGACTGCCTGGACAAGTCCCTACAGTTTTCTTGGCGAGGTTTTTTGGAAGCGGTTTGCCATTGCCTCCTTTCCAGGTCTGAGAGAGGGTGACTGGCCCAAGGTCACCCAGCTGGCTTTGTACCTAAGGTGGGACTAGAACTCATGGTCTCCCAGTTTCTAGCCTGATGCCTTAACCATTACACCAAACAGGAATAGTTTTTTTTTTAAAGAAAATGTTGATTTTTTGAAATATTAAGCCTATAATCCCAAACTCGTACTCCAGATATGGAAACTGGATGGCAATTATTGACAAACAGAGCAATTTCTGGGTCCTGGATTTCAGACAAGATCACTCTGGAGTTATTGCCACTTATATCTTGCAAGTATAATTAAGCAGATTAGTAAGGGCATATTAGGACATACTTTCAATTAAGCAAATAGGATATGGTCTATCTATTATTCTTAAGAAATTAGAATGTTAGTTTTGAACAGCAAAGACAGTTTCATGCCAAATTAGCACACACTTTGCAAGAACTTAAAGGGGAATCTGGTTATGAAGCTATCCCAAATATAAGCAGTTAATTTATCTCATTAGTTAAGGTTCAATACCAACAACTAGATAATAAAAGAAACACAAAATAAACTTATTAGAAAAAGTGGGAAAATATTTGATAATATCAATTCCAATACTGTAAGAAATCTGTAATGAATTTTAAACAATATAGGATACTGTAACAACATTACATAAGGTTAAATTAGAACCTGTTCAGTATACAAAGATATGCTAACATGACTTAATTTTTTACACTAAGTACTATATGTAGTAATCCTCTCTCTATCAATACTGCCAATGCTTTATTGATGAAGAGAGGATTATCTACAAATAGTTTGGGAGAAGGTATTAATATATCATTTACACTGAGCATAGTGGCTATAAAAGGTGATCTGCTGAGCTATAGTAAAGCCTCAATTTAACAGACCTCTACGCAACAGATTTCGGGTACACTAAATTCCCATCCAGACATCTGGCTGAAATAACAAGTAATTTTGTTGGATCCAAAGTATCCCAGATAAAGCAATTAAATAATTCTACATCATTTGTGTAATGCTGTCATTGAAAAAATGATACAATTATGTCATCTGCTTCAATTTACATCATAATGCCATCATTTGGAAATCATGATTCTCACAAATGATGCAATACCTAATTTACTTTTTGCCACTTCAATTGCATCATTTCTCCATCATTTGACTCTTTGAAAGAACTGAGGAATAATGGACAATCCGTCCCCAAAATTGGTCCATTAAATTGATGTTTCACTTTGTCATTAATGGTAGCTATATTTTTCCATTGTTGCAGCAATCAATTATCAATTATCAACATACTTAAAAATATCACTCTTTTGTCATATTAATTTTTGATATGTGCCATACTAGTCATATGTCATACTAGTTTTTGATTGTGACTAAATTAACATTATTGATATCTAAAAAAAGTATATGCTTGAGAATAACTTTATCAAAACATGAATGAAACATGTTTCATTTTGGAATAAACTAGATTAATTATTAATTAATCTGATATAAAATTAATTGGATCAGAGTAATGCTGCAAACATACCATACCTGTGCAAAGCCTTTGATAATCTCTTTCATTATATTTGTCTTAATAAAGTAGTAAAATATGGGCAAAATAACACTATTTGCTGGACTCAAAATTGGCTGAAAAACTACACTCAAAGAGTGCTCATTGATAGCTTTATTTCAGCTTGGAGGGAAGTATCAAGTGGAGTGCTACAGAGCTAGTGCCTGGCTCCTGTTCTGTTCAACATTTCTATCAATGATTTGGATTAGGGAGTTGAAAGGACTTGCTACAATTTAGCAAGTTTGTAGATCATACAGAGGTGGGATGACCAGAACCACTGGGTGAAAACTACAAGTTAGCATGCTTAGATGCAATGTTTCAAATAACTTCCTGACTGAATAAGTTGCCAGCCAGTGAAAAAGGTTACTTATATGAAGCAGTGACTGGTGGTCTTCAGAGGCTACATAATCATTTGTTGAAAATGTTCTAATAGATTTTGCACTGAGTAGAAAGCTGAGCCTGATGATTTCTAAGTTCCCTTCCAAATCTTTGATTTTATGTTTTGGAGAGTTAACAACCATTTTGTGACCAGGAAAATGTGATAAAGATGCAAACCAATATTACTGGGGTTGAATTCTCATCTTTTCCCAATCTCCCAATTTACTGGAGTTTTGAGATTTTTGTAAATGCAATGGTTAATTTAAAAAAAAAACTTCTCTGGACTCCAACTGAAGAAAACTGATCATTATTGGCCAGTTAGCCACTGAATGTCAATGGCACAAATCTGGGGGCTTCAGAAAGTACATGTGACTAATGGAATATAAGCTGTTCCCCAATATATTTAAATTAGATTGTCTAAGCCCTCTTGACTTGAAATAATGACTGAAACTAAGCATTTGTATAGAAAAAAAAGAATTATTTTATAAATCATAATTTCATACATTTATTCAGCTGAATATGAAACAAGACTGACTACTTTTCCATATATTTAACAATATTAACTTTTTTCCCATATACCAATATGGTTAGGCAAGTCATACTGGTATCTGACAAGTAACCTGTCATATTAACTTCAGTGTAAACCAATTCAAAATAAAGAAATATTAAAACTAAAACACAAAAGATTTAAGGCTACGTAAAGTCTTTCTGAAATACAACTAATATGCAGGGAGGAATACACTGTCAACAGCTGCACAGATATATCATAAATTTGTGTTTTCTCTGATGTGTTAAATTTATTATGAACGACATATTAAAATGAACAGGAATGAAAAAAGTGTCCTGATTTATTGAAAGCTTGCTAAATTACACATTAACATCCTGAAGCTAATTGTGCAAATGCATATTCTACCATAATTACATTTTACTCTACCTTAGTACAATATTTTTAAAGTGTGTTATTCAAAGGTAAGTGACTGTAGCTACTAGCTTACATTAAATAATGATATTAAACCTGAAAGCAACTTACTCAGGAGAATTGAGATTGAGACCTAGAGTTGTCAAGTCACTTCCTAATGCAAGATGTACCATGCCAGGGTCTGTCTCTGCTGCCCTGATGAATGTTAACAAACCAATCATTCCAAACTGGTCTGTCACCATCCCCTGTGGAATGTTGGTAACCCGACCTAGAGACACATAAATCAGAATATTATCTAATAATAGAGAACCAATGTCTTTTGAAACATTAGTAAAAAAACAAGAAGCTTAGCAAACATACCATCAGGTAACACCTGAATCCCCTTTTTCTGCTGGTTATTGTTTTGCGTTGTTGAACTTTTATCTCCAGGAAATTTTGGACCATCTGCACTAGAAGATGTTTTGCCTGATGTATTCAAATTCTGTTAATAGGTATAGAGAAAAAGCAGTATTAAAAAAAATGGAAGAAATAGTTGACCAGCTAATTTAGTTATCTGATGTTTATAAAATAGCATCCTGCAGGGGTATCTCTCATGTTTATATATTTATATAAACTTGTGAAGTGAGATCATCCATGGATCAATACACTGATGATAGCAAACAGTTTCTCCATTACATTCAATTCAGGTGAGGCAATAGATAAAAAACATTGTCTGGGATCACTAATGGTCTTAATGACAATAAATTAAACCCCAGTCCTGCCAATATGAAATTTCTGTTCAGGGAGATGGTGTACAGCCATTTGAGGCACAGGTTCATAATCTAGGTGCTGTTCAGAGCCATGAGTATTTTACCAGCTAAGGCAGATATGCCAATATAGGGTGTATAAAACTCAGGCCAAATATACAATTTATTATATAAATTACATTAAATATTCAAATTGGTTGATTAATAAATGCTAAGAGAACATAGAAAATCTTCTAAACACTTTTTACTTGTTTGATGGTCTTTGAACATTTCTATCTACAGTGATATTTTCTCTGAAAAAAATAATAATAAAACATTGAGACTGTTCTAGAGGGGCCTGACTTTTGGAACCCCTTGGAGAGAGAGTCAGACAGACAGACACTATGTTCTAAGGCAGTGGTTCTCAAACATTAGATTCTTAAATATGATTGAGGACCCCAAAGACCTTTGGTTTATGTGGATATATCAATATATACAATATTAGAACTTAAAGCTGAGAAATGTTAAAATATTTATTTGACTTTGCAGACCCCCTGAAAGGGTCTTAGGGACCTCCAGGGGTCTCCAGACCACACTTTTGAGAACTGCCATTCTAAGGCATTCCTCTCTGAATCCCTTTAACCAGAAGTAAAGTAAATTGCAATTGAGCAAATTACCTTATCAAATACAGCACTGCATTTGAAGAATGTTATCCCCAACCTACGAAAACTGGTTTGCTAATTATATCTGTAATTTGGTAGGGATGGGAGTGAAGGACTAGTTTGCTCTGTTGGTTTCTATGCTGAAAATTATCCTGATATTTTTCACAATGAATTATGTAATATAAATTCTTAAATATAAATACACACACGATTTAATTGCCTTCTTAAAGGTGAATTATAGTGTGTATGTATGTATATGAATGTGAACTGTTCTCTCTTTAAATGAAGGCAAACTTACAGGTTTACTGTCATCATTACTCGATGTTGGATCTTTGTAGTTCGAGCCTGGTAATGCCGGAAAATCTTCATTGTGTATTGAAAAGTCCTGGGTTTGCTCATTTGCTGGTTTTGTTACCATCCCAACTATATTGGAGATAAATGCACCATGTTAAATTATTTAAATTGTAATAATTTTAATTTTATTTCACTATATTGTACTATTTTATCATTACTGGATTAATTTTCATTTTGAAAGTAAGCCTGAGAATATTTGTAGGTTAAAGAGACAGAAATTGAATAAAAATACGCAATTAGATGGTTAAAATGTCCAAATGTTTCTACTTTAATGAACAAATATAGGAAAAAGTGAAATATCCGTTTCAGACCTTCTGTCTGTAGTAATAATTAATTTAGATGAATATATTGACTCTTTATTCAGTATTTGATTTCTTTAAAAAGTCAAAAAGATTATTATTATAAGTTTTACCTCTGGAGGTAACAGAACATTATTTTTAAAGAAAAATATGCAATTAATATCTAAGTGCAAATTAGTTTTTAAAAATCACTACCAATTAATTATTTTTCAAAATGGTTTTGTTACATTACTGAAATATATTCAAATAATTTGTAATATTCCAAGCTGTATTCATGATTTACAGTAACTAAGTAAAGGCATAAAACTGAGAAGAAAGTATATGATTGAACTGCTAAAGCTAATGTAACTGAGACCAAAGGGATAGCTTGTGCTTGCACAAAAGATACAAGGCACAGCTGGACAAAATGTCTGTATCAGCCCTACTCTCTTTATGCTCAGCCTCTGTAAATTCAGAGGATTGTGTGAAGGAATTCTCATTCTGAAATGAGGATGTTCTTGATTCTATGTCTTTGCCTTTTGTTGTTATTCCTTGAAGAAAAGGAGCAAAATTATTTATATTTACGTTTCAACACTTCATATTCTTTACAACAGCATCTTCATTTATCCAAGTGTCCTGGGCACCTACTTTCATCACCAATAGTCAATATGGCCATGCCATGATAACAAGAACAACTAGAACTTTATAGTTCAACGTATCTGGACAGCAGGCTGGAGAATGCTAGTTTTAAATATTTAGCTCCATGAGTTTTTTAAAAATTTCATAAATAATATTTTCTGCAAAGCTCCCAGTTCATTTTAAATATTCTAGAATAATCAAATCACATCTTAGCATTTATTAATCATATTGAACTTTCATAAATTTTATATCTTAAGTTAAATTTTAATGTTTGGTTTGGGAATGCCTTTGTGATCTCCCATTTGGACTACTAAAACACATTCTGTATCTCCTTGAAGAGCATTCAGAAGCTTCAGCTGGTGCAGAACGGGGCAGCACAGGCAGTAAATGGCATGCCAGTTATTCAGCAGTAACACCACTGCTCCGTGAGCTCCATTAGTTACCAGTTTGCTCCCAGGTGCAATTCAAGGTGCTGGTTTTGTTTGTTGCCTTTGAGTCTGTGTTGACTCCTGTTGACTGCCCGGACAAGTCCCTGCAGTTTTCTTGGCAAGATTTCAGAATTAGCTTGCCATTGCCTCCTTCCTAGGGCTGAGAAAGAGTGACTGGCCCAAGGCCACTCAGCTGGTTTTGTAACTAAGGCGAGACTAGAACTCACAGTCTCCTGGTTTCTAGCCCGGTGCCTTAAAAACTACACCAAACTGTCTTTCTACATGCTGGTGTCACCTTTAAAGGTGTTGGTAGTCACCTTTAAAACCCTACATGGCTTGGGAGTGTTACTTAGGGGACCATCTCTTCCCACTCATTTCTAAGTGTCCTCCTCATTCCGGGAGGAGAGACATACTGCAGGCACCACTGGCCAAGGCCTGTCGCCTGGTGGAACCTTGAAAATGATCCTTTTCTGTCGTGGCACTTGCCCTCTGGAACATCACCACTCCTGATTAAGTTGATCCCTACCCTTCTGGCCTTTTGTAAGGCCCTGAAGACCTAGTTCTGTGCTTGAGCCTGGGGCCCCAGGTGTGTGACAGAATCCATGTTCTGGCTCTGTTGAGGAATTTTTTATGATTCTCTGGCAGCTGTGTGTTTTATTTTTGGTTTATTTTAGAAATATATGTATTTTTATTTATTTTAAAGTTGTATGCTGCCCAAAGTCATGTATGTGAGATGGGCAACCATATGAATCAAATAAATAAATTGGCTAAATAAAACTTTGCATAAAGGTAAAAGGATTAAAGACACTAAAAACAAACCCTCACCATTTTATATATGTCTGTTCAAAATTCCACTCAATTCTATGGGGTTCACTATCAGCAAACAGGCATTTGACGGCAGCTGAAAAACCTACAGATAATTTTCCTTTAGGAACGTTCCTTTATCAGGCAAAAGAAAAGCTTAGTAATAATAACACTAGCCAAATGGTAAGTTCAGCAAGAGCTGTTTTTAATGCCTAAGGTGTCATGTGATCAATGCTGCAAAGATACCAAATTTATATAATTTACACTCACCATAGGGTGCCCTTCCAGCTAGAGGGTTTATTAATGGAGTTGGGTTCCCACTTCCTTCCCTTCTATTTCTGTCTGCTAGTGCTGGAAAATCTGAAAGATCCAGTCCTGTAACATTTTCACTGCCATCTAAAAGAAAATACATGATGTTTTCAAATTTATAAATTTACAATAATGTATTTGGAGAACCATGCATACATATCATAAACAAACAATTCTGTAGCACCTTAATTATAATTATATTCCATTTCTTCCAAGTTACTATACCTGTAGCTTGGGAGAAAGAAGACAAGGGAGGGAGGAGAGAAAGAAAAAAAAATCCTAAGGAAAGAGCAAGTAGTGGTTTAACCCCTCTAAAAGAAACAAGTTTAAAAGATAATATATTATGCCTTCTGTGTAAGCAGGTGAATCCCAAGAAAAGATGCACATGATAGTGAAAATGGGAGACTTCAACCATGCTTATATCTGCTGGAAATCTATCTATGGCAAGAGTCAGAGGTCCAAGAAATCCCTGTCCTATCTTGCTGCCAACTTCAATTGTCAGAAGATGGAAGAAAGAACAAAGGGGTCTGATATCCCAGACCTAATCCTTACCAACAGGGAGGAACTGAAGAAGTGAAGGTGACAGGAACCTTGAGAGAAAATGGCCATGTTATCCTTGAGTTCATGATATCAAGGGGAGGAGGAATAGAGAACAGTCAGACTTGAATACTGGATTTCTTGAATTCAGACGGAAGAGGAAGGATCAGGCTTGAAATCCTGAGGAGAAAAGTGTCTGGAAAGAATGGGAAATCCTACTAAACAAGGTACCGAAGGCACAATCACAAACAATTCCTACCAGAAGGAAAAACTGGATACATCTTAAGAGAGCATGTGGATACATTTATAGCTTTCTAAATGCTGTAAAGAAAAGGGGATATGGATACAAAGTGGAAGGAATGGTACCAAGGAAGGATACAAGGCAGTCACCAGAAACTGTAGGGAATGTATCAGAAAGGCTAAAGTGCAGAATGAACTGAGGCTTGCAAAGAAATATTTCAAACAATAAAAAGGCTTTTTGGGGGATGAGGTGTACATCAGACACAAAAGGAAAAGCAAAGTTAGGTCTGCTGTGAGCAGAAAGAGGTAAATTGGTGATGAATGATGGAGAGAAGGCAGAACATCTTAGCTCATATTTTACTTGCGTCTTCTTTCAGAAGGGAAAACGCCTTCACTGGCCATTATTTTGCCACTAGTAGGAGAAGAAAACTGCTGCTCAGGATAGGAAAGAAGAAGGTAAAAGAGTACAGCTAATTTCAATGAATTCAAATCTCCAAAGTGATTTACATGCTAGGATACTGAAAGAAATAAAACTAATATTTGAGAAATCCTAGAGAATTAAAAAGGTGCAGTTTATAAAACAGCATCTTTATGAGCACTTGGATAGAAATGCAACAATTAATAAAAGCCAGCATGGGTTTGTAACAAACAAGTCAGCCAAACTAGCCTTATCTCCTTCTTTGACAGTTATTAGCTTAACAAACTGGGAGAATGCTATAGATATAATATACCTTGACCTCGGCAAAGCATTTCATGATATCATCATGAATAAAATGGTAAAATATAGGCTAGATGATACATGATAGAAAGAGTCATAGTTGGCTAAATGGCAGCACTCAGGGAATACTCATAAATTATTCCACATTAGATTGGAGAGTAGCATAAAATGGGCTCTGTGCTGGGCCATGTGCTTTTCAACATTTTTAATAAAGACCTTGATGAAATTGAGGGAATGACGATCAAAATTTCAGGTAACACAAAACTAGAAGGAGCGGCTAATACTTCAAAGAGAAAGAGAAGATCTCAACAGGTTTGAACACTGGGTCAGAAATGAATAGGATGAAATTTAACAGGAAGAAATGTAAAAACTTGCATCTCAGAAGAAAATAGCAAAGGCACAAAAGTATAAGATGGGGACTACATGTGAAAAGGACCTAATAGATCACACTTATATGAGCCAGCTGTTTGATGAAGTGCTGCTGAAAAGGTTAAATGCTATTTTGGAATGTATTAACAGGAGCATGCAGTCCAGATCATAGGAAGTAATTGTCCCGCTCTACTGTATTTTGCCTTGGCCCAGTTCTGGGCATCACAGTTAAAAAAAAAAAAGATACATGGGAGCGCGTTCAAAGGACAGTTACTAAGATGGTGATGGGCCCAAGCCCTATGAGGAACAGTTAAAGGAACGGGGCACGTTTAGTCTGCAGAAGAGAAGATTGAAGTATGTAACAGCAGTCTTCAGATTTCTAAAAGTTGCTATACAAAGAAGAAGCTAGCTTGTTCTCTGTTATTCCTTAGGACAGGTTCAGAATCAATGACTTGAAACTACAGGAAAGGAGATTCAGATTAAATATTAAGATGAATTTCCTGACAGTAAGAACTGTGAACCAGTGGAATAGCTGCCCCAAGGAGTGGTATGTTCCTCATGGCTGGAGGCAGGATTGGCGTCTGTCTGAAAGGCTTTAGCAGATCCTGCACTGAACAGGGTACAGGAATTAATGACCTCAATAATCCTTTCCAATTCTATGATTCTATGAAAACCAAAACCTAGCTGTCATCCAAAATGTGCGAGATTTACAGCATAGGCTTCCCTGTTCCTGACTTGTTAAGTGTGAGAATATCTACTGCTGGGAATAGGGAGAAGCTTTGTTCTTGCTTATATTGTTGGTTTTAATTGTAATTTGAGTTTTCCTTTGGTTTTATTAATGTACACTGCCCAGTGTCATGATCACATGAGTTGGGCAGCTATGTATATCTTCTAAATAAGTAGAGCAAGCCTGTAATTCCAGCACTATAACATTCTGCTTCTCTCAGTTTTCCACAGATACTGAACAGCTATGACAATATGTGGATTAGTGGATTTGGTCCATAATTAAAATTGATTTATTTATTTACAAAGTACTGTTGCACTGATATCATTACTCAAGTTGTTTATTTATGAAATAACTTTGTAAATAGAAAATAAATTTATTTATCATTCTAAAATATATTTTGAACACTAAAAATTCAGTTCAGTGGAGAGATACACTGGCATAAACAAGAGGACAGCTTTGACAATTTCCTTTTCCTGTGAAGTCACATGAGGCTGCAAAGGACACAAGGGGCTATGAAGAAATCAGCAGAATCATCTCCTTCACTTATGAAAATGAAGTGTACTCAAGACCATGAATATCTGTAACTAGGAAAGGAACATAAAAATACACACAAAATAAGCTTCCAAATAAAACTCTAAAGAATGAGGATTTAAAATAGGCTTACCTGTTCCATTAAAAATATTACTTGATAAAGAGTTATTCATTCCAAACGCCTGATTCCTGTTCATTCCAAATCCAGACATGCTAACATAAACAAAAGAGAAGGGGAAAGAAACTTAAGATATATAGATATATATCTATCTCTTATCACCTTATTTTTACCTGCAGGAGATGAAAGGAGAAAATTATACACAACCAGAATGTCACTCATATTGTCTGATTTGTGTATGTTCACTCCTCAGTAAATCAGTTTAAACATAAAATAAAAGAACAGCTTGGCTTGATAATAGAACCAACTAGCAATAAATGGTGGTCATATGGTTGGAAGCAGTTGACTCTCATTTGTGAATAAACACTCTGGCTAAAATAGGAAGTGAGTTACTGACTCCAACTGGAAATTAGATCCTGTTTTCTAAATCTGAAAGAATCTAGGCTGACAACCCACCTATGAACTCTTAAAGACTCTATCTCAAATTCAGGTAGGAGCCCAATGGAGGATTCAGCCCGTAAATGCTACCCAGGGATTATAACCCACCCCACCTCTTAACAGAACATAGCTGCATATTATTATATTTAATGCACCAAAAGATACCAAGAAATACAAACTGAATTGGATACAAAGATCTAAGATTTAACTCTGTGTGTACTCCAAGGCCATTGCTTGAAACAAATTGTTATGAAAAATTTTGGGCTGACACTGCTGAAAATGAAAACTAACAAAACAGAATTGAATGTGAAACGAAGCTCTGAAGATATGGAAAGCATGATCAGCCCCACAAGCCTTTAAAAAACAAAGAAATCCAAAACCTCTTCAGGAAGTTACAAGAGTACACATCAAACAAATCATTATGTGGTTTATAAACAATGAAGATGCCTCCCTAATGTCAGATCTCAGGGATAACTCATAAGCCTAAAGCAATTTCTACTTTTTCTTCCCGATTCTCACCATCACCAACTGTTTATTTCTTCCATTTAGCCATTTCTTTTTTATATAGAAAACAACCCAAGAGGAATATACCCACTGGGTTTGCCTGTACCACCTATCCTTGTGAAAAGACCTTAGCCATGGGTATAACAGTATTCTCATTAACCTGTTGTCTGTAACAGATCAGATGCAACACAAATGTTAATTTTATTACATTAATTGGAAATGGATTTCCAATAGGCAAGTTCACAACTGATTAGTGACACAGGGTGAAAGTATTAGAAACAGGAGTAAATATTCAAATAACATTCTAATACCATCCACCTGTTTCTTAGATATACTGTATTTGATACAGGTATTTTCTTAAACAGATATAATAACTGCTATTTTCAGTCAACAACTAACAAAGACTGATACTTTGGGTTAATATAACGGATGGGGGGTGCTGCTTTTCACTCAAGGGATATAAAAGAAGAAAAGTTAGACCATTACTTCTTATTTAGTATTTGCCTTTCTTCCATAATCTTTTAAACTTGGTTGGGAAAAACGTAATGAAACAGAGAATCTAATCCAAAACAGGTGCCAGAAGTCAATATGACATAGCAAAGAACTTTGGAAGGAAGATTAGTTTGTACGTCATGAGGAGTTTGCATCAGAAACTAAGGATATTAGCTCCACTACATAGATTATGTATGCCAAATGAGCCTTTGGAATATTACAGTCATTACTATTTAGTCACAGCCAAATGATGAGATCTTGTTTATCCCAGTGTAAATTCAAAAAAAAATTGACAGATTTTAATAATCATATTTTAACTAATAATTTTTTAGAGATCTTAATTTTTAAGGCTACAAAAACAATGACA
Source organism: Candoia aspera (assembly GCF_035149785.1). Classification (NCBI taxonomy): domain Eukaryota; kingdom Metazoa; phylum Chordata; class Lepidosauria; order Squamata; family Candoiidae; genus Candoia; species Candoia aspera. Next base: position 45,995,758 of record NC_086159.1, read on the forward strand.
TTTTCAAACAGACAAGTTTCTCACAAGCCGTCTACCTCAACTTCCTATTCTAGATAAAATCCAAATATGTTATTTAGCTCAGAGGATCACCATATTAACATATTAACCTCTCCTATCATTTCAATGATGAAACAACCATAGCAGAACAGCATTTACCTCCCTGCTGTACAACCTGAAATATGCTCTGCTTCTGGATCAGAACTGTAGCATGCATAGGAATGGAGAGGGGTGAAAAGGAAAGGGAAGCTCTTTGTGTGACTGAGGGCCCCTCATATAACATGGGATACACCATCCTGAATTTATCTTACCTGTTCACAGTAAAAGGTTGTCGAGAGGGTTGTTGCTTTGGCATACAGATTATGCTGGGTGAACTTCGATTAGGACTGCCTAAACCTGAACTGCTCATGCTGTTTGTCCTGCTGGGAATTCCAATGCCCTGGCCAACCTGGGAGTGGTTCATCATATTCCTAGGATTCATAGGCAATATACCCCTGAAAAAGATGATCCAACAGTAGAGAATAAGTCAGCATATTATTATTTTCACTTTGTCCAAGCCAACTGTTTCTAGGTGGACATTTTATACACACATGAAAAGACCACCAGCGGTCCATATTTTTTTCATTCCTATCAACCTTGATTGGTTATGGTTTTAAACATTTCAGATTCAGGTCTTCCCAGTTAAATTAGGCTCAGTTATTTAAAAAACAATATTAATACTCAAACTTCATATGTTCCATGAAAGCTAGGACTTGGAAAAATTAGTACTGGCTTATCAGGCTAATGCCCTGGTTCCCAGACTGTGCACTATGGTGCCCCAGGATGCTGCAGCAAACTCACAGGATATTTTACTACTTAATAAATGGAACTGTTAGTGCTTTCGCCGCAGAGCTCCAGGGTGCTGTTTGGGAACTGCTAGGCCTGTTGAAACCTGAGAAAGTTTGAGAATTCCTAGACTAATGCACATTACTGTTGCCACTTAAATTTGGAAATGCTGTGATGCTAGCAATAGCACTTTCATCTGTTATATAAAATGTTTACATTTTATTTATTAAATTTTTATGGCTCACCAAGCAACTCTTTTATCAATGCTGCATGATTTTCCTAAAAGGCATCCACCTATCTACCTCAAAAAATGTAAACATTTTCTATAGTAGAATCAATACCGTATTAGAAGTTTTTGCCCTACACCTTCACAAGTGCAAGTAGCAACCCAGAAAACTAACACTTGGTTTATCTCTTCAAACAATATCTAGAATGCAAACTAATTTTAAGCAAAAAAAGCAGTATATTGGAGAATGTCCTGGAGAAGTATTTGTTATCAATAATACCTGCTCGGAGATGGAGGCGTGTGAAGTGACATTGTTGGTACCCCTGTTGTTGGCGTTACATGGGTTGGTAACTGCGTGCCTTGTGATAAGCTGCGATTTAACTGAGGGGTATTGTTGCTCATTCCCCTCATTGGAAGGCCTAGTGCACCTATTGAAAAAAATTCAGAAGAAGGGGAATGGAGTGAATTAAGGGACAATCTTATCTATTTCAGGAAAATATTTGCTTTAACAGTAAAAATGGTATCTTAATAAATATCAATGGAAAATTTGAACACAGTAGACCACTCATTTATGAAAATAGATTTAAGTTCACTTCTTCCAATTTCCAAACTTTATTTTTTATTAAAAATGTTGTTAAAAGACCTTTCAAGTGGGAGAATTATGGATTAAATATGTAGTTTATTTTTCCCCCAGAAACTCATGAGAATCAAAAATAAAATTTTATTTTATTTTTTAAATGAATAAATAGTTTCCATGTTTGGAGGAATACCCTAAGTGTCTTAGTCAATAATCTGCTTCATACAGTTTAAACAAATTGTTTGTTTATTAAATATCAAGATATTTTGCAGGGTACTGTACATCACAAGTTTTCATTTCCAACATTTATTGGTAGATATGCCACTTACACTGATGCTCCAGTAAGTAGCCACAGCTGAAATCCTATGCCAACTTACTAAACAATGACAGTAGGCTTGCATCAAATGTATTATTTGTGTACTATTATTTAATCCAATGGTGTCCATCTGCAAGTGGAATGGATACTGCTGGCATAATGGTTTCTTCTATTTCCCCCTTAAAATAACTCTTCAGGAAGTTTCTGGAGATGGGGAAGGCAATGGGAGTTATAAGATGGGAAGAAAGGAAGAGAAAGGAAGAGAAACAGACGGGAATTCCTCTTCTCCTATGTTCTCTTGAGTAAACATGGGTAGGACAGGGCTGTATCTTGGTCACAAATATAAGCATTTAGGTGTGATGCAATCTATGTTTCAAAACCTCAATTTACAAAGGTCAAATGAGTATTTCCTGGAGGTGTCAGAGATTTAATAGCTTATGTATCATATAGCTTGCTTTCTGGAGACAAGAAAAGAATAGACAAGGCAATGCACGTTTGTAGTCAAAATCTGCTTTTGATGAATGTAACAAATCAAACTATTCACACTAATCAAAAATTACAGAAATATATAAATTGTTTTCTTAAAATATTTAAAATATACTCCTCCTTTCAGGACTTCTTTGTGAAGTATTAATTATATGAAATATGCATATTTATATCCATGTGTGCATGCCCACATGAACGAGAGAAAGAAGATTACATGAAAATGTTATAGATAGTAGTAAAGAGAAGCATCTAATACATTGCTCATTTTACTACAAGCAATTCTTTTGTTTTTTTTGAGGACAAAGAATTTAGAGCTGGGCTTCTAAAACGTATTTCAGAGAAAGGCTTATGCAGAATAAGCAACCTTAAAAGAGAATGGCGTTTTATGTTCTATTTTAAGTAAACTAATAAACTAGTACTTAAGGTAAGACTTGATTAAGCTTATATAACATTTATACCAGTACCACTAGAATAAAACAAAGAATAAATAATATGAAATATTTAAAATATTTATCATATGCTGAGGTGGAAAGGGTCTGAAGATACCACTATTTGTCTTGAACTTATCATAAACACACACACACTGAAATACTAGTTATTTGGTATAAGGAAACGCTGCTTAAAAAGCAATACATACTTGCCTTTTGTTTCCTATACGAAGGACTAAACATCATGCATACTGCCATCTCCCTAAATGAGCAGGGAAAACTGCCAACACTGCTGTCTACAGGGACAAATTCATTCATGTGTGTCTGGGATTTCAGCTCCCTAACAGCTTAGGATGTTAAGTACAGCTGCTAGGGATGTGATTATTCTTTGTTATGGAAAATTCTTGGAGCTATCACTTTATATGCCAAAACCCTAATTTCCCCTTGAATGGTCTGACCACACTTTCTATTCTCTGCCAGTCTTGCAAGCAGTTCACAGGTCTGAGAGAAAAAGGCTCTAAAATATACTACTATGCTCTCCTACACGTGAACAAGAGAAACAGAGCATTCTGAGGATCAACTTAATTGGCATATTGGAATTATGAGGATTCCTAAGGCACCCTAGCTGAGAACTGCAATGTAAAAATTATACAAATAGAGCCATTTTGGTTATGTCACTTCAACTCTAATGAAGAAAAGCTTCAATCTCACAGTTCAATATGGGAGCCATCTAGGATAGTCACAATTTGATAATATTCACAGAAACTTTTAGACAGAAGCAAGAGTCATTTGGGGGCAGTTTAAGCTTTACCAATATCTGGGAACATTTCCGACCAATTCTGTTATAACGAAGGGGCTAGCAAAATAATACCTAGGAACTGATGTTTTTGATTTCAATTCCAAGAGGATGTTGCCCTTCCTAAAGTATGATTCATAAATATTCCCTTTATAAATACTAATAAAAGTTTGCTATTTATTAACAAACAGAAAAAAACACTGCCAGATGTAAGATGCTTAAAAGCTTTTGTGAAATACTGACTTTGGCATAAACTGAAAACGTCATTGTTATATAGCAAGTTAGATGGGATCTAAAACATATTTCCAGTAGTATTATTATTTATTTTCTAATAACTTAAGTGACAGGAATCTAATATGAACAGCTGAATGTTCTGTAGAAGTACTACAATGAAAAAGCTCCATTTATGAATTGTTCATTTTTAACACTCTCAACTGAAACATTGCTTGCAAGCATATTACAGGAAAGAGGTTTACATCATATTTTTAAGATGTAGTTATGCTGAACTTATTAAGGCTGTGCAAATATTTAAAAGAGATGTTTTGAAAAGCATGCTAACGTGAGCAAAGCACTTGTCTTCAAAGTACAAAAGTAGTAGCAGTTTTTGGAAGAGTTTCACATCTGCTCTGAAAGCTGTTCCCAGTTGTCTGCATGTGCACACACACAAACTCTTCTGCTGACAAAGCAAAGCAGCTGAATATGCACACACATGTGCAGATAACTGAAGACAGCTTTGAAAGCAGCTGTGCAGAGTCCCCAAAGACTGCATCTTTTTTAAATACTTTGAACAGCCGAAAAAATTGTATCAATAGGAAAAAAGGCTACATCAAATGAGCCTAAATTTAAGGTAACTTACACACACATACAACCATTGGCCTATTATAAAAATAGATTTCTTACTTTGTTGCCCATATAAACTTGCCCCAAACTGAGACAGCTGACCTGATGTTGATGGTGATGCCAGTATCTAAATTGGAAAATCAAATGTAAAAAAATTAGTCAAGGGTAAAATATAGATGTTATAAAATATTAAACTCTTTAAAGACAAGCACTGAAACCCACTATTAAAATTAATTTTATTAATTTAATTCAGTAAGATTGAGCAATTATCAATATATTGGTTATGAAAACTATCATGAGCACTTGTATAAATTTAAATAAAACTGAATATTATCTATTCTGTTATAATAAGTGGGAGGGTGGAAAGACCCACATGCAGAGCTTTTGTCTTAGCAATGAACTCCTGAGGCACCGCAAGCTGCCGAAATGATACAGACGAAGTGATCTCTGCTGCTAATTAAAGCAGCCATGTCTTTTTTCAGGCTGAAAAAAAAATGCATAGGCTTTAATAAGCCAGTTCATTAGAGTGAGCAGATAAATGTTCAATGAGGTATGAAATACTTCTCTGAACCTATTTGCAAAGTGTGACACCTCTTCTCACCAGTACCTCTCCACCTTAAAAACTGTTCCAGAATAATATGATCTAATCTCTAGGTGCTGAGAGAGTAGCACCTGTCAATGCATATTGGTTTGGGGGCAGGCAAATAAGGAATAAACTGGAGTAAAAGCCACTCCACTACATGGTCAGATCATTTTTGGGTGAGATTTCAGTTGACTAGACCAAAGGTCCAGTTAATAAGGCCTAAACTTAAAGGGAAATCCTGACTACTCTCCTAGATGATCCAAGCAACATGGCTGGTGATTCAGTCAAGCCCATAGCCTGGCTATGGAAAGCAAAATAAGCCTCAACGTTTCACTGATTTTCTGATCAGGTCAGGGAATGAAACAAGCTGGTAGATGGCTAAAGCACAGCAGCATATATTTTGAAACAAATGAAATTGGGCATATGTTCAAAGGCATTTCATCCCTGTAAGGTTGAAGAAGTGGTGGAAGTGACAATAGGGCTTACTTCTCCTTTGCAACTGAATCCTCAGTGAACTGTCCAGCAGACCTTTCACGACTGATGAGTAAGCTGCTCAAGACTAATTCAGCACTATGCCCAGATGACCACTACTGTAATTTATTTACTATGAGGGTAAATTTGCTTGCACTACTTCCAAATTAGATGCCACACTTGAGACCAGATCTATTAAAACTATAAAGGAAAAGAGTGGTCAGAGTTTCAATTACTGTCATATGAGAAAGTAAAGTGGTTGCTGTGAGCTGCCTAGGGTCACTGTGAGAGATAGGCAGCCATATAAGTTCTTTAAATAAAATAAATAAGTTTGTGAATATTTGTTTTTTTAACCCTTGTCAGCAACACTGGTATGATTTGACAGCAAGGGACTTTTAAGTTAAACCAAGGAGTATAATGCCTCATTACACTGTGTGCACAATTATTAGGCAAGTGAGTATTTTGACCATATCATTTTTATGCATATTTTCCAACTCCAAGCTGTATAAACCTGAATGGTTATTGGATATAAGCATATCATGTGATGTGTATTTGTGTAATGAAGGAGGGTGTGGCCTAAGGAGATAAACACCCTATATCAAGGTGTGCATAATTATTAGGCAGCTTCTTTTCCTCAGGCAAAATGGGCCAAAAAAGAGATTTAACTGACTCTGAAAAGTCAAAAATGGTAAAAAGTCTTTCAGAGGGATGCAGCGCTCTTGAAATTGCTAAGATATTGGGGCGTGACCACAGAACCATCAAACGTTTTGTTGCAAATAGTCAACAGGGTCACAAGAAACGTGTTGAGAAAAAAAGACGCAAATTAACTGCCAAAGATTTGAGAAGAATCAAACGTGAAGCTACCAGGAACCCATTATCCTCCAGTGCTGTCATATTCCAGAACTGCAACCTACCTGGAGTGCCCAGAAGGACAAGGTGTTCAGTTCTCAGAGACATGGCCAAGGTAAGGAAGGCTGAAATTGACCACCACTGAACAAGACACGTAAGTTGAAACGGCAAGACTGGGCCAAGAAATATCTGAAGACAGATTTATCAAAGGTTTTACGGACTGATGAGAGTGACTCTTGATGGACCAGATGGATGGGCCCGTGGCTGGATCAGTAATGGGCACAGAGCTCCACTTCAACTCAGACTCCAGCAAGGTGGAGGTGGGGTACTGGTATGGGCTGGTATTATTAAAGATGAGCTAGTTGGACCTTTTTGGGTTGAAGATGGACTCAAAATCAACTCCCAAACCTACTGCCAGTTTTTAGAAGACACTTTCTTCAAGCAGTGGTACAGGAAAAAGTCTGCATCTTTCAAGAAGACCATGATGTTTATGCAGGACAATGCTCCATCGCATGCATCAAAGTACTCTACTGCGTGGCTAGCCAGTAAAGGCCTCAAAGATGAAAGAATAATGACATGGCCCCCTTCCTCACCTGACGTAAACCCTAATGAGAACTTGTGGGCCCTTCTCAAACGGGAGATGTACAGTGAAGGAAAACAGTACACCTCTCTGAACAGTGTCTGGGAGGCTGTGGTTGCTGCTGCACAAAAAGTTGATCGTCAACAGATCAAGAAACTGACAGACTCCATGAATGGAAGGCTTATGACTGTTATTGCAAAGAAGGCTGGCTATATTGGTCACTGATTTTTTGTTTGAAATGTCAGAAATGTTTATTTGTAAATTTTGAGTTGTTTATTATTCTCACTTTAACAGATGAAAATAAATGAGTGAGATGGGGGAATTTTCGTTTTTCATTTAGTTGCATAATAATTCTGCACACTAACAGCTGCCCAATAATTGTGCACACATAGATATGCTCCTAAGAAAGCCAAAACCTCACTTTTACTTTCTTAAATATTCAGGTTCGAGGTTTATTAACATTTTGGATTAAGCGAGAGCACTGTAGTTGTTCAATAATGAAATTCATCCTCAAAAATACAACTTGCCTAATAATTGTGCACACAGTGTATTTAATGGAATTGTGTTCCTTATATGCCCACTGCTGTGAAAGAGGCTGCAGTTTGTTCTGTCCTTGGAGTTTCCTTGACACTCAGGATGTGAACAACTACTATCTAGTTATAAATACCACTTTCTTGAGCAAGGTTATAGAAAGGATGAAGGCCAGCCAGCTACAAATGCACTCAGAGAAAGCCTTTTTATCATTTCAGTTTGGCTTCAGGCCTGAATTCATCAGTTCAGGTAATTAAGAATGTTTTAATGCTGTAAACATCCTTGGGTACCTGAACTGATGAATTTTACAGGGATACAATACAAGTGCTACCTTTAGATGTTCTTAGATATCTTAGTAGAATTTTGCACTATTGGCAATTGTGACTTGCTACGGTGGCACCGCAGGACAGGAAGTGGAACTGTTGTTTGTATTCCTATTTGTAGCACCACCACTGTAGAGTATTTGGCCCAAGAGTAATTGGGCTCCAAAATCCCACCAAACTCCATTCCCCTTCCTTCTTGTATCTATACAAAGTCACTAAGGAAACTTATCCTGTGACTGAGAACACAGTTATAACCAGTAATACAACCATGCTATACTTTTACTATTTTTGCATATAGCACTCTGCTCTTTTAAGAGGAAGAGCAGTTAACTATAGTAAAAGTAATAGAGAATATGTATTTTTTAAGTAATGTTGAATAACGTTAGAAAAAACTATTCCCATTATGCCTAAAGGGTTAGGATAAAATATAATATGCACAAAAAACTTACATCTTTTTCTGATCGATGTGGGAACATCGAAGACTGGCTGTAGTACATATTTTCATCATGGTAGTCACTGTCGACCCCCTCTACAAACTTCTTTCTTGAAGCACCAAACATGCTGTTTGTCACCTAGATGATAATATATAGCATTGTTCCCTATAATTATTTATAAAATAAAGAACCCTAGGCATTTAAATAGCAAACAGATATATTTATGCGTACTCATGCAGGCTTTGGTCTGACATTATGTCTTAACATTATAGAACAAGCCTTCAGCTTTTGAACTCACCCTGCATCTGTGTAACATCCACAAGGATTTGCTTTATTTTCAACTAATCAGATTTACTCATTTCACCTCTCTAGATAATTTCTAATTAGTTATAATTATATTTTAGATAAACAAACTAACTTCAGACTTCATGATTCTGGCTTGTTTGCCTAAATTATAGTTATTTAACCCTTGTTCCAGTTTTAAACATGAATTATAAACCATAGTTAAATTGAAACTGGAAGCAAAAGCTTATGAAAAACTGCTGAGGATCCTAACAGAGGGGAAGGGAAATGCAAAAGTTCAAAGCTTATGCATGTTACAGTATATGATTTTGAACTGCCAATTAGCACTATGTACAACTTTCTTTCAAAGCCAAATTCTACAGTAAGAACAAGAAGCAATTTAATTCTTTAGCTACAGTTTTTAAAAATTACTCACACTTGTATACCTCTTTTTAAAAAGACCCACACATATAGTTAGTACTAATAAAGGGGTGTTTTTTTGCACATTTTCTTACTTTTAAGGTTTGGCTGGTTCCTGGATTTTTACTATATTTTTTAATTGCATCTCTGTATTGTCTTTATGTTGTAGAACTATGTACAGTATTTTTCAGAAAACCTAGGTTATTGGACAACAAACATCACAAATAAGCATGCATGAAGAATTCTATCATCTTACGCTCTTATAACATCCCACTGAACATAACTAACATACCTACTTTGTTGATGAGTAATGGAGATACATATGCAAAACCTTGCCTAGTCATAGCAACACTTTACCAAGAAGGCTATATGTTAATATTTGCACTGCTGTGGTACCACAGTCAGAAAAACCAAGCCATGGAGACCATGCCTATAAGGGATGGCTCCCTTTGTGCCCAGTCACTATGATACTGAGTTTAATTGAAGGTATTGTTTCTTAACTTCTATTTTATAGAAAACCATATCCCATCCTCCTCCAATGCACTTAACTAGTGTTCTCACTTCATGATTACCACATCCCACTGCACAAATATAATTATCACCTAGAAAAGGAAATGCTTAACAGACTATGGGGATTATCTTCTCCTTTATTCTAACTGGGCAAATTGATGAGAGGAGAAATCCTCAATGGCAGAGATGAGAATCAGAGTCAACAGAAGTATTGCCCTGTATATGTGAAGACAGAGAGAATGTTCTGCAACAGGTAACTCTTTCCTATTCCTTGTAATTTGGGAGATATCACAACTATTGCCAAGTGCTAAATCCAAGGTAGAAAATGTTACATTTTATTCAGACATTTGCATTAGAAACAAACTGCAACTGCTCCCATGTATTCATGTATTCAGCTGTGATACATAGAATTCCATCTCCATTCTATCTAGTTACTTTATTAGATTTACATCCCATTCTAAAGGAGGTGGGAGCTCAAGGCAGCATACGTAGGTGCTCCCCTCTCTTGTTTTCCCCCACAGTGCTGTTCCTGTGAAGTAGGCTGGGCTGAGAGAGAATGACTAGCCCAAACTCACTCAGCTTCTTCGGCTGAGGGTACACTTGAACCTCCTCGGTGCCTTTTTAATGCCTTCATCAAGAGACTGCACTAGCTCTTTATGACAGTGGGTAGAAACCTGTGGCTTAGTTGCCAGCAGATCCACCACCATGGCTAACCATTCAGAATGCTGGGACCAGTACATCTTAAAACACAGAATGCCACATTATGTTCATTCCAGGTATGAAGTCAGAAATGTTATAGAGATACTGAACCAAGTTGCATGACTTTACAATGATTTATCTACCTTTTTATGATCTGCACTGTGCATAAGAATCTTATATGACAATGGATATTTTCAATTAGTGGCAGAAAAAAAGATACATTTTAACCATAAATTTAACTAGATTTACATCTGCGAGCAGAATTAAACTGGATCATGCTCCTAAGAAAATTTGTGAATTGTGAATCTAATACACTTAGTGTAAAGAAGTTGATCTGCTCTATCTCATACACCTTTTCTAAGAAGTAAATAATATACGAAGTGTATAATTAGTGACTCAAGAATCATAATTCAATGTATGCAAAATTTGCTTCACAAGGCAGCCACAATGCAGTTTGTGTCTGGAAAGTGCTATAAATAGCAAATATTTGTTATTTGCTATTTATAGAACTACAGAAATCAGATCAATTGTAGGCATAATTCTAAGAGTTGTATTTTGTTAATCTTTTAACTAGGCTTTGTGATCTCTAAGTTTTACTTAGTCTACTCTTCTAATTTAGAAAATCTGTTCAGGTAACTTTTATAACAGGTTCAGTAATATTTATCCTATTTACCTATGGATTCTTTCAATCAAAACTAAATGTGAGACTTCAAATCTGACCACATACCAGATATAGAAACAATGAGAAACCACTGTATCATTTGGAGGAAAAACCTTACTTGAATGGAAAAAGATATTTTCTTTGTCATTTTATATACTTTGTTTTTGTATTCTCTTCAAATAATGTTTAAGCTACAGGCAGGTCACAATTAGTGTGAGTTCAAATAATGCAAAATTCGATTTAGTGCAAACTGTAAACTGATACCAGGTCATGTTTAATGCGACCCAACATTCAGTTAATGTGAAGCTAGCACATGTGCAATTGAGGCCAGTGCATGTGCAGTTGAATTTGGGATTTTGGATGCTGCTAATCTTCATGTGTGCAAAATGGAGAAAAGGAAGATTCCGTCAAAGGAAAACAGTACAGTAAGTTCAAAAAATAAGAGGCTCATTATTACATTAGAGCAAAAAAATTGATGTCATGGAACAACATGAACATGGTCATTGTTGTTGTTTATTCGTTTAGTCGCTTCTGACTCGTAGTGACTTCATGGACCAGCCCACGCCAGAGCTTCCTGTCGGTCGTCAACACCCCCAGCTCCCCCAGGGACGAGTCCGTCACCTCTAGAATATCATCCATCCATCTTGCCCTTGGTCGGCCCCTCTTCCTTTTGCCCTCCACTCTCCCTAGCATCAGCATCTTCTCCATGGTGTCCTGTCTTCTCATTATGTGGCCAAAGTATTTCAGTTTTGCCTTTAATATCATTCCCTCAAGTGAGCAGTCTGGCTTTATTTCCTGGAGGATGGACTGGTTTGATCTTCTTGCAGTCCAAGGCACTCTCAGAATTTTCCTCCAACACCACAGTTCAAAAGCATCGATCTTCCTTCTCTCAGCCTTCCTTATGGTCCAGCTCTCGCAGCCATATGTTACTACAGGGAACACCATTGCTTTAACTATGCGGGCCTTTGTTGTCAGTGTGATGTCTCTGCTCTTAACTATTTTATCGAGATTTGTCATTGCTCTTCTCCCAAGGATTAAGAGTCTTCTGATTTCCTGACTGCAGTCAGCATCTGCAGTAATCTTTCCACGTAGGAATACAAAGTCTTTCACTGCTTCTACATTTTCTCCCTCTATTTGCCAGTTATCAATCAAGCTGGTTGCCATAATCTTGGTTTTTTTGAGGTTCAGCTGCAAACCAGCTTTTGCACTTTCTTCTTTCACCTTCATCATAAGGCTCCTCAGTTCCTCTTCACTTTCAGCCATCAAAGTGGTATCATCTACATATCTGAGATTGTTTATGTTTCTTCCAGAGATTTTAACTCCAGCCTTGGATTCCTCAAGGCCAGCTTGTCGCATGATGTGTTCTGCATACAAGTTGAATAGGTAGGGTGAGAGTATACATGGTCATAGCAATACTAAAATAGGATGAGATCTTGGAATGCCTGAATCTATGGTAGATATTTTTTTGTTTTTATTTTGCTTTCTATAACTACTGTGACTTCGTTAACCATAAGTTTAAATTATAAGTATAATCTTTTTATCCTTTACTGTAAAATTTCATTAATATAAATATCAAATTTATGTTTAAAAATTTTCATTGAGCTAAAACCAATTATCATATTTTCCATAGAAATATCACTTCAAATAGTGCAAATTTGAATAATGTGACCATTTCATGGATTAACCACACTAATCGAGACCTACCTGTATCTTATTTTTGTAAATTTAATCTTTACACTCAAAGAATACTTTTTTCAGTGAAAATGAATTCTTAAGCTCCCAATTTTTGTATGTAGTTTTGGGATGACTTGTTTTTGCTTTCTTTTTAAGTCTATACAAGCTAATATTTTCTCAAATTTACCAAAGTCTAGATTTTCTTTCATAGTACAGGTGGGCAAATAGCAAACAATCCTTCTTGTAAATGGTAAAACTAGTTGTATGATTAGATAGTCAATAAAATGAAGCTGAAACCTAAAATGGTAGAGGTACTGTGAACACGTAGTTCACAGGTCTGGAAAACTGAAAGGTCTTTGTCTTTGAATAGGGATGCAGTCTCTCTGAAAGGGTAAGTGTACAAACTGGGTGAATTTCTGAATATATCTTTATTAGTCAAGGCCTAGGTGGCATCCATAGTCTGGAATGCATTCAGCAAGCTTCCCTTGACAGGGATGCCCTTATCACAGTACATAGTCTGTGTTTTGGTAACGTTTGGGTTATTGTAATACATTCTACACAAGTTTGTCCTTGAATATTATTTGAAAACTGCAACAAGTACAGAATGCAGGAGTGAGACTATTTCTAGAACAGCCTTCAGAGGCCATGTAACACTGGTCCTGAAAGAACTGTACTAGCACACCAAGACTATCAGTTTGAATTCATGGTTCTAGCAGTGATGTTTAAGGCCTTTAATAGTTTACCTGAAGAAACACCTCTCTTCAGTATGTATTGGCCCAGATGTTAAGAACTGCAGGGTAGGAATTCCTGTGTCCCACAGCTGGAAGAGATGTGTCACTCTTTTGTTCTTCTACCCTGGCCTTGAAATTCCCTTCTTTGGCACCAACATAATTTGCCTTTTCTACACTAGATGAAATTTGGCTTTTTACTCTTACACTTGGGATTTAGTGGGCTTTTGTCGCTGAAATGCCTCTCTGTGTTACTTCTTGATTGATTTTAATTAGTTATGTATATTACTGGGTTTTATTCTTAGCTTGTTTTTATGAACTGTAACTCACCACATTTGGTCTATAGGTATTTCAAATGAATAAAATCATTTATATAAAATATAAATCATTTATATAAAATCATTTATATAAAATAAAATCACTAAGAATCCATACCTATAGGGGTAGCTTCTTAAATTAGTAATACTACCAGGATTTATAATGGCATTATAATTAGTAATACTATCAGGACTTATAATGGAAGCTACTCAACAGTATGGAAGAATCAAATTATTTTTAAGATCTTACTATCACCACATGCTTTTCTTTTACACCACTCACACACACACCGAGACACTCCAATGCATTAATATTTTATGCACACAAACATACATGTGTTTGTGTATTCGGAATTTTCAGGTGTGACTTTTATTTTAATTAGATTTTAATTATACTACATTTCTCATGATGAATATGTAGCCAAATTACATTCAGCCTGCTGTCTTGGTCTGCCTAGGTATCCCAATTACTCCTCCATGCAAACAGTAAGTACAAGTGCTTTGAAAAATACTGATACCACTGAATCCATCCTTTAAATACCGTTCCTGCCAAGGAAAGAATAACCCATGCTTTAAATACTGTTCCTGCCAAGGAAAGAAGGAAACAGTCTCTTCCTTGATCCAATATGGAAACCAAAGTGCTTTGATCTTTGTTTTTGTTTTTAAAAAACTATTTCAAAATGTTTCAGGAGAACATTTCTTCACTTCAGTTACTGAAACAGTGTAACCTCAGTAGGTATCATTCTTGTTCGCTTGGATTCATCATTTTTTTACCCACAATGCTATGTATTTTTCCATTTGCTTTAATATCCAAAGCATATTTCTATATGCTTTGCTCAATGGAAAAGCTCTCATCATTCCAGAGAAAAACTAAGATTTCAACAAATCCATTAATTGCATCAGTGAGAACTGCTGCCAGAGTCTTCAGCAATCTTTTTACTACCAGATGAGATTTAAATGGATTATCCACCTTTGCAGACAGGAAAAGCCTCTGGAAACCTAAGTATCAATAAGAAATTATCCAACCATGTTAAAGGCATATCAAATACACCAATACCCATCAGTCCAATAAACAAATACTAGTCATGGTGGCAATGAAACTCTGAGCTATACTAGATAATACAATCCTGACATTGCTATTGATTCCCTAGAAACTTTGGGAAATGAACCTATGTCAGCTGGACCCTGAATCCCAACCACAGTGCTACTATGCCAAAGCCATCTCCTCTGCACCTACCTGGTTTGACCCTATTTAGATTCTTTTATTTTAAAATTAAACAGGAAACTACCATGCTGCAAAGCACAAATCCCAAGCGTAATTTTTTTTATTTCCAAGAATAGGCCTGGACCCTCAAATACACTTGAGGAATTCTTAAAAGACAATAATGACAGGCCTGTGGCCTAGTATTTTACAACGAGTGTAACCTCCTGCTGCCCCCCCAAAAAATGAATTAAAAAAGCATCCAACAAGAATCAAGGAAATGGTGGGAAATAATCCCATTATTTCATCTTCTGGTAAAAGGGCACAATGTGACTTTCTAAGCCCATCACAGCAATTGTTTTGTGAGAATGTCCATAACATGTTCTCAACATTTCAATTACAGTCCCAAAAAGTTAGCCAGAAAAGCTCAAATGCACTGGACCAAAAATCCTGGAGATCTACAAGTACCATCAATCTCAGTGTGAGACTTTATCAATTAAAAATGTTGCGGTCCAATAAATGTTTATATTCTATGGCAATGGTGACTCACACCTTCATCACTATGAGGATGGACTACTGCAATATGCTATACATTGGTCTGCCTTTGAAAACTACTTGAAAACTGTAACTAATATAGAATGAAGCTGCCCATCTGCTGGTGGGTAAGAACTGCCACAGCCATGTGACACTAGTTCTAGGGGTGCTGCATTAGCTACCAACAGGTTTCTAAGTACAATTTAAATGTTGTCTTTAACTTATAAAGCCATATCATGACTTGGAAGCCAGATACTTTCAGGACCACAGTTCCTGAATATTATCTACCCATCCTGTGTCTTCAGTCCAGGAAGGGCTGCTTTGGGTTCCATCTTGTCATAACTTTTTTTTAATGGAATTGGTTCAAGGCATGTCTTCTCAATAGCTACCTTCCAGAATACCTTCCCATCAGAAATCTAGATGACTCCTATTCTGCTGTTTAGTTTTTATTAAAACCACTCTCTTTCGTAGGGGCTTTGGAATTTAATGGTCTTCTCACATACCATCATTTGGGGAGGGTGTAATACTAGTTTTATTTATTTCAATTTCCTATTGTTTGTATTCTTTGACACTGTGGAAGTATCATAAACTGCCAACAGTGGCTCTTAAGTTGGTGCTACCCAAAGTATATAATAAATCCATACCACCAACTTACATATATTCCAAATTGGTATTTGTCCAGATCAGAGACCCAGAGAGGCCAAAGAGCCAACATGGACAACCATAACTCCGTTCCCCATCATTCAGGTCTATGATGTTACTGCATTAAATATCCAGGTGGCTATGGCTGGAAGAATCTTCAACTCAGGTATCGGTAACAGTTAACAGTTATCAGGTAAGCCCTTAAACATACAGTTATGAAGATGGATTTATCACAACAGCAAGCAGACCAGAAGACAGCCTGACAAGATAACTATGAATGAAACATCCAATAGAGAGACCAGATGCAGATCTTCTTTCTCTGTATTTTCTCCAGATTAGTTAAATCACTCAGGGACATGATAAAAGGTTCAATAAAAATAAGTAACCTCTTTGGAAGTAGCTCCTCTGGTAATGGGCTTGCCACCCAAGCCCATGTTCCTTTTAAGGTACTGTATAAGGAACATGATACAAGCTACTGTAAGCAGCCAGGATGTTTCTGGAAAATGCTTTCTGGTCTGGACTCCTTTGGAGGAAAAACTGTTTATGCATCATGAATCCCTCCAAAGAAGTTGTAGATAAGAATCCAGGTAAAAGAGCGTAAAGGGTGCTCATGATCAACCTGGGGAAAATGTCCATTTCTGTATTTCCAATTGGACAAGAGAAACTAGTTATTGCAATACTGGGAGATTGGTTTCCAGTCCTTAGTAACTCTTCCCTGACCAGCTATGATTATATGAAGCTGCTGTTTGGCTGGCCAAAACATAGAGAGGGAAGACATCTTTCTTTCTAATTTTTATTCTAATTGTACCATTTACCAGTTCACCTGCAGCAAGGAATCATAGATAGAAATTTGAAATATAAATAAATAAATAAATAAAATTTTTGGTGAATATGACTAGGCAACTAAATGTTAAGATTAAAATAGATACAATGAATATATATATTATCTTGAAAAATGGGCACTTGGGAAAGCTTAAACTTTACAATATACTATACAAATAATGCTGTAAGAGTTAAAATTTTAATAAATATTACTATTAATTGCTATATCTGATTCACTGAAAATGCACATAGCAGCAAATAAGATTTTGCAAATCCAGCTTTAAGAGAGCTAAGTTTTAGTACCATGGCCTTACATGAGATTTATTCCAGGAAGCCACATTCCTACTTGGACATTATCTTTTCCTCCCAATTATTTCATAGCCATCTATAAGGAAACTGTCAACCATACTTATTTTTAACACAACACACACATAAATATACAACATCAAATTCATTTTCTTATTCCTAAACTCCTTCAAATGTTTAGCAATGAAATACTTTATCAACCACTTAAAAGTCTTCCTAAAAGAATCACCTAACACACACTAGGAAAATATCTACCTACCTAAAAACCGTAATTTTGCCCATTAATTTTTTTGTGTCTGTTGAAGCAAGCAAGCTTTGATGGATACTCCCTGTAAATGAAGTAGATTAAGTTATTAGAAAAGTTGTGCAAATTCACAACATTACCAAATACAGTAAGTTTTATTTTACTAAAAAATCAAACATCAAAATAAAAAAAACAAAGCCCAATTTGTTACTTATAGGAACTCTGAAAGTATCATAAAAAACATTATTACAATTTCAAAAACTTATGCTATACATGAATTTGTCATCAGTCTCTGCTCCGTTAATCTTTTTATTTTAAAAAATCTAACTTAAAGAAGTCTCTCAAACTTATAAACCTGTTATCCAGGATGTACTCCAACCATCACTGTTAAAAAAGCTCTTATCCAATCTTACAGTATCGTTGAGGACTAACTATACACATTATTTTGAGCACAGGAAGAGCAGGGCTATATTTGTGGTTTTATTCCCATTCTGTGCCTCTTTAATTCCTAACAGGACATCAATATTTTAGTATTGAAATACTTTAGTATTTTTTCCTCAGTTATCAAAGACCTCATTCTTGAAGGATTGCAGTCAATTTAGAATTTATCCATTCATGTGCAAGATTAAACATTACCTTCTAATATGCAGTATGTGCTTAGTTATACTGTTCTTTGATTACTACTCAACAGCTTAGAAACAGAAATTAAATTCTTCACAATTTAGGATTTTACCAACTTGAACACATTTATTAGAAACTTTATTTAGAAACTTTATTCCCCCAAATAATTACCTGGGAGGAGGGCAGCATATATTTGTTGAGAACAGAAAAAGTTGTTGATAAGAAACAAATCTGTGTGTGTTATATGTGTGTAAGAGAGAACAGCTGGCACATGCACTTATACCTGATACAACATCAATTAATTTTATAAACACTTTACTGGGGAAGGAAGGAAGGAAGGAAGGAAGGAAGGAAGGAAGGAAGGAAGGAAGGAAGGAAGGAAGGAAGGAAGGAAGGAAGGAAGGATGGATGGATTCTGGCTCTGAACTTTTGTTTGGAATGTGGCTTTTGGGAGGAAGATACCATGCACACATTTATTGGATAGTAGAGTTGGTTTCAGCTGGAGTTGTTAAAGTTCTTGCCAGTGCAGCACCCCAGTGCTTACAATCCAGGCAATCGGCTCAGATTTCTGTCGCAGTGTCCTGCGGTCATGTGATCACGATTTGCAACCTTCCCTGCTGGCTTCCCACAAGCGAAGTCATCATGAAGTCAGAAGTTGCTATCACGTGAGGTCCTTGCTTAACAATCCGTGCAGTCCTCACTTAATGACAGTAACCAGGAACTGCCAGAACTGCCATTTCTAAGTGGCGTGATCATGTGACGTCGCGCTTTGTGACTGCATCAATTAGCAACAGAAATTCCAGTCCCAATTAGCATTGTTAACTGAGGACTACCTGTATGTTGAATTATAATCTACTTTCTGTTTATTCTTCCTTTGATACGGGATTGTCTTAAATTCAATTACATTTATTTCATGTTTATTCAATAATTCAGTGTCATTTGCAAGCCTATTTCATTTCTCACCCATGGATATAATTAAAAAATGTATCAGATTGAGCCAGTCTTAACAGCTGCAATAATGCCTTTCATCAATATAGCTGGGACCTCAAACTAGGTCCCTCAGAGTTGTTACAAGGCATTCAACATCTACACAAGGGATTACTCAAAACAAATGTGCTGGCCTTAAAACAAAATGCATTGTTCTACACATAGTTTTTAATATTAGTGGACTCTGCAATGGAAGCTGCAGCAAGACAAAATTGTTTTTCTCCAAAGAGCAATTAATATTTTTCAAAAAAGCCAGGAAACTGAAGGTGAGCTAAGCCATTCATCCTCTTAAACGGTATTTCTCCTCCCCCAATATCCCTCTCCTCTCTGCCTGACTTTCAGAAAGCCTGTAAAGACTTGGTTGTTTCATCAAGCCTTGGGAACAAGGCAATTGTGACTATTCCTCTGCATGACGACTTGGCTTTTAATTCTGAATGTTTAGATTCCCAGTTTATGTGTGGTTGCATTGTGTTTTATGCTTTTCAGTTTTAATTTTGATTATATTACTGATTACAGGTATCGTCTATTTATTCTGTCTACTTTTAAGCCAAAGTATGAATTTAAGGAATTGTGCAGTTCTCAGAATCATTTTGACTGGAATGGGTTACAAGACCTGAAAATAAAATAATAAAATAATAAAAATGCAGCAAAAGTAGGCAACCTGAAGCTTTACAGATATGTTGGGCTACAACTTCCTTGGTCCCTTGAACTACGTTAATTGGGGCAGAAGGGTGCTTAATATATGGAAGACACCAAACTGCAATGCCTATCCCTATATGAGTAACCAAAAATTTAGATGTAGTCCTTTATGTTTAAAAAAACAACAACAAGGCACAATACTGAATTGTTGCACTCTGGAACATAAGATTTTTGTTGTTGCTATTGTTAAAAATCCACCATAAATAGTTTATAAATACATACAGTAAAGTAAAATAACAAAAATGTTATTTAATACTGGGTAATTTACTTTCCAATTTTTTCCCCTCTTCTTTCTTCCTTTTAACTCTCCATTTATGAACTATGTTAAAGATTGTACTGTGGGTTTGATGACAGAAGGTTTGACTTACTCTTCTTTAGTGTAAAACTTTTTCTATTCCTGAATACCTTTATGTTTTATGGCTTAAAAATACACACATGCACATACACCATAAATAACTTTTGGGGCAAAGTTACATTACCTTTTTCTTTTTCAAACATCTTCCTAGCTTGACCATTGATTTCTAAACTTAATTCATCACTTCATGAAGCAAAGTATTAGAAGTTATATAAGTACTGTCCTATCATTGCTTTTGTTTTATAATTCTAAACTTTTTTTCTCCAAAGAAAACAAGACATTTTGAATATTATTCATCATAGCATCAATACCATATTGTTGCAACAGACAAACATGGCTAACTCTCTGACAATTTTCCAAAACATATAACATAGAGAAGTTTCATTTCTTACCATTTTTTTCCTAATGAGGAATTGTAATTCATGCATTTATTCCATTCACAAACACCCAGTGCCATTCAGACAGTAGAAATAAAGTACATGAAAAAAATTGAAAGGACATTTTAAAGCAGGATAAAAAAATCGAATTTTCTCCATTCTTGTGGAGTTGGGTTCCCTCTTAACTAAACCTTGGAGCATGTTGCTGAGGCAGCTTGGGTCAAGAGAGCTAAACCACAGAGGAGGCTTAAATAAAAATGTAAATCAGAGAATTCTGAAATTACTTAAACAGATATGTGAAAGTAATAAACATGAAAATAAACAAATTCATAACTAAAATAGCTTACAACTAAAACAGCTAAGTTACAAACATCCATGCTAGAAGTGCATGGCTTTCCATAATGGTTCAGATTAAAGAGAAAATTAATGAGGATCCTATTTTTATCTTAGAGAAATAGGATTATAGAGTTGGAAATTACGCTGATGTCATTTTCTGGCCAAAAGTCTTGCCATCTGCCAAAGGCTGGGCTAAAGGTCAGGAATAGAAAGCTAAGAAAAACTAGCTATGTGTCATGGTTACTGTTCCAATGTTCCTGGAAAACATCGTAACGGGTTCCCATGCCATGGTGCTGACATGAGTTCTTGTATGGGAGGGGGCTGCTCCTGTTCCTTGTATCAGGCTGCAATGCGATGTGAGGAGTGAAGAATGAGGAATGCATGTTTGGGTTATCTTGCCCTGTCAAGGACTTTTCCCACAGACCGGCAGGAACCGTTAGGGGCACCTGTGGGCATGGAATTATGCTGACTTTGGGGGGAGGGACTGTCCTGACTCCCAGGAAACACTCTGAGACAGGGATCTGGTCTCTAATGTTTTATTGCTCATACATAACAGTAATCCTAACAAACTGAACAAGCGTGGGAAAAACCCAGCCATATAAACCCCGCAGGTTAAGGCGGTCCCACTCTGTGCCTCTTGGAATGGCTCACCAATTCCTCAGTGCTACGCATGCGCTTAACAGTCTGGAAGGGAGCCCCCTGCTCGCCATCCTTACTCATGACAGGGACAGGGAGTTGCTTGGGGTTTTATTGGGAGACATCCCGCGCTTTCACTGTTCTCAGCTTTGCTTGTGATCCTGCATACTATTCATTATTAGATCAGATATCCATGAAAGCCTTGTGTGAGTCTGATGGTGATTTTGAATAGGCAATCATTACACTACGAACAAAGCAACTATAAGAATAACAGACAATTTTAAACTATGTTAGAGACTGCCAAATAAAATGGGGGTGGGGGGAAGTAAAGTATTTCATGAATTTAAAAATGAAAATTAAATTCACAAACTATACTTACACTTTCCCTTTGATACCATAGAAATTACTATATAGTACCAAAGCAAAACAAGTTAAATTCAGGAATCAGAATTCACTCCCCCTCAGCAGACCAATTCTGAATGTTTAATATACATGCATCAAATCTAATCTACATACCAAATAAATAAAAGTAAATTAAATAAAGTAGCAATGCGGAGAGCCAGTTTGGTGTAGTGGCTAAGGTGCTGGCCTGGAAACCAGGAGACTGTGAGAACTAGGCCTTCCTCAAGCATGAAAGCCAGTTGGGAGACTTTGGGCCAGTCAGTCTCTCTCAACCCAACCCACCTCACAGGGTAATTGCTGTGGGGAAAACAGGAGGAGGAAGGAGTATTAGGTATGTTTGCCACCTTGAGTTATATATAAAATAGGTGGGATAAAAGTGTATTAATAATAATGCATATTCACTCATATATACCATATAATAAATATTCTAGAAGTTATTTCATTTTCTTTACATTTTAAGAATATCTAGAATGAACTAGCTTGTTCCAGTGCAATTAATAAGCCACATACAATAACTGATTCTTGAGGAAGAATTTTAATGTGGATCTCAAATCAGTTTTTGGCATGATTAAACTAATTTTAAGAATTGACTACCAAGCTGAGGTCAGCAAGCAAGCTTAAAATGGTACATTTTATAGTTTGTTTCCATCTCTGTTGTCATCTTAGTGCTAGAGAAAATCATATTGTTGTAAGTATTGTGACATAAGGAATAGTATTATGTAATACAGTTACAGTATTAGGACATCAAAACATGTTGGAATTCTATTTAGATAATGTAATAAGAGGTATTTGGGGAAAAAAGTGTTCTGCATTTTCTCTAGTTGCTATATGATCTGAACAAGGTCATGTGGCCAACGTAAATAAAGCATGTTATTTACAAAGATTTTAGAACTGACATTTAATTTATTGCTGACAGGTTATAAAATTTCTATATTCCTCTGAAAGAACATTATGATTCCTCCATTTTATACTGATTTCCTCAATAAAGAAATAAATACAAAAAATAAACTTTAGTATAAACCAGTATGTGAGACTTGGCATATCAGGAAGAAAATTCCATGATTAGGATCATTAGAAAGGTTACTGAAAATAAAAACGCCAATTTTATAATGCTCTTTTACAAATACATGGCGTGTCCTTTGTTAACTTCTGGCCACATTTGGAAAAACATATAACAGAGCTGGAAGAAGAGGGGAAGTGGCCAACTAAAATGATCAGGAGTTCAAACACTTATTTCTGGGGGGAAAAATTAGGATGCTTGAGACGCTAGCTTGGAAAAAAATCAACTAAATGGAGACATGACTGAGAAGTGTAAAATCATGTATGGGGTAGAGAGGGTAGAAAGACAAAAGACTAGGAACAGGGCTACCCAACAAAGCTGATTGTAAGGAGATTTAGGAAAGAAAAAGGAAGCACCTATTCACACAAATTATAACCAATCTGTTGCAAACATTACCACAAAGTGTTGTGAAGGCCACTAGTTTTGGTTTTAAAAGAGAACTGGTAAAACCATGGAGGTTTGATAGAATTCAGCCTAAATCTTATCTTACACTTCTAAGTATTAATTGCAATGGGACAATAGTGGGAAGGAGTGTCTCCATCTCTTCCTTTTGAGCATACCAGAAGCATATGACTGGTCACTGTGAAACGAAGTCTTGGACTTAAAATAGGTCTTGGCTGGATCCAATGAAGCTATTCTTATGTTCTTCATCCATGACACAGTCATAGTCAAAAACACAAATAAACAAAAACTCAGGCACTGAAAATTATCCTACGAGAAAATATTATGAAAATGTTATGTCTTCGTAACACTTCCCTTCTGTTAATCCTTATGTTTTAGAATTTAAGCTGTGTTTCTAAAACCTGCTTATTCCTTGTTTCTAAAAAAATGCCAAATAAAATATTAATTATTGCAGAACCTCACAGAAATATGAGCATCAGCAAAAAAAACAACAAATGATTTGGAGGAATCCCATCACTTGTTTTGCAAATTCAGGAGACTAGGATTTCTGATGATAAAAAGACTCAAATCTTGTGGGGAAAAAACCTCAGGTTGCTTCTAGAGTACACGGTTGCTTGTGATTCTATTATTTGAATATAACAAAACCAACTAAAGAAAAGAGAACAAAACTGAAGAGCTATATATGAGGATCCACAGAGAACAGATGCTACATGTATCTGTGTTACAAAAGCCAAAGTCTTTTCCACATCCTTCAAAATTTCACTACTTTGTGCTAATTCGTATAATGAAAATCTTAGCAATTTATCATGACTTCAAACTAATAAAATTTTCTGAAACAGATTCCTTCATTGTTGAATATACTACCTGTACTACTTGTACATCTCTAAAAGATGCTATGACGACAAAGCTACATTTGTTATACATAAATAAAAATATATTGCTGGCCTTGAAAACTGTTTATACCAGAAACAAACTTGTGTGCTTTAGACAGTTCAGATTTCCATTTCTTCAGTTCCAGGTAGCACAACCAATGGCAACTGACTGTAAAAATTAGCCACAATTTATCTGGAGGGTACCAAGTTGGCAGCCCCTGCTCAAGATTTTTTTTTTAAAGAATTTTGTATCAAGTAATCACTATAATCCAGAACCCAAAAATTTTATATTCTACCATCTTTATATCCTGTACACCATCATAAGCATACTGACAGAAACAGCAAAATCTCTGGACTGAAACCCCACCAGAATAAAAGGCAAACTGAGAACATTTGCTCTTGAAGTTAACCATTCACAATGATCTCAATTCTGTCAATACACAAAGGAAAGGAAGATTTCCATAGCAAATAAAAAGCCTTCAATTTGATACAGCATCCTCAACAATGGTATTCTTCTGGACTAGCTGAGAAGGTTAGGGGAGGCACTACCTTAGAGTGATATTCTTCCTAGCTGAGGGTGCATTTTCAAGTGGGAAGAGATTGTGAGCCCAAAGGAGCTTCAATATTGGATGCTACAAGGATTGGCACTTTCGTTGCTGTACAAAGAGTTATATGAAGCTGCTGGGAGAGGTCCATCAGCATTGGGTGAAGCATCATTCATCAATATGCCCTTGCTATGAGGGCCTGGGTGTGGGAAAACAGGTTTAGGCTAAATCCTAGCAAAATGGACTGAAACTGGAAATATTCCCAATCCAGATGGAGTCGCAGTCTGCAGTATATAGTTGGCTTCCAACCTGGGGGTTCTTCTGGACTCGCAGCTGCTGTTGGAATAGCTTGTGGAAATTGCAGCCAGAAGAGCCTTTGCACAATTACATTTTATGTGCCCAATTTGGCATGGTCACTCAAGCCCTTGTCAACCCAGAGCTGGACTTGTTTGTTTGTTTGTTTGTTTATTTATTTATTTGATCAATCTAATTTGTCCCTGCCCATCTCCTCCCGTTGGGGGACTCTGGGCAGTTTACAACAATTGATTAAAACAATAAAATACACAATAAAATACAATAATAAATAATACAAATAAAGGTAAAAATAAAGAATCCAGGTGGTGAAGAATCTAAAACAGTCCAAGTGTGGGAGGAGTGGTCTATAGCAACCATTCCCATGTAGATCTATTCCCCTCTCCACCCCAAGCGAGGCGGATAACTTTAAGATCATTCATACTGGGTGACTTCAATCTGCCAACCTCTGGGACTTGCTTCAGAAACGAGTTCATGTCCTCCATGGCAACCATGGGCTTCTCTTAAGTTATCTCAACTCCAAGACCCATGGGCAGTCATATTTTGGACCTTGTTTTTGAGCAATTGTTGCTTGGTGAAAGGTGGGTTCAGAAAGTCTGAGTGAGAAAAAAAGGCAGGATGGAAATTGTGTGATGTGAGGGAGGAGAGGAAGAAAAGTTTGAATTGCTAAGGAATTGCTTTATTTTCTCCCATTTATGTTCTGTTGTTTATTTGTTTTCCTCTTGCCATCTTTTACCTCTCCCTTCTTTTTTCCATGCTTTTGCCCTCCATTTAAAAAAATATAGAAATTGAAAATACTTTTGTGCTGGTCATGGTTCTGAACATTTTGTAGCTTTCCTTTTCAAATAGTGGACATCAAGGGTGATCTTGTATAATAAGCAAATAATATTAGAAAATTTCCCACATTATTAGGAAATTGACAAATTATACATGGGGACCCCAGCCATCCACCTTACAAACATCAGCTTTGGCCTTGAGTGTCGCTGCAGCAGAGTACGCCACTCCAGTATGGAGCGAGTCTACACGTGCGAAACAAGTTGACATCGCCGTAAATGAAGCAGTACAAATAGTGACAGGATGTCTTAAACCTACACCAACTGAGAAAATGTACCCCCTTGTTGGTACTGTACCACCCAAGATCAGGAGAGAAGTAGCAGCAGATGTTGAGAAAACAAAACAAGAGAATGATCCCCGGCACCCTCTGTATGGGTACAAGCCTCAAACTCGTCGACTAAAATCTAGGAAGAGTTTCATGGCAAGAACAAATACTCTTGAGGGCACATAAGAGCAAAACGAAATTGGAAGATGGAGGAGAGAAATCACTGACCAAGGAATAGTCCCAGAGGAGAATATGGCTAAGGGATTTGACCTCCCTTATGCTATTTGGAGGACTCTGAATAGGTTGAGGGTTGGAGTGTAAGACTAATATGCTCAAATGGGGATTGCTAACAGATAATAACACACTGTGTGAATGTGGAGAGATACAGAATTCAGCTCACCTGCTAACCTGCCGATTATTACCAATAGTATGCACTGAAGATGACTTGTTTTTGGCTAATGACAACGCCAAGAAGGTGGCATCATATTGGCTGCTTAAGGTTTGATCTGGGTACAAAAGAAGCAGCAGCAAATAATAAACGATCCAGAGAGGAAAAACCAAACTCAGAATCAATCAGTGTAGAGACTAAGAAAGATAACCTTGACAGAGATAAGCAAGCTCTGTTGCCAGCGTAAAGAGGGTAAAACATATTTTAAGTCCACAACAGACAGATTATATTCAGAAGTAGGTAGATGACCTATACAGGCAGAAAGACAGGGAAATATGACACTACTTATTCCCCCCCAAATTCTCAATCACTTTTGACACCATTATACTGGGTGACAGATAAGCTGTAGAATACTACAGGATTCTATTTAGACTTTTACTCTAATATCTATATGATGGTCATTCAGAGTTTTGGTGTGAGAATTTGCTAAGAAACCCACAATACTCTTCTATCCTTAATCCATTCAAATCAGGTGAAACTATTAAGGCTGAACTGGAGGTAGTAATAGCTAAAACTGACCCATCCCAACAAGACAGAGGTGCTACTAGTTAGAAGTCCCCAGACCAGGAGGTGCAAGGTTGAACTCCCTCCCTTGAAGGTACATATCAGGGGTGAGCTGCATTGTAAATTCAGAGGGGACAAGGTGCTTTACAACACACAGAGGTGTTCATATAACACCTGTCAGCAATTCTTTAAAAAGCGGTATGTTTTTCCAGGATTGCATAGCTACCCTTTGCAGTTGTAGTGTGCTCCTGGGGAAAGATTTGTTTAAGGAGTTGCCAACAATTGTTACATACTCTTTCCCGCATGCTATGAAACTCCTTTTACCTGTTAAATCCAAATGCTGCACAGCCCTGGTGCATATACTATCTCAAGTAGAGATAGTCCTTTATTCCTGGAGGTCCAACTTTTGAGATTGTTATGAGTGTTCATTTTGAGCTCCAGCTAGCTTACTAACTATGCTCCTTTTTGAACAGGACAGCCAATCAGAAAACACCCCTTTATCAGGACGTAAGTCAAGTACTTATTAAAATACCCAGTTTGTATTCGCTTAGCCTTTACAAATCTCATTTGTGGATCTATCAGTATAAAATGTCTAGGTAGCCCTGTAAAATACTTTTTCATCTGTGCCACAGTAATTATGGAAGCATATCAGGTATTGTCAGATGATTCAGACTCAACCAAGTTTTTTGTTTCATTTTATCCATGGGTTGATTAATTAAAAATTATGCAGAATATTTGTGTGATTTTATTAGTTTGTTGTCTTCT
Organism: Candoia aspera; assembly: GCF_035149785.1. Classification (NCBI taxonomy): domain Eukaryota; kingdom Metazoa; phylum Chordata; class Lepidosauria; order Squamata; family Candoiidae; genus Candoia; species Candoia aspera. Next base: position 46,023,480 of record NC_086159.1, read on the forward strand.
AACTTGATAACTATATCTTGAGAACTGTTTAATTCACAGAAGAACAATCCAGAAATCAAGATTATTACTTTTTTCTAAATGAAAATAACATGCAAAAGAGACAGGGAGAAAAATCAAGAAGGTGTGCAAATCCAAATACCTTGTCCAAATTAACCCTCCCATAGATTTAACTATGTAAACAAGTATAGTATGGTAGAAAGTGAGAGCAGTACAAAATCTCCATGGTGAAACTTCATGGAGTAAATTATTCTCTTAGTTTCTTTTAAAATCAAATCTGCCTAACAAGATTTAGCAGATAAAACTGGACATGTATTTGTAACTGAGCACTTGGATAACAAAAATACAAAGAATCTGCAAGCTCTAGTAATAAAAGTCAAGGAACACAATTAAAAAATGGGACTAAAATTAAATTATAAAGAAGACCAAACTAATGACAACAGGTACAACAACCAGCCTTAGAATTGATAATGAAAGTATCAAAGTGGCAGACAACTTCTGTTTTTTAGGATTAAATATCGAGAGTAAAGGAATAAGCAATACACTGCAAACTAGCACTTGGCAGAGTAGCCATGAAGGCCTTGGAAAATATTTCAGATGCCCTGATGTGTCTATACCTACAAAGATCAGAATTGTGCAAGTAATGGTATTCCCTGTGGTACTCTATGGAAGTGAAAATTGGACTTTGAAGAAGCAGGATATTGACACTTTCGAACTCTGGCATTGGAGAAGAGTCTGGAGAATACCATGGACAGCCAAAAAATAAAGAAATGGATCATCAAACAAATTCACCCAGGATTCTCAGTCAAGGCACAAATGACGAGACTCAAATTATCCTACTTCAGACAGATTATTCAAATATCTAGCTCTCTGGAGAAGGCTCTAATGCTGGGAGAGGTGGAAGGAAAGAGAAGGACAACCAGCAGTAAGGTGGATAGACTCCATTAAAGCTGTGGAACAGGTGCACCATTGGAAGACCTGAAGGACCAAGTTAGGGACAGATTGTCATGGAAACAAATCTGTCTATGTGGATATTAAAAGTCAGCACCAACTTGATGGAACATAATCAATCAATTCAAAAGTTAAGAACTGGGTTGAAACTTTTAATTCTGCATACTTACACATTACATTATTTGTCATATTAAACAACTCTTTTAGTGATGTTACAACAATAAGCGTCAAGTAAGCAGTCAACAATTTGTTGCTGCAAATACAGGCTCTAATGAAAGGATTACTTTTTATATTAAAGATGCTCTGAATATAGGAAAATGTACTGCAAATTTCACTGGAGACAAAATGAAGCCAGTCTGGTGTAGCGGTTAAGATGTAGGACTAGGAGCAGGAAGTCCCAGGTTTTAATCCACCCTCAGCCATGGAGGTTCATTGTGTGACCCTGGGACAGTCACCACCTCCCAGAGTTGCTCTTGTGGGGACAAACAGGAGTATGGAGCAATGCTTTGAGCTCCTGTACAAAAGGTGGGATATAAACCTAATTTAAAAATATTGCTATAACATAGACTCAACATAATACTTTCCCATTTTTTTTCTGAAGGCTTTAAATATTTAAATTCAGTCTTCACTTCTTTGCCATTATCTAGTCGTTCACTACATAAAAAACACTGGCTTAAGGCTTACCTAGCCTCAGCTGCTCAAATATAAATCAGAAACAATAGCTGATGCATTGGTATACTGGCTTATGTTTTAAATTTTGTAACTGATTTTATAGCAAATACCTTGCCTACATCCTTAGATCACAACAGCTGAAACTTGAAGAGCATGGACAAGCCTGTCCAATCTGTCTAAAGTTTGGCAGCCAGGTCAGCAGAGAGATAAACTGTTTTATTCCCAAACTATTAGACAAACTTATCCTTATTGTAGCAGATCTCCTGTACACCATGGCCCCTATAATGGACCATTTATATGTGAACTGGGATCTAGGTTTTCAAATCAACTATTTTTGTTTTGAAATAATCCAACTTTTCTCTGTTCTGCTGTTTCCTTTATGAATCTAAAAACCTAGGGCCGGATTGGGAATTTACACAATCTACTCACAGTCTAAAATTAGAGCGTACAGTTATTGGTGTAAAATCAATGAAATAGAGTCTGATAGACTTCCACGATTATGTTTATTAGAACAGATAAAATCCCAACTACAGACCTCCTGGAATACACAACTGACAAGTTATATAAGGAGCTGTGGTCTCCCTGTCTCCTGCACTTCTGGAGATCAAGTCAAAAAGAATACTGCACAAAGAATCTCGGATATAGAAGCACAAAAAGATATAGCCACCCTTAGTAAGGTTGGCAATTTGAAATGGCTGAGCAGATATAAACGCAATTTTCAAATTGCCAACTGTTTAAAAATACAAATGCCGAAACATCTGAGGGTGCTATTCACCCGAGTTAGATTTGATCAGCTTGATACAATGGTCAGATAGGGAGATTTAACATTATCCCTTCTAATGAATGCATTTGTATACACGGAGCACCTGAAATTGAGGACACAGCACATAAATTATTTGATTGTAATTTGTACAAGAAAATGAGAGATCTGCAACTCAGCCCATACATTAAATGAACGACCCACTGGGAATCACATATTAGAACAACATATTTTATGTGTGGCCAAGACCCAAAATAACATATAATACAGCTCTGTACTTAAGTAAATCAATACGCTTGAGAACTACATATGTGGGGTTGATCGGGGTAAACTGTAGGGGTGACACGGAAATATGATTTGTATTTTCACTTACATGTATACTTATCTACTGTATTTTTATTTACTCCTTAATTTGTCTTTTTATATCTATCTAAAATTTTTATTAACATTCAGTGTTTAATCTTTTATTCTGATATGGCCTAAGGGCTAATCAATAAACTTTGACTGATTGATTGATAAAAACCATAAAGTGCATGTATATTTTTATATAAAAAAGGTGAAAGGTGGAGCTTTAAAACAGGAGAAAAACCAGCAAACCTAAATGGTTATATTCTGACTAATTAAAATAAAGTAATGGTAGAAATACAGACTGCACATTCTTCACGACACATTACAATGATGCAATTTTAACTTCCTTTATGCAAGACATTCAGGTTTAATATAATTTCATTACTTAGGTTATTTGAAATAGCAGATGAAATAAACTCTTCAGAATAGTACTGAAACTTTAACACAGCAAAAATCTGTTCTTAGCCACCCTGTCAAAAAGCAGTTTTGAAGAATTTCTTTTATAAAATAAATTTCATATTAAATTAACAATTACAAGAACCTCTAAAATACTAAACAGACTACTTTTTACATTTAAAAAATCACATTAGCATTACTACAGAAAATAAAGGAAGATTCCCTTGTGTCTGAAAAACATTGTCTTTTTTCTTCACTCTAGATAAATGGGAATGAAATTCTATAAAACAGCTTAAAGTGCTGTTTTCTACAAAAATGTCTGTGTGATTCCACTTACTTAAACTGGGGTCCAGGAACCAGAAGTACTGACTGATACTTATGATTAGCAGTATAAATACTACTTATGAAAACATAGCTCAATAAGTTTGGAGGAGAAGGAGGCAAACATAAAAAGCACCATTAAACCAGGTCTCCAAAACACTGAAAACAGAAGAAAATATTTGAAGAATCAGGTATCTCTTTGTATTGTCTGCTGTTTTCACTGTTTTGGCTAGGTCTTCAAAACAATAAAAACAGACGATTTTTATATTGTTAAAATTAACAGTGCAATACTATGGATGTGTATTCAGAATATCTGAAGAACCAAAGCTCTCTTTCTATGGAAATCTGTAACCACTGTGATTTCAATTGTTGCTTGAAATCTTTTAAATATTTGGCAATAAACACTTCATAGAAACTTTCTTCATCTGTAGATGTAAATGTATCTTATCTCAGATCAAAATAGATATAAATTGGTTGTTTAAAAGCCTAGTCAGCTGGGATGGGGAATAAATTTGTAAAAATGAATAGAATGTCACCAATGTACTTAAAATATTCCTATGCTAATATCTTTAAATTATTTTAAACAAAATTTAGGTTTTTAGAACAAATTAGGTATATAAGATCTAGGACAACCTTCTAGGTTTTTAAAATCTAAATTATGGTTATCATAAGACCATGATGTTTTTAACTTTTATGACTTTCAACTTTATAATATACTGTATTTTGCCTTCAATTTCTTTATGGAATGTAAATGATCAGGTTAAAAAAACATGGAAACAATTACAAAGTTACTATGTGTCCCCTTTGACATCATGGCAGGGGCTTGGCTCTACATTTGGCCACAACTCTATTTATTTCTACTGTACATAAAAGGCTACAAGGTGCATTTAGAAAATGTTGGGACAGAAGTGTAATTTTGACCTTTGCTACAAGATAAGCTTCCATGTGGGACTGTCCTAACAAGCAGGAACCACGCTAAGACGAGGAATAGGTCTCTAGTGTTTTATTACTGCTACATTAGACAGAAAATCCTAACAAACTGAAGAAGTGTGAGAAAACCCATACAGATAAACCCTGAAAGTCAAGGCAGGTCTGTTCTGTTTCTCTTTGAATGACAGCTCAAATTCTCGCTACTACGCATGCATTTTCCCCCCTGGATAGGGGCGCCCTCCTGCTCACCATCAGTGCTCATGACAGGGACAGCCCTAGCCTGAAAATAGCACTGGGGAGAAGAAAGTCCTGGACAATTAGTGGTATTAATACTGTATATCAGCTTATTGCCAATCAAATTTGTTAAACATATGAGTTATTGCAAGAGAAATTTGGATTGCCTAAAACTGCAAACCAGCAATTTATTATTAAATTTATCATATCCTGATTTCACAATTTGGTCTTAATACAGTAGCAAAATTTTAATTTCTTGAATTACTATTGTTATGATTCTGAAGAGTACTGTCATTGTACATATTATTTGCAGGAAATCCAGAATAAAGAGCTAGAATATACCATATTAACAAATCAATAGCTAAAGATATTTAAATTATTAAGAATGTTCTTTATGATCTAGAGATGATTCTAATTCAACTGTTTGCTTTCAATGTGCTGGGCATATCAGAAAATGTTTTATAAGGGCTGGCTAATAATTTCATTATACTAGAAGTGTAAAATGGTTGAGAAGGCACTTTCTCACAATATGGGTTTGTCCTACTACTAACCCATCCTGGTTTGAAAGTTTGTTAATATGGTGTTAACATATTAAATAGTTTAAAGACATGGAATTAGCTTTAAATATTAAAAACTTTATTATCTGAATAATTATTACTTTATAAAGCATAGAAACAGAAAAAATGATCACTCTTCAATGTTGGAAAAACAGTCTGCAACCCCAGATTTAACAATCCTGAATCTCTGGCATGTGTTCACTTTCTTTTTATGAGCTAGCTGTCTATCGACGTAATACAAGACCAATCAATATTATTTTGTGTGGTCACAGTTTAATGATGTGTTAAAAAAAACTAGGCTGAATGATTTCTTGCTTGCAACATTCTTTATTTTTATCCTCTTTTATCCTTTCTTTATGTACATTAAGACAACAAAAAAGCAAATTTAGAAGACTTTCAATAACTGTTTGTGCTAAAATGCAATTTCCCTATCTATTTAAATTTCGTTGAGGAAGAATGAAAGTTGTCAAATAGAACCAAATGAAGAAATCTGCTCAGAAACAGAACTGATAGATGCAGGGGTTATGTCACATGTGGAAATGAGAAAGACAGGGAAATTAAATCTGATGTTTATTCTATCTATCTATCTATCTATCTATCTATCAATCAATCAAATTTATCACCGCCCATTTCCCAAAAGGGACTCTGGGCGGTTTACAATAAAATATAACTAAGAAAAATATAAAACTGTAAAACACTATAATACACAATAAAATAAATATGATAAAAACCCCGATGGCTGGAAGTTCTCTGTGATTTGCAAGCAGAGCAGGGTCCTTCTAAGAAACTAACCATCCCCAGGAATGGCTACTCTCTCTCCCGCCCCAGGCATAATTACAGAACCAGGTCTTTAGCTGTTTCCTAAAGTCCAGGAGGGTGGAAGCCAATCTCACTTCTGAGGCAAGGATATTCCAAAGGACAGGGGCTGTTGCAGAGAAGGCCCGCCTCCTGGACCCCGCCAGATGGAATTCTCTTGCAGATGGGGTCCGTAGCATGCCCTCTTTGCACAACCAGGTGGGACGGGTTGATGTGATGGGGAGGAGACGGTCCCTTAGGTAACCTGGACCCATGCCATGTAAGGCTTTAAAGGTGATAACCAACACCTTGAATTGGACCCGGAAGCATACTGGCAACCAATGCAGCTCACGGAGCAACGGGGTGACATGTGCCCACCTAGGTGCACCAAAAATAGCCCGTGCAGCTGCATTTTGCACCAGCTGTAGCTTCCGTATACTCTTCAAGTAGCCCCATGTAGAGCGCATTGCAGTAGTCTACATGGGAGATAACCAGGGTATGAGTGACCATTCACAAGGCCTCTTGCTCCAGGAAGAGGCGTAACTGGCGCACAACACGAAGTTGCACAAAGGCCTCCTAGCCACGGCTGTCACCTGCTCTTCAAGCAGGAGCCGTGAGTCTAGGAGGACCCCCAAGTTACACACTGGGTCTGTCTGGGGCAGTGCAACCCCATCCAGAACTAAAGATGACAATTTCCTGGAAATAGAGGAGCCATTAATCCACAGCCACTCCATCTTCCCCGGGTTCAGCCATCCCCCATCCAGGCCCCCGCAGCCCCCAGGCACTCGGAAAGGGTGGCCACAGCATCACTTCCTTCACCCAGGATGGAGATGTATAATTGGGTATCATCAGCATATTGATGATACCTCACCCCGTAGTGACGTATGATCTCACCCAGTGGTTTTATGTAGATGTTAAAAAGGAGCGGAGAGAGTACTGAACCCTGTGGCACCCCACAAAGTAGGGGCCGCGGGCCAGATCTCTCATTCCCTATCAACACCGACTGGGATCAACCCTGGAGGATGGAGGTGAACCAGCGCAGAACCACGCCGCCCACCCCCAACTCCCTAAGTCAGTCCAGAAGGATACCACAGCCGATGGTATCAAAAGCTGCTGAGACGTCAAGAGCAAGGATGGATGCACTGCCTCCATCCCGTTCCCGCCAGAGGTTATCCATAAGTGCGACCAATGCCGTTTCTGTCCCATAACTGGGCCTGAAACCTGACTGAAAGGGGTCTAGATAATCTGTTTCATCCAGAATCTTCTGGAGCTGCAAAGCCACCACTTTCTCAACCACCTTCTCCAAAAAGGGGAAGTGGGAGACTGGGTGAAAATTGTCCAGTATAGTAGGGTCCAGAGATGGTTTCTTGAGGAGGGGGCGCACCAGCACTTCCTTAAAAGCTGCTGGGAACACCCCCTCTCTCAAGGATGTGTTTACCATTGCCTGGACCCAGCCACCTGTCACCTCCCACGCTGCTTTCACCAGCCAGGAGGGGCATGGGTCTAATTGGCAAGTGGTAGCATTTATAGTCCGGAGGATCCTGTCTACTTCCTCGGGTTCAACAGGATGGAACTGGTCCCAGATAACCTACTAAGTACATCCCCTGGGTAACTCCTCCGACTCTGTCTCACGCTTGGAGTCCAACTCAGTCTGGATCCAAGCGATTATTGGGAACGTAAAGAAAAATGTTATTAGAGGTAATGAGGCAGTCAAAAGCAAAAGGAGGAAATTCAGATATTCACTTACAATTTAGACTAGCATTAAACGGATTATCATTCAATTCAGCAACTGCCTTAGTAAATACATACAAAATTAGCTACCTTTATTAATATCCTACTTCACTCCAGCAAACAATATTTACTTATTAAGAAACACTAATTTATTTCTAATCTAATCAGGATTAATAATTTCCAATTCTGAACTTCTGTTATAAGTATCACCTTCAGAAAAGGGAAGTTTTAAACAAATTGCAAAGCTTCTTGCATATTTTTCTTTTATCTTTTGATCATATAAATTTTATCTTTGAATTTCTTCATTAGATGAAGAAGATAGAAGTACCTAAAAAATGAAAAGAAGAGATTATGCTGCACACGTGCTTTACTATCACGTTGCAGGAACATTTGGCAGATTTCCAGATTGTACTTTTAGAATCTAAAGATGTTTGTATTTGGCAATTTTAGAAATTACTTTTTCCAACAGCAAATTTTACGAATGTTGTTCATTTAATAGATCAAATGACAGAATTACTACATCATTTGGGTACCATTTCTGCTTTTGATCTAAATCTTCTAAGATATTTGCAGCAACATAAAATGGCTATATAATTTTAAAAGTGCCACTTTAAGTATTTTACTCTTCACAGGTATTTTTTCCTTTTATTTTTGCACTTTGGGCCTCAGATAAAAATGAGAAGAATATACTTCTCTCCTTATTCTGATATTTCAAGTATTTTACTCAGAAATCCGTAAAGGAGACAGTACTTACTTTCCAGGTAAATGCACTTCTTTCTATAGATGAAGCATTACATTTTCAAACATAGTTTTAAGACTCCTGTTTATAATAATGGTAATTACGTAACTTTTAGCCCAGATCCTCCTGTAAATTCTTAAATTTAAACCAATACGTAAATTTAACCAATACTTCTTTAGGTCACAGGATTCCAAAGATAAGCACAAACAATTTTAATGTGAAAGCTAAGGACATTCTTACATCTTGCTGCTTGAGCTCAGAAAGACTGAAATATGTATACATTTGGCTCAAACTTGTTAGCATTACAAGTCAAATATTAGACTGCAGATGTGTATAGAACTATGTAGAAGTATAGAAAAATGGGGATATATTAGGCTGCAATATAATTTATAATACTTATATAAGGATTTTCTATCACTCTGTTAGGGCTGCAAAGTGCTTCAAATGAAATACTGTAAGCTAATTTGTCATTAGAGATGTAAACCCTTTTTGGTTTAACCCATTTCAAGTGCAAAATGAAATATTTTGGTTATTTAGGGAGCATTTAGTGCTCAAAACTGAGCAGTTGAAACTGAAAACCCTTCCAAAATTATCAAAATGGCCCATTTTACACTCAAAACAATCATTTCACATTGAAAATAATCTGAACTCAAAGCATATTACATATACTTATTGGGCATGCATTCTTAGATCTCATGGATATATTCAATGGAGCTCTTCAAATACACCAGTTTCAATTCCAAAAATGTGCTTTAGTGTGTGTGGGAACACAAATGTAGTACTTGTCTGCAACTCTTTAAAGCAACCTCTAAAAATTTTTAAATTTTCTCAAAGTTGCACAGTAATCTGCGGATATCAGCCACATGATTCTAGGAAAAAATGCAGCTACTTTAAAGAGTTATAGGGTTAGAATTAGGTGCTCTAAAACCAGTCCCTATTGATAATATCAATGAGATGTAAATATAAATGAGCAGTTTATTCCTACGAGAAATGTCTTAACAAACCAAAAGGTTTCCTAGGTGCTGCTCAGAACAACTGCCTCTTGCTAAAATTATCAGATTTATTTAACTATTTTTTTTGTTGAATCTACTCATACATACATACATACCAAAAAAAAGCATACCAAATTCAAGGTCTCATGTAATTTCCAAAAACTACTATTTTTAATTTATTAAATTTTTTAACAACCCAACAGCCACTCTCTGGGCAATTTACAAAAAAATCTACAGCACACTTACTTCGTGTTTTGTACTCCATATACTTCCCTGGAAATAAACAAGATAGTTAACTATATCTACTAGCTGCTTTTCTATAACTTATAATGACTTGATCAGCAAGTAATATTTATCTTCATGTAAAAAGCTTCCTCCTACTGATTTCTTTACACCAAAGGTAGTGGAAAAAAGCCAGGCAGGTGGTGTTGTCCTGTGGCAACTCATCTCTCAGCCAAGACAAGGCAGCTGTTCGACCTATTAAAAAAATTTCTCATCAAACGGTATTAAGGCCCTACAATGATTTTCTCAGTTTAGAAAAAATATCCCTTCGTCATAGCCACCTTACAAGCCATTCCTGTAGAAAGATATAATAAACTGTAATAAATTACCAATTGAAGCGAATAAATTAATAAATTAAATAAATGTAATAAATTAAATTAATCAATTTAAATAAAATGCCCCAAATTTATTTTAAAACAGAGGGAATAAACTTATTTTAAAGAAATATTTTCTATTTTTAAAAAAGCAGTAGCGGTGCATAAATTTAGAAGGTTAGCTTTCTGAAAACACTTGGATTTTTTAGTACTGAAATATTACCCATTAAAATACGAACATTTTAATGAGTAAAAAGGAAGATTTGAACTATAAAAGCAGTATACTCCAATACTGTAGTTACCACTGGGGTCTGCCAGAGCTCTGTACACTTTATTATTAATATGCAGACAACAGTCTTCAACAGAAGACTTTTTGGATAGGGAATCTACTTCCACAACTGATCACGTGCAGGACATCCTATCACATATTTTTCAACTACCTGCAGATATACAAAGAATCAGCACAGAATACCTAATCATGAGGTTTAATAATACAATATTTCTACAATATTTCATTGCTAAACTAGTTCACTGTAAGCACTGCAAACATTGTAAGATTAGTTGACCAATACTTCAGGCTACTATCCTAGACTGAATTACTTGACACCAAGTTCTATTTAACCACATATAGGATTGTACTGTTAATTCCTTAAAACTCAGAGATAGAAGTAATATACTTGATCAGCTAAGGTTCTGGTAGATGCTTGTTAACACAAAAGCAATTCGAAATATCAGAAGATACTCTTCTTTAATTATATGTCAAACCTTTGAAATTTTGTTATTTCCCAATTTTCTTAAATCCCAATATTCAAGTAGCTTTATCTGTTTTATAATCAAAATTATCTCTAATGCATCAAAATGTATTCTAGAACATCCTAAGCAAATCAGAAAAGCAGGACAGTCTAGAGAACATGTATTATTTCCAACATATATCAACAAAAAATTGAGCCACATAGAAAATAGTACACAAACCATGTATTAGATCATTGTACAAGTGCATATACAATATACATAATTGTGTTGGCTGTAAACATAAGTTTCCTAACAGAATGTAATGATCTGTGTACTAGAAATTAGAATCATCACAGTTATTAGATACTAAGCTGCCTTAAATACTATTTTTTTTTAAAAAGAGAAACTTACAATAGCAGTTAAAATATATTGTGAAAATTTTATCAAAATATCAGAGAACCCTGGCTTAACAAGCTGCAGCGTAAATAAATTCATACCCTTTACTTATTATGTGCAAATAGGAAAATGAAACAAAAAAGAGCCTCATGTGCCAAACAAACCATATCATGTTGGTTTTGTTTGGATATATTTAAATATTCAGTAGCTAGATGTTAGTATAAAAGAGGAATATACACACAATCAAGAAATTTGTTTACGTTGTGTCTTATTAATCTAACTTCTTACTGATTAGATTCACACACTGCAATAAGCTTTAACATGGTTTTTAGATTTGACTTAGCACTATGTGAACCTAGCTATCATAGCTGGTTCCACAAATCATGCCTAAAGCCAATCAGATTAGTATGGTGTGTGAGCCCAGTTAGTATATTCAGGTTCAATAAAACAAGAACTTAAAAATATGTATCTGAACACTTGAAATGAAGCAATCTTATATCATTAGCAACTACATTTTTCATACTCTAATGCAGGAGAGGCAACTTTTTGGTGGCCCAATATTATATTAATATTTGGAGGACACTCAGAGTCATATTACAAATGGGTTTGAGGGTGGTATTGTTTTTAATTGTAATACTCCAACACTATACTATGCAACACACTTCTCTATGTTGGGGCCACATATCATAGTAAGTTCTGATTTCTTTAGTTTGTCATATTAATCACAACTGGTTAGGTTCAGACAACATACAAAGAAAAAGTATAGTTTACACATCATAATGCACTAAACCAAAAAGAAAGCAAGCTATATTATGTCTCAGCATGATCCTATATTTCTTAACAAAAAACTCGACTATTTGAGTGTTCTACCACTATTAACACAAAAGTTTTATAATACTAGTCAATCTTTGTACAGTACTTAACTATTCTTCATACTTCCAACAGATTAATTTTATAAAATGCAGCACATAGTAACAGAAAATATATTGTATACTGGTGTCACAATTAGCCAGAATTATAATGAATTCTGACTATGGATTCCTCAAGATAAGACTCAGTGGGAAAAAAATTGTGTACAGTCACTCAATCTACAGAAAAAGCCACATATAGGAAAATCTATGTTCATGGTATAATTATATCCAATAAAAATATAAGAATGCATAAATAATACATTCAGACAAATTTAATTAAAACGTTTTAAAACATAAGAACAGCCTAATCAATAACTGATAATCACTACTAATTTTCTGCAATGTTAGATTGATAGTTTTTCATGTTTTGTTTAAAATTAGAATGAGCTCTATAAACATAATGTATTTTATAAATAGGTAGAAAGCTATGATCTACTTTTTCTATGTTCATATTTAAGTATACATTCATCCACATAAACAGTAATTCTAGCTAGAGATGTATGAGTAATATAAAATATTACTGAACTATACCATTCAGAAAGATTTATTGGATTTCCATCCTGCCTTTATTCTGTTCAACTCAAGGCAGAGTACACAATCCTCCTTCCTATTTTTCTCACAACAACTATGTGAGGTGAATTGGTTTGAGAGAGTGCTCAAAGTCACCCAGCCAGGTTCCTTGCCTAAGGCAGGATAAGAACATTTTCTCAGTTTCTAGTCTAGTACCTTAATTGCTACACTAAACTGCTTTTAAACTATTAGAAGTCTAAGGAAGGGTGCTTAACTGTTCAAGTACTGAAAACCCTTACACCTTACAGCTGAAAAATAGTAACTACAGAACCTCTGTATCTGTCTGTAAATGTAGATTTTCTCAAGGTGTATGAAAAAGTATTTCATGCACACATTCAAGATGTTTAGATTCAAAGATTAAAAACAGATTCCAAAATTATCAACCATCATTCCCATTTTCCACTACATTGTACCAGAACTGTCCAAAGTTTTAAAAATTGGTGGTGTGATTTTTAGTCAGTTTTTCTTAATTCCATTTGATATTATGGGTGGAAACCCTGCTTGTGGTTTATCTATGGTGGGGGGAGGGGAGAGTTACAGCTATTAGTGGAGAAGAGATGATTGACTACATTTCTCTACAAATGCTTTGCTAAGTATTTACAAATCATAAAGCAATTCATATTTAGTATTATTTACACCTTATATTTCCTGGAAATTAAACAGTAAAGCAAAGACAGAGATAGTACAAATTGCTGCTAAAAAACAGAGGAAGCTCCTAGAGGTACTTCAGAATTCTACAGTTTACATCTGTTAAGTGCAAGAAATATTTCTTATGGTACAAGCTTTTGTGAGCTATAATCCACTTCTTCATTTGCAAGAAGAATATCTTCCCCCAAAATGCAAGAAAACAGTCTGCACAGCACCCAAGCAACCAGTTATATAGAATAGTTTGACACTCTTGAAAACTTTTCAAGAGTTTAAGAGCCAAGAATTGGTACCAGGAACACTACATGACACAGGCTAATTGTAGTTTTAAAAGGCACCATGATATTATTTTTAAAAGCAGGTGAAGAGTGGATAAAGCTCACATGAAATACACTACCATGTTTCTACCATTCTACCATGTCCCTATAGCAACTATAATGTAGAGTAAGTAAATTTCTGTTATATACAGGGTATCGACCTTTACATACCTGCCACATAACAAACTGATTACATCATGTTTTAACCTGAGTGGATGCACCAAACAGTCTCACCAAAACCTAACTCCTGTTCACTAAAATGTGACAAGTCTGATCGCGTTCCTACATGCAGCCACAAAGCAAACAAAGGATCGCCTTGCATTTTGCAGAGAAAACATATATTAAATTTTCCCATTTAAGCGTGCTCCAGTTATCAGCTTATCACAGGGGAGCTGCAGTGCTCATTGCTGAACGATTACTTTCAAACCAAAACAAGACCTTCAATAACCTCGTCCCAGAGAAAAAAAACGAAATCTATCAGCTAGAAGTTTGTCCTGCAAACCTCGCTGGGGGCCGGAAGGAGATTCTTTACGGCTGTCTGTTCGGCGAAGTTCTTGAGGCAACAGGGTCTAAGGGCAATGCGTTACATTACGGGCCTTTTTCACCGGGAGAAGCAGGTCCCGAAAGTAATAGTACACCTACGAACCAACCCTCTCACACACACTTATGAAGGAGGAGTGCATTCTGCACTATCTGTTCCTTACCCAGAGTTTCAGGCATCAGGGGCAACGCGATGCTCCGACGCGGACCCCGAACGGCGCTCGCACCCCGGAGGCATAAAGGGCAAAGCGAGACACAACTAGGCCAAGCGCTGCCTCCGCGAGAGATGCAAGCGAGAGGGGGCTTGTGGCGGGAAACCCAGCTGGGGGGCCGGAGAAGCAGCTGAACCGAGATCACGGCACCGAAGAGCGCGGCCTCTCCTGTGCCGCCTCCCGCGGCGGGGCCTCCCCCTAGCTCCGAGCACCGAGGAAGGAAAGGCGAGAGGACGCAAACGGGCTGGGCCTCGGGGCTCCTGCACTCCCGTGCTAAGCGTCGCGCCGCCGCCGCGACGTCTTCCTCCCCCTCCTCTTTCCCTCACACATCTCCCCCCGTTCTCGCTCCCTCAGAGAGACAAAAGCAAACGGAAACCGAGTGGGATGAGGCAGGCCGCAGGGAGCCCAAACCGCACCGGACCCGGCAGAAGCCCTCCCCCAGGCGCCCGCGGACTCCCGGGCAGATTCGTAGTTGGGCCGCAGCAGAGGAGGTGGTAGCGGGGGAAGAATAATAGGGCCGAACTCACCGCATGAATTTTCTTGTCCCGAGGATCCAAGATGGCTGAGCACCCCACACGGAGGATGCTGGGGGAGCGACCTTTACCCTCTGACCCCACCGCTGCCGTCGTGACCCCGCCGCCGCCGCCCGGCAGCGACTACGGGACAAGCGGGAAGGCAGACGCGGTAGGCTGGCCTAGAACCGCCTTTCCGACTGAGGCTCGCTCCCGCCCCTGAGAGAAACGAGGCCGCCCGCCTGCCTTCTTCGCGCGCGGCAGGATTCGGGCCTCGTTCTAGCCGCGCTTTGCCCGTCCCGAGGCGGCTGGAAGCAGCAGTGGAGCCGCCGCCGCCTCCGTCGGGATCTCGGGGCCCAACTTCCGAGAGAGCGGCCTTGCAGGAACAGTGAACAGATTCTGAGACATCCGGGGAAAGGGGAGGGGGCTTTTTTACACGGTGGAAGGAGGAAGCTGCTCCACACATGCACGCACGCACGCACACACAGACTCATTCGGGCCATTTGGAAAGCGAAGAAACGGTAGCCGTAGTTTCATACCAAGTCTAGCGTTGAGGCTGGGGAGAACTCAACTCTCCTCCCCCCACTACCCCCGTCAGGCTGTAATATTTTGCAGTTACTATTCCGCAGTCACTTAGGTATTTTTTTCCAAAGTGACATTTCTAAATATGCAAATAACCCTCCTGGACCCCCTACAGGTGTATTTCAAGAGGTGTATATAGTACTTCCCCATTTTTTTTGTGCATATAAGGTTTTTGTGTAAGAATATGACTACATTGTGCAATCCTCAGAATAACAACTTGTTAAGGACATGTATTTGTATTTCTACCCAATACAGAAGGAGGATGGGCTCAAATTCCAACTGGGACTACAGCAAGTGTAGTGATACCTCTGAGCATTGATTAAAATAGAAGAAACCCAAGTCTAAGCCATTGTCAGGGATGGGTTCCCTGAGCCAGTCTATTTTTCACCTCTCCTACCGCAGATATTTGTTGCGAGGTTAACAATGAAAGACAGGAGTACTAAATACAACATGTTGATTCTAGAAAACATTCAGTAAATAAGTAAAATTGTAGAATCGGGTATGGTCCCCTTACACAGGATATCAGATTCAGTACTAGGCACTGTATTTAAACTTAAGGTCTTAGGGCCAGGGTATGTGGTAATAACATTTTAGTGCCATACTCAGTGTGCTAATCTTTAAAACAGGCAAGGTGACCCAGTTTAATTTTTTAATTAGAGCGGGTATCTCCATCAGTATGTAGATACATTCTTGGGTTCATAAGCTGCAGTGTTTAAATCTGGTTCCTTTTCCTGATGGAAATGAAAACTGCACAAATCTACAACTACAGCATCTCTTATAATTGAGTAGCAGAGTTTGACGAAAAGACCCTAATGAAACAACTCCCACAAATGTGATCTTGTAATTGTAATCTCCACAGATCATAGTATTTTGGATGATAAATTGCTTTTTCCTACCTAATATTCTATAAAGTAATATATCAAAATGGTACAGAGGGTTGGCTTTTTAAATATATGGAACATATAATGGGGTGTGGGTGGGGAACAAATTAAATCTTCCAATTGCAGGGCATAAATTAAACACTGCAGTTTGCTGTAGTGGTTAAAGCACCAGACTTGAAACTGGAAGACAGTTCTAGTCCTGCCTAAGGCAGAAAGCTGGATGACCTTAGCCAGTCACTCTTTCCCAGCCCTAGGAAAAAAGCAATAGCAAACTATTTCCAAAATCCTGCCAAGCAGACTGCAGGAACTCATCCAAACACACACAAAAGTGTCTCATATGATATAAAGGTGTTATATAAATGTAAACATTTTACATAGGAAAAAAACTTCCTGTTGCATTTAAAAGGCTGTCTTCCCTAAAAATGTGTTTAGACTTGCAGATTTTAACAATGTGCCTGGATTTTATTTGTGCTGTCCGTACCAAAATCCTTGTATCTGATTGGAGTCAATTTTAGGCATTATTATATAGATTATTGTTTTAGATAGGAAATTCCTTGCAAGTCATATGTAAGTATTCAGTTATGACAATTATGTCTTGTTTTACTATGTGTACAAATGATCATCTGCCAAGAACAGTCAAATGTAACTCCTGGTGACTTCATAGTCACATATGTTGAGCTTTCTTGATAACAATACACAAATGACTTGCCATTGCTTCCTATTGTGTTCTTTCAACTCCCCCACATAGCCTATTTCCTAGTGGTGTTTCATCCTTGCTTTTTGATATCAGCCAAAGTCAATTAGGTACTGCCACCTAGCTGGGCACTCCGTATGTAGAAAATATGTAGTACTTGAAATAGCATTAATTGACAATTCTGTTGGGAAATTCCCTTACTGGATTAGGCTTTTGGGGAAGTATAACTTGTTGAAATGGGAGTCACAAATCATCTTTATTAGACAATTGCGAAGCACTACCTAACTATTGGCGATAAAGACAGCAGCACCTAAGTGACTATGGCTGATCCCCACAAAGCTGAACAGTGTTGGACATAGTTAGTATATGGGTGAGAGATCACCAGGAAATAAAAAGACTGTAGGATAGATTGAGAAGTTAAAAAACATTCTAGAAGATGACAATGGCAAGCCATTTCTGTGCTACTGCCAAAAAAGCTATGTGGACTTGTCCATGTTGCTTCCAGAATAACTGGAGTCTTTATTTCTGTTTTGCTGTTAGGTCATTCAGTTCTTTCCCACTCTTTGTATGCAGTGAGCAACAGCTTTCCAGGCTTGTTTGTCAGTATCTGCTTTTCTGAGTACTTGTGAGCTCTTGCTCATGATATTGATAGTGTCTAACCATCTTTTCATTTGCTGGCTTCTTTCTAAATTGCCTTTGATTTTTCCAAACATCAGGGTCTTCTCCAAAAATCCTTGCTTCTGTATTATGTATCCAAAATAAGCTTTAGTTTCACTATTAGCTTCAAGACTGATTTATTCATCTGCTATTGAAAAAAACCTCTGAGCACTTTTTTGCAGCACCACAATACAAAGGCATCAATTTTTCTTTTTTTCAGATTTTCTGTTAGTCTAGCTTTATAACTGAAGAGGCCATATCTTGACAACATCTTTACTGTCAGCATGATCTTTTGACTAGATTTGTAATAGTGTTTCTCCCCCAAAGCAGATGTCACTCTCATGGTTGCAGTCTCTATCACTGTGGCTTTTGAGGTCAGGAAGATAAAGTCTGTTATTTCTTCCATTACTTCTTCACATATTTGCACTCAACTGGTGATAACAGCTAATTTTGTTTGGGCTCACATCAGTCTTGACAACTGCCTGGACAAGTTCCTGCATTTTTCTCGGCAACATTTTGGGAAGTGGTTTGATGTTTTAGGTCTGAGACAGAGTGACTGATCCAAAGTCACCCAGCTAGTTTTCTGCCTAAGGCAAGACTAGAACTCATGGTCTCCTGTTTCTAAGCTTCTGATTTTAACCATTACACCAAACTGGCTCTCAACAGCTGGCATACCGCTGGTTTTTGTTTTTATTTATTTTTTATTAATATTGAGCATCAGAGCAGCTGTTGTAGTCCCATCTTCTGTTGCTTCCTGAACAACATACAGATTTTTAATACACAGATGAAGTGGTCTGATATATCCATATTTTTAAGGGCAATCCACAATACCTTACGGTCTGTGCAGGTAAAAACTTTAGTAAAGTCAATACAGCAAAAATAAATATATTTTAAATACTTTTTCCTTTTTCATTATCCTTTGGAAGTTTGCAATGTGATCAAGGGTTCATTTGCTTTTTCTGAAACCTTGTAGCTCCCGTTTCATATATTTTGAGATAAGTGCAGTTATTTATTAGTTTGAGCATTCTTTAGCACTGCCTTTTTGGTACTGAACTATAAATTAGTCTTTTCCAGTTGTTTGGCCAACTCTGCTTTCTATAACTGCTTACAAACTATGAATAGCACTTCAGAACACTTCTACTAGTATTTCAACAACTACAACTTTTTGTTAGTGATATTTTCTAGGACTATTTAACTTATTTTCCAAAATGCCTGACTCTGCATTGTAGCTCCAGAATTCCCTCAAGCCACTACTGGATATCTATCTATGACCACATCTACTTACTTCATGGGCTAAGACTTGTATTGATGCTAAATACAAATCTTTACTGGTAGCTTTTTCTGACCCATGACTTTTAGACTAAATTTTGTTACCTTAGACTTTGACTTGGGAACAGTCCCTCTTGAGATGTCCCTTTTCTCCATACTTGAAGCATTTGGAGAGTGCTCTGTCAGGATGCTAGCCCCTAGTAGCAGATTGGGTAGAATCATAGAATTGTAGAGCTGGAAAAATCCACAATAACAGTCTAGTACAACTCTTTGTGATGTGCAGTAAAACCAATTAAAACACCTATGAGAGGTGACTGTCCAGTCTCTTAAATCCTCCAGAGATGGAGTACTCACAGTCCATGTAGGTAGACTGTTCTACCTTGTACAGATGACATATTTAAACAAGATCTAGTAGCTACAACTTACACGCATTATTTTTGGTCCTAGTTTCTGTGACCATGGAAAATACAGTAGTTCTTGACAGTCTTTCCTATAGTTTCCCTTTATGTACTTGAACATGACTATTGTGCGTCACCTCAAGTCTTCATTTTTCCAAACTGAGAATTCTAGGTTTCTTCAGCCTATCATCATAGGATATATTCTCAAGTCCTTGTATCAACTTGGCTGCCCTAAATCCTCTAGCCTATCAATCTCTTTCTTGAAAACTGATGCACAGAATCTACACAGTATTCCAGATGTGTTCTCCACTGCTGAGTACAGACGAATATTGACTTTGAATTTCTTTGATAAAGTGCTTCTTCTAATGCAGCCCAGATCTATGTAAACCATTCTGGCAGCTGTCTCATACTTTTGATTCATGCTCATCTTGTTGTCAATGACCACACCCAAGTACTTTTTGATGTAGCATTTCCTGGCCAATAATCCCCCATCTTATATGCCTGTCCTTCATTTTTTCTCCCTTATATTTCTGCCTGTTGGATGACATCTTGTAGTCTTTCAACCTGTCCAGATTAGATAGCAATCTTGCTACCTGATCCTGCGTGTTGGCCAGATCTCCCAATTTTGTGTCAATTGTAACTTTGATAAGCAGCCCATCAGTCCCATCATCCAGATTCTAGTAGAAGCATAAAGGTTAATATTTTCCAGCTTGGTGTAGAGCCATTAATGCTCACTCTCTGAGTGCAGTTAGCCAGCCAGTTGTGGACCCACCTTACTTTGGTGCTTTCTAAACCTCATCTTACCTACCTTATCTACTTTTTTTTTTAATCAGTTCAATCATGTCTGATTCTCAGAGACTGCCTAGACAAATCCCTGTAGTTTTCTTGGCCAGTTTTTTCAGAAATGGTTTGCCATTGCCTCCCAGGGCTGAGAGAGAGCGACTGGCCAAGGTCACCCAGCTGGCTTTATGCTAAGGCATTACTAGAACTAACAGTCTCCCGCTTTCTAGCCTGATGCCTTAACCACTAGTCAAACTGGATCTTAGCTACCTACTATTATTAGCTATTTATTATTATTAACTTATTAATAAGAACATCATGGTGTAGAGAATCAGGGAGATGACCTGGAGGGAAATAGAGAAGAACCATTAAATAAGCAAAGAAGACTGAAACATTCCTTTAAGTCCTGGGAAACTTGATAGTATTTAGAAGAGACTTGAGCAGGGTCCTTCCTGATTCACTGGGATATAAGAGGGAAGGGAGGTAAAGTACAATCAGGCTTACCAGATTCTGTTACAGCCTATGTCAAGAAAAGTGTAGTTCTATTCTTCCTGTGGAGTCTGTTTCCTGATCTGGTTTGCCCCAGATGGCTGACACATGTAGAACCTTTTCAAGAGTTTCCTTAAATCAAGGAAGATTGTATCCAGATTATGCCTGTCTGCTAGAGTAGTTCCCCTGTCAAAGAAGGAGAGAAGATTTTTTACAAAGCATATTGCCAGGGTGAGAGAGAAGGGTAAAGACAACATGAAACTTTATTAGCAAGAAACATAAAATTGTAGGAAAAACTCCTTTTAGTTCTAAATATTTAAATGCAGGAAATCTGTGTTGAAAAACAAATTACAATGCTGTTCCAATCTGAAGATCCAACAACTGCAAATGAATGGAACAAGAAAAAAGTCCCAGAAGAATATATGGAAATAAATGGTAAAATTCAGCAGATAAAATGGAACTGTTCTATTACAAATAAGGGGAAATTGGTTTTAAGAGATCAGTGGCACACATTTCCTGAATATTTGTTTCAAACTGACAGAAAACACAATATTTTTAAACGTGCAGAGAAAAAATGGTTGCAATATATACAAAAGACAAAAATTAAACTTAGTGCATTTCTAATGAGACAGGGAAGGAGCTTATTTCTAAGTTGCACTGCATAAGGGTGATTACAGTAGAATTAAAGACTGATCCTACTCATCAGTGAATGTGATAAGATTCTAACCATGTTTGAAAGAGCTACTAAAATATGGAACTTTAGAAAAGATGACTTCATTAAATTCATGCCAAGTGTGATTAAAGAAGACCTGGCAAACATCTAAAATGATCTCTCTGAAGAATAAAGCTGCTTCATATGCTTCCTTTAAAGCAATTGTATACACAATTTGATTTTTTTTTCCAGAAAAGGCATAGATCTTCATACCCCAAAGCAAAGAAATGTTGGGTAGGATTTGGTACACAATTGTTAAAATTATTGAATAAATGATTAGACAAGAGTAAGGTAGACAGTTTAGTGTAGATGATAAAAATGACCTAAATCTATTGTGTTTTCAATTACCCCAGGAGTTAAATATAAGCTGAATAGTTTGGAGTTATCTTCAGATTGGGTACTTCTGAACTAAAAGAACCTAGCCTGAAAGACCGTACAATTTGTTTAAGTTTGTTTTGGCCAGGAAATCCACAGTACTTTTAAGAAAAGATGCAAAGATGGGAAGTTATAATTGTGGCAAAAAGGAGCCTAAGAAGGCTGATACTGTAGTTACATCAGGAGGCCAGTGGCTGGCCGGAAACCAGAACCATGAAATGAAGTGCCACAAAAAATAGAAAACAAGTTCTTTGATACCAGCTTCTTAATGACAGTAAGATGATGTGTGATTGTTGGTAAAAAAAAAAGGGGGGGGGGAGTGGTTGACACAGATACCACTTGTCAGTTACACATTCAAAACTGATGGATAGAAAATGCATTTTTCCTAAAGATTAGGAAGCAAAGGTCCTTTTAAATTATCAGTGGGAAGAGTATTGGGTTGAGAGGAGAAAGAGTTGTTTGAAATAATAACAATGGAACACCAATTTGTACCACTTTATAAGAAGAGACATCATGACTCCCAATACAGGTCTGAAGAAGGTGGAAGAGGAAGCAAGAAAGCTAGTTTTCACTGCTAAAATGCATGTGGTTAACAATAGTAAACAATTCAGTAGTAGAAGCATTAGCAACAGTTTCAGGTGAATCAGCAGAAGAATAGCAAACGGTGACTGCTGCTAAGAAAGTATAATGCCAGGCAGAAGGGAAGGAAAAGCCAGCCGCGGTTGTGGTTGAGAAA
Organism: Candoia aspera; assembly: GCF_035149785.1. Classification (NCBI taxonomy): domain Eukaryota; kingdom Metazoa; phylum Chordata; class Lepidosauria; order Squamata; family Candoiidae; genus Candoia; species Candoia aspera. The sequence goes on from NC_086159.1 coordinate 46,045,907, forward strand.
ATGAAATAGTACTGCAGAACAGGAGGTGGATAGAGCTGAATGAAAAGAAAGGATTGAAAGAATCCTTGGGTTCAAGAGGTCTGTTACCTTCCATAACTCTTCTAAGGCTACTGAGTGCTCACATGATTTAAACATTAGGATAAAAAGCCTGAGAAACCTATCCAGTTAATAACAGGTGCAAGAAAAGAATACACTCTCTACGACTGTTACAAAATATTCAACATCACCTTTATGATTCCTAGTTCTGTCTAGAAACTGTGGATTTGTGTGTGTGTGTGTGTGGATATACTGTGGCAGCAGTGTTCTACAGGTAGTCCTCAATTAATGACCACAATTGGGATCAGAATTTTGGATGCTAAGCAAAGCAGTCATTAAGCGAATCTGACCCAATTTTATGACCTTTTTTGCGACAGTCATTAAGCAAATCACAGGCATTAAGTGAACCATGTAATCATTAAGCAAATCATGTGGTTCCCCATTGAGATTGCTTGCCAGAAGCCATCTGGAAAGGTCAAAAATGGCAATCGTGACCATGGGACACTGCAACTGTCATAAATGTGAACTGATTGCCATGCACCCAAATTGTGATCACGTGACCACGGGGACCCTGTGACGGTTGTAAATATGAGGACCGGTTGTAAGTTGGTTTTTTCAGCACCAGTGTAAGTCTGAACCATCACTAAAAAAATGGTTGTTAAGCGAGGACTACCTGTACCAGAATTCCAAGTAATTCAAAAGCTAATGATGTACCATATAATGACATGTACTAATCATCAGTATAAAGAATCCCACCCCGCAAAGGGCATAGCTCATTCTTGTATGTATCAAGGCCAGTAACATGAAGCTCTATAGATACACAAGTGAGAGGTTCATAAAATAAAACCCTTTGCACAGATAAAAAAATACCCAACACTATACAGGAAGGACATTTGAGTTGTGTAGAAAGGAAAGGGCAGTCTACACATCCAGACAAAAATCCCACATTGAAAGGACAACTCAGTTTCCCAGATTTATTTACAAAAATGGATTTTGGAGATAGGAGTAATCCAAGAATGCACGTACAATTTTGACTAAGTCATAATCCCTCTGCAAGCACCCACATCCAAATTCCATTAAATTCTTTTTATTATTATTTTACATCTGCAGTACATTAATGCCACCATAAATTTATTATGCCAGCCTATTTTTATATTCTAGTGACATAAAAAGATTTATGTAATAATAATCTTTTCATCCTTGGGAGAAGAGCAATGACAAATCTCGATAAAATAGTTAAGAGCAGAGACATCACACTGACAACAAAGGTCCACACAGTTAAAGCAATGGTGTTCCCCGTAGTAACATATGGCTGCGAGAGCTGGACCATAAGGAAGGCTGAGAGAAGGAAGATCGATGCTTTTGAACTGTGGTGTTGGAGGAAAATTCTGAGAGTGCCTCAGACTGCAAGAAGATCAAACCAGTCCATCCTCCAGGAAATAAAGCCAGACTGCTCACTTGAGGGAATGATATTAAAGGCAAAACTGAAATACTTTGGCCACATAAGGAGAAGACAGGACAGCCTGGAGAAGATGCTGATGCTAGGGAGAGTGGAGGGCAAAAGGAAGAGGGGCCGACCAAGGGCAAAATGGATAGATGATATTCTAGAGGTGACGGACTCGTCCCTGGGGGAGCTGGGAGTGTTGACGACCGACAGGAAGCTCTGGCATGGGCTGGTCCATGAAGTCACGAAGAGTCGGAAGCGACTAAACAAATAAACAACAACAATCTTTTCATGCAGCAGTTACAACAGAAGGGCAGAACTGAACTATATAATGTAGTGTAGTACTTTTAAGCACATGTTTTTCTTTAAGAATAAATTACCTTTACTGACTTGAAAAAGCATCAAAGAAAGCAAGCAAAAATTATTACCACCCAAAAAAAAGAGAGAGAGAATTATGGTAGGAGGAAAGAGTCAACAACCCATTCACTTTGAAAATGAAACAAAAGTAGAAGTGAAACACTTAGGTAAAATAACAATTTAATCCCTGAAGACTATACAGAAAGAATTGTTCTTGTGGTGCGAGAATAAGATGCTATTCAAGTGAAACTGAAAAATGACAGAAGAGAAGAAGTGATCACAAAACAAGTTCATTAAAGTTAAAGTTCACTGTCAATGAAATATTTTGGAGATCAGAATGGAGATTTAAGGAACTGGACGTTTTGCAATATAATGGGTGATCCTGAAACATCAAGGCTAATTCTGCTAGGAAAAATAAACATAAGAGTTAGTTTGTGGGCAGGAAGAACAAGCTTTTATATTTCTACTGCTCAAAACAACTTAGGTACCAGTCAGTAACACAACAGACAAGATGGACAATTGTTCAATATAATTTTTATCTACCATATCAGCAATGATTAATTTTATCTTATCCATAAAACTTGGACAGGAAATAATTATTCTGATTATTTTAAATAACAGTAATAAGAAAAATTTTAAAGCAGATATATTATAGTTTGTGTTTTGGCTCCTACAGTGCTAAATATAGTATGTGAGTGTTAATCATTTAATCTCTGTTGTTATTTTTTTATTCCAGTTTATTCACCATGTTCCTTGTACAATGAGTACATTAATGTTGAACTGTATTCTTATTTGCATGTATTAATATAACCATATTACACAAAAGTTGTCAATGTTTTTCTGATCTCATTACACACAGACCATCTTATTTTTTTCCACTAATGCTATAACCTGTAAACTACCTAACAAGCTATTTAATTAAAGTTCTAGGGTTGTCTTCTGCAACTGAGATTTTTTGTGTGTGTGTGACTAACCACAAGTACGTTTTTGTTAGTAAATTAGTATTATTTCCATGAAATATAGCAAGAAACTTCTGTATATTCTGTGGCAAGAAACAATTCTTAAAATAACAAGTTTAAAGAGCATCTACTACAAACAGAAACCATTGTATGTTACCAGAACCTAGAGTCATTATATGGTGTTCATCCTTAAGTAGAAGCTAGATCAAGAAATGGCATCACATTTCTCATGCCCAAATTGGTACAAAAAAACAAGACCACTTAATAATTGTGTATGATTACTGATATGCATGAATGAGCAAAGAGATAAATTTAACAGTCAGATACCAAGTTGAAAGATGATACATGTATATATGAGCTCAGCTTCAATCACTAAGTCTTAAGTGTAGAGTTATTCTTACACTAACTCAGGGTACCTTTTAGATGCAGATAGTCCTTATTTAGTGACTGCCTCATTTAGTGACCATTCACAGTTATGAAGTGATGAAAAACTAACTTTATGACTGGTCCTCACAGTTACAACTTTTGCAGGTCTGTAAAGCAAAGAAAAGCTAAGTAAGATCATAAGCACAGTTGCAGTTTCACTTAGTGACTGCTTTGCTTAACAACCAACCTGCCAGTCCCAATTGTGGTTGCTAAATGACAACTACCTGTATTGTCAAACCCCATTCAGCTGGACAAGATCGACATGCAAGAACGACACAGATTTCAGTAAGATACTTTTAATGCTAGTAATGCTGAGAGATTAATACAGACTCCCGGAAACTGTTAAGAAGAATTTCCCAGCTTCATTTATAGTGAATTAATTAAGGTAGAGTCTCTTTGAGTGATTTGAAATGCTTCTTCCCAGGTTTCTTGCCACCTAGGTGAAGTTGCCATTTATGAGATAAATGGCCAGTTGAATCACACCTCTTGATTGTTTATGTCTCTTCTCTCATACATTTTGATGAGACCAAAATTGGTAATATCCACAACGTAGAAAATAATAGCTTGGCATGCTATGGCAAGGAATTAAAAAGAAAAAAAAATAGTGTTATGAATTTTTAGACAGGGATTTAACAGCAAATAGTAACAGTACTATTACATTTATGGCACAAGGACATGTAGAGTTCTCTAGAGAGTTCTAATAATCCCATATGAACAGCAATATTGCAGAAGGTGCACCGTCATGCAGCTAAAACAGTAAGTGTGATAAATACTTTCTCACATACTCAAAAGGTATAAAACACTGGAAAAGTAAAGTTACAATCTTTCACTGGAATAAAGATACTTAAAAATAAGCTGCTTTGGTCACAAGGTTAACAGCACAACAAAGCTTTCTAAAACTCTACAATAAAGGACAAATTCAGAAGATTTGGTCACCATTATATTAAGAAACATTTTTTCTAATACATTATTCTCCTTGTATCATTTTGGAAAGAAATATTGAACATGGATGTTTAAAATGTATTTCTTTTCAAGAATACTATATATATATGTATATGTGTGTGTGTGTGTGTGTGTGTGTGTATATATATATATATTTACATATTTGCCTTTTTTAAATTTGTTGCTTTTTTTAAGCTTTCTTTTTAACTAGTGATTTTTTAATGATCTTTAAGTAAAAATTCTCAAATTCAGAATGATCCAAAAACACAAAAATAACATGTTCAAGACAAACCAAAGTTACAGTTTTTCCCATATGTTATAAACTTAATTAATGTGAGAGCCTCTAACCTAAATATCTTCAAAAGAGAATTAGATTTAAATTATGGCTGATGGATCCCACTGGCTTTTAGCAACCACAAGAGTTTAAAAAAAATTATCTGTAGAATTGTGCAATCAGTGGTATTTCCTGTGATACTATATGGAAGTGAAAGTTTAACTTTGAAGAAGCAGGATATGAACAGTAATTATGCTTCTGAATTTTGGTGTGCAAGAAGACTCCTGAGAATAATGTAGACAGCCAAGAAAACAAACAAATGGATCATCAAACAAATCAACCCAGAGTTGTCACTCAAGGCACAAATGACCAAGCCCAGTACTTCAGACACATTATGCGAAGACCTAGCTCCCTGGAGAAGGCTATAATGCTGGGAAAGGTGGAAGGAAAGAGAAGAAGAGGATGATCATCAGCAAGGTGGGTGAACTCAGTTATTGTAGTGATGGATGTGCCATTGGAAGACCTGAAAGACCAGGTTAGGGACACATCATCATGGAAAAAATCTATCTATGTGCTAGCTAGGAGTCAACAATGACTTGATGGCATATTATAATAATTTTAAAAAACCATAGTCAAAAGGAGTTTATTTATTGGTAATGCTAGCTGTTGGTGATAGATTTTGCAATCCAAAATGTCTGCAGCAAGGTCCACAGGGGGTCAAAACAGGCAAGATAGCAGTTGTGGTATTGTGACCAAAGCATTGCTCCATTGTACATATAATGGGGTGTGATGTTTATTATAATAAAAAAACCAGCATTTTGCATGTTTTGATACTCAACACAGATGCCACTGCTGCAAGACACATGAAGATTTTGGACACTAAGTAGCAAACTGATGGGCCAATAAAACTAAAACAGCACAATTCTATATATATGGGCATAATCCAAAAAGTAGCCTATAAACACATGACTATTTTACAATAAAAAAGTACAATCTTTTATATATGTTTACTGTGAAGAAAGCCCTGCTATAACTGATGGAGTTTTTAAAGGTTAATAAAAGAACTCCAAGCAGCTAACAGCCATCCTGCAGAGTAGAAGCATGAACCAAGAAAGGAACTTGCACATTAAGCTTAATTACGTTCAGAAATAAATTCAGTCTTCACACAGTAGTTAGATGAAGAAAAAATAGAGATAGCTTATTTTTATTCAGTAGATCTGGATACAGATAGGTTCATAGTAGAACACATTTAATCATCACTGGTTCTTTGCAGACACTTTCTATGTGGAATAGAAAGTGTGCGTGCAGGCAAGATGGTAGGGAGAGGAGCTGCACATAGCACCTCCTGCTTGCAGGTCTGCAAGAAGGATAACAGAGATTGTTAATCCCCAAGCCCAAGAAGGAGGAGGCAGTGGAAATCAGGTGACCCGTGTGACATCCCACAAGCACAATAGAGGTGTGTTTGCTAGAGAGACCACCTTATGCTTATGAGACAATGCTGAGTTGACCCCTGATAATTCCAACAATAATCACTGGAGTTCCCTTCTCACTAAAATATAGACACTTTGAGTTAAACTGTAGGTGGAAAGTGAAAAATGTGTTCAAAACTGTGCTAGAGTATTTGGTTGAATCAGATAAGTTATAGCATATAAGCCTTAAATTTGCTTTTAGACTTCAGCCCACTCAGCTCAATGGCATTTGTATTGGTGAGGCAGCCATTAAATCATGCCATGGCTGTTTTAAGGTCACTGAGTATTCCCATTAGGATAGATGGCCAGAGAAACCTGTTTAGCTAATACAGAAGTAAGAAAAGAATAAATCTATATGACTGTTACAAAACATTCAAACCACTTTTATGACATCTAATTCAACTGTGGATCGTTATACACACACACACACACACACACACACACACACACTGAGGGCAGCATTGTTCCAGCATTGTTTTAATGCTAATGTTTTAATATATATCTGTATAGGCGTAAGTTAACATCAAAAGCATCCATTTTCCCAATTGCTTGGGGGAAAAGGAATCAGATTATTTCCACAGGTTGATCTCTTGCACTAATCTGCACAAGGCTTGCTTCAAATAAAAATATGTCATTGGCTAAATGTGAGGTGAAATACTGTCCTAAGATTTCCATTGTACTGAGAGAGAGAGGGAGAAATGGTGAAATAAATTATTCCATTCAACTTTAACTGTCAACACTTCTTTCCAAATCCTATGTGATCTCATCAATCATCGATTATCTCTTGTATTAAGTGGGACGGTTTGTTATGGAGATTATTTCATAGTGACAGTGTAAACCTGCTTGTTAATAACCATAGGTTGCAACTTAGTACATGTATGATATCCAGCCCATGTCTTGTTATGTCCTTGTCTTTTTGACTGAACGTAGCAGATAGCATAGTATCTATGCCAGTGTTTCTCAACCTCAGCAATTTGAGGATAGGTGGACTTCAGCTCCCAGAATTCCCCAGCCAGCAAGCACATCTTCAAGCTGCCAAGGTTTAGATACAGATCAGTGCTTCTCAACCTTGGCAGCTTGAAGATGCCCTTGCTGGCTGGGATATACAGTACTATACGATAGATAGTAACATAGTAACCACGCTGGAGAGCCACATTTACAAGGAAGTGTTCCAAAGATGACTGAAGCAACACCAAGACCTAAACAATTGAAGATGATACTGGAAGATGAAAGTGGGAGTGCTGACTGCCCTGTGCAGGAGACATGCATGATTACGGATACCTACCACAAGCTATAAGCGGAGTTTTAGAGAAGGGCAGAGCAGATGTATAAACAAACTTGAACTTTGGAAGCTGCTTCTGAATCGGTAAAATGGCTCATTTTACACTGCTTTGTCTGCACATGCTAACTTTTGAAGCTCTGTATAAACCACAAGGCCTTAGATTATTTTCGAACTTCAGAAGCATTCTTAATCTGAAAAAAGAGAGAGATAAATATGAGTCCCATTTTTCAGTCAACCATTGCTCTTGCTAGTATCTGCTATAAAGCTCCACTTTTCTGAAAGTGTAAGTTTTATTGCCAAATATATCTTAGCATCTTCTAGTTCTGTTTGTTTAGAAGAGAAAGAGGTAAATCACTCTCCATGACAAAGTGTGACAGTGTGAAATGCCCCATTCAATCATTTAACTCCTCCATAACATTTCCTTTCATTCCTCCTCCCAACTGGAGTTATAATGTACCCCCCTCTACACACACACACACACACACACACACACACATCAATCAATCATCCCATGGCCACTGAGAATACTCAGTCTTTATCTCCCTAATTATCCTTAGCCTTTTTTTTTTTACAGACTTGCTGATACCTCTCACCTTTAGAGTTGCTGGCCTTTTGGCTACATAAGCAGTGATGTTCTTGCCCATGTGTCATAAATAGAGAGAAATCAAAAACCACTCAAGCCCTCAAGTGCCCACTCCTACAACACAGAAAGCCCAATTCTGATCTATTGATACATGCGCAGCTGTACTAAGGATGGGTAGTTTGCTTAGCATGTCTTGCAAATGGAGACAAGCAGCCAAGCGATCAGAGCAGTACTGTAGTGCACTACGCAGTCAGTAAATCAAAAATGGTGTTGCTATGCCATATGAAGACTGACTCAGAATCCATCCATATGGAGCTTTTGAAAAAGATTGAAAAGGTATTTGATCTCTTTCCAAACCCTGCAGTAAAGACAGGGGGATACAGCTGCTGTTACAGTCCTGTATAAACAACATGAATTACACCATTTTTGCTATTGCTCTGTATCATGAGAGAGAAATTTGCAGATCATAAAGAAACAGAGGGGAAAAGGTGCAGCTGCAGAAGGAAGAATGCCAGGACAGACAGAGTAATTTCTGTTCCATTTCTATGAACCTACGTTTCAGCAAAGAAAGGCATGAATTACTTTCTGCGTACATAACATGTCAAGCCGAGCCCTATTTCAAAGGACTTCCTTCACTGTGCACCATTTGATGGGAACAGCACTTCTCTCAGAGCACAGCTGAACAAACGGCTGAACCCCTGTGTGGAAAATGAAGGATTATCGCTGTATGTGCCTGTTGTGTTGGCTTCCAACCGTTTCACTAATATAGGGCTCTGAGTTAGCTCCTGCCCAGTCTGTCACTGCCTTCTTTTAACAATGCTGAAAAGGAGCCCTTCCCTAAGATTGTGCATCAGCTATAGAGGGGAGCTTCATAAGCCCTGAAAAAGATGCAGTTGTGTGAAGGTGTTCCTGAGAGGTACTGTGTGAGAATTTGAAGATACATTTTGCCCATTGAATCCAGACTTCTGCACAGCCCTAGTTTTATTTGACACACATATATGCATACATTTACATTAAAACGTAATCTCTTTTTAATAAAATTTCCCTTTCTATGCGGATATCAGGCAGCGTTAGTGGTGCCACTTTATGAGAGTATGGCTATCTGTTCAGCTCTCAGAAGCATTTTCCATACTTTTTATTTAGGATTGGAATGAAAATACATAACAAGGCTCCTTGAGTACAATACTATTTCTAATGGTACTCCAAAACCTGGAAGCTACTTAACTAGCTCTTTATTGATCAGTTATACTTCTAATCTACACAGTAACAGGGTTCTGGATTGCACAGCTGTGAAAAGAATGTTGTATCTTAAATTAAACTAATCAGCAGATCCACACCTAGGGTCCATTTTAATTTGTGCTGCTGCAGTGAACTATGTCATGTGAAGGCTGGAATACCATCTGATTTTTTTTTCTTAGTTCCTGCATTATCCTGCTCATGTAAATAAAAAGATAAAGATACCGTAGTGATGCTGGTAACTGCATCCTACACTTTTTCAGCAGTGTTATGAAAGTGGTTTGGCAATGCCTTTTCTTGATTTTGTTTTTTTACTTCACAGACCAGTCTACAGCTCTGGAATATTCCCAACTTGTATACCATCTAAATTCTAACCAGGGCTGACCACGCTTAGCTTCCAAGGTCAGTCAAGATTGTCTAGGAACTGCCACTTACAGAGGGACACTCTTATAAGTAGAATGGCTCATTTTCCCTTCCTAACAGGACCACTTTCATTTTCATCTTATAAGGAAATGACATTTCAAAGGTGTAACAATGCAATCTGATGTACTGCTGTTGTACTGAGTTCAGTGGAAATTACTGACATCTTATTAACATGAGGAAATATATCACCGACCAAAGAATTCAAGAGTATTTGGCTACATTTATATGGATGGATTGCATATCATATTTAAGTTTCTTTTGCATTTGTTCCCCCACACTAGATCAAATAAAATGCATGAAGCACTTTTTGGGATCAGAAATGAAGTACTGGACAGCCTTTCTGGGAATTAGGGCAGGAATGATGTTCAGCGGTCCTCAGCTTGGTTTCCTTCGAATAAGCTGAATTTTGACTTCTGTGCCAATAGTGGCCTCCTGCTGACTGAGGCAATGATAATTGAAATGTTAAAAATTTCACTGAGTATGGGAGAGAATGTCCAGTGGTTCATGTTAATTGATTTATTAAAATAAGCCAACTTCGTAATCCATGTCTATGGCTTGTCTTTCAGTATGGTTCATTCTTACAATTGTATACTAATTTGTGTCTTAGTGAAGTATCCGAACTAAGTCTCACATGGAAGAAGGGACTGCACAATGACAGATGATATGTGCTAAATCCAGATTTTCTATTACTAATTTGTGTCCCATTATTTCAATAGTTTATTCTAAGCAGAAAATAAAAATAGACATTTGGACCCATTGCTTGTTTTAACTCCATTTTAAAATCACCATCAATTTTAAACAAAGCAATTGAACGGTTTAGTCTTGGTTAATTCAAGAAAATGGGGCACACCATCAATTATCTCATTACTCCAAGGAGATTCTTCTTAGTTGTTACTGGGGGGTGGGAAAGGAATGAAACAAAGTGTTCATTCAACATTTAATGCTGTCCCTTAGAAGAACAACCTGCCTTCTATAATGCTTTTTCCTGGGATGTCTATATGGTCATTTACACTGAGTCAACCACTGTATACTGCAATTGTTGAAGTCGCTTTCTACAGTCGAAGCAGCTGCAAATTAAGGAAGCAAACTCTCCTTTCTTACCAACTCACATTTAATAAGCAGGTAAAACATGATGACAGGCTCCCTACAACACTAGTAGAAGTGGCCACAGTAACACAGATGAGACAACAAGTTGCAACTTGAACCGTCTTCCTCAAAGAGATAATTACTAATCTTGGGAAAAGGAAAGGAACCTAGGAAACTGTTGTCTTATAGTTGTCTCAGACTAGCTGTTTAAATAAACCAGGGCTGTCAGTAAGTCTGCAACTTCTCCCAGGATACCCAGAGCAGATTCCCAAAATGCCTTCTTTCTGCACTAACACTGGAGTTCCAAGGTTGGAATATCTTGCTTTGCTAGGAGAACCAACACTTGCCAGAGGTACAACATATGTATTTATTTTACAAAGTGTACATGCTGCTCAAGTTAAAGACTCTAAGCAACTCACAGACCTAAATAGCATCAGTAGAATAGACAAAAAAAAGGAAAAATGTAAAAACAAAACAGCAGCATCCAAAAAGACAGATAAACAATGCATAACAGCCTTTGTACTTAGCGTGTTGAACTCCCAAATCCTTGCAGAAAGAGGATCATTTCAACCATTTTCCTCTAAGAGCTTTGGGGCAAGCCTTTCCAGATGGGCTTGACAGCTACTGAAAATGCCTGCTTCCAGGCCACAACCCTGCTAATGTTCTGGGGGAGAAATCTGCAACTTACAGTACATGCCAGAATTGACCTCACATGACAGGCAACCACTCAGGACCTCATGGATAGCAAGGACCCAGCCGTAAAGGCTTTCGTACATTACCACCAGCACTTTGAACTGTATTTGACAACCTTTGGACAGCCAAGGCAGTGCCTGCAATAGAGGTTTTACTTTTCTAAAATAGTTCTAACCTAGGATTTCTCAACCTCAGCAACTCTAAGATATGCAGACTTCAACTCTCAGGATTCTGGGAGATGAAGCCCACACGTCTTAAAGTTGCTGAGGTTGAGAAACACTGCTCTAACCTACCAGCAAACAGGCAGCTACATTCTGCACTAATTACAGTCTCCAAGTAGTCTTTATAGGCAGCTCTGTGCATTCCAATCCTATTGTAAAATGGTGATGATGTAAATGATGTCATTGAAATATCCTACTCCAGGAATGACCACCTCTGACATACCAGCAAAAGTTGGGCAACTCAACCATATAATCAAGGATAGTCTGACAGGGGAAAATATCCAGTTTGGAGCTAATTGAAAAAGATATTACTTCAATAAGTACTTTCATTTGAGCAGCTTTATAGGCAAGATTTCTGCTCCTGCCTGTCCTTGGTTTCTAATTAAGCTCATAATCCAGAAGATGCATCCTCCTGGTCACAGGACTCAGGAACAATTGATATACTGACATATACACAGTGAAACTGATGCTAGGCTTATATGCAGGTATGCTGTCATCCTTGTTTCCAAGAATCTGAAGGTTCCCGTCTGAAATGAGGGAAATGGAACAACTCAAGCTGATGGTACAGGGAGGGCTGGATCTTTTCTGTCATTATGTTCTAAGGTGATCCTACTAGGAAGGCAACAATGTATTACAACATTACATCATTTCCATAGTTTTTCATTAAATACTGATCTCATCATACACCTAAATCTTGTACTTTAAAGCATGCTCATTCAGCTAATGATGCTCAACTTTGTCAACTTTAAGATGTGCGGACTTCAACATCCAGAATTCCCCACCAGCATGCTGGCTGGGGAGTTCTGGGAATTGAAGTCCAAACCTGAAAGTTGCCAAGGTTGAGAAACACTGAATTACAACATGGAGATATGTCATGGAAAAAGCTTTCAAGGTTGAGATGCTTCCTCTAAAAGAGAAACAACAATACAAAAAATTGTTGGCCCCTGACATTACTTCCCATGGCCCACTGGGTTATGGCATGAATTTTTTAGGGTACCAGATAACCCTGTGACCCTTTGGGTCATCCTTTCAGAGAAAGATAGTACAGTCTGATGTGACCAGAATGAACATTAAATTTTCGGCTGACCATATTTTGTTTTACCCCCAATGCTGGATGGCCCCGTGATCATCTAAGAAGAGTACATATCATAGAAAAATAATTGTAGTGGCAAATGAACTTCAGTAATAGGTCAATATTTACTTACCTAAACAGATAAACAGAATGACCACAGGCGGGTAAAAAAGCTGTAGGAGCAGGAGTGACTTCCTGCCAGCATCCCCATTCTCATTGTCCGTGGGAAGCTGGCAAGGAGTGTCGAAATCACAGTCACATGACCACAGGGACACTGCAATGGCCACAACATTGTGAATAAACCTGGTCTGAACATCGTGGAAATTTCAATTCCCCAGGGAAAGGGGTCCCAGACTTTTTATGCATTATTTAAGTTAATGGATTTTAGGTACCTTGATTCAAAAAATGATGCAGTATAATGCACCGTTTGGGCTAACCTGAGGGTACAAACAGACAAACAAGTAAACACAATGAGAGTTTTAGCGGTATATAGATAACAAGCTCCTAGTCCTATTTTCTGATTAAAGAGGGAAGAGACATTTATTGCTTTGTTATTCTTGCTATTCTCAGCTTCTTTTCTACAGGCCCTTAAAACTGCAGTTCCACTGTCAAACCTCAGCAACCTCCCATAACATAAAATACCAGGAGCTTTGCAGTATGAAGCCTAAAGCAGTATTCTCTTTTATTGCCTTTTAAATTTACTGCCCTTTAACTTAATCAGATGTCCCCATGTCCTTGTGAGGCACAATATGGGACACAGAAGCCTAATAATATTACATCCATTACAATCAATCCCTTGCCAAGTCAACTTCTTTCCAAAATAAATAATCTATCATTTCCATAGTTTTTCACTAAATGCTGACCTCATCATATACCTAAATCTTGTACTTTAAAACATGCTCGTTCAGCTAATGATAATCAATAAAATTGACCACAGCACAGACTCTTCTCCACATACATACACGTATATGTGATCAGATTAATAATGTTCTCTCTTCGTATGCAAGTTTTTTTTAAAAAATAACTTTTTCTTCACCATTTTTAATTAAAGGCTTATTTATTAAAACACAAAAACGTTATCCTTTTTCCAGGACAGAGTTATCACCGTGTACAATAGAGTTACACTGAATACCTTTCTTTTTAGCATTATACACTAGGTCCAAACATCACTTATGGCATACCCCATAACCATAATAGCTACAAATTGCCTATAAATAAAAATATACCAGTAGTAGTAACAGGAGTGGATCAAAAACCCAGTTTTGTAATTTATGCAAATAATAAATAATAGATACTTTAAATATACAAGGAACATGAACAATGTTTGCATGAAAATTTTAAAAATCTGATGAGCAAATATTTGGAAACAATTTTATTTAGTTTGTAAGCTAATAACACATTTTTTTACTGAAAATTAAATGATGTGAGAGGATATTTCCGGTTATGTGTAACTGGACTAATGCTGTAGATATAAAAGGCTATTTGGAGAGGATTTATATGCCTTTCGAAGCACCTGCCAGAAAGAAAATCAAATGGGTAAATAGGCATAAAAACAAGGTTTAATGAACATTCTCTTTTCATGCCAAAGTAACATCTCAGAAACTTTCAAGATTAAATTCTGCATAGATGGATTGGACTGAATTCAATTTGTGGGCTAATGTATTTACTGCATAGAGTGACCATGCAGTCTACTTTAGAGGAAGATCCCACCTTCTGAAGAGACCAGTTCTGTATCTGAAAGTGTGGAAAACTTCCTTGCCGCCATTTTTATTTCAAGTCCCCACCCATTTATAATGGTGATATCATCTCATACCCAACCAGATCTGTTACTAAAGGCAAACAAACTAATACAAAGAGTGGACAGTATCTTTTGAATAAGTATTCTCCACATTCTAAATTAGCTTCATTGCCATTTAGGATTCCCAAGGAGTTAATGTTTCATTTTTAATATTATATTTTTTAAAGAATGTTGCCACGCATTATAGCAGCTTGGGGAAGAACAATCTAGCCTCTAAACAGAAAATAAGATTTTCTCCAAATCAATCCACTTATTTTTCAGGACATTTATTGAAATGGACTCAGTAGGGTTTATTTATGAACAAAAATACACTATTAATATCTCACTTTTCCCTGTTGTTCCCAACTCCCTTTGAGTCTACATATACTGTAAATAAAATTTCATTTATCCCTGAAGATTATTCTTTAGAAAAGATAAAAGCATAAAATTAATTCAGTACAGCAAAAGTTCATTCCAAAAGAATTGGGAGAGCTACACAGAAGTTTGTACCCCAATTCAAGGCTGTAGCTACTATAAACTAACTTCTTAATTATCTCAGCGAATAGAAGTATGATATAGATATCTGTAGAGAAGTACGGAAATACCCTTCAAGAAGGAATACAAGAACCATTAAGTAAGCGTTAACTTAGCCCTGGGAAAGAAGAAAGGATAAAAAAGAAACTCAACGTCACCCCACCTTAATTTGGTTTGATATATGAGGGAAAAGGGAAAGCCTCTGTCAGGCTTTCAAGATTCTGTTATTTTACCCTATAACAATAAAATAGAATACCATTAGTCCTTGCATTGTCTGTTCCTTGATTTCGCTACTTCACTATCTCAAGTAACCTGGACCTATGCCACATAAAGCTTAAAGATAATGACCACCCTTTGTATCTCATCCAGTAACAAATGCCCCCAACCCATACTGCATTTCCTAAGGCAGTAAAGACCTAGATGTTCCTCCAGGCACTTGGGCCAGGAGCTTAAGCCAGCCCTCTTGGTGGATTGGTTGGTTTGGTCTGTATGGACTAAAACTAGTTTGCTTTTAGACCCAGGCATAGATTATATGTTATCGTTATTATTGTTTGGGTTCTATCTGGCATATTATGTTTTGGTTGGTTTTAATCTTTCTGTGCTGCCCAGAGATGGGCAGCTATATCAATTGTCTAAATAAATAAAATAAAACAAACCTGAAAAGCAATTAAGGCCTTCAGTACAGTTGTAATGTGGTCTCTTTGAATTCTTCCAGAAGCCAGCCAGATTGCCAAGTTACATACTAATTGAATATTTGGGAACAGATGTAAAGACTGTAGAGCGTATAGCACATTACAGTAGTCAAGCCTAGAAGTCACCAGGGTAAACCGTCTGATTTTTCAGTCACTGTAATCTAAGAAAGTGTACCATTTAACAGGTTTAACAACAGAGTTCTGTGGAATGGTATATTGCTCATTCTGGGTATTTACACTGCATCTTTTGAATAAATATTGCTTTTGGAGAAACAGTCTACCCAGTTTGTAAATAGTATGACTTAACGAAGGTATTCAGGACATTTATTGGAATGGACTCAGTAGGGTTTGTTTATGAATGAAACGACACTATTAATATCTCACTTTTCCCTGCTGCTTCCTACTCTAATGATAACCCTCGATGCATGAGGCCTTTTTGATTACCTTACATTCAAACATCATTTCTTAATAGAGTATTTTGGTAAAACAAAAAATAGAAATTTCTTCAGTTCTCTTCCTGATTCTCCTATTCCTCAGGAAAATAATTTAAACTCATCCCTGGAACTTAACTAAAGCAACCACTTATGAGATGAAATGGCAGATACAATGTCCTTAATTCAATATAACTCTAATACATATGGAAGACTAAGAACAGCAAAGATATCTCCAGAAAACAAGCCACTGTGTTATTTATTTTGGTAACAATATTGTTGCTGTACTTAATAGCATTCAAAAAACACTCTGCTTATATACAGTCTATAAAATGTAATTTTATAGCCCTGTTATAAAACTGTTTGCCTCAGTTAATGATAAACTAATGAGAAGCACACATTTTAGCCAAATTCTTAAATGTAGGTCCTACACAATTCCATTAGAAACTTGCAAAGGTTGGATTAGTGCTTTGGGGAGCTACTTTGAATAATGAGTCCCTCTCAGCCTTAGGGATCACTTCACGAGGATATTTAAACATTTTTATTAATTTATCTTTACAAGGAATAGGCTTGCTTCCCATTTGTTTTGGTAATACTAAACACATAGGGTGTCAAATTTTAGAAAGTGAGGTCTACAGAAATGCTTTTTGTAGTTAGAGGGATGAGTCGAGATTTATATCCCAGCATACCCACCCACACAGTCATATACATGTGGTTAAGAGAGATTTTAGAAAAGCAAGCCATTTCAGAAGATAGAAAAGTCATCTGACTCTGCCATAACCATAATGCCAATAAATTAAGGCCTCAGCAAAACCCAATACAAGATGGAAAAAGATTACAATGCATGTGTAACAGCCCCTGCAAACACTTAAAAGAACCCCTGTTGATGCAGTTATGATGGGAGATTAAAACAGCCAAGCAGAGTCATCAGAATTTATAGCAAACTCCAACTCAGGAAAAGGGGGTGAAAACTGTAGGGATTGTAGAAAAAGAATGCTGACTACAGAGGCTTGAAATTTTGTCTAGTCTGGAAAGAAATCTCTTCAATACCTAGTATTTATTCATTTTAAAATTTTGAAAACAACCCATTCTCTTGCACAGCAGGATGCTTTTATGCATTGCAATACATACTGTATATGTTTCCAACTATGGACATTTTCTATTGCTGTTCTAAAAATAAGACGACACTTTTTGCACTTACTATAGACATGTATTTCCATAGTCTGTGGCATTCCTCATGCATCATTAGTCACAAATGGAAACTTCTGTAAAGTCTACAGTAGTTAGTAGTATAATTCAAGGTGTGCAACTTCCATCAGGCTTTGAACAACAAGGCGAGGGCCACACTCCAGAAACTGAATGTGTTAGAATCCAGTTTTCATATATGGAACTTTAAAATTGGCATCTAATCATATTTCATTTTTAATAAAACTTAATGTCAAAGGTGCACAAAATGATGTGACCCCAGGATCTGTAGATAAGTTTCCCTTCACTGTTGGCTTAAAACAAAAAGCTCATATTTACAGTAACCATATCTTTCTAATTGGATGGATTGAGCAATTTTATTTGCAAATAACTTTTGGCAAACAAGCAATAAAAAGAGAGATCTAATAATCAGAAGAACAATTTTATACTGCAGCAAAAACTTTTGTAAGTGTATTAACATACAAATTAGTTTTCTAAGATCTGTGAGTTTAAGATAGAGAAATAACAAAACATTCAAGATACACTGAGTTCAAGAAACAGCTTTTGCTAGGCTGGAAAATAAAGCTGTAACTTTGGAGTTATTATTCCATGGGAGGTATATCTTATTTATCCATTCATTATCATCCATTGAATTGTAAGATAGCCAAACACAACAGTGAACAGGATCCTAGAGTCATCTAATAAAATCCTTTAGGCCATGGTGCCCGACTTCCTACTTTATGATGGAATCTGAATTAAAGCATCCAGGAGTTATGGTTGTCTGTCTTCTGCTTGAACTCCTCTAAGGAAAGGGAGACAAAGTGCACTTACATTAAGAAGTCCCCAACCCAATCATTCATCCGCCTTGCTGCAACCTAAATCCACTATTTTATGACCTGCGCTCTGGAATGAAACAGATCTTGATCTTCTTCTGTATGACATTGGTTGAAGTATCATTTCAAGTATCTATTATATCACTCTTCAGTCTTCTCATGGCTAAACATGCCCAACGTGATAACATTTAATATGTTAGATACAGCAGTTGATTGGACCTTGATCAATTCAGAGTTTAATGGCTGAGTAGAAATTCAAACTCACAGGAGCTACTTTTCTTTTTTTAACTAATATGTAGGAGTTTACCATCCAGGGACATGTTCAAAACAATTGTTAAAAGAGTGAAATTGGATTCATTGAAGTGCAGCTGATATGTATAGCAACCCATCTGTCTACCTGAAGTCATGCAACTATACAAATCAGAATCTAAATATTGATGTAACTGAACAACCAAAGGGCCAATAGATAGCTCTTAAGCCTCCTTATGTCATGTTCACTGATTCAATGTAGTTTATACATCGTAACAGTTCACATGCCATGGCGCTGACGCGCATTTCTGTTTGGAAGGGAGCTGCTGTGAGACCTTGTACCAAGCTCTGTATATGGAATCAGTACAATGGAATGTGTTTGGAATTATGTTATCTGTTCAAGGCTTTTTCCCACAGACCATCAGAAGTCGTTAGGAGCTACCTGGGATTGTGAACTTGAGAAGATTCTACGGGGGGGGGGTTCATTTGCACCGAGGCTTTTTCAATTTGAATTTGGTGTGCTTTAATCATTCTCAGCTTTCTCTGTGATCCTGCATACTATTTTTTAATAAATCAGATATCTTTGAATTCCTGCTCATGAGTCTGATAGTGTTTTAGAATAGGCAACCATTACATAAAGCTGAGAATCCCCAAAGTGGTACCATTAGCTCCTACCAAGATCAGTTTCTTGCGAGGGAAAATAGTTAAGGATGGCTGAGTCCAAGCTCACAACCAGGGGACTTGAGGAGACAGCTAGCTTGATGCCCGAGTCGACGGTCAAGAGCGGAGAACTGAACCTCACCCCAGAACCTTCAGACTCCCGGGATGAATTGAGTTCCAATTCTGATGTGGAGGAATCTAACGATGGGGAAGAGCCAGAGCAACCGGCACCCAGCAAATTGCTCACAGAGTTGATCACGTTGGATGAAGTAGGGGAACCCCAGCCAGGGATGTCGGGGGCGTCCTGGAAGTATCGGTTCCCGCTAAACCCAGACAAAGAATCTATTACGGTGTCAACAGAGAGAAAGCCGAACACTCGAGGGAGGGAGGACTCTCAAACCCCTGAAAGACTAAGAGTGATGGAGGCCAAAATAGAATTGATAGAGTACATGCTAAGAAACCCGTCTCTGTCACTGGAGGGGCAGGGGAGGCATGGAGGAGATCCCAACTTCCCGCAACCATCCCCCATCCTCCTATCCAGACCGCCAGCAGAGCAGGGCTGGAGACGGCTCCGGGATGAATCTCCACCCCGCAGGGCTCGATCACCAGTGTCCCCACCCCGAAGAGGGAAAGCTACTGTAACCTGGGGCCCAACCACTCAAGTGGCTGCTGATTCCACTCCAACCGGAGTGGGGGTGAGAGACTTTTCTGTCAAGTTTGATGGGGATCCAACAAAGTTATCTTTCTTTTTAACTAATGCTAAAAGTTATATGAGGCAGTTTGGAGCATGCTTCCCTTCCGAAGAGGCTAAGATAACTGCCATTGCCACCAAGTTGAAGGGTTGAGCGGCTGACTGGTATGTTAAATTAAGTGATGCTGACTCCCCTGCACTTGATTATTTTGATGATTTCATGTGTGTTAAAGCTACATTTTGAAGATCCCCTGGCCAAGGCAAGAGCTAAGAAGGCGCTGAAGGATCTTACCCAGGGCCAAATGTCCATAGCTGATTATGCCCTAGAGTTTAAGGCTCTAGCTGGGAAAATCCCTGACTGGTCTCAGTCAACCCTAATAGAACTGTTTAAAGAAGGACTCAACCGGGACGTCCTATGGTGGGTGTTGTGTAGAGACGACCCAGAGTCATTGTACGACTGGATCTGCCTGGCAGGCAAGGCTGAGCACGCTCAGCATAGCTTCATGCAAACTAGAAAATCTGAAATACCACCCGCCACCATGAAGGGACACCGAAGTGCTGCGACTGCTGCCCGGCCAAGCTATAGAGCTTGGGATGAGGAGAGAGATTGGCGCTACGTGAGGGGTCAGTGTCTCCAATGCGGAAAAGAGGGCCATCGAGCAGCTGATTGCCCAAAAGCCAAAGCTGGAGATCGAGTGGGGAAGCCGCCAGCCAAATCGGCTGTCCCTCGCAGAGAATGACAGCAGCCAAAGGGACAGCCGACGCTGAGGAAGTAATCTACTTCTCAGGAGAGGCTGAAGACAACTCTAAGGAGCCAGCAGGAAACGCCAGCCACCTGCCATGAAGAGCGCCTGCGGGCAGGTGGAAGAGGATGGGCGCGAAGATGCTATGGTGAGTGCTGACTGTCCCACTTTAGCAGTAAAAGTGAAATTGGGTTCCCGCACAAAAACTACAGAGGTATGGGCTTTAGTTGACTCTGGGTGTTCTAGGTGTTTAATTCACCCTGATCTGGTTGCTGCTTTGGACCTGCCTAGCTTCCCCCTCCAGCAGCCTTTGATCTTCACACAGTTGGATGGTTCAATGGTGGGGGGGGGGGCGGCAACCCATTTCACTGGAACTGTGGCAATGCAAATGGGCAGCCACCGTGAGACTTTGAAATTCGTTGTAGCACCTGTTGGCAATCCCTTGGTAATCCTGGGGATCCCCTGGTTGACCTATCAAAGCCCCTATATAAACTGGGAGCACAGAACTGTGACTTTTAAAGATGGATTTTACCAAGCTCCTACAGCGGAGATAATTGCACATGTGGGGGTTGGAAGGGCAGCAATCGCCATGCCGCACCCTAACTTGCCACATTTAGAAGGCTTGCCTGATCAATACCAAGACTTTGCAGACGTATTTGGGGAGATGGAAGCAGATCAGCTACCCCCCCACCAGATAACTGACTGTGCAATAGAGTTGGTCCCCAATGCTCAATTGCCCAAGCCAAAAATGTATCTGATGACTCAGAAGGAGCTTGAGGCATTATGGGACTTCATTGACAAAAATCTGTCAAGGGGATTTATTGAACCTGCTAATTCCCCAGTTGGGGCCCCTGTGTTATTCAGGGAAAAGAAAGATGGCACGCTTCGACTCTGGTTAATCGAGGGTTAAATTCCCTCCCTATTGTCAACAAGTACCCTCTCCCTCTCATGAAGGACATGTTAGCTCATTTGTCAAAGGGCAAGGTTTTCTCCAAGCTCGATCTTTGCGAAGCCTATTTCTGCATTCGCATAAGAGCTGGGGATGAGTGGAAAACTGCTTTTAATTGCCCACTAGGATTGTTTCAGTACAAAGTCCTCCCTTTGGGGTTAGCAGGGGCTTACATGATCATTTGTTTAAAGGGGTCCTGGTTTACTTAGATGATGTTCTCATTTACACTGAAACCGAGGAGGAACACGAACGCCTCCAGGTGTTACGCAAACTTAGAGATGCCAAACTCTATGCCAAACTTTCCAAATGTGAATTTCACAAAACCCAACTTGACTATCTGGGCTATCAGGTGTCTGACAAGGGCATTGAGATGGACCCTGCAAAAATTCAGGCGATTCTAAGTTGGGAACGTCCCCGCACCCGGAGGCAATTGCAAAGTTTCCTAGGGTTCAGTAATTATTATCGCCAATTTATCCAGGGGTTCGCTGAGATTGCTTTTCCCCTCACTGATTTACTCTGTACCAAGGGCTTGGGGGAGACACGCAAAGTAAAACACCCTGGGGCCGTGCTGAATTGGGCGCCTGAATGCCAGGCAGCATTTGAGAAGTTGAAAACTCTTTTCACTGCTGAGCCTATTCTACAGCACCCTGATCCTGAGCGCCCCTTTGTGGTCCAAGTTGATGCTTCTGACTCCTCAGTTGGGGCTATTTTGTTACAGAGGGATTCTGAAAATCACTTCAAACCCTGCGCTTATCTGTCCCGGAAATTTTCTGAAACCAAACGCATGGGCATGTTTGGGAAAAGGAGGCATTTGTTGTAAAAGCTGATTTGGAAACCTGGCGTCACCTCCTTGAATGCGCTAAATGCCCTTTCGAGGTTTGAACCGATCACAGGAATTTGGAAGCCCTCCGCACCCCCTCCGCTGGGCTCAGTTTTTCAGTCGCTTTAACTTCCAGTTAAAATTTATCCCTGGAAAGAAAAACTTTCTGGCCAATGCTTTGTCACGTTTACCTCAGGACCCTGACCAGATGGCAGATGTGGTTGGGACTGTTCTCACTGAACCACAACTGGGCTTGGTTGCTGTCACTCGGAGCCAGACCCGTGCACAGGCAACCCCGCCCCCAGCCCCGCCTGGGAAGCGAAAAGTGCAAGTTCCTTGTCAGTTACAGAAGGACTTTCTCCAGGCACTGAAATCTGACACTTGGTTGCTAGCTAATAGAGACACTGTTTCTTTTGAAAATGGTCTGGCGTGGGTGGAACATCACCTTTATGTGCCTGAAACGTTGAGGGCTGCTATTTTGCAGCATTCCCATGATGATAAACTTGCTGGACACTTTGGTTTTGTCAAAATCTTGTGTTTGGTTCACCGCCAATTTTGGTGGCCAACCTTGAGATGTGACGTAAAAGACTATGTTGCTTCCTGTCCTGTTTGTGCCATGTCTAAACATACAGGAGGGAAACCACAGGGGCTTCTACAGGCAGTGGCCAGTCCTTCCCATCTCTGGGATGAGATTTCTATGGATTTTATTGTGGATCTTCCTCCCAGTCAGAAGAAAACTGTAATTTGGGTTGTAAAAGATTTTTTCTCCAAGCAAGCTCATTTCATTCCATGTGCATCCATCCCATCAGCCCCACAATTGGTGCGCCTATTTCTCCTCCACATCTACCGCCTCCACGGTAGCCCCTCCCATTTGGTCTCTGACCACAGGACACAGTTTACTTCCCAGTTTTGGAAATCATTTTTAAAATTGATTGGCACTAAACAAGCACTGTCCACATCATCCCATCCCCAGACTGACCGTTCCACTAAGATTTTAAATTCCACTCTTGAACAATTTCTTAGAGCATACATTAACTACCATCAGGATGATTGGGTGGAGTTATTACCTTTTGCTGAAGTTGCTTACAACAATGCTGTCCATCAAAGAACCGGACAAACCCCTTTTCGCATGGTTTCTGGTCACAACTTTGTTCCCATCCCTGAACTGCCACGGCCCCCTTCCCAAACATGTTCTGCATCTGACTGGGCTGTTAAACTGTCTGATTCCTGTCCAGTAATTCAACAAGCTTTGGCTGATGCCCAGGCTGCTTACAAGTCCCAAGCTGATAAGCGTCGTTCTTTACAACACGACTTCAGAGTTGGGGATCAGGTGTATCTATCTACTAAATTTATCAAATCACCTCAACCCTCTAAAAAACTTGCTCCCAAATTCATTGGTCCCTTTCCTATTGTTCAGCTTATCAGTCCAGTTACCACTAAATTGGACCTGCCTCACAATTTGAAATGCTTGCACCCTGTTTTCCATTGCAGCTTGCTTAAGCCTATTCACCACTCCTCACGCTGGCACCCTCAACCTCCTCCTCCTGCTCCAATCATGACTGATGGCCAACAACACTTTGAAGTCAAAGACATCGTTGATTCCTGCAAACTTCGAGGCACCCTGCAGTATCTCGTCCGATGGAAACATTTTCCTCATCCTGAATGGGTGTCTGCTCACCATGTTAACGCTCCTGACTTAGTTAACCATTTCCACCTTGCTTATCCTTTAAAGCCTGTTGCTTGATGTAATCTTTATTTTGGGTGGGCAGTATGTCACGTTCACTGATTCAATGTAGTTTGTACATCGTAACGTTTCACATGCCATGGCGCTGACGCGCGTTTCTGTTTGGAAGGGAGCTGCTGTGAGACCTTGTACCAAGCTCTGTATATGGAATCAGTACAATGGAATGTGTTTGGAATTATGTTATCTGTTCAAGGCCTTTTCCCACAGACCATCAGAAGCCGTTAGGAGCACCTGGGATTGTGAACTTGAGAAGATTCTACGGGGGGAGGGGTTTCATTTGCACCGAGGCTTTTTCAGTTTGAATTTGGCGCACTTTAATCATTCTCAGCTTTCTCTGTGATCCTGCATACTATTTTTTAATAAATCAGATATCTTTGAATTCCTGCTCATGAGTCTGATAGTGTTTTAGAATAGGCAACCATTACACCTTAAGGGCCTGTTATAGGTAGTGTGGAGAGCATTGTGGTGATCTCAAAAGTTGAAGTTTAGTTTGAGGAGGAAGTCAAAGACCAGTCATAGGAAATCAACAACCACCACCATTTAAAATAATCAAATAGAACAGGAAGCTAACAAACACAGAGTAATTGAAAGAAAACTTTCTTGTCAATCAGTGGGAAGACTAACTAATAGCATTAGAACTTTAGGGGGGAAGAATGTGAAAAACGGTAATGGGAGAGAAGAAGGAAGGAAGGAAGGAAGGAAGGAAGGAAGGAAGGAAGGAAGGAAGGAAGGAAGGAAGGAAGGAAGGAAGGAAGGAAGGAAGGAAGGTCTCAGAACATACAATAAACATCTGAAATCTTGAGTACTATGGAGGGACCAAACATAACTTATTAAAGTACACAGAATAATTACAGAAGAAAGTGATAATAGAAACCAGTGGATATCCTCCTCAAAACTCAAATGAAAAAGAAAGATGCATCTGTAATACTCTTAAGGAGTATAAAACAACAATTAGTGAATGGAGCAATCACAAAAGTAGCATAGAATTTGGTATGATTGCAGTATCTGGGATTCAAGTACTATTTCCAAAACATTTTGTATTCTTTCAAAATGCAAAAAAATGATAACTTCCTTTAAAGCTAGCATTTGTAATAAATATGTTTAGGAACTTAAAGAAAAATGCTAAATAGTGGTGGATTATATCTGTGGTAAATTGTTGTTTATTCGTTTAGTCGCTTCCGACTCTTCGTGATTTCATGGACCAGCCCACGCCAGAGCTTCCTGTCGGTCGTCAACACCCCCAGCTCCCCCAGGGACAAATCCATCACCTCTCGAATATCATCTATCCATCTTGCCCTTGGTCGGCCCCTCTTCCTTTTGCCTTCCACTCTCCCTAGCATCAGCATCTTCTCCAGGGTGTCCTGTCTTCTCATTATGTGGCCAAAGTATTTCAGTTTTGCCTTTAATATCATTCCCTCAAGTGAGCAGTCTGGCTTTATTTCCTGGAGGATGGACTGGTTTGATCTTCTTGCAGTCCAAGGCACTCTCAGAATTTTCCTCCAACACCACAGTTCAAAAGCATCGATCTTCCTTCTCTCAGCCTTCCTTATGGTCCCGCTCTCGCAGCCATATGTTACTACAGGGAACACCATTGCTTTAACTATGCGGGCCTTTGTTGTCAGTGTGATGTCTCTGCTCTTAACTATTTTATCGAGATTTGTCATTGCTCTTCTCCCAAGGATTAAGCGTCTTCTGATTTCCTGACTGCAGTCAGCATCTGCAGTAATCTTCGCACCTAGAAATACAAAGTGTTTCACTGCCTCTACGTTTTCTCCCTCTATTTGCCAGTTATCAATCAAGCTGGTTGCCATAATCTTGGTTTTTTTGAGGTTTAGCTGCAAGCCAGCTTTTGCACTTTCTTCTTTCACCTTCATCATAAGGCTCCTCAGTTCCTCTTCGCTTTCAGCCATCAAAGTGGTATCATCTGCATATCTGAGATTGTTAATGTTTCTTCCAGCGATTTTAACTCCAGCCTTGGATTCCTCAAGCCCAGCATGTCGCATGATGTGTTCTGCATACAACTTGAATAGGTAGGGTGAGAGTATATAGCCCTGCCGTACTCCTTTCCCAATCTTAAACCAGTCCGTTGTTCTGTGGTCTGTTCTTGCTGTTGCTACTTAGTCGTTATACAGATTCTTCAGGAGGCATACAAGATGACTTGGTATCCCCATACTGCTAAGAACTTGCCACAATTTGTTATGGTCCACACAGTCAAAGGCTTTGGAATAGTTAATAAAACAGAAATAGATGTTTTTCTGAAACTCCCTGGCTTTGTCCATTATCCAGTGGATATTGGCAATTTGGTCCCTAGTTCCTCTGCCTTTTCTAAACCCAGCTTGTACATCTGGCAATTCTCGCTCCATGAATTGCTGAAGTCTACCTTGCAGGATCTTGAGCATTGCCTTACTGGCATGTGAAATGAGTGCCACTGTTCAATAGTTTGAACATTCTTTAGTGTTTCCCTTTTTTGGTATGGGGATATAAGTTGATTTTTTCCAGTCTGATGGCCATTCTTGTGTTTTCCAAATTTGCTGGCATATAGTATGCATTACCTTGACAGCATCTTCTTGCAAGATTTTGAACAGTTCAGCTGGGATGCTGTTGTCTCCCACTGCCTTGTTATTAGCAATGCTTCTTAAGGCCCATTCAACCTCACTCTTCAGGATGTCTGGCTCTAGCTCACTGACCACACCGTCAAAGCTATCCCCAATATTGTTATCCTTCCTATACAGGTCTTCTGTATATTGTTGCCACCTTTTCTTGATCTCTTCTTATTCTGTGGTAAATAGTTTTTTGCAAATGTGTCATGAGCACCGTTGAGCTGAATGCATCAGCACAATGGTACACATAACAATACCACGGAAACAAGAGCAAGGGATTAAAAGATAAGCAAAGCGACGCACAACAACAGACACAGACCCCGAGGAGAAGGGAACGACCCCGGCCGGAAAATCCAATCAAAAGAACAGAAAGGGGGAAGAAAGAGCGACAAAGACAGGACGGATCACGAGGCACGCCTGGAGCTGTCAGCAGGAACGCAAAGGATATTGCCCAGCTGAAAGCAATCACCGGCCGGAGGAAGAAGATGATTACGAGAGAAGGAAGGAAAAAAGAAAAACAAAGAAGTGCAAGAAAAGAAAAAAAAGGAAAATTAAAGTTAAGAAATATATAATATTTAATTATTTAATTAAAAGTTAAGAAATATATAATAATATAATATATATACTCAATTGTATATCTCCATCCCGGGTGAAATAAGTGGTGCCGTGACCACCCTCTCTGATTGTCTGCGGGCTGTGGGGGCCTGGATGGGGAACAACAGGCTTCAACTGAACCCTGGTAAGACCGAGTGGCTGTGGGTTAATGGTCCTTCTGTATTCGGAACATTAACATCTCTGGTTCTGGATGGGGTTGCACTGCCCCAGACAGACCCGGTGTGTAACTTGGGGGTCCTCCTGGACTCATGGCTCCTGCTTGAAGAGCAGGTGGCAGCCGTGGCCAGGAGAGCCTTTGTGCAGCTACGTGCTGAGCACCAGTTACACCCCTTCCTGGACCAGGAGGCCCTCCGAACAGTTACTCATGCCCTGGTTATCTCTCAGATAGACTATTGCAATGTGCTGTACATGGGGCTACCCTAGAAAAGTATCCAGAAGCTTCAGCTGTCCAGAATGCAGCTGCACGAGCTGCATTGGGTACCAGTTTGCTTCCGGGTCCAATTCAAGGTGTTGGTTATTACCTTTAAAGCCCTACATGGCATGGGACCAGGTTACCTGAGGGACCGCCTCTTCCCCATTACATCAACCCGTCCCACCTGATCGTGCAGAGAGGGCATGCTACGAACCCCGTCTGTAAACGAATTTCATCTGGCGGAGTCCAGGAAGCAGGCCTTCTCCGCAGTAGCTCCCGCCGTATGGAACATGCTGCCCCCGGAGGTGAGATTGGCCCCATCGCTCCTGGCCTTTCGGCGGAGTCTGAAGACCTGGTTCTGCCACCTCGCTTGGGGTGGAGAGGGGAATAGAGTTACATGGGGATGGTTGTTATAGACCACTCCTCCCACACTTGGATGTTTTAGATCTTTCATCGCTTGGATTTTTATTCTTTATTCTTTATTTCTATTTATAGTATTTTTATAGTATTTTATTATTCTGATGGTTTTAATCATTTGTTGTAAACCACCCAGAGGCCTCCGACAGGAGGAGATGGGAGGGGATAAATTAGATAAATAAAAATAAATAAATAATGACTTCCGACCTTCTTTTAAACAAATAATTACAATCTTATGTCCCTCCTCCCTCTTAAATATTTTACAAATCCCCTCACGCTGTCATTTAGTCCACATCTTTCTTAATCTTCAAATACATAGATCATCAATTCATATTTTTCTTCTTTCAGCAAAAAATCCATATAAGGGTTCTAGTCTTTCAAAAAGTTTTTGTTGTTCTTTCTCTGACCAAACAGGTCAGTTTCTCCATTTCTGCATGTTCTTGCAATCCATTCCTCCACTGTGAGAATTTTATTATTCTTCCAAGCTCTTCAGAATTTTGTATAGTGATCAGATTAAGATATCAGGCAATCAAATTACCAGTCATAAATTTGCCAAAGAAGACATCAGTAGGAACTAGGATGTTCTCAATTTGATGCTCCAGATCAAATATTCTTTGTCTGAGGTTCTTCCTGGCCAAGTCTTACCCCACAACATTAATGGTGCAACTCCTTTGCCAATCCTTTTTTTTTTCCTTTTGAGATAAAGAGGTCAACTAACACATTTGTGGCTAAACCTACAAGGAAAATAACAAACCTTACCTAAAATTCAAAGATTTAATCCATGCACTGGCTTCAAGTATGATTCCATACAACAAACAGCACTAGGCACACACTTGGAGAATATGCCTTAGGAACTTGAATTAAGCAGGTTCAATGCTTGAGAACTTGAAGTGAATAACAAGTTGCACTCCATAAACACATAAGCCTTTGCTGAAAGGAGTTTTACTGCAGCCGGGATGAACTAGGCACCCTGAGAATGGTGAAAGGCCTGGATAGCTGAGGCAGATTTAAATGCATTTTGTGTCACATAATCTCTATGGACAAGCCTGAACCAAGACATGGAAGATTATTCCAAGATATTTAAAGCAGCTTACTGTGCTCTCTTAGTGACCAATTTAGCATCCTTGGCCTCTTAGTGAACATCATTATTTTGCCTTTGTCATAATTAATCTCTAAAGAATGGTTGTCATAGTAGGAAGCAAGAGTGGGTAATGCTGTTCTTGAACCTACTGGGGTTTGAGAGAGAATCACCACATCATCCATGTAAGGTGTATACCAAGAGGTTTGCCTGCCAGTTTTGGTGCAAGTGGACAGTCGTACATAGGAATGTCCATGGTGAAACCCTTTGAAAATTTTAAAATATGTATATAGCAAACAACTATGCAAGGAATATTTTCTGGAGAAGTAATACATATATATATATATTTGTATATTTGTATATAATGTATATTAACTACTACCTTTAAAGACATACTAGTTGTGTCACAAATGTTTCTTTGGAGAAAATTAAAGAATAATTGAGAGGAAAAATGAGATTTTTTGTTAGTTTACAAATTAAAACTTTTTATAAATAAAGACATCCCCAAATGTGCAAATTAGTTTTTAGTTTGGTATACTGTAGATAGAAAAGGAGAGAACTCCTTGGCTTCAATTTATCTATTAGCTGTTAATTTATTTAATTTATACAATGGTGAATCCATGCCAACTCTCAGCAAATTACAATCAAAGTTAAGATTCAATGCATAATCTGGTCTGGTGTAGTGTGGCATGTATCATGGCTTGTGATGATTTATGGCTCAGCATTATATATAAACTGTGACTTAAATATAATGGTTTATCACAAGTATGGTTGCTGGCTAGAAAATTTAACTGGCCCTATGAACAGGTAATGAACGAACAATGATGGGTTTCAAAAAGTTGGAAAAAGGGCTAGAAATATGTGATATGTAAAATAAATATTTGGCTGTGTGTACATACAGTATGTATAAGAGAGAATGAATGGATGGATGGATGGATGGATGGATGGATGGATGGATGGATGGATGATCGATCAGTCCCATTAGGACAACCAGATCTGGACTAGAAAAACCTGGAGGGTTCCTAAATGGCATCAAAGAAATATCGAACACTCTTACCTCTTTGCTGCCCTCTTGAGGCTTTCTGGATTTTGTAGCCCAACCTGCTGTTTGCGGGACCATCCTGCCCATTCTGCCTGGCATTCCCGCCTCAAAGCCCTGTCAGTCTTGAAATCACAACTAGATCTGTTTATGGAGATCTGTTTTGACAGATGAGAGATCAATTTTACATCCTAAAAACAGATGTACTGTATCTTGTCCATTTCCAAGGTTTAAGCAAACTTGCAATGAAGCTGGGAAGTTCATAACTACTTGGCTGCATTCATACTCATAAGAGATCCAGTTTGGTGTAGTGGTTAAGGCACCAGGCTAGAAATTGCAAGACCATGAGTTCTAGTCCTGCCTTAGGCATGAACCTTGGACCAGTCATTCTCTCTCAGCCCTAGGAAGGAGGCAATGGCAACCCGCTTCTGAAATCTTGTCAAGAAAATTGCAGGGACTTGTCCAGGCAGTCGCCAGGAGTTAACACTGACTTGAAGGCATAATAATAACAACAACAACAACAACAACAACAATAATGCATACTCATGGCTGACCCAGTCTGCCACCACTGCTGAGCAAAGTACACAAAAGGCTGTCCTGGTTATCTGGGATCAGCCCCTCCCCAATAAGTCTTTTTGAGAAGGCTGGCAGCTGTCTCTTTTTAAACAACTGTTTAGATAAATGGGAAATAAAACAAGTATGAATGAAAAATCAATCCACAGAAATGACGTGAAGTAGCCTCATTCTGCTGAGCTGCTAAAAAGCCTCAGCTGCTCACCAGCATGGCTGGCTGGGGAATTCTGGGCGTTGAATTCCACACACCTTAAAGTTCCTAAGGTTGAGAAACACTGGTCTATAGTGAGAAAAAGCTGAAAATTTAACTTCAGCACTATCTACTTTGACACTATATTATTCTACATATTATGAGGATACTGTGATATGGTAACAGAGTGCCAGGGCTAAAATAGCATTGCTTATTGTTCTGCAGCACTTGTTGATTTGTTTTTAGGAACAAATTGCCCTTCTTTTCAGCTACCATACAAGCTGAATTGAGTTGCATTTGTCCACATGCAACCCCTGCTTTCTCTTGTCCTATGATTCCCCACTCTCCCCATCAGCACTTTTGTCCCCCTTTATCTTTAAGCCCGCATCCCAGAACCAGTAGCATTCGTGGATCTGTCTTTTAACTTAAATTGGTCCTAGTTAGTCTTCTAGGACAGTCTTGTCTGTTGCATCAGTGAAGCCTTATTCTGAGGTCAGCAGACTTAATATGTGAAGATCTTTCTTCTACCTGAAAGTCATAGCTTTCTGGAAGAATATTAATATAATTCCTAAATGACATCGAAGGAGGAATTCCACACTCAAATAGACTCTAGTGGTGCATTAAGTGATTTCCCAAAGAACAAAGAATTTGGATTAAATCCCAGAAAGTGAAAAACTTAGGGGGTGGGGGCAAGCAGGGCATGTGCCCCAGGCACCGCAGTGGGGGGGGTGCTAAAATGAGTGCTGGAGGGCACCAAAATGAGTGCTAGGGGGGTGCCAAAATGGGTGTGGAATCCATGTTTGCCCCAGGTGACATAGACCCTAGTTGCGGGCCTGTACTTAATAACATTAAATTGTACATGATTCACAGATGATCATACACAATTTAATGTTTAATGTTGGAATTATCAGGAGTCAACTCAGCATTGTCTCATAAGCATAAGGGGGTCTTTCTAGTAAACACATCTCTATTGTGCTTGTGGGATTTCACATGGGTCACCTGATTTCCACTGCCTCCTCCTTCTTGGACTTGGGGATTAACAATCTCTGTTACCCTTCTTGCAGACCTGCAAGCAGGAGGTGCTGCAGAATGCAGCTCTCGTCCTTTTGTCTCACTTGCATGCAGACATTTCTATTTCCATAGAAAATGTCTACAAAGAACCAGTGATGAATAAGTGCTTTCTACTACGAAGCTACTTGTATCCAGATCTACTGAATAAATGTAAGCTACCTTTTTTTTCCTCTTTATCTAACTACTATATGAAGACTGAATTCTCTTCTGAACGTAATTAAGCTTAATGTGCAAGTTTCTTTTTGGTTCACGCTTCTACTTTGCAAGATTGTTGTTAGCTGCTTGGAGTTCTTTTATAAACCTTTAAAAACTCCATCAAATGTCACAGACTTTAAAATAAAGAAACAGCAACTTTTTAAGTGATACATAAGGCAAAGCCTAGCTGTACTCATTTAAACTCACTGCCCAAAGTTATGTATTTAAGTTGGGAGCCTATATAAAATTTCTCAATAAATAAATAAACAAACTTTGCAAAAGACACAGAGATAGGGAAACATAAAAAGAAAAGGCATAAAGTGAGGTACTATACTCATGGGGACTCTTAGGAAATTGGCAGGGAGGTTACCTGTCAGTGAATGACACAACTGATAGTTTAAGACAGATACTGAAAGTATCTATGATTAGACAAGGAAAACTAGAAAGCAATGTCCTGATCACAAATAATACTAAGCCATGGTTTGCTGTGTTCCCAGTTGGCTGGATATATACAAGTTGCTAATCCATTTATCATAATTTGGATTAAATTAATAATAATAATAATAATAATAATTTATTAAATGTATATGCCACCCAACTCCCAGCAACTCTAGGCAGTTTACGATTGTTAAAAGCATTTAAAAACAGAAATCAATACCAAAACACACACACACACAAAACAAAAAACAAAAAAAACCCAGCACCAGTCAGAACAATGAAGGCAAAGAAAACAAACCTGGAGGGGAACAGAAAAGAAGAAAGGGGCATCAGTTATCCACACCAAAGGCCTGAGCAAAGAGCCATGTCTTTAAGGCTCTTTGGAATAGCAGTAGGACAGGAGCCATTTGAATTTCAGGGAGAACCTCATTCTAGAGGGCAGGCGCTGCTACAGAGAAGGTGCGCTTCTGGGGACCCAACAGAGGGCATTGTTTAATCAATGGAACTTGGAGCTCACCAACCCTGCTAGATCAAACTGGCTGGGCAGATACAGAGACAAGCATAGAAATCAGGGCCCTGTGCCAGATAGGGCTTTATAGGTGGCGACCAGCACCTTGAATAGCACTCAGAAGCAAACTGGCAACCAGTGCAGCTTGCAAAGCAGAGGTATTACATGGGCATGCTCATCACTGCCCGCACTGCTGCATTCTAGACCAGCTGAAGCTTCCGGGTGGTCTTCAAGGGCAGCCCCATGTAGGGTGCATTGCAACAGTCAAGCTGTGAGGTGACCAGGGCATGGGTGACTGTCTGAAAGGCTCCCTGATGTAGGAAAGGGCACTACCAGTGCACCAGATGAAGTTAGGCAAAAGCCTTCCCAGCCACAGCTGCCACCTGCTCATTGAGCAGGAGCTATGAGTCCAAGACAACCCCCAAATTGTGCATCAGCCTTGAATGGGGAAGTGCTACCGTATCCAAGGTCAAATTCGGAATATCCCCAGATCTGGGTGGTCCAAACACCCACAGCCACTCAATCTTGGTAAGATTGAGTCGGAGATAGTTCCTCCCCATCCAAACCCACAAAGCCTCCAGGCACTGGGACAGAACCTTGACAGCTTCATTTGGCCAGCCTGGAATTGAAAGATATAACTGTATCATCAGCATACTGATGATTGTTGTTTGTTGTTTATTCGTTTAGTCGCTTCCGACTCTTCGTGACTTCATGGACCAGCCCACGCCAGAGCTTCCTGTCGGTCCTTTGCTGAAGATACTGATGATACCAAACCCCAAACTGGCAGATGACTTCACCCAGTGGTTTCATGTAAATGTTAAAAAGGAGGGAAGAAAGAGAAGAACTCTAGGGGCCTAGGGGATGATCTCTCCCCACCAACCAATACTGATTAGAACTGGCCCAAGAAAAGGAAGAAAACCACTATAAAACGGTGCCCCCAATCCATGGAGCCAGCTCAGAAGAATACCATGGTTGATGGTATTGAAAGCAGTCAAGAAATCAAGGAGCACAAGGATGAATGCACCAGTGCCATCCTGGCTCTGCCACAGGTCATCAACAAGCATGACCAAAGCTGTCTCAGTACTAAATCCTGGCCTGAAACCTGACTGGAATGGATTTAGATAATCCATTTCATCCAGGATTCTCATGAGCTGCAGGCTGACCGCCTTCTCAACAACCTTTCTCAGAAAGGGAAGGTTGAAGACTGGTTGCTAGTTATCGAAAACCATTGGGTCCAGGGATGGTCTCTTGAGGAGGGGGCATGCCACTGCCTCTTTCAAGGCTACAGGCACCACCCCCTCTGTAAAAAAGGCTGACACTACTGCATGGACCCAACTGTGGGTCACCTCCCTGGAGACTTTCACAACCAAGGAGTGACCCAGATCCAGTAAACAGGTGGCTGAGCTGACAGCACAGAGAGCCTTGTCCACTTCCTCAGGAGTCACTGGCAAAAAATTCATCCCAGATCACACACCAGACTGTGCCCCAGGCACCTTGGCCTGCTCTGTCCAGTCAGAGTCCAAGGCAGAGTGAATCCAAGAGAATTTATCCACCAGATAGCCTGAATAATCTTTGCAATGGCCCAGCAGATGTTCCAGGGGGACATCACCACAGATTCACACAAGACACTAAACCAAAACAAGCAAACCATATTATGGCTTAGTACAATGTATGAATCCAGTCACTTAGTAGAGCCAGTCCCAATTCTGGGATAAGATGGGCAAGACATCTTTGATGGGCCCATTTTCTCTTTGCTGCCACTTTTATTAGCTATTGCTGTTACTTCCACACATTGCCAAAACATAGAGGAAATTCATCACCAAACACCCATCACACTTGAAGGAATGTAAGTCTTGATAGAAGCTCAACCATGACAGCCCTTGGTTTCCCCAGGGCCGCAACTACGGGGGGCAAGCAGGGCATGTGCCTCTGGCACAGCGCTGGGGGGGGGCGCCAAAATGAGCACCGAGGGGGTGCCAAAATGGGTGCGGAATCCATGTTTTCCCCGGATGACACAGACCCTAGATGCAGCCCTAGGTCTCCCCACTAGTATTAGGAAAGCTACATGAAAGGTAAAGACTCCCTTGAGTTGTGCTCCACTTCTGGTAACTATAAAGGCATAGCCATGTGGGTTTCTTGACCAATAGTATGGCAGTGATTTGCATGGCCACCTTCCAGGATTTTTTTCTTTTCTTTTCAACTTTCCAGTCTAGTCTACAACCATAGGATTTCCTGGTGATCTCACATCCAAGTACTAACCAGGACTATCCTTGTTTAGTTTTTCAGGATTAGCCAAAGCTGGCTAGGTGCTGCCACCTACTGCGAGGAAATCTACATACAGCCTTTAAATCCAACATTTTGCAGCTCTTAGTAGCTTCAAGTGATTTTGGAGTTAGTTGTCCAGCTTCAGACTAATACCGATGATGTGTTATCTGGCACCTTGTTGGCCTCTGACTTTATAGTATCATGACTTTTTTTAAAAATTACTTGTTCAAGAGGGCACCTGTAGGGTTTGTCAGGAATTTGATTTCATCTTTGAAGAGTGTTTTGACTGTCCAGATCTTGGTTCACTTTCTTCTCAGATTTTCTCAGAAAGTTGACTGGAGGCAAATGAAAACCACCTATTTAATCAAGATTCCCTCTAGAGCATATTTTCTTCTGAGGATTATGAACTCAAATCCTCCAAGTGTGTTCTTTGATCTTAGCCATAAGTCCTTCTCTTCGCAGCAGGGTGCAGCCTGAATGAAAGCCAGAAATGTTTATAAATAGAACATTTGCTGGAAAGTCCATGTGTCATGTTCATCATTTCAATGTTAAAAGGCAAAATTCATACAAAGTATCTGGGTCGTCTCTGCCCAACGACCACCGCAGGACCTCCATGTTCAGCCTGTCCTTAAACAGCTCTATTAAGGTGGCCTGGGACCAGTCCTCAACCATGGCAGTGATAAAACAGTATAAGGTTAATTTCAAAACAAATAAACTAGATCTTGCCAGAGGGTGAGAGGGACAAATACCTGAATGCCTAGCGAAAGAGATTACATTCTGAAGTTAAAATGTAATTTTATTTTAGGAGAACAGAAAAAAATTTGGACAGGAGCCAGCCAAACATAAGAACATAAGCAGTGCCCTCCTGGACTGGGCCCCTGGCCCATCCAGTCCAACAATCTGTTCTCACAGTGGCCCACCAATTGCACAAGCCCACTAGTCTCCCACCAGTGTCCAACTTTTCAGCAAAAGTGGAATAATATTAAAAGTTGCTCAAATAGATCATATACCTATCTTAGTTCCAAGCAGAACTTAAAGCTTGGTATATAAAGAAAAATTCTTACAGAACAAATCCTTTTTTTCCTGGGAATAAGTGTTTATCCACAAATATTCTCTATTTAAGATCTCTCCAGAGCAATTGAATTTCAAAGAAAAATAGACTGGGGATGGCTACGAAAGAGCATCACCAAGTTCTAACGTCAATGTGTGAAATCTAAATAAGATGACATACAGGCCAGAATTTCTCAACCTTGGCACTTTAAAATAGGTGGACATCAACTCAATTCACAGCTGGCTGGGGAATTCTGGGAGTCCACCTATCTTAAAGTTGCCAAGATAGAGAAACGCTTACATAGGCAAACAACATCCTTTCACATCCCCACATACTCAACACCCTCTACACAAAAGAATGTACACCTTGTGTAGATGATATGCATCTCAGCAGGCGGCAGCACTTGGCCAATGTTGTCTTGGCTCATAAGCCAAGCAGGGTCAGACCTGGTTAGTCTGCAGGAGACTTCCAGGGAACACTAGGTCTGTAAGCTAGATGAAAAAGTTAAAAAAACCCAGAAGGCAGCAATGGCAAACCACTTCTGTATTGCTATCAAGAAAATGACTTGAGTATGTTAATTGAAGCCATGAAGTGTTGAGTGTTACTTTAAGGAATCAGACACTTGAATTAGAAAGCGTGCATGCAAAGATCAAGGACATTACTGATAAGGAAGTTTTATGCAACATTCTAGAGAATTCATTAATAGCAAAGAAAGCCAGTGACTACAAACTGTAAGATTCTCAGTATATATTCAGTATATATATATATATTGCAGGCTCAAAGTTTAAATCTTAGTTTCTTTCTCCCACCTATCTATGTAGTTTCTTGATGGGAGATCTGTCTCAGATCCTTTGTTTTTGACCTTGCCCACTCAAATCAGAAGTTCTCCAATATTACTTTTCTAGATAGGGTAGACAGCTGTACACAGTAGCAAATGCCATAAGGTTGCCTTCTTTCTCCCTCTCAATCATTCTCAACTATGTTGCCTGCCAATTCCTTAAATTAGTATTTGGTAGCACAAGACTATTGGATTACTGGAAGTAAAGGTCTATGCATTTATACTGAGAAGAGGTTATAGCATGAGTCTAGTTCTTTATATTTTTATCCAGCCAAACCCAAAGGCTTAAACAAACAGAATGCAATCTAATTCGTCTTACTCTGCAATCTTTAGAGTAAACCTCCACTTACTTTCAATGATAAAAAAATTATTAAAATCATTAAAATTCCTCCCTCCAGTTCATAATAATCTAGACAAATAATATGGATTGGGGGTTCAGATTATGCTATGATTTATTTAACTTGGTACAACAATTTCCAGGAACCCTTCTCAACCACTAAGTTTAAACTTATCCCTTTTTGATGCAAATGAAAGAAAATCGAGACAGATGATAAAGAATTTCTTTAAGTACTTGTGATAAAACAAATTAAACATAATTCAAGGTTGATTTCAGTGTTATGAGATCATCCCATACTTTTCCATCTCCACCACATTATCTTAAATGAATTTACAGGATATTAAAGGTATTTCTTTGGCAAAGATTTTCTACAAGGTTGTCACCATATTTACAATTACCTGTAAAGGTGGACTTAACTTTCTACACTTCCAGGTTCAAGCTCTGGGAATCTATTCTAACATCAGTTACTGTCTGAAAAGAGGAAATTCCAAATTCACCTCCTCTTGGAGCACAGTTGAGAGTTAGTAACAAGTACTCTCAAATCCTAGCATGCATTGGATCCCTGCTGTGAGGGACCAGTTTTCATAATGCACTTAATGCTGTAAGGCATATGGAAAATACTGGGCATTTCAAATATAACTTTGACCTATTTACTCCTAAGAAGCTTATGTTGTGGGGATAATTGCAGTTTAAAAGTGGTGTCTACATCTGTTTGGAGGATAAACTGGATTTCTCACATTATTACTTTATTATACAACACTGGAAAGAGAAACCTATAACCGATTTGCAGCAATAGATTGTTGATAGATGTTGTTTGTCAGCATTTAAAGTAATGGTGGTGTGCATTTTTAGTTTTTATTGTCTTTGACAAAGGGGCAAGGAAGAAGACTTTCTAGCAAGATGATTGTTTTTGGAATTGTTGATAACGTAATTCTCAGTCCTTCCCCCCATTTTTTCTTTTTTCTCCCTTTTCTTCCATTCTTTACTGCTGTGCTTATCATTTCTAAGGTTGACCTTTTAATTCTATTAAATATATTTTTACCTTTCTTCTGTCGATTAGTTTAGCATAACAACCTTTAAAAAAAAACCCTCCCCCTTCCATCTCATCAAACAAAGTTTAATCTTGCCATCAGATGCTCTTGATTTTTCAAATGAGAAATTTACAATATACCTATGAGGCAACAGTCTGGAATTTCACTAATCTGATGGTTTCTTAAGGTTAGTTTATAATATGAAAGTATATGAACTGCAAAATACTTTTATACTGGTACAGTGCACAGCACTGTATTTACTGAAAGGAAGTTTGTAAAAAAATGTAATGGGTACTTATTAAATAGCGGAACTTGCTTCTACCTTTTTTGTTAATCAGTATATTTTGGGGAGGGTTTTCTTTAAGTCTTTGTCTTTATTTTTGTCAGTTACGTTTTTACTACATTTGGCTGCATCTATTCCTTACCAGTCCCAAACAATTCAGCATTTCTACAACTGTGCTGTGAATTTGAAGGAGAAATATGAGCCATTTCTCTCTAAATCTCTAGAACAGAGTTGGCTGGCTGGGGAATTCTGGGAGTTGAAGTCCACACGTCTTAAAGCTGCCAAGGCTGAGAAACACCGCTTTAGAAGGTCTCACCCTGTTACTTCTTATGTCAACTTTTTTAAGGCCAAGGAGCACACTTAGACCAGCATGCATAATCAACACACCTCCTGCTACCCCCCACACCTTCAGAAATAGGTAATTTTCTCCTTCCCCAAAACGATTTTCCATCCATACCATTTTCTGAAACTGAGTTCTGCCAAGTAAAAGCCTTCACACCTCTGTCATGATATTGAGCAAGCTGCTAGTGACCTCAAATGCCTATTTCTAAAATGAATATATCAGTAGGTTGAATCAAGGCTTATTGTGAGAAAGAGTGTGCTAGGAGTGGATTATACTTATTCAAAAAACAGGAAGAAATAGAAAACAGGTGTCACTAAGTATGTTTTTCCACATAGTTGGCCTTTTTTCCCTTTCAAATTATCCAAAGGCACATTTTTGCATAATCAGAATCTCCAGAATGAGACAACCAAGATTTTTCTGGTGTTCCTTTGTCAGCTTCTGTAATGGTTGCCTAATCCCAAATACTCAGTCTCACAAGCTCGGGCTTAAAGATAACTGATTTATTAAAGGAATAGTATGCAAATACAGAGAAAGCTGAGAATGAGCAAAAGCGTGCCAAATACAAACTTAAAAGCCTTGCCTTCAAGCCAGTCCCGCCCCAAGCACCCGTCAGTACTCGCCCCCTCCCAGGTGCTAGGAACCGTTACACACGCCTGGGAAAGTAACCTTGAACAGGATTGCAAACCCAAACATACATTCCAAAGATCCAAAACAAAGGAGAGCGCAGGAATGGAAAAACCCCGAACGAGCGACGCGAATGGACACGGGAAATGATTTGACATGTGAAACGTTACAATGTTAACAGAACATTGAAATGGGAAACATGACAGCTTCTCTATCATGCTCACATATATAGTTGGTTTGGTATAGGATGCATGGGAGAACATGTATTGGATACCAGAGAGTGTGTGTAGTGACAGCTTTTGGCAAAGCTGCATTATTTCACAGAAGACCTTCCATCTGTCACTATATTCAGCTATAGAAACTGACCTTTGTGGCACTAGGGAGTCCTGACAGATTAACATTTAATGATGCTTTCAGCCTAAGCCCTTATAATTTTTCATTTTCCAGGAAACTGACACAGCACAAAAGCATATTGCAGTCATGGATTAACCATTAAGGAAAATAAGCACGTGCTTATGGCACCAAGGGAAGGGGGGCACCCACCACAGAGTTTTTTCCCCTAGCTATCATACCCTTAATTCTTTCATTGCCACACTTGACTTTAGTTTTCAATAAATGTTTGTATTTGCATTTTTTTCCCTTATAACAATTTTATTTTTTTAAAAATGCATTAAAATGTGTGGAATTTGCGTTTTTTTCTATTGCCTTAGTTATAAGTAAACAATTTGCTTATATTGCTTACTGCTATTTAGTGTTAAATAAATTAAAAGGTTTATATTTAATATGGCTGTGGGGTCCTACCTGGGGGATGGACTAGAGGAAAATTGCATTTTTAATCTCTTATTTCACCTTCAGCACTTACTGAGTCTTAATGTCTTCTCAGTTAAGTAATGGAAGGGCCGAGAGGCACCATTGTTGGTTTAAGTTGGCCTTAATCCGGCCCTCACATATTGTAATAGGGCACTAGGAGAAACTTTTGCCATATTTGCCATAGAATCATAAATCACTTTTGGCTAATTTGGTAACCTAAAAAAAATGTGCATATCTACTCTCTAAGAGGGAGTCCACAATAAGGGAAAAAAAAACAGAAGAAAACCACATTTCTTTACACTCTTAAGAGTCAATGATTGCCTCAAAATTGTCCCCCAAGATGCAGTATCTGTCCACACCTATAATGAGTTTCATTTCACTGATATTTTATGATGTTCACAATCAATTTATTTCTTTGTGGAACTATGAACTCTGCCTTTCAACAGTTATTTGCTCTAAGGTGCCCACTGCAAGTTCTAGAATGCAATGGAAATAAACTGCTCATTCATACCTTTCACATTGACAGCAGCTTCTTATTTCACACTGTGAGTCTTTGTTCAAACTGGAACAGGGTATATGCAATAAGCTCAAATTACTGACTTTATTCCTGAGTAATTTTTTTTTAATAGCTTAAAATCCCCACTAATTCTGGAAGAATACCCAACCAGTTACAGGTCTATTGCTGGAACATCCCTCACAATGATCCTAAAATTTTAAAGCTGGGAGAAAGGAGGCAGTAAGTATTGATTGAATATGGTATGAATGCAGAGCTCAGAGAAATACAGATATAAGAAGCAATTCATATGTAAAAAGATGGAGCTGCCTTATGCAGATGGAGTTCACCCATCATGCTTTTCCCACAGCCTTTCCCTTTAAATATGTGATCATAGTTCCCAGAATTCCCCAACTAGCATGCCCATTGTTGAGAATTCTGGAAGTTGGTCCATACACCTATAGGATGTTCAGGGTGGGGAAAGTCAGAGGTAAGCATGGTGACCCACCTCAAAGCAACAGCTCCTCAGCTGCACCAGTTAATATTCATTGAAGCTAGACATCAGTTGAGCTACTGGGATTGCACATCACATTAAGCCATAGTACATTTTAACCCTGATTTGTTGAAAAATCCAAAGTGGCCTGATTCTGTATAACACCAGCCCTAAATTGGCATTACAATTAGGTTCGTGTTTCATGTAAGACCAAACTAAAACAGTCATACTATGGTTTAGGGCACTGTGAATTCTGCAATACACACAGTAACTAGTCATAATGTAGCTTGGTAGCAAAAGTACCTTATTATTACTATTAATTAAACTTATATGCTGCCCAACTCTCAATGACTCTGGGCATTACCTAGAATTACTGAATGATCATACAGCCATATTTTTTGATGGTAACCTCAGTGGGCCATTCTATTATAGTCTGAATATAATCTGTGGTCCTTTTTGTAGTAACAGCAGGAAAAAAATGAGTAGAATTAGGTCCTACTACATTACAGCCTGTTAATTTTTAAGCTTAAAGAAGGGGTAGGTTTGGATCCACTGATAATTTCCGACATCCAATTATTTAATAATCTCTGCCCTAAAAAAAACCTCCAAAAATCAAGGACTTCAGTGGTCTGTGTGTGAAATAATGGTAAGTATCATTCAAGTTTCAGCACAAAACTTTTTGTCTTTTACACCAGTCTCTAGATGATTTTAGTGTAAAGGAGGGCAGAATTACATTTGGTGACAAACAATTTTCTTTAATAGAGTAATTAATTGAGATTTTATCCCAGTCTTTAAAAAATTGCCATGGTAATATCATCTCCTGCTAGGGAGATTGCAGCAAATTTAAGATGAACTGGCAGAAACCAAAGAATAAATTAACTTTTATATCCCACTTTTCAGGATAACAATCCTCCCAAACTGGCTAACCAGCAATTCAAGTTGTAATTAACCTAAATAATTAATTTCTTTGGTTCCCTAAATTAGTGAAGCTGGGTATTTGACCTCCTTTGAAGTTCTAGAAATGGTCACAGAGTTATTGTTCCCTGAAAGGAGAGTGCTTCTGTCCATCACATTAATCCTTTTTCTTTTCAGTAAATGACCTAGTGCACAATTCCAGATTTTCTTTTCAAATACTAGCATCACTAGTCAAAAAGACAATTCCTTGAGAACTTCCTAAATTAAGTGCTGTATTTAGCCCTAACCAGGAGCACTTACTCCACTGTATTTCAGAATTCAGATTACATACAAAGTTAAAACCAAGCAAAACACATCACGGTCTCACATACCATACTACGCTACTTTTCAGTTTGGGTTGGGTTGGTTTAGTGGATGTTAAGCAAACTGAAACACTGTGATTTGTAAAACATGGCTTAAAGCTGAGTGTATTGTGAAAACTGCTTGCAAAAGCATGATTCAACAGACGATGGCTTATTGTAATGTGCAAATCCAGTCCTTTTAGAATAAGATGGTTTGATAAGACAGATTTAAAAAATGTAGCATAGCCACAAGTCCTGCAGAAACCTCTTTAAACCTCAGTGATTAAGTTTATTATAGAGTTTGTTGGTTGATTGATCTCATCCTTGGATCACCTAATGATATCACAACCCACAACTGTGCATTAAAACAGACAATAGAAACCAGTATTCTGAACTGGAGAGGTGGGAAGTACAACAGCTTTATGAACCATTCTTATTATTGTACTGAATTTATAGTAACAAAAAAGTAGTGTTTTTCCCCATGTAACTGTGAGTTTTCAGGGTC
The DNA here is from genome assembly GCF_035149785.1 of Candoia aspera. NCBI lineage: Eukaryota > Metazoa > Chordata > Lepidosauria > Squamata > Candoiidae > Candoia > Candoia aspera. The sequence continues at coordinate 46,089,183 of NC_086159.1, forward strand.
GTGTTAGATTTGCAATCAAGTAATGGGTGGAGGTGCTTTATCTGCAGACATCATTGCTGAAAAGTGTGGATGCCTTTGAGGTTAGTCTGCATATTAGCCATGCTTTGGGAGAGGCTACTTGCTTGAGGAATTTCATCCATTTACCAAGAGACAAAAGTTCCCAGTTTGGGAGAAGCAGACCACCCTCAAACTCTGCAGACTGATAAAGAACAGGGTAGCTTTGCTATGTTTTTAAGTATACCATATCTGAGAGAGATATAACATGGTGAGATCACAGGATTCCCAACTGAATTGGTGCAGTGAATCCCCTAATTACATTACAACTGTCCAGTGATACTGTTCATGCAATCTGGCATTTCTAAATTTGAGACAATTGTGAATATGCTTTAATAGTCAATGGAGAATTCATTCCAGTTTTCAGCAGGGAAAGAGAAAGGTGCCTAGATTGGAGAGGTTCTCCCTCCCAAATACACGTTCATAGGGTGAAAAATGTTTTGTTACTTAATACAGGTCAGACTTCACCCCTAGAATGATGAACGAAAGTTATGCAAAAGGGCACAACCTTCTATATGCATTCCAAATTCAGCTAAAAGTCCAGGATTCCCCATTTGGTTAGGAGACAGTTAAATATGCTGAGAGACTATGCAAAGTATGACAGTTTTTGTCCAATTACTCTGTTCTATAGCACCAGTAAAATAAAACAATTAGAGTCCAATCCAACTTGATCAGACATAGAGTTGAATTTAATCCAATTGATTCTTACTGCCTAAATCAGTTTATATTAAAGTAGGCTCACATGTTTTCTTTGTTAATAATCCTTTAGTTCTACCAGCACTAGCTACGGAGTTCCAGCAGAAGAAAATGCTTCAGTTTGATTTGTTTCCATTAATTTCCAGCACAGAGGTATTAACCCAAAATTTAATGCATATTTATCAGGGGAAAAATGGATGTGACAATTAAACTCTCAGTACAGTCCTCGTTTAGTGACTGCCTCATTTAGGGACTCTTTGCAGTTACAGGGGTGATAAAAAAATAACTTTCTGACCCATCCCCACATTTACAACCTTCACAGGTCTGTAAAGCAAAGGAAAGCTGAAGCAAGATCATAAGCACAGTCGCAGTTTCACTTAGTGACTGATTTGCTTAATGACCAACTTGCCAGTCCCAAATATGGTTGCTAAACAAGGACTACCTATACCAACATTCTTCCCCTTTCTTTTTCAGAAAAATGCCATCCTTTCAGATACAGTTGTGATAGAAATAGAAGTAGTAATCATACACACATATATAATCAGTTATATATACATATAATAAGTAATAATTATGTTTGTGTGTGTGTGTGTGTGTGTGTATATCAGCATAATAAGGATCTGTTGAACAGATTGCAAATTGCTAATGGAAAAAAAACAGACTAAAGCAGAGACTAATCATCTATGTGTTCTTATTCTCTTTGAACCTCAATTGCCTGTGGAAATAGAATTTACTGGAATAGCAACACAAAAATGATAGACAAGGGGATGGCAGGAAGAAACTAAACATCCTGGTATCCCTCTACAGCAGGGTTTCTCAACCAGGGTTCTGTGGAACCCTAGGGTTCTGCGGGGTCACTAGGGGTTCCCTGAGAGATCATGATTTATTTAAAAAATTATTTCAGATTTGGGCAACTTCACATTAAGAGGTAAGTTTCATTCTTATGTTGAGTTTAAGAACACTGTTAATGAATACATATAGGCCTACCCATGAAATGAATATAATAATCTTGTAACTTCTGGCCTATATTTGAGCCTGAATGTGAAGGGGTTCCCTGAGGCCTGAAAAATATTTCAAGGGTTCCTCCAGGGTCAAAAAGTTGAAAAAGGCTGCTCTATAGCCTATGAGAGAGAAAGGTGCTAAAGCAACAAACTCTGTATTTCTACATGCTGGAACGTGGTAATCTAGAGTTTCAAAAGATATGGTCATTATGGCCAACTGCTTATATGACCACAGCTCATTTATGCCTTAACTATTTTCTCCGTCCAAATGAATGTTATCCTAATATTCAGGCAGTATGTTCCTTACATTGTTGGAGGAAAATTCTGAGAGTGCCTTGGACTGCAAGAAGATCAAACCAGTCCATCCTCCAGGAAATTAAGCCAGACTGCTCACTTGAGGGAATGATATTAAAGGCAAAGCTGAAAGACTTTGGCCACATAATGAGAAGACAGGACAGCCTGGAGAAGATGCTGATGCTAGGGAGAGTGGAGGGCAAAAGGAAGAGGGGCCGACCAAGGGCCAGGTGGATGGATGATATTCTAGAGGTGATGGACTCGTCCCTGGGGGACCTGGGGGTGTTGACGATAGACAGGAAGCTCTGGCGTGGGCTGGTGCATGAAGTCACGAAGAGTCGGAAGTGACTAAACGAATAAACAACAAATGTTCCTTACATTAATTAAACATCCCTGATAGCAAAGTTGAACAGGACAGGAAATAACTATAACCATTTGCTGTGCTTTCATAACACAGAGAACATGCTGTTTAATGCAGCCATTCCACACTGATTCATGACAGACAGCCTTGGTGAACATGAGATGACAGATAATATATCTTTGTATGATATTTGATATTTGGAAGATTACCTGGTTACTACTCATGAAAAAACAAATTTGCAAAATCAGCAATTTGTCAAATCTCATCAGCCAGGCTGAGAAACAGCTATGGGCGAGGAAGGCCCTCAGTGGGGCACAAAATATAAAAGCAGCTCATCACAACTCCAGACATTTATAGTTTGGTCTTGTGGCAGCAGATTGTGCAAAGCCATGGTTTAACTTTATTGTGGCTTTCTGACGAAAATGAAATTGGTTATAATTAGCTTGATATAACAAGGTTCATACCATACAAAAAGCTAAGCTATAAATCATGATTTACAAACCATGAAACTGTGTGCATGCTACACAATAATATAAGCACAAATTATATTATGACTCGGTATGTCATATAAACCAAAGCTCTTCCCCCATCTATCAGTTTCATCTATTCCGACTGGCAATAGATCTCCAGGGTCAAAGGCAAAGAAAGTTCATTCCATCTCCAGCTTGCCAGAGGTAACTTTTTCAGATGAAGATGAACATACTGTATGCAACTTGCATATTCTGTTACTTAGTTATAGCCTCTCCCCTAGCTGTGATTTGTTTCTTGATGAGTTTTAGGATTGAAACAGAACTTTTGCCAGTCAGAACAACTAGTGAGACTTTTTCCTCCTTAGAAAATAGATGAAAACAACCTGAGACCCTTGTACCACCTGAGACTCTTGCAACTACAGGGTCCAGACTGACTTTCAGCTTCTTCAACCTCAGTAGAATTGGTCATGCATATGTACCATCACAGACTGAATTAAGTTAAGACCTGGCTTTGATGTGCTGTTACAATCTATCATAAAATGTTGATCAGCAATAGTATGATTGGCAGAAAGTGGTTTAATTTGGGTCATAACAAATTATGCTCAGCATAGACTGGAGCAATTTCAAGTCGTCATGGGCTGACCTATCCCTCATGACCATGTAGGCTGAGATGATAATTGTTTAGTTAAAACAAGTATCAACTCTCACAAAGTGATGTATAAAAGTTAAAACCATAAAAACTGTTTTAAACTTAAAACCATAAAGATTCAGCACAAAAAACAAAAGTACAAGATATATTCAGCAGTAATATATAAAGTTCTATCCCAAGTTAAAAGACATGGTGAGTAGGTAAACGTTTAGGATTATTTAAAGCTACGTAATGATGACTGATTTCAAAAAGATCTGAAAAGATTGTATTCCTTATGCCCATTCCAATACTCATAAAAATTAGTTTTGAGTACTCACATACCAGAAATACATATCACTTCCAAAGTCTGAAGCTCCCTAACTTTCCAAAAGTATTACATAGTTAATCATCTTGTAACATAGTTAAACTGATACTTTTTCTAACTACCTCACCCTAACCCCTTCTGGCCTTCTGATTTCAAAATATTTGCCTATTGCCCACATAATTTTTGCTATAAGAAATAGAAACTTAGGCTTAAAAAAACAAATTAAATAAAAATTCCAAGGACAGCACATATTAAATGGCATATGCATGATATAATTTTAGATTTACAAAAACACCGTTTATCTTTTTTAAATTTTTCTCAGCCTCTGATAATACCTTATAGCACATTATCTATCACAGTAATGAATGGAGAGAAGGTTATATTTGTTGAATTGCTAAGAAAGGGAGATATAAATATTAGCAGATAAACTTCTATTCCAGCACACTAAGAATGCATACGGCTATTCAGTTGCCCATGCCTATAACAATATCTGAAAGATGAGCGCTCACCAAAAGTAGAACTCCATCCCTTGGAATCTTGATCTGCCTAGCATGCTACAATGTTCCATTAAATACTCAAATTTTATATAGTCTGCTATCTGGTGTAAGCATTTCAAACAGAAAATCCAAACAGATGACAGATCATTTACTTGCCTCAGTTGAGAATGAACAATATTCTCCTCTACTATGCTATGCATGTAAATGATGACTATTGTCATGACACTGTAACAAGACATTGATTTCATAGATTGATATCCACCATCATATGTAAAGGAAAGTATAGCAGAAATAGAAAAACTCAATTGCTGCTGCTGCTGCTGTTTTTTCAAACACATGCATTAGAACAGGTTCTATTTAAGGAATTTAAGAGTTGGATCACATGGCACAAGTTACACTTCCCTCAAATAAAGGAAATAATAATTGGCGGGGAGGGGAAAGCAGGGCTGATGAAGAATATGTTTCTTAACAAAATGTCGTAACAACAATCAAAGCAATTACAGGGAACTGGAAAGTCCTGGAGTTGGACCATGATTGTCTTTTCTGTGGAATATACAACTAAGAAATGTGCTCTTTGCATAATGGAATATGGGCTCACTGCATAAATGCTTAGATGAACTGTGCATCTTGAAAAAAAGTACACACAATTTTTAAGGCAAATATACTTCCATTTCAGTTGTTATTAGTTTGGCTCATATGTAGCACTACATCAAGATTTTTAAAGCGTGGTTTGTTGAACAAGATGCAGGGCCCTGCTAAATCATAAAAGGAGGGTTCACACATCACATTAAGCCAATAATAAACAAACTATATTATGGCTTAGCGTTATATATGACACTAAGCCTCAGAAAGGCAACACAATGTTTGTTTTTAATTTTACTCACTTTTCTGGGTTTTATTGGAATGATTTTCTTGATAGCAAGCAAGAAGCAGCTTGGCTAAATTTCCAAAAATTATATATCCATTATTCAAATCTGTTACTTTCCTCCTCTGTCATGTCAGTAAATAATGAAACAAGCACTCTTAGAGGACAAAGATCAGCAAAGATGAAGGTTTACAGGAGGTGAATTTTCAGGAAGCAGAAGTCTACTGATAGTTTACTGTCAGAAGAAGTAACTTAGTATTATAAATCCCATTTTTTCCACAGAAACTGCAGTAGGGAATTGGAACAATTCTGTCTGCTTGAAAATGGTTTGTGACCAGAAACATGTTTGCTTTAATACTAGAATTGCCAGAATTTTTCTGATGCTGTGTCGTTCAGTCGCTTCCGACTCTTCATGACTTCATGCACCAGCCCACGCCAGAGTTTCCTGTTGGTCGTCACCACCCCCAGCATCCCCCAGGATGAGTCCGTCACCTCTAGAATATCATCCATCCATCTTGCCCTTGGTCAGCCTCTTCTCCAGGGTATCTTGTCTTCTCATTATGTGGCCAAAGTACTTCAGTTTTGCCTTTAATATTATTCCCTCAAGTGAGCAATCTGGCTTTATTTCCTGGTGCTGTGATGGGGATACAATTTGCAGTGCTACAATGTTTTCATCACCATAATGATGTATAATTATTTAAATACAAAGATGTATTTATCATGACCAGAATCTGTTATCCAAATAACACAGTGTAGACTTTTGGGACCATAAAATATCTCCCTAAACTGCTGGATGTATTTTTTTTTTTTTAAAGTTTTCCATCTGCATTAGATTGCCAGGGCAAATTTAATGCACTACCACACTAAAATATTTGTTTTGAATGATGAGATACCTACTCGTTAAATATATCAGAGCAGGCAGCTGAGGTTCTTAAATGTTTTCCTCTACAAACTGTTTTCCAGAGATAGATCCAGAATTCCCTATCAGGTTATATGTTCGAGGCATGTCAGATGCTGCTAATAGGCTCAGCTGAATCATTTATCTTGCAGTTCCCACACAACCACCCAAAGGAAAAAAGACAGATGGAAGTCAAGAGTCCCTTGTGCTATTTCTAAAAAAGAGATCAAGGATTTTTTTTTAAAGAAGGATAAATAAATGAAGGACTAAAACAGTTTCTGAGAGTCTTGCAGGGCTTCCTGTAAGGGGCTAAAGTCACATTACATTAAATGCATCTTTTGGAAAAACAACAAAGTTCTTTTTCACTTCCTGGGAACTAAGCCAATTCAAACACATCCCAAAAATGATTAAAATGGAGAGTGACTGAAAAAAAATTACAATGTGAGTTGAATGAACATTATTCAGTTCACATTGTATTATGTATTAATATTCAATGAAATTTTAATACATAGAGAAATAGCTATATCAGGGTTAAGCTATGGACCCTCCAGATGTTTTTGGCCTACAATTTTCCTGGATTACTGGGAGATGCTCATGAGAATAATAGTTTTAAAAAGTGAAGGACATCAAACAAACAAATCTTTATTACGGTCAAAGACCAACATAAGGAAGGTGGGGTACAGTTGGTTAAAAGCACAGAAAATACATTAAAATCTAATATAAAGAGCTAAAACACAGAAGTCTAAAAGAAAATGGGAAAAAAAGTGAAGGGCGTCAGGTTGCCTTCCCCTTGTCTATATCAAGGCATATTCCGACAAGAGTTTCATAGTGCATAAGTGTGGAATGGGACAGAAAGGAGGAATTAGAGATAGGTGAACCAGATTTTTTCCATCCCACATCGCTTGCATTTCTCCTAAGTCGATTCTCTTCGTATTGATACATAATTTTCAAAGCAGAAAAAGAGACAGAACAGGCATTTAGACCCACGTTTGTATTTTCCCTCAAAATATGCATTTCTAACTACTTTTTGACATGTCAAAAGTTCAGCCAAAAATGTGTGTTGAATTGTTTAGAAGAAGCAAAAGCTATTGATTTTCCCAACAACATATTAGTCCAATATGTCATTTAAGACAGAAACAGGTAGACTTCTCATTTTTTTTTTATAAACCAGATGCACTAACTCTAACAAAGGCTTAGGTGTACTTCTTATTGTTTTTAAAAGAAAAACAGAGCCAAATTACTGTTATTAGAAAGAAAGCTGTCTAATTTTGGTGAGGCATCTTAATGAACTCAGGGGTCACCAGTACATTGAAAATTGCATTTGGCCCATGAGCCATAGATTTCCAACCTCTGGAACAGGAATTCATCAAGACAGTATCCAGAAGTAAAATGACAAACACATATCCAGCCCGTGTAGTTACTTCTTTACAGATGCTGCTAATGAGGCCACCTTGAAGCAGCTCACAGACATCACAAAAATGGCATGTGAACTGATCCAAACTCTTTACTGTCTTTATAGGGACTTTATAGACTGTAGGAATGGGATTGCGCTCCTATATGCACGATTAAGTCTTCCTATTGTCCTCCACTCCTACACATCATAAAAATTAATGCATTTTCTCTTTTATTTCTCTATGGAGGCATAACTAGTCGTATGATTTGAGAGAGGTTATGCAAATACTGTACTAATTATAATGCTCCATTTAATAAAACTTCTTTCCCATGCCAATGTGTAATATGAAATCTGCCATTTTGATTCTGAATGAAGCAGTAATTGTTATGTGCATATTTAAACTGCTGCAGCATGTTTAAGCCATATAGGAGCACTATTAAAAATGCAACAGAGTTTTTCTGTTGAAATAGAACCAGTATTGTATAGTATATGCACCAGTATTTTACTGTATATGCCATGTAATATAAACAAAACCTAAACAGCATGGCCAACCCACAGAATTAACACATGCAAGATATTCACAGGTCATGTACTGACAAATATCTTCAAAACAATTTCTTCCCTTAAAAACCAGGAACTTATTATGTGGTTCCTTGCCTTATAATAATATTATCACCAGTATGAATTCTGATTAGGAAATACATGGCATCAAATAAGTAGCACAAAAACCCAAAGAGGGTTATTTCTAGACTTAGTAGTAGTTGTTGTAGCATTTTTATTTGTTATGCATGTATATCTAACACGAGAGCCAATTTGGTGTAGTAGTTAAGGCATCAAGCTGGAAACCAAACCTTTGGTTCTGGTCCTGCCTTAGGCACAAAGCCAGCTGGGTGACCTTGGGCCAGTCACTCTCTCTCAGTCATAGGAAGAAGGCAATGGCAAACCTCTTCCAAAAATCTCGCCACAAAAACTGCAGGGATTTGTCCAGGCAGTCTCCAAGAATCAGACATGATCATATACATATACATATACACACAGTACAAGATCTATTTTTGGATCAACTTTCTTAGATCAACTGCAAGCTACAAGTACAGTATTCTTTTGTTCTTCAGCACTTATATTCTCTTCCTTATGTATTTAGCTGTGCTAGTAAAAGCAAATTCATTTTATGAGTGCCAAATCTTTAAGATGGAGATTTGGTATCTTGCCCACCCTGTGTCTGTCTGTCTGTCTTTTTTTTTTTTTTTTGGTAAATGCCATCTCATGGCAGCCCAGTACTTTTTAGATGAGGGAACAGTTATTGAAAAAAAAATCCTTCTCAATCATAGTAAGACTCCACTTTATACATATCCTACTTTATAGAGACCACTGTATCTTTCCCCCCAAATCTAGAGCTCCTCCAAATGTCATTGAATTATAACAGCCTCACCACTGCCCATTCTAGCTCGGGGTGCTGGAATTTATAGGTCACTAACTGGAAGGCTTGCTTTTTCACAAATGGCTGCCTTTCTTGATGTGGTCAATTATCATATACTTACTCATTAAAAGACAAACTGATCAAGTTGCCCCTTCTAGCTTCCTAGGGTACTGTCTACCATCCTTTCGTCTTTTTCCTTTGAGATTTTATTTCTAAGAGTGTCTGGATTCCAATGTAGAGCCCTGATGTATTAGTATAAATAAGATGATGCCAAAGCTTACATTTCTTGTACAAATAATTTCTGAACATAATTATACACATTTTTAATTAATCTGTTAAATTTATAGCCTATATATTCTCCAGGAGTTCAAGGTGGATTATATGGAGATATCTCTTCGATTTATCCTGCAATTACCCTGTGAGATACAGTAGATTGGGCTGAAAAAGAATGACTGGCCCAAAGTCAGCCAGTGAATTGTCCTGGGTCCAAGACCACATTTAGCTACATCTCCCTGGTTCTAATCCAATTACACTTCACTGGCTCAGATATTATGCAACTCTACATCTCCTGTTGCCCCATCTCTTCTTTTGGGTGGTGCTTTATGTAGCCACACTAATGGTGGCATACCAGTTGTGGAATGCTAGCCCCAGGAAAGTTGCTATGCAGTAGCTTTTAACCTTTCCACATTTTTTAAAAAATATATAATCTTGTTGCTTCTTTTATGATGCTTTTATACTCTTGTGGCCATTTGGTTATTACATTTGGTTTGTATTTCTATTTTAATTGTTTCAGCTTCCTTACTGAGCAGCGATTTGAACTTAGGTTTCCCACCCCAAAATTAAACCTTCTAGCTAGTACACCATGACATCTTGGAAGAAGGCAGACTTAAAAGCAGAAGTCAGATTAAAAGAAAAAGAGAGGTTGGCCCGTGTTCAATCTCTCTGCAAGCCCACTCTTCCAAATAAAGTAAATACCAGTTGAAGCCAAGCAGTAAAGTCCTTTTCCTGCTGGGAAGCTCTCAGCTGCAGGAGTCTTACTTCCTTTCTGTAAGTGCAACAGAAGGTATAGGTAGCATGGACTAAGTAGGTGGGATAATCTGAACCTAAAATTTAGATTAGGAAGACATTTTGCTCTAGATTTTTGAGCCTACAGCTAGGGAAGGAAAGGAAATAGCAATTTTCACAATAGTACATGGCACAGCTTGACTGCCAGTGACCTTTTGAGCGTGTTTTGCTCTGTGTATTTTTCTTCCCCCATCTTTTAAAGTTGTTCTGACCTGGCTGAGGACCTCAAGAAGACTAGAGAACAGGTATTCACAATGAATAATCAAAGCAGATTTGCTCTCTGGCAGGAAAAAAAAACACAGTTGGGACACTGGAGAATTCAGTGCAGGAAGCCTCCTGTTGGTTAAATCTTAGTGGTTGTTTCAGGACTTGTCTAAGCTCAACTGAGGCCTTAAGAAGCCTGATGAATGAGGCAATTCCTTAGTTCCACACACACTTGCTGCCAGTTTCTAGAATAAATTTTCTATTGATTATGTGGTTATTCAGCCAAGCACAAAGGATCAGGGCTTTGATCCTTTGTGCTTGGCTGAATAACCACATAATCAATAGAAAAGTTTGAATCCAAGCATTCAGAAGATATATCCTCAGGTCAGAAAGATATAGAAGGGGGTTTTAAGGGTTTCCCCTAATTTAGGGTAACCATGGATTCTTCAAATTCAGAGTCTTGGTACCTGTTGATCTTCTGACCCCAAGACTCTGTTGATTTTCAAGACAGTATTGTTGAGAAATTAAGCCATCCTCTGGTCATGGCAACTGGTGATGAAGGTTAATCATTATGGTAATTGAAATCCAACACCTCTGCTTTGCACTATGGAGAAGATAAAAGGTGATCCTGTTGATCATCTACTTCAATGTTTCTCAACCTTGGCGGCTTTAAGATGTGTGGCCTTCAACTCCCAGAATTCCCCAGCCAGCAGCAAGAACTGAAGAAGATACACCTTATTGCTAACAGTGTTTAAATAAAACATTTCTACTACTTCATCCCCAAGTGAATTTTGATGGGGGGGGGGGTTATTCCAGTAACTCAAATATGGATTGTAATCTGGAAATCATGACCAAAGGTCATTCCCACATAACATTACACCTGGGTCCCATAAGATGACACTGTTTGATAGATGGGACATCGAGTGCACCCACCCTGCACCCATCCTGCTTAATTGCATAAATGGGTAGAAACAATTGGAGATAAACAGTCCCTCAGATCTAAAAAGCTCAGATTTAGAGTTATTCATACCACACTCACAATATTTTTCCTTTAAAAATATATTCCTAAGAACTATTAAATAGGTTTTTAACAGAAGATGGTAAGAAATATCCATGACTTCAAATTCATTTCAGACATGCCCATGTTCTCCCTTCAAGGGAGTATTTCCCTTGTTGCTAAGGGGGCTCGATGCATTTTAGTAAGTAAAATACCTCTCAGCAAAACCTCCTCTCATATAATATCCATTTCAGAATAAATGCATTGCTTCATGGTGTATTAATGGTGCTGTTTTTAAACCTTTATGTTTAAAGCCATGACTATATTAGTTCAATGCCATGTATTTATTATCATCTTCATCACCAGTCCTTATATTCATGGAAGAGTTAGGTCTCAAGGAGCTTACAATTTAGATAAAGAAGGAAAAGAAAATCCCAGTATGTGCAATTATATAACATCCAAAAAAGCTTATTCATGAAATAGGTTGTTAATATTAACCAACAACACTGAAGACAAATATAACATCAGCTTCAATGACAGTCATTCTATTAATGGCAGTAACAGGATTTAATAGCATCAGGCAACTAAATCTGTGCTACTGCAATAATGAGAGGAAAGCTCAAATACCCAACTGGTATGTATTTTCCACTGATATTAAAAATGTTTAACTCCCTTTGTAAGTCAGTTAAACACTAAGACATAGAAGTAGCACAGCTGGATCCTACCAATGGCCCACTTAGTAGGGCGATGCAACATCTTCAAGGGAGGACTTCAAAAAGGTCTGCAGGAGGATCAAAAAAGGCAAGATGGTGGCTATGAGTATGTAATCAGAGGCCCTGATGTGTAGCACATAACAGGGGACAGGGTTCCAATCATGGGTGCCCTCATTGCGCTTCAGTTTGAGAAAGGCCTCTTCTCATACTCCCAGTGCTGAAAGCTTACATTTGCTCTCTCTGCAATAGGGCTTTCAATGACTTAGATCAACGGTACATATTATCATTTATTTACTTAGGTAGCTTGAGTAATTTATGCATCTCAATTTTATTGCAGAGATGTTTATCTCTAGGTGTGTTTACTGAACTGACTAGTTGGTATTTCTGCGTACAATTCTAAAATACTCGAGGAAGGGAGTGAAGCAAAGGAACTATCTATACATTTTTTTAAAAGAAATAAAAATCACATAATAAAAGTAATATACAATGCAATCATGTACATTAAATATATGTAGGACCACAGTTCTTTGAGAAATGCATTCCATACAAATGTGACCCCCTCCCCATTCAAAAAGCAATTTGTGGTTTGATGCAAAGAGTACTGAAAGGGAAAGCAATCAGCAACTCCTTAAAAATGTTTCAGGGAGTTTGAAAAGCAGTTTGCGGGGAAGGTCTTTAAAAGCAATTTCTAAAAAAACGTGAGTGTGCTGACTGAAAAGTCCATAGCCTTATATGCTGAACTACTCATTTAGTCCAAATATGAAAAAAATTTGACTGATTTATTTTTTTCAGGTGGGCTAATATCTCCCTTAGCTAATATCTCCCTTTCAAATCAATACATGAACTGAAATCCATTTATCTGTGATATTCATATTATTGTAGAATAAAATATGCAGAAAAATGCATGTAGTACAGCTTGTAAATATACAAACTGGGCAAAATGGCTCTCAGAAATGCATATATTATGGACCCTGTCCATGAGAGATTGTCGATTGGCAGGGTCCGGAAAGAGGGCCTTCTCTCCCATGGCCCCCACCCTGTGGAACACGTTACCCCCAGAGGTGAGGCAGGCCGCCACTCTCCCAGCCTTCTGTAAGGGAGTGAAAACCTGGCTTTGCCACCTCACTTGGGGTGGGAGGGGGGATAGTCAGTCATGGGGGTGGTTGGTGCCATGATGTAGCCCAGAGGAATTTATATAAATTTAAAATATTTTTTATATTTTATATTTATATTTTCATGATGTACTTGTTCTTATGATTTTAATCTCTTGTTATTTTGATTGAATTGTAAACTGCCCAGAGTCACTTATGTGATGGGCGGTGCAGAAATATGAGAAACAAATAAAGAAAGAAATATTGGGGAGAGGCATAAAATGCACAATTCCACCATTTGTTATGCAAACTTTAAAACAATTCCCAAATCGAGGCAGAATTGGATGAAAGAGTATTTAAGCATGAAAAAAAAATTAACAGAATTGTCTACCCTAATCTGGTGTCTCTGTTTTGTGACATTCATTGTTCTATTTTAACCTGGCCTGGACTAAATCAATTGAGTCCAGGACAGTGTTGGAAATTTCCAAAATATCAGAAAAATCTACCTCTGGGATACCTTTGCCAGTGGGCTCACATTGTCATGAGTACTGATGGTGAGCAGGAGGGGGTCCCTATCCAGGGGGGAAAACGCATGCGCAGTACTGAGGAGTTAAGCAGCCATTCAAAGAGACACAGATCAGACCAGCCTTGACTTTTGGGGTTTATCTGTCTGGGTTTTTCCCACGCTTCTTCAGTTTGTTAGGATTTTCTGTCTAACGTAGCAGTAATAAACACTAGAGACCTATTCCTTGTCTCAGCGTGGTTCCTGGCTGTTAGGACACACGTGGAGTGAATCTGAATTTTTATATTCTACATCAATATTTTTGGCTTCTTGCAAAGGACCCAGGGAAGTGTGATAATTTCTGTTAACAATCCTTTGCTCTCTTTTACAGTTCTGGGGATCCCAGAGAAGGAGACCATGTACCCATTTAATTTTATGGCACCAAGTCTCTTTATGGAAAAAGCCTGTTATACCATCCCCTTGTGTATCATGTTTCATACCATCCAAAGCATCACAATAAAAGACCTAAAGATGCTCAACACTTACAACTGTTCATAATTATGGTTAAACAGACTACTCCAAGATGCTATCTGATATGGCTGCAATATGAGGGACTGACATTTTTCAGGAGATGCTCATTTTAATCCATAATCTTTATAGTCCTTCTAAGCAGATACTAACCAATCACTATTCTCATTCATTCCTGTACCACGGAATAGTTCACTTAGTTTTTTGGTATTCCCTATCTTGTTTCCACCATCCATTCATGAATGAATGGGTGGGTGGGAATATATTCTTCCACTGGAATATCTACTTTAATGGCTTCTTCAATTCAGAATATTGTACAACTTTTCCTCAAACTCATTCCTGGTTCATTCATTATCACCATTCACTAGAATGTAACATACAATTATCAGTAGGCTGACCATATTTCCTTGAGACAAAAACGGGACATTGGGATGGCAAAACGGGGCAGGGCTGGGCGATGGGCTGGATCGGCAGGCAGGAACTTCTCCGGTTTTCTCGGGCTGGGAATCTTCGGATTCCTTCATTTGCGAGAGGCAAGGCTGGGCTGGAGAGTCTAGTGAATAGTTGTCCTCAACAAGCCGTTCCTCCTCTGGATGTGCTTTTACGTTCTTTTCTTCCTACCATTTCAAGGCAAAGCCAATCAGCTTGCCCTTTGATCACTGCCTATCAGCTGATCCTGTTTTTTTCTTTTTAGGTTTCCTGCCAGGTTGAGCTCTGCAGCTTTTTTCCCGCCATTTCTGCTGAGCTCCCCCTCCTTCCACTCAAAGTCAGACTGCATTCTGACAGGTTCGCAGGAACTTTCAAATTTTTAAGTAAGGTTTTTAAGAAAATGGGACAAAATAGACATTTATATTAAAACAACAAGACAGTCTGGAAATGTTAAAAAAATGGGACTGTCCCGTTCAAAATGGGATGTATGGTCAGCCTAACTATCAACAACCTATGAATTCCTACTTTCATACACACCCACAACAGCCTAGATGACACTGGTTCATACTTCATGACATACCTTTTAGCCCTTCCATTTATAATTAAACCTGTACCTTCTATGTATTGCACTTATGTTCCATGCAACGCCATTCAAAGAAATGAGATTAGCTTCATTCAGTTTTATTAAATCTTTCCACTTTTTCTTATCTTCACAAACACAAAATGTATTTGTTTTTCTCTTTCTCAGGCTAAGCAGAGCACTCACAATCTCCAGCAGTAGGCCTAGGCTGCCCACCTCCAAACTCTCACTAACTATATCCCACCAAATATCTTTTGTATAGCTATGGCTTCCATTTGTGGATGTACTGGCTTGGGAACAAGGCTAATCCAGTTCCTTACTAGGTAAGATGCAGTGGACTGGCCAAGCTGGAGGAGAAGGATGCATGATGGGCTGAGACCAGCTGCCTGGAATTTCAATCAGGAGGCTCAGAGATGGGATGGGAAGGAATGGGATGAGGACTGGGGTAGATTTTCTAAGGAAATGGAGACACAAGAAAGAACTAATCCAGAGCTATCAGGGCTTGTCTGACTTACACAGATTTCAGGTTTACATAAATAGAGCACAGTATGGCTTCACATGTTCTATATTACAAAGGAACAGAATGAGGCGACTATGGGATTCCTGAAGGACAACAAAGTAAAATATTTTGTAATAGATGATGATGATGATGATGATGATACAACTAGGCCACTAATAATTTCATATGTCATTTATAAATGTCCATCCCTACCAGTACAAGTGTGTAAATTCATGATAAATACAACTTTTAAGTGCCATGTTAGACTCAGAAACAATAGATTTTGCTAAAAGATTCCAAGTACAGCATCTGATATTAACTTGGAAAACAAAATCTTAAAAACTCATTATAAACAGGAGTCTCCCCTGTTAAAACACAGTAAGGGAGCATTGGCAGCCCAGAGGAAAAACAGTGAAAATGGTTGAAAAGACATTAAAAAGACATTGATCAGGTATCATGGGCCAAAAGCAGCTGTATGTCCCTGAGGCCCCAGGGTCTCTTGTGGCCCTTGAAACTACTCTGGCAATAGTTGATATCATTGGTTTCCTGCCATTTTGAAGTGAGAATACTCAAAAACTGGAATCTAGTCCACCATTGGCCTAAAGCCACAGATGCACTTTCACTAATCATGTCATTCAATCACCAATCCAATGTAAAGATTTGTTGGCCATTTTTCCTATTCTTCAAATGTATGCTTCATTTATGAGAGAGAAAAAAATATTACTACAACCCTCTCTTTCTATGATAAATATTGGAGCTACACAGCAATCACAGGATAACACTTAAGACTCAAGAGTCTCCATTCCCTCAAGGCATAAAACTATAATATAGGTCACAGCAATTCACAGTGAGCCCAGCCTGAATAGATGGCTTTCAGAAAAGGTGGTGCTGATGGCTGGCTGGTTGCTTTCCCCAGCAGATAATAGTACAGTCATTCATGATCAACAAAACCAAAAAGGCTTTCATGGCCCAAGGGAACACCACATGATCAACATCACAGCATAGTTGCAGCTCAGCTGGTTCACTGAAATAGGCAAATGCTGTAACTACTTCTTACATTACACACTGCAGTTACTTTTATTACTTTAACATTCACAGATGAATCCACCTCTCCAACCATGTCCTCTTTGTGTGATAATTTTATACTAATGTATGATACAGAAATTTCATACACTATTACTATTATTATATTATACTTATTCTTTGTAATAATGAGGTGGGGAGAGGAGGACAGTTGTTTATCTCGGCAGATTACAATATCAAACATTACAGTATAGATGTCCATACAAATATCCATCCAATATAAATTTATGTTATTATAATATAAAACATCAAGTTTCTAAAAATTACAGAGAAAATCAGTTTAAAAAATGGAATGAATAAATAGCACAGAAAACATAAAATCTAGAATTCCAATGTGGAAGAGTCACTTAAAATCAAACTCAGTACAAAACTATGAAAAAGCCTGGGAAAAGAGCAACAGTAGCATGTCTCCCTGGGAAGCTCATTCCATTAGCAAAGTCTCCAAACCAAGAAGACCCTCCCTTTGTAGACTGATTCCTGTGTCCAGGAAGATAACTTTTATCCATACACCTAGCCGGGGAAAGGTGCCTCTCAAGCTTTCCAAAATTATACAAACTCTAAGTAGATTATCCTTTCCCCTAATTATAATGGTCTCTCTTATAACCACAAAATCTGTGTTCTCCTTTTAGAAATCAGGATTTCTAAAATTAACCAAACATTCTGTTGTATTTAGAAGAGCTGCAAAAATCAGTAAAATTAATGCTGACATCTATGAGTAGTCTGGATTTTTGCAGCATACTGTATGTTCGATAGCCCTACTGGGTCAAATACACATAACAATGCAGACATATGTGCGTGTGTGTATGTATGCATGCATGTGTGTGTATATATATACATGTGTGTATATGTATATTTGTATGTGTGTGTATACATACGTACACACAAGCACACACACTGAATCCATTCAGAGTGAAGAATTTGTACTGGAGGTTCTTTGTGTCTTCTTAATCTCTTCTTTGGTATTAATTCTTATTGGGTAACTTCAAACCCCACATTGTCTCTTCTTCTGAATTTTACCTAAACAAAAGGGCACTGCCTTAAAGAAGGGCTGTTTCCTGTAACTTAGGGCACCTTGTCTGCTTTCCTAGCCCAAACTTTCCTCTACAGGAGTGAGGAATTTGTGTCCATGTTCTTCACTGGAGTTGTAGTTGAGCAACATTTTAGAGTTCCAAGTTCCCCATTCCTTCAGTAGAGGAAGCAATTTCCAGTTGAGAAATTAGGAGAAAGGAATAATACAGACATTCCTTGATCCCTGGTTCTCCCTCCCTGTCACTTGTTAACTCCAGTTGGATTGCAAACCTGAGATTTCCTAATACAGGGAGAAGAACGTGAGCACATGAGACAAAAAGCAACTGTCTTCACATAAGGAGGTGCTACTGTTTTCAAGCAATTTGGCTGTTCCTATGTTTTGTGGTGGCTGTTGTTGTTACTGTTGTTGATTAAATATTATAATTAGGATTATCATTATGAATATAATTATAACTATTATAACTACATTGCTATGTTACTGTTTTGTTTCTGTTTCTATTATTATTACAACTATAGAATATAATTAAGAAAAAAAACAGCCATAACCTGGGATCCAACAACAAAAACTGTTTCTTAAAAAAAAGAGAATGTCTAATCATGGCCCAAACAAAGAACAAGCATTTTCAAGAAGGCAACAGAGTTACACTTCGTTGTAGTGAGTTAGCATCTGATAACTAGCATTTAGTAACCTATTACAGTCTCTGTAGTTACTACTTTCCTTGAGTCAATGGAATAAAGAAAATGTGCTGTAACAGTCTGCAGCAAACCACAGCAAACACCAAAATAATGATACATGTATGGTGACACTATCACACAAATGCCACCGTATGTATTTGCATCCCAGTGTCTGATGCAAGTCGCTGCATTTTTGGTCATTTGCCCAATGGATGCCCATGTAAATGTAACCAGGAAATAAAAAAATAGTATATAATATCTCAGATATGAAAAGGATTGAAAAGATGCAGTATCTTACATGTTTGTTTTGGGAATTAGTGCTATTAAATGCAATTATATTTACTGCAGAGTAGCCCTACATTTAAATTTGCATGCTGCCATCTTGTAGAGTTATTGATCTCTTACTCTATGTGCATTCATTAACAAAGTATGTACATAATAACATGAGCAAATACCTAAACATCGCTGAGAATGAAAACTTAGATGCTTACAAAGTAATCAGCATGATCTATTATCTTCTGCAGTTCATTTGTTCCAACCTCATTGTTTACTATTTTCTCTCCTCCTCCAACTAGGGCTGAATTCATGTTCCTGTTTCATGCAACTGATGGAGTTGATTATAACTAACAAAAACTTATGCTACATTGAAGTGAAGTGCTGTAACACCCTCAGTTGGTTTTGCTGCAGAAAACAAGATATCACCCTGGAAAAACTATTACATTAAGTACTCTTCTCCAACTGAGTGCCTTCCAAATGTTTGCAATGGCAAGTCCTGTTGTAATCTATAACAACTCTCTATTGCCAAGTGCTGGGGCTTATGGGAGTTGGCATCCAAGTTTGGGGCCAATTAGAATTTATTATGATTCCAGCAGAATAAGATTTTGTCTTTTTCCTCCAATATTAAATCATGATTTTTCTACATAGTTTACGCTGTTAAAGAGCATCAGCTACAACTTCTTCTTATAGTACAGCAAGATAAATTATAAATTACCTATGGCTGAAAGAGCTTTTTTCAAGACAGCAATTTAACTCAAGGTTACTTGAAGGTAATTCTGGAGGCTGCTTACATTGCCTATCATGAGAACCAGTCTTGGTGCAAATCACAGATTTGTCATTAGCATTTGACTTAGAAGGAATCTCCATAAAGTAGCAAGTACTTGAGAAATCTTCCAAAGTTGTTAAGATAATCAATTCATGAGAAATTAGATTGGTAGATTTGTGCTCTTTCTTGGGACTTTTGGTGGCTGTCCTTTTTTATATTCATCACAAGCTATTTATATGCAGGATACAATTGAATATACTTAGTGCTGTTTGTTGGAGATATCAAACTGTTATCACTGCCACCACCAGCACTGGAGTTCAGCAGAAGCTACCACTGCAATCATCAGAAGCTCCAAATTATTCCTTCTTCATCCAACAAGCAGAGTTCTTTGTCCATTTTAGCACTTCTTGTACCCTTGAAGATGTTAGTCTGGAATTTAACTCAATTTAGCAAGTTTTTTAACAAAAATTCCCCATCTTTCCTTTCTCCTGCAGCTATCTAAGACCATCCCCCAAAACTTTTTAAAGACATTTGGGTTTTTTTTTTCTTGGTGGCATTTCTGAGCTTAATTTATATTTGAAGATGGGGAACAGTGCCACCGCTGGCATTGCTGTTTTCTGTTACACATCTTCTATTATTTTGAAGTCTCCCAGAGAGACTTAAGGGAGGAATTCCCTCATGATGTCTTCCCTTGGGATTTCACTGAAGCATGGAAAGGGAAGAAGCTGCATCTTGCAGGAGACAAAATGGTACAGTGAAAGATACACACGTGGACATTGGTCAACTTCGAACTAAACAAGATTAAGTTCAGCACATTCCATCCATGAGTATTTTATTGAAATTCTCTTTTCTTTGTAGTCTTCTCAACTTCTCTTTTGATAAGACACTGAAATATACTCTGTGAGTTCTTCTGGAAGAATGACTTGTGTTTTTTAAATGTAAAATTAAATAGCATTCTATGAAGTTTGCAAATCTTGAGTAAGTTAATTGCTTGAAGTTATATCCAAGATTAACGTGCATAGATTAAGGCCCCTCCCCTCCACCACCCTAAGACTCAAGTCTATTTGAGACTTCATGCCTGGCCTTGGATTAGTTTCCCTCAACTGGATTTACCTGATACTTATAGAATAAATCCCCCAAGAAGTGTTACCATACCTCTAGGTATTTGCTAAGCATGCTTTCACTACTAGTATATTTTAATATCAACAACTTGATCTGAAGACTTTTTTATTGTCTCTCTGCTTTGTCTTGTATTTAGCTTGTGTGTGTTTGTTTTCATTTTTTTAATGCTGGGTATGCTACCACAAAGTCCAATATTGTGAAAGATGATATACACATTTTTTATCAGTGTCTGAATTCTAACAGAAAAGACAAACTATTCTTACAAAGAATTGAAAACATATTTATAAGATTTTTATACCATCTTTCATTATATTGAATTTCATAGTAGTATGCAACACAGAACAAATTAAACTATTACTTTTGTCAGCTCACCTGCAATCACTGGTTCAACAAGCCACAATCCCAGCATTCAATTGTATCCATCTTTTGATACATAGGAAAAAGGGACCACATTAGAAATTAAACAGTAGTAACTCCAACAGTCCTCCTTTTTTAGGCACTAATGTTCAAAGAATTCTTGCGGGGTCTCATTTTCACCCACCACATCCTCGGACACAGCAGCAGTTTCCACACTCTCAAAAATAGAGCAAAAAGCCCCAGTCCAACCAGCCATAAAAAGTTACTGTTTTCAGTGAGCTTCCAATGTTAAAAACAAACCAACCCTCCTACTGTCTCATTCTTGCAGGAAAAGCATACCTGATTACCTCTCAAATAATTCATTATATTGCACATGTGCTCTTGGATCAATCTGACAGTTTTTGCTCCGAAAGATCTTATCCCAAGTTTAGGAGAAAAGATACACTAATTTCCTGTTTACAAGCAGGTAGGTTGTAGCAAGTTATTTTTCTTCTTTCCTCATTCTAAGGACCTTTACCTTCAGATTCACTGTACTTTCCAACTCATGTGCAATTAAAAATGCAAGAAAGGCTGCTTATCTTGCTAGAGTCCTTCCTCCTTATGTTTACAAGTAATGTAACTGTAGATAAAAGTACGTAGATAGATACATGACTGGATCCAAAACCCTGCAATTTCACATGCTCCCATC
The DNA here is from genome assembly GCF_035149785.1 of Candoia aspera. NCBI lineage: Eukaryota > Metazoa > Chordata > Lepidosauria > Squamata > Candoiidae > Candoia > Candoia aspera. The sequence goes on from NC_086159.1 coordinate 46,110,686, forward strand.
AGGTTCTGTTCATGACTCTGACGCAGAGCACAACAGACTTCTAATATATTGATAAATAGTTTATTTATTGTATTGTTGTTACTATTTAGCAACCAGGCAATAAAGAAAAGCCATTTCTGTTGAAAGTTCTGGGGGACAGGCTCTCTTGCAAGTGGAGGTTATATTTAAACTTCTCTCCTGTTTTTTGGAATACTTTCACAGCAGAGGTTGTAATGACTTAATATGGAGCCGGGTGAGCAGCAAACCACATGCACTTCTTGTTTGCAGCCTCCTGAACAGTATAGCTGAAACTAGTTAACGTGCACAGAGAATTGGCTGCAGTTTTCTGCCATTATAAAGGTGATTTTAATGCTCAAACAAGGAAATCCTTAACCAGCATCCCCAAAAGCCAGGAAAGTGGTCCCACACAGTCATGCCCAAGGCACTACTCAGGGCTAGAGGGAGCAGAAAAATATAGACCCTGAACATAGCAAAATTGTCTGGCCCAGGCCTAAAAGAACTATAAAACTTTGCTGTAGTTCCTTTCTTTACATCAGTAGAAATCTGGCTTTCCATTATTTTTTAAACATAACACGCCACACAACGCTAGCAATGACAGTGGTGGTAATTTCTACGTGCTGCAACTCAGGTGCCAGCTTGCGACTTTGCTGCTGGTGCAAATGTTGTATAACATGGATTATGGAGGTTAGAAGTGAATTGTATTGCGAAGTTTTCATATTTTTTGCAATTTTTATCCAGGGGTTTCCTGAGGCCTGAAAATTATTTCAGAGGCTCTCGGGGGTAAAAAGGTTGAGAAAAGCTGGTTAATAGTATTGCAAGGCACAGAAAGCTACCATACAGAGCAAAGCTGTTAAGTATGTAGCTTTTGTTTTGCAGTACAGTTCCTAAGTAGAAAAGTTTAAAACGCTAAAATAGCCTTGCAATGCTTGAATCTGCCAGGCCAAATACAGCTCACATTGACCATGCATGGTGACTGCAGGACCATGGCCAGGAAATGTAGACAAGTCCCACTATGTGCCTCAGAGCAGCAAATTGCATAATCCACACTAAGTGGAAGATAAATGACAACTAGAAATAGAAAAGGACATGATCAGGTCTCATAATGTTGGAAATAGAAGTAATAGTGAACTTTGAAAGCTTCTTAGGCTTAGACATGGTCAAGTAAAAAAAAGAGGTGATGGATCAATAAGAATCACAGCATTTTGGAATCTTGTCATTATTAACAGTGCAGTTTGTCTACTCAGTAGCTATTGGTGAGGGAGCTTCAGTTGGTACAAGGGCCCATGTGTTTCAATTTTTATTCAAGGCTGATGAACCTTTTACATGTTGTTTTCTTCAGCAGCAACTCCTTTCTGTTCATTAACTGATCATACACAACTGTCCCATCTCCCTTAGAGTCTGTGCTTCTGTTACATTTCCCAACAAAGCAAATAATGTAGAGGGGAGAGAAAAATACTTCAAATAATTATTGATTTGCTAAATAGAATCAGAAGATGAAAGCATTCACAGGCACTCAGTACTTTGAAGGCTAAATCAACAGTGGTTGATATTATTTTTTAATTCCTATCAACATCTTATTGCAAGCAATCAATTAGTTTTTAAAGGAAATGTATGCCTCAATATGAACATTTGCTACATCCCCACCCGCACGAATTAGTCACCATTTATTTAATGTTCAGTTCTAAAACCATTTCAGGCCCATAGTTCTTGGTTTTCTGTAATAATCACTTTCTTCCACACATTTTACAAACTACACATTTTTAAAAGAATGTTTCAGACTGAGGGAGTTCAGATTTAATCTTTTATTAAGCTGAAATCTTATATTAAAAACTCTCTCTAGAACACACAAAAATCAGCAGAAATCTTGAGCAGTGTTTCACCTGAATTCCTCAGTCGTAAGTTACAGTCACAAGTGCACCTGCAAATTCTCTTGCCTTGCCAGCTTTAATCTCTTGTGTAAGATTATTTTGTTGAATTACAGGAGTATGTAGTGCAATTTGCACATAAAAGACATCTTGGACCCATTTCAAAATAAATAGACATGGACTTAGAACCAGCTCAAAAGTATGTATAGTTATGGAAGTTCATGCAGGCACCAGAAATGCTGGAGTTACAGCTCCTCCCTGTAATAGCCAAGTTTTGCCAGCGACATCTCTTTCCTTAGTTGCATTACTTCCCAAAACATCTGGTCCACTGCACAAAAGAAAAGGACATGTTATGGAAAAAAATGTGTCTCTAAATGTTCCCAGTGAACAGAGATATTTAGCAATGTTAAAAGTGAGTTTTCAGATACTAAAATCGCTATTTAAATATAATATAGCTACTGAGAGGCACTGATTGGGAAAAAAAAGATTAATGTATTTTACATTAAGGACAGCTTCATGCCTAACCACTTTTGACTTCCAGTGCATGGCCCATCATTCAGTTCATCTTTCCAACTAATTCAAGATTTTGGGAGGAATCTAATGGCACATCAAACTTACTGCACTATGTTAATTATACTATATTATTTCCCCTGCCTTAAAACCATTTAATTAATTTTTAATTAAAAGTGCCCACAAACATTTTTTATGTTTATATAAAAATATTTCCTTCTTTATTTCATGATCTTACAACTATTTACTTTTTTAAAAAAGATACACACACAAGGCCTCAGATAAGAACATCTAAAATTCAAAGTAAAACTTTTCACTACTTCATAACGGGTATTAAAGTTTGGTAAAATATTAAGAGAAGATTAGAATTAACAACTGTGCATACAGATATAAAAGGGTATGACAGATTACTTAACCAATGTTTAAGGCTGAACACATCAAATCTCTTGCAACACTTTTTCATCTTACACAAAATATTGAGATGATGTAAAATAGATTTTAAGTGACAGTAAAGTAATGATGCTTACATCTTTACAAATGTTTTACCAGTATAAGATGAAATCAGTTTGCATGCTTGAACCTAACTTTTAAAGAGTTCATGTAGTTTAATCCCCAAGTGCAGTGCAGATGCATTCACAAAAAGATGTAAAGGACTAGCAGAAAAAAAAATACTGGTTTATGTATTCTCCGTATTCCCAGTTCAGGGGAATGAAACACTGTTTTGGAATTTTCCTTTTCCCCCCTTCTGTTGATACAGACGATCTGTCACAAAAAACTGTAGACATATTTACATGAAACCCACTCATTGTCTAGAAATTAAAAGCTTAATTACATACTGCTCCTTTGAAATTTGCACAGATGACTGTCAGCTTAATTATGAAAAATAAATTCTTATTACTAGCTGTATGCCATGTGGGAATATATAAAAGCAGCAAAGTAGGAGGTCTGAGATACAGTTCCAGCAGTAGTAGGAACATTGTATCTTCCCCAAGTTTTCAACAAAAATACAATTCTGGCAGTCATGGCCGAATTTGTAAACCCAGAACCTTCTGCAAAAATATACCAGCCCTGCTAAGAAATATACAACTTTCTTATAGTAGTCCTCATTCTTAGCTTACCATCTTGCTGCTTCACAAGCCCCTGCTGAATATACCGAATGTATGTGAAGAAATTACATACTGATGTGATCTGTACAAAAGAAGGGGAGGGAGATAAAGAATTAGAATTCCACATGCTCAATTATCTGTCTGATCCAAATGTACAAACCGTGATTTAGAGCCCAACACTTACCCTATACCTACAGAAAGGAGAAATATAGTAATAGTTTCCTGAATCCCCCAGCTTGATTCTATGCTTGCAGGGTTTACTTTGTCCACTGAGAGCACATTTCCTGTCAACAGAATGGAACGGTTTTAAAAGATGGGTTATGGTTTAATTTACATGAATACTGAATTATGGCACAGTTGTTTACTGAACAGCCTGTCATCTGTTTTTACGCCACTGTTGACAGAAATCATTGTAAATTATAAACTGTTGTGCTGTATAGTGTCTGTGCTGTTTTGACTCCAGCTTTTTTATTAAGGGGAAAAAAAAGTTATTTTAAATTCCTTAAGAGAGAAACCGCCCCCCCACCCCCCGCCTCAGAAGTTGTATTTCTCCAACACTTAACAAAGCTAAGAATAGCTGGTAGAGCTGTTGACTGTGGAAAGGGCTTTCAGCGTAATTCTAAGTCAGGAGCAGCTGGAAGGATTCATGAGATCTGCTATATAAAAGCAATGTGGTTTTTCCCACTATGAACTATATAGTTCGTTCAACATTTTGTAAAGCTGTTAAAACCACACAGGTAAAATTTACAACTCCAGACAGAATTGCCTGTTTGGTCTTTGCAGTGCAGCTACCAAGTTCTTTTTAAAAAGTTTTTCTTCTAAGAGCAGCTCAACCATTCATGATCCCTTCGCATAAAACACTTAGCTTGCTTTGGCTTAGCATCTCCTATGAACCCAACCATGGTGGTTTGCAATGGTTTAAGGCCTAGTATAATGTATGAACTAACTCAGCCATAATGTTAGCTATACCTCCCTATGGAGGTAGTTTGATGCTCAACTCTTGCTAGTTATCCAGTGATATGAAGTGCCATTTGAAGCACTACTAGTAGCAAGCTTTAGATGCAATGGGAGGGCCATGTGGGAAATCAGATAATGAGATCAGTGAAACTCCTGATCCTGGGGGAAAAAAAGGCTTCATTATGCCATAAAAAACTAAGGGGATGCAGTCATGGTGGTATTTAATTTGGGGTGTGTGGATAAAAGAATGAAAATGTAGAAAGCACAGGAAAATAGGGAGACGGGAAGAGGGTTCAGTCACTCCTTGCTTCTTGAGCCAATTAACTGTCAGGGCCCTCTACCACAGGTCTGCAGAGCCTGGGATCCACAAAGATAACTACAGCTTCCCTTCCAAGTCCTGGAGCATATCAGATGCCTGGCAATAGTCCCAGGCAAGTAGCAAAACTTAAGATTATCAGTGTAAATAAATGTGCTTTATAACTCCTGCATATCACTGCCATTATTTAAGGCAGATGGTAAAAAAGTATTATTTTTGGAGATAAAGCATAAAGATTTAAAATAAAAAGCTGCCATGCAAATATTAGAATCTGTGCCAGTATCTTCATCTATTTATTCTTGTTATAGTTATTTGCCTTATAAACAAAAGAACATGGATACCACATAAAATATTAGAAAGATACTGAAATTACATTCTTGGAAAGACGTTGTTCACTACATAATTATTCTTAAGCATACAGAATATTTATTCACACGACTCTAACCTCTAATTTAGCCTCAGAATCATCACATCGATGTTATTACTGCTCCCAATTTTATTAAGAAAAGAAACCAGCCTGGGCTATTAATCAAAACCCCATAGACTAAGTTAGGATCTTTAAGTAAGTCTGAGGAACACTGTCATCCAATCTCAATCTCTCTGAGGGCACCTCGGCTTCCACGCCCTGATGATACCTGTAGGGGCAATCACTTTCCCTCTCTGTATAGAAGCAAATGGGGCTACATGGCTTTGCTGGGAAAGAAACAAGGTATCCTCTGGCTTTCCATGCAGCATTTATGGAGTTTCTGATCTGTGGTAAACCTATGTTAGTCATTTCTTATTGGCTGCCAGAAGCTAGGCCACCATGTTGAAACACAGCAATATAGCCCTGGCACAACAGGATCCTTTCCATTGCAACATACTTGGGTCCTCCACATTCAACTGCAGAAGCTTTTACAAATCGAACAGGCTGCAGACCAACAGGCTCGATGCTTAATGTATTGTTTTCTACAGCTTCCAGGACAGCAGATGCCAGCTGAAAATAGACCACAGAGTTAAGTAGTAGTTTTCACCATACTTGATGTTTCCCAAGACTTGACAAAGCATGCTATGAGCTCTATCTGGAGATACACACTTCCCTTCTCACAGATAAATAGCATCTTCAATATTTTAGAAGCACAGGAATGAAAACATGAAGGATATATCCATGCCAAAAAAAAAAAAAAGCTATACTAGGAGCAGAAATTGCATGAAGGGCAGACACCATCATGGTTCTTCTTATATAAACCAGAACAATGCAGGAGGTAGCATGAAGGAGCAAAACCATACAATTGCTTAACATAAGAACCAGCCCTAGGTTTGAACTGCAAGAGCAAGGAACATCTGAGTGGCCATACTCATTGGGAAATGAGAGTCATAGTATACTGGACAATTCCACATTTTCTTTCTTTCACATTTTTACAGGCAGGGAAGAGGATAAAAACAAAGCCCATTTTAGTGTTTACTTGCAATTCTCAATTGTTTCTGGCTTTTAAATGGCAAAACGCTACTGAATTGTATCAGAGTAGCCCATGCCCACCACACAAAAAGAGCTCAGATGTCACCAGTTGCCCATTTCTGGATTATGATCAAGAATAAAGAAGTGTATAACTACTTTCATAGTGTATAATATTCTGTATTTCAGGATAAGTGGCTTTCAATTTGAGAAACAAATGAACATATCAGCTTTTAAAGCTAATGAAAAGAAGAATAGCAGTGTAGAAGAAGAACTACCCAGAGATTCTTGGTTTGGCATAAAGCTGGGTTCATAAGATTAGGATCCAGTGCAACATCTGTATTCACTGGAATAAGCTATTAGAAGCAGTAAGATCTATAGCAAGTTGTAGTACAGTATCAGAAACAAAGGGAAAGACATTTATTATAATCTGGGATAACTGCAATATTTTCCATTAAAATAGTTTGCCTATCATTTTAACACAATTTAGTCACACAAAAAAGACTAGATCCCAAGGGATTACACATGGGACTTTCAAACACATTGGCAGTATTTCTAGCCCATCTGTTCCCAGCCGCAGCCCCTGGTTCTGAAGAGTGGAGTAAATCATTGAATGCGCCTCATAAGCTAAATACCCTATACAGGCAGTCCTTGTTTAGCAACCATAATTGGGACCAGCAACTCAGTCATTGGGCAAAGCAGTCACAAAGTGAAACTGCAACTGTGCTTATGATCTTACTTCAGCTTTCTTTTGCTTTACAGACCCGTGAAGGTCATACATAAGAGGACCAGTTGTAAAGTTACTTTATGATCACTAAATGAGGTAGTCACTAAATGAAGACTACCTGTAGATTCATTCCTTTTAGCCATATATCAACTGAACTGTTCAAAGGTTCAATGTAGCTGCTTTGAAACTCTCAGGAATGAATCCAGAGTGATGCTTTACTCATCAAATAATATGCATGGACTTAACTATAAGATGGTCCAGAGCTACGTGCAATACAAACAGAATTAATCCTACCTCTAATTCTGTGGAAATGCTTCCTAGGTTAGGACCTGATTGAAGATATCAATGTTCTTGGTGATGGTAGTTTCAAAGGCCTTCTTTCATATTATATAGCCAATCTAAATATCAATATATGGTTGCAAAGCATTACCTCACTTTTTGAGAAGGTTAAACAGGGAAAGATATCTTCCTGATAGATTTTATTGAGAAAAGGGCATGCCCTGTCCATGGTAGGATCATCCTTCCAGGATCTGAATTCATTGTACAGAGACACGTCAGCCTAGCATTGAAATAAAAGAGGCAAAATAAGAGTCCAAATCTTCATTCAAGAATCGTACTATACCATATTGTACCGGACCATAATCAGCAAATAATAGACATTATAGTACCCTTGTACCCAGCACCTGCATTTCAGTGATAACATTCAGCAGACAGCAGAGCTTTCTTAAGAACTCTAAATCCCCATTAATTTGCAGGTGCTTAATTCTTCCATTTAAATCAAGATAATTTAACTCTATCATACCATGTGCACAGCAGCTTCAAGACGCCAAATGCAGAACTAGACAAGTTAAGGCAACCTTCCCCAAAGTGGGTGTCCTACAGATGTGCATATTTAAATTCCCAGACTGTTCAGCAATAGCTATGCTGTCTGGGGAATTCTGAGAGCTGAAGCCCACGTATCTGAAGTGTACCCAGAGCAGAGAAAGCTGAACTAAAGTGTTATTTATTTGCCACCTTCTATCTTTGGTTCTTAATATTCACATACAGGTAGTCCTCGCTTAACGACTATTTGTTTAGCGATGGTTTAGACTTATGACGGTCCTGAAAAAACCAACTTACAACCAGTCCTTGCCATTACAACCATAGCAGCATCCCTGCAGTCACATGAACACGATTCAGGTGCTTGGCAAACAGCTCACATTTATGACTGTCACAGCATCCCACAGTCACGTGATCACCATTTTCAACCTTCCCAGCCAGCTTCCAGCAAGCAAAATCAATGGGGAACCATGTGATTCACTTAACGAGCATGTGGTTTGCTTAATGACAGCAGTGATTCACTTAACAACCACTGCAAAAAGGTCATAAAATCGGGTCAGATTCGCTTAACAACTGCATCGCTTAGTGACTGAAATTCTGGTCCCAACTGTGGTTGTTAAGCGAGTACTACCTGTACATGTATATATACCATTGTTCATACTTCAATCATCAGTTCTTCTATTTATGATTTAAGAGACGTGCGCTAGTGTAAGCCAAAATAGTACCATACAAAGGAAGTATTAACAACCTCTGGGAACACCGACATTTATGGATACATAGCAAATACTGTATAGGAAGTTTTCTATATATGCTCAGTCCACTTAGGAAAAGTGGACTGAGCATGCTCAGTAGCCATATATTTCTAACTGGCTATTGGAGAAAAGGAATATAAAGAAAACTGGATGCTTAAAGGAATGAAACAGTGGATGGCAAGCTGGTTGGCTGATGCACCGAATGGGAGATTTCCCCAACACAGCATACTGTTGAGATTCCTCCAGTCGCCATTAATTTAGGACTTTTTCTACAATTTTTTAAAAAGAGATTCTATTTTCTTTCTCTACTTTTTTCCACCAGGCATTTACTTCCATCTCCACCCCACAAAAACCTGACAACAGCTAACCTGTTTAATATAAGAAGCAGCCTTGTTAAGACAATATAACTGAAGGCTAATACTAAATCAAATGTACAGCTGCAACTTTATCATTCAAACTACAGAGTCAGGTTTCAGACTGTGACAGATATGGCGAAAGTTAGATTTTCTCCTCAGTATAGCATTTCCTTGTATGTGGCTGAAACCGAAACAGAGAAAATCAGTTCCTGTCAAAAATAAGCTCCATTCAAAGTTCACTCACATGAACACAGCCACAGGCCTAACAAGTTGCTATTCCAGTTACACTTTTTTGTAAAACAAGACTTGCTTCCCACCTATCCAAAGTCACTACTGAAGCATTTCAGTTGCATGTGGCAGGGGAAGAGGGCTCCAATCATAACCAAGGACATTTCTGTAAAAGCAGACAGTGATCTCTGCAGGCCCTAACCTCTATATTTCACCAAACCTTTTTGGCCATACTTGCTGATGATGTCAAAATAAAAAACTATTTGAAAATTCAGACAGTAAGGCCTTTTGAAGTCTTTAATGTTTGTCTTTCAAGAAAATTTACAGACAGTAGGCTTGGCATGATGTGTAAACCCAGCCATACAGTTAAAATATGGAAAGCTATTTAGGGGAAAAACATACATACACTATTTTCTGATGACAGCATTTACTAATTGTCCACTAATTGTCCACTAGTCCACTAACTGTCTTTATAATATGTATACCTTTAATGAATATAAATATAAATATATAAATACATATAGATATACATAGATATACATATACATATGTACTGTGTGTGTGTCTTGCAATTATTATCCAATTCTTAAAGTACCTCTTTGCAGTCCTTTACAATTGGCTGCATCATGGTGAGTTCCTGGTTATTGACACCCATTGCACTACTTGTACTCTTGTTCCTTGCGTGGCCTTTTTTGAAGGCTGTCTTTCCACCAGACTGAACCTCTTTTGTTGGTGATGTTGGAGAAGTAGATAGCACTAATGCTTTCAGAGCTGCTACTTCAGCCTGAAGTGCATCAATCTAAGTATATATCAAAAGAAGAAAGCCTTAGAAACATACCATGCTGCACGTCTGTAAAAATTTGTAAGATGAGATACTATTGTTTTTGCTGATTTATGACAAGAGAAGACATGGCATGCTGTCCTTGGAGTAATCATAAAAGGATGGATGTAGGGTATAAGCTTCATTTCATAGCCAATATGATTGAAGAAAAAACAATAGGCAACCCCAGAAAATCAAGATTTCAATACATAGGTAACAAGCTACAAACAAGGTTATTGATTCAGAAAAGCAACCAAATGTGGTATATTTTGAACATTTATGTATTACTATGTATACGTGTTATATTTATGTACAACATAGTAATAGAATTATAGAAAATTCTTTTAGTAAGAATATATTTAATACAAAGTTATATTTTGAATAACATAGGGAATATAAAATCTGTATCTAGCTAAAGGTAGAAAGAAAGAGAAACCATGAAGGGGACACAGTTAAGGGCTATGCTGATGATTTTCTTGCCAAAAGTGCAGGAAAAAATTGTTGAATCCATGCCCTGTCAATTGCACTCTCCCAAATTTTATCTGCTGCTTCACTGATTTAAGATTTCTTCATAAAATTTGGAGAAGTGCTAACTAATATTGCAATACAAAAACCAAGCCTTCGTTCTTAGAGTTTATAGTAAATCCCAAAATGAATTTTCAGGGAAAGGAGAACAAGCTCTTCACAGTTCTGAAGACAACAAACTGGATCGCTGCTGAGAGAACCCAAACTGTGGATGCTCACTGCAATGTCATTTAAGCCAATATGCAAAATAATAATCCCACTGGGAACTGTATTCCCAAATGGTGGTGGTTTAGAAGCATGGGGGAGGGGAGGGAGAGAGAGTTTTTTTGTAAATAGTGGCCATAATATCAAGAATAAGAACTCACTTTTCCTTGTGCTTCTTTCAGCTGTTTTTCTGCTGTGGCCTGTTTTATATTAGCTTCTCTCACCATTTTATGAGCTTCCTATTGAAAACAAAGCTTATATGGTATAAATACTTCACATAGATTCACCTACTTATGTAAAACAGGACCCAATATATCCATTTAAAAAATTGTATTTTATTTTACCTTAACCTTTATAAAAAGCGTAAGACAGAAATAAGATTGTAGATCTTTTTGGTGATTGCAAGCTGTTCCTGACACTACTTTTGAAACTCTTAAAGTGCACTGTTAGGGAAGTCACCCATGCCTTAAAATTACTGAAGTACAGCACAGGAATTGAAAGTATGAATCTAAGTAAATCCAGACAGTCACTAAGGCTTTATTACCATTGAGAAGCTAACAATGAGAATGTCATTCTACATGGAAAAATCAAAACCATTATATTTGAATAAAGTCTAACCTATGGAGAAAGTTTCTTCATTTTGAATATGCAAAATTCATAAGCACAAACTGTTTCCCAAACTTGCCATTTCGGGGGGAAAATTAGCCATATCATTCCTAGAGTATATTATAGCAAAGTCCTCAAAACAAACCTCAAACAGGCTAGCAGTGAGTTCTTCCAGTTCCTGGCCAAGTTGATCACGTATTTTGGAAAGCCTCTCACATTCTTCATCTTTTAGTTTCAGCTCCTATGAAAAAATGTTAATTTTGACAGCCATAACTGACAGCCTTAACTTGCAAACTCAACAGAATATGGAAGTTAGGTTCAAATTATATGCACCTTAGCAACCATGTGCATTTCATTCAGGGTCTGGTCTTTTTTTTTTAATAACTAATCAAGATGAGTAGAATCCATTTTTAATATGTAATAGAACAAAGAAAACAGGAGATGAAGGATATTCTATCCTCTTTACTCCATTTCCTGCACTACTTCTCCTGGAGTGGTATTACAAGTGGGAGAGGTCTAAGAAGCAGGCTGAAGACCAAAAGATTTGTTGCTTAATGTATTGTTGGTCTATCTAGATCAGTATCTTTTTTATTTTTTATTTGAATTGTTAAAATAACTGAAATACAAAAGGAAAAAGCCCACATTGAATAGTAAAGTGAAGGAAAAAATATAGTTAAGTTAATTGAACATAACAAAAACTTAACAAAAAGAAAAGGTCCATATGGTAACTATAAATGTCTACTTGGAATTAACAAATGGGAGCTTATCATTAAATCACAATGTGACATCTTCTCATTTTAGACCATAAAGGGTTCTCAAAAATAGGTCACAAACTCATATCCTGCATCTATTCCTTAAAATCACAAGAGTGACTTTCTTTCCAGTTATATAGGAGTATCCTCTTTGTTTTATCCCAAGCTTGATAAAGACAAAGTTCTTCATTAGATTACAAATTCCATATTTTAGGAACGTAATTCAATATCATATTGAGATCCTTAAATATAATATTTCTTCCCAAAGTTATATTAACATATATTTTAAAATTTGAAACCAAAATAAAGCTATAACAGAACAAGACCAAACCATGTAAGTTAAACTGCTTATATCATCAAGATAAGAAATCTAAATTCCACCACTTTTAAATATCCTTTTATGGGTCAAATAAACCTGAAATAATGTTTTATGGTGAATTCGTTTTATTTTTAAATTATAAGCAGCTATTTCACATTTTTCAATTCCTTCCACAAATCAAGGTATAACTAATACTTCCATTTCACTTTTTAATACCTTATACAATTAAAGTGAAGCATTTCTTAAAGAAGTCAAAATTTCAAGTACTCACAGGCTGCTAAACCATTTGGGCTAAATTATTCAGTTAGGACATGTTTCAGTTGTATATATTGCCAAGCATATACTGTACTGAAGGCAACTAAAACTCAAAAGGCAATCTCTCAAAATTGTTAAAGCAACCATTAAAAATCAACTGGTTTAAAGTGTTAACCCCTTGTTTAGCCCAAGCAGTCCAATAAAACATTTTCCCGAGATTTCAGTTATACTATGTCAAGTTCTCTTGTGATTCATCTAGCTCAGTACCACAGGAGCAGCAAGTTCCAGAAATTTAGAGAGGGGCCTACATTGAGGTTCCAAGGACTGCTTAAAACCCTGACATCCTCCTTATGAGAGTTCTGCTAAACACTGGAGTAATAGCCTTCCCCACAGCCAGAAAACTCAACAAATATCAAAAGAACTGTGATAAATAGCTAGAACAGTTGAACAAAAAAGGGTGGAAAGATGAAAGGATAAAGGAACCCTGGGACATAATAACATAACATGGACAAGTCATCCCACTGAGGTCATGTTATCTGGCAGCTAATATAATGTCTACAAGTTTAACTGCAATTTTCAATATTGCACATTCCTTTTTTTTTTTGCCTGTAAACATTTACCTGAATTGGTAGGAACAACTAAGTCTGTGGCACCTGCACATACGTACACACCAGCCACATCTCACAGAAACCATAAATATCCGTAGCCCAATATGAATACAAAAACTGGTTGACTAAAAAATAAAGTAAAAAATACTTTAAAAAAAAATCCTATTTAAGCCCTAAGGCATTAATCTTTTACACTTTAACAGAATATGTGTTAAAGGTAACATATAGCACTAGGGGGCAGTAAATATTAAGAAACATAAAGCCAGGCGATGGCTGCATGATACCAGAACAGAAAGGACCTCTCTGTGAAGGTGAGCATCATGCTTCTGGAATCAATACTGCACCACACAACACTCCTCAGCATTTCTGTATCAGCCTCCAAAGAGCTATAAAAATATTACAATTCAGCAGAATTGCAAAGTAGCAATCATTCTGATGGCAAATAAAGCTGAGAAGGCAAGCCCTGGACTAAATTGCTTCAAGCTAATTCTGATAATAGTAATGAAGCTCTGACCAAAAAAAGGAGAAAGAAAAAATAATGAGAGAGCTATTTCTTCTTCTTCTTCACCCGTATATATAGGCTACCCAACCCTTGTCATGTATGATTTGAGAGAGAAAGAACAGGCAAAGTGATGCTATATGAGGGAAGTATCCATCAGGCACTTCATCAAATTCAAATCAGTTAAATATAGTACATGATGTAGATCCAAGACTGTAGCACAGGAACAAACAGTATCAAGATCATAAATCTAAAATAACATCCTTCTTTTCTAGAAAAAGGCAGAATATATAGCTTTGGGCTGAATAAGTCATTGTAATCTAGAAACCTTGGAGAGAACGTACAGCCCACTTTCTTAGAAGTCCTATGTAAAAATAAATTTGAATTTTACAAAATGCCTTTTAGTTATTCTATAGCTGAAGTGTCACCTTTACCAGGCTGTAGATAGAGTATTCCATGCTAAAGGTAGGAACACAGCAAAAGCAAAAGCAAAAACAAAGAAAGCGAATTTTTCACTGTCTTCCAGATGTATCCTATTACACCCAAATTTTAAGATGTGCATGATACCCTGCTCGGCCGCACATTAAATAGCACATTATGATGAATGTCCATGAAATGTCATCTTGCCTCCTTTTGTTTTGTTTGTTGTATGGAATTCTACAAACGTAACACACCTTGACTTTTCATCTGACAAACTACCCCATGACATATTAATTAGCAAGATAGTTAAATGTAGGCTGCAGGCAAGGCAATTAAGTGGAAACAGTGCTAGCTCAAAAACTGTTTTCAAAGGAGCTCATCACTGGTTCTTCATCAAACAGCACAAAGGTACTAAGCAGGTGGCCACAAGGATCAATCCTTGGGCCTCAACCTTCCAACATTTGTATTAATTATTTGGATGATAAGCAGAGGGAAAGCTTGTCAGATTTGTAAATGCATACTGAGTGAGATAACTAATGCCCTAGGAGACAGAAAAATTCAAAACAATCTTGATAGGTTACAGAAAATAATCAGGGTTTAAACTACAAAGTTTTTCACTTGGGAAACAGAAATCAAATGTACAAATGTAAGAAGAGAGGGAAACTACCTGGCTTGGTAATTGTACCTGCAAAAGACTGAATATGACCCAGCAATGTGATATGGCTGCTAAGAAGGCAGATGCAATTTTAGGCTGCATCAACAAAAGTATAATTTTAAAGGACAGGAAGTAGTCATTCCACTCCATTCTGCTTTGGTTAGAGCCCACTTTGAGCACTGGCTTCCAGTTCTGGGTACCCACTTTGAAAAGAAGAGCAGCGAAGATGATCAGGGACTACAAACTAAGCTTCTGAAGAGAGACAGAAGAAATATTTTACCTCTGAGAAAAGATTGGTGAGGTGGGATACAACAGTGCTCTTAAAATACATGAAAAGATTTAATACAGAAGGCAGTCAGGACTTCTTTTTCATTCCACAGCTCACAACACAGAATAATGGATTTGAGTTACAGGAAGGCATATTCCAAATGAATGCTAAAAAAAACCTTCCTATCAAGTAAGAACAGTCTGAGAGGAAAATCAAATACCAAACAGGTGGAGGGTTCCCCTCACTGTGTGTGTTCAAGTGGAGGCAAGACAGCCATCTGTCATGGAGAAGTTAATTGGGATTCCAACACTGAGCACTGGAGGTTGGACTCAGTGACCTAAATGTCCCTCCCAACTCTCTGATTCCACTTGGCATTTGAGAGTAATGCCTCCAGCTCTGGGAACTAAAGCTTTGTTTATTGCTATATTTTTTAATCTCTTACAATTTGTTTGTGGCCCATCTGTTTCTGACCTCCATGAATACTCTGCCATGACTGAGAATCATCTGTGTACTTTCCAAATATCTGAAGGTTATTTTAATATTTTTATGCCTTTTCTAAGGCATAAAGGCTTCTGAAACTGCAGTACTACAACCCCCTAAAATGATAAATAGATTTGTGCTAATATTACAAGAATAAACAATTGTTTTCAATGGAAATATTGGTGGACAAGAAATAAATATGCCACCTATCTTTTAATAAATTAAAATGACTCATTACCCTCCACCCTCCCCAATCACGTCCCAATTTGAGAACATCTGGCTTAATATTAAATAATATTTAATACTCCCAAAACGGGGTGGGAGGGAGAGAGAGAGAGAGAAAAAAAGAGAAAAATGAAGAAATGCTTACACAATACAGTCCTGAAACAATGCAAGAAAACAGTGCAATATTCACAGCTGTTTTATCTGGTTAACTGACCAATTTTGCTAATTTTATTATTTTTATTGGTGTGTTATGAAAAATTGTTTTAATAGCAATATAACATTGTTTTTCAATAAATAGTAAAATGGCTCAGAAGCTGTCTAAAGGGCAGTGTAATATTTTGTTGGTTTATAATGAAAGGTATATTTAGGGAGAGAGGGCAGACTAGGCAGAAAATAGGATTACCGGGATTCTGAACATTTTACCCCACACCAACATTCTGCACTTACACAGAAATAGCATTGTATGTATTTCTATATATATTATTCTTACCCTTTGAGCTTTAGCGAGTTCCTCTTTCAGTCTCTCATACCCTTTTTCTCTCACTTCCAATACCGATGGGCTTCGCAGCCGAGAGAGACTATCTGTGCTCAGCCCAAAAATGTCATCTCTTCCTTCAGAAAAGTCTGTTACTGTTGCACCCTGCAAAAATTCTCTCTCTGCACTACAGTTGTCCTTCCTGGAATTATCATGTTTGGATAACCCACCATACGTTCCTGAGGTAGAACAGGGTACAGTTTCTGTAACATTGATGCTGTAAAAAAAGAGTGTATTTTTAAAAAGTAATATATTACACATGGAGTACAATTTTTAAAGACTCAAAGGCATTCACTGATAACATGAAATGGTTAATTACTATTGTTTAATCATCATTTCTCACAACCAACCTGATACCTGGTGTTTCTGCACAATTTAGGTGCCTATGAGATGAGTAGACGGGTTGTGTAGGAAGGTCAGTCACATTCAGAGCACTTGGCTGAATAGGCAGGGAGCACACTGCTGAGGGATGAAGGCGGTAAATAACGGTGGGTGAGGTAGGTTCTTCAGAAGTTTTAGATTCATGCACTCCTAAAAGATCTGGAGTAGTGGGGGAAGCTAGATTCACTTCATGAAAACCTTCCAAAGTGTCATTTGCCATGATAAAAAAATCATATGAAGATCTAAAAAAAACAACAACCCAAAACCGTGAATTATTGGACTGTCACCCATCCCTGAATTACAAACAGATGGCACTAATTTTGTTGAATATTCAGAAATAAATATCACTTTATATTGGCAACTTTAAGATAGCATTGGGTGTGTATACACACATACACACTTGGATCCTAAAATTATTTCTTCATATACAGAATAAAGAACGTCATTTCTGGCATTTTTCATTCCATTTGCCAAGCCACATAAATCATTTCCAAAAATCTCAATATTTGGGAGAAGAAGGCAGTAAAAAGGAGGGACATGGGGACTTATTTGCTCGTAAAAAAAACTCTGAATTCAAACCACACAAACTATGTCCTAGATTAAAGCTGGGGTCAAAATCCCTTCTTTCATAAATCATACCTCCTAAATAAGATCAATAACATAGTTATCCTTTATTTTACATACTTCCCTGAATTCTGCAATCCTATTTCCCATACTCATACTGGCTTTTCAATATATTCAATACAGACATCAAAAAGTTCAGATCAGTTCACCGATATTTAAGTGAGACACAAATAATTTTTACATAAAATCTATTAAAAGTTAAAGATACAGAATCATTCAATCTATCAATTCTCAATTTGACCACTTCTCTCAAGTAAAGCTCAATTTGCATTTATTTTCAAATAAAAGGTGGAATAAACATCTTAAGAAGAAGAAAAAAATCAAACATTGTGTCCTGATTTCTGTGGGAAGATGCAAAGGAGTATACCCATTTTTAAAGATTTCAGTTATCTGTTTTACATATGTATGAAACGGAGTTGATTGAGTTATGTTACCATTAGTAATTTAGGATTAATGAAAGATTACTTGAAATCATATTTTTAACAGTTCGTTTTCTAGGCACTGGAACCCCCTATTTTTAAGGGTGCATTTAGAATTTTGAGAGTGTGTCATGAGCATTGTTGTAAAATGCCTGCCATGGGGACCTGCCCACCATCAAAGTAGCAGTGGTTAGGGACCTAACATGTCATGAGTACTGATGGTGAGCAGGAGGGGGCCAATATCCAGGGGCAAAAACGCATGCATAGTTTAGAGAGTTTGAGCTGTCATTCAAAGAGACACAGAACAGACCCGCCTTGACTCTTGGGGGTTTATCTGTCTGGGTTTTCCCACACTTCTTCAGTTTGGTAGGATTTTCTGTCTACTATAGCAATAATAAAGCACTAGAGACTTCTTCCTAGTCTCAGCATGGTTCTTGCTTAGTCAGGACATAACAAGTCTCAAAAGCACTAATCTATCAGAATACACTTCAGCAAACGATCGTTACCTTGTCGTGGTGCTGGAGCTTGAGCACCTCAATGATGCCATGAGCTAAACCATGAAGGGCCACCCAAGACGGGAAGGTCATGACAGAGAGGTCAGACTAAATGCGATCCCTGGGGAAGGTAATGGCAACCCACCCCAGTATTCTTGCCGTGAAAACTAAATGGATCAGTACAACCAGAGATATGTCGGTATACCATCGGAAGATGAGACCCCCAGGTCGGAAGATGGTCAAAATGCTACTGGGGAGGAACAGAGGATGACTTCAACTAGCCCCAGACGTGATAACGCAGCTAGCTCAAAGCTGAAAGGACGGCTAGCGGCCGACGGTGCTGGTGGTGAACGGCAAATCCGATGTTCTAAGGATCAACACACCATTGGAACCTGGAATGTAAGATCTATGAGCCAGGGCAAATTGGATGTGGTTATTGGTGAGATGTCAAGATTAAAGATAGACATTTTGGGTGTCAGTGAACTGAAATGGACTGGAATGGGCCACTTCACACCAAATGACCACCAGATCTACTACTGTGGACAAGAGGACCACAGAAGAAATGGAGTAGCCTTCATAATTAATAGTAAAGTGGCTAAAGCAGTGCTTGGATACAATCCAAAAAAACGATAGAATGATCTCAATTTGAATTCAGGGCAAGCCATCTAACATCACAGTGATCCAAATATACGCCCCAACCACAGATGCTGAAGAAGCTGAAGTAGAGCAGTTTTATGAGGATCTGCAGCACCTACTAGACAACACGCCTAAAAGAGATATTTTCATCACGGGAGACTGGAATGCTAAGGTGGGCAGTCAAATGACACCTGGAATTACAGGTAAGCATGGCCTGGGAGAACAAAACGAAGCAGGACATAGGCTGATAGAATTTTGCCAAGACAACTCAATGTGCATAACAAACACCCTCTTCCAACAACCTAAGAGACGGCTTTATACATGGACTTCCCCAGATGGACAACACCGAAATCAGATTGACTACATCCTTTGCAGCCAAAGGTGGCGGACATCTATACAGTCGGTAAAAACAAGACCTGGAGCTGACTGTAGTTCAGATCACGAACTTCTTCTTGCACAATTTAGGATCTGACTAAAGAGGTTAGGGAAGACCCACAGATCAGCTAGATATGAGCTCACTAATATTCCTAAGGAATAGGCAGTGGAGGTGAAGAATCGATTTAAGGGATTGGACTTAGTAGATAGGGTCCCAGAAGAACTCTGGACAGAAGTTCGCAACATTGTTCAGGAGGTGGCAACAAAATATATCCATTCCAAAGAAAGAGAAAACCAAGAAGGCAAAATGTCTGTCTGCTGAGACACTAGAAGTAGCCCAAGAAAGAAGGAAAGCAAAAGGCAACAATGATAGAGGGAGATATGCCCAATTAAATGCAAAATTCCAGAGGTTAGCCAGAAGAGATAAGGAATTATTTTTAAACAAGCAATGCGCGGAAGTGGAAGAAGACAATAGAATAGGAAGGACAAGAGACCTCTTCCAGAAAATTAGAAACATCGGAGGTAAATTCCAGGCAAAAATGGGCATGATCAAAAACAAAGATGTCAAGGACCTAACAGAGGAAGAAGAGATCAAGAAAAGGTGGCAAGAATATACAGAAGACCTGTACAGGAAGGATAACAATATCGGGGATAGTTTTGATGATGTGGTCAGTGAGCTAGAGCCAGACATCCTGAAGAGTGAGGTTGAATGGGCCTTAAGAAGCATTGCTAATAACAAGGCAGCAGGAGATAACGGCATCCCAGCTGAACTGTTCAAAATCTTGCAAGGAGATGCTGTCAAGGTAATGCATGCTATATGCCAGCAAATTTGGAAAACACAAGAATGGCCATCCAATTGGAAAAGATCAACTTATATCCCCATACCAAAAAAGGGAAACACTAAAGAATGTTCAAACTATCGAACAGTGGCACTCATTTCACATGCCAGTAAGGCAATGCTCAAGATCCTGCAAGGTAGACTTCAGCAATTCATGGAGCGAGAATTGCCAGATGTACAAGCTGGGTTTAGAAAAGGCAGAGGAACTAGGGGCCAAATTGCCAATATCCGCTGGATAATGGAAAAAGCCAGGGAGTTTCAGAAAAACATCTATTTCTGTTTTATTGACTATTCTAAAGCCTTTGACTGTGTGGACCATAACAAATTGTGGCAAATTCTTAGTGGTATGGGGATACCAAGTCATCTTGTATGCCTCCTGAAGAATCTGTATAACGACTAAGTAGCAACATTAAGAACAGACCATGGAACAACGGACTGGTTTAAGATTGGGAAAGGAGTACGGCAGGGCTGTATACTCTCACCCTACCTATTCAACTTGTACGCAGAACACATCATGCAACATGCTGGGCTTGAGGAATCCAAGGCTGGAGTTAAAATCGCTGGAGGAAACATTAACAATCTCAGATATGCAGATGATACCACTTTGACGGCTGAAAGCGAAGAGGAACTGAGGAGCCTTATGATGAAGGTGAAAGAAGAAAGTGCAAAAGCTGGCTTGCAGCTAAACCTCAAAAAAACCAAGATTATGGCAACCAGCTTGATTGATAACTGGCAAATACAGGGAGAAAATGTAGAAGCAGTGAAAGACTTTGTATTTCTAGGTGCAAAGATTACTGCAGATGCTGACTGCAGTCAGGAAATCAGAAGACGCTTAATCCTTGGGAGAAGAGCAATGACACATCTCGATAAAATAGTTAAGAGCAGAGACATCACACTGACAACAAAGGTCCGCATAGTTAAAGCAATGGTGTTCCCTGTAGTAACATATGGCTGCGAGAGCTGGACCATAAGGAAGGCTGAGAGAAGGAAGATCGATGCTTTTGAACTGTGGTGTTGGAGGAAAATTCTGAGAGTGCCTTGGACTGCAAGAAGATCAAACCAGTCCATCCTCCAGGAAATAAAGCCAGACTGCTCACTTGAGGGAATGGTATTAAAGGCAAAACTGAAATACTTTGGCCACATAATGAGAAGACAGGACACCCTGGAGAAGATGCTGATGCTAGGGAGAGTGGAGGGCAAAAGGAAGAGGGGCCGACCAAGGGCAAGGTGGATGGATGATATTCTAGAGGTGATGGACTCGTCCCTGGGGGAGCTGGGGGTGTTGACGACCGACAGGAAGCTCTGGCGTGGGCTGGTCCATGAAGTCACGAAGAGTCGGAAGCGACTAAACGAATAAACATCAGATCAGAATACAATCTCCCAAACCTACAGGACCCTCTCCATCATCCCAGCTTGCTTTGAGATTTCCTCAGCAAGTTGGCATACTTTTGAGCACAATACTGGACTCAAACCATCCTCCATTTTTATTTTCTAAGGTGCTAAGGCATAAAGATGATGCTGGCCCTCAGAATTATACTTCTTAGAAGTCTTTCTTTAGAGAAATGTAAAATGTCAAGTAGGATAAAAACTCTAGAGGTTGCCAGGGAAGATACTTGTGAGCACAATGGTGACACACTTGGAACTGCATGACTGAATGTACAGTATGTCAGCTGTGGAACAGAAATAAGTACATGGACAGTCTGATCCTCACTTCTTCCTAAACCTTATACTCTCAATTTCACCTTTTTCTCCAATGCTTCAGTCTCACTCAGAAATATGGAATAATTACAACCCTTCTAGTAGCAGGAGCAAGTGACTGGACAGTTTAATTTATTTTAACAAACTAATTTAAAAACAATAAAGATTTATAAAAGGATTAGGCAACACAGTGCTTATAGACATCTCCCTTGACACCTATCAGATCCCCTGCCCCAGCTCGATTTTTGCTTTTTTACAGACTCTTTTAACAAAAAAAGGGAAGCTGGCATTATCTTTATTTACAAGAATGCCTCTGGGCCATAAAGAGGTCCAATAGGCAAAAGATTATTGAGCCATCTTACCACAGTGTTTTGGGTAAAAAGGTGTGTTCTGACTGGTCACATAAAACTTGACAGTCCTTTCGTAACAGACAACCCCAAACATGGCATTTAGTGAGTGTGCCCATGACATGTTTTCAAAATTCCAAATGTGCTCTCATTCAAAAAAATTTCTCAACACTAATCTGAGAACTAGACAAACTGCAGCCAGATAAAAAGTAGAAAATGTGACCATACAACAATCATCACCATATAGGGTATTTCCAAGAGTCAGTTGCTAAATCCTAGGATCTGTGAAGAATCACCAATCCTCTTCCTTGTAAGTTAAGTCCTTGGATATATGAGAAGATTCTGAGATGGATCTGCTCCAAGCAAACAATTATCCACAAGCATCAAGATGAACAGATCTGCAAAAAGACCGAATTAGACAGAATTTACTTAAGCTCAACCTGACCAAGTGGGGAGAAGCATGGCTGTAACAGACACAAAATAAAATTTTCCTATTCATGGAGATATCTCAAATTTTTTGTTTCACACATATCCCTGCCTCCTTTATGGATTTATGGGAACCAGAGTGTACCAGGTGAACTGGATCAAGTACTAGCTGATATTTTCTTGACCTATTATAAAAATCTCAACAATGGTCAGTACTTATCTCTAAGCTTAACATTGACTTAACCTTAAATAAACATCAGCAGTGGGAAAGACCCTGTAGTTAAACAGAAGAAATGGATACATTTTCAAAAAAACATGTTCTCTCAAAATATTTGCAACACAATGGGATGTGGGTTAATAGCACAGAACAAGGGCTGGAGCGCTGGGAAACATAGATCCCAGATCACCAAAGATTCCCTCTGCCTTGAGGCAACTGTCCTCTATAGAGGTGCTCCAAAATCCTTAAAGGTAGGGCAGGACACCAATATTAACAATACTCATAATTTCATAGAAAGGCTTCAAACTCTAAGAACAGTAGAAACACTGAAATGGTATTTCAGATATTTCAATGAACACAAATTGTATAAAACTGTGACAGAGATACTTTCAAATATGATTTCAAAAACCCAACTGAATGGTAGAGGGTTTTTTTTTAAAAAATTGCAGGATTAATTCTTTTTAAAACATGACTCATTTTGCATATAGCACTTTAATGATCTTATCTTAAATTACTACCCTAGCAACCATACTCAAAGTTTAACTGTCAAAGAAAAGTAATTGTCAGAGAATTTATTAGATATTACAGCTTGTAATGCCAAAACTCCTATTCCCTCGCCTTTAAAATACAATAAGCCAGCTATACAATAAAAATGTCCCCCCTTTTTTGTGTGAGAATACACATATGTACACACTCTGTTTGGAAATATATCCATAGCTCCTTCATTTTTATATAATAAGAAAGAAGAAAATCTAAATTTACAGTTAGCACAGACATGTCACTTTTTAAATCCAACTTCTCTAGTTGTTTCTAAAGAAAACATTCAATTTTAGAATTTAGCAAATTTTTGTAAAAGGATGTGGAGAAAGAGCAGAGGATAATATTCAAAAATTAATGTATATTGTTTCAGGTTGGAAGTTGTAGCAATACCTCTAGCACATTAATAGCAAAACAAAATTAATCTGTATTTTGTGAACTCAAAACACAGGGCTCTCAATTTTTCTCAGCATCTACACAGTTGAACATTAAAGTTTATTACAACTCATACCTACATGTGAATTTCAGGATAATTCTTTTCAGGAAGAATATACAGACAGTTTCCATGGACCGTAAGTTATAAATATATAGTAGAGATTAAAGCTGAATTATACAGGACAGTCATCCCACTAACACCTTGCCTGGCAAATTACAACAGTACACGCTCAGTAGGTCAGAGGCTGTTGTACAAGCATCAGGCAAGTGATGCCCAGACAAATATTCAAAGTAGTTCCCATTGGTCCTCTGAGAACAAAAGAGTTTGTACTCATCACTCTGCAATGAAAAGTACACCTTTCTTCCAAAGCAATAGACAATATTTAAACACACACTCCTCTCCCAATCAAGACTTGCTTTTCTTGGGAGATTTTACTCAGCAGAGATCTCTATCAGAAGATAGTGCTTTCAATAAGGTTTACTCTGCAATAGTGTTTAAGACAGCAGCCAAACTCCCTTCAACCCTTTCCCTTAGCAGTCCCTTGTTATTCTTCCTCCTTTCCTCTCACTGTTATCGCCTCTGCTATAAAATACAGATTGCAACTTTTTTTTTACTTATCTGCCATGTATCATGTGCACGAATGATACTGTGGTATTATAATACAAACCTGCAAATTTTAGTTTCCTTTTTTATATAGAACATCAAATCCTAAAAGCAAACAAACAGAAATAAAAATAAAAGCTGATTAGCTGCAAAATCTTAAAAATCTGCGTAATTTCTTCCAACTGAAATCACATGAAGCATGTGGCAAGCCTGTACTATGGGATAATCCTGGGTTAAGCATTTTGAATATTCAAAAAAAGGTATATTCAACACTCTTTCCATTTGATCTTACTCTCACTTCCTTAGGGCAGTGTTTCTCAACCTTGGCAACTTTAAGATATGTGGACTTCAACTCCCAGAACTCCCCAGCCAGCATAGAAACACTGCCTTAGAGAGAAGAATGTCACCCTTTTCAGCTGTGTTATTTTTAACGCAGAAAGGAAACGTCCTGGCATTTTCCTGAAAATCTCGATGCAGCCACAATAAAGGAGGCAGAATTTTAGTGCTGTAGTTCTGAGCCTTTGTTTTATATAGTGAAGTCCAAACCCATGCAGCATTTAGGCCCAAGAGAGTTAGTTGCTACCTGACACAAGTCATCCTTCCCAGCGACCTGCAACAACACACCATACCAGGTTGTAGGCATTTTCAGCCAGGGAAGTGCAGTTGACGCTGAAGAGGATATAAACAAATTACAGTCCTGTAAAGATTTAATGTTTCTAGAGACAGTTTGGAAGTCAACATTAATACATGTTTTATGGCAATGGCTTTCTTAGAAATCAACTGACAGCAAAAATAAAACATGATGCTGGAAGGATGAGCAATCTAAAATGATTAAAAGAGGATGCTGTAAAAGGGTGGGAACAATTTCATTCCAGCAAAGGCATCTTAATTAAGATGCTTACTTTATCTCTGTATGTATGTATGTATGTATGTATTTCTGTAGAGTTTGGATGCAGCGGTGAAATTCAGTTAATCTGAAGTAGAAGTAAAAGTATCAGATCTCCTCCCAGGTATTATGACGTACAAAACTGTCCATTTAAAGGCAGTTCAATCTCCCCTAACTTTAATATCTGGGATTGACCACAGCATTCATTCTCTGAAGACTAACATAGCCTTTTTCTCACTAGCCCTATTATGGCTAAAATTCTGCCAGCACTCAAGTTCACTATTAGAGGAAATTATATGTTTAAATGACATGAATACAAAGAACCAGTTTTGTACTCACTCTGCTGATTTGGTTTATCTTTGCTCTCCAATCAGTCCACTAAAAAAAAAGCTATGCATACAAAGAGTTGTGGGTTAATCTCTTATAATCTTCAGTTAAGAGACATTAAAAAGGTACTATGGATATTACCTTGCTAAGCACTGCTGTTCATTAACAAGAGACCCAAGGACAATAATGCAGAATTCAAGGAAAGACTCAAAAACTGTATTTTTAGAAAACAATCATGGTTTGACTCTTTTTAAGAATATGACAACAGGAAATGAAGAGATATACATGCTTGAATATTTCCCCATACAAGGAGTTTTGAAGTAATTATATTGCACAGCTGGAAGACCAGGGCAGAATTTATATAGATATTTATGAGTAAAATATTTTTGTAATGAAGGAGCAGGAACACATACCCCGCAAATTTAAATTAAGAAACTAAAGAGGATTATTTTATAAAATAAAATTTAAAAAGCATGTCAGAAGAAGAATCCGCAATCACAATTTTTTTCCCTACTTAATACATATACTTCAGCATTTATATCTTGATAATGTCTGTTCCAGAAATCATATATGGCTTTTTGTTCACTTCCCATGTCTGCCTGAATGTTTTTTCTCCAGAAATGTTTTTTAAAAAGCAGAAACAAGTATAAGATGCATTTAATAAAATCTACTATTCTTTATATCTGGTAATACTTCTGTTTTCAGACTTGACATCAGCAAATATCTTTGGGAATCATCAGGGCTTTCCATTATTCCTGTCTTCCAAAAAGAAAAAAGAAAAAACCCTAAAAATTAAATTTAGTGTTCTGATCAACTGAGTTTATTTAACTGCCCTTCTTCCCATAATGTTATTCTGAAATTTATTCAATGACAGTACACAGCTACTAAGAATTGCTTGGAATAGTTAGTGCCTGTCAGTACAGGCATCCACAGAAACCAATAGTTTCATCAGAAAAGGTTAGCATGGCAACATCAAAATGTAACCACCACCCCTTACCTACCTGTGATGTCACAACGCATGTACAACAGTGGCAGAGCTTGCGTTGTGATCGTGTGATGGTCATTTTGTCTCTCACTTCCCCCACTTCTGCAGATGCATCTGCCTATCACTGCACTGCATTTTTTTCCAAATACATCAGATAAATTATCTAGAGATTCTAGCTCATGTTTACTTTGGGACTAGGTTAAAAAGTAAAGTCTCCCTCCAATGAAGGTTAACCCCTGGTGATAACACAGGCATATCCATGTTGTTTTCTTGGCAACAGTATGGAAATGGTGTCACTGCCTTCTTCCGAAGTATGTGAGACGAAAGTGTTAACATATGAACAATTAATTTCAAGCATACCCTATAGAAGGTAAACATACAAGTATCTCCAAAGATTTAATTTACACAATTACAAATTAATATACCTTGAAAAACTATACTATACAACCATCCATATGCATGGATATGAGCATATTTATTTTATTTATAAGACTTATAAACCTCCTCACTCAAAAGGCTCCAGGCAGTAAATAACACTTTAAGATGAGTCTGTTCTATAAATAACAACATTAAGCTCCTAGACCAGAATGCAATCAAATACAGCAATATAAATGTAATAAAAATGTATAAAAAACGGTCATGACTGAAACTTAAGCCCCACTTATTCATCTCGGTCATAACAAAGATATAGTATTCCAACAGGATCTCTGGCTGAATAGCAGAATTTTGCAATAATATATGTCACTTTAGAGACTCTTGTCCACCACTAAATACATAAAATTCATCAGGGCGACCTGGTTACAGGTCTAACCCTATCAGATGTCATTAATGGAAGCAACCCAGTTGAAATCAGGTTAAACCTCAGCCATCCAAATAGAATTACAGTATTTGCCAAATTGTAGCTTCTATTGTTAAAAGACTAGCATCTAGTTTCAGAGCCACATTCCCGAAATATCTAGATATCAAGAAAAAGAATATTAAAAATCCTGACTGCACTTTTTTTATAAGGGCCAAAGCCATGAAAAAGGGACAATGCCCCCCCACCCCCAGAAGTTTTGTAATTTTATGTGGCAGATAACAGTGGTCGGAATATAAAATTTAAAATCACTGCTGCACTCTTTTGGGTTATGACAAGCGGTTAACTTAGTAGTTAGGCATAGTAGTTAACTTGATCTATTTTCTTTCTACAGGATTGGAAAACCACTCCTAGATTTAAGGCATTTCACTTGTTCAATGGCCTGATTATTTTGACACCCCCTGTGAAGTTTGGCACTGTTGGAGAAGACCATCCATTTTGTTTTTTGGTGATTTATTACCAGCTACTTTTCCTTGCAGTGTTGGGTAAGGGAAATCTTTTGCAATAATCATAAGCATTAGCATGAAAGACAATCTTCTCAGAAGCTTTTAAAACCATTAATACAAAAAGAATGGTGATTACTTTAAAAAGATTAAAAATTACATTTAAACATTTAAACATTTAAAAAGTTCTTCTGGGGACTATTTCTGGCAGAAAGGCAAGATATAAATCCAATAAATAAGAAAAAGAAAAATGTCACAGTGCATTCACTTATGTTTCAGTGGTTATTGAAATGTTGGCACAGGCGTATCTTTGAAAACAACTGTAAATTTCAACTGATAACTTGATATTGTCTTTTCTTATAAAGTCTAAGACATCATCCTAAAGCTGGGAATGATGGGAATTGTAGCCAACTCATTGGGAGAATTCCAAGTTAGTTTCTTCTGAAGCCAAATACCTTTTACCTTGTAAAAAGTCAATATAATAGAATTATTAATTTTGAAGGGTACAATTTGGGTATTTATTTCCAATTTTAATAATATTTAAAGGATATTGCCAACCATTAGAAAAAACTATTATTTGCTAAAAACTAGGGTTTTTTTCTTTGAATGAATTACTTTTCCTTCTGTTATTCTGTATTTGCTAACAAATGTCCCTGTATTTTTTTCCTGCCCCAAGAAAGCCCTACATTTCAAACTTAGACACCAAGCTTAGACTAAGACTAAGCTAAGAAAAAAGAGTAAAGACTACATATAGATTTGAATGCCCACCAGGACAACAAAAAAGATGGTTACTTACACGTGCTACCAATGGTGTCCTTCAAAGACTAAAGCTGGAGATAATGTTAAACTCACTTAGAGTCAACATCTACTACCTTTTTAAATAAAGATTAATATCAGACCAAAAATAGTAAATATTTGTCATATACAGCAATGATTAAACTACCAATCTCCTGATTTTCAAGTGAGCACAAAGTCCAAAGGACAACCAAAAAATCTCTATTACCTCTAAATGTCTTACCTTTCTTAACACATAGTAATTCTTCAACTTCATTAACATAACAGTTCCTTAGTTCAACAATTCAGCTGTTAAGAATAGTTTCTGAAATCAAACAGGAGCTTATGTAATCAAAAGAACATAACAATGAGGAAAGAAGAGCAATGGAATGTAACAGCTGATCAAAAATTATTATTATATCAGGGCTAAGGATTAGCTTCTTTTAAAAGCTGAGAATAATTTCAGCAAAATAAATGACCGTATATGTGTCCAAGAGAGCCAGTTTGGTGTAGTGGTTAGGAACTGGGAGACTGTATGTTCTAGGTCTGCCTCAGGCATGAAGCCAGCTGGGTGACCTTGGCCAGTCACCCCCTCTTAGCCCTAAGGAGAAGGCAAGGGCGAACCACTTCTGAACAAGGTTGCCAAGAAAACTGCAGGAATCAAGACTGATTTGAAGACACACAAAAAAAGTGTTCATAAAAATTGTGCAATCAGCAATCATTACATAGAATGGAATCTAAGGAAAGGAGGGATGCAGGCAAAGATGACATCAGAGTCTACTCCAGCTGAACTTCTTCCACTATTACCAGCTCAGCAGGTCATCTGCAACTGGTTGCCTGATGGGTTTTATTACAGCCACAGACCAAATACAAAAGAGCAATACTGAACAGCACCAATCATTTATAATAAAATGTATAGTAAAAGATACTATGAGCAGGACAGTTTGACATTAGAGCAACCATATTCTACTCTGACAAGGGTAGTCTGAGAAAGCAGGGAAATGCAATAACCTGAAATATGGTGTTTGGTCATCCCAAAGATAACTATTATAAAATTCTTCAGGTTGTCCAGGAATATTCCTAATCCAAGGCAATACTTTGTTACACTTTTATAAGAATAAAGTACAGTAAAGGAGGGCATGGCCCAATGTTTCAATGACCACTGAAACACAAGTGTAGGTTCTAGCACTGTGGAGGATATTCCTGACCCTGCCTTCCAGTGCCACTGAAGGACTTTTATGGGAGAAGACTGAATAGCCACAGTACTTTGGAAGCATTCTTGCCTATTACAACATTTACAAAATATCCAATAATTTGTAAGGCAGATTTCAAGTTCTGTCTGGTTATTACCCACACCAGAGATTAATGCAATCTTTACTTGATTATAGCCCAATTCCTTTTACAATAGGAGGGAAGACCTCACTGAAGCATTTTTCTCTTCAATTTCACCCTTGCATCTGGATGTCAAATTATTAGGAAATATTAAAGGACTTCAGCCCTGAGGAAAGGAGGTCATATTCAGCCATAAATTGTAGATATTAATCCATGTTCTGGTTTCTACATCAAAATAAACTATTTTATGAAGGGCCAGACTGGGGACACAGAGGGTCATCTGAAACAATTACCTCAAAAATGTTCACTAGATTGTAAAGACTTTATATATGTCTATAACTGTGATTTCATGAATGTACTTTAATATTAATTACAAACCACCCTGAAGGGCTAGTATCCTGAAAAACTGTAATATTAACATGAATATTAACATGAAAAACATGTCAGGAGCTACATTCACAAAAATAATAGATGGTCAGGATAAAAGCTGTCTTGATTTACATTTAAATTAAAGTTAATAATATGACTACTTTTCAGTAATGCACTGAATAACATCCCCTTTGCCACTTTACAATTTGCATTTGGCAAAACTTTTGGGGTCCATACAAAAGGCTTTCTGGAAACACTTTTAATCTGGTTACTCAACTTTGGTAAATAGTTGCATCGCTGTGATATTCACTGAAACATTTCAGAATAACCTCAAAAACAACTAAATGTCATCCAGTTTATATAATGCCAATGACCTTTTTCTTGTACCTAGTCAAAATAGTTTCTCTCTATTGAAAAAAAAATCCAGTTCCACCAGAATCCTCTTCCACAAGTACTGTCCCTTTAAATAGAATTAGGCATCAACTGCAAATTACACACACAGACTAGTTAGTTATTTATTAAAAACATAATGGGTAGGATGAATTATTTATCCCTCTTTATACTCAAGGTAATGTTAACCTAAGAGTATAAGAATTCTGCAACTCCAGAAAAAGTCTAAAAATAATGGTTCATGGACATGTACAATGGACATGAAACATATGTGAAGTGAAAGATGTAAAAGAATATGATTTTATTTAACTTTTGCCTACCAATCCCTTTTTATATATTATAGATTAAGCTCAGGTACTAATGGATCTCAAATGCATGCATTATTAATTTTCCATTATTTATCAGATGTAATTTTCCAAGAGCTATGCACAACTTCAAATACTATTTTTTAAACAATCCACAATTATTAATTTCAACAAAGAAGTAAAAACACTATTTTTAAAAATAAATCCTGCTTGATCTACAAAATTTGTATCAAACACCACTTCAGTCAGGATTTTCAATGTGAATTCTGGAGAAACATATATTTTGTTATTCCCTCAACCAATGTAAACTCAGTGGTATAATTATCAACTATTATTACTTTAAATCTGCAGTATTTACAGTACTGGTAATCTCCAGTTGAAGAATATTAACCTGTTATAAAAAACAGATCAAGTCCGGACAAATTATTCTGGCCACTGCAACCAACACTCTAGTTTCATAAAAGTTATATGAAAGATAGCATTATATTAGTTTGCGGGTTCAGGGAGGCAAAGAATAAGTCACAGATATTGGGAAAAGACAAGTGATTCTGCAAGGCTAGACATAATTGTTGTTGCTACAGAACGCAAGATACTACTTTGCAGATTTTCAGGCAACAAGGTTATTCTAGTGCTGGCTTTCTGACAAACAAAATAAAGATTTCCAGAATGACTGGGTTAGCCTCTCAGGGAAAAAACAAGAGCGCTGCAGCATTCTGAAAAAGTCAGTTTTATGAGAATCCACCTCACATGAACGATGAAAACTATCTGTTCAAATGTGCAGATTCTGGGCCTGAGATAGTTAACTGTGAGTACAGAGAACTTGAGAAGTAGCCTGGGCTGATGTGTGCAAAGCAGCAGATTGCTGATTACTTTGAAAACAAGAAAGCACAATGGATGCTGGATGCTCAGGCCCCAACAGGAGATTCTGAATGTTGATTGCAAGGTGAGATATCTAGCAAGCCAGAAATAGCAACATACCATTATCCATATATTTATATCCTATGTTTATCACACTGTGTTCCCTTCTCCCATACGAATTAAAATCACCATAGGGCTGTTGAAGACACTTCATAATGATGTCTGATGTTAGTCCACCTACAAAACTGGATACAATTTGAAGTGTCTGTGCGCGTGTTTGTGCAAGGAATCATTCCCGGCCGCAGGTGAGCAAAGGGACTCAAACCTAGGCATTCAAGTGACCTTGCACACGCGGTCGCCCAGAACGGCGTCTGAAACACCTGAGTAAGGAGAGATAAAAACTGCGATCGCTGAGGGATTAGGAAAAGAAACGAGGTCCTATTAGTCACGGGCGATGATGGCACAGGGACGACGCAAAAGGAAAAAGGCTGAAGTCCATCTTTCTGCAACCTGGTGCCCTCCAGTTGTGTCGGACTACAACTCCCCAAATCCTCAGCCACGCTAACCGGAGGTAATGGGAGTTGCAATCCAATGCCTCTGAACAGCACGATTCCTCTGAAGCTGCACTTTCGAGTGGCTCCAAAAGGAGGGGGAGGGGGAGGAAAAAGCTAGCAGCGAGACTTACCTGCGGAGGCCAGCGAGGCCGCCCTTCCCAGCCGCAGATGACGAGCCAGCAGCAGCTGCCACTTCTTCTTTCGCTCCGGCAGCGAGTTCCCGATCCTGATCGCCAGCGTCGCAGGCACAACGGGGTGCGGCTGCGCATGCGTTTAAAAGCACAACAACCTCGATCAGGGCGGAACTAGAGTCCGCCGATGCCAGTTAGGACTTCAGGGGCGGGGCGGAGAGCTGCGCGGCTCCCCCTAGAGGATGTGTCTGGCGACTTCACGCTCTGCTGCTGGCGAGGAAATGCGCAAATGGCCTTGGCAGGGCTGCTCTTTCGCCGGGAAGCGAGGGGAGGACGAGAACGGCAGTTGGAGGCTAATCCCTCCGGGCCAAAAAAAATACTGCTGGCCAGCTGCAAATTGCTACTGACTTGGACTCATCCTGTGCAGCATTTTCTATGAGAGAGAGAAGCGAAATGATGACATCTGCAAACTCTCACCCCCGAAAAAATGCTCTAAAATCCGATTTCTGATTCAGGAGGACAGAAATCGCCTGAGGCTGAGTAGGATTTCTTTCCAGGAAGAGTGTTGCTTGGCTTAACACTCTCGAGACCATTTCCACAATAGAGATTTATAAAGCTTTTCTCATGGCTGGGTAAATGATGAGCGATCTTCGGGTCTTTGGCAGAAAAGTGCGTTTGCTTAAGCTGTGATGGAGGATATCTGCAGGGTATACTTTAAAAAAGTCAAGTTGGCAGCCACAATGGTGCAATTAAAGCTCCACCTGTTTTTTATGCATGACGTGGCTGGCATCTTGTTTCTTTTGACCACGCCTGTGGACACCCCTAAGTGTGAAGTCCTATGATGCCCTGGTCATGACAAGGCCAGTGAGTGGTGCTGTCCCTACAGTTTTAATGAGGGTCAAGTTAATGAAAATGATTAGTGGGTCCCTTGGCTTCCTTTCCCTTCTCACCATCACCAGCTGGCTGGAAAAACAATCACCAAACATTCTCCTTAAAGTGTGGTGGGGCAAGGTTGGCCCTGATCACTGGGCACTACCCTCCATATCCAGTTTCCACAGAGACATTTGCTCACAAAGTAGACACAAGGCTACTTCCACATACTGCTGACCCTTAAATCAGAACTGGACTCCTTGGTTGCTCACTGCAAGGACTGCACTAACTTTCAGGAAGTGTCAGGCTCTGCCTGCTACCCAGTAAAACACAGACGCTAGTGTAGGCTTAGGTTCTGGTTTTATTTGAGTATAGAATGCATGCCCTTAGAAAAGCTGAGAGTGAGTGGAGCGCGCTGGAACGGGATTTAAATAGCCCGCGCCGGTCAGCGCTCCGCCCCTTCTTACTTCGGGTGCACCCTGAGCCCCGTCGGCTCCGTTGCCAGTAGGTGAGGGATCGTGGAGCCCCTTCTGTGCTCCGGGCGTTTCCTTGATTGTTTCCCCGGCCGGTGATGGTTCATTGCCGGGCGATTAGGTTCGTAATCTTTTTGACAGCTCGGGCGCGCCTCGTGGTCTGGTCTTGTCAATTACCTTCTTTGCAACATTGCATCTCTCTCTTCCTTGCCTCTGGCTAAGATTGATACTTTGTTGCCAGCACCTGTTGCTCCCTTTCGTTAGTTAGTTGCCTTATTCCTAAATCCACCTGGTACCCATTTCCCTGCATTGTCATGCGAGCCGTTGTGATGTCACAATCATCGCAACGGTGATCATGACATACTGCCCCCCTTTGGGAAGGTTAAGCCGCGGGTTTGGAGGGGTAGGCGGTGTGGAAGGTGCGGATCAGGTCAGGAGCTTGGACGTCACAGGCAGCGACCCACTCAGGGCGTGGAACGTGTTTCCACTTTACGCGGTATTGGAGGGAGCCCCGCCGCTTGCAAGAGTCAAGTACCTCCTTCACTTCGAAGTGTTGCTGTCCGTCTATCATCACTGGTGGAGGGGGGGCATGCGTGGGTGCCACCGGGAGGGATCACTTGCCAGCTTGAGTAAGCTGCAGTGAAATACCGGGTGCAGTCTCTTTAAATTATGTGGCAGGTCCAAGTGCACTGTGACTGGGTTCACGATTTGTGTCACCTGGAATGGTCCAATAAACTTGGGGGCCAGCTTCTTCGACGGTTGCGGCGATTTTATGAATCTGGTGGATAGATAGACCATGTCCCCCACCTGAAATGTTGGTTGCTGGTGCCGGTGTTTGTCCGCTTGTAATTTGTACGCCGTTTGTGCCTCTTTAAGCGCGTCTTTGATGACTGGCCAGGAGTCCGCAATTTTCTCACCCCAATCACAGGCGGCCACTGTTGGGGACAGAGGCTGGTAGTTCAGGGATGGGGACGAACTCCCGACCCGACACCACTCCAAAGAGGGTTTTTCCCGTGCTTTGGTGTATCGCGTTGTTGTATGCGACCTCTGCAAACAGGAGGAGGTCCACCCAGTCGTCTTGGTGATAGTTTATGTAGGAGTGGAGGAATTGCTCCAATGTGGCATTAAGGATCTCTGTGGATCCGTCCGTCTGGGGATGCCAGGAGGTTGACAGGGCTTGCTGGGTACCTATCAGTTTCAAAAAAGCCCGCCAAAACCTCGAGGTAAATTGTGTGCCCCTATTGGTCACCAAGCGGGAGGGGCATCCGTGTAGGCGGTACACGTGGACTAGGAACAATTTCGCCAGCTGTTGGGCTGACGGGATCGAGGCGCAGGGGATGAAATGTGCTTGTTTTGAAAAGTAGTCTTTTACCACCCAAATGACTGTTTTCTTTTGGCTGGGCGGTAAGTATGCTATGAACTATGAAGTCCATTGAGATTTCCTCCCAAGGGCAGGAGGGTTCAGCCACGGGTTGCAGCAGCCCCTGGGGTTTGCCAGCTGATCGCTTGGCCATCGCACACACTGGGCAGGACACCACGTATGTCTTGACGTCCTTCCTCAGCGAGGGCCACCAAAACTGTCTCTGAGTCAGGTGTAGGGTTTTCAAGAACCCAAAGTGACCAGCCTGTTTGCTGTCATGCGATCTGTTGCGGATCGCCTACCGTTGTGAGTCGGGTACATACAACCTTCCCTCCGCCCATGCGAGGTCCTGGTCCATAGTGACCTTGTTGGGGTTGGCGAGGAGCCAGGGGTCAGATTTTAATGCCGTTATAAAATCTGCTCATAGCCCACTTGGCATTTGAGGTTGCCTGCATCTAGGGGTGGGTTGCATCGTAGTTGTTTGTGAGTGGGGGGGAGGCTGTCCCCGAGCGCGACCCCGGGTGACCGCTGCCATACCCAGCTGGGAATCGGAAAGCACCATCCCTACGATGTCAGAGATAGGCTCCGCATCTTGAGGCAGTCGAGAGAGTGCATCTGCCAGGAAGTTCTTTTTGCCTGGTATGAACTTCAGCTGGAAGTTGAACCGGCTGAAGAACTGAGCCCAGCGTATTTGCTTGGGACTGAGACGCCGAGGCGTACAGAGCGCCTCGAGGTTGCGGTGGTCTGTCCAGACCTCGAACGGGCAAGTCGTCCCTTCCAAAAGGTGACGCCAAGCCTCCAGCACTGCTTTGACCACAAATGCCTCCTTTTCCCACACGTGCCAGCACCTCTCTGTCTCCTAGAATTTCCTCGAGAGATAGGCGCATGGCTTCAGGATTCCTGCAGAATCCTTTTGCAGCAGGATGGCGCCTATTGAGAAGTCAGAGGCATCCACCTGCACCACAAAAGGCCGTTCGGAGTCCGGGTGGGCTAGAATTGGCTCCGCTGTGAACAGCGCTTTTAGCCTGTCAAACGTGGTTTGACAGGCAGGAGTCCAATTAAGTATGGCCCCCGGGTTTTTTACCTTGCGCGTCTCCCCGACGCCTTTGGTCTTGAGCTAATTGGTTAAGGGTAGGGCGATTTCCGTGAACCCCCTCGCGAAGGACCTATAGAAGTTTGTGAACCCAAGGAAGCTTTGAAGCTGGCACCTGGTGTGTGGGCGTTCCCAGCTCAAAACTGCCTGGACCTTCCGGGGTCCATCTCTACGCCTTTGTCAGAGATTCTGTACCCTAGGTAGTCCAAGCACGACTTATGGAATTTGCACTTGGACAGCTTAGCGTAGAGTTTGGCTTTCTGGAGCTTGGTGAGGACTTGCCTCACCCACCTCTCGTGTTCCCTCTGCGTCCTCATGTAGATGAGGACATCATCCAGGTAAACCAGTACACCCTTGAATAGGTGTTCATGCAGTACCTCATTGATGAGTTGCATGAAGACCCCCGGGGCCCCCGAAAGACCGAATGGTAGTACCTTGTATTGGAAGGAGCCCAAGGGGCAGTTGAATGCCATTTTCCACTCGTCCCCCTCCCTGATGCGGATTCTGTAGTACGCCTCACGGAGGTCGAGTTTGGAAAACACCCTTCCCTTTGACAGGTGTGCTAGCATGTCCTTTACGAGGGGCAGGGGGTATTTGTTGGATAGGGAAGCGGAATTTAATCCGCGGTAATCGGTGCATAGTCTCAGGGTGCCATCCTTCTTTTCCTGAAATAGGACGGGTGCTCCAACCGGCGAGTTCGCTGGTTCTATGAAGCCCCTGGAGAGGTTTTTGTCCAAGAATTTCTGCAGCGCCGCTAATTCTCTCTGGGTCATGGGGTAGATCTTGGGCTTGGGTAATGGGACGTCTGGGAGCAGTTCAATTGTGCAGTCTGTCTTGCGGTGGGGGGGTAATTGGTCCACCTCCTCTTCTCCAAAGACATCTGCAAAGTCTGCATATTGCTCCGGCAGTCCTTCTGGGGGGGGGGGGTCGTGGGTGTGTCCGACGACTTCTGCCCTCCCCACCGTCGGAGCAGGTGGTTTGTCTGGTGTCGGTGCCTGGTAGACCCCGTCTTTGAACTTGATGGAGCGTGTCCTCCAGTCTATGTGTGGGTTGTTGCGTGCTAGCCAGGGGATCCCCAGTACTACTATGGGTTTCCCTATCTGGGTCACCACAACGTTTATTGATTCCTTGTGGGTGCCCATTGTCAGGGTGACCATTCCGATCCTCTGAGTGGCCGGTCTCCCCCCCGCTGTAGAACCGTCTAGTTGATGGAACGCCAGCGGTTTAGGGAGGGGGAAACAGGGCAGTTTTAGTGCGGCAACAATGTCCGGGTGGATCAGATTTCTGGAGCACTCAGAATCCACCATAGCTTCGGTCGCAATGGCTCTAGGGCCGTAAGAGAGTTCAATTGTCCCTGCCAGGATGGAGCAATCGTCACTCACCTTGGGGTTGTTGTGCCCCTTCTTCACCACCTGCCCAGCAGCGCTGCTTAGAGCAGGTGGGGAGTGTTTTCCACCGGCTGTTCTTGGGCGTCGATCGTGTCCCCTGCGAGGTAGGCGTCCGCGTCCTCGTCCGGGGTTGCTAACGCTCCTGTCAGCCGTCTGGGGGGGGGTTGGATGGCTTGTGCGACGTCTTCGGTGTGGGTCTGGGCGGGCAGTCCATTGTCCTGTTTCTGAGACAGTCCGCCGCTCGGTGGCCCATTTTCCCACACCTGGTACACTGCCCACGGGCAAGCCTCCGTTGTTGGTCTGCGTGCCAGGTTGGGCCCGACTGTGGGACTGGTCCTCTTGTGCTGGGCGGAATTTTGTCATCTGCAGTTGCGAGAAGGAACGTGCGCTGAGCGTGCTCCGCTTTTCCGGCTAGGCAAATCCACCCGTGAAGGGAGGCTGGGTCATCCCTGTAGAGTGCCCATTGAAGCACCTCCCGGTTGAGGCCACGCTTGAACATGTCGATCAGGGTGGCCTCGGACCATTCCGTGATTTTGCCCGCGAGGACCTTGAATTTGAGGGCGTAGTCGGCTACCGTTTTTCTTCCCTGGCGCAGCGCTTGAAGTGTGCACTTGGCCCTTTCCTTCGCCAGGGGGTCCTCAAAGTAATGTTTCAACTCGCCAAGGAAGTTGTGGAAATTGGCCAAGGCTGGGGCTCCGGACTCGGACATCTGCACGTACCAGTCCGCAGCCCTGTCTTGGAGCTTGGTGGCCACTGCCAAGATTTTTGCAGCTTCTGTGTTGAAGCAATGGCCATATTGGGCCATGTAGTCCCTTGCATTTGTTAGAAAGAAGGACGGTTTCGTAGGGTTCCCGTCAAATTGTACGGTAAAGTCTTTGGCGAACCTCCCAATTTGTGGGTCCCCTACCTGTGGGTGGTGAGGGATGGCTCCCACTGGCCTGGGGCTGCGAAGCCCTGCGACAGAGTCTCGTGCTTGGCCCCTTCCGCTTGGGGTTGTTGGCGGGATGGGTATGTTGCCCCGATCCCCTTGGCCCCTGTGCCGTCTCAGTCTTGGAGCACTCACTGACGATTGTTGCTAGGGACTGGAGCATATGTTCCAGGTCTCGTACCTTGGCTTTCAGGGTCGTGTCCTTCAGGGTCGTGTTCTCATCTGCCGATGCCAGGGACAGGAGCAGGTGTTTGAGGTATCGTACCCTGGCTTCCAGGGCCGTGACCCTGTCTGGCGTGCCCTGGTCACCCGGCGTCAGTGCTGCCAGATGCCGTCCGGTACATAGTCTTGCGCCTTCCTGCTCGGGCATTTGGGGGTAGTGGAGCCTCCAGGTGGAGTAGGGTGTTCCCATCCAGGGTCCTGCTCCGCCGGCCCAGGTAAAGGGTTGCTGGTCCTCGACTTCGTCTTCCGTCGGGGTTCCCCCGTCTGGGTTGGAGCTCCAGGTCTGGAACTGGGGTGCAGTGTGGGCAGGGAGAGTGTCCGTGTCCCCTTTCGGGTGCGCTGCCTCTTGCGGGCCATCCTTCACGCCTCTGGTGCAAAGTGCTGGCTCCATCGCTGTCCCTGGTTCCGTTTCTCGCCAGTTGGTCTCTTCTGCGGAAAAATTTTCATCCAGTGGAGCTTGGCGACTTTGGTTTGGTGACTCTCAGCTTTATGTCAGGCTCTGCCTGCTACCCAGTAAAACACAGACACTAGCGTAGGCTTAGGTTCTGGTTTTATTTGAGTATAGAATGCATGCCCTTAGAAAAGCTGAGAGTGAGTGGAGCGCGCTGGAACGGGATTTAAATAGCCCGCGCCGGTCAGCGCTCCGCCCCTTCTTACTTCGGGTGCACCCTGAGCCCCGTCGGCTCCGTTGCCAGTAGGTGAGGGGTCGTGGAGCCCCTTCTGTGCTCCGGGCGTTTCCTTGATTGTTTCCCCGGCCGGTGATGGTTCATTGCCGGGCGATTAGGTTCGTAATCTTTTTGACAGCTCGGGCGCGCCTCGTGGTCTGGTCTTGTCAATTACCTTCTTTGCAACATTGTATCTCTCTCTTCCACACCTCTGGCTAAGATTGATACTTTGTTGCCAGCACCTGTTGCTCCCTTTTGTTAGTTAGTTGCCTTATTCCTAAATCTGCCCGGTACCCATTTCCCTGCATTGTCATGCGAGCTGTTGCGATGTCACAATCATCGCAACGGTGATCATGACAGGAAGCCACAGAGTAACTAGAAATGTTTCATTGCACATTCACACCCTGTCAGTTCAAATAACTACTGAATTCCATTGGTATATGTCTGTGCTCCAGCTCAACTAACAGAAGAGGCACGCTGGGAGAAACAGAAGGAGGGAACACCCACAAAGCCCTTTGGAAACCCTCCTCCATGCCTATGATCTGTCAGCTGGGTTATTTTAGGGCATGGGTCTAGCACGCTTTCAGTATATGAGGTGCGGGTTGAGTGTCTGACCAGCACCTTCCAGTCAAACATTATGCGAGCAGGCACTTCTGCAGAAACCAGATGTCTGGTCACTCCTGCAGCTCAAACCAAAATAGCCATGGAAGGCAGTTCGCAGTGACTGGAGGGGAGGGGTCATGCCCACAGGATCCTGGAAATAGCCAATAGGAGCTGGGCAGATCCCAATCTCTGTCTGGGTCATCAACCACACCACTGAAAAATTGTTCTGATTGTGGCCAGGTCCAGAACTGGGTCGGGGGAATATGGAGAAATATTTTTAAACTGGAACAGCTAAAAATAACTTTACAGTAAGCTGCCTCTGCAAGAGAAAGGCAACCTCTTGAGGACATGTCATTCAAAAATGGTTCACGGGGCAACTTCATGCCATAGTTAGAGGGACGTGAGCCCATTGTGTCATCAGTCATTGCTGTGCTAGTATATCGGTGAAGACAGGCTTTCCTTTGTCACAACAATAGATGAGCGTGATGAACATAATACACAATAAATCACTAGGGAGAAAATGGTCTAGCTACCTTCTGAAGTGCCCTATTTCAAGCCCCTATTTTCTGCATTGGTCATGCTGACTGGGAATTCTGGGAGTTGTGGGCTAACAGGTCCTTTATCAGTTTAGCACCTTAATCTTTGCAGAAGGCTATTACTCCTGCTATTAATTCCCAGGCAATTTTTCCCTCCAGTGAGAGGTATCTAAAGTAATTACACATGCAAGCATTCCACAGGAGAGCTATAGATTCCCCCTCTCTGAGATAAAAGAGGAATAAATCAAGTAGAAACCTTATTTCTTCAGAAAAAGTTCTATTAAATGTAGTAGTACTTACTCTCCCGGTAACTGGGTTTTAAAATTGACAGCAGATGTTTGAAGAATATCTCATGTAGTGTACTGTACAGACTATTTCAGTTGCACCATTTTGGAATATGGTTCATCAGTCTCTCTAAGGTATAGCAAGCAGTAGAACACATCCTTTGAATGTGAAAGGCCTCTAACATTTCCACATAAGTTCGGAAACTTGCCTGAAATCCTGAGAATTATGGCCTGTCAGGATCGACAATACAGGTAGTCCTTGCTTAACAACCACAATTGAGACTGGAATTTTGGTTGCTAAGCAAAGCAGTCATTAAGCAAATCTGACCCAATTTTACAATCTTTTTTGCTGCAGCTGTTAAGCAAATCACCATGGGCATTAAGTGAACCATGTGGTCGTTAAGCAAATCATACAGTTCCCCATTGATTTTGCTTGCCAGAATCCAGCTGGGAAGGTTGAAAATGGTCACATGACCATGGGATGCTATGACAGTCATAAATGTGAAGTGGTTACCAAGCCCCCAAATCATGATCACATGATCACGGGGATACTGCAGTGGTCATAAGTGTGAGAACTGGTTGTAAGTCAATTTTTTCAGCACTGTCGTAAGTCTGAACCATCACTAAATGAATGGTTGTTAAGGGAGGACTACCTGTACTGCATTAGACAACTCAGTTATCTCACTCAGGAAACAGCTTCCTGGATGAGTTCACTCAATACAGTAGACTCTCAGTTAACCATCACCCATGGGGATTGGTAGATGCCAGATAAATGTAGTTTCTGGTTGCTTGAGAGTTACTCTTAAACCCTAATACCCACTTGATGGCAGCAGAGAGATACAGATTTTTGTGCTGGTTGCTTGAGAGTGCTGGTTGCTTGAGTTCTGGTTAACTGAGAGTCTACTGTATCTTTAATCTTAAACCTTAATTACCAGAACACAATGGCTGTGTTCACATAAGATCCTAATCAAATAAGTCTTTTAATGGCTTAAATTGGTGACTTAGTTCACCTAAAATGCTAGGACAATGACTTGGTTTCCCACAACATGCTGAACTACTGAGCCCATTTTAGCCTACTTTAGCAAATTGTGTAAACCTACTTACTATGTTTCTATCCTATACACACATATTTCTGAGTAACTTCCACAAATTGTCACATTATTATTTTACATAGATACCTGCCATAATTGGGCTCTAAAAGAATTTGCAGCATCTTGATTAGACAACAAAGGTTGTGTTTGCATAGCAAGTTTATTCTTCAACAACACAAGTATGGTTTCTTCAACAGAATTTACTAGATTTGCACCACACAGTGGATCCTCAAGTAACAAAACAGTCTTCCTTCTCACAACACACTAGGATAAAATGTGGCTAATTTATGGTTCAGTGTGTTATGGAAACATGCCAATATGTTCTTAGGGACTACAAAGGAGCCACTGTAGTCTCCTATTAAAAAGACCATGGGTTAATCCAAGAGGAGAGTGGACTACTGCATTCACAGAAAATCTATCTAAAATGTTATCCTTGATAGTAATTCTAATGAGACTGATAACTTGTTAGGTGCATCCAAGTGCACACTACATTCCTTACACAATGTAGTGAATATGTGCTCAACTCATGCACACTGGGCAGAGGTTTCCATGGGCAAAACTCTCACTGATTAGCAGCTGAAGAAGCCTCCTTGTGGACATGAATATTGAACATGTAAGGCTGATTGATTTACCCAGAAACCCCTATGTATCTAGGTATCTGTTGGATAAAGTAACTTGGATTCTCTCAGAGTTGGAATCTGGCTGTACAGGTCCTATGGAGTTATCTGAGGCACAGTTTTGCCCGATTATCTGGAAAGAGTTTGAACTAATCAACCCGGATGAAGTAGACAGGGTCCTTGAGGTTGTGAATTTGTCAACCTGTGTTTTAGATCCCTGTCCCTCCTAATTGATTACTGTCTCCTGGGAGATGATGTGATGAGGTCCATGCAGTGGTGAATGCTTTTCTGTGGGAGGGGGTGGTTATCTTTGTCTTGAAAGAGGCAGTTGTCTGCCCCTTCCTTAAGAGGCCATCATTGGACCCAAAAGATCTGGACATTTTTGTCAGGTTTCCAGGGAAGGTTACTGAGGGAGGTGGTCAGCTTACAGTTCCAGAGGACCCTGGATTATCTGGACCCCTTTCAGTGAGGATTCAGGCCTGGTCAGAGTACTGAGATGGCATTGATCACACTTGTCAGTGATCTCTGGCAAGCTCAGGGTGAGAGTAGTGTATTCATCCTGGCCTTCTTTTATCTCTGAGCAGCCTTCAATACCATTAGTCATGGTATTCTTCTGGGTCAGCTGAGGGATTGGGAGTGGGAGGCATGGTATTATTGTGGTCCCAGGCTAGTTCCAGTCAGTGTTAGTGGGGGAAAGAGGTCGAGCCTGAGGCCTCTGCTTCCAGTGGGCTTCCAGATGCAATTCAGGGTGCTACTTATTACCTATAAAGCCCTACATGGCAAAGGGCCAGACTATTTACAGGATTGTTTGTCTCTCGTTATTTCTGCTCAGCCCACCAGATCTAGCAGGGAAGGAATGTCCTTTCATAAAATAGCATCATCTTGTTGGATCCAGGAGTTGTGCCTTCTCTGTGGCAGTGCCTGCCTATGGAACAGCATCCTTCTGAAAACCTAGATAGCCCTAACCTGATAGCGTTTTGAAGATGTAGCTGTTCCCCCAGCTTTTGGCCAAAGGTTAGGGAAGCTCTGCTGGTTAATGCTGTTTTTATAAATTGGGATTTCTATTTTGGCCTTGGACATTGTGATTTAGACTGTTAAGTGGTATTTTAAACTTGTACACTAGAGTCACTGCTGTGAGATGGGTGGCCATATAAATAATATAGATACATAAACCATTCTGATAAATTCTATCAATTCCTGTAGCATTCTGACTTGGTAATGACCAGAGTGCTGATCTAGTTTTATCTTTTAATACTTGAGGGTCTTGTACAGTAAATAGAAGTGTCTTCTAAGGCAGTAGTTCTTAAACTGGGGGTAATTACCCCCAAGCAATCTGGGGTAATGGAGCCATTTGTAATTCCTTGTTTGTGAGTCTAGGATTCAGTTTGGAAATGCCACTGCCAAGATGCTTGCTGAAACAACAGAGTCTGATTTTTTGTAGGGGTAATGATATTTTTTGAGACCAGGAAAAGAGGTAACTTGTTTAACAGTTTAAAACATGTAATTGGTTTAACAGCCACTGTTCTAAAGTATCTTGGATGTTGACATCTCTACTGTATAGAATTTCATTATACTCCTTTCATCTTTGTTTGTTTTTCTTTGAACAAGTTACTATCTGTTCATTGGTATCCTTTAGTATACCAATTTGAGGTTGGAATCTCCTTCTGAGTTCAGAGACCTTTACGGAAATGTTCATTCTTTTTTCATGTCTTTTCTATCTTTCATATCTTTACAAATGTCATTGTAATAGTGCTCCTTGTCTTTTCCAACTGCTCTCCAAAAATTTTTGTTAAGTTTGTTCCTGAGATATTTGTCTTTCCTGGCTTTGGCTTCTCTTCTCTTCTCGGCAATTTCCACTGTTTGTTCTGACATTCAGTTTGCTTTATTCTGTTTCTTGGTCTGTCATAGTCTCTTTTCACATTTATCCTTAACAACTTGTTTGATTTCATTCCGTAGTCCTCTGGTTCCATATCAATGAGGCTCAGGACTTCAAAGCAGTTCCTGGCATTCTTCTTGCAAAACGGTGGGAATGTGCTTAGGATCATAGGTTGGCTTTGTTATTCTGCTTTAGCAGAACTTGCACATGAGCATTTTGTGATCTGTTCCAGTCAGTCCCTGGCCGTGTCTTTGCTGTTATAACTGAGCTCTTCCACCTCTTTGTACCAATAACATCATCAATTTGATTTCTGTGTATTCTATCTGGCAATGTTATGTAGGTGTCATTTG
The DNA here is from genome assembly GCF_035149785.1 of Candoia aspera. Classification (NCBI taxonomy): domain Eukaryota; kingdom Metazoa; phylum Chordata; class Lepidosauria; order Squamata; family Candoiidae; genus Candoia; species Candoia aspera. Next base: position 46,155,525 of record NC_086159.1, read on the forward strand.
ATTGTTTGAAAAATGTGTTGACAATGAAGAAATAATTAAATTAGTAGAAACTGGTAAGTTATTTTCCTGTATTATTTTTGTTTCCTAGGCCATACAGTCCAACTACGTTTTCCTCTGCTCCTTACTATTTCCAACTTTGCCAACTTTCCAAATGGCAAATCTAAATGCTCTGCTAAATTAATAGATGGTGTTGACCAATCTACTGATCAATATTAGAAAAATGTGTCCTCTCCTTTAGATCAAATATATGTCATCCTGCCTCTCCAGCTATTGCCTTAGTAACGCTAACAAAACTGGTTGAATATACAGCCACTTTTATCATTTGTTACGCTAAGTTCTACAGTAACTTCTCATCCTAAATTATTCTGTATTGAGAGTTCTGAGTTGTGTCTTTTTGCCAGTTATCCCATTGCCAAATCCTCTTCCTACAGGTTAGCCCACAATTCACAGAGCCCCACATTTGCTATCCTGTCAGGTATGAGAAAATGAATAACACAATTTCTGACTTTCCAGAAAACAGCTCTTTATCAGTTGTGGCACTCAAATAGCATCTATTTACAGAGGTACTGCAGATAAAAGCACAGAGATATGTAAACTTTCAAAGCAAACTTATGCATATTTACATGTCAATAAACCACTGCAGTCACTGGAACTTATTTCTAGATAAACCTCTTTGGAACTGCATTCTGAATCATCTAATTCTTAATCACTGTGCACATTTTGTCTATTGTAATCAGCAGTTAGGACTTTTTAAAGCATAGATTCTATAGCACCTGCATACAGTATCATGTCCATCCTGTGGAAACGATAGTCAGAAGAAAGGACATCAGGAAGGTAATAACCTTTTATTGGTCCAGTCTCCTTTGACTAGTCAGCATTAATTTAAAAACTTCACATAGTTCTTAGGCCACAACTCCAAAAGTCCTGCCCCCTCTTTCCTTTCTGACTCTTACGTTTTAATAGCAACAAAATAAGACTCTAATGATATTTTTCTTTTACCTTCTTTTTTACTTTTCCATTTGTTTTCTTTCTTCTTTTTTGAATAGTGGATCTTCTTGTGTTAAGTGGCTGAGAGATGGCAGAAGGAATGCATCCAAACTGGAAAAGGTTGGTGCAAATTATTTCCGTGATTCTGAGTTCGCACCAAAGGGGTCCTCCTGTGAAGAACAAGTGGAGTGATAATTATAGATTAGAGAAGAGCCAAATCAGCAGCTGTTGCTTGTGTTTGTTCTCAGTTATAAGTGACAGCAGAAGAAAACTTGGCAAAAACACACTTCCCGAAGTGGAAAGATGCGTTCACCCCTGTGCTTGTCAGTCCAGTCCTGCGAGAGCTCCGGGGAGAAATTGGAGCCCCTGATAGGCTGCGTGCCGAAAGCAAAGAGAAGAACAAAGTAGCCTGAATATTTTTATTTGGGGATCACAACAGCCCCACATCATCACCTCTGTATTTGAGTGGCCTAGCCAGAATAAACGGTGAGTGTTTCCAGAATCTTACTGTGTTTCTTCTTGTGTTGGCATCTTTCCGAGTGCTTGAGTTCATCTGTATCTGATTTCTTAACAGGATGTTTCTAACATGGACAATTAATTTAACATTTAATCAATATCTAGACTGTTTCCCACCTCAAAAGGTAGGTAGCAAAGCTTTGTGGAGGTGTATCACTCATACTCCTCCCTTTGCTTAAATATAATTGAAGCCCTTCCATGGTCACTTCATTGCTTATATATTAGATTTACTCCACGTGCTTACAGCAGTAGGGGATTAACCCGCCCCAAAATGTTTGCATTAAAAAAACAAATGGAAAGGGATATGGTGGAAATATTCCTACCATACATGACTCTCAAACTTTTTCCAACTCCTTCTTCTTGTTTTTTGGTAACCAGGCCTTAAGGAAGAATAATACCTCTAATTATTAATTATAGTCTAGTTATAGGCTACTGAGACATGTTTAAACGTATTTTACTAAACTTTTGGGATGATTTGAGTTAGAACTAGAATCAGTAAGTGGCTCAATGCTAATGTTTTTGTCATTTTTTTAAAACACTGATTGGGTCCCAAAGTATCATCAAAGGACCATGCCTTCCAGAAACTATGAGTAAAATTGCAACTAACATCTTGATTAGATAGTTTCTTGTGGGTGGTCAATGTATACCATCAATAAAGAAATATATTTTGTAACTTTGATTTTAATTAGCTTAATCAATGAAAAAAATTCAAACCAGGGACCTACTAATGGAACATTTGACTTGGTTTGGGGACACCAATTTCTTCTGCAGACTTTACCCAGTAAAATAGAAAGTTGATTTATGTACAATTGAAATCTAAATAGTTTTATTTTATGTATGCATGTATTTAAAGGACTTACATAGCTGCCCATATTATGTACCACAACCCTGGGCAGTTCACAAAACATAAAAATAGTAAAAAAAAAAAAAGTTCTAGTTCAACAGTTCTACCTTGAGGCTAATACCCTTTTGCAGTGCCATGATTAGTGGTTGAGTAAGGCAGTACATATCCTGTCTGTCAGCAAGATTGCCACAGAGTTGCAGGATCTGGTATCTCTTCTGGAATTCACCATCTACACCAGCCTTCTCCAACATACAGTAGTGACCTCCAGGTGTATTTAACTTCTGCTTCCTTGGAGTTTTTCCAATGTATCTAATGGGCAGCAGGTTGGAGAATGAACTACATTACTGTAATTCTAAACAAGCTACTTGGAAAACTGTAGTTTGTGACGGATAAAATTATACAGCTATCCAGTTCATAAACATTCTGATGATGCCTTTCATTGCAAAAACTATTACAGTTTATGTTCAAATCAATATTCTCCATAAAGTCCATTGGTTTCATGTTGTGCTTTTGTCTTCCATTTTTTCAAAAGCATTCTGGACAGATGACCGTCACATACTCCAGTAAAGTTGCAAATGCTACCTTCTTTGGGTTCCACAGGCTACTTCTCAAATGGAAAGGAAGCATCTACAAACTGCTTTACCGAGAATTTATTCTCTTTGCCTGTCTTTACACAGCGATAAGTATATTGTATAGGTACAACTTTTTTCACATTATACTATGTTCTGTCTCCCCAATTCTTGTAGGAGAATGTTTGATATTATATTAAACAAGTGGGACCTCAAGTGGTGCAGTGTGGTGTGGTTCTTTGGGAGATTCTAGCCAGCCACCCTCCTTTTCCATCTCTTTTTCCCAATTTTCTGTATCTCTTCCCCATCCAGCTAAATACTCAGGATTTTATGGTATGCTTAGTCCTAATAGAAATATTTCATAGATTCCTCCTTTAGAAATTTCCCCCTTTATTTTTTTATACTTCTGTAAGTCTTGATGTCCCGCCATGTCTACTGATGCTTCTCTCTTGTACATCTAGAGTGACTATTTTGACTACATAAACACCTGGATTTGGAAAATGAAATTGTTATTGGTAGATATGATTATGTAGATCATAACTATTCAAGAAGGTTTTATAAAAAAAACTGTTGAAACTTATACAACCTGGACAAAAGCACTGCTTCTCAAGCTTGCTTTTTCGTAGCTCTCAAACATTCTGTTTTAATCTGAGTGTTTTGCAATTAAAGCAAAGAATTTAGCCAATTCACTAAAAATGACTGAATTGAATTTTTGGTTATATTTAGAATCAAATGTGTTATAAAACATAGTTACATTTATTAAAACAATATGTTTCAGTATTTTATAATGTTTTTAGAAAACATTAAAACATTATAATGTTTTATAATGGTATTTTGACAAACAGGGCAACTGCCAAACAAAATTAGTGCCTTTACCATTGAGGGAAAAAAGCAAGAAATGGCAAGCCTAAGTCAGCGGTCTCTGAAGTACACTATGTGGCAACTGTCATTTCATGGAGATGCAAATTCACAATGAACAGTTTCAGCGACTACGATGTAAGAAAAGTCAGCTCAGCTTCAAATTCTAACTGAATTTCATCTCCCTGTGGAATTACAATTTGGAAGTGTTTATTTTGCAATCATTTAAAGATTTCCTTCTGCTACAATTACTATTATAATCCATCGCAGTTAGATCTAGGTCTGATGTGGCTTTGCAATTTGCAGCTATTACAACCTCCAGCTGAACTACCAGAGAAATCTCTCATTGCAGAATCTATCACTTCCTTCCTTCAGTTATGATCCAATGTGCAATCTAATGCTACGTGTCCTGGGATAGTTATCTTTATTCTTAATTTGTATTTATTTAGTCCTTATATCAAAAGTCCCTGTCTTTCTTTGTCACAGATGTTTCCTTTCGGGAAGCCAGAAACGGTACTTTGAGAAATTGTCCATTTACTGTGACAAATATGCAGAACAAATCCCAGTCACTTTTGTTCTGGGTAAGCTTATATTCCATTTCATGCAGAACAGGGGTGGAAAATCTGCATTTGCAAGGCTACGTAACTGAAGTGTAAAACCTAAAATATCCTTTGCAGTTGTTACAACTTGTCCTCTAAGGACTCTGGGTGGTATATAAATATAAAACCACATTACAAAATTAAATAAAATTCCAAAGGAATTCATCTAATTGGTGCTACCACACAATCATTTATTGGCTTAACTTGGCTTTAAAAACAAAGAAAACTGAAGCATCTATAAAATCCCCACCTATATATGGCAAGTGGCTCAGTCTTACTCTCTGAATGACTAACCCATCCATGTAGCTTCCCTCAAATCTTAAAAGTGACTCACACCTGATTTAGGACACCCTTCCCTACTCTACTGTTCTCCAGATCTGTTGGAGCTACAATTCCCAGTGTGGCCACAGTTGGAGAAAACCAGATAGGCAAAGGCTGGCTGAGGATTTCATCAGTGTATTTGGAGCTGGGATGGGTGAAAAAAATAGTCTACTAATAGATATCAAGGGAGTTACTAGAAGGGTATATGTAGAGTTTACCTGTGCATATTATTAGAATATCTTCTGTGGGATGTATAACAAGAAATGTGAATCAGGATTTTTGAACTCTCCAGGGTTCTATGTTACTTTGGTGGTGAACCGTTGGTGGAACCAATTTGTAAATCTGCCATGGCCAGACAGAATTATGTTCTTGATCTCCAGCACTGTTCAGGGAAGAGATGACTATGGTCGTTTACTCAGGAGAACTCTAATGCGTTATGTGAATTTAACATCTCTCCTCATCTTTCGATCAGTGAGCACAGCTGTCTACAAAAGATTTCCAACTATAGAACATGTGGTAGAAGGAGGTACTGTTCACTTATTTTCATTCCTGTCTTTGACCTAATTAAAGTCACTATTACCTAGTGTATCAGATATTTGGGATGGTGCTGCTCACCAACTATAGAGCCACTGCAATCACACTTAATAGGCATTACCACATTTCAAGAAACAAGTAGATAGGAAGCTATTGTTATAATTTTATATGACCTCATGCCTTACTCCAGGTTTCCCCAACCTGGTATCCTCTAGAACTTTTCAATTGCAACTTCCATCATCATCAGCCATAATGAGCAGGCCAAATCTACAGGTGATTTCAATCTATTCATGACAATGATTATGAAAATTACCAGAAGGAGCTATAATCTTTAATCCAGATAAATCATCAACCATTTTTGATTCACTATATAAAAACTGTGAAAAAGACAAATCCCATGCTAGGGATCAATATAGAATCAGACTGAAAATAAAACTGCCAATGCTGTAATGCCCTAATACAAATCTTTACTATATCTCCATCTGGAATACTGTGTACAATTCAGTCACCACATTTTTTAAAAGATAAAATAGAGCTGGGAAAAGTGTGGAATGGGCAGCAGACAAATTCAGTGTGTGAAAACTCTAGATCTTTGGAATTCTTTAGCATGAAAAGAAGGTGACTAAAAGGGGAGAAGATCAAAATGCCTAAAATCCTGCTTGTCAAGGAGAAATGGACAGGAGAAGGGTTTTCCACTTGTCTCAAGACACTAGGACCAGGTTCATCCAATGAATCTGATTGGAAGGAGTTTCTGAACAGATAAAAGAAAGCACTTTATCATAGAGCAGACAATTAACCTGTGAGATTTGGTATCACAAGATGCAATGCAAGTGACTGACTTGGGTGGCTTTCAAAGGGAATTGGGTGAATTTGTGGAGCAGAGGTCTATTAAGCACGATTAGTATAGAATATGTAGTGTTTCTTCTACTGGGGGTAGTATGCTGGGGACAGTTGCAGGGAAACAACTATAGGTGATGGATAGATTTTAGTCTCCTGATGGAACACCCAGATGCATCTTGTTGGTCACTGTGAAAAATGGAATGCTGGGCCAAGGTCTGGACCTGATCGGCTGGGCTGTTCTTATATTCTTTAGTAAAAGTTTGCATCTTCTAGCAGCAGGGCTTCAGTTCACATACCAGAGACTAATTGGTATGGAAGTGATATGGGTGGAGTGAGAAATGAATATGACCTACAGGATAGTTGCCTTTGCCAAATTCAGCTAAGGTAGTAATGCTATAATATATATATGTATTAGCTATGTCATAGTGGAAAGAATTGGACCAATGCACATAGGCCAAACACAACTAACTCTTTCAAACCACATGAGCTATGATGGGCCAAAAAGATATTACTAAAATATAGCATGCCCTAACATGTATAACAGAAATATAGATAATAAGATATTGTTTCTTTTCTTTATAAATAAAATAGTGTGGGTGGGTGAGTGGGTGGGTAGGTTGTAAAATTAACATTTGTTGGGTTCACCACACGACAGATAAAATAGCTTCAAAGTCATTTCTTGTTGGCCACTACTAGTCATCCTTGATTTTAGCATCAAGTTAAAAATCAGTTCTTTGAAGTATGTTAGAAGTTTAGGATCATTCATCCTGTTACCAGCTAGAATCTTCCCTGCTGTGGAGCTTCTATTCTGAGGAAACAAAAACAGGTGGTCAAAATCCAGCTGCATTTCTTTATACACAGGCTTTATGACAGCAGAGGAACGGAAAATATTTGATGATCTTAAATCACCCCATCTTAAATACTGGATCCCTTTTGTTTGGTTTGGAAATTTGGCAGCCAAAGCAAGACAAGATGGAAGGATCAGAGATAGTGTGGACTTGCAGACACTGATGAATGTAAGTAAGCAGCGGTTGTGAAAAATATTTGAAAGCCAAGAATGGAGTGCCTTCTTTTTAAAATTCATCTACTCCATATAAATTATGTTTCTAATTTCCTTATCTCTCTTTTTCACATTTTGAGAATTTCATTCTCAGTTCTTGTACTCCTGTGCAAGGCTGCTTCTAGATGAAAATGATACTCAAGACAAGGAGAATCTTCCATAACTACCCACCTCCCCACCCTAAATGTTTTCACTGTACTGTATCTGAAGGCCAGCTCCAGGGTTCAAGACACACTAGGTAAAATGGCTGCTGTTGGCCTCTTCTTACTTCAGATGAGTTATCTTTGGCTTACCTGTTGGCAGCATTTTCTGGGAGATATCATTTTAATGTCCCCTATAATGGTGCCATTGTATGCACACTTACCTATGAGTAAAAGCCCTGTTGAATTCAGAGGGAGGTACTTCTGAGTAGTTTTATTTATTTATTTATCGAATTTTTATCACCGCCCATCTCCCCCAGACCATTTTATGCAGGTTTGTTCTGTTTATGTCATAACATATTATCTTTGGCCTAAAAATCCTACCTGAAGATTTGCACCATTCCCCTTATACAGAACTGCCTGCAATTATATATCAGCTAAACCAATTGCAAGTTGAAATTGTGTTCACATGACATCCTTAACCAATGTGTCAGACAATAGCAGAAAATTAGTTAATTAAATAAATCAGGGTTAAGTTAGCAATGGGTAAATGTTTAGAGTATTGGTGCAGGCACCAGGCTAAAAATCAGGAGACTAAATTCTAATCCCAGTTTAGGTACAATGCCAGCTGGGTGACTTTGGGCCAGTGACTTTCAGCCCTAGGAAGGAGGCAATGGCAAACTATTTCCAAAAAAGTTGCCAAGAAAACTGCAGGGAATACTCCAGGCAGCCACCAGGAGTCAACACTGACTGGAAGGCACCAAAAAAAAGTGTAATCAAAACATAGCCTCAAAATTCATCATATCACTTCCTGCCAAGCACCACCATATCAATAATAATTAATACACTGAGATAATTCTCAATGATACATCAGTCGCTCTATTTGTTTTTATTTTCCATTTAGGAGATGAATCGGTATCGATCATGGTGTAGCCTGCTATTTGGTTATGACTGGGTTGGAATTCCTCTCGTGTACACACAGGTATAGATGTGAAGACTTACATATGATTAAATATATCTGAGAGGCATCTGGGGTAGGGTGGAATCTTGAGTGCTGAAAACTTTAAATTCAAATATAAATACTTTTATATTCAAACCTTGAAAACATTTCTGTACCTCTCACTCCTCTGATTTAGCTTTCCCTAGTTTGGGGCCGTTCAAATCTGTAAGAACACAAGTTTCATCATCTCCACATATAGTCTTACTGGCATGCATGAATGACAATGGTGGCTGATCCTAATGAGGTTCATACTCACAACACATCTGAAGAACCATAGACTGAGAAGCCTTGTTTATTCACTGCCAAGTATCGGGGAAGCAAGAAGTAAAATCAAAGACCTTCAACAATAAACATTTTGCATTGAATGAGCCATCAAGATTTATAATTCATATCTTAAGAATATAGAGTCTTTTGCATCCTTCCCCAACTTACAGTAGTTTTCTCCAGATATTTTTTGTTGCCCATGTTCACTGGAAATTCTGGAAATTGTAGTCCAATACCACAGAAGTGCATTAGGTTGGGTAAGGCAAGTCTCTGGATATATACCAAAAATTCTGCATTCATTATTATATTCAAAACTACTGTATATCTCTGTATGAATTTTAACTCTTCTAGGTTGTCACCCTCGCTGTTTATACATTCTTCTTCACGTGCCTAATAGGACGTCAGTTTTTGGATCCTGACCAAGGCATCCCAGGTCATGATTTAGATCTTTACATTCCTATCTTCACATTGTTACAGTTTTTCTTCTATGCAGGATGGCTTAAGGTAAACAATAATACTTTTAAGAAGGTTTAAAATTTTCTGGTTGTTTTCTTCAAAATCAGAGACTTGTGTGAATGAAAGTTTTCCTTTGTTAAAATTTTAATGTTTTCTGTGGAACTGAGCTAACAATTTACTTAGCACCAGTTCTCATGGGACAGGAAATATTTCACAGTTGTATGGTAGTGCTATAACATCGTGTTTGCAAATTATTTTATGAGCTAGCAAAGCTGTCAGGAATGTTTGTCTGCATAGGAGACCTTGAGTACCTCTGCACTGAACAAATCTCTTACACATTAACACTAATGATACGACACACCAAAGTATTTAACATTTGTGACCACAGTGTCAGCAGTACTTCTGTATCAAACCTTACATGCACATTTATAGTACCCTGGTTCACTATCTGTCCATTATCAGGGGTGTAGATGAATTTAGCCACTTATTCCTATGTCCATTGTCAGCCATACAATTTCCCAGCTTTATATATAGCCCACTATCATAACTGCCAAAAACATTCTGATATCCAACTGCTTGATGTGTCAGTGTCTGTGCCTGGGCTGAGGAAACCACAAGTTTCAAATTTCATAGATCACTTCATCAGGCAAAATGGAAAAAATTACAACTTTCCAACAGGAGATCATCAAAGCATGGATGTTAGTGATCAGATGCTTATCACCAGAAAGTGTTTATCAGCAAAGTTGATTAAAGGAACCACTCAGTTCACTGTTATCAATTTTAGCTTAAGCTTGTTCAAAGATCAAATTGCCTGACTTTGGCTTGATTATATTGTGAAACAGAGCTGGATGTCACCAATGTACTGAACTCCATGCCCTTACAGTAATACAAATTCCAGACCTCTTGCATGAAGAGTCTCAAAATTAGAGGCCACAAGGAGCATGTAGCATTGAATCCATCCTTTTTTCCCCCCTAAGTTTATATATTTTAAGAAAAGGATTCAAATGAGTAATCAACTGTCATAATCATTTATTTTTACTGACTCTCAAAGGCAGCCATGCAGATTCTGTATCTAGTCAAAGTAAAAAAGAAATTTCAAGTGCCATAAGCTACTAAACAGAGTTAATGACAATTGTACTTCTGCCTTCACATAAAGCAATTAGCTACAAGTTACAGATGTAGAATTCCTTGAACATTTTCTAATTCAGTTATTTCAGTTCCTTATCAAGATTATAATCTGTAAATTCATAGATCTTTGCTGTTTTTTAATTAATTCTTTAACCCATTATGAATGCAACCTCTTTTTATTTTCCAGTGCAGTTGGACTTGATTAAAATGGAAAATAACAAATGAAGAATATTTAAGGCAACTGTATCTAGAAAATATATTGATTCCATTAAAAACATTTCTATTAATCATTATAAAAAATTCTGAAGATCCTAGAGCTAATGATATTTTGGGTGTTTATTTGCTTGTTTTTAACAGTAACATGATTGTTTTATCATGTTTTGGTAACATAATTGGATTAACCGCATTGCTATGCTACTATAATGTACTATAATATATTGTTGCAATGATATCGGAGATAGTGCCAGAATATGTCCATTAGATGGAGATGGACTTAACTTGGATAGAAGTGGTATATGCTGAATAACTCATAAGTTGTCTGGGGAAACTGGGGGTGATGATTGTGTAACATAAAAGTAGGGAACTGGGATGCATTCAAGGAGAAGTGTAAGTGACCAATGACTATTTGCCATTTTTATGACAGTTACAGTTACTATCACTGGAAAAGAGACAAGTTGTTGCCACAAATTGTCACACCGGATAATTTGCATCTCCCCACTCCTGTGAGAACATGAGCTGTAATTTATGTTTCTTAAAGATACCTTGATACAAAGCTGACCATAACTGTGAATCCTCAAACTTAAAAACTGTAAATAGTGGTAGTGAAATTCCCTGCCTTTGGGAAAGAGTACAGCCAAGTTGTCACAGCAATCAACCTATAAGGAGCAATGCTCAAAAAACACAGAGACCCAAGGCCACAGAAGCTGGAGCACAGACAAAGGCTCTTCTGTGCAAGAGTTCCAGCATCTCTATGGCAGAGATCTGCTAGTGGAGGGTTCCTCAACCTTAGGAACTAAGCTGTGCGGACTTCAACTCCCAGAATTCCCCAGCCAGCAAAGCAAAGCTGGCTGGGGAATTCTGGGAGTTGAAGTCCGCACAGCTTAGAGTTGCCAAGGTTGAGGAACCCTGTGTGAGTGTAAAGGTAAAAAGATAAAATCTCCTTTGATTCCAACTCAATTCCTGGTGCTACTTGGACATGTCCACGTGTCTTCCTGGCAACAATATGGAAGTGGCTTACCATTACCTTCTTCATAGCCAGTGTAAACAAGTTACCAAAGGTATAAGAGACCTCTGGGTGCTAGTGTTATGTGCCATTTCCTCCCTTCACTGCCTCTAGTCACGCCTGCTTAACCTATAACAGTTTTTTGCTACAGAAGAATAGTATGTCTCCTATACTCTTTCTTGCAAAGGAACTTTATCTTCTACTGATACCTATTCAGGAAAGGGGGAATATCAACATATATACATTTCAATCTGATTTTATCATATAAGTGTTAGATAGTAGATGGTTTTATATTGTGAAAAGAACGGGTGGAGAGAGAAGCATTAAAGTCAGGCAAATAACTTTTATAAGAACGTATTCTGGAGGCTGGTGCTTGTGTGAAGTTAAAATGAAGATAAGTCTTACTTAGGAAATAACATGGTGGCAAAAAATCCTGAGTTCCTTAAGTCATTCTACAGCTGAAAGCCTGTTGCGTGCTTTCTTCTATTGTGGAGAGAGAGTGAATCAGGTGGGTCCCTAAACCAACCGGTCAGAGTCAAAAGATAAAAGAGTAACTGAACTGAAAAGGGAAGGGATGAAAGCCTTGAGAATATCAGGCTGACTAGCAGGAGGCATAGAGACATGCAAACTACGTGTTTTAGAAAAGGAAAGGAGACACAAGTGCAGAGTCCTTCTGCTAAATATCTCCACATCTTTTGCGCCTAATAGTTAACAGGGGCAACAAACCAATGCATGCAAAGTTGAATTCCAACAATCAATTTGTTTTAACTAAAATTCATGGGCCATATTACACATTTATTGTGGCAGGTGATACATTTTAAACAGAGTAAAGACATGTCTCAAGAGTATTTAGTGTATTAATAGCAAAATAAATAAGGGTTGGATATTAAGAGGGTCATTCTGCTGGCAGATAGCGTCCACCGGTGGAACAGATCATTCTGCTCCTCCACTGCTCCACGTCAGTTTCAAAGGACTGGAGTGCTTTCCAGAGCAGATTTAGAGGCAAGAGGAGGAAAAAAACTCTGAAGCAAAGTCCCTTTATATGAGCATAATGTTTTGTGCTGATCTAAAGATGGTTCACTTTCGAAGAATAATTCATCCAGAGCATTATTCTAATTTCTAGCATCCTACCTTCTAGTTCAACAATGCTGGGATTGATAAACCATTCTAAAACCATAGTCAAGCAAAAAAGCAGCAGATTTTTAGGTCTTTTAATGTCTGATAATATACATCCCTGCAACACATATAACAGGTTCTTTGTCTTAGTACTTACTGGATAAAAATTCCTCCTCCTTTTGATAAGGCCCACAAAGCAAGTTTCATCATAGCAAAGTCACTATGTAAAGATATCCTAAATTGAATTTGTCTGTCAAAACAGATATGCTGAATTAATTATGTTCATATAATCAGTTCAAAAATTGCTGCCTGCTTCAACAACACGAAAGATGCAGAAATGTATTTCCCTCTGAATATGTTTTCATCTACCTCTCTGGTTAATAAAGGAGCTTTAATCATAAGAGTATGTGTATTCTTTTGTAAGCAAGACAGCTTTAAAAACAGATGATTTTAAATCATTGCTTGCCTGCCAATCATGTTATATATAGGACAGTGATTTTCTCACTTGGAATCCTTTTAATCCTAGCCCTTGTTGTCTGGAATTAGTCTGTAATCCTTTTCACTGTGGTAGCCAAGTATCTAAAGTTACATGTAATTGTCTTGCATTGCATTCCTTTCTATCCTGTGAGATTATGTGCCACAGTCCAATGGCAGATGTGCCGTGCAGCCAGCCAGTACAAAGTTTCTTGCTCTAGTCACACTTGTATATATCTTTCACATTCATTTAAGGGTGTCCTGCTGCATGTTTGCCAATGCAAAAATATCTACCTTATTCAGAGGAAGAGGAAAGTTGGTGTCCTCCTTACAACTCCAATAACCCCTTGCCATGATATTTTTGGGGCAAGCTGGAGCTAATGGAATTGAAGTACAAAGTATTTTGAGAGTGCCAGATTGTGTACTGGTCTAGCTGTTTGATATAATTAATTGAGCACTCTATTTATTTACTTAGTTATTATCACATTATTAGTTTATTTGTTTAATGGCAAAATAAACGTATACATAAAAAGAAAAATGCAAGTTGGTATTGCAGTCTCAGTTCAAGATGTAAGGATTAGATGCCCATTTAGAGGAAAAAGCTATGGAACAGCCAGGAAAAATATGAGTAAAAAGAGTCTATTTTTCTAAACATTTAGAAAATCTCAAAACTAATAGACAGAGTCCTCTGAAATCCAAGATAATATACAAAGTATATCGATTGATCGATTATATGCCATCAAATCAGTGTTGACTCTTAACGAACACATAGATTTTCTCCATGACAATCCTAACCTGGTCCTTCAGGTCTTTCAATGGTTCACCTGCTGCCACTGTAGCAAGTCCATTCACCTTCCTACTGTTCTTCCTCTTCTTCTCTTTCCTTCCACCTTTACCAGCATCAGAACCTTCTCCAGAGAGTTAGGTCTTCGCATAATATGTCTGAAGTAGGATAATTTGAGCTTGGTCATTTGTGCCTTGAGTGTGTTGATTTGTTCGATGATCCATTTGTTTGTTTTCTTGGCTATCCATGGTATTCTCAGGAGTCTTCTCCAACACCAAAGTTCAAAAGCATCAATACTGTTTCTATCCGGCTTCTTCAAAGTCCTACTTTTGCTTTTATAAAGTATTACAGGGAACATATTATTCTCTATTTGTGTTACAGGTACCTGCACTATTCTATATTTGTAGATACACATCTGAATATCTTTTCCAAGGTCTTCATGGATGTTCTACCAAGTACTAGCCTGTGTGTATTTCTTGCCTACTTGTTCCCTTACTGTTGAAGGTTGATCCTAAATGGCAGAAGCTATCTACCACTTCAATATCTTCATTGGCAGTTCTAAGGCTGGGTGTTGCAATTATATCAAACAGTACCAATAACAAACAGGAATGTAGCAAAACGGTTAACACGCCTAGTATCTTTTATCCAGGTGTAGTATATTTTACCATGCAGAAAGAATATTCAGAAGAATCCCACCAACCCAGCCACCTTCTGCACTTCATGCTTCTACTATCTTAGTCTATTCCACCATTGCCCGACTGTCTGGCATTGTTAGGAATTGTAACACCTATAGATAGCACCAGACTGGGGATAGGCTGTTTCACTCATGAAAAGTCGACATCCGACATCCTTGATTGCTTCTAACTCATTCCATGAACTGTGCTGTGGGAACGAGAGAGGGGGGAAAGGCTGGGTAAGACCATCCCCATAGCCCACTCTGGTTGCCATCCATTACCAACAAGTGTTCCTTGAATTTTGTTTCCTTGTTTTTAAATAATATGTATTGTTTGGGTGCAATTGTTTGAAAGATAATTTGGGAGGATTGTGATCCTGAACAGCAGGAAATAAATAACTGCAATAAATAAATATGCAAATATTTAGGGTGTCATCTTTCAGTTTTTAATGTTTTGCTCTGCTTATTTCTGCTACATCTGTATGTACAGTTTTTCACTGTAGGCTGCCCTGGGTTCTCTGTCTGGACAGAATGCAACATATCCAGCTAATAAAAAAAATAAAACAATAGACTCTTGAAAAATCAATGATTAATGCTATTAACGTGGTGTGTCCATGAATACTACACCACACAAGGTACTGTATCTATTCTATGTAGATTTCTCCTTGATGTTGCCAAAGAACTATTCATATCTGCAGTGGTTAGATGTATTTATGAATCAGTTTTGGATAATATGTAACTCTGTGCTCAAAATATCCAATTCTAATTACAGGTTGCTGAGCAGCTTATCAACCCATTTGGTGAAGATGATGATGATTTTGAAACAAATTGGTGCATTGATAGGAATCTCCAGGTGACACCCTTTTGCTTCAGATGGTTACTATTTTTTGCTGTCTTGTAACATCATTTTTTTTTATCCATTCAATCATGTCCAGTTCTCACAGATTGCCTGGACAAGTCCCTGTAGTTTTCTTGGCAAGGTCTACTGTCTTAAGTTACTGTCCATGGGTCTACAAAGGCGGCCTTCTCATGGGCAACTACAACTAATGCTATGATATGGAGCAAGGCATTCAGAATAGACTGCTGTTTGTTGTCCAGTAGAGTAAGACGCAGTTCCATGGCAAGGTTGCTGAAGCAATAACGGAGCTGTCCAGCAAGACGCTTGAGCATAAGTCTAGAGAGTGAGAAAGAAATGTTGTTCTTTCTCACTCTCTACACTTGAAGTAGGTAGTAATATTAGAAAGCAATATATTTTAGAGCATTATTAAAGAACCATTCCAAACTATACTGGGGGAGGAGGGTTTCTCTGTCTTGAGCACAGCCATCTCTGTCCCTGGGATTTTTAAATTATGCTGGTGGGAGTAGCCAGAGTGCATCAGATTTGGTGACCCTGTAGACTTCTCAGGCGGAATGTCTTCTGTCAGGGTGACATGACATAAGCTGACTCTTTAATATGCATTGAGGCCCTGCAGCAGGATCCTCCCCTTCTGAGGTTGTCTAATTCTTGTTCTAACTTAATTCATTCTGATTGCAGCCTATGGTTACAGCAAGGCTGGCTCATTTAGCTACTGTATATCCAAGATATAAAATCACTTCATCTTAAATAGTAACCGCATTTCAAACTGTTCCTTTGGTCCAAAGAAGTACAGTTTGCTGCTGATTTAAATAAAAATGATATGGCTTGTTAGGTATGCCAAGCTAATTGTGCAGTTCTCTGGATTGTGGCTTATATTTGAGATGTTTTAAATTGTGTGGCAGGTATTCTAATTCTTAATAATTTTTATAGGTTTCACTGTTGGCTGTTGATGAAATGCATATGAATTTACCAGGAATGAATAAAGATATTTACTGGAATGATTCCTCAGCTCGTCCACCATATACATTAGCAGCTGCAGATTCCTGCATTCCATCTTTCCTTGGATCAACTATTGAAATGGGGTATGCAAATCTGCAACATCTTATTCAGCTTTTCTATATCCAAATGTGTTATATTATTAACGGTCTCTTCTTGTAAGTTTTTTTTTTAATGAAGCTAGATAGACAGGAGCCTGCCTCATGTTCTTTATCTAAAACCTTGTTACCCCTAACACATTACCATTGGAAGTCTGTTGACGAGGAACATTTTTCAGTTACAATAACAAGGCTATGGAATTCTCGATCTCAGAAGGTGACCTTTGATGACTTTTGGGCATTCTGATTTTTAAAAAATGTCCTTTTTTTCCCCACCAGTGAATAAATGTTTTCTTTGCCTTAACTAAGAATTACATTTTGGTTGATTCTAGCTTTTAGTTACCTTTTTAATTTAGTTTAATTATGTGATATGAACTTGGTAGGAAAGAAAGATATGACTGGAGATTTTGGCCACTCTTTCGCAGCCTGGCCTGTTTCAGAGGATTGTTGTGAGGATAAAATGGATGGGCCTACCATTCACTCAGCTGGAGGAAGAGTGGACAGATTAGACAAGTTCAAATATTTATTTTTGGCTTACCAGAGCTCACTGATTAAAACCATGAACAACATTTAAGCAGAACATTTAAAATCAAAGGAACACTTCAGTGCTATATGGAATTCTCAGGTCAAATCCAACAGGTTCTCCTGAATATTTTAGAAAGATATAGCAAGAGAACTTGGGATCTGAATTTAATTGATCAGCTTGGAAATGTATGTCATAAAATTCCCTTTAAATCTACTTTCAGTCATCAAGAATTGACTATAAAATAATTCATATATTCATATAATCTGGGTGCTTTCCAAGTATGTGGACTTCATCTAGAATTCCCCAGCAGGCACAGTTATTATTGCGAATGTCAGGAATTGAAGTTCACGTGGCTGGAAGAGGTGCAGTTGGGAGAAGCTGTACAGGTATCTTTTTGGGGAGAGATATATGAATAGGAATGGGATTATTTTCTCCTTAATAAAAAAATATATTCACATACTCCCACATTTTGATTTTGAGGGCAGGTTTACATTGGTTTGCTTTTTTGCTTCATATTTTTTTATTCTGATCTTTCGTTTCATTCAATATAAAGCAATACAAACTTTTTTCAAAGAAAAATGAGATATGTATAATATATATAAAAAATAATGGCATAGACATTGTTAGATGAGAGCCAGACTGGTGTAGTGGTTAAGGTGCTAGCCTAGAAACCAGAAGGCTGGGATATCTAGGCCTCCCTTACGCATGAAAGCCAGCTCAGTGACTTTGGGCCAGTCACTCTCTCTCAGCTCAACCTACCTCATGGGGTTGTTGTGGGGAAAATAGGAGGCAAGGGTATTAGGTATGTTCGCTACCTTGAGTTATATATAAAAAAGCGGGAATAATAATGATAATGATAACAGTAAGAATAATAAATAAAATAGCTGGTTGATTGCTGATCTAATAATATGACTATAACAGCATTTAAACTATTTTTTGTATTTAAATCATTACTTCAGCAATTGTTTCCAGTGATAGACAAAGTTCACAAAGAATCTGCAAAATGTTGCAAGAGAGCTTGTGTTCTGTCTGGTAGCCAGCCAGCCATGCCTCTTCAAAGCAAATCCATTGCATACCCTCTTCCTTTCTCATTTTCCCCACTCAGGAATGACCATTCAGCCTATTCACATTTTAGGGAGACGGTTTGAGGACTGAGGGTTCCATTCCTCCTTACAGAGTTTTTTCCTTTGTCTATGGTAAAGTTCAACTTTCTCCCAAGGCTGCGGATGTACTTTCCATTTTATGGATGAGTTTTGGGCTGCCTAGGCATCCGCACTCAGAGACCTTGGTTTGCTCTTAATACATAAAATGAATGTTGCATGTTTTTTCCTTGCAGCCTGGCAGACAGCCAGTTCTTCCATGGAGAAAACTGGCTCCGGGATGATGATAAACCCAGAAGGCAGCGTTCAGTGCTGCGAAGAGTGAAGCGTTTTCTGAGTGTCCGAGAAGTCTCCCCTTCCCCCAGCAGGAGGACCTACCAGCGACAATCAAGTGAAAGCTCAATATTTTTCCCATCGCATGAAAGGCATCATTTTGATAATTTGCTGGAAATGCACTCTAGAGGGAGACACTTCCCCTTAAATGGCAGGAAAATGCACGAGTGGCCTGATCAGATTGGAAAGATGCATGGAAGTCTAGATCTTAAAGTTATTCGAGAAACCAGCAAGAATGATGCTCTAGAGACCTTGTACCAATCCAGAGTGGATGAGAAAATTACCAAAGTAGACTCACCAGCGGTTGAAAAGCCTCTTGTCAAAACTGAGAGCAAAGAAACCAGACTGGATTCACAGACGTACAACATCTCCCATGTCATGACAGGAAAAGATTTTGGCAGCCAAAGTGAGTCAGAGACAGACTCTGAAGGACTTGTGCTGACCCTCTGTGGAACACCCAATAGTAATGCAGATTTCTCAGTAACACCTTCAGAAACAAAACGTCTTCACATGGAATCCAAGCAGAAGGATTCATCCTTGGGCATGCCGAAAGGAAATAAATCACCCTTATCTCAAAAGTCATCTGTCAATACAACAGATAATCAAAGATGGAGATTCCCAGATGTTCTTGCTCAACATGAGGTACTTAATACCAATGAACTGGCAACTTCCTCTGAAAAAAGCAACTTAAGCACCGAAAGCACGCCTGCTGATAGTCCTACTTCTCCAAATACATTTGACATACACTACTTACTAGAGCAAGCAGATACTAAAGAAACCGATATCCTTCATATAGCTGAGTTTAATAATGACTCCACTAAAGGTCACCTCTGACAAATAGTGTGCTATGGACTCATAGTTTTGTTATGAACTTCTGACATGCAGAATGTTAATTTCCCTTGGAGAAACAAAGCTTTGCAGCCTGCACAGTGTCTAATGTTTTTTCAATGCTTTTATTTTCATAAAATCAATTTTAAAATGTTTGCACCTACTTTTATTTTTTGACAGATGTAAATGCAAATCAAACAGGATTAAGATACAGTGGAGTAAATGTCAGAAGGACTGACAGAGAGAGAGGATAACCAAACTTCAAGAAACTGGCATTCTGTTTCTATAAGTAGCCTCATTCGTTTGTTAGTAAATCTAAGTATTTAACAGGGAACACTCCTTCTAAAACCCATCCCTGGCTGATGTTGCTTAAACAAAGGAAAACATCTGCAGGTATGGCAACTTGCATTATGACTTCCATGTAAGCAAAGACCCTCGGAACAGGGTTCCTGAACTGCTCTGAACAGCAGAAACAAATAACGGTAATAAAAAATTATGAGTCTCCCCCATGACAAGTATGAATTCAACAGTAGTTTCCACTGACTTATACAAATGTGTCTAAGAACTAGACTCTTTGTAATTAATGAATAGAAGCTATTACAACCAGATGACAATCTCTGAACAAGTAGGAGAAAGAGTACAGAATTCATACCCGCTCTTGCTTCAAATCTATCTCCCCTTTTATAAAGATACTTCCTTTTCTTACACTCCCTCTAACGGTTCATTGGAGCCAGTTGCCTGTTTACATTCTCTGCACTGCTGCTCTGAAAAACCCCAGAGAATATCCTGCCACTAACAAAGCTCTATCATTAAAGTTCTTGCATTCCTGTGGCCTTAAGATCCATTTCTATTACGAAAAGATTGAAAAGTTGTCAATGTAGCACTGATTTTTTAAAGTCTTGGCCTACTGCCAAAATACCAATAAAATTGTTTGTGAGAAAATGTTCCAAAGTTAGGATGACATCTCAAAGAAATGTGTGTCATTGCTTTATGTATTTTTTTTTGGGGGGGGGGAATAAGATGGGTGTTTAATGAGAGAAAAGCATAAAGGAGAGTTCATTACAACCTTCAGGCCACCATCAGACACTCTGAGTGCCAAGCACTGAAGGAAAGCCAGAAGGTGACCGGTTTCATTCTGCTGCCTGAGAGAACTATTGGAATTCAGCTGCCTCCATTGGAACAGAATCCATGATTTAGTGCTCAGCAGGACCTCAGTTTTCAGGCAGGTAGAAACAAAGTGGTCAAATTAACTTAAAACAGAATGACTCAGAAGATTATTTTCTTGATCAGCTTTAACCAATTTGTACATCTGAAACTCCAAACAGATTGAACAAAAGGGTGATTACGGAGAAATGATAGCTCTGAACATATTTGGCTATGAAAAATAAATGTTAGTGAGAAGTGCAGTATTCATGTGGAGAGATGGTATTTGAAAGTGGCTGATTTGGGGGATTAAAAGCATTGTGAGGAGTAAATCTTATATAGGTTTTGGCAATTCTACATCTGCAATTCTACTTTTAAGCCTTCTTAAGTAGAATAGTATTTTAATTTTACCAAGAACAAGTAAGTCTCTCTGATTTTAATGAAACAAACTCACATGTAAGTATGCATTGGATAGTAATCTTAAATATCCTGCCTATCTTCATGGCAGGGGAGGGGAATCTTATCCAGCCACACACCCAGCTAACTAATTGTGCCAGTGCCTGAGTCTACAGTGAGGAGAAGCCTCTTCCCACTGCTGAAGAGCTGCCCTCTTTGTTAGCAATGAGCTGGGAAATGGAAAAGAATCTAGCAAAACTGATGAGGAAATGCCACTGGCCTAATCAGGCCTGCCGGACAATTTTCCTTTATGCCAACCGTTATACAAGAAACGTAATTATTCCAGACAAATAACTTTTTACTTACCATTTGGTAGTAATAAACTAATCAACAGAATTACATGTCACCTCAGAACAAAAGAAGTTCAGTTTACTTCAGTGAGTTCAATTCCCAGCTAAGTATATAGAGGACTGAAAACTAAAGCTACCATCCTTTGCAGACAGAAATGGATGTACATCATGATCCAAGTAAATGTAAACTGGCTAAGCTGAATGGCTCAGCTCTATGACTTTTGAAGATTTTATTCAGCTTCTTCTGATATGGCTTCTTAGCAGGTTTTGAGGTTTCAACCATAAATAGATCTCCAATCAGGCATCATGTTAGCCCTGACACTTAAGACAGTCAGCAGGCTGGGAAAAGCCACTACACCTCCAGCATGAATACATAAAGATCAGAGTCCGGCTGTAAAAGTTGGCTCCAGATAGTTAAATCTTCTTACATTGTCTTCTCCCCTTTCTCTCTCCACACAGCAAAAGTGATTCTTGTTCATTGTGTGAAAGGTAAAATTATCAATATTAATTCTACCAGTGATGCTTTACTATTTCTGTTGCTTTATTCTCTTTCCTTTAGGAGCTGGTTTTGCAAAGCCAACTCTATCATTCCCACGATCAAAAACACAGTAAAAAGCTGACATAAATACATCTCCTAGAATCCACATTGGTGCTTCATTAGTGATGAGATCCAGTGGCTGGAAACCACTGAAACACAAGGCCTCTTCTCTGCTGTTTTCCTGCCAAAGAGAAACAAAGGCTGCCATTGGGTAACATGAGCTGGACCTGAAACAGGGGGCTATGGACTAGTCCCTGCAGTTTTCTTGGCAAGGTTTTCAGAAGTGGTTTGCCGTGGCCTCCTTCCTGAGGCTGAGAGATACTGGCTTTGTGATCTGACTGGCCAAGGTAACCCAGCTGGCTTTGTGCCTAAGGGGGGACTAGATCTTATAGTCTGAGAACACTAGGCAAAATTGCAAAAAACAAAAAAGTCACAAAAATATCCACTGAAATCCATATAAATTTTCTTGCATTTTTTTGTAAAAAAGAAATGAAAGAAAAGATAAAGAAGCCAAACTCAACAAATCAAGCTTAATATATTTACAAAACTGAGAACGTGACATTGACAAATTCACCCAACCCTATAAATCATTCCAAAGATTCTTTCCCCAATCTTATTACATATACTTAGCAAGCTAAGGTAGAAATGGATGCAAACTCTCGTGCACATTGGAGTTCAGATGCAGTTAGAAATAATGTACAATGGATGAATAGCATTCATCACCAAACATCTCTGAAAATAAAAGTCATCCATCAATGGGATATTGTGAATTGACAGGAGCTTCCTTGAACCAAACCCCTTAACTGCCAGTTTCTACAGTATACTGTCTATATTGCTGTTGCTTAGAAATTCAGGCAGACTAAACTTAAGACTGGGGTGAGTAGCCTGAGATCTCATGGCTGCATTTAGTCCACACACTGTAATCCCCACCCCTGTTCCCCTTTGAGTCAGTGTTGACTCCTGGCAACTGCCTGGACAAGTCCCTGCAGTTTTCTTGGCAAGATTTCAGAAGTCATTGCCTCCTTCCTAGGGCTGAGAGAGAGGGAGTGGCCCAAGGTCACCCAACTGGCTCTGTGCCTAAGGTGGGATTAGAACTCACGGTCTGTTGGTTTCTAGCCTGATGCCTCCCTCTGACCACAGCTGCCAAACTCAGTGGCCTGATTTCCCTCATTTAAACGTTAGCAAAATAAGAAGTCCTGAAATACACTTTATTATTTAATAAATATTTTATTATTATTTTAAAATAGTAATAATAATCTCACAACTGCCCTAAACCCGGAAAAACAGAAAATCCTGGTTCTACCCATATTGAAAGCAAGGGTCCATCCACTGTGGTCCTCACTTCCCAAAAATGTTTACTGTAACCATGAATCACCAAGAGGTAGACTACCTTATGAACACAGGATGCCATTAAGACAACTCTCAGTCCTCCTTTTCAGGGGGAGATGGGCGGTGATAGAAATTGGAATAATAAATAAAAATAAATAAACTTCAGAAAGTCAGCTGACACTGTGAACTAGGGTGGTCAACATGTGGCTCTCGAGATGTTTCTCAGTTACAGCTTCCAGAATCATTCCCTGATGGCCATGTTGGCTTGACCTGCTTGGGGTTCTGGTTCAGCAACATCTGGAGAAGGGTCACCATTGCTCCTTTCTACCTCTCCTGGGAGCCAACTGGGGTACACCAGGCCCATTAAACTTCTTGCAGCCAAGCCAACCGCTTACTCTGGATACTTGCCCTTGGACTACTACCACATCAGGATGACCTAATCATTGTCTCTTGATTTGGTCTCTTCTATCCTCTTCTGTTGGATCTGAATTGGAATCCCAGTCAGTAGACCACCCACAACTATGTCTCTAGTCATTTTGAGGTGTGACTGCCTGTGCCTGCACTGGATCTGATCTAAAATAATGCCTAACTATTGCATGGCTTTATGAAAGGGCCATCCCCTTCCTGCCCTAATTAGTAATCCATCACTGCATGTGAATAGAACAGATTGGGGAAAAGTCCTGCTGCTCAAGCCTTGGGGCAGGGAGGAAGCAGTTGGACTAGACAGCTGGAGCATGCCGCCTCTTCTTTAGACTGAGGGCAATGGGTTCCATTTGCTCTAAATATTACCATCACCTATCCAAGGCTGGTTAGCTCCAGATACAGTGGGCAAATCCTGTGCACAGTCTCATCACCAAATGGCAAAGCTAATTTGCTGAAGGAGAAAATAGCTCTAAAGCAGCAGCATATTCTGACTGCAAGCAGGAACTGGTGTGCTGAAGATAAGGATCAACAAATTAAAAAGTTTCCTGACCTGATTTCTAAACTCTTCCAAAATAATATTCTGTGTCAAAAATCATGCATGTAAAAATCTGCCACAGCACTTATGTCTATTGTGTGGTGCAAGAAAATGTGACAATTATTAAAGCTTGGATACATACCTTAATTATATATTGCTGTGCTGTTAATTGGAATTCTTTCTGCCCAATGGTAAAGCTTATTGGCGGCAGACTGGAAAGTCTTCTGCAGTTCACAAGAAACTGTAACATAAATCAAAGCATTCCTTGAACTAAAGTTTTGATCACCATTTATACTAACTTGCAAAGTAACATATAAGTGTTGTGCATCTGAGAAACCAACAAAAAGACATCTTCTTGTTCCTGATAATTCCTTACATCTGATCATCTATTGCATCTGAATATGGCAGTTTCATTTTTAGCAATTAAGTATAATGGTAGATGCTAGATCTATCTTCCACAGTATAAGCCAACAAACTGATACAGTGGCTTACTGAAAACAGCATAAGGAGATATTAGAACTGGTAAAGAGGCAATATTTTCTCATAAGAATGTAGTCACTGCAAATTGCTTTTCCACTGGGTAGAGCTGAATGTGCAACATCCAATCAGATGAGCACAAGGAAGTGACAGGGCTGGATAGAGCTACCCTGCGTTCTTTGACAAGGAGCTACAGATGCTGCTGGCATAAAGTTAAACTGACCATAAAAACAGAGAGTGGGCCAACAAAACAATAGCACCCTACAAATCTTCAAAAGAGTGGCTAAAGAACAAAGGGGAACTTCTTGAATCACTAAAACAGTTGTGTTGTTTGCAAGGCTCATACACTAATAAAACCATCAAAAGAGGTAGTTTGCAGTGTGTGGGCCTATGTACTGAACATTTCTTTTAAAACTGTAAAAACAGCCATGTGAGCCTTACAAAGGATGTCACTGCTTTAATGATTCAAAACAAGGTAATACATGTACAGTATGTACTGTGAAACACCATTTTCAGAGGTGTGCACAACTGCCCACTAGTCCTACGTTGCATATCAGTGGCAGCAATGATAGAAACAAGCATTATTATCAAGCCAGTCAAAGGGGCCAATCAGTATAGGTGATGATATGCAAAGTCACCTGTCAATAAAGTGGAACAGTTTTCAGAGAGGAGTACAGTTCTGAAGCTACACAGTGAAGTTCATAAGTTTAGCAATTCTTTTCCTCCTACAAAGCTGTGTTAAAATTTTCAGCCATGAAACTTAATCAAATGCACTACATTCGAGATTACTAGATTGGGTCACTATCCGAGTCTTAAAAAGAATTCACAGCCACATCTAAATACAATAACAGCCTTAAACTATACCAGTGTCCTACAGCCCATAATCATATAAGCACAACAGATGGCAGTAAAAGGTAATCAAAACATTTCAAAGGAGATCTGCATGGATTAGATCAGCTTAATCAAATAGAAACAATAAAAAATAATTGATTATGTCTCCCAGTCCAGAAAGGTACTGAGTGCTTTCAGAAGGATGGTGGCTTTCAGAACCAGCAGTTGTTGCACTGTCACTTGTTATGAATATTAGAGGTTTTTCCCATGATTTGCATAAAGTCTGTCTACCAGTTCTTCAGCCAGCATAAGACTGTTTGTTGTTTATTCGTTTAGTGGCTTCCGACTCTTCGTGACTTCATGGACCAGCCCACGCCAGAGCTTCCTGTCGGTCATCAACACCCCCAGCTCTCCCAGGGACGAGTCCGTCACCTCTAGAATATCATCCATCCACCTTGCCCTTGGTCGGCCCCTCTTCCTTTTGCCTTCCACTCTCCCTAGCATCATCATCTTCTCCAGGCTGTCCTGTCTTCTCATTATGTGGCCAAAGTATTTCAGTTTTGCCTTTAATATCATTCCCTCAAGTGAGCAGTCTGGCTTGATTTCCTGGAGGATGGACTGGTTTGATCTTCTTGCAGTCCAAGGCACTCAGAATTTTCCTCCAACACCACAGTTCAAAAGCATCTCTCTTCCTTCTCTCAGCCTTCCTTATGGTCCAGCTCTCGCAGCCATATGTTACTACAGGGAACACCATTGCTTTAACTATGCGGACCTTTGTTGTCAGTGTGATGTCTCTGCTCTTAACTATTTTATCGAGATGTGTCATTGCTCTTCTCCCAAGGATTAAGCGTCTTCTGATTTCCTGACTGCAGTCAGCATCTGCAGTAATCTTTGCACCTAGAAATACAAAGTCTTTCACTGCTTCTACATTTTCTCCCTCTATTTGCCAGTTATCGATCAAGCTGGTTGCCATAATCTTGGTTTTTTTGAGGTTTAGCTGCAAGCCAGCTTTTGCACTTTCTTCTTTCACCTTCATCATAAGGCTCCTCAGTTCCTCTTCGCTTTCAGCCATCAAAGTGGTATCATCTGCATATCTGAGATTGTTAATGTTTCCTCCAGCAATTTTAACTCCAGCCTTGGATTCCTCAAGCCCAGCATGTCGCATGATGTGTTCTGCGTACAAGTTGAATAGGTAGGGTGAGAGTATACAGCCCTGCCGTACTTCTTTCCCAATTTTAAACCAGTCCGTTGTTCCATGGTCTGTTCTTAATGTTGCTACTTGGTCGTTATACAGATTCTTCAGGAGGCAGACAAGATGACTTGGTATCCCCATACCACTAAGAACTTGCCACAATTGGTTATGGTCCACACAGTCAAAGGCTTTAGAATAGTCAATAAAACAGAAATAGATGTTTTTCTAAAACTCCCTGGCTTTTTCCATTATCCAGCGGATATTGGCAATTTGGTCCCTAGTTCCTCTGCCTTTTCTAAACCCAGCTTGTACATCTGGCAATTCTCGCTCCATGAATTGCTGAAGTCTACCTTGCAGGATCTTGAGCATTGCCTTACTGACATGTGAAATGAATGCCACTGTTCAATAGTTTGAACATTCTTTAGTGTTTCCCTTTTTTGGTATGGGGATATAAGTTGATTTTTTCCAATCAGATGGCCATTTTGTGTTTTCCAAATTTGCTGGCATATAGCATGCATTACCTTGACAGCATCATCTTGCAAGATTTTGAACAGTTCAGCTGGGATGCTGTCCTCTCCTGCTGCCTTGTTATTAGCAATGCTTCTTAAGGCCCATTCAACCTCACTCTTCAGGATGTCTGGCTCTAGCTCACTGACCACACCGTCAAAGCTATCCCCGATATTGTTATCCTTCCTATACAGGTCTTCTGTATATTCTTGCCACCTTTTCTTGATCTCTTCTTCTTCTGTTAGGTCCTTGACATCTTTGTTTTTGATCATGCCCATTTTTGCCTGGAATTTACCTCCGATGTTTCTAATTTTCTGGAAGAGGTCTCTTGTCCTTCCTATTATATTGTCTTCTTCCACTTCCACGCATTGCTTGTTTAAAAATAATTCCTTATCTCTTCTGGCTAACCTCTGGAATTTTGCATTTAATTGGGCATATCTCCCCCTATCACTGTTGCCTTTTGCTTTCCTTCTTTCTTGGGCTACTTCTAGTGTCTCAGCAGACAGACATTTTGCCTTCTTGGTTTTCTCTTTCTTTGGGATGTATTTTGTTGCCGCCTCCTGAACAATGTTGCGAACTTCTATCCATAGTTCTTCCAGGACCCTATCTACTAAGTCCAGTCCCTTAAATCGATTCTTCACCTCCACTGCATATTCCTTAGGAATATTAGTGAGCTCATATCTAGCTGATCTGTGGGTCTTCCCTAATCTCTTTAGTCTGATCCTAAATTGTGCAAGAAGAAGTTCATGATCTGAACTACAGTCAGCTCCAGGTCTTGTTTTTACCGACTGTATAGATGTCCGCCACCTTTGGCTGCAAAGGATTTAGTCAATCTGATTTCGGTGTTGTCCATCTGGGGAAGTCCATGTATAAAGCCGTCTCTTAGGTTGTTGGAAGAGGGTGTTTCTTATGCACATTGAGTTGTCTTGGCAAAATTCTATCAGCCTATGTCCTGCTTCGTTTTGTTCTCCCAGGCCATGCTTACCTGTAATTCCAGGTGTCATTTGACTGCCCACCTTAGCATTCCAGTCTCCCGTGATGAAAATAACATCTCTTTTAGGCGTGTTGTCCAGTAGGTGCTGCAGATCCTCATAGAACTGCTCTACTTCAGCTTCTTCAGCATCTGTGGTTGGGGCGTATATTTGGATCACTGTGATGTTAGATGGCTTGCCCTGAATTCGAATTGAGATCATTCTATCGTTTTTTGGATTGTATCCAAGCACTGCTTTAGCCACTTTACTATTAATTATGAAGGCTACTCCATTTCTTCTGTGGTCCTCTTGTCCACAGTAGTAGATCTGGTGGTCATTTGATATGAAGTGGCCCATTCCAGTCCATTTCAGTTCACTGATGCCCAGAATGTCTATCTTTAATCTTGACATCTCACCAATAACCACATCCAATTTGCCCTGGCTCATAGATCTTACATTCCAGGCTCCAATGGTGTGTTGATCCTTAGAACATCGGATTTGCCGTTCACCATCAGCACCGTTGGCCGCTAGCCGTCCTTTCGGCTTTGAGCTGGCTGCGTCATCATGTCTGGGGCTAGTTGAACTCATCATCTGTTCCTCCCCAGTAGCATTTTGACCATCTTCCGACCTGGGGGTCTCATCTTCCGATGGTATACCGACATATCTCTGGTTGTACTGATCCATTTAGTTTTCATGGCAAGAATACTGGGGTGGGTTGCCATTACCTTCCGCAGGGATCGCATTTAGTCTGACCTCTCTGTCATGACCTTCCCGTCTTGGGTGGCCCTTCATGGTTTAGCTCATGGCATCATTGAGGTGCTCAAGCTCCAGCACCACGACAGGGTAACAATCCTTTGCTGAAGAGCATAAGACTATACCAATATAAAATTTCTTCTCTCACAATTCCTATCCTGTCGCAAGAGAAATGCCTCCAGAATGGTGGTGCCCTTATTTAACATGAACAGGGGAAGTTAAGGAAAAGGGTGGGTGGATTGTCTCCCACCCCGCTCTACCCAATGCCACTAGCCAGTGGGAAAATAGCCATCAATCTCTTTCCCCAACAGGCTTCAACTATATATATATTGAAATTGAATAAAGTGCTTATTAAAATACTTTTTAAAAACAGGGACGTGGAAAAGGCTGGAGAGCAAGTGAGCATCCGTCAAAAGTAGTTTGAGGCTTTGTACAAACTGTAATGGGAGCTAATTCTGTACCTTCCAGTGCCTATCAGCAAGTCTGAGAAACAGGATTGAACTGTAAATAGGAAGAGATCCTGCTTCACTGCATGTGCTCCCCAGCTCCTTTCAGCTGTTTTTTTCTATTCCTCCTGAAGGCAGGTTTACCACTCTTTTAGAAGAACATGAACCTGTGTTCAAAAGTACCCAATTAACAGCTGACCAATGGGGAGTGGTTGCTCAAAATTCACTCCCATTTTGCCTTGCAACTTCACATTTTTCAATTGTTAAGTCAGGCTTTTAAACATGGGTTTAGCATTCTTTTGAAAAAGCAATTAAAACTATGTTCAACAACGATGACAGACCCACGGGGGTGGGGGGGTGGGTTGTGCCATGAAGCAGCAGCAGAGGAAGCTTCTCACTATCCTTCTTAACCCCACAAGCTCATCTCTCACTTCCACCACTGGTCTGCTGCTATTTGAGCCAATCCCAGTCCCAAGCTGGGGGATTGGATCAGAGATGTGATGGATAAAAGAGAGAGCCTGTTTTGAAAATTATGGGCTGTGTTGCTGCCCAGTAAAGAATGACCCTGAAGAAGAGCACCCAGGGTCTGGGCTGCAAAATCCAGATGAGAGTAGAGATACAGCAAGCCTTCTTTACTGCCATCAAGTGGTCATCCAAATGTTTGCAGCCCAGACCTGATAGCCCTAGAGTAAAAAGGCTGGCCAGTTCATCTAACCATCTTCCATTTAGTGCCTTCCCCTATATGGTGGAACAACTTGTTCCAAGTCAGCATGGCCAGAATGCTTGGGAATTATGAATTTGGCAATGCTGGCTTAGCATTATGACCTCAGTAGTCCAACACTCTTGGAGAGCATCAAGTTGGCCAAGCCTCATAAGAAAGATACTGTATTAATTCATAGCCAGAAGAATCAAGGATAATCCAGATAGGTCATCAAACAAAACTAGGAGTCTTATGGCTTGATAAATATTTTTTAAATGTGCAAATTCAGTTAATATTAATGTATTTATTTGTATTTAATATTAATGTATTTATATTAATCTATTAATTTGTATAATGTTTCAAGTTCTTCACCCTTGGGTTGTTGTAAGGTCATCTTTACAATAATCCCATAAAGTATTGTCACTTATAGCTGAGTGGGGAAAGAGTGAGAAAGCTAAGCCTGAACTTACCTGATGTGTTTGTGGCAGAGGAAAGATTAAAAACAGAAACTTCCTAATTTTCACTCTTCCACACCAGCATCCATTGTAGAGAAGACATTTGCTCCAAATAAAGCAGAGAAATCCTCTGTAAATAAATGCCAAATTGTCTCTTTTCAAAAACACAGCCTCTTCCATTTCCAGCAGCATCTATGCCAGGTTCCACATATGTTAAATATGGGCATAGTGGATAAAAGGGTTATAACAAAAACTTCATTTTTAATTTTACATTTCAGCAAAACAAATCTTGACTTGTGCTTTAGTATATCTCTTATTTCAAGAGTTCTTTTTCTCTTAATATGATTGAGTCACCATCATATCAACAGTTTTTATCCTTTCCAGCCCAGAATTTTATTTACCTCTCCAGAAGAACTGGGAACGGCTCCAACTTTTGCTTGTAGTTTTTTTATATCTTGGAATGGACCAGTAATAAGAGAGGTTCCTGAATCGACCATAGCTTCACAGCCGTTTTTACAAGCTATGATCTGTCCCTGGATTTTCACACTGCATTATTGGATGTGGGAAGCATGAAAGGGATGGGGGGGAAAGTGCAGACATTCATAGTCTTGAAACAAACTAAAAGTAGTTGGAATAAGTGAATAAAAAAGCAAACAAAATTAAATAGCTATAAAAACAGCCAACCTCAAATCTGTTTTCTGTCTGTGTATTACACACACACATTCAGAAATATTATATCTGTATTCTACTTTAATGTCATTTGTATTTTTGCATATTGTAAAGAGAAAGTAATGCTACAATCTCACAGATACCTGTTGTAAAATCCTGTAGTAGTAAATATGTACTAGATTATCATCTAGCCCAAGCAAATATTTAATTTATTTTATTTATAATGGGAGCATGAGAAAACCATGCTTCTGGTTTTCTTTTAAAAAGCAAAAAAAAATTAATGTATTTCTGTATTATGTAGTCATATTAGTTTTACCTGTATGATATAATCTTCAATAAAATTATTGGAAAACCATTCTGGTCTAGTGGTTAAGGCAATGGGCTAGAAACTGGGAGTCTGTGAGTTCTAGTACCGCCTTAGGCATGAAAGCTGGCTGAGTGACCTTGGGCCAGTCCCTCTCTCTCACTCCAGCTCACCTCACAGGGTTGTTGTTGTGGGGGAAATAGGAGGAGGGAGGAGTATTTGGTATGTTTGCCACCTTGAGTTCTTTATGAAAATAATAAAGGCAGGATAGGAAATAAATAAATAAATAAAACAAAAATATTCAGTGATATTCAGAGGAAACAACTTGGGGTTGCTTTCTGTGAGATCTGTCTCTTCTTTTGAAAAAGTTTTTATAAGTGAAAATATTAAAAGAAAATTAAATTATATAGTTAAAGTAAGTCTGCTCTGCAATAAAATTATAGTTATATAAAAATTGTCCACATAAAAAATTATGAACACCTATGTAAAATGCACAACTTACAATTGTTTTTTTTTGAGAGTGAGAGGTGAGCACATGTTTTAAAAATCATGGAAGGACAAATTGCATGATAAATGTCGCAGCTAGCTTGCTTTTTATGGCCCTGCTGGATATGTCCTCCAATGAGCAGGATGGTGAGAAAGTAGAATCAAGCGTATCTGGGGACAACCATCTTGGCTTGGGCGATTCCAGTAAGGGTAGAGTAACAACAGAGCCAATGACTCCACTCTCACTGAGGCAGTTCCAGGAAGCCCCAGGACTCTTTGCCTGCACCCTCAGCCCTTCAGACTCTGAAGTCCAGCCACCAGTCCTAAGCAGAGGTGGGTGATAAAGATTCAGCCACAGAGAGAGCAACTCATAGATTGGAGAGACTTGCCAGGAAACAAGACAACGGAAGAGCCAATGCTGAGGAGTCAGCTGCTGCAGCTGTCTATTAGATGAAGGCTCAGCAGGGCTGGTGTATTGGCCTCCCTTCCTGGAACAGATGCCGAGAACAATTTTTCAGGCCTCAGCTCTGTCACATTTAGCTGGCTGTGCCATGTCTAGAACTCTGGATCCCACCTCACTGTGTCTCTTGTCTTGTCCCCTGAATTTTTCACTTGTTTGTTGGATTCCTGGTCTCGATCTATGCCAACCCTGTGACTATGTTCACAGTTGCTATCATAACATATTGGTAAAAAGGATCTTTTCTTTTAAAAATTCTTCCTGAGCTCGCATATCACTGGACTGTGGCTGGCAGCCAGCAGTGCAGGCACAGAAAATTGGTTCTCATACTCAAGTGTGGGCATAATATTTATAGATCGGTTATGGTTGGTCTGCTTTATCAAGGGTCAGAAGTTGTTTCTATACACCTACCTCAAGATGTCTGTTTTAGCAAACTTACTTGTCAATAGGAATTTGCCAGTAATCTTTCCGAGTGACAGGAACCCAGTGAACAGGCCCAGTGTAGAGTGAATGGTCTATACCTCCAAATATCAATTCACTCCCATCCTCAAAACCATCTCTGAAAAGATGAAATGCATTGTGCTGATCAGCAAAAGATGCAGTTGTCAAACTGAATGAGAATGCATGCTGGGACTCAGAGGAGAATATTTGAAATAAAATTAGGGATGGTAAAGAAATCTGTTATAGATTTATTTCCAAGAAAAATGCTGTAACCTGTCAAAATGGAAGCAATATGTTGTAGTATGAATCATCAAATTATTAACATCTACCACAAAATATTTCTCAGCAAAAAATTGCATACAAAACAGTGCATATTGGGGGAGGTTTCATACAATGCATAAATATTTGAGAAAGTTGTGTATCATGTATATAACTGGAAATGCTGTATAGATACAAATAAATTAGGGAGATATGCTTGTAGGACATGTAATAATCTATACTTAGGAAAAGTTGCTCATAGAAACATGGATTTTCTTAATTTTTTTAAAAAATGCAAAGTAATGCAGTTAGCTTTGATCAAACAGGCTGGCTGAAAATTAGCAGGTAATCATATTGTTGTGGTTTGGTGGTTTATTTTGAGAGAAGGGAACCCCAGTGGCTGCAAAACAAGAGTTTTCCAACTGTATTTAACTATGAGCTGTGAATAGTGTACCCCAGAATATATAATACACAATTAGGTGAACCAATACCCTTCTTGTATATGTATCAATCTTTTGAGGCAGAGCTGGATCATTTCCCCAAAAAGGCAATAGCATGTGGATTGAGTAGACGTTGATCAACTGATGCATCTATTTCTCCTCCATTCATATCTATTAAAGTTCTTCCTTCTTTTCACATGAAAATACTGACCTGTTCAAGAGGAAGGAAAATACAGGCTCTTCAACCAAATGCTGCTGCATCATATTGTCAAAGACTGGAAGAGCTTCCACCACAGACAAGGGAGGATATGCCAAGCCCAGCACGCCATCGAAATGTGCGGAGATAAAGGTGGTGCCCGGCTCAAAGACAGATTCACCAAAGCCTTGGGCCGCAATGGAAATGTTGCTAATCTGTTCATGGATTTTAAGAGAAAAACAATATGAAAAAAATACTGTAGCTGCATAGCAAGTGAACCATTTCAAGAGAATTCCCCAATTTGCATTGTTTTTAAAGAGGTAAAGATAAAGTCTCCTTCAGATCAAGCTTCACTCTTAATGACTTCCTGGACATGTCTGTGTGGTTTTCTCAACAACCATACAAACGTAGTTTGCTATTGCCTTCTTCTGGAATGTGTTTTCAACTTCTGAAGGTACCCTACTGCCCTCATCCAAGTATTAACAGTTTCTAACTATTCAAGGTTTGTTTTTTGACTTCAAGTTCTTACATAGGTTAACATAACTTTGGGAGAAAATATAGTAATCAAAGATGTAAATGTGGTGTTGACTTATACTTCTAAATTATGGAATTGATATTTTATGAAAACTCTGGCTTTTGCAAGCCTGGGCTTCAGCAAGGTAGATAGATAGATAGATAGATAGATAGATAGATAGATAGATAGATAGATAGATAGATAGATAGATAGATAGATAGATAGAGTCATTCATTCATTCATTCTCATTCGTTCATTCTTCATTCATTCATTCATTCATTCAGTTTGATGCCACCTGACTTCAAACAACTCTGGACAGCTCACAATATACCAAACAATATAAAAACAATATAATAGAAGCTACAGACAACAAACTGAGACTCAGTCAAATACGAAGAAAGAAAGGCAAGATGGTGAATCTAGCAAACCCCAAAACATCCCAACACCAACATCCAGCAAAGGGGGCACCAACCACCCTAGTCCAAGGCCTGGGAGAACAACCAGATCTTTATGGTACTTCAGAATGCTAACAGGGTAGGAGCCGCCTGGATGTCTGGAGGAACCTCATTTTAAAGGGGAGGCATTGCTTCCCAAGTCCTGATAGATGACATTGTTTAATCAAAGAAACTGAGAGTATACGCAAGCTCTGTCAGCTCAAATTGGCTGAGCAGACAGCACAGGAAATAGGCAGTAGCTCAGACAACCAGGACCTATTCCAAGTAGGGCCCTATAGGTCATAACCAGGACCTTGAATCTCACCCACAAGCAAACTGGCAACCAGTGCAGCTCACAGGGCAGAGATATCACATAGCATACCAAAGCATGCCCATAACTGCCACATTCTGAACCAGTTGATGCTTCTGAGTGCTCTTCAAAAGCAATCCCATGTGGAGTGCATTGCAATGGTCGGGTTGTAAAGTGTCTGGAGTGTGAGTGACTGACTAAAAGATCTCCCAGTCCAGGAAAGGGCACAACTGGCACACCAGATGAAGCTATGCAAAAACCTTCCTGGTTATAGCTGCCACCCGCTCTGAATATGTTGAAGCTAAATGTCACCAGAGAGTTAGCCAACATATATTGCAATCCTTCCAAGCCTTCCTTCAAAACTTTAGCTTAATTCTTTATAAAAGAGAATTGGCCTTATTTATCTCCAGCAATTTATTTCTTAATTCCAGTACATACACATTCTCAGAAAACATAAAACCCTTGAAGATAACAGCAGTTGTCTCACCCGGACTATGTCTTTGGAAGAAATTCCCATGAGATGCCCAGTGCCATATCGCAGAGAAAATTGCTGCCCTCCATATTTATAGGAATGGGACAAAAATGACTTGAATTTTTGATGAATTTCTGTAAAAATAAAGTTTGCTCTTAACCCGTTACTTCTTCTTGAAAGTAGGATTAACTCTTAAAAATATTCCTCACCAAAATAAATGCATGAAATTAAAGTATGTTCATAGTCCAGGGCCAAACTATCTGGCAGAAAGCAGAGCCAACCCTTTGATTAAGCAGAATGAGATAGCTGCTTTATGTGACAGATGCTAAGAGCAAAGTGAGCTGTTGGAGGGCAGAACTGGATGATCCATGAAGTCTGCTCCATGTTCCTTTAGCTAGCCTTCTCTTGGGACATGCCATAGAACACTGTTTCTCAACCTTGGGAACTTTAAGATGTGTGGACTTCAACTCCCAGAATTCCCCAGCCAGCCATTCTGGGAGTCGAAGTCCATATATCTTAAAGTTCCCAAGGTTGAGAAACACTGTCATAGAGGGAGCTGAGGTAAGATTTAAAATACCAGTCTATTCAGTTTCTGTACATGTGATGGAAGGATGTCACCTTCTTGTTTGTTCAGACAGAAAAATATTGTGGGGTGGCCCTTGGCAAAGCTGATAATTGGATCTGAATGTTAAGCAATTCAAAGTATACTGAGGAGACTCTCTTACCAAGAGAAAGGTTCAAAAATGTTCCTGACCCACCCCAAATCTAGTTTCCTTACTTAAAACACCAGGGAGATATTCTGCAGCTAAAGATGTTTTATTCTTGACAGCTTATGAATAATGGCTGTAGGAATTTTTCCTACTAAGGGAGAATAATCACTTGATCAACAATTAGATTCCGATTCAAGATACATGCAGTGCTTTTGTGGGTATGAATATCTCTACCTAGGTCTATCATGATTATAGATGATTTAGAAACCAAGCCTTATAAGGACTGG
This sequence comes from Candoia aspera, assembly GCF_035149785.1. Taxonomy (NCBI): domain Eukaryota; kingdom Metazoa; phylum Chordata; class Lepidosauria; order Squamata; family Candoiidae; genus Candoia; species Candoia aspera. The sequence goes on from NC_086159.1 coordinate 46,191,671, forward strand.
CTGAAGGAGTCGGGTATGTTAGAACATGTTGACCTACAGTATAAGGTCCCTTTCAGCTCAAGCATTCTATTATTCTTTCATCTTGATTATTTTAGTTCTATACAGACTTTCCTCCTTCCTCAGGTAAAAGCAGTTTACAAAAATATGAACAATAAAATCACAAATTCTACAAGAATCAATAAAAATACAAAAATCAAAACAAAGTTCATTAAAATAAATGGGACAACTCCAAAATGACATAAATTTTGCAGAGTTGAATCATCTAACTGAAATGAATGGGAAATGTCAGCAGAGAAGAAGCCTCAAAGGGGGTTCCATGTCCATGAGAAATCATTGCATTGGAGCCAGGCATGCACAAAATTTAGCAATTCTTTTCCCTAGTTTCTTGTATAATGACAGAATTCTCTAGTGCAGAATTTAGATTTTAAATTGTTGATTTTCTTTAAATATTTGAATGATAAAAATATTTCTTACCACAAGCATCACTGATGCAATATGCTGATGGTACCCAAAAATCAGCAGATCCAGTGTCAAATACCACAGTGAATTTCTGAGGGGGGGTGCCAATGCTCACCTCTCCATAGTACTGGGCCTAGGGGGAAAAAGACATCCATCAGTTCAGTAGTCAGTCATCTGCCAACTTACAGCTTGCTCTAAACCCCTTTTAGTCCTAAGCCCTCAGCCCAGGCCTCTCGTAAGAAAGGACAGTATGGAGGGTTTCTCTCATAGCTAGCCTTCCCACCTGTACAGTATAAGAATGAATTGTTCTTGACTAAAGTATTGTGCAGATCCTATTAATCACCTGGAAAAAAATTTAGTTTGGAACTCTGATATCTAGAATTTCAGCTTCAGCTTTAGAATTATTACTTTGTAAATACAGATAATTAGTTATGGCTTTAGAAAGGCCATTGGCTCCACTGTGCCCTCTGCTATCTAACTGGCATCTCGCTCTGATTAGTGGACCCTGTGATTCTGATAAACACACTTAATAGAACCCATAAGCCTAAAGTCTATCATACTATTAGCACAGACAATGTTATGATAAACTTAGATAAAGAGAGTTGATTTTTGCTAGTTCCTTCAGCTCCACATGCCACCTTTAACTCTATTTGGGTTGTTTCCCTGCCCTTAAGAAAAAAAATACAGGGAGCATAGGAGGAACTGACAGAAACCCTTCCATTAATGGAAGATCCTTCTACATCAAAGATCTTTTCAGGAAATCAATGCACAATTGGATTCAGCTTATTATGCTTTTACTATTTATTTGTTTACCTGCTTTTAATTTGTATTATAAATGTAAACCATAAAATAGTTCGAATCCAAAGTCTATGCTCATGAAATTGGATTTCCCCATTTTTTCTTCCCCATAGATTCTTTTGGTTTCCAAAAGCTTTTCCTTAGGTGTGAGGAGGATGCTCAGAAAAACCCCAAGAAGTCATATGGGAAACAGGGGTGAAAGGAGAAATAAGAAAAAGAGATCAATGTATGGCAGATCAAACAAGACTTAGGAAAGGCATTTTGAGCAGTACAGAAATCTATTGTGGGAGGAGGGGATAATACTGTGTGGGGTGCTGAATCCAAATCAATCAAATAAACTCCACTATTGGTTGTTGTTGTTTTGGGGTTTAGGTTTGTTTGTTTGTTGTTGTTGTTGTTTGCATACTCAGATTAATTCAGCATATTAGAACTTGATCATGCACTTTGTGAAGTGCATATGCGTTTCTATACAAATGTTTGTATTAAGTATTTTTAAAAATTTCCATTTATATTCTGCCATTATGCCCATATGGCACTCAACTATAATAAAGCATAAATACTTAAGACATTGCAAAAAGCATTGTAACCTAATTCAAATTGAACAGGCCTGGCTAATAGGAAGGTCTTAACTCCCATTCTAAAACTGGAAAAAGTGGATATTGATCTCAATTCCTGGATGCAGCATGGATGCAGTGTAGGGAAGGGACTCCCCCATATGCCTGACAAGAAGCCCTCAGAGAGTGAGGGCATCTGAAGACAGCGTCTCTTCCTGATCTTGGTGTTTATAACAGCTTAGGTGGTGCCACAGGTAATCAGGATTTTTTGCCTAGGGCTTTAAATGGTATCCAGAAAGCAACTGCCAACCACTGCAGATCTTTAACAGGGATTCAACTTACTCCCAATAATGTGTACCAGTCAGCTGCCTGGCTGCTAGATTTTACACCAAATGCAGCTTTGGACACTGTTCAAGGATTGCCCAACATGAAATACATGAAATGTATTATAGTCGGCCCTGGGAACGTTGGCCAAGTCCAGCAGCTCAGGAATGGTTACATAAAGCACAGTGCAAATACACTCCTTGCGGTCATTGTCACATGGGAATCCAAAGCTATCTGGGGGGTTAAGGAGCAAACTGTGGAATTGTTTTTTTCAGGGGAAGTACAACTCCATTCAAAACCACTTAAGCACCACTCACAAAGGATGGGTTTCTGTCCACCAGTAGTTTCCCCATCTTATCTGGATTGAATTTTAGTTCATTTGGTCTTATCCAGCCATTATCAAACTTAGGCAACTGTCAGGGAGATCAGAGCATCCTGTACAAATAACTGCAGAGCTGGGTGTCATCAGCATACACCAGTGACATCTCACTCCAAGGCTCCACATGAACTCTGCCAGCAAATTCATGTATTGTGAAGCTTGAAAAAATCCTGAGGTTGATAAAAAAAAGTGAGCCATTGAATCTAAGATGCCAAAGAGAATCAGTCATTGTTGCCTTCAGAAGTTTATCAGGATTCTTCTCCATACCAAACCAGAGACCATCATAACCACAGCTGACAATCTATTTTTAGGAATTAACTGGCATCTGCTAGATTATGACATGATTGTGTGTGCCAAGAATACTATCAGTGAGTTTAACTGTGAGTGTCTGATCGGTATTTTCATTTGCTTTGATTGGTAATTCACATTTTGCATATTTTGTTCATCTAGGCCAGTGTTTCTCAACCTTGCTGGCTGGGGAATTCTGGGAGATGAAGTCTACCTCTCTTAAAGGGGCTAAGGTGGAGAAACACAAGTCTAGGCGAAAGGTCAAAAGAGGCCAATTCAGTGCTGTTCCAGGAAAGGTTTCCATTCCTCTCAACATAGTCCCTTGATGGAAGGAAAACTCTCATGCTGTGGAACAGAAACAAATATAATATCTGACAACACCTTCAAGCAAAACTTTTAATTAATTAATTAATTAATTAATTTTATATCCTGCCTTTATTATTATTATAAATAACTCAAGGCAGGGAACATACCTATTACTCCTTCCTCCTCTTATTTTCCCCACAACAACAGCCCTGTGAGGTGAGTTGGGCTGAGAGAGAGTGACTGGCCCAAGGTCACCCAGCCGGCTTTCATGTCTCGGGCAGGACTAGAACTCACAGTCTCCTGGTTTCTAGCCCAGAACCTTAACCACTAGACCAAACTGGCTCTCTTTGGTCAGTTTAAACTTTAGTTACTCACCATGCCAAAAACCCTCACATTTTTTAAAACAAAGCAGATTAAAGTTAAACATGGCAAATAAGAACAATTACAAAAAAATTGACTAAAGCTGAGTTCAGGGCATGATAGCTAGGGGGGAAAAAGCTGTGGTGTCCCCCTTCCCTCAGTGCCCTAAACCCATGCTTATTTTGCTTAATGGTTGATCCAGGGCTGTCCCAGCCTGTTCTCTTCATTCCATTGTCTAGGAATATACTCACATTCATGTAATCATGAAGCTTTTCCTTTGCAGTTCCCATGGACAAAAGAGTATCTGATGGAAAGCAACGATAGTACTTCCGAGCAAAACTTTCAGGTAAATTATCCCTCCAAAACTGTTCCAGTTCTCCTCTTTTTCGAAGTACATGTCGGATAGAGTTAAACTGAACTAGTGGAATCCTGATTGAATAATATAAATATAGATTTGAATGTTGGCACTGGCACCTCCCAAATGTCAGGACTTGCATTGTTTCTCTGCTTTGAGATTTGGTGAACTCACTGATACTATTATCAAAGTATACTTTATCTCATATAACCCTTAGTTTAATTGGACACACTCACTGGAAGCGAACCATTTAGATCTTGTCCATGAGAAAATGTGGCCACTGACAATTAAAAAGCTAGCTGTTACATGCAAGCCATCTAGGGAGATGCTGGTCTTGGACGCAGTGTGGGGCACTCTGTGCTGGTTCCATCTGGAAGACCTCAGGCCACAGAAGCGTGTCTTAAGCATGTCTTAGTCTTAGTTGCTAGCAATCACTGACTGGAGCTAAGGGAGACTCACTGTTGGATTAGCCAGATGGACCCTCCTCCAACCCAAAACATCAGCTCAAAAAATGAAACATAACAGGGTAGCTTATGGAAGAAGGAAATTATGATGTAACCTTAGAGAGAGAGGGTAAAATATTAATGCATTGATAACTGCTGTCAAAAATATCAGAAGCTCCTTCTTTCTAATCTTTTCTTCTTTTTTCTTTTTCTTTCTTTCTAATCTTTTCTTTTTTCTTTTTCTATTTTACTTATTCACTATTCTTTTTGTTTGTTTGTTTCCTAGTATTTGTATTGCTTTTCTTTTGTTAAAAATTTCTTCAAAAATATATATATAAATGTGTGTGTCTGTGAAACATAACACTTGAGAGGCTCATCAGGAGATGACTACATGTAGTATGTCCCCTAGTTCCATACCAAATAAATTAGGTTTAGTGATTAAATAATCTGGCCTAGTAAAAGAGAGTCCCTTTGGAACTGAATGGATGTGATTGTAAACTTTTGTGCATGCATGTGAGAAAGAACATTCTTGGTTTTGCCAGCAATGAAAACCAGTGTCATTCTCTAATAAATACCTTCCTACATTATTTAAACATCATAATCTTTTCTAAAGAAGCTTTTGAAGTAAGCTGATACATTTCTTTCATATTGCTATATAGACACACAGATAAGAATGCTCTGAAATTCTTCCTTACCTTGTTAGAGCAGTGATGAATGGCATATAAACCAGAGTTACTAAGAGAACCTTCATGCCTTCACTGTATTGAAAATGAAAATGCAGCTGATTTCTTTGAGCAATTGCTCTTTTATGTTTTACTGTGGTTCATTGGAGCACAATCACCTTTCAGTGAGTCAATCAGTAGGTGAGGGTCAGGAGCTGCTTGGCAGTACATCTGCAATGTGCTGTAAAAGTACGGCTGTTTGTGTAAATATTGTACCTGTTAGGGGTGGGCAGACACCACATTGGGATTTAATGGTAGATCATTGAACTATTTTAGTAGATCAGTACATTTCCTGACACAAATTATTTTAACACCTAATTGCACACAGGTCATTGAAAGCCTTACCTCCAAGTCTAAGTGAGCATGGATCACTTGTGACCAAATGTCTGAAGGAATGCTTGTTTCTGGAGCATCCTGCCTGTTCACTGAGTTAAGAGAGTGGGCATCTCTGCAAATTTTTATCTGAAGAAATATATTGCATTTATTAATTATGATGGATTTGAAATGTACGGTATATGCTGGTCTATGACTATAAAGAAGTCTTTTTACTATTACAGTATACATTTACAGAGTTTGGCATGAGATTAAAATACTTCTGTTTGCCCAGAAATTTTTTAAAAATTTAATTATCTTCTATAGCTATTTTAACAATGTCTATTCAGTTTTAGTTGAGATTAATTTGGTTGCTGGTTATGGCATTTAAATGACCTTGTCTGTATTGGATTGGATTGTAATATTGTAATAATATTTTGTTTTCAGAATTTAATGTATGCTACTTGAGCATCCTTATGATGAACGTATAGTAGGAAAACAGTGAACAAATAATAAATTCAGAACTCTGTAAAAATATGAACATCACACAGCTAAATGACTCAATAGAGGAAACTAATTTGACCTTGTCTTACTTCAGAACCAGTGATTTCATGGTCATAGTGAACTAAAATTGAGGAAAACACAATTCAAATCATATCCAGCCGTTAACATTAGTCTAGTAATCTTTTTCCCAGCCTTACAAGTTTATTGTAGGATAAAATATTGGCAAAGATAAAAACTACACATTGGGCCCTAAATAACCTAGAAGAAGGGTGGGATATGAATAAAACAAATCAGCTTCTCACTGGGTGTTAAAGAATGCCTTTAATTTTCCTTACAGTCCAAAGAAGCAGGTTAAAGCCTTGCACTCTAATTCATCAGTGCAAGTTATTCTAGCAAAATATAGTCACCTCTGGTGGGAGGAAAAATCAATCTGCAACAAAAATTATCCTGTACCAAAAATAGTAACTCAAAAGTCTGGTCTTCATTCAGCTATATCCCTAAGCAGATTTGTGTATTTTTCAGCTCGAAAAAAAAAAAAGTTGTTTCACATGACACCATTCCTCTCTGACACCCAAAGCCACCTTGTGAAGGGGCTCTCATTCTTTGCAGACAAAGCGGCAAGGACTGTTTTTCTTAAAGCTTCCATCTTTCAGAGGCAGAATAAATGTATTAATCAGTTCCCACCCCTACCCTACCCCCACACACACCAGAGACTTTTCAGAATTCATTCTCTGCAATATTTTGTTTCATGCCCTGATCTCCCTGCTGAGACTTTGACTTCATCAATGGTCACAAGTTGCAGTCACCTGAGGTCACAGTGATCTATGTTGATAAACCAGATTAATGGTTAAATGGTAAGCCAGAGCTTCCCACCTAAATTTTATATTGTAGTACATCCTAAAAAAATACTGAACACTAAAGAAATGTAATAAAGCACAAATAAACTGTCATATTTATTGAATAATTAATATTTAAGATAACAAAAAGCCACATTCTGACTTTGAATGTGACTAACTGTGCCATGAAAACTGAACTAATCCACTCCACTTCTGATCAGATGATGCTTTAAAACATTTCTCATTCCATGCTTACTACTTTTTAAATAAAATCCTGCCAATGAGGACCCAGATTTGAATTAGGATCATTGTGAAATGGAGGGGAAATTAATTCCATCCCTTGGCCTCATTTTTCAACTATTGAAGGTGATATTCATACCTTGACGAGGCTACTTTCAGCAGGAAAATGTCACAGGGATAAAGGTTGAGTAGCCTCTGCTTTCCCACTGTGCATTATCATCTCAAACTTCGTTAACGCTCCTATGCTGAGCTGTGGTCATTTGAAGGCTGTGTTGGACTATGGGTTGGGGGGAGGTTGCTGTAAGTTCATCTCCCTATGACCTTCTTCCTGCTCTATACCTTCCTCTAAGCTGCTGTTCTTTCAACCTTTCTGGCAGAGGGCCATGTCAGTACTCTGCAACATAAAATAGAATGTGCTGCTTGCCATAAATACTCTCAATGGGCTGACCACAGTCAACCCTGAGTATCCTGAGCTGAAGGCTAAGATGGAAAGAAAAAACATCCTATAAGAGGACAAAGGCAAACTTCCATATTGTTCCTAACTTAAGAGAGTTTACCTTCTTTACATGTATGCTGATTTTTTCCCCTTAAATATCCCCTTCCCCTCAAAAATGTGTCCAATATTTGTCCCTGTCTTCATTGGTGATGTCACTTCATCTGTGTCATACCACTGTAGCCTTCATAGTTCTAATTAAAAAATACAGCCACAGCCAAAAAAAAATGTTGCTCAGCCCACCATAAACATGCATTCATACCATGGGCTAAACCAAAAATGAAGAAGCTATATCATGACTTAACACAATGTCTGAACCCAGCCAGACATATGAGTGGATAAACTGCTGAGAGTATTGCTGATGACATTAGTGGTCATTAAGGCATGGAACATAAACCTCAAAAATGAAACTTCCTAAAGAGGAGATTCAAAAGCATTTCAAAAAACATTTGAGATCAACTAGAACTTCACTGTGATAGTTTTACTGCCCTTTTCTGTGAAAGCTGCTCCACAGGAATGTCTGTAGTTCTCATCAGCAGACACTCATTCACTTATCAGAAATATTTCAGGGCTCTTGAAAATCATGATTGTTGCTATGTAGACCATGCCTATATTTCACTGGGAAGAGGAAATGCCAGAACAGCAGAGTAAAACTCAGACATCTTCTACTTCCACAAGGTTTATTCATCAGACTCCAAAAGCCACTACAGCTTTTAAGAATGGGCAACAGTTTAAGAGCAATTATAGCCTTTCTCCCATCTGATGAGTGCCAGAAATACATCCTGGGGGACCTTGAAGAGATGCCAATTGATAAAATGTTGGATCTGAGTGGCAGGCAAGTGAGACGGTTTCCTGTGTGTGTTTGCTCTTTCAGGGAGCTGGTCAAGCTGTACCTGAGCAACAACAAGCTGAATCATCTGCCCCCTGAGCTAGAACAGTTACAGAACCTTCAGATCTTGGCACTGGATTTCAACAACTTCCACACACTACCCCAAGTGGTGTGTACCTTGAAACAGCTGTGTATCCTTTATCTGGGCAATAATAAACTGGGAGACCTGCCTGCAGAGATGCATCAGCTCCAAAACCTCAAGACTTTATGGATCGAATCCAACCGCCTGCACCACCTGCCCAATGTGGTGTGTGAGCTGAAGCACCTCAAGACGCTGCATGCTGGATCCAATGCACTGCGCGTTCTGCCTGGACAGCTACAGTATCTGAAGGAATTGCGTACTATCTGGCTCTCCAGCAACTTGCTGGCCAATTTCCCACCAGTGCTTCTGCACATGCCCTTCCTGGAAGTGATTGATGTGGACTGCAATGCCATTCATGATTTCCCCGACCTTGTCCACCTGAGTGGTTTGAAATTGGTGATCTATGACCACAACCCCTGTAGAAATGCACCCAAGGTGGCTAAAGGGGTGCACAGGGTTGGGAGATGGTCGGAGGAGAGCCCTGAGCCTAGGAAGCGATCTGGGATGAACAAGGACAAAGGAATCGAGGACATCAACTGCCTGCTGCCTCCCCCTCCCCCTCTCTCCTGCAAACAGTCCAATTGAGCAACATTCCTCAACTACCAAAGACCAGAGAATTATTAGCACCTACATCCACCTTTCAGAAAAATAGAACAGGACACTTGGGGTGGCTTTTGTTTTTGCAGGCTTGCATGAAGGTGGCATCAGCAGAGTATCACTTGTTCCAGTGGTATGTATGTGTCTGTATGCCTGCACGTGCATAGTAGCTATGTGAACATTTGTAGCAAATGCATAGTTGAAAATATACTGTAGTTCAGAACAGAGCTGGCAATCAGCAGCTGTAATGTTATGTAACTGCTTCTTTTCCCAAGAATCCGAAGGGAAAACTAAAGCAACATACAGATGAATCAGATGTCGGGACAGACATTTTTTATTTCAACAGAATGTGGATGAATTTACAGCCTGTTTTTTCCCTGTAAAATAAACTATAGCACTGGACCCTTCATATTAGAGGCATTGTCTAGAAGCATTCTGAAAACATTTTGAAGCCTTTTCTCCTGTTTGTAATTATTAGTCAATACAAGTAAGCAAGTAAGTAAACATCTCAAACTATTTGCTATGTAAGTAAGGCCTTTGGGTTGGGATTAACTGGACTGTCAGATCCCAAAATGTTCTTAAGAATTACTAAAATCCATTTGAAGAAAAATGGTTCAGCATTGTTTCTCTCTCACTTTATTTAGGGCTTACCATGCTTCCATTTAATGTATTTATACCCATCACATGTTGTTAATTACAGTCCAGCTGAGAAATTTTTTTTTTTTTTTAAATGCTGTTTATGGAAAGTAAATCTCAGAAAGTCAACACTTAACCCACTGCTTGACTTTCTTGCAACAGCTCTCTATCCAAAGCATCCAGGTCAGGTTCGAATCCCTTTTTTCAGACTAGGGCAGCACTTTTAACCTATCTGGTGGGTGAGGACTGCAGAAAAGGGAGACAGCGAGTCAGCATGACTTCACTGGATAGGCAGAGCCAATGTTTTTCAGCATGGGACAGGGAGGAAATGGAAGGATGGCAATGACTTATTTTTCATTGCACACAGGAATGGAAACAAAATGGAAACATTTTGCTACCGTAATTTGGTGGCAGGAGCCTGGCATATTTTTGAGGCTGCAAATTGAGGCCTGGAAGGCTGCAGGAGGCCATGAAATGCTCATCTATTGCAGGTTTTCCTGTAGCAATTGGGTTTCCATAATTTTATGCAGCAATATTGATATGCTGTGGGTATTCCAGAACCAAGCACTGTTTCTTGATAAATTAGATGATCGATGTTAATAAAATGCTTTTCATCTAGGTAAGGATGGGCAAATTCAGGTATGAAGAGTAGCAACATTATTGAATAACGCGGTGAGTTCACTGGAAGACATGTTTTATTTCACTCTTTTTTTTGTATGGGTGTTAATGGAGGGAACGGGAAGCCTTTGAGCGGCTCGCTATGAATATTCCTCTCCTTAATCCCCCAAGTTAAAAAAAAAAAAAAAAGCCTGAAAACGTGCCATCAAAATTCAGGAATGTGATCATCAGCTTGCCCAGGGATACATGTCCACATTGTATCCATCCTTGAGGGTCTAACTTCTCTTTTTAGAAAAGACAACTACATTAATCCATGGGTCTGTAACTTCCAGGGCTGAATTACTACAATGTCTTCTACCTAGAAATTTCAACTCACATAAAACGCTACTTCATTTCTGAAAATCTATTGGGAGATGTTTGCATATTCACTGTATGTTATTATTTATTCCTAACTCATTTCGCTTTGATTTTAAAAACCTTGCATCAGATGGGACTCTGCCCTGCTTTGGGATCTAGCTTTCAACTACTATTAGGCATTTCTTAAGTCAACCAAACAATCAAGTTATTCACTTTAATCAGGGTTTTAAAATTAAGGAGCTTCTTTCCCAAGAATATATAGCAGGATGCAAAAAGTATGTTCAACCAGCTACTCTTCTGTGGCCCTCAGAGTGGGTGGGGCCCAAAATGTGTTCCCTTGCAAATACTTAGGGCACCCATTTCAGAATGCAGTCCTTCCAGTGCAACAGGAAGTCCAATGCAGCCATCATGCTGTCAGCTTTTTCCAGTTATGTATGACACAGAAAGCTGCATTATACCAAGACAGAACATTGACATATCAAGTTTCACAATCATTTTATGCCTATGAGCTCTTCTAGAGTGATACAAGCAAGACTCTTTCGCAGCCATAACAGATGTCAAGAGCTGAACCTGGAATCTTACTTGCTTTGAGTTTTCATACAGCCTACCAGAATGTTTTTTTCCACTTACAAAATAAAAGTATTCATTGTTCTCAGCCTTTGAAGTAACGTGTCAAATATGTAATTTATTTTCTCTACCCTGCTATTCTGTTTACGAATGCATTCTCAAAGTAAGACATCTCATCTATTCTATTCAGAAAGATGCTTCTGCCTGACTTAGGATAAACATCGTTATCTTTTCACCTCTTGCAAATCCTTGTCCAAGCTTCTAGGCTGCTTCACGTATCTTAAAATGTTGGCTAAACCGTCAAACTTTCATGTCAAATGCATCTGTTCTGATTAACAATACTATGAAACTACCATTTTGCTCCAATGAACGTGTCTTGCCTCCAAAATTTTAAAGGAAGTGTACCAAGAAAAACAAATTTGAAAGCCGAGCCCTCAACATTTTCACGTTTTAATTTTCACAATTGGCTTATCCACAAGTGGCACATTTTTCATAGTATTTTGTTAAAAATTCAAGTCTGCTTATCCATGGATGGGCTTACACACAAGTACATACAGGATATACAGATACTTTAAAAAAAGTATTACTATATTCGCAGATAAGCCCATCCGCAGATACCATTCACAGGTAAGCCGAATCCAATTTTTGGGGTGTATTTTGGCACCTAAAATTATCAGCTTATCCGGAAGTATATACGCTAATTAGGGCCCAAGTTGCACTTGCTGGTGCATAAAGTAAATCTACTGCAATAGCTTGTCTTTATTAATGTAAGGACAAGCAACCTGATGCTCTCCTGAAGTGTTCAGCTGTAACTTCCATAATTCCTTATTACTGGTCATATTGGCTGAGGCTGATGGGAGCTGATGAATATTCTTAAATGCAGTATTAAACATAAGATGCAATCTTTTGATTTTTAAATAATGATTCTGAACTCTGTTTATAAGATCAAGCTGCCCACTACAAATGTTTTGAGTAATATGTTTTTTTTACACTTTTCCAGGTTTAAGTGCACATTCAGTGGAACAATGATAGGAAAATAAAATATTAATATATTTCTATTTGAAATGTTTATTGTGAGTACTACACAAAGGAAACAGAGAAGGAGTACAGATGTTGTACAATGAATTGAGTGCTTTTTAAAAAACAATATAAGTTAAACCAAAACACTTATGCGCCAGTGCCAAACATGCCAATCCTTCTGTAATCTGCTAGAAGTACAACACAGTCTGAAAACCTCTGGTCCACGGGTTCTTCCTGAATGCAGAATGCTCAACAAGGGTAACGATCTGGTACTCGTTTCCTGAAAGCAGCAGCAGAATTCAGCACAAACAGCTGCTCGAGGACAGGACAGTATTTCTCTACTCAAGATGCTCAAGTTAATTATGAATCTCAATTTAGGTTTAATTAAGAAGTATTTGCTCATATTACCTGATAACACTAAATCATACAATACTGAAGCAATGTATGTAATTTTTAAACTGTAAAACATGGGTAGACAATCAAAAATGTCCTGTTCTTGCATCCTTTCCAATCACCCTAGATATCACCAAATTCCAAGGACCCTAGATCATATCACCAAATGAGAGTAATTTTTGGCCTTTTTAAACCAGTTTTTAAACCACAATCTACAATAGATATATTGAGTCTCCACCCATTAACCCAACTATTTCTCTTCAACTCCTCCCAACAGCCAACAATTTCAGCCTGTCTCTGGTGATATCACTGCATCTATGTCCTGCTCCCTGTTGCCCTCAGAAATCAAGACAGTAATTAGAAAAACATTCTGCTTGAAAATCACTGCCCAATCCCTCCAATTAGCTCAATCCCACACAAGTGCTGGAAAAGCTGCATTTTACCTTGGAGCGGCTTTAATGATGTCATCAACACGGAGAATGACTTCTGCTGCTTCAGCAGCACTTAGCAAAACCTGACGTTTCACTTGAAAGCTTTCAACAACTCCTAGACTTGCCATGTCTGCAATGGCAGCCTCTTTCATATCTTCAAGAGATTATAGAGAATTATTGACAATTTCATTTTTGTTGCTGTTGCAGATTTTAACTAATGATTATTAGGGTCAGCCATTTTATAAGCTTGTGGATCTAGCTACTTAGTGAACTGGAGAGGTAGAGCTCAGACATCCATTTAGAATTGAAGACTATGTCTCTGAGTTCACAACCAGCCCAGGAATGACATTTCATCAGAGAAATTTGAAATTTTGCACTAAGCTTCCATAATTTCTTGCCATGGCCATGTTTCCTAGGCCTATTTGAAGCCAAAGTTCAAAACACACAGAAGACATTAAGTTGCATTTGGGATTAGTATTAGAACTGAACTCACAATATTTTCCAATGAAATTTCTACAGCAATTTAATGGGAGTGGGGGGTGGGGGAAGACACAGGGATAGAAAATATTTTAACAGTTTCTCTTTTTTAGACAATGGGGTGTAAGAACTGCAGTTTAGCAGCTGATACCCATTGTTGTTCTTCCCACTCTTGCACTAAGATTTTATTAAAAACATAGACTTACCAAGTCCATAAGTATTTTTCCCTTCACTGTGGGCAGCTCGAAGTTGGGAAACCAGATCTGCACTATCATACCCAGCATTTTCAGCTATGATAGTTGGAAGCTAGAAAGATAAGGCCTTTGTTAAAGAAGTATTTGAAAGAATAAACCTGTTACATTACCAAACACCTACAAAAGTAATTCAAATATAAGATACCATGCAACAAATCTCAATACTACTCATTTACATTTAAATATTTTCAATCACAGCTAGGCTGCTAACTGTGGCACCGGATCAATTACAGCATTACTCCATTTCCAGACATACTCTTTTTAATTTGGCCTTTTACATTATTTGCTGTACATTGTTTTGATGGCTTCTTGGCAGAGAAATGGTTCAGAATATTAATCATTAATAAAAAAAATTTCAAGATTCATGGAAGAAGTAACTCATCCCACAAAGCTGTATGCTGATTTCTCCAGAGTTGTAACACTCAATAGGCAGGAAAAACCAACCAACCACAAAAACCAGGGAAGGGATGAGGCAGACATCCCTTGTCTGGCCTTTTCCATAGCTTTATATATTCTAATACCATTAACTGGACAGGAGCTTACCGTACTTAGAGCCTTAGCAAAAGACTCCATTGCTAATGATTCTTTGCCAGGGGTTCTTTTTGCAAGCTCCCACACTGCATTAGCCATTAACATCTCTGAACAGCCTGAAAATTTGAAAAACCAAATCTTAGCCAATTTGAGCAAATACTTAAGAATCTTTGCATTGAAGAAAACGTAGATTATAAAGTATGAATATTCACCTCCACCATACACAGTTCTAGTATCTTTGACAGTCTGGGCAAGAACACAGAGTGCATCATGCAGAGACCTTTCAGCCTCATCTATGATTTGCTGTGTTGCACCACGTAAGACGATGGTGCAAGCTTCACCTAAGGATCAAAAAAGGGAAAGATATGTAAATTTAAAGAATCTTAAAAAAAACAAAACTGTGGTTCAGATTATTAGCTGATACATAAGCACTAGTTCAAAAGTTACTTGTATCAAGCCTGATGCTAACAGTCTAATTGGCTTTTATGCTACATAATACTTTCATAAATTCTATCTTAGGTGGGAAGACCAAATCTCAGCATACACAGTCCTTTCTGAACAGATATGGGGTGGAGCATCTAATGATCCACAGTTCTACAGAAGGAGCGGCATGCATCATCACTTCCTTACTACTGGGCTTACCAACTCCACTGCAGCCGATAGGCCAGAAATACAATGATATCATTCATATATGTTATGGTGCAGAGGTGTTATGAGAGTATGGTGCATCAGTGTGAATTCACTGGCTCTCTCCACAAATGATCAAGTATTAGTTTTACATTCTCTTGTTGTTTTTAATTTTGTATCTTTTCCCTATTTTGGTCTGATCAACTGCACAGTAATAGTAATAGTTTATAAATAATTGGAGTAGGATAGTTGTGTCCAACATTTAGTGGTTTAAGAATAACTGGAGAATAGGATTGCTCAATCCATCTTACCCATAGCAACTCCAGAGAAATGAATAAGTTTATCTTCACCAATCATGACCTCTTCAATCAGCTTGCAGCTTCCTAGCTTTACTAGTTCTGGATGATCAAAAGTTGAAGCAATTTCGCCACCTAAGAAATTCAAGTTCACATAAACTATTTTTACTTGCACAATAATCCAATAATGAGTTTATAAAATTTTATCTTCCCAAATTGCTAAAATACACAACTATAAAGCAAAGATGCACTGTCTTCCTAAGTATCTCTGATAGCTTTATGAAGAAATGGCGACACTACAGCTACACTACTTCTCCTTTTCCAGACTGTTATGAAGAAATTCTCTTCTATCCAAAAGAATAGAAAAATTCTAATAGCCCACTTTGATTATTTGACAATGTCCAGCATCCTCTCTGATGCTTTAATAGATTTTTTTTTATAACCTGAAGACCAATTTTTAAAAATAGGGCACTATGTAATTATAATAATTCCTGATGAATAACATAAGAAATCAACAAGGAACAGTGCTAAAAAGAAATTGTAGTTCAATACAACTGAAAGGCAAGAAGCCTTTGCACAAGGGAAAGGCACTACCTCTGTTTATGTATTCTTAAGCTTTGAGGATTTTTTTTTTCAGGTATCAGGAAATAGTCTACTAATTCTTTGTTTTACTTTCTCTATCCCATTTCCTCCATATTTGAAAGGTAGATAGTGAAAATATTTCAAAGGCAAATATTTCAAAGGTAAATAGTGAAAATCAGCACCAATTGTAGGATAGATTACTCTTTACATACCTGTCACAAGAGCCAGACGTTCAACTCCAGAAAAATCTGCATGTTCAATTGCCATAACTCCAGCAGCAGCAAACATCTGTTCAGGGTAGTTATAAATCAACTGCCTGTAACAGAAATGTACAGTATTCCTAATCACATGGCAGGCACTGTGATTATTCTTCATCTGTTATATCTTAACAGAACCCTTCCTAATACATGCAAAAGCAGAATAGGTAATCCAGTCTAGTACCCTCCAGATATATGGGAGTATCTACATGCAGTTGAACTAGGACAACCCTTACAGATCAAACCAATCATCAATATGACAAGTCTTTCGGTACTGCAAGGAGAAATTAGTCTATTCTTCACAAGCAACTAATATTCAGATATGTACAGAAATTATAATTAATGGCCACTGATAGACACACTCATTAAGTTTTGGTTGGAGGGATGAGTGTTCTCAGTAGCTTCAAGAACACGCAAAGTATGAACTATTTACTGATTGACCAATAAAATTAAGAACAATGTATTTGTTTTTGGGTATCTATGTAATATGCTTTAGAATATAAGTACAAGTTATAACCATTCGCATCAGACAGAAAATCAATGCAGAAAAGGATGCGGCATCCACAGGGAGAGGGAAGTATCAAAACAGGTAACATGGCAAATACAGTGTCACAATGCAAACTTGACTGATGCATGCAACATCAATGCACATACAAAACAGGTGGGGTTTGGCTGCAATATTATGTCTACCATCTTGCCTATTTTGAAACCCTCCAGTAAAGCTGCTTGGGACACAATCTAACTATTACCATGCATCATGGTAATACAGCGGTTTCCAAAGTCTTCCTCCAATAAACAGAATGGTTCTGTCTGCAAAAGTTTCCAACACAATGCAGCATTTTCTTTGGCAAAACAGACAAGGATGCAAAGTCTAATGATTCCCCTTCCATTAACTCCTCCCACTAAAGCTGCTGCTCCAAAATAACTGGGTGTTTTTGTCCTGAGAGCTGCAAAGAGAAGATAAATAATCTACTTTTATCCCCGTGGGAACATTCTGAATGGAAGTCAAGCTGGAGATACTAATAGTGAAACTGAAACTCTAAATCAGTGATTCTCAACCTCAGCAATTTTAAGATGTGTGGACCAGAATTCCCCAGCCAGCATGTCCACACATCTTGTAAGTTGCTGAGGTTGACAAACACTGCTCTAAATCTTGCCAATTACATAGCAGCAAGCTTGTCAGCCATGATATAACTGAACAGCCCAATTGTTTGGCAAGATACATACCTGTTGATAAAACAGTTTATTCCATGCTTTAGAATACGCTCAACCTTCTCCTTCATTTTCTCCTTTTCTGCTTGTTCTATTTCTGCTATCTTTGCTGTAGAATCCACTCTTACACGGGAGCCAAATATCTAAATCAAATGATAACGATGGTAACATTAACTAAAATGTCAATAGTTTTGATTATATTAAATGTACCATGAAACTCGCTTACCTTAATTTTATCAGTATCCATGCCAGTATTTGCAATAAGTATCTTTGCGTTTTCAATTCTTTTGGGTTGATTAACTCCAATTTTTTTATCCAACAGAAAACCTGAAAATAGTTTGCAGGTTACAGCAATAAATGATTAGATTAAGTGATCTGATTTAAATGTTTGATAAAATTGCAGCTTCAGTTTCTCATTACTACATCCCTGGTGACAAATATATAATCTCTGACTGAAGATTGTTTTTTCTCAGCTGCCTTCTAAATGCACTGAACTTCATACGTAAGAATTTTGAAAGGTCTGATCTGCAGTAATGAAAACTCAAACATCTATTCCTGATATAGTTATAGCTTTAAGACAGCTTGGTATACATGTTCCAAATCATACATAAGCTGAGAAATACATAAATGAGAAAAAATTAATGTTACAGAGAGCTACATAATTCCTCAAGAATAAGCTCTCAAGGGACATAACACTAAAACCTAGCTGTGCCATACAACAGTCAATGAATATAAAATATCAACATCTTTAATTGTCTCTTTTCATATCAAAAGACACTGATTATCACTTAAATTCATATAATTCTACTAGGCACTTCTATTAAGCAGAACTCTGAGTATAATAATAAACACAGTAACATGAATTAAGTATCTTTAAACACATGTGGCTTACATAAATTTGTATGCAAAAGCACACAGAGAAGGGAAAACATATTTTTTATCAAGATGACATTGGCACATTTTTTGCAACTTGTTAGCTCTTTAATTTCTAAAAATAAAAAACTGCCTGAATTCATGTTATCTAATTCAGCTTGCTGCATGTAATTATTCACATATAGCTCTTCACAATATAGAATATAACCTGTACACGGTAAACCAGACTGAAAGTGCATTCTCAGGATCAAAATATATTGGGAGTTCCCTAAGCTTCTTAAATGAGAATAGCTTGTGGTTAATTTTAGATGCTTAATCAATCATGCATCTGTGTAAACCAGTTTGTGTCACAAAGAACCACATATTCTGTTTGTGGAACTATTCAGAAAGCAACACAAAACTGCTCCCTCTCCTGGGTATGTTTCACAGCAACAAGATTAATTTTGTATCCTGATCTATGACCAAAATAAAATTGATTGACTGACAAGATTAATTTCAGTAATCTGGTTCTTAAAGCAGAAACAATGACAACTTGCTTTTAGATCTTATCAAATAATAGTGCTATTTTGTTTATTTGGTTAACTGGGATTTTTCTTTAATGATACTCTTACTACTGAAGTCCGCAATAAGCACTGCCATGTTTTACTGCAGCTACATCTTGCTCTATCATGCAATTCATTAAAATGGCTCTCAATAAATATAATACCTTCATCCAAGTAAGAGTCTATAAGACTTCCTCCTAACTTCTTGATGACATGAATAGCTTCCAGGTTTCCAGACCCTTTCAGCCTAAGGACAGCATCTACAGCAAGTTTTGCAAAATGCTCTTTATGATGAGTAAGCAGTTTTGAAGACAGCGTTGTTTCTGCAATGTTCATTAAATCTTGATGAAACCTGGCTTCATTTTTACTGAAAAAACAGAAAAAAACATGATCAGGATCACCAACAGAAAATTACTTCTCAGCCCCAAGCCAATGTACAAAATCTATATGTAAACAGGGAAGTCTCATCCTCCGCTTTCCAAAAATTTATCAGTATGACCAGTTGTTTCCAGAATGTATAAAAACACATTAGCACTTCGAAACATTGGGAAAAAATAGCAAGAAATCCCACCAGAATTTCTAGAATCCCAATAGATTCCTGCTAGTGTGTCTTATCATTCTTGCACTTCAGACAGTGAGATTTAAATACATTGCTTGCTGAGATAACTGAACTGAATTCACTCACAGGATATTGTTCCCAAAGGATGAACTTTGCAGTACCAAAAATCCACAAACACCAAATGTTACAAAGCTTCATCTTCTCTTATTCACATCCTCCTTAATTTACTGTATTTAACTGTGAAGTAAATTGTTGCATCCTGGAACAGACCACTTTCATAATTCTTACCCCAAATACTGAATAATCATCTAGAGAACAAAAACATCCAGGCTACATCCGCTCTATGTGGTGACAGTAAGAGTTTACAGTGCAGTGGATGGAGAGTGAAATATATAAGACAAGGAAAATGGCAGGTTGCATACGATTAATGCTTGCTTTAGTTTCCACAGGCATATATGCTACAGAATTCTGAACATTTTAGCCGAAGTTATAGGATGTATTTTGATAGAATGCTACAGTAAAGATGCATTGTTTCAAATCCTTCCACAATAGAAAAGATCAATCAAGTGCTAAGCACTATTTTCTACAAACCTTTCTTATTAGAGATACATTTGACTTCAACAGTCTGATATACAAATGCTGCTTTGTTTGTGGCTATACTAACCCATTATCCACAGCTGACTTCACCAAGGCTTCTCTGGCTGATCTTGTGGCTTCTCTCCAACCAGCAATAATGGTCTGAGGATGGATTTTCCTTGCAATCAATAGTTCTGCCTCCTATTAATGAAATATATATTGTTTATCTGAGTAAAATAGTTTGTTTTCATCCTGAACTTATGCAGGGACATCCACTATTCTTCTGTTGAACATCATGTAGTTGTCCCAGTGCTGTACTGGATGAAATCCAAACTTTAAAAGGCTATTTGGATTTTTCTCTTTTGCTTAATTGTTACATTTCAAAAATTACACCAAATGGTTAATACAATTAACACTAATGGTTAATTGATAGTATCTACTTTTCTAATATAATATAAAAATATACAAATGTTTTCTCCTCAGGTTATATAGTACCTATTATAAATTGTCTAGCACAGGACTACTTTTCACATTAAAGCCTCAGTGATTTAGGTGCTATTTTTGAAAAAAAAAGTTGAAAATTGGTGTCTCAATAGAGTTATAATTTTTGATTAAAAACAAAGATATAACAACATATATAAAAACAGCATTTACTCTTAGCAATTCAGCTGCCAGAACAGTTACTGAAGTAGTTCCATCACCAACTTCATCATCTTGAACCTTGGACATATCTGTAAATATAATATTTTATAATTAAAATATTTCTTATTTGTTAGATAGGGACCTCTACAGGAGGCCTATGCAGTGCTTTTCATTCAAAAGGAAGAGTGCTGTGGAGTGTGTATGTGTGTGCACACTGCACACATTGCCAACTCCTTAATCTGAGCACATTTGCCCTGGACCCCACTACAGCTGTGGAGAACAGCTGCATGATCCTCAGTAAAGACTGTAGCTGCTTTAGGGAACTGCTGGCAAATATTGCACAATCACCCCCATTTACTCCAAACCACTTTTCCCTCTTTGAATCCAGCACTCTGCACAGTCTCATTGTACAGATAACAGAAGTGTCACAGCATAAGCAAAGCTATGCAGATTGTTGAATCTCATAAGCAGAGATGAGGTCTTTACCAAGTTGCTCTTGTTATCATGACTAATAAAAGCAGAATTACCTAAGGCACATTGTATGTTCAGCTTTTCTTGACAAATAATTCTAGCTGCCTGGGAGCACAAAATCAGTTCAGAGTAAGATGATATAGCAAAATTGAGGAAGCTACAGTTTTTACCAGAAGCAGAAAATCTACAGCTTTATAAAGTACTAAAAAAAATGTATCTGAATAATATCGTTAGACATACATACCAACCAAAACTTTAGCTGCGGGATTATCAACTCCAATTGATTTTAAGATTGTTGCACCATCATTTGTCACTGTCACTGTCCCCTCTCTTCCAGTACTCAGAAGAATCTTGTCCTGCAAGTTCCAAATTTGTGACTATAAAATACCAGATTCAAAATACTAACAATGACAAAAAAGTACTCTTCAAAAGTTACAGAATCTTACCATGCCTTTAGGCCCCAAAGTGCTTTTAACTAGGTCTCCAATAGCAATAGCTCCAACAAAAGAGGACTGTAATACAAATAGGTCAATAAACATGACTTTATTCAGCATGAATTCAGGTTTTCAAAAATAAATACATTTCAACTTTAAAGCTGCTACAGTTACTAGAATAAACCAGTGACAGACTTACTAAACGAGCTGTTTCTGCTTTCTCCTCATCAGCACCAGCCTTGAAGATGTTCACAGGGGCGAGTGACATCGATGCCTGAATAGCAAACAGTTATCAGGATGACATAAACCACATTGCATAAAGCAATTTACAAGGTGCTTCACTAGTAACTATGGTATTTTTTTGATATGTGAATGTTAGAGCACCTAACCTTTTAATGTTACAGCAACTGATTTTAAAACAGAAGTTAAATTTTTGAAGTTCAATTAGACCAAGGGTTAAGAATAATATAATCTCAACTTGCTTTCACCAATACTATTTTTCATGCATAATCTGTTTTTTTAATTTATATTTACCATCCATTCATAATATTAGCCATGTTGTTTCTAAATTGCTTACATCTTGAGCATGTTTATACAGTATACTTTGTTTTAAAGACAGGATGAAAGGGATTTTTTTTTTTGAAAAAACAGACTAGAGTTAGCAACATGAAGTTGTTCAGAAAATGTAACAGGATTCAAATTTCCAAGATTACCTAAATCTCTGAAAAGGATTTCTCTATCGGCAAGAGTGGGCTTTTCCGTGCAAGCAGTTTATGCAGAGCCAAACTATTTACAAGACGGCGCAAGGGAATGCAGCAGGTCTCTTTTTTTGTCTCTAACAACTACAGACGGGACCGGCTTACTTCACTGATTGGCCGTATGGGAATGGCAGAAAAACTCTGGCGGACAGAATATATTCTAGATTACGATTCGAAATTACACCTACTCCTCAAATTAAGGAAAGAAATTCACATCCTCAGCGGCGGTGGAGGAAGTCAAGACGGGAGGGGCCCTCTGTCCGCCGTCCCCAACTCGGTTCTTCCCGGATATGCCGACTGCTATTCCCATTCCCATCCCCATCATCCCTAACCAGCACGGCACCGAGTCTCGCCGGCTGGGAATGATGAGAGTCGAGTCTTGCTGAGGAAAGATTACAGCTCAGGGGCCTAACATCCCCAGCCCATCTTGCCGAGCCCGTCCCCTGCGAGCAGTTCTGGAATCTTCCATCTCCCCTCCCGCCGAAATGGCCTACGATCCCCACCGAGAAGGCGCTGCGTTCTCCCTCCCTCCGCTGCAGTGAAAAACCCCCAGCACTGCGCCAAGACTCACCATAGTGACGAAGCTCTCAAGGCTGCCGCTTGAATCTCTCTAGCCGCCTCGTGTCTGGGGATACAGCCACCCGCTCCTGCCCAAGATCGGATCCACCGAGCGCCGGAAATGACGCACAACACCCGCTCCTCGCCTCCGGATGAGAAAGTTGCATGTCGGGAGATGTAGTTCTGCGGCCCATATCCTCGGCTCAGCGGTCGTTAGGCTATTTGTGACCTCACAACGGTTTTTCTCTGTATGGCAGTCGCGTGAGCGCTACATTTTGCATCGCGCGCAGATGAGCCTGGTTGCTACGGTTGGTACTTTAGTTTCTCTATCACAACTCCCCTTCTAGCTTCTTGTAATACAGAAAAGAAACGACATCAGAAGTCTGTCTTATAGTAGTTCTTTTAGAGAAAGCGGAAAAAAATCCACTGTAGTTGTAGTACACACACAACGCTAAACTTGGTTTAGCTCTCCTTGACTTATTCCATGCATAACAGCTGCCTAGGCCCACATTACGTCCTGAGCCATAAACAATCAAAGCATATTGTGGCTTAGCGTGTGGATATTTCAGTCTCTGAGATACGCCATAAAAATATGAAACGTATTTTGTAAGTGTATTAAAGCAACCATTTACTAATCACAGAATCCACAACTTTTCCCTTTCTGCCTGACGTTTTGCAGTTTGTGAAATAAACTTCAGAGGACAGGCTGTTAGTTAATCCATTTAAACAATTTCATTAATCAACTCCCAAGTAAGTATGCATAAGACTGAAACCTAAACAGACTTTGGTCAATTAACTTTTAAAAAATGTTAATAAAAATTGTTAATGTATCAAGCATAACAGAAGCAATGCTGTGATAGCATATAAATCACAGCAGCTGCCAAGTAAAATTTCACTTGAGAAGACTCAAACTAAAAGCCAGTATCTCTACTAGGTAGCATCTCACCTCCCAGAATAATTTGTCTGAAAAAAGGTGCTATTTATGTAATTAAGCAATTAATAAATCTTCAACAGTTATAAGCCTGTCTGGAATTACATGTTAATCATGGAGACACAGCCTGATACGCAGGACAGTGATAGCATTTTTTTAAAAAAAACTAATATGCTCCTATTCTTTCTTCTTGGACATCTACTGTTATTTGCTGTTTTCATTTGTGGCCCAAATGATGTAAGGTCAGAATGGTAATTTCTTCAGTTTGGCAAATGCAAGAAATACAAGTTAAGGCCCTCAGGCTGCATCAGGTACACACCCAGAAAGCAAGTAGTAGTTTGTTTTAATATGTGAACTTAGAGCCAGGAACGCAGATTACACTTAATAGCAGAGACTGGATCTTCCATGCATGAATTAAAAATGCAAATATGCTTTATATTAGCAAAATTGACAAAAGCTTCTCATAGACTGAGATTATTTCAGAAAACATATTAAAGACTTCATGTTTGAATCCTAACAAACATTCCAGTTTATAAAAAACTAGCATGGTAGACCATTGGTTTATATAGCTCAGTATTTGACCAGAGCTTATCAGGGCTTCAGAGGGCATTCTCAGCTGTATGTACAAGGCTGACACGGACATATGGGTCAAAGTTTGTTTGTTGTTATATTTTAATACAAAGCATATTCTTAGTTCAGCCTTTCCCACTGAAAACCATTTTCTTCCAAATTGTAATCTAAGACAACTCAGCAAAGCAACTGTTGAGTTGGGAGTCAAATTAAGTAATACATTTGTATATTTTATCTGTTGGATTTATACCCCACTTTTCCTTCAGAAACTCAAGATAATGTAGCACTGATTCCTAGGAGTGGGGAAACCCAAGTTGAAGTCCACCCTCAGCCACAGCACCTCCCTAGATGACTTTGCAACAGTCACTCTCTCTTAGACAAACCTACCTCACAGGACTGTTGTGGGGGAAAATGTGAGGGAGCAGTAGGTATGCCATCTTGAGTTTCTGAACAAAAAAGATGGGATATAAATCAAATAAATAAATAAATAAATAGCCCCCTCTAACAACAAACCTGTTCATAAGGTCAACAGTGGACTTCAACCTGAATCTCCGTGGTAAGAATACCAACCCTGGTTTTTGTTTCATTCTATGAACTGAAATAAAGCTTGGACCTACTGAAGATACCACAAATTGTTCTTGACAAAGTTTTTGCTCTCTTTTGGATTTTTCTGAACAGTTGTATAATTTTGGCATTGAATGTTGTCCAAGCTTCATGTGAGCCTTAGCAAGATAGATTATCAACCGAAGCAAATATTTGTAGCTCAGGGTTGAACTGTAGAGCCCTTGGTGTTCTCTGAGCCTTGTTTTCTTGCAGACATTTCATTGCCAGACTAGGCAACATCTTCAGTGCAAAGAGGGAATGGGCCTTGCTCTCAGTTTATATGCTGTGGCTTGCCTTGCTTGTGTTGGTAGGGGTGTTGTTCTCTCCTTGGGAGTTCTTTGATTGGGCTGTTGATTGCCTGAGTTAATAGTTCCTTGATTAGGGTGTATTGCGCTGTTTGATGGTTCATCTGGTGTTAATCCTAGTGTTGATGTTCGCATATCTGGGTGTGGATTGCTGGCAAGGGGGTGTACTGGTCTTTTGGCTTTTCTATTGTCTCTTTTGAATGGTATGTAAACGTTGTTTACCTCTATGTGTCTGTTGATGGTTGCTTTGTCTGAGTGCCAGGCTTCCAGGAATTCTCTGGCATTTTTGGATTTGACTTGGTTTAGGATGCTCAGTTTCCCAGTTGAAACTATGGTTGTTACAACCACATGGCATCACCATAGCACATAAACCAACTAAAACTCTTCAAAACATATTAAGCAACCCAAAAGACCCAATAGCCCAAGAAGAAAAAACGAGTTATTTACAACATACAATGCAAAGACTGTAACAGCCACTTTATTTATTTATTTATAAATAAATAAATAAATAAATTTATTCACTGCCCATCTCCCCCTCATGGGGGACTCTGGGCGGTTTACAATAAAATGTAGGACAGACAGGCAGAAGACTAGCAGAGCGCATCCACGAACACCAACTAGCAGTCAGAAGACACGATAAGAACTCCTTAATCTCACAACACATGGACAGACTCAACCATAGTTTCAACTGGGAAACTGTGAGCATCCTAAACCAAGCCAAATCCAAAAACACCAGAGAATTCCTGGAAGCCTGGCACTCAGACAAAGCAACCATCAACAGACACATAGGGTAAACAACGTTTACATACCATTCAAAAGAGACAATAGAAAAGCCAAAAGACCAGTACACCCCCTTGCCAGCAATCCACACCCAGATATGCAAACATCAACACTAGGATTAACACCAGATGAACCATCAAACAGCACAATACACCCTAATCAAGGAACTATTAACTCAGGCAATCAACCAAGCAGCAAACAACAGCCCAATCAAAGAACTCCCAAGGAGAGAACAACACCCCTACCAACACAAGCAAGGCAAGCCACAGCATATAAACTGAGAGCAAGGCCCCCTCCCTCTTTGCACTGAAGATGTTGCCTAGTCTGGCAATGAAACATCTGCAAGAAAACAACAAGGCTCAGAGAGCACCAAGGACTCCACAAGATAGATTATATCATATACCATATCATATCTGGTCTGATTCAACAAATAAGTTTGATCCTTTTTTTTTATAAAGTCATGTGATGTGATGTGATGGGGGGGGTTTGGCCATTCAATCATGTCCTCTCCTTGGTGACTGCCTGGACTAGTCCCTGCAGTTTTCTTGGCAAGATTTCAGAAGTGGTTTGCCCACCTTCCTAGGGCTGAGCGAAAGTGACTGGCCCAGTCACCCAGTGGGCTTTCAGGCAGGACCAGAACTCCTGGTTCTGGTTTCTAGCCCGTTGCCTTAACCACTAGACCAAACTGGTTCTCGATGTGCTAGTAGGAAAACATAATTGTTCTGCTAGTCCAATCAATTTAATTAAAGGGATAACTAGGGCCAGTTTTTTAAGTATTTATTAAACAATTAGGGATTATTTGGCCTAGACTTTGGCTCTGCTTATCACCATGCAGTTTTTAACTACATAGATTCCAAAGACATATCATGTTCCACTTGAAAGAAATTTCTGAGGATCTTCATTAAAAGGTATTTGATTCCTATTAGTCTGTTTCAAGTTGAATTGAACATCAAGAAAAATAGCACACATTCAGGACATGTGAAAACAGCATCCCTCATATATCCAAGACACAGTGAACACTCTTACATAATAAAATCAATATTTTATTACCATGCTACAGTTCTTTTTGAAGCTGGCACTGATGGGGGGACAATGCTTTCAATATTACAGAAATGGACAATGAAATATTACAGAAATATTTCAAAATGGACATCATCTGATAAGTCAATGAAAAAGCAAGCTTAAATGGTATTATATGGATGTTGAAAAATAAATACAGTGTGTTTTAAGAACAACACTGTTACTTCAAAGAAGCCTGGAATGTTTAAAAAGAGCCACAGAGGAGGGAAAAATGGATAAAATAGTTTGTGAACTTTTCAAGGAGCATTTTGGCAACTTTAGACTTTTTAATATATAAAATAAGATTCTAGAAAGCTACTTTCATACAAAGTTGCTATATTGATGCCTTTATGTAGGAAAACATTTTTTATAATTCAAAATTAGGACATACAACTTTACAGTATTTTACAATGTAATGAAAAAGTAACATACAAATACAGATTTGGCTTTTATAGAAATGTATATTTATGCATTTCAGAAATGCATTTGGGCACACTGGTGATTACAGGGCTCTTATCTGTTTTCATATTAAGATGTCAGATCAGTAACTTTTGAAATACTGCCTACTTTTCTACCTACGCAGTGGTTCCAAAGACATAACAGTAGGTGATGCGACAATGAATGGAAGTTTATGCCATAAAAATAAAAAGGCATCATACTTGCTGGTTGAGACACACCATAACATGGTATACCATACAAACAGTAACTCTTTTTTACAAAATGGAAGCATTTCTTTTACATTCGGTGAGAATCAATGTCTTACAAGCGAGATATCTGTATTCCTTGTTTAGCAAATAATAAGAATACAGAGTATCATGTATGTATTTTTAAAGATGAAATTAAACACAATTTAAGGTGTTGACATCCACTGTTAACAAAACGAGTATAGAAATTCCTGAGTGAAGGGTCCTCTCCATTTTTAAAATCATTTATTTCACATAGAGTATTTCAAAACTCAAAACATGAAGAGAAGCAAAATTCACAGTAATATTTAACTCCACACATATAGTAAAATGTATTTATTGTTTAATTATTTATTGAATACTCAATTTACTGAGCATTGTTCTATATCATTTTTGGATCACTGCTGAAAAAAACAAACAATTCATGTTTTTATTACATTAGTAAATTGAATCTCTAAACTGAAGATTTAAATCATTCTTCCCTTTATCAGAAGGTAGTACAGTATGTGAAATTGTATGACAATATTATTTTCACTGTTATATTTATATGGCAAAGATTATGTCTCTGGAAAGTGAGGACTAGAGGAAGATGACACTTATTTGGGCCTAATTTCATCCAGTTTGTCAATGACTGGCGTATATTAGAGAAATCATCTAATTGCTCCTACACTCTTTTAAGGCTGTTTGTGTGTATAGCCCTCTATAGCATAAACTCTGTTACAGAATATTTCAAAAGGACAGCTCACTGAGAATTATATGTTTATAAAGGTTCTGTTCCAAGACAGTTCTTTATGAACATATAGGAAGACTACATTGTGCCAAAATAATTAATAAACTCATTCATAATGACTATCAGACATTACAAATGTATACATGACAGACAACATGTATTTTACCAAACATATAATTTTAGCCTTAAAAATGGCAAAAATGGTTTACATACCTTTTGCAAGTAAATGGTTAAAATTTGATTTATTAAGCAATGCTTCATGGACTATAAAGGCTATTTTGAGATATCTTGACACTCATTCTTTCACAGGAAATGCTGTGTTAGAGTAAATTTTTGAAAACAGAGAAGAAGGAAGCTTGTGAAAGACTTTCTCTCCCTTCTGCCCCAGTACCCCTACTAAAAGTTATGAGGATTGGTGTAATCAGTTAAGACATCGATCACCTCAAATTGGATGGACGCACCTTGTGTAGGCAAAGTATCATTCATCCAAGATATCTCCCACAACAATCCTTTACACCTCAGCCTATGACATTTTAGTGGCTCCTCTGACCCTCAGGGACAGGTTTTCAGGGGTGCAGGGCAGGAAAGTCCTGCAATTTAATCTTCCTTCTGCTCATGGTTCTCAGGCTTTAGTCTTATTAGCATGTCAGTATATTAGCATGCTAGGCCAAGAAACATTTGAAAAACACATCGGCTGTACCGCAAGAGCTGCCAGTTATGAAGTATGTAATGCCTGTGGTGAACATCTGCTTATTAGATTGGATTAGTTAGTGCTAGTACATATTGTTTAAACACACTGTTATAGAATGGAAGAATGCAATACAAACTGATACTTTGGGGAACATATTATCTCTTAAATGGACAAAATTCAACATGGAAATATATGTGCAAGTTGGGGAATCCAAAATAGGCTGACCACCTTGAAAATAGTGTTTTGTACCATTAGTAAATAGAGAAACTCTTGTTATTAACTGGTCACACTGATGTGAGAAGTATCAACATTTAAATACTATTACTGAATAATTGGTTGTTGCAATGCACTGTTGACAGAAAAAGTAAAAGCTTAGCAAGTGAAGATACTATGAGATCCAACAAACTAGATAGCTCTAGAGAAGAGAGAACAGTATAGTATCAGAAATGTTCAAGCAATGTTAATAATTCTAGGCATAAAATATAATTCAGGATTTCTTAAGTTGCTCTTAGTTTATTTTTTAATAAATGCATGTTTTAGGAATATTATTTTGAAATTGAATGGGTGGTTATTTGCTATAAGCTTGTTTGTGAACTTAGAAGGGATACAATTTCTCAAACTGAGGAAGGGGAAAGGATTTTCATAATATTAAGATTCCAAGAATAAGAATTCCAGACAATGGTTAAAAAATAACCATTATATAGTGGGATCACAGGCAATATTGCTTTGATGTATTCCATTACCAATTTTCTTATTGTATAAGAATACAGTAAGTACATTTCACTGTACTATTCCTGAGTACATTGGGATAAATAGTAATAGCAACAAATTAAATTCCAGCCCAAAGTCCTTCTTCTGGGGGGAGATAGGCAGTGGCAAAATTTGATGAATTTGAATTTGATGGTTTGATTTTTATCTATTAAATGGACTTGTATAATTTGTGCACACTTAATACTATGTCTGCCCCCCATTCAGTGAACATTCCATTAGATCGTCTTTGCTGACCAGAAATAAATCTTGACAAACTACCAGTAGATAGAGCCTTCCTATTCCAAAATATATGCAAATACACCCATACATTTTCTACCTTCAGTAATGCAGTATAAAGATCTACTACGATTTTAGTTAGTTTAAAAAACTGAAAGGAGGGGACAGGTGGCAGAGTGCATGAAAGAACTAGATTAAAAAATAGTCTTGAGACAAAATCAGATTTAGCTGGTTTCTGGAATTACTAGGTAATAGTTTCTGTAAGGATCATTCATGTTCAAATCAATTGCTTCTGTTAGAAACCTTAGAATTTTGACTAATAAATGGAGAGGTGCAATAGTGCAAAACTCACTGAAAATCAGTAAATAATTAAAAACAGAACAAATGAGGACAACTGAAACTGGCAGAGAAAACAGAGTTTCAGTTTGCACCAGTAGTGCAAACAAAGCCTATACCTCCTTAAGGTAGGAATTTGTGCAAGAAAACTACAAAGTAAAGCACCATGTTGATGATTGGATCATTTTAGCATACAACGGCACATTACTATATCAGAAACCACCATAGAATAAATCATAAAAAGACAGTTTTGGCCATCTTGAAACTGCTTCAACTCATCAGCTTCATCTGTTATGGACAATTCTGAGAAGCCTTCTGCACATCAAGTTTTCCTACATAGAAATAATTCAACATGTAAATTATTAGAAGTACAAAGTGACAATGTTGTCTTCTATCATGTTTTGGTAGAGCACCTTTTAGCTGAATTTATCAAGCTGATCATTTCAGCATGTAGCCATGGCCATGTATGTGTTCACTCTGCCCGCATAACAGTGCCACTGGCCTTCCAGATTGATTTTCCTATGAAAAAAACTGCCTGGTGGCTGAAATAGCTGAAATGTGTTTTAAATGCCCACTCCAATCTTTGAAACTATGGTAGGCTAAATGGACTCCCTGTAGTGGAGGCACATATTTTTTGTGCAAAGCAGAACTATTTCCTGCCACTTCAGATCTATGTATTTCCTTCCCATTTTGCACTATTTGATGAAACAAGGTAACATGAAAAAAAGAATCTCTGCAAATTAGTTTGACAGAATATAATTTGGCTTATGTTGCTATATCTATACAGTCTGGATAGAGAGATATGGCACAGAGAAAAAGATGGACGGAATTATGATTTTACTGAATATAATTTTCGGAATAGCAGTGCACATGCTCATATAGCTCTGATGGCACTTTATTTTGACAAACTATCACATCTTCTTTTAGGCGTTTCAGTACAAAAATATCACAGTAAAAAGCTTCAAGTGTGGCAATTTTATCTCATAAGTTGTACTTTTCTACAATATTAAAATTCAGGCTAAATTAACACAAGGTCACCACAGAAATGGATTATCAGCATTACTGAAGGCACTGTAATTTTTTGAAAAGTATTGTAGAGAAAGTTTCATTATGCTAGTTATTTCCCCATTAATATTTATTTTCAGTGCTATCCTGATAAGCACTTTGCAAATCCAACGCAAATATTAATACTGATGAAAAAAAGAAAAGCAGTCTGAAATTTGCAATTATGAATTTACCACAATGTTGACTCTATCCAGTAAAGTGCATATCATCAGTTGATAGCAGCTAATGAGACATACTGCCAGCTACACTGAAAAGGTAGATACGAAACTATGAAAATATTTTCTATAACAGAAAATGAGAAAGGAAATATCTCATTACTTTCCAACATATTTATAAGGTTATGGTACGCTTAGTACTAAATACATGAAGAATAGAGAAGGAGAAATAGACACAGCTCATCATACTGAAGTTTTATGACAAAACTATTCTCTGGTTACATCATCTTTCCTATTACACTGCAATACATATTTCACTGTAGGTATTTTCAGTATTTTGGAACTTAAAACTTTTTCTACAACCTGGCCTCTCCAAGTGTTTTGGAAATGCAGTCTCTCTAATTTTCAGCCAATATATTGACTTGGAAATCAGAGACTTCTAGCCACATCACATCTGGCACCAGTTTGGGGAAAACTACTTAAGGCATGGGGTTTTACTAAACAGATCCAGTTAACTGCAGCAGATTAAACTGAGGAAAGCTTGTATATTATTCTGACTTTCGGGGTTAGTGTTCCTTATAGACAATGTCCTTAGTATCCGATACTCTTAAATTTACTGACAACAAAACCAAAGTAATGTTTGTAGACAGATAGAAAAAAAATTAAAATATTATGTCATAAAGGAATACCCTGTTTTTTCCATGACAACGAGTTCTGTTGTATATCTCATTATATTCTCATACACTATGAACTGGAAGATGTTTCAGGCAGTTTATCCCCCTAAGTATTATTTAAATAAAAATGAAATTACAACAGAATACAAAGCTTAGCAGAGAGAGCCTATTTGTGTGCACGCACACGCACACTCCTCTGGAATTGGAGCCAATATGCCTCTGAATGGTAGTTGCTGTGTGTGAGAGAGAATGCCACTGCTCTCAAATTTTGCTGTGAACTTCCCATATAAACCTTACTAGCCACACAGAAATTACCCTTTGGCCTGATCGAACAGTGTTCTTATGTTTCCAAAGGTGTTTTTTTTTTTTGTCTAAGCTCAACTATTGCTTTTTAATATATTTTATGTTTTCTTTTAAAACATTTCGTTCAGTATGAAGTTCCTATTAACTAGAGAGGTGAAGGACCAGGGAGAAAAAACAGAAACTATCATATATATTGGTTCCTAAGTTTTCTCTCCATTTTTTTCCAGTGAGAAATAGAAAATTAGGACATGCAAACACCATTGATTTTAACATATTGCTACATAGCAAATTCGCACTGATGCAAGTATTTTGGATACAACATTCTAAATTAGTAAATATTAGCACAGAATGTATTGATTGAAGAATTTGGTCCTTTTTTGAAGTCTGGTTCAGTTCATAATCTGATAGAGTTAGTACTTTCAGTTATAAATTTACTAGTATCATGTGAGATAAAATAAATATAATTTTGGGACAACTGTTTTTCTCTACAGTTACTCAAAACATGAGGGATTTTAGTCCTGTTTAGTCAGAAAAGGTTTCCTGGAATCAGTTGATACTAAATTCTAGTTAAGTGTCCATAGGACTGTATTTTGTATAGAAAATAGTACATTGCTATGAAGTGTAGCTATTCAAATATACTGCCACTCCTATATAATTCTAGACAACCCGTGACCCATTGGATCATCGTTTCAGAGATATTTCCTTACCAGATTCCTCAATGCTTTCAACAATGGCAGAGCTTCTTTATGTACTGCCTTCACTGGAAAAGTTCTTAAAAATTCAGTGAGATATTCAGAGATGTATCTGCCTTGAAAATAGCCCACGTCATTCATATTGAACTATATAGCACAGTCAAACATCAGGAATTGACCACAGGAAATGTTTTAATGACATTTTGTATTATGTAATAAAATGTTTTATGATAATTTAAATGTCATAAAATGTTTTATAAAATTTGCCAAATTTCAATTCTACTGGAGTCACGGGTCCCAGATTTTGGATGCATTCTGTAAGTTAGCCCATTTTAGGTACCTCGGTTGAAAAATGGTTCACCTATAATGCACTTTTTCTCCCAGTTAAAGGTTACAAAGTACAGACATGAGAATTTTAGTAGTATATAGATTAACATGAATACTTATTTTCAGAGCTTAATTCTAAAATATGAATCCTTTAGTTTCTGCATGATCATACTAAGGTCTACATATTACTTTAAATTCAAATAATAAAATCCTACTTTACTACTATATTGATAGTTTCAATGTTTTCACTTTCCCCTATTTTCTCAACTGCTGAAAAAATAAGTACCTTACGGTACAAATGTATGGATGTCTATTAAGAGGTAAGAGAAACAGAGTTCGATAGGACTTAACCCCAGATAAGCAGATAAAAGATTTCAGCTTTAGACAAAATATACTATGTGATAACACTGGCCAGATTTGAAATTACTGTTCAAATAAAAATGCTTCTATTTTGAATTTTTATAAATATATCAAATAGTACCATTATGTGCTATCTATATATTATATAATTCATGTTCTTTAAGTCTGATAAGAAAATAAGCTTTATATTTCAATTTTCTCATAATGTCTGGTTTTTTTTCTTTTCCCTGGGAAACCATACTAGCCAAAGCATTGTTCTTTTCCACATTCTCAAAATGCATAGGAATGGCTACATCTCTATAAGTCTCATAGCTCCTTATAAAAGCTTTACTTTTTTTAAATTGTAGGTAGAAGCTGGTTCATACTGTTATAAACTTTGCACAGCACTGGATACAATACAGGCTTCTAATTGGGAATCTCAGAGTCAAAAATGGATTGTAAGGTAAAAAAATCAACAAATGCCAAATGTACAGGAAATATTCAGGAGTAATTAAGCTATGAGCCATCTATTAAAGAGTTACGAGTATTACTTAAAGAGACTTTGTTCAGTAGGTATTCCATTTTTACTTCCCGCAAAACAAGCTTAAGTTGGAACATCTGACATCAGTTACGTTATAGAAGTAGAAAGTGGTAGCTTACAACAGAACTGAAAGGATTTTTTGCTTGTTGATGTCAGGATCTCAATCTCACAGTACCCCAAATTGCCATTATTCATAGAACTAAATCATGTTACTGGCTTGTATAAGTAAGCCATACAATGTATTAAATCCATCATTCTGACTTTGATACTTTGGTTTGCAATTCCTTTTTTCTGGGTTAAGCTAAACATGAAAACATGTTACAGCATGCCTCTTTGTAAAAGTAACACAGCAGTTCTTGCTCTTAAATGAATATAATGCATCTTTAAATTTGTGAAAGACGGCTTTCTCTTAAGTTATGTTACAAATGGGCCTTTCCCATACAAATGAAAGACGGTGACCAAGATGAAATACACAAAATACATTGAACACAGACTACATACAGAGTCAAGCTATTGACACAAAGGAAAAGAGAGAGATAAGAGAGTATTTCAAAAGTAGAAGGTAAAAATAACCCACTATACACACACGATTGTGAATCACATCAAAAACATCTAGAGTGTGAGTATCTATATAATTATATCAAAAAAAAGTAGCTGCTACATTTTGGATATCTAAAGCAAGACAAATTTCATATACTTTGATGGAAGGAAACCTAATGGAAAGAAAACAGTAGTGATATATCTCCCATAATAGTGGCAGGTCAACTCCAAAACTCAAGTTGGTATTTTTTTTAAAAAATAAGTAACTAATTTAACACACAGGTTGAAAACCAAAGAGACCTGTGCATTAGTAGTGCTTTTGCATGTACTAGGGAGGAGGCCTGATTTTTTTTTTGTTTGCATCCCTTCAGAGTACATGGAATAGTTGTTCTAGGAGGCCTTCATAGGTCTTTGAAGGTCTTCAAAAGCAGCTTTGGAGAAAGTAATGGAACTACACACAGAAAAAGAGAGTGAAAAAAGTTGCACTGCAGGTAAATGCAATACCATCCTTTGTGTCCTAGATATATAATGTATAGCCCTTGGCCCATAAAGCGCAATACTCCTTTAACAACATCCATCTTTACTTGACAAAAGGTTTGAAATTTTCTAGGTGCATGTCATTTCCCCACTAAATGATGTACCTTCTTCATATTACTCCCTGTTGTAACTTGAGAAAGCAAAAACATATTCTAGAACTGCAACACAAACTTAACTAATGGAATTGTACCAGAGCATGTTTCTAAATTACTAGTTGTTGGACTTATGGTTAGTGGATTTAAAGTGCATCTAAAGATCATGGGTAATTTTAAACCAATTCCATGAGCTACATGACATCTGAATGTAAGTTTAATGAAGCTGATGATTTCATCCATTTTTATCTCTCCCAAATCAGCCACTAAACAGCATTCCCTTCAGTACTAAAAATTGGCTTTACTAAATTTAGTAAAACGATTTACTACAGAAAGATGGTCCTATTAGGGGAGGTTTCGAGGGTAACAGCTGCCTGTCGGTCCGTTCCCATAAACCCAGCACCCTGAAAGAAAACCATACCGTGACTAAAATCTTTCTCATTTATACCACATTAAGCCATAAATTCAACTGGAATATGTGACTCTATAAACATATACCATGAGAAATTCTCCTGATTTGCAAATAATGCAAGTTTCAGGCAGCATAGGAGTGTCATAATGCCTTCAGTGATTTTAGGCACACGGCCAATTTGTCATAATTGGCTACTAGAACTTTCAGACAATGAAATAGGCACTATAAAAATGGCAAAAATATTTAAAAGCTGTTTCTACAATTGTAAAGTGATAATGTTATTTAATACTTTTTCTACCATAAATTCCCTTTAAGCAAGCAAATGAAGTATTCAGAAAAATCTATTAATCTATGAAAGGTGATAGCATTCAGAGATCAAAACAGCACTCATTCAATTAAAACAATTCTTCACAAAGGTGCAAATGGTTCAACTACTGCTTTCCAGGCTCACATAGGCAGGTCAGTACTGTTATGTCTAGTTTTTCTAGAAGTACCGTCGTCTCGTGGCAGTGCTTTCTGCAAGCTTGACATAGCAGCAGTTCTTTCAATATCTATTACAGCATATAGCTCAGTGCGCCTGGTTGGCGTTGGTGGAAGTGGAGTAGTAGGGGTTTTGGGAGTCTGTGGGTTATCAGAGTCACTGCCACCTTCCAAATCAACTTGTATGTAATTGAGTTGCCTGTGTTCTGAGCTTGGTCGTCTAATATCAAAATTAAAGACCGTAGGGGTACAGTCCTGACGTCTTGCATATTCGACTTTGTGAGCACTTGATGGTACTGTTACATTCTCTGTATTGACATAATTATGCATGGGATCTAAATTATTATGATAGCCATTCAAAGAGGGTGTCTTTGGTCCTAAACTGTCCTCCTCCTCTTTGCTTAGCTTATGAGCTTCCCAAACTGGAGGCAAAGATGGAAGATTTTCATAATTTAACAGTGCAGTTCTCCTTTGAGCTGAATTGTTGATGTTCTGAGTATCAGAGGTACTGGATGACACTAGACGACCTCTCCTGAGCCCTGGAGCATTAGGGACAGACATTCTATTTACATTTTCATATGTTAGCTTGTTACCAGATGAAACTTCTTTGCGTTCATCACTGTCATATCCAGTATCCCATTCATTGTTACTATTCCCACTAGCATGAGTGCTGCTACCGCTTGTTTCAGTACTGTTCCCACTAATTTGAGTACTATTCCCACTTGATTCCAGTTTTTCCTTCTCCATTAACTGTCGCTGGACAGGTGTAGGACCCAAAACAAATTTGACTCCTTCAGGTTCCAGTACCACCTGGGCATCCCTGTCATCAGAGCAAGTCTCCTCTTCTCTTGCCTTGTTTGTTTCTGCATTGGGAACCTTTTGTTCCAGAGGTGTGCGCACACTTAGCTTGTTTTTTCTTTCCTCCTGTACACCTGTTGTATTCACATATGTATGGACCTGCAAAAGATAGAGACAAGTGTCAACCTTATACTTTGCCATATTCTTTTTTGCTCCTGATCACATAGATTTATTATACCCAAAAGTGATATACAATAATTTGGACACCCACTAAACAAGAAACTGGGTTCAGGGTATTTCCATCATAAAAAGGATGTATTTTAGCAATGTTAATATAAATATATAATCATGGCTAGTTACAGTAGAATTCATACGTGGAAGAGGAAATTCAGAATAACTTACTTGCTCCTCTGCTACAAGCAAGGGGTGTGTTGACTCTTCACCTACTGAGGGAAGACGTGCACTTCCTACTGAAGGGTGTCTGCTGGAAGGATGTGATGAAGCATCTCCATAGGAGGGATACCTTGGGTACCCATTAGGTAAATTCTGCCCACTCAATCCAGGTGCTGGTTAAAAAGAAAATCCAATTATTTTATTGGTATTAAAATACTATTCCTTCAGAAAATATATATTAATAAATACTAATTCATTACAAGTTATGTTATCAACTGCAGGGACTTGTCCAAGCAGTTGCCAGGAGTCAAAAACTGACTCAAAAGCAACAGAAAAAAAGTTGTAATAAAGGGTTCTGCAGAGTTTCATATTGGCATTCTGTCTTAAAGAAAGCAAAATTCATACTTCATGCTCAGGCTTCCTAGAGCAAAGGGCCACATGTATTAAAAGGGGCTTCATTCTCTGTATTAAAAGGTCTCATGCTCTGTATTAAAAACTGGATACCTGTCTAGAAGCATAGACTGGCTAAAGGAAGGACAGTAAATTGAATCATGTTATAAACTGGTGATTCTTGGGTTTAGCCTGCTCTGCATCAGAATGTACTCGTTAAAATTTATAATCTTCTCCATTCTCAAGACTTGGAGCAACTTTTGAAAAAAGAGTATTTAATTATTCATTTGTGTGTTCAGTTTGTATGATCACCCACTCACTATGCAACTCTGGACAACTAATATCCAGAGGATGTTTTTAATATCCAGTTAAAAACAAGAAAATCAGCTGAAATATAAATCAACATAAATAGTCAAACAATATTAAAGTACCTCTATGCAGTCATGCTGTACTTCGACTGTTCTGTATATTTCTTTAGGATCTTTTAACATGAACAGTACCATACTAAATAAATAATCATTAATCATTATTTATCATGATGAGATTATTTTAACTCTCCACATTTATACAATGAATATTTATTTATAGTTCATATTTCTCAATGAACAAACTGAAACCAAAGAAATAGAGTAATATCAGGTAACAGAAAAGGAAGATAGTCATCCTCAGACATAAGTATGTCCTACAAAGGAAACAAACCATGGTCACAGAAGATCTAGGCCTGGGCAGAGTTTGGGTTGGTAACATACATGTTCCTTGACTGATCCTGCTTCTGCTGCCTAAACTTACCACCACCACAGCTCAGGTCATTGTTCTCCACTGAAGGGCCAGTGTGCTCAGGAGTCAAAATTATTGCTGCTGCAACTCCACCCAGTCCACCAAGTTTCCCAAATTGGAAAACTTGCAGCTGTCACAGCTCACTCACAAGACAACTCTCATGGTTGTTTCAATTATCAACTTAGTCGTCTCCACTCTGCAACCCCCAAAGCATAACGATCTGTCTCTGCCCTCCCACCAGAAACTTTCAATAACTGTTGCTAACGTTCAGTTCCTACCAGGCGCCATCTTGAAAAAATATTCAAGAACAAATCTCTTAGGACAACAGCCAGCATAAATTCTTTTAGTCCATTAATTCCTATATATTTCCTTTAAAATATTAACTGTCACCTGATGTGAAAAAATTACATGCAATAATTATCACTTGAAACATTTAAGGTAAAATTTTTTGGCAAGCTTAACAAAGCATGTAAGCCTAGTTAATGAATCACTCATACATAAACTTACTGGTAGGGGTGAGGGGTGTTCTTGGAACTTCAATCTCTGTTTGATGTAGGTTCCTTTCTACAACCGGCTCTTCTACTACATTTATACTATTATTCTGCATAATTTCTTGCAGCATATTAAATAGTTCCTCTGCACGAGCACACTTGAAGGCAAATATCCCTACAACAACATATAATACATTAGACATCCTCATAATAATATATGATAGCATAATCCATTTACTCATATACCTGTTAATGAAAGAGAACTATCAAATTTAGTTTTTAAATTTTTACCAGTTACAAGTTCCTGCAATTCCAAGGGAGAATTTTGGTATCCATATCAGAAAACATCTTTGGAACAACTGCCTCTTACAAGAATATGGTTTCACAATTAATAAATTTCAAGTTTTCTGCTCAATTACAGTACCAAAATCAATGTAAACTTTGTACAGAAGTTTACAAAGAAGTAAGACTTCCAGTGGGAACATGGCAGACTGAGCAGCTGTGCCTGCGAGCTCCGTGGGCAGAACTGGCATCGTGGCAGTTTTTTCGGGTCAGGCCGGTTTCTCCTGAAGCCCAGGAGCATTTTTCTGGACCAAGGAAAATGCTCAGAATTGACCCATTTGTCCTCCGGATGGAGAGTTGCAACCAGGAGATCGTAAACAGCGTCTGCAATCAACGGGTAAGACTTCGCTGGGAGGTTGGGATATCACCACTTCCAAGCCGCGCTGCAGCCTTAAAGGGACATTAAGTCCAGCCACCCCATTTCTATAGCACCCAATTTATTCATTAAGTATTAGTACCCTAAGAGGCTTTCTACATTAAGGAGAAACGATCTCTCTTGGTGCTTATCGTTATTTTTGTGATTAAATTTCTTAAAA
Organism: Candoia aspera; assembly: GCF_035149785.1. NCBI lineage: Eukaryota > Metazoa > Chordata > Lepidosauria > Squamata > Candoiidae > Candoia > Candoia aspera. The sequence continues at coordinate 46,231,842 of NC_086159.1, forward strand.
CATTTTTTTTAAGTTTTGGATTTTGCTTTCCATCCAATACTAAGAAGGGTTGAGAGTATGTTATCTTCTCCCTGTTATTATTTTTGCACTAATTTTGAAGTTTTTAGCATTTTTCCTACACGTTGAATCTGCCATTCTGAACTTTTACTTTCCTGGCACTACTTTCTCTGGGAATTGTCTGTTACCTTAACTCAGTTCGGAAATTTTCCATTACCTTTTACTTCTGCCAGTTAAGTATCTAGGGGGCACCATAATTTACTGCTTCAGACATGGAGGATCTTAACCAGGCTTTCTCTGACTTTCACTGAGATATTAAAGCAGATATTAAGCAGATTTTTTCTGATTACTGCCAAGTTACTATGCAAGACATTCAGAGCATTGTGGAAAATATGTGGTCTAAAATGTGCCATCTGTCTGGGAACAACGTAGATGAACCTGGAGAATCTGTCAATGATGGAAATGTGAGTGAGATTAGGCTTCTGTTGAAATTCTGGATGAAATTGGCAATGCTGAATTGAAGAACTTAAATGGAGAAATTGAGCTGCAAGACATGAGTGGATTTGACTTTTTGATGGAATGTTATGGAAAAGAAGGGGTTATTATATATGGGAGGTTTTCTGAAGAGAAGCCTGTGTTTGCGAGGGGAGCAGTTGGGCTGTTTGATTTCTTTAAGCGCTGTGCTTATTATGGGGATATGTAAATGTTTTGGTCTATTTTGAAGTGGGTTAAGGGATTAAAAATATTTATCTGGATGGTCTTTTGGCTTTGGATAATTTTACCTATCGTAAATGATTGGGATTATGATTATTAAGGTTTTTTCTTATTCATGTTTTTTGTATTCATGTTTCTTGCATGATTAATCATAATGGCAGACAATATACATGCTTTTTTATTTTTGATCTTTATTACAATAGACAGGAATGCATAGAATAGTAGTAGGAATGGAATAATTAAGTAATTGTTATTTTGGGAAGGAGTTGATTAGGCGATGGTATTTAGCAATTTTTATAATGTGCTAAGGGGTTGACATAGATATAACGTGATTTTGGTTTAATATAGAGTAAGGGATTGATTATGGGAAATTGCTGTATATCCTTGATGTTTAAAGTGGGAAGTCACTTCTTTTTGTAATCTATCTACAAAATTTTCTCTTGTGTTTTCACTTTTTTAGTTGTTTTTTTTAGTTTTTAGTTTTTCTGTATCTTTTATCTTTTTTTGAAATTTAATAAAATTATTTTTTAAAATAAAATGTACAAAGAAGTAAGAAGGACCTGACACAGGGTACACAGTCCAGGTTCATGTCAAGGTTAAAAGCTGAAGAACCAGAAGACAGATGTGAATAGAACAAATGAAGTCAATTTGATTTGGTCTCAAGGATTGAAACCAGAAACAAAGTAAGCAGTATCAAAGATTTGCCTCTAGTATTTCGCTTTTTCCTTCAGCAGCAGTGGAGCTCCCCAACTTACTATCATCAGCAAAGGGAAACTGTATAGTTGCAGCTTTGTATTATTCTTCCATTGAAAGCATTAAGTTGACATTCTTGTTAACAAGTGTGCTACTGCTAGCTTTAGCTTATCTAACTTATTAAAACTATTATGTACTATTCTATTCAAGCCAGTAATAAATTTCAAATTATCCTTCCTTTAAATTGTAATCTATTGACTTTGTGTCATGCAAACTTCACTGACAGTAGGTGGGCCATGTACAATGCTGTCTGGGATGATGCTGCCCTTTGAAGAAAATTGTCTATGCCTGCCTCCAGAAAAGCAGGTTTATAAACTTGAAATGTATTAAAAAAATTTCCTTATAGAGCAACACTTTGAATTTTAACAAGTACGACTCTAAGTAATATGACTTTTGAAATACTCCCATACTGCACCAACTGTAGTTGACATTGTGCAGCTGTAGTGTATAACAGATAGCTTAAATACACAGTGAAGGCAGGCATTTGAAGATAAAATTATTTCTGTAGAGTTACTTGGTACTGAAACATACAACTCACACAAACAGGAAAACAGTATTACATGATGGAATGTTATAGAAAAGAAGGGGTTATTAAACAGTTGGGCTGTTTGATTTCTTTAGGAAAATAGCTCTGTGTTTATTATGAGGATATGTAAATCCCTTTGCCTATTTTAAAGTGGGATAAGAGTTTAAGAATATCTATCTGGATGGTCTTTTGGCTTTGGATGATTTTGTTTATCGTTAATGATTGGGATTAAGGTTTTTTAAAAAATATTCATGTTTGTTGTATTATTAATTATAATGGCAGACAATTTACATGCTTTTTTATTTTTGATCTTTATTATAGTAGACAGGAATGTATAGAATGTAGTGGGAAGGGAATAATTAAGTAATTGTTATTTGGCGGGGGGGAGTTGATCAGGTGATTTATACTTTTTCTTTTCTTTTACTATAAGGGGAAGGAGCAATGGTATTTAGTGATTTTTATAATGTGCTAAGGGGTTGATTTATAGAAATAATGTTATTTTGGTTTAATATAGAGTAAGGGATTGATTATGGAAAATTGTTGTATATCCTTGATGTTTAAAGTCGGAAGTCACTTCTTTTTGTAATCTATTTAAAAAAAATTATCTTGTGTTTTCACACTTTAGTTCTTTTTCTTTCTTTCTTTTTTGTAGTTTTTTGTTTTTCTGTATCTTTTATCTTTTTCTGAAGCTTAATAAAATTCTTTTTTAAAAAAAGGAAAACACACTGGAGATAAATTAATAATTTAGATAGACAAAATAAACCATAAAGACACACACTATTTATACTGAATTTAATCATACTTCATGAGCAAAAAGCTAAAATGATGATAAATAGATGGGCCCATGGACATTTGTGTGTTCTCAAATACAAAGGGACAATTGGATTCTGAAAATATGCTTCAAGATTTGTATTCACATGACCTTCGTTTTTAAAAGCCCATCAATAAAGATGATACTTAACTTTTGAGAATATAAACCTGTTTACAATTTATGTCACTTATCTACACATGAATAACGTGGGAGAGGCTAGAACTGAGCTGTGATTTATACAAGGCCATTATGTGAGTTCAGTGACTCACGAACTGCACTTCCCTGCTATTTGCCTTCAGCAGTTGGTATTCAGAAGCACGTTGTATATCAAAATGAAGACTCAAATAGCCACCGATACAGTTACTCTCTATGAAATTGTTTAATTTTCTCTTAAAGCCCTCTATGTCAGTGGCCATCACCCTATCTTGTAGCAATAAATTTCTTAAGTATGCATTTTGTGACAAATATTTTTTTAGCTTATACTGAACCCATTACCTGAATTCAGTTGTAAAGAGGGAGAAAAAAACCACTCATACAGTTCCTTTCCAGCATGTTATCTCTCTGTGGTCCATTTCTAAATTAAAAATCTTTCCTTATGAGGAAAGTGCTATGATATCTTCATCATATTATTGCCCCTTTCTCTCTTTTTTCTTCTCTTTTTTTCCCACTGTTTTCCCTATGTGGCCACAGATTTATGGCCACTGTTATTTTAAAAACTTTTTCCAATAAACTCTAGTTGAAACATGTCTTTTCCTGCTGTCACTGAACATTGAATTGATGGTGTTCAGGTCAATGAAAACATGACTCTAAAATTGCTTTCCTGATCAGTGAATGCTAGTTAGGTTAATACTTCTTTCTAACGCCAATAAACTTCCTTAACAACATAATCCTATGCTGCAGGAAAGTATTTCAGGCTGAAAAGGTTGGGTTTCCCTCTCCAAATAGACAGTTCCAACCTTATGGTTGAAAGGGGAAATCTGATAGATACCATTCCTCCTAATTTCCCTCCATGGCAGATTCTTTTTGTCACTGGGTATCCCCAGTGTTGGAAAGGCCTAAAAAGGAGGGGAAGGGGCACAGGAAGCATATGGGCAGGGCTAAGGTTCCAGTCTCCCCTCAGTGCTCCCAGCCCTCTGCCAGACATAGCTTTTGGCCAGCTCCCATATTGATCTAAATATAGTCTCTCCGTTTGCCTGCAATTGACATTTTAAAAATAGAAATATGAAAAAAAAAAACCTATGAGATAGAAAACACTGGCCTTTTGCACTTGCCAGTTGGTTACAAGGAGGGCTTTGAATTTGTCAGAGCACTTCAAAAGTTCAAGAGAATAACTGTATCCATGAATGGGATTTCATTTAGATAAACTAATTTGCTTAAAACTACAGTTGATCCAGGTTGGTTAATACCCATGTATTTCCAAGTCTTCGTATGTCACCAACACTATTACTTTACTTCATATATGAATTCCATCTAACAGACTTATGAAATAGGGGACTATTTATACATACCTGGTCCAGTTTGACATCTTCGACCACTCTCAAATGAGAAGAGATTGGAATCATAGCCATAACGGCGCAGACAGAGATAATGCCACTTGACAGAATCCCGTTTATGGGTATATAAGATTAATTCTGTATCTGTAAGTTCCATTATACCAGAACCCAATTCATTACCATCATCATCCACATTAATAACCTAGAAAATATATATTTTTAGAAAATAAACTGATAACACAATTCACATAATCAAAATCAAATATTTATACAGTTTAATAACAACCATATACCTTACTAAACATAATTGAGCAAATCTTTATTAAAAACTGCTAGATAATAGAAAACAAACCTAGCATGATTACAAGAATAATACATAGCTCATAGGTATTTTATTTTTTTCCCCAAAATGTGAAAATGTTTCTGCAGGCCACAAAATATATTTCGTATCTTTCCTTCATCCATTTCAGTGAGTTTAAGTAGATATCAATGATTTGGTGATATGGATTATGGATTATTACATCAACTATTTCTCGTCTGGATATGTTACAGAAAGAGAAAAATCCAAAGAATCTCTGTGGTAAATAATAGAGAACCTGTACACTAGTAGTACAAATAATATAGTAGGGTGTGGAGTATGTTTTTTTGCAGTTTTTTGATCTACAGCTGTCAAAATGTCTGAGCATTAGCTCTGCACTGATGGGAGTTGTAGTCCAAAATAAGGCAAGCACAGGCTGCCCAGCACTGTATCTCAAACTTACTTAGCTCTTACTTTAACAATCAGCTTGAAAATTGAGTCAGTTCAGAATTTTAAAAAATTACCACAGAAATCTCTATCAGTCCTTACAATTAATATTTTTCCTTGCCGATCCTAAATCAGAACTTTGCACTCAAAAGTTTCCATGTAGAATTGTACCTTGAATTTGTTTTGATGGTTGTCAGGGTCTGTTTCTTTATCAGGACAGCTACAACAGCTACCCATGACTTCTTTAGAAGACCATGTGATTACTACAGCAAAGTAAAGACAACAGTTTTAAAGATGAATGCAATACAGAGAAATGGAAAATGAAGTCCAAAAAATTGCAAAGCATTCAGAAAATGTATGATAGGTATTATAAAGCAGTATGGAGAGATCAAATATAAGGATGTCTAACAGAAAAACAGTATGTTTAAATGCTTGAATAATGTACCAGGAATTCCACATTTCTAAAATATTGTATTTTTAGTAATGAAACAACTTATTTGATAATGCTCTTATAGTTCCCTTATACAAAAGGAAAGGTAACAAGAGTGAATGCAAAAATTATATGAAACTTAGTTTGTTAAGTCTGCCTGGGGAGGTGCTGGGCAGAATTGAATGAACCGAAATGATTTGCAGCAAATTCTAGATTGCTTGATGCAACAAGGAATACAGATCTGAAAATTAATGTATCACAAACCAAGGCAGGTGTATTTGATGGAAAAGTAAAGCAAATGCTGCAGGTTTTACACAAATAATGAAAAATTAGAGCAAATAGATGAATTTGTATACCTTGGCAGAATGTTTTCTAATGATGGGGAAATATGGAGAAATATTAAGATATGCAAATTCTGGCAGAAAGGTAGTGGCAGTACCTCTTTCTAAAAGAGGGTTACAGCTAGAATGCAATACTAAACTGGCAAAGGTGCTTACTGCCACAGAAACTACTTGAGCAGGAAAATAAAAGCTGGAGAACCACAAGATGTACTGTATGTCAAGTAACCTTACAAACTTTTTTTTTTTTGCTAATTAAAAGGCACAATAGAAGCTGTGTTGTTTTGGAGCAAGAGCTCCTTACATTCCATCTACTTACAGGACAGGAAATATAATAATAACTGTATACCTTGGAATTCATTCATTCATTCATTCATTTTCTATCCCGCCTTTATTATTTTTATAGGATGATTTCTGATTCTGGTAGAGAAACATCTGACTGAAAGTAAATATACTCACCTAGATTTGGCCATTAATATTCCTAGCCTGTGGTATAGCAACAGTACTCCTTTCATACTTCAAAACATCATGTTGTCTTTCCAGATAGTTACTTGACCTATAAATCAAAGTTTAAACAAACTGTAAAACAAAATTGAGAAAAGAGCTTTAAATAGAAAACTAGCTCTAAAACAAAACAGTTCTTACTATACTGTTATGAACCACTACTAATTTATGTTCCTAATGAACAGGAACAGGGTGTATGTGTTCACATGTATTATATATAACAAAAAAGAAACAACTTTTTGAGTTCAGTGTACAACAGAAGACTCTCCACTGAAAGCATCTTCTGTGAAAGGATCTTCTATTAGATGATGACAACTTTTTCACATTCCTCATCCATTTTAATAGACCATATTCAGGAAAAGTTGTAGATACTTTACATCCAGCAATCTTGATTTCTGTATAGTGAGTAGCACTGTACAACCAATGTGCCATTCCATCAAAAGCTAAGGATGTAGTGTTGATTCCTAAACACTATGCCAAAGCGGTCAACACTCATCCCTCAAGATGTTGGACTGCAACTCCCATCATCCTGTATCCCCATATTGGCTGGGAGATTGTTGATCAACATTAAGAGAGCTACATGTTGCTTACCTCGATCTAATTTAACAAATCACATGTACTGTGTTATATTGTACTTAAATTACATTAAAAAGAGCCATTGATATTTTTTGCACCTATAATATCTAACATACTTTGGGTAGTGAACTATATGAAAATCTCATTTGCAATAAAACAGATCTGAAAAAGCTGGAACATAGTCATGTTTATATATGTGAGAAAGAGGAAAATGTAAGAAAGGAAAAACTGGTCAACAACCAGTGTCATAAGGTAGTTGACCAGTTTTTTCTTTCTTATATTTTCTTCTTTCTCACATATATAAACATGACTACACAGGCAGTAAGGATTTTGTTCCACAACTTTAATGAAGAAAATAACTTAAAACTCTCAAATATTCAATGTACTGTACAGATAGTCCTCGCTTACCAACTGCTCATTCAGCAACCATTCAAAGTTATGATGCTGAAAAAGGAGATTTACGACTGGTCCTTGAACATGGGGCTATCCGCAATTTGGGTGCTTGGCAACCAGTGTGCATTTACAATGGCTGCAGCATCCTGCGGTCATGTGATCACCATTTGTGACCTTCACAGCTGGCTTCCGACAAGAAAAGTCACTGGGGAAACCAGCAGAAAGTCACAAGTTGTGGTCACATGATGTCACACTTAACGACACCAGCCAGAACTGACACTGTAAGTTGGGCTTGGTCACGTGATTGTTCCACTTTACAACCATGTTGCTTAGCGATGGAGTTGCCAGTGCCAGCTGCAGTCGGTAAGTGAGGACTACTTATAAAAGGAATGGGAAAACAGTTCAGTAGTATTAGCTGAACACAATGAAGCGTAAACCACCAGATGAGTTTGACTTAAGAAAATGGTCTTTGTACATCCAGCCATCTCTCAGTAAACCACATTTTAGCTAGTAGACAAGCATTAAACCAGAATGCATCAAATCTGAATGGATTCCAATACTTGGTTGGGTTCATATCTAATTCTAGTATTTAAATAGCAAATTTACTGGGGCAGCAGCATTAGATCGATTGATTGATTGATTGATTGATGTAAAGCTGCCCATCTCAGCAAGTGATTCTGGGTGGCAAACAATAACAAATACAATAAAAACAATGATATCCTGAATTCAAAAATACATAGCAGCTGAGAAAAACAACACAGATAACAATGCTAATACAGCCAGGAAACAGGTCCTCTCACACACTCAGGCCCCCAGGCCAGGGCACAGAACCAGGTCTTTACTCCCTTACAAAAAACCAGCAGGGTCAGGGTCTAATCTCCAGAGGGAGAATGTTCCATAGGGTGGGTGCTACGGCAGAAAACGCAGGCCTCCTGGGCCCTGCCAACCAGCACTCCTTAACCAATGGAGCCTGAAGCATGCCCATCCTGCCAGACCGGATTGGACAGGCAGAAATGAATTTATCTGTTTTAAACATCAAATTTCTTGCATTAGAAAAATCTGTCAACATCCACTTCCCGGGGGTGGGGGTGGGGGGACAGGTGTTAATATTAGACACAAGTAGTAAGTTTTTAATACTTAAGCAGAGAATGCTATAATTTTCTCATAGAAGATTATAAAAGACAGGCTTAAAAGTATGATAAAGAAAGTGGAAAAAAGTTTACGAAGAAATTTTTTTGCTAAGTTTCATAACAAAGTACTACAGCTGCTTGTTTTCAGAACATGGAAGAGACTACATTTAGTTTATAAAAACATTCTTTAAATACCACGACATTAAAAGGCTCAGAAAAGTAAAGACTATGTTCCCCAACATCTTAGTTTAATCTTGAAAGAGCTGATAAAAAGGAGGTTTAGTTGAACTTCTCCATTTGTGGGGAAAAAAATCCAACATTTTGAAGGAAGAAAGCTGAAATCATGAAACAACACCATACACAGATGATAAAATCAGAATCTTCCTGAGATCTTGCTTAATAATTTATTTCACCAAACATAAGAAGCTCTGCTAATTATATACAACAAAATACAGGAATTATTTAAATAATTATTCAACTATTTTCCACACTTCCTGCATCATCCCAGCATAGTCAAGCTTGTAGAAACATGCTGGGATCTACTAGTTTTTATTTTTTTGAAATTACATAAAGCTCCTAAGAGTACTAGTCCATTAAAACTGAAAATAGTATTTAAATGCCAGTTGATACAATACCCGCTTCAGTAGCGAATGCTGTGAAAGCATGGTTTAGAAAACAACAGATACAGAAATAATATATGTTTAATACTGTCTTTGCTTCAGTCCAGTATTTGTTTTGGCCAAAACAAAACAAAAACAAACATTTATTTCACAAACGGGGGAAATGTCCTTAACTTACACATCTGATAAAAAAATAACCTGCTTAAATATCTTGCAATTTATGGTACTTATAACCTTTTGATTCCTGAGTATCTTTTTATTCAACATATTTAAATATGTATTTATTTCTTGAGACTTTATCATGTTTGAAGATATCAGTTACCAACTGCCTCCCTATTCAGAGCCATCAAACTGCTCTTAATATAGTTTTCTTCACATGAACTAGCTGCAATCCAATATTTGGTAAGATTGGTTTTCCCATACCATATCCTTCTCTCTTAGATAAATGTATTTTCAAGCTACAGTACTGTTATTTAAAATATCATCTCTTCTGCTCTTCCATTACAGCCAGCTAGGTTTCTCCCTTTTCAAACCTAGAAGTCAGAATATAACAGCAGCACAAGCAAATAGAGACTGGATTCATGTGTTACGCTAAACTATAATATTAGTGTGGTTTGGGTTGTGTGCACATAATCACTGCGGTAAATTGGGCATGGTTTATGTTTTTCCATGATAACTGATCCCAGAAATCATAATTTAATAAACTTTGGATTAGTGTAATGTGTGACTTCCCAGAATATCTCATTGTCCTCATGCAAAACTATAGTAATACACAGGTATGGATGCTATAGTCTGAACAGAAGATAGCGAAACAGACTGGCTCCAGGTCAGCAAAGGAATGAGACAAAGCTGTATACTCTTATTTATTCAACCTGTAGGCTGAATATATATTGAGAAGCTAGATTGGAAGATGAGTGCTGTTTTAAATTTGGAAAAAGAAGCAACAGTAACCAGCACTATGCTGATAGTCAAAAATTGAAAGGACATGGAAGTTCTAGTAATGAAAGTCAAGGAGCACAGTGAAAAAATGGGACTAAAATTAAATATAAAGAAGGCCAAACTAATGGCAACAGTACTGCAAGAAGCCTTGGAGTTGACATTGAATATATTAAAGTGGTGGATAGCTCCTGCCTTTTAGGACTGACTATCAACAATAAAGGAAGCAGCAGTCAATCACAGACTAGTACTTGCTAGAGTAGAAATGAAAGCCTTGGAAAAAATATTAGGACGCCAGGATGTGTCAATACCTACAAAAGATCAGAATCATTCAGGCAACGGTTTTCCCTGCGACAGTCTATGGAAGTGAAAGTTGGACTGTGAAGAAGCAGAAAGAGTATTGTCGCTTTTGAATTTTGGTGTTGGAGAAGACTTCTGAGAATACCATGTTTGCATGTCCTTCCTGTAGAAGTCACTATTAAAAAGTTGCACAGGACAGGGATAAAGCAGCAGTGAATGCACTCAGATCAATCAGCTGAAATGATTTAATGGGTTATGCAAAATTCTCTGAGTCTTTACTGGGTTAACAGCTTCTAAACTCTGTATGGATTATGAAGGGCCATTCCTGTGTGTTGTTTATCCAGGCATTATCTTAGTCCACTCAGTCTTCTAAATAGCAAAATAATTTGGAGGTGGATTCAGGGCTTGGGCATCCACAGTAAACCATATTCAAAATCCCTGAGGGCATGTGAGGACCATAGGTTGCCCACTTCTGGTCTAAATCCTGCCTACTTTTTCCTGGTACAGAAGAGAACAAAATGGTGCCTTTTTGCAAATTGGAATTAATGTTTCAGAAATGCAAATAATGTGGAAAGCAAAATGAATAGCCAATAACATTAACAGTACAAAGATAAGTATCTACAATTCAGAGGGTAGGTAGACTTTTTTTCCTGAACACAGTTCTGAATGTTTCTTCTTACTGTAAGAGGGTAAATCATGAAATCCAGAGTCTGGAGACACCCATTATCTCTGCAACTGCAAAATAAATGCTACGGAGAGATAGACAGTAGCATCTTACTACTGTGCCTCAAAACTAAAAATGTAGAATTGCTCATTATAAACTCCTTAGCTCCTAAAAAATGAAGTAATTGAAATTCTCATACAAACTCAACAGAATTATAGGTTACTACACACCACCAATATTGTGTTTAGTACTTGAATATGTGTGATTAGAAGAGCTAATGCATGATCACATCAAATTCCTTCCCTCAACTTACAGATCAAAAACTTGCCCACTCAGCTACATTCTTCTTTAAACAGCCACTGTTGCCCTGGTAACTCTATGCTGCTGACACAGGCAGCTGGTCCATTTAAAGTCAGCCCTAGCTGGCAACTGAATTGCTTGTTCAACCAGTTGAGAATAGATTCTCTAATTTTCAAGTACTGTTTGCTACTAGTTTTCAGATTTATTCAAGATTAAATCCTCCTTTTTAATTTGAAAATATTCAACTTTGTTATACCCACACTCTTCATTTCTAGCAATACAAATACAATACAAATTGTGTGTGTGTGTGTGTTTACAACTTGTGCTTTAGCTTAAGGACATAATGGAAGAGACAAAAGAAGCATTTTTAATTAACACCTATAACAGCACATACCAGAGATTCTTATGTATTCATTTTGCATCTATAGTATAGAATGATGTAAATATAATGCAATATAATGTAGTTTAATAACTACATAAATTTTAAACATTAATAGAAACCTTCTGCAAATGACCTCAAATCACTCTTGGGTATATAAATTTCCAAAAGCCAAGATTCTCTCCCCCCCTCAAAATAAATTAAAAGTAGAGACACATTTTAGTCCTGTGGTTCAAAAATTTTCCAATGCTCAAGAAATCCTACTCACTGTGTCTCTGGATCAGTTATTGTCCTGTATCCTCCTTTCAGATAGGCAATTCTGATTCACCTTAATCTAGAACTATTTGATTATTCTTACCAAACCTGATGTAAGGGTTTGGTACCAAACAGGATTATCTGCCTTTAGCCTTGGCCAACTGGAACAACCTAAGGCTAGAGCAATGAATCAGATAATGAATGGATGTTCTTTATAAGAAAGTAAATACTTTGGGCTTCCAAGGATTGGTTTTTAAGTCTTTTATCACATTACTAAGAATTTTTTTAAAATCCATTCAATTGTGTTCGATTCTCGGAGACTGCCTGAACAAATCTCTGTAGTTTTCTTGGCAAGGTTTTTTTCCAGACGTGGTTTGCCATTGCCTCCTTCCTAGGGCTGAGAAAAAGTGACTGGCCCAAGGTCACCCAGCTGGCTTTGTGCCTAAGGCAGAACTAGAACTCATGGTCTCCTGGTTTCTAGCCTGATGCCTTAACGACTACACCAAACTGGCTTGTTAATTCCTGTAGCATATTACTTAATAACAATTTTTGACACAAACCAAAATTACCTGATCTTGTTTATTCGATTATAGTTGATAACCTTTATTAGGGTGACAAATACTAATGCTCACTTACAGCCCAGGACTCCTGCATGCATCAAAACAGGAAATCAAAGACAAGCTGCAAGAGCACCCTTATTTAAAACAAAAATGAAAATAGAGATTCTCCTACTCTTCTGCCCATCTTCCACCTATGAAGTTAGAGATTGCTCTTCTGCCTATCCTACACACATAAAGATGCAAGACCACTCAGTTCCAGGTGTAGAACTTCTGTCAACAGTTCTCCAAGCTGGTATGAATCATCTTACTAGTTACTACTGTGTATGCAAGGCTTATTGCTGAGTTAAGCAAAGGTATAGAGTAAGAAGCTAACAAAGATTAGCAGCTTCTTAAACTGATTAAGAAGTGATAGAAGTGCTCAGGAACATCTTACTAAAACAGACATTTTGCCATCTTGAAAATTTATTGCCATCTGAATGCCACCTGGAAATGCCATCTGGAAAATGCCATCTGCAATCTGGAAAATGCCATCTGGAAAGATGACAAATGCCATCTGGAAAAAATTTAACAGACATTTTTCCATCTGGAAAAGAAAAATGTACATAACTCGCCTACCAAAATTAGCATTGCCAAATTTTAATTTCTAACTACTTGCTGTATTTAATATGAAATAACCATACACTGGTTGGAAGAAAAAAATCATATCTAGCTAAAGTAATCTTCATGCTAGAACTTAAAATAGTTGCATACTAAATGTAACTTCCAGTAACCTATAACGAAAGCAAGTCAGAATAATCTGAACTATGTTGAGGCTGATCCATATACATATTAGTACCAAGTATGAAACAACTATGATTATTAAACATGAAGCAATGACCACTTGTAGGTATATAGTGGATTCTATTTCATATTAAATTATACAAACCCCACCTTGTTTGCTAGCTATTTTCTTACTGCACATCATAGATGCAATCATTTTTGTTTTTTCATATCTAATTCAAACCATTGTGTGCTGTGCATTTTTCTGCACACAGAGAATAAAATACTTCAGCAACGTATTTGCAGTTATTTTAAGAGCCAGCATGGCTTTGTTAAAAATAGGTCATGAGAGAGAAATCTTGTCTCTTTGAGAACATAATTTCAGTGGACAAAGGGCATATAATCTACCTTGATTTCAGTAAAGCTTTTGCCAAAATTCTACATGACTGTTAAAGTGTGACTCAGACGGCACTACACTAAGGTGGGTGCACAACTGGCTGGCTAACCACATTCACAGAATCAGCACTGATAGCTCCATGTTGAGTCGGAGAGCAGTAATCAATAGGGCCCCTCCTGTTATATACAGAATTGCCATAACTGCCTTCAACTCTCAGAGTACTATCTTCTTTTGAGTAGTTTCTTCTGTTTAGGAAAGAAGTGTACTGTACATGTGATATTTCTTGTGGAGGTACTATTAAAAATGAACTGAGAATGCCTTCTCCAACAGAACATGTTTAGTTAGAGTTAAAAAGGCTGATGTGCTTAAGGTACTTTAAATTTGTTGGCTCAGGAGGGGAACTGTCCATTGAGGAATGCTGCATAGCAACAGTGAGTGTCCTGTAGGTAAGGATCCAATTTTTCATATAGAAAGGGGAAACTTAGTCTCATAGTTTCATTATTCATTACCTTTAGAATCTCAGGTGTTAGAATCTCATAGCCAGCATGGCCAGTGTTGAAAATTCTGGGTGTTGAGTTCACAAATCTGGAAGTTGCCCAACCTGAGGAAAGCTGACCTGGAACATCACAGACTCACAGCTGTATGCAAAAGTTCAGGGACCCCTGGTCAAACTGTATGTTTCAATGAATCCCTAAGTGAACATCCCTAAACTGACACAATCCCAATAAGATATAACAACATCTTTCTGCAAAACTGGATTCCTACTTATTTGCAGTTGATCACAGATTCAAAATAAGAAAACAGAGAATTCAGAAGACGCAGTAGTTTGGATATCCTTTCAGTCACTATTTTGTAACAACTTTTTTGACACAAATAACAGCTTTGAAATGTTTCCTGGAACCAGCTAAAAGTCTTTCTGTTCTTCCTTTTGGAATTCTTTTCTCAGCCTTCCTTGCAGTTCACTTCTAGCTCAGAAATATTCTTAGGTCTCCTTGTATGCATTGCATTTTTGAGATCTCCCTATTGATCTTCAATAATAGTCAAATTTGGAGATTGTGGAGGCTATTCCAAAACCATTTTCTTTCTTTACTACAAATACTCCATGGCTAATTTGGAGGTATTTTTTGGAATGTTATCTTGCTGATGCAGAGCTTCCCATTCAGACATAAATATGTTGGTGGTGATAAGAGGTACAAAGGGTATATCTCTGGTGAGATTGTCTAAAATCTCCACCAGTGGAGAGATACAAGCTGGAAGCAAGAGATGGAACTATCTTATATCCAAACTCATAACAGAGCAGAGGCACTCGGCCTGTAGGACACAGATCTGAAGACAGATAAAATGAACAACTGAGGTTATGGGTGCCATGTGGCGCAGTACTTGGAGAGTAAAACAGGCTCTTATTCTTGCTAGAGAGGCCGTCTTTTTAGCATTCAGAATTGTGGTAACAACAGAAAAGCAACTATCTTGCTAAAACCTACTGTTAAGGTTTTGTACCACATATAGTGGTTAAACTCTTACTCTGCATTCCAAAACAAAAACAAGATTAAAGATCTTGTAGAGTTAGGAACCATAAATACGAAGAAGTTCTCAGTCTACTAACATACAATCATCCTATTCTTTATATATGTTTGTTCCCAGGTTTAAACCTTGGGTCTCTACCTCCTACCTTGTCTTGTATATGTATACGTAATTTTTATTAAAGAAGTTTTAAGAAGATAAAAGCAATACAAATGTTAGAAAAGAAACAAAAGTAAAGAAGAATAGTGAATAAGAAAGAAAATAGAAAAAGGAAGAAAAGATTATAAAGAAGCAATTTCTGATCTTTTTGACAGCAGTTATAAATGCATTTATACTTTACCCTCTGTCTCTAAGGTTACATCATAACTTCCTTCTTCCATAAGCTACCCTTTCTAGTCATCAAACTCATAAATCACAAATTCATTTTTTTCTTCCTTCAGCAACTACCTCCTACCTTTTCAATGCCTCTATGTCAAGGACATTATCACATGGCTCCCTTCTAGAACTGTGCTGCTCAACTTATTTAAATTTACTTACATGGGGGGTTAGAAAAAACTATTATCATATTTGTAGATAATACAAAGATTTGGGGCAAGAGGATAGCAAATGTGTAGTATTAAGATTCAGAAGGATCTTGACAGATTGAACAATGGGCAAAAGTCACCACAGTGAATTTCAAGAGGGACAAAGTCAAAGTTGTAGATTTGGGTAAGAAAAATCAAGGACATGTGCAATAGGATGGTGGGGGGGGGGAACCATACTGGGCAAGACATGCAGAAAAGATATGGGTGTTCAGAGGATCCCAAGTGTGAACCAACAGTGTAATGCAACTGGGAGAAAAAAAAGAAAAAAACAAATGCAAAATCCTAGGCTTGCACAAAAGCTGTGCTGGTTCAAGAAAATATGTGCTTCAATTAAAATGTTATGGAAGCAACTGACAGAGCAGTGACATAACTCTCCTGGAACTCAAAAGCATATTTTTCTGAGTCCACACAGCTACTGTGCAAGCCTAGGAAAGGGCTTATGTACAGTAAGAGCACACAGATCTTTGCCCATCTCAGATCCAAATACTGCATACCTCTAATTCAAACAAGCCTGTTTTAGTAAACGCCTGGCAGTGCATCCAAGACTATTAGGTGACCTTCTCCAAGTAAGTAAAGGAAAGGTTAGTCCCATCCAATCGGGAGAACTTGCTCCCACAATGCTAGGACTTACAAATCTGGGTCTTTAAGGGACACAAGGTTGAGAACCAAATGGCTTGTAACAAAAGGATAGAAATGTCCTATGGGCAATTTTCAAGGAAGAAAAGAAAAAAAAATTATGAGTTGTAAACAAATAAAAGTTAAGTAAAAGTAAAGATAAAATAACAACATAAAGTAGAATATTCTAATCAAGGACTATTGTCTGAAAATCAAATATGCTAACATGTTAGACAAAGACAAATTGGAGGAGTTCAGCAGCAGTCACGCAATAGTCATATGGGGCTCTAGAAGGTACCAAATAGAGTTTTGGATAGGCAAATAACCCATATATGCGAATCAGTGAACACCCCAATGAACAAAATATTTGTTATAAGGTTATGCACCATCATTTGTGTCCGTGTATGTGTGTGCGCATGCATGCACATGCCCCTTCAAGTCAATCTTAACTCCTGGTGACTGCCTGGACAAGTCCCTGCAGTTTTCTTGGCAAGATTTCAGAAGTGGTTTACCAGTGCCTGCTTCCTAGGGCTGAGAGTGTGTGACTGGCCCAAGGTTCATGCCTAAGGCGGGACTAGAACTCATGGTCTCCCAGTTTCTAGCCTGGTGCCTTAACAACCACACCAAACTAGCTCATCACTAACATATGACAATGATAAGATGATCAGTAGTCATTATGGCTCACTGGGCATATGTGTTTGGCACTGTATGAACAAATTTTAATATATCAGACAAAAAAAAATAAAGGTTGTGGAGAAAAATTACTATTTTTCTGTGGAAGTCTTCTAGAGGAAAACAGATAAAGTTGGCAAAGATATGCAAGAACTGTTAGCAGATAAAAGAGACAGTAAATTACACTGCAGCCCTAGGAAAGGGAGCATGAGAAAGAGGCTCATAATAACTCACTTTTTATTACTATATGGTATAAGATGTGGCAGACAAAAATTCTGGTAGGCTTTCAAGATTATACCATACAAAAACCAAGTTCCTGTAGTCCTTGTGGTGTTCGTTTACTGACCTGGTCTACCTCAAAGAGCTGGCATCAAGTTTGAAAGTCTCACTATTCTCTAATCAGAGAGGCACTGAACCTTGCCTTTGATCATGGAGATGGCATCAGATCTTCAGGGCACCCCACTATCTGCAGAACAACCTCCTGAAGCATTGTTATAATATCAATAGCAAATGCATATACAAATAACAGACCTCCACAATGCCATGATACAATAAACACAGCATTTGAGGCAAGGCTTGCCTCAGCCAGCAGTGTCTCATCAGTCCACAGCCCAACCAATTATTTCTTTGCTGTTGTAGAAGTTCTCATGAAAGCCTAATTTGTATTTTTGAGGAAATTTCTAATTTTCTGGGAAACTCTTACCACTGCTTCTGTCATTTGATTTTGAATCAATAATTGCTAGACTGTCAAGGAATAGTTCATGTACTGCATATAATCTGTTTTAATGGAGCTAAATTGCTTCTCAGTATTGAGCTTTAAATTTCAGTGTTGCCGTATAGTTTTCCACTTCCTCTTATACATAAAGTAATGAAACAAAAAAGGCCAACTTTTGTCATAGTTGTCTCCAATATGCAAGTCTTATTTATAAACAGGAATTACATATAAAAACTTGAAACCAACTTCCACTGCAGCACCAACTGCACTCACATTAATTTCTAAGTCCTTATTCACTTGCTTTGTCACTCAAATTAACTAGATAACTAACCTTCCTCTCCACCCACAACTCTACAGGGATCTTTTTCAGCTTCTCTGTTTAAACCTTTGATTATCTCAGTCATGTGAAAAGCTTAGATAAGCAAGAAAGAACTTGACTTGAACAAATAATACCTTTAGTATATCTTCACTAAATATAACCTAAGTACTAAAAAAACTAAGATTTTGTATACCAAGGCAAACAAATGAACTGGGGTACTCCTAGTATGTCTCTGCTGCACAAAAAGTGAAAGATTCCTGGGGTTGAGATTCAAGTAGCTTTCTTTGGCAAGAATACAATACATTAGTTAATTCCCATCACCTTCTTTGTTTTATTTGACATCTCAGTCTAACCTACATCTCTAGGCTTTCCTGATGTTCTCCATGCATTTAATTTGCTAAATTCCTAATCTGAAGATTTGTGATTTAGAATGATTTTTGTTATTGGGCCCTTTTTTCTTTTCCACTTAATGAAAAATGACATGAATCAAAGGAGGGATAAACAGTTTTTCAAAGAAGATCACCCAATTTGCACTGAAGCACCACAGCTTGGTAAAGGCATGCCTACAAGAGTGAGTGAGTGTGTGTGTGTGTGTGTATGTGCACGCGCATGCAGCCCGCTATGATAATGAGGACTGGATACATTAAGTGTTTGTTTTTAAGACAAGATTCTCAAGACTCTGCATATGCTGAAATACAGAAGAAAAGGTATAGATCTAAAGTGCGCTGATTTGTTTTTTGCCAAAATTTTGTTCACTAAAATATAATGATCTGTTTAGTAAGAAACACTGTCAAAACTCATCTTCTGCAGATCTTTTTGAGAACATGCTGTTTATATACTAGTATTTCTTTTATGCAACTTTTATGGGAAAACGTACCTTTTTCAATAATATGTTTTATTTAAAATAGTCTACCATTCTAACAACAGGACTTCTGGTTGTTATATGTTCACACTTCTTCAAGTTGATTTGGATAAACATATAAACTTAAAGACATCCAATAAGTTAAGAAGGCAGATGATGTTTATATATTAGGATATATAACATGTACTGTCAGGTATATAAAATGTACATGATATACCCAGTAAACACTTATCACAATAAAATAGTCTGTGTTGTTGAAAAATACTAAAAACCTATGATGTAGAATAGCATAGAAATGAGAAGTTGTAGGAAAACAGAGTCAATCAAATGTAAATTAAATAGCAAAGGAAATGGATCCGAACAGGTTGAAAAATAATTGACCCGCTGAACAGGAGATATAGCGGTAGCACTATGAGATCTTTCAAATACATGAACAGATGGGACTACCTCAAGCAGGCAAGGCTAAATAAATAGAATCTTCAATTTCAACCCTGTTAAAAGACAATACTGTCCTAATGGACATGTCAATGAATTTGCAAAACTACATACTTAGCTATAAATGCAATGTTACAATTCCCCTATTGCACAATTTTTTTAAAAATGTACTTTTTTCTTCTTTTCACCATTTTTAATTAAAGGTGTTATGCCACCAACTAGATTTCTCAGCAGCTTACAATAAATAAAAAACCCTAAGATATTAAAATCAAAATGTAGGTGAGGAAGGCAAATTTCTTTATCAAAACTGGTCTACCCATTAGTTGCGAAAGCATATTTTCAAACTATGGGAAAACAAGATAAGCAGAGTAAAGATTTATTTCTATAAAAAGGGTTTATATCGCAAAATCTGGATAATACAACAAACATTAAACATAACTAAAATGTATGCAGCCCAATATTCGAAAGAAAATCTACTAGAAACAAGATTAACCCATGTGGCCAACTGAAATATTAAAATTAGGGAATATTATTTTCTGCTGCTTTTTGTCACCTACTTTTCCACTGCTGATTTTTTAACAGCAACTGCAATGATTGCTAGTTAACCAGTTCCCATCTTCAAAGAAGCTGTAAGTTCATAAACTCCTATGGCTGTATTTCAAAAGTATCCAGGTGAGGGAAACTCAGGACACATAAAGGGAATTTGTATGTCAATTTTTAAAATAAAAAAAAACAGGCTGAGATTTACACTTACTTTGTTTCTCTATTTTATATTAAAAAGTAGTTTGATAAAATTATTATTATTTTCTAAAGGCCTTTGTAGATCACAACTAACGCCATACTACAGTAGTTGTAGCTGCAGAAATCTTTAGCATTTGTAACTACACAATTGTCTTAGTTTAAATATAGACCAAATCTATATTTATAGTACACTAGCAGTGTATTAGATTATAGCACACTGCTATAAACTCACTCTCAACAATATCGAGCAGAAAATCTATTTGAAATTACCTTAACTCAACACATTTAAAAAGATAATTGAGGACAAAATGACAGCCATGCATGTTATTCCATATGGCTATGCAAATAATTTCTCCACCAATCCCAGCCACATAATCCCAATCCCACAATCCCAGCCATACTCTGAGGTACCCAAAAATCAAAAGCTTCTTCCTTGTAAGAAAATGTGTTAGTTTTAAAAGGTGCTACCAAAGTCTTTCTGATTTATGGCTCTTCTTACATAGTTAACTTGACTCCTCCTATGAATAAGTCAAACATACCTAAGGCATTTTTGCAACTACACCTGTTTAACTGGCATAGAATTATAATCTACTTGAAAAATATATTGAGCACAGGAAAGTCTAAATTCTTATTTGCTGAAAAAAATTATTTTCTCTATTACAAACATTTGATAGTTGTTATATAACTCAAATATTTATTAAATGCAAGGTTTATTATGCCTAGTACCTAATATCTGTACATATTGGTGATAGAAAAGCTAATCTTATTTAATACTCAACTTCATCAACAAATACACATAGGTAAATATAAAAAACTAAAAGTATATATTTCAATCTTTTTAACACAATACAACTTAATGCTGTGACAAAACTGAAACAAATTAAAAAAATAAACACATTTACAATCCAATCTTAAACATACTAATTTGTATCCCAAATTGAATTTACATTTGGCATTAACTATATTTTAAAAATAGAGCCTCATGTGGTGCAGAGTGGTAGATGGCAGTATTGCAGCTGAAACTCCCCCCACCCCACCCCACGACCTGAGTTCAATACCAGCAGAAGCTGGATTCTCGGGTAGCCAGCTCAGGTTGACTCAGCCTTCCATCCTTCCGAGGTCAGTGAAATGAGTACCCAGCTTGCTGGGGAAGGTGATAACTGGGGAAGGCAATGGCAAACCACCCCAATATAGTCTGCCAAGAAAACATCGTGAAAGTGGCGTCCCCCCCACAGGGTCAGACATGACTTGGTGCTTGCACAGGGGACCTTTCACCTTTCACATTTTAAAAACTATAGGTACAGTTAATCTGGTAGTTATAGTACCTTTTTTTCCAAAGCCAGTCTAAATCTATAAGTAAAAAAAGATTTTATCTATTTTGATTTAATTTTTAAAGCGTTGACACTTTAATTCATTGCAGACTGATCCAAGCATTCTGGATAGAGAGTTATTTTTAAAAAGCATTATGTGGCTACATACAGAATTACATATAAAAATATAGAAGGCGAGCTTCTACAATCACACCTAGATTGTTATTACCTGTTCAGGTCTCTCATCAGCTTCAGCTTTTGAACAAAGTAAACAGAAATGTTAAATGTACAACATAAAACAAAGCAAATACTGTATTCCTGAGGTCCACAAAAAAGTACCTAGGAGCACTTGTGCCCATGGACATTAGCACCTACCAGGATCCCTATCAAATCTGAATATTAAAACATTTTAAACATTTTAAAGGGCTTTTTTTAGTGAAATTGGCATACTAAAAAGCAGTGTGTCTAACCCTACCTCTTGTTTCCAAGAAACTCTAGGTCCCACATAGGCTCCTAAGGCTTTGTGAAAAATCAGTATCATGGGTGACTCTTGTAATGAAGCCCTCGGTTTGATCAGAAAACTCCCCTTTAGTTTGTCCTGAGAGATTCTCACCCATAAAACCCCAACACTGCACTATTCAAATGTAAACAGGAGCAAAAGCCTTCCCAATATGGCAAGCACTGGAGAAGGCTTACTCCAGGCCAGTGCTGATGAGCATCCTCCTAGTCCTTTTCTTCCCCTCTGCACAGCTGCTTACAAAGTAAGTTTTGCTCAGGTTTAATGTTAATATTGCCTATAGGAATAAAACTTCAATTGTGGGGAGATGGAACAAGCAGGTAGGCATCCTGTTGAAAGGGTGATTGGATTACAAATCTATGAATGTGGGTACTGTTGAATGCAAAAAGGGGATTGCATATTGTTAAAACATCAGAACTGGGAAGCTTGTTGTGAATTTGCCCCAAGCAAGAGAATGACTCAGCAGCCCTTCTGAATAATCCACATTGGGCAGAAACAGTATAAACCCCTTACTTTTGGGGCAGCCAGAGAGAAAAGAAAACTATTTTTGAGATCTTTTCTCCATCAGTTGAAGTAACTCTAGAGGAAACTGCAGAGATAGCTAGCTCTGACCTCTCTTCCTCCTTGCAAACTTTTTTTTAATCCAAGAGAGACACCATACCCTTTTTAATATCTTGTATTCTTTCCATCTCCAACTAAAATCATTCAAGGAGAATCTAAGCAGATGGGCAGCAATTTCTGAGCACTCCCCTCTTTGCAAACTTGTGCTTATCCCAGGGAATTTATTTGAGCTATCTGAGGCCAGATCTACTTAATGTACTGTACTTGCATCCAGCCAATGCAATGATAAAATGGGCAGAGACCTACCAAGGTCCTTTGCCAAGCAGAACTTACAATTAAAGCCCCAAAGAGATTGCTGGCCCTCCCCTTTGCTATGCTGCCATCTTAGATTTCTAAAGCACAGGCTCTTTGTGTTCCTGAAGAAGCCCCTGAATTGGGTTGTACAGCCTGGAAGAGTCAGCTGACTTCCCCTGATCAGCTGGGTCTACATCATACAAAATAGCAATATACCAATGACCCTTTCTGAACTGATCTGAGTCTTCAGCTTCAGGAAAACCATAGCCAAGGAGCCAAGCAAAAACCACCTGTGAGCACCTACTGATAGGGACCCCCTTCCTTCTCATCCTTCCAAATACTTCTGGAGGCTTTGTCTATTATCAGTCCTTGAGAAATAGGACTGTGCAATGGAAAGGTACACCAGACTTCCTTCCTCTTACCCCTCTTTGATCTATTATCTATCTTTACATACAGGCAGATTCCAAGACTCTTTTTCTTCCTTTTCCCTCTCTCCCCTCCTCCCGGTCTGTTCCTCCTGACTCCCAGAGCTATGACATGCATGATCACCTTCTTGAGGTCCAAATTCACTCTGGGATGAGTAGTTTTTAATATTCTTTGGTTAAAAGATCTTGATTGCATCCCAGTCCCTGCTGGATAAGCCCTGTATTACACTACAGTATAATGCTTTATTAGTATAAACACTGTCCAGGAAAAAAAAAAGAGGGAAAGGTAAGCAGTGGTAGTTTAAAAAAATCCCATCAAGAGAAAAGAGCAGGTACCAAAGAGCTTCACTTCCAGCCTGTCCTTTGTTAAACAGATGATTTGCAACTCATTACATTGATAACAGCAGATACCTTATTAAAGAGAAAGGATTCCAGATCAGCGATTTCTTGTGAAATTGCACTAAACATTTTAAAAATTCTGATGTGCCCCCACCCATGTATAAAAGAGAATCTTAATAAATATAGGAAGATTATTAGCTCAAAATTAAGAGCTATTGCTATCTGAGCCTACCCATACGCATGGTCAATTAAGAACTCTAAAAGTCAAATAGACTCTAATTCTAAACACACATTCAAGTGAATGAACTCCACCAGACTCCAAAGAATTACTTGAAAGTAAACAGACATTCCACTGCATTCCTTCTTTACCTCTCTATTATTATTTTGCAGTACTAAGACTGTTCTTTCATGTCCCATCATTCACGCATATGTATGTTTTGTCTGTTATATTGAATATTTTATTTTATTGTTACTAGCCTGGTGTCTATCAGAATTGGGTGGTATGTACATACTGGAAAACAAATTAACCTTGATTTATATTCTTTTAATTCTTTTCTACACAGGCAAATACTAGACTTTCAGTTGACTGAATACTAAGAAATGCTAAGCATATATGTTAACCCTATGTAAAGCTGGCATTTTTAGTTAATGGAGGTTTCTAAAAAAAATTGACATTTTTTCTTGTCCTGAGTTTTCAACACTATAAACAATTCTTCAGACTCTTAATTGTTAACATAAGAACCACTGAGGAATAAATTGAAGAGAAAAGGAAAGTAAAAGGTAAGGCAGGAAAGTGGAATGATCAATAAAATGTAATGGAAAGAGTTAAGATGGAATGATATCGTTTTCATTCCTTCCAGCAATATGAGAAAACTACAAAGATAAATATAATTAAGTGAAAATTAAAGGACTGTATGAATAAAAACAAAAACCATACAAAACAGTGACTGGGGTGGGGGCAACCTGCATGAAGCATTTGAAACAGACACCAAGAGGAATTTCTTCACTTAGTATCATAGAATATCTGATGCATAAAAGGTATGGTTGAGCTGATTCAATACATATGAAAGATTCCTGCCTGAATATGCTGCCCCTTTGCCTACATCTGCAATCCCTCTTTGTGATAAGCCCCAATAAGCCAGAAAGTCATCAGTTAACCATAGCTTCCTGTTTTGTCCAAATTAGGAAAACATGGTTAGCAGCGCAGGACAAGCCAAGTGGGTTTAGAACAATAAATATTAGAACCATAAATAGGTCAGTGAGGAATCAGAAAGAACTTTGGCTTATAAAGTTCATGGTTTAATGGGTATTATGGAGACTTACTGGGATGTCTTCCATCACTGGAGAATCAGATGAATTTACCCTAGAGCACAGAAGGAATTAGCTGTTGGTTGGCTGAACCCTTATGTATTATCTTTGAGAAATTGTGGAGAACTATGAAACTGAAGTTGATTTAATATTCTAAGTTGTAATGAAACTGCTAAACATAGTTTCATAGCTCACAGGAAAGGGAAACCATATCTAATAAAAGGATTTGTGTGGCAAAAGGAAGGAGCTGCATGCAAAACCAAAACTAATTCATATCTGACATTATTCTGTTGGATGTGTGACCTGTACATATGTCTCTTAGTCTTCCATTTCACACTAGTAGGTCTTATTTATTATGTATTAATTATAGCCATATATTATGTTTCTTCTGCTAAGTATGCCACAAAGCTAGGTCTCTGCAATTCATCCACAGACTATATCTTCCATCATATATAGCCAGTACAGTCAGGAGACAGTATCAAGGAATTACAGGGATTGTAATTGTATATAGCTCATGGACAACAGATGTAGAGGACTGCAGGACAAAGAACACTACTATATGCATTGGCTTTGCTAGAACTTAGAGAACAATTATGGAACATTCAAGTGGGTCATTTTTCGAAGTCAGAGAAACAGCACAAGCTTCCAAGCACCAAATCAACTGATAGAACAAAAGCTCCATAATTCAGCCAAAGAAATTAGTTATACATGCAGTCTATAAGCCAATCTCCTCCACCTCCTCAGTTTCCCTGTTGTATCACTATTCAGAATCTCCAAGTCTATGACCATGTCATTCAGCTCACCACTATTACACAATGCTATGAAATATTACTTAAAAAGTAATTAAAACTGGTAATTACCAAATGGTCATATTTTTCATACATTACAGTTTGTAATGCACTGTTATTTTGTTCCTCCTCTAATGAGCCCTGCTTTACTCCACCACTTTATCTTCCAACCACTCTCAGATATAAGAATATGTTTGTTCCTGAGTCACTTTGTAATGCTCATGACTAAGCAGAAATTGAATGCGTATCAACCCAGAGAAAATACAACACTCTATACCACCACCCAAGATTTCTTATGCGATGATCAGAGTGGTCACAGTGGATAAGGATTAGGAAAGGCTTTTTCAGGAACAATGCTTCCACAGATTTTATTAAAAATAAGCAACACTTGAAAGTATGGTATAAAAAGTATAACAAGTAAATTATATCACCAAGTAATTAGAATGATGTAATGATAAATTGCCATCAGGATAAATAAGCCAACTACCACTAAAGTAAAATTGTCTCAGAAAATACCTGCAGTGGCTTGTTTCTGTTTTCAAGCAGAAGTTCATTAGAGGGACTCTGTCCAGAGATGCATAAAGAGATCACTATGTTTACATGAGTAATTCATGAAAAAGCATCCATAATGCCAGTTTAACATTTTAGCACTATGTTAACAAGCAAATGAGCTGCATTACAATATCCCTCAGGACAGTTACCGGGGTGGCAAAAGCTCTTTACATGAATTAACTGAATACCTTATTTAGGATAAAGGTTTAATTGCTGATTTTGAGAACAGTGCCAAACAAGTGAGATAGTTGCAAAAGCTGTATATCACCAATAGCATTCCATTTACCTCTAAGCAGCCTCCCAAAATAGGTTAACAAACATTAAATATTTTTATATAGTCACTTAAAGTATTAAAGTATGAAAGTGAAAAAAAGGTGAAAGGTCCCCTGTGCAAGCATCAAGTCATGTCTGACCCTTTGGGGGGATGCCGCTTTCACGATGTTTTCCTGGCAGACTATAGCAGGGTGGTTTGCCATTGCTTTCCCAGTTGTCACCTTCCCCAGCAAGCTGGGTACTCATTTTACCGACCTTGGAAGGATGGAAGGCTGAGTCGACCGGAGCTGGCTTCCTGAGAATCCAGCTTCCGCTGGGATCGAACTCGGGTCGTGGGGAGAGTTTTTGGTTGCAATACTGCCACCTACCACTGCACCACACGAGGCTATACATACCATTATTTCTGAGTTTAACTAGACATCACAGAATGAGGTACACTGTCCCTTTAGCAGCAGTATGGCCACATTTATCTAATGTACTGAGTAGGACTATGTTCTGTTACACCAACAGAATTTTTTTTTAAGGGATAAAGATTGCAAACTTTTTATTAATGCAGCTTTTATCCACCCAGCTTTTCTGAAAACACTGCCAGTACCCACATGTACAGAAGGAGACTATCAACTAATGACAAGAGGGACATTGCTCCAGCACATACTCTACATCCCAACACACTCAGATGTCCCACTTCAACAGCTCCACTTTCAAAGCTAAAAACAATCACACTCCTGCCAGTCCCAGGCTTACCTATACACTGGAGTTCAAATGCAATTATGCTTTATACAAGATAAAAAGGAATACACAATATACAGACCACAAAGCTCCGCGAAGCACTCTCAGTCCTTCTGGAAATCTTTGAGACTGGGAATTCAAGATCTATTCAAAGAAATAAAGTCTCCTTCAAAAACAGCCCAAACCAGGAGCCAGATCATCCAAACACTGACAACAACAGCCTTGAGTAACTCATTCCTTGGGGCCCAAGGTAGAAGCAAAGACCTGGAGTTCAAACTCCCCCAGAAAAAGGGAGGAAAGTAAGTCTCAACATCACATGGCTGGCAGACAAAGTAAATACTAGAGGCAAAAAGTGAAATCTCCCATGGCTCCTTCCCATATTGAGAAATCTGCCCAGATGTTATTTAACAACTCAGGCTTTACAGCAAGTTCAACACATCATGAGGCACTTGTCCTCCTCCAACCCCAGGAGAGGAAAGGACATTTTCTCAGTTGTTCATCTATATTTCAACTTTTTATTTTTATAATGTAAATTCAATGACACATGCCACAAATACCTAGTAGTATTTATTTCAATACACTTGTATACAATGAAGTTGCATAAGAAAAATTCCTCCCTCCCCACCCTGGGAAATATCTTCTAAATGGTGTGTACTCTTGGGAGAGGCCTGGGATATGGACAGGGTCTGCAGTACCAAGAAGAAATCATTCTGATTTCTTAAAAATTCCCAAAACCATAGACACTGGAACATGGGGGATTTCCCTTGTCCTAACAACCTCACTTGAGTGCAATCCAATCTGCTATATCATGTTCAGGGCAAAGATTTTCCAATTCAGATTGATCACAGAGCTGAATAAAATATAATTCGGTGCAAATTAGACTAACGTTCATATATACACATACACATAAACACAACTGAAATAAAATTATTTAATGTACTAAAATATTTATATAAATTCATGCATTTAAAAAATTAAAAATATTGAAATGCCACTTTCAATAATTTTTACAAATATAATTTCATTGGGATTACAAAAAGAATTATTTTAACTATAAAATTTATTAAAAATTATAAAAGAAAAAAGTATATGTTCCTAATATTTGCCATTTTAATGTCAAGAACCAAGCAAATTAAAGATCATCCAAGCATTTTAAATTAATTTTGATTATTAATCTTTCAAAGAAAACTAACAAAAGATCTCTGCAGTCTTCCTTAAAAAGTATAAGGTTTATGATGTAAAAAGTTATTAAACATGATTCATATTCTGTAGAAAAAGCACCTTACCTAAACTTGCATTTTTTAAAATGTAGGCAGCAGCTTTAGAAAAATAAATGTTCTAAACTCAACTTGCATTATCTTATACATTTTAACTCAGTTGTATGACCACTGAATACAGTAAATCTTACCCAAGAGCATGTGCAATAAGATTGTAGACTTGCTTAAAAGAAAAATAGAAGAAAAGTTAGTGTACTCAATTCCTATGGCAGGAGTTCTCAAGCTTTGTGGTATTGTGACCCACTAAAATAATAAATAACATTGTGTGACTTCCTTCATGAATAAAACTATTAATTGCAGGGGGGAGGGATTCACTATGCAAAGTAGGAACAAAACATGGAGTGAATCTTGACAGCATTCCAACTTAGTCTGCATAAACCTAATCATCTTGAAAAAAAAACTGTGACCTCCCCAAGTTGCCTGTGACCCCGGCAGGAGATTGCAACTCACTTGTTGAAAACTCTTCCCTGTGTAAACCAATTATGCACTGACTGTAAGAACTGTCCCCTGCATGGGGGAGATGGGCAGTGATAAAAATATGATAAATAAATAAATAAAATTAAACAGTAAAACAAAATTAGCCAACCACATTTTAACTTGGTGTGCTGAATGTACCAAGCATAGAAATATCTCTACTCACATTAAACTACCACTTGCCTTAAAGCTGCAAACCTGAGGGATAGCAAATCAAAGCTTTTTCACTAGCCAGAGGAAAAAGCCACAGTGAACACACACTCTTATCAGGTCAAGAAAATCCAGTCAGAAATTGGAAATAAAGGCATACTGACACCTTGTTCTTTTGTTCCGATGTTGCCAGATTAAATTCTGCTATTCTTTTTCCTTTTAATTTGTAAGTTCTACGGAAGGGTCTAATCTTTTTTATTTAACCAATGTAAAACATTCTGTCTTAGCATGAAAAGCAACAAAAATATGCAGGGCTTCTGGGGAAGAAATAGTAGACTGAAGACAGCTCCGCAAAAAGGGGAGCTGACGACCGCAGTAGAATGAAGAGCCGGTCAATAAACCGACTCTTCGTAATTCCTCTCCGGACAAGGAGAAGACTTGAGATTGCCCACAAATGCTCCAGACAGCTGCTCCTTGCGAGAAGACCACAAGACAGCTGTCTCCAGCGGGTTTAGCGCTCTGGGAGACAAGGGAATAACCATCTTGCTCAAACTACAGTCTGTGCCTTTGAAAAGAAATATGCAGAAAATAAAATACAATTAAAAGGAATCGTTTGATGTTTTTAATATACTTTATCAAGAAATATTCTGAAAACCTAGTTGAATATTTTACTAGGTCTATATGCACTTAGAATTTGTTTAGTAGTTTGTCATCAATTTGGGACCTTATTAGCTTGCAAACTCACAAGAAAACACTGAAGTATTGAATTATTGTGAAAAATGTACAAGGAACCTAGGAAATCTAGAAACATACTTAAGCTTTATATCCATACAAATAAAACTGCTTATCACATTAAACAAACTGTATCTATTTAAATGAATTATTTTAAAAAGCACCCCTTGAGAGTGTCCAGTGTAAAAGAAATGCCACTCTCAGAATTCCTGCTCACTTCCTCAGGAAATTCAATTCTGTCACATTTTGCCAGTGATAGCAAATATTTTCTTAAACAAGAGATACTGTAATATATGAGAATCTGTATTCTGTTCCACCATTTCTCGTTACAAGGTTATATTGATTTGATAATAAGGTCTCCCATATTTTTTTCCCAAAAGCAGTAAACCAAACTGAAATAGTTATTTTGATTGTTTTATTTGCCAAATATAATATTAATATATATAAAATATGTGCATGCCCCTCCAACCTTGAAAACAGAGTAACCCAAGAACAAATACAGCTAAGGTGCCAACTCCAGAGTCTGTTTACCAGAACCTAGTTGAAGTGTATTATTTCTTATTAACAAGAAAAAAGCACTGTTTGGGTTCACAGACCCCACTATGCCTGGGTCAGGTACAAGGAGTGTCATGAAACCGGACCTCAAATTACTCCTCAATGATCCCTCCCGCTTCCACAGAAGGCTCAACGTGAACACTTCTGAGGATGCGGCCCTGGAATCGAATCGCTTCGTGAATTCAGTACAATCGTGAAAGCCAAACTAGTATCACCCAAAGGTCTTTTAATATAATATCTATCAGACCCACTCCGCATGCGATCTGGAGATGATGGACGGTGCAATGCCAAACACATCTGAAAGGCACCAACTCGGGGGAAGCTAATCCAAACCAAGTAAGCTCATCTCAAACCACGACGAGGGCGGACCTTTACTGACATCAGTCCTCACAGACGCCGACACCCCTCAAGAATAGCACTTACACGTTCATAAAGATAACAAGGGCGCACACAAACACTCCCGCTCGCCGTCCCTCCCGTCGCCTATTCCCTTTTGAGCCTTGTCAGGCCACCAAGACCAACAACAGCAATCCACCCGCCTCTGACCAGAGCCCTCACCAGGACTCCCTTACCCCGCTCACAGGAAAGGGGCACCTCGTTCCCCTTCGCCCCAAATCCTCCTCCCACCCCACAGAAGGAATGGCTCCTGCAGCCAACGTCTCCCTCTTCCTCTTTCAAAGTCAAGCCAACAAAGCAACCTTAGACCGAAAAAAACCATGGAGTGGAGGCGCCCGGACGCGGCGGGGAACCAGGAGACCGGCAGCAAAAGCGGCCGCCGAGAGATATTCCGCCCTCACCTTCTTCATGAGGCCGACTGGCTTACAGGTGGCTAGAGACAGCAGCCCGGAGTCCACCCGTGCCTGGACTAGCCGGAACTCCCGTCCCAAAAGTAGCAGCCAGGCCTCGCTCTGGGCCGGACTCTGCCCAAGACAACTTCCGAGGCCAAGCACGCAACTCCTTCCGGGCCAAAGAAGGGGAAGGGGGGAGTGGCCCGCCGGTCTCCCGCACGGCAGGTTCTTCGTCTTGCCTGCGGGAGGGACGAAGGCGCGCCTTTCGCTGTTGACACGCAAGGCTTGGAAATCACAGCGGGGTGGAGGAGGGGAAATAAGCATGTGCTGGTGGCCCGGGGCTTTGCAATCCGGGAATGATAGCCCGACCCGAATACTGGCTGCTTCATTTGCCACCAGCAGAATTTGTTTCCAAATAAATAAATGCATTTTGCCTGTAATCCCATCAACACTTTTTCCTGGGAGTAAATAAAATCGTATCCCGTTAAGTAGAAGCTCAGAAGATGTTAGGCTGATTTGTTCAATTAAACATATCCTCTTACTGTTTCAGTCACCGCATACCTTTCTCTTGCTCTCAATCCTAAAGCAAATGATTAGGAAAGAGCCATGTTTAGCATTATAATATAGCCAGACCTGGGTCCCAAGAAACATTTGATCAGGTTGTTCATGACTTTTACCAAATTATTCATGGATAATGCTTGCTTAATCAGGTATGCTTATTTAGAAAATAACTTCATTTTTTCATATAAGGTGTTCCCACAGATTTAATATTACCTCGAACTAGGTTAAATACTACTGTACTATGTTATTTATTTTATTTATTTAAAAGATTTGTACAGCCACCCATCTTAGAGCACAACTATGAGTGGCTCACAACAATAAAACTACAAAACAAAAAAACAAAAGCCAGTTTGATGTGGTGAGTGACTGAGGATTGTAGGTCTCGTTTAGGCAAGAAAGCTGCTGGGTGACTTGGGGCCAGTCGCTCTTCCTCAGCCCAACCCACCTCACAGGGTTGTTGTTTTGGAGAAAATAGAAGGCAGGAGTATCAGGTATGTTCTCCATCTTCAGTTGTACATAAAAAGGCAGGTTAAAAATGATGACAATAATAATAAAGAAAATAGGAGTATGTTCACCATCTTCAGTTATATATAAAAAGGCAGGATAAAAATATAACAACTCCTCCAAGGCAGCAAAAAAACCTAAAACCCCGGGGCTGCCATCCTCCTAGGATGCCCCAACAACCGTTCACAGGTTCCCCCCCCCTCTACCCCAGTGCCTGGGTAAAGAGCCAAGTAAGTCTGGGTGGCCTTCCAGAAGGCTAAAGTGGGGGGGGGGCTGCCAGATCACTGGGGGGAGGGTGTTCCACAAGAAAGGGGCAGCCACGGAAAAGGCAGTTTTGTGCAATGGCAAATCTGTTGCAACCTCATGTTTTAGAATTAATTTTCTGGTTTTAAGTTTGTTTTAAATCGCCTGAACCAAATAGGGGATGTGAAAATGGCTAAAGTCAAGCTGACTTTGTTGGAATCTTCACTTCTAATAAAATATGGTTAGAATCAGAAAGTAAATCCAGTAATAATCACCTCTCTACGAGTATGCTTTGCAGTGTAGCCTTAAATTTCTCACATAACTGTATCTATGGTTGGGGCCTGCATTAGCTTCTCTTTCTTCCAAGCCATCTCATCTTGACCTGTCATGACCTTATTATTCCAGTCTTTGCACTCTTACAGGAAAGAACTCTTATTGTGTGGTGTTTTTGTCATGGAAATTAGACTGCATAGACTACATATTTTCACCTGTGACCCATATTGTTTTAGCAAGTAGCCAACTCTATGTAGTTCTAAAGAGCAGTCAAGCAGCATAACTTGTTTTAACACAGTGGAATATATCTGTAAAATAAACTGCTCCTTATTCTTTCGCATGCTGTCCTTTGGTTAGCTGAGGTAAGCCTCATTCCTCTCCCAGATAATTTCCCACAAACCCTTGTGAGGTCATCTGAGAGTGGCACTTTTGCACATGAAAAACAGGGACCGTATTTAAAGGAGTATAATAGCCCTCTGCCTCCATTCGAGACCTCACACATTTTTGAGCTTTAACTACCTTCCTCGGGCAGAATGGACAATGGTAAAAAATAAAAGAGAGTTGTGGTACCTTAAAGACTAGCCAATTTGATTATCACATAAGTTTTCATGGATCACAGCCACTTCAACAGATGAATGCAGGAAATTCCTGTGAGAACAACAGTTATAGGGAGAGAAAGTGGGTGGTAAGAATAGAATTACATTAATGTCCAGGAAGAGAGAGAAACAAAGTAAAGTAGTGGGGTATACAGGGCCACAACTAGGGTCTGTGTCACCCAGGCAAACATGGATTCCATGCCCATTTTGGTGCCCCCCCCAGCACTCATTTTAGCGCCCCACCAGCACGGTGCCCCGGGCACATGCCCCGCTTGCCCCCCCCCCCGCCCCAGTTGCGGCCCTGGGGCTATATTCTTATGTGATCCATGCAGCAAAATCAACAAAGAATATTGTTGCTACTTAAAGACCAGCTATTCACTTACTGCATGAGATTTATAAACCGCAAAATTGTTTAAGACATCTCTGGAAACAGGCAAAAATATGTAATAGCAGAAAACTTTCACATCTGGTAATGGCCAAGCTACAAAGTTTATGGCTACCACTCTGGGGTAAGCTGACTAATTGTGTCTTGTTGCAAAAATCATGGTTATTTGAATACCAATTCCCTTGTGCTGGTTAATGACCACCATGAAGTTATTTATAAAAATTATGGTTAAAAGACAGCTGGTTAAGTGTGGTATGTGAACATTTTTATAAATCTGTTGTTCATTCAGTTGTGCCTAGTTACTTTGGTATTTTCTAGCAAAAATAGCTGAATCAGTCTGGTTCCAGTATGTTATACAAGATTTGTACTGGGATAATAGCAGCTTTTTCATTTATTCCTATACTGTCACTTAACTCCTGGGGCCTGGCTTAGTGTTTCTGATGGGGAAAAGTAGAAATACAGCAATAGCAAAAGAACTATAATCAATGGCTAGGACTTTTTCTGTTGTTTCTTCGAAGGACATGATGTCAATAGTCAAACCCATTATTTTGCTACTATGAATATAGCATCTGTTTTTTTGCTTATGGGCCATCAAGGCAGTGTCAACTCTTAGCAACCATACAGATAGATTTTCTCCAGGATGATCTGTCCCCAAACTGGTCCTTCAGGTCTTCCTATGGTTAGGCTGGCCATATTTCCTTGAGACAAAATCGGGACATTTGGAGGCCAGCTCGTGGCTGCTGGGGTTCAGCTTGAAGGCGCCCATGCTGGCATCGGTGAATGGGTTGATGCCCAGTCCCACCTCACACTCCATCACATTGCCCGTGGATTGGTGGCGAGAGGCGCCTAGGCCGTCACATGGTCAGGTACTGTGGTCCAGCATCCAGGAACATTTTCTCCTGTTTTGTGGGCAGCTGCGGCAGCAACTGCCAAACAAAAGTGATTTATCAGGGGCAGGGAGGGTGGGGGAGAAAAGAAGGAAGCAGCTGCCAACAAATGGCAGGAAAAACGGGAAGAGCCGCTGTGTGCCACCGCTGCTGCCGCCAATCCAAACAGCTTCGCTGTGCCTTTCTCTTGCCAAAGTCCGCGCGACGACCAGCCACTAAAGCGACCACATCAGGAACTCCCCCTTCTGCATCTGCACACCAAAAACACACATACACACAAAAAGGAGAAGATGGGCGAAGGGGTCAGGTGTTGGGGGGAGAAGGCTGCGGGGAGCGCCAAGGAAGCAGTTGAGAAACTGCGAAAATAAGAGTAAAGAAAGACCTCAGTGCGCACACAGGCAACACAGATCGCGTCTCCCCCCCTCCTGCCTCTTGGACTGCATTTTTCCGAAGGGGGATGCCAAAGGGGGAGTTCGTTTTTAAAAAAACGTTTTCTAAAAAAACAGGACAAAATTGAGATTTATATTAAAATGATGGGATGGCCGGGAAATGTGAAAAAAATGGTACTGTCCTGTTTAAAACGGTAGGTACGGTCAGCCTACCCATGGTGCACCAATTGCCGCTGTAATTGAAGTACCAGTCTTTGCAAAACAGTAGTCAATCCTCCCTAGCTCCTATTCATTTGAATATTACATGTCACACTGTAACCATCTGTAATATGGAAATACTTCAAGAGTATTTCTCACTCTGCCAGTAATTTTTAAGTTCTGACAGCCGATAACCTGAAACGTTTACATTTTGTTTGAACTATTTTGCTTACCAGTATTGATTAGTGGCCAAAGCAGTGCACTGAATGGTTTTAGTGAGTTTTTAATGTAATCGAAGATGTAACAGTAGAAACCCTTTTATTATGAACCTTCCCCAGAGTTTAGTTATAAGCAACTGCCACCTATTGCACAATACATAAATACTACATTTCATTTGTACCTAAACAATGGCTTTAATAAAAACAACCATATTTTTAAATAGTTCTTTTTAGGTAGATCTGATCTTAAGCGTGTCTCAGCAGGTGGCAAAAGTATGTGGCCTTGGAAACTAACTAGGTTGGGCCTGGTTAGTACTTTGATGGGAGATTAGCAGAAAGCATCAGGACTATAGGGCAGACTGGGAAGTTGAAAACCATAATGGAAGCAGCCACTTCCATACTGTTGCCAAGAACATCGCATAAATATCACCAGTTGAAGTTGGTTCAGGAGAGTCTTTACTTTTACTTTATTAAACTTAGGTGTGGTACTTGATATATGAATACGTTTAAGAACTAGCTAGAGAAATATTGCTTAATTTTTAAAATTATTTTTTTTTAAATTCAGTTATGCCGACAGCTGTGAACCAAGGGGAAAGTAGTTATCTATGCTTTATACTACAATAACGAAGAGTTTCCCATGTCAGATCTAACTTGGCTAAATTACAACATACTCACTGTATTAAATAAAATATGCTCTAAAGTCATTTGGTTTGTTTGCTGAGTTATATGCTAAGGTAACTGATTTTGTTCCTTCAGTTCTCTAAATGCAAACCTGAAAAATAATCAAAATGTGGCAGCTAAATTATTAAATGAAGCATAATACGAGGATTGTGTTCCTCATCATAAATGGTTGCCACAATTGATTTCTTGCACATTTTGAACTACTGATATTTCTGATAACATTTAAATCCTGAGCTGTTTAGAACTGAAGGGCTTTTTCTTCAAATGTGAACTGGGTAAACAAGACAGACAACTTACTGGAATTGCCTCACTTCATTTTCAGAGGCCCATTTATTACCCACACATGGAAGAGACCCATTTCCTAAGTCACTCCCAAGCTAAGGAATATACTCCTTTGAGTGTTAGGTTTGACCTTAGCTCATCGCTTTCAGAAGACCAGTATCTTCAGCCAGGCTATTAAATGTTAATTATCTTAATGTTCTTATCTTTTAAAGTAGCTACCATTATATATGTAAATATGGTTTAAGTTTTCCTGGTTTTTATTTTTTTAAACATTTCTGTAAATTTGTAATGTTCAATTGTTAGTGAACTACAGCGCCTTATGAATGGACATAAATAGTTAACAGAGGAAATACAATTTTATAATAAACTCAAGTATTATTAACAAAAGGAATTGTATAAAATAATGTAATTTATCGTAGTTTAATATTAAAGAAAATATACAAGTTGTTTCACATATTACTTTTATTACTAGAACTCTAAAACAACAGACATATTGTCTCCAAACAGGATCAAGATCAGTTTTGTCATTTGTCAGTATAAACCTACCAGTGATATTTCTTTGTAGAGCGTTTCTAGCTCAAGTTTCTAAGAAATCTGGAAACAACTCATAGGAGACTTAGTTTAGCTGCCTATAGTACAAAGATTTTGCTTCTCTTTAGGGCAGTGATGCTTTGTGTAAATAAGTAGGGCTCTGAGTACACATTTAACAACAGTATAACAGTAGGATTTCATATAATCCTCAATAAATTACAACATGAACAAGAGAAAGTCACAGTTTTAAAAGTATGTGAAGGCAACTGTAACTTAAACTATGAAAATATTCTTTATTTTAAAAATATTTAGTGAAATGCCACATTCTGAATTCCTTTCCTTTTGCCCTCAAAAAAATCTCTCCAGAATGCCTATATGCAGTTCTTCCTAGAAAAGAGGATGTGTTATTGGTTCCATGATCAAAATAGGTTTCATGTGAAGTCTCTTAAAGTAGTAAATAGGTATTATATATCTTTGGATTGATCATCATCCTCAAGCTTCCTGATTTCATTTTTTAGACAGTTGATAGTTTCACGGCTTGCTTTTAATCTTTCTTTAAGTTCTGCAATCTCAAAACTGGTCTTCTTCTTAGCAGCTTCCAACTTCTCTCGAGTTTTTACTTCTACACTGGCAACTGAAAGAAAAATATATGTGGTATATTGCTTAATTATTATTTCAATGTCTTTCAATGTTTAGAAAGGCACAGTCTTAGTCTACTATATTTTATTTTAAATCAAAAAGATGAAAACATACTGGACCAACCACTATGTATTACTGTTTGCTAGTACAGTACAAGCTGTATTTTTAATATACAATGCCTTTAAATTGTAGCTGCAACAGAAGCACCATCTTAGGAATCCAAAACAAGTACATTAGTTCAGCTTGAATAGAAAGCTGGCATGATCTATGTAAGTCAGGAGTTCTCCAACAATGGGTTGCAAACCCCTAGGGAATTGCAGGCTGGACACATATGGCTTTCACCAAGCTTCTGGCACTAGACAAGGCCATATGTGGAATCCAGATCTTCGATATATTGTGCTCGCAACAGCTCATACAATAGCCCCAAGGTACCATCCAAGGTGACGCAGCCAGGATCGAAGCACTCTCCTCCTCCTCTCTTTCAAGGACAGCTCTTTCTAGGTTTCTATCAGCAGGGCGGGAGAGGGGGTACTCAGTCGTCTTGCAGCCTTTCTAGTAAGACTGTGAACTTTGTCTTGGCATAATTACAGTGCAGCTTATAGATGCTATGTGGGACAGCCACTGTTATTGCTACACCAGGAGTAATTATGAATCCCTAAAATAAACTTTTAATACCCTGAAACCTAATCTCTATACAACAGCTGAGGGTCAAAATGATAAAGGTTTCTAGATCTCTAAGAAAATACCGTAAGGATTCTAATTGAGGCTTGGCATTGGGTGAGCCATTTCTTCTAAATCCTTCTTGAGCAGGAAGAGCAGATACAAGGGCAAGTAGAAATGAAGGATATTTTGCAATCCCCTTCAGAGTGACCCTATCAATACGGCTGTGGTCAGTTTGATCATTCATCAAGAGGCAGGAGTAAAGTGTTGCAGAAGGACCCGCTACCACCAGAGGTATTCAAAGTCTTGGACTGGTGGGCACTGTGGTTGGCTATCCTATTAATGTTACAGGTGGATTACCTATAACTATCTGAATAGCACAGGACCCCCCCCCCCATTTTTAAAAAAGGAAACAAAACAAATCCAGCCAGGTATCACCTCAGCCCAATGACAGAGACAAGAGACTTATTTGCTTGGTCTGCAAGTTCTATGAAGGAAGCACTATGCAAGTTTAAATAGATCAGGCAGGGATATTGACAGAAAAAATCTGGATAGACTAAGTAGAAAAATGATGGGGATACATTTTGGCCCCTTTTTTCTTCAGTTTGTATATCAATGTACTTTGAAGAAGTGAGAGAGAAAAAGGATTGATGCTTTTGAACTTTGGTGTTGGAGAAGACTCCTCAGAATACCATGGATAGCCAAAAAACCAAAATCAATCATCAAACAAATCATTCTAGAGTTCTCACTTAAGCCACAAATGACCAGGCTATATTATCACACTTTGGACATATTGCACAAAAATGTAGCTCTCTGGAGAAGTTTATAATGTTGAGAGAGATGGAAGAGCAGAAGATGACCACCAGCAAGACAGACAGACTCAATTACAACAGTGTTGGGTGCACCATTAGAAGACCTGAAGGACCAGGCTGGGGACAGACCTTCCTGGTGAAAATCTATCTACGTGGTGGCTAAGAGCTGACACCAACTCGATGGTGCAATATCAATCGTCTATCAACAATATTACTACTCAGCTTTAATTCCCCTGGCTCTTAGTAGACAGAAGCTCTCTGTACTTTCATACACAGGTAACACGATGTTGCTTTCTACAACACAAATAGGCACACACAGGCTTCTAAAAAGATGAATTATTGTAACACAGAGAGCTCATAATTAATTAATTATTTTAGGGGGTCATAACACCACAAAGTTTGAGAAGCCTGATTTAAATACTGAAGTTCTACAAAGATCATGTAATATTAAAACATGTATGATCATACAGAACCGACTTTTTCATATTTACTGTTCTCTATTTGGATTAAGATAATATAAACTTAGGGCTTTTTTAAAAGTAAAATATATATTTCATGAAAAACAAAGCCAAGGTGCAGATCTGGTTTAAGTCAAACAATAAGAAATAATGGCAAAGGAGTTTTTAAAATCAAGTTCTAATTCATCTAAAATCAACACATACTAAAATCTTTGCATTCAGCACTTACATTCTGTTTCATGCTTATAAGCACCAAGTGTTAACTGACGAGATGTAGTTAGCAATTGCTGCATCATAGCAGTAGGATCCTGAAAAATCTATTGGAGAAAAGTAATACATTTCTATTATTTGCTAAACTGTGCAATGTTTCATAGTAAAACAGACTGTACACAATTATGTAATTTGGTTACTAGAATATTCCACAGTCTAATGGATCCTTCCTCGCATGTATCCAAACCTGCACCAAAAAATTGGGGGACCATCCTCCAGAGCAGATTCAGACTATTACAGAGGAAAGAAGGGAAGAATGACATCCAATCTCATAAACAAAGCCCTCTTCCTAAAGTTAATGTAACTCTTTGTATCCTTACCATCTCATCATAAAATTCAGAAACAACAGTTTTCTTTCCCAAAATGGCATTTGTATCAGACTGAAACAGCTTCAGCAAATGATAGAGAGTCACCTGTGCAACAAAAGAAATGTGGTTACTACCCAATTATACAAACCAAACTGTGGAACTGGAATTGAATATTTTAAGTTTCAGTTTACCATAACTGAAGCTGAAATTTTACTGTATATAGACATTAATGAATTAAATGAACTAGTAAATACAGGTCACTCGCAATGGAACTGCACCAATGTCTATTTGCTGATATAAACCACACATTTTTTTCAGAAGGCAAACCATTAATGTTCATTACTGGCACTTATTATCAGTACAGCGACAGGGAACCATTTTCAGATTACGGTGCAGAATATGAGGAAACAAACTATTTGGCATAGAGAATTGTTGTATCAGTCCCACAGACAATGTGCACAGTAATACGTTTAAGTGATTCATCTTCTAAGTATAGGTAAAGCTTCTCAATCTTTTCCTAACTGATGTTACTTTAAAAAGGATACACCCTTCCAGGGTGTTCTCAAAATTCCAGCTAAACCCAACTGACCCACATGCCAATCGAAAATAATTAACCTATGATTATACCATGAGCAGATTAGTCATTGGCTGCTTTAGGAGTTGGTGACAGATGTAATCTACATCCACAAAGTATTTAGAAAGTCATGTTTGAACATGCACAGATATGCCCAGTTAAACTCTCACACTTTTTTCTAAACATGGCTTAAAACATTTCATCTGGCTTTTCTTTAACCTCAGCACAAAACTCACAACTTTTACAGACAAAAGTTCCTTTCCAGGAAATGCTAGCAATACATACAGGATCCATCACACTTTGGTTAACCTGAAATAGAACATGACTTCTTCAGTGTAATCAGATGTATAAAGTTGAGTATTGCCATTTGCACTGGGAATACTACTTACCGGCCTTTCATTAGGATCAATAAAAAATATCTTGATGATGATTTCAAATTCACCCCAGCCCGTTTCAGTGATTTCATATGGTGGTTTAGTTACCACTAAAAAAAGGGGGAAACACTAAATATTAGATAATCCACCTTTGAAAAGTAACGAAACCACTGTACTTTCTTCAAAGTCGGTTTAAATCATACCTCTCAGTGGATTACCATAGCTCTCATGTAACTTGAACTGGATTTTCTTTACATAAGCAGACATATCCTAAAATTAAAGCAGCCGATAAGAATTTACAAATGTAGTTATGCTTCATACTGTTTCAATGTTCCTTTCTATCTCTTTGTGACACAGCATTCTACTGATTCATTCCAGTATTTTGTATTTGCCTCATGCAACATTTGGGTGCCCTCCAACCTAAATAGCTGGTAAGTCCTTCCAAACCCATCACTAAATACTAAGTATATTTATCAGGACATGACATGTATTCCATATAAAATCACTTTAGTTTGTGCTAAAAAGAGGGTTCCAGTTAGCCAATTTCTATAGATCATAATCTTTCACAGGGCATTCTCTATAATTTTCTCTTAAGTATTTTTTTTATTTGACTGTACAAAATAGCACATCTTTAGAGAAGTATACATGTCCTAATTAAACATTTCAAAAACCCAAAATATTCAAAATTGAAAAAAAAATCTTAGGTTACATTACAATTGAAAATATTTTTGCTTACCTCATTTCTGTAGGGCTTAACATAAACTGTCCACTGATGAGTATGCCCATCTTCTTCTCGTTTCTTGCCAAAATAGCGGGCAACATTACCATAAACAATGGGTTTCACAATAGTTACACCCTTAAAGGAAAAAAAGCAAAATCATTTTACAGACAGAGTTTTCCAGCACTTACTTTGAAACTGATTGTATATTTCCTAAGGTTAGGAACACAGGAAGGTAAATATTCTTCCTTAGAGCAGTTTCTTTCTTCAGAACTCAATAAAACATACAAGAATTCCAAGCTGTATAGATTTACAAGTCACACTGCATTTTCAATTATGAAAACTTAAGAAATGGTTATTACATTTTTCTATTATTAAATATGTATTTATATTTTTTATTTCTATTTTCCTTTTCTACTTATTTTTTTAACTTGGCCCGCTCTCATCTAGGTTTTGCAAGCATGTACTTAAAAACTTAAAAAAACTGCAAGGTTATCTGGGAAGAGTTTGAATCTGTTGGCCCCAAGAAAGTAGACAGGGTCCTTGAAGCAATTTTGTGATTACCAGCATATTCAATCTATGTCCCCCCTGGTTGATAAAGGCCTTCTGGAAGGTATGTGGATGGGTCCAAGGGTTGTTGAATTCATCCTTAAAGCCATCCCCTCTTCAGAAAGCTATTACTGGACCCCAAAGGATTGTTCTTGGGAGAAGGTTGTTAAGGTGCTTGGCCTGCAGCTTCGGAGGGCTCTGGAAGAAATAGATTATCTAGACCGTTTCAGTCAGGTTTCAGATCCAAGCACAGTATTGAAATGGCACTGACTGGGCTTGTAAGTGATATATGGACAGACCAGGATGGGACTAGTGCATCCATCCTGGCCCTTCTTGATCTCTCACCAGACTTTGATGCCATCAATCATGGCATCAAAACCAACTCAAGAGGTTGGGAGTGGGAGGCATTATGTTACAATGGTTTTCCTCTCCTCAGGGTCAGTTCCAGGCAGTGTTGATGGGAGTATGTGCGGAGAGGTCCAGTCTTCGGCCCGCCGCTTTGTGGGACTTGTTTTCTCCCTGCTCTTGTCTAACACATAGATTAAACCACTGGGTGAGATCATCTCAACCTTCAGACATCCAAATAATCCTGCTGAGGTTTTGTCTCAGTTTCTGGAAGCTAATGGAAAAGAATAGGCTCAAATTCAA
Organism: Candoia aspera; assembly: GCF_035149785.1. NCBI lineage: Eukaryota > Metazoa > Chordata > Lepidosauria > Squamata > Candoiidae > Candoia > Candoia aspera. The sequence continues at coordinate 46,274,716 of NC_086159.1, forward strand.
TCTTACAAGACCAAGTGGCTGTGGATTTTGGGGCTACCTGTATACAGGGAGTTTGGTTCTAGGTGGGGTTGGACTACCCAGATAGAACTGGTGTATAATTTTGGGGAGTCATGGCTCCTAAAGAGTTGACAATTTAGAGGATCTTTGCACAAATCCATCTAATGTGTCAACTGCACCCACTCCTGGACTGGGAGGCTATACTGTGTCACTTATGCCTTAATCACCTCTCATCTGGCTTACTACAATGTGCACTACATGGTGCTGCCCTTGAAGTTCATTCAGAAGCTACAGCTGGTCAAGAATGCAGTGGCATGAGTAATTAGGGGACCACTCGGTATGTCCATGTAACACTGCTGCTTTTCCAGCTGGTTACCAGTAAGTTTCCGGCAGCAGTTTAAGGTGCTGGTTGGAACCTACAAAGCCTTTCATGTCAAACACTGCCTGTCTCTAATTCTGCCCATCTGACAAGATCTGAAAGGGTAGAAATGCTCTAGGTCTTGTCACTTAAAGTGTCATTTGGTGGAACACAGGAGATATGTGTAATCTGTTGCTATGCCTGACCTTTGGAACAGAATTCTCCCTGAAATCTGGATAGCCCCAATTTTACCTGCCTTTTGAAAGGCTTTAAAGATCTGGTTCTTTCCCCAGTCATTGGGTTAAGAAGGTTTGTGCCAGTCTTGACTGTTTTTTATTGTTTAGGGTTGAATGAAATTGCCTCCAGCACAGTATGTTTTAGTATATTTTAACTGGGGGGGGGGGGGTTATGTGTTGTCTTTATATGTATATGCCACTTGAATCACATGTTGATTGAGGGGCTATGTAACTTAATTTAATAAATAAAATTTAAGAAACTCAGATGCTTATGTAAATGCTGGGTCTAGAGGAGGTCCACTGAAATAAATGAAATCAGAATGAGAGGTTATGAGATTTTAGCCCCACTAATTTCAGTGGAACTACTACGCAATAGTAAGTCTGCTCTGAGCATTTAATTCACTATCATTTTAATTAGAATAACTATACAATTTTCAGCTCTATACAGCTTTCAATATTTACCAAAATTTGAGAATAGTATCAGTTTTATTATGATCCATTAAGTGTTTCTTGATGAACAAATTAATTAATTAATGAACTTGATGCATTAGTCAACGCCTGACTGGGAAATGAATGATATCCTACATGGAACTATACTGAGTTTCCTGAGGGCAGAAAGATAGAACATAGCAATAATAATAATGCTAGAAAAATTTAGTATTATGAAATAATGTAACCAATAAGACATATAGTCAAATCAGTAGCCCCAGTGGGGTTTAAACCCAAGAAATTAGAACTCTTGTCAGTGTAATCCAACAAGTTTCTACTTATCAGCAGGTTCAAATTCACCCACATTTACTCCTAATATTTATATAAGGTTACAAACTGAGTTGATACAAACCTTCTGAATAATTAAGAGATTTAGAGATCATTGTTATAAAAAAATAATTAATTATATATAAATCCAGAGACCAGCATCATCTTAAAGACCTTACAAATTATTTGAATGTATATTTGTTATTACAGCAAAACATGCCTACACTAGATAAAACCAGCCAATATTTAAAAGAGAATACAATTAAGTACTGTACAGGTGTTTTTAAACACTAGCAACTACTTAAAAATTTGCAGTAGCTTCAGCAGCCTCTCTCCTACGCCCATTAACTCCATTGCCATTATCTAACGAACAATATACATAAAACCTTGAAGTAATGAAAGCTGCAGCAGTATAAACGATTAGTTAATTAAGTAACTCCAACAGAAAGCAACGAAAAAATTAAATTTACGGAGATTTAAATTTATACCTAAACTAGAAAAGGCAAGTGCTGGCACAAACAGCACTTTCCAAGAAAAGCATTACAGCGACTTAAAAAAAAACAACAGACCCGAAGGCGCGCAAGAAACCGCCTTACACCCAGTCGGTACAGAACTGGGCATCATTCCCGAAAACTTGTATGAAAATAAATTCGTTAAATCTCTAAGGTGCAGAAGACGCTTCACTGTTAGTTGCACCAACAGCTAACACGGCTCTCACCTTCGAAACCATTTGCTCCGAAAGCCATTCACATCAACCAGTACCGCACTTGGTTCTTCGCAACAAACCGACCCAAGGGGCCAAATACGTAACCTTATACCCGTCTCGAACCCTGCAATTGCCCTGGGATTTAAAACTACCCTCAGGAAGGAAAAACAGAGAAACCGTTCGCAGATCGAAGAAAAGCCCCCTCCCAGCGGCACTCGCACCTTCACTCTCCCACCAGAGTCAGGCCCGAACTCAGCCATTCTTTTGAACATATTGCACCGGAAGGGAAGGCTCCTCGCGCCGCTCTAGCGCAGCTAGGGCAAGGCCGGCCTCATCTGCCTGCCTCCCCGCCCGCCCGAGAAGGAAGACGACCCGCCGGCCGCGAGATCAGCAAAACCCCGGCTCCTTTCCTTAACCCCGCGCTGTCGGCAACACCCATAACCCTCACACAACAGCTTCCGGGTGAGATCAATTTAACGCGCTCTCGACGGGGCTCCTCCCACTTCCCCCACAAAACAGCGGGTTGATTCATTTCACGTGGTCTCCTACGGATTTGATCTCGAGACCCGGACGTAAAAATGAAATGGAAGGTACGGAGGAGGAGAAAATGAAAGTGTGTTCTTCGCGCGTGTCGTAGTGGTTCTAGTAGTGCATTGGAGTCGTGCTGGTTGTAGGGTACTGTACCTATGAACGCAAATGCAAGATTATAAATTCAATGCTGAGTTGTTGGTAGCTGTTGGGATGCTCTTCGTAAGTTTCCCTAATCCATGGGTTAGCATACTATGAGAAACGTCTGAATTCTGTTTCAGGAGGAATATGTCTGCTGTATATAGTAAACCCTTTTCTCAAAAACAACGCATCTAACACTTCGACTTACACTAAAGCACTAGCAATACTGTTGTTATATCCTAATACACTTTATATGAAAACCATCAGTTTAGTAAGATGATCTACAACAAATCCATTTGTCTTAGGCTCTGAATTGCTATACTCCCTAATACACTAACGTTATCATTTCCATTTATACCAGACATGCACCTGCCACAAATCTCGTTCAGCATCGTAATCACTCAGTTCTCTCTTCTAGGATATTGTCATTAGAGGGGAATGCTTATGCAAGTTATCCTTTTTCAGTCTTTCCGATTGTTACTTCTGCAAACCTTTCTGAAATATACTGATACTTCCCTTTTATTTCTCAATTAGAAACTATTTTGGGTTCTATTATTATTAAATGATTAAATGACAAGTTCTGTCTGACACTGACCTTTTGTAAATGCATTTCGTGTGTTTTGTTCCCTATGCTTTTTATAAAGCTAGTCAGATTGGAAGTCAAATACTCTTTTAACAGATTTCCTAGGTACACGAGTACTGCTTGGGTTGTTATGCTTTTCAACATTGCAGGCAAATAAGCAGCCTATAATAGTACACATAAACACCTTGCCTACTATTTTATTGTTTACAAATAGTTTTTCACTTATGCTAGTGACCATAAATAACCTAGGCATAAACTAGTGTAACAGTTAATATAATTTGCATGCTCATACAAATTTTAGATTTAATCACAGAATTGGAAGGGGGCACTTATGCGATCAGAGAGCCAGTTTGGTGAAGTGATTAAGGCACCAGGCTGGGAAACTATGAGTTCCAGTTCAAGCACAAAGGCAGCTGGGTGACCTTGGGCCAGTCACTCTCTCTCAGCCCTAGGAAGGAGACAATGGCAAACCACTCCCAAAATCTTGCCAAGCAAACTGCAGGGACTTGTCCAGGCAGTTGCCAGGAGCCAAGACTGACTCACGGACATCCCCCACAAAACCCTACCTTAGGCCATTACAATCTCTTGCTCAGTGCTGGAATCCAAATAAAAATGTCTTTGATAAATGACACTGTAGCTTAATACACCCAATGTAAGGGAGCCTATCACCTCTCTGGAGTTAGTTCTGTAATCAAAACTGTTCCGTTAGGAAGTTTTTTTTTTTCCCCCTGAAATTTGATTTAAATTTGCCTTCCCATAAATTAAATCCATAACCTGCACTGTGGAATTAGAGGTCTTGTGACATCCTTCAGATATCTGAAGAGTGCTATCATACCACCCCAACCCTTCATAACTCTTAGCTTCTTGTCCCAATTATCTTGATCGTCCTTCTCCGATTTCATTTTATCTGAATCCTCCTTAAACTGAGATGCCCACAGTACTGGAGGTGGGGTTTGACTAATAAAGAATTGCATACCCCCCTTTTTTTTTTTGCATTCACATCACACTGCTGGCTCTTGTTCAGTCTGCAATCAACTTCTCTTCCAAGATCTTTTTCACAAGTACTATTCCAACACTGAACTTTTCTCTGATCATTGTTACTTTTAGCTTATTTCTCTAACCTATCAATGTAACTTTGAATGTTATTTCCATCTTTTAGGATATTTACCTAATTTTGTATCATCTGTAAGTATGATAAGCATTCCTTCCACCTCCTTCATCCAAATCACTAATGGAAACATTGAAGTGGGTACCTAGCAATGATCACAAGGACTGTTGCTGAAGCACCCCACTTGATACTTTTCTCCAATTTAATAGCTAATGTGTTTATACACCCCCAAAAAACAGGCAAAAGCAATGTACTTGTTATTATCTACTATTACAAATCTATTCCCCCAATTATGTTGGACTAGTGCTCCTATAACACCATGCTAGCTTCAAATGAAAGGTTCATACCCCACAGATAGAAAGCATTAAGTTTAGGAAGGTTATACTATATGGAATTCTTAATATTAGTGATATCTTAATATTGGTAAAATTATCTAACCCACCTTTCAGCCCCACCTTCCAAAGTAGCCCACTATCATTTTAAAATGCAACAGTTGAGTTTTTCTGGCATCTAACTTTGTATGTATATGTGAGCTTTAGCTACCTGCTTAATTGATAAATGTAGTTAACTTTAAACTTCAAGAGTTTCTCCCCTTCCCACCAACACTGATAAGCTTAAAGTCCTGAGGAAACATTTTCATAGTTCTGTACTTAACGGTAGCATTGGCGTCTTTTGCCGTTCTGTCATTTAATTTAAATCTCATAAGGGTTCATCTGGAATGTAGCTGCTCTTCTTTTCCTTCTGCAGGAGAAAACAGGATGGTTGCTGGAAATTTAGAGCCAGCAGACTGAAAAGTTTTTTAAGGGCATTTGATAAAATCTTCTGTGGGAGAAACAGGAAGGATCAAAATAGAGTTGAGGGGAATGCGCAGATAGCTTTAAGAGAAATTTTAGAACTGAGGAGGAAGTTAAAATAATCAAGTATAAAAGGAAGAGAACAGAGTGGTTCGCAAGGATGTCTGGTAAACTTCAGAGCTGGATATACTGTAAATGGATTCTTTCATTATACAAATGCACATTTTAGACCAGCAGGAAAGTAGAAACATTAAAAACTAGTGACATCAAAACACTCACTTTGTTTACATGGGTAAGTGTACAGAGAACAGTAACAATGATCACAAATATTTTACACAGCAGCAATTACTGATACAAAATTGAACAAAAAGTAGTATAAGCATTACCAGTAGTATAAGCATTACCTTTCCCATTTTGTTTTTCACAAGATACTTTGTTCTTGTCACTTTTCATTTGTTTTTTCAGTAAAAGCAGCTTACACTTTAACTTCAACAAACCCCATAGTTTCCATGAAAAGAAGACAAAACAGACTTAAGCTTTCATAAAAATGTGCTTTATTTTTCCCCATACAAGGTAACTTCTTTTGCAGTTAAAAAACCAACAAATGGTTCGATACCAAATTCTTAAATAGTCACCTAAAGACTAGAAATAAAGGTAATTAAAATCACCAAATGATCAAGTAGAAGTGAAATGAAATTTTAAAAGCCAATTCTAGAGGCAGAGATTTGGTTTATAAAATTTCACATGTTGGTATGACATTATTCCCTCTTACCTTGTGAAGCCATTTAAATTCCAAAAATTCAACACACTCAAGATGTTCTTGAGCTGCCAGGTATTAGAAGTCAAAAGAACCTGGGTTAGTTACACATACCAACCAATTTAAAACCTCAGTATACACAGTATTTGTACTTTCAGGTAAACATTTGTGCAAATTCTGACATAACAAAATCCAACCTAAGACCATGTAAAATTATCTAAGAAGTGGTTAGCTCCACAGGCATTAAAGAAGTATAAAATGAATGTTAAATCTTCACACTGTCAAGGCAATGTATTTACAGTAAGTAAATTTATAAAATCTCAGTGTATCACAGAAAATAACCAGGTCTCTAAATCATACCAGATCCACCAATAAGGAATGCTTGGCATCTAATTTCACTTCCAAGAAAAGCAACTGTGAATTACTCTAGGAATCCAACTGAGAGTAATTCCATCCTCTGCTTCAAGCATGTACCTGATGTGTGATGTGAGAATGGATGGCATAAAGGAAGAGCTCTTCAAAGTGGTACCTGCCTACTTTGGCTCCAGTTCCTTCCACCATCAGCAGCAACTGCCTAATAACCTGCCCATAAGGCAATTAGCTTTTGTGCCCCCCACCCCTTATACAGAACATCCTAAATTAATCATCCTAAGTGATGATTAATTTAACCTTTCATAGAGGGTTCTGAAAATGTTGCTTAACAAGATTCTCAATAACTACAATGATAAATTGTCTCAGAATTGGAAGAAGAATGTCAAATCTCCTAGTCCCCATAGTTTAATAAAAAGATGTTAAGACAAATCTAAACGTGAATAGACTCTTTAGCAGTCATTCTCCATGAAGAAAGTAGGGCTCTACAGCACTTCAAATTCAAAGGCAAAAAAGTATTCAGAGTGTGCAAGGCACAAATGTATCCTCAGTTTGCAACTCTTCAGAATAGCTATGTTCCTTTCCCAAGGTCATGCAAGAGGTGTGTGATCACAGAAAACTACACTTATTTAAGGTGCTGCAGATAGGCACTACATCTGAAGCACTATTTTGCTTCTAAATCAAAAGCAGAGCTCTAATGCTGACATTTTTGGATTAAATCTCAGTTGACGGACCTTGGGGAAAAAAAAGAATATACTGTAGATCTACACTCAAGAGTTGGACCAGAAATGTATGAAAACAGAAATGTCACTCCTTACATAATATGGTCTTATCAAATTCTTTCAGTTTGCCCTGCTGCAGTCCCATGTGCTATTCCAGAGAATGTCACCTCATTGGTGGCTTTGTGGGAAATGGAAAGATTGTACCCAAAACACTTGAAATAATCTACATTACATTTGTAATATGGATACAGTGGCATTATTTTTATTTAAACTAATAATTTACAACTGCAAAGAGAAAGCAATATTTGATGGAAATGAGTATGTATTAATAGTTCTTATAAGCATGTGTATGTTTGCTCATGGTTTTCTTTGTACACATACATAAGGAGTATCAAAGTTTCTTATATAAAATATGTCTAATGTGCTTTGTAAAATACCTTGTTCTCAAATCAGCGATCTAAATGTTAAATAAATCCTTACTATTCTTCCTTCCTCAAAATCAGTTGAAAATGTTATTTTCATTAAACACAATTTTAGCTACTTCTCAGATTTTTAAGATTGACAAACAGTTGCAGTATGCACTTTTTACAGAGTATGTTTAATACTTTTACATTAAAAGCTGCATTTTAAGGCTATAAAATCTTACATCAAACAAGTAAACAATGTAAATAATAAGACCCTATATATAAAACCTAGAAGGAAGCTGAAACTGGAGTGAGAAACTAACCACTATCCAATATTTACAAAAGAGTTCTTAAAACTAAAGTCATTATATACATTTAAAACCTGCAGTTCATATTTGACAAAACTTGAACCAAACATAGTCCAGGAATAATCAAAAGCAGTCAAGCACACACGATCTCAAAACTAACCAGGATTTTCACTCTAAAATTAATTGGGAAATCTAAACATAAATATCATGCATTGATTCCCACTGCAATATTTGCAATCAGGCTGTTTGGCCAGACACATGATAGTTAAATGGGCAAGATTTTAAAAATGAGAACAAAAGACAGTGCATATCTGCTTAGTATTCAATTTGAATGCTTACTCTAAAAACGTTTTCCAGCTACATGTATTGTTAGCTCAGTACACTGAAACAAAAGCTATCCAATTAATCAATAAATGTACTGTTCTGGCTTAAGTTTGAATTAGTTTCAGGAGTACCACCCTCTGCAACCATGCACATCAAAGATATGTGACAGTGGCATTACAGGCAGATGTTGGCATATCTAAGGACACTAATCAATTATTTTAGTTCAGTGTTTTGCTTTTCTTTTTTATGGATAAAAACAAAATACTACCTATTTTATCTAAAAACATCTATATACAGAACATCAAGTACCTACTTGCACATATTTTCCTGTCAGAAGCAGAATAAATACAGAAACCCAAACAAACTTCAGTAGGAGCCTAGAAAATATCCAGGTTTTTGTTACTGTCTGGTGAGTATGCACAATAATATATCCTGAGTTTGCTCACAGACATATCACAACTGGAATGCCTTCATTTGTCTTAATATCTTTGGACTTCTTTAAATGTTAATTGAAATTAATAATTCCCATTTGAAAATAAATTTTACTCACAAGACAAACTCTAGATTATTTAGTACTATACATCAGAAACTTTCACACTACATATATAAAAAGTTATCAAAAAAAAACCACATTCATGCTGATTTTTGGCAAATCCATTGCCAGCAATGGAAATCTTGAGGAAAAAACATGAAATCTATATACAGCAATAACACTACTGTTCAATTGTAAAAAGTAAGTTACAGAAAAGTAAGTTATGATTTTAAATTGTTTTCATTTTGGATCCTGGATACTTGAAATTGTTCAAATAAAAACGTATCCACCATGCATATCTAACTTACCTGCTGTTCCTTCAGCTTTTGGTTTTTCCAGTTTTTAGTCCAGATTCTCTGTCCACATTCTAGCTAATTAAAAATGCATACTGCATTGGAGGTCTTAGGGCTGAGACAACCACCCAACATAAACAAGCTGTTCCAAGTGTGTGACCAACTTCTCATTTTCTGATTATACTCATATTCACCTCTGCACAAAGGAAACAACTCAAAACCTTAAGGGTTTAACTTTAAGGTAAAAAAGATTGTATGGACCCAAACATCTTAATATTTTACTTCAGTCAATCTTTCCTTTTGAATTACCCCCTATTTATTTATACATATATGTATAGATGTGCGCACGCGCACACACACAGAGGCACATGTATACACACACACACACACATATATATATATAAATAAAATCAGAGGTAGGATATTGACATTTCCACATACTAATTAGGTAAACTGACCAATAATACGTTTAACAGAAGCCAATTTCACATAAAAATATGTTAGATCAATGAAACAAACCAGGAATGGATCATGAGAATGTTCAATGTACAAAAATATTAAAGGCAGCCATTATAAAAATCTCTTCAGTGAACAGTTTAACATACTCATACAACTCCAGTTATAAACAACTAAAAATACATTAGTTTGAAATAGGCAAGACTATAGGTTAAGTTGCACTGGCTGAAATAAGCACATGATAAACTGACTTCTGCAACACTGTAAATTCAGTCATATTGGACAAGCCTTCTGAGAGACATAATAAATTATTTTTATTTCAGTGGTTCTACTCTGAGCAGGATTATGTATAGAACCAATACAGCAATTTGAGTGCTTCCATGTGCAGCTAATAATGAGTGGGTAGCATATTACTATGCATATTTACTCAAATGTAATTCCATTTTCAAAGGGATTTACTCCCAGGTAAACTGAAACTAACATTATGTACCTCCTCATGTATATAATTGAAGCATATATATATGTTAGTATATATGCTTCATTTATTTTAAAAATTGTAGATGAGTCAAGGATGTTTTTTAAACTTATCTATTATGCAACTATATTAATTAGAAAGTGAAGACTGGTCATGGTTTCTTGTCAAGTTATGGCTGGTTGTAAAGTCAAATTTGATCCTGTAAAATATATATGGTGTATTCAATTTCATATCTCAGCAAATGTGTACTCCAATTTATGATGATATTGATTATATATTAAAACAGCCAGTTTGGTGTAGTGGTTAAGGCATCAGGCTAGAAACTGGGAGACTGTGAGTTCTAGTCCCGCCTTAGGCACAAAGCCAGCTGGGTGACCTTGGGCCAGTCACTCTCTCTCAGCCTTAGGAAGGAGGCAATGGTAAACCACTTCTGAAAAACCTTGCCAAGAAGGGACTTGTCCAGGCAGTCTCTGAGAATCAGACATGATTGAACGGAATGATATATATATATATATATATATATATATATATATATATATATATATATATATATTCATATTCATATTCATGAACCAGTTACAGTAAAATCTGGGGGGGAAAGTTCAGTAAACATTTAAAATGTTGACAGCTTTGAAAGGAGGAGAAATTAGGCAGGTGCAAGTAAGATTTTGAGAACTCTATTTTTATCAACAAAACTCAGGTATAATGCAAACAACATATTGCTGAACGTAAGTGTAAATCTAATGTTGAATTAGTGGAGTATATCAGATCTCCATCTATTTATTAGGACAAACTACATTAATTATTCAAGGAGTATGTATACACACCTCCTGTATGTATGTATGTATGTATGTATGTATGTATGTATGTATGTGCATTCACTGCTTAAAGAAACTGTTGGAAATTTTATTTTTTGTGGGGGGGGGGTTTAGGGAACTCTTTTATACCTACTTTTAGCTGACATATATCTGTGTATACACAACCAGAACATTTGGAAATAGGACATAACAAAAAAGTAAAGAACAGTAATCACCATAATCTGAAAATGCCAAATGTTTTTTTCTAACTTTTTGTAAATAAATATGGGGTATTTAATTCTGTATATTGCAACAGAAGTCTTCTGTACACTTTAATTCAACTTTAGCCTAAATCTTCTCCAATGGAGTTTCAGTCTATTAGGATCACAAATGTTAATTTTTTGGTACACCTTTCAGCACGTTCACAAGCCATCTATGCAAAATTAGCTACAAACTAATGATGTGATTTCTACTCTAGTATCATTAAGTGTTGGACACAACTGCTATTCATTCATCGAATACAATAAAATGATGCATTTTTAAAAAAATATGCATTTTTGTTAGAGACATTTAACACCATTAAATATTGCTGAACACAAGACGCTCCCTGAGGTGTAAACATCAAATAACTTGAACAGCTTTACACATCAGCCCCATCAAACAGTTTATTACAACACTACATCTATTATAATCAAATTGGTGCGCTTTACAGACATTATCTTGAACATTTAAACAAGAACCAACTACTATAAAAACAAGCATTTACTTGACTTTTTTTCAATTGCCTGCACATTTTAATTGTCAAATGTATATAACCAGTAATAAAGTTGCAAAAAGCTATATGGTTTAAATCACACAGGTTCCTTCAAATAAAACAGCTAAGCAACATAAAAAGTAAGAGAGCTACTGGTTACCATATATGCAGATTTGCTTTATTCAGATCTATTCCTGTTCAATTTATCCATGAATCCTTTACAGCTCTGTTCGATCACAAGAAGCAAACTGCTGGACAAGCCTCTTTCCACGAAGTTACATTTCTTTTCTGGCGAGGTGCTCCTCTTCCTTCAGCTGTAATGTGTTAAAATTTGTGATGTAGATTTTGCTAGATCCCACAGCAAGCAAAAATGGTGGTTTAACTATACATACACAAACTGCACACATCAAATCTATTTCAGCATAAAAATAAAATTAAAAATGGAAATAACAAGGATTTGTTTGAAAATCCTCCAAATCGCAGGTTGATCATTTTAGAATAATATTACAGGAAAATATAGATACCTAATTTTGTAAAAAGTAAACATGGATAGGAATGTTTCTTCAGATCAATATTCAAGAAAGTGCACATAGAGAATTATGCATCAGCCATATCGTTTTGGTACATTGTTTAACCACTTTAATTTTAAAAAATGAAACTATGCTGACAGCTAAATAACACAACTGTTAAAAACAGAAATTAATCTGACAGATAAATTATGAACAGTTCATTGCATGTATATAGCCTTTTTGTTCATGCTTAAAAGTCAGATAAACAAACAGAAAGACAACTAGATATATGCATATGAACTAAGAGGAATGTGGAAAAGTGAGAGGACCTTGGCTCACTTCTAAACATAGCTGGCCCTCAAGTATGACTGACTCTTACTTGGTTAAGCACAGTATGCAGGACTTTTATAAGCAGCAGCCACATAATAAGTGGTTGTCACTTTGAAATATCAAAGTCAACTCCGTAACAAAATCACTAAGCATTTCACCACAGTTACATTACTGTGCTATGCTCACATGGAAGACTTATTTGTGCTTCAGACACCATGAATAATGCTTTGATGTGAAGTAAATCTGTACTAAAATTAATAGATATTTAAACAAACAACCCCCTCCTATTTTAAGAAAACCAAAGGCTAACATGTTCTTTCTTTCCTTCAGGCTGTACTAGAAACTACTTTTTAAAGTGTAGTTTAACAAAAAATGTGCCCTAGTACATGAAGTCCAGAAACAAAATACTCAAAATTTATACTCCCTATCTTTGGATTCTAGCTAATGAGCTTTAAAAAAGTTCCACACTTTTTAATAACAATATTATTGTTGCATAATCTAGATAAAAATCTACAATAAATACACAAACACTGCTTGGTAACTATTATAACTATTATTAAAAATGATATAAAATACATTTATACATCACATGTTTGTTCATTCCTAAGGCCAATGCTGGCTGGAAACGAGATACACAATTTTTAATAGGGCTTACTCCTAAGTACGTTTGCAGTCTTAAAACAGAAGTTTTAAACCTTACTCTAAAGTAAGCCTCACTGAATCCAGTGGAACACAATTCCAAAAAAGAATGTTAGGATATAGTATAAAACATCAAAGCAATAATTTCAAAATTTTTTAGAACTTAAAAGTAAACTATTTGCAAAAGTACATATTGGTATGTTATTTTGTATGCAGTTATCTAGATAAAGAATTTCAGAACATACAGTATTATGCAGCTGCCATAAGGTCATTCTTACTACTGATACAGTTCAGATTAGAAAAATTAATTATATTAATAAGAATTTCAGGTGCCCTTTTCTTGAGGTGTCCTTTTCTCCCAAAATTCATGGGTTTTAGGCAGGTGAGAATTCAATTAGTTTTCACTTTTGAGTGTTGAATATTTAGATTCTTGTTCCTTCTGCACAATCAAAATTCTTTTAAAATTGATTTTATTAACAAGATAGATCAAACTGTGCATCAACTGTGGTCTGTTAAGTTAGTTGCCAATGCACAGATAGAATCTCAGTTTCAGAGGAACAAAATGACAGCTGCAAGACTATTAGAGTTTTCCACTCTGAATACAGTACCAATTAAGTATCTAAAGAAATAATAAACATGAGGAAAAACATAGTAATAACTATAATGAACTATTTCTAAAACACTATCTCATTGGTAAACACATTTTTAAGACCGTCAACAACAAATTTAAGTATAAAGACTCCAAATGTATCAGGCATTGACACACGTTCTATCCTAAACTATTTCAACATTTGCTGAAATTCAAAATTTGTGGATTTAGACTAAAATGATTTCCATTGGCATGTAATATTTTTTTAAAAAGCTATGCCAGTATGTTGTGGATTGAGAATAGTATAATACAAAATCAGACTGAAACCTTTGTTTCATATACTGAAAAAATACTGAATGATTTAAATTTGTGTAGGAGTATTGCTATTTAGTGACATTTTCCAATGTTTATATTAAAATTATTACCAGAATGATAGTATGGTTTTGATATTAGAAAGTTACTTTCATAAAAGGGGATTATCATGCCTTCTTTCTACTAAATATCCTAAAGATTCATCATGAAATATTTTCTGCAACTATTTTTATTGGCCAATTTATTTCAGCACAATTTCTACCTGGTGCAATATGTAAGTGCAAGACATAAAATCCAATAGCTTTTCCAATTGGTCAAAGGTTGTACTATGGCTTCACTAAATAGCAATTCAGTCCTTTTGAACAGTTCTCTCTACTTCTATCACTATATGTTAATAAAAATGTAAAGATAAGGCAGGATTAGGAACTGTGAGAGAGATTAGGCAGCTTCTCACCCTCTCAGCCACTTCCTACTTTCAATCTTGAGAGCAATTTATTCCCAATCTAATAATCTCTTGTAATACCAAACGCAGGTAAATTACTTCTTTTGGTTTTGAAAAGGGCAGGTAGAATTTATGGACATGGTGGAGGAGGACAGATGCAGTCTCATACAATACACAATCCTAAAACCCAACCTTATTTTTACAACTACAAGCCCATGATTTTTTAGTTTATTGTATTCAGAACCTGACAAAAAACTGAATTTCAAATAAACTTCTGAATGAGATTAACATCCATATTGTAACATAAACACTTATTTTTCAAGCATACAACATGCAACCTTAGTTGCAAACCAATATTCTGTGAATCTTTACACTTGCTGTTATATTTTAATGGATTTAAGTACGTTAAAAGGAAATGTATACTTTATTTCCTTGCAAATAAGCTATATTTTGGCTTCTCTCTTCCAAGGAAGCATTAGCATTCAGCTTTAGCATTTGGCAGCATTCTGCTTTGGGGAAGGAAAATGTATTCTACCAAAAGTCCAATTATGTATGTCTAGTTTTTCTGTTCTTACTCATTTTTACTTCTACATACAGTAAGTATTATATAGTTGTACATTCAAAATGAAACTTTGGTGATATGTCTTTCTTTGCTTTTACTCTAGTAAGAACAAATTATCTACTAGTTTTGTCTGGAGTTTGTCTATTTATACCGCTACATTACAAGAGTTCTGGTGGGATGACTGAATTCTGGCTAAGTTAAATTCCATGCACCAACATGGAATTCCTTTAGTATGGCCATTTCTCCCTTCATGCAAGGGCGAAGAACCCAGGTAGCCACAATCTTTTTATCTGCAGTCGAAGCTAGCTTCCATATCCTGTCTGGATTAAAAGCTTTTATAAAACAGTTTCCAGTTTGCATTAATGGGAAGCAGCTCCCTACTCACTCATGTGGCAGAAGAAACACAACAGCAAAAAAGATACCTTATGGATGCATAGTTGTGCATAGCTAGGATCCAATTACCTAATGCAATCAGAGTCACAATTTCACCTAATTTCAAACTGTAATCATGATAAACTCCACTCAATGAACAAAAATAGTCTTAAAATTTCATATATTTTTCTGTATTTTCACATTGAGGTATAAGAGAAACTAATAAAACTAAAACTGCAATGAATAAAATAGAACAATTCTGAGGAATTCCTTAAAAAGTTCTCAAACCACAGTAAGCAAGAAATGCAGTCCAATTTGTATTTGCTGAAAAATGAGTTTTAACCCCCTGACCCTTGTCACTTCTAAAATCGAATTACCTCACAGAAGGAAATCAGATCAACCAAATTTTGTTAAGAATCTATCAAACAAGGGAGATTGTGCTCACAACCACAATTATGAGAAAATGAAGAAAATGAATTAACATAAAACCCGTAACACAAATGTAATAGCAAAATTAGTAACATGCACAAGATTGTTATTTACTTTACCAATATAAGTGTGCACAAAATAATTCTTACTAAAACTGGTAGAAGATTAATTATATTTATAATTATGCACATTTTTTTCAACTACCAGTTCCAAAGAGCACCATTAAAATATAAATATTATAGCAAAAAAAGACATAAACCATACAATCACCTAGAATAAGAATTTCAAATACAAATATCAAGACTTTTAGGTTTAAAAGAAACATTTCCTGGCAAAGATTTTAAACAAAAATTTGGATTATAAAAGGGAGAGACATAGCTGTTGCCAACTATCTAATCCAACCAGCTCTCCTCTCTATACATTTCACTGACTTTAGAACAAGCATTGCCTCTTAGGAGAGTAGTAACAATATTGACTAATCCAGCCATATCATATAATCATTTAAATGAACATAGTTATTTAATACATCTATCCAACTCATTTGATATTACGATTTACCAGGGTCATGAACAGAATGTAACCCAGTTAAGTTCTAAATATAGGTTCATTCATCTGATATGCATCTGATACATAATTACTCTGATCTTGTATCTTTCTTTATCTGCATGGAGTTTATGCAAAATAGATAAGGAATGAAGTAGTGCAACCTTTATGCCTGGATATAGTTGTTGATTCTATTCTTCTAGATCGCATTTTATTATGTACAATGCCTATATGTAAAATGCTCAAGAGATGGAGCTCAAATTCTATGCACACATTGATCAATGCTAGGTTGTTTCATCCTCTTTTTAATTTAGTACCAAAGTTGCAAAAACTTAAATCACTGTAAGTAATCACTTATGTTCCCACTTTTCATAAGATATTGCAGCCTTCCCCATCTGGCTCAGTCTACATATGCCGGACTATGATTTCCATCATCCTCAGCCAATATAACCATTTCCTGTGCTGGCTGGAAAATGCAAACAATAACCCAACATATCTTGACGTCACCAGATAGCAAAAGCTATATTTAATGTGAAAATACAAGTATCCTTTCCAGGAATAAAACAATAATGGAACAATACTCTTCAGGCAAAGAAATTTTTTTTTTCTATACATAGAAAAGACAGTTTAAGAACATGCTTTGGGGAAAAAAAACAGAGACAAAGAAGCCACAGTTTAAATTTTATACAAATCTGACCAAGAATAATCTTTTGGTCTGTACATTCAAACTACTCTTATACTTTAATGAGGTTTGCTTATAGTGGTTTGAGAACACAGGTAAATATATTGTCAAATGGAGCTCAAATTCTATGCACACATTGATCAATGCTAGATTGTTTCATCCTCTTTTTAATTTAGTACCAAGGTTGCAAAAACTTAAATCACTGTAAGCAAGTAAGTAAAAACAGCACATTTAAACTTCCAAAATCTGGTAAGTTAGTTAAAAATCTTGTTTGTAATGCATATAATAAGCACCAGAGCTTAAGAAGTTCAAACATTTTGAATTTCCTGCATTTTTAAATGCTTATTCAGGACAAAGCACAATATCAGTGAGTAGCTCATCACATGAGATAATCTACAATTTTCATGCCTGAAGCAATTTTAGGAATTGTGATTATTACTTCTACATAATCATGTTGCTGTTAGATTTTAATCTAAATATGTGTATCATCCAACACATATATCATGATGATCTGCTGGCAGTTTGAACATGAATTGCTGGGAGTTTTGGTAAATAAGTACAAGAAAATAGATACACATCTGAAATATTCACAATTTTCTTGTACTTTTATGACAATTTACAAAAGACATAACAAAAAAAAATACAGAAATTTATGAAAACAACCAAAATAATCCAGTAGCCAGAAGTACATTGTTAAGGCACATTTAAAAAAAACCTCATTAATCACATTAAAACCATGTGAAAATCCATTTGGGATAATTCAGTGTACCACTCATTAACCTCCAAATAAGGCCAGAAAGTTACATCTGATTTCAGAGGAGCTACACAAATACAGTTAATTCCTATAGCTGTAGTAAATGTGAGTGATATCTTAGATTCAATCATAGGAAGGAGAAAACAGATTTCTGCACTTTCAGAAACTCTTGTGCAACGGTGAGCAGTAGAGTTTCTGCAGTGTATGACTCAATATATAGTTTCATACTACTCATAAAAACTGAGTAAGAAAAATAAGGCTGAGTATACTGTATAAACTTCAGAAGGCCATATAGTAATGAATTTTGGTGGTCTTTACAGAAAAGCTTGTACAAACATGAATTCCTCAGGGTTTGAGAAAGATACCTTGCACAATGCTCTTCCACCTAAGTTAGAAATATTTTTTCTCTTATGGGATGAAAAAGATATTTGACACCAACCTAATATGGCTAATTAACATATTTTATTGGAAAAAAGTAAAAATATGCACTGTGTGTGTGTTCAATATCCTCCATATATTCTAGGTTTGTACTGCAAATTCATTAAACAACTGAAGGAAAATTGTGCCACTATGCTACAGGTACATCTAGTTGAACTACTGATTACCAGAAGACACATCCAGAATTTAAGATTATGTACTGGCTGGCATGTATTGCATCTAGTTTAACAAAAACAAAGATGTAGGTAAAAATTAAGATTTAAAACTGTATCGTTTATCCTTCAATATACTCTTTGGATAATAAACTGGAGTTTTAGATGGATAACATGTCAATGTAGATGGGAGGTATTGTCAGTCACATAAATATTGCATAATTGAAATTTTGAGATGAATGCTTGGCTCGTTGTTCTATAATCAACACAGAATACAACTTTGTTCCCTCAACCATCTTCCTTTGTATTAAAACTCTAGTACCTTCATACAACACAGATGGTAAATTACATCAGGTTCAGAACTGTGCCCAAAATATGCATCTTTAAAAAATAAAAATGGGTTTTACTTCAGAGAAACCAAAGACAGCTTTCAGAAAAGATTGCTTTGAATGATGTGATTAATACACAGAACTCCATTTGTATCTCTCCTTGCAGCAGACAACTCATTCTATCTCACAATGGCAAGTGCTGCTTATTTTCATAACGGACAAGATGTAACTATTTTTATGTAAATTTCCCAGTGTCTTTCAAAACCCCAAATTTAAATCTTCATTCAAATTCCTCCTAAGAACTGTAAAGTGAAAGACTGGAATGTTATATTTTATGGTTAGATTACACATGCAAGGATCACTCTACAGTCTATTCAAAATGTTTATAAGATATAACAGTGAAGACCAAAGTATTACGTACCTACACGTAAAACCCTTTTAAATTTCCTATTATCTGACAACTAGGCCAGAAGCCAGTAGAAGTTGTACTTCATTCCATTTATCAACAATAGGTGTCTTAAATGGGATGGAAATAGCTGAGCAAGAAAAAGAAGTTCAAAACCTCATTGGGCATATGTAATAGAACAGATGGAACTTACTAGGCTTTTAACATCAAGCCTTTTATATAAAAAAGCTAGGGTGTATTCAATGTTCTTTAACTGATACGTGCAACATAATTAAATTTATTAGGAAACATGCATCTCAGGGTTACTTCAAGGTTATCAACCTTACAGACACTGTTTAAATTAGCAGGATGGTCACACGGACAAAATAGCTGGATATTAACTGTGATTTCTAAGTGTATTATTAAGCCCCTGAAACCTTCTGCCTCAATAAATGTGATGTTTAAGATGCCTTTCTTTCACTTTGACAAAGAGAAATCATGTGACCTTCCAGATGCTGATAGAGTACAACTCCCATATCTTATAGAAATTGGAGTCCAATACCATCTGGCAAACTCTGGTAATATATCACTCCCTCTGGAATTTGGGGATATGTTCCTCTAAGATAAAAAGACGATTTTGTTCTTTTCCCACCGCTGACAGACACATACTTTCACTGATAAACATGCATAAAAGGGAACAGCTTTTATATTTACAAAATGAATAGAAAAACCATAATGACTGATTCCATATGAAACACTCAAAATGTGTTTGTACAATCACTGGAACCAGTCACTGCACTAAGATCCTAAAACTACTGGCCCCCAAATCTCCCATCAACACATATAAGCCCCCCTCCCCGGCATACTGGCCCCTGTATCATTTAGTAAAATACTAAGCACTAATAAATAAGGCTGGAAGATTATCCTACTGCTGTACAGTAAATTCCTGGAACTTTCATACTTGAAAAAAGTACTACAAATTTAAGTATTTTGGACTGAAAACCTGCATTGCCCATATAAGTTTCCATCAAAAAAATCGAACAAAATCAGAAAGATATGCAAGGTTATCAAGTAAGGAACAGGGCTCATTGAAAAGTCAGTTGTAAAGGAACTTGGACTGCTTTAAAAATACTACAAATGTAATTCTTACTTGCAATTTACAAACATTTGTGAACATCCTACAAAAGACACAGATCCTGCAGATAAAATTAAATAAGCAGAGCATGCAGGTCTACAATAATATTAATTGCCATCTACTCAGAAAAGGTTAAGAGGACAATCTATAGTAAGAAAATCTAATACATTTTTCATTTTGTATTCAGTGTGCTTGTTATTATTCTTGTAAAAGTTCATGATAAATCCCATGTGACAAGTGCAAAAAATTCTGAAACTCAAAAAGATACCTGATATAATGTGTGACAACACCTGTTCATGTTCATTAGCCTGTACTTCATCAGTATGTAACATAAAGGTAAACAGCTAAGCCTACAGAAGTAAACAGACATAACCAGATATCTGAAAAAAAAAATCTGGAAGCCAGGAAATAAATGCCAATTGCTATAAGATAAAAATGGTACATAACAATGCTCTAATGAGAAACTTCAAATAATTTTTGACCATTGACAGCACATTCAAATAATTTTTCAGGCTTAAAGAAAAGAAAGGCAATAAACTGATGCAACTAGAGTCTTAAAGGAATTATAGTGACTTCTAAAAGAAAGTGGTACCAAAAAAGTAGCCTACTCTATTTGAACTAAAAACATAGAAAGCATCAACGTTTAGAAACCAAGTATTAAGCTCATCCTGTGTCTGACATTGTTGACTATACCCTACCTACTTAAAAGAAAACATCAGAAACTATTAATTACATTAAAGACCACTATACTTTTCCTTGGTGTGAAAAAAGCATGCATGGTTTACCTAGAGTGGAAAAATAGCCAAAGACAGCAAGTTGTCAAATAAAAACAGAAACCCGTATTACTGCACAGATCGAACTGTACTGATACATTGAACTAGAATCTCATTACTCTCTAGGCTATAAAGAAGTCTATTAAAAAATGAGAAGTTTATATCACCTGTTGTAATAAAAAAAATCACACTTTGAAAAGAAAAATCAGGAATTCTATACAACGCTTTTGTAGGAATAACTAATATAACAAAATATATCACCGTTTTTCAGAATTTAAACTTTCTAATGTTTAGAAAGTACTGCATTAATCACAGCTATTTTTAGTTTAATCAACATTTAAACAGGGTGTTGTTGTTGTTGTTTATAAGTTCTAAAAACTTTCACAGTGTCTGCAACTTGACTTCCACTTGCTATGGTTTTTTGAAAAGATCAGGCCTAATGCTCAAGTATATGAATGAACCCAGTGGTTTCAAAAAGTTTCAAGTGCAAACCAATGTGATCAACAGTTAAGTTCTTAAAGCCTAACCAGATAATGCAGTAGCTGACAGGACTTACTGGTGGTCTCCTCTAGCAGTGCTAGGTGATGCTTCAAAACTAGCAGCAACTGACTGCAATAGCTGCTGCTGCTTGAACTTCCTAGTTTCAACTTTGGCTTCCTATTACTAAACAAGAATTTTGTAAATACTTTAAAAATCTGTAGTTAAGAAGCAAGACTATTCTGATACTGGCTCCTGAAATCCTAAAGAAAAACTCACGTTGTTCTCCTTTTTCCAGATATTTATGGAGAGGGCGTGTAATAACAGAGCCAGCTAGATCCTACAGATCTGAATTAGCTATGTGGCAATTAACAGCTATTAAAATAAGACAGCCAAAAGCACATATCACATCCAAAAAGAAATTCATGCAATTAGCAGTAGAGGGAAAGGTAAAAAACGGTTGGAGATACCACACTTACCTGACCATACCTCTCAATGAGAACTCTGTTCAGTACAGCATATTGCTACACAATTCAAGAATATATATTCATTAAATTATTTCAAGATTAGTAAATTCATAATCCAGGAACAAATCTGCCCACCTCTTAACGATGACGATATTCTCGTTCTCTATCACGCTCTCTATCGCGGTCTCTATCGCGGTCACGATGCCTCTCACGTTCACGGCTTCTTTCCCGGTAATAATCATCATGGCGATCTCTGCTACGAGATTTATGGCGTCGGCTTTTCTCCCTTGACCTACTATGGTCTCTCTCCCTTGACCGTTCACGTCTTCTAAAAGAAATTACTTCCTTAATTCTCTCAAATCACTTACATATCTTGTAACAATAAAACTAAAGTTTGTTAAAGGCCTTGAATAAGGAGAACCTTGTCCCAGTACAGCTAAGTATGTTGAATGTGTTTTGCTAGCCCTACTTTTCTAAGTTATAAAAATGCTTTCTTATTTTAACTGCAAGGAATGACTCTCTTACTATGGAGGAGAAAAGGCAGAGTAGAATTTTGTAGTACTAATTAGGAATATGTAAATTGTTCTGGACACAAAAAGCTTGATGCATGAAAGAGTTGGTTCTGGATTGTCCATGCTTCTTTCAAAGTTTTGGTCCATCCACAGAATGAAACAAGGCTCTTTTGCTCCATGCATACAATAAAACAGGGATTTTTGCCAGCTGGTGGGCCAGCAGCAACAGCTGAGAGGTAGGATGGCAAATATAAAATATATATTTATAGTAGTTAATATGGCTTGATACACTATTGAATAGAATTTGCATATGGCATGATTAAAAATGAATTTTCAAATTTTATATGTATTTTCCTAACCAAAAAGTGAATGCGTAAAGATAAAAAGGTGCCCAAGAACCTTTCCATTTATTACAGAAATCTTCTTGTCCTACTAAAATTTAAACTTTAGTCAAGATTTTTACACAAAAGGTTTACCTTGACCCAGAACCGTAAGACTTTGATTCAATTCCATGAAGACAATCTTGCAGAGAGCTAATAAGTACTTTGCAGCGATCATCTGCAGATACTTTGGACTGTTTAATTAATGAAATTGCAGTCACCAAGGTTTCTATAGCACTTCCATATTCCGCTGGAAAATAAAAAGTGGGTGAACAGATATATGTTTGTTTAATATAAAAAACCCTATCGTCAAAATAATTTCTACGGGAAGTCCTCACTTAATGACCGTTTGTTTAGTGGTTTCGACTTACAACGGTGCTGAAAAAAATGACTTACAACTGGTGCTCATACTTATGACCGTCAGTGTCCCCACGGTCATGTGATCACGATTTGGGCATTTGGCAACTGGTTCGCATTTTTGACCATTGCAGCATCCTGTGGTCACATGATTGCCATTTTCAACTTTCCTGGCCGGCTTCTGGCAAGCAAAATCAATGGGGAACTGCATGACATTCTTAACGATCAAATGGTTCACTTAACGATTGCAGTGATTTGCTTAATGACTGCCGCAAACAGGGTTGTAAAATTGGGCCGGATTTTAATGACCTTAATGACCGCTTTGACTAGCAACCAAAATTCTGGTCTCAACTGTGGTCATTAAGTGAGGACTACCTGTACTCTTCTTCCAAAATATATTAAACTAAGATTAAAATCATACAAATATCAGATAGGCTGATAAACCTGTTCTTGGCTCATATACCTTAGATTATAAACTAGAACCTAACATGAATGTGTAGGACTCAATCATAAGATTTAAGCCCACCACTTAAAAAAAAACACAAATACTAGGGAAGAAGATTCCATTCTACAATTCCTCCTGACATTAATACTGTAGTCTCTGTATAAAAAGCATACCATCGTATGTGCCCCCTCCCCTTCAATCTGACATCATACAATACACAGATTTACTTATCCACAATTTGTACAAACTAAGCAACATTATTAGACATATTGTGCCACCTCTACTGTTCCCCAAAAAATCAAATCACTCAGTGGATTAAAGAGCTGATGTTACTTGCACTTTATGAATTATAGTTTACAGTTTACAGATGTAGATTACATATGAACAATTACAATGAAGTATGGCTATCCTTTTTTGAAACTGTTGAGTAAAAACATTTTCAACATGCAAGTATACACTTATGAAAAGCTGTTACCTATATTTATAATGCTAATTTTGTTGCTATTACAAGTAACTTCTACTTACAGCCATAATAGGGACTGGAACTTCCATCGCTAAGCGAGGCGGCCATTAAATCATGCCCAATTTTACAACCTTTTTTGCAATGGTTAAGTGAATCACCACAGTTGTTAAGTGAATCATGTGGTTGTTAAGCAAATCCAGCTTCCCCCACTGACTTTGCTTGTTGGAA
Organism: Candoia aspera; assembly: GCF_035149785.1. Lineage (NCBI taxonomy): Eukaryota > Metazoa > Chordata > Lepidosauria > Squamata > Candoiidae > Candoia > Candoia aspera. The sequence goes on from NC_086159.1 coordinate 46,298,818, forward strand.
GCTGGCTGGGAAGGTCACAAATGGTGATCATGTGACCCTGGAACGCCGCAACCATCGTAAATACATGCTGGTTACCAAGCACCTGAAATCCTGATCACGTTATCACAGGGATGCTGTGATGGTCGTAACTGCAAGGACAGGTCATAAATCACTTTTTTCAGTGCTGTTGTAACTTCGACTGGTTGCTAAATGAATGGTCGTAAGTCAAGACTACCTGTATATTGCTTTTTCTTTTAATTATTGTTTTCTTTTGTTCTGTTTTATTAAATAAAAGCAAAACATTTAAAAATCCAAAAAGTATTTCATAATTAAAAGTTAAAAGAATCTATGAAGTCAATGACTGGTAAAGCTTTAAAATAAGGTAAAAATAATGGGGAAAAAATTAAAGTAGCAGATACTGTACGTTAAATGCTTTCTGAAAGGATAGTTTCAGTCAGGGCTGAAAAACTAATAGAGGGGCCAAGCGTCAAGTCTGTGTCATAGAATTACACTCTTTTGGTGCTTCAGAAGAAAAGCCCCACTTCCTTGCCTTTGGAAGTTATATGTAAGAAAATAAAGCCACAAAAATTACCTCTCCAGATGAGTTTGATGTCCCAATTTTTATAGGAAGAAACAGTCCTTTAGATAAGCATAGCAGTAAGCAATAAATGACTTTAAAATTATAATAACTTGACTAGAAAGCTTTATTCCTATATTTATTTTTTTCCAGTACATCTCTCTCTGATTCACATGTAAATATAGGTTATGGAACAAGATAGTCACTAAATTAAATATACTGACCAGCGCTTGCATCTGATACAGCTCTTGAAATGGCACTGCTAGAGATAGCCCTATTTCTATTCATAATTTCTTCAAATTCTGCTTCACTTAAAGGTGTCCTTGCAGCATCTATTTCTCTGCAGACAGACACAAGTTCAACTTTTTTACTCCCGGAAACACAAGTATTTCAATATTTTTAGTATGGAATCATAAGCAAAACACATAAAAGAAAGCATTTTATTTATAATGCAAAACTTGCAAGCTAGAGAAAAAAAAGTATACTATCACAAAAGTAACTCCTCTAATTACAGTTGAAATTGTAATTAGTAATATTTATGCAGTGCTTTCCATCTTCAGAAAGCTTCAGATGCTTACAAAACTTCTGTCAATCATTGTATGATAATTCAGGTACAGAACTGAAGTTTGCCCCAATCAACAAGATATCAAACAAATATGGCCTCAACACATACACTAATTGTTTTTAAGAAACATAATGAGTAAATTGTGCCAAGCATTAATAGTATTCTATGTTCTGTAATGATACAGTACACTTAAGATAACCAAGGTGATATGCTGGCTGCACACTAGACTAATTACTTAAATTAATTAAAACTGGAGATAGAAAATGTTAACTTACTCTGATAGTGCCCCTTTGAACTTTGTGACATCTGTCAATCTCTATCTTAAACAAGATCTGAAGACTGACAATATGAACAGAGCACACTTTTTCTTCCTACAGGCAACTCTGCTATACCCAAGATGTAGTAATTAATTCCCAAGATGTAATAATTAGTCTCCTCCTCCCCTCAGCTTGTCACAAATACTAATCAATATCATGTAATTTCACTGAGACACTTAGAAAGGAGATCATGCCTTAGGACGTGATGTTAGACTATATGTTCTTCATATTCCTTCCAGCACTGTAAATTATATGGCTTTAACTGCTTTTGAGAAATCTTTCTTGCAAATGTTAGTTCTTCTGGTAGAAAGAAAATGCAGAATAAGCAATTCTATCCTCTTAAGAGCAAGAAGTGGATCAAGATCCTATAGCTGATTTAGCATAAGAGGAAATGTCTAAAAATTCATACCTCCCTGCGTTTTGAGTATTATTTTTCGTTTGTCTCCAATACAATGGCATATGTAATTGTTCTCTTATGGACATGTTATTTCCAGTGAAACGCCTATGATATATAATTGACAATTTAAATATAGTTATGGATTGTAGTTGAGATCATCATGAAAATATTGGTCATTATGTGCAGAGACTCTACTTCTGCTTTCACCACCCTCAGCCCTCCTTTGCTTATTAAATTACTATCTCTATATAAAAATAAAAATGTATTATTATTGGGTTCTTTGCATATTCTTTCAAGCAATTATGCATAATGCTTTAACTTCAGAGAAATATGTTTTATAACATTTTATATTTTAAAATTTTAGATGTTAATTCCATGAATAAATTAATACTATTGGAATCAATGTTTCAGAAAAGGCTATGCTACTTATTTAACAAATCATCATGCCCACAAAGCCTCACTGATATACTCACAACATGCAAAGACTTTTATGTATCACAATCTAAAAAAATTTGAGAGGTGATATAACATTCACATAGTAGAAATAGCATCAAAGGAAAAATAAAAGGAAATAATATAAGCCTACAGCATGTTTTAAAATGAAGCTAGAAAACAAATAAGTGGATTTTAAAAACTAAGTATGGACTGGTGAGGCAGTCATGTGAAGTCACCGTAGATATTCATATGGTGAACGCTGATAAGGGACTGTTCAAATACATTGCAATATGCCTGTGGTGCTCCTTTATTTTGTAATGTAAGGTTCCCCTATAAGCTGCCACCTGAAAAGGTTCTCTGACTCTATCAGAATTATTCTAGGTAATAGGTATTGCCAGAGAAAGTCCCTCAATGCAGGTAAACCAGACTGAAAAGAAAAACCTGTCCAACTAAGACAATCCACAGAGGTTCTATTAGAGGCCTATTCAAATTCTGTCCACTTAGTAGACTGTCTAGCCGTCTAGCATTTTGGACCTAAAAGGAAAAAGTGCTTTAGCACTTATATAATATACTCATATAGCATTTGCTGATGACTCCTTAAAACAGCTACTTCTTTTTGCAGGACTGCATGGCTGCCCTCTGCAACTGCTCTGCAACACAGGCTCCAAAGCACTTTTGTCCCTTCAAATCCAGCATAACTATCACTTAAACCTCAAGAAAGCAGATATTGAATTGTATTATATGCTGTCATGCCACTGAGAGCACTGCATCTACCAGAATAATGAAATTTAACTTTCCAGAGCAGATTGGGAATGTGTGTAAGAGGCAGGAGAAAGCAAAAGCCATGTCTGTTATGCAAGTTTAAGTTTCCCTGCATAACACTGGATTAGCTGTGTTTGTGAGTGAAGGAATCATTAAAAGAAGAATATTACAAGTTAAATGCATATCTATAGAAGGCAAGGGAGACATAACATGGTATCTCTTTCATAATATATTCATAATATATTCTTTTAAAGGTTTACATACAATACATAAAGGACAAAAACAAACAAGTATGTAAATGAAGGAAAGACAAAAGACTTAAGTACCATTTTTAATCCAACTGTGTGGTATAGTCCCTTGTGAGGTGGGTGTCACAACACCTCTGGGAAGCAAATACTGTGAGCTACATATAGTTGCTTTTGCAACTATGATCTTCCAATTTGTTTTAGCAGTGTTTCTCTGGTATGCTGTTTTAGAATGTGAAACATATTTTGTTTTTATATCCCTTTCTAATGCAAAATGACAGATTAGTTCCCCACTGCAGAGAACTCTAAAGGTTATACGCATGCTGCAGCACATGAGGATTTCTTCATGCTCTTCTATGGAACAGAAGAACACTGGAAGCCCAGAAGTCATACAGATATTCATGGGGGAGGGGGGGTTAAAAATAGGAAAATACTGTTTTAATGATTAGCCCAGATGTTGAATATTCCTTGATTGAAATGAGATAATACCATCTGAATGGGCATAAACTCTAGAATTCCCATAAGTTAATAAATATGCTATCAGTGCAAAAGAAATACGCACCTGCCTGGTGGCCCATAATCACCTCTGTCATATGGTGGAGGTCGGCCATATGGGTCTGAAGGTGGTGGACCACGACTGTCTGATGTAGGTATGCCACTGTTGGCTGGTGGGGGGAAGAAAGCTGGATTCACGTGTGGGGCAGGAGGTGGAGCACCTGGTGGTGGCCCAGGTAAGTGAGGAGGAGGAGCCAATGTAAGGGGTGGTCCTAAGGGACCAGGTGGACGAGGGGGAAAAGGACCTGGAGGTGGAGGAGGACCTTGCTGTGGGGGTGGAGGACCTGGTGGAGGACCATAGCCTGGAACTGGAGGTGGAGGACCAGGTGGAAGTGGACCCAATGGAGGTTGGCCAAAGGGTTGTCCTGGAAACAGAACTGGCGGAGGGGGACGGTCACCACGATTAGGAGGACCAGTTAGTGGAGGAGGCAGAACCTGGCCAGGTGGAGGAGGACCCGGCGGACCTGGTGGGCCAGGAGGACCTAGAGGTGGACGTGGAGGAGTTTGTCCAGCTAAAGAGGGAGGGAAAAAATGTCTATTATTAATATTCTACTGCCCATGTTTTCTCCAAATATATACAAACATTTGCAATAATTATGCTGTCTCATGTACAGTATTTATAATGTATATATTAAAAAATCCAAATAGCTGTCAAATTCTAGTTCTGCCCTTTCTAGGGAAAAGGAAGGATTAAGATTGAAATAAAAATAACAGTAATATTAATGCCATTTAATTTGTTATTTGTATCCCACAAAAGAGTTATTCAAAGCAGCCTTCTTCCTATGTCTCTTTTATTTATAAGGCTCTCAAGAATAGGCGCAAAAGGGAAGTTAAGTACCAACAGTAGAATACAGAATAAGCATACTGTCCAAGTAAAATACAAATGAAAATTATCAAACTAATACACAAGAAGCCTTATAAATTATAGCTACTATCCCATACTGCCCAGAGTCACTGGGAATCAGGTGGCATATATTATTAATATATTGTTTTTGTTGCTGTTGTTTTATTTTAAAAAAACAATTTAGGAAAGCTTCTAACAGCTTAGGCAGCTTTAAAAGAAGTTTCATTCTATTCTAAATTGACTATGGCCTCAAAAGAAAAAGCAGATTTTCTGTACTTCAATAGAAGAGAGATAATCAGTTCACAGTACAGCAACAAAACATAAAATACTTCACATTTCTTCTCCTATTTACTGCAAAGCTAAGTTATACTATAACCAAGCTTTTATGCAATATCAGTATTTCATTCTGAAATACTCCTAAATTCCAGGAACAAACTAAAAAGCCTCAAGGCTCCTCCATCTGCAAGATAACAAAACTAAGCAAAATATACAATAGTGGGAAACACTTTACCTGGAAAAGGTGGAGGGGGCCCTCCGGGTCCAGCTGGTCCCGGAAATCTGTCCCCTCCAGGAAGGGCACCTGGAAAACGACCCCTCCCTCTGTTACTTGGAGGAAAAGTTGCCCGTGAACCGCCTCCTGGGGGACCAGCTTTTCCTTCACCAGACATCTGGCCTGACTGTGTAGCTGCAGGTAATGAAACAAAGTGCTTTTTGTGTAATATGGAATTAAAAAGACTTTCAAACTGGTTCATTTTCTTCCATTTACATTTTTCCTTGCAATTCTGTTTTACAGGCTACATGTTTTTAAAACATTTTTGTTTTGTTTTGCATGCTTTTGTTAATAATGTTAACAACTTATGTTTCCATTTGGAAAGAAAATTGCACAAATAAATTTTTACAAAGAAAAAAAGAATTTGCCATTCTCTAGTTCTTTTTCTATCTACTAGAGTTTAAGATCTTAAAATAATTTGGCAAGAATTCAAGTTACTATACATATGCTCAAGGAATTAAGCGCACCCAGTGAGATTCAAGGCTTGTTTTTTTTTTCAAAATGACCCATGAGATACACAGTAGAGCTTCTGTGAGCTTTGAAAAAGCAATCCCTAAATCCCTGAACAAATGAATAAATAGCTGCTTAATTTCTGATATGATGGTCTTTATTTCTTCAGTAACATCTAACAACCATTTTTGTAAATAAAGATCACATGATACTTATCTTGATAACCATTTTTTTTAAATTAAACAACGGAATACACTAAATTGCTTAATAAGCTTCAGGTGCCTGGAATCTTCCCCATACCTATAAGCATACTAGAAACTTAGAGTACTCAAAAGATAAACAGCTTTTGGTGTAATTCTGTGGTACTGCAGTTATGTTCTACAAGACAGGCAGTAAAACATACCTTCAGAGAGCAAAGCAACTTACCCATTCAAGTAAACTATTATTTACTTTAAAGAGTTACACAGTGCACATTCTTGAGCCTTACTATTACAACATAGAAGTAAATTAGTAAAAAAAAAAAAAGTTCAAACTCAGTTGTAAAAATCATGAATATATGAACCACCACCTTCTTCCTTTAACAATGGGAGTTTAGATGTAGGGCAGTATAAAACAAAAATAAATAACACAACGTGTTACTTAAAATTACTTAATAAATCCTCTTTCAAGGATGCGCAAAGTGATGTTTTCTAAGCAACAATGTATGGATTTAAGTATCAGGTAACAGGAAAATCAGTCTTTAGAAGCAATTCCTGCTTACTGCCTTCATGAACAGGACTCCAATGGCAATTAAGATGTCTTGATTATAGTAATTAACCATATCCTGTCATCTCCATCAATTCAATGTGATTCTATTTAGAATAACTGCTAAATGCTCCAAACGATTTGCACCATGCAGACTTCAAATTAATCTACCTCTAGTTGTATTACTCATTTAACTGAGAATTATGTAGATTAATCCATTATAATGTTGAAGAAAATGTTAAGAATAAAAATTCTAAATCCTTAATTTTATAGTACCAGTAAGGATAAGATGGAGTGTATTTCAAATGCATAGGCATTCAAGCTCTCATCTTTTTTTTTAAATAGGACACATGAAATAGTAAGACTGTGCACATTTTTAAAATGATTCAGAATAAATGCTTTGGACCTTGCACACGTACAGCACCTCTTTGCTGTTCATTAAAGAAGTGTCTGTCTGACTTCCACACAAGCCTGAAAAAAGATGCCACTGCTTTAAGTGACTTGTTAAAAACACAGTGCTTTAATTTAATTAATTCATTAAAACAGTGAAAGTCAAGAAAAAATGTGCACGCCTTAATGAATGAAAGGTGCTATGCTTGTACACCATCCAAGACAATTCGTAAAAATCATTTTGAGGCATACAGACAACGTTAAAAAGCACTATGAAAACCTCGTTACTAACACTAATGAAACACGTTTCCCTTTTATTTCCAAAACATACTATTTCCAGCACTCTTCAATAGTAGTTTGAACAAAATAGACTTTCAGTAAATCAGATTGAAAGACAGCAGATTATATAAAAATTATAACCATTCAAATATATAATGTGCTAATTGATAATTCCTAACCCACCTCCCCCAAAAGTGCTGTCCACCTCATAGGAAACAGCATAGAACAATTCTTACTTTTTCTTGACTGCAGTTCAAATTGACTTAGAAACTGCTTATTACAAGGAGTTACAACAGGATTTTGACCATGTAACTCTCTTTTAGGCAACAGATCCATCAGCTTTTTGGAAGATGCCTCAGATCCCACACCTACAAGAGCAAACCTGAAGGACAGACAATATAAATTTATGATGAGGATTCTTAATAGATCCCTAAAAGATGGATAACATGCTAAACCAAGCCACATTTTGATTGAGCACAATGTGCGATCATAGACAAACATATGCTCAACTGCTTACATATTCCACTGTAACTCCCAATTATTAAACCCACACATTCCATGTCTTGTTATATCTGGAACTGTTTTCTTCCACCTCATAAATTATCTTTCAAGTTTTCCACAAATACTTTTTCTAGATTCAGTCTTGGCTGTTGTTTGTAATCTGATTCTGTAGAAATCACCGCAGTTTTCTCATTCTGTTCTCTGGTCATCTTCCCACCTATTTCTTTTCCTATTATTCATCACCATGGTCTTTCAAGAAAAACAAAATATACTGTAAGACACTCTTTGTTCTAAAATGAAATGAGATTTGTGCTGAATTTAAATGAATTCTTACCCCTTAGACTGGCCATTAGCACGGTTTTCAAAAAATTTTATCTCCAAAATATCATTTACACCAAGTGAATGAACTGCTTCAGTTAAATCTTCATCTGTGGTCCACTGCAAAACAGTTGTAAATAACATTTTTTAATGTAACAAAACAGCATGGTTCTTTTCCTAACATACCATTCATGAAAATAGTGTTCAACATAATGCACAAATATATGCATTAAAACATGACTTCTATATTTCGTATTAGAATATTTTTATCAAAATGTAACTGTTTGCTTCCTGAAAGTTGTTATATTGCCTACTCCCAGTTGAGCAAACCAGATTTTAAAAATAAATAAGTCACTAGTTCAATACACAAATCTCTAACTGCTACTGATCGCCAACCCCAAAAAGTATGTTACAATCACAGTTATAGTTCAGTAATAGTTCAGGCTCCACATGGAAAAAAATGTTCCATGTTTGCATCTACAAGTAAGTCTAAGAAAAACTCTTACCAACAAATGTTACAGAGCCTCTGCCAGTCAGAATACAGTAAGCAGTTCTGAGTTAAACTGATTACAGACTAAGAATAAATTACTAATGCAGCAGTAACTAACCAGGTACTTACCCAAGTAAGATTCCCAATATATAATGCAATTCTCTTTCCTGTATATGTATAGACAACATTTGGTGCTGATCCTTTGCCCACATCATCTCCAACAGATGGTGGAAGAGAGTCCATATAATCACGATCCTCTGGTGCATCGCCGTTATTGGCAGATGGAGAGATGACGTCGTCATACAGATCTATCTGATCGTGTCCACCATATTCAGCCTCCTAAAAGGCAATGTATAAATATTAATGATCAGTTCATATTGTCCTCTAGAGAAGTTTTTATCTGAACTCCTTTTTAAAAAAAAATTAATATTTTTTTTTTAAAAAGAGCAGCTGCACATGCTCTTTCTTTATATTTATCTTAGGGCATTTTATACTGCAAAAATAAACTCTACATTAAAATTAAGTTCAATAACATACTCAAAATATTCTAAAGCAGGATGAAACATATTTCCATTGTTTAAAATATTAACTTAAAAAGTCAAATACTAAAAATGCATAAATCCTATACAATTGCTTTATCTTATTCTTCGCAAATGGGGTCTCCAAATTTGTATTACTTTATATATTTAAATAATTATTGTATTTATTATTTTTTAATGGAGAGCACACGGGCTGCAAAGTATATACAGTGGTGCTTAAAAGTTTGTGAACCCTGTGGTGGTAAAAGGTACCCTCCCCAACACACATGCAAGCTACATTCACTACCAAACCATTGAGATGCTACCCGCCTCCCCAATATATGAACTGCTGAAAGTGCCCTTGTAAGAAAACATTCACGGCAAGCCTAATTGACCCTGAGTGGTGACAGGGAGGAGCAGCAGTCAGGAACCTGTGGCCCAGTAAACAAATTGCTTCTATTCTCCAACCATATCTCAAAGATAGTACAGCTAGCATGCTGACCTAGTAGGAAGGGATAAATATTAATAAGGTCACATGGATGGGTTTATCTAAAGCAGCCCAACATCACACTGTAAGTTCCACTGTGTCTGCCTTTTTCTCTATCTTGTCTTTGCAATGTAGTGGGCCAAAGTTATAAAAGCTCTGGTTCTGTTTTTGCAGAACGGGGTTCCGTCTCACACTCACTCTCCCCGCTCCCGGAGCTCTCTTCCGACCCAACCTTTTCTTCCTCCACTTTGGCGTACAGCACTGTCCTCTCGGAGGATGGAAGGGGCGATGGCTGCTTCGCCCTGGTTTTCCCATGTTTCGGCATGATTCGTTAACTCTCAACTGAATTACTTTCCCAGGAAGAGTTCCCGAACACAATTAGATTTGCAGCTTAATGTCAGCACCAGTTCATTTGAGCATTCACACAATAACAGTCAGGAGACCAAGATCCTTTAACTGTTTAATGAAGCGAAATGAATAGGACAGAGGTAAAGCTGCGAATGGAGAATTCCCGCTCAAACCTACATTTAAAACTACATTCCCTTAACTTGTTCCCTTTCCAAGGAAAGTATGTCACCCCCCTTCCCATCCAGGTGGTGGTTCTGGTGTATCTCTACCAGTTGGCCTTGATGTCTGCCATCATAAATGTGTAGCCATAATAATATTCACACTCCAACTTCACACCCCGTCCTTCCCAGCAACAGAGAGTCTACACCATTGATAAGGAAATGATGGAAGATGCTCCGATAAGGGGTTCTGTGAACTCTTTGATCAGAGGGATCTGACAGTAATGTACATTTCCCCACATTGTACAACATTAGAATATCTTCAACATAATATAAAAATATAGAATAAGTTAAACAAATAAAAGTAGTGGCCATGAATATTATCATTGTAACATGTCATTGCCAAGATGAACATTCCATATCATATTAAAACTTAGTGCATGCTTTATTCTATGGAAACTCTGGAATAGTTGCTAGGAGATCTATATGGGGAGTTTCCTCAGGTGTACTATTCCAAGTTGATTAGACCCTTCTAGGTTAATCCCAAATCCCTATTTTGACTCAGCAGCACATCAGAAGGCAGTATAACTTTTTCAAGAATGCCATATAACAATAGTTTGTATGGACTAATTCATAAATGTGGGCATTGTTCGCAGAGTTACTTTTTCATCACTGTCGTAACTACAAACAGTCACTGTCCAAGGGCAGTTATCCCTGCTCCTTACACCTTCCATTTTTTCTCTGCCAGGAACTTCCTTCTATTTCTAAATTGTCTATGCTTCTCTTTCTGACTAGGGATGGCAAAGGGAGGCATCTTTTTCCTTCTACTACATCAGAAACTCCCCCTTTTATTTTTGTGTGGGACACTTTCTGTATTTCCCTTTGCAATCATGTAATTGTCTACCCTCCTCCTCAGAGTCAGAACTGCTATCAGGTACAGAAACTTCACTGCTCAGCCAGACAGGCAGCTTGGTCTTGTGAGGATAGTACAAATGAAACTGGCAAAGAAAGTATGGGGCACAAACATCATCTGTCATCTTCCAAGAATATTCCATTTCCTAGAATATTCCATATCCAAGTAGTCCTTCCAATGAATAAAACATTCCACTGTCCTCCAAGTGCAATAAGAGTCCAAGATACATTCTTCCTGGAATTCTTCCCCTCCACAACTGAGATATGAGATGGGGCAGAAATGTGCAGGGGCAAGAAAGGTGCTTTTTGAGCAAAAGTGAATGATTGAAACTGGATATAGTTTCAGGTGACTGGAAGCCACGGGTGAAAGGGCACATGGTTGATCCACAGGTAATGGTCAAATAACTTGGCATCCAACATCTTAGTCCCATGGACGGAAAAAATCTGGTAGAAATCCAGGTGTCATCTCGAACACTGATGGGGAAACCTTCTTTACCATAGTCAACAGAAAAACTTGTAGGAGATATTGGCATGATCTAGTTGATCATTAACAAGGCACTAAGGAGCTTGAGGTTTCTATAGAACACAGGAGGCCTGTGAAATAGGGAAGGGCTAGAAGACATCTGGGAGAAGATGCAGGAGGTAGCCACAGATGACCCGAAGCAGCAACATTTGAGTGAAGGCACGAACAGAGTTATGAGTGAACTCAGCCATAGGGGAAAAGGTTGATAAATTGCCTAGCTGGCAGTTTACACAGCATCAAAGATCCTACCCTATTAAAGATTTTGCTCTCTTAATTTACCCTTCTGACTGTGGATGTTAGGCAGAAGACAGATGAAGCTTCACATCCAGTAATTGAAACAGAGATTCCAAAAAACACCATAAAGTGTAAGTCTGAATCAGAAAGCAGGTAATTGGCAAAGTATTACTCTGAACAAGTTACTGAATAAATATTCAGATCTCAGGAACAGAGAGGAGGCCATGACAGGAATTAAGTTGCCATATTAGAAAACAAATCATCTATCATCAGAACGATGCCCAGGTCTTTGACAAGTGATAGCTCAGCTATAAAGTCAAAGGAAATTGAATCATAAGTCTCAGTGGGAAGAGAAGACTCAACAGACCAGAAGTCCAACAATTAGAGGTTTACTACAGTGACAGGGCATAAAGAAACATAATTCTTATTAAATTATCTAATTTTATAGTTAATAATACTATAACAATCTTAATCCTATTAAACCTTAAAAAATCAAGCCTAAAAAATCATTAAAGAAAAAAGAAATCAAACAAACCTTAATGTCAATCTAAATATATATTCTAAAATAAATCTTAAAAGTTTAAACAAACTTTAAAAGCAGTAAAAGAAATCTTAATCCAAATTTTTAGAGAAAGCCTCAATATCAATCCACATACATATTCTTAATTTCTTATCCCACCTCGAAATAAACAAGAACATGTACTTGTCTCCGTATTTCACATAAAGCGTTTTTCATAAAAGCATCAAACAACCTAACTGCCTTCCTTAACAAATCAAACCCCTCAGTAAAAATCCTCCCACAAAACACAATCATTTCATTCCCAAAACTATCCCTTAGGGAAAAGGAAACATCAGTATCTCGCAAGTCAGACTGTAACTCCTTCACTAAAGTATTTTCATCTCCTGGCATTTCTTCAAAGAGCCCCTTCTCATTATCAAAAAAGATATCTCACTGTTGATAGAACTCTTTCTCTCCTTCTAAAACATCCCCAAGCAGTTGACACATTTTAAAGCAGGTATTTTCTACAATATCCCGAATATCTTGCAGCATGGCTTGGCAGGTCTCATGTAAAATCTCTTGGAAATTAGAACAAAGCCCAGAAGAAAGCTCACTTTCCTTAAGGTCATCCATTGTTTCAGGCAGTAGATTATGGCACCCCCTGGATACGCAGCTAGGACAGACAGAAACTGGTGGTTTAATGAGAGGCTTCCGAAATGTATTAGGCCATATTGACAAAGAAGCAACTATGCCAACCAGCAGCTGTGAAGCCCAGGGAAAGTGACCAAGAAACTGAAAATTCCAAACAATAGATTCAACTGATAGGAAAGTGTTAAATCCTTCAAATTAAGTACAAAAATAGTAACAGGGAGATGATTATTTATTCTCAGTCCTCCTTAAAATTTAAATGGGAAGTAAGCCAACAGTTATAAAAAAAGTTTTAACTTTACTCCAGAAGTAACAATAAGCACCAAGTGATTTGTTTCTTCTTTCTGTGGAGAGCCTCTCTTAAGGTACAAAAAGTCTTTAAAAAAATACAAATTAGGTGATTTAGAAATGAGAAAGGCTCGACCTAGTGTCCCATTGGGGCTGCAGCATGGTCTGGAAGTGATGACGTCTCCGACTCCCCTCTCCTCTTACCAGATTAGCACTGTTGGCAATCCTCAGGCTACGAGGTGACGTTCCAAAGTACGTTCCAAATGGGGTGATTCCGAGCATTTTCTAACAATGAAAATGCTCTAGGGTATCAGGAAAAGCCTGCCTGCACCCCCCAAAAGAGTCCACACTGCCAGATCTGCCCACTGAGCTCGCAGGTAGCCTGTTCAGTCGGCCATCATCTCACTGGAAGTCCTGATTGTTATTATAGTGGCCAGAAATATAGTGGCCAGTAGTCATAGGAAGGAAATATTTAATAAATGGGTTCCTTTGCGGGGGGCGGGTTGATTTGGAGGTTTATATATTTGTTTATTTTTCTTATATATAAAGGGAAGGAGCAAATTTTTTTAGTGATTTTAATGTGTCTTTGGAATGATTTACAGAAATAATGTGATTTTGGTTGGATCGAGAGTAAGGGATTGATTATGGGAATTGCTGTATATTCTTGATGAAAGTCAGAAGTTGTCCTGTAACATTTTCAAAAAATCTTTTTTTCATTTTCTGTTTTTTCACCTTTTTTCTGTAGTTTTTTTTCTTTTTTGTAGTTTTTATCTTTGCTTTAAACTTAATAAAACTTTTATTAAAAAAAAAAAGAAACATAATTCTTGACATTGGCTCTAATGATATGTCATGGGAAAGGAAATGGGCCATTTTAAATATTCCCGAATGTACAGCTGCCCAGCTGTCATGACACAACTGCAATGTATTTTTCCCTCAATGAAGGAGAGACATATGCCATTGTAGCACAGTTCTCTCTGTTCCCAGAAAAAGGGAGAAGACAGGAGACACATTAAAATAATCTTAAAGCAGCACATAAAGATCCTGCTCTTGATAAACATGACTTTGATTTGTTTAGTAAGGAATCTCCCTTCCAAACCCAAGAGTTTCACAGGATGGGCTAGGTGTCAAAGGAGGTTGTCCACAATTTTCTGGGTACAGAATGGAAGTTGGAGGAGCAGCTATAAAGTAAGAAATATTTTTGCTCAAATAATAAGGCCGCATCCTGTTCATTCTGCAAGCTAAGAATGCAGGAGATTCAAAAGTGAAGAACAGTTAAAAATTGTCCCACATGACCTCTAAGCTTTTAAGAACTTTGTAGTGTAAGTGTTCTATGTACTTGTGGTCCATACAAACATCTAAGAATATTAGTGCCTTTGAAGATACAGTGCTAATATTTTAAGGCTCCCTTGATTATCATCGTTTCTTTTGGCTGGTAGGAGCACCAACAAAAGAATGCAGAAGGGAATAGGCTATTCACAAACCCTGGAGTGGTTTGTACAACCATAGCTCGCAAGGCAAAATCAGATGCATCAGCTTGTTCAACACAGGCAGGTAGGATCTGGATGACAAAGAATAGGCTGAGAAGTGAATGCCTGCTTGAATTGAAGAAAGGCTTGCTGATCTTTGGGATCCCACTTAAGGGGAACTCCCTTTTTAATAAGATGAGTCAACAGTTCAATCACTACAGCAAAATTAGAAAACTGGCAAAGTCCTAAAATCATAATGCATCCCTGACACCTGTGGACTCTCTTCACAAAATGGACTCTCCACTGAATTCCTTTCAAATAAATTTAGTGGCCTAAATAATCCAATACAAACACATCAAAGAGCATTTCTATAGCTTAATATAGAGGATGGAATCATAAAGATACTGAAGAACTGATCTAAACTGATCAGGAAGAGCAGGATTCTCGAAGAGAAATCAGCAAGTTAAACAAACTATCAAGAACTTTGCAAGGCTATGGGAGCCCCTGGAGACCGAAAGGTGTTATTCCCCCCACTAAACAATCAAAGGAAATTAATTATTCATGACCCTCTTTCAGGTGAATCAGAATATAAACTTTCCAAGACATTTGGTAAACATTTGTGCTTTCTGCAACCTCTCTAAGAGTTCAGAAAGCTGGTTCAGGAGCTATTAATTATGACTGCACATAGGAAGACATCCTGGGGAATCAAAGGTGATACCATTATGGACTCAGAGACTACATGGATTGTCAAATTGTAGCCAGTCTGTTTCCAGAACGATTTAAAAATGTAATGGAGAGGCTAATTAAAGTTGCAGGGATTTCTGATGGTTGCTAAAAGTGAGTTGTGGAGATTCAGCACACTCTGTGTTGGGTCCTGAGTATAAGAGCCAGCCATCAATAGCCTCAAACCTTAACAGGAGACTGGTCAGGCTGGATAGGCAGAATAAATTTAAGTATGACAAAAAAATCAATGTAGTTGCATGTGGCACCAGAATTTATTATGGCCTACTGTGGCACTCTATAGGGACGCGGTGGCGCTGCGGGTTAAACCGCTGAGCTGCTGAGCTTGCCGATTGGAAGGTCGGCAGTTCGAATCCACATGATGGGGTGAGCTCCCGTTGCTAGTCCGAGCTCCTGCCAACCTAGCAGTTCGAAAACATGCAAATGTGAGTAGATTAATAGGTACCGCTTCGGCGGGCAGGTAACGGCGTTCTGTGTAGTCATGCCGGCCACATGACCACGGAACTGTCTACCGACAAATGCCGGCTCTTCGGCTTTGAAACGGAGATGAGCACCGCCCCCTAGAGTTGGACACAACTGGACTTAATGTCAAGGGAAACCTTTACCTTTATCTACTGTTGCACTCTAGTGCTCGTATAAGTCTGTAGGGTAAAAGGGATGACTAAATATTGATATACAATTTCCCACATCAGGGCTCTACTTTATTCATTTTCTGACAAGTCATAACTGAAGTGTTTAGGACATCTGTCTGCAAAACACTCCCCTCTCTATAAGTACAGTATGTTGACGTTTCAGAAGGGAAAGTCTCATGTCCAAAATGGCCAGGTTCTCCATAATATCAATACAGCCATTTCTATCTAACATTACTTCTCTTGGGCAGTTGGTGGAGATCTGCTGGACCTCTGTTGCATGCGCTGAACTTCTACTGTCCCTGATGTTGGGGGGGTGGAGAAAATGGTCTAGTGGTTAAGGCACCAGGCTAGAAACCAGGAGACTGACAGTTCTAGTCCCGCCTTAGGCACGAAAGCCGGCTGAGTGACCTTGGACCAATCACTCTCTCTCAGCCCAACTCACCTCACAGGGTTGTTGTGGGGAAAATGGGAGGAGGAAGGAGTATTAGGTCTGTTTGCCGCCTTCAGTTATTTATAAAAATAATAAAGGCTGGATAGAAAATAAAAAATAAAAAATAAATAAAAATAAAGTCATGTCCTCGCTGCCCAACTACTCACCACTACAATTCCTCAAGTGTTCCATTAATGCTCAAGCATATCTGAATGTTGTAATGCTAACTGGGAAGTTTTAATGAATAAGCTCATCCTATATTTCATCTAAGTCCCTCTCAGAATTTAAGAACCAATTAAGCCTCTTTTATTCCAGCCCACATCCCAAATTATAGCTGAAACTTAACAAAATACTCCTGCACTGATTGCTTATGTTGTTGTAGGCAACAAAATTCAAGCTTATGCTGTTGTAGTCAATCATTTGCTTGACGAGATCCTCAATGATAAGCTTTGCTATGAGCTTTGCTTAGTTATCCAAATCTGTATTGTTCTGAGTCAGAAAGCAGGTCATCCACTTTGCAGCTCTTCAATCATCTTAGTCTAATTATAAACCCTACACAGGCTTGGTCAGTAGGAAAACCATTTGTCTTAGGAAGATGTGTAGCATATATTGACCAAGGAAGGCAGTAAATTTGCTTAGATTCATAATATGTATCTAGCAGAGTAATAGATACTCAGCATCCCCCACTAGAAGGAAGGCAGTCTATGGTTGATCCTATTCTACATACTGGGCTAGCTGGTTCATCATCAGGGATAATTGGTCTGCCTGGGTTGCCACTTGGTTCTAATACTGGTGACTTGATCAAGGATTAGTGTAGTTGCCAGATGAAAGGTAGCCATCATGTTATTTCTTAAGCTTAAGGCAATGGCTCTTCTCCCAAAGTGACAGAAACAAAGAGTGGGCAGTCAAGCAGTTAGACTCCCACCCTAGGTTCCGCAGTAAATCACACTCTTGATACTCAATGGTTTGATTTCTCAGAAGACTTATAGACATGGTTCAATGAAATTACAGTCTTCATTGCAGACAAAAATGAAGCCATACACAGTAGCCGACTGCCTACTATCAATACAAAATTGATAAAGGACCACAATAAATGACCTTTAACCATTCTAAATTAAGAGACTTCTAGCATAGCACCTGATAGCCATGAACCCAAGCAGCTGTTGTATATTTACATAAGGGCTATCACATGGCCAGGGAACCACTAGTTCCTGTGTCCCTTCCTCAATTCTCCCCTATCCAGATTCTAAGAGAACCAATTATTTGGTTCTAATACATAAGACAGAGAGCCAGTGTGCTGTAGTGGTTAAGGTGCTGGACCAAAAGCAGGGAGACCCAGGAATGGAAGCCAACTGAGCACCTTTCTTAGGAGGTTTCTTAGGAATGGAAGCCACTTGAGTAGCTTTGGGGCACTCATGCTATCTCAGCCCTATACTGGGGAGTCAAAAAAATACCAGCCTACATTGGGCCAGCATGAGAGATTATGGTCCATGACCTTCAATGAAGAGGCCTTCATGCAGTGGATAGATCTGGGCTGATAATACTACTAAAGTGGGTATCTGCTCAGTCTATACCTTCCAATTTAAAAAAAATGATTTCACAAAACAGTGGTAGGTAGCACACTAGACACCCCACTTCAGTCTGTTTAAAATCTAGCATGTAAGTCAGTATAGTTATGAGCAATTTTCTCATAATATTCAGCAACTTATCATAGGTTTCTCAGACTCAAAATACCAAGAAAAATGCTATCAATCCTCAAAATCAAACAAAATTATTTAGACAGATGGCAACTTGCAAAGGCAGCAAATAAGCTTTCTTGGCTATATGCATTCTTACATGCCAAATATAGCCACATGCTCTATTTTGAGTATAGTAACTTTTGCATCAATTTCCCATTTACATTTTAATCTCTTTCACTGATTTTAAATGTGTCAGATGACAAATTTACTAAATATACAGGGAGTAAAAAGCTAAGTAGGATAGAAACTTGTTAATACTTCTATGAAAAGCCACCAAAAAAGCTTATGGCTATAGACTAGACTACACAGTTGAGAAAACATTGTGGAAGAGGTCAGGGCAATATTGCTATATTGCTGCCAAGAAAACTATATGAAGTCACCAGAAGTTGAGGTCAAGGAAGTATTTACATTTTAATCATATTATTTTAATTTAATTTAAATCAAGGATAGTTTTTGTCAAAATTCCACCCACTTCTGGAGCACAGCCCCAAGCCTGCCATTCAAAGACAGTGTACTCTTCAGTATGGAAAAGCCGCATTATCCTGGCTTAGCATAATATGTGAAGTCAGCCATTCCCTCCAATTACATTTGGCAAAAAAACCCTGTCCTTGCCAAAAAAAAAAAGTACTAAACTACAAAAAGAGAAAGAATATATCCAAAAACTATGTATCTTTTAGACATGCATTAAAGTTTAATGAAACAGAGAATTCACAGCATTCCTAATAATGCTATTGTCATTAAGGGTGTAAAAGAAATACCAAGAAACAGAATGATACATTTTGAAATGTTGTATGAGAAATTCCAAGAAGGATAAAGACTTTAAAACATATTCCCAAAAGTAACTTTGAAACTGGAAATGTAAAGTCACATACAAGAAGTATTTCTGTATTACTACTGTTGGTTTTAGTCAGCACTATGAAACAGCAATGACAGAAGCAGGAAATGTGTCTATTGTGGTCCAACTTCAAAAAAAATCCCCCCAAACCCAGAGGCGTAGCAAAATTTTGCTTAAGAGTCCAGTTACAGCAGTGAGACTGAAAACATTAGAAGAAGTGAGAGAGAAGGCAACACAATGAAAGGATGCCTGAGCAGCAAATGGAACTTGTTCACGTAACCCCACACTCAGGCACAAATGAAACTGGAACCCAAAAGAAAGTGATATTTAATCCTTTTTCATTTAATACAAAACAGCCTATAAGGACTTTGAATCCTCACGGAACATAAAATACATCCACAATCAAATCACAGATGGGTATAGAGATCTGGCAAATTTGGAATATCTTTAAAAGCAGAGTCAGAACTGACTTTCAACTAACTGTAAAACAGAGCAAGAAAAACTTCTGGCCTTGGAATTCTTTTATTTTGTCCTCTAGATTCATATGAGGAAGCAGTCAAGCAGTGTTCACAAATCATGATCAAATCAGCAGTAATATCAGTTAAATATTCTTCTGCAGGAAAATTCAAAGATGGAAATCTTTTAGTGGAAACAATAAAAAGCAAAGAAATCTTCCCAGCATTCTCAGGAATCACCTCACAAACAGGAGTACAGGTAGTCTTCACTTACTGACCAGCCACTTAAGGTCGTTCGAAGTTACGATGGTATCCCAAAAGCAGATTTCTGACTGGGGCCCGAAATTACAACCCACACAAGACCTCCGCAATCATGTGACTCAGATTCGGACATCCTGGGAGCAGAAGCCATTTTGGGTCACATGACTGCCCTTTGGTACCAGGAAGTCCTCTGGGCTTATGACGCTGGATTTCCGAGGCACCAGGCCCAGTCACGTGGTCGCAGTACTTCCAGTGATTTAGAAGCTGGCAGAGAGAGCCTTGCGTGTGCCTTACTCTACGGGAAAGGTAAGTATTTTTTCCATACTTTACTGTATGCTTGCCTTTAATTTTTTCCCAGTTTTTGTTTAACTTAAGTAGAGATCTGTATGGTGACATGCACATTCCATCCTCTGCCTAATTTCTGATTATATTTAACAATACTGAATGCTGGTTTACTGTTTTTAAAACAGTTGTTTTATAAAAATCAGGTTTATATACAGTACAGTAACAAAAGCTGCAGAGTTTACTACAGCAGGAAAAAAAGTTACAGTACTGTACAGTACCTTTCAACCCAGTACCTTTGTTCTACTGTACTACAGAACAAAGATTCCAATGAAGACCTTACGGTAAAAGTTTTTAATAATCAACCAGTAATATTAGTTGAAAATAACAGTAATATTAACTGAGAATACTACTACTGTGGCCACAGAAGCATTTCCATAGTCATGTTTTGGTGGAAAACATATGACTATCATACTCTGCCCCACACAGTACTGCAAAGTAACTCCTGGTTCGCTTAACAACCATGCCGTTCACTTAACAAAATCTTGAATCACTTAATGACCGCTCTAACTCACTTAACTGCAGTAAAAAAAAAGGTCATAAAAACTTGTCTGGACTCACTTAACAGCTGTTATGACTTACAACCCAAAATCTGGGCTCAAGTGTGGTCATTAAGTGAAGACTACCTGTACTGACTCAGTGGCATGGTTCCTACCAAAAGAACCAGAGCACAAATGAGTGAGATTGCTTGTTTTTCTGCAGGAAAAGGAACATTATAAAATTGCCTCAGGGAATCAAGATTTATCTCAATCTTAACCTTCCAGGGTACATGTGGCAGAAAAACTTGCTAGATACTCCAAGGTTTTTACTGTACCTGTCACCTTCACTGCAGTTTCACCTCCCAATGAGTCAACTCTACAATCACCATCCACTATTTGAAGATGCACCTGTAGAGCTGGTACTTCTCACTGGGGCTGAGAAACAATATGAATAGCTAGCACAGCATGTAGTTTTTTCTGCAAGTGTTAAGGACATTCCACTCATTAAATGTAACTCCAACCACAATGCTAAAAACCCAGTAATTCCATCAAATCTCATTGAGGACCAGCGCTTTACATTGATCTCTAATTGCAGTGATGTCTATATAAAAATTCCAGTCCTTGATACAGCATGTGTGGAAATCCCTGGTGCAAAGACCCAAGGCTCAGAGATGCCCAGCAGGAAGGAGCTAATCATTGATTCAGCATCCATGGAACTCCCTACAACCACGATTATCAGCCCACTCAGTTAAGGAACCTTCATGAATTTTAAGGGAAATAAGTCAGGAATTTAATTCCCTGCATCCTTAAGAGGTTGCAGATGATACAGTTCCTCTATTCAAGGAACGAGTTTGAGGAAGTCAATATATACACTGACTTGATCATGCACCCATAAAACTCTCCAACCTAGCTTGCTATCCCCAGTCATCTCCTATCCAAGTCCTAAACAGGTCTTTGCATCCTTAGCTTTTAACACCTGCTATATATTGTCTTGGCTTTGCACATTTTTGGAACCGGACTTTAGGCAACTATATATTCACACACACATATTCATATGTATATACACATGTGCCATATATTCATGGGTAGACTGGGGTCTCTAGGATTGATTTCAGTTGGAGGTGGCAACCCTAAGCCGATAAGGTTGGGGAGATATGCATTGCACAAATCTGTTTACAACTTTGTCTAATATTTAGGTTTACCTTCTGTTTGGATCAATAGTGTAAAACTATTGCCATAAGTATAATCTATAAGGGAGAAGTAGAACTTTGAACATCCAAGGATGTATTTGCAATACACTTCTGTACCTTTTAAAACCATTCTTATACTCTGCCTTCCCACTTCCCTCCAAATTTCTGGGAACTGTATCATCTTTTGAAACATCTTTGCAGTATTACCTGCAAGGACTATATAGAAGAAGTTGTAAAAATGTAGATGTTTCCTGCTATTAAAAACATTCAAATTACATTTCAATATGAGAAAGCAAGTATCAAAAACTTAAAGTGTCATATACTACTCCAACAATGAGTATAAATTTAGAATTCATGACATAACATTATATCTAACAATTGCAGATATAATAGTTCAGCTCATACTTGATATCAATAATCGTAATATTTAAAGCAGTGGGTCTATGACTTAATATGCAAACCAAGCCAATTATGCAAAAGCACAGAGTTAATCTTCCTCTGTAGAAGCACCCATACTACAGAATGTTTTTCCTTGGATTTTCTTGCCAAGTTCTACACCTAAATAATCAGCTGGAATTTCAGAGAATATTTTCTGCTAGATGGTAAGTACTCTAAATTGTTCTGCTTTGAATTGGCCACTGAAAATTTATCTTGCCTTTTAAAAAGTTTTGGATGCACAGCTTTAAATGCTTGATGATATAGAGAACAGCTATAAAACTGTAACCCAGTGTAAGACAAGGGGAAGATTATTACTCAATTATTCCAATGTCCTCCCAGTTTGCTGTAGCCAAGTTAAGTTGTGATGCAGATAGATATAGATTATTATTTACCAATCCAAGAGAATATTTGTAGCTCAGGGTTGAACTGTGGAGTCCTTGGTGCTCTCTGAACCTGGTTGTTTTCTTGTGGACGTTTCATTGCCAGACTAGGCAACATCTTCAGTGAGAAAAGGGAGTGGGGTTTGCAAACCCCACTCCCTTTTCTCACTGAAGATGTTGCCTAGTCTGGCAATGAAATGCCCCCAAGAAAACAACCATGCTTAGAGAGCACCAAGGACTCCACAGATTATTATTTCTCTCCCATGGGATTCTTTTAAAAATTATGTTACATTGGTTTTAATGAGGTAAAACATATACGCCAGCCTAATCTTGATGTCAAAAATGGAGGAAACAGAGGACTTTGAATCCTACAAATAAGCAGGATGTATATGCACTGAAATGCTCCCTGTTGGATGAGACAGCTGTCACCTGCCAACATACACCTTGCAGAGCTTTTCGTGCTATAAGAACCTAATTTCTCTAGCACCTATTTTGATAATTTCTCCTTTTTAAAAGAACAGCCTCACAGCTAACTTGTTAAGCATGAAACACAATATGAAAGAAACTGGGTTTAATAAGCATCTTTAAAATATGGAAGCAAGCAAGCAAAAATCTCAAAGCAGACAAGTCAACACATCAAACAGAAACTATAAAGATCCTTTTCTGGACACTTTTATTAAAAACATTGCTATCGTTAAAATAAGTCTCCTATCATAACAGGAGAAAAAAAGAATAGATGACTGACTATTCCAAGGTAGCAACAGAGCCAAATTTATCAGCTTTACATCATAGTGTGCTTACTCCTATCATCGACAGGGAACATAGTAATGCAACTGAACCGTTTTATAACTGTCCAATTCCACAGATTTCACAAGGAAAAATTATTCTCCCACATACGTAAAGATATACCGATTTAACCTTTAAAAATTATTTTGCGGAAGCCAATACTTCTGAAATAGTAACGGAAATGTCAGTCTGGCATAACTGACTTTATTATCAAAATCTGCACATCGAACGTTGCCATCATTAAACCAAACCTTTTTGTGGAAAAAATAAAGAAGGCACCAAGGGAACTGCAAACGATCTTTGGGGGAAGGAATTATTTTTACCCCCTACAGGTTAAAAGCGATCATCTTGATGGATCCGCAACAGTTAGGGACGCCGTGGAAGCACTTTCTCTCCTACAATGATTTTACAGCCTCTAGAGGAAAGACCGCCGTGTTTTTGCGCCGCGGCGTTCCAGCTTCCTTTTCATTAAGGGAGCAGGCGGAATGGGGAACAAACAACACAGCAGCCTTAGGGGCGAGACTCCTCCTTCGGCTCATTGTCTTCCAGCGCTTGGGAGCCTCGCGGAGAAAAGGGAATAGGCGGAGCGGAGGGGGGAAGAAAAGGCGCATTCCAGGTACGATGCCGCGCCTCTGCCGTGCGATCCTTCGGGCAGTAAGCATACCCGGTGTGCAGCCACGCCACACGCCAGGCGGGAAAGTCGCGCGGGGCCGCGGGTGAGCGCCACAATCAACAATGGCGCCTGCTTCCCCCTGCACTGAGAGGCCCGCACCAGCCACCTAGGCTCTGCCCCTTGAAACCGCAGGCCTCTCTCCTCCCCCGAGTGCCAATTCTGGCTTGCAACGTCCCCGTGGAAAGCTAGCCGCGCGGAATTTTATACCTGGTTAAACTCCTCTCCTACATCGGCGTAGATGTCTATGTGGTCCACGCCGTCCGCCATATTCCGCCGCTGTTGCTTCGCCTCCGCCAGCCCCTCCCGGCTCTACAGCTGCCGCAGCCAGCCACCGCTAGAGAGGAGGGGAGGGGGCGAGTTAGCGCTGGACGACGTCACTTCCTGAAACTAACAAGGGAGCATCCGGCGGGTAGAGGTGCGGGTGCTCCAAAGGCCCGCATGGGTGGCCACGCCCACGGGACGATAGGAGTGGGCTTTGTCCTTGTCCGTTTCTCTGGCCCGTTCCACGCGAGCCGATGGCCAAGCGAATGTTGCGTTTTTGCAGCCGCAGATCAGTTTCTCCGTTGCCATTACGGTAGAGTCCCATTGCCTTCTATGATCCTTATGTCGCGCTGTAGAGCGGCTCAGTCAGAATGCCGCCTACCTGAAGCAGAGGTTTCGAAGTTGCTGCTTGTGCTCCAAATCCATAGATGGGGAGAGGAGGAGAGTAAGTCTAGATCAGTGTTTTTCAAACTTAGCAAGCTTAAGATGGCTGGCTGGGGAATTCTGGGAGTTGAAGTCCACACATCTTAAACTTGTCAGGTTTGAGAAACCCTGGTCTTAAATTATACAAGTTTAGCAGTCCACTTAACTGGCAGCCACTTTCCAAGTCAGGAGTCTTTCTAACATCCTTAATAGTACCTGCAACTTTCTTAGACCAAAGTGTGCTTTCAGGTTTTATTTATTTATTTATCAGATTTTTATCACCGCCCATCTCCCTCATACAGGGGACTCTGGGCGGTTCACAATAAAACAGTTTAAAATTCAATAAAATCATAAATAATATCATATAAAATGTAATAAGATCCAAGTAATGGCAGATCTAATACCACCCAAAGTTACTGAACTTCTCTTCTTTTCAGGATTGTGTGGAGTGTTCGAAAGTCATGGGACAAATCAGAAGCAGTGTTGGAATAATGAACAACGTCCTGTGCATTTGCTCCTGGCCCAGTCATCTCCTTTGCAGCTTTTCCTCATCTGATGCTCTCCAGAGGCAATGAACAACAGTTCTTTTAATTTCCAGTCAGCAAAGGGCGAACCCAAATAGTCATCAAGGAAACTCAGACTTGTAATTTGAGACAGCAATAAGGATTTGAGATTAAGTTCCTGTAATACCTCCCTAGGAAATAAGCTCTTGTCAGTTCTTTGATTGTTTTAGCTTTTGCTGGCGTTATGTGTGCATAAGTAGAAAGAGCCTGGGGTGGAGGGAAGAGCAGTAATAGACAATAGTTCAAAGGAAAACACAGTGTTGCATTTCCTTGAGGAATACAAGGTAGTGTACATTGTACTTCACCTCCAGTTTTAGCCTAATAATAATAATAATTTATTAAATTTATATGCTGACTGACTTCCAGTTGGTAACACATTTTTTAAAAAAGGAATAGAAAAAACAAAAAACAGTACAAGTCAAAATAGCAAAGATGGCAAAGAAAATAAACCCAGAGGGGAACCGAAAGGAAGAAAGGGACATCAGTCGTCCTCTCATTCACCAAAGTTACTAATTTTAGTCTACTAATTCTATTGTATGACTTTTAGAGGTGTTAGATGCAGCAGAAACTGGGTCAGTTAATAGGATTTATGAGTGCCAGAACAAACAGTAACTGCATTAGAGTAGTGATTGACGGTATGTCTAGAATGACTTAGGAAGATCCCAGTGGGAGGGCACATTATCAAAAGAGTATTTAAAACTCTTCTAGTACTTTGGCACTAGTTTCAGACAAGTTAGCTAACCAGTCCCATTTCCATAAATATTGCTGTTGAGCTTCTGAGCAAAATATAATAATGCATTTCTCCTAAAGGCAGGATAAAAAAATCTAAAAAGTAAAGATTCATTATTATATTTTGCACAGAAGCTCAACAGCAATATTTATGGAAATGGGACTGGTTAGCTAACTTGTCTGAAACTAGTGCCAAAGTACTAGAAGAGTTTTAAATAATTTTTTATAAATAACTCAAGGCAGGAACCTTGAGTTATTTATAAAATAAATACCTAATACTCCTTCCTCCTCCTATTTTCCCCACAACAACAACCCTGTGAGGTGAGTGACTGGCCGAAGGTCACTCAGCTGGCTTTCGTGCCTGAAGCAGGGCTAGAACTCAGTCTCCTGATTTCTAGCCTGGTGCCTTAACTGCTAGACCAAACTGGATCTCCTTTTATGGTCAATCTAAGCAACCACCACAATTTTCTCCATAAATACAACTTTCTGTTTCCTTTCTCTTTTCTCTCACATACATACACAGCTTTCTCTGTTTTCTTCATCCTCTCCATTCTTGTCCCACTGATGCAAGTGCGCACACACACACACACACACACACACACACACCCCTATGCGGGGTGGTTACTAGGTCTGCCAGGGAAAGCCATTTTGGTGTGGTGGTTCAGGTGCTGGCCTACAAACCAGGAGATTGTGAGTTCTAGGCCTCCTTTAGGCATGAAAGCTGGCTGAATGACTTTGGGCCAGTCACTCTCTCTCAGCCCAACCCACTTCACAGGGTCATTGTGGGGAAAATAGGAGGCAGGAGAAATCAGGTATGTTGGTCATCTTGAGTTGACCAAATAGATACTCTTTAAAAAGGCAAGATAAAAATATAATAATGCGTGCTGCAAAAAGCTGGATGAGTTAGAAGTTTCTATGTAGCTGCTGCCATCTAGTGCTTGTTTAAAATGTAGCCCAGTTATAGCTCTAGCCTAGTAAGGCTGCATCCCCTGCAAGACATCTGAGAGAGGAGACTCCATCATTGCCCTGGACTTCAGTGGGCACTGGCAGCTAGGCTGGACAGTCCATCAGACAGGCAGGAGGACTGCTATCCCTTGATGACAGCTGCTATCAGAGCAGAGTGCTTTTTTCAGTCTCTGCAGCAGCCAGCACCATCATTTTGACTCGCATGCCGTGCCCTGTTCTTCCTCCATTGCTTGGCCTTGGGTGTTCAGTAAAGGAGGCAGGTGCAGATACTAGGTGCAGTATAGGAGATTGGCAGAAGGACAGCAGATGGGGACCATTATATCGAGCAGACCACACAAGGGGAAGGAGTAATATGTGGGAAGAGCCCCTGCTTAGGAGCCACCATTTTTCTGGGGCCCATTGCAGCTGAAAATACAACAACTCATTTAAACCAATTCTGATTGACATAGACCTGTTAGCTCTTTAATTGCCTCTTATGCAACTATAAATAGTTCATTTCTATTGCTTGTTACTTTGATAGCTGCTTTATTGCCTACCATACTTCACTATCTAATTAAACTGGTTCCCTCTCTCTACAAGTGTTTCAATCATTCTCTAATTATTTGGTTCAGTTTTATCTTTCCATCTTCCTTTAGTCTTTTTTTTTCACTCTAATAGATTATTCTGTGATTATTTTTGAATATTCCTACCTTGGATGTAGCGAATATTTTTGTGATTTCTCTGATTTTCTTTAAAAGATCTTGCATTTCCCCTTTTCTTGTTACATTCTGCCATTTGTTGATCTTTCGGGCTGAGTTAACTTTCCTCGTCTTTTATTGGATTATGTTGAAACTGTGTGTTCAGTAATCATATGTCCATATTGTCCAAAATTTTCATCCTCCATCATTTTGTAATATCACAATTACGTGTTCTGAAGCCATTTAGATCTTTTTCTCTTTGAAGGTTTGGAAATATTTTCCACTTAAATTTTCGCCAGAGTTTCTTGAATCTTTCCCTAGTTGGCTTTTGCATATATTAACTGCACATAATCTGTTCCTTACATTGAGCTTACTTCATGTAATAGTCTGCGTTAAATAGTTCATTTTGGTCCACCTTAACTGATTTATTTCTAAGACGCCCACTTTGGTATGCCTTCCTTCTGTTTTGATCGTTCGACCTCTTCCTTGGTTTGTGCTTGCTTTTCATGCTGCAGTTGTTCCAGTTTTGTTTTCTTCTCTTTCACCGTCAGTGACCAGACATCCTTGCAAAATTGGTCTGGTGATATCCTCACTTGCAGATCTACTTGTGTAGTTCTACAGTTTTCCCCCCACTTCTGACACGGAGTGGTTTTGTATTACCTAATTGCCATTGTGATCAGCTTCTTCTGACCTGATTTTGGAACTCCTTCTCTCAGTGGTTATTTTTAATTTCCACATTCTTGCGCTTTATAAGCAAGGGTGATTTTGCCAGCATGGCTGCCAGGTCATTGGAGCTCTTCCGCCGTATAACGGCAATAATCCCCAGAGAAGACTAAGTTAGAGAGGTTTTGAAATTTTAAATTCCACATATGGAATAGGTGTAAAGATTTACAAACTTGCCTCAGCCAGATTGTAAAAAATATAGAAACCTGAAGAAATTAATGTTTAACATCAAATTGTCATACATTATTATTACAGTAGATGTCACTGTAGCTCAAGTCTAAGGAGCCTACTCAGCTCTTTCCCCAGATGAAATCAAACATAGGAAGTCTCCGTAAATTTTGTAAAGAATGTATTTTTGCTCAGGACAGTATTTGCAGCTATTTTGCTAAATAATCATGCAATATCTTACTGATAAATCAAACATTCAGATTTTCAGCTTAAATGTATTTCCACTGAAATATTATGACACAATATCAAAGCTTCAAAATTGCCCGGCAAAATCAAATGGAACTCCAGTTCCTTTTGAAAAGAAGGAAGGGCAATGACATTGGAGAAGGACATTCAGAAAACACTTACTACAAGGTGTGATTCACAGAGGACCACATGAAATGTTCTCAAAATATCCAGTATGCCCAATGCTAGATCAGCCTCTCAATGAACAGACTATTATGCTTCTCCTGCTGCTGCTGCGCTCATCAACAGGGAAGAGTAGAGATCTGGAGATGTCGCATAAATCAAACTGATTATATGAAACTGATGAACAAGAAGAATGTAGGCAGTTGCTACAACAAGATGACTAGCTGAATGATTATATTTGTAGATATTTTATAGGTTTTCTATTAATACTTTAATTTGAAAGCAATTGTAATAGAAGTAATTATCTTAATTTCTAAGAATATATATATATCACAGGATGTAATTTTACTAAAAAATCCGCTTTCATTGGAATTTATGAATCCTTTCCTTAAAATTCTCGTATTAAACTATTTCTATGAGACTTTTTATATTTCTCATGTAAAATAAGTTTTTGTTCATAAGTTTTGTTAGTCGTACATTGCTTAGTATAAATAAATACTAGTCATGTACATAAGGTAAAGGTAAAGGTTTCCCTTGACGTAAAGTCCAGTCGTGTCCGACTCTAGGGGGCGGTGCTCATCTCCGTTTCAAAGCCTTGGAGCCGGCGTTGTCCATAAGACACTTCCGGGTCATGTGGCCAGCATGACTCACGGAACGCCGTTACCTTCCCGCCGAAGCGGTACCAATTAATCTACTCACATTTGCATGTTTTCGAACTGCTTGGTGTGCAGAAGCTGGGACGAGCAACGGGAGCTCACCCCGCCGCGCGGTTTCGAACTGCCGACAGTCATGTACATAAGATATATTTATTATGTATGCTCTTTTAAAAATACAGACACTACATTCCTGTCTCAAGAATCATTCTTAATGTTCACAAAAGGAAATCATGAGTGAAGAGATGGGTCTTTTTTCAGCAACTGCTTAAAACACATTCTAGTAGGGTCAACATTGCATTACTTGAGTGCTATGACAGCAAGAGCTTAGTTGTGGAGAACCACAAGATGGCAGTTGGCAACTTCAGGCACAAGCAGCAGATCAGCTCTGATTATTTTAGCAATTGTCTAGCTTAATTGATACAGGCATATGTTTAAGCTGTGCATATCAGATTAATTTGACGGTGTTCAGCATTAATGGAAGGACTTCAGTAAATGTATATACATGGGAGATTTACATCAGGGTCATAGCGAGATAGAGTGTCATTGAGATTCAGCATGTTATTGTTGCAGTGGCATAAATGATGGCCACGGATTGGATCTCAACCATTGTTTGTGTAGGTATCAGTTCTTAAATTTAATTGCCCTTTCTGTATCAGTACTCTTCTATTTTTTCCTGATGGCACTTACAAGATTAAGGAAGAGTCAAAGGTTCTGCATTTGGAGAACCTCAGACCTGTTAATCTGGTCTTAAAAATTTGTTGCTTATTTTTTTTAACTTGGGTTCAGTAATTATTGAGATTTACTTATGCCAAAAAAGAAAATCTGGACAGCAGCAAAGATTTAGAGTTTTCTACATTTCTTTGCTGCTGTCTAATGATCTGCAGATTTTTGCACACCAGATATGGTGGCCCTAAGATGGTAGGAAAAAAATACTTAAATTATTTTTTTATACTGTGATTAATCTAAGAGCTTACTAAGGCAGCATAATGCCACAAAAGCAGAGTAATGAGCTAAGGAAATAGGTAAATGTCCTTCACCATGGATATATGAACTCTTAACTGGACATTAAAAAGAAGGTGAAAGAAAGACTAATGAGGACAAGAAGTGAAGACAAAAGAAGAGTAGGCAGGGTGAGAATACAAATTAGCTCTGTCATAAAAATTTATTTAGGTACCACCCAACATTAGCCTTTTGGTATCTTTGTCTCCCACCTCACCATAGTTAGCTGCTGCTTTTCCCCCAGAATCAGACATAAAGCACTTTGTCTAATTTTCCTCCAAATTCATTGGAGAAATGTCTATTTTGCTAACTCCACCAGTAGCAGAGAGGGAAAAAAAATCTCCTCCATTCTTAACTTCTGTTTCCTGCCACCCTGGAGTGGCAAGTGTTAATCAGTCATCAATTGTTAGATTTTCAAGCAAATACCTTCAAATTATGAAATTTCAGGCTTGGGTGATTGTTTTTGCACCATAAACCAAGCATATTTGAAGAGATAGATCAAGATCGTTACACCAACAATCTGTAGGCTCTGGGGACTCGGGTGTGAAGAGATGCTGGAGCTGAAAATTACATACAGTATTCTCAAGCAAGAGGTTACCATCTGCAGGTGGATATTACCACCCTTTCTGGTCAGGGCATGCTCTGAGCTGAGTCAACATACTAATTGCATTTATTCTGTCTTTTCCATTAGTATGTTCTTGAGGGTAGTGAGAGAAGCTTCTGTCAGTGTAGTCACACACTTCCTTCATCACACAAATGTAGGCTCCTACT
Organism: Candoia aspera; assembly: GCF_035149785.1. NCBI lineage: Eukaryota > Metazoa > Chordata > Lepidosauria > Squamata > Candoiidae > Candoia > Candoia aspera. The sequence continues at coordinate 46,330,022 of NC_086159.1, forward strand.
TCATTGCAGAATATGCTGTTCTCCTGTGCCACAGGAAGAATAGAACAATCTACTAGTTGTTTGTGAACAGCAGATGTTTCCAAAGCCCCCCAAATGAACAAATGCCTGGAGACTGGAACCCATCTTCCCCCAAACAGACAGAAAATGACTGAGGGTGTTTAGTTGTCACAGAATTCTGAGTGACTGTGGCAGGATGGAATGGCCAGTGACCTAATTGAGACATAGCTAAGCCATTGTTTAACTGTGATTTGTTGAATAAGGTGCAAGTCTCTGATTTCACACAAACCCTGACCAAGCCCATTATGCTCAGGATGACAGAAGTCAATGTGAGTATAGAAAAGGAATTTGGAGTAAGTTTCTGCTTCTTCTACTGGTCCCTGTATTCAACAGTCTTTTAACAGGGGTGTCTCTGTGCAATGACCTGTCCGCTAACCCTAAGCTGTCTGTTCTATTTTAAGGCATTTCATACACAAGTTGTCAGTTGTTTCAGTTTGCTCATGTCATAAGATTTCTTTCATCAATTCATTACATTTCTTTCTTAGTTACAATAACTCAAGTATATTTTGGCAGACAGGAAAAAAAACCCTTTAAATAAAAAGAACATGTTGCAGAGTCAGTTCCAAAAATGTACCTCAGAGCATGCAGGGGCACAAATATATCATTCAGCTGCAACTCTTTAAGGCAGCTGTGTTTTTCCCCAGGACAATGGTAGCTGCATGATTCTGAGAAAAGATACCGCTGCCTTAAAGAGTTGCAAACAGATTGCTTACATTCTTCCAAGTATCTGTTTGGAATCAAACCTGAAGCCTTGCACAACCGTACTAAATAAGAGAAAAATAAGATCAGTAGACACTATCTGTACTATATTCAGCTATTTAGAGAATTCTTTTTTCCCCCCCAATTTTATCTTTTTGTGAAGGTTCCAATAGTCACTCTTTCCATTCTGTTTCTCTAATAAGAATATTTCAAACCTAAGTATATCTCCTCATAAAAATTCAATGCCAGTTCAAAAGCCAACATGGTCCTTTGTTCAAGAGCAACCCAACGTTGGCTGTGTTCAAGAGCAAAGCCAATTTATTTCTGGCTTGGCTGCAAGTATTTTAAACAGGAGTAAAATCTGTCTTTTCTTCAAAAGGCTATGGCTCTGTGAAACTTGTGGGCAGTCTGCCTACCTATTTGCAGGAACTTTTGCCTGATCACTCTAGCAAATTTTTAAAAGGTAATTGACAGCTTGCACTTCCCATCATGAGAACCACTCAGATTTGTTTGTTTGTTTATGTGTCAAATGCACACAATATGAAATATGGACATAAATTGGGATGTAGGTGCAGGTAACTTCTTTTATTTCCATTTGTGTGGAGGGGTGGGAGAGAATTTTTTTCCCCAAGATCTGTGGCAGTTTGGGGAAAAGCAAGGAATTCTTTGCTCCTTGTTTTTGGTAATATGAAGTTAACAGAACAGAAGAAAGTTACAGCTTAGGAAGTGGACACAATCACTGTGTAAGCATGCTCTGAAGCAGCGTTTTCCAGCCTCAGCAACTTTAAGATGTTTGGACTTCAACTCCCAGCATGGTGGCTTAAAGTTGCTGAGGTTGAAAAACACTGCTCTGAAGGATACTTTGCCTCATTATATTACTCTAAGCAGCTAAGCTTGATGTAATAGAGAAAGAAGAGTGTAATTTTAAGGACCCCCCTCCCCCCAGTCACTAGATAGCCTGATCTCAGCCATTTCTCTCTCAGCCTTGTCCTCTCTGTTAATTTGTTTCCTGAATTCCTTTCAGACCCTTCACTCAAACATCCTTCCTGGTTTTGACATCAACTTCTTTCCAGGCACCCAACAAGGTAAAAGAAGGAGAGCAGACCACCACTATTTCAACTGCAGAAGAAGACAGGATGCATTTACCTGTATATTTATTTGCAATTTTTCTTGTCCCTGTCAGCTTGAATCATTTCATGCACATGCACTGCCCCAGCAAAGTAAGAGAGACAGCTGTTCAGCAGCTATAGTAGTCAGTTTCTGTTCTCCCCCTCCAGGACCTGGGTTGTTGCACAATCACAGCAGAGTCTGCTTTTCTCTACTTTGGGACTATTTCTGGCCTAGTGCCTATCTATCTGTTCTGTTGAGGAGGTGCCCCAGTAGAGTATGAGAGGGGAGGCAGACAAGTCAGCCTAGCGAAGTCAGTCCTAAAGTGACCTCACCTTTACCTGTTGCAGTGCCCTGATTGTTGGAAGCTTTCCCCACTGGCTGGTGACATGCTGAAAGGGGACATCAGCAAAGGCAGAGGAGAAAAACAGGCGCCTTGCTTATGATGGGCACACACCAATCAGGGCAATACCATTCAGCAGTGCCTGGGGATAGATGTAGGAGGGTCTGGGTGGGGATTGGCAATGGTGACATCAGTGTGATGCTGGTATTATGCTAACGCATGGCTGGTGGATAGTATTTTCACTCAATAATAGGGAGAGGCCCAAAGTAAGTGAAAGGCCCACCGTGTTCAATAAGTAACTGCAAATGCTATCTACCTGGCTATTATCCACCAGCTTGTAAGAATCATAGAAGCAAAAATTGTAGCAGCAACAATGTAGTTAGCTTGATTGAATCAAAATACACAGAGTAATGAAGTTGCTTACAATTATCACTGGCTTTAATAATTCTACGAATTCTTAGGGAATGTTTTTTAGGGATAAAAACACTAGAGGGCTATGGTCAATGTATATTGAATAAATCTGTTATAAAGCCATAGTCCTAATAGCAGATTTTACATATACAGAACTTAAATATAAATATATTTCATATTCATATATTTCATATTTAGTATTAGTATATTAGAAACATTTGCACTTTTATTATGGCTCTGAAACCATGTTTTATTTCCTTGAAGAGTTTTGTTGGCTTTCTTACTCTTCCTTTCTAACAGACCTTGATAGATAGTTATGCCCACAGAAACAAGATAAGGTGTACATTCCAAAGACAGCTTCTCCAGAGGAAAGGTATTGTTTAATAACCGTCAAGGGGCCCCAGCAAGGAAGGAAGGAAATTCCTAATATGGAATGATGCTAAGGTGGAGTATGGGTAACTGAGTAAGGGGTGGTATTCTAAAGGAGGAGTTGAATGGAATGTATATAATGTGGTGTAAGGAGGGGGTCCTGCGCGATCGCCCACTTAACAGCTTGCTGTCACTGCTTTTGCTCTTGGGTGAAAAATAAAGAACTTAATTTCATGCAACTGCCTGTTTCTTTGATCCCGGCTCAGAAACAAACCTGGTAAGGAAATAAAAAAATTCTAACAGTCCAAATGACCTAAGGTAAGTGAGTCCGTCTACAACTGAGCTGGTTCCTGCACAGTCAGAATGTGAATCACAACCACAAGGGCTTAGAAGAGACAAGACCCTTCCACACAAACTCTTAAGCAAAAGGCAAATACTTCAGCACAAGTTACTAGATGGAGGCCAAATATCTAAAGGCCAAATAAAATAAAATAAAATAAAAGCAGCTCATAGAGCAGTTTCACTGGGGTTAGAATGCCATGTCAGGGCAGCTAGAGGTCATCTGTGCAAAGTCTCATAAAGAGAGGTTTATGAGACTTATGAGGCTTATGAGCTAAAAAATTAAAGCAATATTTCATTGTTTTCAATGGGCTGGAGGAAGGGCGAATCTCCAAAAGTCAGGCTTATGATTATACTGTAGTCTCATAAACTGGATCAATAAAAATAGAAGGAGGTACCAAACCAAAAGGAACAACCAAGTCTTACAGTTGTTAACTGGTAATTTATGATTTTGCATATTGGGAGAACAAAACCACCTAAGTGCATTTTTATCCATCTCTGAATCTCACTCAGATATAATTACTCACATTTTAAAAATATCAGTGGAATATTCTACACCAGTGTTTTTTAAAAGTGTGGTCCTGGGACCCTTGGGTATCCCAAGACCGTCTCAAGGTCTGTGCAATCAAAATTATTCTGCTACCCTATGTTGAAAAATAATACAATATTAAAATCCCATCAAACAGTCATGAGAAGTGGTAGTGGCGTCAATTTAGATTTTTAATATGGGAAGTATCAATCAATATAACCCATACAAAAAAAAGCTCTTTTGGAGTCCTCCATAATTTTTAAAAGTGGGAAGGGGTCCTGAGAGAAAGACGTTTAAGAAAAACCATTCTTAAAAACTTACCCTTTTTGGTGGCATAAGGACATACATGTAGGTTGAACTGGGAAGCACAGAACTCCCAACAGCTCTCAGTGACTCTCTTGCCACCCCATACCTCCCCCAATTCCATTCATTCTTCATATTTGTGCTAATGCATTCCTGCTGATACAGAGGCTTATAGTGTGACTGTAGCTTGGCAATGCAATGTTATGGCTACGTTCGTGTATTTTTCTTCTTTGTGGTGCTGTAAGGGCAAAGAAAATTGAATGTAATTCACAATACAATTTATCCAGAAAATGTAACTCACGATACAATTACTCTTAAAAATTCTGTGTCAGACAGAGCAAAGCATTTGAAATTTGTTTTGCTTACCTGCAGGCTGTAATAATAGTAGATTTTGAAATCTGTGGTTCAAATCTCATGTATGGTTTATTGTTTCTTAAGAACCAACAAAAATTTATCTGATAATGGAGTCAGAAGTTGCAACGTGAGGCCAGACCTAGAAACACTTTTTTAAAGCATTTAATTATGGATATGAGTGTGTTAGCAATAAGCATGATAAATAATCTGCCAATAAAATGGCTTTCAGGAAATGCCAACAGATGATGAATGTTAATAATATTGTTAGCATTGCAGTAATAGATAGTTGTCTAGATTCATCTGTACTTGGGATGAAGAGAGAGAAAAAATTAGTAATTGTTTCTTTTAAAAAAAGAAAGAAAAGGTGCCAGTGAACAAAATATATCTTTACGGAGGTAGAGATGTGAGGTAAGATTTTTGCTGTTCAGTAGATTATTGTGAATTACTTGAATGTGACAAGGAACATTATTGCACACTTGATGATTTAGAGATAACTTATGAAAATAGGCTTGATTTTTGGAAATTTTATATATGTATTAAAGGTGGTTGCTGAATGCAATAAAAACCAACATACAATGGAAGTAAAGCATTCATTAGAATAAATGGAATCTTAGTGAATGGTTTTTAATAGATATACTGTATAAATAAATTGATAAATAATGTTTTGGTGATATTAAAAGTATGTTACAGTAGTTTGGAATGTGAATGCTGTGTACCTTTGTATGTAAACCCATATTGTGGTGTTGGCTGAGAATGTGAATTATGTGCAGCTAATGCAGTAGTGTCTGCAGGGAGGTAAAAGGAGGCACAATTGTAGTTGCAGCATTGCGATCAACCCCCACCCCTTTGGACATGCATTTGATGCCAACATCCATCTAAAAAGGATAAGGCTTTAATTGCTTGAAGATGCATCAGCTTACTTCTGTTTATCTCATGTGCTTTAACCTTTCTATGCAATTCAGTGCAAGCAGATTACCTGCATTGTTGGTTCATCACCATGCAGATGATAGATGATATTTCCTCCCTATCCTGATGCTAAAATTAGTCAGCCAGCTTCTTTATCACAAGAATAAAGAATTGAAACTCCTTGAGCTAATGGTCTATATTTCACAACAGGAACAACTCTTAAAAATGCTTCATATATGTCCTATTGTTCAATACATTTGTGACTATTTGTTAGAACAATAGCTTTGTACATCATGCATGTGATTCCAAGTGTTGGTTGCCTTAATTCATCACTGTGTGACACAACAATAATGCATTGTTTGAAAAACATTTTTTAAAAAATAGAACCAGGTATTTTCAAAGGCAAGTCATTTCCTTATCACCACCCAAGCCAGGGCAAGAAATTACACAATCTGTAATGATTACTGCTGGATTACCATCCTACTTTCATTATAGAGCTTTTAGTATCTTCTGTTCAGTATCACTGTCACAACGTATTTTACTGCTGTTTTGTTTGCTCTTCCTTGTCTTCTGCTAATCTTTGTGTCTTTCTCTTATCTATGTACTACAATAGAATTTATAGTGGTTTCACTTCCTTATAAATTCAGTTTAGGAATGACTGGGAGAAATAAAGACTTTTTCCAAAGAATGCTGAGGGGATTTATTGAGGTAATCAATGCAAGCCTGAATATACATGTCCAGTTTAATATTGCTCTCAGTTGGTCTCAGGAGAGCAGAATTGGGGAGCAGAATTGATGCAGACCATGCATTCTGCCAGCCCAATTGACTCGAAAATATTTTTGCTGCTGAGATCTGAAGCATAACGCTGTGATATATACTTGTAACCTTACCTCAGGAAAGGACTCAGATCTCATTTCCCATTGCTAATAATCCTTTACACTTACAGTAACAATAGGCAGGCTCTTGGTTCAATTTTACTGCTAGCACATTGTCATTAATGCCCATTTTTCCATGTGTGATTCTCACCTTGAAAAATGTAACACATCAATATACACATTAGTTCAATTATGTATTTGACTAGACAACCTGTGACCCATTGGGTCATCGTTTCAGAGATATTTCCTTACCAGATCCCTCAATGCCTTCAACAGTGGCAGAGCTTCTAATGTACTGCCTTCAACAATGGAAAAGTTGTTCCAAAGCCCAGGAAAGGAAAAGATAAATTACTGTATAGAGCAGGGATGAGAAATTCTAGTTTGTGAGCCAGGTTCAACCCAATGGGTAATCCCATCTAGCCTTCTTTGCTCAAAGTCATTTTTCTCCCCTAAACTGAACCTCCCAAAATGGGGGAAAGACAGGGTCTTTATTCCATCACCAGATTGTTGTCCTCTCTATACATGGATAAAGGGGTTGCCATTTGCCCATTTCTCTATGCTCGAACAGTCATGGAACAATCTGATGATTGGGGGGAATTATTTTCCTTGTAGGCAGATGGTGTCATGTCTCTGTGTGTGCAGAGAAAGAAGCTGTCCTTTTTGCTACTTGTGGAATAATACAGTAATCTGGCTATGAATAACAAAATTATGCCATTTCTTTAATGGCCCCATCACTGTTTGCTTTCCCCATGTACAACTATCCATGGAAGGGAAAAAAAACAGATCCCTGCCTCTTTAACTAGATCACTATTCTTGTGGGAATATTACTTTGGGAACAGGGAAGATTCAGGAGGGATCCACACCTAGCCAAAGATTTCACTCCTTCCAGAAGACAGTTCAGCCTCCTGGGGTTCTCCATGATTATTACCTAATGACCCCTGAAAGTTGTTGCCTCTTAGGAATCAAACATCATAAGGGTTCCGTAACAATGCCTGGAAAATTCTATAGTTGCCATTAGCTGACCAGTACACTCTTCGTGTCAGTAAGAGGGGGACCTCAACAGTACATAGTTTTGTGAGTTGAGTTAGGGTATCTATGAATACTGTGGGAGTAGATTTTGATGTTGCTACATTTCTGGTCTTTATACTGGCATATCATAATTTATTTCAGCAGGCCTTTGAGGGGTAGATGATATGAGAAGGATTTGGGCTGTGCCAGAATATAAAGCCATTGGGATTATGATTCCTCAGCATAGGTACATACCTCCTCTTCTGCATCAGTGGTTGGAACATAAACTTGGATAATTATTATATCAAATGGCTATCCATGAAGTCTAATGGATATTATTTAGTCATTGGTTGCATTATACCCAAGTACTGTGTTTGTTATATCCTTTCTGGGTATGAAATCAATGCCTTTTCTTCTTTTTGTTTTGTGTGTGTGGGGGGGGGGTAGGTCCTGAACAGTAAACACTATGATCTTCTGACTGAAAGTATCCTGTTTCAGTCCCTTTCAATTAAATAAGATATCGCTATGGAGTTGATTCATTTCCTCTTTCACTGTGTTCAGTGTTCCCATGTGCATGTTTCTTGCATTCTATGTTCTCATTGTAATTCTGTCTTTGCAGCTTCAGATTTCCTTTTCCTGCATGGCAACTTCAGCAAATAGATGTCTGATGGACTTTATTCTAGTTGTGTCATAAACACCATTAGTACTCTGAAATATCCTCAGCACTTCCTTAGTAGCACCTTGAGTGCCCTAACCTAAGAAGCCCAACATCCAGCACTATATTGTAAATCACTTTATTTTGTCTATCCATGTGGTTTTCTTGGTAAAATACAGGAGTGGTTTACCATAGCCTTCTCCCATGCAGTATGAAATGATGTATTTGCTGTTGTCTCTAAAGGGATCATCTGCCTCCAGCATTTTCCTATATCACTGAAGCCCAGTGCCTGCTTGTTTTAGCTAGGCAGCTGAGGTGACCTTCGTGTCTAGGCGACCCTGCTTGGCATAAACACGCAGCATTCTTTGTTCAGCCCTCCCAGTACACACACACAAACACACACACCGTCACAATGAGGCAGTATAGTAGGACTTGAAAGGGGCAGATAACCATACTGGCAAACATTTGCTGTCCCTACTCCCCATTCCTATCCTGCAGCTTCTGACTTGCTGTCAAATGGTGATGTTGTGATTTCAGATGTCCAGAGTATATTAAGCCATTAATGCAGTGTTTCTCAACCTTGGCAACTTTAAGATGTGTGGACTTCAGCTCCCAGAATTCCCCAGCCAGCATGCTGGTTGGGGAATTCTGGGAATTGAAGTTCACACATCTTAAAGTTGCCAAGGTTGAGAAACACTGCATTAATTAAACCCTGGTTTGATGCCCTCCCCTATTCTAAGCATCACCAGCTGATGGAAAACCATCTGCTAATCATAGCAGTGCTGTGGATTTAACTTTCTGTCAAAACTCACCATCTCTTTATGCCTCCTGATCAGCAGACTGGAGGGCAGTAAGACCCCTAAACCAGCCGTTGAAGCCACCGCCAAAATCTGCTGCTTCCCCAGTCACTGGATAACCGATCCACAGGCTCAGAAGCTTGCAGGTTTGAAACACATATTTTCACGCTGTACCCATCATGTCCTCAAGCAGGGCAGCGGATTGCCTTCAGGTTAGCTCAGTATAGGTTACGGGGGAGATGAAGGCAGTGGCACAAGGACCTGGCAGAAAAAAGAAGTTGCCAAGAGTGTTCGTCCTGTGTTCTCCTGTGTCACTCGTCAAATAAGGGCCCGCCCCTCCCCGCCCCGCCCCTCCCCTCCTGTCGCTGCGCCCAAGCACTTTGGCTCGAGAAGCCGGTGTCAGGTGCTGCCGCAGGTTTTGTGGCCACCCCAACAAAGCTCCTGGGCTGCCGCCGCCTCGGTAAGAACAAGGCAGCGCCTGGCGAAACTTGTCCCGTGTCCCTTCTCCCAGTCTCCTTGCTGCTCCCAGAGGCCGCTGTCACCGCCGCCTTGGTGCGCTCTTTCGCTCGACTAGTCTCTTAGGTTGGGTCTCTGCCCTGCGGTGCCCTCGTCCCTCCGCGCTCATTTCCTCTCTCTCCTTCTTTCGAGTAGGAGATGGGCATCTTCTCCCTGCTTCTTCTGCTGCCTTTGGTTTCCGGCTTGGATTTCCGCTACCATCACACCAAGGAGTTGGAAGCTTTTCTGAAGGAGGTGCACAAGAAGTACTCTGCCATCACTCATCTGTACAGCATTGGCAAGTCGGTGCAAGGTAAGGCTGGGCGGGCTGGATCTTACTTCTTCTCTCTCCGGGTCCGCCCGTTTGTCCAGCGCAGAATTTAGCATTTGTAGAAAAAAAGACGATAGCCTGCCAGAGGTCTGGCCTAAGCTGGGTTGCTTGGAACAGCGTGCCCTGAAACCATAGTGCAGCAGCTCTGGACACGTTGGGCTACAATTCCCATCATCCCCAGTCAGTCCTGAAGGCTAAGGGCTATCATGGGAGTTGTGTCCTCATCTAGCTTGAGGGTGTGCGAGGTTGCTGTAATTTCTCCATTTCAGGGAAAGAGGACAGCTGTTGCTTCTTAAACTTGGCATTTTACAAGTGGCCCACATGTGTCCCTCTCTCATAAGTAATCTTCCTATTCCCAGCTTTTTTCTTCACCCCCCTCTCCAATTAAAGATGAAATAAGTGAACCCTCCCTTTTTGGTCAGTTGGTTTAATCGCTAAGGATGAAATCCACAATGCTATTTTTAACAAATACCTGTGCAAGATCAGTTTTTCTTTGTTCAGAGCCAATAAATTTAAGACTGAGGTTTATATTTTATGTAAACTTTAATACAGTGTAATCCTGTTTATCTGAATGAGTGACATGGTGGCTTCCATAAATTTTGGAAGAGCATAGGCTTCTTTTAGAAGAGTTTCTGTATGTAGGTATGTTTTGTTAATGGAAGGGATTCAGTCCCAATATTACTGTGTACCTTGGGCATGGATCAGATTTTATTAATTTTGGTCAGTGACCAAAATTTGGGCATATGATTCTGAGCCTTCAGTATGACAGCGGCAAATTCATTGTTCTTTGGGAAGCTATCATATTCTATTTGGAGTGCTGATGGAACTCCAACTATTCAGTGCATTAGGGAATTGTTCTTATTTAGTATGTTTAGCCTATTCAGTACTGTCTACAAGCTGGCAAATTCATGTGCAGAAGGGAATAATAATTGTTATGTAATTTTAATTAATTGTCCTGGTGATAAAGTTTGATAAAGTTTGATAAATGATTAACTTTAAATGTTAATTAAATTAGTTTTTGTCCTGGCCCCACTCACTTTTTGGCATGCAGCCTCAGAAAAGGTTCTGTACTCCCAACTTAAGTAGATTAGTTCAAGTGGAGCATGATCTTGTTTTGCCATAAGTCATCCTGAATATGTATTGAAACCTAACATATTTGAAGGCTGTCAGGTTGGAGCTCCATAGCTAAGCCCATTTTAGTACCAGATTCTTGATTCATGCACATATTTATAATGGGTTCTGTTAACTACAATAGAGAAATTAAGCTCAAATAGATTTTACTTTCTTAGTGAATGATGAAGTTATTCTAAGAAAATACAATATAACATTATATTCTTGAAAAGTACATCATTATCCACATAAATCTGCTTAAACCGATTTGCTAAGAACAATCAGGGAGGGAGGCCATTTAATCAAGAATCAGCTACAATAATTTTGTTTTGAGAGGGATAGAAAAAAATAATAAAACATTCAAACATGGATATTGTATTTGCCCGTAAAATCAGTTGTGCAAGATAAAATTTATTTTAAAAACTCTAGGTTGCTTTTGGATTTCTGAATAAATGAATGATATAAGTGACAGTTTGTGTTTCCCCAAGAACTATTATTTACTGGCCCATTTATTTAAATGGGCAGTAAGCGTGAGTGGAATAGGAGTTTCATTGATATAGGACACTGTGAGAAAAAGGCTCAAATGAATCTTTTCTACCTAAGCCTCTCGGAGACTTCCTAAGAGTAAAAATGTATAATAAATAATACAAAGCACATATCCAAAGATAAAATAATATTAATCCACACTTTATTCATTATGTCAAGAATTGTCCTAACAGCCAGGAACCACAATGAGACAAGGAATAGGTCTCTAGTGTTTTATTACTGCTACATAACAGAGAATCCTAACAAACTGAAGAAGCGTGGGAAAACCCAGACATATAAACCCCAAAGACTAAGGTGGGCCCGATCTGTGTCTCTTTGAATGGCCACCTAATTCCTCAGTACTATGCATGCACTTTACAGGCTGGATGGGAGCCCCCTGCTCGCCATCCTCACTCATGACATCACCCTCCCCTCCAGATTTACATTCCATTTCAGCCCCCTCCCTTCCAGAGTTCCTTCCTCCCTCCAGAGTCTCATGAGAGTCCATCTCCCCCTCCAAGCTCCCATGGGAACTGGGCAATGATGGAAAGTCTTCAAAGGAAAACTCCTCCAGGGACAAATCAGTGCTGCTCTCCAGGTCTGATAACGCGTCTGGCCCAGGTGGCCGCTGCTGGAAAATAGCTAGATAATTAGAAGAGTCGTCCCCCCTCCCCCCTGGGAAATGCAGGCCTGAGGTGGAGGGCTGCGGGCCCCGCCCCCTCTTCTGTAACTGGAGTCAAGGCTTCAGGCGGGGGTGGAAGGTGCAAACTTACCAATTCCTCTGCCTGCTCATCCAAGTGAGGAATCTCTGGTAGAGTGCGAGGCTTGGGTTTGTGAGGGAAAAGCTGATGGAATCGATGAACCAGTGCTGGAGCATGTACATCTCTGGCATTCTCCCACGTGTGCTCTTCCTCAGGGTACCCTTTCCAGTGTATGAAATATTGGATGCCCCTTCCCCTCCTCCTAGAGTCCAGAATTTCCTCAACTTCGTATTCCTCCTCCCCTTCCACAATTACTGGAGGTGGGGGGGCAGTTGCGATCGTAAGGCACTTGGGGGAGGGTCTTTGGCTAGCAATGATCTGTGAAACACTGGATGGACTTTCATGGATGCTGGTAGCTGTAAACGATAAGCCACTGGATTTATCTGCTGTACCACAGTGAAAGGGCCCACAAACTTAGAGTCCAATTTCTTGGAGGGTCTGGTAGAGTTCAAAAACTTGGTAGAGAGCCACACTCTGTCTCCTACTGCAATCTCTGGCCCCTCTTGTCTGTGAGCATCTGCAGCTCTCTTGTAAGCACTCTTTGCCCTGTTCAGCTGCTCCTTTAACAACTCCTGTGCAGCTTGTTGCTCTTTAAGAAAATCAGCCGTGGCTGGAACAGCTCCCTGCTGGGAGGAGGTGGGCAACACCCGAGGGTTAACCCCGTAGAGTGCCTGGAAAGGGGACATCTTGGTAGAGGACTGTACAGAATTATTATATGTAAATTCTGCCATGGGGAGCAGGGCTGGCCAATTGTCTTGCTGATAAGTAGTGTAACACCTGAGATACTGCTGTAACCATTGGTTAATTTTCTCAGCTTGCCCGTTACTAGCTGGATGATGCACTGATAACAGGTGGATCTGGACCCCTAATGACTGGAAAAGGGCCCTCCAGAACCTGGAAGTGAACTGTGGGCCTCTGTCACTCACCAAGTGATTCACCATGCCTCTATACCTAAAAACATGGTCCATGAACAACTGCACTGGGGCTGGTGCAGATGGGAGGCCCTTGCAAGGAATAAAATGCGCCGTTTTTGTGAAAACGTCCACCACCACTAGTATGGAAGTCAGCCCTGGACCGGGGGTAAATCAGTGATGAAATCCATGGAGATTGTATCCCAAGGCCTGCTGGGGGTGGGTAGGGGTTGCAAGAGTCCTGTGGGCTTCCCTGGGAGAGGCTTGGCTCGTCTGCAGGTGTGACAAGAAGCAACGTAACCCTTTATGTCTGCAGTCATCTTAGGCCACCAGTAGTCTCTCAGAGCTCTATGGAGAGTTTTGAAAATGCCTCCGTGGCCTGCTGTTTGGTGGTCATGGCAAAGTCTCAGTACTTCTTCCCTCAATGAAGGGGGAATATATAATCGCCCACTATGCCAGAGGATTCCTGCCTCCACATTGAATGGGGGGGCAGTGTCTTACGGGCCCCTCTGGAGGTCATCCATCCTGGCCGTGGCATACGGGTCCTGTTGCTGCTGAGCTCTGACTCTTGTAAATAAGTCCTCTGCTTGTCTGCCTGCTGCTAAAATCTCTGTTTGGTTCCCCCTCATAGACTGATCAAAGTTGTGAGGTTGTAATATAGTAGCCTGTACCTCCTGGTGAGTGGTGGGGGTTGCCTGAAAGGATCGAGACAGGGCGTCTGCCAAACAGTTTTGCGCCCCGGGCATGTAAGTAATAACAAAATTGAAACAGGAGAAAAACTGGCTCCATCTGATTTGGCGTGGGGTGAGGGATCTGGTGTTTTGTAGAAGCTGTAAATTCTTGTGATCGGTGCAAACTTTCACAGGAAAGGTCGCCCCTTCTAGCCAGTGCCTCCACTCTTGGAATGCTGCTTTAATTGCTAGCAACTCCTTGTTAAAAACGTCATAGTTTCTCTCTGCTGGTGAGAGCATGCGTGAAAAAAAGGCACATGGAAGCAATGTATTCTCTGTTTTGTTTGTATATTGCAATAACAGTGCCCCAATGGCAATATCGGAAGCATCTGAATGCATTATGAATTGCTTCGTGGGATCAGGGTGTCTTAACAGCGGCTGGGATGCAAAGCGTTGCTTAAATTCTTGGAAGGCTGCTTGCTCTCTCTCCCCCCAAATGAATTTTGAACCTTTCTTCAAAAGCTGTGTGAGGGGTCTAGCCCTGTCACTAAACTTTTTTATGAACCGCCTGTAGAAATTGCAAAATCCTAGATATCTTTGTACTTCTTTAACATTTCGGGGAGGTGGCCAAGAGAGAATTGCCTGGACCTTAGAAGGATCCATGGATATGCCTTCTGTTGATACTTTATAGCCCAGGAAATGTAATTCAGTTAAATCGAAGGCACACTTCTCTAGCTTGGTGAACAGCTTGTTCTCTCTCAGTCTTTGTAAGACATTATGTACATGGGTTACATGAGTTGTAGCATCCTCAGAGAAAATTAATATGTCATCTAGATAAATGACCAGATACTTATCTAGTAAATCAGAGAAAATTTGATTCATAAATCTGGAAAATATGGCTCCTGCATTAGACAAGCCAAAGGACAAAACAAGGTACTCAAATTTACCAAACCTGGTGTTGAAGGCAGTTAGATATTCATGCCCCTCTTTCATCCAGATCAGATTGTACGCATTCCTGAGATCCAACCTGGTAAAAATGAGTGCTTTGTGTAAACGATCCAGCAAATCAGAGATTAAAGGCAGTGGATAAGTTTCTTTTTTTGTTTGTTTATCTAAAAAACTGAAATCGTGGACCACTCTCATGGGTGTCTCCTGGGTTGCAGGTGCCAACGGGTCAGGCTTCTTTGGTATGAAGAAGGTAGGAGCAGACGCTGGGGAAGTAGATGGTCGGATGAACCCCTTTTGGAGATTAGAATCCAAGTAATCCTTTAAGGTGGCTAGTTCTTTGGGAGACATGGGATATTGTTTCCTTGCTGGAATCCTGGCTCCTGGTATCAACTCAATGGTGCAATCACAGTCCCTATGGGGGGGGTAGTGCTGTGGCGTCTTGTTCGCTGAAAACGTCTGCGAAATCTGCATACTTGGCTGGCAACTGGACCCCCCCCTGCTTCCGTGACTGCATTGGCTGCTGGAGAGCGGAGAGTGGCTTGAATCTTGTGGTGCTGGCATTCCTTAGCTGGGAAGGAGATTGCTCCCGTAGCCCAGTTTAGCAATGGGTTGTGGATCCTCAGCCAAGGCGTGCCTAGGATTACAGGCACATTAAGCGATGCAGTAACATGAAGTTGGATCCACTCAGTGTGGTCTCCCGTAGTCAGTTGCACCGGTTCTGTGAACCTTCTAATCGGCCCTGCCTTGAGGGGCTGGCCATCAATGGTCTCCACTAATATGGGACATGGCAATTCTATGGTCGGGATGTTGAAGTCTTGTACGATCTGCACATCAATAAAATTGGTTGAAGCTCCGGAATCCACGAGGGCCTCTAGCTTGACCTGGTGCTCTGGGTTGATGTGCATTATTACTGGTAAGTAGTAAAAGGATTGCCTGGAATCCTCGGAATGAGCCCTCCTTAATTGATTGATGGTCTCCCTGCTGAGCTCTGTGGAGGGAGACTGACGGAGTTTCCCTGGTTGGAAGCAGAGGCGGAGATGGCTCTTGTTTCAGCTGCTTGCCCTGGGGGTCTTACTGAAGTTGCTTGGCTTCTCGCTGGGCAAGCTCTCACCATGTGCCCCTGGGCTCCGCAGTAAAAACAGAGGGCTCTCTCTCTCCTTCTCTGCCTCTCAGCCTTGGAAATAAGCCTCCTGCTCACCCCGATCTGCATCGGCTCCTCTGGTCCTGAGTGAGTGGATGCCACGGAGAGAGCTGGAAATCCTGGAAGCGCTCTGAGGGCCCTGTTTCTCCCCGGCTGCATCTGTCTGAGCTCTTCTAGCCTGGCATCTATGACCACAGACAACTGATATAAGACTTCTAGGGTAGCTGTGTTCCCTGGCGCACTAATTCATTTTTAATTTCTTCATCCAGCCCCTGTTTGAATTGGTCTTTTAATGCACTCTCATTCCAGTCCAGATCTCCTGCTAACAACTTGAAATCAGCAATGTAGATTCCCACCCTCTTGTTACCTTGCTTGAGCTTCCGAATTTCCCGGCTGGCAGTGACCTCTCTGATCGGGTCGTCAAAGTGTGCTCGGAAACTTGCCAAAAAGTTCTGGTAGTCGTTGAGAATCGAGTTGTTGTTCTCCACCATGGGAATAGCCCATTTGGCTGCTGGTCCCTTTAGCAGATTTAGGATGAAGGTGACTCTGGTTCTGTCGGTGGGAAACTCTGCTGGTCTGCTGTCGAAAAACATAGTGCACTGTGTGAGGAAGGTTCTCAACTGTCCTGCTTCTCCTCCAAACTTCTCTGGTAGACTACCCTGGGATCTCAAGACTACTGGCGGAGCTGCTGCTGCTGCTGCTGGCGCTGGTTGTGGGTTAATCGGAGCTGGTTGTTGTAACTGCTGTAGCATGGCAGCTTGTAATGTGTTGACCTGTAGATCTACCTGTTGTTGGTGTTGCTGCAGGGCTGCTGCCAATTGTTGGATGGCGAGCCGAATTTCTTGGTTTTCTGAAGACATTTCCAAATGTCTCCCCTTTAAATTCTTTGTTCCTCCCTCTTTCGATGGAAGTAGGAATTTGTTAGGATTGATGTCCTAACAGCCAGGAACCATGCTGAGACAAGGAATAGGTCTCTAGTGTTTTATTACTGCTACATAACAGAGAATCCTAACAAACTGAAGAAGCGTGGGAAAACCCAGACATATAAACCCTAAAGACTAAGGTGGGCCGATCTATGTCTCTTTGAATGGCCACCTAATTCCTCAGTACTACGCATGCGCTTTACAGCCTGGATGGGAGCCCCCTACTCGCCATCCTCACTCATGACAAGAATTCATAGAAAAAACAACTTTAAAATATGCCCACATACTGTAGAGAGTCTTCAGCAAAGGATCGTTACCTTGTTATGGTGCTGGAACTTGAGCACCTCAATGATGCCATGAGCTAAACCGTGAAGGGCCACCCAAGACGGGAAGGTCATGACAGAGGGGTCAGACTAAATGCGATCCCTGGGGAAGGTAATGGCAACCCACCCCAGTATTCTTGCCGTGAAAACTAAATGGATCAGTACAACCAGAGATATGTCAGTATACCATCGGAAGATGAGACCCCCAGGTCGGAAGATGGTCAAAATGCTACTGGGGGGGAACAGAGGATGAGCTCAACTAGCCCCAGACGTGATGACGCAGCCAGCTCAAAGCCAAAAGGACGGCTAGCGGCCGACAGTGCTGGTGGTGAACGGCGAATCCGATGTTCTAAGGATCAAAACACCATTGGAACCTGGAATGTAAGATCTATGAGCCAGGGCAAATTGGATGTGGTTATTGGTGAGATGTCAAGATTAAAGATAGACATTCTGGGCATCAGTGAACTGAAATGGACTGGAATGGGCCACTTCACATCAAATGGCCACCAAATCTACTACTGTGGACAAGAGGACCACAGAAGAAATGGAGTAGCCTTCATAATTAATAGTAAAGTCGCTAAAGCCGTGCTCAGATACAATCTAAAAAATGATAGAATGATCTCAATTCGAATTCAGGGCAAGCCATCTAACATCACAGTGATCCAAATATTCGCCCCAACCACAGATGCTGAAGAAGCTGAAGTAGAGCAGTTCTATGAGGATCTGCAGCACCTACTGGACAACACGCCTAAAAGAGATGTTATTTTCATCACGGGAGACTGGAATGCTAAGGTGGGCAGTCAAATGACACCTCGAATTACAGGTAAGCATGGCCTGGGTGAACAAAACGAAGCAGGACATAGGCTGATAGAATTTTGCCAAGACAACTCAATGTGCATAACAAACACTCTCTTCCAGCAACCTAAGAGACGGCTTTATACATGGACTTCCCCAGATGGACAACACCGAAACCAGATTGACTACATCCTTTGCAGCCAAAGGTGGCGGACATCTATACAGTCAGTAAAAACAAGACCTGGAGCTGACTGTAGTTCAGATCACGAACTTCTTCTTGCACAATTTAGGATCAGACTAAAGAGATTAGGGAAGACCCACAGATCAGCTAGATATGAGCTCACTAATATTCCTAAGGAATATGCAGTGGAGGTGAAGAATAGATTTAAGGAACTGGACTTAGTAGATAGGGTCCCAGAAGAACTATGGACAGAAGTCCGCAACATTGTTCAAGAGGCGGCAACAAAATACATCCCAAAGAAAGAGAAAACCAAGAAGGCAAAATGGCTGTCTGCTGAGACACTAAAAGTAGCCCAAGAAAGAAGGAAAGCAAAAGGCAACAGTGAAAGGGGGAGATATGCCCAATTAAATGCAAAATTCCAGAGGTTAGCCAGAAGAGATAAGGAATTATTTTTAAAAAAGCAATGCGCGGAAGTGGAAGAAGACAATAGAATAGGAAGGACAAGAGACCTCTTCCAGAAAATTAGAAACATTGGAGGTAAATTCCAGGCCAAAATGGGTATGATCAAAAACAAAGAGGCAAGGACCTAACAGAAGAAGAAGAGATCAAGAAAAGGTGGCAAGAATATACGGAAGACCTGTATAGGAAGGATAACAATATCGGGGATAGCTTTGACGGTGTGGTCAGTAAGCTAGAGCCAGACATTCTGAAGAGTGAGGTTGAATGGGCCTTAAGAAGCATTGCTAATAACAAGGCAGTAGGAGATGACGGCATCCCAGCTGAACTGTTCAAAATCTTGCAAGATGATGCTGTCAAGGTAATGCATGCTATATGCCAGCAAATTTGGAAAACACAAGAATGCCACCAGATTGGAAAAAATCAACTTATATCCCCATACCAAAAAAGGGAAACACTAAAGAATGTTCAAACTATCGAACAGTGGCATGCCAGTAAGGTAATGCTCAAGATCCTGCAAGGTAGACTTCAGCAATTCATGGAGCAAGAATTGCCAGATGTACAAGCTGGGTTTAGAAAAGGCAGAGGAACTAGGGACCAAATTGCCAATATCCGATGGATAATGGAAAAAGCCAGGGAGTTTCAGAAAAACATCTATTTCTGTTTTATTGACTATTCTAAAGCCTTTGACTGTGTGGACCATAACAAATTGTGGCAAGTTCTTAGTGGTATGGGGATACCGGGTCATCTTGTCTGCCTCCTGAAGAATCTGTATGACGACCAAGTAGCAACAGTAAGAACAGACCACGGAACAACGGACTGGTTTAAGATTGGGAAAGGAGTACGGCAGGGCTGTATACTCTCACCCTACCTATTCAACTTGTATGCAGAACACATCATGCGACATGCTGGGCTTGAGGAATCCAAGGCTGGAGTTAAAATCGCTGGAAGAAACATTAACAATCTCAGATATGCAGATGATACCACTTTGATGGCTGAAAGCGAAGAGGAACTGAGGAGCCTTATGATGAAGGTGAAAGAAGAAAGTGCAAAAGCTGGCTTGCAGCTAAACCTCAAAAAAACCAAGATTATGGCAACCAGCTTGATTGATAACTGGCAAATAGAGGGAGAAAATGTAGAAGCAGTGAAAGACTTTGTATTTCTAGGTGCAAAGATTACTGCAGATGCTGACTGCAGTCAGGAAATCAGAAGACGCTTAATCCTTGGGAGAAGAGCAATGACAAATCTCAATAAAATAGTTAAGACCAGGGACATCACACTGACAACAAAGGTCCGCATAGTTAAAGCAATGGTGTTCCCCATAGTAACATATGGCTGCGAGAGCTGGACCATAAGGAAGGCTGAGAGAAGGAAGATCGATGCTTTTGAACTGTGGTGTTGGAGGAAAATTCTGAGAGTGCCTTGGACTGCAAGAAGATCAAACCAGTCCATAGTCCAGGAAATAAAGCCAGACTGCTCACTTGAGGGAATGGTATTAAAGGCAAAAATGAAATACTTTGGCCACATAATGAGAAGACAGGACACCCTGGAGAAGATGCTGATGCTAGGGAGAGTGGAAGGCAAAAGGAAGAGGGGCCGACCAAGGGCAAGGTGGATGGATGATATTCTAGAGGTGACGGACTCGTCCCTGGGGGAGCTGGGGGTGTTGACGACTGACAGGGAGCTCTGGCGTGGGCTGGTCCATGAAGTCACGAAGAGTCGGAAGTGACTAAACGAATAAACAACAACAAACTGTAGAGAACCTTGGAGATGGTCTTGAAAGGAATATTCAGAAGCCATTACAGAAACAAGGGCAGAAGCATTTCTTAAACCCTGGGAAAGGAGATCATGTTAGGAAGAGACTTAATCTGGCTCCTTCATGACTCAGTGGGGTATAAGAGGAAGGAAAGGTCAAACACAAGCAGAGTTGGGAGGCATACAAATTTTAATAATAATAATAATAATAATAATTCTGTTACTATAGCCTATGTCAATAAAGTATAGTTATAGACTTCCTGTGAAGTCAGTTTCTTGATCTGGTGTACCTTGTAATGCTGACACATGCACATTATTTAACTTTCTTGATAGAGGCAAAGACTTGGATCATGCTTTGGAGTTGGAAAATGTCAGCAGCTTTGGTTAAAGTATTAGCCTTTCTTTCTTCATTTAGTGCCCACAAATTAGCCCTGACAGAATGTGGATAGATTGTTAATTATTCCAAGCTATGGACTCTTTATACATGTCAGAGATACTAAAACTTTGTGGGCTAAAGAAGCCCTTTATTTACTGGGGACTAAGAAAAAGTGTTTTATAGTTCTGCAAGAAACATAGTGAAAGATCCTTGGGTTAGGCAATATGAGCATGTGTTAATTCTGCTTAAATTAGAGATGGGCAAGTTTTAGCTCCAGAGCTGCAGGCGGTACATAACCAGATATCATACCCCTCTCTGCTTACTTTCAAAAACTCTGAAAGAGATTAGTTCAGCCTTTGGTGATAAGTATCTCTTCCTTCCCCACAGCATAATGCATGGGAGAGAGAGAGAAAAAAGTGTCACAGAAGGAATGAGAGAGAGAAATAGATGTCACAAAGGAGAGGAAAATGTATATGTAATATCATCCTGCATATACAGTACTTGTCTTCAAGAGCTTGCATGCAAACAGTTGCTTAACATTTTTCAACTGAACATTAATTCACAGTGTAACAGAGTGAGAATAAAGGCTATTTTACTTTTTCCTGCTTTCCTATACACTTTTGGGATGGAGCCAACTCCATCTGACAGTCTAGTTTGTTGTGGGGTTTTTTGCCAGAAGCCTGTATAGATATACTATGTCCTGCAGTTCTTTTGTTCCAGTTCACCTTGTCTTTCATATTGCAAACTACAAATCCTTCAAAAGATGTGCTTCAGAACACATAAGCATGTGCAGAGCATTCTTTTTAATTGTTAAAGCAGTTGTAAGAGTTGGTTCCCATACTAAAAGAGATTCAAGAGACAGTTATGTAAACAGCTACTGCAGACTTCCCCTTATGAAGAGATCTGCTTCCTTGCTGGTTCATCAGAAGGCTGTTAGAAGGAGAATCAGAAAGTCTCCACTCTAATGTACATGGAGATATATTGGTTCTAAAGCAGGGGTCCCCAAACTCTTTGGCTCAACGACCCTTTCATGAAGTTTCATGAACCCTGGGTAATCCTGTCTTGCCACTAGCCATCTCACCTTCAGGACTGGTGTGGAGCTTTAAGAAGACTCCAAAAGATTAATTAACCCCAATCAACCTTCCATCATTTATCAACCACCTATTGACCCCCAGCCATTTCTTGACTCCCTTTGACCCCCAGCCATTTATTGACCCCTTGGATAGTCCCATCAACCCTTGGGGGGGGTTGATGTTGACCATGTGGGGAACCCTGTTCTAAAGTATAAATAATTCAGTTTCTGGAATTCTTGTAACCTCATCCCTTTCATGCTAAAGAGTACACTGTGAGAATCATGCTTGGAATAGAATCACTTTCATTTAGGCAGCTGCCATAGAGCTTGACAGAAGCCATGTCCTTTTCCAGGCAAATGCAGTTGTTTCAGAAGCTGTTTCTGGCTGTCTCTGCAAGCAGATGCAAGCACAGTTACGTTGCTATGCAGGGAATAATATTCCCATGCATTTCAGTCTTCTGAAGAATTTACATTACCGTAATCCAAACTCCTCAGAATTTGGATCCATATGTAGCCAAGAAGGCATGGAAGAACTCAATTTTTTGCAGACAAAACACTTCTTAAGAACAAGCAAACAAATAAAATCCTAAGAGCAAACTGGTAAGGCAACATTTCTTAAACTTTCCCTGAAATATGGCCACCCAGACCCTATTTCAACACTTCTGGTAAAAAAGAGTCCCAACACATCCCAAGCAGTTTGTGCCATTATTGAACAGCTTTTATTGTTTGGAAATTTCTCTATGTCCAGCTGAAATCCACTTCTTTGTAATATCAGCAGTCTTTATTGCGGTCATTAACCAGCACAAGGCTTCTTTGTAATACAAACTCATTGTTTCATGTGCTGTTTCTGGAACAGCCCTGCGTGATTCTGCCCTGACTTCTATATGACAGCTTTTCAGATACTTAAAGAGATAATAAAATATACTATCCACAGCATTCCCTTGGACGAATAATCTGCTTGCTCCATCAAAAAAGGAGGTTTGTTTAATAAATCCATGCTGGCCGCTGCCAAAGTGCTCTTGGCTATGGAGAAGCTGGTGCTTCAGAACTCTCACTCCATCCTTTGCTTCACACATTGCTTGAGCAATCCATCTTGGCCAGGCAGTTTGTGACACCCCATTCAGTGTTGCTTACAACTCCAAAGGGGGTGTTACCCACTGTTTGAGAAGCCTTGTAATAAAGATAGAACATACTCAAGTGCTCAGCTGCAGGAGAAACAGACAGGAAGTACAAATAGGCTGGCTTACTTTGAAAAAAGACAGGGCAGGCTAGAACTTTGAAAACAGAACATACCAAACTGCAGTATTTAGTTTCTGACTCAATTAATAGTTTATTTAATGAGAAAAGGGTAGAATTCCTTTTTTAAAAAAAATTCTGTTTTTATTTCTTTCTGAGGCCTTCAGAGGCCCCACATAGTCCACAGTCTTAATATTAAGAATTTTTGGTGAAGGATAAAAATAGTGATAATTGATGTATGGTGTGAGGCTTGGGAGAAAGTTGCTAAACAGGTTTCATAGGCCAAACCTTTCCTGCAGATTAGTGGTAAGAATGCCTGTGCCATGTGGAAACAAACTGGAAACACAAAGGCAAAACAAAGAGAAACCTGTCACAATTAGAATCAGAAAATGACCTGGTAGAGATCATGCAAATACCACAGGTTCAGTTCAGTTCAATTTTATTACGGTCACTGACCAGTACATCAGGTTGTTTCTAATATTCAGAGGGAAAGGGAGATTGCAGGAATGATAAAAATAGTCCTACAGAAAAAAGTTTCTTGCCAATGATACTATAGAAGGTTATTGAAGTAGATCTGAATATGTAGAATTGTATCATTTTGAAAGTATTGTTCCTGCTGCTTAATTAATACCTGTCCCAAGTGTAGTAATACACACCTTTGCAGATTTTCATAACTATATCCGTAACTGCATGGGGAAATACATGCCTGATCTGATTCCACATTCACAGTTTACCCGCCCAACCCAAGAGGAAGGCTTGTATGTGAGCAGACAGGAAAAGATGAAGGAGCATCTAAGTCCAAGACCCCAAAGTTGAGAGAGACAAAGCCTCAAAGCAGGGTTTTTGCTTTTTATGTCTTGTTTTGCAAAATATTACTCCCAGCATGTATTCTGATGTAGTCTTTCAGGAGAGAAATTTCCTACTGCATGAAATATAGTAACTAATTTCAGGACATTTTGTGTGGAAACTTTTGTTTTCTGGTTTTGGAGTCTAGGTTACTCCCTCCTCCTATTTAGAATTGCTTTCTCCAACAGTGCCATACTCTTTGGAATGATGGGAGTTGTAATTCAGCATATCTGGGGGGCACCACTTGGGAAGAAGATAGCATTAGAGTCAGCAGCTTCTTAAGGTATACTGTTCATTGTCCACTCATTGCTTAAATGTTCATATATTTTTCTATTTTTCTGTATTCCTCAGCAAATTTTATTGCCTGTCTAGGACTCCTCCGAAATTTAAACATTTCTATTTCATTTCTTGTTGCTGATCGTCATTTCTCCTTGGTTTTCTTTCTTTTTTTTTCTGAGATACTTGACAATTTCTGCTTCTTTTGCCTGAGATTTCTCAACCCTGTTAAATGAGAAGGGGAAGAAGAAGACAGACCTAAAATTAAGATCTGAATGAAAGTTAAGCTGTGTTTGCATAGTGCAGGAAATCATAGTTAGCCATTTGTTTAATTAACCTTGTTTGTACAACACTCTGAATCATATATTAACCACACTTGGTACATTGATACTACATGCCTGGCTATATGTGCCCAATGTGTTACTCCGTCTGTTATGAGAACACAGCCCGGGGGCTTATGCATTATTTGAAAGGACATGTTTTTTTTCAAAGACATTAATAGCAAAACTTGGAGTGATGATCTTGACTGAGACTACAATATACGGGGAAAGGAAGTTTAATTCTTTCTTCCCAGCTTAAAACCCACCAAAAAGCAGTCTCTTTCTTCCATCTGCCTCTTTTAAACTTAGGAAAACTCCTTGGAGGGAGTAATACTGGGTTTCACCTACAGGGTCGCTGGGAGGAATATACTGAGCATCTGGCAGGTAAAGTCACTTGCATCTGCTCTGTGTTGAATTCCAGCCCTGATGCAAGCCCAGTGGGGGCTACAGGGTTTGAGTCTTGCATGGTTATCTGGGAGGGGTTCGAGCTCATTGAACCTGAGGAAGTAGACAGGATTCTTATAGCTGTTGGTTTGGCCACTTCTGTGTTAGATCCGTGCCCCTCCTGGCTGGTCAAGGCTGCCCAGGAGAGGACATGTGATTGGGTTTGGGCGGTGGTTAATCCCTCTTTGAGGGAGGGGGTGGTCCCGCTGGCTCTTAAGAAGGCAGGGTGCACCCTCTCCTGAAGGGGCCATTGCTTGACCCAACTAGTTTGGATAGTTTCCTCCAGTCTCCAACCTCCCCTTTTTAGGGAAGGTTGTTGAGAAAGTGGTCGCACGGCAACTTCAAAGGGCTCAGGATGAAGCGGATTATCTGGACCCCTTCATTCAGGAGTCAGGCTGGGATATCGGACAGAGACAGCATTGATTGCACTCTTGGATGACCTCTGGTGGGAGTGGGATGGGGCCAGGTGCATCCATCCTTGCTCTTCTTAACCTCTCGGCAGCCTTCAATACCATCGATCATGGTATCTTTCTGGATTGGCTTCAGGAGGTGGGGGTGGGCTGCACTGTGTTGCACTGGTTCTCCTCTTTCCTCCAGGGTTGGTTCCAGTTGGTGTTGGTAGGAGGGGTCCAGTCCATGGCCCCTACTGTGTGGGGTGCCCCAGGGCTTGGTTCTCTCGCCCCTCTTATTTAACATCTACATGAGGCCGCTGGGTGAGGTGACAATTTGGGGTGAGGTATCATCAGTGTGCTGATGACATCCAGCTTTGTATCTCCTCTCCAGGTTGTCTGAGTGATGCCGTGGATGTCCTATCTCAGTGCCTGGAGGCTGTAGGGGCCTGGATGGGGCGCAATGGGCTCCAGCTCAACCCAAGCAAGACTGAGTGGCTTTGGGTGTTTGGGCCTCCCAGTACCAAGGTTTTTCCATCTTTGGTCCTGGATGGGGTGCCACTGCCCCAGACAGACCTGGTGCACAATCTGGGGGTCCTCTTGGACTCATGGCTCCTGCTGGAAGAGCAGGTGGCAGCCGTGGCTAAGAAGGTCTTTGCACACCTTTGGGTTGTGTGCCAGTTGCACCCATTCCTGGAATGGGAAGCTCTACTCACTGTCACTCATGCCCTCATGACCTCCCGTTTGGACTACTGCAATGCACTCTATGTGGGGTTGCCCTTGAAGAGCATTCGCAAGCTTCAGCTGGTACAGAATGCAACTGCACAGGTTGTACATAGTGTCGGCTGCTTGGCACATGTAACACCACTGCTTCAGGAGCTGCATTGGTTACCGGTGTGTTTCCAGGTGCAATTCAAGGTGCTGGTTGTCACCTTTAAAGCCCTTCATGGCTTGGAACCGGGTTACCTAAGGGACTGTCTTTTCCCAGTTGTTTCTACCTGTCCAATTCAGTCCGGCAAGATGGGCATGCTCTGGGTCCTGTCAGCCAAGGAATGTTGGCTGGTGGGGACCAGGAGATGTGCCTTTTCTGCTGTGGCGCCTGCCCTCTGGAACATCCTCCTGAGATTAGGGTGGCCCCGACCCTTTTGACTTTTCAGAAGGCCTTGAAGACCTGGCTTTGTGCCCGGGCCTAGGGCCCCGAGTGTGCAAAAGGCCCTGTTTCATGGTTGTGCTGACACCAATGGTTTTAAAGATCTCTTGGCTGTACTTGTATTTACTTTTCTGTGTTGTTTTAATTGTTTGTTTTTATTGTTGTTAGCCACGCAGAGTCCCTGGTCTGAGATGGGCAGCTATATAAATTGAATGAATGAATGAATGAATGAATTAATTAATTAATTAATTAATGAAAGAAATAATTCCCTTTGCCAATTAATTGCTCTGAGGCTCACAGTTACACTGGGTATAAGTGAGTGATTTTGCTAGGTTTATAAATAGGGTTAAACTTCATCTTCCTGAATACTGCAGGCTTTCCATTCATCCAAATAATGCTTTTAGTTCAGAGAATTATAGTGTACTTTTTTCCTCTCAACAAATTCCAAGCACTGATATAAAGGATGGTTACTCATCAGGATCTTTTCAGATAATATTTTGGATTTTAAGGTGGAATGAATGGCGGTTGTAAAAATAAATTAAGCCTATCTTGTGACACATCTGAATGCCTATGGTGCTTTAGGACAACAAGTACTTGTTTGGATAGGTAAGTTTGAAATGCCTATTGAAAAAGTTTTTAGAGCAATGCCTGCTATAGAAGTCTCTGGAGATTCCAGGTTGATGTGTAGACTTTATTTCAGGTTTCTCTCTCATTCTAAGGCTATGAAGTTTTAAAACTCATAGCCTTTTAATGCTTCCTATACAGAAAAATTACAACAGTATAGCTTTCAAGGGGTCTCTAGAACTTATTAAGTGTTATTGCATACATTTAAATGCAAGCTAATGAGTAACATGAGCAGAGTTTAAAATTATTGGCTAAATATTTTGCCTTGCCCTTTCATCAATAATGGTCCTATGCACTGACCTGCTTCCCCAACTTGTCAATCTGGGGTTGCCAACTCCAGCTAAAACCAATCCACGTATTCCCCACATATGTGCATATATGTCTGTGTTTCATAAATACCTCCTAGAATATACAACCGCCCCCACCAAAAAAGGGCAGGGTTAGGACGGATGACATATATTTGGTGTAGTGGTTAAAAGCACCAGACTAGAAACAATGAGTTCTACTCCTGTCTTAGGCATGAAGCCAGTTTTGAGCTAGTTCTCATTTAGCTATAGGAAGAAGGCAAAGGCAAACCATTTCTCCAAAAAATGTTGCTAAGGAAATAAGATGGACTTGTCCAGGCAGTTGCCAGGAGTCAAGACTGATTTGAAAGTTATATATATTCCTTCTAAAATAAGGTATCCCAAATTAATTGATCCCAATATCTATACCAACTAGTCTTCTCTCATACTATTTTAGACACAAACACACAGTACACACTTATGCACGTTTCCTTCTCTCCTTCTAGAAAAAACAGGAGGAAAAAAAACAGGTTGGAGATGAGTTAGATGGTTTAACATGATATGAACTCCTGAAAGATGGGTTTAATGGCTTTTAGTTATATATTTTATGTTTTAGGAAATTAGGAAATGTTGTCAGGTAAAACTTCCATCTCCCAAATTATATGTCACTAGTTACTCTGGAATTATAATTACAATTATTACAATTATTAATAGTTTTATTATAGCTGCCCACTTCCCTATAGTGCAAAGAAGCCACTTCATACTCTGCCTGTAGGTTTCCAAAGGGCATGGGGCTGATAGGTTTGGGAAATTCAGCCTGCCTAATTTCCTCTGTAAATACTATTAAGAGCTCTAATTCATTTTAATAGGGTGTGGAGTGAAAGGACCTCCCAATTATATGGGTCCCATTTAAACTGAAGTGCTACTTCAATTTTCTATCTCAGGCTTGGTCCAGATCAAGTAAGCCAGTAAAAGATGTTTTAAAAGGGAGTTGTTTTGATGAGTTAAATGTTTCTCTCAGCTACCTCAGGAAAAAAAATGGTTTGTGCAACCCTTCCAGGTACTTCCAAGTGTCCAAACAAGAGTTTATTCCATTTTAATATTTGTTGCATATGAGATTTGACCTTTTAAACCTTTATGGTCCTCTGTTGTCTCCCACTAAGCCCTATTGATTTCACTTCTTGTTTTTATCAGGGTTTTGTTTTTGCAGATTTCTTGTTCATATGTTTTATGTTGTTTTATTTGATAAAAGTATTTAGTTATTATTAATGGATTGTTTTAGGACTGGATAAAATTTTTATATATTTTTTAATTTAAAATGTTTTTGGTTTAAACTAAAGAAAAAGAAAACATTGGGCTTTAATTCACCTGAATAACTGCCTACATTTAAATCCCATTTATTTGGTGTCATGACAAATGAATTAAAGAAGAGACAATTTATTCCAGCTCTCCATTGTTTATTTGTATTACTATTTTACAACTGTGTGCATACGTTCTGTATCTATGTGTGTGTAAAATTCTTTTCCACTTAAAGGTAGAGACCTCTGGGTTCTTGCTCTGGGAAGGTCTCCAACCCAGCATAAGATTGGCATACCAGAGTTCAAGTATGTTGGTAATATGCATGGGAATGAGGTACGTTTATAACTTCGGTTATTCTGGTTTCCTTACAGCTCTGTTTACAAGAAGCACCCCAACTTATATTTATGTGGGAAAAGTTTAAATGGGGTGGGTCTGTTTCATTTATCTAAGCAGCCCAAAAAAGAATGGCATCGTTTCCTTTCTTTCTGAAGGTTGTACAAAGTTATAAAAAGTGCCACAAGAGGGAGAACGGTCTGCTAAATGTTATGTGTTTTTTTCAATTGCACGAAGCAGAGTTATATTTTGCTATTGATAGTGGGCATAATCTAGTGAAAATTAGGCACATTTAAATCAAATGGGTTTCAATAAGAAGGGCCATCCATGAAATATCCTGTTGAAATCTATGTCACTTAATAGATTTCCATTCTAGTACTGCTTATGATTAGAAGTAGAAGTAGAATTATAGTGTCCTTAATGTAGTTTTATTAGCACTACCCTTTACCATTGTCAAGAACCTTCAATAATGATTTCCCACTGTAAGTTCAATTTTGCAATGCTGCCTTTCAAATTCAAATAAAAGTTTATTGCATTCAAATGAAAGTTAATTTTTTGCTGGTTCTGCTATTTGTATTTTTCTGTCTGTCTGGAGCGCAAATACTTTTATAGTTATAACATTTTTTTTTCTACCACATTCAAGACTGAAAAATTCCAGAAAAAGATCACAAAAAAGAGTGGAAGCCATTGATTTAAAAATAATCAAGGAAGATCATTTCAATCAATCAAATCAAAATCAAAATCAATCAATCAAAAAATAAAACAAAGTCAAAATCAACCAGGAGACTGAGTTCTAGTCCCGCCTTAGGCATGAAAGCCAGCTGGGTGACTTTGGGCCAGTCACTCTCTCTCAGTCCAAGTCACCAGGGTTGTTGTTGTGGGGAAAAGAGGAGGAGGAAGAACATTAGGTATGTTCCATGCCTTGAGTTATTTATGAAAATAATAAAGGTGGGATAAAAAATCTAAAAAAAAAAGTCACCTGGTTCCTTTTTAAAGAATGAGTGGAAAAAAGCACAACAATTTCAAAGAAAATTGAAGAGTTAAAACATTTAAAAAAATTTTTTAACCCATGTAGCCCTTATTGTAAGAAATATTTAAATTGTTATAGAAACCAGCCATACACTTTCAGTTAAAATGCTTAGCGAGTTTCAATCAAGGAACTAAGGGAGATTTAACAATACTTGTTCTACCTGGACTGTACTTGCATAATGCAGCAGATTCCTCTTTAATTTATGACATTCCTTGGGTTAGGCAATACAGTACAGCTTCTTATTCTATACACACATATATACACATACACACACAGACCCTGGTCAAAGCAATGCTTATCAGTAAAGGGACAACACAGAGGAAGTCCTGTCATCACTGGCAGCCCTTGTCAAATTCTGGGTCCCTGCAGTTCCTTATGCTTCGCCTTGCAATGGCCAAATACCTTTCCCATTCCTTTCCCATAAATAGACACATAATGACATATAAAGGTGAGAGAAAAAGCTTGTCTGTGCTCCAAAGGTTTGCATTTCTCTGCTTCCCCAAAGAGAAAGAGCAAGGTGATAACAATTGGATCAGACATATGTGTTAATTAAATTAACTAAAGCAATGGCTTTTTTTCTTTGGTGTAACTTTATTTCTTTATTTCAGTCATGAGACTCTGGACAGAGTATAGTACATCAATTCAGGAAAACAAAAATAACCAATCAGAATGGATGGAACACTGACAGTCAGTCAATTAGGTCCCCAAACACCATGGAATAAGAACGTCTTAACTACTTCACAGTATGCAAGGAAAGAGGGCACAATTCACTTATTCATTTGTTTGTATATTTCTATTTTGATGCCACCCAACTCCAGAATGACTCTGGGTGGCTCACAATATAAGAATAATATACAAGATAATACAAATACAATAAGGGAAATAACAAACTGGAATTAACAGAAAGGCAATCCCGACAATTTACATCAAAAGATATGACATCTCTTGGAAGAGAGTCATATTCCAGAGAATGGAATTCCTATTAATCCATTAGATGTCACAGATGGACCATTCAAATGATCCCAGTGCCATGCAGAGGTTCATGATGTCATGATGTCCAGTGTAATGAAGTACTGATCTGACTATGGCAAAGGGTAGTTGTAAATTTCTCCATTCTCAGTTCATATCTCATCTGCTCTGAAATAAAGACTAGGTCAAGTGAGCCAGTTTGGTGTAGTGGTTAAGGCATCAGGCTAGAAACTGGGAGACCATGAGTTCTAGCCCCACCTTAAGCACTAAGCCAGCTGGGTGACCTTGGGTCAGTCATTCTTACTCAGCCCTAGGATGCAGGCAGTGGCAAACCACTTCTGAAAAACCTTGCCAAGAAAACAGCAGGGACTTGTCCAGGCAAGTGAGAATCGGACATGACTGAACGAATTTTAAAAAAAGTGTGCATCTACTTCATGTTTTGGGACTGCAGTTACTGTGACAAGCCATGGTTGCCATGCACCCCTCCCCAGAACATGGAGGTTGAAGTCACCCAAGACAAGGAGCCTTGGGAACTTGCAGTACTAGCCTCAAGATGACATTTAGTTCTTTGCAGAGAGTTGCTAGTAGTTGATACACCAGCAGTGGCCAAAGATTCTCATTGTGGCCCAATTCCATTCAAAGGCACTCATAACTAGTCACCTCTAAAACAGTGCTTGATCCCTGTGAGTCTCTTATTTTTGACCATGTGTGTCATGCGCTGCCTGCCTCTGAATAATACTCAGACACTGGTTCGATGGATCAGGCTCTGGTTTATTCACAGCGCAGTTACAGCGTCGGAAGGAAAAAAGCTGAGAGTGACAGGAGCGCGCCGGTGCGGGGTTTAAATACCCCGCGCCGGTCAGCGCCCCCTCACTCGCGGTCACGTCACCCCCCTTTGTCCAATACGTTGCCCTGCCGGTGGGTGAGGGGTTGTGAGGCCCCGCTGGCGTTCCGGGATCGCCCATCATCGGGTTTTCTATTCATCCGGTGATTGCTGTCAGCTGGGCGATCCCCGTTGTATTGGCGCTGATGGCTCGGGTGTGCTCCGTGATCCGTTTAGTTATTGTTTGTTGGCCGTTAGTCGTTGTGTGTTGATGGCTACTTATCTTGAGCCCCTTCTCCTGTTTCCTTGCTATTGTCATGTGTGCCATTGCGCTGATGACTTCAGCTCAACGGCACTCATGACATACTGCCCCCTGTCCGAATAGTGCTCCCCCCCGGTTTTCTGGGGTTTTTTTTTTGTTTTTTTTTTTTTTTTTTCGGTGGAGCTGTCAAAACGGCACTTTTTTTTTTTTTTTTTCAAAATTCCCGCCGGAGTAGTTGTCGCCCCTCCCTTTGCTCCTCCCTCTACCACGTGCCTTCCCAGGGTGTGTCCATGGTGCGCATGCCCGGGTCACGCCCTGGCGTGCGCATGCGCCAGCCACACCCTGTTTGTTTGGCTCAGTTCGGCGAGGAGAGAGGCGTGGCTGGTCGGGTGCTTATCAGCTCCAGGTAGGGCCCTTCTTTTTTTCATTTAAAGTGCGTCGCCTTTGTTATATCTCCTGGGCGTTGCCCCCAGGTTGCCCTGTTGACTTGCTTGCCACTCCCCTGCGGCCGGGGGGCGGGGGGAGGGTGCTGGCGAACGCTTGTCACCACCTCGTGGGCCCGGGGCGGGGGGAGTGAGTCCCGGGGGGGGAGGTCCACCCAAGTCGCGGGCTTGGGGGGGCCCTTTCCCTTGGGGCACGGGAGGCGGGGGGGGCCTGCGGGGGGGGGTTTGCAGGGGACGGCTTGCTGACCTTGGTTGTGGCTTGTCGGGGTATGCCCGGTGAAATGCTCTGGTTAGGTCAGGCGCATTAACGTTGTGCGCCGCCACCCATTCCGGGTGGGGGAAGTGTTTCCACCTGACCAGATAGTGTAGAGTTCCTCGTTGCTTGCGGGAGTCGAGTATGTCCCTTATCTCGAAGTGGTGTTGCCCGTCGATCATCACCGGTGAGGGCTGTGGCGTGCTTGGGTGCCATCGAGAGGTGGTTGCCGGTTTCAGGAGGCTGGTGTGGAACACCGGGTGGAGTCTCCGTAGGTTGTGTGGCAGGTCCAAGCGTATTGCTACCGGGTTCACTATTTGGGTGACTCGGAACGGCCCGATGTACTTAGGCCCGTTTTTTCGAGGGTTGGGTTGACTTTAGGAACTTGGTGGATAGGTAGGCCATATCCCCCGCTTGGAATGTCGGTTGTTGGCGCCGGTGCTTGTCGGCTTGCTCTTTGTAGGCTGCCTGTGCATCCTTCAGCGCCGCCGTGATTATTGGCCATGATTCCGCGATCTTCCGTCCCCAGTCGCTAGCGTCCACCTGGGGTTCCGGGGGTTGAGGTAGCTCCGGTATGGGGACGAAGTCGCGCCCCGAGACTACTTCGAACGGAGTTTTCCCCGTGCTCGTGTGGACGGCGTTGTTGTATGCGACTTCGGCGAACGGGAGCAGTTCAGCCCAGTCGTCTTGGTGATAGTTAGTATATGAGCGTATGAATTGCTCTAAGGTGGCATTAAGAACCTCTGTGGCTCCGTCCGTCTGGGGGTGCCAGGCCGTAGATAGGGCCTGTTGGGTCCCCGTCAGCTTTAGGAAGGCCCGCCAGAATTTGGAGGTGAACTGTGTGCCCCTGTCGGTCACCACACGTGCGGGACATCCGTGTAGCCTGTACACGTGGATGAGGAAGAGTTTGGCTAGCTGTTGTGCGGATGGGACCGACGTGCAGGGGATGAAGTGGGCCTGCTTTGAGAAGTAGTCCTTCACCACCCAAATGGCTGTTTTCTTCTGGCTGGGTGGGAGGTCCACTATAAAATCCATAGAGATTTCCTCCCATGGGCGGGAGGGTTCTGCCACCCGTTGTAATAGCCCCGCGGGTTTGCCTGGTGCCCGTTTGGCCCTAGCGCACGTTGGGCAGGACGCTACGTATGCTTTTACGTCTCGCCTGAGCGCGGGCCACCAGAATTGACGCCGTGTTAGGTGTAGGGTCTTGAGGAACCCAAAGTGTCCCGCTTGTTTGGCGTCGTGTGACCTATGCAAGATCGCCTGGCGTTGCGAGTCCGGGACGTAGATTCTGCCTTCCCCCCATGCTAGGTCCTGTGCCATCGTTACCTTGTCGGGGTTTGCCAGGAACCAGGGGTCGGTTTTGAGGGCGGCGGCGAGGTCCGTGCGCATTCCCCCTGGTAGTTGCGGTTGGCTTCTTCCGGTCACCGGTTGTCCCGCCGTCGGCTGCGCCGTAGAGTCGAGCTGCCTCCGAGCGCCGCTTCGGGTGGTCACGGCCATCCCCAGTTGCGAGGCGGATAGGACCGTCCCAATGGTGTCTGGGGCGGGCTCTTCGTCTTGGGGCAGTCGGGAGAGGGCGTCGGCCAGGAAGTTCTTTTTGCCCGGCATGAACTTCAGCTGGAAATTAAAGCGGCTGAAGAATTGGGCCCATCGGACCTGTTTTGGGCTAAGGCATCTGGGCGTTCGTAGGGCCTCGAGGTTCCGGTGGTCGGTCCAGACCTCGAATGGTTGGGTGGCTCCCTCGAGTAGGTGTCGCCATGTCTCTAGCGCTGATTTTACCGCGAAGGCTTCTTTCTCCCAGACGTGCCATCGCCTTTCTGTCTCGGAGAACTTCCTTGACAGGTAGGCACATGGTTTCAGGAGTCCCGTGGGGTCTTTCTGTAGCAGGATGGCCCCCAGGGAGAAGTCTGAGGCGTCGGCTTGGACCACGAACGGCCGTTCTGGGTCCGGGTGCGCGAGGATTGGCTCCGTAGTGAACAGCGCTTTCAGCTTGTTGAATGCGGTCTGGCACGCGGGAGTCCAATTCAGCACTGTGCCCGGGTTCTTGGCGCGTCGGGTGTCCCCCACCCCTTTGGTTTTGAGGAGGTCCGTTAGGGGGAGGGCTATCTCTGCGAACCCCCGGGCGAATGACCTGTAAAAATTCGCGAAGCCGAGGAAGCTCTGTAGTTGGCGTCTGTTGCGGGGGCGCTCCCAGTTTAGCACCGCCTCGACTTTTGCGGGGTCCATTTCTATGCCGTCCCCGGAGATTCGGTACCCCAGGTAGTCTAGGCGCGCTTTGTGAAACTCGCACTTTGTAGGCTTGGCATAAAGCTGCGCCCTTCTGAGCTTGTCGAGGACTTGCCTGACTAGGGTCACATGTTCCTCGTGCGTTTTTGTGTAAATAAGGACGTCGTCGATGTAGACCAGGACCCCTTTGAACAGATGTTCATGCAGTACCTCATTGATGAGCTGCATGAACACCCCAGGGGCCCCCGCGAGTCCAAAGGGCAGTACTTTGTACTGGAAGGCGCCTAGGGGGCAGTTGAACGCAGTCTTCCATTCGTCCCCCTCCCTGATTCGGATGCGATAGTACGCCTCGCGAAGGTCCAGATTGGAAAAGACTTTGCCCGTGGACAGGTGGGCGAGCATGTCCTTCACCAGGGGTAAGGGGTATTTGTTGGACAGGGAAGCCGCGTTTAGGCCCCGGTAGTCGGTGCAGAGCCGTAGGGTGCCGTCTTTCTTCTCCCGGAATAAGACGGGGGCTCCGACCGGTGAGCATGCTGGCTCTATGAATCCCCTGTCTAGGTTTTTATCGATGAACTCCCGGAGGGTTGCCATCTCCTTCAGGGTCATCGAGTAGATCTTTGGTCTAGGTAAGTGGACGTCGGGCAGTAGGTCGATCCGGCAATCCGTCTTGCGGTGGGGGGGTAGTTGGTCAGCTTCTGCCTCTCCGAAGACCTCGGAGAAGTCGGCGTATTGTTCCGGTAGGTCTGCTGTGGTAGCGGCGTTGTCTTGTGTAGTCGCCTCCGCTCGTCCTACAGTGGGGTTGGTTCTGCCCGCTGGAACTGGTGCTCGATACTCGCCGTCGCCGAATGTGAAGGTGCGGGTCTCCCAGTTGATGCGCGGGTTGTTTGTCGCGAGCCATGGCATCCCCAGGACTGCAATGGGCCGTCCGATGTGAGTGACGACGAACGATGTGCGTTCGGTGTGAGTGCCCATTTGCAGGGTGACCGGCTCGGTTTGCAGCGTGGCTGCTTTCCCTCCCGCTGTGGAGCCGTCCAGCTGGTGGAATGCCAGCGGCGTGGGGAGGGGGAAGCAGCGGAGGTCGAGTTTGGCGACTAGGTCGGGGTGGATGAGGTTTTTTGAGCACCCCGAGTCCACTAGTGCCGCGGCCGTGGTGGCTCCGTTGCCGGCAGAGAGTTTGATTGCCGCCATTATTACGGGGCTTTCGTCGTTCCGTCGAGGTGGTCCGGGCTGCTGTCCCACCGCCTGCCTCGCAACGCGTTTCAGGGCAGGCGGGGAGCTTTTCCCGCCGGCTGGTCGGGGTCTACGTTATCCTCTTCCCCCCAGTAGGCGTCCCAGCCTTCCTCTGGTGTCGCTGTGGCCACGGTCATTCGGCGGTGAGGGGGCGGCCCCAGGTTGGGTGGTTTGGGGCTAATTTTCGGGGTGGGTTTAGGCGCACTGGTCGGCGGTCAGTTGGCGAAGCAATCCACCATCTTGTGCCCTAATTTGCCACACTTCCCGCAGGGCTCCCGATTGAATTTCTTTTTTGGGTATATGGGGCCGGCCATCCCCACGTGTGGTGCGGGTACCTTTTTTCCGGCATAGTTTGTGTCTTCCGTGGTTGTCATGAGGAAGGTGCGGTGCGCGTGTTCGGCTTTCCCCGCGAGGTGGATCCACCCGTGTAGCGTTTCTGGGTCGTCGCGGTAGAGGGCCCATTGGAGAACATCGCGATTGAGCCCCCTTTTGAACATTTCCAGCAGGGTGGTCTCGGACCAGTCGCTGACCTTCCCCGCGAGGGCTTTGAACTCCAGGGCGTAGTCAGGGACCGTGCATGTGCCCTGTTTAAGTCTTTGGAGTGCGCTTTTCGCCCTTACTTTGGCTAGGGGGTCTTCGAAGTAGTTTTTCATCTCATTGATGAAGACAGGGAAGGTGGCGAGGGCGGGGGAGCTGGACTCGTACAGTTGGACGTACCAGTCCGCCGCCCTGTCTTGTAGCTTGATCGCCACGGCGGCGATCTTGTCGGCTTCGGAGTCGTAGGAGTGTCCGTGCCTCCCCATGAACTCCCTGGCGTTCGTTATGAAGAACGAGAGTTTCGTGGGGTTCCCATCGAAGAAGATGGGGAAGTCCTTTGGGGCCCGGGCGTTTTGCGCGGCCCTGCCTCTCGCTTCCCGGTCTGTGGTGTCGTCCGCCTGTGCCGTCTGCTGACCCTCCGCTGGCCTGTGGGGGTTCGGTGCTTCGCTCGGGGTGTGGGCCTGTGCGGGGACGTCGTTGGGTGGCGCAGGGGGCATAAGCGACTGGAGCATGGTCCGGAGTTCCGTCAGTTGAGCCCGCATGGCCGCGAGTTCAGCTCGTGCCTCCTCGTCCACAGCCTGCGCCGCCGCTGGGGCCGGTTCCGTTGGTGCGTCAGCGGGGGTGGGTTGCCGGCGGGGTTCATCCTCCCTCTGCCGCTGGTCCGCTTCCTCCGCCGTCTGCTGGGTGTCTCCATCGTCCTCCTCCGTGTTGACCGCCGTTGGGCTGTCGCTCCACGCCTGTTGCTGGGGTGCGATGTGGGGCACGGGGTCCTCCGCTGGTTTCGGAAGGCATGCTGCTCCCTCCCGCGGTCGGGTTGCCTCCGTCGCCATCTCCCCTTGGGGTTGGAGCTGAGGCTCGGGTCGGGTGGGGTGGGCGTCCATGGCTCCGGGAGTCCGCGGTGCCTCTGGCCTTGGTCGGTCCTCCTCTGTCTCTTGCCGCGCGGCTCGCCCTCCTTGCCCGCGTCGCTCCGGCTTCATCTTGCTGGTCTTCTCGCCGTCTATTCCTCCCGCGGCTCGTTGTCGTCCGGTGGGGCTCGGCGAGGCTGAGTTTATGACTCTCAGCTTTATGTCATGCGCTGCCTGCCTCTGAATAATACTCAGACACTGGTTCGATGGATCAGGCTCTGGTTTATTCACAGCGCAGTTACAGCGTCGGAAGGAAAAAAGCTGAGAGTGACAGGAGCGCGCCGGTGCGGGGTTTAAATACCCCGCGCCGGTCAGCGCCCCCTCACTCGCGGTCACGTCACCCCCCTTTGTCCAATACGTTGCCCTGCCGGTGGGTGAGGGGTTGTGAGGCCCCGCTGGCGTTCCGGGATCGCCCATCATCGGGTTTTCTATTCATCCGGTGATTGCTGTCAGCTGGGCGATCCCCGTTGTATTGGCGCTGATGGCTCGGGTGTGCTCCGTGATCCGTTTAGTTATTGTTTGTTGGCCGTTAGTCGTTGTGTGTTGATGGCTACTTATCTTGAGCCCCTTCTCCTGTTTCCTTGCTATTGTCATGTGTGCCATTGCGCTGATGACTTCAGCTCAACGGCACTCATGACATAGTGCCACCTTCCTCCTCAGCTTTAATGTCACAGCTGCTGCAGGACCTGAAACCCAAGTGGCCAGATTTCTATTCATGTTTCATCTCTGCCATTGCCTGATTCAATAAAGCATACCAGGTCCATATTTTTATTCACCATCATATCATAGATGGACATGGCCATCTTCTGCATAGACCTGGCATTTACCAAGCCACTAGGGACCAAAATGCCCAACAGTTAGGCCACCTGGACTGAGGAAAATGGCTTAAAACAAGATTATATTACTGAACAGTTATATTACCGAATTTCAGTATCCAATTCTATTTGAGTATGACAATGAATTATAGTTAATTATAAAGCAGTAACATTAATTAGCTCTGCATTGCATCACATATTGGCCCTGTTGGCAACATCTATAGAATCCGAGTGTTTAGGGTTGTGAGAACATGATATAAAGTGGTGGTTAAGATGCTAGACTAGAAACCAGGAGATCATGAGTTCTAGTCCACCACAGAAGTGACTCTGAGTCAGTCATTCTTTCTCAGCCCAACCCACCTTGGAGGGGTTTTGTTGGGAAAATAGGAGGAAGGAGCATTATGTACTGTATACTGCCTTGAGTTGGACAAAGTAAAGGCAGGATTTAAGTGTAATAAATAACCCAATTGTTTAATATGTGTTTATACCAAAGCATGTTTATTCATAAAGGAGTGCTTGTAGAAGACATTCCCATTATCTTTTAGTACAATGGATAATGTAGGATCACAGTCATGAATAATAAGTCAGTTGGTCATCTGAGCATAGATAAAAAACTGATAGATTTTTTTCCCTGCATAATTCTAAAAAAGTACTAGAGGAAGATAAGCAATTATCCAGTTCCTTTTGCACTTTGACCTGTAGCAATATGTGTGACAGCAGAGTGAAGGATAACTATTAAAATTCATAAATAAAAACAACAACTGAAGTATTTTAACTGCACAATAGGTTCTTTCTTTCTCTGTCCTAGATTCACACTACAATTGCTGCTTGTGCTGAAGTGATCATTGTGCAGATGAATAAATGTCAGTGCAAATATGGAGACAGAATATTTTTCTTTTGTTCTCAACAACACAGACAAAAATACTGTACATTCAGTAGACATCTTGATCAGGTAGAGGAGGAAGACAAAGAGATGAGAGCTAGGCAGTTGCTAGGGAAAGCAGGGTTGAAGAGACACTGATCCCACTGAAGGATAACGGGCAACTGCTTTTGAGCTTCACCTTGCTTTGGCCATGGCCCAGTAAGCGACTAAAACAATTGCTGACCGAGGTTCCCCAGAGTCTGCTATGGGAAAGTTTTGTTTTACCTGTCATAATACCAGAACTCAAATTCTTGACCTTCAGATACTTTTCACATCGATAAATCTCTGAATTGAAGCAATGCATGTGTGCAACTGATTACTTAATTCATTTAAAGGGGATCAGTATACATATACAATAAGCTTTGCTGAAGGAACAGAGACTCTCATGTGTGGAGTTCTGTGCATATGTCAAATGCACATTGAACCATAGTGGATGTTTAAGCAAAGGATCTCTTGCAACTGAGAGGGCTAAAAGCAATTAAAAAAAATTAACTGCTAAAAGGATAAGATTTGGGTAGAAGTGACTATGCTATAGATGGAAAAGGGATTAAGTAAGTGCCAGAATGATTAAACAGCTATATAAAAAACTACTATTGTTTGCTCCTTCATTCAGTCCTGAGAAAGGAAAAAACAATAAGTAAATTGTAATTTTTTTAAACAAGTCTCCTTGTTTTCTTCCTTGAAAGTATTAAAGCAATAACATAGTGCCATGGTGGAACTGACTGGCAAGTCTTACCCTGCTGGCAAAGAGGCATCATTTACAGCAATAATCTACCATGAAAGCATGGTGCTTTTAAGTTGTATATAGCCCATTCCAGGGAAAATAATGATTTGGGAACTGTCTATCTGCTGTCTGATGATTTAAATTAATATTAGTGCTTCTAGGGGCCCTTGTTATTCCTTATGATTTTTGACTTTGCTGTCAGAATACTTGAATAAATGATAACCTTATCTCTTAAAAATCTGATTATATTGGCTTTGATCTAGGATGTTGTGCATTTCTATCCTCTTTTGAAGGATTCTAATCCAGCAGAACCTCAGTAGAATAGGAAGGGGCCCTCTTCACCAATTCCTCCCTACTTTGGTAGCCCACATTCTTTCTCTGCACCCAAACTGGGCTCAAAAATTGCTGGGGAAATACAGTTATGATGCCAGGGTTGGACAATCAGCCAAGAGAGTACCCCAGGCATCCGGACCAGACAGAGCAATCTGAGCAGGTCTCTCAAGGAAGGTATCTTCGGTCAGAACAATTTTCTGTATCTAAGTCACAATCTGTTCTATATGGATCCAAAATAATATCTCTGTTCTTAACATTTTTCTTCTTTTTTGCTTTAGTTCAGTTATTAATTGGCCTCTTTAATTCTCTTGTATTATCTTTCACTACTTTCGTACCATTTTTAAGTTTACTCCAGTTTATCTGATTTTTCTGCTTTCCTATTATCTTCCTTGGTAAACTTAGTTAACTTAGTAAACTTTCAACCCTCATTATTATGCGGTTGTTTTTTTTAATTGCCTTCATCTAGAGACTTATTCTTTTGTATTTGTTCAGGCATTTCAGTATGATAGTGGTTATTTTCAGTAAATATTTTGTGCTTTGGCCTGATTTAATGTTTTATTTTGTTTTTTAAATTTAATCTGTATTCTTTAGCTTTATTCTACTATGTGAATACTGCCCTAGGTACTTGCCTTTAACAATAATAAATAATAAGATATTTATATTTGTCCACTTAGGCTATGTCTTTTTTCTTATGTTCTCTTTTTTTTTTTCTTACTAGTAATTTAAATGTTTAGCAGAAGTACTTAAAAATGGTTAAAATCACACATGATCCAAACTCTTACAAGATTTTAACTATTTTAATTAAATATGTATGTATATGTATATGTATATGTATATTCTGGGATACAATGAATGTGGCAGATTTGGTTTGCCAGGTGTGGTCCTGCAGAAACAATATAAGCTTTTCTTTAACTTCTTAGTCACTTGTGGGACAGGCAAAACTTTCTTTCTGCTCTCTTTTCTTCTAGGGTTTTTAGATTCTGAGTCTTATAGGCAAAGATGCATATTTTATTCACATACAGGAATACTTTCTAGAATACTTTCAGTAATGTAATAAATAGGACAATGATCTCCTAGTCCCTAGCTTAATTTCACTGCAGTTGCAAGTTTGAGGGTTGATACTACAGGAATAACTAAGATTAAATTTAGCAAGCATTATTAGGAGAAAGTAAAAATCTCCCCACTTCTTTTAATGACTAGTTAAATGCCAATAATTATTTATTTTTACCAAAAAGATGACATATTCACATTGTTTCTGGGAAAGATTCCATGGTTTGAAATAATTGAACATCTCATAACGTTTTGTTTTTGTGCCTTTGTGGGATGTGATCAAACACAAAATGTGGGCTACCTTTTCTAATTTGGTACTTCCAGGTATGCTGAAGTACCTAAGCCTGGTCAGTCCCTGTCAGAAAAGCATAGCTATCAAACTGTGTATGTCTGGTGCTGGGCAATCTTGACTCTAAAACTGGGAAGATAGCTTCATGTTAAACACATGTTTGTGTTCATCTTCACTCCAAGGAACTATTTTTACAAATTATTTAGATATTCCTGTTTTAAGACATTAGATTCATCCATATTGACTTATATATACACACCCATTTTTTCCTGATATCTTGCTTCCCTGATCTGGCTAGCTTTCATCTGGCTAGCAACATTTAACCTTTAGTGATGGAATGAACAGGGAACACTTTACAGTAACACTTAGAGGAGGTTTGTGATACATCCTAAGTAAGCTGAGCAAACTTTTAGCACGTGTCACATAAACTGCTGAGGTCTTTTGAGTTTTCTCCATTCTCAGTCCCTTCATTTTCCCCCTTCATTTTTTATTGTTATTTCCCTTGCTTGACCTAATATCGCTTTTTTAGAAATTTGACAAGAATGAAGATGATCAGTTACTAAGTGGCAATTTGCCATAACATACACTTATTCATTTGGCACCTGCTAAATTATAAGAAGAATTTTAGAATGTATCCAATTAAGCCTAATCCCATTAGAATTCTAAAGAGACCTTTCATGAAAGGCATTTACTTTACTATGAATGTTCATGTCTGAACTTACAATATGCACCCAGTTTTAGCATGACCTATATATTTTATAAAAGAATGAGAAACAGAACTTTCCCTGGGGTCTTTAAATTAGGGCTGCCACTTCTGGGCTGCACAAATTCACTAAACAGCAGCAAAAAATCAGAGCTTTCTGTATGCTGTAATCTAGTAGTTGCCTGGATTTCTGTAGCTGTGTTTAAATCCAGAAACCATATTACATCTGGCAACAGTTAGGGTGTAGAACTCCAAGGTCACCAAATCACAGTTCCAAGCACTGTGGCTGGTTGTGTATGTTGCTTGGAATTGTACTTCAGCAACATGTAAAGAGCTATAGCTGTTCTACCATTAAGCTAAAGGATAACACTTAAGCCAGCCTTCATTAATGTAGCATCTCTAGAAGTTTTGGGAGTACAATCCTTATGATCTTTTGCTAACAGAACCATTGGTTAGAGGAATTGAGAATATGGAATTATGGTCTGTTGGGGTACAGCAGTTGAAGAAAGCTGCTATAAGGCAGTAGCTGTAAAAACCTAAGTCTCATTCTCAAGCATGGAATCGTACTGACAGCTGCTGCTAATGAAAAGAGCTGGCTTCTGTTATGAAACCTGTTTCTCTCAGTGGCTGGAATCATTCATTTTGCTAAACCATTATGTGGTTTGTTTTTGGCTTGGCAAACTGTGTGACTCCAGCTACTGTGGTTTGTAATCCATAATTGTGGTTTAGTACATAGTTAACTCAGCTGATTTTGGCTAATCATGATTAAACCAAAGTTTATCACAATGCATGAATCCACTGAATCTAGGATGTATGTATATAGTTATATGAATATCCTTGAATAAACTAGCCTGACCATAAAGTTGCCATTTTTTCTATAAATGCTGCTTTGTACACATACCTGCTGTACATACATACATATATATCCATTACCACTAGGTACTTGTATTATGGAATTTCTCTGTATGTGGTATTATAGGGACAGTGGAAGCTAAAGCAAATGTTTCATGTAAATCAGCTAGCCCAATGTTCAGATCTGCTGAGTTAAAGCTACTAGGACAGTTGCAATATGTTTTTTCTGACTCTTCAGTTTTCAGGGTTATTATTTATAGATTGAAAACATTAGTCATCACATTATTTGCTTGTTTTGTGTTACTTCTGTATTATGTGATTTTTGCCAAATAACATCAGTTTGCCACCTCTTATTGTCAATTTCA
Source organism: Candoia aspera (assembly GCF_035149785.1). Taxonomy (NCBI): domain Eukaryota; kingdom Metazoa; phylum Chordata; class Lepidosauria; order Squamata; family Candoiidae; genus Candoia; species Candoia aspera. The sequence continues at coordinate 46,373,477 of NC_086159.1, forward strand.
TCTGAGTACTTATTCCTATTTCCCATTACAGGCTATTGGGCGGGAACTGCTCCTCCATTTGATTGAATTTTTGGTGACAAGTGATCAGCATGATCCAGTCATTACAAAACTCATTAACCACACACGGATACACATCATGCCTTCAATGAACCCTGATGGTTTTGAAGCATCAATATTATTTCACTGTTTTTCCATGACAGGCAGGTAAGAAGAAAGCAACTTAGGACATAGTGGGGAATTTCTTGAGTGTACTTTCAACATAATCCTTAACCCACAATACATTCGGCAGAAGAACAATTTGGTAGGTTCTTTTCTTAGCTATCATATAGTCAAATCAAGTTACAGTCTCTTGAACAGGAGTGGAAATTTGATCTGGTCTAGTCTTTCCCTTTGTACCTTTACATGAAGAAAGGAAGGCTTTATTAACTCAAAAGCAGGCTGGGAGCAAGGGAATTGTAGTTTGTGAGTTTTCACACAGAGAGATTTTAGGATTTCAAGTGATCCTGCCCTCAGTCCTGTTTCCACTTGCCAGAAGAATGAACATTCCCCACCCCTCTTCTAATACTTGGATCTCTTTGGATACTTCTTCAAAACTTATGTGCCTCTCTGAAGTAATCAGTCTCATGTCCTACTTTATCAAAACCTCTCATAATCATGTCCATCCTTCATTCCAGATTAGCATGAATTTCTTGCCCAGTCTTTAACTTTCCTCTGATTAAAAAAAAATCCCTCCCCCATGTCCCTCTAAGATTACAGTTTCTATTACTCTTCCCATTGGCTTATGCCTTCTTTGCTCTCCTTACAGGTTGTCTCTTTGCTCCTTAGCTTTACCTATTTTATTATCTACTCATCTTTGCTCTGTTTGCTTGGAATTGATCTCTTCTTATCATCTGTTTGATAACAAACCACCCTGCCTAGTCACCAAGATACTTTTAGACCACCATTCCTGGTAAAGCCAGTGCAGGTACTGCTACTTATCTCCATTACAATTCTTTTAGCATTAACATAGCTCCTAAGATTCCATTCTTATGGCCTAAACTCATTTACTCAAAAGTATATTAAAGGTTATATAATAACAATGTTATCTCTTCAAGGTACAATGCTAATAAAAAAGACCTGAACAGGAATTTTCCTGATCCTTTTACCACCAATAAAGAAATTATCCAGCCAGAGACTAAAGCAGTTATGCACTGGATAGATACTGGGATGTTTGTCCTTTCTGCTAATCTGCATGGGGGAGCACTGGTTGCAAATTACCCCTTTGATAATGGCAATCATGGTAAGCTAATGCTTGTATGACCGTAAGGATACTACAGTAAATAGTTCTCAATTCTTAACTAATGTTACATGATTCACATCTCAAAATAAATTCATGATCTTATTAACAAGTATTATAGTAAATCAAAATGTAAGCTTTGGATCTGATATGTATACTTCAATTTACCTATTAACTTACCTGTGCATTTATTTGTTTACTTATACATGTTTTCATAGATCACCCACTTCCAGGACTTGAGGTGGTGTTCAGTAAAAAGGAACTATAAAAAACATAAACAAGTATTCAGTTTAACAAACTTAGTTCCATGATTTATCTAATGCAGAACAATCCCTTGGCAGGGAACAATTAGAAAACTGACATTTTATATATATGTACATATACACATCTTCATCTAGATTACTAGAAAATTGTGAAAATGGAGATTTTTTTAATGTCTCATCTGGAATTTGCCCCATGAAATCCACCTTATAATAGCAGCCAGTGCTCCTACAGACAACAAACCAAGCTAAACCTCCACTAAAATACAGAAGAATTTTCTTTTCATCCTGAATTTGCAGAGGGAGGATTTGCTGCAGCAGCCAGCATGATAAATGTACAAATGTGAATTGCACATGAAGTGATAGTAAGAACAATGCTACTAGAAAAAGAAGGAGGGATCTGCTGCGACATCCTAGTTATGAAAATCCCTTCCCACCACCACCACCAGGAAGGCAGAAGAGCAGCATGTGAATCACAGAATTGGAAGTCTAACCCCCTGCTCAATTCAGGGATCCAAATTAAAGTATCCTGAGCAAATTGCTGTTAGCTACCATCTGGCCAAGTCTGGTGAAAGAGAGCTCACCATTTCCCTCAGTAATTGGTTCCCTGGTTGAACTGCTCTTACCATGAGTAAGTTTACCTGAAGGAAATTTAGGGAAACATTCAACTGGAATCTCCTTTCCTGTAACTAATGAACATTAATTTGTGGTTTGCACTTTGAAACTAGAAAAGTAGATCTTGACATTTTCTGCAACACTCATTTTAGTATTTGTCTTTTTTCACAGTTAGATATACCCATTCCCCTCAATCTCTCCTCATTAGACTTTGTTTCCAGTTCCTGGAGCATCCCTGTTTGGTGTGTGTGTGTGTTTTAATCTGCTCTAATTTATCTGATTTTTAAAAAATGTGGTGCCCAGAACTGGAAACAGACCTAAAGTAGGCTCTGACCAATGTAAAATATAGTAGTTTTTTTATTTCACATGACTCAAAAGCTGTCTTTCTGTTGATACAGCTTAAAATTGTATCAATCTGAGATGTGGAAAAAGCATGTAACCCTGATTGCGTGATTGAGCTGGATGCACAGGAATATGAATTTCAATCAAATTACTCAAATAACAGAGTATTCCTATGTCATGGCCCAGAAGGACAACACCTGCTGTTTGAACTAGTAAAACTCCTGAAGATCCAACCAATGGAGAAATTGGTGGACAGAAGTAGGGGTAAATCAAGAAACGTCCAGGACCACCTGGATTGCATTGTTCTAGACTCAAACCAAAAAATGGAGAGCAAAGTTAGGAAAGCATGCCAACAAACCATTTCAATGAGACATTACCAAGGCATAAACTGTGTGGCCATTTCAACAGTAAGAAATGGATAGATTCTTTGGACATTCAGGAGATAAACACTGCAGGTTTTACCAATCAAAGGCTTTAGATAAAATTTCTCATTCATAAGAACTCCCAAATCTCGCACCACGGGTGATGCTACAACTGATAGTCCTGAAAAGCAAAGAAAAAAGAAAAAAAGGGAGAAGGATGATCAGGATAAGAGACAATAAACATGGTCTTGTCCAAATGTAGTTTAAGGTGATGGGAAATGTATTCAACTCCAAATTCAGCTGGGGAGGCAGTAGAAAAGGGATGATCATGCTGTATGATTCATGATCAGAATAGAGAACTACATCTGGATGTCATTAGCATAAATATTGTATGATCGTCTAACTGAAAGAAGAAATGAGAGAACCCAAAGACAAAGTATACAAGGTGAACAGAAGACCGAAAATTGAACTCTGAGGAATACCCACTGATTAAGGCAATGGTTGAGAGCAAAATAGTTGTGGTCTTATTCTTGGGGTGTGGAATGGCATGGGAGTGTTTGAGATCCAAGGATCCATAACATCTTTTCACATTCCATACCTCCAAACATTTTTATTTACTTCTGATGTAGAAATTCCAAATTTAGAGAGGCACCAGCTGTTTTCAAGATACAGTCTGTTTCTAAGAACAATCATCTTTCTGTCCTTGAAGGAGAAAACTGAAAATTCTATGGCCTCTGGAAGACCTGAAAAAGTGTTTCTAATTATTACATATAATTGTGTATTTATTAGTTAAACTGACTAAACATTAATATGAATTTCACTGTGACCACTTTCTTTCTACAGTTACAATTAATGCAAAAGGTATTAGCAAAACACTGGATGATGATGTTTTTGTTCACCTTGCAAGCACATATGCTAACAACCATCCCACAATGCATAAAGGGGCGACGTGTAACAGTGATTACTTTAAAGATGGCATTACAAATGGGTATCACTGGTATAAAGTGAAAGGTACAATTTTCCATTCTTTCCTTGCATCTCTTCTCTTTCTTTGACAGTATAATGCTTATTGATTTTAAGATCATTGTCACCCATAAAGCATTTGAAAAGTTTTGTTTGAATCCATCACAGTAGTGAATGTAGAGATTCATATGGAATCCACTATGGCCTAATTTTATGCTAAAACTATAGAGACAGTTTTTTTGCATACTTTTTGGGGCCAAAGATGAAGATAGGGAAGAGAGGGGAATTATTTATGCCATATGAAGTGGTAAATTAATTTGCATTCCAAAGCTACAGCAAGCAGTATTTCTACATAAGGAGTGCTTGTGGCTCTGAAAAAAAATCATAACAGTATCTCACTAAAATTTGAACAATTGTATCAACTATATGTTGGAAGATAGGATGGTACAGCATGTGCTTATATAGATGCTTCAGGTTTCATAAATTGTTTGGATTTGTTTCAGTATACATTTGGTTGAATAAATATACACTGACTAAATTATTTGAACTAACATCTGAATTGCATCCTACATTTGTACATAGTATTATAGTAGAAAAGAAATTCAGATACTTTTTTAGCATTTTATTTAGCAGTGAGGTCATTTTGTATGCCTAATCTTATGGGATATGTTGCTCAACAAAAGAGGTATGAGAAGAAGGCAGGAGGAGCAGTAGTCCACTGCTCCCATTGTCTGTCTCCCTATGAAATCACAGCTATTACTATTACTAATAGTGCAGCCTTTTATAATTCCATAGCATGCCTGAAACCATTAGCCACTGTTACAGACGTGACCTAATAGCGATAGTCCACTAGCAAGGGGGACATATTCTTTCCTTGTAGTCCTCGACGTTCTTCTGTTCCTCTTCTTTCATGACTACCACAGTTCATTTTTCACCTTCCTCATACAAGCAGCTTACTTCAGATTTGCTGCATGAAAACAAAAGCATATTTTAATTCTTATCTTTGTTTAAATAGAAGTGTAAATCTCAAGTCTTATTTAAGAATGTAGACATTTTTGAAATCTATCTATTGCTTCTTTGTTTGCATCAACTTTAGTTGCCTCCACATGCAAGTGTGGATCCATCTGTAGATGTTATTTATTGTGTGCAATCAGAATAATTACAGGAGGTTGTGGTTGATTGCCATCAGCTAGAAAAAAGTGCTGTTGGCACCTCATTACATGAGTTTTTTAGTTTTTAGAAAGTTTGTGAAATCAAGTGTAATGGGGAGGAGACACAAGTGACAGAAAATGCACACAGTTTGCCCCCACCTGGCAGTAGCAGCTCACTGTAGTTACTTGTGCACGCACTTCCCCAGTGGAGCTCTAGGTGGAAGCAGCCACTAGGAGATAGCAGCAACAAAACTAATAATTAGCAATAGTTCATCCTGGAGTTGCAAAACCTGATGGTGACATCCGCAGAGAAGTTCAGTGTTGGGGTTGTCCTGCCTCATTCATGATGCAGCAGTGCTTACTCACAGATCAAGAGGACATATTGGTGGATGAGTAAGGCAGTGTGGAAGTGATCAGGAGAGTAAGATGCGTGTTTATTTTTTGACTGACATTTCAGAGATGTAATTGAACATTTTACTTTAGGTAGCATGCAGGATTATAATTACGTTTGGGGACAATGCTTTGACATTACATTGGAGTTATCATGTTGTCGCTATCCATCAGAGGATATGATTCAGTCTTTCTGGGATGACAATAAAGTTGCTCTGATTGAATACATTAAACAAATTCATCTAGGTAAGTCAATTCTACTGTATTTTACTTTATCCTAATCTGATATAAATCTTGTGGAATAAATTACTAAAAGGACAATTAATAGAATGTTTTTGTTGGGTTGTTTCTACAAGGATTTTTGCTTTATTAAAAAATAAAGATGTTCCAGGTTCTTATGAAAGCAAATGGTAATAGAGCAGCATATAGGTTCTTATTGTTGGGGAAGAGGGAGGAAGTAAAAAATCCCCAACATTTGGAGATGAAAGCAATTTTATCCTGTAAAAGAAACATGGGACTCTGTAGTGACTTAAAACTGAAAGGGGTGGGGGGGGGGGAGAGAGAGAGAGAAGGGTTCCTTGAGTCATTTACTGACTCCTTGGGGAACACCATTTTCGCAAACGTTTTTCTTGGCAGACTATACAGTGGGGTGGTTTGCTGTTGCCTTCCCCAGTCGTAATTACCTTTCCCCCAGCGAGCTGGGTACTCATTTTACTGACCTTAGAAGGATGGAAGGCTGAGTCGACCTGAGCCGGCTACCTGAGAAACCAACTTCTGCTGGGATTGAAGACTACAAATTCTGCCTGTCAGTAAGGTCTTCAGGAATCACTTCAAGTTTATCTTCTCCCACAGTATCATCAAGTTAATCATGGTCACAGGCAATGCCAGAGGGCATCAATCAAATGGCCATAGAGTAGAGAGAATTTTATGTATGTCCTGTGCCTATCCTGGAGCTTCTGTAAGGAATAACATTTCTCAATGTATTTACTGTCTCTAAGAAACATTGATATATTCAGATTAAGCTGTCATGCATGGAATGTTTTAATCACTGAAAGTACTTCTTTAAACAAAGGCAAATGAAATTATTTCTGGATTAGGATCATGCTCAAAGTAATCCTAGAACATCCAGATTTGTTGCTGGCTATTTATCTAACCCAGGGCTCCTTGTATAGTCCAAATCTGGAAGGGAAGGGTCCCTTGAAGTAAACTATCCATTCTGAACACAGAGATGGAAGGCTAGAATGGACCCATCCCACCCCAACATTTCTGTGGTGGCTTTTTTACCATCCCCCAAGAATATGCAAGGATGTGAAATAAGCAGAAAGGAGAATAGGAAGCTAAATTTCTTCTCACCTCAGCTTCAATGGCTTCAACACCAGTCAGCAACTGCAGATTTTTATTTTTATTACCAAAGCATTGCAAAATGCTTCCCTTCAGGGAATGCCAGCCTGCCAGCCACTGCAAAGGTAGTTGTTCCCAGTGTAACATTAGTTTTGTGCAGTGCTTTGCATCTGAAGAGAAAAAATGCTTTGGAGCACACTTTTGAAACTAAATGAATCTTTCCCAGGAATCATGTAGTGGCAGATATCTGTGATATCTGGAAAAGGCACAGCTGCTTTGGAGTTGCAGACAGATAGCCATATGAGGACCCTTGTGAACTCCAGCACACTCTTTCCCCTTTGAATCTGAAGTGCTGCATAGGCCTAATCACTAGGGCAGTCTTCAGTTGGACAATATTCAGCAGTCATGCCTAGTATTTTCCAGAAATGTCTTTCAGTTGCCACAAGTCAATCTGAGACAGACTGCTTTGATACCCTGCTGTCTCCTTGTGGGATTTTAAACATATCAAACACTCTACACCTGGTCATACAACAACTCATTGCTGTGCCTCTTCTGCTCTCAGCAGGCAATCAACATAAAAGCAGCCAAAGGATGGCCTAGGTGACCCCAAACTGATCAAGTGTTGCCACAGTGATGGAGGGATGTTTGATTGCTTTTTCATAAGAGACAGGGTGTTCTGGAACATTTTGGAAGTGTTCCAAGCTCAACATAATTCCAAAATGCTTGAATTAGCCTGTTTTAGTTCAAGAAGAATGTTTTTTATAGTTCATGCTCAGAACATGTCAAAACAAAATATTTTGTACACCCCTTTGGATCCCAAGGAGAACAATAATTCAATACTAGATGAAGCAAAACCAGATTACTTACTTGAAGTCATCAGTCTCTAATACCAATAGTAGAGAACAAATCAGGGTTGATCTGTTGGGTCTTGGTGTTCTCTGAGCTTCGCTGTTTTCCTGCAGGCATTACCAGACTAGGTAATGAAGAAAGGAGCCACACCTCAGCCTAGACTGGCTGGGCAAGCTACTATATGTAAACAACCAGCAAACCCCACTCTTCCATGCACTGATGATGCTACCTAGCCTGCTAACAAAATGTCTACAGGAAAACAGCCAAGCTCAGAGAACACTAAGAACGCAACAAGCTCTGATAAATGGAAATAATAAATTGAAAAAGAAGCTGACAGAAGATAAAGTGGCTGATAATATCACTGACAACATAAACAGGATCAAATAAGAACTCAAAAAAGCAGTTACTGACAAGCCATCCTCGCAAAATCATGTCCATCTAATTACAAAGAGTTGGAAGTAGCTGAATGACTGAATAATAAATGTATATTTACAATTACAAATTACAGTTTACATATGAACATATAGTATGCTTCTTTTTTGAATAAGTATATTTATGTTGTCTGCTCACTGATATTCATTCTATATGCTCACTTTATTTTAATGTATATATGATAGATAATGATACAGATATAATGCCCCTTCCAGAATGTCCTTTCTAGGGAAAGACTGTTTATTTATTTGTCTGTTTGTTCATTCATTCATTCATTCATTCATTCATTCATTCATTCATTCATTCATTCATTCATTCATTCATTCTTTTTCCCCACCACAGTCAGGAGACTCTCAGTGGGTCACAATCATCATAATAAAAACATCTACAGTACAATTACAAACTACATAACAATAAAGACTACGTAGTCCCCTAAAATTAAGCCACAAATAAAATCATAAAATGACCAACCCCAAAGCAATAAAAATAGATGGTAACATCTACTGTATTTATCAAAAGCCCTCTTAAACAATCCTGCTTTTAATAATTTTCCTGAAGCCTAACAAGGAGCTGATCAGATTTCAGGGGCAGGGAGTTCAATAGCACTAACAGCATCACATGGAAACAACATAACATCTATAATAACTCTGTCTGAGATACTTTGGAACATATCTTTGGGTGTTACGTATTGATGGTTTGATCTACATTGGGCTAGTTCTATTGTGCAACCACAGCCAAGAAATTCCAACTTGCCCTAGTCCCAGTTGTGTCTGAAAAGAGTCATCCCTGGGTTGTGATCACCCGTACCAAAGGAAAGTCTCAGTCCCAGGCTGAAAAGTAAAGAAAAACATTACCCCCTCTTCTTTCTTCCTTATAGGTGTAAAAGGTCGTGTTTTGAATCAAAAGAAAGAATGCATTGCAGATGTGATAGTGGAAGTTCAAGGAAGAAGGCATATATGTCCTTACAAGACTAATAAAAATGGAGAATATTACCTCCTCCTCCTGCCAGGGGTCTATATTCTTAATGTAAGTACAGGTTATGAACCTTTGGGTTACAAACAACCCCTGGATATGAATGGGCTGCCGGCAGTACTCAAAATGGCAGGTGGCGCTCCCCCCCATGAATTGAAGAACCGCTGAAGCCACACAATGCCTCCACGAGTATCACGAAGGAGTTCGTGTGTTTTAATATACTGTACAGCCTGTTCCAGCACTTCCTGAAGGCATTGGGTGGCTTTGGCAGTTCATTGGCTCAGCGAAGGAGTGCGCCAGCTGTGATTTTACCTCACAAATGCCCCTTTCAGTATGCAAGACATACCCCTTCCGGTATGCAGGACAAGATGGAACGAGAGTACTGTAAGTGCTAATCTTTAATCATGATCTTTTTGGTACGCTACCAAGTATACCTACACACATACACAGATTCTTTCTCTCTCTCTTCAGACTAACTGATGCTAAATACCTGTTCTGGCTTACGTACAAATTCGCTAGTCCGACAGCAATTGGGACAGGAATTTCCATTGCTAAGCGATGCGGTTGTAAAGCTCAATGTCACGTGACTGCATCGCTTAGCAATGGCAATCCCTGCAGTCCCCATTGCTGTCATTAAGTGAGGACTGTGGGTGGTTAAGTGAACACCTCCTCGCAACTTCCTGCCAGCTTTCAACAACTAAAGTCAGTGGGGAAGCCAGCAGGTAGTTGCAAGTCCCAGATACCTTGCAGGCAGGCCAGCAGGCAGCTAAGTGGCTCCTGCTGGGTGGGAGAGGGGGTGAGTGGGTGACCGGGGAGGCACGAGCACAGCAGGGCTTGGGATGGCTGCTACCGAGTGGGAGAGGGTGTACAAGTGGCTGGAGGGGGGGTGTCGGTGGCTGGGGAGGTGTGGCACAAGCTCACAAAGCTCCGGGAGTCAGGGAGACTTATCTGAGCAACTTGCAACCTTCCCTTCTGGTTTCCCCATTGACTTTGCTTCTAGAAAGCTGGCAGAGAAGGTTGCAAATCATGATCATGTAACTGTGGGATGCTGTGTGAGCCAGTTGCCAAACACCCAGATCGCGATCACATGACCGCAGGGGTGCAGAGGCAGCCAGAACTTCAAGGATCGGTCATAACCACCACTCATTCAGCACCACTGTAATTTCAAACAGTCGCTGAATGAGTGGTCATTAACTGAGGACTACCTGTACTCTTATCCAGCTTTGTGAACTATTGTTTCATTACAGATGGCCAAATTATAGAAAATACTTTTGTGTATACATACACAAATGCTTGACTAGCTTTTCCATCTGGTCCCAGCCCCTTGAAATATATTAGTTAATCTGAGGGATTTGGAGTAATTTGTAATTTGTATTTCATATTTATGATAGGGTATGAAATGAGCATTCTGCACATGGAGCAAAGATTCACATTGATATTATGGAACTTCTTATATTCAAATTCCACTCTGAAAATAAAAGTAGTAAACATCTTCATACTGACAGACTGAAAATTGTTTTTCAGGCAACTCTCCCTGGATTTATGTCATTACAACAGGAAGTGGTTTTACCAAATGGTGTAGAAAAATTCAGTGCCTATGAATATGACTTCATTTTCTCCCAGGGGCCTACCAGAACAAAGCGTATTTCATGCCCATTGAAACCACATTATTCAAATAGTGGTAGTAAATTTACCATTACAGTGCTTAGTATTAACGTTCTATTTTTTGTATACATAGTCAGATAAAACCTTGTATTTCTGTTTGCTTTTTGACAACAGTTGTGTGTACTTGACTATAGAAGACCTTAAATTGTACTGAGATAGTATTCTGTGATAATAAAGCCTTTGAATGTAACACTGTATTCTTTCTCAGCCTCTGAGGGTAGGGAAATGATTGTGCACTCAGGTCAAAGTGGTAAAATTATTTACTGTTAATGAAACATCCCCTTCGCCCTTCACTTAAAATAGCATTACTGGCACAACCGGCTTTTATGGGTAAAAGTGAGAAGACAGAAGAGACCAATGGCATGTTCCACCTGGTCAGTCTTTTCTCTTTAATGAAAGTAAATGAATGTAACCACTGTTTGAAGAAATTCCACTTTTTCCATCCCTCTAGGGTATCTGTGTACACATAGAACCTATTTTACCAAGCTGAGCCAATGGGATTATTTTATTAGTACCTATTAAGCATCTATAACAAATGCTATTGGATATGGTGATACAGCATGATGCATTGCCTTTATACTTTTCATTGTCTCTCCTTGGAATTGCATTTTAGAACTCTGCTGTCAAGACAACTCTAGGGAAAATATTTGAATGATGAGCTGTTTTTACATTCCAGGTAGAGAAAAAAGGTGCAGTATCAATGCAGGCAGTTTGGTCCCTGCATTTGTGCAAATAGGGAAACACAATTTCTTTTATGTGTATATATGTTTATACATGTTTATACCATATATATATATATATAGAGAGAGAGAGAGAGAGAGAGTATGCATGCACAAGTGCACGTATACATACATACATATGGCCCTTGCTCATGGTTGCTCTAGACTGGATTACTGCAATTATTGGGGCTGTCCTTGAAGAGTATTCAGAAACTTCAGCTGGTGCAGAATGTGGTAGCTCCTGTTATTTGGCACGTGTGACACCACTGCTCCGTGAACTGCATTGGCTACCAGTTTGCTTCTGGGTGCAATTCATGGTGAGGGTAGTCACCTTTAAAGCTCTTCATGGCTTAGGACCAGGTATAATGTAAGACCTTGGGAGATGGGGCAAAGAGTTGCTGCCTAGGGAACGGTCAGTTAAGAGAGGGCATAGCCTGCAGCTGGGTAGTGGGAGGACCAACAGGCTCAGAACGGACCCTTCCTAGCTTCTCGGGCTATAAAGGAGACAGCAGGAGATTTGTACTTTCAGACTTTCAAGGTTGATGTCAGCTTTCCCAGGTAGACCAGACAGGAAACGACCAGATGAGCTAATTCTAGTTTACTGTAAGGCTACATTAACAGAATCTTGCAAGTCTGAAAGTACAAATCTCCTGCTGTCTCCTTTACAGCCCGAGAAGCTAGGAAGGGTCCCTTCTGAGCCTCTTGCTCTGCTTACTATCCAGCTGCGGGCTATGCCCTCTCTTATCTGACCGTCCCCTAGGCAGCAACTCTTTGCCCCATCTCCCAAGGTCTTTCCCACATACCATTACAACAGGTTACTTACCAAACCATTTCTTCCTGGCTGTTTCTACCTGTCCTACCTGATCCAGCAGGAGAGGTATGCTCCGGGTCCTGTTGCCTAAGGACTGTCAGTTTGTGGGGCCCAGAAGGAGAGCCTTTTCTGCTATGGCACTCACCGTCTGGAACATCACCCCTCCAGAGGTCAGATTGGTCCCAACCTTGCTGGTCTTCCATAAGGCCTTGAAAATTGGTTTTGTGCCTGTGTCTGGTCCCTGGATGTGTCAGAGCCCATCTCCTAGCTGTGTTGATGATTGTTTTATGATTCTGGCCATTTTATTTTTTATATGGTTTATTTAGTTTTTATCTATCTATATTGTAAGCCATCCTGAGTCACATATGTGAAATGGGCAGCAGTATAACTCAATTGTATTTTTTTTATGCCTTCAAGTCAGGGTTGACTCCTGGTGACTGCCTGGATAAGTCCCTGCAGTTTTCTTGGCAAGCTTTCAGAAGTGGTTTGCCATTGCCTCTTTCCCAGGGCTGAGAGAGAATGACTGGCCCAAGGTCACCCAGCTGTTTCATGCCCAAGACACGAGTAGAACTCAGTCACCTGGTTTCTGGCTTGAGGCCTTAACCCAATGCTTCCCAAACTGTTTCCTTCATTACCCAAAATTGCTTATCAGAATGTTATTTTTACCCAATGTAAGTAAAAAACTTTAAATGTCCATGTTGTGATTGGGTAATGGGTTTGTGTGTCGTTACCCAAAGAAAAACCACTTTTACCCAATTCTGGGTAATTTACTGAAGTTCCGGAAGCACTACCTTAACCACTATACCAAACTGGCTCTACAGACTAGCCCTTTTTATTTGATATAAAATCCACCTGGTTCAATGAAATCCTCCATCTATCTACTGCTTCCTTGCAAGTTACTGGGAATATAGAATCTGAACCCACAATCTTTGATAGAGAAAGAAAATTGCTTTCGAACAGGGCATCATGATTTACACTGCTCTTCAGTGTTATTTAATAAACCCTGAGTTGGGAAGAAAATGCATTATTTTATCCCATTCATCTTCTTGTAGTTGTGTTGATGGTTGTAAATAAACTTTTCTAGATGTACCCATAGGGTGTTGGCTATTGATAAACACAGTACCAGAGCTTTGTGTAAATAAATATATTTAATATTCAGTCAGCAAAAAATGCTCACTATATAGAAATAAAAAATATGGGAGTCTGATTTTTTAAACCATCTCTATGAGAAGCAGCAACCCTGTTTTGATTCAAAGGCATTTCAGGTCCAACCAGATCAACTGACAAGCTTTCTGATGGACTGATGCCAAAGACAGCAACCCAGTCCTGATTCCTGATGTGTACCGGTCTATGATGCTCAAGAACAGACTGCTGTCTCCTGTTGTATTGGACAAGTAATATCCTTTCATAGGACACTCAGAAAATGCTACCTGCATGGCGAATTTGCATGACAGCTATTTGATATAGCTGGTGGAGGATTCATTCATATCACTATTTTCAGAGAGAGAAAGGGAAGTGATACTGTAACTCCTGGTCTCCATTTGCAGACATCTGTATCACTTATTTGTTATAGCTTGCTTTTCCTGTAGGAGCTCAAGACAATGTACAAAGCACTCCTTCCACTCCCAACAATCTTGTAAAGTAGGTCAGGCTGAAAATGTGGTTAGCCCAAAGTTGCTCAAGGAATGTCAGCGATTCAGAGTGGACTTCAACTCTAGTCTCTCCAATCTTAGTCCAACAACCTAACCACACACCCCAAAAGTATAACCCTGCCAAATAGCCCCCAAAATACAACCTATTAGTGGAAGGTCTTCTTTTCCAGATCCCATTTTAGAAAATCTATCATGGCTGTAAGTAAATTGATCACCACCTACAATCTTTAGGTTGCAGGGGTAGAGGGAAAGAGCCAACACTACACATTGCTGCCCTTCCCCACTACCAAAGACAGACTGGAAACCAATAACCTATGGCTGCTGTCAACTGAGGAACTATAAAAGGAGAGTAAAATACGAATGGGTCAATGGTCTTATTAAAATATAGAAGATAAGCAAAGGCAAAGATGGACTACCTATCGGAAAAATTTATTGGTAAATGATAATTTGCAATTCATATATTGTACAATAGTATTTGCTTACTCTGAATGTGTTATTGTAATAGGCAAGTGCTTGGAATGCTAACTCTTATTTCAGGGACTTTCAGAAGTACAGTTCTTTTAAAAACCCTTTTAACAAAATTCTTTCCCATAGCATTTGGTCACAGCACAAATTTAAGTAGGTCTTTATAATTTCACCAGAGAAATACAGATATGGCCTGAAGAACACAACTTGAATAGACCTCCAAAACTTCACTGTGACAAAGGTGTAAGATTTCATGCTGGGGATCTTCAGACATTGGGAACAGGTCATAAGCTTGAAGCTCTACATTGTACATAGCTTCTCCTATAGCATTTTGGATCAGCATAGATAGGTAGGTCAGCAGTTTTCAGTTTTAGAATAGAATATATACTTTATTTCCATTTACCCCAAGAGAATAAAAGAATAAGTTCTGAAAATCACAATTTGCATGTCATTATGTATACATGTGCTTACTGTTTGGGCAAATCACAAAAAACAAAATTGGAGAATGTCATGATCACACTATCAATTGCAGTGCAATGTTTAAAAATTTCTGTATTTTAGAAGGTAAGCACATTTCTGTAAACATTCAAAATTGCATACTCTGTTACTCTACATATGGGAACAGTTCTGTTTGTACCGCAGCTAGCAAAAATAAGTTAGCAATATCATTTCAATTGGCTGCCTGCAGACTGGACAAGGCTTGTTCCTTTTCTTCAATTTTTTTGCACATACGAAACATGACATCAGATGTCCTGTCCTTCCATGTACGATGCAACCATTTTTAGGTCGTGTTTGGCATATGACACAAGGCTCTACACTGGAGACAGGCTGTCCAGGTTCCAGTCTTTCTTCTTGGTCTTCAGTGTCTTCTTTCTCAGATTCTTTACAAACTTCTTGGCTACTGTAAAGCATACTGCTAGATGTAGATGGCTGTGAATATGCCTCGCTTTCCTGAGATTCAGGGCTTTGTTCTGCATTTTCTTCTTCTTTATCCTCATTTATTTTCCCTTTCTTACAGTCAGGAACATCAAAGCCCTCCTCGGGATCTAAAGGTGGGGTATTTAGAAGTTTGCACTTCTTGAATATCTCAGCTTTTTTATCAGGGAGCCAATCCTTCCGAAGAGTCCAGCATCTTGGGCAATGGGATGGAAGAGGTGGGTTCATTTCATTGCACTTTGAGCATTTCCAATAATCCTTTGGTAAATTAGACAGAAATAATTTGTGTTAAGGAAAACACTTTTATCAAAATAAAAGATCAACTATGAAGTTCTTTGTGCACATGGTGGGCTGTAAGAAATTCCCAGAAGGGACAATATTTCTAAGACAAACTTATGAACTACCCCTCTGATTATTACAATCCTTACTTGCACAAAATAGACACATGAATTCAAAGCAGGGGCACTATGCAACAGATGTGTTGTCATCTAAAAGAATTTTGAAGAGCTACTCATGTTGGATGTTTTCACAGATATAAATATGTACAGGTAGTCCTTGACTTATGACAATAGGGACCGGAAAATTCGTAATTAAATGGTGTGGTCGTTAAGCGAGGCATCACATGACCGCACCCGATTTCACATTTGTGGTGGCCATTAAGTGAACCATGTGGTCATTAAGTGAATCACACGGTTCCCCATTTATGTTGCTTGTTGGAAGCTGGCTGGGAAAGTCGCAAATGATGATCACGTGACCCTGGGGTGCTGCAACTGTAGTAAATACATTCTGGTTGCCAAGCACCCAGATTCTGATCACGTGACTGCAGGGATGCTACAACGGTCTTAAGTGTGAGGACTGGTTATAAGTCACCTTTCCCAGCACTTTCGTAACTTCAAACGGTCGCTAAAAGAATGGTCATAAGTCAGGAACTACCTGTACAGCCTGTATTTCATCTATATCTACTCCTTCCAACTCTCATGACAGATTGAAGCTTTGCATATAAATAGCAATTGACTGGAAGTGCTAAGTCAGATGCTTTGGCCTCTGGTAAGATGTGAGGTGAATATATTCTGAAAGGCAAAATGTCCTTGGCTGGAACAAAACTTCATGTTACAAGTGTTTCAACTGGCCAGGGCTGCTTAATATATTTTATGGTACAGCTATCTACAGCAGCTTGGTTTCAGGGAAAGAATAATTATGCTTAGAGAAAAGTGATTTAAAATTGATAGAACATTTTCACCAAGATGGTTTCAGAAGAGGAAGATCCCTGCAGGATTTCAGACTTGGCATGATATTTATTATAATGCACTCTGCAGTCAGAGGTACTTGATCTCCTGCAGACTGATTTGGTGATAGACTCAATTCTCATTTAGTTACCTCAATGCAACCACACCAGTTGTTATTTTGGAAATTATTCTCATTTAATGGTTTGGGGAAAGGGGCTGATATACATTCTTTCCTAAGGTGCACTCTTAATATCCCACATGTGACAAAATGATTTTAAAAAAAGATTTATGAAGTATGTTTTTTTTAGTTAGGTTGTTATATTAGTATTTATTAGAGAAAACTATACCACTATAATTGGCACCTGAAAATAGAACATAATCCTCCAATTCATTGAAATAACACTCAATTAAAGCTGAAAACACCATTTTTGAATATCATGTTAGATGCATTTTAACCTCTTATTTGAGTTTTTGTATGTACAGTATGTATGTATGTTTCCAGACACATGGGCCATCCCCTGGAATTTGCAATAAATTAAGGAATATGTCGCAAAATCAAAAGCTGCAATTTGTCTCAAACCAAGAATTTACTTACAGCTAGTGAAATTTCAGGGTCTCCATCAAATGAATCCATATCACTGTCTTCAGTCTGATATATAGTAACTTGATATACCTAATGAAAATGGTTTTTAAATTATCTTAAATTAAAATTCACACAAAATACATGTTTTTATAACTCTAGATTAAAGTTAATTTGTAAAATTTTAGTTCTCTTCCATCAATGATTATCAATTTTACAAGCAATTGTTTTGCTGTCTGAGAAGAAAATGTTGTTGTGGGGAAAATAGGAGGTGTAAGGAGTATTAAGTATGTTCGCCGCCTTGAGTTATTTATAAAAATAATAAAGGCGGGATAAAAATTAAATAATAAAATAATAAAATAAAATTTCTTCTCAATATTTAATGTTAGCAGAATAATTTTAACAATCAATAAAACCTTATTAGCAATTGTCCTTGGGAACAAGAATGAAGTAAGATTTGAAACAGTTACAGCTTCCAACTCTTTCAGAATATTTCCAAAATCAGCTGCCTACTGTACTGAACAATTATTTGTTTTAAAAAGTCAAGGAGATCCATTTCAGAAGATTATGACATTAACTAGGGTATACAAGATAGAATGTCTGGCTTCATACAATGTGTTAAACCACACCAAATAACTCACATTCTAACTTTGCATAATGAGTGAACCCAGCCTTTGTCTGAAGCTTGGGGGGAATAAGCAAACATGGATTTAAGACAGAAAGCTTCACAGGCACTACACAGTCTTCAGTATACTGTTTTGCCACTATTAGTTATTTTTGTATTTCCCAACTTCTTTTACTAATCTTCAAAGTTTCCAGGACTTGTCAGTACACAGCTCTATCAGACACATTTGAAAAGGGGTCACAGACTAATGATAGAATATTTTGCATTGAAAAGTCCTAGGTTTAACATCTGGATTCTTTTTTCAAAACTGAGTAACAGAATATACCATTCAGTGAGTAAGTATTTCCTCCCAGCACCAAACTTTGGTTTATTTCTTCATTCAGACTCCTTTTATATATCAGAGCTTCATGTGGGTCCTTCTGATAACACTGAGTAGTGAAGATAAGCAGAACCTCTGAAAGGTTCTGAATACTTTCTCACAGAAATGTACCTCTAGGTTTTGAGAGACTGATAGCTGACTCACTTGTGTCAACTTTTAAGTGTTCATACAGAAGTTACATTTCTGAAACAACATTCCATCTGATTTTGGCTTAAATATACATACTTCATCATCCTCATCTGTTAGCTCAAACCCTTCTTCGTTAGGACTATAGTCTTCTGAGTAGATAGATTCAACTTCAAACTCTACACTGAACTGATCTGAAACCGAATCCTCATCTAACCAGTCTGAGTTTTCACTTAAACTGGCATGATCCTAGAGAGAGAAAATGTTTGTGATTAGAATAGTAATGAAATTTAAAAGCTGAGGTCCCTAAAACTGTATGCATTTAATACATATATGGAATGAAAAGAGTATCTGAAATAATGGAAACAAAACTATGTTGATAGGGAACTAACTTCTAGTAAAATTCTAAGCAAGCAGGTAATTATATTTACTTTCCAATCGTGGTAGCTGCCACACTGAAGAGATAAAATGTATATTTCTTGAACAATAAGAGCGTTGTTATGGGAAAAATATTTTTCTTTCTTAAAAAATAGGCTACCTGCATAATTAAAAGTTAAACACACATCTTTTTAAAGGAAGAACATTCTTGATTAACAGTTTCAAAATGGCATGAACTGAACTGAGTAAGAGACAAACTGTGTTTAAGCAACAATGATTATACGGCATCAGCTGTCATACAGTGTTAAAGAATTGTCCTACCCTGGTTGTGTGTGGAATGTTTAGCATTTTAGCAGGTCTCACCTGCTGTGCTACACAAATCTTCGAAGAAATTGTTTTGTCAGCATTATAATAACAATATTTTACTGTGTTACCCTGCAGCTTGTACAGGCCAGTTCTGATATTACGAATACTGCATTGCTGATTTACTATTGCATTATACTGATGCTTTGTCAAACCATGTATGTTGTGGAAAATGATAGTTCAGCCAGAACTGCTATTAACCACCCTGCAAATTCAAAATCTTATTTTTAATTCCTCTATTTTAAATACCTAATTTAACAAAGCACTGGCTTATTTAAGCAGAATTTAAGCCATTATTTTGCAAAATCTGTAATGTGACTGCATTTACAGAGAAAGGCTCCAGATGTATTAATGTAATACTAAGTAAGAATACATTGCGATTAAAATAGGTCAAGCCCCTAAGAGAGGGAGTGCGCAAATGGAGGCTGGAAGGACACAGACATAAGTTTCATTACATATGAAGGGTGCAGGTGGAAAAAACACAACATCCTGAAATATGCAACTCAGGCTGCTCACAACAAACTTCTCAGTGGTAATTCCATCCTACAAATTATGTAAATTCATCCACAAAAAGAGAGTTCAAACTATGAAAGCTACTAGTCACAGTATACACATATCAAAATGACTATCTTTTTGGAGGGTGTATTCCTATGCAACAGAACTGGGGTTTGAATATAAGAGTGTAATAAGTATCAAAGGGGAAAAATTTCCTATTGCATCCAGTACTATACATGAGAGCTAATTGTTTCAAGTACTTGCCTAAGAGGCCTTCCAGCTACTCACTGCGTGAAAAAATTGCCCAGTGATCTACTGCCTTCAGAATACAGATGTTTAATTTAATACTCTCCTATTTTTGATGGAAAGGCTCTACAGATAACAAATTAGAATATTACTGAGAAGCTTTGGCTAGTTTTCTTCTTTTTGACATGTCAGGTTAGTGCCTACATGGTAGTACTTTCTCATACTATCCCTTACTTGCAGTGGTACAGATTTAACACAGTAAGTTTCTTGTTTAGAAACTCAAACTAGTATTTACTTACTGGACTTGGTGGAGAATCTATTGAACTGCTGCTGTTGCTTCGTTCACAATGTACTAAACACCATTTAAGACTTTCATCAAATGTAAGGGAAATACTGTCTGATTTGTGCCTTTTTCTTTGTCTTTCATAATTCATATCTTCTGAAGCACTTTCTTCTGTTGGAAAAAAAATCTCTTAAGCAAATTACCAAGTTTGTATAAGTAATCTCAGATTTTGTGTTAGAAAAGAGTTGAATGAAGAAACTCTCTTTGCCATGCAAATCCCAAACTTCAGAAAGTTTAGGTGATGGTTATGTCTTATATCTCTCATTATGAGTACTGAATCTTCTTTCCATGTTCTGAAGGGAAATCACCAGGTGCTACTTAAAATGTTAGCATAAAGTGGTAGCAGCTCACTAAGGCATCTATTGACATCCCTATGTAAAAAATGTAATATATTTTCAACGCAATTCCCAAATCATAATGGGAAATTGTTCATAGGATTGCTATCTTAAAAAGAAGCAGTCCTAAATATTTTTAAAATTAGGCACTATTTTACAAAGATTAAAAAAAATCAAGCTTTCACTTGACAGTAGTAATGGTATAGCAATGACTTTATAAAATTTGTATTATCTCACTATGTTTTTAACTAGATTTAAATTAAAACGCTTCTATATTGTAGTGCAATTTGCTTTTCACTAAAACAATTAGAACAGTATGAAGTAATCTGATCTATTGATATAAGGATGAATGATAGCCTGGATACAGTAGAATGAATAAAGCTGTCTGCATCCCACTTAGCTGTATTTCTACATCTTGCTGTATTAGACAGACAAATTAAACTCCCAGTGTTAGATTTGAGGCCAAAGAGTATGATAAATCAGATCTCAGTCAGAGGTCAGCCAACAAATAAACAATTCTACTTCCACACAACATATACAATTGTATTACTAGTCAATAATTAACTTTGAATATTCAAATGACTATAAGTACTGAAACACTGCAACAAACACTATATACACATTTATGTACCTGTTTCACTGTATGTTCTTCTTCGGGAAGTAGTTGCTTCATTTGCTCCTTGTATTGTTTCCTGCTTAATAAAATAACTATTTTATTAAAGTTCATTTGCTTCTTGTAAAGTTTCCTGTTTAATAAAGTAACTATTACAGATTTACAACTGAAAGAGCAGAGAGGAATATACCATGTAATATAAATTACCTTTAGAATGTTTCCATTTTCTAGCTGGCATCTGGACTGATTCATAGCTGTGTTAACATTATTAGAGTCTTCAAAAGAAATACATATTGGAAGTCACCAAAGAGGGACAGCAGGAAGTTCAGATATACATTTAAAAAATAAGCTAATAATTTGCAGTTGCGTAAGTATGAATTGCTTAAAATTCAGAAATACATGCTGGACAATGCAGTTAGAATAGGATTAAATAAACTTTTATATAAATTACATTTCAGGGCATATTCTCTTTTCAAAATTTTAAGCATGCAACAATTCAGTGGATTTTTTATTTGCGCTTTCAGAAAGAGCAAAGTAATTCTTATTGCACAATTTAACTTTAAAAATTCTCAAAAGCCCTCTGTCCATCAATTGTAAGTGCAAGCTTATTAAAGCAATCAACTTACCTTGCTGGCTGGCTGTTACCAGGTTTTTGGAAATCATCAAATATAATTGCCTTTTAAAAGATAAAGCAAGATCGTAGCGTTAGACATAAAGAATAGTGAACAAAGCAATGCTGAAAAAAGTTTGGATGTATTCAGGAGCTTCTGGGAAAGAAATGGTGAACTGAAAACAGCTCTGCTAAAAGTGGAACCAATGACTGAAGTGGAATGAAGAACAAGACAGCAGTCTCCAGCATGTTTAGAGCTCTGGGAGATGAGGGAATAGCTATCTTGCTCAACCCGTGGTTGGTGCCTTTAAGGACACAGGGTTCACATACTTCCTTTTCTAATCACTTTCAGAAATTGCTTGTTAACTGCTTTTCAGCTATTAGGAACCTTTGGATCGACAAGTTTTACAGCACCGGCTGAGTTTCTTTCAATCCTTAGCGAAAGAAGTTTTAAACGCAAGTTTAAGGACTTAATTTTTTTTTCCTGGAAGAAACAGCAAACAGGTAATTAAGACTTTGATTTTACAGTAAACTCCCATAATGGGAGAGTGACAGAGGAGATGATTCTCTTTTGCATGCCAGAAAGGAAAGCCTGGTCAGTGAGGGCATATTCAAGAAGGGTTCTCTGTCTTAACTGGACAGGCTTGTAATGGGACAGGTGGTCCCTGTGTTAGGCTCTAAGCCAGTGTTTCTCAACCATGGCAACTTTAAGATGTGTGGACTTTGACTCCCAGAATTTTCCAGCCAGGGGAATTTAAAGTTGCCAAACTTGAGAAACACTACTCTAAGCCATTCAGAAATCAGTACAGATCTTCCAGTATACAAGTAGGTATCATATGATCTCCCCCACCCCCATTTTATGCCTTTGAATCAGTTTTGACTCCTGGCAGCTGCCTGGACAAGTCCCTGCAGTTTTCTTGGCAACATTTTGGGAAGTAGTTTGCCTTTGCCTTGTTCCTAGGGCTGAGAGAATGTGATTAGCCCAAAGTTGCCCAGCTGGCTTTGTGCCTAAAGTAGGACTAGAACTAGGCAGAATTAGAACTCAGTCTCCCTTTACTTTGATATCATTACTTACACCAATTAAGAGCCTAGCTGACACATTTTAACCATCTGTCCACCTTTGAACCTAGAAGAGTTTGTTGCAACAGCATATTTTGTTGTTTTTCAAGCCTGGATTCTAAATAGCCATATTAAAGCTTCTTCCAGATCCAGATTGTGTAAAGTTAGTATAGCCAGTGTGATATAGTGGTTAAAGTGTTGGGTTATCACTTGGGATCCAGATTCTAGTCTACCTTCAGCCTTGGCCCAAAGTCATCCAGGGTTTCCAAGGCTAAAAGGTGACTAGAAGCTGGATCTTCAGTGCCAACCCAGCACCTTAACCACTGTATCACACTGGCTATAGTACATTAAAAAATCTGGATCTGGAAGACACTCTTATCCCCCACTCCCAATAATCTGTTGTGAGCTCTCAGAGAAGGATATAAATGCAATAAATAAATATGCCAAAATCTGGATGCTTTTCTTGTAGATAGCATTTTCACATTACAGTATACTTATTACAGCTACTAAGGATAGACAATACAGAAATATAAAAGGTTAGATTTCTACATAAAAAATGAATTAACTATAATCATATAGACAATCTAAACTGACATACGTCTGGCACATAAACTCATGCCAACAAAGCTATAGCACAGCATTTAAGACCAAGCTACAAGATTTTTTTACCTGTGTTCTTTTATAGAAAAACTCTGTACTCCAAACAGTTCGCCCAGAAGGTCATTTGCACAGTGGACAATATGCTGTTGCTTTTCATCATACAGACGTTTAGACATAATATATTGACCAATATAGAACAAAATCTACAACAGCAAACATTAAACAATTTTATAACACAAGATTTAAAAAGTAGAATTTGTACTGTATTTACTACAGACTGTTCACAGAATCATTACATCTCTTAAACTGAAAGCTAGTTTCCAACGCTGGATCACATCCCAGCACGGGCATGAAAAGAGAACCTAGGATATGGACATTATATAAATGTCTCAGTTATAATACTATTCTGGGGCCCTTCTGAAATTAGAAATATTCACTGAATGTGGAAAATAAACCTTTGAAAATTGGTAAGTCAGGAAAACAGAATATGGATCTTGCCTTTGCCTTCATATATAAGGCTAAGATAAAATCACAACCCACCATCTCAGCTGTGCAGTATTGTTCACTCTTCAGTTATGTTACTGTAATTCCAAATGTTGTTCAGTGTAAACACCTAATCCATTTTCACTTCCTATGTTGACTGCAATGAATATATTTACCTCCTTCATGGTAAAAGTATCCTTTTCTGCACCAGCAAACTGTAAAAGTTTCATAAGCAGTGGCTTGGGCTTAATCTGAAAATATAAAGATGTAATTTGTTTAGTTGTGTTCTTGTTCAAAATATGGGAAGTGTTTCAAAAACTAACCTAGCTCTAAAGTTTTTAATATGCTCAACAGTAGCAAATGTTTGTGAGATCAACTGCAAAAAAGGTTCTCATGGTTGTATCTAAAAGCAGAAGGAAAAAAAGCACAATTTTCTAGGATATATTTCTATCATTCCCCAAGATTAAAAATCTTGCCCAAATAACAGAGAATTTTATTTTATTTAAAATCTGCTTTCTTACCATGAGATCAGCTGAAATTGGTTCTTCACATATTTTTATAAATATAAATTATGCACATAAGACAGCACAATAACATAACCAAACTAAGTAACAGAACAGCATTAAACATGTGAAATGAAAAACATACAAAGGCCTTGACAACCAACTGTATCTTATTCTGATGCCTAAAGGAATGTTGGGGCTTGGCAGATTCTACATGATGCCACTGCTTGAAAATGCTTTCTAGGCAGTTGATCAATGCAAACAGAATAGCTCCTTATGCACACATTCCACATTTTTACAAAAATGACTGAGGAGACCTAAGGTCTAGTTTTCCCTTAAAACTTTCAGCCAGCCACTCTTCAACCCTGAACTGGGAAGTTGAAAACATCCTTCAACCAACCCACTGGTAAATAGGTTTGCACAATATTCTTAAGCCAAAGGTAAATTACACTTTACCACAAAATGGGTACCCACTCATAGTTAGCATCTTCAGCCTTGAGCCTGTCTCAAAATGAGGATAAAATTATTCTCTAGGGATCTTCACTTTGCCTCAAAAATGTCTTACAGTCTCAAACACAGAATAATATCTAAATATTGCAATTCTATCCTAGCAGTCTTTCAAGCCATTCAAGTGACAGGCACTACCCCCCTTGTGCCGGAGAAATTTATCCTGAGAAATCTGACTAGTCTAAAATTCCCAGCACACTTGTGGCTTTTCCCCTTGGGCTTTGGCTCCACGATAACAATCATCTCAGGCATAGTTACACAGAAGTAAGCTCTTTCAGTCCAATGGAATTTATTCCCAAACAATTTTTTTTTTAATCTGTTCAATCTTGTCCAATTTTCAGAGACTGCCTGGACAAGTCCCTGAAGTTTTCTTGGCAAGGTTTTTCAGAAGTGGTTTGCCATTGCCTCCTTCCTAGGGCTGAGAGAGAGTGACTGGCCCAAGATCTCCCAGCTGGCTTTGTGCCTAACGCGGCACTAGAACTCAGTCTCCTGATTTCCAGCCTGATGCCTTTACCACTACACCAAACTGACTCTCCCCCAAGCAAATTAATATAAGCTAATGTTAGATTTTTTCTGAATTTCTAGACAGAGAGATTGCAAAGGATTCTGAACAATGAAGTAGGTCAGACTTCTCCAATTTTAAAAGGAACCTATTGGGCCCTTTTTAAAAAAAAATAAATTAAAATTTTTTTTAAAATGTAAAAAATTAAATTTAAAAAAAATTAAAAAATGTAAAAAATTATATTTAAAAATTCCCACGTTGGCTAAATCCACCTGTCATTTGCTCACCTGTGGCTTAGGATGTTGATAGAACCACATCACTGTGGTTCCTAAACCATGGTTTAAAGTTTAAAATGTGTGAGCCACCCAACTTGCTTAACCATGTTTCTTCCTCAAATTACGTTTACCGAACCTTTGTCCTAGCATGGTGCACATACACACAGAGTAGCTTTTTACACTAACAAGCCGCCCTTGCCCCTCCAATTAACGCTATCGCCATGGGCGCTCAAGAGCGGGGACTCGCGATCCTGGAAAACACAATCGCTTCGGAAGCGCCTCGGCATCGCCCCGCATACTGACCAGCGCTTCTTGATCCAAGCGGCCAATGGCAGCTGTGCCAGCCGCGGGCTGGTCGGTCCCAGAAGCCATTTTAGTATTGCACATTTGCCTGCTAGGGAGGAAAGAAAAGCCAAGTAAGCTGAGGCGGTGCATTAGGCGACAGGAGAGCAAAACCCAAAGAAGCGCCTTGATCTCCTTACCGTGAGGGGAACCGCAGCTACGAGAGTCGCAACTCCAAACGCCACGCAACTGCCTGCCCGGAACCTCCCAAGGGCAGAGTATAAATAGCGGCGCCCGCGAGTTCGTTTACGGGCATGCCTGGACTTCACTCTTCCAAAAAGAGCGGCCCGGCATGTCCGAGCATGACTCGAGAGAGAAGCTGAGTCAACAACGGGGGGGGGAATGGAGAGAAGTCGCCGCCGTCACCGCCGCCCGTCTTCGCCTTTTCCCAACGATCTCTCCAAGCTGAACGCGACCCCCTGGGATCCTAGGAAACCCCTCTTTCCGCCCAACTCCCGAGGCGCTCCCCGACTCCCTCACTTGCGTTCGTTCCCCCTCGCCCGGCTCCATACGCGCCTCTTCCTCCGTTTAGCGAAAGCAGGCCGCTTCCGCCCGAAAGCGGAGGCCAAATTTCACGGCGCGCGTCGCCATTTCGAACCCAAGCGCTTGAAGCTTCCTTTTCTCCGCGGCGGCAGGAACCCCTTCCTGGCCGCAGTTGCGCGAGGAGCCTGCGTGGCGCCCCCACCCGGGCCTGCTGACGCTCGCGCCGTCTCCCGACTTCCCCCAGCCGAACGCGAGCAACCGGCCTTGCACGGAGGGGGTCCTTTTTTCTTTAGGGGGCCTGCCCCGCGATATGGTTCAACGTGCATCTTTAAAACAGATAAGCGTAGGGGATCATCTGCTGCTGTAGACTTCCTGCATTGCATTGTATTCAGTGAGTTTAATTTTAAATAACTGCACAAGGTTTATAGCAAGACAGCCATCCTATCAGCCTGTTTGTTTTTGTATAGAACTCAGTTTGGCTTCGGTTACTTTTGGGTCGACACACGAACATAAAATCTGATGCATGTTTACTCGAAGTCTTTTTTCCACAACCTGAAAGAGATATTTATATTGACATTGCTGTGTTGGTCTAAATATACAGCATGTGAAAGAGCAGCTCAAAGGAACATGCCCTGACATGTGCTGTAGTAGATTTATGCTTCTAACTTCACTCAGCCTTTGAAAGATAAAGTCCAGCCTCCCTCTAGTGAAGCTCAGCTCCAGTTGGCTACGTAGACACATCCTTGCTGTTTACTTAACAACTGTAGTGCAATGGTTTGCCATTGCCATCTTCCTAGGTTAGTTTACAGCCCTGAGAATTCCTGGTGGCCTCTCATCCAGGTTGAAGTCCACCCTCAGCCACAGCAGCTCACTGGATGACTTACGGCCTGTCATTCTCTCAGCCCAACCTACTTCACTGCAGTATTGTTGTGGAGATCAACAAGAGGAAGGAGGGTTGTGTATGTTGCCTTGAGCATCTGAACAAAAGGGAAATCTGTCTGGGGTGATGACCCCACTAAACAGCAGACAGCTTTGCACTTTTCATGCTATCGCAGCTTACATTTGTCTTCTCAAATAGGCAGCAATGCTTACTCTCCCTGTGTGATCTTGAACCTCTCAATAGTGAAATTCAGTACCGTAGTATAAAGGAGATGTACAATTTTATCCTTGATATGTTGGAACTGTATTCTTTAGGTGTACGCCAGTGTTTCTTAAAGTGTGGTCTGAGGATTCCTGGGGGTCCCCCAAGACCCTCTCAAGGGTTTGTGAAATCAAAACTATTTGCCAGATATTGAAGATATTTGCAAAAATTCAAAACAATGTCACTGTTCTCATTTTTTGTTTTTAAAAATATAGGAAATATAAAATATAATTAAAATGTAAAGTATAATTAAAATATAAAATATAATTAAAATATAGGATTTTTTTCATTAAAATATTTATGCTAATATCTAATGGGTTTAATATTTTTATTAATATTAATATTATAATTTGGATGGAGAGGCAGGCAAAGATTCTGAATCTGTATAATGTTTTGAAGGAAGATCCTCCTAGTTTAAATTCAGAAGCCTGTGCAAACTGGGCAGCCAGTAACCTTGAACTCCAAGGACTAATTATGAGTTCCTTAGGTGGATCAATGTTGGTGCAGATCCAGCAGAGAGAAACTACAAAAGGAATGATGGAGGAATTGTTTAAACTCTTTGGGGAAGGAGGAGATTCCCAAGTTGTTAATTTGGTGAGAGAGTTATCCAACGTAAAGCTGCAACCAGATGCAGATACTGATAAACATATTTCCAGAGTACAGTCATTATTGAACAAGTTTGCTAGTAATGATGTGATTTTGGATAATAGAATTCAGGTTGGATTTTTATTAGGATCTCTCCCCCAGAATTATTGAAGCTTTGCTGCAAGTTACAGAGGGTCAACACAACCTCTCTCAGATTTAATTCAACAATTAAAGTCTGAGCATAGCAGGCAGGCCTTCTATAGAAATTCAAAACAGACCCATCATGAGGCAGGCTATTTTTCAAAGCCTCAGGGCAAAGATGGTGGTCAGAAGCAGACAAATGATTCAAAGACAAACCCATCAAGTGTCATTTTTGTGGGAAGAGTGGGCACTTAAAGAAAAACTGCTGGGCCAGAAAGGCAGATCAGAAAACCAACAGAGAAAAGGTTCCAGAAACAACTCTTGTTGCATTTTCAGCAATTAATAAAAGTTGCCCTTCTTTTATTATAAACAGTGGTTGCAGTACGCATGTGATTAATGATCCAGATTTCTGTATTGAATTGAACCCAAGTTCAAAGGAAGAAATCGGTTTGGCTGATGGAAGAACAATCCCAGTAGAAGGGGAGGGGTGTGCCCTCCTAAGGTGTGGAACCACCCAGAGAAATATAATTGCAACTAATGTTTCGTATGTTCCAGGACTGAAAACGAACCTGATTAGCACATCTGCCCTCATGAAAAAGGGCCATACCCTTCTATTTAAAGATGACAAATGCAAAATAATGGATCAAAAAGATGTCTTTTTAACAGGATTCCTAGATCAAGGTTTGATTTTTCTCAATTGTGAGAGGCCAGACATGGCATGCGTGGCTAGTCACCAAGGAAAAGAGAACAACAGCGCCATCCTGTGGCACGATTTGAACACAGAGATTTAAATGCAATTCTTCAGATGAAGAAAAACAAGCAATTTGGAAATCAAGGATGCAAGGTGCAAAACCTGCATACAGGGAAAGGCCACTAGGGCTGCAATTCCAAAACAAAGCACCAGGTGCTCCAAACAGCCCCTGGAGCTAATTCACACTGACCTGTGTAGGCCAATTCAAGCATCTGTTATGGGTAACAAATATTTATTAACTATGATAGATGATTCCTCTAGGTACTGTGTGTCTTATCTGCTAAAGGAGAAGTCAGAGACCATTGACAAGCTACAGCAGTATGTGGCAAGGATGGAGAAGAGATTTGGAAGGAAACCCCAAACTCTAAGGTCAGATAATGGGGGCGAATTCACAAGCAATAAAATGCAGACGTATCTCAAAGAGCAGGGCATAAGACACGAGCAAACCATAGTTTACACGCCTGAACAAAATGGTGCTGCAGAGAGGAAAAACAGATCAATCATGGACATGGTCAGGTGCATGCTCATGGAGGCTCACCTACCCAGGAAATATTGGGGGGAAGCAGTGATGACAGCTACCTACCTACAAAATAGACTACCAACAAAAGCAACAGATAAAACACTATTTGAACTGTGGCATGGTAGGCAACCAAGTGTGAAGCACTTGTGGGTGTTTGGATGCAAGGCATACATCCACATTCCAAAAGAGAGAACCAAATTAGATTCTAGAGCAAAAGAAGGAATCTTATTGGGATACCACTGGGAAGCAAGGGATACAGAGTCTTAGATTCTAAGACTGGGTCAATTCACACTTGCAGAGTGGTGCATTTTGATGAAACAGCCAAATAAAAGGCCTCTAAGCAATAGCACTGCAGAAGGGGGAGGTGATGGTGACTTGTTCAAAGAACCTTACCCAGTGTTTCCAGATGCAGCGAGCAGGCAAGCCCAGAGAGAGGACATTGAGATGGAGGCTCCGCCTGAGGCAGATGATGAGGAACAGAAGGGGCAGATGCAGTATCATCCAGTAACCAAAGCTTGGATATCAGTGGGTAATGCACTGATGTCAGCCCAGGACAAGTACCCATAGAGGCACAGGCATCTCTACATAGAAAGCCAGTTTGGTTTAGTGGTTGAAGGCACTGAATGAGAAACCAGGAGACTGCGAGTTTTAGTCCTATGTTAGGTGTGAAGCCAGCTGGATGGCTTTGGGCCAGTCACTCTTTTTCAGCCTCAGGAAGAAGGCAAGGGCAAACCACTTCTGAAAAATGTTGCCAAAAAAGATTGCATGGAATTGTGCAGGCAACTGTCAGGAGTCAAGACTGAAAGCATGCACACGCATGCATGCACACACACAATTTACTAAAAGAAAAATAATACTTCTGAAAATGGATCAGTTTTTCAATTTGAGTAGGGCATTCTAGATATAACATAATCTACCTTCCTCTTTTCAAGGACATAGGTGCAACCATAGTGATTAAAATCAGAGCCTAGATGAATAAGCTATATTTAGTTAAAATATTCCTTTTTTTTTGTTAGAGAAAATTTTGTCATGAAGTTATTTTAAACAATGCTTGGGATTTTTAAAGAGGTTTTACTAGTTCAGGGAGAATTTCAAGTTAGGGCATTAAATTACCTTGTTTCTTGGTTATAAGGCAAGAGATTATAGCTTGTGAAAGAAGTCATAAGACCTTGACAAACTATCATCACAACAATGTGACTATAGCATTTCAAAATTTCCTGACTTTATCCCCAGTAAACTAATGTAACTTTAGCAAGAACACCTTGTGAAAACAAACAATATATCAAAATGAGAATAATGAATTCAAGATCAAGAAACAGGGAAGTACTATACCCTGCATATCTGAAATTACTTTTACTCTGTATTTATTTGAGTTGCATTTTTAATCTGCGAAACGTAGAGGAATTTAATTAAAATTGTATCAATTATTAATATTTCGTTGCTCATCTGAATCAATTTGGCCTTGATATTTTTTATAGGTGTTCCAGATGTTACAAGTAATTTTACTGACCACTAGGATGTTGAGACCATTATCTTATATGAAAATAGTTGTGGTTTTCCTTACAATAGCTTTCAGTGGGGATCCAGTTCCCTTAATACCAGCACCACACTGAGGTTTTTCTCCTGTGTAGTCAAGAAATACCTCTTTGAAACCACTCACAATCCGTTGCTCCGGGGTGCCATCCTTTCACTACCCAGGACCTACCTCTACTCCTTCAGGTTCTAATAGCCACTCCATCTGAACTCATCATGCAGGTCCAAATTAATATTTTCACATGGAAGATGGCATTCCTTATAGCTTTAACCTCCATAAAGGGGGAGGAAGGAAACAGTTTACTGTTAGGGGACATTTATGAATGTTCAGATCGGGTAGTCTTCAGGAGAAACAGAGCTTCGTACCCAAGGTAAACTCGACCATTCACAGATTGAATTACTGGATTTCTACCTAAATCAATCCCACATCATAGAGCATACTTGATATAAAGTAGACATCCATTGGGCTTTCAGGGCATATCTAAAACCATGCTAGCTTCCATCATTGGATACCCTGTTTACCTTCTATATACCTGTGAGTACAGGGAAAAAGTGTCCTGTGATTAGTTGTTGGGCCAGGTCTGACATACTCTACCAGTGGCAAGCAGATCTCTACAGGGATCACTGTCAATTCAGTAAGGAGGGGGGGGGGGTGGGATTTGACAGGTATAGGTGGTGCTCCTATCTGAAACTACAGGACAGTAACTTGGGCTCAGAGAGGGTGGGACCAAAACGTGGAGCTTTCATTTTTGTTTTTCAAGTGTCCGGAAAGTTAAGGGGCAAAATGGGTGTGTTAAGCCTCTGTAAAGCTTAAGGCACATTTTATCCTTAAGAACCCTAAGAATTCTAAAAAAATTGAGCTCCCTCCCACTGAAGATTGGCTCTTAGCATTCTACACAAAACCTATCAAAGGCTTTCCTAGACAGAGTACACCTGGGATGAAATGATAGATTGCTGTTTTGTAGAATATAAGGAAAGGGTTAAGCGGACATTTGTATGGAAGGCAAGCAAAAAGATCCTGAGTAAATGACAATATATTACCCTTCCTTCAATGTTTAAGGTATTATACCAATAGGAAACTGAAATAAGATAGTATCAGTATAAGAACGTTTAAGTTTACATTTTGGGGCAGCGTTTCTTAACCTTGGCAATGCTGGCTGGGGAATTCTGGGAGTTGAAGTCCACACATCTTAAAGTTGCAAGGTTGAGAAACACTGTTTTGGTGTGATGGAAATGAGACTTTAAAATGTATCTCCCAAATAAGCACAAAATAAATGATGTAATTTCTGACCAAAATCCCTTCATGTAAATGCACTACCTCTTCCATCGAAATTAATAAAAGGTTTTACTTCTGAAGGAGAGGTAAGCAACTGGTGACTTTCAGATATACTTCTAGTAGCCTTAGCCAGTAGGGGCAATGGCAAAAGATTGTAATCCAACTCCCTATTGAAATACGTGTAGTGAGTGAAGCTGAGTCCACACAGTGGCAGGCTGGAGGTCTTAAGCCTCTTCTCCTAGAAACTGAGTTTTCACACCCTGCTCCCACTTCTGCCCTGGGATAATGGCTTGGTAGTTCCTGCCCACCAACCTCTGGTATGAGAGAGAGAGATTATAAAAAGGTAAATTATGACATTTTTGTTACAATGCTACCTCCTAGCCATACAGAAGCAGAGCATGTGACCACATGTATCAGTCTTTCTACCATTCTGCCCCTTGGGAGGTACATTAGTTTCATAAGAAATGAAGAAAATCAAACTTTATTTAAAAAGAAAAATATAAAGCCAATTTTTAACATTAAACTCTTAAAATTGTAAATATGCAGTGCTGCAGGATCCAGAGTACAGAACCGTCCAATTTACAATATACAGCAGTTGGTAAATTAGTTGAACTAAAAGATCCAAAAAACTTGCAAGATTGCACTGCTCTGTTACAATTTCACTAGATGACAAGTGTTACCAAGCTCAGATAATATCTCAAGGAAAAATTATGATTTCAAGAAATTTGAAGGAAAAAGGCAGTATCTTCATGTACAACCATATATACAGTTGCTGAGCATCTACAAAGATACAAAGAACATTGCACTTAAGCACAGACAACTTTTCAAACATGAATTCTGCCTAAAACATATTTATCTATTTCTTAAAGATAACCTGAATTCCAAAGCAAGGTCCTCCATTCTTCTTATCTTCTCCGGTTGCTAGAGGTAATTTCACCCCCCCCCCCGCACCTTCCCAGAACCATTGGGAAGATGGTACATCCCAGCTCTGGTTCAGCAAATTCAGAGCGTAGCGTAGAGTGGAGAGATTGGAGATTAGAACAGTGTAAACAGGCACACAAAATACACCAGGCTGTTTGTGTAGCATGCTCATGACTCCCAGCCCTGAACACACTGGGGGCTGCTGGTGCCACATTGCTTTCAATGTGTATTCCCCATTGTGTGCCTTACTCTTTTGTAATCCCTTCTTCTCCAAAGAATGTAAATACAAATATTAATTCCCTTCTTGCTAATTATCCCAGTGCCAGGGTGAGCATTCCAAAGGGTAGGGGAGTGGGGAAAAGGAAAGCAGTCAGTCATGTCATTTCCCACTTAGTGACCACTTCACTTAACAGAGCTGCCGGTCCCAATTGTGGTCGCTAAGCGAGGACTACCTGTACTGTAGATGTATATGGCTGCCCATCCTAACGTCTTGAGTGCTGGGTAAATTATGATATGCAATATGCCCAGTAGACCTTTACTGTGTCGTACAGTAGAAACATTATATTGGGCAACAAGACATTATAGCATGTAGATTACCACTGTTTATATGAAAGAAGCCTGTCTACTGTAATGTACCACTAAATAAGAATGGAAAAGATTATTAGGAATGCTGATGCTAATGTTGCCTTTTTTACAGAAATGGAAAAATGGATTTATGTTAACAGGAAGGCATGTTCTGATTGAATGCTAAAAGAATAAAAAATAATAAATTCAGAAGAGTAAGAGCAGTTTGTGAAATCCATTACCCAGAGGGGTGGTGGTCTACCTTTCATTGGATGTGTTCAAGTGGAGGCTAGATAGCCATCTGTAAAGGATACTTTTATTTGGATTCCTGAATGGATCAAAAGGGTTGATTTAATAACCCAAATTGGCCCTTCCAGATTTTAAGTTTATTGAAATGGTTATTAAATGTGTTAGAAATAATCTCTGGGCAGAGAATGCCTTATAAGCACTCTAAGTCATTTTTGTGCTATACTGGTTACGCCTAATTCTATTTTAGGCTTTTTCAGCTTCATGCTTAATTTCACTTTACGTTAGTGGGAAGATTATTTGCTTGGTCTTCAGGAATAAAGCCAGGCCGTTGACCATTGATGAGCACTAATGTTGCAGTTAAAAATAAGATGTTTGTTATATGAAACAGGATCTTCATTCAGCAAAGTGACCTTATGATCAGCTACAGTTTTGGGTCTTGGGGAAAACCATTGACTTAAACAGTAATATTAAATATATAGTTATCTATGTAAGGATCAGATGTAATTATGAAAGTGGATCATTGCAGGAATATTAGTATCACACTAGCATATTTTCCTTAAAACTGACCTTTTATTTTTCAGCATATCAGCACCCCATTTAGGGTTTTTTAAAAAAAAATTAGGAGTATTTAAAAAAATTAATGTGTGGCACTTAATCTGCTGCATATTAGGGGAGATATTCCAGATATTAAACAAGTTAAAACTATTCCAGTTTGCTAAAAAAGCAAAAAAGAGTCCAGAGGCAAGACCAATAAAGATCTATTTATTCATAAAGAAAAACATCTTTCAATAAAAAAAACCCTGTTGTTCTGTTTATTACAGAACCAGGCCCATATGTATGGAGGACATATTCTGTTTGAAAAAAATCCCATCTACACCTTTCTACTAATATCCTGTACATGTTTGCTGTATGCTACAATTACATTAATAAGGGGATGAGAAATTACTAGGTCTCTAGATATTGCTGGATTACTGTTATTCTTAAAACCCTGTAATTCCAACAAGAGGTGGAATCTAGTAGTATCTAGAGATCTACAAATTCCCCATCTATGACTAATTGTTTCACAAATGTGACAAATGTTACAGTTGAATGAGATGTGAAGTTACCATTCTCTTCTCCGACAATACTTGAGTGAGCAGAGAGGAAAAAATACAGTGAGCCTGGATGGACAAAGATACTGTAAGATTATTGTCCTTTATGTTACCCTTTCAGACACAAGATGCAAGCACTTGAGTTTCTCTTGTATTTTAAATCAATGTGTGATGTATTTACCTTTCAGAAAATACTCTGCAGAGCACAAAATTGCTTTGTTATGCACAATGGAACTGCACTGGTCATGCTGTCTTGAATGTTACTTGCTAACAGGCTGTTATGAATAATAGCTACAGCTATCAAATATTGCATTTAAAGCATTCTTCAGTTTGAGTAATAGCTAAGACCCAGCTGGTCATGACATGAAATAGCTGAGCTTTCATAATACTGACAGAAATCCACAGGAATAGTACAAGGGTGATTCACTGAATAAATTTGGTTTTGAACACAATTGAACACTTTTAGAATTGTATCAACAACAAAGTAAACACAGACTGTGTTCTGTGCTATCACTTTTGTGCATCTGGACTGTAATTAATGCTCCCCTTTAAAAAAAATGAGCCACATAAGGCAGCCTATAAAATATATTGGTCAAATTACTGAAAGCCTGTTAGAATTATAATCTTGATGACATTTAAGAGACATTTTATTGGAGGAGATAGGTTCAGCTTTTTTTTCTTGCTCATATCAGTTTCCTAAATGACATGGACAAAAAAAAGTATGGATAATATATTAAAAGTTCTGCTTTATAGCATATTTTGTAAGACCAAAACAAAACAAAAAACAAATATTTACAAAATATCTTTATTCTAAAATGATGATCAAATGAACTGTTTAGCTTTTAAAATAAAAATGAACTCCCTTCCAAAATCGATACTTTTGAAAGCATAATATTCCAACTTCGAATTTTAGGCACAGAGGAGCCAAGCTTTGTGGGAAATATCTACTTGTTACAGGAAAGCAAAGGCTCTGTTCCTCATCCGCATTTGGGGTTTTTCTCTGTAAAAATAGAAATTGCCAAGGGGTAGATGGATAGTGGGTAGAAGAGCACATTTAATACAGACATACACCACACATACGAGCCAGTAAGTGGTTAAGGTGCTGGACTAGGAGCCAGGAGACCAGTGTCTAGTCCTCCTTTAGGCACAGAAGCCAGCTGGGTGACTTCAGGCCAGTCACTGTTTCTTAAGCTTGGATTGGAAAGTCAAAAAACAACTGTAGACCAACCCACATTGAAGCAGCGTGGTTGATTACGTTCAATGAAGAGAGCTTTATCCCAAAGTGGATTGATTCAGGCTGATTTTATATACACTCACAAATGCAACATAGACCCATAAGGTCATTTTCCAACATAAATGTATACAGTTTAACAACTACATTTTTCTTCAATGAACAGTGCAAATGAATCAACAGTGCAAAATACCGACTGTGCTTGCATTTCCAGAAACATAAGTGATTTAGAAGTCATTATATCGGTGTACAGCATGGCTATTTTTTATCATTTCTGCAGCTTTAGATTCCACAAAAGTACATAAATTAGATATTATGTCTAATGGGTACATAAAATCAGCTATGGCTCTCGAATCATAGTATAATATATTTGTCCAGTTCATCCCAAGTTTTGCATTCTCTTCTAGAATTGTGGCCAAACAGTAAATTAACGGAGGTGATTAACACACCTTTTGTGTTCGTGCATGCCTCTCTCTCTCGGCAGCGAACATATCTACTTCTCCTGCCTTCTATTTTCACTACCACCACCACCCTGTGAAGTGGGTTGGGCTGACAGAGAGCGACTAGCTCAAAGTCACCCAGCCGGCTTTCATGCCTAAGGGAGGCCTAGAGCTCACAGCCATCTGGTTTCTAGGCCAGTACCTTAGCCACTACACCAAACTGGCTCTCAAAAATAAAACAGAACATATCACTTTTCAATGTTTAAAAAAATGATACCAAGATTTGTCAAGTATATTCCCAGACTCTATTTTCATTAAAGCATTCTCATCTTTTTGTTAAACTTCTGTTGTTCCATTTTACAGAGCTGACAGCATAGAATCCAGAGCATGGTTACATGACATCTTACTCTAGCCATCCATAGCTTATCATAATCCAACTATGTTGGACTAACACTCCTGTAACTTCAAATCAGCATTGGAATTGCAGTTCATAAAATAAGGAGGGCAGTCATTTGGGTGAAACTGGATAGCAGTGGCCAATGACAAGACAAATTCCCTATCCTGGTTTAACCATGGTTATCTTTATATCACCAAGTTTAAATTCAATGAGGATTTATCCTTAACCAGCATTTGAAAGAAGGGGATGAAGCTGATTAAAAATCCCCACAATGTTATGGAAGTTATATCTTAAATATGTTTAAAACTTAGCAGAAATTATATACAAGTTGCAAGAAAGTTTACAAATAAAGTTCAGAGTAACACTACATCTGCACTGGCCCAACATAATTAGAAAAGAAACCTCTTGTATAAATTATTGAATCTTGTAGAAGGAAAACACTTTCAAAGTACAGGAGCCAGCCCTGCACTGAGTTAGGTAACACTTATGAACTTAGAAAACTTAACAACTTGTAAAATTCTCAAGTCTTAATAATTTTGGAGTACCAGAATTTTGCTCAACTGTGAATGTAATTTTTAAATACGTATCAAAATTTAAAATATACAGAAAAAATGTAACAACATATGAGACTATTAGAAACAAAATCCCAGACGGAAGCTGAAATTCCAGGAAAGATAAAGAAACATTTGGTTTTTCAGTATTTACCAGATCAAGAAACTTCAATGTTCACTTGATCACAAAAAAGCAGTCTCTTTTAATACTGACATAATCATAAGGACATTAATTTTCTAGCAAGAAACACTGTATCTGTCTGAAAGAGTTCATTTGGTATAAATAGGACAGAAGTTACACTGTAATTATAAACAGCCCTTTAAAGAAACAAATTATATATATGTATACACACACACACACACACACACAATCTGGACATACGCCAACATCCATGAGCAGACACCCATCACCTTACCAGGCTTCTTTCTACTGACTCCTGTGACCCCTCGATGTAATCCAGTCCATACCCCAACCTGCCAGAACAGATGGGGACGGTGCATGGCAGCTACAAGGTAGAGAATACTTGCTCTGCTTGGGATGGTCCATTCTGCTGGCAGATGGACAATTTTACATCCATCCATAGACAGTGCATTGCTTTTAGAATCAGTGCATACTAAAGCAATTCATTTGTTATCTACAGCAATACTTAATTTATGGACGTTGAACCAGCTTGCTTTTGCTCCCATCTTGCTCGCTAAGTTTGAAGTGTGTATAAGCTAAAATGCCAAACAATGTGCATGTAATTCCAAGGCCTTGATTAATTGACAAAGGATCCTTAAATAAAAGGTACCCTCCCATGAGGGTGATGCAGAATTTGAAGTGTCCAAACATATTGTATCTACATTGTTCTGTTAAGGAAGATCATAATTAATCCAAAATGATCAAATAGCAAATCCTGTGCCAAGTTTGGCTTCTTAAATCCTACTGCTGTGAAAGTGTCAGCCCTTTAAGGTAAGCTAGTCAGGAAACACATTCCTCAAGAATAACTGGAACTCTACTTTATTAATATAGGTTACAGTAATAGACTCATGAAAGTCTCACAGCGTTTTCCTCCCTCCCTCTTATTCCCAAGGAACTTAAAGCAAAGTCAGGTTCATTCTAATGTTTTCTTCCTCTCCTGGGCTTAAACCATGTTTTTGTTACTGGTGGCACAGAGTTTCACCAAGGTCATCTCCCTGATTCCTTACAGAATGGTACTTAAAAACTGCCTAAAATTGAAAGCAAGACATTCCCATGTATCTGTTAACTCATTTTTGGCTTCAAGGAAAACTTGTCCCACTATTACAATATTCATTTTATGTATTTTCTCAATAAACAAAACATTCATCATTATTTTACTGCTACTGTGGAAAGTAAATCCAAGCTTTGGAGATGAATCATTCTCTCATAAAACAATGGGATTACTTAACTGCTCTTATTTTCTAAGATTATATAATGCTTTCAACGTATTAATATAGTTTTAATATATTAGAATGGAATTCATGTAATTGTGAATATGGCTGTAACACTGACATGTAGCTTCAGTCAACTATATTTAAAGATTTTAATACCACTGATTATATTGATTATATTGTCAAGATACCTAATCCAAGCAATTCACTTTTAACGGTGTAAATAAACTTTTTGCTATTTAGAAAGTTCCTAAAACATAGTGTTTAAACCCAAAACTGTATGATCTTACAGTTTCTGAAAGTTTTAGTTAAAAGATTTTATTGGTGACTCACCTGTTGTTTCAGATTTCTACACTTTATTACCAGTGTAGAAATCTGAAATAACTGTAGTTATCAGACATAGTTTGTACCTATCTTCACTTGATTAGAAAGCAGTCTGAATAGTACAGAAAATAATTTTGGAAAACTGGAGAAATAAGTTTCCAGATGAAAGGATACGTAACTGGTGACGTATTCCCAATGATCCAGTAAATAGACAAGTTCACCATAAATGCTATTATTCCAGAGACCAGCACCATAAGCTGTGGGTTAGTAAAACAAAGAAACAAACATGAGCACTTTCTCTGTAACTGATTTTTAATAGACATTATCCTCTATAAAATGACACAAAGGGTTGCTAATGGTATTCTGACCATTCCCAGTTAAGTTCATGACCTGAATTTGGTCAAAAGGCACAGTCCCATTCTTGTCTTTCCGATCACTTCACATTCACAGTTAAGACCTACTGCCTTATAACTTTATTGGAGCTTGTGCAAAGGAGTTCTTGGTCATGGTACCTTACATCTTGTATGATAGCATTTGATCTTCATCGAGCATTGTTGCTCTGAAAGTTGGCTGCCTGTCCTTGCAAACAATTGGATCTGATTTCTTCTCCTTGGCTTTATCTGCTTTGTTTTATTATTCAGTTTGATAAATTTTAAAAATCTGAAAGCATTTTGCTTTGGCATTTAATTGCGACCAGAAATATGGAGTATAAAAGTTAAGAAAACTATATAAAAAAATTTCTTTTAATAGATTTAACCCTTCACAATACCTACTCCCAGGAGTATTTTAAGCACCATCTCCTAAGCAGGTTCATTTATTTAGCGTTTACTGAATTTATAAATTATGCCTTTTGCCCATATGGTGCATGGAGTGATATACAATAAAAATACAAATTAAAACTTACCATATCACCACAAAATATGGAGTAAAAATAGACAAAAAGCAACAAGAATGCTGTTACAATTGAAAAGTGACCAACCATCAAAGCATTAAAAACTAATGATACTATAGTCTTTACTGCCCTTCCAAAACAAGATAATAAGGAGCCCCTTTGACCATTCTTGGAAAACAGTGTGTGGCCCAACTCATTGCATATTTTTACTCAGAAATAATCTGTTTGCTGTGTGCTGGTTGTGTTGCTGCTCCCAAAACTCTACTGTGTAGCTGGCCAGAAGCCAAAAGGAAAAAAAAATAGGCAAAGTTCAGGGCAAGAGAAGAGCCAAGGTATATCCCAAGCCACCCCTCTAATCAAGGCACTTATCCACAGCACTCATTTTTGACACCCAGACATTTTGGCCACTTATGACTACCATTCTTGTGTTTCAAAAGGTTCAGTACAAACATGATGAAATCAAATAGCTAGTTCTTATTTACTTTTAAGATGCTAAGCGATGTGAATTTTCAGAAATTTTAAAATTTATCACATTTATAGCCCAAGTTTCTCAGCTGTTGCTTAAAGTAACATAAACGGATCAATCAAGACCTGCTTTTTTTATTTCAGCAAGATTGCTTCGTTCACACAAATGCTTGAAGAAGTTTGAGAAGCAATTTATATATCTATATATCTCAGATTTATTCTCTGCCCATCTCACTCAGAGAGTGACTATGCAGTCATTATTTGTTGGACTAATTTATCTTAGTGCATAAAGTAAAGATTACTTTAAAAAATAATTCATTAGTGAGTGACCTTTTCACACAGTCCTTCAATTGTAATACCTCACACTTGAAAATTCAGTGGCTAGCAATTGAATAATGGAAAACATCCTTTCAATACAAAATTTCCAAGCTTAGGATTATATTTGTCCTATATTTGAACCTGAATGCTTTTTGTTAAATTTTAAGAGCATTTAGAACAAATAGAATGAAGAAAAGAAAAACAATTTACCACAGCAGAGAGAGTCCAGGGACCAAAAATTCCACCTTCTCCAAATACTGGTTCAAAGAAGGGTACAACACACAGCAACATGCCACATGACATTGGCGCTTGATAGTATAGTAGCTGCATGGAATTCACTTGTAATTCATGTTGCTTTGCTCCTACCCACTGAAACAAAGAAAAATATATTAATAGCCCACACATCCAACGTTAACATAAATATTACAATGTGCCTACTAAACTGCTGTATTGGTATGTACTTTAAGAGAAGCATGTACAGCCCAACACCATTTATTCCAATTACACAGGACAGCTAAAGCATCTGAAAGAAAAGACAATCAAGTTCTTCTGTTCACCCTGATACAAAGACATAAAAACCACTGTTATCTAGATTACAGGTTGCTTAAAATGCCAAGAAAAATGACTTAATTTCCAGCCACTGAATGAAATATTTCCAAAGCAAACAGGCAGATTAATATATAAGCTTGCTAGCAATGACATTGTATTCAAGATGGAAGGAATGTAAGCCAAAACCTTTGAACTTGCAGTTGATGCAAGCTACAAACTGCAGAGTACAGATAAACTGAAGATACAAGAAAGTATAATTCTAGTTATAAGACCTTCCCAGTGTGGGCATCTTCCATATATGAGGACTTCAACTACCAATATTCTTAACTATGGCCATGGTGGCTGAGGAATTCTGGAAGTTATC
Organism: Candoia aspera; assembly: GCF_035149785.1. NCBI lineage: Eukaryota > Metazoa > Chordata > Lepidosauria > Squamata > Candoiidae > Candoia > Candoia aspera. Next base: position 46,415,446 of record NC_086159.1, read on the forward strand.
ATTTACAACTGGAGGGTATCCAGATGAAGAAAGGTGATTTCATAATATACAGAATAATTTCTTCTGGATCTTAACATATGTACAGTATTGACTTACTGCTCCCAAGGTCAGTAGGAAGCCCACAATAAGACATGCAAAGTCTTCTAAAGACACTCACTGTTTTGTTTAAATATATTTAATGAAAACATGATTTTAAACTAAAAAAAAATCAATAAATTTTTATTTATCCTGAGGAAAAGCAATTTAAAATTCATGTTCAGTCTTAAAACCTCCAGCTACTCTGAGAAGTCTTTTCAACTCCCTTCCCATTCCAAAAAGAGGATGTCATCTATCTCTTACCAAAAAGTTATTATGGGAAAAAATTATGCATACAAACTGGAGTGAGGCAGTGATCAAGACTATTCAAAATCATTGGGCTAACAGGCCACTCACAGACAGAACATTTGATATTATTGCAATGTAGTAGTTTGCATATCATCTCAGATATGCAGATGATACCACTTTGATGGCTGAAAGCGAGGAGGAACCGAGGAGCCTTATGATGGTGAAAGAAGAAAGTGCAAAAGCTGGCTTGCAGCTAAACCTCAAAAAAACCAAGATTATGGCAACCAGTTTGATTGATAACTGGCAAAAAGAGGGAGAAAACGTAGAGGCAGTGACAGACTTTGTATTTCTAGGTGCAAAGATTACTGCAGATGCTGACTGCAGTCAGGAAATCAGAAGACGTTTAATTCTTGGGAGGAGAGCAATGACAAATCTCGATAAAATAGTTAAGAGACATCACACTGACAACAAAGGTCCACACAGTTAAAGCAATGGTGTTCCCCGTAGTAACATATGGCTGCGAGAGCTGGACCATAAGGAAGGCTGAGAGAAGGAAGATCGATGCTTTGGAACTGTGGTGTTGGGAGGAAAATTCTGAGAGTGCCTTGGACTGCAAGAAGATCAAACCAGTCCATAGTCCAGGAAATAAAGCCAGACTGCTCACTTGAGGGAATGATATTAAAGGCAAAACTGAAGTACTTTGGCCACATAATGAGAAGACAGGATACCCCGGAGAAGATGCTGATGCTAGGGAAAGTGGAAGGCAAAAGGAAGAGGGGCCAACCAAGGGCAAGATGGATGGATGATATCCTAAAGGTGATGGACTCGACCTTGGGGGAGCTGGGGGTGGCGACGACTGACAGGAAGCTCTGGCATGGGCTGGTCCATGAAGTCATGAAGAGTCAGAAGCGACTGAACGAATAAACAACAGTAGTTTGCTGCAAACAAAGCTTTTCATCCTTATGCACAGTTTCTTGTTGGAGTACAAAAGAGAATAAGCTACAGTTTCTCATCCCTGTAGATCATCACACAATCCTACAATACTTTTAGAAAAAGAACTAATACACCACTTCTCATCATTAACTATTTAAAATAATAATATTCCAAATATTTTGGACTAAAACTCCTATTAATCCCAGACAGCATCATCCATGGTCAGGAAGGATGAAAACCATGGCCAAAAACAACTTGGCACCAGGTTGGGATGAACTCAGGAGTGCATATGCCAGCCTACTCTGAAGAAAACAGTTTATATACTTACGTACAGATTTACCTGTTGCTTCCCAACAGAAAATGGTTTTATCCAGTTAAATAATACATACTTAAATAGCGAGAAAGCTATGTACAACAAACATTGTCTGCTCAGAAGATTGGAAATTAATAGAGAAAGGAAGACATTGAATAAATTTACAGATTACATAAAATATTACTCTAAGGTTGCATTTAATAAAAGGCCATATTTAACTCACCACTTGATAAAGAGATGTCACTATAACCCCAAGAGCAGCAAATATCATTCCAAGAAAACTAAATTTCACGTCATAATAGGAATTTAGAAAAACACCTAAAGTAATAGGAATCTGTGAAAGAGAGAAACATTTGCTAGTACAACTCAGCACAGTAAAATCTGCCTTACCTTCACTGTCTCAAAATCCTGAAATAACAAATGTTTACTGCCACATTTAGTGATGCCAATGTACCATATTAATTTATAATTTAAGAAAGAAATAGATGACATTTTATGCTATTGGTGTTTTTTTAAAAAAGCAAAGTAGCATCACCTAATAGTTCAGCTATGGAACATTTTCAACTAGAAATGTAAGGAGGGTTGTGCCTAAGGAAATATGGTCAAGTTTGAATAATAAATTGCCCCCAGCTATTGACATCTTGATTAAAACACTGTGGTCATCATAAAATAGGCACTTCTGCTACAGTAAGCACAAGTATATCAAAACAGAAAGCATGCCTTTTGCTTCAAAATTGAGGTATCTACATACTTCTAATGCAAATTTATTATCAGCTAAAACTGGCGAGATTCAACTAAGATTTCTTGATCATGAATTCACTGATCTAGAAGTATATCCCAACTTTCTCCCTTCTGCTATTTATTGGAAATCTAAGCTCTCATTCTCCAATAACGTCTGAAGCCAATGTATAGTTTTAAGAAAAGAAAAAGTACTCATTCATTTTATTTAATAGGGTCAGTCCAGAAATATTAATAGCGTACACCTAAGTATTCCAGTACTATTTCTTAGTAATGAAACAGCCTTCATAAATTTTGTGGTCTCCAAATGATTGAAATTTCTATAGCTTCTAGCCAGCATGAACAAGACAAGGCTGGCAGAGGCTATACTCCTGGTTTTTCATAACACCTTTATTTTTTAATTTAACTTTTAATTTATACAGCCACCCATCTCACAGAACTGCCTGACAAACTTAAAAAAAAATGCACATCTTTTTGGTTTTGTGACTGACCTAATATATTACAATTTTAGAATGAAAGGGGGTCATTTTCATTCTATAAAGCTTTTGAGTCAAAGCCCTTACATTGTTAAACACAGTCAACTATGGACATTCAATATTTTAACATTTTTGTACATTTTTAATATACAATAAGGTGACTCAGCCAGTACAGCAGCCATCACCAGTTCTTTACCTTTTAGGTATGTTGGCTTTCATAATCGCTACTCAGCGGATCCATGCTGCCTAGAATTTATGGGAACTCTAGCCCATCACATCTAGGAGCATCGGACCTGGAAGGCAACTGACTGAATTGATTACCTTAACCAGCCTTCACAATCAACGAAAAGGCCATCTGGACTACAGTACATACTATTTATGGCAATACTTCACGCCCAGCATTTCTCCTTGCTCTAAGACTGCAGGTAGCTGCCCCTGTTACTTCGGGAGCCCTCAGTATGTGCAAGCAAAGGCAGCCCCCTTCCTTTGGGTCTGCCCACCCGTCCTCCCCTCACACCCCGTCCTGCTTCTCACCAAAGTGAGCTTGATGCGTGTGGCAAAGGTCTTGCCGTAGGCTACGGTCTGGATGAGCACGATGACCGGCGTGGTCATGGCCTTGGCCAGCTGGTAAGTGCCGACCGTGTTGTTCTGCAGAGAGAGATTGGTGAAGACTACGAAGCCGCAGAAGCTGAGCGCTAGGGAAAGGATTTGGCGCGGCCGCAGGCTTTTGGGGGCGAAGACGCCCAGCGCCTGGCACACATACAGCCCCAGCCAAGTGACCGCGAAGTGCACCAACGTGAGGCTCAGATTGGGGAAGCCCATTCGCACGTACAGCCACTTGTTCAGGAAGACGATGCAAATGGACGCCGCCAAGTTCACCAGCAGCCCCGCCACCAGCCGGCCCCGCTCCGGGAGCCACCCCGCCATACTCGAGCTCCTTCCCAGTTCCACGTCCACCTCCTGGGGAGCAGCAGCAGGAGAAGCCACCGCCCCCGGGCAAACAGCTTGCACAACTGCCGCCACGGCCTTTCCTTTGCCCGCCCACGTGGCTCCGTACAGGAACTTCCGGTGCCGCAGGCGGCCGGCCCCAGTAGGACAGAAACCCACGCAGGAAGTGGGGGACTTCCCTTTCTGGGCCGGCAGCTCTGCCTGGGCTCAGGGTGGGTACCTCTTAACCTCCGGCTATCGTTGCGCTGGCTGATGTCATCGTGGCTCAGCGCGAGCTGCTGGCAAATGCAGGTCAGTCTCCATGCCTGTTGCCTGCTTCGGCTTAAACAAGTGCTGTGGGAAGGATGCGAAGTTTAGTGCAACCCGGCGCCGGGTTAGAAAAGTCCGCCTGTAGGAGGTTTTGTTGTTTATTCGTTTAGTCGCTTCCGACTCTTCGTGACTTCATGGACCAGCCCACGCCAGAGCTTCCTGTCGGTCGTCAACACCCCCAGCTCCCCCAGGGACGAGTCCGTCACCTCTAGAATATCATCCATCCATCTTGCCCTTGGTCGGCCCCTCTTCCTTTTGCCTTCCACTCTCCCTAGCATCAGCATCTTCTCCAGGGTGTCCTGTCTTCTCATTATGTGGCCAAAGTATTTCAGTTTTGCCTTTAATATCATTCCCTCAAGTGAGCAGTCTGGCTTTATTTCCTGGAGGATGGACTGGTTTGATCTTCTTGCAGTCCAAGGCACTCTCAGAATTTTCCTCCAACACCACAGTTCAAAAGCATCGATCTTCCTTCGCTCAGCCTTCCTTATGGTCCAGCTCTCGCAGCCATATGTTACTACGGGGAACACCATTGCTTTAACTATGCGGACCTTTGTTGTCAGTGTGATGTCTCTGCTCTTAACTATTTTATCGAGATTTGTCATTGCTCTTCTCCCAAGGATTAAGCGTCTTCTGATTTCCTGACTGCAGTCAGCATCTGCAGTAATCTTTGCACCTAGAAATACAAAGTCTTTCACTGCTTCTACATTTTCTCCCTCTATTTGCCAGTTATCAATCAAGCTGGTTGCCATAATCTTGGTTTTTTTGAGGTTTAGCTGCAAACCAGCTTTTGCACTTTCTTCTTTCACCTTCATCATAAGGCTCCTCAGTTCCTCTTCGCTTTCAGCCATCAAAGTGGTATCATCTGCATATCTGAGATTGTTAATGTTTCTTCCAGAGATTTTAACTCCAACCTTGGATTCCTCAAGCCCAGCTTGTCGCATGATGTGTTCTGCATACAAGTTGAATAGGTAGGGTGAGAGTATACAGCCCTGCCGTACTCCTTTCCCAATCCTAAACCAGTCAGTTGTTCCGTGGTCTGTTCTTACTGTTGCTACTTGGTCGTTATACAGATTCTTCAGGAGGCAGACAAGATGACTTGGTATCCCCATACCGCTAAGAACTTGCCACAATTTGTTATGGTCCACACAGTCAAAGGCTTTAGAATAGTCAATAAAACAGAAATAGATGTTTTTCTGAAACTCCCTGGCTTTTTCCATTATTCAGCGGATATTGGCAATTTGGTCTCTAGTTCCTCTGCCTTTTCTAAACCCAGCTTGTACATCTGGCAATTCTCGCTCCATGAACTGCTGAAGTCTACCTTGCAGGATCTTGAGCATTACCTTACTGGCATGCGAAATGAGTGCCACTGTTCGATAGTTTGAACATTCTTTAGTGTTTCCCTTTTTTGGTATGGGGATATAAGTTGATTTTTTCCAATCTGATGGCCATTCTTGTGTTTTCCAAATTTGCTGGCATATAGCATGCATTACCTTGACAGCATCATCTTGCAAGATTTTGAACAGTTCCGCTGGGATGCCGTCGTCTCCTGCTGCCTTGTTATTAGCAATGCTTCTTAAGGCCCACTCAACCTCACCCTTCAGGATGTCTGGCTCTAGCTCCCTGACCACACCGTCAAAGCTATCCCCGATATTGTTATCCTTCCTATACAGGTCTTCTGTATATTCTTGCCACCTTTTCTTGATCTCTTCTTCTTCTGTTAGGTCCTTGCCATCTTTGTTTTTGATCATACCCAGTTTTGCCTGGAATTTACCTCCAATGTTTCTAATTTTCTGGAAGAGGTCTCTTGTCCTTCCTATTCTGTTGTCTTCTTCCACTTCCGCACATTGCTTGTTTAAAAATAATTCCTTATCTCTTCTGGCTAACCTCTGGAATTTTGCATTTAATTGGGCATATCTCCCCTTATCACTGTTGCCTTTTGCTTTCCTTCTTTCTTGGGCTACTTCTAGTGTCTCAGCAGACAGCCATTTTGCCTTCTTGGTTTTCTCTTTCTTTGGGATGTATTTTGTTGCCGCCTCCTGAACAATGCTGCCAACTTCTGTCCAGAGTTCTTCTGGGACCCTATCTACTATGTCCAGTCCCTTAAATCTATTCTTCACCTCCACTGCATATTCCTTAGGAATATTAGTGAGCTCATATCTAGCTGATCTGTGGGTCTTCCCTAATCTCTTTAGTCTGATCCTAAATTGTGCAAGAAGAAGTTCGTGATCGGAACTACAGTCAGCTCCAGGCCTTGTTTTTACCGAGTGTACAGATGTCCGCCACCTTTGGCTGCAAAGGATGTAATCAATCTGATTTCGGTGTTGTCCATCTGGTGAAGTCCATGTATAAAGCCTTCTCTTAGGTTGTTGGAAGAGAGTGTTTGTTATGCAGAGTGAATTGTCTTGGCAAAATTCTATCAGCCTATGTCCTGCTTCATTTTGTTCTCCCAGGCCATACTTACCTGTAATTCGAGGTGTCATTTGACTGCCCACCTTAGCATTCCAGTCTCCTGTGATGAAAATAACATCTCTTTTAGGCGTGTTGTCCAGTAGGTGCTGCAGATCCTCATAGAACTGCTCTACTTCAGCTTCTTCAGCATTTGTGGTTGGGGCGTATATTTGGATCACTGTGATGTTAGATGGCTTGCCCTGAATTCGAATTGAGATCATTCTGTCGTTCTTTGGGTTGTATCCAAGCACTGCTTTAGCCACTTTACTATTAATTATGAAGGCTACTCCATTTCTTCTGTGGTCCTCTTGTCCACAGTAGTAGATCTGGTGGTCATTTGATGTGAAGTGGCCCATTCCAGTCCATTTCAGTTCACTGACGCCCAGAATGTCTATCTTTAATCTTGACATCTCACCAATAACCACATCCAATTTGCCCTGGCTCATAGATCTTACATTCCAGGTTCCGATGGTGTGTTGATCCTTAGAACATCGGATTCGCCGTTCACCACCAGCACCGTCGGCCGCTAGCCGTCCTTTCGGCTTTGAGCTAGCTGCGTCATCACGTCTGGGGCTAGTTGAACTCATCCTCTGTTCCTCCCCAGTAGCGTTTTGACCATCTTCCGACCTGGGGGTCTCATCTTCCGATGGTATACCGACATATCTCTGGTTGTACTGATCCATTTAGTTTTCACGGCAAGAATACTGGGGTGGGTTGCCATTACCTTCCCCAGGGATCGCATTTAGTCTGACCTCTCTGTCATGACCTTCCCATCTTGGGTGGCCCTTCATGGTTTAGCTCATGGCATCATTGAGGTGCTCAAGCTCCAGCACCACGACAAGGTAACGATCCTTTGCTGAAGTGTAGGAGGTAGGAGAGAGGATGTTTTCCGGAGCTGCTGACTCCGTAAAGTCAGCCGCGAAGGTCTCCAAAAAGGCGAGAACTGGCCGTTTAGGGATGCGGGTGGCTTTCAGGAATAGAAGCCACCATTTTTGAACCGCTTTTCTATCTCCGTTTGCGCTGTATTGGCACATATTTTGTGACTGAACGAGTTGTGCGAACACGGCCGGAAAGAATCATCCCCGTTACTTCAGAGGCACGGCACGAAGGCAAGACCTTTCTAGTTCCACTTTTAAAAAAGACACCGTTAAATTCATCTCCTGGCGACTTTATGAATACGTTTATGAGAATTATAGGTTTGGAGGGGAACTTGGAGATTTTTTTACCCTTTGCCCAGGACAGAAATCTTCAGGCCATCTGAGACACAGGACTGTCCAACATTAGTTTGAAAATCTGTAGTGAGGGAGCCCCACCATTCCAGGAGCTGTTCTGTTTAATAACTCTCAGGGTCAGGAAATTCCTACTCGTTTTGATTTTGCATCTCTGTGTAAAGTTTCCACCTGTTAGTTCTTATCCTACTACTGGAGAACAAATCCACATCCGCTTCCTTGTGACAGCCATCCAAATACTGGAAGATGGCTATCATGACTCACCTTAGCCTTCTCTTCTTTAGGCTAAACTAGACAATCCTGTGACCCGTTGGGTCGTCCTTTCAGAGAAAGGTACTACATTCTGATGTGACCAGAATGAACATTAAATTTTAGGCTGACCATATTTTGTTTTACCCCCCAATGCTGGACGGCCCCATGATCATCTAAGAAGAGTACATATCATAAATAGAAAAATAATTGTAGTGGCAAATGAACTTCAGTAATAGGTCAATATTTACTTACCTAAACAGATGAACTGAATGACCACAGATGGGCAAAAAAGCAGTGGGAGCGACTTCCCACTTCCTGCCAGCTTCCCTATTGACTTTGCTTGTGGGAAGCTGGCAGGGAGTGTCGGAAATTGATCATGTGACTGTGGGGATGCTGAAACAGCCACAACTTTGCAAATAAAACTGGTGTGAACATTGTGGAAATTTCAGTTCCACAGGAGTAACAGGTCCTGGATTTTTTACACATTCTTTAAGTTAGCAGATGTTAGGTATCTTGATTCAAAAATCGTTGCGGTATAATACACCATTTGGACTAACATGAGGGTGCAAACAGATAAATACAATGAGAGTTTTTGTACTGTGTAGATATACGCAGTTCTTTTAACTGTTCTTTATAGGATTTAGCCTTCAAGCCATCTTTGTTGCTCTTCTCTGTACTCTTTCCAGTTCCTTAGTATCATTTTGTATTGTGACAACCAAACATGGATATGTTATCGTAGGTGTGGTCTGACCAGTACAAGGTAGAGTAGAACTACCACTTCTCATGATCTTGACATTATACCTCTGTTGATGCAGCCCAGGATTTCATTGGATTTCATTTCATTTTGGCAGCTGCAGCACACTACTGCCTCATGCTTAATGTGTGGTTACTCTCTAGCACAATGGCCATAAGAAAGGTTTGATGAATGTGTGGTCTACCAGGACACTTAAATACTTCTCACAAGTACTATCGGTGAACAAGGTACCACCTGGCTTGTACATCTGATTTAATTAATTAATTAATTAATTAATTAATTAAAAAGATTTGTACGGCCACCTATCTTAAACAACTCTGGGCAGCTCACAACAGCAATAAACCAATAATTATAAAATGTAACAATAAAACAGTAAAGCAATCAAACCAAAACCAAAACCTGTGCCTTAATCATCCCCTTAGGATGCCCTGCAGCAGCTCCGATTACCCTTTCTTCCCATCCCATCCCATCCATAAAAAGCCAGGTCTTGATGGCCTTCCAAAAGGCTAGAAGGATGGGGCCCTGACAAATCGCCGGGGGTGTGTGTGTGTTCCATAAGGTAGGAGTACCCATGGAAAAGTCATGCTTCTGAGGTCCCACCAGGTGGCAGGATTTCAGAGAAGGGAACTGGAGCATGCCTACCCTATCTGATCTAGTGGGATGGGCAGATATTCTTAGGGAGTCCCACAAATAACCAGGTCCTGTGCCATGAAGGGCTTTAAAGGTGATAACCAGCACCTTGAATTGTACCCAGAAGGAAACTGGGAGCCAGTGCAGCTCGCACAATAGAGGCATAATGTGGGCAAACCTATGCCAGTTGTAACTTCCGAGCGGTCTTCAAGGGCAGCCCCATGTACACGTTGCAGTAATCCAAACAGGAAGTGACTAAGGGGTGAGTGATCATGAGCAAGGCCTCCTGGTCCAGGAAAGGACGCAATTGGTGCACAAGATAGATCTGTGAAAACCCCTCCTGGCCAAGGCTGCCACCTGTTCATCAAGCAGGAGCTGTGAGTCCAGGAGGACCCCCGAATTGCGCAGCAGCTCAGTCTGGGGGAGTGCAACCCTGTCCAGAGTCAAAGATGGTAAGTCACCAGATCCTGGGGGGCCAAAAACCCAGAGCCACTCTGTCTTGCCAAGGTTGAGCCAAAGTCAGTTCCTCCCCATCCAGACCCTTACAGCCTCCAGGCACTTGGATAGCACTGCAACAGCATCACTTGGGATAGAGGTGTATAGCTGGGTATAGATGTATAGCTGGGTATCATCAGCATACTGATGATATTGTGCCCAGTGCTGTTGGATGACCTCACCCAGCAGTTCCATCTAGATGTTGAGGAGAGGGGAGAGACCTGAGCCCTGAGGTACCCCACACTGCAGGGGCCTAGGGCTCAACCTCTCCTCACCCACCAACACTGACTGGAGCCGGCCACAGAGAAAGGAGAACCACCACAAAATGGTGCCTCCCACTCCCAACCTCCAGAGCCGGTCCAGAAGGATACTCACGGTCCATGGTATCGAAAACTTCTGAGATCAAATTGAATTGCATTTTGTAGGAAAAGGCTCAATGTTCAAATCATTAGATCCTTTTGACCCTTAAACATGTCTTCTGAGGTGTTAGCAGTCCCCTCCGAGCTTTATGTCATCTGCAAGTTTGCTGATCATCCCTTCTGTCCCTCTAAGTCATTTATAAAAATGTTGAAGAGTGCTGGTCCCAGGAGAGAATCCTGAGGTACCCCATATCTCTCTCCTTGTAGACATGGATCTTTTAAGTTCCACACATTTGGTATAGGTGTTCAACTGAATCCATCTGACAGTGGGAACGTCCATCCCACATTGTTCCTGTTTTATCAAGCAGCTGTGGTCAACTATATAAAATGCTTTACTGAAGTCTAGGTATGCTACATCTATAGCATTCCCTTGCTCTACTAATCTAGTTGCTTTGTCAAAAAAAAAAAAAAACCCAGTAAGATTAGTCTTGCACCACCTAATTCTAATAAACCCACACTGATTTCTAGTAACAACCCTGTTCCTTTCTAAATGCTTGCTTCGAGATCCATTGCTTATCTTTTCTAGGATTTTCCCAGGTACTGATGTCAAGCTGATTGGTTTGTAGTTTCCTGGATCCACATTTTTCAAGATTGCAACAACATTAGTTCTTCTCCAATCTTTTGGCACTTCCTCTGTACTCCATGATTATATCTAGTATTTCTGAGATCACATCCACCAGTTCCTTTAGCAACCTGAGATGTAATCCATCCAGCCCCAGCAATGTGAATTCATTCGAACAACTAGATGTGCTCTCACCACTTCCTTGCCTATTTTGACCTTCTCCCCACCCCCCCACGCTGCACCTTCTCACAGGTTGGGCTGCTTTTTCTTTTTGCAAAAAGACACGAAAAGGGGAATTAAGCAGTTCAACCTTTTCCTTGTTTTTTTTTAATACTTTGCTATCTCCATCCAGCAGACTGGCCATTTCCTTGACTATCCTCTTTCTCCGCTTGTGACTGAAGATGGTCAATCCAAACAATGTGAAAAAATAAGCTTCTCTTCTGTGAAAAGGTTCTCAGAAGAGTGGCTTTTAGCTACCAGTTTTTTTTTTGCCATAGTGCTTCCTTGATACAGCTGTAGACCCACTTCATAATCTGGCAGGTATGAAGCTCTGCTTGTCTCTAGAGGTAAGTGTTGTAGTTAACATTTCTTTACTTTCACTATCCATAGTGCTGTATAAAACCTGATGCAAATTACTTCCTTATTTCAAATTAAATTGTTGTTTACAGTTTTATTGAGAAAAATATGAAGTATTATCCATGCAATTCTTCATTTTACATATACAAAAAGAAAAAAGAAAAAAAATCCAAGGTACTGTGCGTCAATGCCAATGAAATGCTTAAATATTTCCATATAAAACACTGGAGGTTGAATCCAAATATTCTCTATTTCATGGAGGCCAGGAATCTGGGATCCAAACCTCATACTCATTTGTGTCACTAGTTTTATTTGTATTACCTAGAATGGTGCAATTAAGACTGAATTTCATAGCCAAGAGGATCAAGACCTTGATCCAAAAGCATGAGGGAAGATTCTCTCAACTTCTGTAAGAGCTTCCGGAGTTCCTCCTTGGAAAACACCTGCAGGATAGGGAAAAAAAATAAGCATAACCACAATTTGAAATAAAACATGCTACCTTCTTTACCTGGAAAGTAGGTTACCAAAGAGAAAACTACTTTAATGAACTATTCATCTGGCTTCTTATTTCTCTGGATTCTGTAACAACCAGCGTGGTAATTAAATTCATTTTTGTGGTTAGCCTACCAATTTCCTATATTATTCAAGTGCTTAATTATATTCTATATTTTAATAAAAACTGAAAAAGGTAGCTTATTCATACTTTTTAATAGTTTGCCTGTGATCTTTGGAATTTTTTATACAGTACTATGGACAGTGAAAGTAAAGAGCTGTTAACTACAACACTTAACTCTAGAGAGAAGCAGAGCATTAAAAAAAATTCCAAAGAGTATATTACCATATAGAGTTTGTGCCGATCTGAAGCAATCAAGTCAGCAAGTCTTAAGTCTTCCTGATACTGTCCAGTGCTGTACAAGACTGTATGAAGGAGGAAGCACATCATTGGCAAGCAGAGTTTTCGTAGTGTGATCATCTGATGAGAACGCTCAGGGTCATCTTCAGCATCCTTGGTTAAAAAGTATAGGTAGGTATTAAGCAAAAGTCCTATGTAAAATCTTAACCCACTCTCTCCCAAACCTTTGAAAACTCACCCACTCTTAAATAGAGAAAAACCAAGTAAATGTTGTCTTGCAACTCTTCCAGTTCTAATCCACAAAAACTAATCTGGCTACAGGTCTACTAAATTTGACCTTTTACTATAGTGTAAGATAGTAGAAGATAATTTTAAACCAGAGAATTTATGATCTTGCAGTTCCATTTCTGTTTATGTGTAGGCACTATTCACATGGCTAGTTTCTAGTGTTTCTGTGTAATGATAATTTAGAATCAGGAGTCAATACAGAGGAAGTGAGGCCCTGAGAACTACATAGTAGCATCAGATTGGGAAAAACTGCAGTTATTCTATTCTAGAATTCTATTATTATGTAGGACTAGCTTTAAATGTTGATTTAACATCTACCAACCTCTCTGACATCAACCATCCATCCTCCATCGATAAACAATAAGACATTATACATTTTTTCTTTCACATCAGCTGTAAGAGCATCTAAAAGACCTTTCCAAATACCATAATCTACCTGAAAAAAAAGGAAAGAAGAAAAGATGTGAGAGCACAGCAAAGAGAAGTGAAAATCCTAACATAAATTTCTGGCTACGACAGGCCAGATATTCACACTAATAAGATTATCCACATTTTATCCATATGGATAACATTTATGGGTAAGATTTATATTTCAACACCTTATAAACATATTTATATTTCAATATCTTATAAACATATTTATTTACCTCATACTTCTTCTCTTTAAGTTCATGGGCAACTTTTTCTGTGAAACTTGCTTGTGAAAGCTGACCTGGCTTCTGTGGAACTGAGTTCATGTGTTTAAACCATTCATTAAAAGCTTCATGGGCTTCCTATATTGAGTTGGAATTATTTAGTTATTGTCATATACATAAATCTAGAAATATCTAGAAGATTATGTGCTTATGAAGTGCTCTGACATCTCTGTCCTTGAATATATTTAAACAAATATTTTGAACATCTAGCCAGTTCAGAGAATCATTGTTCCCTCTTCCTCATTGGTTGGTAAGAATATAGAGAGAGTTAAGACTATCAAACTCAGTTCAACATATTTAAAAAAGAAAAACAGAGCTGACTTTCAGTTGGGTTCAATCTGAAATAAGATTCAGTCTCAGAATGGGATAAGATTTTACTACAGTGGACTGAGCTCTGGATTAGATTGTTTGTTAAAGTAATCCATATGCTTGAAAGAATTTATTCTCACATCGAATACTAGAGCACTCACACATTTTTCAGATTAGGACACAGGTTGTCCTTTTTTGGAACTTAGTCACATTCTTACCAGGTATGCTCTAACACATAAATGCTCTCTAATAGCATTGTCATCTTCAGCTGGAAGTGGACTCTCCATTCCTTGTTCTTCCCACTGATTGTATATTTCAGCTATAGAGTCTTGCGGAATCTTTATAAATACATCTTTGGCTGCTTCGTGCTTCTTAGATGCTATAAGATATTATTTAAGAACATAAATTGCTTTCAGATTCAATATGCCTTATCTATTTCTTTAGTTTCAAAATCATGCATAATACTGCAGTACCCAAGAATTTCCTCATTATAGCATTGCTTTGCTTAAGTGCTTCAGCTCTCTGAGCATGATCAAATACTAGCCAGTCAATCACATCAATCTTCAAGCGATCATCCTGGAAAAAAACAAACCTATAGTCAGTATCTAGGGTAATCAAATGTACTAAATTGGTTTTTAAGGCTAGAAGAGAGACTTGTTAAGATACTGGTTATAATCTAGAGAATTTAATCACCCATTATCTATTGGAGAATCACAAGTACCTGGAATATTTAGAGTTACTCACAATTTATATTAAATGATACATTTGACTTTTCAGCATTTCAAGAACAGTTTATAAATATAAAATAAGGATTGCTATTTCAAGTCATTCAAAGCATTTGAAAGAAATTGTGTGTGTGAGAACACAAATGTGCAAAGCATCTCTATGAATTATTAAAGCACTTGCAACTTTTGCGATTTTTAACTGTTCGGGAGCTGTTGGAAAAAAAGCAAAATGAAGTGGCTCTGTGTGCAAATTCATATAGGAACAGCTTCTGCGGCTAATAGAGAGAATATGCTTGTTAGTATTAGAGACAGAGCACATTAAGCACTACTACTCACCTCTGTTGTGCCTGTCTCTATTGCAAGATCATGGTGGAAGAACTCACTAGTATCTTTTTTGCAAATATTTTCAACCACTGTTTTTGTTATAGTTGCAACTTCCAAACCTGTTTTGAAAAAAGAACAAGGATTATGTCTCAGGAGCAGGAGGGGTTTATAAGACCACTATGGATCAGAAGTGGCATTAAACAGAAACACTGAAACTGACTGAGAAGTATTGTTAGTAAAGTGAGATGAAACTAAATAACTTTGAATGGAAATATTCCTAAATGTCTCTACTTCAGTTACAGTGGTAATTTTTTGGAGGCAAAATTTCACTGCCGATCTTTTAAAAATCAAGCATTATGGTACATTGAATAACTAATATTACAAAAATCACTCCCATTATTAAAATTTCAAGCTACAACTAGTTGTATTGTACATACTCTGTTTAGAAATATGATAATCAGATTCATCCACTTACAAATAGGTGCCAGCCAGAGAAAGAGAGTTAAATGTTCCCTAAGAACATGTTGTCCAATTCATCATTTTTTCTTACCTGCTTCCTTTGCAAGCTCCAGACAGTGGTGGCGTTGTTCAGTCTCTGTGACATCTTCCAAGAATGCAGCATACTGAGCAACAGCTACCTCTTGAGGCAGGTGACTGACATAAAATGCTATGAGATCAGTGTGCTTCTCACATATTAACCACTGGAATATAAAATAAATGCTACTTTGGGTGGCAACGTAACAACACAACACAACCACACGCATGCACACACATATTCACATTTACTTGAAAGGGAGAGTGAATGACAATGCATCAGTCTACATGTGCAATTAAAATCTAATAATGCCTTCTTTCAACTACTAACTTGATATACTCCATTTATTAAAAAGAGTAATAATTGGGTAGTTATGAAGATCTCTGCTCTTTATTCATGTGTCTATTTGTGCAAGTAATGAAACATTTACCTGAATGTAGGCCTTTAAAACATCAATAGATACTTCCTCCTATATGGGAAAAGAAATATTTCAAGATAATTACATAAGAATACTAAAACTGTTATTTTGCTACCTTTTCTAATGAATCTGAAAATACTTGGTGCAAACACTTACATTTTAAGATACACTAGATGACCCCTGACCCATTGGGTCATTATTTCAGAGTTATTTCCTTACCAGATTCCTCAATGCCTTCAACAATGGCAGAGCTTCTAATGTACTGCCTTTACTGGAAAAGTTCTTAAAAATTCAGGGAGATATTCAGAGATGTATCTGCCTTGAAAGTAGCCAATGTTGAACTGTATAGCCCAGTCAAACATGAAGAGTTAACCACAGGAAATGTTTTATGACAACTTGTATTATGTCATAAAAGGTTTTATAAAATTGGCCAAATTCCAATTCCACGGGAGTCATGGGTCCTGGATTTTTGATGCTAACTGTAAGTTAGCTCATTTGAGGTAACTTGGTTCAAAAATTGCTGCCCTACGATGCACCGTTTCGCCCAGTTGAAGGTTAAGAAGTACAAACATACATGAGAGTTTTAGTAGTATATAGATGATGGGCCAGGAATGGTTACTTTTCATGGCCACATTTATTATTTTGAGGGATTTTTGTTTGTTGGTGAGTTGTGATATGCCAACTCTGTGCTTTCACTACAATGTTTGTGTATTTCCCACTTCAAATGGGGAGAAAGTATGCTGTCAGTTTTTAAGAATCATGATCAGAGGAGCCTTTGAGGACCATAAAAAGAGGATGAGGGTCACAGATCATGCACTCCTGGATTAAGCCAAAAGATTGTACATGTGTCACAAGGGTCAACATATTCTAAAAGGATGACTTTTAAATAGGAAGCATTTCATAACACCACCTGTTTTGGAGGGAAAATAGTTTTATTCTGTCATCAACTGCTGGAAGATTCAAGACATTAATCCTATACATTTCAGGCATGGAGAGAAAACAGACTATCCAGTTAATGAATTTAGCTTTCATGCAAACATCTTTTGTTGACCAGGAAATGAGTTGTTCTATTTATTTTGCTTTAAACAGTAAATGCTTGTAGTACTTACAAAATCTGTTTTTACTTATCTGCTAGCAAAATAAAGAAATCAGATCACTGGAATTTATGAGCAAGAAGATCCTTCTTCCTTGTGCTTGGATCTCCCCCCCTGCCAATCCTAAATTCAGCTTAGTGGTTTGGAGAAAAGGGCAAGACTCGAGTAAACATACAAGATGAGACAATTCTTTTGCTTATTCATATGCTTTCAGAATAGCTGAATAAATAAATCCATTTACTTTGGTTTGAAGCCCCAAAGTATGGAAAAATAAAATCAGGTGAGTCATGAATCGAAGCAGATGCCCAGGGAGTACGTTTCTGCCTTTGGAGAGCCATTTGTAAAATTCATCCATAAGACCTGAAAGATAGTAGGAAGAAATTTAAAATGATTACAACTGCCTATCACAAAATTGAAGAAACGGTATCTTGAAGTTTCCCCCCACAAGCTCCTCTATTCCTCTGGGATACACCCCACTCT
This sequence comes from Candoia aspera, assembly GCF_035149785.1. Classification (NCBI taxonomy): domain Eukaryota; kingdom Metazoa; phylum Chordata; class Lepidosauria; order Squamata; family Candoiidae; genus Candoia; species Candoia aspera. Next base: position 46,432,573 of record NC_086159.1, read on the forward strand.
TCTCAGCCAAGTTTGTCTTTTCTGGAGAACAGGAAAGCCTATTTCCAAACAAAGCACTAGGCTGAAACCCTCTACATTTTTATTTTCTTGTGGAGCTTATAATAATAAAGATTAAATAAAGATGTTGGTGACTGGTACTTTTGTAGTATGCCAACTTGTTTTAATTAAAAGAATCTTATGGGTACCTTGAAAGGATGCCTGGAGACACCAAGCTGCATATCCTTGCTGTAGTGTTTCAAAAGGCAACACAGACACAAGTGCCTCTTTAATGCATCAACTACATTCCAGTTTTTCCCCCAAATCTATGAACATGTGAAATAACTACAGACTTTTCTCTCTCACCCAACACTACTGCAGAGAATAGATTCCTAAAGCCTTGCAGTTGTTGGCTACTCTATAACAGTACTACTAGAAATGCAGGGAACTGAGTAATGAAAAAGACCTGGTGCAAAACTTACCATCCACGTCTCCTAGGATAACAAACTTCTGAATTATGTGATAGTGCTCTTGATTCTCTTCCAAAACTCTCTGAAAAAGTTTATATGCTTGTGAAGTTATAACATATAATCATAGAAAATTATCTGTAATCAAGGTATTTAGGCATCTTTGAAAAAGATTATTTTGCAGCACATTTATGCTGAAGGGCAATATTTCTGTGCAGTAATAAGGCACATTTATTGGCTGATTCATATTTCATGCTAAATTCATTATGTGATTTGCTTGTTCTGATTTAATGATGATGTGTAAAAACCCATCACGGCCAAACATTGTGTGCAAGACAGGTCATTCAAGCTTAGTCAACACAGTTTTAAACACCCTGGTTTACAATTATATGTGAATGCATCCATTGTATAAATGATAATAAAACAGTATTGTAGTCACTGCATCAGATTTTTAAAAATTAGTTTAATCTTTTTGACTAATAAAAAATGTGGTGTTGCAGATTAAGGCTATGGCTTAATCCAATGTGTTTACTCATAGTTAAGTCCTACCTTGCTCTTAGTCTTTTTCCCAAGTAAATAAATACACTATTACAGCTTTACCTGGAAGTTTGCCCTTGAGAACCCTATGGGACTTAGTTATGAGAAAATACATGTAGGATTATGCTATGACCTACACCTTTAATTTTGAAGAGGTCTCAGAGTTACCTTTTTGTCTGTTGCTTGAAGTTCTTCAAATACTTTTTCTAAAGTCCAGCTTCAAAAAATGGAGGAAAAATATGAACAAGAGAAATGGCAGTTAGCATTGACTTCAAAACTTCATAACAGCTATTAAACAAACAAAAAATAACTCACTTTGTTTCTAAATACTCTCTGGGGAGTTCTTCCTTCTCCTCTGTGGTCATTACAGATGAACGAATTTCCTGTTCAACAAGTGTGTCTACCATGACCCTGAAATATGCCCAAACAGCATCTTCCCAGGTATCGCAAACTGGAAGAAGCTTTAAGGTTGCAAAGAAAGCAAACAAAACCCCCAGAAATTAGAAGTTTTGGAGGAAGTATAGTATTAAAAACACAGAGCAAACTAGGCTTACTTTAATTACTGATACACACAATGAGAATGAACTGTAGCAAGCTTTGGTTTCTTAATATTTCTTTTCCCCTTAAGCATGACTAGAGAGAAGAACCTGGAAATTTTTGCCAACTGCAGTTAATATTTGCTACAATTACTTTCAAAGAAGCCAACCTATCCCTAAGGGTAAGATTCTTCTCAAAAGACAGTATAACATATGGGCTTGCTTGTAAGCTTCAGAAAAGCTACAAGTATGCTACTCTATTTGCAGAATTTCTGGGTCTCAATTCCATTATATGCCTTAGAATGATAGCAGTGTGTTGAACTCTTTCTAAAAGTTATTTAAAAAAAAAATTCATACCTGTTTGAGATTCCCACTGAGGGCTGCATAGATTGCTCTTTCATACTTGTCAAACTGTTCCTAAAAATATTCAGTTCAGAAACATTTTTGTTTGATGACATTATATTTAAGAAATGTAATACAAACTAGTACTAAAGCATGGCATTTGGTTACATCTGAAGCAATCAAAACAGTTAGTAAAATAGCATAAGCAGTTTCTGTGGGTGAGACAGGGAAAGGGGATGCACTTGTCCCACCAAAATATGAAACTCCTAAGAGTTGGGGCTTGTGTGAAAGAAAGAAAACCAAGGAAAGCCTGAAATTTAAGGCAACACATCTAGGTTCTATTTCACCCACTTGTTTTGTGAGAACTTAGATGGTTAAACAATTACTCTGACAATGCAAATATAGTGAATTAACATTATACTGATATTAAAGAGATGAGGCTGATGCTCAGGCTGCTGTTAACTAGTTAAATATTGTAATGCATGATTATTGTCACCTAGTCATCAGATCACCCCAAAATGGAGAGAATTACCATTCTCCAAGAGAAGTTACATATTTATATGCACTCTGCCATCCTCTGCCCCCCATCCTGGAAAACCAACATGCGTAATAAACTATATAATTCCAAACCAATTCAGAGTATACTTAATTTTGCAATATTTTATTCAAATAAACAAGAAATAAGAATAATTGATTCATTCTATAAAATGTGCAATAAAATTGTACACCGGTCTCCCCCACCTGGCACCTGTTGGCTGGGGAATTCTGGGAGCTGCAGTCTGAACACATCTGGAGAAAACCAGATGGGGAAAAGCTGCTCTACAGAAGGGGAGCATGCAACATTTAGTTATAGAATGCTTTAACCCTGGGATGACCGACAGGAAGCTCTGGCGTGGGCTGGTCCATGAAGTCACGAAGAGTCGGAAGCGACTAAACGAATAAACAACAACAACCCTGGGATGGGAAATGTATTAAAAATGCTACTGGTAATATCAAAAGTGAAGGGTAGAAGATTTGTAAGTACACATTTTTTACCTTTTCGGCAAGTTGCCAGCAACTTATTTTCCAAATGCATCTGTATGGGTTTCCTTCTACTGGCTCGAGCTCTTGCCCTATTTGTAAGAAGTAATTTTATAACATGGTATAACATGAAGAAGGGGTACGAAATAGCATCCTGAAAAATCAAGCTTGTCCCTACCCCAGAGAAGGTAATCATTCCATCTAAGAAACCTCTGAGACAATACAGCTTTAATAGTTCTTATCCAGTCAAACCATCTCTGTCCTTGCACAATCCCTCTAATAGCAGAACGTTTAATTTAACTGGTAATCTCATAGCAAGATTAAATGATAGTGTGCAGTTACATCCAAACTCTTGGTAAAGTGAGCATTCTAAACCAAGATAAATGACTATCTCTTGATTTTTATTATTTAAAACTGCAGTCTTCCAGTTTGGATGCAGTAACAAACTGAGGTTTCACCAAACTAGGAAAGTGTTCTCTAAATGAAATGTAAAAGGAAAGGAGGGAAACTAAAAGGTATAAAGCTCATTATGGATCCTTCAAATTGTTACCGAGCCACTGAATTTGAAGCAGGCAGTTCCTGGAAATTGTGATAAATTTTCATGAACACTGCAAATAAGAAATCTGGACCCATTATGTCAAAGAAAATTCTGAGATAAAGCTAGATTGACCAATAGTTCTTTCATACCTATTATAATTAAGGACACAATTCACTTTACATTATACTTGTTGACTATGTTTTATGAATATGTAACCTTAAACTGAACTGAGATAAATACTTTTTCCCTTTCCAAGTACACAGAGTTGCAGAACACAGCTAAGGGCAAACATGTTAAAATAAATGAACAAAACATTAAATCTTGTCATGCTTCATTCTTAGCTGTGCTTATGTCATAGTTCATTTAAATACCTCCATTCATATTAGGATCATGATACAGTTTCCATCCTTCAAGGGTTGCAGCTCTCCAGGCCTGGCCACACCTTTTGCACAGTCTTTGGGCCTGTAAAATAACCCAGGAGAGAGAGAGAGTCAGTTCTGCTAGTAATCACATCCCATTCATTTCTAAATAACGTAACATATGGGAACCTGCAGCAAAATAGAATAGTAGATCTTCATTTTCTTTTACTTTTGTTTGTACATTTACTCTAAAACTATCATATTTCACATTTATACAGCCAAAGAGCTACACACAAGTCTTTTCATTCGAAGTTCCACTCAATGCACCAAGCATTAATACATACTTTACAAAGTAAACATTGTTTTTTAATGTAATGCATGACCAAAAGATTATGTGATCTTGCTGTTAAAATTTTCTCCTAAATGCTTAATGGGTTGAATGTTGTCAGTATTATTGTGAAGCAAGAAGAACTTTTTATTACTTTAACTAATTTTCAAATGTGAAGAAACAGTGTTCATAGATACTGTTTATGACATAAATTCACAGTTCCACTGTAAAAACAATGCCAGTTTCAGCAGGGTAACTGATACTGTAGCCGTTGGCATAACTTTGTATTTGAGCTAACTGAAGAGTTATACATTTGTGTATGGGTTAAAGGAGAATAAAAAATTTCCCTGGCTTACCTCATCTGTCATTCCTGCTCTAATGAGAGTAAACAGGAACTTGAGCAATCGTGCATCATCTTCACGATCCAAATCATCAAGTGGCATTTTCTGCCTTATTGGAGCATCTGGGTCCTAAATATAGATATCAAACAGATTCCTCTATATACAGATTTTAAGGTAGAGTAACAGTAGGCAAATTTATACAGTAGTATCCTCTGGGTTATTTTACAATCCTACTCTTTAGGAAATTAGACAGGATCTTTAAAAATCTTGTCATCAACCTACAGTACTTAACAGTTACAATGCCTGCTTCTCTCCATTTTCTGAAATCACCTCTACCCATAAATCAAAGATTCAGTCCTATCACTACTTTCTTTTAAGTCTTCTCTATCCTAAAGTTGTTTAGAGATAATGCTTAGCCTATCCTGTCTCTTTTAAACCAGACTGCTTTTTTAAGATATTCTGGAAAAAGCCTGCAATACCTCTAAGGATTCCCCTCGAACAGTGACCACCTACTGATTTTTAAAAACATTTTCTTTTATTTAACTAATATTTAAATACAACTAGTTAAGACAAACATTTATTTGTGGAGCATAATATTCAGAACAAGTCATTTAAAGATAGAAAGTAAAGCCCTATCTAGTCATTTAATATATATCCCTTCTACTAAGTTTTTATTATCAAATTGTCAGATCCCATTGTTTCCTTATTATTATTAGTTGCTCCAATTAACTTTATTTTTTCTAACTCAACAGTCTCATTTTTTAAATTAACTGTCTGTCCACCTTCCATTCTACTCTGGCCTATGTTCTAATTTTTCATTCATTCATTCTGTAAGCACCTGCTCATTCAAGCATTCACACACATAGTCAAGAAACTGGAGTTCTTTGAACTGGTTTATTGAAGTGTAATGAACAGTACAGAAGGCAAGCTGTGAATAAAGACTTCCCGCCAAAAACCTACTTTAAACTACATTCCCTTAGCTAGTTCCCTTTCCCACAAAACGTGTCACTCCCCCTCCCAACCAGATGGCATTTCTGTCGTATCTCAACCTCCTGTCCTTGATGTGCTTATAGCCAAAACAACCCCTTACATTCCAACTTCACATACCCCCTTCCATCTCCTTCCCATCCTGCAACCTGTCAGAATGACACAGTGGGAGATGCCCTGATAAGGGTTTCTGTGAAACCTTTGATCAGGGAATCTGACACATTCATTCATTCCTTATTTATTTATTTATATCTCAAATTTGTACTACTGTCCATCGCCCCCTGAGGGACTCTGAGCGGTTTACAATAATTAATCAATGAAAACATTAAAACCATAATAATAAAACATACAATATAATAGAATATAAGATTAAAAAATAAAATAGAAATCCAGATGGCTATATATTCTTACTTAACGCTATTAATACATTTAATTATCCCTCAATAATGACTAATCTGTTTAATTAGAATGTGTATCAAAGATGACAATAAAATTGTCATGAGTACTGATGGTGAGCAGGAGGGGGCCCCTATCCAGGGGGGAAAACGCATGATGTCCTAACAGTCAGGAACCACGCTGAGACAAGGAATAGGTCTCTAGAGTTTTATTACTGCTACATCAGACAGAAAATCCTAACAAACAGAAGAAGCGTGGGAAAAACCCAGACTGATAAACCCCAAAAGTTAAGGCGGGTCTGATCTGTGTCTCTTTGAATGGCTGCTTAACTCCTCAGTACTACGCATGCGTTTTCCCGCCTGGATAGGGACCCCCTCCTGCTCACCATCAGTACTCATGACAAAAATATTGTCTATTGTAATGGTTTTTTAACAAATTGATTTTTGTGTAAGAACGTTTGGCCAGTAGTTTAGCTATTTAAGGCCTGGAAATGGTGCATTGTACTTACTAGTTCAGTCACCAATGGACGTAAACTCCCAGTGAATGTGTTTAATTGCCGCTGCTTCAAAATGTGTAGTGTATTCTCCCTGAAAACAAAAAAGGTCACTATTTCATCAACAGCATTTACTGCATCAAATATTCTATTGCTGTAATTACATGATAGTCAGTTTGGTGCCATGGTTAAGGCACCAGGCTAGAAACTGGGAGACTGTGAGTTCTAGTTCCACCTTAGGCACAAAGCCACCTGGGTGACCTTGGGCCAGTCACTCTCTCTCAGCCCTAGGAAGGAGGCAATGGCAAATCACTTCTGAAAAGGCTTGCTAAGAAAACTGCGGGGGCTTGTCCAGGCAGTCTCCAAGAACTGGACATGACTGAACAGATCTTTAAAAAATTACATATTGATCTATTCCAATAGTTCAACCTTTGATCAAATGGAATTCAAGGTGTCTTTGTTACATCCACCATCAGCCACTTCCTTGATCACTATCACCCATCCTTAGTCTTTAAGGCAATAATTATGTACTTATTTTTCCACGACTTTACTTCAATAATTTTTGCAATGCAAGGTTTCCATGTATGTATGTATGTATGTATATGTGTATCAGAGACTTATATTGGAGACATATATAGTTCCTCTAAATAAAATCTAATGATAAAATCTTCTTTATAAACCAGCAATCCAGTTCTTTCCATTTACCAGCATTCTAACCATTTCTCACCCAAACAGGGTTTATTTCTGCCACCTACTTTCTGGCAGTAGCAACTATCTCATACCTCCTCTTACATGGCATACGGCATATAAGATCCACTTATAGGATCCTTAGATCCATATCCTCTTATATGGCATGTATAGCACAGGGACTGGATACCCGAGAGACCGCTTTTCTCCAATTGTTTCTGCTCAACCAGTATGTTCCAACAGAGTGGATGTGTTCCAGGTCACCTCCATTAAATGTTGCCATCTTGTGGATCCTAGGAAGCATGCCTTCTCTGTTGCAGCCCCCACCCTCTGGAACAGCAGCCCCCTGAGATAAGGACAGCACCCTCTCTCCAGGCTTCTGGAAAGCTTTGAAAACCTGGCTTTGGCCTGGGGTTTATGTTTCTTATTTGTTTAATGGCCCTTGTTTTGTTTTGTGGATTTTGTTATTAGAGTATTTTAGTCCAGGCTGCCTGTTGATTTACTGTCTTCAACTGTTTTTGTCTTTTTTGTTTTGTGCACTGCCCAGAGTCCACTGGAGTTGGGCGGCCAATATATTTAACTAACTAACTAACTAAATAAATAAAAAAAAATATACTCATAAATAGGGATACATTCAACATCAGTTCAAAACAACAATAACTCAATTCTGTAAAAATATAATTTATGCTAGGACACAACCACTACAGTTTCCAACATATAACTACAATAGTAAATACACCTAGAGATATTGGTCCCTTAGTAGAGGGCAGAAACCAGTATTGTCTGCCTTACTTCTGCAAATCCAAGACAACAGACACCTGGAATAAAAGTAGAAGCAAGCTTTTTGCAGCTGCTTTTTCTGCAGCTAAAGGTGAACCCAATCAAGAGAAAGTTGTGATGTGTGTTCATATTGTGAGACATAAAGACATTTTAATATTTTATATGCCTTTATCAGTTTAATACATACTGTTTTAATATATGCTATAAATTAAAATCCAATATATTTTTAACAATTCATCTTGGGGTCTAGAAGTTATCACAATTTTGTGTTTTGGCACAGAGTACATGGATTTTACAAGCTTCTAATATTTAAAATATGCGGATTACCTAACAATAATTATAGACAAAACAACTGTTTGATGTATTTATCAATCAGATGATACAAAGTATCAGTAACAAATGCTCTTGAATGCTCAATAGTTGGTCAATAACTTACCAGTATACAGTCTTTGCATAAAATTCAATATTATCAGAGAAGTCTCCAATTTCATCTTTTGCAATGCTCTCTAACCAGTCTACCACCAACTGAAAATTAAATTTAAAAATAATCACAAAAACAAGATAAGTAATTTACCTCCAGCAACACTCCCACTATGGGATAGTCAAAGATGCTTAAATCCAATCTTTACACAGAGGTGAATTCCATTAGGCTTAGCTGTATTTTCTCCTGAATATGTGCTGATAGGACAGCACAGCCTATTTCAGATCACTTCCTCAACTCCTCACACTCATCCATCCATTTCAATCCACATTTAAGTTTGGGTTTGGCCTCAAAATGGCTGGCTTTGTCAATGGCCTTTTTCAGAGTCGTGGAGAGATGGGAATGCAACATTGCTGTTTCCCCTTAGCTGCCTCAGTGACACTGGCTGTATGAAAACATGGTATTTTGTCAATCAACATTAAGGACAGAATGACAGAGTGGTTTTGCTGCTATCTGTCAGTCCTAGGAAACAGCACTGAGAGAATTTCTGCTAAATTCCACATCACAAGTGTTGTGAAGGCACTTAATTCAGCACTTAAGCTCTTTATAAATCTTCCTTTGTCATACCTGGCTTTGTCGAACCAATGAGTCTCTCTGGAACAGATTGTTCACAACAGTCTTTTCACTGGCATTTATAACCTATGGAAAAATAAATCCATTTTCAAATGACTGAAATAGCATTCATATAACATTTTAATATTTTCCATATCTATTCAATAGTATCCATCTATCAACACAATGGCACTCAGCAACAAACTAGACTACTACTCTCATAGCACTTTCCAAATCTGCTTGTGGAGACGGAATCCTGAAGTGCAGCTTGGGGCAAGAGAGAAGCGAAAGTTCTATTTTAGAAACGGAAGTCTTCCAGCATACGGCAGTGCTGGAGGTTACTATTTACCTTTTGGACCTTTCAGCAACATCTGAAAAAATTTACAGCTATTTTAATTATTTAATTCCATAGTTTTGTCTAGTTGTACTAGACATTTTGAAGAGAGCAATATTTGGTTAAAAAATAACATAGTTGTCTTTAGACTTGTGTGGTTTTTCATAAAGAAAATGGGGTTGACAAAACTTACTGCAAGATCAAACATAGTTTCATCTTCCATAGCAGACTGTATCCTATCTCTAGGTTTAAAAGACAGAGGAAAACATATTAAAATTATACATTAAAAATCTTATACATTTACATATACACACATACATACATATACTGTATATATATAGGGATTCTGGAGAAGATGGCAATAGAATGACAGCTCTTTAATGAGCTATCTTTTAACTAGTTCTTTTATCAAGTAGTTTTAGTCCTTTTTTTCTGGTTTTATTCAGCACACACACACACACCTTACTGCAGTGCAAATTAAAACACATAGGCTAGGATTCACGTACACTCTAGGTGCAGTTTTCATGAGATCCTTATAATTCTATTTCTCTCTCACACAGAGAGTTTCGCAGAAATTACGTGTGCCTCTTCCATTTTCCCACGTAGTCTTGCTTTTGATGCCTTACAAGTAGTTTGTGCTACGTGTTCCAGAGGGCTTTAAAACAGTACTGTTGGAAATCTTCAAGATTATTTGATACACTCTTTCACATTCTTCAAATTATGTGACATAAGATCTTATTCAGCTAGTACATTCTACACTGATTTACCTGTATCACCCAATCACCAAGATAAATAATCCTAAATCCATTTTAGACTGAAAATACACTTCCTAAGTAATAATCCCCCATGAATGCAGTAGGAGTCAAGTACAGAGAGGATCGCACTGCAAATTTAAGAATAACACTGTTTCCCTGAGTAATATTCTTTCTGAAATGGAACAAAACGAATCTTTTCTTAGTGTTTCTTATAAATTGTTTACTTCATGTAAGAAACATTTATTTTTCATTCGGGTATGGATCTAACATAATAAACTAATAAGCTGAGGAAGGATTTGAGTGGCTTTTTTAGAGAGTTACCTGTAAATTGATGACAACAGTCTCCATGTTACCATTTCTTGCTTGAGAAGCCACAATATACTGGCAGTTTTTGAAAATTTCTGTTGTCCAGGAGTTGCTCGATACACTATTTTTTGAAGAATGTTTACCTGATATTTGAAAAACAACGAAGAGCTACTTTATTTTGATTATGCTTTATTTTAATATATTTTATTGTTTGCATTATAATTTATTATATTGTTTAGTATAAAGTAACAATTTATTGTTTCTTGCATTTGGCATCCTGGGTATGTGTATGTTCCTCTTAGTTGGTGGGATGCAACCAACAGTTTGCAGGATAGATTCTAGAGCAGAGTTCCTAACTTGCACAGAATAGCGCAAGCACATTTGGACTACAGTTGGGCTTTGATTCTATGGGGGATATTGGCCAAAGGGTGTGAAAACTGACTATGCTATCCTTATCATTAGCAGGGAATGCTGCATATGGCATGCATACTTCTAAGACTGGTAACCTAGTCTACACTGTCTTTATGTTACTAAAAAGTATTATGTGAAAGCCTTGTTTGACCAAAGCTTTAAACACTACAAATCAATATCTGTAAGCCCATCTACTTATGACCACAATATATGGAAAACTCTTGGAATGTAAGAAGTGTAACTGAAGGCCCCAAGAGCTGAATATTTCCTCACCTCTGCTTTACAGCATAAACCCAAAAGAAAAAAGAGGGAGCAAGTTTCCTTTCAAAACAAGCTTACAATCAAAAGTCTGATAGGAAAAGTACAGGTAGAGGGAAGAAGATAGATAATAAAGTGGAAATGGTGGTGATGATGACTAATATTATTTAACCCTTCCCTTTAAACCACACATTTCAAGTAATTAGTTCTATCTGTACCCAATAAAAACTGGGAAGGTGTCTCTCTTGATTATCTACAGACTCTCAAAGATAGAAGAGTAAGCGTCCTTCCATGTCCTACAGCATTTGATGAAGGCCAAACTTACTACTCATGCTCTGTGCATATTCAGAAGAAAATGATTTTGGTTAAGCAAGCAATTATTGACAAAAATAACAGAATTCTATATACCTGGCTACTGCAAGTATCTTCATACTCATCTATAAGTTCAAAAACCGTATTTGAACTGTGCTTTAACAGGGAATGAAGAAAATCAGAATACATGCTCCGAGCAGCTAGAATCACAGAAAAAAAGTGTTCATTAGAATGATTTGCTTTATACAATTGTTGCTTGCTATAGGTTTACATTTAAATTAGACTTTTTATTCATAATACTATACATTGAAGTAACTGAAATTTGCCTTAAAAGGGAAAAATACATGCATGAGAAAAATGAAGTTAAACAACAACTGAAGTTTTAGAATGAGAAACTGTGTACCAAGTAACATAGCCAAAAGCTGAAGCACAAAATAAAACAGAAAAATCCAAATGAGTGGAAATACATGCTCTGGCTTAACGTAGAATTTATCCATTTAATATCTAGTACATATAGGACTAAGCTTGATTATGACTGTCTTTTCCAAGAAATTGCTTCCCTATTGGTATAACCCATGAGAATACATGAAGAAAAGCTTGTCCCTTCTGTTCTGCAGAGTCCATTGTACATTAAACAACTCACAAAACGTGTATTTTATCTTGTTCATAGGCTCCTTGATCAATATCGTTAAACTGTTATTCATAAAACATAAACTGTTATTCATAAAACATAAAGATAACCATCTCTTACCAGCTTCCCCAGGATCATCCTCATTCAGGAGGACAGCACTCTTTGTGACATCTTCTGCTGCACTATAATCTAAGTTTGTGAACATGACTGAATGTGGAGGTGTAAGTGCAGCTCTCCAGTCACTGTCATCTAACTAAGACACAAAGTATCTTGTCAGTAGCAAGGTGGATTTGTTTTCTAACCGCAGTCCATTGTAAGATACATATAATGATTTAATGATTATAGTACACCAAAATGCTAACTAAAAATTGGGAGAAACGTGTGGTAGCCATTGGCTTTCACAGAAATGATTTTTAGCAGAACGTTAAAACATATTTTATTGACACTCAGAACACTACAAATGGCCATTTTGAGCTTAGAACCATATCCCTACTATCCATGTAGTAAAATGTAACCTAAAAGTTCCTTTTTCTAGCTGCAAAAAAGCTCTTATTTCAACAAATATAAATTTCCTATTATTTTTAAAGGGTCTATATATCAAGGCAAGGTTTTGTGATAAAAAAAATAAAAGACAACAAATCAATCAATCAACAAAGTAAGGATAATGCACCTTCCAAAGCAGTAGAGAACACTGACTCTACTTCCCATCCATTAGGTTAAGGACTGACAAGATTTTGCAGCCTTCAAGGTGACAGAAGGAGATAAAGTGATTCTTTAGTTTAGTAGCAGTATCCTTACTAGCAATAACTAGAGCCATCCTATCTGGGCTGCAAAACTCCAGACAACCAGGAGACAACAGCAAAGAGTACCGGTAGCCTGGATTTTACAGTCAATACAGAATAGCCATGGGAATAAACTATAGCAACCAATCATATTCCTCTATGTCATAACCACATAATGGGGAAGGGAGGGGTTTTCCTGCATATTTTCAGCCTCTTTTGATTCCAGGCAAATACTGCAGCATAACTCATAAAATCCACAGTAACTATGGTGGCAATTGTGATTTCTCTACTTACTGACCAAATGACTCATTCATGAAAACTATACTATATTCTTACTCTGCTATCTTATGTTGAGGAATAGTTATGATCAGATGAGCTCTTATAAAGTTTTTCACATTAACTTACTGAAATTTAAAAACACACTGGAAAGGGAAAACCCTACAATGTTGAAAGGGCTGAATATACACTTTAGCCAGAGAGCATGGCATATCACTTGGAGAAAATAATGTGGTGAATGTTCTACTAGGAGAACATAACAAACAGGTACCTCAAGCAGGATCACTTGTTAAGTGGAAGGATGCACTGCCACAATTTATTGCAGATCCCACTTCTACTATTCCTTTCTCTTAGAACTGTACAATACCAATCTTTCCAAAACCTCTTATAGGAAGAAAAGTCGGAGAAAGACTCTTACTCTGCAACTTTATGCATATCTATTTAGGCATGAAAGACGGCTGGGTGACCTTGGGCCAGTCACTCCCTCTCAGCCCAACTCACCTCACAGGGTTGTTGTTGTGGGGAAAAGAGGAGGAGGAAGGAGTATTAGGTATGTTGCCGCCTTGAATTATTTATAAAAAAATAATACAGGCAGGATAGAAAATAAATAAATAAATATCTCCATGAACACATTAAATGCAGCTGGATGGATTTCTGAGATTACTACTTCATGAGTATAAGGGTAGGGGGTTCAGCTATCCTATGCCCCACAGTATATTCTTACCACAGACAAATTTCCAAGGTGCCCAGGAGTATTCACAAAGTAAGGCGATTTCCTCCCTGTACCTAGGTTGGTAGACATATTTGATTGCTTCGTAACATTTTGACTTCGTGGAGTAACTGGAAAAGAAATGTTTTTGATATTTTTTTTCTGAAAAGCAGATATCTTTTGGGTTCAAAACTTTTAATTTTATATTGAAAAATGAATTCTAGATGACAGCTAGAATACAGTAAATTTAAAGGACTATTTTATTGAAGGAATTTTACTGTATGCTAGCTGTAATTTTTAATACCTATAACTATGCATTAAGTATAAAGAATCTTACCAGAATGAGAAAACAGCCCTGGAGTCCTGGGAATTAATCCTCTCATTGACATGCCACTTAAACTGTCATCCAGAGCAGCCAAGACTAAGAAAGGGAGCTAAGCTAAGAAAATCCACATAAAGTTCTGCCTCAGACAAAGTTCTTGCTACTGTATCTAAGTTTCGTAAGCACAGCCCTCTTTCATCAGATCCTTAAAATGCCATTTTTTCCTAGTTAGTTAGCTACTGAGGGCCAAGCCAGTTGATGCTATTCACAAAGTTTGTTTCTTTTCTAAATAAAAACCTTGACTCATTCCATGAACTGGGAATAGGGATAACCTGATAATTAATGGCAGACAAAAATGGAATTTAGCTTTTTATTCTCTGCTGCAGTTCTAAAGGGGTAAAAAAAAGCTCTCAGAAAAGACTTGCTTTCCAGAAAAATTTCCACTGGATTTATGATTAAACATGCACATTTCTCTTCCATAAGCAGGAAAAGAAACCTTTATCTATTAGAGTTTTACTATGATTAATTCCTGACATCCACCATTTGTAAGCCCTCTTAATAAAGTCTCCCAGTGTTGAAAATTAGCTCACAAGCTATCCCAACCTATGTAAGGCTTTTGTTTTAATTTTGCTTAAGTTATTTTACAGAGTGGCATTATAAAATAACAAGTTTCCTTTAATGAGAACCATAAATGAGTCCAAGGAAAAGCAAGTAGCAGCAGATTTTCTACTATTCTACTATAAAAAAATATTCTGTCTCATCACCAGATTACAACTTTATCCAAAATTTCACACAATAGTTATATTATTACCCTACAATTTGAATTATTTCTTTTAAAAAGCTTCTGATTTTAAAGGGGCCTCAGTCACTTATTTCTCCTACTTGCAACACGGTAGAGAGTTCCCAGGAGTTAGGCCAACTCCTTAGCTTTCCTTCTTGGCCAAGAACAGAACTGGATAAAAAGTTACATAAAAGAAGAAAATGCTCACTCTATGTTAGGAAAGCCTAAAGAAAAAAAAATGCTTTAGTTTATGCTAAGCAGTTTGTTGAACAAGCCATAATAGTCTGATTTATACATGATGCTAAGCCAGAAACATGGTTTACAGAACATAATGGCTGTGTTCACATTTTATGCTATGCCACAATCAAGAAAGCCATATTATAATTAGTGCAGTATATAAACAGCCATTCTCTGTGATTTTATCATACAAAATGTGTATGGTAGTTTGAATATTAGATTAAATCAGTAAGAAATGCTTGCCATCTAATTCATATCTACATAAATTCCAAACAAGGAGAAACACTGCAAGATTTTAAAGTTTGAAATCACATAGAACTTTGCACCTATTTTAAGTACAGGTGAGAATTATTTTTTTTTTAAAGAAAAGAAAGGGGACACTATTTTTTTGAAGCACATAAAAATAATGCGTATCTTCCAAATTACATCGTTTGTAGGATTTAAGTTATATCTTAATGACTATAACAAAGGATACTAGAAACTTTTTTTTGAGTATTTTGCTTTCGAACTGGCTGAATCACTTCTTGTGAAGACATATTTTGAAAATCATTCCTGAAAAGAAAAGAATCAAATTATTTTGAACTTTGCTCAATTTTTTGCCCCTACGGACATAGGATGGATAGCTCTGCCTCCTTTCGATTTCTTAAAAACAAAAATATTTGGGAAATTTAGACTTCACTGTATCTAAATTTCTAAATTTCTTTTTTCCTTCATGCAAACAGTATTCACGACCAACCACATGTCTATGTGAAGACTTCTGCAAAGAATGAGGAGTGAGAGCCATATCCTGTTAAATCCAGCTTCTGATCTGATTTCTATGTTTGTGTATACCCGTACCTATGTATGTATACACACACACATACTATTTATGACAGGGGAGAATTCAACATATCCTTTTCATCACCTGCAGGACTATAATATGGAAGTGGAGAAAAGAGTGAAAAAAAAGTATCATCATCATCACCTAGATGATGAAATAATCCCTGAGTAGGTTTTAATCATTTACTTTTTATATCCAAAAATGATTAAGAAAACAGTAAAATAATCCAAAAGATATAATCACTGGGAAACTATTTACGTTAAAAATATTAAGATTAGTTATTCTTAGAACTCTAGCAAGTGGAAATAGTACCAAATAACAAATGTGATATTCCAAAGACACTTCAACCAGGTAAAAGCCCCCTTTTTTACCAGCTAACACGGCTGCCTTTCAAAAAGCAAGGCATCTAAAGAATAGCTTCAGGAGGATAATCCTAGCAGACTGATGTGGGTGGAGGTCCAGCATCTGTGGTGCCTACACCATGTATAGTTGGGGGGGGGGAGGTCTTCAATTTCCCCGGTTTTTTATAAAACTTGATGCCAAACATACCACCTCAGGCCACTAAAAGTATGCCAATAATTGAATGAGAATAAAAATTAGACCTAGCCCTCTTGAGTTATATATAAAAAGCGGGATAAAAATCCAGTAATAATAATAAATCTGCTACTGTGCGTCCATTAAGCAAAATTATCGTTGAATAAATTTATGCAATAATAAACATGTCCACTTTTAAGGCGCCCACCGAACCCTTCGTTATTAGCCTATTCCAAAATACCTCACCGGTCCATTTCTGCATTTCAGGCCAGAACCACCAGTCTAACCCCAAGTCGCTGCTTGAGAGTTCCCGCTCCCGGAAGTAGGTACGGAGACCGGAAGTGAAACACATAGTTTGGAGGAAAGGGGAGGAGTTGGAGCCGGGAGACGATGTCTCTGGTTCTGAACTAACTGCCTTGTGAAAACCCTGTTGGTTTTTCTAACGCTAGCTGTAGTTCCCAGAATGCTAATGTGCTTCCGGTTTGCGGAGTGGAAAGTAAAGATAGAAATTCTACAAATCCATTAGAACCATAGACGCTAATCGAGTTCTGCTCCCCAGAAGGGCAGGTAGGACGCCCCTACCGCTTTGGAGGATTATATCCCCGTCTGAACACCAATGGGGTCAGTATGATGTTTCCTGTTGCTTCGATAGGCGAGAATTTGACGCCCGCTAGTTTTGAAATCCTCCTGTTTGGGAATCAGCATCTGAAGGCAGAAACAATGGGTTATCATCTGGACTCTGTAGCAAGAAACCGAGTTGTGTGCAGATAGATTCTGTGCTATATTTGGAAAATTAACGTAGGAGAGAGGTGGATTTTATCTGCGGCAGTCTGGAATTTCTTACCCAGAAGTAAATCACTAGCGACCAAATTTGGGCTGCAAAAATCCAGCTGATAGGATAACCTAAGTTATTCCCTGTACTGCCATCTAGTGGTTACCGGATTTTTGCAATGCAGATTTGGTAGCCCTACTTGGAACCAAACCCAGTGAACTAGATACCCATAAAATACGCTTATGCTAAGAGATTGAAAAATATATACTCTATGCTTTAACTACTCTATCTTAGAAGTTTTAGGCTGGGTTCATACAAAACCCTAGGCTAGAATATTCATGCTGTGGTGAGTTGTGCAAAGCCCAACAGCTTAACAGCAATGACTGGTTCAGTTAACTATGGATTCACACATTATACACATCTAGCCTACAACATGTGAGAGAATGGTCAATAGAGTATATGGCTTTTCTTGTTTATTTCAAAACCTCAATATAACAGTTTAAAAAACATAAATATTTTTCTTTAATGGAAAGATGTACAAGTTTTCCATTCAAAATGCATATTTGAAGGCCCAAACAAAACGTTGTGTGTGTGTGTGTGTGTGTGTGTGGAGTTAAAAATAAAATCATATAACTTAAAAGTGATATACATGCACCTCATTTATTAGACTTGCTTCATATAACACAGTTCACTAATTCTTTAAACGAATTAAGTTGCTTAAGACTTAACATGAAGACAGAAATAAAATAATCCAATCTAAAAATGTAGTGGCTTGCATAAGAGAGTACAGTAACAGGTATAAGCAGTATGTGACAAGTCTTTCATAGAAAGGGCATGTATAGCTTAATAAATGTATCAATTCAGCCGTTTCCCAGGAGAAAGCGACAAGTAGCACTTTTACTGCTAACACTCTTGTGACTTGAACTTAGCTGTATCAGTTACATTTACCATCTTAGGAATGGTGTTTAAAAAAAAACAGTTGCTTATAAATTCCACTGAATAAAGTAGGACCACAACTAGGAACGTTCCCTGTTTCTTCAACAAAGAGTGGAGTACACAAAAATGTTTTGTATAATAGAAATGGCAAAAGTAGAAGGCACAATCTATAACATTCCCTTCTACATTTTAATTTAATTCTAATTGTGATACACATATACTTGTATTCAGGTTAAAACAATTGGTGAATCCAAAGCAGAAATTTGATGTTTTGATCAGACTGTTGCTTCTCAGTGTTTTAAGGGCAGACACATCTATAGCAAATTAAACTGAGCTAATATTAAATTAGAAATGCTAGTTGCTAAAAAATGAGAGCCAGTTTGGTCTAGTGGTTTAAGCATCAGGCTAAAAACCAGGAGACCATGAGTTCTAGTCCCACCTTAGGCATGAAAGCTGGCTGGGTGACCTTGGGCAAGTCACACTCTCTCTCAGCCCTAGGAAGCAGGCAATGGCAAACCACTTCCAAAAACCTTGCCAAGAAAACTGCAGGGATTTGTCCAGGCAGTTGTCAAGGATCAGACATGATTGAATGGCCAAAAAAAAAAGTCTAAAATACAGAAGGTTCTTTGTCCAGGATTCAGGAGCATTGTGAAGTTTTACAATTCCATGAACAGAGTACCATAATAATTTCCACTTTGATTTGGTCCCATTCTTTTTTTTTATAAAGCTTCCTGGATTCTCCTTACCTGGAGAATTCTTCAGGCTGCAGGGACCCAGCCTGTGCCCAGAAATGCTGTGCCATTGGTGCTGCTTAAAAAAGCAGTACTGCTCAGTCTGCCATTCCCCACAGGAAGCCCAATTTGGTCCCATTCTCAAAGCTAGAAAATGCGAAAGAACTCAACACTCCAACCATAATTCAGTCAGAAAGCATAGTATCGTGTCACCTCTTTCTCTTAAAATGGAAACTAAGCATTGAGTATTTTGTCATGCAGTTAACATTAACTTTTTTTTTGAGCCAAGACTGGATAGAAAAGGAATCTTGTGATAGCATTATAAACAGAATACAAACTTTGTTCCTGATTCTTAACTATTGTACTTTGGTGGCAAAGGTAAAACACTGATATAGTTAAAAGAAAACTAAGTACCGAGAGACTAATCACCCATGGGACGCTCCAAATAAATGGAGAAAACTTAAAGAAGGTGGGTATCTTTCGGTACCTTGGCTCCCATCTCCAAGGTGATGGTGGCATCAGCAGTGATGTGCAAGTGAGGGTGAATGAGACCTGGTTGTGCTGGTGAGAACTCACTGGTGTGCTTTGTGACAAACAAATACCAACCCATCTCAAATCTAAGATCTATAAGACGATTGTTTGCCCTGTGGCACTGTATGGAACCGAGTGTTGAGCAGCAACAAAGGGTATAGAGAGCCACCTCCGTGTTATGGAAATGCGTATGCTCCGTTGGATATCGGGCATCTCCCTGCTCAATCACGTCACAAATGATGCCATCCAGCAACAACTAGGCGTGTCATTAATTACAGAGATGAGAGAAAGCCAGCTTCGTTGGTATGGACATGTCCTTAGAGCGGAAGCTTCCACCGTCGCCAAAATAGCTTACCATCTTAAAATCGGTGGCCGGCAGCCACGTGGGTGACCAAAACAGAGATGGCAAGACACCATCAATAAGGACATGCAAATTGAGGGTCTGTGCCCTGAGGATGCAGACTATCAGGCAAAGTGGCGTTTCAGGATCCAAAAAGCAGACCCTGCGATAACGGGAGAATGCTAGGAAGACAATATTAATAACTGGGTTACTTGGATATTTCTATATTGCATATATTGCACAAGTTTTTCAAACGTTGTGATAGCAAAACCTCTAAAATGACTTAAGATATACTACTATACAACATGCTGGAAGTCACTAGCCAGCAGGAAACCATCTACCAGTGGGTAGATCCATAGATTTAGCCATCACTCAATATTCACCCAGGAATTTACTTTCTGCTTTGCCTGCAGTTGTGCTTTCCCTCTGCATGCTTGATCAACTGTAGAAAATCCTGTAATCCACCCAGCTGCTGACATTTGAACCCCCCCCCCCCCGTGTAATCTAGATTTATAAACTATGTAAAATCTGCCTGAGGGCATTTTGGGCGCACATTTCAGCTATCACACACCACTTCCTAAAATGTTTACAACTAGTACCTCAATTAGACTGATATTTCTACAATGGCAGGGGAGTTAATGGCAGATGTCCCTCCTTGCACCTAGGTTAGAAACAGTTAATCCAAAGAAACAAGAGTCTAAAAATGCTGATTAATAGTATTTATTAGAAGGAAGGTTAAGATTACAAGAGAAGATTCCAGTGAGTACTCTACTTTTAAATGAGACACCTATATGTTTATATATATGTGATTTATGGCAGCAAAACTTGTTTTTTTTTCTCCATTTTTCCAATATAGGGGGTGGAGGCTTGCTTCTTTCATGAAGGAGATGCTGTCTGAATCTGTTGGTTGTCCTGATACTGCTCATCTTTTTAACATTATAAGAACCAATAGTTACATTTGAATACTTTATCTTAAGATCTCTTCTAAATTCATGATTTTGAAGAATGTAAAAGCTGTTTTTTTCCAATGTACAGAGAACTTCTGTAAATGATCTAGAAATAAGAATTTTGTTACTCTTGTATTTATAAACTTAACATAGTTCAAGCTTTGGCATATTCCTCTACTTTGTCTTAAATGTTGATACTCTTAATAACTTTTTCTTTTATTTTCTTCAATCAGAAGGCAACATTGGAAAATAAAAATATTCTGAATATGAAAGATGCTTCCTCTTTGTGTGGAAGATGCATCCACGCAATAATTTCCCAGTACAGGAAAGTGGATTTTTATCTTATTTGGCTGTCAGGCTTTTCATTCCTTCCAGTCCTTTTCATGGCACAGCTGCAACTAATACAACGGAAGAGCCCATAATCAAGTTATGAAAAGCCAGAATTCCCAGTCAATAAGGGCATTTTATGTCCTCAGAGTTTTCTTGGGGATGGATATCCTTCAAACAGGAAGCAATGTTCATTGTACGTAAAGACTTTTCTCAACTTCATGTGAGGGAGACAGCTTACACAAGAGGTTGTGTACAAAAGCCAATGATAGGTGGATTAGAAACATAAGTAGTTCATATTGAAGTTGAAAGACCTTTTTTGGAGCCAATGGAATTCAGTGAGAAACCACCTGCTTTAAACTCTATGAAAGAAGCCACTGCAGAGACATAAGTATCAATCCCACAATGCCTTATAAATGTGGAAGTTGATGAGTCTCCTTCACATTTTTGAAGGGGAACAATGCTGAAAAAACCACCGTCACTAAGTGAGATGGGCGGTGGCTAAATTTGATATATAAAACAAATACCTACCAATACTTTGGCTGCCATAGTGGAATACATTGTATTTCTCTCATTCATGGAGCTACTGAATTCAAATTAGAATGTAGGAGGGATATTGGGAATTCAAATTCAAAATTACCGGTAAAAGATTGGATCAGTGATAGTCATCTCTCTGAAAACCATGGTCACCATGGTAAGGAACTAGCGGGTGTGCATCTGTTCTCTGCTCTGCCCTTGAGGACTGGTGAGAGGAATGGAACTGGAGGAAAGGCATAAAACCCTGCCCCTTGGTCAAGAAATTTACAAAACATACACAACTTCTAGTCCTGGAATCCAAAAAAATGTATTTTGCCTTGGCAATCTGTTTTAGGTTTTGGAAATATAGCCTGAAACTTCATTTTCCGAGGTCTATTAAGCGGTGACTCTCAAGAAACCCACCTTTACATTGGATTCCCCTCAAATGTATTGCAGTGTTTTTCAGGACATATTGTATTTTGTCCATGAAAAAAGTGTCATTACCTATAAATGAAAGATCATGTCCCACATTTTTGCTATCACAACCATCTTGAAGTTCCCAAGTGTATTATGTGAAGTCTCCAACACCTTGGGTTAAATGACTCTCACAGTGAACCCCCACCCCATAAACAGCAGTATTGGTAACAATTATTCTTGGGAGTTCTTGAAAGGGCATTTGCTTTCTCATCATAATAAGGACTTTTTGATTTGGGAGCCGCAAGAAATATTTTGAATTATCATCTACAGACATGGAAGTATCAGCTTATCGGAGTACTGATATACCCTAGTCCTAAGCAAGAAATCATGAAGCACCCAGGACTTGTGCTAAAATTATGAAAGTTGTCAATTCCTATAGAGCCAGATTGAATCTTATCTCTATGGGTAAGCAGTTAAAGTCCTCTTTTATACAGATTTCTAGCTCTGCATACAAGTGTATGCTTGCATGAGTCAAAGAAAGGTAACTTTTCTTGCAATTGCCTAGAAAATCGTATGTAGAAAGACAGAACAAATGTACAGATGTGATTTTTTTCCTTAGAAAAGAGGAGTGGGTGGATACAGAAGCAGATAATCACAATTCTGATATACATGAATGTCTTACAATCACAGATGTGCTACCACTAATCCATTAGCTTCAAAAAAGCCTGGGAACTGAGGACAGTCCAAGGAAATAAAGCAGTCAAATAAGGTACAAAAGAAACAGTTAAGAGAAACAGAACATTATCCAGGATAAAGGAAGGGAAGGAATAAGGAGCCAGATATGATAAAGATCTGGTTATGCATTCTCTTTCTCGGACAATAGAGAAAACCAACCTATTGTGTTGATTTCTCCAGTGCACCAGCCATGGAATATTCACATTTCTCAATAGATGCAGATCCAACTCTGCAAAGTTTCTATTGAAACAAATCATTGGAACATTAGTAGTTTGGTGTAGAGCCATGATTATCTTAGATATAGACAGGCAACGGGAGATCCTTCAAATATTTTATACTACTGTTCCCACAATGTTTCATCACTGGCTAGTGCTTATGGAGTTGATACACTAGTTGGGCTACCAATTTGGACAATGGTAAAACTGGTCTGAGCTGTATAAATCTGACTTATTCTATTTCTTGGATCATTTTAACATTTTGTTACTGATACCATTAAAACATTACACAAAACAATCTGTTACAGAACAGGTAGTTGTAATGCAAGCCCTTGCATGGCAATCCAAATTTATTGAACTACTGATGCTAAGTCATACAAAATTGCACCACTTTTAATTAAGGCTTTTAGTTTACATTTGGCCACCTCAAAGCAGTTGTAACATTAGGTTGTCAATTTAAATACTGTGGCTCCCTGTTGGATTTTACACGCAATCTTTACACCCAAACAATGCATACAAAGCAACAAGGCATTGTTAAATAAATCTGCAAAAAGGTAATTACTGCAACTTAGGCCTTGGGACCAATTACACATGATTAAAATTACTTCCCACATTCACATCCACAGTACTCGTCCACCATTTAACATCTCAACCAAAACGTTACACATATAAAACAATCACTAACAGGCAAAAGTACTAAACCTGTATATTTGGTATTGCAAATACACTTATGCATGAGCAAGCAAGGGAATTCACAGTGAGAATCTACAGCTGCAGAAGCCCAAAAATGATTTACAAAAAATTGTTAAATCATTAAAAAATTGTTTTAAAATATACACTTCTTGTTGTAGACCCCCACTGTACACACAACTATAAACACTGTTCCCTATGTAAACAAGGAAAAGGAAACATACAATAAAAGGTTGAAAAATCTGGACATTTCCTTCCCAACAGATATTAAAGGCAATGTCTTTAGACAGACATTATACTGAAAGGACTCATTTTAAAGACTAGATCACTGTCTCCACAGGTTTTTTTATCCTAAAATTAAAAAACTATATAGCTGTTGTGTTAATCAAAGCGCTTTTGTACAATACAATGATGATCCTGTATTTTTTCTTAAAAAAGTTACAATAAGCTACAAATACCAATGAAGCAAAGTTATCTGGAGTAGTCTATATAGGCGCTCTTTGGACTTTCTTTTATTATGCTAAAATAGTGGTGCTTTTAGGATTTACATTATTGTACTCTCCAATAGGAAGTATGGGGTTTGTTGCAGTATACAGTACAGGTTTCATACATGTACAACATTGGTAGATGAACAATGTCTCTCACTGGTAATACTGGATGTAGGCTCTGGTTTTACCAGTTGCATACACTTAGATTATGTATATGTAAAAATCCCTTCTGACACTGGAAAGTGATTAGAATGT
Organism: Candoia aspera; assembly: GCF_035149785.1. NCBI lineage: Eukaryota > Metazoa > Chordata > Lepidosauria > Squamata > Candoiidae > Candoia > Candoia aspera. The sequence goes on from NC_086159.1 coordinate 46,456,761, forward strand.
GCAAACTGATGTAGCTGTCATCCATTTTATAAGGGTACCACCACAGGAAAGTCCATTTAAGATGTTGGTAGGTTTAATAAAGTTGGAATGCTGGCACTGTTGTAGTCGGCAACAGTTCTTCAGACCTACAGCGAGGACAAACAACAGAGAATTAGCTGCTACGTTTACCTAAATAGTTAAAGGGTTCTTGCATTTTAAAAAGTATAGAATAGTTTTAGTTTGTGTAACTTGGGTTACCTACTGCTGTTCAATTAAACTTGGTTCAATTGCTCATGCATGGAATCCACAATAAACAAGAACTTGCAAGAGCTCTTTGCAGCCAACAGATTTTGTGAAAAAAAATGTACTAGTAACCCCTTTTATTTACATTATACTTATTTAAATTAAGCACATGGAAATTTTACCAGACCAAAATTGAAGGACTACATCCCATTCACCCACAATAGGATTCTTCTTTAGTCTCTTCATTTTTCCCTCTCAATTTTTTTTCTATAAAATCCCAAACCTTCTAGCATGTATCTATATATGCAGGAGATGAGGAATCCATTCTTCTGGCAACATTAGCTTGTGGATACCAACAGATAAAAGTTCAAACACTAGCTATACAGATCCTGACATAGGTAAATAAACAGGAACATAGCAATGGAGCTTATTTAACTAATTCACAGAAAGAACAAAAATAAAATGTATAGGAAGGTAAGCACCCCAAGGATAATAGGCCTGGATAAAGAACTGAGTACCAAACTATAATGCTATTTTGGGTTGTGCTAGTAACTAGGAGAACAAACAGCTGCTGGTTAAAATAGAAGGTATTATTATTTCAGGATAATGTAGCAAGCATGGTACAATAATATTCTATTCAATTTTTAAAACTTCAGGAGATAATTACAGAACCTATGAATTGATGTGAGCTGCTCTGAAATATTTAATTGCTGAGCGGAGTACAATTTAAAGTAAGATATAAATACTGCTATACTTCCATCAACAAAAATAGTTTGTGGTGTTAAATGGGGGGGGGCAGAGAGAGAACACCTACCTTACCTTATTAGTATCTGTTTCAGAGAGCTTGGGGTTGGGGGGGCAGAGAGAGAAAGAGAAAGTACCCTTGTTCCAGTGAAGTCCACTAGGATGATACTGGGTATTACCCAGTTGGGAGTTTTAACTAATTTGTTCTTTCTACTGCTGCTAGATCTTCTGGCAATGAGAAGCTAATTGGCAGATAGAAATCTACCCTCCTTGCTCTTACCCAGCCCTGTCCGCTTTTCATACATGGCCTTCTGCTTACCACACAACTGAATGTGAAGTTCTACTCAGCAGTGACTCTTCGTATAATTTTTCTGTTTTCCAATTTCCTTAATTATTATTTTATCATAATTACAGGAAATATCTGTGCTGATATCTAAACATTTATGGTTAAAGATATTGTAATTCTTCTAATGCATCCCAAAATAGATTTTACTTTTCACTCTTGTTGACTACTTGATACTAGAATACAAGTTATGCCATCTTGCTAATTCTACTTACGAGTATTACTGTTTTCTTACTTGAGTTTTTTAATTCTTTTTTTCAGACAGTTATTGAAATCTAACATGACTTTTATAGCCCAAATATCAAAGCAGAATTCCCTATTATTGTCATGAGTACTGATGGCAAGCAGGAGGGGGCCTCTATCCAGGGGGGAAAACGCATGCGTAGTACTGATGAATTAAGCAGCCATTCAAAGAGACACAGATCAGACCCGCCTTGACTTTGGGGTTTATCTGTCTGGGTTTTTCCCACGCTTCTTCAGTTTGTTGGGATTCTATTTAATGTAGCAGTAATAAACACTAGAGACCTACTCCTCGTCTCAGCGTGATTTCTGACTGTTAGGACAATTATTGAAAAACTGCTCCAAGGACCTAACAGAACAGCATGGAGCTTTGCAAGGGTTCTGCTGCGTGAAGGAGGACAATTGTAACTATTACAACTTTTTCCTTTATATTTGCATAGAGGGACATTCGGATCCAAAATCTATTCTATAAACAGTGTACAATTTCCACCATATTAAATGGATGCATATTGTTAGTTAAAAGATCAGAAACACTTCAAGAGGGATTTAAAGATATCAACAGGAGAATATTTTATAATTCACCACTAGAAGTAACTTTTATAGCAGGCTATGTTCCACTTGCAAACTTACCTGGCTCAGTGCTACAGTACATACATGTATTAAAGTAACTGACATGATGACTTTTTGCGTGCTTTTCCAGGCACAGGAGTTTTTCTGTTAATTTGTCGCACAAGGTCATAAAAGATCTGTAAACAAGAATTCACTTCAAATATAAGATATAATGAAAAGTTAAATCCTGCTATGCATATCTTATAATCTATTAAACTGAATCCCGATTAGCCTTAGGAGCAGTCTCATTTCACTTATATAACATTTTAACATTTCTGTTAGAGTAAAATAGGTACATATTACTTCCTCTCTCATTTAATATGAAAACACACTGAGATGCAAAATTTCCATAACTATGAAATCCCAAGTGTTGTTCAAGAAATGAATAGACCTACTATAAAATTATATAGCACTGTATTACAATTAATGATATTTGAGAATCTTTATTCAACAATTTCCTGTCTTTTCAAATATACTCTTCATGACATATGCTTTCTAGAAGAGTATGTTTGCAGATAACAAAACCTTTTTCAAAGACTCTCCTCTTTCGCTTAAAGAACTCCAATACCCAATGTGAATGTTCTCTGAGAAAAATGGGGAAAATAATGCATGCAAATGCAAGTGATAGTTTTTCTTAGTGCTTAAATTAAATCCCCACACTGAAACAGCATCTGCCCAATGTGTTTGTATGACCAATTGTTAAGAAAAAAGTCTGGAGAAAAAAAAGATTAGAAGCATAGTAAAATGTTACATTCATTGTATGTCCCTTGACTGTTGGTGAAGATTACTGTTTTACTTAGGAAATGAAACTAATTGCACTACAAAAATATTATTCTAAAACCCTTAAATAGTACCTATTTTAATCTTAGCAGAAGACATTTCTAAAGTGAAAGAAATCAAAAAGTGAATTTTAGCAAAGCTTTTAATACATACCAAGACTATTTCCTATGAAAACTCATGACATTAGCTAGAGCTTCATAAATGCAATTTGCCTGACAAGACCACCCCATTTTCTGTTACACATTCCTGGACTAAAAAACACTGTTTCCAGAATTCTCTGTAATTGTAGAGACTTATACAAAATGAACATGGCCACTTCCCCAGTTTCTGTTAGGCTTTTGCTTTCCTCTTCTGTGAAATCTCAAGGCTGAAGTGCCCTTATCCTTTCTCCCAGTTAAAAAAGACTAGGGAAAAAGTGATTCATCTACCATTCATTCATTATAAAAGCAAGTTAATTCATAATCCAAAATCCTAATTTTAAACTTCTAAAAAGGGCATGTACTAAAAGCACTGTATTAAATAATCTCTACTTCATCATAAAAATTAATTACCGCTTACACTCATTGACATAAAATAGAGCAGTGCTGTTTAAACAGAATTCCCAGGCTCCGCTTAAGTACTACTAAAATTAATGATTAACCTAGCTCACTGAATTAATCATCATTTTGACAAAAAAATGTCTTACATTTTAGATTAGAAAAGCATATATGGCCATTAACATTCACAAATGCTGTTAATGATGAAGATGTGAGCCTTGGACAAATACAAGTATTATAAATACTTTATTCTCTTTACCTCATTAACATTTATCTTTGATTTTGCAGAAGATTCTAAAAACGCACAGTTATTCCACTGCCTTGCTAAATTTTGTCCTTGTTCCTTTCCCACAACTCGTTCATCTTCCAAATCACATTTATTGCCAACCAGAATCATTGGAACCTGAAATGGCAAAACATTATATATATATACATACATACACACATAAATATATATATAAAAATATAAAAATGATATATCATTTACTGAATGGCTATTATTGTGCAATGTCATTTCTACTTTTTCAGTTAAAATATGTATTTGAAGACTTAAGTGACAAATATTTACAACTATCCAACAAGAAAGTGGGAATTACAAGGAAAGCAATGCATTTAAAGATGCATGTTAAGATGAATTTACAAAATAAATCATTTGAAAATTAAACAGTAAAGTTAATAATAGATGTTGGGTTTTTGAATAGTCATAGTGATCTTTAGCAAGCACAAAATAAACCAAGTTAATTGATAAAACTGGGCACTCACGGCTATCAGACTGGGCAACAGAAGGAACTGTATACTTTTTTAGTATACAGCAGGGCTTCCCAAACCTTTTCCTTCATTACCCAAAACCACTTATCAGAAAGTCCTTTTTACCCAACGTAGGTAAAAGACTTTAAGTCTGTTCAAATGTCCCTGTTGTGATTGGGTAATGGGTTTGTGCGTCATTACCCAAACAAAAACCATTTTTACCCAATTTTGGGTAATTTACCAAGCATTGGGAAGCACTGGTACACAGGAAACAAAAGTCTAATGAAATTGTTGTGGCTACAAGGCAAGAATGTGCAGATCAATATTTCATTTCTTTAGATAGCCAAGACCAGCTGAGAAAGGGGGAGAGAAACAGACTTTTCTTTAACTTACATGTCCTCTAGATCAAACTTTGGTTCTACAAAGGCAGAATGATGGATCCTAAGGTTACTCAAGGAAATATACCAAAATTTTCATTTTTTTCCCCATTTGCACACTCTTATATAGTTTTCAAAACAATCTCCCAGCTTTCTGCAGACACCAGTTTGACTTATCTAGCCATCACATTACATCTTTTAATACGTCAAGAAATGTATTTATTAGATATGTATCAGCCTTTTGTAACAGGAATTCAAAGTGGCATACCTTCTGCTCCCTTCTCCTGTTTCTCCCTACAACAGTCTGGCTCAAAGTCATCCAGTGAGTTTCTGTGGCTAAGGCAGGACCAAAACCTAGTTTTCCTGCTCCTAGTCCCACATCTTAACTACTACATCACAATGGTCTTCTATATTTTTTGTCTTATGATGCAGACTTTTTAAAATAAAGTTTGTAAGAAAATAACTTCACATCTCAATATTCAAAATATGGCTTTCTTAAAAGTTTCAAATCCACTAATCATTCTACAATAGGTTCAAATTCCCCACTTAAATTAAAATAATTGCTGTAGTACTTGTTTTGACACTATGCAAGAAGTATTTAGGAGTTTTTAGGACAACTCCTTTGCTTCCTGGTTAGATCATTTTAAATGTCAACCAAGCATTTGTTTTGGGTATATCATCACACTAGCCATTGTGATATGCATAAATAAAACTGTTAAAGCATGATTGAATTCATTGTTTATGATGAAAAATCAAGAAGTCTGGGTTCTGTATGAAAAAGTATTAGAAGATAAATGTCCCAACAGAATGAATGGAAAGTGGAACTAAGGAAGGAAAACAGAGTAATTTCACTTATGCAAAAAGACACTTGGTGAAATGATGAACTGGCTGTAGATAACAAAAAATGTATATAAGAAAATGGTGCAAAAAATGATCAGAGAAAAATAATGTATAGTACACACAGGCAGAAAAAGGTAATTCCAAAAGATATAGTCAAACAGAGCAAAGGACAATTAAAGGAGACAATTATCAAAGATCTTAATCTACATATGTAAAAACTTTATAGCAATTTCATAAATATTCAGGATATACAATAAACTGGATTATTATGCCAGCTGGTAATATTCCTACTGTCTTGTTAAACAATCAGGATTTATATTCTGTGCTAACTTTAGTAAATAGTTGGAGATAATTATTCCTAAGAAAATAGCTTTAGTCGAAATTAATATTTTAAATTATATTACTCTTATGAAAGTTGATACTGTATAGCAAAATGAAGGAAGTAACACTCAAAATCTGTGGGGAAGAATAAACGTGGTGACACATTTTGAAAGCTACGCCTATGTTGGTTCCAATTAAACCTTTTTAAAAGTTAAAACTTTATTAATTCATCTCTAAGGATCAATCACCCAGGATTTCTCTTTCAATAATGCAGGATGAAGGGGTTGCAAGGGAAGCCTCGTGTGGCACAGAGTGGTAGGCAGTAGTATTGCAACCAAAACTCTCCCACGACCTGAGTTAGATCCCAGTGGAAGTTGGATTCTTGGGTAGCTGGCCCAGGTCGACTCAGCCTTCCATCCTTCCAAGGCTGGTAAAATGAGTACCCAGCTTGCTGGGAAAGGTGACGACTGGGGAAGGCAATGGCAAACCATCCTGCTATAGTTTGCCAAGAAAATGTCACAAAAGTAGTGTCCCCCCAAAGGGTCAGACGTGACTCAGTGTTTGCACAGGGGACCTTTCAACTTTTTTTTTCCACACAAGGAAAGGAAAACCAAGAAACATTGATGGAGTTGGTAAAGAGATTAGATGTGTAAACAAAATAAAATTTATGAAGTGGTGTATGCTCTTGCTGGAAGCAAGGACAGAAAGTTGTAGTGAAATATTTGAATGAGGGTATAAAATACACATATTTCCTTTTCTTATTTGATGCCTTTAATTTCTTTGGCTTTCTATTTCTTACTCATTTTCTGTGCTTTGCATATGGATATGTACTTATGCATGTATGTATGATACCAACTTCACCAAATTGCAAGCCAGTAATATTACAGAACTTTCCATGGTAATTTTCAATTTCTAGATTTTTTTCTGTTCTCATGGCAATTAATATGCTTTTTAAGAGGCATATTGCTATTTTTGACTAGTAAGTTTATTTACACTTTTTAAAACACTCCTTCAAGAATGTGATTGATCAATTGGGTTCTTACTCTCCATTTAAAACTTTAGTACTGAACTTGTATTGTTTCCATTACTGTTATGAGAGTAGGGAAAGATCTTGTTGGCAATGTAAATCCAGGAAGATGACTACCCATTTTATTCTGTCCTAACTGCAAAAGGCTGACGTTAAAAAAAAATCTGCTGATTGTGGCAGCATTTATTAGGGAAACCTTTAATCATATCTGAGAATGTTAGAAAGTTGCATACATCATCAGTGTCTTTGACTCGAAGAATTTGTTCTCTTAGATCCTGCAAATCATTAAATGTGGATTGTGCTGTAATGGAATAAACTAAAGCAAATCCTTGACCATTTTTCATGTAGAGGTCTCTCATTGCTGTAAACTGTTCCTGTAACACAAAGAGAAATGGAGAATTCAGAGCTTAAAAAGTCAAATTGACTTGTTCTGAGCAATTTCCTTTTAACACCATTATTCTAAACATAAGCAGCTGTTGTTCAAACAGAGAGAACTATTTATTGGGAACATAAAGTCAGTATTAAAAGCTGAGAACTGTCCCCAGTGAGTTGTCTGACTTAGTACTGTCTTGGTCATGCAACCATGAGAGAGACACACACATATATACACAACAATTTGATATACTGTACATAAATACACACACAAATAATTTGATGTGTGTATATATATGTAATTGTGTATGTATGTTTTCATTAAAAAGAATGAGAGAATACAAGTTGTCAGGTTCCTGTCCTGTTCAGACTATGAGGCAGCCAGACAGATTTATTATCAAAACTCTTTATTTAAAACAACTATTTACAACAGTAAAGTCCTGGTGAATAATTAAGGCAAGCAATTTCAATCAAGACCACCCAGGCAATGACGGATGAACAGGCAAGGCTGCAGGATCAGACTGTGGCAGAACAGCAAGGCAGAATTCAGCAAGGCAGAATTCTGATCGAAGCTGCCAGGCTCGGTGAAGCTAGGGTGCGTGCCAAGGCAGAAGCTGGAGGCAAGGTTCTTGGAGCTGGCATGCAGATAGGATGGGGATGACCTGTGGAGGCTAGGCAAGACTGGACTGGAACCTCTGTGCAAGGCTAGGCTCTGGAGGCTAAGCTGGGCTGAACTGGAGAGTCTAGGCGAGGCTGCAGACTGGAAGCAATACTGGACTGGGCTGGAGAGTCTAGGCAAGGCTTGAATCTGGGAGCACACCTGGATTGCGCTGGAGCAAAGCGATGAGGCTTGGAGCTGGACGCAAGGCTGTGCTCAGCAGGGACGGCAAGGAGAGGCTCAACTGGAGTGGCTTGTGCAGAAGATGGTTCCACGGTGGAAGACGACGCTGGCGCTGGTTCCTCTGGCTACAGGCAAGGCTTCCGACGCAGGTAATGGTTCTTCCGCAAACGCTGTGAGCTCAAAGAATCAATTGTCTCCGGCAGCTTGCACCTTGCGTGCCTGCCTTTTAAAGCGATCCCTTTGTGCCTTTTCTCTCCTGCAGCCAATCGAGCTGCCTTCTGATTTCACGCTTCTCAGCTCTCCTGTCTTGAGTGCTGATTGGAGAATTCAAATCCCCCTCTGGAGTCTGTCCAATCTGCGTTTGAAAATTCTCCCGCTCTGCTGAGTCACTTCCTGGTTCAGCTTCTCCAATTCTCTCCTGATGAGTTTCGTTTTCCCCTTCTGACTCCATATAAGTTTCGTTTTCGGAGTCAGAAGCAGGCTCAAACCTCACAGTTCCCTCCAGAGACAATAATTCAGGCTAGGAAATATTTCTTTATTATGCAGGTAGTCCTCGAGTTACCACCATTCATTCAGCAACCGTTCAAAGTTATGGCAGTGCTGACCAAATGGTAGTTAAACCCAGTCCCCGAAGTTGCAGCGCCCCCACAGTCACGTGATCAAATTTTGGGGACTTTGCAGCCTGCCTACACTTACAACTGCAGGGGCACTTCAACTGCCTCCACTCGCCTATCTCCCCTCCATCTCTGCCCTTCTGGCTGCCCTGCACTCGCTGGCCCTGCCACCCCAGGAAGTCCCAGCAGTGTGGCACGAAGAACAGCTGCCCCTGGAAGCCCAAGCCTAGCACTGCAGCATGAAGTACAGCCATCCCAGGAAGCCCCAGCAGCACAGTGCAAAACTGCAGCTGCCCCAGGAAGCCCCAGCCCAGCCCAGCCCAGCCCTGCAGTGCAAAGTGGCAGTCACCCCAACTGACCTTTGCAGTTTTCTTGCTCCCGCTATTGATGTGTGCTCAGCCTTGCCCTTGGCAAGTCACCTGCTGGCTGTGCCAGGCTTTCTTCCTGAGGCCGCATCTTCTTTTTTTCCAAATTGTGCTGGGGCTTCCTAGGGTGGCTGCACTTTGCACTACAGTGCTGGGCTGGGGCTTCCTGCGGCAGTTGCAGCTTTGCATTGTGGTGCTGGCTTGGAGCTTTCTGGGGTGGCAAGGCTGGCAGGGCCAGCAAGCGCAGGGTGGCAAGGCCAGCAGAGGCAGCCAAAAGGGCAGAGATAGGGGGAGATAGGCAGGTGGAGAGAGTTCAAGAGGAGGCAGTCCCTTACTTCACCAGCTTGGGACTGGGAGGGACCAAGCCAGGAATGGCTTGGATCGGGGTGCATCCTCACCTAATGACTGGTGGGATTCAGTTAATGACAGCAATGGGGAGTGCCAGGAATGCTGTCGTTAAGTGATATGGTCACATGACATCATGCTTTACAATCATATCATTTAGCAATGGAAATTTCAGTCCTAATTGCTGTCGTAACTCGAGGACTATATGTATACAAGATACAGCAGGCATATCAAATAATTGACAGTATCTGAGTGGACAAGAGAGATATTGCAGAATCATGCTTCAAATCCTTTGTGCCATTTTGTAGTACTACCCCATGAATTGAAATCTTCATTTCATTTGTTCTCATCCCATCTGTAGGAGATGACTGCATATTTACATTCTCTGTATTCCTGCTCTCCTGGCTAGATAACTCCCTTAAACTGGGCTGGGATCTTCCTGCCATTATCAGAACCATGACACAAGTGTAATGCAAAAAACTGAACCTACAATAATTTTTAAGATGCAGTTCACATAACAAGTGGATCATATACTACTATCTGTAATGTAATGTACTGTATTGGCTCTCAAGAATATTTGTTCACTTTTGTCCTTTCATCTAAAACATCACAAATGAATAGAAATTGAGTCATATTACTCTTTGACAGATACAAATTTTTGATTATCTTAATAAGAAATTAATGTTTCCATCTTTATTCAAGTTCCTGTCTTTTTAAGGGGTTTCTTTCAAATCATTCAAGTTTCAGTGCTATTTTTTTCAAAGATCATTAGTTCTTAATAATTTATTATTAAATGATGAAATGACATTAAATGAACTCAAGTTGCTCAATCAGATAGAAACAATATCAAATTTAACATCACTGTTCTAATGTTCAGGGAGTATCCCCAAATAACACTGATGTGTGCACAGGAATATCAAACTAATATATTAAGCTGTTTCCAATGCGCAAAGGATTCCTTCAATCTTTTGGACCAGTTCTGGGAAACTTGAGATGATGGAGAGGGGAAAAAGAATGCCAATAGAATAGTAACATTCTATATAATATCTGAAACCATTTTTAAATGGGTACTAAATATCAAGATAGTAGTGCAACTGAAATTTTAAATGCTAATCCAATCACCTTTCTACACTGAATAGAAAACTTAATTTGCTATAGCTTACATCCTCTCATTTTCTCTTTCCTTCTGAAATTAGTCCTATTTTTCAGGAATGTTCCTGGTATGTTTCTAACTAAGTAACAGGGATAAAAATATTTTGTGTTTTTTTAAGTTACATGCTACCTGAAATCAGAAATACTAACAAAACCTTATTCTGAAAGCCTCCCATTTTATTTATAAAGTTGTACAGTTAGCTTTATTTTACATACCGTTCCTGCCGTGTCTAGGATTTCAAGCATACATTGTTGCGCGTCTACTTCAACTTGCTGTCAAAAGAACAGAAGCAAATTTGTACCGAAGCATAAATAGTTTCTTGCCTTTACTAGTTATACCCACAATGCAAGAAGTTTAGGCCCTTACCATTTCAAAAGCAGTTGGCAGGCTGTTAAAGGTTGATATAATATGATACCAAAATGATTGCTACTGTAATTGAGTCCCTCCATCTTGTTGCTGATTGTCTTATTCTTCTCTTTCCTTCTACGTTGCCCAGCATTATGATCTTATAGCACTTTCCTGGTTTTTCTTGAACCCCCATTTTTTTTACCATGCCCCATTCCTTCAGCCAATAGCCTCTGAGCTCCACGTGCCCCTTTATTACCCTACCAGGCTTACTCCTTTTAAATGATAGACCATATTAAGTACTAGGTAAATTAATAACTTTAAAAATGCACATACCTTTCTGTAGGAATCTTCTATCGTTGGATCATATTTTTCAACAAATATTCCTTGAACGAATTGTACAGTCTACAATAAAAGGCAGTGTGTACATAGATACACAGAGGTTATTTGCAACTTTGTTAACAATACCTCTATGAAAATGAACATTGTACTCTGGAAAGTTCATAAAACTTTCAGGACAAATAAACCTCTAGGTTACTGTCTATGTTTTAAGTAGTTGCTTCAGACTGGCTCATCAGTTTATATTGAATTATGAGAAATGCTTCAGGACTCCTCAGTGTTAAAAGAATTTGTCCTGCTAAATTCACCTGTTAACTCATATTTCTAACTAAAATTTACTCAGGCAGTGTCACAGAGTTCACATACATAAAAATTATATGTACATACAAATTATAAGATTAACATATTCAAAGATAATGAAACCATGGTATATTCTTTTTTCAAGCACTGTAAAACAGGAAAGGAAGAAAACCTAAGCAAATGTTAATTATTTAAGTACATAAAAGAAAATTTGGAATTTGAGTAGTTATCTCATTTATATTTTACCCCATACATATCTAAGTCAGTGAGTTTCCTATGCTGCAGTTGTTTGCACATTCAGTTTTACAAATTGCTCATTCTTACATGAAGTATTTTTAGGCATAAAGGTAGTCCTTCCTTAACAACCATTCGTTCAGTGACCATTTGAAGTTACAACAACACTGAATGAATGGTAGTTATGGCTGGTCCTTGAAGTTATGGCCATTGCAGTGCTCCTGCAGTCACGTGATCAAAATTTGGACACTTGGCAGCCCACTCACATTTACGACTTCAGGGTGTGCTTCAATTCCCTCCACCCACCTATCTTCCCCCAACTCTGCCCTTTTGGCCACCCTGCCCTCCCCCAACCTTTGCTGTCTTCTTCCTCCCACTACTGATAAGGCATGCCCGGCTTGGTCCTTTATGAAGCAGCTGTTGGCCATGTGAGGCCTTCTGCGGCAGGGCAGGAGAAGCATGAGGTCCTCACCTAACAATGGCGTGGTCCTGGCCCAGCAACTGCAATCAGGACTACTGAAACTGCTGTCACTAAGTGGTGCAGTTACGTGATGTTTTGCCTAACAATCACATCACTTAGCGATGGAAATTCTGGTCCCAATTAGGGTTGTTAAGCAAGGACTACCTGTATGTCCCTTGTTGCATTCTAATAGACAATGTAACTCACATTGCTTTAGCCTTGACATTTTGAATTGCTACATAGTTTGTCTATAGTAGCTATCATTCACTTTAACTATTCTGCCATTCTCACTAATTTCTCATACTATAAAAATACAGACAATAAAATCTGACATTTAAAAAAATTTAAAATGTCACTTGTGTTTTAGGTACACACGCACAGATGTTTATGTGTGCTTTTTTCAAAAGTAGAGAGAACTAATAAAGATTTAATTTTCTTCTACTCCAAATGGCATTATCACTGACGGTGTACATTGTGAAACATTCAAACTCCATTTTGCAACACATAACAGACTACCAGATTTCCAATGACTTCAACAGTACCTTGCAATCTTAGGTGCCCTTCCAAGCTAATTTTAAACAGTGAAACAGGTGACTTTATACTCCCAAGAGAACCCCTCACCAACAGCCAATGTTCTTTGTGTTGGTTTGTTTCTGCTCTGTGGCAGATACTTTTAAAAAGTAATTCCTCTGAATTAAATGCTATAGTTTCACAATGTCTGTGTGTGTACCTCCAAGTCAGTTTTTGACTCCTAGCAACTGCCTAGACAAGTCCCTGAAGTTTTCTTGGCAAAATTTTGGAAGTGGTTTGGCACTGCCTGCTTCCTAGGGCTGAGAGTGACTGGTCCAAGGTCACCCCACTGGCTTTGTTCCTAAGGTGGGATTAGAACTCAGGTATTTTGGTTTCTAGCCTGATGCCATAACCACTACATCAAAGTGGCTCTCCACTCTGTCTTTAGATCAATTTAAATTCTTCCAAATATCTGATCATTAGGAAGTATTACTAAGTATCACTAACATGTATAAGTACTTGCAGTAGCTCAGATGACTGGATTTTTTAAAAGATAAATAGTTATTCCAAGTCCATATAGGGTCCTATAGACAATAAGTGAGCCCAACCAGAGTCCCAGCACTCTCTTCACTTGATTCTGCTATGTGCATGTTCATAGGAGTAAAATACTTATTTTGAAGACTTGCACAGATTATTTGATTTCTTCATTAATTACAGCTATTTATTTATAGTTCCATTCTAGGGTTGTCAAAGATCTAAATCAAATTTGAAAAAAATGTCTCAGAAGGGACCTTTTATTTGTTTGAGTCCTAAACAAGAGGCAAGCTTCTGAAGCCTTCAAATTTTCCATTTGCTTGAAGGGAACTTAAGAATTCCTATATTCCCTTGCTGACAATACTTGAATTACTTGAGCACCAAACATAAGAATAAACGTGTTTTAGATCATTTGCTGTCAGCCTTGCGAGGTAGTCCAAACAAGAAGCATACCCAGAAGTACTAGCTCTAACTTTATTGTAAGGCTACATTAACAAAACCTTGCAAGTCTGAAAGTACATCTCCCCCTCTTGCCTTGCCTGTCCAATAAACTAGGGAGGGTCTCTTCTGAGACATTTTCCATGTCCCCATGGCTTCTGCAGACTAAGCTGCCCCTTATCTGACTATTGTCAAGTCTGTGGCTCTTCCTCCTGTCTCCCAAAGTCATTCCCACATACCATTACATCTGCCCTGTTGTGCTGAGTTATTTTTTTTCTCTAGAAATTGAACTTCACAATCGAATATAATATTCTTTTGTGTAGAAGTCATCTAAAATTTAGTCACCCTGAGCTATAGATGGAACATACTAATTTTCTATACTTATAAATCAGTAAGATGGAGGTAAATATTACTTACCAATGCAGACTTCCCAACACCTCCCGAACCAAGAACTACTAGTTTATATTCACGCATGATGTAAATGTTGAATCACCACCTTAAAACCTATAATACAAAGAAATATGTTAAGTCGCAAACATACATGTTTCAGTTTGGCTGATGAACATGCACTCCAACATGTACTGCATATGAAATTTTGGAACTGTTCTGCTAAATTTAAAAAACGAGAGAGAGAAATACGGCCAGGCACATGCACATATACTCATGCCAAATTAACCTGAAACTTTTGAACAGCAAACTCACATTATCTCAATTTATAAAATGTTCAAAGTTTAAGAGTTCAATAATAGAAACCATTTTTAATCTAGAGTTAGGATCCAAGAAATAACACTATATTATTCCAAAAGACTCATTCCAGGTTTTCCATAATGCAACTGTACAATCACATTAAAAGCGAACATTCTAGAAACTGTGGCATTATCTCTTTTATGAAGAGCTTATATAGATAAACAATGGGTAATGCATTATCTTTTCACTCTGATGAGCACTGCCTATGGAAAGTATTAATTATAATCTTTCGTATTCATTGATACTGAGAGCAAGCTTGGGATAATAGTTAAGGTGCTGGACTAGGAACCAGGAGACTCTGAATTCTGGTGCTCCCTCAAGCATGAAACCTGGCTGGATGACTTTGGGCTCTCAGTCAGCTCACGTGGTTGTTGGTGTGGGGAAAATAGGAAGAGGAAACATTATGTATGTCACCTTGAGTTTTCAGAAATAAAGGTGGGATATAAATCAAATAAATCAATACATAAATAAAATATTCAGCAAGGGTCCCTCCCAATAACCAGATAGTTGAACTTCTGTATTTAGTAGTTGCCAGGTCCACTATAATGTAAGTCAGTAGCAGTTGAGCATGCTTTATTTTTTACTGTATCAATGCATAAAAACCAAAGGCAAGCCAAAATCTGAAAAAAAAAAAACCCACCTATTTTACTGTGCAAGTTGAACATTGGGGAATTCTTGGAAACACAACTGGAAAGCACACTGACTGCATTCATGCAACATACTCACTGTAGTTTATGGTTTGCTGTGAACATGCCTAATATACATGTACAGCATCATCTACTAACTTCTACCCTTGCTAAGAAGAAGACCTTAAAGAAGAACCATGGCTTCTTTGAGGTAGCAATCCTTAGTGAGATGCACTGGAGAGCAAGCAGATGCAAAATCAACCCCCCGCAGCAGCATTGGTCAAATACTAGTGTCTAGTAAATGATTAAACAGTTCTGTAATAATTTAAAAATGTTTTTAAACTGTCACTTAAGAAACGCAAGCCATAAAATACACAAGTCCGCATACTATTAAAAACCAAACATCTTGATATTAGTGTGTTTATGAATGCACATTTATGCATCATAAATTAGTGCTATGGGTTGTTTTAGATAACTCCCGAAAATAGACTAGTTCTCCAAAATGTTAATACAATAAATAAGCACTCTGAGGTTGAGTCACATGTTATCTGTTAATCTCATACATTAAACAAGGGAAGGAAGAATGAGTTAGCTTTTCTCCTTATTTTAAAATTGCATATTGTACTTCACTTACTTCTACCCCCAATTCCCCTCCATTACAGAAACATATGCATGTCAGAATATATGCATGTGTACAATCCAGGAGAGTTGCTTGTTAATATTTGCTTCAGCTACATGTAGTTACCAGCAAGTGAATTCATAGTAATCATTTCACTCCCTAAATCCCATAGGGTATTTAGATGTCAACAGAAAGATCAGCTATGATGAAATACTATGATGAAATATCTTTTTATTCCCAGTATACTATATTAATGGGCCAAAGCAATGGCCATATGTGCCAATTTTTTTTTAACTTACCTCAGCTTGGATGACCTAAACAAAGTCCAAGTGAGCATACTGGAATTCATGCCTGTCTTTTACCTTAGATAATAGAATTATATTTTATTCAAACATTTAAATAGCACCACTATGATGTTTCAAAATTTAAGTGACTTCTAAAGCTCAAATATCAAAACCTCATACTGCTGTCCTAGTAGTTGCCAGCAAAACTGTAACAACTGTTTAAGTAAGCAACAGCATTGTATCTAAACAGATGCATGATAAGGAAAATAAAAAGTGACAAGTTGAAAGGGGACTCAGTTACACTTCACAAAAATCAGCTAATTGCTCACTTGTGATTCCACTATCCCATTTAGCCTAATATAAGTATCAAAAATTTGCATGTTTTCATTAAGTATGGATTGTATATGTTCATTACCTTGCATATTTACACACAGAGGTTTTTATTCTTTTCAACCCAATGGAACGCTGGAAATATGTAAAGCAGCTCAGGACTCCGTCCATCCCTCAACACAGTAGCTCTCCAAAAATGGTACAGAACAGGGCCAATTTGGTGGGGGGTGGGGGAGGAGCCAACAACATAAAGGGTAAGAAAATGGGATAGATCCAATTAGGGGCTATACAGAACACACATTCAAAAAGTTTCACCACCATCTCTCTACCAGAAAGGGAGTTGGCCAGTGGCTCAGAATGTTGCTACGTCCATTCTAAGCTCCCTCCTAATCACATAAGCCTGAAATGGTGGGCAGAGGAAGTGTTCAGCATTCTGTATAATGCTCACCATTTTTCTCCTGCAAATGACAGGGGGAAGAAGGGTACAACTAGATCTAGGTATCTAGAATGCAAAGTTTCTTAGAAGCAAGTAGGAGTGCGCAAATTATCCCAAGGCTGAAATCTTCAGACCTCATTGCAGAGTAGTGATACCAACCGAGTCTACATTATTGGAGTGTTTTGATGTCCTCAACTGTATTTTAATTTCTTTAACCATGGAAACTTGGAAAGTGCTTTTGCCAGTAAAACGGTGTGCAAGTTCCATCATAGTTGTCTTTGTCTAGAGATAGTTAAGGGGAGGCAGAAGAATCAATTAAACACAGGTTCAGAGATTAAGGAGAACTATTGGCTTCCAGTGAGGATTCAGAGAACTAGACATCCCTGGAGAAGCAGGAAAGCATTGTGGCAGAGATTGGCAGCCAGACAGCGAATTCTGGCCAGCAAAGTCTCTCCAAAAAAAGGAGAGATTGTGAGATTAAGGAGGACTATTTTGGACACAAGAAAGTGAATCGATAACCCTAGAGGTTCACATACGTTTGCCACACACAAATATCTAGCTTTGGATCATTTTCCTCAATGAATAAATGAACAAGTATAATGTTTTTGACTCATTTGTTTAATTGGGTTCTCTTTATCTAGTTTTAGGACTTGTGTAGAGAACAGATAGAGTTTTAGGTCATATTTATGCAGAAATATTGAAAATTCAAAAGGTTTCATAAACTTTTAAGCACCACTGTATACAGCTTGTACACTGCATTGAAATGATTCAACTTTTTTTTTTTGCTGGGCTCCGAATTTTATGGGTTTATGCAAACACATTTTACATTTTGTCCATACTGATAAACCTGAACAGAGGAGAGAGAGGAGAAAACACAGAGTTTTTTTTAAAAAGAACTGATGCCTATTAGTTTATAGACTCCTTGTCCTAAGAAATTGCCAAAAACCCTACTTCCAATAGTCCCTTTTCTGTGCAACATCAAAAAGTTATATCCTAGGCACAAAAGGTTCTACACCTTTGTTTGGGTGAGCTATTTAGGAAAAAGATCCCTACCATCTTAGAATAGGTACTCATACAGCCATCCAAAGCCAATGAGAAACTGAAGTTCTAGAAGCCTTCAGGGCAAAAGCTGTGCAGAACAAATAAACCAGTCTTGTTGAATTTTATATGAGGAATGCCAAGGTACAATGCTTCAAATTAATTTAGTCATGGTGTGTGCATGTGTGTGTGTGTGTGTAAATGTTTGAAATATCATGTCAGAGGGGCAAAGAGAAAATATCTACATTAAAGAAATTATTACAAATAAAGTGGAACATGCATGTACCAAATTTAATCCAAAGAGGAAGAAACAGGAACAGAGAGAATTCCAAAGAACACAGCGGGGAATAAAATTTAGTATTCACAAACCTCAGACTGGTAAGAAAAAACAGAGAGGATAACAAAAACTGATGAAGTTGATCCAAAAGTCCCATAGAATATACAGTATAACTCTATTACCAACTACACCATCTCAGATGATAGATCCTGAATCACACTTCTCTACCAATTATCAAAACCTCAATCACATCCCTCCCCAAATTAACTACATCATGCAGAATATCATTAAAGCAGCAGTAAAAATCAAGAAACATTTTTGTAGCTCCAAAAGGGGCAACCTACTTTAGTATCAGTCCAGCCAGGGATTGATGCACTGTTCAAGGCAGTATTCATTTTAAGATGTGCCCCAGCGAACGGATGTAAGCTGTTACAAGCAGGGGCTTACAGCTTATATGCTTAAGATTGCTGGAAATGTTAAGTCAGACCCCTGCTAGTTTAGGATACGAAACTAACTCTCTCTGGAGAAGCTTCAACATATAACAAAAATTTTATTGTATACATATTCTGAACAAAGATTTGTTTCCTGTTTTTAAGGAGAATGGGATAGAGCTATCCTACTGCCTCACACAAGATATTTCTATTGCAATTATCAGTAATCATTCTCAGGGCTATTGATATTCATATCATATTATTCAAGCACCATAAATGGGGGAAGGGGTGCCTATTAGAGCAGAATGCCTATGAAATCTAAGTTGAATTTTATACAGTTATATTTTACAAATTTTATACATGAATATAATGGGAATGTGATTTTATGCATGTGAATTTTATTATAAAACAGTAAATGCGATTTTACATATGTGCAGAAGCATACAGTGTATGGATAAATTTTGTCTGCGGCATCCAAAGTCTACTAGACTGAGGTCCATTAAATTTCCATCATGAAAATACTCCCTGTACCCACTGTATCTATTAAATCATAAAACCGAATTCTTGCTATAGTTAAAGACTAAAAACAATAACAAATACAACACTCGGTAAAAAGGTTGCAAAAGAAAAGACAATTTTCCATTTCTATCCATGCTAAGAAACCAGTAGAGAGATTTTCAGAAAAACTTCTTGGTGTAGTATTACAGTATGGATGCTACAGCCAAGGCAGCCTCGTTGTGGATTTTCCCCACTGAGTTCATACCAGTGGTGATGTCCAAATTTTGGGGCTCCAAATATTAATCATTTGACATAGTAATAATCAGTATTACTTCGTTTTAAACATGTTTGATGAAATGCATGCTGTTTTAAAAATAGCAATATCAAATGTGTACAGTACTTCCTTTGAACAAACAGGTTCATTGGGCAAGATACAAGTAAGTTAATTACAAATGTTAGCATCATTGCATTATTCAAATTCACTGAAGGACAACTAGGACTAACTAAATTTATTTTTATAACACAATGCAAAAACAAAATACAGTGCAACCTCATTTTACAAGACCATTTCATTAAATCAAGGTTTCACTGTATTTTGCATGTGTGCTTAGATATAGGAGTTCCAAGCTGCATAACTTTACAGTCTTGAGAACAAGACATAAACAGATTGCCTTTTCATCTACATCCTTTATCTAGAGAAGTGAGAACTTCCTCTATTTGCTTTATCATTTCTTCACTAGCCATATACATAAAAGTTTGTGATCACCTGTCCATAATTTGTCATTTTGCTTCAGTGTCCCCTGCTATATTCAAATATAACATAGCCTTGTTGGATATAAATATAGGTTTTAATGAAAGCAAACTGTGACAGCTATTTTTTTTTTCCAGAAAGCAAAGCCACCAAAAATCTAAAAGCAAATTATATTTTTAAGAATCAGCTTGGACATTTCTGAAGAACTGTTATTTAAACCTAATGCCTTTATACATAAATTCAGATTTGGAAATATAAATTATAGCCAACTGCCTTTATAAGCAAAGCTGAGCTATACCAAAAATTAGCAATTATTAGACTTTTATGCAAGTTTCACAAAACTCATGGAAAAAACACATTTGCTAAATAGACTTTAGTGTCACAATCAGTATAAAAGTAACAGCCATGATTTTTAGGAATAGTGGATCAGTTTAGCTTTTTCTTTTCGTAGAGAAACTGTGCAAGCTTAGTATTATTAACTGCTGAAACAAATAAGGTCTCTTCTCTAGATCAAGCATGCTGCATCATTTAATTGCCTGTTCTAGCTTGTGATATTGATTCCCTGCTTTGGAAGAAAGCTTTTGTGTTCAATTCCCTTGATGTGAATGGCCTTTATTGACAATAGATGATGCTCCATTCAGTTCAGGGATTCAGATGGTATTTTATTTTGTTTTGTTTTATAAAAATTTTTTATGCAAAATAATCAGATGTCATATTACTACCAAGCACTAGTAGTGTACTTCCCTACCCTACAGTGAGTGAGCAATCTGCCAACAAGTGTATTTCCTCTTATTTCTAACTATTTATCATAGTCCAATATTATAAATGACTCTGTCAACTATTTATAATAAGTCTTAACAGCAAAGCCTTGAATCAGTGCATTATCTCTAAGAAGGCCTGCTGAAACAGAAAAGTCTGAGCCTTCAACATTAAAGCAATATGGAAGGATGCAATTCTTGAAGCAGATTGTTTGTGGGCCAGTTAGGTTTTTAAAGGTTAGGCCTACTGGTTGAACTGAATCTACAGGCAAGCTGATACCCAAAGTTAAAGTAATGTCATCTAATCTGCAAAGTTCAGGAAAAATTCAAACAGCTTCATATTGAAAAAAACTGCAATTTTTCCCAGGCCTTCCAATTAGCTCCAGAGTACTTCATTGTAATCCAACTAGTAAATTAACAAAATACTTTGTCCAGGAAAATAAGTAACACATTTTATAAGAAAAAGCACAAATGAAGCTAGTAGAAGATGTCTACCCATCACCATCAACATTACTTGCTCCCCCAAATATCTCCAAATTGCAAAGATCACAAAATGCCAAAAACATTTTTATATAGAACCATTTAAATAGCATTGTCAATTCTAATAGCAGATTTAGTACTCCTGGAACTGACTTGATTTCAAAACTGAATAATAGGAGGCAAATTGGTAAGACCTATTTATTCTGTTACTTGGTTCCTCAATCTATGAGCTCCTTTCTCCATGGATTTATATAAACAACTTGTTCACTGACCTTGCACTACAATTAGTACAAAAGATTTCTTAAGAGTTTATAACCAATATGATTTTTTTCCCCCAAAAAGGTACACTATTTGTTAATTCTACACTCTGACATTTAAAGTCTAGGATTAGAACTTTCAGGCTTTGCCTTACGTAAAGGTAAAATATACATGACTGCAGGGAAGCATGCTACACTAATCTGTGGAATGAGAAAGTATGGGTGTATAATATATGTAGTAGGAAATCTTTGTATAACATATGTATTAGGTAATCTTTGGAAGGGCAAGAAATTACTGTAAGAAACCTCCTAATTTCAATACTGACATATATTTGAGTCAAATTGCGTGTTTTTAATAAAAAGGTATTTTGTCTTCATGAATGAGTCAAAGATAAATTGCTGTATCCTTATGACTGCAGAAGACATATATTGCAGAAAAGTTTGATGAGCGTTTTTCAAAATGTTCAATGTGACCAGTAAGCCAATGGCGTAGCTATACAAGGTGGCACTATGAAATTTTTGAATATTGATTACTAGCCCATACAATGGTGTGGTTAACAATATCAGGCACAAATCACAACCAAACTTACTCGGATTGGGATGTAATAATCGTATTATTTATTTAAAACATACTGTCATCTAACCTACACAACATTCCGGACAGTTAACAAATACAAACGTTATTCTGAAATGCAAGTATATAAAACACATCTATATTTATTGTGATGCTGTGGATGTTCTTTCATGTGCCTGGAGGCTGTGAGGGTCTGGACAGGGAACAACAGGCTTCAGCTGAACCCTGGCAAGACAGAGTGGCTGCAGGTGCGGGGCTCCTCAATATCTGGGAATCTACCATCTTAAATCCTTGATGGGGTTGCACTGCCCCAGATGGACCCAGTGCGCAATTTGGGGGGTCCTCCTGGACTCAGGACTCCTGCTCAAGGAGCAGGTAGCAGTCGTGGCTAGGAGGGCCTTTGCTCAACTTTGTGTTGTGTGCCAGTTGCGCCCTTTCCCAGACTGGGAAGCCCTTCTTTCAGTCACTCATGCCCTGGTTATCTCCCGTATGGATTACTCCAATGTGCTCTACAAAGGGCTACCCCTGAAAAGTATCCAGAAGCTGCAGCTGGTGCAGAATGTGGCGGCGCGGGCAGTTATAGGCTCCTCTAGGGCCGCACATGTAACTGCTGCATGAGCTGCATTGGGTGCCAGTGTGCTTCTGGGTCCAATTCTAGGCGTTGGTTATGAGCTTTGAAGCCCATCATGGCATGGGCCCAGGTTACCTGAGGAACCATCTTGTCCCAATTACATCAACCTATCTCACCCAATCTGGCAGGAATGGCATGTTATAGAACCCGTCGGCTAAAGAATTCTGACTGGTGGGGTTGAAAAGAGCCTTTTCTGCCATTGCCCCCACCCTATGGAACATCTTGCCCCCTCAGATGAGGTTGGACAGGAAGAGTGTCCAGACCTGGCTCTGCCAACTAGGTTGGGGATCTAAGAGTGATAGGCACTCCTGGGTATGGTTGGTAGATTAAAGACAGCCTCCGCCTTTTAGTTTCCCTCTTCTATCTATTTTTTTTTTCTATTTTTCTATTGGTTTTATAACTTTTATTTGAAAGCTGCCCAGAGTCACTTTTATAGTGAGATGGGCGGGGTATAAATTTAATAACAAATAAATAATAAAATAGCTGCAAAAACTGAAACAATAGCAATCAAAAATATTCATACTGAAGACAGTACTTGTTAACATCAAAAGGAAATTATAACTATATTCTGAAAAATATGGGAAAATAATCTGTTGCAGCCTGATTTTTCATGGTAATTTTCATAAATACAAAACATAGTTCTGATAAAGAGATTATTTTAACAATACAGTTAGCATACTGAATATTTGACCCAAGAAAATGAAGCCAATGTAATAAAATATTATTAGGAGAAAGAGTTACATGGCATTATATGAGAAACCTACAGCAGCTTATATTTTTATTCCTTTATGAACCATTTACATTAACACTATTTTGCATATTCAGAATGCTTACCTGCTGAGTCAGCTTTCTCTTTTTTAAAAAAGAAAATCTGTCATGCACTATAGCAATTTTTTTTTACAGTGAAATTAAATGCATTCCTCTAATAAAATATTAGATTCCACCACAAAATTCCAAGACAGAAACTCCTCAAACAGTATACATTGCTCTGTATGCTGGCTGGGGAATTCTGGGAGTTGAAGTCCACACATCTTCAAGTTGCCAAGGTTGAGAAACACTGCATTAAGATAATAAAGCCATGCTTACAAAAGAAACCATTATATACTCTGAATAACATATAAGCAAAGCTAATGCACTGAAGCACAGGACCAACATATTGAATTCAAAGGTTTCCAAGTCTATGCAGTTTTAATGCTCACTCTGTCATTGTCACAGACCAGAGTTTACAAACCATTCACCTTCTCATTCCATTCTATTATAGTTTCAACTCCTCTTCTGCCTACTGTATCCACTTCACAAAAGTCTTTCACTTGTAGCACACTCCTTTTTTAAAATGTAATGTCCTCCCACCTCCAATACATTACTTCTATATGGTGTTTTCTCTTCAAGTGTCTTTCTGCAACACATCAGGCCTATTTCCCAGATTTTGCTTGTTCCTCTTCTTCCAGAAAAGGTTCTTACCAACAGCAGACAACAATGTTAAGCACCTGGAAATGTTTAATTTACTTGAAGGATTTTTTTTCCTAATCTAAAAGTGTTTGATGGCAAGACTAAAAAGTGCTTTCAGTAATCACATTAAAAAATAAAGATGGAGAGGATATTACTTTTTTAAAAGTTTTGCAGATGAGAATTATTTGAATTATAAATCAATATTCCAGAGGTCTTTTTACACAGCACGGTCCATTTTAGATAATTCAAAGAAGACTATAGAACATCTAAGGATGTAGTTGGTCTTGCATTTAATTTTTTTCTAATTGTATAATAGAGACTTAAACCAGATCCAGATAACTGAATAGATGAAGAAAAACAGCTTATCCACTGAATTAGAAAAGGTAGGTTTTAAAATGTTGGTCCCACTTATTTCAGCATGTGTCCTCCAACACATCCTTCTCCTGTTTGAATAAACCCTTACTCTAGCTTTTAATTCTATTTAAATTATTACTGGAGAGTTTATGAAAAATATTTATACACCACAAACTATAAAGCAATTCCCTAATTATGATAACAGCATATTATTGCTATCATTAGCAATTATGTTGCTGCCTCTTCCCAATTACCTTTAATGCAGTATTTATTTTAAACAAATATATTCAGTTGTATTTCATTATCTTATGTTTATGGAATTTGTTAAATAGCAAATGAATTATAATATTATTACCTCTAATTATCCCTCAAAAGTTTTTTTCTTTCTAAACAAGTTTCATTTAAGAGTTCACTGTATCAACACTTCAAATGATAACTTACAATATTAGTATGCTGCCTTCACTGCATAATACTGGGTAGCTGACAATAAAACACATTATAAAAACATCATAATCTCAAAATCATAAAAGCATAATAAACCATAAATGGTTAAATACAAAATAGTCAACTCTAACCCTAAAATATAATCACAAGAGATAGCATGCAGCAACCACAGTTCCTATCAATCTGTTCTCCAAAAACTGGAAGAAAGAGGATGGTCTTCGTCTGTTTGCTTATTTGGAATGAAATATGAACAATTGCTTCTGTACAAAACAGCCATCACTATATCTTGATTATGGGCACTTTATAATCCTTACAAATTATAAATATCTAGTTTTTAGATATACAAATACTTTTTCTATTTTTTTTAACTTAAATAACACAACTTAATTTGGAAATACTCCAAGCTACTGCAGCACAACAAAGCAAAACATGTGTAAATGGGCACATATAAAAAAGTGACAACTGTCTGGAAGATGAAGCAACTATGTGCTGAAGCCCATAGCAAAATTCTTGAGTATTATGTTCAATGAATCAATTCATCAGGGTACCATCCAAATTAAAAAGGAGATAGCTATGTTCATCAA
This sequence comes from Candoia aspera, assembly GCF_035149785.1. Classification (NCBI taxonomy): domain Eukaryota; kingdom Metazoa; phylum Chordata; class Lepidosauria; order Squamata; family Candoiidae; genus Candoia; species Candoia aspera. The sequence continues at coordinate 46,481,965 of NC_086159.1, forward strand.
AGCAAACAGGTTACATTTTTGCTAGGTTTTTTTCCCCCTTTAAACATTAGATGGGCCAGCCTTTCTTTTACTATTCCATTACTTCAGCCCCAGATCTGTCCTGGCATCAAAACTGGTTTCAGTGAGAAATGACCAAGCGTGGAGAGTTAAGTCAAGGTGGATTCACACATCTACTCCACCCGACTACCTAATTATGCAATGGTTCACTTTCACTGACCGCATAATACATAAACAGATTAGACATAGATAGGCACTTTTTCTGATATATAGAAAACTAATTTACATCAACATACACTAAGAAAAATAATGAACAATGCAATTTCAAAGTATTTTTTCCTGGAAAAAACAAGGAAAGTTAAAGGTAATATTTCCATAAATAAAGTTAGCAATGTTAATAATAAATTTTATAATTTAACTTTATTCTGTTCAATTCTCTTGCCTCCAGATAGTTCATATTTACAATAAAATGTTACTTTAGTGGCTTAATTATGTTACAAAGATTAACAAAGATAATTTTTTAAAATGCTGCTACATTCATTTTAATCTTTTTGGAGTTTATACTTTCCAAAGTCTCTTCCCATAATACTTTAGCATTATAGTATTTAAAAACTGTTTGGGAGAAGTGGGTGTTAATTCACAACTATTTTGGTTTTTGGTCACTTTATAAGCAAGCAAGGCCAACCCAGAGAGTATATCCAGAAAGGCAGATAAAACTATCTGGTGAACAACCCCCAACTAAATGTACTGCATATGTGCGAAGACTTCAACAAGTTGTCAGGAAATTATAAGAGTTGTAATTCAACTCATCTGTAGGGTGCAACACTGAAGATGACTGATAACATTTTTAGTGATTTTTGTATCAGAAGAAAGGTTTGTAATGCCTCTACATTCTATACCAGCTGAAGGTTTTCCAGAAAGACCTACATTTACTCAACATTTTAGCAACTTAGCCTCAGAACTACTATTGGGACACAAAAATGAATGGCATTTCCAGGATTACTACATCTTACTTCCTAGACTTTGGTACTAGGTTCAAGAGCACCTCAAGGCCATAGTATTATCCAGAGAGTCATTCTGCCTAAATATGAGGTTAAGCAATCAGTACTTCAGCCATATCTAGATTTAGTTCAAGACTGTGAGTTACTTAAATAATGAATTGGATCATGCAGATTAGAAACTCTATGATTCAATTAACTAAAACATGTACAAGAACTTGAAGGTTACCATATCTTACCATACTGTTTTAAAAAATCAGAGTATTTAAAAAGTATGATTATTTAGAAAAATATGGTATGTTGAGGCTTCTTTTTTAAAAACCCAAAACTAAATGCACCACTTTGTTTGCAGTCTTAAATATAATTAAAATGAATGCCAAATGATTGATGTTTGTAAAAAGCACTGTTTATAGATCCAGGGCATGAGATACCCAATCGATATTAGGAATATCATAAAGCAAAGTACCACAGGTTGCTGCCATTTCCCCATCCAAATGTCTCTACTCCAGTCGATTTTCATAATGGCGAGAATAGCACTAATAGAACTATAGCCGATACAGTATTCGCTAATTATCTTTCTTCGTGCAGGCGCTGTTTCCCCCTATTTTATAGCAATCTGAATTCAATCCAGCTCCTAAAGAACAAGGGTCGATCCCAGAGCAGCTCCTTCTTCTTTAAACGGAGGACCTGGTTGAATATGATCTCCGTTGCTATCCACCCTTTAAAAGCTGAAAAGAGATTCTGGCAGGAGAATGGAAAGCGGAAGAGGCTTATCGCAGCCTGAGGAGCGGCCGCCCAGCTTCCCGCTGGGGTAGAGAATGGAAACAGTGAGCTGCTTCAGCCCAGCCGGACTAGGCGGGGCTGCGGCTCCCAACTGAGGCCGCCGCCATCCAAGTCCGGCCGGCAAGAACTTTTTTTTCCCCGCAGCGACAACTAAGGCGCGAGTTACTTCCTCCTCCGTGCCCACGTCGCCTTCTTCGCCGAACAGTCCCAAGTACGGGTGGCCTCGGACAAGAGGCTCTAACTTTCCCCTTCCGCTCAAACTTATCTTGGGGAGGCAGCCATAACCAGGGGACGGAAGAGAGCGAGGGCTGGAGCAGCCTTTGCCCTGCTTCCCTTCCCTGCAGGGAGCGGCGGGGTTGGTTCCGCCTCCGCCATGTTCTCTCTCAAGAGCCTTGTCCCGCCCGCAAAGCGCCGCCGCCGCCACCGCCGCCCCCTTCCTAGCCAGCCCTCACCCGCTTCGCAGGCGCCCGTTGCCGGCCCGCTTGTGTCAGACCCTCGCCGACACCCGCGCGGCGCCGCACACACCCCATTCACACAGCCCCACGGGTCCCTTCCCCCGCCTCCTCCCCATAACGGCCTCTACCTACCGGACGGCGCTTCAGCTCCCCGCGTCCGCCGCCGCCGCCGCCGCCTCCCTGACCAAACCCTCTCTGCCCGCGCGCGCCCTCCCTCCTCTCTGGCTGGGCGAGGCTTCCAGCCGTCGCCGTGACGCTGCACGCCCAGCTTCGCTGTGATTTCCCTGGCCCAGTCCAGTGATGCTTAAGAGGGAAAAAAAGGGGGGGAGAATGACCTCTCGGCTCTACTGGGAACGCGCAAGCGCATAGCACAGCCTGGAAACACCGCAACCCTCCCCCGTCCTTCCTTTCTCTCCTCCTCCTTCCCCATAACCTTACGCAGGGCCCCATCCTGTCGCAGCTTCTGAGATAGAAAAGTCGTTCGAAGCGCGTGTCCTGCCGACGCGGAGCTGAGAAAAGAGAGGACTAACGGCTTAAGGAGACTTCCTTCCCCCCGCCTACATAACCCCCCACACCACTACCAAGCTCCTAGGTATGGGAGGAAGTGATGTGCAAGGAACAAACGCAGCCACCGTGTGCTGGGCGAGGCGAGGGCAGCCTTCTTGGGCAGAGAGGAAGAGCTGCAAAAACTGTCTCTAATTCTAAGTACGCTCAACTTGGTGGAGGCAACTTCCGAGAAATCACGTACCAAACGGTCAGTCTTTTAATCATGGCCGCTCCGTTCAGGACTCAAATCATCGTAATTAACATAGATGAAGACCGTTCCTGATAGAAAGCCATGCTGCTCTTGAATCCCCGCCCAGTTTGGTAACCATGTCAGTTTCCGCTTTGGGGGTGAAATTACTTCTGTAGGCTTCAACGACGGACAGCAGCTCAACTGCAGGCAGAAATAGTTGGCTAGGTCTTCTTAAGGTGGATGAAAAAGAGCTATCTGTTGTCTGTATGTAGTTAAAGAATGATATGTAGCTTAGTTCGCTGCAGAATCAGAGTGAACCCAGTATGACACAGATGGGGATGGATGCTAAGAGCTACTTTCCCTTTGGCCTGCAAGAAGTTTCTCTGGAGTCCTTGGTGCTCTCTGAGCCTTGTTGTTTTCTGGCAGAGGTTTCATTGCCAGACTAGGCAACGTCTTCAGTGCAAAAGCTTAAGGCTTTGAAGAGCTACAAATATTTGCTTCGATAAGTTACTCTTTTGTTCTTCCTCCTCTAATGTAACAAAAGTTAACTATGAGTAATATTACTGACTTATGCATGTTACTGAAAAGTAATTCTGCTTTGAGGCTTACTCCCAGGTAAACATGCATAAAGTTGCTGTTTTCAGCTGCAATTCTGCATACTGCTAGTTGACACTAGCTATGTACAATTTAACTGAGTATTTCTGAGCAGCCCTGCACAGGACAAGACTGTTTGCTTGTCACAATTAACCTATTTGCTGCTGTTAGTAGAACCAAATCATGGGAACCTTTAAGTAGATTATGTTTTATACCAAATTTACAGAAAGTCGCAGTAATGATGTTCCCAGGAAAAGGAATGAGTATGGTGGAGGAAATCTAGCATTAGGAGAAGGCAAACTACATGCATATTGTCAAAATGTATTCCTGTTCTTAATATTTTATATGTGATGTTTGTAACTAGTCCTAATCTAGTAACCTATTCTGAAGGTTATTGGATACAGCAAAGGAATTTACTAGTACATTTGGTTAGGATTGTCAATACTCAAAGCCCTTTACAGGTATTGAAAGATTTATATTTGCCAACAACTCTCTGCAAAAGAATACATATACATATATGTATAATATACGGAGGCTGCACCCAAGGTTACAGAAAGTGTTTGTTGCTAAGGTAGAATGGCCATATCAGTAGCATCTATAAAAATTATTGCTGGTTCAAAATAAGGAGACAGGTAGCACCTTTTCAAACTAACAAATTTTATTATAAGGCATAAGCTTTCATAGTTTGTAGTAGACTGACATGGTTCTCCTCCTACAGGGGTTTCAGAATTCTGAGTGACAAGATGGTTGAAGCTCAACCCCTTTTACACATGTTCAGTTGAATGTGTTTAGATTATATTCTTGGAACATAATAATTTAGATGCAAAGATATTATGGGTAAACAGGAAAGTTGGAAGACACTTGAGTAAGGCTTACATTTAGGATTCCTTACCTTTCTTCATGCTGTTGCAAAAAATGTCTGAAGAGGGTTGGTTTTATTGCATAGAGCAGTTTTTCTCAACTTTTTGACCCTGGAAGAACCCTTGAAATTTTTCAGGCCTTGGGGAACCCCTGCACATTCGGGCTTAAATATAGGCCAGAAGCTACAAAATTGTATTTGTTTCATGTGTAGGCCTGCATATATGCATTAACAGTGTTCTTAAACTAAAAATAATGAAACTTACCTCCTTAATATATAGTCTGAATTTGAAATAATTTTTTAAGTAAACTGTGATCTTCCAGGGAACCCCCAGTGACCTCTCGCGGAACCCTAGGGGTCCACGGAACCCTGGTTGAGAAACCCTGGCATAGAGCAATAGCGAGGAGAATAATCCTATATTTACAGTGCTGGGATAAGACACATTACTATTGCATCCAGTGTGTGGAAATAAGGATGATGGATTAGGCCGAGAACAGAAAGGAAAAACAGAAGAGGGGAATTTAAAACCTGTAGAAATAAAAAATATGGAGAACTTTCTGGAACCCCCCCCAGTGCTTATCAACCAGGCCCACGCAGGCAGCAGTACCCTCATGCTGCTCCCATGGGAATGAGATAGTGCACTCTTTGATGAGAACATGGCCTAAGTTCATCCCATTGCATTATAAACTAGAAGATGTTGCCACAATCTTTGAGTCCCAATGCCACAGCTGACAATGACTCCATTGCAAAACCCTACTCAGCATTCCAGGCAAGGTTTTGACTTTTTTGTGTTCTTCAGAGTAGCTTCCTTGCAGGACACCTGAAGAGATCGTACAAAGTCCTCAGAAGAAAGGGATTCCAGAGTCAAACCAGGAAATCAAAAAATAAAAGCAAGGGAGAATTTCAGCCAAGCAGTAGAGTTACCTCAGATATGCTCTGCCATCAGCAGCTTCCAAAAGCTCATTGCAAAAGGTCAGGAATCAAGAAACAGGAGATAGAAGTCCCCACTTGGAGAAAGTTTTTTTTACTCCTCTCTAAAAAAAAAAACAACACACCTCCATTTTACCTGCCTGACTGAAAAATGTCAGGTTGGAGAAGGAACTTCCAGAACTTGGATCCATCCTGCAGCTTTGGCAGAGCTATTAACCTGGCTAGCAATGCACCAAAGGTCCCCAGGTCTGAGCCAAAGAACTTGTTGCTTCTCCTCCGTCACACAAATACTTTCCTCTGAAGGTCTTTTATCAGAGCAAGACCTTGCAAGGGCTGAAGCTGGAAGGGTGAAAGGAGTGACTCTCAGGCCAGTCAGAGCCATTATGTAAATATTGAGCAGATGTCTCTGATTCTCAAGGGCAGGAAAAAATGGTCAAAAGTCTGTTGATTCAGAATGGTGGGAGGAAAAGGTATAACGTTTAAACCCTGGAGCAGATGTACATAGGGGCTGATTTCTATATTCTGCAGTTGGCAGAACTTCTGCATGTATATGACTTCTTTCTTATTTGCCAAAAAGTGTAACTTATTCAGCCATGCCCTGTCTGTGATTCTTCTGCTGTAAGCAAGTTCCTGATACAGTTCAGCGTCCGGAGGGTTGAAATGTATCACTGTGCCTGCTGTGAAGCCTGACGCCATGTATGCTGCCATAACATTATCTATAATGCCTTGTTCCGAGTCCAGTCTCTGGTGCGGCTCCAGAAGTACTGGCGGATGATGTGGCTCTCTGCCCACCTGCCTCATCCTGAGTTTCTTAAAGTGATGTGTTAGAGTAGCCATGCTAGAAGCACCAGCATCTGGCATTATAGAACCTCTGTCTACTCTGATACCCTGCTCTGCCCTACTGTTCAGTCCATCAGAGTGAGGCATTAAGCTGAGCAGGCCTCCTGGAGATAGACATGAAGACAAATGTACCATTGGCCACTTCTCTGAATCTGTTACCTGATTTCACTTTGCCTCGTAGTAGAATCAGTCCTGCACTTAACCACTCATCTCTAGTTGCAAATAAATCAAGCACAACAGAAGGCACTGATTTTCTTCTCAATCAAGCTCGAACCCTCAGCCACAGAAACTAGGAGCACTGGGAGGTATAAGAGAACTAAAACAAAAACAAAAAAACAGCTACAGAGTAGATTTTTTTTAATGCTTCTTAGTTTTTAATACATAATACATAAGTAATGTTACACTGAGAAGGTGTAACAGATGGTGTGATGGGGGAAACTGTATGTGATAAGAATGTACACAGCCCAGCTTTAAAGCCTGTAGATAGCTTTTAGAAATGGCTTAAATGGTCTTGTGGAATTTTAAGTTCTTTGTTGTATTTGTTGTAAGAGACTAATATGATTATTAGCTTTTTTTTCTTCGGAATTAAAGGGCAATGTACAAGGTTATATAAATATGCAGAATTGGTTGCATCCAAGTTAAATTAACTTGTGCGTGCATACTTTAATTTTTAGAACATGGGCATTGTTTGCCTCAAATATTTGATGTTATGAATGATAAAAAAATCATAATAGATGAGCTTTACTAGGGTTGTGCAAAGATCTGGAATCAAAAGGTTGGACTGCGATTCAGAGAACACTCAGCATGGATACATCACCTGTTGGGAACACGTTAAAGCAGCTACAGCTTTTCGTAGGATCGTGGCTGCTTTCTGCAGCTGGCATGCCATTCTGGGAAAAGACACCAGAGGTTTAACATGTTCTTAACAGATGTTCCATGTGTGCCCACGTGTGCTCCAAACCACATTTTGCCCTTGAATCTGGGATCACTGCACAGCCTTAATGTTTACCATTCCTTACTGCTGACAGTGACTATCAGTTGTTCCTTCCAAGTATTTACTCAACTTTATGAGATCAGAATATTTAAATGTCAACATATGCGGCAGCTTTTATGAACAAAAGATATTTATTCATTACTACTCTAGTTGAAATTTATCCATGGATTGTCAAGGTATTTTATCTCTTAGTCCCTGTCATATCTCTCTGAGGTACTACTAATGAGAATACATGTCTAAAGAAAAGATGTACCTGTAAATCAAGTATGAGAAGAATTTTCTTTTAAATATTACAGGATATTCCTGCATTCAAAGAAAGGAGTTTTCATGAATTCATAGCACATTTTTCAAGTAGTGAGGAAGAGTTGAAATGAGGAAGAGTTAAAAGTTTGAATTTTTATATTAGTCTTGAATAGTATTAAACATGGATGAAATGAAGCCTTGAACAAATCTCACATAGCCTTATGGCTGCAAAAGTATATTCTGGGTCCAATATTAAAGAGATACAAAAATAATTGTTAATCATGGCCTTGGAAAATTGCAGAAGTAGACAATTGGCAATAAAAGTTCTTGCTAGAAACGGTCTTCCTAATTCAATAACAAATTGATATTTTTACGTATTAGAATTTATCCTATGCATTTGAAAGATTGAAGTACATTTTTGGTGAGTAGTGTTCTCGCAAAATATAATATTTTGAAAGGACATTTCCTGCATATTTCTGTTTTCAAATAAGGAGTTCTGCTTTTTAATTTTTTTTTAATCATTCCTCCATCTCAGCTCAGTTTTTTCATGCTCTGCTATGACATGCCATTGCCATGCCATGCTATTTTAGAGTCCCCTAACTCACAAAAAGGGTGTGTGTGTGGAGATATTGGTTTGGAATTGCAGTGTGGAGGAGGGGTGGGAAAAGTATAGCACACAAGCAGCCTTACTCTTGCATAAGCCTGGATATAAGCCAAGGACATTCAAGTCTTTGGTCCTCAAATATAGAAAAAAAATCATTTAACGATACACTTCCCTGTTTTGTATCCTTTTTTGGATATCATTACAGTTCATTTGCTTTCACTGTTGCACATGAAATAAATCGTGCTAGTATGTGTAAAATGTAGCTTTCTAGACAGATTTGGACAGAGACTGGACAGATCCAGTTTTCTTATACCTGAGATCTCCACTGAAAGTGGTAACTTTGATATTCAGATGGCTTAGAAAGGTGTGAAGAATTTTTTTGGACAGAGCAGGATTTCACTTGGCCTTGAAGTGATATATTGGCTGTTACACTCCAAAAACAAATTGAAAGGGCAGGACAAAAGTTGATTTAAATTCATAGCATTAAATTTAATTAATAGTAAATATAGTTAATATAATTTTCTGCTAGTCACATACTTAATTCTTTTTTTTAATGTCACATTAAAAATTACAATTATGTATTCTTGGAGTCTTCCACTTCCCCACAAAAGTCTTGCAGAGTAGAGTAATTGTACTAGTTCCATGAGGCCCTTGGCCTCAGGTTTCTATGCACCCCTGATTTAGGACAGCAAATCTTTCCTAGATGGATCTCCCAGTAGGTGCCCTCCAGACGTTTGGGAGTACTGCCAGCTCTCGTAATCTTTACCTGTTTGTCTTGCTATCTGGAGCTGATTTAAAACACACAAAGGACAAAAAGTTGTCTATCCTTGCTAGAGATCAATGTTGTAATTTCACACCTACAGAAATGGTGGTGGTTTAATACTTCTAAACATTTTACAGTGCCTAGTCTACTATTACAATAAAAAATATTTTCTTTGTTTTGTGTTTATGCCTGATCATAAAATGACAGAAGAGGTTGCTAGTATGTCAGCCTTGTAAATAATATTGGGAAAGAAAAGGACCCTGAATTTAAGATGATACTCCCTCCAAGAGAAGAATAGATATAAAAAGAATTATCAACAGGGACAAACACCTAACATTGTACCTTGTCAGTTCCAACTGAATGAGGACAATCTTGGAGATTCTTTTCCCCTCCATAAAAATGTATATGTGACGTGTATGTTTGTGTACTGGGTAAAGGCCATACTCAAATCAAGCTCAGGGCTAGAACAAAAAAATATACAGCATTTGTTGTTTATTCATTCAGTTGCTTCTGACTCTTCATGACTTCGTGGATCAGCCCATGCCAGAGCTTCCTGTCGGTTGTCGCCACCCCCAGCTCCCCCAAGGTCGTGTCCATCACTTCTAGAATGTCATCCATCCATCTTGCCCTTGGTTGGCCCCTCTTCCTTTTGCCTTCCACTCTCCCTAGCATCAACATCTCCAGGCTGTCCTGTCTTCTCATTATGTGGCCAAAGTACTTCAGCTTTGCCTTTAATATCATTCTCTCAAGTGAGCAGGCTGGCTTTACTTCCTGGATTATGGACTGGTTTGATCTTGCAGTCCAAGGCACTCAGAATTTTCCTCCTGCTAATTAAATTTAATCTGATTTATTAAATTAATTGATCCCTCATCTGCATATACTAACCCTCTCATTAGAACTACTCATACACGAACACAGACTGTACCCATATTCACCTCCCTCCTTCCAACCAAAACAGCAAAAGAAGCTGGAAAAAACAGGAGAGATGTAGATTATAGGGAAGAGATGCTGCACTGGAAAAGGATGAGAAATGAGGAAACTGAATGGAGATGAGGCAAGGAGAAGAGGTAACTGCCCAGGGAACAAAATCAGGAATCTGGTAGCACCTTTTCGGATTAACATGTTTTATTAAAAGTCATAAGCTTTTGTAAGCTGCAGTTCACTTCATTGGATACACAGAATGGCTAGATTCCAATTTAAATTCTATTATCGGTCTATCAGTTCTCCTAGAGAATAATTGCCACCCTACTTCCCCAGCTTTGGAAGCAAGGCTGGTGAAGAACCCCAAAACCAGTCAGGCACATCTTGGATAGAGATATTTCTCCATCCTCACCCAACTAGATAACTGTAATGTGAGCCAGGTCCATTCTGTCTGCCACAATTGAATTGTGCATTTGGAGCTCTGAAGAATAATGAATTAGGACTGCATACATTTCATTAACATTTATAAAACACACACCAATACACAAACCCTGAAAAATATTAGACAAAAAAGGATACATTGGCTGGTGATAATATATGTTACAGAACAACAGGTATGGAAAATCTTGATTTTAGAAAATAAAGTAGGAAACTGAAGCAAGAACGTATTAGGATGTTGTATATCGGGTGGACAGCTTTTTACTGGCTAACTTTATTGATCATGGTTTTAATTTCCTTAGCCTACAAGTGGTGGGTAAGGCTATAATACAGCAGGGCCAGGAGAGTAGTTTAAAAATCCAGGAAAAAGTTTGAAAAATCCTGGAAGTCCAGCTTTAAAGTGTAGCACCTGAATCAAATTAAAAGAAATCGAAGTCCTTTGGGTGCTCAAGGACAGTAGTTCACTGTCAATTTTGGATGGCATGCAGCCCTGCCAGATTTTGGCAGCAACCCCTGCGCTAATTTGTAGTGGTAAATCATAGCACTAAACTTTGGTGGCAAAAGTAGAGCAGCAGAGGACTTCACACACTGGCATTATGGGCTCTGTTGATTGTCCACCCTTGTTGTGAATGTTAGCCTATTAGGGATTTCCAAAAGAGAAAGGATTTTGAAAGCAGTACAGTGGACCCTATGTTGTTTCTCTGGGACTTACAGTTGAGTGGCAGATCATTTTTAGGTCATGTGAAGTACATTTCCAATGTTAGAAAATGAGACTATGCAGCACTTTGGATTTGATTCCAAAAAGATGCTTTGGAGCAGGCCAAGACATGAACATAACACCTCTCTGCAACTCTTTATGACAGCTGTGTCTTTTCCAAAGACTACACACTGATTCCCTTTCCCCAACAAGAACAGAACAGTGATGGAAAAACCAGATTCTATCCAGGTGTAATTGCCCAGTGTCACTAATGAGTACATTATATAGTGATATATAGTACACATTTTCGAATACTACCACTGATGCAAATTAGCAACCTCATGAACATTGTTTCAGATTAAGAAATCGTGGTAATGATGAAACATAGTTAATGAAGGTGATTTAGCTAAAATTACAAATTGAGAACAAGGTGAGCTAAATTACATAAAGAGAACGCAAAAGGCAGAAGTTTTATTATATACTAAGGTGGCTCAGAAATGTTTTGAAAATGAAATAGGAAAACTTAGCTTTTGTTTAGATGGATGGTAGGTATTTTAATTTTGTTTCCAGCTTTACAACTGTTTGTTTAGAAAACATGCCCAGATAAATGTCACAAAGTAAAATTGAGCAAACAAAATAAAAATGTGAACTGCTAATTATTAGTCTTTATGTATTGGGCCAATGTCATTATATGATATCCATTGGAAGTTGCTCTTGCCCCCAGGGTCCCATCTGTGATGTTTGCTCTGGGCTTCCCTTAAATAGACAGGTCTGGCCCATGCTCCAAATAACTGCAAACGGGTGAATCCATTCAGTCTGGATTCATATAATATACTCAGCCATAATGTGATTGATTTCGTTTGAGTTCAGTATATTGAGAACCCAGCCATTGTGATTCTGAAACTTTAGCATATTTTCTAAGCATTATGTGAATTCAGCCATTGTGGTTTATGCCACAAATCATGTTTGGACTTTGTGTTTTCAGATCTGGGAAAGGTGACCCACTGCCAACAAATGCTTTCCATCTTGCGGAAGATTTTGAACTGCAGGCATGTCTGAAACATATGATCTAATCTGGGGACTTCCTTTATCCCTATCTACTATTTTTAGTAACATCTTGCCATATATTCCTCTATGGTATTTGATGGGGTCTAGCATTACTTAACTGGATTTGGGGAGTTCTCTGGGTTGCCATCCCAATTCAGGGCACTAGTTTAGGGATGCATTTTATTAAACTAAGCTTCAGTGCTTCAGATTGTTTTTGGGCCTTCAGTTATTTGTGACTGCAGATTATCTCTTCTATCCATAAAACCGCTCAGAGTCCCCTTTTCGGGAGAGATGGGCGGTGATAGAAATTTGAAAAATAAAATAAAATAATTCTTTGCTGTCCCGGTTCATTCCTTCTTCCTTTTTTCTGTTATGAAAGCTGATGTAAAATGATTCATGGTGGTCTTCTGAGCATCCCTTGGGTGACTCAGTATGGTCACAACCTCAACTGCTATCTTGTGGAAGAAACAGAATATTCCTTCCCGCATAATGAGGTTGAAGCTGTCCTGGTTTCCCATTGGCGCAAAGGTTCTTTGGCCTCACTGATGGGTGGAAGGAATGGGGGTGTCTGATCATGTTTCACTGTTCCTTGATGGCTCCAGGTTTTTTGGGGGAGGGGAAGAAATGTGTTCCTGAGGCTGTAGCTGTGGCTAGGGTTGTGGGAAAGTACTGACCATGATGGTAGCTGATAAAATGATGGTTGACTGCTGCAGTAATCCCTTCCTTGCCATTCACTGGTGCCTTAAAATCTGTGTAAGATCCTTGGCTTGTAAAATAGGCCAGATATTTTGAACTGCCATGGCAGCAGCTTCGGCAAGGTGTAGTTAAGCCCAGGAGGATCACAGTTAAAAGGCATCTGGAAACTGTAGGGCTTGTGGCCCTTCCATTCTCTGGAAGGGAGTTGTTAGGAAAACATCTCAACAGTATGTGAAACCCAGGTGTGATTGTCTCTGATGAACACCCATTTTTCTAAGAACAACTGTCAACAATGGAACAAATGTAAGATCAATCATAGTAGAATCATGGTCCTTTAAAAGTGCCATATTACCATCTCAGCCCCCCATCCCATGTTCAGTCCATTTATTTCAATAATCAATATAATAAAAATCTAAAATTCAAGTCAAAAAGCTCTTTTAGTATGTTTAAATGTCATTCAAAAAGTGTATCAGGTTGCCTTGCATCATTAGGGTAAGCAGAATAAAACAAAAGTACTGCGGTAAGCTTTACTGTATAGAAGAGCCAGCCCTATTATTCTCAGCTTATGTAGATGAATTTCTGACACAAAGCTGATGTGCCAGCCTGGCTGAATGAAGACAAAACAATTCCTTTTATTTAATAGAACAAAAGAATCTTGGATAACATTTCATGTGCATTTATACCTTGAGGAAAAATATTGAACTGTCTGTTCATTCCAAACAGTAGTACAGGAGCATTTCAAGACCTGAAGCATAAGCCTTCATTAAATGGTCCATCATTGCTCAGAAGTACTATGTTATTAGCTAATGGTCAAACAGCAACTGAAGAATAATCTGAATTTGGCAGATAAACTGAAAGTGATTTGTCCCTCAGTTTTTTGAACTGCTATACAGAGATCCTTCCATTTGTGGCATAAGCTAGTGTTACTGGATTAGATCACATCTCATCATTCACAACTGTGTCAGCAAAACAGAATTCTATGGTCTATCTTCCATTTTCCTGGGTGATAGAAATTTCAAGATAGCTCTGGCTAGAAAAAGCAGTGAATACTTTTGATATGATGGGTCAAATTGATACACTCTCCAAATATTTCTTATATCCCAATTCCTTACTCAACATTTGGTTGTAATACATTAGGAGCCAAATTGTGCATGCTAAATCCTTCTTCCTCTTCCAATGGTCTCTGCTAAATTGTGCTCCCCCAACAAGACTAGAACCACCAGAGGCATAGATGAAAGCAGTCCAGGAGGAAAACTGGTAGAGCTTCTTAAATGTTAGGGTGCCTGCCTGAATTTCAACCTTAATTAAAGCAGAAACTATTCAACTATTAGAATCTAAATAATAGATTCTAGTTCTAAATTGATGCTTTACTACTGTTCTGTAGCAACTTGCCTCTGACTGGCTCTTGCTTTAATTTTGTGTGTCTTAATACAGTTTTTCTCAGCTGGTACCCTCCAGATGTGTTGGGCTACAACTCCCATGATCCCCAACAAATATACCCAGTGAAATCCAATATATGTGGAGGACATCAAAATGGGGATAGCTCTGTTAGCTTTTCATTTATAGCCCTCTTATTTGCCTAATCCAGTAATTCTTAGATGGAACTTTGTACCCAGCTGGGAGGGTTTTACAAATTTGGGAGGGTACATTCATAAGTTTGGGGGCTATTGGGGCATTTGGAATATTACACACACTCTTCTTCCCACTTCTAATTGTTGAGAGCTAACAGATAAGAACTGTTCAATGCTGCTGACCCTAATCCCAGATCTTATATGTATTTCTTCCCAAAGTCCTAAACGGTGAAACAAAGAAAAAGGAACGTACAATCTACTTGAAGGTAATAGATCTCACTGAAAGGGTACCTGAGATATATGTATCAAAGTAGAGTCTCCTTTGAGTCATGCTCAGCTTTATGGACTGTTTGTTAGATTTATACAGCTGCCCAATTCTCAAAAAAGACTCTGATCAACTTAGAATTTATAAGATTATAAAAACAAGGAACTAGAAAATAAATGTTATAAATATCCAAAACCTAAAAGAGAACAACAGAGTAATAGAATAACAAAAATAGTAGAATTAACTGAGGCCAACCGATGTGTTGAAGATCTTTCATGCTAGAGGGGCTCATCCGGCATTCTTCCCTTGAGTAAGAGCCAGGTTTTGAGGGCCTTCCAAAAGAACAAAGAGTTGGGGCCATTCAAATCTCAGGAGGCATGTGCTGCAACAGAGAAGGCACACATCCATGCCTTTTTCTTGGCAACAATACAGAAATGGTTTATCATTACCTTCTTCAGAGTGGTCTTTGACTTCCCAATCTAACCCACAACCCTGGAGTTCCCTGCAGGTCTCCAACTACTAGCCAGGCCTGACCTTGTTTTACTTCCAAATGCAAGTAGGGTCAGCCTGTTGCTGCGACGTGTCAAAAGCATGTATCTGTATTATAACTATGTAAAAATAAAGTTTTTTGGGAGTGAGATTTTTTAGTCTCATTTTTTGATTTTCATTTAATGATAGGCTGACCATATTTCCTTGAGACAAAAATGGGACATTGGGATGGGGTTAAAAACGAGATATTGGGATGGCAAAATGGGGCAGGGCTGGGCGACAGGCTGGATCGGCAGGCAGGAACTACTCCGTTTTTCTTGGGCTGGGAATCTTCGGATTCCTTCATTTGCGAGAGGCAAGGCTGGGCTGGAGAGTCTAGTGAACAGTTGTCCCCGACAAGCTGCTCCTCCTCTGGCTGTGCTTTTATGTTCTTTTCTTCCCACCATTTCAAGGCAGGAACCAATCGGCTCGCCCTTTGATCACCGCCTATCAGCTGATTCTGTTCTTTTTCTTTTTAGGTTTCCCACTGGGTTGAGTTCTGCAGCTTTTTTCTGCTGTTTCTGCTGAGCTCCCCCTCCTTCCTCTCAAAGTCAGTCTGCATTCTGACAGATTTGTGGGAACTTTCAAATTTTTAAGTAAGGTTTTTAAGAAAATGGGACAAAATGGACATTTATATTAAAATGATGGAATGGTCTGGATATGTTAAAAAAATGGGACTATCCCATTCAAAACGGGACTTTTGGTCAGCCTATTTAATGAGGACATTTCATTTATTGAGGTACTGTAGGGCATTTGATAGCAACGTTTTATATTTGATGAGCAGTACTAAATTAAAAGTTAAGAATCACTGGTTTAACATAAAACCACCAGTATAAAAGTCACTTTTAGTTTTATATGCAACTGTTACTATAACTTCTAGGAAAGTTGCATGATTTTTAAGTAGCCTATCAGCCAAGCGGTGAGGGACGTGGTGGCGCTGCGAGTTAAACTGCTGAGCTGCTGAGCTTGCCGATCGGAAGGTTGGCGGTTCGAATCTGTGTGACGGGGTGAGCTCCTGTTGCTAGTCCCAGCTCCTGCCAGCCTAGCAGTTCGAAAACATACAAATGTGAGTAGATTAATAGGTACTGCTTCAGCAGGCAGGTAACGGTGTTGTTTAGTCATGCTGGCCACATGACCATGGAAGTGTCTATGGACAAACGCTGGCTCTTTGGCTTTGAAACGGAGATGAGCACCACTGGACTTAATGTCAAGGGAAACCTTTACCTTTACCTTTATCAGCCAAGCAGGATTGAAGAGGTTCTTTGCTTCAAGTAAAGTTACCATAATGTAAAAGGGATATGACTCGTCCTGTGCATTTTTGTTTTATATCTCTGTCTGGAATACAGTAAAAGTATTTCCCTCTGTGTGAAAATAAGTTGACTCCACAGTAGGAATTTGTACATTGTTTTTCTGATGGAAATGAGAAAGTTCCATTTCACAGCATAGGACATAAGCTAATGTAGCATCCTACATAAGCAACATTCCTTCAGATATAACATGAACTAAGTAAAGAGATCCAGAAAGGGCTGCCAGGAAGTTTCAGGGAAGGGCCTTTGTGACCCTCCCCCAGACTGGGCACCAGAAATGAATAGACACCTTTCAAGCCTGTGTTTTATATCAATGAACACAAGTGGTTTTGAATGATTGATTGATTGATAAAATATCTATACCACTCACTTGTATAGACTCTGGGAAATTTACTCTATAAAGTAAAAGTGGCATAAAATCAAAAGGTTTTCCAGACCATAACTCCCACTCCTCAGTTAAAATAATAATCAAACCCTAAATTGCTACCTGGACACTATCAGATTAGCAATTCAGCAGCTTTTGGAATGGCAGAAGTGAGGGACGGCAGATGCATTTCTGGTGCATCATGAGTGATAAAGATGCATCCATTATGAAAAAGGCCTGGCTTTTGGTCCAGTCTGTTCTTGAAAGGATGGGAGATAAGCAGGCTGTCTCTAAATGACCTCATAGGTAATACTTTTCAGTAAGGTGGTTCCTAATATAGCCCAGTACTGCAGCAGGTAGAGCTTATAGGTAATAACCAGCACTTCGCATTCAGTCCAGAAACCTACTGTCAGCAATGTAGGATAGGTGTTATATTGAAGTAAAGGATTCCACCCACTAGCAGTCTGGCTGCTGAATCCTGGATGAGTTGTTATTTCAGAGCTATCTACAAAAGCAGTCCCACATAGAGTGAATTGTGGTAATCAAGACAGATGGTGATAAGGATGTGAGTCACCATCAACAAAGTTTTCTAGGTAGGGCTGTAACCAGCATACCATCTGAAGCTGAGCAGGGATTTCCCTGATCATGGCCTCCACTTGCTGTTGAAACAAGAGATGTGAGTCTAGGAGAACCCAAGGGCATCTACAAAAGTTACAAATGCTGTTTCTTTCCCAAGTCTGGGAGTAAACTCTGACTGAAATAGATGCAGATAATCCACTTCCTATATGATGTTTTGTAGCTGATTCTCCACCACATTTTTCTAAAAAGAAAGTTTAGAGACTGGGCAGAAGTTGTGTAATACTCCTGGACTAAGAAATAGCCTTTTCAAAAGAAGACGTACTGTACCACTGCCTCTCAAGACAGGTAGCATCTCACCCTTCCTAAGAGGTATTCATTAACTGAATCCAGCAAGAAATATTGATACTGTTTCATAACAGTAAATACATCTACACAAATACAAAAAAATACAAAAAACATACACTTGAATCAGAAAGAATAGGAACTATGACACAATTATATTTAATGTTTCCTTTGCATTGTTGTAATGCCTAACATTAATTATACACAATTTAAATTGCTTCTATCAATGTATCCCTCTTTATGTATGTCTACATGGAATATTGCTAATATAGAGAAAATATTAAAAAAATAGGGAACTATAGTCTGGAAAGTTGAAAAATATCCCAGAAGGCTGTATTGCTGTATTGCTGCACCCCTCCATGCATGGTTGTGTCCACTTAACCAGGAGTCAACTTAACTTGACAGTGTATTCATAATGCATATGAAATGATAAAAAGAACTAGCAGAGAAAGATTAATTAATTTTTCATTTATAGGCCTGTTATAAAATTAATGTGTACCTACAGGAGCCAAATTCTCACAAGTAAGCTCAACTGATTTATTTCAAATAGGTGTACTGTATATAAACTAGCCTTTGCCATTCAGATAATCTCCAAATGTGTTGTACTAAATAGCAACATCTCCCTTGATCTGAGCTTCACTCTTGGTGAACTCTTGGCTGGGTGTGATGGGAATTGTAATTCAATATATTGTATTTGGAAGGAGTTACATTGCAGGAGGCTGATATATAGTATAGCAGCCTCAAAACATATTTCATTCAATGAATTCTTAGAGGCATTTAACAGGAATAGCTTGCCACTACATGTACTAATCATTATTACCTTCAGTTTAAAGCATTTTGTATCCTGTTACTATTATAGCTTAATATAGAAATCAGTGAAAACTCCAGTACCAGTTTCTTGTAGTATCGTAAACTATTAATTTTCAAGAGTTTGGGGAGTCATATAAATTTGAGTTATTATGGAAACTCTGCTATGGCAGCTGACAGAGAGAGATGAAAATTAATAGAAACATGTTTAACTCACACAGTTTATTTAAAACAGTTAAAATGCATAATTAATTTAACTATATGCCCAGCTTCTTCAGCAAAGGATCGTTACCTTGTTGTGGTGCTGGAGCTTGAGCACCTCAATGATGCCATGAGCTAAACCTTGAAGGGCCACCCAAGACGGGAAGGTCATGACAGAGAGGTCAGACTAAATGCGATCCCTGGGGAAGGTAATGGCAACCCACCCCAGTATTCTTGCCGTGAAAACTAAATGGATCAGTACAAGCAGAGATATGTCGGTATACCATCGGAAGATGAGACCCCCAGGTCGGAAGATGGTCAAAATGCTACTGGGGAGGAACAGAGGATGAGCTCAACTAGCCCCAGACGTGATGACGCAGCTAGCTCAAAGCCGAAAGGACGGCTAGCGGCCGACGGTGTTGGTGGTGAACAGCGAATCCGATGTTCTAAGGATCAACACACCATTGGAACCTAGAATGTAAGATCTATGAGCCAGGGCAAATTGGATGTGGTTATTGGTGAGATGTCAAGATTAAAGATACACATTCTGGGCGTCAGTGAACTGAAATGGACTGGAATGGGCCACTTCACATCAAATGACCACCAGATCTACTACTGTGGACAAGAGGACCACAGAAGAAATGGAGTAGCCTTCATAATTAATAGTAAAGTGGCTAAAGCAGTGCTTGGATACAACCCAAAAAACGACAGAATGATCTCAATTCGAATTCAGGGCAAGCCATCTAACATCACAGTGATCCAAATATACGCCCCAACCACAGATGCTGAAGAAGCTGAAGTAGAGCAGTTCTATGAGGATCTGCAGCACCTACTGGACAACACGCCTAAAAGAGATGTTATTTTCATCACAGGAGACTGGAATGCTAAGGTGGGCAGTCAAATGACACCTCGAATTACAGGTAAGTATGGCCTGGGAGAACAAAATGAAGCAGGACATAGGCTGATAGAATTTTGCCAAGACAATTCACTCTGCATAACAAACACTCTCTTCCAACAACCTAAGAGACGGCTTTATACATGGACTTCACCAGATGGACAACACCGAAATCAGATTGATTACATCCTTCGCAGCCAAAGGTGGCGGACATCTGTACAGTCGGTAAAAACAAGGCCTGGAGCTGACTGTAGTTCAGATCACGAACTTCTTATTGCACAATTTAGGATCAGACTAAAGAGATTAGGGAAGACCCACAGATCAGCTAGATATGAGCTCACTAATATTCCTAAGGAATATGCAGTGGAGGTGAAGAATCGATTTAAGGGACTGGGCTTAGTAGATAGGGTCCCGGAAGAACTATGGACAGAAGTTGGCAGCATTGTTCAGGAGGCGGCAACAAAATACATCCCAAAGAAAGAGAAAACCAAGAAGGCAAAATGGCTGTCTGCTGAGACACTAGAAGTAGCCCAAGAAAGAAGGAAAGCAAAAGGCAACAGTGATAGGGGGAGATATGCCCAATTAAATGCAAAATTCCAGAGGTTAGCCAGAAGAGATAAGGAATTACTTTTAAACAAGCAATGCGCGGAAGTGGAAGAAGACAATAGAATAGGAAGGACAAGAGACCTCTTCCAGAAAATTAGAAACATTGGAGGTAAATTCCAGGCAAAAATGGGTATGATCAAAAACAAAGATGGCAAGGACCTAACAGAAGAAGAAGAGATCAAGAAAAGGTGACAAGAATATACAGAAGACCTGTATAGGAAGGATAACAATATCGGGGATAGCTTTGACGGTGTGGTCAGTGAGCTAGAGCCAGACATCCTGAAGAGTGAGGTTGAGTGGGCCTTAAGAAGCATTGCTAATAACAAGGCAGCAGGAGACGACGGCATCCCAGCTGAACTGTTCAAAATCTTGCAAGATGATGCTGTCAAGGTAATGCATGCTATATGCCAGCAAATTTGGAAAACACAAGAATGGCCATCAGATTGGAAAAAATCAACTTATATCCCCATACCAAAAAAGGGAAACACTAAAGAATGTTCAAACTATCGAACAGTGGCACTCATTTCACATGCCAGTAAGGTAATGCTCAAGATCCTGCAAGGTAGACTTCAGCAATTCATGGAGTGAGAATTGCCAGATGTACAAGCTGGGTTTAGAAAAGGCAGAGGAACTAGGGACCAAATTGCCAATATCCGCTGGATAATGGAAAAAGCCAGGGAGTTTCAGAAAAACGTCTATTTCTGTTTTATTGACTATTCTAAAGCCTTTGACTGTGTGGACCATAACAAATTGTGGCAAGTTCACAGCGGTATGGGGATACCAAGTCATCTTGTATGCCTCCTGAAGAATCTGTATAACGACCAAGTAGCAACAGTTAAGAACAGACCACGGAACAACGGACTGGTTTAAGATTGGGAAAGGAGTACGGCAGGGCTGTATACTCTCACCCTACCTATTCAACTTGTATGCAGAACACATCATGCGACAAGCTGGGCTTGAGGAATCCAAGGCTGGAGTTAAAATCTCTGGAAGAAACATTAACAATCTCAGATATGCAGATAATACCACTTTGATGGCTGAAAGTGAAGAGGAACTGAGGAGCCTTATGATGAAGGTGAAAGAAGAAAGTGCAAAAGCTGGCTTGCAGCTAAACCTCAAAAAAACCAAGATTATGGCAACCAGCTTGATTGATAACTGGCAAATAGAGGGAGAAAATGTAGAAGCAATGAAAGACTTTGTATTCCTAGGTGCAAAGATTACTGCAGATGCTGACTGCAGTCAGGAAATCAGAAGACGCTTAATCCTTGGGAGAAGAGCAATGACAAATCTCGATAAAATAGTTAAGAGCAGAGACATCACACTGACAACAAAGGCCCGCATAGTTAAAGCAATGGTGTTCCCTGTAGTAACATATGGCTGCGAGAGCTGGACCATAAGGAAGGCTGAGCAAAGGAAGATCGATGCTTTTGAACTGTGGTGTTGGAGGAAAATTCTGAGAGTTCCTTGGACTGCAAGAAGATCCAACCACTCCATCCTCCAGGAAATAAAGCCAGATTGCTCACTTGAGGGAATGATATTAAAGGCAAAACTGAAATACTTTGGCCACATAATGAGAAGACAGGACACCCTGGAGAAGATGCTGATGCTAGGGAGAGTGGAAGGCAAAAGGAAGAGGGGCCGACCAAGGGCAAGGTGGATGGATGATATTCTAGAGGTGACGGACTCGTCCCTGGGGGAGCTGGGGGTGTTGACGACTGACAGGAAGCTCTGGCGTGGGCTGGTCCATGAAGTCACGAAGAGTCGGAAGCGACTAAACGAATAAACAACAACAATATGCCCAGCTTGGCTTGAGAAGTAATCTATATGAAACTCAGGTTTTTACATACTGTAAATAAAAGTTGAGGGAAGGTAGGTGTGACTGGCTTATTGGTGAAAGTATTTCTCTTATTGCAATCTCTCAGAAATAGTGATTAGTAACTACTGAGGGAGAAAGAAAAACTGAGGTTTAAAATGTAATGTCCCCAAATTCAGGTATTATCTGAATACAGATTCTGGGCCTACCCAAAAAAGAAAAAAAAATCCAGCCTCATTAAATCCCAGCACAATGGGATATACAGTATTTCCACGCCAATATCCCTTAAATTCCATGGCAACATTACAGTAATCTAGTCTGCCACAAAACCTATTGTACAAGGTAAATGAGCCTCAACTTTCACTTGTCCTTCAGTGGAACTCTAGTGAAAGTAAACCTCTAAAAAAAATTTCCACTTTTGTAAGATGAGTGTATGATTACAGTATTTTATAATCCAGTGGTGAAAAAGAACAACAACAACAACTTGTTAAACTTGTAGGCTGCCTGACTCCCTACAACTCTGGCCAGCTCACAGCAATCAAGACATTACAGTAAAACTGATAAAAGAATGCAAGAATGACAGACCGGATGGAATGAAGCAAGGGTTCTCATTCTCCCTCGCCAAAGTCCTGGGTGAAGAGCCAGGTCTTCACAGCTCTTGTAAACAACAACAGAGTGGGGACCATCCAGATCTTGAAGGTAATCTCATTCCAAAGGGCAGGCACTGAGAAGCATGACTATGAAACTTTGGAGAAGACCACAACTTGGATCTTGGATTATCGAAGTTGCCCCATCTGCTGTTCTTCTTGCTGCCTTTCCCCCCCCCAGAAGCTAGAGATATTGCAAATTCTCTGTAAAAATGTACAATGTGGTCTCACTATCTTTTGGATTTTGTTTATATTACTGCAATTAGTAATAATTTGAGATTATGCTCCATACACAGGAACTAGATCCACAGTGTATGTAGGCATGATGGCTTCTTACATTTTGCTTGAGCTATTATTTCAGCAGAGAATGAAGGGAGGAGCATCCATAAACAGTAGACTGTCAGCCTTACCAGGTGGACCAGACAGGAAACACAAGCAGATGAGCTAATTCTGCTTTATAGTAAGGCTACTTTAACAGAATCTTGCACATCTGAAAGTACCATTCTCCCTGTGTCCTTTATACCCCAAGAAATTAGGGAGGGTCTTCTGAGCCTCTTGCCCCACCCACTAACCAGCTGCCGACTATGATGTCTCTTACCCGACTGTTCCCTAGGCAGTGCCTGTGGGCCCAGTCTCCCAAGTCATTCCCACATACCATTACATCAACTGCCAAATATTCAAGGTGCTGGAACTGGTGAATTAAGAAGGTTCCACCTCATGTACATATTGTCTAGGACACCCTGCGGAGTCTGGGAAGCCATCATTAACCAGTCCATTGACATTAAATAAGAACTTGTTTCAAGTCTACATTTGTGTTCTGTCATTGTATTTTTAATAATAGGTGAAAAGAAAATCAGTGGGATTTACACAAAATGTTGTTAATGTGGAGTAGCTTGTGTTTAGACTATCCCATTGATTTTTAGGAATCTCTTCTGTTACACACCACCACACACACACCCATCCCACTTTCAATTTCTTCCCAATAGACAGGCAATGTTATATACCCAATCTTCCTAAAGCTGCTTCAGGCTGCTTAATGAGTTTCCCCTCCCAAATGTATTTTTGTTTGGCAAACCCTGGGGTTTTCTCACTGTTTGATGCACTGATGATGCTACTTTGACCATATCACATGGAAAATGATGCATTTGTATATACAAATAATGCATCCCTCTTTTGGGGGATGAGTCCCTCTTTTGAGGGAGATGGGCAGTACCAAAATTGAATAATAAAAAATAAATAAATAAACACTTTCATAACTTCGAAGTACTCAGAGCCATATAAATTAAAAAATCTTAAACTGTCTGTTCACCAAGAGTCCAGCTGTAATAGGTAA
The DNA here is from genome assembly GCF_035149785.1 of Candoia aspera. NCBI lineage: Eukaryota > Metazoa > Chordata > Lepidosauria > Squamata > Candoiidae > Candoia > Candoia aspera. Next base: position 46,505,818 of record NC_086159.1, read on the forward strand.
GGTAATTGCAAAAGTATGTTACCTGGCTTAACTTCCACCACTGCTCCAGCCCCCTTCCAACTTCAATCAAAAGATTCTTCCCAGACTTTCACATCCTTCCAGTCTCCTTGTCACAAGGGAACTTGAGGGTTGATCCTTTTGGATGAATGGTTGGCAATGGGCTTGAGAGGAACTCTCCCAACTGACTTCCCCTCTAACTCATTTAAACTTGCTGCAGACAAAGAAGTGGCTTTCTATTCCTGGCAGCTTGACTATATCTTGTCTGCTCACTCTCACCCTTGGGATTATAGGGATACTGCTAGGCAAGCAGTTAGTTGATTTAATATTACATTGCATTATATTTACAAAACTCCGACAGCTGAGATTAAGCTTTGTGAATATGATGACATCAGAGAAGGCTGCCTAAACTCTCTGGCAAACCATTATAATGTGTGGGGTAAATTGTTCAAATTATTTTAATAGAAATATTTTCATATAAGAGCATTTGATAGTACCTTTTGTTTGAGAGAGAAAAGGGACTGAAAGAAAACAAGTGCTCCAACCCAATTTTCTTTCTGAGAAATCTGAAAGGTGTCAGGTTGGGGAATGGGCAATTGCTTTTTTTTTCCAGACAGGATCCTTACTTATTTACTTGCCTTTGGCCTCTGAGACCCACAGAAGAAGTGGCAGTGAGGTCATGGAATGGGTTGTGCTTAAATGTTCAGTGTTGGGGGGGGGCAGGGTTTCAAGAGGAGTAAATGTGCAAAGCCAAAAGATGTTTAAGCACTTGTTTTCACTGTTTCTGAATTGTGCTGCCAGATCTTGTATTTTGTTACCAAAATTAGTGGGGAGAAATGCATGTCTGATGTGAAGGGGTTCAAGGTCTGCAGAAATGGAGTTGCAGGTACTATGCAGGCTGCCCAGGCCTAGTGAAGTGTACATCCCAGATACAATCTGTTAATCATGTGAAAAGGACTTTAAGGACACAGCTAATGAATGCACAATTAATATTAAAAATATAAAGTACAAGAGACAGACATAGTGTTAAACAGTAAATACCTAATTGCTTTTATCTCTTAGTAGCAATAGGTATAATAAATGTGAATTGATTCTTACAGGGATCTTCATCATGTAACACTAGCAACAACAAGTGACAACCTCTGTATTAGAACAATCAGAAAACTGTTCATTGATTTATTTTTTTATTGTGGGCTGCTTGTAATAATTACAAAAATCAAGACATAAATGATGCTTCAGCCTGAATGTTCATGTCACCTTTTATCACTAATGGAAAGTGGAGCCAAAAGGTTCCATAATCTTCCGTGTTGGTGGGGTAAAAAAAAAAGTATGAGGGGAAAAGTAGTGGAACCCAAAGCTTGCTAGAGCTCATTTTGTTTTGCTAAACTCAGCTTTAGTATATCTTGCTAAACTATAGTTTAGCACTGTTTGCTTGTTTGCTTTTGACTGGGTAAATCATGATTTATGATTCAGTAGCATATTAGATGAGCCCAGCCAGTGCTTGCGCATGGTGTGCAAACCCAGCCAGTGTGAAACAGAAACAATTATAATCTTTGAAGCATTTTCACGGCCACCTTGACACTCCAAGCGGTAAGTTCAGAGGAGTGGCCTTTGTTTCCTGAATCCCTGTTCTGAATTGTTTGCACAGCTCAGATGGCTATCTTTACACAAAAAGGTCCATTAAAGGTCCAGTAAGAACAGTACATTACCAATACCATTTTATCCTCTCAGTGTGTAGCTTTTTAATGATGTTTCAAGCTTACCATATTGTTTGAACCTGGAATGGCTTCCATCTTGGATTACCTTAACCCACATGATCTAATTTACAACCAGCCTAAGATATAGCATCCAGATTGAAAAGATTCAAGATAGAAGATTGTTCAGGTTTGAAAAATCATGGTAAACATGAAACATCAGTTAAAGAGCTGCATGAGGAGCCTAACTTAGGTTTCTAGGGGAGAATATGAGAAGGGGTACATTGTGGGTATGCACAGTAGTGAATATTTGATGATGAAACACTGAGCCAGGTGCATGAGCTATGACTTAGAGTCCAAGATTAGGAGTAGTTGCTTGTTTGAATTTAGACCTAGAATATTCCACATTTGTTTTCTGCAACATTTATAGTCCAGGCACAAAATGAGGGTTTTGAAGTTCTGCGGGCAGAAGATATTACTCTGCTGATTAGGCCAAGATGAATAGCTAAGAATCCATGTAGGGGCCATTTATTGCTGACTTGGCTATCCCAAGATATCACTGAAAAATCTCTGGTTTTAGTGGTACTAATTTAATATTTCTTAACAGTGATCTGCAGAGCAAGGTCTCAGAGGCCAAAAGCTCTGCTGTAGTTTTGAAATAGATAATGCTTTAAAAAATGCAGGATGTTATCCCAGTGCAGCAGTTCAGGATGATGCAATTGTGTTAGTTCAGCTGTACAGTGCTAATAATTTATACAAAACATAAAACAGCTTTTATAACTTTCCAGGCCTGGACTGGATCATTTCAAGAGTTCAAGTTTCCTGAACTGCTGGAGAAATGAAAAGGGTGGGATTTCAGTTGTGCTGAAGGCAGGCTATCCTACAATAAAGGGGATAGCATGAGAAAATAAGTCATTCTGGTGGAGAGAACAGCATGTCAACAAGTACTCAGCAACTGATAGGATTGCTCATGTTTTATGATTCATGAAATTATCTATGATCCTCTTCTCTTATTTCCCAGTTTTCAAGTTTTCAAGCATAAATTGCATCAGTTAAGTAGGGTAGGGGGAGAGTCAAAGCAGGGTGGAAAAGGTATTTAACCCTTGCAATGTGAAGCTGATATTTTTGATTGAGAAGAAAATTCATTCCATGGATGCCATACTGTCTAGACTGTGAGAGAACACACCTTTTGAGGCACTCAAGTGGAACAACAGGACAGACTTTTCAGACAAGTATTGATAAGTATCCTGCTGTCGCACACTCCCCTTTTACAATTCTCCAATACTTGTGTCTTTATTAGTCCCATTTCTGAGTTGTTGGACTGCTGTTTTAGCTCTCATTTTTGCTACTGGGTCTTCAAAATGTTCTTTGAGAGCTCTCATGAAATCATCTAGGTGCTGAAGTTCAGGAGCTTCAGCATCATGCAGCTGTACTAGCCAGTCAGCTGCTGGTCCCTTCAATCTGGAACCTACTAGATTCACTTTAGAATACTTGGTGGGAAAGGTGTCCCCAAACTCTTTCATAGCACTCACATTGATCATGAAAAAGGACAATTGCTGGGGATCCCCATTAAACTTAACATGTAAATCCTGGCTTCCCTCTCTGGGGGAAGGGAGACTTATGTGTCCTTCGAGGGGCTCTCCCCACAAAACTGAGGGTCTACTACTCTTCTTGACTTCGGTGGTTGGGGACTGTAATCCTTTTCTTGGCACCGCTCAGGGGTAGACCTCCTTGAAGACATGCCGGAAGCCACTTCCATTTGAGTTAACACCCTATCCAGAGACAATGACACGTTTTGCAATATTGTCTCCATGGATGTTATTCGGGCTTCGATGGTTTGTATCTTCTTCAGGGTGATCTTTCGTTTACTCTCTGAGTCTTGGAGTCTGGTTCTTTGGTCTTTCGATCGCACCTCAGTTGATTGGTGAGGGGCAGAGGTGACTTCACTCCCTGTCCCATCTTGCCGGTCTTGGTGGTAGATCGTTCATCACACAGTGGTGTCCAATCTACTTCCGTGAGGTCTGGGTGACTGGACTGCTGGAGCCAGGACTCCTGTACTCCTGATCCTCTGGTAACATCCAGTGTTATTAGTTCTGTGTCTATTTCCACCACACAGCTTTGGGTGGGTAAGGAGATTCTCACAGCTCCTTCTGTCTCCGAATCTCCATTCAATTAATCTCTCAGCTCCCTCTCCATCTGCTCATTTGGATCTTCAGATGTCAAATTTGACATTTTGTAGATTTTGAACTCTCTTTTGGGTATGAGTGTCTCCAGGTAGAGTTCAGTAAAATTTGATTTGCAACTTTATGTGATGACTGCAACACTCTTATTACCATTAAATCCAATTCATATGTAAATACAGTAGAAATCTTTTTAATGGAAGCAGCATACAGAATGGCAAAAAAGTTGCAAATGAAAGTTCCTGCATTTTCTCTAACTTAAACAGCCCAATGAGTACATGATTCCCCCTGCCTCGCTCTGGTATGCAGCCCCCATTTCCCTCAGTTCATGCCAGTCTCTTGCAGGTTTCTCCAACGGCTCAGCCAGTTGACTTTGGTTATGAGAGATAGTCCAAAGACGATGTCTTTTCACTCCTGAATGTTCCTTCTCCCTACTACTGACTTGCAAGTTTCTACATGTGTCGACTTCATTCATCCATGCGAGTCCAATCAGATGCTCTGGGAACGTTTGATCGGGGAGCATGACAGTGCAGTCAATTTATTTCATCTTTCACTGTGTTGAGCTTACTCATGTCCATGATTTTTACATTCTATGTTTCAGCTGTAATTGACTTTCCAGCTGCAGCTTTTCCTGCATGACAACATCAGGAACTAAACACCCTGAGGATTTTAAATTAGCCACATCATAAGCACCATTTGTATTCTGAAAGATCGTCAGGTCTTCCTCAGTAGCATGTTGAGTGCCATTCCCCACCCCCACCATGATGAGGCAGTATAGCAGGACTTGAAGTTGGGGTGGGGGGAGGATTTAGAGAGCAGATAATTTGCCTGACACCCACAAGCATCTTGTCTGCTTTGCATCTTCATCATTGGAACTGATTCCACAAATTGACCAAATGGCACTTCTATCAGTTCAACAGATTTTTCATTATTTGTAGTATCTCATTTGGAGTGGATGAAAGCTACTTTATCCTGAAAGTGTTTTGCTAATACAATAGACTACCAAGTGACCAGCTGAATCTGCTTCAGGACCAGCCTTCAGCAGCTGAACCACCACTTGGGCAATTCTGTTCTCTGTTGCTGAGGATGCAATGATGTGAAAATGTTACCATTACTGGATAAATGCAGCTCTGAACTGGTTTGTGCTAAGTCATCTTTATACAAGTTTTACCCCACCCTCACTTTACTTATCTATTAGAAGAGGATGGTGAAATAGTACTGGTGGACCTGGGAGAAAGAACCTCTTCCTTTAATTTGCTAAACTTAGTTTCTTCATATTTGAGTTACATATTAGTTAAAATAACATCTGGATTATCAAGTAATTAAAATCCCATCCAACACTCAAAGAACTAAGAACTATTAGCCAAGATTAGCTTAATAATGGTTTATTAAGTTACAATTGGCTAAGCTAGGTTTGAACAACCCATAAGCTACATGTATTCCCCAGCATTCTTTTGCAGCCACCAGAGTAACTCTGGAACAGGTGATCCCAAAACATTGGTCAGCTGATCCAGATATCTTGGTGTTTTGAGTAGAGCAGCAGTGAAGATAATCATGGGTCAAGGTGAATAGATTTTTGAGAGTTGGAGGAGTAAAAATAGGTTATGTGGAAGTACTACAAGAAAAAATTAAACTACATTATGGCTTCATGCAATGTGTCTATCTGCCTTTATTATTGTAGCTGCAGACTAAAATAACAGTACAAATTAAAATGAAGAGTTATATGATCTACATCATTTAGCACTGGGCAGACCAGAGTTATGAGAATGGCAAAGTACAATTAAGAGCAAAGACAGATGGTAAGATGTTAACTATTAATGCAAAGCATGAATCTACTCTGCATATTTGGTCTGGGGTATTATTAGTGAATGAATATAAATGAATTATACTTAGTAAATTAATACGAGTCCATGAATAAGGTTCCTTGCTTTTTGATGGAAACATGAAAATTGCTTTTAGAACTACCTTGGGGCAAAGATAAAATGTTTTAAATGAGCTTGAATAGCTTTTGTAGTGTTTCTTTTAGTTCTTTTATTTATTTATTTATTTATTTATTCACTGAATCTACCAATGAAGAGAACCCACTACTTCATTGGGTAGCATGGGGCAGCTAGATTAGGAGTTTCATTGATGTGTCACATTGAATTGCTATAAAATCACTGCATCAAAGGCTGATTACAAACTTTATTTTCTATGCAATATTATACTATATTGAGGTGGGCAGTTCCTTTTCTGAAGCTTCTACCACTCCCTTTCATCTCTGTTTTCCCCCAGTGGCACTGTGATTTCCTACCATTTTAAGGCAAGAAACACATGAATATTGTAGGTAAGTCCTACATTCAGCTTAATTTTTTTTTAAAATAAAGAATCCTTCCTCCCAAGTCTTTGCAAAACTGAAGAAATCTCCTCGCCAATCTTTACCCTGCCCAATTTGCATGACTGCCTTGCTAATTTTAGCTGTACCCGTCCTATGTTGTTGCACACCTCTCCAGCCACCAAAAGATTGCAGATTCTTATTGTATGTATTTGCCTAATGTTTTCTGATGTTAGATCTGAAAGTTAAACATGAAACTTAAACAATGATTCAGTATAAATACTGTACCACTCCTGTCACTTCACCATATCTTTTGAGTTCTAAGAGAAATGTCAAATTAGGAAATAATCCATAACCTCTAATGTACTAAATATAATGATATATAGCCTAAACAACTTGAAAGGAAATGACAAAGCATGTACTGTCATATGGACAGCATGATTAGCTTTAATTTTCTATTTCAAAATAAGCTCTAGTATTCTAAAGAAAAGTTTTGGCTTGTTAACTTGACAGTCCTGGCAATTTAAAATACAGAATCAATTGACAACCGGAAATATAGATACATGACTTGTCCATTGATATGGCAACATTTTTTTAAACTTTATACCACTTAAAGGCGGCACTTACTAGCAGTAAAATATCTATATATATCTATGTTACTAAACAGCACAGGCTAACTTTTCAGGTTGTAATGGAATGTTATTCTACCCAATTTATGCATTTTTTGTGAAGTCAGGTAAACTTCTCAACATCTTGGAAACTCTGAAAGTATGCACTACCATGTATCCAATGGCTGCAATTAACGTTTGAAAACAAAATGTATGTCAAATGTCAAATAATGATTTCTTGATATGTATAACAGTTAAGAGGTATATAGTGGAGTAGCAGTAAATAATTGTTAATTAAGGGCAGAATTCTAAGGCTTATTCTTCCACTGTATAATTTTCTCATCATTTTAATATATTTCTTGAGAACTTTGGCAAGGGTGATTGAAGCCCCCTTTTTTCTTTGTTCGCATCTGGTTTCATAATTTCTGCCATCTTTATTCTTTTTTGTTGTTTCCTTGTTTTTAAATGTCTTTAACCATTCGTAAACTGCCCAGAGTTGCTGGGAGTCAAGTAGCATATAAATTTAATAAATTATTGTTGTTTTTGTTTTGTGTATTGACCTATTTGTCACTGAATTACAGATCTGATACTTCATGACTTAACTGCTGAGTTTGACTTGGCTGAAAAATCTCATGCACCACTCAATTAGATTAGAATCTTTATTACAGAGAAGAATGAAGAAATACACAGCAGTTGATTCCTACTGATAGTACCAAGATGTAAAAAACTTGTGTACTCTCAGAGGATTTAACTTGTGACATTTTCTAATTCTTAATTAAACGATACTTGGTACAATAGTGACTCTGAAACTATTTTTTTTTGGTATGTTTACATAATAGCCACCTCTGATTTGGGAACCTTTTCTTCTCACCATACTTCAACTCTTAACTGAGAGACAATAAACTGAAACTGAACCCCAGTAAGATGGAAGCTGAATGGATAGTTCCCAAGTACACAAACTGGGAATTTGTTATAAATGGGATTGTTTGGTGCACGGTGTGAGGATGATCTTAAGGTTATGACAGTCATTAGAGACCCAAGTGAGCTCTGTGGCCCAAAGTGCCTACATTATTGCTAGTTTTAGTTGGTGTACCAATTATATTCTTTCCTGAACAGAAACAGCTTAGCTATTATTGGTCATGTTCTGGTAACCTCATAGTTAGATTACTGTAATGTGGTCTCTGTGGGTCTATCTATGTACTGTAACTAGAAACTGCAGCTGATGCAGAACACTGCAGCCAAGTTGTTTGAGAAACACTGCATCATACACTCCTCTGTTGAAGCAGCAGCATTCATTGCCTGTCAGCTACTAAGTCAAGTTTAAAGTTTTGCTTATGGCATCTAAGGTATTAAACAACCTGGGACCAGGATATTTGATAGACTCCTTTGTCATTTTTGACCTGGTTGGTAGACATTCAGAAGTTTGTAATTCTTTGTCGCCATTACTGGTTATATGGATCCCTGCAGCCCAGATTTGGTAGCTTTAAGGTAAATACTATGGATTTTGATGGAATTTTCTAATAAGCTGCTCAGAATAGAGATTGATTATTTGTCATCACTTCAGTGTTGACTGTTCGCAACCACATAGATTTTAGATTTTCTTCAGGAGGATCTGTCCCCAATCTCGTCCCTTAGGCCTTCCAATGGTGCACCCAATGCTACTGTAATTGAGTCCATTCACTTTGCTGCTAGTTGTCCTCTTCTTTCCTTCCATCTTTCCCAGCACTATAGACTTCTTTAGAGAGTAACTTCATATAACATGTCTGAAGTATGATAATTTGAGCCTGATCATTTCTGCCTCAAGTGAAAATCCTGGGTTGATTTGTTTAGTGATCCATTTGTTTTGTTGGTTATCCATGTTATTCTCAGGAGTCTTCTCCAACACTGACTTTCAAAATCATCAATATTCTTTCTGTTCTGCTTCTCCAAAGTCCACCTTTTGCTTCCATAGACTGTCACAGGGAAAAACATTGCCTGCATTAAATTGATCTCTGTAGGTATAGACACATCCCAGCATCTGAATATCTTTTCCTTCATTGCTACTCTGCCAAGTGCTTCACTGCTGGTTCCTTTACTGTTGCTAATTGATCTTAAAAGGCAGAAACTATCTACCACATCAATATCTTCATTGTCAGTTCTAAGGCTTCTTGCTGTACCTGTTGCCATTAGTTTTTTAATTTTAGTCTTCTTTAATTTTAGTCCCATTTTTTCACTTTTCTCCTTGACTTTCATTACTACAGCTTAGAGATAATTTGCATTTTCAGCTATCAAAGCAGTTTCATCAGTATAATGCAGGTTATTGATGTTTCCTCCTCCAGTTTTAAAACCATGCTCATCTTCTTCCAATTCAGTTTCCCCCAATATATATTCCACATATAGATTGAATAAATAAGGGAGAAGGCAGCCTTCTCTCACTCCTTTGCCAACCTGAAGCCAGTCTGTTTTGTCATGTTCTGTCCATACTGTGGCTTCTTGTCAGCCTAAGTAGTGACGACCAGGAAATCAACTCCACATGAAGGTTAAAACTACTTTTATTAGGATTGGTTATAATAACAATCTTGCAAGTCTGATTATGCTATACTGCCGCCTCCTCCTTATTCTTTGGTGAATTAGGAAGGCATCTGTCTGAGCTCTTCTGAATGTTATTGTATTGTTTTGGACTTCAAAAATCAGTTCAGCCTCTTTTGCCTAGGTAACGTTTCTGGCATATTTCTGTAAAGGTCATCTTCCTTACTCTCTACACTTCCTAACTTGTGTATAGTTTGCATGGGGACAATGAGATGTTCTGGGATTCCCATATTTTTTAGCACATTTCACAGCTTGACCTGATCAACAGAATTAAAGGCTTTTCTATAATCAATGAGGCACATATTGACTTCCTTTTGATGTTCTTTGGCTTCCTAAATTGTCCAGTGTGCAACAGCAATAATGTCTCATGTTCCTTGGCCTTTCTAAAGCCAGTTTGAACATCTGGCATCTCCTTTCCCATATAGAGCTCTAATATACATTGGATGACCCTAAGCATTATTTGCTAGCACCCAAAATTAAGGATGTTGTACAATAGTTTGCACACTCTGTTAAGTCTCCTTTCTTTGATATTGTTACGAAGATTGACCACAATTGGCCATTGTGTTGTTTTCCAGATTTCCTGACATAGTTTGGTTAGAACCTTTACTGATCCTTCTTCTGTTGCTTGCCTTATTTCTGTAGATATTCCATTAAATCCTGGCAGGGGAGACACCATGATCATTAAATCCTGTAGCCTTCCAAGTTGGTAATGATTAGAATGCTGATCTAATTTCATTTTCTAGTACTAGAAAGGTTCTTGTAAGTAAAGAATATTTTCTAAGTTATCTTGGATGCTGCCATCTCTAATGTATAGAATTTCACTATATTCCTTCCATATTTGTTTGAACTTCTTGGAATCAGTTATTATCTGTCCATCCATTGGCATTCTTTAGCACACCAATTTGTGGTTGGAACTTCTGAGTTCAGAGATCTTTTGAAAGTTTTTCCTTGTTTTTCTGTGTCTGTTTCCATCTTCAGTGTTTTTACAGATGTTGTAATACTGCTTCTTGTCTCTTAACAGTTCTCTGAAAATCTGTGTTAAGCTCCTTCCTGAGATTTTTGTTGTTCTTGGCTTTGGCTTCTCTTCTCTTCTTAGCAGTTTCCATGGTCTAATATCCAGTTTGCTTTCTTCTGTTTCTTGATCTTTGGCAGTCTCTTTTCACATTCATCCTTAACAACTATAGTTCATTCCACAGTTCTTGTGGTTCCCAATCAATAAGGTTAAGGACTTTAAAGTGATTCTTAATGTTTTCCTTGAAAGTGATAGATATAAGCTCAAGATCATATTGAGGAAACTGGTGGCTTTCTTCTTCTGCTTTAGTTGAACTTGGAACTTGCACATGACAAATTTGTGATCTGTTCCACAGTCTTATCTTTATTGCGATAACTAATCTCTTCTACCTCCTTCTACCAATACTATAGTCAATTTCATTTGTGTGTACTCCATCTGATGATGTCCATGTACATAAGCATCATTCTGCTTGTCTGAAGACTGTCTTAGCAATGAAGAAATCATTGGATTGGCAAAAATTGATAAGTTATTCTCCTGCCTCATTTCGGTTTCCTAGACCATACAGTCAAGCTAAATTTTCCCCTTTAATAGTTCCAACTTTGGCATTTCAGTCCCCAGACACAAGCAGTACATCTTGCTTGCAGGTATCATCGATTTCAAATTGAACTTGATCATAAAATTCATCAATCTCCTCTTCTGCATCAGTGGTTGCAGCATAAACTTGGATAATTATCATATTAAAGGGTTATCCATGAAGTCTAATTGGTGTTATTTGGTCACTGATTGCATTGTAGTGTTCTTGCTATAATCTTCCTAATTATGAAAACAATACTGAACCTTGTTTTTCATGTCCTCAGTAATAAACAAGTGTAATCTGAATGAGTTTGTGCAATTCCAGTTCATTTTAATTCACTGATGCCTAAGTGTCAATGTGTAGTTGATTAATTTCATCTTCACTGTGCTGAGTTTTTCCGTGTGCATGCTTCTTACATTCCATGTTCCCACTGTAATTTTATCTTTGCAGCTTTGGATTTTCTATTCCTTCATGGCAGCATCAGCAACAAACTTCCAGAAGGCTTTAATCTAGCCACATCATAAACACCATTAGTACTCTGTACAACCCTCAGCTCTTCCTCAGTAGCATGTTGTGTGCCATCTGACCTGAGGGACACATCATCCAGCCCTATATTGTCATTTTGTATTTTCTATCCATGTGGTTTTCTTGGTAAAAATACAGGAGTAGTTTACCATTACCTTCTCTCATGAAGTATGAATTTAAGCCTTTGCTGTTGTTACTAACCCAATATAGGTGTCTGCTTGCTTTAGCTGGGCAGTTAAGATTACCTTTATGCCTTGGGTGACTCTGCTGGAAGTAAACTTTTCCCGGCATTCTTTGTTCCTCTCTCCCATGAACACCCCCCCCCCACCTTGCCCCCCAGCAAAGCAGGACTTGGAGGAAGGGGGAATAGGAATAGAAGGTGGTTGAAATAAAAACAGGGATTCCCTACAGTTATTCCAGTGCTGTTGTAGATCTCAAGTACATTTGAGGCTCCTAATATGTTTTGAGTAATTAGTTGTGGGAATTGGTAATTAAAGAAAACACTTAAAGACTAGAAATCTAACTATCAAGAAAACTATTAATGACTTTATTTTCAAAACTGGAACAATTGCTGTTGTGAGAAAATTAGCTATTACATATTATTTAATATTCTGATTACTTCACACAATTGTCTAATTTATGATGGCAGCAATTAATTAGCTAACAGTGGTGGCCTTAGGAATGGAGGAAGGGAGATCAGAGTGATGAAACAGCATCATAGCATCAAGATGAAAGCCCTGCCCCTTTTCTATGTGCATTGCAACACTGCATGGACATTCAAAAGAGGCACAATATGACCCTGCTTTCATAATTCTGGCAAAACCAGCAAGAGCCTGAGGGTCACTGCTTATTAAGTAGGCAAATTTTGCATTTCTCTCCTTGTCTCCTTCTTTCACATACATTGTGCTCTTCCTATGTTTCAAAATGATTAAGAGACTGTTGCTTTGCTAAAAGCAGAACAGTTATAAAGAAAATGTGACTTGATCTGGATGTTTGCATTCATAGATGTTGTAGGCACAGGTGAGAGCAATATGTGGGCAGAGAAGCAAGTATGTGTCGCCAATCAGCCTGTGAAATGATGCACACAAATAATTTTCCTAGGATATTAATGATCCTAAGATAAGGAAAAGCTTTATTGGAGTTGACCTTGTTAAAACACTATCCTTATGTTCAGTTACAAAAAACAAGAGTAAGCAGAACTGTTGTAGGCAGGAGTACTGTCATGAAGTATTTTGACAGAGGAAAATAGTCTCCTCAGGGAAAAATCATCATCTCATGCCACTAAGAAACCAATTTTTGTACAGATTATCTACATATATTTCTAGAACTGAAATCTTATTTCTTTGGAGATTTATATCCCACTTTCTAACTTAAATATGTTCTCAAAGTGAAGAGTGATTATTATAGAAAAAAACTTTACAAAATACAGTTTTTGCAATTTAGAACAATAAAAAACTAGCAGAATCGAACAATATCACTACTAGGAAAGCTGGCAAAATGTATACTACCTAACTTCTTAACATAGTTAGCATTTAAAGTCCTGCTGAAAAAAAATAGAATGCACTTAAATGGGTCAAACTGGTGAATTCCAGATAACAGTGAGTTCCAAACATTTATGACAACCCTCAAAAACATTCTGCTAAACAAACCACAATTTATCTATTTGACACAATGTACTTCAGACACTTCCACACCACCACAATTTCCATTTCCCAACCTTTCTTCCAAAGCAATTTGAAACCAACTGGCAGTTGTCTTCACTTCTACCAACCTTGAAATGCATAGGACATGGAGTCAGCATTTCATCTGACAAATAGGAGAATGCAAAAAAGAAAAAAAACACCCTCCTTCAGTCTTCTGAAATTCAAAAAAGAAAACACGCAAGTTGCATGTAAAACGGAACGGGAACATGACACCCTGTGAGCTGTGATGGTAAAATGGCACTTTTGCAACCAAGTGCTGCTGCAGCTGAAATGAAAGACAGTAAATAATATTGCTGGGACCCACTGTGGCAGGTGGAAGCCCAGAAGCTGTAAGATGGGATGAGTCAAGTGTAAGAAAATGAATTGCAAATGTTGAAGAGCCATAGTATTGTAAGAAAACACAGCTTTGCTCCCATTTTTTGGCTGTATTTACTTAATAAAACAGAACAAAGAGAAAAAAATAACAAAAAGGGAAAAAGCAAAACAGTAACAATAACCAAATATCTAAGGGTTTCTCATACATGTGTATCTGTATGTTTATGGAGAGAGAAACAGAGTCCTTCTCAACAGTTTCAGCGAAAGATGACCATATTTCATTGAAATCATCTATACGTAATCTATGTCTGAAAGCAACTTATTCATATGTCACAAGTAGCAGATCTTCAATCCACTGAGTAATTGGAGCCATAAAATTATCTTTCAAATGGTGAAGGACTAGTCTCTTAGCAATAGGAAGGACACAGAGAATTACAACATTTTCATCATTAAGTTGAACTTGTGTGTGATAAGCTATTTGTCTGTTTTGTTCCAGATCACCAGTAGAAGTTTAAGTAGCAAAATGTCATTTATTTTATTTATCAAACTTATAGCCTGCACATTCCCAAAGAACTTAGCTTACAGTGATTCACAATAAAAATTAGCATCATTAATCAAATCAATAAAGGCAGTCACAACAGATAATAAAATTTCAAAATCCATTATACAAACCATAAATAACAGCAAAGACAGTAAGATAATATAAAATTTCAGACACCAAAAATATCAAAATCACAATATTAAAAACAGATTGCTAAGGGAGAAAGCATGCATATAAAATAGGTCTTTAGTCTCTTTAACAAACCAAGGAAGAGGCTCCATAGGTCTGGTGCTGCAGTGAAAAAAAGCCCAACTATAATCAATTCTAACTGGGTCTCTCTCTGAGGCAGCCCCTGTATAAAACCCCTCAAGGACAATCAGAGCTCCCATAACATAAAAGGAAAGCTGTACTTTCAGATATGCATGGCTCAAAGCATTGTACATAATGTGCCATCCTCCTATTTTCTCCATAACAGCAATCCTGTGATGTAGGTTGGGCTGAGAGTGACTGTTCCAAACTTATCTGGCCAATTTCCACATCTAAGGGAGTGCCAGAACACACAATTTCCTGGTTTCTAACCCAGCATCTTAAGCACCACAGTGAATTAGCTCTTTTGTCAGGTAATATATATACAAAAAATATTATATGCTGTGACACCACATGTTGTGCACATTTGAATTGTCCTTGCAAGTCAGAATTCAGTACAGAAAAACTCTTGGATAAGGTCTTGCTGCTTTATTAAGGCAGGATATAATATGAAAATGCTCATTTTCAGTGAAGAAATGATCAAATGTATATACTAAACATAATTAATTAAAGTAATTAAAAGGATCTCCTAATGAAAGTTGTGGTACAATTCCCCCCAAATTCTGTTATTCAAGCTCAGGCATAAATAAATGCATAGGTAATGCACTGAAATGGCTTTGCTATAAATAACAAATTTAGAAAATAAAATAGGCATCTTAAGGTATTGTAACTTGGTGGAGTATTTTTTCCACTGGTTCTAAATCGGTTTTAGAAATTGACACAGAACAAGCAATTTTAATTATTTAAATAGTAACAGTATACTTTATTGATTAGTCAATTGACCATATCAAAGCATAGGCACCAGACACAGTAAGATACAATAAAACAAAACAAAGTGAGATACAATAAAATGAGATAAAATAGGCTATGATTATGTAAAATAGGTAAAATATAGTAAGGTAAGATAAAATAAAGATAAAAAGATTAAAAAAGTATGAAATAGAGTACAGAGATGTATAATAAGATGAATATTAAATTCAAAAACAGTATGTGTTTAGGTGAATTCATCACCTTTGCATGCAACCCCAGTGTGTTCTATAAAACGTGTTCTCTGTTGGACAGCCCTGACTATAACCTTAACAGTTCTAGAGACTACATATACGTTTGTGCCCTGAAGGAAGTAAGATAATCTTTTGTTAGAGTCCCACTATGTGGTTCTGTCAAGTAGTCTCTACAAGTACTGAGCCCTTGCTGAGGCATATAATTGACAGTTGAACAGGACATGTGCAACGTCTTCCATTTCTGATGTTCTACAAACACATGTTCTCTCAGAATATGACACTTAGTGGAATCGTCCGTATTTGATCATAGAATCTAATCTTGCTCTGTTAAGAGCTATCCTACGGTATTGAGTCAAACTCATTGTCAAGTATTTTTCTGTTTGGAAGGACATTTTATTTTTGGCCAGCCATTTCAACAATCTGATGTTTGCAAGTGGCTCAGTATCTGTTTGGGCATTAACATCCAGAACTCTTCATTGAATATTTATTTGGCCTGATGTCTGGCTGAGAATAGATATTGTGTTGAGAAGCCAAGATGTGAGATGATTTGGACATGCTGATTGTTCCATGTGGTGGGTTGAAGTGTGCCCATCTGTTCTTCAAGGCACATTTTTGGTGGTCTGTCAGGTTCCATTGAAAGGATCCTCCACCAGTAATTAAAAACTTTGATTACTGTTAGACTATAGATGGAGTGGGTACCTGTTTCTGCTCTGACTGCTGCTGCAGGTATATTCCTGTCGGTCCCTAAAATAGTTCTTAAAAAGCATCTTTGATTTTGTTCAAATAAGGAGGCCTTTGAAAGTCCACACAAGTCTGCACCATATGTTAGCATTGGTTCAATTTTTGCTTCATGGAACTTTAAAATGGGGAGCAGAGTACTTGGGTGGTTATAACTAAGAAATTTAGTTAGTGTTTTAGAGCTTGCTGTTGCCTTTACAGAACTTCATTTGAAGTGGTTGGCCCAAGACCCTGTATCTGTAAAAACCACCCCTAAATATGAGAAGGAATCTATTTGTTTTATAGGCTCTCCATCCAAGTGCCAATTGTATTTGGGCCTTCTTTTTCCAACAACCACCACTTTGGATTTAGTCTTACTAATATTCAAAAAGTTAGCAGCACAGTAGGCACCAAATTTCCCCATCAATCTTCTCAGGCCTACTTGGGAGCATGCCATCAAATCCATGTCATCTGCATACAAAAGGATGTTGATATGTCTGTTAAGGATCTTTGGCATGTGAACATCTGTAGAATGAAAAAATCCTGGGATGTCATTAACATAAAGGTTAAACAACCTTAGGGCCAAGGTGCATCCTCATCTTTGTAAGTGGGTATGCTATGTGTAAGAGAGCCAATGACTCCCGTACAGACTTTCAGGCATGTATTTGTATAGAGGGCCTTTACCAGGTATAGAAGTCTAGGTTCCATATTTAGCTTAGCAAGCTTCTTCCATAAGTTGTCTTTATGGAGTCAAACGCTGCACTAAGATCTATGAAATATGTAAACAGATGTTTACTTTCTGTTGTATATTTGGTGATAAGATGGTATAGCATGAAGCAATTGTCTATTGTGGAGTACCCAGGTCTAAATTCAGCCTGTTCTTCTACTAATATATTCTTCTCGATTGCCCAATCCTCTATTTTATTCAAGAGATGTTTTGCATACGTCTTAGCTGTTATATCAATAAGGCTTATGGCTCTGTAATTTTTGGGGTCTTCCTTGTCTCCTTTTTTGTGTATGGGTACTACACAAAATGGAGAGTTCCCAACCTGCTGGAATACAGCCATCGTTGTCTATATATGTAAACAGCCCTGCCAGCAGTGGAGCCCACTAGTCAATGTGTGTCCTGAAAAGTTCTGGGGGTAGGAAAATTTAAATAATACATATGAAGCTCCATCTATTTTACCCTGCCATCTACTGGCAACACTTAGTATTTTGCTCATTATGCCGATTTAAATTGGTAAATTACCAAATTTTTAATTTAGAAGAGAAGAATGCAAGTTTATTGAAGAAAAGCTTCACCTTGTAAGCAAATGAAGCATCAATTGCTTAATATGAACACTTAAGACACATGGACACTATGTTAGTATAAGCCAACTTCTACCACTTTTTATGAATATGAAAGTTATATTAAGGAATATATGAGCATTAACAAATTATTTCATGATATTTAGTATGTCCAATTTCATTCACATTATGACTAATTTTACAAAAGATAACTTAATAGGGCAACTATAATTGAGTACATATTTTCTCAGAAATAAGTCTTTGAAAGACTTAATAGGGCTTATTTTTAAATTTGAATATGAATACAAGTTCAAGTAAGAGTATAAATCCAACTGAAGTCAACAAGGCTTATTTTTAAGGAAGCAAATATCAAAGTATTATGTAAATGATTAATCAAATAGCCACTAAGTTTGCTTAACTAGGCTAAAATATGGCTGGCAAGTTTGTGGCTCATGTATTATAGAAATCCAGATAACTGTGTATGGTAATCCTGGGTACATGTTTTGTAGAACATAGTCTCCAACTCAATTAACATAACTGTTACTATTCCAGGGATGAAAACTAGGATCTTTTCCCCTGATATGTTAGCTATACAAGGATCTTATTTTCTTGTTTGTTCAGAAGAATATTCCATAAGGAAGCAAGAGCACACAAATTTTACACATGCTGTACACATTTCTTTTCTTTGCAAGGCACTCTTTTAGAAGATAACAACTGAGCAGCTCACTGTACTCTGTAAGATATAATACACTAACTGTGCTCAAATGAATCTGTGTTCAAATGAATCATGAACTTGCCAGTTATATTTTAGCACAGAATTTGTACCAACCCAGTTAGTGGTTAATTTATGGTTCAGTATATTGTGCAAAATGAGAAAATTGAATTGAGTACCTATAGCCTAGGAGTACATAAAGGAATTACTGTATTTTTTCTATTGGGAGAGGGAGAACAACACTGACTGAGTCTTCTGAGAATATTTTTCTCTTTCATACAACTGTTCAAGGCTTCCCTTTCCCTTTCCCTTTTGTTACAATGGACAGAGCAAAAAAATTATGCATATGGCTAATATTTATTAATACACAAAGAACTTGACCTGTATTTTGGTAACCTTGGATAATTTTATTTTGTTTAAATTCCAGATTTTTTTAAAGAATAAAAATATCGTAATTACATTATAAAGCATTTTGTTATTAAATAAAGGAGAACATGCAGGGCTGTGCAGTACCATTTAATAACCTGGGTCCCTGACCAAAGCAATGATTGTATACTTACATCTACAAATTGGATATATTCTTAAAGAACAGCTGCTATTTTGCACACCTCTAAAAGTAATCATTAGCACAGTAAGTGGCACATCAGCTATATTCTGCTCAGTTTTACATCTGCTGAGTAATATGAAATACAGCCAACCAGCATCTCTTCTCCACAGAATGTTACTGCATAGTAAATTCGACATTACTGAATAACAATGAGATCATAGCTTCTGAAAGAATATGCTGAAAGGAACAGTCAGCAGAATTCACTAAAATGTATAATACATTTTACTCCTTTTGAACAATGCGTTGTTCCTAGTAGGAATTTAGTCCTATGCTTATCATACCTAGATGTAAGTCCCCTTAAACTGAAGGGACTGTTGGAAGTCCTGGCAAATCCAGCATGCCTCATTAGCATATGGATGGTTGCTCTAAGATGCAAACTCTCTGTGCTATTGAGGAACCTGTTTGTTGCCACTCCCATTCCTCTCTCTCCTCTTCTTCCTTTTTCCACTTACTGAGGAGGCAGCAAGCATGCTGCTCTCCTCTGTCTCCATTTTGGGCCTAAAGCAATGTGTCTAGCCCTTTCTTACATGCAGCTCTTAGCAGCTATAGGGTACTAGAGATCACTAAGTATAGTTAAAGAACAGAAGAAACAAGGAACATCTTTTTTCCACCAGAGATGGATGTAACAGAACCAAGAATAAAAATCAGTAAGACTCTTTTTACTTTACTTTTAAACCTGCTATGTCTAAGTGTGTGATTCTTTATGCTTGGGAGGGCTGAGTGTAAGATCAATAACCTGTGTTTCTCTGACATGCTTATTGAAGCTGTTTAAGATAATATTCTTTTTCTGTGTGCGCAGCTCCTTTGCTGTGTTAAGCTCTGCTCCAATTCAGTTGGTCATAGCTGTTTACTAATTGGCTTTAGGGGCAAACTTGTGATCAAACATGTAGAGGATCAGGCAACAGGCTATGTTCCCAGGACTCTTCCCAGGTTTAATTTAATCAGAGTTTTTATGATTAATTCATTTTTCTGAGTTTCTGTTACAAACTGAAAGGCATGAGTTGGTTCCCATAATATCTTAAGCTAAAATGTAGTTGGATGGTTTGAGGTTTCGTGTATCATAAGAACATAACCCTTTGGCAGCCATTTATAAAACAGAATTTTGTGGAGATAAACTGCATGGAGTTTGGCCTGAGCAGTTTTAAGCTAGAATAAAATAAATATTTAAATAAACATACAGCATAATCTACTTTCAAATAAGTATGCATAAACACTACTTTAGATATATGCCTTTCCCTGCTTCTCAGAAGAGTTGTATATGCTAGACATCTGCATAGAGATACAAGCCATCTGGCAAAAGGAGAACATATCCTCCGTCTAGCAGGCATAGCCTTAAAATCAAATATTGTCCAGCTCTTTCAGTATTATTGTTTTGGACTGTTTTAACAACAGTAGCCATTCAAACTTTCATGCATTGTGATCTTGTAAATTGTTTGTTCCTTTCCCTTGTCAATTAACAGCCTAGTTTAACATTATTTATTTCCTGATTCCAGCAATCAGCTTCAATCCAGCTCCTTCAAATCTATGATCACTGTAATCTGTAGATCACTTGTCATAAGTTTCTATGGTGAAATCTGAAAAGCATGTTGTCCTCAATTCTTTATTATCGCAAGCATATGTTCTTGAAAATAAAGATTTGTTGGAAAAATATTGCAATCAAAAAATGAGTTTTGTTTTGCTGGGAAAAGCGATTTCATATACATGTAGAGATGGAAACCACAGAACATGTTCTTCTTTATTGCCCTTTTTACAGAGACATTCGAACCAGATTCACTCTACCTCTGATTAGTAGATATGCTGACTCAGCCTATGCCCAGAGGCTAATCATAAATGAACTGTCTTCTGTTACAAGGTATGTGGCTAGGTTTTGTGCAGCAGCATGGAAGATCTGCCAGACCCTGATGGGACAATCTTCCACTAGCCAAATGCATTCTATGTAACTGTAATTCATTTAAATTTTAGATATTATCACTTTTTTGTAATATTAGATGTGATTATACTTTATATGATTTTACTGTCTATTTTATAATTTAAATGTAGGCTGCACCCAAGACCTCACTCCTAGATATTAGGTTGTTTTATAAATGTATTTTAACTTTGTCTTACATCTTATTCTGTTTATTATCTATTAAGATAGATTTATATATATTCACTGAGCACTCTGCTTGTACTGGTCCATGGCCATAATAAATTGAATTGAACTGAATATACATTTAGGCCTGCAGATGCCAAGAAAGTTAAAGTTAGTGTGTCCTTTCCCCCATTTGTCCTCCTTTCCAATTGTCCAAGTCCTCCTTTGCCTGGTCAGATAGCTTGTAACCCTCACCTGCATCTCTTTTGAAGACTTTTACAGCTAAGCTAGGAAGAAGGGAGGCAGTATTAATTACACATCCAGAGTGATGCTCGTCTCTGCCTCATTTTATCCTCCCAAGAATCTGATGGAGGACAAGTACACTAAGGTGATCCCGTTTACCTTGGCTTATTTGGACGTGAATCTGAATACAAACATAAGCCCACCTGGCCCTGTCTCTAGCTCCAGCTGTTACAACCGCTCAAGGGAGGAACTGAAGAGGATTATAGTGATCCCTCCAAGAGAACAACGCTCACCCCCCTTCCCCTCTCCACCACACCGACGCGCGACTGCTCTCCCTCCGCGAGCAAAGAAAGCGCTTTCGTTCAGAGGGAGCCCACTGTCCACCGGCAGTTGGAAAGGGAAGGGCCAGAGGGGCGGCGAAGACAAACCCTGCTGGAGGCTTCGATTGGTGGCTTCTCGCTCAGGCCTCCGAGGGCCGGAACTAAGTAGGCCGCGGGGCTTTTTGTCAAGGAAACGCCAGTGTTTACGGTTGTTGCGTCCTCTTCTGCTTCCACCGCAACTGCATCGTTTTCCACCCCGTAGAGGACCTGCAAGTTTTCGCTGCCCACGTCTAGTTCCAGCCAGGCGGAGAGTTATGCCTGTGCGCTGGAAGGTGAGAGGGGGCTACCGTCGTGTCCTCGGCGAGGAACCTCTCCCCTTTTCCCTCAGAAGCTTCAAGCTAGAACAAGCGCTCAGCTTCCGTTCTCCCCCCCCCCTCCCGCATACTTGGTATTGGCCGTTGTGTTCTCGGTTGTTTTCAAGAGAAGCGCCCATTGTCGCCACTTTGGGGGGGGGTCCGTTCCATTTCCGCTAACAAATAATTGGGCTCGGCAGCTGCTGGTTATCTTTCAGACCTTTCGCCAAGCCCAGCCTAAGTGGACTCCAGATTAATAGGGTGGCAGTGGTCCCCAGTATCTGAGTCAGTTAGCATGTGGTCACCAGCGGGAATGAGCTGGCATGGGAAACTAGGATCGGTGGTAAGTCTTAAGGCTGGGTCTTCTTATTCAGGGTCCAACGGCGTTAAAAGCTGTACGACGACGGGAAGCTCCATTGTCTTCTCTGGGCTGAAAATGGAGGAATTGTAATAGTAAATGTTTACTTGTTACGCTAATGCCTAGAATAACAATACATTTAACATCATTGGAGCCTGCCAGAGGAAAAAGTGGGAATGCTAGATAAAGGCAAGGTTAATATCATAATTTAGTTGTATCATTTGGTATAGAAGATGAACGTCTTTGCATCCTGGGCGTGATATATTATGCTCTTTCCCAGTGCGAGTGTTACTGAAATGAAGTGGAACAGTCCAAGAATATAGTAGAAAACTTCTTGGATATTTGAGGGGTGAGGTGAGTTGAGCTGTGGGAAGTGCTCTTTGGATTTTTTGCTTTGAGTTAGAGAGATGGTGAATTAAGTATGACACGATGTCCTAAATTTGTGAAAAAAAGGAGTGGGAGTGATATAGAATAAAAAAATACATGATTCAGTTTGCAGTGGTTCAGACAAAGCTGATTTTTACAAAACCACTGAAGTGTGAAATAAAGAGAAAGCTGTATGACTTTTAAGAAATAGTATACACATAATTTTCAAGGCATAAGAAATAAATATGAATATTTATTTTTCTTTGAACACTACTTCACAAGTAATAAAAAAATTACATGGCACTTGCACACAGATTATATAATTATTTTATGGCTTTTAATTTATTTTCTCCTGCTGGTATCGATCAAATTTTACTTGCTTTACAGGTATAGTGTATGTAAGATAAGCATGTTTCATATTTATTCTTACACAGTACAATTTTATTCATGAGAGTAGGTGTACAAAACAGAGTTTGAAGCATACAGGTAGTCCTTGCTTAGCAACCACAATTGGGACTGTCAACTCCATTGCTAAGGTCCGCAGTCGTTAAGTAAAAGATCATGTGACTGTGACCAACTTATGTGGTAACTTTGAATGGTCACTAAACAAGGTAGTCAGTAAGCGAGGACTACCTGTACTAATCCCAAAGATCCTCTTTCAGCCTTATTCTCATTAGAAGTTCATTCCAACTTTGTAGGAAGTGATCTGACATCTAAACAGGTCTCTCCAACCTTAATTTCACAGTTGGGATAATCAGTTTCAATGCTGGACCACTTCTGATAAGTTTGGAATGGCTTTGCAATGAAATATTTAGAAGTTGAAACTTTGCAACCTTGAAATACTTTGCTCATCTGTAGAAACAGCCCATTGTCCTTCAAAAACTGCTTGTTCCAAAAGTATCCCCAAATTTGGATCTTGGAGATTTGGAATTATATTCTTTTTACTGGTTCAAGTTATATTCTCTGGTGTACTGTCTTGTAGTAATCATAACCCAGCCCAAAGCCTATAAAGTACTTTATAAACACAAAAAGAAAACTCTATGTCATCATTCCATTTATTTCAGCCTCTTATTCAATGCAGGTGAGTAAATGGTCAGGAATAGAGAGTTAATCCACATTGTTCTTGTAAACCTGTCATAGAAGTAAGTTGTGAGAGGAAGGAAATCCACTTTATATCCATATAGAAATGCCTTCCTTCCTTCCTTCCTCCTCAGAATGTTTAATAGCAGAGTTTTGCTCACTATTATCTTTCATTCTACTGTAAGTAATAGAATATTAGGTAAAGGTAAAGGTTTCCCTTGACATTAAGTCCACTCTAGGGTGGTGCACATCTCCATTTCAAAGCCGAAGAGCCGGCGTTTGTCTGTAGACACTTCCGTGGTCATGTGGCCGGCATGACTACATGGAACGCCGTTACCTGCCCGCCAAAGCGGTACCTATTAATCTACTCACATTTGCATGTTTTCGAACTGCTAGGTTGGCAGGAGCTAGGACTAGCAATGGGAGCTCACCCCGTCACACGGATTCGAACTGCCGACCTTCTTATCGGCAAGCTCAGCAGCTCAGCGGTTTAACCCGCAGTGCCACCGTGTCCCTTCTTAATAATATTCTATTATTAAGTAATTGGATATTACTTAAATAATATTAATATGGAATATCAAGCCACCTACAGAAAAGGGCTCTAGAAGTATTCTTAAAAAATATCGGTTGTTAGTTAAAGATCATAATATTATATCTGAATTTGGGGGAAGAAAGAATCCTCAAACTGCCTTATGAAACCTGAGCTTTATCGTTGGTTTCTGGGACAGGAAAGTTGAGAGCAGTTGATCATTAAATGAAAGGGAAATTAAGAAAATAAGGAAGGCTAAGAAGGGAGCTGGCTTGTTCAGAGCCCAGATAGCTTGTATTCTGTAGAGGAGTACATTACTATTGGATGCTGGATGAAACATGTTTTCTAATGGTCTCCCTTTGTTAATATGTGGCATCCTGTAGGTGAAATTACCTATTATATGCAAAAATATTTCATGACATGAAAGTATGTGTTTGTTCAGTAGTTGAACAGAATTTCAGTCTGCTTCTCAAATGGATGTGTTTCTCCGATTAGTCGAATTCTTGGAAAGTGAACCAGAAGCTTCAGTCTATTTCCTCAGGTGAAGTTCATGTCTCTTCATAAATTGGGCAAAACTATTGTCCACTTGCTGCAGTTTTTGAAAGCTGTATAAAAGGTGAAATATCTGTTTAATGAAATAGATTGGTTTGATTCTAACTATTATGCTTAGTGGTTTCACATCAGGAATTATGTTTGGATATAATGGGTAGTTCTACATATATGTTATGAGATGTAGAAGACTAATTCTAACTATCCTACATACCATATTTACAGTGCTAGTCTTTACTGTCGTGTTTAAGTTAAGTGCAGCATTATGTTATCAAGAGTGTTATGCCCATATGTAAGCTAGTTACTACACTTGCAAAGACAGGGCTTCTGATTGATGTTCCACATAGAACAAAATATGTGATGGTACAGATTGATTTTTGTTCTTATATGTATTATGGCCCTTTAAAAATTTTATATAATATTTATAGTTCCCTATTGCTTCAGTTACTTCTTTCAGGTTGTATCTTTATTGAGTTTGGAAGAAATAAGGCATAAAATTACTATTTTACATTTTATGTTATTGTAGGGATTAAGTGAGTACAAAAGAAACTTCAAATGGAAGCAATCAGATCAGTCGAGGCTCTGCAGCTCTACGCATGAACAAAAGTGCCAGTGGGCTGGCCTTCGATCAGATGAGTTTGGTAAGACAAATTAGATCTTTTGTGATTCTAAGTACTTTAAGAAATAGTTGCAATAGTTACTGCTTTCTATGTACTAATTATTTAGACTTCAATAAATAGATTTTATCATACAGTAGGGGTAAACACAATTTCATAGTTTGTGTTCATAAGACCCATTAGATAGTTTTAGAAATACAACAATATTAGATACTAAATTAACTTGCTATCTGTTGAGACGGTAAGAGAATATGCTTAGTCAGATGCTTGGTCAGATGCTAGGTCAGAAGAATTAATTATTCTTAATTCTTCGACTTGTATTTGGTAATAGAAGGTAGTAAGACTGCAGGTTAATATATTAATAGGTATTCTCCTAACTAAAACAAGCATTTGATGAAATGTTTATCTGTATCTTTCTTTTTCTTTTGCATGGATAACAAATAAATGCTGTCCAGAGTTGTATTTTGTGAGATGGGTGGCTATATAAATGTGATTAATAAAAGAAATAAATGAGTGTGGAATAAAAAACTTTTTTCAGAATTTTCAGAGTATTTGATATTGTATGTGTTACAGGGATCGCAAGAGAACCAAATTTTATTTCCAAGAGAAGAGTGCCTTATTACAACACACAAATCTCAAAATCTTTTGAGTGGAATGGAGATAATGGCTTGGAGAAAAATGCATTATCAGAATTGGAAGTCAGTGAGCCAGTAGAATTGCACAGGAATGGCAGCAAGGATGTTGAAATGAATCAGGACCCAAGTGAGACACCTGATGCTCCCAGGGTTCCTGAAAAAATGCATCTCAGCTCTTCAGGACCTAGACCTGAATCAACTGTAGCACTTGGAAGAAGCAAGAAGTCAGTGCCCCAAACTCCAGTGCATGAAAATAAAGTATTAGCATCTACCAAAAAAGACTTAGGAAAACCAGATCATGGGGTAGGAAGTACAAAAAAAAATGTTTGATTTGATATGAAGAGTTAAAGCTCAGAAATAATTGATTGTAACTATTATTATGCACAAAACAACCTTCCCCACCTGGGTGCATTCCAGATTCACGAACTTCAATTCTCAGAGAGCCAGAGTGGTAATTGCTGAGAATTCTGGAAATCCAAGTCTTCACATCTGGAAGATGCCCAGTTTAGGGAACGTAACCATTACTTTGGGAGAGGTCAAGGATCTTTGGACTCTAACAAAGGATAAACCAAGCAAAAGCATCTGAATAAGAGTGATGTAAAATAACAAGAGGATGAAAAAGAAGGGAATAATGTTTACAGAAAGAGGGCTAAAATATTGGGTGGTATAAATAAGCACAGAAGAGAAGATTAAAGCAAGTAATAAGTGGAAAACTGTAAAGTCCTGTATATGTTCACTAAGAATTTAATCACACACAATTTAATAGATTCCCCCCACCCCCATATAAATATATGTAAGATAGCAATATAAATTATGCAAAAGAAAAAAAAATAATAGGAAGAATCAGTCAAGAAAACTATTGTTGACACATTGATTTAAAATAATTGTTTATAGGCACATAGTTTCATTATTCAATTAAACAAATGAAAAAAATTGCCACTGACTTTATATGAGAGCTCAAATCCTCCTTTCCTGATGGTGCTGTCATGTTAAATCAAAGGCAGTTTTACCGCTGATGCTAATGGGGACAGGGTTTAGCTTTAAAAAGTATGTTTTCATGTTTGTATGTATGTATAAGAAAGGTTGTAGACTGTGATAGTACACTTTGCCTTTATCAGCATAGTTCAAGTTAATGTTAATAATATAAACTTCTGATATTAGTTGACAAAAAGAAATGACATCCTGAATTCATTTTCAATATCTATTGTCAGCTGAATAGAGTTCTACAGAGGAAAGCAGGCATGAATATTTCACGGTCAAGGAGCTTTCCTAGAAGTTCTGAGTATCAAAGACAGTTTGTTTGGAAAACCCCACAGAAGCTATCTCCAGTCCTTGCAGCAGATCAGGTAACTTTTAAGTGTTTTAAGATGTGTTTCCATTTTTGAAAGGTATGGCACAACTGTATATACTATAATTCAAAAATAAGCTCAATTTTGCTTAATGGGACTTCTTCCAGAGTTTGTTTGCATATGGACTGAAGTCTTAATAAAATAACGTCATGGTACTTATTCAGTGCAGGTTAACTGTGCAGGATAAACTCCTCATTGGAGTTTATGTCCAATTAATGTTTGTTGGATTGCATTTTTGATGTATTACATTGTATGCTAAATGCTCTATTTGGTTCTAAATACTGTGTAATACATTTTACTAGCTGACCTCTCAGGTATATACAGTTATATTTTGAGCAGCATTGCTTGTAAGTAAATGGCTGGATCATTCCATGTCAACTGATTAAGACTTTTCTGCTGTGCAATAATGTAGCAGAGATTAAAGATCATTAAGTCTCTTTAATTTCAATGGCAGATTCACTTAGCTTTGTTTTTAAAAAATCCAAATTAATGTATTTTATAAACCAAAGTTTATTCACAGTTCAAGTCACTCCATTCCTCCATTTAAGTCTCCTGCTCTTATCCCTGAAACTGAATATGAAAGGAATTTCAAACCCTCGCCCCTTATGAAACATCTGAAACAAACATGCCCTTTGGAAGAGAGTGAATGTCCTAGATCTGAATCAGTAGAAGTCTCCTCTGGAGAAAAGGTACCTTACATTTGATTAAATTTTAAAACATTATTTCCCTTTCAATTAGCAATTTCTAGTTTGTCAGATTCATTTCATATTTTCATCCTGGTGATTGTGGTGTATAAAGAAATGATATATACATATTTTAGAAAGATTTTAAAAATAAAACATTGCGTGGATTTTATTGTATTTTTTTCGAAGTTCTTTCCTGTATTGATATATTTTTTTGGTTCATTCATTCATTCTTTAAAAAAATGTTTACTAAGCTTAATCAAGCATCACTCCAAAATATATTTAAGGCTCAATCTTCATGCCAGCAAGCCAAAATTAGAAATATAATATCAAAGTGATTTACAGACAGTGGTAGGTGATTTGGCATGAATAAATGAATAGAAACTCTCATATTCGCTGTATCTAGAATACTGAGAATAATCTCTCAAGTAACCTAAGTGGCAATGAAGTAATAAAAATTTGGGTGTACCTGTACAAAGTAAGCTAGTATGAAAAACTTTACATACTTAATGATTTCTATTTGTTATGTGGAAGTCCTTCTAGTTTCTGTTCATACTTCAATCAAATGTAAATACATAGATTTTTTTTCCCAGCAACATAGTATATCCAGATTATTTCCCACAATTATTGAGCTTTTGAAGCTATTTCACCCCCAGTTCACCAGTATTATATTATGGAGTATAAACCGTAAGTTTTCTATTGGAAAATTCCACAGTATTTATGTACCACAGAAAATTAATATTAACCCTCATTACTAATAGTCAATATGTTTAGAAGTTAGATGTTTAATACAATATAGTTATATATTTTAATAAATTACAATTTATAAGATCAATTCAATAATAAAGTATTTTTTTGTAATTTTGCTTTAGAATGAAAAAAATAAAACTACTTCAAAGACAACAGAAGATTCATCAAATCAAATCAAATTAGAAACAAAGCAGAAAGAAGACAATCAAAAACAGAAGCCGCTGTGTTCACACAGAAGTCATAAGTAAATATAAAGCATGTTAGAATATAAAATGCCTTGCATTCTGTTTTCATTGCACATCTAAAATTTAACCAGATTTGAACAACAGTATATTAATTCCTCCATTACATTTGTATTTATTTGTCTACAGTCTGCTTTGAAAATGAGTAGAGGGAGTATTTTGCCATCTCCTGATTATTTGGTCAACTGAAATGCTTCTTTCCTCCCTCTTGTTTAAAAAAGAGGGCTTGTTTAATATCACCAAGTGAATCCATGGAAAAACAGATATTTGATTTGAAGATTTCGTGATTCATCTCTTAGTGATTATATTGCAAAGTTTATGCTGTTCATTGAATTCTAAAACAGAGCCAGTTCGGTGTAGTGGTTAAGGTGCTGGCCTAGAAACCTGGTAGCCTTGAGACCTGTGTGTCTGTCTTGAAAAATTAATTTCTGTCAAAGTCACACTCTTCCTAACAGGAAATGTTGCTTGTCTGAATTTTTATATTATTCTATATATCACTTTAATATTTAGCATTCTTATTTTCCTAGATAATTAGAAAATAATATTTATGTCTCCTTACTTTCAACTGTTTATTTCTAGGAAAATGAACACAGAATATAGATCGAAATTCTTGTCTCCTAATCAGTACATGTATAAAAAAGGAGCCTGGGTCCATGTCAGGAAAAATGTACCTTATCAAGTGAGTATATGATTAAATATTTCCAAGGAATTCATTTGAAAGTTTTGATACTGCTTCCTCTTTTGAAAGTTGTCCCTTTAATATATGCTAGTGTATATCTTATAAATAACACAGCAGAAAAATGAATAGAAAATCTTTACTAAACATGATAGAACTTATTTTAAGTACTGAATTTAAAGCAGCTGCTGTTTTGGATCATGTTTCTCAGAACTGGTTTTCTACGTGCATCCCCTCTTTCTGAGAATTTGATTTCTACTATATTTATATCTCCCTCATTTAATTTTGAGATCTAATGTTACAAGTCAGTTCCTTTCAACACTTAGTTTTGATTGGTGGTAAATGTGCCTTTGTCATTTTCTTGGTTTTATTTTACTTTGCATGTATCTGCACAGAGAAGGAGATTGGACTCAATGGCTGAATAGGCAGTTTCGTTTTCAAATATGTCTCC
The DNA here is from genome assembly GCF_035149785.1 of Candoia aspera. Taxonomy (NCBI): domain Eukaryota; kingdom Metazoa; phylum Chordata; class Lepidosauria; order Squamata; family Candoiidae; genus Candoia; species Candoia aspera. Next base: position 46,535,751 of record NC_086159.1, read on the forward strand.
ATTAAAAGTTGCAAAGGGTTTCCTGAATTTGTTGGAACTGGATTTCTCTCATTAAGAAGGCTAAAATAGGGATTAGATGTATCTCTTACATTTCTTTAATCTGTCTTTATGTGCCTGAATTTATGCATTCTGCCTTGTCATTGGATAGAGGAAATAATTAGCTTTATGCTTCAGCAATCTGAATAAAGCTACCGTCTTTTGCAAATGCCCTGAAATTTATGTCACTAATTTGTTTAGTTGCTGTGGTTTGTATTTACTTAAAGGAAGATGCTTCTGAATTTAGGACAATCCATCTAAGAAGGAGAAGAAAAGATAATAAATATTTAAACATAGAGAAAGATCCTATGTGATGACAATCTTCCCCAACCTGTCATCCTAGTATTACCAATTCCAGCTGAAGATCTCCCCATAGCCCAATAAATATGTAAAAGCTATACTCCAGAAAGGGCAGGACCACAGCAAAAAACAAATTCACGTTAATTGAATATTAAGAACTAATTACTGCTAATTATTTGCAAAATAAAGTACCAATTTACAAAATTAATCTCCATCTGGATATGCCAAAAATTCCCTCATGCATAAACCATTCTCACTCATAAAAACTTACAAGTACAGACACATTACCTTCCCTCCTTCCCACTAAAACAGTCAGAAAAGGAAAAAACAAGATGGGTGAAGGGTGAGGGGGAGAAGTAACTGGACAGGCAAAGAACAGAATGACAATTAACAGCCCTAGGAATTCAGGCTTTCTAGCAGGTTCTATAAGTATGTGCATTTCTTGCTCGTTCCCTTGTTTTCAAGACTTTCTATCCTTTTCACTAAATGAAAGACAATTCCCTCTCCCACCATAGATAATTATTTTGGGATGAAAAAATATTTTTTTTCACTTTGAGTTAATATAATATAGTCTTCACTTTGAGTTAATATAATAACATTTAACGTAGGATACTTAAAAGTGTACAGGAAATCGTGCGAAACACTAAAATCTTTAATGCTGTGCAACTAACCATAACATTTCTGTTGCCCTATGTTTCTGGCACTCTTGGGACAGTTTTTGGTTACTGTTGAAGTACTCTTTGGGACTTTATTTAAAAAATGAGAAATGCAGTTACCACATTTTGAGGAGGGCCATGTAAAGCATTTAAAGGGAACAACCAGGAGCAGCTTCTGAAACAGCTGCATGAGTCTTGCAAAGGATGGGGCTTATTTAATGATTCAAACAGAAGTGCTTTATTTGTACTTCTATGTATTGTGAAACAGAACTTAGGTTTGATGCAATAGTTATGCTAAGTTATAAAATAATAAAAGTGGTGTGGCCTATTGTGAAACAACTGCCACTGAAGTTGGTTCAGGCTCCTTCCTTTGCAGTGTAAGAGAGAGCTAAGAATTAACAGATCTATAAAAAAATATTAGTCCTGTTTCAGAATTCTGGAATTTTTGCATTGTTTGCCACTGAATGTTATCAGTTTCATGTGGATCCTACTAATACTTAAAGTCTACTTAAACAAAACAAAAAGGTGGTGCTTGTTTTATTTATGTCAGAAACAAAGTCACCCACCATGTAGTTTTCCAATGTGAAAAAAATCTCATCACAGTGAAATCCTTACCCCTCACATTCTAGAGATACATGCAAAAAGATAAATATCTGGAGACCTTATGAAAATGAATTATTTCATAATCAGTCTTGAAAGCGCTGTAGAACTATTTCAAAAACTTGGGAGACTAGAGAAATCACACGAAATCAATCAGTGACATAGTCCTGAAATAGAAATGATTTGGGAAAATAATGAATCTTCCTGACAAAATCACTCCAATTATGCAGCATAAAATCATCCAAGAAATCATAACTCCAGAACAAAATCCAGGGCTCTGAAGTTTAGTTTCTTCTACCTTGGCTAAAGTCAGTGTTCACCATCAGAGAAGCAGTGGTAAAAATGAGATTCATGGAGCTGTAGCAGTGGGGAAACTATTTTATTTGATGAAGACTGGTGCTGTAGAGATAACACTATACCTGTAAAAAAATCAGTTGTTTGACATTCACTATTGGTACAGAAAATGTACATATGCATCATTTTACAATTGTCAAGTATTTATTCAGTCTGGTGGATCAGAGTAAGGCTGTTGATTAGAGAGAAGTCTAAATAAGATTGAATTACATTTCTGTAGTGTGAACTCTAGGAGGCAGGATAACACCGTAGTCCTAGCAGAATAGAAGAAATCATTTTAGTTTTTGAATTAAATTTGTAATATTAATACAAGATTAGTAAATAAATATTGTTTATTTTTGTATTCCTCTCCTCAGGGTTCTCAAAACACCCTAAATACCATGTGGTATATGGAGGTTGGTCATGTCTAAGTTTTTCATGCTTGGAGCAATTATAAAATTTATGAAATTTTAAAAAAGTATTGTTATATTAAGCATACGCATAGTTGTAGTCCTTTTGATCCTTGCTGAGTAATTTACTTACAATGGATCTTTGACTTGACTGCTTGAAATAAGTGTTCTTTAAAAATGTATCTGTATTCTTTCCTTTAATATTAGGGTTGCAGTGTTTGTGCATTGTCTGTGACATGCTGTTCTGTGCTATTAATTATGGCTGTTAATTATCCAAGAGTTGACAAAAATAATAGAAGTTAAAAAAGAAACCTTCCACCAATAACAGTGTGAAATGTTCATATCCAGGTGAAAGAACTTCGAGAGAAAGCAGAAGCTTACAGGCAAAGGATACAAGGAACCCACTTTTCCAGAGATCATTTAAATCAAATCCTGTCAGATAACAATAGACTCTGGGATTTGTCCTCTGAATCCAGTGTAGAAGAAACCATGAGCAACAATATCAGAGCGCTTGATTTAGCAGGGTAAGAAATTAGATACTGAAAAAGATCGTGTTTTAAAAATACTATATTTTAGAAATAAAAATCCTACTATACTCTCATTATGCTTTGCAGTAATGGTCTTCAGTTCATGTTTCCTAGAATAGCCATTTTGATTTCACTTAGAACTATCCAGAAAGTGTTGAAATTGTCAGAAATAGAACTGAATTGTTTATCAATAAGTGTGAAGTAATTAGTAATATTCATATTATTAATGTAATACTAAGACCAGGTACAGTGGTGATGAGTACACCATTGGAAGACTGAAAGACCAGGTTTGGGACAGATCGTCATGGAGAATATCTGTCTGTGTGGTTCTATGAATCAACAATGACTTCATGGCACATAATCAATCAATATAATCTTAGGGTTAAAATAAATGTAATCTCAATGAGGTGGTTAACTGTATTTAACCAGGTGGGGCCTGCTTAATATTTAAATGGAAAACCTCCAGGCAATCTAGTACTGTAGTTGTAGGCTAGACTGGGAAATTGAAAAAAAGTATTTTGAAAGAAAGCAATGGTAAATTATTTGTGTACTCTTCTCAAGAGAACTGCATGGAATGTCCATGTAGTCATTAAGATTCAGGCTCAATTCAAAGACATTCTAACTTAAGATTAGCATAGTATTAAATATTGTTTTGACTTTTGTACAGTTCCCCAAAATTAAATTTGATGAAGAATATGTAAAATAAAGAAGGCCCTTGAGCACTGTATTTGTGTGTACATTTATGTGTACAGTATATGTACAGAGATTCCAAAGAGATTTTAGATGTTCACAAAGATTGGTCAAGCACAGTCATTGTTTCCTCCCTTTCCTTAATTTAGCAGATTGCTAGCACATATTGCAAGCTTCCTTTGATAATGCAATTTGTGTTCCATGTGGCATGGAGACCTACTCTTGATTTTCACCTCAAGCCCCTACTGTCACAGAGAGCTAGTTGTATAGTTGTTTGGACCTAGTCATTTGGATTGCTTGATTATTAAATTTGCAAATGAGTATACTTGAAAAATAAATACATTGAAGTTGATATAAATGCCATTAATCACATCTTTGAGGAGGATCAAAATATGCCTCTCAATATATGAATAGTTATTAAATCTTATATTTAATAAATTGTTCTTCTTTATTTAGGGTCCCTGAAAATAAACTGTCCTCAGGTCCTAAAATATTGCCACAATCTGAACAGCTCCAGCCAAATAACACTGAGAATTTAGGTGTATCAGATGCTGCTACTGTTCCCGTCAAGCGACGTCTAGTTTGGGATGAATCAGGCAATGATGAACAACAGGAGAATCAGTCACTTGCATTAGGGGAATGCAAAGAAGAAGATAAAAAGCAAGAAATTGATGAAGTTAAAGAAGTGGAAAAAAATGATAAGGATGCCAGTATAAACAATCGGCAAAAGTAAATATTTGAAAGATTTTTTACCTGTTTGAACTTATGTGGCTATTCAGTTCTATTAATTATGTTAAACATTTGTTAGTTAGGGCAATGTTAATTTCACCATTAATGGAGAACTCTAATACATTGACATAAATAAGGTTAGATGTATTATATCAGGTAGCTTGAGCTAGAAATTGTTTAATATGTAATATACAGTACCTTAAGCAAACATTCAGGTAGCACACTCATTCAGATACTGTCAGTTGATTTGAGTTTCTAATTCTGATTTGCAAGGTTGATAAGCCATAGTTTTCTGGTCTGAATGCAGCAATGAATAATGACTTACCGAAAGTAAAGATGATTCATTGAGTTAATCTGATATTTTTCAAAGTAACATCTGCTTAAATGTATGAAGAAAAAATCAGTAACCCTCATTTCATAGATGTTTGAGATAAATGTATTGTTTTGAAAATTATTATCTGTGATGACATTTAAATAAGCATTTCTAATACAGAACAGTAACAATGTAGCAAGAGATTGATGTTGCATTCTTCAAATATAACAAAGGAGAGAGCAATTTAGAAATTGATAAGACCAATGACTGACTAAAAATTGACCTGTAATTATTTAGCCTGTATCACAAAATGTTTTCTAAATTTTATAACAAAATCCCCAAATAGTCTTAAAAAACAATTATAAATATAAAAAACAATCAGAAATCCAGAGATACAGGATAATAACTTGGAAGCTCTGTCATGGTATCTTTTTTGTGACTCAAATAGTTTAGAACTTTGTTGTGAGAACTTCTGATACAGACTCGGGATTTTACATAATTTCTGTTGTTGAATAATTACATTTAGTCACATTTCTTACATATTTTGCCATAATTTTCAGGGAAAATGTAAGTTCTTCTGAAGACATGGCAGATTCTTCAGAATCCTTAAGAGCATTTGGTAGACTTCCGACTCCACAACTGAGAGCACTTGGTGGAATCCAAAGAACACATCATGATCTTACAACACCAGCTACAGGTAAAAACCTGATAGTTTTCATTTAATTTTCTAAAATAATATGATCTAGCATGCATCCTAAGAATTAATAAAATGTAGTGATTTATGTTAAATTGATTTTCATAAGAGCGTAAGATCGTGATGATGAATTGATTAAAACCAATCTAGCCCATATTCTGTTCCAGTGTAACTGTAGAAAATAAGGAAGTTGACCATCAAACTCATCTTTCTTACACTCTACAGTGACCTCCTAGATGCCACTGGGAAGTCTACAAGCAGAATATGAATTAGTAGCTTCCTCTTCCTTTGCATATTTCTCAGCAGGTGATATAGTCTCTTAGATACTGAAGATAATATATAGTATAGCTGTAATTAGCAACCATATCATCTGTGATAAATTTAGCATTAAGGGGTAGGTGTTCATTTTTATTTTAGGAGGTGCTGTTTTAGTATCCCCTCAAAAAGTGAAGCATTCATCCTCACTGCAAATAAAAAAGGGATCTTCTGCAAATAGTCAAGTTTCAAGAGAACAATTAAAAAGAAAAACTATCAGGGTAAGGTATAATAGCTATAAGAAATATTTATTTGTAACTTTTTTTGCTTCCTCAGAATTAAAATGCATAGTGACAGAAGAAATTATAATTTTGTCAAATAAGAAACTGTAAAGTAGTAGCTCTAGAGAAATTACATATGGTTACAATGAAATCTGTAATAGTTTAATTCCTGTTTTAAATTTGACTTAATTTACCAGAATTTATGGTATGCAGAAGAATGGTAAGAGAGTAACGTGTGTGTTTACTCCAGCACTCTTTACCGTAAATCTCCATATTTTTTAATCTTGGCAAACCATCCTTGCTTCCCCCAGATTTATGTATCAATTTATACTTTACTTTTTGTTCTTTAAAGTCTCACCTCTTTCATTTTGAGAATCTCACCAGCTCTGTGCTACCATGACTTTCTCAGTCTTCTCCCGTCTCTCAACCCATTTATTTTACTTTTACATATTTGTTTTGTAGTTTGATACACATTTACCTTCTCTATATGACCAGACTGGCTAAACAAACATTTTATACTTGTTATCCACTTCCAGATGTGGGTATCCCATCATGTTTATGTTTTTCCTGACATATCCAACATTTACTTCAATATAACAAAATGGGCAGCACCATAAGAAGCACAGTCAGTTTTGCTTCCTTTTATATTTATTCTTTGCAATAGGCACACTATCTTTTTACCAGCATTTCCTCATCTTCACATTTATCAATTTCCCCATACTTTTAGTTTAGTAAATATTCTTCCAACTTACATAAATTGATCCACTGGGCTGGTTTCATCATTTAGGTATATCTTGGAATTATTCCCTCCATTTTCTCTGTCAGTTAATTACCCTGATACATTACTTTTCAAATGTATACTTCTTGTACTATACAATGCAACATATGGTGCAAATCATTCAGGTTCTCAGCTAACAACATGGCACCATCTCTATAGAAAAGTACATGGATTTTCACATCCCCAAACAACATTCCTCTAACATCATCACAAGCATTTATACATTTATACCATATATCTTTATCCATAAAGACGTAAAACATCCAGGGGGACAATATACATATGTCAGCAGAATAACTGTCTGAAAACTGACTAGAAAGGAACCACATTTAGTATGGTGGGAGGAGCTGGCCAAAGAAAGATTGAATTTAAAAAATGAATTTGAGGCTGGAGAAAAAAACTGCAGGAAAAAAGCCTCCAATGCATCACTATGGGACAAGGCTGCTGACTGCTCCATTCTAACCATCTTCCTGCCACCCCCATCAATGACTCAGAGTGGAGCATATGCACCTGTACACACAGACACATAACACGAGGAGAAAACAGACATACAAGGCAACATGGTATGTGATTACTGTATATAGAAGAAAACACACTTTTTGCAGTGACTGCCAGCAAAGGAGTTGGAAAGAATTCGAGAAGCCATGCTCAGCGTGCTTTCCCTAACTTGTTATTAACTCCAGTCACATTGCTGGAGGCTCCTTGAGTCCTTTTCATCACCTCCTAAACAGTCTTTTCCCCCCCAACAAAATAGCTCTACATTTTTACTGTCTCTTTTAACCTTAACTGTTCCTTGCCTCCTTTGATTACATTCTTTGCAACTAATTTTTGTTTGTATGCACATTATATAATATCTAATTTTTTGAAGGAATCATTCTTTTACATGCATTTTTTCTCATGCAAAATTTCTTTCACTTCATAATTCTACTAAGCATCCTTGTTTGTATTTCCCATTAGCACAATTATTTTCACTTTGTTCCAAGCAGCATCCACACCCTCACATCCACTCAACTTTTTCATTCTGTTTGGAGATTACAGAAATCTATCTTCTGATAGATTTTCATATAGGATTCATACTATTTGCTTCCTTTAATTATTCTGCTTTCAGAGAAGTTTCTTTCACTGTATTTCTTTTCTTCTGTGTCCATTTTTTCTCAAGACCCACTCTTGACAATTGTAAGGGTTGAGTCTGACTCTGACTCTGAACAAGGGTAAATTGAAACTTACGCTGAGCCAGAAGGGGAAAACTAAACCTATCCGGAAAGAATTGGGGAATTCAAAACCAGGAGTGACTCAGCAGAGCGAGAAAATCCTGAGCAGCTGATTGGGCAGAAACTGGAGGTAGTTCGAATTCTCCAATCAGTGCTTGTGAAAGGAGAACTGAGAAGCGAGCCAGGCAAAAGGCAGCCTGATTGGCTACAGAGGAGAAACTGCACGGAAAGAATTGGATAAAAAGGCACCAGTGCAAAGAGCAACTCACCGGAGACAACCGATCCATTGAGCTAACTGCTTCTTCAGAAGAGTCCTTGCCAGAACTGGGATTCTTGCCTGTAGCCAATGCAGAACCTGTGCCAGCCCCTTCCACCACCATGGAGTTACCTCCTTTGCACTCTCCTCCAGCCGAGTCCTGCCTTGCCTCCAGATCCAAGCCTTGTCTTGCCGCTCCAGCCGAGTCCTTCCTTGCCTCCAGATCCAAGCCTTGTCTTGTCACTCCAGCCGAGTCCAGTCTTGCCTCCAGATCCAAGCTTTGTCTTGCCGCTCCATCTGAGTCTTGCCTTGCATCCAGATCCAAGCCTTGTCTTGTCACTCCAGCCACGTCCTTCCTTGCCTCCAGATCCAAGCCTTGACATGTCACTCCAGCCAAGTCCAGCCTTGCCTCCAGATCCAAGCCTTGTCTTGCCGCTCCAGCCAAGTCCTGTCTTGCCTCCGTAGTTAAGCCTTGTCTTGCTGCTCCAACCAAGTCCTTACTTGTCTCCAGATCCAAGCCTTGCCTTGCCACTCCAGCCAAGCCTAGCCTTGCCTCCACAGTCGAGCCATGTCTTGCCACTTCAGCTGAATCCTGTCTTCCCTCCATAGCCAAGTCTTGCCTTGCCTCCTGGCCTTGTCCTTCAGCCGAACTCCATGCTTCATTCTTGCCACGCACTTTAGCTACACCCGGCCTTGCTGCTTCATTGCAAGGACTAGCCAAATTCTGCCTTGCTGTGTTGCCATGAACTTTCTCTACTCCTGATCTTGCAGCCTTGCCTTGTTTTCCTCCACTGCCTGGGTAGACTTGATTGAACTGTTTGCCTAATTAATAGACTCTTATCTTATGTAAATAGTTAATTGTAAATAAAGAATCCCTTCTAAAACCTGCCTGGTTGTCTCATAGTCCAAACAGGACAACAATGCTAAATAATTTTCTGGTCCTCATTCAGAACCCGCCATCAACTTCTTTCCTTCACTAATTCTCTCAGTCTTTCATCATAAACAATCAGATCATTTATACTTACACATGGTTAAATTATTTATTTGAAATGAACAACTCACCAATTACTACTCTTATTCATTTTTGAGTCTCCCAGTGTCCCAGGCACTTATTTTGTTTTCATTCATCTATTCATGTCTCCCAACAGAATAACATTTTTCCCTTGGGTTGCATTCATTCAGAATGTTGCAGAATTTCCCCCAAAGATAACCCTGGTTCTTTCATTATTAACATTAACTGATGTGTAACATGCTACCGCTAACCTACAAATTCCTACTTTCATTCTTACGCACAAGTCTTTAAATAACACCAATTCATACTTTCTGTCTTATACAGTATGTTAATTATTTTATTCAGAATTAAATCCTTCTTTTCTGCGTACCTTCAGTGAGACAGATTACATTCCCTTTTTCTTAGTATCACAAACATAGAACTGCCCAGAGTCCTCATATGAGATGGGCAGTGAATAAATGTGATATGTAAATAAATACAATAAATACAACATATTCAGTTGGGATAGAAATATGGATCTTGCAATAAACTGCCATATATACATAAACTATGTATATATAGCAGTTTATTGCAAGATCCATATTTCTTTTTGGTAATCAGGTAGAATTGGGACTAATAACTTCATATTCATACTCTGAAAAATTTTTAAGGAGCCATATAAATTATAGTACACAACTACTTACAGGTTATCTGGAATCTCTGCATAAGAAAGCAGTTGCTATGTGGCGCTTTGTAATAAATAAATGAGATAACAAAGCTTTTGAACAAGTTGTATCAGTGATTAGAGGTTGCAAAACATTTCAAATTTGAAAGTCATTTATTTCAACCTTACCAGAAGTGTTCTAATGCTGTTCTGATGACTGAAGGTTTCAAACTCAAAATAACTGTCTTGAGCACAAAATGGGGTTGTTTCAAAGCTTGAAAGACTTCTGATAAAGTTGGGATAGGTATTTCAAATTCAAAACAGGCCATTCTAAATTTGAAATGGAGCATTTTCAGCTTCAAACATTTCAAATTTGGAACGGGGTATTTCAAGTTTGAAACATTTAGAATTTAAAATGTTTTGCACATCTCTATGAGTTACTGGTAAGATGTACAAAGCAAAGAAACATGGCTGATTGCTTTCATTTTAATGACTTCAAGCTATTTTCATTTGTTGAAAGGTGTCATTATAATGTGACATTAACTTAAAATACCAATTATTACTAAAGGCTTTGGGATTTTTTGTAACAACATTAAGGCTCAACCCTTTTTTGATATAACCTAGCAAATAGCAGAATTATTTACAATGTGAACATTTGTTTTGGCATTTTAGGGTGAAGAAAAAGCTGTGAGTAATTCCCCAGCTGCAGGACTGGAAACTTTGGACCCTTTGCCTCTAAGAAAAGATCAGTGCTCCAATCAGGATACCTCTGGTCCAAGAAACTGTGCAACATTAGTGCATTCAGAGCAGATGCCTACAGTGTCTGAAACAACGTTGGCTAAGGGTTCTGCTCTACCCTATTGGAGTCCATTGTGCCGCATTCAAGGAACTCTCCGGGATCCAGAGTTTCAGCATAATGGTTGGTTTGCATCATACATATTCATCTTTCTTTAGATTGGCCTATGTTTTACTTAAAATTACTTTAGTTTTGTTGCAATTACAGTAACCAATACTTAAATTACAGTAAATCTAAGATACATATTAGCATCAAACAGTATTGATACTGTGACTGTCCTTTGAAGAATAGCAATCAGAAGGAGAATATAACTTGCTTAGACAGATAGAAAGTTACTGTTGGTTTTGGATTCAAATAAATGCTGTCTGCAGCTATGTGGGCTTGCTTCCTCAGCCTAGTGTCTTCTAGATGCATTGGACTTCAGCTATCATAAATCTTAGAGCAACTTGTTTCAGCCAGGTTCAGGAAATACCAACTTGTGTCAGCTGAAGGCCTTCACTTGGCTTTGGGTATTAGGGCTATGATCCAAAGTGGATCTGTTTTGGGGTGATTTCATAAACTGTTCTTTATTGAGCAGCTGGCAATGTTTTCTTCAAACAACGTATTCTGAAAGAATACTGTACATTATTCTCTCATCCCTATGCACTATAGGAATATATAATGTGGGATTGAAATTAGCCTTAGAAAAGCACATTGGCATTTTTTTCTTTAGATAAAATTCTAATATGATTTCCTTTTACAAAATGAAGTATTTCTGAACTGATAAAATGCAGCAAATGTATTCTTATAGGTAATATTGCAAGTGCCAAAAGGAGCTGGTTACAGATACCCCTTCAGGAGAGAAACTATCATGATGAAGGTTGGTTAGTAACTTTCAAATTTATTACATTTTTTATGTAATAAATAATATAGTAATAGTAACTGTACCTTGGTAGGAGATAGGCAAGACACACCTAAATAGGTACTGCTTGCCTACTAATGTTAAAGGAAATTTCTTGCACAGCGATGTGCAGCAAAGTTTGCTTTTGGATCTAGTTAAAATGGAAAGTTTTCATTTGTAAAGCCTGTTCAAATTTGTAAGGATAGTAACTTGCATAGTTAATTTCATGGTGTGATACAAAAACATGGAGCTGTAGCTGCCTATCCAGTTTATTTCCTAACAAAGCTTGTGGAACGTGTTTGGGATCAAAAGGCATTCTTGGAAATAAATAAGATGCTGGTTGCTGATACTTTATTTTATAGCATGCCAGCTTCCAGTTTTGTTTAAGCTGAAATAATTTTAAGAAACAGAAAAAGATGGAGTATGGAACTAGATATAAGTAAAGTCCATGTGCATAGTGGCACGCCCAAGCAGCACATACAGGATGTCAGTTATAGACCATCTACTAGGAGTTTGATGTTAATTTTAACTGACAGTTTGCAAGCTATTACGGGAAGTTTAAGAGGCTTGACTCGTACTTGCATCCACGCTTGTAGAGCAAATGAGCGCAAGGCCCTCTAAACTCATTCTAGCAGTGTAGTGACTTAAGTAGTTATGCTAATGATCATACAAAGACCAGAATAAGGAAAAAATAGAAGAATGCAAGTCAGCCAAGGTCCTACTGGATCTTTTTTAAGGCAGAGATGGCACCAATAAGAAGATGATAGCTCATTAGTAGCTTCCACATTATGCAACAAGGAGTGTATAAAGTTGGTGCAGAAACTATCCTGCTACAACTTAAAAGCTTTCAAAAACTATTTTAAAAGTACCTTTTGACCACTTGCTCTTTTTGATGGGTAGGTTTGTTGACATGACTCATTGGCAAGGTTAGCCTTTTCTGGAAATAAAAAGTGGGTGGGGGTACATTCAAAATATTCATGAGATGATAAAACTAGTATATACAATTTCTATACCTGGAACTGTTGGAGGGGTAGAAATGATGTCATGTTAACCACTGAAGAGGAAATAGTTGAAATGTAATTTCTTTCTTGCTTTGTAACTTGACATTTTATGTACAGTCATGACCTCTTGCAGAAAAATAAAATCAAATTTGTTGGTTTTTACACAGAAGAACTTAACTTTGCCTTAGAGGGCAAATTGTTAGGCTTGCAATACCCATAATTGAAGAAGGGGAAAGTTTGACAATACTTTGTCTAGATCTAATCCATGCATCTGCATACACACAATTCCTGTCGAAAGAAAGAAAGAAAAAGAGAGAGAGAGAACAAGTCTATACAACTTCATACTTGCTAACTACTGAGACTGGAAAGTGTGGGGCCTGTTCAAATTGCTTAGCAACTGTAAACATTTGTTTAAAACATTTCAATATTGTCAGATCTTTAACTATGTCTTGCCATTTTCCTAAACTTTTTGTGATGATGGCTCAATTGCTGCACCATTACAGGTAGTCCTCAGGTTACAACGGCAATTGGAACCAGGATTGCTGTTGCTAAGGGATGAGGTTGTAAAGCATGACATCACAGGACCACATTGCTTAGTGACGACAATCCCGGCAGTCCCAGTTACCATTATAACCCCAAGACATGCGGGTCATTAAACAGGAAGCAGCAGGAATCCCAGGTAAGGAGCGTGGGGGGCTGCCACAGAAGGCCTAACACAGGCAACACACAAATGCAGAGAGGCTGGGGAAAGGAGGCTGTAGGTCAGCATGAGTGCAGGGAGGCCGGGGTAAGGAGGCTATGGGTTGGTACAAGCACAGGGAGGCTGAGGAAGGAGGCTGTGGCATTGCACATGCACAGGGAGGCCAAGGAGGACTTACCGGAGAGACTTGCGACCTTCCCTGTCAACTTCCCCATTGACTTTGCTTGTGGGAAGCTGGCAGGGAAAGTACCAAATGGTGATCACATGACTGCAGGGAGCTGCAACCGTCATAAGTGTGAGCCAGTTGCCAAGCACCTAAATCGCAATCGTGACCGCAGAGGTGGTGCGATGGTCGGAACTTCAAGGACCAGTCATAAGTATCACTCGTTTAGCACCATTGCAACTTCTGAATGTGGTCAGTAAGAGAGGACTACCTGTACACCTTTGATAAACAGAAAAGCAAGGATAACAAAATAATCCAGGATTAGCAGTAGAAGAATGAGTTTCAAAACTTGAATCTCATAGAAGTCACGTTCTTTAAATGCACACATTTATTTTGTATAGTCCTCATGGTGAGCCTTTGCTTATAATGTATGTTTGCCTGTGATAGTTACTAAGTTTTACTGCATATCACCCATAAGATCTGACTTCATTTGACCATTGTAAGTCACTTGAATGGATTCTTTGTCTGTGCAGAACTGTGTTTTGAACTTTCTAGAATTTATGAGATTGTTTAGCAGAAGTCTCTCCTATCATGTATACCATGCAACTAGATAGTTTTCACAACCCCCTTAATTTTGACCACTATATCATTAGTAAATTTTTTCTGATTGTTCTTCGATGCTGTTTTATTTAAATGATTTCCTTGTTTTATTTTTAACTTCTCAAATCTTCTCCAAAAGAAAACCTTAAATTGTTATTCATCAGCCCATTTTGTCCTCCCATCATAAGCTATCCAGTGTAGTATATGCTCCATTTTGTATGTACCAGCATTGCAGAGCCCTCGCCCCCCACTTATGGATATAAGATTTGTCTGTTTTTGCCTTTTATAAGTATTGCCAAACACGTACTAATCATTAATCTTATCTGTGAGCCACTCTTGGGAACAAGCTCTGAGGTGGCAGACTCTGAAACTCTTGTAGCCCCCTTGTCCTCCAACACTCATACCATGTCCCCAGAATTGTCTTTGGGTTCCCTTGTCCCTTTGAAAGAGTGATCTGAAAGAGTGATCTTTCCTGAGAAGCATTTTCAAGTTTTTGCTGTTCTGTCATCAACACCAAGGAAATTGCCCATTAAGGATTCCATGAGGCAAAAAGAAAGAGAGAAATAAAAGACCTGCCACCTTCTCAGTCTTGGCTCCAATATCCTTGAGCTCCTTGCCACATGGTCCTTAAACTCCACTACTGTTGGTTTTGCCATTCCTGCACTTATCAATCTATATTGTCCAGTCCTCAACAGCCCCTCTACAGATACCAGAGTCAGTCTTGGAGTTGGGGATTCAGGACAAATCTTGAGCCAGACCCCTTCAGACCACCCTCTTACAGATGAAGATAGTTGAAACTGAGACTTTCCTTTTGACCATTTCAAGATCAGCTGGTGTCCTGCTTCAGGTTTCAAATACAAAGAATTGCTAGGTAATGGTAAGCAATTTACTCAAGGCTGAGCAGACAAGCACAGGAACAGAAATTAGTATCTCTGGAAACAAGGCTAGTCTGAGTAGTTTCACTTTTCACAGGAACACAGAAGAATAGTCAAGATTCAGTCCAAAGTTCAGAGAGCCAAGCAAGGTTCATCAGCCAGTCTAAGGGTCAGAGTTTCGAGTTTCTTACACAAGTAGAAGGCAACAACACACCAGACACAGGAAATCAGACTGTGTTTCTAATAAGGAAATATGGGTCAAAACTGTCTCTTAAATAAGGCTGCAGTCACCTGTTTTTAGTTAATGCAGCTATGCCCTTCCTTGGCAAGGAATCGCATTGTGTATCTTTGCTCTCCACTCTACTCGCCAAGTCTTGGAGGCCATACGTCCTCATCTGACTGCTCCAGCTGTTCTGATGCTGCCCAAGTTTGATCAGCCTCAGGTGATACCTGGCTTGATGATTCTTGAGGCTGGCTTTCCACTGGCTCAAGTGGAGCAACTTCTTCAGATTCAGAGTCATCTGAGTCCTGGGCCATGACAGCTGGATCCTAGATACTAACCTCACAACCACTTGTTTCTGAAGGTTGTCTTTCTCTGATTTCAGCCAATTCTGTGCATTTTCATTATTCCTGAGTGATTAAACTGGTTCTCATTGCACCTGGCCATTCACACTCCCGATCAACGATTTCATACACATGGAACAGCCCAAAATATGGTGAGATAGTCTGTTACATATATTCCACTCCAAGTAAATGTTAAATATGGCTCATCACAGAGCTGACTTGGGAGCCAAACTTACGACATAATTCGATTCCTACATTGTCTCAGGTTCTGTATTATGAGAAGGATTCCCCCCTTCCTATCCAGGTTATCCAATTGATAGAGGCAAGTATAGATAGTAGCAAGGGAGCTGACTTTCAACAACCTTGCAGCTCCATATGCTGTGGGCGTTTGTACATAAAACCTCTTCCCTAAAAATCAGATTCCACATTGTTCTCAAGGCATAGGGCCTGATGGCACAGCTCCAACCTCAGTTGTTTGTTCTTCCTGCAGCACCCCCATAGACAACCTATCATTATCCAAGTGATCTGATTGTTTTTTCATTCTTTTGATCTCAGAAACTGAAGCATGTGGTGAGAGGCATATCAAACTTCATGGTATACATGTAGAGTAGGACTGTTGCTAAACAGGTTTGTAAGCTTTAGAGGATGTATAAACCATGTGTGTGAATTCACAGATGTCCAGCTGCAGACATGTAACCAGTTGTTTAGCATGTTAAAGCCAAGGCATTTCAATAAGGCAATATTAAGACATACTGTAAAACTATGTACAGGTAGTCCTCCCTTAACAACTATTAGTTTAGTGATGGTTCGAACTTACAACAGTGTTGAAAAAAATGACTTATGACCAGTTCTCACACTTATGACTGTTGCAGTGTCCCTGTGGTCACATGATCACAATTTGGGTGCTTGGCAACTGGTTCCCATTTATGACTGTCGCAGTGTCCCATAGTCACATGATTGCCATTTTCATCCTTCTCAGCTGGCTTCTGGCAAGCAAAATCAATGGGGAACCACATTATTCACATAATGATCAATTGGTCCACTTAACACCTGTAGTGATTCACTTAACAACCACTGCAAAAAAGGTCATAAAATTGGGTTGGATTTGCTTGATGGCTTCGCTTAGCAACTGAAATTCCAGTCTCAGTTGTGGTTGTTAAGCGAGGACTACCTGTAATATATTAATCTAAGCTTGGTGATACTCCAGCTGTTTTCCTGTGTTGTCTTGAGGTTTTGCTACAAGGTTGTTATTATGCAGCAAGCTCTAATAACACATTGCAAAACAGAAACACTTGTGTAGAAATGCTAGATTTGATTCAACTGAATTAAATCAGTTTATACAACATATGGAAAAACGTATGCTTTTATATCTGTTGCTGTGAAGTGCTATGGGATTGTCACAGGGAAAATGCTGATTGGAAAAAATGCATGAATCTATGTGTATCTCATATTTCTTCCATTAGTTGTTGTGCCCATGCTAGAATCAGTATGCAAGCAGTTTCTTATGCTATTGAATATCTTATACCCAACTTTGCTGCTATTTATCATGTTGTAGTTATGTATCTTTTACAATGACATGTATGTGTCCACATGCAAGGTGCATACAATTTCCTAAATGATTTTAATCCAATGATTATTAGCCTATAAGTAGTCCATGTGCATATAAAGGCACTGAAAAATTATACCTTGTAAATATAGTTAATCCTTTATTATCATTCATGAAACCAGGTTTTCCCTATACTTTCCTAATTTCCAAGTGTGAAATGTAGTATAATTATACATGTTTTAGTAAGTTAGAGATATCTTTCTGACTTTTAAACAATATATATTTCACTTACGTTTTCTCTACCTATATTTTGGGTATATTTCATACTAACAATACATTTCATATTCTTCTTCCTTGTTATATTTACAGATGATGATGACCGATTGTCCCAGTTGTCTGCTCGATCTGCTGTTTCTGGTTCTCTTGCATCACAGGTTCTGGAACGAGCTCAAAAGAGAAAAGAAAATTTCTGGGGCAAAATGTGATTGTATTTTGCTGTGCTTGTAATTTGCTTTATATTGGGGTATTTTAACTTTTGTGAAAAGAATTTAAGGTTAAATTCTGTTTTTTTACCAGTTAGGTGAAAGGATCTGATTATACAAATGCTGAATATTCAAATACTCCTTTTGTTTTGGCTAGATAAGGAAATATTAACTTACCCAAAATCTGTATTCTACCTCACTCTCAGAAAAGCACTAAAAACAAACAGGCTACATAATAAGGTATTTCCATTTAATGAATTCCAGAGGACTCCATATCACTTTCAAAAAGCAATGAAATGCTGCCATGCCACAAGGTTCAAGAAGCCCTTGATCTTGTAACAGAAATATAACATTAAGCATAGCCCATGAAAAAGTTATCCCGAAGTAAAAAAAAGATGGAACACGAATAGACCACCTGCTGCCTTCATGGCTTAATTAGCAGCTAAGGATTATTTCAGTTATTCTCCTATCACTCAGCAAGCCTAAAGATTTTTTAAAATCTTCATTCGGTATATTTATACATAACTTTTAGGTACCTTCTAGTTGGATTCCTTAGTATTAATCCCTGTGTTCCAGCATTGTCTACCAGTTTACTGGCTTTTTAAAAATCAAATACACTTTTATTACTCTACAGTACTAAACTAACTTTCCCCAATTTGATGATCTTGTGATATTTCAAGAGTGCAGCTCCTATAGTCCCCAACCATTAGGCCCAATAGCCATGCTGCTAGGAATTCTGGGAATTATAGTTCTGAAAATTTTGGAAGAAACCAAGTTGAGGAAATCTGTTTTAAGCAATCTCAGTTTCCATTATGAAATTATCATGAAAAATACAGTCACAAATATTAGTCATAATCAGTTTTCAAATGACTACTTTGGCATTTCAGTATTGCCCACCTTCTCCCCTTTACCTCTCAATATTTGTATCATGATGGCCAGCTTAAAGCTGAAGTCTATTGTATTTCAGATTGTAACATTAACATGACTCTGGTGTAATGAAGCACATGAGCATGTATGAACTTTGTATGTTCAACATTTCAGAGAAAATGGGTTCTTGGCAATCAATTTTCTTGTGTTCACAAGCTAGCCTTAGGTTTTGTACAGAGAATCCTTAGCCATACCAAGAGCAAAATCTGTTTTAAATATTATGTTTAGGTACTACTAATTCTTCCCAAAATTCTGTGGTAATTTGAAAGAGCTAAACCAGGGATGTGGTTCCCTAGCTGTTGGACATGAACCTTCATAATTCCTAGTCAACATGACCAGTGGTAAAAGAAATGGTTGAATCTATAGTCCAGCAAGTTCTAGAAGCAATATATTGTTGGTCCCTAAAATATATTTTAACAATTCAGATATTTTCCTGATGTGATGTTGTATTATTGGAAAGCATTGTTTTAAACTAGAATGAATGTTAGATTATAGTAAATATTCAGGATATAATTAGTTCTTCTCACATATTACTTACTGCATTTTAACATTAAAAATAGATTTATGCAAAAAAACCTTGAATTTTCTTTAATATTTTAAAGATGATTAGATTTGTATGATGGCAAATCAAGTTGTGTGTGTTTTGAAAATGGAGTAATGTTTTTGTGTACAAAAATTCTATATTAGAAATGTGCAAACCTGTGCCACATTTTCATGTTTTACTTGCAGTGTCATTGTTTCAACATAAACGTTCAGTTACATTTAAATTTGTGTTTTATTTTAAAATATGTATTCAATCTTGTATTTTAATACATTTAAATTGCCAGGAAATGTGGCATTTTGGAGAAGCAGAAAATCTTGGTGTACTCATCTGTACATCAACTCCAAAATTATCTGTGGATCGGATAATTGCATTTTCAACTCTGCAAAAATAAATTTCATGAGATAGTTTAATTGAGGAAGATACATTGAACGTATGAACATTAATTTAACAAAATGAAGTAATAACTGAAAAAATATTGCTGAACCACTCAGTCTGGTATTACCAAAAATGATCCCAAATGATTCATGAATGTAACAAATTAGTTACCTTTGCAAATTTTTGTCTTTCACTTTGGGACCAAACAAAGCAATTATTTATTCCTATGTAATACAGTATATGTGGATTTTGCTTATTGCCAATATTTACAAAGTAGTAGGATGGACAGCATTCTGTCTTGCACTAATGGCCGAGTAAAGCACACATGGCTGGAGTTGCTTAAATAGAATAATTAAAGTCATGTAATCGCTAATATCTGGTACTTTGCTGAACGTTTTAATCAAAAGATTATACTTTTGAGTTTTGAGCCATATTTGATATTCCTACATAAGCTAAAGAGTGAAGAAATGTGTCCACCTTTATCAGTTTTTATGTTTGTTGTCTTCAAATAAAAGTTGTCACAGTGAAGAAGGAGCAGAAGCTGTTTCTTCAGAGACTGAATCCCACCCTGGTGCCCCATGGCAGCCCTATGTCTAGGATGCCTTGTTTGGTACCTTCCAAGTTCTGCCCAGTGCTTTGCTTGGAAATGCACTCATTGTACAGAAGAAAAGGCAAACTGCTTTGATAGATAGTACCATGGCTAGGTTCTAGAAGGAGCAACCTTATGAGCTTGTCTTCTGGTATATGGGTGTCTTGTAAATTACCATACACATCAAGGCATGGTTTTAATTGATCAATAAGCAAGTACATATATGAACATTCTCCCAAAATGTGCCCATTGGCTCAAAAAGTCTTCGCAGTTTTCCATAAATGGCTTTAGGATGTAGTTCTAGACTTTTTAATAAATCACTGCTTAACAGACACCACTTTAAAACTGATAATAAAGAGATTTGCTAGTACCAAACATTCATTCATTCAATTAAGTAGGTCATCAAATGGAATATTGTCATAACATACTGTTCGATGGTAAAAACCTGAAAGGGATTGTACGGATTCATTTATGCCCAATACACTACAGTTATAGCAGCTATGTGGTCAGTGAATCACACATCTTAGAAACAGATAAAAATGGGCCTACATTTTATGATGACTTACCTGTACCTAATTTTATGTGCTTGTTTACTTCAAAGTGATTTTTGAAAATGTCAGATTGCACAGGGCTCTGGTCAATGGTAGCCTTCCTGTTGCTAAAAGCCCCACTTTATGTGGTTCTTGTGGATCTTGATTGCTGAAGACTGACTGCACAGTTTCCCAGCAATTTGAGGTGAGAAATATCCAAACACTGCACTGTAAGCCTGAAAATAGGCATAAGAGAGTAAACGAAACAAAAAAACTCTCCAAAAATGCAGGGGAATAAATGGGAGGAACACTCTTGAATGCAAAGCGGCCCTGTCGGTTTTGCATCATTGTCCCAGTCACTGTGAGTTTTTATCCCCTCAAACATTGTGCAGCCTTCAGCCACCAAAGGGTTGCCCATCCCTGATCATTCCATTCAGTGTGTTTTTACACAAGGTCACATTGTGTGAGGGATGTTGAGATGTTATGGCTTAATGTTAGCACCAGAAATTGATTTTGTTTATATAAATGTTTTACATGGGTTTAGTGGCTGAAAATATTTTCTACAAATGTGCTACCAAAGCAACAATAGCACCCTATCCCCAAATATAGAATCACTAGAAACAAAAGTATTTGGCTCTGTTCAGATACCAAATATGTGCAGTGTCAGCACTGAATAGAGCATGCATTTTGGAGATGAATATAAGTCAAGGACTTTTTAAAAATGTGTGAATATGTAGTGCAAAGAAACAAACAAGAAAAACAGGTGAAAGAGTGATTTGTGGGTGTACAATCAGAATCTGAAATGGGTCCAGAGCAGAAGGCAAAGTAATGCTCTTGGCACACACCACACTCTCTTAATTGAAAGTAAATAAATAATGGGGACACTGGCATGCTATATAGCAACCCAGCAAACTCTTAGCACAGGGTTTGATTTCACAAACAGGCTTAGAAAATAAACATGGCTGGAGGGTGTAGCCACCCCCCAAAAAATTGAAAATGAAAGCTAGGGTGGTGGGGCACTAGAAAGTTGCTATGGGACCAACCTCACTGATTTGTCTTTTGATAAATGGATATTGGCCTTAAGCATCCTGGTAGCCATTTCATGATTCCTCCTCCCCCTCCCCCTCCTCGGTACTCTGCCAGAAAAAGTTCTCAAAATTCCAAATTCTCCTACCAGCCCTCCAGAATTAGTCTGCTAAGGATCTGCTACCTATAGATAAGTGTTGCTACTTGCTTGTCTTGGCTCTGTACTTAAAAGTCTATTTTAAACAAATAAAAAGATTGCATATATTTCCAGTGCCTTCTCCTACAAAGGCAACCTAACCTGTGTCAGACTGTCCACTGCTGCTTCTCATGGTCAGAATATTTTACAGGAAGGTAGAGCATACCATACTGCTCATTCAGTGACCATCTATTAGAGATTTCTATCGAATGTCAGATTTTGTATGATCAAGACAATTTTCAGAATAGGATACAACTCAGGCCACAATATTTGAAAATTTTGGTGTAAGCATAGGAAGTTAGTCTGAAAACATATTTGTATGATTACTGTAAATACTTCGTGTTTTTTTTAAACTAATGTCTAATCTCAGTCAGCAAAACTCTGCTGTGTTTCCTGTTTCTATGGCTAAAAAAGAGATAAGAAATCTGGTTTTCCGGAGTGATGGGTTGCAATATTTGGCATGCTAGCACTTAGAAACCTTGCTGTTCCAATATCGTGAATAAACTGATGACTAGTAGCTATATAAAACCAGTTGTAAATAACCATAAAGGGAACACCTAGAATTGGAAATGGTTATTTAGGTCATTGAGACCAAAATCATCTGGGTGCAGAATCCGTATTACCTTTCTTTCCAGCCCTGCGTTGAACTAATTTAATAAAGGGACACTCACCACTTCCACTGAGTTATTGGTTCCAGTGTTAAACTCTTTTTATTTTTAGGATTTTTTCCTGTTAACATTCAGTCAGAATCTCCCTTCTGATTGAGGCATTTTATTCTAATTTTTTGGAACATCTTCATTACCTTGATACTTCTCTCTAATTTGATGAGGAACCATCTTTTGAGTATGGTTTTCAAGCCAGTATGTATACACTTATGCAATTCAGCCTATATTTAACTAGCTTGCCTATCAGTTGTTATGTGGTAACTTTGTCAAATGCTCTGCATTTGTCAACATTTATTTTATTTACACCATTCTCATAAGGAAGTTACTTGAATAGAAAATGGAATAAGGCTAACCTGGTAAGATCTGTTTTTGACAAATTCATACTGACTTCTGGTTATTCCTGCATTGTTTTTCAAAGGGTTTTCAGATCAATCTCTTTGAGGTCTGCTCTAGAATCTTGCCACTATCTATATGAAAGTTACATGGATATTCCTTTTCTATTTTTATTTTTTTATATTTTTTATATTTCTATTTTCTATCTATAAGAATATTCTACCCTTGAAGAGCATTTGGAAGCTTCAGCTGGTCCAGAATGTGGCTGTGCAGACAGTTACCGGTGCTGTAAAATCAGCCTATGTGATTCCACTGTTAGCGAGCTGCATTGGGTACCAGTCTGCTTCCAGGTCCAATTCAAGGTGTCGGTTATCACCTTTAAAGCCCTACATGGCATGGGACCAGGGTACCTGAGGGACTGTCTCATCCCCATAACATCAACCCGTCCCACCCGGTCAGGCAGAGAGGGCATGCTACGGACCCCATCAGTAAAGGAATTTCATCTAGCGGGGTCCAGGAGGCGAGCCTTCTCTGCAGTGGTACCCGTCCTTTGGAATATCTTGCCCCTGGAGTTGAGACAGGTTTCCTCGCTCTCGGACTTCCGTTAGAAATTGAAGACCTGGTTCTGCCGCCTTGCTTGGGAGGGGGAGAGCGAGCTCCACCTGGGGATGGCTGGTGCCATAGCACCTCTTAGTGATTGTGTTCCATCTCCACTTGGATTTTACATTTATTTTATTTATATTTTAATGGTAATTTAAGTGGTTATGTTTTTAGTGTCATTTTATTGTAAACTGCCCAGAGTCCCCCATTGGGGAAGATGGGCGGTGATATAAATTTAATAATTAATATTCCTTTCTCTTTTTTGAATGTATGAATGGAAGATTGAGTCCTTGACCAGTTCTGCAGGATTTCTCAAGAGGTATTCCTGTGATGGAATGTGAGGGTGACCTTGGAAGATGGGGGGAAGAGGTGCTGCCTAGGGAATGATCAGATAAAAGAGAAAGGAGCCTACAACAGAGTAACGGCCACAGAAACTTAGGAAGGGCCCACCCTAATTACTCAGGTGGTAAATAGGGAGGGTCAGAGATTTGTACTTTCAGACTTGCAAGATTCTGTTAATGTAAAGGTAAAGGTAAAGGTTTCCCTTGACGTAAAGTCCAGTCGTGTCCGACTCTAGGGGGCGGTGCTCATCTCCGTTTCTAAGCCTTGGAGCCGGCGTTGTCATAGACACTTCCGGGTCATGTGGCCAGCATGACGACTCGGAACGCCGTTACCTTCCCGCCGAAGCGGTACCTATTGATCTACTCACATTTGCATGTTTTCGAACTGCTAGGTGGGCAGGAGCTGGGATTAACAACGGGAGCTCACCCCGCTGCGCGGTTTCGAACCGCCGACCTTCCGATCAACAGCTCAGCGGTTTAACCCGCAGCGCCACCGCGTCCCCTTCTGTTAATGTAGCTTTATAATAAAGTAGAATTAGCTTATCTTGTCATGTTTCCTGTCTGGTTTACCTGGGAGGGCTGACAGTTACTGATTGTGTTTCTATTAATTTCAAACTTCAGTCCTGCTTCTTTCTTCCTGTTCTTCACAATCACCTGATGAAGAGAGATCATTTTTGTTGTTGTTGAAAAAGACAATCATAATAGAAAATTATGAGTTCTGCCTTTGATTTGTATTATGCCATCTTTCCACCATTTTCACTGAGTAATGGATACATGGATACTCTTTTCCTTTCTTCTGAATATACCTAAATATGCTTTTTGTGTTATTAGCATCATTCACTAACCACAGTTCATCCTAAACTTTTAGTTTCCTGACACAGCTCTACATTGCTTGGCTTATATTTGTAATCTTTGTGACCTGTCTCTCATGTTTTGTTATGTTCTTTGTCCCCATTCTTTGTTCTGCTTTCATAATCTTTGTTCACTTGATATGGTATTGTTCAAACCAAATATCAGCAAAAACTACTATAGTGAAAATCACAAATGATTAAAACTCATCAAATCATAAGCAATTTAAAGAAGCAAATTAGAACACAATACAGTGGTTTGTTTCACACAATGTGTTCAATCAAATGTTAACCATGGTTTGCTAAACGTCACAACCACCCATTAAGTAATAATATAAGTTTTACAAACCATTATAGCTGGTTTCTGACCACAACTACAACCCAAACTACAAGTAAATCACATTGCAGCTTAGCATGATGTGTGAACCAGATAAAATACTACATAGATTTGCAAATGCTAAAATACAAGATCCAAACACAATGTCTTCAAATTATTTTTAAACCAATATACTTTTTATTGATGAGTTGATGTGTTTTTTGAAGAAAACATTTGTTTGTTTGTTTTCAGACTAACCTTCACTGCCTAGTGCCTTCCAGATTAATAGGTATTTATTTATTTATTTATTTGTCAGATTTCTCTGCAGCCCATCTTGCGTACAACGGCTCTGGGCAGCTTACAGATAATAAAATGACAAATAGCTAAAAACTACAATATAATATAAATATAGGTATAAATACACATAAATACAAATACAAATATAAAAATACAAAAAATATAAGATATAAAATTCAAGATGGCAATAAGATCTTATCCTTGGCACCTTCATGATGCCAACCACCCCCATGAATGGCTATTCCCCTTCCCATCCCAAGCGAGGTGGCATAACCATGTCTTGAGCCCCTTCCAGAAGGCCAGGAGAGTGGGGGCCTGTCTTACCTCCAGGGGTAACCTGTTCCATGATACCTTAGAAGGTATTTCTTATTTATAAGAACCTCCAGTATTGGAAGATGAAGTTAGATTAAAGGTAAAGGTTTCCCTTGACGTAAAGTCCAGTCGAATCCGACTCTAGGGGGCGGTGCTCATCTCCGTTTCTAAGCCTTGGAGCCGGCGTTGTCATAGACACTTCCGGGTCATGTGGCCAGCATGACGACTCGGAACGCCGTTACCTTCCCGCCGAAGCGGTACCTATTGATCTACTCACATTTGCATGTTTTCGAACTGCTAGGTGAGCAGGAGCTGGGACGAACAACGGGAGCTCACCCCGCCACGCGGTTTCGAACCGCCGACCTTCTGATCGACAGCTCAGCGGTTTAACCCGCAGCGCCACCGCGTCCCTATGTTAGATTAGATTAGCACTCCAATAAGTCGGAAGCTAAAGGAATTGATGGAATATCTATAGAAATAGAACAAGCAACAAATGGAGAATCAGTAAAGGTTGTAAACAAACTATGCCAGCAAATATGGAGAACAACACAGGGGCCATCGGATTGGAAAAGGGCAATCTACATCCCAATACCAAAAAAAGAGACTTAACAGAGTATACAAGCTATCATACAAAATCCTTAATTTCACATTCTAGCAAAATAATGCTTAGGATCATCCAAAACAAATTAGAACCCATCTAGAGAAATGTTAGATGTTCTAGCTGGTTTTAGAAAAGGTTAAGGAACAAGTGCCATTAATGTTAATGTGCACTGGATAATCGAGAAAGCCAAAGGATGGGCTGAAGATTTATATGATTTGAAAAGAAACCATAATAGATTTGACTGGTTGTGAGATAGTAAAAACAAAAAATGAACTAACAAACAACCAGTGAAATATTTGGGACTTTATCTGACAGGATGCAACAGACTATTTCAAAAGAATTATAATAAATTATGGAATTTAAATAAAGCAAGATCTTGATAGTGGAAAAACTTTCTTGGCCTAGACTTATTGTGACAATAAAAATGATTATGAATTTTCTATTTCATATGGCATCATTCCAATCTCAGGCAAAAGCTTGCAAGACTGGCAAAGAACAACCAATAGTTTTATATGGAGTGGGGAAAAACAGAGCAAGATTCAACATTTTGCAAGATTCAAAAGAAACAGGTAGACCTGCATTTTCTAACCTTAAATTATATTATCAAGCAAGCTGTTTATTGGTGTAGTGGTTAAGTTGCTGGTCTAGAAACCAGGAGACTGAGTTCTAGTCCCACCTTAGGCATAAAAGCTGGCTGGGTGACAGTCAAGAAATACATCATAGACTAGCACTTGGTACAGTAGCCATAAAGGCTTTGGACAAAATGCTGTGATGTGTCTATACCTTCTAAGATCGGAATCATGCAGGTAATGGTTTTCCCTGTGACACTCCATAGAAGCAAAAGTTGGACTTTGAAGAAAAAGGATAGAAGGAGTATTGATGCTTCTGAACTTTGGTGTGGGGAAGATATCCAGGAAAACATATGGCTGTTTGGCTGTTTCTGAAAGAATAAAACTTGGAACACCTAGAGTGTTCCTTGCTTGACATGGAAAAACAACAACCATAAACCCTTCTGAGTTTTGCAGCCTACCCACACAAACACCAGCAGAACCCAAGCCAAAAGCTATAATGTATGGACTCATTTCAATAAAGTCCATGAAAGCATAAAAGTAGCAAAAAAATATAGTTCTTTGGCCATTGACTATCATGATTGAAAACAAGAAAATCATGGCATTGACACAAACAGCACAGTTTGAAACAGCCTGTACAAAACCAGAAGTTGGGACAGATTCTCAGAACATGATGCTTTCTTTCAAGTTCAGAATATTTTGCACACTTCTAGTGATACATGTCCCATTCTGACTCATTCCCTCTTGTTATCAAGTCATCCAATATAATTTTGGAAATACTTGTCTTAACAAAATTATTAAAATCAGAGACATTAGAGACCTTATCTTATCTGGACTACAAAAACCCAGCTGATCATGAAATGGCAGGAAATTGCTGCCATTTAGTGGTTACCTGGATTTTTGTAGCTGGATATGCCTATCACAATCATACTTGGTACTACTATGGTAGTGGAAGAATATACAGAACCGTGGAAGTATGCTTAAATTATACATAGTGCCATGAAAAAAATCCCCTTTGATGATGCTGTTACTTGGATATATTAGCCCTTCAAAATCTTATCCAAAAATTTGAAATCTTTCAAACTTCAAACATTTGCAGCATTACATGACATCTAATTGATTATGTGCAAAGTAAGCCTGTACAAGTTCTAAGATAAAATAAAAATAGAGTTAGTCTAGATGACTAAAGGCTGAAATTAAGGAGGAAATGATTGTGGCTTTTGATGCACCTGCTGTTTCCGTGCCTTGATCCTTCTTTATTTGATATGGGTCAACTTTTGAAAGTAACAAACCACTATGACTTATTACCAAAGAGGGAATCTCCAGATGTGCATGTGGTTTTGAGCCACTCTAGTTTGTAAATGGGAAAAGCTTTATTTCTGAAATGTTACTGGAAAGAAAAAAAATTCTAAGTAGAATTAATTATATCATGCCTTTCATTATTACACAATGCTTATAACAAGCAAAGAACACAAAGGAAGTGGGAATGTCTGTTACAATTCTTCAGCAGTAAATGCTACATTATGTTACTGTTATTTTAGATTCAGCAAAAAATGCAAGGTAATCTTGAACATACTACTCCATCCATATAAGACAAAGAAGAGTGGTGGGATGAACTGACCACATCATTTTGAGGTCCAAGATACTGCACTATAGAAAGTGCAGTATAGTTGTTCATGCACAATAGAATTCAGGACAGCCATTTTCAACAAATTTAGAAAAGAACTAAATGGGATCTCATGAACAGAAATCTCCAAGTCAGAGATGATGTGGGAGGGCTTGGGAACTTCTCAAAAATAAGGTACTGGAAATACAACTATACATTCAATTTCATTTAGAAAAAAATTGGGGTTGAAGTTATTTTCTGTTCCCCCCTAACATTCTTCTATTCATAGGCTCACCATATGTCCCGTTCTGAACAGGACAGTCCTGTTTTTTTAACATTTCTCGACTGTCCCGTCGTTTTAATATAAATGTCAATTTTGTCCCGTTTTTTAAAAATGTTGGAGCCGTTATTGGGAAAAGTGGGAAAGAATTGAAATTGAAATTGAAAAGGAGGCTGACTTGGCAGCAGTTCTCAATTCGGCGGGAAACCTAGAGCAGGAATCGCATGAACAGCTGATTGGTGGTGAGCAAGAGGAAGAGTCGCTGCCACCAATCAGTGCAGTGGAAGATGGTCAGAAAAGCACGCCCAGCAGAAAAGAAGCCGATTGGCTCTCAGGCCAAAAGGGCAGGAAGAAAATAAAATAAAAGGGTGCGCTAGAGAGGAACAGGTTGTTGTGGACCACCATTCACTAGAACCCTCCATTCCTGTCCTCTCGTCCCAGCTCGCCGCCCCCCTCAGCCCTCCTGCAACCTCTCCGCCCAACGCCACCCCTGCACCAGCCTCTCCGGACCCAACCATTACCGCACCTCCCCCTCCTGCATCTTCCCAGCTTACTGTCAATAACGTTTTTTATCGTCTTTTTTGTGAATACAGAATAGTACATAAGTTTAACCCCGTCCTGTTTTGCCATCCCAATGTCCCGCTTTTGTCTCAAGGAAATATGGTCAGCCTATCTATTCAACAATCTTTAACAGACCTACCTTGCCAGATTTATAACAGGATCTATCCTCCCCTTGTTCGACCTCCATTAGACTGGAAAAAGGTTGCCTTTCCCTGTATACCTCCTTTTTCAGTCTTTCCTTTTTTTCTTCCCTTTTTTAACCTCTCTATGTCCTCTTCTAACTTCCTCAGCTCTTCTGGCTGTAAAATAATCTTCAGATAGGGACACTGCCTTAATCCCTGCATCTGGGTGATGCTCTTCTACCCAAAATTGAACAGGACCCGGCAGAACCTGTAGGAATTGTTCCAAAACAATTTCCTCTATAATTTCCTTCATACTGTGTCCCTCTGACTGTAATCATTTTCTAGCTAGGTCTGCCAGCCTTGCCTAAAATTCCTGTAAGAACTCCTTCCTGTTCCTGGTACTTATATTCCTGGAATTTCTGCCTGTAAGTGTATTTTGTAACTTCATACCGGTAGAGGATCACCTCCTTTACTTTGTTGTAATCTACCACCTCTTGAGAAGGAAGATCTGTATATGCACTTAAAAGCTTTCTTGTCAAACATGAGGCTAACCTAGCCACCCAATCCTCCATTGGCCATTTACATGACACTGCCACATGTTCAAACATAGTGAAAAAATGTCTCTATGTCCTCATCCTCACTTAATTTGTGGATTTTTATATCCCTAACATAGGGACCTGTGTTACACATGCTGCTCCCAGGTTTGGCTTATGGTCACTCACTCACACTCACAGCCTGTTGAGGCATGCGGATCTTGCCAGCCCCCCTTTCTACCTGGGTTTTCCAGTAGGTGCGGCTTGAGCAGGCAAGACACACAGCCCTGGTCAACAGCCGGGAATTAATTAGGGAGACACACAAATCACTTCCAACCGAACACCGAGCCACATCAGGTTCTTTGTAATATATGGAGACCCAGTGAATTTAAAGTAACAGCGAAACTTTACTGGTTGCAAGGTACATTTGCTCTTTCTCACACGCACACACATCCACACTTACCTACATCCTTCTCACTAGGGTGCCAGGCACTAGCTAGAGGAACGGAAGCCACCAACTCAGGATCCAAAGACAACTCAAGGAGTGGGCTGGCTTTGGGACCCCTTTTATCCCCAAAGGTCCTTGCTTTGTTGATTCACAAGGCTAGCAGCTACTCTTGCCTTGTTAATTTACAAGTCTGATAGCTGTTGATGGGATGGAGTTCCATGTGCTCAGGTCAAACTTCCTTTGTCTGGTTCAGGTGACATTTTTCCTTTGTTTCCTTAGACTTGCTTCCTTCTTATCTACCTCCCTGAAGGGATCTTTCAGACAAGTTTCCTGGCTTTTTGTCCTCTCTGCTTACTGCCTGCTTCATCTTTAGTTCTGGCAGCTTCAGCCTAGTCTCACACCTGCACCTCCTCCTATACTAGGAGTAGAGTTAGCCAAAACTGAAAATTCTTGTCTAGCGGCTTCTGTGTTCCTGAGAAGGGAAATTAGCTCTCTAAACTCTACTCTTCTCTCTCCTCCCTTTCTTTTTCTAGACAACCTCTATATTTAGCCCACTCATGCCCTTTCTTCTTCTTCTCCTGTTAAGAGATCTGCATGCTCTTTCCATTGTTGTGAAGCATTTCCTTCATGGTTCACTGGCCCATGGTTCAACTGGGTCAGGCTTGCTTTCACTTTCATCTTGTGCTTCATATCCTTCCATTTGCTCTTCAGCAGCCATCTTTGACTTTTCTTGCTCCATCTAGTGGTGCCTGGGATAAGTTCGGGTCTGAGGACATGCTTGGGATGCCAGGGTATTAGTAAGTAGATATCAAACACTGATTCTTGCTTGGTCTCCTTATCGCAGACCTATTGGCATGTCCTGGTCATCCTCTGCAGTCTTGGATCCCACTTCTGCCATCACTTGCGAGGGTTCTTTGTTTTCCAAAGACTGGACACACCACAGTGTGGCAGATAACTGTACACAATGTTTATTTTGGCACACACCTTCCCCAACAATAGACTGTTTCTTTGGGTTAACTCCAACCTCCTTAGCCTTGCAAGTTGATAAATATGTCTTTAGTACTCAGTCCTTAAAACAAACAAAAGTTTCAAAGTCTGTAAAATGACATATAACCTTTGTCTCCCTCCAAAACATCTTGCACTGGTTGGGATGAGGTGCTGCCTCAGTGTGGTTGCTCCTTTTCTTGTTGCTGCCAAGCTCCAGGCCAAGCTCCATGCTCTGTTCTTAAGCAGTGTTGCTTTTGAGCACTCCAGCTGAACTCCCAAGCCAAGCTCAGGCAGGAATCCCACCAGGATATGCTGCTTACCATAGTTTGTAGTCCTGGCAGTTGACTGATAGCCCTCTTGCCCGCCTGTAATAGTTGTAAATTTCCAGATGTTACTTCCCACTTCCTCATCTGCTTACCATTTTCTTAACTCCTTTTCTCTTATATACTCACACTTTTGTAGGCTAAGGGCCTGGGTGGGGTGAGGGTGCCAATGGATGTCGGCATGTTCCTAAAAACTCCAGGTGTGGCTCAATTAGCCAGGCACCTGGAATACTGGTATGGATGCTTGTGAGTAAACTGTGAGTGGGTGGGATGAATGAATGAATGAATGAATGAGCCCATCTCCTCTCAAGATTCTGGGGCTGTAAACCTTTTCATGAGAAAAAGCATGAGCTTGGCAAACCTCATGTCCATAAGGGCTACATTACAGCTGTGAGCTTAGATGGAATCACTTGATTCCCAACTGCTTGACTCACAAGTCGACCCCAAAAACCTGAGTACCTGCAGTCTACTCATGGGAAGCAGCTGTCCAGAGTTCATGGGGGCAATCTCACAATTTCTCCTTTTTCCTGAGAGATTTTCTGGCCAGAAAATACTTTCTGGCCACCAGCTCACTGCAATACCATCTCTACTTCTTCAGAGACATCTAGTTCGCCATGAATCTGCCGAGTCTCACTTCTTAATCACTTTTGGAAATCACTGTTAAACTGTTTTTTAGCTATTAGGAACCTTTGTAAGGGCAAGTTTTTTAGAATACCTGGTGAATCTCCTCCAGTCCTTAGCAAAAGAAGTTTTAAATATAAATTTAAGGACTTAAAAAAAAATTTCTTTTTAATAAATGGCAAAAGGCTGATTAGAATATTGAGTTTGGAAAGTTACAAACAGACTAAGGGTCCAGATGGATTTGAAATAAGATTTTGAAATTAATTAAGAATCCTTCCCGTGGGAAAATATTCTTGTTTTGAATTCTTAAAAAAAATGAAAGGATAGAACTTTGAAGGTTGGACACTAGAGGGAATCAGAAGGAACTAAAGATTACAATTAAAGGAGAGGAATACTTAAATTTGACTTTCTAATATAGAATGGAGCAAAATACTTTAACATTGGATGTATTGAAGGATATTTGTGAACAATAGACCCAGAAGTTAATTTTAAAAATGTCTGCCATTATAGATAGACTGTGTTGAAAAGATGATATGGAAGAGCAACAAGTTTTACTACACAAGACTGAGACTGATTTGAAACTGGATTTAAAAATGACAGGCTACAAGAATGATATGGAAAAAAATGCTACACAGGATATACAAATGAAACCGGCTGATGTCTTAATAATTAAAAGGAATTTTAATTGGATAACTTTCATATACTGGATTTACAAAAGAGTTGTCATGACACTGATGGTGAGCAGGAGGGGGCCCCTATCCAGGGGGGAAAACGCATGCGTAGTACTGAGGAGTTAAGCAGCCATTCAAAGAGACACAGATCAGACCTGCCTTAACTTTTGGGGTTTATCTGTCTGGGTTTTCCCATGCTTCTTCAGTTTGTTAGGATTTTCTGTCTAATGTAGCAGTAATAAACACTAGAGACTTACTCCTCGTCTCAGCATGATTTCTGACTGTTAGGACATCAATCCTAACAAACTCCTACTCCCATTGAAAGAGGGAGGAACAAAGAAAAATAAAGGAGAGACATTTGGAAAATGTCTTCGGAAAATCAGGAAATTCGACAAGCCATCCAACAATTGGCAGCAGCCCTGCAACAACACCACCAACAAGTAGATCTCCAGATCAACACATTACAAGCAGCCATGTTACAGCAGTTACAACAACCAGCTCTGATTAACTCACAACTGGTGCCAGCAGCAGCAGCAGCAGCTCCACCAATAGTCTTGAGATCCCAGGGCAGTCTACCAGAGAAGTTTGGAGGGGAAGCAGGACAGTTGAGAAACTTTCTCACACAGTGCACAATGTTTTTCGACAGCAGACCGGCAGAGTTTCCCACAGACAGAACCAGAGTCACCTTCATTCTAAGTCTGCTAAAGGGCCCAGCAGCCAAATGGGCTATTCCCATGGTGGAGAACAACAACCCAATTCTCGACGACTACCAGAATTTTCTGGAAGGGTTCTGAGCACACTTTGATGACCCGATCAGAGAGGTCACTGCCAGCCCGGAAATTCGGAAGCTCAAGCAAAGCAACAAGAGAGTGGGAATCTACATTGCTGATTTCAAGCTGTTAGCAGGAGATCTGGACTGGAATGAGAGTGCCTTGAAAGACCAATTCAAACAGGGGCTGGAAGAAGAAATTAAAAATGAATTAGTGCGCCAGGGAACACCAGCTACCCTAGAAGCCTTATATCAGTTGTCTGTGGTCATAGATGCCAGGCTAGAAGAGCTCAGACAGATGCAGCCAGGGAGAGGCAGGGGCCTCAGGGTGCTTCCAGGATTTCCAGCTTTCTCCGCAGCATCTCCTTACTCAGGACCAGAGGAGCTGATGCAGATCGGGGTGAGCAGGGGGCTTATTTCCGAGGCTGAGAGACAGAGAAGGAGAGAGAGAGAGCCCTCTGTTTCTACTGCAGAGTCCAGGGCACATGGTGAGAGCTTGCCCAGTGAGAAGCCAAGCAAACTCTGTAAGAGCCCCAGGGCAAGCAACTGAAACAAGAGCCACCTCCGCCTCTACTTCCAACCAGGGAAACTCCGTCGGTCTCCCTCCACAGAGCTCAGCAGGGAGACCATCAATCAGTTTAGAAGGGCTCATTCCAAGGACTCCAGGCAATCCTTTTACTACTTACCAGTAATAATGCACGTAAACCCAGAGCACCAGGTCAAGCTAGAGGCCCTCATGGATTCCAGAGCTTCCACCAATTTTATTGATGTACAGACCGTACAAGACTTCAACGTCCCGACCATAGAATTGCCACGTCCCATAGAAGTGGAGACCATTGATGGCCAGCCCCTCAAGGCAGGGCTGATTAGAAGGTTCACAGAACCGGTGCAACTGACTATGGGAGACCACACTGAGTGGATCCAACTTTATGTTACTGCATCGCTTAATGTGCCTGTAATCCTAGGCACGCCTTGGCTGAGGATCCACAACCCATTGGTGAACTGGACTATGGGAGCAATCTCCTTCCCAGCTAAGGATGCCAGCACCACAAGATTCAAGCCGCTCTCCTCTTTCCAGCAACCAACGAAGCCACGGAAGCAGGGGGGGTCCAGCTGCCAGCCAAGTATGCAGATTTCGCAGATGTTTTCAGCGAACAAGAGGCCACAGCACTACCCCCCCATAGGGACTGTGATTGCACCATTGAGTTGATACCAGGAGCCAAGATTCCAGCAAGGAAACAATATCCCATGTCCCCCAAGGAACTAGCCACCTTAAAGGATTACTTGGATTCTAATCTCCAAAAGGGGTTCATCCAACCATCTACGTCCCCAGCGTCTGCTCATACCTTCTTCGTACCAAAGAAGCCTGACCCGTTGGCACCGGCAAACCAGGAGGCACCCATGAGAGTGGTCCACGATTTCAGTTTTTTAAATAAACTCACAATAAAAGAAAATTATCCCCTGCTGTTAATATCTGATCTGATGGATTGATTACAGAAAGCACGCATTTTTACTAGGTTGGACCTCAGGAATGTGTACAATCTGATCCAGATGAAAGAGGGGCATGAATATCTGACTGCCTTCGACACCAGGTTTGGTAAATTTGAGTACCTTGTTTTGCTCTTTGGCTTGTCTAATGCAGGAGCCATATTTTCCCCAATTTATGAATCAAATTTTCTCTGATTTACTAGATAAGTATCTGGTCATTTATCTAGATGACACATTAATATTCTCTGAGGATGCTACAACTCATGTAACCCATGTACGTAATGTCTTACAAAGACTGAGAGAGAACAAGCTGTTCGCCAAGCTAGAGAAATGTGCCTTTGATTTAACTGAATTACATTTCCTGGGCTATAAAATATCAACAGAAGGCATATCCATGGATCCTTCTAAGGTCCAGGCAATTCTCTCTTGGCAACCCTGCTGAAATGTGAAAGATGTACAAAGATGTACAAAGATTTCTAGGGTTCTGCAATTTTTACAGGAGGTTCATAAAAAAATTTAGTGACAGGGCTAAACCCCTCACACAGCTTTTGAAGAAAGGATCAAAATTCATTTGGGGGGAGAGGGAGCAAGCAGCATTCCGAGAATTCAAGCAACTCTTTGCATCCCAGCCGCTGTTAAGGCACCCTGATCCCACGAAGCAATTCATAATGCATTCAGATGCTTCCAATATTGCCATTGGGGCAGTGTTATTGAAATATACAAACAAAACAGAGAATACATTGCTTCCTTGTGCCTTTTTTTCACGCATGCTCTCACCAGCAGAGAGAAACTATGATGTTTTTAACAAGGAGTTGCTAGCAATTAAAGCAGCATTCCAAGAGTGGAGGCACTGGCTAGAAGGTGCAGCCTTTCCTGTGAAAGTTTGCACCGATCACAAGAATTTACAGCTTCTACAAAACACCAGATCCCTCACCCCATGCCAAATCAGATGGAGCCAGTTTTTCTCCCGTTTCAATTTTGTTATTACTTACATGCCCGGGGCGCAAAACTGTTTGGCAGATGCCCTGTCTCAATCCATTCAGGCAACCCCCACTCCTCACCAGGAGGTACAGGCTACTATATTACAACCTCACAACTTTCAGCAGTCTATGAGGGGGAACCAGACAGAGATTTTAGCAGCAGGCAGACAAGCAGAGGACCTATTTACAAGAGTCAAAGCTCAGCAGCAACAGGACCCGTATGCCAGGGCCAGGATGGATGACCTCCAGAGCGGCCCGCAAGACACTTCCTCACCATTCAATGTGGAGGCAGGAATCCTCTGGCATAGCGGGTGATTATACATTCCCCCCTCATTGAGGGAAGAAGTACTGAGACTTTGCCATGACCATCAAACGGCAGGCCACGGAGGTGTTTTCAAAACTCTCCATAGAGCTCTGAGAGACTACTGGTGGCCTAAGATGACTGCAGACATAAAGGGCTACGTGGCTTCTTGTCATATCTGTAGATGAGCCAAGCCTCTCCAGGGAAGCCCACAGGACTCTTGCAACCCCTACCCACCCCCAGTCAGCCTCGGGATACAATCTCCATGGATTTCATCACTGATTTACCCCCGGTCCAGGGGCTGACTTCCATACTAGTGGTGGTGGACCTTTTCACTAAAATGGCACATTTTATTCCTTGCAAGGGCCTCCCATCTGCGCAAGCCACAGCGCAGTTGTTCATGGACCATGTTTTTAGGTATAGAGGCATGGTGAATCACTTGGTGAGTGACAGAGGCCCACAGTTCACTTCCAGGTTCTGGAGGGTGCTTTTCCAGTCATTAGGGGTCCAGATCCACCTATCATCATTGCATCATCTGGCTAGTAACGGGCAAGCTGAGAAAATTAACCAATGGTTACAGCAGTATCTCAGATGTTACACTACTTATCAGCAAGACAATTGGCCAGCCCTGCTCCCCATGGCAGAATTTACATATAATAACTCTGTACAATCCTCTACCATGATGTCTCCTTTCCAAGCACTCTACGGGGTTAACCCTCGGGTGTTGCCCACCTCCTCCCAGCAGGGAGCTGTTCCAGCCACGGCTGATTTTCTTAAAGAGCAGCAAGCCGCACAGGAGTTGTTAAAGGAGCAGCTGAACAGGGCAAAGAGTGCTTACAAGAGAGCTGCAGATGCTCACAGACAAGAGGGGCCAGCGATTGTGGTAGGAGACAAAGTGTGGCTCTCTACCAAGTTTTTGACCTCTACCAGACCCTCCAAGAAGTTGGACTCTAAGTTTGTGGGCCCTTTCACTGTGGTACAGCAGATAAATCCAGTGGCTTATCGCTTAAAGCTGCCAGCTTCCATGAAAATCCATCCAGTCTTTCACAGAGCCTTGCTAGCCAAAGACCCTCCCGCAAGTACCTTGCGATCACAAATGCCCCCCCTCCAGTAATTGTGGAGGGGGAAGAAGAATATGAAGTCGAGGAAATTCTGGACTCTAGGAGGAGGGGAAGGGGCATCCAATATTTCATACACTGGAAAGGGTGCCCTGAGGAAGAGCACATGTGGGAGAATGCCAGAGATGTACATGCACCAAAGCTGGTTCATCAATTCCATCAGCTTTTCCCTCACAAACCCAAGCCTCGCACTCTACCAGAGATTCCTCACTTGGCTGAGCAAGCAGAGGAATCCCAAGCAGAGGAGTTAGTAAGTTTGCAGTTTCCACCCCCACCTGAAGCCTTGACACCAGTAACAGAGGAGGGGGGGAACCACAGCCCCCCACCTCGGGCTTGCATTTCCCAGGGGGGAGGGGGGACGACTCTTCTAATTATCTAGCTATTTTCCAGCAGCAGCCACCTGGGCCAGAAGAGTTATCAGACCTGGAGAGCAACACTGATTCGTCCTTGGAGGAGTTTTCCTTTGAAGACTTTCCATCATTGCCCAGTTCCCATGGGAGCTTAGAAGGAGACATAGACTCTTATCAAGCCTCTGGAAGGGAGGGGGCTGAAATGGAATGTGAATCTGGAGGGGAGGGTGATGTCATGAGTACTGATGGTGAGCAGGAGGGGGCCTCTATCCAGGGGGGAAAACACATGCGTAGTACTGAGGAATTAAGCAGCCATTCAAAGAGACACAGATCAGACCCGCCTTAACTCTCAGGGTTTATCTGTCTGGGTTTTCCCACGCTTCTTCAGTTTGTTAGGATTCTGTCTTATGTAGCAGTAATAAACACTAGAGACCTACTCCTCGTCTCAGCATGATTCCTGACTGTTAGGACAAGAGTCTTCTTAAAGTTTTGAAGGATTTTGTGAGAAGGGACAAAGAAAAAAATGAAAAGAAAGTTCTAGGGCAGTATTTGAAGGGATTAAAGACCAAGATTCTTAGAAGTAAAAGGAAGGAATATAAAGTTGGTTTATTTGATCAAAGTTAAAATAGATAGGTTGTTATCTCTGGTAACACTTAATGGACTTTTGCTGACCAGGACTGTAATGATGAGGCTTTAAGAATTTGTTTATAGATAAGAGATGGGATATGGGAAGAAGAGATCATTAGTTGTACTTTAAGAGACGGTGGTGTTACTGAAGTTGTTTATAGTTGTTAAGAAGGGGGAAGTCACCTCTTTATATATTTCTTTTCTTTTTCTCTACTATATTCTTATTTTTTCTTTCTTTTCTATTTGTCTTTTTCTTTTTTCTTCTACTTTTTTCTTTTTTTCCTGCAGTTTCTGCACTTCTTTTCTTTTTCTTTTAGTTTAGTTTGTATTAGTTTTTACTATGTTTATTAAAAACTTCAATAAAAATTATTATTAAAAAAGAGAGAAAAAGCATGAGCTGAGCTAAGCTTTGGGGGGGTGGGGGTGGGGTGGGGGTGGGGTGGGGGTGGGAAGCATTTCTGCCTGGCTGCAGCTGCTTTTCCCAAGGACAGACAGCAACCCCAGCTCCATTCCCTAGGAAATGGTTGTGAATGAATGAGAAGCTTCTGATTTAGCTAAGAGTTAAAAGGAACATGTACAGCAAATGAAAGATGGGTGCATTCTCCACAGAGCTATACCAGCATGTAGCTAATATCTGCAGAAAAAAGTTACAGAGGCATGCCCAACAGAACATTGGATTTGCAAGTGAAGCAAAAAGCAACACAAAAGGTTTTTTGTGGCCATGTCAGTAGAAAAAGGAATTAAAAAGAGAAATACAGTACGCCCAGTGCTAGGAGTATAATATAGGATAGTGGCAGATGATGGGGAGAATGCATTGCTCCTTCATTCCTACTTTGCTTTGGTCTTCTCCTCAAAGGGAAACTGTTCAAATGGACCTGAGTAAACTCTTTTTCCAAAAGTTTTCCAAATTTTTCCTTAGTTGGCAAAAGGAGAGAGTAGCAACCCAAAATATGTAAAGAGTTAGCTAGCAGCAATTGACTACCATGAATAAATTTAAGTCCTCAGCACCTGATCAATTTTATTTCAGAGTCTTGAAAAAGTTTGCTGATTCTGTCAGAACCTATTTCTGTGATCTTGGAACAATCACAGAAGAAGGCATAATGCCAGGAGGTTGGAGAAGGGCAAATGTTCCTCTCTTCAAATAAGCCAATTTGGTCTAGTGGTTAAGGCACCGAGCCAGAAACCATCAGACTGAGAGTTCTAGTCCCACCTTAGGCGTGAAAGCCGGCTGGGTGACCTTGGGCCAGTGTCTCTCAGCCCAGATCACCTCACAGGGTTGTTGTTGTGGGGAAAATAGGAGGAGGAAGGAGTACTAGGTATGTTCGCTGCCTTGAGTTATTTATAAAAATAATAAAGGCAGGATAGAAAATAAATAAATAAATGAATAAAAATAAAGGGGGAAAAGAGAACCCCGGCAACTGTAAACTGTTCGGCTTGCTGTTGATACCAAACAAATATTGAAACTGATGATTAAGCATCAGTTTGTGGGCATTTAGAAAAGAGTATACCGCTTGGCAGGAGCCAGGATGGGTTTATGATGGAAAAAGCATGCCAAACCACCTGATGATCTCTTATTTTGATAGTGACCACCTTAGGTGACTAATAGTCATACTCCACATACTCTTGTACTGGGAATCATACATCAGTGGCTCCACATTAAGCTGCAGAGAAATTTTGAGGGGCTCTGTTCAAAACCCTGTAGATTGGCTTGTAGTCAATCTACAAATGGTTTAGAAAGTACCATTATCAAATTGGCAGATAACAGAAAGATGGGAGGACAGCAAATATCTTAAGAGGACAGTATCAATATTTAGGAGGATCTTGACAGGCTGGAACATTGTAAAAGAAAACAGCAATATGAATTTCAACGGGTATAAATGTCAAATCTCACATTTGGGTAGGAAAAATTAAGGATCTGGGGGAACCATACTTTTTTTTTGCTGTATGTGAGGAAAGCATCTGGATGTCTTGGCCGCTGAACATAAGCCAAAAGTGTGGTGCAGTTGCAAAAAAAGCAAATGCAATCCTAGGCTGCTTCAACAAAAGTATAAATCAAGATAAAAGTGGTAAGAAAAAAAAGTGGAAAGAAAGATAAAAGTGGAAAAGACCACCTCAGGATGTGGCAGACTCTTTTTTGTTACAGATATTTCAGTAAGGCTGGGTAGACCATCTGTCAAGGATGTGGTAGTCACAAGTGTCTGGCCCAAACCACAATGATGCAAAAATGATGAAATGTGTTGAGATATCATGAGCAAAACTTGGCCTTCTTGTGTCACAACATTGGGCAAATACATATGTCCCCATCCCCTGCCCTGATGGATGACTGTGGCTGCAAGTAATGGGTAGTGAGGTTGTATAGATGATCTCTGATTTCTAATCCTTATACATATGGGAATCAAAGGGAACAAATGACAAAATAAACACTAACCCTAACCCTAATTGATGTCCTTTGCAATGACATTGCATACATGTACATAAAGAGCAGAGCTTGCTTTGCAATGTTGCAACACTCGTTTCAGCCTCCTAATGAAACCATTGGATTTTGCGGATGCCTCTGCCCTCACAGTCTGTGATTCCATGATTCTCTGAATATAGGCACAGGAGAATGAACAAAATTAACTAACACTTATGGTAAGGGTTATTGGGTATTGTGGGCAGAGGGTTAGGGCTTGCAGCAGAGCAGACACAGGATGGACCTACTTATCAACATTATGGGATATTTGTTACAGTACTGAGTCAGGAAAAAAGGATAAAATAAAACACCAGCAGGAAGCTACAAATGAGCTGAAGGGGGAAAGTATCTCAGAAGAAAGGAGGGAATCAAAAGTAGTCAAGATCTGATTGTTATAGATGAACCCGAAGTGGTTCCATGAAGGTCAAACGCAATACACGAAGTGATAGAATGAC
This sequence comes from Candoia aspera, assembly GCF_035149785.1. NCBI lineage: Eukaryota > Metazoa > Chordata > Lepidosauria > Squamata > Candoiidae > Candoia > Candoia aspera. The sequence continues at coordinate 46,576,843 of NC_086159.1, forward strand.
TCAGTGAGCAATGATGATTTGCAACAATAAAATCTTTTTTTAAAAAGAAATAAATACCAATAATATACTGTCTCTTTAAGACACTATATGTAGGTTTCTATGTTAATGAGAACTGTTGAGATTTATTGCAAGACCTAGATAATTGATTCTACAAAAAGCAGCAAGTTCCAAAGTGTGTTTCCTGCAGCACCGTGACAATAATCTTTAACATTTCACATGGCTTAAAACATTACTTCTTTTAAAATGTAAGAACTATTGCTTGTCAGAAAAAAATGGCACAATATTGAAGTGATATAATATTCAGATACCCTGCTATTCTGATATGTTAGAAAATTTAATCCAAATTAAGCAGAAAGAAGTGATAATAAACAAAATATTTTATCTCATATTAATCATTTTGAATAATACCATCACCTAATTTATGATTGACCTGGAGCTGCAGTCTTGCACTTTTGGGAAGAATTTTCTCCTGTATAGTTAAATGTCTGAATGCTACTGGACACATCTTAGGTACCCATTTCAGTACTACTGCTGGCTTTGTATTATTGCTTGTATCCAGTAGAGTTTCAGAAGCTTACCCAACTCTTCCTTTATGAGGTGTATGAGGTGTGTTTGCAATGTTTTGTATGATACTTAACGTTGTATATAACATGCACATTTTTTGTATTTTCAGTAGTACTGAAATCTGTAATCTGACAAATGGAGTTCAATCTGTGCCAAATCCCATCATTCTAGACTCTGAGTACTTTTAAATAGAATAGATATAAAGAATTAAATTATGTTGCTGCAAATGATTTAACAAACAATAGTCATAGTTCCATTTTGGGGGAAAAAATGGAAGCTGCTATATGCATATGTAAAAATGTATATCCTGTTCTTCCAGGGTTTACACTTCAGACAGTTGACCTTCACCTTCTGCCTTCTTTTTTATAACTTTCCATTTTGGCCTGAAAAGATTAGCAAGATATTTGGCCAATCACTCTTGGCTGGTAACTCGGTTACACAGTATATATAGCATCTAAGGAATGAGCAGAGAGGAGACAGTCCCACTTTTTTGAAACAAGGCTTCTAAAAAAAATGACCCCAAAGTCCTCTACAACTGTAGGCATGAGGCTAACATTTCCATAAAGGTCAGTTTGTTTTACTTTCTGGTTTGTAGCCAATACTATACTAGGCAATCATTAAAGAAACTGAACTTATAGATCAATTTCAGGTAGGATTTAGGCCTGATTCTGCTATGACAGTCTCCTTTATTGCATATAGAGTGATCTATTTCAGAGAGTCATCCTGTGTCTTTTTAGGTCAATTCTTTTTAGATCAATTCTTTTTAGATCAATTCTTGCACTGGTTTATAGCGATTATGCTCATACATTCTGGAAATGGTTCTCTGGGATTTTTACTCAACTCCATGGCATTTTTGAGGTCTTACATTCTGCTTCACATCATCACTAAATTACTAGATATGGTCCCTCAGAATGTTGAACTGAGATCTTTTCTTTTTATGTGATTTTCATTATAAATAGAGTGCATTAAAATTAGATGACAATAGCTAAAACTAAAACCACAGCTAGTAAAGAATAAAATGTACAAAAAGCTTGGTAATTTTTTTTTAAAAAAAACCTTTACAACTCAGCTGAAGATGAAAGTGAAACACAGATCTCACAATAGTGGCAAATGATGGAGTTTTTAAAGGTTAATAAAAGAACTCCAAGCAGCTAAGAACAATCTTGCAAAGTAGAAGTGTGAACCAAAAAGAAACTTGCACATTAAGCTTAATTACGTTCAGAAAATAAATTCAGTCTTCACACACTAGATGAAGAGGAAAAAAAAAGCTAGCTTCCATTTATTCAGTATATCTGGATACAAGTAGCTTCATAGTAGAAAGCACTTATTCCTCACTGGTTCTTTGTAGACACACTTCTATGTGGAATAGAAATGTCTGCGTGCAAGTGAGATAAAAAGACGAGAGCTGCATTCTGCAGCACCTCCGGCTTGCAGGTGTGCCCAAGAGGTAATGGAGATTGTTAATCCCCAAACCCAAGAAGAAGGAGGAAGTGGAAATCAGGTGACCCATGTGACATCCCACAAGCACAATAGAGATGCATTTACTAGAAAGACCCCCTTATGCTTATGAGACAATGCTGAGTTGACCCCTGATAATTCCAACAGCAAATCAGTGTTTGGCTCTGGTAATGGTTAGGATGATGGTAAGTAAACTGAGATGCAATCAGAGATGAAGATCCAATTACTGAGAAATCTGCCTGGCCATATGATGGGAGTTCACCTGTTCTAGATTAGATAGTGCTTTCCTTAAAGAAGGAATAGGGAATCAAGGTAGCAGGCTAGATCTCTCTTCTAATTTGGCCTGCCAGCCAGTCTCTCTTGATTGCTCTCACTCTCTTTTCATAGCCCTACCCTGCTTGCTGTGCCATATTATATGTATGTGTGTAAAATAGAGATATGAGGATGACTTTCTTGTCGGTGTTTGCTTGAAACTGTTCCTACTGCTTTTTATGTGTCCTCATGTGGCATTTGATGTGTTCTGATGTATCATCTTATGTTGTAAGCTGTCCATGGAACTTTTCAGGGGGGAGCAAAGTGTAATCACACAGTCACATGTCATGATATGGTAGCTAAAGACCCTGGGCCCACTCAAAGCTTTTTCACTGGAAGAGTTTGAGACAGATTCTCACGAGAAGGAGCAGGCCTCATTCTACATTTCTGCTTTTCAGCATCACAGTTGTACTACTGCACCAATGTACATGCAGCAAACGTAATACTGTAGATACATGATTGACATTGTCCAGCAAAATCCTGTGTAGAACTATAAATATCCACTAATAACTGCTGCAAAGCTAACAAGATATTAATACTCCCCATGTAGAGAGATGTGTTTATGATGTGACATTATCAAGAATTTGTAATGTGGAACTAAGTTTAAATAATCAAGGCTCTTTGATGCAAAACATTACAATAATTAACAAATGTAAAAGCTGCAGATCCAAACCTGTGAAAAAGCCAACCAAACTGTGATACCACATGCACAATAAGCAGTTATGGTCATTTCCTAATTAGTGACTTAGCATGTTCTAAAGTCATCCAACCATTGTTATGCTAACATAACTGTAATGAGGACAGGCTTTATATCACTTCAACAATTGTTGGATGATGCTATGAAGATGCTGTAAGTCACTAGTGCAGAAATGACCCACATGGATGGATTTTGAGGTATGCATAAAGGAGAGTTCTGAAAGATCAGGCCGAAATCCCATATATTCTTGCATTTTGTGTCACACACAGGTCAACAAGGTGCATTCAGGAAGCTCACAAGTAGAACATGACAGCAATCGTCAACTTTCCCAGTTGTTCCCTGCACTTGGTATGCATACACACCCACACCCACAACCTGCTGCAATCCACAAACTTTCAGCAATTAATAGTAACAATATAATCAACGTAGAAATTAAAGCATCCATGGTAAATAAAATTAAAATTAAACTATATCATAAAATAATATTTAAACAAAAGTATTCTACAATATTTCACAACAGCAGCAGCCCAAACACCACTGGTGTCAATTCATTTTTGTAAGCTCTCTGAAACAGTTCTGATTTTAGTAACTCTTGGAAAGCTAACGAAATGCAGGCCAGTTTCATTTCTAGAGGGAGGTTATTCCATACTGTAGGATATGTTACCTGTGATTCTAGCAACCACCAGAAATGAACCACTGATCTCTGTAATTTCCATCAGTTTGTGAGTTCTCCTTTCAAAAGATCTAACAGGAGACCTGTTGCAATGATCTTGATGGGGAAAAAGTCAAGAGAGGTTTTAACCCTTTACTGTGAGCCTGACCCAGATAGAATGTCTTCCCGCCTATAATTTGCATTTTTAAACCATGATGTCACATTTAGGTTGACCTTAACTTGCACATATCAGGGCAACAAAATCCCTTTTTATCCCCGGCATCATCAACTGGGACATTTTATCAGTAATTTACTGTACCCTGTGGCTTTTTTTTTTTTATGTTGTGGTTAATAAATTCTCAGAAAGTGGAAAGTGCGAGACCTGATCATATCGTTTTAGCTCATCTCTACCTTTTGAGCACAGTACTAATGGATATGTGTACATATATATATATAGAAGAGAACCTTCAGCTCTTTTATGTCACATCCAAAAAGTTCAAGTAAGTACTAATATATATGCCTTGCAGGTTTTATATATATGATTAGTCTAGACTATTCGTTTTATGTATCTTCTTGGGGTAATCCTAATTTTCTGTCTCTTGAAAGGTCCAAGACTGTAGCTGAAACTTTCCAGCACTGACTGCCATTCTCTTGGAACTATGGATCCATGGAAGAGTTGGACAAGATGCTTTTTTCTTTGGGCATTCTGCTGTTACTGCCTCTTCCTCCTCACTGTTGCAAATCCCATAAATAATCACTCCTGCAGCCTCAGCAAACACCACTTCCAGAGAATCGCCATCAAGAACCTGACCTATAGCTTAGCCAAACAGGTAAAACCAGCAGGCTTTGCGCAGTGCCAGATTACCGGCTGTATGACTTTTTTGTTGTGTATTTTTTTAGTTTGCATCCATTTCTTCTGCCATTCTTGACACTTGCCTAGGCTATTTTGTGACAGCTGGATATGTCCCGGTGAGTTATGCTTCCTCAAATTGCATGTATAATTTGGGAAAACTATAACTCAGTGGGGCTTATCCAGATGTCTATGCAGAGCAGTCTAATAGCAGCCAGGCACATGTCCCTTTCCTTATTGGCTACATTGTCAGCCATATAATTTGCTCTCTGTTGTCTTCTGTTTATAAATCTTGCAAATTTCAGATTTGTTAAATATTTAGAATATATTGTGTTTTCCAGACTCACCAGAAAGCTCCTCAGACTTTCTTATTTTGGTGGGTTTTACTCTTCTTGCAGGGTTTCCACATGGTGCCAAACCCTCATATTGGTTTGTTTGATTTCAGCTTAGCACAATTTGTGATGCTATTGTGGCTTATAAATAATGGCTTATCACTTAGCAAGTTATGCAGAAATCAATATGTGTGTGTGTGTATGAGTGTGTGTGTGTGTGTGTATAAATCCAAGATGCAGTGTATGAATCTATTGGCTATCTCAAATGAAAATGTTCTTTGTCCCCTTTTTCTTGGTTTCTACAATTCTGTGGTAAAACTAGAAAGCACTCTAGTTCTGGTAAATTGGCCACAAAGCAGCACTTTTTCAATGTTAAATGCTCATTTTTCTGCCCTACAGTTTTCCTGTTTCTCTTTTCAGGCAAGACTTTATGATAAGGACACGGATAACAGGTTTGTGGGACAGCATCTGTACACCAACATCATGGTGAGACTCTACTTTACACATGCATTAACTAATTTAAAATTTTTATCTATGTAAGCTTAGGTGTCTGCAGCAAATAGAGGTGGCTGCGGCAGGATCAAAACAGGTGAGATAGAGGCTGTGACCATGTGATCAAGGTCCTTTTTTATGTTGCCTGTGCAACTGTTCTTAAAAAGGGAAGGGTCTTCAGGCACAGTCATAACCATTTTGGCTTCCACAATCCACTCTTGCAGATGGCAGCAAACCGAATGGCTGTCAAAATGATGAGACACACACAGTGACATGAATCCAGTCCTTACATACTTGTATCCTGACACTGGATGCTAGTATGTATGTTGTGGTTTTTGCTCGGGACATCATGATGCATGTTTTGCCCTTTTGCTCCTCCTACAATTGCCCATGTATGTAAGTAAGCACTTACTCCTGCATTGTTCAATCTCCATTGTTTACCTGTTTTATTTTGCAGAGGAATGAACACTGCTATTTAATGAAAAGAGTAACAGACATTGTAGTCACACGTGTCCTCTATAAACTGAAGAACCAATATCCCGGTGTCCAGGAAGTGGCATATTTCTTGGTGCATTTGAATGCAGAACTGCATGGCTGTGTAAGCATCATACAAATCCTGTACTGGACTGAATGTCCCACTCTCTCCTGCCAGAAGCCAGACCATCTCATTGGAGATGATGGTGGGAGAAATATTTCGGCATATGTAAAGGAAATGCCAGTTAGGAGAAACTTTTAACAGTTTTTATCTGTTCCTCATTCCTTGTCTCAGGTTTCTTGAAATCTTCCAGTTCATTTCTATTTCTTTTTCCTGGATGGTTTCCAATTGTAAATAGAGTTGGCCTCTGTTTACCTATCTATATCTGTATCTATCTATCTGTATCTGTATCTGTATCTCTATATCTATCATCTATATCATACCACACATCTGGTGTTAATAATACTAACAGAGGAAACCTCAAATCAGAACATCCAAGATTTCTGAAGTTCAATGCAAGTCAAAAGAAAGAGGTGTGAAATGCAAACCACATTGTTATATTTTCTTCTTTCCTTTTCAGAAACCACTGGGAGATAAAACATACATAGAAGGAAATTTGAAAATAATGAAAGACAAATTGGATCAGGTATGTTAATTTAAGAATATATTGATGAGAGCAATGAAGTTATCCTGCCTACTTTCCTCACTATGGAAGATTGAATTAAATATCTGAAAAAGCTCTGTTCAGCTTTCAGGGGCTGTAGATATATTGGAAAAATGGTAGAGGGCTTAAGGGATTACATTTAAATGTAACCATGTTAAACCAAGATAGTGCAACAGGAAAAGTGCTCTCCAGTGCTATTGGCCAAACTGACTGGAGATGTTGAGAATTTTAGTCCAAGAGAACTATAAGGGTTCAGATCAGGGAAGGTTGACATGTAACATCTTATAGTTGCATCCACATTATTTGCATTTCTTCCTTTTATCTTTCCTCACCCTCTACTTCTTCAGTTGTTTTCAACATCTTTTTTTATTTTCAGCTTTCTTTTGAGTATGTTACTTTGCCAAGCTCTTTGTACTGTTGTATTTTTGCTTTTGCATATTTTCTTTATGATGGCAAAATGATAAAAATATCAGAGCAAAGTAATAATCTTGGTGGTGGCAGATACAACAGCTATCTCTTTGGAAAAGAAAGTTTTCATATATTGGGAAGTGGTTTTTTTTAGCACAATACAATTAGACATGCAGTACAGATATCAGAGGAGCTATGATATTTTTTCAACAGAGAATTACCTCTCCAGTGTATTGATTAAACCATGTTTCATGTTTTCACATCTATTAAATATGGTCACAATCTACAGTAGCTATGGAAGTGCATTATGACACTCTGAAGTCCAAATATATTTAATATAGCAGATGCTTTCTTTGATTATTTTAGTCTTTAAGTTGCCACTCAGTGGCCACAGGATATCTTAAATTTGTAAGTCTTTTTATCATTTTTAATTACATTTTATTTGAAGTTATATATATGAGATATCAAAATTATTTTAACTTTACCACTGAGGGTCGCAGAGGCAGCTTGATCAGAATGGTTCAGCAAGGTCATGATTACCCTGAATAACCTTGATAACTGATTGTATCCCTTATGATTTCTATCACATAGGACCACACAGTTGATCCTATAGAACAAAAGACAAAAACAAAAAACACAACCCCCCCTTTCATATGTTAAAAACAAATCACAGTCTTTTGCCACACTAAAATGTATTAGGTACGGTCTTTTATGAAAATCATCCCCATCACCAAATAAAACTCTAGGCAAAGCAGTATATTCCTTGTTCTATTGAAGACCTTGCTTTTGCTTTGATTCTACAGTTGGGAGAGAATGTAACGAACAAAGTGGTTGGTGAACTTGATTTGCTGTTTGACTATTTGGAGAATGCATGCACTTCAAAGAAAACAAGCAGTGGCCACCAGGGTAATAAGAAGAACTGAACAGATCATCAAAATTATGATACGTTCTTCATATACTGGAGGAAAAAAAAAGTGTTATACGTCAAAGTTAAGGGTAGTTTGCAGAAATCTTTGTTCATATGATACAAAGGGTTTACAAATACACTTGGATGCTGTACAGTTTCTGAAGATTTCAGATGTATCTCAAATTATTTACTCCTTTCCAGAGAGAGGATAATTATATTATTTTGGAAAAACATTTTGACAGATATTTTAATATGATGGGCATAATTTATATGAGAGAAATAATGCTTTTCTGGATTAATAGTAGACTTTAATTAATCATCTCAGAAGTCAATGAGCTGAGGATAGAGTAATTTTTCTAATGTAGACCAATTTTACTTGAAAGAAAGGGCTAGTGCAGAGATGTGGTGGCCCTCCTGGATCTATCGATGCAATTTATCACATGTCAAGGAATTTTAACTGTAATGTAAAGGGGAATTTAATATTGATTAAGCTGAGGAGAGACTAACTAAGAAGGTCTAAACAATGGGGCTGCTGCTAAGCTGGTGATTAGTTTGGACTCACACAGCAATGCAATCAGTAGCACCTTCAGTCATGTATCCTTATACAAAAAACTTAATTATTGTGAGATCAAAAAGCTCCTCTTGACCTACCACCATCAAAGGATGTTTAATATACAGAACAGTAATAGAAAATTGTGGTCATCTAGAAGTCACTGGTTTAAACTTTTATCAGCCCTTTTCCATACTGTAAGTGGATCAGGGATGATGGGGGTTGTAGTCCAATAAAACCTAAATTAGCCTTTCTGCTATACACAACTTTCAAAGTTATTAAGATGGCAATTATTTGTCCATGCCATCTGGGAGATGTGGTCCTAACACATCTGAAGAGTTCTAGTTGGAGAAAGCTATAGATCCTCCAATTCTGGTGCAGACAAATTACATGGAAGCATCTACTCATGTTGGATATTTATAAGAAATGGATGCCCCTTTCTACTCTGAGATTCTTATTTTTAGAAGCACCCTTCTAAGGAAATGAGTTTAGAAAATAATATTTTTATGCTTGCCTCTTACAACCGAAATCATTAGTTCTTTTTAGAACAAGAGAGTCTTCCTCAATCTGGTATCCTCCAAATGTGTTGGACCACAAATACCCTCACTACTAGCCAGATCACCTAATGATTTTCTGGTTGGAGATGATAGGAATTGAAGTCCAATGCATCTGGAGGATCCCTTGAAGATATAATTGAATTTTTTTTTCAAATTATAAGAATGGAATTTCTGATAACTTCATGATGTTATGCAATTTTATATATTAAAAAGTATCTGAATAATTTTTGAGAATTTTTTACCTGTTTACAGTACTTCTCTCCAGAGAATCACTATACAGTATATTTTTATTTGCAATAGCATTTTAATGAGCACTATTACTGGATGATAACTAATAATTTGTTGTTATATTTTGATATAATTTATATGATTTATTTATAGGAATATTTTCAGAGATAAATTTATTTATAGCAATGTAATAGGATATAATTATGTGCATTTAGTGACTGTTTTCTTGTAGTAATGATGCCCTTTTGACATGATTTGTTTTCTTTATTATCAAAATAAGCATCATTTGAAAATATAGATTTATACATGTGAACATTATTTAATAAAACTGAACATTGGATTTGTTTAACTTCTGAAAATTACCAATAAAAAGGCAATAATTTAATATATCTTCTTCATTATATGTGAGATCTACATGACTTGTCAGTTTGGGAGATATTAACAGTGGGTGGCAAAGATAGAAAGGAAGAAGGAATTTCTTGCAATGGTTGTTTTGTTATTCTGTCTAGTCCCTCCCCCTTAGGAACACTCCACATCGCAACCTTTCATTCCAAGTCTCGTTTGTATTGCTTGCTACCAGTTGCTGGGAGTAAACCATGGGGGAGGCTACTGCTGACATGCTTGTAAAAACTTTATGTACCTGATTGACTACTGACTGTGGGGATGGGACACAACAGTGGTCTTCTCTGGTCTTCTTTGACCCAAGAATTAGAAGTCTAATTCTACTTTTGGGCAGCCATTGGAAGAGCACTGTCCCAATCACTCTGTTTTCTTTCTCCCAGCCTTTTCCTTCTCCAAGCAAGAGCTCAGTAGCTGAGGTGCAAGAGCAAGAGTCTTTCCAATGCTTAATCAATGTATGATGAGCTGTGCTGCTGGATCAGATCAATAATCTATCTACTTCAGCATCCCATGTCTCACCGGGCCAAAGAAAACAGTTAAGCTGGTATAAAAGAGGGCTAGTCTGAGAAGGAAAAACTCAATCTCTGTCCAAAGTATTTTCCAGGATTGAGTTGATCAGGCACAAGAGACCATTGGGAATTTATCACTAGTAAAATACGTCTTGGCCCTTGCCCCAGCATTAAACTGCCTAGGGGGTCAAAGAAGCAAAAGAGGACCTTTTCCTTCACTGAGAAATGGGAAATCTTCACTAGTACTGTTGAGAGAGAGTAGGAGAGACATTTTGCATCTACTAGCAATCTGGGCAGTTCTAAGTAACTGTAGTGTAATCTGAAGGATACAGCTTGTGATGGTTTGCTTGTGCAGTTTCCCAGTAATCCTGAAGTTATTCTGCTGCTTTTCCCTCCAAATAGTTCAAGAATATGGATCAGAAATGGCTCCCAGCAGTAGGTGGAGATCTTCAGTTCTTGTGCTGGACTGAAACAAATCAATAGCAGAAGATAATCTTTTTCTCTGCCAAATACTTCTCCACAGCTAAACATTCCTTGCCTGTCATTTTGCCTTGTTTCATAAACTGTGTCTCCCATACATGTCTCCATGATCATCATGAGAATCAGAACTTTTTGCTATTTATGTAATCAGTTAATTGATAGCAATGTGAATCTCACTTACAGAAGTACTAAAATGCTAACCCTTAACACATGAGTTCATAGAGTAACACTCAATCTGAGGGCACTTCCACAAGATAGCATTTTCATTCCTCAGTCCCTCCTAAGCATTTTGAACTTGGCTATATGACCATCTTCATCCTGCAAACCAATCTGTGTTCTCTGCAGCTGTCCAATAATAACAGCATAAAAGTTGTTATTTAGTTAGTACCCTAACCCATGAGCTAGGATTACAGGAGTAGTGAAAAATCTCCTTCTCCCACATTCCAAAGATTTTAAAAAAATGTTAGTTCCCCACAACCTATGTTACTGTCGGAGGCAGTGTTTTTTAAAGAAAAAAAAGTACCTAAAAAGCTCAATTTGTTGAATTTGTTTTATTGATAAGCCTTTGAATGTAAAATAGCAGTATCTCAGCAGTTTTGCAACTATGGGTTTCCTTCAGTACTTCTAACCGTTGTTGTAAGTGGTTAGAATGGGAAAGATAAATGCAGAGACAGGCTACTCACTCTTTATAGGGAAAAGGAGGAAAAAAAATTAAGATCTCTTATGCTTGGGTGTAGGTTGAGGTACTATTTCCTACCACTGGGAATACAAACTACCCACAAATTCAGTTCCAGCTTTCTTCAGATTCTAACTAACAGATTCTAACTGGTGCCGAACTATGCAGAGGATAGGGGAATATCCAAAATTGGCTTCATAGGACGACTATATCTAGACCACAAACAAATCTGTACAACCAGCAGATGGGAGAAGGAGCTTTCTGTATTTCTCACTAACATCTAGTGATTGTCTGGATTTTTGCAACACAGATAAGATAGCCCTACTTATTATGAAAGCTAGATGTGTGTCTGATATTGTCATGGGACACTGATGGCTGTGCTGATAGCTTTAGAGTATTGTAGTCAGTTATAGGGCAAGTAACTCCACTTCTCTCTTCTGATATAATCGTTAATTTTCCAAAACTTTAGAAGTCAGTGATTGTTTGAAATCATTGAATCCTGTCTCATGCATAGTTTTTGCTCTGTACAAGAAAATTTACCAAGATTTATTTCATGGTGTAGAAAAATGAGATTTCATGAGATGATTGGATTTGGGTGCATTTGCATATTTTTTCCTTACAAAATGTGGTGATTTTCATACCAGGATTCCTCATATGAGTATATTGTAGAAATGATTTGGACGAGGAAACTTCTGAAAGGTCTGTAGAATTGCATCTTTGGAAATCTGATGGGATATTCATAGAACATGGCTTGTGATCAAAAGAACATCTTACCTCTGAGGTCTTAGATATCCTCACTGCAAAATGTTTTGTTGTTGCTGATGATGAAATAAATAAATAAAAGCCATATGATTTTTAAAATGGTTTTATTGTGCAGAACTAACATGATTGAACCTCATGCTGAATAAGCAATAGAGACCTATGGGCAGAACAGAAATTCCACATCCTGCTGAGTAGGTGGCAGTCTAAATTTCTTAGATAGGATAGAAACAGGTTTTTTCAATATGACATTTGTGAAATTATCATGTAACCTAGAATCTCTTTAAGCGTTGACATTTCTAGATCCTGATTCAACCGCTAGACAATTTCAGAATATTTAAAGGTCATTTGTTTGAGAGACCAATTCATGTACTGGGCCAATTCAGAATGCAACTTATAGATGTGGTGTAGAATTGCATGAATGGTATGCTCTTTCACACATGAAACAACCAACCAACCCCCTCTGCAGCAAAATTCTCCAACACCACATTACAAAGGAAGCTGCACTGGTTTCTTATAATAAGAGCAGAATTTGTAAAGCTTCTTCTCTCTTCTGCCCTGCTGGGATCCTGCCATGGATATTTGCATGTGACTAGCTGCAATGAAACATGTAAAAAAAATGTTTTCTTATTGTCTTTGTGCCTCTCTACCAGAAGACTGGTGACAAAGTGATCATCATGGGATTCCTTTCCTTTCCTTTCCTTTCCTTTCCTTTCCTTTCCTTTGAGTTGAGTTGAGTTGAGTTGAGTTGAGTTGAGTTGAGTTGACTGTTCAGGGTTTGTACTAATAATTAGCATAGGGATATTTTCTTCCAGCTGCAATCTTTCCTTCCATGTGGCTATGGAGATAAGGAAAGAAATCTCTCACTGACATTAATTAGCCTTTTTTCCCCTCTGTAGCCTACAGTCCTGTAGTTCCTTCAGACTAAGTGTTTCCTTGGGCTAAGTGGCCCTGGGGATCCAACATGAGGTGGGAATCTGCCTGCAGTACCAGGCATGGCCCTTGTTTCATCAGACTCATGGTTAGCACTATAGTTGCCACAGGATTTATTCTGTCCCCTCCATAGTTCCATTCACATTAATAACTTGAGATAACTGTACTTGGTTTTTGTTTAAATATTATAGCAATATGTCTTTGCAAAGTTTTATTAGCAACATTCCTTGAGGAAAAAGAAATGGAAACTGGATTTTCTCCCTTCCTTTTTTTGAGAACTTCATAATAACTTTAAAAATCTCAATTCTCTGTATTTTCATATTGTATTATTCCTTAAACTTAATAATTTTAATAATCCTGCAACAGTGCAGTCTCCAATGTTATTTTCAGTTGTCTCAGTGATTAAATTAATAAGATAGAAGGCTAATGTTATTTCATTCTTGAACTCATTTTTTTTCAGTTTAATAATGTGTGATAAAAAATTAAGTTGATCAGCTGTGCTTTTGAGCTTTTTATCCTTTTCTCAAGTTAGCTTAGAAAAATAATTATAAGATGAATATATCTTATTGGCAAAGAAGTGGACACCTAATCCAGATTCTAATATAAAGCCTGGGTGGGAAACCTTTTCGGTCCCAAATGCCACACAAGTTGCCCTCAAACAGCCTAGGAGATACATCTGGGAATATACTCTGTCCCACTCAACCCTCCCCTTAGCACCCACTATATTCTCATATCTCCCACATCAAGACATCCCATTATTTTCTCTGCTATTCGTAAGTACCTACTGCCCACTTTTTTGACCATCCTGCTTTTGGAGTGAAGACCTCTCTGTGAGCTTTTGCCTCCAAAAAGGTTGGTCCATAACTGATACTCTCTTTTTGGACTCTGCTCCACCGACTTTGGAAGTTTGCCTCCAAATTGAAATTCTTACCAATGGAGTGTGGCTTGCTGACAAGGTGGCTAGTTAGTTTGCTTAAATGTCCTGCTTGTTATTGCACTATCTTCTTTCCAGTGATATAGTTTCCCTGGTTTTCCATATTTCAATTAAATCCCAAAGGAAAACAACATGGCAGAGCTCCCCCCATTGGACTCTGTCAGACTGGCTGCCGGGGCTTTCAAAAGCTTCATGCTGATGAACAAGAAACAATACCAGCAGTAGCACTCTTCAAGAAAGTAAGTTCAAAAATGTAGAAAAGTAATTTGGAAGAAATTAACGAGCATGTTGAGAAAAAGGAAGAAAAACAGAAGCTTCAGAAGGACTCTGATAGTACTTTTTCTCAATGGAAAGCCTACATCAATTTAGTCACTATGTGCATCTGATCAAGTGGGCTGTAATTTACAAAAGCTTATGCCTTTTAATAAAATTTGCTAGTCTGAAAAGGTGCTACCAGACGCCTCTTGATTTTTTACTACTGTAGACTAATATGGCTCTCCTCCTGCAATGTTTGCAAAGGATGAAAACTTTTGAAAAATTACAAGACAGATTTCAATTGTACCATAACATCATATCGTTTATTTTTTAAAAAAAGAATTTATTAAATTTCAGAAAAAGATAAAAGATATGGAAAAACAAACAAACAAACAAAGACTGAAAAAACCCTTAAAAATTGTGAAAACACAAGAGAAAACATTTAAATAGATTACAAAGAGAAGGGACTTCTGACTTTAAACATAAAGAATATACAGCAATTTCCCATAATCAATCCCTTACTGTATATTAAACCAAAATCATATTATTTCTACAAGTCAACCCCTTAGCACATTATAAAAATCACTAAATACCATTGCTTCCTCCCCTTATATTAAAAGAAAAGAAAAAGTATAAATCACCTAATCAACTCCTCCCCCAAATAACAATTACTTAATTATTCCCTTCCTACTACTATTCTATACCTTCCTGTCTACTATAGTAAAGATTAAAAAAGCATGTAAATTGTCTACCATTATAATTAATAATACAAGAAACATGAATTAATATTTATTTTTGTTTAAAAACCCTTAATAATCATAATCCCAATAATTAACGATAAATAAAATCATCCAAAGCCAAAAGACCATCCAGATAAATATTTTTAGTCCCTTAACCCACTTCAAAATAGACCAAAACATTTACATATCCCCATAATAAACACAGAGCTATTTTCTTAAAGAAACCATACAGCCCAACTGCTCCCCTCACAAACACAGGCTTCTCTTCAAAAAACCTCCCATACATAATAACCCCTTCTTTTCCATAACATTCCATCAGAAAGTCAAATTTACTCATGTCTTGCAGCTCAATTTCTCAGTTTAAGTTCTTCAATTCAGCATTGTCAATTTCATCCAGGATTTCAACAGAAGCCCAAATCTCACTCTTAGGAGAGACATTTCCATCACTGTTAGATTCTTCAGTTTCATCCACTACATCCCCAACCAGAAGGCACATTTTAGACCACATATTTTCCACAATGCTCTGAATGTCTTGCATAATAACTTGGCAGGAATCAGAAAAAAATCTGCTTAATATCTTGATGAAAGTCAGAGAAAGCCTGGTTAAGATCCTCCATGTCTGAGGCAGTAAGTTATGGTGCCCCCTAGATACTTAACTGGCAGAAGTGAAAGGTAATGGAAAATTTCCAAACTGAGTTAAGATAACAGATAGTTCCCTAGAGAAAGTAGTGGCAGGAAAGTAAAAGTTCAAAACAGCAGATTCAATGCATAGGAAAAAAGTTAAAATCTTCAAAATTAGCACAAAAATAATGACAGGGATATGATAACATACTCTCAACCCTCCTTAGTATTGGATGGAAAGCAAAATCCAAAGCTTAAAAAAATTTTTTTTTTAAATTAATCACAAAAATAATGACAAGCACCAAGAGAGTTTCTCCTTAATGTAGAAAGCCTCTCTTAGGGTAAAAATACTTAAAATAAATAAATTGAGTGCTTTGGAAATGGGGTAGCTGAACTTAATGTCCCTTTAAGGCTGCAGCGTGGCTTGGAAGTGGTTACGTCTTATCCGTTGATTGTAAACTTTACAATCAACGGGTAAGATGTCACCACTTCCAAGCCACGCTGCAGCCTTAAACGTCACCACTCCTGGCTGCAACTCACTGTCCGGAGGACAAATGGGTCAATTCCAAACATTTTCCTTGGTCTGGAAAAACACTCCTGGGCTTCAGGAGGAACCAGCCTGAGCCCAAAAAACCTGCCAAGATGCCAGTTCTGCCTGCGGAGCTCTTAGGCACAGCTGTTCAGTCCACTATGTTTCCACTGGAAGTCATCTCTTCGTTTATTATTTTGCACATTTTGAAGATTTTGGAGACCAGGCTGGGGGTGAACTCCCTGCTGATTCTACAGCTCAACAACGTGAAAATTATTAGAGAAGAATCTAATCTGGCTGCATTAAAAACCTGAGTAAAATTAGAATTGCAAAGGATTAACATCTTTTCAAAAAAGGAAGCTAAATTTCTTCAAACAATACAGAGTCTCTTGTTATTCTCCTTGTCTGCTATTGGAAAAGTCCAAGAAGGTGAACTGAATTTATTCACTTCAGTACATTAATTTCAATGCATGAACATTTTGAACAATATTTACAGAACACATGACCTAGTCATTCATATGAACATAAAGAAATCCATCTCTTTGTTTATTTACTGTGGAAAGAATGGAGAGTTAAAACAATGAGCCATCCAGCATAAATGACAAACTGTCACAACATTAGCTTGTCAGTTCTGTGTTGTGCACATACATAACATTAGCAGAGGCTTTATCTTACCCAGAGAAGAGGTAACTTAAACTCTATAATTACAAAGGCAGCTGTTCTTGAAGAAATGACACTGATTGAACTGACTGTTCCAATAAGACAGAAAATGGCTTTTACTGCCCAACTATAACAATAATAACAACCCAACACCATGTAATACACATTTGTGCAGATCAGTGACTGAAACAAAGACATCAGTTTGAAACATCAAATATTTGGCATAGGATCACAGAAGAAAGAAGAGTCAAACTCCACATTTGGGGTATTCTTTTATATATAAATCTAAGCAGAATGTCCATTTTTAAATTATAGTCCTAATAAGAATGCTGTCAAACTTCAGTCACATCTAAATCACAATTCTTCCAAGTTTACCATATGATGTTATATTCTGGGGTGAGCTGCTTTGCCACTGAAAATTATCTCCTGGTTCATTTTTGAAAATATATTATTTATGTATTTATCTGTTGATTGTTAATTCTCTGGCTACTCAGTTTGTTGGTTGGTTTGATGATTCACTGTCTTTTGAATGCCCTTGTTTTCCCCCACTTGAACAGGACTACCCATGTCCTTTGAGGGGTGGGGAAGTTTTTGGCAGGGAGCAGTGGAGACTTCAGCTCCTTCACAAGCTGCCTTTCTCTGGAGTCCTTGGTGCTCTCTGAGCCTTGTTGTTTTCTTGCAGACATTTCATTGCCAGACTAGGCAACATCTTTACATCATCTGCATGTGCCCTTGCAATGAAACGTCTGCAAGAAAACAATGAGGCTCAGAGAGCACTAAGGACTCCACAGTTCAACCCTGAGCTACAAATATTAGCTCTGATTCCTGCCTTTCTCTCTCCATTCCTGTGTTTTCCTTGTGCTGCAGTGGACAAGGCTTTCTGGCTACCATTTCTTCAACTCTAGCAATGATGAAAATGCCTCTGTCTCCCCAACCCCATGCAAGGCTGCTAGAAACTTGTAGTAACCAGAGCTGCAGCCTTACTTTAGTTTTGACACTCAAAAGGAATTCTGATCTCAAAAGCTTCCTCCCAACAAACTCTGGATTTGCAACCCCGTTTCAAGAAGTAGAAATTGATTTAAGTTTGAGATACAATAATGTACCATGAGATCAACAGAACTGGGAAGACAAAGAAAAAAAAGGAAGAAAGGAAGAAAACCAGAAAGTAGAAGGAAGGAAGGAAGGAAGGGAGGGAGGGAGGGAGGGAGGGAGGGTGGATGGGTTAGCTATGGGTTTCACAGGTACCTTGGCCACTGCTGTGAAGTGCTGATCTACCAGGAGGGATATTCTCATTAAAAAGAGAAAAGCTGTGCAAGCCAGGAATCCAGCCAAGACAAAATGGCAGTTGTAGTTCCCAATGACTGAGGCAGCCAATAGGACCTGGGTAGATCACTGCCCCCATCTCTATCACACCCATGATCATTACTGAGGTTCTTTGGACAGTCCCTTCAGCAATTTTTGTGTGAGAAGAACATCATTTTTATACCAGAGTAGCTAGATAGATTTCAGACTGCTTCCACAGAGGGCTGGGGATGAGCTGGAGGTGACATCTTTAAGAGATAGCCCTTAAAAGGCCTATTGAAGTCTCTTCATGCTGCAGTAAGAGGGAACATGGGGATGAACCCTCCTGGAGGATCAGCACTTCATAGCAGTGGTCATGGTATCTGTGAAACCCCAAATTTTAAGCATACTGCATGTGTGATATTAGTTTTTCTAAAAATGCTCTAACAGAAGGCAGAAATGTGGCTTATGCCTTTTTAAGTGCTGCCGCAAGGGGGAGATAGCTTTACATATTGACTGTCCACTAAACCTAAAACAGAGATGAATATACAGGCAGGCAGGCAGGCAGGCAGGCAGAAATCTGATGTCAGAGCTTGGCCCTATCACTAGGCAAAAAGGAAGACTTCTGAGGTCATGAAAGCTGCAGCAAAATATATATAATTTTCTTTGTTGTTACTGTATTTTATTGCCAGGGGTGGGAAGGACTGTGCCTTGACTTGGGAAGACAATTCAACCTATTGCTTCAATTCAGCAGCTAAATTCTTTGGGCCAGTCTTGCCAGAGTGTATATGAAGTCTGTTTCTGGAAATCAAGGGTTCTGTAATACTTAATCTTTAATATACAAATAGCCAAACCTTGTTCTCTTTTACAAGTCATCAGTATTATGTGGTTATCCAATCAATGGTCTCCAGTCTTCTGTCTTTTCTCAGATGGTGAAGAAAACCAAAAAGGAAACAGTAGACCATTTTCCACAGATAAAATGTCAGTTTGAATACATCATAATTGATATACTTTGCTGTTGTTTTAGCTCTCTATTAATTTGTTTTATTATTTTCCTAGCAGGTAACAAGTAAAAATGACCCCCCACACTGTGTAACATCAGACATGCATGTATAGTGAAAATCATCAGATCACAGTTACTGTGGAGTTGATTTGTCCTTTCATCCCAGAACATCTCTCTATAATGTTCTATTTTTTCTCTGGAAACACATTACATTTTGTAATTTTTCAAGATACTCAATAAACCACCCAGAGTCCCTTTTGGGAGATGGGCTGTGATAAATTTGATTAATAAATAAATAAATAAATAAAACAAGATTGTGTTGCGTTATCCTAATTAGTGTATATCTGGTTTACATGTAATTGTTTTTCAACCAATCTTTGGCTTTGTATGCAGTTGACAGTATATGGTTCTTGGTTTGCTTTCCATTCCTTTGTTATTTCAATAGCGGGTCTTTTAATTTATACTAAACATGCTCTAAATTAAAGTAGCTGCAGCATGACACATAGATGAAAACGAAAGTTTTTGCGCTAATTAATTTAAAAAAATTATTTTAGACATATCATTTTTACCAAATTCCTGACATATCCAGTTAATCACTTCAAAACCAGAAGACCTCTGATCTAAAAATACCAGAAGTTGACATAGTTTTACATATTATGATAGCTACTGGGCAATCATAGTTTAATAACTAACCACTATAGTGTAAGATAAATAAGTGATTAACAAGATAAATCATTTAAAAAGTTTCAGAGAACTGGTGGAATTATGTCTCAATGTTACATGTCCACATAGAAAATATAGCAGGAAAATATAGACACTATAAACAAAAAAAGCAGAATGTGTGGAAGTCCTTTGCAGTTTTTTACATAACTTGCGTAGCTCTAGGAGATGCCTGTCTGTAAGCATTCCACATTTGTGGTAACAGTCACAAGTGCTGAGCAGCCATATACTCTTTTCATGTTCATTGTCATCTCTGAAAAATAATCTTCTGTGAAGAAGAAATCAGCCTATTGCTGTAGGTTGTATAAATATGACTCATGGCTCCTGCTAGAGGAATGGATGGCTACAAGGGCCTTTGTTCAGCTTTGGCTGGTATGTCATTTGTGGCCTTACCTGGCATAGGACACACTGAGGGCAGTCACTCGTATCCTTGACATCTCTTCTTTAGTTGACTGTAACTTGGTTGGCATGGAGCTGCCTTTGAAGACCACCTGGAAATTTTGCTTGGTCCAAAATGCAGGACTGCATACTTACTGGATAGCCTTGATCCTGCCATATTATGCCAATGCTGCAGGAACACTATTTCAAAGTGCTGGTCTCAACCTTTAGAGCCCTTAGTTGTTAGGGGGATGGATAGCTAAGAAATGGCCTTGGCTGATAAAACTTGCCTGCCCAACCCAGACAGCCAGAAGATGCCTGCTTATCATCCCTTCCTACCAGGATGTGCAAAGGGAAGGGGTCTGAAGGCAGGCATTCTCTTGCAGGGACTTCCCTTGGTTGTCTTCCAAAGCAAGGTTGATCTCCACTCTTATGGCCTTCTGGAAAATGGTAAAAACATGGCTTTTTCAGCAAACTTCTGCCAGCACTTAATTTTTCATTCTCACCTTGAGATGCCAGCTGATTTCCTACTTGGAATTCACTCTTAAAGCCCATCACAAGCCCCATGTGCTTGATAATGTACATCTGATGGAGGATCTGTTGAGGGAACCCCCCATATTCAGTCATTGACTGAATTTTTCCAATCTAGTTAGATTTGAACCTCATTTGATAATACTTATTCTAACTCTTGTGTTCTTCATTGGAAGTATTAGAACAATTACTCAAAGTGCTGGGGATGATAGATATATAGTAAAGGTAAAGGTTTCCCTTGACATTAAGTCCAGTCGTGTCCGACTCTAGGGGGTGGTGCTCATCTCCATATCAAAGCCGAAGAGCCGGCGTTTGTCCGTAGACACTTCCATGGTCATGTGGCTGGCATGACTAAATGGAACGCCGTTACCTGCCCGCCAAAGCGGTACCTATTAATCTACTCACATTTGCATGTTTTCAAACTGCTAGGTTGGCAGGAGCTGGGACTAGCAACAGGAGCTCACCCCTTCACACGGATTCGAACTGCCAACCTTCCGATCGGCAACCTCAGCAGCTCAGCAGTTTAACCCGCAGCGCCACCGAGTCCCTGATAGATATAGAGATATAGAGATATAGAGCCAGTGGCATCAGCAGGGTGTGTGTGCATGTGAAAATTGGCAGTGGTGACAATGTGACTGATGCCTTCCCCTTTTGTATGTGCATCAGCATACACAATAGCAGTTTAAAAAATGAGGGTGAAATATATAATACCTTATTTTTAAAAAAGTTTCATTCTGTTCATTTTTCTCTTACTAACATCTAAAGCACAGTGGACAGTCTTAGGACTGCATGGAATTCTTGGCTTAAACGACATGAATATTCTGATATTGTGTTATTATAGACAGCAAATTTAGAAAAGGAACATATTTCTCTGATACTGTATATAGGAATGTCATCTCGATCTACAAACTGAACTTCAAGAACAGAATCATTTTTTCCACTCCACCACTAGATGGCAACCTTGTATATTGCTATTTTCTTTCCCTTTTCCTTTCTAAGTTTAATGGCACGCACCTTCAAGTCAAACTTGACCTGGAGATTCTTGTTTAGGATCTTAGTGATATATATTTGTCTATATTTTCCAACTTCAGAGCAATGATGGGAGGCTGCTAACCTGTGTGGGTTTTTGTTTTTTGTTTCTTTGGTGCCTTCATTTCAGTGTTGACTCCTGGTGACTGCAGTTTTCTTGGCAAGATTTTTTGGACTTGGTTTGCCATTGCTTCCTTCCTAGGGCTGAAAGAAAGTGGCTGGCCCAAGGTCACCCAGCTGGCTTCATGCCTAAGGTGGGACCAGGACTCATGGGTCTCCCTGTTTCTAGTGAGATGCCTTAACCAAACTGGCTCTCCGTCTGCATGTTATGTTGGGTTAATGGAGGTTAAACCCTTGTCTCCTGGATGCTTTTGTCAGTATGAATGGGCTTCTAAGCTGCTGTTTGCCTCACAAAAGGAAACAATTGCAGGTACCCATATTGCTATTTCTGCGTGTGCTCTGCCAAAGAATGCTATAAATTTACCTATTACTGCAACATTGTTCCCCCCAGAAACCAAATTTGCAATAATCTCAGTGATGATGATGACTTCTGGAAAGGTTTTCTTTGCTAAAACTGCACCCTGCAGTTGGTATGAGCTGGTTGCTCTTAGCAATGCAGTCAGCCTTGAGCTGTTTCTACACAAAACACCTTCTAGTCTTGTTTTGATTAATGTTGCAGTTCATGGTGCTTCCTGGAGCGGAAACTGCTTTGGTAGCAGAAATGCTGAAAAATGGACCATAAATTCTTCAAACTCCACTGTATATAAGATTAGAATTGGTTTGGGTGTGTATTAAATAATCTGGGTTTACACTTGTTTTAACAGTTAGTCAGTGTTGGCTTCTGATTGCTAGTTTTGTTACTGCAGTGAGTGGAGTGAACTCCCAGTTTTTGCTGCTGCTGCTGATTCAAAACAATCACAGCCATTTGCACCCACTATATAAAACTGTCATTCGCAGGTAGACCCGGAACTGCATACATGCTTGTATCATTATCCAGCTCCAACACCTGTTCTCAAAGCCAGGTAGATGCTTCAAATTGCAGATCAGTAACTTGTATTCTAGGAACAGCTCAGCTCAGAAGTCCACAGGGAAAGAAACATACACAGAGATCCAGAAAGGACAAGAAATGGGCTGTTGCACCTTCCTTGAAGTTATAGCAGAGACAAAATCTGAACCGATACAGCAAAAGCGACCTGGGAAAACTCATACTGAACTGGGATTTCTCTTCTGTTTTCCCCTGAGAAAATTCGTAGATTTTCTTTCATTCACTCCTAGAATATGAAAGCCACTTTGCAGAATGCCTCTGACAATTATAATAAACATTGCCTACATGTGTGGATTACGGTGGATGGGTGGGGGTGGCAGAATCAGAGCTATCCTCTTTGCTCTGTAATTACTAATGGTGAACGCCACTATCAGAAAAATTACTGGAGAATTTCTGTTTTTTTCTCAAGAACTTCGATGAAAGTGCCTCCAATTTGCTCTGCCCATTAATAGAATGTTTATTTTTGAGAAGCTATTTGTGCACATTCCTAAAAAAATGTCTTTTGTTCTTAGTAACCCAGGAGTATTATCTAGATTAGGTATAACCAGTTCTGACAATAATTTATCCTTCAACAGGAGAAATATCAAAATAGTTAATGATCAGGATATATCCATGCACTTTAAAAAGTAGTATTATTTTAACAAAAATAAAAATATATAACAATAATGCAAGTGTTATCAAACTGTGCAGGGCCATGAACTATTAAAATTTCAAATAAGATTGCCCCTTTTCATTACTTTGATATCACAAATTCAGGAATCAGTTTAAACATATAATTTAATTTAAATTAGTGGATTCCTGCACTAGGCACGGGATGGACTAGATGTCTTTTCCAACCTTGCCTTTCTCCAGTTCTATGGAACCCTTGAGACACAGTGATTCTGGAACTTAAGACTGGCAGAAAATACGAAGAATTCTCTGTGAACTAGAAAGCATTTACTGTATTGACAACAGAAGGTTAGAAAAATCAGTCCCGGTTGTATTACACTGAGAACTGAAGACATAAGGAGAACTACTGTAGCTTGATATCCCTGTTAAGTATAGATGGTGAAAGTAGGAGAGCCTAGAGATTTTTTCCCCTTATTTAACCCTACCTGCCAATTATAGAATATGTAATTTGATTATACTAAAATAATTTTAAAAACTTTTTTAATTAGGAGACATCAACCGCGATCCTAAACTCATTAGCCACACATCTTCTTAGAACTGGGTTGCTATAAGACAGTTTCGTGCCCAGACTCCTGTGGAATTAAATGGGCACATGTATATATAACCATTTGGAAGAATTTTTCATTTTTAAACTATGATTATGTTCATAAAGTCCTATAAAAAGGAATCAATAGAAGCTGAAGTGCAGTCTTGCAGGGCTGTGACTTTTTCTGGGTATGCAAAACTCAAAATCTTGTCAGATGAGTTCTGGACTTTCCTTCATCCTCTGCCTGGACAAGCAGGAAAATATGAGTTTTAGGCTTATCTGTAATGTGTGTGACAACAACCAGTTCTCATAAACTGGACTGTGATGGCTAGATAACACCCCTCTGGCAACCTTGTATGAAAAGGAATAACAACAATAATACTTTTAAAAACAATAATCATTTTATTAGATCTAGAAGGCCACCAAATAAAAAGACTCAGGGTAGCATACAAAGTCAAACCTTAATAATAATAAAAAAGAAATGCAAAACCAAATAAGTAGATGTTGATAGATAGATATTGGGGGAGGAAAAGAATCCAACTAAA
This sequence comes from Candoia aspera, assembly GCF_035149785.1. Taxonomy (NCBI): domain Eukaryota; kingdom Metazoa; phylum Chordata; class Lepidosauria; order Squamata; family Candoiidae; genus Candoia; species Candoia aspera. The sequence continues at coordinate 46,601,211 of NC_086159.1, forward strand.
TAAATTTCAGCCCCACTTTATCTACCAGCCAGAATCACATATAGCCTTGACTTCTGGTCTGTTTGAAAAGCCAGGTTTTTGGAGCTTTTCTGAAGGATGACATGGTTGGGGCCAAACTAACTTCTAAGGGGATGGTATTCCAGAGGGCAGGAGCAGCAACACGGAAGGAAAATGGTCTCCACAAACAATTGCTCCTCTCCCTTGCCATCCTAAGTGTGTCCTGCCTTTCTAGGCTGAATAAACACAACCCACTTGTTTTTGTGTCCCATTAAAATTTCTCTGTAAATCCTATTTTTGCTACCTCAGCTGTGTGGATCAATTTCTGCCACACCAGGAGCTGCCAAATGTCAGAGTATCCATGAACATGAGAGAACTGTCCATCAAGGGAAGACTAGTAGGTGTTGCTTTAGCCTTGCCTGGGCTTCATGTGAGTAGCTTCATGTGAGTTTTGCTGCCAAACCTCTTCCTGATCACTCAAACATATGAAGTGTTGAGTACAAGCGGAGCTCTGAGAGTGGTCAAAGGGACTGCATCATGGTTTTGGGATTCTGTCTGGGCGTGCTGCTCCCTTGGCTCCCATAGTCAGAAGATCAAGGGAATTTATAATATCTGTCCGGGCATGTCAGTTTTTCCAACCCTGTTGCTTCCTAGAGTGAGGTTTCTTCCTAGGTAGGGATTGAAAATTATTATTGGTTTCTGCTGACTCCCCGTATCTCCTCAGAACTAAATCCATTTAAAATAGTAGTTCATATATTAAGAAGACAATTAAATTCTTGTATACTAGAATAGGGCAAATGGAGGGATAAGGATGCACAGCAATCTTCTCAGCATGGCCACAGTGAAAGATGTGCAAGGAAATATGGAAAAATAAATAAATACACTGCTATCAGAAAAACAGTTATGTGAAGGAAGGCATAGACACCTACATGAATATTATCAGCATACACAAAAAAGCTTATTATCTTCCAGTAGTGTTTGTTTTTAAAATATTGTTTCTTAATTATTTAATTTGGGTTTCAGAATATTAGGAGTTGTTAGATAATCCATTGATGGAATGATGCTTCTCTTGTTTTCCAGTAATGCTGATCTTTGGGTGACAAGATAGATGACAACTTGCAAGACAACAGGAAATATTCTTAGTCATTAATGAAGCCAAGAACACTCTGACTGATCTGTTCTGTTTAGTTGAGTTAACAGGGAACAGAGAATGTGCTGGAGAAGAAGTGAATACATGGTGTTTCCATTGCTGTGTATGGGAGAAAAGACGGGTGAATACTTTCTCTCTTTGTGCCTTTTGGTTTTGAAAAGGCTGGAATTTCAAAGCTGAAGGTCACATCTTAGAGATAAAAAACAACAATGCTTTGAGTTATTTCCTGACTTGATGAAAGAAAGAAAGAAAGAAAGAAAGAAAGAAAGAAAGAAAGAAAGAAAGTTGTATTTATAACAACTCTTCATCCCTAACTGCAAGGACCAAGTCACTGTTGCTTGAAATGCCGTAATCAGTCATGAAGCATCATTTTTTTCTGCTCACTATTCTAGGAAGTGAGTTGAAATCTTTTCCAAATGGTATGAAGGATTCTCGTAATGACCCGCAAGCTGGAAAATCGTTGGCGTTTTGTCATTTGTAACAATCCCTATTAACAAGGAAAGCATTACATCAGTAGAAAAAAAATCTGAGCATGGGACATCAGTGGAAAAAAAAAGGTAATTCTTTCTGCTGAAGAAGAAAGTTTACTTTCCAGTGGATGATTCTGGTTGCAGAAACCAGAGCGAGAGAAAGGCATCATAATCCGGCAGTAACCTCAACTGTAGAACTTGAAGCCTAAGAGAAGCCCTTCAGAGAAGCTTCTAAAGGAAATGTCTTAGCTTTAGACTGACTACAGTGATGATGGGCCAACTGCGAGAGGACTCAAAGCTCTATTTTTACAGTCCCTAGATCCTCCCCATCCCTAGGCTCCATCAAAATTAAATAGCAATTTGCATCACCTTGATAAGCTAAGCATTTCTATTCTGAGTAAACTCCATTATCCCCCCACCCCAAATTTCAACCTTGTTTCTGTTCTGATGTCAGTGTGTAAAATGTATGCCCCTGCAGTTCTCAGAGGCCACAAGGTTGCCCACTCTGAGTTACAGGAAGCCTGCAGAAAACATGAGAAAAGAGCTTCACATACATCTGCAAACCACACTGTGAATTTTGAGCATGCTGTACAGGTCACCACCCTGACATATCATATGAAATGAGGAAGAGCAGCATGAAAAAAATTGCCTAAATAAATGTACCTAATGAAGTTGATTCTTGCCAGCCAATCCCATTCTACTCATAGCCTTACCATTGGGCAACATAAGACAGCCACCACAGGCAGTGGATTAAAGGCAAAAGAGGCCACTTCAAGAGTAACCTGTTTTCCATGTGTCCAAGTGGCCTGATTGACCTTGAATGTAAGACACCACACCTGGAATGGGCACCATTTGTTCAGATAACAAAAGGCCTTTCTTACTCTTTCTAAATGCCACAGGACATTTCATTGTTGCTGCTGCAAGAGAATAAAATACCTGTATTTAAAAAAAAATCAAATGTGAAGTATAACATTAACAAGCTGGTCTAAGGCATGTTTGTAGTTATTCATTGTGGGGTAGAGGAGCTTTCCCTAAGGACATGCGCCCCACAGTATCTAGAGGCAACAAGCCACAGTATGGATTTTCATTTGTCCACAATGCATCTACTGCTGGGTGTTTTTCATGCAACTGCTTGAACTGAAGCTGAAGTTATGATATGAAAGGCACCTCCTGCCCAGTACTTAACTTAGAGAGCTAGTTGGGTCTAGTGGTTAAGGTAATAGGCTAGAACCCAGGAGACTGTGAGTTCTAGTCCCGCCTTAGGCATGAAAGCCGGCTGGGTGACCTTGGGCTAGTCACTCTCTCTGAGCCCAACTCACCTCACAGGGTTGTTGTTGTGGGGAAAATAGGATGGAGTATTAGGTATGTTCACCACCTTGAGTTATTTATAAAAAATATAAAGGCAGGATAGAAAATAAACAAATAAAAATAAAATAAATAAAATAATAACTGGGATTTTGACATGATCTCACAGAAGTGTGCAGAGTGTTGCAGGGCCGGTATGGTTTATTGCATCTTGAAACCTCAGAGGAGTTGCAGATTGTCTCATATGCACTCAAGGTGGGCTGGAAATTCTTCATAACAAAATTTTCATTAGCTGGCTTGGTTTCACCTAAACTGTCACCAGTGGTTGGACTGAATGATGACAGAATTTCTCACCTAGTCATAGGTGGTAAATCTTATTTGATATGCTGGCTTTTGTTTCTTTAAAGAAACTGCCTTGTTTAGTCATTAGAGCTAGGAATGGCAACTTGTGTGACGGAAAGTTAAAAAGAAGAGCTTTCCTGCACATACATACCTGGAAGTGCATATTCCCATTTCAAAATGGGGAGAGCAAGAAATGTGCTTTAGTTCTTTTTTAGATACTTTTTGTTTATAGTTTCAGTGATATCTTGGGAAAAAGGAAAGAAAATCAGTTTGCCTATTGATAGTGCTCATTTAATCGCAGCACAGCAAATATTGGCTACATTCCTAAAATGTAGGCACCAAAAAGGCATCCCACCCCCCAAAGTGTCATATTTGTGATATATTACTTCTGGCTAGTCCTATCTGGTGATTTAACTGATAAAACATGACATAAAGCCAATAGGATACATAATCATAAAATCACATTAAAATATCTACTAAACCAGTAGAAATAAATATAAAATGCCAAACAAAATGGGAAGGCTCATTAAAAAACCTATCTTTATAAAGGCAGGTTTTCAATTTTTCAATCTCCTCTAAAAGCAACCAAAAAGTACACATCAACTGGGAAGGAATTCCACAGGGTTGGTGCTGCCACTGAAAAGATCCTATGCTTAGTTATTCCTAGCCAAGCTTTCTTTCTGGATGGCACCAAAGCAGATCTCTAGTCAAGGAATGGAGCTCCCAGTTAATGATATATTGGGAGGGCTGATCCCTTAGGTATGCAGGACCCGAGCTGTAGAGGGAATTGTAGGTAAAAAAATTGACTTGGAAAACAGTGGAGACCCAGTGTGGCTAAGTCAAGACTGTTGCCACATATTCCTGATGAGACACATGTGATGGAAAAATTTCTGCCTGTCTACCTTTTTGAAGTCACAAAGAGTTGGAAGCGATTGAACAAATAAACAACAACAACAAACCTTTTTTTGTTGATAGAACAATAAGAGACAAGGAATTGCAGGAGTCCTAACAAAATGTAAAATATATACATTTTCTGCAAGAATATTCATACTTCTATTGGAAATCATTCTTTACAAAAGGCAACTTTGAGTTTAGTAAATATAATGGTTATCCAAGGAATTCTAGCCTTGGCTGTCAGAGAAGAGAATCCAACATATCTTATGGCCTATTAGATGATGTCTTAAACATCCTGGGAAATAGTTTTTTCCCAAATTTTTAAAAACCAGAAATACTTAACTTTCCATTTATTTTCATCTTATAATGTTCCTCTAAGATTGCTGCTACAAATTATATTTTAGATATGATTAAGTGAATGCACATCTTACTGGAGCAACATTAAGTGTAAAGCAAAATTTAATTTAAAACTAATCATTTGCCCCTAGCTTGGTCCAGTTCTAATCAGACCATCCCCATACAATTTATACTAATACAAATGTTCTGTAAAAAAACAGGCTACTTTTTGGCCATATAAATTATAGGAGCCAGTTCCCTGAATTCAATTTGTCCTTCAGCAGAGAACAAAAGGGAAAAGTTCTCCCAGGGAGGCATCAAAAAGTCAAGTTGGTAGCCACAGCCATGTGATCAAAGCCCCATCCCTTTTATGTGCATCACTGAGTTCTCTGACCCTTTCTAAATCCAGAGCAAGTCCCTGCATTTACTTTGGAATAATCCTTGCAAAAACTTCTGTTACTGGTTACATCTCTCATGCAACATATAACCTGTTCTTTAATTAAACTGCTATGTGAATGTACTTATTTGAGAGGGATAAGGATTTCTACTATAAACTTCATCAACATAATTCCCATTCCATAATGTTGAAATCATTATGACAGTTAAATAGATTGTTTCTCTATCTTTCTCAAGTATGCTTTATAAACACAACAGAAAAAAAGCAGAACACACACACACACACACACATGCTTCTTATACATGTATTTATATTTCATTCATTCATGTATTCAAGTTTCATATTTTAGAACTGTAAGCCACTTGTTCATGTCACATCAACTCTTCAAGCCACTGAGTAATGGGGCCATACTTTTATTTTTCCAGCATCTCTTAGCAATAAGAAAGACATGGAGAAACCATTTCTATTGCCCAGCTGTCAAATTTCCAGTTAATATACATGTCATTCAAAAGCATATGGATGTCCAGAAATATTAAGTCCTGTCTGAAGGTCAAATGAATATGAGGAGTGACTTCTTCCCAGAATATAATAATTTTAAGACATTGCCTATGGGCTATTGGGTCCTGGGGATGAAACCCTTCCACCTCAGGTGACTAAAAGAATGCTGAAATGGTTTACCACTGTAGTTTTTAATTAAAAAGGTATGCAGAAAATAGGATGTTAGGGAAAAGAAAAAGTAGTAATTAAAAACGTTTTTATGGATTTTGAACTGGTAGCCTTCCATTTATAAGGCAAATCTTGTAGCCATTGTGGTATTACAATAACCATAGTAGTAATGGCTCTTAAAGATAATAGCAACGGGGCAGTATGAAAGGTTTTTGTTTTTTGTTTTAAAAAAGCTGCTTATTGTGCCCATGTGCATTTTGATGCTTTAACTTTGTATATATACCTTCAATTAAATTTTGTATGCATGAGTATATGTACAGTACGTATAAATGGGAACCAGTATGGTGCAGTGGTTCTGGACTAGGAGCGGAGAGATCCAGGATCCAGTCCTCCCTTAGTCATGAAAACTGCTTGAGTGACTTTGAGCCTGTCATGGTCTCTCACCACTAGACTGGCAAATCAAAACATCTCTCTATTTTAATATGTATGGCAACTTGTGGTTCATAAGCTTCAGTGAAGAGGTCTTCATCCTGTAGTGGACTGATTTGAGCTGATAATAAGCATCTGTGGGCGGGTCTTACTGTGGGCAGACCTTCCTAGACATGCTGTACATATTTCATATATACCATATAAAGTATGTCTGTCTATTATCTATCTTTCCCTATCATCCATCCATCCATCCATCCATCCAACCATCCATCTATCTATCATCTATCATCTATCTATCGGATTTTCTTAAACTGGTTTAGAATCAAGCTGACATGAGCACAGAATAGGAATAGCTTAAACTGTAAGTGCAGATATGGCCTAAGTGAAGCCATCTATAAGTTGGTTCTAGTCAAAAGATATACATAATGCTAAATTCAAGATTTGAAAAACCAAATCTCCCATTTTAATTGACAATGACATTTTTTTTTCAAAGAAAGGTTCAGAAATGAGGAACTCCTATTGAAATGTATAGAACAATGTACAACGTATTTCTGAAAATATGTTCTGGATATACCTGTGGGAATTCCATGAAAGTTATAAAATATTTTTGAGAATTACATTTATTTCAACAGTTTTTGCCCTATTACAAAGAGTAAGGCTTAAATAATCTATCAGTATCCAGAGATCCTCTCTGCGTACCTTATTTATATTAAATGTAATAATTTGAGAAATATCAAACAAAATAAGAATACCAAAATAGCTAATAAATTTACAATTTAAACTATTTTAAAATTAGATGGTCTGTCTTTTTCAGTGGAGGTAGAGTACAGAGGTCATGGCATTGAGGTAGTCACAGCACTGGGGTGGGAGCAGTGTTGAGCAAGTGTCCACGTCAGAATAACAGCTTTGGAGAACAGTGTAGTGGCAATGGTGAAGACCATTTTATTTCGAGGAGTTTAAGTGACAACTTTTAGTTTCTCCTTCATTTTATAGAAGCTTAGAATTCCTTCTGAGATATGTTTAACCTGCTTGTTTTTCATTTTTAATTAAAAGTGATGGGGATGGGGGGAGAAGAGAAAACCCCAAGATTGTTTACGTTAACACTAGCTTATCTGTATAGCTTCCCAGGCTCTTGGATTATGTCATAAACAGGTGCCCCAGACTCTGGGAATCATCTGGTCAAGGTCAGATCCTGCAGTCTCGGTACCATGGAAACAGGGTCATGAGGTTTTAGGGCCAGACTTTGATAAAAACCTTAGCAGCCTCTTGAGTTTGGAGCTTGGCCACAGACCCTGGTACCAGGTGCTATGTGCAAAATTTGCTGGAAGCTTCTGCACAGGCTAAGGCTGAGTACTCTGGAAACTGAGCTGTCCTGGGGTATATTTTCTGTTGTTATTGAGGGGCTCCTGTCAGCTGATGAGAGATTGGGTATCATCTTGCTTGGCATGTTACGTTTTTTCTTTATGTTATGCTTTTTATGTTTCTGTTTAATCTGTCTAAATTGTGTTTCTGCTTAAATCTGTTTGCTTGAGTTAATAATAAAGCTTAAAATCTCTTTACTCACTGGTGTGCTTATTGTCTCTGAATCTAAAAGAACCAATTGTCTAGGCACCTGATTACTGCCTGGACACTTGGCAAAACAGACAGGGAAGAGTCCTTTCCAATCAGTATGGTTATATAATTACAGCCTTAGAAAAAGCAATGGGGATTGGGGAGAAATACAGGAATACCACGAGGAGCAGGCTGGCCATAATGGGAAATATACATGCCAAAAATTCGACACAAGTAGAGTAAAGATCTGCCTTCTGGAGTTATGCAGGGATGTAGTAGTGTTCCACTCATATTTTCTGAGAGTAAGGCTGTACTGATCAATGATAAACCTTGTCCAGAGATATGATTAGATACAACATAATGTCAACTTAGTTGAGAATTCCTCCACCACTGCCTGGTTGTTATTACTTGTAACACACACCACAGGTATGCATCACCCAACAGCACATCACTTCTCTCATTATCACTGAAAAGAGATGCTGGTTCTGTTTGCAAAAACCTTGCTATAGAAGTACATAGGGTCAGCTTCCAGGTGGGTTGTCACAGGGCTTAGCAGAGGACAGAATCTCGTCAATGTCCTTATTTCTGGATTTTTTCAATAAACATGTAAATACGGTATGAAAATATCTATATCTATCATATTATTTATGGAAAATATAATTTATCCTTCTGGTAGTTTTCCTTAAATGATAAGGATTTTCACTTGTATTCACTTTGAATGAATAACATAAGCTGCACATCTATCAAACTGGCCCATTAATGACAAGAAGTGGATTTCTTTGTATATCTGAGTCATTAACATGTATACTTTGAGCATTATACTTCGCACCCAAATTTCCTGTCATGCTCCTTCCCCCACACAAATGCTAAAGCAGGGAACTGTCTAAGGGGTTTTCTTTCAAGGGTTGAGGATGGGGCTTGACAGGGAATTTTTCTTCTGTCTTTTGCTGATATGGTCATGCTTTCGAAGGATCCTTGCAGGGTTGCTTGCTGGATACATTCAACACATGGAGAGACTTATCATTTAAAGGAAACTCTCAGATGGTGAAATCCCACACCAAGCCTATTAATAAAAACCAAAACACCTCTTCTTTAATACCATTTCCTGAACTGTGTTAAAACACGTAATTCTGCTTACTTGAAATTCTTCAGTGACCAGGTATATATACCAGCACCCAGAGAGGTGAAGATCAGACTTGCAAGTGTAGTAGACAGTTAAGTTAGATACACTACTCTGGTTTTAGTTTCCAGATCTGTAGCAAAGTAGTCTTTTTACTTGAGTCAGATACAATGGCTTGGCAAATGTGTCTCTTCTTCCTTCTAGTGAGTACTTGTTCTGATGTCATCACTGGTTCAACTTTTGAACATATAAAAGAATCTATAATGAAGCTAGAGAATGATTTTGTAAGTATGCCTTCAAACTCTTCTTTAAATGTTTATTTTCTCAATTTGGTTGAACTCTAGCATAGTTGATACATATATTTTGGAGCAGCTATCCAGTTTTGATGCAATGTGACTTTATGTAGACTTTTAATAATTCGGAAAACATTCCATTTTAGTTCTATGAGTTTGGGGTGAATTATTTAGAACTTGCTTCTACTACAGATCCAGTTGACAAAAGTCTTTGCAATAATAACTATTTAATTTAAAAATTAATATTAGTTACTAGCCCACATGTATATCATTGTTTGTTTCAATATGATAAAGTTACAGGAAAACTGGTGTATGTATGATTTTTCTTTAGAACTGGAGTTCATAGATAAAATCTGACTGTTTAAGGGAAATGGGCACAGTTGGCTACTTATTCAGTTACTTCATGTGAAGTATTTCACACAGAACTGGCAACTTCTCCTACTCTTTCCTTGACTAACTCTAGAACATGTAGCTTGGCTAATGCCTTTTCATAGTTCTATTATATTAAACATCTTCATGCAAATCTATTTTTCCAAAGCTTTCATTCAATTAAGTGTCAAAGAAATTTCTTATTTTGTGATTTATAGTTATAGAAGACTCTTGAGACTAAATATATTTCAAGTGTTGAACTTGTTAGTTCATTCATATCATTCCCCATAGATTTACATCTCTACATAAAGCAGTTTTTGGTGTTGCTAAAATTTGGCTGAGGATGTGTCACCACAAGCTGAATTACACACAATAAACACACACTAGTTGTACTTCTCAAGCATTTGAAGGATTTTTAATGAAAATACTTACTGACTCCACAGATGGAAATGCACCCTACGTATCTTAACTTTTGAATGTTAAAAATAACACCATATTTCAGTGCTGAAGTGACTGTGGACTTAATGGGTAGTGCCATTTCTTTAGTCAGAAGAAATTGTTGTTGAACTCTACACTGTAATCTCCTTTGACAGTTAACGCTACTAGTAGCATTTTAAGGCAATCTACTTGCTTGCGTTGCCAGAGTAGTTACACCTATAATCTTTGTTTGACTATATTGAATTGGTTAGTGTTGTATTTCCTAGTCTGATTCTTGGAAAATAAGTTTTCTTGGTGACTCAGAACCAATGGAATGCAATTGCTGAATTGCTACTTTATGCTATGATTGTTATATAATAACGATAAGAACTTCAGCATATTAGTAGAGCTTATGAAATACAAACTAACAACAGTGGGAAATGATGTGAGATACAGTATTTGGCTTAGGCCATGTTGCTGTGCTTAGGAATTAAAAATCATTCCCTGAGTTCTCCATATCTCTAATTTAAAAGGAAGGCAACCCAAGTTGACAAACATATGTGCTTACTTCTAAATTATTTCTTTCATTTTCTAAACTGAATTTATGAGTAGAAATAGAACAGAGGAATTAGAGACTAAGTATCACTGTAGCTTTTAAAAGTGCCCTATAATATTTTATAGATTTATATCCCATCTTCTTTTCCAAAGCTTAAAGTAGAGTACATAGAATTCTTGCTCCAGTTTTTCTCACAATAACAATCCTGCCCAAAGTCACCCTGTGAGCTTCCATGATTGAGGGTCAACTTGAATCAGGATCTCCCCATTCCTCATCCAGCACTTTAATCACTGCACCACACTAGATCCTAATTGAGGATGGTACAGTAAATAGAAGTATTTCAGATGGATGAATTTTACATTGGAAAAAGTAGGAAATATTCAGGCCAAATGATTTATTTAATCACATTTCACTGATATATTTTGATTATTTGGGGTGAATATTTGGAATACAAATAAAAGTGAGGAGGAAGCTTGGACATATTTTCCAAAAGTTAGTCACTTTCTAAATATTATAATAAAGATAGGAGGTCAGCATTTCTGAACAATGTTATATTAAAATTCAAGCTGAATCAACTTGTATGGATCAAGTCGAAGGGGATATGTAGCAGTTATCAACCTGACTGTGGAGGAAAAAATGGAGAGAAAGAACTGGAATTGAGCCAGAGCTTTTATTGCTAAGAATGAATTATATTATATTGTGAGTTGAGCCATTTGTATCTTGTATTGCAGAACACCAGTCAGTCTGACATCGCTAATGATGGATCTATTTTCATACAGAGATTTAGAAATGGACTATGGACAGAGGTAATTTCTTCAATTTGTTCTATGAAGGGGGACACATATTTTGGAAATTCTAGTCCTGAGCTGAAATATCAATTGCTCTGAAACACTTGGCAATAGAAGATTTCCCTTACATACAAGAACATGGAGTATATTGCCAGTTTTGTTAAATTATGCAGTGTTCACATTTTTATAAAAGTTATATGCAAAGGATGGAACTTTATCAACTACACTGACATGATTTTGGAGGCACATCAGGAGAAACTCTGAGAAGTCACTCTGATTTCAGAAACAAACTAGTCATTGTTTTGACATTATCTTTTGCCAAACAGCTTCCTCAAGATATCAGTGATGGTCTGAGGATACCACATGTAGAATGAAAAAAATTGGAGGCCTTTTATTTGAATTGTTCAAATTTCTGTTATTGGAGAAATGTCACCAACATATTTCTTTCTTTGCTGATTTTCTGGCAGGCCAATGAAAAAAAAATCTTACTTGCCCAGATGATTTCCCTGTACAGCAACATGTTGAAAAATGAAGCCAAAACTCAAACTTCAGAGCACCTCAGAGACTTAATAGAAGCCCTGGAAGAATATGAAACACAATTCAGTGAAAGCTTGAAGAAAGCAAAAGATCTTATTGAGGTGGCAAACCTTCCAGTAAGTAGCAACAATTTCCTTTGCTGTATAATGTGTGATAAAATCAAAAGAAAATGTATATGCAAGAAGGATATGGCTGCAATTACTACATGGAATGGTGGGGCACAGACTGAGGTGGTGTGACAAACAATTATTAAACAGCGAAGAGACCTTCAGGCCTCAGTGTGGTAACAATGAAAAAGACAGATTTCCTCTTGAACACCCATTTTACCCCCACACAGGCAATGCTAGCTGAGGATGGTGGGAAGCAAGACCAACCTATCTAGATGGTTCCTTACTGGATATTGTAGTGGAGTACCAAAATAACCTTCAAGAAGGAATGTGAGAGCAATTGTACAAACACTAGTTCAGCTCTGAGAAGGAGGAAGGGGTGAGAAAGAAACTTTAGAGTGTAGAAGGAAGAGGGAATGGCCTTGAGGGATAGGGGGAAAAGCCTCTATCAAGGCAATGGTCTGATAAAAGAAACCTGAGCCCAGGGCAGGAATGCAACATGAGTAAATATTCACACAAAGATGGAGGGAGGGGGAAGGCACATTCAAACTTGCAAGATTCTGTAACTTTACAATAAAAGTAGTATTGGTCTACATGACTTTGATTTCCTAGTCTGGTCTATCTTGAAGAGCTGACATGGGGAGTGATGAAAAGACCATGGAGAAAGCAACCAGAGGCTATTAGAATGACAGATTAGAATGGTTAGATGATTAGAATGAACTGCTTTATTGTTGTAGGGTATAACAACAGAATCTTGAAAACCTGCCAAAGTTTGTTTCTGCTCCCTCTTATACCAAACAGAGTCCAGGCAGGGTTATTGGGTTACTCTGAGTCTGTTTTTCACCCCCTCCTCTTTCTCAGGGCTGAGAAACATAATCACTCTTGCAGTTCTTCAATGTTATCTCTGTATTCCTCTACAGATACAGTATAGGGGTACTCCCAGTTTATGCATCATAGGTCATATCGGATGAGACTATTGTGGATTGTAGTTCAGCAGTATCTAGGTGGATATGTGTTCCCACTCCTGTTATAGTGGGAGGGAATAATAAGAATGTAGTAGGAAATAATAATGTAGTAGTTCCTTGCTCCTTATTGAAAACCACAATTATTGTTTTTTTTGGAGGGGAGGAGGTTTAGAAGTCATCAAATGCATTATATATAGGAGGACCATACGTCCTGTTTTGAATGGGACAGTCCTGTTTTTTTAACATTTCCAGACCGTCCCGTCATTTTAATATAAATGTCCATTTTGTCCCGTTTTCTTAAAACCCTTACTTAAAAATTTGAAAGTTCCCATGAACCTGTCAGAATGCAGTCTGACTTTGACTGGAAGGAGGGGGAGCTCAGCAGAAATGGCAGGAAAAAAGCTGCAGAGCTCAACCCAGCAGGAAACCTAAAAAGAAAAAAATGGAATCAGCTGATAGGCGGTGATCAAAGGGCAACCCAATTGGCTTTGCCTTGAAATGGCGGGAAGAAAAGAGCATAAAAGCACAGCCAGAGGAGGAACTGCTTGTCAGGGACAACTGTTCACTAGACTCTCCAGCCCAGCCTTGCCTCTCGCAAAGGAAGGAATCAGAAGATTCCCAGCCCGAGAAAACCGGAGAAGTTCCTGCCTGCCGATCCAGCCCATCGCCCAGCCCTGCCCCGTTTTGCCATCCCAATGTCCTGTTGTTGTATCAAGGAAATATGGTCAGCCTAATTATATATAAGTGAAAACATTCACGTGAGCAAGGTCTGGTTTTTCCAGTTTTCCTGGTTTTAGGGAGGTGTTTGGAGATATTTCTTTGTTTTTGAAATGTGCATAAGTTATACATTACAGGTTTAATATGTTAGTCATCTAAAAATGGTAGGAAACCATGCCATTAATTTTCAGTGATCATATTCACAATAGGCTGAAGAGGAACCTGAGGAGTTATAGGTGCTGATATTGCAGATGACCAGTTCTACATTATTGGATCAGGGCATTAGAGTTTGAAACTGCCCCCCTAGCAGAAATCTTTTTTTTCTTTCCTCTGGGATTCTAGCACACATGCTATTATTACCTACCTCCATTTTTATTTAATAAACATACCTAGCTTATACAGTGTATAGCTTTATTTTCATAATTTCTAATTTATTTTAATGTATTAATATTTTTAATTTGAAATAGATGAATGATTTGAAAATCCAACGCAAGGCAGTAGCTGAAATGTTTCGTGTCTTGCTTGAAGTGAACGCTGAAGAAATTAAAAGACAAAGGAGAAGTAGAAGACACAATCCAAGAGGCCAGAAGGGACATCTAGCAAATCTCAGAGGATAGCAATCTTTTATTATTTTAAGATAACTTTTTAACATATAAAATTTATTTATTTGTATTTATTAGTTTAAAATATTAAATTATTTAAAATTTATGTTATCTAAGATATTAATATTATTAAAGCCATATTTATCTTCTAATATTTTTAAATTAAATCTATAAGTACCTGATATTTTCTATGGAATGCACATATATTTAATTATTAAACTCAAAATTCTACAACTTCCCAACATTCTGATAGTTTGTTTATTTATTGTATCTATTGGTCATGAGGTGATAGTTTGCTTTTAATGGAGGGTTATAATTTATTTACCAAATCCCCTTGGATCTGTATACTACGTACGTTTCCCAGTTGTGGGGTATGGACACCAATATGTTGGCTTGTGATGTAATCTCTGGATTAGAGATCCCAGATTGCACAGATGCATGAGTATATTTGGTTTTGTTTGTGCCAAACAGACCAAAATGTGTTGAAACTGCTCAGTGTTGTGCATACCTGGAATGACAGGATTAAACTCTATGTTTAATAATATAAGAATAATATATAAATATGGACATAAATGGACATAAGGAAACTGCTTGGAACAGAGTTACATGAATTATGTTACAGAGTGCCCCAGGAATACATAAACACATGCTAATGAGAAATATGAAAAGGGATACTTGGTGGAATGATGATGTAAAAGAAGGTGTGGATGAAGAAAACATGCATATAACACAGTGATTGCTGCAGAAAATGAAAGATACTGAATAATGTGCAGAGAGAAAAAGAATGGCAAAGAATATAGTTAAAGAGAGCGAGTAATGGTTAAGATGAAAAGAGGCAGAGAAAATGTACAGCGATCTTGATGGAAATAAAAAGTTGTTTTGGAAGTAGGGGGAGTGAATAGAATTAAGAATAAAAGTCATTAGATTATTTGGGATGAAACTAAGGTGAGGGAATGCCAAAAAGAATATGATAGAGGTTTGTAAGGAAATAATAGTTTTTCATCAAAGAGTGCAATTGAAACAAATGCTATCAATCTTAGTGTGCAAGAAAAAAATGATGAAAAGGAACTCATGAATGCTGTGATGTTGAATAATGGTTAAGTCTGCAGGTGTAGATGGTGTAATTGGGAAAATGTTAAACTAGGTATGCAGTTTATATAACATGCACTCTGCAATTTGGGTCACATGTATATGAAAACCACATTTCTGCCTGAGAATTGGAAGAATGACAGTGTTAGTATTTCCCTATATAGAAAGTAAGATAGCGGAAGTAAATGCAAAAACTCCATGTGGATAATTTATAAACTATGCCAGGGAAGTGTGGCTTTACACCAGGAGGAGGATGTGCAGAGCCAATGTTGGCTCTTCAGCAAGTCATTGAGAAATTTGTAAATGTGAGAAAGCTTATTGTACAATCATTGATTTAGAATGTATGTGATAATAAATAGGCCTGAATGATGGAATGTTCTGTGGAAATATGGAGTTGAAATTTGCTGAATGTGTTAAGAGTAGTGTATGATGAAAGCA
Organism: Candoia aspera; assembly: GCF_035149785.1. NCBI lineage: Eukaryota > Metazoa > Chordata > Lepidosauria > Squamata > Candoiidae > Candoia > Candoia aspera. The sequence continues at coordinate 46,616,746 of NC_086159.1, forward strand.
AAGTGTGTGTGAGAATAACTAAAATGCTTAGTGAATGGGTCAGCAATAGTATTTTGATTTGGTATGCACTTACAGTAGCTCCAAGTTTGGTAGAAGACCTGTTTTTATCCTGCAACAACCCTGTGGTGTAGGTTTGGCTGAGAACGACTGGCCCAAAGTCACCCAATGGCTGGGGGTGGATTAGAAACTGGGTCTAGCCATTCCTAGTCCAATACATTCTACACCAGACTGGCTCTCAATAAAATAAGAATATGTGATGTTCCTTTCTTTGTTTATTGTATTTATGAAAAAATGTACATCACAGATGTGCTGGTTGGGGTTATGTTTGTATTGTAGATAGTACAATACAGGAGTTTCTGAGAGCCTGAAAAAGAGATGTGAGAAATTTAAAGAAGTAAAGGCAAATTTAAAGAACCAAATAAAGCAATATATGGGCATGTTGGATGCTAGTTTAGTATGCTAGGATAGAAAGGTATGGAAAAATATGGTGACTGGGGTTCATGTAATCTAGTTTTTAGCTGTGTTTCCTTTGCTTTTTTTTTTTATCTCATGATTTTATTTCTTTCTCTTTTTTACTTTCTTATTTTTGGTCTATATAATGTTGCTTATCCTGAAAGGGAATAGTGTGGGTATGAATGTATGTATGCAACCTATATTAGAGCAATTAAAATATAATAATAACATTCATTTTACTCATTTAAAGAACAAGAGGAAAAGGAAAACGAATACAAATGAGTATGCATTTATGCAACATTCACGAAGAGAAGGCTTGGGTTATAATATATATAACCCGATTGTGCAGAGAGGGCATGCTGCGGACCCCGTCTCTAAGACAACTTCATTTGGCGGGATCCTGGAAGCGGGCCTTCTCTGCAGTGGCGCCCGCCCTATGGAACATGCTGCCCCGGGAGGTGAGATTGGCCCCATCGCTCCTGGACTTTCGGAGGAGTCTGAAGACCTGGTTCTGCTGCCCCGCTTGGGGCGGAGAGGGGAATAGATCTACATGGGGATGGCTGCTATAGACCACTCCTCCCACATTTGGACTGCTTTAGATTCTTTTGCCACTTAGACTTTTTTTATTTTTTATTCTGATTTATATTATTTATTATTGTAATTTTATACTGTGGATTTTATTATTGTTGTTTTAATTGATTACTGTAAACTGCCCAGAGTCCCCCCGATGGGAGGAGATAGGTGGGGACTAATTAGATAGATAAATAGATAAATAATGATGTTAATCTGTTCATGAGAACATACTGAATTAATCTAAGGTTTGGATATTGCAGGTTTTGTTTAATGAGGTAGTGATTAAACCAGCCATGCAAATCTCTGATGGGGTTATTTATTTATTCATCTATCTGGTTTGAATGCCACCAATTATAAACTGATTGTAAGTAGTCTTCAATCCAGTAACAACTGAAAATATAATAATATCATCTACCACAAAACATAACAATATAATAAGCAACGATCATATCACACTGAGGAAAATCATCTGAAACAACTAATCAGTACTTACTGGGGTGGGGGTGAGGTGGGGAACCTGGCTCACAATCAAAGCCCAAGTATTTCCTGGAAAATCTTAATCTTTGTGCTGCCCTAAACCTGGGGGAAAGATGTTGCATAGGAAGCAGGCAGAAATGGAAAAGGTCCGCCTTTCTGCCCCCCTTACTCTAAAAGTAGGAACCCCAAATGAGCTCCCTTTCTTCAGTCTTATTGGATGTACAAAAATGGCTGGGAGCAGATAGTCCTGAAGCTGTCCAGGTTCTGAACCCCATAAGACTTTAAAGGGACAACCAGCACCTTGATTGTACTCAGAAGCCAACCAATAACCAGTGCAGTTCCTAAAGCAGAGCTGTTTTTAGGCTAAAGAAGATGTGCCCTTAACTCTTTGAGCTGCTGCACCAGAGTTCAGCTGTAGCTTCTGAGTATTCTTTAGCGGTAGCCCCATGTAGAGCGCATTGCAATGATTCGAACAGGAAGGCATGAATGACGGTGAACAAGAGTCAAACAGAAGTTCCAGTGTCACTCTCAGAATTCCTTATCAGAACCTTACTACCATCCCTTCTTATAGGAATGGAACCAGCACCATTGCTTATCTTTAAGATTCTCCATTTTGCATAGAACATCATTAAGGCAACACATTATCTTAAGCTACTGAGCTGGTTGCATCTATCTGCACCCACTGGCTGTCTCTTGGTTGGCTAGCTAAGATTTGAACCAAGACTGTGATTTTATTTGTTCAGAAAAATCCCAAGAATTAACCAATTATTAGATTATTATAGTTTACATATTATATTTGCATTTTATTAATAACATTAACAATTAATTAATGTTTATTATTAATATTATTAATAAAGATTATTATTGCAGCATTATTGCCATTATTAGAGTCAGTTTGGTGCAGTGGTTAAGGTGCTGGCCTAGAAACCAGAAGACTAAGAGTTCTAGGCCTCCTTAGGCATGAAAGCAGGCTGGGTGATTTTGGGGAAATAAGGGCAAACTATCCCTTCATTCTCTGGATGAAGACACAATGCTCTGTTCACATATTATGTTAAACTTGGCTATTTAAGCCACAGACTTCTGAAAATGGATGAAGCCAGGTTTGGTCTTCTAAAATCTCTGAAAATTGTACAGAACTGAACCAAATTTGGTGTGTGGGGAGAAGCTATAAAAAGAGAGAGAGAGAGAATTAAAAAATGGCATATATCCTGCTGGGAGTTGCAGAGATCCCCCCCATCCAATTCTCCAATGCATCCATATTAAAGAGGAAGTTGGGCATAGGCTCAAGATGCTGCTGATGACTCCTAACTCCCTCTTCCTTCACAGTCCCTATTATTGAAGGAGGCAGTGGAACTCTTCCTTCTCATTACGTCATCACCGGATCCCACCATTCTGGACAATTATTGTCCAGCTTCCAATCTTTTCTTTGTGGGGAAGGTTGTGGAGAAGGTAGTTGGATGGCAGTTCTGGAGGATCTTGAAGGAAATGGATTATCTGTACCTATTTCAGTTGAGTTTTAGATAGGGGTATACTGTGGGGTCAAGACTGGTTGTACTTGTCAATGGCATTTGGTGGAGCTGTGATGGGGGTGGTGATCCTTGTGTTCCCTGATCTCTCAGCAGCCTCGGATACTGTTGACCGTGGTATTCTTCTGGACTGGCTGTGGGGACTGGGAGTGGGAGGCACTGTGGTGAAGCAGCTTGTCTCCTTCCTCAGTGACTGTTCCTGTTGATGGGAGGGGATAGATTGTGCCCAAGGGGCCCCACTGTTTGGTGTCTCAGGGCTCAATGCTCTCCCTCCTCCTGCTCAACATCTGCATGAAACTGTTGAGTGAAGTCATCTATCAGTTCGGGGTTTGGTATCATCAGTACACTGATTTTATAAAGTGGGAACTGGGCCTGGTCCTTGTCAGGTTTGCAGGGTCAAAGAAAAAGGTCTTAGAAGTAGGCTTTTGTTTTATTTTTGGCATGAATAGTGCAATTTATAAGGAAATGTGTCCTTTTAATTATAGTGCAGTTCCTGTATTACCCTTCAAGATTACTGGCACAAACTTGCCTACAGAAAACATGGCTTCCCCTTTCTTTTTAGTGGCTGAAAATGATCTGTAGGTTGAATTTGGTACAATCCCTGTTAACATGGAGTTCCATTTATACACTGGAAAACAGCCCAAACAATTGGGAAGGAATGTCTGTGGTTTATTTTGAAGCTTCAGTGGGATATTCTTGAAACTCATCATAGAAATCTCTTTGGTGATTTGTCATCAGCTAATTTCTGTATGATGAGATAACAAGATGGTTTTCAATGAAATACCTCAGCCTCTATAACACTTTTGTTGCCACAAACACAGAAGAGATTTTAAACAGTGTTTCTCACAGAGTAAAAAAAAGCTCTCTACAGGAAACAAGATATGTGTTACACAACAAGCTTTGCCTTTGAAAAGAAATGTAACCACATCTATCAATACTGAAAAATCAGTTCTAAATGCTATGAAATATGGAAATCCTAAGAGTTAAATGCAATTATGCAAACACACTTTCACACACACACACACACATGCAAACACAGAGGTATACCATGTAAAATAACATCTTAAAATATTTACTTATACAGCTACTGTGCCATTGTCATGGTAGATCAAGTTGCAAATATGGATGTAGAATATGATACGATAATGCTCCTCTCCATCCCCAATTTTAATGGAGACTGCCATGTAACCAGCTAGCTTAAAAGGGGAACACTTCCATTGTTTGCAGAAGATACTCTGGAAGTAGGTATGAATTTCAGGAGAGTTTAGAACTATAGAGCACCCACCAAGAATCTCCTCTATTTTTTGAATGCTGTGCATCAGTGTTTTTGTTAAGACAAATTCTTTCCTCCTCCCCCCCCCTTCTCCCTGTAATGCCAGAGTAAACAAATCAATAGGTGTGAAAAAGTCATGTTTATCTGTTGATGTGTTTTAAATCAAAATTCATGTATGCATAGATACCAATTAAGGTGCAAAAAATAAATAAATCATAGGATGTGTAATATACCCACGTATTTCCTATGAAAGGTAGTATATGTTGCCATTTTATCAGCATTTTTGCTTGTTTTGCTGAATGCATGAGTTTCAGTTGTTTTGCTGAGTGCTTGCCTCCTCTTGGAAAGTAGATGGTCATTTTAAGCTTTTAATCTGTATACATCATACTACATTGTCAAAGTTCACATACTCTTTCTACCTTGTGGCAAAGTGGTCCTAAATCAGATAGTCAAAAGCCCCTCAGAAACTTCAAATTTGGAAAGGGTGATAGAAAAGAATTTTAAAATGGAAATCAGTGGAGTCAGCTTGCATATATCCATAGATGTAGTGGCGTGAGAAATTTTGGGTGCGCCAAGGGCAACACATATAACACCTTTGCTGTGGGAACTGCATTGTGAGCCAGTCTGCTTCCAGGTCCAATTCAAGGTGTTGGTCATTATCTTTAAAGCCCTGCATGGCATGGGTCCAGGTTACCTGAGGGACTGCCTCATCCGCATTAACCATCCCACTTGGTCAGGCAGAGAGGGCATATTGCGGGTTCTGTCTAGAATGTTGATTGGCAAGTCCCAGGAAGACAGCCCTCTCTGCCGTTGTCCCTGCCCTATGGAACACTCTTTCTCCAGAGGTGAGGTGGGTCCCCACTCTCCTGGCCTTCTGGAAAGGGGTGAAGACCTGGCTCTGCCATCTTGCATGGGGCATGAGGAGGGATAACCAAACCTGGGAGTGGCTTGCACCCTGAAGATGTTTCCTGGAAATTAAATTAAGAACTTCTTACCATCTCCCTCTTGGAATATATTATTTATTTATGAAGATTGTATTGTTTTATTGTTTTTTAACTAATATTTTATTCCTGTTTTATTGTAAACCTCCCAGTTAAATAAATAAGTAAATAATCCAAACCTCTACAATTATGTCAAACATTTCAGAGACACACAAATGCATGTCACCTGCAGTCATGGATTTATGGCCCTCAGCATACTCTGTTGGAAAATGAAAGTCACTTCAAGAAGTATATTGCTGTAAGAAAAAGTGATCTGTGGACCTATCTCTCAGTTTCATAACTGGTTAAACTATTTAATTGGGTAATAAATTAACTGGCAAATCTGCTGATGTTAATGGGCTCATTAAGTTGAGTATTTAGTTAAGTCTAAAGCACTGTGTCAATTTCTTATGTGACCTCAGGGTGAGATTGGGTTAAGTCTCCCCTCAGCCAAATTCAGCTCTTGATGATTTTGTGGGCATAACAATGGACAAAGGTCCATAGGGTATAGGCAGAAATTTCAAGATGGCAGCCATGACGATGCAATCAAAGTGACTGATGCCCATACAAAGCAGACACAACTTCAGTTGCACCACTGTGGTCATTATCTTGATATTTTGACCATCCTCTTAGGGCACCCCTGTCCATATAGTTTTCTTGGAAACAAAATGGTAGTGACTTGTCATTGCATTCTTCCACTATGTTTTTTGACTTCCCAGGCTAGCCTGCAGAGCTAGGATTTCCTGGCAGTATTTCAGTCTAAACACTATCCAGCCCAACCCACAGAAAAACAAGTTCTTCTTCCTTTTCTGGGCAAAAATCAGTCTTTTAGCGAATTGTATGGAATGTCATTTTTCTCACTTAGACAAATGAGCTGTAGTTGCTATTTAAATAAAACTGCCAAACTTATAAAGTAATGCCTCAGTTATTCCTGCTTGGGTATGCACTTGTCCAGCATATGGATGACATGACCTGCCCACCCGGTCTGTGCCCTCATCAGCAGTGTGTGGACTGATAGTAGACTTGCTCTAGAGGGAACTTCAGTGTCTGCTACCTTATCTAGCCATCCAATGCCTAATATTCTGCAAAGACAGGTCATGTGGAAATGGTTGAGCTATCCTGCATGCCTTCAATACGCAGTCCATGTTTCACAAGCATAAAGAAGGGTAGTGAGTACCACAGCTCTGTAGATGTTCAATTTTGTTGCTGGACTAATTCCTTGATGTTCCCCCACAGTGGAGTGCAGTCTACCAAAAGCAGAACATTTCTTTGCTATTCTGCAGTTAACATCTGTATCTATGGTCACTATCTGGGAGAGGGTGCTGCCAAGGTAAATGAATTGGTCCACTGCCTGTAGTTTTTGCCCTTTGATTGTGATTTTGGGTTTTGTGTATGATGCATGAGGAGCAGGCTGGTGCATGATTTTGGTCTTTTGAATATTGATGGTGAGTCCAAAGTTGTCACAAGCCGTAGAGAGTTTGTCTATACTGATTTGCATCTCTGGCTCTGAGCCAGTCTTCAGGGCAAGGAGGAAGTCTCTCAGAACAGTTTCCTTCACTCTGATAGTAGCTTGAGGTTTCCTCAGGTTGATGAACTTCCCATCCACTCTGTACTTGAGGCTGATTCCAGCATCACTGACCTGAGAGACATCATTCAGCATGGCAATAAATACTATGCTGAACACTGTGGGTGCAAGCACAGAGCCCTGTTTAACACCATTGGTGACTGGGAATGCCTTAGAGGAGTCTTCACCATCCAGCACTCTGGCCATCATGCCATCATGCGTACCATCTGAATGAATTTGGCGGAACAGCCGAACTTTGACATGATCCTCCACAGGCCTTGTTGGCTGACAGTATTGAAGGCTTTTGTGAGGTCAACAAACGTTGTATAGAGTTCACAATTCTGCTCCTGATACTTCTCCTGCAGTTGGCGCACAGCAAAAATCATCCCATGACCTCTGCTGAAACCACACTGTGACTCTGGCAGCAAGCCCAGCTCCAGATGAGTGACCAGATGATTTAGCAGAACTCTTGCAAGGGTTTTTCCTGTGATGGAGAGCAGCAAGATTCCTCAGTGGTTGTTGCAGACTTGTCGATTGCCTTTCCTCTTGTAGAGGTGTATGATGGATGCAACTTTAAGTTTCTGAGGAATTGATCCTTGCTTCCAAAAAGACTGGAATAACTCGGTGAGTTTCTTTATAAATACAGGATCACCGACTTAGAATATCTCCACAGGTATGGCATCTGCCCCTGGGGCTTTGCCATTGGATAACTGACTGACAGCTTCTGTGACTTCACCTATTATTGGTGGGTCATCCATGGCACTGTTGATGTCAACCTGGGGAATCCTGTCTATCACCTCTTCGTTAATAGATGACGGTCAGTTGAAGACAGCTTCAAAGTGTTCAGCCTATCCCTGCAGGATCTGAGACTTCTCTGTAATGAGAGTTGTACCATCTATATTCAGGAGGGGGGAACTCCCAAGAGACTGAGGTCTGTAGAGAGTGTTAAGGGCTTCATAGAACTGTTTCAAGGAGTTTCTATCAGCACATCCCTGTATTTCGTCTGCCTTGGTGCTTATGCAGGCAACTTGCATTTTACACAGTTTATTCTGGACTATCCTATGAGCACTGGTAATGCATCTTTCTTGGCAGCTGACGATAAGTCATGGACATGATGAAGGTGAAGCTTTCCAACAAGTAAGCCTGTATCTCCACATCATTCTCATCAAACCAGTCATTCTGCTTACGAGTAGAGGGCCCTAGCATCTTCAGTGCAGATGAACGGACAACGTCCTTGAAGCATCTACAGCTTCCAATGTATCCACACCAGCAGCTTCATCACTTGCACACCTTTTAAAAAATTTATTCTTTTTTTTGTTTTTGAAAACTGATGGCAATGATGATGCTGAGACTAGTGTATAATTTGGATTTAAGTGAGGGAGAGTTGTGCACTGTCAACCTCACCCTGTCTTCCCAATTCCCATCTGAGTCCAGTGGCAAGACACAGTCAAGACAACCAGAGATGGGATTAGGTGCAGTGTATGACCAGGATGTCTTTTGTGCCTTGTTGTGCTCTTTGCGTTCCATGACACTTGCAGAGACTGCCTTCATGACTGTTGGGCCTCCCAATGGTCTCATCTGCTCAATACACTGGAGTCTCTCTTCACATGCTGGGATAGGCAGCTCCCTGTCTCACTGAGGGTTTAAGACCCATTGGCTACCCTCACCTGGTTTAGCTGGCTTGTCAAAGCCGTTGCCCAGGCTGTGGCCACTGTTGCCTGAAAACAGCTAGGGGGAGCCACAGGTGAGAGCTGAGTGCCAGGTGGGGACCCAAGGTGGGTGAACTGCCCAGAAAGGACGCAACATGTTCCCCCACCAAGGTGCTACCCCTCCTTGACACCCCATACACCCCTCAATAAACCATACACCTTACATGAAAGTTTTTACTTGTTCAGTAATGTATAATGTTGTTGGGATAAAAACGTGCTTGGGGCAGGGAATGAATAAATGAACAGACCATGTGAAGGGTCATCCCAAGACATTTTAGTACTGGAAACAAAGGGAAGCTAATATTTCTGCAAAGTTGTAATGCCCACTTCCATTTGAGGGGAAGGGGCTAATTTAATTAGCACTGTGCAAATCAGAGGGCACATGGCCTTCTCTTCTACAAAAATTTACCACCACTCTGCAGCTGCTTCCTAAAGCAGCTGCCTCATTCTGACTATTGATTCAGTCAGCTCCATAAGAAAGGAACAAAATTGTCCTTATTTTCACTGATATCACCACCTATAATAACTTAAATATCTTGAAATTTTGACACTTTAAAGCTGAAATCCTAAGTATGCTTTCTAATCTCAAAGAAAGCCCCATTGCATTTCACAGGGATTGATCTCAAGTGGACATATAGGACTTAAGTGTGTGTTGCTTACAAGAAAGAGCAATTGCCCCATTAATCTTAAAAGATGTGTTATCATGTAATGCCTTTATTCAACAAAGGGGCATCTTTCCCCCCTGTCACTTACTGCTTATTGGTATACCTTTCTGTTTCTAAGATTGTGGTCTGGGGCACATTATGATGATATGGCAATTTTATGACATGAATGGAATTTCCTGTGAAAGTCCCATAGCATGCAGTACAAAGTGAAATCAAACTGAAAGCTTTGACACCTGAGGATTACAACTGCAGCTTTCACTTTCATTTGCTGAGTTTGTCATTTACAAATCCTGGATCTGCAGAGAAATGAAAGACTTTCCTGTCCAGTTCCTAGGCCAAAGGTTAGTATATATCATCCCAAGAAATCCATTCTACATATGCTTAAATCATTTATAAATGACTGAAATAAGTCAGGGCACTCACTGTCCAGAGGAGATATTATAACTTCTTCAAACAATCTAATAACATCTGCTTCCCCCCTTCTTTATGACAGTATTTATCCTACATGTATTAGTGGGTTGTTAAAGCCTTGAAGAACTCTATCCAATGGGACAAAGAAATGAAGAAAAATCAAATCCTCTGACAATATTTGAATGAACTAAAGATTAAGACTGTTACAAGTAAAAGGAAGGAATATAAAGTTGGTTTATTTGATCAAGGTTAAAACACTGGCAACCCTTTAGGGACTTTCTGCTGATACCAGGACTGAAAAGATGATGTTTTATGGATTTATGTTTGATCAGAGGTGGGCTATAGGATGAAGATATAAATGTTCGTAACCTTAGAGGGGTGAAGAGTCACTAAATTTGTTTATACTTGTGATGATGGTTGGAAGTCACATTTTTGTATACTTCTTTTCTTTTTATTATATTCTTACTTTTCTCTTTTCTCTCTTTCTTTTTTGCTTTTTTCTTGCACTTTTTACTCCTTTCTATTCTCTTTTCTTTAAGTTTGGTTTGTATTAGATTTTGCTATTATAATCAAAATTCTTAATAAAAATGGATTGTGCTACTAACATCAGATCTCTGGTTTCTTCTTTTTAACTTAACAGTTTGGCCATGATTCAGTGGACTATAAAACACAGTTAAGTCTACCAAAAACCATAATTAAAAATGTAATGCTATGCATATTTTCTAGAGAGCAAAACCTCTTGAACTCATTAGGACTTAGATATGCAGGTCCATATATGAAATCTTTTCATCCAGCAGATGCCAGTATAAAATGACTTACTGTACCATTTGGGCAAAATAAATATTTGAATTAATTGAATTAATATAAATACTGAGTAAGTGTTGAATTAAGCAGCTAAAAAAACCCCAGAACTCCCAAATGAACAAAGCCTTTTGCAGCAAATATAGCAAAGCCACTCCAGGGATGTTTGTGTGTGTACAGTGTGTGCATGTGTGTGTGTGAGAGGGAGGGATATGATCTATTGGATACTTTTATATGTAGCCAAAGCATTCAAAATGATCGACTATTTTAAACACTCCTGGACCAAAACAACAAAAAAACCCAGAACAGCCCAGATAGCTGAACTGTCTCAGCCATTGGTTCATCCCCAGGAGCAGGTAGAACAAGACGGCTAGACGGGCACCCTTATGTGAAGGAAAATGGGGGCAGGAGGTGTTTAACAAACAGCTCTCTCAGGCACTAGTGGTCTGTTTAGGAACAAATGATATGAACATCCTGATTTGGCCTCCTCCATCCTCTTTCCCTTCATGTCACATAAATCTTCAAGGAAAAAGAATGATTTCCTGGCTAAAATCTCTATTTGTCTCTTTGGAGGTCTCTTGAGAAGCAAATAGTAAGAGATTCCTGGCTTGTCTTCTACTGCCTCCCCTCCCCCCAGAAGCTGCTGTATCAGCTGAATTTTCCCAGGCTAGTAAAAGTCTTCCTGAGCACGATGAGCAAACTATCTGGGTTTCCTCCTTTCTGCCTTGCTTTCCAAGCACAAGGATCTTTAAGCAGACTTTGAGGGAACTGAGGATGTTTGAATGCCATCACTGACTATGGTCTCATAATGTTGTGGTTTACGTTTACAGGAAATTACATGGCATTGTTATTATTAGGCCTTAACCTTTAAAAGTACACTTTACGGATCTAAGTGTAAACCACAATAGACAAATATATTCTCTTGCAGACTGTGGAGAATGATAATTATCTCTTCTGTCAAATAATGTGCATTTATTTGCCCACAATTTGCAGATGACCTTTTTGACAACCATTTTCCATACCTTGCTCTGAAGTAGAGGAAAAATATGAAAAGAGTGACTGAGTGAGAGTTGGCAGCATTAGAACTGCATACAGTTTTGGACCAACGGGATTCATATCCAGGACTGAGTAAAATAGAAGTGGAAGACGAGTTGTAGCTATTTTACTGGGCTTGTAAATTGCATAATACAGTCATAACAAACTCTGACTAGTACACATGCCCAGTGCAGTAATTGGATTAAAAACAGATACATAACAATTTATAATTCCAAGCTCCAAGACATTGATTAACAATCAAATTCCATACAGACATATATATAATTAATATACATAATTAATTGTCATACTTATAATTACAACACTTCTGATATGGTAGACAGTCTGGGAAAGACACCTTGCCTTTGGTGAGTGAAAGGAGAGAGGGCTAACAAATATTTTAAAATATTTGTATATATATTTATATATACAATTTTTTTTAATCCATTCAATCGTGTCCAATTCTCAAGACTGCCTGGACAAGTCCCTGCAGTTTTCTTGGCAAGGTTTTTCAAAAGTGGTTTGCCATTGTCTCCTTCCTAGGGCTGAGAGAAAGTGACTGGCCCAAGATCACCCAGTTAGTTTTGTGTTCATGGTGGGACTAGAGCTCACAGTCTCCTGGTTTCTAGACTTGTGCCTTAACTACTGCACCAAACTGGCTCTCATATATACGAATTTTTGTTGTTTATTCGTTGTCGCTTCCGACTCTTCGTGACTTCATGGACCAGCCCACAACAGAGCTTCCTGTCAGTTGTCAACACCCCCAGCTCCCCCAGGGATGAGTCCGTCACCTCTAGAATATCATCCATCCACCTTGCCCTTGGTTGGCCCCTCTTCCTTTTGCCCTCCACTCTCCCTAGCATCAGCATCTTCTCCAGGGTATCCTGTCTTCTCATTATGTGGCCAAAGTCTTTCAGTTTTGCCTTTAATATCATTCCCTCAAGTGAGCAGTATATAGTGAGAGCTAACGAACATATACTACACTTGACCTTAGCCAAAAGGCGGAGAAGTGATAACAAATATATAAGTGGAGGTTTGTCCAGAGTATGGGTGATTTGGATATTTCAGACCCAAAAGATGCTGTCCTGGGGTTCAGTGATTTGGGTGCTTCAGAGAAGGGGGCAGTATTTAACAAATACTGGTTTAAGTGGCAAAAACACTTTTAATTTCATTTAAGTAAGAGGAAACTTAAGTAAAAGGAAAGCAAAACCCCTTTCATTACATTTAAGTAAGAGGAAACCCTCTTGGGTGCAGATCAAAGCCCTTTGGACCTTTTCAGACTTCCAGACATCTCCCATACAAGGCAAGGCAGATGTCTACAGATATTCTGCTTAAATTTCCTGCCTTTCATTTCTTACCTATGTCTTTCTCCACTTTATTTTAGCTCCTCAACATACCTAAACACTGTGACAAGAGAGCAACTTAACAGCTCTAGGAGTATGCAAATCAGTAACAACCCTGTCCATTTTACTATCTGTATTATTTATTTATTTATTTATCCTTTTTTTTTTTTATCACTGCCCATCTCCTCCATACGAGGGACTCTGGGCGGTTCACAATAAAACAGTTTAAAATTCAATAAAACCATAAATAATATCATTCATCAATAAATATCAGTCAAGCACTCTTCCAGTCTAACAGATTTTCCTATGGATTTAAAAAAAATCTATAGAAAATGTGTGTATGTGTGTGTGTGTGTTCACAACATTTGGAAGCTTCCTCTTCTCAGACCCTTTTTTTCTTTCTTCTTATTTGCAAATTTTTGAATGAGAGAAGACTAATGCTAGCTAGACCAGGTCTGATAGATCAGCAGAAAACCCAGTATTACTCCCAATGGAATCTGCATCTGAATAAATAGCCAACCAAACAAATACTCAATAAAAATTAAGCAATATTCAACTGGAACTCAGGCAAAAACGAATTATCCATGACCAGAAGCCTAAAACATTCTAAATAAGTGAATGAAATTTTTTAACCCATCTTATTTTTGCAGTTAAACTGTAGAACACGATTCCTGCATGATTCTTGCTAAACTGTACACCAGTAAGTCCAAAGAGATCTAATAAAAAGACTCAGTAAAACAGAAGCTGTCTGCATTATGTTCCAGGCCAAGCAGTCTCTGAAAAAGAGGTTAGAGATGGTCACTGTGAACGGGGTTTTTTGGGATTTTTGCTAACTTGGCCACCTGTACTCCAAGACTCACATTCATCCTATCATAGAAAAGTGGTATTTAGAAATCTAATAATACATTTTATAACATGCTAAAAACATCTGTTTTACTTCTGGCCATTAAATAATTATCATTATTCAGATTCAGTTTCTTCTTAGTTTAATAAGATGTCTTTGCAGCAGATCACAGCACTGTATTTCTTGACCCTTCTGGTCCCATTCTGGTTATTTTAGGGGGCCCCTGCTTTGTCATACAATTGTTGCATGAAGTCCTGACTTGGCATTTCCCTTAACCAAATGTCATTAAGTCATTTTTCAAACCATAGATTGCTGAACAAGCCATGGTGTCCTGGTTCTCATATAACACCAATCTTCGATGAGTGTGTACTGCATGCCAAACCAGACCAGACCAGACCAAGCCAAACTTATTTTTATTTTATTTTATTTTATTATTTTTATCCTGACTTAGTGATGTGTGCAAACCAGATTGAGGAATGAAGCTGGGAATTTTAGAAGTCAATCCAACATAACTGGAGGGAGGGTTGTTGTATAGGGGAAGTTGGATAAAGAAACCCATGATGAAAATGTTGTAAAATGGGTCATGCTTACAGGTCTAATGGGAATTGGTATTTGAGTTTTTGGTATTTTTGTTTTGGCCAGTGGTGCAACCAGATAAATGTTTGTGCAAGCCATACATTCACATGCCAGGATGACAGTTTTCTTGCTAAAATGTCTGTGGGCAGGTTTTTTTCTCTGTACATTTTTGAGTGGGTGTAATTTCAAAGAAAAGCACACAAACAGGAAAAAGAACTACATCCAGACTTAGCGCATTTGGGACAGAGACTGATAGTGCATTTTTATAAGTAGGAGTCTAAAGCCCCATGCAGTGGAATTAGTGGGAAGGCCTAGAACACATATTAATATAAAAATGGAAGAAGGTTAAGCTATTAAGATCAGGGTCTAAAAATATCTGCCTGCATTTCTCCAGAAAACCACATAATTGATCTATGCATTCATATATCTATGGTATATAAATGATATATGAATCAGACTAAAAATCAATGAACTCCAGCTAGTTCCCACAGAACCTCTGACCTGAGGTAAGAATTGTCTATGATTCCTGTATATATACCTTAGGACAATAAATTCACATTAGTTTCCCATTTATTCATTCATTCATTCATTCATTTCCATTCGGTCATGTCTGATTCTCGGAGACTGCCTGGACAAGTCCCTGCAGTTTTCTTGGCAAGGTTTTTCAGAACTGGTTTGCCATTGCCTCCTTCCTAGGGCTGAGAGAAAGTGACTGGCCCAAGGTCACCCAGCTGGCTTCGTGCCTAAGGTGGGGCTAGAACTCACAGTCTCACAGTTTCTAGCCTGATGCCTTAACCACTACACCAAACTGGCTGTCTTTCCCCTTTTTAATACCTTCTTAATCATGCACCCAGGATGGCTAACCATTTTTTTCCTCATCATTTTAATTAGGGTCAAGAAGAGAAATTTTCCTTCATTTTAGGTACCAGTTTTCATTCAATTTAATGAAATAATTTATTTAAAAGGAGAAGAGAATTTGGGAGAAATTTCAGTGGGGATATGTGGGGTTCTTGCAGTTATTTAGTTACAGGCTTCCCAAGTGGTATGTGTGTAAATGCATAAATGCATGTCTATTTATCCTGTCTTTCTCTATACATTCATTTTTCCAATAGTCTACGGCCTCTCTTGTTACATTTAGCTATGCGTTATTCTGTGAGGGTGTGTGTTTTTGAACAAGCTCATCAGTATACAGAATACTGTATTGAAAAGCTGCTCTTTCAGTCCCTCTGATCATTATGCTTAACTGTAATGAATTTAACATTTGGCTATACACTGGCAACTGGCACGGCCACACAATTATTAAACAACACAGTGCAAGTTTTACAGTACGTGCTACAGAGTTGCAAAAGCATTTTGATCCCTTGTTCAATTTGTTTCTTTTTATTAATGGTGTGACATAATAATCCCTTCCTGATTTCTTGTGATATACAGTAGTGCAGTAAGTAGTATGAGACTGAGTTCTAGGCCTCCTTAGGCATGAAAGCAGGCTGGGTAATTTGGGGCAAAGTAAGGGCAAACTATCACTCCATTCTCTGGATGAAGCCAGAATGCTTTGTTCACATGTTATGTTAAACCTGGCTATATACATAAGCCACAGACTTCTGAAAATGGATGAAGCCAGGTTTGTTCTTCCAAATTCTCTGAAAACTGTACAGAACTGAACCAAATTTGGTGTGGGAGGGGAAGAAAAAGAAGGAAGGAAGGAAGGCAGGCCCAGTACCAAGCTATGGAGGCCTCTTAAAATAAAAGTATTAACACTGAAAACAACACAAATTTGAGTGGCAAATACATTAAAGAATTGTTTGCTATTATTGTAGTCCTTCCAATGCAGGTAGTAAATGGGGCCCTGATGGGTGGACACTGGACAAATGAACCGGGTGGGCCGGATGCAGTCTGGTGACTCAGCAGTGGTACAGCCCTGCTTTATTTGCTTCTTGATTTTTTTTTTAATAAAAAATAAAATATTACAGTAACTTGCACTACAATACTTTGTGCGTGGTTAAACTTCAAGGAAAATGTTTCCTGAAACCAGCCCCCAAATATATTAAAAAAAAAAATCAAACTATAGCTTTACTGTACATATTTCTCATGGTACTATGTCACAGATCAGAACCACACTGGCCACTGAAGCCAAGGAATTTACACCATGATGTAAGGTGATATGTGCTGTATCCTGTCCTATTGCTGCTGCTTCTGGTACTGTTGCTTTAGTATTATTAGCCAACCTGCAAGGTCTCTTCTTGCAGAACTGGTGCTTATATTTTGCTAGAGATTATGAGAGCTCAGTTCCAGTTCCAAGATCTCAGGATCAACTCTTGGATCATGTAATAATGAGAATAGTGGTAAATGAATCTAGAGTGTTGCTTCTTTACTTGCAATATTTTACACTACTTTTCAGCCTAAGGGCTTATGTCCTCCTACCTACAGCATGAACATGCGCCAGGAACCATTCCTCATGCCAAGTCCTCAGAACATTGCCTTCATCTCATGAGATGAGAGACAGCACAAAGGAGACAGAAGGAACCCTTCAGGAATTTGGGAGCCACACTAGATTGCCTGCACTTGAAGACTGACAACAGAACCCTTTCTCAATTGTCTAGTTTTGTAAGAAGTCAAGCTGGTCTTTACTGCAGGGGTCCAACGCTTTTGATATGAAACACTTTGCCAACCAAAGTCCACCAAGTGCATGACTACCAGCCTTTAGGAAAGCCTCCAAACCAAATGCTTTTCTTAACTTAAGTTCATTTTAGAACACTACATTTTATAAGCATGGTATAAGTTAGTATTTCTGAGTGAAGCGGCTGTCATCGGCATTTATTAATTCTGATGTTTGTTGTGTTTTTATCTTAGGAACAGCCTTGAGGAGGTGTGGTCTAACATGTTATAAGTAAATAAAAGTTATGGCATGGAGCAGCAGTCCTCTGGCACAATCTTTTGGAACAAATCTTTCAGAAAAGGGAATCATCACAAAACAATGTCTTCAAGCATCATCCTAAACAAATGAGGAATAATACCATGATCTATGATATGCAAGATCCTGAGTAGCCCAGCATGATGAATAGGAACACACATATGGGTGCCATATATTTCCCAGCATAAATTACATCCATGGTAATTGAGGATATCCTAATATATCCTCAATAAGCTAGACCATAAATTGCAACAGAGAATGATTCATTATTTTAATAAAATCTCACAAGCCTGATAGTTTAATTTTTCATTAAAAATTAATATATATACCAGTCTATCAGTTCTAAGCCTTTTGTGTATTATGAATGTTTGAAATTCAAAATACCACAGTAGTATTTTGGGGATTATACTATAAAATGGTATACTGAATGATCAGCCTAGGAAAACATGACTGCATAGGTATTTTCAAACTCCAGTTTATCTAACAAACTTTAAAAGCCACAAGATCATTATGATATTAATGAAGATAACATTGTTTTTCTGAAACCAAAAAAAAATAGATATTGATTTTCCTCAACGTTATTTTGAAATATTTTTACTAAAAATGAAACTTAGAATGTTGTCAACAGTTTATGAGCATTTGCCAAAATAAACGTGAACCTATTAAAATCATGATAAATGTAATACTAATCTCTGCTGAGTTAAGAACACTAATACATATTTCTTCCCTTTTACGTGTGTACCACTCTGCATGAGAATCACATAACTGTATAACTGTTGATTTCTTCTTTAATTTCTAAATGTATTTTGTACTGTATCATGGTGTTTGCAGTGGTTAAATTTAGATGAGATAACAGAAGATATGTCTGCCTGTAAAAGATTATAAACTACAACACAGTAAAAAATGAAAAGATTGAAAAGTTTCATTCTACAGCAGATTTGAGTAAAAGCACCTGTTATCAGAACACCATTGCTTTAACTATGCGGACCTTTGTTGTCAGTGTGATGTCTCTGCTCTTAACTATTTTATCGCGATTTGTCATTGCTCTTCTCCCAAGGATTAAACATCTTCTGATTTCCTGGCTGCACTCAGCATCTGCAGTAATCTTTGCGCCTAGAAATACAAAGTCTTTCACTGCCTCTATGTTTTCTCCCTCTATTTGCCAGTTATCAATCAAGCTGGTTGCCATAATCTTGGTATTTTTGAGGTTTAGCTGCAAGCCAGCTTTTGCACTTTCTTCTTTCACCTTCATCATAAGGCTCCTCAGTTCCTCTTCGCTTTCAGCCATCAAAGTAGTATCATCTGCATATCTGAGATTGTTAATGTTTCTTCCAGTGATTTTAACCCCAGCCTTGGAGAAGATGATGATGCTAGGGAATGTGAAAGGCAAAAGGAAGAGGGGCCGACCAAGGGCAAGATGGATAGATGATATTCTAGAGGTGATGGACTCATCCTTGGGGGAGCTGGGGGTGGTGATGACTGACAGGAAGCTCTGGCACGGGCTGATCCATGAAGTCACGAAGAGTCGAAAGCGACTAAACAAATAAACAACAAAAACCCCGTATCGGAAGTGATAATCCAAACATACGAAACCATAATGTTCACTCTCCATTGATCTTTTATCCAATTTTAGCAGAACTATGCACTGGCATGAAAAGGCAGTTATTTCATAAGGGCCTGTGTTGAGACTCACTCTTGGTCCCTCTCCTCTCTCTTTCTAAGAAATATTTTGCTAAATTCAAGTAGAACTAGTTATAAGGAAAGGATCTATTCATAAAAACAGCATGGCCCAGTCACAGATAAGTGGAATGGGGTTGCATTTCAGCGGAAAATCAGATCAAGGATAATTGTCTCTTCACATCACCATTCTGCTAATACAAGAAGCTATAAAAAGAAACATATCTCATCTAGTTGTGGAGATGCATAGTACATCAACAGCAGTATGGTTATTGGAGGAAAATCTGGGGTATGATGTTGAAGAACTGACTGTTGCTTTTCTTTTAAAATGAATAATTTCTGAGAAAGATGTTCTCCATACTTATGTAATGGCTTTAGAATTTGTCCCATTTTAAAGTTCTTTCATGGCTGAGGCAAATCATGTTGGGAAGATTTGTCTGGATAGGACCTAGATGTAGAAGTATCAGATAGCCAATGCCTGTACGTTTAAATAACAGAAGGCATTTGAAGCTTTTATTGCATGAAGTGACTCATGAGTGTTTGGGTTGGCTTGACAGCCATCACATCTTACCCCCTTTCAGTAGATTGTGGTTGAACATAGGCATCAAAATTGCTTCCATGAAATTCTCTGCATTTTAGAAAACGTAGTAAGATGTCAGGCTGAAGTATGCATGTTTCTTAAGAGGCAGCAGCTTTATGATGCTGTGCTGAAAGGCTGTTATCTAAATCAAAGAGTATACATATTCTTCTTATTAATGAATATATAACAAACTGTTTCTTAAATGATACAATTTATGACTTTTTAAAAAAAATATCTATGATCGGTTCAAACATTGAATGAAAACTTGATTTCTGAAATTTAGTCACTACCTAATTCAGTAAGAGATATCTATGTTCTTTTATATCAATAGTGGGATTATGAACATATAAAACCAGTTTATATAGCCAAATAATCATCATTAAAGGCCAGTAATGCCTGCATGGGAGATATGTTGGGAATTAAGTGTTTCCAGGACAGGAATGCCGATTATGTCAACCACCAACTGTCATATGTCACTAAGCCGGAGAAATGCAAAGCAAGATATCTGTTAAACTATGGGAACAGTGAGAAAAATAAGTACCAGACTTATACCTCAGTGGGCATAAGAAGGCTCTGCACCATCACTTTGAGAGAAGAGCAATCAATTGCTTTAAGTGACTTTGTTCTAATATGTAATAAAGATTCTTCTCTAGTTGTGCTCCATCAGCCGTTTGCACAGCTTCTGACTGAGCCAGGGAGTTTGAGCCAAGGAGACTAACAGACTGCTTGAACGAGCTATCACTCTTCAGAATCATGAGCAAATGTCTTCCTATTTTTTAGATGAGTGATTCCAGTATTTGCACCTGAAATTTATTGTGTTGAAATGTTGTACAGCTTAGCTATGGTGAATTGATGTTGGACTCATTTTTTTTTCCATTAAGAATTTCTGTACAGATTAGGATGTTAGTGTCACAGGCTGTTTCCGTAACTATAACTTTATATTCTTTTGTTACTTTCTATGACTGGCAATTCAGATAACATTGAAAGCAAACTTCGTATTACTTAAATAGATTGTATCAAGTCTGCAAAGTGAACCAGAAAAGCAATCTAAATGGTGGTGAATCCCATGTAAACCACACCAAGAGGCTGACATCTATTAGAGCAGTGACTGATTGAAGATACTGCAACAGGTATCTGGGTTGTTTCCTTTTATTTACAGGTTTTGTATAGCACCCCACTGATACTCTAGGAAGTGCTCAGCAAGACAAAACACAGAAAGGAAAAAAAGAAACACAACATAATTTGATAAAAAGCTATAAAATAAGCAATGGTCACCTAACAACCATAATATAGACCTTCTGGAATAAAATGACCTTCGGGGCCTTTCTAAATGAAAAGACTGTAAGGGTCTGCAGTACTTCAAGAGGCAGGTTGTTTCAGGCTATGGATGCTATAACCAAGAAGTACTGGTGTCTTGTCCCAACCCCAAGGACTTCACAAGGGGTAGGATTCTCAACAGGCTTTCTCTAGATGACCAGAATAGATGAGTAGAATCATGCTTGGTAGAGCCAGGCCCTAATATTTCCTAGTTGAAATGGGATTGTTAACTGTTTTTCTACCTTATGAGCAGCAAAACATTAGAATAGTATGCAATGGCCAGAGCTTTCTGGATTCTGCTGCCTCTGTAAGAATAGGGGTGGGAGAAATGGCTCAGGTCCACACAGTGAGACCTTTGCTTGGAATTCCTTGATCTAAAATCCTTACCATTTATATAAGATCATATTTAAATAATGGTTCTTTAGTATTTAATATTGCCTTTTCTAATCTGGCATCCTCCATACATTGTGGAATGTAACTCACAGCATTCTATGCAGGCTGACCAGGAATGATGGGAACTGTAATTCAACATGTGGACTGTGCCATTTTGGAAAATCTAGTTTAGTTTCCTAGCTGAAAGAAACAATAAGAAATTATTTGATAAGCACTTGGTGCCATAGCTATGCCAGTAGTTAAGTGTCAGGCATGTTTCCTTTCATTCCCTGTCTTTGGTTTCCTAAACTACTCTCCCATACATTCATAGGTCTTCAGTACATGATTAAAATGTTCTGTATATTTCTAATTTTCAGGCTCTTTTTAACCTTCTTAAATCTAGTTTTCCACAATCTACCATCATTAATATTTTAAATACCTCTTCTCACCAAAACCAAAGCACCATTCCTTAATGCTTATTTTTAAAAAAAATTATTGTCTGCTTTCGGTGTTATCTGGTTGGGTTCACAGATTTTATAAGCTATGGTTTGCTTAGCCACAATCTACAGAATAAACTACAATTGACTGGGATCACATAACCTTCTGAATGTCCTCTAGAGTAGAATGCTGGTGTCTAAATGAAATGAAATGAAACCATACATATATAGCAATGAACTGCAAATGTCTGGCTTCCAAACTAAACCAAAATCAAACCAATCCATATTACAGCTACAATGATAGGTAAAGTAGGGTTTTACAGTGCCTGAATCTTCCTTCTTCTCTGACTCTGAAAATACTGGTCTTTCCTTGTTCAACTGCCTTCTACTTCCAGCTAATGTCACCTATATTCCAGGATGATTCTGTCAAATTCAATACCTGCCCACCTACCCCATTTCCTGTTTTCTCATCCTCACTGAAATCAGCCTTACCTAACCAGGTGGTCTCCAAATGACACCACCAATACTTCCTATCCAGAGTGGAAATTCTGGAGTCTAACACATCTAGAAAGCAACAACATTTTGTGATGCTGGCTTTCTAAGCTTGACTCGAGAGCATTAGATGCTTCTAGCTAAGTTGAACCTGCATGAATGTGAATAAATGCACACATTACAAAATGGAAATAAACCTCAAGTGCTTGCTTTCAATTGTAACCAAGCTGGGGAGTTCAGCCCTGGAACATCTTGCTTCTTGGAAAAACGGGGTAACTGTATCACTACATAAAACTGCAGCAATATCCTTGCGGTTTTCGGAGATTTATAAAGCTTTAAATATATTTCCTTCAAGGTAATACCAAAAAATCCTGTGGGGAGAGGAAGGGGTATTTCCAAAGTAATACTATATCTTTTAATGCAAGAGGTTGCTCAAACAACCCTTAAAGTTAGAGGCCTCAGCATCTACTAACCCAATTACCACAAGGATTCATCTAGTCATACCTGAAATATTTAACCTATAGTCACCGCTAAGTCAACAAGTTCTTTAATTGCCATTTCAGAATTTAACTTAGCCATGGAAAAGTTAACATTTTCAATTCTTATGAGTAAATTTCCCCCAAGTGAAATGTGATCACAAAAGCATTTTTTTCTCTTTTGAGTATAAGTTGATCAGAAGGAAGAGATGGTTCAGGATGTTTTGCCTTTAAAGGCAGTTATTTTTCACCAGATGACTTTTCAATGTGAGTGCACCACATCAGAAGTGTCTGTGCCTCAAGGTGTTCATCTAAAATTGTGATTAAAAGTGAATTCTGAAACTTATCCTCATGTCCAGATAAGGACTGCTCACTTGAGAGTGAATTAGTCCCAGAAAAAGCAGCTTCTGAAAAACAACTCAGTGAAGGCTAAGAATGCTCAGTGCCCGGGAATGCTGGCTGGCTAAGGCAGTGTTTCTCAGCTTGGCAACTTTAAGATGTGTGGACATGCTGGCTGAGGAATTCTGGGAGCTGAAGTCCACACATCTTAAAGTTGTCAAGATTGAGAAACACTGGGCTAAGGGATGGACACTGAAACAAGTTTGGAGAGGAAATGAATGGAGAGGCTGGAGCAAAAGGCTACAGGAAGAAATACATAGATATAACATCTCTAATTCATCTTGTCTGATAGCTCATTTCCTCATTCTAAGGGTCAGAAATGAAAGCTTTCATAGAAATCAGTCTCAGGTTTAATGTGACTTGTTTTGTTTGGCGCATCTTCCATTTAGCCCGTTATTTAGGAAGTCAATAGAAAAAGTGTGCATGGTTGTTTGTAAGTATATATTTTGTCAGTATGTACTAATTTCCCATCCTATTTGTCAAAGCTTTATCTGTGCATTTCTGTAATATGAACATTTGTGTGCACATTTTCCAATAGTATAACTGTTTTGGGTGGGTACCAAAAACCTATGCAAATTTCTACTAGGTGATATTTTTTGTGTGCAGGCGTATTTCCATTCCTGTAGAGCAAGGGTGGGCAATGTCTTCCAGCTTAGAGCGTATGCTTGGCTTTTGTGCCCTGTCTGAAGACTGCAGGGGGCATGACCAACTGCCCCATAATATTACTTTACTCAGGAGAGTTGAAATTTTCACCTAAGGGGGCATTGGGTGTTTTTAAGGAGTGAAATTGGGGCTTAAGACACTTGTTTGATTTGTTAAAGCATACCCAGCTACCCCCATATGTAAGAAAGAGCTGAAAATTTTGATGCTGTATATTCTGAATATCATAATTGAGATGCTATGAGGAGGCCAAGTGCAATCCATGCCTTCTAGGTTGTTCATCTATGGTTTATCCATGTGAAATTTGAATAGTATTGTGGAAGTAATGAAGCTCTGAGATTCTTTGCATGTACCATTAACAGGCTGTCATTTTCAATGCAGGCAATGATTAGGAACTGGTCGGTATCCAGCCTAATGTTGGTAAGTTGTTACAAGGCCCTCTTGTTGTTGTTTATTCGTTTAGTCGCTTCCGACTCTTCGTGACTTCATGGACCAGCCCACGCCAGAGCTTCCTGTCGGTCGTCAACACTCCCAGCTCCCCCAGGGACGAGTCCGTCACCTCTAGAATATCATCCATCCACCTTGCCCTTGGTCGGCCCCTCTTCCTTTTGCCCTCCACTCTCCCTAGCATCAGCATCTTCTCCAGGGTGTCCTGTCTTCTCATTATGTGGCCAAAGTATTTCAGTTTTGCCTTGAATATCATTCCCTCAAGTGAGCAGTCTGGCTTTATTTCCTGGAGGATGGACTGGTTGGATCTTCTTGCAGTCCAAGGCACTCTCAGAATTTTCCTCCAACACCACAGTTCAAAAGCATCGATCTTCCTTCGCTCAGCCTTCCTTATGGTCCAGCTCTCACAGCCATATGTTACTACGGGGAACACCATTGCTTTAACTATGCGGACCTTGGTTGTCAGTGTGATGTCTCTGCTCTTAACTATTTTATCGAGATTTGTCATTGCTCTTCTCCCAAGGATTAAGCGTCTTCTGATTTCCTGACTGCAGTCAGCATCTGCAGTAATCTTTGCACCTAGAAATACAAAGTCTTTCACTGTTTCTACATTTTCTCCCTCTATTTGCCAGTTATCAATCAAGCTGGTTGCCATAATCTTGGTTTTTTTGAGGTTTAGCTGCAAGCCAGCTTTTGCACTTTCTTCTTTCACCTTCATCATAAGGCTCCTCAGTTCCTCTTCGCTTTCAGCCATCAAAGTGGCATCATCTGCATATCTGAGATTGTTAATGTTTCTTAAAGCAATTTTAACTCCAGCCTTGGATTCCTCAAGCCCAGCATGTCGCATGATGTGTTCTGCATACAAGTTGAATAGGTAGGGTGAGAGTATACAGCCCTGCCATACTCCTTTCCCAATCTTAAACCAGTCCGTTGTTCTGTGGTCTCTTCTTACTGTTGCTACTTGGTCGTCATACAGATTCTTCAGGAGGCAGACAAGATGACTTGGTATCCCCATACCACTAAGAACTTGCCACAATTTGTTATGGTCCACACAGTCAAAGGCTTTAGAATAGTCAAGAAAACAGAAATAGATCTTTTTCTGAAACTCCCTGGCTTTTTCCATTATCCAGCGGATATTGGCAATTTGGTCCCTGGTTCCTCTGCCTTTTCTAAACCCAGCTTGTACATCTGGCAATTCTCGCTCCATGAATTGCTGAAGTCTACCTTGCAGGATCTTGAGCATTACCTTACTGGCATGTGAAATGAGTGCCACTGTTCGATAGTTTGAACATTCTTTAGTGCTTCCCTTTTTTGGTATGGGGATATAAGTTGATTTTTTCCAGTCTGATGGCCATTCTTGTGTTTTCCAAATTTGCTGGCATATAGCATGCATTACCTTGACAGCATCATCTTGCAAGATTTTGAACAGTTCAGCTGGGATGCCGTCGTCTCCTGCTGCCTTGTTATTAGCAATGCTTCTTAAGGCCCATTCAACCTCACTCTTCAGGATGTCTGGCTCTAGCTTACTGACCACACCGTCAAAGCTATCCCCGATATTGTTATCCTTCCTATACAGGTCTTCTGTATATTCTTGCCACCTTTTCTTGATCTCTTCTTCTTCTGTTAGGTCCTTGCCATCTTTGTTTTTGATCATACCCATCTTTGCCTGGAATTTACCTCCGATGTTTCTAATTTTCTGGAAGAGGTCTCTTGTCCTTCCTATTCTATTGTCTTCTTCCGCTTCCACGCATTGCTTGTTTAAAAATAATTCCTTATCTCTTCTGGCTAACCTCTGGAATTTTGCATTTAATTGGGCATATCTCCCCCTATCACTGTTGCCTTTTGCTTTTCTT
This sequence comes from Candoia aspera, assembly GCF_035149785.1. Lineage (NCBI taxonomy): Eukaryota > Metazoa > Chordata > Lepidosauria > Squamata > Candoiidae > Candoia > Candoia aspera. The sequence goes on from NC_086159.1 coordinate 46,642,597, forward strand.
CTTTCTTGGGCTACTTCTAGTGTCTCAGCAGACAGCCATTTTGCCTTCTTGGTTTTCTCTTTCTTTGGGATGTATTTTGTTGCTGCCTCCTGAACAACATTGCGAACTTCTGTCCATAGTTCTTCCGGGACCCTATCTACTAAGTCCAGTCCCTTAAATCTATTCTTCACCCCCACTGCATATTCCTTAGGAATATTAGTGAGCTCATATCTAGCTGATCTGTGGGTCTTCCCTAATCTCTTTAGTCTGATCCTAAATTGTGCAATAAGAAGTTCATGATCTGAACTACAGTCAGCTCCAGGTCTTGTTTTTACCGATTGTATAGATGTCTACCACCTTTGGCTGCAAAGGATGTAGTCAATCTGATTTCGGTGTTGTCCATCTGGTGAAGTCCATGTATAAAGCCATCTCTTAGGTTGTTGGAAGAGAGTGTTTGTTATGCAGAGTGAGTTGTCTTGGCAAAATTCTATCAGCCTATGTCCTGCTTCATTTTGTTCTCCCAGGCCTTGCTTACCTGTAATTCCAGGTGTCGTTTGACTGCCCACCTTAGCATTCCAGTCTCCTGTGATGAAAATAACATATCTTTTAGGTGTGTTGTCCAGTAGGTGCTGCAGATCCTCATAGAACTGCTCTACTTCAGCTTCTTCAGCATCTGTAGTTGGGGCGTATATTTGGATCACTGTGATGTTAGATGGCTTGCCCTGAACTGAGATCATTCTATTGTTTTTTGGATTGTATCCAAGCACTGCTTTAGCCACTTTACTATTAATTATGAAGGCTACTCCATTTCTTCTGTGGTCCTCTTGTCCACAGTAGTAGATCTGGTGGTCATCTGATGTGAAGTGGCCCATTCCAGTCCATTTCAGTTCACTGATGCCCAAAATGTCTATCTTTAATCTTGACATCTCACCAATAACCACATCCAATTTGCCCTGGCTCATAGATCTTACATTCCAGGTTCCAATGGTGTGTTGATCCTTGGAACATTGGATTCACCATTCACCACCAGCACCGTCGGCCGCTAGCCATCCTTTTGGCTTTGAGCTAGCTGTCTCATCATGTCTGGGGCTAGTTGAACTCATCCTCTGTTCCTCCCCAGTAGCATTTTGGCCATCTTCCAACCTGGGAGTCTCATCTTCTGATGGTATACCGACATATCTCTGGTTGTACTGATCCATTTAGTTTTCACGGCAAGAATACTGGGGTGGGTTGCCATTACCTTCCCCAGGGATCGCATTTAGTCTGACCTCTCTGTCATGACTTTCCCGTCTTGGGTGGCCCTTCACGGTTTAGCGCATGGCATCATTGAGGTGCTCAAGCTCCAGCACCACGGCAAGGTAACGATCCTTTGCTGAAGACAAGGCCCTCTAGTTTATTTAAAATGTGGTCTTTGTATGTTTAACTTGCCATTAGAAAAGACTATCCAGTGGGTTGGCTTCTTCTCCAGGACTGATGGGTTGCAAAGCTTGGGTGGTCAAGCTAACACAGACTTCTTAACAGAATCACAGCAGACTGATCCAATCTAATCCACTTGATTATATACAATAGTTTATTTTATGTTCATTAGAGGTATGTAGCTTGGTTAATTTGATGCATACTATAACAAACAGCTACACTGGCTAGAAACTCTTCCAAGACTCTACATGGTCAAGTTGTGAATACAGTCCCAGGAAGCACAGCCAAATGTGCATGTTGTAGTTTTACTTCAAACAGGAAATAAATAATCCAATGTACACAGACAAGTTACATCACAGCAATTAAAGAATACAGCAAATGGAAGAGAAAAAAAAGATGTTTTTCACTGCCACGAACTAGACTTTGAATGGTCAGCTCAGAATCTAACCTAGTGGTTTACAGAGCTTGTGGAGAAAAGTATTAGAGTAAGAAGAAAGTTGTATGAATCTCAGATCATCCAGAAACAATGCTAAGAAAAAAAAATCATCCTCAGGGCTCCAATGCAGTGATCTTCCATTCATCCAGACTGCCAATCTTGCTTCTCCTGGTTCTTGCCCATGACTGATGGATTTTCTGTCAGGTTTTCAGTTTATACCCACTCAGGTTTAGTCTTTTGGATCAGCCATCTGACTTTAAATCCTTTAAATCTTTCAATCCAATCATCTTAATTGATCATAGCAAAACTGGAAGACTAGCAAATAACACCTCCAAAGAATGGCAGTAAACAGCAGTCTAAGTAGGAATAAAATTAAGGAGGCTTACAGAAAGATGGAGAACAGATTGCACCATCTAAAAATGGAACAATAAACCTTTGGGTTGCTAATTTCCTTTGCAATCAAACTATTTGCAATGTGTCACTGTAGGTAAATTTCTGCAGGCAAAATTGCAGACCAATTTTTAATACTATGAATCTCACCAGTTTGTACACTCTGCCCCCTGGTGGTGAAATGAAGGTATCACACCCTTATGATGTCATTCTATGCCAAGATGAATAAACACTATTTTTTGGCCTTAAAGGACACATGTGGTGCCCATTGGTGAGCTGGGACCCACACATATAGGTACATGTGCACATACATAGCATGTATCTGTTTACACATGCACACAATACATATGCAGGCATGAACACACGCATTCATACACAGGTTCTCCCTTCTAGGGCAGAGGTATTCTTTCTGCTGCAGAGAAGAGCTAATGTGCTCCTCTATCCATGCCACACAGCTCCTTATACATGGACTTGGAGATTGGACTGACTGTTATTGGCTGATCAGCTGAGAGGTGGGGAAAAAAGGGGCATGGCTGTCCAGAGCTGTTTAACTGCAGGTAGCACAGCCAAGGCATTAGGTGAGCTGTGGGCCATAGATCTGCACAACTGATGTGGGCTGCATTACCACTTAAGTACTAGAAAGCTATAGAAAAAATTAAATCTTTCTAGTCAAAGTGGTGTATAAGATTCAATGTGTGTTTCCCCTGCTGCTATACTCAGATCATTCTGAGAAGTCCCAAGGCTCCAGAGACAATGGCCATTGCTCTTGAGGTGCTGGTTAGTGCAGTGGATATTGCAGTGTTACTGAAGATGCAGAAAAAGGCAGGCATTCAATATGATTAAATGGTGTAGGAAAATAGAGAAGTTTGTGCTTGCTTAGTTAGAGTTAAGTGCCATAATGGTACACAGTACAGCCTGGCACATAGCAGAGGAGAGACAAGAAATTGCTTAGTGAATATTTTTATAAAATGTAAAACACATGCTTATCTTACCATTACTTCATCTGTATCTGCATCTGTATTGCTTGACACTTGCCTTGCAACCAATAATCTGCTTGTAATTTGAGTTTCTTTGTTTCTGTAAAGGAGATATAGCTTGTATTTGGCAATGGAAGGGGATCTTTCACCTTGGGAGCATAGCTAATGTGTCCTTTGTGTGACTGACTAGGCTCTGGAGGTCCTTACAAATAAACTATTTGGAGACTTGGCATTAGTTTTGTAGTCGTGATTGAGTAGATGAATGAACCAGGATCCACTTTGCTGTATTACAGTTGAGAAGGGGGAGAAGGGTTGTGGATTACTCACAAGTTCTCTCCCCCACAGCGGTGAAGCAACTTCTTTATGAAGAAGGGTTATAACATTTTAACTTAAAGAGTAGTGAGTAGGGGGAAATTTATAGATACCACATTTTCTCTCTGCCTTGAGCAACAAAACCTGGCCTAGGGAGTAGGAAGGAGGGTGTTATCCAATGAAGCTGAACTGTGCAAGATAAAGAGATTCCAAAGAAAGTATTCTTACATATACTGGAGAGTTACTATGGAGAGTTAAAAGAAATGTTAATTATTGATGTATAGATTTCCATGGTTTGAGAAATAAATCAAACTGACTCAGTATTTAGCTGAAATGTTTTGAATTTAACAAGAGAAATAAACCATAGCAATAACCTAAACAGTCTCGCTGCTGAATATATCAGAATTATGCCAAAGTACTTTCCCGCTCCAAATAATTGTTCTGCAGAGTATTGGTTAACTAGGTTTGTGGTGCATGTTTCTAGGGTGCTCTTCCAGGTGCACTCATGTGTAGCAATAGGGAGATGGCATATGGAGAGACACCCATTTTAGGGTGGATGCTTGTCTAATGGAGTATGTCCTTTATACACAAATGTTCAAAAAACATGCAGATTTATTTTCAGAAACTTTTTATTCTCTAAGACTTTTACTGAGTGACTGATGACTTCTGCTTTTATGGGTTTATTGTTATTTTTTTAAAGTGATGTGTTATTGATTTAACATATTTACAAACTGCTTGTCATGCAGTGAATCCCTAAACAACTCACACATTAAATATAATAAAAACACTGTTATAAAAACATAGGCTATGATCAAACAAAAACAGATGGCGTATAGAAGTACAGCTGTTGAGTGGACAGCCCATACTGGTGCCCATGTAGGAAGGGCCAAGAACAGTATCCTGCTCTGAATTTTTATATTTTCAATGACAGGCCCTAGAGTATTTTTGCATAGCAAGCTCATGAGTTTCAAAGTAACTTTCGATATCAAGTGTACCCTAAAATATCAATACATTTATTAGTAACTGTTTGAGGTTGAACCTTTGTAGTGTCATGCCCAAATGTTGTAGTGTAGTAGCAAATGTTGTGGTCCAAGGGTATCAGCCCTTCGAAGTTGGCCAGGTTACGAAAGAGACACAGCAAGGATTACTGGGGTTCTACCTTATTGTTGAAAGGTATAATAACAGAATCTTGGAAGTCTGCCAAAATTTCCCTTTGCTCCCTCTTATACCAAACCAAATCAATGCAGGGTTATTCTGAGTCTCTTTCTCATATTCCTTCCCTTCCCTGAGATGTTATTTTAACTGTCTCTTTTATTTGCTAATAGTAAAGTTGCATGTCTTAGCCAACTTTATGTCTGTTTTTCTTTGCACTACATCCCCTGCCAGAAGAGATCTCCCCTCCCACAGGAGAAAACTTCCCCGACACATTGCCATGGGAAACCATTACAGACTCATTCCCTCAACCCTCACTTGGCAGTTACCCAATGTCAACAGACAAATTTTGTTCCACGGAATCAGATGGACCTATGGAAAATTCCCCTCCCTTCTTCTTGCATGGCAACCGGTACTAGAGAGTTTATTGTGGCAGGAAGCATAGTTTTCTTCATCCTGGGGTTCACTATCTATTAATAGCAGTGATAGGTGATGGAGATGGAGCTTGTGCAGGAATTTCCAATGAAACTGGTGTACAAGGTACAGGGAGAGGACATCTGTTGCACTCTCCCACAACGTCTCAGATTCAGGGTAGCTCTTCCAATGATTAAAATATTCCAAACATCCCCTTCTGTATCTAGAATCCAGAACACATTCCACTTCATATTCTTCTTCCTCATCTACCAGGATGGGGGCAGGAGCGGGGTGTTTTAGAATGTAAGGAATGGGAGTGGCTCCTCATAAATAAGTAGCTACTAATGGAAGACTGGATGAATCTTCATAGAAACAGGCAATTGTAAACAGAAGGCCACTGGGTTAATTCTTGGTAACTGAGAAGGACCCAATAAACTTCAAGTCCAGCTTTTTAGATGGTCAGGCAGAAGATAAAAACTTAGTGGGGAGCTACACCAAATCTCCCTCTGCACTCTTGGTGCCCTCTTGTCTATATGCATCTGTGGCATACCTGTATGCAACCTTTGCCAAATCGAACTGTTCATTTAAGGGGAGCTGAGCAGTTTGCCTCCCCTGCAGAAAGTCTGAGGCACGAGGAGCAGCAGAAGCAAGAGTTCTGGACGGCAAGCTGTGTGGGGTGGGAGCCATAGGCTGCATGATAGGGAGACATCCCTGGGAAGGAATAGATTAATTTAAATTCTGCAAGAGGCAGAATTTGGTCCATTTGTTCTGCTGATTAGAGCCATAGCACCTCAAGTACTGTTCTAATAATTGATTCACTCTCTCCAATTTTTCATTACAGGCTGGATGGTGTGAGGAAGACAAACGAATCTGAATGTCCAATAGCTAGAAGAGGGCCTTCCAAACTTGGATGTAATTTGAGATCCATAGTCCAAGATGACATGACTGACTAAGCCCCTATTTGTAGGAATGCATGGGAAAAGTTGCTCCATTTCCTGTGCTGATGAAAGGGCTTTGCAAGGATAAAATGGAATAACTTGGTAAACAAATCCCCTTTCACAAAAATGATTGTGTAAGCCAGTATACATAGGCCTTGTGTGGCGCAGAGTGGTAGGCAGCAGTATTGCAACCGAAACTCTCCTCATGACCGGCGTTCAATTCCAGCAGAAGCTGGATTCTTGGGTAGCCGGCTCAGGTCGACTCAGCCTTCCATCCAGCAGCAAAAAGAGAGGCTGAAGCAAAGTTTAAACATGTCCAGGAATTCACATGTCATGGCAGAGTTGTAATATCTCTTTTGCTAAAGGAAGGGGAACATATAAATGGCTGTTGTGAGGCAACTGTCCATCATTCACAGAGGAAGATTAAGAATTAGTCTGTGCATCATCCTGGAGATCATCCCATCTGAGCTTTGACATAGCAATCCTGTCGCTGAGTCATTCCAATCTGGCCTAACAGATCTACTGCTTGTCTCCCTTCCCAACCTTCCTGGAGGGTCTATTCCCTGGGGAGGGGCAAAGTTGTTTAGTTTCAGGATAATGATAGGGAAGAATGAAGATAGAAGATCATATTCAGATTTACATGATACTGCATCTGGTAATGTCTTCTGTGAGCCAGGAATATAAGTGATATAAAGATTGAAACAGGAAAAAAGGGTGTCCATCTAATCTAACAGGACATGAGGATTGTAGATGCTTTTTGTAGATGTTCCAAATTCTTGTGATCCATGCACACCTGCAGTGGGTAGATTGATGTCTCTAAGAAATGTATCCATTGCTAGAATACAGCTAAAAAAAAAGTCCAGAAAACAGTGGACATCACTCACATTTCTAGGTGTCTGCCATGGGAGTACGAATTGTACTTCTGCAGGATCCATTTGTATTCCTTCTGTAGAGATCTGGTAACCAAATAGTTTAATTGAGGAAGAGTAAACATATTTTTCCAACTTAGCAAAAAGTCTGTTTGTGAAATGGCTCTAAGACATTTCTGATGTGAGTCTTTTTGGAAGATGGCTCCTGTGAAAAAAATAAGTCTCATCCAATTACACCACCACATAGGTAAAGGTAAAGGTTTCCCTTGACGTAAAGTCCAGTCGAATCCGACTCTAGGGGGCGGTGCTCATCTCCGTTTCTAAGCCTTGGAGCCGGCGTTGTCATAGACACTTCCGGGTCATGTGGCCAGCATGACGACTCGGAACGCCGTTACCTTCCCGCCGAAGCGGTACCTATTGATCTACTCACATTTGCATGTTTTCGAACTGCTAGGTGAGCAGGAGCTGGGATTAACAACGGGAGCTCACCCCGCCGCGCGGTTTCGAACCGCCGACCTTCCGATCGACAGCTCAGCGGTTTAACCCGCAGCGCCACCGCGTCCCCTTACACCACCACATACTTGTCCACAATATTAGAACATATTTTATTCCTGAATCTGGAGATTATGCCACAATTAACCAATCCAAAAGGCATCACTGTGTATTCAAATTTGCCAAAACCGATATTAAAGGCAGTTACATATTCATAGCCCTCTTTCATTTGATCAAACAGTACATGCCTCTCAAGTCTGATTTCATGCCTTTTGAAGGGGGTCCAGTAGATCTGAAATAAGAGAGTGTCGCTAGTGATTCCTAATGGTTATGTTACTCAGGAGCCTATAGTCAAGAGCAGTCCTAAAAGAAATTGTCTTCCTTAAGGACAAAAAATACAGGTGCAGACCTTGGAGATTTAGAAGAGTAAAGAAACCTTTCTTCAGGCTGAAGTGTTATTTACTGTCTCTTTTATCAACTAACAGTTCTTGTATACCTTTCTCTCCATTTTTCTTTACAAAGGATGATCATAAGTGTGTGTGTGTGTATGTGTACATGCGCATGCATATATGTGTGTGTATCTGTGTGTGTGTGTGTATGTGTATGTATGTGTATATATGTGTGTGTGTGTATGTATGTATGTATGTAAATATAATGTATGTAAATACATGGTTGTAAATATAAGCATACTTCCCCACAGTATGCATTATGCATTGATGGGCACTATCAAGCCCCAGCAGATAAGCCTTAAGGTTATTTTAAGTTGTCAGGGACTGTAATACATCCAGTTTAAGAGGTGAAGTGATATTTTTGTTCATAAATTGCTAGCAACTGCAGTAGTTTTGTGACAAGAGATCAATGGTTGAAATTAGAAAAATGATTGAAAGCATTTAAGAAGACCAAGTTATTGAATTCCCTGAACTACTAGCAGCTAGACTGTTAATTAAAAGTTAAATAACTTTAATTTATAATAAAACTTTTATGCAGTGCCTGGGGATATCTTTCCTTCTAGAAAATGATTTTTTTTTCATATCCCACCAGATTGCACTCTAATAGCAAATTGTGCCATATATACTCAGAAATCAATAGTGTTTATTTCCAGGAAACGGAACTGTAGCCTAAGTTATCATAAGAGCTTCTTTTGTACATTGAATCAACCGACTGAATCAACTGACATACAGTGGTTTGTATGATTTAATGCAGGCTTCTTCTATACCCTCCAGATGTGTTGAACTACAACTTCTATATTTCCCTAGGGAACATGACGGTTAGCAATTCTGGTAGGAGTAAAATGGGACTTGTAGTCCAACACATTTGGAGGTTACCAGTTTGGTTGAAAGTGATATTTTAAATTCTGAACTGGGGCAATAGATGTCATTGGACAGTTTAATTAGATCAAAATACCCAGGATAATGATTAAATGTACATTTTTGTATAAATATATAGAGATTCAGACTACAGTTCTAACAATGATTATGTGTGAAGCTTGGGAACATAGAATAATTATGGCTCTATTATGCTGCTGTAATAATGGAATAAATTTTACTTGAGAATTAGTAAAATGCAACCTTAGATTATGAAACAAAAGATGATTTCAAGACAGTGGAAGTTCAGATAAAGGACTATTAATTTTAAGCCAGAAATGGAAGAAAATAACTTTTACAATTATCTTTTCTCCCCTGGAGAATAAGAAAAAATAACTATTATTTTTTAAAATCTTGCATGTACAGTAGGATCCCTACTTGATGACTTGTGGGAGTTCGATGGAAGAACATGAGAATGATAGTGGCTTAATTCCTACTGCATCTATTTAAAGTATGTTAAGAGGTGTGCTAGATATTGCACAGATACTTTCCATTGGTTTCACACAGTTTCAGTGGATAACCAGTAAAGATCAACTAAAATGCTTGCTGAATACACATGAAAAAAAAGAATGTTATGGAGCTTTCTTTCTCACAATAGGTGGGATCCAAGGGGAGTTGGCAGAAAGAGACAGGAGGTAATCTTTCTGATTTATTTCCCCCCCTGCAAGTCCTTTTGCTTCCTGAAAAGCTCCTCCAGCAAGGCAAACCTTTGTGAGCATGAAAAAGGGTGACATGGGGAACTTCAAGGAGAAGGGAAATTAAGTCTGGTCCCTTCCACTAGAAGCACGACCTCTTTACTGGGTCACTGGCCAAGAATTCAACTCATTTTTCTCCACCTAAATTGGACAAGTGCGTGCAGTACAAAAATAAGCATGGTAAAAGAGTCCCTCTCTCCTGCCCACTTTTCTGGCACAGATCCTCTATTTTTAACATATGCATACCCAATAGAAATATAAAAATCTATCTGTTCCCAGCATGGAAATGTAGTAATAGGAGAACTTTCATAAGCTGAATTCATGCCTGTCATGCAGGCCTTAAAAGTAGCCTGAAAAAAAATGTATAAAATAAAACTCTATTTTAAAAATTCTCAAAATAGCTATGGCTGAAGACAGGGGAAGGTTGTTGTTTTAAGTGTTGGCAGTTTCCTGGACATTAACTAATAGAGTGTCATGCAACAAAAAATCTCATATTCATCCAGTCAACTGCTGCATAGCTCAGCTAGCTGAGTTTTTGAAGAGACAAAAGACTATGATTTGTACACCAGGGAAATGTCATATCCAGAAATAGAAGAAATGGATGCCTTAATCAGCTTCAACAAATGAGAATCAGGATGTTTATTTAAATAAACATGTAAAATATTAATTATATTATACCATCAGTGTTCATAGTACTTTATAGGCTAAGATGAGTCATTCCTGGACTGAGGAGCTTACGAACAAAAGTCAAATATTTCTCCACTAGGACAGGCTTGGCATTTTTTTTCTGTCATGACGACATTCCCACTGGATTAATCTTTTGATTTCCACATTTTGTGCCAGTGATGGAAAGATTTGGCCAAATCCAGAAGTAGATCAATTCATCCATTCATTTTCTTTCTGATCTCTTCTTTTGTCTCTTCTTGCATATTCTTTTCTCTTTTTTTTCTGACATCTTGTTTAGTTTTCTCTTCTTTCCCACACGGCAAGGGGTGGGTTCAGTTTCAGGGATCTATTCATAAGCAGCTTTTGAAGTTGCATGACATTAGGCCAAAAGACTCCTGGGGCTTTAGGGTAACATTGCTCATTGCTGGCCTAGCAAAAGGAACATAAGAAAAATGTACCACAGTGGAAATGGTCTGAAGAGTGACATCCAATCCATAGGAAACTACAAGAAGGCCAAGGTGATGACATGCTTGGTGCCATCATCACACAAGTCCTACCATTACATACTGGCATCCTGATGTCTGATGCAAGTAGGTAAATCATAGCATTAGTTTGATGACACCATGATGATAATAATGATAATAGCAACATTTGTGAAATGCAGTGTAGCTTTAAGTTGGGCGGGGTGTGTGCAGACCAGATTCTTCAGTAGCTCTTTGAGAAACCCATGCATGTGATATTTACATTTATATTTAAGTTTATGATACATTTATTGACTTAGAGAAAATGTCAGAAAAATGAATATGTTTGAATTATGGAAATGTTGCATGATTACAGAACTGAAAGTTGGTTGCTGAATGCAATAAAAGCATATATGATAAAATAAAGCATGCATGAGAATAAACACAGGGCTTAGCAAGGGAAGGAGGGAGTAAGACAAGGATGGATGATATTCCTTTGGTTGTTCAGATTATTTATGGGTAAATGTGCAAGGAATACTTGTGCTGATGTCAGAGGTGTGTTGGTTGGGGGTGTAAATTTATATATCATTTTGCATGTAGATGATGCTGTGTTATTGGTTAAGAACCCAAACAATTTATAGCAAATGTTAGACAGTCTGCATTTAGATACAACCAGGACTGTGAATATGAAAATAAATGTGTCAAAGATCATAGTAGTTGTGCTTGCAAATGAATGAGAGAACATTTGCAAGTGGCATCAGTTTGCAAAAAATGAGAACAAATAGATGAATGTGTATATTTATTTATTTATTAAATTTTGCCACCGCCCATCTCCCCCCAAAGGGGCGTCTCTGGGCAGTTTACTATAAAGGTAAAAACATTAAACATAAACAGATATCAAATACAAATATAATATTAAGCATAAATACAGTATAAAATCCAGATGACGATAATAGTTGTGGTATCGCTCATGTATATCTAAAGGGCCATTTTAGGGCACTAGCCATCTCCAGGAGAGATAACTTCCCTTCCCACCTCATGCAAGGTGGCAAAACGAGGTCTTCAGTTGTTTTCGGAAGGCCACATGAGATGGAATCTGTCTTACCTCTGCGGGAAGGATGTTCCAGAGGGCGGGAGCCACTGTGAAGAAGATCCGCTTCCTGGACCCCACGAGATAAAATTCTCTTACAGACAGGGTTCCCCATGTCAGACATGCCCTCTCTGCATGATCAGGTGGGATGGGTTGATGCAATGGGGATGAGATGGTCCCTCAGGTACCCTGGACCCATGCCATGAAGGGCTTTAAAGGGCTTTAAAATATAATGCCAACATTATATTAGTATATAGTAGTATATAGTAGTATATACAATAGATAGAATATATTAGTATATATTAGTGGTATGCTAAGCAAAGATGGGAAATAGAGAAATTTTAAGACATGTAAGTACTGATTAGAAAGAGAGAAGATAATATGTGGACTATGTAGAAAGAAGTGAAAATGGGTTTGTATAACAGTGTGCTTCTGTTGCTTTGGCCCATGGCAGTGAGAGTTCGGAATGCCAGGAAAAAAACCTCAGAAGTAAATTGAATGCAGTGGTTTACTTAAAAAGTTGGTCTATGAAAAAACAGGTAGAACCAAGGTAGAACCAAGGTAGAACCAAGCATGAATGGGTGCTGAGTGAATGTAGATTGGGTATAAAAGCAACACAGTTTATGTGAGCACCTGAGTTTATAAATTTAAATATATAAAAATGAATAGTATGAAAAAAGGACATTTATGTGGTTGGTTGTACAGAAAGAATAAATGAGGATCAAATAAGAAAACAGATGTATGATGGGGAAGATTGAGAAAGTCATTGTCAGATGGAGTTGGGGAAAAAAAGATGAGAAGCTTTAAGAATAAGGTGCAGCAGTATATGGACATGCTTAGAAAACACTTATTTACAAGGACAGAAAAATACCAATAGAGTGAATAGTGTTGGTAAACTACATTGCTTTTCTTTTTCTTGGTATACCTTTCAGTTTATTGTTTTACTATTCCTTCCCCTTTTTCTGTGTTTGTATGCCACTGCTTGTCCTGGGAATGTACATATGTATGCAGGTAGGTATATAATTAAATCATAGATCAAAGCAGGGATTAATGTATGCATATAATAATTGCTTATTCTTTTTCCACAGACTCATTGTCTGACTACTTCCAATTATATAAATCCATGTGTGTCACTTATATAATAATGCTGATCTGCAGACAAGAGTTAGATACTTAGCTATTGTACAATTAGGCACTCCTGATTTTTCATTTTCTCACCTAATACTTAGTATTATTGTAAATTATGCGTCTGAGTATTTAGTATGAATTGCTTGGTTGACAGAATTAATATTAACAAAAGATTAATTATTAACATACCGCAAATTGATTGTTAGCTTGGCTCTACTAGCAAGCAAGCACCAACCTATTATTTATCTCTTATGAGCTTACTTGCTCTAAAACATATGGAGCTAATGTTTCATTATTATGACTTCTCCAAAGAATTATTTTGCTGAGGTATGATGACTACCCTTAGAGATCTGTAGCCTCTTTTCTCAGTACTGCAATTGTTCCACAGGACTAGGAACTTATTTAAATTTGGAAAATCTATATGCAGATGCTTACCTGACCTAAGTAGGAAAGACACTTGGAAGCATGCAGGGACCACTTCAAAACCCTTGTCTTTGCAGGATCAATTCCTAATCTTCCCATGTAGAGGGAGTACATTTAAATGGGAGTTTCCTCCGTACAGGATTAGAAGCCCCTGTGCTCAGATCCAGTCTGTGCCTTTGCTTGGCTCTTAGGTGAGATGATGGCTCAGAACTGGTCATCTTCCCTGCATCCAAGTGTTTTTTTTTAAATTTAGCCAGAACAAATTTTTTTTATCCATTTTGTTAATGGGTAATGCAAAGATAATGTAAAAACAAATACTTCATCAGACAAAGCCCCTAAACAGTCCAATTAAGGTTGCTCACTGGGCATGGACTACTGATTGCTTTGGTTTGTATGTGTTAATATGTTTTCTACTACAGATTAAGGTTACTATGGTAACTAATCATTTTGGCTGGGTGAAGAGGTTGAATTTAATTGTCCCCTTTTCACGTGTTAATGGTTGCATTGCCTAAGGGAGGAACTTGCCTGAACTTGTTTTAGTTTCAGTTTCCCTTCTGTGTAGGCTTGCAGAGAATATGCAGCTGAGAGAAATCTCTCCTCTCAGCAAACAACCTTTAAATATGTTTGTTTTCTGTAAATAAAATTATTTTTATAGAAATGCCTGGTGTGTGACTTTTCTGATCTCTCCTGGGCCAAATGGTTTCTAGCAGTCTGCCAACAGTATGACACTCTAAACCCAAATGTGGTTTATTTAGTTTAAAGGTGATTTAGCCAACCAACCATGATTTAGAAAACAACAGCTTAATGCAACTCTGTGAACCTAGTCCCTGAATAAGAAATCCTATGGGATAGAGTATCTAGGACCAGAAAAATTATGTTTCATCCCAGAACAATTTGCAGCTTCCACACATGAACCTGAGTGACAGAGCATTATGAAGAATGGGAGAAGTCTAAACATAGTTATGCTCAATTAGGAATTGGCAGTATAATATTTTGTGGATCAGCAACTCTCTTAGCTCAATAAAGGGATGAGAAGGGCAGGTATATTTCTTCTTCCTGCTCCTATCCATCTCTTACTCAGTCCATCTTTGCATCCACTCTAGTTTCTTTTTTGAGACATCTGGAGAGGGCCTATGTCTACACAGTGAAATTCAACTCTGATATTCTATTTTCACTGTAAAGGGTTAGAGACAGGCCCGGGTGTGTCCACAGGGATTGGTCAAAAAAGTCAAGGTGGCAGTCATGTTGGTGCAATCAAAGCTCTGTACATTAAAAAATGGTAATAGCGTTGATCACACATTGTGGTCACCTTCTTGACTTTTTTTACCATACCCTGTGAATTCCCCTGGAAAGGCCAGAGTATTATCAGTATTTTAGTTAACAAAGACATATGTTTATACCCTAATGTGGAACTACATTTCCTACCTAGGATTGAGATTTGCAGGAGAAAAGGCTTCTTCTTCCTTCTTTCAGAAGCCATCAGTGACAATGACATGAGGATGTCCACTGATAAATTTGTGTCCTTTCCCCTTCTTCATAAAACAGTTTTATATAAAATAATAGTAATAATACAGGTGGTCCTCACTTAATGACTGCTCATTTAGTGACTGTTTGAACTTGCAATGGCATTGAATGAGTGGTAGTTATGACCGGTCCTTGAAGTTCCGGCTGGTGCAGTGTGCCTGCAGTCACATGGCTGTGATTTGTGACCTTCCCTGTTGGCTTCCCACAAGCAAAGTTAGTGGGGAAGCTGGCAGGAAGTCAGAAGCCAAGATCATGTGAGGTCCTCACTTAACAGTGGTAACTGGGGACTGCCAGAACTGCCATTGCTGAGTGGCGTGGTCATGTGACACACAACCACACTGCTTAGCGACAGGACTTCCGGTTCCAATTACCATTGCTAACTGAGGACTACCTGTAATAGTAATAAAGATAATAATAATGAAGAGATGTTTGATTTACTGTTATGTCAAAATCTGTCTGCCATTCAGATTATTATGTCCTTTTCACATAAATATCATAAACATACTGGTATTATAGTCTACTGTACATAAGCTAAATTGAATTTCATAATAGGTTTCTGAACCATCCTCCTAGAAGAAACAAAACTTATCTTTAATTCTCCTGCAACTTGAACTTAGTTTGTGAGAGTTCCAAGGATATTTTAACAACTGGCATATCTGAATTTCTGGCACTGAATGCTACCAATGTTTGTCACAAACATTGCTTAATTCTGCAATTGTGATGTGTTTTTCACTTGAAGGTATAAAACACTCCTCAGTCCTATTTTTCTGTCTCTAGTTTGTTTAACTTCACACTTTTTTTTAATAATGGCTTTTTTTGTTGTTGATTGTGGTTTTCCTGCACTACTGAATTGTATGTGCTGCAGTGTAGCAACATTCTAATTCTTGCTGGTTAAATTGGCTTTAGAGTTGAAGAACCTGATTCACCTCCTCATTTAAATTCAGGCAGCAGAGAAGAGATTTATAGGTAGGAAACCCAAGATGCTTTTTTGTTTTTCTGACATTTTTCCTCACTTGTACATATTGATGATACACATCAGCTGAGCTTAGTCTGAAGCCTGCTTTCCTTTATAACTAGTGACCACATTTTATTTTTTTCATCATGTCCTGGGTTGATTAAAAAAAAAATCAGTGCATTGTAGGCAAAAAGTGGACGGAAACGTTTACAAAGTTGTCTTCTGTCCGGGATCAGTCAGTAGATATGGGCCAGTTGTTCATATGTTCATTGATCAGTTTGTCCTATGTGGTTTCTGCATTAATACATGATTTAATCTACAGGAATATTCATATTAAAATGCAATTCTGAATATTTTTCTCTAAATATGCACTTCTAAATTCATTTCCTCTTAATCCTGCTAGATGTATAGCTTCGCTCTGTTTTTTTAAATATATTTCAACCTTCAATATAGGTTTTGTCTGTGGGAGGTTGTCTAGGGAACTTCATTATACAATTTAAAGAAGGGTAAAATCTAACAATAATAGTTCTGATTTGTATGCTTGTCCAAAGTATTTGTACATTCCAAATATGGCAAACAGGGTAATTAGGTGCATCGTCAATGTAGAGTCAGTTCCGTAGGGTGGTGTACTAAATTCAGCAGTAAAGTGCAGAATGATCTGTTCCTGAGCTGGCAGGAATGAAACAAAGGTGCAAGCAGCAGAAAGTGAAAGATGGGCAACACAGTAATGAAATCACCATTGCAACAGGCTGCCTAAATGGTGCAAGTTGACTCTTTGCTAATCCAGCCCACTTTTCGTGCAGAACATGGGTGACACTCTAGAGCAGTGTTTCTCAACCTTGGGAACTTTAAGATGCGTGGACTTCAACTCCCAAAATTCCCCAGCTAGCGTGAATTCTGGGAATTGAACTCCCACGCATCTTAAAGTTCCCAAGGTTGAGAAACACTGCTCTAGATGCTATTGCACTCTGCTTAACTGAGAAATATTTAAAGGAGCAGAAACATTTCAATAGCCCAGGACAGATTTACCTTCATGAAGAGCCAGCTGTGCTGTGGAGTGTTTTCACACTTGTATCATAAAAAAGCCTCAGTTGCCCCTTACTTTTTGTGAGTGAGGGGAATGGTATGATCCCACTCAGCACTGTTATTTACAGAACTCTTAGCTGCATAGACTCTCTCACCATTCTGCCAGCAACTTATTTTTATTTAGACATTTTTATGTACAGTCATATTCTAAAAATGGTTTTACATGTTTTGTGGGTGAGACCCAACTTTTCCTTATGAGGGTGGCTTACTGTTTTGTACTCTAAACAGCCGTTGTCCAGATACAGTATTATTAAATTGTGGATCTAAAACTAATAGATTTTCTTTTAAGATATATGTTTTAAATCATTTCTTGACGCTATCATGGAAATATATATAGCACTAGAACAGAAAGAGAACATTCTGCAGTTCCTTCCCTAGATGTTGGAAAGCCCTTCCCTTTCTAGGACACATTATTTCTCATGGCTCATTATTTCCAGCAGTAGCAGACGAAGGCACCTGTATCAAGACCACCCGAGAGTCATTCTGTTCGCTGCACTAAAGCAGCTAATTCCTTCTTCATGGCCTAGTTAAACTGCATGTATTTCAAAACCGGTGGGGTAGCTGCTAATGAGGAGGACTGCACATGACTATATTGTAAATACCCTTTTAAAATGAGCTTATTTGCTTATTTTTTCAAGAAAATCTCAAACTTGCAAAAACAGATTTTTATTTTTTAAGAAAACTATTTCAGTTAAATTAGCCATCTGTGAAACAATTGGATTGCAAGTGCAGCACAATGCACAATTATCTAATTGTATCTTTTGTCATATATTTGTGTTGGTTGTGTTTGTACAACAGAGTAAGCTAGACAAACAAAAAAAAACAAAAATCCAGTTAATTATTGTGTTCTCATTCCTCATCCCAGTGGCTATCATTTTGGATTGATGGCAACTGGAAATTGTAATTTATGACAAGTCTTAGTTTCAAAAGTCTTCAGCCAAAAGGGTATCTCTCCAGTTCAGGCAACTGGTTTATTTTATTTTATTTTATTTTATTTTATTTTATTTTATTTTATTTTATTTTATTTTATTTTATTTTATTTTATTTTATTTTATTTTATTCCAATTGGTTGATTGATTGATTGATTGATTGATCAAATTTGTATGGCCACCCAGCTCACCAAAAGTGACTCTGGGCAGTGTACAACAATCCAATAAAACCAGCATATATAGAAAACAATGAACATAAAAATATAAGAATCAATATTAAAAGATAAGTATAAAAAACAAAATATACAGATCCCAGGTAAGAGAGAATAAGAATAGCCACCTCAGCAATGTAGCCATCTAAGCATGTCTCCAGTTCCCTGAGAGCTCCAAGCCTAGTGACGTAACCAGATCTTGAGGGACTTCCAAAATGTTAAAAGGGATTGAACTAATTTAATTCCGGGGCTGGGGGGGTTGGGGAATATTTATTTATTTTATTAAAAATATTTATTTATTTAGGTTTTAATAAACCTAAAAGTTTGGCTAAAGAGCCTTACTCGATGGGGAAGGGGATATAAAATGTCAGTATAGGAATGCTTTTTTACAGACTTAGTGGTTTAGCATATCATGCAAACACAACTATTGAGCCATGTGTCAAAATCTATAAACCAGTTTTTCATAATGTGTGCGCCATCCTGATATGTGGACTTTAACTCCCAGAATTCCCCAGCCAGTATGGCCATTACTGAGAATTTTGGAAGTTGAAGTCCACACATCAGGAGGCTGCCAAGGTTGGGAGATTCTGCTGTTAAGACAAACTTTACAAACTTAAGAACAAAGAAAAAGTGATGATCACAAATGCACACATATTTCTACATGTGTACATAAAGTACCTTCTCCAGCTTAGGGTCTTCACTTAGCAGGGCTGAAAGCAATGGGAACTGTATTGCTACGCAGGGCCGCAACTAGGGGGGGCAACCACGGCATGTGCCCCGGGCGCCGTGCTGGGGGGCACCAAAATGAGTGCTGGGGGGGTGCCAAAATGGGCATGGAATCCATGTTTGCCCCAGGTGACACGGACCCTAGTTACAGCCCTGTTGCTACGCATATGGAAGAGCTTTGAGAAGGCCTAGGTAGCTTTATACATGCGTTGCTTATAACCTGACCTATCAGTAGACAGTAGGGACGCGGTGGCGCTGCGGGTTAAACCGCTGAGCTGCCGATCGGAAGGTCGGCGGTTCGAAACCGCGCGGCGGGGTGAGCTCCCGTTGCTCGTCCCAGCTCCTGCGCACCAAGCAGTTCGAAAACATGCAAATGTGAGTAGATTAATTGGTACCGCTTCGGCGGGAAGGTAACGGCGTTCCGTGAGTCATGCTGGCCACATGACCCGGAAGTGTCTATGACAACGCCGGCTCCAAGGCTTAGAAACGGAGATGAGCACCGCCCCCTAGAGTCGGATTCGACTGGACTTTACGTCAAGGGAAACCTTTACCTTTACCTTATCAGTAGACAACTTGGCCTAGTGCCCAGAAGTTTTATATAGTGACCAAAGATTGCTTGTTCAAATGTGGTATTTTGGAAGTCATCCTTCCTTGAAGGCAAAGATAGAATGAACTACTTCCTCACATAGCAATGTTTGGCTTTTGTGACTTTGGCAAGGCTGCTCTTTTGTGTGATCATTGCTTGCAATAGCAAACTTCCCTTTGAACAATGCACTCTCATGAATGCTTGGCTTATTTAAAAATCACACAATTTAATTTAAATGACTGGAGATTCAAATTATTTTGATGATGGAATCTTATAGATTGCTGCATTTTATTTTATATCCATAATATATCTCCCGTTTGCTATGAAAGGCATCTTTGCAACAAAACAGGCCATTTCTAAACAGCAGTATTTCTCAACCCTGACAACTTTAAGATCTGTGGATTTCAACTCCCAGAATTCCCTAGCCATGTTCTATGCAGGTAGATCTTGCTTCTCAACTGCCTTCTTCAGTGACCGTTCAAAGTTATGACAGTGCTGAACAAATAACTTTACAACCAATGCCCGCATTTACAACTTTCACAGCGTCCCTCAGTCACGTGATCATCATTACAGTCAGTACATGTTGTCCTATGCCTAGCCTGTTGTTTTCCTCCCCCACTCCACTTGCAGAGAGAAGAGATTGGAGAGGAAGGGATTACTAGAGAGTAAGCAGGCACCCAATGGGGAATACACATCAAAAGCAATGTGCTGGTGCTGGAAGCTACAAGCACACTACACAAACAACCCAGTGCATTTACCATTGTGTGCCTATTTACTGTCTTGCAATCACTTCCTCACTAATCTATCTCTCCACTCTGCAAGAGTGGGGAAGATAAAAAGAAGGGTCAGGCGTGTGTTTTTTTCTTTTTTCTTTTCTCCCCCTCTCACAGAGCAGAGAGATTGCTTAAACAAGCAGGGGAGGGGGGAACAAACAATCTCTGCAGGCAATCTCTCCTGTGCCTGTTTTTTCTCATCCCTCCCCCCTCTCATAGAGCGGACAGATTGGGGAGCAAGGGATTACAAGAGAGTAAGGAATGCCGTCACATTCCTTTCAATGTGTATTCCTCATTGTGTGCCTGCTTACTCTCTTGTAATATCTTCGTCTTCCATGAATGTAAATACAAGCATTAATTCCCTTCTTGCTAGTTATCCCAGTGCCAGGATGAGCATTCCAAAGGACGGGGAGTGGGGAAAAGGAAAGCAGAAGTAAAATTGTAAGCACAGTCACGGTTATGTGATTTCTCACTTAGTGACTGCTTTGCTTAACAACAGAGCTGGTCCCAGTTGTGGTTGCTAAATGAGGACTACCTGTACAGTGTTGGCAGTCATAACCGCTCTGACTCAAGGTGCTTCCTGGTGGACAGTTCCTTAGCATTACCAGCCAATACGCCCTGCATAGTGGCCTCCATGTTTTGCAAGTCAGTATAGTTAAATCATATAAACTAATGCTAATCTCTTGTTAAGATCTCAGTATTTACAGATGGACCAAATATTTTTTTTCTGTTTGTGTCAGTTTCTTATGTGTTCATTCACAATCCTGTGAAATAAAGACTTAGTAAAGACGAAATAAAGATCAGAAACACAAACATATGGCTCCAAATATTCAGTGCTTTGAAGAATTGATTAATATAGATCAGCCATGGATGCCCGTAAATATATTACACCCTGCATTCAGATAAAAGCTCCTTCAAAAATATTTTAAAATTATTTTCAAGAGTAACTTATTCTGTACATGTTACATTATGCAATATTTATGTAGATCTATCAATAGATTTCTGCTGCTTCTTTTTTTCCTTCAAATATAATTGTCCCATTTCTATCCCTGCTTCCTTTTCTTCTGTACTTTTCCAATCCTATTAATACAGATGTGACAAAGCTTTGATAGTTATTTTTGATTCCTGAATATTGCAAGATTTTTAAAGTGTCCTGTCCACCCACCTTATCTGTATGCAGTGGGTTCCTGTGTAGAAGTAAATACATTTACAACCACAATGTCACTTAGCTGGGGAGCGGGGAGAAGACATGACAGGTAGTACTTTGGAAAAATTCAGAAATGTTGCAAGAGCTGCCTGCACAAAACAATTCTTTCCAAGACAGAAAAAAACAGAGATTCTTTTCAGTCACAAAGGATAGATGGAGAAGTGTTTAGTCTGCACCAGAAAGCAAATGAGGAAAGATACCTGTTGCTTTGCCAAACAGAAGTCTGCATTAATGGAGGAAAATGTCAGTAAAACACTGGACTTAGATTAGTAAAATTCACTGGTTAATTGTAAAGCAGAGACTGTTCTCTCAGCCCAGCTACCCTAGGAACCCCTCGTGTGCTTCATCTTGTACTCACAGAGAAAAGATGAGACATAAATGTAGCAAATAAATAGAAAGAGTTCTTCATTTTGTGCATTGTATTATGAGTTATAGTATAATTTGTGATAATGGGGGAAAGGCAAAAAGCTATGCCTATGAATTCCAACTGTAAAGTCAATTTAGGAAATACTAAGCATTGTCTCATGGCAGATAGAGATTGAGCACGGGAACAGCCCATCTCATGAAAGAGAAAGCAGGTAATTCAACTGATTCAATATGACAAGAACGTCACTGCAAGACTCGGTGGCCTCCTTCTCCGAACAGCCTTCTTAATTTGCTGCCTTTCAAATGTGTTTAGAAGTACAAAGCCCAGAAAAACTACTGGAAATTCTAGGAGGATACTTCCAAGTATATTTGCGCACAGATTCTAACTATAACGGGATCACTGTTGGTCAACAGTGGCTAACTATGCCATTCAGACTAGTTAGGGTGAAGTGCTTTGCTGACTTTTCTGAGTCAGCCTAGGACAAGGCAGATCAACTTGGAATCCACTAATGAAGGGGAAAATTCCCCATGACCCAGTTTATGAATGGAGGCTACATGATCTGCTTGAACTAGGTTTATTTGAACAGAATAGGTTCTGCCCACTTAAAGAGGGTACAAACAACCTTTATATAGTCATAAAATAAATGCTGACCATTAATGATGTCAAACGACAATCATCTTATTTTATAACATGGGTTAGATTTTCTGCCTATAGTGAGAATACAAAGTTAATAAAGTGGAGGTCAGCACAAGTCACCTTTTGCGGTTTGTTACTTCCGAGTTCCCACTTAAAACACAAGTGCTGATAAAGATAACTCATGAGCCAGCATCTGCAAACACCTAAGCAAGTTATTAGGAAGGCATACTTGAGTTCAGGGGCATTGGTATTTTTAAGACCTTGGTTCAGGTATTTGTTTTACCCCTTCACTAGCAAGGAATCCTTTTTGAAAGTCTGAATTAACTTCTCTCTAATTGACTTAAGTGGAATTAATTATCAGTCAGTCTCATGGAAAGTACAGGGATGGGCATTCACTGCAAGGATAGGCAACTTTGGCCTTTACGCTGTTGAGGGAGGGCCACATTTCTCCATACGTGGCTTGGAGAAGCATAGCTATGTAGGAAGTTGAACATGTAACTCATTATTGTTTACATTGACTGACAACTGCTCTCCAGGGTTTCAAATCAGGGCCTTTATAAGCCCTACAGACATTCTACCGCTAGAGGACACAATGGTTAGGAAGAAGAAGAGACAAGAGACAGCAAACAGCTGATAAAGTGTCTGGCAGTTGATTAGTCTCTTTAAATATCTGAGGTTTCCAAACAGTATCACATCTAGGTTTAGCTTTTGTTTTTGCCCTTATGTTGCTCAGCCCTTCAGTGCACCTTATTATGTAGCTCTTTCAATCCCAGCCAAGAAGTTAGGATTTCCAGAAGTCTCTTTTTTGAGGCATATTACATGCCTTTCAAAGCAGATCAGTTCAAGTACTCTGTGCCAGATCATTAGAGATACCTGGCTTAAAAACTGGTGATGGCAGCAAAACCCTCAATCTGCACAGTGGCTGAGACTCTTGGCAGCTTTCATGGAATCAGCTGTCAGAGAAGTCCTTAAGCCATGTATTATCTCAAAATTAACATCAAAGTGATGTCAGGAAGAGTATTTGCAAAGCAAACTTGATTGATGATGCAGCTGCTTGCATCTTGTCTGACAAATCTAGATTCCAGTGGCCAACTAAGACTTGCAGCACCTAGTATGAGTTTAAAGCATGGTTGCTTTTTACATACTGGATTTATTTTAAGTATAGTTAATGGTTCTTGTTAAATGTCCTGAGTCATCTGGAAAATCTGAGATTTTAAAACCACATACATATAAGGAAAAGAAGTCAGCCAGTTGCTGATATATAAAAATAATCAGAATGTGCATATGCTCAACACTTGTAGTATGGTTCACTCTAACAAATTATATAGAAATACCTACATCCCCTATGCAAACCTATAGCTTTCATTTTTCTAAAGTTCTAGTACCAGGTGCCATTGCCATGAGAAGTTATACCACATACTCAGCACCCCATAAAACTGCATGCCAGTCTCCCAGAACATTCTGCACTGGGCTGTAAAAGATCCAGGTATGAAGCCACCATATAGGAATTAATTAGCAAATTTGACTACAGCATTTGGCTTCAACTATTCTTTGAAATGGTGGATTGACTAAAAGATGCAATTGTTGCTTTTTTATATTATTGATCTGGCTATATCTGTTGATCACCTAAGGCTGGAGACACTGTCCCAAGCAGATTAGACTGATACGATAGGTTTCTGAATTCACTTTTTCTGGCTCTTGAATTGCTTGACTTTTTGGCTCATTTGGCTTTGGTGAAGATAGCTCAAGATAAATAATCTCATTTTAAAATACAGCATATGGTTGATATGTAAGTATATTATTTTGAGTTCTGTAAAACATTATTTTATGAAAATATAGTCATAATCATAAAACTGTTTATGAACCATTCAATTTAATGTACTAAAGTAAAAAGTATTAAACTCACTGAGACAATTATACTTGGTTCTGCAAAAAAGAGATGGAGAACTTTTATACACCTGAGAGATATTATTTAAAGGTCTTCCCCATTGAATAGTTGGTATTATCTCAGGATGACCCAGGTGCATGGCTTATGTCAGCTGATTCAATAATTTCAGATCAGCTTTTGTCATCTATAATTACTCAAAGGAGCAATCACTAGTCTTTGAAACTCAGCCAGAGAAAAGTTAATAGGGTTTTTTTAAATGAATGAGTAAAACAGTTATTGTAAAATGGACACATGAACCAGATATATCTGCAGTTTCCAGTGCTTTCATCAAAATGATGATTGTACAGTAGCCCTTAACTGCTGTGCTACAAATTCCACTCTTTTCATATAGTACATGTGTGTGATGTCATGATACACGTACAAAAGGGGTAGAGTTTGCAGTGCATTGGTGCAATGCTGCTTTCATCATTGCCCCTCCCTTGACCTCCCCCAAGGACATGACTTACATGAACTATGCTGTGATCATGTGGCTTCCCTTCATTATTTGTAGGGGTTTGTAAACTCTTTTGAAATACATAAGATCACATGGAAGTATTGCTTTATTTTTTTATAATGACTAGGATTTATGTGCCACTCTAATCAATACAACTACAATCAGTACAATTCGTGGGTAACATGAAGCTTTGATCCAAGGAAATGTTTACTACCATCGAATATGAATTTGTGTGAACTGATATGTCCGAAGCAGAAGTGCAACTATGAATATATTTTTATAGGCTAAGGTATACCTGCTCACTTAGTAAACATTTGATATAATAGTTCTGGCATTAATTCTGGAATTATTGCTAGGTCAGTTACAACCTCTCAAGAAGAGGTATTGTTAGGGCAGTTTTATAGATACTGTATTATAAATGTAGGCTTGCCTGAAAGTTTGCACTCGAGAAAGAATAACAGACAATTCCTGCTTCTGGTGTGTGCATTTGGATGTGCATTTGAAGTCTTATCTTAATCATGGACATAATGTATATTTTTAGTATATACATAAGAGAACTTAGGTCTATACAGTAGCCCAATACAGCGCCATACAATTTAATCAGTTATTAAATGTAATGACAAACTAGTTGATTAAATAGATTACATATGATTACAATATTCCCAATTCATTGGACCCCATGCTAAAAGAGAGTTTAACTTTTCCTCTCTTTTCCTCCCTTTACTTCCAAATTGGTGGCTGCCATTACTCTCTTACCTCTTCTTCCACTGCCACTAAAGCAAAGGACACCTGTGGCCCTGAGAGCTAGTTTGGCCTAGTGGTTAAGGTGCTGGGCTAGAAACCAGGAGCCTGTGAGTTCTAGTCCCGCCTCAGGCATGAAAGCCAGCTGGGTGACCTTGGGCCAGTCACCCTCTCTCAGCCCAGCTTGGTGCAATGTTCCTCCTCATGGTGCACCCTGGGCAACGTGACTTGTCACGGCTAAATAGTCTACACATCTGGCTGCTGGACCTCACAAGGATTTCCCAGCAAGAAAAAAAAGCAGCATGAACACCAAACTGCTATGCCATATAATAATAATAATAATAATAAAAACCTGTGGCCCTTTAGATCTTGACAAAATACTGGTCAAGGGTCAAGGATGCTGAGAGTTGTAGTTCCAGAACATCTAGAAGACCATGTCTTTGTGTTGGGATAGATTCTTAGTCTTATCTTACCTCTTGGAAGGGTTAGGCTGGTAAGGAAAAGTGACAATTAGCTCATCTCAGCAGCAAGGGAAAGCCTTGTGCCAAGTGTTTCTGAGTAGGCTTTACAGTTGCAATTCTGCATATTTCTTCAGGCATCAACATTATCTTAAGTCCATGTAGATGACTGAGAAAACATATTTTTCAGAGTTATTGTATTTGTGCAGATGTATGTTTATGGATATGTGTTCAGATGTAATGAAGGAATCAGTATTTAATTAAGAGCCTGCCCTTCCAAAGAACAGCAACAAAAAATATGTGAGAAGTCCCTGTGTTGAATCTTTTGTTGAATTTGGGGAATTCTGTGAGGAGGCTTTATATTGCTAATTTGTAGCTTCTATTGAGTTACAGATTAATTACTTTGAAACCAGTTTTGGCTTTGAACTTGTTATATGAAAGTGTAGCAATAGTCCTAGTTCTGCCTAATGGGTTTCCAAGTCCATTGAAATGTTTGATGGGACTGTAATGTGATCTCATGCAGAACTGCAATTTACTGCTGTGAAATACAAATACTAAACAACACTAACAATATATTAAGATATATGAAATCAGCAGACCACAATAACCTCTATTTTTTTTCAATTTGCCAAAAATATGTCAATAAAATTTAAATTAAATGTATTTCTAAGCATTTTCACTGAAAGCTATCATATTTATTTCTAAGCAAGTGTGCTTTAGTTTTGGATGCCAGTTTAACTGAAATAAATACTCATAAACTCTATCCATTATGAATTTGTAAAATTTTCATCTCTTGAGTTTTTTATAAAAATCATATGTAACATAAATTTAAAGAATGAGAATACTTTCCTACTAACTGCTTTATTGTAACTAAATTTTAAATAACATTGCCTCCCCAATGTTAGAAACTAATTTTGCTAAGGAGTTTAAGTCATCTATCCTTAAGATAGATAATGAAAATAAATTAGAACAGCTTTCCCTAGCCTGGTGCTTATGGGTGTAGGTTTATAAAACAGAATATGCATGCAGAGAGAAATAAAAGCAATAAAGTCATTTACAGAAGGATTTCTAAAGACTGGTGCTTATCTTTCAATATCATAAAATATGTGTATTAGAACATTACATTTCAATAGAAAGCCTAAGTACCTGATCAAGCTGTATCCTAAAGAAAAGAATGATCAGTTGTCTAGCCTGCTGTACCACATTTTCAGAAGAACAGAGAACTGTGGGAACAAAATGTAAGAACTGGAAGTGATGATAACCCCAAGAATATAAGTCTAACCAGTCAGAGGCATGCTAGGTAATGCTAATGAGGCAGGGCACAACTGGGGGGGTGGGGGTGGGCAAGCGGGGCATGTGCCCCAGGTGCTGTGCTGGGGGGGCACCAAAATGAGCACTGGGGGGCACCAAAATGGGCACAGAATCCATGTTTGCCCCAGGTGACACAGACCCTAGTTGTGGGCCTGTAACAAGGTGATATAAAGGGGCTCAGTAAGAGGAATCTCTATACTAATTTTGACTACATTTATTGTCCCAGGTGGCCAACAAGATGAGAAGATACAATTTATTTCTTTAAAGCCAGTGATCACAAAACCTGTATCACTGTAAAATCTGAACCTTAAAATAAGGAAATTTAAAGCAACCCCATACAGAAATGTCCTTACTGCTCTGTGCAGACAGACCACATGATCCTGCATTAAACTTCAGTAGTGATTAAGCAGACTTGTGCTGCTATCTTCTAAAGGAGAAGAATAAAGTCTTCTGAATTCCTGTGGCACGTGGATAATAGAGGCATACTATGATTAAGTCGTTGCCAGATTGAATACAAGGGGTGATGGAGGAAGACATGAACAACTAATTTGACTTTCCACAGCAAACAGAGATAGAGGCACTGTTGCAGAGAAACAGCCTTAAATCTCCCATCCAGTAATGCTACAAGCAGGACATTGTTGGCTGAAGTGAAAGGTGTCCTGTTGGTAATGTATAAAGCCACTGAGCAATACAATTTGGGGCTAGAGCTTAGATCTGTCTATAAATCTAGATCAAAAGCCCACTCTCTTGAAACCAGCTAGCTCAAATGCTGAATGGAAAAGCCACAAGACTTTAAATCCAAATGTATCACAGTTATCCCTAAGGATATAAAATTATATCAAAAAGTCAGTGGGGCCACAAGATCGAGATGGTGAAACAAAACAACATGTGCAGAAGGGGATCTTCCAACAGTGCTTTCCAGATGTGTTGGATTTGAAAGGCCATGCTAGCTGAGATTTAGAGGTCAAAGACTCTAAATGTGTTACTTGGGAGAGCAACCAACTGGGGAGACTAAACAAGATAAAGATTTCTTGTTATACTTACCAACTTAAATAGGAGGAAAGAAAATAACAACCTGGATGTCAAAGAACATTTTCTTTGTCAATTCATGTTTTATACTATAGAAATGAGAAGTTGAAGTGGTATTTTTCTATATGGTTTAGATTTAATGATGCAGATTTAGTTGTATATTAATGTTACATCTTTTATGCTACTTAACAGCATATAGACACATCAGTTCCAAATGGGAGATCTGTAAGCAAACTTTCTTTCTCACACTGAAATTTTGGAAGTTCTTTGATTTCTTCCAATATATAAATCATCCATCAACTTGCTGAAGTTCTATACTATACTTTGGAGTTGGATAGGAAATTCTCTGTAGAACCTGAATTTTATTAGCTCAATGAAACTTTGTTTTAATGGATAAATGGGTGAGGGAGGGAAGTCACCATTATTCGAGAATGTCCATGGAATCAGAGAGTGGGGCAACATGGGGATTTATGTCATTGGTGTGATAATATCATCATGCAAATGATGCAAATTACATCATTATTTAATTATGCAGATGGCATAAATTGATGCAAGTTGTAATGGAAGTTTGGTCTGCTGCATGTGAAGCATTTGCATCAATGTTTGGGAAAAAAGAAAATCTAATTTTGTCTATAGTTTGAACTAAAATTAAATTTATTTTAATCTAGGGTTTGCACGTTCACTTTGATTTAGTCATATAAAGACAATCTAAATTGTCTTTTCAATTTCAGTTGAATATAAACTTGATTTATTTCTATTGTACAGAATACCAAAATGTTTTATTATTTTAACATGAAGTCCATGGAATAGCTGTTATCATAAGTCTTCTGCTTCATGATTGTTTGCCACCTGCCCTATTCAGATCTTACCTTCATGTGTTCTATGCAACATGGGAAGAATGGTCAGCAGCCTCTCACCTGTGCTAGTTGTACTGCTGATATAAATATATAATGCCTTCCACATTTACACACACAAGTGAAGCAGAGGGCAAATCACACACCATCATTTCCATATGTACTGGAATGGCTGGGGTTAGCATGTTTGTAATAGAAAGCTAAAAGTTGCTTTTTGCTGTGTCCAGCCCTTAATCCATCAAAGTCCTATGCTGTCGCACATTTTTTTCCCCTTATCCAAAGATGGTAGGGATTGAACTTTGGAACCACTTCATGCAAAGCTTCTACTCCCCCATTGAGCCATAATCCTAAAGCAATTGACTGAGTTTATCAACTACAGTAGATCATAAAGACAATTACAAAAAGCACTGAGTTGGACCAATAAGCAGGGGATGTACCTAATATATAATAGGGCTATGTAAAGCATTTGAAACATGCAGGAATGTGAAGGAAGCACCTCTATTCAAATAGTTAATGGAACTGTAACTTTTACAAGGCTGCTTGGGCTACTTTGAAAGCTGTTCCCACATGTGCATGTAAAAGTTGCTCAATTTAAGAAATACCTCATGGCTGAAAGCTGTATTTGTGGCTTGGAAGCCTGCACGTCTACTTATCTGTGTATCTTAGACCATAATTGCCTAACAGCTGATGTTCTGATTCTTTACCACCTGAAGCCTTGCTCTCTTTGACCTCTGGAACTTCATTTAGGATTTGGACTGCTTCGGCTTTTAACTTCTGGGCCTGGATGCAGACTAGACTTCTGCATGTCTCCCTGATTGAGTAACAATTTAGAATGTATATTTATGTTTCTACAATTCTCTAACCTTGACCTAGGTCAGGACATCCTTATTTTCTAGACCATGGAATAAAGACCATGGTGAACTGTATAACATCTACAAAGAAATGCTATTAAGAATGAAGGCTCGATTCCTGAGATATGCAAATATAATGCCACTTATATATCAAAATTTCCCATTCCCCTCACCCTGCACCCCAAAAAGTTGAGAGTGAAGATACCCTCTAAAGAGTGATGGGGTGCAGCAGTTGCAGGGGGGGGGGTGGAATCAACAGAACTGGGGGAGGAGCACTTTGGAAGGGCAGTTATGCTTTCCATTTATGCAATAACAGCTGTGGATCCAACCAAGGGTTTTTGCTTTAGTTCCTCAGTACAGATTATGATGTTCATAGAATCAAGGAAATGTAAAGGGCAAATGAAGAAAGGAGTAATAAACTATGCATGTTCTGAATGGAGATACATCATAAGTTCCACTTGTATTGCCTTTATCTTAGCATACAAATTTCTCAAAAGACTTAAAGTGCATGAAAACGTACAGTAATTCCTACTGTTTATTGACTGAAAATACAACTTGAAACAACATTTCTGAGTGGGACTTGTGAAATGGGATACCTTTGTTCTCCTCTACCTCATTTTGTTTCCAGCATTTTGTTTTCCTGTTATTAAAACTCAGCCACTCTCAGAAAATTAAAGTTTGTCAAATACAACTGGTGACAAACAGGATGTGTATTTTTTTCTTGGAAAATTGGTATGGTTTGTAAGAAGGATAGCTGTTTTGGTATGTGCATCCATCACTCTCCTGCTGCTGAATGGACTTCTTTATTCCCCAACTTGCATAACCTGTTGAGTTAAACCTAGGTGGGCACCCTGAGAAGCAAAGATTCCTCCAAATTCTTTTCAATTCTCTTGAAAAGAGTTATCTAGCTCCATTCTATCTTACCCCGCCAAGAACAATTTCACCAAAGTGAGCTGCAGTTCTGACAAACACTTATTTCTTGCCTGGCTGCTTGGACACAGGCAAAGTTCCATCCTTGAGCATTTCTGAGCCTGGTTTGAATGTAGGACAGACTCATTTTGGTT
Source organism: Candoia aspera (assembly GCF_035149785.1). NCBI lineage: Eukaryota > Metazoa > Chordata > Lepidosauria > Squamata > Candoiidae > Candoia > Candoia aspera. The sequence goes on from NC_086159.1 coordinate 46,673,489, forward strand.
CTGGAAGGGACAAGAGGAACGAGCAATTGTTGACTAACAACTTACCAGTATTCTGAGAAATTGAGGTTTCTCACTCTACTGTAGGAGGAGTTTGCTAAATTATTTCTTAGTGCAGGTGAAGCTCTGATTTATCTGTATGCTTGGCTAAGATAGGTGCTGACAAATACATGTCAGGGACAGTGCAGATGACTATGGAAAGCCATAAAGGCTGGCTTTTCCCAAGGCACTGGGATAGGGTAAGGTTGGAGCCTGAGAATTGTATGGTGAGTCAGGCACCTGATTTTTTGTTTGTTTGTTTGTTTGTTTGTTTTCTTCTTTTTCTTCTTGATTTTCTTGTTTTTTGGTTTTATTATTGTTCTGAGAGTTATGTTTTACAAGGTGGGTGACCATATAAAGTTTTAAAAATAAATAATAAAATAAAATAAAATAAAATAAAATAAAATAAAATAAAATAAAATAAAATAAAATAAAATAAAATATATAGAATAAAGGCAGTCCAAAAGAAGATTAATTTTGTAAAGGTGCTAAGCTTATCAAAAGTACTATTTCCAAAGGGTTCTTTTCACTCAGCCCCCAAATCCCATTCAACCAAGAGGAAGCTCTTTCGTGCTCTGACTAAATCCGTTCAGTACCTAATTAAGGGTGGCTTTAGCTCTGTGCTGTTTGGGCAGTGCACAAGGCAGCTGTTATCAGTTGTCTATACGAGTTTGTCCAGACACTCATGCTGAAATCACTGATTAAATTACTATCGCCTAATGAAGCTGGAGGTTTGCCCTGGGCTGCCTGCTTCTCTGCTGTTTTCCTGGAGAGAAATGGACTGCTGTCTGTTCAAAATAATTTTCCAATTTAGAAAAAGATCCTGGTCTAAGAATTGTCACTGAGCTACTGTTTAGCCATTGTCTTCATGTTTGGTGTGCTGGAATCTCCACACTGGAGTCTCATTCTCAGTGTTCTCTGTCCTGCTATTGCTTGGATGTGTCAAGCAATCCCACAAGCATTGTGTGCGAGAGCCCTTGGCAAAAAGAGCCCTGAGTGATTAGGCACATGCATAAAAGTGTATGGTAAACCTCTTGAAGCCAACACAGAGGTCTTAATACCCCAAGGGGAGAGTGTAGAAAAGGTGTTTTCTGTTGTGCACAACTAAATTGTCCTCTACTGTACCTTGAAGATCAAAGCCTTGCATGCCCTATAGATGCACAAAGTCCTATGGAAGATACCTAGAAAGATCTACACTCCTTTTCATGCCTTCCAGCTTCTATTTTAATATGTGTGCATGTGTGTCTCCCTTTTCTGAATAGTTAGACTTCTGGTATCGATGCAGTCTCATTCTGGCAAGCTTTATGGCCCAAATGTCTTTTCTTTTGATTTTACTATTGCCTCTGTATTCCCTTCCACAAAATTTCTTTGTGTCAGCTAGACAAATACTCTCCAGTATATTTTCATCAATAACTCATAGAATAGGCTTAGAAGAGTGACACAGCACTTCCACTACAGCTGTTAATTTTATGTTAAAAATTTGTGTAGAAAATATCACTGCCATTAAGATGTCTAAAAGTCATCCTCAAATTCTTTGTCTTTTCAACTGCAACCTTATTTTCTTTCAAGATGAGTGTACCCCTTAACAGAGTGCAACCTCTCACAAAGTACCCATTCCCTCTTCTTCCCTAGTACTTTTTTTGATTACTTCTTCCTTCATCTTCCCCACATCTCTGTGTGACCTAGCAAAATTTTTAGCTGTGTTTGCTTGCATTGGATTGTGTGCCATAATATTTTCATATACATTTTAATTTCTCTACTAAACAAGTCAATTGATTGCACATTAGAAATGTTTGCTAATTTTCCATGAAAGTAATCATTTGATCACTATGATTCTTGTGTGCTGCAATGTGTGGGCGTCTAATATGCTGATTGATTGACTGCATGCCATCAAGTTGGTGTTGAGTGTTACTGATCACATAGGTAGAACTTTTCCATGATGACCTGTCCAAAATTTGACCTTTCAAGTCTTCCAGTGGTGCACCCATCATTAACATAATCTGATTCATCCCTCTTGCTGTTACTCATCCTCTTCTCTTTCCTTCCACCTTTCCAGCATTATAGATTTCTTAAGGGAGCTGGGGATTTTTTTCACAGAATGTGTCCAAAATATAATAATTTGAGCCTGTCCGTTTGTGCCTTGAATAAGAACTCTGATTGATCCATTTGTTTGTTTTCTTGGTCATAGTATTCTCAGGAGTCTTCTCTAACACCAATGTTCAAAAGCATTAATACTCTTTCTTCCTGCTTCTTCAAAGTCTGATGTTTCCATCCATAGAGTGTCACAAGAAAAATGATTGCCTGAACAAGTCATCTAACATGTTCTATATTTGTTTTTGAGAAGATTGTTCTATGTGTGGTTGCTGGGTGAATTTAACAAGATGCACTAAGGTTAAGATAAAAAGGTAGCTTAAGATAGGTGCATCAAAATGTGGCCTTAGGTCAGTCATGCTTCTTGAGCAGAGGTGATAACACAGCAGCTCTGAAATGACATTTGAAGGGGAAAATTTCCCAAAACCCAATTTTCGAGTGGAGACCACACAATCTGCTTGAGCCAAGTTTACTTGAACAGTGCTGGGGACAGAATACAAGGTTCTGCCCACTTAAGGAGGGTACAAACAACCTCTATATAGTTGTATAATAAATGCTGACCAGTAATAACAAGCCAATCTTCTTGTTTTTGATAACATGGGTTAGATTTTCTGCTTATAGTGAGATAGTGAGATAAGCAGAATAATAAAGCGGAGGTCGGCACAAGTCAGTTTTAGTGGTTAGTTACTTCCTAGTTTCCATTTAAAAATACAAGTGCTGATCTAAGATAACTCATGAGCCAGCATCTGCAAATGCCTAACAAGCTATTAAGGAGGCTACTTGAGTTCAGGGGCCTTGGTAGTTTGGAGGTCTTGGTTCAGGTATTTGTTTTACTCCTTCAAAATCATATCAGAATTACAGATTATTAGTGTTATGCCACTTAAATTGAAAGGGTCATGTTAGATCCTTGCAGTTGACTATGTAACATTCTTAAACTTTCAGAAAGTCACATCAACAGCACATATTAATTACTAATGACAGCCTAGTAGTCAACTTAAATAATTTCTTAATATTTTCACTGAGCCTAATACTTGGATGCCACAATAATATTTGCCATCTTGGGAGTAATGTGAATGTCATTTGTATTAGCACTCTTGTTTTCACTTGCCTTATTATTAAAAGGCAAAGTGGTGTCCAATTCCATTCACATGGAATGAATTATAGAATGAGATGCATATCCTACTCCCAGTGCAGTAGAAACGAGTTCTTAAATCTGTAGATTCCCCCCATTCTCCATATCATACATAGCTAAATATACCAGAAAGGTTTCATTCAAAATTCACGCTCTTTCCTTTTCTTATTGATCAAACTAAACTACCGTGACAGGTCTCTTGCTGGATATTTTTGTGAATTGGAGGCTATTCTTATATACATATAATGAATCAGCAAGATAACTTGTTATTTTTCAGCACTTGCCAAATAATTAGTCTTGCACAAAGGACAATTTGTCAGCTTTTCATGATTTGATGCTTAGTTACATTCTGTCCCAGTGGGCTTTTTAGAGAAACACCTGTAGCTTCAATTAATATGCCACTTTAATTGGTAAGTAACTTACATTGTTGGGTTGGAAATTTATCTTTTCAACTGATATTGGATAGCAGAACATTTAGAATTTGTACCTCAAGAACATTTAACATCTGTGCTATTATTATTATTATTATTATTATTATTATTATTATTATTATTATTATTATTATTATTGCAAACTATACGGCATGTGCCTCAAAATGCTAGAAATGCATGGTGTTGGCCGAATGTCTCAGCCTGCTTCATATGAACATTTGAGCTGGAAGAGAATTCAAGGCCTTCCTCTGAAACTGGAGTATATTTCAGCTGTGAAAACAAACATTTTGCATGAATTAAGAGTTTTGCTCCTCCCAGGGCACTAGTTTTAAAAATCAAAGTTTTGTTTGCTTGTTTGTTTGCTTATAATTAAAGATTTAAAATGTTCTCCTTAAAGCACACTTCCTAATTTCCATCTGATTTAGCTAGGTATGCTGACAATCTACAAAATTCCTAAATGAGACTATGAAAATAGAGTTTTATAGTTAATTAATCAATCAGAGCTGTTCAGTTAATTGTATAAAGCTGAATGTGTAGACTGCAGATCTGGATTACCAATCCATCTCAGAATTATTTGTTTGTAGGTCAGACAGAGTTTCTGATCCATATTTATCTACATATTTATGTAGAAGGATGCCCCACTATAATAAACTTCCAAGTAGATTGTGATGTTGTGTAATTAGATGGTTAGGAAGTTTGGAGAGAAAGCAGGGTAAATATATTTTTTATAACAAAACTATAAGCTCAGTTCTGGTACAGAAGATATTCATCTATTTTAGACTACAAGTCCCACAGTCTCTTTACTTGGTCCATGCTGGATAGGGATAATAGGAAGTGAAATCCAAAAACATCTGGAGAGCACCAGGTTATCCAGCTCTGAATTAGACCATCCTTAATCTTAGTGTACGGCTAAAGTACACCCATGAGCTACTGTATTTGCGTCTGTTACTGGGTAGGACTGTCAGGGTTCTAGTAAAAATGAAGTAAAACTAGTAGTCTCGTGATTTCTGATTATATTCCTAACAGATGATTGAAATAAGGGCTGTGATATGATCCTAAGATTTCAGATGAAGTTTCACTTTCACAACATTCCTGGAGGATAGAAAAAATATTTCACAGTGATAGCTAACTTTGTGAATTCCAACTAGTTTAGATACATTTCCTATTGATGATACAAGTAAACACTGCTGAATAGCTATTTTGCAACTATTCAGCAATATACTATATTTTCAGTGTTGAAAAATAGGCACAGATGAAACAGAATCTCCAGATTATTAGAATATACTGTACAGTAACTTGCACCTTAGTAAAACTTTTTCACAGAACTTCTCTGAATACAAGTTGAATACATGTTAGAATACCCCCAATTTAATTCTCTGCACTTTTTCTGCAGCTGTATCATTTATAGACAACTTCATGTACACTACTGTTTGGCATTTAATCCTAAATACATTTGCTTCAAATTAAGCCCAATAAATCTACTGAAATTATTTGATGACCGTGCTTAAGATTACTACAAGTTGTCATGATTCCATCAAACAGAACCAAGAAATTTAATACAAGGTATATTCAGCGGTGCAAAAAGTGTGTCTGTTATCACATTGCTTCCACAGTCAACAATATGAAGAGAAACAAATCTCTCTCACTTTGGTGTTTTTATCAACTGTAATATAATTTTATCAACTATAATCACCTATAATAACACCCCCCCACAGTTTCTTCTAGGAGCTAAAGAGTCTGTCTTATACTTATAGCTCCCAAAAAGAGCATTCATGAAAATGCAAGCCAGATATCTCTCACACATGATACTGAAGTTGGTTGCTTATTCCCACTTACTTATTTGCACAAAAATGTAAAAGACAGCTCACATAGTAAAGTGAATAGAAACCTAAAGTTAATATAATGCTGTATCTAAAATTAAGTATAGAACTAACCCATACTCTACATTTCAATAAACAGGACACTCTATCCTTCAGAATCAACCCAAATTCAATATGATAAAAACAATTGTCTAAGAAAGAAAAAGTAATGCATGATAATACCATTGCACTGCATAACTATAGATCACTTCAAATTATAGATGCACATGTCCAAGGATGGGATAGGCCTGCATCTTTCTATATATACTCAGCATAGCTACCAGTGATACAACAAGCCTCTCTTACTCAAAATAAACAGAAAGGAATAACTGGGCTCTTCACCTTAAAGCACATTTAAGCTATCCCATGTTATACATATAGATGTCCAACAGGCTCTCCTGTCAGTCTCAAAGCTTTCTGTATATACACAGCAATGATAAGATATCTATATTGCTCAGAATAGATGGAAATAAATGGGTAACTGGGCCTCTGCATTTCAAGAAACATTTGAGCCAGCTTAAATCATATGCCCACATTTCCAGGAGAGTGACCTTGGTGTAATGGAGCTGCATCATGCTCAGCCAATCTCTCTGTACACTGAACATCACTAACTAGGATAGAACAAGGCTATCTTACTAAAGTAACTTTAAATTTAAATAGATTTAAATGAACCATAGAATCATAGCGTTGGAAGAGGCAATTGCAGCAGGAATCCAAATTAAAGAATCCCTAACAGATGGCTGTCCAGCTTCTTTTGAACACATCCAGTGAAGGGGATCTATAATTCCCTTGGTAATTAATTAATTCCATTGATAAATTGTTTTTACTGCTGGGCAGTTTTCCTAACATTCATTGGGATCTTTCCTTCCATGATATTCTGTACTCAGGGACAGCAGAAAACAAGCTTTGAACTTATTTTGTGTTACCCCCACCTCTTTGGTAACCAAAATTTTGGGCCAGATAAGATGGAGGCCCAATGTATCCAGGATAGTCCACAGTGGACATTTCAGTGAATGATTCGGAATGCAGAGAATCAGTTATTTATTCATGTCTACCAATTTTGGATAAGGTTAGCTTGTGAAAGGTCATGTGACCACGGGGGCACTGCAATGACTGGAACTCTGAAGACCTGTAGTAAGTCCCCCTCATTCAGTGCCATCACAAGTTTGAACTATCACTGAAAGTGTGGTCATAACCCAAGGACCACCTGTATTTAATCTTAGTCCCATTTTTTCACTCTGCTCCTTGACTGTCATTACCAGAGTTTCCAGATCATTTGCATTTTCAGCTCTCAGAATAATATAATTGGCATAGTGGAGGTCGTTGATATTTCTTCCTCAAATTTTAAAGCCAAACTCATTCTCTTCCAATCCAGCCTCCCTCAGTATATATTCAGCATATACAGTAGTTTGCCTGGGAGATGCACACCTGCATTAAAAAAAAATCCTTTTAGTGTGTTAATGACAGATGGGGGTAACATTATGGCTGAATGCCTTTGAAGGCAGGGTGATTTTTGCTGCCAGGCTGTTTTCCAAATCACAGCCAGACATAGTAACATATTATAATTTACAGGGTTCTGTTCAGCTTTCACAAGGCCTTGTATTGTACTAAATAAAATTTAAACTGAGTTTACATACAAACAAATGTAGGGTAGAATATAATCATTTCCGGTAATACTATTTTTCAATTACCCAAATAAAATATCATGCAGCCGAAAGAAGATATACAACTCAGTTGTGGAGTTAGTTACAAATAATAATAATAATAATAATAATAATAATAATAATAATAATAATAATACATTAGTAAGATTATACTTTCTATGGAACCAACAGCTGTTAGAATAGCAGCATTATAGCTCCATTCAATGTTAAATGATGCTGAGTTCTGGGTTATTTCATACTGTGGTTTTTATTTCAACTTGTACCTACACGGTTTATGTTAGAAGATGCCATATTCAGTTTTAAAATATATGTTAAAAACCATATGTACAGTACAGAGACTTGCAACAGGAAGTAAATACAATATTTGTAGCTCTTGGCAGTATGCGTCTATGGAAATCATGTATTTTTAGTGCAGTGTATGAAATAGTTCTGACTTCACTGCTTAATCTGGCTTCCAAAGTATTTTGGAATATGAGCTCCAGGCCCAACACAAATTCTTGGGGAGAGAGAACAATGTCTCAGTTAATTTTCTTCAGTGGTGAGAGCCAACCAGTTACTTATTTCCTTTCCTTACTGTTCTTTTAACCACCATCATTTAGACGAAGATATTCATGTCTCAGAAGCCTTTCCATAGTAAAGCATATAGATAGCTTAGGACTGAACTGTTGAGTTCTTGGTGCTCTCCTAGCTTGATTGTTTTCCTGCAGACGTTTCATTAATAGGCTAGGTAACATAATAAGTTGATGGCTGAAAGTGAAGAAAGTGAAGAAGAACTGAGGAGCCTTATGATGAAGGTGAAAGAAGAAAGTGCAAAAGCTGGCTTGCAGCTAAACCTGAAAAAAACCAAGATTATGGCAACCAGCTTGATTGATAACTGGTAAATAGAGGGAGAAAACATAGAAGCAGTGAAAGACTTTGTATTCCTAGGTGCAAAGATTACTGCAGATGCTGACTGCAGTCAGGAAATCAGAAGACGCTTAATCCTTGGGAGAAGAGCAATGACAAATCTCGATAAAATAGTTAAGAGCAGAGACATCACACTGACAACAAAGGCCCACATAGTTAAAGCAATGGTGTTCCCAGTAGTAACATATGGCTGTGAGAGCTGGACCATAAGGAAGGCTGAGCGAAGGAAGATCGATGCTTTTGAACTGTGGTGTTGGAGGAAAATTCTGAGAGTGCCTTGGACTGCAAGAAGATCCAACCAGTCCATCCTCCAGGAAATAAAGCCAGACTGCTCACTTGAGGGAATGATATTAAAGGCAAAACTGAAATACTTTGGCCACATAATGAGAAGACAGGACACCCTGGAGAAGATGCTGATGCTAGGGAGAGTGGAGGGCAAAAGGAAGAGGGGCCGACCAAGGGCAAGATGGATGGATGATATTCTAGAGGTGACGCACTCGTCCCTGGGAGAGCTGGGGGTGTTGACGACCGACAGGAAGCTCTGGCGTGGGCTGGTCCATGAGGTCACAAAGAGTCGGAAGCGACTAAACGAATAAACAACAACAACATAATAAGTGCATGATGCATTAGTGCATTGATGATGTTATCTAGCCTGTTAATGTTTTCCTTGATTGCAGGAAAACAATCAAGATCAGCGAACACCAAGGTCAGAAGTTTTTCCTAAAGCTTCTGGAAGCCCAAATGCATCATGTTTATCCAATCAGTTCCTAGTGGCATTCTCAAAGAGCATCAAAAGGTTGATGAGGCAGGATTTCCCTATGTAGAGGCCGTGCAGGTTCTTCATCAGCAAAGCTTATTCTTCTGTTACCTTTCAGTTTTGTGGAAAAAATATTCAAAATAAATACTAAATCTGACTCTTTTGTAAAAGATCAAATGTCTAGCAGTATGAATGTGAAGCAGGGACTGCGTTGTCTCATTAAACCATGGGGGTGGGGGCAGTTCAATGTAATCTGAATAGCCTGTTCATTGACTGTAGCTTGATGAGTAAAAATATTCATTTTAATTCACCAAGCTACAGTCAGTGAACAGGCTATTCAGACTACATTGAACTGCCCCCCCCCCATGGTTTAATGAGACAACGCAGTCCCTGCTTCACATTCATACTGCTAGACTTTTTTGTAGCATCTTGTAGCATCAGAAGCTAATCCATTCTGGGGTTCTGATCTTTTCATAGATATAACAGCTAATATAAGGGCTGTAATGCAGCTATGTAGTATCTGTGCCTCTGTGTGTGTGTGTGTGAGTGTGCCTGTGTATTTCATCAGAAACTTGTTGAAATAAACTTAAGAGTGTCCTTGGTTCTTTTATAGAGTCTGGAAGATGTTAAGCTTCAGAAATAGAAGTCTCCTGTATCCCTCCTTTTTTCCTGGTACTGTACTGCTTTGATATCCAAGGAAGGAGACAGGCTGCAGGCAGCCTTGAGAAGCTCTGGCTTCAGCCCATTAATGCCAACTCACAGGAATAGCAAAGGGTATCTGAGATGAGAGACGGGAATACTTTTTCAGTTCATGGTCCCTTTAATTTGCTTAGAGACCTTCATATATGGGTTTCTTATGGGTAAAATACTGCCATCCTACCTGACGACTTCCAAATGTTTGAGGCTGCAGTTGCAACCATCCATAGCAGTGTAGTCATGGAACTTTTGGTTGGAAGCAAAGAGAGCTGCAACCAAACATAAGTAGGGACTGCAAAGGGTAGGAGAGCTGATGTAGGCAACCTGGTGCTAGTGGGCACTCATATGCCTGCAAACACTGCTCTAAATTCCCACCAGGGTCCATGTCTCACCTGATTTTTTTAAAAAAATGGGAAATTGGCATAGTGTACAGCAAAGGAAAGCACTTGCCTGTGGTATCATCTTTACTGATAATATTGCATCTGAGCCAGATAGATAGATAGATAGACAGACAGACAGACAGACAGACAGGCAGACAAGAAAGAGAGAGATAGAGGAAGGAAGGATGGATGGAGGGATGGATGGATTGTGGAACATATCAGGAATTATCAATGTTAAGGCTTCCGGTGGGAATGGCAGACTGAACGGCTGTGCCCGCTGGTTCAGTGGGCGAAGCTGACAAGCGGTAACATTTTTCAGGCTCGGGCAGGTTTTCCTGAAGCCCAGAAACCTTCTCTGGATCAAACGTTCTGAAGCCCAGAAACGTTCTCTGGATCAAGGAGAATACCTGGAATCTTCCCATCTGTCCTCCGGACAGCTGCTTGTAGCCAGAAGATCTCAAACATTGTTTCATGTTCCACTGGTAAGAGCCAGCTGGGAGGCAGGGATTTCATCACTTTCCAAGCCGTGCCTTAAAGGGACACTAAGACCAGCCACCCCATTCCTAAATCACCAATTTGTATTTTATTTTAAGCATATGTACCCCAAGAGAGGCTTTCTACAGTGTGGGATTACTTTTTAAAAAAAATTATTTTAAGTTTTGGATTTTGTTTTCTTTCCAAAGGAAATTCCAAAGATTGAGACTAAACAATTGTCTTCCTGTTATTATTTTTGTATTAAGTTTGAAGATATTAGCATTTTCCTACACGTTGAATTGGCTGATTTGAACCTTCAGATTTCTGTTCATTTTCTCTTGAGAACTGTCTGCTATTTCACTCTCACTTTATGTAAACACACTCCAGAACTCTTCCATATTTTTGACTTTTGCTGGTTAAACTCCTAGGGGGCGCCATAAGCTACTGCATGAGACATAGAGGATTTCAAACAGATTCTTCTGGATTTTCATCAGGATTTTAAGCAGATTTATTCTGACTTCTATTAAGCTTTTATGCAAGATATCCAGGATATTGTGGAAAATATGAGATCTAAAATGTGCCATCAGGTTGGGGGTGTGATGGATGAAATTGAGGAATGTAAGAGCAATAGAAACTTTTTTTTAAGACTGAGATTGGGATTTTTACTGAGATGCTAGATGAAGATTGGATAATGGAGCTGGAGAAATCTAAGGGAGAGTGATCTGCAAGCCATAAGTAAAATTGATCTCCTGGTGGAATGCCATGAAAAGAACCTGGAATCTTTGAGGGGGGCAGTTGGGCTGTCTGATTCTTTCAAGAGGAAAGCTTTGTGAATATTGTGGGGATATGTAACTGCTTTGGTTTATTATGAAGTGGGATAAGGGTTGAATAATGTTCATCTGGTTTGCTTTAAGGATTTGATTGATATTATTCCCTTTTAAAGATAAGGAATTACTGTTTTGAATGGGGGTTTTTTGGATTTATTAAGATTAAGATTATTAAAATTGTTATATTATCAAGTATAATAGCAGACAATTTATGTGCTTTTTAATTTGATTCTTATTATAGTAGACAGAAATGCATAGAATAGTGGTAGGAAGGGAATAATTAAATATGTTTTATCTTTTGGAGGGGAAAAAGAGGTTTAGGAGGTTTATATGACCTTTTTTAATTTTAATATAAGGAGGAGAAGTAACTGTACTTAGTGATTTTTATTATGTGTTAAAGTGGAAAGACTTATAGAAATAAAGTGGTGTTTTGGTTTAATATAGAATAAGAGATTGATTGTGGAAATTTTTGTATATCCTTGCTGTTAAAAATCAGAAGCCACATCTTTTTGTAAATTTGAAAATTTTTTCTTTTGTGTTTTTGCACTTTAGTTTTTTTCTTTCTTTGTAGTTTTTTGTTTTTTTGTAGTTTTTATTCTTTTCTTCAAACCCCTTTTTACTATAAAAAAAGGAATTATCGGTGTTGATATATGTGTTAAACTTAGAAAATTGAAGAAAGTAGGTATGCTACTAAGATTTGACCTGGATACTATACCAGTGAGGTATATATCTATACCAAACAACAGAGATGTGAGAGAAAGCGCAAAATTTTGATTGATTGATTGATATAACAATTTGCTTACTTCAGAGACTCTAGGTGGCCAGAGTCTGGTTATTGAGTTTCTCTTCTGAGGGAGATGGGGGTGACGAAATTTGAAATATAAAATAAATAAATAAACAAACAAATAAATATTGAACCCTAGTACTAATTCCTCCCCAATGAAGTTTTGCTTAACTTTTTACCAAGAAGAAAGATATGCCAAGTGAACAAGCAGGTTTCAGAAAATGCAGAGGGTTATGAATTCAGATAGTTAGCAGATGGATAATGAAGAAAATAAGAAGATTTACTGTAACCTTTATTGAATTCAGGGACGCGGTGGCGCTGCGGGTTAAACCGCTGAGCTGTCGATCGGAAGGTCGGCGGTTCGAAACCGCGCGGCGGGGTGAGCTCCCGTTGCTCGTCCCAGCTTCTGCACACCAAGCAGTTCGAAAACATGCAAATGTGAGTAGATTAATTGGTACCGCTTCGGCGGGAAGGTAACGGCATTCCGTGAGTCATGCTGGCCACATGACCCGGAAGTGTCCTATGGACAACGCCGGCTCCAAGGTTTAGAAACGGAGATGAGCACCGCCCCCTAGAGTCGGACTCGACTGGACTTTACGTCAAGGGAAACCTTTACCTTTACCTTTACCTTATTGAATTCAACAATTCAACAATACAACAATTGTATAGATTATCCTTTGGAGGAATATTTACATTAAACAAGAAGCTATTGTAAGAACTATGTTTAGAAAAACTTTGAAATGTAATGATGACACCATTTTGTTGATTGAAAGCGAAGAAGACATAAAACTCTTTAGGAAAGTAAAAATAGAAAATGATAAATCTGGGTTAATGATAAATATTAATAAGAAAAAGTAATGTCAATCTACATGGTCCATGAACTTACAGTTGACAGTGAAACAGTGAAGGGGGTAGGCTCAGGAAATATATGTTTGAATTAAGTGACATTAAGGAGATGGCAACAAGGTAGTGACATATGCTGTGGATAATATACTGTAGCTGAGTTCCCGTTGCCCACGTTGGATCTGAAGCTATGTACTTGTAGATGGAATTCCATTAGAGCCATGGAAATATGCTTCAACCAATCATGTTCTCCTTAACCTATAAAATTTAATTTCATCTTTGATAGATGCATTTTAATGCAATGATCTCATCCCAAAACTTTGTGAGTGTGAAGTCATAATTGAAGATCTGTAGGGAAGATCACAAACTCTTAAATTGTTGCCAGAAAGAGTGCTAGGTAGATAAGATGAAATCGGTGAGAGGATCAGCAGTGAACATTAGCTGGTTTTATGGTTGCTTCCCCAGAGAAAAGTCTTCCCTTCATGACATGAGCCTCAAACAATTCAGTGTGTTATGAAGCAAGGATCTTTGCCTGGTGAGCTCTCCTTCTGTCGCAATAGTCATTGCCTATTTGCCATGTATTTCTAAATCCCTCCTCACAACAGTTGGAAAGATCAGTGGTATTCTGATTAAATAGGAGAGTCAAAGTATCAAATTCCTCCAATCAGACTGACGTTCATTTAAACCCCATTCTCTTGCTCCAGCCTCATGGACAATTGCAGGCCAGAAGGCAAAGCATAAGATTATAGAGTTTACTAACCACATACCAAAATTTGATCTAGTTTTGTAGCAGGAGCTCTAGAAGATTATCCACCTATCATTCTAGACCCATTCAGAAAGGTGCAGATTTCATTTCCTTATTTCCTATTCTATTCTATTCTATTCTATTCTATTCTATTCTATTCTATTCTATTCTATTCTATCCCATCCCATCCCATCCCATCCCATCCCAGGGGGGTCAGCCTGGGATCCATTAGCACAGTAAGGTACTCAGTACTCTTCTGCAGGAGAATCCAAAGTGAGAAGGCAGTGAAGGTAGCTGCTTTGGGATGCGCAGTAATGAGGGACCTAGGGCTCCTTTGGCCCCACTCCTTGCTCCACTCCTTCAGTTTTTTTTAAAAAACTGGGCATGCCAGATCCTGATAGGAGTCAGAATAGAGGAGCCCCTGCTGCTGCTAGCAAACTTACCTCCTCTTTTGCTACCATTTCCAAGTCAGCTGGCAACCTCTTTTTCCACTTCACAGTTGGGGAAGGGTTATTTTGTGGGGACTCACAAAGTGAGTGGAGCCCCTTTTGAGGCTCAGGTTCACTGTTATGTTGGTGGTGGTGGGGAGGAAATTGCCAGGTGAGTGTCCTCTTCCTTTTCTGCTGCCTTCCCTTAATTGGCATGTCCTGTGGAGGGCCTGGTGCCTGAGCATTCTCACCACTGAGGGGAGAGATTTGCTTTGGAGTCCAGGAAGCTTAATGTTTGCAACTGCTCTTTCCCAAAAGTCCATAACTTTTGGTAACTATTCATAACTCTTCATAGCTGTTCAAAACGATTCACTTCACCTCTCTAAAAACAACTTTGCTAATCCTTAAGGCTTATTGGCATGCAGGACTTTAGCGTAAGGAGAAACACAGCTTCAATCACTTCATGGTTGTCCCAAATCTTTAAAAGTTTATGGGAATCTCATAAAGTCAGTTATATTTTGACTGCATCTGTCTTGAAATACAGATATGTGCGTGCTTGAGTGGCAAATGCACAGACTATTCTGGCACTGACTATTTATATCTGCAGGTTAATGCCTCCACACTTTATCAGTTGGCCAGCAACTTGCTGTGCCTACTCTATTTCATTTGGAAATTTTCAGTTAGAAACTGAGCCTATCCCATGCAACAAAGTCATAGCAGTTTTATTTTTATCTAAATTAAGGCTACCCAATCTGGACTGCATAAATCTGGACAACTACCAGATGGCAGCAAAGGGCTAGAATTTTGATTCAATAAAGCATCTCCATTCCAATTTTCAAAGAACAATAGGAAAGTGTTCACTTTACATGGGTAAAAATAAAATGGGGAAGGACTGTAGACGTGCATTTAAACTTTGTCTCCACTATCCCAAACAGTTTCCCTCATGCTCATAAGTTCAGTGCAAAGGATTCTACAAGTGCTTTCACTTATTATCAAGATCCCATGAATGAGAACTTTGATAAGACAGACATCCCACTGTAGGAACTCTAAGTATGTTCAGCTGAAGGCCTCAGAGAATGTTTTGCCATCTTTGCAGTGATGATATTAAGTTAGAAAGCCACTGGGAATACAGGAATGTGAGGAGTGGGTGGTATATGTACACACCCACATACCCCCCACAGTGTAGCCTTACTCATGTGTGGGAAACATCTGATTAGAACTAGGATCACGTTCTAATCAGGAGTTATCAATTCTAAGCAATTTTTATTGCAAACTGAGGGGGGGGGGAGACATTAATGAATGGAAATTATTATGATTATCAATGTATAAGTTACATTTTCACTTTGTAATAGTTAATCTGGAAGCTGTTCCACTTTGATAATTAATCATTCTGAGCACAAACATGTTCCATTATTATGCCATCAGATGTTTGTTACAGTCTGAGACTTGATAGGCCATAGGTTCTTTGACCTTTATGTTTCCCATGTCATCTGTCTAGAAATGTATTGATTTTGGACAGTCCATTGCATCAGAAGTGGTTGGCTAGAAAAGATGAAGCCATTTCTGATATGTATAAATAAACGTTTCTTAGACTTGGTTATTGTAAGATTTGTACTGCCATTCTCCTGCTTATATTGCTAGAGCAGCCTGGAGTAAACAGAGAAGGCAACCCAGAAATTCTCCTTTGATTCATTTCAGGAGAAGGAACAAAGCTTGGTCACCATATAGTCCTTTATAGGACATGGCCAATGTTGTGTATATGCATTTGGGAGTGTTGGCTCTAAAGGTCATCAGGCACCTATCTGTCCAATGCAATGGCATCCTTAAAGGAGACATGCGGGGAGGGGTAAGCTAGTGCTACAGAACCTGCTACTTCATCTTACCATTTATGGCTCTCCCTTCTTCTTTTAAAACATTTAATCCAGAAATAGGCTCAAAAACAGTTTATAATACATTCAAAGAAAATCAGCAACTAATGTGGAAACAAGTAGAGAAAATAAGAAACATTTACCAAACAATCCAAGTATATTGCAAATGTCTTCTGAAGAAAAAAAAAAAGAGGATGCTGTATTGCCTATGCACCTGGCATCTGAAGGCCTTCAGCATTGTGGCTAGATAGGTCTTTTGGTGGAGGCCAGTCCACTCAGTAGATGGCAGCTCTTTTTCAGGGAGTGTCACTGAATGTTAGGCAGCAAACAATCTAGAGCAGGATCTCAGATATTGAATGGAACATATGAGGGATATATATGAAACAGGCGGTCTGTGAAATACACAGGTACTAAACAATTTAGTCTCTGTGTGAGTGTGTGTGTATATATATATACACTCTCACACACTAACACCTTGAATTGTGTCCACATATTATTAGCCCAACAATGAAAATAGCACAACTCTGCTCCCACTATCCAGTTCCAGTAATGAACAGGTGAAAAGCTTTTCAGAGACTCTGAAAGTCTCTGAGACTCAGAGGCTGATGTTGTCCAACTTTTTCCTTGATTATACTTGCTAAGTATAAAAATTGATTATATGCAGAACATAAATATTTCTTTCAAAAGAGAAACTTCTCAGATAACTTTCTTCAGTAGTAATCCTTGGTAAGATGCTTGGGAAAAACATCCTTCCACCACCTTTCTCCATGGATGTAATTTATTACAAGCAGGAATCTATTTTTTCACAGCAGCCTCTGGTTTGAGCCTGTGACAGGATGGAAGCTGAGGGAATCCTAATTTCTATTTCTAACTGACCTTGAAACAATGATTTTAGCTGGAGAGAAAACTGTGAAAATGAACCTCCAAAGCACTCTGGCAAGTCCTGCAGAGAACTTTGTCTCTGGATAAAAGACATGCAATGCCTTTCTACAAACCCTTTCTGCTAATTGTGTAGAGATTGATGCCACTTCTGATGCATAGAAGGAATAGCTGGTGTACTGTATAAGGTTCTCTTTTGTTTCATTATGAGAGATCTCATTTTCGTATGAACAGGAGGAGAATTTAAAGTTATATAAACAAACTGTCTTGATGTAAATAGTCATATTTGAGACATAGCTGTTGTGTACAATGGCCTCCAGAAACAACATCATTATAATCATTGTTCATTAAAGTATATATTCCTCTTTTCAAAACATGACAAGCATAATTATAGGTCATAAAAATGAATTTATGCAAAAGGCCATTTGGAGAAAATTTGCTGTAAATTGCATGTGTTTTGTCTTTCTGCCTTGCATTCTTTAGTATCTGAGAGGCTTTTCTTACATCTCTGCTTCCTGCCCAGCCCTGCCCATGGTTAGCCTGCTCTTCCCTGTGTGTTGTTGCTAAATATAGTTCAGATGGCAGAAGAGTTACTGCTGGCTGGACAGGACTCCTGATCTATGCTTCACACACTCCTAATATGGTTCAGAAGCAGCCAATCAGGTGTTGGGCAATCTCTCTAGTGATTGTGGGTTTGGTGCTCTGCCTCCCCCCTCCCCCCTCATTTTCAGAACTATGCCAGTGGAAGGACAACAGTAGCAGCTGCAAAGCCAGGCATCAGCAGCTTCATTAACCTTACATTATTTTATTTGGTCAACAGATCACCCTACCAACAAACAGGTGCTTTCACTTTCAAGTATCTGAATTTATCAAAGTGTGCAAGGTCCCAACCTAGTCCTAAGGGCAGTATATCCAAGTGGGTCAAGTCCAAGGTTCAGGACTGATGCTGTAGGGTGGATAAGTATAATGAAATATGGGACTCATTTATACAAATTACAGTAGGTTAAAAAAAAGATAGTTATACAAATGTATTAGAAATATATACGTTCTTGAATAATATTTGTTAGGTAAGTATAAATACACAATACTTCTATAATGTTATATTATACTATTTTTTTTCTTTTTCTTTGTTGCATTTTCCCCACTCTTTTAAAAGGCATTTTTTATGTGTTTTTCCCTCTCTATGACAATGTATGAATCTCCATCTGTATTATCATTGTGCTTTGTTTTTTTTTGTTTTTTTCTTTGTCATTAATTAAAAAGCAATATAAATAAATAAATAAATAAATAAATAAATAAATAAATGCTGAAGCTGCAGGGTGATGTGTAATCGACATGAAACACATATAAACAAAGGCTTCAATCACATGGCCATGGCCACCATCTTGACTTTTTTTACACCCCCACCCCATGGATGCCCCTGTTATTGCTGATTCTGCCTTCAGCAGTCATGTTGGCTATACAAACAAAAGGGTAATATAACATGGTTCCAAAGTTCCCAATATGAATTTAACAGAAATTGATCTGAGCCATGATCAGATCTCTCAGAGGTGGTCTAATAAGGGTGGAGTCATGTGCTGTAAATTGTAACATGTAGTATTTTACCTCCACAAGGTAGTTTACTTGTACCTCTCATTGTATCCCTCGAGGTATGCCATCTGTTGGTTGAATAAATGTGTACTAATCCAAAATTTGTGTTGCAGTTTACTAGACAGCAGCTTCCAGGAAGCAAGGCCTTCCCCATCTCATAGAGCAGACTTTTTAAAAAGATCCATGAACCTTTGACAGCTTCTGGAAGAAAAAAAGTTCATTCTACTCTACTACAGAAAGAAGTAAAAACATACCTTCTAACAAAGACTCAAGTTAATTGTCTGTTAATTCATTTTTTTTAATTGCAAAAGCTAAAATATTTATCAAGCAGTTACAGAAACTCAGGGTCCAGAAAACTGGCTCATGTGGATAGTTTCTCCCCTATCAGTGCATCAGGTTTTTTTTTCCTGGTCGAAACAAACAATATCTTTCATTTTATTCTTGAAATTCACAGAAATTACAGATGGACTATTTCAATTTCTAATTACAAATGGAAGATGAAAACTAAAGCATTGGCTGCTTCATCCCTTTTACCTGTCTTAGGATAGGAACATACACACATTTGAAACAGCCCATGAAAGGAAGAAAAGCCCACTACTAGTATTTAATGCTGGAATCTCAGGGGAATTAGATGACCTCTTGATAGGCATTGTGTAATCCATTTCATGGTAGTAAATGCAATTTTTAATGAACAAGATTATAGCCACTCAAACTTTTCGACAAAACTAGCTTTCAGTTTGGACTTCACTATCAATCCAGCCTTCATTGTCCTCTGCGTTCATTCTTATTTCAGATAAATATGCTGCTCTGGTGTATTTCATTCCTAGAATTAGTATTAGGATTTTTTAAACAATACTTGTAAGTTTTCTATTAACTATCAGTATCAGCCCAAATTTTATTTATTTTTTTTTTATCCTGCCTTTATTATTTTTATAAATAACTCAAGGCGGCAAACATACCTAATACTCCTTCCTCCTCCTCTTTCCTCACAACAACAACCATGTGAGGTGAGTTGGGCTGAGAGAGAGTGACTGGCCCCAGGTCACCCAGCCAGCTTTCATGCCTAAGACAGGACTAGAATGCACAGTCTCCTGGTTTCTAGCCCAGCACCTTAACCACTAGACCAAACTGGCTCTCTCAAAACAATCAATCAATCAAATCAATCCACTGCAGGATGGAGCCCTCTTCATTGAAGGTTATGGACTGTACTCCACCACACTGGTCCAGCGCAGGTTGGTAGATAAAGGTTTTTGGATTTGCCAGTCAAAGGCTGAGAATGACTGGCCCAAAGTCACCCAGCCAGCTTTCATACCTAAGATGGGACTAGAACTCACAGTCTCCTGGTTTCTATCCCAGCACCTTAACCACTAGACCAAACTGGCTCTCTCAGATCAATCAATCAATCAATAAATAAAATCAATAAAATCAATCCACTGCAGGATGGAGGCCTCTTCGTTGAAGGTTATGGACTGTACTCCACCACACTGGTCCAGCGCAGGTTGGTAGATAAATGTTTTTGGATTTTCCAGTCAAAGGCTGAGAGAGAATGACTGGCCCAAAGCCACCTAGTAAGCTTCCCAAGGGAAGATTAGAACTTGGGTCTCCCTGGTCCTAGTCTTGTGCCTTAATCACTGCACTACACTAGATCTCTTCCCGTTAAACATGTTTTCAGAAATACTTGGACAAAACAATACTTTAAAAATGAAATTTTTGTTGTTTTTTTTGAAGAGAAGTTACTTTCAAAATATTATAGGATTCCTGGGATGCCATAGTAGTTGCGGAGGAACATGAAAAAACAAATAGTTATTTCAGAAGATCAGTATCTGGGAAGGATAATGTTTGTTCTGGGCTAGTGCGGGTATTCATTAACCTAGACATCTGAAGCTGGGTTGAGAGGGAACATGACCTTTGGAATATAGTAAAGGAATGAACTTATAACATGTCTGTGCGTTTTCCTCCATGATTTCATAAAAGCCCCAAGCAATATTGCCCACACCTAAAGCACAAAAAGTGCCTCTACTAGGTCAGATTCTGCCCAAGGCTGTTGGTGGCTTTCTGTCTCCCATTCCAGATGGAGTACAAAGCACATCATTCTCAGCTGATACTTCAGGAGGGCAACAAGTCAGAAGGAGCTGTGCTGATTTTCCTTCTAACTAGAGCTGTCTACAAGTGAACCTGCTGTTTGGCACTTGTAATACATGTGATCAGATACTCAACCATAACACCCCCCTGTCAAGAAGCCCAATAAAACAAAATGGACGATTGCTGCACCTTGAATCATTTAATGCAGAAAAAGGGATTTCAGCAAATGCAGGGTGATTTTAAACCCTGGATTTAATAGCCTTCTGGGCCTTCCTTTATTTATATACATTATTTCTGAACAAGCCACGTTATATTCTGTAAAAACACACAAATACACATGATACTTTAAAAAAGAAAAAAATAAGATGCCTAGCCACGTATATCCTGGCAATAAAGTAATGTTTTTGAACAATGTAAGGATGCTGCCATAAGCAGTGCCAGCATCTATTTCACCCTATAAAGATATGGGGGGCCCTCTTCTGCTCTGGAGCCTTGTCCTTTGGACTTTTGCCCCAGGCCTAATGGCATTGCTGAAAAGGCAGGCTTTCCAAACACTTCCCTTCTGCTTCTACACCACTGCTGTTCGGGGCGACTACTGTGCACCAGACCCTTAATAGCCAGCAGTGAAAAATCTCCAGCCAAATAAAATGTACTTCTAAGGCTACTGAGGGTATATTCTGCTAGAATACATCTCAGATAGTCAAGCAAAATGTAGAAAGTTAAAACTTCTCCTATACATTTAAACTAAAGAGCTTTCTAAGGATTGCATGCTATGTGTTTTGAAAAGAGGGGTTTTATCTGCCCCACAATTCCAACGTTTGCAAATATGGTTTCTTTCACTTGGATGGTAAAGTGGTTAAAATGTTTTCCTGGCATTGGTTCCCTCTCAGCACAGAAGCTCCCTTGGGGACTGGGCCAATCTGTCTTTCTCAGCCCAATGTACCTCGCAGGGTTGCTGTAGGGGGAAAAAATGGGAGGAAGGGATTGACTGCATGTGACCTTCAGCTCCTGAACAAAAGGCAGGACAGGGATCTAACAAACCAACCAAAAAGTAGGGAGGAGAATGCTGTCAACATATGGCTTTAGAGCACAGTAAGCAATCTCTTCCAGATCAGAACCTCAGTGCAGACTCCTAAAATGCTGGCAGGCTGGAAAATGTCTTCTGGTGATGTTGCCTCCTGTTTCCATCCCTAAGTAACTGTTTTTACCACCCACATCAAAAAAATGAGTGTGGTTTGAGCTTATTTTTCATAGTTTGCAGGAATTTAAAGGGTAAGAATGGCTAGGATTTTTTGCTTCATAGAAGCTTAGCCTATCCATTGTCATCCATATTTTTTCTTGACCAGCTGCCAAGATGGACAATCTTGCTGCCAAATTTAGTGGTGCAATTTTGGAATCTTTAGGGACCACAAATGGGATGCCGACACCAACTAAGACAAAAGTTTCTGCAGACCAACTGTATAGTTACAGCCCTGACCCTCCACTGGTAGAAACCAGAGATACAAAAGTCTATTGTGTTGCATATGCATTTATCTGAATGTTGAGATTAAATACAGCTAAAGTTCTGATTTAGGTTGCAGCTGAAAAATCACAACTTAGTTTAGTCAGATTGGGGCTTAGGCCTTTAGTAGCCCTTCCCAAATCCCTATACTTATGGGTTTTATATATTTATTTTGCATTTCTGTTCTGTGTAGCATAGGTGTTGGACTGGCACTAGAAAGACCCAGATGCAAGTCCATCCTGAGCTACAGAAGTTCCCTGGATGACTTTGGAACAATCACTGCCATTTGCCTGTACTTGGACATGGGGTATTTCATTGAAAACATGAAAAGACAATTAGATGACCGTTTCTAGCCCTGAGGCATCATCTAAGCCAGTGTTTCTCAACCCCAGCAACTTTAAGATGTGTCAACTGCAACTCCCAGAATTCCCCAGCCAGTTGTGGTTGGGAAACACTGGTCTAAGTTGCAAAATAGTGGAACTTAAGTGTAGGAAAGACTCAAAAAGAAAAAGAAAACAGTGATTCTCTATATTGCATATCCTATAAAGAAACTCCTTTTTCTTTCAATTATAAAACTTGTTTCACTAATTATTGCTCAGGTCAGATTCCTGCTCTCAAGAACATTCACACACAGAAAGAGAGCACTACAATTACCCACACCTAGAATGTGTAAGAGAAGAGAACTTACTGTGCCTAAGGCATCGCATCCACTCAAATTAGCCTTTTTTTCCCCATACAGCTTATACTTACCAAATGAGACCAGTGGCATAAACCACTGCAGTGGTTATAATGTGATCCCAGTCCTGAACTCCTGCACATATTATCAAAGCCAGTCCAGCCTGCAACTATAGAATCTTACTTTAAGATAAATTTAATAAAATGAGATATATATAAATAAGAACGACTGTTTATTAATGTTCAGAGTATTTTGGATCTTATAGTGTTCTAACAGGAAATCCATGCACATATAGAGGGGAAAATATTCTCCAAAAAGTAAAAACAATTTTTTCTCTCTCCAAAACTGTTGAATTTCATACTAAACATTATTTCTAATTCATTATTTCTATTGTTGTTCTGTTTAAGATAAAATTGTAACTTATCTTTTTTTTTAAAAAAAGGAAGGAGAACAAATGACAAAGAAAAAAAGAAATAAGAGCAAATTATGTTGCATATGAGAAATTGTTCAGCCTATTTTTTAAACAACTTAAATTTTGAACACATAAAAAAATTCATCAATTTTTCTATTGTGTTGATAAAACCCAGCTCAGAAACATAAACCGAATACATACCTGAAATCCATGTTTTTGCATCTGGGGTCACATTGTCTGTGAAGAACATAGAAGAATTATCTATTTTGCTCTCATGCACAATAAATCTTTATTTCAACTTTTAAAGATGTGAAAGTACTTTTAAAATCATTTTGATCTTTGCAACACTATATTAAGAAACCGGTGGATATCAAGTCAAGACAGGGCAATGGTAAGTCAAGTCTATATCACGCAAATAAATGTTCTTTCACCCACTTAACATTTTCAGTTGGGGCATACATAGGGTGGGGTAGAGGGCAAAAAAGTCAGGGTGGCACTTTGATCCCACTGTTGAGGCCACCATTTTTATTTTTTTGTCCTCCCCTTACCCTTGTTCCCAATGTAATGAAGTTAATAGCCATTTAAAACACTGCCTAGAATGTCCAATAAACGTGAAAAAATCTTTTGTTAAATTAGTCACCTCGAAACTAATAAAGGTGTTATTCTGGGCTAAACTCAAAGAGATATGATAAACACCTGCAAAGACATACAGTACATTTCTGTAGTCAAGAGGAAAAAAGAAAAAAAAAGGCTGACATAAAATTTGAAAAATTAAAAGAAAAAGAAAAAAAAGAAAAAAAGAAAAAATTTAACAAGAAAAATGAAAAAGAATTAAAAATAGAGACAAGGCAAAGGAAAAAAGAGAAAGAAACGTAGAAGTAAAACTATTGAGGGTGGGGGGGGGGGGATGAAATAAATAGCCACTGGGATTCCCAGATGGGGCATATTAAAATTACAGTGCAGGAATTTTTCCATCAGGGCAGTTTATCCCCCTCAGAAAGTAAAAACAATAAATAAAAAGATGTTTAAAAGACTGCTATTTCTTTAACTCAGATAATACTATGGAAATAAGCTCCTCAACAGCAGCTGAACCACAACACTCATAAAATCTTATTTCTTGGTGTTGCTTCCGTTAAATCCAAAAGAAGCATTTGTATGGACAATATTATGTACAAAGTGGGGGAGGGGCACTTCTTGGGGACTATATTGTAGTGACAGCTAACAATGTGATGCTCCATTCTTGATAATCAGCTGAATTTATTTGTGCAGATCACAGGTCAGCAGCACCCATACTTTACCGAGATTTTATGTTTTGAATTATCTAAAACTCCAGTGTGCAGCAGGTTATAAATCTTTCGTTTGCCTATAAAGTAGATATGCCCAAAGTATCATTCTGTGAGACAACACAAGTCCCTTCTTAACAAGCTGCAGCCTCTCTCTTCGTAAATTATATTAAATGCTTGACTAGCAAACCCTGGTAAGAAAGCTATCCTGAATGGCTAAAGGGGGGTACTCACACTGGGGGGGGGGTATTCTTCTCCCAAAGCTCACCCACATTTTCATTTATCAAGAAGCATTTCCCTGTGTACTTTAATTACATCCTAAAGGTATATCTTGTGAAATAGAGCATGAAAATCTCTAGTGGAACTACCCTGCAGAGATACAGATAAATATTAAATCATTGGACTGCCAAAATGTATTCCTCTCTCGCTCTTTTTCTTTGATATTTATACAGCAGAAACTTCAGCTCTATACTCTGCTGTGGAAGATACAGTTCTGGATCCAGATACTGGAAATTCTGAAAGGCAAAACTACCATCCAGCTATACCTTTCAATCTCCTGAAATCAAAACATACAGTGTTTGAAGGACAGGTAGGCGCCGGCTTTCTCAGCCAAAGCCAACCTGTGACAGAAGATTTCAGGTTCAGATTATGCATCTCTCTCATAATCATGCAAGACACAACAGCTCCTCCCAACAGCAACTAAAAATTGTTCATTGTTTGTATTTCCCTGCTGATATTTCATCTTGCCTCCACTGTGGGTGACTGGATCTTTAGGGCTGTTTGTCAAGTTGCACAGCCTCCCCCGTGCTAGAAGAGCAGCTAGCTGGATCCTCCACACAGCTGCTGTCAAATCTGTTCAGTTTTTGCCTGAGAAGATGGCCTGTGCTGATAATACAAGGCAGGGGAGAAAAATAAAGTTTTTTAAAAAAAATAGAAGGTTAGTAAATTTAAGGATGTGGAGATTGCCTTGTATATCAAGGCTAAATTAAGAGTTGCTGCCTAGATTGCACTGCAGGAAAGTTGGCTGTGTAATTGACCACAGTAAATTCCAGCTCTCTAAGGCAGTGTTTCTCAACCTTGGCAACTTTAAGATTGGTAGACTTCAACTCCCAGAATTCTCCCAGAATGCTGGCTGGAGAATTCTGGGAGTTGAAGTCCATCATCTTAAAGTTGCCAAGATTGAGAAACACTGCTATAATGAGTTTACCTGCTTGGCACATGCACATATTTCTAAAAGCTTGTTTCTTCAGGGACAACATGATTTGCGATGGGATAAATATTCTCACACCTCATAAAAAATGGAAAGGCATCTTGAGTATATGAAATCAGTTGTAGACAGGTTGGAGGGAGCAGATAGTTTTATTAAGATCACATCTTTTCAATTCCTCGGCCTCCTTCTTGATAGAAAATGCAAATTATACTACGATAATGCAGTGCAAACATTTTCCACGTTTGAAAAATGTATAAAAATATATTTATTGTTGTTGCTATTACTGCTGATTAGTTCACTTTACAAATCTGTTACTAATCTGAAGTACTAGTAGAGAAACTGAGATAGAAATGTTTCCACAATCATCCCAGTCACTGTGTCACACACAGCGTGACATTCAAATTTTCAATTAGCTGAGACATATTCCAAAAATAATGTATAAAGTGGCCCTTGCTTAAAGGTTGTAATGTGCAGGCACTTGCAATAGAGAATAATTGTTTTTTAAAAATAGTCTCATCTCCCCCACGCAAATGACGCCAGGAAATAGCAGTCACATAAACAAAGAATCTAAGCAACAGCATCCAACTATGCATTTTACTGGTCCAGTGCTAGAGAGAAGAGGGAAACAGAATGCTTACTCATTTTGCCTCGGCTACAGCACTGGGAAGGGGTTGTTCTGTGTGGAGGGTGTGTGTGGGTATGTCAAAATGGCACGATGATAGACAGTGTCACAGTATAAGCCCCACCCTTTGCTTTTCTGGAATAGAAAGTTAGGAGGGCACATCTATCAGCAGAGGAGTTGTCCAGTGGGAGCCCATGGGAGCCTGCAGCCTGGACTGAATATTTTGCTGGCTGCTGCCAAAGCATCTCAACCTGGGCAAAATTTTCTTAAAACTGCTTAGAGTCAAACTGGCATGCACCTGAGCATAGGGCATTAGCATAGGTTAGGAGCACCTTAAGGGTGTTGTACAGATATGCATATGCCCAAAGAGTAATTGGTCTTGGAACTGTGGTAAACCAGCTGATAAATGCAATAAATTATTGCAAATCTACCAACTCATGGAAGTGGCATGCTTCTCTTGGTAAATATTTGCTCTAAATGTGAAAATACTACGTTTGTCAAAGACATGTTTTTTTTCTTCAGTTCTTCTGTTGGATATAATCAAGGCTGTTCATTGAATACAAACTTACTTTAAATCAAATCTCTGAGGACCTAAAAATCATCATCTTAGTTTTAAGGTTTTGCCCTGTTGCTTGAAATGCTCAGTCACAGGCCCTTTCTTTAATCTGATCATCTCACACTCATCTCACCTGCTCCCATAATCCTAGGCCCCCATATGACCTCTAAACATCAACAGCTACTCTTGTGTGCAACCAGAGAGAATGAACATCATTATTCTGATCTAATGAGAATACAGATCTGGAATCTGGAATCTCATTACTCACATTAGTCACATTATTCCACTGCTTCTTTATAGTTCAAAATGAGTTTATTGTTTATAACAAGTTCAAGCTGAAGGCATTCAGTTTAGGATGGTCATAGTGGAAATGCAGATGAAGATTCTCTCAGTGTGAAGCAAATGTTGGTTGCAGCGAGAGAAGGATGAGATGATGAAATGACCGGCAGATTTCAAGAAATGTAAAGAATGGCAAGTTAAAAGAGTATGTAGCTTAGCAAACAGCTGTGATCCCTGCAATTAAATCTCAGTAATGGGAAATAGAAAGAATGGTACTTTTGCAGCTGAGTAGGTTCTACTCACAGCTACCACTCAGGGTTTTTTTAGCAATTGGTCAAACAAATGAATACAAGATGTATTGAAAATGTGGATGGGGAATAGGTAGCAATTCATTTCTTTCCCTTTTCTTTTGTTTGTGGTGGGGGAGAGGGGAGTTCCTGGAGATGTGGTAGATCAGGAGGCAGGTCACTGGTTGACAGCTGTTGTTTTGTTTTGTTTTGTTTTGCTTTGCTTTGTTTTGCACTCTCTTATTAGTCATTTGTAGGAAGCACTGATTGGCTCATGATATTCTCTGCCTATCCCCAGCATTTTGAGATTAGGAAAAGTGAAAATCATTCAAAGACAAGTTCAAACTGCTTTTGAATGTTTGAGGAGCAAAAACAATGGTGATGTAGAGGTGTCCATGGTGATAGTCTCCACATCAGAAACAGGAAGCTGTGTTTAACCTTTCTTTTCTGTGCTTACAATATATAAAGAAGTTAGAAAGACACCTTTGATTATTGATCTGTGGAACAGACATTCTTTAACCATTTTGGGAATGGTGAATTGTTAATTTGGTCAATTACTTTTGAGACAAATAGTTTTCATATAATCTCCAAGGGACTGTCCAACCACCTGCCAATTTTTGCCTTCTGTAATGTAGGAGACCAATCTCATAGAGCTGTGAAAACTGAAGCTTGCTTTCTGCTTAGTCTTCCTGGTGCTGAATACTCAGAAGAAAACATTTATCTGCTACAGTGCCATGGCCAAAGTGAGGCAGGTGGGCCAAAGGCACACAAGAAAACAACATATTGTAGGATAAAAGCAACTGAGAGAAAGCTAGGCAATCTAAACTTGGTAGACAGCAGACTGAAAGAAGGTAAACCCAGAGTTGGGCAGTCTGAGATCAAAACCATGTTGAGAGTAGGATAGGACCCGGATGAGGTCTTCCAGATTCCAAAGTGGTTGGTGTGAAGGAACTGACAAGTAGCTCACCATAGCAAACTAAGAATAGCTTTAAGTAAAATGTTTGTCCCTGCCAAAGGAAGGCACATCTATCCTCATGAGGAGGATCTTAGTATTTAAAAGGGCATGGCAAGTGTTGTATGCTTTAAGCTAGTTAGATGGTGGTAGTACTGTCTTGCTCATAGATTCCTCAGAGTCCTCAGCCTGAAGGAAGGTGGTGGAATATGAGAACCTTGTGGGTACTGAAATTTGGGGAACCTAACAATAAGAGTAATTGGATCCTATATCTGATTTTCTTCATCCATCTTGAATGGATAGGAAGCTATTGCATTGCCTTTGAAATGGACTATACAGTCCATCCTCGATCTGGGATACCTTCTCAGGGACTGTGGGATTCCAGCTTTGGAGTTGGAATAATTGAGGGGGACTAATTGCTTGAAAACTGACCAAAGTACCTGTCAACAAGTGTTAATTTGATAGAATTAAAGAAACAGAAAATCTTGAAAATCCAGTGCAGTTCTAGAGTATATTGTCAACAAAAATCAACAACAATCTACAAATAATAGCT
This sequence comes from Candoia aspera, assembly GCF_035149785.1. NCBI lineage: Eukaryota > Metazoa > Chordata > Lepidosauria > Squamata > Candoiidae > Candoia > Candoia aspera. Next base: position 46,702,292 of record NC_086159.1, read on the forward strand.
TTAGATTCATGTGTAGTCTGCAGAATCCTTGTGCACAGGGGAGAGAGAGCATGACTACACTTTATGCAAAAGAGCATATATAAAATCAGTGTTTCTCTTCCCTCTTTTTTGCATCACATTCTGACTCTGAAGCTGATTACAATTCTAGACAAAATGAAGCTGCCTTAATTTTAAATGTTTATTCAAATTCTAAGGTTGAGTTACGTTTAAGACTAGTTAACTATAATATGCCATAAGGCAATAAAAACATTAGGCTGACCATCTCCTTACAGCTTCTTAACAATAACAACATTTTGTGAAAAGGTAATAATCATTCAGAAAATTCATCTTCTAATCATGGAATGGAAAAGGCATTTGTGAATTAGGAACCTACGGAATACTAACCGGATTTTTAAAAGAGATACAAAAGACAGAAATTACAAGGCCATTTCTTTGGGCAGGGGAAAGGATGCTTCAAGCAAGCATACATGTAAATGTATGACAAATATACAATGGCATACTAAAGTAATCCCAACAGACATAAAATGATACATCTGCATAGTCAAGGCTGGTCATGGACTAGGCTCAAAGATCAAAACTTTTCTTAAGCTCAAAGATCTAATTTTTTTTCATATCATATAATAATTTAATGCATTTTGTTACTGCTTATCAATGTCATACTCAACATTAATTGTACAATCTAAGCAACTTTATGTTCATTAACATTTTAGAAATCATATCTAACAATGATATAAACTTTCCCCGTCATCTTTAAAAGTTCAATTTATCTGAATCATCATAGTGCTAACGATTTCTAGTTTCTATTGTATAAATACCACTGTACTCAGCTATTGTCTGTATTCTGTGATGAATTATTTGCACTTTATGAATTATTTGCATGTTATAATGTGATCAAACAATTAACTTGGGGGGAAAAAAAGACTATTCATGGATGAACCAAGCAGAGGGACAGCTCAATTTTCATTCAGAAACTGTTGCAATACATTGCAGAGCGGGTGCTCAGATGAGGAAAGGAGTGGTGCCTGGAGGAATTGTACACATTCATTATGCCTACATGCTGCTACATCTTTGTTATCTGTCAATTACAGTCTTGGTCTTTGCCAGTGGGAAGCAGTTATTAACAAGATATTTGCATTCAGAATGGTATGGATAAAACAGTTGCTATCCTAATTCGCTGTTAAAAAACAGCAACCATGTTTGACATAAAACAAGGTACTGTATGGCTCTATTTGAAGAAGAAGATTCCAGGCAAAGTGCCTCTGATTATTCCTCCTCTGAGAACCTTAAGCCAACTTCTCTAGGCCAGTGCCACCTAAGAAGTGGTGGCATGTAAACTTCATTTATCATATACTGTAGTTAGTCAGTTGGAACATTTATGTCCCTTGCTTCAGTTGGAATGGCTTCCAGTGCTGTGTGTAGAGCAATAAAAAGGCAGAAGATAAACAGACAAGGACCTGGGGAAGAAAAAAAAGTAAGAGTCTTCAGGCACAATAAAATGTCCATTTAATGGATCATTTGGGAGAGGGGGTGTCTGTTCTGCTTGAATAGCCATTAAATCATGGTGATTTACATCATTTATATAAGACATCATGATGCAAATGATTTGTGTCAATTTACATTGTTTACCTACTGTAGTGATTGCCTATCCTGATATACTCAGACTCACAAGGAGGTACTTAATGATATCTGATTTATTAAAAGAATAGTATGCAAATACAGAGAAAGCTGAGAATGAATAAAAGCGTGCCAAATACAAACTAAAAACCCTCGGCTCAAAACGTAATCCCTCCCCTCGCCCAACTGCAGCAACCACCCCCCTCCCAGGTGCTGGTAACCGTTTTCCACTGATCCTGGGAAAGCAACCTTGAACACATGAGATAACCCAAACACATTCCAAACCAGCAGCCAACAGATAACAACTCCCCGAAGTGGAATCCTCCTCCCTCCTGAGATCACACACGTATCAGGGAAATGACATGCGAAACGTTACGATGTACCAGGAACATTGAAATGGTGAACATGACATACTGCCCCCCCAAAATACTACGGAGTAGGTTTCATAGGATAAGCAGCATGAAAACACCTAACTAGAACAGGAGAGTGAACATCGTGGGCAGCCACCCACTCAGGGTGGGGGAAATGTTTCCAGCGGACAAGGTACTGCAGGGTGCTACGAAGTCTGCGGGAATCAAGGACCTCCTTCACCTCAAAATGCTGTTGCCTGTCAATCATGATGGGTGTAGGAGGTGTGGGTTGGACATGCCAGTGATCGGAGTGGTTGACAGGTTTGAGCAAACTGCAATGAAAAACAGGATGTAAGCGTTTCAGATTGTGTGGCAAGTCCAATTTAAATGTAACAGGGTTAATAACTCCAACAATGGGGAAAGGACCAACAAACTTGGGAGCCAACTTTTTAGAGGGCTGAGGAGATTTAATGAACTTGGTGGAAAGGTAGACCTTATCACCAACTTTGAAGGCAGGCTGGAGCGCTCTCTTCTTATCGGCATGGAGTTTGTAGGTGGATTGGGCATCTGCCAACGCTTGCTGGATGACCGGCCAGGAGTCACCCAGGTGCGCAGCCCAGTCAGAAGGTGAAGAAGGCGGAGATGTGGGTTGCGGCAGATCAGGAATAGGGACGAAATCTCGCCCAAACACAGTATGGAAAGGGGTGTGGCCCGTGCTTTGATGTACAGCGTTGTTGTAAGCGACTTCGGCAAAGGGCAGAAGATCCACCCAATTGTCCTGCTGATAGTTTACAAAGGCTCGCAAATATTGTTCCAAGGTTGCATTAAGAGCCTCCATAGATCTGTCAGTCTCAAGATGCGACGCAGTGGACAGCGCCTGTTTGTTGCCCAGCAGTTTTAAAAATGCCCACCAAAACTGGGAAGTAAATTGTGTCCCGCGGTCTGTGACCAAACGGGCGGGGCATCTGTGAAGTCTGTACACGTGGACTAGGAAGAGGCGGGCTAACTGTTGAGCCGACGGGATAGAGGCACATGGAATGAAATGGGCTTGTTTAGAAAAGTAGTCTTTCACAACCCAAATCACAGTCTTTCTCTGGCTCGGAGGCAAGTCGACAATAAAATCCATAGAGAGTTCCTCCCAAGGACGTGAGGGGTTGGCCACTGGCTGCAACAAGCCTTGTGGCTTACCCCTCTTCTGTTTTGACATGGCACAGACAGGGCAAGAAGCAACATAGTCTTTGACATCACGCCTCAACGTAGGCCACTAAAATTGGCTCCGCACCAGGTGTAAGGTTTTTACAAAGCCAAAATGACCAGCCACTTTATCATCATGAGACCTGAGTAGGACCTCCCTTCGCAAACTGTCAGGGACATAGAGACGGCTTTGCTTCCATGCGGAGCCTTGGTCAAATGTAACATTGTCTCTATTCGCTTGCAACCAAGTATCAGATTTCAGTTCAGAGAGAAACTGTTGTTGCAATTGAGAAGGGATTGACAGCCTCCCCCCAGCTGGTGAAACTGAACCTGAGGGCAGCTGTGCGCGTGTCTGGCTGCGAGTGACAGCCTGCATACCCAACTGAGGTTCTGTCCACAATGTGCCTACCACATCAGGTACTGAGGTCGAATCCTGGGGCAGGTGGGAAAGCGCATCAGCCAGGAAGTTCTTCTTACCCGGAATGAACTTCAACTTAAAATTAAAATGGCTGAAAAATTGAGCCCAACAGATTTGTTTAGGGCTGAGCTTACGGGGTGTGCTGAGCGCTTCTAAGTTCTTATGGTCTGTTCAAACTTCAAAAGGACATTTGGCCCCCTCTAAAAGGTGGTGCCATGCCTCCAAAGCTGCTTTGACTGCAAAAGCCTCCTTTTCCCAAACATGCCATCGTCTTTCTTTCTCAGAAAATTTGCGGGAGAGATACGCACAGGGTCTTAGGCAGCCAGCAGCATCTGCCTGCAACAAAAGCGCTCCAATGGAGAAATCAGAGGCATCCACTTGAACCACAAAAGGTTTAGTGGGATCAGGGTGTTGCAGGATAGGCTCAGCCGGGAACAGGCTTTTTAGCTTGTCGAAAGCCACCTGGCATTCAGGTGTCCAATTGAGCAATGCTCCTGGGTTCTTTACCTTGCGTGTGTCCCCCAGACCCTTTGTTCGCAATAAGTCAGTGAGAGGCAATGCAATTTCTGCAAACCCCTGGATGAATTGGCGATAATAGTTGGAAAATCCAAGGAAACTTTGGAGCTGCCTGCGAGTGCGCGGGCGCTCCCACTCTAAAATGGCTTGGATCTTTGCAGGGTCCATTTCAATACCCTTGTCAGAAATTCTGTACCCCAAATAATCAAGTTGAGTCTTATGAAATTCACATTTAGATAGTTTAGCATAAAGCTCAGCCTTCCTCAGTTTGCTGAGCACCTGTTTCACCAAACGCTCATGTTCTTCCATCGTTTCAGTGTAAATTAAAACATCATCCAAATAAACCAGTACCCCTTTGAACAAATGCTCATGCAACACTTCATTGATCAATTGCATAAACACCCCAGGTGCCCCTGCCAATCCAAATGGCAAAACTTTGTACTGGAAAGAGCCCAGAGGACAATTGAAAGCAGTTTTCCACTCATCCCCTTCCTGTATGCGGATACGGAAATACGCCTCCCTCAGATCCAGCTTAGAGAAGATTTTCCCCTTGGCCAGATGTGCTAACATGTCTTTTATTATTGGCAAAGGATATTTGTTTAATATCGAAACTGCATTCAATCCGCGGTAATCTGTGCAAAGTCTCAATGTCCCATCCTTCTTCGCTCGGAATAAAACAGGTGCACCCACTGGTGAATTAGCTGGTTCGATAAAACCCCTTGCCAAATTGTTATCCACAAACTCCCTCAGCGCTGTCAGTTCTTTTTGGGTCATGGCATAGATTTTAGGCTTGGGCACTTGGGATTTGGGACCAACTCTATGGCACAGTCAGTTTTCCGATGCGGTGGGAGTTGGTCCGCCTCCTTCTCACCAAACACATCTGCAAAACCCTGGTATTGCTCCGGCAACCCTTCTAGTGGGGTGGCTGCAAAATGCGGAGTTGCGGCTGCCACCCTCCCCGCTGCAGCCTCTGAGGCGTCGTCTTCTTCAGGAGCTTGATAGAAACCATCCCCAAAAGTCAAAGTCCTGTGCACCCAATTTATATATGGGTTTTGTTGGACCAACCAAGGGATCCCCAAAATGACCAAAGGACCCCCCACTGGCGCCACTACGAAAGGCAGCCCCTCCTGGTGGCTACCCATTTGCAATGCCACCATGCCCGTGGAATGGGTGACTGGTTTCCCCCCCGCTGTAGTCCCGTCCAGTTGGGTAAAAATCATGGGCCATTTTAACGGAAACTTGGGTAGCTCCAAAGCAGCCACCACATCAGGGTGCATTAAGCAACGTGAGCACCCTGAATCGATCAATGCCCACACTTCCACCGTTTTTGTGCAGGAGCCCAACTTCACCTTCACTGTCAGTGTGGGGTAGTTGCCACTCACCGAAACGTGGTTGCGCCCCTCCTCTACCACCTGCCCAGCGGCACCCTTTAAAGCAGGTGGCTGGCGTTTCCCACCGGCTGGAACAGCTCGGGCTCCCCCTCGTCCTCAAAGAAAGGGATGTCCTCAGCCTTGGTCTCAGCCAACGCTGCCTTCATCTTCCTGGGCAAGGAGGGAGATTTCCCTGACAACTTTCCCGGACGCTCCTCGGTCTTTCCTTTCGGGCACGCTGCTGCTCGGTGTCCTTCCTTCCCACATCGGAGGCATTGCCCCTTTGCAAAACGGCTCTCCTTCTCCTCCTGCCAGGCCGTGCGCCCCGTTCTGCCTGTGGTGCCCGGGGACTTGGCCGCTCTCATCATAGCCATTTGCTTGGGACCCTTCTTGCTTTGTGCAAACTTAGCGTGGGCTTGCTCAATGTTCCCAGCTAGCTGGATCATCATATAGGGTAGTAGGATCTGCTCTTCCCAACGACCATCTCAGCAACTCGGGTCTCAGACCATCCTTAAACATTTCTATTAAAGTTGTTGGCAACCAATCATCCACCTTTGCAGCTAAGGCTTGGAATTCTAGGGCATAATCTGCAACGGACCTTGATCCTTGGATCAGTTCCCTCAGAGCCACCTTGGCTTTCTCTTTAGCCAACGGGTCAGCAAAATGCAACTTGAGTGCCCACAGGAATTCTTCGAAGTCGTCTAATTCCAGAGCATCCATCTCAGTTAATTGGACAAACCAATCAGCCGCCCTCCCCTTCAGTTTGGTGGCCACAGCATTTATCTTAGCCCTTTCAGAAGGAAACAGCCTCCCAAACTCCTCCATATAGTTTTTAGCATTGGTCAGGAAAAATGACAGCTTTGTAGGATCCCCATCAAACTTGACAGTGAAATCCCTGTATCTTGCGCCCTGCGGGCTCCTCTTCCTCTCCTTCTGCCCAGCCCTTCTCTTGGACACCGGGGATCTTCCCTCTTGGGGGGGGGGGAATTCGAAACCCGGACTTTGGGATTTCTCTTCCCATCCTTATCTTTCCTCCTTCCTCTGTCTTCTGAACACCGTGGGGGCGACGGGGATGAACGTCTGGGACTGCGGGATGGTGATCCCACCCGATGCCTCCTCCGATCCTTCTTCCTCACACCCGAGGTGGGGGGAGAGATGGGGATGACTGTCTGGAGCGATGCTCCCTTCCCCCTCTGTCCTGGTCCCACAATGCCAATGATATTTTCATCATCATTTCTTCCAGGGATTGTATCCTGGCTTCCCACCCTTGTAACCTCTCAGGGGTCTCGGAGTCCTCTGACCCTCTCTTATCGGTCCTGGCTATGTTCGGGGACAGCGGGTACCTCTGCTTCCAAGATGTCTTAGATGTCCCTGGTAGGGTTCCCTGTTCCTCATCCCACGTCACCTGATCAGCCAGCGATTCTTCTGCTTTCTTAACCACTTTAGATTTCACAGTTTTCCCTTCCACTGGACTGGAACTCGAAGTCTCTGGTAGGTCCTCCGACTCCGGAGTATGGACCTTGTCCCTTCTCTTTACCGTGGAGTCCAGCTCCCCCGCACTCGAGTATTCACTTTCCCCCGAGTAAGGAGTAGGCTCAGTCATCGCTAACTTTATTTCCTCACAGATTACTCTGGAAGGATGTTAACGGTAAAATTTTAGGATTCTCAGCTTTATGTAGTGATTGCCTATCCTGATATACTCAGACTCACAAGCAGGTACTTAATGATATCTGATTTATTAAAAGAATAGTATGCAAATACAGAGAAAGCTGAGAATGAATAAAAGCGCGCCAACTACAAACTAAAAACCCTCGGCTCAAAACGTAATCCCTCCCCTCGCCCAACTGCAGCAACCAACCCCCTCCCAGGTGCTGGTAACCGTTTTCCACTGATCCTGGGAAAGCAACCTTGAACTCATGAGATAACCCAAACACATTCCAAACCAGCAGCCAACAGATAACAACTCCCCGAAGTGGAATCCTCCTCCCTCCCGAGATCACACATGTATCAGGGAAATGACATGCGAAACGTTACGATGTACCAGGAACATTGAAACGGTGAACATGACACCTACAGTAATTATGCCATCGCATAAATGACATACTGATGAAAATGACATCAATTATATAATGACATTGTTACACAAATTATGTCAATAGCTGTGAATAAAATATATATTTTAAAAATGTTTAAGTGCTCCATCTGCATTACTTTGGTGCAAAGGATACATCTGGGTTTTTTTGTGGGCATGTCCATGTAGACATTTTGTCAGTTGCATCCAAAATCTGCTAAATGAAAAGTCTCTAAATCAGTGTTTCTCAACCTTGGCAATTTTAAGATGTGTGGACTTCAACTGAGCTGAAGTCCACACATCTTAAAATTGCCAAGGTTGAGGAACACTGGTCTACACTGAAATTCCATTGTGCACTTTGAAGTTATATAGAACTTAATCTCTCCTTCTCCCTCTGCTGCAAATTGGTGGAATGGCTGTTGGAGGACCACTGGGAGAAATGGAGTAGGTTTATCATGAAGTCTTATGGGACTTCGCTTTCCTTCTCTCCTTTTGTCATAGCCAGGTTTAATGGCTGCTAGATAACAATATGTGTACCTTCTGTCCCCAGGATGTTTCCTCTGAACTGTCAAAGCTCTTTTAACAGAGATCAACCAGGAGTCAAAAAAAGAAACTGAAAATCAAGATGCAATTACTGTAGTTATGTTGACTACTCTTTCCTGTTCTGAGAGTAGGGAATGGCAGGAGCAGAAATATAAATAAGTTGCAATTATCTGTGGTTTCAAATCTCTTTTGGTCTCCAAACATTTGTATCTCTCACCCCAGTTTTACAAAGTCATTTCACAAAGTTCTGCATGATTTAGTTAATATACTGCAGCATGTTTGCTATTTAATTATGGCTTACATATTCTATAAAAAACTAGTCAGCCCTTCATCTGACCCTTGTAAGTGCTGTTTTGGATGTGAGCAATCTTTGGAAGAGACACCTTTGATATTTTTAATACTGGTGAAACAGCTGCATCATTTAAAAGAAACACAATGAAGACTTTCTCTGTAGGCTTTCAGATTTGCAGCTGTGTCTTCTCTTACTGAATAAAAATAATCCCTGCAGGCTATTTGGAGCCTGACTTTCTCGTGTCACTGCTTTCTTCTGCAGTGAGCACCATAACCAGAGGGAGGAGGAAGGAAGAAAAACACCAGTACAGTTATGTTTAATTTTGTTTTAAGTTAAAATATTGATTCAATCTTCTTAGCAAGTGTACTATCCTAGCAATACTTATGAGATAGAGGAGAATGTTTTTAGAAAAACTAATGAGTTCTGTGAACAAAGAAAACAAGTGATTTTAGAAACTCTCCTAATTTTAATATAGTCCTTAAGCCATGGTAATGGTCAAGTTGAGAACTATTACTTATATTCTCATTAGTAGTACTGGGCAGAAAAATGCTCCCTTTTTCTTACAGGTTCTCATTCAGGTTGATTAAAGAGTATTTATTTTGAAAAATTCTTTCAAAGGAAAAGATGATTTCAGTTTGTTTGTTTCCCCCCCCTTGGAGGAGTTTGGAGTTCAATACAAGGTAGCCAAGATGGTGTGTGTGAATCTTTTATTTTACAATAGTATTATCATATAAAGTCTCCCAGGCTTCCCACTGTCCAATTAAATCCAAGGGATGATTTTATGAGGACAACCTCCCATAGAACTTTTCATACTCGGAAGTGTGTGCAGCCATGGAGGTTTCAGAGTGATAGGAAGGTGGGTAACTGAAGGCAACAAAGCTAGCAAGAGACATTTGAAATTACTCATTCAGTATCCTGAGAATAAGATAGACAAATAGAAAGGAAGACTTTGCAAAACAATTCTAGTTTCAGAACAGCATTATATCAAGCAAGGTTGGAAGCTGAGGATGTATTATATAAATTAACTGTGCTCCCTTAAGCCGCCTCCAACTACTACTGTAACATCAGGAGATCTTCATGCGTATTTTACTCATATCAAACCCCATTTCCCACCTATAAGTAGAAATAGCTCTATTTTTTTAAAGCTAAGCTAGAATTCTAAGCTATAGAATTCTGTATTGATCATCATCAGTAAGATAAAATGTTCCATAAGTAAAGAAAAATCAAAATGGTCTTTTCTCCCAGTCTCCTGGGACTTGGGTTTGACTTTTAGGTCATCCAATGGATGAAACCAGTGATTTATAGTTAATTATTAACCAGTTATAGTTCACTATAAAACAGAAAATAAAACTTTTCCATGATCAGCATACCACGACCAAATGTGCATACTGATTCCTTAAAGCAGTGCATCTTTTCTACCATGGATTATGCTGCTACACTTCTGTCATTTCTCCATGGAAGGAAAAAAAACCCTCCCAAGAGGCTCAGAAATGAGAAGACCAATCAATTGTCCCTGTAATATGCCACACTGAAATTGGAATGGGGTTGAGGGTCTCTTTCCATGCAGAACCTCAGGAGAAGGGAGAGGGCATAACTGACTCTTATCTCACACATCCATTTAAAAGTTTTTGGTGGGTATGGTGAGATCTGTCTTTAAGTATGCATACTTGAGCGCATGCCTGAAGAGAAAGGTGGCAGGAGATGGGAGCTGTCCAAAATGTGCAGTTCACCTGAAACGTGGAGGGAAGAACAAGAGTGATGACTGAATCAACCTTCAGTTTGCTGGTATACAAACATACTAGCTCCAAGGTTGCTTTTATCTGTGGCCAAGAAAACCCCTGAGACTTAGAATCCTGAATAAAGATTTATGTAGAAACTGCAATATTTTCACTGAGTTACTTTTTTAAGTCATAAAGTGTTCACCAACCTATCCAAATCAACCACAACAATATCTATATACTAAAGGTCTCATGTCTGTAACCTTCAACTGGGTGAAATGGTGTATCATAGGGCAAAACTTTTTCAACCAACGTACCTCAGATGGGCTAACTTACAGAAATCATCCAAAATCCAGGACCCATGACTTCTGTGGAATAGAAATTTGGCAAAATTTATAAAACATTTTATGACATAAACATGATCATAAAACATTTTATGGCATAATACAAAATGTCATAAAACATTTCCTGTGGTCAACTCCTGATGTTTGACTGGGCTATACAATTCAACATTGGTTATTTTCAAGCCAGATATATCTTTGAATACCTCCCTGAATTTTAAAGGACTTTTCCAATGAAGGCAACACATAGGGGTTGTCTAGTCACATATCAAAATGAAATAATAATTGTATTGTTCAATATACTGTGTATTTGATTGAAGTAAATCTGAATTAAAGAAAAAGTACAGAGCTATGTAAGCTTTTCAACAAATGATAAATCAGTGGCAGCAGAATGACAAAGAGACACACCAGTTACTGAGAAAATGGTCATATACCATTTTCATTGAAAATAAAAATGTAATTGTAATTAAATCACTCATGGGTTCATTTAACAAGAGACTTTCTGGTTTTGTACAATTACTACAGAAAAAGCCTTCAGATTTAACACTGTTCTCCCAGGTGGCACCCACCTTGAAAAGAATCAGTGTTAGGATCTTTGTTAATTAAATCATTAATTATAAACTGAGGAGGTGAAAGAGGCATCCCCTTAACTGAGTTTGTTGATTTCAGTGTGACTCTAAAGGATGCCAATTTATAAAAACAGTCCATTCTACTGTACTTTGCATCTTTTTCATTCTTAAAACTATGAAATTCCACTGCAGTTTGAATCTCAGGACACAGGACTATTAGTTTAGTATTTTGCTTTAGGCCCATCTTCACATTCATAGAAGATCATGAAAAACTGTAGCCATCCTTTTAAGAAAGCTGCTGATATAAAAACGATCAAAGCCTAAACTATGACTCATTCATATGGAGATCTAAGATCCAATAATACTGTACATGTTATTATGATCCTGCAGAGATACTTTAAATGCCTATATAGTAAAAATGTTATTGCTCTTGCGTAATGTCTTCCTTGGCTGAAAAATGCCCAGGTCTGATGACTGTAGCCATGAAATAAAGTGATGTTTGCTACTTGGGAGAAAAACTATGACAGATCTAGGCAAGGTATTAAAATGCAGAGACATCACACTGACAACAAAGGTATATATTGTCAAGGCTATGATTTTCTCAGTTGTAACAAATGGCTATGAAAGCTGGATCATCAGAAATACTGACTGAAGAAAAATTGATGCCTTTGAATTGTGGTTCTGAAGAAAACTGTTGAGAACATCTTGGATCATCAGAAGAACAAATCATGAAATAAAACTGGACTGCTCACTGGAAGCACTAATACTGAAGCTACAGTTTATATATTTTGGACACATAACATGGAGGCATTGAAAAAAAATGTAGGCAATTGAAAAGGGGCCATCTCAAGTTGTGGCTAGATACTTTTATGAATGAAACAAGCACAAGCTTACAGAAACTCAAAGCAGCAGTTACTGACAAACAATCCTGGCAAAGTGATGTCCATCAGGTCACAAAGAGTTGGAAGTGACTGAACAACAAATGTAGAAAACAGAAAGAATGTTAGGTCTAAATATATATAACGGCTTTCTACTCAATTCTATTCTCGGTAAAATATTCTCAGGAGATAATCTACTTCACTAGTCAACCAGATGCCTCTGAGAACCTCAGCCACAGAATATGAGGATGACGGCCCGCTTCTGGCTATTTCTTCCTAACAACTGATAGCCACTAATGGCACAATCCACAAATTTGGCTAGGTCCCTTTTCAAATATTAAATAAATTGGTGACTCTACCTACCACATCTGATTGCACCAAATTCCATATTTCAACTAAGTTGTGTGCAAAGCAGTGCTTCCTTGTATTCATGTGAAACTGTCCACATTTTGCTTCAGTAGATGACTCAGTTCTAATTTAGAACTCACTGTTAAGGCCTGGCAGCATAGAACACACTCCTACACCTGATTGGTTGCAATGGCTAAACCACACCTGCTACCTGGTCAGTGGAGAAGGGGCTAGTGATGTCATAAAGCCTTGCCAGTATTTTCCTGATATAAAGGCTTCTGAGATATTAGGTGCTTTCTGCAGAAATTAGGAGAAGATCTTGTACTCCCAAAATGGTAATTTTTGATTCAGTGTGATTTCTTTTGCTCCTAGAACCCCTAGAAAGAATATATGACTGGGTTAAGGGCTAAGCATGCTATGAGAACAGGACCTTTCTGTATCTTTACCAGCTCTATTCAAGCATGTTTGCTTCTCCTCTGAAAATGTTTGGAATCCTCAATTGTTAGTGGTACAATACATTAAGGTAAAAATGCACTGGCACATACTCAGTTCATCTGATTTTAAATTTGGTTTGATGCAGGGATACCATAACAGCTAAAAAAAATTCGTAATTAGACTTTTCAAACTCTACTCCTTTGTTGCTGATCCCTCCAGCGTAGCTCATTGAAAGAGTTATTTATCTCTCAGGAGTAGGATTATCACTCTGATATCTGGGTGTTGGGTATAGATTAAAACTGAGTTACAACAGCTGTCAGTATAAAACATATAGATGCTGTTTAACCATACTTATATTGCACTGCCCAGTATTTCAGTTCAGAAATTAAGAATATTATAAGTTTTCCCTGCTGGTGAAGTTGAAAACATTTTGTTGTGTGCTTGCTTGAAATTCAGCTTGAAGATTAAAAAATATGGATTGGCAAACACAAATATCAAACCAAGCTCTGTGATACAGCCATATATGCTGGGGCTTTTGTAACCAGCCATGGATTGTTTGCATATAATAATACATGGTAGTCCCTGGCTTGGCTTATAAGGGCCTCAAAGGACACTGTCCTGTCACTGATCACTGTTTCTCTGATGCAAGTGGAATTCCTTGCCACTTTAAAAGGGGCATTGATAAGTCCCTTGCTTAAAAGGCATTCATTGCACCTGGCTGAATTTAGCTATTGTCCAATATTCCACATTTAGGCAATTTGGTGAAGAGGATGGAGGCACTGCAGTTGTGGGAGCTCATAAATGAAATACATTATTTTGAGCGTTGGCTTTAGAACTGGGTTTTGGTCTTCAGAAATCCTGGTCACTGATGGATGAACTATACTGAAAAGAGAAGGAGTGTGATTCTGATTAAACTTCTGGCCCCCTCGTACCATTGCCCACAGTATCCTATTGAAGGACTTGGGGGAGATATGACCTTAAGGCTGGACTGTTGCAATGTGTTCTCTTTGTAGGACAGCTTTTGAAGACAGTCAGGAAATGTGGTTTCTCCAAAATACAGCAGCAAAATGTATCCTGTATACAGCTTGCTGGCTGGGGAATTCTGGGAGTTGAAGTCCACACACCTTAAAGTTGCTAAGGTTGAGAAACCCTGGCATACATAATACCTCTCCTATGAGGACTGTTTTACCCTCATGTTGAAATAGTTTCACTGCTCGCTGATTGCCTTCCTAACAGAATTCAGAGTGCTCTGAATCTGAATGATGCATAAAGCCTTGCCTAACTCAGACCCATGCAACTTACAGACCCATCTACTCCTGTTCAGTCTACCACAATCGTGTCAATTTTGTGGATCGTGTTGCTGGTTGGCATCAATGATCAACTGAACTTTTTGTATGGCAGGGCACATATGATGGAATAAATTGTCATTGGAGATGAAGCAATCCACCATCTTAGTACAATTTAGAGAACGCTAAATTACATTTTTTTCCAGGCCTTTTAATTTTATTGTAGTTTTTGTGTTAAAAAATTTAATCTCAATTATGTTTTTAATGCTCTTTTTATAGGAGTTTTTATTTTTCCTATGTTAGTTGCCTGGATGTATTAAGGGCATGGGCTGCATAATCATTTTCTAAATACTGTAAGTGAAATCTGCTTTTCTTTCCTTCACTTCCTTGCTTACTCTTGAACTGCACAGGAAGTGTTCTTGTTTCCTAAAGCAAGTTTCCTGTGACTCCAATGCCATGAAGTGCAGGCTTCCAAACTGCTGTTAGTTTAGGAAAACGTCACAAGCATCGCTTAATCTAATTTCCTGGTTCAGATATCAAAGGAAACTGATTTAAGAAACCAGGAAACCTTCTCTGCAACATGACATAGAAGAAGAGAATACTGAAAGAACAGTAAGGACCGCCATGCACTCAAAGGGAATCAAACTGTATTGTTTGGAACTGGGCATGAAATAAAAACAAATCCAGCCCAGGTAAAGATTGAGTTGGAACATACATAGCAATAGAATTTTGAAAATACATACTCTGAAAACAAAAACAACCCTTCTGAGTCAATGAATGTCATACCAAAGAAAGAAGCAGTTAGGGCTGCCAGTCTGGCAGTTTAATTTTTCAAAATATTAGAACCAAATATTATGGTGCTTTTCAAGAGTTCTTGGAAAGGGTATTTTATGAAACTTGTTCAGTTTTGGGTTGTGCCTCAGGAAAGCCAACATTAATCTCCAGGAATGTGAGAGCTCCAAAACTCCTATGTTTTGTATGTCTCAGCAGGTTCTGCAACAGAGCTGTGGGGAAAGTGCCTTGTCTGTAGGGAGCAGACTCTTGGGACTGCTGAGGAACATGAATGAGAGCATTTGTGGAACATCCCAGAAAGGAGCAGGTTAATTTAAAGGCTTAAAAATATTAGAATCAAAAGCTGGATCGGAATCCAAACAGTTCCAAAAATGGTATATTCCTCCCCTCCCACAAAAGTTAAGCATTTGCATGATAAAGTTAACTAAGCTGTATTTCAGATGTTTCTTTCAAAGTACACACAACCATCACAACCAAAAACTATAACTTATAAAAAAAAATTGGATTTCTCCTGTTATTTTTGCAGCAGAACTGTTTACTATCAGCTCATACACTAAATAGTTTTGCTGCAAAAATAGCAATGCTGCTTTTGATATATAAACTCTCTGAAGTTAGAAAATATTGATTTGTATTGTCATTTTAATTAGAAATGAAATATTTAGGGACTGAAATGTTCATTGATTTTATGCTTATTTCTCTTATTGAATTGCTTTCTTTTAATAGCACATTGCTTTCCATGGGAAAGCAATAATGTCTAAATGAGATAGAGTCACACAGTGTAGTTTAGACTGATATATTCCATCAACAGTCTCTTGTAAAATACAGCAGAGAGGATGCTAACAGTACAGTTATCTGAAAGGCAAGTTTGCCTAGTAGGAAACTGAGGTTGTACTATGGCCATTCTAGGGACGGATTAAATAACTAGCCATTAATTATTAGATATGCAGATGATACCACTTTGATGGCTGAAAGCGAAGAGGAACTGAAGAGCCTTATGATGAAGGTGAAAGAAGAAAGTGCAAAAGCTGGCTTGCAGC
Source organism: Candoia aspera (assembly GCF_035149785.1). Lineage (NCBI taxonomy): Eukaryota > Metazoa > Chordata > Lepidosauria > Squamata > Candoiidae > Candoia > Candoia aspera. Next base: position 46,718,064 of record NC_086159.1, read on the forward strand.
TAAACCTCAGAAAAACCAAGATTATGGCAACCAGCTTGATTGATAACTGGCAAATAGAGGGAGAAAACGTAGAGGCAGTGAAAGACTTTGTATTTCTAGGTGCAAAGATTACTGCAGATGCTGACTGCAGTCAGGAAATCAGAAGACGTTTAATCCTTGGGAGAAGAGCAATGACAAATCTCGATAAAATAGTCAAGAGCAGAGACATCACCCTGACAACAAAGGTCCACATAGTTAAAGCAATGGTGTTCCCAGTAGTAACATATGGCTGTGAGAGCTGAACCATAAGGAAGGCTGAGAGAAGGAAGAGAGATGCTTTTGAACTGTGGTGTTGGAGGAAAATTCTGAGAGTGCCTTGGACTGCAAGAAGATCAAACCAGTCCATACTCCTGGAAATAAAGCCAGACTGCTCACTTGAGGGAATGATATTAAAGGCAAAACTGAAATACCTTGGCCACATAATGAGAAGACAGGGCACCCTGGAGAAGATGCTGATGCTAGGGAGAGTGGAAGGCAAAAGGAAGAGGGGCCGACCAAGGGCAAGATGGATGGATGATATTCTAGAGGTGATGGACTCGTCCCTGGGGGAGCTGGGGGTATTGACCAACAGGAAGTTCTGGCTTGGGCTGGTCCATGAAGTCATGAAGAGTCGGAAGCGACTGAACAAATAAACAACAACAAAAAATTATTAGTGTAGATTGTAAAATGACACAGTGTAGTGTGGAATATAAAATGACAGAGATCACTAATTCAGGAGTCCACTAGAGTCCACTGATCCAGAGTCCACTGGAGTTGGGCAGCCAATAAATTAAATTAATAATAATAGTAATGCTGATAACATTTCTCTACTTGAAACATTTTAAGTTTACAACATTTCAAGCTTAGTTTGCTACAGCATCTTTTACCCTGGGCCCCAGGCCTAATCATGTGGTTGATCTACTTCCCTTACTGCCATCTTCTTCTGCCTCTACCAGCAGATTCCTTCTATACATATCTATAGAACTGGGCAGAATGGATGCAAATTTAATTCTATATGTTATGGGCTGGGGAAATTTCCCCAAATTCATGAAAATCTTCAGAAATGTTTATAAAGGGCTTGACAATTAAAAACAAAAATCGAGGATGGGATGAGAGGCATCCTTAGGGATGGTCAACAGGGAGAAAATGACACAAGCAGCATCACGCTATTGCAACCCAATCTCCATCCTTTTATACATGATTGTGACATTGGATGCATGCATGAAAGGGGCAGAGTTTGCATCACAATGGCAAGAAGCTACTTTTATCAGTTGGACAAAAGCACCGCATCCTGCAGACACCTCTCTATGGGAAAAATGAAATGGAAAGTCATCCATTTCATGGTTAGATTTTCCCCATTTTTCAAGACTGAGAACACTGATGATTAAAAGTTCTCAACAATTCATTGTGGGTAGTTAATTGGAGGCCAATCCATCCTTTATCCATCTCCAGAATAACACAATCCCTAAGCATAGCTGAGGGATCAGCAGGTTATGAATGCTTCAAAGGTACAGCCCTCTTCTCCCCAAGGATAATTTAAGTTTCTTCTGATATCTTTGAAGTCCTGATCATTTCTGCTTTTCTTTGACTTGAGGGAAGTTTTTAGAACAGCATAATAAAGTAGTAGAAGAATTATAATCCACATTTGTTATGCCTCTACTACATACCACAGAGATGAAGACTAAACGTGGGAAATAATTAAAAACCATCTCAGTGAAGTAACTGCTTAAGACAAAAATAGCAAGGAAGGCTGGCATTTAATTGTCTTTTCCCCTCCTTCTCCTGTCACTTTTTTGTTGTTTGTATTGAAAACGCTACTTAACACTTTTTGAAATGTGCTAATGAAGGAGTAAAATAAAAGGGAAACAAATGTGCTGCTTGCATAAAAGAAAGCTGAAATGAGATACAGGGTTAAGAAAGAAAAGAATTGAGAAACAGAAGTCTTAAAACCCAACAACAAACAATACAGTAATATTTGGCCTGGCACTGAAAAGAGTACAATGCTGCTATAGAAAATGGCAAATCTTTTGTCTCTGTTTATGGACATCAACATAGCTCTTAGCATCTTAGCCCTAAAGTTGATTAAGGCTAAAACCTTTGCTCAAATTCTATATGAAGCCCAGATAATTTATTTTTTAATTTAATTTATTCAATTTAGGCACTGCCCAACTCCAAACTGACTTGGGTGGTGTACAATAAAACCAAATAATATACAACATAGAAAGAATAATATATAATATAATAAATATAATTTAATATAATGAATAAGAAAGGAAAAAGAGAACAGGAACCAATGGCAAGTCCAACATGCAGAACCCACACCCTCAAACTCAGCCAACAGGGGCCCCAACCAACCTAACCCAACCCTTATACAAATTTATAAGAAGGGAAACATCCTCAAGCCTGTACAAACAAAATGTTTAAGGTCCACACTTGCAGCTCCAAAGAACATTCCAGGTGTAGTACCCAGGCTTGAGATGGGAATGACCAAGCGGAGGTAAGGGCATGGAGGCTAGTCTTGATCTACTGGTTGAAGATTATATTCTTCCCCAGTGGCCTATTACTGTAATCCTGTCAGATAATCCCTCTTCACCATGGTGATCAGTTGTGAATCAGGGACCAAGGCTTTCTGGCTTGCCATAGATTCACTATTGTCCTCCTGGTCTGACAGGGCAAAAAAGACAGTATTCCAAAGGTTAAATGATATTGAATACCATACCATCTGAAGATACTTGGCAATCTGCAAGTTACTTATACATGCTAACCTTCTCCAAGCTGAGGAAGGACTTCTTCAGAGCCAGGCACAACATGCTCTCATCAGCCTTCTTACAGAGCAGATTTACCAAAATTTCACTAACAGAATGCACCTGCCCATATGACTCTGAGGAAACAGAAATTATCTAACATGTGTAATTTCACTGCAATTTCTATAAGAATCTGCACAAGAATTATATATTACCCTTGCTGCAATGCCTCCCAGGACTCTGCTTTCTCTTCAGATTGTATAAATCTTTCACTTTTTACTAAAGGAAGGACAGAAGGATGTTACACCAATCTTCTCCTCTAGGGTCCACCATACTACCACCAACACATTGCCAAATTTTGCATGACTGCAATGAAAATGTGGCAACAATTAATACAAAAGTGAGCAATTTTCTAGCCAGGACCCACTTTATTAATGATATTTTACTTATCTAGCTTTACTCTTTTTGGTATTGCTGATCTTTGATCATATTGATAAAATTTGATTTGGGTGGAATCCAGACTAAATTAATTTAACATAGATGGCAATCCTACGTTGGCTTATCTGGAAGCAAGCCACATTAAATACAATGAGATTTTTGATATTCATAGGATTGCTGAGCTTTCCCTACCTTCCTTGAGAACTTTGACTCAAAAAGAACCAGAGGGTACATGGATGATGTACTCTGATTATTTGCAGTCCATGGCCATGCCTGGAGATATCATTCTGGAAAGCAGAGAGATTGGATTTCCCCCCATATTTTTTGGATTATTGGAAACAGACCATCAAATTGCCTTTTACCTGATTAACGTAGTTTTAAATATATGGTGCCAGACTTTCATACCACTAAAGATTTCAATCAATGCCAGTTGTACAAATGATGGGAGATACCATTAAATGCTCCTGGTGCAAAGTTTCAGAATATGTGGCTAATCCCAAACTGAAGATCTGTTTCATTATCAGCTACAATCTGTACAGAAAAAAAAATCTTCAGATCTTGAAAGGGGAACTGGGCTTCTAACAGCTAGATTCTGATGGAGGCAATGTAGTTTTCTTGTTCTCCCCAACTGTGGACACCCCTGGTGCCTTTTTCCTATTAATTTAAGTAAGGTATGATTTAACTAACTCAGCTGTAAATATAGTTTTAGCTATATTGAGGTAGACTAGTATTTTGGATTATTCCACAATCAAACAGTAGTGTGCATAAGTTCAGCCAAGGACTGGGCATACGTATACTGGAATAAGATATGCAGGGGATGGGACTGGGACTTGCAAATTATATAGAGATCTAATGCTGTGGAGGTAGAAAGGATGTTTCACCAGGCGAAACTGCCAGAATCGTTTTCTTTTCAGAATGCAAGTAGCTAAAATGCCTGAAAATATTCAGTATTTAAAATGTTATGCTTAAAAAAGTCATCCTATGTCTCAGATAATTGAGCCTTTTGTTGTTAGCTTTTATCCTTAAAATATTATCTAGTCAATGTGCTCATACACACACACAATTTTTTTTTATTTAAAACCCATGATTTAATTAACATGAATTGTCAGTTAAAATATTATTGTAATGGTTGCAGTGATGTATCTAATTTTTTAAGGGTTCAAAAATCTGCTTTCACTATGATAAAACTCAAGTGCAGGGGGAAAAAACCCAGAATTACATAGGACATAAAATTTTATTCTGAAATGATCTCTGGCCACAACAATGAATGTAACAAATATTCACTAAAACAGTCTTAACTCCTGTCATCAGCTATACAATACAGAAGTATCATAAAACTGGCCACAAGAATTTGAATAAAAAAAAACTCCTACAACATATTTAATGTGAAGTGGCTGTGACAGCAGCAGCATCTCACATAAAAATTTTACGTACATATATACACAATACAGATTCAATCATTTTTCACATGTTTTCAGTACACAAGAGTTGCAGCATATTACAGTCACATGTCTAAATTGTTGCTCATTTTAAAGAAAGTGGAAAAAAAGCAGCTACTGAGCTGAGTGAATACATCTTTTTCATATTATTTTGTGGTACAGATGTAGATATCCCTAGAAACAATACCATTCACAAATAATTTTTTAAAATGTTACTCTTAGCTTATCAGGTCAATAATGCTCAATTTTGTCATCATAACTCCTTTTTTCTAACATAATGTTTAACAGCTACTTCTGTTTGAAAAAAAAAACCCTTAGGAAAAATAGTTAGACACTCTGACATGTGTCTAAAGAGTCTAATAATCCAGTTTGTTGCTACTTGAATGGACATAATTCCTTGAGCAATGTCGCTGTCCAATCCCCATGTATTTCCATGGCACCTGCCTCTGGTTTCACCCAAGACTCAGTCTAATCAACAGAGACTGCTTGGCAGTAGCCATGAAGTGCTTTTAAAAAATAATAGTTAAAAAAACATTCTTCAGGAGTCCTTTCTGACTCCCTGACTAACCACAAGGTAAAAGTTGCATTAAATGCCTTGCACCCAAGTTGTAAAAATCCCTGGCCACATTTATTGAAGCCAGATACATAGAAAAGGAATGCACTTTGGTTTATACCAAATGCCCTGGGATTAATTCTCACTATAAAATTAAACAGTTTGAGGTAATTTTTTCCCTTTATACAAATACAGTTGATTCTGTCTAGTACTGTTGTAACAGCCACCACAAAATTGTTCTTTTAAAAAAAATCAGATCTTATGATTTCAGCTAAGTACTGTGAAATACCATCTTTAACCCCTGAAGGAGTATGAAAATTCTTGCAGCAGAGAATTCTGTTCCCTACTAAATAGTATGATTGCTTTGTAGTCTATGTTAGGGCCTTGAAAATAGCAGGCAAGATCAACCAGAAACCTTTCCAGTTTGTGCCCAATTTATATGCTGGGGAGTTATCCAAGAAAAAACTCAAGTGGTCTTCTAAAACAATCATTAATTTATAAAAGTGTTCCTAGAGGAGGTTCCTGGTGAACTATGCTCATAGAGGCATGTTAAAGAGAACTATAGTATTTTAAAAAATAGATTTCAATCATACTACATAGTACAGTATTCAGAGGGTTAAAGAGACAAAGTTGCATGCTCCATCACATGGCATTGTTTAGAACAAAAGGCACATTGTTAATATCAAGGGCACAACTTTATCCTCCGTGGTTCCATGCATAACTGTTGCCCCCTGGTTATTCCAACATGTTGAAGATGCAAATTATCCAACCCTCTTGTGGTGCAAGAACTGGGTCAAATGAGACTGCAGCCAAAGACAAAACATGACTGTGCCATTACTAAATCTGCAAAGATGCTCTGATGTCCTCAGACAATTGTAACATACGATACTGAGCAAAGTTTCCAAGCCAATGCATCACCCCAACTAATTAAACCACTTAGAAACAAAATCATGTCAAAGCAAGAGACAACTTTTTTTCCTTTTCCTACTTCATGTCCTTTTCCTAGTCAAAAATAATGGTACAATAACCTAAGTCATTGAAAATGGCAACATGGCTACCTCTTTTTCTTTCACCCATTATGTGTTTTATTTTTTACAGCATATAAGTTGTATTCTGATAAAAAAAAAATTTTTTTTTAATGATTCTGCATGTGGTATTTTGGCCAAAAGTTTCCGGTAGCAGCTATGAACATGATCAATCATAAATGCAGCACTGGCATTTTAAAATCTCATTTGTTTGAAAAAGATTAAATTTGTGGATTTAGCTCATGAGTGACACATGAATATTATGAACAATTTCTGTGTAATTTATGTTAACATCTTCAAATTCAGGTAAAAATATAATAGATGCAACAATTTATTCAGCACAATGAATGAGCTTTCTTGGGCTATTGGGAGAAAATTAGAGCTTTACCAGGGCACCTTACACAGAAATGTATTCCTGTGCTGATAAAACCATCATCAGGGTAGAAATCTCCTCATTAATTTCAGGATGCAGTTCTCTATGTATAACATTTTCATCAGGGAACTGCCTTGGTTTTTAAGTGAATGGGTAGGTGCACATTTAGGAATTCAATCTCAGCTCTGGTGGGCCAGTGGAGATTACTGTTAGAGCCATGGTATGCAACGAATCGTATGATGTATCATGAATTACCCTATGTCACTTTTACTAATACACACACGTTGCATAGCCACACACTAGGAGCTGCACTTACACAAAAGGGAGATCAAATGTTAGGTGATCACTGAAGTTGTTAAAGATTAATTAACATACCTTAGGTGATGACTGGGGAAGGCAATGGCAAACCACCCTGCTCTAGTCTGCCAAGAAAACATCGCGAAAGCGGCATCCCCTCAAAGGGTCAGACATGACTCAGTGCTTGCAAAGGGGACCTTTCACCTTTCACCTTTTCAGCCAAAATTACTAATAGCAAGAAAAGGGCCTCTTTAGGTACCCCTTAGCCCAATATATTTTTGGCAAGTAGGTTTTTGTTTATATCCTGAGAATTCATCATTTTTTATTTATGCCTATTTCCATAAAAGCTCACTAAAACATGTTGCTTTTGTTTCTTTGTTTTGAATGAAAAATCTGCATAAAAAGAAAATAAACTGACCAGAAACTTTTAGACTCCCTGGGGACCATGCTTTAAGTAATTAAACATTTTTATAATTATTATAAGATTTGTGCATAACAATAAATTGTAACTTTTATTGAAGTTTTCTGCACCTTAATGAAGGTTGTCATTATGCTAGCATCACCAATCCTTTCAACCCTCCTCAAATATTACCAATCCATATGTAACTTCAGTTTTAGTAACATTTGTTTCCCTTGAAAAACTATATTGAAAAGGAAGTTTACATCTTTCCTGAATCTTATTCTGTTCCTCCCTGGTGGGAAATCTCAGTCTGGTAGTCACTTCCCCCAGACTGAATTGCTGAGAACAGTGTTGCACCAGCTGAATCCTGGGGAGGGAGAGGTGGAGTCAGGAGTGAGACAAGAGTTTCCACCCATGGAAGAATGAACCACTCAGAAGCTCTGCAGTTGCTGTGCTTCAAGTGAAAAGTCCAGCTTTGTGGTAATTAGTCATATACCACAGCTGAGTCAGTAATAAACCAACTCAACTCCTAGACAATTTGTGAGATTTCATACCCTGAAGACCATTGGTGGACTGTCTGTGTCCTCACAAACTACCACTGGCATGCCACCCTCCTTCTCACTTCTCATGCCCCTTCTTCCCCTCTATTTTTGTTTTTTTGGTGCTTGTCTTGGATGTGTTTTCCTGTTTTCTTCTACAGTAGAGAGTAGATAGGTAATGGCCAGGAAAATGAGAAGATGGGGTGAGTGAGAAGGGTATGGTTTCTTTTAGTCATTCGTACTGTCTTCATCCATCTCACTTCCTTCTGATTTGACTTTGGAAACAGAGCATCCACCAGTATAAAGGCTTCTGACATCTACGTCAGCCTAACAAAGGGCAATTTCAGCTTGAATCAGCCCCTTGTAAATTCATATTCTATAAGGGGCCAGGATTATTGGGCAAGAGATCAGGTTAGGATTCCCATTCCCCTTACAGTTTCCAGCGGTAATTGCAAATTCCTGGTATTCCACTATGAGAAAACAGAGATCTATAAACAGTTTGCTAGGCAGTGTGAGAAAATCCTTTTGCTTGGGATGCATACGTGGTTGTACATATAAATGCATGCGTGATTATATAAAAAGAATTTTGTATACAATAATTTATTTCTATACTTTAGAATCAATGTTCATACTTGGTATTTAATTGTGAAATTGGATACTCTATACTGAATTAAAATGAATTTAATAAAAATACTGAGGAAGGGAGTAAATCTAGTAATTTAAGTAGTTTTATATTACATTAGTAATATATACATTTACTGTATTTTCCTTGTCTCAAACACTTTTTGGAATGTGGCCCTTAGTGTTCCACTCAGAAACCAAGGGCAGCCTGCTCCTGAAAGTTTGTATCCCTTGCTCTGCATAAAATCTATTTTTTTTAACAATCATGGTAAAGAACATCTTGATATTGCAATTACATTTTGATTTTCTCTCCATGCAAGCTTTTTAAAAAGAGTAAATATGTAAATCAGAAAGAAATACTACTTTCACTTCACTTTTAATGTTCTCTCAGTTCTTCATTTGCTCTACAAACATAAAGACATAAAATCTTGTTTTACCACTCAGCAGTTAGAAAAAGAACTTTGAAAAAACTGCATGGTCTCTCTGAAGGAATAATTTGAAGAAAACAGAGGCAATTTCATTAACAGAATGTCTCAGACATCATCTTCACTATGCGATTAATAAGTCCAGATGCTGATGACAAGACTACATAATACAATTTTGCAGGAAACAATGAGATGGCCCTGGTGTTTCCAGTAAAATAATACTTGAAATATTGAAGTAATGGTGATACTATATGAGTGAAGACAGAACACTGCTGTATACATTTTGGGGAAGTTGCCCCATTTTCCCAGAGAAATGTATGGAATTTTGTACACGTCTGAAAGATACAGCTTTATTCCAGACCAGTGTTTCTCAACCTCAGCAATTTTGAGATGTGTAGACTTCAACTCCCAGAATTCCCCAGACAGCCATGCTGGCTGGGGAATTCTGGGAGTTGAAGTCCACACATCTCACAATTGAGATGCTGAGGTTGAGAAACACTGCTCCAGACAATATTTATTCCAGAAGCAAAGACCACAAAATAGTTTCAGGTGCAAATGATAGGAAGAAAGTAGGAGAGAACAAATGACCCCAAATATGAATGTCATATGTTTGCATTTTTAAAGTCCAGCATCAACTGTATTGCTTTGCATGAGCTTGTATTTCGAAATCATACCAAATTCTCTCTGTCCTTTCCTCACTTTCCATTTGGAGTAGGTTTGTGGGAAACTGGTTTTTGTATACACAGGGAAAATTTATGGACTCTGGGAACACACAAACACACATTTATTGGCCTGCATCAGTTGCAAGCCAAGTCCAGGGATATTATTGGAGGTGAATGATATCATGAACACAGGCCAATACATTATGTGTTAGTTCAGTCTTGGCAAGAAATCATCTAGTTGGTCTGCATTGTTTCTGAAGCAAAATCAAAGTTGCCTTTCCACCCCTTCATGTCTGAACTTCAGTTTTAAGTATGGAACAGGATAAAATTAAGCATAGATATAGGTCAACACAAGATTTCAGTTTACAGCGAGTAATTAACTTTGTCCTTTATTTGATGCAGCTTAGTATTCAAAGCCTTAAGAACAGAACTGCTTTGTTTAATTTTGGAGCTTCCAGTTACAGAGTCTGGTGGGAGGGGAAGGGACAGTTTTGTCACAGCATCTTTGCTGCTTGTATCGGTAGACCAAAAAGCAAGAGCAGAGGCAAAGCTACGTGACTATCAGATGGCAGGTTAGCTTGGCAGGGTTGGAACCACATTCAAAAACAGTGTGACTTTATCATCCCAGGAGAGACAACTTTTCAGAAATGTAGGAGGATGTAAAATTCAGGATGTTTTCCCTTTGGTTTTTCCTGTTTTTTTTTTTTTCCAATTAAAAAAATGGGAAATTTGAGGAACACCAAAGTCATCCCTATGAAATATTTTCAGTATTGGAATGAGTGAAATTAAGACAAGGCTTTATGTATTCATGTAATATGTATGAATTCGTGTAAGTTAATTGATAGTAATTGTGGATAAATGATAGATCAGTTATCCCCAACCTGAGCTCTCTGGACATATTGGCCTACAGCTCCTAGAATTCTCAGCCAGTATGGCCACTGATACATCTGAAGGGAACAATGTTAGGAAACTAGCATGCTGTAAAGTGGTGGTCTCTAGAATTATCTTTCTTTACAAGAATGTCTCTCAGTTTTTATAGCCCCATAGGATTTTTTTTTAATAAAACAAAAATGAACAGGGAATTGAAATCCAGTGCTTGACTTGGAACTGGGGTCATCCACACAGGAGAGGAGGAGGAAAGGCAAAGGTCAACAAAAGTGATAGGAAGCATCTTGCAGGGATGGGGGGATAGATAATATACCCCCCTAAGTTTGACTTTTCATTTGCATTGACATTTTGTGAGTCCCAGAGTCACAATGGCTGCTGTGTTGTGAGAACCACACAATTTGTTCTGACAAATCCAAATGTTCCTACTGGAAAAGTGTACTTAGAGCACATTACCAACTTCTTCAGAGGAGCTTATTGGTGCTTCCCAATATGCTTTCTTGGAGACAGAGAGATGCGAGGGGTACCCTTCTGTCCTTCTGATTTTTCCTTCTCATGTGGTTGCTCCCTTTCGTCTGTGCTGCCAACTGTGACTCAAGCACCCTGCAATAGTCTCTGTGCTTGTCTATTCAGGAATAAGCCTAACTTAATTCAGGGGAACTTCTTGAGCTGAGTTGTAGTCTAAGGTATTTAAGCTCTTGGCCTCTATTTCCATTAAAGGAGTGGAAATTGCTTTCAAGTAAACAGATACAGGACTGTTCTCTGAGGTTCATAAATATGCCAAATTGCACAATTTTCATGCTATAAATGCTTCATCTTACATTGGCCAAATAGTAGAATAATCTCAGCTTTGACTTTTTTTTTTTAATCTAAGTATTGCACCCTTTAGAAAATTTTCCTCTAATTCCAATATTTTACTTACTGGATATTTGATAGAGAACTGCCAAAGGGGTTGTGTGAGCATGAAGTAAGCCCTTTATGGATGCTGTAGTAGAATATTTCAATTATTGTGTGGCATTCTGTTAATTATCCATACTATGGACAGAACTACAAACAGCCATGCAAAACCTCACTTATACCCCTGAATATTTTCTAGATCATCGCATGAAAATATGGATAAATGCTTACAGGAATGGAACCTACTGCTCTAACAAAAGCAATGATAAGAAAGTAGCAAAATTCACTCCAAAGAAAAGCCATGATGGGGAAAAGGCATTCACTCTTCCTTTCCTCACCTAGCCAAAAATGTTATGCTTAGATAGTAACCAGTGGCCTGCCACTGACACATCATTGTGCCATACTAATTCCATGATAAGGCTAACTGTTGTCAACAAGAGAAACATTTCATTTAAAAAAGTGTAAAAACTTAAAGCATTGTCCCCATGTTGTTTTTATAAAATCAAAACTGTGCTTAACACATTTAAAGTAATCAATGAAAAAATACAAATGTTTAAAGTTACTGATCAAATAAAAATAGAAATCTGAGCTTTTTCATGTGAATAAGGCTCAGTGACATAATTGCTCTCTCTCTCTCTCTTCCCCTTTTAATCAGCATTGGATTATTCAAACCTCAGCTAACAAGTTTTGGCAACACTGTTCTTTGCTGAATATTCCCATTGGCATCCGTCATCTGTGCCAGATTAGTCCTCAGCTTTGAAGCTGAGTTTGAAGTTGGAGGTAACTTGGAAATGGATGTGATAGCACCAGTGCTTTCTGTTATTCTTTTTGCTGATGTCTTTTCCCCAGTTGGAGGCTTTGGCAAACGTCTCCTGAGCCAGGGATGCCGTAAAGCCTGACTGGGTGTCATGCGCAGCATTGGATCCCACTCTAAACACTGTTTCAAGAAGTCAAGGAAGAGTGGATCATCACATCCTTTCAACGCACTTGCCCATTCTCTGCTCTCTGGGGGGCCACGCAATTTGCCCCGCCTGGAGCGGCCACCATTAAGCACAACAGAACCATCCGACAAGGTAGTAATGGAACAATATCGGGGGTAACCCTTAGAGCTCACAAAATTTTTTGCTCTTTTTGATGAATCCAGTAGTTTCTGGGAAGGCATGCCCAAGAGTTCTATCATACAAGCCAGCTGATCCCCTTCATCTTCTCCTGGCAAGAGAGGATATCCTGTTAAGAGCTCAGCGAGAATGCAGCCCAGGCTCCACATGTCTATTGGCATCCCATATCGAGCACCAAGGATGACTTCAGGAGCACGGTAAAAACGTGACTGGATGTACGTGTAGACGCGCTGGTGCTCATAACAACTAGAGCCAAAATCAATCACTTTAATACCACTCCTACCCTGTTGTTTTAACAGAATGTTTTCTGGTTTAAGGTCACAGTGGATTATTCTGTTTTTGTGCAAAGCATCCAAGCACTGCAAAATGGAGTGGGCAAACTTACGAACCAAAGGCAGGCTAAAGCCCTGAAATTTATTTTTCTTGATGAGCTCATAAAGGTTCATGCTCAGCAACTCAAATGTCATACATATATGGTTGCGGAATGTGAAGTTCTCCAGCATGTGTATAACATTCATGTTATTATCCTTATCCTGTTTTTTAAGGTGCTCCAGAATTTTAATCTCTTCTGCAGCTTGGCGGTGAAAACGCTTCTCATTTCTCACCATCTTCAGAGCAACATGTTGATGCATCTTGTGATCATATGCCTTTACCACTTGTCCAAAACTTCCTTTTCCTATAACCTTAAGAACCTCGTATCTATATGATATATGATCATGGGGTACTTGCACATAAGATCCCTGGTCATCATCATATCCACAATTGTTTGGACCACTAATGACACCTTGCTTCTTCTTTGCATTTGGACCCAAGAAATATATTTCAGGGTAACTGAAGATCTCATGATGCTCAAAGGCTGTTAGCTTTTGCATGTATTGCTTCATTGCTTGCTCAGGAGTCATGGGAGTAGCTTTTATCTTTCCTGGCCCTTCGGTAGATTTCAAGGAGGTGGAGCTTCCCTGACGCCTATGACAGCTATCAAGCTGTCTATCTTGCGCCACTGGCAGTCCTGATTTTGCTATTGTTGCAAGACCATTTGGTTGTGTGGACAGAACTGTCCTTTTGTTACTATTATCTTCAAAGAGCTGCTGAACTTGGATCTGCCCATGGCTGGTAACATGTAGATGCTCATTCATGGTGTGCTTATTTCCACCAACCTAAAATACAAAGCATGATTTTCTAGTTAAAAAAAACTGCAGGCTGATATGGTTCCCAAATTCTATGAAAAAAGAAAATAAAATTAATTCAAGACCTATATGACTTTCATGTCCTTCCCTTTCCTAAACCATACATTAAGAGCACTAATGATCCAGATCACCAGTGCAATTCTTCTGCTAGAGGAAGATAACTCTCTGTTAGCTTCTCTAGGATCAGGGAACAGTCCAAAACAGTTGGGAGCAATTGTATGCATCACCCTATTCTTTTCATAGGAACTTCAAATAGATCTGTCTCTTCCATATTTATGAGAGGAGAAATCTAGATCCAATCCATTATACTTCAAATACCTTATGCTACTCATTTGGTATCCCACAATCCTTTCCCCATACCTGGCTATCTAATATCACATTATTGGTAATTAATTTGAGATGTTTTAACATTAACATTTAGATCTCCAACAAAAAGAATCCAAATTAACTCCTATTATCTACAAAACAAATAAATAAAAATGTAATTTTAACTATGAACAATGAACTTAGCCAATTTTCCTTCCAAGCCGTTATTCAATGTGTTACTTCATAGGTCCATTTGTCCATTAAACCATCCATATGAAAATGTATATAGAAATATTTAAATATAGATTGTTTAAAATACTTGCTCACAAAATATGTATCTATAACCACCTTTCACCCCCAAAAATTCACCTTAAAATTTGCATTTTAGTATATTTTGGTGCCTCTTTTTAAGATGAGAACTGCATCATAACATTCACAGAAACAAGAAATTAGAAAGATAATCAATGTGCACATTTTAGTCCAGTAGTTTCAAATCAGGTTAGTTTACATCAAAAATAACAGCATTCCTTAAGCTTCCTTTTTTTTAATGTGTACTTCTTTATATCATGGATGTCAGTTTTTTCACAACTCAATATATCTTGTCATTTCTGAACTACTAATCTGATCTTTTTCAATTTAGTTCTCCCAGATAATCTGGAACTGCAACTTTTTTTTTGTCAAGCTGACTGGGAATTTTGGGATTTGCAGAATAGTTCTGAAGACAGACTGAAATTCTGATCTACAAAAACCATTCTGATGGCCAGAATGTCTTCCCCCATAATATAAAAAAAATCAAGGTAGTAACCTTTCACTATCACAGAACACATTTTTGAGTTGCAGTAACACGTGCTTTAGAATCAAAGAGTATGGGAAAAAAACTCAAACTCACAATTACCCTAAATCCTATTCTATACATGGATCCTTCCTAAACCACCTGCACAACAATATATATACATAGCAAAACCACACACATAAGACCACCTATGAAAGAAGCATGTGAAAAACTAAGAGCATCCAGTAAATATCAGAGTTTGTAAAATTTTCAAATAACTCCTTATTTCCTCTAACACTTTCCAAAAGCACCACAATATCTGAAGACTTAGAAATTAAAAGGCAGTGTTACGCTGACATCATTTCATAAGAGCACACTTCCAATGTGCTCAGACTGCCATATGAAACATAGAATCACATATTACGTGATGAATATACACCATCCCCATGAGCTATGGCTGATGACTAATACAGGTATATTATGTTAATTATACACAACTGAGTTTCTCAATTAGCTGTAATCCCCTGGTTTATCATACCAGGACTTTTCTTCTGTGCCAAACTGTGTCTCTGTTATCCCAAATGTTAAGAGAAGCCAACTGCTGTTTCTGAAACTTCCCCTTTGCATATTTCACCTGCTAGCATGAACATAAGTTCTACTAGAAGCTGCAGGAGGAGAAGACGTGGCTGGTGCAGTTCTCATTCATACCAAAAGTTCAACAGTGGCACTATATATGGGGTTTAAAATAATCAGGGGGTGGGAGGGGGGTGAAAAAGGTATCATACCAGTCTGATACACATCAACAAGCAGATTAATTTCAATAAAGTAAACTTCCCTAATGGGTATATGTGACTATGATTCCCAATATTGCCACAAAGTTAGGATGTCTGGAATAATTTCAGTATCTACCAAAGATTAATAACTCTGGGCTAGAAAGATTAAAATATATACTCATCCAAATCTTTGTCAACATTTATCATTGCAATTGTGGGTGGAGGAGAATTCTCTCTCTAAATGGATCAAAGGCTGAGAAAAAAATATGCTTCCCATCCCATTCTCACCCAGAACTTGCAGAACAGAGAACTTTGTGGGGCTGTATCAGAACCTTATCTTTATTAAATAAATATGCATCAATTGTCTAGGAAAACCATTTTTTCCAATCTTAATTCTAAGTATGAAAGTGAGATTTCACATTACAGTACCACCTCATTTTCAACTTGTTCATGCCTATCTTTTCACACTTGCATGTGACTACAAGGATTGTGTAGTACAGAAACTACTTGAACTAATAAAAGTACTACAGACTAGTGAGTTGTTGGCCTGCTAGGAGTCTGTAATTCATCTGGCTCTAGGCCACCGCTGAATTCCTATTTATCCTAGCAGTCCAAGAAGGACTGGATTACAGCAAACAAACAGCAATCATACTGCAATCATTTTCAAATTAACCAGCACAGTCTTCTAAGCTATATATTACTTCTACAAGTATATTCTCAAAATGATGTTCATAATCCTGAGAGCTTTGGCTACAAAATGGTTCGCATGTTGAATGACAGAATGACTAAATGAATAACCTTTGTACACAGAAAAACCCAGTAGTATCACTAAAGTTGGCCCATGCAATTTGCTTATGTATAATTAATTTGCATTGATTAACCTTTAGTAAATTCTATTATTCTTTTATTACACAACCTGGATCTGTTCACAAAATCTATTGATTTCATTGCTACCCCAGTGACATTAGCTGCCATTAAGACCATAAAATTACAGTTCTAATTTTATTCTATTGGATACTGTCTGATAACACATCATGAAATTGCCAACCCAGAAATAGGGCTCTTGAGTTATCACTTAGGAACACACATACACATAGTACTGTTGCAAAAGACTATACTACAAAGGGAAGAACAGAATAATAATTTGTCTTTCCCGGTTTACTCATGCCATCTCCTTCCCTGATGTAGTCTTGAACCAGAACCCTGCTCACATCCTTGTCCCACAGTGATACAGTTTTCTGTAGAATAAAAAATATGGTGGGACATAATCAATGTGAGCCAAGAGAAAGTCTGGAAAACTAAGCAATTTCAAAAATCAAACTCTTAAGTCAAACTTGTCAATGTTCAGCAGGAATGAGAAACCTGTAGCTCTCCAGAGTTGTTGAACATCAAGAGTAGCCATGCTAGCTGGGGATGAATATCAGCATCTGGAAGGCCATAGGTTCCACATTCCTGACATACAGAGTACTTGTTAAAGAGAAATCTACCTCTTTAATCATATAGATGCCTCAGTAAATATAGGACATGAAGAGAGAGCAGGATCACTCTTTGCTGATTTGTCTGACCAATATGCATTAATGCAGAGAAATCTTAGCCAGAGTCAACCTGTTACAAGGGTCTGTGTGTGTGTGTGTGTGTGTGTGTGCATATATATCAGTTTTCATAGGAACTCTGCTGAAAAAGCGAGGTACTCCATTATGCAAAAAGAGCTGAAACTTTGAACAACTGGTTAGATTGTAAGATGCACTATCACCTCACTGTGTTAGGATGCCTCTACTATCCTTCTCAATGCTCAAAGGAAAATTACCACCTTTCCTCCAAGTACAAGGCAGACAAAGCAGCATAACTAAGAGGAAAGATGACAGTCTGACAAAGGATATGGGGAGAAGGACCCAGGTTTTTGAGGTACATTCTCCATGAGGGTGGGGGAAGGCAAGAAGATTGAAAGAGTATCCGAGTGTCGGGGAGGAACTACCATATTTTGAAGCACCTTTTGGCAAACTAAAGCATAATGGAGAAGGTGGTTGAGCCGTGTATCTGTAATGATGTTGCAATGAAAATACATCACACAGAGTGCCACTGTCTCCAGGAAAGGGCACGAGGAGTCATGGTTGCTTTCTAAGAACCTTCTAAAAACACTATCTTGCAGATAACTGATTATCTTAAGGTACAGATAGGTGACTTGGGCCCTCCAGATGATTCTGGAATAAAACTCCCAGTTCTCAGGGATGATGGGAATTGTAGCCTAACAATGAAAGCCCAAAATTTCCCACCAGTGGTAGGGCTTGCTCAGCTTTATATTTAAATAACTGCTATTAACAATACACTTAGATTATCAACTGATACTAATTCAACTAGGTAATATCATCAACCCAAGTAAGTGTGTGGTTTGCTCCCTGTTATATACAGTAGCCTGTCCTGCCAGTGCTGGTGGAGGTGTGTTTTCTCCTTGATAGTTCCTTGATTAGGGTATTGTTTTCTGCTTGATTGTTTGTCTGGTGTTAATCCCTGCTTATCTGGGAGGGGGGTTGCTGGACAGGATTTGCTCTGGTCTTTTTGTTTCCTTCTTAGCTTTTATTTTATTTTATTATTAGCTTTTTATCTCTTTTGAATGGTGCGCAAATGTTGTTTATCTCTATGTGTCTACTGATGGCTGATGTGTCTGAGTGCCAAGCTTCCAGGAATTCCCTAGCATTTTTGGATTCAGCTTTGTCTAGGATGCTGACAGTTTCCCAGTTGAATCTATAGTTGAGTCTGTCCATGTGTTCTGAGATTAAAGAGTTTTCATCATGTCTTCTGACTGCTAGTTAGTATTCATGGATGCGCTCTGCTAGTCTTCTGCCTGACTGTCCTACATAGTGGCTGTTACAGTCCTTACACTGTATGTTGTAAATGTCCCGTTTTCTCTTTTTGAACTACTGGGTCTTTTGATTTATAAACAGGGAGCAAACCCTACACTCACGCGCACTGATGATGTTACCTAGTTGGGTAATGAAACGTCTGCAAGCAAACCACCAAGCTCAGAGAGCACCAAGGACTCCACATATGCACTACATATATTCTCTTCTATTGATATTAATTCAATCAGAATATACTTCCATCTATACATGCGTAACAAAGGGGGCGGCAAGGGGAGAGAGACAGCATGATCAAACAAAACATTGGTTCCTGGTACTTTCTTGCTTTCCAAACTACTTTTGTTGAGAAACAGAAAGATTATTAATCTTTTGGCTTTTCTTTGTCTTTTTTTTAATCTTCAGAGTCTTAAAGAGCAGCTGAATAATTTCATTCCACTGGTGCAGTTTGGAAATGTTTGAATAGAAGCAAGCACTCAAATAATTCACAGGTGATAAAGGACTTACAGGAACTTGATTTTAATTTTTATACACATTCCTCCAGAACAAAGGTCTTCTGAAAAGATGTCAGAGAAGAAAGCTTTTGTTACTTTTAGAAAGGGGAAGTTAATTACACACTCACTAACTGTATGCTGAATCATGAATCCTAAGCCATCCATCCATGCCTCTGGGTGGATCACCAGCTGCCAAAAATGAGTTAAGGCAGATTCATTTCTTCACAGAAAGCTAAAATAATATTCATCTATTTTGAAAACAAGTCTTTTCTTCACATGCTCTTACAAATGTGAATATATGAAAATGCTTCTGGTGGATGCACTGGGCAAGTGTTGAATCCAAGCCAGTAACATTACTTTTGTGGAGATAAAGAACTATGTTGGCATGGGGAGAACATACGTTCCTATGTGGGTTTTTTTACAGGTTTATATATCTTACGTTCTGGAGTACCACAGTCATAAGAAGTGTATAACAATGAAACTGTGAGGTTCAGTAAGATGCATAGCATTTTTCTACTAATGATAAAGTCCATAATTCCACTAAAAACTTCACCTGATCTGCCTTGCTTCAATCTACTCATAGCATTACAACTTGCATAATTTTATAATGCATGCAAATGAGTTTTCAAGAGGGTTTATGTTTTTCAAGAGGATTTATATAGTTTAACCCACTATATACAAACTATCCCAGTTAGAAAATTATATGGAATCTAAAATCCTACTGAACTATTCTAGCCACACAAGAATTGTGAGAAAGTTCAGAAAATACAAAAAGGAAAAAAAATTAATTGCAATGGGCAAGAAATAAAGTTAGAGGAATGCTGCTTAACACAGAGATTGGGAATATGTGAACTATTATAATTCTCCAAGCTGATGTTTGAACATAATATGATAGACATTCTGATTCGTTATCAAAACAGATTATCTACATGGATGAGGTATATCCCCCAACAGTAATCCATCACGAACCAGAACATACTGTTGGGGGCACAAAACTAATGCTGAATGAGGCCAGTGCCAAAAACAGGTCAAGCTAATTCCTGTTCTCTTACCTTCTCTCCCTTTTATTTCTGTTTCTGATACCCTATCCTCTCTCTCTCTCTCTTCCCCCAGTAGTTTGCCAAGAAAAGATAAATTACTCTTGCAAAAAAAATTGAAATTAAGCTAAGGGCTGGTGTGGACTGCCCACAACCCTGCATAGACTACCAAGATAGGAAATCAATCCATGCATTTCCACTGGGCTTTAATGGTTCCCCCCTCCCAAATTTAATTTTTCAAAGAAAACCATTAATGGCTAGTAAATTTAGATGCATAACTGCTTGTGCCCTAGCTTAATTAAACCTCCCAAGTACAGATGACTTTTTACTCTATAGAGTAATGAAAATGCATGTTGTCATCGAAGTCATAAGATGACACTACAAATTCATAATACTATCTATCATTTTTGTATGATCTCCCCTAACTGCACAGATACTAAAGAGTTTTATTCACATATAACAAGTTTCTCATGTATGGCTGATATAGAATAACTGTCCAGTTTAGTCTTCTGGTTTTTTTTCCCTTTGTTCTTAACCCCCAAATAACTGCATGCAGCAATCTACTTAAAAAATGTTGTGGCAAAGAATCCCTCATTATATAATTGGGCTCATGCCTTGGTAATTATGATATAATCTGGAGAAAAAAACAGCAAAATTCTTGAAAAGTTCTCTACAAGATATTTCTCTCTCTAGTATTGTTCAAAGTAGCTAGTTGCAACTATGCTTATTATGTAGCAGTGTCTATATGGTTATGAATGAAACATCTTTCATTGCAGTTTAACACAGCTTCTATCTATGTATGTGTGGTCAGTGATTTCTTTCTCTGTCTCCCCATGGAAATGGTGTTCAAAAACAAACAACAAACAAAAAAAGATTTTGTTTCTTCTCTTTTCCTTTGTCCTTTCTGAAATGCTTTACTCATCCTTTTAAATAAGTGTATTCAAGTCTTCTCAAAACCCAGTGGCATCCAGATGTGTCTGACTACACCCCTCATCATCTCTAGCCAACATAGACTTGGCTGGAGATGATATGAATTATATTCCAGTATGCCTAGGATGGTGCAGGATGGTGTATTCAGTGTTGATTCTGTGTTCCATGCCTTTTCCTTTTTTTTTTTAAAACCCTAACTACTATAATTAACTGTAATGTTTTTCATTATAATCTGATCAGAAGATTTTATTTTCTGATAAAGCAGGGTAAAATAGATAAGCCCCTGTGATCTTTATTGCTACTTTGCTGTTGATGCATCTCTTTCCAAATACCACTAAAACAAATGTGGTGCAATTTAGACTTATTCATCTCATATACTTTACTACTAGGGCTATGAATGCTTTTCATATGAAGGGGAAAAAGTGCTTCCAAGTGTGCATAGCATCTATGGGAGACTTAATCTTTTCCTGGGATTTCAATGCAGCTGCAGAGGGTAGCCTCATAAGCACAGGGAAAAGTGCAGCTGCTTTAATGAGTGTTATATGTGCACCCTTGGAAGCTTCTTTTTCCATTCAATTCAAAAGCACTGCACAGACCCATTTGTTACCCAGTTACATGTAAAAATGCAAATCAACCATCTCTACCCTAAATGACCCAATGATCTAGAAATTACAATGGATTATACAGAGGAACTGATAACTTCATTCTGTCAATTTTAGATTTGCAAAGGCAATCATTTTCTCTTGAAAAGTTATGTTGAAAGGTGCTGGGAAATCAGTTGGTCTAGAGTATATCACATGTTGGTCCCACTGAAACATATTTAACTGATTTCAGTAGGACCAAAATATGACTTATTTTGCTTGGATCAAATACGCTGTCCTTTCCTGAATGTCCACAATGGACCACAAAGAGCAAAGCTATGAGAAAAATATTAACCCAATAAAATCATGTTGCATCCTAGAATGAATAACATCACATAGACATATTTGATTAGGGCTAAGGAAATTTAGGCTTAAATTCCCACTCAGCCATGAAGCTCAATGAGTGGCCTTGGGGCAGTCACTAGCTCTCACCCTAACCTAACATAGAGTTGTGATGATAACAGTGGGGGCACCCTGTATGCCACCTTGGAGGAAACACACGATATAAATGATGATGTGGATGATGATGATGATGATGATGATGATATGGATTGGATCCAAATCTAGGCAGTTGCAATGGGGCAATGAAAGTGTACTTCCTTGTCCCTTGCTTCCAATAGCAGCCCCTGAGCCAATCCAGTGTGATGCACCATCCAAAAGTTGTGCTTGAGTCAATTTTGGAGAATCCCATATAGCACTCCACTGCCTTCCCCATTCATCGCTCTTCCCGAACCCTATGCACCATTTTTAGGGGTGGAAGGGGTGCCCTGGGAAGGAGGAGGCAAGTAATTCCTTTCCACCAGCCTTTTTGCCACACAGCTAAGTTTGGATTCAACAGGATCAGTAATTACCACCACCACCATTAAGTGGTTGAAACGAATGTGCACTAAGCGATGTTGAGTAGCTTGATTCACATACTGTGCAGCCCATACTTTAGTGTCCTTGTGCCTTATTGTCTTGGGTTTAGTAAACCGTGGGCTATGACTCAGAATTATGGGCATTCACTCAATGTGCTAAGATTGAAACAAACTGTGGTTTAGCACAATATATAAACCCAGTGACTGTGACTTGACATACACAAAAGTTATAACAGAGTTTTGAGTGACTGCGGGTTAGAACAAGTGAACCAACCATTATAACTGGTAAACTGTAATATAAGGCTCAGTGATTTGTGTGAACTCAGGTAACAATGATTTATTCAGTTAACAAGGGCAAAAGAAACAATAGCATACGGTAATATGTATATACAACCAGTGTGCAAGGAAACTTCTTTTTCTTTTCACACAGTGATAATTCATAGTTGGGCTTTTTTTTACCATATATAAAGGATTTTCTTTTTTAAAAATCAGCAGTAATAATTGGATTTTAAAAATTAATCAGACTCCTTTTAAAATAAAATTTAAAATGGAATTTAATATAATGGGCCAATAAACCGTAATCACTGCAACAAAATTACTATAATTGAATTTTTATCCAAAGAAAAATACTAAACACATTTCTGTTCTCTACCAGGGAGAGCAAAACATTTTGTGCGTGGAGGAGTCCATGCCAGAACAACTGCTTTGGGTGGTTTGATCAAGAACTGAAAACGTATGTTTCCATGCACAGAACATAATGGGCCTGTTCTGTTTAGGGAGGGAGCAACGGGGTGGGGAGCAAGGAAAAAGCCAAGGACATGGGTTGCTTTGTAGGAAGAAACTGGGGAGAGCTTGGGGAAGATGAGGGGGTGGGCCAGAGGAGTGTGTCAGGCTGGGATATTGGCCATGGTTGTTGAGGGGAAGGAGAGAAAGTGCTAGGAAGTGCAGTGGCAGGCAGCCTGGTGGGGTGGGCTATGCTGGTACACTGGTGTCAGTGATGATGGCAGCAGCAGAGGGGTGAGGAAGGAAGATGCTGGGAAGATTGGGAGCAGGCGGCTGGGTGGCTGGCAGGCATATGCAGTGCAGTTGAGGGGAGGGAGAAAAGGTGC
Organism: Candoia aspera; assembly: GCF_035149785.1. Lineage (NCBI taxonomy): Eukaryota > Metazoa > Chordata > Lepidosauria > Squamata > Candoiidae > Candoia > Candoia aspera. Next base: position 46,741,459 of record NC_086159.1, read on the forward strand.
TGGGAAAATTGCAGGTGGGCCAGTAGGACAGCGCTGGGACAGCGGAGGAAGGGGGAGGGAAAGAAGGAAGGCACTGGGAAGATGATGAGTAGTGGGCTACACCATGCTGGGAACTGCTGAGGGGAGGGGGGCACATCTACCAGCCTTGCTCTATTTGCCTGCCTACACTGAAAACAACCAAAGCTTTCCAGGACCTGGGGAACCATGGAAGGCTGTCAAACCATTTGGCAGAAGCCCTGGAATGGACTGGTGTGTTCCAGCTCTAACCCAAAACATTTGTCCACTTTTATTCTCTACAGACTGAATGAACAGCACGTAATGAACAATTACACTATAATTATAATTATAGTTTTAATTTTATTGTAAACCGCCCAGAATCCCTCTTTTGGGGGAGATGGGCGGTAGCAAAATCTGAATAATTAATTAATTAATTAATTAATTAACTTTTCTATGTAACAGAAAAAAACCATGGGGCAGGGGGAATAAATAGGTGCATAAATAAATAAATGATTTATCATCATGCCTCATTCTCCCTTCAGAGGAGGGCACCTGGAAACAGCCCACTAAGGCCTGCTAGAAACAGAATGTCACTAAATATTGAATGGGGTCAGAAAAAAAACAGGAGGGAAAAGGAATAGAGAATCCCTGAAAAGAACATTGTCAATACAAAGGAAAAACTGAACAGGAATAAAATTATGTTAAAATCCTATTCGATATATAGATTGTGAGCTCCTATTCAACCAAGTGACAATAAAGCAAACTAGGATAATCTATTATCCTAGTTTTTTTTGTATTCTCCTAGTTTATACCTTCCAATTGCCAGTTTCGCAGAGTGTTCAGTTCTCAGATTATGAATATACCTCTACCAGCCAAATGAAAAACATTCACTTTTTTTCTTCCCATGGAAAAATATTGTCTGGCTCACTTCCACAACTCCCTGCCTCTAAAAAGTTCTAGACAATTGTTATAGCTTAATTATATGCATATTCACTTGGAAATAAATCCCACTTTGAACAATGGGTATTCTAAATAAATAAGCATAGGATTGCAGCTTTAATCCCAAACAGTACTGCTTACTATCCTTGCATTTATAGAAAAACAAAGGTGGTCACAGTTGCTACCCAGGATCAAAATCTGTTCTGTATTTCTAAGAAGGTATAATTCCACAAGCAATATTAAATTAAATTTAGATGATCTAAAGCCAAAAGTTTTAGATTGTGGTTTTAGGTTGTGAAGAAGTGCTATTTCATTGCAATCTGATATATTTATGTTGTTACAGTAACTGGTTATTATATATTCCTTTTCATACACATTTCTATATAGGAAAATTGTTGTTGCCTGCATACATTTTAAAATAAATTAATCCTTTTCCTTGTTTTGAATCATGATTTAAATCCAATTAAAACATAATCTTGCTCACTACAAGCATATCATAAATGATTTAAAGAAAGGTGGTAAGGAGTCTGTTATCTGCTTAGACTGAATAACGTTAAGTCTCATTGTGGTTGGGTTGGTTTGGCTAATGTAAAAATTCATTCTCTATAGTTTGTAAAACAGGATTTCTTTCTTTTTATATTCAGGTCACAATAAACAGCAACAAACCAAACTATGATTTAAACAAACCAACTACAAGTGATCAAGCATTAATATGAGATTTAGGAAAGAACACTTCATCATAGCCTTGGGTACCAAACTCCCACCAGCCCTACAATACAATGATCACTAAATAGGTGATAGTTGTTGATATTATTGTTGTTATCTCAATAACATAGTTCTTTTTGGACTGTGGATTACAGAATCTTGGGACTCTAGCTTAGACAAAGTCTGTGTGTGTGTGCCTTCAAATCAGTGTTGTATCCTGGACTAGACCCTGCAGTTTTCTTTTCAGAAGTGGTTTGCCATTGCCTGCTTCCTAGGGCTGAGGGAGAATGACTGGCCCAAAGTCACCCATCTGGCTTCATGCCTACACAGGACTACAACTCATGTTCTCCTGGTTTCTAGCTTGATGCCTTAACCACCACACCAGACTGTCTCTCTTAGTCAAAGTCTACCTTATTATTTTCTTTCGTTACAATCTGGATGTGTTGCAGATTTGTTACTGAGCACTGAATAGAGTTTGTTGAAATAGAAGAATATGGTTTTGGCAGCTTTTCTCTACTCTACCCCTCACCTCCAATATGAACATCCTCCTCAACATATGACAATCAGCACAAAATATCCTCACACCAAAGTAACAGGTCACATGGTCCATGTTAATGGCCATCACACAGCTGTCTTTTTTAAATGGTTGGGCCTTATGGTGTCATTTTAGAATAAGTCCATGCATGTAATGTTTCCTGAAGTGGCTCAAGTGTTTTTCAATTTAGCACAGGGTCCATCCATGGTGGCCCCTATGACCGTAATGTATAATTAGTATATATTCTCATATCTTGTCTTCTATTGGTGTATAATTAGTTCTAGAAGTAGCCTGATAGTGATCAGATTTTAAGGTACATTGACAAAAAGGGACAGCGGAGGAAGGGGGAGGGAAAGAAGGAAGGCACTGGGAAGATGACGAGTAGTGGACTACACCATGCTGGGAACTGCTAAGGGGAGGGGGGCACATCTACCAGCCTTGCTCTATTTGCCTGCCTACACTGAAAACAACCAAAGCTTTCCAGGACCTGGGGAACCATGGAAGGCTGTCAAACCATTTGGCAGAAGCCCTGGAATGGACTGGTGTGTTCCAGCTCTAACCCAAAACATTTGTCCACTTTTATTCTCTACAGACTGAATGAGGAGCACGTAATGAACAATTACATTATAATTGGGGGTAAAAAGCCTCTATGAAGCAAACTATCAACTAAAAATCAACTAAAAACCAGGCCAAATATTTTCAATACCATCCCTTCCAAGGATTTCACCAGAGGTTTCTCCATAGATCGGGAGACTAAATTGTGGCTTCTAGTCAGAAATGCTCTGATTTAGAAAAATGAAATGCTTTCTTTATAACATCTTGATAGGCATTTATTATATATTTAATAGCATAGACTGAGGTCAAAAAGGACTTGTCAAAAATTACCTACCAAGTTTTTAATTGAACCCCAACTACCAGAGACCAAACATGGAGTTCTGTCCATTGAAACAAGGTAAATAGGAAGAAAGAGCTGAATTAGAGGTGAATCCCAGGAAGTAAGCAACGAAGAAATGGAAGAGTTTGAAACTTGATGAGCAATTCAGTGAACTATGTTGCAGTGTTATTGTAATGGAGATGGTAAGGGCTGGAAAGAAGCTGTGTAGCCTGAATATGCTCCATTTGTAACAGCCATCCATACATCTGCTTAGTAGCATAGGTTGCCATGAATACATATATGGTACCTACACTTCCGCAGATGTGCTTACTTGGGCATCTGGGAAATCTTCCATTGTGTCTTCAAACTCTCAAAGAGTCTTACAATGAGACAAATGAGACAAATCAAAGAAGGACCTATGCCACTAAAGAGACAAAACTCTTTGTTATCTTTATATAAGGGGAATTCTGTGTTTCACAGAATATTTCCCTGTAATATCAGCCTTTCCAAATGAGCATATCTAGGACAAACATTATAAATTAACTTGGTCAGATTATTATGTAAGATGAGCTAGAAATATTGAAAAGAGGTGAGAATAGCTCAGAAAGATTCTCAAAAGAAACTTTCACCAAGATAGGATTCTGGGACAATTAAGAAAACTTGGGAAAATCAAGAATAAGTTCACATTTACATGTTTCCCATCTTCAAGATTGCAGCCAACATATTCTTTTTGAATTAAAATTATCCAGACCTACCTGATTTGGCTTATAACTAGCTATGCACTGGCTATATCCTTTTCATTTATGTAATAGGTACATAACTTGTTCATGTACATTTAAAAAATGTTTTTGTAAGATTTATATCCTGTCTTTTGTCTAGGAGCTTATGGAAGCATGTATAGCTTTCCCTCCTATTTTTTCCCTATAACACCACCTATTACTGAGAGTAGATTTGAACCTAAGTCTCCTCCATTGCCAGTCTAACACCACACTGGTTGTCACATACATACACTTACACATCTACATCTACTTATAAATGCATGATAGCACTTCTGACGATACAGTATTTCTTAATTATCTGTAGTTACCTCATGACATGTGCACCACTCCTGGTGCAATATGTGCATGGTAACATTATTAGATTCTAAAGCTGATCATTTGAACATCACTGGAACATGTGAAATCAGTGCAATGGTAATATATAAATTCATATAGCTTCTCTCTTTTGTTGTAACCAGCTCTTAATACATCAGAGTTTTACCAGATTAACTCTGCTACTGATTTTTAGGATAAGTGTTCAACCCAAAGCATGCAAGCTAATAAAAAGAGTGTCCTTGACAATGTAGATTGCCCCATCCTCCTTCTCTTCCCACAGCAACAACCAGTATTCCATACATATTGGGAAAAGGGGGGCTTTCAGGTAAAGGAACTGCCATTTGTAAATAAATGTAATTCCTAGAATCTTATGGTATTTTAGGAGTTGTGATGTGGCAATTAAGCATTTGTAACTGCTTTCCAACTCATGCTGTCCAGTTAGATGAGCATTCCCAAAAAGCAACTGTTATTTGAAATAAATATATGGGATCCTTTCTTATAAAGTGAAAATTATTTTTTTTCCAGGTTCAAAGCTGAGGTTAAATAATGTCCACCAAGCTAGTTATATATTCAAGTCCATTTTTCTTCAGTTACCGTAAATAGATCATCATGCCTGGGTAGCTCCATCCCTAGTAGTAGACTGGCAATGAATGGAAGTGAGAAGACACAGCCCTGTAAATAATGCCACCCAGAAACACCCGCTCCCTAGTTAAATTGTAAGGGTCACTCAGCTACCCATTTAATGCCTCCCCACTTGTGCCATGGAAACAGGCCATCCTTCTGGGTTGGTCTGATAATTAAGAGAACACCCTTAATTTTTCACTTTGGGAAAAAGCACCTTCAATCACAAAACGAATGAAGTGGCTTTTGAAGTCATTTCTTCATAAGAAAGAACTAACCATACAACAGACTGAAAAGAAATGTTAAGGCGTTTATTATTAAAGAAAAAGTGTTACTAGAAAAAATATATATACTACCCATATATACCTGTTGTCCAGGCCATAGCAACTGAACATCTTTTGTTTCAGTTCCACAGAGATCAAATTGTTTGCATTAGCCTTGCCACATCAATAACCCAGAGACCTATTGCTCATGTGGGAAGCATGAATTGCAGTTCCTGCAAATGACCCTCCCTGTTTTTCCCAGGGAGGTGCACAGGGAATCCCATATTTTCATCCTCACAGGGCAGCATGGAACCTACCATAATTGCAATTCACTCTCCCTTCATTGACTTCCCTTGCCTAACTTGCACATTAGCTTCTTGGGACAAAATTCCTAAGTGGCTCCAAAAGTCACCTTTCCTTCTCCTTCACCCAAATACCTGCTGAAACCAGACCGGGAACAGGACCAAGACGTGTTGAGACATGCCGGGGAATAACTAAGAGGGCTCTTCCATAGCCAGCTGGTGTGGCCTTCCTTCCCTCTTTCACAGATCCTACTCAGACAGGCTGGCTGACAGCCTGACTTACCTAGCACATTTATTGCTATTAATACCCGGGAGAGGAGGAGCAACTGGGGTGGGATGGCGAAGGCAAGGCGGTGGGAGGGAAGGGGGCTTAAGGGGCCGACACAGGATTTTGAGCCGAAAAGGAGGGCGAAGTAGCAGAAATGGAGGGGTTAAGCGGTAATCCACGTCTCCTCGCAAGCCGTACATTTCTCCAAACCCCTCCCTTGATCCACAGTCTCACCGTGTGGGCTGCGCTGCTGGGCTTCAGCGGCGGCAGAGCGATGGGGGACGGCGGTCCGGTCCCAGCGCCCGTCCGGGAAGTCCCTCCGGCCCCGATTCCCGGGGAAGACTGGAACGGGCGGGCACTTTCTCCTCCTCCCCTGCTCCCTGCGGAGGGAGGCAAAAGAGACCTGCTGAAAATGACTGGGGGCCGAGCAGAATCGAGCAGGGTACGGCTCGAAGGCAAGGGGAAGTGGCAGAGGAAATGAGAAGGGGAGCCGAAGTTGTCACCTCCCCAGCTCCCCTCCTCTTCTTCCTCCGGTTGCCAGCGCAATGTTGTTTGAGGGATCACCAGGAGCTGATCCCAAACGTGGCATAGAAGCCAGGCGCGGGGGGGGGGCATCAAGTGTGCCAATAAGGGCCGAGGCTGTCGCTCCTCAACCTAGCTAAACCTTCCATCCATGATTAACTCACAGCGTAAACGGCGAACCAAATGGGTTTGCGCGGCACACATCGCCACGCTTGTACCGCCGGTCTGGCCGCAAATGTGGGAGGTTTATTCGTACAACCGGTCTGCCCCCTGCCTCACCTCTGCCCCTTGCGAGGGAGCGCAAGAACTCGCCTCCGCTCCCCCAGCCACAACCCTCCCTACCAGACCACTTCTAAATAAAACCAGGGCAAGAAGCGCTTCTCTCCGGCACGTTTACCTAAACTTGCCAGTTCCCACACCGAAAAGCCTGTCAGTCACTAGACGCTCAAGGAACGCCTCGGAAGGTTTTAAAATGGGGGTTAAAAGTGAGGCCGCGCGTTCAAGACTGCACGCTTTGGCAGAGGCATTTGAGCCGGGGGGGGAGCTGATTTCTTTCACCCAGACACGCGCGCGCTCTCACACCCCTTCGGACTCTGCCACCAATGGCCTTGGGACGGGAGGAGGGGGCTGGGGGATCCCGGGGAGAAGGCGGCAAGGACACGAATCAGCCTCGGCTGCGGGCTTGCTGCTTCCCTACTTACCGGCAGGGCAAGCGGCGGCCGAGGCGGCCCCACCGGCTCCTCCGGCACCAGCACCAGCAACACTGGCAGACGGTTTCCTGGTGGTTAACATGGCCGCTGAAGGGGAGGAAGAGGGGAATACATTTCAGGGCTGCCGTGACTTCTCCGGATCCTCGCCGCCTCTGTGGCTCGGCCTCCGCGATCGGTGGTTCCAACCGTCTTCCTGAAAGCAGCCGTCTTCCAGAAAAGAGCAGCTACACCAGCCAGCCGCACGTTCCTCCGCGGCATCCGTCGCCGCCAAGCCCGGGCCCGCCGGGCAGCAGCTATCCTCGATCCCAGCCGCCGCCGCCGCCGCCGCCGCCGCCGCTTCTTCCTCGTCGTCTTTCTCCAGCGGTTCCAGAGACGGCGGCAGCAGCAGGAGCGCCGCCGCCGCCCCCCGCCCGAAACACATCACCTCGCCAGCTTCCAGGATCCCGGGTCCCTCACATTAAACAACATTGGTGGAGGAAGAGAGAAGGAAACAGCCCCCACCCCACCCACAACTCTTCCTCCCCTCCACTCGGAGAAACGGGTACAGAGACCGCCGGCCTCTCCCCTCCCCCTCCTCGCTCTCCTTTTGCCCTCTCCTCCCACGCAGTCGCGCAAGCCCTTTCAGACGCCTCTGCGCGCCCACGACACTTTCGCTTTCAAAAAAACGGGCTTGAGGCTCCGCCAAAGCTCCGCCAAAAACAGTCTCCACCCACAGCGCTGTATCCCGGCAGCCTGCCCGGGCCCTCCTCCTTTCCACCGAGGGCTGCAGCTGTCCTCCGCTTGGATGAGGAGCTAAGTGACCATCCCCTCCTCACCGTCTGAAAAGCGGGGAGGGGACAGGGGAGCGCGAGGCAGAGAGGAGTGCGGGCACGGCAATGGCGAGGCTTCGCAGTCCTTCCCCCGCCAGCTCTCCCTGTCAGAGGCGTTCGGCTGGCCAGCTCCCTCCTTCATGTTTGTTGCACAAGCAGAGGCTACCCTCCACCTAGAGCAAATATGCCGGAAACCTCAGCCTTTTCGCTCTCTGGTCTTGTTTCTCATCTCGGCCTTTGGTGCAAGTAGATCCTTGCCACCTGCTATGTACTCTAATGGTGGGGCATAGCCGTTTCCACCCCATCCAGCTCCTCTCAGAAGTTTCCTCCACCCTGGCATTCTTGCAAAGGTGGGCCTTCCTTTCCTACAAAGGGAAGAGAACACCCAGGAAAAGAAGAGAATAGAAAAGTAATGAATGATAATAGAGATGACTCAAGGAAGGGAAGGGAAGGGAGGAAGAAATTGAATGTTCTCACAGATTATGGATTACAGTTGCCACAATCCCTGTTCGCCATTCTGGTTAAGAAGCATGGAAGTTACAGCTGAAGACATCTGGGAAAGGTTAGGCTACCAGCCTCCAATTAAGGAGAAACAGAACTGAAAATGCTTTAACTGAAGACTAAGAAATGCTGAAGAGGAGAATGTATTTGAAAGAAAAGGTGTTTTGTATTGCAGTTTTCCAATGATAAGAAATACTAGAAAGAATGGAACTTCTCTTGCAAAACCACCAGTTTTCACTACTGTGTGTCCTCAATGTTCCTTTTTAAAGAAAGCAGCTGAGACTGTGATGGAAAGAAACTTCTTTCCGTTCTAATAGGCACTATTTCTGAGGTTAAAGCAAACTCCTCCTCCTCAGAAGGCAAGGAGCAAAGCGCTCCTCCTTTTGACTTGTGGCTTCTCTGCCTCGCTGAAGGCAGATATTTGTATACACAGAAGCACACATTTTCCTGGGCAGAGCATAGTTCGGAGCAGAAGAAGGTCAGACTGATGAAGCTGGCAACAGGTGGCAGGGGAGGAAGAGAACATTAGAATTTAGTTAGTTTTTAATGAGAGGTTTGCTCTCTCTTGAAGAAGAAAGAAGATGGTGTCAACTTATAGGTCTTCTTTCTGTAGCAAAAGCCCTACTAGCACAGTGCAGTTTCTCCAGCACAGAAATAAATGGGCAAACAATGATACTTTATGCTACCAAGCATGGAGGGAATGTGTGTGTGTTAAACCAACTGATAACAGCTGTGGGAGGAGTAGTCAGTGTAGGGTCAGGATTCCAGGATGGAGAGGGTGACAAATGTGTGCTGAGTTAAGTTCTGAGAGGAGAAAAGCAGCTGTCTTAGCCCAGATATGTAAGGTGTGAGGCCAACACACACACACAGGATTGTTGAAGAAATCATCAGGTATTCCAGCTTTATCTCTTTTTTTTCCATAGTAGAGTTTGATCACTGTATATTTTGTCAAAATATGTAAGAAAATTCATACTGTGCATAAAGAACCATTTCTCACTGAACTTAATTAAAGAGAATATGCTTTCAGAATTTTTTTCAAAAGAAAAGAAAGTCTTGTGGTTCTTGTACTTACTCAGTGTAAGTTGGGCAAAAAATGTGTACGAATACTCTGTTTTTCATTATACAATCATCTGTTCAATGGCCTGCAGCTTCCCTGGCTTCCCACAGATCCTTTTAGTTACATTTATTTTTTAACCTTGAAACTTGCTCTGTATTTAACAAGCTTTTGCTCCTGGAACACTAACTTCTTCACTTTATCTCTCTTGTTCCTCACTCTTTGATTGTTATTGATCTCTGTTATCACTTTCTTAACTCTTTCACAAATATTTTAGACTTTTATTACTTCTACTATATCTTGCATCTCTTTCTCTCCCCCCTTCCCCCCATAGTCACTTGCTCTGCTTCTTCCAGCTTCTTTCTTCAAGCATCGGGGTTTGAGTTTAGTTCTTACAATAGAATACAAAAGTTATTCACGTCCTGTCCCTCAGCTTTCATCTTTCTCTTAAAGGCATCTGTGGGAACTTTCTGATGGATGAAAGCAGGAATCACTCTTGCTGTAGTTCTGGCCCTTCTGGATGTCACACAGCTGTTTTATGGCTCCTCTCTTTTTTGGTCCCAGCAGTTGTCACCATCCTTAATGGACTCTGCATGACAATGCTCTCCTTCCAATCTTCTTATTCCCCAGGTCACCTTTTGCCTGGGACTGGGTTGCTGATTACAACTTCTCTGCTCCTATCTCACCTACAGATACCCACACCTCCAACAGCACTGTCTCATAACTCAACAGTTCATCTTCATTCACCTGAGATGTCTTCTGAACGAAGTTATTACTTCCTATGGGCTTTGTGCCTTCTGATCTCCTTTTCCTTTTTCCCAGCAGTGATCCCCAACATTGTGATGCTCGATCAGCAGCCCCTTCTCTGACCAACAACCCCTCTCCTCTACTAGATCTCAGCTATCCCTAGTTAATACTTCTCAGCTTTACCTCCCACTTCAAGAAAGGTGCTTCTCAATGTACCACACATGCAGTCCTGGGAGATAGTCACAAGTAACTAACAACTTTGATGAGAGGCAGACAGGGACTGCCTTCTTTTACCCTCAAAACAGCCACACTGCCTTGGAGAGAACATGGTTTAAAAAAAACAAACCCTACATTGGGGGTTTCTCCTCCATTTAAATCTCATATGAGTCTCACACACTGCGCAGCCACAGTGCAAAATCATATCCACATGAAAAATGAGAGGCTTTCTTACATAGCTTTTGCCTATTTGCAGCTTTAAAAAAAGATTCAAGGACAATGTACAACCCAGAGCAGAAGGCAAAGCAAAGTAAGGAATGAAAGATGAAAATATTGAGATACATGTGCATATGATTTTGATATTTGTGACTCATTTCCTTTGTAAAGGACTATGTGAGGGTTTAAGCTCCCACTGATAAGTGGAATATGCAGCCTTTGAAAAGCAAATAAATGGTCACAAAAAGAGTAGACAACTAGAATTGTAAATGTTCTCCTTGGGGTATCGCAGTATCTAGCGGATGACACTTCATGGCATTTGCTGTGCAGAATATGTGACATTCCAGGAAGCATATAACAATAACCTTGATAGATGGGAAGAACAGCAGCATCCTCACAACCATCACTGGGAAAATGTGATATTCCTGAAATTTAACCAGTTCCTCAAGAAAAAACTTCAGTCCTGCAGCAGAATGGACAATATCTTGAGCATGTTGCTCAGTGAACTGAAGGTCACCAAAAAATGCTGGTAAGGTCATATGTTGTGAGGAAAGAAGCTTTAATAAGAAGCACATTAAACAGAGAAGCATACATTGCAAGATTAAACATTATACATTAATCTTAAAAGAACCAATTGTCATGTTCACTGATTCAATGTAGTTTATACATTGTAACGTTTCACATGCCATGGCGCTGATGCACATTTCTGTTTGGGAGGGAGCTGCTGTGAGACCTTGTACCAAACTCTGTATGTGAAATCAGTACAATGGAATGTGTTTGGGTTATGTTATCTGTTCAAGGCCTTTTCCCGCAGACCACCAGAAACCGTTAGGAGCACCTGGGATTTGAACTTGAGAAGATTCTACGGGGGGAGGGGTTTCATTTGCACCGAGGGTTTTTAGTTTGGATTTGGTGCGCTTCCATCATTCTCAGCTTTCTCTGTGATCCTGCATACTATTCTTTAATAAATCAGATATCTTTGAAATCCTGTTCATGAGTCTGATAGTGTTTTAGAATAGGCGACCATTACATAAAGCTGAGAATCCCCAAAGTGGTACCGTTAGCTCCTACCAAGATCAGTTTCTTGCGAGGGAAAATAGTTAACGATGGCTGAGTCCAAGCTCACGACTGGGGGACTTGAGGAGATGGCTAGCTTGATGCCCAAGTCGACGGTCAAGAGCGGAGAACCTCACCTCACCCCAGAACCTTCAGACTCCCGGGATGAATCGAGTTCCAATTCTGTTGCGGAGGAATCTGACAATGGGGAAGAGCCAAAGCAACCGGCACCCAGCGAACTGCTCGCAGAGTTGATCACCTTGGATGAAGTAGGGGAACCCCAACCAGGGATGTCGGGGGCATCCTGGAAGTATCGGTTCCCGCTAACCCCAGACAAAGAATCTACTATGGTGTCAACAGAGAGAGAACTGGACACACGAGGGAGGGAGGACTCTCAAACCCCTGAGAGACTAAGAGTGATGGAAGCCAAAACAGAATCGATAGAGTACATGCTAAGAAACATGTCTTTGTCACTGGAGGGGCAGGGGAGGCGCAGAGGAGATCCCAGCTTCCCACAACCATCCCCCATCCTCCCATCCAGACCGCCAGCGGAGCGGGGCCGGAGACAGCTCCGGGATGAATCTCCACCTTGCAGGGCTCGATCACCAGTGTCCCCACCCCAAAAAGGGAAAGCTACTGTATCCTGGGGCCCAACCACTCAAGTGGCTGCCGATTCCACTCCAACCGGAGTGGGGGTGAGAGACTTTTCTGTCAAATTTGATGGGGATCCAACAAAGTTATCTTTCTTTTTAACTAATGCTAAAAGTTATATGAGGCAGTTTGGAACATGCTTCCCTTCCAAAGAGGCTAAGATAACTGCCATTGCTACCAAGTTGAAGGGTCGAGCAGCTGACTGGTATGTTCAGTTAAGTGATGCTGACTCCCCTGCACTTGATTATTTTGATGATTTCATGTGGGCATTAAATCTGCATTTTGAAGATCCTCTGGCCAAGGCAAGAGCTAAGAAGGCGCTGAAGGATCTTACCCAGGGCCAAATGTCCGTAGCTGATTACGCCGTAGAGTTTAAGGCTCTAGCTGGGAAAATTACTGACTGGTCTCAGTCAACCCTAATAGAAAGTTTTAAAGAGGGACTCAACCGGGACGTCCTACGGTGGGCATTGTGTAGAGACAACCCAGGGTCATTGTACGACTGGATCTGCCTGGCCGGAAAGGCTGAGCACGCTCAGCATACCTTCATGCAAACCAGAAAATCTGAAAAATGTCCCGCCACCATAAGGGGACCCTGAAGTGCTGCGACTGCTGCCCGGCCAAGCTATAGAGCCTGGGATGAGGAGAGAGAGCGGCGCTATGCGAGGGGTCAGTGTCTTCGATGCGGAAAAGAGGGCCATCAGGCAGCTGATTGCCCAAAAGCCAAGGCTGGAGATCGAGCTGGGAAGCCGCCGGCCAAATTGCCCCCCCCTCGCGGCGGATGACAACGGCCAAAGGGACAGCTGATGCTGAAGAAGTGCTATACTTCTCGGGGGAGGCTGAAGACGACTCCAAGGAGCTGGCGGGAAACGCCAGCCACCTGCCATGAAGGGTGCCACCGGGCGGGGGGAAAAGGATGGGCGCAAAGATGCTATGGTGAGTGCTGACTGTCCCACTTTAGCAGTAAAGGTGAAATTGGGTTCCCGCACAAAAACTACAGAGGTATGGGCTTTAGTTGACTCTGGGTGTTCCAGGCATTTAATCCACCCTGATCTGGTTGCGGCTCTGGAGCTGCCTCGTTTGCCCCTCCAGCATCCTTTGATCTTCACACAGTTGGATGGTTCAACAGCGGGGTGGGGGCAGCGGCAACCCATTTCACTGGAACTGTGGCAATGCAAATGGGCAGTCACCGTAAGACTTTGAAATTCGTGGTAGCACCTGTTGGCAATCCCTTGGTAATCCTAGGGATCCCATGGTTGACCTATCGAAGCCCATATATAAACTGGGAGCACAGAACTGTGACTTTTACAGATGGATTTTACCAGGCTCCTACAGTGGAGATGATTGCACATGCAGGGGATGGAAGGGCAGCAATCGCCACACCGTGCCCTGACTTACCATATTTAGAAGGCTTGCCTGCTCAATACCAAGAATTTGCTGACGTTTTTGGGGAGATGGAAGCAGATCAGTTACACCCCCCCCCCCACCGGAAAACTGACTGTGCAATAGAGTTGGTCCCTAATGCTCAATTGCCCAAGCCAAAAATTTATCTGATGACTCAGAAGGAGCTTGAGGCATTACGGGACTTCGTTGGCAAAAATCTGTCAAGGGGGTTTATTGAACCTGCTAATTCCCCAGTTGGGGCCCCTGTGTTATTCCGGGAAAAGAAAGATGGCACGCTTCAACTCTGTACGGACTATCGAGGGTTAAATTCCATCTCTATTGTCAACAACTACCCTCTACCTCTCATGAAGAACATGTTAGCTCATTTGTCAAAGGGCAAGATTTTCTCCAAGCTTGATCTTCACGAAGCCTATTTCCGCATTCGCATAAAAGCTGGAGATGAGTGGGAAACTGCTTTTAATTGCCCACTAGGATCGTTTCAGTACAAAGTCCTCCCTTTTGGGTTAGCAGGGGCGCCCAGAGTCTTCATGCAGTTGATTAATGAAGTTTTACATGATCATTTGTTTAAAGGGGTTCTGGTTTATTTAGATGATGTTCTCATTTACACTGAAACCGAGGAGGAACACAAACGCCTCCTCAGACAGGTGTTAGCAAACTTAGAGATGCCAAACTCTATGCCAAACTTTCCAAATGTGAATTTCACAAAACCCAACTTTACTATCTGGGCTATCGAGTGTCTGACAAGGGTATAGATATGGACCCTGCAAAAATTCAGGCAATTCTAAGTTGGGAACGTCCCTGCACCCGGAGGCAATTACAAAGTTTCCCAGGGTTCAGTAATTATTATCGCCAATTTATCCAGGGGTTTGCTGAGATTGCCTTGCCCCTCACTGATTTACTCCGTACCAAGGGCTTGGGGGAGACACGCAAAGTAAAACACCCTGGGGCAGTGCTGAATTGGGCGCCTGAATGCCAGGCAGCATTTGAGAAGTTGAAAACTCTTTTCACTGCTGAGCCTATTCTACAGCACCCTGATCCTGAACGCCCCTTTGTGGTCCAAGTTGATGCTTCTGACTCCTCAGTTGGGCTATTTTGTTACAGAGGGATCCTGAAAATCACTTAAAACCCTGTGCTTATCTGTCCTGGAAATTTTCTGAAACCGAACACCATTGGCATGTTTGGGAAAAGGAGGCGTTTGCTGTAAAAGCCACTTTGGAAACCTGGTGCCACCTCCTTGAAAGCACTAAACGCCCTTTTGAGGTTTGGACCGATCACAGGAATTTGGAAGCCCTCCACACCCCATGGCGTCTCAGCCCTAAACAAATTCGCTGGGCTGTTTTTCAGTCACTTTAAGTTCCAGTTAAAATTTATTCCAGGAAAGAAAAGCTTTCTGGCCAATGCTTTGTCACGTTTACCTCAAGACCTTGACCAAGTGGCAGATGTGGTTGGAACTGTTCTCACTGAACCACAGCTGGGCTTGGTTGCTGTCACTCGGAGCCAGACTCGTGTGCAGGCAACCCTGCCCCCAGCCCAGTCTGGGAAGCGGAAAGTGCAAGTTCCTTGTCAGTTACAGAAGGACTTTCTCCAGGCACTGAAATCTGACACTTGGTTGACAGCTAATAGACACAATGTTTCTTTTGAAAACGGTCTGGCGTGGGTGGCACACCACCTTTATGTGCCTGAAACTTTAAGGGCTGCTGTTTTGCAGCGTTCCCATGGTGATGAATTTGCTGGACACTTTGGTTTTGTCAAAACCTTGCATTTGGTTTGCCGCCAATTTTGGTGGCCAACCTTACGACGTGACCTAAAAGACTATGTTGCTTCCTGTCCTGTTTGTGCCATGTCAAAACGAAAAGGAGGGAAACCACAGGGGCTTCTACAGGCAGTGGCCAGTCCTTCCCATCCCTGGGATGAGATTTCTATGGATTTTATTGTGGACCTACCTCCCAGTCAGAAGAAAACTGTAATTTGGGTTGTAAAATATTTTTTTTCCAAGCAAGCTCATTTCATTCCATGCACATCCATCCCGTCAGCCCCACAATTGGTGCGCCTATTTCTCCTCCACATCTACCGCCTCCACGGTACCCCTCCCATTTGGTCTCTGACCGCAGGACACAGTTTACTTCCCAGTTTTGGAAATCATTTTTAAAATTGATTGGCACTAAACAAGCACTGTCCACATCGTCCCATCCCCAGACTGACCGTTCTACTGAGATTTTGAATTCCACTCTTGAACAGTTTCTTAGAGCATACATTAACTACCATCAGGATGATTGGGTTGAGTTATTACCTTTTGCTGAAGTTGCTTACAATAATGCTGTCCATCAAAGAACCGGACAAACCCCTTTTCGCATGGTTTCTGGTCACAACTTTGTTCCCATCCCTGAACTGCCACGGCCCCCTTCCCAAACATGTTCTACATCTGACTGGGCTGTTAAACTGTCTGATTCCTGGCCAGTAATTCAACAGGCTCTGGCTGACACCCAGGCTGCTTACAAATCCCAAGCTGATAAGCATCGCTCTTTACAACACGACTTCAAAGTTGGGGATCAAGTGTATCTCTCCACTAAATTTATCAAATCGCCTCAACTCTCTAAAAAACTTGCTCCCAAATTCATTGGTCCATTTCCTATTGGTCAGCTTATCAATCCAGTTACTGTTGAATTGGAACTGCCTCACAATTTGAAATGCTTGCACGCTGTTTTCCATTGCAGCTTGCTTAAGCCTGTGCACCACTCACCGCTTTGGCACCCTCAACCTCCTCCTCCTGCTCCAATTATGATTGACGGCCAACAACACTTTGAAGTCAAGGACATTGTTGATTCTCGCAAGCTTCGAGGCACCCTGCAGTACCTGGTCCAATGGAAACACTTTCCTCATCCTGAATGGGTGTCTGCCCACCATGTTAAAGCTCCTGATTTAGTTAACCGTTTCCACCTTGCTTATCCTTTGAAACCTGCTGCTTAATGTAGTCTTCATTTTGGGGGGGCAGTACATCATGTTCACTGATTCAATGCAGTTTATACATCATAACGTTTCACATGCCATGGCGCTGACACACGTTTCTGTTTGGAATGTGTTTGGGTTATTTTTTCTGCTCAAGGCCTTTTCCCGCAGACCATCAGAAACCGTTAGGAGCACCTGGGATTGTGGACTTGAGAAGATTCTACGGGGGGAGGGGTTTCATTTGCACTGAGGGTTTTTAGTTTGAATTTGGCGTACTTTCATCATTCTCAGGTTTCTCTGTGGTCCTACATACTGTTCTTTAATAAATCAGATATCTTTGAATTCCTACTTATGAGTCTGATGATGTTTTAGAATAGGCAACCATTACAACAGTGCCTTTAGAAGAAGATGAGGTTATGTTTGTTACAGAAGTTGGCACTGATGCAGTAAGAAGCAAAAAAATCAGATATCTTTGAAATCCTGCTCATGAGTCTGATAGTGTTTTAGAATAGGCAACCATTACACCAATTAAGCAAGCAGCATAAATGAGGACCACTATTATGTGCATTTGCTTAACAATGCCCACTTTCTCTCCATGACCTGTAACAACAGTACTCTAAAAGCTGGACAAGCTTTACAAATGTTGAAGGTTTTTTCAGCTCTTAGCAGTCCCCAGTCAAAAAAAGTCTGAGGAAAAGAGAACCTCGCTTAGTGCGTAAACAAATGTAATAATAAACAAATTAAAAATGAGCTTTATGCAGCTATTTCAGCTTTTAATCTTTAATGATTTTTTGCTGGAAGGAAAAATAAAAAGTGTGAAAACACACGAGGCTTGCAAATAGAAGCTGTCATTTGGAACCACCTGCCATGTAAACGTTCTGTGATTTGAGAAGGATGGTTGCATAAGAGGCATCATTTGAATAATCTTGCTCCAGGTGCTTGAATCAGGACCTGAACTTGAAATAAATTCAATCTGGACATTTTGAATTGTGGTTATTTCACAGTAATCATTCTTAATGTATCCTTCTTTGCTTCCTCATGATGATGCTTCCAAGCTAAAGTGCATCAATTCAGTTTTTTAAAAGCACTGGAATGTTGGCAAATTCATTCTACAGCAACTATCCATAGTAGTTTGGTCTTCAGAGAGAAAGAAGAAAGAGGAAATTATTTTCATGACACATGTTGAGTGGCAACACCCAGCAAACTTATCTATCAACAGTGCTTCCCCAAACAACAATGGAAGGGATTGGAGCCAGGAATGAAGCATTAATGTGGGTTGTAGATAAAATCAGACCATAAAATTATTACAGAGACAATGAACAAGTTGGAATTTAAAACTACTTGACACATTAATTTTAAAAATGATAAAAGCATGAAGTGACGGATTGCACCAGTTGATGTTATTAACTTTATAGATATTATAATAAACCCCCTTTACCAGGAACCCGTTGTTTACAAAGTACACCCGTAATGTGCAGCTACACCCATCAATGCAGCTTCAGCAACAAAATGTAACAGTAAATATACTGCTTTGATCAAAACATTTTCACATTTCTCATAAACTTAAAAGGCTTTCTGTCATGAGGGCAGTTATTTGTATTCCTTGCAGCTTGGTTGAGCAGATAGGGTAACCCTGTAGCCCTCCAGATGTTACTGAACTCAACTTCCAGCAGTCAAGCTAGCTTAGTTAGGGATCCTGGGAGCTGTAGTTCAATGATATCTGGCAGGCCTCCTGGGAAGATAGAATCCCACAAGAATTGAATAATGATTTGGTTTAAATGTCGCCTTGTAAATTCCAGTGGAAGCCACCTGCAACAGAAATGGACTAAGTGCTTTCACACACAGTACTCAGCACTTTTACTAAAAGGAGGTTACAATGTCATAATACAGTAAATGGGCTTTACAGTATTTTATGTGCTGCAAGACATTCTGTTGTTTTCATCAGAAAAAGCTGCGTGTTGTCCATTAGTTCCATTTTAGAAACTATACTCTAATTCAGTCCTGCACAACTTAGCACTCTCCAAATGCATTGGACTCTCATGAGAATGGTCAAGTTTGCTGGAGATGATAGGGACTATTCAATATATCTGGAAGGCATCAAGTTGAGGAAAACTAATTCTTGCTAAAAACAAAACAAAGCAAAAGGCATCTTGCTCCCTGTGCCCATATGTTTTAATCCTAGGCAACATTTTCTGAGAACGGAAATATTGATGGTTAAATTGCTGTGCCATCAAGCCAGCAACTGGAGGCAGATGTCCAAAGCCTCACTCAGGAAAAGGAGAGAGAGGGTTGCCAAACACAAGTAGAGCAGGCTTACATATTTTAAAGCAGGAGTATGAAACTTTGGACTAACAGCTGCACTTAACCACTGAGTATTATACCAGGAGCCACATTCCAAGCTATAGGCATGGCTAGGATAATGAAATAGGCAGGGCCAGGATAAAAACTAAATGTTTAGTCATGTTTAATTAAAATTTAATTAATTCAACTGTTAATATGATTACTCTCCATGTATTTAAGAATGTTCCCCTTCTGTCATATGAAAATTACAATTTGGCAACTTTTGGAGGACTTGTAGAGATTCCATGCAAGGCTTTGGCACCCTTGTTTAAAAACAAGTGAAATGAAACACCCTGTTTGTCATGTTCACTGATTCAATGTAGTTTGTACATCGTAACGTTTCACATGCCATGGCGCTGACGCGCATTTCTGTTTGGGAGGGAGCTGCTGTGAGACCTTGTACCAAACTCTGTATGTGAAATCAGTACAATGGAATGTGTTTGGAATTATGTTATCTGTTCAAGGCCTTTTCCCGCAGACCATCAGAGACCGTTAGGAGCACCTGGGATTGTGAACTTGAGAAGATTCTATGGGGGGAGGGGTTTCATTTGCACCCAGGGTTTTTAGTTTGAATTTGGCGCGCTTTCATCATTCTCAGCTTTCTCTGTGATCCTGCATACTATCCTTTAATAAATCAGATATCTTTGAATTCCTACTCATGAGTCTGATGGTGTTTTAGAATAGGCAACCATTACACTGTTAGCCCAAGAACGAGCCCCATAAGGACACTGAGGTTATAGTCTACAAGTCACTAACTGTACTACTGAGGTGGAAGTTAAACCCTATGTGTATCTTGCCTCAGTCATCATTCCTGATGCTGCTGAAATCTATAGAAAAGAAGTAATACAGATCAGTACCAAATGGTGTTTGATATATTTTTGCTTTTAATATTGCTTCTGTCCCCTTCCCCCCTTCCTCCCCTCTCCTCACGAAACACATAAAAGCAAATTTGAGATGGTTTACTCTATGCTGGTTGAAGGGTAAAAACCTACAATCTGTGGCTGTACCAGGAGTCTTATGAGCCATTGCTCCTAGACTTTGAAAACATTACTAATCCTGAAGGGATGAATAGACCAAATAATAGAGATATATAACTTTCTGCAGGGCAGTCATTCATTGTTTTACTAGCATAGTGGTTGAGAGACAGAGTGAATTTTCTCACACTTCAAGCTTCTTTGAAGACTGTCAGTCTTGACATTTTAGAGAAGCTGTCATTTTTATAGCACTATTGAGCTACAATAATAGATATTTAACTGGTCTATGAGGACTCCCTCTAGAAAGCATTCTGTATGGATCTAAGATTCACTATCGACTCTTCCAGGCAGCTTCTGAGGTTGTGCTACTGTAAACCAGACATGAAGAAGAAATTGCCTGATCAGAAAGGCACACTTTGGTGTTCCCGAAACTAGTTTGGTATATGGCTCTCACCATTACTTCTCCTCCTACACTAACTTTTGTAACTTGTTATGACAAAGCTGTTGAAAATATCCTCCACTCCATGATGATGCTTGTTCTAGCAGTACTCTACAAAAAGATAATGAGTACCTAAACTCCTGAATTACTTAAAAAAATATCCAGGTTCATAGGTTTATATTTCAGTCTTCCTGGATAAAACTTTTCTGTGAGTTCTTTTAGTATATGTATATTCTAAGACAAAAATACATATTCATTTTTTTCTTATTATTTTCTTTGGGATAGAGGTTTTGTACTTGGAATCTAGAAAGTGAGCAGTTGGAGGAAGAAGTATTTAATATTATTCTCATAAACCTACTTTATAATTCTCATATCAACTGTCACTGTTCTAGAGTTTGCCAGAGTTTTGGACTTCAGCTGCCAATAGCTACTGGTGGTCCGGCTAATAGCAAAGGATTGTTGGGTTTTACTTCAAAACAACTAAATTACTTAAGATAACCCCTATATTATAACTTTGTTGCTTATTTCCAAAATAAATTTTGGATAATGTGCATTCAAGACCTAAACAACTAGGAGTTGACAAACTCCACTCTTAGAAAATATTCATATAAAAATACACATTATAAGAAATTGATAAACATTCTCCAAAGAGTGTTTTTGCAATATATTCTGGAAGATACACAAGATAAAATAGTTTTTCCAAGTTGATGCCCTCCAGATAAGTTAGAGATACAATTCCCAGAATTCCCAGCTAGCAAAACAACTGGTGACTGAGAACCATAGCAGTTATGGTCCCATGATATCATATAGGAGCTTAAGAAAGATTAGGCTGAACAGATAGTGGATGATAAACAGCCTCAGTAATTAATTTATTACTTAAAATTATACAAGTAATATAATGAACACAGGGGAACTATAGTATTATTTTTATTTCAATTCCAGTAATTGCCTGTCGCAGCCAAAGTTGGTCAGTTTTCTTCATGATTCAAGCCCTACCCAAGTGTCTAATTATGTATGATATATTATTATTGTAGCTATATTTATTATATAAAATATCACACTATTCATTTTGGGGTAAACAATGCACAGGAAATACAGAAAGCGAATAAAAAATAGTAAGCCATTAAAGGCATGAGAAAAAACCCCCAAATAAATCTACTTTACACCAACAGTATCCATCTCCATACCGTTATATCCGTCAGAACCCAGTCAAAGAACTGGTAGATCATTTGATCGTGTTCTCTGCCAGTCGAATCAACATGTGTCAAGCACCAGAAGGGAGGGGGAGATGTGCTGAGAGTGGGAAAGAATAGTGTTTTGTCTAATGATGGAGTCCAAGGTCGCATCAGCCAGAGATGGTTAGAAATGGAATGCTGGGCTGCTGGTGGAAAGGGGGAAGGAATGTGGAGGGGGGTTCTGGCCTGCCTGTTTGCTTTTTATTAGGTAGTTTGAGCAGGAATCCTTAGTCGTGGCTTTTTGCTTTCATTCTGTACACATCTGCAATAAAACTGAAATCTGCATTTTAAATGAATGCATGAGTCAGGTCATTATTGAGTTCATTGTGTCAGATCCTTACAATATCCTTTTCTGTGATCTGCATAATGTTACTTATCCCAAAAGGTTATAGTACACTGGGTAGGGTATACATGTAACCCAACAAAGTATATTGTAACTTGGCCCAACGTGTAAGTAATTTAGATGCATCCAATTGAAATCATACTGTACACATTTAAACCCATGTGTGTATATGTAAAACTAAATCATTGCTCTTGTCCTTTCTAAACTCCTCTGGTCTAGAAAGGTTTGTGACTTTGTATTTATTAGGTCATTTCACAGCCATCTCGTCATTCAAGTTTGGTCGATCCCCTGTAATAGAAACTCCTGTAATCTTTATTTCTCCTCTCTGTATCTAACCAGGAAGTGCTTGACTCTGGAGAAAAAAGGAGTGGATATCCAAACTCTTTTTCAATTAGTTTCATTACTTCATATAAATTTATGGAGCTGCATAGATCTTGAACTCAGTGTTTTTAACCATAATATAAATAACTAAGAATTTATTCTGAAACTCATGAATTAATCTGTGAACCCAAGTTACTATTGTTGGATGGTTGTCATTGTTCTTTGAATTAATAAATGTCAGAGTGCATGCTAGCAACAAGGATCTTTACATTCAAATTTATCCCCAAAGTCATGTTACAGCAATGAATCATTCTGGCATGCTGGGTCTAGAATTATACCTTCCTCTTGTAAGAGACGTTGAAGTGGAGAGAGACAGAAAGACTTTGTATGCATGCACATCTGCCAATTGCTGCGTGCCTCAGCCCGTGGGATTTTAGAAAGGGGAATTTGAGCATCTAACATTCCCAAAAAACAACCAATATTAAAGGAAGAATTTGCACAAAGCCTGCACAAAGTAATGTCATAATTCTTTTTCATAGATAAAGCAAAGGAAGGACAGACACAATCAAAATCCAAACACTTACCAAGTTCAACCAGGAAGGAGAGGAAGAAATTGACACCAGGGATGAAAGGACAATTTACTTTCCCTTGCTGCTTTCCTTCTCATTCTCATTCTTTCTTAAAAAAAAACAAAACCTTTGAACATTGCTTCCTTTGCTTTCCTTCAGCTATTGCCACTCTAGTCTTTTAGCAACCTATGTAAGCCAGCCTGCCTACTTTCCAGACATTATTTCCTCCTTGTTTTTGTACAAATCATTTATACAAAATGGGATTTGTGTGGGATTAAGAAAACATTTGTGATTATTCTGTTTCCCATTTCACAGTTCATCAGCTCTGGGCAGAAAGCAATGAGGTATAACAGTAAAGAAAAATAGTATCTTTGATAGCAGTAATATATCTTACTTTACAGTCAAAATGCTTTACAGTGTTCTGGTTCCACTAATGATGTTCAGAAGTATAGAGGACTTTTTCTTATATTCTTCTGAAATCTGTCCTCGAATTCCTTGATAATTAATTTCCTTTGCAAAACAGGCCTCTGTTTTTCTTCCTTATTCTTAGTGAGCTTTGAATTTCCTTCAGTGGGATTTTTCTAAAGCTTATTATGTTGCTATGAGAGGGCAGAGGCTATTATTTTCTGTCACATATCTCTCTGTCCCCTTACAGCATCCCTGAGGATCCCCTTATGATGTCTCCCCTTGGGACTTAATTAAAGTGCAGAGAGCTAGGGAAGCTGCAATTTGTTGAATACATGATTAGGTAGTCAAAGAGAAGATGTTCATTCATACCCATCAGCCGCCTCGTGATAAAGGTAACTGCAAGAACCCCTCACCCACAAAAGTGTTCTTCTCAGAAAGCCGTTCCCTTTTTCACCAAATGAGGATGGCTGAAAACCAAATCAGAGAGAAATTGGGCACAGCATTTGTTCTTCATAGTAGCTATGGAGCTCATTAACAAATACCCTGTCTCTGGGGATTCCTCCATCTCATTTATACAAGGTAAAAACAGCCCTCAGTAGACCCTGGTTCTTGATAGAGTATTTGCATGGGCACGCCCATGCAATTGACTTGGTACAGAAGGAGCTGCCTTTTCCTACTTCTAGGGTATTTTTGATTTATCGCCTCTTCCCTCTGATGTGCTTTTGTGAGATCTGTTGTTGGTCCTCTTTATGCCTCTGTCCTTGAAAGGGAGATGTCAGAATAGTTAGGATCCAACACTGGATTGAGGCTCAATGGCTGAACCTCAAAATTACACTTCTCTCTCATTCTGATATGTCACTGATTTAAAATCAAATCCAAACCAGGATCCCTTTCTCATTTGTCTTGATCAGGTTCTGAACAGCTAAACTGGATGATATAGTTGGGATGCCTCAACAACTGTTGTAAAAACCTTTCAGTACTCAGTAGGCTGTCAAACTCCTTTCATTTTGAGTGTTACGATATGTGGATCTGAAACTACATCAGTTGCTGCAGTGCTGGAGAAGAAACTCAGAACCATTCAGAGGGGATATCTTTGTCAAGTTGAAAATATCAAGTCAAATAACCTGAGACTATAGTGTTCACACAAAAACAGATTTCTTTTTATATTCACTTCACCATCCAAGTGATATTTGCACAAAATAGGTCCCACTTAATTCATAAATGTCTGGGCAAGTATGTCCACCTAGGACTGAAGTCTTTGTTCATTAGCTTTATTTTAGCTGTCATTGTTGTCTTGTTGACTGATAATTTCATTTTTATTAGCTTTAATTATTTCCACTTGGATGAAAATGGTGAGATGATGCATGCTGTAATATTTGGACAGCTATATTATGAAACTAGACCAATTCTAATGCAAGAGGTACTTTAGCCTGCAGAGCATGTAGGAGTAGAAACCTCCTTCCCCACCCCTTCATTCATTGGTGGGCAGTTTGCATTTCAGCAGTGGACGCAACTGGAACCTCTGTTTGTTTGTTGATTGCCAATGCTTCCATCGTCCATTCATATGCCTCCAAGCATTTTACAGCACACCATAAAATACATATTGAATGGGATAACTCTTTTTCAGTCTGTCTGCTGCCTCTCTTTTCTCACTTTCCCATTCTGACATTCCTCAGTCTTGTTCTTTCTTTTTAAAAGAGAAGGGACTCATAGTATTTGCCAGAGAAAAGAATTGAGAATTTGGAGAAATTTAATGTTTCATATGTTCAACTGCTCTGCTTGTTTCTCTTCTTCCTTCCTTAGTATGGGTTTGAATCTCCACCTCAATCTAAGTGATAAACTGCTGGCCTCTGCCATTGGAATTCATCTATTTGCTACAATTTGTTGTTGTTGTTTATTCATTCAGTCGCTTCCGACTCTTCGTGACTTCATGGACCAGCCCACGCCAGAGCTTCCTGTCGGTCGTCAACACCCCCAGCTCCCCCAGGGACGAGTCCTTCATCTCTAGAATATCATCCATCCACCTTGCCCTTGGTCAGCCCCTCTTCCTTTTGCCCTCCACTCTTCCTAGCATCAGCATCTTCTCCAGGGTGTCCTGTCTTCTCATTGTGTGGCCAAAGTATTTCAGTTTTGCCTTGAATATCATTCCCTCAAGTGAGCAGTCTGGCTTTATTTCCTGGAGGATGGACTGGTTTGATCTTCTGGCAGTCCAAGGCACTCTCAGAATTTTCCTCCAACACCACAGTTCAAAAGCATCTATCTTCCTTCTCTCAGCCTTCCTTATGGTCCAGCTCTCACAGCCATATGTTACTATGGGGAACACCATTGCTTTAACTATGCGGACCTTTGTTGTCAGTGTGATGTCTCTGCTCTTAACTATTTTATTGAGATTGGTCATTGCTCTTCTCCCAAGGATTAAGCGTCTTCTGATTTCCTGACTGCAGTCAGCATCTGCAGTAATCTTCGCACCTAGAAATACAAAGTCTTTCACTGCTTCTACATTTTCTCCCTCTATTTGCCAGTTATCGATCAAGCTGGTTGCCATAATCTTGGTTTTTTTGAGGTTTAGTTGCAAGCCAGCTTTTGCACTTTCTTCTTTCACCTTCATCATAAGGCTCCTCAGTTCCTCTTCGCTTTCAGCCATCAAAGTGGTATCATCTGCATATCTGAGATTGTTAATGTTTCTTAAAGCAATTTTAACTCCAGCCTTGGATTCCTCAAGCCCAGCATGTCGCATGATGTGTTCTGCGTACAAGTTGAATAGGTAGGGTGAGAGTATACAGCCCTGCCGTACTCCTTTCCTAATCTTAAACCAGTCCGTTGTTCCGTGGTCTGTTCTTACTGTTGCTACTTGGTCGTTATACAGATTCTTCAGGAGGCATACAAGATGACTTGGTATCCCCATACCGCTAAGAACTTGCCACAATTTGTTATGGTCCACGCAGTCAAAGGCTTTAGAATAGTCAATAAAACAGAAATAGATGTTTTTCTGAAACTCCCTGGCTTTTTCCATTATCCAGCGGATATTGGCAATTTGGTCCCTAGTTCCTCTGCCTTTTCTAAACCCAGCTTGTACATCTGGCAATTCTCGCTCCATAAATTGCTGAAGTCTACCTTGCAGGACCTTGAGCATTACCTTACTGGCATGCGAAATGAGTGCCACTGTTCGATAGTTTGAACATTCTTTAGTGTTTCCCTTTTTTGGTATGGGGATGTAAGTTGATTTTTTCCAATCTGATGGCCATTCCTGTGTTTTCCAAATTTGCTGGCATATAGCATGCATTACCTTGACAGCATCATCTTGCAAGATTTTGAACAGTTCAGCTGGGATGCCGTTGTCTCCTGCTGCCTTATTAGCAATGCTTCTTAAGACCCATTCAACCTCACTCTTCAGGATGTCTGGCTCTAGCTCACTGACCACACCATCAAAGCTATCCCTGATATTGTTATCCTTCCTATACAGATCTTCTGTATATTCTTGCCACCTTTTCTTGATCTCTTCTTCTTCTGATAGGTCCTTGCCATCTTTGTTTTTGATCATACCCATTTTGGCCTGGAATTTACCTCCAATGTTTCTAATTTTCTGGAAGAGGTCTCTTGTCCTTCCTATTCTATTGTCTTCTTCCACTTCCGCGCATTGCTTGTTTAAAAATAATTCCTTATCTCTTCTGGCTAACCTCTGGAATTTTGCATTTAATTGGGCATATCTCCCCCTATCACTGTTGCCTTTTGCTTTCCTTCTTTCTTGGGCTACTTCTAGTGTCTCAGCAGACAGCCACTTTGCCTTCTTGGTTTTCTCTTTCTTTGGGATGTATTTTGTTGCCGCCTCCTGGACAATGTTGCGAACTTCTGTCCAGAGTTCTTCCAGGACCCTATCTACTAAGTTCAGTCCCTTAAATCGATTCTTTACCTCCACTGCATATTCCTGAGGGATATTAGTGAGCTCATATCTAGCTGATCTGTGGGTCTTCCCTAATCTCTTTAGTCTGATCCTAAATTGTGCAAGAAGAAGTTCGTGATCAGAACTACAGTCAGCTCCAGGTCTTGTTTTTACCGACTGTACAGATGTCCGCCACCTTTGGCTGCAAAGGATGTAGTCAATCTGATTTCAGTGTTGTCCATCTGGGGAAGTCCATGTATAAAGCCGTCTCTTAGGTTGTGGAAGAGAGTGTCCGTTATGCAGAGTGAGTTGTCTTGGCAAAATTCTATCAGCCTATGTCCTGCTTCATTTTGTTCTCCCAGGCCATGCTTACCTGTAATTCCAGGTGTCATTTGACTGCCTACCTTAGCATTCCAGTCTCCCGTGATGAAAATAACATCTCTTTTAGGCGTTTTGTCCAGTAGGTGCTGCAGATCCTCATAGAACTGCTCTACTTCAGCTTCTTCAGCATCTGTGGTTGGGGCGTATATTTGGATCACTGTGATGTTAGATGGCTTGCCCTGAATTCGAATTGAGATCATTCTATTGTTTTTTGGATTGTATCCAAGCACTGCTTTAGCCACTTTACTATTAATTATGAAGGCTACTCCATTTCTTCTGTGGTCCTCTTGTCCACAGTAGTAGATCTGGTGGTCATTTGATGTGAAGTGGCCCATTCCAGTCCATTTCAGTTCGCTGATGCCCAAAATGTCTATCTTTAATCTTGACATCTCACCAATAACCACATCCAATTTGCCCTGGCTCATAGATCTTACATTCCAGGTTCTAATGGTGTGTTGATCCTTAGAACATCGGATTCGCCGTTCACCACCAGCACCGTCGGCCGCTAACCGTCCTTTCGGCTTTGAGCTAGCTGCGTCATCACATCTGGGGCTAGTTGAACTCATCCTCTGTTCCTCCCCAGTAGCATTTTGACCATCTTCCGACCTGGGGGTCTCATCTTCCGATGGTATACCGACATATCTCTGGTTGTACTGATCCATTTAGTTTTCACGGCAAGAATACTGGGGTGGGTTGCCATTACCTTCCCCAGGGATCGCATTTAGTCTGACCTCTCTGTCATGACCTTCCCGTCTTGGGTGGCCCTTCACGGTTTAGCTCATGGCATCATTGAGGTGCTCAAGCTCTAGCACCACGACAAGGTAACGATCCTTTGCTGAAGATTTGCTACAATATGGAGTAGTTATTGCTCAAAGTATTTTCATATGGCATTATGAAACTTGCCTCTGAGTATCTGAGTGTAGGGCTTACGAACTCTTTTTCATCCCCACCACCACCTTTAAATAAGTACAGGGTATTAACTTGAGTTGGGAACTAAGAAAATTGGTAGAAGTAATGTTATTACTATAAGGTGCTTAGAGAAATAATATGGCCATAGCAGGACTTGGATATTTTAATAAAGCTAGGAATTAAAAAGTTGTACTCATGGTAGCTTCATTCTATCATGAAATAGAAAGTGTCTTTTCATATGGGAATATGTTCAGTGACCTGGATCATTGCTTATCTAGGAGTAGCAGTTAGAATGTCTGGAAATCATTTTAGAAAGTGCTAGAAAATGTCATTCCTTAATATCAAATCAAAATACTGTATGGCAGGCCATAGACCCACCAAGCTTATCAAAATAAAAGCAATAAAATAGAACATAGTAAACATGAGAAAATAAGCATGAAGGCAAAAGTAAGATGCAGAAAAATAAGATTAAAATGATAGAACACTAGAGTTTTACATAATACTCCACTCTACATAGTATAACCCCAAATCAATCCAAAATTAATTTGCCATTAATTAGCAACAGGTTATGTTATTTTAGGGTTTTTATCTACCAGAAGTTTTACACAGAATTCACCTGGTCATCCAGGGAATGGCCTAACTTAGAGTTATTAAGAGCTTACTTTGTGTATCTGTATAGAAGTTACAATAGAGTAACGCATGGACCTGTGATTCATTGTTCTCAGACTGACAGGGATATGACCTTCTTGCATGGTACAACTGATGGCAAGATATCAAAACTTAGCAAAGGCCCTGTGGAATTTATTAACTGGTTAAGGTTCCAGGATGGTTTGAAGTAGAACATAACTTTGTCCCAATTGTAATCCTAGTAGAGATTTAGTAATGCAAAGGTGTGAATATAGCCTTCCTCAATTGGGCACTGCAACTTGAATGATACTACAACCCCTAGCTAGCCTAATTATGACAAAGCCCTGGTATTTTGTAGAGCACAAAGCTGACGCCTAAAGCATCTAACGGTTTGACCTGAAGAAGCCTAAAAAGACAATTCATATTTTATTTCCCCAGTAATATTTCATCTGTATAATCCTATTTATACAATAGCATAACTGGTGAAAACTGCTTGACTGAGCAAACAATCATTGGTCTTCTGCAAGAAGCTGGCTTTCAGATATCCTCCATGTATAATAAAACTGGGGATAGTGCTCTAGGGGAAGAAGCAAAAAAGGAGAAGCAAGAAGGGCCTTTTAACAGTATTGAAGCAGAAGAACCAGATCATAGCATGAGAACTGTTACAGCCATCTACTGGCATGAGAAGGAGGGGGTGCATACCTAAGGGGGCAGTGGGGGGCAGATTTGGACTTGCTTGGATTTTTTGGTTGTAGAAACACATGGGAACTTTCATTCGCAACTTGTGTTTCAGGAGTCGCAGAAGATTGTTAAGATCTGTATTGCTGGCCACAGGCTGGAAGATCCCAAACCATCTTCCTTTCTACTTTTCTAGGTGTTGGGCTGAAGATACACAGCTTTGGTAGAAGGTTAAGGATGTTCCAATTAGACAGACCAAGATATTCCAGGAAGTATCACCTGATGCCTAGTTTAACTACCTTTTACTTGGAGACCCCCTCAGTGAGGTTTTAATTACCGTACCCAGCTTGCCATAACTGCCAATTGTGAATTCTTGGTATTATAGTGGTGTATAATCTAGAGATTGTCTTATTGGGGAGGTCTGTATTATAAATCTATGGGTACACAACCACAGTCTGAGCTGAACTCCTAATTTACAACTGTCAGTATTTTAGCCCTCAAATTAGGGCAGAGGGGATCCTGAAATACAGATAAACAGTAAAGATTAATTTTGACAAAATTGGGAAACAAAGGAAAATTTGGGTGTATATCTTGAGTGAAAGCTATGCTCATTTAAGACAAGAGAGGAATCTAACCTTGAGTAGTGTAATCTCCCAGGTGGGAGCCTTTCCATCACCTTCCTTTCCCATGAGTGCTGATGTGAAGGCCTTGAAGTGACAGTAATTGCTGAGGAATAAAGGAACAGTCCAAGGGCACTGCCAAAGACTTACCCTAAGGGTTTACAGCTTGCAACTGCTCTGAAAATGACACACAGCAAGTAGCTGTTATGGCTTTGAAAACTTGTGCTTAAAACTACAAGGAAGTTATTCTTGTTCCTCATTCAACAAATACAAGCAGCTGACAGTTTGTAAACAAATCACCTGTAAATTGTTTAAAGTGACTCTTTGCATAATATAAACTTGGATGAGTGTCTTAAATTTTTTACAGTGAAAATGGTCTTTTAACTAAAATACAGAATGACAGTGATAATTAAATATCACCATTTTTAATGCCCACTTATTCAAGAAAGTCCAATTTCTTAAAAGGCTTTTGAAAGACAATTTTATGCAAAGAAAGTACCAATTTTGTCTAAAAAGATATTGTTCTATCTCAAAGATGAATAGATCTGCAACTTGATGTGAGTGAAGATTTCTTTTTCTTAGATATGAGATTGCTTTAGATACCCTTAGGATTATTTTCCTCTTAAATATAAACCTGTACTTATCAATAGAGCTCTGATATTTAATGTGATTTTTTTCTCAAGCAATGTTTAAAAACTGTGTGATTAAATCAATAGTTAAAGCACTGTCATTTTTATTTGATAAAACAAAAATAAGATTAAAAATCAATATACACATTTTTCTTTAAAGTGCTATTGCTACATTGTTAGTAGATAATTTGCCTGAAGATTTGGGCTATAATCCTTCAGTGTGACTGTACTGAGGCTCAAAGGTGAAATGGAGAGCTGGTCCAAGCCTGTCAATATTTTTCCTTTCTGGAATAGAGCTACTGTAGTTATTCAGAGAGCGAATTTGAGGTAGTGGTTAAGGCATCAGGCTAGAACCAGGAGACTGTGAGTTCTAGTCCTGCCTGAGGCACAAAGCCAGCTGGGTGACCTCGGGCCAGTCCCTCTCTCTCAGCCCTAAGAAGAAAGCAATGGCAAACTACTTCTGAAAAACCTTGCCAAGAAAACTGCAGGGACTTGTCCAGGCAGTCTCTGAGAATTGGACTTGATTGAACAGATTAAAAAAAAAGGTTATTTGGAATGGGGATATATGCTACCCAGCATGAATCACTTTTTATTTTCAGGTAATGTACGTGCAGCATCCATTACCTGTTAACTTGCACTACAAATTAGACAATAATCATGAAAGCTTGGTTTCCAATAGAGGAAATTATATCCTTCCATCTCTTTCATCTCTGACCTAGGGACCTACAAATGTAGCACAATTTCTAATAGAATGGACTGTCCTATTTCAGATTATAGATGCATGATTACATTTTTAAATGTTCTAAAATTTTAAAAAATCCCTACAAAAAGAGGAACAGATTAACTGGCTGAGATCCTGGTAGAATATTTTTCTTTGTTGAAAGCTTTTATAAGGAGAAGGATTCATCACAGCAACCATTTGCTTAGCACCCCTTTTCCATCTCTTCCTTCAACCTATGTGCCCTAACTCACATTCATGGTGATTAAGGAATTCCCTTTGGTAGTGACATCAAAGAAGTTGAGAATCAACTTCTGCCATATAGCATCTGCCAGAGTTGATGTAATAGTGTAATACTAAAATGGCACTTCCTGTAGCAATCATTCTTTTTGGTCATGTTGCCTTTTGGACTTAGCCTTTAGCTGCACAGGACTCAACCCAGTGCCCATACTGAGTGTGAAATTTGGGAATTCTTATGGAAATGAAATGGCATTGTCTACCAAAAGTCTTACCACATGATTTTACTGTGCCTCTGCTGTATACACACCAATGCCTATTGCACAATGTTGACATCAAAGAAGCAGTAACATGCTGCAAAAACGAAAACAGCCCCCCCCCCCCACCTGTCTGATTCGTGGCCATCCTTGGAAAACCAGCTTTTTAATTACTTTTTTTCTCCACACTTCAACATCAGATGGAATGCTTCTTTCAGCAAGTTTCCCTTGTGCTTGTGGGCATATTTTTCATTGGAAACTGCCTGCCATGCCTCTGCCTCCCAGCTTATGTTTTACTCACTCATCATAGTCCAGAAAGAAGCCCTAAAATTTAGTTTTGGATTGCTGCTAAAGCTCAGGATTCACATTAACACATTTCACAGATTTGTTCCTCTGGTGCTCAGATGAAAGTGAAGCTTTTGAGGCTTCTCTGTTTTTAGTAATAGTTTCAAGATTTAATCTTCCTTTGCAACCAGTCCCATAGCAATATATCAGGAGTATCAGGAGGAATATTAATTCAAACCACCAGACAAATGCACATAAACATACAGTATATGGTAAAACACCAGAATGGAAATCAAGAAGTATAAACCCCATCTAAAAAGGGAGGCGGGGGGGGGAAGCCACACAAGAATGTTAGTAATGGTACTACATATTCAGCTGAATAAATCAGTTGCAAGCTACATCAGTATAAATGTGTATTTAGTTTTGCAGTACATTATAGGGTTAGAACTGACAAAGATATTTAGGAGATGGGCAGTTTCTCCCTTTCAGAATTAACTATCAATAGTAAAAAAGGTAAAGGTTCCCATTTAGTCATGTCCGACACTAGGGGGCGGTGCTCATCTCCATTTCATGGCCGAAGAGCCAGCGTTGTCCGAAGACACTTCTGCGGTCATGTGGCCGGCATGGCAGTCACAGAACACTGTTACCTTCCCGCCAAAGCTGTACCCATTTATCTACTTGCACTTGCATGCTTCCAAATTGCTAGGTTGGCAAGAGCTGGGGTGAGTGCAGGAGCTCACTCTGTCACTAGGCACTTGGGTTTTGAACCGCTGAATTTCCAACCTTCCGGTTGACAAGCCTGGCTTCTTAACCACTGAGCCACCACTAGAAATCAAGAAACATGCCACAGGCTAACACTTGGTGGTGTAGCAAGGAAGGCCTTGGGAAAGATTTCAGAAGCTGTGACAGGTCTGAAAGTGAAAGTTGGACTTTGAAAAATCAGGACGGAGAGTATTGACACATTTGAAGTCTGGTGTTGAAGAAGAACTGAGGATACCGTGGATAGCCAAGAAAACAAGCAGAGGGTCATAGAACAAATTACTTCAGAATTCTCACTTGAGGCATAAATGACCAGGCTCAAATTATCATATTTTGGACATATTATGTGAAGATCTATCTTGAGAGTCTATAATGCCAGGAATGGTAGAAGAAAAGGTGAAGATGACCAGCAGCCAGGTAGATTAACTCGGCTACAATAGCAATGGGTCTACTGTTGGAAACCCTGAAGAGCCAGGTTGGGGACAGATCATCCTAGAGAAGGTCTATCTGGGTAGTGGCTAAGAGGCTATAGTGACTTGATGGCATATAATCCATCAATCAAAGAGTTCAGGAAAGGTCTAGTTAAGTAGTAATACATTCAGAAAATGAAAAAAGAAGGAACAGTAGACATTGGATTCTAGCCATATCCCCTTATGTAACCCTTGTATTATCATTCCTTGATAACAGTAATTTCCTACTACATTGCCTTCATGTTGTTCCCAATCCTTGAGTGACACAGTCATACGTGTTCTTCATGTTCCCCAGCTCTATTCTTTGCATACAGAATTTGAGTCTTACAGCTAATATGGTCCGATGGCTATCTTTTCCATGAATATTATTAATATGTTATAAACCATTTAGAAAAGATCACCAGGTTCACAGGGAGTGAATCCACTATGTGAAGACATTGTAGGATGTGGTTTTGTTTTAGGGATAGGTGAATCAATCTCTTTCTGCTTGTGTCACTGTTGGACAGATTAACCCATTCATCTGTTTCATCCTATTTCTACATTAGTCTGCATTTTTGGAAGACCTCAGGGAACTGACATTTCAATATTTGCTTTAAAGTGTTTTCTTTCAAGTTACATGTTCCTAATAGTGTTTACTCTCCAAATGTGTTCTTTTAGATGTATTTCAATACATTTTTTTTTAAACAAAAACTATATCAGAACATTCACAAAGTCTGAAAAACAGTAAATAATTGAATTCTAATCCATAATGTCTATCCAAGAGATATGAATCAGTACCATGCTTTTCAGAATGTGAAAAGATCAAATGTGAAAAGCATCCTTTTTTACTTACTTCCTATCCTAAACCCACTGTCAGTTTCTTTGGATAATTCTATCTTGGATTATGATACAGATTTCCTCCTTTTAACTATAAATATATTTGTTCCTAAATGAAGATTAGGGAGGGAAAAATGCTCTGACTTCAAATAAAATCTTGTTAAAAGTTTCCTTTTAGAAAATTGTTATATTCTCTCATGCATTGCTGTATAGGAGTTTTAGGAGAGAACATTTGCCAGTGAAGCCTAACTTCCTGTTGCCCCAAATTTAATTTCCAAGTAGTATTAAATTTACTACTTAAAAGCTAGTTTACTTTGAACAGATGGATCACAGAATGTTTCAGATTGAGTGACAAAATAAAACTACAGGCTTTTAAAAATGTGTGTCTGTGTGTATGTGAACATTTGGGTGCATTTTATTCTCTTGGCTGGGAAAATGGTGCAGATTTCCTCTTTGCTCTGTAACTTACATCCTGACTTGACCTCCACTTAGATGACAGTGAAGCATCTCTGCTACTGTACAATGTTGAATATTATTATTTTTATATTTGTCATTTTTATTTATGAACAATAAAGAATGTAGATTCTGAGAGTGCCTTGGACTGCAAGAAGATGAAACCAGTCCATACTCCAAGAAATAAAGCCAGACTGCTCACTTGAGGGAATGATATTAAAGGCAAAACTGAAATACTTTGGCTACATAATGAGAAGACAGGACACCCTGGAGAAGATGCTGATGCTAGGGAGAGTGGAAGGCAAAAGGAAGAGGGGCCGACCAAGGGCAAGGTGGATGGATGATATTCTAGAGGTGACGGACTTGTCCCTGGGGGAGCTGGGGGTGTTGACGATCGACAGGAAGCTCTGGCGTGGGCTGGTCCATGAAGTCACGAAGAGTCGGAAGCGACTGAATGAATAAACAACAACAAAGAATGTAGATAGATGAATATAGAACACAGCAGTAAATATTCTAGGTGTCAGGAAATCTCTCTCAATCTAATTCATAATTCTTATTCTATTGTCTAAAAGAATATTTATTTTTTTTTAAAAAAATCAGAAGTATTTCAGAGAGCAAATAACAAACAGCCCAGATTCTCTACTTACTACAAACAATACTCAAAAAAGTGAAAAGACCAAATCATTGTCAAAAATATAATTTATTAGCCAGTGACTTATATTTATTTCTTTTCCACCTTGCTTCAGTGAAAATATTCAAGGTGCCTGATATCAGGATTCCAGATGGTTTTTTATACAAGCCTGAAGCACACCAGCCCTACTGAATTGCATAGTCACATAGCTTCGGATCCTGCCATAGGACTGTTAAGCCCACTGTCTACTTGAGAACAGAAAGGCAATCCAATGCTCTCCAGATTTGACAATTTCTATAATTCCTTGCCACTGGTTATGCATGTTGGGACCAATGTTGGTTGGAGACCAAAATACATGGAAGGTTCCAGATTACCACTAACAAACATTACTTTGCTCACATGTAAAGTTTGCTTATCCAAGTGTGAAATAGTCTACTGTTCAAATGCTACAACACTGAGAAAAAGTCTAGCCTTTTGCCTCTGAAAGCTCTATCTAATCAGCATATTATGGAAAAATATGGGGATATATCACACACAAGAATATGTATAATGCACACATTCTTCTCTGTGGGATTTCCTCTTTTTTCTTCTTCTTGAACTTCACCTTAGTCTGAGCTTGAATACGTTTGGAAAGAAGTAAAAGCTATTTCTATAAGTGGGACATTCAGTAGAACACAAGTGGAAGAAAACGCACGCCAAATTCAGTCAGGTGCATCTTAGGCCCATTATTGGGCCTACTCAATAGTGGGGAAGGTGGTGAAGAAATATTTCTTCTCCACCTTCACTGCATCTTCTCAGTGGAACTTTTTCAAGTGGTGAGGGGCCTGTTGCAATCTAGTCCAAGAATAAAGTTGCTATACCTTCGGTAGCATGCTGTGAAAAATTCATGAGACGCTATGTTCATATTCACCATGACTTAGCCTCCACAGTTAATGTAACTCCAGAAGTGGAAGTGTCCATCCTGTCCTGTTTTATTGGATGAGTTTCAGTCGTTGAGGCCCAAAGAGGTAGACAAGGCTGTGCTCAGCCTACCATTTTCAACCCTTGTCTTTCTTGGCTTATCAAATCGAGCAGAGAGGGCCTGTCCAGTTGGATCCAGGAGGTTGTAAATGTCTTGTTGAGAGAGGGAGAGGCTCTAGTCCCTTTAAAAGAGACAGTGATTTGATTGTTCTTGAAGAAACCAAATCTGGACCTAGGGGATGAAAACAGCTATAGGCCAGTGGCTAATATACCCTTCCTGGGTAAGGTGCTTATGTGAATGGTGGCCAATCAACTCCAGGCTCTCTTAGATGAAACTGATTTTTTAGATCTATTTCAATCTGACTTCAGACTTGGCTAAAGAACAGAAACCACCTTTTTTACTCTGCAGGATGATCTGTATCAAGAAAATGACAGGGGGAATGTGTGACCCTGTTGATCTACCTGGAGCCCTCAGCAGCTTTTGATACCATCCAGACAAAATAAAGACACTGTTGGTAGATGGTGTATCCAGCCAGCTGAGTGGAGGTTCACTTCTGGACAGCGATAGCCCTGGTAACTTCCTAGCTGGATTAGTGCAATTTGTTGTACAATGGGGTTCCCTTTCAAAATGGTTCAGAAACTTTGGTTGGTTCAAAATAGTGCAGCTAGATAGGCTGATGGGAATATAGTATCTTAGTACATTGTCATCTACATTGGCTGCCAGTCCATTTCTAGATCCAATTCAAAGTACTGGTTTGACCTTTAAAGACCTAAATAACTTAGGATCAGGTCATCTGAAGGGGCACCTTTTCTCCTATGAACCTACCTGGACCATAATATCTAGTAATGTGATCCTCCACCAGATCCCTCCACCAAAGGAGATGAGGTGGCAGGTCTTTTCTATGGTGGCACCCCATTTATGGAATGCCATCCCCAGGGAAGCTTGACTGGAACATTGACATCATTTTGGAGCCAGGCAAATCATCATATTTTCACAGGCTTATTATATTTTAACTGTATTCTAACTGTATTTTAATTCTTACTGTGTTAGGTTTTCACAACTGTCCTGCTGCTGTCTAGTCTGTAAGTTTGTATGTTGTCTTTATTTGTCTTTCATTTTATTTTATTGTACATGTTTTAACTCAGATTGCATTGGGTAGTTCTGTAAAACACCCAAAGAGCTCTGGCTATTGGGCAATGTAAAGTTTTAAATAAATAAACTGGGTTCGAGTGAGAAAATACTGAGAATTGTTTTGTAGTTGTAATTAGCAGTGTTCAAATTACAGAGAGGCCAGAGTCAAACTTTTTTGCTAAGTAAGGTGCTAAGCTTCTGCTTTCTGGTTGCAGGCAGCTATAAAACTTGGAACGATCAGAGGCTCAGGCATGTGAATTTTATTAATAGCACCTCTTTACCTTTCTCATTATAATTCAAAGGTATTTAATTAAGTGATACAAGTAGCACACGGTTATCTAATCCATGCCCTTTGGATGGGATTTTCTAGTTTTAAAAAATTTAAAAGACTGTATGTCATTGAGCTATAGCAGGACTGTACAACACAAATAAATAGTTTGAAACTCAATAATGCAACTATAGGGTTTTGGTTTTTTTGAGAAATGAAATTAATAGGAATGATATGAGTGTCTTGCATTAAAAAGTTATTACTTTGTTCCATTTCTGATGCTAGAGTCTGTTGCTGTAGCGTGCCCTAAATGTGGGTACTTTAATTGGTTTATGGTCACTGCCTTACCTGCAAAGGATTTTCAGTTTGGTCTAGTGGTTAAGGCAATGGGCTAAAAACCAGGAGGCTGTGAGTTCTAGTCCTGCCTTAGGCATGAAAGTCGGCTGGGTGACCTTGCGCCAGTTAGTCTCTCTCAGCTCAACTCACCTCACAGGGTTGTTGTTGTGGGGAAAATAGGAAGAAGTTTTAGATATGTTCACCACCTTGAGTTATTTATAAAAATAATAAAGGTGGGATATAAATAAATAAATAAATAGTTCTGCCCCTGGTGGCTTATGTTATTCTACTTCTCATGCCACTCCTTTTAAATTATCCTCCCATGCCTAGCACCAATTACTGTATTTATACAACAGCTGTAACTGCTCACTTCCCAATTCTAAATTCCTCTGGGGCTTAGCCAAGT
The DNA here is from genome assembly GCF_035149785.1 of Candoia aspera. NCBI lineage: Eukaryota > Metazoa > Chordata > Lepidosauria > Squamata > Candoiidae > Candoia > Candoia aspera. The sequence continues at coordinate 46,779,967 of NC_086159.1, forward strand.
CTGGGTACAATCTGATCTCAGAGATCCCAGAACTTCTTGCAGAAAAAGACACCCAGGGAATCCTCCATATAAGATATGATTGCCAGGGATCAGAGTTGTTAGAGCAACTGAAAAACACAACCTTTTTAATTTTATCATTCCTTGCATTCTTTATAATCGATAGCAGTGTTTCTCAACCTCAGCAACTTTAAGATGTGTGGACTTCAACTTCAGTGGGGAATTCAGGGAGTTGAAGTCCACACATCTTAAGGTTGCAAAGGTTGAGAAACACGGATATATAGAAAGCCAAGATCGCATCAAGAACCCCTGGTGTCAACCTTCCCAGAAATCCAGGCCCCTCCCACTTTGGTAATTTCACTGCATCATTACGGCACCCACTGCAGTTGTTGATGGCCCAGTTGAAAACAAAACAGTGCAATCCTCAGCCACCACAAAGATGGCAGTGTTTGGGAAAAGGTTGGTGCCCATAAGGTATTGGATAGCTGCTACAAATCAGAGGGAAAGGTACTGAGTTAGAGAAATTGTGCTTTAATTCGGTTTAAGGCAGTTTCATACATTTAGCTGCAGAACCAGTCCTTGGAGGCCTTTTCAGCCTCTTCATGTATCTACTTACCCTTTTTGAATCCTACAGCTTTGACCATTCAGTTTCATTCCAATGCAAGAAAATATAAAGGTGTTTTCTGACAGTATGCAGAATTAATACTAGGGAACTTTTAAAAAGAGAGAAAAAAATACAAATCCATTATGAGGATTACTTCTGAAGTGAGCATTCTTTGGAATGTTCTGCACAATGAATCTTCTAACCCCCAAAAAACTGAACATAAGGGAAAGTTAGCTACTTGGTGCAAATGGTTCTTCTTTAAAGAAAGCTATGCTTAATCAGCTCCGAGTTTAACTTCATGCTGAACAGGCTTTTAGTCATGACATTCCCTAAATTCAGTTTCAAAGCACAGTCAAATGCATAGAGTCAGCTTTTAAAAAGATCTATTTCAGCATTAATTTTGTGTTTCATATTCTTATCATAAGCAATAAAAAAGAATAGTTAAGAATTTGCTGAATTTGCTGGATCAAACCAGAAACCTGTCTAGGCTGGGTAGGAAAAAGGTATATCCATCATCATGATCACCACCACCACCACCACATCATGATCCAGATCTAGTTTTTTACACACAAACACACAACACACACACACACACACACACAGAATGCTGTCAGTGCAAGGCTTGGCCACACTCTCTGAAGTGCACTCTACTCACAGAAAGCAGCTTTTCATTGTTGACACAATGCAGTTTGAAGAAGGAGAGGCTGCTCACACACTGAGTTTTACGTTGGTTTGTATCACCTACACAGTGGCCCCCAGTTGTATACAAGACGCCCAAAGTAGAAACTTAATAGCTCTCTCCCATTGTTGTTTCCTAGCAACTGGTATTCGCGATATAATGCCTCAGATCTTGCAGTTCCTGCAATTCCCATCCAAAACGGTAGGGATATTTTTTTCTTTAGCTTGGAGTCAAGCTATACACTACACACAGATGTCTGAAACATCCCTATGCCATTCCTTTTCAAACAGGAAAAGATACCACCTAGGACTCTAATGGGATTGGAGAAGTAGCAGGGGAGGACCAGCTTAACACAGGTTAACTCTTTCCCATCTGTCATTCTGCCATTTTAAATTCCCATCCCCAGAGCAGCTTCTTTGTAGGTTCCTAGATATGTATTTGCCTACATTTGCTACCTTTAGAACGGGAAAGTTTCTGGAGGGAGCAAGAGACAAAACACTTGTGCAAGCACAAAGCCTTTCCTCATCAGTTTTTTAATCATGATCTCTCTTCCAAAAGCTGTTATTTTCTGTTTTAAGAGGGGCATGGCTTTAATATTACATGAAATGACAGGTAATCCAATCTTGCCCTTGCTTCACATACAGTAGGTGAGCCTTTGTTGAATATAATATTTTATTTACATGCTTCATGAATATTCATTATTGATAAAGGCCTTGATTATATTCTCAGTCTAGAACTGGATTGTTCCCATTGAATCACTGGCAGCTGTACAGAGTTTGCTAGCTGTCTATCAGCCTCTGATCAGATGTTTTGAACTTGGCAATATCAAAGGGGAGACACCAGGAATGGATATTTTGACTTTCCTAGGACAAGAATATTTCACATGTTCTGTTTGAAGAGCAGAGTATAGTAACTCCAAATTCCTTCCAAATATAGATCAGTGCTGACTAGATAGTTGATGGTTACAGTACAAAGAATGGCACAGTAGATAAATGCAACAGGAGATAAATAAAATGCCCCACTGGAATTGCCCTCATCATAAAATTATCAGGTCTGGAGAAGACATTAGAGGGCACTCGGGAACACTTTATTTCTGTGAAGGAACAAGATTGTCATGAGCGTCAGGGTGGTTTTACATGTGAGACATAAAACAATGTTGAACAATCTCACTCACCCTTTGTGTGAATGTTTAGTTTCAAGGGGGATTTGTAGGGTAAATATACTTTGATTAACATTCACAGTAATGACAGCAAAAATGCTATTAACTCTCCACTTCAAGGGAAATCTTTAATTCATCTCATACCCAAACAACTAGAGCCCAAACTTCCTTAGATTGTTATACCAGATAGGGCTCAGGACTCCTAATTTTTCTCAAAAAAGTTTCCCCCATGAATGATTATTTTTTATAAGAATTTTATTAAGTTTCAAGCAAAGATAAAAGCTACAGAAAAACAAAAAACTACAAAGAAAAAAAGAGAAAAAACTAAAAAAAAGTGTAGAAACACAAGAGAAATTCTTTCAAAATTACAAAAAGAGGTGACTTCTGAACAGCATGGATATACAACAATTTTCCATAACCAATCCCTTACTCTATATGAAACCAAAATCACATTATTTCTATAAGTCATTCCATTGGCACATTGTAAAAATCACTAAATACAGTTGCTCCCTCCCCTTATATTAAAAGAAAAAAAAACCTCCTAATAAACTCCCCCCCAAAAGACAACATGTATTTAATTATTTCCTTCCTACTACTATTCTATACATTCCTGTCTACTATAATAAAGATCAAACTAAAAAACATATAAATTGTCTGCTGTTATACTTGATAATACAACAATTTTAATAATCTTAATCATATTAAACCCAAAACCATCCAGATAAACATTTATTATTTTTATTATTATACCTTAATAATCTTAGTCCAAATTGTTAAAGATAAATGAAATCAGCCAAACCCTAAAAGCAATCCAGATAAATATTCCTAAACCCTTATCCCACTTCAAAATAAACCAGAGCATTTACATATCCCCATAATGTGGACAGAGCTTTTTTCTTTGAAAAATTGAACAGCCCAGCTGGCCCCCTTAAAAACTCCAACTTCTCTTCAGGATACCTCCCGTACATAATAACCCCTTCTTTTCCATGGCGTTCCATCAGAAGATCAGTTTCACTTATGGCTTGCAACTCAATCTTTCCCTTTAATTTCTTCAACTCAACTATCCAATCTTCATCCAGCATTTCAACAGAAGTCCTGATCTCACTCTTAGAAGAGACATTTCTGTCACTGTTAAATTCCTCAGTTTCATCCACAACATCCCCAGCCAGATGACACATTTTAGACCTCATATTTTCCACAATGTCCTGAGTGCCTTGCATAAAAACTTGGTAGGAATCAGAAAGAATCTGTTTAAAATCTTGGTGGAAGTCAGAGAAAGTCTGTTTAAAATCCTCCATGTCTCAAGCAGTAGATTATGGCACCTTCTAGGAGCTTAACCAGTAAAAGTCGAAGATATGAAAGAATTCTGGAATGTGTTTACACAAGTGAAAATGAGATATGCAGACAGTTCCCCAGGGAAAGTAGAAGCAGAAAACTGAAAGTTCAAAACAGCCAATTCAACATGTAGGAAAATGCTAATATTTTCAAATTTGGTACAAAAATAGTAACAGAGAGACAATTACTTACTCTCAATCCTCCTTAATATTTGGATGGAAAACAAAGTCCAAAACTTAAAAAGAATTTTTTAAAAAATTGATCTCCAAAATAACAAGAAGCACCAGGAAAACCCGCCTGTAGAAAGCCTCTCTTAGGGTACGCATACTTAAAAGAAATATAAATTGGGTGACTTAGAAATGGGGTGGCCAGTCTTAGTGTTCCTTTAAGTCTACAGCATGGCTTAGAAAATGGTGATGTCCCAGTCTCCTGGCTAGCTGTTACCAGTTGAACGTGAATGCTGCTTGCAATCTTCTGGCTGCAAGCAGCTGTCTGGAGGACAGATGGGGTGATTCCAAGTGTTTTCTTTTTTCTGGAAAAACACTCCTGGGCCTCAGGAAAAACTTGCCTGAGTCTGAAAAAACTGCTGCATTGTCAGTTCTGCGCGCTGAGCCCATGGGAACAGTCTGCAGTGTCTCCACCGGAAGTCCTCCATGAATTATTACTGAACATACAACTTCTGGGAAGGAGTCAGAACTATCTAAGGCCCAACACTCAAGCAACTTACAATAGTGGGTGCTGTATCACAAACTATTTCAAAACTTCAAAAGTAATATGCATAGGTTGAGTCAGGATGAAGAAGAAATTTGTTAATCCAAAGTTTAATCAGTTTACTCAATGTACATCCCTCAATCTATACAAAGAGCCAAATAAGCAAACACATGGAAATCTATACTTTTCAGAATGTTTTGATATATTTTACTACTAAAATTTGAGTACTAATATATGTACAGGGGAAGGTTTACACAAAACTGTATAGACCAGGGAGAAAATAACCCAGCAATGTAATGTGTTAGGAAGCTGGTCTGCAGAACAGAACAGTGAATACAAAAAAGTGCGTATCAGGTAGTTCCTATACAAGAATATGTATGAATTTGTATACAGGCTTTTGAGTCAAAGCAAAGAAATTGACTAAAACTACAACTGACAGAAGTAGTCATTTCAAAGTCTGAGATACTTTTTTTTCTTCAGTTGTTGCAGATTCATTTAAGGAACAAGTCTCTTGAGTCTCTTTTTACCCAGGTCTTTGGAAGGCCCTCAGCATATCCTAAACATATGTCTTCTATTCCTTTCAGAGCCAGTGAATCATTCTGGAAGCCATGGCAGCTTGGATTAATTTACTGACCTGTTTCTTTTTATTGTTATTTGCAAGGCGGAACGATACTGACCTTTACAAAAGTCCAGACTAGAATAAAGATCAAATTGTATGGTCTGTTAATACTAGAGATGGAATGGATTGTTCCATACATCTCCCTATCATTCTTACTAAATTATAAATGCAATAAAGTAGATAAATGGATGGCACTGTGTACTTCATACACAGAAGAAAAAAAACTTAGTCACTGTTCCTCTAAGTATTATTTTACAAATACAAAAGTTCAAAAATTCATTGGCTTAAAAAATATTAACCAGCCAACAAACAGATTCAGTCGGGCCAGCTTCAAAATGACCTATTGTTCATTCTAGTGACCTCACATGGCCACTAGAGCAGGGATCAAGCACCATTTCAGCACACTAGTGTAATTGTATTGCACAGCTGGTTAAATCAGGGTCAGCTAAATTGCTCCTAAATCCATGTTATGGTATCTGTTTTTTTTAAATAAATAATACTGTGAGGCAACAATCTAACATGCATTTGTCTGGGAGGTTTTTTTTTCCAGTTTTCCTTAGTGATGCTTATAAGATTTGCTTCTAGGTACATCTTAGACTTTCTCAAGGTGTTGTTTGGGACTGCACGGACACTTTTAGGACAGTGTTTCTTAAAGTATGGTCCAAGGACCCCTGGTGGTCCCCCAAGACCCTCTCAGAGATCCATGAAATCAAAATTATTTGCCAGTCTATGTTGAAAAATAATACAAAATTAAAATCTCATCAAACAATCATGAGAAGCGGTAGTGGCAGCAAATGCATCAATTTTAATTGTTAATACTGCATGGTAAATATCAGTAAATATAGCCCATACAAACAAAAGCTCTTTGGGGGTCTTCCATAATTTTTAAAAGTGGGAAGGGGTCCTGAGAGAAAAAAGTTTAAGAAACACTGCTATAGGACAATGACAGTTTTCTGGTGCTTCTTCAAGCAGAGGCTGCAGGTATTCACCTCAAATTATGAATACAAATTCTACAAGCACCAGGAAGAAGTACCCTTTAGTTCCTGGCCTTTGCCATTGTTACTATGTTTATAGACCAGACTGGCAGATCAGAGAGTGGACCTTCTAGGAGGGTAGAACATCTGGTAATGCACTGATTAAAATAGCCTTTAGGACCCAATGGCCTGCTTTTACCACTCTAATTGGGAATTGCTGCACATTCACTAAGCAGCAGGCAGTTGGGACATGAGGAGGGATGGACCCTGAAGCTAAAGTAAATATGAACAAGCTGAGTAAGTCTGAGAAACACAGCTTGTAGTCAAGTATCTGTTTTTAATTCTAGATTTACATTTCTTCAGGCTGTGAGAAATTTTGTGAATTGTTCAATATTTTTCTTACTTTGTTGGTGAGGGTTAATCACTATTGTGAACAAGGGGCACAACTAAATTAGGTCTTTCGAGGTGTGGAGGAGATTTTTTGATGTATCCCACAGACCATACTTGTCTAGTTTTCAACCTATGTACACTCTGTAAATTGATGTTTGGCTACCTAATCCTACATAGCTTCTTAATATGCATCTGATCCAATGAATATCGATAGTGACCTTTTCTCATTCTACATGTGAAGCTTAGCATGACATACAGAACTGAAAGGATGGTAACATTCCATGCAAGTTTAACTTCAAAGACTGTTTATAAAGAATGCTAATTATATTGAAGATATATTGGCTTATGAACTCTAAGTTTCAGTGGAAACTCCAGTATATTAGCAAAATGCAAGATACATTGCCATCAAGAACACAGAAAATATTGCCAAATGAAGCAAAATGTCCCAGTCCCGGCATCTCATTACATCAGAGCATAATTCACCTAATAACAACACCCACTGCTAACGTATAAATCCTACAGAGGCAAGACCACGACTGTGGACCATATCATTCTGTGCACATGGAACAACAAATTTAGTGAGAGGACTATATCAACACAGAATGGACTGTATGTATGTATGTATCTCTCTCTTTCACATATACTAATGATAAGGAAAGAAAAAAAGCCATGCCAGATATTGTCAGACCAGCCTCAGGCTCATGCCCACCAGATATGTTGGAATGCAAGTCCCATCATTCTGAGACAGAATAGCTTTGTTGATAGCTGAAGTCCAACACATGCAGGGGTCACCAAGATGAAGAAGAATGAGCTGGAGGAGTTTTGGATCTGCAAAGTAGAGATTTTAGGAGCTACAGTGCCAACACATCTGGAGGCTGTAAAGTTTTGGAATGACCTGATGTTCTTCTATTCTAAGAATGCTTGTTGTCCTAACAACCAGGAAACACACTGAGACAAGGAACTGGTCTCTAATATTTATTGCTAGTACTTAACAGGAATCCTAACAAACTGAAGAAGCGTGGGGAAAACCCAGACATATAACCCCCAAGGGTTAAGGCGGTCCCGATCTGTGTCTCTTTGAATGGCTGACCAATTCCTCAGTGCTACGCATGCGCTTGACAGTCTGGATGGGAGCCCCCTGCTCGCCATCCTTACTCATGACACTTGTTATTGGAACAAAACGTTTTTATTGGAATGCCTCCAAGTGATTGCCAGCATTGATCAATGATCCAGTTATCACATTTGGACAGGTTTACAGTCTTCACTATGTGTCCTTGGAAGCAATCCCACTGATTTCAGCTGAAGCCATTTCAAAGCAATCATGCTTTAGACCACACCTTGAGTTATGATGTCAGACAACTTGCCTTCCTTCAGCTATGTGACAATGTACCAACATCACAGAAACTGTTGTGGGTTAAATTGCTATAGAAAGTACAAGTGAGAAAATAAGGGCTTAAGAACAATCATCCTTGCAACAACAACAATAGCAACAAAAAAGCAGTGACTAAATTGAAGCTGTTCTCTTGCTGCTACCACATTCTTATTTTGTAGAAGGGGCCCTGGGAAAACAAGTCGGGAGCTGACCATTACGAGAGAGAGGCTGGTGCTCCTTGGCGGCTCCGTACTTCAGCAGCTCACTTGAGGCTTGTCACCTTGCCTCCAGCTATCAGTGCTTGCCCTCACAGCTTCTACAACTCAGCTGGAAGGAACTCCATCGAGAATTCCCACCTGACTAATTCTGCCCTGCATAATGCACTGCTCTCTGTTTACAGATACATGTTCAGCAACATCATATCTTCTGTCAGTCACACTTAGTCTTAAAGTACCCTGGTAGCCTCCACAGAAGCTTCTCTTGCTCCCTCAAATCTTGCTCTGATCCCTCATCAAATATCCCTAACAAGCAAGCCCTCCCCAACTGTACTGATTATCCTCCTCAGCCAGCATGGCTGAGGAAAACACTGCTACAACCAAAAGAATAAACTGACAAAAACTTGGCTTTCCTTTAACATGACACCACGCAGTTCAGGCTTGAGGTCTTCATCTGAACCTTCACACTCTCTCTTGGCATGTAATGGCTTTAGCACACTTACAAATGCATGACACTCAATAATAGCAATGATAAAATTAGTAACAACAAGAACATTGCAGCATGAATATCAGAAATATTTATTCCTCATTCCATAGAAAGTTTGAATTACTGGCTTCTGCAGCTGAAGCTGTTAAAGGCGCACGACTAAGTCCACTGTTACTTTTTATTGACAAGTTGGTAAGAGAACATTGAAGCTTGAGGCAAACATGAGGCAGGGCTACCAATGTACCTCTCAGGCCATTTCAGACTTGACCAGCCTTCCTACCACAGTGCCATCCAGATGTGTTGGGAAATGGAAGGCTAACTAGACACCGGAATGCAATGTGTAGAGTTGGGGTTTTCCTTCTGCAGACTGTTGGTAGCTTGACAATTATATATCACATCAGTGAGAAAATCAGAGATTGATAGCAGTCATTTTAACCATTCACAGATTTAAAAGGGTGATTTTGGACATTTAAATAGAACAATAATCCCTTTTGTTATAACTGGGATGACTGTGCCACAATAACTTATACGACTGCTCAGATTGTTACATGTTGGTGAACAATTCAGGGTCCTGCTGTCACATGAAATGTCACAGGATACATTGACAAATACCTAGCTGATGTCAAGATATATTATGTCTACAGCATTCCCACAATCTAGAATCTTTCTAGGATTGCTTACCAACCAATCACTGTAATAAGCTAGGAAAGAAGTGAGAGTAGTCCCAAAGTGATCTAGAAAAATCAGCTGATTTCCTAAAAGTTGTGATGATTGCTGTGAAGCTCACAACGTTTGGCATGTCTTGAATAGGCCTCAGGTTCAAACCTGATTACAGTTTTCAGGTGTCTGACATGCCACCATTAGATAAAGAGTCTTTATTGCATACTAGAAAGAAGCCACTAAAAGAATTGATTGCCTTCTACCATCATGTATGTGCACTACTTCTTTATTCCCACTGATATAGAATTCTAGCATTTCTTTCTTCTACTCTTTCCATGGATTAATGGACTTTTTGCCCTGTGTTTCTCAGCCTTGAAGTGGGCATCTGTAGCCTGTTGGCATAACTGATATATCTGTCTGAGAAATTCTGGTTCTCAATGTGTTCCACAACTGGGGATTCTGGGAGTTGTAGCTTTAAAAAATTAGAGGGCATCCAACTGGGAAAGACTGGTCTAAGAAATCGGTGTTGGGAGGGACCAGATAGTAGACCCTAATGGACTCTGATGAAATATTGACTACCCAACTGATGTGATTGCTAATTGCAAGCACAGAATTGTCTGGAACAGAAAGTAGCCCAAACAATACAGTAATCCAAAAAACAAGGTAAAACAAAGATATAAATCTAGAGAAACTGCAGAAGCATTTGCCAGTCTCCACATTCAGGGCTTGAGGACAGTCTGCTACTATTACAAAGTTAGTCAGGGATTTTCATTTCCAAAAGGTCATTTCTATGATACAGTGCTATCAGTTATACAGCAGCTGATGAAAAGGCAAGATTGGTGCCTGCCTGTCATTTCCATGCTGAGAAATGTAGTCATCATTTATTTGTGGAAGGGTAAGTTAAACACATAGAACAACTTCTGAAAGAAGATTCTACTTTCAAAATATCCTGAAGCTATTTGTTTGACCAAAACATTTAATTACATGTAAACTTTTGGAAGTATCAGTTACTTTGGAACCCAAAACAATGCAGGATTAATGTTAGATTACTTCTTCCCTGGTAATTTAGCTGACTCCTTTCTTTGATTCAATCTCATGACTAAGCATGCTGTTATAAAAGAAGTGCGAGTCATTCTATAGAAAATACTACTTTTGGTTTTGTTTTTTTTAAAAAATAGAGAACAAAATGGGAAAAAAAATAGCTAGAATAAAGGCACAGGTTCTCTGTAGGGACCACCTGGGGTATAACAGAGACTAAAGAGTATATTATTTCTGTTTTTTAGATTGTTTTTTAGCATTTTTAATTAATCCTGGCTTGTTTGTTCCCTAGTCTTTCACTGTTTTTCTTGTAACATTAATTTCTAATAGTAGATGCTTGCCTGGGCAGTCTTCACTTTGACCTACATTTTATTTATTGAAACTTCTCTTAAATGTTTCTCTGTTACCTTTTCCATTATATAATGATGGTTCCCTCCATGTCAACATCTGTTGTCAGCCAAGCTTGCTTCATTGCAGGCTTTCTATTTACAGACCATATACTTACCTCAGCTGAAATCTGAAACAGTTCTGTGTGGGAGATGACACTTTTAATGGCTGCAAACAGGTTTGTATTTTTTTCTGTCTGCCAAGTTTCAAGCTGTGGTCCCTCTATTCCTCCCTTCTCAATACTGTATGGCATTTAAAGGTTGTGGAGTTTGCTAATCTTTGAAGAAAACTTCTGCTTCTTTACAAAGTTCTCATTTATGTATAACAAATAGATATTGCTCAGGAGGGAAGAATTCAAAACCCTGTGTAAAATTCTGTTTCTTCTGACATCTTGTGTTAAGTGTCTACATGGATAATTTTATTCTGTTTGTAAATTATTTAGTAGCATCTTTAGCAGTAATTTACTCAGGCATGAATTCTATTGAATCCCATCATTTCAAGGAAGGCCATGTGTCTAGTTACAATCTTAGGGCTGCACGCTAAGAAGACTGTTGATTTACAGAGATAAGGAAGAAGCATTGCTGTGGGCCAGAAGCATTGGAATGAATACACACACACACAGATGTTAATGTATCAGAGGTAGTGGCAAACTTTGCTGTAGTATAGGGATATTCACCATTTTTTTTTCAGACTGAGGGTTGCACAGGCCATTGAATGTTGTACTGGGGATGCATTTTGTCCTCCACCCCGCCCCCACTGCCCAAAATTAGGCTGGGACAAAGAAGAAGTGGATGGTCTAGGATAAAATTCTGATTTGATATAATTTAATGCACTTAAAATTCAATTCCTTAAATGCTATAAATATGATCACTTTTTATTTAACCATTTCTCTTTTGGTCACATTGAACATGACCATTTGGTAGCATCTTTTGTAGGGGCTTCCAGGGGTTACATACCACTCTGGGGCCCTACATTATGCATCTCTGCTACAGTAGAAAAGGAATAAATAGACTGTGGAATAAACAGATTGAATTTCTATTTGCAGTATTGCAACAAAATAATGATGCCAATGCTTTTAAAAGTTCACCAAATGTCATAGATGTAGAAGGGGAACTAATATTTCATCCATTACTATGCTCAGCAAGCAAAGGGACTCTTAATATGGGAGGAACCGCATTATGTACAGTATATATAGATACTGTGTGTGTTTGTGTGTGTGCCTTCAAGTCAGTTTTTGACTCATGGCAACTGCCTGGACAAGTCCCTGCAGTTTTCTTGGCAAGGTTTTTTTCAGAAGTGGTTTGCCATTGTCTCCTTCCTAGTGCTGAGTGGGAGTGACTGGCCCAAAGTCACCCAGCTGGCTTAGTGCCTAACGAGGGACTGGAACTCATGGTCTCCTGGTTTCTAGTCTGTTGCCTTAACCACTACACCAACTGGCTCTCCTACAGCTATTAGTTCTGAGAAAAATCACATTTCCTTCACCAGACATTGTCACTGGGAAAAATGCAATAACCACATGCTTCCATGAAGGAGACCACCTAGCTCTTGGTTCAAAACTGAGGAACAGTAATGCATGTTACTGGGATGCAAATATGGAATCACAAGGAGTTCAACACATGTCTTGTTATTTCTGCACAAACTCAGCCCCAATTCCTCATAGTGGAAGGGAGCTATCTACCTTTCAGCTTCTAAAACTCATTTTTGCTTGGCACAGCCAGAAACAGAATAACCAGCAGTAAATGGACCAAGTGGTGCTTGGTATGAAGGAAAAGGGGATGGGGCAAGGGCTTTATAGTTCCAGGGTCAGTGTTGGGATGCATCAACAGCACTAAGCTGAGGACCACTTCAAGTCTGATGCCAATTCTGTCCTTGTGACAATGAAAACTACATGACAAAGGGGCAAAGAAATGTACATAACCATCCCCATTCAGTCTTTACCCTGCTGTACATTTTGTGCACTGCAAAGATATAGAACAAAAATGTTGTGCCCCATAAAGGAGAGATTGTTTTCCATTAGTCATTGCAGCTGATGCAGGCTCCTCTCAGCTGACTCACCAGCCTTTACTTTTTCTATCACCTACACAGCATTTTGAACCTTAGTTCTTAACAGAATTATGAGGCAATTGATAATATTAATTTGCAGAGATAAAGATGATGGATGAATAGGAAAATCCATAAAAGGGGACTTTGTTATATTTTAGAGCAGTGTTTTTCAAACTTGGCAACTTCAAGATGTGTGGAGTTCAACTCCCAGAATTCCCTAGTTAGCATGCTGGCTTGGGAGTTGAAGTCCACACATCTTGCCAAGTTGCCAAGGCTGAAAAACACTGTTCTAGAGCAAGATCTGGATGGAATGGAATGGGGGAGAGGGGACAAAGTCCAGATTTGCTCTCCAATACAATACAATACAATACAATACAATACAATACAATACAATACAATACAATACAATACAATACAATACAATACAATACAATACAATACAATACAATACTTTATTGGCCAAGTATGATCAAACATACAAGGAATTTGACTTTGGTGGAAGAGCTCTCAACATATCTACACAACATCAAAAATAAACAATAATAAAGCAACAATGTTATTTACTAAAACCATACCATCAAGAAAGAAAAAAAAATTGAAGGAAATAACACTACAGCTTAGGAAAATTCAGCTAAACCTGAAAAAAACCAAGATTATGGCAACCAGCTTGATTGATAACTGGCAAATAGAGGGAGAAAACATAGAGGCAGTGAAAGACTTTGTATTTCTAGGTGCAAAGATTACTGCAGATGCTGACTGCAGTCAGGAAATCAGAAGACGCTTAATCCTTGGGAGAAGAGCAATGACAAATCTCGATAAAATAGTTAAGAGCAGAGACATCACACTGACAACAAAGGCCCGCATAGTTAAAGCAATGGTGTTCCCCGTAGTAACATATGGCTGCGAGAGCTGGACCATAAGGAAGGCTGAGCGAAGGAAGATAGATGCTTTGGAACTGTGGTGTTGGAGGAAAATTCTGAGAGTGCCTTGGACTGCAAGAAGATCAAACCAGTCCATCCTCCAGGAAATAAAGCCAGACTGCTCACTTGAGGGAATTATATTAAAGGCAAAACTGAAATACTTTGGCCACATAATGAGAAGACAGGACACCCTGGAGAAGATGCTGATGCTAGGGAGAGAGGAAGGCAAAAGGAAGAGGGACCGACCAAGGGGAAGATGGATAGATGATATTCTAGAGGTGATGGACTTGTCCCTGGGGGAGCTGGGGGTGTTCATGATCGACAGGAAGCTCTGGCGTGGGCTGGTCCATGAAGTCACGAAGAGTCCGAAGCGACTGAACGAATAAACAACAACAAAACACTACAGCTATTAAGCAACATACACTCATATTTAAAAGGAGAATTTATGGACAGCATACTGCATCTGTTGTCCAACATACGTTCACATCCAACAGAGCATTACCAGTCACATCCCAGCAGTCATGTCTTACCATACATTGTCAATCATTATATCATGCTACATTAATTAGGAGTTCAACAGAGCAATGGCACAAGGAAAAAAACTGTTTTGATATCTAGATGTTTTGACATACGGTACTCTGTAGCGCTCTCCTGATGGTAGAAGTTGAAACAGTTTATGTCCAGGATGCGAAGGGTCTGCAGATATCTTCTCTGTCCTCCTTTTGACCCTTGCAATGTACAGGTCTTCTATAGAAGTCAGGCTGATTGCAATAATTCTTTCTGCAGACTTAACTATCTGTTGAAGTCTATATTTGTCCTGCTTGGTTGCAGAACCAAACCAGACAGTTATAGAAGAACAGATAACAGATTCAATAATTCCTCTGTAGAACTGTACCAAAAGCTCCTGAGATAAATTAAACTTCCTAAGTTGATGCAGGAAGAACATCCTTTGTTGTGCCTTTTTGATGATAGTTCTGATGTTAAGTGTCCATTTCAGGTCCTGAGAAATTATGGAGCCCAAGAACTTAAAGGACTCTACTACTAATACTGGACTATCAAATATAGTAAGAGGGGAGTTAGAAGGATTCTTTCTAAGATCCACAACCATCTCTACAGTTTTGAGTGTATTCAGTTTCAGTTGTTGAAACTACACCACAGGGCCAGTTGTTGTACCTCCCGTCTATATGCCGACTCATCACCATTCCGAATGAGACCAATAACAGTTGTGTCACCTGCAAATTTCAGAACTTTAACAGAAGAATCTTCTGAAATACAATAATTGGTATAGAGGGAGGAAAGCAACAGGGAGAGCACACGTCCCTGAGGGGCACCTGTGGTAATTGACCAAATACTGGATATAGTTTTGCCTAACCTCACATGCTGTTTCCTATCTGTTAGAAGACTGATTATCCACCTACAGGTAAGGTCAGGCACAGTAAGCTGGATCAGTTTGTTATAAAGAATTCCTGGAATAATAGTATTACCTTTGGATTCATGCTCTGTCCATTTTTTGAAACTGCATTTTAATGCAATATTATCTTTTTAAAAAATAAAATAAAGGAGTCATGAAAAATACCCATCAGTCAGTCTTATTTGTTTTCTTTGTTTACTTCTCCTTCCTGTTCCCAGCTATTGCAAATAAATTGTAGTTAAAGAGGAATTACTAATTTAGGGATGCAAATGAATGGGAGAAGGTATTTTATTTGTGGTTAGATGGGCAAAAAGGTAGTTTACTTTCTATATATGTTGCCTAATTTACTGTAATTGTTCTTAGGTAGAAAAAATGCAGATTTGTGCCCTATGAGTCTCCACCTGGTCTGCAAATGGTTCCTGCCATTAAAGTTTAACTTTTTTTTCAGGACAGGCTAGCAACTTCTAAACAGAATACTGGGCTGCAGGCACCAGTCATTTTCATTTTTTAAGACCACTGCTGAGGCTGAGCCCAGAGACATTCTCAAAAATAAAAATGAAGCTAGAAGTTGGTGTTTGGTTTTGTAGTATGGCTACTTCCCTTTTTTAAAAAATGTATAAAATAATGTATTAAAATTATTTGAAGTCAGGAGAGGCAGAGAGACGGACATGTCTGTAGGCATTTTGGTCCCCTGGAGCATCAAGATGGAAGCCACATGTCTAGCAGCCAGCAGTATAGGACGTTCTGGAGAAATGAGTGGGCCTATTCCCTGCCAGTTTCAGACTCCCTCTCTGCTAGAAAGTTTGTTTTCTATAATATACTGTATAATAATATATTAAAATATATTAAAATGTAAGAGGACTTTGGAGTGGCTCAGCAGGTCTGTCAGATTTATGGAATACATCTGCTCCAATTTTATTACCTTGAACTCTAATTGAATTTAATGCTAACTGGACTATTTGTTTTGCTTTTCTGGTTCATCCACTAGTTTCATTTCTGAGTCCTGGCATTGCTGTTGCTGATAACATTTCATTTCAAAATATAATTAAGGAAGAGCCACTGCCACTGGATCAGAGGCAGTGATAGAGCAGTAATGTCAGTTTTATCTTCCTCCTCTGTATGCTTGCAGATTTATACAGTTTGACTGGGCATGCTTTGAAAAGAGTTTGCAAGAAGTGCTTCAGGCCTCACATGAGCACAACCCTTCTCTTTAAAGCAGTCAGCCATTGTGTGAACCTGAAAAAAGACATGGCTGCTTTAAGAGTCACACGAGTTGACTCCTCAGAAAGCAGGGGCATCTTTTCTTTCAGGCTTGCACAGAAACATGAAAAAGCTAGGTTGCTTTAATTAACAGCAGACAGATGCTGTGAGATCCAAAGCACTTATCCCAAACAATTTTTCAAGTCTGCGGAGCCCTAATATACAATCCTTCTCTAACAAATTGCTTTATGGAAATGTTTTTGTAAGAATATATTTCTCCGTAGTCGCTATATTGTTACAAGCTTAGAGCATTTATTTATTTATTTAACTTTTATCCCACCTTTATTATTTTTATAAATAGCTCAAGGTGGTGAACATACCTAACACTCCTTCCTCCTCCTATTTTCCCCACAACAATAGCCCTGAAAAGTGGGTTGGGCTGAGAGAGAGGGACTGGCCCGAGGTCACCCAGCCGACTTTCATGCCTAAGGCGGGACTAGAACTCACAGCCTCCTGGTTTCTAGCCCATTGCCTTAACCACTAGACCAAACTTCCCCTGTTTCTTTCATGGGTTACTTTTATACTGCTTCATGTTGATATAACAGGCAACATCATATAATTTCAAGAACATTGATGGCAGGGGGAAGTGGCAATGGATTGCTAAACCGTTGTACTGGCCTGGTTTACATCTAGGGCTTTACTGGGCCAGCTCAAATAGGAGGCCTTTTGAAGCAGGAGCTTGGGGCCAAAAGGCCATTTCTCAGCATGAAGATTGAACTCTTAGGTCCTTTCCATAAATGCATCCAGATGGCAGCTTTTCATCCTTTAGCTCAGTGCGTGGGCACTGAACTGAGTGAACAGAGTGAGTATTTTTCCAAATAAATGCCACTTTGATGCTCTTAGAGTGTAGTGGATGTCAGATCATCCATACTGCATTGCTGGATTAGACCAAGGCCATCATATACAAACTTTTTTTTAATGGACACGTGCAATATCATCACAATGGTTATAGCTGCGCAAATAAAGCAACCCTTCTCCTGATAAAGAAGTTCTGTAATTCATACTAATGAAACTTGATTTGGGGTTATATTTACCTGAATATGATGGGCAACAATTCTGAAAAGATCAGGTGGTTACATTTGTGATAAAGATTAAGAAAGAGAGGTTCATGTGCACAATTATTTTTGTCTATAGATCTGGCTTAATTTAAGCAGAAGGGTAACATTGCTACTAGAAGCATGTAAGAGGGAAGTTCAATGACACTTCAGTTCCTACAGTTTTTGACAGGAATCAGGTGCTCATGGAACAGCAAAAGCATCACTGACAAAGCTGCAGTCACGCCAACAAGTCAAAAGACTTATTGTATTGCCCAGTTGTCCTATCATCAGAATAGGCCAGAAACTGTTTTTGAAGGGCAGGAACAAGTGTCATTGCCTCTATTATTCCTCTTTCTCCATCAAAGCAACCTCCAAGTATATTTTTCTGTTCCATTTCCAAAGCATGCTTTTCCATGTTATGCCACTTCACGTACTCTTGTCCATTTCAGATAACATGCTCGGTTTGCTGCAGGCTAACTCCAGCAGTTCATCACCTGCTCCATAGAATGCCCTCTCATTTGAATCAATGGTAACCATAGTTACTGATAACTTGGCAAGTTTAAGCTGTGTGGACCCAGAATTCCCCAGCCAGCAGAGCTACCTTTATCAGGAATGCTATAAAAGCACAATGGTGATCACTGTTGCTTTTAAATAGAAGGTTGCTGCTTCAAAACCAAGTACATTTTAAAAATTATTACAGTATTATTTTTCTTTACCTGAGCTTCTTAGTTTTCCCGGTGCTTTTATTTTTTAACAGCATCTCCAGCAGCTCCCTGTTTCATCATTGTTCCAATCACCCAAGGCAGAAGGGTTTCACACCCAGCTCTCAAATGGCCCATAGGCAACCATATTCTAACAAAAATGTAAAAATTAACCATGGCAGATGTATTGTTTGTTGTAATTCATAAACAGTGTTACAAATTAACAATATGTATATTTATGCAATTTAATATGTACCAGTTTATACTCTTGGAAATCTGGTCATCCTAGTATCCCCCAAATTAAAAATGTATCTCTTTGCTTTTGCCTAGCCCTTCCCTTGATCTGCCTGTCTCCATCAGCTGCATTAGTGTAATTTATTGTTTTTACCCATAAATATACTATCATGATTTGTGTGTAAACTGTGTTAATATTTGAGGAAAAGTGGCATATAACTAATAATATACATGTTGTACATAAAGATTTATTTCCCCCCATATCTGAAAGCCCTGGGCTTTTCTCCAGATCCCCATCAGTGCATGATGACACAATGGCTTTGATTCCTATGTCCACCTTGCCCTGTATTATGGCAGCAGCTATGAGAGATGTCAGATCTTGGTGTTTCTGGCTGCAGCTGAAGCAGGCAGCTCTACGAATCCAGAATTAAGAAGATGTTGGGAACTCTATAGTACATATAAGCTCTGGTGAAAAGTTAACCTACAACCTTCCCCCTTTTCATTTTGTGGAAAGCACACTGGAAGGGAAAGTATTTTTCTGGAGTTCTCCAATTCCCAGATTAATAATTAGATTTTGAAATATGGCTTTACAAAATTGCTACACCAATTTGCCTGCCTTATTAATTAAGTGAATGCATACTCAGGAGGAGCCTTTGAAGGCTAACTACAGCAACCTTGAGAAATTATAGCAATAATTCTTCTGAGGTTTTCCTTTAAAGCCTAGTTTGCTGAATGTCAGAGAAAAACAACAAATGCTCTTTTTTGTTAGGCAACTTTTTTCATCTTTAAAAAAGATGAAATCTCCCAGCAGACATTATTTCTCTTTATTAAGGATGGATCAATTTGTTCAGAAAGTGGGGCATGGACTTTGTATATAAAGTTAGTTGTTACATTTGGGGTGGTTTCAGTTCTAAATAGTTAACTTCTTGGGTTGGTTGTCGTGAATTTTGGTAATTACTGGAATTTTTATAATTACTGAATTGCCTTGTGAGAGATTGTGGGGAGTCTGGGAAGGGAATGGAAGGCAAAATAGACATAAATAATTGAAAGATTGTGGGTCAGTTGATACCTTATCTCAAAAACAGCACCTTAGCCCAGGTAGAAAGAAACCTTAGAAGAAACATTTTAAATCACTGAAACAGGCTCCGCCTTAATTAACTTACTATAGATGAAGAAGGGAAATTCCTCTTATGGTCAACCCCACACAGTGGGTTAAGATCAAGGAAGCAAGAACTTCATAGATTTTAGTAAATTGTCTTTAATGCTAAACTGGGGTAAATAAAGAATCATGTATGATGCAAAAAAAAACCTTTGTCAAGGAAAGATATGGGGAATAAACATCAACTGTTGGACTGCAAATACGGCTGTTAAATATTTGTGATTTCACATTTAAATTTCCTGAATTTTATGTATGTAAATGTTTTTGTATTTCTGACAAATATTGTTTATTGTGTTCGTTTATTGTACTATGATATTCATGGTAAAAGGTTACATTTTGAGAAAGTATGTAACATGGGATTTACTCACTATACCCAGAGCTCACTATGCCCATCTACTCACTATACCCATCTACTCACTATACCCAGAGCTCACTATACCCTTTACTCACTATACCCAGAGCTGCATGCAGAATGCTTCATAGAATTATGATCCTTGACTTAACCCTACCTCTCCATTAATTTAATAGAGTTGCCTAACTAAATAGCAGGTATGCTTTAATGCAAAGTACCAGCTTCTGGTATCATGTTTATTTATAGAAATGCCTTTTAGCCCCACAAAGTCTCCACTGGAAATTCATCTTCTGATAATTGTTTTGGGACTAGCCTTTGTCACCACAGCTGCCATTTTTTGAATGGGCAAGTCTGCCATGTAAGCTATTTTGTAGCTGCCCCTACTACATGGTTTCAAATTTTTTAATGTGCCTGTGGCTCAAAAAAAGTTGTCTACCTCTTGATTAAAGGTAATTCCTTTAAGTAAAAAGCAATCAGACTGTTGGATGAATCTTAATGGTTCATATATTCCACTGTATTTGACAGCTATAGAATTGCTTCAAGATGGGACACTGAGTAGCAGGCTGATCACATATACAGGTTTGTTTTCAAGGGTATCTGCAGGATGTGGTTAAAAAAAAAAAAGAAGCAAAATGTCAGCCATGATAGTGTGATCGAAACTCTACCTGCTTTTTAAGTACCTTGCACATATATTATATGCAACACACATAATAAACAGGCAGAGCTTTGATCACATCATTGTGGCCCCTATCTTGACTTTTTTGACCATGCCCTGCAGACACCCTGTCTGTTTCCTTCTCTCTCTGCAGGGCTTCCTGCTCCTCATCCATTTATCTGGTAACTGCTACCTGGGGCAGACTATTTTATTAGTTTGTTTGTTTTGTATGCCTACCACTTGACATTCAACTCTGAGCAAGTGACAGCAAGTTAAAAATAACAATAAAAATCCACAAAAACTGAAACATATCCTGTCTGGGGCCATGCACATATCTACATCAATAATCCCCTAAAACCAGAGTCACCTGGCCTCCCAGCCAGGGCCTGGGAGAATGCATTATACATCATTTTAGCCTTTGAATGAGGCAAGCTGGCTAGAGTTATTCAATTTGACCTGGAATGGGAATGATATATTTAGTTTTAAAAAAAAAACCTCTTACACTAATCCTATGTCTGAAGAATTTTCCAGTGCTGATAGCCACAAGGAGAAATAAAATTCCACAAAAGTTTACATAGGAAATGGTTGAAAATTCAACTCGTACAATATGCTGAGTGCTTTCTGAAACCGCTGATTTAATACATTATGGCTATTTTAAACATTTCACAATCATGTAATTAAAGCCAGTTCAAGAAAGTAAATCCTAAAGCCAAAATAAAAATCCTGTTAGGCTAGTTGAATGAATTAGTCTGCACATATTTATCCCAGTGACTACATTCAAATATGAAGAAATTTTCTTTTGCATAGGGCAGAACATTAAGCAAGGAAATTGTTAGCTGTTAATATTTCTGTTAAACTATTTTTTTTCTAATGAGTACAGTCTTAATGCCAAGAATAATGTATGCTTTCCAATCTTGATCTTATGGAAAAAATGAAAACTGTTTATATTCTTTTTCTGGTGAAAAATGTCACATTTAGATACATTTTATTATTTCTGTTAGAGAAGATTGCCTGGTTCTGAGTTAAAAGTTGAGTGATCCAAGGTTACTTAGTTAGTTTCAGTGCTAAGTGAAAGTTTAATCTTAGTTCTCTCCAAATTTAGACTGTTTTTACAATCTGGGCTTTCTGTATGGATTGAGGCTGTGATCTCCAGAATTCCCAGCCAGCTTAGTCTACTTTCCCAACATGCAGCCCTTTGATCTTTCTAGCTCTACAATCCCCAAAAGTTCCCAGCTAGCTTTTGGGCATTGTAATATCAGAGGGCTCTATGCCAGAAAGAGAGCCAGTTTGGTGTCGTGGTTAAGGGATCAGGCCAGAAACCGGGAGACTGTGAATTCTAGTCCTGCCTTAGGCACAAAGCCAGATGGGTGACCTTGGGCCAGTCATTCTCTCTCAGCCCTAGGATGGAGGCAATGGCAAACCACTTCTGAAATCTTGCCAAGAAAACTGCAGGGACTTGTCCAGGCAGTCTCCAGGAGTCGAAGCTGACTCAAAGGCATGCACATTGCACACACACTATGCCAGGAAAGCTGCCATAAGACTGAGGGGTTGGGGAAGAGATACAATGCTCCTACTAGATCATTTACCTTTTAATATATGTGTAATGTCTCTTAGGGTTTTCTGTCCTTTAGTGTGTTGCTTTTTAAATGTATTAATATTACTATTAGTAGGAGTTGTAGTTGTAGTGAACCATCCTCTGAACAGTCATGAAGGATGGAGTCAGTGGCATACCTAACATATTTGACACCTGGAGCAGATTATATATTTGTTTCTTTTTTATTAGATTCAATAACAGTAAAAAATCAATAAGGACCACATAATCAAACAAAATGTAGAAAACTGCAATGCAAAATAACAATATAGGTATACATAAGTGCTGGAAGAAAAAAAGAAAAAACTCACCCAGCAGGTCACCCATTCCCACACTCAAAACTTGGGAAAAGAAACCCAGATCTTTAAAGGCAGGCAGATTAACCTCCTCTTGGGGTGAGTAAAGTAAGTAAACATAACCCTAACCCTCCAAAAGGGAGGAGCATTTGACATACCATATTTACTACCTTAATTTGTCCCTTTAATTCAGTGTTTCTCAGCCTTGGCAACTTTAAGATGTGTGGATTTCTATTCCCAGAATTCCCCAGCCAGCATAGAATTGAGAAACACCGCTTTAATTGCTACATATGACTGCCTAAATATGTTTGACTTCTGAAAACATAAAGCTAACCAATGTTCAGGAGACAAAACCCTATAAAATAAGTAAGAGGAGATAGTGGCTACAAAAGCTAAATCAGTTCAGGGATAAAAGAAAAAAAATAAAAATCTAAAACCTCAGTGAGGCGGAGCAGATCATTTTTTAACAACCACCTCCTTCATTGCTGGAGCCAGTTTGGTGTAGTGGTTAACCCAGGGCTTCCCAAACTTTTTCCTGCATTACCCAAAACCACTTATCAGAAAGTCCTTTTTACCCAACGTAGGTAAAACACTTTAAGTCAGTTCAAATGTCCCTGTTGTGATTGGGTAATGGGTTTGTGTCTCATTACCCCAAGAAAAACCACTTTTACCCAATTTTGGGTAATTTACCCATGGTTGGGAAGCACTGGGTTAAGGTCAAGAAAACTGCAGGGGGAAGTCGCCAGGAGTCAAAAGTGACTTGAAGGGACAATGCTTTTTCTCTGTTGGTGCTGTGTCAACTGCATGTGGGTAGCAGCGACCCGACTCCACGCCTGTCACGAACCTCCTCACACCTGTGCTTGCAGCCACTTTATTGCCTGCACTGAAGCAGACCGCTTCCCGCTCTGGGTCTGCCGTTGGATGGAGCAAACATTTTGGAAATAAAAGGATAAATGACAATGATCCATGCATTCAACTTTTGCACTGCTATAGGTCAAATACAGGGAGTAACTGCATATTTGGATATAAGAATGTCAAAATGCAATGAGGAAGCAGGGCCAGTAAATAAATTGTACAAGATTGGTCATCTCCATAACACTTGTCTGCTCCTGAACTGCAGAATATTAGTACCTTATTTTTCCCAAGGTTGAACAGCCATACCAGATACAGTCCATGATCATCTAATCTTTTCCATCCCAGTGGTTTTCCTCCTCAAAGCATATTTCAGAAAGATTTTTTTTTTACCCAGAAATGGAGGACATAACGTGGCGTGCAAGAATTGGAGCGCTGTCAGTACCTACACATGCAGCCAGAAATGTGGGGTTCTTTTAAAACATGATCTATAGCATGTGCCTTTTTGCTTCAGATTTTAAAAACGTCATTTAATAAACAACATAATGCTGTTGAATGTACAGTGAAGCATATTTTTATGATTGTATGGTTTTACTGGATAATTAATAAAATCTGGAGGAGTCTGGTAGCATTTTTTTCCGACTAACACATTTTATTAAAAGATGTAAACTTTTGTTAGTCGCAAAGTGCTACTAGGCTCCTTTTGATTTTTTTCTATCATAGACCAACACAACGGACAAGTAACAGTACAGTTTTATAATGATGGCTAAAGGCACAGGGAACTGCTGTCCCCCCTGCAAAAGCAATAAAAAGGCTCATTACACTTATCTCTCTGGGTCTTGGATTGTACTCTTGATCAGCCTTCCATGGCCTTGAAGAGACCTAATTCCTACTGGTGCTGGGTTTTTTTCCTGAATATGCCTAGAGTGAATCAGAAAACTTCATGAAGCGGATGTGCTCTGCAAGGCTGCTCTGATCTATGGCAGTGTTTCTCAGCCTTGTCCACTTTAAGACGTGTGGACTTCAACTCCCAGAATTCCCCAGCCACCAGTGAAGTCCATACATCTTAAAGTGGACAAGGTTGAGAAACTCTGATCTATGGTGTCTTCCCAAAGTTATAGGTATGAATGTATAGATTCTATATCACTAATTGTTTGAGAAAATCGCAGCAGACAATGGCTGGCTCACCTTTTATGCCTATGTCCCACCCATGTAGTTAGCTTTTATTGCTGAGAAGAAAAACTGAAAAGAGCTGAACTGACTGTTGAAGTCCCAAGTCCAACAATTCACCATAAGCTACACACCTGTTTAGTTTTTGCTAGGGAAAATCAAAGTCCAGCTACAAAAAGAAATGATCTAGTCTAAAGCCTCTGGATCTGGAGGGATACAAAGGGAAGGAGGGACTGCAGTGTTCAGCTTTCAACTCTAATTGGCAAAGAGCTCAAGCAACAACAAACCCTGGAAACCGTTGCCCAAACAATCTATGTATCTGTTTGGCATTAACTTGTTAGTAGCGAGGACCAGTCGCTCAGGAGGGAACAAATGTTTTGCAGGCAAAAAGTCCCTAGTGTCTCTTTGACAAAAGCAGAGGTAGTTGGCCTAGAAATGCCTGGGCCTCAAGTCTTGAGTTGCTGCTAGCACAGTTAACAATCCCCAACACAAGCCTCTTTAGACCAGTGCTCAGGAATAATAGATGGAGGAGTATTTGTTTTGCATTTGAAGAGGAATTAGATCGTTTTGTGTGTTTGAGCCAGTGCACAAAGTGAAACGTAGTTATCACTCATAGATCTCAGATTTATGCCATTTAGGTTGACAACAATTAGGGAAAAGTCTGTTTTTAATAGCATATATTCATGAAAATAATGTATAACAGCAACCATTTACAGCAAGGTTTCTCAACTTTAGCAACTTTAAGATGGGTGGACTGCAACTCCCAGAATTCCCCAGCCAGCTGGCTGGGGGATTCTGGGAATTGCAGTCCACCCATCTTAAAGTTGCTAAGGTTGAGAAACACGGATTTACAGAAATGATGTTAAGTAGGCCACATGCATATGTTTGGAGAATGTGCACCAAAATCATTTGGACTTTAAAAAATTGCAAGTTTGTTTCGCTGAGGATGACATGTTCAAAAAAGGAGAAATGGAAACTGACAGTAATTGCGCTAGCCTGTTGAGCAGACTCATTGGACATTTCTGAGGTGGCAACATTAACATTCTTAATAACTGTTCTAGCAGCAAGAGGCCTCGTGTTCATGTCACTTTCCTGTGACATCTTGCTTGGGCTGGAAGGGGATATCACATGACATACACTAGCCCAGCACTCTGCCTTTAAAAGCTCAGCATTTCTTCCCAGCAGCTGTTACTATTAGTGCAGGTGGGTGAGACTCAACAGCTAGTTTACTTATGACCATAGCCATGCCTTCATATTGGGATTCAGCTGAGCTTCAAAAGGCAATGATCCACTTCCCAACAAATCCCTGTGGGAAATCATGGGAACAGCTACAAGTAAACAAGCTGTTTGTCATTTCCTGTTCCTTAGCTTGAGCAATTGTTTATTTTTCTCTCAGTCTTTCTTCAAAGGCTGAGGAAATACAGCAACATTGCACACTGGTTTAGTTTACAGAACAAAATAAAGCTAGGGGTTCTCTAAAAGTGGGTCTCTGAATACCCAAAAATGCTGTGCCACTCTTTGGTGCCCTAGAAAAAGTTTCATGCAGAAGTTGTTTATGCAGAATTGAATGTGCAGTTTATACCTGAAATGGAAATAACAGGGCAAAGCAGGTGCATTGGGAGGCGGAGGCAGAGTGGTTAAAAAATTCGAAAAGAGGGTGTTGATCCCACAATCACATAAGCTGTCTTGACTTTTTGGATTCCCCCCCCCCCATGGATTCACACAGGCATTGGAATCCTTGACTACAGATCAGAGCTGGGTGGGGCGCACTATCTAGAAAGTGTTTCCTTGTGGAGAGTTTGAGGGCTGTATATTTAATCTTGTATTTTTAAAAATTAAAAGCAAAAATTATAGTCATGCAGATTATATAGAAAGCTAGTAGTTTTATTATTCAGACTTTCTAGTTTGTGTAGGTTAACAGCAGTGTTTTACTATTTTTAACCTGAAATGTTGGAACAGCAATGTTGGGAGATCATGCCAAGTCTTGAAGCTAAAGTCTAAACCATAAAGTCAAGGTATTGCCATACAATCAGGATAAAGAGACAACCACATTTTTGCTTAGTTTAATAGCTCTAAGTGTCTCCTTCTGGGAAGCTGCTTTGCGCTGTCCTGTTTGACTCTTTTATAAACTAAAAGACCTGTTTGCTTAATGCAGTTTTGCTCCTGGAAAGGCCTTTAAGCTTGATTGGCTGGAACAGGAGTTTATTTATTCTGCTCAGCTGCTTTGGCAAACAATTTCCTGCCTCATTATTTATGCTCCGGCGTTATTTTTTTTGGGTCCCTTCACATATCAGCAGTTCAAGATATTCCTTCAGGTTACACCATGACTTGAAACGGGTAGAGGAAAATATATATATATATATAACTGACTTTCGCGGCCTCTAAGGCAGATACATCGCTTCTAGCATGAGCAGCCATAATGCATTCTGCTACTATTCCATCTTTCTGTTCTTAAGATTTTTGTGGTGAGAAAAAAAAAAGATGAGGGAGACCATGAGAACAATACAAAAAGAACATGATATCTGGACACTCCCACATCAAGTAAAGGTATATGAATGAAGCAGTGCAGTAAGCCCACTAACATGTTCTTTGGACAGCTGGGGATCTGTTTTCATGCTCCTTCCAACCAGGATTTGGGGGGATGCACAGGGGCTCTCAATTTATTTTTGGACAGTTTCTGTCCTGACTCCCAGGAAACACTCTGAGACAGGGAACTGTTCTCTAATGTTTATTGCTAATACATAACAGTAATCCTAACAAACTGAAGAAACGTGGGAAAAACCCAGACATATAAACCCCAAAGGTTAAGGCGGTCCCAATCTGTGTCTCTTTGAATGGCTGACCAATTCCTCAGTGCTACGCATGCGCTTAACAGTCTGGATGGGAGCCCCCTGCTCGCCATCCTTACTCATGACAGTTTCCAGAAATTTAAAACTATTGTTTTAAATAATTAAGCCCTTCAGAAATTTGGAACATGCCACTTCATGCACAGTTGTCTGCTCCCAAGACTCTTGACAAAGGAGGAAGAGCATGTCCTTTTCAGCACTAATAGCCTAAATTTCATTACAAAATTCTTCCTTTAAAAAAAAAAAGGCCAATTCTGATTTTACTTTTAGAAAAAAAATAATATTCAGCATGTATTGAAAAGCCGCAGTCTGGCTGTTTCATCAGTTGAAGAGAAATTATGTGATTTTAATTGTTCCAACGAAAATGATATGATGTAAATTACTCTGAATCCACACGGCAAGATATTAACTCCAAAACTAAATAAAACAAAATAATAAAATATAATGTGGCAAGTAGGCCAATGGCAGTTACATTTAATACAAACAGCCATGTATATTAGCGATCCAACATGGGTTTTTAGGATCTGTTTTCCCAATAGTGAGAATCACTGAAGATAATGGAGCTTTGCTGTTGTTTATTTGTTCAGTCACTTCTGACTCTTCATGACTTCATGGACCAGCCCACGCCAGAGCTTCCTGTTGGTCGTCAACACTCCCAGCTCCCCCAGGGACGAGTCCGTCACCTCTAGAATATCATCTATCCAACTTGCCCTTGGTCGGCCCCTCTTCCTTTTGCCTTCCTCTCTCCCTAGCATCAGCATCTTCTCCAGGCTGTCCTGTCTTCTCATTATGTGGCCAAAGTACTTCAGTTTTGCCTTTAATAACATTCCCTCAAGTGAGCAGTCTGGCTTTATTTCCGGGAGTATGGACTGGCTTGATCTTCTTGCAGTCCAAGGCACTCTCAGAATTTTCCACCAAACCACAGTTCAAAAGCATCTATCTTCCTTCTCTCAGCCTTCCTTATGGTCCAGCTCTCGCAGCCGTATGTTACTACTGGGAAAACCATTGCTTTAACGATGCGGACCTTTGTTGTCAGTGTGACATCTCTGCTCTTAACTATTTTATCGAGATTAGTCATTGCTCTTCTCCCAAGGATTAAACGTCTTCTGATTTCCTGACTGCAGTCAGCATCTGCAGTAATCATTGCACCTAGAAATACAAACTCTTTCACTGCTTCTACATTTTCTCCCTCTATTTGCCAGTTCTCAGTCAGGCTGGTTGCCATAATCTTGGTTTTTTTGAGGTTTAGCTGCAAGCCAGCTTTTGCACTTTCTTCTTTCACCTTCATCATAAGGCTCCTCAGTTCCTCTTCGCTTTCAGCCATCAAAGTGGTATGATCTGCATATCTGAGATTGTTAATGTTTCTTCCAGCAATTTTAACTCCAGCCTTGGATTCCTCAAGCCCAGCATGTCGCATGATGTGTTCTGTGTACAAGTTGAATAGGTAGGGTGAGAGTATACAGCCCTGCCATACTCCTTTCCCAATCTTAAACCAGTCCGTTGTTCCATGGTCTGTTCTTACTGTTGCTACTTGGTCGTTATACAGATTCTTCAGGAGGCATACAAGATGACTTGGTATCCCCATACTGCTAAGAACTTGCCACAATTTGTTATGGTCCACACAGTCAAAGGCTTTAGAATAGTCAATAAAACAGAAATAGATGTTTTTCTGAAAATCCCTGGCTTTTTCCATTATCCAGCAGATATTGGCAATTTGGTCCCTAGTTCCTCTGCCTTTTCTAAACCCAGCTTGTACATCTGGCAATTCTCGCTCCATGAATTGCTGAAGTCTACCTTGCAGGATCTTGAGCATTACCTTACTGGCATGTGAAATAAGTGCCACTGTTTGATAGTTCGAACATTCTTTAGTGTTTCCCTTTTTTGGTATGGGGATATAAGTTTATTTTTTCCAATCTGATGGCCATTCTTGTGTTTTCCAAATTTGCTAGCATATAGCATGCATTACCTTGACAGCATCATCTTGCAAGATTTTGAACAGTTCAGCTGGGATGCCGTTGTCTCCTGCCGCCTTGTTAGCAATGCTTCTTAAGGCCCATTCAACCTCACTCTTCAGGATGACTGGCTCTAACTCACTGACCACACTGTCAAAGCTATCCCTGATACTGTTATCCTTCTTATATAGGTCTTCCGTATATTCTTGCCACCTTTTCTTGATCTCTTCTGCTTCTGTCAGGTCCTTGCCATCTTTGTTTTTGATCATACCCATTTTTGCCTGGAATTTACCTCCAATTTTTCTGGAAGAGGTCTCTTGTCCTTCCTATTCTATTGTCTTCCTCCACTTCCGCGCATTGCTCGTTTAAAAATAATTCCTTATCTCTTCTGGCTAACCTCTGGAATTTTGCATTTAATTGGGCATATCTCCCCCTATCACTGTTGCCTTTTGCTTTCCTTCTTTCTTGGCCTACTTCTAGTGTCTCAGCAGACAGCCACTTTGCCTTCTTGGTTTTCTCTTTCTTTGGGATGTATTTTGTTGCCGCCTCCTGAACAATGTTGCAAACTTCTGTCCATAGTTCTTCCGGGACCCTATCTACTAAGTCCAGTCCCTTAAATCTATTCTTCACCTCCACTGCATATTCCTTAGGAATATTAGTGAGCTCATATTTAGCTGATCTGTGGGTCTTCCCTTATCTCTTTAGTCTGATCCTAAATTGTGCAATAAGAAGTTCGTGATCTGAACTACAGTCAGCTCCAGGTCTTGTTTTTACCGACTGTATAGATGTCCGCCATCTTTGGCTGCAAAGGATGTAGTCAATCTGATTTCGGTGTTGTCCATCTGGTGAAGTCCATGTATAAAGCCGTCCCTTAGGTTGTTGGAAGAGAGTGTTTGTTATGCAGAGTGAGTTGTCTTAGCAAAATTCTATCAGCCTATGTCCTGCTTCATTTTGTTCTCCCAGGCCATGCTTACGTGTAATTTCAGATGTCATTTGCCCACCTTAGCATTCCAGTCTCCTGTGATGAAAATAACATCTCTTTTAGGCGTGTTGTCCAGTAGGTGCTGCAGATCCTCATAGAACTGCTCTACTTCAGCTTCTTCAGCATCTGTGGTTGGGGCGTATATTTGGATCACTGTGATGCTAGATGGCTTGCCCTGAATTCGAATTGAGATCATTCTGTCGTTTTTTGGATTGTATCCAAGCACCGCTTTAGCCACTTTACTATTAATTATGAAGGCTACTCCATTTCTTCTGTGGTCCTCTTGTCCACAGTAGTAGATCTGGTGGTCATTTGATGTGAAGTGGCCCATTCCAGTCCATTTCAGTTCACTGTCACCCAAAATGTCTATCTTTAATCTTGACATCTCACCAATAACCACATCCAATTTGCCCTGGCTCATAGATCTTACATTCCAGGTTCCAATGGTGTGTTGATCCTTAGAACATCAGATTCGCCATTCACCACCAGCACCGTCGGCCGCTAGCCGTCCTTTCGGCTTTGAGCTAGCTGCGTCATCACGTCTGGGGCTAGTTGAACTCATCTTCGGTTCCTCCCCAGTAGCATTTTGACCATCTTCCAACCTGGGAGTCTCATCTTCTGATGGTATACAGACATATCTCTGGTTGTACTGATCCATTTAGTTTTCATGGCAAGAATACTGGGGTGGGTTGCCATTACCTTCCCCAGGGATCTCATTTAGTCTGACCTCTCTGTCATGACCTTCCTGTCTTGGGTGGCCCTTCACAGTTTAGCTCATGGCATCATTGAGGTGCTCAAGCTCCAGCACCACAACAAGGTAACGATCCTTTGCTGAAGATAATGGAACTTACCTTTAAGTAATCTAAGTAATTACAGGTATCCGGTCCTGCTATCAAGCAGAGTGAAGCAACAACCTCAGTCAGCAGATGTTTCATATCATGACATATGATTAGTTATTAATTCTAGGTGCCTGGATCCACTATTTAGGTCAACTGGAATCAGTGGGGCTTATATCATCCATGATCAATTTAAGTTTCATTAATTCATTGGCTCTATCCTGATTAAATTTTAACCCAGTACTCAGTACTATTTTTTTTTCCAGAAATGAAGAAGACTTATTAGATTTTCTGTCTCTGGTACCAAAATAGCCAGGTTGGCTTTGTGAACTGTGCAATTGTTTCAAGTGGGGGCATTGGTTACTACACTTCAAGGGCTGTTGTGAGTAAAGAGCCTACAATTGCATTGTTACAAAAACTGCACCGAATTGTAGAAATGCAATTTCAGTGCTGCTTGAAAAGCCTGTCTTGCCTTAGTGGCAAAGGCAATTAGCCATTGGAGTTGAAGATAGAGAAGGGATGTGGTTCCAATCTCCCTAATTTTTCTTGATCAGTATAAGATGGGTAGGGGATATATGGCATCGTGTCACCTCAAGGCTTATAATTATGAATGCTTGCATATGTTTGACTGAGATTCTAAAGTGTTGTGGAAGTGGACTTTAAATTCACAGCATTCTGAGGCACCTGGTTTTTGGGAAAAGAATGTCTGTTCAGCTACTTCCATAACACTTTAAGTGTCTGCTTTCACTTTTGTCATAATTTGGTCACACTGAAATTCCAGAATGAATAATATGATGTCGGGTATAATTACTGGCAATCTGCTTTCTCATCTCGTAACCCTGCCCTGTCTCTTTGCAATTAACCTGTGCAGTCAGTTAATTAGCACTTTGAAAAAATTTCCTTGACTCAGGAAGATCCTCTTTTGCTCAGTCTGATAGATAGACATGTACACATCTAATCCTAAATTGCTTTAATTGTAGTAGATCTTGAGGATAGCCATAAAAGCAGATGTCATCAGTTGTTGACCTGTGGGTGAAAGAGTATGGAACAGACTCTGCTCTATGAGCTTGTAGTTAGGACAGGCCCTTCCAAGTGGAGCAAAACAGAATAAGTGGTAGTTTTGTCTCCATTCCAGTTCTCTTACAAGGGTATCCCATTAGTGTTATCTCCATACCCTTGGCACCATAACTGCTGCATAAAATGAAGAGTTTAGGATTTCAAGAGTACTATCATTGGAGGAGAAAAAAACATAAGGAATCTTGTATTGTAAAACTTCTCAAACTTTGCACTACTGTGATCCCCTAAAATAATGAATTTGTACAACCCCCACACTTAGAATAAACTAACAATTTCATTGGGATTAGGTTTTTTATTATTCGTTTGTTTGTATAATATCCAAGGCTGCCTACCTGTTGACATCTCCAAGCATTATAAAGGGATAAAACAGTAAAATATCAAATATTAAACAGTAACTATACTGGAAGGAAATACAGTCAGATGTATTTCAATATTTTACTACATCATGCACAACCTAACTCAGAGCCTGTGAGGACAACAGGTCTTAAGCGCCTTCCTGAAGGCCAGCAGGGTTGGGGCCCAACAGTCTTCTAGTGTTGGGCAAGAAATTAACATAGCATTTTCTTTCAGGAATTAAATGTTGATCTATATCTTACAGGAGTTCTGTATCACTGCAAGTTGCACAATAAAAGTGGGAGCAAAGCTCAGCTCAAGCTTTGTGTATGCAAGCCTGATCAGGTTTATAAAATTGCTGCAATCATCCTCTAAGTTGCTCATGATCCTCTGGAATATCACAATTCAGTTTGAGAATTCCTGTTGTACTGCTTTAAAGACTAACACACTTGCTATGATGCGCTGTTTCTTGACTCAAGTTCACTTCAGATTTATGATGAATCAGTTGGTAGATAGATGCATAAAGGATCTATCAGATGAGAAAGAGTTTTTTGTATGTGCACATGCATATATGTGTGTGCACGTAAAAAATTTAAGCACATTCAAATTTCATCTATAAGAAGTTTCCTGGTAGGGCTAAGAGACCACAAACCAGCAGTACAGCTGAAACATAAGAACAGCCACATCCAAATACCTAATTTTCAGCCTAGTACAACCTTTGCTGTACTTAATTGTATTTTCCCATGCAGGGTGAAGTTTAGTTTAATTCTTCTTAGTTAAAAACTTTAACTATAGACAATATTGTCAATCCCTCTTGAGGGGCACGGGAGAATAAGGATTGTGGGTCTGCTTGACAGACTGCATGCTAAAATGGGCATGGATGATAATATGACATTCCCTTGCCAAAGTAATCAGCAATCTGCAATCCTATACTTCGATGTTTCTATCTTGAAGTTCTATTTTGGGTGACAAGCCTTAGCAAGTGTTTAAAGGAGATGTAAGCACCCCGTATCATCCAGATATTTGGGACCACAACCCTCTTAACTCTTGCTTGTTGGCTATGCTGACTGGTATTTATTGAAACTGTTGCCCACAAAATCTGGAAAGCCCCAGGTTTGCTTAACAAGAAAAGCAAGATTAATTTAACAGGAAATGAATTGTTTTGCTGCATGGAAAAAGCACAGCAGGGGCCTGCTATTTTTATTTAGCTAAATAAATCTGATTTTCACTAGACTGCCCTAGGACTCATTTCAACAGAAACCCATAAATGAAACTGGTGTCAGCGACATACAACCCAGTGGATTATTTTTTTCTTTAAAGAATCAGACCTGGCATAGATTCAGTTTTTAACATGAGCATGATCTACAAGTTATTTTAGTGTGTGGGAATGGAAGCAAGAGATGAATGGGAACAATACAGGACTTGCTTGCTTAAAGTAACACGGAAGATCAGAGTCCACTTGTCCTGCCTATGTAATTCTCTTGTGGTGCAAACCAGATTAAAGCTGATTGCTTTTTTTCAGTGCATACCACAGAAGATTTTGCATCCAGTGGAAGACTTATTTTTTTCCATCCTTTTTTCCCCTGGATTCTGGCTACATTTCATTGAAAATGAAAGGTCCCCTGTGCAAGCACTGAGTCATGTCTGACCCTCTGGAGGTATGCCGCTTTCACGACCTTTTCTTGGCAGACTATAGCGGGGTGGTTTGCCATTGTCTTTCCCAGTCGTTACCTTCCCAGCAAGCTGGGTACTCATTTTACTGACCTCGGAAGGATGGAAGGATGAAAGGATGAGTCGACCTGAGCCTGCTACCCAAGAATCCAGCTTACACTGGGACTGAACTCGGGTCATGGGGAGAGTTTCTGGTTGCAGTACTGCTGCCTACCACTCTGCTCCACATGAGGCTGTACATTTCATTAGTGACCTATTTTTGCTGCATTGAGATCAGCTGTGTATTGTAAGACCTTGAATCAGCAACCCCCACCCCAGCTCTGTCTGGCAGATTTTCTAGCAGTTTAGATTATCTGAATGTCCTTCTTCTATATTCCCCTGTATAGATCTGTATGAAATAACTTTCTGCTTTGGAGAAGACAGGTTGGGCCAATAATTTGTAGTCAGACTAGAAGGCCAGCGAAACTACAAGCAGCTGAGATAACCAAACCTGAAAATAATTTCTTCTAATTCTATCAGGCTAAATTTAGCAGAACTCTGTACTCTTCTGTAGAAGTGGGAGTTGTTGTGGCTGGTGACTGATCTGAGGCTGGGGCAGTACAATGCAGAGGGATGCCTGATTTCATGGAAGCACCAGACTATATCAGAACTGATCTTCAAGATTTGCTTTCAATCCAAGATGTCTGTTTGGAAAAAAGCAGGAATGACTGTTCCCTGTTTTCAGCTTTCTGTCCCCAACTACCACCGGGCAGAATATGTGTGAGGCAAGGCTTCCAGGATAGAAAAGGTGATTCCAGCGCACTTGGAATAATTCTTCCTAGAAATGTATAAATCTGCTACTGATCATCACAGCAAAATGGAGGACAAGGCATTGACTTATATTTATTATGCAATGTGTTCCTAGAGACATTAGAGCAGGGTTTCTCAACCTCAGCAACTTTTAAGATGTGTGGACTTCAACTCCCAGAATTCCCCAACCAGCATGCTGCACTTCTGTTTTAATCCTCCAGTTCCTTAGAAGCAGCTTGAAGCAAACCCAGATTGAAGAAAAACCCTGCCTGCACTTCTGAAAGAATGCGAGAAATTGCATTAAATCAGCATCCCACCCCCTGAGCTCATTCCCCAAAAGGAAAGGAGTTAAATTGGTAGCCCTCCCCAACTGAACTTCAGTAGAAGTTAGTTACATTTGCCTGTCAGTTTGCAGAAAAGAAAAGAAAAGAATGGTTGATCCAGCAAGCAAAGGTTTCATTTTTTTTTTTTTTGCTTTCTTTTTAACCCATACGTTGTAAAATCAAAAGTCTAGCATGTTGGCGTTTTTGCAATGAAAAAGATTTCACAATAATTTTAATCACAGTTGTTGCAGCAGTATGGGGAAATAATTGAACTGGGATGTTTTGACTGCCTGAAAATCCTTTCTAGGAATACTCTTCCTAGCCAGGCAGTAATCCTGGTGAAATAAGCTTGGGTGAAACTGACTTCTGTTTCCCTTTTCTCCTCCAGAGAGGAACATCTGGCTGAAAAACACTAGGCAGATGTTTAGGTTTGTTTATTTATTTCTTGTTGAGTGACACTGTTTCCTAGAGGTATGTTGTCAGCTGAAGTGTCCAGGGGGGCAGGGGGGATATGTACAGCTTCTGTGGCAGTGTCTCTCAATCTTGGCAACTTTAAGATGTGTGGACTTCAGCTGGGGAATTCTGGGAGTTGAAGTCCATGCATCTTAAAAGTTGCCAAGATTGAGAGACACTGCTGTATCGAAACAGAAATTAATGACTGCCTTGAGTTCAGTCACGAGGTGAGGTGATTCCCGCCAGTGAAAAAGTGGACTGCTCACAAGCTCTGCGTTTTAAAACTTTGCAAAAGGAAATACTAGCTTCAGTGCAGTTTCAGATGCACCACAAACTGAGCCAGAAATAAATCAGCTCAGCTTTCAAGCATTGCTGATGTGGAACCACAGAGATGAAAAGGTGCTTTCAGACCAGTAGAGCTACCACATCTTAGCTGCAAAAATCCAGATGGCCATGATAGAGTAGGATGGGAATACCAAAAACTCTTCCCTGCATCTAATGGCTGTCTGAATGTTTGCAGCCCAAATATGGTATGAGAGAGTTTGGTGTAGTGGTTAAAGACACTGGGTCAGAAACCAGGAGAATGTGAGATCTAATCCTGCCTTAGGCACAAAGCTACTCTTTCTCAGTCCAAGGAAGAAGGCAAAGGCTTCTGAAAAAGTTGCCAAGAAAACATGCCAAGTTCATGTATTGCCAGGAGTCAAGACTGACTTGAAGGCACTAAATAAATAAATGATATGCCAAGAAATGATGCAGAATTTTTAGATTAATTTCCTTAGATTTGATCTAGACTAAATTAACTAAATTTAGATCCTGTGAAAATATTGGAACAGTGAATCCCTTTGATCTAAATGAGAACTAAGTTTGGCTCAGTTTCAAATTCTGTTTTGGTGCTATTACAGTACTACTGAAATACGTTCCAAATACATTACAAGAAATAAACTATTACTGTATTTGAGGAATTGTTTTGTTGTTTGCTGCCTCCAACAGGATGGTTCCAGAATCTTGTCATGCATCTAATAAAATATGTTAATTGAAAATACAATAGATGTTAGAAGCAAAGTTCAGGGATGTCCACATATATGCATAAAAGCAACATATTCTACATAAACTGTTAGATATTTTGGAATGTCTCAATCCACAAATAGACCAAAAAGATCATTAGAGGAAATGGATTACTGTTTCCAGCTACAGCTACACTTGGAAGCATATGATGAGTTTGCCACAGATGTATGTCATTACTAGGGTATAAGGATGTTAGAAAAAATTGAGGTTGTTAAAAACAATTCTACAAAGGAAAATCACATTAAAAAGAAGACATTAAAAAAACCCATATCTCTACAAAACCAATCTGAATATAAAGGACTGGTCAAGAAGCAATCTTTTCTTTCTACAATCCTTTTTATGGGACAGTGTATGTAATTCTTATTCTGCATATTTCCCACTGAGCAAAATGAACAAGAATACCTAAAAGGAATGTGTCAGAAGGATTTCAACAGGACAAAGAGGTAGAAATGGCCAGAGAAGCTGTGTGCATTCTGAGGGATTGTGTGCCGAGTTGTGAGGAATGAAAACATCATCTCCTGAATAGCTGCTATGGGCAAAGGTGAGGTCCTGAGATCTGGGGATTGCTCAGTGTGGATGATCCAGTTGAGTAAACAGAGACCAAAAGAAGTAATTCACTGGGCAAGAGAGCCAAGAAAGCTAAAGGGTGTTTGGTGGGAGAGTTCAGCAGGGCAGCTTAAGTCCCTGCGAGATGTTCCCTATAACTTAAGAATTTCAGAAAGGCCATTTTCTGTTGTAGTAGGGTGGCAACAGAAAAAAGCAGAATGGTAGCCCTTTTGCAACTTGCATTTGTTTACTGATGTTATAACACATGTATCCCAGTTTAAATTTCCAAATGACAAAGAAGTCTAGAACTGAGAGATTCTCAGCAGTCAAGAAAGCCATACATGCGAGAAAATCACTGGTCTTTTTGATGGGATTTTTCCAGATTCTAGAACTGGAAATGAGTAGCTATTTTTCAGGAGCATTACTGATACCCCGAGCAATCTTGGACTACTTTCTTCACACAATGATGCCAAGGTACACTTCTTGGACTGAGTGGTGCAAAAGATAATCCTATCTTCCTGGGTGGAATGAGAAAAAGAAGGAAGAGGAGGTAGTTTGCTTCATCTCAGCAATGTTTTATCTCCATAATAGCTTTTTTAAAAAATGTTTTGCAGTACTAAGGTATCTTTATACAGAGAGAAAAAATAAATGTCGATGATGGAGTTGCATAACAATTGGGCATGAGTTCCCAGAATCAGAAACATCATGTTTCTAAGCATTTAATTTACAGATACAGACTGGCTGGGGCAACATTTGCATGTGGTTTTCCTGCAGTGCAGAATTCCATTTGTGATAGAAAGGTGTTTTGTTTCTCTGCTGTAGTAAAATAAAGCAGTGACTGTTAACCTAATGGAACTGCCCAGGGAGACGCTCCAGTTCCTTGTGTGGTGTCCAGGAAATGTACATCCTAACTAGCTTTTCAGATGTAACTAACACTACATAGCAAATACTATGAAAATCGTGGAAGCAAATGATTCTGTTTAAAGTAAGGAACAAATTCCTATATATATATATTTTTAATCAGCCACAATCTGTCATGGTCATTATTTGTCCTTGGGTGTAAAAGAGCTCCATTCCATACAGTAAGCCTTTGCATTGCCTGCACTTACAGTGTACCTCTGCAGAGGGGCAAAGGATGGGAAGCCCAGAGCATAAGTCAGTCCTCTGGTCTTTAATTTTAGAATGAGTGTGATTCTATGACCAGTATTTGCTTAACAGACACGTTACAGCTCACAGTGCATCAGTGACTTAAATGCGCCATCTTCTGGAGGGGGAGATCAAACTTTGTTCTGGGAAGGGTGAATAGGAATTAGATGCTAATTTTTAATTGACCGAACAGTGAAGACATTTCCTGTTTTGTGAGGAACACTGGAAAATTAAAGGCATAAAAGGACTACAGCTAGGCCACCCACAAAATGAAGACGAACACCAATAAAACTCAAGTTAATGTCAATTCCCTGCTATGTAATCTTCCTCTGAGAGAAGATGTTTGTGCTCCATTTTGGAGAGATGACTTCAGCAGCCATCTATGAGGCAGCAGCACTCTGGGAACATGAGTGTGATCTCAGGTGGCCAATTTCTCTCCACAGTCTGCTCCAAACAGAATTATGTACTCATGATTGTATCCTGACACTATGAGAAACAAACATCACATAATGTTTGTTTCACATCTTCCCAACTGGGCAAAAGACACATGAACACTGCAATTACACATACTCATTGTCACTGGACTGATCAAACAGGGCTTTCTTTCCCCAGGTAAGTATTTGTGAGTTGAGGGAGTCATCTTGCCTTCATAGGTAAGAATAGAAAAAGCTGTTGAAAATAAAAGAATGAGCAGAAGGTACTGCTTGAGATTATTAACCTTTTTCTAAAAGAGCAGTTTGTTTTCCTTTCCTTGTCTAGTTAACCTCTTTTCTTTGGATTATCTTGTCCTTGTTTTGCCTCCCACCCCTGCTTTCCCTTCCCTTCCCCTAACTCCATTTTCTTTTCTTTTCTTTTTTTTTCTTTGCTGCTGGAAGGATAGAGGGGGATTTGTGTATATGTGTGCAAAATGCTATCCACAAGAACTCCTGTTTTCATTAGATGGCATTTCCACCCTTTGGGGAGTGCAAGCAATGTCATGAGGCATGTCAAAAAGGGGCAGGGCTTGCATCACAATACTGCAAAGTTACTGATGTCAGACTGACTCCTCTTTACCCCCTGAAGATGCCACTGTATGTACAGTATGTTTTTGTGAGAGATAATGATTTGT
The DNA here is from genome assembly GCF_035149785.1 of Candoia aspera. NCBI lineage: Eukaryota > Metazoa > Chordata > Lepidosauria > Squamata > Candoiidae > Candoia > Candoia aspera. The sequence goes on from NC_086159.1 coordinate 46,819,402, forward strand.
GCGTGACAAAGAGTATGTTTGATGTATGAAGATGGTATCTTAATTTAGAGGTAATTTCTTGAAATTGTCATAGTTTGTTTGTTTTGTCCTGGCTGAGGCAGCTATCTACTGTATAGTGTATACCATATATACTTATGTATAAGTCCATCCGTGGATAACCAACCCTTGAATTTTTAACTAAAATACTGTGAAAAATGTGTCACCTGTGGAGAAGCCAAGCCTTGATATTTTTGTATGTTTTAATTTTCACAATTGGCTTATCTGTGAGTAATCCACAGATTATTCATTTTTCATGGTATTTTGGTTAAAAATTCAAGGGTCAGCTTAACTAGGGATGGGCTTATACACAGGTACATATTATATACAAGATATACAGGTACTTTTAAAAAGTATTACTGCATATACTTGCAGATAAGCCCAACCCAATTTTTTGGGTGTATTTTGCCACCTAAAATTCTCAATTTATTCAAGAATATATACAGTATATGTACAAACAAGTGTTGACACATCCACAGGGGGAAGTCCCCGGATAGCAAATCTTTGGGATGTGCCATAAAATTACTTTGTATTAGCACTTTAAAATGTATCTGATTTTGGATGAATAAATATTCCCTAGCATCTGGTGATGATCTAGCCATGACAAAGGAGCCACTTTTGGCTCCCCCAACCATGGATCACAATTTTCTGTGCAGGAAATTAGATCTGGAGTTATCCTGTTTGATGAGTGAGGGCAAACATAATTTGAGGTAAGCCCATGGGAATCATGGGGGCTACAAACTCACAAGAAGTCCTGGATAAACCACTCTCATCATAAATGCTGAAGTGCTCCAGCACCAAAAAATTAGGGATCTTCAGTGCTGTCTCCGAGATGTGATCCACCAGCTTAGCCAAGGAGATTTGTTGGCCAATGGAAAACACAGTATATCCACAGAATCCTCAATCTGTCTTGCTCTTTCCAGTTCCACACAGACTCACTTGGAAGCCTTAATCTCAGCTGGGCTCCAACTGTACAATACATATGCAAACGTTTGCTTACCAAACAACAAAAATCACCTTACCCTTATACTTCTGTACCTTTGTTTCTGCCAGTCTTAACCAGATCTGGCAAGGTTGGTATGCTTCAGATCCCATAAATTGAACAATGTTACCTTATGGGACCTCAGAGGCGAGCCTCCTCTGTTGCCAGTCACGCATCTGGAACAACATCTCTCCTGAAATCTACAGGGCCCTGACCCTCCAATCTTTTCGGAAAGCCTTAAAAAGGTTACTCTTCTGACATGACCTGGGCCACGGCATTTTGAGACTGCTTAACAATGTGATGCTTTGTTTTTTGTAAGTTCTATATTTTGTGACACAGTGTTTTGGTTTTATTGACTAGCCTCTGGTTGGCTTTTATGATATATTTTATGATGCATGTTTAATTTTCTGTATGTCACTTTGAGTCATTCCAATTAGGCAGCTTATAAATTTAAACAAACAAACAAATGAAACATTGTCCTACTGAAATAACCTCCTTGGCAATTCATGCAATAATTAACACCAAAAATCCCCTCAACAACAACAAAAAACAGAATGGAATGGTGATAGGGACTCTTCTTTCTGCACATGTAACTATTCTGTTCTCCAATAGAATTGGTGGTAAAGTGCCTACAAACTCCTTATACACCACTAGGAAGGATAGGACTCAATCCAACCTGACATTTAAATCCAAGAGAACACAATTAATAATGATAAATTAAAACTAAGCAGAGTTAATAGGATTATTCTCCAGTCATTTATTTAACATTCCCCTCTCCTCCAAATTTTTGGAGTCTTTGGAGGATGCATACAAGCTTTTAAGATGTCATTTATGATTGCCTCAGGTTGTGCTATAAAGGCTAAAATATTATCTTTAGTTTTGGTTTTTCCTTTACTGGGAATTTGGGAGCAAAAATGCAAAAAGTTTACCATGTACTTATCTGAATATAACCTTTCATTGTCCATCTAGGGCAGTGTTTTTCAAACTTGCAACTTTAAGATGTGTGGACTTCAACTACCCGAATTCCTCAGCCAGCAGCTGAAGTCCACACATCTTAAAGTTGCCAAGTTTGAAAAACACTGATTTAGGACAAGATAATTGGATGTAGATATTTGCCAAAGCAATTGGAAAATTAGTATCAAGACCAGGTGACCGTAAACTAGCTTTCCGGTTCCATGAATTTTCAGTATCTTTCAACTTTGGGGGAAGCCCTGTTCTCTATGGCACCTGTGTTCTGGAATGACCTCCCCTCTGTAGCATACCAGGTATGCTTTAAATATTTTTAAAATTCCATCTCTTTATGTTAGCTTTCCCTAGTGATATTTCTATTTTTATTGATGGTTTTACTTAGGTTTAATCTTGTATTTAGGAAAGATTTTACCATAATTGTAAATCACTTTAGGACTTCCAGTAATAAAAAGCTGTCTTATAAATGCCATTAATTAATGCCTAGATGAGCAGTATTTAATAGATATTAATTTTGTATCTGAAAGTTTGTTCAATGAAGACACATACTTACGTCTTGGATGATGTGATCTAGTAATAGGAGTTTCTAACTGTTCCAGCCTGATTTCTCGTCCCTTAATTTGCTTTTGTCCACAAGGCTCACATAAGCCAATCAGCAATGTGTGCATGCGTGTGTGTGTGCCTTTGAGTTAGTGTTGACTCCTGGAGACTGCCTGGACTATCCCTGCAGTTTTCTTGGCAAGATTTCAGAAGTGGTTTGCCATTGCCTGCTTCCTAGGGCTGAGAGAAAGTGACTGGCCCAAGGTTACCCAGCTGGCTTTGTGCCTAAGGCAGGACCAGAACTCACAGTCTCCCAGTTTCTAGCCTGGTGCCTTCACCACTACACCAAACTGGCTCACATGAGCAATATGCTTCAGCTTTAAAAGTTTGACATGTTAAGGTGGCTAGAGAAAAAGTTATATTGATCCTACTTGAAATTTTCTACCATATTACTTTATTTTACTTCATCACTATAAGGCATGAAAAGTAGGTTGGGTGGTGAAATAATAAAAATGTGAACAGGTAGTGTCAATAAGAGGTCGCCACACACCTAATTAATCTGAAAGTAGAGGAAAAATGCAGACTACTGCAGTATAGTCCACAGCACACTCATCACTTCTTCAAAATGATGGCATAATTAAGGTAAATTGGCTTCTCATGACTAACTCTCCAAGTTGCCAATCCAATAGAGAATTCTGAGAAATCTGCAGTGCAAATCAATAGCATTAACTGTGACCATGGATGCCACTGCTAGCCCCATCCACTAAGAAATTTCATCTGGCAGTACCAGGAGAGAGCCTTTTCTGCCATGACACCTGCCTTTTGGAACATCATTCCCCCAGAACTTAGATTGGCCCCTAACCCCCTGGCCTTAAAGAAGGTTGTGTCACTGCACGCGGGGGTCTAGTGGGAGTGGAGAGCCTTTTCAATGGTTATACTGAATCGGATGTATTGATTTTATTTATCTACTGATTGTGATTATTTTTTGTGTTTGAGTTTTTAACAGTGGTTTTAGTATAGTTGCCCGTTTGTTGTTTTTATTTACATTTTTTATTATTCTAGCTGTTGTTTTTAATTGCTGTGAGCTGCCCAGAGTCATATATGTGAGATGGGCAGCTATCCAAATTGAATGAATGAATGCAAACCAATGGAGAAATAAGGGCCTGATACACTGATCAAGCCCACAGTTATAGGTAAGCAACCTCTTCTTATTCATGGTGTTAATGCTTCACATAAATGGCAGAATATAAAGTTTCAATTGCTTTAGAGGAGAGGCAGGCCCTAATGAGGGAACTGCTGACAGAACATCACAGAAACAGTTTTAGCAAGGACATCCAGCCAATTTTGAAAGAAAGTAGGCAACATAAATGACCAAGATAGGTGGAGATCTGATGCTGCCTTAGGTAAGAAAAGTGATGTAACACTGAAAATCTCTATAAAAAAAGCAAGAAGAGGGGGATCCACATGCAGGGCAGCTGGTTCAGTGGCTTGACAAACCCAGGTAATTGCAAAGTGATCAACCTTGTAAAACATTGTGTGTAAATGTTAGGAGGGGAGTGACAGTAAAGCCTGTGGCATCCCATAACTTTCTCCTTTAATTACTATTGATTGGAATTGGTGCTGGGGGGACAAAGGGAACCACTGTAAAACATTCCGTCCCACTCTACACCCATGTAATCAGTCCAGTGGGTTACCACAACTGATGGCAACAAAGACTGAAGGAAGATCAGGAGAGTCACACTTCCCCTATCCCAGTCCCACCACTGTCATCCACAAGAGAAATCAGTGTAGTCTTGGTACCATACCCTGTCATGAAACTAACTGAAAAGAGTTCTGATAATTCATTTCCTCTAGGTTTCTGTACAACTGAAGACTCACCATTTTCCCAACAACCTTTGCTATGAAGACAAGTTTGGAAATGATGTAACTATTTCTCTAGTATAGTATGAGGATCCCTGCCCTGGGTAGGGGGTTGGACCAGAAGACCCCTAAGGTCCTTTCTAACCTTATGATTCTACTCCAAATTAACTGGATTGAACAATTATTGAGGAGGAGCACCAGTGCCTTGTTCATAGCTTGCAGCCCAACTTCCTGTCAAAGATGCTGCTGCTGTAGCTCAGTTTACTGTTCATCTCCCTAGAGGCTTTCAGCAGCTAGGAAGGGTAGGGATGTAATCAACAGGTGGCAGAGCTGATTGTCCTATTCTAGACAAAGCAATCACACCAAAGAAAGTTGCAACTGGTTTAATGATGAATGTGTACTTCAAACAATTAAAATGGCAGGTAGAATTCCTGGCTGAGCAGTTGCACCCACAGGGAAGATGAGACTTACTGTACCTGCTAGCCAAGGCACACTGCTGTTGGAATAAGTGCAGCTTTGAAGCTGAGAATTCAGAAATCCAGAGCCAGAGGTCCACAGAGTTCTGCCTAGAGTCATAGCCGTAAAAGACAACAGGCAGGATTAGAAGGCAGGCAGCCAACAGCATGCAGGATTGGGAAATCAGTCATGGCAGCAGCAGAGAAACAAAAGTGGCCTTTGTCAGTCCAGAATTTAGACCAGAGTTCCACAAGCTGGTCCAAGTCATAAAGCTGAAAGTCCACGAGCAGAGCAAGGATACAGGAACACAGGTTGCATGATGGAGAGTTGTTTCCAAAGGTGTTCAGAGTCCTACCGGCTGCTCCTAAGTAGCCCCAACTGCAGACATGGCTCAATTAAGGGCCTTGTCGTCCTTGCTTTCCAAGTAGAAGGACACATTGCCTTTACCATGCTCTCCACAGTTGACAGAGCATCCTGAGGCTCAGGACTCTTCCAAGGTTTGGCCCCTCATTGTCTGAGTCTGCCCTCACCAGCTCATTATCTGCCTCAGATGCTTGATTGCTTGCTGGCTCCTAAGGCTGACAACTCAGAAGAGTCAGAGTAGACTATAACACTGGTTTTCTGGAGGACACTGCTTGCTTCCTCAGAACTAACAAACACATCCCAGATAAAAACAAAATCAAGGCAGGGTTATTTTGAGATTCTTTCTCACACTTGCTTCAATTTTTGGATAGTGTAATCTCCTCTCTTTAAATCTCCCTCTTTAATAGCTCATTCCTTTCCCCTTTAGCGGCTCTTTCATACCTTCCCCATGGTCAGCTCTAAATTTCTTCACATACTCTGATCTTCCTTTTCCTGTCTGTCCCCCCTCCCCAATTCCACTAACCCTTACCACTAACTTCCAGTTTTGTCTATACGGAACATCATCAATCACTCTGTTGTCAACCACCTCAAAGATGTACTTGACCTTCCAAATAGGTAAGGTAGGTGATATCAGGATGATGTAGGACCCTGTCTGATAGCTTAAGGAGGTCAGGAATCTGTGGCCTGTGATCAACCTTTTGATAAAGCAAAACTGTAAACTAGGGCTGTTTCAGCCACCCCAGAGTGACTAGAAATGCATTTTCTGGTGCAACTTTGACTCCACCTTTTAAATAAGAATTTAGAGGCATACAAGACAAACCCCAATCAAATTATTGCTTAGGAAGTGCAAATGCAAGAGTATGTAGACTTTATGGGATGCTGAGGTGCTGTGGTTGGAATATATGAAGGTGTTATGGGGCTTGGTTGGTTCTATTTATTCTGTTTTTGTTGACTATTATTGTGAACCACCTAGGATTATTTTCTATAAGATAGGCAGTCAAGTAAGCTTCTAAATAAATGAACAAATAAATAATGTGGTGCTGAGGAGGACAAGACTCTATTATCTGCACATCAGTTCCAAACCACACAGTAAAATGAAGAACTTGGGATTAAGTTCCTCCCCGCTTATTGATATGGTGGTAGTAGTGTTGTCTTACAGTATTTGTACTACACATGAAGTATAAACTCTTTAAGTTCTTGAATGCTCAAGCTTCTTAAGTTCAAGAAGCTCAAACACACTGATCATTTATTTTCCAAGCCAATCAACAGACCTCAAATATGAAACCAACACAATGTGCTTCCTCGGCCAAGAAAAATCACAACTGTCCTTGAAAGGATGTCTTGGCAGAAAGGTATGTACTGAGAAAGATTAGCTGGGTTAGGCCATTAATAAGGAGAAACCTAGTCTGAGCTGGACAGTGGAACCTTCCATCCTGGGGATGGGAATCTGGGGCAATGGTTGAATAGAACAAAGATTAAATTAGCCACAAGTTGTCAACCATGGTAAGCACCCTCTTCAATATAGCTGTTTAAAGTTCTGGTAATGAGCTCAGGCATCCACCTTATGTCCCCTCTAAATATAAGAAGTATAAGAAGAGTTTGTCCAAGGGTACTTGCTACTACACTGTACTTAGGTCAGACATGGATACTTCAGCAGTAGATAAGGAGCTGAACACTAAAGAAAAATCGAAGTGGACTTAGCTTTAAGGGGAAGATACGCACTTACTGAGATGCCACTGTTGTGGCAGATGAAAGGAACTGAGATGATGGAAGGACCATTCTAAAACATGTGCAGAGGTGATGCCTCTTTTCCCACTGATAGCTAAGCTACAAAATGTTGTGTAGATTACATTTCACAAACACAGAGCCCATACACGTGAATCAGTGAGACCAAGAAAAGCCTAACCTTCAACTTAAAACAAATTCCAACTTTTCTGATTTTAATAGGAAAAATACTGAAGGAACAGGGTGTTTTAAAAATTATTTTTTCACTACAATTGTAAAAGATATAGATAACCTAAGGCACTAGTACCCCATGTGATACCCCCATCCCCCTCCATTATGCTGAAAATCAGTGGCATGATTTCCTGGTATTTTGAGGCAGAAAATACACGAACGCTGTAGCATAAACCCTGAAATAGAATTCACATCATTAAAAACTAAACAAATGCTTTTTAAGAGGCTAGAGGAATAGACTTTAGAATGCTGCATGGGTGTTGGTCATATCTATACCACATGCAGTATTCTCAGCTGACAGTAAGGGCCGTACCAGTCAGTTTTGGCATATTTAGGCCAACATGCAAGAAGTGCAGTCAAAATCCAGTTTTATCCTAGGTGTATTCACAACCTTCTAAGCAAGCAAAGTTCTCTAATCTGGAGACTAATTTGTATTTGTAATACTGTTGCCTGCCTACCAACTAAGAGATACAAATAGCATACCAACATGCTCAGGATGTAATGCATGAATGTGAAAAAGCAAGTTTATTGGACATTTGTTGACTTAGAGTGTATGAAAAAGTGCATGATAAAGGCTTGAATTCTGGAACATTTTGCTTAATGAGGGAGTTTACGGTTGGTTGTTGAATGCAAGGAGAATGATGCAGTGAAATGTGGAATGCCTAGCAAACGGATCAGTTTTATGCAATATGTAATGTGTTCTTGGTTGTTGACTGTATTTATGGATAAATGTGTAAGGAATGCTTACAGTGAAGTCAGAGGTGTGATAGCAGGGATGTGAATATCCATGCACGTTTCTATGCAGATGATATTGTGCTGCTGGAAACCCAAATGATATGCAGTAAAAGACAGATGATTTATAAGAGACTGAGTACAGTACTATGAATCTGAAAATTAATTAAAGAGCAAGGTAGTTAGTTCTGAGACTATGTGCACAGTACATAGAGAAAACATTTTTTAAGCTGGAATCTCCAGTTAACAGCATACTAGGTATTTTTATTCCAAACTATATCCAACTGGGAGTTCAGAGGGAGGGACCACTTTCCAAGACTGCAAAAGGATGCAGCCTACCTTTTTGTCCACACAATGTAAAATGTAGCTAATTCTAGCAAAAAGCTGATTAACTCTTAAAACATTTCTCATTAGTTGTAATAATGGCAAATTTAAATATTTAAACAAAATTAACATTTTTCATATGCAGCTCCAATTAAAGTTTATCAAACTACAGAACTCTGATGTGTAATTTACCACTGCATTCTGGAGCAGCATTTCTAGAACCAAACTTTCCATTACACAGAGCATGCTGAAATAGATGACTTTAATGTATGACTTCAAAGTCAGGTCATTTTTTTAAAGACAAAAGAGATGTTAGTCTGATCCAACAAAGTAATATTCTAATGCTTCCAAACTGTTTGAAGTGCATATTTAATCCTGTTTGCTAGGCAAACAGCAAAACAGATTATGCCTGCATTTTACCTCTGCAGTTCCAGGTGGGCATCAGCATACTTGTTTCACTCAGAATTACTAGTGCACGTATGTCAGCATACATATTAAAAAAGCTTTAAGAATGGCAGGTCCGGAGTGAATTGTGAAGGGTTCTTTGCCGTCAGTCTAAAATATATATTTGGTCTCTATGCTTTCCTACTGCAATATCGATTTTTGTTTTGCAGTTCAATGCAATGTTGGAAAAAAATTACATAAAGGAGGTCAAGATTCTGTCAGCGGGATCTCCAAAAACTGAACAGAATGGATCCAAGTTTGGTATGGGAGGAAAAACTAGCAAAAAGGATTTGAATTGAAAATGGGGAGGATCAGACTAGGGACTATCTAATGGAGAGCAACTTTAACATTGCTGACTGTTCTATTCTAGGTCACCCTCCTTCCTTCTGCCTGATATGACCCAGAATGGAACTCTGCTTCCCAGTGTTGCATACACACAAATCCAGACCCAACAGGAGAGGAGAGCAGAAACACACAAATACAGATGCAACATGTTACTTCATTACACAGGAAAAAAAAGACCCTCCTACAACCATTACTGGTAAAAGGATTAGAATAAATCCCAGAAGCCATGCTCAGAATGCTTTCCTTGTTTAACTGCAGGCAGTTCATCCTGAGGAATGGTGAAAACTTTTGAGTTAAACTGCAGCACATTTTGTTGTCCTCAGTGAAGATAAAATAAGGGCAAATCTCTAGTATATATGCATGTCGTAAGAGCTGTTATTCTGCCTGCTAATCAGTTTGGAACAGTAGCCTTGTACATTCTTTTTGGAGGACAGGTACTTAAGGAAAAAAGGGTAAAAGAAACTTCCCCCTCACTTAGATTTTCCTAGCACTGGGTATATAGTTCTAGAAGGATGCCAGCATAGCATTGCATAGCTAGAGAGCAAGGAGAAAGGGAGAGAGACAAAAGGAAAGGGACTGTTTCCCTTCCCCTTTGTCATCTTCTAAAACAGCCCTGTGTAACGCAAGGTACAAGAGAAGGTGGGACGTTAAATCTCATGGCTTGAATCTTTTCCCTGCTATTGTGCTTGCCATACAGCCAGGTCACTTCTCTTCTCCTGCCCTCTTTTTAACTGATATTCTATCCTTCCATTTTTCAGCTGTTCTCAGCCTAAATTTAATTGAAAAACTCAGCTGCTTCCTTGAAAATCACCACATTTGTCAGGCTTTTAAGCTACAGGAGGTATCTGTAACTTTGGCTCCAGGTAGCCATCTCCACCAAACCTCACCATTGCCAGAATATCACACGATTTGCCCCCAAAAAGAAAGGGGGATTAGCAGCAGCCATCTCTTCATTCCATCGATGACCATCTCAACTGTTAAGAGCAGACCATACTGATAAATTAAAACCATCACAGGCTGCAGCGGAATTCCTGGGACCTCAATCAGCAGGCTAATGGAGCAGCAGCAGTGCTGGAGTGGGTGGCAGCAATGAGGCCTGGAGGCTCTTGACGGTACATCTTTTAGGGCACTGGCAGTGAATTTATTAACTTTTAAAAAAATGCTGGCAAGTCATACAAGGAGGCTTGGTGGACGACGTGTTGTGCAGGTCTGGTTAAGAGCATTCTACACCTCTTGAAAATGTGGTAGTCTTTTAAAATCTTTTTTAAAATAAATGCCTTGCTTTGGATTTACAAATAAAAATACTAAAAATCACCTCAAATATGAGAACTAGGAACAAGTTTAAAAGAATACCTTTTGCTTCTAAACCAACCGGTGCTCAACTCAGCAGCTTCTCATCCCATTTGTACCAACTGCCCTGTGGGAAATATCCTACCAGCATCTTTCTTGGCTTATAGTAATATTTACTGTAGTTTTATGATTGCTTATACTTGAGATTGCTTATAGTGATGGTAAGTTACCTTGGCATTTTATATATGTAAATAATTGCAATGAAATATAATAAACTAATTGTATTAGCTATGAAAGAAAACACTGCCTGCATCAATATATTAATCTGAATTTAGTTATGAATAAATTGCACGTTACTTTACACACATTTGTAAATTTCCTCATACAAAATTAGTGTGAACAAAAAATTGTTTATTCCCACATGTTTAAAAAGGACATTTACTTGTGTTTCCATTTTAAAATTGTACCTAAGATGTACGACAGTAACTCTTACAGTTTTTTTTTAAGCCTACCTGCCAGGCAAAGTTACATAAAACGCAAAAGTTGTTTTGTTTCATTTTGTTTCAAGAAAAAATGAAAAGAAAAATCATGGCCACAAATTTTTAAACTTTTAATCCTAAACATTACAGGGCAAATGGATGTTGGAATCTATTTCCATACATCATGCATTTTAACCTTTTATTTCTATTTAATGGGTATCCAAATCCACTAAAACATGTGTGGCTTACAACTTTGGAGTTATGGAAATACATATTCTGGAATAAATGCTAGAAAAACAACAATGGAAAAAAGCCAAACAGTCTCCATAAAGGTAAAATGGAACATTGTGAAGATTAGATATTTTTCTCTTTTGTTTTTTTTTAACTTGTAAATTCAGTGCATTGTATGGTTCAAATTAGTGGTCCCTGTTTGAATGAATATCTAGCTAGTGTCCATTGATTCCAAATTAGTGGATGATGAATCTTTCTGGATGCTTTCGAAGATGGCTGCAAGCTCAGGATTAGAACTTATCTGTGACTGAAATTCACTCATTAGTGGACTCTTTTCTGCTTCTGGAATAGTTAATAATGCTGCTACTGCCCTCATAGCAGACCGCTTCAGTTCATCTTGCTTTTCAAACTCTTGCTTCACAGAGTTTGCTTTTACCTGTTTTATTTTAAAAAAAGTGATATTTAGGTACCAATTCAACAACAAAATTAAATTAGAAAGACATGCAAACAATGTAAATGCACCACACTGTAAGTGCTACGCTGTCAGAATAAAAGGTCTTCACAATGTCTCGCAACTTTAATCATTATCTCAATAATAATTATTATCTATGACTGAAGATTTTGTTTCTAATTTTTGTTCACTACTGAGGCTCTTACAAAATGTTACCTTACAATAAAAAAAAAAACCCATTCTAGGAACAAAAAGTGTCCTGATCCTATGTACCTTAATAAAGATTGTTATTACACATAAATTAAAACAATTTTAATAATACAACCTGTCGGTGGGGAAGCAACTTCCATCAATAAGACTACTTTATTCCCATGTGTGAGCAGGGAACTGTGGGGGAAAATGCATAAAATGGCCTGGCAGGAATAATGCTTTTAAAATGTATCTTTCTACTAGGAAAAGCCATGCACATTACTCTCACAGATCACAAATTTTAGGAAAAGTGAGGTGTATTCAGCTTAATATGAGGGGCTGGTGATTGACTCTGAAACCCTGCAGTTCTATTTTACAATTTGTATACAAATGGAAAGAAATTCACACAGTACCTTGGTTGTACATGTAGCACGTAAGGGTTCAACCAGTCTATCCAGCCTCTGCAGTACTGCACTTGGACACAAAGTAGATAGTCTCACCAGCATTAAAAATGTTAACATCTGGTTAGGAGAAAGGTAACTTGAATAAACTGGACATTGCAATGAAATGCTGTACCATATATTCTTCTATTCAGAGGACCAACCATTTCATTCTATTTTGTTTCCCCTCTTTAAGTTAGTGTTCTGTGCCCACTGAGTATGCTCAGTTAACGTGTGTGTGTGTGTGTGTATAGATAGATAGATCTCATTTCTATTTTAACACAATTTCTCAGTTTGAACTAAACAATTATCATCTCAGAAAATGAAATAATGAATTCTATACTTCATTAGCCATCCTATTGAGATACTAACTAACACTAGTTCCATCTAGTTGTATTTTTCTTCAAATCAATTACTATTCTATGCCACCAACTCCCACATTTTGAGCAAGGCCCAATTCCTTCCTACCTCTGCTGCTATTTGGTACATGCCTATGCTGATGGCATTACTACAGAAGTATTAGCAGGATTGGCCTTGCTTTGCCTGCACTTTGTCCTTCTCTGTAAGGGTGAAAGGACAGAGTCTCTGTTAGGAGTTCTGAAAATACTTTAAGCCTTCTTCCATTATATGGGTTTGTACCTCTGCACATTTTTGCTAATTAAGGAAGATGCAGACTGGACAAATCATAAGAGAAGCCATCCTACCACTCCCCCCAAGTAGAAGGTATAGGGATTCATTTGGCACATGAAGAATGGATAATATCAGGGGATGGGGCTTAATAGGTAAAGGTAAAGGTTTCCCTTGACGTAAAGTCCAGTCATGTCCGACTCTAGGGGGCGGTGCTCATCTCCGTTTCTAAGCCTTAGAGCCGGCGTTGTCCGTAGACATTTCCGGGTCATGTGGCCAGCATGACGACACGGAACGCCGTTACCTTCCCGCTGAAGCGGTACCTATTGATCTACTCACATTTGCATGTTTTTGAACTGCTAGGTGAGCAGGAGCTGGGACTAGCAACGGGAGCTCACTCCGCCGTGCAGTTTCGAACCACCGACCTTCCGATCGGCAGCTCAGCGGTTTAACCCACAGTGCCACCGCGTCCCCCTAATATCAGGGGATGGGGCTTAATAGAGGTGCACTAATTTAATATGTTACGCTCCACTATTATCAAATCTACTAAAGCAACCTATCACTCAAATTGTGTTTTTATTGGTGAAAACAACGAATCAGAAATATATTAAACTTCCAGTACCCAGTAACAATTCACTCAATTATTATGACCCTTTATCTCGTTTTAACCCATCTTCAGCTATTGCTGACACAAAGCTCCCCTGAGGCAATAGCAAATCCTAGAATTTAGCATTTAGTTTTAGAAATAGGTATTTAAATACCCAACCTTTTTGTCTGAAACAAACATTTTGCTCCTAATACATTTTGCATTTGCACTGGGTGAAAATTATGTAACTATATTACACACATGTATATAACAAACTAACCTTAATATCATAGTGATCTTTCAAACCATCCTCAACATGGTTTAGGAATTCAAAGATATCTAGTCTATCCAGACAGCTATCTAGCAGAGTATACATACACTCAAAAGCTGCCTTTCTAATATCAAGACCATCATCAACTGTATGTTTAAATGGCCCCATTTCAACCTGCAAAACAAATCAGAAAACAAGAGCATTTGTTAGATTTAATTATCAGCTGTTGTTAATATGCTTTGAATAAATGTACTGAAAAACTATGGCCACAAGGAAAAGTCATTAGGAAATTCCGGAAATGAACTAAGCTCTAAAAGTTAACTTCATTACAAAATTCCACGACAACATCCATTTTCATGGCACTGTGTTTCTGGTTTAAAACTGAATGGATATTCACAATAGTCACCAATCAAGAACTAAGTCAAATTCTTAGCTGTCTCTCAAATTGTGTGTTTTACCTATGTACACTTAAATGATATTCTAATGCATATCCAGAGCAATATAAACACACTGCAATCCTATACACATGCACATAACACACACACCTATGGATGGGGGAGGAAGCTACAGTCAAAGATCAGTAAATAAGAACAGGGAATCTAGGAATTATCTAAGTGAAGAAGTAGACCAGGCAATGGAAAATTGGGCTCAGTGTTCAACTATTCAAATGAGGCTTGCTCAAACCAAATGACACCACTGAATACAGCTCTCTGAATTTCATTAATTTCCAAATAGTAAAGTAATAGTACTTAACACAAGGTCTTAATAATCAGTCCCCTACCTGTAAAATGAGAGTCAACTTTTCTCATGCAGTGGGCAATTTCACATGATGGACATGTATATGTGTAGGTGTGCGACATAAAGAAATAAAAATGATTGAAACTTTGCAGTTTATTAAAAGTATGTTGCACTTCATATATGCCACCTAGTGTGTCACATGTGGTGTGGCACGGCTGGATGACATGTCTCTAAGTACCACTATACACAAAACAACTGTCCTCAAATTAGAGACTAAATCTAAATAAGGATCTGAAACCTAAATAGATTTTTAAAAAATTCTTTGAGCACTACTGCTTGCTTATTCTTCTATCAGTACAGTCTACATACCTCTCTTATTAGTTCCTTTCTCACTTTCGTTTCATTATAAAGATGTGGAAGCACAGTGTCTAAAAGGTCCCTTATTAATGATGGTTTATTGTGTGCTGCTGAATTAAATGTTACCAGAGCTACTCGTCTCACATTAAGATCTGGATCTTCCAATGTTTTTAGAAAATCACCTGTAATAATGAAAGACAATCAGCATATGGTCTTGTTCAACATATGTCATTCATGAAAAATACAAATGCAAAATGTTTTAACATGCTAAACCAAATTCACTAGAATGAAACTGCAGCAAATCTTAGGCATATGTCTTTCCTCCTCTTATCCCCTTCATGGCCAAGAAGGTGATTTGCCAGCACTACTTTTATGACTTCATTTTGGATTGTTGTACCTAAGGATAAATAGTGAATCTTGGTTCAGGTAAGAAATAGAATAAGAAATACAATGTTGCTCTAACAGTGAAGATATCCTCCTCTAACCTAAATTAAATATACTCACTCTAAATTTATGTGTACAATTTATTCTGTTCTCAAAATCTTCTTTACAATTATACAATCCAGTCCTAAGTATGTAAACTGATTTCAAGCAAACTTATATGTGTAGTTTTCAAGATTGCTTGAAACCAGTTTTGTTTTGTTTCGGTATCTCTCTCTCTCTCCATCCATCCTCATAGCTGCTCTACAGACGCCTTAATTAAAAGACTCTCTTTTTAAAAGTGCCACATTTATTCTTTTTAGATCACAGATCTGGATACTTTGCTTCATGACTTTAATCCTGTAAATAGCAGGATGAAAGAAATTGTTTTAAAAAACTAAATCAAATACAAAAATACCAGTAAGTAATAGTATTTGCCAATTCCCTTGCAAGAATAACTCTTTTCCTTTCCCTAAAACTGAGCTTTTTCCAGAACTATCTTCGGTTCAAGAGTTCAGACGAATTCATGAACTACAGTAATTATACTTAAAATACAAAAAAGTACAATGGCTTCTTGTGCTTCTGCCAGGCATTTTTCTTTCTGAATATTTTTCTCTCTGGGGATTCACTCTGCTATGCTACTACTATATACATCTAGGGGTAATACATAGGTCCACTGGAATTGGGTGGCTAATAAATTAAAATAATAATAATAATAATATAAAATAGTAACATAACAGACTGGCACAGTATTTTGGATTCAAAAGGAAAAAGATGCTTTGGAATGCATATTGTCACTTGTGCAACACTTGCTGGCAACTCTTTAAAGCAACTGAGTCCTTTCTCTGGATTGTGCAACTGCAGCATGATCCTAAAGAAAGATTCATCAGGTTATAGAACTGATGGCAGGTGCTACATGGATGGCCATATGCACTCCTAAGGCCCTTTCCCCTTTGAATCTGAAGTATGGCACAGCTCATACTTAACAGCTCATAATTAACAGAAATTACATATATAAAGTTCTTTTATTTCAAGAACATACAGCTGCTTCAGTTGGAAGTATTTCTTGTTGCTTCAAGGCCTGAAAACAGGCGTACCTACTGTTGTCCTGCCTAAAAGTTTAGTACTCCCAAAAAACAAATTAAGCAAACTTCCTCTCATATAATAGGGCTTTAAATCAAAAATCTTCCCCATCCCCCAAACTATTCTGAAATTACATGACTGGGTCCAAACCTGCAAATGTTAAATACTCAGCTTAAAATTACTGTGATTTCACTCACCTATACAATTCTTTAATAGTGGGTCTATGGGCTGTGGGTGATCAGAGATAGTGAACTTCACAGCAGTGACCACCGAACTCCGAGCATATGATGATCCTAATAATAAATAATTGGCATAGATAATAGAACATTTTTATTTTCTCTGTACTGTAATGTGGAGTCAGAAATTACAAAAATGTTAGTAATACTACTGTTGGTGCTTTATCTACCTAATTCTATAACATTTACATATAAATAGCAGAATTTTTTTCATAAACGTGGTATACATATTATTATTCGGTTTGAAAAGTTGATCCCCATGCAATATTATAGTTTAAAACTTTCCTCATTTTAAAAACAGTATTTTCTATTTTGCAGAGTGCTTGGTTTGATTTCTGACTGCTTTTCTGGTTTTAAAACTGGTGTTTCATCTTTGTTTTAATTTGCTATTTTTGTAACTTTAATTTCTAATAAACTCCTGGGAACCTATTTAAACAGCAAGATATAAATCCAACAAACAAGACTTAATACACTGGCAAAGCCACAACCCAAATCTCCCCAAATCTTTAGTAGACAATGCTTGCCAGTTACTATTTTTCTCAAATTATCTCAATAGGGAATAATTATATATACTGACCTCAGCCATGAAGGAATAGTGAGAACAAACCAAAATGTGTCTGTGCTCTTGAATAGAATCCAACTGTATATTTCCCTTAGTGGAACCAGTTTTGCTGACAGAACAGGAGAGGGGCAATTATTCTTCTTCAGTCTACACCAGCCTTTCTCAACCTTTTGACCCTGGAGGAACCCTTGAAATATTTTTCAGGCCTTGGGGAACCCCTGCACATTCAGGCTCAAATATAGGCCAGTAGTTACAAAATTATTATATTTGTTTCGTATGCAGGCCTGTATATATGTATTAACAGTGTTCTTAAACTAAAAATAATGAAACTTATCTCTTTAATGTGAAGTTGCCCACATTTGAAATAATTTTTAAATAAACCGTGATCTCTCGTGGAACCCTAAAGTTCCACGGAACCCTGGTTGAGAAATCCTGTCTACACAATTAATCAAATCATGCTCTGAAAGGATTTGCCTGGGGAGGGGAAAGGGCAAGGAGAAGTAATCCCACTGTGCCAGCAGAACTGATGACATTACATCTTTTATCCATCAACATGGGTACAGAGCTTTCCTACACAACTCTGTCCATAGTGACTATCCAAGAAGAAATAGAAATGACCAGGTGTGCTGCTGCTACTTGGATGAACTTGTTGATAATAATGATTCTTTATTATCAACAAGTTCATCCAAGTACAGTTTAACTGGTTGCTGGCAAAATAAATGAAATCTACCATATAATATTTTGTATGAAGCAGCTATCAAGTTTTTAAACAGAATATATTCCTTGGTGGTGGTGGTGATTACATTGTATTTGTGTATGATCATTTTAAAGAAATAATTAAGCTTTAAAAACAGAGGAAAACTAAGGGGATTTCTTGTCCCACTGGTCCTAACATGGATTGGAGAATTTTAACCATTCTGTACACTCTTGTACAGAGTAACAGGAACAATTGTTAACACTCATTTTTCTATGGCATCTTTTCCAATAATATTACGGTAAGGATTTCTTCCTCTTGCATATTTCCCCTATCTCCCATAATAAACATTGGACACTGGACTGTCAATCTGTTCTCCAAATGATAAAACTTCATTTTTAAAAAATATCCAATTTATCAGATACTGCATTTTATCGGGACCAAACCTTACAAGATAACCTATTCAAAACATTTCAACATACATAATGGAGGTTTTTTATGTATTAATGAGATTTCTTTAAAAACTGGACAGTTGTAGATTTCTTCCTCTTATCACTTAAACTGATACCCAAAATCCATTTATTCAAGTCTGTATTAATTATTAGCACTGAATAATTCAATAATCTTCTGGATGGTTTTTCCAGAAGGCAATACATGAATATTTGAATGTCTACAAACCTGAGGCCAAGTATCCTTTGAGGCGTGGAAGCAGAGTTTCTGGATCTATTAAAGTAAGTTTCCCCAAGCATTCAGCAACAACATTCCTGGTACCCTCTTCTGCACACTCACAGTGTTTGAGTAGCAAAGACCAGATGCTCTCCACATATGGTTTGAGACCTTGCACTGTTGCAGAGCTAATTATTTCCTTTAAGGAATGAAGCAGAAGGTATTGTCTTTTAGGCTGACTAGTTATTTCTTGCAAGACAAATGGGAGATATTCCGGAAGATTGCCGACACTGATACTTCCCAATGCATATGAAGCTGCAGACTTCACTTCTTCACTAGGAGAGGAAAATGCTTCTAAAATTACAGATTTTAGCTCTATTTGTCCACTTAAATCGATATGATGTCCAACCTCTCCAAGAGAAAGCAAAGCTAAGAGACGAATGGAATCTGTAGATCTTGAGTTCTTGACATCCTGAATAAATTGACCCACAACTGCTGGTCCCTCTTTAGGACATGCTCGTGTAAGGGCAGCTACACATTTGGCAATTGAATAATAAGACTGCTTGTGAGTAAGTGCTGTACTTTGAGAGTAAACTGGACCTGTTAACATGCGCAATAAATCCATATATCCCAAGTTGCTTGTTCCAGTCACAACCAGGGCTTGGAAAAATTCTAGCATGGCACTAAGTGCCCCGCCTTGCAATAATGGTGACCTTACCAGCCCAATAAGTTCATTCAATATAGAGCCACTGATTTTTGAGAGTGAGGAAGGATAAACTTTAGCCAAAGTGGTCAGAAAACTGATGGCCATTTGTGACACATGCATATCACTCTCACTAATAAGAGGTGGAAGCTCATCTAGGACAGCATCAATCATAGCAGCTGTCAGGCTATCACTGTAGTTTTTTATTAATATATCTAAAGCAGACAGAGTTCCAAGTTTCAAAGCACGTTGGTTCTTTCTGAGGAAAGAAGCAAGAATAGGAACACCTTCTCCTAGAATTGGCCTCAGGTCTATCTTCAGAGGAGAACCAGCTATCAGAGTCAAAGCCTTCACAGTGGTTAGCCGAGTTATCTCATTTTTTAGTCTCTCTAGAAATATCTGAAGAGTATTAGGTAGATCAGAACCAAGATTGTCTCCAAGACTGCAAATGATTTGGCCCATACAGGAGATTGCTCTCTCTTTGACTTCTTGATCAATGTCAGCAGCTTTCAGTCTCTTGATTGTACAAGTAAACAAATCTTTGATATAAGGACTGGCATCAAAAGAAGAAGGCTGATCCAGAGGGCGTATGACTTTAACAAGCTGTTGGGTAACTAGAAGTGCCTCAGATGTTATTTTATAAAATGGATCTCCAACACATGCTACAACAGGAGGCACCAATGCTTGAACATGAGGATGAAAAACTTGGGGAGCGTGATTACAGAGGATCACATACAAACACGATAAAGCATCTATCTTCAGATTAGATGAACTTGATTTGTCATTCAGTGAAAAAATTATGCCTGTAAAAGAATGCATAGTTAATTCATATAATTTTATATTTCAAACATACTTTTCTTATAATTCCAAACATCTGATTTAAACTAAGCCTGAACCAATAATTCTATGAACTTATATTTAAGTAACACAGACATTAATAAAGGAAATATGAAATATTACCTCATTTGTTACCTGTATCTCAATATTTTTTCTACTTTTACACTACAAAGTCTGAGAAATGAGAAAATGGTAAATTCTTAAGAATTGCAGAACTCCTGAAGGAGTTGGTGGCTATCTTGATAGAACTCTCTGATGCAGCTTTTTCACCAGAGGCCCAGTGACTACAAATGCAAAGAGTGCTTACTGATAGTTCCAAATAGTTCACTTCCTAGGGTCATTTCTTTCACTTTCTCTCTCTTTAATATCATAGTAAACTTTTCTTGTTGGGATAGTTGGGCCACAGTGATTCGTATCTGAAAAGCCTTGTATCCAAATTACTCTAATGCACTTTACATAGGCTTCAGCAGATGCATAATCTTTCTGCTTATTTACTAAACAGCAGATAGGGTCAGAATCATATTGTAGCATATTCTCCACTAT
This sequence comes from Candoia aspera, assembly GCF_035149785.1. NCBI lineage: Eukaryota > Metazoa > Chordata > Lepidosauria > Squamata > Candoiidae > Candoia > Candoia aspera. Next base: position 46,839,809 of record NC_086159.1, read on the forward strand.
CTGTATGGCTAACCATTCCTTCTGAAGCCTAGTTCAAGGTTTTCTTTTAGCCTTTTGAGGTCTTAAATGGCTTAACATGTATTTACTGAAATATTTCTCCTGTACATGCCAGTCCATTCTTTAAGACCTTTGAAGAAAGTACAACCTATGGTGGCATCAATGGCAAGGCTCAATAGCCAATTATCCAAACTATAGCATTCTCAGTTGCATCATCCTCACTATGAAACTCCTAATCTTTGAAGATGCACCTCATCCACTTTTTCAACACTGCAATTTCATTAACTCATTATTCCACACTTCTCTGTCCAAGCTTTCAGTTCTTTCATGATATTCTGCTAGTCATGTGTCAATGATTTAATCTAAACAAAATTAAGATAAAAAATCCCCAAAATTGCAAAGGTGCTATAGTAACACAGTAAGAACAGTCCAATCTGCTACCAAGAAGTAATGCTCCAACCATATAATGCCAACATATTTAATCTTAAGTTTGCTTCTGATGCAACAACAGCCTAGCCAGCATCAGAGTTTCCCTAGATCCTTTTTTTTTCTCCTTCATTCACCTAGTCATCAAATTGTATTGACATATCTTAGCAGCAACTATGTAACCTTATAACTTCATTTTTCTAAGAGAGCTTGACAGAACATGGTCTTAGAATAATGGTTCCCAGAAGAGTTCCCACCTACAATTTAATTGTTGTCATGATTTTGACACTTTATTTTACCATAAAACCAAGAACTGTAACTAGAATTCAAAACTGGAAAGATTTATGGCAGTCTTATATACAAACCTCTTCTCTCAATTTTCTCCTTCCCAGTCTTTTCAATGCATAGATATTTACTTCAGTTATTTCTGTTTCTCTATAGAACATTTCTCCAAATCTTATCCCTATATTTACCCATCTGTTAAAACCTATTCAATATATTACCTTTCAACACATCAGAAAAGTAATAGATAAATACTCAAAACCTTTAGCATTAAAACAAAATCTTCCATCTGGAGAAAATGTTATTTCTTCCCTGCTCCAATTTGTAAGTATTTGATTATTATTTATCTTGGCTGTATGCTTTGTATTCTAAAATGCAGGGGTCAAGTCAATCATTCCAAGAAAGACCAAGCACATGAATGATCCAATTTGGATATTTGGGTGATACCATTTGGAAACTCAATCAAGCTGCCTTCAAATACAATCTTCAAATAGACTATCTGAACTGAAGCCTCACATAATTCTAAAGCACGGTTGTACAATGGCTGAAGAAGACATAGTATTGCCTCAAAACTAAGCAGTGCTTGAAAACATATTAAAAGTTCACAATATCTTTAAAACAAAATCCAGGGTTCATACCTGGAACAAGTACAGGAATATGTTGTGTGAGAGCACCAGGTAACACATTGACCAATTCAGTTAGCATGTTAAAACAGCACTGACGAGTCTTCACGCTTTTTTCCTTCATCTGTTTGTGCAAAGCTTTAACAATGTTGGGAACCTGTAATTATATATGGATTAGATAATCCAGCCATTACCCCCTTCTATACAAATATACAAATTATGAATGGTTCTTAAGTAAATATAACCATAGAAATAACAATACAAGATGAGCCCTGCTGATTAGGCCAAATGCTCACTTGGTCCAGCAGACTGTTCTCAGAATATTTCCACATTCAGATGCTAAGTAACTTGTTGTACTTTGCTATAGTATAATGCAGCAGTTGTTACCCTCCACAAACCAAATGCAGGTGTCTAAAAGCAGAACAGCATGATTCAAGTTTCCATATCAGAAAGTATCTGCATTGATGTTTTAATGTAGACATTTCATTACAGTTAAGAATGCAATTGAAAAATACATTGCTTTGAAAAATATATTTTTTACCACGTTACACATTTAAATGTTGGTGCTACAGATACTTTTATTTACTAACCTGACTCTGAAGCATTGTTAAAGGTGTTTCTCCTTGTTCCATTGCATCAGGATCACAAAGCCAACTCTGCACAGGGCGAGTTTGTTTTAGAAGAGAGAGGTATGCATGGAAAACATCTGCTTTTACATTCTCCTCCCGCTCTTTGAATCTTGCAATTAAAGCAGGGGAGACTGTCTTATAGAACTCTGGCAGCATTTCATGCCTTGTACTGACTACAGCATCCAAGCATTTTGCAGCTGCACGTCTAACCTTCCAACTCATGTCATCATCGTCACTATATTCATCATCACTCCCTTGAAAAGAATGAAAGGATACCAGGTTATAGATAGTCATGATTAAAAATCACAGATAACACTAGACTGCTTTATGTCAATTAAATATTTAATATTGATGATGTTTGATAAAACAGGACTGCTAAACTGCTTGTCAATTAAATATTTAATATTGATGATGTTTGATAAAACAGGTATAGTCCTGCTAGGGCCTAATGTATATTAAACGATATAAGCCAGTGAGCACTTTCCCATGCAGAATCTTTTACAAAGGGAGACCACCAATCAATCCTAGGGCTGTAATACTAGTCTGCATTTTACAAAATTTGATATTCAAACTCCTTTCAGTCAGTATAAGATAATTTACTTCCATAACAATTGCATTTATTTATATTTATTTAAAATACTGCTTTAATAACATTTGTTTACATTTAGCAGTTATGTTTCATTTCTAACATAAACTACCTTGATCATCATCGTCTCCACCATCAGCATCCATAGCATTCTCATCTTCATCTTCATCATCATAATTGTAATTGGGATCGTAAGTAAGATACTTAAGACAAATGTTTATAATGGTGGTTACATGAGGATAAACTTCTTTAGGACATCTGCATAATAAAAGTAATATTAATTAGATGATTATTAATGACAAAGCATTATTACATTATTCAGATCTGTATACAGATACTCTAAACACTATTACTATGTTTATGGCCTGAAGCATTTATATATGGTTTTCTTGCTTACATGTCTTAACGTTATCTGTAATTCTGCTCCTTTTTTTCTCTGAGAAGCTGAAACTCTCCCAGGTCAAGATGTTGGAAAGGCACAGTTCTTTTCCCTAAAACTGCCTAGCATCTCAAGATGAACTGAGACGGCATATGTTTCTAGGGAAGTTTGTTCAAATGATTTGTACAGCTGCCCGTATTATATAACATAACTCCGGATGGCTAACAAAAATTAAACAAATAACAATAGACAAAAAATTAAAAAACCTTTTCAAACCACCAACTACCATAAGTTGAAAGTAGCAAGTGCTTCATGCGTTGATTTTATTTGCTTTGGAAGTCTTGCTGATCAAAATCGCAAGCAAAACTACTGGTTTAATATGGCGATGTGCTGAGCTGATGATGTCAGCTCTCTTCATTATTTAACTGGTAAACAAAAAAAGTTCTCATATCTGTTTCCACTCAATAATTAATTTGTACAGTTTCTCATCTGATTTATTTTAAGTATGAAATTTATACCTATATAAGAGAGAAAACAAGAACCTCCCCCTCTCTCTCTTCTGAGAGGAAGCAGCTTCAACTAAACTTGGTATGGACCCAAAAGAGAAAGAAAAACTGTACAGAAACTGAAAAAGAGGTGCCTGCCACTTAGCTCTTTCTCATGGTTTAGAAAGTTGTACAATGACAGAATTTATGTATATCAAAACCTTAAGAGCTTTCTGGATTCAAATCAGAGACTTGAAATGAAAAATTTGGTAACTGATTCCCATGAAACAAGAATTGCTCAGCTTGAAAATACTGATAAGCAACCTGGTTACAGATGTAGAAACAATTTTAGTAAATAAAGATTTCTGGGATAAAGTGACATACCTACAGTGTTGTACTGCGCAAATAATTTACGATTTCTAAACATTCCATTTAATACTAAGCAAAATCAGCACAAAACAACTTTCATGGAAACATGTATACAGGCGATTATTTCTCAGTATATGGAATATTCATTTGAAACTGAAACTGCTCATTGTGTGGGCTTCAATTTTCATTCAGCTAAAAATCCCAGTTCCATTGTTATATTTTTGAAATCTAGTTTGGGATATTTTACATTTATCACAGCAAGTGAGATTTTTGAAATGGAAAGCAAAGAAGGATGATTTTTTCAGGTCTGCCTCTATAGGTAAGAAAGATTTTCAATAAAGCCACCATACAAAAAAGGCTTAAACTTTTAAGGAATTTTTTTGTATATCCTTACATAGTGATGTTGAAAACATTTTGATCTACAGGCTGTAGAGAAGTTTATTGTCCTGGGAGTATCTGCAGTGAGAGTTGGAGTCCTTTAATTTTTTTTTCTTCAGCTATAGAGAGTGATAAGACATCTTTTATTTGCAGGGGGAGATCCTATATTTTCAGTATGCCTAATGAAAAGTCTCAATAGCAGTAAAGTGTGTTTTAGTTTCTTCTTCAGTTTTGGGTATTTTTCAAAGTTTTTTTCTTTTAACTTCCCCCCCCCCCCACACTATTTTTCTTTTTTTTTTTTGAGGGAGTAGTTTTTTTAAAAATACCAAAGTAATTCCTTTTTCTCTCTTCCCTTAATGTATGGAAATACTGATACTGATAAACAAGGTGATGAAGATGGCACAGATGAGCTAACAGGTGTTTGTTGTTTTATTTTTTTCACCTATTTTGTCCATGATTTATTTTACTCCACTACCCGATAATAATGGTGTTTGCCTATGTAACTTTTCTTTCGGGGGCGGGAGGAAGCTAGTTCAATTTGATCTCTTTGTTTCATATAATGTTAAAGGTCTTAGAGGAGATACAATGGTGCTTTAAAGTTTGTGCGCCCTTTTGAATTTTCAATATTTCTGCATAAATATGACCTAATTTATATCTGTTCTCCACACAAATCCTAAAAATAAAGAGAACCCAATTAAACAAATGAATCTAAAACATTATACTTAATTGATTTATTTATTAAGGAAAATGATCCAAAGCTACATATTCTTTCTTGTCATTAGGATGTACACCAAAAACAGAGGGGACTGGCATAAAAAAATAAAGATAACATGCCCATCTATACCCACACTTACAAAAACAATTCACATTAGTCCATTCATTAACTTTCTCACATACACATATTTTCTTTCACCGCAGCCTTTTCTCTGTGACTCTACAATTAGCTTCAATTCTTTTCATACTGTAAATGTAGTCAGGAGAAACCAAATGAAGCAATGAATATCTTACCTCCTAACAAAAGATTCAAATGCTTGAATGCAATATTCTCGAAGTTCATCATCATCTATGTTACAAAATTTTACTACTAAAGGGATAATTTTCTCAAGATATTCACCTGATGGCAGAAAAATAAAAATACAATTAATATCAAATATTTAACACTTCACATGAAAATCAGAAAAACCGCACTACTATATAAATTTATTTACCTATCCTATGACCTGCTTGCCTACTGATGGCAGCAATACATTGTATATAGGTTCTTGTTGTTGACATGGAATCATTTTTTGAAAGCTCAGTCAAGAGATGCTCAATGAGGTCAACAAACACTATGTTGCCACAGCTCATAACAAGATGACCAAGAGCAATGATGGTTCTTTTTCTCACAGCAAGCCTTGGACTAGTTAGCTGAGGAAGCAGACAGGTCAGAATGGAAGGATGGAAGTTAACAAGCAGTCCTCCTTGCCTTAAAACATTAAAAAAAATCAGGGAAAAGAGTCAGTATAACAAACTATGTTTTCAAGGCATTCTTGAAATTGGCTTTAAAGATAAACATGCATGCAGGGGCAGTTTGCAGAAATACTGCCTACAAGCATCTTTAATGTGTATGTTTACCTGCTCAACATGTCAGCCATGATGTCCAAAGCCTCTAACTGAACAGACACGTCCTCTTGTTTTGCAATAGCACTAGTAAGTCGCCCAGTAATTTTTTTACAAACATTAGCTGCTAATGCAGAGCCTGGAAATAAATGCAGTTTCATCAGTAGTAAAATAATAATTATTGGCACACATCTGTGATATTTCCAAAATAAAATGTTACTTATTTTGTAATACATGTATTTGAATAAATTATATAACTATTCTACGTTTATTTTCTAATGAAGTATAAGGATAAGTGCGTAGCACACAAAAGAACAAACCACATGCACCATAAGTGATTGCAATCTATAAACAACTTCTTACCCAAACTTCCAGTTATAACTCAGATTATTTGAGAACTAATTAGAAAAAGAATATTAGAACACCAAGTGGTAAAACTAAATGGAACCATGGAATGAAGTCTTGTACAAATTATTTTACAAGCTGGACCAGACAATAAAATGTTGCTGTGTGTCTGAACACCCTATCAGATTTAATAATAAAACCTCTTGGTTTTATTTTTTTCACTAGATTATTTGCTCTTTTGGCTACATAAAAAGTAGCACTTGTACCCAATGTCAGAAATAAGAGAATTAGGACACCATACAACTTAAATTTTACAACTTAACTATAAATTGCAAATGTATGGAACTATATTAAGTGAGCCATGTTATTTTCACTGATGTTTGTTATTTCATATGGAAGAGTAATGACACAGAAGCCGCCATACTTTTGCAATACTTAATATTCTTAATATTCACTATTGATCCCAAGTTGCAAACCGTTAAATAAAATTTCATCTGTTACTCTGAATTATGGATACTTTCAATTTGAAATGAAATCAAGATGTTAACTTGCTCATTTCTATTAATTTCACTTTTTTAAAAGTACTATCACAGACTGATACTAAAACAAAAGGAGTATAATTTAATCCTTTTCAAGTGGTTTTTTTATTTAAATGAATAGTGTAACAACAAAATATTTTTTCCTTGAGAGGGGTCATTCACATATCAATTAAATGGTGCAAAGCAGATCCATTCAAATTAGTAGTTTTACCATTTACCACTACAGGATGAGTACAGTATCACATCCAAAATCTGTGTGCTTTAAAATCAAGGAAAAAAATTGTTGTAATTGTTGATCAAATTGATAGCTAGGATAATCAGAGTAAGCAAGCAAGAGAGTAAGAACAGATGAGGATTACAAAACCTTTAATTATCATGGTGGCTCATACTGGGATAAATAAAAAGTTGCTGGTTAAAGGCAATTTAGATGCATTGAACTACTATAGACTGCTCTCTGTATGAAATTTCATGTCACATTGTACAACTCACAATTACGTCATACAGTGCAGGCAGAGCTTGTTAAAAATGAGCTGTGTTATGATAGACAGAGTTTGCAGCATAAATCTTGGGCCATGATGCACAACACAATCACGTCACACAATACCATACAGATAATATTAATCAAGGACCAAAATGTCCATCGGCTTTATTTTTTGAACTCTTCCTGTTTCCTCTCTTGAAACACATAAAATTCAAGCTGGAAATTAAAACAGTAGAATAAGGATACTTAAAAGCAAAGACTACCAACTTCCCCATTATCAAGTCAAATATTTAAAAATAAAATTATTTTTATTAGAACTTTATTTGAATTCAGGTTGACTGTCTAAAATCAAGCTAGATAGTAATAACCGACCCAGAGAAGAAAAAGAGAAAGATTTACCACTGGATGCAGGAGGAAGTTCTCCAATAACTGTTTTTAGGCCAATGCTTGAAATATCACGTAGCTGCTCTTTGTCAGAAAGCATGTTAGTACAGAGGGTATCAACAATTGTCTCTACTTGGTATTCTTTCACTTTACTCACCAGGGGCCCAAGACTGCAATAAAACCAAAACAATTGAAATTGAAATTAAAAATGTTGAAATATTCATTGATATTTATAAATAAAACTTGTGCTACACATCAACACAGAGGAAGGTTTGTGTTCCATTTATTTAAATCAACCAGTTTCAAACCAAAGTATGTGTTGGATAATGACATATGCTTCATTATAACATACATATTAAAGTGATTATTTAGTCACTGATTGGTCAAAGGTAATCATTTCAAGAACATATTGCTAGAAACACATTTGTTAAAGTTTCCTGTTAACAGCCCAAAATGTAAATCACCTAATTATTTTTGTGAGTTTCACAAGATAAGCTTTATTAAGAAAACAGCACAGGTAGCCCTCGGTTAACTATGGTAATTGGGGCCCAGGAACTCCATTGCTAAACAACAGAGTCGTAAAGCACATCACGTGACCGCGCTGAGTTATGATGGCAGTTCCGACAGTTCTAGCTGTGGTAGTTAGGCACGACATCACGTGATCACCATCTGCGACCTCCTGCTGGCTTCCCCACTGACTTTGCTTGTCAGAAGCCAGCAGTGAAGGTCCCAAATGGCAATCAAGTGACCGCAGGATGCTGCAACTTTCATAATTGCAAGCTGGTTGCCAAGTACCCGAATTGTGATCATGTGACTGCAGGAACACTGCGACAGCTGCAACTTCGAGGACTGGCTGTAAGTCTCCTTATTCAATGCCATTGTAACACTGAACAGTCGCTGAATGAATGGTCATTAACGGAGAACTACCTGTATTTCTTAGTAAGTCTCAATTTGTTACACTTGGAAGAAATAGGAAATAAAGAGTACCTAATAAAAGTTATTTACTTCTAATTGTGTGGGTTTTTTGTCAGTAAGACTAAGTTTGAGATTTTGGAACTTCCCCATTTAAGGGTGATGTACAATTTGGGGGTCTTCCTGGACTCACAGCTCCTGCTTAATGAGCAGGTGGCAGTTGTAGCTAGGAAGGCCTTTGCACAGCTTCATCTGGTGCGCCATTTGTGCCCTTTCCTAGATTAGTGGGCCCTCGAAACAATCACTCATGCCCTGGTCACCTCATGGCTTGACCACTCAACAGGCTCCACATGGGGCTGCCCTTGAAAACCACCCAGAAGCTTTAACCGGTCCAGAATGCAGTGGCACGGGCAATAATGGGCATGCCTTCCTATGCCCATGTAACATCTCTCCTTTGCAAGCTGCATTGGTTGCTTCTGGGTGAAATTCAAGGTGCTGGTTGCTACCTATAAAGCCCTACATGGCAGAGGGCCTGGTTACGGAAGGGACTGCCTGTCTCCCATAATATCTGCCCAGCTGTTCTAATCTGGCAGGATTGTGATGCTCCAGGTTCCTTCAATTAAACAATGCCATCTATCGGGACCCTGGAAGCACACCTTGTTTGTAGTAGTGTCTGACCTCTGGAATGAGGTTCCCCCTGAGATTTGAATGCCCTGCCACCCTACTGGTGTTTCAAAGGGCACTGAAGACCTGGTACTTTGTCCAGGCCTTTAGCACATGTGATTGAAGCCCCCTTTTCTCCTCTTTCTTTGTTCCCATCTGGGTTTGTTATCTCTGTCATCTTTGTTCCTTTTTGTGCTGTTTTCTTGTTTTAAATGTTTTTAACAATTTATAAACTGGCCAGAATTGCTGGGAGTCAGGAGGCATGTAACTTTAATATTGTTGTTGCTGTTGTTGTCATCATCTGCATTATTCCTTGGCATTATTTATTTTCTATATCATGCATATTTTTTCTTAGCAGCCTGAGCTGTAGTTTACTTTACAAGTGTTGCATCTGAAAAAAATGCTGTGGATTGATTTGACAGGTCATTAATAAAATATTATGCAGCTAGCACAATAATTTCAAAATTGAACTTTCCTCCCCACTCATAAAACAATCCTTTAAGCCATAAGGTAGTAAATCACAAAAATACAAGTTAACATTCAACAGTTTGCCAGTTTCCTTACAAGAAATGATTTTCTTAAGACTAAGAATGAATAGAAAGAATTGATAACACTAAGGAAGAGATAAAAGTAGTAGGAACCTTAAGTGGAAGTGAGCATCTCTATCTGGGGTTCAAGATACTACAGAAAGAGAAATTGGTGCAGTTGTATATACATACAAGATGGGAACCAACTTCCACAAACTTAGAAAAGTACTAGGTGAGATTCCATGGACAGAAATCCTCAGGTCAAATGGGGTGCAGCAGACTTAGGAACTTTTCAAAAATAAGATACAATATCAATTACAAAGACCATTCCAGTCAGCTGTATAGAGGTCAGCTTAGGAAATAATTGTGAATGCATAGAAAACTTTAAACCAGTGTTTCTTAACCAGGGTTCCATGAGAGGTCACTAGGGGTTCCCTGGGAGATCACAATTTATTCCAAAAAAATTATTTTAAATTTGGGCAACCTCACATTAAAGAAGTAAGTTTCATTCTTTATTTTTAGTTTAAGAACACTGTTAATGCATATATACAGGCCTACACTTGAAACCAATATAATAATTTTGTAACTTCTGGCCTATAGTTGTACCTGAATGTGCAGGGGTTCCCCAAGGCCTGAAAAATATTTCAAGGGTTCCTCCAGGGTCAAAAGGTTGAGAAAGGCTGCTTTAAACTGATCTAAGAATTAAAAGGGACATACAGTCAGAACCAGAAATATTGGAACAAGGATAACTGTTTTGGCATTTGGCCTCTGTACACCACCACATTGAAGTTGAAAGGAAACACACTCAGATAGGAGCAAAGTCAGCTGTAATTCAAGAGGTTGGACCAAAGTGGGGCACTAACCATTCAGGAAGTACAGCCAGTGACATACACACACACCCATCGTTGGTGGCTCATAAGTAAAAGAACAAACCAACATCATTATAAACATAAGGATCGCCTTTAATACCTGGATGAAAATCCTTTGCAGTCAATGACTGCCTGAAGTCTGGAACCAATGGACATGACCAAATGCTGAGTTTCCTCCCTCCAGATGCTTTGCCAGGCCTTTACTGCAGCTGCCTTCAGCTGCTGATTTTTTGTGGGGCTTTCTGCCTTCAGTCTTGTCTTTAGTAAGAGAAAAGCATGCACAATTGGATTGAGATCAGGTGACTGACTTGGCCATTGAAGAACATCCCACTTCTTTGCCTTGCGAAACCCTTGGGTAGCTTTTGCTATTGTGTTTTGGGTCATTATCCATCTGCAGTATGAAGTGGCATCCTATCAGTTTGGCAGCATTTGGCTGAATCTGAGCAGAAAGTATAGCCCTAGACACTTCAGAATTCATCCTGCTGCTTTTATCAGCAGTCAGGTCATCAATAAACACCAGTGACCCGGCTCCATTGGAAGCCATACATGCCCATGCCATAACACTGCCTCCACCATGTTTGACAGATGAAGTGGTATGCTTCGGATCATGAGCTGTTCCTTTCCTTCTGCATACTTTTCTCTTCCCATCATTCTGGTGCAAGTTAATCTTGGTTTAATCAGTCCAAAGAATCTTATTCCAGAACTGGGCAGGCTTTTTTACATGTCTGCTGGCAAAGTCTAATCTGGCCTTTCTGTTCTTGAGTGTCACCAGTGGTTTGCACCTTGTTGTGAAGCCTCTGTATTTATATTCATAAAGCCGTCTCTTGACTGTAGATGTTGACAATGACATGCCTACTTCCTCAAGAGCGTTCTTGACCTGGCTAGATGTTGTGAAAGGGTTCCTCTTCACCATGAGCAGAATTCTGTGGTCATCCACTTTAGTTGTCTTCAGTGGTCTTCCAGGCCTTTTGCTGTTGCTGAGCTTGCCAGTTAATTCCTTCTTTTTCAGGATGTTCCAAACTATTGTATTGGCCACTCCCAATGTTTTTGCTATCTCTCTGATGGGTTTGTTTTCTCAGCCTCATGATGGCCTCCTTCACTCGCATGGACACCTCTTTGGACCTCATGTTGAGAGTTCCAGTGAACAACTACCAAATGCAAATATAACACTCAGAACCACCTCCAGCCTTTTATCTGCTTGACTGGTCATGGGGTACCAAGGAAACAGGCCAAACCTGGCCATGAAGCTTCTTGTCAGCCATTCATTCCATTACTTATGAGCCACCAACAATGCGTGTGTGTGTATGGTACTGGCTGTACTTCCTGAATGGTTAGTGCCCCACTTCTGTCAAACCCTTTGAATTACAGCTGAAAGTCCTGACTTCGCTCCCATCTGGGTGTGTTTCCTTTCAACTTCAATGTGGTGGTGTATGGAGGCCAAATGCCAAAACAGTTATCCTTGTTCCAATATTTCTGGTCCTGACTGTGTACAGAAAAGGGAAGGTAGATGTAATCACCAAGGAAATTTATCAGCAAGTGCCTAAATTTGTAGGAAGAAAGTTAGAATGGTTCAAACAAAAGAATTAAGGCCTGCAAGGGAAGCTAAAACCTAGAAAAATGACTTTCTTGGCTATGTCAGTATTAAAAGGAAGTGGTAGACCAACTACAGGCAGTCCTTGCTTAATGACCATTCGTTCCATGACCGTTCAAAGTTATGACGGCACTAAACAAATGGTAGTTATGATCAGTCCTCGAAGATATGGCCACTTCAGCACCCCAGCATGTGATCAAAATTCAGGAGCTTGGCAGCCCACCTGCATTTACAACCGCAGCATGTGCTTCAACTCTTCCCATACGCCTATCTCCCATCTCTGCCCTGCACTCTGTCACCCTGCCACTTGCAAGGCTCACCTCCTCCATCTTCTTTATCCTGCTGACAAGGAGCACATGGCCAAGGCAGATGTTGGCCCTTTGTGAGGCGGCGGCAGAGTGCAGGATGGCAAAAAAGGCTGATGGGGGTGGGGGGAGATAGGAGGGTGGAAGTTGAAGCAGAGGCGAGCACAGCAGGGCAGGTGTGAGGTCCTTGCCTAAAAACATTGTGGTCCTTGCCTAACGACTGCAACTGGAACTACTGTTGCTAAGCAGTGGAGTCATGTGATGTTTCATCTAATGACCACTTTGCTTAGTGGTGGAAATTCCAGTCCCAATTATGGTCTAAAGAAGAAGAAAGCCAGTTTCAATGATATGATCATCAAACAAATCAATGCAGAGTGCTCACTCGAAGCAGAAATGACTAGGCCAAATTATCCTACTTTAATCACATTATATGAAGACCCAGCTGTCTGGAGAAGGCTCCAAAGCTGGGGACAAGGAAGGAAAGAGAAGAGCAAGGTGGATGCACTGAGTTACACTGGCAATGAGTATACCACTGGAAGATCTGAAGGACCAAGTTAGGAACAGATTGTCATGGAGAAAATCTACCTATGTGATAACTAAGAGTCAATACTAACTTGATGGCACATAATCAGTCAAGATACATACAGAAGAATCATGACAAGTTGGAACAGTGGGCAGAAATCAGCAAGATAAATTTCAACAGGGACAAGGATTGGGGGAGGACCAGCCGAACAAATGAAAAAGGTATGGGTGTATTGGTGAATCATAAATTGAATATGACTTAACAGTGTGATGCGGCTGCAAAAAAAGCAGATGCAATCCTAGGCTGCAAAGCTGTAAGAGCAAGAAAAATCATTGCCCTTCTTTCTTTCAAACAACACCAAGAATACTGCAACTGGTTCTAGGCGCTGCATTTTAGGAAGAACGATGACAAATTAGAGCAGAGGATAGCAACAAAGATGAAAATGTGGCCTGGAAGAAAAAGCTTATGAGCAACCATTGGAGGCCCTCAATAATTTAGCCTGGAGAAGACTGTAGGGAGACATGTTAGTTGTCTTCAAGTATCTAACAGCTGTGTCAAGGAAGAATGGACAAAAATAATGGCTTTAAATAGCAGAAAGCAGATTTTGTCCAGATTTCAGGAAAAAATGGGAGAACTTTAAACAGAAGCTGGGTGGCCATCTTCCAGGGATGCACTGGGCACTACATTTTATGATTCTATTAATTCATAAAAAGATTGCACCAATGGAATGAGGCTTTTCCTTCTAGAATGATGCCATTGGCTTTCATTTCCAGTTAAAAGATCTTTAGTATAGATGGTCCTGGTTTAATGACCACTTGTTCAGCAATGAGTGGCCATCGCAGCACCCTTGCAGTCATGCGATTATGATGCCCAGGTGCTCAGCAACCGGCTCAGATTTCTGACTGCTGCAGTGTCCCATGGTCATGTGATTGTGATCTTCCCTGCCAGCTTCACACAAGCAAAGTCAATGGAGAAGCCAGCAGGAAATCAAAAGTCATAATCACATGAGATCCTTGTTAACAACCTGCACGGTCCTTGCTTAACAATGGTAACCGGGGACTGCCAGAATTACTGTCACTAAGCAGCATGGTCACTTGATGTCGTGCTTTATGACTGTATCACTTAGTGATGGAAATTCCAGTCTCAGTTAACATTGTTAAGCAAAAACCACCTGTAATAGGGAAAGAAAGCCATTTGGAAGCTTTCAGCAACCACAGCAATATATTACACTTGTTGAATTCTTTTCAGGATAAGGGCCAGACTTGGAATTTCCAAGGCATGATAAGGTACATTCCAAAAGAAATGGAAACAAAATGTGATGTAATTTATTCTCACTTACTGTTCATAGTATTAGTCCCCATGCATTATTAATTTTTTTTTCTACCACCTTAAAACACAGCTAAGTGGTAGTACCTAGCTGGCCCTAGTAGTTCTCAAAAAGCTAAGTAGGGTCAGACCTACTAAGTAGTTGGATTGAAGACCTAAGGTAAATCCTAGCCCAACTTACATCCTTGGTATGCATAAAAATATGCTGAAGAAAGCAATGGCATACCAGTTCCATATTTTTTTTTTAATTTACATAGAAATCTCTATGAAGTCACCAATAATTGAATGTGACTTGAAGGAGACTACTCTTTTCTACTTTAGAATTACAATATTCGGGCAACTTTTATACCAAATTTTTGGGGGCTGCAGACTGTGTATCTGTGAGACAGACAAATCAAGTAGCTATGTGCAGTTACTCAGATCTAAAGTAGAAAAGGTGCTTTGGCAGGTACACAGGCATGCTCACTGTATCTGCTGGCATTTCCTTAAAAAAAAGTGTCTTTTCTTAGGGTCACTTCGTAGTTGCCTGGTTCTAAGACAACACTTGTTTGAGTTTAGAAGGCATTTAAAGGGTTGTCACACCCTACAGTCATCTCCTGAATGCAATTGTCAATCTCCACCATGTTAAAAAAAATACCTGCTTGGAATCAAATCTGAAGAATCGCACCCTCTAATAGCTTTTAGAATTGAGCATGCATGTATTTCTTTTTCTCCCTAGATAGTATAAATCAAGCAAATATTCATTCACAATTTTTTGAATGCAGTTAAGAAATGTATCATACTTGGCTGAAAAAAGTACTTATTTTAGTAACCTTACTGAGGATTTTGAATGAAGCCAAGAAACTGACATTAACCTGTACAGATAAGTGATTCAATTATTTTTTAAAAATAAAATCTAACAAAAAATAAATCAGAAAATAGAATGTATGATCAAAGCTGTTCATTTCACTACTTTCAAATTACCACATTAACATCTGTCACTTTCTGCAACACAAACTACTGAAGAAACAGGCTGTTCCACAAATACTTCTCATCATACTTCTGGTATAAATACAATAATAGAAAAAATGGTACTGTGATAAATTGATTATCTTGCAACAGACTTGTCTTTTAAGTGGGAAATATTTAAATTATGTAACAATGAATTTGTGGTAAAATCACCGAATGGAACCTTATGTTTATAGATCTATTTGAATGATTAATTCAATCTGAATATTTAACAAAAACATTCTGAGCCAAGGGTAAGAGAAGTTTTGTTCCCATTTTTATTTTTTTATAATCAATTATCATTACTTATGACTAAGTAATCTTCCATACTCTAAGAATTAAGGTATCTGCTTATTTTTTTATAATCAACAATCATTACTTAAGACTAAGTAATCTTAATTCTTAGAATAAGGAAGATATCTGTTTTTTTCAATGTAAGAAAATGTAAGACTTGAACATTTCTGTGCAGGTTAACTGTTTTTAAAAAATCTCTATTAAATTATGTTTACCAATGGCAAAAACCTCCACAAGTGAAAACATGTAAGGTAAGACCTCTGATTTATAGGTGGTTTGCAAATATCTATCTTCAGAATACACAGGTCAATCCATTATTGTGAACAGGCCAATGGAAATTTTTGCTATAAAAATTATGTGGACTTTGTTTTATAATTTCACTGTTTCTGGATTCAAATATTAAAATAGTAATATAAAAATAGTAATATAATTAAAATTATTTTTCTTTTACACAATATTCAATTACTAAGCACTCTGTTAGCTATTTTCAAAATGACTGTACCTTCTCATGAGAATAAATAGAATTTTATGTCTTTTTGTAGAATGAGCATATGCATGTATTATTTGGTTCTATATAAATTACAGTAAAAGGAGTTACATTTAATATTCCATTAATAAGAACTATGGTCAGATGTAAGGACCACTGCTGGTCTTCAAAGAGATGAGAAGGAATGAAACAAACACCTTTGTTTCCTTAGCAATATGCATAATGTAAGATTTAACTGATGTTTATAAAATTATGAACTATGTGGATATAATTATATTCCCACATTTTCTCTAAGGATTATCTAATGAAATTTATAAGAAGGTTCAAAATAATCAGCATGGATTCACATATATCATATCAAAACTGATTCAGAGAGAAAAACAAGAATATGTAATTGTTATCTCTTATCATGCTCTGCTGGAGATCTTAAGGTCACTGGGCTTTCCTGACTTGCATACAGAATGCTGACAGAACAGACAAACCAATTCTTATTTTCTCAGTACAAATCAAGACAATTGGTACAAAACAAAATGCCTAATCAGAAAATACATACCATTTGACTGCTAAATTTTGTACTTCACCATTTTTATCTTCCAGCAACTTCAAAATCATTTTCACAACTTTCCTTTCACTATCATCATCTAACTTGATAGAATCTTTTTGTAGTTCAGTCATCAAGTCATTTGTTGCCATAAACCTTTGTTTAAAAGAAAATCAATTCAGTTAGCAGTCAGTTTTACATCAGTCTAATAATTAATCTCCATAACTTCAAATATATTATACTTCATGTGAAATAAAGTAATATACTTCCATTCTAGAGAAAAGACTTCATAATAGAAGAAAGAAATGGAGAAAAAAGCCTTTAGCTTTCAGAGAAAGCTTTCAGAGAAAGTCCATTAAATAAATATTTAAATAAGTAGCAACAATGGAAAGCAAAAAAGAAAATGACATTAACTATTTAATTATTCAGATAAATAGTAAACTGAAACACTGATTATGTCTGAAAAAATCAACTACTTCATCATACTACTTGGGGAAAAAAATCACAAAATCAGAGAATTGGAAGGGAGCAGATTGAGTCCATGCCTTTGTTTGATGCATCAGTCTAAACTAGTGTTTTTCAAACTTGGCAAGTTTAAGGTGCTGGGTAAGGAATTCTGGGAGCTGAAGTCCAAACATCTTAAAGTTGCCAAGTTTGAAAAACACTGTGCTTCTAGACTGAAGCACTACAACATCTATCTATCTATCTAGCATCTGTTTTAACACATCCAGCTATTTTAAAGGAAGTCTACCACCTGCCTCATTAATCTGTTTCACTCTTACATTCTGATACATTTTGTATTCATTCATCATCCTTATATATCACTTACATGTTAAATTTTAGATGATTCATAGGAACATCAATGCATTAAACCATATAAAACCAGTCATTAAAATAAATAATACCAAATTAAACACAATGTTCAAAATTGTAAATTGAATAAAAACAACCCTGTGCTCATAGATGTACATACTGTTCCAAAAGCTTTTTAGATATGCCCTGTTTTTACTGCTTTCTATTATGTCATCATTTAGGAGGCCACCCAGATCTCAGGGGAAGCTTGTTTCAGAGGGATGAAGCTGCCATTAAAAACACTGGAGTTCAGCCTTTCAATCCCCATCTCCTGAAGGAGAGAATCTGTAACGACCCCAGTTGGGCTGAACACACAGGATGGCCAAATTCTGTTTGGAAGAGATGGTCCGAAAGATAAAATTACCACTACCATTAGAAAGCTTTTTTTCCCTTAAAATTCAACTGAAATCTGCCTTCCTGTAATTTAACCAGTATTCCATGTCTTGTACACTGGGCTGACAGAATTTATATTGATAAAAAACAATTTTTCTATATGCCATTTCCCTAGACACTTGAAAGATGCTATCATATTCTCATTCCCTGTGTTTTTTTAAGGCTAAGCATATCTACTTTCTCAAACTCTCTTCACTGGACTTAGCCATTCATTCCATGTGTTCAGGTTTCTCTAAATCCCCATTTCAACCAAAGCACTAATCTCAGCCTGAAATACACTAATTGTAGGTAAAGAAGACCCATTAACATTTTAAAATGTAAAATGGATTAAGTAAACTTGAGAACATAAATATGGAGACATATGCACATATACACACACACACAATATAAAATCACATACAGGTAGTCCTTGACTTACAACCATTCATTCAGCAACCGTTCGAAGTTATGACAGTGCTGAAAAAATGACTTATGACTGGTCTCCGAAGTTATGGCTGTTGCAGCGCCCTTGAAATCACATGATCAAAATCCGGGCACTTGGCAGCCTGCCCACGCTTATGACCGCAGGGGTGCTTCAACTCCCCCGACCCATCTTCCCCCCATCTCTGCCCGTTTGGGTGCTCTGCACTCCGCCACATACCCCTGATGCCCCCCACCACTGCCTGCCACTGACCTTTGCTGTCTTCTTCTTCCTGCTGGTGGCCCAGGATCCAGGTGCTGGGCGAGGGTGCAGCCCTGGGATGTGTGGTGAGCGCAGCAGAGCCTTGTCTGTCTAAGACAGTTTGTCAGGCTGCACAAGGAAGGAGACAGTGAGACAGCAAGGTACAGTACTCTCTGTTGACAGGTGAGGCAGGAGAGCCAGCTGCAATTCCCCAGGTGAAGGTGGAGGCTGTGTGGGAGGTGCTGTTTGGGGTGGCAGCAGAACTGGAGGAAGTGGAGGGAGGCGAGCTTCTCTGAGGTGCAGCATGCGCTCTGCAGCTTGTGTTGGAAGTGCACCCCAAAAGCCTCACCCCAGGAAGTGCCTCTTGTAAAGCCTCACGAATGGCTGGCAGCTTCCATCATGAGTTGTAGAGTGCACGCTGGAAGCACCTCTGGAAGCCTTGTCCCTGGAAGCACCTCCTGCAAAGCCACATGAACAGCCAGCAATGTGCCAGCTGTTCATGAGGCTTCGCAGGAGGCAGTTCCAGGGGCAAGGCTTTTGAGAAGCACTTCCAACACAAGCTGCAGAGTACACGCTGCACCTCAGGGAAGCCCCCGTTCCTCCGCTTCTTCCAGTTCTGCTGCCACCCCAAACAGCACCTCCCACAAAGCCTCCCCTTTCATCCAGGGAGCCGCTGCCAGTCTCTTGCCTCACTGGCAACAGAGAGTGCCACGCCTCGCTGTCCTTCTACCTTCTCTCCAGCCTGGCCTGGCAAGCTGTCTTCGGCAGACAAGGCTCCACTGCCCTGCCACACTCACCACACATATCCCAGGGCTACACCCTCACCCAGCGCCTGGACCCCAGGCCAGCAGCAGGAGGAAGACAGCAATGGTCAGCTGGGGGCAGCAGTGGCAGTGGGCAGCAGGGGAAGGTGGCAGACGCAGAGCAACCAAAAGGGCATAGATTGGGGAGGGGGAGAGATACGTGGGTTGTGGGAATTGAAGCGAAGGTGAGCATGGCAGGGCAGGAGAAGCATGAGGTTCTGACCTAACAATGGTGCTGTCCTGGCCTAACAACCGCAACTGGGACTACTGGAACTGCTGTCGCTAAGCAGTGTGGTCACATGATGTTTCACCTAATGACTGCATCGCTTAGCAACAGAAATTCCAGTCCCATTTGTGGTCATAAGTTGGATGACCTGTACAGTTTGTAAATTAAATATTAAGTTGCATGTTCCACCTATAATTAGGTAGAAATAGGGGAATAGCATAAAAGCTAATATTAAAGTGGCTAGGAAAAAAAGAACTGCTAATGATAATGAGATACCAAGGAATCTCACATAAGCTGAGTTGGTAAAGTATCTTCAAAAATTAAGGTTTTAATAGGTGACATTTATTACTGCTCTCTGCATGACTCTTTAATAAAAGTTGCAGTGGGAAACTAGAGTTGATTCAGTCTTCTTGTCTAGCTGAAGGATGATCTAGCCATGTGACAAACTGTGGACTCTACGTGAACTTAAATTTTAGAAAAAATTAATGAACAGTCTGAAAAAGGTCTATCCCTCTCCAAAGATGAATATTCCTATGAACATTCAGAGTAGGATTTATTAACAACAGAGGGTTATGGAAATGTAACCACCTTAGAAATCCTTATTTATTTATCAAATTTGTCACTGCCCATCTCCTCCCACCAGAGGAGGGACAAAGCAAGCTGAGCACTCTGCCCAATCTTATTATTACTGGAGGAGCAGAAAAGAATCTGTCCACATAATTACATACCATTGTGTTTTCCTTTATAACATTTCAAATTTAAGCTTAACACCTTCTTAAATTATTGGTAAGATATTAAATAATACCTCTAAGATTATCACCAAAAGAATTTTTACCACTGTTACATTCAACTTGAATGCAATTAAAACCTATTAAATGTGTTATTTTTTTCCCCTGTAAAATGACAGTAAGTTATGACTTGCAGTTATAAAAACCTATTCTGTTCAACAAGGGCTAAAAGTAAGTCCCCTTATGTACATATTTTGAAGAAACATTTAGGGCTTTTTCCAATTTGATGTTATCCAGATGTACTAAAATCACAACAGAAAGAATTAAGGGCATATGTGGCAGTAGCAGTCATCCCACTGCAGAAGGATGTCCATGTTCTATTAAAAATGTAATTTGGAAGCATTTATGAGAAAAATAAATGCCCAATTTCCCTCATGTCTTCAAAGTTTCTTTTTTTAAGATAAACTTCTTCTCCGCTATTAGAAAGAAGCCAGAATAAGGAAAGTTGACAATATCACACAGAAAAACAATAGGTATAAAGAGCCCACGTCTTCTGACCATGGGTATGTAGTACTATTTGAACAAATGCTATAATCATGACCTTAAATGTTTGCCTCCTTCAACAATCACTCTGAAAATGATATTGTTTTTTTAAATGGCATCCCTTCTCATAGGCACAATGTACAGAAGCGTAATACATTTGAAAAAGGAGAGAATGAAAAGGCTTGCAAAAGCCTGCTAAACATGTGGGAAACCTGTAATATACATGCATTTTTTAATTTTGTATTTTACTACTGTTTCACTGTGTAATATTTTATGTGTATTATTATGATTGCTATTACCTGTCCTGAGCACTGTATGAGGGGAAGGGATAATACAAACATAATTGTAAATATTAGATGAGTACTTCCATGCTTCTTTTACGTCAAATATCCAACTTTCTTTTAATTAATCACAAAGTGACATCACTTCAGATAACAGTTTAAGTTTACTTAATATTTTAAAATTTTTCTGATATTAAGACCTACACTGGTCTTACTTCATTAAAATCTAAAATAATACATTTATAAATCTGACTAGTTTGAGTTTGGTAGTGACACTGGTGAAGACACAACTATGTCATAATTAGTACTGAAGCTGATGCATACAAAGCTACACCACAGTTAAACTGTGGAAAATGAGAGTTAATGCATGGTAAGGAAAAATGAAGTATGTATTTGATTCTATACTGAACTTCAGGAAACACGAAGTACTTCATATGTTGTGTGTGTGCGCGCGCATATATATAAATATATATATATATAAATAAACAAGTTGTATATAACAGTAAGCAAGTGAAAATATAAAATATTGGAAAAAAGAATATATGAACTGGGCAGCTACATGTTAAAAGATACTCATAGCCAAATGACAGAAGAATAATCAGGGAATATCTGCAGTTGGCTCACATGTATTTTCAACAATGAGTAACTCTATAACTAGATAGCAAAAGACTGATCTTCATATCAAGTCAAAGTAGCTATAATCCTTCAATAACTTAACCATCATTAAGAGATCAGGGTCAGGCCATCCTAACTCCAGGATCTCCTAAAAAGTTCTCTCCATTTTTCTGACAATGCTAATTAAAATATAACTACAGATTATTAAATTTGCACAAAATATGGCAAAAATTACTTCGTGCAAACCACTATCTTATGGTATCAACAAATATCAGTATCATAATATAATAATGAGGATCAAAGCTTGGACTCATATTTCTGGCTGTGAGGTGATTTGTTTAAGAATGATTTATTGAATAACCTATAAATAGCTAAGTAATATTCACAGTTTTCAAGGTCACTGGATTCACACACAACACACTAAGATAAAAATGAAACAACTTTTAGTGCTATCTGCTATACTAAAAACAATTTGCATATTACTACTTACAGTATGTTCGAATGCATTCCCAGTAGGAATTTCATTCTGCACAGTTTGTAATTAATAATTTAATGGAATCAATTCTGCCAATGAATAGCAAACCTTAAGAAAATACCAGTATTAATGCCTTCTTTACTATAAGATATGCTTAACAGTTACAAATGATCAATCACTGTCCTGTCTATACTGAGGTATCATGACATACTGTAGTTGATTAATGTCCTTTTAACATAAAAATAATTTTCTATGTCCCTATCTGATGATGCTAAGTGAAGAGAATCATTTATTTCACTCAGCAAACATGCAGAGGGGGAATTTATAGATATATCAAACTTCTGTAATAAAAACTGGGAATATATTCTGAAGAATAATATCAAAATATATTAGAACAGGAAAAATAAGGCTGCTTTAAATTATGCATCAGATATACTTCAGCCCAACATTATACCTTTTTTTCAGAAAAAGTGTTCCAATTAATTTAATCTATAATGGCAAGATTTTCAGCAGCTTGCAAAACTTTTCTTATTTTACTGCAGTATTAAAAATATTAGTATACAATCTGTCATGCGCAGCAGCCTTGGTTGGGATATACACTTAAATCCCTTTGCCTCTTACCAAATGAAAAAGAAGTGAGGTATTGTAATGTTCAAAACCAGTAACATCTGTGTCTAAGCCAAGATTTCAAGTAGTTCAAACCAAAATTCAGTATTTATTATAATTTCTTAAGATACATGTTTCAATTGTTAACACAAGGAAAGTTATATTGATACATTAGAAACAAATTTCAAAGAGATTAAAATTTCAGAAAGATGCTGAACTAATCACAACGGCTTCTCCACTCTATATACACAAATTAAAACATGTTGTTTTACCAGACATTTTAACTAGGATTGAAAATTAAAAACAGAATCGGCTACAATCTAAACAAAAGTAACAATCCTGCTGGCAGAAAACCGGCTTCTATAACAAATTACAGAGTACAAAAGTGACAGAGAGTGCAGCAAAGAGAGGGAATGGGATTAACAAACTTCCAGACAACTTTCGGGGAAGAGGGCCGCCTCAAGGCCTGGCTCCAAATCAAGCCCTGCGGATTCTAGGCAAGCCATAATATGGCCAGGGTCCGGGCCTTAAGTTCTCCTGCTTGACGGGCCTCAAACCAGGCAAAAGGCAGGTTGGGTGGGGCACAACCACTCAAGGTAAAGACAGAAGCAGCTCGGGCCTGCCCGCTCCAACGCACCCCAACGAGAGAGAGGTGGGGACAGTCCTTTGGCATGAGGAGACGGAAACGCTACCTACTCAGTAGTAGGCAGGCCAGCCTCGGCCTCTTACCTGAAGTCCTTGTCACTCGACGTCATTTTCTCCAGCAGGTTGGAGATGTGGTACGAGGCACTCGCCATGATGATGGTCCCAGTGAGGGAAGCGTTTGGCCGGCTCCACGTCGCCCAGTGCTGTGTGCGGGGGAACGAAAAGGTGAAAGTGGGGAGCGAGGGCTCTGCCTGGCAGGAGAGTGGCGGCGCCTGCTTGGCGGCGTTGAGCCGTGCTTTCCCCGAGGCTTTCCCCGAGGCGGGGGCGGGACACGATGAGGAGCGGATTAACGCGCGCGCTGTGGGGAGATCAGTATCATCGCCAGCGGCTGCTACTCGCGCGGGAAAAGGCGAAGGACAATCGCGAACGATCTCGCTCAGGCGAATGGAGGCGGACGTAAAGTCCCACCGTCTGTTGCCTCGCGCGAGGACCTAAGGTCAGAGTTCAAAGAGGGCCTCGCCAACGTCGCTCTTCCCAGCCTCCGATTGGCTTCCCATGATAGCGTAGACGGCCTGATTCACATGACGTTTGCGACGTACGCGACGCAGAGCGTGCGCGAGCAGGATGGCTAGTAAGCGAGACGAGAGGAAGGGCGTTCAGTGTAACGTGCGAGGCGTTTGATGTCTTCTGGAAAGTAGAATTTCGTTTACCGGACACTTGGGGGGGTGTATTTGTATCAGAATTAGGCAATACGATTTAAACTGTTTCTGAACGATCGTTTTAGATACGAATAAATACGGTGTATAACACACTTCGTTATTTTATTTAAAGAGAGGCAGCTTGGTATGTTATACATTGCTGCAATATTAAAATGCATGCTAAAAACATGGGAAACAATATGCTGAATTTTTTATTCTTTTATTTTTTATTCTAGAGTGGGTTGGGCTGAGAGATTTGCTTTGTATGTTGTGTTACACTGTGTTTCATTTAACCATAGTTTGGGGTTCACAAAGCATACTAAGCCACAAACCTTAATGGCTGGGCTCATGTAATATGCAAACAGAGAGACTTTCTGCCTGAAACTGGTGCCCTAGGCAAATCACAGAAGTGGTATTCCACTTGCAGAAAAATTAATTGTATTTTAAATTTGAATTGTTTCTTTCCAAATTCGTTGTCTACTTTATGACCTTGGAGACTGCTTAGTTCACCTATATGACTGGGCCATCCTGCTAAGCTAGAAACAGAAAAAAAATTTGCCTTAGAATGGTGGATAAATCTTGTTACAATGACTTGGCCCTAAATCATCTGACATGTTTTATAGTTGATTAGTGATCTAAACCTGACCCCCCCATCTCTGCTGAAGAGCATAATTCAAAGGGGTAATTCTTTGTAAGCTGTACTTCCTATGTAAATTGTTCTTTTCAATTTGGAGTCAAAGATTGTAGTACCTTCAGAAAATTTAACAACTTAATTTTTAATTTTCCTGATTTAAAAATTTTTTAAGCTCATGTTCTTACTACCATTATTTTATTTGTTTGTTTGTTTGAGTTTATTAGCCACCCAACTCCAGTGGATCTCATCATAATGGATTAGATCTGTTCTATGCATTCTAAGATTTTCATCCTTGGTTTTCTTATAGTAATGAGTTCATAACTAAGCTTTGAGAACTTGTGTTTGAAGATGAACATTAAACAGTATCAGCACTTCTGGTGATATGAGAAGCTGTTATCAGCTGTCTAATCAGATTAGTATAATAATGTGCCACAAGCATGTAACAAAAATTTAAAATGTGCAGAACTAATGACATCAAAAAGCTATATCAAGCAACACAACATACAATTATTTATTTACTATATTTCTATACCTCAATACTTGTAAAGGATTTGCAGCATTTTACACTTAACAATAATCTAACAACCACAAGGTTACTATAAAAGTATAAAACTCAACCATACTGATTACTAGGCATCCCAACTGACAAAATTTTAACTCTTAAAGGCCCTTCTGTACAGCTTAGTTTTAACTGTCTTTTTGGCAGTCAAGAGTTCTCACGGAAGATCAGTGCCCCAAATCTCGCATGGGGGAGGAAACCTCAATGTTCCTATCCAGGCCTTGCATATCGGACAAGTAGATTTAAGGAGATGGTCCTCCAGATATCCAAGCCATATAGGGCTGTATAGGTAAAAACTAAAGCTGCTAATTGTACCCAATTATGTTTCAGTAATTTTAACAGTTGCCTGAAATGCAGAGGTGACTGGTTCGAAACTGAACATAAAACACTTGAGAGTCAGTGTGGCATTGTACTAGGAGCAGACGGACCCAAATTCTAGTAGCTGTGGAAGCCTACTGGATGCCTTTGTACAAGTCACTCCCTCTCAGCTCAACCTACCTTAAAGGTTTGTTGGTTTCTGGAAAGTAGTATGTATGCTGCCTTGAGCTACTGAATAAAAGGCAAGATGTAAATATAATTTATCTGCAAAAGGTAGGATATACGTAAATCAATTGAATTAATGAATAAATATCCAGAAACCTACTGGAAGCGAATGCAGAGTTTGAAGTATCGCCAATATATGCGAGTAGCAGCTCTCACCTGCCAACCAACAGGCTGCTGTGGTTTGCGCCAACTGCAGTTCCAAGTATCCTTCAAAAACAGCCCCATGTACAACACATTGCAGTAATCCATACAAGAGATAACAAGGACATGTGCTGCTATTGCCAGGGCATATAAGTGCATATATAAAAATTAGTTGAAGGATTCAACTTTTGTTTCCTAATTGTAAATATTATGGCTATGTAAGTTTTGAATGGGTGCTTTGCTTCAGCAGTGAAGCATCTCTTCGAAGATGCTTTATGAAGCAGTTCCTCTCCTTGGCTCTTGGAAGAATGAAACTGCTTTGTGGCTTCACTTTGCTCCTATGGCTTCATTGATCAAATGCAAATAACTTAAAGCAAGTAAAGGTTTAAACACCCACTTCTTTAAACGGAAGGTAAGCAGAAAGAGGGGAAAAGAGAAACAGCTTTAAAGAAAAAAAGCTCATCTTCTATATAAATTGTTCACACCATGATATTGCTAAACAAAGTTTTAATTATTTATAATCAACCCGGTTTTTAGAGTACATGGGAGAGAATATAACAACACTTGCTATACAGAGAGAGTTCTGCAATACTACAGTAGCAGGAAATGAACTGATAAGACCAGAGATAACACCAACATAAGAACTCAAGAGTTTATTATTTTGAGGTAGCGACAGAAAAATTTTCAAACTCTATTTATCACCAAAACAAACTTATGTCACTTCTGACCAAATAAACTCAGTTTTACCACAGCTTCCTTCAGCACTTTAAGTAGCCAGAAGAGGCTTTAACCGTTTGTTACATTTCGTTTGCCAGAGAATGAGCAATATTTAGCGCCACTTCGAGGCAAACTATGTTATTGATGGAGGTCAGCATGACATGTAACCCCTCCATGCTGCAAAGGACATCTCAGAGGCAAATTTGGCTACCTTGTATAGGCCTACTGAAAATGATGGTGTACCCAAATGAGGTAAGGAGTGCTAATATAATGTATCATTCCACCCTGCATAAACGCTAGGATCTGGCTGCAGTATTTCTCTATCAAAAATGTAGACAAAAGCAAACCAAAATGTGGACAAATGGTTAGTCAGGATTAATATGAAAAAGATTAATAAATTGTTACTAGTAAAACTAGATAGTGTGATAGATCCTACAGTGGCTATGTTCATGTTATCGATTAAACCGTGACTTGTTTTGTCATTTATTATCAAATAACCATAAAAGTTTTCAGGCCTTTTGGCTGTAAAATAAAATTTGATTTGATTTTTGAATAATCATAAAAACTTTGGGTCAAACTATAAAAATCTACAGAAGTTGCTACCAAAGTATAATTATTTACGGTAACAGGAGAAAATATTAATTAGGTTCCTAGAGTGTAATTGTATTTGTTATACTTAATTAAATAGAAATGTAATTTAATCTAATCTTTTCTTGGTTTCCTCTCCTCTTAACTGACAGGTCACTGATTGTCTCCAGAAGAGTTGCTAAATTCATTGCAGTTGTATCACTATCAGACTCTTAATTGTTTAGCTATTTTGGTAGCTTGAATACTTTTTATTTTGTCTGCCTTTTGAAGAAGGCCAGGTCAGGGAACAGACAATACAAGGACTAAAGCCTGTCAGAATTCCCTTCTGTCATCTTTTATATCAATCAGAATCAAGGTGGGGTTATCTTGAGTTTATTTCTCATCCCCTCTTCTTTCCTGGGACCCAGTTGACATTTACTTAAAGGTTCTTGCATTCTTTCTTCAATGTTATCTCTGCTACATGTGTATATTTTTGTCTATACCTTTTGGATGTCTATGAAGGGTCTATCTGTTGTCTGGCATGTGTATGTTGGTCTTTGATTAGAAAATTAATTAATTGAATAACATATATAACCAGAGTGATTTGATTCAAATTATATGCTAAGGGCCTTTCGCCATAGCTCTGTTAGTGACAGCTATCCATTTGTATGCTGGCAGAAAACTCTACCAGCATAAAATTTGCTGTCCTGAATGACCATCCCTATTCATACCATGATTAGAAGCAACTGATAAAATTTCCAAACCACAAACCAGCAAACCATACTATGTTTGTGTGACATAGCACAATGCACCAAAGTGAGTATTGAACTGGCCCAAGATGATTAAAGAAACTGAAAGCTTCTCTGGATAGATTTAGTGCAGCTCTTTGTGTAGCTATTATTTTTAAAATGATTGGGGAAAAAAATAAAATCTTTAGTGACCTAGTTGGAGTTCACTTCATCTATCTCTTTTTGCCATACTTTCACCCATAGACATTCCAGTACAGCTATAGGGGGATGGAAAAGAAAAGAACCCCAATTTTACAGATATTTTTCCCTACTGTCTCTTTCCCCAGAATCCAAGAGAGGATTTTTTCAAGGTACTGTATATCTTCCTTAAAGTTTGGGCAAAACAAGAAATCCCAGTTTAGCTAGGTTACCTTAGAACTAACTTTTGATACAATGTGTAGTTAAGGTACTCTATTCTTTTTCCCCAAAGTTTATGTTTAAACAATCTGGATTGGTATGTAAATGCAGTCCTAATTATTTCAGTATGATATGAAAGCCCCTCCACCCCCTGCAAACTAGCCATCAGTTCCAACTGTCATAATGTAAAGGCTTGGTTTAAAAAACCCCATGGCTAACATGGTGTGAACAAATAGCAAACAATTTCAGTCTTTCTTCAATCCTGTTTTTTTTTAGCTCTAAATAAAAAAACCAAAAGGAGCAGAGCTATCCATGCCAAAATGTTCTGTCCAAGCAGAGGTGTTGAGGGGAGGGGGAACAAATGATGAAAACAGACTTGTATCATTGTGACATGAACTCTACCCCTTCTCGACGTGCATCAACATTACGTACAACAATGATGGGACAGAGCTTGCGCCATGACGGCATGATACTGCTTCCATCATTTTGATGAAACCATTGGATCCTATGGATGCTTCTGCACTGAAGTCTTTGAACCTTCATTTACTTCTCTATGCAATTATCTCAGAAACTGGACTAAGGGGAAGCAGGAAGATTCCACGCAACAGAGGCTTATGGGAAAGGAATCACCTCTGATAGATTTTTTAAAAATTCTTTCTCATTTCTAGAAACAACTGTTAAAATATTCAGATCAGATGTTAAAGTATGCTTCCAATTGAGTTTGGAGGAGAAGCTGGTATTAAATACAAAAAAACTAACTTGCATCCTTAAGATAATAACTACAGTAATCTGTGCTGTTCTTAAATTATATATTTGGCCTGTTTCACAAATCTATTGAGCCAAAATGTTGCTTATTGTCTTGTTCACATGCTGTATTAAGATACACTCAGTTATTTTTAGACTTATATGTCATACAAATTTGAAACTTGGGTAAAATTGTAATTAAGATGAGGCATTTTAACTGTAGTTTTTGTCCAAGATTTGTTCTACATTTGCTTGCTTTAATTTATTTCACTGCAGGAATTTTTGTTCCACTATTCATATGCAATATAAGCTCTCTGTGTCTGTTTGTGTGTGTTTATGTAGTCTTCACTATTTCATCGAATGTGCATTACTGTATTCAAAACAGGTCGGTGTGTTAGCCCATGTTCCTATGGAGCCTTGGCTCTATCTACCTGTCTGTTGGGATAATAACAATAGAGGTTCCTGGCTTATTGCTTGTGCTTTTATTTCTAATTGCTTCCTGAATGGCAGATATTTTTTGGTCACACAGATGTCCATACAGACAGAGTGGATGGATATTCCTTTGTGCAGTGTGCTATTTTTAACTGTCTGAAGTCATTTTGGTCAACCTAAATCAAAGCGTGACAGAGAAGATATTTTTAGCAGACAAAAAATTATTATTAATATTTTAGAGTCATTGTTAAAGTTGGCACTTTAATTTATAGTGTTCAATATAGATAGCATTAAACTTGGGGATTATAAGTTAAAAAATGCAGGTAGTGTTTTTGTTTCTTTTATAAGAATATTTCTATACTGTTCTACTTTGAATAAGTCAAGTTGGTTTACATAGAAGAAAAAACTATCACAACATCAGAACATAATACAAGAATAGAAGCAAGCACAGCCGAAGTCCACCATCTGCACTAAAAGCTCATTGGAACAGGATGGTTTTTACTATTTTTGCAAGCAAGATGGAATCTGCCCAAGCTTAGTAGGCAAGGTATTCCATAATATGGGAGCTCATTGCTCTTCCTCATTTTACATTGTGTGTGTTAGGGACTGGATCAGCCCCTCATAAGATGAATGTACAGGGGAGGCTGGTTCTTGTTGGAAAGACAATCCTACAAGTATACTGGCACTTTGAATTAGGTCCAGAAGCATATTAGTAACCTGTGCAGTGATCTCAGCAGAGATGTAACACTGCTAAAGCTACTTCCTCCCTCCAAGAGTAGGGCTGCTTCATTTTGAACCAACTGCAGCTTCTGGGTTCACTCCCTGTATCCTGGTTCCAACAAAAGTCCTTGACCTTGATTGCCAATGCTGTTTCTGTCCCATGGTCAGACATGAATCTTGACTGAAAGGGTTTTAGATAATTAATTCCCTCTAGGATTCTCTGTAGCTGGAGCCCTGCCAGCTTCTCCAAAATCCTCCCCAAATAGGGAAGATCAGAGATTGGGTGAAAGTTGTCCAAACAAGGCTAGACATCTCTCAGATGTCCTCTTCAGAACAGGATATACCACTGCCTCCCTGAAGACAGGTGAGACTTCCCACTTCCTCAAAGAGACATTTGCAGGTGAAGCAAATCATATTTCAATGAAAATTCATGGTATTACCTTCTATGTTTCCATGTTTTCAGCATACATTCCTAAAGGTATTAATATAATAGCAAACCAATGGTTTGGCTCCAGAATCTGTTTCCCATGGACAGCAGGGCTCTTTTCATCTATGGATGTCTTTTGTCCAATGAAGCATCTTTGCTGATGGAATAGGGATGGAAGAAACATTGGCCAGTTTCCCCTTCCCTACAATTGCTTGCATCTCCCAACAATATAATCAAGGTTGGAAAAGGGGAATAATTAGCATTAAACACTAAAGTGAGCAAAATGGAAGAGGTCTGGTTTCCCACAAGTTTCAGCAAAGAGACCTGGAAACCGCATTGCAAGAATAAAGTCTATGGGATCTGGTTTGAGGGAAAAGCCAGTAAGTGCTATATTTCTACAAAGTATTCTATACATAGAATAACCACACATGTAAGATATATTTATAGTTAAGCTGTTTGAGCTTGTTCTTAGTATTTTTTATTGATAGAAGTATTTGTACTCTGCCCCATTTCAAAGAGCCAGTGTGGTTTACTGTAACTTTTAAGATAATAGAACAAAACACCACTGTGCAAAACACCTCAGCAAAGTCTCCCCCACCCCATTAACAACAACAATCTCATCAAGAAAATCTGGATGGAGTCAGGCAGCCTATAAAATAAATGTTTAAAAAACACACATACAGCCCCTCCACACTGTTGCTGAGAAAAGCCTAATGGAGAAAAAATGGTCTTTGAATACCTGGTGAAAGTCTAGCAAGGTGGGGCCTCCATGAACCTCAAGGAAGGTTGTTCCACTTGAGAAATGATGCTTTATGCTCTCCTGTAAAAATGAACCCATTAATTAGCATTGTTATTGTGCTCATGTAGAAAGATTTTCACTGTTGCTGTTGATCCCGTGTCTTTGCCATAGAATCAGGTTACTAAAGTTCTGTGAGCTTAAGGGGGGTAAGATTAGTATTTTTTAGTTAATGATGATATTTAAATAACATGCTTATCCATGGTAAACTTAATAATGATTCTGTATTCACACAACACACCAAAACATAAATCAACCAATTTAGTTGGGTTTGTAGTACATGGTAGGCTAAAACGTGATTAGCTAGTTTCTGGAAATGTTACTGCTGTGTTTGTACTTGTGCTAAGCTAAAAGTTATGTTAACGAGCACATGAAGCCATTTTAACTCTGTTTACATTATGGTTTACTAAGTTGTCTGAATCTGGCCACATTTTGGGGTTTCCAGAAACCAGGATCTTCATCAAATTTTTAATGGGTCACAAATGATGCTTGTTTCAGATATGGATAATGCAGAATTCAGTAATCCTAAGCCTTGGCTAAGAGTCATGCACAACCCAGAGTAAGATGTAGCATGCTTATTTAGTTGAATTGTCATCCTTAGTGTGTCATGCAAATGCAGCCTTAAAAAAACAGTACCAAAGAATTCTATACACCTTGGCCTCAAAGCTTTAAAAAGGGAACAGAGATTGGTGGTAGAAGCTAGATAAACTATGGTTTGGAACAGGGCTCTCATTTCTTTTCCATCAGAAATGCCAGCTGGAGCTGACGAGGGAAGTGGATTGGCACCCCTGCCCAATGTGGTTCTGTCTCAGGACAGGCACAAACATTGTTCTGGATGGAAGAAATATATCATAGGAATTGTTTAGGAACCTGTACGCTATACATTCCTTTCTCGTTTCTCTCTCCACTTCTTAATGTTTTTAATTCATAGTCATTCTTCTATGTAGGAGCTCTGTCATGTATATGATCACTGGGGTCTTGATTCTTAATAACTGCAGAGAAATAGTTGAAATGTTATGTTAATGATCCCTCAGAGTGTTTGTTATACAGGGCCACTGTTTTATTTGTCTGGACCCAACTCTCAGTATTTAGAACTACGCTCATTCTTCTGTTTCTGTTTCTCAACACATCAGTGTCTCTTTCCTGGCTCTAAGCTTCTCTTTAGATAAATTCCTGGCATCATTACCTATCAACAACCATATACTTTAGCATTAGATTCAGATTTGAATCTGAATCTGAAAATGCCTATTTCTTGACATTGGTTGCAGTTGAACATAGAAATTTTTAAGACGGTTTTTTAAAATCTCATCACTGTAACACCCAAATAATTGATAATCCAAAGTTTAAGTAGCTGTTAAGTGGCTGTTATTAATTCTACTCTTATTCTTAACAATGGGACTCTAAGCTGGATATCGAATCAAAGCTCCCTTAATCATTTGACATTATTAATTTCAGCTGATAATTTGGCCCACTTGGAGCTGAGTCCAACATTTTTCATGCAGGCATAGAAAAGTTTTCATAGTTAAATTAATATTGATATAAATGCCTGACATTGTCTATCCCACAGGCTCAGTTTTCCAGCATGCATTCAGCTTCTGCTTATGCAGCATGAGCTGAGCAAAGTAGATCATCTGATTAGGCTTTTCTCTTGGAGAAGATTTTGCTTTAATCTTTTTCATTAAGCAAATATTTTTTTCAAAGTTTGACATGTGGCTTAACTGTATTCAGGGAAGTGTCTGCCTGCAGTTCTAATTCAAAATAAAACCTCGTTCTGATCCAGAAATTTGGATGATGGGCTCATTCAGAGGAATTATGTTGTCTTTGCAGGACCAGAGCTCTGATCTAATGCTTAGGTTATATGACCAGGATAGAAGGCAAAATCAGCTGTTTGTGCAGCAACTTGCATTGTCTGTTCTCAAAAGTTCTGTTGTATAAGCTGGACATTCTCAAACTTTCTCAGTTCATGGCACCCTTAATGTCTCAGTAGTTTTTTTAATATAACTTTATTAAAATTCTACCCATAAAATATACATAGAAAAACAATACATAAACACATACAAAAACATAAACCTACAATTACAAAAATAAATGTTTAACTTAAAAAAAAACAATAACCCACTTCCACCCTTCACTTTCCTCATGGATCCATCAACCATTTCTTATTCTTTTATACCACTGTAGTCACTATTTAAATTTTATGTTATCTCCCCTTATTTAATCTGTAAAACCCTTTAACACCAAGCTATTTTTTCTACTTTTGTGATATAATCCATAAACAGACTCCAGTCTTTAATAAAAAACCTCTGTAAATTTCTTTCTCACTAGACCCCTTCAGTTTTGCCATCTCCACCAAATCCATAACTTTAAATATCCAATCTTCAACATTTGGAGCTTCTTTATTTCTCTATTTCTGCACATATAATATTCTTGCCACCATAATCATATATGACAATAAGACACCATGCTTTTTACTCAGTTCTTCTTCCACAAGTCCTAGTAAGTATACTTCTGATTTCATCTGAAAAGGGATTCCCATTATTTTCACCGATGACCTGTGGATTACCCACCAAAATTTTTTGGCCACTTCACAAGTCCACCACATAGTGTCTCAGTAATCTTTTCATGGTGCCCCAAGGCTAAAACTGTGAACTACCTCAAGATAGTAGTTCATGATCCTGCAGCACCCCTGTGAATTCACTGTGGTGCTCCATGATGCCATGGCTCACAATTTGGGAACCACGGGTATAAGCCTTTATAAAAGGAATATACAGTTGGTGGGATGGATAGAATATACGTGTCCTGCTTGCTGTAAACATGATGCTGTTGTGGATATTGCAATACAGGCACTGATTCCCAAACACAAGACTGCTAAGCATAAGTCAAGCAAATAAAATCCAGAATTAAAGAGAAATTATTTTAAATTATAATCTATAAACTATAAGCATACATATGCATAGGAAGATATTTATCAAAACTGATCTGGATATAAGTAATACTTATATTTTTTTGTTGAAACAGATGGCACGTTTTCAAATAAGGTTGCAATCCTATTCCCAAGTATGTGTCTGTAAATCCAACTGAAATTCAGTGGTGCTAATTTCATAGTAAGTATGCAAGAGACTATGCTATAAAGGTTTTTAGGATTGTCAGGTAAAAATCTGAATAAATTATGCTGAAATATTCTCTGCCATTATGTGTGCTTTTAATAAATTAAAATGAAGATAAATCATTAATAAAGTTAACATCTGGGTATTCTGTCCCAGTAGTTCATTAGTCAGTTACTCTCAGATATTGTTAAAGTAATTAAAAGATGCATCTACTGCTTTCAGAGAAAAGCATTCTCCCAATGTAGCTCCTAATCATTAAATGTATCTTAAAAATACAAAAATAATGAACTTACATAACAGCATAAAACAGATCAAATCAAGTATATAATCCATAAAGCAATTAAATACTTTAAAATGTTGGATAATGGAAGTTTCTGTCAATTTATCACTTCGAACAAAGCAGATTGCAATAAAATCTTTATAAGTTGCTCGAAATATTAAGAAGGTACTAACTATATTTTCCTTAAGGACGTTCCATACTTATGGAATTCCATCAAATGTCAAGATACAATAGATTTTTTAAAATTGCTTCTGTGCAGGTCCCTTTAATACTCATTCTCTGTTGATGTTTTATTAAAGCATTATAAATCTAATGTTAAGGCAAGAACGTTCTGTTTTAAAGGCAGCAATAATGTAGCAATGGTATCAATAATCAATTAGCCACCATATGCAAAGGTGTTATTGAGGAGCTTACTTACTTATCTTGTCCTTCTCTTGTCCAAATCTCAGTTTTCATATGTACTGCAGTATTTTTTAAGCTAATCAGAGTGCTGCAGGATTACCCTGACTCTACTTCTGGCCATCTAAAGCATCTTGCTTAAAAGCATTGCCCAATTATTATCTTGAAGTGAGAAAAGCATTTGTAGGTACTGTTGCTGGCTCATATACTTTTGAAGAAATTGTAAGTGCAGACTGAGACTGCTCCTTCATACGCTTTCCTTAAACTGGAAAAAATGTTGCAGTACTGTACTATACTTGGGCTGAATCTTTTTGGCCTTAGCAGACTGAGAGATGCCAGTATGCTGTCTCATTTGTATGAAATGGAATCACATTCCTTCATCCTTCTGGTGTGCTAGTAGGCGGTAGAGTAGCAGTAAGAAATACAAGACTGCAGTATCACGTTTACAAGCAATGCACAAACAGGCAATTTGATTAAGCTGCAGTAAGAGTTTCTAGGAAGCTTTAGAATGCATTTTCAGGCAGGAAATAATATCTACATTAAGAGGTGAAGACTGTTGCAAATCAAGCTTGTCTTAGTGACTACCTATACATCCTTGTGCTTCTTGAAAACCATATGTAAGTGGTTTGCCGTTGTTTTCTTCCAAACAAGATGCCTTTTCAGTTTCCCAGTGTAGCCTGCAGCTCTGGAATTACCTGGTGATTTCCCACAGAAATACTAACCAGCTGTTTAGCTTTTCTCCAGATCAGCCAAGGTTGCCTAAGTGCTGCCATCTTCTGTAACAATATTGGCATTCAACTGGGTGATGTAATCAAACAAAACCCCTCAGCAGATCCACAGTCCAAAACAAGCAATAGAAATAAATCCCACTGGTTTTAGTAGGACTTAGTTCTATACAAATAATTACAGTTTAAATATTGTGGTTAAAAAGTTCTTCTCAACCTGAGGTACTGTGGCATGTTAATATTCTGGCTCTAACCAAAATAATATTAAGTTAAATGTAGAATTAACTGAAATCAGACCAAGTGCAATATGAGATACTCTTATCCCTTTTAATTTCAGTGTTTTGAAGAGAGCATTAGATTTGGCGGGCCATTGTATAACATAGCTGCTGTAAAAAATATATATCTATATTAAGAACCAGAAATGTGTTTTGGTGTGTGTGGGCAGCACTAGGTAGTGACGTCTCAGGGACAAGAATGCTGAATTAATTGCCTTTGCCAGTGCTTCCAAGATGTATTGCCATGTAAGTCACGATACTGATATTTTACAATTAACATTCCAGAAACTGAGGTAAGGAGATGTATAAACTTTGACTGATTCACAATCCATGCAAGTAAATCCTAGCATAATGACCAACAGTTAACTGATCTGGGAATACCTATGTACAAGAAAAGAAGTGCCAAACATGCTATCTGTAATGGTTGCCTATCCCAAACACACTCAGACTCACAAGCACAGGCTTGAATCAAATCTGGTTTATTTAGAATAGTGTGCAAGTACAAAGAAAGCTGAGAATGAGCAGAAGCGCACCAAATACAAAGTAAAAACCCTTGGTGCGAAAGTAAGCCCTCCCCCTGTTCAACCGTTTCAAGCTCCCCATCCCAGGTGCCCCTAACGAGTTCAGCTAATCAACGGGTAAAAGACCTTGGACACCAATGATAACCCAAATACATTCCTTCGGTAAGAAAACATACATACAGCCTGGTACAAGGTCTTCCAGCTCCCTCCCAGCTGGAACGCGCGTCTGCACCATGGCATGCGAAACGTTACGATGTAAATCAGACATTGCAACAGTGAACATGACATACCGCCCCCCCAAAAGAAAGCACAGTAAAACAAAATTTACGATGGTGAAAGAAAAGGTCAAGCTGCAGGCTTGAAAGGGTAAGCGAGGTGAAAGCGGCGAACTAAAGCGGGGGCATTGACGTGTCGAGCAGGCACCCACTCAGGGTGGGGGAAGTGCTTCCAGCGAACTAGGTACTGCAGGGAATTGCGAAGCTTGTGGGAGTCGGGGATCTCCTTGACTTCAAAATGCTGCTGGCCATCAATCATGATTGGTGGAGGTGTAGGAGGTTGCGGATGCCAGCGAGTGGAGAAGTGAGCCGGCTTGAGCAAGCTGCAATGGAAAACAGGGTGCAAATGTCTCAAATTGTGAGACAAATCAAGTTTGACAGTTACAGGATTGATAAGAGCGACAATGGGAAACAGTCCGATGAATTTGGGGGCAAGTTTCCTGGCAGGTTGGGGGGATTTGATGAACTTAGTGGAGAGGTAAACCAAATCCCCAACCCTAAAAGTGTGTTGTGGAGAACGGCGTTTGTCGGCGTGACGTTTGTAGGAGGCTTGGGCATCGTCCAGAGCCTGCCGAATGATCGGCCAGGAGTTAGCCAGTTGCGCAGCCCATTCATAAGCTGAGCAGGGGTTGGGGGGGGGGTGTTGCAGGAGCTCAGGAATGGGTACAAAATCCTGGCCGGAAACAGCCCGGAATGGGGTTTGCCCAGTACTCTGGTGGACGGCGTTGTTGTAAGCAACCTCTGCAAAAGGCAGGAGTTCGACCCAATTGTCCTGATGGTAATTGGTGTAAGAGTGAAGAAACTGTTCCAGGGTGGAATTAAGAATCTCAGTAGATCCGTCCGTCTCTGGATGCGAGGCCGTTGACAGCGCCTGTTCGGTGCCAATGAGTTTCAAAAAAGCCTGCCAAAACTGGGAGGTGAACTGTGTTCCGTGGTCGGTCACCAAACGGGAGGGGCAGCCGTGGAGACAGTAAATGTGGCACAGAAAGAGGTGAGCCAGCTGTTGAGCTGACGGCAAGGAAGGGCATGGAATAAAATGGGCTTGTTTAGAGAAAAAGTCTTTAACCACCCAAATGACAGTTTTCTTCTGACTGGGTGGTAGGTCGACGATAAAGTCCATAGAGATCTCAGCCCAGGGGCGAGATGGGTTAGCCACAGGTTGGAGGAGACCTTGGGGCTTTCCAGCTTTACATTTTGACCTAGCACAGACAAGGCAAGAAGCAACATAGTCTTTGACATCCTGCCTTAGTGAGGGCCACCAAAATTGGCAGCGGACCAAATGCAGGGTTTTGACGAACCCAAAATGGCCCGCCACCTTATCGTCATGGGAGCATTGTAACACTGCAGCTCGTAAGGTTTCAGGTACATAAAGGCAGTGGCCAAGCCATGCGAGATCATCCTTAAAGGATACTTTGTCTTTATTAGCTAGCAACCAAGTGTCAGATTTCACTGCTTGTAAAAAGTCGGATTGTAATTGACCAGGGAGTGGCTGCTTGCATGGCGGTGGTGGGGCGGTGCTCAGCGCAGGCAGGGCACAGGTTTGGCTTCAGGTGACAGCAGCCAGCCCCAATTGTGGCGAAGAGAGCACTGTACCAACTACCTGAGGGGTGTGGTCAAAGTCTTGTGGCAAGTGGGACAAAGTGTCTGCGAGAAAGTTTTTCTTGCTGGGTATGAACTTCAGTTGGAAGTTAAACCGACTGAAGAATTGAGCCCAGCGAATTTGTTTGGGGCTCAGGCGGTAAGGGGTGTGGAGAGCCTCCAGGTTTCTGTGGTCCATCCAAACCTTGAACGGGCAGGCGGCCCCTTCAAGGAGGTGGCGCCAAGTTTCTAAAGCAGCTTTGACAGCAAAAGCCTCCTTTTCCCAAACATGCCAATGGCGCTCAGTCTCAGAAAATTTCCTGGACAGATACGCGCAGGGTTTCAGGATGTCGGCAGAGTCCTTTTGCAGCAACACAGCCCCAATAGAAAAGTCAGAGGCATCTACTTGGACAACAAAGGGGTGTTCAGGATCAGGGTGTTGAAGAATTGGTTCCGCAGTAAAGAAAGTCTTTAGTTTGTCGAATGCAGCCTGGCATTCTGGAGTCCAATTTAAGACTGCCTCAGGATGTTTCACTTTGTGGGTTTCCCCCAACCCTTTTGTGCAAAGTAGGTCGGTAAGGGGCAGGGCAATTTCAGCAAACCCCTGGATGAACTGGCGGTAATAGTTGCTGAACCCCAGAAAACTTTGCAGTTGGCGTCGGGTGCGAGGGCATTCCCAATTTAAGATAGCCTTAATTTTTTCAGGGTCCATTTCAATCCCCTTGTCAGAGACCCTATAGCCCAAATAGTCTAGTTGGGTTTTATGAAATTCACATTTGGATAATTTGGCACAGAGTTTAGCTGCTCTCAGTTTTTCTTCTTCAGTTTCAGTGTAGATTAGGACATCTGTCCTAACAGCCAGGAACCACGCTGAGACAAGGAACTGGTCTCTAATGTTTTATTGCTTGTACATAACAGGAATCCTAACAAACTGAAGAAGCGTGGGAAAAACCCCGACATATAAACCCCAAAGGTTAAGGCGGTCCCGATCTGTGTCTCTTTGAATGGCTGCCCAATTCCTCAGTGCTACGCATGTGCTTAACAGTCTGGATGGGAGCCCCCTGTTCGCCATCCTTACTCATGACATCATCGTCTAAATAGACCAAGACCCCTTTGAACAAGTGATCAGGTAACACGTCATTAATGAGTTGCATGAAAACTCCACGCGCTCCGGCTAAGCCGAAGGGGAGGACTTTGTATTGGAAGGAGCCCAATGGGCAATTGAATGCGGTTTTCCACTCGTCTCCAGCCCGTCTGCATATGCGAAAGTAGGCTTCTCTGAGATCGAGCTTAGAGAAAATTTTCCCTTTTGACAAATGGGCTAACATGTCTTTCATTAAGGGCGAAGGATATTTATTACATAGGGAGACTGAATTTAACCCCTGGTAGTCTGTACATAGTCTGAGGGTGCCGTCTTTCTTCTCTCGAAAGAGGACAGGCGCGCCTACTGGGGAATTGGCAGTCTCAATGAATCCTCATGCTAGGTTTTTGTCAATGAACTCACGCAATGCCTCTAATTCCTTTTTGGTCATTGGGTAGATTTTAGGTTTAGGCAGCTGCGTGTTGGGGAGGATCTCAATTGCACAGTCAGTTTTACGATGGGCTGGTAATTGGTCTGCCTCCATTTCCCCGAAAACATCTGCAAAGTCTTGGTAGCAGCTCGGTAGCCCTTCGAGCTGCGGCACTAGGGGACACGGCGCCGCAATTGCAGCCCTGGCTCCCCCCCACTTAAGGGTCTCCCCATTGGAGGGGCTTGGTAAAACCCATCGCTAAAAGTAAGGGTTCGGTGTTGCCAGTTTATATAAGGGTTTTGTCAAGTTAACCACGGGATCCCTAGGATTACCATGGGATCGCCCACCGGGGCAATGATGAATTTTAAAGCCTCCCTGTGGCTTCCCATTTGCATCGCTATAGTCCCCGTAAAGTGAGTTGCTGGACCCCCCCCACCCCCCCCCACCCCCCGCTGTTGAACCATCTAACTGGGTAAAGAGTAGAGACTGCTGCAGAGGGTAACTAGGCAGGTCTAAGGCAGTCACTAGATCCGGGTGAATGAGGCATCTCAAACACCCAGAGTCAATCAGAGCCCAAATTTCGGTGGTTCGGATGCGGGACCCAAGTTTCACTTTTACTGCTAGGGTGGGGCAATCAGCACTCACCATCTCATCCTCATGCCCATCTTCCTCCACCTGCCCCAGGGCGCCATTCAGGGCAGGTGGCTGGCGTTTCCCGCCAGCTCTTTTGCAGCTTCCTCAACCTCTGCGTAAAAATACAGGGCTTCTTCCAGGTCCGTGGCTCCTTTGGCTGCGGTTGTCCGGCGCAACAGCTGAGGTGACTCGGCCGACGCTCTCGTTGTCCGCTCACCTGCCTTGAGTTTCGGGCATTCAGCGGCTCTATGTCCTCCCTTCCCACAAAGGAGGCATTGCCCTTGCGCATAGCGACATTCCTCCTCGTCTTTAGGTCGGTGGTGCAGCTGTTGCTCCGCTCCGGGGTACCCGCGACCAGGTTGTCGCCTTCTTGGTTTGACGGGTCTGCATGTAGGTGCACTGAGCATGCTCCGCTTTTCCGGCCAGACAGATCCACTTGTACAGGGACTCCGGATCGTCTCTGCCCAGCGCCCATCTGAGGACGTCTCGGTTGAGTCCCTCTTTGAATTTCTCAATGAGGGTCGATTGTGACCAGTGAGGGACTTTGCCTGCTAAAGCTTTGAATTCAAGGGCATAGTCAGCTACCAACCTGGGTCCTTGGGTGAGGTCCTTGAGTGCCTCCTTAGCTCTGGCTTTCGCTAGGGGATCCTCAAAGAAGAGCTTCAAGGTGAACATGAAGTTGTCGAATGACCCGAGCTCTGGGGTGTCTGCTTCGGTCAGTTGGACATACCAGTTGGCTGCTCTGCCCTTCAGCTTAGGGGTGATGGCTGATATCTTAGCCTCTTCCGAGGTGAAGCGTGACCCATATTGCTTCATGTAGTTTCTCACATTGGTCAGGAAAAAGGAAAGCTTGGTGGGGTCCCCGTCAAATTTGACTGCAAAGTCCTTTGCCACCTTCCCGGTTGGAGGGGGCCCAGCTGCGGGTTGAGCTGGAGGAGCCCAGGATACCCCACTGGACCCTCTCTGTGGTGAGGCCCCGTTGCGATGTCTTCTCCGACCCCACACCAGCTGCGGTCCACTAGGAGCGGGGGGAGGGCTGTGGAGAGTGAGGGCTCTTGTCGCGGCTTCCCGGATCAACTAGCACCATTGATAGGGTCTTCAGGAGATCTTCCACCGACTCTATCTTCGCCTCTAACCTTCTCACCCTTTCGGGAGTCAGTGATTCTTCCCCTCGTTGGGTGTCTGGTTGCTGCTCTGGGGCCACTTTGGTCGATTCTCCCTTGGGAGTCAAAGGGAACCGATACTTCCAGGAAGTCCCAGCTGTCTTCTCCTTGGATTCTCCCTCATCATTGGGACCTCCCAGCTCAGGGCTTGAGCTGGAGCCCCTCTGGTAGAACGACAAGTCGGGGGGAGTGGGACTGGGGCTCTTCGGTGCCGGACCAGCTTGCGGTTCTAGCCCCTTGGATGTTGGTCTTGATTCGGTCATCGCTAACTAGTTTCCTCACAAGGGGTAGCCTTGGTAGGAGTTAACGGGATTACAAAGATTCTCAGCTTTATGTAATGGTTGCC
This sequence comes from Candoia aspera, assembly GCF_035149785.1. Lineage (NCBI taxonomy): Eukaryota > Metazoa > Chordata > Lepidosauria > Squamata > Candoiidae > Candoia > Candoia aspera. The sequence goes on from NC_086159.1 coordinate 46,882,100, forward strand.
TATCCCAAACACACTCAGACTCACAAGCACAGGCTTGAATCAAATCTGGTTTATTTAGATCGGGACCGCCTTAACCCTTGGGGGTTATATGTCTGGGTTTTTCCCACGCTTCTTCAGTTTGTTAGGATTCCTGTTAAGTACTAGCAATAAATATTAGAGACCAGTTCATTGTCTCAGTGTGTTTCCTGGTTGTTAGGACAGATGGGTTGTGTAGTTTTTAAAATCTCATAATTGTGAAAGCTTACTTTTTCTGAAGACAAATTCACACCAATCAAGAAATGTTAACAACATTTTGTATGATAGAACTATGCTATTTTTTATTCTCTCTGTGTTTGCCTCTTTTTGTATTTACTGAATAGAACATGACTGTACAGATTCTGAAATGAGAAAGCAAATATAAAAAATCCTCTTGGTATAAAATGATCAGTTGTGTTTCATCTAATTAGCAACTCAAAATAGAATGAATAGGAAAAAAAAACTGCCCTGAAGATAATGCTGTTGATTATTTGTTATTCTTTTCTTGACCCTGCTCCAAAAAGCTTCTAAGTAGGATAAAAGTATGCATTCTTGATGTACTCTTAACCCCATAAATTCCATAAACATGTCCTTCCCAATCTGGTAACCTCCAGTTGTAGACCCCCCATAATTTCCAGCCAGCAAGATCAATGAGGAATTGGCTAAATTTGGAGCTTAAAAGCCTGATAGGGACCACACTTAGTTCATAATCATGAGGATACTCACAAACAGACCCAGGTTTTTCTTTTAAGTTTGTTCCCTCAATTTCTTTAGCTCCTCCAGTTAAGACAAACAACATGCTAATTGTTTACTTAGGCTAAACTCCAATACCAGTGCTATCTCCACATAGTAAACAACTGTAGCACCCTCCTTTTTTTTAATTAGTTGATCTGATATCCTGTTATTTGCTTGTGATCATTTGAGGAAATTGCCTAGAAAGGCCCCATAAAAATGACTTTGTTGTAATCGTAAACATTGAAAGGGACACTAAAAACTCTTGGGTAAAAAGTTCAGACAATTCAAGGAGAGTTAGTATAGCTCCCCAAAAAAAAAACCTGGTTGTGAGTAAAATTAATGCCTTTAGGGTTTGTTTCCTGGATCCATTAACTTTTCAGTTTGCATGATATGTTCCCACCTACTCACCACATGATACATTTGAGCATGTCATGTATACAGGACCGGTGATTAGCTATGGTGCCCTATTTTAATGTATTGTCCTAAGTGATTGAATATGAATATCATCAAACTTCAGTTACAGCCCGTATGACGATGGTGGCAAAAAGTCTAATTCTCCATGACATTGCTTCCACTCCAAGTGAGCCAAAAATGTGAGCTTTTATGTAGAGATTTTCTACATTCTGGTTCCAGGGGTGAAGAAGTTGATTGCTGTGTAGCTCACTGTGACTAATTTGTAAGGAATATTGTGGATTAAATCAGAACTTTAGTTTTTACAATTAAAGCAGTACCAGAATGTATAATTTTGGCATAGGCTTTTCTAGTTAAACAGGATGCATTTCCAGTGATATAGCCTGAAGGAGTAACAGGTTTCTTACAGAGGTGAGGCCTTCTATGATCTTTCCCTCTCCTGGTTAATAAGAACAACTAGAGATGGACTGGTTGACTGGTGAGAATGGTGAATGCCTTATTACAAGAAGAGTTAATGTAGTGATTTGGACTATTGCTACTCTCTATTCCAGGAACCCAGGCTATGTCTTCTAGCAAGTTATCTGTCTCTCTACTCAGATAATAACTTCATTAAAAGATATCACTGCCAATAGTTAAAACTGAGGCCTCAGTGAGAGAGATTTATTTTTATTTATTTTTATTTTTACACAGCAGCATTTAATAAATGTATGAATATTTGAAAATATGCACACAACAGCATTGTCATATAGGAAAGACTCCCAGAAAATTAATTTGGGAAAAGTCTCAAAGACTGTTATGACAGGAATAAGTATTCAATCCATACTACGTAGAGGCATCCCCAGCTCTTGGGGACCAAATCCAATGGTCTCATTTGTAATTCTGAGAACGTTTTAGGCACTCTTACAAATGTTGCTATGGTAGGGCTGGCCATAGTAACGTAGTGCAATCTATCAAACTTGTGAGGATGGTCTATGTTCTTCTCTAGCCCTTCAAATGCTCACTACCCCTACTTTCAACTTCCTTAAAAAAAAAAAAGGTGGATACATTTCCAAACACAGCATTGTGCTGTAGATCCCTTTCACCATTTGGCTATGATAAAACATTCTATCCATTCTATTTTCTAAGAACGTCTCCAGCATATGTGAGGAACTTAAAGCAGTCTTAGAAAAAATAATTATACTTGAGGCTGGCATTTTATTTTGTAGCATTTTAGTCTTTCTCTCTTCCCCTCCCCCACACACTTTAAAGTAGAATAAACAGGTGATGCCTAGAGCTAAGTAGGCAACAAGAGGGTATTTATATTCTGGATGGGGGAACTATACTATATGCAGTTTTGAACTATGACCGAAAACTGGGAGGGGGGAATGTGGAACAAATAGTAGAAAAAGTTTAGGGCAAGAATCCACAGACCCATGTTTTGCCTTGGAATGCAACTTTTTTAAAAAAATGAAATACTCCTTTCGTTTCCAATGTTGAACCTACATCTTTGGGTTTTTTTTTAATTTTAGAAATTAAATACTAATAAATATAAGGTTCTCATATTAACCCCTTAGTCTCAAATATAATAGAAGCAGCATATAAATTCTCACATATGTTATAAAAAATTTAAATACAAGGGAAACCACAAAAGCCCTGCATTTGTTCATGGCTATCTTTAAATCTAGTCACTTTCCAGAACAGCTCCATAAATCAACAGTAAACCAAATACAGTACCTATTATGTTGAAAACACAGACTTTTAAATTAACAACTGGCAAAGTATGTCTAATAGGTAGCACTCCAGAACTTTGATTTCATCATCAATCTATGAAATTGTGATCCATGTACAAATCTGATAATTCATATCTGATCAAAGAGAATATCCAAGGAAATGTTTTTCAAAGCGTGATAGATAGACTCGGCCTTGAACAAAGGAGATTATCCACTCCAGGCAGACAGGCAGGCAGACGTCAGTGTTTAGCCATGCTAGATTAGCAAGGGTAGCTGACAGAGTAGCCGGAAGCTAACAGACCTGTCAGTATGTTCCCTGCTTTCTGAAAGCCACAGGTGATCAGAGCTATTCTATTTGGACACCAAGCAAGATCCACAAAAGGAAAACAGATCTATTCTTGCTTCTCTAGTTTCTGTTAAAAACTGGTAATTACTTTGAGCTTAAGCAATTTATTCAACTTGTTCTGCTGGGAAAACAAGTTACCCCTGACAGCTGTTTGTTCTACTGATGAATTTCATAACCCCGCAGCTCCAGTAATTTTTGTTCATTTTCCTTACTTCATGGTTTGGGTAAATCTCAGCAAGGTTAGACTTGCCAAAGGTAATGAAATAGCATCTAAATATTAAAGTTGTACAGCAAGCACCTGGTTATAAGCAAAACAGTTTGGAAAGCAACCAGCAGTAACTCCTTGTATTCAGGAAACCTGACAGGAATACTTTAGATATGGGGATGCGTGTATTTATTTAGTTGTAAAAAATCTCAGTTATGTGACTGATAGTGGGTTTGTTTGTTTGTGCATGTCTTAAATAGTGGAGGTCCATTGATATTAGTATAATTAAATTGGGCATATACAGTCTCGTTGAATTCGGATATTTTGGACTTCATTTCCCATCATCCCCAGCCAATAAGACTACTGTTCAGGAATTGTGGGAATTATAATCCAAACATTTGAAGTGCACCATGTTACATACCGCTACCATAAGCCAACAGAAGGGATCTGTGAAAAGTTCTACAGTATTACTACTTTTCCTAACACCATTGCTACTTCAAATTCTTTGTTAATGGCTAGAATATCTATGAAAGAGAGCAAAAGACTGACTGATCTTAGAGTCAAATAGATCCAGCTTTGGAAGTTTCTTTTTCAGACAGCTCTCTAATATTAATGTACAATTTACAGAAGTTGAGTTATCTGGTTTACTTAAAAAAAACCCCTCAAATATTCTACAAACACTGAATGCCTTCACTCAATGAAAGCTATAAGTATAATGCTCCTGGAATTATTCACCACTTGGAACATGGGCCATGTGTGACTCAAGGGCATCTTCACTTTAACAGTGTCCAATTCTTGCTCCAATGAACTACAGATAACATTCTCAAGCCTCTTCTATTTTATATATAGATTTATTCTAATTTCTGTTTATTCATTCTCATTCCAATTTCTGTTTTTCCCACTGGGTTTTCTGTTGGTCTGCATCAGACCAGGCAATTTCTAAAGAAGTTAGAAAAGAGTAAAGTTGATTAAGCCTTCCTCTTTAGTAATTTTCCAGGCAAAATCAGCCTATCCAAATGCAAATTCTCTTTGCCAAGTTTCATCTAGCCCCTCAACTATCAGACTGGCAGAATGCATACAGGTAGTCCTTGCTTAACAACCATTCATTTAGTGATGGTTCAGACTTATGACAGTGCTAAAAAAACGACTTATGACGGTTCCTCACACTTATGACCATCGCAGTGTCCCTGCAGTCACGTGATTGCAATTTGGGCACTTGGCAACTGGTTGGCATTTATGGTTGTCACAATGTCCCATGGTCATGTAATCACCATTTTCAAGTTTTCCAGCCAGCTTCTGGCAAGCAAAATCAATGGGGAACCACCTGATTCGTTTAACGAGCACGTGGTTCCTTTAACAGCTGTGGTGATTCACTTAATAGCCACTGCAAAAAAGGTCATAAAATCTGGTAGGATTCACTTAATGACCATTTCACTTAGCAACTGAAATTCTGGTCCCAATTGTGTTCGTTAAGCAAGGACTACTTGTACTCTGCTCATTTGCATCCAGTTATTAAGGTAACTCACAAACAAGGCAGTAGTCCTAGCCTGTAAAATCACATGTAATTGGTTTACAGAACATATTCTACAGAAGGTCTCCTGTTAAAATGAAAATGTGGCTAAAATGTGCTTCTGTACCTGGCTGTGTTGGATTGTTTATAAATAAATCAAGGTGAAGTAGCCATCCTTATACCACTTTACAGTAATTATGAGCAGTATACATGTTTTGATTGATGGAAACAAGTACTTCTGGCTCTGGTGACTGGGCAGATCTTGGAAACTAAGCAAGGTTGGTGTTGGTTGGGGAATTGAATTGGGAATTGTCTAGGAATTCCAGGTCTGTAGGCAAGACTGGGAAATTAACATCATCAACAACAAAATCCTTGAAAGAAAATGGCAAATCACTGCCGAAAGGCTACATGGATGCAATCATCCAGAGTTGAGATGTTCAATTATTTCATATTTATGTTATTTCTGATCAGGACAGAGAATGTCTTTATTTTAATTTTGATCAGACAGGTAATCATGTTCTGTATGTTCATATCTCAGTATCTTAAATATCTCCCCAAAATGGCAATGTGCCCATTGCTTCCTGATGAAGCAAGAAAAGAATTGCCAATTCATTTGGATTATGCATCATTTAAGCTACCGGCCAAGTAAAAAGGCATACATTATGCAAAGAATGAATTGCACTGTGCTTGAGACCTACTCCAGTGTCCACAGCTAATGGCTAGTTCAGCTCTGAATGTAAGACATTTCCTTGAAATAATTGGTATTAGATCAATAGTATAAAGGTTTTAATATTTCCTCTTAAACAATTGTACTCTACTAGCACTATTCCCTCAGTTCTTATTGTCCAGTAAGAACCTTGTTCTTATTTTTACTATTTGTTTAACACACAATAGCTTTTATTTTTCCTGCTTGTTTTAATTAAATGTATATAAATGTACATTTCCCAGATTAAACTTTGAGCTAGCTCCTCAATCTGAAGGTTATATATGAAGCGAAGTCCCTTTTCAACATACAGATATTTAATGAGGCATTCAGTAGTCCACCCTTTCAAACAAATATTTGGTTATGGGGTTAAGCCTTCTTTTATTAGCCATTCAGAGGCTAGAATATACTCCGTCTTTATGGCTTCCCAAGGAAAAAAAAAGTAGTTTTGCTGACACCCTGCTTCTTGCAGTATCTGAGAACAGGATGTTTTCCGTCTTCAAAGATTCTTCCTAATAGCCATTTTGCGCCCTTGCTCCTTCAGTGAATATAATAATGGGAAAGGGCTACAACTGAGAACAAGTTGTAACCACACATTGTCCTCCTGATATTTAGTTGCCCCAAATGTCAGGAATGGAAGAAGGACTGTATTCCATAGGTGAAAGGTTTTGTAGCATAGATGGTGACTTCTTAAGTTCTAACACACATAACACTATGCAAGTACACATTGACTATTTGAAGCTGTAAGGTAGGCCAAGGGATGCGGCAGTGCTGCGGGTTAAACCTTTGAGCTGCTGAGCTTGCCGATCAGAAGGTCGGCGGTTCGAATCTGCGTGACGGGGTGAGCTCCCGTTGCTAGTCCCAGCTCCTGCCAACCTAGCAGTTTGAAAACATGCAAATGTGAGTAGATTAATAGGTACCACTTCAGCAGGCCGGTAATGGCATCTGTTTAGTCATGCCGGCCACATGACCACAGAAGTGTCTACGGACAAATGCCGGCTCTTCGGCTTTGAAACGGAGATGAGCACTGCCCTCTAGAGTCGGACACGACTGGACTTAATGTCAAGCGAAACTTTTACCTTTACCTAGGGTAGGCCAGCCTTGCTTAGAAGACAACTGCTCACTGACTGAACACATTTCTCAAAATCTAATTATGAATTTTTAATAAGATACTTATTATTTGACTCTAAGATCCATTTCACTTTTAGTTTTATATTTTGGTCTCTAGTACTATTTCCTATGCTTATTAAATTCACTCTGATAATTACATCAAAAGAATAATTAGAATAAAATAATTTAATCATGAATTCAAAATCTTAGCTATCCAGAGATTATGGAAGGTCAATTTTCTCTTCTATTCCATTGGAAAAAGAATATTTAGATAGGAACGTTGATGAAGAAAAACATTAAATTAATTAAATATTGTATTTTAAATATTAAATATTGTAGTTTATTGTATTTTCAGTGATACTTATTGTGCAGATATTTAACAAAAGTTACAGGTTTGATGTGTTTATTCTGTATAAAATTGTACACATGCTTCCCACTAAATTCAGCCTTCCCAAACTTAGCGACCTTGTAACATGATCTTTCCAGCAAGATTATTTCCATGCAGAATCACTGAATTAGGCTGTATAACAATTTTTATCATAAACAGCTAAATAAATATAAATAAGTAAATATAATAATAAACATATTGTAGATGAATGGGAAGACAGCCCTCTACGTCTTGATTTTAGAAGACTGTATCGATTTCCCTTGTATCACAAAAAACAGAGTTTCATTAAACATTTTATATCTACAGCTAGCATTGTATGATGTACAAAGCTCAAAAAATTATGTTTATTTTTTTCTTCCAGTCATGATCTCTTATGGAATCCCTAGCAACCTCTTGTGGAACCCTATGGTTCCATGGAATCTCTGTTGAGAAAAGCTGGTCTAAATAGTAATACTATGGGAAAGAAACAAGGTCAACCTATGGTCTTAGTACAGGAAAACAAATAGGATTTAAAAGATATAGACCTGGTGGGATAACTCCCATGGCTGTAATATAGCAACTGAATCCAAAGAAACAGAAGTAATAGAAAGGGAGGAGGTCAACAGAGGTACTAGTGAAACTAATAAGTTGCCATGTTAGCCCTTCAAAATATAAAATCCCAAAATAAACAACAAACAGGATTAGGTCTGAGTGCTCAGAGTCATTTCTCCTTATTTAATTCCCCCTCCCTTTTAATATTGCTGATAAGATACAAAGTTAACTAATTAAAACTATTTTAAAAGTTTTACTAGTTAAGAGACATCAGCTGCTATCCTAGGCTCATGTTTATTTTTAGAACAGGGTTGATATAGTGCAATTTTTTGGACAAAGCTGGCTCATCCAGGCAGAACAAGAAAAAATTAGGTTCTGGCTTTTAGCTGTAATGTGTGTGAAAATGTAACAGCCAATTGTCATGAACTGGACTGAACTGGCTAAATAACACCACTATGGGAATAGTTGTACTGTATGTTAAAAATATCCATTCCTGAACTGAAACCAAATGACCTTGGCAGTGCAATAGAGAGGCCTGGGTTAAAGTAAGTGGTGGACCATATAAAGGCCATAAGTTACTGTCTACTGTCACTTCCACAGCCAAGGAGATAATGTGGATTATGCCTTTCAAAAAGCAAATTTCAGATCTTTCAAAGCGACATAAAGTCATAGCGATGGGAGACTTAATTATCCTGACATCTGTTGGAAGACAGACTCTGCCAGGCAGGGTCTTTCAATGACAACTTTATCTTATCATACTAATAACTCTGTCCTTCAAAGGATGGTGGAACATAGGACAGAATCAGCTATATTTGATTTGATAGTAATCAATAGACCTGGCTGAGCAAGTAGAAGAAACAGGAATATTGGAGGTAGTGACCATGTAATGCTGTAGCTCTGATTTTAGGGGAAACTTAATATAGTCAAATGTGCATGTTCACCTTCAGAAAGTGGACTTTAATAAACTCAAAGCAGTGATATGTAGGATTCTGTGGAAGATGCTCAAGAAGTGTAGGAATTTCTAAAGAAGGAGATACTAAAAGCACAATTGGAAACAATGCCAGTGAGGACAAAAAATGGAAGACAGTGAAAGAAGTCATTGTAGCAACACAAAAAGCTTAGTGAAGATCTGAAAATAAAAAGAGGAAAGGAAAGATCTAGGAAACTTCAGACCAGCCTTTCTGACATTGATACCAGGAATGATTGTAGAGCAGATCATAAAAAGAGTAATCTGTAAGCACCTTAAAAACAGTGCAGTAATTACCATAATGCAGCATGGATGTCAAGAAAAATGTCTTGCTGGACTAATGTTATCTTACCAAATTATTTTCTTACTAGATTGTGGGAATGCAGTAAACATAATATGTCTTGACTTCAGAAGAATGTTTAGACAAAATACTTCATGACATGCTGATTAGTAAGCTAATTAGTATAAGCTGGATATCGTAACAAATAAGTGGTTATATACTGGCCTGAAAATTGTATTGAAAGAGTTGTCTTCAATTGTTCCTTATCTAACTGGAGAAAAGTATTGTGGGGTCAGTCTTGGATTATGTACTCTTCAATATTTCATTAATTACTTGCATGGAGGAGTGGAAGGAATGATTATTAAAATTTGCAGAAGGTACAAAATTGGATAGAGTAGCTAATATAACAGTTAAAAATAAAATTCAAAATGTTTTTGATAGGTTGGAGAAACAGTAAGAAAGCTAAGTTCTTTACTTAGGAAACCAAATTCACATGCAGATACACAAAGGGGATACCTGGTTTGGTAACAGTATTTGTGAAAAATGTCTTGAAAAAGTAAAGGTAAAGGTTTCCCTTGACGTAAAGTCCAGTCGAATCCGACTCTAGGGGGCGGTGCTCATCTCCGTTTCTAAGCCTTGGAGCCGGCGTTGTCATAGACACTTCCGGGTCATGTGGCCAGCATGACGACTCGGAACGCCGTTACCTTCCCGCCGAAGCGGTACCTATTGATCTACTCACATTTGCATGTTTTCGAACTGCTAGGTGAGCAGGAGCTGGGACAAGCAACGGGAGCTCACCCCGCCGCGCAGTTTCGAACCGCCGACCTTCCGATCGACAGCTCAGCGGTTTAACCCGCAGCGCCACCGCGTCCCCTCCTTGAAAAAGTACTTGATTGCAAACTGAGTAAGAGCCAACGATGTGAAGACAAATGCACTGTGTTAGCAGATGTATGATTTCCAAATCATGAGAAGGAATAATTCTACTCTGTTCTGCTCTGGTTCAACTCCATCTGAGGTATCATGTCCAGTTCTTGGCATCACACTCAGGCTCAGAGCTTTAAAAGACACACTCATATCATAGTAAGAATTAGTATATATTAATGCATAGTTCTACTTGCTTTTAAATCATGGTTTATGATTAAGCCTCCTTAAATCCTGTGGCACTGATAAGATTGAAAGAAGATAATTGGATATAGAACAGCACTGTAACAGGCCCTTTTTTCTCCCATAGACAAGTAGAGTGAACAGAACAATTCCTCTTTTCTATCAACTGAGGAACTGATATGATCGCCCAAGCCTTCATTTTAGGGAGGATGAATGCTTTTCCTCTGCATTACTGGTCAACTGAAACCAGGAATGGATTTATTTCTGGGCTTGCCATGATGGATATCTAAAGAAGGTGTTCCGCCCAAGGCCTTGTAATATGTGTTACTCAAACAGAAGAATATTTGAATACAGAATCTCTTTAGTGAGCAAAAATAGTAAAGAAATCACTTCCACTGGACAAAAGCTGAGAGATCTCAGGATGACATGACAAATCATTGCCTTAAAGCATAGTTAGATCATAGAACATAGGTTTTTAAGGCTGCTGTTTATCCGTTAAATGACTTCTGGGTATACTGTGTGAGACAAGGAATGTGTGCTGACACTTTGCTAGCCCTGCTGCTAGTTTCTCTAGAGCAGATCTGAAACTGAACTGGATAGCAGATGTAAAGTCCTGATATATTGCCCGTGTCCAGTGGAGCAGAATGACTACAATCAATTACTAACTGCCATGAAGATGACAGTTGATAATCGTTCTCCCCATATAAATGTTTATAAAATTCAATCGCTTCTGTAATAATTCTGGGGAAATATCCTTTGCACTGTGCCAAAATGCTAAGGTTCTGTTTTGTGATTTGGCCTTTGTAATCAGTGTTCAGGTGATGCCAACTGTCCTGTGTTTTTCAGACCAATGCTCCTTTCTTGGGCTTTAATTCTGCATCCTGTAGAACATCTAGTTTGTCCAATATAACTGTCCCCACACCGGCAATTTTGTTTATATAACTCTTTTGCTTCTTAGTTTTGGCAGTTTATTAGTGGGCAGGTATTGTCACATCTTGTCCACCATCACAAATCTTACTCTTATGCTTCTTTCCAGTATTTTTGTTATTCTGTCAGTCATGCCTGAGAGGTATCAAAGGTCTGCATACTGCTCATCATCTTTCTTTTGTCATTTTGATATTTAATTCCTTTTGGTTTGCTAGTTGCATTATTTTGTCAGCCCAATTTATTTGTAACATAATCACTGATCTTTTTTGTTGAGTCTGGAATTGTAATGCGGCACTGGGGTAACAGTCTGTAGGCAACTCCTACACTTGGTGATTTAGATGTCCCTTGTTACTGTCATCTGTTTGGTGGCTAGCAAATGATGGTGGGGATTCCACTCCATTGAACCCAAGCAGAATGTGAGGAAGTGATATTTGTTGCCAAGTTCAGTTTCAGGTCTGCTCTGAAGAAACCAGCAGCATGGCTAGCATTTAGCAGCTATGCATTGTTTCATACAACATTACCTAGAAATCATCTCACCAACACACCTAGATGTCTCCCTTGTTTAGCAACTTTGTTCTTATTCTCACAACTTTTCCCTACAACATATTAATAATGAAATAAACTTAACTGTAAATTTGAATAGAAAAAGCAGGATGTAACATCAGTTAAAAGGAAGGCTGATTTTCACCTCTTTTTAATGTGAATTTGAGAATGTGATAGGTGCTAAGTGACCTTTAGCAACTGTTAAGGGTGAGATGGGATTTTGGTCAGATGTGTTGTGATGTATTTGGTCTATTAGAAACAGAAACAATGGTTGCCATGTCCCACTGCACAAGACAGTGAGCTTCTCCTGTGTAAATGAAAGGGTATGGCTGTGCAAAGCATTAGAAAAGAGGGTTTCACCAAGTGCATTGGTACAACGCACTCCTTGAAGAGCTACTGTAAAGCAGCAAGCCTCCTTCAGGGGGCTAGGCATGGTTGCTACAACCCAGTGCACCTGCACAGGCAACACGTTGTTATTTGTGAATGCAATTAGAAAAAGTCTTTGAAGCAGCTTTGCCAGGCCTTCTGAAGGACACGAGTGCTATAACACTCCAAGAAAGGGTGCTTCTTTCCTGCCAGTGTATTTTGTGAAAAGTCCCTTTTTATACTTTGCACAGCCCCATTAAAGGGTATTGTTCTATTGTCTGAGATTCTTTAAGAACTGTTCAAAAAGACGATGCATCTGTGTAAAATACTTTTTAAAAATTAATTTTTACAAAATTCTGAAAACTTGGCTAAAGGCACAGAATGATCAACTGACTTTACTGGTTTCTATCTTTATCAACCAATCTAATAGCAATTAATAATTATTTTAAAATAACTGGATGGGATGAAACAAAATCTATTATAGTGTAGACAGAAAATCTCAGAAGAAAAAATTGGGCAAATGAAGATCACTAGAGAGCATATGTCCTTTCATCACCAATACATTAATAGGTTTCAGGTATAACAAAATATTACTCTGGCAAGTGCTTATTTTAGCTTTTAACTTTTAAATACAAGACTGGTGGAATAACAATAAATAATAAACTCATCAACTCATTGTTGGTTCCTAGGACAGTTATGTGTCTGACCTCATTGATGATATTTCTTTATTTGAAGACCCCCTATATTTGAAAGAAGAGAAAGCAGGACTGTGAAGTTGCCCATCAGTAGAGGAGTTAGTAAATGATTGCCAGCGGGCACACAGATTACTCTCTGTGTCCTATTGTGAGTGCAATGTATTTCCATGAATTATTTATAGATTTATACAAGTACACGTATACATATTTTTTTATCATATGGTAGTTATAAAAATAAGTGCCTTTTGCTCATTTCGTGATATGTAAGTGAGATTGGGAAAACTCAGGTGAGAGAGAGAATGAGAGAGGAAATAATTATTTTTCCTATCAAACTCTTCCTAGAAATATGATAGCAATTTCACAAAGCCAGTATTTCAAGGCTAGGACACTTGAGTAAGTTGTTGATTCTTCAGTCTCAATATTGACATAAATAAGAGTGAATAGTTAGGAAGGAGCTGCTGACTTTATTCCTTCATGTTCAGTAGAATGAAACACCAGGAAAACTAGCTATGGAACTGAGCAGAATCAGAACTCAATTTCAGTAAACATGGTTGCTAACATTTGTTAGGAGCTATTTCTGAAGAACCCTCTTGATTTCAACTACACTGACTACTAGACTAATTTATCCCTCATTAGAAAAAATACAATAGGGAAATGACTTGGCAGAGTATATGGAAAAACAGAAAGAGAAGGAGTTAAATATAGAAAGTACACTCTTGGGGAAATTATAGCTCATCTTTCAAACTAAGGGGCTTGGACTATTTTAAAATTCTTCACGCTTATCAGAATTTAATGTCATTAAAATAAAAAAAACAATGCCTCCCTTATTAATGTTCCCTTTTATATAAAGATTCTGTGCAAATGCCTATGCAGTAGTTAAATAAAAAAAAATTCTGATACAATTAATATGGTGAAATAGACATAGCATTATGTTTATAGCATAACTTTAAAAGTAGAAATAGATGTTTCTCAATTTTTCTGTGTAGCTTCTAAATGACCTTTACCTATATAAGTTAGTAATATTTTTCAGATTAATTTAATAAAAAATATTTCTGTTGTAAAAACAATTTAAGATTGAAAAGAATGCACCATTCTCTCTTTAAGTTCAAAAATCAGGTGATTAAGGCAGCATGAAATTCACCCAAGGTGTATATTTTTTTAAGTAGTAGTGATTAATATCAATCCTATAGGTCATTTAAAAAATATGAATCCTTATTTTATTCAAGAGGAATCCCAACAGAGTTACTTTCAAGTGGAACAGACTGCAATGTAAAATTGTAAGCTAAGAAATTCTCTTATCAAAGCTCAGATAGATTTAACTGTCATTAATTCATTTTCAGCCTTAACTTCAACACCTGTATATTGTCAAATACATTTCAGGATAAGAAATACTGAAAGAATGTAATATATAAATTACTCATAAAATACTAAGTGCTATAATTTTCCCATATTAATTTCCACATTTTAATTATCCCAGTTAGAGCTACCTGCAAAATCCGGACAATAACCAGATGTGAGAGATTGTGGGGAGGCTGGGAAAGGAACAGAAAAGATAGCAGTGGGTTGAGTCAGCCCACATGGGGATAAATGGGAAAAAGCATTGCTAAGCATTGATCTCCACTTTACATAACTCACTATAAATGAGGCCGAGAAATTCCTATTACACTGTCCAAGATTCCTCATTTTCACCAGGCTAGCATTAAAGATACTGAAATTTGTATAATTCTTGTCTGGTCCAGCTGCATGGACCTTGATGCCAGATACAGAAGCCCCTAGTTCTTTGCTGCCATCTAGCCGTCTTCAGAGGTTTTGCAGCCCAGAGCTGGTAGCCCAAATGCTAGTTGGTATATGAATTTTTAAGAAAAGTGCAGGTATGTGACATCACATATATTGCCTGCTCTTAATAACTTATCCATATAACCATTTAACTTTGGTAATAAAACAGTTATAGCAGCACTATGCCATAATAGCTGGGACCCGTCTACATATGCATTTTACCCTGTCACTGTAACATCTGAGGTATCTGAAGCCTATGTAACATCATGAGGCATATCAAGCAGTGCAAATTCCATCCTCTTGGTGCTATTTTTCCTCAGAGTGTCTTTCAAAACATTCTTTTGGATGGTTATAGAGTGTGTGGAAGTCTGAAGAGTACTTGAGACTTGCACCATTATAGCGTGTGCTTTCAAAGTTTAGTCAGCAGAAGGTTGCTAGGACTTCTGTTGTAGGAAAGGAATTTAAGATCAGAAAATTGTGGGGGATTGAGCAGTGGGGTAGGGTAAAAGCTATTTCTAACATAGAGCTGTGAACAACTGCACAATTAATTTTAACATTTTAACAACACACAGATCGGCATGTCTACAATTAATGGATTAAAGAAAGAACATGGCAGCATTTGGAGTCTGCAGTTATAGTGCTATTTTTTATTAAAAATGACTTTCCAAACACTTCCCTTTTCTCTTTTTGCACTTTCAGTGTTATGTGTTCATATTTCCTTGAGTTCACATTCTGAATGCCATGCTGGATTCTGGAGAGTTATCCATTTGGTTCAACCTGCTTTGTGACAAGTAATTGTTAATTTTTTGCTGACATTACAACCTAGCCAAAACTCACATTCATTCAGGCAGAGCAAGAAGGAAAACCTGGAGCTTGGCTAACTGGGATTGGACTTTGCATGCAAAGGCAAAACCAGACTCCTGACAAGGTCATAGTTAGTGCTTTCTAGACAGCAAGCTTGGTCAGATAAGAGTAAGAAAAATGTGAGTTGCATCTTGAGTTGGGGCAAAAATTGTGTTACATCAACTAATTTCTAGGCAGAAGCGTAGACCATAGTTTAGGTTTGCAACTAATGCAACCAGGACTTCATTGTGTGCCTCCATAGTATCAAGAAATGCTGCCTAAGTCACGGGGAATTCTTTACATTAAATTTTTTTTTCTGGCAGTTTTACCTTCCAAAACCTTCCAAAATTTCTCAAGGATAAGATATAGCAATCCTTCTTTACATATTACATTCATTAAATATAGGAAATATTGAATGGAATTAATTTAAGAATTCCAGTTTCTTAAAATAAATCATATTTAGCTCATAGAGTTCTTTATCATTTTTCTCCTGGCCTGCTAAAATGTAGTGTTTTACTTCCATTTCTCTATACCAGACTTTCTCTTTATTTTCAAAACAGGTGTCGGGTTTAAAGTTAGTCTACTAACCAGGACTTTAACCTGATCCTGGTTATTAAACTGTTGTTTAAAGTGTCAGTGTTTAGCATGCAAGTGAAGAAAGGAATGGGAGGAGCAGATAGCCCAGGATTAATTCTGACCTAGTAAACTGGAGTAATTATATGTGATATGTCCAATGACAATACACTGGCACATTGCATTACTGTAATAAGTCCTTACCTCAGTGGTAGAATATCTGTTCTGCATACAGAAAGTCCTTTCTTGAACTCCTGATATCTTGAGAGAACACTGGGAAAGACAGCTGTGCTGAGGAAAGGACAGAAAGAGATATACAACACCACTGTTGGTGATTAATGGAACCACATACTATCTTAAGTTCAAAGCCTGCAGGAAGAGCCAGGTCTTAAGTGTTTTCCTAAAGGCCAGCAGAATTGGGGCCATAGGGACCTTGGAAAAGTACTATTCCTTAGGGCAGAGGCAGCAACAGAGAAGGTATACTTCCTGGGTCCCATCAGATGGCATTATTTAAGCAGTGGGACCTGGAGTATGCCAACCCTGTCAGATCTTACCGGATTTATGTATGCACTTTCCCCCAAGACACTTTTAACCTTCATGTGTGCAAGCTGAATATCTGCAAAGAGCTAAAATGATTTGATTTGATGCCAAATGATGCAAATTCTCCACTGCAGCACCTGCCTCCTGGAACAGCATCCACCCAAGAGATTCAAGCAGCCCTGGCCCTGCTCTCTTTTAGATGAACCTTAAAGACCTGGCTCTTTCCCAGCCACTGGGTAAGGTGTGAACTTCTTGTGTGCTACTTCCGTTGCCATAGTGTTTGTTGTCTTCCTGTTCAGCCATATTTTCTTTTTTATGGTTTCTATTGTTTGACTTTTTATGGTTTTAATTTGCATGCCACCGAGTCATTTTGAGTGAGCAGCCAACCTACAAATGTAATGAATAAATGAATGAATGAATGAATGAATGAATGAATGAATGAATAAATAAATAAATAAATAAATATTTGATGCCAAAACTTTTTGCAATTCAGCCATAGCATTTATTCTGAATGTTAGGACCTGTCCTTGGAGGATAATTATGTAAGAACAAATGAAGGACTCTTAAAGCTGGTGCAGAGATTATTTCCTCATTATTGAATTACTCTACTTCAATGAATCAACCATCAACAGTAAAGGAACAAGCAGTCAAGAACCACCTTGCAGTCAAGCATTTGGCAGAGCAGCTATGAAGGCCTTGGGAAAGATTTTCAAATGCTGTGTTATGTCTATGCCTACAAAGATCAGAACTGTGCAGGCAATGGTTTTCCCTGTAATACTCTATGGAAATGAAAGTTGGACTTTGAAGAAGCAGGATAAGAAAATTACTAATACTTTTGAACTTTGGTGTTGGAGAATACTCCTGAATACAGCAAATGGATAATTAAACAGATCAATCCAGAGTTCTTATTTGAGGCACAAATGACCAGGCTCAAATTATCCTACTTCAGAGACATTATGCAAAGACCTAGGTTTCTTGAGAAGTCTATAATACTAGAAAAATGGAACAAAAGAGAAGAAGAGGAAAACCAGCAACAAGGTAGATGGAATCAATTACAGCAGTGACAATGGGTACACCACTGGAAAACCTGAAGAACCACATTGGAAACAGACCTTCCTGGAGAAAATCTAAATTGTCACTAAGAGCCGACATCAACTCAATGGCACATACTCGATCTAGTTTAATGGGGGGCAACCTGTAACTCTCCAGATGTTATTGGGTTGTAATCGGATTGCTGTAGAACTGAACTGGGGAGATTTAGGATCAAGTCAGTCCTCAGCCATAGAAGCTCGCTGGGTGACTTTGGAAGAGTCACTGTTCTGCAGTTCAATTTACCTGATAAAACTTTTTTGGGGGGGATAGAAGGGGAGTGCTGTATATACTGCCTTGAGCTCCTGAAAAAAATGTAGGATATAAATCTAACAAATTAATAAATACAAATGTTTGTCCACATTATATCACCATGTAGCTAGAGCTCATGGGAGCTGGAGAGTCACACACTGCCTGTCCCTGTTCTAGTGAAACTTTGTGCAGGAATTCATATCATTTTTTTTAAAAAACACCAAAGTAGCATAACATTTTTTAAACATGGAGATTAAACACTGTTTGAAGGCCTTTTTCCCACTTTATTTAACGAATATGCACTGACAACATTTTTGGGGTGTTTGCAATAATGCCATGACATTGCCTTTATTTTGCCCCCAGCTGAGAAGTGGGACTTGTTTCAAATGTTCCAGCATTAAATGCGATATTTTTCCCCATTATTTTGATATTGACCAAGGGCAACTTAAGGTATATAAAATGTGTGAGATTATTACAAAATCCTTGGAGGGTAGTCCATGATTATGTCTATAAAGATAAGCATACCATATGCTATCTGAATTCCTGTATTCCATAATGGATTTGCAAAATAAGACTGAACAAATACGCAAATATATTAATACTTAAATTCTTCCTTGATTTTTCTGAATGGGTGTATCAGTACACAGTGAATGAGAATTTGGATACTTGAGCAAAATAAATTGGTTATGGAAAATCTCCCTTTCTTTCCAAAGGCAACATCTTTCAGTATGAAATAATTTGGGCATATTTTGAAAGTAATAAAGAGCTGTAATATTTTGAGCTAGAAGGGAAGTGGTAAAATGGGAGGGGTTGTTATAGAAGTTGAAACAATTGCTGCAAGGATGTGATGTAGGATTAGTAAATTTGGTGCTTGATACAAAATTGTATTTGCCTCTGCTATGTTCTTCATGGACATAAAGCAAATGTTCCATTTCAGCATATTGACTCATTTAGAGAAGTAGGAAATGTTGAACATAGGTAAGCATTTGTGGATGGTCATCAACACTAATTTCAGCAGCCTGATCCCTCACCAACAAACTTATTGTAGACTTCAGACTGAGGTTCAGTCTAATCTCATTTCTTTTTTTAAAAAGGAGGGAACTATTGCAAAATAGCCTTAGTGATTCTATATGTTTCATTTGAATAATTGTTAAATATCGGGCACAAACTCAGTAGAGCAGTAATACTCCTGTACAACATTAGAGTTTGGTGCCATCCCTTGGTATACTCCAGCCTATAACAACCTTCCTTCAGTTTTTCTAACTGGGGCTCAGCAGGACTTGAGTCTTTGGGAACATGGAAACTGGGCTTTGGGATGCTGTAGCTGCATCATGCTTTCTCCTCTAAAGTATTTACTGAATGCCAGACATTGTATAGTGAGAGATGAAATGAGCCAGCTGCCCAGATTTATTCCTGTTCTATTATGGTATCACCTCCAAGAAAGGCCAATTAGAGATAAGGATGAATGGCAGCTAGAGCAGACATTGATGATGATATTATATAGAGGAAAGTAGTGGGGAGGGAGCTCATTAGCTTAGAGGATGTCCATCAGCAACTGTGCTTGGGATCTATTCAAATCTGGCATTGTGTCTGCAATGCTAGCTGCACTTGCCCCTTTCTCCACACATAAAGGGATTATAAACTCTTCTCTATTTCCATGCTACTCCTGGCAGTTTGCTTAATAAACCACCTCACTGGCTAACTCTGATATTGAGTATCAAAGGTGTTTTCTGCATGAATGCCCTGTAGTATTCAGTCTGGCCTTATCACTAGTAAGACAAGCTTTTCAAACTTTTCACATATGGTAAATTTTAAAACCAGAGTTTGAGCATGTCCAGTGTGATGGTCAAGTCATTGTGAAAGTCAGTCTTAAAAATAATATATGGGCTGATTCCTAGTTGTCCTATTCTGCTCTGCTCTGTTCCATTGTACTCTAGGTCCAGCAGAAGCAGACTGCAGTATGCTAACCAGTAAGATAATTTCATATCAGAACTCTGGACTGAACAGGTGTTCCTACAGCTGTTGCCTTCTCAAAACTGACTTCTCTGGTCTGATCTTGATCTCTGGCCCTGCTCTTCTAAAGAAATGGTTCTTCTTCCTCCTCCTCCTCCTCCTCCTCTTCTTCTTCTTCTTGTTAGTTGCCATTGTGTCATTTACAACTCATGGTGACCCTATGTATAACAGAACAATATGCTGTTCGGTCTTGCACCATATGCCTGACTGTTCCAATGTTTGCCTCCATTGGTGGGGTAATTGTATCATTCCATTGCATTGAAGGTCTTCCTCTTTTCGTCTGGCCCTCCACTTTACCAAACATCAAAGGCTTTTAAAGGGGCTGATTCTGTTATTACTGACTCCAGTGATGTGGAGTATGATGGGAACTACTCTAAGCATGCATCTTCTGCAGAATCTAGAAAAATCATCCAGCCTTGAAGTAAGGGACAGCTCCCTAGAAGATGCCCTCTTCTATCCTTCTTTGAAATTTGGAAGTTATGAATTAAGGTTTTGCCTCTGTTCTAGATCTTACCCATTGCTTATCTTCCTGATCAAGTCAGTATTACTTATTTCCTGACTTGCCCATGATATGATGGCTGTCATATTCTATATAGGACTTGCATAATGCAAAGTTGCTTTCTCTCTGTAACTGCACAGAAGCAAAACATTTGTATCATTTCTGTTCAGAATAATACTGCTAACATAGCACTGATAGAGATTCAAGAAAGCAACAAAATGCATGCTAATTTCAGATTTTGTCACATATAATAAACTTGGCTGGTGAAACACTAAGGCTCCAAATTCACAGCTGCATTGAATTATGCATCAATATTAACTGATTACAAAATTATATGGTATCCAGCATTTTATTCTCAAAATGTACTATGTGTGGATTTTTTTTAAATGACCATAGTAAGAATTATGCTGCTGTTGGTTTGAGGATAGAGTTGATCCTATTTGACCGATACAGTTGACAGTTGTAGGCAAATAGCTAAATGGAATTACAAATTTTATTCTCAAGTTAAAACTTTACAGATTAAAAGAGGATCATCTAAATAGTATCAAACAACCGTAAGATGCAAAGTACAATTTGCATTCCCCTACATCCCATTCTGTTTGTAAGCTTTAGCAACCATATTTTCATTCTATTCCTCATGTCCCACCCTCAGCATTCCTTTGATTTGAGATATACATGTGGGAAGACTACACATGCCTAGTAGTTTATGAAAAGAGCTAACTGGATTGAATTCAATCAGTAAATGCTGGCGTATTTTATTTTCAGCAGCATTTTGAGTTAACTTAGGTGCTAAGAATTTTTATTTATTTATTCATAGTTAATTAGCAAAATGCTCATATAACACTGGGCAGCTCAGTTACTTGCCAAAGTTTGAGCCCAAATTTACTTTATTTGCATCCTGTCCTGTTCACTAGAGTAGGGAACATCAGACATTTCTAGATGGGAGAGTCACATCTGAGTCTGGGAAGATCACCCCAATGCTTTTAAAATTCTGAACTTGCTGATTTCTCTCAGCCATGGGAAACTACTTGAATTGTCCTGGTGCTGTAAAACCACTGGCCTCTACTTCATCTTCTGTACTTGGATTTTAGTGCTTCATAGAAGCTGGCTACTGTATTTTCTTAATGCATATGAAATGAAGTAGCTGAAATTAGGTATTATTATTCTGAAAATAAAAAAAACCCATTTATCAGATGACATCTTTTACATATGAGGAAGATTAGCTAGTTGTTTTTTAAATGGCGATGCTGTGCGCATGCATGTATCTCCAATGAAGTCTGCTTACTTTCTAGGATTTATTATATTATTTGGAAATAGAATGTGTTAATCTAAATTGATGGAGTTTACAGACAAATAATGAGTTCAGAGCATTAGGTTAATTACTGAGGTAGATTGTTAACATTGGGAAAAATGTTAGCTACTCAAGCCAACTGTAGGCTATGGTACAGTATAGCTTTGTTGAAGCATATTTTGTATGTGAAATGTAGGTGGAATTTGGCTTACAAAACCATCTTAAATTAGTTTA
Organism: Candoia aspera; assembly: GCF_035149785.1. Classification (NCBI taxonomy): domain Eukaryota; kingdom Metazoa; phylum Chordata; class Lepidosauria; order Squamata; family Candoiidae; genus Candoia; species Candoia aspera. The sequence goes on from NC_086159.1 coordinate 46,903,755, forward strand.
AAACCAAAATCTTTCTTTTTAAAAGCATTATAGTGGGTATGTTATCCTATATATCCTTACCTGGATCTTGTGGGGGCAGATAGCAGCTTGCCTAAAACTACTTGAATAGTTCCTAGTGATGCAAATAAATGGATGGTGAACTCCTAAACCTCTGCTTATTTTCCTAAACTTTATGGCAGGATTTTGCAATCTCATGCTCTCCAGATGTGTTAGATTTATAACATTCAGTTAAATGTTACATTTATAACAATCAGTTAAAGTCTGGAGGGTACTAGGATGGAGAAAGATGCTATTGATGTTATCTTTATTTTTAATAAAAGTGTATGTTGTCACAGCATGAATACTGAAGGTAGCCTTTAATTCCTAGCATTCTTATATTTCATTTAAACACCTTTTTCTCCCTTCCCTCCAGTACTCAAAGCCATTTAATTTAATACTCTAATTAGAAATATAACTCACCACTGCAAACAAAGGCAAATGCATGGTTTTACACTGTCTCATCACATGGTTTCATTAAGTGTGTTGTTCACATATTGTTTAGCTGTTTAAATAATTAATTTCCTATAACGGAACAGTTACAGTAACTAGTTTGTTCATTTTATTCTAATGATGTATCAGAGCCAAAGTATATAGTTGCCTGCTGAGGAGCCCAAGGACTTGAGTCTGCTTTTATGTTGCTGTAGCAGAGGCTCATTGGGTTAAGAATAGAGTCTGGCTGCCACCAAAAATATACACAGAATGTAGAAAAATTGTATTCTAGAGGTTAAGTGCAGCAAACGCACTACTTTATAAAGAATAATGATGTTATTTTAGTTTTCTGATTAGTTTTTATTTCCTGCAAATGTTGGTATATCAGGCAATAATGAATGAATATTGTAGGGCAACCTTTCATAAAGAGGTGTCCTCTCTATATATTAGGACTTCAGCTCCCATACTCTTCATCAGATGGGAGTTGTAATGCAAAAAGTTAGGACGATTTATTTTGGGGAGTTAAATTATCTCATTACATGGATACTTTTTAAAGAGATATTCAAATTATCGATTTCCAATTGTCTTTGTTCCCCAGGAATTCAGATCCAAGATCTACTTGCAGAAAAGATGAGAAGATATGTATAGAAAATGGAAACATGCTATATAGCATGCCTACCTGACCACTTCCTCTAGACATGGAGAAAAACAGGAATTATAAGAGGAAGTTCCTTTTGACTTTGCAAGGGATTCTCAGGATCCTAATCTTCAACACATCCTGCCTTATTTAGAAATGTTCCCCTCTTAATCTGTAGGTATGAAGTGGATATTTTGTTCTGTTTAGCTTTATTTTTCTTACTGAGCACATTTTATTGTGTAATATTGCTCTTGAAAAATACAGACAAATAAAGAATGAAATCAAAGCCTTGGTCAAACTTTCCTTTAAAGCTGTAAACCTAATAAACATCTGATTGGTGAGCTGGAAAATGCAAAAATATATAATTAGGCATTGAAATTTCAGGAACTTTATTGCTGTGCAAATCATTGCATTTGAGAGGAACAGAGTATCCCTTGAACCCTCTCACTTAAACCCAGGATGATGAATCTGAGTCAGACACTCAAAAGAGCCACAGTAGTGCATACATATTGTCCAGTCAACAAATATATAGAAGGAGTTATCCTGTGACATAAGCTTTCTCAGGAATAATAAGGTGTAAACCCTGGCCTACAGGACTAAATGGGAGTTTTGCTTCAAAATATTCCATGGTCAGCAGGCTGCTGACCCAGTAGAATTATCTTTCCCTAACTTGATGCAGCTAGCTTGTTATTGTGAAAACCCTACATAGAAAATTGACAGGGCAATGTCCAGCATTAAACTGTACATGAAACAGCACTGCAACAAGTGTTTCATGCTGGGACACAGAAGATGGAACCCAACAGGTCCAAATAAACTAGCTCTACATACTTCAGTGATCTGGATAGAGAAAAAGCAAGTGATACAAATGGTTGGAGAATTGCAGTGAGTAGGACTGAATTAAGTTATCCTTGGAAGTATTTGACTCTGGAAGGATTGTGTACTGTATGTCTACGTGTTCAGATTCAACCAAAACAGGATGTAAATGTTAAAATAAAACAAGAAGGATCTTTTTCCTTAATTCCCGAAGATTTTCTTTATCACTCATAACAGAAATTGATTTGGAAAGAATGATCAAGTAAAACCAGGCAGTTAATGAAATATTTCAGAGGGATGAATATGTCAACACACTGGTGATTATTTTATCCTTGGACTTATTTTCCAGATGGAGAATTTTACTATATCAATATGTTAATATAGAATTTATCAACAATCCTTCATTTTTATGATACTTTAGTTTTTCAAATATTTATTTTCAATACTTTCATATTCAAATATTTCAGTGTTCTCAACTTAAAAAACCCATTATATTTCAGCCAGCCAAGATAAATCTAGATGGTCTTTTCTTCAGGATGACATTCAGTTGGAATATTTATTGGACCATGATCCCCAAAACAGCAGGAAATTTTTTTAAGCCTATAACCATTGGAACACTCCAAGCATGATTGTTTTGTTTTTGTTTTCTTTTATAGCAAAGGGGCAAAATAGGAGCAACTGTGATCTGAGGGGCACAAATCCTCCATGCTATAGATTAGGATGGGGGGGGGGGACCTTTGACTTACCCTACTAGACAGGAGTAGCTCCACTAACACCTTAATTTTATGTGTGTTTGTTCTATGGTTGTTTCAATTGAAGTTGTAAGCCGCCTAGAGCTGTATAGTGGATAGGTGAGATAAATAAAATCATCAAGAGCAGTGTTGCGCTACACTATGCGTGCATTTTTTCTCGAGTTCAAATGAACAGAAATACAAGTGCAATTGCTGAAGATTCAATTGTATGGAAAGCAGTCCTGAAAGAGAGTTGGGGTCCAGGTTCAGGAATCCTCTCTTGGCTAATTAATGTTCACGCGGACGCGGGACGAGGGGTGAGGCCAAGGCGCCTGGTACATTTTGGGTGCATGAGCTACCCAACGCGTGGCCGACTTCGCTCCCGACTGGGCGTGGGGTGAGAGAGGGGCCGGGGGCGCGCGCGCGCGGCGGTGCCTGAGAGCCAGAGCCGGTTCTCACGTGCCTCCTCAATCCACAGATCCTTCTTCTCCGGGGTGCCTGGCTCCCGCTCTTCCCGGGAGTCGGGGGGAGGTGTCTCCAGTGAAAGCAGCTCAGCTCGCTCTTTCCCCCTTCCTTCCTTCCCGCCCTTCGTCCATTGTGCAGCCGGCAGCTCCAGCACTCCCACCTGCTGGCAGCGGCGAGGCGAAGCAAGCGACGTCCCCCCTCCGTTTCATTCACCGCTTTGCGCGCGTATGTCCCCGGCTGAACCGGGGAGAGCCTCCTCCTCCTCCCCCCTCCCGCCAGCGTGCGGTGTCGCCCCTTGCCCTTCCTTCCTTTTCCCTAGCAGCACCTTCCTTCAACTAAGGCAGCCGGGCGCCGTTGCAATCGGCAGCGCCGTCTCCGCCTCAATCCTGCCCAGAAGAGCCGCCGCCGCAATTCCCTGGGAGTGCAAGCGGGGGAATAGGAGGTGGTGGTTGGACTGCCGCCGCCTTGGACTGTAATGTGCTCCCCGCTGCTGTTGTTAGTGCCGCAGCAGCAGCCGCAGCCGCAGCCCTGAAGGAGCCATGCCGGGCTGGAAGAAGAACATCCCAGTCTGCCTCCAAGCCGAGCAGGAGAGAGGTGAGTGAGCGCAGGAGGCACCGAGCGGGGGCTTCGGTGGAGCCGCGGCAGGGAAGGGCTGGCTGAGCCCGACCCCCCTCCCCCACTCCCTCAGGTGCTCTCCGCCTCGCTCCCCTTCCCCTCCAAGAGGCAGGGAGCCGAGGCGGGGAGGCAGGCTGCCAGCGAACGGGGGAGTGTCTCGGAAGAGGTTCCTGAGGGCCGCTAAAACAGGAGGGGGCGCCACTTTCTCTTGCCGCGAGTTAACTTTTCTTTGCCAGGCGCCTTATCTCGCCTTGCCTCGTTCCTTGCTTCCAACGGGGCGGGGAGAAGAGAGTGTTCGGTGAGACAGATGATCTACCGGGCCTGGCTTCTCTCTGTTGATGCCATTGATAATCCTTGGGAAGTGTACAGACTTGGCAAAGTTTAAGTCTCTGCTGGGGGGGGGGCTCTAATAGCTTCCACGCGATGGTGGATGTTGGGTGGAGTCGCCTTGTTGGCGGAGAGAGAAGCTGCGTGTGGAAGGAAGAGGGGGTGAACTAGAATGAAGCTTCCAAATTGTCCTGATTTTGGGGGGGGGCGAGGGAGGGGAGTTTGAGTACGTCCATTCAGGTTTGTGCTTTTCCTTTCAAGTGGGTTGGCATATGCTTTGGTTCAGGGCACCCATTCTCTGCGAGCCAACCCGCACGCAGCCACAGTATGATACTCCCCAACAAGGTGCGGAGCAGATTATGGAGTTCCGAGGTTCCAGAAGAGGGGCACAGTATGTAGGAATAAGCAGTGTTAAATCTCCTTGGGGTACTGCTTCCTGTAGAAGTAGATTTTGTAGCAAGAAAACAGTGAATATGTGCTTTTCTGAAACGATTCAGATTTCTAGATTCTCCATCCTTTCAAGGAATCCCTCTTTTTCATATATTCCAGATCCTAAGTGTTTCTTGATTTTTAAAGTTGCACCAGAGAACCTTGGAGAAATCATGCTCCAATTTTTGCAACTTACCTCTTTAATGTGAAGTTGCCCAAATTTGAAATAATTATTTAAATAAAAAGTGATCTCCCAGGGAACCGCTAATGACCTCTCATGGAACCCTGGTTGAGAAACCCTGATCTAGTTGAAAAAAGACTTACAACTTTCTGTTAATAGGCTGTACTTAGCTTTTAAGTGTTGTGTACTTAACATGTTTTGTTAGGCACGGTGGGGAAGGCTGCAGAATGTTCATTGAGTGCTATTATTGTGCTATGTGCTTCATCTGTGTAAAAAACTACCTCAGAAGAAAGATCCGCGGTGTGTAGTGTCAGAAATGGCACTGAGTAAAAATTGTTTTTGGTTAAATTTGTGAAACTACCATTTATCACCAAAGAGTTTATATTTATATTTTATTGCTTATTCAGAAATCATGCAAAATATCTACAAAAAATTAAATAAGAACTCATCCTCCGGAAGAATTAGAATTGCTAAAACTTATAATTTGAAAAATATTCCATAATTTATCCCTGCTATACCTTATCAATATCTGCAGTGTAATTTACTGAATACTGGTGGGGAAGGTTGTTGAAAGCCAATTTATAGAAAGACAAATTAACAGCAGCCAACATTGTTTGTAAATATGTAGTAGCTTTGGTTATGTATTACACTGTATAATTATAACACATTGGCCTTGATGTTTTCTGGTAATTTTTCAGAATCAACAAACTTTTGGATGCATTGCTCATTCATACAGCTTTTTAATTAATGCAGAAGCCTCTGGGCTTTTTACAAATTGTGTGCTTGTAATGTTTATGTGTGTGTGAGCTGCATAATTTAGGCTGTGATATATTAGATGTGCAGGCTTTAAATATATTACTGATCAAAATGTACAGTTTAATTAACATGGGGAGGTCTTTGGTTTGTAAGATGTGACTATACTGAGATAGGGAGATCGTTTAATTATCATTTACAGGGTTATCAATGCAATCCTATTTGTGTCTACATAAAATAAATCCCATTGACTGCAGCCTGATATAAATCAAATGCAAAAAACAATTTGTATTTGAATGAAGTTACATAGTTTGGAAAAAATAGATGAACATAATGTCACAAAATGACACAGCTAATTTTTCATGGAGAAAAAAAAATCAAAAGATCTAATTTCTGTAAAGTAAAGGCAATAAAACAATTTTTGTGCATAAAAATAAGAATCAGTAATAAATACTGTATTTTATTTTTCCCTGCTACTCTTTTCTTATTCTTATTACTGTGTATAGTAGAACAGCTACCTTTGGCTGTATTTTTTTTAATGCTGTCCTCTGCCAGTAGGTATACTCTTTTTAAACAGGTCTTGTTTGCTTAATTTTTGTTTTCTGTTCAGCTTATTATCATTGCCCATTGTACAAATTATTGTTACATTCTTACTTTCCCCCCCTTGGTATAAATAAACAGTTTTGATTTCTGAGACAGTTCAATTTATAATGCTCAAACTTCACTAATGAGTATAGAAAAACTTCAGTGCTGTTTTAGATTCAATTTCTCTTTCTACAGGAACGTACTATTTATATAAGGAATATGTAAAATGATCAAAATATATAAATTGGTGTTGAATTAGGATATGAAGATGAGAGAAGCCTTAAAAAACATAAAAATAGATATAGTTTAAATGAAATAAAGATCCAGTTTCAGTGTGGTGTTGACTTAGAAAGCAGTTATAATTTAATCAGTTAAATTCTGATTCAGAGCCAGTTTGCTTTTAACTCCCTCTGCTGTTAGTATGTAATATTTTTATTCTGAAGATTATTTAGAAATCAAGCCAACATGTTTTGTTCAAAGAATCAGTATTCCTTATTTCAAATGTATGTATTTATTATGGGCAGTAGATGTAAAATAAACTCAAGTCATGAAAAAAATGTGTTTAATCGATGCTTGGACAGAGATGTCTGAAAGAGATAATGAATTCCATCCATATCCTTTTCAACACAATAAATTCAGTCAGCTGGGTGAAACCACTATAGTCAGATTGCATTTCATTGTTCACACCTAGAAATAGCCCAAAATAATTCAACAGTCAGCTTGAACTTCATTATGGTAGTTCTTTTCTGCATAATAATTTGTAGTTGCCTATCACTGTCTTTGCGTTGAAAAAAATGCCTGTGCATTTACACATTTTGGCCAATTCATACTAAAGTTTTAAAAATAAAAATAATTCATAATAAATATATAACAATGAAATGAAGATGTACCTTTACATTTTAGTGTGGTGTTGACTTAATTTAGAACATTTATTCCTCAACCAAAACAGAAGTATTGTAACTCATTGGGAGGAAAATACTATTCTGTCTCTATAGTTCCAAACTCAACGTTTTAATTGAATTAGGGTATGTAGATGTATGTGTGTATTCCTACTGGATTTTAGGGCAAGATATTTAAGATCACAGCCTCAATTCTAATTCAATAATTTAAAGATATTTGAAACAATTTTTTTAAAAAAATTGGAAAGGTGAATAAGTATTAGAAGAGTATTTTTATAAAATATTTTGAGTTGTAGTGCATATAGGATAACTAGACTGTAATGTAACTACTGAGATAAAACCTTCCTGATTCGCAAATGACATATAAAAAGTAAAAACCATCAGTGTACTATAATGAACCTTTAAAATTCAGGACATATTTTCTCCCAGATTTTCTGCTTATGCTCTTAAACTAAATCCAGTTATAGGATGCCTAAATCACATGTGAGATGACATTTAAAAGAAGGAAGAAAGAATAGGGTTTAGGGAGGGGTTGACACTCCAGTATTCCTTCCAATCAGGTTAAATGAAATTATTTTGCAGTTTTCTGTGTTAGCTTTTTTTAAAAAAATTGTTCAATTCACTGATTCTTGGTGATTGCCTGGACAAGTCCCTGCAGTTTTCTTGGCAAGGTTTTTCAGAAGTAGTTTGCCATTGCCTCCTTCTTGGGGCTGAGAGAAGTTGATTGGCCCAAGGTCACCCAGCTGGCTTGGTGCCTAAGGCTGGACTAGAACTCACTGTCTCCCAGTTTCTAGCCTGATGCCTTAACCACTACACCAAATTGGCTCATTTTAGCTTTACAGTTAATCAAAGTTGATAGGAGTCTAGTGAACAATGGGTCCTGTTTATGATTTAGAAATAAGGTGTCTTGAGAAATGCAAAAACTTGGAATTAAAATACTAGTTATTTATATATGTTAATGTGGTATGCTAAATTTCTTCTATATGACTAGTATTTTAAATATGCATTTTTAATTTATTGCATTTATTGTTTTGTTTTTAAAACTTACGGGTTGGTCTCCTCATTCTGTCCCTATAACAAGAACTCTGAGAGGATAGATTGGACTGAGAGAGAGAAGGAGGGAGAGAAAGAGTGTGGGCCTGACCCTAAATGACCCAATGAGCTCTGAGATCAAGTAGGACTTGTACCTGGGTCTCCCCAGTCCATATCCAAGCCCAGTGTCTGAACCACTGTACCATTTATACAGTTGTAGTTCTATCAAACCAACTGTTACTGCAACTACTACTGCTTCACCATGAACAGCCTGATATTCAGATGTGTCAAGGTCCATGACTCACTGAGTCATGCTCAATTTGTTTAGGTATGTTGAGATTTGAATGGGCTATTAAAATCCTCTATGGCCATCCTCAGCAGCTGTTGTAATCTTAATCATTCCAGTTTCCAAACAGAATTATTTTACTTACCTCAAAGATACAAACAAAAAAATCTCATAGTAGCAACATTTATATTCCTGTTTCTTCTTTTACAGTTGTCTGGATGACAGCACATGAGATGAGAAGAATAATCCCCTAGGAGAGAGAGGAGAATAAAAGAAAAATATGAGAGAAAAGGAAAGCAGAGCTAGTGAGAGAGATTGAATCATAAAATATAGTTGATTTTGTAGAGTGAAATCAACATTCACTGTAATACATTCAAAAATTGTAATATTTATATATTATACCAGTCCTCCAAATTTCATTTGACTTGAGAACTCCTCAGCCCCAGTTAGCATCACCATTAATTAGGATTCATGGGATTTAATAGCCCAACAACATTTGCAGGTCCATAGGTTGTTAGGTAAAATCGATTGCATGGTTACTTCCTAGATCAGTACTACCTATGTACAGAAAACGGTGATGCTTTATGAGAATAATAGTATCAACTATCCCATGGAATTTCTATATGTGGTCTCTGCCAGTAGAGTGTGGAGATGGCCCCTATGTTGCAATATAGAAAATTAAGCATATATGTGCTGTCTTTGCATTTGTAGCCTCTTATCTACTTCATTTCCAATTTGATTAGAAATCAGGAGAGATGGGGGATTTACATGGACCTCTACTGAAAGCACATACAAGCTTGTTGCATCATTTAGCCTGATTCTTCCTTTGAATAAGCACTGGTAATGGCATGGCTGAAGGTTGCAGCCCAGAAGTGCTAGTTCTTCCCTCCATTGCAGTTCACCAAAAAATTATCCCCTGTACCATGTAGAGACTTTCAAACCATCGCTGTTGATATTAAAGGAGACTGTGCATTATCTTAATTGAAGCATGGGGTGGGACTGACTTTTTAGAATATTTTTATGGTTCTGCAGAGTAACAGGATAGCTATTCCATTCCGATAGGGACCTGCTGTCAAAAATATTCTCTCATATTGTAAATTTAGGATTAAGCTATCTTAGAGCTAGCAACTGCTGCTTTTTGCAATCTCTGCTGACAGTCTTACAAGCATTGTAACATGAAACATCTGCAGAGTGCCAGGTTAGCTTTTTTAGCAGCAGTGTTCAATTTGTGGCTGTTAACAATGAAATTAGTCCAGCACTGTAGCCATGGGATAAGAGATTGGCCCTTTGAATCCAATCCTATGTATTCCATCCTAGGATCTAGCTCTTTTCAGGTGGTAGATGTAAATGTTTGACTGAAAATGTAAGGGACATTAAGCAGCCTCTCTTCTTTCCAAATTGTGCTTGAAATGCCACAGAAGAGCCTAAATGCCGCAGATGGAACACTATTGTCTGTTAGAGGGAACGTTGGAGTACAGAAGAAAGCTTCCACACAAGCTGATGAGAGTTGGTCTCTTCATTTGCTGATCCAGAAAAAGGAAGGGGTGTATTTTATTGTGGGAAGAAAAAGGGAAAGAGATAATAGCCTCAAGTTGTTGAGAGTAGTACTTGTTTACCCAAGTTTACAGCTTCTAGTTTTGTTCATATACTTAAAGTTTTGTTTATTCTGAAAGTTTCCTTATTATTTAAGCATATAAGCATTGTAGTATGTGCATTTCAGATAATGTATGATCTTTAACTTCAGGATGAGGAACTCTTTTCAATCTGATGGCTGCATTCCAGGGGTTGGGAACCATTTCGGGGGCTGCATGTCATAGCAGTTCTTTATTTTCTTTCTCATGTTCAGTCTCTTTTCCTTGTTAATCCTTTTGTTCTTTGTCTCCTTTACTCTAATTTTCTCTTTTTCCCTCCTCCAACTAGTCAGGCAATTAGGCTTCAAAATCTTTCATTGGAACAGTGGAGATTAAAAGACAATATATTGCATATGAAGACAGTTATTTTAATCCTAATTTTTTGCATAGAAGCAAGGTGGATGGGGTCTGGGAAAGGCAGCTGTAGGCCACATCCAACCTATAGACTGGAGATTCTCCACTCCTGCTTTAACATTTGACAATAATTAAAATGAAGAAATGTTGGTTATTTTTCCAAATAACTTCAGTTCTGACACTTCCCTTCAATGAGAGAGTGCCCCAACCACTTTCCATTTGAACTTTTTTTCTACTTTGACTTCTTTGCCCATGCTATAGTAAGCTTATTTATTGGTATTTATTTTTGCAAAGTGTTTTCATTTTAGAGGAAAGCAAGGTGATTGGCTAAACATTCAGAATGATTGCTACAGTAGCAGGTTTGCTGGAATGTAATTTACTATTTTTATGCCACATCATGTTAAGCTTCTAGTGCATACATATTGCAATCTTATATCACTTATTTGCTAAAACAATTTAAGTGCTTAAATAAAGAATAGCATGCATAATATTACAGTGTTAGAGATTCAGATTTTAAAGAAATGCATGGTAAGAGCTAGCAATGCACTAGGCCTCTACCTAGATACATTACTTACATTCCTAAGTCCTTCAGTAGGCATTATTTATTTCAGTATTTTCAGTGATTTGCATATATATGACCATACCAGTCTGAACTTCCATCTTTGCATTTTACTTTTAGATAATAAAATAGTATTCTCTATTCCCTCTTTTGCTCTGGCTTTAATTTATTGCTTGAGTTTCTCTGGAAACAAAACGATAGAAATACTTATTCTAGGACTTTTCACACTGAATTTGCTGTATGTATCACAATAGTGCACATTAAGTTCTAAATATATGAATATATATCTTGTTTTTTAACTGTAAATTCCAAGATGGTTTACAACATAATTAAAGCCAATAATGTTAAGTAGCAAGCCAAATACAATTCTGATATAAAAAAATTAAACCAATATTTGGAACATTTTAAAGCAGTATTCAGCTGCTTCATATACTATAGATCCAAATGGTACCACCATCTCCAAAATATCACCAGCAAGGTTCAAGAGTAATGTCAAAGAAGCAATGAGGAAAAAATCTTCTTTAGAAGATTTCAAAATATGGAAGTCTTGCTCAAAGAGGAAATGAAAGGAAAAATACAAATGAGTGCATAACGACTATGCAACACACATGGATTCTGTGTCTACATGGGAGCCCCATCAGAACCTTCTGTAGCTGAGATTTTTGGTGGGAAGCCTATACCATTTCTTATATTTAGAATAGAGCTCTTGTTTTCCTTTTTCATCGCTGTAATGGTTACATTTATTTATTTACTGGAAAAGACTTATATAGCTGCCCATATTGTAATGACAGCCTTGGGCAGTGCACAAACCACAAACCATATCATTGGTAACATTCTCTATCAGGGGTTAGATGCATTTATTTTGTTTTGTTTTTATCCTGCCTTTGTTATTTTTATAAATAAGGCGGTGAACATACCCAATATTCCTTCCTCCTCCTGTTTTCCCCACAACAGCAACCCTGTGAGGTAAGTTGGGCTGAAAGAGAGTGACTGGCCCAAGGTCACCCAGCTGGCTTTCATGCCTAAGGGGTACTAGAACTCACAGTCTCCTGGTTTCTTGCCCAGCGCCTTAACCACTAGACCAAACTTGGACTGAATTTTCAATGTTTAGATAAACCTAATGGATTTATTACAACCTAGTTTAAGTGATGAACCAGTTGGGGTTCATCACTTAAAAGTGATGCTGTTTGTAAGGCCAGGACACCCAACTGGTTCATCACTGCTTAGTATTTCCTGCTTGTCATCAAGGATATGGAATTTTTTGGATTGGACCAAGTGGGCACGGCCTTCTAAAATCCCAACTCCATTATTATGGCTCTTATAAAAGCAAAAGGAGCCACACATCTATCAGTATTGTCACAGGGTTGGAACAAACCCTGGTATTGAGATCTAATAACAAAACCCCTTCAGCTGGCCAGTTTATGGCATCAGCACAACCACCAGTACCTTATTCATTAATTGCCTCATTGCATCTCATACCTAAATAGCTCTGCTGTACAGGACAGCACCTCCAGGACAGTAATTTATGTCTGCTCAACGACCCACAGGACATTACTGCTCCTTCGTGGTGTTGAGGGAGAATGATTTTACCTTCAAATGGAGAGGATGCCTGTCAAAATTCAATGACGAGGCTTCAGAATAACTTTGCAATTTGTTGCCAGATCAGATATCATGAAATCAGTTTTGTTTGTTTGGGTGCCAGGTGGATGTTTGGGTCTTGGGTTCACTATTAATGAAGGCTTTGAGTATGTGGAAGATGATGTGGAGAGGTGGTAGGTGGTCTCTGCCAGAGTGGTGGGTTACCAGCAGCATTTTGAAGGTAGTTCAGGCCAGTGGGAGATATGGGGGATGCAGCAGTGGTGGAAGCAGAGAGAGATGATCAGAGCCCTATTTGAGATTCCTTGGATGGCTGACCTGGATCTGGGGGCTGGTTGGGCCAGTTTGTCATGGCAAGGTGGCAGTGAAACAGAGGAGGCCAATGGCCAGGTGAATAGCCTGGCAGAGCAAGATGGTGGTCTTTTTTATTTTCTAAAGAAAAAAAAGTTGAAAGTAACTGCTACTGTGAGGAACAGTTACTTCAATTTGTCAGTGCTTTGAACTCCAAAGTAGAAGAGGTGGAGTCAGCTGCAGATTTTGTTTTTCAAACAGTGACACATGCATTTCAATAGTCTTATCACTGCTACCAACTCTATCAAAGGTCGAAGGTGAAACTTGGAAAAACTGGCATCTATACCAATGACCAGTGAGAAACTGGAAAGTTAATATAAAATATAGCAAGAAAACTGCACTTTCCTCTTCCAGCACCTTACGCTGAATTCACTTGTGGTTGATGCAACCCCAGGGAAGACTTGGTCTGGAAGCCATATGGCACAGCTTGACACTGAGAGATGGAAATTTATTGTCATGGGCTGTTGTGCCTGTATAGCACCAATCCAACTATTTCAAATTGTCTATCAGGAGACCTGTCTAGCAGACTGTCAGCTTTTAGGGATGTGTGTGTGAAGATAGTTTCTTTTTCCCTCTTTTTGACAATAAGCGATCCAGCAACTCTATTCTAGGCTGCGGTTTTTCGCTTGTCAAAACAACAAATCAGTGTAGCCAAGCAAGTAGCAGATTGAACTGCCACTTCTGTGTCAGGTACTGTAGCTTTTCACAGATCTGCTTGGTTTGGCTCAGCAGATCTATGCCTAGAATCCTGCAAATGCATTGAGAATGTTGCCTTTAATGAGTTTTACACTGGAGGATATCAAGATTGGTAATATTGACGTACAACTTTGGTCTGATCCTGCATGAATCTTTTTATGTTTTTTAAATCTATGGAAGCTTGCCCCTGGAAGTCAACAAAGCAATTTTGCAAGTGAGATGTTATGATTTAAAAGGCTCTGTCCTTTTTTGCTCTGCATCTCCATCTCTCTGCTTTGAGCATTGCCACTGGCAAGGATCTTAACTGATCCTTAATTGATCCTTAATAATATTGGAGTAGCTATTCTTTTAGAGATTAAAGCATCAGGCTTGAAACCGGGAGACTGTGAGTTCTAGTGCTGCCTTAGGCACAAAGACAGCTGGGTGACCTTAGGCCAGTCACTTTCAGCCCCAGGAAGGAGGCAGTGGCAAACCACTTCTGAAAAATCTTGCCAAGAAAACTGCAGGGTCTTGTCTAGGGAGTCTCCAAGAATTGGACACGATTGAACAGAAAAAAAAAATCTTTATGTACCCTATTCCAAAGCTCTGAACCTTTGAAATAGGTCAAAACAATAATCTGGAATTATATTTAGAAACAAATTGGTGGCCAATGAAGCTCTCTTTGTATTGGCAAGATATATTCCAATTAATAGCTTTACTGCTATATTTGCAATAACTGAAGTTTTCATTCTCCAAAGATAGGCCATTATAAAGAAAATTGCAGTAATCCAACTTGAACATTATAATAATATTTTAGTAACAGCTGTTGCAAGATGATAAAAATAACAAAGGAGAAGATGCTGAACATCAATTTTTACATCAGATAACGTTTCACAAATAATTTGGAAAAGCAAATTCAATACACATCCCAACTTTTTTGTTTTGCATATAGATATTATATTAACTTCTTCCGAAGCAGACTTGGGGGAAATACAATACAAGCAGCCATCGAAGTTGTATACCAGGTTCTTCCCCCTCTTCCATGGTATGGGAGAACAATGATCAGCACCTTCCCTAAAATAGTCTCTAAAAAGTCTCCAGTGCTGTATTTCTTTCCTCCATAGTATTAAGACTATTTTGATTTCAAATAAAATCATAAACTACTTTACATTGAATTGTTTTGTTAGAATAGTATGAAGCAGATTTGACTAATAATCTTATCTAACTTGGGTATACATGGGAAAAGTTAAGCAATTGGACTAAACTAGATGCTAAAGCTCTTAGTAATTACCTTCACTGTTTTAGTTCGATGAAGAAGCCAGCAGCTGTTAGCTCTTATGCCCTTTCACAGAATTATCTCTGGCTATTCTGTCTCTCACATTGCAAAGTATTGTTGACCTTCCCTGCCACTTTCCCCCTTCTACTTTCTCTAGAAGTGAATTTGACCTGTTTTCTAATCTTCAGACATAATTTAGATGGGGTAGAGTACATTCTTCTTTTTCCATGAAGAGCAATTTGGTATTATTCTGTGCTTCTGAGTACATGAACAGGCTATGAGAGAGAGAGAGAGAGAGAGAGAGAGAGAGAGAAGGATTTTCCTACTATAATCCTGTTCAGAGGTACCATGTTGCCCTCTTGGAACTGTGGCATTAAGCAGTTAGTGCCTGGATACAAGTTCCCCATCCCTGATAGAGGTGTTCCACTCACACTCAAATATGAGTGAAGAATCTAACTGCATTCATTTCTAGGAACTGCTTTTGGGTTTTATTTTTGTTTTTTGCTGTTTTACTATCTGCCATATTACAAAACATGCTTGCAACAGTTTCCATCATGTATGTGCAGTTGCAGACCTCTCTCTGTGTGCATGATTTAATTCAACTATATATATTATCCAATACAAAAAGAGAGAGAAAAAAAAGCTCTTAAAATTCCTTGAGATGTATTTTGTTTCCTAGTGCCATTGAAATCAATGGCTCAACTTAGATTTCAAAGTAAAAGTGCAACTAATATATGTAGTAAATAAATAAATAGTCTATAACTGACCTAATGTGCAGATATATTTTCAAATGTGTAATTATTCAGTAGAATTTTGAAATGTGTATTATATAAAAGAACTCTGTAGCTGTGTTTCCTATTAGCTATGATCTTTTGTAAAGGCAAAACTGAAATACTTTGGCCACATAATGAGAAGACAGGACACGCTGGAGAAGATGCTGATGCTAGGGAGAGTGGAGGGCAAAAGGAAGAGGGGCCGACCAAGGGCAAGGTGGATGGATGATATTCTAGAGGTGACGGACTCGTCCCTGGGGGAGCTGCGGGTGTTGAAGACCAACAGGAAACTCTGGCGTGGGCTGGTCCATGAAGTCACGAAGGGTCGGAAGCGACTAAACAAATGAACAACAAATGATCTTTTGACCATTTCCGGTTGAATGTATTTTCTTTAGACAAACACAGTATTATAATGAAGACATGTTTTTGTTGAAGCAGTGAATTGAGAATACTTTACTGAGATTTTCCTCATCTGAAAAATGCAAAGGAAAAACCCTTCTGGCTGAATAACATTTCTGGCTGATATGTACAGTTCACATCTCCCCCCCACCCCTCAGACGTGAGACTAATTAGTATGGCATGTCATTAATTTGCTGTTAACAATTATGAACCCTAGACAGATTTATTAGATTTTGAATATTCCTCAATCAAATAAAAATGTAGCTCTATTATTGATAATGGAATAGTATACTGAGATACACTGACACTGAGATAAGTTACTGTTAGCCTCCTATGTTATCTCACAGGGTTGTTTTGAGGAAAAGCAATGTAGTTATATGCTGATAGAATTATAATTCAACTGCATATGCATTTAGCTATGAAAATACTATAACCAGTATTTCTATACTGCTTTTTATTTTAAAAAAGCAAAGTAGTTTACATAAAATGAAACAATAAATATAATGAAATAGCAAACTGAGAATATAATAAAACATAAACATAGTAAAAACAAAAAACTAAAAGCCTACAATTAATTGATAAATAATAATTAGGGCAGCAGATAAAAAAGAATAGGGAGTTTGAGAGAAGGCCTTGGCAAACAGGTACCTTCTTGATTTTCAGTGAAAGTCTTCTAAAGGGAGGCCCTGCATGTGTTTCCCTCTACAACACAGCTTCAGCACCAGAAATTAAAAGACTCTGGGCAGTTCCTCACAAAATATTTCTGGACTGTTTGGGGCCTTATAACCAATACCTACTGTATACCTTGAAAATGCCTTGGTAGGTAATGGGCAGCCAGATTTAAGAAGCATCCACCTAGAGATTCAGCTTCAGCCTGTCGCTGTCACTAAGCATTGGAATTGGCTGTGGGGCCACATCTGCCTCAGATGTCTTAGACCAATAATGTTGCATGCCCAATTCCCTAATAGTCATTCCCAGCAGTTTCATATTGAAATTTAATAACATTTGAGACAAAATGATATATGAAATTGTCAAGAGGCTGAGGCACAGTCTCCTAATGTGACTCTTTGTAATCAACTAATCAGGTAAGAGCAGAATCACTATAGCACAAGGTCTCCTACTCCAACCTCAGTATCAGTCAAGAAGGATATAATGGATGGTATCGAGTCTTTAAGAGATCAAGGAGAAACAACAGATAGATGTTTCCTTTGTTCCTCTCATCAGGGCTACCAAGGCTTAACTTTGTTCCAAAACCAAGGCTGAGCCAAGATTTGAACATCCTCAGATAATCAGTATTTTTTAGTTTAAAGAGTCAAGTTGCAGAACTTGTGAACAAATTGTGTTGGGTACCTGTTGTAATATTGTACAGATTTGATAAGTAAACAGACTGCTTTAAGCAGATTTCTAAAACAGATTATTTCATATATAGTTACTTATATTGATCACCAGGAGGCAGTGCATGACTGGTTTTGTCTTTATTAGAGAGTCATCAGGCATGATGAGATGTAGCTATGTATGCTATGTATGCCTGATAAGTCCCAAGTAAGGACAAAGCCAATCCTGAACCGCTTTGTGGTAGTCAGTATAAGTAAAAAAACACCACAGAGGATATAGACTGTATAAAAATGGGGTTGAGGGTTGGGAATGGAAGTCATGTAAAATCTTATAAGTGAGGGCATATCCATATCTCTCTGGTTTGTGGGTTTAAGAAAGGAAAGGTGGACTATATATACCATTCTGAAGATACTCATATTTACTACTGTCAGATGTATAGGAACAACAATTGCCACAATTCCCAACCAGCATGGCCCCAAAAATTAATAAGAATATTGTCCAAAAAGTCTGGAGAAGACCAGGTTGGGGAGTTTGTCCTATATAATGCTGTTGTGTGGATGTCTCAACAGAGTTCACAGCATAATAACCATCCAGTCGCTGTGAGTTGCATATAAATTTAATAAATAATTACTATTATTACTATTATTATTCAATTTATTAGAGCCCATTCCCCACCTGGCTTGTGGTATTTCTTTTTTGTCCTTTGTATGGACAATGGTTCACCTCTTGGTGCTTTCACCAGTGGTTAAAGCCATTGATTTCTTGTTAAAGAACCATCAGTTCTTGTTAATCAGTGCACATGTCAAAGCAGGCTGTGGATTAAGGGTAATTGATGGCCTCTCACAATTAACAAAGAAAACCTAGCATACCAGCTTTGCCCCTGCCTAGCCCAGTATCTCCCTTCGGCTATTCTGATGTCACAACTTTATCTGTAAAATCAAAAACTTATATTGTACAGTAGCAGAGCCCTACACCCAGTGTCAGTGGTGAAGTCAGAGTAGATGCTCTGGTGCCCTCTTGCTTTTTAGAGTACAACTTCCATAATCCTCTGCCATTACTATGCCAGCTTTAGAGAGTTGGAGAGTTGGAGAGTTGGGCTTTGGAAGCTGCAGAAACAGCTCATGCTGGGTCTGAAATTTGCATCCTTCACTTTGTTCCTTTATGGGAAAGGATTGAACTAGACTAGCTCCCATCCAGGTCTGAACTAAACATTTGTTTTTCATTATTCCACCCCCCCAAAAAGTAAGGGTGTGTGCATTAACTCAGCATTCCAAAACACCATATCCCCATCTTCTTTCAAAGGAACAGCAGTATCAGCACTGAATTGGGTGAGGGGTGGTTTCTTCCTGATGGAGTCTTAATGTAGTCTCCATTCACATAAAATGGTATGTGATATTTTGGGAAATTAAGCAATAAAAGATACTTCCCTTGAAGCCCAAATTAGATGTGTTTGTATTAAAAGGAAGGAGGACGGATACTTTTCTGGATTGCAACACATATAGGGAAGAAGTTAACTCCTCCTGAAGTCCTAGGGAAATTCCTTCTCTGAAAGTGCTATTTAAACTGGATGGAAATTCCAGGAGGAACAGGTGAAACTGTATTTTGTGTTTGTTGTTACCATTCCCCCTCACCACTCAGTTGCATTTCAAAAAGACCTTCAATGCAAAGATTAATATCATGTCTAACTAGGATTGAGATTAAAAAAATTATCATCATTGTTAAGAACCTAAGACATAATTTCTTATATGACATTATTTATAAATATTGACACTCATGTACGCTATGCTCTTTTTGATGGACATTTTGCGGTGGGGTGTACTTTGAGGTAGACTGACACAGTCTAGTTGTGGTTACCCATAATTTAATGAAATACCATTTTGTGGAGTCAGTAGGTAACAGTACCTGGCTGACCTTGTCTGGTGTTGAAAGCTAAGCTAAGTACGGTTCGGTTAGTACTCAGATGGGAAATCTCCAGGGAACACCAGAGCTGTAGACCAGTCCAGGAATAAAAAAAAAAAAAATCCCAGAAGAAGGCAGATCTTCTGTAAAGTGGCAAATCACTCCTGTATAATTGCCTAGAAAACAATGTGGATGTGTCCATGAAGTTGTTAGAAGTCAGACTGGACTTGAAGGAGGCTATACCACTTTATAGGCGATGAAAATATTCTGAATTTGTCTTTTTATCTATTTTTTTGTTTGTTTTTAAATTATGCTTGTATTCAAAAGATTCTAGAATAAATGAAAAGTAAGTTGATTCTTTGACACCCTTAGATCAATAAAGTATAATAATGAGGGCTTTCTTTTACTAAATCAGTTTTACAGATTAGTGAATCTGAATTATTCAAGTGTTGTAACTGTGTTAAAGCTTTTTTCAGCCACATGTCAAGATACAGTTTTCACTCATTCACAGTTTATTAAAGTGTAAGCATACTTTACCAGAGTATGGTGAGGAAAGGGAAATGTGTTTGATCAAAGGCTTTATATAATGGTGTAATAGATACATTAAAATTATCCAGGTAATTCTCTTCAGAGGAAAGTCTTTTTCAACACAATTGTTTCTTTGGTGCTGAATCTCTGGAATTATTTCTGGTTTTGGAAACAGCTTTTATTTTCTACCACCTCCAACTTTCATAGAAACAAGAATAAGAATATGGATATTTCCGCTTTACCCTAAATTAGAGCAGAATGCTCTCCAGCAATTTCCTATCTGGATTAAGAGTTTATTGTTGATGATATCCTTAATTACACATGCAACTACACTGTATTGGATTGTCTTTGGTATCTTGCAGCTATCCCCAACCTGGAGACATTACTAGTAATTAGGGCTGTGCACACTTCAACAATGATTTGGACCTAGTATTGTGTACAGCCCCTTTAGGCTTTAGTGCAAGCCTGAAAAAAGATGCTTTCATGAGTCCACTGCATAAAGTTACTACAAGAAGCCATAGCTTTTTTCAAGCTTATGCAGAAACCTGAAAAAAGTTGGTCTGTTTTGTTGAATAATGGATAGGTGTTGTGCTTGATGCTAGATGCAAAGCACTTCTAATCATTTTCGAAGTGTGTACAGTCTTACTCATGATATTAAATGTGCACTGAAGCTTTGTTTTTAGGCTGCAGTATTCTATCTGCTTACCTGTGAACAGTCTCAATTTATGTCCATAGGATTGAACTGATTATCGACAGACTACAGAAAATTGTTGAGAAGTATAGGAACTCCAGTTGACCAAGATGTAGACCCTTCTTTTTTTCTTCCTGTTTTTGAACATTTCCCTTATTTCAAACCTAGACCCTTGGAGGGTTGTTGTTTTTTTTTGTTTGATTTGCCTTTTAAGGGAGTAGAATTTTATAATATATAGCAGCCCTTTATTCATTGAAACATGAAAAAGTAAAAAGTTACAGGATTATTTAGCAAGTTACTATAATAGGATACTCTAGATTCTTTGCATTCTGGATGAATACAAACTAATAAAAAGATACTGTAGTAAACATTTACCTGGGCTATGCCTTTCAGCACTGTCCTGCCAAGTTTAATTAGATAAGTTATGATAAATAAAATAAAAGAGGGTACATTACTGATATATATTAATTTTTATGTTGTGTATTTTCTACTGATGAAGGAATCTGAGTCAAAAGTAGATTTGTCAGCTGTTTGCTTTACTGAAATTCCTGGAAGAACTAACTCTAATGAGTTAGAGTTCAAGAGTTATCACAAATGCAAGATGTCCCAAAGCGATCGAGTAACAATACAGTACAAGACTGTAACAATAATTATAATCCAGTGATTTAAAAAGCAACATGCTCTTTTTCCATTCTATTTCTAAAAACATCTGCAAAAGTTCTCTCTC
Organism: Candoia aspera; assembly: GCF_035149785.1. Classification (NCBI taxonomy): domain Eukaryota; kingdom Metazoa; phylum Chordata; class Lepidosauria; order Squamata; family Candoiidae; genus Candoia; species Candoia aspera. Next base: position 46,924,770 of record NC_086159.1, read on the forward strand.
TCATTCCCCAAGATTTTTTTTTTAATCGTATCCAATTTTCAGAGACTGCCTGGACAAGTCCTTGCAGTTTGCTTGACAAGGTTTTTTCAGAAGTGCTTTGCCATTGCCTCCTTCCTAGGGCTGAGAGAGAATGACTGGCCCAAGATCACCCAGCTGGCTTTGTGCCTAAGGCAGGACTAGAACTCCCGATCTCCTGGTTTCTAGTCTGATGCCTTAACACTACACCAATAAGATAGATAGATAAATAAATATGAAAAATACTTAGTGGTTTCTTTTCCTGAGAACCAGTTAGTGACTTCTCTTTATTTCAACTTGGTTGTTAAAATATAGCAAGTCAACATATTTTTCTAGAGTGTTTTTCAGGGGTTCTAAAGCACTTCAAGGAGCCCAATTTCTCAATCACTACCATAAATTCCTTCTTCTTAGAACTGCAATATTTGGAGATCTAAGAACAGAAAGAAAAACATGCTAATTTAACCGTCCTAATTGTATGACTGTTTTGGAAACAGTTTTATCTACTTCTACATGTTACTTATAGATGAATATCATGTTACTTATAGATGATTATCCAACTGTCACGGCGCAAGTAGCCAGATTCTGCATAGCTGCTATAAAGATACGTCAGATTATGATTGGAAAAATGTAGTAATGTATCCCTTGTAATAACTTTGTGGTCTATATAACACATTTTATATATATTTTACTCTTTTTATCACTCCTTTTAATATTTTACATATATTTTTATAGACAGTTATACCTGATAGAATATTAGTCATGATAATGCAAATGAATAAGATTGTTTATAAACTTGATTAAGGGGCTCACTTACATTGTGATCCAAATGTATTTTAACACTTAATTGGAACTTGTAAACTCAAATTTAAAATTATTTTAATTTAGATGGCTCATATTTTATGGCTAATGGCTAATGTGCACATTTTTATAGAATTGTATCTTTTACTGGTCAGTGACCGTAATAAAATCAATTGAATCTACTTATCTGGAATTTTTCAGCTGTTTTTAAAAATTAGTACTTTCAAACTATTGCTTATATTAAATTCTGCTTTGGAAACGAATTGCAAAACTCTTGTGTCATAATATCTTTTTGAGGAATGGTGCAGTTTTAGCACAATATATTTGGTTTCTGTTAGGAAAAGAGTGCTTTTTTATACAATGATTTCCAAAATATATGTACAAAATTTGATGCTTACACATATGCATACATCCATATTGATGCCCATGCCCATATCCATATCCATATCCATATCCATATCCATCTTACTTTTGTTCTGACAGATTCTCAGTTCTGAGGAATTTCTGCCACTATATGGCTTCATCTACAGAGTCTCCTTGTCAAAGATGCTCCCACTTAACTTTTCCTGAGTTCATGTTCTCCCAATGGAGCCTCCATTTCATAACCAGCCAACTGCTAGGCAGGCTGAAGCCTGTGCAGGGTGTTCTGGTTTGAAAACAGTGTTTTCCCTGGGAACATGTAAGAAAACCTCATATGTAGGCATTGTAGTTTGCATGGAGGAAGACTCTGGAGGTCATGAGCTGCTGCATTCAAATCAGATTATCCCTTTCCCTCTGGCTACTGGGCTGTGTGCTTCTGTGGCCATTTGTGCTTTGGCTACAGGAGAGAGCAGACACTCAACTGCAACTACTTCCTTTCATTATTATTATTATTATTAGTAGTAGTAGCGGTAGTAGTAGTTTGATCACGAGACTATCAGCCTCATGGAAGACCAAATGCAGAACTAGAACAGATTTATTTGACCTGGGGAAGAGCATAGAGTGATCAGCGCTTTGGGTGGGGGGAAAGGACATTGGAATAGCTGTGTAGATAAGCCCCTGTATAAGCTTCCAAATGTCATGAACTAAGTAACAAAATTCTTCGCATACACATAAAGAAAACAAACAGAAGTGTTATAATAGCATGGACTATGTGCATGCATTTCAGTCAGTAACAGGAAAAAAGGAAGCATCAGCAGAGAACATTCATGATCCATTAAGTTTGAGGGAGAACAGTATGTGGGGTGAAAGCAATGCTTGGAATTAAGTATTATTGCAGCTCCTGCCCTTTGGAACATCCTTCACCCGGAAGTGAGGTTAGCTCCCTCCCTTCTGGACTTCAGAAAACAGCTGAAGACCTGGTTTTGCCACCATGCCTGGAGTGGACAGAGGAAAAGCAATTCTTGTGGCTGGTTGGTTCCCTAGTTCTGCTGGGACTGGTCTTATCCCCTTATAGGCTGAATTAGATCTGCTGTTACTTGGATTTCATTGCATTTTACATTTATTAATTACTGGTATTATTTATGATTTTATTGAATTTTAAATTGTTTTTATTGTGAACTGCCCATGGTCCCCCATGTGGGGGAGATGGGCGGTGATAAAAATAAGATAAATAAAATAAATAAATTATTTCATAAATTTATTAGTTATATATTACACCAGTAGTTTACTAAGATACCAGAAGCAGTGGCTGCAATTTCCCCTTTCATCATAAGTGCCATATATTATTATATGTAGCTGCAGTTCTTTCGGAGCTACCAGAAAGTGTTTCCTTGTCTTGACAAACACTGACTGACTACCTGCTCTGTAAGCCATCTCTAACCCTAACTCTAACCCTAACCCTCTGTAAGTCAAATACCATCTGACCTTGTCCAGAAAGAAGAAAAGGAGAAATATTCCTTCTCCAGTTTACAGTAGGGTGTCTCAACAAAAATATGTTAAAGAGAAATGCTATAGGCAAGAATTTTCCACCACCCAGCCCCAAGAGAAAGATGTGGGAAGTCAACAAATTGAAATGTTGACAACTGACAAAATAAAAGCTACAATTCAAACAACACCCACCTGAACACATCAAGCCATTAAAAAAAATCATTCTTGCATAAAAGCTAGTATCTCACTTGAGAATTCTTTAAGAAATACATGTGGAAGCTGAGAAACTATTGTCAATAGGAAATAGCATTAAAGAATGAAAAATAAAATGCAAACATATATAAACAAGAAATATAATAGAGACACAGAAATATCAAGATTTGCAACAGCAAAACAGTCTTAAAATGTAGGGTTAGTTTTCAGGTCATAATCTTTTTTGTTTTTTTTAATGTAATCTATAAAAACAGCTTAAGGGCAAATATGTCTTCTGGGTTTTCCTATAAGTGGATATCTATGGTTTGATTAGCTGGACAAGATGTGAACAAGGGATTGGTTTTGTTTCCCCCTAAAACCAGAAAACAAAACAGCTAACGAACTAATTTCAAACCATGGTTTCTTCTTGTTTTCCTCTAGGAAGATAAAGCCAGAATCTCATGTTTATATCTCACACTAAGCTAAGCTAGCCACAGTCGGCTCATTAATCACACCCTTTCATGGACAGAATCGCCAGATGTGAGTGGGCCTGTTTGCTGCTAAAGTTGTTGGCTGCTAAAGTAGTCTTACAGTTTAGAATGGTGTGTAAAGATAGATAATATGCATCAACACATATCAAGTAGGTGTCTTGTGTAGGACTGGATATAGTTTATATTCCTCACATATTACTGTACATGAATAATATTAAACAAAAAAATAACATTAATGTTACACAAAGGACTATGAAATGTAAATGGTGCATGATATTTGTTGTTATATCCCCTTTATCTATCAGTATTGTTGAAATGAAGATCAAATATCTGTATGTTGAAATATGCTGAAGAAGTCAAAAATGTCAATGGGTATACTTACTTTTTCACATGACTGTATAAGCAGCTGCTGTGAGCTCATCACCATTATGAAAGTCTGTTGAATTGTCACCCACCATGATGAGTTATAGATCAGGACATTTGTTTTCAAATAAAAAGTCATGACTGCTTGAAAAGTATTTTGGTACTTTATAAAAAATAATGAAATATCACTATGTTTCTGGAAATGAGGAAGTATTTCTCCCAGGATTCCATAGCAGCATGACCTGTGAGATGGGTGAGGTTCACATTCAACTCTTGTTTTGAATCAATGGATAATTCTCTGCATATCAAGATGTCACTGTTTTTCTAGAGTTTCCCTGGAAAGTTTTCATAGTGTAGTTTCCTTCCATAATAAATTTAGAATGAGTTTATATAATATTGAACTTTTCCCCACTCCAGCTGCCAATCATAAATGGAAAATTGAGAGTAGTTTTAAAAATATGTATCAGCTTCCATTGAAGAGCTTTTAAAAATTTTAAGGCTTCAAGAAATAGAGTATTTGGGTGGATAAGTAAGTCAGGCATAATTTAGTAAAAATCGTTAGCACTTCTGGTCCACTATATGGAGTCACTGAAACAGTGGTGCTTGAAATTGTTACAGTTTGTTGCTTTGTCTGAAGTTCTGAACAAAGCTATTAAATTACGGGTGTTTTATGGACATTTGTGCTCACGTTGCTTTGCACATACATACTTCTCTGACGTTCTCAGTTGAGTCCAAGGGGAGTTTTAACATAATTGTATTTTAGCCATGAAAAGGGAACATAAATGTCTGATTGATGTGTCCTCAACCATCCTCAAAATCCTATAGTTTTTCCTCTTGGGTTGATACTGTTCCATTAATGCTGTGATGGCTTGAATAATTTGGAAGTGACTTTTTGCCTTTCTGAATTTAAATTGCCACTCCAAAAAGATTTTATTAAAACAGGTTGAATATTAAAACAATAACAATAAAAAAACTGACTCCTATTTGAAAGTCATCCACTCATTGCTTTTATAATTAACTCCAGTAATATCCTCCATATTTACATAAAAAGATTGAGTTCCACCATTTAATTAAAAATATCTATTTTTATAATAATTCCTTATAGTAATCAATGTACTATTATTAATACAGTTTTATTAACATATCTTAACATTTGTTACGCAGTAATTAGATAAATAGTATACTGTTAGACTTGATAAAAATATTTTAAAGTGATTTGGTGTGCATAGATACACATTTACTACCGAATTAAAAATTTCAGCAAGAAAAGATAATAGCATACAATTACAGTCACACTTTAGCTTCCCTTTGTTCCTTTTTTTTCTGTTTACTGTTTGCAGTAGCACAAAATGACTTAATAACAGCTTTCCTCAGCTTGTGCCCTCAGACGTGCTCTGCTTGAGGGTACATTCTAGGAATTGAAGTCTCAGCATATTTGGTGAACATCAGTTTAGGAAAGTGTGCTTTGGAATATTGTTCACATTGCATTATGGAAACAAGTTGCAAATGTGAATTACCTGTTACTTATACTTTCAAACAACTCCTCTCATGATGTAACAATACTGTATAGCAAAACCATACAGCAATATATAGTATTTCTGAAAAGACCTTAAAGGACAGTGACTGAGAGGCCTGCAACACTGGCTTCTGCGTGGACTCTAGTGGAGTTTTATTGGAATAGTTAAGATTATGTTGTGGAATCATCAGTGCAGATACTAAAAGTTACGCTTTGGTTGCTGCAATATACTAGTATGGTTTTAAGATTATACGGTGCTCAAAACCATAGAACATGCTTCTTTCTTCCACTGTGTCATTCACAGCTACCTGTTCAGATCATACAGTATATTACTGCCCTTTTCAAGTCCTTATTCTGTTGGAAGTCCAGCAGTGACTTAAGAGAGGGTACTTGTTATTCTTTAGTCTTTAAACACAATGTTTCTTTTCCTAACATTTTAAATATGTTTGCTATTTTAATTGTTTTGGTCCATTTTTTTGATGTCAAGTTTATAGTACATGGGTTGTATCTACTGGCATAATGAAGTCAGCTAGTGGAATAGTTTCTTCTTTTCCTCTGATTAGGAACTTTCTGAAACAGATCTGGGAGATGCAGGGAATGGAGAGAAGAATGAAGGAAATCACCTGGAAATCTGCTTATCTAATTTTGGATGTAGCCTTGTTCTTCTTTTAACATTTCTTAAATGAAATCACTTATGTATTAATATTTATATATTTCTAGAAACAATTCTCTGATAAGCATATAATATATTATTTTATAAGGAATAGGTCATATTTCATAATGGTAAATGTAGTTGAAATGCATTTGCTGTAACTATAGAATTATGTGATGCGTATGAATAAGAACATCATAAAATTTTGTTAATTTAAAAGAAAATCTGCTATTTAGCACCCAGTGGAAAAAATCCAGTCTATATTCAACATTTTTTTTTCCTTTTGAGATTAACAGGAGCAATTTAAGCATGTGCTGAATTATTTCACAGGAAACAAATGGTGAATTTAAATATGCATACATTTGGCTTATCCCTTTTATGCATTATCTAATTTAATCTGTTCTCTAAATATTTGTTCACTTTCTCTTTTTGCAGCAAAGATGGCCCATTCTTAAGGTAGTGTGTTTGGGTGTGTGTGTATTCATAGTTTTGATAGAAAATAATTGATATTAATCTTTTGTCTTTTTAAAAGTGTAATGCTTTCAGATCTTGTCTGGTTGAGAGACTTTCAGGCATGGAACATTTGTTTCTCCAAATATAGCCAAATATAGCAAAACGTCCAATGTTTTCAATTCCTGTCTGCTAGACTGCATTCTAATTGTGTGTTCAAATCTTAGTACAGTAGGATTTAATAATACAAATAGATTGAGAGAGTACTGAATCAGCAAATCATTTACTGAGTGAAATCTCTGCAGACTTCATGCACTCTACTGTGCTGTGTTGCCATCCACAATTTCTCAATCCACCCATCATTACTATTTCTGTCTCTTTCAATATTTCAGAGAAACTTCACCTTCAGAAAGGATCACATTAACCAATATGCAGGCATTAAACAAAGTTTTTTTACTTTATTTTTTTAAAAATGTGTTTTTTGAGGTCTTCTGGCATCTTTTCTGCAACCTCTCAGCAAGCAAAAGGAGCAATTATCCTCAACTTTACTGAAGTGAGATAGTGAATTTTAGATAATGTTAAGAAGCTATGTTTTGTTGTGTACTTTATTATTATTTCATAATTTTAAATAGCATGTTTTGAACGTTCCTTTACTGATTAGAACAGCTCATTAATATTTAGTGCTTGTTCAGACATTCATACAATAATGCAGTAATTCAGTTTCAAATGAACCCCTAGGACAAAGCAAAAAGTAGAAGGTATATTCACCATATATGTCAGAACTGTTTGAGATGTCACTGTCTAACCTATAAACTATAAGGAATCCAACACTGTGTTATCTTGATGTATGAGTTTGTACATTCTCCATAGTATGTTGGTAGGCTCAAAAATAGGCCCAGCAATGTTGCACAAATTCAACAGAAAACAGGAGGAAGAAGGGAGTATTAGGTATGTACCCCACCTTGAATTATTTATAAAAATAATAAAGGCAGGATGAAAAATCTAAAAAAAAGGAAGGAATTTTTGTACGAATAAAAAGCAGGAAAATCTGTTCCTCTATAATGCAAATTTAAGATTTGCTCCACCACTGGTAACATCTATTTAAAACTGTGACCATTGTGATGATTCTAAAAGCCATTGTTATCATTTTAAATCTCTTCTTGATAGGCAAGAACCATTTTTTTGCCCAAAGTACCATTTTATACCATTGATTTAGAGCATGCAATTCTGATAATGTTAAACAGAATATGAAATAAGAACTAGAGTAGCTTTTAAATTATTTCATTATGGCTTGGAACCTAAATATTGCTTTTGTGATTGGAAGGATTTCTTTTTTTATTTGTGGAAGCGTTTGGGGATCTTCCTCTCTCTGCACACTTCCACTCTGTCTCTGAAGGTCTTTTTATCCTCTGAGCAGTTTCTGGTAAGCATAGAGGCTGCAGAAGAAAAGTGACACGTGTGAAAAATTGCCTGTCCTAGCATGCCAGCAAAAGCATCCCATAATTGAAGTTCTATTCCCAAGAATTTAGGATCCAAGCCTGTAAGTTAATCATTATCATTGAATAATTTTCCCCATTGTAGAACCATGAACAAATGCTGCAAATTATTTTCACAGAATTTTAACCTTGACATACTCCCATTAGTTTTCTTTATTTATTGCATTTATAATTTGCATTATCTCAGATACCTGTACAGATATCCTGCTGAACCAGTCATTTCTGAATGAGCTGGTCATAGCAAAGCTGTCAAAAGTTCCATGGCCTGGGCTACCTATGAAGCAAAATAGTTATATGGATTATTTAAAAATTAGTTGTTTATTATTATTATTATTATTATTATTATTATAAATTAGTTTAGATTATTTAAAATTAGTGTTTTTAGGAGTTTGTCTTTCTTTTGTTATTTAAAGAAACAAAATGAATGAAAACATATGTAAACCAGTAAGAATAACGTAGTGTCATTTCTGTTTGTCAGCAGAGTGTAACGGTTAAGTGTTGGCTTGGACTAGACAGAAGTTACTCTATTTTAACATATTCTGCATCGCAGGGTTATTACTGTAAGAATAAAGGGGAGACTCTAATGCAGTGTATTTCACACTTGGCAATTTTAAGATGTGTGGACTTCAATTCCCAGAATTTCCCAGCCAGCTGAAAACACTGCTCTACTGTGTGCCACCTTGAGCTCTTAGAGAAAAGGCAAGAGGTAAAGGTAAGAACAAATATAACTGATAGGGACGCGGTGGCACTGTGGGTTAAACCACTGAGCTGCTGAGCTTGCCGATCGGAAGGTCGGCTGTTCGAATCCACGTGATGGAGTGAGCGCCCGTTGCTAGTCCCGGCTCCTGCCAACCTAGCAGTTCGAAAACATGCAAATGTGAGTAGATTAATAGGTACCGCTTCGGCGAGCAGGTAACGGCGTTCCGTTTAGTCATGCCAGCCACATGACCACGGAAGTGTCTACGGATAAATGCCGGCTCTTCGGCTTTGAAACGGAGATGAGCATTGCCCCCTAGAGTCGGACATGACTGGACTTAATGTCAAGGGAAACCTTTACCTTTCAAATTTCCTATGAAAGTCTTTGTTCAGTATACAGCTCATGGGTATAATAGTGATGTACTATGAGTTCTCATAAACTCTCTTCCTTGCATACTTGTACCAACTGCTTCATCTGATTTCTGGACTCTGGTAAGCATAGTTTGTATTAACATTTGATGTGCAGATTATTGGTACTACCAATTATGATCTGTTTTCAAATGAGTCAGAAACCAAAGTTGGAAAGTGATTTCTCATTCTAATTCAGTGGTAAATCATGGTTAGTTTAATTATAATTTGCCCAATTTTGCTCCTCTAGACCATGAATACTCTGAATTAGGAGATAGAGGAGGGAATAAATTAAAGTGAAGGAAGAGGAAATGAGAGAGAGGTAGCTGTAAACTGCAGAGATAGGTACAGCCTTTCTGCAGGACTCGTGGGGTGAAATGGTACAAATTGCTCTTTGGAGATCTGCTGCCTGCTTGACAGCCCCATACAAGTCCATGCATTATCATTCAAAGTTTTGCTTTATAGTGGGTTCCATGGAGCTTTCCATCAGACAAGGAAATGGAGGCTGTATAATAATATTTTAGCTTGAGGCTATCCTGTAACTTCCTTTGAGCTATGGATCACTTAATTTCAGGGTCACTACTGTTATATCTTAATGTACCATCTGTTTCATTTCTAACTTTGAAATTGTTATATCTCTATCACAGACCCTGTTCAATGAGCCTTACATTATGTTTTATTAGCCATCTTGAAAGAACCATTCCTTCATGTTTTTACATACCGAGCCAGGATTCCTCAAGCTGTAGAAGAAAAAACAGAATCTGTTAAAGCGATAGAGGCTAACTCTAAGATTACAGCATGTGTACTTGTGTGTGTGTGTGAATTTGTGTGTGCACAAATACAGATACCGACATTGGTTTTTAAGGTCGTTGTTTGTGTCTGTTGCTATGCTCAGTGACATTCCAAAGGGACTTACAAGCCAGGGACAATAAATGATCAACAGATCATTGTTGTTTTTACAAGTTGAAATAAGCAGGTTAGAACAAGATGCTGACTTTCTGCTGCATAGTTAAATACTGTATATATTGGGCAAAGGTGAAGGAATTTGTGCAGAAGAAACATTTGACTCTACCTTAGTTTGGCTGGCTAGATCTATTTCTTAATCTTGATAGTAGCCTTTCAGATGTATTGCAATTAACATTACAGTTACCAGAATTCTCAGCAAGCCTGTCCAGTACACTGGCAATCCTGAGAGCTGTAATATATTTGGGAGAGCCTCCTTTACAGTATTGAAATCACCAAAATTGTAAATATAGTAAGTTTGTGTTTGTCTGTGTGGGGAATCCTGTTTCTAGAGCATCATACGCTGAAAGAGTTAAAAAAAACCACACAAATCAGATTTTGTAATCAGATAAATGGCAGGGATATCTGAAGCTCAAGAAAATCGAACAGTGAGGAACCAGTCAGCAGCAGGAAAATTCTCAGGTGGGTTTATTAAAGGAAAAAAAGGAGGACAGCTATATTTTTGCTTTGTTTACCCACTTGAACTCTCCTCCATGGTTGGCTGAAGCCAGGAAAGAAAAGGGGTTGCAACCTTGGTTGGAGATCAAATAATTATCCAGCTAGCTAGACAGTAGTGAAGCTAGAAGTGAATTAGAATTTTGATTTATTTTATGGACGGTGATCTGTGACTTAATTGTGTGTGTGTAAATGTGTACTCTAGAAATGGCTGACTGATTTCAGCCTCTTCGGATGTAACTGCTCTTTTCCTTTTTGTTTTCTCAATTCCTTTCTAGTTCTGCAACCTTGATATTCATGATAAACACAGGATAAATCAGGGTTGCGCAAGCTCTCCTGTTTGCTCGATGGTTGAGGAAAAGATAGGAGTATTGCCACTGGTAGCCTTTGGAATAAACCAGGCAGAGAGGAGTTTTTCTGGAGTAAAGTGGCTGGTGGAAGCATTACCGAATAGTTCTCCACAAGAGTTATAGGAGGCTGCAGTGAGGATGTGGGTGGAGGCATTACTGTAGAGATCTTCTCGTGGGAGCCAGGGGGCCATATCTTCCACATCTTTTGCATTACACTAAGCCTAAATCCAATCAACAACTCTAAGATTTATTTTCTAAGTACCTTGGAACAACTCTGTCAGAGTGCTGGAAAAAGACCCAACAAAATACACTCACCCGGTTCGTTGGCTCAAAGGAAGGAAGTTTATTTTCAACTTTGCAAAGCTGGGCTCCCAGGTTTTGGCTCTACTCGCAGGTAGACCAAAGTCCCGAGAGCACCAGGTTAAGCATTTCAAGCTCTTTTATTCCCTCTCTGCCGCCCCTCCCTTAGGAGGCTTGGCTCACAATCTTCCTCTTATTATTTGACACATAAGCATTTTAGCATCAGCAGATGAAAGCCAGTTATGGCCAGCTTCTACCACTTCCCTATTTCCATGAGTTTGAGACACGTGTACACTTTTGAACTTTTTACCTTTCCCTTTTTGAACTTTCTAACTTCCCCTTTTTCTGCAAGCAAGTTAACCATATCCTTACGAGAGTGAGAAGCACTCACCCCAGTTGCAAAGCTTCCCCAGCTGCAAACCCACTTGCCGGAGCATATGCGGTTTCTTGTGAGCAAGCATAACAGGGCATCAGAGGGTCAGTTACCCACATCCGTGTCTTCAACTTTCGTTAGTCTCTTCCTGTTTACTACTCCCTTGAATTTGAAGTACAGTTATTAAATTCCCCTCTCACAATTCCCCCCTTTTTCTTTTCACGCCACTTAGCTTCAAATTCAGCTAACAGGAACGCGGCATCCCTGTCAGACTGTTCATCCTGTTCTATTGGTCTATAATCTTTCCTTAATACCATCAGCTGGACTGTATCTATTTGTCCTTTTATAAAGTCTCTTATTCTTTTTAGAATACAGGGCCCAAACGTAAGGAGTAATAACAATATGACTAAAGGCCCCACCAGAGTGGAAATTAGGGTAGTCAGCCAAGGGGAGGTGTTAAACAGAGACTTGAACCACCCCTGTCTATCTTCCCTCTCTCTCTTCCTCCCATAAGGCTAACAAGTCCAAACTAGTGAATTAACCGTAGTTCCATACTCTAGTTAAGCTGGATTTCAAAACTGTATCCTAATACCTTTTCATATGGAAATAGAAATTCTCTATTGCTCTAAATTGAGTACATCTTCAAAGCTTCCCTTGAACCCTGTGACTCTCTTTTCCAGGTCCAGGGACTATCATGGTCATCAAAACTACAAGGTATTAGAAAAAGTTCAGGCGCCTGGTGCGCCCTATTTCTGGGTCTTCCTGGGGCTGCCCAGTCCAGTGTCCAGCAGTATTTGGCAACACCAGTGTCTTCTTTAGGGTTTCTCCCAACTCAGTTGCCGACTCCCCTCCGTCTGGTTTAACTCAATTTCCAGACTTAAAAGGATGCGTCTGCTGTTCCAACAGTAGGGCTCTGTGTTCCTGTAGAGAGGGAGACAAGGACAAGACTTGCGCAGATAACTGTTTCAAATGCTTGCAGACAAATTTCTTCCCCATGGCATGCATGTCTCCTACTTCTCCACTAAGAATTCCAAGATAGAGTCACCCATCTCAAATGGACTGACTCCTAGTCTTTTCTTAGGAGCAATCCAGAGACTTAGTATTGTCACTAAAAGGGCTTGTGTCCATGTTAATCCTGCCTTTGGTCCTAGCCTCTCCCAGTGTCTTTTCAGCCTATAAAGAAAGCCTTTCACCCATTTTAAGAAACAGTTTACCCCTGGGCCACCCCCCTTTAGAGGTTCCCCTGGAGTTGAACTTGGTTGGTCTTTGGGTTGTCCTTTTGGCATATCACATATTTTTCACACACACCTGTTTGGCTTTCAAAAAGATTTCAGGACAAATAAATATTCTAGACACACAATCCCCTATAGCGTTTGTCCCATGTGACTAGATTGGTAGGTGTGGTTTTGGATATATCTAAGCACTACTTTGGATAAAACTAATTTTCCTGCCCTAACAAAATACTACCCTAAGTAAATAGGCTGGCCATCTCTTTGCCACCTGACCCAATTGCTTTCAATCCAAAAATTTTTTTTTTCTTTTTTCTCTCCTGTTTTTATCATCATGTGTCATGTTGAGGAGGGATTAAATTTTAATCCATATAAAAACACACACATGTTCCTAAAACTGGAATGCCAGGGGCAGAGTAGAGTGGAGCTGTCCCCCCCCCCTTCTCTGAGTCATTGCTTCTCTGAAACTGCCCACATTCTCCCCCCTTTACAGTGGCAGCTGCAGAAAGAAACTTAAAGGATTGTCCCTGCGTGTGTGTAAAGATATTGTAAAAGGAAGAATCCAAAAAGATGGGGGAGTAAAGGATCTTCTGTAAAAACATTGCCCCTCCCCTCTGTCACCCTTCCATCCCCTCATCTGGATCCTCAAGCCTGTAACAAGCAGGCAAGAGGCAGAAGAAGGGGGGGAAGTTTGGGTGAGACTGGGCAAATAATGAAACACACATACTTCTCAAACAATTAAAAAATAGGAAAGGATCGACAAAAACCTTTTAACTTTCCCATCATATGCATTCAAATTACACAAATCACCACACACAAAACCAGAATAAATGGTGGATGCAGGCATGGTCAGAACCTGCAGCCTCCCAAGGAATAGACTCACACAATCTCTCAACTCTCTTTTCACAACTCAAACAGTTTCTCAACCTTACGTATATGCGTACATTCAGACAAACAAATACTCCCAGAAAGAAAACCGCACACCAATGCCTCAACAGGCTGTTGCCACATGCAATTCATCACAGCACTGCAGGAATACAGAAGCTCTAGCCGCTCCCATGCCTATTGGAGACAATCCACACTCAACTGCCCTATTGTGTTTTAACTTAACTCCTCTCCCAGAGAGCCTGCGTCTCTCCCGGTCCTTTCTGCGCCTGTCTGTCTCCCGAGCCCTCCATTCCATGGAATACCTCCTCGACCCAATCTTCCGAGAACTCCCCCTGCCTCCCCCTCTTTGGGGCCGCAAACCTTGAGCTAAAACAAAACATTTCCCTTTCTTTCTGCCTTCATTCTCTCATTTCTCCTATTCCTCTCCATCTCCTGGGTTTGCCCTGCAAACACTCTGTTCATTTATGGGCTCTGCCCGACTATCCTCCCAACCTTTCCCTTTTCTGCCCTATTTCAATAACCATCCTCTGTTCCTCCAGTGTCAGGAAGACTGATAACAAAGTCTGAATATCTTGTCACCTTGGATTGTGGGTTTGCATCAATCCAATCCACAGACTCTCAACTAAATCACTGACACTTCATCCATCCAACCTTCCAGCCACATACAGTTGCCAATCCTCAGCTCTCGTTTCCAAATTCGAATTAAGCAAACAACACAAAACACAAGGCTTCCTCAGGTCGGGCAAATATAAAGCTGGTGTCTCCACCAAGGCTGTTTTCTCCTCCCCCTTCGATTTCCAAGTGGTCTATAAGTTGTTCTGGCGAGGCTCACTTGTTAGCCCTCAAACAGGTCAAGCACTTGCTGCTTATTTGCTGGGCTATCGGGTTCATTCTTATTTCTCCTTCACTTTATTTAATTCACTTTTACCCAATTTCCTTGCACACAAATTAAATTGGTCACCTACTCACAGCACTGAACACATGGCACAATCAAATCCCATGTCCCTCCATTCACAGCAAATAACAGAAGGGATGGCATAGCCAAAAATTTGGAAGACCCGCAGCCTGGCCAGGGCTATGGATTTCCAAAAACCTGAAGCATTCCCCTTCTTACTGTGGAGGAGTTCAGTTCCTGAAAGGGACAGACTCACGTTTAACTCCTTAAGAGACACGCTCACATAGCTTTTCTCTCCCTGAGCTCAGGACAGATGCCCATGCCACACACACACATGAGCACACACACACTCTGCACCATTTCCCTCAACAAATATACATACCAATACACAGACAAATACCTACAAACAGAAAACATTTTCACATACTCATACAAATTCTGACAGTCCTGAAGGACTCCCAGGATTGATTTCTACCGGTTCTCTTCTTCCCCGCCATTTCCACACCTATACTTCCCTCATTTCTGACTGGCGGCGTCCTCCGGTATTCCCTTTATTCCATAACCTCCCTCACTGTTGCTACCATGATCTTGCCCTTCTGCTTATGTTTTTCTCTGCTTCTCCTTGACATAGATTTTCTGCGTTTCCTTTAAGAAATCCTCTATATTCTCCTCAGCCCATCTTGGTTACTGCCTTCTCTCACCCCGATCCTTGATCAGCACTAGCCTCCTCTCGACCCTCTGATTGTTTTACACCCAAGGTAGAGTACTCCAGCCCACGCTGGATTTGCTTTACAGCAATTTTAAGCCTCTGACTGTCGGGGGCAAAACCGGACCGGCCTCCCAGCAAGCGCTGGCTAGTTTTAAAGTCCGACCTCAATCTGTGGCATCGAGACGAGTTGCTGTCCTCTTTACTTACAAAAATGCCTGTGGGCGGGTCTGGCCCTTCCCAAGACACATGGTACCATACTTCCACATAAGGAACCTGGTCCGTGAGACCATTTCCTTCAACTAAGTGATCCGATACCCATCGGACATCCCATTCGAATCCTAAAAGTAGGGACGTTCGGGATTGACCAAGGGGTATTTTGGCCACTGTTTTGTGCACAGACTTATCATTTTTAGTTTATCCAATCCTCTAGTATACTTTTTCAGCCAAGGCATATTCCACTGATTAATCACTTGCCCTAACGGCACATCTGGATCCACCCTAGAGGCTCCCCGAGCCTCAGAGCTGGAAGTTCCCTGAACTCCAGCCTCCAGTCTCCTAGGTAGTCTGCTCTGTGCTTTCCCCATGACTGACCGCTCACTATCTAGTCTCGCCACGAGGACTCCAGCCCACGCTGGATGCGAATTTTAAGCCCTCTTCCTCTCAGCGAGATTTTATCAGACTCCCAGCAGGCGCTGGCTATTTTTAAAGTCTGACTCCTTCTATACCCGTCCCACGGGAACACTACAGCCGACCTGAGGCACCGGACTCTCACGGCTACCTGCAGGAACTGCGACTGTTTAACCACCCACACAAGGGCCCGCCGGTCAGTCACGACTTTCCAAGACTTATAACTCACCTATTCTGGTCTCTCGTCAGAGCCTTCGACTGGGCATATTTCTCAACTGATCCTCAATCAGTCGGCATCCCAACCGGTTGGCTTCCTCTGCCCGCTGTTCCAAACAGTCGGACGTTTCCGTTCCTTCCTTCGAGTCGTCCTTTTTGAAAGGTGCCCGTGCCGGCGGTCCCGAGGGGTCCCGAGTGGAGACACTTCACCAATGGGAAGCAGTGGCCACTTACCCCCTTCTGGTCCCCTCTGGATCGGTCCTGGCCGTCGGGCTCCTGCCTGGCTCGCCAATTGTCAGAGTGCTGGAAAAAGACCCAACAAAATACACTCACCCGGTTCGTTGGCTCGAAGGAAGGAAGTTTATTTTCAACTTTGCAAAGCTGGGCTCCCAGGTTTTGGCTCTACTCGCAGGTAGACCAAAGTCCCGAGAGCACCAGGTTAAGCATTTCAAGCTCTTTTATTCCCTCTCTGCCGCCCCTCCCTTAGGAGGCTTGGCTCACAATCTTCCTCTTATTATTTGACACATAAGCATTTTAGCATCAGCAGATGAAAGCCAGTTATGGCCAGCTTCTACCACTTCCCTATTTCCATGAGTTTGAGACACGTGTACACTTTTGAACTTTTTACCTTTCCCTTTTTGAACTTTCTAACTTCCCCTTTTTCTGCAAGCAAGTTAACCATATCCTTACGAGAGCGAGAAGCACTCACCCCAGTTGCAAAGCTTCCCCAGCTGCAAACCCACTTGCCGGAGCATATGCGGTTTCTTGTGAGCAAGCATAACAGGGCATCAGAGGGTCAGTTACCCACATCCGTGTCTTCAACTTTCGTTAGTCTCTTCCTGTTTACTACTCCCTTGAATTTGAAGTACAGTTATTAAATTCCCCTCTCACAACTCTAACTCCCTATTACATATGGAATCTGGACTTTCCTCCACAGGAGCTTGGATGGTGCTGTATTGAGTCAAGGTATGTATTTCTACAAAGGGATCTTGGCTTCTTTGAGCCTCTTGGGTAATATTTATACAACGTGGAAAAAGGGTATTGATCTAAACCTCATACAACATAGGTACTTAGCACATTATGTAATCTCTTTAGGACCAGAGGGAGCTAATGCAGACCTTCATAGGGACTGGAGTAGTAAAACCCCCATTATGGAGGAGTCTCCACCCATGGACCATTTATTCCAGCTAGCTGACTAATGAACAGCCTGAGCGTGCCAGACTGAAGGGCCCTTTCCTTGGCAAGATTTGCCTTCTTAAATTATAGCTAAAAATGGCAGATCAAAGACAAATCAAATTTGTCTTTGTCAAATGGGAGTTACTGAGTCTGTTAAGTGTGTTTTACTGTCCTAGCCATTCTGTATATGTGAATGTACAATGTTATAGTCCCTTTATTCTTAAACTGTTATGGCATCTGAAGTATTCAGAAGAGTAGCCAAGGTTTGGGCATGGCTGTTTCCATTAGGACAGTAACAATTTAGAATGTTTGTTATAATAAACCTAATGCTGTTATGTTTATTCTTCCTTTGCCATAATTTTAATTTCTGAAGTTGGTTATCTGTGGATCTGGATCTTTATCACTTTATCTTGTTCTGGTTAACCTTATTTTTTATTTTTTCTACTTTTTCCTTTACCTTTTCGGGTCATCGTTATTTTTATTTGGTCTCAGACTGTAAATAAAGTTCAGTCAATAAGCCTAAAAAATGGAACTAATATTTATATAAATTTACTGCCACAATAAGCAATGGCCTTTCTAGAAGTAATTTATGAAACCTGCAGGTGTGTTCTTTGTAGAACATGCATCTGAAGAATTTCCCAAGTCTGGCAGATTCTTTTCCCTTAGACTTTTATGAAATAAACTGATAGACAAAGAAATTATCATGGTCCAGTCTGATGGTTGAAGCAAATATACTGTATGTTACAAAATTCAAGGGCAAAATATCTTTGAATGTTGTATAGAATTTAGCTTTTATCTCATATGGGCCTGTGCATTTTCCATTTTTAATATTTTTAAAAATCTCATTGACTTGATTTTGAAAACAGAGAATCCAAATACTGAGCATTCATTAATGATAATTTTTGAAAATTCAATGTATCTAAATATTTTCTTCCTATTGCTAGGTTGTTTGGGGGTATAATTCTTTTAAAATCCAGTAAAGTTTTTACTAATACTTTTTGATATTTGTAATGATATGACGTTTAATATCTGTTGTTATTTTTTTTTACTTTTTAAAGCTTATTTACCAATAATCCTGAGTTCTTATCAAATTATATTATTTCTGCTTTAAAAATAAATTTTGGTTTGATATTTTGTCAGTTTCTAAAATGTAAAAATCTTTTCCAGTGTGTGTGTGTGTATAGTGATCCTATTTTTTATACTTTATCCAAAAAGTCTTAAGTTGTAAATATCATTGATTCATCATCTGTGTAGACTCTTTGATTCTGCTTATTTTACTTATACATTCACCTTCTATTACTGCCTTCATCCTGCTCTATCTTGTAGTTAACAGAAGATGGCTTCCACTCATGACTCCCTTCTGTAAAACATTGTCTTCCAAAATACTTGTTATTATTTTCCTATTTATGTTTGTTGTAACATAACCCGCAGACCAATTTAAAGATCTTAAGTACTTTATGATTCTGGTTATTTTTATTGGATCACCTAACCCCCTAATGTTTAAAGAAACTATCCTATATTGTTCACCCATTTTCCTATTTTACTTTTACTTTGCCTATCCTACAAAATGGAATTCACAATAAAAGTCTGTTTTATAAGACAACATATTTGCAATTAAATTTCTAAAAATTTTAAACATTATTTTCTATCTTACTTTGCCTCTTATTCTCCCTGAGCTCCCGCGTCCATCCACTCCCCTACTTGGGGGATATGCATGAGATAAACATTTCTTTAAAAAAACTCACAGCAACTATAGCCTCGAGTTCATGCTATTTTTAATGTTGCATTCCACACTGTCTCTATTATCTGGATTCACCTGGCAAAGTTCCACCAGAATTTTAATAAATTGAAAAAAAAAACTAAGGGAGGAGATTTTGGGGCACAACTGTTTGAGAGATTGTGGAAGGGCTGGTAAAGGAAGGGAGAATGTTTAAGTGAGTAAGTCAGTTGACAGATTATCTCATAAACAGTAACTCAGCCAAGCTGGGGAAGAATCTGGGAAAAAGCATTTTGAAGTATTCAGAGACTTGGCCTAATTAACACTCTAAGGCTGGGAAATTCTTATTAACAGTTGCCAAAATTCTGTATTAGCCCCAGGCTAGCATTAAAGATAATTTACTGAAATCTGTGTAATGCTTGCTTCCTTGGTTTTACCAGTTATGTGGGACTTGAAAAGAACTGAGGAAGCCTTGTTCTGAATCAGCCACAGGGATATTAGTGCACTGTGCACTCATGCAAGTGCCATTGATTGTACGTATGAATGTGTAAGATTTATATCCCACCTCTTCTCTAGGAGCTCAGGGTGGTGGAGTTAGCACATGTTCTTCCATTATTCCCCTAAAGCAACAAGCTTGAAAGGTGGTCACTTACTGAGTTTCCATGGCTGAGGGTGGACTTTAACCTCTCTTGTTTACAGCCAAACCTATGGTTCAACTGCTGTATACAGAGACACATTATTAATTAGGTATTTTGTAAACTATATTCTTTATTCAGTGATGTTAGAAAACCAAACAATAGAGTCAGACTGGTTCTCAGGAATGATCTACTACCTGGCAGACCCAGAATGCCACTTATTGTCACTGTAGTTTCTCTCTAACACAATTCAAGCTTTTAATTGGTTGCAGCCCATTCTAGAAAGTGATACTTTCCATTCACAGATACCTTGGTGCAGATAGTCACCAACCTAAAACAGTTATTAACCACCAACAACAAATCCTGAAACAATGATACAAGATCTGCTACTATCAAATGCTGACTCTTTTTCCTTATCCAGAAAAGGCAAGGCGTGCACTGAAAGTTCTCCTAGACTGAGCCACCTTTTAACTTTGCAGAATAGTTTAGAATCCTTCAGCCAATCAGATCAGCACAATATGTCCCTAGCCGGCAATAGCCAAAGGTCTGAAGCCTTTTTCACTTGCCCCTATCTCCTCCCACAGCACAGATGAAATGAAGGGTAGGAACCAAACTTCTAAGATACTTAAGATTGCCTCATTCCAGCCCCCTGTGCTCAGACCTAAGGCCTGGTCTTCAGAGTTTCAGTGGCCCTGGCCTCCGGCTGTTGCTCCTTAATGCAAGGTCGGCCTGTAGTAAGTCCCACCTTACTCATGATTTAATCTTGGATGAAAAGAGAATCTGGTATGCATTACCAAAACCTGGTTGAGCACAGGAGAGGGTATATGCCCCTTCTTAGAAATGTGACTTCCTGGGTTTAGGTGTGGCACCAACTGTGATCCCAGGGCAGTGGTGTGGGAGTGGCAGTTGATATCTGAGGATCTCTGGTGGCTTTTTGGGGTGTGCTCCAGACATAGCTGGATATGAGACCTGGTTTGTGAAACTAGGCCTTAAGACTCAGATGGAATTGCTGTTCATATACCAGCCTCCCTGCTGCACAGCAGCTTCCCTACCTGAGCTCCTTGGCTCCGTGTCCAAGTTGGTATTGGAGTTCCCTAGACTGATGATTCAGGGAGACTTCAACCTGCGTCCTCTGGGTCTGGAGTCAGAGACAGTTCAGGAGTTTGTGACCACCACGGCATCCAGGTTATTGATGGCCTGACTCACAGTGGCAGTCACACTCTGGATTTGTTTTTGAGATCTGATGTTGGGGAATGTTGTCATCAGTCTCTTGCCATGGACAGATCATTCCTTTCTATTTCTGGAGCTCTCTATGACTGCTCCCCACTGCAGGGAGAATGGACCTATTTGATTGGTCTGCCTCAGGTGAGTGATAGACCCAATCAGGTTTCAGAGGGAATTTGGGGTTAGTTGCAAAACTCTGTAGCATGTTCCAGCTGAGTTCTTAGTCACTGCTTAGAATGAGCAGATGACAGCAGTGTTAGTTGTCACTCATGTGGATTCTCTGTGATCAGAGATTTCTGATTCTCCAAGGAGCTTTGGGAGATGAAATGTGACAAGAGATACCTAGAGCACCGCTAGAGGAAGATGAGTGTATCCAACCGAGAGAAGGCGAGAACCCTTGTTAGGACTTGCCTGGTGGCAGTAAGTGTCAGCCTAGTGGGGTAGCCCAGACAGGAAACATGACCAGATGGACTAATTCTACTTTTACATTAACCGAATCTGAAAGTCTGAAAGTTCATTTCTCCCGCCTTGCCTTTATAACCCAAGGAACTAAGGAGGGTCCCTTCTTAGACATTTGCCACACCCACATTCCTTTTGCAGGCTAAGCTGCCTCTTGTCTGATCATTCCCCTGGCTATGGCTCTTCCCTCTGTCTCCCAAGGTCATTCCCACATACAATTAGAGTAAGAGCAGTAAAGTAGATTCATTTCACTCTTGCATCCACAGATAGGTGACCAGCAGCCATTCTTCAGGTGACCAGATCCCTTGTTGGTAAGGAGGAGATGGGGGAGCCCTTGCAGGGTTTCTGTGAGGACTATTCTATGCTTCTGTGTGAGCTGCACAGAATTGATTGGAGTTGGGTGGCACCTAAGTCAAATAAAATGAATAAATAAATCTGTTATATTAAGTTGCTTGGATCTGCTCAGAGCTGGACTCTAGATGGGCAGGTCCTATGGAACGGGCTGAAGCACAGTCTTGCCCAGTTATTTGGTATGAGTTTTGTCAGCCCTGAGGAAGTGGACAGAGTCCTTGGAGCTCTGAGCTCTGCCACCTGTGTTTTAAATCCATGTCACTCCTGCTTGGTCAAGGCCAGCTGGTAGATCGCAGGTAGTTGAGTCCAAGTGGTAGTGAATGTTTCTCTGTGAGAGGGGATAGTTCCACCTACTTTGAAGGAAGCAATAGTCCATTCCCTCATTAAGAAGCCGTCCTTGGACCTAACAGTTTGTCTGGTTTCCAACTTTTCCTTTTTAAGGAGGATTGTTGAGAAGGTGGTAGGTGTGTAGTTTCTGGAAGCCCTGGAGAATTATCTGGACCCTTTCAGTCAGGTTTCAGGCAGGTTATAATACAGAGACAGCATTGCTCACAATTGTGGATGACTTCTGGAGGAATCGAGACAAGGATGGTGTATCCATCCTTTCCCTTCTAGATCTCTCAGTGGCCTTTGATACCATTGACTATGGTATCCTTCTGGATTGGTCTGGCAGGTTGGGAGAGGGGGGTAACTATTTTGCTCACTGTCACTCATATCTTAGTCACTTCCCAATTGAATTACTGCATGGGGCTGCCTTTGAAGAGCACTCAGAAGCTTCAACTAGTGCAGAAGATGACAGCTCATGCAATCTTGGGTGCGTCAAAGTTTGCCTGTGCAATACCACTACTGCATGAGCTATTTTGGCTTCCAACATGCTGGTGGTTGCAATTCAAGGTGTCCGTTATCACCTTTGAATCCCTGCATGATATGGGCCAAGTTATCTTTGAGGGTTTCCGCCCATTTCACCAGGTTCAACAGGGTGGATGCACTCCAGGTGCCTTCTCTTAAACAGTGCCATCTTGGGGGATCAAGGAGGTGTGCCTTCTCTGTTGCAGTGCCTGCCCTATAGAACAGCCTCCCCTCAGAGATTCAGATGGCCCCAACCCTCTTGAGCCTTGGAACGCTGTTAAAACTTGACTTTCCCCCACAAGCATTAGGACCAAGTATATGTGTACGTTTTATGGAATTGTTTTGTGGTTCCTCAGTCATTTAGTTTTTTAAAAAAATTTGTAGTATTTAATGGGTTGGGAATTTTATATTGGTTTGTATGTATTGTTCACTGCCCAGAATTATATACTTAAGATAGGTAGCTATATAAATTTTCTAAATAAATAATTTAAAAAAAAAAATCAACATGTGCTTTATGTTAGAAATATTTTGCAGAATGCCAGACTCTGTAAAACACTGATAGCTGCTTTGAGTCTAAGGCATTGACTTTTAATGAGAGAAGGTAGCAAAATATGCTTATTAATATTTTATTGAAGACAAGTCTGTAAACTCTTGCTGTAGATACAAAAGCTTTTTTTCAATGTAAAAGGAGAAATAATGTCTCCTGCAGTTGGATCTTTGCATTCAATTCAACATTCATACATATGGGGGCGCGCACACGCACACACACACATATATAGTTGCATTTTATACATAGGAAGATGTGAACATTAAATATTGGCATTTTATTCTCATAAAAAATATACACAGCTAAGTTGTACACTGAAAATTAGCCTGTAAGGGACTTCTGAGAAGAAATGGCAAACTGAAGCAGCTCTGCCAAGAGCGACCATGGCAGAATAAGGAGCGGGTGAGTGGACCGGCTCTTTGGGATTCCTCTCCAGACAAGGAGAGGACTTGGGATCTCCCATGAGTGCTCCAGACAGTTGCATCTCCCAAGGAGTCCGCAAGACAGCGGTCTCCAGCAGGTTTAGAGCTCTGGGAGACAGAATGCCATCTTTGCCAAAACTGCAGCTGGCGCGTTTATGGACACAGGGTTCACATACTTCCTTTTCTAATCACTTTTCGAAATTGCTTGTTAACTGCTTTGCAGCTATTAGGAACCTTTGGAATAGTAAGTTTTATAGCACTGGGTGAGTCTCCTTCAATCCTTCGTGAAAGAATTTTTAAATACAAGTTTAAGGACTTAAGAAATTCTTTCTTTGGGATAAACAGCAAAAGGGTGATTAGAGTATTGTTTTTAGAAAATTACAAATGGACTAAGGGTCCAGATGGATTTGAAATAAGATTTTGAAATTAATTATAAGAATTCTTCCCATGGGGAAATGCTGTTGTTTTGAATTATTAAAAAAAAAAAGATAGGATGGGACTTTGAAGGTTGGACACGAGAGGGAACCAGAAGGAACTAAAGATTACAATTAAAGGAGAAGAACACTTACTAATACAGAATGGAGCAAAATACTTTTAATACCAGATGTATTGAAGGATACTTGTGAACAATGGACCCAGAAGTTAATTTTGCCTGCCGTTATAGATAGACTGTGTTTAAAAGATGTTACGGAAGAGGAAAAAGCTTTATTGGACAAGACTGAGACTGATTTGAAAGTGGATTTAAAAAATGACAGGCTAGAAGAAAGATATGGAAAAAGATGTTACACTGGATATACAAATTAAGCCAGCTGATGTAATGAGTAAAAGGGATATACAAATAACAAACCAAGAGAGTGACCTGGATAATTTTCCTATGTTAGATTTACAAAAGAGACTTGTCAAAGTTTTGAAGAATTTTGTGAGAAGGGACAAAGAAAAAATGAAAAGAAATCAAGTTCTAGGACATTATTTGAAGGGATTAAAGATCAAGATTGTTAGAAGTAAAAGGAAGGAATATAAAGTTGGTTTATTTGATCAACGTTAAAATAGATAGGTTGTTATCTCTGGTAACCCTTAATGGACTTTTGCTGATTAGGGCTGAACAAAGAGGTTTTAAGGATTTGTTTATAGATAACAGATGAGATATGGGAAAAAGAGATCATTTGTTATATTTTAAGAGAAGGTGATAAGTTACTAAAATTGTTTATACTTGTTGTGATGAAGGAGGAAGTTATTTCTTTATATATTCCTTTTTTTCCTTCCTATTCTTATTTTTTCTTTCCTATTTTTCTCTTTTCTGCATTCTCTTTTTGGTTTTTTATTAGTTTGTATTAGTTTTTATCTTTTTAATTGTAATGTTTAATAAAATTACTATTAAAAATTAGCCTATAAATATTAGTTGTTTTAAAAGCAAACGTTTCAAGCAGGGGTAAGGGAATGCCTTTGGTGTTTGCAAAGAGGTGATGTTAGAAAAAAATTTGTCTTCAGTAATTTAGCAAGAAATGAACAGCAGATGGCACTCTTCTGTAACCATGCAGTTATTTTGGATATTAGTATTTCAACCAGCTTTTATATGGTTTTTATAATTCTTGAGGATGTGCATTTTGAAATGACATTTTAGAAGGATACATAGGTACTAGTTTACGTTTATGAAGCAGAATTAATACCAACAAAAGAACAGAACAATGCTCAGATCAGGTTGTTAGTATTTACTGAGCAGTAGTGAAGTTCTCTCTCATGAGTTCTAGTCTTGAAAAGCCATCTTCTCTTTAGGGCCACATATTGCTTATCTCTGCATTAGATCAAACTGTTTTACTTGGGTACTTGTTACTGATCCAGGGAAGGCAGGAAGGTGGCACTGAGTTTTTAAATAGAAAGAAGGTGAAATGAGTACGTAGCCTTCCAAATAGTTTCAATATAGACCTTCTAAAAAGTAAACAATAGCCCAGATTTTGGAGCCTGGTGCTTGTAAATAGCAATTGGGGTGAAAGCCTATACCATATGACCTACTGTTTTTATAAGCAGGGTCCTGGGAGACAAAAGAATGGAATAGATAGCCAACTCAATGTACACACTAATGGCACTGCTTATGGATGTTGAGAGGATTCCCAGGGGCTGCCATAAATTCAAAATGTCAATTGTCAATTTCTCTGGTGCCATTAGACCCTACCATAAATGGAGATCCACCTTATGTTACAGTAGCTGAAATTGATAGTGTCAGCATACTACCTCCAGATCAAGATGTAAACTGGCTCAGTATGGGAGAGAGTAGCATCCTTAATAAAAGCTCTTAAGGAGACCCATCTCAAATATAAAGGACATTATATAAAATTAGGTGCAGGAATGGAAGATGCTCTCAGTATTTAAAAGAGCATCCAATTGCTAATGGTCTTGGATGTTTTCCTCAATGCTGGGTGATCCCATCCACCTAACACAGCTGTGTTTACTGTGGGTTTGGGCTCAGAAATAAATCATATTTCTTCAAAAAGAAGTGTGACTGATTCCTAAGTCAAAGGTAAATCTGCTCCCATACCAATCTTGAAAGCTTTTCCTGACTCTTTCCTTAATTGCTATATCTTTCTCTATCCCTTCCCTTTGTTTTCTGCTCCTGTGGAAAGAGAACACAAGGAGAAAAAGCACATCAATATAAAATACACCAACTTCATTTGCTTTTAGGTTTTTTAAATTCATATAGAGGGATTTATAATTGCATTTTTCACACATACATGTTTTTGTTGCACAGGATAATTTTTAAGTTTTAGGCTATATCGCATGTTTGTCTGAATAACTATTTAAACTGTTTAAATTAAGATTTTTATTTTACTAGACCTCAAGTAAGTGTTCACTGAAGAATCTTGAAGAATTAGCATTGATGGCTACTTTAGTTTACCCCCCCCCCCCTTCTTTCTGATTATATCCCACTGGCCATGATTTAAGAAATAGTTTTTAAAAATTGGTGCCTGGTCTTATTTTTTTTTCCCCCTCCTCTTCCTAGTCCTTTTTCCTCCTAGTCAAAGTTTATTTCAGTCAAAGACCAGTATAGAACAAATCAATTAACTTAGCTGTTTAGAAGTAAAAGAGGATTGGATATAAAACAGGCTAAAGAAATAATACAGATTATTATTGTCACTACTGTTACCAGTGTAAGCTACATCTCTAGAACTAAGAAACAGAATTTAATTATCTAAAACTAAGACACAGAGCTAAAATTCTAAGATGGAAGTAGGTTAAAATAAAATGACATCCCTCTGTGTCTGTCTATCTACTTATTCAGTGTTCAAAAGTTAGCCACAGTTACACTATACTGAGGGATGGGGATCAGTCAGCTTGGATCTTATTTTACTAGTAGCATTTGCCAACATCCAGAGGTAGAGTCCCTTTGATCGAAAAGCAGAATTTATATCTAGAAAGTATCATAATGACTTGAGAATTTTACCAAGTGAGCAGAAATATAACGGATTCTAATATCTGTATAAAAGCAGCAGTACAGTAAAATGTGGGCAATAGATTCTACGGCGCCTGTATCACATGGACATAATCAAGCAGCATATGGAATTTTTTTGTATCAGCCTTCCTTTTTCCTTCTATATTGTATCTCTTAGATTGTGGGCCTGTAGACAGAAACACTCTTCACTGATTATACATCAGCCACTCCTAAATTTTGGGATGAAGAGCTAAATAATAATGATAATTTTCCAAAACCATTGGAAACCGTGTTTTGATTGTTGTGAGCCAGCCAGAGTTGTTGGGAGTTGGGCAGCATACAAGTTTGATAAACACATACATACATACATACTAGAGGAAGAAATGGGATTTATCCAAACCAGAATATTTACAATGTGGTAGGGGGATTTAACAATCTCCTTCCCCCATATGCTCCTGATTGGATTTTCTGTTATTTGCACTAGAAAAGAGGTTTGCACTGAAATAACTGGAAGCTATTTTTCCTAGTACAGAAGGCGATGGCAGGAGATCTCATTTGGTCCTACCCGTCTCTGCAATTAACTTTTTAAAGAAAAACACCATTTACATAGTTCTTACATGCATGGCTGTTGTTTTATTCCATTTGTCTAGATTTGTGGTAACTGGAAATTAACAATAATGCCGTTATATATAAATTAGACTACAGCCAGCATCTTTCTTGTGTTCTTCTCAGCTGACAGCTTATTTCTACTATTCTGTGATTACACAGATGAATACTAATGGAGAAGATATTTAATGTTAATTTGCAAAAAGCAACAAACTTTTTGGAAGAAATTTAAGCAATAAACCATATTGCATTGTTACTTGCACCATGTGCTTCATGGTTATGCCTCCGTAGATATATGTAATATATCCACTATGATATTATTAGTTGATTTTTAATCACTATTTTGAGCTATTTATGTGGTTTTCAATCTACTTAAAGAATAATAATTTTCCTTGCTGTGTACCTAAGCAATACTATTAGTATTTTTTAAAATTTCTTTTTTTTGTACTATTATTCACAAAAATGTGTTATCTTTTTCTAAGAATTAATAGCAACTATATACTTTTCACATACTTGATAAGAATTTTGTCCATTCTTTATCTATTTTCTTGACCAATATTATTCATAATATAGTCCCAAGACTTCTTGAGGGCAGCAGATTGGGAGGTACTCAACTAGACAATGGACTTCACCCACATTCTTCATAGGGCAGGTAAAGACCTTTGTCTAATCCAGTGTTTCTCAGTCTTGGGCCATTAGGAAGTCCTGCAACAATCACTGAAATTCAAGCTGTGAAGCTAAAATTAGGTTTGCTTTTCTGAAACCAATGCACGGCACATTATTTCTACTATGGTACTGCAAAGCATTTGAAAGGGAAATTTCTTGAAGCACAGTGTATGAGAGTGACTTATCAAAGCATTAAAACAGCAGCAGAAGTGTTATCTGTGCATGGACACTGATATACTGATAATCAGTGAAAGCCTTTGAGGGATGTGTGTCAATCCTTCAGGAGGACAGAGGTTTTTTAACACTTGACCTGAGGTGCTTTTTGTGTGCAGTGTGCTTTGTGAAGCACCCTTTTAAAATACTTTGTGCAACTCTAGTTTCTACTTTATTCTGCCCCATCTCTGTAGTCTTTCTGGTCACTGTGACTTATAGTTGAGGATAGAGTTGTAAAGTTCTTTGCAGATTTATTAATAAATGAAGCAACTGCAGGTTTCCTGAGACAGAGCCACCAAAGTACTTTATTGGCTTCCTGTTCATTAGATTGATTATGGCTTCTGTAAATACATTATGCAAGTCTATGTGACTTTCAAATCTTTGCTTGGAAAAGCCTCCAATTCTTGGCTATTTGAATGTGTATGCTCTATATTGTTTGTATTTCTACTGTATTTTTTAATCATTGTTTTTATGGATTTTTTAACTACTATTGTAAGCCACCCATAGCACTAAAATGGGAGTGGGCAGCATATGAATAATTCAAATAAATAAACAGTATTCACTGATTGGTCACAAGTTGTGGAGATCTAATTCATTCCTTCACAAAGGTCAAACTATCTGTAATTTTAAAAGTGCCTTGTATATAATTTACAGGTTTTAAAATGGAAATAGCATTAAGTTGAGGGGGGGGGGCTGATAATTAATGGGTTCAGAGCAGGTAGGGAAAAAAATTAACCTTTCTCTGCATCCTGCAGTCCTAAGGAAAATCCTTCTTTTGCATTTGTGAGAAAGGTATTGGTGGGACTTTGTTCCAATGCAAATAGCGGGTAGCTATTCATTATTCATTACCACCATTTTATCTCTTTAGACAATTAGGGGGTCATTTAAAATGCACAGAGGCAAGGAAATTCACTGCCTGCATAACTTACAGCCACAATAGTCTGCCCTTCCTAGAGACATATATCTGAGTAGTCCATCTTGCTTTTTCAGGCCAGTAAGATATCTAAATCAAATAACTCCACATTTAGAAGAGCTCTAACTTTAGCATTTTAATCTACATCCAATGGCTGTTTTTGAGGGGAAATTTTTAAAAGGTCTGTAGACATTAAGACTTAGCCTTGAAGTGAAAGGACCACTGAATCTATAGCCCATATTGTGTTGTATTGCTCTTTTATAAAGATGTGGGCTTACATTTTATAACCTCTGTTTCAGTAAATTTTCCAGGCCATTCAGATCTTCTTTGTATACAATTGCTGCTGTCTCATCAATATAGTTTTGTTTCTTTGTGACAAAATTCTCTTTATTGTTTGTAGAACTTGTAATAGTTATAACCTGTTTTCATTTTTGTTTCTACTTAGTATTCCTTTTGTTGTCTATTTGTGTCATAGAGCCTGCCCTCTGGAGTGCTGTGCCCCTGATGTTAGGTTCGTCCCAACTCCATTGGCCTTTTAGGAAGCCCTTAAGAACTGGCTATTTTTCCAGGCTTGTGGGTTTATTCAGCCTAGATGGGTTGGTTGCCAGTTTCTTTGGATGCCATAGTATGTTTGTCCTTATCTTTGGTTTGTCCTTAGTGTTTGGTTTTTATAATTTTAAAATTTTGTTAGCTGCCCAGAGTCGTATTTGCAAGGTGGGTGGCCATATAAATTGATTAAGTGAAAACAAATAAATACATAAAATTCTTGTCACTGACCACATTAAAGTTTGTTATTGTTATGGTGGCCAGTGAGAAATCATTATTCTTTGAGGATTTCATTTTATTTCAGCAGAGAACTTTTGGATGAAAACAGGTTGAATATTAACCTCCCTATTTTCCTGCAATGTAGGCTACATATCACTTCTCTTAATTAGCCTTCACCATATTTGGCTTCTTAAAGTACAGTATAGGGAATGGTGATCATAGTTTTGGCTTCCTTTTATTCTCCTTTATTCTAGAACAGCCACGTGGCCTTTCTGCTAGCCTATTTATTGAAACTCTTTTGCCCACAGTAGATCACCCATTATGGCCAGGTGCAGTAATCAGTTTTAGTTGCTGAGTATTTCTTACTATGGTTATGAGCTCAATCTGGCTCACTTTATCTGTTTTTATGTAACATTTTGTAAAGTTTTAGATACTTTTAACTTTGTTTTAAGCCACTTTCTCTTGGTCTGTATAGCTTTATATAATGTTCATTTTCTGTCTTGACTGGCATTGAAATAAAATAAATTGGGTTTGCTCTTCTTTTATTATACAGCTTTATAGAAAGGAAATCTAAAAAATAAACTGCTGTTAATACAGTATACTACCCATTCCACCATAATGAGCTATCATACCTCCACTTCTCTTGTGAGTTGAATCACAACGATAGAGTTTCCCTAGTGATGTATGTTGTCATAATCCAAATGAGGCAGATGCTCTAACCACCAAGCCAGCTGTCCTTGCAGATGCTGGAAATTTTACAGCCTCAGAGACATTATGCTGTGTCTTCAGGGTGAACTGTTTCCCCAAGAGATAATGCATGAAAGACCTGCTGAAGGTCACTATGCTTGGAGTTTATATTATATGTTGTATGTCAGTAGCTTAGCCTCTCTAGGGAAAAAGTAATCTCAGTGTATAAGTGGTTGTCTGTTTCCAGGTCTCATATTGTTTAAGACAAGAACATTTCAGTTTATCCAAAATGTCTGCTTCAGATCAATATCACAACTCTAAAACTAGCTGGCAGAATATTAATATCAGGAGAGGAACCCCTTTGATTCTCTCACCACACCGAAAAGGATTAAACTTTCTCTCCTTTGGACGCCAAAGGATGTATCTTTAAATTTTTCTGATATTACAGATTTAAAAATCACTCACTTTTGCTTTAAGTTAATTCAGTAAATGTACTGTACAAAATGAATATGTTGCCCTCTTGTTCTGTTCCTCCTTCTAATTTATTACAAGTTAGAGACATGTTGATAGTTATCATGCACACTTGTTTTTAGAACATACTACTACTTATAAAATGGGAGTAATTAATACTTTTTTGCTGAACATCAAGGATTGCAATTACATTTCAGCATTGTGAGATTGCTCAGTCAGCAGTACTCAGGAGTTTTTAAAGTTGGGGCATAGTATTAACCTCAATATCTCCCAGTTTTGTTTTTACCAATCATACATCTATATAATGTTTTTCTGCACTGATTTGTGGGTTTTTTGTCCATTGAAGTCAGTGGCTCAGTAAATAGGATTATTCAGGGAAACACAAAATACTATCGTAATGAAATTTTAATTGTTTTGCTGCAGTGAAAAGTAGTGATCCATCTGATCATTTTGAATATTGAGCCATATTTTGGATGTGGCTCCATTCAAGTGTGAGGCCTAGGACAATTGTCCCCATTGCTCCTGGTGTGCCAAAGCCCTGACAATATGTAAAAATCTGCCAAAGAAGTTTTTAAATAAATAATTAATACTGTGGTTGTGTTCAGAGTGCTAGTATAATGGTAAAATGTTTACAGATGTTGCTGTGAACAAGGGTGCTTCTGAAAATGTTTTTGTTGTGTGATTGTTACTGTGCTTATTTGGATGTGAGGGCAATCTGGTTGTGACTTCTGTTCCCCCACTGATGGTCAGGGTTGCTTTGGCTGATCTAGCTGGTGAGGAGGGTGTCCCCTTCCTCCCTCACTACCGCCAATGCCTCTCAAAGCTGCCTGCTCAGGGAAAAAGGATGACCGTCCCAGGAGCCTATTGTTCTTCAGTTAAGGGTATTCAACAGTTGTGTTTCCCTGCTAGAACCTCCAAACAAGCTCCTTTTTAATTTGTTTATTTATCTATAATTTAGATTTCTAAGGCCACTTAGTGATTCTAAGTGGTTTACAAATCAAAAATCAAATTCACAGTGTATTAAATGAGAGAAAGAAAAATATAGTTGTAATGGGGGATAGACATACTGTACACTATAAACCAACCAAACATATTCAGTCCAGGTGGATACACACCCCAGCCTATCCCAGAGGCTGGGGGAAAGCCGGGTCTTCAAGGTCTGTTTAAAGGCTAGCACAGTTGCTGTTGTTTGAACCTCTAGAGGAATTCTATTCCAGAGGATAGGTGCTACCTCATTTATACAATATTATGGGAGTTCAGATCAAACCATTTCCCATGTGCAATTATCCTACTGGGCATAGTTGGTGAAGTATTACCATTTTTAATGGGAGAACACATTATCCTTTCCTTCCTTCTCCCAGAGGATAAAAGGCAGTTGCCACAGGTTTTGCATGCAAGGGGTGCTTGTGGTGCGAAGCATAAGTTAAGCCAGACATGATGCAGAATCAGAGTCTGAAGTTATGATTATACAGGTAGTCATCACTTACCTACTGCTTGTTCAGCAACTGTTTGAAGCTATGATGGCACTGAAAAAGGAGATTTACAACTGGTCCTTGAACTTGTGGCCATTGTAGTGTCCCTGTGGTCATGTGATTGTGATTTGGACTTGGCAATCAGCGCACATTTATGAAGGTTGCAGCGTCCCACAGTTACGTGATCACCATTTGCGACCTTCCCTGGTGGCTTCTGAGAAGCAAAGTCAGTAGCAGGAAGTCGCAAGTCACAGTCACGTGCCATTGCATTTAACGACCAAGGGTGATTTGCTTCATGACCACAGCCAGAACTGACGTAAGTCAGGTGTTGTCACGTGATGTTTCACTTTACGACCATGTTGCGTAGCAATGGAGTTGCAGGTCCCAGTTACAGTCGGTAAGTGAGGGCTACCTGTATTCATTGCAATTCAATTTACTGATTAGCTCTGCTGTATAAACTTGATTTAAGAAGCTTAGGCTTGAACTGAAAATCTGTCTTGGGATGGATAGAGCTTATTCATTACCAAAATGGACGATATACTGGACAAAATATAAATGCTCCACTATACTGTTCACTGTCTAGACCTTTAGCCACCTCAGCAACTCTCTGCAAGTCTTATCCCTGGCATTAAACTTGCTTTGACCAGAGAGTACTGGTTGCCGCTGATGTCCCTTTGTGCATCTTAGCCTCACAAGAATCTCAGAATTCCTATACCTTATCATTTGGTATGAAGGAGCAACTTTCAGGAGATAAAATATTAGCTCAGCTTTGTTTTTGTGGAGTAGTTACTTCTAGTTGAATAATTGAATAATATTGGCAATGTTTAGGTATCTTTTAGAACAGGACACTGCACAAACCCTTGCCCTCTTGTTATCTCTGACACTACGTGTTGCATCTCATTTATCTTCCTCTCAGGAGAAAAAAATTATCAGGGCATGCCTTGAAGCAACTGGTCTACCCTATTTGGCTTTCCAAAGAGGCAAACTGAATTGGAATGCTTTGATGTCTCTCATTCCTTCCACAACTATACAGTATCTCTTTTCATTTAGGCCAGCACATTGTAACTTCTTTTTTCTGGGACTGTCAATGCCGCTTGAAAAATCACTGCATATCTCCAGTATCTGTAGTACTGTTTCTTTCGATCTGCATTGAGTCTGCATTCTATTTGCCAAATTCTGGAAGAATCCTTTCTCATGCATGGAGAGTAATCTCATGAGTAGGAATTATCATCTCAACAATTGTCAAATTGTTCACTGCAACACCCAAGCTATATTATGAGTGTAATGGTTGCCTAATCCCAAATACTCAGTCTCACAAGCTCGGGCTTAAAGATAACTGATTTATTAAAGGAATAGTATGCAAATACAGAGAAAGCTGAGAATGAGCAAAAGCGCGCCAAATACAAACTTAAGAGCCTTGCGTTCAAACCAGTCCCGCCCCGAATGCATGACAGCCAGCACCCCCTCCCAGGTGCAAGCAACCGTTACACGCGCCTGGGAAAGTAACCTTGAACAGGCTTGCAAACCCAAACATACATTCCAGTGTTGGGAAACAAAGAGGAGGGCAGGAATGGAAAACCCCCAGCATGAAGTAACGTGAATATAGTAAGCAGAAAGGTTTGACATGTGAACCGTTACGATGTACACAGATCATTGAAACGTGGAACATGACAATGAGCTACTGAAACATCCCTGCCTGTTGGTGGTTAGAGAGCATTCCATTATTGCAATTGCAGCTTGAGCAACTTTTTTGAGGTATCTTCTCTTGGAATAGCTTTGTCAATATTGATGTGAAGCTTAGTTGCCTCATTTCACCAACCCTCAACTTGCATCAGGTGCGGAGCACGTTTGGCCAGATTCATGCATGACCACTTTCAAAATCAAAGTTGAAGATAAATAATTGGATCATCTTCCACAGACACACACGCACACGCACACAAAATGTTTTTGATCATCCTAAGCTTTCTCCTAAGTTAAGGTGGGGTAAGGAAAGTCATTTTTATTTCTGTTATTGGTAGCCAGATGGGAACCAGAAATCCTTGTTAATTTATTGCAAACATAAAAAGATACTCAAGATACAATAGTATCTTCTATCTGTGATAGAGCTTTCTTTTACCAATTTTTTTTTGTGTTGGGCTATGCTTCTATTACTTCTTCATCCCAGATTATCCTAGTGTTTTTTTTTTTACTAATTGCTGAAAGAGACAGCCAACACAACTGAATCTGTGACTTAAGTAATATTCGAGATTTTCCATAGAAGTTCAACTCTAACTGGTAATATTAAATTTTACTTCTATCACTAGGGAATTTATAAATGTAAGCAAATGAAACAATTAGGATATAGCAATAATTAAAAGGACAAAATATGTTCATAAGGAGAGAACAGACCACAAATATAGTGGTGTCAGCCATTCTGAATATTTGACAATTATATTACAAACTAAAGCATTTGGCATAGCTTGATAAGGTGAACTGTTTTCAGTGGGAAGCACAACATTACATGCAAATTTCAAAACTGACTCTTCCATTTTAGAATTAAACTATATCACTGAGATGGATCTTTATCTGAATAGAATTCAAGATATAAGGTTAACTTTGTGGAGCCACTTTGGAGATTTCTTTAATATTTCCCTAAATTGTCTGAGAGGCATTTTTTCCCTTAAAAACATGTATTACTGATCTTTGTTCATAACAATAAATTTGATTTGATCTGATCTGATCTGATCTGATCTTGAAAGCACAGATTCGATCATCCTATTTTGAATCCAGGCAGAAACAAATGAATGTTGATTTCTTTTAAGTGGCCTTATTAAATCTATCCATTAGTTGACATCTCTTCCTATAATAGTACAAAAAATGCTTTTTAAATTCCCGTTGTCTGCACATACATATACAGTACATGTGTTTGCACAGACATATAAATATATGCTTACTGGCTATTGAGAAGCAATATAGATACCTTTTCTCTCCCTATCCCTTAAGAAATGTATAATGTGGGTACTCCAGTCAGAAATCGGTATGCATGGCTACCTGATTTGTGTGATTTCCACTCTCTACAAATTATATGCAGTTTGTGTGAATGAGCCATTCAAAAATTCGGGTGTTTATGAGAACAGCCATACCAAATGCTATCTTAGCTAAGTTCCAGGTGGGAGATCAACACACTGCTCAGTCCACTTTATTATAACCGCAGTTAGTTTAATGCTGGAAAAAGTGTGTGTGTGTATTTGTATGTGTTTAAAGTGGCAGAGTCTCTTAGAGTTAAAATCCAACATTAACAATAACTGCAACAAACATTTCTGCCACACTTTTCAACATCCACTGGGAAACATCTGAGAGAAAATTGCAGGTTCATTCATTATTAATGGATTTTCATTGTAAGCATGTACGTTTTCTTTTAAAATATGAAGCCATGCATGAATGTAAACACCCAGCCTTAACTTCAATACCTACTGTGTGTTCTGGAAGGGAAGCTTTGTTGATCATCCATCACATTTTTTAAAATGTCTTGTGCCTTTCCTGTTCCACTGGGGACAATAGTCACAGAGGAAGTGGACACAGCTAGTCCTGTCTTAGCCTCTCAAGTTGGGCACATGCAATAACAGTGCTTTAAGTTCCTCTAAGGGCAGAGTCAGGACCCTGGACAGTTCCTAGTAAATCCAACTAGACTTGTCTCCTTATTGTAACAAAGGGAGACTCACAAGATAGTTTGAAAGTTGTCCCCAGCTTTTGGCGAAGGCAGTTTTGATTTTACAGTCCCCTTACCTGATTTTACATTTATCAGCTTCTGTGAGCCAGGTGATGGAGCTCCTGTTGGCGTATGTTCTCCTACAAGAAGTTTTTTCATTGGATGCAGCAGCCTTTCTGAAGGCAACAGCCTCTGAAAACTGAATATATATTTTGCATTCTGGTTATCTGGACACAAATGCAAATACTTACATAGAGAAGTCCAGATAGTCTTGATTTAGAAGATGGGAGCACTTAAACATTGCTAAAGTTCTTGAAGATCTCTTAATATGAAAACCTAGACTTTTCTTCAAATGAATCCATGTCTTTTATTTTATTATTTTTTTCAATGTGTATTATCTTCTTGTTGAGCCTGGTCATTTTTAATACCTTATGTCTTTCAGATTCTGGTACAATGATGGCTAGTGAAATAGCTGGTATAATGAATTTCAATATAATAACAAGATCAGTAAACAACTTCATTCTGACTGCTTGGTTTCTGAGTTGGCAGGAATGCTGAGATACTGTGGTAACAATGTATTCGACCCAAGGCAATGGTCATGTGACCTGTCATTGCTGACAGAATGTGACTTGGCAGTTAACTGTAGACATTTGTGCAAGTTTGCGATCCATTGCTTTTCCCCCTTATGTAGGCTCAACAAACCAAAACCAAAAATCCTTTTTGAATTTAGTGTATCTGGTACAGATTTAACATTGTAACAAAATGTGAATGAAGAATTCATCTAGTGTTAGGCATAATTTTTCATCTGCAAAAGAAAACTCATCTAGGTATGCCAGCTTTGTACCTTTTCTTTTGAGTTGTTTTCTTGTTTTTAAATGTTTAAAATGTTTTAACAATTTGTAAATCACCCAGAGTCACTGGGAGTCTGGTGGCATATAAATTTAATATGTTATTATTTTTTAGTAGTACTTTGTAAAACTTGTCAAACCAAGCTGAAAAAACTGAGCCACTTGTGCAAGAAAGCTAGTTCTTCTTTCTTAGGACTGCCAAGCATAACTATTTAGTAAACTGATTGATGCTTCAAAAAATATGGCCTTAGTTTAAATTAGTTGCATATTTTAAACGTTGGGATTTACCTTGAATAAGGTTGGGAGAGAATAAAGTTTGAGTATTGTTTTAAATGAAATCATTCAGTTTGCAATTCTTGGACAGCTATGCATTGAGCATATTTCCACATTTTGTGATCTGGTATTTAGTTATATACAATGTGTCTATTAAGGCAAGCTTCCTATTTTCATGCTTTAACATACGGCACATGGATACAGAAACCAGATACAGCATACTTTTGATATTGGTCAAAAAGCAGACTAATCCAGACTTAGCTTTGGGATTAATATTTTAAAGTTTTTACTTAAATATCATATCAAAAGCTGCATTCAGATTAAGATACTGTATCTCTATATAGGAAAAAAATTGGAGTTGTTCCTGTATGTCTGCCCCAGCATGCCTTGGCTCCTCCAGTCCAGCTGCTTCTCCCAGCTGGAATCTCTCCCTAGTTATCTCTCAGTGGAAGAATACAGTGGCTTTATAGGGCTAAAGAAGACCCAGAATCAAAGGTAGCCTATAGCCCTCTTAAACCACTACAGAGTCAATAGATAAAGGGTAAAGGTTTCCCTTGACATTAAGCCCAGTCATGTCTGACTCTAGGGGGCGGTGCTCATCTCCATTTCAAAGCCGAAGAGCCAGCGTTTGTCCGTAGACACTTCCGTGGTCACATAGCCAGCATGACTACACGGAACGCCGTTACCTGCCCGCCGAAGCGGTACCTATTAATCTACTCACATTTGCATGTTTTCGAACTGCTAGGTTGGCAGGAGCTGGGACTAGCAACGGGAGCTCACCCCGTCATGCGGATTTGGACTGCCGGCCTTCCAATCGGCAAGCTCAGCAGCTCAGCGGTTTAACCTGCAGCGCCACCGCGCCCCTTACAGAGTCAATAGGGGCCTATTAATTTCTTTCTCTTATATTTTTGAGAGCAATATGATTTCTTTTACATCATTTTATTTGTCTTACTTCAACATATATGCTGCTATAGCCCAAAGGTTCATTCACTTATTTTGCCCCTGGTACCAGACTAATCTACAATATTTGAAGTAACATCTTGGACTTTAAATATTTCATTCTCTATCTTAGAGCTAGTAGTGACTCCCTATGTTCTCTAATTAAATCAACCAACTTGTTTTTGTAGTTCCTTTTCCCCTTAAATGAATGCATGTCAAAGCCTCTTAGAGTTCTTGCCCAGCCATTGATTTTGTCTGTTCAGATCACATTTTTCAGATTGCTCTTGGCACATAGAATTTCTGTCATCCTAACAAATACTTTCATTAGCAACCCTTACCTCCTGGATTGCTTCTATTCAGAACATTGCACAATTTTCAATTGTGGTTCTCTCATTATCACCATTCACTGTTCACAACATGCAGCTACCACAAACCTGTGGGCTCCTATTTTCATATGCACCCTCAGCAACCTACATTACATCAACTTATACTTTCTGGTCTACATTTTTACCCTTTCAATTCATAAGAATACACCTTCACTTCTATGCAAGTATTAATCAACTGTACACCAAGTGTATTATTTCTTTATCCTTTGTCTTTGTTTCACAAACATGCAATTAATTCATGGATGTTTACCATATACTCCTCCTATATTTCAAGTTGCAATCTTCCATTATGCCATGAGCATCAACAGATGGGCCATTGATATTGACCTCTACTGCTTATTAGGAGTTCGCAGAAGCTTTCTGTCATAGTTCCAGTAGTTCTGGAAGATTCTCAGAGAAAGAATGCAGACTGTAAACAATCAACTTCTTTCAGGAAGTATTTTCAGGAAGTGTGATAATACTCAAAATATCTCTATATAGGGGAAGTGTGGAAAAAGAGTATGAGAGGATTGAAGCGGGACTACGTATTGTTGGCTTTTTTTTTCTGCTCTTGGCTACCATGGTAATTAAGTACTCCCTTAAGCATCGGCCAGGTGAAGGGGTCGAATTTAATTGTCCTCAGTTTAGGTGTTAATAGTTGCATTGCCTGAGGGGAAGGCAGCTTGCAGGACTTTTGTTTTAGTTTTTAGCCTTGCAGCCAAGTAAGCAGCTTGCTTCTCTCAGAGAGCGTGTGTGCATGCACAAGCCTGTAAATATGTTTTTGTGTTTTCTGTAAATAAATTTATTTTTATAGAAATGCCTGGTGTGTGATTTTTCTGATCTCTCTGGGCCAAATGCTTTCCAGCACTCTGCAAGACGTATAAGTTCTCTATACCATCTCTCCTGTCTGCTTAGAAATGGGCAATTTATTTTAATGGCTTCATTTCCTGAATTTATTTATTTATTTAGTTCTCAAACAGTAAAGGTTAGTTCATAGCCAAGTTTGGCCACATTTCTAAGGAGTTTACTATCTAGTTTCTGTCGTGTCTTTGGCAGAGTGAAAATTTCACATAATATTTTTTATTAAGAAAAAGAGCAAATTGTATTACCTGCCTTAAATGTACCCAAGGCCTGTGTAGCATTCCCTGCTCATGGTAAGGATACAAGATAAAGCTACCCCAAGCACGCTCATGCATTCTAGGATTTCCAGAAGCTATTTTGCAAGCCAAAAACAATTGTTGTCCTAATGATTTCAAGCAGGGATTTTGAAAGGGAGAACATTGCACATAGCACTTTGGAATTTGGGTGTTGTAAGCATTTCTACAGGAAAAATATACATTTCAGATGATTTCCTTCCATACTAGTTCATCTACATTTTATTGTTTTGTTTAGGATGTGCAAGACATTTCAATTTCAAAAGATTCGAACATCAAAATTGTTCTTTCAAGTATGAAACAAAATGCATACATTTTGAGAAATTTATTTTGAGGTTATGTCCTGAACATGATACAAAACTTGGTTGTTTCAAGAGGCCTCATTTTGAGTGTTACAGCTGTTCTAAGCAAAACAATTGGATTGTTATATTATGCTTGTGATAGCCCATTTTCTTCTATACTTTTTCCAGCCTAGCCAGTATATTAGAAGGAACTAATCATGCTCATACTGCTATTCGTTTAGATTTGTGGTGGGGTGATGTGGGAATGGAGAATGGAGAGGAAGGAAGTAGTTAAGCACATAGCCAGATGGAAGATGACTACTTGCAGTTGTATGCCTGCCAACCTGCCTGGTAAATTACTGTTTCTTTTTTAATTCACATGTGGAAGTTAAGAGTTCGTGAACATGGGTCAGCTTTATGGATGTTGTGTTGCACTTCATTTGCAGGCAGGTAATGCAGAGGTGTGTTTATGCACATGCAGACATGCATCAATTTGCTTTATGCACAAGCGCTGCTGAAGTGATAGAAATATGGAAGTCTTCATTTGATTGGCTTGTGTCTAAGCCGATGCAAACACAAAACAAAGTAATGATAAGCTTGAGAGTCTTTATTGCCATGTTGTAAATCTTTTGACAGTAGCTAATGATAAGGCAAGAATTTAGACAGAGAGCAATTAAGGCTTGGTGAGCTCAGCGTTTAGCTGCTTTCTATTTGAGTAGTTCACAAGCTGCTTGCAGGAGGCATTCAGACACAGAGACATGGGAGCAGTCCAAAGCAGGTATAGAGATGAGGAACAAGGAGCAAGAGCAGGATGTCACAGGTGAGCTCCTTCATATCGGAAGGAGAAAAGTTGTTTGCAGCTTGGAGGTTGTTCTTATACAACCCCACTTGCTGGATTGACTTAACAAGAGGAGTTGCTACCTGCTCCTCTTAAGAAGATGAGTTGACTGCCTCTTCTTTGCCTTTGGAGGCATGGGCATGTTCTTGGGCTAAGCACCCTATCAGGATCAAGCCCCTCATTATCTGAGTCAGCACCCACTTGCATTGTCTTGGAGCAGCCTCAACTGTCTGATTGCCTGCCAGCTCCTCAGCTTGACAGTCTACCTGGTCTGCCTCTTCACTTTCTGACTTAGAGGAGTCAAACATATGCTGGGTTTGCACCTGGCAAGCAGGCTGCACATAAATGTTACAGTGTATAGAAAATTGGTCCAGGAGATTTTTTTTTAAAAAAATAGAACATTTAGAAAATCTCATAGGGAAGAAGTGCTAATTGAATGAGTTAAGGAATTCATTTGTTCTCTTTGTTTGTAATCCGTTGGCTGACCAATAAAGTTCACATGAGGAAATTGAAATGATCTCTGTTTTTCTACAGAGAAGGGTAGGCTTTTCTCATAACAAATTGCTTATATAAGCTCTTTAAATGCAGAGATGGGTTCATATTGAACACCACACTTCTATTATTATTTGATTGATTGATTGATTGATTGATTGATATCCT
The DNA here is from genome assembly GCF_035149785.1 of Candoia aspera. Lineage (NCBI taxonomy): Eukaryota > Metazoa > Chordata > Lepidosauria > Squamata > Candoiidae > Candoia > Candoia aspera. The sequence goes on from NC_086159.1 coordinate 46,966,383, forward strand.
CCCTTTCCTTCAGAAGTTCAAAGTAGTGTACATGGGGTCTGCGTTCATTTTTTCTACATTAGCAATGCACAAAGTAAGGTGGGCTAAGAGAGACTGACTGGCCCAAAGTCGCTAACTGAGTTTCCATGGCTATGGGTGTCAAAACACCGTACTGACTCTCTAAATATTTAGAATATATTTTCTCATACATTTAGAAGAATGTAGAAATGGGGCTTCATATGTTCATAGTTAAAACTTGGTAGACTCTTCCATCAAGAACTCTGATGAGTAAAAACTCATATGGAAGATACGAATTGGTATATATTTGTTATAATCCTTGAAAGAATCCTGTAAAATAGATCAGCATTATTAACTCGAAGTTAAAAATGTGGAGAAACACACTTGAAGATAACATCTCAGATAAGCACTGAATTCTGAGCTTCCAGGTTTAAAAGTTAGTCTCCCATTGACAATGCCATATTTGAAATGTGTATTAGAGTGTTCATTGTAAAAGAAGAAAATCTAATATTACAGATTAAAGCAGTATTTCAGACTTTCAGCACTGCAGAATAAGCCTGTTTCTTGTTTTAACTCTCTAAATGCATATGCAAATAATTTATGCAGTGTATATAAATAATTAGTACCAATAACAGAGAAAATGGTTTAGTAGTTTACATATGGAAATTGAATCTTTTATTACAGAGGTTAAATTGGTTTCTTTTCCTAATTCAGTCATCTTCCACTACCTCTTGAAAGCAAAGCACTGTGATCCTCATCATTTATTTATTGCAGAAAGAACTTGTCTGCTGTATTGTTCTTTGAATTTCTTTATACCATTAGCTTAAAAATTTTATAAGCAACATTGCAGGTGATCAGATGAAAATAAAGCAGAACTTTTCTTTCAGAAAAAGACTGATGTTGACCTATGAGGCATTTCTAACTCTGCCAGATGAAATTCCATTTAGCTAGTTCCATTTTCATCCATTTTTTAAGATCCAAAGCCACTGTGACTGAATGCAGGGTGAGTAGCCATATTTCTGGGTTGGCCAACCGTAAAGTAGATGTGCCAATCAAGTATAAATCTTCATCTTTCTCTAAACTCACACTTTTAATATACCAAAATCAACCTGGGAGTGAGGAAAGTGCCTGGGCTGGGCTGGAAAGAAAATTAATGAGAAAAAAGACTAACTGGAAATAGTAACTGGAACTGGCAAGTAATAAGGCCAGGGATGAAATGTCCTGAACCCCCCATATGAACATGCCCTATGGGGGAAAAAAAAAATAAAAGGATAACTTCTCAGTCGTATTTGCTTTGGCCTATATTGTACATATTTCTATACAAGATTTTCAGCAAGCAAATGGAAATAAAATAAGAATTGTTTTACATGCTGTGAATTTTTATATACATACACATACACATATATAATTTTTCATGGAATTTGTGTCTAACTTTTAGTATTATTTGAGGGGTATGTTTCTCATAAAAAGTTTTGTTATCTAAAAATGTTTGTTAAATCATATTTTAGTAATGGAAAAAATGTTTTCAACTTAAAACTGATAGTATTTGATATACAAAAAGTATAGCAAACCAATTGATCATATTTAATTACTTCTTACCTTTTGTGTAGACCAGGGTTTCTCAACCAGGGTTCCATGAGAGGTCACTAGGGGTTCCCTGGGAGATCATGATTTATTTAAAAAATTATTTCAAATTTGGGCAACTTCACATTAAAAAGGTAAGTTTCATTCTTTATTTTTAGTTTAAGAACACTGTTAATGCATGTATACAGGCTTACACATGAAACGAATATAGTAATTTTGTAACTTCTGGCCTCTATTTGAGCCTGAATGTGCAGGGGTTCCCTGAGGCCTAAAAAATATTTCAAGGGTTCCTCCAGGGTCAAAAAGTTGAGAAAGGCTGGTATTGACTATAGTTTGATTTAAGAAGTGCTGGGCATGGAATTAGAATTATGCATATATTATTTTCCAATTCTAAGTATTAAGTATTTAGTTCATTGTTATGGTCCACACACAATGTACAAAATAAAGAAAAATAAATAAATAAATAGTGGAATTAAACAACTTATTTCTAACTGAGAACAAAAGACAAAAGTTAAAAGGGGACAGAGATATTTGCCAAAAGTTGGGTATCTTCAAGATTGCAAATCAATAGTCTGTGCTACCAAAGATGCCCAATCTTTGGTTTGATAGGAGATAAAAAGAATAAAGTTCAGACTCTGCCTGGAAAATACTTTTTTTTATAAATCCATTAATCGTGTCCAATTCTTGGAGACTGCCTGGACAAGTCCCTGCAGTTTTCTTGGCAAGATTTTCAGAAGTGGTTTGCCATTGCCTCCTTCCGAGGGCTGAGAGAGAGTGACTGGCCCAAGGTCACCCAGCAGGCCTCATGCCTAAAGAGGGACTAGAACTCACAGTCTCCCAGTTTCTAGCCTGATGCCTTAACCACAACACCAAACTGGCGTTCATGGAAAATACTTTAGAAGTGGAGTAATCAGTGTCGCTTTATAAAATGAGCAGAACAGGAGAGCCTAATTCACCATTTTTATCTTGCTAGTACCACCAGAGCAGAGGTGTTGCTCAAGCAGTATCTTCTGGTATCCGTCGATCATTAGCACTGAGGGGAGAACATGAAACTGAGCAAACATAAAAGCCCTACAGTATTTCAGTGCTGGGATATGGGAAAGACGGATGGCAGAGGTAACGCTGTAAATCAGTCCTACACACAAATGATTGAGACTGAGCTCCTTTTTCTTTGTAAATCTGAGTCCCAGATACATTGCCTGGCCATTCTTTTAGTATTTCCCTGTTAGTAAAAAAATCCTGTGAAGAAACATCGGAGCAGGAATTTTTCCTCTAGGGTTCTCTTCCATCTAGATTTAAATTTGTCTTCTACAGTTATAGGGGCCAAACTGCCAAATATTGAAGAGCAACCTGATCCATCCTTCCATTAACCTCGTCTTCAAGCATAGTATTGTGTTTAACACATATTTATTTCTTATTGAGAACCACCTTGAGTCCCCCTTAGGCACATAGGGTGACCTTGGGCCAGTCACTTTCTCTCAGCCCTAGGAAGGAGGCAATGGCAAACCATTTCTGAAAATCTTGCCTAGAAAATTGCAGGGACTTGTCCAGGCAGTCTCCAAGAATCAGACACAATTGAATGGATTAAAATATATATATATTATTGAATGTTTTCTAATAAAAAAAGTGAGGTATACAATCAAGGTAGCTCACAACAATTAAAAAAAAATACAATCTGTGGATTACAAGAAGAGAACTCAGGAATTAATAGTGAATTACCAGCAGTTGCCCATCTTCTCTATAGAATCATATTTGGACTCCTTACAACAGCCGGGGAATATCTTTGCCTTTGAATACTTTACTTTCTTTTCCACATGAGTTTTTGATATATGCACAGATATTGCTTAGCTCTGGATAATTTGAACATAAATCTCTGTGACGCATTTAATATGTGACTCATAATATTTTTCTTCTCCCAAGTTCTCTTAATATGTCACATAATAAAACAAATGTCCATTCTGAATAACTAAGACACACCTTTAAATATAAATGAAGAATTTTTAACCTAATCCACTTACATCATGCTAGAAGATAACACAACTTCTAAAAGCATATGGTACCTCCTGCACCACAAAAAAGTGACAGTAACATTTGGATTTGTTAGAATGTCTGTCATAAAATTGTAAACTTTATTATTCTGTGCATTCTATTACATATAATGGGAAACCTGGGTAGGAGAAATGGAAAGTCAATAAAAGACATAAGTTGCTAGGTAACTAGACATTTTAATGAACTGATTTAATTCAACCTTTCCTGTTTAGATTTAGGCCTCTGAGGAAAGGAAAAGTTGGTTATCCAAACAGGCTTATGATGACTTCTTTCTGGTTACTTGTGGTAATAATTGTTCTGTGTGCTTGATTTGAATGCTCTTCACACATTTTTTTGTATGAAAATCAGGCTGGTAGAAGGATGGCTGGTTTTCTGGAAGGTCTCTAAAACCCAGTAGCATGCTTGTTTGCAGATTTGGGCAGCGCAAGTTGGTTGCTAATTTGGTAGCTTTCTCTCCTTCAGATTTAAAAAAATGGTCTTCTTGCTCATAACATAATAATCCATTTTGGCAATGTGACAGCTTTTTGCATCCTGGAGAGTGAGAGTGTCTTTATTAGGTATTGAATGGCAGTCACCACCATCACCATATGGAGGTCAAAGGTGGATAGCTTCTCTTCTTTGCCAATGATCTCTGTATGAAGGAAAAGTAGTTCATTGAAAGGAATTTTGTGGGAAGTCCCTTAAAACCTTTGACCTTTTTTAACTCTGAAGTATTAGGATGGGAAATGGTAAGCCCTATGAAGTAGCCAAAAAACAAGCACAGCATGGATTCTAGGAATGCTCTTTATTGCAGTATGGTAGAATACTAAAATCTTGAAAACCTCTCTCAATCCCATCGTGATTTTCTTTCTTATGCTCTCCTCTTTCTTAGGACTGAGTAATCTTTTCTCAAACTCCCTCCTTGACAGTTCACTCATTCCTTCTCTGTTCTCAGAGTTAGAATATAGGTTAGATCTACATTCCTTGATAGAAATGTTCCTTCTTATCTTTAAATTAAAAACAGCTTAACAGATACTAGAGATACATCAGATTGTTGCCATTATCCAAAGAACTTTGACAACGTATTATTCAGTGTATCCATTTATAGCAATTCCCTATTTTGAGTCAAATATATTCAAATTTTGTCATGTTGAGTCTTGGATGAAAGCCTATGAAGGAATCCTTGAGCTGTAGGCTAGACTGGGAAGTAAAAAAACAAATCCCAGAAGAAGATGGCAATGGCAAATAACTTCCATATTGTCAAGAGAATGACTTGGATTTGGATTTGAGTCTCCCTAATTCCAAAATTAATATACCTGAAAAAGGAAGATAGTTTTCCTTGCAGTCTTCTTTTGGAGCTAAAGAAAAAAAAAGGGAAAACAGGACTAAAAGATACGGGAATATTCTAAGTGATAAACTAGTTGTGTAGAGCCTGCACATTAAAATGCTATTTGTATTTGTATTTGTATTAAATGCTAGTTGTATTTAAAAACATTGAAGGGTAGGTGATGCTAAGCTTAAAAGAATCAAATGTGCTTAAACCTTCAGCTATCTTTCCATACAAATTCATACTCTCTGAATTGCTTTATTCCCCACCCCTGTCCCCCTGCCCAAGATTTAAGATGAATGATTGCAGCTTCCTTGAAGTAAGTGCTACACAGAATTTTAGAAAGTACTTGGAAGATTTATTGAACCAACCTCAGTATGCAATATCTGTGTGTGTTTCAGGCTGTAAAGTTCTTCTTCAGGGGAAAATTATTTGTCAAGTGTGGCTATATAAAACATTCATTAGACATAAATACCTTAAATTAGAACAGCTCTGTCTGATGCATGAATCAGAGAGAGCCATGTTTCCTGGAGTAGTCAATGAACATGGTGAAAGTAATCTCAGGGTACTGAATGAATGACCTTTTTTTGTTTTGGTGGGGAAGGGATTCTTGGATGTTGGTGCGTTCAATATCACTAAGCCAATGGCCAAAGGAAATGCAAACGCTACATTACAGTGAGTACAAACTTGAGTCATTAATAGTAGCAATTGATCTCAATGACTTCTAATATTTCTCCTCCTTTAGAAATGAAAAAAAAATGTTTCTTGTGGAACTGGTCTGAAATAGTATATTCTTGTAACTTTTAAAACAAATGACAACTACTACTTTCCTTCTAGTTGATCTCATAATCAAAATCTAGGGAAATCTGTGACAATTGTATATTACCTGATCATGCTTCTTCCCTTCATCTTTCCTCTTTTAATGTCTACTATTTTATTTATTTTATTGGTTAGATTTATATCCCACCTTTCTTCCAGGAGCTCAAGTTGGCACATAAAGTATTACCATTTTTCTTCATGGTCATTGAGCATCCCATGTATGAGAGATGAGCCTGCACAGAAATGATCCTTGAACTCTTACTAATCAGTCCCAAGGCAGTTTCAAGCATGTTTGTCTGGTGTCATTATTAATGAGTTTCAGACACTATGGGAAAAAAATACAGACACACAGAGGGCACAAGCACATGGTTTTATTGCTGCTTTGTTTGTAGCTTTATTTATTGTGTTACAATTTTGTTTTAATGACTTTGTAAGCCACTTTACACAAGTAAAGAGCTGTAGCTTAGTTATAAAGCATATGCCTTTTGCATTTATTGATTTAATCAGTATTTTGTATTTTTAAATTTATAATTTTGTAACTATATGTTGTTTATAATTATATAAACAACTCCAGGATTCTGTACTAGTATAGAGACATAGAAAAAAACCCCATAATGATAATGCCAGTCACAATGTTTGTCAATCATTACCATTTCTCTGTGAAACTTGGAAAACTCTTATCAAGACAGGCAACTGTGGTATAAAGCAACATCTCACATTTGTTTTGAATACTTTTTAAGGCAGGAAATACATCTCCTAGATAAATGGAACTTCACTGCCACAATATAACCAACTTATAGTATTTTATTATACTACATTATGCTTTTATTTATGTTTTAATTAAGTACTTAATGGATTAATTTGCAGCCTTTAAAATCATAATTAGGACATAAAAATATAAATGAATTGTACCACTTTGTAATGTCTTGAAGTTATATAAACTTAAGCTAAGTTACATAATAATATAAAAAGTTAAATGGTTAAGTTACAGTATGTATATTTGATTTTTAAACTAGTGTTGCTGTTGGTGTGCAGAATTCCATATGGTTTGCAGGTATCCCTTGCTTAAGTAAGACAGGTTATCTTTCTTAGTGATACGTAGATGTATTCCCAGCAAAAAATGGATTAGTAGGGACCTAAAATGGTTAATGACTCTTTGCCATAAATTTACTTGTTTTCTTTGGCTACAGAAATTATTGCTATACAATAATCTTAAAGCTTCTTCCATTTTTTCCCTAATTTATTTGATGTTTAGGGAAATTATACACAAATTGAATGTATGTGACAGTGAGAAAGATTTGTTTAGATAGGCAGGAGTTACATGTTTACTACAGTAGTAAACATAACTGTAGCTTGTTGGCCAGCAGATTCTATGAAAAATAACTAGCAAAATAGATATATGTATCCATCTCTGAAATAACTGAAGGTCAAATCTTCACTGGCCACACAATTTTTCTGGTATGGTGTGCTAATGCTTACTGAGCGTGAACTGAAATTTAACAGAGTAGTATGCTTATATTTGTAAGTTTATTGGTGTTCTTTAGACTTCTTGGAAAATGAAATTGTCAGGTATAACATTTTGACATCCCCTCTTCTAGAAAACAAATTTAATAACATGCCTGCATAGGGGAGACTCTGCTCCTGCTTATTGAGAGAAACAGCCTCTCAGGTAATTTTATGATGCCCCTTTTACACAGTGTGGTGAGTTATCTGAAAAGGCCTGTCCTGACCTGTCTCCCTGCTAGCTCAAGGGACAATATATTTCCTCATATTTCCAGGGCGGACATCAAATGTATCGGAATTACTCTTGATATCAAATGCTTCTCAGATGCTTTTATATAAACAGTTTTGTAAATTTCTTGATATTCAAAATCAGTTTTATTGTTCTTTAGTATGTTTGTTTTGGTCTTTGACCATATGCATGCTCGTCACTAACCTATACAAATCAATTAGTTTTATGCCACTAAAGTCAAGGGACAATGTCTATGATATTTTATTTAATTAAAAAGGTGAAATATGCTTCAAGCCGAGTTTGACTCTTGGTGTCTTCATGGACACATCCATGTAGGGTGTTTCTGGTTTTGGTTTTATTGACAAAGTGGCTTACTATTGCTGTCTTTCAGGATTTTTTTTTAAATTCCCAGTCTAGCCTACACAGTCTAACTATTCCTGGAGGTCTCCTATTCAAACAATGAAGTGGCCCATGGCCCCCTGGAGATATGTATGGTTTCCATTCTTCAAATGGCCCAGAAGTCTCTTAAGGCCTGGCTCTCTTCCCAGACCTGGGGTTAGGGTGTTGGTGGAGCCCCTGTCAATTTTTTTCTGGATGTCATTTATGCAGTAGTTTGTCTGGATGGTCGTCTCTCTTTTAAATTATATATTCTTTTAAATATTGTAAACTACCTAGTCTTTTTGGAGTTGGGCAGCCTCAAAATCAAATAAATAAATAAATAGATACTGTTTAACTTTCAAGACCAGAGGAGGTGGACTGGGTGGTGCAATTTGATGGGAATTTACCTAGTAACTTACAAATGTGGGTCTATCATATCTATCATAGATATGATAGATATGATGCAGAGAATTTTGCTGTCTGACTGATTGAGGCTGTCAATGTAAACTAAGAATAATTACTTTTAATGTACAGTATAGTTAGACCTCCCTTTGCATTTCTAGGATGTAAGCTGACATTGCTTTTTAAATATATAGCTTTTCCCTTGGACCTCTAAAGATAAGAGAAGTCTTAAATCACTGTGTGGTGTACTGGTTAAGACTGGCTCTGGGGGGGCCCCATCTTCAAGTATACCCTCAGACCTAGAACCTGACTGGGTGGTTTTGGGCCAGTCACTCACTCAGTCCAACCAACCTGATAGGGTTGTTGTTCTGAGGATAAAGTTAAGGGAAATCTCCATATAAGCCACTTTGATTTCCTGGCAAAAGATGGGGTGTAAATGTGACAAATCTTACAAACCTATTGAGTAACTAGTGGAAAAATCTAGAGATTTAATCAATTAATAAAGGTCTTCCAGTGAGTTAATAAATGTCAGACTTTGTTTTATTAGGAAAGTTTGGACATCTACACTGTGCTAAGAGTATGTATGTATGCATTTATTTTCTATCCCGCCTTTAATATTTTTATGCATATAGGCTTGTCATTTTTATCACTAAGCCAAACATGCTTGTTTGAGTTCACTAGGAATAAAATCCTTCAGTTTATCATTGTTATCACTGTGCAGCAATAACTGGAAGAGGCTTTATGACTGCAGGCTATTTTTGCTTTCAAAAACCTTCCTGCGATTTTTTCAATGTTTTAACTTGAGTTGCACAGTTTCCTGAAAATTCTTGATGTTCTTTATGTGACTGAAGTATAATATTTCAAAATATACCCACTTTTAAGAAAATTATGGGCTACAAATTGAAGGTACATGGATCCTGTAAGGCTACAAACCTTTTCCTGAACTCAGATTCCTCTTGGAATATGATGCTTGCTTCCATCTTTTTGAAGAAAAAAAGAAAAGATGGACTGCAGGAAATAAAGAACTATTATGAACTCTTTTATGAAGGGGATTTCAGCCTTTGTAGTATAGTACTGCCTAAAATAATATTTTTTGTGACTCTTCCATGAGTAATGATGCTGCTGCTGATGACATCAACAGATGCAATAAGAATAGTGTCAGCACTTGCTGAAACAATTGTGTGTGGCTTTTTGCATTGCACTCTAGAAGATCAAGATGCCAATTCCCACCACTCTAGTCAGTTGGCCTGAGAAGATGGGATTGAATTCCTCCAGCACCTGGAAGCAGGCCAGCTGGGAGAAAAGCTGCTGCTGAAACCTTAGTCGTGGGGAGGTCAACCAGCTTCTGATGGCATGGTAGCTGGTGAGACTCCCTACGAAAAGCAGCATTCTTCACTTGCCTACATGCTACTGAATGAAGATGCCTCTAACACACTTTTGATTCTACTGTGTACAATTCTTTTCTGCTGAGTTCCTTCTTGGCAACTTAGGGCTCCATTAATGAACAATTTCAAACAAGAAAGGGGAAGAGGTAGGGTTGGGGAAAGCATAGTGGAGGAAAAGAAGAGAAGGAAGGACTGAGGAAAAGAAGCTGAAATAAGAAGGGGAAAGTGGCCTATGGGAGACAGGGCATCCCTAGTAGCTGGGAAGCTGCCACTTGCCTTCCTCTGAGGCATTCTGGCTTCTCTAGTTGGCCCCATAGATTCAAGCCATGGTGACCCAATGGCTGTGATGACCCTTCTGGAATGGATCTTAGAATGGCCTTTCTGATCTCTGGGGCAATTGTTGGAACCTCCCACAGGGGAAAGTAAAGAGATTTCCTGAAACAGGGATTGGATGTTGCCACAGGAGGAAGGTGGCTGTGTTTGTTTTAGGAGGCTCAAAGTGCCTGAAGAACCTTGGAATCTGCCCTGTGTTCTAACTGCACATGGCCAGCTAGATAACTATAAGAAACTTCCCAGAAGGGAGTGAGTACAGTAACACTCACCTTTTCACAGCAATTTGTGTTCATTGCTTTTACTGTATTGGTGGCTGGAACCTTATGATAGGAAGGGCTAGGAAGATAGCAAGTAAAAGCTACCATGAGTTATTGTGCTTGCCTATCTGATGTCAGTTTGGTAGACTGATATCTTACCAATAATCATATTGTCTAAGGTAATTGATGAGGTAATTGACATTATGCTGTACGACTGGTGGATTTCAGCGCTGCCGCAGATTCTCAGGAAGGCGGGAATGCATTCCAAGGAGATAAGACAACTCACAGTCCAGACAGTGTTGGTGGGAAAGGGAAGAAGTTCATGCCCTAGAGTCTCCCCAGTCATTTCCCTTTAGGTTAGTTAGGGTAGCTTTAGTCTGGCAAGATTCTGTCTGTATGGTGAGAGCAAATAAAGAACTGGAGTTTGGATTACACTGACTTGTTTTTGTTCTTGGGCTGGCCCTGACAACAACACATACAACCTGCTGGTGTCTCTAGCTCCTTCTTCTCCTGAACTGGAGGTAATCTACACCAGTCATTGTGTCTACTAGCTACTGATGATACTGTATGAATTAGTCTTAAGCCTTCCCATATGATGATTAGCACCATCTAGTGTATTAGCAGCTTTCATAATCTAATATATACTGCGTGAAGTACTTCCTTTTTTCTGTCCTGAATTAGTTGTATTTCAAAAGATTTTATGATGGTAGTGTTGGTGTTGGTGATTAGCTTATCTTACAAAAGAGGGTTTCAAAATCATTTAAGGTATTTAGCTGTTTTAAATTAGGCTTAGGTTAGCTTTTTTTTGGATAAAAACTGGCTTGATTTTGTTAGAAATTCCATCCTTATCTTCAAGAATGCTTGTGAAATGAGGTGCATGGAAGTAGAAAACATTGAGAATTTTTCAGGCTTTGAAAGGGGTTTAAAGGAATAACTTCATAGCTCATGTCTTTTTTTAAGCTTGGAAACTAGGGGAAAGATGTTTAAATAAGTAACTTAAATCAACTGAGGCATGTTTAGTTCTAGTTTCCTTTGATAATTGCTTGAAGCCTCTTTGAGCTCATAAGCATATGGATCTCTGTATTGTAGTATTTGTTCACATAATGACTGAAGCGTATCAGTGCCCAGTGTGTAACTTTTTATTTAAAAACGGCTGCCAACCTTTCTTCTTGCTGCTCCAATTAACACATTCAGCGCACGCTTGCCATTGAGTGCTCTGTGTATATGGGCTAAACCACTGTGTTATTTGTTCAGATTGCATTGTTTTGTAACAGGAATGAGGTTTGCATTGTATATTCTGTAAATCAAGCGAGCAAAAGAAGGAAGTGAATGAAAATAAATGGAATCTTAAGCAATTAAAGGTTGTACGACTGTAAATAACAAGGTAGTAATTATTAGGTTGGAGAAAACCTCTTGGGTTTTCAGATGTGGTTCAGTCCATTGAGTAGCGTTTATCTCCTCCCCTCTGGCCCCTCTTCAAATGATGGAGACAGAGAATAGTGAAATTCTAGTGCTAGGATTCCTCTTGCTGTCAGATCCATTGTTAACTTTATTTTATTTATTAAAGTATGCTTGCAGTGAGGATCCTATCTTTTTAGCTTACCATTTCTTCTTTTTAAGTATTAGCTTTAAGGTGTAGAAATAGTACCTTTGATCCATTTAACGCAGAGTCAGATCAAGGTAAAGCGGTGTCCTTTTTTTATCAGAGCTAAAGCTGATTTTTGAGTGGTGTCAAGCTGGCTGGTCAAAGGGGCCAATTCTCTCTTGTGGCTGCTCCTTCGTTTGCCATCCGCTGTTTGTGAAGTGCAGCTCTGGGCAACAGCAGCAAAAAATACACAGACTGAAGCCGGTGGGCTGGTGAATGAGATGGAGCGTTTCTTGGGGTTGGTCAAGCAGATAAGGAGATCGAGGAGAAGAAAAGGCAAAAAGTACCGTCCAGAGGAGGATTATCATGAGGGCTATGAGGATGTATATTATTACGCCTCAGAGCACTTTCCAAGTAAGGACTGTGTGAATGTTCTTCTGTTACTATGACAAAGCTTTACTATTGCTTAGGCTTAAAAAAAGGCATTGCAGCCTATTTTTCTTTTTAGACATGTTGAGGGTGGTGGGTTTTGCTTGTGTGTGTAAAGCTATTATAGGACTAAAAGGCAAGCTCTGAAGAAAGGATTAATATTTCAAATGCAGTTAATTGATTTCTATTGTGCAAGACTTTTATTAAATCACTTTAGTGCTATAAACTCATACTGCAGACAATTTGTAACCCAACACATGTGTGCCTGCTTCTGGGCTCTGTCTATATATTATAAGGACATACAGTTTTAAAGCACATTGTAAATGGTGCTTGATGAAGGTTGAAGTTAAAGATAAAACGGCTGAATGCAAGTCAGCCTATATGTATGTATGTAAATTTTTCCAACAGAAAGTAAAGCTAGCTTATTTTTTCAGGTGTCATTCATTCATAGCATTGTTAGAGAATTAAAGAACTATTCTGTTAATTTATTCTGCAGCCATGTGCCTGCAACAGCATTTTATAAAAATTAGAAACTGTACAACCTCAGTATTTGAAACTACAACATACAATACTCATAATACTCTTTGTGCCCGCATGTTCCCTGAGCTCCTGTTTTGTCTTGTACCTATTCCAGTGGATTTAAAATGCCCAGAAATTCCTGAGGGAACAATGGGCAAGGGAGCCACACATAGGCTTGCCTGAATTTATTGTGCCATGCTTTAAGCTAAAGAAATTGACAGCGGAGCAGCCATGAACTAACAGGTATATAGGAAGGTTCGTCTTTGCAATCAACGGGTTCTGTTCTGTTTATTCATAAGCATAGCATTTTTTAAAAAAATCTGTATATTAACCTATCTATGCTTTTTAATCCCTAAACATAATGGTGTATAGATGGCTTATAGTCTAGTTTGCTGTGTGTTGCAGTTTATCTCCTTTTCCGGGAGGAGGAAGAAACAGAAGTTTTGCAGTTTTGGAAAAGTACATTGCTGGAATCATGTGGCAATGCAATATTAACAGCAGTTTTTGATTAGTGTTATCATTAAAAAAAAAAACCACTTGGTTACATTATATTTGCCCAGTCTATTCTTCCTACATACAATGCACTGAATTCATGATCGGATTAATAGTAAATCCAGGTAATCAGCATGAATATACTGTGCAGATTATAGAATCTGAAAGTGATTAAAATGGTAACTTGTACAACTTTTGTTCTTGTACAGTTTTTGAATCTGCAACTATTTAAACAAGGTTTCTCTTTATCTTGAAAAATATGCATTACAAATCAAAAGAAACAAGTAGGTCAGACTTAATTCTATCAAAATCAGCTGTATGCAATTGAATAGCTTTACCTTGTAAGACTCTCTCCATTTAGAATGAAATGACAGATTCTTCTCCATGTAACTTTCTATGATTATGGATATAGTCATTCCAGGGTGGATTTATGTTTCCAGCTAATTTGCCACTCAAAAAAAAATCAAGAAAATAAATGCTTTTGCTATTAGTAATTTATCATCCTACTATCAATTGCATAGCTGTTTTAACTTGTTTTATAATAGGAGATTGCAAATGAATTTTGGTATTGAAGTTGGGAAAGACTGCTTAACAAACAAAATAGACTTTAGTAGGGTTCAGTTGTAAATACATGATCATTCATAAGTGACCTAAAATGTAGTATCTGTAGGAGTTCTCATAATTGCCAAAAGTTTGAAGGATGTTGAATGTCACATGATTCCCACTACTCCGTTGAGTAGGATACTGGATAGTTACTACTATAGACATGTCATTGTCATCTCTCATACTTGATTAATCGGATTGCATTAAAGTAAGTCCTTCCTAGGTATGGAATAATTGTTATTATATTATGTTGTGGGGAAGAAGCCTGACTCTGATTTATAGAACAGAAGAGATTTTCAAAGAAACACAACAGCAGGATACCTGTTACCTTTGTATTCATTTTAAAGTGTGGATCTTTCTGACATTTGTCCTATTGCAAATCTACCAATTAAATCTTTGACTCCCCCCCCCCACTTCCTACTGATGTTTTTTCTAAAGGTGTCTGTGGGTCTTCTGTTAGCAGCAGTGGGAAAATACATCAGGTATGTTTATATGTGTGTGAAATGAGAAAGTAGTCAAGTTAGAAACAGTTAATGATATATATATATTTAAAGAAAAAAAATAAAATAATAGAACACCATGCACAATGGCCCTAGGTACTATGTATAATGTATGTTAATAGCTATGTCCTGAATTTTACTATGCAAGTATAGTATTGTTGCTGGTCTCTCAGTCTTAGCATCTTCAGAATCTTAAATATAATTGTAAAAAGCACCTTAAAAAACGTTTGATTGATTATATGCCATCAAGCTGGTATTGACTGTTAGTAACCACATAGATAGATTTTTTCCATGATGATCTGTCCTTAACCTGATCCTTCAGGTCTTCCAACTGTGCACCCATTGCCACTGTAACTAAGTCCATCCACCTTGCTGCTGGTTACCCTCTTTGTCTCTTTTCCTTACCTTTCCCAGCACTGGAGCTTTATCCAGAGAGCTAGGCCTTCACATAATGTGTCCAAAGTAGGATAATTTGAGCTTGGTCATTTGTGCCTTGGGTGAGAACTCTAGGTTGATCTGTTCAGTGATCCATTTGTTTGTTTTCTTGGCTACCCATGGTACTCTCAGGTGTCTTCTCCAACACCAGAGTTCAAAAGCATTGACTTTCACTTCCAAAGACTGGGAATACCATTGTTTGCACTATTTTGAGCTTTGTAGGTATAGACACATCACAGCATCTGAATATCTTTTCCAAGGCCTTTGTGGCTACTCTACAAGAAAAACAAATAGAGGTTGTAAAACATATTTTCTCGGAATTATGGCTATTAGAATCCAACACATGTGTATGGAACTAAGTTAGGAAAGACTGTCTTAAACAAAACATGAGAAATTTGTTAAGGAACTTCAAACAGTGTTTCAAATGGGGCATTTTTCAAGTTTAAATGGAATGTTCCAGCCTTACTGGAAGTTTTCTGATGCTGTGCCAACATTTCCAAAATAATTTTAAACTTGCAATTGCTCAAATTTGAAATGCTGTGCATCCCGCTATTTGTAAATATAAAGAACATTTAAGACAAGGAACATATTTTGTTGCTGCTCTGACCAGCTGCAATGGGAAACTGCTGCCCAAACCCTTTTGATCCTGGAGAGTATCCAGGTTTTATTGCTTAGAAGAAGAAGAGTTCATTTCATTACATTTCATACCCTGCTACAGTCCCATAAGTGAGACTGAGCAGTGGACCAAATTATATATAATTATATATATGAATGCAGTGTTGTTTTTCTGAATGCACAGCCACAGATGAAGCTGCAGCCTTTTTATAACAATGTCATGGCTCTGGAAGCTTAATTTTCAATAATCACAATAATAGGAATGCATTTTTAATATATAATTTTATTAAACATTTTAAAAACAAAGATAAAAACTAAAACTAACAGAGTAAGGAAGAAAAAAAAGAATTCAAAGAGCTAAAAGTGCAAAAAAGAAGTAAAAGAAAATAGAAAAGGAAGAAAAAAGATACAAAGAAGTGACTTCCAATTTTCTATACAGCAGTTATAAGTATAATTATGAATTTACCTCTTTCTCTAAGTTACATCATGATTCTCTTCTTTCTATAATCCATCCTATCTAATCAAAACCGTAAACCATAAGTTCATTTTTTCTCCTGTTGCAAAAAAGAGGGAATATACAGTACTTCAAATGATTTTCACATAGAGCCAGTTGGTGTAGTGGTTAAGGTATCAGGCTAGAGACTGGGGGTTCTAGTCCTGCCTTAGGCACGAAGCCAACTGGGTGACTTTTTTAACCCAAAGGGCTCATAAGCGGTATAATAGGAATGCATTTGGTAGACATTGCTTTACTTTAGTCTGTGGCAGATTGTATATTAT
Source organism: Candoia aspera (assembly GCF_035149785.1). Lineage (NCBI taxonomy): Eukaryota > Metazoa > Chordata > Lepidosauria > Squamata > Candoiidae > Candoia > Candoia aspera. The sequence goes on from NC_086159.1 coordinate 46,982,580, forward strand.
TGTTCTCCATGTCAATATACAGTACTTAGATGGACAATAGGAGTACATGAGAAGAAGAGGATTTTTAACAGGATATTGTATTTTAAAATAGAAAATGTGCCAAATCACAGTAGCATAAATTACATATTAATATGTACTATGACTAACCATACTAAGTTACATCACTTTTCAATTTTGGGCATGTTTGTTAAATCTTGCAGAAATGAATCACGTTACCATTTAGTAAGCATGAGTTAGTCTTCCACACAGTCCAGTTATGGAACTTTCATTTCAATATTAGTAATAATTTAGGTAAGGTCATAGAATCACGGAGTTCATAGGTACCTGAAGATCTTCTGTGCACTGATGAAGTGAGCTGCAGCTCATGAAAGCTTATGCCTTTTAATAAAATGTGTTACTTGGGAAAGGTGCTACTAGACTCCTCCTGATTTCTTGCCAAGAGCAGGAATCTTCATACTATCCCAGACAAATGTCTGTCCAACCTTTGCTTGAACACCTTCAGTGACAGAGCACCCAAGACTCCAGGTGGTGGCTGTTAGCTATCTAAGAGTTCTCATGGTTGGGATATTCCTCCTTATTTTCAAGTTTGGAGCTCCTTCTATAAACTACAGTATTTGTGGTTAAAAATTAATAAATGAGATAAGAAATGTGACTATATTTACTTATACTCTATTTTATTTATGTTTATATATCTAACATATTTGCAGCCCAGCCTTCCTAATTTCAATCTTGCAACAATCCTGAATGTATATTCCACAGTCATCCACTGTATTTCATAGCTGTGTAGGATGTTAATCAAGTTTTTTGTAGCTTATGAACACTCTGCAATACATTGTATTTGCAATGAAAATGAATAATTGATTGAATCTGAAATTTATATAATGAAATGCTGTAAATAATCATAGGCTGAAAAATTAAATATTTGAAATAACCATATACAGAAAAAAAAATTCCCTTCTCACCCCTATGGGTGGTATGTGTCTTCCTCAACCTATTAGAGGCCTGGGAGTTTGAGGGTTCTGTGCAGTTCCTAGCACTGCACTCTTCTGGACAGAGAGCTCTGATGCTGCTCCTGGGATCTGCTGGAGCCACTCTCCCAGCTTCGGGTTCATAGCCCCAAATGCCCCTACCACCACTGGGACCACTTTGGCCTTCACTTTCCACATCCTCTCTAGTTCTTCCTTCAGGCCCTGGTACTTCTCCAGCTTCTCATACTCCTTCTTCCTGAAGTTGGTGTCACTTGGCAGCACTATATCTATTACCACCACTCTCTTCTGGTCCTTGTCTATTACCATGATGTCCGGTTGATTGACCAGTACCTACCTGTCTGTCTGGATCTGGAAGTCCCACAGGATCTTAGCCGTGCCATTCTCCATGACCTTCTGTGGAATCTCCCATCTGGACTTAGGAGGGTCTAGCCCATACACTCTGCAGATGTTCCTGTACACAATGCCAGCTACTTGGTTGTGCCGTTCAGTGTATGCTGTTCCTGCCTGCATCTTACACCCTGCCACTATGTGTTGGACTATCTCTGAGGCCTCTCGCACGGTCTGCACCTTGAGTCCTGTCTAGTGTGGTAGACCCCTGCTTCTATGGATCTGGTGCTTAGTGCCTGTTCTTGTGCTCAGTGCCTCAGTGCTATCTTTTAGTCCAGCCCTTTCCAGCCACTGGTAGGATTTCCCAATGTCAGCTACCTCAGCTATATGTCAGTGGTATATCCCATGCAGGGTCTTGTCTTGCCATGGCACTTCCTCTGCTTGATCTTCCTTCCATGTCTGCTGCTGCCTCAGGCATTCTCTCAACAGCTCATCTTTAGGTGCCGTCTTACTGATGTCCTCCTGGATGCTCTGGGTCTCATCCAGGACAGCGGCTTGGATGCTTACCAGACCCTGCCTTCCCTCTTTCTGCCTGGTATATGGTCTCTGAGTGTTGGACTTGGGGTGGAAGCATCCATACATTGTGAGGAGCTTCCAGGTCTTCACATTGGCAGCCTCCATGTCCTCCTTTGGCCAGCTCACTATACCAGCAGAGTATCTGATGACTGGCAGGACATACATGTTGATGGCGTGGATCTTGTTCTTCCCATTGAGCTGGCTCTTTAGGACCTGTCTTATCCTTTGGTGGTAATTGGATGTTGCTGTCTTCCTTGCCTCCGCATTGTGGTTCCCATGTGTCTGTGGGATACCAAGGTACTTGTAGCTGGTCTGTATGTCTGCTGTGTGGCCTGCTGGTAGTTCCACCCCATCAGTCTTAACTACCTTCCCTCTCTTTACTACCATCCGGCTACACTTCTCCAGTCTGAATGACATACCAATGTCCTCACTGTAGATCCGTGTCAGGTGAATCAGTGAGTCGATGTCTCGTTCACTGTTAGCATATAGCTTGATGTCATCCAAGTAGAGGAGGTGGCTGATGGTAGTTCCATTCTTGAACTTGAATCCATATCCAGTTCTTGTGATAATCTGGCTGAGGGGGTTCAAGCCCATGCAGAACATCAGTGGGGACAGTGCATCACCTTGGTATATGCCACACTTAATGGCCATATGTGCAAGCTGCCTTGAGTTGACTTCCAGTGTTGTCTTCCACAGTCCCACTGAGTTCTTGAGGAAGGTCCTGAGTGTCCTGTTGACTTTGTATAGTGCCAGGCATTCACAGATCCATGTACGTGGCATTGAGTCATAGGCTTTCCTGTAGTCCATCCAGGCGGTGCTCAGATTGGTCTATCTAGACCTTGAGTCTTGGGTGACTGCTCTATCTATGAGCAACTGGTGTTTGGAGCCTCTGATGTTGTTCCCAATGCCCTTCTGAGCTGTGCTCATGTACTGGCCTATATGGTCCTGCAGCTTGGCGGTTATGATGCCTGATAGGACTTTCCATGTTGTGGGGAGGCAGGTTATTGGCCAGTAGTTGGATGGTGTTGTTCCCTTGTTGGGGTCTTTCATGATCAGCACTGTCCTACCTTGGGTTAGCCAGTCTGTGTGGGAGCTGCTGCTAGCAGCTGGTTCATCTTTCATCTGTGCTGCTAGGCGTTCATGCACTGCTGTCAGTTTCTTTAGCCCAGTAGGTGTGGATTATGTCTGGGCCAGGTGCTGTCCAGCTCTTCATGTTCTTGACCCATTGTTGGATGTCTGCTACTGTGATGGTGACTGTTCTCAGGTCCTGCAGCCACTTTGCACTGGTGTTATGTGTCTTCTCTTTCTCCCATATGTTCTTCCAGTACTGTTCAGCTTCTGCTATTGGTGGCTCTGCTGTTACTGTGTTGTTGCACTGCAGTTGGGAGTACACCTTGGATGGTTCTTTGGCAAACAGGGCATTTACCTTCTTAGCTTCTGCTTCTCTAGTGTATCTCCTTAGCCTGGTAGCCAGTGCTGTGAGCCTTTGTTTAGCAGTCTCTAGGGCTTCAGATGAAGTCAGGCCCTTGTATTTTTTTTTTGTAGCCAAGTCTCATCCTTAATCTTCACACCCTTCTGTAGTTCCACCAGCTGACTAACTTCTCTCCAAGTTGCCTTGATCTTAGCCTCCAACCTCATTTTCCAGGGAGGGTATGTACTCCTGTTCTTCTTGATTGTGTAGCCAAGCATCTCCAGGATTACAGCAGCTGTAGCGTATACTAGTTCATTGATTTGAGTTATACTGGTAGTTGGGATTGTCGTGAGGGTTCTGTTGGCATCTTCTAGCATACTCTCTGATGGTACTTCTCCACTGAGCCTTAGTAATCGGTTTCGAGAGTTGACTGTAGCTAGTTTATCTGTAATCCTGTATTTGCCTCATATCAGCTGCTGTGTTCTGTAATGGAGGGGGTGGCAGTGATGTTCCAGCTTCAGGTGTTGGCTGCACCTCCAGTTGTTCTTCTGGGTCTTCTTGAGTCTGGAATATAATGTGTAGTTGGTCTATCTCAAGTTGTGAGAGCAGCTTCCTCTTCACTATGTTGAAGCATTGGGTAACTAGCTGTTTCTCAGTTAGTGTGGATGCAGGTCTTCTGTCCATCCATAGTTCCCTCATGTGTTTCATATATCCCCTCTCATTAGGTCTGCTGTTGTAGTAGCATTCCATCAAATCCAGGTTCTCTTGTCCATGAATGGTTTGTTCCAGTAGCCCACTTACTGTCAGATTGTCCTGGTTCCCTAACATCTGATGCAGACCTTGTTAATCCAGGTGACATCTGAGCTGGCATGACTCTCTTAGTTTGTGTCACTCTCATATTTTGAGGTAGGCAGGTGAAGTGTTAGGAGGTCTTTGCCCAAGGACCCCTACTGGTAAGGTAGGTACAGCTGGGATTTGAACCCCGGTCTCCTGCTCCAAAGGCGGCGTTGTAACCACTACACTATTCAGCTGCTCCATATATACAGTATAATTACACACACACACACACACACACACAAACAGAGTTGGATGTTTGGGTAAATTTGCTTGTCGTGTTAACTGTCCTTAAGGACCACTAGAGAGAAAGGAAAAAGGAAAGAGTTGAGATATTTGGTTAGATAACAAAACAAGTTATGCAAAGATTACATTATAAGATTGTAAAGTGAATAGTCCAGGCTACTCCTAGTGAAGCATACAGGGGCATCTGCAAGGGAATCAAAAGGGTGAAGATGGTGGTCATGTCTGTGTGATCTAAGCTTTGCCCCTTTTCAATAGGACCCAAGTGAAAAAGAGGCCAAGCTTTGACTGCGTAATTCTGACTTACATTGTAAGTGTTTTGATGCTCCTGCAGATTATGCTTTCTCATTGCCATACCCCCAGTGCTGCTTTGCTACTCCCACAGTTTTTTCAAGCTAAAGAAAATCATTCTAGAACATCAGGGGCCCTTTCCTGACAACCTACCATATATACGCCAAATTCTCGATAAGCCAAGAATTTTGCCAAATACATTCCAAAAATTGGGTTTGGCTTATCTGCAGGTGAGCTTATTTGTGAGTATATACAGTAATACTTTTTCTTTCTTTCTTTTTTGTTCCTTCAAGTCAGTGTTGACTTCTGGTGGCTGCCTACTGGTCCCCATCGGTTTAGTAAACTTCGCTGCTGTTTCTATAATATGCAGTTTTCTTTGCAAGATTTCAGAAGTGATATGCCACTGCCTCCTTCCTAGGGCTGAGAGTGACTGACCGACCCAAGGTCATCCAGCTGGCTTCAGGCCTAAGGCAGAACTAGAACTCACGGTCTCCCACTTTCTAGCCTGATGCCTTAACCACTATACCAAATTGGCTCTCAAATACGTTTTTAAAGTACCCATATTTCCCATACATACATGTGTATAAACCAATCTCCAGATAAGCAGACCCTCAAATTTTTAACCAAAAAACCATGAAAATTGTGGGTTAGCTTCTGGTGCTTGTATGTTAATTGTTATGAAATTTTTCATAGACTTCATGCCTATGATATGCATAATGAGGATGCTGTTATGTGTAAGGTTCTTTGGCAGCTGCCTGTTGTTGTTTATTCCTTGCTTCCGATTCTTCATGACTTCATGGACCAGCCCACGCCAGGGCTTCCTGTCGGTCTTCAACACCCGCAGCTCCCCCAGGGACGAGTCAGTCACCTCTAGAATATCATCCATCCACCTTGCCCTTGGTCGGCCCCTCTTCCTTTTGCCCTCCACTCTCCCTAGCATCAGCATCTTCTCCAGGGTGTCTTGTCTTCTCATTATGTGGCCAAAGTCTTTCAGCTTTGCCTTTAATATCATTCCCTCAAGTGAGCAGTCTGGCTTGATTTCCTGGAGGATGGACTGGTTTGATCTTCTTGCAGTCCAAGGCACTCTCAGAATTTTCCTCCAACACCACAGTTCCAAAGCATCTCTCTTCCTTCTCTCAGCCTTCCTTATGGTCCAGCTCTCGCAGCCATATGTTACTACGGGGAACACCATTGCTTTAACTATGTGGACCTTTGTTGTCAGTGTGATGTCTCTGCTCTTAACTATTTTATCAAGATATGTCATTGCTCTTCTCCCAAGGATTAAGCGTCTTCTGATTTCCTGACTGCAGTCAGCATCTGCAGTAATCTTCGCACCTAGAAATACAAAGTCTTTCACTGCTTCTACATTTTCTCCCTCTATTTGCCAGTTATCAATCAAGCTGGTTGCCATAATCTTGGTTTTTTTGTGGTTTAGCTGCAAGCCAGCTTTTGCACTTTCTTCTTTCACCTTCATCATAAGGCTCCTCAGTTCCTCTTCGCTTTCAGCCATCAAAGTGGTATCATCTGCATATCTGAGATTGTTAATGTTTCTTCGAGAGATTTTAACTCCAGCCTTGGATTCCTCAAGCCTAGCATGTCACATGATGTGTGCTGTGTACAAGTTGAATAGGTAGGGTGAGAGTATACAACCCTGCCCTACTCCTTTCCCAATCTTAAACCAGTCCGTTGTTCCGTGGTCTGTTCTTACTGTTGCTACTTGGTCGTGATACAGATTTCTCAGGAGGCATACAAGATGACTTGGTATCCCCATACCACTAAGAACTTGCCACAATTTGTTATGGTCCACACAGTCAAAATCTTTAGAATAGTCAATAAAACAGAAATAGATGTTTTTCTGAAACTCCCTGGCTTTTTCCATTATCCAGCGGATATTGGCAATTTGGTCCCTAGTTCCTCTGCCTTTTCTAAACCCAGCTTGCACATCTGGCAATTCTCGCTCCTTGAATTGCTGAACCCTTACAGGATCTTGAGCATTACCTTACTGGCATGTGAAATGAGTGCCACTGTTCGATAGTTTGAAGATTCTTTAGTGTTTCCCTTCTTTGGTATGGGGATATAAGTTGATTTTCCAATCTGATGGCCATTCTTGTGTTTTCCAAATTTGCTGGCATATAGCATGCATTACCTTGACAGCATCATCTTGCAAGATTTTGAACAGTTCAGCTGGGATGCCGTCTTCTCCTGCTGCCTTGTTATTAGCAATGCTTCTTAAGGCCCACTCAACCTCACTCTTCAGGATGTCTGGCTCTAGCTCACTGACCACACCGTCAAAGCTATCCCCGATATTGTTATCCTTCCTATACAGGTCTTCTGTATATTCTTGCCACCTTTTCTTGATCTCTTCTTCTTCTGTTAGGTCCTTGCCATCTTTGTTTTTGATCATACCCATTTTTGCCTGGAATTTACCTCCAATGTTTCTAATTTTCTGGAAGAGGTCTCTTGTCCTTCCTATTCTATTGTCTTCTTCCACTTCCACGCATTGCTTGTTTAAAAATAATTCCTTATCTCTTCTGGCTAACCTCTGGAATTTTGCATTTAATTGGGCATATCTCCCCCTATCGCTGTTGCCTTTTGCTTTCCTTCTTTCTTGGGCTACTTCTAGTGTCTCAGCAGACAGCCATTTTGCCTTCTTGGTTTTCTCTTTCTTTGGGATGTATTTTGTTGCCGCCTCCTGAACAATGCTGCCAACTTCTGTCCAGAGTTCTTCCGGGACCCTATCTACTAAGTCCAGTCCCTTAAATCTATTCTTCACCTCCACTGCATATTCCTGAGGAATATTCGTGAGCTCATATCTAGCTGATCTGTGGGTCTTCCCTAATCTCTTTAGTCTGATCCTAAATTAATTGTTTTTTTTCTCAGCAAGATTTAATGAGATGAATGTGGTAGAGGATACAAGACTGAAGTATTTCCAATTTAGAACCAATATATCTCTATACATTCGGGCAACGACTTTCTAACTTTCTGTCTTGCAGTCTTCCTGTGAACTAGCAAAGAGGCAGGACACTTAACTGGTAACACGAAATTTTGCAGCTGATTGTTTATGATATATAATAGTATCCTGAATCTTTATCAGTCTGTGAGCCCATTCTTACATAATGTACTGTAAGTACAGCAGAGCTTTTGGAAAGGACATGAGACAGCCTTGTTCTAAGTGAGCCATTTTGGTTTATTACTAGAGCCATGCAGGTACTTTCGACAAGGAAACTGGTACAAAATACACATTTTCCTCAGTTCTGAAATAATTGAGGTTGAGATTAAAAGTGGTAAAGCTTTATGGCTGTATATGCTGAAGCAAAATCACATAGAATATTCCTTATGGCATGTAGTCAATTGTGATATGTTCAAGTATAAAACCTCAATATGATTCATAAAACTTTTATAGAATAAAAACAGAATTCCTGGTCTATCTTTTCTTCTGTTAAACGTTGTATACTGAATGGCACTGGCACTAATCAGTCAGGGGACTAGTTTAGACAAACAGAAGAGGATATTGTTATACAGATACAGATTTATGACACAACAGCATCTAGGCCATATTGCACCATACGCTAGATAACAGTTCAAGCAGCTGTCTCTAAGTTTCTGTTCAAGTCATGCATACAGCTTTCTTTTATAACAGTCAGGCCTCGTTAGTTTCCAAGGTCACAGAAAAAAAGAACACAACCCTCTTACTGTCTTTATAAATGTGAAGAAAGCACACAAATTAATATCTTAATTCAGAGTAGAGGGGAAGTTGTTTTCTGGGCTATGCCATTTCAGTTGCAGAGAGGGCCCACCTGAATACATGGGTTGCAAGGAGAAAGTGGAGACAAGTGATGAAAATTGTTTTATGTACTTCTATCTGATGATAAGATGCAAGTGTAATGGGCACATTCTGCGCTGTGACATAGTGATACATATTTCATCATTTTTTTTCATCTTGGTTTGTAGCAGACATGTATGCATGAATGAATTATGCTTCCCTGAAGAATGACTTTCTCATGAAAAGCACATGTCAGGAAGTTGTGATCACAGGATGTACTGTGGAGCGGTAGTGTTATTTGTGAGAACTAGCACTGTTTTATTATATATTAGGAATTTGTTGAAATAATAAACATTAATTTATTTGCATGTCTGGAGACCTCTAGATTCCATCTGTTGACTCTGAATGTTTTTGAACTATCTTGAGCAATTACATTGTTACAATTGATCTTTCTAATACTGTATGCCCAGACTGGGTTAGAGTACCTTCAATAATCAAGACTATAGGCCATTATACTGCAGAATATTGGTAGCTAACAAGTCAGCTGTATAAGATAAAATGGCTGTAGAAAAATGTGCAAAGAAAAAGAAAAAAGACCAAACAGGTACAAATAACATGTCCTCGAACAGAATGGATCAGCAAATATTAGAGGACGTCATAGAAAAGAATTATTGGAGGTATTTAAAAAGCGTTCAATATTAATAGAGAAAGTGTATTCACTCATGCAATATGCACAATAGTCCTTATAATCAGATTTTTGTTATGCAAATGAAAGGAAATATTGGATGTTTCCATAAGACGCTAGGCACTAGTGCTCTTATTTATATTTGCTTTATATAACTGTTCTCTATTACATATAATTGTGGATACTGTGTGAACTTCTCTTATTGATATTAGGTTATTTTGAGTTGTAAACAGTTAATACACCATTTATTTTGACTCTAGGTTGTAAACATAGTTAAAACATCAATGTAATAATTAAAAATATTCTGAAATGTACAGTTTTCCCAAAAGTTTTGGTGGATACCTTTTGGGGTATGGTACACCAACTTCTCTCTTTTGTCTTTGCCATATCTTCATGTTGGATAAATTTCAAGGTGAACTTTAAAAAGTGAAGTTCTTTATACTTAATTTTTTGTAAGTAAACTGAGCTGTGTCAGTACTTATGAATTCATACCTATGAATTGTCATTAGATGAAGAAGGATAGCAAGGAAGACACCAGAGATATTTGATTTTGAGGGGTCAGCCCCTAGCATCAACTATCAGGGCTGCCCTGCTTAGAAGAGCACCACATGGAAAACCAGATAAATGAGACCAAGAAGCACTAAGTGGCTTAATGAAGTATCTTAGGCATGATGGCCTACTTGGGAATAGTATTGGTCCTGGTAGCTCATTGTCTAATGTATTGAGGTAAAGTTTTAAATTCTGGAAGCTCCCAGCTTCCTTCCAGACAAAACCAGCATCAGTAGCACAGTCCTTTGGAATGGAAGAGTTGAACCATGTCTTGGTAGTGATTAAGCACCCTGAAAGAAAACTTTATTGATATTTCTTCTTCATGATGTGTCATGTCATAATTTTCAAGATCCATGCTGAGCAATTGCTTACACCTTATAATCTAAGATGTCTGAGAGCATCTACTCCAAGCTGTTCCCTTCACCGAGCTGGAATGTGAGCCACAACAGCAAGTGCATTAGAACAGGGGGAGACCCTTATAGACTTAAATCCATCTGTTAAAAAAGATGGATGGATGGATGGATGGATGGTAGGTAGATAGGTAGATAGGTAGATTGGTAGATAGGTAGGTAGATAGATAGATAGATAGATAGATATGCAAATACTATTGAAGGCCAAAAAATATAGCAGGGAGAAACAAAGCCAGGAAGGAGCAAATTCCAAATCATCAAAGCAGCAGCTAAAATGGATCTGTAGCCTAAGTAAGTTATAAATGCTAATACTTTACTGAATTATTTCACAATAAGAAAAATCTTCAAAGAGGTAATGCCAGGGAAGTCAAAGGCTTGTGTATGCAGTCTTATAAGAAGGCAGCCTAGGCACTTAGAGTAAAAGAATTGGCTTTGAACCAAAATGGATAATTAAACAATGGATTTTTCAGAGACTGGATTAACTGGCATTGGGGTAGGGGTGCAAAGTGTGTTCAAATATATAGTCTGTGATTGTTTATAGTCTCATAACATCAATAAAAATAGAGCTATGCAGCACAAAGGGGCAACTAAGTTTAACACCTCTTCAATTTTTGAGCAAAAAAAGCATATGCTTACAGTTCCTGCTGACAAAGAAAGTGCACTTTGCAACAACATGTTTCCTTAGGCAGCCTTTTACCAAACACTTAATGATCTTCCTGTTGAGATATATCTATGTGTCAAGGGGACATTCAGGTACTATAGAGTTGCAGGATTGAAGCTCCATGTGAGAACGTCCTTGGATTTCATAGGCTAACCAGATGAAAAATTCATTTTGAAAACTGACAGGCTCACTAAACTCTTCCATACTCAATATGATATAACTATAACTAATGATATCCTCATGAAGAAAGGTGAAATAGTTGGACCATGAGTTCTCAATTTCTATAAATTCTAATTAGATTTTGAGGGGCTTTCCAATAGACCACATGAAAAATCAATCCATGTATTACTTTAGTAAGATTTAATTCTCCATTTTTAATCACTAGTTTCTTTTTTAAACTAGTCATGACATAAAGGGTTTTCATAAATAATGCCTGCTAGTATAGTTAGGTCTTACATTTTTGCTTTTGGAAATCGGACTTCTCTGTTTTTCCTTTTAGAGATACCTTATTTTACTTTAAAAATGAAGGATGCTCACTTCAGAATGACCCAGGCCTTAGATGAAGGTTGTAGAGCATTGGTGTAGTGGTGCTACTGTTTCTCAGGAATCCGCTTCAGGACTGGGGGAAATTACCTACCTAAGCTTGAAGATGCCTTGAGCCTTATGTGATGCCAATGTCACACAGAGTGGAGCTCTCCTCACCATACATGGAAGTTACCAGCTGATAGTGGTGTTGCTACTAAAGAATATGAAACAGAATGCATAAGATTTGAATGTAAGATTCAGCTAAATTCAGCTTTCTAAAAGTCACAATAGAAATATGATGTGCCATACAATAATTATATGTGACTTTACATTTTTTAAAATACGTACTGGTCCCCAGGGGTTTAGTAAACCTAGCTGCTGTTTCTATAATATTTTTTTCCCATGAATATGTGAGTGACTTATTAAAATGAATTGCATTAAATAATTGTCAGCTGAGAAAACATCTGAATTTTTTTTCTTGCTTGCTATTGAATGCTGTGGGGTAGCTTAGAACTGACATTTATTACATGACATGACATAACATAACAGAACTGGCTTTCAAGGCTGAATGTGTATAATTATTACAATGCTTTTATTGTTTCTTTAATTCATCATGACAAATAGAAGTACAAGTTTTCAGAATCACTTCAGTTTGTATTTTATTTTGTCCTTAATGCATGGAACTCAGTATAGCCAAAAGATGATGGACAAAGGACTAGGCAGGATGCTGCACAGTTTGAGAAATAACCCATTGCCTTCCTGACCTAGCACAGCTGTGAATGCCTTAATTAAAGATGAAGAGGAAAGTAAATTGCTTTAATGACCTGTGCAGGTTATAATATTCTAAGAGTTATCTGACATGCAAATTCAGCACTTTTTATTCATTGGCTGCAGTTTGTAATGAGTGCATTTCCAAATGCAAACAAGCTCTACTTTCAAAATGCAAACATTTTGATTAGTGAAAGAAGGTGAACAATTTCAGAGGGTCCTGTAATGGCACTGCTGTATGTATGTATATTTATATTTATATATGTGTGTGCGTGTATAAAACATTAAATGTTTGAATTGGTTGTCATTTTCTTCTAAACACTTCCTTAACTCATTTGATGCATGACCTTTGAACATTCCTAAGTACAATAACATTTTCTCCTTAAAATATGAATTAATGTACCAAGATTTTTGGTATTCCTTGTATATATATTTCAAGATTTCTTTTTCTCTTGCCTTTTTTATATATGGAAAATAACTAGCATAGCATCTGAAGAGTGGGCTTTGGCTATTCCATAAAAACATATGAAAAGCAATGTAGTTCATCCCATCCTTTCCTTTCCTTTCCTTTCCTTTCCTTTCCTTTCCTTTCCTTTCCTTTCCTTTCCTTTCCTTTTTTTGCCACAACTAAGTTACTCCACAAATTTACTGAGAGTAGGTTTCTGAACATTTTTCTTAGTCCCTTAATATTTTGGGCAACAGAAAAATTAAGTGATGCTTCAGACTCTTGCATAATGAGAAATATGGCCAAGATCATGTAGGAATCAACTGCAAAATTGATGCAAGTTTCTTAGCATTCATTTCTATTAATAAATCTGCATCTGTGCAGGTAACTACATCTGACGAAAGGCATGAGGCAACCTATGTATCACAGCACAGGTGAAATACATGTAAGGCATATATGTGCAATATATTTTATTGCCATTCAAAGACACTGTCATTTCACAACTGAACACGTCTGGGCACTGCCATATTTGATTAGCAGAAGGCCAGGCAGTGAATATGTAGCAGATGAAATGAGAAAAAGTAACTGAAGATATATAGTCACAGAGTTAGAAGGGGGGCAGTGGTCTCCATGGGAGGCAAAAAAGGCAGAATTACAAAAGCAATATTGTGCTGTTGCAATGCAAGCTTTGCTCCTTTTGTACAGGCATCATGTCATTGCCTGAATGTCCAAAAGGGGCAGAGTTTACAGATGTTTCAACATTGCATTCATCATTTTGACAAAAGCAGCAAGATCCTGCAGATGCCCATGAAAAGGGCATTTAGGCAAATGAACCCAACTCTCCACTCACTGCAGAAATCCAAATTAAAGCACCCACAACAGATGACTTTCTAGCTTTTGGTTGAAAGCTATTTTTCTTTTACCATCAAGAATTGCAGTCTCCTCTAATCCACTTAGCTAGAAATAGGGGGTTGGGTTTACAGGCTGTCTACATTTATCTCCCACAGTTTAATGCTCTTATTCTAAATATTAGCATGATTGCAATTTCATTGCCAGCAAATTGGAACCCAGAAGTATGTACGGTGCACCAATCTCCTGTTTGGATCAATCTGTCTGCTTTTCTCCCTCTTTTTTTTTTTTTTGTAGTTCTTGTTTCCCCCCACCCTCCAACACAAGTTTTCTCCTTTCTTGTTATAACAACTTCTCCTAATTTAAACTCTTCTATTTGCTGCAAAGATCTCACTTGAACCTGAATGTTATGATGGGTAAAAACACACTGCAGATCAGTGGCTACTGTCTTCTGCTTCTTTACACATTTACATTCCATTAATATCCTAATACTGCACATGCTTAGGGAGAGCCCAATGTGCAAAATGACAATGCATTTTTAAAAGCAGTATAACTAACCCAGTGGTAGAAGACTTTTTCATTTGTAGATTTTTGATTTAATACAATCTAAGCACTGTATAAGACTCCTTTTGTCCTCCATCTTCTGCAAAGTTGAATATCATCTTTGACTTACCCAGTCTGACGGTGCTGGGAAATACAGAGATTACCCAGGAAGAATAAAAGGATCCAATCTGTATCACTGAGGCATTGGCAGGAGAATTATTAGTGGGACATCAATTACGTATAGAAGAAAACATTTGCAATTACTAAGTTCACCTCAGTAAAAACTTAGACTTATCTGATATACAGTTACGGGTTTGTGGAAAATAATATTTACATGCAGCTTCATTTAGAAAGGACTGTAATTATTTTCTTAATCTTGGAGTAGTCGCGTGGAAAAATAGAGCATTTTCTCTAACAAGGAAAAGTGTCTTAAAAGATAAAGAAGCCCAACCATGTAGTTCTTGTGGCAACAGTTCAGAAGTATTTTGCTATGCCTTTTTCCTATCATGTGTTTTGACTTACCAGTTTAACCTACAGCACTGGTATTTTTGGTGATATCCTATCCCAGAACTAACCAGGCCCAACCCTGCTCAAGCCATACTTAATGAAACACTGTCCTTCACTGGACAAAAAGTGTCTTACTCTGTTTAACTGAAAGTTGGTAGGTAGACATTAATAATGTGGAAATTAATGATGAATAAAAATATAATCACAGTGTAAACTCCGCAAAGGATCGTTACCTTGTCGTGGTGCTGGAGCTTGAGCACCTCAATGATGCCATGAGCTAAACCGTGAAGGGCCACCCAAGACGGGAAGGTCATGACAGAGAGGTCAGACTAAATGCGATCCCTGGGGAAGGTAATGGCAACCCACCCCAGTATTCTTGCCGTGAAAACTAAATGGATCAGTACAACCAGAGATATGTCGGTATACCATCGGAAGATGAGACCCCCAGGTCAGAAGATGGTCAAAATGCTACTGGGGAGGAACAGAGGATGAGCTCAACTAGCCCCAGTCGTGATGACGCAGCTAGCTCAAAGCCGAAAGGACGGTTAGCGGCCGACGGTGCTGGTGGTGAACGGCGAATCCGATGTTCTAAGGATCAACACACCATTGGAACCTGGAATGTAAGATCTATGAGCCAGGGCAAATTGGATGTAGTTATTGGTGAGATGTCAAGATTAAAGATAGACATCCTGGGCGTCAGTGAACTGAAATGGACTGGAATGGGCCACTTCACATCAAATGACCACCAGATCTACTACTGTGGACAAGAGGACCACAGAAGAAATGGAGTAGCCTTCATAATTAATAGTAAAGTGGCTAAAGCAGTGCTTGGATACAACCCCAAAAACGACAGAATGATCTCAATTCGAATTCAGGGCAAGCCATCTAACATCACAGTGATCCAAATATACGCCCCAACCACAAATGCTGAAGAAGCTGAAGTAGAGCAGTTCTATGAGGATCTGCTGCACCTACTGGACAACACGCCTAAAAGAGATGTTATTTTCATCACAGGAGACTGGAATGCTAAGGTGGGCAGTCAAATGACACCTCGAATTACAGGTAAGTATGGCCTGGGAGAACAAAACGAAGCAGGACATAGGCTGATAGAATTTTGCCAAGACAATTCACTCTGCATAACAAACACTCTCTTCCAACAACCTAAGAGACGGCTTTACACATGGACTTCACCAGATGGACAACACCGAAATCAGATTGATTACATCCTTTGCAGCCAAAGGTGGCGGACATCTGTACAGTCGGTAAAAACTAGGCCTGGAGCTGACTGTAGTTCAGACCATGAACTACTTCTTGCACAATTTAGGATCAGACTAAAGAGATTAGGGAAGACCCACAGATCAGCTAGATATGAGCTCACGAATATTCCTCAGGAATATGCAGTGGAGGTGAAGAATAGATTTAAGGGACTGGACTTAGTAGATAGGGTCCCGGAAGAACTCTGGACAGAAGTTGGCAGCATTGTTCAGGAGGCGGCAACAAAATACATCCCAAAGAAAGAGAAAACCAAGAAGGCAAAATGGCTGTCTGCTGAGACACTAGAAGTAGCCCAAGAAAGAAGGAAAGCAAAAGGCAACAGCGATAGGGGGAGATATGCCCAATTAAATGCAAAATTCCAGAGGTTAGCCAGAAGAGATAAGGAATTATTTTTAAACAAGCAATGCGCACAAGTGGAAGAAGACAATAGAATAGGAAGGACAAGAGACCTCTTCCAGAAAATTAGAAACATTGGAGGTAAATTCCAGGCAAAAATGGGTATGATCAAAAACAAAGATGGCAAGGACCTAACAGAAGAAGAAGAGATCAAGAAAAGGTGGCAAGAATATACAGAAGACCTGTATAGGAAGGATAACAATATCGGGGATAGCTTTGACGGTGTGGTCAGTGAGCTAGAGCCAGACATCCTGAAGAGTGAGGTTGAGTGGGCCTTAAGAAGCATTGCTAATAACAAGGCAGCAGGAGAAGACGGCATCCCAGCTGAACTGTTCAAAATCTTGCAAGATGATGCTGTCAAGGTAATGCATGCTATATGCCAGCAAATTTGGAAAACACAAGAATGGCCATCAGATTGGAAAAAATCAACTTATATCCCCATACCAAAAAAGGGAAACACTAAAGAATGTTCAAACTATTGAACAGTGGCACTCATTTCACATGCCAGTAAGGTAATGCTCAAGATCCTGCAAGGTAGACTTCAGCAGTTCATGGAGCGAGAATTGCCAGATGTACAGGCTGGGTTTAGAAAAGGCAGAGGAACTAGAGACCAAATTGCCAATATCCGCTGGATAATGGAAAAAGCCAGGGAGTTTCAGAAAAACATTTATTTCTGTTTTATTGACTATTCTAAAGCCTTTGACTGTGTGGACCATAACAAATTGTGGCAAGTTCTTAGTGGTATGGGGATACCAAGTCATCTTGTATGCCTCCTGAAGAATCTGTATAACAACCAAGTAGCAACAGTAAGAACAGACCACGGAACAACGGACTGGTTTAAGATTGGGAAAGGAGTACGGCAGGGCTGTATACTCTCACCCTACCTATTCAACTTGTATGCAGAACACATCATGCGACAAGCTGGTCTTGAGGAATCCAAGACTGGAGTTAAAATCTCTGGAAGAAACATTAACAATCTCAGATATGCAGATGATACCACTTTGATGGCTGAAAGTGAAGAGGAACTGAGGAGCCTTATGATGAAGGTGAAAGAAGAAAGTGCAAAAGCTGGCTTGCAGCTAAACCTCAAAAAAACCAAGATTATGGCAACCAGCTTGATTGATAACTGGCAAATAGAGGGAGAAAATGTAGAAGCAGTGAAAGACTTTGTATTCCTAGGTGCAAAGATTACTGCAGATGCTGACTGCAGTCAGGAAATCAGAAGACGCTTAATCCTTGGGAGAAGAGCAATGACAAATCTCGATAAAATAGTTAAGAGCAGAGACATCACACTGACAACAAAGGCCCGCATAGTTAAAGCAATGGTGTTCCCTGTAGTAACATATGGCTGCGAGAGCTGGACCATAAGGAAGGCTGAGCGAAGGAAGATCGATGCTTTTGAACTGTGGTGTTGGAGGAAAATTCTGAGAGTGCCTTGGACTGCAAGAAGATCCAACCAGTCCATCCTCCAGGAAATAAAGCCAGACTGCTCACTTGAGGGAATGATATTAAAGGCAAAACTGAAATACTTTGGCCACATAATGAGAAGACAGGACACCCTGGAGAAGATGCTGATGCTAGGGAGAGTGGAGGGCAAAAGGAAGAGGGGCCGACCAAGGGCAAGATGGATGGATGATATTCTAGAGGTGACGGACTCGTCCCTGGGGGAGCTGGGGATGTTGACGACCGACAGGAAGCTCTGGCGTGGGCTGGTCCATGAAGTCACGAAGAGTCGGAAGCGACTAAACGAATAAACAACAACAACAACACAGTGTAAATCTCTATTACCTTTTAAATACTACTATATATCCAGATAAATGTTAACATATATGCAACTGAAAAAGTGCAAAACACCATGTGCAGAAACATTTTAATTACTTGTGTTGTATATAGTACATTGATATACTTCAGCCATCTCGATCCAACCTCTTCTAGTTTTATTTAATTTCTATCATTGCTGTTCAATAAAATAATCATGCTAAGTAAATAACAGGTATAGCACTACAGTACAATGTATATAGAAGACACTAGTGGAGGAAAGCTGTAGTTTGCTTTTCTCATGGAAACTGAAAAGCTAATTTATTCTTCATTGCTATTTTATTTCAGTTAATGACTCTAACCGTGTTTAAAAATGAAGTGGAAATCTGGGTTTGAAGGACCAGAAATACTAACCTGCAGCACAAAATTCAATACACAGATATCTAATGCAGTTCATTGTTGATTTCATTCAACAACTAATTTGGGTTTATCAATATATTTTTATGAATGAGACCAACCTTTGAAATAACCTTAAAAGTTTTAAACTGTTTACAATACTGTTACCTAAATTTTTAAAATACTGTTACAAATGTCAAGTTCTTTGATTTAAACATGTTAATTGATTGGAATATGAGTTATTTTTTTTAAAAAATAAGAGATATTATAGAATTAGAGGAATTTAGAAAAGCAGAGTCACTGAACTCTCCTCTAATGCCGAAAGGGACAATTTTACAAAGAGGGTTTAATTCTTCTGTTTCTTAAACCACTGCTTTCTCACCAAACAGCATTTGGAACAATATTTACTGTACAACAGCATGCTAATTAATTTAGTCCCCTGGGAAAACTGTTAGTGTATCTAAAATATATGATTTTACACAAGTGGGTAATCAGCAGAAGAAGAGTTTGGAGTCTTGCTTGTGTTTAATCTGACAATTTAAAACGTGAAGTTCACTCTCCAATTCCTCAGCTCAAGGGCACACTGAAAACCACTTACAGAGCTTCAAAAATGTTGTTTTTACCATATTATAAATTAGTATCTGACCAGCATACTTCTGAAATACATTCTTGATCCTCCTTTTAGAAAAGAAGTATTCATAATTTCAACAAAGATTGCATTTACTTATCCATCCATTGACATGTGAAAAAGCCCTGTTAACATTCCATGAATTCCTAATTTCCAAGGAATTTCCCTTGTTCTTTTTGAACAGGCTGTGGCAGGGGAGAAATGGGAGCGTCAAGAGCCAAATGTAAATAAACTCAGGCAGATAATTCATGTTTCATTTAAACGGGAAAATGAGGGCTGGGGCTTCACTTTCTGAATATTAAAAAGCCATTACAGTGATCCTGCCAGCCATTGATATTTAAGTGGATGTTTGGGGCCTGTGAAGTGGCAGCACCCTTGAGAATAGGGAGTATATTTTATTCCTATTTTATTTAAGAATAAAAGTGCAAAAGCTGGATTGCAGTTAAACCTAAAAAAACCCCCAAGATTATGGCAACCAGCTTGATTGATAACTGGCAAATAAAGGGAGAAAATGTAGAAGCAGTGAAAGACTTTGTATTTCTAGGCGCAAAGATTACTGCAGATGCTGACTGCAGCCAGGAAATCAGAAGACGCTTAATTCTTGGGAGGAGAGCAATGACAAATCTCGATAAAATAGTTAAGAGCAGAGACATCACACTGACAACAAAGATCCACATAGTTAAAGCAATGGTGTTCCCCATAGTAACACATGGCTGTGAGAGCTGGACCACCCAGCCAGCTTTCATGCCTAAGGCAGGACTAGAACTCATGGTCTCCACCTTAACCACTATATCAAACTGGCTCTCTGTTTATTGTATCTATTTAAATATTTTAATATCCATTTAAATATAGGAACATTTTTACTTAAATGTTTGATAACACTGAGTTAAAATTTCAAACTTGATTGCAAAAGTTCCATGACTAAGCCCAGTAATTTCTTAAATATCAAAGCAATACTCTTCCTTTCCCTGCTTAATCCCAAGGGAACATTCGCTGAACTCAGTACCTTTTATAACTTCATAATCAAGATTCTGCAATGAATTTTCTCCATTGAAAACTGCCTCTGCACTGACAAAGGTCAGGAAAAATAAGGTATTGAAACATTTGTTTCTGCAACTTACTCCATTTCAAACATAGAAACACAGATTTGAGATTATAAATAGGAATTTGAGGATAACAAAAGAAGGTTTATTCATTGTAGTGTAAGGGTTGCCTAATCTGACAGACTCAGTCTCACAAGCAGGTGCTTAAGGAAAACTGGTTTATTGAAAGAATAGTGTGCAAATACAAAGAAAGCTGAGAATGAGCGAAAGCGCGCCAAATACAAACTAAAAACCCTTGCTTCAAACCCGATCCCGCCCTTGCTCCCACTTAGCAACCACCCCCTCCCAGGTGTTGGCAACTGTCACACACATCGGCCTGAGAAAGTAACCTTGAACACAGGCAATAACCCAAACATACATTCCACAGTTACAGTAAGGAGATTACAGCCCGGCACGGCTGGAAATCTCCACTCAGCAAATGTGAAACACGGATCAGGAAAGTGACATGCGAAACGTTACAATGTATTCAGTACATTGGAACAATGAACATGACAGTAGTCCTAATGTCAGAAGCCTATGGTTGGTAATAAAAAGTAGCTGTGTGCCATATAGCATCTTGCTAAATGGGTCAGTTTAGATGGCTATATTAATGTCTTGGGTTCCTTCTGTCTTCAGGCCCTCTGGACTCATTTCAGCATTGCTATTTCTAAGTGGTGGAAGCACAAGGAGATGCTGGAAAGGCCATTTTTATCCATTATAGTAAATATTCTCTTACCTAAAGAAGACTTACCCATACAAAGTTCTTGAGTTGTGTTAGATTACAAGAATTTTCATTCATAGCCACTTGGGACTTGTAGTTCTAAGTCATGTTGAAGGCACTAAGTTGAGAAAATCTGCCCTCAACTGAGTTGCCTCAAGAGACAGCTCGTTAGCCAAACAGATCATCTCAATAAACCTAGTGATCAGTATAATGGTTTAGATGTTGGACTGGCACCAGGGAAATCAAGAGTCAAGTCTCCCCACAGGCATAGAACCTCACTGGACCAGTCACACTTTTAACCTACCTTACCAGGGTGTTGAGGGGAAAACAGGAGGAGGGAGTGCTGTTTATGTTGTCTTGAGCTCCTGAATGAAAGGCAGGATATAAATCCAATAAATAAATGCATATTTATATGTTGGGATATTTAAGGAATGCACATTGGAAACAGCCTTGGCTTCATCCACTCAGAGTCATAGTTTGAGTTTGCTTTCTTTCCTTCTTTCTTTCTAAGATTTAGAAACTCCCTAGGCGGTGTACAAAATCTCACACAATACAAATACTGTGTAAAGCAGTTACACTTTTAAGTTGTCATGTTCTTGATGATCCTCCTATGATGAAAGAAAAAACTCAAAACTTTGTGAAGCAATTCATGATGAACAATAAGTTTTCACGTACAGGGCACCAGATATTTAATTATTTCCAGTGCAAGTATCATATTAACTGTTTCATAACATCTACTGTGCTTGGCTGTTTGACTGATACACAAATAATAATATGCATACTGAATCATTATCCTTAAATAAATGGCTGCTTCCTTCTATTGGAATATGTTAAATTTCTTCCTTAGTATTCCAAATTGTTATTTAATAGATTACTTCATCTATTCACTTTTGTATTGAAGATTTGGCAGGGCACTTTGTGTGAAATTAAATTTGACAGAGTTTGATGTTCTGGAAGTAATTGGTGTAGAAAGGAAGACAATTATTTTGGAAGTCTAATGTGCAATCATTGTCTTGCATGTTTTTTAAAAAAGGTATTTTCTACAGCGTGCTTAATACTTGATACCAGAACAGTAAAGAGAGGAGGCTAAATGAGGTTACTGAGAGATTCAGATTGTTCTAGTTGTTCCAATAATCCAGTGTGAAGGATTAGACACAGAAATTAACGTGCTGGTAAAGGAAACGTTTCTTTCTTTAAAATATAACTAGTGTATTTTAATGGCTTAATAATTAATTAAATACTTATCTAATGCTGGAAGATTATAAGTTCCCGGTGTTGTTTCTTAATTCTTTGTTCAAGCTTATAGACATAGCAATACATAGTCCATGTCCCATATAATTTCATAACATATTCTCTAGTGTTTTATACTCATGCTGAAAACAATATCTAGTGTTTTATCCATAGCAGCAGTTGAATTTTTTACAGTTTTATACAATAAAAAAAATTGATGCGGACTGAGCCTCTGTCACCTCTGATATGTTGATGATTTAAATCTGATTTTTCCATAACAAAATAGTTAAAATCCTATATACTTGTATGCATATAAATATTATTTCCTTGTCCTTCTGGTCATTGCTTCTCTACTTTTCTTTACATATGTAACTCTTTTAACAAGATTTTTAAAAGATATAAAATTCAAATACTGTACTCCTATTCATATAATATAAATGTTCCATGCTGAGTCATGCTAATGATCCATCTACACTTTCATAGTTCACTCTAGCCTTTCCCTACCTGGTTCAGTTCAAAATGTTTTGGAGAACCGCTGCCATCATTTCCAGACAGTATGACCAATGGGGGATGATAGGCTGTAAAAGTGGTGGGCACTATGTTGGGAAAGACTTATTAACATTGACTTTCAGTGGCTCAAGTTGATGAGTATTTTCCAGAGATTCTCTGAACTGGAGATGTCATGAATAGAATGCTGGACCTTATTTATGCAAAGCATATTTTCTACTAAAGAGAGATGTCTATGCACCATAGCAAATAGAGTGTTGCCTGTTCCTCCTTTTGTCCCTTCCTTCTTTCTTCCCTTCTAGTTGATTCACAGTATCATCTGTAGATAGTAAAAGTGCTATGATTAGCTTCAAGGCAATAAAGGAATTAATCTATGTTGATTTAAAAGCCAGTGAAAATGATATGTCCTTGTAGGACATGAGGGGTTCTTCTTCAGGTTCTGATCAGCAGTGCATAGTCCTTTAAAACACATGGGTCTAAACAGGGCCGCAACTAGGGTCTGTGTCACCCGGGGCAAACATGGATTCCACTTCCATTTTGGCACTCCCCCAGCGCTCATTTTGGCGCCCCCCAGCGTGGTGCCTGGGGCACATGCCCCGCTTGCCCCCCCCCCAGTTGTGGCCCTGGGTCTAAACGTATTCTAATCTAGTAGTCTACTGAACTTAATTCTTGATTTGCCATGATTATAAAATACATCGGTTGCATTTTAAGAGTGACAAGTAGAAAATAAATAGAGAAAGAACAAAGAACATTCTTTTCCAATCTTATCTAATGTAATCTAATCTAATGATTACAAATCATGCTATGCTCTGATAATTCCAAAGATTTAGCACAATAGTTTTTTAGGAATGCAATATGACATCATTGTTCAGTGAAATACTAATGTGCTTTTTATCAGAAAGACACTGTGATTTTATCATGGAAACCCATTCCGTGTATTTTTAAAAGTAATTTTGTGTGCAATGAAAAAAGGAAATAGGAAGAGTGGCTATTAACCACACTTAAATTGCTTTACGTAACATAAATATATTTAAGTGGCTCACAGAAAATAATCGAGATAGATTTTACTCCAGTAACAAGATTTTGGGTTCTGAAGACGTAGCAGCTGCCAAAGCCTTAATTTGCCCATGCCTAGAAGAACTGAATGTCTTTTTGCCCCTTTCCCATCTGAAGCAACAATGACTATCTGACCTACTTTCTGTCACAAGTAACAAACAGCCTCTGTTAGTTCTTGGCCTTCAGAACAATTAATGTTTAGGATAATTCATTTAAAATGAATTTATTTAATGGTGTCATGAGTAAGGATGGTGAGCAGGGGGCTCCCATCCAGGCTGTAAAGCACATCCGTAGTACTGAGGAATTAGGTATCCATTCAAAGAGACACAGATCGGGCCCACCTTAGCCTTTGGGGTTTATATGTCTGGGTTTTTCCCACGCTTCTTCAGTTTGTTAGGATTCTGTTTATGTAGCAGTAATAAAACACTAGAGACCTATTCCTTGTCTCAGCGTGGTTCCTGGCTGTTAGGACAAATGGTTAAGGAAGTAATCTTTAGATTGTGAGACAACAGCTGTTGTGTTTTTCCCATTCCCCTAAGTTTCTGCCATAGTGTTTAACATACTTTGATTGTAGAGGAATATAATAGATTTACCAGTAGTAATTACTGTAGTTGTCATGAGATGAATAATTTTTTTGTCTCATTGTGGAATGCCAGCTTAACATATCCTTCTGCAGAAAGTTTTGCTATTGTTATTTCGCAATTATGTGATTGTGCTTTATGTTTTGGTGAAGTTTTATATTTATTATTGAACAGGGAGTGGAGGGAAGGTAGACTTCAATATAGTTCCATTGTAAAATGAAGCAAGTTATTAATTTATTTTGAAAGGAAGACAGTCTAAGCCAGTGTTTCTCAACCTTGGCCACTTTATGATGTGTGGATTTCAACTCCCAGAATTCCCCGGCCAGCGATGGTCTAAGCTATACCTGTCTCAAGTGCCTTTTTTAAATCATCACACAATGCAACTGTACAGTGGAGTTTATTTTAAAAAATCTAAACTCTGGTAAGATTCAATTATATGGTGTGCTAGCCAAGTGCAGGGGGGAAAAAACGCCATAGATACCACTTGGGGATACGAATTTCAGTAAAACTCTGTTAAGCCAGACTGTGTTTCCAAAATGTTAAGAATACAAAGTTTATCACAGATCAGCATCAATTCCAGCAAGTCAGTACAAAATCTGGCAGATGCAGAAAAGTTAGCAAGTGAGATGGGAGGGTAACAATCCTACCAGCTGGTAATAGGACTGGGTAGTGCATCAGATTCAACCTGCAAAAGGTACTATATAGTGCACATGTGTAGAATCCAGAGTGCTGCACTGCCCTGTTTGGCAAATCTTCATGCTTATGTGCAGATGGTGATGGAGAAGGGAGAAAAGGGAGGGAAGTGCTTAGAGGTATAGATGCCTTCAAATCAAGCTTGGCTGCTGTTTTCTTGGCAGTGTTACATTTGCAATGGTGTCTTCCATTTAAGGAGCAGGAGTAGAACAAACCCTTTGACAGTGTGTGAAAGATGGTATCATTTGTGACTTGTATATTATTATAATAATAGGTATTATTCTCTTAGAAATTGTGTTCTTTCCACCTCATTATGGGTTTCATTAGTATACAATTATCTTTTGCAATATGACCTTAATCTGGGTTTTGGTTCTAAAATACTAATCGTGCATGCTTCCAGGAATTTGCATTCATGTTTTTGAAACAGTTATCATGTAGTTTCAAGTTCCTCAGAAAATAACATTTAGCTATCTTGTTATGAAATGATTTTTCTTTAAATTTCCTTTTCCTAAACTTAGTCTGATGTATACACTTCATAGTCTGATGTATACACTTCATCAAAATCGTTCAGTTTCTACCACTCTGAAGAATGGAGTAGGACATCTCCTGTGCAGACATAATTTTTCCTATATAATCAATAGATTCTTCTCTGTGTGTGTATATATGAGCGTATATCTGTCATAGTCTTATGAGTCTGCCATGTATAAAAGCTATAACAGGAGTCTCAATAGGAAGCTTATTTCAATAGCTGTAAATAGGTCCAGGGGTTCATAGCTCTAATTTCACCCAGAAAGAAATACAGGAAATGAGGCAACACCGAGAACCCCTCAGTTTGGAGAAGGCTGTAGATGTGGCAAGATCCTCAGGAAGCTGGAGTAGCATGACATTATGAGAAGAGTTATCACAAAAGTGAATGACCACTGACAATGAAACACCAGAGGAATATAGTAAGAGTGGAAAGGGAAGAAAGAACTCTGCTAGAAATAAGCTATAGCAAGAAATATAGTTCAGTTGCCTGGCCTGAGGGAATGTGGGGTAAAAAGAACCCTAAACTGTAACATTAAGGGGAAAACAGGCATATGGTACACAAACCGCTGTACAGGTTAAATGCAAGAGGGGTCAAATTAAATAAAAGGAATCTATTGTGCACTTGCTGTCAACAACTACATAGGTGTACATAGGTGAAGATGTAAACTAATTGAAGTAGATATAAAACTAGTTATATCTATATCTATCTGTAGTTTATAACTCAACTACCACGAGTTGAGACTATTGCTGTGCTACAGTTATGTAGTTGCATTTCTCTATCCTAGGTGTAGAGAGAATGCATTTAGAGAAAAGGTTTGATCGGTTGTTTAATTAAAAGTATATCTTAGTTTCATTTAAGGCATTCAGACTAGTATTTGCATCTTCTTTACAACTCTGCAATATTTGGGGGCGGGGGAGGGTTTACCCTGAGAGCTTTATAAACAGATGGACTTTGAACCAGGGTTCAAAGAACAGTAATTTCTGCATTAAACTATTCTGGGGTCAGCACATAGCATTTTTTTTTTTTCAGAAAAAGGATTTTTTAAGAGGGTAAATAAATGCGGGGTCTTTTTGAAATGGTTGCAGTAATTGAATTTGCTGATGTTCAAATAATTCCCGTAGATATTTGCTAGGGCATAAGTATCAGTGTAATACTAGGAATTACTTTTGAGCAGATATACATACAAGTACATTGAAAATGACTTCTGAAACAAAATCTTCTGGTTCAGGTAGCTGAATCTGTGCTCCTTAAAACACTTTAACTGCTACAGGTAATATCAGATAATATTGAACAGCATAATGCTAATAGAAACATTTTTGTCACTGAAGAACAGAGTAGTTTTCTTCAAACAAAAAATATTGTAAGTCATAACTTTACTTGCCCATCTACCACATTAGGATTGTACTGTTGCCAAAATCTGCCATTTGTCTTTTCCCCTATGACCATAAAAAATAAGCCATGTGTTTCTTTCATATTAAGTTTGATTATCTCTTGTTGGAGATACTCATAAACCTTTAATAACCTGGGATGTGTGCAAATGCTCTGTGTACAGAACCACTGCTTCCGGATGATCCATGCATGAAACCAATTCTGCATATACTTTGCTGTGCCCATAATCCAGAGAGGAGATAGCCAGCTTCAAACAGAATTTGAAGCTGGGAGGCTTTGGATGGGAAAATAATCTTTGGGCATGTCATTCTGTTGTAGTTTAAATGCAAATGTAACTTACAATTATGACAAATTTTTATTTGCATTTTTTATCTTTCCTAGGATGCTTGCTTGCTTGCTTTAGAATAGAAATAGCAAGTTCTATTTGCAGCGAGTGTGGGGTTTCCCAAAAGCAAAATAAAAAGTCAATCCGTAAATTATATAACTGACCCCATGATTTTGAAGCTGCAGAGGTCAGAGACATTTTCATTTTCCATATTTTTCAAGGAATATTTAGTATGATCTTCAAGTTTACTCCCAACATATTAGCAGATCATAAGCAGCTATGAGTTTGCAATTAGAAACATAGCTTTTCCAATTAGGGCTAGGGTTTTTGAGAATTCAGTAAAAATGAAACATCATGATACTTTTGAAATAACTCAGTTTGTAATAAAATTGCAAGAAATATATTGCAGTTTTCAAGTTTTGGATACTGTATGTGTTTTCACAATTTTCAAACAGAAGATGTTACTTAATGGCAAATAGAAATATAGCCTATTCCAACTAAGCTTGTCTAGAAACTCTTGCTTTTTCAGCCATTCATTGCAGTAATAATCTGAGTAGCTTCTTTTTGTTCTTCATTTTAGACCTACATTCTGAGCTGGCTAATTACAGATATACTGTAGTTGGCAGCAATTTTCTAGCAACCACAGGGCTCTTTATGGCAATCATGTACTGATTATCTAGATCATATGTAATGGATGCATATTTGATGCTGCAAGGAAACATATGGTGTAAGTTGGTTTAAGCTTAGCTAGAATGTATAAAGTTACACTATTGCTTTAGAGTGGGAAACCAGAGTAAATAGGAAAGCCAGACCCTCCCCTATCCACCCTATCACTCAGTGGATAATGACATTAGAGGTGGACAAAAACCTAACACCTGCCACCTTTCACACTCTCAGAAACCAGATAATTCAAAGCTCTGGGGACTGCATTCATCCACTCCACACTTCCCTCAATTAATGAAGTAAAGGATGACTGATACACAATAACTCTTGTGAGCACTCTAGCTCAGTGTTTCTCAGCCTTTGCAACTTTAAGATTTGTGGACTTCAATTCCCAGAATTTCCCAGCCAGCATTAACTGGGGATAGATTACCACATAATCTATCCTTACAGCATTCAACTTACTTTTGTTTTTCCTGACATAACCAACTCTCACTTCTACATACCAAAGTTTGCAGAAACATTAGCTGGCTGGGGAATTCTGGGAATTGAAGTCCACAGTTCTTAAGGTTGCAAAGGTTGAGAAACTGCTCTAGCTTGTACACATGCAAGGATAAATCACTGTCAAGTTTGGAAACCTTGTGTTTCCCCCAATTGGAAAAGCAGAGTGGCCAAAATATATAATAATTAAGGATAATGAACCCCAAGTTCATGAACCCTTTTGAATTTTCATTATTTCTGCATAAATATGATGTAAAATGTGATCTGTTCTTCACACATCCTAAAACTAGATAAAGAGAACCCAGTTAAATGAATGAATTAAAAAACATTATACTTGTTCATTTATTTATTGAGGAAAATTATCCAAAGCTACATATTCAGTGTTGTCAAGCAAAGAATGATGTAAAATAAGGTGATCTATCAAAGCTCATGCAAAAATATTTCTGGATAAAGTAGGCCCCTCAGGTCAGATGGCACTTGCATGTTATAGAGAAAGAGCCGAGGATCTTTCACAATACTAGTGGTATTTATGACACAGCTAGATTAAAGACTTCAGGAAGTTTAGTAGCTGAGGTTGCCACGCAAGAAAAGAAAATCCAAAGATGCAAAGACAGAATTACAGTGGGAACATGGAACATAGGAAGCATGAATATGGGAAAGCTCAACACAGTGAAAGATGAAATAAATTGACCACACGTTGACATCTCAGAAAATTGAAATGGACTGGAATTGGACACTTTCAGGGAGAAGATCATACTATTTACTGCTTGGGACATGAAAAACGTATGGTGTCCTTTTTATGATGGCCCAACACATGCTCTGATCTCCCCAATCTTCTCTAAATTTGACAGTCATACTGACAGATTTTATGTTTATTTCTTTTTAAGGGATGCTGACTACACTCACACACCAGGTGGCCAAATATTTTTATCAAGTTATACTATTCCACAAAATTTTTAATTGGACGTACTGTTTCACTGTTTTATTGTTTTTCTTTTCCCTGACAATGAATTGTTAGGTTAAACTACTTTTTTTTTATTGTAGAGGCTGGTCAAAGACCATATTAAAGATTTTTATTCATTCATGAAAAACAAAGAAGGAATGGTATTGTTTCATAGTTAGGAAGGGTATAGGCAAGAATAGTCCTTGTCTACAATGCAATAACGATTGAATCAGACTTTGCAGGCAACCCTTTAATATGAGAATTATCCAAGTTTATGCTCTAGACCAGAAGAAGAGGAGTTGATGAATTTTATGGTCAAGTTGATTTTGAAATTGACAGAGCATGCAAGCAAGATGTGCTGCTTGTGATGCCAAAGTTGGAAATCATTAGGAGGAAAATGTAATTGAACTGTATGGCCTCGGAAACGAAGCTGGAGAATACCTCATCAATTTCTGTCAATCCAATACAGGTAGTCTTCATTTAGGGACTGCCTCATTTAGCGACCATTTGCAGTTACGATGGTGATGAAAAAGTAACTTTGTGATCAATCCTTGCATTTATGACCTTTGCAGGTCTGTCAAGCAAAGGAAAGCTGAAGTAAGATCACAAGCACAGTTGCGGTTTCACTTAGTGACTGCTTTGCTTAATGACTGAGTTGCCAGTCCCAATTGTGATTGCTAATCAAGACTACCTATATTTTTTAATTGCTCACATAGTCTTACAACAACCAAAATGATGCCCATATATGTGGACTTCACCAGATGGAGTACACGGAAATAAAACTGACTATATTATTGGACAATGAGGTAGAAGAGCTCAGTGATAACAGCAAAGATATGGGAAGGGTCTGATTGTGGAACATATTACAGACTGTTTATGTGCAAGTTCTAAGTTCAGCTAAAGTAGCAGAAGAAAGCCAATCAGTTTCCACAATATATCTTGAGTATATACCCACTACGTTCAAGGAGAACTTTAGGAATTGCTTTGAAGTCCTAAACTTTGTTGATAGGGAACTAAAGGAACTGTGGAATGAAATCAAAGATGTTTTTAGGGATGAATGTGAAAAACTGCAAAAGACCAAGAAACAGAAGAAAGCATATTGGCTGTCAGAACAGATGGTAGAAATTGCCAGAAAGAGAAGAGAAGAGAAGCCAAAGCTAAGAAAGACAAAGATCTCAGGAAAGAGCTTAACAAAGACTTTCAAAGATCTGTTAAAAGAGACAAGAAGCAGTATTCCAATGACATATGTAAAAACACTGAAGATCAAAACAGACATGGAAAAACAAGGAAAGTCTTCCAAAAGATCTTTAAACTCAGAAGTAGGTTCCAACCTCATATTGGTATGTGAAAGGATGGTATTGGACAGATAGTAACTGATTCAAAGAAAGACAGCAGAAGTATGCTGAAATTCTGCGTAGTAGAAATATCAACATCCAAGATACTTTAAAAGATACTTCTTACTTACAAGAACCTCTCATATTAGAAGATGAAGTTAGATCAGCACTCTAGTCATTAACCGGTTGGAAGGCTACAGGCATTGCTGGAAGATCTACAGAAATACAGCAAGCAACAGAAGAAAAATCAATAAGGATTCTAACCAACTATGCCAGCAAATGTGGAGAACAATACGGTAGCTGAAGAAGACATAAGGAATGGGCTTGCAGGACAGGAGGAAGAGCTACTACCAAGGCAATGATCAGACAAGTGGGGTGTGAGCCTACTCCAAGAAACTAGTTTGAGTAACTGTCTCAGACAGTCCCCTCCCTAGTTCACACTAAAATAAAGTGAGGGAGCGGGGAAGCACATTGCAAGATTCTGTCACTATAGCTGTTACAATAAAAATAGTCCTGACCTACAGTATATGGCATTGGTCTGGTTTATCTTATAGGGCTGACAGTGGCCAACAGATTGAAGGAGGTCAATCTACATATCAATACCAAAGAAAGGAGATTTAACAGAGTGGGCAAGCTATTGCACAATATCCTTAATTTCACATGTTATAAAAATGTTTAGGATTATCCAAC
Organism: Candoia aspera; assembly: GCF_035149785.1. Lineage (NCBI taxonomy): Eukaryota > Metazoa > Chordata > Lepidosauria > Squamata > Candoiidae > Candoia > Candoia aspera. The sequence goes on from NC_086159.1 coordinate 47,013,650, forward strand.
ATAGATTAGAACCCTACATGAAAAAGGAGATGCAAGATGTTCAACCTGGCATTAGAAAAGCCTAGGGAACAAAAGACATTATTGCTGATGCACATTAATAATTCAGGGAGCCAAAGATATCAAAAAGAAGTCATTATGTGCTTCATTGATTACAGAAACGTCTTTGGCTATGTTGATCATGCCAAGCTGTGGAATGTGCTTAGAAAAATGGGAATCCCAGAACATCTCATTGTCCTAATGCAAAACCTATACACAGGTCAGGAAGCCACAGTACAGAGAGAACTTGGCAAAACAGACTAGCTCCAGGTTGACTAAGCAGTGAGACAAGGCTGTATACTTTCCCTTTATTTATTCAAACTATGTGTGGGATATATTTCCAGGGAAGCTAGGTTGGAAAAAGAGTGTGGTTTTCAAATTGGAAGAAGAATATCAATAACCTGTGTTATGCTGATGGCATTACTTTGATAGCTGAAAATGCAAATGATTTGCAAGCTCTAGTAATGAAAATCAAGGAGCATAGTAAAAAAGAATGGGACTAAGAGTAAACATAAAGAAGATCAAAATAATGATAATAGGTTCAGCAAACTAGCCTTAGAACTGGTGATGAAATGGTGGATAGCTTCTGCCTTTTAGGATCAACTATCAACAGTAAAGGAACCAGCAATCAAACAATATACTGCAGAGTAACACTTGGTATAGTAGCAGTGAATGCCTTGGAAAGAAAATTCAGATGCTGAGATACGTCTATGCATACAAAGATCAGAATCATGCAGGTAATCGTTTTCCCTGTGACACTCTATGGAAACAAAAGTTGGATTTTGAAGAAGCAAGAGAGAAAGACTGTTAACACTTTTGAACTTCGGTGTTGGAGTAGACTTCTGTGAATTACATGCATAGCCAAGAAAACAAACAAACAAACAGATCATTGAGCAAATCAACCCAGGGTTTCTCACTCGAGGCACAAGTGACCAGGCTCAATATACTGTACTTTGGACACATTATGAGAAGACCTAGCATTCTAGAAAAGTGTATAATGCTGGGAAAGGTAGAACGAAAAAGAAGAGGGCAACCAGTGGCAAGATGGTTGTGTCCCGTCTCAGGCCAAGCACACACAAGTACACAGAGAGGTACTTGCAAACTTTTACTAGGTGTGTTTTTAAGCAATTGCAAGCAGCAGAGGGAAAGGTATGTGCAAACGCACACATGCACTCAAGAGCTTTCAAGTCCCCACAAATCCAGCAAAACTTGCCTAAAGAGATAGTCCAAAATCAAAGGAGCAGGCACAAGAGTGGTCAGGCAAATCCAGGGGTCCAAAGTGTTAGCGAGGTGGTCATCCGGTCCAGATTCAGAGTCATGGTCACGTGGGTTCAAGTCCAAAGGCAAGGCACACAGAGTCTGGGGTTGCGAATGGTTGCTTCCAACAAAGAGGCTCAAGCTCATAGCTCTTCTCAAATAAGAGCTGTCCTGGTATGGCTCATTTAGGAGGGCGAGGCTGCTTCCTAGCGAATATTCTCTGAATTCCTTTGCTCTCTTTGCTGCTTGCCGAGCTCTTGCATAGGGGGGTGGTGGTAATTCAGTGCCCTCATCCTCAGAGAGCAGCTGCCTCTGCTGATTGCTGGCCAGCCCCACCTCCTTTGCCTGCTCAGGTGGCAGTTCATCTGGTGACCCCAGAGTTGGCTGTTCATTATCCATGGCCACTTCTGGACCTGGCTGCCCTTCTATGTCTGCATCTGATTCCAAATCTGAGCCCACCATGACAGGTTGGACTTAATTACAGGGTCAATGGGTACACTGTTGGAAGACCTGAAGTATCAAATTGGGGACAGATTGTCCTGGAGAAAATCTTTCTGTGTGGTGCTAAGAGTTAACACCAACCTGATGGTACATAATCAAACCAAGAATTAACAATATGTGAGCATTTCCAATGAGCCCTGTCTCTCACCAATGTTGCTATAGTGATATCAATCTTCTGCAGATATCCACATATTCAGTGCAGATGTATGCAATAGGAAATAGTTTTGCACATCATTGTATGCATGCTGACTTGGATGCCATCAAGAATTTTGATAATGCAGGGTCGTGTGCATGTGAAAGCCAATGTGCATATGGGTGAAGGTACTAAGGTTTTATTCCTGCAGACATATGAACTGAACACAGGAGGTTGATATTCTTTGAACAACATTGAATGGATGGGTGAGATCTGAGCATACTAACAATTTAGTAATGCCTAGGGCTGAATTTGAATGCATAGTAATATAACTTTGTTAATAGGAAACCTGCCTAGTTTTCTCTGCTTCTGTTTCTATCTACCAAGGAACTCCTGACATTTGTTTAAAGGTAGTGCTAGGTTCAGTTACAAGTATATGTTAGTATATGTTATATTTTCACAAATGGAGGTAAAGTCATTTGCTTGCTTTTTTCCTAGCAAGTTTGAATGCAGCCTAACCATCAGAACCTAATTTGAAAGTCTGTGTCTTTTCCCATATTTCATGCAAACTTCTACTGCACAGTCTTCATTACTGCAACATAATATAGGCATTTTCTCCACTCTTCCCCAAATATGTTTTGTAAGCTCTCTCAGATGAAATGATGGTCTAAAGATCATGAAGCTTGTGCATCTTTGTGATCTTTGAATTGGTTTAATAAAGAGAAAGATAAACAAAGGCATGCCTTTCTTTGTGGCAAAATCCCAAATTTTTATTTTATTTGTCTTTTTAACAGAAATGTTCATTTGTATTTATTAGAATATTATTATTATTATTTATTTATTTATTATTAAATTTATATTGCCGCCCATCTCCCCCGATGGGGGACTGGGTGGTTCACAATAGAAACAATAATAAAAACATCTGAGCTTCAGTCACACTTTAAAAACATAAATAAGATAATAAATATAAAATCCAAGAGGAGATGGAATCCCAATCAATAGGGGGTGCTATGGCACCAACCACCCCCAGGTGGAGGTGTTACCCTCCCTATCCCATGCAAGGCGGCAGAACCAGGTCTTCAATTTCTTCCAGAAGGTTGGGAGTGAGGAAACCCGTCTCAACTCCGGGGGCAAGATATTCCAAACGGTGGGCACTGCTGCAGAGAAGGCCTGCCTCCTGGACCCTGCCAGATGCAATTCCTTTGTTGATGGGGTCTGTAGCATGCCCTCTCTGCCTGACCGGGTGGGGAGGGGTTGATGTCATGGGATGAGACGGTCCCTCAGGTAGCCTGGTCCCATGCCATGCAGGGCTTTAAAGGTGATAACTAACACCTTGAATTGGACCTGGAAGCAAACTGGTACCCAGTGCAGCTTGCGTAAGTTTTCATCTGTATGCGGTATATTCTCACGTGTAGTTGCCTCAATTCTTCTTGGTTTCAAATGGCCAGTTCTTCTCAGAATTTGAGAAAAGAAACTAGTAAACTCATACTCCATCTACATCATGCATATTCTTTTCTATCTTTGCATTTGAAGCTAAGTACAAAAAAGGGGAAACTATTAGAACAGAAAACAGACAGGGAAGAAAATCAAAATTATAAAGCAGATTAGAGTGACCCCAGCCCTGATGGCCTTTGAAAAGCATTGAAGACCTGGATGTGCCCCCAGCCATGAGAGTCAGGGTGTGTGTGTGGTAGGCTAGTTGGAGCCCATTGGGCATTTTCATTATATTTGATCTTTAAACTCCAGCAGTCATGATGGGCTTTATCTCTTGTTAGCCGCCCAGTGTCAGCTATTCCTCATAAACTGAGAGGGGAGTGGGGAGAGAATAGAAACTAAGGTAGTTTATTGGTGGGGGGATTGTGCCTTCAACTCGGGGTTAACACCTAGTGGTTTCCTAGATAGGTCCCTGCAGTTTTCTTGGCAAGATTTCATTAGTGGTTTGTCATTGCTTCCTTCCTAGGGCTGAGAGAGAAGGACTGGCCCAAGGTCACCCAGCAGGCCTCATGCCTAAAGCGGGACTAGAACTCCGGTCTCCCAATTTCTAGCCTGATGCCTTAACCACCACACCAAACTGGCTCTCATTAGTAAACTAGGTTCAGGAAAATTAAATAATTTTGGAGAAATTGTGCTAAAGAGAAGAATGTGAACTCACTGACTGAAAGAGGGGACAGGATATGAAAATGGCAGAAAAGAAACAAAGCCAGTATCCAAACCTGAGGTAATGGAAGAGAGTAATTTTTTGAGATACAATAAGCAAGCATAACTTATTCAGTAGAAAGCAAGACTTAATAGTAAGGAAATAAAACTAAGATTGTGTTGCATTATGTTTTAAAGTAGCACGTAGGAATGTGATCTAAAGTAATCAGTCATGTATGCAGATGAAAGTAATATGTCATCCTTTTCTCTTTACTTCCTCTCTCTCTTCTGTTTTCCAGTTTTCATTAATATTTCTTGACCTAGATGTTTTTAAAAAACAGTGATCCTAAAAAAATAGTTTAGTTGTGGGAGTATTCCTTAACTGCACAATCACCATGTGCTGCAAAAATGTGACAATCATAGCCTGTTTGGGTAAGCATATTAACGGGGAGCTTTAAATGAGATGAGATGGATGTACAGTTCTTCAGTTCCCCTTTGGAACATCTGTCTCTGTCATCTTCCATTGATTTCCACTAGGATCAGAGTTTTGTTAGCCTTCCATGACAGGCTGCAGCTGGAAAGCCCTGGCACAATAAAGCAGGGATTGAAGAGCCAGCAAAAGATAGCATGTTTCTATATAGGCATTATAGTCTGTCAATGTACCATCTGTCTCACTCAAAATACCTGATACATGCTCCAGTCCAATAGCTTTCCCAATGGCTTATTTACTCTTAAAAAACCTGAATGTTTTTTCCTGGGTATTTTTATGATGGTTCTCAAGAACAATCACAGCTTCTGTGTGCTTCCAAGAACAATGTGATTCATAATTTTGGGACTGTCATTGTGGCTTGTGTTGTTCATTAGTGCACACATTGTTTGTACAAGCAAAGAAGGTCAAGCTGGATAATTTTCTGTTGGTATTGGAAACAGAAAGATCAGTTTGGCTTATGGAATTCTCCAAGGACATGAATGAAGGGAAGAGACTGCTCTCCTCTTTCTTCAAAGAAAAAGTGATAAAAAAGCCCACCTCCCTCCCTCCCTCCCTCCCTTCCTAAAGAAACAATTACTGAATCCTATGTGTATACACAATATAAATACGAGGGGGGTGGACTGGAGATTGCAGTTGTTATGCTATCAGTCATGAAAGACACGTAGCGCATCTATTTCCTATGCTTCCCAGATTTACACAGTGTATACTTTTGGATAAAATTATAAACACAGTATGTATTACACTATACCAATTGTTATAGGGCTACTAAGTGTCTACTCAGTTGCAGTGCCCCATGCATGAAGGGCTTGGACTTACCATGATCATGCCATGATTAAGTTCATACTCTGCAGAATAGGGAAGCAACATGGGAAACTGTCCAGTTCATTGAGGGAACTGTTCGGCCTGAGGTGTATTACACCTCATTTAGGATAGACTGGGGTTTTCACCAAAAATACGGAATGCTGGAGTGAAATCAGACTCAACAATAAAGTTTTATTGACTTTCTTGAGTAAAGCTAGTTCCACACACTCACTCACACTCACCTGGTCCCATGCAACCAAGTTGGTTAAACACCTGCTAGGAGCAATGGGAGAAGTCTGTTCTGGACCCAGAAACAACTCAACTCTTTGCTTCACTTGATTTTATATGAAGGTTTGTTGTTGGACAGATTCAGAGACAAGGGTTTTGCACTGCTGGCTTAGGTACTTGAGAAATTAGTCACTTTCCTCCTTGCATTCTGCTACAGTTGCCAGAACCTCAGCATACATTGCTTGTTTCCCCTTTTGATTTCCTGCACTTCCATACATGCAGGCTCCACTTTGAGCTTCTGGCAAATAGTTCATAAATTCATAAAAATGGGTCTGCCTTTGCCTGGTTTACAACAGGTGTTGACTTGGAAATGAGAGTTGAAATGTGCCCCTTGGCTTGTGAAGACAGTAGATAATACTCAGGTTGGAACTGGAGTGTTTTGGGTGTCCTTAATTATCATACCTAATTTGCCCAGTTTATTGAGGGCCCAGAATGCTGAAGTCTTAGGAAATGTGGAGTTCTTGGTGTTCTCTGAGCTTAGTTGTTTGCCCAACTAGGTAACATCATTAGTGCACTTCATCATCAGTGCAAAACTTCAATGCATTTCAGTGCAGTTCATTCCCTTGTTGGGTAATGAAACAATCGCAAGCAAACATGTGGGAGATGGGCGGTGATAAAAATATGATAAATAAATAAATAAACAACCAAGCTCAGAGAACACCAAGGACTCCACAGTTCAACCCTGAGCTATGTGTAGTCTCTTCTATCGGTCTTAGAAAATGACAAAGAATGGATTATACAGGTCCTGGTTTGAGCCTACCAATTCTCTTTGATGACTTTCAGACTCAGCCACAAATATGTGTAAGCATTTCTCTCTTTTTTTTTTCAATAAATTTTATTAAAAGTTTTATAGAGAACATTAAAACTAACACCAACTAAGCATTTATCTTACACACACACACACACACATACTGTATATATAGGCATACTTGAAGATGCCTCTTTGAGGGAGATGATTATTGTATGATTGAGGCTTCACTCAGCTTTTTTAAGTTTAAACTTCTAGAAGATCCATCCTATCAGTTGTGTCCATCAGATGAATAAGTTGTAGAAAGGGAGCGCTGTGGGCATATCTCCTAAACATTACAGAAATCTGATTACGTGATGAAATATATTCGAGTGTGAGCAGTGAATTATAAAACATAGTATTTCAGACCATAGTTGTAATGGACAATCAGATACAATGTGAACTGAAATTCTGAGAAAAAGAGATGGAGAAATTTTATTATGCCAGATACTCCAATGTCCTAACATACTGGGTGACTCTGGGCCAGTCTCTCTCTGCCTAACCCACCTCACAGGGTTTTCGTTTTGGGGAAGATAGAAAGCGGGGAGCATTAGGTATGTACACTGCCTTGAGTTGACCAAAATAAAGGCAGGATAAAAATAGAATAAGCAGAAGAAGGAGAAGGAATCACTCTGCTGTAGTAGATTATTGTAGATATTTTATATTTTGTGCTGGATCACACTCTTCTCATTCCTTTTAAATATTTTCTCTTTTTAGGTCTGAGACGAATGAATCAGCCCAGAAGCTTTATATTTCAGATCAGTGTTTTACTGCTCACTTTATAATGGTAAAGAGCATACTTTAGCTTTTAGCACTTACTGTTCTTGTGATAATATTGAAGTCAACATTGAATCACTCTTTGGGTACGTTAAAAATGCTGCAGAGTGTAAGTTGCTGAGCTGGGCATTCATAGAGTCTAATGGAAGGTGTACTACAAACTAAAACAGTTCCATATAAGGAGAGTGGTAAATATGACTATGTTCTCTGTTTCATTTCTCTTTTACTGCTCGCCCATATCTGTATTGTTTGATATTCAGTCTGAACAGTAGCTTAGGAAATAACTTTAGTATAAAGCTGATTACAAAAGACACAACTTTTTTTTTAGGATTTTGATTACTATTTTTTAAACTCATCTGAATAGAAGCATCTGTGGTGTAAAGGAGGTACGGTAGACACTGACAAAAAAAGCATGGGTCTAAGAAGAGAGTGGATACCAGAAATACTGAATACAGGAATAATGAAGGGGAAAATTACAAGCAGGACTGAGAGACAGTCAGGACTCTGGACTGTTATTTAGAAACAAATTTAGAAAAATGAACAAATGTAGGATTGGGAACTGATAATCTTAAAAGTGCATTAAGGGTAAGATTCTTAGGACTACCAGATCTCAAACTATCTAATTACAGTATTAATTAAGGAATGTAAATATTAACTTGATAGATTAATAAAAGGATATGTAATAAGTGTGTTCTGTTATAAAAACTGGCCAAGCTCTAAGTAAGGATAGTTTGGGACTTGATTTTTTAAAAAAGAGTGATAATCCTGTTTTAACTGATTATATAATAATACTGTTACATGGACAAACACACTTCATTATTCCCACCAAAAAAACATTTTTTAGAAGATGGTTTCCAGTTTGGTTGTTTAGTGTTAGTGCCAGGATGAGTTGATTAGAAATGTTAATACAAATTAACATTTGCAGTGGTTCTCCTTTCTCTGTGGCCAGTTCCAATTAGAGTTGACAGGGGTGAGAGGTTATGTGCACACTGCCTCACTTGTGAAGTGTCACAGGGCTCGACTTTCTCTCTCCCTTTGTTTATCATCTACATGAAACCGCTGGGGGAGGTCATCTGCCAGTTTGGGATCAGGTATCATGAGGAGGCTGATGATAACCAATTATTTATATGCTGTCAAGGTGATGCACGAGAATGGCCATCAGATTGGAAAACATCAACTTATATCCCCATACCAAAAAAGGGAAACACTAAAGAATGTTCAAACTATTCAACAGTGGCACTCATTTCATATGCCGGTACGGTAATGCTCAAGATCCTGCAAGGTAGACTTCAGCAATTCATGGAGCGAGAATTGCCAGATGTACAAGCTGGGTTTAGAAAAGGCAGAAGAACTAGGGACCAAATTGCCAATATCCGCTGGATAATGGAAAAAAGCCAGGGAGTTTCAGAAAAACATCTATTTCTGTTTTATTGACTATTCTAAAGCCTTTGACCTTCAGCAAAGGATCGTTACCTTGTCGTGGTGCTGGAGCTTGAGCACCTCAATGATGCCATGAGCTAAACCGTGAAGGGCCACCCAAGACGGGAAGGTCATGACAGAGAGGTCAGACTAAATGTGATCCCTGGGGAAGGTATGGCAACCCACCCCAGTATTCTTGCCGTGAAAACTAAATGGATCAGTACAACCAGAGATATGTCGGTATACCATCGGAAGATGAGACCCCCAGGTCGGAAGATGGTCAAAATGCTACTGGGGAGGAACAGAGGATGAGCTCAACTAGCCCCAGACGTGATGACGCAGCTAGCTCAAAGCCAAAAGGACGGCTAGCGGCCGACGTTGCTGGTGGTGAACGGCGAATCCGATGTTCTAAGGATCAACACACCATTGGAACCTGGAATGTAAGATCTATGAGCCAGGGCAAATTGGATGTGGTTATTGGTGAGATGTCAAGATTAAAGATAGACATTCTGGGCGTGAGTGAACTGAAATGGATTGGAATGGGCCACTTCACATCAAATGACCACCAGATCTACTACTGTGGACAAGAGGACCACAGAAGAAATGGAGTAGCCTTCATAATTAATAGTCAAGTGGCTAAAGCAGTGCTTGGATACAATCCAAAAAACGACAGAATGATCTCAATTCGAATTCAGGGCAAGCCATCTAGCATCACAGTGATCCAAATATACGCCCCAACCACAAATGCTGAAGAAGCTGAAGTAGAGCAGTTCTATGAGGATCTGCAGCACCTACTGGACAACACGCCTAAAAGAGATGTTATTTTCATCACAGGAGACTGGAATGCTAAGGTGGGCAGTCAAATGACACCTGCAATTACAGGTAAGTATGGCCTGGGAGAACAAAATGAAGCATGACATAGGCTGATAGAATTTTGCCAAGACAATTCACTCTGCATAACAAACACTCTCTTCCAACAACCTAAGGGACGGCTTTATACATGGACTTCACCAGATGGACAACACCAAAATCATATTGATTACATCCTTTGCAGCCAAAGGTGGCGGACATCTGTACAGTCGGTAAAAACAAGGCCTGGAGCTGACTGTAGTTCAGATCACGAACTTCTTTTTGCACAATTTAGGATCAGACTAAAGAGATTAGGGAAGACCCACAGATCAGCTAGATATGAGCTCACTAATATTCCTAAGGAATATGCAGTGGAGGTGAAGAATAGATTTAAGGGACTGGACTTAGTAGATAGGGTCCCGGAAGAACTCTGGACAGAAGTTGGCAGCATTGTTCAGGGGGCGGCAACAAAATACATCCCAAAGAAAGAGAAAACCAAGAAGGCAAAATGGCTGTCTGCTGAGACACTAGAAGTAGCCCAAGAAAGAAGGAAAGCAAAAGGCAACAGTGATAGGGGGAGATATACCCAATTAAATGCAAAATTCCAGAGGTTAGCCAGAAGAGATAAGGAATTATTTTTAAACAAGCAATGCGTGGAAGTGGAAGAAGACAATAGAATAGGAAGGACAAGAGACCTCTTCCAGAAAATTAGAAACATTGGAGGTAAATTCCAGGCCAAAATGGGTATGATCAAAAACAAAGATGGCAAGGACCTAACAGAAGAAGAAGAGATCAAGAAAAGGTGGCAAGAATATACAGAAGACCTGTATAGGAAGGATAACAATATCGGGGATAGCTTTGACGGTGTGGTCAGTGAGCTAGAGCCAGACATCCTGAAGAGTGAGGTTGAATGGGCCTTAAGAAGCATTGCTAATAACAAGGCAGCAGGAGACGACGGCATCCCAGCTGAACTGTTCAAAATCTTGCAAGATGATGCTGTCAAGGTAATGCATGCTATATGCCAGCAAATTGAGAATACACAAGAATGGCCATCAGATTGGAAAAAGTCAACTTATATCCCCATACCAAAAAAGGGAAACACTAAAGAATGTTCAAACTATTGAACAGTGGCACTCATTTCACATGCCAGTAAGGTAATGCTCAAGATCCTGCAAGGTAGACTTCAGCAATTCATGGAGCGAGAATTGCCAGATGTACAAGCTGGGTTTAGAAAAGGCAGAGGAACTAGAGACCAAATTGCCAATATCCGCTGGATAATGGAAAAAGCCAGGGAGTTTCAGAAAAAGATCTATTTCTGTTTCTGTCGATCGGAAGGTCGGCGGTTCGAAACCGCGCGGCGGGGTGAGCTCCCGTTGCTCGTCCCAGCTCCTGCACACCAAGCAGTTCGAAAACATGCAAATGTGAGTAGATTAATTGGTACCGCTTCGGCGGGAAGGTAACGGCGTTCCGTGAGTCATGCTGGCCACATGACCCGGAAGTGTCCCTAGGGACAACGCCGGCTCTAAGGCTTAGAAACGGAGATGAGCACCGCCCCCTAGAGTCGGACACGACTGGACTTTACGTCAAGGGAAACCTTTACCTTTACCTAAAGCCTTTGACTGTGTGGACCATAACAAATTGTGGCAAGTTCTTAGTGGTATGGGGATACCAAGTCATCTTGTATGCCTCCTGAAGAATCTGTATAACGACCAAGTAGCAACAGTAAGAACAGATCACGGAACAACGGACTGGTTTAAGATTGGGAAAGGAATACGGCAGGGCTGTATACTCTCACCCTACCTATTCAACTTGTATGCAGAACACATCATGCGACAAGCTGGGCTTGAGGAATCCAAGGCTGGAGTTAAAATCTCTGGAAGAAACATTAACAATCTCAGATATGCAGATGATACCACTTTGATGGCTGAAAGTGAAGAGGAATTGAGGAGCCTTATGATGAAGGTGAAATAAGAAAGTGCAAAAGCTGGGTTGCAATTAAACCTGAAAAAAACCAAGAAAAAAACCAAGCTGGCACCCCGCTTGATTGATAACTGGCAAATAGAGGGAGAAAACGTAGAGGCAGTGACAGACTTCATCTTTCTAGATGCGAAGATTACTGGAGATGCTGACTGCAGCCAGGAAATCAGAAGAGTTTTAATAAGAAATTAAAAAGCACATAAGTCGTCTGCTATTATACTTAATAGTACAACAATATTAATAATCCCAATTTTAATAAACCCAAAAAACAAGGACAATTCAAAACAGTAATGCCATATCTTTAAAAGGGAATAGCATCAATCAAATCCTTAAAGCAAGATGAACATTCTTCAACCCTTATCCCACTTCAAAATAAACCAAAGCAGTCACATATCCACACAATATGCACAGAGCTTTCCTCTTAAAAGAGACAAACAGCCCAACTATCCCCCTCAAAGATTCCAGGTTCTTTTCATGGCATTTCACCAGGAGATCAATTTTACTTATGGCGTACAGATCTGGTTCCAAGGACTTTCCATTTTTAATCTTCAATGGGTTGCATTTCCCCATGCAAAAGTAGTGTGCGATCTGGGGGTTCAGTTGGACTCACAGCTCCTACTTGAAGAGCAGGTGGCAGCTGTGACTAAGAAAGCCTTTGTGGATATTTACTTGTGTGCCAGTTGTGCGCATTCTTGGGCCAGGAGGTTCTTCAGACAGTCACTCATGCCTTGGTCACCTCTTGATTGGATTACTGTAATGTGCTGTAGATAGGGGTGACCATGAAGACCACTTGGAAGCTATAGCTGGTCCAGAATGCAGTGGTATGGGCAGTGATGGGCTTGTCACAGTATGCACGCATGCCCCTACTGCTTCACAAGCTGCACTAGTTGTCAGTTGGCTGTACCTCCTCCTCCTCTTTATATTTCAGTGAATTAGGGAGATGTTTGAGCTGCTTCTTGACTTTAAAAATGTTTCATCCTCCTTTACCTAGGCAACAGTTTCTGCAAATCTCCGTCAAAGTCATCCTCCTTACTCTCTATAATAGGTATGCTTCATAGGTATGTTGTGGAGAAAATTGAAATAACAATAATAATATAGTAATACAGTTAACTCTCTTTGAATGCTGCAAGCTGGTTAAATATGTCTTATTTCATGTTGCTCTTGGCTCAAGCTGACTATCATGGGAAACTAAATACAGGAAATATTGTTTCTGTTTTACTTTGTATATTCTGCTTAATTTTGTTGCTCAGTGCCCAGAGTTTTCAAGAATTGGGGGTAGTTATAAATGTTAAATAAATGAATAAATAATTAAACCAAATAAAAATGTTGTCATATTGGTCTGTTGTACTGTGAACTAAACATAAAGTGCATTACTTGTCAAAGAAAACAAAATTAAGCACATTCTTATATAATTATATCTATCTTCCCAGATCATTTCTAAAATAAATATAGATGACTCTAGTTCATTTCTAAAATAAATATAGGTGACTCAATTAGAAGTATTAATGTAATACTAAATGTGTCAAAACTATAATTATATTATTTTTATATGGTTTTGGATGTAATTTGATCTGTATAATTAGTTATAAGCACTAGCACAAGTAGTGATTAATATTATTGGATTAGATACAGTTTTGTTTTCCCAAATAACTAGTGTTATCAACAAACAGCTATTTTGTTTAATCTTATTATAGAAATATTAGTACAGTTAATTAAGAAAAATAAGAATATATAAGATCTTAATATAAAAAGAGAACATATTTGTAATTAATTTGTTTACATATGATAGGGTTATTTTTCTTAAAAACTCCATTATATATTTCACTTGTAGTTTGATTACATAAATGTTATGCAGTAGCATGTTGAAATTTTGATATATCTTCTGCTATACCAGTTAATTTTTCTAGAGAATCACAGAAACACTCCCTAGAAGTTATTAATCTTCATATCAATCAGATTTTTTTTGTAATTATTACAAAGAATTGGAAACAATTATTTAAAAAACATAATTATAATCTCTTTTGCATTAAATTAAACTGGAACTTAACTCATAGCAGCAGAATTCATTATTGCTGCTTGGTAGAATAACTGCAGTTAATGTAACTATTCTCATTAAAGTCCTATTTTATTTTAAACCCTTCCATTTTCACTGCCTACTACTTAACCTGCGTATGTATAAAATTATTTTCATTTATTATCATAAGTAATCTAGGATTGGACAAGTATAAAAATTATGCTGAATGCTTAGATATACTGAATTTGGAATATCGTTTTAAAGTCGTTTAAAGACAATCAATTCATACAATTAGAATTTTTTTTACAAATGTTCAGAAGGTACAAATGGAGGTAACATTAGACTCCTGAACAACTAACAGCACCATTCCTTGCTCACAATCAGAAACTAAGAGCTGCCATTTGAAATATTTACTTACAACTCTCTCCAGATGTTTTAACAAGATTAAAACAATTACTTTCTCCTGACCTATCTCCATTTTTTTATTGTCTGATCAATCAGCATTTAATGAAGATAAATTTATTCTAGACTTATTCTAGATCTGAGTTTTGAACTTCGTTAATCTTATGGGAACTTCCTATAGCACAGACTTCCTTAATATCTATTTAAGTAAGCCACTATGAAGATAATACATAGAAGGCATTGCACTCTTTAAAAATACATATTAAAATTGCTGTATGAACTGCATTTTGATACGGATATAAACAGATTGGTTCATATAGTGGCTATATCCACTGAATTGTGTTTGTGGTTGATACTTTCTGAAGAAATAGAGAAAAGTGCCCAATGGTCTTTTTACAACGAATCCTGTTGTTAGTCTACTGTCCGTTTTCCTTAATGTTTATAAATCAATGCAACAAAAGAAACTAATTTTTTATTGCTAGTTTTATTATGGAAAAAGAAACTGGAAAACTAAAATACTGTACTTGTCCACACAAAATCTACGTCTGTAGGCAATCTGCAAGTAAGCAGCAAGTTCAGTCAGGTCTTCCATCCACTGAATAAATGGGGCCATACATTTATCTTTCCAATGCTGCAATATCAGTCTTTTGGATGTAGTAAGGTCCCAGAGAATCCATTTACATTGTCCAGATGTCAAATTCTATGTACTAAGTATATAGTTCAGAAGAATATTATCCTCTGAGGATTTTAGCTTTTGTCGCACAATCATATTTATATAGTCCACTACTTTCTCCCAAAACTTAGTAAGTATAGGACATTGTAAAAGTATATTAAATTTAGTCAATTTAGCATGGGAAAAGGGGTCAAAACTTCTTTTATTAGACATCACATTCCATAATTTTCTAACTGACACAATTGTTTCCATAGATACTAGAATTCTAATGTATTTTGATCCTAATACTGTCTATCCCACCAAAGGTGCTATATATGTATACTCCAAAGTTGCCCAAATCAGAAAATTAACACCAATTTTTGGTTTCCAGTATTTAATACCTGACAGTAGATAAGCATGATGATATAGCTCCAGATTCAGAAAACTGAATCATCCTTCATTAATTGGTAATTGCATTTTCTGTAAAGATATTCTTGGAATTGAAGAACTCCATAGAAATTTTCTAAATAAAGAATTTATTTTCTGAAAATACTTTTCAGATATATGAACTGGGATTCCTCTCAGAATATAAATTAATCTGGAAATAATATTCATTTTGAGAGCATTCATCTTTCCCCGAAGGTTGAGGTTTAATGACTCCCATCTATCCATATCTAAAGAAACCTCTTTTCATATTTTATTTATATTAGCTTGTACTAACTGAGTTATATCTTTTGGTATGCACGTACCTAAATATTTAATGGATTCAGTACAAATACGGAATTGATATTCCTTAAATGGATGGGTAATTAAATTTTCACCTACTGGCATCAATTCCAATTTGGACCAGTTATTAAAATATCCTGCTAGTTTACTAAAGGCATCTGTCATTTGCATCAACACTGGAATAGTAGTATGAGGTTTAGTAATAAGCAAAAGAATATCGTCTGCAAATAAAACCAATTTAGGTTCAACTGCATAATGTACTACTCTGTAAATCTCCTTATGTTGTCTAATAGCACAAGCCAAGGGTTCCATGCAAATACTGAAAAGCAAGGGTGAAAGTGGACATCCTTGTCTAGTTCCTCTAAATAATGGGGAAGTAGCAGAAAGAATACCATTAACCTTTACTTTAGATGTGGGTGACTCATATAATATCTTAAATCATTTTATAAATTTCAAAGGAAATCCAAACCTGTTTAGTGTAGCGAACATGTACTGTCTTTATATTTTGTCAAAAGCTTTTTCCGCATCTAAAGATAAAATTACAAATTGGTCTTTATTTTTATTCAAGTCTATTAAGTCTATTCAAGTCTATTAAGTCGGAAGGTCGGCAGTTTGAAACTGCGTGGCGGGGTGAGCTCCCGTTGTTAATCCCAGCTCCTGCTCACCTAGCAGTTCGAAAACATGCAAATGTGAGTAGATCAATAGGTACCGCTTCGGTGGGAAGGTAACGGCGTTCCGAGTCGTCATGCTGGCCACATGACCCGGAAGTGTCTATGACAACGCCGGCTCCAAGGCTTAGAAACGGAGATGAGCACCGCCCCCTAGAGTCGGATTAGACTGGACTTTACGTCAAGGGAAACCTTTACCTTTACCTATTAAGTCTACAACTAACCTAATGTCTGTTGCTTGCCTAGTTTTTATAAACCTTGCTTGATCATTCTTAATAACAAATGGTATCACTTGCTGTAATCTATTGAATATTTGTCTTGTTATTCTACATTTTTGTTTTGAATTTATTTTTGAAGGAAGAGGTAGTTGTACTTCATATTTTGATTTGAACTGATGAGCAGACTTCGTAGACTTTTTAAAATGCAGTGTCTTTATTAGGTAAAAACATGAGATATCCCATGCAATATTACCCATAGCCACGCGATACTATTGGATTTAATAATGTATATGACTTTCTGATTTTGCATATACAGTATCTCTAATTCAAAATTATCAGTGTTAGAAACAGTTTAGTTGCCTTGAATTTCCAACCAAAACAATAAAAATTCTAACAGCTCTGCAAGCTCATTTCAGGATTACAAATTTCCAGAATTCTTGAAAAGAAGCCAAAATTATATTAGCTCAGTGAAGTCCCTAAATACTGCAGTATCAGTAATAATTAATGATTGGAATAATAACACAAGCTGCTGTGTCTGAAGCTGCAAATGTAGCGAGTGCTATACAACAGAGCACATAAAGAGAACAACAATATATTTTTGTCTCCATTTTTCGCCAGGTATAAGTCGGCTTTTAAAGAAGATCTCTTCCGGTGGTGTTCTTGCCCATAAATTTTATGGTTCCATTCCAAACATTACCTATCGGTATAAGAAATAATTGCAGATTGTTGCAAATCATCAGGCAGAATATGACAGAATAATAATAATAAATTGCAGCAGCAAAAAAGAATCTGTTCAGCAGGAAGGATTCTTCTCATAGGGTTGTGTCCAAATAATCTCATAAGACTATAGTAAACAATATCAAGCATGTCATCTGACTAGCCCCAGCGTCACCCTTAACATCCTTAGAGAGAGACTTGCTTGTCTCTTAACTGCCTCTCTAGTGGTTTTTGCTTTTTAACACCTGTGACCAAAAGCAACAAGGAGAGATGGTGCTTGTCTTAAACCTCCTTAAATTATTTAATGCCATTTTTTCAGAGGTGATTTAAAATTTATACAATCACTTAGTTAGAATGTTATGTTCAGACCCTTCATTTTCTGGTATTAGGGATTTTTGCTTGATGTGAAAGAGTGAGAGGCATCATAGTTCATGCAGGAATAAGTAGGACCTTCCTAAGAATCGCTGCCTCTTTTAAGCATTAACAAAGACCAGAGGCAGCAATGCTGCTTACAGCAATAGTGTATTTGTGTCATGCCAAATAATGAGGTGAGCCACATCCCCTAGGAAATTGTACTCTGTAGGGCAAAGCTAATTAATACTTCCTTTCTAGAAGTCCATAAATTTATGTTCATTTTAGAAGATAGATGAAACCAAGAAAAAAGAGGGGAAGAAGAATCAGCTCAGTTTGCAAATGAGATAAAAAAAGCTTGCATAGGACCAGAATCACAAAGGAAAAAGCAGATATTTTGCTTTTATAGGACTTGGGTGTCTAAACATAAGACTTTACAAATGCATTTTAATAACTAGTTATTGAATTGGATTTTTAGAAGATTTCAATTCTAGTGTTCTTCTAAAACTAAACAATTTAAAAATCAGATGTTAATGTAATACATTCATATTAGATCTCCAAATCATCTCTTGAATTTGAAGGCTTAAAGACCAGCTAAGGAACCCCAGTTCTCTGAAAAGTTGTCGTCTTCCCTCTAGAGAATGATATGGCAAGGGTTAAACCAAACTGATCTTAGCTGTTGGCCCCAGAACAAGCAACTGCAATGAGATTGCTGCTTGTTCCATGCCAGAACAACACAACACTGTTTGAACTACTATGGAGAGAGGGAGGAGGAGGCAGATGCTGAAAGAGTTACTGGAGAACCTCACATCAATTCATGGACAGAAACAATGTGAGAATCAAATTGTTAAAGAGTTAATCAGAAGCATGGATTTTCACCTCTTGTCAGTTTTTGTGAGGTATACCAGGCAAGAAACACAGCCAGATGAGCTGATTCTACTTTATTGTAAGGTTACGTTAACAGAATCTTGCAAATCTAAAAGTACATTTCTCCCCTGTCCCCTTTACAGCTCAAGAAACTAGGAAAGGTCCCTTCTGAGCTGCTTGCCCTGCCCACATTCCTGCTGTGCACTAAGCTGCCTTTTATCTGACCATTCCTTTGACTGTGCCTCTTTGCCCTGTCTCCCAGGGTCATTCCCACATACCATTACACCTCTCAGGCGAGCTTTTAAAAAGAGAAGCAGGCCAGCTCCATTTTGCTTCTTTCTTTTGTCCTGCTGCAGCTCTTTCCCAGTGAAAAGCAGGTGAAAAAAGAAGTCCAAACATGTAGAATTCCAGACTGGAGGTCAGGGAATTATTCAACACACTGGAGACCAGTGGAACGAGATGTGGTATAAGGATCTTTTTAATGGAATTTGATCTGTGCTGTGATACTTTGTTCTTTGTGTGTATGTTGTGGAACATCTTGGACAGAGAGAGCAGTCTGTGGATGGTTCTTTTGGAAAACGATACACCACTGATAAAAAGAGTAGTGTCATCTTCCCTGTGTTTCCAGGAAGGCTTTCATTATACAAAATGGCTTAATAAAGATAATAATTATTTCTTATCACTTAAATGTTATTACTTATACGATAGATCTATGTGTCTATTCCTACATGCGTTCCTATGCAGTCCTTTCCTCCTTTGTCTTAGAAGTATGCTTGCCTGAGTGATGACTAATTCTTTAACCACAGTTTAGCCACCTTGGAGTTAATTGGCTTCTGTTGCTTGCCAGTGTTCTGATATTATCAGCTCAACACTGCTGGCTGCAGTTCTGTAGTGCTGCCAAAATATTGGCTTTGCAAAGTCTTCCAGTCTGTGTTGTGGAGGTGAGGAGCTACTGCCTGGCTGTCAGTGTCTCTCCTGCAGGGGAGTGGCTGCCAGGCTCTGCGTCGCCTTTCAGCTATTCTGCTGTTGAGTTGCTGGAATCCATGCCCACTCCTCCTTTCCCATCAGTCCCTTTCTGGGCTGTACATTATCCTGGTGTCTGCTCCTCTCTCTCCCAATAGGAACTTCTTCCTGTCTTGTTCTCCCACACAGTAAAAGTCTTCTTCCAACTCAGATACTAATGGTATCTTCCTTTTATGGAAGGCTCTCCTTCCACACCATTAGCAGAGATCAGTGTCTTCAGAAGCAATTGATCATTTCTCTCTTCCCCCCCCCCCCCATCCTCTTGGGCTTTCCAACTTCCTTATAGTTCTTTCTTCTTGAGATACATACTACAACTTGAACTCTTCACGGATCAGTGACACTTATTCTGTAGAAAATGTGTACTCCTGTCAGGTCAAGCTCCTGGAGGGATGAGGAATACCACTTGCCTCCCGAGTAAACCAGGGCAGAAAGGTGTTTTTTGGGAAAAAACATTTTCAACATAAATGAAAATGTTTTAATTGTTGTAGAAATCAACGGGTAAGTATGTGGTGGCAGCATTCCTTGATCATTACTTTTTGGAGTAGCTGGGAGGATATAACAGGGTTATGGGTGGAGGATTTAGAGACCCCCTCAGAGGAGCTTGCTAGGTCCAGTTGATCACAGCAAGTGCATGATTGTGTCCCATTAATGTAATAATGAAGAAAAATACCAGTTGTTAGGGCAATAAGCACAAATTGCCAGGATGGGCAGATTAAATTGGTTGTAAATGCTTCTTAACTTTATTCAGGCTTTTTTGTAATGACCATCTCTTTCCTTAGAGGTGAGGATTTGTGACTACCCAGAAATTGTTGAATCACAACCCCTAGAAGCCCCAGTCAGCATGACTAATTGTGAAAGATGTTGGGAGTTACAGTTCATCTTCTTGAAGAACCGATTTGTATTGTACTTTCTGTATTTTGTCTTTAATGCCTTATATTCTTGTTTGCTGAGTTTTGAAAGTTCACAGTTACTGATTAAGGAGCAGTAGGATTTTGGTTCAAGGGATTTTGGATTTGGGTGCAAGAGTAGCTCCACACATCGCATATTGTATTAGTCTGAGTCTCCGGTGTATGAACAGCAGTGACTAGGTCCTTTCTATTTAGCAAAGAGCATAATTCATGGTAATAATAAGTCCTGGCCTCAGAGATCACTTGGAGTTCCAATCAGAATTCTATGATCACCTCCAGGCTTCATATCCATTTAAAATGTGCATTCCATTTATAACAGGTAGACTCCACAGTTTCTGTGCCTGAAAACCACATATCCATAATTTCTCAGAGTTCAATCTCATTGCTACATTAAGGATTAACAAAATTGTATTCCTACCTCTCTCTTGCTGGAGGTCGTCCATTAGTGGCCAGGCATATATAATTATAGTATGTGAAAAGCTTATCTAACTAAAAACTTGAAATATAAATGAAAATGTTTTAATTATTGTAGAAATCAACTAGTAAGTATGTTTAGAAAATATGCAAACTACAAATGGTGAATTTAATTGAAGTCAATAATTTAAACCAGACTTAAATCACAGGTTAGATCAGCAATTTAAGCAGTCAGTTTAAAATTATGATAAGGCCGCTCTCAAACTATTAACTTTTGAAGTAAACAAAAACAATACTGTAAAAGAGATTATATTGAAGCTAGACAATGACATATTTTACTGCGATAAATTCGTACTTCAAATTCAAATCATCCAGAAGCTGGATAAGTATTTCATGCTGTGTTTAATTGGTCAGTAACTTATCAACTGCAGGTTTCTGGAACTTAGTGAATATAGCAAGCATGTCAGCTTTCAGCAAGTATTTGCAGACAGATTGTGTCTTCTGCTCCCCGCTATGCATCAGCTGACTAGTATGGAAGCTAATCCAAAGAAACATATTGAAAATTTAAGATCCAGATTACAATGCTATATTTTTAGCAAAATATGTATCTTGCAGAATTCCCTTGAAGGAGGGGAATACATTCTACAACTAGCAATAACAGCCAATTAATTAACAATGTTGTCCACACTCAAGGTAGCCCTGCTTATTTTAAACTGTCCATATTCTACACACCACATAGTCCCTTCTTACTGTGTATTAGAAAGTTTCTGTTAAGCCTTTTTCTCCTTCGGCCTTTTCCTGAAGACCTGTTTTCCACCTGTGCTTCTTTCTGAATTCATTCTTCTTCCATCTTCCAAGCCTTTAGATTTCTTCCTTTAAAATTACTGCTGAATTCATCCCAGTCCTCAGTTTACCTTTGTATAACTTACAGTATCTTTAGCCAAACTGACCATTTGCTTTAACACAGAGAAGTTGGTTGCCTGCCATTTACTTCGAAGGACTGCCAGCAAAGCAAAACTGCAGCTGCAAAGGCCACCTAAGAAAGCTTTGAAGAAGCCATGTGGAGCTTCAGGAGGATGAACTACTTCAGTGGGTTGGGGAGGGGCACCTCATTCATGCCAGGGTTCTTTGTGAAGGGTCCGTTTTAATGTTTTACATGGCCTTAATAAATAACTTTGCTCTCTGAGTAAACAAATCAATGAAGAAAAACAAACAGGAAAATAGAAAGCCAGAGGTAATGGGGAGAGCTAGTAGCTACTATTTTATGTATGTTAATTGCACATAAATAAAGTATGCAAAATGTTTGATGGATGGAACCTTCCCAATTGTAGGATACATCCTCCACTGTTCTGGAAAAACAAGGATGAAGGTGAAAAGGTTAGTCTTAGTCTGATAAAGCAGAAAATGATCTTTTACAGACCTATTCCTTAAAGGATGGTTTTTTTCATGTTGGGAATCTGTCTCTAAGGGTGGAGTTTTATAGTTGTGGACAATTTTATCACTAAAGGCATGGACAGCTTTATGAAGAACATGGTCAATACTATACATATATCTCAAGCAACAGAAGTCCCAGAGAAGGTGGGGTGGGGGAAGAGGAGAGTCAGGCTAGCTTAACTTCTGTTCTAGAAAAGTTGGTGGAAAGAATTATTAAAGATAAATGATCAGGTAGGATTACCAAGCACATTGGATATAGATTTATTACATAGATAAGCACAATAATTAGATATTGCTTATTTGTTCTTTCAAAGGCATTTTGACAAAGTTCCTTACCAAAAACTCCTGAGCTATCATAGTCATTACACAGTAAGAGGAGAAAAATGCCCGTATCAAATAACAGAACAGAAATAAAAAGAGAGTTGTTGCACTGGAAAGGTATAAACAAGGGGTACTCCAGGGATCTATATTGGGCTTCATGTTTTTAAACATGTTCGTAAATGATCATGAGTTACATAAAATTAGCAATAAGGTTTCTGGTGACAGCAAATTATTAAAAAAAAATTTTTTTTTTAAGTTTCATGTATCAGCCGGGCCTAACCTTGTCTTCATAGCACAACAGATGGGTCTGGGAGCAGATAAAAAGTACTTTGCTTATTCATAACCAGATTCAAGCTCAGTTATGATTCAGATGATGCTGTTAACTCCTGTGCTTATGAGCAGAATTGTTTCGTTATGCTTTCCCCACTTAGCCTTGGCAAACACTGGGTATGCTGCTTAGTATGCTTCTTGCTTCTACAGAACTTTAAAACAAAAATGGAAATGAAGCACTCCAAAAGACCTGAAACTAGAGAATGGTAAAATAGTGCTGGAGGAGGAAAAAAAATCTGATTTACATTGAAAAGATATGAAATAGTCATGAGTGACTAGCTCAGGAGTTCTCAAAATGGTTATATCGCCCAGGAGTTCACAAACAAGCTTGAGGACACAGCTGCCCATGGCAGGACTCATATGTGCCTATCCTGTTTTAGTTCCTGGCCCAGGCCGCCACCTCTGCACATGCCCAGAAAGATGGTGCTGGGTTATTCCAACACTGCAGCTCCAGCCTCCTTGAGTGACCCAGGCTAAATATAGCCTTGGCAGCAGCAAGCAGAAAATGTTAGCAGAGCGGCTGAGCCTGCCTCAGTCTGAGGATGAGGCTGTGTGTCTTCATGCTCCATGTGCCCAGGTTGGTATGTGTGCACTCAGCCGCACACCACCCTCATTCCTTGGATGATGTGGAATGATCATCCTTGGTGTGATTTTTGTCACACCCAGGGACTTGGGCTGAATGGCAAAAAATGAATCTAAGAGCAAGGGTTGTTTCAAAATAAGTAAGGAAGATGACCTTCTTCCCTAAGTTTGCCAGAAGAGTGTTTATGCATCCTAGAGCAGATGAGTAGATTAATCTGCATTTTCTTTTTTTTCCTCTATCTTCCCTTATTGTATCATAATTATTTTTAGGTACCAATTGCTCTTCATTAGATTCACCTCTTCCTTCTCTTCCTCTTCCTCCCTCCACCCAATACAGCAATGATTAAAATATTGTACATTTTGTTGTCTGTGTATACATTCTTGCCTATCTCTGGCCCATTCTCTTCTCAGAATCAGTTGATTTTTTTCCCAATTTCACTTCTCCTCAAATGGTAATATTTTCCATTTTATCATTTTGAGATACTTCAGCTGTATGTGTGTGTCTGCGCACGCACATGCACAATTGTCCACTTGCCCTTTTGGTGGCCAAGGATTCTGTAAGTGTGTCACATGTCCAAAGTTTCTTAGAAGAAAAATACCTCCAGGATTAGTTTCAATTGGAGTTGGCAACCCTTGGTTGATAAGATATGGAAGGTGGAGATTGCGCAGGATTTGTGTTTGTATATGCATGTGTGTTCTTTTTTTCTTTTCCATCAAGTCTAGGGCTGTGCTAGCCAGTGACTTTTGGTATGACATCTAGTATATCAATATTTCTTTTTTTTTTTCATGATGGAAGAGGCAGTCATACTAATGCATTTATTATTTTAAGAAATCCTTCACACAACTATTTCCACTCTGTCTTTCCAGAACAAGCACTAAAGCTGTTGCTCCATTTGTATGCTGTATAGAGCAGTTGTGAGCCTTCCATCTACCCATGATACCCATATGTAGCAAATGATCTTGCCTCGGATAAGTTGCTCTGTGTTGATAGGAAAGGCAGCAACTGACATTCTAGTTCTCTCATCAGTTTCTAGAATTAGTAGTCAAGTAACTTTTGAGACAAGCTTAATTCCCCCTGGATGTCATGGAAATATCCATGCAGTTTTGTCCTCAACAATATAAAAGTGCTTTGCTATTGCCCTCTTCCAGGAGATTATTTCAGCTTCCCAGTCCAACCCTCAGCTCTTTAATTTCCTGGTACAATAGTCTCCCATTTAAGTACTGACCATGTCATCTCTTTCTTAGTTTAGAAAATTCCAAGAATTTTCAGCAATGGCTATGCTGGCTAAAATATTCTGGGAACTGAAGTCCACATATCTGGAGAGCACCTAAAAATACTGCCAATGTTTATCAGTGTGTGCATATACTCCCACCTTTCACCATGAGAAACACATTCTCAGTTGCTCCATAATTATTTGTCTCTCTCTGTGTGTGTATACACAGATGTGATCCTGAAGCTAAACAGATCCTAAACACTATAGCTGAGCAGCACGACTGCATGGACTACTACTTTGAGCTCTCACTTAAGTTTGATTTGCATAATCTACATTGACATGTGATTTAAAAAGCCCCTTGTAATATTGATTCAATGTGCCCAGATCCCCTGAGAAAGCTGAACTATTTATTTCATCTTATACATTCAGTAGGTTGTGCATGTCAAATTGGTGTTGTGAATTAGTTTTGCTTGTCATGCCTAATACTTCCCTGTTCATACTTACTAAATAAAAGTATAGTAACAGAGAGAGGAAACAGGAAAACAATGGAGAACACAGGTTGGGTGGAGCACAGGCAGATGTAGTTACAGCTATGCTTTGCATATAAATTGTTTCACTGGCCAAATCCAAAAGGTTGTGGCAGGAGCAGCCCACCTGCAAAAGTTGAACATGGATATCTTTCACAACAAGGACTTGAGTTTAAAACTATTAGTCAAGTGGTCCAAAAATTAGAGGTGATTTTGTAGTCTTCCAGTTTTATCCACAGTCCAAAATGTACTTGTTTTTAAAAGAGATAAAGTACATTCTCTTTTGCAATAGAAACTGAAAGCAGAAACAATTCTGCAAAGTTTTAAATGTTGAGATCAATGTTACATTCTTAAAAGTATAATGGTGACGTTAATCAGCTAGGCATACAAGGTTAATACTCATTATCAATTTACAATTAAGCCTTCACAAAGGCAAGCTAATACAGCTCATTGTGAGAACAGAGCTATTTACATTTATTTTCTTCATATTTTCTTCCCTAAATATTGACATTAATGTTATGCTTATTATTTATAACACATACTTGGTTTCTCTGTAACTTCCATTGTCTGCATTCCTTTTAGAAAGTGGCAATAACATTTTGCTTTAAAATTCTGCTGTTTAATATTTTTCTGGGAATAAATAATTTTGTCTACCAGAAATAAGTTCTGTTGAATTTAGTGATGCTTACTCCCAGATTAGTAGACAGACTGACCGTCAGTGGGATAATATTAAAGCCAAAAATGTGAATTTCTTCAATGGGTAAGAATAGCTTTTAATTAAATCTGCACAGAGATGAGTACTACTGACTGTTGGTTTGAGCATGCTGCCCTCTGTCTACTATATATGTGTGTGTGTGTGTGGGTAAAAAACTGTTTTTTATAGATTTCACTCCCTCCCCCTGCCCCCCCCCCCCGTGTTGCAGATGTTTCAAAAGCCTTGGTGATACTCCCATCCATTACAAAAGTCTGAGTTTGGAATTCCATGGGGAAGCATTTATTTTTGGTTGGTGTTGGAATGTTTATTCTAAAATACTAACGCTGTAGTGCAGTAATACAAAATGTGACTTTCAAGAATTTATGCTTTTATGCTATGGCTTTATAATGTTAAAATTAAAATGGCAGCCATTGTTTTTAATCATTGCAATAACATTCCCCAGTCTCAGAAAATTTCCAGTGGAATCTGAAAAACTGCTTCTAGGTGTGCTAAGCATCCAAAGAAGTTAATGATATGGCATGGTTTTCTGATTTAGGTCAATTTGGTACAGCAGCCTAAGCTGCTGCTTTCCATGCTGCTCCTGGTTTTTCCTGAAGCTGGCTTTTAAAATATCCAATTTAGATTGCAATGATTGATGCTCAGTCTGGACCATGGTCACCCTAGGGTCTGATTCCCTTGCTTCTTGCTCTTCCCATCCAATGAGGGAAGGCAGGGCTTGCTGGCTGACCCCTGTGTGGCGGGGTCTCCCAGTGCCAGCCTTTTCCTTTGAGGGATTATTTCCTCCTTACTGGGTCCATTTTTTTCCTTTGCTTTCCTAGACATTTACACACAAGGATGCCTTCACCTCCTCTTCCTAGATGCTTTCCTTTGATACTACATAATGCAAACCTTTCCTTCCCTCACTCCCTCCCCTTTGTTCTAGGACCATGGAAATTGTAGTAAGGAAGAAGTGATAGTTCAGCTTCACAGAAGCAAAGTAGCATTAATTGAAACTTTATAGTTCCATTCCATTGTGTGTACATTGCAACTTAAAGATTTGGGCAGGAAGGAGAAGGAAAGGGAAACTTTATGGTATTGTGGGTGGGGATGGGAAGCAAGAAAAATATGCTTCAAGCAGCCTAGGCAGAAAACAAAATGGTATTGCCCTGTTTCAGGTTTCAAACTTTCACACAAACAGTTACTTGGTGATAATAGTAAGTTACTATTGTCTAGAGTAGACTAGAGTAAGTCTACTCAAGGCTGAGTAGATAAACAGCAGATGAGGAAAAGAATGTAAATCAAAACAGTCTCTTGGAAAGAAAGCTTGCCTGTTTAGTTTCACTTTCAACAGGAACATGCAGAAGAGAAGACAAAATCCAGTCCGAAGTTCAGAGAGCCAAGCCAGGTTCACTAGCCAGTCCAAAGGTCAGAATTTCAGGTTTGGTGTTTGTTTGTTTGTTTTTACACAAGCAGAATATACAAGAACAACACACCAGAACTGGAGATCAGACAGTTATTTCCAACAGAGAAACATGGGTCAGGACAGCCTCTTAAATCAGGCTGCAGCCAGCTATCTTTATTAAAGGTGCCTCACTGAGCATCTTTGCTCTGCTCTCCACTCTACTCGCAGAGTCCAAGGGCTTGGAAACCGTACCTCATCATCTGATAGCTCCAGCTGTTCTGTTGGTGCCCTGTTTGATCAACCTCAGGTGATTCCTGACTTGGTGTCTCCTGAGGCTGACATTCTGCTGGAGCAGCTTCTTCAGAGTCTGAGTCTGAGTCCTGGGCCTTTACAGGTACTTACTGGGACATCTAAGGGTTGAATGAAGCAGTGAACTTCTAGATGGAGTGGGAAACCATGGGAAATAGGTTTTTTGACTTAATGGGTCATTGTTAGTCAAGTGCATGATAATAACAAACTGGTAGCTTCCCAGTACAGTAGTGGATAACAAGAGCCCAGCAGCCCTGGATGAAATGGCTGCAGGGGGCAGGGACCAGTTGCTGGAGGGGTGGGGGATGCCAGGCACTATAGCCAATCAGAACTTAGGGCTGTCACTAGATCAAAAGGAAGCACTGTGGATCATCCACTCCAAGGGCTTATGTTGGCTTTGGAAGGAAAACAACACTTTTGAAACTGAGCTTCAAAACACTGGCGGGGGGGAGTGCATTTGTAATGGGCTGAAAGTAGGTGGAGGACAAATGCCATCCATTCCTGCACTCAGAAGTGGTGGGTGGCCCATGTTGATAAGGCAAGCAGCAACTGCAGATCTGCCCTTAGTTGCATATTCATTTTTATTTGTATTCAGTCCCAAAATATTGGAAAGCTTCAAGAGGATGTGGTAAAAAACGGCAAGATGACCACAACAGCACGATTGAAGATGTGTTCTCCTTTGATCATACTGCTGCAATTACCATCTTGATACTTTTGAGCATACCCTGCAGTCACCACTGTAAATCAGCCTGGCAGGATAGCCACATCTGCTAAAATGTGAGCAGTTTTACAATAAAGTAACATTATTTTTTAATTGTAAAGATAAATAGGGTAATTTGACCATTTAGATTCTTCAGAATTTATGAATGGAATTTGGGCACTTTGAAGATATAAACAACAAACAAGATGCTAGGTTATAAGTACAGAGGTGTAACCTTTCCAGCTAATTCTATTCCTTTGAAGAATTCAATATCGTTTTTAAGCCATTTTCCCTTTGGCAATTTCTGCTGTGCTTCACATAGGGAGACCTTCCCTTCAGTTAGAAAGCAGTTTTCTAATTTCCTTGAGCAATTAAAATTCACACGTTTATCGGTTTCTAAAAGATTTATAATACAAAGGAAGTTGTGTGCTACCCAGAGTTGCCTTATATGAGATGGGCAGCCATATAAATGTGAGCAATAAATAAATAAAGTAGCAAATCTATTTTGTTATTGTTTTTTTTAAATTAAAATAACTTTCAGGCTAGTTATCATGGACTGTGTGTTTTTAACCCATTATTCTCTTTAATAATGAATTAATACTGTAAGAAGACAAAGAAAACAAAATACATGCCTGTGCATGAACCTCAGCATGCAAGTGTGTCATTAAAATGGACTATGAGTTTCCTTGTCTGATTTATTACCAAATGCCTAGAGCCAGAATCCTTTCAGTAGTGAAGACTTAGCCTAGAAATCTGGCTGTACTGCCTTGAATTACATAACATCTTAGTATAGATAAGAAAGTTCAAGTACAGTCTTATTTGCTACTTTTTATTCTCTTGCCTTCAAATGTCTGTTGAAGTGTCTTAACAAGGAAGATTAATTTTACTTACTTGTTTATATTTGGGATTAACAAAAAATCAGACAAATACTTATTTTTCATTACAGAAGATTTTTGTTTCTACCAGTAGAGGGAGTCTGGGAACACCAATTTAGTTTTTGTAAGCATTATTTTAAAAGAATCTCTTTAAAATTAATTATGGGTATGTCTTATGTCAGATGAAACATAGTATTTTTCATAATTTTGGAATTTAAAATATATTGCTAATATATTTTCTAAATACAGATCAATTTGTTACTGACTTTCTGTATTCTGTGACTTTATGAATACAGTGTGTTTAATTTTATCATGTTCTTGACTTGTGGACTACTTTATTCACAGTATTCTTCTTTGTCTTTTACTATAATGTCTTCTACTTTTGTCCTCTAAATTCTTGGTATTGCATCACCTAACACACTGGACTACAATGTTACAGTACATTATATGGATCCTTTAATACAGCTATTAAATATAATATGATAAACAGGAAAACATGAGGGATTGCTCAAACACATGGTAATTCAAACTGATCAAAACAGGATATAAGACGGACACTCAGATTTAACTTTTTTGATGGCTGTTTTTAAATGACTGGTTGGGAAATACATGAATTTCAAATAATTTTTAGTGGAAATTGCCAAAAATTAAAACCCTGCAAGCACTTTAGAATCATGTAACAACTGGAGGCAGCACCCAGAGAAACACAGCTATTATTTAGTATAGAATCATTATTAAAAGAGTCCATTTAGGCCATAAAGTACAACCTGCTGCTTAGTGCAGTAATCCAAATTCAAGAGAGAACATGCTTGGCAAATGACTGTCTGCTTGACCATATCTAGTGAAAGTGAGCCAACCATTTCTTTGGCTAATTCATTCACCATCAAACTCTTCTTTCAGTTAGGATTAACATTCAGCTAAAATTTAATTAAACGCTGTCTTCCTGTAACTTAAACCTATTATTCATAGTCCTGGGCTCTGAAGTGAGGAGTGGGAATAGGGTTTGGCCTCCTTCTACATGATCACTTGAAGAGTGGTGTCATACATCATAATCTTTCCTCAGAGTTAAGCATATTCAACATCTTCAGTCTCTCTATATAGGATTTAGTTTCTAGCTTCCTTGCCCTTCACTGATCCAATTTCATTTCTCTGAATCATTCTTTGGGTATGGTGCTCATCCTGATGAGAGCACCATGCTCCTTCCCATCAGTTTGACCATTCTGCTACAGTATGCCTGATGTGCTTGAAGTCTTCCATTGTTAATTATCAGAGCAATGGAGAATCCTAGGTATTTCTACCCCAAAAGAGTTTGTGGATTTTCAGAAAGATCTATAGTACCATCAACTGGGGAGAGTTACTCTAGTCAGCCTTAACTGGGGAAGCTCAAGTGATGGCCATATATTCTTTTTCCACTTAGGCAGTACATCAGTTTATTTAAAATATTTTTACCATACTTCTGTATTAGAAACATTGTATGAGCCTCATCTGAAAAGAACCAAATTTACCCCATTAATAAATGCTCTGAGAACATTGCACTCAAGCTGACTTTGTGTTTAAAAATGGTTCAAAACATTCAGCTGGTACAGAGTAGAGAACCTCAGCATTGACGGGACTTTAGCCAGGTACCCTAAGGGATTGTTCACCTCATTTCATTTCTGTTTATTCCACTTTTAGATATATGAAGAATTAACAGCCAAACAGACAATGATAATTGTTAAAGACAATGACTCCTTGACCATTCCTATGATGAAATCATGCTGAACCATTCTGAAAAGCAGAATTATATACCTGAAATGAAAATGCAAAATGTGGTTCTTACAACTTCAATGTAAGGGTTTGGAGGCAAGTACTTAAGAATGAATGATATAAGCCTGTTATTATTATGCAATAAGTATGATCAGAGTTGTTCATAACTGAATCTATGTCACTATGTCTCTGCAGGCAAAAAAAAATTGAATTTTAAACAAATTTCATTGCTTTTTGCAACTTAATGTCCATCATTAATATTGCAAGATGCTCCCATGGAAATAACCTTTTATCAACTTACGCTAACATATCATGAAATAAATTTTTGTTATATTATATTTCTTGCCTAAGGTGTCAAAAGGCTCTTGGTTTCTGTTGTGAAAGAGTAACAAAGCTAAGCCTAAAGTAAATTTGTTTCAAAGAAACACACAGACATTACATTAGACCAGTTTCTTGAAACAATAACCTTTTCTAGAAATAACAGTGGTGAAGGTTAGTGTATAATTATTATAAGTTAGGTTCTCTAATTTGGAAACCATTTTGAAAATGGCCACAATGGCCACTAACTGGACTCAGCTCTACGTTTTTTGATCAAATGGCAGACTTTGCATTTAACTTCAGCTTAATACTGTTCCCCTAAACCAATGTTTCTCAATCTTGACAACTTTAAGATGTGTTGACTTCAATTCCACAGCCAATAAATTTAAAACAACAACATAACTCCAGAATTTCCCAGCCAGAATTCTGGGAGTTGAATCCACACATCTTAAAGTTGCCAAGGGTGAAAAACACAGCCCTAAACCCAGCATTTTCCTGGTAATCCATTACATAACTGGTGTAGCTTCTAGCTCTGTTATCTGGGAATAAAGACCTGCCTTAAAACTAAACCTGAAATGCTGTTGTTGAAAAAAGCACCTAAAGCATGAAGGGAAGCAAACTTGCTCCAGGACATAGAAGACTACAGTAAAAGGAATTTTCTAAGGCAGGCCATTTATAAAATATATGTGGATTGAAATGTTTCTGTTTCTTACTGTTAGTTCAGGATGCCATTGATCAAACATGCACCTCTTAGGAAAAAAAAAAGATTCATTAGTCTTTACCAAACGATAATTATATCTTCTATTCCACTCTGTTTAAGATTTTGAAAAGGCAATTAATGTATATTACGGTGTTTCTTTCTCATTGTAACTTTTAATTGAGGTTGTCTTTATGGCACCAGTACCTATTGCCATCTTATTGTAACTCATTTCTTTATAATTGGATGCATACTGTCTTTGAAATGCAATTTTCTCTAGGCCTGTAAAATGCACACAGCAAGCAATTTACATGTGTCCTTTTGTAGGAATATGTGCCTTCACTAAAAATAAGATGCCTAAAATTGTTGCAAACACTCTCTTCCAACAACCTAAGAGACGGCTTTATACATGGACTTCACCAGATGGACAACACCGAAATCAGATTGACTACATCCTTTCCAGCCAAAGGTGGCGGACATCTATACAGTCGGTAAAAGCAAGACCTGGAGCTGACTGTAGTTCAGATCACGAACTTCTTCTTGCACAATTTAGGATCAGACTAAAGAGATTAGGGAAGACCCACAGATCAGCTAGATATGAGCTCACTAATATTCCTAAGGAATATGCAGTGGAGGTGAAGAATCGATTTAAGGGACTGGTCTTAGTAGATAGGGTCCCGGAGGAACTATGGACAGAAGTTCGCAACATTGTTCAGGAGGCGGCAACAAAATACATCCCAAAGAAAGAAAACCAAGAAGGCAAAATGGCTGTCTGCTGAGACACTAGAAGTAGCCCAAGAAAGAAGGAAAGCAAAAGGCAACAGTGATGGGGGGAGATATGCCCAATTAAATGCAAAATTCCAGAGGTTAGGCAGAAGAGATAAGGAATTATTTAAACAAGCAATGTGCGGAAGTGGAAGAAGACAATGGAATAGGAAGGACAAGAGACCTCTTCCAGAAAAGTAGAAACATCGGAGGTAAATTACAGGCCAAAATGGGTATGATCAAAAACAAAGATGGGAAGGACCTATCAGAAGAAGGAGAGATCAAGAAAAGGTGGCAAGAATATACGGAAGACCTGTATAGGAAGGATAACAATATCGGGGATAGCTTTGATGGTGTGGACAGTGAGCTAGAGCCAGACATCCCGAAGAGTGAGGTTGAATGGGCCTTAAGAAGCATTGCTAATAACAAGGCAGCAGGAGACGACGGCATCCCAGCTGAACTGTTCAAAATCTTGCAAGATGATGCTGTCAAGGTAATGCATGCTATATGCCAGCAAATTGGGAAAACACAAGAATGGCCAGCAGATTGGAAAAAATCAACTTATATCCCCATACCAAAAAAGGGAAACACTAAAGAATGTTCAAACTATCGAACAGTGGCACTCATTTCACATGCCAGTAAGGTAATGCTCAAGATCCTGCAAGGGTTCAGCAATTCATGGAGTGAGAATTGCTAGATGTGCAAGCTGGGTTTAGAAAAGGCAGAGGAACTAGGGACCCAATTGCCAATATCCGCTGGATAATGGAAAAAGCCAGGGAGTTTCAGAAAAAGATCTATTTCTGTTTTATTGACTATTCTAAAGACTTTGGAACCATAACAAATTGTGGCAAGTTCTTAGTGGTATGGGGATACCAAGTCATCTTGTATGCCTCCTGAGAAATCTGTATAACGACCAAGTAGCAACAGTAAGAACAGATCACGGAACAACAGACTGGTTTAAGATTGGGAAAGGAGTAGGGCAGGGTTGTATACTCTCACCCTACCTATTCAACTAGTATGCAGAACACATCATGCGACATGCTGGGCTTGAGGAATCCAAGGCTGGAGTTAAAATTGCTGGAAGAAACATTAACAATCTCAGATATGCAGATGATACCACTTTGATGGCTGAAAGCAAAGAGGAACTGAGGAGCCTTATGATGAAGGTGAAAGAAGAAAGTGCAAAAGCTGGCTTGCAGCTAAACCACAAAAAAACCAAGATTATGGCAACCAGCTTGATTGATAACTGGCAAATAGAGGGAGAAATTGTAGAAGCAGTGAAAGACTTTGTATTTCTAGGTGCTAATATTACTGCGGATGCTGACTGCAGTCAGGAAATCAGAAGACGCTTAATCCTTGGGAGAAGAGCAATGACAAATCTCGATAAAATAGTTAAGAGCAGAGACATCACACTGACAACAAAGGTCCGCATAGTTAAAGCAATGGTGTTCCCCATAGTAACATATGGCTGCGAGAGCTGGACCATAAGGAAGTCTGAGCGAAAGAAGATAGATGCTTTTGAACTGTGGTGTTGGAGGAAAATTCTGAGAGTGCCTTGGACTGCAAGAAGATCAAACCAGTCCATCCTCCAGGAAATAAAGCCAGACTGCTCACTTGAGAGAACGATATTAAAGGCAAAACTGAAGTACTTTGGCCACATAATGAGAAGACAGGACAGCCTGGAGAAGATGCTGATGCTAGGGAGAGAGGAAGGGAAAAGGAAGAGGGGCCGACCAAGGACAAGATGGATAGATGACATTCTAGAGGTGACGGATTCGACCTTGGGGGAGCTGGGGGTGGTGACAACCGACAGGGAGCTCTGGCGCGGGATGATCCATGAAGTCACCAAGAGTCAGACGTGACTGAACAAATAAACAACAAAATTTTATTTATTACCCACTGCTTTCATTCCATCTTCTTGCTTGGGAAATTGAACCTGATGCTTGAGTACAGAAGCAAAACTTAATTGTTGTTTATGCCTATCTTGCCAGATACCCTGGCCCAGCCTTTCTCAAACTTTTGACCACAGAGGATGTCATGAGTACTGATGGTGAGCAGGAGGGGGCCCCTATCCAGGGGGGAAAACGCATGCGTAGTACTGAGGAGTTAAGCAGCCATTCAAAGAGACACAGATCAGACCCGCCTTGACTTTTGGGGTTTATCTGTCTGGGTTTTCCCATGCTTCTTCAGTTTGTTAGGATTTTCTGTCTAATGTAGCAGTAATAAAACACTAGAGACCTATTCCTTGTCTCAGCGTGGTTCCTTTTTGTTAGGACAGAGGAATCCTTGAAATATTTTTCAGGCTACATTCGGGCTCAAATATAAGACCAGAAGTTAAAAAATTATTATATTGTTGCCCTAAGGACAAGATTTTATCAGCAAACAAGCAATCAGTAGGTGGAGGTGTTTGTAAGCAGTGGTGCATTAAAAATGCAAGAGATCAAATTTTGGCATGACATGTTGGTAAAACTTATTAGGATTGATTTATCAAATCAAAACTGTTCATATGGCTTCTCTCTGAATCAAGAGAAAATCTTCCACTATCATTCCACTTTAAATTTCATGTCAACTTTAGTTTAAACAAAATAAGCTCGTTCTTAGAAATAATGGAAGTTTTAAAAAATCTAGATCCGGTTATAAAGGAAATGTTCTTCCAGATTAAGCTATAGGAATGCATCTGTCATTTAAAAATGTCTGTGGTAATGGAATAAATGGAGATGTCAGCAGTTATAAATCTAGCATAGTATTTTGATTACCATAATTGCAGTGACAAGAGACTGTCACTGTTATGCTAATTTAATTGTTTTTAAATGAGCTATTTTTATTTCACAAAATCTCACCACAAAAGAGATTAAATGTCACCTAATTTATATAGAACTACACTAAACCACAATAGGAAGAAACACTGGAGTGGATGGCTATATTAAATCTAAACAACAACAACATAGACACATACTATTCAACATTACAGCTTTCTTCACATCCATAGACCCGGCACTAGCGAAAGAATCTATGGCTGCAGTTCTGCGCAACACACCTTACCAAGCCAAATACACCAAAATAGAAATACCCAGGATAATGGACCTCATCAACCTCTGCCTTACAACCTACTTTCAATTTGATGGAGAAATATACCAACAGGTCAAAGGAACACCCATGGGATCACCGATTTCAGGACTTATAGCAGAGATCGTAATGCAACACCTGGAAAGGATAGCACTCCCACACATACAACCCAAAGTATGGATCCGGTACATAGATGACACTTTTGTCATAATACAAAAGAAACAACTGGTAGAAACCCACAAAACCATCAATAACATCTTTAATGGAATAAAATTCACAAGGGAGGAAGAAAACAACAACTCACTACCATTCCTGGACATCCCCATCAGTAGAGGAAATGATGGTAAGTTAGAAACACAAGTCTACAGGAAAGCTGCCCACACCAACCAAGTGCTCCACTACCAAAGTAACAATCCAACCTCCCACAAGAGAAGCTGTGTAAGAACATTATTCAGATGAGCACTTACACACTGCAGCAACCCAGAACACCAGAAAAAAGAAAGAGAACATCTGCACAGCATCTTCCAATGAAATGGATACCCGCTCAACTTTATCAAAAGGTGCCTCACTACCCAACCCACTACAACCCAACCAATGGAAACTATGAAAAGGATAACACTTCCATACATTAGAAACATCTCAGAAACCACCAACAGACTGTTACAACCACATGGCATCACCATAGCACATAAACCAACTAAAACTCTTCAAAACATATTAAGCAACCCAAAAGACCCAATAGTCCAAGAAGAAAAAACAGGAGTTATTTACAACATACAATGCAAAGACTGTAACAGCCACTATGTAGGACAGACAGGCAGAAGACTAGCAGAGCGCATACACGACCACCAACCAGCAGTCAGAAGACACAGTGAGAACTCCTTAATCTCACAACACATGGACAGACTCAACCATAGTTTCATCTGAGAAACGGTGAGCATCCTAAACAAAGCCAAATCCAAAAACGCCAGAGAATTCCTGAAAGCCTGGCACACAGACCAAGCAGCCATCAACAAACACATAGAGGTAAACAACATCTACGTACCATTTAAAAGAGACAATAGAAAAGCCAGAAGACCAGTACACTCCCTTGCCAGCAATCAACACCCAGATATGCAAAAATCAACACTTGGATTAACATCAGATAAACAGCACAATACACCCTAATCAAGGAACTATTAACTCAGGCAGTCAACCAAGCAGCAAACAACAGCCCAATCAAAGAACTCCCAAGGAGAGAACAACACCCCTACCAACACAAGCAGGACAAGACACAGTATATAAACTGAGAGCAAGGCCCACTCCCTCTTTGCACTGAAGATGTTGCCTAGTCTGGCAATGTCTGCAAGAAAACAACAAGGCTCAGAGAGCACAAAGGACTCCACACATACTAATAAATGTGCAAATAGGAATTAAATACTAAAATGTACTCTTTTCCTCTGCCAGCTTATTAGAAATGTCAGAGGTCAGCAAGGTGGGATTATTTCTCTCTAAGCTTCTGTTTTAGACCAGGGGTGGGTAACTTGTAGTTTTCCTGATACTGCTGAATAACAGCACCCAACATCCTTACTGTTATGCTGGACTTCAGTGCCTGTCACCTCCAACCAGAAGCATCCCTGGTGAAGTTGGACATTGTAGTGTGATACATCTTGAAGGGCTGAGACATCTAGAGATCACCAGCTTGAACAATACTGCCAGATAATACATGGAGTATAACTCTTCGCCTGGGCTCAATCTCACTCTGAATCGTAATGATGTTTGTGAACCCACCCTTTGCAATCTGTAAGCCATAATATATGGATTTCCATAAATTGCCAAACAATTGAGGAACTCTTCTGGGTCCTTGGGGCACTGGGAGGCAGTAGAGGCAAGCTGTTGTATTCAGCCTTTTTATTAAACAAGTACTCACGAATCTGTGTTGACAACCATCAAGAACCCTTCACATGTACCCCTTACAGACTTTCTGCATGAGAAAAAAATGAACTTATGATTCATGGTTTTGATGATGAGAAAAAATAGGTTATAGAAAAAAGAAAGTACTTTTGTAACCATAGAGTAAGAAGTAAATTTATATCTATACTTGTAACTGCTGTTAAGAAAATCGGAAGCTACTTCTTTATATTTATTTTCTTTTTTTCTTTTGTACTTTTGGCTTTTTTCTTTGTCTTCTTTCTTCTTTCTTTTCTTTATATTAGTTTCTGTTATGTTTATCTTTCTTTTTAAAACACACACACACACACCCTTCACGTGTGAATATCTTTCTTCACTGGCTATGACAGACAGAATACATGAGGCTTGTTTGCCACTTTGCAGAAGATATACTTGATGAACAGAACTGCTTTACTAAATGATTGCTTACATTGTTTTTTAATCAGGTCTAATGCAAAAAGTATTTATCAATCTACATAATGTTATAGAAGTTGGGACATCTGGACAGGTTTTTTTAAAAATAATTGCTCATACTAAGAAGGTTTTAGGTTCCTGGGGTTTGTCCAGCATTATCTTGAACAAATGGACAACAAGCCAGTTTCAGAAGCCTTCCATTGGTGGCCTGCCATGGGTGCCCACGCTGCGCTGAAAAATAAAGTTCCTCCATGCCACCACAGCTGCCACGTTCATGCTGAAGAGGTTACATAAAACAACTCTTCTCACATATCCTCTCCTCCAGTGAATTACTTTCCTGAAAGACTGCCAAAGATTTGCCATGTTTTAAATAGAGATGAAGAGTCTCCACTGTAATGAGACATACATATTTTGCCCAACTGTTAGGCAGCTAATCTTAAAATGCAGAAAGGAAATGTTTAAATCTCAACAGCAAAAGAAAGGATTATTTTAGCAAAAGAAAACCAAAACCCAAAGTGGCTGCCCCAGTGTTTGATTCTGACGTGTCTTCAAGAGAAAATTTAACTTGCTCTAAGCTTCCTAAGAAGCCTTCAAGATGACGTCACACATCCAACTCACCAAATAAAAATGCAGTGTGTCACTATGTATCCTCTATTCACATATAAACTTTGACCAAGTATGGGGTGGGAATGAAAAGCCTTTTTCAGAGGAGCTGTGAGCACACAGTAGAGGTACACACTGGACTCCAGGAAAGTGGGGAATAACTGTTCTGTGGTAATAAAAAATAGTTCAACTACAAACCCAAAGTTTTAACACATGCATATGGGTGCGTGGCAAAATAAAAGAAAAAAAGAAACAATGTTTGATTAGTCTACCTACCTTAACCCTAAGCCCTAGCTGATGGAGGAGAAAGAAGTTAATGCTTCTCAAATCAGTGGTGAAAGGAAGTACAGTAAAAATGGTAAACATGGTTTTGGGAAGGAAAATACCAAAAAACTGAGCAGAGTTTGACAGTATTATTCCTGTGCTGCTCTAAGATGAGTCTATGTAATACTGAAACACACAATCAGTAGATTGTATCTTGCTCTTCTGTTTCTTCCAGCACATACTTGTCCATTTCAGGCACAATACTGGAGTATGACAGTAGAAGATTTAAGTGACATGAAATTCAGCCAGCATTCTCTATTGCTATGCCATTGTTTTTGCTCAATATAGAACTCGCATCTGTTCTTTCTAGCCTAATAAAACCCTATCAGATAATTCACTGTACTCTATTTTTATGCCATGTTACCAAGCCTTGTAACCTAGCCTTCTCACCATGGTCTCGATCTAGGTCTCATTTAGACAACTGTATTAGCATAAGCATGTTGAGCTAAAGAACTTGCCAGATTGAGAGTGAATATTTAATCTCTTCTGCTCAAGGTGTCCAGTCCTTATTTAGATTTTTATTTATTTGAAATAAACAGATAATATAAATTTAGCTTTTTCAGATTTTTCACTGATGGTGATACACATATATGATCTTAAGCCCCTAAATTTTTATGACCGTTTCTACCACATGAGCCACATAAAGAAGAAAAAAATCAGTTTAGAATAAAATGACATCCAGAATTCCTGTGTACAGGTAGTTATGGGGATGCATACCCAGTCTGCATAAAAAGTGATCGGGTAGCTTATATTCCCAACAAAGATTCTGACAGAAAATAATGCTGATAATAATTAAGAGGCAGAACATTGATTTTAATCTGAGGCAGCAAGATGACAGTTTATTTGATGAATGAAATTGCTACCACAAGATCATGTAGAATATTCATTCTATATTTTTGTTTCCATTTTTATCCAAGAGTAGGATTGCCTGTATACAAATACTGCTCAGGAAATATAGGAGAACTCTCCTTTTTAAATGTTCCATATGGATTGACCCTTAACATCAACTAGAGATCTAATTCCCTATCAAGGGATTACTCCCCATTCCCTTCTCTCTTTTCCTGTGTATAACATGCAGTTCTATATTTCTGCATTCCAAACAGCTGAAAAGCATCTTTATCATTTTAACAGTTTTATGGTGCTTTTCCAAAAACAGTAGGTTTTTAAAGCTTGGTGGAATGCATTAGCATACGGATTCTGCAAAATATTTCATCCTTTTGTGACTCCCTTTTGATCAATTATGTGTATGTAGGCTTCCTCAAATTATTTAATACAAAAAAAACTGATCCTCATAAACAAAGACCAGTTTTATGCTTCTAGCTTTATATTTTAGTTCCAGATATATAACAGCTATACATTAAAGATGCACTACTATTTTTGAAGTTACACTTTCACAAAGATTGTGACATCAGCTAATTATGTGCTAAATGTCTTCATATGTATCTTTGTGTGCTCATAACATATACTGTTGCACATCCACACACACAGATATCTAAAGTGGGTAGGTGTGAGGTGTTAAGATTCATTCCATTGGCCTGAGAATGTCTAGTGGGATTTTTGCAGCAGACCAGTGCATCATATCATAAATTTATGAAAGCTCTCTGTTTCAGAAGTAATTTACCATGTGGCAGTAGACACAAACACAAACCCCATTGGCTATACAGAAATGATTATGTGGCTCTTTGACTTCCACTTATGTTGAAACTCATGGTTCCTTCAGTCTTGGACATTATGAGGCGGTTGCTCAAGTGTTCTAGTACAAGAATAAAGGCATGAGTTTTTAGCAAAAATTATGCTGTAAAATGAAATCAATCAGAGCTGTCCTTTTTTTAAAGGAACTAATTACAACAGTGATTTGATTCACAAGAAATCATATGATCAATTTGGAAATGAGTTGTTTGAAACTTTAGTTCTGGCATTGCTTCATTGTTTACTGTCTTAGGTAAAATACATACTAAGCTGATCAGGACGTTTCAGATTTGTTTTATTTTTAATTATATTGGCCACAGTTCTATCTTTCATACATTTGGTGTATTTCTTCATTATTTTCTCTATAGTGCCATGATATGTCATGTGTTGAGTATGGTCTAAGAATGAACAAAAGAATTACATATATAGTCTAAGAAAAAGCAATTAAATTTAATAAACAGCATTAAGGTATCACTTAAATAATTGTAACTTGTATTGGAAGTGACTGATACAAGCTATACAAAGAGCATTTTTTGTTTGTTTTTTGAATCTTGCATTCTTCTTCTTGGAGCAATTGTCTTCATTGCAATATTGATTCCCTCCTCGCAGATTTTAAACTATATTTTCTATTTAAGATGGCATATTATTGGAAATGCATGGCCACACATATCCATTATTACATTTTCTTTTAGCTAAAAAGCGAACAAGGAGATGCAAAATAAATCATGAAATTCTGAAGAATTAACATTACAGTCCTCTTTAAAACATTAAAATCATAGTCAAATGTCAAAAGCAATTTAAAATACTCATTAGAAAACAGGTAATTAACATAGTTTCTAATAAGACTTGCTGGTTTCTTGATTTTCGCTTGTCATTTGTGGGATAATTTTAAAACCAGTTGAAATGCATTTTCATCTTTTAAAAAAGAGTAGCTTACTACTATTCACTTAACCATTAATGCAGGAGACTCCTCTCATTTTGAGGGCAAGAAAGGGAATTATAATTTGAACTTCAAGAAGTGATGTTACTGTTCAAATACAAATCCACTTCTTTTCCTTTTGCTCAACAGAAAAAAAACCTTGAAAGTATCCTGATATGGTAAAAAAATCCCATGGTTATCTCAGTGACCATAAAGTTTCACATGAGATGAGAAAGTGAAAGGAATTTTGAGGGAAACAGCACCAGGAACCCTTCTGATCCCCTGGAACTTGGGTCCATTTCATTTCTCAACAAGCCAGACCAGACCATTTAGGTCCTCTGTTGGCAAAACAGTCCCCTTTGCAAGAAGTACAGCACTTGGGTGATCCTTGAGTTTAGCAGGGCATTCACATGCAAAGCAGGCAGATTTTTTTTTTTTAATAATATAGCCATAGACCTTGGGTGACACAACTTTGCTTAGGTAGATAGCAGAGCTCTGCTAGCTTTCAGTTGCATGGGCTCAACTTGTGAGGTCTGTAATTTGTGGGTGAAGTGGGTGGGGAGGAGAGAAAGAAAGAGAAAAATGGCCTCTTCCTTCCCTGCTTGTACTCTGTTGCAATTCCTTGAATCTTCCATCAGTGTCCACGTAGACCTGGATTACTGCCATCATTGTATGTGGATGCCTTGATGTATGAGATATTCTGTATTTCATCTGATAGACTATCTTTGAACTGTCAGTTAAGCTTTTTTCATTAGCTAAGAGCTGAAACTCAGAGCACCAACTGCTTCTCTTATGGAGTGTTAGGGTGGTAGATCAGTCAATTCCTTGGCTTTCAGCCATGCTGCACAGTTGATGTAGTTTGATGGCTTGAATCAGAAGGGAGAGATACCCACCTTACAACTCTCTCTGTTATTAGGATAATTATAAAACCTACATGGGT
Source organism: Candoia aspera (assembly GCF_035149785.1). NCBI lineage: Eukaryota > Metazoa > Chordata > Lepidosauria > Squamata > Candoiidae > Candoia > Candoia aspera. The sequence continues at coordinate 47,055,859 of NC_086159.1, forward strand.
TTGGTCAGTGGGGTAATAATCTGTCTCTGGGAAATGTATAGTTCACACTATACAAAGCACTAAATTTTCTTTGATTCTCATAGTATTTCTCTGGCAGGGAAGCAGGTACTTGGTATTGGATATCTGTAACGACTGCCACTGCTGCTGTTGTGTCAGTAACAGGATAAGCCTGCGCCCCACTGAGAAGGGCCATGCTAATGTTGGGTAATTCTTTTCTACCTGCTGGGCTAATTGGTTTATCATCTGAGCTGACTGATCCATTGGTTTGCCACATGGTTCTGATACTGAATAAGGCACTGGTGACTTTATCAGTGATGGGTTGAGTTGCCAGAGAGTCACTAGCCACAAGTGTAATCCTTGATTTCTGAGTGATAGCTGTACTCTGTAGTAATGATGGGAGTAATGAGTGGACAATCAGGATGCCAAGATCTCCAAACAAGGTTTGACAGTGTATCTCAGAACTCCTAATGCTTTATGGCTTAGCTCCTGGGGTAGACTTGACAGAGGTTTCACTGATACAGCTCATGGAGAAATATCTTTATGGTAGACAAGTTAATTGCCCACTGCCAGTGCATGGGTGCAAATAACTCTTGTAATCACTGCTGTTTAAACCTTTAACCTGTAACTTTTTTCTCTTGTCCTTCTCACAAATTAACAAACTCCTGTTTTCCTTTTTGCCCCAATTAGAATGAGGTAGGACAGGCTTTATAAAAGGCCTTGAATATTTGATTTGTGATTGCCAATCTTGGTCTGGTAGCTGAGGATCTTCTGCAGCTGGTGTGAGTGTAGAGGTGGGAGGTATCACTTCTTAGGTCAGAGGTGGCAGCTGCTCAGCTTGAAGACCATCAACCACGCTTTGAGTGCATGGCTGGTTAATACTCTGATTTACTTCCTCTTGTGGAAGGTAGCCTTTCTGATAGTTGTAACATTGACTCATTGAACTTGTTCCTTATTTTTCAAAATAGTCCTTTCCCCAGATATTTCCTTCCTTATCAATCTCAATCTTCAATTTGAATCAAGACAATCTATTACTTATTTTTCCCCATTCCCTAAACATTGCTGGAAATATTGCTTCATTCCTTAGATATCTATTACACCCTTTTTAGCTGGATATATAATACCATTTCACAAGGATCAGCATTTATTCCTGGTCTCTAAAGATCCTTTCCCGCTGATATGTTCTGTCACAGGCCAAGCACTCCTTGCATATGTTTGTCGTCTACATTCGAAGCATGGCTATCATGCAGAGAGAATTGCACAGGATATGAAGGGAAATCTGTTCCAAGTCCTTAAACCAGTTAACACTGAGACCATGAGTGTGAGGCAAGAACCATACCCAAATCACAATCAGATTCTTTCAGACAGGTGGCAGAGAGATGCAAGTTTCAAACTGAATAGGCTAAACATTATTTCTAACCATCTGCCTCACCCTAGCTCAAATGGTCTGAATTATCCTCTAGCTGTAGCTTACTTGATTAATTATCCTCTAACTTGTAAGCTTGCTTGCTTGCTTGCTTGCTTGCGTGTGGCACTCAAGTAAGTTGATCTCTTTGTTGGTGAAACATATTCTTCCCTCAGTATGATTGCATAGTTTAGCAATAGCGCTTAGGTTCTGTAGGGTGCAGATTTGACTTTTATTCTGCAGACATATATGGATGAGGATCTTCTGATTCTTTCTCAGCCATGTGTTTTTCAGACTGCATGCTTCTCTGTTCTGTCTTAGATACAGTTGTTGTCTCAGATGCATCATCGCCCAAAGATGCTACAGTCTCTATCCTCATCCTCCAAGCTGCTGGTTAAGATTTTTTCAAATGGAAAGTGGCAACCACCAGCTGACAAATAGTATGCCTCCTTCCAATTTGTACTCATTCCACAAGAGCTACAGCAGCATTAGCAGCCTTTCCGCCAAGGCAGTACCCAAGTAGAGTCATGTTGGACAGCTATGTGGGCTCATCCTTCCACCTTAATCCAGCTCTGTAGAATAGACCCCTGCTCACAGACTGATGCAGGCTCGGAAAGGCCTGTCCTTTATTTCGTCATCTTATGATCAGATTCTTTTCCACATAAGAAGCTTGCTTCTCAAAATGGTGTGAGTAATAGAGATTATAACAACTGAAATTCATATATATGTGTTATATAGATGCGTAGAGCCCCATTCAGTGTTTTCTGCAACTAACAAAATTGTAAGTTACACAAACCCCACATGAATAGGTGCAGCTCCCACCAGACCCCTTCTGAAACAGCAGATTTGAAGGAACAATGACATCACCTGAAAATAAGCAGGATGAGTTATTAGGTTGTATGAATTCACTTGAGGAAGTATAGTTATAGATAAATAACCAGTGTTTACATTCTAAGCTGTTTGCTTAGGGATATCCTAAACTAAAGTATATCATATCAAGGTAATGGTCTAGATCTAGATCATTTTAGATCTAGATCATTTAAAAACATGGTATGAAAATATAAAGAAAGATAACATAACATAACATAACATACATAACATAAATGCAATACAGAGTCTATAATGTCATAGACCCATTTAGCTCTTTAGAAACTAAAGGCAGTGGCTTTTACCATCCCTGCTGTGTGAGATAATTTTAACTGAAGAAACAAGATTTCAATCCAGAAACTATTAGAGTAATTTATTTATTTTTCTAAATGGTCCTAGCTTTCAACAGCAGATCAACATTATGACTACCTGAAAAGTACAGTATCTTACTAGAAGTACATTTCTTTATTCATCTATAGCAGCAAGTGAAACCTCTTCTTCAGACAGAGAGATCTGCTGCTTTGGGGATTACATTAAATCCCAGAGCCTTTAATTATATGCATGTTGCTAGTAGAAACAAGCAGTAATTTTCCTGTATAGATTTTTTGTTTTTATTCTTGCTTAGGTTCTGTCATGAACGGTATTGATAGAATGGGCAATGCATAATGCTTTTTCTTTTAGTTCCACCCTTTCTTCTTTAATACTGATGAAAAACTACTGGCTATGGTTTATTTCATTATATTGTATGATCAAGTGCTGTAAGTCCTTTATTAATCAGGCTGACAGAATACTTAGGATTCTTAGTTGTTTTCAGAGGGTTTTTGTTCGTTTTGCCACTTAAGATGTTTCACAACTTACAACTGAGAAATGGCTGTGACTGCAAAATTACCACATTATTAATATATATGAATTGGTGACTTAAAAAAAATGCTGGGCATATTTCTCCTAACATTGCTGCTAAATAAAATCGGTACATTTCAGCTCACCTTGAACACCACGAAAACCCTTGATAAATATGCATCAGTCTTATGATCCAGCTTTGTTCAGCATATTCATGTTAAACTCTCTCATTGAGATCCCAGATAACTGCTGCCTAATATGCAAAAACTACTAAAATAAAATTCATTTTAGCCTATCAGTGATTTTCAAAGATGTAGTTTGTACAACTCTGTGATTTCACAGAATTTTATCTGAGATTCACAAAGTTGCAAAGATGTCTTGGTCACATCTGCAAGTTTTGTATTGCTTTTGTTTTGTTTTTGTGCAGTGCCATAGGGAATCTGAATGTATATCTAAAGCAGCTTTCCCAATGTAGCATCCTCCAGGTATACTGAATTATAACATCTATCATCCATCATTGCCACGCTGGCTGGCAGTGGTGGGAATTAGAGTCTAACACATCTAGAGGGCATCAGATTGGAAAGGATTGCTCTACAGCATTCCCCCAAATTCTCTACAGAACAAAGACTTCATGCAGTTTCTTATGGTTGAAAGACTTTCCCTTAATTAAAAGGTTGAAAATCATGTTGTAATATATTCATCTTTAAGGGTGAATCTAGTTTTAGAACTATCGTAGCACATAAATTCAATTACACAATTGTTACAACCACTGACATTTTTTAAAATACTTTGAAAAAAAAAAGCAACAGGATAGGATATATATTTGTGGGGGTGGGGGGAATCTTATGTGGCAGGTTTGAGTAATAGGATCTGCTTGAGTCACCTACTGATGACTGTTCTCCTGTTTTGATGTATAGGAAAAACAATTTAAAAAACTATGAAAACTTTAATATGAGCAGTATTGAATTGTCTTAATATACCAGATATGTTATTACAGTTTAAAGTTAAGCAATTCTTAGTAGCTTTTACTGTGTTTAGAGCAATGAATATGATTTCCTAATAATATTCAAATCATTCTATTTTTGAATTATTTAAATGTTGAATACAATTTTATACCTTCATACAGGGCCACAACTAGGGTCTGTGTCACCCGGGGCAAACATGGATTCTGCGCCCATTTTGGCACCCGCCTAGCACTCATTTTGGTGTCCCACCAGCGCTCATTTTGGCACCCCACCAGCACGGTTCCCAGGGCACATGCCCTGGTTGCCCCCCCCCCCCCAGTTGTGGCCCTGCCTTTGTATATAAATAGGGAGCCACTATTTTTAGCAATTTTTGCAATATATACTTGTCACAATGCTATATGAAAGTACAAACATAGTATTAAACAGTCAAACTACATCACTAACTCACAAACCTTGATATTCTCCCTCAGGCTTATAAGTAAGCTGTGAAACAAAATTATTTCAGTGCTCCTTACATAATGTGTAAGTTAAAAAGTTTCACTGCTTTCACTGCAATAAAGCTGTGGAAGAGAATCACAGTTATCCTTACTGTGTAGTCAGCGTAATTTCTGAAAAGGAATTTTAAAATACAGAAGATTCTGTTCTCTGGAGAAGCTTGCATAAATCAATCCCACATGCAAGATAAGTTAATGTGCTTTGAGAGGCCAGTCATATTTGTACGAAACAGAACTGATCTTAACCAAACTATTTCTCCAATCTGATCGTCAAAATAAATAAGAAAAATATCAGGGTCTTAAATATATATAGGATACTTTAGATCACAAATTCTTAAATTAGGTAAATTTGGGAGCCTCCAACATTTATTTTGGAAGTTTGCATAACCAAGCTGGAAATAGTAGTATGTTAAAGTATTCAGACTAAATGAATTTTACATATTTCAGGGTATAGATACAGGACAGAAATGATGCCAAACGTGATCTGAATCTCAGGGAAAGGTGTATATTTCAAGAATTTTGTATGAATAAATTAATTTGTTATACTGAAATGCATTGGTAAGTTTCAACAATAATTTAGGGAAGCAAGCCAGCTTCAAGCCATAGTTTATGATTCTAAATTGTTTTCCTGAATTATGGTTCCTTTCCCTTAATTTGGGGGCTAGACAAAATGATTAATTGTAGTTAATTACAAATAAAAGTAAAAGCTTTCAAAAACCCCTTCATATCTGTGCTAAAGTAGAAGAGGATGCACATCTGAAGCTTGCCTGGGGTTTTTCATATACTATTAAACATCCAGAAAACCACACATTGGCAACAAACAGTGTTATGCCTGTCTCTGCTCATCTAATGGCTGATTGGTTTTTTGCAGCCTACATCTGGTAGTCATAGTCCTAAACTATATTAATCTGTGATTTTTCTTCTTTGTTCTGGACAGGAAGCCTAATGCTAAACTGGCTTTGATTATCTTGGTCTTTACTTTGTTGGATTACTTTGTAATTTTATAGTTTTAAGAAGTGATTATATAAATTCTTTAGTTTATAATTCCTGACTCAGGAGTTGGAACAAATATAGCTATATTGGGAGCTCTAGCTATAGGTCACATAATACACAGCAATCATACAGTTTTTAGCATGCTGTATTCTGAGATCTTTGTAAAGTGTATCTCAGTAGTCTTAAGCATAATGTAATGAAGATGTATCTCATATCCTCCTACTGTAGTTTGATGAGTCCATTATTACTTGTGGATCATCTGTGCTTTCTTTAATCTCAAATCTGAAAATCAGTGCCTGTTTTACATGATATGATTCTATTACTGAGACTTCTACGTTAGCTTCATGATCACACACTAAAAAATAATAGACAAAATTTTGACCTATTGATATTTTAGCACCTTTACCATCATTGGTACCGTATTTTAATGATTGGGAAGGCTGATCAGTAATACAAAATTTAATTCCCCAGAAGGATATTGGTTATATTCTCTCCCTCATTTCATTTTTCTTGAGGAATTACTTTCAATTACTTTATATTTGAGGAATAAATGCAGATAATTTGATGATGTTTGTTAAGGCAGTGATAGGTAACAATCATCACTGACTACAAAACTGTATTATAGAGTGTGAGGCATACTGAAGCTATATTTGATGGAATAATTCTAATATTCATCCAGTGTTTAAGATGTAGCAAATCTGAAATGCTGTACATATTGTTGCACCTATGTGAGGGGTGTTTTTTCAGCATTTGGGCTGATAAAGAAACATCCTTATTTTCTCATTAGAACTTGGCAGCTGTCATTAATATTTTTATAATCCTCAAAAGCTTGACCTGTGAAGTATGTATCGCAGAAGATAGGATACAGCTATGATTTTAAATCCCTTTTTGGTTGAGGGATCCCTGTAACCTTTTCTATGCTTGTAAACACAAAAAAGAAAAAAGAAACGAACCCCAAGTATCTAAATGTTGATCTGAACTCTTGAGGGCATGAAGAATGAAAGTGTTTCAATTTAGTAGTTCTGAGCAAAAAGGTCTCAGCTGGAATTCTGTTCGCTTTAAATAAATATCAAGGAACCAAGCCCAAATCCAGATAAAATCGGGCACAAAATTTCAAGCCAAGCCCTACTCGCTATGAATGTGAGAACTTCTCATAAGAGCTTCTGTGCAATGCAGGGAGGATAGGAGGAATCAGACATGTACTTGTGGGGCTGTAGGACCATTCTTATGTCCTGCATCAAAGCAGTTGTATTAATTATTCTTTGACCTTCATAATGATTCTGGAAACTCTCCAAGGGTTTATTACAAAAAATAAAGTTGTGATTTTTGGTCAAAAATGGTATACCACTTAATATAGGTATATTATATTCCTTATCTAAGAATAGGCTGTTCATTGTAAAGCCTTGAAAGTTACAGCCAGCTAGCAATAATTCATATTTTAAAGTTTCAGCATATCAAAGGGCTTATGAAATGCAGAGAATTCTTCTTTTAATAAAAACAAATTTTTATAGTTGGTGCCCAATCCTAGGAAAAGATGCAGCTGCTTTACAGGGTTACAGACAGATGCTGTGTACAGTACTTTTCCTTGAATGCCTGAAGCATCTTTTTGAATCCCTTCACAATGAATTGTTAAAAACAATTCTTTTTGATGTCTCTAGAATTGCACCTGCTTCTCTTCTCCACTGTGAAAGAGGCACACTTCATGTCCAGTTGAGTTCTTCTTAGAATGTTTAACTTCTAGCACAGATTGAGATCCCTGTCAAATAATGGGTTGTTTAAATTCATCTTTTGGAGTAAATAAGGGATAGGCATAAAGAAAGTACAACATAGTTTCAGGGTTTGGTCCATTGTTTCCAGTGTTTTGATTTTTCATCAGGTTTCCTCCCCTGCCTCCTTTAAATAAGACTATCATACTGTACATGGACTGCAAAAATGTGGATGATCACTAGGTAGCAGCAGGACTAAAAGATAGCCTGATATTAAAGCATTTTAACAAAACCAAGTTTCAGGGAGAAAATCTTCCAACTTCACCTGGCCATAGTATCCACTACATGGACAAGTCGGTGCAGTTTTCTTGGCAACATTCTTTCAGTAGTGGTTTGCCATAAGACTGAGAGGTCTAAGGTCACCCAGTTGGCTTTGTGTCTAAGGCGGGACTAGAACTCCTGGTGTCCCGGTCTCTAGCCTGATGCCTTAACCACTACATCAAACTGGCTCTGTGTGAAAATTATTTGAAGCTTATTTCCTCTTGTTTGCAGCAGGAGTTTCCTGATAAATAAGCAGAGTTGCCTTCATTGTACTTGGAGACTGGTTCAAGAAGTTTTATTTTGTTTATTTTATTTTATTTATCAAATTTTTATCACTGCCCATCTCCCCTCACAAGGAGGCACTCTGGGCGGTTCCTTATGTCCATAGGTTAAGGGTGTTATATGGGGTTTTATTTATTGTTATCTCTTGCAGGTTCTTTAGTAGTCCGTGTAAAATTATTTGATCCAGTCCTGAATGGAAAAGAGGGCAGGACTGATCCCCCCAAAATTTTATTTCATGCTAATCTCAATATTAGGAGAGTCCTTATGGCTATGGCAGTTTTGCTCAGTCGCACAAATTATGCCAATGTTTTGGTTAGTGCCTGTAACTGAATACTATATATTTTCATCTGTTTGGAAATTCTGTAATACTTTTGCCATGTTTATCATTTGGTCGTTTATTTTTCTCTGATCATCTATATAAGTAAGCCCGTTTGTTGTCATTTTTGCTTTTATAGGTTTTATCTTTGTTATTATCTAAGGTTAAAACACTAAAAACTGGTAGTAGCAGATAATTTATTGTGACATTAGGGACTTTTAGATTTCCCCTTCTTATAAAAGAATTGGAAAAGAAAACCACACTGTTTAAAAGTAAACTCCAGTCAGTTTTTAAAGTCTTATAATGGGACCTGCCTAAAGGTTTTGACCACCAGAATAGTTGGCCTAAAAGGGTTGAAAAGTGTTTCTGTACCATGTTCCACCTCATGATTTTATACAAAAGTGTAAATGGGCAAACTGATTGGCTTAGCAGGTAAGAGGCTGTAAAATACTTAGATAAATTGAGTACTATGGAATCATGTGTACAATTTGGTAAAGCTGTAGTAGATTATTAATGTGAGGCTTAAAGGATAAATGTATAGACATAGAGCTGCTGTTCCATTCTCATTCCGGGCTCACTGTGTATTGCCTGTTTATCATCATTACTATGACTTACGAGTGCTCCTTCTTAGAAAGCCTCTTCTGGGTTCCTCTCTTTTCTCCTCTTTCCCCTTCATTCTCAGGAACTATAAGGCATCCTTTCCCTCTGGAATTACCTTTAAATTGAAAATCATTTCACTTTTTTGCCATCTGCAGTTAAGAATGAAGATATATTTGGCGTTGTTATAACTCAGAGTGATACTAACAGAGAGTTAAATATCTGAAGGGTTGAAGAGAGGAGGAGGAGGAGGAGGGGGAGGAAAATCCCCTGATTGTGCTAAAATGCATGGCTCTTTGCCTGGAACAGAAGCGGGAGCTTGCTATACAATGCCATAGTCGAGGAGATGGCAGCAAAGCTACGTTTAGCATCTTTGTTGGGATCTTCCACCGTTTGATGCCTTGCTGCTGTTAAATACTGTTTTTTAAGCTATTCAGCGGATTCTGCAAGCGGAGGCAATGGTGGGAGCAGCACTGAACGACATAGCTTTGCTGGATGACATGGAGCTGATCTCTGCATCAGCCAAGAGAAATTAAGCTTTGTCACTCCCCACTGGGACTGCCTTTCTTCTGGTATGTGTATGAGGAATTCATATGCTTCTGCTGCATCCAGCAAAGCAGAGCCTTGAGCACACTTGGCCTCTGAAGGCAGCAAGCAAGAATGATAGCTGTCTCTTTTAAATGCCGTTGTCAGATTCTGAGGAGACTTGCAAAAGGTATTGTGCTTTCTTCGTTTCTTAATTTGACGGTGTATTGCAGCATTCTATAAAAGACAGCTTAATGGTTACTTTCAAACCTGCCTGCCTCTGATACAATATATTGCTTGAAAACAAAGAAAAACTCTGTGAATACATATACCAACAGAGAGGGAGAGAGAGGGAGGGGGAGGTGTGTGTAGCTAAAAGGCTGGATACCCCATGCTATGGTCTTAATGATGCTGCTTTGGGGTTTTCACGATTTCACTGGGTAAAGAAGGATTTGTGTTCAAGTGCTAAAGTTATGGTGGGATATTACTGGTTTGCATTCCTGGTAGCTGATCAGTCAGTGTTGCCCGTGTCACGGTATCCTGGACATTAGGTAAAAACTACTGGAAGGAAAATCCTGGACCGGAACTAAAAAATGATGTTATTCGTATTGTTGGCTGTTAGCATCTTAGTATATTCACCTTGAAATACTAGGAAGCCTTTTCTCAGAGGGTAAAATGCCTCATGTCTTTCAAGACACAGATGATGAAAACAGTGATTATGATTTGTGGATTCTTAAAAAAGATTCATTTGCTTGATAAAGACTATTTCTTAATTTTGTTTATTACATTGTTGTGACAAAATATTACACAATATTTTGAAAACTTGGAGCTAATATTGCATAGCCAGTAGAATTTTAAAGCAGCTTCCCTTTCATCCTCTTTCATCCTCATGTCTTCTTGCATGCATTACAACACAAGTTAATAATTTTAACCTTGCCTAGCTGCTTTTCAAAAATCCAGATTATAACACATGCTTGTACAGTACTTAAAGACTGGATTGGGACATTGATGATGAGGAAGATGACATTTTATTTTGTGTCTGCCATAAGTGCTTGGAAGCCAATAAAGGCATGCAGTCTAGTGAACTGATATATGGAAGCCTTGTGTAATTGTGAATTGTTATAACTATGCTAAATAAGAGTAGGCTTGCACAGATGCTAATGAACTTTTCAGGACCTTCTCAGTTTGGAAATTTGCTCTTTCTCAGAAATCCTACAATTCATATTCTCTGTTTAATGATGCTGAAATATGTAGGTAGGATTCTGCAATAGTAAGTGGGAAAGAGGGACCTCAGTGGAGAGCTGGTATAGTTCACCTACTTGCTAATGCAGGTGGAGTAACTATTCATTGATACATTAGGATTCTAATTCTATCCATACTCAGTTAGGAAGCAAATGTTATTGGACACAGTAGCACACCTGAATATATATGAATGGAACTGCACTGTAAAAGAGGCAACGGATTAAGAAGCCCAAACACATTTATTAGAAATCAGACCATTCAGTTCAGTAAGCCTTGAAAATATGTATGGTTAGTATTGTGCTGTACTTCTGTGCCAGGATATGTTGTATTTTTTGTTTCTAATATGTATATAGATTATTGTATTTCAATTTCAGAAATACCTTTAGTTTCCTGCTAAAATAACTTTCATTGTACAAAATTGGTTTTTGCATCAGAGGAATTCAGGTCAGTAGTATAATATCTTTATTATTGTGCAATTTAAATACAATTTCTTGAGGACCCATAAATGTTTAGCCTTTTAAAAAATTCTCCAAAAGCATTAAGTTCCTGCTATGGACTGATATAGTAGAACCATTGATCACTCATACTGAGAGTCTTACTCTTGTGGACGACTGCTGATATTAATAATAAGTATTTACATAGTATGATATAGAATTCCTTCTTGCTATTTGCCAATATGCCATTCTGGACCCTCATTTCCTTATAGTTACATTTCTAAATATTTAATAACTAAATTATGTGAATAAATAAATACAGCCTCAATTTGATTGCAATCCCTTTTCCAAGTTGTGTGAGGAAACACATATTTGAAATTAATAAAATTAAATAACATTTTATTGATTTAAAAATGCTCTCAAGAATCATATCAATAAAAGCTCATTACTTGCATTACTTCACAGTCAACATTTTTTTTGTTTCAGTTAAGAGATGCCTAGTAACATCATTGTCAAATGTACAGTGATAATTGAGACTATAGTTTAACACTGAGGAATCTATGAAAGCATACTATGTACTAGTCGGTTGCATGTAATTTACTAGCTGCCACCAGGTCAAGTAGCAAATTGTACCTACTGTACTCCCACTGGTGCTTATGGCTGTCACTCCTAGGGAAAGACAAGCTTTAAAGAACATTTATATATGTACTTAGAATTCTGACAGATGAAAAGCCATACATTTGGCAGAGTTACTGCACAGGGTTTTTTCTCTGATTTCTTACTATTTCTCTTTCTGTTTTTCAAATGTTCTATCTTCTGTGCTGAAATTATTTTCTGTTTTTTTTTAAAGGTAAATTTCCAAAACTTTAACAAGTAAGTTTGTGTTGTATAAATCATCATATAGTCTTGATCTGTATTTGAGGGTAACAGATGGCAGTTGTACATTAGTTCCTACATAATAGTGGTAGTAGGGACAATAGTACCCATTAGGATGCTGGAAATGCTTGGTTTCATTGTTCAGTCAGATCAACTCTCAGTAGTTTACAATTAAATACAATAAAATGGAAGTCAAATATTCATTAGCCAAATCAGTGAACAAAATAATCCGATCAACATACAGGTCTGGTGCTGACCGCAACTTAACAGCCACAAAAGCCTCAAAAGCCCTTCAAAAGAGTTCTTTGTTCACAGCCATGTGGAAAGATTCTAAGGTTTCCTTGGAAGCTTCAGTTTCTGAGTCCACTTCAGAATTTATCCCCTAATTGACTAATAATTATGCATTGTTGGTATGATCAGTTCCTTCCTATTTTTTATATTTTATTTTGTGCTTTCAAGTTAATGTTGACTCCTGGCAACTGCCTGGACTAATGTCTGCAGTTTTCTTAGCAAGATTTTTGGAAATGGTTTGCCCTTGCTTTCTTCCTAGGGCTCAAATAGAGTGACTGGCCCAAGATCACCCAGCTGGCTTCATGCCTCAGGCAGGACTAGAACTCACAGTCTCCTGGTTCCTAGCCTAGTGCTTTAACCACTACACCAAACTAGCTGTCTTGTATTTCTGTACAATGTATAAATATCCAACATGTGCTCCACAGTATGGCCTCTAGTCATGTTCCATATTAAGGAAACTGACCTAAACATTTCAGCCTATTGAAGTATTGTAATGAGATAAAGATCTCAAATTCTACCAAAAGTCTTTACTCCACAGAAGCTATTACAGTGAAAATTCAATTTAATGGGCACCTGATTAATAGATTTTGGCTACAGTGGACAACACTTCTATATCGAAATTTCCAGAAATAGTGGACATGGACATTGAAATAATCCAAGTAAACCGGATCAGACCCTTTAACAAAAACACATTAATTTATCGTATTTGTGTCAATTTAGCATTTTTAAAAAAATATCCAAGAACATTAATATTAAGTTCTTGCTATGGACTAATATGGGCATATGTCTTTTGTGCAATGACAGTATGACCTGAACAATGCAAATTTCTTTTGTGTTTGTTTATGGAACGATGTAATTTATATTTTCTTATTTAATAGACATTCAGGAAGAATAGCTAACCTATCCCCCAAATAATCTATTAAATCAAGTTTTCACTGTATTGGTTCTTTATAAGCAAGAGTCATAATTTAACTTACATTTTGTTTGCCTTGATTTCTGGGAATTTGAATAATATATTACAGTGGGCATTCATTTCCAGGTGCAAAGTTATTTTTTTCCCCACCAGGGTAGCAATTATATTTAAAAGGAAGATATTTCAGAATAAAGAATGCTGTGAGCCAGTTTTTCCCTCAAGTTTTCAATGAACCAGGGATGATTTGGGGATAGCTAGGTATTCGACAATATGACTGTTGGTTTGTGCTTTTGTTGTTTTGGGTTTACCATGTTTTAACTTATTCTATAAATCGTGGTTAAGTAAATCATTTTTTATGATGAGAGAAGCCAGTCAAAACTTCCAGCAATAACAAGCATCTCATTACAAAGACTTTTTCCAATTCTGAAAATAAACAGCTGTTTAACTTCTTTGAGTTCCCATTCATGCACATGCTGTGTTGTCTCATCCTTGATTATTTATTTGGGCTCCACAAGCCATCAGAAAACCCCTTGCAAAGTTCTGACATGCAAGCAAGATTTGACTATGGGAGACTGTATAGACCAGTGTTTCTCAGCCTTGGCAATTTGAAGATGTGTGGACTTCAACTCCCAGAATTCCCCAGCCAGCATGGGAATCTGGGAGTTGAAGTCCATACATCTTCAAGTTGGCAAGGTTGAGAAACTCTAGTATAAGGAGTTCCAATTTTTGCTCTTTAAATGGGCACTTGGGGTCACCTGAGTGTCCACTGTCCACCACAGTTCCCAGGACTGGACAGAAGTTCATCTTCCATGTCAGAATGTTGGAGGGGATGATTATTGCAGAATCAGAGGGAGAAGTACTTCATGCAGTACTTAAGTAATCATTAATACATTACAAATGCCTTACCAAAGTGGGATGAGAACAGGCATCCATTTTAGTCTAGATTAGCCTAGGTGTGTAGTGGCCACATCGGGATCACAACTACACACACATGGAGAGGAGCAAATCTTTATACCCTTCCTTAGATCTCGGATGTTTTTAAGCCCAAACTATGCAGTTATGGTGATTGTAAAAAATATAGCCTAAATTGCGAAGAAACTAAGTTAATTTAAATGCACAGATATTTCTTAAAATTAGACAATCTGTAAATCATGTAAAATAGCATATTGTCCTAACTACCAGGAAACACACTGAGACAATGAACTGGTCTCTAATATTTATTACTAGTACTTAACAAGAATCCTAACAAACTGAAGAAGCGTGGGAAAAACCCAGACATATAACCCCCAAGGGTTAAGGCGGTCCCGATCTGTGTCTCTTTGAATGGCTGAACAGTTCCTCAGTGCTACGCATGCGCTTGACAGTCTGGGTGGGAGCCCCCTGCTCGCCATCCTTACTCATGACACATATTAATTGAATAAAAGGTATAATATGATTACTGAGTCTTAATATCAGTAATAAATCAGAAAATAAATATCAGGACATAACTAAACAAAGCATAAGGATTAATAATCACCTATGTTCGCTGAACCAATGCTCACTGTACTGAGTGAGCATTGTAAATCTGTTAAACTGAGTAAGGTTATGGTTTGCACACCTCTGAAAAGTACAAAAATATCAGCTGCTATCCCAAACAAAGCAGCAAAAATTGAAATTAAGTTTTTTTTCTTTTGCTCTGTTAGTATTTTCTTGTCTCATGTTTGTTTATTTATTTATTTAATTTTTATCACCGCCCATCTCCCCCAATGGGGGATTCTAATATTTTCCTTTTTTATGACTGGATTTCTGTAAATGTGATCGATCTTCTGTGCTGCAAAGTATGCAAATGATGTGAGTTGAAATTGAGATGTTCTAATTATTGTGTGTGCAATATAAAATCATACTTCTTAGAAATGGAAATCCATGTTCATAATTCTGTGTTAATATTACAGAAAGGCTGTCAAATTAAACAAGGTGAACATACTAATTTCACGGTTCAGAATAAACGGCATGATTGCAAATGGAAAGTATTTGTTTAAAAGACAGAATAAAGGTTGAACTTTCTCACCTATGAAAATCATCCCTTTCCCTCTTAAATAAAATGTGTGGGCTGCAATAGTCATAAAAAGGTATTTATTTAAACATGAAAAAAATACTATGTGGTACCTTTTTTTGTGGGAGCCAGTTTGGTATAGTGGTTAAGGCATCAGGCTAGAGACTGTGAGTTCTAGTCCTGCCTTAGGCACAAAGCCAGCTGGGTGACCTTGGGCCAGTCACACACTCTCAGCCCTAGGAAGGAGGCAATAGCAAGCCACTCCTCAAAAAACCTTGCCAAGAAAACTGCAGGGACTTGTCCAGGCAGTCGCCAGGAGTCAATACTGACTTGAAGGCACTTTTTTTTTTAATCTCTTTTTGTACTAACCAGTATACTTTGTCATTCATTACATATAGTAGTCACTTTATTATGCTTACGTACTATTTGCCCTGTTCCCAAAATATCCCAGCTACATTTACTACATTTAGGAGATGTTCACACATATAATTCAAGTGCAATAAAACTGTGAAGAAGACTTGGTAAAATATTGTAGTCTGCAGTCCTCAGCTGAGCTCAGATACAACACAACATAATGTTAGGCATGTGCATAAAGCAGATTTTGTTGTGTTGTTCAAACCGAGAAGAAATCATTACACTCCAGGAGTTCTCCTGAAAGTAGTTTGTACTTCTGCCCCTCATCTCTGCCACCATAGACTTGGCTTTGTCTTGCTCTTATCCCTACCAAACCATTTCTCTTCTGAAAGAACCGTACTTGGGTCTGTATCTGGAACAAAACATCCCCATTTACGTTTGGACACAGACCACCCCGAACCAGCTGTTTCATGCACTGAACAGTTTATGCACATGTTTGTCTATCCCTACTTAATGTAGAGAAACAATTTTGCTTAACTACTGAGGTTGATTACTTTTCCTTCTTCTCTAACATAAAGGTTTTTTCAGTTCAGATCAGGAATCATAAATAAGTAAGTCTGATTCTGAGGATAAAAAATATTTTCTTATGTGAATTTTGGTTCTGTAGGTTTCCCTGTTCCTTTAGCTTTCCTGTTTCATATCCAATACGGTTCCAAGAAGTATAGGTTAACAGATTTCATAGGAATATGTATTGATTGTAAATAATACAGAAATCTAGAAGTCTGAGGAACATATTTCAGGATAAATATGCATCTTATGTGCATCCAGAGTATCATCAGACTGTGCGCTGGAAATGTCAGAAAAACAAGACATTCTAATACCTTGTAATTGGAGACAGAATGAGGAGATAAGGCATGTGATGGAGGGAGGAATAGAATATAGGCTGAAGGGTTGTTTCCCTTTTATGACTGGCACATAGAGAAAAATACTTTCTTTTCCTAAGTTTGATCAAGATGATCTTTTGAATAAAAGAGCAGCATTGAATACTAGTAGCTATTATTAAGCTTTCTACATTTGTTTCTTCTTTTGCTCATATGAAGTCCTAAACAGTAAGATTCTCAAAATGAAATGAATTTCTCTCTGTTCATACAACTGTTAAAATGCTGGTTTTAAAACCTTGCCATAGTGGTGTTTTCAGGTCAAGAATACAAATGGTCAAAATGCTAAATATATTAAAGATAGTATGAAATATAAGAGGGTTTTAAAATTTTTGTCTTTTGTTCTGATACTAAAAGCAAGAATTCACAAATTTTGTGGCAGAAACGGTGACTAATACGCTGTTAACGAACTATGGATGCTACTTTTCCATTATTTAAACCAAAGATTTGTTATGTAGGTAATCGCAACTTTCAAATTAAATGTAAGCAATATGGCCTTTGATCTCTTTAAACTCTGGCATTGGATCTTTCTCATCTAAAGAATTTCATTCTTATTATAAGTAGCAAATTAACATTTTCCGAATCCACAATGAACTTTTGTCAAGTTCTTCCAGCTTAAATTATGATAACTGGTTTGAAGAAGTGTTATCAGTTTCAGTGGAAAAATCTGTTCCCCTTCTGATAATGATATATTCATCAATAAACATGACTCATCAATGAATTTTGTCTTAGACAGAATTTTTATAGGATCAAATGTATGGAAAAATGCATGATTGTTTCTCAGTTACAGCATTCATACCTTTTGGCTTGAGGCTTTTCTTCAAAAGATACAGATATTTTTTCTATGTTTAAACTATATTTTGTCACTTGCAAATTGTTACTCCTGATCTAGAGTAAGCATTCATTGCTATTTCAAAAGCATTGAGAAATGTGATTGGGGACTCTAATAAGTAATAATTCACTTCCACTTCTAATGGCCCTGGTTATAAGTTGCAGAATATCCCCTGCAATTCTTGCTCCAATTGATACCTTTCATTTTTTTAAAAAACAATGTGTTATGCAGTTTGACTGTACTATACAGGTAGTCCTCACTTAACAACCATTTGTTTAGTGATGGTTCTGACTTACAATGGTGTTGAAAAAAAATGACTTACGACCAGTTCTCACGCTTATGACCATCACAGCATCCCCAGAGTCATGTGATCACATTTTGGATGCTTAGCAACCAGTTAACATTTATGACCCCCACACCGTCCCATGGTCACATAATCAACATTTTTGAGCTTCCCAGCCAGCTTCTGGCAAGCAAAAGCAGTGGGGAACTGCATGATTCGCTTAATGACCACGTGCTTCACTTATCACACGCAGTGATTTGCTTAACGACTGCTGCAAAAAAGGACATAAAATTGGGTCAGATTTGTTTAATGACTGCTTCGCTCAGCAACCAAAATTCCGGGCCCAATTGTGGTTGTTAAGTGAGGACTACCTATACTGCTCAAATGTCAAGAAGTCTACTCTGTTACCATTTATAGCCTAAATAAATTAGATAAATTCTTTAATGGCCAAGCACTGAGTTGCCTATAAATATGATTTGGCTATTGGCTTAGTACTCTATGTAAGTCAGCCATATTGCTTATTCAACAAGCTGTGTTTGTAATCTGGTTTGGTGTTATGCATCTATGTAGCCATTGCTGTGATATTTGAGCAAGGTCGAGAATCTAATATGCTTTGCTGAAACTTAATAATAATAAGTGAGTTTGTGGCACCTCACCCTGTGTCCCTTTGGATTGGGGCAGGTTATAGATACTGTAAAACAAACAAACAATGTTATTTATTTGTTTATTGTTTGTTTGTTTTACAATATTTATAGCCTGCCCCAATCCAAAGGGACCAGGGTGAGTACAACAAAATCAAACCAGGAGCAGGGCAGATATAGGTAGTAAAAACTCAGTAATAGAAATCTAACATATCTGAGTGCCATTCAGTTAAAATTAACTTCAGGGCCAAAGACCTGCTTTAATGAGTTTTTGAAATATCTGTAGAGTTAGGGCCATCTGTACCTCCAGGAAGAAAATGTCTGTAATATTAAGGAGTGGAAACCTGAAGTAGGCGTCCTCTAGAAGATCAGATCAAATTTGATTTTGGGAGGGAAGGCATTGCCTGATATATCTCAGTAATGTGCTCTTGGGGGCTTTAAAGGTGATAATTGGCACTTTGAATCAGGCCTGCAACCCTATTGGCAACCAATGCAGTGACTTCAAAGGAAGTGTTATTCTCACTTGACGGGTTGGCCTGTCAGGAGTCTAGCCACCACATTTTGTGCTATTTCAGAAAGTCCAATTATACTTCTAGGGTAAAAATATAATCTTGAAAACTGTAAGGGTAACTACCCAGGGCAGATTTATACTAAGTCTCTTTGAAAGACTTTCTTCTCACATCTCACATCTGGGCTGGGTTACCTTTTCTCATTTAAACTGCATTCTTTCTCCACTTCCTTCCTGCAGACTCTCACAAACAGACAATGAAAGCCAAATGTCATTAAAACTGAATTTATATCATTTGTGTTGATTTCTGTCATTTCTGTTATGCAAATGATGCAAGTTGATCCAATTTAAGTTAAAAATATGTCATTACACAAATGGTGCAAAGTGATGCAAATTAAGTTAAAATGTCAATTTATGTCATTATACAAATGACGAACAAATGATAAGTGCAAGGACTGGTTGTAAGTCACTTTGTTCAGCGCTGTTGTAACTTCAAACAATTGCTAAACGAATGGTCGTAAGTTGAGAACTACCTGTGTTACAGTCTTTGATCTACCTTTACCATAGGAAAAGATAAATAGTTCAGTACAGCAATTTGTTATCAGGAAAAAAAAAACAATAAGACAATAAAACAGCATATGTAATGAAAAGTTTTGTGCAATTGTATGACTTGATGAAGATATTTGATATGTGAGTATAGAATTAGCATCCCTTAAAAAGTAATAAACCTAAAATTTATCAGTATGTCCCTCAAATTTAGAGATGATTGGGGAAATCAGAGCATGTCTTGGGGTATCATAAGTAGGACACCGTATGAGGACATGGGCAAGAGTTTCTGCCTCCCTGGATCCACAAGGGCAAAGTCTCTATAAGAAGTCCCATGGATGTAAATTTTGAAATACTTTGTAGCTTATAGCAATATGGACTGAAAAAAGTGCCTGGAGGCCGTGAGGGTCTGGATGGGGAGGAACCAGCTCTTACTCAACCCTAGCAAGAGAGAATGGCTTTGGGGTTTTGGCCCAGCACGGTCTACTGATGTGTTATCTTTGACTCTTAACAAGGTAACACTCTCCCGGACATAGCTGGTGAGCAATTTGGGGGTCCTCCTGGATTCACAACTCCTGCTTAAGGAACAGGCAGCAAGCATGGTTAGGGTGGCCTTTCCACAGATTAATCTCGTGTACCAATTACACCCATTCCTGGACCAGGAAGCCTTGCTCATGGTCACTCACACCTTGATCACTTCCCAGTTGGACTACTGAAATCAGCTCTATATGGGGCTGCCCTTGACGTTCACCTGGAAGTTACAACTGGTCCAGAATGTGGTTGCATGCAGTGTTCAGTGCCCCTCGGTTTACTCATATTACACCTCTGTTGTGCAAGCTGCATTGGTTCCCAATTTTCTTCAATTCAAGGTGCTGGTTAACACCTTTAAAACCCTACATGGCATGGGAACAGGTTATTTGCTGGATTGCATCTCCCTGAAAATATCTGCCCATTCAACCAGATCAGGTAGAGTGGGCAGGCTCCAGGTCCCTTCCCTTAAATGTGGCCATTTAGTGGGATCTAGGAAGTGTGCTTTTTCCATAGCAGCCCCTGTGGAACTCCCTTCCCCCTGAGATTCATCCTCTTAGACTTCTGGAAGGCTATAATGAGCTGGCTATTCCCCCAAACACTTGGATGGAGTGAGGTTGGGGCCTGAAGATGGTAGTGTTTGCTGCATTGGAGAAGAACGGTTGTGGTGCCAGGTTTTTGCTTTTATTGTTTTTATTGTGTTTTTGGTTTTACTGCTGTTGTGAGCTGCCCAAAGTTGTGTCTTTTCAGATGGCTGGTTATTTAAGTCTTTTAAATCAAGAAATCAATTAAACAACTTGGGATGGAAGTAGATCATGAAACCATTTCATAATTTTATTGGAGCCCAAGCTGAAAACAGTTTCCAAATCTCATGTATACAATAGTTTTGCATAAATCAATTCTATACATCTGAGTTATTTTTATACTTTTAAAAGTTGCTTTTTATGTAATTATTACATTCTGAACCACACAGCTGGTTCTACAGGCTGAGACAATGTTCATGAATCCTCCAGCCAGTTCTCTTTTTTGGTCAGTAGAGTGGGTATCACTTGCCATGATCTGCATCCACAGA
This sequence comes from Candoia aspera, assembly GCF_035149785.1. Taxonomy (NCBI): domain Eukaryota; kingdom Metazoa; phylum Chordata; class Lepidosauria; order Squamata; family Candoiidae; genus Candoia; species Candoia aspera. Next base: position 47,076,657 of record NC_086159.1, read on the forward strand.
CTGAAATGCTCTCTTGCACTTGCGGAGAATGTACCCCATTCAGTATTGCGCTGCCACCAGAGGTAGTTCAGGGAGTACTTGCTCCAGCAACAAAATGCCTTAGACCAGATTTCATGAGACATATGATTGATGCATCAAAAGAATCTGAAATTTTGGTTTGGGATATTGTATCAGGAGGGAGAAAAATTGATACATTCTTTCTTATTTAGCTGAAATTCAAATTATAATATTAATTACTCTACTATTTCCCATTATACGATAATAACAAATATAATATACAATTCTTGGAGAGTTAGGTTTAAGTAAATTCACTAGGGATAGCTGGCTGCTCAATTCTATAATAATTTAAAACATCAGTGAAGCAGTTATAAATCCAAAACTGTTATGAGTTATTACATGTTAATACTTTATATATTGTTGTTCTTGATTGTATATACATATTGGGTTAAGGTGTCACCATTGTTATAGTACATCTACATTTTTCCACTTCATATATGATTCTCAACAGCTTGAATTACTATAAAGATTATTTTGACTCCTTCTTCCCACATGTGGCTACATTCCTTAACTTTTTGATGAATAAATTGTTATTGAGATGCACTGCTTAATGGATTTTAATCTTAAAGCACATTGATGTGACAATATGGTCCATTAATTTGGATATCCTTTAATTTAGGTTTTGGTGTAATAATTATTTGTCTAAATATATTTTGTCTGGTTGATTTATACTCTTGCTATTGCCTGCCTCTAGTTAAAATGTTCATCACAATAGAAATACAATACACAATCCAATTATTGGCCAACATTTAATTTGGGTAACTGATGGTTTGGATTGCTACAGGAAGAACAAGTCATCCCCCTGTTTTCCTGATATAATAGTCTTTATTCTTTTGTGCTATGCTGAAACCTCATGAGGTTTTTGTGTTTGATAGCATTCCTGGTCAGCTAGAACCTTTTCTGACCTACTGAATTAATAATATTATGAGTCCTAGGTTTTAGCTTTCTTTCTGAGACTGGTCCCTGCCAGGTGGTCCTTGTAATTCCTACTAATATAATCTACTTAATATTTACACTAAGTACTAAGCAGCACTCCTCTGTTCAATATTACTATAATATGGCTTGGTGATAAATAGTTTCAAAGAAATATCAATTCATTCTTATGGATTAGTTTATTCTATGTATCTTTGAAACAGACCTATGAAACAAATGTGTATTTAATACTCTAACAAATAGAAAAATTGTAGTGAATTCTTCTACTCATAGAAGATTGGTTTTGTGGGATAGCCCATGCAATCTCTGATAGCCAAAAATAACTTGTCCAAAGTAAGCAAAAGTAACATTGCTCCTAACATTTTATTGCGCAATGATATACATTAACAGCCTTGTTCATATTTTTGAGGAAAATTGAAAGTAGAAATGTAAATAGTGTTTTAATAGGATAAATTAATAGATAAAAATAGGTGTGGCTTATGCTTCTTCACTTATACACATCTAAATAGTTAGGTATCAGTTGTCATCTAAAATTGTATAAAACCCCTTTTAACAGAAATAAAATGAAATAAAGTATGACATTTATCATATTTGATCACCAGCTACTACCAGAAAATAGCATTGTCTTTTAATGCAATAAAAATTAGTTCAGAGGTAAACACAGAAAACAAAGTGAAATGGAACATCAGGGTATTTCATATAGACCTGAAAGACTGAACCACAACATGCTAATAAATTATTTGTATTCCATTTGAACATTACAATGGCCTTTTCCAATTCTGAAAATAAACAACTGTTTAATTTCTTTGGGTTCCCATTCATGAAAATGCTGTGTTGTCCCATTCTTGATTATTTATTTGGAATCCACAAAAATTCTAGTAGTATAATAGTTGTGCTGAAAGGTTACATACAGCTTCAGAGCACCCATAGAAGAGTGTCAAAAAAGTAAAGATTGTGCCAAATCTTATGCAAAGCTCTGTCCTTTTTCCATGCGTTGCATGCACGCAATGCGCACAAAAGGAGTGTGGTTTGAAAGGTTAGGGGTGTCCATGGGATGTAAAAAAGTTAAGGTGGGAATCATGATTCCTCAATCTGCCCTTTTTCTATGCCTTTATATAAAGTAAAGTATTAGCTTAATCTCACTGAATATTGTATACTGCAGATAGGCAGAGTTCTTATCTTAGTGGATCCTTTTATAATAATAATAATTCAGTGAACCTGAAATATTTTGCATCCTTTTATAGGTATTTTGAAAATGTTTTATCTTATAGAATTTTGCTGCTCAATTGTTGGTTATTGATTTATTGATTTAATTAATTTTATTTATTTATTAATGGAATAGCTATTTTGTATCAGTTGGGTTATGGAAGAGAAAAACTCAAAATTTTGGAATGTTGTAATCAAACTGTTCAATATGCATGGGCATATAATTGAGGGGGGAAACTTTCATTGTGTTTAGCTGTAAAATGGGCAAACAGCTGTACCTTGATCTATAGCAGCCTTCTTCAATCTGTTATTCCCTAGAGAAGTTTGGACTGCAACTCCTTTAGCTCCTTCCTTCCTTCCTTCCTTCCTTCCTTCCTTCCTTCCTTCCTTCCTTCCTTCCTTCCTTCCTTCCTTCCTTCCTTCTTGTATGTTGCTTTGGAATTTCAAGATTTGCGGTCCTAATACATCTGGCACAGGTTAGGGTTAGGGTGTTCTACATTGTGAAGTGATTTAACAGAAGAACATCTTCTGTTCATCTATACAAGTTTTTCATTTTCCAATGGGTGGTAGGCCAAATCAGACTTTAAGTAGGAACTGCTTTCTCTACACTTACGTTCTACCCATTCTGATATATACAAATTGTGTACTTTTTTCAAGAAAATATAGCTTACATAGAGCTCATTAGATGACCACAGATTTTTCATGCTTTCAAAGGATGCTTCTACTGGTGTGGTATTCCTTAAAATATAACATGGTCCAGAACAGATATAGCTGGGAAGATCTATAGCTAGATAGATTTGCATCTCCATCCCATTGTTGTGGCCTCCAATATACACCCTGATTATTCTGCAGAACTTCAGCAGCAAGCTCACACATTTTTGGCACTTTGATTTTTGTTGTTGCATTTTTAATCAAAGTAAGGTTCAGAATGAGTGCAGACTTAACACTTAACTTATTTTTCTCCCTATATCACTTCAAAAACTCACAAGCCTACAAATGAACCAAACATTTTACTACTCAAGTAATATCACTATGACACTGACCCCTGCATTTCTCTGAGCCTGAAAAGAGTAAGTATATAGTTTAAATTTTATATTAAAATGTGGGAATATTGCTTTTAAAACTTGAGCCATAAATACTAAAAAAAATCCTGGGATAGCTTACGTTAAATCAAAATAATTGTAAAAGATAACATTTAAAAGTTAAAAATTAGTAGCACAGCATCTGATAATCCAAAAGCACAGCAGGAAAACACACTAGTCCAATTCATTTAATAGACTAAATATATTAAAACTTAAGTAATTTGAGAATAAGACCAAGCAAAATTGAATTCACATAGAGCATTACTCTGTAACAGTTAAAAACCTTGGGTAAGTAAAAGAAAAAAAGTATTAAAATACTTGAATGGATGTTAGAAAACTTTTTCATGCAGGTACATTCCAAAAATGGGTAGCTGTCACAAGTTCCCACCTGTTTCAGTCCAGAAAGCTGGGGTACTTGGAAGAAATGCACAGGATTGCTGCTAGTATTCGCTCCCAGCAAATCACTATTAGAAACTACCTTATAACAAGCCATCTTTGGACCATCTAGGCCAATAATATCACTTTGGGTATGGAGATTTTTTTGGTACTTTTGAGTCAGTGTTGACTCCTGGCAACTGCCTGGACAAATCCCTGCCGTTTTCTTGGCAAGGTTTTTCAGAAGTGGTTTGCCATTGCCTCCTTCCTAGGGCTGAGAGACAGTGACTGGCCCAAGGTCACCCAGCTCGCTTTGTGCCTAAGGTGGGACTCAAACTTATAGACTCCCAGTTTCTAGCCTTATGCCTTAAGCACTACACCAAACTGGCTCACTTTGGTAATACTGTTGAAAAAAACATCCTGCATGAACGAAAAAGCTAGAATCTAAAACAATGAATGTTCTGGGAGGAGAATTTTCAGCAAGATCATGGGTGGAGATTAAACTTTCCTTGTATGATATAGAGGCAATGAAGGCTTCCCATGACCAACTTTATTTATTGATTTATTTATATTTCAAATTTTGTCACCGCCCATCTCACTCAAAGAGCACCTTTGGGTGGTTTACAATAAAACTAAGATAAATACAAGTTAAAATACAATAAAAATAGTATTCTTAATTTAAATTCATGTGATTTGTGGGGGCCGCTTCAGGCACTAACCACTCCCAGTATTGGTTACTCCTCCTCCCACCCGAAGCAAGATGGCAGAGCCAGGTCTTCACCCCTTTCCGGAAGGCTGGGAGAGTAGTGGCCTGCCTCACCTCTGGGGGAAGAATGTTTCCATTTAATAAATGTAAATTCATCCAGGTTACAATAAATAAATAAATCCTCCCTTTTTATTTCTTTTTGTTTTGCTTTTCATAAGTAATAAATAAAATATTACAAGCTTGTGTTGTACTTTTCTGTTTGTATAATCTGTGTTCATCAGGTTGCGTTTTTAATTTAATTTTAAGACATTATTGCAACCTTTGGTTTTCATAATTCTTATATTGAGTTGAACTTTTAAAAATAACTATGCATTTTATGGCACAATACCTTTTACCCCTAAATTCTGACATCAGGAATTCGTTGTCAGGGAATCTCCAAGTTTGAAAACTCAAATATGCCCTAAGAACAGGGCATGAATCATGTAAATGTGACCTTTAAAAATAAATCTAAAATCTGTCTTTAAGCAGAAATAATATTTCACTTGTTAATCCTTGCCTTATGAACAACATACAACAAAGCAATCTGTTTAAGAATCAGCAGGCCAACCAAGGTATGTAACTACAGGTAATTTACAAAAAAAAAAAGTCATGCAAGAAAAATTGAAAAAATGGAATGTAGTGATTAGGTATTCAAGGTGATTCCATGCAAACGTTCATTGGCATAGGATTTCTGACATTTCTGCACTTCTAGATTTTCTGTGGAGCAACTCTGGAAGCAGAGATCAGAAGCATCTGGTTTTCCCTCTAATAGATTCCATAAAATGGCTATATAATTATTTTAAACTTTGCACATCTCATAAACATGGAAAGTTTCCTTGTATTTCGCATTATAATGTATAAATTTTCAAAAAATAAGCCATCTTGTTAAGATTTGGTTCTAATGGGAAAATGTTAACTTTCTAGTACAGCAATTGTTACTCTTTATGAGAACTGTGGCTGTATGATTTCTAACATCCTTAGCAAGAAGCAATAACAATTTCTGTTTCCAAATTGTATCATTTATAGTGGCATTTCTTGAAAAATGGATTTTGTATCTTTGGTAGTTCAAAGAATAAATACTAGATTTCATTTTCTGGAAGGAAAAGTTGCAAAAGTTCTTGAGTTTTGAGGATAATGGAGTATCCCAGAAATTTATGGACAACCCCAGATATAAAATGTTTGCCTTTTATCAGAGAATTGTGCTCTGAGTCTAAAGCAGTGTTTCTCAATCTTGGCAGCTTTAAGACGTGTGGACTTCAACTCACACACTGGCTGGGGAATTCTGGGAGTTGAAGTCTACACATCTTAAAGTTGCCAAGGTTAAGAAACACTGATCTAAAGGCTAAAGCTGCATTCCACCTCTCTGAAAGAAAGGACAGCTAGAAAAGAGTAGCCAAGAGAGATTCATTGGACAGTGAAGAAACAATAGTAGAGAATTCTCCTCCCACCTCTACTGGCCAAAAAGGGCCCATCCTTTGGTGGTGATCATCCTGCAACAATAATCTCTGCATGCTGGCTCAGATGATGTGGAAATGCTCTCAAATAACCATGCAGAGCCTTTGAAATGTCTCTCAGAATGATTTTGCAGTGCCTATTGTTCATCCCTGGTTCTCAAAGCAGAGCAGTGCTCTGTAATCTTTAAAAGATAAGTAAGAGCTACTATTTGCCCTTTTAAATGTATTTTAAGAAATGCTAAGGCTATTATTATATATCATTACATTGATATGTATGATCATTTTATTTGCCTTTTGAAATTTAATTTTTAGATAGGTGTGGAATGCTCTCTCCTTAGTAAGCCCACATACCGCCTTCCTTTTCAGCTTTTCCATTCTGCAGGAATTCCACTGTGTATTATGTGGTTCACAACTGTTGGCAGTGTATGATAGCACAGTAGAAAGAATTTCCCACTTCTATTTCTTTTGAAGAAGTCTAGAAAAACCCTATGCAAGTTCAGTCTATATTTACATGTATTATAATCTAACTAACTTTGGGTACAATTGATTGCGATTTGTGGGAAAGAGACACCAATTAGGTGCTCAAACTCAAGAAGTAAAATATATTAGACTGGCTCTGATATTTACAGACTACTTTAATTTCTGAGAGAGTTATCAGCTATGTGATAATCATAATAATGAGCTTGGGATAAAGAAAAAACTCTCATCTTGGCTAGCAATGAAAGATTACTGGCCTTGAGATTTGGAACTAAAATCTCAAACAGTCCTTCTTTTCCCACTGAGTAGAATGAAGTTTGAGAACTCTAAGACTAAGAGAATTTTATGTTTTATTTTTATAAGTGTGAGTTATATGACAATTGAAATTTTGCATTTTATCTATATAAGAAGGCTCAGTTTCTAAACAAAGATGAAAATATTGAGTTTTAATAGTTCTTCCTATTAACTGGTAGCATTTTGCCCACAGTTAATATTCTAAGGCAGAAAATAAGGGTAAGAATAAAAGAAATGTTTGAAGCTGTATATGAACGTAGTAGAAGCAAGGATGGTTTGCAGATACAAAGAGGTATAGAGGGAGGTACTGTATAGTGAATATTGTAGGTGTAAACTAAATTAAGCTGGCTTTCTTTTCTTTCTCATGTCTTTATTGCATTTTATATGGGACTTTGAAGATGACTCCAAAGCGTCAATTGATTCAAAATGCTAACTGAACACAGCAGATCTAGCAATGCTATGTTACTCTTGCTGTATTGGTTACTGGTTTGCTCCTGGGCCAATTCAAAGCCTCAGGACATAGTGCTTTATAAAAATTTGCGTAAATAAATAAATTATTTCTTTTGCTTACTGTTTCTTACTTTTTTTAGCTTTGCACAACAGTGCTAATCCCAAAAAGAGAACCGTGTGATGGGTATGTATACATCTATGCAAGAAATAGATATCCATTATTAGCTAACTAATGTTCACAGTGAAGGAAGTGTTGGCCAAGACGGCCCGTGACTTGGTGTGAGTCATCACCCAATAAACCACACCGAGGCGGGAAGGTCCTTTGTTCTCTTTTATTTCTGGGCACAGCAACAAGAGAGAACTCCTGCAAGTGCAAGAGCCCTGAACACCACACCTGACTTCTCTTTTGTACATTTTCTAGCAAGGAAATAAAGGCAACAAAATTTCTTTATTGGCTATTTCTTTTAGCACTTGTGCAGTAACTCTACATGCTACGTGCTATCCCATAATATCCCTTAGTATGTTCTATGTTTTCTAAGACCCCCCCTTAGGGGTGTGCGTTTTACTATGTTAATTAGCCCTTAGGTTACAGCTAGGTCAACTGGTGGACAATGGTAACTAAGTTGTTCTGTGGTTTCTGAATACTTTGAAACCAATCTTCCTGTCTTTCCGAGTACAGCAGGCCTTCCAGCAGGCCTTCTACCTGCTGTTCGGCCCACATCCTCTTGAAACTTAACTACAAGCATCTAATTTTTGTTTGTCTGCAAGCAAGCGTCAAATCCTGATATTTCCGTTATGCCCTCAGAAGGTGCTTCAAGTTACTGTGGACTCTTCTTTTAAATGACGCAAAGCTTAGTGAAGCTCTGGTAAGGACAGGCACTTCATTATTAATATAAAGAAAACACTGGAATTGCTGTTTAGTTTGAATGAGGTTCATAGGACATGACAAATGCAAACTGTAGCTCCCAGAGGTATAAATTCTTTCATATGGAAACATTCAGCTGTTTGAAGGTAATTAATATAAAATGTGTGCTGTTGCCCAATTATGGATAGCATCAGAATTCTTAAACAGGGATCTGCAGCGGAAAAATTAAAGTGGTTTTTATAAAGTGTATTTATTTATTTTTCAATTCTTATAGGCCACCCAAATCAAATGACTAGGTGGGTTACAACATGCTAAAATTATCAAAGCAGCAATAGGAATAAACTTGTTTTTTTAAAAAGCAGTAATTGTAAATCAACCCACCCCCAAGATCAAGTGAAGAGATTTTTATTTGTAATTTATTAAAATGTAGATGCATTTCCGTTCCAGGCCTGATATCTGTACATTTATCTACTAGTGCCTTATGGAAGCCAAAGGAACCAAAGGCTTCCCTTCAGAAGTGGCCAAGGAATACATATAACCCCCAAGATTTCTACAGATGGTAGGATGTTTCATTCCATACAGCCCCTCTGCTTGAGGAAGGGGATTCCTGTGCTTGAGGAAGCCAGTGAATTGTAACAGATCAAGGTTTCACACATGCATTTTACAGTATTCTATTTTTGCATGAACTGGGATTTATTTTCATGCTAAGATATGATCTAATACATGGTAAGGTCAAGGGAAAAATACACAAAGATTTGTGTATGATTAAATATCTTTGTATCAACATTACTTCCTCACACTTTTATTTTCTAACATTTAGATAATAACAGAACAGCATTTTACACTGTTTTTCTACTTGATGTAATCTAAATATATTCACAGAGGTAACTCCTATTTGAATTCAACTTAGTGTGTTTAGGATTGCAATTGAATCAGCTCAGCAAAAGGAAGGAAGGAAGGAAATTAAAGTACAAAACATATGGCATTTGGTTAGAACAGGTAATAAGCCCATCTTTGCCTCTTCCAGTTATCAAATTTTAAAACATAAATATCAGGCAGTATAAAAAACAAATATAAAGAAACTGGGTTGTAATAAAAGCGTTATTTTTTGCTTCCACTATTATTTGGATTTCAAGAAATAAAATAGATAATAGAAACAAGCAAATCTGTGTAGGAACAGAGAGTATTGCTTGATCTGAATCTAGCTTAATTTTTTTCACTCCCTTTCTCTTGAAATAGCCCTTCTATTGGCTTAAATTGTAATATCAGCTACATCTTTACATAGGCTACATTACCAGAAAAGCAAATCATAAAATGCTCTGAAAAAAGGAGAAAGAGTATGTTATTCAGCCACTTCTGTTTTGCCACATTTTATCTTCTGCACAAGTTACATAACAATTGTGATCTGACATCTATCCCATTTATTAATCTCCTTAGTAATTTTCAAAGACTTCAGTTTTTTGAATGTAGCCTCCCTTAAATGTTTTAGATGACCAGGACAGGCTTTTTGGTGAAGCTTAATTAATAGGCATTGCTGGAGATACTTAACAAGTTTTCATGTTTGCATTAAAAGCATAACACTTTTATCCTTTTGGTTCATTATGCTTATCTTCCATCACAGAAAAAAATGGAATATAATCCAGTTATGTTCAGAAAAGTATGAGGTTTATTGATAACTTGAGCAAGATTTTATTGCATTTTTATAATTATTACTTGTGCTTCAGTTTATCTGCAGTTTGTTGTCTCCTTGATCTGCCAACATATGGAGAACCCACCAAATGAGTCTAACCAATATTAGAGATGTATTTTTCCATCAAATGGGGCATGATTAAGTGGACCAGTCTCAAATGGACCAGCCACTTAATCTCTCTAAATCCTCTTTAGAATAAAAGGGTCCAGAGATAAGTACAAAACAATATTTATAGGTTAGCTTGAGGGAAGGGTAGAAGTATAACCTACCATACACCCTCAACTTAACTTTAGGAAAACTATTGCTGCTTATTTTGTGTGGCTCGGGAGCAGAATAAGGAAAGCTCAGAGGCTTCGCTGGACTGTGGATGAAGTAACCAGCTCCCACGGTGCCAGTGCTATGTAGCCACATGCATCTGCCATCCCTTCCTTTCTTGTCCTGTCAGATTAAACAAAGAGGAAAGTTTCCTTTGGTGTAGATGTGTGTATGGGGAGAGGGAAGAGAATCCTTAACTTTTCTCTAGCTGATCCCCTCCACTAATTATGTATGCATATTGTTGTTGATAACAGGAATACTGACTCTCTTCTTTAAGTATCTTTCCATTATCGCGGAGACTGCTGTGGAAGAGGAAATACTTAGAAAGAAGAGAGTCTTAATAGCCTGACCTGCTTGAAGATGTTTTTCTCCACTGCAGTGCAGAGTACCTATTGCAATTAGCCACAGAGGTATTTAATTGCATTAAAAAGAAAAGAAAAGAAACCAGGGGACCCCTTTATTGTTTAGCAAGCAAACTGAACTGCTGGTTGCTTTCGGCCAGTTTTCAAGGCTTTTTATTCAGACTCAAATCATAGCATAGCAATAAGAGTTTCTGGATGTTTTTTTCACTCAGCACATATATGCAATGAATGAATGCATATGATGAAGAAAGAAGTGTTTGCAGGATGTGGGTAAATACATGATTGACACCATACATATACTGTACTTCCCAGTCATATTGACAAAATTACGTTGCAGGGAACATGTATGCAATTCGTGAATGTTGGTTATGTGATGGGAACTGTTGTTACCTGTTTCATCCTCAGTGCATACTAATCTTCCTGGATGCATGGTTTGAAAAGGTCTGGAGTTGCAATAAAATCTCACTATAAGTTACTTGCTAGAAAGAATATGTAGGATCACAATTCAAGTAATATCTATCACTTCTTTTCAATTGGTTCATATAGATTACTAGATATTTATGGAATATAGCTGTGGCTGCACCTCGCCAACCTTGGTTGATCTCAAGAAATGTACTTGTATGGGAAACTACCAGAAATTCCCCAGCTGAAGACAGGATCAGAATTAAAAAAAAACAAAACAAAAAAAAGGGAGGCATGTTGATGTCACCCAGAGTTGAATTGGACTTAAGAAAATATTTGCTTTACTTATTTCTGAAGAGAAATTTGAAGTGTGATTTTAAACAAAATGTTTCAGTATTCCCTGTCTACCTAAAACCAGAGACTTGGGTCATGGACATATTAAACCTTAGCATTTGAACTAAAGTACAATCCATAAAACAGAAGTAGGCAATCTAGTATCTTCCAGACATTTTGGATTATTTATTCCATCACACTATCCTCTGGTCATAATAATTTAGCATGGTGATTTAGCAGTTAGCTTATAAAAACAACTTTCTATTCAAACGATCATTAACTTAAGAGATACACTGCCACATTGCTGATAACAACAATTCCATTAGGCTCTACTATTTGCACTTCATTCCATATTGAATACAGCTTAATGGCGACTACTTATGTATATTTTTGATCCAATGGCTATTGCTTTCATAAAGATGAAATGAAAGTTCACAAGAAAGGCATTGTGAAGAATATGGGAGAGCTTTATTTGAATCATCCTTTTATGATAAAATAATGCAAAAGTGTATGGTGTCCAGATAATAAAAGCATACTCACAAAGAACACGTCATGTTTATGCAATATTCAGTATTAGCTGCTTTTCCAAAATATTATTGTCCGATAAGAGGTTGAACTAAAATGCAGCTAAATGGAATTTGGGTCTGATATAAAATGGGTTGCAAATTATGCAGCTCATCTGCAATTTACAGTGATGTACAGATATAATATATTTCAGGCTAACTTCACAGGACCTTATATATGGCCTGGTTAGCCATTAAAAAGAACCAGTATGGTATAGTGGTTAAGTGCTGGACCCACATTGAAGTCCACCCTTGACCATGGAAGCTCACTGGTTGACTCTGGGCTAATTAATTTCCCTTCACCCACTTAACTCACAGAGCTGTTGCAGGAGAAACAAAATGGAGGAGGGAATGGTCTCTATGCTACTGTGAGCTCCTGAGGAAAGACAGTTATAAATCTAGCAAATAGAATAGAGTAGCAGTACTAAGAATAAAACACCTATATTGTAACATGTAAATGTCAATGTTTATTTTTTACAAGGTTTATTATACTGCCTCCAGTTCAATTGATTTTCTTGGAGAGACAGTAGATACATATATTATCAGTCTCCCAGTATTCAGGCTATTTTTTTTTCCAAAACCATTGCAAAAATATCCCTTTAACTCTGTCCTCCACCAGAGATTGCACTTCTAATTATTCTCTTTTCCCTCAATTATCAAAATTTAATGGGAAAAAACAACAAAAAATAAAAGACTTCAAAAGACTGATAGCTTTTATTTTTTGTTATCAGTCTTGAAGTAGGCCAGATTAAGAAGCAGACACTGCAAGAATTCCAGGAATGCTACTTGATTGTTGTAGGGTATATTAACAGAATCTTGGAAGGCTGTCCAAAAGCTTTGCTGCCTTTGTTGTAAGAACAGCAAGATCATGGCTGGGCTGTTCTGATCTTTCTCATGCTTTCTACTTTCCTGGAGCTGAGCAACCATTTTATCTCTCCCACTTACTTTTCAAGTCCAGAACTAAATTCTTCTACAAATGTGTGTGTGTGTGTGTGAGAGAGAGAGAGAGAGAGAGTGAGAGAGAGAGAGAAAAGCAACGTGTTTTGAGAATGTCTTCTTTGAAGATACTCCTATTTTTGCCTGTTCTTTTCTGAGATTTGTTTTCCTACCTGCATACCTTAGGCAGACCTTGGTGATAAATTCTTGCCTGAGATCTTAATTCCTTGATGTTAAGTTTTGGATCCACTGAAGTCCCAGTTTGCCTGTATGGTATATAAAACTCAGTGCTTAAGTTCATGTACTCAGGAAACCATATTTAGAGAATCTTTATTTGCTACATGGGAACAAATACAAATCCATTTGCTGTGTGTGGGGGAACTTGGAGGCTCAAAAAAGTCAAGATGGTTCCATGCCAGTGTGATGGAACACCCATCCCTTTTCACCATAAGTTATGTAAAATTAAATGAATTGCTTAGGTGGCAGGAATAAAATTATTTTATTGAAGACATTTTGTTGCCTTCAATTGTCCAAGTCTATAACTTAAAACTATTTTCGAGAACCCCAGATTACATGTTGTTTGTTAGATAAAGTTTCCAAATGAGTTTTGGGAAGAGTTTTTCTAATTTCTAATTAAGTAGAAGATCCATTGTGAAGTTCTGTATCACTGACAACACAATAATAATAATTTTAATACATTTTAATAAGATTTCTATGTCAGAAAAGGTGTTATCAGATTCTTTCTGCCTTTTTTTTAACAACACTTGTGCTTGCAGCAGAACCATGACCAATTTTTAAAAAACTATGCATCTTTGACTTCAATATTTTTTTATTTTCAAAGCAGAAAATCTCTTCCAACCATTCTTCCAGCAGGCTCTGTGTCGCATCACGCGATTCTGAGTGGCTAACCTTAATATAAAAGAACAACAATAACACAGATAAATAATTATAAGAACCAATACAATGTCATGCCTCTGGAATCTGACTCAACCAAACAAAATATTATCATACAAACCATATTCACTGAACATTCTGGCCCAGGGCCTGAGAGAGTAACCAGGTATTTAAGGCTTTGCAGAACACCAATAGGTTAAGGATCATCCAGATATTTGGGAGAACATTGTTCCATATGGAGGACATCACAACAGGGATGGTACATATCTTGTGTCCCATTAGATGACAGTGCCTCATAGAAGGGTCCTGGAGAAGCAGCAACAAATGGATACACACAGTCTTGAGAATAATGTGGAGCTGTTCTGCAAAGGACTTTAGATGACTAGCATTTTGAATTGTGCCTGGAAACCTACTGGAAACCATTACAGCTCCCAAAGCAGTGGTGTTACATGACATATCTTGGTGCCATTGCATTCTTGACCAGTTAAGCTTCCAATTACTCTTTAAGGTCATCCCCATGTAGATTACTTACACCTCAGTAATACTACTTTCACAATTGTGTGGAAGATTGAAACTACATTCAGCAACATGTTTACAGCATCCTTTTTAATCAGAAAAGTTGTACTTGGACATACATTGTCAATTTCATATAATCTTCCAGATTGAACTTTTGAACTCTTGAAGAAATCTCATGTTGTCCAATAGATATCTGGGACCAATCCTTGTTCTAGAACAATTTAGTAATCAACTAAATCTACATCGTTTTCCACTAATCTGAAGTTCCACCTCCATCTTAGGTATTATTTCTCTCTTTGGAACTGAAGATACTTGACCCAACCTTCCTTTCTCCCATTCTGAAATCTTACATTGCATGTTTTAATAATCAGTTTCACAACTTTTATAGTTTCTTAAACATATTTACCGTCAGTTAAAGCAAAGACAGTAATTTTAATGATAGCTCAATTCTGCATGTTTTCCAGCTCATTAGGCAAATTGATTATTGTGTTTATTAAATCAGAGTTGTGAAATGGTGTAAACCCAAGCTATTACAAGTAGACTGCAAAAGACATTAAATTTATATTTACCTACCTAGTTCAGTGGCAGAACTTTTGCCCATCCTTCATTCCATGTTGTTATTGTGAAAGTGTTGTGTTCCTCAAGGTGGTTCAAGAAACAGCAAGAACCTAATTCTGCTCTTGCTACAAAAGCAGCCTTTATTGTCTCCCCACCAACTCAGTTTGCATAGCAGTACCTTGTGCAAATTTCTAGGGCTAGTGCCATCCTGGTCATAGGCCATGGTGAAGCCACTATATCCTCAAGCAAGTAATGGAAGCAACAATGGTAGTTCCAATGTGCTCCTTAAAAGCATGTATATACATTATTGCCTCAAGTGACAGAAGATGCTATTGTACCGTCAGTATTAAGACTCAGGTCCAGTCCAGTTGGCTTCTGGGCATAGAACAAGGAAGAAGACACCATATAGTCATTTGCCTTGGGTTTCCACATATTATGGGGTAATTCTGTCTTGTAGAAGGGATTCTTGAAAAGAAAGATCTTTCTTCTTCATTCTACTCCTATATCTTCTGGACAATTAATTAAAGATGGTGTTTTTTAAATTCTTAAGCTTATTTTATTTTGTCGTGGAAATTTAATCAGTGTTGAAGCAGCAGTCAGATATTTCTGTCCCTTCATAGAAGAAAACAAAATGTTTGATCTGTACTATATTTTGCCTCCTGATTGCTCTCTGAAAAGAGAACAAACCTTGCTGTGTATCTTTCTACACTGATCATTTTACTTTAATTAACATTTTATTTTTAGGTATCAATTGATTTCTGTTATAGTTAAGGAAACAATAAGCCCTATCACTGAAAGCTAATTGAACAACTAGAAGATCTTCAAATGAAATATTTAGTAATCTAGTGACTAATTTGGCAAAATGTCAAGGAGGGACTAGAGGCAGCCCTTAAAGTAAAGCTTGGCACTTGACATTACTCTACAAGTTACATTAGTAACTTTATGATAAAATTAAAATCCTGTACCATATATAAATCTAAAATATATGGTAAACCTTTGCAAAAATTAAAACTTGCTAAACTGTTAATCAGTCTTCCCCAGTTTGGTGCCCTTGAGATGTGTTGAACTTCCAGATGGGAATTCTGTAAGTGGTAGTCCAGCTCTCGCTCCCAAGACCAACAGTCTAGTGAAAGCTGCTCAGAATGATAACATCATAGCTTTTAAAGAACTCTGTTTTTTCCTAAAGCCCACGTGCCTTTCTTTCTTTCTTAGATGTTAGAAATTAGCAAATAAAGCTGACTTGGACATTAAATTATAGCAATATTGAGAAACTGGAATTAAGTGCAACTCTAGGACTAGAAAGCAGAGTTTCTAAATGTGCTATTTAGAGTGACTGTTTGAAATGTGTTAGAAGCCACTAGTAATTCAATATTGGATTCTTTGAACCACTGAAACACAAGGTGACTGATCACTTCATTGACAGTTTGCCCACCAACTCTCTGACAAGCCTGAGTGAGAAAGGCCAGTTTATATGTATAACAGATTGTTGACATTTTTTAGGTTTATGAAGCAGATAATTCTGGCCATCTATATTATGCATCTAAAAGAAAATGCTGTGCCTATATTTTCTTTTCATATTTTCTCCAGTATGGTCTTGTGGCAACTGTGGTCAAACTATTATTCCTGATTTTGATACTATTAGAATATTTTTTTTCCTGAAAGCATTCTCTACTTTTGTTAACACTTACCTTGAAATGTTGACACTGATATAATTTTAAAATCATCCTCAGCTCTTCATACATAGTAACTTTTCAACAGAATTTAAGGGAAGGTGTTATGAATTATTTTTGCTTTGGTATTTCATTCGCTTCATAAAGCTCTAATATTTAGCCTTTTATTCTATTCTTAATATCCACAGCAGTTTGCATTTTTATCGCAAGAAATTCCCTTTAAATGTGTACTTTGATTAAGATACCATACTAAAGCTCCAGTGTAAAATGTGGTGTTACCACCATGGCTTAACGTATTTTTATGAATATTAGCACTAGCAATGAACAAGCACTTGAATACATATTCTGAAATTTACTGGCTGTAAAATTAGGTAGCTGACAATGAGAAATGAAGAGGAAAAAATGTCTGGCATTGTCTTCATTAACATTATTATATAGAAGCAACTTACTGCTTAATGCTGGCCTCCGGTTTACATACCACAAAACCTTGAGGATCCCAGGCCAAGTTTCCCAATGTTCCTAAGGGCTAATTTAAAAATCCTGGCTCAGTGAGAAGCCAGCATGCATGGTAGATTGCAGGATTAATCCGTGTTGGTTGCCCCATTTCTGTGACAGAATTAGTGAATGGAGTCTTTATTAGGCACAAGTTCATTGACAGCCCAGTCCCAGGAAAGTTTACTCAGAAATAAAATACTCCCTGATAAATAGATGTAAGATATATAATATTAAGAAAATATCCTGGAAGCATACCTATAAATATAACATGATTCCATAAATTAGAGGGAGCTTGTTTGAAAACAGTTTTATAAAGGCTAGAATGTTGGTATATGATATATAAAAAGTGGCTGTGGATATTTGGCCTGCCCAGATTTCAGGATATTCCATCTTTGACCTTGGATGGCGTGGCACTTCCCTATTCATGAGTAGTACACAATTTGGGGATCTTTAGGGACTCACAGTTCCTGCTTGATGAGAGAGGACAACTGTGGCTAGAACACCTTTGCACAGCTTCATCTGGTACACCAGATTGTACAGCCCCTCAGTTACTCATGCCCAGGTCACCTCACAGTTTGACTACTGCAATGTGCTCTACATGGGGTTGCCCTTGAAGACCTTCTGGAAACTTCAACTGGTCCAGAATGCAGCAGCATAGGCAATGATGGGCATGCCTCAGTATGCCTATGTAACACCTCTGCTTCACAAGCTGCATCGGTTGCCAGTTTGCTTCTGGGCACCATTCAAGGTGCTGGTCACTACCTATAAAGCCCTACATGGCAGAGGGCCTGATTACTTGAGGGACTGCCTGTCTCCCACAGTATCTGTCCAGCCGATCCAATGTGGCAGCTTTGGCATTCTCCAGGTTTTGTCGATTAAACAATGCCATCTGTTGGGACCCAAAAAACTTTCTCTATAGCAGCACCTGCCCTCTGGAATGAGGTTCCCCCTGAGATTTGAATGTCCTTCCTACTGGAGTTTTGAAGGGCCCTGAAGATCTGGTTCTTTGCCCAGAACTTTGGTGAGGGTGATAGAAGCTCCACTTAGATTGTGTGGTGTTTCTTTTTGTTTTTTAAATTCCCATCCAGTTTTGTGATTTTTGCCACCTTTACTCTTTATTTTTGTTTATTTTTGTCGTTTTCTTGTTTTTAACATTTTAAACAATTTATAAATTGCCCAGAGTCACTGGGAATCGGATGGCATATAAATGTAATAAATTATTATTTTCTTATTATTATATATAAAAAGGCTTCAAAAACAGCAACTGCATCTATATATTTAAGTAGAAAAATAATAGTTTGGGGCTGTTGTTCGTTTTCTGTCTGCCAAAAATTTTTTGCCCACCAGCAAGTTTTGTACACCAATTTATTATGTCCACTTATTTCATCTGTCTTGCAGTCTCTTTCCCACCAAATGGGTTACGGTTATTGATCAATAGTTGATAGTTACCTCTGTAAATTTATGCACCCACACCATAATCACAACAAGGCTATTGCACCAATCAATTACATCCTTGGCAGGCAAACATTTTTTTGGACATGGGATTTTAAAATTAGTGGCAGGCAAAAATGGAACATGAGCCTCGTTTTCTTCTCAGATCATAATATAATCAGGGTTAGGGTTTGGACTACAGATAGGTTCCCGTGTCTTACAGACCTTGCATGATTTATCAAATGGAAATATTGATTATAAATACTGTACTTTATATTAAATAAACAGCCTTCAGCAATCTCTCTATATGTGGCGTGTGACACATTCAACCGTATTGCTTTTTCGATGATTGAAGGGATTTATGGAGCTGCTAAACGAAATGTACTATCTAAAAAGTTTGAGGGAATTTTTTTAAAGAAAAGCTTAAGCCACAGAACCAGTGTCACACAGGCCTATTGTATCTTAGGGAAGGACAGGTAGGCTTTACAAGGATAGCTGTTGTATACTTGGTCTTCGAAAGAAGCTACTTTTTAAAACCATGCTCTATTTTTTCTTCAGATTGTATAAATCTTTCACCTTTTAGTTTTATTAGTCTATTTCTTCGAATAAAATGGAACACACAGTAGTGTGCTCCTGGGTGCTACAGTTGAAGTTAAAAGCTAATGTAAAAAATACACACAATAAGCACACATGCGTGTGTGCGCGCGCACACACACACACACACACACTGCCTCTGAGGGCTTCAGACTACTGAAAGCTTTCAGGAAATAATGCAGAATTATGGAAGACACTCGGTCTATATTGTTAAATATGCATGAAGGCAGAAACTACTGGTGATAACATAGCTAAATATAATATTGCAGGGCCACAAGCAGTTGGAGGTTTTTGAAAAAGATGCAGCTCAGTTAATGTATTTACATAGTCATTTTATTTCCACTGTAGACAAAGATGTAGACATCTGCAAAATACTGTCTGTGTGCTTACATGTGGTGGTCTCAATAAAAATTATTTCATTCCTTAGTTCCTGGGCATTTAACATGCATATTTATTTTCTGTTTCTAATGCTGGAAGCTAAATCAAAGAAGTGAAAACTCTCCACCCTTGAAAAGAATGGACAGCATAGCAAGCTGTCCTAAAGAGTGACATATTTTGTGCTGTTGTGATTGCCCTTCCTGCAGTGTTCTGTCAGTGATATGATCAAAATAAGGATGGTTTCTCAGAAGGATATGCGCTGGATGCCATAATTTCCCCAGCACAGAATTAGGCTAGCCTAAGAATTCAAGACAATGGGAAGAGGAGAGAAAGGGAAGAAAATGAGTGTTGCGTATTTGCTAGAACTGAAGATATATATAGATTAGCAGGGCTTATTAAGTGACAGTTGCACTACCACTAATCCCACCAATGGAATTCCATTACTCATCTGCTTTGATAAGGAAAGGGACAAGATTGACACATACAGGTAGTCTTCACCTACAGACTGCTTTGTTTAATGACTGTCTGAAGTTATGAACAGTATAAAAAAACCGGCTTTGTGACCTGTTCTCACATTTACAACTGTCACAGCATCCCCCGGTCATGTGATTGCCATTTGTGTGCTTCACAACCAGCTTTCAACAAGCAAAGTTAATGGAGAACACAGAAGTAAAATTGCAAGTCATGATCACGTGATGTCTCAATTAACAGCCACAGTGACTTGCTTAATGACCAAATGGGAAGTGATGTTGCAAGTCCATTGTGGTCATGTGATTTTCTGCTTAGTGACTGCTTAGCGACGAAGGTGCCAGTCCAAATTGCGGTTGCTTTCCGAGGACTATTAGTAGTATGTGTCAGGGCATTGTCTAAGTCAAACTAACCAACCCATTTTATGACTTACCAGAATGTGTGATCCCAGTCATAATTTAGTGGTATAGGAGAATTTCAAAGTTTAGGGTTTGTTTAGTACATTAATATAGTATTACTAATAAAATGTTATACTTTATCTTTATCTCACACTGCAGTAGGGAAAAGATTCTCCCTGAGGCAAAATTCTAGGTGCATCATGTGATCACTGAACATAGGTCACTACGAAAACAATGTAATTGTTTCAGATCATTGAACTGTGCCAGCTGATTAGAAAGACAGGTAACAGATCCCAGGCTTGTTTTTTTCTGGCACAGGAGTGTGAAGAAGGTCATTCCATCGTTACGATAATCAGTAGTCAGATGCAGATTGTTCATACTATGTGAGTTACTGATGTGTTCATTTGGTAAGAAGGCTCATTCTCGGATGACCTTAAGGGGCTAGCTTCTGCAGGTGAAGGACCATTTGCCCACCTCATCTAAAGGGTGGCCTTTGGCAGTAGTAGTCATAACTTATTCATGACTTTATGTATTCTCCCATTCTTATATAATTTTGTATGAAGATTGCTTGGAGCTCTTGGCATCTCCTGGCTGAGGGCCCAGTTGCAGATATCTAATCATTTTGGCTCCTTATAAGTAGACAGACCTTTTCCACAAGAGTGGGGAGGAAAAGTGGCAGATGGGTACTGGCTCTATAGTAATTAAGCTGATTTCCATAATGGTTTTCCTACTTTGAAGTGATTTCTGAAAGAATTCTAAATCTTCAAGGAGTAAAGGAAAAAATGAAATTTCCAAGATTCGGTAATTTTTTAAATAAACATTTTCCTGTTGTTGCTGTTCTTATTATTTGTAGCATCTTGTTAAAACATCCGAGATAACCTTATTCTCTGAGATTCTTACCCATTTTTCTTAAAGCATGTAAATATGCAGATAGTGGAAACTAATGGATCTTCTGTGTAAATATTTTATAGTATATTAGAAGCTGTTGAGAATCAGATTAAAATTAACTCTTCTATTAACTTTCAAGATTTTTTTCTCTCTTCTGTTGTGGAACAACAATATAATATATTGAGGACTTCAGCTGAAAAGTATGCCCAACCTTGAAACTGAAATTGTCAATGTTTTCTGTGTTTCAGATGACAGTCCGTATACTAAATCTGCAAACCAGGCAAAGCCACCCGATGGAGCACTGGCTATAAGAAGACAGAGTATTCCAGGTATACAGCTATTCTCATTATAAAATTATGCTTAGAATACTATTGGGAAGAAAATAATGAATTCATTAGGGACGTGAATTCTTGTATCCTCATGAAAAATAAGATTAGATCATGCCTCTGATTAGCTAATGTTGCTTTCCTTTATCTGGTGCTCTCCAAATATAAGAAGATTTCAATTCCTAAAATTTCTAGTCTGCGTGGCTGTCAAGAAGCTACTGTTCCAACTCATTTGAAGGGCAACAATTGATATAATGTATGCATTATTTTTAGATGAGCTTCAGATCAGCAAGCAGTGATGAAGAAAATACACATGATTAGAATTAATGGACTGGAGTAAATCTATTATAATTAAATCTCTGCTTTCAGGGGCAGATTTCCAATTCAGCAAATTTTCATTCTTTTGTTTTAAATTAAAAATCTGTAAAAAAAAAAAAAAAAAAAAAGCACCTGTTACCAGATCAGTCTGTTGGGTGAATGGGGGTTGAAATTTCTCCCAGGGTTTAGTAATACCTGCCTTGATAAAGAATCACATGATTCTTGTCAAATATATAAACAGATTCAAAGCCATCTAACACAATTTCTGCTTTTACCTCTAACCAATCCTATTTTAGAGAGCCAGTTTGGTGTAGTGGTTAAAGGCATCAGGCTAGAACCAGGAGACTGTGAGTTCTAGTCCCACTTTAGGCACAAAGCCAGCTGGGTGACCTTGGGCCAGTCACTCTCTCTCAGCCCTAGGAAGGAGGCAATGCAAACCACGTCTGAAAATCTTGCCAAGAAAACTGCAGGGACTTGTCCAGGCAGTTGCCAGGAGTCAACACTGACTTGAAGGCACACACGTGCATACACACACACACACAGACACACCTCAAGATATATTGCACAAAGTATACAGCCAGTCGAATAAGGAGTAAATGCAGCGAACGTGTTGTTCCATTCTTACAGCAGCTTCAGTGGCCGTCGACTGATGGCTGAGTACAATTCAGAGTGCTTTGCTATGATCACGAGAGGGCTTTCGTGGTCAGTGCTCCCATATTCTGGAAATCCCTGCCCAGAGAAGTCTGGTTAGCCCTTGGTTGCCAGTTTTAACATCTTCAGATTTTCAGATACCAAAGAGGGTGTGTCCAGGGGAAGCCGCCAAGACAATTACTGTTAACTTCAGTTTATTAATCAGGCCCTAACGCTTGCAGAGTCAGAGAGATCCTACCCTGTTGGTCATGGTGAGCCTGGGTGGTGGCAAGGGAGGGATTCCATGGAAACGGCTCACAAAGGGATTGCTTTTGCTGGGCATGTTTTATAGCCCTTAAACCTCTCACTTCCCCCCACCTTCTGAGTTGCTTAATTAAGCAAGGGAAGGTTACATATGAATGAGAATTAAGTGTCTAGTGGGCCTTGGGCACCTGCTATGACAAAAGAGAGAAATAATTACCTAATTAGGTTAGAGTGGGAAATTTCTTACCTCACAGCTGGCAAGAGTAAACAGGAAGGGCTAGCTTGTCAAAGCAGCCTCTCCTCTTGTGTTTATTTTAAAATGTGGGGCAATCACAGGGCACTCTGCTGTCTTTTCCCCAAAGAGGCAGTGGCTTTTTTTACTTAGGATCGGCTTTTGCCATTTGGACTGATTTATTGAAAAGTAAGGTTTTAATTTGATGTTTAAAGATGTTTTCTCATTAAATGAGTTAATTAGTGATAAGGTTGTAATTATATTTTGGGTACCAAATTTCATAGTTAGCTACTTTGAATCTCATTCTTTTTATGGAAAACTGGCCTTTAAATCAAATACTGTGTATATTTTAAATCAAATATGTAAATGTCAGGTGATCTCTTCAGAAGATAGGAAGGAGAACATTAGGGGACTTAAAATAATCAAGGTCATAGGAAGATTTACATATGAAGAATAATTAATACATTGGATAATTTTAGTTAGTTAAAATCCAATAAAAATAGATTTAAGATTGTGAAAAACTAGTAAAAAAGATATGATAAAGCTTCACATGATTCAGTTGTATTGGGCTCAAACATGTATATCTTTTCATTTCACAAGAAAACCACAAGCTTATGAATGTTATAGAGCAACAAAAATCAATGGAAATAATAGAACCTGAGGGCACCGTCAAATGAAATCGATGGACATGAGAAGGGCATGTAATTTAATTGTGGACTTCATTGACTGAGATTGTTTTCAACTTGAATAGAATTTGTTAGAATAATTTTATCTAACTGTCAGTGAATATTATAAAACATATATACAGGAGACTTCTCATTATTCAAGCTGCAGGTCTGAACTAAATTGGGAGCTGATGCTGGAATTTTTTTCCAGTCGTAACTATTTTGCCTAGCATAATTATGTCAACTTATTTGAAAACTGAATCTTACAGCTTTGTATGATATGTGATAATAATAGAAATATCCTATTATTTCTAATGATGAAAATGTAAAATGTTATCCCACCTATAATGAACATGTATTATTAGGGTTTTTTCATTTTTATTTTTAAAATATTGTATGAGTGTATCACTTTTGCAAATCTGTTTTCTGAGAAAGACTACTGTGGTGACTTCTTCAGGTAATGCATAGCAGATATGCTTCTTTCCTATCACCACTGTGTGAAGATTTATGTTGAAACTTGAATATATCTTGAGGTGTGTCTGTGTGTGTGTGTGTATGCACGTGTGTGCCTTCAAGTCAGTGTTGACTTCTGGCAACTGCCTGGACAAGTCCCTGCAGTCTTTTTGGCAAGGTTTTTCAGAAGTAGTTTGCCTTTGCCTCCTTCCTAGGGCTGAGAAAGAGTGACTGGCCCAAGGTCACCCAGCTGGTTTCATGCCTAAGGCAGGACTAGAACTCATGGTCTCCTAGTTTCTAGCCTGGTACCTTAAACACTGCACCCAACTGGCCTTCTGAATATAAAGTACCTTGTAATCCTTCATTATTTGTAGAACAAGGAAAAGGTTGAGCTGCAGCAAGCATAGCAAAACATTTTTGGATAATTTAAAGCGGCATGACCTGATAGGCCTAATAAAAAGAAATTTTTAATAGTTCTGAGCTGGACCTAGACAAATAACATGTGAATTAGCACTTAGGGTTTCACAGTTTAGATGTTAAAAACTATGATTTTTATTAAGTTTGCAGCAGCAAAAATAAGATATGGCTCCTTGGCTATGACAATTGTAGTTGCAGGTGAGCAAATTACAGGCTGCATGATTTTATTCTGGTTTGACTTGTACTCCAAAACCCACCAAGCCAAA
Source organism: Candoia aspera (assembly GCF_035149785.1). Lineage (NCBI taxonomy): Eukaryota > Metazoa > Chordata > Lepidosauria > Squamata > Candoiidae > Candoia > Candoia aspera. Next base: position 47,101,057 of record NC_086159.1, read on the forward strand.
TATGAAATAAAATAGTAGGTAGGGCCAAATTTAAACTGGTTGTTCAGGGGATAGAGCTGATTACTTAGCATAATCTGTTAATTATCTCTGGAAAAACCCTTTTAATAGCTTTGTAATTCTTCCAGAATACTATGTTATTTGGCAGATTAAAAATATAATGAAATACAATAAATATTAAGTACAAATGCAGTTTAAATGATTTTATATATATATATATATATTAGAAAATCTAACCCAAAAACTCCCATAAAGCTGCATAAACACTCTTCAGCAGCATTTGTGAGGAACATAAAGGAAGAAAAATAACCTATTAGGGCATGTGAGATATAATTGTTTCTAACATGGAAGTTTACCTTACTGTCGACTGTCCGAAAACTGAAATACTTTCCAGAGATTAACTATCAAATCTTTGAGCTTCCTGATCTTGCTTTAAATTATTTCTTGATTCTTACCACAAGAAGATTGTTGTTTTCATGCTATTATCATATTATTTGACACATCAGATATTTGGAGATGATCAGGTTGGGAAAAGCTGTTGTATAGTTGAAACATTTGTAGAGGTAATTCCTTCTTATTAATTGTCTCATTTATTTTAATGACAAAAATAATTCTGCCTCAAAATAGACCACAGATCACAAAGCCAATATGTTAGACATAATAGTCAGTGGAAGAGTAATTAATACACAATAACATTAAATGGCAAATAGCATGAAATAGCATTAAATGGCAAATTAATGCTGCATAATAGCATTAAATGGCAATAGCATTAAATAGCAAATTTGGTCTACTATGTCAACTCATTGTATTCCTGTTCAGTTACTAGTTGGGTACAAGTTTGATTTTTTAAGATATTAGAATATAATTTAGGCAAATGTTTAAGATTATTCTATATCTCATCTCATATGTCTCAATAGACCAGAGAAAACTGCTGAGTGCATAAATAACCCCAGGATTTATCTTTGGAAAATAGCATAAAGTATTTATCCTGGCAGTTTGATAATACTATTGAAATTTGATTTCTTTAATTACATAGAGAGACCTTCATTGGAATTTGTTATGTAAGTGTATTGTTTCTTTAGATGCTGAAATAATTGGCTCAAAAATTGCTCTAAATAACATGCCTGCTGGCTGCTTTAAGAGCCATATCCACTTCACAAGACCCACTCTGTGCAATTTAGGTGCACTCCAGATATATTGTTAAGGCAGAATCTTTTTAATCTACCTTTTCTGCCCAAGGCTATATCCAGTACTGGAACTGCACTTACTTTTGCTCTGCCTAGTCTCTTTATATGCAACTCCATCCGCTCCCATTCCTATTTTTGGTGGGAAGAGGTGGTAAAATGGTCACTCATGCCCTGGTCATCTCCCACATAGACTACTGCAATGCACTGTCCATGGGCTACCCTTGAAGAGTAACAGGAAGCTACAGCTGGTGCAAAATGCAGCCGTGTGAGCATTCTTAGGAGGCCCTAGAAGGGCACATATAACACCATTGCTGCGTGAGCTGCATTGGGTGCCGGTTTGCTTCTAGGTCAATTCAAGGTGTTGGTTATCACCTTTAAAGCCCTACATGGCATGGGTCCAGGTTACCTGAGGAACCACCTCAACCCCGCTACATCAATCCATCCCACCCGATCAGGCAGAGAAAACATGTTATGGACCCTGTCCATGAGGGATTGCTGATTGGCAGGGTCCAGGAGGAGGGCCTTCTCTGCCATGGCACCCAACCTTTGGAACAAGCTACCCCCAGAGTAAGAGAGGCCCCCACTCCCCAGCCTTTCGGAAGGGAGTAAAGACATGGTTATGCCACCTGGCCTGGGATGGGAGGAGTGACAGCTATCCATGGGGGTAGTTGGCCCCGTGAGGATGCCAGGATAAGGTCTTATTTTCCATCTTAAATTTTATATTTTATATTCTGTATTTGTATTTGTATTTATATGCATTTATATTTATGATTGTATTGAATTGTTTTTAGTGATTTGCTATTTTCATTATTGTAAGCCGCCCAGAGTCATTGTGCACGAGATGGACGGTAGATAAATTTAATATAATTAATAAATAAATAAATAAATAAATAAATATAGAGTGAAGTTCTTGGTACTCTCTAACTTCGTTGTTTGCTTGCAGATGTTTCATTACCAACTAGGTAACATCACCAGTGTGATGATGATTTTCATTACTAGTTGGGTAATGAAATGTGTGCAAGCAAACAGCCAAGCTCAGAGAGCACCAAGGACTCCACAGTTTAACCCTGAGCTACAGATATTCTCTTCTATTAAAAATAGAGTGAATTGTATGATAAATAGAAAGAATTAAAGAAGAACTTGCAGATGTTTTGGAAAAGAGTTTTCTATGCAAGGATGGGTAGAATTTTCATGAATAACTTTGACGGTGTGGTCAGTGAGCTAGAGCCAGACATCCTGAAGAGTGAGGTTGAGTGGGCCTTAAGAAGCATTGCTAATAACAAGGCAGCAGGAGACGACGGCATCCCAGCTGAACTGTTCAAAATCTTTCAAGATGATGCTGTCAAGGTAATGCATTCTATATGCCAGCAAATTGGGAAAACACAAGAATGGCCATCAGATTGGAAAAAATCAACTTATATCCCCATACCAAAAAAGGGAAACACTAAACAATGTTCAAACTATCAAACAGTGGCACTCATTTCACATGCCAGTAAGGTAATGCTCAAGGTCCTGCAAGGTAGACTTCAGCAATTCATGGAGCAAGAATTGCCAGATGTACAAGCTGGGTTTAGAAAAGGCAGAGGAACTAGGGACCAAATTGCCAATATCTGCTGGATAATGGAAAAAGCCAGGGAGTTTCAGAAACATCTATTTCTGTTTTATTGACTATTCTAAAGCCTTTGACTGTGTGGACCATAACAAATTGTGGCAAGTTCTTAGCGGTATGGGGATACCAAGTCATCTTGTTTGCCTCCTGAAGAATCTGTATAACGACCAAGTAGCAACAGTAAGAACAGACCACGGAACAACAGACTGGTTTAAGATTGGGAAAGGAGTACAGCAGGGCTGTATACTCTCACCCTACCTATTCAACTTGTACGCAGAACACATCATGCGACATGCTGGGCTTGAGGAATCCAAGGCTGGAGTTAAAATCTCTGGAAGAAACATTAACAATCTCAGATATGCAGATGATACCACTTTGATGGCTGAAAGCGAAGAGGAACTGAGGAGCCTTATGATGAAGGTGAAAGAAGAAAGTGCAAAAGCTGGCTTGCAGCTAAACCTCAAAAAAACCAAGATTATGGCAACCAGCTTGATTGAAAACTGGCAAATAGAGGGAGAAAATGTAGAAGCAGTGAAAGACTTTGTATTTCTAGGTGCAAATATTACTGCAGATGCTGACTGCAGTCAGGAAATCAGAAGACGTTTAATCCTTGGGAGAAGAGCAATGACAAATCTCGATAAAATAATTAAGAGCAGAGACATCACACTGACAACAAAGGTCCGCATAGTTAAAGCAATGGTGTTCCCCATAGTAACATATGGCTGTGAGAGCTGGACCATAAGGAAGGCTGAGAGAAGGAAGATAGATGCTTTGAAACGGTGGTGTTGGAGGAAAATTCTGAGAGTGCCTTGGACTGCAAGAAGATCAAACCAGTCCATCCTCCAGGAAATAAAGCCAGACTGCTCACTTGAGGGAATGATATTAAAGGCAAAGCTGAAAGACTTTGGCCACATAATGAGAAGACAGGACACCCTGGAGAAGATGCTGATGCTAGGGAGAGTGGAGGGCAAAAGGAAGAGGGGCCGACCAAGGGCCAGGTGGATGGATGATATTCTAGAGGTGATGGACTCGTCCCTGGGGGAGCTGGGGGTGCTGACGACTGACAGGAAGCTCTGGCGTGGGCTGGTCCATGAAGTCATGAAGAGTCGGAAGCGACTAAATGAATAAACAACAACAACAAAGTTTGATAATGTTTTACTTCAGTTTCAAGCATATATAAACACCATTTTTTATTACAGTACTGTCTATGGTGGGATCAGCCAAACAGTTATCTATATCTGTTTCATTTATACGTCATCATAAACTAGATTTTTTTACAAGTCTGGCTTAGCTGGAAAGAGTAAGCATGGTGCATTTTGCTGAATTGCTTCCAGTAGGCTCTAGGCTCCAGCTCCCAGGACAGTTGGGCAGACCGGAAAGTATCCATCCACAGCTTATTTAGCATTTTATCCTAAACTGAATTCATGGTGTGCTTCTTTCTTAAGAAAGCACAATCGCAAGAGAGCATTTCTTACAGCGTGTGTTATGGCTTGTTCAGACACAGACCATATGGGAGACAAATTCAGATACAGTGCTAAACAAACAAATGAACAGAAGTTTCCTGGTTTATATAGCTTGCTTCTGCTGTGGCAGGAATCAAGTGGTATACAGAGCAATGTGCTTTTAGTAGATTTACCTGGAATAGAGAAAAGTTCCTGCAAGAATGGAGAATGCATCCATATGCTTAACATTAGTCTGGGAAAGGAGCTTGCAATCAAGGACTGCTTTCATCAGTCTCTGCTTTTTAAGTACTTGCATTGCCTTAGGGACAGGCAAAATGCTCATTACATGTTGGATGCATTAGGGAGTTGTCTGCTTCCAGTCTTCACAGAAACTTGGTAAGACCTTCACTGCCACTGCCACAGACCCTATGGTCCATTGGAGTGATTTCTTATTAGTTCCCAGAGTCCCTGCCTTAGGGAAAATTCAGCAGCGCAATTTTCAATGTCTTCAAATTTTTCTTTTAGCTTCTTACTTCAGAGCATTCTCAAGAACTGTAAAGCATTCTGTGAGTTGCAACAAAAGTGAGTGACCTTTCAATCCTCCCGCTGTTGTTGCCCCTATTTTCCCTTCTGAACCTGAATCATTTCCACATGAAATGAGAGATTGGTAAGAGACTCCTGTGTTATTGCTAGAGGGATCTCCTGCTTTCTACTGAAGGAACATATGATGGATGGCTCTCTTGCACTCTTTTTAACCCGCCATCACCAACACTCCTGTTTTGAAAGTTCTTCGAAGCAAAAAGATCACTGCTATTATATATTTATATTGTCTAAAGATAACATGCTCTGGACAGTTCACAAAATGGAGCACTCTTACCCAGCTTCATATTTTTCAGATATATTAGTAATAATTCTTGGCCATTGACTGGGAAATCTGGCAGATTTAGTCCCTGGGAGTTAATGTTCTAGGAATAGCTTATAGACTGAAAACAAGTACATAACAAAATTTGGGAGGTTTTGCTATCTTTATTTCAAATATGGACATCTCTGAGGAGTCTGCTCCTCCAATGTCTGCCATCAGCAAACTTGCTTCAGGGCGAAACAATTTCCTTTGTGTTTTCCTCTGTCTCTGGGATGCGCTTATTCTGGGAAATGGGAGAGTTTTGTAGAGAGTAAGCCCTTATTCCAGTGCAATGTGAGGTCCAGTAGAAATCTAATAGATACTTATATAGATTAAAGGGTTCTACATTGTTCTTAAGAGTTATTAAATTTCAGCCTGTGGTGTTATAGTTGGACACTCAGGCTTCAAAGCTCAATTATACATCTATGCAATTTTTTTATTCTTTGGTTTTTGTTTTTGTATTTTTGCTGATAATTTGAATTTCTTCTTTGATTTTTTTACTTTGCCATTATAATCAAGTTGTTCTTTGAAACATTGTGTGTTTATTGGTTTAAATCTGTTGAAAACCCCAAGCTATCACTTAATCATTTGAGTCATTGCCTTAAAAAGATTATGAGTGATAATCAAGTAGTATGAATAGAAAAGTAAATTCATTATAGATTTAACAGTTGTACAATTAACAACATATCTATTTGCTAACTTTGTAGACCTTTCATTTTTCAAATGATTGCAACTCCCTAGTGAAGAAGTCAGCTCTTTTTTGTGTGTGATCAAACTCTCCAAACTTTAAATACACAGAAACCTATATTAAAGATGCCTTTATTTCAATAGTAATTGTTTCTCGTTTAATGTTGAATATGTATGTACTGATGGCTTTACTTACCCTGTTATAGTCAAATTAATGAAAGGTTAATATGAACCTTTATGTATTTAACAAGAATTGTCCTTTTAAGATAAACCTTTAATTCCATGTTACGAATTTAATCATGCATTAAGTCATTCAGATTAATAGCAAATCTCTCATTGACTTCAGCGACTGAAAATAACCTTTCATAGCACCGTTAATTTGTATTATATTTGGTATGGAGTTACATATAATACAAATTAATATTCACCATAATGACATATTTCCATTAGATATGGGTAAGCTTTAGAATCTACTTCTGCTTTACAAGGCTTCATGAACCTCTGCTTATACCATCATTATAAAATGGCATGAGCATGTATGCATAGGCAAATAATTCAGCCAAATGCTTTGCTCATGAGCCAAGGGTCCTTCTAATTTGCTCCCGAAAACAGCTGCTTGAACTCTTGGTGCAGCTGCTCTGAAGTCCTTGTGAAGTTTTATGGGCATACATGCACGTGCCCAACATTGTTTGCAACATGAAGTGTTTTATCAAAATATTTGCGTAGGATATACAGTATGTTAATGTTTGATTATATATACATAGCTGTACAATTCTGATGTGTTTTATTTATTTATTTAGAAAACTTATATAGCCCCCCTCCCATGTTATATACCATAACTGTGGGTGGTTCAAAGCAACAGCAATGAAAACATGTAAAAAATGGAAAACCAGAATCCAATTTGGTGGTACCTGATCCCCACCAAATGCAATCTACATCTACATGTAGTCCCCATTTAGCAACTGTCTCGTTTAACAACCATTCCTAGTTATGATGGTGATGAAAAGTAACTTGGCAACCAATCCTTACATTCACAACCTTCTCAGGTCTGTGCTGTAAAGCAAAAGAAAGCTGAATTAAGATCACAAGCATAATAATGATTTCACTTAGTGACCGCTTTGCTTAACGACAAGTTGCCAGTCCCAATTGTGGTTGCTAAATAAGGACTACCTACATTCTCTGTTTAAGTGCTTGGCCTGGAACAGGAGAGCTTGGATGTCTAATAAAGAGATCATTTTGCAAGCCCACATCCTGTTTCCAGCATCCCACCAATTTGGAGAAATGCAGTATACTGAAACATACTCGGGATCCTTTAAGTACAGGTAGTCCTTGCTTAACGACCACAATTGTGAGGTTTCAGCCCACTTCTGACTCCGAAAACGAAACTTACCCAGAGTCAGAAGAGGAAAAAAAACTTATCAGGAGAGAGTTGGAGAAGCTGAACCAGGAAGTGACTCAGAAGAATAGGAGAATTTGCAAATGCAGATTGGACAGACTCCAGAAGGGGATTAGAATACTCCAAGCAGCACTCAAGACAGGAGAGCTGAGAAGCGTGTGAATCAGGAAGCAGCTCGATTGGCTGCTGGAGAGAAAAGGCGCGGAAAGGATTGTCTTAGAAGGCAGACACGCGAAGAGCAAGCTGCTGGAGACAATGGATCCTTCGAGCAAACAGCACTTGCAGAATAGTCCTTACCTGCATCAGAAGCCTTGCCTGTAGCCACAGTGGAACCAGCACCAGCGTCTTCCACCTCCGTGGAACCACCTTCTGCACAAGCTGCTCCAGTCGAGCCTCTCCTTGCTGTCCCTGTCGAGCTCATCCTTGCATCTAGCTCCAGACCTCGTCACTGTGTTCCAGTGCGATCCAGGTGTGCATCCAGCCTTGCCTTTAGCTCCCAGCCGTGCCTAATATCTCCAGTCCAGTCCAGCCTTGATTCCAGCTCACAGCCTTGCCTAGAAATTCTAGTCCAGTCTTGCCTTGCTTTGAGCTCCCAGCCTTGCATAGAATCTCCAGTCCAGTTCAGCCTTGCTTCTAGCTCTCAGCCTTGCCTAGGATCTCAAGTCCAGTCTGGTCTCGCTTCCAGCTCTCAGCCTTGCCCAGACTCTCCAGTCCAGCCCACCCTTGTTTCCAGAGATCAGTGTCACCTTGACCCTCCAGCCCAGTCTAGCATAGCCTCCAGGGCCAAGCCTCGTCTAAAGGTTCCAGCCCCGTCTTGCCTAGCCTCCACGCTCCAGTCTGATCCTTCCTGCGTTCCAGTCCATGGAACCTTGCCTTCCGTTTTCTCCTTGCCTTGCACTCTAGCATCACCAATCTGACAGCTTCAATCAGAGAGTTAGTGGAATTCTGCCTTGCGGTTCTGCCTCAGTCTGACACCACAGTATTGCCTGTTTATCCACCATTGCCTGGGTGGTCTTGATTGAACTTACTTGCTTAATCATTCACAGACTTTACTGTTGTAAATAGTTGTTTTTAATAAAAAGTTTGATAATACTGCTGTCTGGCCACCTCATAGTCTGAACAGGACAACAATTGGGACCAGAATTTCGGTTGCTAAGCAAAGCAGTCATTAAGTGAATCTGACTCGATTTCACAACTTTTTTGTGGCAGTCATTAAGCGAATCGCTGTGGGTGTTAAGCAAACCACATGGTCATTAAGCAAATCACTCAGTTCCCCATTGCTTTTGCTTGCCAGAAGTTGGCCAGGAAGGTCAAAAATGGCGATCACATGATCACAGGATGCTGCAATGATCATAAATGTGAACCAGTTGCCAAGTGCCCAAACCATGATCACATGGCTAGGGGGATGCTGCGATGGTCGTAAGTGTGAGGACAGGTCGTAAGTCGGGTTTTTTCAGCACCATTGTAAGTCCAAACCATCACTAAACAACTGGTTGTTAATAGCAAGGACTACTTGTAAATATAAATGTTTCAAATTAATTGTTTATATTAATTGTGTCAACTGTGTAATGCTCATTACTGAGTGGGAAGGTTTTTATCTCTGGCACTTGCTAAGTGTTCTATTTATTCTAAATACTTAAAACATATCTGCTTTACAATTTTGAGGTTTATATATTTACTCATTTTATCACATTTATTTGTATTTCCTCCAGATACTCAAGAAGGTATCTGGAGGAAAGAAGGTATACATTTTCTCCCTGCCCACAGCCACTTTATTTTCATAAAGTAGGATGGTTAGGCTTGATTCTCCCAAATGCAACATTAAGTGCCTTCCTCTCCCAGTGAATTTTTCCATATCTGTAGTTTGCTTATGTGTCAGTATTGATCATCCAGCACATAACTTCTGACTTCTCCTTATCTCTGCATTGATTTAATTATAGTATTTCTAATCACTAGCCTCTAATTTTTGCTGTTCCGTTATCTTTTTCAATAACTATTATGACAATACTTCTATCCCATTGTTCACTGGTTTAGCACATGGTCTTATCAGCTTTGTTAAAATGTAATGCTAAAAGAATTGGTTATTTTTTAATAAATCCAGTGGTTAAAAAAGTGTGGGTACTAACTGATGATACTTATGATTGAAATAAGAATTTTATTAAGAATTAAGAATTTTATAAGTGTAAAATGGGATATGCCATTCATCTTTAGCCTTTTTGCAGTAGGAAGGAAGTTAAGTATTGTGTAGATAATGGCATAACCCATATATGTCTTAGCTTAATCCATTATATGGTGTAGAGAGTAAGGAAGATAATCTTGACAGAGACAGGCCAGATCCATTACCAAAGTGACAAAGAGAAAAACATAGCTTAAGTCTAAAACAAGCATAGAGTATGCATAAACAGCTCAGATAGACACCTCCCTTATTCACATGGGTATAAAAGAGGGAGAAGGTACAGAATAATCAGACTTGCAAGATTCAGTTATTATAGCTACTCTCAATACAATCAGTCTTAGCCTTCCTGTGGAGTTGATTCTTGGACTCGTCCAGCTTGTGGGGTTGACATGTGGTTAGCTTTGTTGGGATCAATCAGGAGTTTCTGTCTTGTGTTCTTGTTGACAAGAGACAAAAGAATTGTTGTCCAGCTTCATGGCTGAAGTGTTTTCTAAGCGTTCCATGACAGGCATCCCATTTGGCCCAATAGAAAACTCTGTAGAATCAGAACTGAACATCACCACTGCATATGGATGTGAAGTTTTAATACAGTCTCTGATGTTTGTCAACAAGATTAAGTAAAAGACAATATGAGAAGATTTTTTAATATGATAATGGCAGTGGTGTCTATCACAAGTCATTGTGACATCAAAATGATATGTGCATAATGACATCATTGTACATGTTTATGCATGTACATAAGTAGCAGCATTTTTGTAATGATGTCATCATACATGTATCATCATTTGCTGCAACACCTATGAATATTAGATAAGACTAATTATTCCTTATTATTATAATTATCAAGGGAAGTTAAACATATATTCATGGACAGTTGTTAGTATAAGTACATTGAAGAAGTAAGCACATACATATGTACCCAAATAATAATATATACTTAGCAACAAGGTAGGGAGTTTATGGCCTTGATGCTCAAGATATGTGGATTTTCTTTTATGCTCCTGCATGGCATCTGGAAACTCTCTTTTTTCTGATGGTGTATAAATAAATTGTGCCACTTGTTCAGGCAAGATCAAGGAAACCAGAACCACACAGATTTCATTAAGATATCTTAAAGCCGGGCTAAGGTAAATATAGAATCTTGGAAACTGTTAGTATCTCCATTCCTTATTCATAGTGAGTTCTTTAAGGCAAAGTCTCTTTAGATGATTTGCAACGCTTCTTCCCAGGTTTTTTGTCACCTAGGCTGAGATGCCATTTGTGAGTAAAGCTGCCAGCAAACTCCCCTTCTATCTCTGGATTACATGCATCTGTTTTCTCTTTCATTCCTTCCTCAGTCTCTCTGCAATCTCACACAGTTTGATTGCCAAATATTAGAAGACAGCAGGAGAAACATTTTAGTTATGGTTAATCGGCTGTTAGAACACCATTTTGTTGTTGTTTATTCGTTTAGTCGCTTCCGACTCTTCGTGACTTCATGGACCAGCCCACGCCAGAGCTTCCTGTCGGTCGTCAACACCCCCAGCTCCCCCAGGGACGAGTCCGTCACCTCTAGAATATCATCCATCCATCTTGCCCTTGGTCGACCCCTCTTCCTTTTGCCTTCCACTCTCCCTAGCATCAGCATCTTCTCCAGGGTGTCCTGTCTTCTCATTATGTGGCCAAAGTATTTCAGTTTGGCCTTGAATATCATTCCCTCAAGTGAGCAGTCTGGCTTTATTTCCTGGAGGATGGACTGGTTTGATCTTCTTGCAGTCCAAGGCACTCTCAGAATTTTCCTCCAACACCACAGTTCAAAAGCATCGATCTTCCTTCGCTCAGCCTTCCTTATGGTCCAGCTCTCGCAGCCATATGTTACTACAGGGAACACCATTGCTTTAACTATGCGGGCCTTTGTTGTCAGTGTGATGTCTCTGCTCTTAACTATTTTATCGAGATTTGTCATTGCTCTTCTTCCAAGGATTAAGCGTCTTCTGATTTCCTGACTGCAGTCAGCATCTGCAGTAATCTTTGCACCTAGGAATACAAAGTCTTTCACTGCTTCTACATTTTCTCCCTCTATTTGCCAGTTATCAATCAAGCTGGTTGCCATAATCTTGGTTTTTTTGAGGTTTAGCTGCAAGCCAGCTTTTGCACTTTCTTCTTTCACCTTCATCATAAGGCTCCTCAGTTCCTCTTCACTTTCAGCCATCAAAGTGGTATCATCTGCATATCTGAGATTGTTAATGTTTCTTCCAGCGATTTTAACTCCAGCCTTGGATTCCTCAAGCCCAGCTTGTCGCATGATGTGTTCTGCATACAAGTTGAATAGGTAGGGTGAGAGTATACAGCCCTGCCGTACTCCTTTCCCAATCTTAAACCAGTCTGTTGTTCCGTGGTCTGTTCTTACTGTTGCTACTTGGTCGTTATACAGATTCTTCAGGAGGCATACAAGATGACTTGGTATCCCCATACCACTAAGAACTTGCCACAATTTGTTATGGTCCACACAGTCAAAGGCTTTAGAATAGTCAATAAAACAGAAATAGATGTTTTTCTGAAACTCCCTGGCTTTTTCCATTATCCAGCGGATATTGGCAATTTGGTCTCTAGTTCCTCTGCCTTTTCTAAACCCAGCTTGTACATCTGGCAATTCTCGCTCCATGAACTGCTGAAGTCTACCTTGCAGGATCTTGAGCATTACCTTACTGGCATGTGAAATGAGTGCCACTGTTCGATAGTTTGAACATTCTTTAGTGTTTCCCTTTTTTGGTATGGGGATATAAGTTGATTTTTTCCAGTCTGATGGCCATTCTTGTGTTTTCCAAATTTGCTGGCATATAGCATGCATTACCTTGACAGCATCATCTTGCAAGATTTTGAACAGTTCAGCTGGGATGCCGTCGTCTCCTGTTGCCTTGTTATTAGCAATGCTTCTTAAGGCCCACTCAACCTCACTCTTCAGGATGTCTGGCTCTAGCTCACTGACCACACCGTCAAAGCTATCCCCGATATTGTTATCCTTCCTATACAGGTTTTCTGTATATTCTTGCCACCTTTTCTTGATCTCTTCTTCTTCTGTTAGGTCCTTGCCATCTTTGTTTTTGATCATGCCCATTTTGGCCTGGAATTTACCTCCAATGTTTCTAATTTTCTGGAAGAGGTCTCTTGTCCTTCCTATTCTATTGTCTTCTTCCACTTCCGCGCATTGCTTGTTTAAAAATAATTCCTTATCTCTTCTGGCTAACCTCTGGAATTTTGCATTTAATTGGGCATATCTCCCCCTATCACTGTTGCCTTTTGCTCTCCTTCTTTCTTGGGCTACTTCTAGTGTCTCAGCAGACAGCCATTTTGCCTTCTTGGTTTTCTCTTTCTTTGGGATGTATTTTGTTGCCGCCTCCTGAACAATGCTGCCAACTTCTGTCCAGAGTTCTTCCGGGACCCTATCTACTAAGTCCAGTCCCTTAAATCTATTCTTCACCTCCACTGCATATTCCTTAGGAATATTAGTGAGCTCATATCTAGCTGATCTGTGGGTCTTCCCTAATCTCTTTAGTCTGATCCTAAATTGTGCAAGAAGAAGTTCGTGATCTGAACTACAGTCAGCTCCAGGCCTTGTTTTTACTGACTGTACAGATGTCCGCCACCTTTGGCTGCAAAGGATGTAATCAATCTGATTTCGGTGTTGTCCATCTGGTGAAGTCCATGTATAAAGCCGTCTCTTAGGTTGTTGGAAGAGAGTGTTTGTTATGCAGAGTGAATTGTCTTGGCAAAATTCTATCAGCCTGTGTCCTGCTTCGTTTTGTTCTCCCAGGCCATACTTACCTGTAATTCGAGGTGTCATTTGACTGCCCACCTTAGCATTCCAGTCTCCTGTGATGAAAATAACATCTCTTTTAGGCGTGTTGTCCAGTAGGTGCTGCAGATCCTCATAGAACTGCTCTACTTCAGCTTCTTCAGCATTTGTTGTTGGGGCGTATATTTGGATCACTGTGATGTTAGATGGCTTGCCCTGAATTCGAATTGAGATCATTCTGTCGTTTTTTGGGTTGTATCCAAGCACTGCTTTAGCCACTTTACTATTAATTATGAAGGCTACTCCATTTCTTCTGTGGTCCTCTTGTCCGCAGTAGTAGATCTGGTGGTCATTTGATGTGAAGTGGCCCATTCCAGTCCATTTCAGTTCACTGACGCCCAGAATGTCTATCTTTAATCTTGACATCTCACCAATAACCACATCCAATTTGCCCTGGCTCATAGATCTTACATTCCAGGTTCCGATGGTGTGTTGATCCTTAGAACATCGGATTCGCCGTTCACCACCAGCACCGTCGGCCGCTAGCCGTCCTTTCGGCTTTGAGCTAGCTGCGTCATCACGTCTGGGGCTAGTTGAGCTCATCCTCTGTTCCTCCCCAGTAGCATTTTGACCATCTTCCGACCTGGGGGTCTCATCTTCCGATGGTATACCGACATATCTCTGGTTGTACTGATCCATTTAGTTTTCACGGCAAGAATACTGAGGTGGGTTGCCATTACCTTCCTCAGGGATCGCATTTAGTCTGACCTCTCTGTCATGACCTTCCCGTCTTGGGTGGCCCTTCACGGTTTAGCTCATGGCATCATTGAGGTGCTCAAGCTCCAGCACCACGACAAGGTAACGATCCTTTGCTGAAGTTAGAACACCATAGGAGATTCTTTTCCACTAAATTATCATTGTTACATTTTTAATACATTATATCTTCCAGTTGTAAGTTACATTCCTTCTCAAAATAGAGACTGCTTTTAATTTATAGATTAGATCTTATTATCTATAGAAGAAAAATGGAATGGTCTTGGAAAAAAAGCAAGCTTTGCTAAAAATTTGCTTTTTTTTTTTATATGAAGCTGTATCCTGGACTGACTATTCAAAATCCTGCTTCCAAAACAAGCAATTAGAACTTTAATTGTACTTTCAGTTAATGCTGTACACAGTCATTATGCCTTACAAAGTTTTCATTTTTGTGCACAGTCAGCAGTAATCTGTTTCGAGTTTTCTAATTAAGAGGACACATTATGGGTGCAAACAAGAGCTCTGTTTTACAGGTAATGGTATATTTTAAGTGTTGCAGCTAACTTGATTGTAAAATCTACTCTGGAAGAGTACCCCAGGAGATATTAATAAAGAGTGGACTTAACTAAAGCATCTCAAGTAGGTGTATCATTCTTCGTTCTTCAAACTGATTTTACAAACAGTTCCATAAAAGCAACAACATAAGGACTAACAAGCTTCTTGCCCTGTTTTTTCCCCAGATTGTGTTATTTGAAAATAGTATACAGTAATATGAAACAAATATTGCTTAATTGTTCACAGCTCAATATTCTGTTTGATGTTCCCGTGCAATAACTACCGCAGTGTCTTGCTTAAAATTATAAAATTTAGGAGAAAGCAGTTTTACATATTACATGTTTTGTTCAATGATTCACTCTTATTTGTGTAGTAAGTTGCCTTGTATAAAAGAATGCATACATCTTCATTCTTCTTCAGCTAATTATATGTAAAGTGGACCTAGGGGAACAAGTGAAGAAGCTGATTATAAATACAGAGTACAGGTTAGAAGAGCTGAAGTCCTTGAATTAGCAAATGTCTTTGCAAATCCTTCCAGACTTAACATACTGATGGATTACTAGGTTCCCCAACACTTCTTAGATACAGCTCTTTTTAATGTAAAGTAATATTTTACTTTGAAATAATCTAATCTCAGATTTCATTTTGGCCTTGAAGCAATTTTTAGATTCCAGTTCAAAACAGAATGCCTTGTTCAAGGAAGTACGGTTGAGCTTAATGGTAGAGCCAATTCTTTGGAGGCAAAAATTTCCACTCAGTCCTGATGATCCCTGGCAGCACTGGGAAAGACCCATGGCTAAAACCTTCAAGAACTTCTGCCAGTTTTGTTGGAAAGTACTGAGTTAGATTGAATAACAATATTAGTCATTGTAAGGCTATTTCTTACATTCTTCCACAGATCTTAAGGAGATTAAACATCCCCCTGAGGTCCTTCTCTGACAGTGAGATTACCAGTTTACAGTTGGTGTAATATCCCATCTATGCAGCAAAAATCCTAATTTAAGATTTTTCTTTATTTTGTTTAATTTTTCTTGTTGACTCTATGTTTTTTGTTTTTTCTTTAACTGGATAAAAGATGCTATCTCTATCAATAATTGAAACCATTATTGACCTGCTTTATCTCTAGACTAAAATGCTTTTTCGAATGAGTATGGCAAAAAACAACTTATTTCAGAGTTGTTATTCCTTCTTTGTTCCTGAACAATTAAGCTTCAGGTACATCTTCACTGGAAATGTATGATGCTTTTTCTTACATAGAATATACAGTATTATGCCTCAGGAAATATTGTTTTATGCCTCAAAGGGAGGAAAACCCAATGAAACCTTACATAAACATGTCTCATTTAGTTCTGTTAAGTTGCGTTAAGCTTACTCCATGAATAACCATACAGCCTTTGCCTTATATGAAAAATCAATGAATGAAAGATAAGCAGCCAGTTGAGCTAACAAACACTTGTTTGTTACATGTTCTCTTTGTGATGTTTTGTAGTATAAATGATATGAAATGCTACATATATTATATAAAAAGAGTACAGGAGAAAGTGAGTTTTAACTCCCAGATAAGTTTTCAAAACTTTTAGTTCTACCCTAGAACTAAAGAGTCATCCATCCTGACTCTTAGGACTGGGCAAATTCTCCCAAAGAGGGGCTTGAGGAGGTACAAGATCACAGCTGCACCCATAGCCAGGAGCAGCTTCCAAGGCAGCTGAATGAGCTTGACCAAAGATGCAGCTGCTGTAGACATTCCATAAGTTAGGCTTTGTACACCCTTCCACATGTTTTGAAAGATCTCGTTTGAAGGACTTGCAAAACCATAGTAATTATATTTGATAACACAGAGAGTTGATTGCATCAGCTAAGGTGTTATCATGGTCTCATGAAACCAGCTGGCAGTGGTTGTTGCAAGCAATAATTGACAGAATTGGAACTGAAATAAACTCCATGATGAGCCACAGTTTGTGCAGTTAGTGAGATACTGTTCATCTGCTTTCCCTCATGACATTTCTGAGTCATTTGTTTTGGTTTTACTTATTTGCTATTATTACTATTACTATTACTGTTACTATTATTATTTTCTGCCTAGATAGATAGTCTATCTATTTTGCTAGTCAACTCAAGGTGGCGAACATGACTAATACACGTGCCTCCTATTTTCCCCACAACAGCAAGCCTGTGAGGAGAGTTGGGCTGAGAGAAAGTGACTGGCCCAAGGTCACCCAGCCGGCTTTCATGCCTAAGGTGGGACTAGAACTCTCAGTCTCCTGGTTTCTAGCCCAGCACCTTAACCATCACACCAAACTGGTTCTCAGTTATGGGTTATTATGGTAATTTTATTACCAGTAATAATTAATTATAATTTATAATGCATTATATATAATTATATATATTTATAATTTACCAAATACAATTATAAAATTACAATATTATAAAATTGTAATAGTATTGATAATCTTGATGACATATTATTATATTGTTATTATTAAATTGTGGAGAAAATGCTATTATAGTAGTGTCTCTAAAGAATGAATTAATGAGACTCCATGAGTTATGATCTTCTGTAGAAGTTATTTTTTTAATTCATTATAATTGCTAAGGTCTTCCTTTTCCTTGGAACTAATTGCTAACAGTTAAAATGAAGTAGAAAGACTCATGTTTAAAAATTAAGTAAAGACATATTTTCTTGAGCAAAGTCTTTATTGTGACGGCAGACCTGTCATGCTGTATAAAGTAAAATAAAGGGATTAATGTCATATCTTGTGACAGACCAAATTGAGCTTTAATAAAACCCTATTCAGAAGTAGCTGAGTTCTATGACAATGTTAAGAGTATAGGTAAATTAAATGATAACTAAATATAATCGTTGAGCATAGCATGGCACAACAGTTGAATTACACAGAAAGTCAGTACTACTACTACTACTAATAATAATAATAATTTCAGCACTCGTAGTTCTTTTTCTGTTTTTTGCTATAATATGCCAGTTTGGACTTCCAGACCTCATTTTAGTGAGACTATGGGTGTCTGCTGGGGGCAGTGGGATGGTGGTAAAGTAGGGAAAGGGAGGTGACCTATATCATGGCAACATCACACAAAAAATGCAAATTGTTATTTACGTCATTTGCATCATGACATAATTAAATAATTCACATCAGTAGTGTGATGCAATCATACCATGCATGGCATCATTGTGGCTTCCACCAAACAGCTGTGGGTAAGTCTAAGAACCACCCATCTCAAATGTTCCTTGAATGAGATACATGAGTACCAATTCAACTATCATTTTTCCTAGCTTTTGTGCAATATGTTATTACAAAATGTCAAATTTCTTGAGGAATTTCAGAATGGCATTCTTGCAGGAGTTCTTTTCTTATAATTTAAGAGAACATTAGAGATGTTGGTACCTTTTAAAAATATCATCAGGCTGCAGATATACAAGGAGAATATACTGGAAATAATTCCTAAAGCATTTAACACAACTGATTATTTTGTATCATATGTCCAAAGACCAGCAGAGCTGGGCTGGGTAGACTTAAAATGAATCCAGGATTTCTTATACAGATAACATGCAATGCAAACATTTTGGGTAAAAAAATAGCCAAGAAGATGAAATAATTATTAATATTAAAAGAAGCAGAGAAAATGCAGAGACTTTGGTGGAATTAAAATGTTGTTTTGGAAATGAGTGAAGAAGCTAAACAAGGAACCTCCAACAGGATGCATGGAATTCAGAATAAAAGTTATGAAATTATTTGGGGTGAAACTGAAGTATGGAAATACTGAAAGGAGATTTGTATGGGAATGATAGTGCTATGCAGAAGAGTGGAACTGAAGAATGCTTTAAATGTTAGAGTCCACAAAGTTGTGATGAAAGTGAAGTTATAGTGTAACGGGAGAAATGTTAAAATATGGATGTGGTTTGCATGTGAGTGCCTGTGCAACTTGTCTGATGTGTGTGTGAAAAGAACATCTGTGCCTGATGGCTGGAAGATTGCCATTATTGTTTTCCTATACAAATGGAAAGATAGCAAGAGGGAATGCAAAAGCTAGAAGGGGATTAGTTTGTTAAGTGTGCCTGAGCAGGTGTTTGGCAGCATTCCGACTGAAAGCTTACAAGAGATAAGAACGAGCAAAATTTGGGAAGTGGTTTTATGTTGGACGGGGTGTGCAGATCAGAGGTTTCCTCTTCAGCAAGTTGTTGAGAAATATATGAATATGAGAAAGTAAGTTTATTAGCTGTATTGATTTAGCTAAAGTGAATAGGCTCGAATTATTGGAATGTTTGGCATTAATGCTGTATGGATGGATGGAAATCATACTTGAATGGTGTTGATTCTCAAAAAGGAGAAAAGTGAGAGATTAAAGAACATAAGACATGATATGAAGCATGTATAGATGTAGTAAAAGTAAGGCTAGAAAGGTCTGGGTCTAGAAAGTGAATGGTTTCAGTATAAACTATTTTAGCTGTGATCTCATACATGTAATCTCTTTGTCTTACTATTCCTTACTCCTTTTTGGCACCCTCAAAACATTGCTTCCACTGAAACGGAACAGCATGATCCTTTTTGTATATATGTTTTTTATTGCGCTTGGAAAGGATAAGTATCTTAAGAATAAGACTTTTTTTTCATTCTAAGCACAAATTTGTATCCAATTTAATGTAAATATCTTCTGTACTCAGTGTAAAAATAGTTAAGACTGGGGTAGAGAAACTGTAGACCTTAGATGTTGCTGAACATATCCCAGCATTTCTTACCACTGACTATGCTTCCTGGAGCTCCCGGGAGTTTCTGTTCAATAATATCTGTAGTGGCATGTTCCCACCTCTGGAGCAGAGCATCTCCTTAAACCATATACATTCTTTCAAAGGGGCTGGTAAATCTGGATTTATCAAATAAACAATGCTTTCAACATTCAATAATTCTGCATTTTATTATTTGTCTGACTATGCATGTGATGAACAGGATTGGAAAAGATATAATGTCCCTTAGTCTTATGGTAATTTTACATTAAGTTTATGAATCAAATAACTGCTGCCAGATTAACCTTCTTCTTTATTACTGAGTGTCTTCCTTTCGTTGCCAGAAGCTTACATGCCAAAACTACCTCATCATATAAAAATAAGTAAATGTCATAGTAGGCTGTGGATCAAATGATTAATCTATCTGCACAGCTTAATGCTCCCCAGGTTTATTCAAAAGTAAGTTTCACTTATTTCAATAGGACTTATTCTTACATAATTGTACAGAAGAATAAAGGTTTGACCCAGGCCTTACTAGTGCTTCCTGAAATAGCTGTAATAAACTAACATTAAAAAAAAAAGCACTGTAATTGAAAAATACGGTATTTTGGCTACGGCTATAATGAATCTGGTTTATGAGGAAATATCAAGGACACTTAAACTCAGTATCTGGGTTTTTTATGTTGTTCATTTATTTGATTTCACAAAACCTGCTAGAGGAAGTATGAAATGGCAGAGGATACATTGTCATAACACATGTTTCATAATTTTGGCATCATCATGGTTAGGAATGGATGCCTACGGAAAGGACTGTAAGAGAAAGGAAATCCTTGAATCTGAATCCTCCCTTTGGGGGATGGTTATGCAGTCTTAGGATGTTTTCTTCCTGTTGTGTGTGTAATGAACAGCCTTAATGGTAAGAGATTCTCATTGTAACCATTAGACCTGGGCAAGGACCCTCCTGTGTATTTTCACATAAATCTGAAAACTATGCATTTTTAATAATCAAATCAATCAATTACTGCAGCACAAAATAAGACTCGACAATAATTGCTGGAAATTTCAAGGGGCCCATATGAAACCTTGTAATCATAAATTCTGCATCTCTGGAGTACCTTTTTCCAAATTTATCAACATATACAAAATGGCTATTAATCATTTGAAATCAGAAATGCAGAATAAAAATACCAACATTCTTGTTGAATCAGTTTTTATGATTAGTCATATGTGCTTTAAACTTTTATATGTGATACACATTTTAAAAATAAATAAAAACAAACAAATGTAAGTGATAAAATCAAATAATTCTTATAAAGACAATCCAAGACGTGCTAGGTATCTATACACAAAAAGTATTTCAATAGAATTCCAACTTTGCAATTCTATTTATAGAAGGAGTAACATTGCATTGGATGATTTCATTATAATTAAGATAGAAAACCTTAATGAATTTCATTACCTAGGACAGGATTGTTCTGAGGCACATGATATCAGGGAAGGGGGACATTAGGCAAGGCCTGAAATAGGAAAGCCCATCCTTGAGTTGATCAGTAGATGTTTTTCTCATAGTAAAAAAATACCAGATTAGCAATTTAAGCTTTTTGTCAAACATTTTTTAATTTTATTTACAAACTGCCATTTGTTCATAATACTGTTCATTTCGGTTAAATTAAGTGTATTTTGTCCATTGATTTCAGCAAACTAAAGCACGTTTAGTATTACATTGTATACAATCTTAAAAGATAAGCTACTTTTTTTCCTCTGCAAGCTACAGACAATGGAGATGATCGCTGATTTATTTCTCAGCACTAAGTCATCTTTATGACTCTAAAACTCAGATAAGAGTAGTAGATCTTTTAAGGTATCCAAAATTCCTACAATAAAAGGAGCCCTATGATATCAAAGGCTTGAAAATATATTGTGAAATAAGCTTTGGGGGAAAATAATCCATTTCATCATTTGTATTGGCAAAAACTGAGTACAGAAGTATTTTTCAGTCTACCTTTTCCCTTTATGGGCCCTTGTACCTATTGTATCCTGAGCAAAGAATGACAGTGTTTTTGAAATTACAGCTTTTTAATGATAATAATTTTCTTTCAACAGAGGAATTCAAAGGCTCAACAATAGTTGAACTGATAAAGAAAGAAGGCACCACTTTGGGTCTTACGGTATCTGGTGGAACCGACAAAGATGGAAAACCAAGAGTGTCCAACCTTCGACAAGGAGGAATTGCTGCTAGGTAAAGACTTTTCAAGCCAAAGAACAAAAAAAACCCTTCAAGTTCCTCATTAATAAATAATAAATGCCTCTAGCTAAGTTAGGCCATTAGAGAAGAAATGCAGGATTTTAATAGTAGCTTCTCCATTTTTTTGCTTCACTGATAAAAGCTTGATATAACCAACATGTATTCTAAATTCATAATTCATTTCTATCAGGTAGCCCTTGACTTACAGTACAACCACAATAGGGCCTGGAAAATTCATTAAGCGAGGCACCATGTGACTGCACATGATTTCATGACATTTTTTGTGGCGGTTGTTAAGTGAATCTCATGGTTCTGCTTGTCAGTAGCCATCTGGGAAAGTTGCAAATGGAAATCACATGACCCTGGGAAGCTGCAGCAGTTGTAAATTTGTGCTGGTTGCCAAGCACCTGAATTTTGATCATGTGACCATGGGGATTCCACGACAGCCGTAAGCTCGAGGACCAGTTGCAAGTCACTTTTTTCAGCACCATTGTAACTTCAAACAGTCACCATACAAATGGTTGTAAGTTGAGGACTACCCGTAATAACTTCCTGCCTTTGCAGCCTTTTAAAAGTTGAGAAAGTTGAGAAATATTTCACTTATAAGATGCAATTTCAGAAATAAAGAAAATACTTGGTGATGTCCAGGATACATTCTGCAGTCAATTGGGTGACAAGGAACTCAAAAGCTTAAGCAGATTGTACTGTGACTAATTCATTAAATTGGCAACTTTTTCTACATGTGAGCCATTCACATGTAGAAAACCATATTTCAAATCATATTTCACTAAATCTAATGGTGGTAGAAATCATGTCTCGCATAAAGCAGGATTCAGGTTCAATCACTATTCTCTCTACCTGAAATATCTTAAATGAAGGATTTCCTCCTGACACTGAAACATTTTTGTCCAACCTAGCCCTTTTTTGAGAACTCTGTGTCAACACATTTCAAGGTGTCTGTCAGGCTCTGCCTGCTAACCAGTAAAGACACAGACGCTAGCGTAGGCTTAGGTTCTGGCTTTATTGAGAAAAACAGAGTGCATGCCTTTGTGGGGTTACCACAAAGTCTATGGACTCCCTGTGGGTGCCCATTTTCAGGGTGACCTTTCTTGTACCCTGGGTGGCCGGTCCCACCCCCGCTGTAGAGCCGTCGAGTTGTTGGAACACCAGCGGTTTAGGGAGGGGGGAGCAGGGCAGTTTGAGTGCGGCGACAATGTCTGGGTGGATCAGATTTCTGGAGCACCCAGAGTCCACCAGAGCTTCGACCGTGATGGCTCTAGAGCCATAAGTGAGTTCTATTTGCCCTGCCAGGATGGAGCAATCTTCACTCACCCTGGGGTTGTCGCGCCCCTTCTTTACCACCTGCCCGGCGGCGCTGCTTAGGGCAGGTGGGAGGCGTTTCCCGCCGGCTGCTCCTGGGCGTCAACCACGTCCCCTGCGAGGTAGGCGTCTGCTTCCTCGTCCGGGGTCGGTAGCGCTCCTGTCAGCCGTCTGGGAGGGTTGGGTGGCTTGTGCAGCACCGTCTGTGTTGGTCTGGGCGGGCGATCCGTCCTGTCTTTGTAGCAGTCCGCTGCCCGGTGGCCCGTCTTCCCACACCTGGCACATTGCCTGCGGGCAAACCTCCGTTGTCACTCTGCGTCCCAGGTCGGGCCCGACTGTGGGACTGGTCCTCTCGTGCTGGGAGGGGTCCTGTCGTTTGCGGTTGCTAGCATGAAAGTGCGCTGGGCATGCTCTGCCTTTCCGGCCAGACAAATCCACCCGTGTAGGGAGTCTGGGTCATCCCTATAGAGTGCCCATTGTAGCACCTCGCGGTTGAGGCCATCCTTGAACATGTCGATCAAGGTGGCCTCAGGCCATTCTGGGATTTTGCCCGCTAGGACCTTGAACTCGAGGGCGTAGTCAGTGACCGCTTTTTTCCCTTGGCAAAGTCCTTTGAGGGTACTCTTGGCCCTTTCCTTTGCCAGGGTGTCCTCGAAGTATTGTTTCAGCGCGGCCAGGAATTCGTGAAAAGTGGCCAGGGCTGGGGCTCTGGACTCAGACATCTGGACGTACCAGTCCGCAGCCCTGCCTTTGAGTTTTGTGGCCACTGCCGAGATTTTGGACTCTTCCGTCCCGAAGCAATGTCCGTACTGGGCCATGTAGTTCCTGGCGTTCGTGAGGAAGAATGACAAGTTCGTGGGGTCTCCGTCAAACTTTACGGGAAAGTCCTTGGCGAATCCCCCAACTTGCGAGACCCCCACCTGTGGGTGGTTAGGGATGACCCTCACCGGGCTGGGACCACAAAGCCCTGAGAAAGAGTCCCGTGCTTGGCCCCTTCCTCTCGTGGTTGTCGATGGGGTGGGTAGGGTGCCCCGATCCCCTCTTGCCCCCTGTGCAGCAGCAGTCTTTGTGAGTTCGCTCACCACCGATGCCATGGACTGGAGCATGTGTTCCAGGGCTCGTACCTTGGCTTCCAGGGTGCTGACCCTGTCCGGTATGTCAGGGTCGTCCGTCCTCGGTGCTGCCGGTTGCTGTGGCAGTCCTGTGACTCCTTGCTCGGGTGTTTGAGGGTAGTGGAGTTTCCAGGTGGTGTAGGATGTCCCCGTCCGGGGTCCTGCTCCGCCGTCCCATGTGAAGAGTTGTTGGTCCCCGACTTCGTCTTCCGTCAGGGCTCTCCAATCCGGGCTGGAGCTCCAGGTCTGGAACTGGGGCG
Source organism: Candoia aspera (assembly GCF_035149785.1). Taxonomy (NCBI): domain Eukaryota; kingdom Metazoa; phylum Chordata; class Lepidosauria; order Squamata; family Candoiidae; genus Candoia; species Candoia aspera. The sequence continues at coordinate 47,125,210 of NC_086159.1, forward strand.
CGGTGTGGGCAGGGAGGGAGCCCGCGTCCCATCTCGGGTGCGCCGACTCTAGCAGCTGTCGGGTCGTCTCCTCCTCTTGCGTGGCGTCCTTCGCGCCTCCGGTGTGAAGCGCCGACTCCATGGTCTTCCCCAGTTCTGTCATCGCCGGTGGTTTTCTCCCGCGGAAAAGAATTTTCCCCGGTGGAGACTGGCGAGGTTTGTTTTTGTGACTCTCAGCTTTATGTCAGGCTCTGCCTGCTAACCAGTAAAGACACAGACGCTAGCGTAGGCTTAGGTTCTGGCTTTATTGAGAAAAACAGAGTGCATGCCTTTAAAAAGCTGAGAGTGAGGGGAGCGCGCCAGAACGGGATTTAAATAGCCCACGCCGGTCAGTGCTCCACCCCACCTTATTCCAGGTGCATCCCACGAGTCCCACCAGTTTCATCCTTGTCAGGTGAGAGGTCGTTCAGCCCCCCTGTGCCCCGGGCGTCGCCTTGATCGCCTTCCTGAACGGTAATGATTCATTGCCGGGCGATCAGGTTCTTAATCCCTTTTGACAGCTTGGGCGCACCTCTCCTGTTGTCTTGTCAATTACCTTTTGGCTACTTTGTATCTTTGTCTTCCATGCCGCCGGCTTTGGTTGTTACTTAGTTTCCAGCACCTGTTGCTTTCTTTTTGTTTCATGGTTGCCTTTTGCCTTAATCCGCCAGGGACCCATTTTCCTGTATCGTCATGCGAGCCGTTGCAATGTCACAAGCATCGCAACGGTGATCATGACAGTGTCAGATTATGAAAATTTGGACATGTAGAGACATTGTCAGTCAAGTAGCCAATGGGCTAGATAAATAGGTTGACCAACTCTGGCTTCCTAAAATAAAGACCCATTTTTGCTTTGTAAGGCCTTTGTATATGGTAATAGTACTACATGAATAAATGGAATATTATATTGCTATATATAGAATGACATATCACTGTTTTGAAAATTAGCATTAAAATAGCATGTTTTTAACTTGTAAATGTTATAAGTCTGTCTCTGTGTACTTCAAAGTTACCTAAGACAAATAAAATACAGCTTCACTGAAGAAGAGATGTGTGTTTCAGAAGTGACCAACTGGATGTGGGAGATTACATCAAATCTGTAAATGGAATCAACCTGACAAAGTTTCGCCATGATGAGATCATTAGTTTGCTCAAGAATGTTGGTGAGAGGGTTGTATTAGAAGTGGAGTATGAGCTGCCACCTGCTTGTAAGTAATAACTGCAAACTATAATAATCTCATGTAAAACATTTTTACAAGAATGAAATTTATGGGTATATTAAATTAATGTTCAAATATGGAAGTAACTTTTTTCCACCTCCTTCTCTTCCCCTGGTTCACAGGCTCACTGTTTTGTCCTTTAGCTTCCACATCAGCAGTGCTTATTTGTTAGCCTCATTTATCTAGGTCATCATTTGCAAAATGCTTATTCAGTAATTGCAATGGGTGGTCTGTATGTTGCTAGAAGACACCCTGGGGAGAAAATTGCTATTGACGAAGGAGGCAAAGCTTTCCAGTACTACGATGATTTTGCCCAATTAGACATTGTCCTTAAGAATAGTACTTTAATTTTCTGTATCAGAATGATTGATAACTATTTACTTAGAAGGAAATAAAAACAGTTACTCAAGGAGAACAGGGAAGGGATTGAATCAAGCATACTTCTTTTAAGGTGATGATAGTTAAATTTTGTATGTTTTTATTAACACTGCCAAACTGCAACATTCAATTTAGATAGTCTTTGGTGGATGCTGAGAATAATTAAGCTTTGTGATGTCAATGAGAGCATTTTAATTAACAATCAATTAAGCATTCAGCCAGTTTAATAGACTAAATATGCTTATTTTCAATCAAATGTCTTTTTGTTCTTTTATATTATATTCGCTGTATTTTTTTCCCCAGTGAACTGAAAAATGAGTTTTGCTATATTACAGCTATGACAATCACAGTTCATTTACATTTTCAGAACTTATTCCTTGGCATTAATAATGAGAGTGAACGAAATTGTACTGTGGTCTGTACTGTACTGGACAATTTTCATCCAGTCTCCCACCTCCCCTTTTTGGAGAAGGTGGTGGTGTTGCAGCTCCAGAGGATTCTGGATGAAACAGATTATCTAGACCCCTTTCAGTCAGGTTTCAGGCCTGGTTATGGGACAGAAACAGCATTGGTCGCACTTATGGATGATCTCTGGCGGGAGTGGGATGGGGCAGTGTATCCATCCTGGCTCTTCTTGACCTCTCAATGGCTTTCAGTACCATCAACAATGGTATCCTTCTGGGATGACTCAGGGAGTTGGGGGTGGGTGGCGTTGTTTTGCGCTGGTTCACCTCCTTCTTCCAGGGCGGTCCCAATCAGTGTAGATAGGGAGCGAGAGATCCAGCCCACGGCCCCTTCTTTGTGGGGTGCCGCAGGGCTCGGTACTCAGTCCACTCCTTTTTAATATCTACATGAAACTGCTGGGCAAGAACATCCATCATCACGGGATGAGGTATCATCAATATACTGATGGTACCCAATTATACATCTCCATCCCGGATGAAGTAAGTGATGCTGTGACCACCCTCTCTAGGTGCCTGGGGGTTGTGGGGGTCTGGATGGGGAACAACAGTCTTTGGCTGAACCCTGGTAAGATGGAGTGGCTGTGGATTAATGGCTCCTTGGTATCTGGGAAATTGTCATCTTTAGTTCTGGATGGAGTGGCACTGCCCCAGACATAGCTGGTGAGTAATTTGGGGGTCCTCCTGGACTCACAACTCCTGCTCAAAGAGCAGGTGGCTGTCATGGCCAGGAGGGCCTTTGCTCAACTTCGTGTTGTGCACCAGTTACGCCCTTTCCTGTATCGAGAGGCTCTTTGAACGGTCACTCATGCCCTGGTCATCTCCCATTTAGACTACTGTAATGCGCTCTACATGGGGCTACCCTTGGAGAATATCTGGAAGCTACAACTGGTCCAGAACGCAGCCAAGTGGGCAATTGTAGGTGCCCCAAGGTCAGCACATGTAACACCTTTGCTCCACGAGCTGCACTGGCTCCCAGTTTGCTTCTGGGTCTAATTCAAAGTGTTGGTTATCACCTTTAAAGCCCTACATGGTATGGGGCCAGGCTACCTGAGGGACCATCTCATCCCCATCACATCGACCCATCCCACCCAGTCATTCAGAGAGAGCATGTTATGGACCCCATCTGCAAAAGAATTCCATCTAGCGGGATCCAGGAAACAAGCCTTCTCTGCAATAGCTCCTGCCCTCTGGAACACCCTTCCCCCAGAGGAGAGACAGGCCCCCTCGCTCCTGGACTTCTGCAAAAAACTAAAAACCTGGTTGTGTCAACATGCCTGGGGCAGGAAGGGGAATAGTCTTCCTTGGGGGTGGCTAGTGCCCTAGAAGGGCCCTTTGTACTCACGGGTTGAGATGCAATCTTAGCCATCTGGATTTTATTACATGTTATATTTTTACTGTTTATTATATGTATATTTATTCTATTTAATGGCACTGAATTTTGAACTTCATTTGTTGTAAACTGCCCAGAGTCCCCCTTTTGGTGGGAGATGGGCAGTGATAAAATTTGATAAATCAATAAATTAAATAAATAAGTAAATAAATTGATAATGCTTTTACTTATGAGACCAAATGATGGGTGTCTAGCTATTACTGTCAATAGTTGGTCAAACTGTACACACATTTCTTATAAGGCAACAAACGGTCTGAATATTACCACAAACTTCTTATTCACCAGAGGTCGTGAGCATTGGCTCTGATATATGTAAGAGGATATTAAATTTAGAATTGCAATAATTTGATGTAACCTCCAGTTTTCTTGTGGCAAAGCTAGTTTGGAAGCTGGCTGGGGAATTCTGGGAGTTAAAGTCCACATATTTTAAAGTTGCCAAGGTTGGGAAACACTGCTCTTGATAAATCGTTGATCGACTGCTGTGCTATTGCTCCCATTATTGTTAGTTGGAACTTCAGCATGCTGGTGCATTTTGCTGAAAGACTTTCCCCAACAGGTCTTCAATCATGTCTTCCAGTAGTTTCTGTCTTGTTTTGGATTATCAGATCACTTTAGGATTCTTTCATTTAGTGATCATTTACAAACTCCAGTAAATTGTGCTATCAGATCTATAGGCCTTGTGCTGGTTAATGACCGCAGTGAAGACTGCTGCAGAATGAAAAAAGATCTAGAGGAACTGTTTTATTCTCTTGATCAGAGAAAATCTGCTGCCCTGCTTCTTGTGTCATATTCATCCATTGCTCTTCTCCCACCAGCTGGTGTTGGACTATCATACTTCCTTTTTTTATTTACTGGGGTCCTGAACTGTTCCCATATTGAGTCACTGTTGTATTATTTTATGAATCAAACCTCACTTCTTTTTCTTCACCTTTTTATTGGTAATAAAGTTCCAAGTGATTCTGTAGTAGAAATAGCTGTTATCAGTATACTTTTTAAAAATATCTCCAGGTTATATACAAGTTTTTTTTGCTCAGTCTGGGGAGAATTTTAAAGTTCAGAGGATCAGGGTTTTTTCTGCATGTACTTCTAATTCTCCTTTCTCCAGTCTTCCTGCCTGTCTCTTCTCCTTCTAGGGGAGTTGCATTTAGCAGAATTTGACCTTGACAGTGACTGAGCTCAGTATTTTATCTCCAGTTGATTATCTGTGTTGAGCTTGTACTGTTCCCCAGCTGCAATCCTATCCACAGTCCTAGTTTGATTTCTGCTATTGAGTAAAGGGCAAATATAGTTATCTTTAAAAACCCAAAGAGAGGTAATTTGAAATCTCCTAAAATGTTTCATTTTGATAATCATCAAAGGCAAAGTGGAACATTTAAAAGTTAACACAATTCTTTTATATGCGTAATAACTGGAGAGCCACATAATATCTCTCAGATTGTATGCTACAGCTGATGTTGCAGAAGCTGTGTAAAATAATGCAAAATTGCTTGCAATTTATGCCATCTACTCTCATTTATCTCATTCACAACAATCTGCAACATCACTCTTTTCTGCTGCAGGGCACAGGAGTTGCCACTATTTTCAGTAATTTCTCTACTCAACCCAAGAGGATAACATCCTACAGTATATTCATGATGCAATGAAACCCAGGAGGGAGATTTTTCTATTCCCTACTACTGCCTATTTTTCCTTCCCTGCCCCCATTACATCTACATTTGCAGTTCCCCTTCTGGATCATTTCTGGTGTAACGCTTGTTACGTTACTTGAGAATGAAAGTAATTTAGCCTTTGATGATCCTTCTTGTGATCTTAACATGTATTTCTCAAAGAAGATTTTGAGCTTACCCATTTTGTTATTGTGGCCACTAGTTGGTCAAAGATTGAGATAATTGGTTAAGCTATTGATAAACGGTTTTTGGCCATTAAATCCAAAGCAGCATTTACTGAATGGTTTTTAGCTCCCATTTCCCTCTGTCCTCTAATTATACCCCTTCCTCAAGAGATGAAAGCTCTTAAGTCCCCAGTGTGAGCTAATGTTCGCAAGTGTGGAAGCAAACAATTCTGAAATCTGATGTCCATTGCCGTAAAGTTCTTCCAAGGCTAAAACAGGAAGATTTGAGCCCTTTGCATTGCAAAGTTGGAGGTGGGGGGCAGTACAAGAATTAACTTTAATTTCACTAAAAGTAGGGCTTCCATTTAATATTTAGCATCACTGGAATTCTTTCTTAATGGCTTCCTTGGTATTTGCAATAAACTTATTTAACAGATATATTGTGTCCTTAAATTATTGTGTCTGTAGTTCCTGTTTCAATATCAGCCAAGCGAAGCCTGGCACTAGCACCAGATAACTGGAGATATAAAGAAATACTAGCACCAGATAACTGGAGATATAAAGATATAAAGAAATACAGTGCTCACTGCAGCAAACACTCTATTTTAAGTTGTTTGGAGCCTCTAGAGCTCATCTGCATTACAGAATTTTTCATCCTCCTTTATTTATGTGTGTGCTCTACATTACTTTAATTCCCATTCTTCATATTGTTGTTACTCAAATTCCCATCTTCATATTAGTATACCAGATAATTTCTGTACATCATAGCAAAAACAAGTGAGTAAAATGCTCATTAGCCATTATATAAAATACAAATAATGGACCATCTTCAAGTCACTACTAACAAATAGCAATAAATAGCTGGCCTGGTGACCCAAAGGCACAACATTATCTAAAGTTCAGCAGTTGTGCTGGGAGCTGAAAAATAGTTACCTTCTCCATACACATCTTAAGTTCACCCCCCTGCCAGAAGAAGTTGCTGTGCATGCACATGCATGCTCAGAACACTTGGGAAAGCTCTTGAAGAAACCTCTCTGAACCTTGGGGAGATGCAGCCCCCTCAATGATCATGTTATTCTATTTATTTATTTTATTGATTCAATTTGTATAGCCCCCCATCTCCAACCACTGACTCTGGGCAGCGAACAATTCCACATCGTTTTCTCAACTCACATAAATGCTGCATTAATTATGATTAAATTGTAAAGTTTAATTTTGTTGCAAGTGGTATAATTAGAAGGCTTACCTTATTTTTCAGCTGTACAAGGTTCAGGTGTCATTTTTAGAACTGTGGAAGTTACTTTACATAAAGAAGGGAACACTTTTGGATTTGTAATTAGAGGTAAGTTCCCATAATACTCTGTTTTTCAAAACTTTTGAGCTGATTTACTCCCAAATGTATTGTACGCTTTTGTCCACTATGCACACTCCATCCCAATACTAACATGGCTGAAATTATTGTAATAAAAACTTTGTTGTAAGCAAATACCATTCTATTGTTTTCATGCAATTTAGTCCCAACATATTTAACTGGATTCTGCTCACTAAAGAACCAGCCTCATAAATATTTAAGTAACATTAAAAAAAAACCGGAGTGGGAAAGTAAACTTGTTATGTTCAAATATTCTGAAGATACTCAAGATAGTTAATTTGGATGTAGATTTTGATACAAGTATAAGAATGTGTCTGTGTCATTGCCTTTCCTAGGTGGAGCACATGATGATAGAAATAAATCCCGTCCTGTTGTAATAACATGTGTTAGACCCGGAGGTCCTGCTGACAGGTATGTTTCATTTTCTGGAGTACACTTGTACATTCACACACAGGAAGAAATATAAATACAAAAGGTCAAAGGCTAAATCACTGGAGGAAGGTGCAAGTTAAGACAGAGAACTACAAAGCACATGAGACACCTTCATGTGTAATCCATTCTACCTTATAAATTATACATTTAATTAACAGTGCTATAACAAACATTGCATAAGACTACATGGTATGAATTTTAAGTGGAAACTTGACTTCTATGGTTAAATAGGGTTTAATATCTGAATGCTTAACCAAAGTAGGACACACAGGACAGTATACAAGATAATCTTAATTTTTGTAAAACATTTTCCAAAAATTTTTATTTTTATTTTAGGGTGTTATTTTTTTATTTCATATTTGAAAAAAAAATCCTCTTTTAATATGATGCTTTTTAAAAATATATACCTTAGGGATGGCTTAATAGCTTAATGAACACTTACTCATAGTACTACTAATTCTATCTGTGTTTCCTCCAAAAAACTCAAGGCAGCCTTTACTAATGCTACATTTATATCCTGCCTTTTCTGTGGGAACTCAAAATGGGACATATGTCCTATTTAATTCTTTCAGCAACAACCCTATAAGATGTTGGGCTGAGAGAGAGTGATTAGCCCAAGATCATCTTTGGAACTCCAAGATCGAGTGGGAACTTGAACTTGGATTTCCCATCACAACTTAACAATTACACCAGATTCCTATTTTTACCCTCATAAAAACTCTGTGAGGTAGTTCAAGTGAGTGAGTGGCTGGGCCAAGGGTATCCTGTAGACAAATTAGCTTGAGTTTCTTTCTATTTCGATAACTGCAAATATAAACATATTAATATTATGTTGTTAAGGTCATGCCATTTAAACAAATAGCGATCAATATTGCTTGCCTGCAGTGAGTCTGCCTGATTGAGTGATTCCTTGTGATTCCTGTAGCTCATTTAAAATTCGGTTGAATTGTATGCAATCTTTTAGCATGCAAAAAGCCCGTATTAATATTAAGGAGGAAATGTCGGTACACACTGGGAATTTCTCTGTTGAAGGAGATTCTACTTGAATCCAGAGAAATATCGGATATCCTCCTGTTGTCAAGTGTTTTGTTTTTGTTTTTCTATTTATATCCAGCCACTCAGGTTGTTCTAGGGCTGTTCCTGCTTTTGGCGCAAGCAGTCAGTGTGAGCAAGAGGGGGTCAGCAGAGATGCTAGTTTCTATCTGTCATACAGTTGCAGAACAACAAGCCAGCTGTTTCTGAAGAAGACCTTCTCGCGTTTCTTCCCCACCCCCTTGTTTGTTGATAGCTGATTGTTTGCCTGTGTTTTGTTATTCTTTCCAGTCACACATGCTTTGTGCATGGATGGAAAGGTACCAGTAATTCCTCTATAGAACTGAGTGCATTTTTATATGAATCCCAGAAAAGAAAGATTATGCCATTTGCTATCACTTTGAATAGGAAAAAAAATAAAAACTTTTTATAAGGAAATGAAAGAATGATCTTCAAACTTGCACCTTTTTAAACTGAAACTGTGAACCACTAATATATGCTAAAGACTATTTTTATAGCAGTCAGACACATAGTAAGATTCAAAGGACAGATTTAAATTTTCCAAGATTGCCAATGCAGTAGAGAAGTGGCAAAAGCTTCCTACAATGCAGGTAGTCCTCATTTAGCAACCATAGTTGGGACCAGCAACTCGGTCATTAAGTGAAATGGTCACTAAGTGAAATCACAACTGTTTATGATCTTACTTCAGCTTTACTTTGCTTTACAGACCTGCGATGGTCAAAACTGCAAGGACTGATTGCAAAGTTACTTTTTCATCGCCATTGTAACTGCAAATGGTCACTAAATGGGGCAGTCACTAAATGAGGACTACCTGTAATATTATCCCTCGCCCCAAATGATCTGTGTCTATTGCAGGAACTTCAGTTCGTACTCTAAAACAGGGTAAATCTCCTGTCCAATGTATGTAGCCATCTGAAAATGATCAAAGATTAATTTGCACTTATGGAACTTCTTTCCATTAGAAAAGTTAGTTAAACTGGGGCCTCAGCATTTTCAAGCTGTAGTTAAGGTTTTTATTTATGCTAGTATTTAGCACTAATTAAGCAGACTGATAATTTATGTCTTTTTATGCTGGTGCTATTTTTTCTGTAGCCTTTAATACACATGTTAATCTTTCTTAGGCTAAAACTATGAAAAAAATATTGTGATGCCAATTGCAGTATACGATACCATCTACATTATTTAATCCTATACCATGTGTGTGTGTGTGTCTGATATTATCTTGCTATCATAGCAAATAGTAGGAGTGTACAAAATGTTTCCAACATGAAATTTTGTGAAATGTTCCATTTCAAGGATGTGCATGTGTTTTTTGCTCAAGGCACTCAAACCAACTCTCTTTCAAGCCTGAAATGTTGTCACAATGCTCCAGATAACCTATTTTGTGATCAGACTAGGATAGTCTGCAAAAAGTTATGCTCAAATTTTTGAAAAGAAATATTTTGTATGCACACCCATAGTAAATGTTAAGAAAACAGCCAGTTGTGCTGGATGCTTGGAAAGAATGCTAGAAAATCTAGATGTTTTCTAAGAGTCACATTATATTAAATGAATAATGACTGCTCTTTTTCAGAGAGGGTACTATCAAGCCTGGAGACAGGTTGCTTAGTGTTGATGGAATTCGGCTCGTTGGAACTTCACACAATGAAGCCATGTGCATTCTCAAACAGTGTGGGCAAGAAGCAACTCTGCTCATAGAATATGATGTCTCTGTTATGGGTATGTTGAAAGGTTGAGATTCCATTCTGGAAGCCATCCATGACATTTTGCAGTCCATCCTTTAGAGGCTATTTGAACATGTTTATTACTTACTCCTCTACTAGCATAGAACTTCCCTTTAGCAATATTTCATTAATCTTTTTAGGTTCATGGAGGGGTGAATTTGAAGTCTGCTTATTTTATGACTTTCTAGATTGAAAGCATACCATGGATGATATCGAAGTGGTAACATTCAGTAATTCAAGTGAAGGGTGGTTTGTTTGTTTGTTTGTTTTCTGTGCAATGCAAATAATGGTTTACAGATATTTTTGTCAAATCATTAAAAATAGTCGACATGAACCCTTCTGCCTATTTGGTGATAGAAATGACACAAAGCATCAACCCTGCAACTAATCCTTGTGGTAGCAACCCCCTTTCCCAGTTAACAACGAAATTATTTAAAATATATATCATTGTTCTGGAATACAGTATGACAATGTATCTCACTTGTGCCCCCATAAATCTCTTTTGGTTAAGAATATTGTGATTTGCTAGTACTTTTTATAAAGCTTAGAAAAAGTGATACGGATTTCTAAGTTTATGTGATAAGTAATGTGACAATTTGATCTATCTTAATAGAGATTAGTTTGAAACTCTTGTTCTTAATTTAGTAGCCAATGGAAGTTGCATAAAACAGCACGGATTTATAGCTATATATAATGGGTTTCCTGCAAGGCCTTCCACAGAAATACTAATTGCATTTTATTATCAGTAAGAAATTAAAATTCTCTTTAGGAAGAGGAAAAATATGAGGCAGGTCAATTTTCTGAGATAATCCCTATGGGACCCTTTTATCTGTGATACACTTCACTGAAGCTGATTATCCTATACAGCAATGTTGCTTTTACTAGATAAAATTTTAAGTAGGAGAATGTGTCCCCAAATAACTGTATCAGACCTATCCTTCTAAAATTTTCATACAAAGAATATTGATCTATAGCTAGTTATGTAGGTTTAGTCCCAGAAATATAGAAATACAATTAGATAATTAGATAATAATAGTCTTTGTCAAGAATTAAGTAAATTAAATTTAACCCCAAAAGATAGATTTACAGAACTAAAACAGGTAAACATTTCTAGACGTTTTTTCCTACTCCAAGAATAAAATATTTAGGGCTTCTGGTGGGGAATGGCGGACTGAATGGCTGTGCCCGCGAGCTCAGCAGGCAGAGCTGACAATGCGGTAACTTTTTTCGGGCTCAGGCAGGTTCTCCTGAAGCCCAAAAATGTTCTCCGGATAAAGAAGAATACCTGGAATCATCCCATTTGTCCTCCAGATGGCTGCTTGTAGCCAGAAGATTGCAAACAGCGTTCACATTCGACTGGTAAGAGCCACCTGGGAGGCGGGGACCATCATTTTCCAAGCTATGCTGTAGCCTCAAAGGGACATTAAGACCGGCCACCCCATTTCTAAATCACCAGTTTGTATTTTTTTAAAATATACGTACCCCAAGAGTGGCTTTCTACAGTGAGGAGAAGCTGGTTCTCTTGGTGCTTAATGTTATTTTGAGGATTACTTTTTTAAAAAACAAATTCTTTTTAAGTTTTGGATTTCATTTTCCTTCCAAATATAAAGGAGGATTGAGCATAAACAATTGTCTTCCCGTTATTATTTTTGTACTAAATTTGAAGATAGTAGCATTTTCTTACACATTGAATCAGCTAATTTGAACCTTCAGCTTTCTGTTTTCACTTTACCTTGGGAACTGTCTGTTTATCTCACTTTCACTTTGTAGAAACACACTCCAGAATTTTTTCATAGCTTTGACTTTCGCTGGTTAAGTTCCTAAGGGGTGCCATAATCTACTGCATGAGACATGGAGGATTTCAAACAGATTTTTTCTGACTTCCACCAAGATTTTAAACAGATCTCTTCTGACATCTATCAAGCTTTTATACAAGATATCCAGGACATTGTAGAAAATATGAGATCTAAAATGTGCCATCAGGTTGGGGATGTGGTGGATGAAATTGAGGAATTTAACAGCGATAGAGTAAGAGTGATATTGGGATTTTACTGAGATGCTGGATGAAGATTGGATACTGGAACTGGAGAAATTTAAGGGGGAGGGAAATCTGCAAGCCACAAGTGAAATTGACTTTCTGGTGGAATGCCATGAAAAGAACCTGAAATTTTTGAGTTGGGCAGTTGGGCTGTTTGATTCTTTCAAGAGAAAAGCTCTGTGCCTATTGTGGGGATATGTAACTGCTCTGGTTTATTTTGAAGTGGGTAAGGGTTGAAAAATGCTTATCTGGTTTGCTTTAGGTAAAGGTAAAGGTTTCCCTTGACGTAAAGTCCAGTCGTGTCCGACTCTAGGGGGCGGTGCTCATCTCCGTTTCAAAGCCTTGGAGCCGGCGTTGTCCATAGGACACTTCCGGGTCATGTGGCCAGCATGACTCACGGAACGCCATTACCTTCCCGCCGAAGCGGTACCAATTAATCTACTCACATTTGCATGTTTTCGAACTGCTTGGTGTGCAGAAGCTGGGACGAGCAACGGGAGCTCACCCCGCCGCGCGGTTTCGAACCGCCGACCTTCCGATCGACAGCTCAGCGGTTTAACCCGCAGCGCCACCGCGTCCCTTGGTTTGCTTTAAGGATTTGATTAATGTTATTTGCTTTTATAGATTTGGATTTACTGTTTTGAATTGTCTGTTTTTGGGGTTTATTAAGATTAAGATTATTAAAACTGTTATATTATCAAGTATAATAGCAGACAACCTATGTGCTTTTTAATCTGATTCTTATTATAGTAGATAGAAATGTATAGAATAGTGGTAGGAAAGGAATAATTAGATAGGTGTTATCTTTTGGAGGGGAGAAAGATGATTAGGAGGTTTATATGAGGTTTTTTTTCTTTATTTTAATATAAGGGGGAGGAGTAACTGTACTGAGTGATTTTTACTATATGCTAAAGTGAAATGATTTATAGAAATAATCTGGTGTTTTGGTTTAATATAGAGTAAGAGATTGATTATGGAAATCTTTCCATGTTTCCAAAGTATGATAGTTTGAGCCTGGTCATTTGGGCTCTGAGTGAGAACACTGGATTTATTCTGTGATTGATTTGTTTGTTTTCATGGCTATCCATGATGTCCTCAAAGTTGAAAAGTATCAATACTCTTTCTAACCTACTTCTGTGAAGTCCAATGTTCACTTCCATGGAGTGTCACAGGGAAAACCATAGCCTGCAGGATTCTGAGCTTTGTAGGTATAGACACATCCCAGCATCTGAATATCTTTTCCAAGGCTTTGATTGTAATCCCACCAAGTGCTTGTCTGTGGTGCATTTCTTGACTGCTGGTTTCTTTACCATAGATAGTCAATCTTAAAAGGATTGCAGAAGCTATTCACTGTTTCAATAACTTCATTGGCAATTCTAAGGCTGGTTGATATACCTATTGTCATTAGTCTGGTTTTCTTTTTATTTAATTGTAGCCCCATTTCACTGTGCTCATTGAGTTTCACTATTAGAACTTGCAGGTTGTTTGCATTTTCAGTTTTAAGAGCAATGTCATCAGCATAGCAGGTCATTGATGTTTCTTCCTCTAATTTTAAAACCATGTTTATTTTCTTCCAACCAAGCCTCCCTTAATATATATTCAGCATAAAGGTTGAATAAATAAGAAGAGAATACAGAGGTTTGGCTCGTTCCTTTGCCAGCCAGGAACCAGTCTATTTTGCCATGTTCCATCCAGACTGTAGCTTTCTGTCCGTGTATAAATTTCACATGAGGACAGTGACTTGTTTTGGGATTTTCCTAAGAACATTCCACTGTTTGATAGTATCAACATGGTCAAAGGCCTTTGTATAGTCAGTGAAACACCCATTGACTTCTTTTTGGAATTCTTTGGCTTTCTTTATTATCCTGCGTGTATCAGCAATAAAGTCTCTTTTTCCTTAGTTTTTTCTAAAACCAATTTGGACATCTGGCATTTCCCTTTCCATGCAGGGATTTAATCTGCATTGGATGTTCCTAAGCATAATTTTGCTAACAAAATGAAATTAAGGGTTTTGTGTGATAGTTTGCATACTGCTTTCTCTGGCATTGGTATGTAGGCTGACCTCTTCCAATCTGTTAGCCACAGGGTCATTCTACAGTTTTGCTGGCATTGTTTGATTGGAACCTTTACTGATTCTTTTTCTGTTGCTTGCCATATTTCTGTAATTACTCCATTAATTCCTGTAGCCTTTTGACTTGGTAATGACCTAACTACATCCATTAGTACTAGAGGTTCTTGTAAATAAGGAATATCTTCTAAGATATCTTAGATGCTGAGATCTGCACTGTATAGAATTTCAGTATTCTCCTTCGATGTTCCTTTGATTTTCTTTAAATCAGTTACTGCCTGTCCTTTGGCATCCTTTAGCATACCAATTTGAGTAGGAACCTCCTTCTGAGTTCAGAGATCTTTTGGAAGATATTCCTTGTTTTTCTGTGTGTGTTTCTTTCTTTGATGCCTTTACAAATCTAGTTGTAATGCTGCTCCTTGTCTCTTCTAACAGCTCTCTGAATTTTTTTGTTAAGTTCCTTCCTGAGATCTTTTTCTTTTTCAGCTTTGGCTTCTCTTTTCTTCTTGACAATTTCTACTGTCTATTCTGAAATTCAGTTTGCTTTGTTTTGTTTCTTCATCTTTTCACATTCGTCCTTAACAATTTCTTTGATTTCATTCCACAGTCCCTCTGGTTCCCTATCAATGATGTTCAAGACTTCTAAGTAGTTCCTGATGATCTCCTTGAAAATAATGGGTATAGGCTCAAGATCATAGCAGGGAAGCTAGTTGGCTTTGTTCTTCTCCTTTAGCTTGACTTAGAAATTGCTCATGAGCAATTTATGATCTGTTCCGCAGTCAGCCCCTCGCCACATCTTTGCGGTTATAACTGATCTCTTTCCCCTCCTTCTACAGATAATATAGTCAATTTGACTTCTGTGTGTGCCATCTGGTGATATCCGTGTATATAGATGTTGTTTTGGTTGTTTGAAGAATGTGTTAGCAATGAAGAAACCATTGGAATGGCAGGAACTGATAAGTTGTTCTCCTGCTTCATTTCTGTTTCCAAGGCCATATAATCCAGCTATCATCATCAGTTTTTGGCTGCTTTGTAGGTTTGGGTGGAGTCTGAGAGCTTGGCCTTGTCCTGTTGCATTTCTTGTTCTTCCCCATTACTTCACTGTCAACTTATCATAACTGAAGTCTGTATGATGTTTTAAGAACTCGGTGTTCAGTTTTAGAATATCTCTTGCAGAGAATATGTTTATGAAATAAAGCTAGATAAAAATTAAGATTTGTAGCTAGGCTGTTTATAAAAATGAACAGAACAAATAAAATATCATAAGTTGCTCAGCAGAGAAGCTGCTGCTCTTTTGCCATCTTAGCTCCACCCCCTAGTCCACCTACATCTTCTTCCTTACTACTTTGAGTATAAAGTGAAGCAAGCATTATTTACTGTGGTAAATGAAGAATGGAATGGGAGGCCTCCTAATTTGGGTCTGTCAAATATATTGTAAAGGAGATCTTTGAATAAATCCCTTGATGGTCAAATTTTTTTTTAAGCTGCATAAAAGTAATTGGAAAGTTAAGAATTGCTTTTTAATTGCCAACTTGCCCTTTGGCAGATTAAGTATATCCTCACAGATCTAAAATTAAATTCTGGGTGGCTGATGAAGACAAGGAGGGAGAGAAGAGAAAAAGGCCTCACTCACTGCACACATAACCATGACAAATACAGCTGCAGTTTTTTGATCTTGCCATGCACTACAGATTCTCCTTTGGGTTGAGAACTAATGGTGCTACAGCTGGGCAGGATAGTCAGAAAGATGACTGAACTCCTTATCCTTGCATTGTAGCACCATCATAGTCAGGTCTATGGCCTACTGTGCCCTAGCTGCCTGGTCCCATTACCATTGCCACAGTTTCTCTGTATTATACTGTAGTTTAAGCTGAGAATAGGGACGCGGTGGCGCTGCGGGTTAAACCGCTGAGCTGCTGAGCTTGCCGATCGGAAGGTTGGTGGTTTGAATCCACATGACGGGGTGAGCTCCCGTTGCTAGTCCCAGCTCCTGCCAACCTAGCAGTTCGAAAACATGCAAATGTGAGTAGATTAATAGGTACCGCTTCGGCGGGCAGGTAACGGCGTTCCGTTTAGTCATGCCGGCCACATGACCACGGAAGTGTCTACGGACAAATGCTGGCTCTTCGGCTTTGAAATGGAGATGAGCACCGCCCCCTAGAGTCAGACATGACTGGACTTAATGTCAAGGGAAACCTTTACCTTTACTTTACACTGAGGACGAACAACTTGGCACTCAAGGCTGAAAGCAGCTGCACTTCAAGACCTGCACTGAGGCACTATCACAGTTCAAGCTGGGCAGCCACTTCCAAGCCTGCCCCATCTGAACACAGAACCACTACAAACCATCACAAGAAGGAACTGTAGAAATGAACCTGTGTGAGGTATTAATCCAGGCACTCATAAAGGAATTCCCAGGGAGAGATGACCAATGGTCCTTCTCCTATCTTTTAGCTGACTATAAAAGAACTATCATCCATAATGTTGCCAAATTTTGCCTTGCTGCTACAAGGGTGAGGCAACAAATATTGTCCAATAAAACTGCATTTCTTTGATACCTTTAAATTTCCTTCCCCCTTCCACTCCCCTTCCTTTCTTTTTAATTCATTTAACTTCTTTTCATTCCCATTTTAATGTATATTTTATCTATTTTATATTTGTGTGTGTGTGTGTGTATACACACACACACATATATACACATATTGGTCAAAGACCGAAATAAAGTTTTACCTACCTATACTTATTTGAATATTTGTATAGTCCAAATGAAGTTTCTTATCTAGATCTATTAGATAATTACCCACATTTGTACCCCACTTCAGAAGCCAGTAGATGTTGACAAGTGTTCTAACAGTATAGGGTCTGTGTCTCAATAAATAGGCCTCAAACCTAATGTGTGTTTAGGATTGCAGTTTAAATTTCATTTGCTCATTTTCATGGCATCTCAGAACAGAACAAATCACAGAGGCTAGTCAAGGGATGGAAAATACATGTCCCTTTAGATGATGTTGGACATTCTTCAACATAATTGATCATGCTGGTGAGTGCTTATGAGAATTGGAATTTATACGTAAATATAATGGGCTAATTCCTGCTATTAACTAATTTGCATACACCCATAAAATTCACCTCCTGTTTGATGCATTTAGTGCCTTGATTAGCTTGTATGAAAGCAGCATATACTATTGTTTCAGACTGTTTTTTTCTACACATACAGTAAGTATTTCAGTTAAGATTCAGTGAAACAAATGACCCTCCCTCCATTAGCATCAGGCTAATATAGGGTGGGGGAAGAGGAGGATGACGACATGGAAATAAGGTGGAAATGGAGCTAAAGTCTTTCTCTTACTACATACTAATGCAGCTACCATAATTGGTGAGGTTAAGAGAAGGAAGAGAATTGGAAACATGACTACATGATTAGACTCTATTTTCTTCTGTTCATAGGTAGCACAATTTTTCACAGCAGAATTGCAGGTAACAGCCTACGGTAGATTGTAGAGAAAGCTAATTTCTTCAAGATTGGCTTTCACATCCAGAATAATTATTGCCTCTCTTTTAGCTCAAAGCAATTTAGTCTAACAGTCAGAAGAAGGAAGATAAGGCATGTATCATAGCTAGAAACTGTCTCTTTGGATTACTTTTCCTGAAGGGATTTCTGTGTGTTTCGTCCCTTTTCTTCTCATATCCATTTCTAGTTGTGGATATTGCTCTTAAACAAAAAATTGCAATTCTAGCAATTGAACTTATTTTATGAGCACTAGAGCTCTTTATATTATTTATAGTAGTATGCACTTAAAGCTGTGCTTTCAAGGCCAGCAGACATAAAATCTGACATTTCCACTATATTTTAACCAAGAGGCATTGATTACCCTGTCCCTCTCAGCTGTACTCTTTGTTACCCTGAAATTACAGTGAAAACTCTGATTTCTGTAAAGCACTTTGTAAAGTCTAAATTTTAGATTTACTTTCCAAAGAAGAGCATATACATTCCTTTTGGGTGGTTTTTTTTTTTTGGAATTGTATAAATTAGGCTAATTTTGTTCATCATCAACAACCACACCAATCCCTTACTTTTTGGTTTAGTGACTATATTTTCTGTCTTGATGAAATCCTTTTATGTTTGGACTAGACGTCCATTAATGAACAAATAGGATTATATTAGTTGCTGTGTTTGAACTTAATAGATGACCAAAATACTGTCCATCATATTGGATCACAACTTCCCCTTAAAGAATATGTTATATGACTTCCATCCAAGATTTACTTGGTTAGCTCTAGATCTTGTAGGTACCATTACATCTCCATGCCAAGCAGGGCTCTGTTAGGCACAAAGACCAGCACACAGAATTCTGGCCATTCCATTTCAACTGTTCATCAGAGTCACTAGGCTCAATGTCCTCACGGAACTGAGCAGGTTCGTTAAACTAATTAAAAACTTATTGGGAACCTAAATCAAGAGAGAGTGCAAGATCAAGTTTCTGGCAAATTCTTGACCAGGAATGGGCAGGTAGACTAAGGCCACAATAGGTGAGGTAAAGATAGAAAATGCATAAGACAGTGTTATGCATGAAGTGTGGGGAGAATAGAATATTATTCTTTTTCTGTGTGGATGGAATTTTGGACTGCTCCTTTGCCTTTGCAGGGCTTACCGGGCAATTTTAATACGTTTAATTGGCAGAGAACCTCTAACCATTACAGTCAGAAGGCATCCCAGGGTTGAATGATCTATTGGGACCTCAGGGCACTCAACTCTAGAATATGACTGACATATTACTTATGGTTCATCAGATATTTGTTACTGCAGAGATACACATTGGCTCAATGTGCTATAATAATAAGCTATGATTTATTGTTGCAAAGATTGGGCCTCATGTGCTCCCTCCTCATTGTAGTACATCTGTAGCCATACTTTTCACTGGATTTGAAAACCTCACAACATGACTGCAGTTAAACTATTGCAATATATTAGATTTAGGGCAAACACTAACTTTTCCGATCTTACAACGTGTACAGTTCCGCCTTGGGGAGTGCTCAGACTAAGTTGCCAGTCATCAAGTAAGCACTCTCCTATATTGTAAAAGAAGACAGACTCAACAAATGAGCGCTCTGTTCAGGAGGAACTTTTCATAAATATTACACAGTCCTGAGAAAGAGGAAAGTGTGAGAAAAAAACCTCAAATTAACCCCGCTTGATATTGTTTGGTATAAGATAGGACAGAGGGAAACCCTGACAGGCTTTCAAGAATCTATTATTCTACCTTACCAGAATAAAGAGCATTTCTGGAATCCCTGCTGTGCCTGATTCTTGACCTGGCCTAACTTGAAGGGCTGTCAGATATTTTGCCAGTTATAATGGAAGCCACCTCTAGATACAAAACACTGATGACATGTATTACTGTGTAGATTGTATTCTGGCTTTTACAGAAAACACTTGTGAGAATTAATCTAATAAATAATAAATAATAAATCTAATTTTGAAATATTTATATGTATATATTCTACCAAAATCATACTGTCATATTTTAGGAGCTATTCTGCTTTATCACCTGTACACTGACTACACCAGTGTTTTCCAATCTTGATAAGTCTAAGATGGGTGGACTTTAACTCCCAGAATTCCCCAGCCAGCCATGAAGTTGAAGTCCACCCGTCTTAAACTTGCCAAGGTTGGGAAACACTGGTCTGCACTGATACATCCCCCTTTTTAAGTTACCTGAGGTATTAGGTTTTGCATTGAATTAAGTGAAGTAGATAGAATGCAAACTGTTGAGGGGAGAATCAGTGACAGCTTTGACATTTCACCTTCTACTTGCTCACTGACAGAGTTTCTGATTTTCCCACAAGATCCGAGATATATAAAAGGTTACTTTGATTAATGAAGCATTAATTCTGCCAAGTAGGTGCACTGTTACACTGGTAAAAACAGATGCGGACAAGGATGCTATACTGATTGTCATCAGCTTCCAAGAAAACAAAATGATCAATATCTACAATGTATAATTAATAGGGTAATGTGAATATATTTTTATAACATCCAAATGCTTCTGCAGCTTTTTGAAGAAGCTGCCTTCTCCCATCCTGACTGAATTCCTCAAGGATTCTTTGAATTTGGAGAATACGGGTGTTTGGTGCAACGATTTAAACATGCAATGCAAGTTTAGGAAGATTACCTTTGCAGAGCGCCTTCTCCTAACTGCTAAATAACTATATTTGGCTTTCATACATCTGCGATACTTTATATGCAGTGTTGTAGAAAATATGTGCACATAATACATTAAATCATCTAATGTGTTGAGTTTTGGTTTTAATCACTGCAGTTTTAATCATTGCATTGTAATCCAGATATATTTAAAGTCTGAAAATCGTTTCATATTTGTTGGAAAATCTATAGAATATTCCCAGCCATTATTATTATTAACAGATTTTCAGTGATGGAGGCAGCTGTAAGATTCCACATTAAGTTATCCAAATTGTTAACCCAGCTCAGATATGCTAGTGCCACATAACTTCCTGCATAACTCTTATTGCTGTGCAGGGCACATGAAATGCTGCACATAGCTAAGGTAGATGTTTTGTTCAGTATTTTTGCTTGTAAGAGAAATGCAATCTTCCTAAATAATAGATGAAATAATTCTACTAGCCTTGGGCAATGGTGACAGTTGCTCTAAATGGACTTTGTAACAGCGCTTTCCCCTTCACCCAAATTCTATAATAAAACCTGTGGAGCACATTCATCTGAAAACAGAAGTTGGAATCTGTCAAGATAATTTTGCTTATCCACATTTCCTATATCCATAAATAAACCTTCCTTCCAGAATATTCTGTAAAGGGATGGAGAAGGCCATCATTTTGTTTGGTTTCACAGAAACAAAATTTGCATTCTAATTCCTATTTGAGTGGAATGCTGAAAGTATTTCTCCTTTCTCATGATTGGGTTTCTTAAGGGAAGAGGTATCCTGTTGTTTGACTAAGAAGCCGAGGTTGTTATTAGCAACCTGGAAGCAATTTCAGTGTCTCTGGGAAGCTTTAATCAACTCTTGTGTGCTGATTGAGATGCAATGTTTGGAAGTGGAAAAACATAATAACAAAGTAAAAATCTATGAGTATTTTCTATGCAAAGATTTCATCAGCATATCTTATATAATTACATAGCCAATACACAACATGGTGTATGAATGCTTTAGTCAATCTGTAAATATCTTAATGACTGAAATATCTTTTGTACATTAATAATTTATGTATTTATTATTCATTTTTATATTCATCCTTTTTACTTGTGCATGATAAACTAATCTGTCTCTGCTTTGTGTTTGTTTATTATGTATTGCCACAACTGTTTCTCTTAATGTTTGTTTAATTTCTCTGCCTTGACCTGAGTTACTGATGCACTTAAAAAGACATTAGAAACATATTTGGATACAGTCTAAACTTAACACATTTATGACATTTCTAGGAAGTCCTGCAAGTAGCAAATTATGTGAAGCAATGATGTGGTTTATTTGTGTTTGCTGTACAGTTACTGTGAAAGGGTGTGCACATCCTGCTGAGCATTATGCCTATATCAAGTTTTACAAAATAGAAGCAGCCATCTTTGTCATAAGAAAAATGCCAAAATCCATATTAGGGCAGTAACATTTTATCTAGCAAACTCAAAAGGTCACAAACTTTTCCAAGTTACCCAACTCCCCAAAATGAAAAACAGGAGGCCAAAAATTGTAGCCAAACTTCTTCCAGTGACATAATTCATTACAGCCATATTTCCTATCACCTTTGGCTGCCAAAAAAAAAAAACAAAACCCTTTTTAAATGAGTACAGCTGCTGGCAACAATGAACTTGTCCATTCCTGGCTAGATGGTGAATAAAGGCAGAAGGGGAGAAAATCAGCCAGAGTTCTGAGTTACAGAGAGTTAACATCTTATATGCTATTTTGTGGCCTTCAGACTGGCGAGACAAAGACATTTTCTGCTTGAGTTGGAAGTGCAATATTCAATTGGCAACTAATGCATGATCCCAAATAGTCAATTTTAGCATGCTTTTCTAAAAATGTAAATGGTATATCAAGCCAAGTCAAATGAATTTTATTGTGATGATCATGGATCAGCATGTCAAAGAAAATAAAATTGGAAAGATAAAATTAATAAAATAAGTCCAGATTGACATGTTTGCATTAAGTTTTGCTGTGTTTTCACTGCAACCACACAGAATTTGTTTACTTAGTTGGTGATAGTATGGTCAGAATCTGAAAGATGAAGATTAGTGTAATATTCTATTCCTCTGTCCTTCCTGGAAGATGTTTCAGCAGTGTAGTATATAATCTGCCCAAATCTATAAAAATTTCAGTGAAACAATCACGTTGAATGGTTTCTGTTTTTCCAGAGCCGTGTGTATAAGCTTTGTATAATATATAGCTTTATCTTTAATTCAGGCTCTTATACCTTGTTTGTAATAGTTCACAGACATCAAATATTAAACAGATGGCTTTCTGAGTTTGAGAGGTTCAGTGTAGTTACCAATGTATGCATATCCAGGATTTTTTGGCTAATGCTAATCTAAATAGCACACTTGGCATAATAAGATCATAGCAATTGGCACTGGTTAAAACAGACAATATTGCAGACATATATTGTTTTCTGCCTTTTCAGATGTAGTGCTTCAAGCCCAATTGCTAAATAAGATGTGGTAGAATTATTTCAAGGTAGCTGTATGCAACACAGTTGTGATTTTACTTTTAGTTACAAACCCTAATACAGCTAATTTCACAAATCTTGTTTCTGATACTTAAGCCATTTTTAAACTAGCAAGCCAAGATATTTTCCTAATTGTTATTTGGTTAAAAGGATATACACATGTTGTTTTAAAATCCATTTTGGGAATTCCTTATCGGAATCCTTAATTAAATACGCCGTTATGAAGCACTGACATTTGCTTTTACAGATTCAGTAACAACTGCTTCTGGGCCACTGCTTGTCGAAGTTGCCAAAACCGCTGGTTCTGCTCTGGGAGTTGTACTAACTACCTCAATGTGTTGCAGCAAACAAGTCATTGTTATAGATAAAATAAAATCTGCAAGTATAGCAGACAGGTGAGTTGTAGTCTACCATGTTATGTCATTCATCTCCACATAAATCATATGGGAAAAAAGTCTGGCACCCAGGGGTGCAATTAACATGCTAAGAATGCCCAGCATATCTACCAGAAACAACTGAATTGTAGATAGGACAAGGTTGTAATCCCAAAACCTCAGATCCAAAGATGCTTTCCCTCAAGAAAGGTGTTCCTTTCCAAATTTCTGCTAATTCTTTAATGCTATGTTTCATTCCAAAAATTCTTCCAACTACTTGGTTGAGTTCTGTTTGTGCTCCTCTGTACAATTCTTTGGTGAATTGGAAAGTATTCTTTGGAAAAAGAAAAAGCAGTTGGGAGCTTGGAACCAGAGTGAGCAAACATAAGGGAAAGAAAAACAGGAACTTTTTTTGTATTGTCAGCTGGAAACATTGAAACCAAATGAGATAACAATAGAAGATATCCTAGGACAATAAGAGAGTACAGAATATCAAATCCTTGGATCTTGATGGTATTTACCTGAGACTTCTTAAAGAACTGAAATGTGAAATTGTTGATAATGTGCCTCAAATCAGGCTCAGTGCCAGAGAACTAGGAGGTATCCAACATAACATCATTTTTAAAAAAGGGACTCTGGAGAGTTCTGAAAATTATAGGCAGTTCAGCTACACGCCTGTTCTAGACAAATAAAAATCAGCATGGATTCCACAAAGGTAATCCTGCCTTTCCAAACTTGTAGAGGTTTTTGAATGGGTCAGCAGACACATGGATGAATACAATCCTGTCAGCTTTGTGTATAGATAGTCCTTGCTTGCCAATGGTAATTTGGACAGGGAATTCTATCACTAAGTGATGCAGTCGTAAGGCGCAACATCACGTAATCACGCTGACTTACAGCGGCAGTTCCAGCAGTCCCAGTTGACTTTGCTTGTCGGAAGCTGGCAGTGAAGGTCACAAATGGTGATCACATGACTGCAGGACACTGTGGCATCATCATTGCAAGCTGGTTGCTAAGTGCCCAAATCACAATCACATGATTGGGGAAGTTGCAATGGCCACATCTATGAGGACCCATCTTAAGTACCCCTCGTTCAGCACCATCGTAACTTTGAATAGTCACTGAACAAGTGGATGTTAAACAAGGACTACCTGTACTTGGATTTTCAAAAAGCCTTTAACAAAGTTTCTTAGTGATGGCTCTTTAGTAAACTTCACAGTCATGAACGAAGAGATGTATTCTTTTATGGGTTGCTAACTGATTAGCAATCAGAAAACACAAGTAGGAATAAATAGACAATTTGCTCAATGGAAAGAGTAAGGAGTAAAGGATTTGTATTGGGATAAATTCATTCATGATCTTAGCTTAGGAGTATGCAGTGAGTTTATTTATTTATTTATCACATTGGCCAAGCTTGAAATACTAAACTATTGAGGGTGGTAAAAACCAAAAGTGATTATGAGGAGCTGCAGAAGATCTCTTTAAACTGGGTCAGTGATCAGCCAAATGCAGTTCAGTTTAAGTAAGTGTAAAGCGATATACATTAAGGCACACCCCATCCCCACGTCATAGATAAGCTGATAGGGTTGGAACTGTCTGTAACTAAGCTTGGTGAATAGCTTAATGAAGATGTTAACCAAGAATGTAGCAGCTGTGAAAATGGCAAATTCTGTAATAGAGATTATAATGAAAGAGTTTGAAAGTAAAACTGCCAAAGTGGCAATGCCATTATAGAAATCTATGGTACATTTGAATCAGTGCATAGTTCTGGTTGGTATATTTTAAAAAGGATATAATAGAGCTGGGAAAAATGGAGAAGGCAACAAAATTATTGGTGGGCTTGAACAGCTTCCCTTCAAGGCTAGAACATTTCAGTTGGAAAGAAGGCAACTGAGAGGGGATGTGCTCAAAGTGTGTCATCCATGGCGTAGTGGATAGCGAGTTTTCCTCCCTCTCTCAAAACACTAAGACCCAAGTCCTCCAATGAAGCTGACTGGAAGCAGATTTATAAAGATAGAAAGCACTTCTTCAAACTGCCCATACTTAAAAACCTGACCAATTTATTACTGTAAAACATGGTGATGGACATTAAGCTTGATGGCTTTCACAGGGGATTGGACAAATTTATGAAGGACAAGTTTATCAGTGTCCATTAGTTTTAAAGTTTCAATATTACCTCCAGGTGGGGATAAGCATACCTCCGTACCTCCAAATATGAATTCCAAGGAAGCAATTTCCAGAGGCATGTTTCCCTCTCCTGCTTGCGAGCAGCCAGAGACATATTTCTGACTACTGTGAGAAACATCATTCTGGACTAAGATGGTCCTTGACCAGAAGAGCTATTCTCACATTCTTATGCAACAAATAAATGCTGAAATGTGAATTTAAAAAATAACAATAAAAAATAAGTCAGCAGTAATTAATATTATGAAATAACAAATGATGGATTTATGAAAGTAAACTGCTCCATAAAGTTTTCAGATGTAATGAAAATTTTAATGAAAATGTTTTGGAGCATCCTAATTAAACTAATTATTTTCATTTAGTCTGCTGCTTAGCTTAATAGTTTACTACCATTCTCTTCCTTTGGTTGATACCTTTTTGAAAGATTTGTGGCAAAACACTGCAAATGATGTAATCAGTATTACAATCCAATATTTTGCAGTGTCCTGAAATCTGCAGCTGTGATAGGTACAGCTTGACAGATCATATAAAGATTAGCTTTTTCTACTAAAGAAAAGTCCCAAAGGAAATAAGCTGTAAAAGCAGTGAATGCTGTACTTCAAAATCATACTGAACTACTTTGAAATATATTCTTCTTTTTTCCATAGATGTGGTGCATTACATGTGGGTGATCATATTCTCTCTATTGACGGTACTAGCATGGAATACTGTACATTGGCAGAAGCTACACAATTCTTGGCTAATACTTCTGACAATGTCAAACTAGAAATCCTTCCTCATCATCAGACACGCCTGGCACTTAAAGGACCAGAACATGGTAGGATGATTAAATTTCCAGCATGTTTATTGAATTATTTTCATTTAGCTAGAAATACTGTTTGAGTTCATTGTGACTTGCTTGGAATAAGTATGCTTAGTGGGACTTACTTAAGGTGAATAGAGGTTAATACTGAGGTAAAATCAATTCAGAGACTGGCTTTAATTGTGTGAGAGAGGTGTCAAAAGTCTTTTCCAAAGATTTGCATATAATGTTACTCTGATCTTCATAGGTGCCTATAATCAAGAGCTAAGTGTTTCACTCCGTGCAGCCCTAACTACTTTACTTATCTTAGTTATGGGTGAAATGCAACAATGTAACTCTGTGCATACAGAATACTCATCTGAGTATAAATTTGGAATAATTTTCAGTCAATATAGGACTGGCCAATCTTTAGGACTTGGTTAATAGGATTTTAGTTGATACAAAGCGGCCAAAATTAAATTTGCTCAAACAAAACTGTAACTGTTTCAGTAGCAAGCATAATGCTAAGCTATCCATGATGGACTAAAAGAATTAATGACACTTTCTTAACAAAAGCAGTGTTAACTATATGTTAATACCTTAATTAATAAATCAGAAGCTTTAAGGTGGAGTGGAGTGCAAGTTATGGTGGTAATTATAACTAACTACTTTCAATAAGAACAGGCAGTAACCTTCCAGAGCAAGAAGAAAGGAAATATCACACGAGAGGAATATAACATGCTCTCATGTTTCTCATTAAAAAAACACCTGTATCTTGATATTACAATAGGACTAGAGACCAAAGTAGTAACTTTGATTTTTTTAAAAAATCAATTGCTTAGTGAAAATAAAATTTTAAACATTATACCTGAGAAGAGGTAACATGATAGAAAAGAGTTATGAGGAAACATCTTCAGTCCCAGCATCCTTTTTTAAAACTTTCATATTTTGGTGTTAATTCCTACATTTCTATTTGTGGTGCTTCCCTTGGAAGATCAGTGTTCATAATCATAAAAGGAGCTTTCACAAGTAGAAAATGTTCTTTGCTTCAAAATGTACACTAGAACATGGGAAGCATGAGCTATACTTATGGGCTAGGCATAATCCAATTTATTCATAATGAATAGAGGTGGTGTCTCTTTTCATTCAGAAAATGCTCAGTCATTGTCCTTCCTGGCTGATTAAATTTGCCAAGTTTTCACTGATCAAGAGAGTTGATCAGTCCCTCTCCGAGTGTGTGTCGGTTGCCACCTACTTAAGAAGACAATTACAGGATTGTTACTGGAAAAAATTCCTTTGATTTGGAAGATCTCTGTAATTATAAGTCAGGCTCAAGTATTCTACTCCGTGGGTACAGTGATTGAGAAAGTGGTAATCTTACAGCTCCATAGGATTTAGATAAAACTGATTATCTGAACCCATTTCAGTCAGCATTTCATCTGAGATGGTACTGAGAGTACTTTAGTTGTTCTAGTGGATGTTCTGTTTCAGAAACAAGAAAGTGGGGGTATGACCCTGCTACAGCTCCCATATTCCTCAGGGCTTTTGATGCTATTGTCCATAGCACTGAGGACACTGTGTTCTAGTGACAATGTTATGGAACTTCTGTTTGACAACCAGGTTGTTAACCTCAGGTATCCCACAGTGATAGGTTCTGCATTGTTGCCTAGACTGTTTAATAGCTATGTGAAACTGCTGGGGGAAGTGGGAGGATCCAGAGCTTTAGAGTATAATGTCATCAGAATGCTGATGACACCTGCTCTGCTGCTTCCTACCATCCAGTTCCAAGGGTAAGTCAGCACCCATCAGATTGGCTGCAAATATCCTACTAAGAACAAGTTAAGACGCTGGGGTTCATATTTAAAGCCCTAACAATTTGGGGCCTGACTGCCTGAGAGACAGCCTCTCCCAGTATGAACACACCTGGTCATGATCAGCAGGAGAAGCTCACCTATCTGATATGTGGGAGAGGACCTTCTCCTAGGTAGCACCCAGCCTGTGGAATGTACTCCCCAGGAAGACAAATTTGACTCCCACTCCCAGTAGTTAGGAACATGGCAAACACATTGTTTTGCCAAGCTTATAATTGTCAATAGATACCAATGATACTGATATCATAAATCATCATTTGTATCAGAATATAAATTTAATAATAAATAAAGGTTTGTAATTCTTTCTAAATTACTGACCAGTGAGAATAAGTTCTGCTCAATGTTTAAACTGTTTCTTAGGTTGGGTAATTTCAGCAATATTATACCTATATAACCCTGGAGAAAAATATACAAATATGATTGATAAAAGAGTCTAAGAGAAAATATACTTTCATTCCTTTGTGAATAAAAGAGAAATCTGAAGCCTGTTATATATTTTTTCAAGTTTTTGTGTCAATATATAGTAATTTAACATTTTAATTTGATACAGTATAAGATCAGTTAGAAATTCTCATATTTTTTAAAGAACATATATTTAATAAATTGAAGAATACTTTCCCCTCCCTTTTACCTTATGACAGAGGGTAGGGAATGCTTAAGGTAAATCTGATTCAGAACTGATCATTACAAAGAGTAGGATTCATTTCCTTTCTTGCATTTGTGATTAAAAGTAGTCTGAAAAAAATTCAGAACAATAAATTATGACTTTGAATGTCTGTTTTGTCTTTATTAATAATTCCTCTACATTGAATTTTTGTGCTGATGTTTAAGAGATGGAAATTCCTTGTCCCAAATAATATAGTACCAGTGATAGATGCTGGTAAAATTAAAATCTCAAAGCAATAAATTGAAATGACTGACATGTAAACCACTCTGAATTGCTATAGAAAATGTGATATATGGCCTCTTGTTTGGATTTTGCTTTTTTAATAGATATGCATTCTTTTAGGTGGGTGGATATTTTCTAAATTTAATTATTAATTGTATCTTATTTATGCTGATAATGTTGGATTAAATGACTTCTTTAAAGGATTTAATAACAATAGCTAAAGACAGAGGCAGATTAAAAATTGATTGAAGACTGATCATTTTTTTCAAACATCAAACCCACTAGTGCTGGCATTATGAAAGGTTGTGGCATACTTCTAGGATTTCCTTACCACTAGAAAAAAGAAGGTGGTAAGGACAGGATACTTTTCAAACTGCTTTCATTTTCCTTTTTAATTTATTTATGTTACCCAATTACTTTTCCCCCTTTACTGGTCATTTTCTGATTTATTTTCTTTTCATTTTTTTAATATGTATTTTCTCTCATCCCTTCATGTGGGCAGTGAAGGTTCAAAGGAGCAACAAGCAAATTCTGTGGGATCCTTATGCCAAGAGCCACAGCAGTGCCCTCAGTTACCACCATTATAACACCAAACACCCTGATCATTTCAGGATGCCAGCTCTGAAATGCCAGAAAACACCTCCTCAAAAAAGTCTTTGTAATGTTCCATACTTTTTCCTTCAGATATCTGTTGTTGTTGTTGTTGTTTTCCTAATGACATTCCTTTTCTCATATTCTTCTCCTGTTTCTGGCTTTAAAACCTCTTGGCTTTATAGTGTCTCAGCATTTGTCACAAAGACATTCAGGTTATTTCTGACATAGTGTCTTTTCCTGTTTTAATTCTACGTTTTCATAAAGAAGGAAAGTTTTTGAAAACTACTGAGATTCCAGTTTTCCTAAATGCATTTCATAGTGTTACACAGTTCAGTATTTTATCAAGAAAATACTTTTTCAATGCAAAATCTATGTCAGAAATTACCTTTTTTAAATGCTAGATTTGGTATATCTAACCATATTGGTATGTATTATTTCACATAGCTGTGTGTTCAGAAATGGTTGAAGTAATTGTGAGAATGACAGCTGCTTAAATATTTAAGAAAATATTTAAGAACATTTTTGTTCTAGCAAAGAGATTTTTTAATACTTCACTTCAACCTAAAAATTGTAATTTGATGCTGTCAGCCTTACCAGGTAGACCAGACAGAAAACACAACCAGATGAGCTAATTCTACTTTATTGTAAGGCTACATTAACAGAATCTTGCAAGTCTGAAAGTATAATTCTCCCCACATCTCCTTTAGCCCCGAGAAATTAGGGAGGGTCTCTTCTGAGCCTCTTGCCCTGCCCATGATCCAGCTGCAGACTATGCTGTCTCTTATCTGATCATTCCCTAGGCAGCATCTCTGAGCCCAAACTCCCAAGGTCATTCCCACATACCATTACAAATGCCTAGATTTCATTAAGTTTCTGGACACTTATGAACCTTAGACAGTGTCCAGATGATAACAGCCAATTACAAGCACTGCTGCAGAGTTCCCTAATCTAGAATGCTCTGTACCAAATGTCTCCTTCTCTTTCAACAGCCTTGGTATCTTCATCGTTCTCTCCTGCCTCCATGAGTGCATACAGCTTGAGTTCACTAAACATGGGAACTTTACCTCGTAGCCTCTACTCCACTAGTCCTAGAGGAACAATGATGAGAAGAAGAATGAAAAAGAAGGACTTCAAAAGCTCATGTAGGTGACCACAAAGGTTATTTGTTTTAGAACATGGTTGTGAATCACACACTGTAAATAAGATTTGTTTGGAGTTGTAAGGAAAGGAATTACTTTATATGTACCTTGTTGTTCAGTTGCTTCCAATTCTTTGTGTACCAGTGGACAGAAGTTAGCCAGGATTCTTTGTCAGTAACTGTTTCTTTGAGTTCTTGTAAACGCATGCTTATGGGTTTGGATATCTGCATGCAGCCTCAGGAAGCAGTCTTGTAGCAATCAATCAATTAAAGAAGCAATCTTGTAGCAATCTTTTCATGAAAGACTATCTTCTGCTACTTTTTTATCGCCTCTTTTTTTTAAATCTATGAGCTTCTGTCCTTAACTAAAGATATCAAAATGGTAGTCATTTTTATCTACTAGGTAGAAGCTTGACAGTTTCTCTTATACAACCTTGTAGTCTTATATAATTATTTGCAAATCTATTATTGCAATTGCAGTTGGGTATGTTGTATCCCTCCATCCAATTGTATCCAAAATGGACAATTATGGTAGATTTTCCATCCAGCTTAGACCTCTAATGCACTTGCTAAAGCTTTTAAAAGGTTGACATCCTTCCAGAACAAATTTTGAGGGTATGCAGAGTGGTTGTGATAGAGAGGCACAGGCAAGTCTCACTGCATGAGACAAAAATCTACTTTTGTGTCATTGCATGTAACCCAGTGTTATTATTTTCACAGGTTTCCACTATACACAGCTTTCCTTCTATACTGTAGTCAGGCTTTTCTGTAATAAGTATTTACCAACAGGACACTTAAAATGCAAGTTTTAGTAAGTCTAGATTTTTTGAGCTTCAGCAAAGGATCGTTACCTTGTCGTGGTGCTGGAGCTTGAGCACCTCAATGATGCCATGAGCTAAACCGTGAAGGGCCACCCAAGACGGGAAGGTCATGACAGAGAGGTCAGACTAAATGCGATCCCTGGGGAAGGTAATGGCAACCCACCTCAGTATTCTTGCCGTGAAAACTAAATGGATCAGTACAACCAGAGATATGTCGGTATACCATCGGAAGATGAGACCCCCAGGTCGGAAGATGGTCAAAATGCTACTGGGGAGGAACAGAGGATGAGCTCAACTAGCCCCAGACGTGATGACGCAGCTAGCTCAAAGCCGAAAGGACGGCTAGCGGCCGACGGTGCTGGTGGTGAACGGCGAATCCGATGTTCTAAGGATCAACACACCATCGGAACCTGGAATGTAAGATCTATGAGCCAGGGCAAATTGGATGTGGTTATCGGTGAGATGTCAAGATTAAAGATAGACATTCTGGGCGTCAGTGAACTGAAATGGACTGGAATGGGCCACTTCACATCAAATGACCACCAGATCTACTACTGCGGACAAGAGGACCACAGAAGAAATGGAGTAGCCTTCATAATTAATAGTAAAGTGGCTAAAGCAGTGCTTGGATACAACCCAAAAAACAACAGAATGATCTCAATTCGAATTCAGGGCAAGCCATCTAACATCACAGTGATCCAAATATACGCCCCAACCACAAATGCTGAAGAAGCTGAAGTAGAGCAGTTCTATGAGGATCTGCAGCACCTACTGGACAACACGCCTAAAAGAGATGTTATTTTCATCACAGGAGACTGGAATGCTAAGGTGGGCAGTCAAATGACACCTGGAATTACAGGTAAGTATGGCCTGGGAGAACAAAACGAAGCAGGACACAGGCTGATAGAATTTTGCCAAGACAATTCACTCTGCATAACAAACACTCTCTTCCAACAACCTAAGAGACGGCTTTATACATGGACTTCACCAGATGGACAACACCGAAATCAGATTGATTACATCCTTTGCAGCCAAAGGTGGCGGACATCTGTACAGTCGGTAAAAACAAGGCCTGGAGCTGACTGTAGTTCAGATCACGAACTTCTTCTTGCACAATTTAGGATCAGACTAAAGAGATTAGGGAAGACCCACAGATCAGCTAGATATGAGCTCACTAATATTCCTAAGGAATATGCAGTGGAGGTGAAGAATAGATTTAAGGGACTGGACTTAGTAGATAGGGTCCCGGAAGAACTCTGGACAGAAGTTGGCAGCATTGTTCAGGAGGCGGCAACAAAATACATCCCAAAGAAAGAGAAAACCAAGAAGGCAAAATGGCTGTCTGCTGAGACACTAGAAGTAGCCCAAGAAAGAAGGAAAGCAAAAGGCAACAGTGATAGGGGGAGATATGCCCAATTAAATGCAAAATTCCAGAGGTTAGCCAGAAGAGATAAGGAATTATTTTTAAACAAGCAATGCGCAGAAGTGGAAGAAGACAATAGAATAGGAAGGACAAGAGACCTCTTCCAGAAAATTAGAAACATTGGAGGTAAATTCCAGGCCAAAATGGGTATGATCAAAAACAAAGATGGCAAGGACCTAACAGAAGAAGAAGAGATCAAGAAAAGGTGGCAAGAATATACAGAAAACCTGTATAGGAAGGATAACAATATCGGGGATAGCTTTGACGGTGTGGTCGGTGAGCTAGAGCCAGACATCCTGAAGAGTGAGGTTGAGTGGGCCTTAAGAAGCATTGCTAATAACAAGGCAACAGGAGACGACGGCATCCCAGCTGAACTGTTCAAATCTTGCAAGATGATGCTGTCAAGGTAATGCATGCTATATGCCAGCAAATTTGGAAAACACAAGAATGGCCATCAGACTGGAAAAAATCAACTTATATCCCCATACCAAAAAAGGGAAACACTAAAGAATGTTCAAACTATCGAACAGTGGCACTCATTTCACATGCCAGTAAGGTAATGCTCAAGATCCTGCAAGGTAGACTTCAGCAGTTCATGGAGCGAGAATTGCCAGATGTACAAGCTGGGTTTAGAAAAGGCAGAGGAACTAGAGACCAAATTGCCAATATCCGCTGGATAATGGAAAAAGCCAGGGAGTTTCAGAAAAACATCTATTTCTGTTTTATTGACTATTCTAAAGCCTTTGACTGTGTGGACCATAACAAATTGTGGCAAGTTCTTAGTGGTATGGGGATACCAAGTCATCTTGTATGCCTCCTGAAGAATCTGTATAACGACCAAGTAGCAACAGTAAGAACAGACCACGGAACAACAGACTGGTTTAAGATTGGGAAAGGAGTACGGCAGGGCTGTATACTCTCACCCTACCTATTCAACTTGTATGCAGAACACATCATGCGACAAGCTGGCCTTGAGGAATCCAAGGCTGGAGTTAAAATCTCTGGAAGAAACATTAACAATCTCAGATATGCAGATGATACCACTTTGATGGCTGAAAGTGAAGAGGAACTGAGGAGCCTTATGATGAAGGTGAAAGAAGAAAGTGCAAAAGCTGGTTTGCAGCTAAACCTCAAAAAAACCAAGATTATGGCAACCAGCTTGATTGATAACTGGCAAATAGAGGGAGAAAATGTAGAAGCAGTGAAAGACTTTGTATTCCTAGGTGCAAAGATTACTGCAGATGCTGACTGCAGTCAGGAACTCAGAAGACGCTTAATCCTTGGAAGAAGAGCAATGACAAATCTCGATAAAATAGTTAAGAGCAGAGACATCACACTGACAACAAAGGCCCGCATAGTTAAAGCAATGGTGTTCCCTGTAGTAACATATGGCTGCGAGAGCTGGACCATAAGGAAGGCTGAACGAAGGAAGATCGATGCTTTTGAACTGTGGTGTTGGAGGAAAATTCTGAGAGTGCCTTGGACTGCAAGAAGATCCAACCAGTCCATCCTCCAGGAAATAAAGCCAGACTGCTCACTTGAGGGAATGATATTAAAGGCAAAACTGAAATACTTTGGCCACATAATGAGAAGACAGGACACCCTGGAGAAGATGCTGATGCTGGGGAGAGTGGAAGGCAAAAGGAAGAGGGGCCGACCAAGGGCAAGATGGATGGATGATATTCTCGAGGTGACGGACTCGTCCCTGGGGGAGCTGGGGGTGTTGACGACCGACAGGAAGCTCTGGCGTGGGCTGGTCCATGAAGTCACGAAGAGTCGGAAGCGACTAAACGAATGAACAACAACAAGATTTTTTGAGAGAGTCTGGAGTATAAATGACTGAAGGATGTATAAAGTTTTCATTGCCCTTTATATTAAAAAAAAAAAAAACTTTTCGAAAGCCTGGTAATAAAACATGGCAATCACCTTCTGCAGGCCTAGTATTTAAGGACTAGAGACTTGACTGGAGTAAAGACAGCTGTCCTCTGATCCTCTGTCTGGAATCACTGAGGTCCTGGCTTTTAGATGTCTCTGATCACCTATACAGCCAAGCAGTAATTCCAGCATTCCTTGCTCTGCTGTGTTTTGAATAAATACTACTGTATGTTGATTCTGAATTTTAAGTATTCTAATTGAAAATGGTGATACTGACATTTTATTACAGTTTTTACATAGGCAGTATTTATGTCAGAAAATGAGTTCACTTGCTGTCATTCTGAATGTCATTATTTTACAGTG
This sequence comes from Candoia aspera, assembly GCF_035149785.1. Taxonomy (NCBI): domain Eukaryota; kingdom Metazoa; phylum Chordata; class Lepidosauria; order Squamata; family Candoiidae; genus Candoia; species Candoia aspera. The sequence continues at coordinate 47,160,202 of NC_086159.1, forward strand.
TCACTAGCCTCTAGCACTGTTGGCTTGGCTGGGCAAGTTGTCCACACAGAAACCACAGAAGTAGTGTTGACAGCTGATCCCATTGTAGGATTTGGGATACAGCTCCAGGGTAGTGTGTTTGCTACAGAGACATTATCATCTCCACCTCTGATTTCCTATATAGAAGCTGACAGTCCAGCAGAAAAGTGAGTTTCTTTGAAATGGTTATTAGACCTCTTTATTGCTTAGGACATCTCTGGATGCTTTGGAGTAGTTATTTTCAGGATTCAGATAATTTCCCAGGATTGTTCAATGAAAAATGTGACACATGCTGTCTTTCCTATATGGATTTCCGAAGGTTTTTTAAAAAATGATCAGGCATGAGAAAAATCAGTTACTCTTTTCTCTATCTAGATGACTGCCTTTGACAGATAATTGGATTTAGGATAATTAGATAATGTTTTTCCCAATGAAATTTCTGAAGCTTAATTTAAATATTTGCTTGTTTTAGATTAACAGGAAAGTATTTCAGTGTCTCTGCTCAGTTATAACTGATATCAAGTAAAATCTTTGAATACCAGAGTTTGGAATTACTAGTGTTTAGGGATGTTTTGGATCATTAAAGCAGTAATGCTGTTTTTCTCCAAGAGTACAGCTGTGCACACACATTCCTGCAAAGTCATCCAGGGACAGTCGCTACACAAGCCTTGCAAATATACTGTATATCTGCTTTAACAATTCAAAGTGAAGAACATTTTTCACACTCCTGAACATTGCAACCCCGCCTTTTTAAAAAACTCTTAAATTGCAAAAAAAACACCACCTCATTATGCCCAATGTTTTTTAAACTACTTTATGTTCACATTTTATACTATAGGAAATTATGCTGACCAAAAAGATAGAATAATATAGTTTCCTTGGAATAAAATTAGATAAAATTGCAAATTTTTAGACCTGATAACTGAGCAAGCTTCTAATCTGATTTTGTTGTTCTCTTTCATAAAAGTTGGATTGAGTTTATTCCTTTTTCATATATTGGAATGCTTATTTGCTCCATTTTGTTTGAAGGTGTGGCATCCTACAAATAGGAGACAGAGTACTGGCTATAAATGGGATCCTAACTGAAGATAGCACGTTTGATGAAGCTAATCAGCTTCTCAGAGATTCTTCTATCACTAGCAAGGTCACTTTGGAAATTGAATTTGATGTTGCAGGTATGAGCAGTCAAGTATTCTACGTACTAGAGTGGTGAGAATTAAATCCATATGAATTTGATATCACATATGCATACACAATCCTATTATATGCCAATATATTCTAAATATTCATCCTGAATCTTTCAAAGTACAGGGAGAAATTATTTTACTGCTTATTCAAAATACAATGTACACCATAGTTAGGAAAGTGGTTACCTGGCAGTTGTGGTCCAAAACAGAGAGAAAAAAAAATTAGAAACACTATATTAAAAAGAGCTGAAATGATAAAATTAGCAATGCATGTATAAATGAGAGATGAGAAGAAAATAAATTGCCTGGAGTTTCTTAGGTATTATTCATGATAAAGTTTAGGTATTGCTAACTATGAACTAAACTAGGAATGGGTGAGATTTAAAATATGTATAGAAAAATAGGATTAAGATTGCTTTTAATAGCATTTAAACTTACAATGGTATATGAAAAAAATATTAGATACATTAATTGATACAATAATTGATTGACTTATACTATAAATTCAGACTGCTAATAAGTATCTATAGCACTATACTGCTAAATATTTTAAACATACTGGTCACCTTAGTAATTCTTTATGTAATATGTAGTAACAGTTTATTTTTAGATTAGTGTTTCAGTATATTGAAGTTTTTTTTAATAATTATGGTGTCAGATATTACAATTAATTAAATCAATGTTTATCTTTAAAACTTTTCATTTTTTCTGTGATATTAATATTATTATATGTTAAAGTCTCCACTTCTACTTTTCAGTCCTTTACCTTAAGAAGCAGTGCTATGTGACCTAAAAAGTGACATTTTAAATCACTAACATAAAATATACTGCAGGTTTTGCTTTACTTATTTTTTTGACTCAACCTTGTGAACTGCTTTAATAAATACGTTATATGTGAATGATGAAATGCAATGAATGGAGTTCTACTTGGCATGAATGAATAAATGAAACAACTTTTAATTACAGAATCTGTCATACCAAGTAGTGGCACATTTCATGTAAAACTACCTAAGAAGCATAACGTAGAACTCGGCATCACCATAAGCTGTAAGTGAAGTAGATTTTTTTCATCATCTTTTCTTTATGATATTGGTTTTCAGTAGGGAATTATAATAGAGTGTTGTACAATTTATTTTCCTTTCTCAAACTAGAATTGTTATTGTTATTCAAGCTGGAATCTACTAAATCACATAGGTAAGATGAAGTAAATTTTCTCAAGCTTCAGCAATAATTACATCTTCCTTTTTGTAATTATAGTCAGTGATATTTACAGCAAGGATGAAATTTGAAGGAAGTTACATGCCAAGACCTGGCACAAAATATTAATACAGATAAAAATATGAAACAAGAAACAAAAGTTTCATTAGAACTGAGACATTAATCTTTTATCAAGTGGACACTGATATTAAAAGCAATATTACCATTTGATTTCAGAGGACATCTGCTGAGCATTGTAATCTGGCATTTGACACAGTTCTCATTCTGCATATACTGAACTAGATCATTGATAACATATTTGTATTATGTTACATATATAGTACAATTAATTTTAAATTAGGTTTAACAAGGTACTGTATATGTTTGAAAGCTGCATTTAAGAGATGTAAGGATTTCCAGTTTAATATAATTGGCTTGCTTTAAACAGAGAAATTTAATACAGATTTTAACAAATCAAATTCTGTAACATGAGTCAAATATTTTGAAAAACTTATTGAAATATATGTGTTAATGGAATGTTAAAATAATTTACTGCAAAGAACCTTGTACTACATTCATAAAAAGAAAGCAGCTCACATTCTCTGGTCTTCACTTAAGTCATAAAAATAGATTAATATCTAACCAATATCTAATATTGGTTCTTCACAGGGATGAAACCTTTATCACTTCTATGTTTGCAAGGTCTGATCCTTATTCATTACACAGTTGAAAAGTTTATGTAACTTTACTTTTTATCTTTAGAAATATATAATACTTCTGGCATGTAACTTTGAAAAACTATATTTCTAAAAATAACAAGAAAGGATAATAGGATCTCCTTATAATTTTTTATTTATTGTTCAATTTATATCCTGCCTTTCTGTTTATTGCACCAAGGTGGTATACAGCAATTTAAAAACGTCAGGATGAAAGAGAACAAAATTTATGCAGTTAAAATTATAATGAAAATTAAAACCATTAATGAAAATAAGTAGCAAGTAACAGTTTGGCAAAAGGCATGTGTGCTTACCATGTTCCTAAATACTGGGAACTTCTTAGGCAGTATATTCCATAGCCTAGAAACCATATAGGAACAATAGTACCTTTTACTATGCTTAATAGACTTTTGCAAAATACTACAATTTCTATACAATGAAACATCTTCATAAATCAAATACCTAATTTTTTCACACTTGTAGCAGGAAGTAACATAATAAGATTCAACTTGTATTGAATTCAACTACTTATCTATCCTGAAAGTATCACTGGAATGTTTTTAGTAGCTATTTTTGAATGGGAATCATTATAAATGTTATTACTGAAAGGAAACAGGAGCCTGTGTGGAGTATTGTTTGCAGTACAAATTATGGTATATCTTTAGTTTAAGAAATTTTAATGGAGGGGATGTAAGAATTTCATTCTTTCACCCAACATAGGAATGAAATCTCCAACATTAATATTTTCAGTCTGAATTCTATACATTCATAGATGATTTCTCAACTATAGAGCCATTAGATCATGCTTACCAACCAAATGCCTTTTATCTGTTGAATTCTACAACCTGATCGTCCCAACCAGTGGGGCTCAACTTTATGGAGAACACTAAGCCAGGCTGAGCTTTGTTTATGAATGTGAAGGGTCTGAGCCATACATATTGCTGAATATGTCTGTTTTGAATGAAATTATATATTCATGAGTGCTGGGGAGGGGGGTAGTAGAAAAGGAGTAGAAATTCAATAAATAAATTAAAGGAAACCTTGCTCGATATATATCCATAGTACAGACCAGATACTTGCCAAGACAACATACCTAATATATAAAAAGAAAATTACCCTATTATAAATAACACACTAAATGTGCATATTTCCCCTACATTTCATTATTAGACATGCCTGCTAGCATATAAAAACACATGTGTAAATATTTTCCATAAAATATTAACAATAGATAGGGTAAAAAACAAATAGATGAATTTGTACACTTTGGTAGAGTGTAGGAAAATGGATACAGTAATTTTAAGACATGCAAATGCTGATATAAAAGTAACGGATGGTAAATGGTTAGGATAAATGAATGTTCTTGAAAGATGTGACAATGGTTTTGAATAAGAGTACACTTCTGCCCACATTATTATATGGAAATGAGAGTTAGGTATGTCAAGAGAAACATAAAAGTGAGTTGAATGAGATAATTAAGAAGCATGGGTGGTAAAAAGAAGAAAAAGAAAGGGTCAAATGTGAATGAGTGCTAAATTAATATGGACTGAGTACAAAGGAGAATGATCAGTGCAAAAGAAGTACGCTGAGGTGCTTTAATCCTATAGAGAGAATGAATGAGGACTGAATCACAGAACAAATATATGAAGGAAGAGTGAATGGGTTGAGAGGAAGATCAAAAAATTCTTCTTAGTTGAATGAAGTTGATGACATCTTCAAAAAGAAGACAGGTGAGAAGTTTAAAGAACAAATGGTAACATGTGAAGTGATGTATAGACATGGTGAAGATGACAGTTGTTTATAAGAATAGAAAGATATGCAAAGGTGCGGTGATTGATGTTGATGGAAACGATTTTTAACCATGTTTCTTTCCTTTATCTTATTTCATGACTTCAATTTCTTTGGCTTATTGTTTCTAATTTCTTTTCTATACTAAACAACATTGCTTACCCCAAAGGGAAAGAACATGTGGATACACATGCATGTATAGTTATGGTGGGATTATTTAAACTGCAAATATTTATGTATTCTGTATTTCAGCTCCATCCAGTCGAAAACCAGGGGATCCTCTTGTTATTTCAGATATTAAGAAGGGAAGTGTTGCCCATAGGTGAGTGCTTGCAAGGTGACAAAGATTATGTTGCCAGTTCACAATTCTCAATCTCCCTGGATTTTTAAATGTTCTGCAACTGTAAAAGTAAGTGCTTCCCTTGGGATAGCTTTTAATGAGCTAACTCAGATAGTAAAACAAAAATAACTTTCATTCTTAAATTAAAAAATCATTATCATTATTTACATGATTATCCGAATCAGCATATTCAAGGCATTAATCATACAATGTATTTCACTTAACAGAACTGGGACGTTGGAACTAGGTGATAAATTGCTTGCCATAGATAATATTCGACTGGACAACTGTTCCATGGAAGATGCTGTTCAAATCCTGCAGCATTGTGAGGAACTTGTAAAACTAAAAATTCGCAAGGATGAAGATAACTCTGGTATTCACAGTGAGCTATGAAACATTTTATGTACATTTGAAATGTTTTTGGGATGCAATATATGTAAAGTATTCAGTGAATAAGTGTTCAATCATTCTTCAGTATATGATAGTTTAGTATAGCCAATGAATTTGGTGTTCCTGACTTTGTCAGAGATTAGAGGAGTGAAACCTTCTCATTAATTTCTGAGTAGTGAGGAAAGTCTCCATTGCTTGGATCATATATATTTAATGCAATGCCAGTTCAGTACCCCTAGAGAAATGTTATCCCCAGAATTTCAGAAGTGTTTTAGAAGGGCCGACTCTTTTAGAAGAGACCACATTTATTCAAATCCTCCCCCCTCACACACACACACACACACACACACACACACCACTCTTTAACACCCTTATCAAAGTATTAAGAATCCTACTGGCTTTGGCATTTAAATATATTCCAGTCAATGGGTGGACAGAAGATTGTGAAACATGGAATAATAGAAGCCACAGTGGCCTAATATTTATGTTGTATTCTAAGAAGTATAGTTTTAAATATTTTTTTTACAAAATTAAAAGACTTTTGCAGAAATAAATTAATCCAGAGTAGATTATGCAAGGCTATATTTACCTTTCACTGCTATGAGAAAAAAGATTTATGAGGTATTTTTTACCAGAATTTTCTTCATAATGTAAGCTTCTTAGGACTAAAACAATCATATATGTGTGTATATGAATACACACACCCCACACATAGATGCATACATGAGGGCACTAAGCACAGTGAAGACAATTTCCAAAGAAATAACAAGGTAGAATGGAAAAAATTAATAAAAATATAAATCAGTATCTGAGCAGATAAATTCATCTTAATTGTATTCTTCCTACCCTAGATAAAAAGAATTCTAAACCATTTCCAAATCATCTTTCATATGTGCCAGAAGCACTGATAGAGATAAAGAAAGCACTTCATAGAGATAAAGGAAGAGAACCAAAGACTCTAACGAAGATTCTTACCCTAAATAAATCAGGATAACTATTGGAAGCCATTTGCCTCAAATTTGCTTTTATCCCAATTTAAAAAATGACCAGGCAAGATACCAAACTGACTCCAGTTATGTTGGAGGCAGATTTGGAGCCAGAAGTCATTTACTTAACTAAAAGGAAGAGTTAAATGCAAAAGAAACACATTATTTTTATGTATGATATCTTATTACATTTCTCTACAACCCAACCAAACAAGGGCTATATGTTGTGAAGTGGAATGCCTAATACTTTTACACTGCTCTTCACCATATATCTAGAAATTCTTGGCACCCTGGAAAGTCCCAGGAGACTGCTGAGAACAATCTAACTAGAGTTTGAAGATCCAGCTCATAATATTCATAGAGTATTTCACTGCTGTGAATGAACAGGAGTTAACCCATTGTACCTCTATTTATCCATTTGTATTTTTATTTAATTCAGTCAGCCATGGCAGGAGTGGTCATAGTATCACCATCTATGTTTATGTTTCCCTCCTTTAATCTTTCCTGCATATAACAGTACAGATGTGACTGTTTAGCATGAGGTTATACTAATGATATATGTATACCTTTTTAGATTTACTATCATTCTCACTTACAAACACAAAAAAAACACTCTAGGGTTTCCTAGACTAATTTCATATCATAACGTTAAGACTGGATAAGGTAGGAGAGAGGGACTAGGATGAATTGACTTTTAAAAAATAAATGGTTTTAAGAAAATATGATCTGTATCCCAGTCCCCTTTGCTTATCCCCAGGTCAATCCTACTGTAACATATATTCTGCATGCAAGCTTCAGTCTAAAGAAGTAGAATATAAATAGTACACAATCTTGCTTTGAATTAGCATTTTTCCATAAAAATGTAAGTAAATACCTTTACAGACATACCAGGTTTAAAATCCTGGTTTTGCTTCCATGAAATAGGAAGGAGATTTGCTGTTGTTGCCTGTGACATCACCTGTAGTCATCAATATAGAAGGCAATAGTAGCTAAGATATGTATCTGAAGCATAACAATTTGAGGATATGTATGATGATCATTTTTCTGAATGCATTATTCTTTTCATTCCTTCTTTTATAAGAGACCAATTGCATCCTCTTGGCATGTATTGCAGATGAACAAGAGAGCTCAGGAGCAATTATTTATACTGTTGAGCTCAAGAGATATGGAGGACCTCTTGGGATCACTATTTCTGGTACTGAAGAGCCTTTTGATCCCATTATCATTTCAAGTCTTACTAAAGGTGGATTAGCTGAAAGGTAAATTGAAATATAGGTATTTGTGGTTCTAATAGTAACGTGTAAGAGTTCATTCAATCATATGTAATAATTCTTAGAAATCTGTAGATTTTCTACAACTATCACAAGTGAAATAATGATCTGTAGCCTTTTTGTCTTGATATGTATTACGAGATGATGATGATGATGATGATGATGATGATGATGATGATGATTTCTGAAACATGACCTACTGTCATCATAAATCATTAGAGATCCAGCAGTGGTAAAAGAGCTGGACTAGGAGTGGGAAAATCCAGTTTCTAGTCCTCCCTTGGGCAAATAAGCCTGCTGTGTTACCTTGAGCCAGTCACACTCTTGGATCAAAAACAGTGTCAGACTCTGTGCAAGCCATCTGAAAAAACAAGTATCTTGCTGGGTAGACAAGAAGACAAAAGGAAACATAGCTAAATCTAGATCACACCAACTCCATTCACTATATATAGTACAGTATATCTCCATACCTTTCTATCTTAGCAAACCATCCTTGCTTCCACTACATCCATACATCACATCATGTCTTTTGTTCTTTGAACATTTCACTTCGTCCTTTTTAAGATTCTTATCAGCTGCATCTAGCCATGACTTTCTCAGTCTTCTCCTTTTCTCTTGACCAATTCATTTCTCCTTCATATATTTTTGTTATTTGATCCTCATTCAATATATAACCAAACCACTTAAATGTACTTCTTTCATACTGTTCACTTGGTTCTGTATTCAATTGGTATTTTCTCATCATTCATTCTTGATCCTATCTCTTCTTATTTTACCATATATAAATATTGCACTACAATTGTGTTCAGCTTACTTTTATGTTTCTCCTGTTATTTACTTCCAAATAACAAAGCACACTCTTTTATACAGCCATTTTCCTACTTTTATTTATTCATTCATTCATTCATTCATTTGTCTAATTATCCCTGCCCATCTCCTCCCGTCGGGGGACTCGGGGCGGTTTACAACAATCAATTAAAAACCATAATCATAAATACACAGAATAAAATACAGTAATAAATAATATAAATAGAGGTAAAAATAAAGAATCCAGGTGGTGAAGAATCTAAAACAGTCCAACTGTGGGAGGAGTGGTCTATAGCAACCATCCCCATGTAGATCTATTCCCCTCTCCACTCCAAGTGAGGCGGCAGAACCAGGTCTTCAGACTCCGCCGAAAAGCCAGGAGCGATGGGGCCAATCTCACCTCTGGGGGCAGCATGTTCCACAGGGCGGGAGCTACTGCAGAGAAGGCCTGCTTCCTGGACCCCACCAGATGAAATTCTCTTACAGTCGGGGTCCGCAGCATGCCCTCTCTGCACGATCAGGTGGGACAGGTTGATGTAATGGGGAAGAGGCGGTCCCTCAGGTAGCCTGGCCCCATGCCATGTAGGGCTTTAAAGGTAATAACCAACACCTTGAATTGGACCTGGAAGCAAACTGGTACCCAATGCAACTCATGCAGCAGTGGTGTTACATGTGCCCTTCTAGGGGCACCAAAAACAGCTCGCACTGTTTAACAAACATTTCACATAAATTCATTTACTTGCTGTATAATCTTTCATGATTTTATGTAAAATGCAATTCTTCATTACCCCAGTGCAACGGGATTCAATACATTAATTTTCACATTCATAGGCCTTCTTCCATCATACAGTGTACCCAATATTCTCTGCAAATCCTTTGAATTCTCAGCCAATACATTGCATTATCTGTACACATTATCTGTACACAAAAGTACACAAGTACACAAGCATTCATAGCCCTAACCACCACAAGCATTTTTATCTATTCATCTATAAATACATTAAACAACCAAGAGGATATTACACATTCTTGTCTTATTCCCTGCTCAGTGTTGAACCATTACTAAGCATTCTATTCTCACAAATTCTTTACTTTCATCATACGCTGCTCTTATTGGGTTCGGTAACCAATCATCAATTACATACTCATGCAAAGCATTCCATAGATCAAGCCTATTCACTCCATTATACCCTTTCTCAAAATCAACAAAGATACAATAAACCTTTTCACATTTATATTTTTCTCAAAGTCCTACTGAAGAGCAAAAATCGGATCTGCACATCTTCTGCCCATGTAGGACCACAATGTACTTCTCAAATCTTGTTTATTGTCATCTCTCATATCCTTTCAATCAGAATCCTGCCAAATATCTCCCAGGCACACTTAACCAACTAATCCCCCAGTGGTTTTTGCATTCACTCTTCTTGCCTTTCCCTTTGCTTTGAGGATTGATATCAGCATTCTTCCTATCTTTGCAGATCTTTTCAATAATCACACAGCCACTCCATAAGCAAGCCACTTCTATGTTATAACATTTATTCAGATATACTATCTACCCCTGCACCTGCAAAATGGAAAGGACAGCATTTTCACACTGGGGACTGTACCTCAGATTATGTTACCCATAAGATGGATAATTAATATATAAGGATTGTGATAATATCTCAGGTGTTGTCTGTCCACATCAACAGTATGGATTATAACTATTCCTTCCATGCTAATATGTATTTTGAAATAAAAATGTATCCTTTAATGTTATGCACTGATGCTTGATAATGTTTTTTGTTTAGGTGGAAGAACAGAATAAAGTAGCTGTTAATGTTACTATTTGCTTTTGACTGAAAAAAAATCCATCAAGTTACTTTCTTAACTGTTTGGAAGTGTAGAACAGTAAGCTGAATAAATGTGCAACTTTAGTTTACATATCACTTTGAAAGAAACAGAGCTCTTTGCTGGTGCAAGTATCTTAGCTACCAGCTTACAGACAGTCATAATGACAAGACTTTTAAAAGTAATATTAATGACACATTAAAAGTATATGTACATAAATTATGTTTTAAAATAAAAATGAAAGCAGGGGGAAAAGCAGAGATTTTTTCTTACATTATATGTTAAATGCTTTGCTCAGATTCTTTTTTTATTGAATTCTTCATGTTTTATTTAACTCATGTTTCAGGACAGGTGCGATTCATATCGGAGACCGAATCTTAGCAATAAATAGTAACAGTCTGAAAGGGAAACCTTTGAGTGAAGCCATTCATTTGTTACAGATGGCAGGAGAGACAGTGACCTTGAAAATAAAAAAGCAGACAGATGGTGAGTGTGTCAGGTATTCTACGGATGCCTTTTCTGCCCTATGTTTTGGGCATATATTCATGAAAGTGACATTTGGCCTGTAGTATCTATTAGATATTTAGGACTGTAAAAATAAATCCGTGTATATAAAAATAGAGATGTGGTGATTTAAAAAAAATTGATTTATTGCAAAAGACAATGAGAGCAATTAGACTGAGTTGTCCCAAAGATAATCCCATTTATTGTTTATAATTATTGCATAATACTCATCATTGGAAAGCAGTTGTCCTGCTAATCTAGATGCATGGTTGGTTTTCAACACAATGGTTCATGAAGAACACGAGAGAAAAGAAAAGGCTACAATGATGACAAAAGGTCAGGGACATCTAAAGACACAATGCATGTTTGTTTGTTTATTTATTTATAATTTTATCAGATTTATACACCACCCATCTCAGTATATAACTGACTCTGGGTAGCTTACAAATAAAAACTGTTCAACCTAGAAACAAGAAAAAGGTACAGGAATAAGTTATTCTTTTAAGATCTGTTAAAAAGGAGGGAAGTGGAGTACTTTAGGGGAACTGGAGAAGGCCCTGTCTCCTAGACAGCACATAGAAAGTTGGAGCAACTTGTTGTGCAGAAGCTCAGTCTCTCTGCTGGGCCCAAAATTCACAATAAAGTTAATCAAGATAAGCCTTTTCCAGCACTTACTAAATTATAGAGCAGAAAATAATAACGGGAAGCATGAGGGATTGGTTCTCCCCATTAAGTCATTGTAGCCCAGAATGCATAATATATTTCAACTATTTATTTAGAGGATATAAGAACTAGGAACAGGATATCATTCAGTAAAGAATGGGGAAAATGTTTCTGATTAATAAACTGATCTAAAATTTTTGGACTTGCTTGTTGCTTGTTGCTACCTTAGTCCCCAGTCATTTTTATCTAATATTTTGCTTAATAACTCTCCAAACCCTCTCAACTGATATTCTGAGCATGTTGCTTGCTCTGATTTCACCCATCATTCTGTATTATTCTGCTTGTGCCGTGCATTTCTTATTCTTCTTTCACAGCAGAAGCATCTACTAACAAGAGTAGGTATAGTTAAACTAGTAGTAGCTTAAAATCTCTGGGCTCAAGGAGGACCTCTCAGATGGAGTCTTCCCTCCTAACATCAGTTTTTAAAAAATGAATGCTTGCATTTGGTGGAGAAAACCAGTTTTGGTGTTCAGAGCGTGCCAATGTAAGGCGTCCTTGGAGAGGAACAGAAGCAATGACAACTTTGAGTGCTTTCATGGGGGATGCATCAATACTAGAGGTACTAGATCTGAGCTGCAAAAATGCAGACAGCCATAGATGACAGCAAAGACTTTGGGATTTCTGGATCTCTTTGCTATCATCTAGTGGTTGATCTAGTTAGTAGGCACTGCCTCTGGCTGCCTTGTTCACCCATAAACTGCTTCCACCTGTTATTCCAACCCAACCCATTATGCCACCCCAGACAAATGCCAGGACAGAAGGCATGTCAGGAACCTGAGGACCTCAAAACAGTTGCCACCTCTGCCTTAACTGTACTAATGCCGTTGGTGCCCTTCTGAGTAACTTCCAATAAATAACAGACAGACATCTGTCAGAGATTATTTGGGTGCAGGTTATCCTGCCTGATGGAAATAAATTGATACATCTCCTGTGTACGGTCACTTTTAGTTTAATTATCCAGTGTTCCCACTGATTTTTTTGTAAATGTGTATTTTGTAGTGTTGTTATTCTCGAACCCTTATTATCCAAACATCAGTTATCTAACAATGCTAGGCATCTAGATGTATTCGTTATGCTATACTAACTTTTGGCTCTGTGAATTGTTGCTTTTGATACACAGATATTAATTACAGATATTAGTTATTATGATTTATTGTGAGCTCTAATAACATCTGTTATTCAGATTGATTAAAATGGCTAGTATAATAACAGTGTGTGTTTCAGTGTGGCTGCTGCAGACATATATTTAATGTTCTTTCTATTCTTTCTCCCCCAGGGTTTTCAGAAATTAGTGTGTGGAAAGGATGAGTGTGCATCCATATAAACACTTCAGTAGCACTTTTAAAAATGAAATAATATACTTGCTATCTCCTGAGGAATGTTTCTTCCTCCCTCCTAAAAAATGACTTGCTTTTCTAATGGAATTGACTAGATTAAGCTGCAGGATTGGCCACAATATGGAAACGGGTTCCTCCTCTATTATGCATGTACAAATACAAAGAAAATGGGACTGTTCAAAGCATTTGAAGAAGATGCCTTGCCATGCACAGGGGCAAAGGAAGTACTTGAAACACTAAAGCAACAATGTGCTTTACAATGCTTGCATAGTGACTTCAGAAGCTACTTCTGGCTGACTCCATGTGGCTGTTCCCAGCAAAGCAAAGTGGCTGTGCATGCATGCATATGTGGAGACTGCTGAAAGCAACTTTTGAAGCAACTGCACAAGCCTTGCTAAAGACCCAGCTTCTTTAATGGTTCCAAGAGAGTTGTCATACTGCAGGCTCCCATGCAGTGTGAAATATCCTATCTGAGTGCATTATACAGCCCTACTAGATACTGAGACTCCATTAAGCCTATTGCAATAGTAGTAGTAAGGGGAGAGGTCCTTCCCATTGCTCCACAGATATAATTAATGTGGTATAATGTTTGTTTGTGTTGGCAAAATGGCCTTCCATGCACATCAAGTTGAATGGTTTTTTTTTTATAATAAATGTATGATACTTCTTCCTTTCTATCAGCATCAAGTCCCAAGAAGTTTTCTGCCTCTGGTCATATAAATGAATTAAGTGATGCTGAGGATGATACAACCACCACACAGAAACCAGGCAAACTATCTGAAATCTACTCCACGACTGTCCCAAGTGTGGACAGTGCTGTAGAATCATGGGATGGCTCTGGAATGGATAACAGCTATGGAAGCCAAGGTGGGGGTCATGCCTTTATTCTGATTTACGTAGTATGGGAACATGCAGGGGCAAGGTGTTAAACCTTTGTTATGTTTCAGAGGCAAACTCACCTTTTAACCATCTTGCAGATAGCTCATGAAAACTGCACAGTTTAGCACATTGTGCTATCTCTTGCATTCAGTTTAACCTTGATTTCATGTCATTGTGACAGGTTTTAAACATATATCAATACGTTAAGAATCTTCTGCTGGTTTTACTAACGTTTCAGTGACTAGTCCATAGCTCATCCATAGCTAAACAGGTTTATCCTTCAAGCTAAGATTAATATAGGATGGGGAACACATTGAAGGTATTCATTAATATGAACATCTGAGGCCCATTCGCTGTGATTTTGTAAGCTGACTGTAATAAAGATTTATTGTAAACCTCCAAAGGGGAGCATAAAAAAATTATTCATTGCTTTGTTGCCCTCTCATTTCTCCTTCATCCCTTTGACATTAAGATGTCAGAGAGCTTTCTAAGTAACTGTTTTTAGAAAAAATTTCAACAACAGCAACGATAACATGAGATTCTTTTAATCTCTGAAAAAAAATCATACTTAGTTTTTAGGGTTTAATCATTACTTTGTCATTTAAATCTTGAACATAATTTTGAACCAGAGAAATGCAAATTTTTAAAGTCTTGGTTAGAAATATACAAAAATTATTGTGTTTTGGATGGATAATCAAACCACAGTTTTATATAATGACTTTATAGTTGCAAATACCGAAGAATTGATTAGGAGGAAAAAATCACTGCTTTCTAGCTTCACAAATTTCTTACCATTATTTGTTAAAGCAGCAGTGAAATGAACTATCCCTTGTAAAGCTGAATGTCTAATTTTCTTTGAGGCCAAATCCCTGATTCTGTATATATTAATAGATTTCATTTTACTATATTTGGGTACAAATGATCTTGCTTTTAAAAACATTTTTACAGGTTTAATTTACAAATATAGATCATGTTCAAATATATTTAATTTTGATGGGCAGTGGTTTGGTTTGGTTTGGTTTGGTTTGGTTTGGTTTGGTCTGGTCTGGTCTGGTCTGGTCTGGTCTGGTCTGGTCTGGTTTGGTTTATATGCCAGAGCCCTCTTTTCTGCTGTCATTCCATATCCAGATGTGGACACTCTCAGCAAGCTGAACAGTTTCATTTAGGTGACAGTAATCAAAACATAAATCATACATGGCTCCCTGCAGCCATTTTGTTTACCTATCTGAGAAAACAATAAAAAAATGGACTATGAATATTTTCTGAACTAATAATAATGCAAAGGCTGCATCTAAAGAAGTCCATAGCAACCTGTTGGAGGTAGTGGACATTACAGTTTAGGACAGTATTGCCGAAGCCAAAATAATAGAAATAAAAATTAATTCCAGTAATACATGTGAAAGATCATGCATTTGCGAATGGGTGGGACAAGTTAAATGTTGTTGTTGTTGTTGTTGTTACCATTGCCCTGGAAAAAAAAGGGACAAGGGACAAGATTTTCCTCACAAGATAAACTATGAACTATTAATAGGATTTGTCTTCCAAAAGGATATATTTAATTTTTATATGTAATAAACAAGACATCTGTAGTTTGGAAAGGAATATATTAGTCCCTATCTAAAAACACTGGGATTATAGTTCTGATTATATATATGAACAGTACTAGATATAATTTGTAAGGCAGGTAGTCTTTGGGTTAGGATGACAGTTGGGGCCGGGATTGCTGTTGCTAAGCAATGCAGTTGTAAAGCGCGACTTTACGTGTCCACATCGCTTAGCGATGACCATCTCGGCAGTCCTGGTTGCTGTCGTAACCCCAAGATGTGTGGGTCATTAAGCAGGAAGCAGTGGGAGTCCCAGGTAAGGAGCACAGCGATGCTGTGGAGGAAATGCCATGGGGAAGTAGGGGAGGCTGGGTGCAGGCTGTGGCAAGTGCTGGGAGGCCAGGGGAAGCAGGATACAATGCTGCACAAGCGCAGGGACACTGGGGAAAGGAGGGCGCCACACTGCATGAGTGCAAGGAGGCCAGGCGAAGGAGGGTGCCACGCAAGTGCAGAGAGGCCAGGGGGACTTATCGGAGTGACTTGTTACCTTCCCTGCCGGATTCCCCATTGACTTTGTTTGTGGGAATTTGGCAGGGAAGGTTGCAAATGGCAATCATGTGACCATGGGGCACTGCAACCATTGTTAACTGCAAGCTGAGGTCAGGCTAGTGTGACATCACAGTATACGATATGAAAAATACATAGAATATAATATTTCTTCTTGGCTAACTATTTTCATTTCACTTTTAAATAGTGGCTAACTTTTGTTACTTCTAGTTTAGTCTAAATGCCTTTGCCTCTTGGCTTGACACCCTCTCTACTGAAGATCCATTTAATATTGTTAAAGTATTGTTAAGATAACTTGTTAAAGACATTAACAAGAATCTTATTTATAAATTCAGCATAGATAGAACCAATATAAATAATAATAATAATAATAATAATAATAATAATAATAATAATAAAAAATTTTATTAAATTTATATGCCGCCTAACTCCTAGCAACTCTGGGCTGTTGACTTGAACTTGATAATATTTACCTGAAAGACTGCTGGTCTCCAATTGTTTCTGCCCACCCAGTGCATTCCAGCAGAGTGGGTGTGCTCCAGGTCCCCTCCATTAAATGTTACCATCTTGTGGAACCTAGGAAGCATGCCTTCTCTGTTGCAGCCCCTACCCTCTGGAACAGCATTCCACCAGAGATAAGGATGGGGCTCTCTCTTCTGGGATTCCAGGAAAGCTTTGAAAACGTGGCTTTGGTCCCAGGCCTGGGGCTGATGTTTGTTATTTGGTTAATGGCCCCTGTTTTGTGAATTTTGTTATTAGACCACATTAGTCTGGCCTTCCTGTTGATTTAAGTTCTTTAGCTGTTTTTACATCTTTTTTAGTTTTGTACACCGCCCAGAGTCCACTGGAGTTGGGAGGCTAATACATACATATATACATACTGTAAGCAGTTTACATACTTAGCTATTGTACTGTAGTGTTATTCAGCTGAAAGTTTCCAGCCATTTTATAAAGAACAAATATAGTATTCAGAAATCTGACCACCATACAAATTTGAGATCTAAGCATGACAAATTTTCCCCACAAGAAGTCTTCGATTTAGCCAGCTTGCTGGCTAGATTGATTGGAGGCAGTTCTCCTGTTCCAGATTTGCTACTAAACTCAGTGCAGAAGAAGAAGAAATCCAGGAATGTACCTTCATTTATGCCATGTGGGCACAGGTAGAAAAGAATTTTATCTCTCTTACCTTTGATGCTATTGCAATTAAGAATGATTATCTATTTGTTTTAAGCAAATCTGAGGGATAGTTTGTGCCCAAGAGAAATGCACGCTTTGTGCACTCATCAAAGGACAAAGAAGCGTAAGGAAACTGCCTGCGGCCTACACAAGGCATGAGAAAGCAGATGATTGCAAGTTTGGAGACAACAAAAGTAAACCTAGTAGGGGGCTGGACAAGGCTTTGTCCCAAAAGCTACCAATAGAAACTCTTTTAGCCTCAGGAGAGACTATGTAGATGATAAATACTCAGAACTGGTCAAAGACCAAATTCAGGACCAAGAAATCATAATGGGTCCTGCAGGAAATTGTTGAAAGAGTGCGACCATCCAAAGAGGAAGCATTAAGGCCAGATATGCTTTGTCCCAAGATCAAATCAGTCTGTATCAAAGTAGATGAAGGACTAGTATGCTTACTATGGGAAAAGATATATAGGGCAGAATGATTGATTAAAAGTTTTTGAATTCTATAAAAGTTAAAAAACTGGTCTTTTTGCAACTCTCATATTCAAAAGATGTGAGAAATTGAAAAACAGAGCATTTTTTTTTCATCTCAAGCAGATTACCGCATCCCTCGTGGTCCAGAATAGCAAGATTTTACATGTATGTTGTAATCAATATCTATCACAGAGGCAAAAAATATGAGCTCAAGCTATACATACTGAAAACATATACAATAGTCTGGACAGAGAAGCATTTGTTGCAATGGATGTAGGGTACCCTGTGAAAGGCTGTTCACTGAGCTTCACAAAGAACTAGAAAGTTTAATGAGTCTTCTAATTAATATAAAGCTAAAGGAAGGAGCTATTTACTATACAGTCCATTAAGCCAGAATAATATTAGTTGCACAGTCCCCCAGAGTAAAAGCTGAATTTGGGAGGATGGTCCTATGTGGTAGATTGAAGTAATGGCCCTTAAAAAATAGGAAAATTTGCACATGTATAAATCTCAAAGCTGGGCAAAGAGCACAACATCCTTCCTAATATACAGTAGATTACATCCACAATTTGTTTGAGTATTCTCTGCTTCTAGTGGATTTTGAAAAATTCAGTTAGATCCAGATTGTGACAAATCAGTTCACAACTCAGTATATTCTTCTTTAAAACATTAAATTCTGGAGTTTCTAGTTCCCAGCTTATTCCAAAGGGAAATTCTGCTTTTCTACAAAAAGGCATCTTGGTGTTTATGGATGATTCCTTGTTCTGAGGCCTTATGAAGGATTAGCATGGCCAGAGACTGTCTAAAATTCTAGTAATCAAAAAGTGCAGGTCTAAACAAAAGCACAACAAAAGCAAGTCCGACAGCTGAAAGTTTTCACATATCTTGGGTATCACATAAATGAACATGAAGTGAGCCAGATCCAAAGAAAGTGGAATCCAAAGAAAGTGGAAGAAGTGGAAGAGTTAATTCCCCAGAATCCGTAACTGAGCTGAGATTTTGTGCATGGTGCAGTGCTCTGAAAGGTTTGTATCATCTGAACTGTTCAGACGTTAAAACCAATAGTCTATAGTTTCAGAACTTTCATAGATCCAGGAACACATTATGCAGCACTGTGGGCTTGTGAATGATTCTCAAAGTACCTTTGTAGACTGCAATCCTTCCAGCTATATTCGAACCATATATCACTGATTCCTCTGATGAACTACAAAGATTTGAACTTGGTACCAGCGAAATAGCAGAAACATCTCTGAATGATGTGATATAACCCTCATGCTGAATATCATCCAGGCAAAACACTTCCAGGAAGAGAAATGTAATGAAACGTGATTCTAATGAGTGAATAGGAGTAAGAGGAGCAATACAGTAACAAGTTGGAAACAACAGAAAGAGAAGTTAATTGTGGAATGAAGGCTCTACTAGAGCAAACAGATTAAGTACCACAAGCTGTTTATATACTGTACTTAGTTCAGGCCGCCTAGAGGTAAATAGATAAAGTGAATGTCTCTGGCTATTCTATAATGAATCATCTAGATAGATCAGGGTAGACAATCCGCTGTCTACATGTGCTGCCACAGTACCTTGAAATCGCAGTGACAAGATAGATTATTTTTAGCAGCACAGCTTTTTCCTTTTTAAAAAAATAAATAAGAAATGAGAGTGAGTGGCCTCTAGGAGGCAAACCTCTCCCATCCTTAAACCTCTAGAACCATCATGACTCAAAATTATATTTTGGGCCATTCCAGGAGGGCTTTTTAAGTGTAGAAAATAAGGTAGTTTGCCTCTCGGAGGTTTTTCACTCTGATTCAGGAAGGGAGGGAGGAGGGAAGGGGAAAGGGGGAAGACATGACCCACCACTTCTGGTAGTATCACCCATGACTCTCCCTCTGGTCAAGTAAGTGGGTTGCGGCTCCCAGAAAAGTTCCCCATACTTGCTGTAGATGAATAGATCTGGAAAATAATCATTTCAAATAGCATTGATTGTCTAAACAGTGTTGTGTGCAATGTGCAAAAATGAGACCAATCAGCATAGCCGTTAAAATTGAAGGATATTTGGTTTGTTAGACTGTTGCACATGATAAATTTGTTTTTGACTGTATAACATAATTTCAGGCATGGAACTACAGGGTTACTTCTAGCTAATACTTATAATCTACATATATTTGGTACAGGAAATAATGGCTTAAATCATACAATGGTTGGAAGAATAAATTTCACATTACATTTACATATGTTCTTATTTTAAATAATCACCAGTAATCAACAAATGGCTACTTTTTTAGGACCCAATTATCAGGCTTCAGGATACAACTTTAATACCTTTGAATGGAGAAGTCCAAAACAAAGGGGCAGTTTATCTCCTCCGAATAGGTCCCGAATCAACTCCTTCCATGATACAGGGCTAAGTGATGATGAATGGGATAAACCAGTAGCAAGTAGGTAAGTACTGTGCTTGGAACTCACTTGTTTACTGCAGTAGCAGTGTTTTTTTATTGGTGTACCTATTAGGGCTGTTCAGAACTTCAGGTATGCAGGCACAAAGGTGCTTTTGAGCAGGGACCTGTCTGCAACTCATTAAACTGAATCAGTACCATCCCCAGAAGAAGTATGTCTGCTTCAAAGAGTTTCAGGCAGATGCAACATTTGCCTTCCCCCAAAGTCCCTTTTTGCCTTTGAATCTAAAGTACTGCACAGACCTAACTCAGATTGTATAAGGACCTCAAAATGCTCAATTGCCAATTTGTCCTCAAGCTGCTGAGATATGTCATATTTACAGTTCATGCTATATGAGATTTCTTAGGTGAGATTAGTAATATTCATGAAACATTGTAATGCTGAAAGCAAATCATGTGCAGTTGGTGAACTTTTGTGTGTAACAGTATAGATCATTAACTGTTGATATTAATTCAAAATTGAAAGTGCTCCAGGTATTGTAGCTTTAGTTTCCATCTCCTGTCTCCTACCTTCTTAATGTTAGCTGAGTCATTCTGAGGCTTATCTTTCACTACTTAGGAGGTGCACTGCACTTTCCACGTAAATATGATATTGTGGTATTCTTGAAGAAGAATGACCACAGGAGACAACTAAATGGTATGGCTGCTTTTGACATCAGTGCTACAACTTTCTGGAGACCAACCTTTTGATGTGATCTCAATTTTTAAATGTTAGTAGTGATAGTACATCTCTTTTCAGACATTTACCATCACCAGCCTACAGTAGAAGTTTAATTAACCTTGGCTAGACAGTTTGCACCTGATCTGGACAAATTTATATTCAAGTTTTGACTTCTTATTTTGTTGAGATAAATGCATGAGAGGCTCTTGACTCAATGTTCACATTATGGCAGCAAAGCCATATCTTTAAATGTGAATCTTTCGCATTTATACATAAACTTTTTGTGTGTTCCTTTAAGTCAGTATTGACTCCTGGTGACTACTGTACATGGACAAGTCCATGCACTTTTCTTGGCAAGATTTTCCAGAAGTGGTTTGCCCTTGCCTTCTTCCTAGGACTGAACTTGGCTCGAAGTCACTCAGCTGTTTTCATACCTAAAAGAGTATTAGAATTTATGTTATCCTGATTTCTACCCTGCTGCCTTTAACCACTATACTGGCTCTCTATATAGAAGAGTGGTAGAAGGGTTTATGATTCAGGATCCTGAACCATCCCCAATATCCCACATTTTGTAACGCAGTCCCTTCCACCAGGAAATTTTCTCTGACTTTATAGTTGGGGTTCTAGGAGTAACCTCAAATGCAGGCATCCCTACTCAGAATCAACAATAGAATTCCCCTGGAATTGTTAGGTCCATGAACCCAAAGCAATGCTGACTTGGAGGGATTCCATTGGAGTCTGTTCCTCTCCATCCAGAACCTGATAGCCTCCAGGCTTTGGATCAGTACTTCTACTACAGCATCTCTTTGCCTGGGGATGTAAAGTTGGGTATCATCCATATATATTGATGACACCAAACCTCATGCCTAGAGATGATCTCTCCCAGGATTTCCTGTAGATGTTAAAAAGGAGTGGAAAAGAAAGAACCCTTAGGCACTCTGCAGAGTAGAGGTCTCAGGGCAGATCTCTCCTCTCCCACTACCACCAACTGGAACCTTTACTTCAGGAAGGAGAACAACCAATACAAGACAGTGCCTCCATCTCCAATCCCTTGGAGATGATCCAGAAGAATACCAAGGTCTGTGGTACTAAAAGCTATGAGAGGCCAAGGAGGACTAAGAGAGTTGTACCCCCTGATCGTGGTCTTTCCAAAGGTTATCCACAAGTACAACAAATGCCATCTCCATGCTTTACCCTGGTTTGAAACCTGACTGCCAAGAATCCAAACATTCTGCTTTCTGTGGGGCTTTCTGAAGTTTCAGGACCACCAGCTTCTCCACAATTCTTCCTAGAAAAGAAGGTTGGAGATAAAGTTATCCAAAACAGTCAGACTGAATGACAGCAGCTTGAGTAGGGGATGCACCACCCTGACTCAACAAAGCAATGATTATTGCTCAACTTCCTGCCACCTCACAGGTGGTGTAAATCAGCCATGAGGGGCAGAGATTCAGCTGGGAGAAACTGACACAAGCAATTTTGTCAACAAAATTACTAGCAAACATGCCACAGCAGCCAGACAGAAGGCACCCTTCCCTAATAAGGCACAAGCCACTGTAAACAACATCATAGGATGGCATTCTGTTATTGAAATATGGTTGAAGAAGTACTAAGACTTCACCACCCTTCTTGCCACAATGTACATCCAAAACTGGACTTGTAATTATGTTTGGTAGTACTCACTCATATTCCACCGCCAATGCTTCAGGCATCTTTTCTGCTACCATCATCAAGGAGCCTCCAGGGCTGGCAGGTAGGAAGAGGCTGCCACTGTCATTTCCAAAGTCTAGAATCCAACCAGGTTGTAACAGAACTGTGCACTAATGATTCTCAGAGATGAGCATGCAAAGATGTATGCCACCTTATAGTGTGTTGTCTCTGGCTTCTGAGATTTCCAAGCAGTGTCAAACTCTTTCATTTGGTTTCTTCCTAACGAGAAACCTAGGTTACTACCTTATTGTGTCAGAAAATTCACTAAGGCGAATTATAGATAGGAAAGAAAACTGAAACTTAATAAGGAATCAGTAGGTGTTGATTTGGACTTAGTAGCCTCACATCTAGTTAAATGCTCCTTGAATGATAGTCAATGCCTCCTACAGACTATATCTACCTGCAGCATTTTCATATCCCTTGTCATGGGGTGGCAGTGCTAAGCATCCAAGTCATAGAACCGAAATCAAACTCATTGAGAATATCATCTCAAAGTGTTTTTAAAGGGCATGTTAGAATAATAAATGAGTAAGCGGCTTTTCTAGGAACAATAAATGAACAATAAATTCACTGTTACTGAAGCAAAGCTGATATGGACCTGATCAACAATATATGAATATGTAAGTGCAGAACATAATTATGAATGTAATAATAAGAAGAAATATTACTGGGAAATATTGTGAGATTTCATCCAGTATATAGGTATTTGAATATAGCACTGATTTCTTTAGGGATTAATGGAATAATTTTTTTAAAATGTTCTTTTAAACCTTAGAGAAACAGCTAGTGATTAAATCTACTTGTTGTGATGGAAGAAATCCTGTGTCAGATGGCAATTACAGTTCACATTAATAACTGAGGACTGAAGATGTGTAGTTTGTTCCAATTTAATTAAAATGAACCATGTTTTTGCATGTTTCCTTGCCTTCACAATTTTGTGAATGCTTCTAATTCCACAATTTATAGCAGATAGAGTGAAAGAATGAAATAACAGTGAAAGTGACTGTCCAAAAGAAAGGCAGGCCAGAGGCCAGTTGTTTTTGGAGATCTGATACTTATCCATTTGTCTTGCAAAACATTGTTACTGTTTTTATATGTTATGCTTGTATAATTGGAGACACTGTTAATAATCAGAGCCATTTCCAATATAGTTGGAGATGGAGATGGAGATATACAGATATATAGATATAGATCTATATTTTCAGTACAATGGTTTTTTAAAAAATCAACAGCAGTTTGGGTCAAATCAGCACAGACCTCTTATAAATTCTTATACCAACCAATCCACAGCCCTGTGCATCAGCTGCGGTCCCCGCTGCCTTGCTATCCAGCTCCCCCACCCCCCAAAAATCCTTGTTGTTACTTTTGCATTGCAAGCAATTCCTGTGACGTTTACTGTGATGTGCTCTGTAACTTTAGCCAACCTTTCTCTGAATCCAGGTTTACAGGTGCCCCTGAGACTGACCAGGAGGAAAACTTCTGGTCCCAAGCACTGGAAGATTTGGAGACTTGTGGACAGTCAGGAATTCTGAGGGAATTAGAGGTAGAAGCAATCTTAATCCTGTCTTAATAGACCAATTTCTTTTTTCAATTAACACTCATTTTTGTTGGGTTTTTCCTCCTTTTTTCTAAGTTTGCGTTAATCTCACAAATTCATTTTAAAGCTTTAACCCCTCTCCACAGGACAAGGTTGACAGGCGTCTGTATTTGAGAAACTTGGCTCTCTTGGTACTTACCCTTTAGTGTCTATATTTTTGCTTGCGTAGCTGCCTTCGCTAACCCCTCAATCAAACAATTATCTTCCATGGATCTGCTGCTGAAATGTGTGTGAGCAAAAGCTTCTCCTGTGCTACTTCTGGCTGCATCTGTTTGCAGGCTTACTTTGCCTTAACAGTACACATCCCATTCACTTCTAGCTGCTTTTATAAAAGGTTTTATTGGCATGTATCTCTTGCAACAGAACTGAATCTGAATTACAGGGAACATAAACGAAAACCAAATCTCCACACATTTTTACAATTAGATTCACCACATGAACCAATGTAGCTACAAAAGATTTGAATATTCAGTGTTTTTTTTCCTGTTGCAATCTGATGTTAGTCACATTATGTATTCCATATTAACTTTGCACTCAGTTGTTTTACTTCAAAAACAGAGTAACTAGATAATTTTTTAAAAACTTGGCCATATTCCTTAATCACAACAAAAATTAATATTCTTAGTTTAATTCTTTAGAAGGGTGAGTCTGCAAGAATTTTCTTTTATGTTCTTTTAAATTCCCAGCGTTGCAAAATTGTAAGTGTCATTTTCATCTTTACGTCATATTGAAATCAGAGAGTCACCACAATGAATGTGAATGGCATTGATAGGATAAAAATCATGCTGCTCAAGTTGATTGCATAACCTCAGATCTGTAGCTTTCATATTGCATGCCTGTTATTTTAATGTGGATATCATATATATTTAATTGACATTCTAAGTACTTTAGGGAAATGGCTTGTCAGTTTGGTTTAGTTCGGCCTAAGGCATGTACCTCAAGCTTCTCTTACGGATTTTCTGCCTAAGAGCACAGCAAATGGATATGGAAATAGAATGAATATTTCAGTAGGTTGAGAATTCTTTTATTTAAGAACTCTTTTAAAAAGTGAAAGTAATTGGGTATATATACTATCCTAATTATACTTCATTCTTGTCAACAGTTTTGCAAATTAATTGTATTCTATCAGTCTAACCTTACATTCCTCTCAAAGTAGATGTAAGTCATTACTTACATTCCTCTCAAAGTAGATCTACTTTGTTTTTAATGTATCCTTATTTTGATAGTAAGGAAAAGTGCTTAAAGAAAATGTCAGAAACTAAAACTATTGTTTTTTTAAAAAAATAATTAAAATCCTGAACTTACTGCTTTTATTTCAAACAAGAAGAAATAC
Organism: Candoia aspera; assembly: GCF_035149785.1. Lineage (NCBI taxonomy): Eukaryota > Metazoa > Chordata > Lepidosauria > Squamata > Candoiidae > Candoia > Candoia aspera. The sequence goes on from NC_086159.1 coordinate 47,185,689, forward strand.
TGAAAATAAAAATATATCTTCATATATATAATGAGATCATTAGTTGCTAAATAAAATAAGAGGGTATATGATGGAAGTGAAGCATATGTGAGAATTTTAGTGAATGGTTCAGCACTGAGGGGAGTAAGACAAAGGTGTGGGATGTCTTCTTGGTTGTTTAATTAATTTATGAATATATTTAAAAGGCATGTTTGTGATGTCATAGGATGAATGTTAGTTGTATACTTTTGTACAAAATTAATATGTACTTTTGCATACAGTCAATGCTGTGTTGTGGGCTGAGAACCCAAATGACCTGCAGCAAATTAAATAGATTGTCATAGCTCTAAAAATTAAAATAATGAAAAGCAAAGTAGTTGTGTTTGATGGGGAAAATGGAGTGAATGATTACAAATTATATATAAATGATGAATAACTAGTGTAAGTAGATGAATTTGTGTACCTTGCTAGAAGGTTTACTAAATATGGGAACAGTATGGAGACATAAGATGTAGAAATGCTGATGGAAAGGTAGTAGGTAATATTCTGTGTATTGTGATAAACAAAGGTTTGTCAAAGGAAGCAAAGATGACTACATAGAAGTGTGTTACTGCCCACTTTGTTATGTTGAAGTGAGAGTTTGGTACTTCAGGAGAAACATAAAGGTTAGTTAAATGCAGTGTGAATGGTGATGCTGCCAACATCTTGTCTGAGCGTCCGGAGGTTATGGAGGATTGGATGGGAAGGAACAGGCTGAAGCTTAACCATGACAAGACTGAGAAGTTGTGGGTTTTTGGAACACCAGCCCTCCCCCAGGCTAGAGATATATCATCTTTAGTCTTGTATGAAATGGCACCCCCCTTTCTGGACTGGTGCAGTTTCGGAATCTTCTTGGATTCACAGTTCCTGCTCGAGGAGCAGGTGGAAGCTGAGACAAAAAGGGGCCTTCATATAAAACCATCTTCAGGGCCAGTTGCTCCCTTATGTGGAACAGGAGGCCCTTCAGTCACTTGTGGTTTGATTGTCTTGTGCATGGACTACTGCAATGAATGTATTGCCTTTGAAAACTTCTCAGAAGTTGCAGATGATCCAGAATGCAATAGCAATTATGGGTATATCTTATTAGGCCCATATAATATCTTTGCTCCATGAGTTGCAGTGGTTACCAGTATTCTTCCAGATGTAATTCAAAGTGCTAGTTATTTTCTGTGAAGCCCTTCATGGCATACACCTGGTTATCTAAAGGACTGTCTGTCTTCTGTGGCTCTTGCCAAGCATGTACAATTGGGCAAAGTTGTCATTGGCATTCATTAAGCAATGCTACTTGATGGGACATAGGAAATTCTCTGTTGTAGTACTTAAGAAGCATGTACGGCAAACAAGAAGAAATAGGGACAGGAATGAATGGGTGCTGAACAAATGTGGGTTGAATACAAAAATGAATGAACAGTGTGGAAGAAGCATGTAGCTGGTTGTACAAAGAGAATGAATGAGAATCAAATTGCCAAGCAAATATATGAAGGAAGCATGACTGGATCAGGAAGAAAGGAAAGACTCGAGAAAGTTGTGGTTGGATAGAGTTGGTAAGATCCTTAAAAGAGGGAGATTTTAAAAAAAATTAAAGGCAATGTATGAAATTGTGGTATGTGGGTGGGGTAGAAACTAGGATAATTTGCAAGGATGAGGTGGTATAGTACACCGTATTGGTGAAAACTAGATTAAGCTACATTTCCTTTTGTTTTTCTTAAATCATGACTTATTTTCTTTGCCTTACTCTCTTACTCCACTTCTGCAACTGTGCATAATCTGATTACTCCAAAAGGGGAGAACATCATGGTATGTGTGTCTGTGTGTGTGTTTATGTATAGTCCTATTAGGACTTAAAGGTGGGGCTTTATTTTTTGGAAAAAAATAAATACACTAAATACTTCTAATAAAACCTTATATACATTTATACTGCTCCACTGGGGATGTTCAGGGACTCTTGCCCAGTTTCCAGTCAAATTGTTCATCTATTTTCCAAGCCATTTGCTTGCCCTGAGCAACTGTATTTTGACAATGACAGCATAAAGATATGCTACTTTTTATTAGGAATTAATATTCTTTATTACGTTATGTATTATATTTTAAAGACCTGTTTATTAATGCTGCAGGCCACAATTATGTCAGGGAGTACAGTGAGCCTGAATCATGATAACCCTCAGGTTCGCAGCCATCTAGGAAGACAAGCCAGCTTCCAGGAAAGAAGTACTTCAAGGCCACATTATAGCCAGACCACTCGAAGCAACACACTGCCTTCAGATGTGGGGAGAAAGTCCATAGCCCTGAGGAAAATGAAGCAAGAAATGAAAGAAATCATGTCCCCAACTCCTGTGGAGTTACACAAGGTGGTGACCTTTCGATTTCACTTTCTGACTAAGCTTTGCATTATGAAGTATTGTGAAGAAACTGCTTGCTTGATGGGATCTCTGCAAATGCTGAGAAAAGAGTTACAACCTCAACTAATCACAAGCATCACATCCATTATAATGAATAGATTTTGTTGGAAATGTATCCTATTCTTGAACATTATATTGATGAATGGTCATCAATATGTCATCCATTCAAATTACTGTAGATGAATATTAAATAACTGAGACGTTTTTCTATATATTAATTGTGTTTTGACATTTTTCTTGTGAGTGGCCTAGAATCACTAGGTATGAGAGGTAGCTCTATAAATTTCATAGATATAGAGATGATAGATAGATAGATAGATAGATAGATAGATAGATAGATAGATAGATAGATAGATAGATAGATAGATATAGAGGCAGTTTTTTTCCCCTCTAAAAGTAGATGTGGATGTATTTCACTTCACATATTCCCCCAGCAAGGTCACGTAATTGTTAATTATGAAGCATGCAAAATAAAATAAAAGGAAATTGCTTAGTTAATATTGAGTAAACATGTAGATCTCCACATTTGACTTATTGCACCTAGGGATGGAAGGTTACAAGCTCTCCCCTGCCTCTTTCTTCCTAAAAAAAGCCTCTCCCTTCCGGGACACCCAGATTAAGGGAGAGAGAGAGAGACTAACAGTTTTTGTTTTGTTTTTCCTTCTTCTTTGAGGTAAAAGAAAATAGAAGCAGTGCAACATTTTCTTTTTTTTTTAATTAAAGAACTTTATTATTTTTCAAAGTATAGTTAAAATAAAAAATATAGAATATAGAAAAGACAGAGTACAGAACTAAAGAAAAAGAAAAACTATAAAAGTGCAAAGTTAGAAGAAAAAGTGACTTCTGACTTTCTCCAATACAGATATAAATGCCTTTACAAATGTAATCTCTTGCCATTAGTCAAACCTTAGTAACATTATTTCTATAAAATCAAACCATTTAATCATCAAAACCCAAAAACAAAGCTTCATTTTTTTCTGATACAAGCAAATAGTCTAAAAGTGGTTGCCAAGTAGAAACAAATCCAGACACTGTATTTTCTTTTATCAATGCTGCTAACTTGGCCGTTTGGGCCAGTATTGACACATATTTGATGAGTTTTTTAGCATTCTCACAAGTCCACCAAAGATGATAAAAAGTTCCTTCCAACACTTCCAACAAACATTCATTACTCCATTATACATTTTTGACAACTTATCAGGAGTTAAATACCAGCAATACATCTTTTTATAAAAATTCTCTTTTAAGTTATAGCCCAAAGTAAATTTCCAACCTTTGTTTCACATGTTCTCCCATTGCTCCCACATAGTATTATATCCAAGATTCTTAGCCCATCTAATCATACATTAACTTGTTCGTCTTCTAAATTCATTTGTAACAACATCTTATACATCTTTGTAATAACATGTTCATCATTTATACAGAGTTTCATTTCAAATTGAGTTGTTTCACTGACAAATTTAAGATTCTTTTTATCCACTTTAAAACATCCTGACAATTGTGCATATGTAAACCAATGACATGTAAAACCTTCCAACTCTAACTGCTCCCTTGTTTTAAGTTTAGGTTCACCCTCTTCAAAGCTTAACAAATCTTTATAATTTAGCCAGCTTGTTTTCCCATTTTCTCTTCTAACAAATGGTTCTTGAGGTGACAACCACAATGGTACATTAGGAGACAATCTTGCTTTATATTTATGCCAAATCCTCAATATGGCACTCCTAACAAAATGATTTTTAAAATCTTTATTAACTTTATCATACCACAGATAGGTGTGCTACCCAAATCTCAGTTCATGTCCTTCCAGTTGCAATAACTTCCTGTTCCTCAAAGTTATTCATTCCTTCATCCAAAGCAAACAGCAAGCATCAAAATATAATTTTAAGTCAGGTAAACCCAAACCTCCTCGTTCTTTGGCATCTTGTAAAAACTTATATTTAATTCTTGGTTTCTTGCCTTGCCAAATGAACTTGGAAATATCCTTCTGCCATTGTTTAAATGGTAAATCTGTTATCAAAATCGGTATAGTCTGAAAGAGAACAACATCCTAGGCATAACATTCATCTTAATCAGCAGTGCAACATTTTCAATTCAGCAATAAATATTCTGGGTGAATAATAGTTTATATGCATCTGTGGTAGTATTCAGCTTAGAATAACCCTAAGAATACATTTCCAGTATAAACAAAGGGCGGATTAAACTAGCATTCATTCCCAATGTTCAATGGGATTGTTCTTGAGTTGCATATTACTTGTTTTCCAATGTGCTGCTTCAGCAAACCCACTCCCATACTTCCACAGAGATACTTCAGATAAATATATAAATGAGTAAAGAGACAAACAGCTCAAATCACTTTAAATGGTCTGGCATTCAAATTATTTTCACTCCAACTAAATTCAGCATGCAACACAACGTTACAATTCCTATGGGAAAAAAATTATGCTCATCTTCGAAGTGGGAAGGGAACTATAAAATGCATATTTTGAACATCTAGCTAGAAAGAATATAGGTGAGAGAATGCTTATAGTTAGACAAATTTCATGTTTATTTTTTTTTTTTACCTTTTTTTCTTTTAGAAATGGTGGTATGGAAACTTTTTATAATTGCAAGATTATTTTACTTTTATGTTAGTATCTGTTTAGAATTCTTGCAGTATATTATTCCAACAATCAAAATTATCATAAAGATGCCTACTGGTATCTATCCACGGAGATTTAGGAAGAAGTATGTTTTCATCGTAGATAACTGCTTTTTTTCTTGTTGCATTGTAATAAGGTAGAAAAACTTCAGTTAAACATAACTTCCTGATATAGTTAGGCCAGGAAATTATAGTTACCTTTTAAACAAATCAAATTTTATTTAAAACTGAACTTCATTTATGATTACAGCTTGTTCCACATCTGATAAGCACCATTACTGGTTTAGCCATAGCAGGAGATTGTGCTTAAAAGACATTTTCCTATTGCAATGTATTAAAGAAAAGGGTTGTTTGTGTATATAAAAACTGATATAAGATTGTCTTAACAGAGCCATGGTGCAGTCTTTTAGACTCCATAACAAAGCAATGGTATCCACTATGGAATCCTTGGTGTTCTCTGAGCCTGGCTGTTTTCTTGCAGACGTTTTGTTACCCAGCTAGGTAACATCTTCAGCACTGAAGATGCTACCAAGTTGGGTAATGAAATGTCTTCAAGAAAACAACCAGGCTCAGAGAACACCAAGAACTCCACAGTTCAATCTTGAGCTATATATATTCTCTTCTATTGGTATCAACTATCTTTTTTTTGAAAACATAATTATCATAGAATCATAGGGTTGAAAGGGACTATTTGGGCCAGCAAATTCAATCTACTGCACAGCATCGAAATCCAAATTATAGCATCTCTGGCAGGTGACTGCCCGGCTTTCACTTCTACTCATCCAGTGAAAGAGAGCCTACCACCTCTTTCATAATTGGTTCCACCATCGAATTGCTGCAACTGTCAGGATATTTTTTCTAACATATAGTTGGAATATGTTTTCTTATAACTTACATCCATTATTCTGTGACCTGAACTCTGGAACAAAAGAAAACTTGGTTTAATTTTCTTCTACATCATATCTTTTCAGCTATTTAAAGGGTTTAATCATATCAACTTTCAGTTATATTTCCTCAGGGGTACATATATTGAATTTCTTTTATTTTGTCACTAGGATTTATTTTTAGTCCCCTAATGATCCTTCTCTGAACCTGTTCCACTTTTGCTGAATCCTTCTTAAAGTATGTTGCCCAGGACACAATACCCTAGGTGGGTCTGGCTAAACAGAATATAGTGGAATAATTACTTCTAATGATTTAAAAATTATTCTTTTTTTGATGCAACCTAAAACTGTGTTTTCCTTTTATAGCCACATCACACTGGTGACTCTTTGTAATAAAGAGTTTGTAATAAACTACTATTCCAAGATTTTTATACAAATACTGTTACCAGTATCCCTCAGCCCTGTGCCTATGCAGAACTTCGTGTTTCTCTGTTAAATTCCATTGATATTTTCAGCTCATCTCTATAATATATTAATATGATTTTGAATTTTATTCTAGATTATCAGCTATCTCCTCTTTCATACCATCTGCAAACTCAATAATAAAAATTTTAGAGAATAGAGTTCAGGATAAATTTTGTACTACCCCACTCAATTCTTTACTCCAGTTAGATTAGGAATATGCTGAATATGTATTTTGAGTCAGCCATACATTTGCCATGACACTTAGCCCATACTCGTACTTTGTCAGCTGTTTTGCTGAAATTGCAATCTATTATGTCTATGGTACTCCCCTAATCTACCAAGGGAGTTATCTGATTAAAAATGAGATAATATTAATCTGAAAAGACTGGTTCTCTTCTAGAAATTACCAAATTATAGTCAGGTTACTAATAGATTAAACTTGGTACAATCTCCCTTAAGTCTTCCAGATCTTGATGCGAAAAAAGGGATTTTTCATTAATGTAATGAAAAGGGGTAAGGAAAGGAAGTAAATGGAAAATACCAGAAACCATTGCTCATGCTTGGCCTATGAGAAAATGTGGGAAGGTTGGGCAGAAAAGAGTCACTTCCCTGATATGGGCAGCCATATAAATTTGATAAACAAAGTCATGAGGAATGTTCCTTATTGCCCACAGATAACTTTATACAAGGATTCCAACATGGAGGACTTTGGATTCAGTGTCTCAGATGGCTTATTGGAAAAAGGTGTATATGTTAAAAATATTCGGCCAGATGGACCTGGAGATGTGGGTGGTTTGAAGCCATATGACAGACTACTACAGGTAGTGTGAAACATTATATAATTGTGAACCCAGTTAATAGAGGGAAATCATTTAGTAAATGTGCATGGTTTATGTTAAGCAAACATTTAGGCAGTTAAGCTCAACATTCAGACATTTGAGGATATGAAGTTGTATAAATTTAATTCTGCTTTTTCATTCACTTACTTTGTAAGCCAAATAAGGGAAATTGCACTTTGGAAGATTCCAACCGACTCATGAACAGGATAGGTACAAATGTCATTAAATATCTGGTGAGTGCTTTTTTTTGGTCAAAAACAAAAAGGAGATAAAGTAATTTAACTATGAATTGAGCGGTCTTATTTGATGAAAAGGATAAAAGAAACTGTAAAAAAGAAAGGAACAAGTAGGAGATATATATGAGACTGTAGATGTAGCTGATGAAAAGCTGCATTCCTTTGCAGATTAATCTGAAGATTAGTTATTGTTTAGGTGGGGCTATTTTTCCAGTGAATTTTAATCCCTTTTTGGAACACCTGAATAAGGTGTTTATTTCTCTTTTCTTTCCTTACCTATTTATCAGATCCCCTTGCCTAATCTCCACCGTTTCGTTTCCCCTTTCTCTTATCTACCCTTCCCAATACAGCTACCCTTATTCTGTGGCCTGTCTCCATCCTGTTTTTTCCTTATTTTTCTGCTTTCTGCTAAAAGGAGGGAGGAGAACGTTACTATGTATGTGTATTTTTGTGCGAGAAAGCTGTTACTGTGTGTGAGAGAGAATAGCTGGTAGATGCGGATAGAGATAATTTTCTAAATAGAGTTCCTTATTTTAGGCAATTCATTTATATTGATAATTAATTCATTTTTTAAAATTGTCAAAGCCTGTCATTTTGGGGAGTGTGGCTTCTGACATGTATACAAGTATGTATGTATATATGTAAATGCACATACAGGTGTGACCCACTGGGTAGGGGGAAATCTCCAGAAAGATTTCAACTAAATCTGGCAGTTTCTCTAAAACACCAGGAGCCCTTGTGCAGTGGAATTATAGAAATGTTGGAAATGAATGAATGAATGAACGAGGCAGGGAAGGTGATTATTGCATAGGATTTTTGTTTATTATTTTTTGTTGTCTTCCTTGGGGGGGTGGAATAGTCCTAAATAGTCCTAAATTGAAGATTATTTATATAAATTCAGTAGTCTCTGCTGCGTGACTGCAACCCTGTGTTTATTTTCTTGACACAGTACTACTGAACACTGTGAGATGGACTTCTGAATCAAGTTAGATAGAATGAGGAAAAATCAAACTTATTGGCTTACAAGATTACATTCAATTTAATTCAATCTCTTGCAAATATTTTCTTCTTCACCTCAAGCTGTTTATTCATCTGGTCCTAAACTGTGTTATATTATCCTTGAACTAAGGAATACGTAAGACCATCTTTTATTAGCTGGCTTGACTTGTCTTGTGTTTAAAACTTTTTTTTTTTCCTTTTCAGGTAAATCATGTTCGAACAAGAGACTTTGACTGCTGCCTAGTTGTACCCCTAATAGCAGAGTCTGGTAATAAATTAGAACTTGTTATTAGTCGCAACCCTTTAGCTTCTCAAAAGTTGAGCTCAGAGCAACAGACTTTTCCAGCAGGGGAATGGAGCCATCAAAACAACGCCTTCCTTCAACAAAGCGGACATAACACTGGTTCAGAGATGAAATGGGAACCTATGAACACTTTATAGCCAAAAACTGTATCAGTCCAAGAGATTTAAATGGTGCTATTTTTTTTAAGATGTCCAATAACACTGGAAACACAGATACTATCTAACATTGAGAAGCACACAGGGGAGGTTCTGATTATTTCTCAAGGCTCGTTCTTTGCTGCTTTCTTCCCAGTTGAGTTTTCTTCTCAGTTTTTATAACCACAAATAGTGCCATTTCAAATTGAACTGAACATGCAAAAGAAATTAATGATGAAAGTAATTTTTTTTATGTAGATTAATCAAAAGAAACATGTAAATGAAAGTTAGCTCTTTTCAACCCCCATCAAGTCTGAAAAGCATATCCCCAACTTGGAAAGTATGTTTTTTTTTCAAAAATTTATATTAAAAGATTAGCTAATTGAACAAAGGAATCTCAAAATATTACTACTGTGCCCAAACGATTATTGTATCATAGTTATTGCTGTTTAATGAAGTGTACATCTGTTACCTCTGCTAAACAAAAAAAAGGGGGGGGACCAAAAACTGTTAGTTGTTTTGCAACCATTTTAGCAAAGGTGCACACAGGATCCTGGAGGGTAAAACTTTACATTCTGTTATAATATGATTTATTAGGAATTATATTATTCCCTATGCAATGATATACTGAATAGGATATGTCATGCAACCTATATGGATTTCTCACTTTAGGTATTTGGAACTTGTAATGAATTTCTGTTTTAAAACAGTAAATAAGTTTTGGTGAAACTTAAAGTTTAATAAGATAAACATTCAATTAGTTTTTTTTTCTTAACTGAATTCCGGTAGCAAAATAACACTGATGCAAAAACATATGAACTGCTGTGTTTAGGGAACACATATATAAATAAACTTGTACAGCTACACAGGATTCTTTTTTAAAATTAAAATAATTGGTATGTGCATTGATTTAAAATATCTATTTAAATAGCTTTGTTGGAGCTTTCATTGACTCTGCCATTTTGAAAACTTGATTTTAAAATTGTAAATATGTTTTACCCACACATTCCCAAATTCTGCCCTGTTTCCCATTCAAAGCAATAAATGCTGCTAGTTACTTTTGAGACCCACCAGCAGCTGCTTTGGTTTGTTCACTGTATTGTCTTGATAATTAATGTTGCTTAGTGACTGGAAAGACACCAGATTTTCTGTTATAACTATAGAACCTTTATGTCTTACCACAATTTTGTTTGTCTCTTTGAATTGTCAAAATACCCATAATATTCTTTTTATTCACCTATTAGGGAACAAGCTTCTATGCCCTATACACTCACATGACATGTTTGCATATTCCAGCACTGCCAAAAAGAAAAAAAATCATTTAAATGAAATTGAAACCCATACCATGAACCACTTAATATGTATTTTTATTTGTAACAATGAGTATTAAACTAAAGTATTTTTGTACAAATTTAATACTTTAATAGCATGATATTTATCATCTATGTATGGTTTCTGGGAACTCAAATTGTTAAAAATTTGTATGGAAAATGTAAAAAAATCCAATAAACAGATTTAAAGACAATAGTCTGGATCCTAAAAGTACAAGCAGAGGAAAGATTGTGGAACGTGAGCTCCTTTAACACTACAGGAGAGTGAAAATGGGCAAAAATTGAGTCAAGGGAACTTGCAAAAGTGGAGCTGCAAACTTGATATTATCATAAAATGTAAGACTTTATTTAAACAGCTATATAGGGAAATACTCTGCAACACTGGGCAGGGCAGATCTTGAAAAAAGGACTGTTTCACTCTATCAATCCAAATTATGTGTTCATTATTCAGCTCTACAAAATTTAAGATTTAGTGCAACAAATACAATGCATATAGAAAAGCCCTTCCTTTCTTAAGCTTTCAAAAACTATATAGATGTTACATTACATCATGCCTCTATGAGGTTTTATGTGAGTTCCACCTTCCTGGGGGGGGGGGGCATTTCTCTATTTTTACACATTGTATGATGTTTTTACTTGGATTGACCACTAGGAGGCAGCACCTGGCCAGTTTCATCTTTACTTGGAACTTATCAGGTGTATGTAGCCACATGTAACTGTATAATAGTTATCCAAAGTACAATGGCCTGTGAGTTTAATTCCCAGTAGAGAATTAAAAACTGTGGCTAAATATGCCTCGACAAAAGAACTGCCTCCTGGTAGTCAATTTAAGTAAGTGCAGTGCAGAAAACCAAATTTGGATTATTTCAGTTGATTTATTTTTTGCAAGTAAATACCAAAATACAGTGAAGCCACATTACAAGAGACCATTTCATGGAAGCAGATGTCAGTTACTATTGTTATAAGAATTATTTTAATGAAGAGAATTATCTGAGAAACTCTGAGAAATAATCTGTTTAGGGAGAAGATTACTGACAAATGCCTAGTAATATCTTCAAGAAGTTGCTACAAAATGATAAATGGAATTACCCTTATTCTCTCCTCTCTCTTCCCATGAGAAATGTAGATATACAGCATGCAACTATAAATTATATGGTAAACTAACTTGCTTGGTATGTATGTATGGAGCTTCTTAACGTGGACATTTTTAACATTTGTGAAGTCTTTTAAAAAGTACATTTAAAGACAAAATCAATTCTTTTTGTTTAATCAAGCAGTCCATGTGATTTTTCACAATATTTTAAAAAGCTCTTATATGAAAAACAAAAAGAGAAAAGGAAGCAGAATACCTGACTGAATAATACACTAGTTAAGATTGAAAGAATTGCATGATATTGGCATTCCTCAGGATCAAACTTCAAATCTGTTCCAAGGGAAAAAGAATTCTCCTGAGATGGTAACAAAACAGATTTTTTTTTTAAAATTCATGCATTAAGACCTGATTCTAATTGATCAAATTGCTTTAAATTCTGAGTATGCACCTTGTTGCTACCAGCCTTCTCTGATTTTTGGTAACCTACAATAAAAACGTTAAAGATTGGATAATGTAGGAAAAGTAGAGGGAGGGGAACCATATATAAAAAAAGATAGATTGGGTTAATCATAATTTGATTTTTATACAGGCTGCATCTACTTCTCCTTCACCCTGCTGACATGTAGTCCTCAACCAAGACAGGTGATGCACCTGTGTTTTAAATGAACATTAAAAATATAATCTTCATTGCAATCCTGAAGACAAAAAATGTTTCCTCTTCCCTTCTCTATCATATTATCCTTGAGCACTGGGAATATGCTTAGAGGCCCTGCCATTACTTTTAAGTGCTGCTCTGTTAATCCCTCCTCAAGAGATTGTGAAAGACCGACTAGTTCACGCATCGGTAGCTGAAAAAGGACGGAAACAGGGCTGCTGAATATGATAACAGATAAAAGTTCCAACCTTAGGAAGTCTTTCTATTTTAGAAGCAGGCAATGGCAAACCACTTCTGAAAATCCTTGCCAAGAAAACTGCAGGGACTAGGCCAGGCAGTCACCAGAAGTCAACAGTGTTGACTCGAAGGCATGGAAGGAAAGGAAAGATTAAAGCCAAGACAGCAACTTACCTTCAGTTCTTACCTAGAGCCTACTTTATTCACAAAAAAACTAATGCCATAGCAATCAGACAATACAAACTTTTCAAAAATTAAACAATGTATTGAGGCTTTGCTGACTGGATTTTTTTCTGTGTAGTGATTTTACTTGACAAAGAATCCTATAATTTCAAGAGCTGTTGGTGTTTAAGGGCTTTTTAATTGTCTAAATGAATTTAAATTCAAGACACAGAAGAGAATAGCTCATTTAATTTTGATTCATTACAATGCTAGATTCAGATTCCCCCCCTTAGAATTTCCTAACTACTGACTACTTGAATCAATTTCTCAAAGCCATACCAACTCCATTTGCCATCTGCATATTTTGATTCCTGAAAAAAATCCTTGCCACAGAAGAGGAAGATGGGGAGGCAGCAGTGGGGGTCACTGTTTGCAGAGCTTGATCTACTGTAAGAGGCAAATGACACCACCACTGGCCGGAAGAAAGTCTTCTCAAGGCCTGGATGGGATACTGGACAGACACGTTCCTACTAGTAAAAAATAAATCTTAATAGTAATTATATCCTCAATAATAGAGACTCAGCAACATTAGCATTGTGCCAATACTAGCAATCACTGTCGGAACCCTGAAAAACACATTGAGGAAGAACTCTGGAATAAAGCCATTTCAAAGTAGCTTTACAGTAAATTACTATATCCACACATTCTTCCTCCCCTCCCTTCCCCTCCCCTCCCCTCGTCTCCCCTCTCCTTCTATCATTCTGCCTTAAGAATATTTTTGTCAAAGAAAAAACATCTTTACTGTTATTTCTGCTCTTTAAACATACCAGGTTTTTCTGAAAATGCATTTTTGAGAAGTTAATAGTTCAGACTTATTCTCAGCTTTTCATTTCCACACCAGACCCATAGCTTCAGTAAAATATTCATTCTAAATGTACTTCCTATAAAAGATGTTTAATTATTAAACTATATTTTGGGACATCTGATAACTCTCTCACAATCCAGTCCGAGAGCCAAACCGGATATGGTGGGTAAGTAATAAGCTTCGACTTTGCACAAATCATTCTCTTTCAGCCAAATCTATTTCACTGTATTATTGTGGGGAAGATTTGAAGGAGGAAATGCTAAAATGAGAACTCAATCATTACCCTCTGCAAATTAATAGTCCTATCTCAACTTCAGAAATGTTCTTTTTTTACTGATACATGTTAGTATTTGCTTAAAGGTGTTCAGCTATTTAAATTCTAAGACTTCCACCTAATTACCTGAAATATGGGAATAGTTCTGGCCCAAGCAAGCTTTTTCTAACATTTTCACAATATGTAATATTTGCAATATACTCATGTCCATCAGGATACTTACTATCAAGGTGTGACAACCTACAATTTTGTTTTCCTATAAATTCAATGTTTAAATTCTTTTTAACAAGATGGCAGACAATATTTAATGATCAGCTAGTTGGATTCTTATTTGTGACATGTCTATTATGATTATAAAATAGATATACAAGGAGATTTTGCTCATGGTGGTTTCTGCTCAGTATGTGAAGCACAGGAAGAGATGCTCCTCCACTCTCTTACCATTTTTTTTATCCAACATTACTGAATGACATCTGGAATAATTATGTTTTTATTTCTTCGAAGTGTAATTCCACAGTATCTACTACAATATGTCTTTTTTTTTTAGTCTGCTCAGTCTTCTCCAATTCTTGGAGATTGCCTGGACAAGTCCCTGCAGTTTTCTTGGCAAGATTTTCAGAAGTGGTTTGTCACTGCCATCTTCCTAGGGCTGAAAGAGAGTGGCTGGCCCAAGGTTACCCAGCTGGCTTTGTGCCTAAAGAGGGACTAGAACTCGTGGTCTCCTGGTTTCTAGCCCAGTGCCTTAACCATTACACCAAACTGGCTCTCTCAATATACCTAGCACTTCAAGAAATAATGTCTATTTCCTGAGGGATTTTGCTAAACTTAAAAAAAAAGTGGGGCTTTGACAGTGTGGTCATAGTCACCATACTGAGACTTCGACACACACATACTTCTGCTGCAGACACTCTGACTTCTGTGATCCAAAAGAAAAGATTCCAAGGCTACAGAGAATCCTAGAAGCCAAGGTTGCCAAGCTCTGGCAGATATACACATCTGCAAGTTTCAGAAATGACATGATTGACATCCACAACAAAAAAACATAGACAGTCCTTCCTTTTCTGTCCCCAGTAAGAACAGTCCATTGAAGGCTTTGTATGCTCAGTTGTCAAAGAGTGCTGACTGGCAAATGATGGGAAGGAAGATTGGAAATTAATGAAATGTCTAGAACAGGAGCCATTATTATCTGATTTCAGTATTTTAAATTGGCATATGTAATACAACTAAACTAATTTAAAAAACACACACACCAACATATACACATTTTATAGAGATTATATAAGTTTAGTACTCTTGTCTACATGGCTCCTGTGCCTTTTAGCGCCATTTTGATTCTTTTTTTTCCAACTAGGTTGTCCTTGGTTCTGTTAAATTAATTGGCAGAAGAACCCCATGTGGCTTTATTTACTTGTCCTTGTGATATTAACCACATTAGCTCTGGCATTAATAAACCACAAACAAAATCACACAGTCCCCAAGATCACCTTTTTTTTTCATTCTCATGTCAGATTTAAACAGCAGTGAAGGGAATAAAACTGCCTATGTGGTGATGGGAACGAGACATTGATGAAAAGCATCAAAACAATGAAGATGATAACTTTGAATATCAGAGCATATTTCACAACCCATGGGTTACTTGCTACTGCAAGTTTTGCGTTTCTTTAGCAACTTGATTTACCAATTGGACTCTGAGAAACTAAATGTGCTGCCTCATACTTAAAAGCAGAAGTGCACATATGGGCTTTTTTTGCTTCGGAGAGTTGCCCTTTTGTAATATGGGATGGTGATGGTGATGGTGATGTCATAATTGTACCAGAGTGAGTGGAGCTAGCATTTTTGCCCTATTCCTTGGGGAATGAGTTGGGTGAAGTAAAGGGACATCCATTTTAACCTTAACTCTGCCCATACAAAGCTCTGGCTGCTTTTTAGGCCTCTCCCGCTCCAGGGGTAGGGGTCCACATTTAGTCTTCAGGCCACAGTTTGCACACCTATATCAAAATAATAATTTAATAATAAATGCTACTTTATTTAAACGATTTATATAGCTGCCCATTTCACTTTTGTAACTCTTGTTAAAAACATAACAATAAAACTGAAGAAATGTAGAAAAATAAGCACCTAGATAATATAATGTCGCTGTGGTCCTCCAAAAACTTACATTGTACAAGCCATTACAACTGGGCTCACATAGCATCCCAGCTCAATGCCTGAGGAAGTAGCCAAACACCCTGTATATAAAGTGACACGTATGGCAGTACTGTTGGCTGCAAAAATCAAGATGACTGTTAGCTGGCAGCAAATAACAAGAACTGACTGCACATCTTTGCAGCATCTAATGATTTTTATGCCTTGAGGCACATCAGCAGCTGGATGTCCTTTCAGCTTTAATCCAGGAACATAATAAACCCTATTGCTATTTACTTGCCCTCTACTACTCCCCAGTTGTTTACTGGATGCCTTCCAACCTGGGAAGCTCATCCTTTTCAGTGTGGTGTTGTCAGTGTCTTTGTGGTGAATATCCATTAGTTTTCTTGGCTGAATATTGCTGTGGGTTGCCTTTTCTTCTCCAATGGATCATGTTTAGCCTGATCCTTCATTTATGAGCTGCTCATCATGGGTAACCTTTCTGGGAATGTGAACTCCTCATGGTATCATTGGGATGTACAAACCCTTTAATCACAGTCCATGAGGGTGAGATCTAGCATTATCCCACCCAAATTAATTGACCAGGCTCCAGTGAGACCCAATAGCCCACAATTTTGTTTGTCATGAAGATACTTTTATTCTTTGCATCTCTGATATAAACATAAACCATGAAACTGAGTGCATTTTTAAAAATGGATTTTAAATGCTTCCCTTTATCTGTTATATTGATATACAGCATAAATAACTGGTTAATGCTACACTCCACTGAATGTTCTGAGTAAGACTTGCAGCAGAGTTCATTCATAATTTTGTAGTCTTTCCTGTAATATAAGAAAAAAAAATCAATATTTAGTTTAAGTTTAAATATATCCAAAGATTCAGAATAATGAAAGCCAAGTAATTTTTGGTTACAGTCTTTGACTAACTACAGACAAAACAACAACTTGATCCATGCTAGTAAATAGTTTTCTGAGATATTGGCTTAAATTAAAAGGAAATGTTCTTACTGTAAATTTGATTCTGTAAGACTTCCAAAGGATGCTCTCTGTTTCAAGATGGTTCTACCTTCTGAACCAAGTAGGCAGGTTCCAATCTAAGATCCTCCAGGGATAGGATTAGTCTTGTTTTCCAGACCAGAATGGGCATTAAAAAATAAAAAATAAAATAAACAAAAAATGATGCCCCAAGCCAGGAGGTAAAAATTCTGTGGAAAGATGCCAGACAGCAGGAAAGCCCCAAGAGTAAAAGAAGAAAGGAAAGGAAGAGGCATCATGAACCCCTCACACATAAGGCTGGGGAAGAAGCCATGAAGGTCAAAATGTCCATACTACATTAAAAAGCGGAGTGTGTCAACTGCTCCCCAGATGACTCAGAGAATAGAAATTCACAGTAAAGCCTTTCTTGCTTTCTCTTGAGTCTCCCAGAGGACATTCTCCATCTCTGGATATGACATTCAATATATGATAAGGGTGGGCTCCAAGAATTACTTTATAAAGAATTCACTTGCCAATAGCTGTGTTGATGTACATCATTACTGAACACTCTCTCCAGCCTTTTTATCTCCGGTGTGGCCAATTAGGAAAATGAAAAGTAATAACAAACAGCATTCCCATGGGAAAGTGAAAGCAAATCGATCAGAACTCCAGTCCACAGCTTCAACGAAGAGAAAGTTTTATATTCCTCAAAAATCGCTTTAATAAAAATAAAAAATAAAACCCCCAAATTTCTTTAAATCTCAGTTTAACAAATTATATATAAAAAGCCAAAATACCAAGTTAATAATTTTCAAAAATAATGAGAGTCACCAAGAGATTCCGCATTTCTTTGTTGCAGAAAGCCTCTCTTTGGTAAAATTCAAACAAAAAAACCCTTAGTGCTGTAGGAATGGGGTGGGCAGCTTTAAGATCCATTTTGGCTTCAGAGCAGCTTGGGAAGAAGATGATGGCCCCGCCTCCCAGTTGATCGCTTACCAGTTGATCGCGAAACACCGTTTTGCAGTCTTCTGGCTGTGACCAGATGTCTGGAGAACACATGGGGTGATTCCTGGGGTTCTCCTTAATCCGGAGAATACTTCTGGGCTCCAAGGAAGCCTGACTGAGCCCAAGAGAAAAGCCACTCTGACAGGTCAGCCCAAAGACGGTGGGAAAAAACAGCTCAATCTGCCATTCTCCCCATCAGAAGTCCATCGCTACCTATTTTCTAATGTTTAAGGAACATACACTTTTAACTGGTTTAAGGAACTGTTTTCCAGATGTATCACAAAAAGTGGCTTTTCAGATATTCTAGTGGGGTGGATGCTGTCTAGGCACTGTTGGTATAACAAAGTTTGAATCAAAATGTTGAGAAAGTAAGGTGAGCTGATAATGCTACCAATTTTTTTTATAAACATCTATATCACAGAGATTAGTTTAAACCAGAGGGATGTAATTTCCATGAACTCAAGGACTGCACCAGGTTTTGAAAAGTATGTCCAACTAGCTCAGGAAGAGCAAGTGTGCAGGAAATTTATGCTTACCAACCCACTTATGGGTTGCTATAGTGAAGAATTTATAGCTGTAGTGTGCAAAACACAGCTACTAGAACCTTGTACCCCCTTTGAACTGGTGCCAAGCACTGGAAGAAGCAGCTGGCCAGCTTTGCAGTGTTTCTCACACAAAGATGTTGCTGCTACTGTAACACTCAATTGGTCCATAGCTTGAAGCCAGATACTAGAAGACTACTCAGGCAGTATTGTGGATACACAATTGTATCCATTAGTTGGACATTGAGAAGCTTATAATATTGGCAGCCTTCCCTTCTTCTTAGGGGTGTTATATAGTCAATCTGGTTCAATTTAGGCAAACCAGTTGTTAATTTATTTCTTCCTTTCCTCCTGGGCATCTTCCTAAAGGGCACCATGTTGGGTCCTGGCACTGAGCCTGTGCATCCAATCCAGGAAATGTCTCTTCTATATCTTGTGTGTATGCATACACATGCTTACGTGTAGTCATAACAAATTATCATTGGAACTGGTTGCTGCATGACTTAGATAACATCGTTCTCTATTTCCCCATAAAGCTTCTTCCTATTTTGTGGAAGATAACAAAGGAGTAAAGGAAAAGAGATATGAGATAGAGAGGAGAGCTTTTACTTTTTTAAAAAAATAGGAAGTGGGGGAGGGGGGCTCCTCGGTATGCCAGCCAGATCCAATTCTAGGCAAGGCTGGGAGGCAGGACAGATCCATCTTCTGGACAGGACATTTGAGAATGGACCCCACCTACCTTTTCTAGAAGGAGGTGCCATCCAGAGGTAGAGAATGCAATCCAGAAATCAAAGGAAAATGAGCAATAACTGCATTAACTAGGAAGAAAGAACTGATAGCATTTCTTCTGTTAAACTCTAGGACACTTTTATTTTGGAGGTATTATAGAACCTTTCATGGAAGATACCACCATTACCATTACAACTGGGTCTCTGTTGCTTACAAAAGCTCTCTGTATAGCAATGGGAAATATGTTCCAAGGAAGATCTAAAATGTTAAGGTTTTAAAATAGATCTCTTAAAATTATTATTGAAAACACAATGTTATAATTGTATCAGGGAAAAACCATCATTTTCCCAACTGTATTGATATCAGGTCTATGTAATGCAGAGAATACAATACTCAGCTTTTCCTAATGCAACCTACTGTGCGACTTTTTATGCAGAAACTGGTCAGGAAAAGTACAGGCACCAAAAATGACAAGGCCTATCTCACTTTGGTTTTGGATACAGAGCAGACACGGGGAACCTGTCACCTACAAGATACTGCAATTCCAACCGGCAGGGCAAATGTTGGGGGGAGCTTTAGATTTTTTTTTTTTAATGTTGCTAGTGGAAGCCTTTTTCATGGCCTTTCTGACTCCTAGTAGATTATAACCTGAATCCTACCACATTATACCTGAATTCTAGTGTATAGTGAATTCTTCTGAATTCTTCTGACTCCTAGTTGTCATGTTCGTATATTAACCTACTTCTAACATTGTTCCATTCATTATCATATTTTCTGAAACATCTACACCCTTCTGAACCTAATTCTACCAACCTCATGTCAATTTCCTCTCAGAGATCAGTTTAAAAGTTGCCCTACCACCTTTTTGATGCTATGCTGTAGCAGCCTGGTTCAAGTGGAACCGGTCTCTCTGTACAAATTCAGCTCATCCCAAAACATTCCTAGTGCTAAAAAAGCTATACCTTCTCACCTGAGCCTAGCATCTTATTCACATATTGCCACTCCCTGCTTATCAAGCTGGCCCTATGTGTAAAACAGGTAGCATTTCTAAACTCTCTACCTTGTCAGTCCCGAATTTCAGCCTGCTACCTACAAACCTAGATTCGGCTTCCAAGACTGGCTGAGTACATTTTACAATATCATTGGTGTCCACATGGCCTATGGTTTCTGCCTCCTCAGCAGTATTTGGCAGCTTATCTAGATGGCTCATGATGTCCACAACCTATGTACCAGGCAGACAAATCATCACATAATCTAAATATCTGCCACAATCCCATACATCTGTGTGACTGAATTACCCATAGCCAAAAGGTCTGTAGCCGCCTGCCCCAACCAATGCCATTTCCCCATCCACAGATAGAATGCTACAGGCACGGGGGTCAATCAAAATGGACTGGTATTGCAAGCTTCCAGCTATATCATTGGTTCAACAAGGGGCTCATTCACCCCAGTACCAGGATTATACCTGAATATTCAAGGACTTCCTTCCAAATCACATTGCATATGAACAATATTATGTTTACTACATGAGTAGGGCAATAGGTCAGGCTATATAAAATTCCAAAGGTGAATTCCTAAAGTTTAATGCAATTTCATTAGAAAATCAGATTCAATGCTAACTAATATAGTGAATGAAGAAATTGTGATGTATTAGTTTATGAGATGGTAATTCATAAACTCAAGGTAATACTAAATAAATCTTTCTGTAATTTATGGGAAATAAGATTCCTACCTCATAAATTCAGAAGAATTACTCTATCTCCAAGATGCCAGTAAGATGTGCACATGTCTCATTCCATTGACACTTATATTAGCTTAACATTATAGGAGAGACCTCTCAAAATAACGTCCTAGAATTATAGTTTTGGATCTGACATACAAAATAAATCTAGTAGCTGTAAAGTTAGAGGTCAACTGAATTGATGTTAGAAGTTTGAGAAGAGCAGTCATGCATTCCAAAGTGCTTGTATAAATTCAAAGGCATCATGCAAAATATGCCTGTTGGTTTTCCAATTTCCCTAACATAAAAAGTATAAATCTTACACAGATTATCTTCCAGTAAACAAATCTCATCTCATGCCCAAAATGTAAGAGGTCAGAGAACTTGGAATCTTCTCATCTCTGTATTTGGCAGAGGCTCTAACATGTTCTGGGGTGACCCAACAGCTGGAGTGGAGGCATTGACTCCATAAAACTGATATCAGAGATGTGGGATCATGACTCTGCTGTCTTCTCTGCCCCTGTCATTAACCAACATCTCAAATAAGACCATTCATCATCACTGATTTATTTTACCATGGCAAGGTTTCATTCCTCATTAATTCATTCATTTGGCAGACAGCTTTCAGCCCTGTGTATCAGAGATGGGCAGCTGAATCCAAAATAGAGAAAATAGCCAGGATAAACTGCATTGACAGTAGGCTAGCTGAAGTGTTGCTGATCCTAAGCTTATTATTTCCATGTTTGTGTAGTTTACATCCTACATCCTCTTCCTCATCCTTTGGCATGAGATTAGATTTCTTTAGGTTTCAGAGAGTTACGTAGAAGATAATTGGGCTAAGACTCATTGGAAAATTGTTTCAGACTAATTAGGATTGTCTGCAGCCAAGTCTTGTTTTCATTCAGTAATTACTGAAAGCCTCCGGCCATGACCATTTATTACATTGAAATATATAGTATTTCACAGCATGTTAACAATAATTCTGAAACATTAGATCATGTCATACAAATGCACCCAATTAATATTACAGTAGAATACTGATTAGTTATTTCTACAGAGCTCTTAAAGTCCATCTCTAAAAAGATAGCGACAATTATATAATCGTATTGATTCATTGATATTCTAATGAGACAAATGGGGAGTAATCTAGTATTTTATGGACAAAAATTATTAATTTTCTTCTCACACTTTTCATTGCTTGATTTCAAAATGGCATTTTAAAACTTTCGATTCAGTCCAGCCACAGTTAAGAACTTGAAATTCCAATTTTGGAATATTTAATATACGAAAATGCAACTATAGTCTTACTTATTTAGAAATAAGTCCTATGTTAAATGGGACTTATTCCCAACAGATGGCAGTACCTAGCCAATCCTGGCTGATCTTGAAATCTATGGAGGTTTAATCCTGACTAGTACTTGCATGGGAGACTACCTGAGAATTACAGAGTTATTGGCTAGACTGGGAGTCCAAAAAACATCCTAGAAGAAGGTACTGACAAATCATGACCCTAATTTTGCCAGGAAAACTCCTTGGAGGACAATCACCAGGTACTAATGTCAACTCAAAAACATCATACATTTACTACCCAATAGTGAATGCTTATTACATCAAAATTTTGCAACCTCTGGATTTCCTCCATGCTTTACAAAATACTATTCCACTTCTGAAGATGTCTCATGCTATCAGACATTTCCCAAATTTCCTTAATTTAGTTTCCCAGCCCCAATATGTAACAAGGAATGTAGCCAGCCTTTAATATAGATCTGATTTTTTTTCCTGAATGAACATTGTATATTGGCTACTTCTCTTTTAATTTCCTAAAAAATGCTACTGCCATGATCATGTAATAACTGACCAGTCTCTCATATTTATTTTTATTCTTCTGTTAGCACAAGAGTTCTTGATTTAGTGTAGAAATTCCCATATAACTTATCCATACGCTACCACAGGTATTTTTGCTGTCCCAAATTTAATGCAAAACAATTCAATCTTTACTCTTGCCTGTCTGATTTTTATTTATTTATTTATTTTTCAAATTTTAATATAGTTTTATAATCCTGTGATTTTAAATAGTCATAAGGCATTCTGATTAGTGACCAAGCTCTATTACAGAAGGATAGAAATCTCTATAAAATAAATAAAATAAAAATAATAAGAATTTTTACACTGCCAGTGTGGGAAGGGGGTCTTTAACCTTTGTACCTGCTGCAATTCCAATGGTATTATTTCCCTATGTCCACTCCCATACAGACACGCAGAAACACACATAAGCAGTACGTACTGGGAAATAAACTCCAGTTGGGAAGAGTAAACGAAGCTTGGGTTGCAATGGGAAACAAAGTTACAGGTCCATATATTTTAAATGCAATATAATGATCTCTTATGCAGCTCAGGCCACAATTTATAGTATTTCCACCAGTATAAATCAGTATTTCCCATATCAAAATAATAATCAAGGAAAACACTTTGCACTTTGTTAAGATCCTGATGCCAAGAATAAAGCTTTTTTAAAATGATATCCTTGTTTTCAGCCAGAATATGGCAGTCAAAGCTTCTTGCAGTCAAAGCTGAACACAAGATACAATATCGGCACAATGCAATAAAGAAAATCACACTGATAATCATGTCCTTTCTTAAAATGAAATTCTTCACACTTAAAAATTTGAACCCAGCTAGCCAGATAGACCTACTGGGGACAAGAAACCAGACTGGCCTGCGGTAGTTATTATGTTTACTCTAATTCTAGAATGGAGGAGGCTCAAAAGCACCAAAATTCATTTTGGCTTAAAACGAATATTAAGGAAATATTGATTTGAATAGATATTGTCATTTGTTAATTCAGTTCAAATACAAGCCCAATTTTCAAAAAGTTAATCCAAACTGCTCTAGCAGAGTTTTCCATGTTCAACAGCTAAGGTAAGTTTTGAACAGACAGCAGGAAGCACTACAACTAGTAGATATTTCATGCCAAATAAACTCTGTCACTATTGATAGGAGTACAAACATTTGCATTTTAAAGTCAGACAATCCCTATAAAAATATACTTTTGCATGTTAGCTTAATATTTAACCACTCTATAGTGATTTAAATGAAATAAAATAATAAAGCAGAGAATCATTTGCTAAAAAATGATTTCACTGTTATAGTTAATAGAAACGATTTCCTACTCATGCTTCATTAATATTTTGTTTGTTAAAAAAAGTAGTCTAATTTTAATATTCCCTTTTGCTATGCAGAAGTTTTGATAGATCATAAAATAATGATCGAGAAGTCTAAATATATTCCTGTGGTCAAAGCTACATTTGGAATTACAGGGATTTTTTTCCCTTCCCTCCCAGTATTTCCCAGACTATTTCTTCTGTATACCTTCTCCCATTATACTCCACCATCTTTGTGTGTGTGTGTCTCTGTGTGTGTGTGTGTCTTCTAGTCAGTCTTGACTCCTGGTGACTACATGGACAAGTCCCTGCAGTTTTCTTGGCAATATTTCCAAAGTGGTTTGCCATTGCCTCCTTCCTCGGGCTGAGAGGTGACTGGCCCAAGGTCACTCAGCTGGCTTTGTGCCCAAGGCAGAACTAGAACTCACAGTCTCCCAGCTTCTAGCCTGATGCCTTAACCACTACACCAAACCTTTACTATCCTTTACTAACCTTTATTATACCTTAAAATTCCCTTCTCACCCATATGAGTGGTATGTGTCTTCCTCAACCTCGGGTCCTCTACCAGAGGCCTGGGAGTTTGAGGGTTCTGCGCAGTATCTTATCTGTTCCTAGCACTGCACTCTTCTGGACAGAAAGCTCTGATGTTGTTCCTGGGATCTGTTGGAGCCACTCTCCCAGCTTGGGAGTCACAGCCCCAAGTGCCCCTACCACCACTGGGACCACTTTGGCCTTCACCTTCCACATCCTTTCTAATTCCTCCTTGAGGCCCTGGTACTTCTCCAGCTTCTCATACTCTTTCTTCCTGGTATTGCTGTCACTTGGCACTGCTACATCAAATTGGGCAATAATTATTTAAAGCAGGGATGGAGAACCTGAGGTTCTCAGATGCTTACAGACGCTTATCAGTACCAGTAGTATAGCCAGGGATCTGAAATGATGTGCATTCTAATTCACATCTTCAAGTTGTCAAGGTTGAGAAATGCTGCTATGAAGAATGGGCATTCTGTTACTAAGCTGCATGGAAACAACTTACTGGAAAACTTCCTTGCAAATGATAATTTCTAATTAGATATCATCCTTGTTTTTCAGAACATTTTATGCTGGCCTACAAAGTTACAGAAGGATGATTACTGAACAGCTGAAATTTGGTTATTAATAGCTAGGGCACTATTGTAATTCAATGTATTATTTATTGAGCAGAATGCAGCTGCTTCAAATTTAAGTGCACAGCACTGCAATTTTTAGGTAACACATTTCAATAAAAACCTATGATTTGGAATAAAGACAAAAACATTTAGATATACTGGAAAAATAAAAAGGAAGGATGTGGTGTTGTTTTATTTAAATGCAAATCTTATGCTTATGGTCTTCCTAGACCAGTCTTCTATTTTTAGACACACAATGTATTAGTCCTCTATCCTTCTGAGTAAGTACTTAATCATATTTTAAAAACATTTGCACTGAATTTTTGAACATTGCTTTGCATTCAGTAGTTTTTAGTGTTTATTTTTAAATGTAGAATTTATGTTCCAGTTGAAATATGTGATACTGATCTACAAAATTTAAATGGATGTGCCATTCTATAAAACTGAAAGCTTGTGAATTATTTTATCCTTATATTAAAATACAGAAAACAGAGCTAGTTTGGTTTAGTGCTTAAGGCTCCAGGCTAGAAACCAGGAGACTGTGAGTTCTAGTCCCGCCTTAGGCATGAAAGCTGGCTGGGTGACCTTGGGCCAGTCACTCTCTGTCAGCCCACAACATCAGGCTCAGGTGACAAGCCAGTTGGTCAATTCCTGTTGCAACCCATGGATCAATATTTGGTTGATCTGAAAAAGAAGACACTGTACCCGTGGGAAAAACACTAGGAAGAAAAAAAATTAAAATATAACAAACATAAATATTCAGTAGCGATTATTTTATTTAAAATTGTAAGTGCACTAATTACAGTCCATTAATATTTGACCTATTCTTATTTCTTTTGAAGTTTTATTCTCTTAAAACCCTATTTATGAAGATAAGTGACTGAAGTTAAGAGGCTTTTTAATGAAATTCTTTGTACTTTCAGTTAGTGTGACCATTATGAAAATTATTTCAATCATACTTCCTAATGCAGAAATTTATGTAAATCTTTTTGCCTATTTAGTGCTGAATATAAACACATTTCTCACTATAACATTTATCAAGAAGAAAGTCAATCGCTTTGATCAATATCCAGAATGCGAAATTTGCTAGCAAGAAGGGGACTGGATCCAGACATATTTATATTTAGAGTAGACTAATGAAATCAATAGAATTCGCTAGTCATATCCCAGCAAACTGAATAGAAGGTCCCTTCAGGTTTCCCCATTCAACATGGGAAGTTAGGGAAGGACAGGGCAAATAAATTGTTTGTTACATCTATTATTTGTCGACCCTGTTCAGACGTAACACCTGAGCAGCAGTCTCAGAAGAATATTTATGTATGGCGAGAAATGTGAAATAAACAGACTAGGGGAAATGAATGCTGAACTGACCTGAGCTGTCAAGAACAGATCAGGGAGAACCAAGCTACACCTTGGATTGCAGAACATATGGTTGTCCTTTGGATTAGGAAATGATAAGAATAAAATACATTGAAGAATGTATGGTTTATTTATGCTATTTTACAGTAGCAATACATCACAGTAATAGGTAGCTTGCCACATACTCATATTACAGACAGGTTTGTTTTGTTTGGTAATCATTAGTGAGTCATCCTCTAGACCAAAACTGCTTGTGTCCTGCTTGTAGACTTAGTGCTTTCTATGGAGGAATTATGAAATTCCATTGACTTTCTCTGAAATATGCCATGTGAATTTTCACGGAGTATCAAAACTGTTCATGTAATTTCAAAAGCCTTAAGCAAACACCATCCTGTCATCTTACATTGGCTTCTGCAACTCGACCTAATGTATGACTATGAGAACTGGGCTGTAAAACTTGCTATAATTCCTTGCTGCCATCCAGTGGTTGTCCAGATTTTTGCAACCCAGATTTCATAATTCTGCTTTATGGAGAAAGGTTCTAAACAAACAGATCTCTTTTGGGTTGTCAGCAATTTAATTGCCTTCAGCTCTCTGCCTTGCTTCAGATCCAAACCAATCAGCAGATCAACTGTCTGCCAGGAATGGTAAACTATCACACTGGGCTGTGTCCTTTGTACAACAGGACTCCAGAGACATTGAAAGTTAACCAGCGTAGGTTCCAAGGTTTTAACAAACAAAGAGCTGCCTTTCCTGTTCAGTGACAATGGTTAGAAATCACTTTATTCATAATACCAGAAAACTTCATGTTCAGAGCTGACTAGCAGTGAAAAATCCATCGACTGATCCACACACGTGGTCTTTGTCAAAAAACATCAGGGTTGCATTACATTTAATGGTGTGATTGATGGTGATTCAGCTTTTGCTTTGTTTCTTAAATAGGGTTATTCAGAAATAAATCTTGCTGTGTCTAATTACGTTTCGTTCTTTGTATATAGGCTTGGCTGCAGTCTGAGTCTAGAACTGAATTCACTGGGAAGCAAATATGCACGCGCAGGTGCATGAAAAGCCCACAAAAGCAAGCTACCGTACTTCAATGCACTAGGAAAGCAACACCTTTAGATTTTGCCAGTACATTGCTAGCTTTTCAGAGTCTCAAGGGAAATCTACCTTATAGCCACCCTCGAGTTCAGAATATTCTTCAGTCGTCTGTAAATTCAGGCTAGGAATGTTCCTCCTGAAACATTAGCGCTTTAAACGCCAATGATTTAAAATTCAGGGGACAGGATACACGCCAGCAGCCTTCCGACAGCATGGAATAATGGTAGCTGAATGCTAGCCCAGCAAGAGGAGGACCCAGCTCGGAGAAGACGGCCGCACAACGAAAGTTTAACATCGCCGACTTCAAAAACAAAGGAGCAACGGAGCCAGGCGGACGGCAGCGCTCCTCCCGCCTCTGTCTTGCCTTAGAACGCAAGCATTGGCTGGCGATGACATCACCACTGGAATTCCAAGACCACGACCGCCATGCCAAAGCGAGCGCAAGCCGGAAGTTGCGAGCGACACCCTCAGCAACCGATTTAGAAGGACAGACCCGGAAGTTCTGGAGGGGAAGCGACTGCGACGATGGCTTCGGAGAGTTACCCGAGATCGTCCATTGAGGATGATTTCAATTATGGCACTAACGTCGCGTCGGCTAGCGTACACATCCGCATGGGTAAAGAGTCCCCGCCAGCTCCCTCTCGCCCCACTCGCCTCTCCAGGTTACATCCCGAAGTCGTCGCCTTCGCCTCTTCCCAGTGCAGCAGCTTCTTCTACCGTTTAGCTCAAAACCTTCCTTCCCTCGGCCTTCGAAGACGAAATTATTCCCGTTTGTAAACAGAAAGAAGTCTGTTTCCTGGTTCGCTCCAGGCTAAATTGCTTATTACGCTTTGGGGCCCCGCGGGAGGGGCTGCGGGTATTTCTTCGAGGGGGAAGGTGTCCCCTGCGCAAAAGTGGCGGTGCTCGTCAGAAACCGTGGGGGTCTTGCCATGTCAACGCCTTGGCCTTCCCCCCCCAAGAGAGCATGCAAAACCAGAACATCAGGGCATGGTGGTGGGCGGGGGGGGGGGGGGAGAGTTGTCTTTAGTTTTGGTAGTTTTTCTGATAGTACTTTTTATCAGAAAAATGGTCCAATTTTTGCCTCCACATTCCAGATGGTCCCAATGTTACAGATGAAACATGGCCATCCTTAGGAGAATAATTTATCAAAGGTAGAACAAATTACAGAATGATTTACAATGAACATCTTGCTATGGGGAGAGAATGTTATGTGGTCTGGGCAACTCTGCAGGGCTTTTAAATCTATTTTTAATAGAGCAGTAGTGGAGACCTGCGCCATCTTGGATCAAGAATTCTACATTCATCTGAAGCATGGCTCTATGTGTCGGAGTCTTGGCCTACTCACATACTCACAATACTTTAGTTTTTGGATGCTATAACTGTCCTCTGATGATCCAGTTTTTATTGCAGTGGATACCATTAAAAATCTTCAGATTGTTCTTATTTCTACACTTCATTCAATGTATGTATAGTTGATTTCAGATAAGTCTTAAAAATAAATTAACCAATAATGAACTGTGCTTGTTTTCTTTATCTTAGCTTTTCTGCGCAAAGTCTACAGCATACTTTCAGTCCAGATTTTTTTGACAACTGTGACCTCTGCAGCTTTTCTCTACTCCACCACAATTCGGACATTTGTACATGAAAGGTAGGATCTATAGTGAATCTGATTGAATTTGCTTCATTTCTGAATGCAAAGTAAATATGGATCCAATGCCCTCTGATATTTTATGATTCTGCAAGGTAGAATCATAGGCCTGTGTTTCTCAACCTTGGCAACTTTAAGATGTGTGGACTTCAGCTTGCAGAATATCCCAGCCAGCATCTTAAAGCTGCCTAACAGCATGTTCACAGGGGTAGGGAAGAGAAGATACTGGTCCCATCTGGACAGAGTTACTGGGAACACTTGTTTATTTCTTCCTAAGTAAATTGCACCCATCTACTTGG
This sequence comes from Candoia aspera, assembly GCF_035149785.1. NCBI lineage: Eukaryota > Metazoa > Chordata > Lepidosauria > Squamata > Candoiidae > Candoia > Candoia aspera. The sequence continues at coordinate 47,215,053 of NC_086159.1, forward strand.
GGGAGAAAATGTATAAAGGTTCTACTATTTGGGGGTGCGGAAACTTCCTTCTGAGTCCTGAAATTAGTCAGCCTTGGAAGCAAAAAGTAGGCTTTGCTCCTACCTTGAAAAAGCCTTCGATAGAAGCCCATTTATGTTCTCCCCTGCAGAAAGTAGCTTCTGTCCCCTTCAGTTTTGTCTCTGAATGAAGCTGATATAGTCAACTAATGTAACTCACCCGGAAATAGATTGCTGTTCTGAACAGGTCTTTTTATTTAAGAGGACTTCAAATATTTGAAATACTGATAACTTACCGTAGATGTTGTAATTCAGTTTGACTAACAGGGATGTTTTATTCATTCTAGACTTACTGAAGTATTTTAAGTATTCATAAGATTGTTTTATAGATTATCTTCTTCTGGAGTAAACAAAAGATACTAGAAAGAGGATTGTTTCCCAATACTGATTATGTTGTCTTACTAAACCTTACAGCCCTGCTTTACTTTTGGTGGCCTTGCTTGGCTCTTTGGTTGTGATTGTGGCTTTAACTCTGTACAGACATCAGCATCCAGTTAATTTATATCTTCTCTTTGGATTTGTAAGTACTTATATAATGAATGATTGGTCTCTCTGATAGTTGCAGTTGATCTAGTGAGGTGAATGTCTTTTATTGTATATTTCCAAATTTTACTGCCATAAGTATTTTTGTTTTATATTTGTTCTTATACCTCTTCTAGTAATGTAATTTTTAAAAAGGAAAAGCATTTTAGCAGACATCTGTGGAACATAGGCTGTCCCTTTGAAAATGATGTATACCATTTCCTTCTGCTTAGCTTTTGAATGTGGATAGCAGAGTACGTTTGCGTACATCAGAAAAAAAATATTTTAGTTTTTGGAGACAAACCTAGCTGACATTGTTTGGAAAACTGGTGGCTAATCATACCAGTGCAAACAGAAATTATCCAGTTAAAAATGATGTGAAAATACTTGCTTTCAAAGGTATGTTTATATGGAATTTGTTGTAATTTTATACTAGGGTTCTGAAACTTTGTTTGGCTGGAATCCACACCTCTACATAGGTAGCAGCAGTCAACTTCGTAGTAGCATTGTCAACCTCCATGTCCTGTGGGACAGCGCTGTGATCCAGCAACATACCAGACCTGAATTTTCAGCCCTTCTTTATTTTTAGAGGGAATGATGGGAAGTTGTAGAAAGTATGCAGAAGCTTAATAAATCTTTCTGGTTAAAAAGGAACAAAAACTTGAGCTTGCAAAATCACAGAATTCCTGTGTATTCTGATAGTACATTCCTTGGAGGCTTTGGGGCCAGCAACCTGGGGTGGGGAAGAAGCACGTAGGCAGTGGACTCTGCTATCCTTCCCTTTTTTTAGGCAAATAAAAGAGTAGATGAGTAAACCCCAATTCTCCTTAGTATAAGGCTAAATATATTTGAAAATGAATATATTTTTCAGCTGATATACATCAGGCTCAATTTAACAAGTATAATGAATACCTCTTTGATATCAAATACAGCTCTTGTCTGCACAAATTTTGTAAGTTGTTATTTGGATCAAATTAGTTGAGTGATACTCTTTTCTTTCTTTGTTCCTCATAGACTCTTTTAGAAGCACTGACTGTTGCTATTACAGGTAAGATTTATCCTATTTTATTGACAGCATCAGATCTTTGGTAGCTGCCTGAACTGAAAGTAACGTTTTTCCAGGCATGAATGAGAGTTCTTTAGCAATCTTTATTAAGATGAAAGCAGTAGTAAAACAAGAATTCTAACAAATGAATGATTTTCAGTTTTGAACCAATATATCTGCATATGTTAGCACAGAGACTTTAATTTTTTCCTCACAGCCCCACTGAGCACCAGAAGAAGTTTTCTGGTAAAGGAGTAGGCTGCAACTGTGAATTACTTATACAATGGTTGCTTGAATCCTTATCATCTGAGAAGCAACTCTTACAGATAGGAATGAAAGCAGCACAATTTTACTATTTGTAATTGCCCATGATGTAATAACTGTTCCCCTAGGGCTGACAAAATTACCCTTGCTGGTGGAGAATCTCTCTCTTAACCCAACAAGTGCCAAGAAAGAAATGGGCAGGGTTATTTCAAAGTACTTTCAGGCTGTTTCTGAAGACCACCAGAGTCAGTACAGTGAAAAGGGAGACATCCTCCCCAGGTCTATGGCTAACAATGAGTGTTGCCTTCTTTACTGATTTCCACAGCCATTGTATTACGGAGCCCAGTACTGTCAGTGATAGGTCTATATTGGCTTGAAGGCTGCAGGTACCTTGAAATACCTGAATTATTTTTGTATAGTGATTCTGTCTAGAAATGAAGGAGATACTGTAAATAATGATGCCCTTGCCGCTCAAAAGCTAAAGAGAGAAGCCCTCCGGCCATTTTCCAAAGCAACTCAAGCCTTTTGCTTTAAGGTTATTTTCTTAAAATAAGAAAAACAAATGACTAAATCCAGATTTAATTTCTATTAGTACCTTCTGGCTAAAAAGAAACCAGTATTTAAAAAGAACAGATAGGTCTCTGTGTTGTTACATTGTGTCCCCCTCTCCCAACTTCTGCTATGAAGTATTAATAGAACAAAATCTATACCTTAGAATATGTATAGCCCATTACTTCTCTGTCACACTCTCTTGACCTGAGAACAGTTATACTAGATTTTAGAATTACAGTGTGTTTTATGTATGAAAAATATGAGCAGGATGCTTATAGTAGTTTAAGACAAGGTGATTGTATTAAATATTCTCCACAATGTTTAAAAATCCTTTTTATTTGTGTCCCCCCCCCAGTGACTTTCTATGAAGTATCTGTTGTCCTACAAGCCTTTATCCTGACGACTGCTGTGTTTTTGGCTCTTACTGTATACACTTTGCAGTCCAAACGGGATTTCAGCAAAGTTGGAGCAGGGTAAGCTAGTTTCTATTACATGCATGGGCATTTGGCCATTTCTAGAGTTACCCTGTCTCACTGGAATAACAATCAGTGATGGTGGTTTCTTTTAAGATTTGCTGCAGGGTAGCTCAAAATGTTGTGATTGCAGCAAGAGAACCAGTGCAGGGGATTTGCAAGTGTGCTTTGTGAATAAGTAAAAGAGAAATGGCTGCTAATTATTTCAGTATGTGATTTGTATTTCATAATAATGTATAAGAAATATGTGTATCCTGTATTTTTAAAAACCTAAGTTAAAAGCATATTACAAACAAGACAATTTTATCAATGTGTATCCACAGGCTGTTTACTTGCTTATGGATTCTTCTCCTGTCAAGCTTTTTAAAGGTAAAGTTATTCATTTTAGATAATTAAAATTTTGGAGGTCTCTGTAGGATGTTAACTTTTTAAAATAGATTGAATTAAGGTATTATTAGGAGCTAAATCCCATTTTAAAATAATCTTGTTTTTTAGACTGATAATTGTATTCTTCTTTATCAAGGCAAGTTGTATATGTGCATTTGGAGATTATGAGCATGTAGCTTATTAATGAAAACTGGGGTGAGGTTGAAATTAGTTTTAAGAGTTTTTAAATTAAGCAATATATGTATTTTAAATGCATACTGTTAAGATTAAATTTTAACTGGTTTAATGTTTTCAATTTTTTTTTTTTTGCTCCCCATAGTTGAGTGAGTCTCAGCAAGTTTCAGTCTCAAAAATAACATGTCCAGGGTACAAATAATACTACATAACAATTATACTACAGAAAATCATAAGACAATCAAGAAGCAATAAAAGAGATGCCAATATCTGTAACTCAAAGGCCTTCTTAAATAGTTCTGTTTTTAATATTTTTCTGTTGTTGGTTTAGATAGCTAAAATAAAGGAGCTTTTCACATTTTGAGGCTGGTCTGACCAGGCATGCAGAAAGATGATCTGCAGACATCATGATCTGCAAACCTTTTTCCAGCCATGGTTTCTGCAGTTCAGCCATAATTCATTAATCCTGACTCAGTTTGATAATCAGAGGAATTGTCAGATGGGCAGGTGCCCACTTCCAATCATTTGTGGCTGCTCCTAAGTCTGTGTCTGTAATGAACAGAGGCTATGACTTCAATCCTCTACACACTTCCCTCAAAGCTTCACTGAATACATACATAAAAATTATGCTGGAAACGGTCCCAGTGCATGGGAGATTGTCATATTTGTGTCCATGTAACTTTGAAGCTACAATTCAAAGTAAAGTAGAAAAAACAATGTATGTTAATACAGTTTAAATGGATGGAGTGCATTTTGTCAGAGATAAAGGTGACACAAAATATATTGACAGGTAAGTTATTTAATAAGAACATTATAAATCTGTGAAAGGAGAGCAGGAAAAGCTTTTAGATTTCCTCAGAGTACAAAATCCAGGTGGTCTAATTGTCTCAATGTCTTGAAGAGTTCATTAAAGTGTCTTTCAGATTTACTATTGTGTTAGCAATACTGTAGCAACAAAACACCCAATCCTTCCTTGCAGCATTAGAAGCCCTTTAGAAAAACAGTATTCTCAATGTGGTTAATTTTATTCATTCAGAATGATGTCTCATAAACTTTAAATTGAGAAGATGCAGTTGCATTGAAATTTAGAGATGTATCTAATTTGAAGTTAGATCTGTTGTTTTAGGAAACCACTTGACAATCATGGGATATGACAAGTTCTTACTTTGCTGGTAATAGGGGAAGTCTTAAAGTCACAGGAATGACCTGTATCTAGACTCTAGAAAATAATATGGATATACTCAACTTCTCAATTTAAAAAATCATTTTTTAAAGTTTTAATTATAATGCATTGTTTGCTCCTTGTTTATAGTTCTTTTTCAATAATGAAGTAGTAGAGCTGGTATTTGCTGCTGCAGGAGCACTTCTATTCTGTGGATTTATCATCTATGACACTCATCTATTAATGCACAAACTCTCCCCTGAAGAATACATACTGGCTGCAATCAACCTTTATTTGGACATCATCAATCTGTTTTTGCACCTGCTGCGTTTGCTAGAAGCATTTAATAAAAAGTAATTGGAAGTTTTAATTCAAACTTGAGATAATTCATATGTGGTATCTAAAGAGTTAATTAAGACCTAGAAAATTTGTAGTCTACTTTGAGATCGAAGCCTGTTTTTACATTCTGTGCTGGCTTCAGTGTTTTCTGTATAAACAGTGTTTCAGAGAGCTGATTCTTACTGAGACTATTTTGAGATCAGTTAATTATATATTGCAGGCATCTTGGCTGTTTGGCAAAGGCTTTACTCCATCCATTTGCATATTATTAGTATTGATTGAAAGACTTGCTCATCAACTTCCATTTGTGCCAATAAGTACTATTAAAATTCTATTTTATTCCTGCAGTAATTGCCACAGATGTGTCCTTTGAGATTCAGTTGTTGCTGGCTGGATAGCATAAATGTCCTTGATTTCACTATTGAACACTGAAACTTTAAATAAGCCAAAATTCTATTGGTGTTTATTTGTGAAAAACTTTATCAGCATTTTAATTTGAAGGACTGATCCTACAACATAAGTATACTTTTTCTAATTAAATATCTGTACTTCCAACGGTACTGTATTTGGGGGAAAAACCACCTTATATAGGGAGAAATAACCTTTTATGGGAAGGATTCTGAAGATGGATCATCAGTTAAAGTAAACATGTAAAGAACTAATTGACAGTAGCTTCTCTCTCCCCTGAAATTTTAGAAAGTTCAGAAATACCATATCATGTTTTCTCTAGATCCTTTTAGAATGCGGAAAAAGTTTGAAACTTATTTGAATCCATTCTCAGGGCTTTTTCACTAATTGTTATAAGGTGAAATACTTTTGTGCAGTAGAATATTTGATGGTTCTTTTACTGTGAAGTGCTTGCAGAGTTAGACAATTACACTTCATTTGCTGTTCTGGCAGGATATTAAAAACTTATAAAAATAAATTTTAATGAAATGTTCATTATGTGAGCCTTTGTTTTCTATTGCTGTAATACATATAGTTTTGTCACTGTTAAGCAGAAAAAGTTGTATTATATAATTATTTGAACTGTAAATATCCTGAAGAGTACAATCTCAGAGATCTTTAATTATCAGTGTCACCCCATTTTATTTTTATAGTTACAGCCTGTTATTAAAAGTAGTTCCAAAGTTAAAAGTTGCTTCAAGCCTTTATTCAAAATCTGTTTTCAGAGTTAAGCTTTTAATTACAATATCCCAATTCAGTAACACTTATAGTCCAACAGGCTTTAGAGTTACACAAAGTTATCGCAACATAGAACTTACTTACATTCACTTAGCTTCCCCCCAAATTGTGACATACTAGAACTTACTTCAGTTAGCTTAGCTTCCAAAAAACCTACAGGCTATAGTTACAGTGGTTACAGATGTATTGATGTGGACAGCCATGCTAGTTCAGTGGCAATGAGTGTCTTTTATCAGCTTTGGCTGATACAACAATTGCATTCCTATCTTGAGGAGAAAGACCTGGTTTTGTGACTGCCATGCTTGGATTGTGATAACCCTTGAAGATGTTCCAGAAATTAAAACTCATCCAGCATATGGCAGCACAGGTATCTGTTGAAAGTCCCACTAAGGAACGCTTTGAGAGTTTGTCAGTTGTCTTCTGAGCCCTATTCAAGGTGCTTGCAATGGTGTAAAGGGCCTTACATAGCTTATGACCAAGCTACTTACATACTCCTGTATAGTCTGCACACTTAAATCATCAGTAGAAACTCTTCTGCAGGTTCTACCATGGTTCCACTTGCTATCTATGATTACTTCTGTTTTCCACCATACTGTGGATTTTTTTTATTTTTTTTACAGTTCAGCCTTTTTACAATTTAGAAGGTTCAGAGCATACTTGTTTACCCAGAACGTTCCATTTTCTAACCACCTTGTTTTGTTTTAAAGTGCATTGCTTTAATAATGTTTTACGGTTTGCCTTAATTCTGAGAGCCCTGTAAGTTAAGGACTGGGCAGCATGCAATTCCTCTAAATTAAAAAATAAAAAAAATACTATGGAAACCTTACACGTTCATTTACAGCAGTGAGCTATAAATACCATAAACTGTTAAATACCATAAATGCAGGTATATTTTCCAAGTGCACCATCAGAATCTAATACTTGGATGCTGGCATAATTTTGGAGCTTTGCCCCAAAATGTCACCTCTTAATTTTCTTTTCCAGAAGATTGAATACGTAGGTATATAATATAAGTAAGCTCTGTTGAATGTAGTCATCAGTGTTACTCGAACAGACAACATTTACGGGAGGTTGAAGTGATGGCTTTTTGGGACCGCCTGCTTTTCTCGCCAACTCGTTCTGCCCTCTGGCTGAAAGCTTTACCTCCTCCTGCTCTCGAGAGGAGTTGAACCACCACGCCGGTTATTGTCCGACAGCGTCGCCGAAGGCCTTTTCTTTGAAGCTGGATGATTTTGTGGATCACAGCTAAAACAGGTTGAAAAATTAACGATGCTCTTTTTTTCAAAGGAAAGCCGCGAACACCATAGCCGCCAAACCTTCCGCTTAGCATACCTGGCCCGTGACAAGGAAGAAAGTATTGCTCGAGAAACTGCACCTAAAGCATCGCTAGGTCTGCCAGGGCAAGGACTCCCGCCTGGCTCTTTCCAGAAAACACGTCGGCCATTACAGCCCGGCAGCTCCGAGAACCCCTCTAGCCAACCCTCCCCTGGCCGCAGCAGGTCCCTTCGAGCAGTACCGAACGATTTCGCAAGGGGGCTCTGTGGGGCATCGCAAGAAGGACGCGACTTCTCGGCGCTGCCCGTTTCATCGGCCCCGCGGGGAAGCGGAAGCCTACGCACTTCCGGAAGGAGTGTGGCGGCCAGGCGCTCGTTACAGCCACCTCCGGTGGGAGCGAACGTGGGGAGCTGCGAGTTGTAGGGCCACGTGCTCAGGTACCGAAGGAAGGGCGCGGGGTGGTATTTTCTAGAGCAGCTGCCGTATTTATACCGCCCAGTATACTTGCCGACAGCACGGCGGTGATTTACGGTTGCCTCGTCTGAGATGTTGGTTCAACTCTCTAGGCTAATCCACAGCCCTGGGATTCCCTGGTGGCCTCCTGGCCAAGGACTATCTCTGACAAATTGGCCCAGAAGAAATGGAGTAGCTCCCAACTCATAAGACCAGCTCGGGGGCAGCATCTGTCTGGCCATGGCTGATCTTGAAAAGCTAAGCAGGAGTCCTTGGATGGGGGACACCCAGGAAACCTCCCATACTTAGCATTCTTATCCTAAATAATGAGCCGCGATTTTAACTTGACTGCTCAGAACTGCCATAGTTTAGAGGGACAAACGAGCAGTGGTGGCTAGCCCTTTAGAAAGCTTCCCATAGATTGCTTCTGCTATGGGGGAAGTTCAGGACTTTGTGTAAAAGTTTTCCATTTCTAGGATCTTATGTAGCTTTAGGAAGCAGGAAAGTATTATTTGCAAGTAAGGAGCCATCAATGCAGATTTGTTTCCAAACTGAGCCCAAATCTCTTGTAAATTGCTTGTTGAGGAATTGCTTGTTGAGGAGTGTCTCTGCGGAAATACATTTTTGATTCTATGCATAAATAGATCGATGTAGTTGGATTTCTGGGGAAGTTGATGTAGATCCTGGGGAGCCACAAATTGATGTTTACAGAAGCCCAGTAACTTGTTCTGTTCTGTCATACTTGCACTATGCATTATTCTCCCATTTATAGAAGCAAAAAGAAATGGCAAAAAGCCTAAGGAGCAAATGGAAGAGAAAAATGCGAGCAGAGAAGAGAAAGAAAAATGCCCCCAAGGAACTTGCCAGGTTGCAGAGCATCCTGAAAACCAACAGTGATGTTGTAATGGATGAAGTGAAAGAAGTAGTAACTGTTGTTCCTGCTGAGAAAATCATGGAGAAAAACAATTCAGATGGTGAGTCAGATTATTGTTTCCCAATCTAGGCAACTTCCAGATGTGTTGACCTCAAATTCCAGAATTTCCTAGCTAAGATGGGTATTGCTGAGAATTCTGGGAGTTAGTCCATGGATCTGGAAGTTGCCTAGGCTCGGAGACACTGCTCTAAGGATGCAGCAAATGGTCTCTGAAAAATTGGAATCATGGTACTGTATATCTCTCACCTAATACTGCTCTCTTCTTTTTATTCTTTTGGTGCTGCTGTTTCTCATATTTCCCTTGGCTTTGTAAGTCTTTCAGCATTTTCCTTTTAAAAAATTCACCCAGTACCAGTATACAGATAAGACTGCTTCTGTGAATTGACGAATGAAGAGGTTGAATTTAATTGTTCCCTTTTCACATGTTAATGGTTGCATTGCCTAAGGGAAGAACTTGCCTGAACTTGTTTCAGTTTCCCTTCTGTGTAGGCTTGCAGAGAATATGCAGCTGAGAGAAATCTCTCCTCTCAGCAAACAGCCTTTAAATATGTTTGTTTTCTGTAAATAAAATTATTTTTATAGAAATGCCTGGTGTGTGACTTTTCTGATCTCTCCTGGGCCAAAGGCTTTCCTAGCACTCTGCCAACAGGTTATGGGCCCAGTAAGCAGCCCAGTAAACCCACTAAGAAGCCCAGTAAAACCCAAAGAGAATAGAGAGATCAGCTCCACACCTCATGCACAATTTAAAGGCAGGTAGCAAAGACCTGTGAAGATTTTCTTTGGAGCCACCTGGAGATTTTCCATCAACTGCTGGTCTACAGGACAAAGAAGCCAGCTGAGGTGACTTGCAAAAGAAGGAAGAAGCCATGGCTACCTCCCAGCCCTCAGCAATGCCTCTGGAGCACCTATCAGAGACCAGCTATTTGAATTGAGCCCTGAAGATGGAGATGTATTTTCACAGAGAGAATCTTTGGCTGCCAATTGGTGAGCAAAACCCCCAAAATCCCAGTGCTGAATGGCTGAGACAGGATGAGTGGGCTAGAGCCACCATTATCCTGGGAGTTGAGGACAATCCATCCACGTGCAAGGTATGCAGTCTGCAAAGCAAATTTGGGACGCTTTGAGAGACTTGTATGTAAAGGCAACAGCAGGGAGTAAAGTTACCCTGACAAAAAAGCTGTACAAAGCCTACCTTGCAGAAGAAGATAGCCTTCCTGAGCACCTGCATTATATTCAGCAGCTGTTTGTTGAGTTGCAGGAGAGAGGAATGGAATTTGCACCTCTCACAAATCCTATATCCTCCTGTCCTCACTGAATGAAACGTGGGACACGCTGATTTGTACCCTGGAGGCTATGCCTGAAGCAGACCTCACCCCATCGTATGTTACACAGCGCTTACTCGCTGAATGGGAGAAGAGAGGAAAGATTCCGCCCCATCTCTTCTGGAAAGCTGCAGTACCAGAAAATGAGGGAAAAGAAGGGAAAGGAAGCTGAGGCCACAGCACTGGCCAGCCAGCGATGCTTCACTTGTGGTTCAGCTGGACATTTGCAAAGAGACTGTGCCTTGAGACCCAAGAGTAGAAAGACAGAGAAGAAGAACACAAGGGCAACACAGAAGAAGGCTCTTCAGACAACCCAGATTGCACAGGTTGCTGAGAAGGGTAATTCTGATGTATGGGTGTTAGATTCTGGGGCCAATTGTCATTTATGTAATTGTAAAAGCTCTTTTGTGTCACTGTCTAAAACTGAAAGACAAAGTGTATCTTTGGCTGATGGGTCTGTGACCAAAATTATGGGACAAGGTGACTTGTATTTATCCTGCTTGGGAGAAACTGTAAAAGGTGTGTTGTATGTGCCAAATTTACAATCAAACCTTTTATCTGTGGCACAATTGGCTGCAACAGGGTATGTCATAACATTTAAGAAAAATGGTTGTGAGATACGTAAAAATGGAAAATTGTGTGCTACTGGTATATTAAAAGACTCCTTGTACATTGTGCAAAATGCAAGGAAGCCAAGCTGCAAGGCTGCAGTTGGCAACACACCATATCATGACCAATGTGTACACCTGATGCGCAGGAGATTTTGTCATGCTAATTTCAAGTATATAGCACAAATGCCACAGTTGTGTGCTGACCTAAAGATAAAACCCTGTGATAAATACTTAGACTGTGTAGTTTGCAAAGAATGCAAAACACTAAAAGCTCCTGTGAGTAAGCACAGTGACAGAGTTACAACTAGACCTTTGGAAATTGTACACTCTGACATTGGTCCTTTTGCTCCTAGTCTTGGACAAGCAAGGTATGCAATGACCATCATTGATGATTTCTCAAGATACACATTTATATCTTAAAACAAAAAGATGAGGCATTTGAGAAATTTAAAGGTTTTGTGACATGAGCAAATAGAAAATTCCCTAGGCCTGTATCTGCACTCCAATGTGATAGAGGAAGAGAGTACCTTTCTCACAAATTCAAAAGGTTCCTAGCAGAAAAGGGGATAGAACAAATTCTAACCCTTACACCCCTCAGTAAAATAGTGTTGCTGAAAGAAAGGGCAGAACCTTGCAAAATGCGATGGAATGCATGCTTAAAGATTCACATCTTTTAAGTATTGGGGAGAGGCAATATCTACTGCCTGTTATGTACAAAGCAGATTGTATAACTCTGTGATTCAGGACACTCCATTCCATTTGTTTTATGGTGTGAAACCAAAGATAAACCATCTTAGAGTGTTTGGTAGCACTGCTTGGGTTCATATTCCAAAACAACAGAGAAGGAAAGGAGGCCCCACAACAAAGAAAGCCATCTTTGTTGGCTATGAACAAAGCCAGAGGAGCTACAGGTTCATAATGGGAGAGAAATTAATAATTAGCAAAAGTGCTTCTTTTGCTGAACAAAACTGGGGGAGCTTAAATTCTAGCTCTCCAGTTGATCTGACCACCACAAGAGAACAGCAAGGACTTGCTGATGGTGATCTTTTGCCTGATGAGGACATTAAACCAGAAAAGCAAACTGAAGATCTGTCTGATGAGACAGATGCTTCTCAGGAAAGTGATAGGAGTCAAAATTTAAGCCCTGTATTACCTCGCAGATCTCAGAGGAGTAATAAAGGCGTTCCTCCATCATGTTTTCAGGCTGAAACAGTAATGGTTATTCACATATTCACAGAACCTCAGTCTTTAGAACAAGTGAATGCTTCACCACCTGAGATTGCACAAAATTGACATTCTGCCCTGCAACAGGAGTTAGCATCCTTCAAAGAAAATAAAACATGGAAACTGGTAAATCTACTTCCCATGAACACTGTCTAGGTTGCAGGTGGGTTTTCAAACTGAAAAGGGATGCTGATGGCAAAATCCAAAAATATAAAGCAAGGTTGGTTGCAAAAGGGTTCACTCAAAGGAAAGATTTAGACTTTGACAAGACTTTTGCACCAGTTACTAAAGGTGAATCAATTAGATTACTGTTAAAAATTGCTGCACTCAAAGGAATGTCAGTTCACCACTATGACATTCAAACTGCATTTCTCTATGGCAATTTAGACCACAAATTATACATGCAGCAACCCCCTGGCTATGAAAAAGGAGAATCTAGTCTGTGAACTGCAGAAGTCAATCTATGGGTTAAAACAAGGTTGTATGTATCTGTGCATTTATGTTGATGATTTGCTGCTGTTCATGCCAACAGAAAAACAAAGGCTTGATTTTGAAGCCTGCATGAAAAGCCATTTCACGTTAAAAAGCCTTGGAACTGTAACAAATAACCTAGGTTTGGAAATACACAGGAAGAAGGATGGTAGCTTTCTGTTAAACCAAAGGGGAAATGATGTTCAAATATTGTGAATGGAAAGATATACAGAGTTGTCAAAGAAAATTGGTTTGCATCTTATTCTGTAGTATAAAAAGGGGAGTGTTAATATGTTTTCTACTACAGATTAAGGTTACTATGGTAACCAATCATTTTGGCTGGGTGAAGAGGTTGAATTTAATTGTCCCCTTTTCACGTGTTAATGGTTGCATTGCCTAAGGGAGGAATTTGCCTGAACTTGTTTTAGTTTCAGTTTCCCTTCTGTGTAGGCTTGCAGAGAATATGCAGCTGAGAGAAATCTCTCCTCTCAGCAAACAGCCTTTAAATATGTTTATTTCTGTAAATAAAATTATTTTTATAGAAATGCCTGGTGTGTGACTTTTCTGATTTCTCCTGGGCCAAAGGCTTTCCTAGCAAACGTACCTTTGCAGTAACCAGATAGCATATTTATTGCAGAGATAGGCTATGTTGTTACGCATGTATCTTATTTATCCATTGAACATCTCCTAGCAAAGATTAGGCTAGCTGGGAATTCTGGGAGTTGAAGAACAATGCTGTTAATGAGAATCAGGTGGACGAAGCCTATAAAGGACTGGCTGGGGAATTGTGGGAGTTGAAGTCCACAAAGTTGCCAAGGTTGAGAAACACTGAGGTAGACAGTGGAAAGCAAGGAGGGAAATATCATTTGTTTATAAATTATAAACAGATCTTTTCACCTGGCTGTATCTCTTATTAAATCTTTTTTCAGTTACATAATTTTTTTTAGACTTTCAGTTTTGTTATTTGTACAAGGAACTATCACAGCTAACACTTTAGAAACTGTTTTAAGAATCATAATATTTGTAATATAAGCATATACATACTCTCATACTGTTTCCCTCACTTCTTAGTTGTTCACCCTCCTATCAGCATTAGAATAACCCCTGTTGTTATTTTATTCCTCCATTTTCTTTTTTCTTAACTTTTAACTGTACTATTTTCAGCTGATACAGCAATTCACTTCTTTATGTGTTTTTTTCCTAGATGGAAGTAAGATGGACACAGATGTCAAAAGAAATCAGAAAACTCTTCTAGATCAGCATGGACAGTATCCAGTATGGATGAATCCCAGGCAGAGAAAGAAGCTGAAGGCAAAGCGTGTCAAAGGGAAAAATAAGTCTAAAGTATCAAAAGGATTAACATGGTAGAGTCTGGTAAATGTTAAGAAATAAGGGGAAAAAGGACTTAATGTTTTATATCATCAGTCCTAAGGGGCAAACTTCTGTTTTATTGTTTCAGATTTTCAGAATTTTAATTTTGGAATATGGCTAATGAAGTTCCAATTATCTATGTACAAACTGGACTGTAATTGAGCTAAACATAGGTACAGTCCAGTGGCAACCAAGTTCCCATCAAATGCTTTAACATTCAGTTGACTTAGATTTCCAGAAAAGCAGATGTATTAGTCAGGTGTAGCAAAGTAGCAGAGTCTTCAGAACAGCTTAAAGACAAGAGTTCTTTTATAAGGTAAGGTATTGTGCGCCACTGTCAGTCTATAAATGTTTGTTCAATAGTAGCTTTGTTAATCTTTAATGTGCCACAGGACTCTTGCTTGTTCATTTCAGTGGAACTTAGCCCCAACTGATTATTGGATTATTCTCAACAGAAATAAGTATTTCAGTTTTGGGCCTGCTACAACCATTTCAAATGTATCTGGCAGGAATATATTTTGTTGTCATTTCTCATTCTTAAATGTCTTTTTAAATTTGTTAATATTTAGTTTAATATTCAATGCTAATTAAGCCAAAATCAATGAATTTAGGGCACTGAAGTGTTAAGAGCATTGTCTAATCCAAAGTAAACAGCTTTGGAATGCCACTGATTTTCAGGGGAAAAGTTTTGTGTAGTGTGTGCAGTATAGCCAAATATAAATGTTTCCTCAAGTTCTGTTTTGTTCTGGCCTAGCTTGACAATAATACATAAATCTGGAGCTTTATGTTTTCCTTTTGAAACATTAAGACTAAGTGCAATCCCATGCATCCTTTCCTGAAAGTAAGTCCCTGGAGAATTTACTGCAGTTTATTTCTGCATAGACTGCATAGGGCTGTATTGTAACATTATAGTTCTATACACATGGAGGTAAGGTCCATCCAACTTAGTTGGAATTACAAATAACAAACCTAATGTTGGAGTTTAAAGTGTTCAGATTTTAAAGGTGATTAGATTTCAGTTTTCTTATATGGCATTGGCATGTTTACTTCTGATTTTGAAGAACTGAATGTAACGTGAAATGTAAATGAGTTTTATTACATGAGGGAATGGCTCAGTTTCTGTATAAAAATACTATTTTAAAATAGTTTCTTAAATAATTTTTAGACTTACAGTAGCTACAAGAATAGAATTAAAGAACTTTTCAAAAACCCTTCTAAAATACCCTCCAAATATAGAGCAGGCAGTGAGGCCATGAAGCTATTGAATATTGAATGATTGGCATATTCTAAATTTTTTTGGCTACATGTGGATGCCTTTCACAGTCTGACATTTAATGGGTCTTCTTACGATGTCAATACTTATGGACACCTGCTGGTAGGATTTGTTATATCCCAAAACAAAGTGATCTTGCTCTATTTAAATAAAAGAAATTGCCAGGACTTCCATTTAAATCAAGGGTGTTCATTGTCTCTTGGATCAAAGGCCATGCTGGGGCAAGAGTAGCATGTTGTGGAATGCACTTAAAAATGAGCAAGGTCAGTAACAAGCCCTATTTCTTATTTAAAAACATATAGGAGATAGAAGAAAAGTTATGCCTCCACCTCCATAACTTTAAGTAGGAATGTTTTAATAAATGAAACAAAATAATTCTTGACATAGCTCTTTTGTTACATGTATGTACTTCTCTGGGTAATCACCACCATTCACTACAAATTACTGCTAATGATGGACAAGCTTGTGAAAGCCATCATTAAAGAACTCCACACTTTGTTTCTTCAACCAGATCCTGTCTGTCCTTTCCACATCTTTATTTGAGTCAAACAGTTGCCCATAAAGGTATTCCTTCAATTTGGGGAAAAGGTTGAAGTCGCATGAAGCCATATTTGGACTGTATGGTGCATGTGGTAGGATGGTGAGATCCAACTTTGCAACGGCCTCATGGGTGGTTGTGAAGTGTGAGACCTAGCATTGTCATGTTGCAGCAAAATTTCCTTCTTGCTTCCAAATGCTGCTTAATGGTTGTTCAAATTTTTGAGTGTTGAGTTGCTAATGATGCCAGATTCAAGGAAATCCATGTGAATAATACTGTCTGTATTCAGAAAAACTGTTAACCATGAGTCTTCCTGCTGAAGCCTGGGTTTTGAATTTTTTTCGTAAATGAAGCTTCTTGATGCTATTCCATGTATTGATGCCTTGTTTATGGGTCATAATGATGAAGCCAAATATTGTCTCCATCACAGTGCTGTGAAGAAATTCCTCACCTTCATTCTCATAGTGTGACAACAATTGCTGGCAAATTTCAATTCTTGAATCTTTCATCTCTGCCATCAGCATGCAAGAAACCAATCTCATAGAAACTTTCCAAACAAATTTTCTAAAGAACCTGTTAGGTCTAGTGGTTAAGGCACCAGGCTAGAAACCAGGAGACTTTCAAATATGAGTTCTAGTCCCACTGTAGGCATGAAAGATGACTGGGTGACTTTGGGCCAGTCACACACAGTCAGCCCAACTCACCTCACAGGTTTGTTCTTGAGGGGAAAATAGGAGGAAGGAGTATTAGGTATGTTCCCCGCCTTGAGTTATTTATAAAAATAATAAAAGCAGGATAAAAAAAATCTCAAAAAAATTGAAGAACATTAATAATATGACCAGTATGTTTCTGTGATATACCAAGCTTAAAAGTGATTTTTTTGAGTGATCTGCTGCTTGTCCATAATCAGTTCATCAACCAACTTGTTGGTTGCTGTTACATGTTGTCCACTTCGTTCTTGATCACACAAATCAGCGTTTTCCAGTTGACCATCATTACATTTTTTGGCCCAGTGATGCACAGTACTCATGTTATCACCATAAACAACCTGCATTTGGCAGTGAATTTTACCTTGAGGGACTCCTTTGGAAATCAAAAATTTAATAATGGAGCATTGTGTAAAATGCACTGATGAGTATTCACTGTAGGCTTCCATTTCACAAATAGTAACAACCTTTTCTCACAACTTCCCACCAGTGAAATTAAAGAACAGATGCTAAAGAATATGGCAGAGTTTCTAGTTTGTCAGAACTGCTATCTGTTGGCTTCTTATAAAATTGGATGTATTAATTTTCATTCAACCTCATTTAGGTTTGTGTGTTTTACTTAACTTTTGGGGATCAGCCAAGGTTAGCTAGCTACTGTTAAAATAATGCATCACAACATTGTTTTAATTCTGCAGATAAACTGAGGAAAGTGTTAGGTTACATACTTTTGTGATTGCATTTGGGTAAGAAGTTCATCTTTGGGTGTATCTCTCACCAAACGAATTATAGTGAGCTTGTATAATTAATAGATCTTACAGAGTTAGGGAGCAATTGTAATAATTCTTCCAAGGATTCCCCAGTAAAATATACTTATCATAGATTACTGCCAGCCAGGCTAACTTCTGGATGCATTCTGGCTAGGAAGGTTTTGACCATTTTTACTGATGACTTCTCCACTTAGTCCAGCCCTGTGAAAAAAAAAAAGGAGGGTCTTTGCACCTTCCTGCCAGAAGCCCAAACCTTAAGAAAGTTTATATATCAGCTCAGAGTTCCTTTTGGTAGATGGACAGCTATATAAATTTGTTTAATAAAAGTAAAATAAACCTTGTTCCAGATTTGAAAAAAGACTAGGAAAGGTTTTAATGAGAAATTCTCTTATTAAACCAATGAAGCCAGTTTATTGGAAAGAGAAGTACCAGAAAAAGGAAGACAACAATCACACAGGGAATTCCAAATAAAACCTATACCATTGGCCTCATTAAATGAATTGTTTGTTATTCACCTGCCAGAGTGTTTGAGTGTTAGACTTGTTCAGAGTTCATTGCGGAGCGAATGGTTGAAAACAGGTCATCTGTATCTGCTAAGTTGTTCCTTTCTAACTATCAGTTTTATAGAAAGTCGATATTTGAAAATCATTAGTTTTGCTATTGGGCACCAATTATGTTCCTTTTTGTTGTTAAGGATTGAGCATTTATTTGAAAAACTAAATACAAATTCTTTCATTCAGGCATCTCAGCATGGGGTCATTTTAGCAGATTCTTACAGGGGTACTCTTCTATCATATCAAAATAGGCCACAACAGAATATTGGGGGACTAATACTGACATTTTGGGTCCTGTCAATTATTATGATAAACATAGAAAACTTAAATGCCTCTTACTATTTTTGCTGCTAGTATGGCACAAAACATGGCTCAACTGAACTTGCATAATATTTCTACAGCTGAAATAAATGTATCCATGGCATTGATTAATGGAAAGAGGGTATAACTTTAAAAGTGTCTCTTCCTGTTTCTTGAAGCTCTTGAGAAAGCTCGTACATCCGGAAACTGAAATATGCAGAGTAAAAGTTGCCTGGATGAACAGAGCAATCAGTAAATGGAGGGAAACTTAATTTTTCTCCTTTAGGTCACTAGTTCACATGCAACCCAATAATGAAATGTGATTAACCTCTGATGACATTTCAGTTAATAATTCAGCAGCACTTGAGGGTCTCCATTCAGTTCCCTGCCAACTGTTACCCAGGGCTCAGTTGACACTAATTTGAATTTTTATTGACTTCTTTTTCTCTCTAAAAACATGGGGATGTGGAAGTTTGTCTACAAGAACAAGTTTTATAGTTGTTAGGAGAGTAAATAAAACCTTTATAATCTGCTATATCCAGTAGATGGCACTGTATGAATCTGTTAAACTCAAGGAGATGGGTTTTCAAGTATTGTAGCAACAGCAACCTGCATCTAGGGCTGAAATTGCTTCAGTGGGCTATCCATATACTTGATTAATACTAAAAGCAATTATACCTGTTAGCCTAATCTTGGGTATACATATATAAGAAAATAAGCAATATTGATTCAGGATTGATTTACTGTTGTTAAATGAAACAATAGCAACTAATCTAAACAGCAATCATAAAAATATTCATAAAGAGTCTTCTGGAGGTGGTGGCCATAATACATTTGAATAAATAAATAAATTTGGTTGGTCAGTTTGGAATTACAGGGTGTTAATGTGTTCTGTTTGATGGGTAAATATTCTTTAAAAAGTATTGTTATTTAAGGTCTTTGTGAAATGAAAACAGTTATCTATAATTTAGAAATATTTCACCACAGATTCACTTGTTGAGATGGGCGGCTATAGAAATCGAACAAACAAACAAATAAATTTTTATAACAACTTAAAAATGTATGTTTGGGATTTACAAGTTTCCATGGAGTGTTTTTTTTTTTAATCCATTCAGTCACGTCCAATTCTTGGAGCCTGCCTGGACAAGTCCCTGCGGTTTTCTTGGCAAGGTTTTTTTTTTTTAATATAATTATTTAAAATACAAATTACAAAACACACAACCAATAATAAAAAACATAAAATAATTCAATCAAACAACCAAAACATAACACATAGAACTTTATAACTTAACCTCTACGTGCACCCATCACCTGTGGGACCTATAACCCTCCTTATCTCTTTTTATTATCACACTTCTTTATTATTAATAATTCTTAATAAGCCCTCTTCTCCAAAAAGATAATATATATTGATTTGGTTTTACTCCCTTCCCTTTTAACAAAAACATATTCCAGAAATTCACTCCATATAACATCAAAATCTTTCCTTTTCACCAAATGCTTTTTATATCTTAATTCACATGTCAATTTATCATTAATAGCAATATTCCATACTTATTTAAACCAATCTTCAAGGTCATACTCATAATCCACTTTCCATTTTTTAACAAAAATGTAGTAGGCAGTAACAAAAATTATCTTTCTTTTGCCACTCTAATTTCATATTTCCAAAATTTAACAATAATGCAATTTTTGGACTTATTTGCAAATTAATAGATAGTATTTCATTAATCTCAGCAAAAACCTTTTCCCATATTTTTTTAATCTTCACATTCCCGCCATAAATGTGAATAAGTCCCAATTTCTTTTTTACACCTCCAACAATTTTTAAAATTATTTCTATTACAATGGTTTAACATTATTGGAGTCAGTTTTTCAGAAGTGGTTTGCAATTGCCTCCTTCCTAGGGCTGAGAGAAAGTGACTGGCTTTGTGCCTAAGGCAGGATTAGAACTCACGGACTCCCAGTTTATATCCTGGTACCTTAACCACTGCCCCAAACTGGCTGTCTTATGGAGTGCCTACGGCTCCTCTATTACCCCAAGGAAACTGGAAAAAGAAGGGTAAGTGAACCTGACTATTTAACAAAAAAAACATTTTTCCTTCAAAAGGAGCATTTCTGGACTTTGCCATGACGTAGACAATGTCTGACGAATGATGGTACTCCCAACCAAGACATGAAGCAGCTTTCCCCAAACTTGGTATTCTCCAGATATACTAGACTACAGTTCCCATTACCCTCAGCCAGCATGACACTCACTTTAAGGCATATTTTGATAGTATCAAATGGTATCCCCTTAAGAAATCCCCAGAATATTAGATGCTACAAAAAACAAACAGCACTCTGAGTTCTTTTTTCTAAACCAGATTTTTTTAAAAATACAACGTAGTCCCATTTCATTATACATTTGTAAGGAAGCATGTAAATCATTACGTGTGTGTGTGTGTGTGTGTATACACACACACACATATACATATATATACACATATACATACATATATATATAAATAAAAATCGGGATTGAGAAATACTGAGTAATATTTTAGGCAGCAGTCATTTTATTACATGACTTCATGTTGCAGGTGCCAATTTAAAAATAAGTTACACTTAATAATTTTAAAATATTTTAATTTGAAAAACTAGGGAAAAGAAAAGGAGCTGAACTCTTGCTCTATGTATAAAATTTCAGCCATTTTTCTTAATATTGATGGTCAGTGGGCATTCTCTTAGCAAATGACCACTATTTTAAAAGAGGGATACAACACAGTTTGTGAGTTTTTTCTAACCATAATCAAACAATTTTAGGACATCCTTGGCATACCAGCTGTCTTGTATCACATTGGATTATTTATCTCTCTATTGTTCTGAGAAGAGTGAAATCTTTTAGTTCAGCAATTTGGTTTAATAGCTAGCTCTGATTTATGAACTTCAACTTCTAAATGTTGAGTTGTTTTCCTCCATCTTCTTGAATCCTTTTCTCAGAAGTCATATTTTTGTGAATGACAAACTCGGAAATTCTGCCCAGAATCACAGTGAATGGTAAATGTGGAAATATCTGTGATGCTGGTTATTATATGAGATAAACAATGGTATTATTTGCTGGGCTTCTAACAGAATGGACTTGACACTGCATCTTCACTGCTCCTCTCCTCCTACTAGGGGCCTTAAAACCTTTTTCTTTGTTCTGTTTGCTTGGAGTCTGGGCTTCTTAATGAAGCACTCTGCTTATTCAAACGGTGACTGGATCATATCCAAATATGACTCAGTGGGAAATCCGTTCCTTTTCTTCCGTAGGTTGCTTTGTGATCATATCCAGCCATCGCTAATAAATCTGAATACCTTCTAAAAGGGCTTGTATTAGACCCCAGTGTATATACACCAAGGGAGTGTTTCCTTAGAACGTGTTAGTAGAATTCAGGGAAGGTGGGTTTTGAAAGTCTGCTGAGATTATAAATATATAGATAGATGATAGACACACACACACACACACACACGCATATAAAGTACATACATATACATCTCCATGCTCAGTGCAAGAGGATATCCATTTTTTAAAAAGTGTACATGTTTCTCTTTAAGCAGTTTCTTTTTTAAAATGAAATCAGATTGCTTCAAACGTTACTAGTAATTGGAGCAGTTGTCTAAGCCGGGGGTTCTCAAACTCTAGGTCAAGACCCGGGGGACTCAGGGATGCTAGCAAATCTGGGGGGGGGGATTCTGGAAAGTGGGGGACTTGTCTGTGCAAAACTATGGAAGTGCTCGGTCCTGTCCCGGTCTGCCTGGACAAGCCAAGAGCAAGAGCTTCCACAGCTGCAGCTTTGATGGCTGGAGAACAGGACATATGTGCAATGTCTTCGTCCTCTTTGCCACTTGGGAGTTGGGAGGCTGTGTCCCGCTTGCAAGGGAAGCGGCTGGCTGTGTGGCCAGTCTGCTGCAAAAGGCAACTCCCAGTCGCACTACCATAGCCTCGCAAAATATCTATAGGGAGGCAAGGAGCTGCATGCGCCCCTTTTGAGAGAGGCCACAGAGCTGCATGAAATGAGGCCTCTGCAGGAGCCGGACCTCTTCACTGTGGAGTGGAGCAACCTGGTGGCCTTCTTGGTTCGCATCCAAACCTCCACTTAAGAGGGCGGAGGTGCTCAGGTGTCTCTCCCCTGGGCCCTAGTCTCCAGTCTAGACTTGGTGGAACAGCACAGGCCTCGGTCCTGGAGGCGGTTCAGTTGCTGTTCTGCCTCTCATTTCATAGCTACAACTGCTGCGATCTTCTGGTAGTTTCGGGGCCTTGTATTGTTAGAGCTAAACACATGCTTGGAAGCCATGTTTTCCTTCCCTATGGGAGTCTGGTTAGATTGCAAAGGAAGACAAAGCGTCGCCAAACTGCAGCACCAACCCTGGAAGGGGAGGGCAATTTATATGGAAAGGGGGCGGAAGAGAAGGCTTGGAGCTGGGTGACTGCCATTTTCTTAATGGTTGGCATCACTGAGATTGCACTGCAAGGCAGGGGGGCTCTGCATTCGGAAGGCTGGTGTGCTGCTAGGGAGAGGCACTGCAAAATGGGATGAGACCAAAATGAACAAGGGAGGTGTGCTTGGACCATGATGGGGGAAAGGGAAGTGGTGGACACAAGGGAAAAAGGGCTTTTTGGCGGGGTGTGTGTGTGTCTGGAATGAAGGTACTGGTGCAGGATGACCTGCGGATAAACCCCCATAATTCCCATCTTTTCAGGTTAGGGTTAGGGTCCATGATTTAGGAGCAAAAACTTGCAAGAAAGGCCTTAGTATCTCCCCCATAATGAAAATGCACAAAGCTCCACTGGGGAGAAGAAGGAAAGAGGTGCAAGGTGCACAGGAGAGGGAGAATTGCATTTGATAACTTAGGAGCCAGTGGCTGTTCTCCTCCCTTCCTGACTGAGCTGGAGAAGACTGTCACTTGAATCAGGAGACATAATTTTCACCCACAGATCCTATCTTTCATAGCACTGTCTTCTCAAACCGGAACATTGGGCATGGCATTTGCACCTTTCTGTGATTCTCCAAACAGCATTCCAGCTTTCCATTGAGATATTGACACAGCAGGAGACATTGTTCCATCAGTGTGTCAAGTGTGACCAAAACAGCAGTGGGTTCAAGTTCAAAACTCTGGCTTGTGTACATATAGTGAATAAGGAACGAGGAAAGAAACTCGTGTAGTGTGAAAGCTGAATAGCTGGCATGCCCAGTGCTACCAAGGAGAAGATAATAGTCTCCCTCAAGATGAACTTCACAGACATGCCCATGAAGTGGTTGCATTGCCGCCTTCTGTGTTTTGGACTTCCCAATCTAACTTAAAGCGATGGAATTTCCTGGTGGTCTTGCATCCAGTGCTAATTAAGACAGCTAACTAACCCTGGCTAGCTTTCTGAGATCAGCCAAGATTGGCTAGATGGTGCCACCTAAGCTGGGCCTTCAGCGCTAACATACCTCCAACAGATAAAGCAATATATAGCATAGAAATAGAACAATTACCTACAGAATTTCAAGTATTGTTGCTATATTCACAGAAACAGAAGTTTACAGACACAATGCAAAAGGGAAGGGGGATGAGGGAAGAGAGGAACATGTATATTCTGATAGCAGGTCTGCAGTTATTCTTGTAGTGAGCAACTGAAGTGGAGTTGGGGGAGTGCAATCAGTGTCTCAAGCCAAATACACAATGCTTCTGTTGAGCTGATGAATTGCATACTGCAGGTCCACCTTTTCTCTAATTCAGCCAGGGGAATGGCTGCAGAGAGAGAGCAGTTCTGGGAAGGAATCATTCTAATGTGATAGAAATTGTGGAATATTCTGATGTCAGCATTTTCTCCTCCATATCCACAGTTTTGCTCATTGGATTTGAACCTGAAGAACAAAAAATACTGAAATTGTTGATTTATGCTGGTTTTAAAGTAACTTTCCATTTTGATTTTGAGATTTTGATGTCTGTGTGATTATTTTAAAACCTTGAGATATCGACACAGCAGGAGACATACCTGTAAATGCTTGGGCTATGCAGCACTTCAGATTTGAAAGGACAAGGGCGTGTATTGGGTTTGTGTGTAACACCTGTCAGAAATTTAATACGTTTAGCTATTAAACCAGGCATAACTTTTCTGGGTACAGCAAGGAGGGCAGCTGCATGATCTTTGCAAAAGACCCAGCTATTTTAAAGAGTTGCTGACAGGTTCTATGTAAGGGCCCTCCATGAGCAGCAAAGCACCATTTTCCTTTCTAAGACGAAGCACTGCAGCCCTAATAAATATATTAAGTGCAATAAATAAATGCAGTAACAAGTGGTGCGTTGTTGGCTGGATGGGGATTTTGGTCTGACCCTTTATCCAGCAGGTCTCCAGATTGATGGATTCAGTTTGTATACCACTAAATCCAGGATGACTCAACATTGTTTATTAACGATGATGATGTCAGCCTTACCAGGTAGACCAGACAGGAAGCACAACCAGATGAGCTAATTCTACATTATTGTAAGGCTACATTAAAAGAATCTTGGAAGTCTGAAAGTACTATTCTCCTGCCATCTCCTTTACCCCAAGAAATTAGGGTGGGTCTCTTTTGAGCCTCTTGCTCTGCCCACAATCTATGCTGTCTCTTATCTGACCATCTCCTAGGCAACATCTCTGGGCCCAGTCTCCCAAGGTCATTCCCACATATCATTATAGAAGATGTGCTTCTTCATGGGCCAGCTGGTCAAGGCAGCTGGGATATACCATTAAAAGAAAATCCTAGGCAAATTAATCAATTAGGTTCTGCTTTTGGGAATGAACAACAGATGAGGAAGCTAGAATAGTGGTAGGCCATGGTATCCTCACTGGCAGCATGTCCACAAAAGCAGTGATTTTCCCCACAGTTGTCACTTTCTACCAATTATTTTCTTTTTTAAAAAGCATAGCAACAAAGATGATAGAGGCAGTAGAGTAGGTCATAGATGTACCACTAGTTCAGCCAGCAGGGAAGGAGGCAATAGTGAGCAGGTTAGCGGAGAAGAATGGAAACAAGCAAATTTGGCCAATGTGGTAATGGACGGATGTGCTTTTCTACATAGTCAAAAACTTAAATAGTTTGGGAAATGCTATAGAATTATAGGTATTTTGGCTACAGTTCCTATTCCCATCCAGCAAGCTTCATGTGGCTGACATCTGGACAGCACCAGCCTGTGAAATGCTATTATAGAATAACAGTGGGCAGTTGATTGTCTTGGCCTCTAAAGCAATTCTTCCTACCTTCCTAGGATTTCTTTGCTATATAACACAGCCCATTTTGCTCCAAGACACAGGCAAAAGGCTTTTCAGCTCCCTCCTGCTCCACAGCATATCTCCTGCATTTGTCTGAAACAGATTGCTCCATGTATGATCTAAGATTCATTGGTTCACTTAGGTTCAACAGTTAGAACAAATTTTGAAATGTATTTCACCACCAGCAGAGGCATCTTAGAGTCAGCTTTCTAAGATGTTTCCATGTCATTGGCACAAATTGCCTTAAAAATGCTTCCTTTTCAAAGTGGAACCGGCCAATTTTGTCTCAAATGGTGATTCAATCATTAGTCACACTCTCTAGCTGTCTACTTAAAAGTTGTTCCTTGAAATAAATTTGTACTCTAGGACACTGTGGGAATTTTATGGGTTTCTCAGTGAATTTTTTTCATATAAATCACATAAGTGAACTTTAAAAAAAACTGTTTAAGTCCTCATCTAGGAATAGTTTCTTTCCTATGAGTGGTTGTTTTGTTTTCTTTTTAAGAAATGATTTCACTCTCAGGAAATGCATGTAGTAAAGTACCTAAGAAGATAGACAAATATAACAATTTTGTTTTGCCCAGATGATGTGTCAGCAGGAGGGGAATACACAGCATTTTATCACCCATCTTTATATGGTGCCTTTCTAAAATAGAAGAATTAAACTTGGAAAAATGATATGAACAGCAAAACAACCTACCTCCCAACTTGGTGCCCTTAAGATAAGTCATTTCAGCTCCTCTAATCCTAGCATGCTAGCCAGCACATCTGGAGGGCACCAGGTTGAGGAAGGCTGCAGAAGAAGATGGAAAATTTGATCACACATGGATTAAAAACATCTACTGCAAGTGATCTTCATTTCACAAGGCAACAATATGTAACATCAGGGGTCTATTTTTCCCCTCCAACTGTAGTTTCCTTAGGTAATCCATGATCCAGTGGTTGATTTTAAAAGTTAAATTATTAGAAGCAGTTTTCTATAGCATAGTGTTCCTATCAAAGTAAAATGACTCATAAGAATGCTAAATGCAAACCAGATGATCCTAAACATTAACTGGGGGGAAAAAAGAGTTCAGTGTGGGTCCTCATAAAAATGAAATTCTTTTCTGTACAAAGAAAACAATTGGTTATATAAAATAGGAAATTAGGAGGAAAAAGTAATTGTTTTTAACTGCCCCAAACTGTTAATTAGTATTAGCATTTCTATACATTTTCATTCTTGTTCTAATTTGAAAAAAGGGAAGATAATAAGTTATTTAATTTTTCCTACAATGCAAGGAAGTTTCGTCCTATGCCATATGCTGATTATAATTTCAAAACGTCTCTGGAGTATACTTTTGACAAGGGAATAGCTCAGACTATAGATCAGCACAGTATAGGAATCTTCATCACAGTTTTAAAGGCATGTTGCCAAACTTAGTTTTGCTTTGAACAAGATCATGGCAAAGAAAATGCTTTTATTCTCTATATTGTTACTACACATAATGTTTCTGCCTCTCTGACAACAAACAATGAAACTTTCTGCCTTTCTGAGTGATCATGGAGAGGCGGACTCCAATAGGATGCAGAGCCACTTAATCGCATGCTCACGCATACACAAATTCATGTTGTGGACTTTCAAACAGGACATGTGAATATATGCATTTGTTAGGAATAAGGTAAGAAGAAAGGTACAGGTAGTCCTCGACTTATGACCATTCATTTAATGATGAGCCAAAATTACAACAGCCTCAGAATGGCTTTTTTACAGCCTGTAAAGCAGTTCCAAGCGTGGCAAAAGTTGCACCCCCCACAGTCACATGATCACATTTTGGGTGCTTGGCAACTGGCTTTTCTTTAGTAAAAACTAAAGAAACTAATACAAACTAAACCTAAAGAGAGAAAAAAAAAAGGTGCAGGAAAAAAGAATGAAAGAAGAAGAAAAGAAAGAATATAATAAAGAAAAACTACTAGTAAAAACAAATTTAGTAACACTTCATCCCCTATAAGGTTACAAACAGGTATCTCTTCATCCCATATCCCATCCCTTATCTATAAGCAAATCAATAAAACATCAATTATTCAATCCTGGTGTCAGCAAAAGTCCATAAAGGGTCACTAAAACTTTGCAAAACAAAATACCTTATTTTAACCTTAATTAAATAAAACAACTTTATATTCCTTCCTTTTACTTCTAACAGTCTTAATCTTTAATTCAATCAAATACTGTCATAGGATTTGATGTCTCTTCAGTTCTTCTTTATCCCATTGTAGATGTTTCTTCAAGGCTTTGACAAACCTCTTTTGTAAATCCAATAACAAAACACTTTCCAGGTCATTCTCTTGGTTTATCATTTGTATTTCCTTTTAATTTTTAAAACTTCAGCCAGTTTCTTTTGTAGATCCAGTAAAGCGTCCTTTTCCAAATTCTCTTGGCCTGTCCTTTGTAGTTCCACTTTTGGTACTTCCTCTATCTTGTCAGATACAATTTGTTCCACATCTGTCATTCCTTCATTAACATCTTTTCAACATAGTCTATCCATAGAAACAGACATCATTGTGACATCAGTCTTGATATTGTAGTTACTATTTCTGGCTCCATTCTTCAAAGATCTCCTTTAATGTTTCCAATGTTACAACGTTTTGTGTTGTTTTGTAAATCCAGTGTTAACTGACATCAAGAACAGGCTTGTATTTTTTTTCCTTCTGCTTAGAATCTTTAGTCCCCTCTAGTGTGCAGTTTTTATGGCTTACCATAGCCAGGGTAGCCAAAATAAGTCTGTTTCCCATGAGAAGCTATTTGTTGTAGTTAATTCCAAAATCTTATAGTAAAAGACAATATTCCAAATTTATCTGGACCCTTAATCCATTTATAAGTTTCTTAGATCAAAATCTTATTTAGCTTTTTGCTGTTTATTTCAAATTCTTTAAGTTCTTAAGCTTTTAATTAATTTTTCTTTTGTTCAGAGTTGAAGATAAAACTCACCTGATGACTTTTCAAACTTGTCATTCTGAATAGTTTTAAGATGATTAATAGGCAATTTCTGAAAGTGATTAGAAAGTGAGGGCTGTGAACTTAGTGTCCTTTAAAAGTCTTCACCACAGTTGTGAGCAAAATGGATAATCCCTTCATCTCCTGGCATTTAAACCTGCAGAAAACTGCTGTTCTGCACTCTCCTCATAAGGGGCAGCCATCTGAAGCACATGCGGGTGATCTCCCATCCTCTCCTTATCCAGAGAGGTTCCAAAGAACCGGTCTACTCACTGGCTCTTTGGTCTTTGCCACTGTCATGAGTACTGATGGTGAGCAGGAGGGGCCCCCTATCTGGGGGGGAAAACACATGCGAAGGTTAGAGACTTTGAGCTGCCATTCAAAGACACCCAGAACAGACCTGCCTTGAATTTTGGGGTTTATCTGTCTGGATTTTCCCACGCTTCTTCAGTTTGGTAGGATTTTCTGTCTACAATAGCAGTAATAAAACACTAGAGACTTTCTCCTCGTCTCGGCGTGGCCTTTGCTTAGTCAGGACAGCCACCGTCATCAGCTCACCTTTCATGGAGATGTCTTCAATTTGTCATACCTCCCCCAGAAGTCCTAAATTGCTTTTTTTCTCAAAGGAATCTTCAAGCTGATGCATACAAAATAATTGAATTAAAACATACTAAAAGTCTGCTTAATTAAAAAAATGTCTTTACAGAGTATCTAAAACTAGACAAAGATGAAGCCAGTAGAATCTTAAGAACAGGTTTCCATAATTGGCGTGCTGCCACCAAGAGAAAGGCCCTGTTCTGAGATGGAGACCATGTATTTAGCCCAGAGTCAAGAAACCCATAGAAGGATAAAGGGCCAAAAGTGTTTAGGTTAATGTGAGAGTGTCACATTACTCAGAACTTAATTTCTCAAAGGTTTGACATTTTGCTTTATCCACACTCTGCAGTATATTACATTATTCTCTCATTTTCCATTCTCCTTTGAAAATTTTGCATGTAGACCAAGTAGGTGATGTAGTGGGCTGAGGGAATGGCCTTGAGGGATGGGGAAGAGCCATAACCAGGGTGATGGCCAGATAAAAGAAACCTGAATCCAGGGCAGAACTGTAACCTGATAAAATGCCTCAGACAAAACTCTCCCTAGTTCTCGCAAAGATGGAGGGAGGGGGGAAGCACGTTTTGAAAGTCTAAATTCTGTTACTGTATCTTTATTATTAAAGTAATATTGTCCTGGCATGACGTTGGTTTCCTAGTCTGGTCTACATTAAAGGGCTGACAATGTATACAATTTCCTATTTATGTTCAAAATCTCCACCTCTTGGAAACATACAGTATCATCATTTATGCATATTCTCTGTTCAGCTGATAGTGACTACTACAGTTATTCCTCATTCAGCGATTGCCTCATACAGCAACCATTCACAGCTAATGATGGCAAGAAAAGTAACTTTGCGACGAATCCTTACATTTACGACCTTCACAGGGCTGTAAAGCAAAGGAAAGCTGAAGTAAGATCATAAGCACACACAGTTTCACTTAGCAACCATTTCACTTAATGACTGAGTTGCTGGTCCCGGTTGTGGTTGCTAAACAAGGACTACCTGTATATTTGAAATTCTTATTGGCCCTAAGTATCTCAAAAATCTTGCTCTTCTGTTCATTGATTTACATATTTAAATTAGGACGGTGGTACACTTCATATGATTTAGGAATGGCATTTCACAGGAGTGAGAGAGTTTTAACTCCAGCCTGTATGACTCAAGATTGTACTGTAACCTGAAAAGAATAGCAGATATTTTTATTGTATTGTTATGTTGATGTCGTTGGGAATAATCCATATTTACTTATTCATAGTACAATGAGATCACATATTGGTTCAGCGGAGTGATGCTACATATTAATAGTAGTTGGTGTCATATTAGCAGTGAACTGTTGCTTTGTGCTAGTAAGCTATTGCCAGTTATATTTTAATGCTGTTGCAGCATAATTAGTATAGTGGTCTGTTTGCACAGCATCCATTCCACAACTGGTACTGGCTTTTGTAATTATATATTTATAAATCAAAACACCATAATTAGCATAGTGGTCTGTTTCCACAGCATCCATCATATAACTGCTATTAGTAATGGCTTTTATAATTAGATACTTACATATTAGAGCACTACAATTCAGTCTTTTTTAAAATAATGAAGTGTGTGTTACCATTCACAGTGCTACTGCAAATCCAAAATGCATGATAAGACAGCGTTGAAAAGACCAGGATACACTTCGATTTATCAAAATAAAAGCTGAGTTGAAACAAACTTCCTTCCTTCCTGTGGTTGAAATGAGAAAAAAAAAACCAGACTAGATGATTGTATAAATTGAAATTTCAGTTCATTCAATCCATAATGGTTTTCCATGTGTATGAGATTGCTGTGGTTGCTGGCACCTTTATGAGCTTTTATGAAATAAAAATACATTTGAAATACATTTCCCTGGGCAAAACAATTGTATAACATAAGTTTGCTGCTAAAATACAGCTAGGCAGCCTGACTACACATTTTATCAGTTTTTGATTAAAGATACAGTTTTTAAAAATAAAAATGGATTATTATGTTTTTTAAAATGTGGTAATTATTGTTTAAAATCAAAAGGCTAAAGTGAAATTGGAATGTAATAGAAACGTGTTTAAAATATTGTCAGGCTTCAATTCTGTGGCCCTTCAGACAGAAGGCCGTGAGCCACACGGTTTGTGGGATTCCCTTCTCTGAATCTGAAGAAAGGGGGGCTACTTTGGGGGGATACTGCAGAGAAACATTCCTCTCGTTGGGTGGCCAGGATGAGAGGAGCTGAGATTCTCTTGAATCCTGAGCTCTCCTAACATTAACCATAGCCCAAAGGGATTTTTATTGGGCAATTTCCCTTTTTCTCTCCCCTCTAACCACCCTTTTTTTGTGTATGTGTCTGGTTTCAATCCCACTTCTGTGCCCATAGGGCACTTCTGACTCTCAGCCTTAGCTCACGAGGGCCCTCTGTTCTTCAGACTTCAAAACAGTGGGGATAGAGATTTTAAAGCACATCAGATTTAATGCACCCATATTACATGATAGGTCTTTTAAAAACTATGATCAGTGTGCCACAGATTTTCATGCTTTTCCAGCCATTGGCATCACCTGTCCTGGGGGAAATTCTGGGAGCCCCCCTCCCCAATATGAGTTGCCCATCTCTGTGTTATTCGTTGTGGGCTGCCCTTGAAGACATCTGAAACTTCAGCTGGTACAAGATGTAGTGGCACAGACAATTACACCTCTGCTCTGTAAGCTGCACTGGTTGCCAGTCTGGTTCTGGGTTCAATTTAAGGTGCTGTAATCACCTATAAAGCCCTACATGGCACAGGGTCAGATGATTTGAGGGACTGCCTGTCCCCAGTCACATCTACCCATCCCACCAAGACTAGCAGAAAGGGCATGTTGCAGATCCCGTCTATGAAGGAATGTCATCTGACAGGATCCAGGGGGAGAGCTTTTTCTGCCACAGCACCCACTCTCTGGAACATCATTCCCCCTGAGATCAGACTGGCCCCAACCTTGTTGGCCTTCCAGAAGAGCCTGAAGGCATGGCTTTGCTATCTGGCCAGGGGATCCGGCAATGGTGGTGTAGAGCCTGCAAAGTGGTCATACTGCTAGGGAATTTGGCTGTAGATTACGTTTTTATGGTTTTTAAATAGACTTTTATTTTTTCATGTTTTTAATTATTTCTGTTACTATGTTTTTTGGTTGTTTTTTTTTATATTGTCTTTGTTTTTAACACTGTAAGCTGCCCAGAGCCACAGAAGTGAGATGGGTGGCTATATAAATTTAATAAATAAATAAATTAGTTATAGTAAGTAAACTACTACAGCTGCTAGTTGTATTACTCTCATAGGTTTCATACTGGAATCATCTCACTAAAACAAACATACTGGAACCATCTCACTAAAGCAAAACAAACAAAAAAACCCCAAAAAACATTATTTTGGCCAGAATTAGTGCAAAGGGAGTATTCTACATAGTCAAACTTCTTGGATTATGCCCAATGTTGCTGCTGTTTAGATTTATAGCCTAGCTTTTATCCAAAAAGTCTCCATTCATTTAGCATGCCTGCATCATAAATATAAATATAAATTTCGGAAGGAGAATATTGGCTTAAACCAGTTGTTAAAATTGTATAAATCTATGTAGAGAACCAGTCTGGCCTAGTGGTTAAGGCTCCAGGCTAGAAACCAGGAGTCTGTGAGTTCTAGTCCCGCCTTAGGCATGAAAGCTGACTGGGTGACCTTGGGCCAGTCACTCTCTCCCTCAGCCGAACTTACCTCACAGGGTTATTGTTGTGGGGAAAATAGGAGGAGGAAGGAGTATTAGGTATGTTCCCCACCTTGAGTTTTTTATGAAAATAATAAAGGGATAGGAAATAAATAAAATAAAAATAATAAATAAATCTATCTTGCCTGACAAGTTGATGAACATTATCAGTGATTTTCGCTACAGGTAACAGTAGCTAAATAAGAATGTACATAGTTATTACCTATAATTTCCTTCATTTGCCTTTCAATAAATCAAGTCCTTTTAAAATGCATTGATGGGATATAGGGCTGGAAGTAATTCAGTGATAAAGCATATGATTGTCATTTTCAGTCTCCCTGCACTCCATGCTCCCCTTGATTTGGTCTGTGTTCCAGCCAACTGGCCAATAAGGGGGTTCAAAAAACAAGAATCAGATGGTGCCTGCCCCCAAACTCATTTTTCTCACACATTTGTTTCTCATGATAATAAAGGACAAACACATAAAGAAAAACGCTGGTCACTGTGAAGGGGAGCAGCAAAGCCACAAACACAGAGAATGGGGCCAAGGCATTGAGGCACTTTTGTTTCAAATGGGAAGGGGGAATGCTCAGAAGCCTGGAGATAGCTCAAGGTGGAAGATCTCACCAATGGGGAAGCCCTCTTCTCAGTCTTTCCTCTGGGATAGCAGCTGAGCTGGAAATTAATCATTTCAACTTGCAAAGGCCTCCACAGAGCCCACCGCATTGTGGGGACATGGGCACAGGGAAGATCTTGCATGAGGAAAAGATTTTAGATTGGCAAAAACCAAACAGGAAGATGAAACTCGCTTGAAGTATTTCTTTTTTAGTTAATTGCAATAACCTTGGCAAGAGACCAAATGCAAACCCATTTTTGCGATTTACAGATGAAGGGTAAAACTTTCAGTTCTGTTTGGAATATGGCAAACGTTTGTTGGAGCTCCATTTGTACTTTTGTGTAGATAGCATATGCCCTTATCAGGGACTTATTCACAGCCCTGAGAGTATTTGGGGCAATGAACCATAACACTCGTACTGATTAGTACTCTTGTTTATGGCTGTACACACTGGTCTTGCTCTGAATTCTGATGATGTCACACTGAGATCTGAGTCATGAAAAGCCATACAACGCAACATTCTGGTTTGTTTTTAATTCTGTTCCAATGACCAAATCAAATATCAGAGCTGAAAACCGTCAGCTGAGGGAGAAGGGTTTATGTCTCTTTGACAGAACAGTTTTAAACTTAAAACAGAACCCTAGTCAAAACCTAAATAAAACATAGTTTGCTCATTATTATTTTTATACATAGTTCATAAACTGTGGGTAGAACTCAGGAAAGAAGGAGACAGAATTAAACCAATGCCTGATGTCTTTAAAAACACTAGTAATTGTTCAAAGAGCTGCTTGCTATGAGACATTTGTACCTGTTTGCTGCCAAGTCAGTGATGGGTGAGTTAGTCATCGGAATCCCTGGAGCTTCTAAATGAGAAAAATGCTGAATAACCTGCGACTCAGCTTATAATCAACCTTAAGCAAACATTAGTAACTCTCAACTGCCTCCTCCATCGCCCACACCCTTAATGCTACTCATTCCCACACTAAACCGGATCTGACCTGCTGCCAGCAACTTTCATAAGCTGCTGCAGACAATATAGTTTGCTCTTCAGCCACTTTCCAATCTCTTTTGGTAACCATAAATGCACAGTAGGTTTTCAAAGACTGGTTAGCTGTCTCATTACTTACTGTCTTAGCATGTAGGGATATTAATTTCTTCTTCTTTGCCCTCCTCTTCCCCTTCCTCTTGTTTGTAGATTTCCTATTGTTTTCTTAAAATCAGTAATGAATCACATAATTAGGATTTACCTCTTCACTATGTTAGGTCCATCCATCTGGGAGGAGAATGGAGTATTCTTCAGAGGAGTTCGTATTTCAGAATTTCCATTTTTCTAAATGTAACTTTTAGAAGTTCATAGTGAGCACACATACACAATACAGTTATATAAAATGTAGCTCCTCTACCACCATTTTTGTCTTTTAAGAAACTAATTAGAGCCACATAGTGTTCTTGCTGCCACATCAAAATCCTAAGTATTGGCAATTTAATATGATTAAAACTTGTGTATAGTTACTTCAAAAAACAAAACAATGACACCTACACTCAAATCCAACTGAACTTTGTAGTGAATCCAAGGAATCCACATCCTGTGTATATTTTAGTTGAGGTTCAATGTTAATTTTTTTTCACCTTTTATTTATCATGAATTATCCACTGGATTTAAATGAAGAGTGGAAATTGAGCCCTCAGGTGATTTCTGTGGTAAAAGCTTGTACTTTTTCTTTAGAAGAGAGGGGGGAAACACTTTGTTTCCTTTGGCGTTATTGTAGATGAATTTAATGGTGGGTGCAGGATCCCAAGGAAGGAAATGTGTAGGGATTAAAAAGAGAAAAAAGACAGTTGTGGTGGGATTTCTACCCTGTAGGGCTACTGTGAACAATAGTCTCAATGTTTTGGCTCTGGCCCTGGGAAATCACTCGCTAGAGAAGAGCTGGAAAGAATACCCTAAGTGTAAAGTTTTCCCAACAGTGGAATCATAGAATCATAGAATTGGAAAGAGATGTTTAGGCCAATGCCCAACTGGGGCAGAGCAGAAATCCAAATTGAAGCATCCCTTTTGATGGCTGTTTGAACTCATCCAGCTAAACGGAGCCTAGTATTTCTCAAGAAATTGGTTCCATAGTAAAATTGTTCTTACTTTTTCTAACATTCAGTTGAAATCTGGCTTCCTGTACTTTAAATCCCTTATTCCATATCTCTGGGGTGACTAAGAATGATATTCTTCTGCTTGACTTCCTTTCAGCTATTTGAAAAATGCTGTCATATTCTCCTCACGTCTTCTGTTCTCAGGGCCAAACATTCTCAGTTCCTTCAATCTCTCCTCATAGGACTTAGTTTCTAATACCCTAATCTTTTGCTGCTGCTGCTGCTGCTGCTGCTGCTGTTGTCCTTCTCAAAACACATTGCAATTTTTCTGAATCTTTATTGAAGTGTAGTGTCCATAAGTAAACACAGGATGCAAGGTGGAGGATTTCTGACACAGAATAAAGTGAGACTGTTACTTCCCATGAACACACTTTGAGCACAGTTTCAAGCCAGGAATGTATCCACTTAGTTTACATGCCATCCTGGCCACATTTAATTAGCTTGCTAATCAGAAGATCATGAGTTATTTTGTCAAATGCTTTGCTAAAATTAAGATATATTATCTCAATAGCATTCCCCAGATTACTGAAAGAAGTAATCTGATCAAAAGATGATATAAGATTAGTCTGGCAAGATTGGTTCTTGAGAAATCTGTGCTGACACATAGATTTCTTATACTATGTTGTTGTACTATTTCCAACAGCAAATGTATAATAAAATGAGTTAAGATTATCATAGTGTTTCTTTGATCTCAATTCTTTTTAATTGGTCCCTTAATGGATTGATTTTTAAATACTGATTTATATTTTCCGTCCCTTTTCAGCAACTTGGTATTCACTGCAGTGAATCATAAAATTTATAAACTATCATAAATACATATTGAAAATAGAGCAACAAAATAAATTAATACCAACTTATTCCATAAAACCTCTTTGTAAAAATTAGGTTTTCATCTTTAAAAGACATGTTTTCATCTTTAAATCAAACCTATGAAAAAAGTTAGACGAATCTCTTTGCAGAAGTAGTTTCAAAGCATAGTCATTTTTGCAAGGTCTCTGATCTACATCTTTTCAAGTATAACCATACTGAATGAGAAAACACGCACACACACGCACACAGAGACACCACTGCCAAAATCTCAAGGGAAAGGTGGTGTCAGGCTCGCTTTGCTCGAGACACCTAGAGTCACAAGTTTGGGGTGACTATATAAATTCAACAAATAAGTAAATACAATTTCACTGATACAGAATTTCACCATTACACAACATCAGTAAGGCTAGTACTGGTCTACTGCACTTGTGACTATCCACAGTGGTACCCTTGAGTAGTATAGTTGGTAAGAGCTTATGGAGACTGTGACATTGCAAAAATAGTTGCTTGGGCAGAAGCATAGCAGTAATGGACTCTGTCTGCCAGAAAGAGCTCAGCCAACTGACTATTTAAAGACCTATCTTTTCTCTATCTTCTGACAGCTCTACATCATTTCCCACAAATTTGCTGCATTGAGGAAGTGACCCTTCCAAGAATGACAAAAATCTCAGAGTGTTTTAATAAGCGATTGTAACAGTCTATTAGAGGAGGGAAGAGGCAAAAAATTATTAAAGTTATTCTGACTCAAGGAAGATTTTTTTTAATTGGAGGTGGAAGTTGCAATCAAGCCAAGCAGTTCAAAAGTTCTTAAAACTCTCACATATTACAAGAAAGTGGCTTAGAAAGAAGCTGAAGACTGTACTTCATGGAATATGGCAGTTAATGGAGAGGTGGTAAGAAGGAAGCAGGAAGGAAGAACTTCTCAAGCAGGCAGCTTTGACCATGGAGGAAAGTAGCTGAAAAATTATTCATCACCTGCCAAACTCTTGGGGAATCAGAAAATGAGAAGTAAAATTAAAAAGGTGTGAAAAGTTTGTGGTGGGTTAGTAGCAAGCCTGTGTGTGTGTGTTTTTTTTTAAAGAAATAATTCTTCTAACCAAACTCCTGTTACAAGTCTGGCTAGAGTGATCGGATGCTGGAGAAGATGGCTGACTGAACAGACTGCCTGCGAGCTCAGCAGGCAGACCTGGCAGTGTGGGACTCTTTTGGGGGGTGCAGGCAGGCTTTTCTTGTTGCCCTAGAGCATTTTCATGGATAGAAATCACTCAGAATCACCCCATTTGTACTTCGGAACATCACCTCGTAGCCTGAGGATCATCAACAGCGTTGGCGCTAATCCGGTAAGAGGAGATGGGAGTCGGGGGTACCACCATTTTCCAGACCACGCTGAAGCCCCTTTG
Source organism: Candoia aspera (assembly GCF_035149785.1). Classification (NCBI taxonomy): domain Eukaryota; kingdom Metazoa; phylum Chordata; class Lepidosauria; order Squamata; family Candoiidae; genus Candoia; species Candoia aspera. Next base: position 47,252,540 of record NC_086159.1, read on the forward strand.
GGACACTTGAGGTTGAGGCTTTGTCATTCCTAAACCGCCCAATTTATATATTTTCAAGATTTGTATCTCAAGAGAAGCTCCCCACAGCAAGAAGAAATGAAGCTCTTGCTGTTAAACGTTGATGTTTCTGGATTACTCTTAAAATCTTCCTCTAATTGCTGGTTTACTTCCCACTGAAAATTTAAGGTGGACTGAGGGGAAAAAAAAGCACCTCTCCATTACTATTTTTATATCTAACTGGAAGGATGTAACTTTCTCCTACACACTTAATTTGTTGTTTTGAGTTTTCAGCTTTTTGCTCACTTTCATTGGATGCTGTATCTGCTGGTTTGCATACTATTTGTTTTGTCAATATTATTCAGTCGCTTCTGGAAGTCTTCCAGATCTTACTTATTGGAGTATGGAAGATCTTCAGCAGACCGTTTCAGGACTATGTGCCGAGGTGCACACTGACTTCAAACAGTTTCTCCAAGAGACTACTCAAACAATTTTGCAAGATGTTAGGGTTATTATTTTTAAGATTGGCTGAGGGCTTTCTGAAAGGAGTGGAAGAGATATATCAAGAAGGAGGCATTTTTCCTGATTATAAGAATCCAGAATGTGCAGGCATGCTGCTCAGGAAAGAGCTGCAATTCGACTTGCACGACCGGTCTGTTAGTCTCAGGGCTTGTTTTGGGAATGGGATAGCTCTGATATGTGGGAAGTTCTTTGAAGACTTGCTAAGGGGGCACTTGGGCTCCTTGATTCATTTATAAAAAATGTCCTGTGTATAATATGGAGACAAATAAATGTCCTGGTTTACTATGAGGTGGGATAAGACATTAAGAATAAGTATGTGGATTGATTTCAAGGCTATATGATTCTATTTTTCCATAATGATTCAAAGTTGAACTATCTGCCATTATAATTAATAATACAAAAATTATAATAATCTTAATCATATTAAGCCTAAAACCAAGCATTTATTATTGTACCTTATTAATCTTAATCCAAATGATTAAAGATGTATGAAGTCAAACAAGCCCTAGAAGCTACCCCACCACAGCATTTACATATCCCCACGATACACAAAGAGCTTTTTTCATAAAAAAATCAAACAGCCCAACTGCCCCCCGTAAAAACTCCAACTTCTCAACAGAAAGTCTCACATACATAATGACCCCTTCTTTTCCATAACATTCCATCAGAAAATCAACTTCACTTATGACTTGCAACTCGATCTTTCCCTTTAATTTCTTCAACTCGACTATCCAATCTTCATCTAGCATTTCAACAGAAGCCCTGATCTCACTATTAGAAGAAACATTTCTGTCATCATTAAGCTCTTCAATTTCTTCCACAACATCCCCAACAGATGACACATTTTAGACCTCATATTTTCCACAATGTCCTGAATGCCTTGCATAAAAACTTGACAGGAATCAAAAATAATCTGTTTAAGGTTTCAATGAAAATCCAAGAGAGTCTGATTGAAATCCTCCATGTCTCACACAGTAAATTATGGCACCCCCTAGGTACTTAACCAGCAAAAGTGGGAGATAATAGAAAAATTCTGAAACATGTTTACATAAGTGAAAGTATGATAACAGGCAGTTCCCCAGGGAAAGTAGCAACAGAAAACTGAAAATTCAAAACAGCAGATACGGCATGTAGGAAAATGCTAAAATCTTTAAATTTAGTACACAAATAATAACAGGGAGACAATTACATACTCTCAACCTTCCTTAATATTTGGATGGAAAGCAAAATCCAAAACTTAAAAATAATTTTTAAAAGAAATTAATAACAAAAATAACAATAAGAACCAAGAGAACATGTTTCTCCTTGCTGTAGAAAGCGTCTCTTAGGGTACGCGTACTTAAAAGCAAAATAAATTGGATGATTTAGAAATGGGGTGGCCAGTCTTAATGTCCCTTTAAGGCTTCAGTGCGGCTTGGAAATGTTGATGCCCCATCCTCCTGGCTGCTCTTACCAATCGATCGTGAATGCTGTTTGCGATTTTATTGCTGCAAGCAGACTTTCTGAAGACATGGGGTGATTCCGAGTGTTTTCCTTTCCCTGGAAAAACACTCCTGGGCTTCAGGAAAAACCTGCCTGAGCCCAAAAAATTGCCATGTTGTCTGTTCTGCTCACAGAGCCCACAAGTACTGCCATGTTCAGACCACCATGTTCCCACCAGAAGCCACATTTGCCCCTCATTTTTTTAAAAAAACTTTGAAATCATGATTCTATAATATAATGAAATTACAGAACCCTCAATCTTTTCCAAAATACAATATTTAGACGGGCTTAAAATTAAAGCGGAAAGTTTTCTTTAAACTTTAAAAATATAGGTATATTTTCTTCTGCAAATTGTTTAGCTAAGTTTTTAATTAATGTGTTCTGGATTGAGATATATTCCAAACAGAAAGATCTTCTTAGTGTGAACTGAAAGCTAGGTATGCTACCTCAAATGATCAATACAATCTTGTCTGTTCTGACAGCATTATATCTTGCTGTGACTTGATGGAGGATATGGTTTTTCACTTGTGAGAGAAAATTTAATTCACTATGTTGCCAGATGTTGTCCCCTAATTCCTTAACTTCCCTGCCTGCCTACAGAGTAGGTGGTCTCTTAAGGAAAAACTAAATATGTGTACACAGAGCTGAGAATATGTTTAGCTAAATGATTCAGAAATATTAAAATCACAGTGGTGGAATTAAAAAAAGCAAATAATACATTTAATTCAATTTCATTCATATAAAGCACTGATCTTTCTAGAGCATTCTTAGATCTATCAAGATGACTAGATCTTGCAGAATGAAATATTTAACAGAAAACTGTATTACATATCTCTAACTATTCTTTCTGGTTCAAGTTGGCTTAGATTTTTCTCTTCCAAATTAGCAGTCCCAGATGTGTTAGAGCTTGCAGTTCCCAGACTTCTCAGTGTGTGCTTCCCTTAATGGGGCCAAAAGCAGCTATCACAATTAATGTAGATTGGAAAATTGGTAGGTGCAGCAGAAAATTAAGCAAGGGTTCCCCAGCCCTCCAGTCTTCATCCAATGTGTTCCTCGAAAGAAAGGAAGGAAGGAAGAGAGAAAGAAAGAAAGAAGACATGTAGTTTGATCAATATGTATCATTAGAGTGCCATCATCAGCTGATGTAGGCAGCTCATACTATTTGTCTTCTGTTTCTCTCAATGAATTGAATATTATTGTATGGCAAGATTATAGAAAACGTTGCTACTTTATGTTAATATTCTTGAATTTTGTTCTGGATTCATAGGCATCTACAGGAGGAGGCAAGTGATGAAATATGCACTTGGATGTGGTGACCCAGACTTTTTGCCTTAAAAACATGAACTCAGCAATGAAAGGCATCATGATATCATAATGCATGTTTCATCATTCTGGCATCATTTTAGTTATTAATACACTAATACACTTGGGTATGGGTTCCAATTTTTATTTTAATATTCTTATGCTTCTCTAGACAGATACAAATTTGTCATTTGTGAGCATGCCAGCATTCAGTGTGGGGTTATTTCTGCAAAATGGATAAGAAAAAAAAATCAGAATTCCATGAAACTGCTGATAAACTTGCAGCAGTTTAACAGTTCACTTTTCAACTGAGCCTTTTATGTTATTTCCTCTTAGCCTATTTTATGTTCATCTTAAAAATGTTTGAACTGATCTCCATGTTTTCCAGATTATGGTACTGTTCCAAATACTTTTTAGTGAAATTTAAGCACTTTGAATGCTTCATATTTCTATTGCCACTCATTTGGTTAGCTGATGAAAAACATTGGCATGATGGGTAGTTAATAAGCAGATGCTGTTTTTCTTTCCTCTAATCTTCTGTTCATTCTTAATTTAAATTTCTTTGAAAGAAATATGCTTGCTCAGAGTCTATTGCTGAGGGTAACACGTACTTCAGTGGCTTTCCAGGTTATATTTCCATACTGGATGTCCATATTACCCAAGTAAGAATATCAATTTTAGAAGTATATTTTAATTGGAATTTAAGTGGCTTTTGGCTTCAGGCCTTTGGCTTTTATCTGAATTCTGAGAAGATTCTCTTATAGCGTGCTTGTGTTAAGTTACAGAAAACGTACTACAGTACTTTAGCCAAGCACAAAACCGTATTGAGTTTATGGCACAGAAATAGTTCCACTATTTTATTAGACTGAACCTATGCGTATCTAGGCTTGAATACTAAATGAGAGTGTATTAGGGTGTTTGAGGAGCCAAACTGAAGTCACTTCAGCCATGGAAGCTCACTGGGTGATTTTGAACGAGTCGCTATTTCTCGTTCAAGTTATCCCGTGAGGCTGTTATTGTTGTGCAGAAAAACTGGAAGAGATAGTGCCATGCGTGGGATTGTGAGTTCTGAAAGAAAGGAAGGACAGAATTCAAATGAAGAAATATATCTACTTGAATAAGCGTTGTGATGGCAACATGAAAAAGTACACTGAAAACCTACGTATTGAGCATATGGCAATCATATTATTCCTCGGGGATAAAAAAGAAGTCTACTAGTTCAGTCATTTTATTTGGTATCCAGTCACTGTTGTTCTGCTGGATGCTACATGTGGAATTCAAATTTCTACCTATTGAAAAAAAATATCAGGGAGGATATGTATTGTTGTTGTTGTTGTTATTATTACTATTATTATTATTATTATTATTTAGATTTAATATAGCTGCCCAGTCCAGTGGATTCTGGGCAGCTTACAAAATATAATAGCAATTAAAACAATTAAAAACTTATGACAAATTAAAAAATTAAAAATTTAAAAAATCAACAACATAAAATAAAACACGACAGCCCAGACTAAATACAACCACAAAAACACAGCATGACAGTACCTCCCCTGACAGCACCCTCCACCCCGCAACACATTAACCCCAGGCCCGGGGCCAAAGCCAGAGGTGAAGGGTTTTTCAGAACCCCAGGAGATCAGGAGCCATTTTCTATGTTCAAGTTCATCTTTGTACCACAAACAGTACGATGCAACAGCTCAGGATGGAAAAGAACAAAAGTTTTTCTTATTTCTTGTACTGCAAAAATCTACTTTTTCTATGCTAGCAAAATAGTTTGATTATGTTGGAATTAGAAGAAAAATATTTTTTAAAAATGGAGAAAAAAATGCTAGATTTAAAAAATAGTTTTTTTTAAAAAAAAAGAAGTGTTTAATTTTGATTAAAACAGGTTTTCCTTTTATCATTATTGGATACGTATTTTAATCTGAATAGGCATATTTATTAAAAGATTACTAAAGGTTATGACATGCTGAAATATAGAAGCAAACGAATTCTGCCACTTGGTAGTTCATAGCATATTACGAAACCAAATTTTCAAATAAAAAAGAAAATGAAGAGTAATTTAAATATGGAAATTGAACTATGTTTTTTTTAAAAGTAGACAGTATGAAAAAAGACACTGATAGTAAGGTGATAATTGCAGATCAGTGAATCAGTAATTCATGTTCTTATTCCAAAAACGGGATTAATACAGCTCTATGGTCAACAGATAGTAATGGCAGTATGATGGGATATCACATTAGTACAGCAGCTTTTGTGAATGACACTAACTGGAATTTGCTGGGGCAGTGATGGCGACCCTTTTGGGCTCAGCATGTCAACAATTTGGGAAATGCCTGACTTGTCTCTGCTGGCATGTTACCCCCCCCCCCGCCCCCCAAAAAACCGAAACAATTCTTTACATATTCATTTATTTTTTAAAAAATACAGTCCAATTTTGGGCAGCCCAAAGTGCACAGATTGCAGGGGGAGATAGGTGGGTGGGGGTAAGCTGCAGTGCCTTTTGTTTGTTCAGTTCCTTTAGTAACTCAAACAGGGAGAGTAGCTGTTGTCGGGTGTTGGTGAACACTGGCATGTCCCCCAAAATGTTGTGGCATGTCACCTCTGACATGTGTGTCATAGGTTCACCATCACTGCACTAGGGCAACTTAGCTGAATTCTTCTGTTACACATATCTGGTAAATATTTCCACTGAAATAGTTGTGGCAGTAATGTTTCATTCAGTACAATGTAATCTGTGATATCGGCTTCATTTCATTAAATGTGTCTGTTAAATCTTATTCAGATTGATAACAGTGGATATACCAGCATCCACCGAAAATACATTTTCCAAATATCTAAGTTCCACCCAAACTTTTCTGCAGAACAAATCCTAATACTTTCTGCTTAACTTTTAATTAGTGTGCAACTAAACCATGGCATAGCCTGGAATAAAACATAGTCCTTCACCACCACTTAATGCAAAACTTTTTAAGGTTCTACTATTAATTGTATGTTCATGTGTGGGCAGATGTTTTTTTGTCACCATACTTGTAAAAATTACAGACGAACCAGAGAATTTCACTGCAGCTTTGATATCTATTGGAAATGTTGGTGGAATTCCCACCTCTACTCACTTTTCTCTTTTTCTAATAATGACTAAGAATTATGCCTACATAAACACTTCATTGCTGGAACAATATCTGCAGTCACTTTTCAATCGGGACTCTCTATTTCTCTCCCTCCTTCTTTCATGTTAGTTATTTTCATGAGACTTACATTCTATTAGCCTCTTTAGACACATAATTTTCAACCCTAGGATAATAGTTACTCAGCTTAGAAAATATTAAATGCTACCATGTTCCAGCTTTGGTTTTTTAGTCTGGGAGACATAGCAGCTGAATCTATTGGTATATTTTTATATACCAAATTATATAATGCTAGAGCAAGAATAATAATGAGATGATGAAATACTTCAAGCCAAGCAAACCACATTTATGTCAAATAATCTGATTTACAATATCATGGGTTTTTAAAATTTTTCTACATAGCTTTTTTATCAAGACAGAGCACAAGGAGACCAGGTTACCAGCCCTAGTCACAATCATGGCACATGCAGCATTCCTTGCTAATGGTAAGGAACCACTCAGTTCTGACACATTTTGGCCAGTATAGCACAACAACCACCAGAGGACATTTTTAGTGAAGCATGCTCACATAATTCTATTCAATTAAATTCTCTAATCCAATCTAATAGACAGTCTTGCGAGCTAACATAATGTTGCACCCATTCCACCAGCTAGGAGGTACCTGCAATGTACTGACACACTCTTAGTGAAAATGGTTCTGTCTAAGAATGTGTTCCTGACTATTTTGCTGAAAGTGAGAGTTGGACATATCAGGACAAACAAAAGTAAGGTGAATGCAATGGAACTATATGGGATAAAACAGATAAGGTCACAAATCAATGGATCCTGAATAAATGTAAATTTAATACAAAAGTGAGTAACCAGAAATAAAGAAATATGTTGAGGTGGTTTGGTCATGTAAAGAGAATAAACTAGGATCAAATCAGAAAATAAATATATGAAGAAAAAATGAATGGATTAAAAGGAATGGGAAGAATGAGAAAGTTTGACTAGATGGAGTTGATGAGATCATCAGAAAGAGACAAGTGAGAAGTGTAAAGTACAAAAAGAAAATAACTAACATGTATGAAGTTAGTATGAAATAACTAATGTGTATGAAGCAGATAGGTATACAGGTAAACCTCGCTTACCAACTGCCTTGTCAGTGACTGCTTGAAGTTACAATGGTGCTGAAAAAATGATACGACCAATGCCCGCATTTATGACCTTTGCAGTCTCCCTCAGTCACGTGATCGCCATTAATATGCACCAGTACGCATTGTCCTGTGCTTGATCTGTTGTTTTTCTTTTTTTCCCCTCTTGCAGAGCAGAGAGTTTGTAGAGGAAGGGATTACAAGAGAATAAGCAGGCACACAATGGGGAAGCCTAAGGTGTGAAACTGATTAGTCTTGTCAGCTATAGGCAGGAGCTGTGAGCTGGCTATCCCAATGAGTGGGTGAGCATTCCAAAGGGTGGGGAGAGGGGAAAAGGAAAGCACAGTTGTAATCACATGATTTCCCACTTAGAGACCACTCTGCTTAACAGCAGGATTGTCAGTCTCAATTGTGGTCGTTAAATGAGGGCTACCTATGCTAAATAGTGTTAGTCTGAGCTAGATTTATTTCCTTTTCTCTCATCTCATTCTTTTAATTTCTTTGACATACCACTTCTCACTTGTTTTCTGAGCTTTGAATAATGTTGCTTGCCCCAAAATAAATTAGTTTGATCTGTATCTATGTTTATGAGTTTTTTAAGAACTAAAATAAATGCAATGTAACATTAATTTCCTTCTGAAGTGATACTGGGTTCATCCTTATGCCCCTTTACTACCTGATCACTATTTTTAAATGGCATGTTCTCATGTTGTTACCTTCATCTCATTTTCAATTTACTAGTGAAGGCAGGTTAAATTCATCTTTAGGTGTTCAATTTTAGTATTTTCCTCTTTTCTTGATGCAATTTTGACTGGACACAATTTACTATACTTCCTTGATGATGTGGCAATGAATGCAGTCAGGAGCTGGGATCTGGCCAGCATTATTGGTCACTTCAGGCTGCAGTGGACATCCCCTTTCCCTCCATTTCTGGGCTTTTTCCTCTATGGCCCTTTGTGGCTTGGGCTGCCATGAAAACAGCACAACTGGCTTCTTTAGAGGCATCTGCCCTCATAAAGTCCAAGTGGTATTTTCTGAATTCTTGTTGGATGATTCACAGTGTCTTATTAACTGAGGTTTACCACTTTTCTGAAAGTGTAATAACCAGGTCTTTAAAAATCAGAACTAGCATTGTTTTTTTGGGAGGTGGAGGTGTTTTTAGCATTTCCTTTACATCTTTGGCTCCAAAAGGGAAAGGAAAAGCCAATATATGTTTAAATGCAGAGAATAACATGCACACCATGTTCTCTTGATATGATTTGTCAATATTGTGCTTTATCATTCTTTTTTTCCTCATTTCTTAGAAGTAGTCTGCAGTTTATCACATCAACTATATGTTCCCACTTATATTGATCAGTAACTGCAAGATTTACATATTGAAACATCTAAGAAGGTCACAACATTTTTAGCTTTAGATTTGACCATTAGAAACAAGTAAACCATTGGTTTACTCTACAACTAGCTAAGTTGGGGATTTTGCTTTTCCATCCACTGTAATTTACCAGGGAGCCCTCCCCTTCCTATAAAATTATCTTTCCCACTTCGCCTTGTATTCACTGCACCCTTGCACCTGTCAGCCAATTTGGGGGGCTTCTTTTAAACATAGGTTTTACTACTGCTTTAGATGATAAGTATTCTGAAAGAGTGCTGTTATAGATTAGCACTAAACCCCATGTCAGAAAGGAACTCAACACTTGTGCAAAACCAGAGCTGATTTTGAGAGATGGCTAAACTCAATGATCAAGTCATCTGTTAAAACACCCTTCCTTTCCAACACCAGCCCCATTCTACTGTATGTTAAGGAGAAAGACTGGCCAATCCTTCCCTCCCCACCTCCTCAGGCCTGCACCTGGCTGGTGATGTTTGATAGGAAGGCAAACGAGCTAGGCGACCTGGCTGGTGATGTTTGATAGGAAGGCAAATGAGCTAGGCGAATCTACCAATTGCTTTCCTTAATGTGTCCTTCATAAAAACTACAAGGACAGCACCACTCCCTGACCTCTTTTTTGGGTGAATAGGACTCAGTGATGAGAGCAATGTAAAGTAACCTAGCTTACTTTTCATCTGCCTCAAGAACTGGAAGAAAGCACATCAGCATGGCCATGATCCCATTGTCACTTATTCTGTCACATGCCACCTACTATGTCTTATATGTGCCCAGATACATACTGTAATTGGTTGGAATAATATAAGTGATCAAGCTATGCTAGAATAAATATGTTCATTCAATATTAGTTTAAATAACAACACTAGTGTGCCAGATGACATTTTCCAAGCACTCTGCTCCACCTGGTTTAATTTTATTTCATACATTTCTTTAATTAACAAATAAATAAATGGGAAACTAGCATGTGGCAAAGCAAACTTCCAGTTTCAAGCATAATCTTCATAACTAAGGATGTTTCTTGGCTCCACACAGTTCCCAGGAGCATTCTTAAAACATAAAATATGTCATGACTGCAGCTCAGTGTTTTCTTTTGAAAGAGTGCTCCTCTTCCCTCCCCAAAAGGCAGAATTAAACTGAAGCATATAAAGAGCAGTCTCAATAGTTATAAGGAAATAGTAGAAAGCCAATTCACCAGTTTGGCTTTTGGTAAATACTAGAGTGCTCCTATATCACATCTGGCACCTTGATCTCATTGATCCGTTTATTAGTAAACTTTCCCACCTATCACAATCAGCAATTACAGATCAGCTGCTGCAAGGTCAACGTACTGAAATGTCTAAGAGGGTTGCAAAATTCTTAGCCCTAACTATGGCCTTTTGTAGTGCTGGTGGTTTTACTAGAAGTTTGAGGAGGAGGAGTTGGATAGTAGTGTGTACCCCTTTCCCTTATGTGAATTGTACATAGAACTCTATATGATTTTATATCCTCACATAATGGTTTAGTATTGTAGTGCAGAATTAAACAAGCATTCATTTTAGTCACCAAAGGGTCATACTTGGGTTATACTTTGTTTTGCCCTGTCCTTGGTGAAACATCTGTGTAGAGTAGGATGATCTTTCTCATCTTCAATCCAATTAACCTTGAGAAACAGATACTCCTTAACTTTGAGATGGTCTCATCGCCACCTGGTATAAACAAAGACTCCTTAGCCTTGATGGTCTCATTCTTGGCAGAAGAGTAAAGCGTTCCAAGATAAGATAGACTTATCCTCCTTGTCCTTGGTAAAATCCAGTGAGATGAGACCACTGAAAAACGGATGTGTTTAATTATGGTTCACAGTCTATATAAGCTAATCAAAATTCCCATTGTATGGAACTTCGATGCAGACCTACTTGGGAGGGTGCTACATGTTTGCTGGATTTGAGGAAGTCCACCCGCTGTCTCTGGGGTTCCCTGACTGGCAGAATGGGCGTAAGGTCTTTGTTTTATTATATTTTTGTACTTTGAATGTTTTTAATTGCTCTCTTGGGTTATGTTATATTTGTCAGTATTCCTGAATAATCTTTGATTGCAGTGTCATGTTATGCTATTATGTTATTTTCCTTCTTAGCAGCTTGGAATAAAGCCTTATGTGCTCATATTGATACATTTCACAAGCTCTCTTTCAACTCTCAAAACCTGTGGAAATTTATGCTATTCCTAGAGTTTCTTGCCCTTCAAAGTTGACCTAGAAAGGAAGAAGGAACACAATATCCCTCCATCTTCCAAGAGTTTAAGGTGGTTTATATAGCAATCCCTTCATTCCCCCCCACAACAATCATGTAGGTTGTATATTAAGAGAAAATTACTCACGGAAATTCACTGAGTGAGTTCCTATGGCTGACAGTGACCTTGAATCAGGGTCTCCCCAATAGAAATTCTATCCACCACAACATTATATTTGCTTCTCCCTCCTAGCAGGAGTGTTGAAGGTCCTAGATATTGCTAAGGGTCACACATGGAGATACTTCAAGGACAATTGAATAGCTATGCTTAAGGGTAAGTATTTCCCAGACAGCTGTTCTAATCATTTAACTTAAACAAACAACTTGAATAGTAACTGAGACATACCTATTCTGAAATAAATACTGAGTTTAATGTTGTATCTTCCAAAGTGAATAAATAGAACTAGAACTTCCTTAAGGGTCCTACCCTTTCAAGTGAAAATAAGAAAAAAACACGGAAGAACTGACTGGAATTATTGCCCCCGGCTCTGCACTGAAACAAACATACTGATGAGATAACTATTATATGCGTATTTCTTTCATCTTTCATGTCTATATGGATATTTCTGAATCCTGCCACCTGGGCTTCATCACACAAAAGGTAAGCAGGGGTGGGGGAAGAAAATCAACTTGTGGTTAAATTCACCACATCAAAAGTAATTAACCTCTTGGACCAGGTTGTTTGAGTTATTGGTGTTATTTTTAGACTTCCTTATTCAAAATGATGAACTCCTGGTGCTAATTTTAAATCTGAGCTCATGAAGCAGAAATAATTATAACAATGAAATATTTTTAGAAGCAGAAAAACTGATTTTTTTTCTTTGTCTATTACATGATACAGTTATTCCTGCTTCCTAGAAATAATTCTTTGGATCCAGTTTCACATTTGATAACACAGATATACCGGAAGGGGCTCACCGTCAGCTGGGACCCATTGCCAAGTTCACAGGAGAGATATGACACGTGCACTCTCCAAAAAGGATGTGTTGCATCCTGTTATTATAGTAGCCCTCGACAGCTTTGCTGAAGTGATGGTTGACAAGCTATTATGAATACTTCCTCAAAAGAGTTCAAATCCTCTGAAGTTATCATGCACAAAGCCTCACGTAAGCAATAGGAGCTGCATGGTGTTTTTTTGTTTCAGTGGGGACATGAAGGAAAATGTCCCAGTGGATTGTGCCATTTGTTTTCTTATAGCCTAGATTTCCCTAACTAGGTGTTTTTCACATGGATTGGACAGTCATAATTCTCAGCCACCCTGGAAACACATCTGGAGAGCACTAGGTTGGAGAAGTCTGTTAACAGCCAGTAGAAGATTACTATCTATGAATATAGGGAACACTTGAGTGGTTCAATTGCATCACCAATGATGTTTCTGATCCCCTAGGACTTTGGCTCATGAATTAAAGTACTGCTCTGAAAATCATCTGCAGATCTCCATCTGGAATCTTGGCTTTTTAGACCTTCATGAACACAGGAATTCTCCATTCAGCTCAATGGAGTTTAACATGATTATCCAAATATGGAATTGTAGCAATGGATCAGTAATAATATTATTTCACGAAGGAATACTCATCTTACAGACTGATCCCATATATGCATTTCTGGGGGAAAAATCCCAATGACTTAAGTGCGACTCATTTCCATGTGCGTACATAGGATAGGGTGTCAGTTCTATTGTATTTCAATCTCAGATATTAATTATTTAAAACCTTAATTAGTTTATAATTATAGAAATCACACTAAAATAATGAGGAATGTTTTAATACTTTGTTTAGTCTGCACCTCAAGAGCTCTGATCTGATTTGCAGTTTCTGGGCTAATATAGGTATGATAGCAGGATTATGTTTTGAATAATTCACTTTTCTGAATTTTGTGGTATTTTCTGTTTGTGTGGGTGTGTGTTTGTGAATAAAATGCATAGAACAGCACATATGCTCTTACGTTGTCTATATAAAATGCATATTTAAAGGTAAAGTTCATACAAAGATGTACTAAAAACACAATATGTGCTTTTTAAAAAAAATTGCAGATTGGAGCAAAATCAGGATGGAATGGATTTATGAGGGAATGCACATGAAATTGACATGGATGGAAATAGACTGATCTAGGCTTCCTTGGGTGAGGTGCTGCCTAACAGTTATAAATACAATACTTGGGTAAAACTAAAGTGGTATCACCAAGAATGAACAAGATGGTTTTGTCAAAAGCAGCCATGGATCAGGCAGTATTCAACTTGTATGATTAATATGAATAAATATCAACAGGAGCAAACTTTCACTGGATGATGTAAAAGCCTTCGGCAAAATTTATAAAGAATATATTTTTACTACTTTAGCTAAGTTTGGATTTCCTGAAGAATTTATAAATTGGATCTGGATTCTATATTCAGCTCCTACATCAAAAGTGAAAGTTAATGGTACATTTTTCATCCATTTTTTCACTTTATAAAGGCAAGGAGGCCCACATTGCCCTTTGATTTTTAATATTTATTTCAATCTCCAGCTTATGCTATTCAACAAGATTATAATATTCATAATATAATAGTCATATAACTATCATGATATAAATTACTGTGATATGAATGACATTTCATTTTTATTTCTGAATTTCATGTCTTCATTCCAAAAGTTTAAAAAATGTTTTTAAAATCCCTTTATTAATTAATTAAGCAGTTATCAGTTTAGCATTTATAATGAATACATTAACTTTTTTTTTCCTGTGTGATATTTTGAAGATAATCACTTTAAATATGAATAAAAACATGTAAGATCTCTTTAGATCTCAGTAGATGGCAGTCTTTTAACCTTACCTTTTGGTTAAAGTTGAAAGACTTCATACTTGTAATATTAACATATTTCCTAGAATTATATACAGTACATTTTGCATAGAAAATATCTGCAACATATATCTGCAACATGTTTTCAAACAAATTATATAATGTTTTGAAAAATTGTTACAAAGATATATTTTTAAAAGATAATTTGAATTAAAGAAGGAGGATTTGGTTTTCCAAATCTTTAATTAGGCTATTTTGCATATTTATTGGCTAGTTCCAAATTTTGGATGATTCCCTTTTTTTGAAATTTTCCTTCTTTGGGCCTTTTAGAATAATTAGGTATTATATCTGTCCTAACAGCCAGGAAACACACTGAGACAAGGAACTGGTCTCTAATATTTGTTGCTAGTACTTAACAGGAATCCTAACAAACTGAAGAAGCGTGGGAAAACCCAGACATATAAACCCCAAAGGTTAAGGCGGTCCCGATCTGTGTCTCTTTGAATGGCTGACCAATTCCTCAGTGCTACGCATGCGCTTAACAGTCTGGATGGGAGCCCCCTGCTCGCCATCCTTACTCATGACAATATCTTTAGTTAGTTACACTCTAGTTAGTTCTTGATCTGTGCAGTCAACCCCTAGCCAAGACTTCTTTCTTATAACTGGTTCAGAATGAATATAAAACTATTGTATGGAACATTTAGATGGAAACCAGGATTCATACAGTGGATCAATTAATAAATGAAAGTGGTGAATGCTTATCATGTTTCACTTTAAATGACAAATCTTTTTCCGCCTAGAATGTAATTGTATCTACAATTACATCATCTATTGACATCCCAGTTTGGACCTCTGGCATTTTCCATTTTTGAAACACTTAATCTGTTACAAGCAATCATTACATCCTATGACACAACACCTCCCTGCAATTATTTTTTATAAAATTTGGTTGGTGATTAATCAATTTGATATGAAGACTTTAATGGCTGAATGGGTTAAAGAAATAGATTCCTATTTTGATTAGGCTATGGGAAGATCTGTTAACATCAATCCCAAACACTTCAGTAGATCTTAGATTATTTTTGTCTTATTCAACAAAAAATAACATTGCGGACTTAATGTAATTAATTGAATTTATGTAAAAAAGGCTTGAATAAATTATCATGTTAGAGATGTGATAAGTTTAACTGAATCATTGAAATATATGTTTGTAGATGTAAATGTTACAATCCTATAATTGTAACATTTTGGAAAGAAGCTATTGCATATATTAATTTTAATTGAGTTTTATATTCTCAGATGTTCATATTCTTTTATATTTTTATCACATGTAACTCTTGACTTCTGGACAAATAAAGTAGATTCTTCATGCTCTACTTAGAGCTAAAGACTTGTTCTTCAACATTGCAAAGATAAAAACATGGCTCCAGTGGACTGCAGAACTGATTATATTAAATTTATGAATGAAAGTCTTATCAGCTTAGATTAGCTCTGGATTATTACAATGAAAAATGGCTATCATTCACTGAAAAGTTTACATAGAATTTATACACACACACACAAAAGAAACATGCAGAGCAGATATTCTACACACACACAGTGTGTGAGTGTGTGTGTAGAATATCTGCTCTGCATGTTTCTTCTTTTTCTTTAGTGTTTCTTTAGTGTTTTTTATTATTTTTTTCTTCTTTCTTTGTAACTTTATGTCTTATTTCTTTTTCATTCTGACTGGGTTTTTTGTATTCATTTAATGAAACCTCTCAAGGAAACAAGCAGCGTCAGTGCAAGATATTTTGTGTAACTCTTAGGAGAAACGTTTTTAAAATGTATTATGGATTTTAAAAATAAAGCTCAGCAATGAGGTACAGATATTCTCAAATCTGAGCATCTCCTCAGAAAAATAGCTCTTGCCATTTGTTATCTGAATGGAGAAAAAACTGGACAAAATCAGAAGTCCACATAGACCGAAAGGGTCAGAGTAGATACAAATAGTCTACCGAGATTACATAACTGATTTTTCTTTCTGTCCAGTTCCTTCCTACCCTCTCAGCTTCGCTGCTGGCAGGGTTATTTACAACTTTAACACATAGAACTTTTCTTCAGCATGAGGTTATTTATGCTGTTGACTTTATCATAAACCTGCCCATTGAAACTCCTCTCTGACATAGCAGACCAAATGTTACATTTTAGCCTATCCTCCCAACCTAAAAACATTGCAGGCCTTTACTTTTGAATGTAATCAAGACAACATGCCGGGGACTAGTTTGTCCTTAGAAAGCAAAGCAAAAGCAGATGAAGGGTATTTATAGACTCATCAGCCAATGAATGGATGAAAGGGAAAAAGAAATTAATGGGGATATGTCAGCAGAATGGAGGAGGTTTTGGACATGTGAAGTTCATGTACAGACCAACTATTTGGAGTTAACTCCAAAGACAGAGGTCTCTTGATTTACAGGAGAGGAAGAAGTGGCATTTTATCTGCAATTAATTTTAAAAATAAAAGAGAGGAAAAGCCTGTAGAGATTTTTAGTAGAGATTTTTAAATCAGACCTGTAAATGTTTGAAAAGGAAGGTAGCAATTCAGGCTGGCCAGCTAAGCATATGTATCTTTGATCTTGAGTTTTAAGATTTTTGAGATCTTGTAGCTGGGCTATGAAATGAATTGTAATCTATTTGCATCATACTATATCAGAGAAAAGAGAGAATGGGTGGAAGGAAGGGGGTAAGGCTCAGTCTGTCTCCACCTGTCAGTGGGAAGATAAACTTGGTTCTGACTTATTCTGTAAATCTTTTTTTCCTACAAGCCAAAACCAATTTCACATGTGCAGCTAAAACACTTTTGAACCTCTCTCCTGCAGTTGGTATACATGTGTGGGAGAAATACTGTACAGTTTTAAATTCACTTGTGTCAGGTTAAGCTACATAAGAAGAAAGTTTACTGTTGCTTTTCAGCCTTGTTGAAGTTTTGTGTCAAGAAAGGATAACCCATCCTTTTGAAGAAAATTAAAACATTTGTAGCTCTAATAGTATTTATTCCACATCTGAACCCAGAAATCAGTGGGATGGTGAAGAAATCTGTAATGAATTGGTGAGCAGGTAATATAGAAAAGGGGGTGACACACATTGTCATATTATTCCTGTTCTGCACACTGATGAAACTGCATATGAAAGATCGTCTTTTCTGGCTGGAGATCAGAAAATAGTGCCGTTCTTGGAAAATGCTGATTTTTGGCTACTTCCCCCTCTGCTATCCCATGCCAGATTAACCCCACTGAAATAGGTCCATTGACTTTCAGAAGAGCTTTCAGGATGGGAGTTGCGACAGGTGAGAGGCTAAAGAAAAATTGGATACAAAAGTCACATCCTACCCTCTTGCGCTGGCATATATAGATCTACTAACATTTTATAAAATTGCATAACATTTTCTACCTCTGATGGCTGTATTTAGTAGATATTGTCTATGTACGTTAGCCTTGTATCTACAACTTCTAAAATATTACCCTTTTAAACAAACACAGAAGGAAATCCACAATGTTGAATTCTGCCTTAAGATATGTAAGTTGCTGTCCTGTGCTACCTCTTTATAGCTGTAACATAGAAATCTACATAGAGACAAACCTAGATCTGATTGTTTTCTGACTAACAGTAATCTCTGTTATCTTGAGCAGAGGTCTTTCATGGTTGGTATGTAAGTATACAAGTACGCAGAGCTAGCATAGTATAGTTCCTGAGTACAGCAGGCTGCATAATTGGGTTTACGTATCATGCTAAGTATAATTTGTGCAAAATAGGTAGTCCTCACCTAGCGACCACAATTGGGACTGGCAGCTGTGTCATTAAGTGAAGTGGTCACTAAGTGGGAAGTCGTGTAACTGTCACTGTGCTTTCCTTTTCCCTGCCCTTTGGAATGCTCACCCCAGAACCGGGATAATTAGCAAGAAAGGAATTAATATTTGTATTTACATTCTTTGGAGAGGAAGAGATTACAAGAGAGTAAGCAGGCACACAATGGGGAATATGCATCGAAAGGGATGTGGTGGCACTGGCAGCCCCAAGTGTCATCCAGCCCAGTGCCCCATTGTATCCCTGCTTTCTCTCTTGTAATCTCCTCCCATCTCTCTGTTCTGCAATGGGGGGAAAAAAGAAAAATAACAGGTCAGGCATAGAACAATGCATACTGACTGTAATGACAATCACATGAAGAGGGACACTGTGAAGGCTGTAAATGTGGGCATTGGTTATAAAGTTATTTTTTTTCAGCACATAACTTTGAATGGTCACTGAATGTGGCAGTCAGTAAGTGAGGTCTACCTGTATGGCTTATTTAATAAACTACAGTTGAGATATGTGTGAGAGATTGAGGTCTAGTAAGGAATGCATTAAAAATAATAATTTTGGAATTTTCAAGCAACTAATTTATAAACATTTTATTTTAAAAAGATAATTTACACATTATAGAGAAAATATAGAAAGGAATGAATAAACAAGAGAGAAGGCAGAGAATGCAGCTGGAGATGAAAGAACATAAAAACATAAGGATAAAATATATCTTGCAACCGTGTGCACATGTCTATGGAAGTAAGTGAAATGCAGTGGAGCCTATTTCTAATCATATGGTGGATTGTAGTCTAATCTACTATTAATGTTTGCATCTTAAAGCTTCTTGCAAAGAAACAATGAAATGCTGTTAATTGAAACATGACTGCTTTATAAAAGAGAACTAAATGCCTAGATAAATGTCCTTTGACCATGTGTCCAGTGTACATCATTATGATAAGGAAAGTAATAAATCTAGCACTCCACAACCTTCTCATTAATTGCAATATAATTATAAAAATTACATGGCAATTAATTTCTATAAAGGCAGGCCAAATTCTGCAAATCACTCAAGCCAATAAATATTGCATGTGGTAGAAATGAAGTAATTTTAGAGTTGGAAAGAAGAACCAAACCTCCCAAACATTTTTTGTGTACTACATGACTTTGATAATATTTTTTGATCCAAAATGCAGCATAATAGCTTTATCCTAAAGGTGAAAATTTGGTGACAAATGTTTAGAACTTACTTAAAATATTTTACCTGATCCATAAATTTATTTTAAGAGCAAATGTTTTGATGCAGGGTTATCTGATACCTTTCTATGTGCACATTTAATTTGTCACAGTAGCATTTTCTTGGGATTTTTTTTTTAATAAAGAAACCTTCTAATTTCCCCAAAATGAACCTCTGTTAGTACATCTGAGCAAAAGCATGGGTGGGTAGGGCCTTATTTGGCAATTGCAATTACTCCAGCCCCAGACATGGTAGGAAAATCAGATGGCTCTATCATTTTCATTGAAAGCAATATAACTAATCATTAAAATATAATCCTAGGAGTATCTTGGGTTTCCTTATAAAATATAATCCTAGGACTATCTTGGGTTTCCCCAAGATGAATATAATAAATACAATATAAATATAAAATATAATCCTAGGACTATCTTGGGTTTCCCCATACAATTCCATTTATGTGCCATTGACATCAGTGGGAAAAGGGGGCATTATATTGACAGAGGACCCAACAAGAAGAAAATGGTGTGGAGGAGGATCAAATAAATATTTTGGCCTTCCACTTATCAATCTAGCCATTATTATGCAGGTCATTGTTTTGGTCTCCTTTTCTGGCAGTATCTATATTTTATAACCTAGATACAGTCAGTCTAATCTTAAATATTTTGTCTGGAGTATCCTAGATAGTGCTATCAGCACTGTGCAATAATACTTTGCGTAGTGGATTTTTTTTTTTAATTGCAAAAGGTTCATGCTTGTTACTGGTGAAATTAGTGTTAGAAAATGCTGCTAGAAAACTAGCAGGTAGATAAAACCGAAGCAAGAGAATGAATGGTTTCAGGCAATGATCCTCCTTTATTGCAGATCCTCAAAACCTGTCATACATTTTGTTTCCTTTCCAGCAACATAAATATCTTTGAGCCTCAAAAATATGGCCCACTGAGATGTCAGCTGAGTTGGAAATGAGATTCTCCCTTAGAGATTGCTTCAGTTGGAGCCAATTCACATGCTAATCAGCACTTTGTAAATTTATCTTAAGAGCCACCCTTGTTCTTGCCCTTTTAACCCTGACTTTGGGGGAAAAAGTAATCCTGATTTATTAGTTATCTTTTGAGTTCTAGCTTTGAATTTTGTGGTAAGCAAGTTTAGTCTTTCCATTTGTCATACAGCAGCCATGTTGTGAAGTATAATGTATCAGATTGGTACTTTGTGCCTCTTTTTAAAGGAAACAACAGTTTGATCTCAGGGGAGCTATTTAAGGGCTCTTCCTCACAGCCGAGTTAAAGTGCCATCCATCAATCCTTGAGCCAGAAAAAAACTACATTGGCATAAAATTTGCCAGCCCCATTGACAATCCCTGTTCTGTCCCACACACAATGCTGGCAAAGGGTGCTGTCCTGATTTACATAAACAGACACTTTAAGGATAGGGAATGGCAGATTCTCCCAGCTTTGCTGCCCTCCCCTACATGTCACCAGCTGGCAGTTGATTGCTTTCCTTTATGTGGCACTAGGATTGGGCGAAGAGGAAGTTTTGACAGATAGGTAGGCTGGTGGTGCAACTATTTTTCCAAGTGTATTCAAAGGAAGCCTAACTATCTGCTGAATATCAGGTTAATAAGACTCCTTTTGGACATGGGAATAGCATTCCTCTAAAACTGTGCTAAACCTGTGTCCTAAAGAAGCCTGATAATCAGTTGATATCAACTGACAGTTGAACTCCTTTCAAAGCATTTCCGCAAAACACTTGTGCCAAACTACAGCTGATTGTCAGGGTTTCTTTAAAAATATGGGTTTAGTGCTATTCCAGAAGAGCACTAAACTGATATTTAAAAGCAGCACAAAGAACAGCTAACAATCATGAGAAGAATTATGCAGCAGAGAAACAGCTATTTCTTTATCCCATCTCACAGTGCTATTTCCCTCCTCACCCCACCCCCATGCCCTCTGTCTTGCCATCGCCAATGTCAACTGCTGTTCAAGCTCTTAGAGACATATGAGCCAGAAATTGGCTTGGAGAGCTGTTGAGCAAAAGGGGAGAACTTGGTTAGAAAGAATTGGCCTTTCCTATTACCCAAAGCAGTACAGACCTGGAAGATAGTGCCTAGGAGCTACTGGGAAGGGGCTGCTA
The DNA here is from genome assembly GCF_035149785.1 of Candoia aspera. Taxonomy (NCBI): domain Eukaryota; kingdom Metazoa; phylum Chordata; class Lepidosauria; order Squamata; family Candoiidae; genus Candoia; species Candoia aspera. Next base: position 47,273,717 of record NC_086159.1, read on the forward strand.
AAGTGGCCAATAGGTGCCAGGCCAATCCAACCTCCCAGGGGTCACCTGACTGCAGTTCCAACTGAATGGTTGGTGAAACTTGTCAGATTGCACCCATGGCAGAACCACTGCAATTTTTTGCCCACATAAAAGGGTGTAACACTTTTTGAACCTCAAATCAGTTAAGGAGGACTTTCAGCTGCCTCAGTGAGGGTTTGATATAAGATGGATGCTATGTCAAGAGGACATGGCAGGAAAAAAACGATTGTTGGGCCATCTTGGCTGGGTGCAAGTGGGAAAACGTACTAAGTAAATGACTGAACGGGGCAGGATTGTGCTCTCTGATTTTTCTATGTCTTAATGACATTTGAGTCTTGTGAAAGGGCTAAGAGCTCAGTGTAGAAACAGGATAGAAAATAAATGAATGTGAACCACAACTTTGTTTAGAAAAGCCAACAGAGAGCTCAGACTGGGGAGAAAAATGGATCATGTACAGAGCCCTGAATCCACTTCTTTCTAACTTCTATGTGTTCGAGAAGGAATTTTGAAGGGAATTTGTATTCAGATTGGCTGGAATGTCACTACAGTTCTCTGGATGATCTGAGATCCAAATAAAGCAAGGCCTTGGATCATGTTGACAGCTTTTATTTGTTCAAGATAAAAATAAACCAAGATGTGCCAAATGGGCATATAAACTAGAGAAATGTGAGGCAGCCCCAGTCAACAATAAACATAGATATTGTCTTTCCTCTAATCAAACAGGTCAATCTGGCCATCTTAGCAAGTTCTATCATCTTTACCAACCATTCCTCCATTGTCGGTCTTTCTATCTTTGTGCATACCATAATCTCACTGCAGTTAGCTATATACTACTATAACTCTCATGTCTGTTTGTCTGTTTATAATCTTCAATTGGACAACAATTTTTGAAGCAAGGTACCTCAAATGGGCTAACTTAAAGAACACATCCAAAATCTGGGACCCATTACTCCCATGGGATTGAATTTGGCAAAGTGGTGGCCGCTCCAGTGCCTCTCGCCTTCCGACTACACTTCCCAGAAACCCATAGGTTTAATGGTGCAAGGGAAGATGGGAGGGACATATCCCCACCCTCTTTCCTGCCTCTCTCTGGCCCCTGCACCTAGTTGGCTGGCAGCAAGGCCCAATGGGCAAGTGGCGATTGGCTGCTTTGGAATTGAAGCTGAAATTTGAAATATCTTAATGGCAGTAGGGGGTGAGGAAAGGACAAGGGAGTGACTTGGATGCCTGCTGGTGAGGTAGGGCTAGTTGGGGGGCAATGGTGGTTGTCGGGTGAGCTCTCTTCCTCTCTAGAAGGAGGGGACCCTTGGGGACATGCGGGGATGGGGAGTGGAGATGCAGTTTTCCTCACTATCCACGGCTCCCTTTATTCCTTCTTCCCCCAGCAAAGTGGCAACCAGTTCCACAGGTCAGCCAAGGAGGAGGAGGAGTGGCTTCCAATGCTTTCTGCCAGCTTCCCACAAGCAAAGTCAATGGGGAAACCGGCAGGAAGTTGGAAATCTCTCCTGCTCCCACTGCTGCACTCAATCGGCTGGTGGCAAGGCCCAACTGGTGAGCAGCAATTAGCTGCTTTGGAACTGAGGATGAAACTTGAAATCTCTTAATAGCAGTGGGCAGTGGGGGAAGGATGAGGGAGTCTCAGATGCCTGCTGGCAAGATAGGTCTGGCTGGGGGGCGCTGGTGGTCAACAGGTGAGCCCTCTTACTCCCGGGAGGGAGGGGGGCCTTGGGGACCTGCCAGGATGGGGAGTAGGGGTAGTTTTCCTCACAGTCCACGAGTCAGCTGAGGAGGAGGAGGAATGATTTCCAATCAATGAGGAAGCCAGCAGGAAGTCAGAAGCCTATCCTGCTCCCACTGCTTTTTTGCCCACCCGTGGTCATTCTGTTTCTCTGTTTAGGTAAGGAAAGATCTCTGAAAGGATGACCCAATGGATCACAGGTTGTCTAGTCATATATAAAAACAAAGTTCCATGACTTTTTTTCCCACTGTTTATCCATCAGTCCCAAGAGGAAAAGGTTTCAGTTGTATATTAATCTTTAAAATCCTCTGAATCAGTATATGCATCTGAACCCAAAATCTTCTAGCTTTTTTTGCACATCCACCAAGCATGGTAAAACAACCTTTCTTGTTGTTCATATTTCCAACATAGATTTGAAGTACCTTTATACATTCTAGATAGTTTTTCTGGTGTCATATACCAACGGTACATCAAGTTCTCTTTAAGATTATAACATAGTGTAAATGTCAATCCTTTCAACCGTATATTTTCCCATTGTTCCATCTGTATATTATAACCATATAATGGTTTCATTGTAAACCACCCAGAGTCTCCCTTTTGGGAGAGATGAGTGGTAATAGAAATTTGAAAAATAAATAAATAAATAAGCCAAAAGTTTTAGCCCACTTTATTGTTCACTTGTAACTCAGTATCATTAGCATATCAATAATACTTCATCCCAAACCAATGGATGACCTGCCCCAATATTTTCAAGTAGATACTAAATAACAGGGGGGGACTGAGCTAAGCCCTGCAATGCCCCATATAGGAGCAACTATGGGCTTGACCACATGGACTGGAACAGCCCACTAGCAGCAGCAGAAGTAAAATATTTAAAATTATGCTCTCTATATGGCATTGGCTTCATTTTTTCCTATACACTTCTATACACATTTCTCTATATCAGATAGGGGGAAGCTGGCTTAGAATATGTTGAATGAGTGTTCTTAAAAATTCAGCTGTTGTTATTACTTTCTAAGGTTTTGTTTAGATCACTAACCTTGACCAACTTGTGTCTCCTACACATTTTTGAACTCATTTTACATTGTTCCATTTGACTATTGTTTTCAGATTCTATATAGTCTGTATGCAACAAATTACCATAAAAACATTTGTGATTGTATGGAGATGATGGGATATGGAGTTCTCTCAGTCTTCCTGCAAAATGTCACAAGGAGGAATACCAAGCAAGTTGCATTGTTGTGAACCATTCTGCAAGCCTATATAAAGGTCAAAAGATAGGATGAAAATGTTTCTGTGCACAAATAACTTAAAAGGTATCCTGGCTCTTAAGTATTGAAGTTTTCAGTACTATATGCTGATCTCTGTTGTGAGATCCAATATTGGCCATAATATAAATGGTTTTTGTTGCTCATACATTACATAATAGAATCAAATTGTAGTAAGACTGCAAATTAGCCAGCTTCACTTTGTCACTACCAATTCACTCTCAGAAAGTTTGTACAACACACTAGGTATTTTCTGTGCTGAGATCGGAATCTCTCTCTCTCTCTCATCTGTCCATCCATCCATCCCCACCCCACAATCTGCCTATCTGACAACTTTAAACCTGATTTATACCTATCCTGCACAAAATATCATTTGATAGTGCCATAGATTTGCATGCATAATATATACCCATCCTATCTGAGGAAATCAATGTTATGAAAAATGCAGATAAAAGAATTTGTGACTAGAGAAATTAAAGGAAGGAATAAAAGAAAAGGACATGTAGCTCAATCAATACCATATTACTCCCTATAACTTTCCATACCTCTCTATCCTTGTAAACCATCACTGCTTTCCATCACTACATCAATTCATACAATGCCTTTTGTTTTTCAAACTTACTAGCTTTCCATTTTTGAGATTCCCTTCATCCAACCGCAATTTTCTTAGTCTTCCCCTTCCTCTCAACCGATTCTCTCTTCCTTTATATATTTGTTCTGCAATTCAACTCTCATTCATTCTCCTCTATAACCAAACTACTTTAAAGTACTTCCTTCATAAGTCACTCACTACATTCACGCATCATCCATTCATTCTTGGTCCAATCTTTTTTGACACAGATATTTCTTAACTCATTCCTCTGCATTTGTCTACTCTAACTTTTATGTTTCTCTTGAATACCCAATTCTTATTTCCATGTAACAGAAAGGGCAAGAATATACTATTATACATCACCTTTTTCACTTCTTTAAGCAAGCATTCATTTCTCTCAGCAGAACACATACTATCCACTCCCTTTGTATTAGCACTGACACATCTTAAAATTCCTCAATTTTCCCATTTTTAGTACAGTAAGCATTTTATATCTGTTTAAATTTTGTTATTTATATATAATATGCAATAATTAATTCCATTTTCCCTGCCAAATATAACTACATTTATCTGTGATACATTACTTTTTCAGGCTATACTTCTTGTTGCATCATACAGTCTATCTAAATTCTCTGCAAATGATTTGACTTTTCAGCCAACAACACAACATCCTCTGAAATTCAACAGCATATGTATATTCAATTCAACCTTGAGCTACAGATATTCACTTGTATGTATGTATGTATGTATGTATGTATGTATGTATGTATGTATTGATTAAACAGATTTATAAGGCTGCCCAACTCACCCACAGTGACTGCGGGCAGCTTACAGAGTTAAAAACCATAAAAATACAATATAACACTATTTGTTCCTTGTTTAGTTTTTTTTTTTCACCCAGATAAATAAAGTTTTATTTCCATCAAAAGTTCTCTGAATTTTCTCTGTTTCTTTTAATTTTAATTATTCCTTGCATTCTTTGACTACATTATTTTCAACAGTCTTTCTCTCTCTCTACACCTTATATATTACCTTTGTCTTATTATTTTTTGCAGCAACCATTTCTATATGCATTTTTAATCCACATCCTCTTTCACATCCATTCTTACAGTTTTCTATTTTCACTCTTGTTTCTCTCAATTCTTTCCTTTCCTTCCATGTCCATTTTTGCCCCAATCTACTTTCAGTTTCCACACATCAGAATTTCACATTACTTTTGTATCTTTCTCTGCCGTTCATCATAAACAAACAGATCGTGCTTTGAGGTTAATTCCTACTGGACTGTGACAGGAAAGCACATAATATTAATACTGTAAAATTTTGGTGAGTACACAACTAAGATTACTCTTTATTATTACAGGTTTGTTTTTTTTTTAGTTTGAGGTGCATTTAGGTGTTCAGCAAAAACAAAAAAAACCCTCTCCATCACATCATGGTCTCCTTCCTTTTATTATTTTAATAGCCATCCTAGCCTCTCTCAGGATTTGTGATTTGATAGGAGTGTACCATATTATAAGGATAAATTGCACTGTTTACACACATTTTTGTCATCTTATTTTCAGCAATCATTTAAATAGAAGTAGTTTCAGTAAATGTACCCATTATCTTTTGTTGGACTCTCTTGCACAATAGCGAAGTTCAGGAATAGAATAATGGATGCTTGAAGGTTCTGTTATTCTTTTGATGTAAATTTTATTTGCCACTGGTATTCTCCCCTTACCACATATCCCTTGAGGATTAGATGCCTGCATAACATATGAATGTATTGTAAATAATAATACTTATATTACATCATTTCCAGCATATGAGGCTGAAAGAACAATATCACTTTTTTCCTATGCAAAATTGCCAGTTTGGTGGCATTTTTGCTTCATAATAAATTCCAGACCACTTTCATGGTAAATCTAAGTCTGCTGTAAAGTGATCTTAGGGACTATAAAGACTGTTGGAATTTTGTCCCTGACTGCAAGCAGAAGCTTTTATAACATTTAGGTTTTATTCGTTATAATTGTGCATTCTTTTGAAAATCATTTCATGAAAATGTGTTTAGGTGTTTATATGCTACAAAATTAATGTAGGTGCTGTCCGGATGTATTTTAAAATAAAGCTATGTTTCTTCTTTAAGTTTAGTCACAAAATCTGTATGAATATATCAGATTCATATTGGAAGGTTAGTACAGTGATCAGGGCCATCTGCAGGGGAGGTCAGAAAAGTCAAGATGGTAACTGTGATGTGCAGTTGAAGCCACACCTCTTTTATACATGGAATGCATGTAAAAAAGAGATGTGGCTTTGATCACATGGTCACAGCTGCCATCTTGACAATAGTGACATTGGCATCTTGATTTGTTTCACTTATAAGAGTTTTTTTTTAACTCAATCAGAATCCAGAGAATATAATTCGCATATGATTATGACCATGATTTATTTATTTATTTATTTATTTATTTATTTATAGAATATATACTGTATGTCCACCCATCTCATGCAATTTTTCTTGGTAGTGCACAACAAGCAATGAAAACAAGATAAAAACAAAACCACCCTTACTTCCAGACCAACTAGACCGGCTAGACCAGTGTTTCTCAACCTTGGCAACTTTAAGATGTGTGGACTTCAACTCCCAGAATTCCCTGGCCAAGATCCCCAGCTGACTATAGCATGCTGGCTGGGGAATTCTGGGAGTTGAAGTCCACACATCTTAAAGTTGCCAGGGTTGAGAAACATTGAGCTAGACCAACAGCCTTCCATCTCAATCCCCATCCTAGCCCAATGCTTGGGGCAAGAGCCAGGTCTTCACAGCCCTCTGGAAGGCTAAAAGGAGTAGGAATCCCTTGGATCTCAGATGGCATGGCATCCTCCAGAAGTTTTGGGACAACAGCTCCTACTATTTTATAGTCAACATAAGACTGTGGGAATTACAGTCCCAAAGTATTTGGAGGTATGGGTGGGAGAAGTGAGAGGCCACTACAGAATGGACTTTTTCATAGTGATAGCATAATTATGGAATAGCTTCCTCACAGAGACTTGCCTACTGCCATCTCTGCACTCCTTCTGCTCACTCAGGAATTTTAAATAATTCATACAGTCTGGGCTATACAGTTTGAAACACTAAGTTTTAATTTTTGAAGCTGCTGTGAGAATTGTTTATGTGTACGTGATATCTACAGTGTTTCAGATTTCATAGGCCTATTTTTTATTTTGTATTTAAATCATTTTAAGGTTTGTTTATTGTTCACCGTCCAGATAATTTTGTTTTGGGGTGATTTGAAGATGTCATAAATATTTTGTCTGGATTTAGAGAGGAAGAATGGATCTTTGGTGGTAGAGCAGCATTTCTCATTGGGTGCCAGGTGGCTACTGCTGTCATGATGCACAAAGCCTTGCATCAGCACAGGATCTCTGCGGATCATAGTAGACAAGTAGAGTCCTGTCTGCTTGGCACTCAGTGGAGTTCTGGAGAAGGTCTGACTAGTGGGATCAGCAGGATGGGATCTGCTGGATGCTGCCCAGGGAAGTTGCCTGCTGATAGTGGGCTTCAGAGTTGAACTTATTTAAAACTGAGTAGTTGCAACTACCTGGGAGACCTACAGGATGAAATACAGGAGGGCACTCTATGTTTTTCTTATCTACTTTTTTCATTTTAAATATAAGTACGTTTCTACTGTCAATACAAACTACTTGGTAACATATTACAAGTTGTATACTTCTGCTTGTCATCTTTAGGATACTAGGATGATAATTTCTGGTTGCTGATTCCATATTTCTGGGCCTTGTGGCTGGGAATTCTGAGAACTGTAGTCCCAAATTATTGGCAAGTCCCAGTTTAGTGAAGGCTACAAAAACAGTAAAACAATGATACTTCCTTTGTTTCCTTTTGGTCTGTCATTCTTGCTATCTTTTTTCCCCCCTCTTCTTTTTAATTGTTTTAATTGTAATTTCCTTGTTTGGGTTGTGGTGAGCTGCCAGAGTTGTTAGGAGCTGGGCAACATACAAGCTGGATAGATAAATAAATTCGGAATTCTGCTATTAGAAATTTCATCTTAAATTTGCTGGACAGAAAGCCATGCCAATGCATTCTCAGGTAATCATTCTTCATCTGTACCTCTTTCATGTGCAGTGATTTGCAGTTTATTATTTTGCTATCTACAATGGCCACAAGACTGAACTTAGAATATGTTCTGTTTGATAATGGGGCTGATAATGGGTTTTAATAGAAATGACGAAGAACAAGATCTGGATAGGCAAGCCCTTGGAAAGCACCTCAACAGTTGAAGATTGAAGATCTCTTATCGGTCCAAGAGTTTACAACTGTAAGTGACAATGATCCATTCCCTTTAAGTAATAAATACGATTTATTAAAACAGCTTGGGTCATCTGGGCTTGAGGACATTACCCGTCTTCAATCATTGCAGCCAGGTTTACTGACACAAGGGGATGAACCTTCATTAATGGAGTCACAACAGATGGCAAATTTATCAGTCCATGAGGTTATGTCCAAGAAGCCTGTGACAGAAATAATTTCAGTTGATTTTATGGCAAAACAGTGCCTCTTGACAGCAGAAACTGTGACTTCAGTCTTTCAAAAACTATCTGTTATCACAGAAAAGTTAGATAAGCTTCAACACTCTTTTAATTGCTATTATAAAAGGCAAAATAGAGAGGATACAGATGACATAAATAGAAAGGATTGAAAGTTGAATCACAACAAAGAAACAGACCCTTGGATGATAAAGTGGAAAGGGGCCACCCAGCCACTCAGATACAGGGGTATCTCATTTTCGTATACTTCAATCTGCAATTAATGCTTTTTTTCCAAGTATAATAACATTAACAAAGGAAGGAGGTTCACTTGCAAAGCAATAATTTTCAACTTAAGGCAGCCTTTACTAAATGCTCCAGGTTGATTTGGAAAATATAGAATGGCTTTCAAGGGCAAATAATAGCAGCAGAATGTTACTGAAGTTTAAAGGTTCAGCTATCCCCTAATGCTTTTTAAGTTGAGAATATTCTAGATCGGAAAGCAGAATTTGTATGTAGAATAATCCAACTTCACTTTTGTTGATCCCAAAATTTACTTATTCAAATTTATGGGAAATGGTGGCTGGCTCATATGATCACTAAATTTGATTTAACAATCTTAAATGGCTCTGGGTAAGGGAATGAAAATTCATGTTGGGCCAGATGTGTGCCAGGATTACTAATTTTATTTTATCATCTCCACATGTAATTAATAAAATTACCTTCTTTAAAACTGAGACCAACTTAACAGTGATCACTTCCCTCTCATTGTGAGGTTAGTTTATATTTCTCTGGTATGTTATCCAGCACAAAACTGGCCAATATTTCTATAAGTGGGGATTATCAAATTAGATAGTTTAAGAAATCAGAGGGCATCAATAAATTCTTAGCTACTGCAATCTGTTTTTGTGGGAAGAAGGCCATGGAGGCATTGTTCATTTTCCCTAGAAAAATTGCTAATATTCAGGACATGCTAGTGGCCCAAGCTTCAATTAAGAATTCAAGAACTTAGTTGAAATCTAAGATTTGGTTTGAATGAGAATATGCTGATGCCAAGCTAAACTAGCTGAGGTATATCAAGCCTATAGAGGTAATGCTGCTGCTTTCTGTTTGCTGAAAAACAAAAAGCAGTAAGCCCAACTGGACAATTGGTAGACACTAGCCCAAATAGTAATGTAAAAGAATTGTGCTGCATCCTGCAATTTTGTGGCCATAAAAAGCTACTTCTGGGTTGAATAGAACAGTTCTACCAGAGGTATGGGTTGAGCATATTCATGTTTTATTGTCAGCCTTGCAAGATTCTGTTAATGTAACCTTACAATAAAGTAGAATTAGCTCATCTAGCCATGTTTCCTTTCTGGTCTACCTCACAAGAAACTAGGGAGGGTCCCATTTGAGCCGCCTGCCTGCTCACATTCCTGCTGTGGGCTAAGTTGCCTTTTATCTGACCATTCCTTCGCTGCGTCTCTTCATCCTGTGTCCCAAGATCATTCCTACATACCATTACACTTACTGAGCTCAAGTGATTTTTTTATTAAACTTTATTAAAAATTTAAAATAAAATATAAAAGCTAACAAGAAATGAGAAAAAGTAAAGTAAGAAAGCAAAATAGAAAAAAGAACAAAGTCAAAAGTGCAGAAAAAGAAAAAAAGATAAAGAAATACAGAAAAAGAATTACTTCCGCCTTCTTTTTTGCTACAGATATAAGTATACATTTACATTAAACTCTTGCTCTACGCTTATAACATAGCATTAATTAATTCTATTGTCCATACTTCTAATGATCAAATCCAGATATCATAATTTCATTTTTTTTCCTGTTTCACGCAAGAAGTCCAAAAGGGGTTTCCAAACAAAATTAAAATTAGTCAATGTCTTTTCTCTAATCAAAGCTGTCAATTTTGCCATCTCAGCCAAATCCATCAACTTCACCATCCATTCCTCCATTGTAAGTAATGTTGAATCTTTCCACCTTTGGGCATATAAAAGCCTTGCTGCTGTTACCATATTCAAAAACAAAGTTCCATGAATTCTTTCCAACCATTTGTCCATCAATCCCAAAAGAAAAGTCTCTGGTTTTGATTGTATTTTAATCTTTAAGATCTTCTGAATTGAAATATTTCAATTCAGAGTGATAGCTCAAGTGATTTAATATCCCTTGAGTTAAGTCCAGAATATCCTTCAGATTTACCTTATGTATCTCCTTATGAGATCTTCAAACTTATTCTACAATTGAAAAATGGTAAAACAACAACTGGAAGAAATTTGATTCCAGCAGAATTATTCAAGGTAAGTTCTGATTGATAGGCCACCTATTAACATCTTTATTTATTCACGTTGATCATTTCCCACAGATTCCCAAGGAGTGGAGTCAATTAGTTGCAGTGCCAATTTTTCAGGAAAAAGGAAAACAATAAAATAGTAAAACAATATATCTAATTAAAAATTTTGCATAATTGTATAGCTCGATAAAAATATTTGGTTACCAGGTATGTGAGTGTAGAATCAGCATCCCTTAAAAAAAAACGTAAAATCTATCAGTATGACCCACAAATTTAGAAATAATTGGGGAGATCAGAGCACATCTTGGGGCATCATAAAAAGGACACCGTATGAGAACATGGGCAAGAGTTTCTACCTCCCTGGATCCACAAGGGCAATGTCTCTGTGAATAAGGAGTCCCATGAAATCTTCCCGCCAGAAGTGCTGAGGGGTAGGCATCAAAGTGGGTTCTGGAAAAGGCACATCTATATTTGCTTAAGGAGAGATTGTATAGATACCCTGCAGTAGAAGGTTTGCGGCTATCTAGAATTTGGCAATAGAATTCAGGAGCACTGGTAATGTCATTTTGGTGATCAGTGTCCCTAATTCTTTCTTTTACTATACATTTGGCCTTCTCCAGAGTTAGTTGGCCTAAATATTCAGGAGCGAGGCCAAGACTGCAAAGCTCTTTTGTACAAGTATGGTGCCAATCAGATTGGTAGCTGTCTGACAACAGCAAAGGCATCAGGCCTGTAGGATCGAACATGATTTTGAGTCCTGAAGTTAAAATCCTGATCCAGGCCTGAGCCTTAACACTTGGCATGTTAGCTTCAAGCCTTAAAACTCCATTGGGGTACCAAAGACCTAAGGAAATTTGATTGGATGGTTTCATAAGCCCTTAGGTTTGTGTATGGGCCAAGTTGTATCCCATATAGTAGTTGGGCAACTGTTTTGGCCATAAACAGTTTAATTGCTGCTGGGATATAATTTGCCCCCTGTTGTCTGTAAAATTTTATTATTGTCTGTGAGCTCTTCTGGGCAGTAGAAGTGGCATAGTATACTTGGGCTGTTACTTTCCTAGAGGCCTGAAATACTATGCCCAGGTATTTAAAACATTTAACTTGTTCTAGTTCATGGGAGTTGATTGTCCACTTTTGCTTTTGTCTTTTCTTAGAGAAAACTAGGACTTTAGATTTGTCATAATTCATTATTAATTGTTCCTCCATACGCTAGGATTCCAGGGTGCTTAGTGCCCACTTCATGCCTATGGAAGACAGGGAGAGAAGAACTGCATCATCTGCATAGAGGAGAATTGGGATATGTCTATCGGCCAATTTAGGTGCATGGATATCAACTCTCTGAAAAGTTTTAATCAGAGAGTTGATATAAATGTTAAAAAGCAATGGTGCTAAAATGCATCCTTGTTTCACCCCCTTAACAGTCTGTATAAAATCAGAAAGGTCCCCTCCCTGGTTACATATTACTCTAAGGCTGGTTTTATCATATAGCTTATGAATTAGGAGCAGGAGTCTTTTGTCTGTAGAGGATCTGCTCAGAATGTCCCAAAGTCTGACCCTTGAGATATTATCAAAAACTGCCTTGAAATCAATTAAGGTTGCATATAGATTCAGACCAGAGTGGTTAGTATATTTGTCTGCCAGGTGTTGAAGCACCGAACAATGGTCTGTAGTAGATCATCCTGGTTGGAACCCTGCTTGTTCAGGGTCGATTATTTCCTCATCTGTTACCCAGGTTTGGAGTTAGGTGAATAGGTACCTGGCATAAAATTTGCTAATAATGTTCAATAAACTAATTTGCCTATAGTTCGCTGGGTCATTTCTATCCCCCTTTTTATATAAGGGAACAATTTTGGCTCCCCCGCAGTCCTCTGGAATTTTAGCTGTGTGGTTAATGTATGAACTTTCTTGGAAATTTATTGACTAGCTGTTACAGGACAATATATTGGCTGATGAAGAAGTTGGGTTTGGGCCAGGATGATCAACACTTGTTCAGTGTATTATTTTGTATCTCCCTAGTTGAAAAGTACTCTGTAGAATAAGTCTGGGGATCTCATAAGGGGAAACATGAGGCCAATCTGAAAAAAAATTGGACTTAAAAGAAGTATTCTTTTATGCTACTCTTATTGATTTAAAAACTGCATTTGGCTCAATCTCTAAAGACAGACTGTTTGTGAAATTGGCAGCCTCTTCAATTGACTTCTAATTATGAGGTTTCATTAAGGTTAGATATGGTACTTTAGCATACTTTTTACCCCAATTTATATTTAAAAAGGAGTTCAACAAGTTATATACTAGTCCCCCTTCTTTTCAACATTTCAGATAAATAAAGTTCCACCCTCCAAAGCTGGCAAATAAACCTGTTTCAATTCTATATTTTGATGATGCATACTATCTACAATATAGGTAGATCCAAGTGGAGTCTTCAAGCCTTCACCTCACATTATGGAGAGAGGAAACACTTACCAGTTATAACAAAACAAAAGTGATGGTCCTTACTAAGAGGCCTGCAAGTGGTAGACATTGCTGGAAGATTAATAGCATCTGCCTAGAGCAAATTAAGGCATTTAAATATTTTGAAGTTACTTTCGATCTTTTCCTGTTTGGATAAAACAAATAAAAGCTGTTACTGACCAGGCCCATAAAATTGCTAATGCTATTCTTTATTTTGCTATCAGCAGATGTGGTAATTACGTTCTTGCTGCTATAAATATTTTTAATTCAAAGGTGATTAGCCATTTGTCATATGGCTTGCAGACTTGCAGTTGCAAAGATCCAAGATCCCTAGAATTGGAACAGTCTAAAGTTCTAAGAGCCATGCTCTGAGTGCCCAGGAATATTTCCATTCTTTATTGCACTTGGAATCTGAACTAGCTTCCCAAGAAGTTCTGTCATTTAAAATTCTGGCCAAAATGAGAAAGTTCCCCTTCTCTTTCTTTTAATTGTATTTCTGATTATGTGCAACTTACAACTTGTCTTTGACCATAAATGAAGTTTTTTGTAAGTATAGATGTCTAAAAGTTAGTGAGAAGTAGCAATCTTTCTGGTGCCTCACCTGACTATTAAAGTTATAATTTGCACACATATTAGATCCAAGTTCAGTGGAAATATTCTGGGGACACTGATTTGAAAAATAATTTCTGTGTAATTAGTTCTTTTTCTGCATACATGGAAATATGTGAAACAAAATTATTAAAATATCAAAAGCAAAAGATAAATGGTTATGCATTCTTTTAATATTCAAGTGTAATGGTATTAGGCCTTCCTACATAGTTTGCTTGGTAGTGATCCTTAAAAGAGTTACAGTTACTAGTCAATTAGCTATTTTAATGTTGGAGATTTTCCATATGTTTCCAAGATCTATTAAGAAGTCTTCTATCAAATAAGCCTTTGAAATTGTTATTCTTTTATGACTGCAGTATATGGAAGCATAGTATTTTTAATGGAAGACTTTATAGGCAACAAATGTTTAAAGAGTCTGTGAATGGGCTTTGTATGTTGGTCTTTTATTTCACAAATTCTGTACATATTTTTATCTCAGTGAGTGAAAAGGTCAGTGATGAAGTTATAATGAAGGCAGGATTTATACAATCTTTCTATATCCATGCTTCTGTTGGGATATCTAGTAAATTTCCCCCCACAAAACCTTTTCTTGTCATTGTGGTTGGCTAATTAGGAAGGTTTATTGTGCTTTGAATCTCATCAACTAAATGAGAATGTTGTCAGACCAGACTTTGAGAGGAAAAAGAAATGAGACTTGTCACTCCATGTCTTTGGTGGCATATTTTCTATGCAGTAACAAAATGATTTGTGCAAATGACATTGCCACTGTTTTTCAAAGCAAGACACCACTGGAGCTGTGCATTCCTGAGGTATATATAGAACCATGAATATATTTATAATTTAGAGCTCTGAAGATGGAAAGAGTACATTTGCACTCTGTAAACCACTATATACTGATACTTAATATTTTGAGGAAAATGCAGTGCTCAAGGTCATTTTTTCCAGGTCAAGGATAATTACTAAAATGACTGGGAACAACTCTGAAGTTGTTAATGGAAAGCAGATAGAAAGAATATTGTGAATGTTTCCTGTGTTCCATAGAAAATGAAAAAGTACTATATGTCTTAAAACATATTTCCTTTGGAACTCAAGAGATGCATCATATAACTTTATGTGTCTGCAGAGGAAAAGGATTGGCTTCATATCAACTAATTTTGTGTTACACCTATTTTCTGAGGAAAAAAAAATACAGCTTTTGGGAAGCCTACCCAACTTAGTAGTTGCTTGAGGATATTGTTATTAACACAACCTGAATTTAAACACATTTACTAGAAAGAAAAATCCTCTGATTTCAATGAAAGGTTCATTTGTACTTCTGATTGCATGTGCAGTGCATTTTCTAGACGTTGCATATGAATGGGGCTTTGTTTGCAACTTCTAATATTTTATTTAAGCATGAAACTTAATACAAATAGTCCTGGATGAAATAGAAGCTGCATTCATACACTGTGCTAAGCTATAATTAAAAAAAAAGTGCGACAATGTGTGAACCCAGACATTTTTGGTGGGTCATTTAACAAACCATGATTAATAAACCATGGCTTAGATATATGTTCAAAACAAGTTGTTCAGAGCTAAAAATAGATGAGTTGAAAAACAGGATTTCCAGGAAATGAAGACAGATGAAGAGCTTAAACAAAAGAAAGTTCAGAGTAGAACATCAAATGTTCAGGAGAAACAGTAAACATAAAATCAAAGATAGAAAAGAAAGTTAAGCAGAGACGTCAGCACACAGGGTGAGGTCTTATCTCATGAAAATAGAAAAAGAATTATCAAACCAATTACCTTGCTTTAAAAGAAAAGAATACTCCATCGTCATAATGGCTGGGAAATGGAAACATTCATCTCAATTTAATAAGAACAATATGTGCCTCAAAGCATGATTATTCAAACTTGCCATTTTCTGATGATCAATCATGCATAGCATCAGTTGGCTTGGGTATGAGCTCCATGCTGTTTGCCACTGCTGAAGAGTAGCGTGCTGATTCTTTCTGTAGTGTTCTGGAAGATGACAGTCGGGTTTCCTCTTCTATTGGAACAGAAAATTAGTGTAGTGCTGTAAACTATCTGATTGATGAGAAAATCTGGAAAGAGAGATAATTCTACCTGTTGTTTAAAATTCACAAAATAGCTTAGAATAGTTATTGAAGGCATGTAATGCAGTAACTGCTGAAGTTAAGTAATCTTAGTAATGGAAGACTGTCTGGAAAGCCAATGAACACTGTTTAAAGTTCCATGGAAGAATGAGATTAATTCAACAATATCTCTATCTCTATCATCTCTCTCTCCCTCTCTCTCCCTCTCTCTCTCTCTCTATCTATCTATATCTATCTATCTATCTATCTATCTATCTATCTATCATCTGTCTGTCTATCATCTATCATTTATAGCATTTACCTATCCTTTGATTAGGATCAACATGAAATCAGTTAAACTGTACAGAATGAGTGTAGAAGAAGTTGCAGTGCAGTGCTGTGACGGAAGAAGAGTAGCATTATTATTACCATTGAATGTTATAGTAAGAATACTTTTTTAAAAGCTTCATGTTAAAAAATACTCTACATGCATAATTGTGCTGTTGGAATCACCTCCAAACTATGTTTCTGATAAATGTTGAAAACTGGCTTTTTGTTTATGCCAACTGGCTTTCTCTGTATGCCGTCAAATAATTTACAATTGACATAGGCAATAGAGTGGCAACATTTGACTTCAGAGCAATTTTTAGACAATGGATTAATTTCTGTGTGGCTTAAATAGTTGTAAATGGAGACTTCCCCCTAATGTTTAAGTTGGTTCTATACTAGCTGGGCTGAGTCTATGGGGCGCTGAGCAGGGCTTGAAAAATTCTTGGCTGAAGCCAGAGTCATCTGGCACCAGTCAGCAGGTATCAAGCAAACAGCTCCTGGGTTCCAGGGAGCTGGATCAGATAGTGAGGATAGGTCAAGCTATATAGAGACTGGGAAAATTCTTACTGAGAGCTGCCAACAAAGATGAATGGTACTTTGGTATGGGTTGTGAACTCAGTGAACATCTAAATAACGAAGCAGGTCTGCCAAGTGCCCATCCTATTCCCATAGCTGAGAGGTAATAATAATTTACTACTAACCACCATGGAATATTATCAAAATATCTCAAAGTAATAAATACATTTAAGGGGACAGAACTCTGACTTAAAATGTTGGCTCTGAGTTTGTGGGATGGCCAGTATGTATACTCTTTTATAGGGAAAAAAATGGAAGGTCTTTGGCTAGTTGGTGGAATGCTAGTGTTCTATATAAGTCTCTGTCATGTGATAGGTTGTATAGACTAACAGGAGAATCCACTTCACTGTCACAGTTCCAAAATTCCAATAGACTGATGACAAGCAAAGATAAGAGGCCATGACAGTGATGAAAGACAGTAAGCTATTCACTTTCTTAAGTCTAGTTAAAATCTGATTCACTCATGTTTGGCTGTTAGTACAGTTAGATCGACATACTGCAATGCATTTGGATCTCCAAACTGAAGTTGTTTTGTAATCCATCCCCTCTTGATATAAAATGTCTTCACAAAGGTCAAGAATTTTCAGCCTGTGGTGAGAATTGAAAAAAAATTCAGTAGAGGCACTGAAATCTGCTCCCTGCTATGGGGAGCATGTCCAGCAAGTGGGTTAGCCAACAATAGTAAATGCAGTAGCAGCCAGAATGTTTAGAAGCCATGAAACAGCTTTACTTTGAAAACATTATTCATCATCGTGTTCCCATATTGATGCTACTGTAAAAACCAACCCACAGCAATCACTGAGACAATGTGATCATTTTTCTGAGAGTTATTAAGAATGATTTGTGTTTAGAGTCAGGCATTAGTCTTTGGTTAAGTACGGCCTGTTCTAAGATTTAGGAATTTGGAAACAGAGGAAGGTGGGACCATCATAAACTGCAGAGCAGATGGCAATGAGAAGCAATAGCATTTATGGGGGAAAAAATAGATACAGATATCATTTTTCTACTTCATGTCCTGTTTCCCTTCTGGATCATACCTAGCCAGCCATGATTTTTTAAATCAGTTTTTATTTGTAATTCCTGATGATGTGGACAAGTTGCTTGGGGCAGTACGGTCACCACTTCTTCTTTGGATCCTTGCCAAAAAACGATTGGTTTTATTGTGAAAAGTGGCTATTGGAACTGGTCTAAATTGTCACCTTTAATTTTTCAGTGAGGGAGGACAGGATGCCACTGTGTTAAAGAGGCAATATTTAGGCCTCTTCTAAGAAGCTTACCCTGTATCTCTTGATGCTCGATAATTATAGGCCAGTCTCCAACTTCAGGTCTTTAGGAAAGATAATGTGTTGGCTAATCAGCTTCAAATGGTCTTCGAAGAAATAGCTTAGCTAGACCCAACAGCATCCTTCTTACCTGGTGTGTCAAGCTATGTTCAGAAATATTTTTGCTATCTGTAATTAATATGAAAACTCCACCTATTCTTTGATGAGAATAACCTTATAATAAAGGTGCATCAGCTGATAATCTCACAACTAAACAATTGCAGCGTGTTCTTTATATAGCTATGTTGTAATTCAGAAGCCTGTTGGTTCAGAATGCTGCGTAGACATAGATGCATGCACATGTAAAAAAGAGGTGGTACTTCATCATGTATCATATCTTGTTTTTTCCTTACTCCCCCTGCATATGCCTCTGCAATATAGAAATTGAATGGAAAGACTGAGTAAAGAAGTAAATAATTACACTTATTATTTCTGATTTGGTTATGAAAGAACATACCATATAAATTGTGTAAGAAAAAGAAGAGTAATCTCTCATATGTGTACAGGCATCTTGCACTGAACCTAGTGTGACACAAGGAACAGGGAAAGCAAATTGTTTTGGTCTATAACACTCCTGGATATCCTACAGCCTATGGGCTACAGTCTACAGGCACTCCCTGAACCCCTTTTTTGCAGCCTCCCTGGGAGATCATGCAATTCAAACTGTGTGACCAGACATTGGAGATATGCTTTCAAACAGGAAACAAGCAAAATAAAGCTTACTGTTATTAATAACAGTAACGGCCAAACTCAAAAACTCAACACCGCTTTCTTGAAAAAACTTACTCACCTACCCACACGCATAATGTAATTGTCTGTCCCTTTGGCTGTAACCATACGCATATTTTTTAAAATCCCACTTTTCTCTTAAAACTGGGCATGCAAAATAGTTGTGACTTTCTATGCCTAGTACTGAGAAGGTGAGATAAGAGTAGGATTTTATTTTATTTTCTAATAGACTATCTGACTTGATGAAGGTGGTCTCATGTGGGTGTTAGGGATTTAAAGGGTGGTAGTCCTGGGGAACTTTAATATTCATCCTAGTTTACCTTTTGAGAAAGCCTACAAGCTATCAGTCATTGCTGTAGAATGGAGGATAAATCTGAATATCTGTCCCAGTGTCTGATGAATCCATGGATGGTTACTTTGTTGCAGACTTAGTTGACAATCTGGAAGATGCTATGTTTTTCACATGTAATAAGAAATCAGTGCAATGGCTTATAAACATAAAAATAAAAATACATCCATTTGCTGTCAGATCAATGACTGTGCAAATCCAACATTCTGATCACTAGCTGATCTCAAACAACTGGCCATAGATTTAGAGCTACAGTCAGATTTATCAGTTTTACCTAAAAATATTTTTTTGGGCCATTCTGCACATCTTCTCCAACCAGCCAGATATCTTAGCTGCATAACGATTCCAAAATTTAGAAGGGCCTTATCTTTGGCTAGATTCAATGCCCTTCCAACAGCTGTTATTGAAGGGAGATACCGAAATATCCCTTTTGATCAAAGACTGTGCCCATGTGGCAGAGGAGTAACTGAAACAATGGAACAGGTCATTTTATATTGTCCTCTTTATGCAGATGCTCGCCAGGAATTATCATCTCAATTTTTTACTAAACATCCAGGTCGTTCGAATTCTTTTTATCTCAAGCTGTTTCTGTCAGATCAATACGGATTTTACTGCATTAACCACAGCGAAATATTGCTCTATAATTTATACGGCACGCTGCAATATTTCTTCTAATTTTTATTAGTCTTTTTTTTTTAGAATTTTAGGTGTTTTTTCTTTTATCCTAATCAGATGTGAATCTTATGGTTTATTTGCTGGTCTATGAGTGAACAAAAATCGATTTGATTTGATAATATAAGCTAGCATAGCTTTACATTCTCGTAGTGTTTTACAAATTCTAGTATTACTTATGTCCTTTTATAGTTATTTGCCCTAGTTATTATAGTATTTAGATTATTCATTGTAAAATTCATTGTACTTTTATAGGATTCTTTTGCTTTTTAATACCTGTACTCTGTAATTTTACCTTAATGATTTTGTCTTTACCTTATTTTATGCTATCAATGTGACTTTTTATTTGTATTTCTATTTTAGCGTAATTGTTACATTACTAGTTGTATGCTGGTCTATGACCAAAATAAAATTGATTGATTGAAACATTCTGATCTTGTAGTCTACCATGAAACTCAGAATCAACAGATACGTGTAGTGTAATTTTTCTACCCAGAGAGTCAATCCCTGATGACTAATTATAAAGTTATGACAGTTCAGTAGTACTCTAACCAAATGACAGGATTGTCAATTAGAATGCAAGATTGGTAGATACCTAATGAATATGATCAAGCATTGGGGGGAAAAATCACTTTTATTCTGTGGTGGTGATGGTGGCACCCTTGCATCCACTCACTTTCATCCAATTGACTTTTTTAAGTGACCAAGTTCCACATCAATATACTGTAGGTTGTGGAATGCAGCAGCTTGGAACCTTAAATGCCTATTATGATCTGTTTCTTAAATAGTTGGTAACATGTATGAAACTTGTATCTGTGCTGATACCATCTAGTATATCCATGCTGTTATGGATTTGACACTTTTTCATTTATTTTCTATCCTGCCTTTATTATTTCATAAATAACTCAAGGCGGCAAACATATCTATTACTCCTTCCTCCTCCTGTTTTCCCCACAACAACCCTATTGGGCTGAGAGAGAGTGACTGGCCCAAGGTCGCCCAGCCAGCTTTCATGCCTAATTTGGGACTAGAACTCTCAGTCTCCTGGCTTCTAGCCCATTGCCTTAACCACTAGACCAAACTGGTTCTTGTATATTCTAAAGCCTGGAGTATTACATACTTTCTTCACTTTGGCTTATCCTTGTTTGGGAAAGTTCACAGGTTTTGCTTGGAGATGCTATATTTGAGCTTGGGTTAATAACTGAGCATCTTTAACTTATTTTTTAACAAAATGAATGCAATTTTAATTATAACTGGAATTATATTATTCTAAGGTGATTATATGGTGCTTGCATTCTAATTACTGTTACTTTCCTGGGTATCAGAATGGATAAAAATGGTATTTTACAGAATAATCAATCGTAATAGTTTTTCTGCCCTTATCAAATGAAGATGCTTTATATAAAGTTTCCATCCAGTTGAACTAGTTCTGGTGATTTCATTAATATAGCCACTCAGTTTTCTTAGAAACAATATAGTAGTGGTTTGCCATTGTCTTTTTCTGGGATGTTCTTCCCCACCCCACCTCACCCCACCCACATCCCAGTCTAGTATGCAGCTTTGTAATGCCCTGGCAGCCTCCCATTCAAATATTAACTGGGCCCAACTCTGCTTAGCTTAGAAGCCTGGACAAGGTCAGCCAGGTGCTGCCACTTACTGAGATAAAATACCTTAAACGTCTCCCTTGTGAATGTTGCTTTCTGCCCTCAATACAATCTGTGCTAAAGGTAGTTATGTAATATACATTGTGGGTAGCATTTATGCATTACCTTGCTTTATGCTTTTTAAAATCTGAAGGATTTTTCTGATTCTACTGGTATTAGTTTATGCATATCAAACATTTTCAGATCCATCGGCATATCTGTATTTTTCTTTAGCCACTACCTGAATTTTTATATTTTTAAAAAGTTCAGTTTAAATAAAAATAAACTGTCATGAGCACTGATGGTGAGCAGGAGGGGGCCCCTATCCAGGGGGGAAAATGCATGTATAGTAGTGAGGAGTTGAGCAGCCATTCAAAGAGACACAGAACAGACCTGCCTTGACTTTTGGGGTTTATCTGTCTGGGTTTTCCCACGCTTCTTCAGTTTGTTAGGATTTTCTGTCTAATGTAGCAGTAATAAAACACTAGAGACCTATTCCTCGTCTCAGCGTGGTCCCTGACTGTTAGGACATAAACCCATTATTTGGGAATGTAGTTCTTCATAAAAAATTACATTTCAATTGAAGAACAAAAACAAAATTACATTATTAGACTGTGAGTTATAGTCATTTTCCAGTTGACTTTACTACTGAAGGTCCTTGAATTACTGGTATCAAAGCTGTCTCCGCTTAACTATTTTATTTATTATTTTTATCTTACACTTTCTTGAAACAGTTCAGAAAAGTATATGTCTTGCTCCCCCAGTTATCTTTACATCAATCTTGTGAGATGAGTTAGGTTGAGACAATGAGTGTAATTTACTAAGTAAAGATCTGAAGTCAATTGTCTACAGTTGCTATCCAATATCCTAACCACCATATCATTTTAGCTGTCTTCACATTATCCATTCTTTAACATACTAAGGTTAGAAATTCTTACTGCCAGTTTTGAAAGTCAGGCTGAAAAAATTACTATCTACTCATTTGAGATTTCATAATTAATGCCCTTTACTTTCACCTAAATGAAAGGCAAGACTAGGGCAACAAATTGGTTATTTTCTCTATATTGGTAAGAATAAGATACAGTATATAACATTTAATTCATTACTGTTCATGAGCCAAAAAAATTAAAAAAGCAAAAATTAAATCCAAGTTTATGGCTGTGGAGTTTAACATTTTGCCAGGAAGTTACCAATATGTATCACTTAACATTTCTTCCAGAATTAAGATTGAAGAATCCACAAATTCATGTAATCGCTACAGTTACTTTTGTATATTTGCCAATTGCCTTGTTTCCCAGTCTCACTGGGCACTTCCAATGTATACCTGGGGACAGAGCAGCTTCCTTTTCGTAACAATGAAGAATAAATACATCAACGTGCCAAGATGTTTACATGGCAGTATCATGGCAATGCTGGTTTCCACTCTTTGCTGTACTTTGAACACTACATCCGATAATTTGGAAAGAGCAGCAAGTATAAAGAAGGTATAGGCTAGCTCACAATGGTTATAACATGTCCTTGAAAACACCATGTTGCAGATGTTTATGTATCATATAAATTGTTAGACTATAGTAATTTGTGTACAGTATTTTAAGTTTTTTAAAAATTTGACCCACCAGGACCAAACTTTATTGCTTAATTATGGAATAGTAACAAAACACTAGCAATTAAACATGAAGATTACATAAACTATTGTTTATTGTGCTGAACAAACTGTGATAATCCAGCAACGGAACAACAAGCAAGCAATTCAAAATCATAGACAGCAACTCTATATGAATAACAAAGCAAAGAGCTAGAAAACAGTCAAGGAAGATAGAAAAAAATAAACTGTAGGGTTTTTGCAAGTGTATCAATTGTGCAGAAATGGCAGAAAAAATAATGTCCAGTCTTATTTAGGAGTGACCAATGACAGCAAAGAACAGTCCTATAAAATTTATCTCCCATAAAAATAAACTATATATATAAAATTTTATGATGTTCCTTCTGTTTCAGTGGCCACAAGAAGTTTATTTTCAGTCTGAAAAATGAGGTATAGAAGACCCTGAGAGGTAGTAATGTGTTTTGATTGTTCTACAATATTCAGAAAATGTAAGGTTTAATTTGATCAAAGCTGTAAGCCCTTTGGAGTTTGATACCTGCCCCCATTTGTCAATAATATTTAGTTCATCTCACACTGTTAAGCTGATCCAGCAACACCAGTATAAGGATACTGATGCTCACATAGAGCTCCACACAGGCAAAGTTTACTTGATTTCCTTCAGTAATTCATGGTATATTTATTTATTTACTTACTTACTATCCTGCCTTTATTACTTTTTTTAATATTCATATAAAATCACATAATCCCATGTGCACAATATGGATTTCCCATTGTATCCATACCACTCCTTAAGATTGAAAATGACACATCCCCTTTCCTGGATGGAACTTATGTACATACTGGAGTCATGGAATTTGGGAGTGTGGCCTATGCATATTAAAACGCATAGTTTAAAGAAGCAACAACATGTTTTTGGAGTCTTGACCAAGTGGTCCTCATTAGTCACTAAGGTTGTTTTTTTCAGTAATAACCCTTGTGTCTCATGATTATTTTAAGAGACTTGTTCGGGAGAGGGGGTCAGGAGGAAGGAGGGATCTGTGCACTCCCATTGTGGTTTGTCTTCCAGGCCATGGCATAATAATGATTAAGGTCCATATGCAGCTAATGTATAATTACTTATAAGTTAGGTAACATTAGGACACCTAAAATGTCTTTCTCTTGTAAGCTCCTTTTTTATTGATCCCTAACACAGTGTACTCATGTTACTTGAGCAGGTGCTTGTTCTTAACAGTCAGTCTTGTGAAGCAGCCAGTAAGTAGCTCTCCTTAGTTGCATTTGGCCAGCACTAAAGTCATACTGAAGAATGTCTTCCTGAGAATCTACCCCTGGCCCAAATAATAAAACAATGCTTACCAACAGATATACTCACTGTGGGTGAGACAGTGAGAGAGAGGAAATAAGAAAGGGAGAAAGGAAAGAACTCAAAAAGTATTAATCTCTACATAAGAAGCATTTAAAATAAATCTGGTTGACACATATTAAAAAAAAATCACATTTGCGAATAAAAAAACCATGAAAATACTTGACAAGTATTCTCATATAATCTACTAGTTTTTTTAAAAAAAACACACACACATATTTGTGATTGCATTATGCAAAAAGCTGAGCTTGTTGCTTCCAACCTACAAAGATTCAAGTTTCTTTGAGGGGTGGTTTTAATATGAAAGAAATTAATATGTGTTCATTTCTACAAAGCTCTTTTACAAAAATAGTTTTAATTAGGGGTTTTTCTTGTTGTTTTTATTTTTATTTTTTTTAGTTCTAAATTGTCTCAAAAACAAATGTTGAAAGAAACAGCAAGTTCATTCCATTAATAGTCTGGAGGTAGGTCTTGTCAATCAACTAGTCCATTTCTTTTAAAAAATTCAATTGAGGTACAAACTTGGACAGTAATATTTAAACACTGCAGTTAATAATTTTTATATCATGTAGTGTCAATGAAGAAAATTATCATTACAAACCTTATGAGCAATTCAGTACAAAAATATATTCAAGTTAATGGTACATTATATAGAAATTTAGCAGAGAAAAGGCATAGTATATTTTTAAAAAGAAAAAAAAATTGTAATGCTGGAAAACATTAAAAGTATTGTGTTCTTAATTGCAATGAAGTGACAAAGTAAAAAAAAAGGATGGGAGAATGCAGAATTTATGATTACTTATCCAATAATAATTTCTTGCATTGTATGATCATAGCAGCAAGTATTTATATGACTGTTGAGTTCAATGTAAATAACAGAGGTAGTACTGAAAAGTGGGGTAGTATAGCAGTTGTTGTTAAAAGTGCTGCTTTTTAGTAAAAAAAATAAAATAAAAAATGGGGACATATAACTGGACCGACCTGCCCAGATAAACATCCTATGTCAATGTATATTGCTTAAAAGTAATAAGCCCACTTGAGGTACGTAGTATTGGCTCTTGAATGGAGATACATCAGTGAAGATGATAAAGCCATTCCTCTGAAAAAGTGGAATGGGCTGGCAGCACAAGAATAAACCAAACTAAGTATGTAAATTATTTCCCTTGGTTCCAGTATGGTATGATTTAAAATCATTCTGAGGTATTGTTTTAAATTCACTAAAATCTGAAATTTAGTTGCTAAATATCAGTCTTGAAAGATAATCCGATGTAAGTCATTTCTAAACAACATGATAATCTCTAGAAAGCATGTTCTACCTCAGGGTCTATGAACATGTTTCCAGAGAGGGTGCTGTTGAGTTCCATTTGGTATTACTTCAGCAGATATATGTGTATCACTAATATACAAAGTATCTTTGTCATTTTTCCCTTTTGTTGCAAAGTACCTTTTTTTTCTTTTGACTCTCACTTCCTGATTATCAGCTGAATTAATTGAAAGAAGTTAGTCTTTGATGTGTCCTGAAAGAACAGTAACATGAGAAACAAACAAACAAACAAGCACAAATCTAGTCCACGGCTATCAAAATAGTATCTAATAGGGTTGTGCATGCTTCAAAAGTTATTTGAAAGAAGTGCTTCAGATCTTCCAAAATACAACTCTCTGCTGTTCACTAATGCCACCTGTCTTTTTTCAGACTTCTACTCCAGCCTAAGAATTTATGCAGCTGCTTTAATGAAATGACTCACTGAAATTAATGTGAGACCAACACAACACTAGTCTGGTGGTCATTAAAGCAGTTTTATTATTCTTTGAGGCTGCTTTAATGAACAGCAGAGAGGTGCTGTGCTTGCATGAGACGCAAAGCCCTTCTGAATCGTTCTGAAGCATACACAATCCTAGCATCTAAATTGTTATCTTTGGTGTTCTAAAGAGGGAGTTCACTAAGCTAGGGAGTGGGTTGTCAGAGATGTTGTAAGAACTAGTGTCAAACACCAGTTCTTCCTATTTAAATGCCCATTATAATTAATATTTTACAATAGTCATATATATGCAGTGCAGTGAATGACTTGAAACCTGCTTCCGAGATTTACTGACCCATTCACCCTTACTTAGCAGCTCAAACTATTAGTAGGTTAAAGAAAAATAAGAGAAAACAGTAATTATACGTTGCATCATTAATCTGTGTCCCCCTGTGTTACAGCAGTTTCACAAAACCTGCGACAATGAAGGGATTACAATAGAAATTATTAATAAGTCCTTTTTAAGGTTATGTGAATTCCTTCCTTCCTCCCCACCCAGGCCAAAGTAGAAAGATTGTGGAAACAGAAGCAATGGTCATGGCAGTGTCTTCTCCCTTCAAAGGATCCAACTGCTGATGAGGTAGAAATAGAAAGGTGTGGTTTTCTAATCATCTTCTGCTGATTCTTGTGAGGATGTCTCTTCAGGCTGATCCTAGAATGGGCAATCAGAGTAGTAAATTAATTATACAACTATTAAAAATACTTTAATATTTGAAATGAGTAACTGAGCTAGTTCCAACATTTAGCTTAATAAAGTGAGATATTCTCAGAACCTATAAACCAACTTCCCTTCTTGCTTTGCAGTATGAAAATAAACCCAGAATCCATTATTAATAATCTGACTTGTTCAAAATCTAGTACTCAAGTTTCAAACTGTGACTGAGTTCACACACAACACAGAATCCATGGTTTGTCTTAGCTATGGCTTGATGAAGAAGCCACGATGGCTGAATTCACATAACACACTGTATCAAAATTGACAAATTGCATTATGGATGAACAAGGAAAATGAACTGAGGCTACATTTTAAGATGTTTGCTAGATTTGAACAGCTAACAGTAGATTCCCTCTTGGACAAAAGAAAAAAAGGATACTATGATTGGATTCTTAATTTCTTTGTTCATATTATACAAATCAAAAGGACTGCAAAGTCATTAATATCTTAGCTTAGTAGAGTTTATAGCTGTTTTTAGCTGTTTTCCATAAGTACCAGAACTCAGAGTCATCTCTCACAATTAATTTCCACAACTGGAGCACTATCAGAGGTACTGCTGCAATTGTACACATTAGGTCATACCATTCCCATATTGGTCCTTTTTAAGATATTTATGATCCCAAACATGTAAATATGCCTAAGAACAAGCCCAAATAGAAATGTAGGTGGCAAAAATGACTGTGTAAACGACTTCAGTTTCCAGGTTAGAGAAAAGGCATGTGGATCTAATGTGTATTGTTCTCTTGATATTAATCACATCTTCAGGACTTTTCAATGTACAAAGCACTTTGCTGGGCTTATCTAGTTTATCCACTCAGTTAAGAGTCCTGGGAAGCAGGTTATGCTGGGAAATGGAAAGCTGCCCAAGGCCACCCAACAAGCTTCAGAGCTGAGTGTGGATTTGAACTTTGGCCTCCCATATCCCAACCTATCACACCACACATGACAGCACAATACTCTTCCAGTTCAGCTATTACTGAGATTTTTAACCAAACACCACTCTAACATTCTGTCCGAAGCTTAAAACACATGTAAGCATAACATTGTTTTGAGAAGCAATGTCTAAAAGCTAGGTTAACCACACAAAACCAAAAACTGACGGAGATCTGTTTTGCTGTCTCTTTCATTCTCAGCACCAGTCCCCCCTTTCCTTTGGTCTTAAAATATGTAAGGCCATCTTCTGACCTTGCTCCACTGTGCCATTCTTTTTACACTCCTTATTCAATTAATGTGCAGTACCTTTCAGGATATGGGTGGTAAACTGGAGACAATAAACACTGCTGATAAAAGGGGCTGTTAGCGAGAAGTTGATTTTTATCAAATTCTGCACATCATCTTGTAAGACAGCATGTGAAAAAGATCTAGGGTGAATAGGTAAACATTTACCCATACAGCAAACTGAGACCTTTTAAGAATGACCAGCTTATAACAGTCTTCATACTTTAATAGATTTGATTTTCCACATGGCTTCATTTTGTCTGGGTGGCTAACTGACACAATTTATAACTCTCTTCCTTTCCCAGGCCACTGCAGTACACCACTCAGCAAAGCCTGCGGTACAGCTTGTCTGCATTATGTGACCAAACTTCCATTCATTAGTGTTTGAAACACTTCAGCTGTGAAGGGGATCCTAAATGCTACCATGTGTGACACTACTGCACAAGAGCAGCATGGAGAGAAAAAAACAACAGTAGGCTTTAATCATAGGCCACTGCTTTCTGCAATCCTTTCTCAAAAGGTTTCAAACATTCACCCCCCAAAAAGGCTTGAAAAAAGCTGTAAATCCAGGGAATAAACACAAGTACAAATGAATGGATGACAGCTTAAAAAATATAACCATAGCAGCATCAAGTCATGAGATTTCACACTGGTTTTGTTTAGTCTGCTCTGGGTTATGTGGGAAATGGGGAAAGCATGAAGCAAAAAGGCCCCCCTGCTAAACTGTGGGCCTCAAATATTTAAGCCAGTAGGTTTATACCTCTTGACTAGGAAACAGGCCATGACCCTGAGATGGTCTCTGGAGAATGAGGCACAAAGAAAGATGTAGCATGATCAAAGCCATGGACAGGCAAAAGAGAGGGAAGCCAAGTGTCAGCTAACCTCTGGCCTTATTTTTTCAATTAATATTTAAATTACAAAAAGGCACTCAACTATCACAAAGATACAGCATTTTCCACACTCTCATTTCCAGTCGTCTTTATACCCCCAGGTTACACAATCACAGAGAAACTGTGGTTGGGGTCAACGTTACCTAGTCCTTGTAAGTTATCGTTTGTTATTTCAATTTCTTTCCTAGACTTTTCAAAATATTAGGAATATTTCACAACCATCTTTGTTGTCCAAATCATTAAGCCAGAGACTTTGACTTGCCATGGTATAATCTAATATGAATCACATCTGAAACTAAATTACTCTGACACATTATTTCCTCTCACTTTTGCTAGCAGTTCTATTGTATGTCTCTGTTTCAGCTGCTCTGATCTTTATAACTGCCTCCTGACATCATCAATAGAAGTGACATCTTATGCTTAGCCAATGGGCTACTGCCATTGGATCTGGCCTGCAGAAAAACAGATCATGGCTGAAAGGGAGCAAGGAGTTAGACGGTTCTGTATCTCTTTGGTACCATTTAGTGGTCTTCACGATTTTTGCAGCCCAGGTCTCCCAGCCCTACAAATGGACACTGGCATCCAAGCCTACTGCATTTGCTATTACCTATCTTCAAATACAAGACAACAAGACTTCCAGTTTCTCTATTTATCTTGTGTGCAGAACCTAACAAACCTTAACAGCTGGTTGTTCATGGGCTAGCTCTGGGGTCTTATTGTAGCACCAATATATGTTTTAACTGGTGTACAGGGAATCTCAAGCCTCATAGCACGAGTTGTTTAACAATGCTGGAAATAACTACATTTGGCTCATAAAAAGTCCCAAGGACAAAGCGTGTCCTAAGCTACATACTTCATTTCCTAAGCAGCACATGCCTACACTGCACAGGTATTAAAATACACTTGAACCATTTATCTAGAAAACTTCAAGATAAACTTACAATTCACTGAAATTATAGTAACTGCAACTGCTTTTCACAGGACTCTTCCAGATGACTTCTCCCACCAGGTATTACAGATTCATCACTGGGTGCATATGATTGCTGAAGGCCCCAGCTTCCTCACATGCAAGTGAAGCAGGAAGAACTGGCACCTGGTGGTGTGGTGTGCATATTTGTGTGTGCAGACACATCTTGTTCTTTTTACGGTTTGGGAATTACCTGTTTTATGTATTATACATTTGAAGGGGAAAACATAGAATGACTCTAAGCCCTGTCTGTAGATGCCCATATTTTAGCCTTTGCATGAGCGCATACAAATTCAAATTAACAAAAGCAATCTCTGAATGGAAACAGATCTAATTTTGTCAGACTGAGATCTAATTTTGTCATAGGTATCCAAAAATATGCAAGTTTTCAAGGCTTGCACATCTCTTCATTAGGAAAGAGGACCCTAAGCAGGTAGAAGGGGAGGTGATGGGAAATTGATTTAAAATCACAAACATTTGCCTAATCAGAGTCTTAAGGCAGAATCTGGGGAGAGACTTCAGATTTTCAGCTTAGGTTCTACCTAGTGCTGTGATGGTGATGGTATGGAGTGCCGTACCTACTACTATCTGTAGTCCAGCTATAAATCACCCTTCTGGACAGAACCCTGTGTATACAAAAAAGCATATAACTTCCTTTTCCAAATGCTTTCTGCTTTATTGGTATGTGGCATACATGGATGCTAAGAAGTCCCAGCTCTGATACTTCTTACCATGTGTCAGAAATTATGCCTTAGGTCCCTGTTAGTATCCCTTGACCTTACCAATGCTGGTAGCATTATATATTTGCTAGGAAGACCCTCATGCATCTGAGGTACAACATTTGCCACTATAATTATATAAACAAGGGATTGACAATGGGGGATTACAGATGGATATTAAAATATTTATATGCTGGCTCCAAGGATGGTACTGTGTTACTGACAATACATAAAGCAAATTAATATCACACCAATTCCTCTGAATCTTTATTCCTAATTACACAAAATTAAAAAAAATCAATGGCTGTCATCTATTTGATTCTGCTGTTTTGTACTTTTTATTAGAATTAATGATTCTACTGTTGGTTAGGCTTAAGCTACAGTCCTATACATATTTAATAGAGATTCATTTCCACTGAAGAATCAGTAGAAGGACTGCCTCTGAGTAAATGTGCTTAGCACTGTACTAAGTGAGATTATCAGGAATGTTTAGATTTCTTGTGGCTAGTTCTCTCACACACACATGAATTATTATATTAGGATTCAAGTCTTCCTGAAGCACAAAGTGAATAGGTTTACATGTGTGCTGAGTCCTCCTTGAGCCTGGCAAGTAGGCTGCTTACTAACTAACTAAATAGTAGCCTATGATGTTAGCACAGTGAATATCACATTCCTGTCTTGAGTTTCCCGAGGAAAGTTAGGAAATAAATGTATTAAATGAGATAAGTAATAAATACATGTATTTGGCTGTATCCATTTTTATATGCAAAAGTGGTATTCACTTTTGAGACCCAGTGTGGTGTGGTAGTAGTTAGAATAAATTACACTAAGACAGGAGAGACCTATGTTCAAATTCATACTTAATTATTAAATTTATTTGGTGACCTTGGACCATTCATCATGTCTCATACTATGCTACAAGAGAGTAGTCTGAGAGAATAACATCTTTTCTCTGCTATTGAAAAAGTGTGATACAAACCTAACATACAGTATATGTAAATAATACACCTCCATCTTATATGCAAATAATAAATGTTCATCTCTATTTGGTCTTTCTTTTTTTTAGCAGCCTTGTTTTTCTATACTTATTATACAATTTCAGAGCAGCTCATGGACATTTAACAACAAAAATAGAAGAAATAGATTTCATTTTAATAAAATGGCTGCTGATTACAAATGGGTAAATGGCTTTAGGGGGTTAATAAGACTTCATTTAAACTTTCTACAATATTATAATTCAAATTGCCTGTCACAAATTCTTCTTGCAACTGTTCATGATTCTTATTTGATACACTGACAAATGTTGTCAAATGATACAGTATTGCTTTATGTTGTGCTTTCATAGCTTGCCACATACATATTTCTCTGGGTAGAGACAGCAATAATGGGCTGTACAAAAGAGAAAGAAATGCACTGAGATCGGGGTATGAAATTCAGTTGCTATATAATCCCATGTATATTACAAAATATATGCTATTGGGATGGCACTTTGCAGTAATCCACAGGTTGCTTTCATCATAGTTCACTGATAAATCAGTATGGCAGGATTCAGAGATCACATTAAGCCGTAAACCATGGTCAATAAATGGCTGAGTTAACCAAGCATAGTAAATCAAAGCCTTTTCAATCCTTGCACATGGACCAGATCAATTACTTTTCCTACATTAACAACATGTAGGAGTAAGATTTAGCCTGCGTTTACAGGTAGCATTTCCTTCAGATGGTGTGAATCATCAAAGAAGCAATGCAACAGTACATCACAAAACATTAAAAAAAAAAACCAGCCTAAAAGCAGCATATTAAAATAATAAATAATTATCTTAATTACAGAGGGACACGGTGGCGCTGCAGGTTAAACCGCAGAGCTGCCGATCGGAAGGTCGGCGGTTCGAAACCGCGCGGCGGGGTGAGCTCCCGTTGCTCGTCCCAGCTCCTGCTCACCTAGCAGTTCGAAAACATGCAAATGTGAGTAGATCAATAGGTACCGCTTCGGCGGGAAGGTAACAGCGTTCCGTGTCGTCATGCTGGCCACATGACCCGGAAGTGTCTATGACAACGCTGGCTCTAAGGCTTAGAAATGGAGATGAGCACCGCCCCCTAGAGTCGGACACGACTGGACTTTACGTCGAGGGAAACCTTTACCTTTACCTATCTTAATTACAGGCAGGCAGGTACTATCTAAATGCTAAGAGAGACTAATAACAAGAGTATTCAAAGATGGAAATCTATCTATGAAGTCACTAGGAGTCGAAAACAACTTGATGGCACATCATCATCGTCATTCAAAGATGGAAACAATTACCTAAGGAGATGGAGGGTTCCGTCTCACTGGATGTGTATCTATCTATCTATCTATCTATCTATCTATCTATCTATCTATCTATCTTGGATGCTTTTAAATTCATGCACTAAGCAGGGGTTTGGACTCAATGGCCTAAACAGTCTTTTTTGAACTCTACAATTCTCCGATAATGTCATAATTCCTAAGACCAACTCAAATAAATGATTCAGGAGGACAATATGCCTGAAAGTTGCCCTGAGGTCAAGAAGAATAAACACAGTTGCATTCTGCCTATCTAATCCCCAACATAAATACTAGGGCAACCAAGCTTACTTCCATCCCAAAATAAAGCTTGACCCTGGATTAACATTTCTGTGTGGGATTCCCTTTAATTCTTAGCTGCTGCAGCTATCTTTGGAAAGTAAATGTTTCTAATTTGTTCTTACCACATCTGCTCTCAATATGGCTGCTGCAGGATTATACAACAAAATGGGATCTTTAGAAAGATATTTCTGGTGACCAAGGGTGAGATTGGATGGAAAGAATTAGGATGCAGTGGTGGTTACTGCTCCTATGTATATATGAATAGGAGAAAGATCTGAATCCCGAACTATTTACTTGGGAGTAAATATATTTAGAATTGGATCTGAAGATTGCTACACTGCATATATGAAAGAGGTGGGAGGCACATTTTATTCACTAAAACGCTCACTACATACCTCCAGTCAAATGTTAAAGCAATTGCTTTGAAGTTGAGAGAAAGAGATTGCACATATAAAGCCAAGAGCTGTGCACACTTTATTAGGACCTAGCTATGTGAAGACCAAGCTGTCCCTTCCTGGTCAAGCATGCTTACCCATTGGAAAGGGGGCTTCAGAAAGGTAGATAAAAGAGCCTTTCAAAGTGGAAGTACACAGTGACATTATTGTGAGCACTAGCCAAGAAAGGTTTCTAAATACTGAACAGCTCACAACATTACATAGTCTACTTAACAAAGAAAAAGGAAGATCTGCTATAACAGGCTGAACATCAGATTCTTGCTGGTTGAATGAGAGAAACTCTGTTTTTAAGTAAGCACTGTACTATTTTCCCTGTTTTATATTGGATTTACTTTTGATGTTATAAATTATGACCATAGCTACAACTGCTTGAAGAATGCTCAGGGGAAAGATATATCCAAGCTCCAAGACTGCTTCAAGTGATATGTTCATGAAGAGCTTGGATAGTGTGTTGTGGTATTTCAATTTCGAGGTATGTGTTTTTGATGTTAAAAAAATCACAATAGTACAATGCTTTCAGCAGCAGCATTTGTTACAAACCACAATGATGTAAGAATAATGACAAGCAAGTGAAATGATAGCATCATGCAAACATTGCAATTAAGTATTTCCATCATAAACAGTGAAACAAGCACATAATCTGTTGCATTTGAATGATATCATTCCGGCATATTTGTTGGATCTCTCATGTTTCTCAATTGTTGGTGTTGAGAATATAATTTTTACTGATGCTTCCAAATTAAGCTTCCACTGTGCTCTCCCTCATTCATGAATTTTGCTCAAGGTCCAAACACTGCTACCCTACATTTGGAATCTATTTTGGGGTTTTTTTCCATGGTTTTTTCACATATTTATACCTATTTTGGAAGATTTAGGTAGCACTCCTTTGAATAACATGCATTTGTTTAAAACAAATTTAACTCCAAGTTGATTTATATTTTGAGAAACCTTCTACAGTTAGTTCATTCCATTGTTTTTTTAAAAATGTGCAGGATAACAAATACACTTCTCTAAGGTCATTCTATGAAATATTCATTGCACAAATTACCATGAGTGAATTTGACCTTTTGGAGAAGATGGATTTAACTTCATACCTTCTCAGGCTTATTACTGGGCATTTATTCTAAGCTTTGAGAACAAGTTTGATGTAGTGGTTAAGGCACCAGTCTAGAACTGTGAGTTCTAGTCCTGCTTTAGGCACAAAGCCAACTGGGTGACCTTGGGCCAGTCAGTCTCTCTCAGCCCTAGGAAGGAGGCAATGGCAAACCACTTCTGAAAAACCTTGCAGAGAAAACAGCAAGGGTATGTCCAGGCAAGGCACAAAAGTTATATAAAATAAAATTCTAAGGCTTTGGTCACTGTGTATAATAAGAAATTTTAGAATTCAAAATTTTTATAAGCCCATCTTGAGAGTTATCCTCATTGAAATCTTGTCAAGTACTGAGATACCTATTTCTGTAGGAATCAGTCTGAATATCTGAACTTAATTCTTTAATGTCACAAAATAATAAACTACATAAAATATTAGGTTACAGATATAATTTGGACTTTTTAATCTTTTATCTACAAAAAGTTTGTTTTTATGATATAATTCCAATTTTAAAAAAACATCCTAAAAATAGGAGAAATCTCTTTCTGGGGGTGGGGAGTAATCTGGGCCTTTCACAGTAATATGATTTTGGCTTAACTGAGTTCTAAAGCTGTTTTTAAAACTTTTATAGAATGAAAATATGACTTTAAGTTAGAGTGCTTCTTAGCACTCGGCATTTGTTATTCAGTTTCTTGTACAGATGCTGACGTTGCTGTTCAAGCAGTTCCAGAGTGGTTACGAGTTGTGGAGGTATTAACAGTGGATAAGTAACTGTTTTTTAAAGGGAGTTGATGACATTTATCTTAGTTATTTGTACAACCTCTGAAATAGTCAGCCTGAATGTCCTTTCATAAACCAGTGAAAGACTGCCTTAATTATCATGTAATTACATGCATATGATTGTAAAACAAAGTTTACATTAAACACCCACTGTTTTATGTATAATGGATATCTCAAAGTATGTTGCCTGCTTTGGTTGGCTGCATCAGTCCTGCTGCTGGAAATCCAACTGAGGCATGGATCATTAACTCATATGGGTTGGATTTGTCCTATTATTGCCACATTTTGGACTGAAGTAAACGGACTTGCTAATATGACTGATAGTTATATGATAAAGATATACATGTTCTTATTGGCTAAATCCTTAGTATTTGGAATGTATTAAGACATCAAGAACTGTGGATTTGGGGGGCATGGAGAATGACTAAAAGATCATACAGTATTAGAAGGATAAATCTACACTGATTTGCAACAACAGATTGTTGACATCTATTATTAGTCAAAATCTGAATTATGGTGGAAGAGGACAATCATCCCAATATACTGTTCTTCATCAAGAGTAACATTTGAATTAGGATTCCCACCTCCACCCCCCCAGTATAGATGTGAGGCAGCAGAGTTTGGAGCTAGTGAAAATATAAGTATTTTATAATTGCAGAAATGTAGAAATCTACTTCAGTGGCTAGTTAATTGTACTAAACGTTTTTCCTCAATCATCTGCTTTCATATTTAGACTATTCTTGGATTCCTGTCTTTCCCCAAGTTGATGTTCTTCAGATATGCTGGACTTCAGGTCCCATAATCCTATAGCCATCACAGATGGTAATTGAAGCCCAACATATTCAGAGGGCACCAATTGGGTAAATTCTGTTCCAGACTACTCTAGGCCACTAATCCAAAGGGCAACAAAACATTTTGGGACTATGAAACCTGGGTATAATACCTCAAAGCCTCATTGATGAATATATTTCTAACTTAATCCAGAAAGCCTTATGGAAAAAACATCTGTGAGGGTATTAGAAGGAAACATATGGAAAAGGAAGTGACTCCTCAGAAGGCAGCAGAAGATTTACATTATCCTCCATGAACTTCCATGGAGTCCTATGTTTACATTTTATCACTGTTTCCTCAGACAGCTCAGATTAAGAAGTCTGCATGAGCTCATGTTCTTGTTCATTTTGAATATGAACTGTATTTGCCTTTAAAAAGCATTTTGATAGTAGGAAACAAAAGGGAATAGTAAAGAACTTTAATGCAGAGTAAATTATGAGAGGATTCACATCCCTCTTAGTAGGTCAATCTTCTCAGGCTTATCCTTTTCTTGTCTACAGAAAACAGGTATGCCCATTTTGGGGTTCAGTTTCTGAAATTCAAAAACGTTAAAAAAAATAAAAAACAGAAGACATTTGTCAGAGTAACATCTTGGCAATTTGTCTCAAGGTTTTCCTTTCCTTCTTTCCCATGCATTTTTGAAAAATATTTATAAAATGTGTCTTAGTGGTTTCCTTTCTATTATGCTTTTTTTACAGATAGAGTATGTAATGAAAAATGCAGAAGAAAGCTGGGAAGTGTGAAAATGTCCCTTGCTTTTTGGTACCCTGCTCTGAGATTAATCCTTCTCTTAAAAATCCTGAGGAAAAAAATTAAAACTGGATATTTTGGATGAGATCCTATGGCTTGGTATTTTGTCAAAAGATGGTTTCCTATTTCTACACTACTAGTCATTGTGATTATGACTGACATTTCTGTTCTCAAATGAAATAAGGGATGTGTTTGGTTTTAGAATAAAAGTTAATAACTAGAACAGTTTTGGAGAAAAGTTAATCACTCCATTTCCAATAAAACTATTGCTTAGTATTACTAAGCAATAATCCAAACTCATTAGGCCATGCCATCATTATTTTTGTAGCAAATCATTTTAAAAAAACAGCTTGTGACAAATGGAAATTTGTGGGTTTTTGAAAATGATGTTTTGCTTGGGGATAGTGGGTGGTGAAGGAAAAACTCTGGCCTCCTTGTGAGTACACCAGAGCAGTAGAATATGAATGTCTGTAGGCTCCGTGCCTGCTAAGCACAAGGCTGCTCTGTTGAAGGAGCAGGTGTGGGAGCTGTAAAAAAAAAGGTTGAGGGAAATGGTAGGTGCTAGAGGACAAGAAAGGGAAACGCTAGAGAGAAAGCACCTGCTGGATTACCCTTATCAGTACAAACTCCCTGCCCTGCCTATGCTGCCTGGCCTGGAAACTCATTGTTCCAGGCAGAGAAAAGAGCCGGTTCCTCAAGGTGCAAAGCCTTTCTCAGAGGGAAGGAAGAGGACCAGAGTCTACACAAATAAGGAGCTGCTTATACACCCAAAGCTGAGGCTGGAAGGTATATTTGATTGTTGGTGAGAGAGCAGGAGAGCAAGCTCCAAACTACTACTCCAGAAGGGTTTACCTTCCTGGTGAGGCATTTTATTTTGAATGTTATTTTGAGTTCTTAGTTTGGACTGCAGAGGCTCCAACAGTCTGTTTTTATTTTCAAACCCACTTCCTGAATGCTCATGAGGCTGGGGAGAATAATCTTCAGCAAGTTCTCTACCCTGTTACAGAGTCTAGTGTTTGCTTTTTGTTACTTGACATCCAGGTCCCCACCTCTCTGTCTACAAGGTCTCTACCATACTGGTGTTGAAGTGGGATCGAGAAACAACCTGGTTAGTGACCCATGCACAAAGTGCAAGCAACTGACCCATGAAGTGATTATCAGAGGAGATCCCTTGGGGTGCCAAACTATGGAAATACATGTTGAATGCAGTAGAACTACACCCTAAAATCCAGGCTTACTCTCAATTGCACCAGCAAAGCAGCTAGCCACAACTGAGAATGTGGATGGATGTGTGAACAACAGATCACTGAGATCCTGCCTAGATTCTGCTGGGAGAAATCATATAGAGTAATCTAAAGGGTAGCTGGCAAACACAACGAGAGAGAGCTTAGCAGACTGAATTCTGAATTCTCCATATATATTTTTTTCCTGGGAATTGAAGGTGCTAGCAGGATTTAATTAATATTCACCAGCCAGATATATAATACTTTTCATGAAATTATTTCACTGGGAGCTCACCCTGACTTCAGCCTTCTTAGCATTTCACCACTGCTGGGTCAGGAAAGGCTATCAATCCTGTTTTCCTGCTTACCAGCTAAGCGCACCTTCTTCTAATCACTTATGTTGCACTGGATATTGGATAACCACTTTGGCAAAATGTTTTTTCATCCAAAATTTTTATCTTTTTTCTATTTTAGCAGCTTTATTTCAGCACCCATCCCCAAGCTAAGCTTTATCAAGGAGCTTGCTCACTTACCATTAATTACAAGTGTACTAACTCATATTCTGTTCTACATCCTTCTCACTAAATTTACTTCAAGTGGACATACGTCAAATATTTTTATATTCTCATTTTCAATAAAGTGAAATTTTCACACTAAAGTGCAAGCTTTCATGACATTATACCATCTTAGTAAATGGCCAGAAAAGGTTCACATGCTGACAGGTAATTAAATCATATTTATTTCAGATAAAAACTGATCTCAGTTTTGAGCTTTTGTGACTTTTCCTCATTGCCACTGGAAATGGAAATAACACTTTTGATTTTCAGCTTCTCTTCCCAGTTCATGTAAAAAATTCTGTAATTGTACTCTATGATAATCAAGCGAGAGTAACTGTAACCTGGTTCTGTGTCTCAAAACAATTAAATAGATCAGAGCATTTCTTGCATATTCATTGAAAATGTGATAAAACAACCTGTTAATTAAATAATGCAGGAAAAAGAAGTTACTGGGTATCTAAACTGATGAGTTCATGAAGTGATATGTCATGGTGTATTGTTAGTCTTTGCAAAAGACAAGTTTGTTTTTCTATCTGCATAGAATTATTTGGTCATCCTGTTGTAAGTACTGTATAAAATGTGTATTTCCATTCATTATATAGTAGTGTTACTAGTAGAGGAGCATGACAAATGATTACAAGGAGCTGAATTTAACATATGCCAAAATAATTCACTTTTTACCTTAGTTGGCTTCTTCTGGACCACTTGCTGTGGCTGCAAGAAACAAAACAAAAAACAGATTATATGGTCATACAGTGGTCTGTAGGATATCATGCTCCTGCATACAACATCGGAGGTGGAGTGCAAGGCCAGCACCTCTGGACTCGTGGAGACTACACATATGATAGGCATAGACCAGGAGGGTGGGGGTCTACCAAAACTGTATAATTCATGCATTAAAATATTAATATGTAACTTAGAGAAATGTACATTAGTAAAACTTGCTATACTTTCTGGCTAAAGTGATATATATGGAAAAATGCAATTTTAACATAATATGCAGATGGCATATTTATCCTTGCTTACAACTACATGTTGATAGATTAATGCATTTACAGTACTGAGGTTCACATTTACAGCACACATTAAATGGAATGTCAGGTAATTTGCGTATTCTAATTCATACATATAATTTAGCTGCAAATACATTATTCCATTTATATGTGTAAACGGCAGCTATGCCATACTTAACAGCAAACTGAACTGGTTCTATTGTTCTTTCTGGAATTCTGAAAGATGCCATAGTTTGAAGAGGAAATATTACAGCAATGTGAGACAAATTAATTTCAGACTCAAAATCTCAAATTCAGTTCCTTTCCATTTTAATCAAGGAACAGGAATAGTTGTAAATCTTTATGTGGCTTTTCATTTGAGTCTAAGTAAATTCAATTTATTTGTCTGAATCTACTTAGAACTTTAGGGTGGACAGAAGCCCATGATAGAAATTGGGCTGGAATCAGCAACTTTCAGCTTCATGGGCAACAATTCCATAAAAGGGTTACCAGATCTATAGTTGAAGCATCTTCTGGAGCAGTGATGTGTTCTTTAATTCTGAAATGGGCTAGATATTGCATCCTTTTTGATATGAATGGCTAAAAATTATTTCCTGTTGAAACTGAGGCTGTCACTGAGCAACTAGTGCATCCTTCCCCAGTTTAGTATTCTTTAGCTGGCTGGAAATTCTGGGACTGCAGTCATAATATAAAAGGCACCACGTTGGGAAGTGTTGTTCTATTTTGTTTTGTTTTTGTTTAGCTTTGGCTAACTCTCTACTGACTAAGGCTCAACTTGAGCATCAAGCAAGATGTTGTATATACGTCAAGTTCATAAGATGCTGAAACAGATCTCTATATAGGTATAGCTGATACTGTTCACTACAGTACTAGTGGATTCTGGTGCTGAAAAATAATATTTTTACGTATGCAGTTCAATCAATCAATCAATCAATCAAACCTTTACTGGCATTATAAAAGCAATAAAATATGCAGTTACGTGGTGGGAATATCAAAATAGGGAACTATTTTCCAATACAATCTCTCTGAATACTGCCAAATCTCATAATGTGTTGATTTCTTCTATATGAATGTCTAGGATTTTAGTGGAAAGTTTGGGAAACAATGAATTAGGGCATGGCAATAAACACAAGGAATAAGCATTCACTGCCATCATGAAAGGAGATATTTGAGAACTGCTGAGGGTAAGGGGTAGAGCACTCATTCCTTCGCAGCGAATTTGCTTTAACAATTATTATGGAACCAAAGTCCATATAATCCCACTGTTCCAAATTTTACAATGTTCACAAAGGGTAGAAATTCCGTTGTTGTGTATCAAAAGCAGCAGCTAAGCGATTCTAGTTTTAAATCTAGAATAGACGTATCTGGCACATACTGACTTACTTTGTTAAACTAGGAAGAATATGTGTAATCTAAAATTAGTATCTGATCCCCACCCCCTCACCCCCCGACACATACACAAAAACTGGATCAGCTTGCTGAAAATATAAAATGAAATCGTGAAAACAAGTGATCTTTTCTTGAAATGAGCAAGAGAACAAATAAAAATGCAAACGGGGGGTGGGGTTGGGAATAAGGCAGAACTAATTTATAGAAGAATAACCAATCATAATTCCACGCTTTCTAAATCACAAGCAGTAATCTCGTTGGCAAAGCTGTTATCGGTATTTTAGATAGGAAAAGCCCTGCATGAGTAAGATTCCTCTAAACTTTGGTCTGCATCCAATCAAAGTACAATGTTTCCCTTTGCTTTTTTTCCATGAATGGCTGCAGTATTGTGCCTCAGTTCAGTCAGACTCCTCTTCTGCAGTCATTCATAAAAATAAAAACAAATCAAAACAAACGCCTACAAAAACTTTCTGAGCCCAGTCTGGAGCCAGTGGGTGCCAGAGGCTGAGAAAACATACTGGCAGCTCCAACCCTAAACAGCATTTAAGTATTCAAGGATCTGCTTGGTGGTCTGTAAAGTATGAAGTGTTGTGTGGAAGGGCAGCTGGTAGAATTATGTGACACATACTAGGCAGTAAGCCAGAGCTGGCCTTGTTTCAAACATTGTCTTTCCTCTCATTGAAGTGTCAGGGCCTAATTCATGGAAAATTTGGTGAGTTGGCAGCTGTTTCAGAGGATTTCATTGAGTTGCAGTGTGCAGGAGTCATATGAATGCCAGGAACACTGCCAAGAAAGAGGGGATTTCTGAGCAGTAGAAACCAGTTAGCTTACAAGAATGTCTGTGGATTTGATGTGGTTTTGGAGTAAACATGTGTACAGGTGTAATCAGCAGGAGAGGGGCAAGAGGCAAATGGACTCTTAGGATCAAGATTATTAGAAAAGAACCACTTATCCAGCAGCATCTCTTAGGTCTCTTCCAGTGACCAAAGTCATGGTTTGCAATAAATACTTGTGGGCAGAACTACGAAAGATTCTGGGTCTGCATGTGGCTCGTGACTTGAGATATAACCGGATTCTAAAGAGAGGCTGTTTGTTAGGGTTTAGAAATAAAACTTTTTTTTTTACCGAATATGTTGTTTATACTTGCAAAACTATTATGAATAGTTAGAAAAAATACTTTGGGGTAGCAAGTACTGAAGGACAGCCCAAGATGTTGTCATTGTAGCTATACTCTTTTTTCAGGTGTGAAATAATAAATCATTAATGCCAGTAATTTAAAGGGGAAAGTTAAGCTAGTTCCTTGTGAATAATATCCAAAACTGGATATTCTAAAACAAACTAGACAAAAGTTGGCACATGGATGAAATACAGATAGAAATGAGAAAAAGGACAACTTCTGACAAAGGGGGAAAGCCCCAATTGAGAATGCGCCTTTTCCAGATACTGCACTGCTCATAAACATCCAGTTACAATGATACTTAATATTTTATAAACCGTTTCACATATCACATCTTTTCTTATTATTACATTTGGGAAAAGGAACTATATCTCCTGAATGCCAAAGTCCGTAAGATGAATGATGAGAAAATTTTCAACATGCTTTAAAACAGTTTAATTACATATACATGCTAATGACTAGCAAATCAAATGCACTAGTGGCAATGGTAATGTATTATCAAACCAGAGGGGGTTACTCAATCCTCCCAAATAATCTGTTTGGGCTTTGGATTTTAGAGCAGTGGTTTTTTTCCGTCAGAAGAAAACTGAACAGCTACAAACTATAAAACAGCAGTCTTTAACCTACATCTTCCCTTTTTAAATGAGTAATCAGGAACATAATAGTATGCAATAGCATCCATATAATAACGAACTTCAAAGAAGATGCATGATGGGGATCAAAAAGCAATCCGCCACTTAAGATTCTCTTGCCCTAAAGATGGAGTTGCTGATCTTCCTGCTGATTATTGTCATTACTCTGAGGAAGTAAATCATGTGTGTTTTACATCAGTTTATAACAGGAGCTACATCAAAAGGGAACTGGATGTCAGAATTCCCAATTCCCAAATCATTCTGGAATGGCAGAGTTCTATTCTGCCCAGCAACTGGCTTTATTCAGAATTCCCAAAAAGTTTAAACATGTAATCAGTCTCTTTTTAAACTGAGCTTACAGTGCCTGTGTAAAATGCTGTACCTGGCAAAAGATGTATAAAAGGAAGGAGTAGCTAAGGAATGTGCTCCAGCCATTTAGTAATTCACAATTACTTTTATTTCCTTTTGCTAAAGAAGCATATGCCCTGGTCTCTGGAACACAAAGTCACAATTTCTGCCTAAATTCCATTTTTGCAGTTAAATAGCCAACCTAGTGTTCATAAAGACAAAGTATCACAAGTGGCAGAATTCACCCTAATTTATAACATTTATATTGTGAATGAGATTTTTCTATATTTTCTTTCTGCTTTGCATTATTTGTAGATTTTAATTCAAATAATATAAAAGGGATCATCCAAATAATCTTTGTGAGTTTGTTAAATGACTTCAACTTATTTTTGTAGGAAAATTCACCATAATGTCTGGAGCTTGCAGTGTGGGAATATGCCATTGTTTGGTCAATTACAATATAAACATTTTAACATGTATACTATTACTTTTGGGCATAACATTATGAAGAACAATTATTCAAAATGATTTGGAAGGATACTCTTTACACATTCAAATGCACTCTCATAAAAAGCTCAAACAAGTGGCATTTAGAAGATACTAATAAATTGACCATGGAAAATACTGCCTATAAATGTTTGTTTCTAATTCCAATTTATATAGCTGCCCATCTCATATATATGACTCTGGGCAGCTTACACACAGTTAAAATATTACAAAACAACCTACAATACATAACAACACAAAAACATTAAACAATACAAAACAATACAAAAACATTAAAAAATCATAAACCATCATAAAAATTAATAAAATTCACAGCTGAGGTAATCACATCTTTAAACAACATTCAGTACAACCACTGTACTGGCTCTACCACATTCCCAGGTCTCCAGGCTTGTTGACAGAATAATGTTTTCAGGATCTTTCAAAAGGCTGGCAGAGTTGGGGCCAATCTATGCCATTGCTGCATACTCTTCAAGTTTACGTTCTCAGTCAGATATTGTTGGGATTGTGACATTTTTCAGTGTTGAGCAAAGTTCTTGCTGCCATGGCCCTGTTTAAGATCACACGTACCCTTTTGGGGAAGTTGGGCCCAGTGGCTCACCTACAGGGCTGTGCGGAAGAGTTTTCTGAGCATCTGCAGGATAAAATT
Organism: Candoia aspera; assembly: GCF_035149785.1. Lineage (NCBI taxonomy): Eukaryota > Metazoa > Chordata > Lepidosauria > Squamata > Candoiidae > Candoia > Candoia aspera. The sequence goes on from NC_086159.1 coordinate 47,318,170, forward strand.
GCCCAGATTCGCTCCAAGTTGGACTCCAAGCGTCAAGCAGGGTCTGTGGAGATGCCAAGGGAACGTTCTTGCCCAGTTATCTGGGAACAGTTTGATCCTGTTGGACCTAAGGAAGTGGACAGGATCCTCCAGATTGTGAATGCCACCACCTGTCATTTATATCCATGCCCCTCCTGGCTGGTGAAGGCAGCCCGGGACGTGACATGTGGTTGGGTCCATGAAATGGTTAATACATCTTTGGGAGAGGGGGTGTTTCCGGTGCCTTTAAGGAGGCGCTGGTGCACCCCCTCCTCAAAAAACCATCGCTGGACCCAACTGTGCTGAACAATTTTTGTCCAGTCTCCCACCTCCCCGTTTTAGGGAAGGTGATTGAGAAGGTGGTGGCGTTGCAACTCCAGAGGATTCTGGATGAAACGGATTATCTGGACCCCTTTCAGTCAGGTTTCAGGCCAGGATATGGGACAGAAACTGCATTCGTCGTGCTTATGGATGATCTCTGGTGGGAGCGGGATGGAGATAGTGCATCCATCCTGACTCTTCTTGATCTCTCAGCGGCTTTTGATACCATAGACCATGGTATCCTTTTGGGACGGCTCAGGGAGTTGGGGGTGGGTGGCGTAGTTTTGCGCTGGTTCACCTCCTTCCTCCAGGGCCATTTCCAATCAGTGGTGATTGGGAGTAAGAGATCCGACCCTTGGCTCCTCCATTGCAGGGTGCCGCAGGGTTCGGTTCTCTCCCCTCTCTTACATAACATCTACATGAAACCACTGGGTGAGATCATCCGTCACCATGGGATGAAGTATCATCAGTATGCTGATGATACTTAACTGTATATCTCCATCCCGGGTGAGGTAAGGGATGCGGTGACTGCCCTGTCTCAGTGCCTGTGGGGGCCTGGATGGGGAACAACAGGCTTCAGCTGAACCCTGGTAAGATGGAGTGGCTGTGGGTTGATGGCTCCTCGGTTTCCGGGAAATTGTCATCTTTAGTTCTGGATGGGGTGGCACTGCTCCAGACAGACCCAGTGTGTAATCTGGGGGTTCTTCTGGACTCACAACTCCTGCTTGCGGAGCAGGTGGCAGTCATGGCCTTTGCTCACCTTTGGGTTGTGTACCAGTTACGACCGTTCCTGGAGCGATAGGCCCTCCGAATAGTCACTCATGCCCTCATCATCTCCCATATTGACTACTGCAATGCGCTCTACATGGGGCTACTCTTGAAGGGTATCTGGAAGCTTCAGCTGGTCCAGAATGCGGCCGTGTGGGTTATTTTTGGTACCCCTATATCGGCACCTATAACACCTTTACTGCGCGAGCTGCACTGGGTGCCAGTTTGCTTCTAGGTCCAATTCAAGGTGTTGGTTATGACCTTTGAAGCCCTACATGGCATGGGGCCAGGTTACCTGAGGGACCGTCTCATCCCCATAATATCGACCCGCCCCACCCGGTCAGGCAGAGAGGGCAAGTTGCAGACCCCGTCGATAAGAGAATTCCATCTGGCGGGGTCCAGGAAGCGGGCCTTCTCTGCAGTTGCCCCCGCCCTTTGGAACATCTTGCCCTCAGAGGTGTGGCAGGCGCCTTCACTTCCGACCTTCAGGAGGGCCCTGAAAATCTGGTTTTGCCATCTTGTGTGGGGCGGGCAGGTGGGCAACCATCTATGGGGTTGGCTCGCACCTTAGAGCCCCTCCCACCTGATCAGAATTTTTAACCTCTTGGATTGTATACTTATTTATGTTGCATTTTATATTTGTAATTGTTTTTATAGATTTTAATTGTTATTATTATAGTCTTAAGTTTATTGTAAACCGCCCAGAGTCCCCCTTTTGGGGGAGATAGGCAGTAGCAAAATTTGAATAATAAATAAATAAATACATACAGCTCATTAAATTATTATATTTCTTGTTCATTTTTTTCCCCTGAGATTATACCTAATAAGAAAAGTTGTGGTTTCATTTCAAATTTAAATTCCAAGATTTTATGCATTATGCTATGTATGCATTTCCAGTATTTCTGAGTTTTTTTGTCTGTCCACCACATGTGAAAAATGTTATTTGTGTTTTAGGGCATTTCCAACATTTATTACTGTAAGATTTGTCTATCTTATATTATTGATGGAGTTGTATACCATCTATAAAACATTTTGTACCGATTTTCCTTTAAGTTATGATACGTAGCTTTGGATCATTTTCCTCAATAAATAAATGAACATGTATAATGTTTTTGACTCCTGTGTTTAATTGGGTTCTGTTTATCTAGTTTTAGGACTTGTGTGGAGAAGCTGTATGGTTTTTATGTCATATTTATGCAGAAATATTGAACATTCAAAAGGGTTCACAAACTTTTAAGCACCTCTGTAATATTATAAAAATATTATAAAATGACAGTTAATTTTGATTGCGGAAAAACAAATCTTCCAAGAAAGAATTAGTCTTTTCAACTGCATTCACAACGTAGTTGAACTGTTCAACTGTTTTCCAATAAGAATGATGAGTAAGTATCACAGTTTAGAATATATGTCTGCATATATTTTACTGGTCTACTCATCACAGAACATTTCTTTTTGGCTAACTAACCATCATTGAGAAAAATGCAAACACGTTTAATGGATTATTTGGTCAAACTTAGCAGAAACCGATACTCCTTGGTGATTCTTTATATTATTTTGTCCTGAGACAGACAGAGAATAAATAATTGGATGATAATTCATACTGAACGCCCAATTATTTGAATGCAGTAAATATTTTGGAATTGAGAAAGAATTATTTTGCAGAAAAATATGGATTTAACTGTGCTTCAGTTTTATCTTTTGGAAAAGTAGATATCCCTTAATGATTTATGGCTGTCTCCTTGATGCAGGTTATGGATGAGAGCTGTAGTTCATCCAGAGTTTGTGGAAGACTGCTTGATGGCATCATATGCTTCATGGCCAAACAATTCCTAGTTATATCTTAAAGTTCTCATGGGACTATCATAAATCTTTATTTTTTTTTATTGTTTTGCTTGGCTTTTAATATGATGAGTTTATTTTAAATAGATCCATTATGTTTCAGAAGTGCTTTATAGCTCCAAAAACTAATATCAAATGCTTTTAACTTTTCATATTATATATTTTCCACATTTTCTTAATGATGATGAATTAAATTATTAGATGATGATGAACTAAATTATTGTTTAATTAAACGGAGAGAGAGATCTAGCTTCAGACCCCTGCTTTTTGGGGTACCTGGGGGCTGTACTCTGTCCCTACTCCTGTTTAACATCTACATGAAGCTGCTGTGGAGTGAAGCCACCTGCTGACATGGGATGAGATATCATCAGTATACTGATGATACCCAACTGTACACTTGTGACCTTGATCACCCAAGTGATAATTTTCCCAGTTTCTGTAGGCTATAGGGACTTGGACAGGCTTAAGCTCAACCTTCACATTGAATGGCTACAGATTCTGAGGCCTTCCTGATTTGGATACTTTCCATCTTTAACACTGAAGAAGGGGGACACTCCTCCTGGAGTCATAGCTCTTGATTACAGTAAATAGCAGTCATGGCTGAGAGCCTTTGCCAAATCCACCTTATGTGACAATTGTGCCTGTTTCTGAATTGGAATGCCCTATTCATGGTCGCTCATGCTTTAGTCACATCCCATTTGGACTACTGTAATGTGTTGTACATAGTGCTGCCCACGCATTGCATTCAGGAGATGCAACTTGTCCAGGGCAGTACTGGATGTTCAAGATATATCTATGTAATACCACTGCTCCAGGTGAGCTTCCAGGTGCATATCAAGGTGCTAGTTGTTACCTATAAAGCTTTACAGGGCACAGGAATAGGGTATTTGTGGGACCACCTGTCTCCAACTATTTCTGTTTACCACAGCAGATCGGACAAAATGGGCATGTCTAGGTCCCTTCCATTAAGCACCGGCATCTTGTGGGACCCAGGAGAAATGCCTTCTCTCTCATGATGCCTCTTCAACAGCAACCCCTGAATTTTGGATGGCCCTGTCCCTGTCCCTGCTGTTAAAGACCTGGCTTTTCTCTTAAGTACTGCGGCCATATGGCTAAGTAAGCCCCATTGATTACTTGTCTATCTGTTGTTAAGATAGAAGGGATGTATTTGGCTACCTGGAGTCCTGAATATTGATTGTTATTGTAATTATTTGATTTTAGATTGTTGTTTTTGTTTTATTGCTATTAGCTACCCAGAGTTGCTGCAGTGAGATGGTTGGCCATATAAATTGTTTAAACAAACAAACAATAACGTTGATGATAAACATTATCAAATCCTTATGGATGACTTCAGCCTTTCTTAGCATCCAAAAGGCCATTATCAGTCTTACTTTTAGACAGAATTGTTCCAAAACACAAGCACTGCAATAAAAAACATCATGCTTTCTAGTCCCTCTTCACCTCATGAAAATGGGCACTGCCAGCAGTGTCCCTTTGAATGGGTTAACACTGATTTTAGCAGGAGTTCTGCAAGTACCTTGTGCGTGTCTAATAGCTAAAAAATAAATTAGCACAGATAGTATACAGGATTACTACTCTAAAATATATGGGAGGAGGCATTTGGCTATGGCTATGTCCAGTTTAAAGCACATGTTTTAATAATAATAGTAATAATAATAATAATAATAATAACAGCAACAACGATGAAGATAATGCCAGGCTTAATTCTCCAAATTTCCAAGTATTCAAGGATAGGAAAAATATGAGAGAATCACTAATAATTTAGGTTGGCATAGGAGTAGGATTCTGGACAGCTTTAGCAAGTTCTTTTAAATGGTAGGAACAATTTATTATTATCTGGTGGGTGTGAGGGGGAGAGAAAAACATATCATATAATGTGGAGTGTTCTTGCTCCAGTTAAAGGCTTATCCTTAAACTTTCATATTTTAAAGTAGCATTTAGAATTTTCTGTTTTTCAGCAAATAAATGAAGTCAAATGAATTACAGACATGACCATTGTCATGTAAGAAACAGCTTGCTTTAAAATGGAAGACTCTGGTAGAGACAATATACTACCCCACAGAAACTCTTAAGAGTCAGTGTAGTATCATGATTAAAGTGTTAGGTTAACCCAGATAAAAGTCCGCTTCAGCGATGGAAATTCAGTGGGTGACTTAAGGCCAATCACTCTCTGCCAGCTAAACCTCACAAAGTTGAGGGTTCAGAATGAGGGGAAATCCCCATGTAAGCCATCCTGAGCTTCTGAAAGAAAGGTGAGATATAAAATCTTCTTCATCAAGGATTTTACGCTACCAAAACTGGACAGTACCGTGTCTGTTCCAAAAAAGAAGTTACTACAAAGGAAACAATCCACATCCCACGCAATGGAAGTATGATTCTTCTCGAATTTGTACTTTAGAATCTCGTTTAGGTATTCTCAGGATGTTGCCTAGCTGGCCATTTTAATGCCCTCTAGGACAATGGAATAGTATCCATCTGGTAATAATTTTTGCTTTCTAGCAATATAAACCACATTTGAATTCAGAGACCTAAGCAAAAAAGGGTGGTGTCTTGTTACCATCCTCTTTCCTTATTTGCTTAAACTTTTGCATTCTTTGCTTCAGGCTTCCTTTGTAAAAAGGAAAGATGTCCCCGCAAAAAGATATTTGTTTCTGGACAGGTATTTGTGGTAAAATCAGAACTGAATTAAATTTATGAAATTATCACATTTACCAGAAAGAAGACAACTTTAAATTTAAAACAATCCTCCCAAACCCTGGAACAGGAAAAAAATACATATAAGCAAGGACAAAAGTTATCTTCAATACCCAGCTTTCCTACCTTTTCAGCCTAGGATTGCCAGTTCCAGCTGCAACCAGTCCTGAAGATCTTTCCCTCCCCAGTAAATGTGTGTATGAAACACAGTTGGGCATGTATACATTTACATGCATGTATATGCCTGCCAGAAGCTACATTTTTTTTTAAAAAAAGGTATAGGGTTAGGACACCCTCCCAAACAATAACTGAATTAATGTCTATTGATCAAAATGAATTGCTGTAAAATAATGTGCCCCATACTATAAAATTGATCCCACATCTACATATGCCAAACATTCTCTCTCAGTGTAAACCTTTCTCACACATAGAAACATCACACAACCCGATTCCTTTCCCTCCTTCACAAAGAAACAGCAAAAAATGGGATTGAGTTTGTATAAGGGGAAGGGGAAGATGCACTGGGAAGGGAAAAGAAAATGAAAGTAAACAGGATGAGATGAGGTAAAAGGAAGATAGAAGTAAGGAAAATATCTTTTATGGTGTTACAGAAAGAATTAAAATAAACTAAGAGAGCAAAGGATAATCCTTCAGGCTAATTGAATGCACTGACACCTCTGCCCATTCTTTTGTTTTCAACAGTTTCTTTCAGTCTTATCACAAGGTATCTTCTCATTTCATAGAATTATTTGGGAGGGAAACATTTAATTGCTCTCACAGTGGCAGATAAAATGTGCGTGTATGTATAATATTATGTATATGTATGTGCATGTGTGTGTGCGTATGTACACACATACACACACACACACAGATTTAGTTTCCTTATTTCTTCTGCCACATTAATTGCTTGGATTCTAAGGACTGTATAATAATAATGGAAAATAGGTCTTTTATCAAGTTTTTCTAAAATGCACCAATTACAGTGATCAGCTACTGCTACAAATACTCTACTGAGTGGTGTGTTTTTTTTACCAGTTCAATAAAATTCTTTCTTAGCAGACCTCTCAGGGGAGGAAAGGGCTAGATGCATTTTCCTCAAATGAACATCAGTGGTGTACAACTGCCCTCATGGGAAGGTTGTATGGACATCATAGCACCATGTGGACAGATCCTATCCAAGACAAAAATGTTTGAATCAGCCAATACAGTATCTAATGCTTTCAGTTATTTAAATACAGGAACCAAGACATTTGAAATATCTTCTCTTCTTTTAGCAGATTAGAAAATGAAAGAAACCAGAATCAAAACTCATATATTATTTAACCGCATGTTGTTAAAACACTACCTTTTTGAAATAACTTATCTATGTATGTTGTTACATATATGCCTAGACTGAACAAAACATATGTCTCTTCTTTTTGAACCCTATGATGCTAAATGGTTTTTTTTCCCCCCTCATCTACTATTACAAACTGCTGTTTGCCTGCCATACCACTCTGGGGCTTACCATGGAGATGTCAGCTATGTCTCAAGCCTAAATTTGGTCTACAGATGGCTGTTGTTGTCCCAGCTATGACCTTATGAGGAGCTTTTAATTGCAATGAAATTTAGTTGGATTACTGGCATGTGTTATAGATGGGCCAGCCTTTGAACAAGATCCAGCAACTTTCGGTGGTTCAAAATAAATAGCATGCTTTTAATGGGTTTTAGCAGCTATTATCACATTATAGACAGGCTTTCAATTAATTTCTGAGCCCACCCGGTTCATAGTGCTGATATTAAACTATAAGTCACTAATTGCATGAAGCCAAGGTATCTGAATATCACACCCTTTCCTATATATGTGCCTGGATTTAGGATCTTCATCAGCTTCCCCCCATCCACCCACAACCCCTTTTCAAGTTCCCGTAATTAGAAGAGGTGGGTAGCATTTAAAAGGAAGGCCTTCTAAATTATGACACTCAAGTTATGTGATAGCCTACCTCTTTGTGGCACTAGATAACACGTTTAAAAAATTATTTATTTTTTTGCACATAAATAAAGCTAGGATCCACTTAGTATTATGTGCATGAGCAACAACATCTCTCTGTGAAGCATCAGGCTTCTCTTCTCTTTTTCTTCCCTTGTAGCTGAGAGGAGAAATCAACCAACTAGTAATTTTAAGCAGGTTCCTGACTTATGTGTTAATCAGTAACTTCAGTTTAATGACACTGTAATCAATTAATAATAAACTAATTTCAATCCCTATATTTTTTCCTAGTTTATTTAGCGTAAGAGGTTCTTTAAAAAAAAGTGAGTGAGAGAGAATTCCTGATTAGTTTGTTTTCTAGTGTAAACCAGAAATCTGCTAAGGTGAAAATAAATACCTTAAATCCTTTCTCCCAAGCACACAGATAAATATCCAGGGTAAACTCTTGTTTGACAATTCTAAGGCAACTTAGAATACATGAGTCAAACAATTGGGAGTTCATGTTAGATATAAGCTAGAGAAATGTTTGCATTCAATAGGAAGAGAAATCTTTCACTTCCAGCTTTGTTTCCTTTTGATAGCATATTGGCATATTCTGTGGCTCATACAGAATACAAGAGAAAGAAAGCTTGTTCCCTTTTATACTTGAGTAACAAGAGACCCTGATCTTGTTCTTTTTTTCTAGTGTTCATAATATTTAATCACTGTGTTTATTGTGGTTGGATCTAATTTGTTATTTAAGGGAAGGACATTAGTAAATTTTTTATACATTGCTTTAATTTTCCTTAGTTGGGGGCATCACCTTTTGCAGCCAGGTGTTTTAAGATTCTGTGGGAATGAACAGATTTTGTCATCTGTGTACAATCTGTTGCATTAGCATTAGCTACTAAACTCAAATAAACTGGCAGGTATTATGAATTAACAGGTGCTGTAAGGCTCTTCCACCCACAAAACAAAGGTTACAGACATCTACTAATTATAAGTCAATTCATTCTCTCCTCTTGAATACTGAAGATATATGTTACATCTTTAAAAACTACTAGTTCCTGCAGTGTTCGTTTTTATTTATTTACTGAATTTTTATATTTAAAACACATTTAACCAAAAGTTGTCAGTCATAATCTCAACCATATAAGAAATAGGAAAAGTTCAAATAAAATATATATAGCAAAAAAATATTTTTACAATAAGTTAGCAACTAAAGAAAGCATATGACTAATTATGAAGAAGTAAGAATGTATTAGAATGTTTACACTTTGTTTCATTACTTTGACTTTTGAAATAAAATTCTACATTTACAATTAAGTTACACAAAAGTGGAGGGTTTGATTATTTTAAATGAAAATATCTTTTTAAAGATTCATTTTCAGTATATATTCACATTAGAATAATCAATAGCAAATACACAGTGATTTCCTCCTGCATAGAGTTATGAAACCTTAGAAAAAAACTAAAAATTTTTTCAGGAAAAATGCTTTTTCTATATGTTTCTGCATGTTTCTGAAGATTTTTAAATATTCACACACACCCCAAATTGGAAAAGGATTATGAATATTTCCTAATATTTTCATTTTTTAATATCCATTCCATCATGTCCGATTCTGTCTGCCTGGACAAGTCCCTGTAGTATTCTTGGCAAGGTTCCAGAAGTGGTTTGCCATTGCCTGCTTCCTAGGGCTGAGAGAGAGTGACTGGCCCAAGGTCACCCAGCTGGCTTTGTGCCTTAGGCAGGACTAGAACTCTCAGTCCCCCAGTTTCTAGCCTGGTACCTTAACCACTACACCAAACTGGCTCTCTAATTTCATTTTAAATCAACATAAAATGGTTAAGATGTGAAAAAAAGTTTATGGAAATACACATACCAAATTAAGATATAAACTAGCATGCAATAGTGTATACTAGTATCATCAATGCTTCAGTTTTCATAAGTCAATGAAAATGATAAAATGATTAAAAATATAATCACTTTATGGTCTGAGATGGAATAACGAAGAAGTTACATATTGCTACAAAATAAAATCATACAGAAAGTAAAAGCAATAAAACATAATGTAAAATAAAAACAAATAAAATGGATAAATTAGATAAAATAGGAAATAAATTATTTGCTTACTGACATGCTTCATTTACATCCCTTTCCAATCAACAAGTGAGACTGAGTGGCTCACATACCTCATTCAGTAACTGAATTAAAAAATATATAAAACAGTAGTAACAAACAGTAGTACCACAACAACAACAACAACAACAATACAACCAGAAGAAAAACAATACTGGAAAAATCGCATGACATTCTGCTATAAGAAAGAACCATCCTATTCTTTAGACTCCGAAGAATAGGATATTCCTTCTGGAACAATGCGGTCTTGATATATTTACAGAACCCCAGAAGCATGGGATGGGCTTTCCAAACTGGGTTCCATGAAACCCTAGGGTTCCCTGAGAACTTGACAGGGCACCATGACAAACAAAAGGAAAAATAAAAAATAAAAGAAGGTTCAGTCAAATGCATCCAGGGGGTTCCATAGCAATTTTTCTAAGGTACAGCAGAAAACCCAAGGCTTGTTCTCCCATAAAAAAAATGCCACAGCCACCATTTTATGGATCAGGGATTCCCAGGTTGTTTTTCTTTTGTCTTTAATGAAAAAGTTTGAAAACCCCTGGCATAGCAGATAGTCTGACGTTTGGGGAGAAATCTATTCCAGAAGATTACCCTCTCTACATATTCTTGCTTCTCCTAAACAGTCATAAATGAAGATGCTGCATTTTTTAGAGTTCAGCAACTTCTAATTCTATTTTATAACAAAAAGTTAAAATATTTTAAAGTGAATTCAATCAACTTTTAAAATGAGAATTGGCATACAAATCTTTCAATTAAAAAAAATAATTATTGACTGAATAAAATATACTTTTAAATATATACACTGTACACATTTTTATCCCACCGCATCCTGGATTTCCTCAAACATGTTGTAACAAAATATACAATGCCAAATCTTTTTCAATTGCTCTCTAGATTCAAAGGGATATTATTAAATTTTGTTAAATATTTGGACACTGTTTTGAAACATGGAGGCCAACAATGCTTTGCAAATAACTACAGCAGTGCTTAAAATTTTGTGAACCCTTTTTAATTTTCAATATTTCTACATAAATATATTCTAAAACCTGATCTATTTTCCACACAAGTCCTAAAACTAGATAAAGAGAACCCAATTAAACAAATGAATCAAAAACATTATAGTTCTTAATTGATTTATTGAGCAAAAATGATCCAAAGCTACATATTTGTGTATGGCAAAAGTATGTGAACATTTGGTTGATTCCAAAAAAAGTGAACCCTGTACAATACTAGGAAGGAAAAAAAAAAAAGGTCGAGATAAATTTGGAATTTAGAAACTCTTACAATAAGGTTTTCGAATCAATTATAGAGAACAAACAGCTCCTCATGGGAAATAAATCTGTTTTGGTTTTTGCAAGACATAATAAAGATAAGAAATTTTATTATTTTTAAAAACTGGACACTAGAGGGGACTAAAGATTCTAGGCAGAGGGGAAAAAAAATACAAGCCTACTTTTTTGTGTTAATTAACTGGGACCTACAGATTGATATAAAACATTTGTTGTTTATTCGTTTAGTCGCTTCCGACTCTTCGTGACTTCATGGACCAGCCCACGCCAGAGCTTCCTGTCAGTCGTCAACACCCCCAGCTCCCCCAGGGACGAGTCCGTCACCTCTAGAATATCATCCATCCATCTTGCCCTTGGTTGGCCCCTCTTCCTTTTGCCTTCCACTCTCCCTAGCATCAGCATCTTCTCCAGGGTGTCCTGTCTTCTCATTATGTGGCCAAAGTATTTCAGTTTTGCCTTTAATATCATTCCCTCAAGTGAGCAGTCTGGCTTTATTTCCTGGAGGATGGACTGGTTTGATCTTCTGGCAGTCCAAGGCACTCTCAGAATTTTCCTCCAACACCACAGTTCAAAAGCATCGATCTTCCTTCGCTCAGCCTTCCTTATGGTCCAGCTCTCGCAGCCATATGTTACTACAGGGAACACCATTGCTTTAACTATGCGGGCCTTTGTTGTCAGTGTGATGTCTCTGCTCTTAACTATTTTATCGAGATTGGTCATTGCTCATCTCCCAAGGATTAAGCGTCTTCTGATTTCCTGACTGCAGTCAGCATCTGCAGTAATCTTTGCACCTAGGAATACAAAGTCTTTCACTGCTTCTACATTTTCTCCCTCTATTTGCCAGTTATCAATCAAGCTGGTTGCCATAATCTTGGTTTTTTTGAGGTTTAGCTGCAAGCCAGCTTTTGCACTTTCTTCTTTCACCTTCATCATAAGGCTCCTCAGTTCCTCTTCACTTTCAGCCATCAAAGTGGTATCATCTGCATATCTGAGATTGTTAATGTTTCTTCCAGAGATTTTAACTCCAGCCTTGGATTCCTCAAGGCCAGCTTGTCGCATGATGTGTTCTGCATACAAGTTGAATAGGTAGGGTGAGAGTATACAGCCCTGCCGTACTCCTTTCCCAATCTTAAACCAGTCCGTTGTTCCGTGGTCTGTTCTTACTGTTGCTACTTGGTCGTTATACAGATTCTTCAGGAGGCATACAAGATGACTTGGTATCCCCATACCGCTAAGAACTTGCCACAGTTTGTTATGGTCCACACAGTCAAAGGCTTTAGAATAGTCAATAAAACAGAAATAGATGTTTTTCTGAAACTCCCTGGCTTTTTCCATTATCCAGTGGATATTGGCAATTTGGTCCCTAGTTCCTCTGCCTTTTCTAAACCCAGCTTGTACATCTGGCAATTCTCGCTCCATGAATTGCTGAAGTCTACCTTGCAGGATCTTGAGCATTACCTTACTGGCATGTGAAATGAGTGCCACTGTTCGATAGTTTGAACATTCTTTAGTGTTTCCCTTTTTTGGTATGGGGATATAAGTTGATTTTTTCCAATCTGATGGCCATTCTTGTGTTTTCCAAATTTGCTGGCATATAGCATGCATTACCTTGACAGCATCATCTTGCAAGATTTTGAACAGTTCAGCTGGGATGCCGTCGTCTCCTGCTGCCTTGTTATTAGCAATGCTTCTTAAGGCCCACTCAACCTCACTCTTTAGGATGTCTGGCTCTAGCTCACTGACCACACCGTCAAAGCTAGCCCCGATATTGTTATCCTTCCTATACAGGTCTTCTGTATATTCTTGCCACCTTTTCTTGATCTCTTCTTCTTCTGTTAGGTCCTTGCCATCTTTGTTTTTGATCATACCCATTTTGGCCTGGAATTTACCTCCGATGTTTCTAATTTTCTGGAAGAGGTCTCTTGTCCTTCCTATTCTATTGTCTTCTTCCACTTCCGCGCATTGCTTGTTTAAAAATAATTCCTTATCTCTTCTGGCTAACCTCTGGAATTTTGCATTTAATTGGGCATATCTCCCCCTATCACTGTTGCCTTTTGCTTTCCTTCTTTCTTGGGCTACTTCTAGTGTCTCAGCAGACAGCCATTTTGCCTTCTTGGTTTTCCCTGTCTTTGGGATGTATTTTGTTGCCGCCTCCTGAACAATGCTGCCAACTTCTGTCCAGAGTTCTTCCGGGACCCTATCTACTAAGTCCAGTCCCTTAAATCTATTCTTCACCTCCACTGCATATTCCTTAGGAATATTAGTGAGCTCATATCTAGCTGATCTGTGGGTCTTCCCTAATCTCTTTAGTCTGATCCTAAATTGTGCAAGAAGAAGTTCGTGATCTGAACTACAGTCAGCTCCAGGCCTTGTTTTTACCGACTGTACAGATGTCCGCCACCTTTGGCTGCAAAGGATGTAGTCAATCTGATTTCGGTGTTGTCCATCTGGTGAAGTCCATGTATAAAGCCGTCTCTTAGGTTGTTGGAAGAGAGTGTTTGTTATGCAGAGTGAGTTGTCTTGGCAAAATTCTATCAGCCTATGTCCTGCTTCATTTTGTTCTCCCAGGCCATACTTACCTGTAATTCGAGGTGTCATTTGACTGCCCACCTTAGCATTCCAGTCTCCTGTGATGAAAATAACATCTCTTTTAGGCGTGTTGTCCAGTAGGTGCTGCAGATCCTCATAGAACTGCTCTACTTCAGCTTCTTCAGCATTTGTGGTTGGAGCGTATATTTGGATCACTGTGATGTTAGATGGCTTGCCCTGAATTCGAATTGAGATCATTCTATCGTTTTTTGGGTTGTATCCAAGCACTGCTTTAGCCACTTTAATATTAATTATGAAGGCTACTCCATTTCTTCTGTGGTCCTCTTGTCCACAGTAGTAGATCTGGTGGTCATTTGATGTGAAGTGGCCCATTCCAGTCCATTTCAGTTCGCTGACGCCCAGAATGTCTATCTTTAATCTTGTCATCTCACCAATAACCACATCCAGTTTGCCCTGGCTCATAGATCTTACATTCCAGGTTCCAATGGTGTGTTGATCCTTAGAACATCGGATTCGCCGTTCACCACCAGCACCGTCGGCCGCTAGCCGTCCTTTCGGGTTTGAGCTAGCTGCGTCATCACGTCTGGGGCTAGTTGAGCTCATCCTCTGTTCCTCCCCAGTAGCATTTTGACCATCTTCCGACCTGGGGGTCTCATCTTCCGATGGTATACCGACATATCTCTGGTTGTACTGATCCATTTAGTTTTCACGGCAAGAATACTGGGGTGGGTTGCCATTACCTTCCCCAGGGATCGCATTTTGTCTGACCTCTCTTCATGACCTTCCCGTCTTGGGTGGCCCTTCACGGTTTAGCTCATGGCATCATTGAGGTGCTCAAGCTCCAGCACCACGACAAGGTAACGATGAAAACTCTCTACTAAAAGAGACTTTTGAAGAATGGAACCAGAAATTAGTAGCCACAGTATCAGCAGAGTCAGTAATGATATCTGCCTCTATGGATATACTACGTCCAAAAGATGTTATTGAACCAGTAACAGATGTGGAACAAATTTTATCTGGTAAGATAGAGGTGGTACCAAAAGTGGATTTACGAATGATAGGCCAAGAGAATGACTTGGAGAAGGATGTATATCACTGGATATATAAAAGAAACTGGCTAATGTTTTAAAAATCAAAAGGGAAATACAAATGATAAACCAAGAAAGTTACCTGGATAATTTTTTCTTATTGGATTGAGCTTGTTAAAGCCTTGAAGAACCCTGTGCAATGGGATAAAGAAAAATGAAATCGAATTGTACGACAGTATTTGAATGAATTAAGGTTAGGACTGTTAGAAGTAAAAGGAAAGACTATAAAGTTGGTTTATTTGATCAAGGTTAAAACAAGATATGTTGTTACTTCTGGGAACCCTTTATGGACTTTTTTCTGACACCAGGACTGAAAAGATGGTGTTTTATGGATTTGCCTATAGATAAGGGATGGGATATGGGATGAAGAGATAATTGTTTGTAACCTTAGAGGGGGTGAAGAGTCACAAAATACATTTATCCTTGATGTGATGAAGGTTGGAAATCACTTCTTTATATATTTATTTTCTCTTTATTATATTCTTACTTTTATCTTTCTTCTCTCTTTTTTCCTTTTCCTTGCACTTTTCATTTTTATTTTTTCTCTTTTTTCCTTGAACTTTTTATACTTTATTTCTATTCTTTTATCTTTAGGTTTAATTTGTATTAGCTTTTACTATTATAATCAACATTCTTAATAAAAATTATACACACACGTGCACTTTTAAGCGCCACTGTATAAATGGAATATCACAGAGAAAACACTACAAAGCACAGCTTTTATTAAAATAATACAGATACTGTTGTGTTCAAGTTCTCTCTTGTATAGAAAGGCCAAGAATAAAGGACTTGTTGCTGCAAAAATCCGCTCTACTTAGCCAGCGTGTTACTATCTCCATGCAGGAAGCACTTACGTCACATATGAAATACTTCTACCCCTGACTCAGATAATGGATTGTCTCATTTTCAGTGAGTTCTAATTATCAGGAATCCAGGGAGGGTTATTTTACAACTTTTATCCCACAGTTAGAAGATGCAAAATCACAGAATTCCTGTTGAAGGGTTGCCTGACAATGCTGCCAGGAATAATCCAAACAACACTTTCAGGTCATCCCTACTGCTGGAGTTGCTTCTCTCTGCCAGCCCTATCTCCTGAATCTTAGTTGCGTAAAGAATGTGGTTTTGTGTTAATAATCTCTCTTTGAACAGGCCATCCTGGAATGCCCAGGTTATCTGTGGATTCTGTGGAGCTGGCAGATGATGGTATAGCAGCTCCTGGATGAAGAAAACGAAGTGCTAACAGGTTATAAATAAAAGGCAGAGCTACTCAGTTCCTATGTTGGTTGCACAGATGTCCTTCCAACAAGAAAGCACGTGTTCTATCAGTTAATTTTGAAGAGCAGGATGAAGGAACAGCACTGAAGCTTGAGACTGATGGTCAAGCAATATGTTACTTTGAATAGATTTAAGTCTCCAGAGCCAAATGCATCACATTCTAGGATATTGAAGGAATTTGTCCCTAACTTCAAAAAGGAGAAAAGAAGAAATCCAGGAAACTACACACCAGGCACAAAGAGACCTTGACATAACTGCATGTTAACAAATTATTCTTAAACTTCTACTGACAGATACTTTATACTTCCTTGGAGAAAACTCCTTCTACCTTTAGATATTTATCTCTTCCTTTGCTAACTGCCACATACCTATCAACTGAAAATAATATTCTTGCACTGTCCACCAATTATGAAACTCCTTTTTCATCCAAAAAAAGCATGAACGTTCCTTTGTTTGTTCTTAATTCAATAAAAAACAGGCATTTTCAGTCCCATAGCCACGAAATTTCCTTCCCCTCACTTTTTTCTATTTAAAGCATTATTATTATTTTAAAGAGTTAAATGCAAATTCTAAGCCAGTCTACAGCAACATGTTAGTTATTTTATTAATTAATCTGTTACTGTCTCATTGCAATCAAAGCCCAACACCTTATACTAATGCCAAAATTAAAAGAATATATAATTTTCCCCCCTGAATGGGGACTGATAAATAGGTTTAGAACTAATGCACAACACCTTATTAGCATTTGTCATATTTTAAAAAGTATCTTCAGATTATACTCTTTTTCTTCAGCTAAAAATCACCCATGCCCCTTTCCTTTAAGCTGTGGTGCTCTTAGCACCAATACCGGTATATGTTCTAGGTAGCACTGATGATGTTACCTAGTCGGGTAATGAAATGTCTGCAAGCAAACAACCAAGCTCAGAGCCTTAATGATGATTCTTCAGTTTTCTTCCTCTCCTGGACCATTGTTTTTTGTTTTCTTTCATTCTTTTCTCCACCATCATCATTTTGGTGGTGTTCTCCTCTCAGGACTTGCTTTAAATTTAATTGATTAGATTGAATCTGGGAAGGGAATGATTCTATGAGGGATGAATCGACTCCATAATCTTGTTGCTTGGTCAGCTGTGGGTTGGAGATAGGGTCAGAGATAATCTTCCCTTCATTCCAGTGGAAAATAAATTATTCTGCCACCTATGGGAGGCCTGATATGGCTTTCCAGCTGCAACTGGTGAAAGAGAGAACTTTGCCCTATGTGCCCTCAGAAGTCCCATTATGCCTACCACACAATAGATGAACATCATTGGCAAACCTTAGGTGATTTAGTTTCTTTCTTGATATCCATGAACCTCCCCCTCTAGGAAATAAATACTGTTCCTGAATCACTTCTTAATGTCCTTGTGCCAGGCTTTGAACAATTGTAAGACTTCTGACTAAAAATCGAATGCCTCAGTTGAAGTTGTAATTTGCATTTTCGATTTAACCCTTCATTATGAAAAAATTGTACTGGCAGATAAATGCAATTGTCAAATAAATGTAAAGTTTTCTGAATTTATATTTTAATGTAATGTTTGCATGCTGACAAGTCGCAAATTACATTTGTTTTATTTGACAAGAATAATACCAACAGATTTTTACAGAATCTGTTGATCCATATATTAGAGCTTGGTGTGTAAAGAATGTTCTCAGCCAAGAACTTGTTTTGAGTACTGGAGCTCTTTTTGGTCCTTTTAAATTAAAAAGAAAAATCCAATCCTGGTCATCCCAGTGTTTCCTTATTTCTGCAGTATGAAAAAAAGAAGGAGAGATCAACCATTTAATTGATACTATTTAAAAATTGCTAGAAAACAGATTTTTTAAAATGGCAAATTAGTGGCTGATATAGCAGCAGATCAGAGCTTTAGAATGAATATTGCCAAACTCTGGAGCTACTACCAGACACTGACCCTGGAGCGTATGAGGGTTTATTTCTCAAACTGTTCATATGTCTTCACATAATTCACATACCTTAACCTTTGAATGTTTATCCATGTGGTTTTCTTGGTAAAACACAGGAGTGGTTTACCATTGCCTCCCCCCACATAGTATGAAATGATGCCTTTGCTATTTTTACTAAAATGATCATCTGCCTCCGTTGGATGGCATTCAATATGTTACTGAGGAAGAGATGAGGATTTTTAGGAGCACTAATGGTGTTTTGCCATTGCTAAAGATTTGGAAGGTCTAGTTGCTGATGTTGCCATGAAGGAAAATACAGAGCTGCAAATACAGAATTACAATAGGAACATGGAATATAAGAAGCATGAACATGGGAAAGCTCAACACTGTGAAAGATGAAATGAATCAACTACACATTGACATCTTAGGCATGAATAAATTAAATGGACTGGAACTGGACACTTTCATTTAAAAAAATCATACTGTTTCAGAGCATGAAAAATAAAAAAGGAATGACATTGCTTACATAGTCAGGATGGATATAGTAGAGACAGTCCTTGGAAACAATGCAATCAGTAACCAAAAGAATATGAATTAGACTTCATAGACAAAGACTAATGAAGAGGTAGAGGTGGTTGATGAATTTTATAGTCCAATTCAATTAGAAATTGACAGAACATACAAGCAAAATGGTTGGAAGCTGGAATGCCAAAGTTGGAGATTGTAATGAGGAAAATATAATTAAACTGTGTGGCCTAAGAAACAGAAATGAAGGAAAGGACTTATCAATTTTTGCCAATCCAGTGATTACTAACATATTCTTCAAACAACTGAAACAGTGCCTACATGTGTGGACATCAGAAAATGGAGCACCCAGAAATCAAACTGACTATATTAGTGGTAGAAGGAGGTAGAAGAACTCAGTTATAACGGCAAATATGTGGTCAGGGTCTGACTGTGGAAGAGATAAAGCACTGCTCATGTGCAAATTTCAAGTCAAACTAAAACAGAAGAACAAAGCCAGTCAGTTTCCACAATATGATCTTGAGCATATACCCATCATTTCAACATCAGGAATCAATTTGAAGTCCTGAACTTCATTGATAGGAAACCAGAGAAACTGTGGAATAAAACCAAAGACGTTGTAAGGATGAATGTAAAAGAGACTGCCAGAGACCAAGAAACAAGAAAGTAACCTGGATATCAGAACAGATGGTGGAAATTGCCAAGAAAAGAAGAAAAGCCAAAGCCAAGAAAGACAAAAAAATTCAGAAAAGTACTTCAATAAAGAATTTCAGAGAGCTGTTAAAAGAAACAAGAAGCAGTATTACACATCTATAAAGTCACTGAAGATGAAAAGAGACATGGAAAAACAAGGAAAGTCTTTGAAAAGATCTCTGAATTCAGAAGGAAGTTCCAACCTTGAATTGGTATGCTAAAGAATGTGCTTAAAGTACAGTAGAGCTGTCAACAACCAAGATACCTTAGAAGATATTCCCTACTTACCTCTATAATAGAAGATGAAGTTAGATCAGCACTCCTATCAGAAGACTAGAGGAATTGGAGTATGTGCAGAAGTAATGCAAGAAACTGAAGAATAATCTGTAAAGGTTCTAACCAAACTATGCCAGCAAATCTCAAGACCACCACAGTGGCTGACATATTGGAAGAGATCAGTCTACATATAAATATCAAAGAAAGGAGAGTCAACAGACTGTGCAAAGTACTGTACAATATTTTTAATTTCACATGCTAGCGAAATAATACTTAGGATCATCCAACACAGAGTAGAGTGCTACATGGAAAAGGAGATGTGATATGTTCAAGCTGGCTTTAGAAAAGGCCAAGGAACAGGAGACATTACTGCTGATGCACCTTGGATAATTGAGAAAGCTAATACCAGAAATAAGTCAATTTGTACTTCATTGATTATAAAAGGCCTTCAATTGTGTCGACCATATTAGGAATGTCCTTAGGAACGTCTTACTGTCCTCATGTGGATTCTAAGCAGAGAACAGGTGGCCATAGTCCAGGTGGAACATGGTGAGACACACTGGTTCCAGGTTGACAAAGAACTGGGACATAGCTGCATGTTCTCGACTTATTTATTCAACCTACATGCTGCATGTAAATTGAGGGAGGCTGGACTAGAAGAAGTTGACTAGTTTTAAAACTGGAGGAAGAAATATGAATAACCTGCATTATGCTGAAAATGCAAATGATGTAATCAAAGTCAAGAAGCACAATAAAAAATAATAGTATAACTACAATTATACAAAGACTACCAAACTAATGACAAAAGATACAGCAACCAGCTTTAGAACTGACAGTGTAGATACTGAAGTGGTGGATTGCTTCTGCTTTATAGGACTGACTAGAAACCAGAATCAATAAATATACTATAGAGTAGCACTTGGGAGAATAGCATAGAAGCCTTGGAAAAGATATTCAGATGCCGTTATGTGTCTATACCTGTGTCTATACCTACACAGTTCAGAATGGTGCAGGCAATGGTTTTCCCTGCGACACTAAATTGAAGCAAAAGTTGGACTCTGAAGAAGCAGAATAGAAACAGTAGTGATGCTTTTGAACTTTAGTGTTGGAGGAGACTCTTAAGAATATTATGGATAGCCAAGAAAACAAACATATGGATCATAGAACAAATCAATTCAGAACATACTCTTGAGGCACAAACAACCGGGTTGCAATCATCATATTTTGGACACATCATTCTAGCTCTCTTGAGAAGTCTCTAAGACTGGAAAAAGTGGAAGGAAAGAGAAGAAGATGACTAGCAGCAAGGTGGATATATCCAATTATAGTCGTGATGGGTGCACTGTTGAAAGACCTGAAGGGCCAGGTTGAAGACAGATCATCCTAGAGAAGATCTATCTATGTGGCGCTAAGAGTCAACATCACTTTATGGCACATAATCAATCAAGAATCAAAACCTTTTAAATATCAGCCAACAGTGATCAACCTCCAAATACAGATTTAATATTTGTGGAAGGCCCTGAAGACTAAATTTTTCAATAGGACATTTAAATCCAAATACTTTTATCAGTAACAGAGATTGTGCCATGATTCTTCACAGTTGATATATTATATAACTATTTTAATGTTCTATTTTTGATGTTATTATGCATGTTGTCTATTCTCCATCACTGGGAGTTGATCCAGATTCTGGTGGTATACAAATTAAAGTAACAAAACCAGCAATGTGGATCGAAAAGAATACAGCAATTTCTTTTTGTGCTACTGACATAGTGCAAATGATTGTACTCTTCTTCATGGACCAGAGACCTATTTTTTAAATAATTTATTTTATTTTTTATTTCTTAACAAGTTTGATAGAAACATTACAAAGTAAAAAAACAAGAAATATGTAAAAATTGTTTTATTTTTGTATTTTTTAATATATTTCTTTTTTTTTGTATTTTCTAATGTTTCTATAAAACGTGTTCAGAAACAAATAATAATAATTAAAATGGAACAGAGATCTATTAATTTGGCCCCTTTATTTCAAGAATCAAGTAGTGTTGGTGGCATAGAATGCCTTTTTGCCAACTGTAGGCCAGTAGCCTAACCACAGTTATTCATGCTCTGAAAATAACCTTTTTTAATAACTGCAGATGATTTTACATGAGGCTGTCCTAAGATCATTCAGAAATTGCACTTAGCACAAAACAGAGCTACTACTTTGAGACTCAGCTAAAAACATATCTATACTGATTTATAGCACAAAAGATAGTAGCTTATGGTCCATGTCAGCAATAATTCCAGTTGGTTTTTATGTTTTAAACTTTTAAAGCCAAAGTACTGAAAGGACCATATAGTCTTTGACATATTTCCTAAGCTTCTAAAATCTTTCTTCAAATATCTTTTTCAGGAATGGTAATCTACAACAGGGCCTTTTCAGTTGTGGTTTCGGTCCACAATGACTTATCCATTATATTGTTATTTGCACAATCACTGTCAGAAGAACAAGACAGGCATTTTCTAAACAAATTGTTCAGAAGATATCTGTTCAAGTAAAAGGAATAGTTTACCATGGATCAAAGTAACTAAAGGTTTCAAACTTACACATATTTCAAATTTGTAAGAATGTAGCTATGTTGCCTATTGTAATGTATGTATAAATAACTTTCAGTGATAATCGTTACATACAGCTGAACAAAAAAGAGGTAATTCTGTATAAAAAGAGATGTACTGAGTCAAACCACAAGGTTATCTAAGGCAGTATTTTGTTGCAATAGTAGTCAGCTAGATCCCAGTGGAAAACTGAGTGCATCAACACTGATATCCCTGAATCTGGTATGGGGGATGATACTATAATAGAGCCACCAGGACTAGCGTTAGCCTTAATTTAAAACGCTCTTGTGAAACTGGGCCATCTTATACTGAACTTTAAACAATTATTGTCAAGTTCAACATGCCTGAAAGGGAAGTTAAAAATAGGGATTGCTTTCAAGTAGATTCTGGGTGTAATTTGAAGATACGCTGGCTGCGGCATTGTTTTAACAGATGAGTACTTTATGCATTTACTCATTTGGAATGTAAAGTGAGCCCTGGGAAAAAGATCAAGTGATTCAGTGACTACCGAGTCCATTTCATAAATGAATCCTTTAAAAAAATGTCAGTGACTAATTTCTACAATGGCCATCTCCCATTTATTTATTTATTTCATATGGCATAGCAGAATGCAGCATTGTTGCATAAAAATCACAGAAACAATATATAAAAGTCTATAAAATATAGGACATCGGGACAATAAATTATTTTAAAAACCTGCAATACAAATGATGAATAAAATTATGAATAAATTAATTCATGTATGAGCAGTTACTAAAGTAACTAAGCCTATGGCCGGATATCTAGATCGTTTAGCCATTGGACTCAGGCTTATGAATATATGTCCATAATCAAGTGTGTAATTCTGTGCTCACTAAAGGACATCCAACTAATGCAAGCTTTTTTGCCTTTGATTATTGCTGTGAAATGTATTCTTCTTATAAAATTATTCCGTTCTTTTGCATATAAAAAGCACAAGTATGAAGCTATCATACTTGTGAAGAACATTTTAGATATTAATTTGTCTGATTAGACTGATTCAGCATATTTCTAACTATACCATTCTGTGTTTTTCATTCATTCGATTTGGTTTTGCTAGCTCTAGCAGGCAAGAAAAATTCTGAAGTCTAATTGTTTTGTTTTGTTTTCCAAGCTAGCAAGATGAGAATTGAAAATTGTTTATTGCTTTACTCTAAGGCAAGGAAGCGGAATCTGTGGCCAAACGCAGCTAGCTTTAATCTTCCCCCGCCTCTGACCACTGGTTGTATGACTGGGGCTGACTGGAATTCAACGCTAATGTTTGGAAGGCAGCAGGTTCCCCGCTTCAGTTCTAAGACATGAACTTGGATATTCTACCAAGTTTCCAAAGTTTTTGAAAATGCAATCTTGTCTGAAGGTTGCCAACAATAAAACAGGAAATATCACATTCTATTCAAAGATATTTCAAGAATACTGTGTTTTTATCTTTTATACAGTTGTCATTTTGAATTAGCAGCACCACATCTTCACCCTGAATATGTTAGAATATTTGACAGCTACAAAAATAAATCGAAAAAAAATGATGGTTAAATTATTATACAAATCAAGTGTTAAGAATGAGATGACAGGGGATTGGAAAGGTGTATATGCTCTGAACCCTGCCTTTAGCATTTTGTTTAAAAATGTGGTGGAAAGCCTGCCTATTAACTCCTTAACGTTTTCCATGAATAGGTTTTTGCTGAGAGCACCATAGCCAAGGGTAAGCTCTTTTCTCTCTTCTATAATATCCAAAGTTAGTCCTATTTAAAAGTGTAATCAAATGTAATGTATGGCCAAAATTATGAAATTACCCCAAAATATTATTATTCCTCAGTATCACAATAAAATTATTTTCACTAATTAAAAAGGTTCCGCTTTGCTTATATATGCCTGCAAGAGACTAAACTAACACCTTAATTTCTGCAGGTGTTTTTTGTAGGAAGTGGAAAGTTGCATTTTTTTTGAGAGAGAGGTGTTTGAAAATTATTTGTGTTGTTCCAGAGCCGTACCATCTTCCTACTGTCTTAACTTATAGCCATTTGTTTTTCAATACTGACTTTCTAATTGTGTCAGTGATATTACATATGACAGGAAGTCATCACAGACATTTGTGAATCATATGGTTCAGCGAAACCAACTGGATTAAATGGCAGTGCAGGCACAATAGGAAAATGACATTACGAAGCAGCTGCCACCACTAGAGGAATAAAAAGTTTCCAAAGAAAATGTGAATATTTGTTGATCTGCATTTATGCATATGTGACTTTTAGCAACTGAGTTGCATTAAAATGTATACTTTGGAAACAAACACAAAACAATTTCATGTGGTAGAGATGGTCTTTGAGACTGCCAATCTCAAACCATTTTAATAATTCAAAATCTTAAAACCACAACTAAATATAGTTTCTGAACATGTTTCAAAGCATCCCATGTAGTTATGTTGCAATAATCTATGAAAGTATTTCTTAAAATATATTCTGCAGAATATCACTGATCCATCAATTGGCAGATATGCTGTGCATGTTTGTAAAGCTCCTTCCTTCCTTCCTTCCTTCCTTCCTTCCTTCCTTCCTTCCTTCCTGCCTTCCTCCCTTCCTTCCTTCCTTCCCTCCCTCCCCTCCCCTCCCCTCCCCTCCCCTTCTCTTTTCTTTCACATTATATACTGCCAAAATATCAATAAAAGTATTGCAAACTGAAAACACTTTTAAAAATCACTGATCCAACCCAGCATGTACAAGCAAAAGTGACAATCCTTAAAAATTAAAAGCTCTGGGAAACAGCTCCATCTTAATGACATATCTAAACACCAACAGGGAGGGCACCATCCAGATCCTCAAAAGAAGACTATTTCAAAGGGATAGAGCAGTGACAGAAAAGCACTGTCTCCTGACATTCCCCACCCCTGAATCTCATCTATGGGGCAGAACTTTCAACATCCTGACTTAAGATAAGCAGACCAGATGGGTTGATTCTACTTGTAAGAGATGGCCCTGAAGATACATAGGAGTCAAGCCATAAAAGGCTTTATAAGTTAAAACCAGCACTTTGAATTGTACTTGAAAACTTTCTGGGAGCCAATGTGGTGATGGAAAACTGGTATTACCTGGCCAAAATGGCTCTCACCTTCCAGTCAATCAGCAGCTGCATTTGGCACCAACTTCAGTTTCTGGGTAAATTTCAAAGGCAGCCCCATGCAGTGGTCAGTTGATGAGGCTATGAATTACTGTCACCAAATTCTCTTACTCCAGGAAGGGCTGCAACTGGAGCTAGGCAGAGGCTTGCCTAGACATGGACTCTACTTGCTTATCTAAGCACAGCCATAAGTTGAGGAGAAGCCACAAGTTGGGGGCTTACTCCTTTGGGCGAGTGCCACCCCTCCCCGAGTCACAGCTGGAACTGACAGAAAGCCAGGTGCTTTGGGGATGAACAGCAACTCTGCCTTGCAGTGATTCAACCTCAGATAGTCCTCCACATCCATTACCTCACAGCCTCTGAGCACTGGTCAGAAGTGGCTTGGGGAAGACACCCTTTGTATTTTTTCAAAAGCAGTCTGCTTTTTTTAAAACAAGCAAGCAAGGGCAATTAAAAGTGTGAGAATGAAAGAACATACAAGTAGTACACATAAGCACATTATGCTCATACTGTTTGACAGTAACATTGATTCATATGTATTACAGCACTGTCACACATTACTGAAGTTACTTGTGTATTTTCTGTACTTGTAATGAAAATGTAAATCCTATTAAATGTAAATGTAAATCCATATAATGTACATTTCCTTTTGTTTCATCTTGTACTAACTGCAGCCATGCATTTAAATATGCACACTTGTGACAGCACAAACAACGCCAATACCAAACAACCCACACATATGGGATCTGCTCTTAGGTAAGCAGAAAAGAGCCTTTTCTGCTGTGGCACCCACCCTCTGGAACATCATCTGCCCAGTGGTCAGATTGGCCCTGACCCTGCTGGCTTTCTGTAAGGCCTTAAAGACATGGTTTTGCCATCAAGCGTGGGGACCCAGGCATATAGTAGACCATGTATAGCAGCTGTATTGATCATTGTTGATGGATATTAGTCATATATTTGAGATGGGCAGCTATATAAATTGAAATAAGTTAAGTAAGTAAGTAAGTAAACAAATAAATAAATAAAAGTAAAGCATGCTCAGCATGCCTAAGTGAAACTTAACTACTAGGCTTTCAGGGAAAATAAAAAACAAAACAAAACTCTATCAGAACTGACATTCTATGTAAACTTCTATTTATATCAGTACACAAAGACTTAGTTTGGTGTCTTGGAAACAAAATATGAGGTTACAAATATCAACCCATCTACACCAATAAACACTCTTGCTGTACATATTTGTATATGGAATCCATTTTGATTTCAGTGATAACCTGAGGGAAAGTATTCAGGATAGTACTTTTATATGGTTTTGTAGATAGTTATTATTCACTAATGGAAATTGCTTCCAAGTAGTAAGATTGAGATTGATGGGATAGCATCTGCTCAGAATATACACTTCCTGACTATACTATCTATACTATACTATACTATCTGTACACCACAGAGTTTTATGAAGTGGTAAATAGTTACAAGGCAAAAGCAGTTTAGATGTTGAGGGCATACAGTGGTCTTTCCTTCCTTTCTTCTTCTCTAGTATATTGGGCTAATTCACTCATTTAGCAAGGGATACTATGCCTCTCTTCTCTCTTCTATCTCATCGCCCCATATTTGACTTTAACTAAACCATACCTTCAGCCCGCACAACAATTTATTTGTTACTGAATTTATAACCTTTCTGTTTATTTGATTCAATGCAGCTTACAGTAATAATAATTTTTAAACATGCAAAGTATAAAAGAGACAAAAATTAATATAATTAAAATAGCAATCAGAGCATCTTAAAATGGGCCTGTCCCACTGAACTAAGTAACTGAGCAAATTCATACTGTTGTCCTGCAGGCCCTTTAGGATTTTAAAGGTCGACACTAGTTCCTTAAATTGTGCCAGGTACGCAACTGACAGCCAGTGCAAATCCTTCGGTTCATGTATCATATGATCAACGTGCCTCGTATCAGCCAGCATTTTTCACCAACTGAAATTTCTGGTCAGTTGTCAAGGATAAGCACCATATAAAGTGCACTGCAGTATCTGAGACAGATTGTACTGAATGCATGGATAACTACTAGTAAATCTCTCTGGCCCAGGAGGATTGCAAACATCTCACCACAGCTACTACTCGCAAATCCAGTGGCAGGTAGAAATCAAGGAGCTATCCCAAAGTGCAAACCTGATCTTTCTGAAGGAGTAAAACCCCATCTAAACATGCTCCATCTCAATCCCAGACTCTAGTCTTTTCTTTACCAACAATACCTCAAAATTAATTTCAGTTTGCTCTCCCTGATCTAGCCCACTATCAAGATTAGGCAACATTCAAGCATACTCATTGCTTCCTAAGAATTAAGGGATAATGCCTATGCTGTTTAACATTTATATGAAATCACTGGGGCTTTCAAGTAGGAAGCTGTGAATGCCCTCCTCTACTAGTTTCATGTACATGCTAAACAGCATGGATAATAAGGTAGAATCCTGTGGATCACTGTAGATAAATGACTAAGGCATTAAACAATGTATCTCACCAGGAAAGATTGCAAAACAGTGCTCCTGAGGCCCAGCCTTGCCAGAAAGCACAAAACATACCATGGCTGATGGTATCAAAAGCCACTGAGCAGTCCAAGAGAACTCGGGTGGTTGTATTCTCCTATCTAATTACCAGCATACATTTATTTACTGAACAAAACAGGCTCAGTACCATATCCTGGATAAAACGCTAACTGAAATGGGGTTAGCTATTTACTTTTAACTGAAACTCTACTGTTAACCCACACAATTCTGTCCGCTCCCTCTTCCTCCACAGGTGTAGATGCAGCTAGAGAGTGGATCATCTTTTCAATCTCCGTATTAGAATTTCAAGTATTGGCTTGAGTGCTTTTAATGCCATGGAAGATTACTGTCACATGTCCCAACCCACAGCATATCTGTTGACACAATATCACTTTTCATAAATGGCTGGATATAATTTCCTCATTGGCATCAGAGGAATTACTGCCAGCATACAAACATCCCTGATAATGCTTAGTGTAATAAATAGCTTCTATATTTACAAAAGTTCAGTTATATTATTTCCATAACCTCCTCCTGTATTTTGCCAAGCCAGACTCTGAATATTATTCCTTTATGTGGAAGGTCGGGATAGTAATTAAAATAAAGTAAAACTAACAATGAGTAAAAAATATAATTAAGATTCACTTATAAGTTAAAGTTATACATTTTTATGAATTTAGTCACACTAATCATTTGCAGATCTAATCACACTGATCATTAATGGATCCCAGGATGTTATCTAAATTTCAAAAAAATACAAATGAGGCAGAAAAGTGCACTTTTCTGAGGAATACATATACATATATGCATGCACGCATGCATGCAGTTCAGGCCTCAATGATTCAATCTTAGGGGTATTAAAATAATGCAGTTTTCAATAACTAAGTTCCCTAAAATTAGGAACAAAATATTGTCCAATTTTCAAAAAGCCGTCTGGGGAAAAATGCATTTTTATCTCTCTTCCTCAACATAGAAAAATCCATGATTCAGTCTAAAGGTACTTCCAGGATGCTCATAAAACTGAGTAATAGGAAATTCAGCAAGGAGAACTTTTAAATGTCTTTCCATATTGGACAAGAAATGTTCTTCAAAATGATTAAAACCATAGAAAACTGGTATGCGTTTACAGCAAATGTCAACACAAAGCAAATCAACACAAATGTAGGACAAAATACTTAGTTGTTCCAGTGCCATTTCATACTCATCAATTACACACATTTAGAGGAAGTGGGGCTTCCAGAAGCAACTAAAAATATTGATATTCTACAATAAGACTGGGGACTGATGACCCCTGATGTTGCACTACAGCTCCCATAATCCTTACCCATGAGCCATGCTGGCTGGGGCTGAAAGGTTGAAATTCTGAATACCTAGAAGTCAATGCATTCAACAATCATCCTCAAAGAATTCATTCCTCTTTAGTCATCTACAAAATATTGATCCTGATAAGATACAGCTGAATGAGAGACCAGAATTTTACTGCACATGTAATAAAAATATTCTCATATCCCTAATATTTATTTACATTATTCTCAAAACAAGGAATTAAGATAGCTTACTTTAAATTTAATACCTTTTTTTCTTACTCTTTCCTTCCCATCGTTGTGCATGTGTGCAGGGGATTACATACTTACATGACTAGCTAAGAGAAGATCATACGTATTTTTACTCAAATGTGAGGGACTATTTTTTACTGCAAATTGTAGTTTAAGGGCAAGCTAATGTCCTGGCTAAGCAAAGACCCCACGCCGAGACGAGGAGAAAGTCTCTAGTGTTTTATTTAACTGCTATTGTAGACAGAAATTCCTACCAAACTGAAGAAGTGTGGGAAAACCTAGAGAGATAAACCCCAAAAGTCAAGGTGGGTCTGTTCTGGGTTTCTTTGAATGACAGCTCAAAGTCTCTAAACTACGCATGCGTTTTTCCCCCTGGATAGGGGCCTCCTTCTGTTCACCATCTGTACTCATGACATCTAGCAGTTCAAAGAAGAAGATGCTTGAAAACTAATTCTAATTTACATATACCATACTTAGTTGCAAAATAATAAATTAGGTTTGCTGTTAAATGGAAGCAGAAACTTCTAATCTTCTTGCCTTTGGCAAGGTGAAAAATGAAGGCTAATTATATAGGTCAAAGCTTCAAAATAGGAAATACATGAGTTTCTTCCAGCAAAAAGTCCATCTTTAAACAACTAATTATCAGTAAAACAAAGATTTATCATCTGAACAAGTTGTCCTGTAGTTCTGTGAAAAGCCAGGCAAAGAATTTGGGAAAAAGAGATCCAAATGAGGGAATTAACATTAGATATGGACTGATATATTGACCCAAACCTTATCAGCTATTCTTAACTAACTTTACAAAAATCAGTGTCTGTGTTATCTTATTTCCTCACGAATTAATTTGGATTTAAATTGACTATACTATTCTTGTTTGCTGTATTAGTATTACCAAAATCTGGACTATCACTTTTTACCTTTTTGTTTGCCATTATAATTTTTCCCTTTCTTTAAGATCCAGTATGTGCAATAAAATAAAGAATTAATTTTACAGTAATCTTACCAAAAATTGGCAGAAAGTGATACATAATTGTATCTCACATCATCTAAACAAATGTTATATAATTTATCAAAATATATTTTATTTGTATTAATTAAAATATGGGAATTGATATATGCTAACAGTGTAGTAACAAAATTATAATAATCCCATATTATGTTGGGATACGATAAGCTAAGCAAAAATAGCTAGGAATTAAAGTAACTGCTGAAAAATGGCAGGTACTTCCAAATTTTGTTTAGTGTGAACCACTATAATTTGAGAATTGTTAGCAAATCTTTGGAAAGTTTTTGAGAGATGGTAACAGAATGAAGCAGACTGAAAAATAGAAAAAGAGATTAGAAATAATATTGAATTGAAAATCTGAGCTACTCTCACGTAGAAGAAAGGAACTTCACAGTGGTACACAAGCCTGAAAACAACATATGGAAGTGGACAGGCAGGAAAGGCTTACAGTAGTAGCCAAGAATGTAATCTATTCATGCAGAACTGGCTTTTAATTTACATGATGGTTCTGGTTTTAGCCTTCATTGAAATATTTAGTTTGTTATTTTCCACTTATTCAGGATACAAATCCTATCAAGGAGTTTATAGATACTATCAACAAATACAGTAAAAGCTTGATTTTATGGATCAGGGAAAGGAAGCATAATGTCCATTAAATTCAAATTTGTGTAATGTACATAAATTTTACATATCTCACATAATGTTTACATAAATTAAAGTGTACGTAAACTGTACCAACATTGTCCTGGCTGATTCACCGAACAATGAATAAGTCTGTTGTTTGACAGAGCAGATGGAATTCAGATTTTATCCACTATATTCTAAGTCTGCAAAAGTCTGAGGTTTTATGTAAAAACACTTTCAATTATATTTAAAAACCAACATAACAACTGTTGGATCCTACCCATAAGGCAGTTAACAGCAGTGACCTTGAGAGAGTGGAGAGGGGGAGATGATCATGCTGGAAAAGTTTAGGGATGGTCTCAGCAAATCTTCCTTCTTTTCTCTTATCTGACTGTTGTTGTTGTAGTTAGCAGAATGAGGTGGAGGTGGGAATGCTACCATAATTATACATGATTTTTTCCCTTCAGGGTCTTACTGGATAGGAGAAAGTAAACAAACCAGTATTCTGAACGAACTAGGTTTCTATAATTCTATACAACATAATGCATAACCATGGGATCTATTACCCAAAGTGATACAGCCCAAACATGGTTTGTCACTTCAAGAAAAATACTCAACTGTTTTAGGGACATATTCTCCATATAGTGAATTTTTTTTTGAAACCAATCCTTGAAGGATCAGGAGATAAAAAGGAACTAGTTTAGGAATAATCACTTCAGGAGTGATTATTCCTAAACTAGTTCTTTTTCATCTCCTGATCCTTCAAGGATTGGTAGTAGGTAAGTATTTCAATGCCACAAAGTAAAACAGAAAAATAGGCCACTAATTTATGGTGCAATCACCTTTTTCAGTCTGGTAACATTCATGAGTATTAGAACTACAATTTTCAGATTTTCTGGCCAGCATAGTCAACAGTTGTGCTGGATAGGATATATAGTATTTCAGAGTTGTACTTCTGAAACATTTGGAAGGCATAAGGTTTGAGATGGCAGCCAGTGGCTGATGAAAGAGACCAATGGGATCTGGACACCATGCAAAGAAACATAGTATATTGTTGCTTATGTATTAGAATTGTGGTTTCCAACCTTTCATATTTGAAGTCCCACTTTCACTCTGCAAAGAATCTGGGACTTATTATGAAACAAAAATAAAAAGGACATTTGTTTGTTTACAGAAATTTGTTATTATGTTTATCATTTACTGTATAAGTTTAAAACAAAATTTCAGTGACTTACCCTGTGTCCCACCTAAACCATGCCTGAGTCCCACTTGTTACAATATCATGTTACAAGTTGCTGAGTCAAGATCTCGGGTTTAAACAGCACAGCTCCTCTTTAGACATCATGGCAAACTACTTATTTATTTCAAACTCAGTAGCAAAACATTCTCAACATGAGAATGAGAGACTTCTATTCTAAATATGATACACAAAGAAAAAAAGTATATGCTAGGAGAGAGAAAAAAGCACGCTCAGGCATCATAAGCTCAGAGAAATAGTCCTGGTGATGGGATGAACAGTTGACACTAGTTTACAGTGGGGGAAAGAAGATAGGCAGACAGATATATCTAACCTCTCTTCTCCTTACTCAGCAGGTTAATCCCCCAGTGCTATCCTTTCTTTCATCCTTAACTATGCAGAAGACTCCCCCAGGCACATTTTTTGATGCCAGTTCATGAGTGGAAAAAAAAAAGGACTTTTTATTTGTTTCACTCCAGAAGTGGCTTCACCAAAGGGAAATCTCTACTGGCTTCAGGCATGGCAAAAAATATCCAACTCACGCCTTGAGCGGCCTCTAAGGCCAGATGATGCCAGTTCATGAGTTGTGGTGTTCTTACCCAAGCCTAGAATGAAAAATACAGGCCACTCTATCAGCTATTATTTTATACTGGATAATGATGGGACGGCTGGGTTTGATTAAGAAAGTCTCATTCAATCCAATTATTCTGTTGACTTAGCTCCAGAAAAGTTGGTGTGCTGGTAGACAAACATCTCTTCACTATCAAAAGACTTACTAGTTCCCACACTTACATCCGAAAATAAGATATAATGTCTTCCACCTGTTTCTTTTTCCCAATAGCTGTAGCCATGCTACTAAAACACAGCTGACACAGTCACTCATGAGTTTTCTTTCCCGATACGCAGCTTGTTCGGTTCCCTGGTATCCATTTCAGTTTAAAACAATGAAGCAAATTGGGAGATGACTACAATGCAGATGTATGAAAATAACTTGAATCTGATTGAACACTAGTAAGAACTTATTATCTAGCCAACTCTGTAGAGGTGATGGAGGTAATACAGGAATAGGCAATGCTTGTGAATTTGGGGGGCACAGATCTGCCTCCCAACCTTCTGGAGGGCTGCACTGGGCAATTTTTTTTTTCATATGAGGGGTTTAAGTTGGGAATGGAAGTGGGAAGCCTCTGGGAGCATACCAGTTTCATTCCCATTCTTAATCCTCTCCCTCCTCCACCTCCCAAAAAGACATGCAAAAATATTGTGCCATAGATCTTCTGGACCCAAATTTGGGGTCATTTTCAGGGTTTGCAGGATGGTGGTGTAGGGTGGCACTTTGCATACAAAAAGTGAGACCTCTCACTTCCTGACCTAACTGTCACTACAGTTATCCATGTCTTAGCATCTTCTACTTTAGATATGAGTTATATGAGGGCTGCATTTTGATTGTCTAGAAACTTAGTACTCTGTTGCAGCATTTTGTATTAACTGGAACTGGGTATTATAAACATCATACACTAAGTTTATTTTATCTTTATTCTCTCCATTCATTTCCAATTCCAATGTGCTAGTATTAATTTATAGAGTTCTTCCTAGCTTGGAACCACATTATCTGAGGAAATTCCTCTTTCTTTCTACTGCTACTCCTACTGTACGATAACCTTTGAAGACACTCCCCCAGGTGTCTCCCATGCTGAAGTGACTAGAGTAAAACAAGTCCTTTCAGTGCTAGCCCTTGACTCTGGAATGTCCTCCCCATGGGATATGGCTGGTATTGACTTGTCTTTCAAGCCAAAGATGCATGTATAAATTGCATAGGTACTTTTAACTACTTAGGTTGTTGCTTTTATTTTTTTATCTAATTGTGCATTTAAGTATTATTCAAAAAAATTATTTATGATTTTAGGCTTCTGGTGGGAATGGTGGACTGAACGGCTGTGTCCACTGGTTCAGCAGGCAGAGATGACAACGCGGTAATGTTTTTCAGGCTCAGGCAGGTTTTCCTGAAGCCCAGAAATGTTCTCCAGATCAAGGAGAATACCTGGAATCACCCCATCTGACCTCTGGACAGCTGCTTGCAGCCAGAAGATCACAAACAGCGTTTTGCATTCCACTGGTAAGAGCCAGCTGGGAGGCGGGGATTTCATCACTTACCAAGCTGCGCCTTAAAGGGACACTAAGACGGGCTACCCCATTCCTAAATCATCAATTAGTATTTTTTTTTAAGCATATGTACCCCAAGAGAAGCTTTCTACAGCGAGGAGAAGCTGGTTCTCTTGGTGCTTAATGTTATTTTTGGGATTACTTTTTAAAAATTCTTTTAAGTATTGGATTTCATTTTCCTTCCAAAGGAAATTCCAAAGATTGAGAGTAGACAATTGTCTTCCTGTTATTATTTTTGTATTAAATTTGAAGATATTAGCATTTTCCTACACACTTGAATTGGCTGATTTGAACCTTCAGTTTTCTGTTCTCACTTTTCCTTGAGAACTGTCTGCTATTTCACTCTCACTTTATGTAAACACACTTCAGAACTCTTCCATATCTTCGACTTTCACTGGTTAAGCTCCTAGGAGGCACCATAATCTACTGCGTGAGACATGGAGGATTTCAAACAGATTCTTTCTGACCTTCACCAGGGTTTTAAATAGATTTATTCTGACTTCTATCAAGCTTTTATGCAAGACATGCAGAACATTGTGGAAAATTGAGATCTAAAATGTGCCATCGGGTTGGGGATGTGGTGGATTAAACTGAGGAATTTAAGAGCGATAGAAAGGTTTTTTTTAAGACTGATATTGGGATTTTTACTTATATGCTGGATGAAGATTGGATAATGGAGTTGGAGAAATCTAAGGGAGAGTGATCTGCAAGCCATAAGTAAAATCGATCTCCTGGTGGAATGCCATGAAAAGAACCTGGAATCTTTGAGGGGGGCAGTTGGGCTGTTTGACTCTTTTAAGAGGAAAGCTCTGTGCATATTGTGTGGATATGTAACTGCTTTGGTTTATTTTGAAGTGGGATAAGGATTGAAGAATGTTTATCTGATTTGCTTCAAGGATTTCATATTATTCCCTTTTAAAGATATGGAATTAATGTTTTGAATTGTCTTTGTTTTTTGGGTTTATTAAGATTGGGATTATTAAATTTGTTGTACTATTAAGTATAATACCAGACAACTTATGTGCTTTTTAATTTCATTCTTATTATAGTAGACAGAAATATATAGAATAGTGGTAGGAGGGGAATAATTAAATATGTTTTATCTTTTGAAGGGGAAAAAGATGTTTAGGAGCTCTATAAATTTTTTTTTCTTTATTTTAACGTAAGGGGGAGGAGTAACTATACTTAGTGATTTTTATTATGTGATAAAGTTGAATGACTTATAGAAATAATGTGGTGTTTGGTTTAATATAGAGTAAGAGATTGATTATGGAAATTTTGTAAACCCTTGCTGTTAAAAGTCAGACGCCACATCTTTTGTAAATTTAAAAAAATATTCTCTTGTGTTCGTGCACTTTTTTAGTTTTTTTTCTTTCTTTGTAGTTTTCTTCGTAGTTTTTATTCTTTTCTTGAAACCTAATAAAATTATATAAAAAATTCATTTATGATTTTAACATATTGTAACTTGCACTGGCAAAGCTTGGTCTGGAAGGGCATAATATAAAACTTAAACATGAATGAATTTTGTTACACATAAATTAGGAATCACAAAAGAATTTGATTTAAATATCTTGTTCAGATAATTCTGCACCAGAATCTCCAGGAATTTCACTGATTAATTTTTTTTTTTTTAAAAATCATCACTAAAAACACACAGAGGAGTTTAAAGTTTGGACTTTATAAAACGTTATATAGCCTATTACCTTCGAAAACGCACCAACCCCTACAGGAGGGAATATATCTCTTCTAAGATGGCGCAGTCTTTTTTTAAACAGGAAGTGGTTCTTTTTAAGATGCAAGGAAACAACAACAAAAAAAGGATTAATTCATTCAAATTCATTCAGCACACACACATCCACACACAAACACACATTCTTAGCTTCTTGAATCTTACTAAAAAAAAAGTGATGGTTGTCAGATTCTATGGTTTAGCGGTATTAATTCATTCCATTATATTTACAGAAGAAATATTATGTATTTGCGCTGCACTCTGTCTGTCATGACTATTAACCGTGAATTTCACTTTCCTTGAGTTTTCAATCTATCTCCAAAGCAGAATAGTCATGTCAAATATCTAAAGGACAAAATAAGAAATTATACACAATATCAATCGTGCCTTATAACTCATAAGTTACATAGAGACAATGCAAGTATTAGCAGTAACTGGCATGGTAATTTTAAATCTAAGTACCCCAAATTAGGGACACAGTTTTTTTGTAAGTGGGAGGTAAGCCTTGATAAGGACATATCTGCTTCTTTCCTTTGACCCATTATTGCTACTTCACACTCCGTGCCGAGTAGCATATCATGAATGTTTAGGCAAATACAGTCTGGTTATGCGTTTAAGCATGGGAGAAATATTGCAAGAAGCTAATCACTGACTGTGCCAATTTTAACTCTCCCCTCCCACACTTGGCAGGCATATCATGTAAATATGCACATACAAAATACCTCAATGTAAGAGGGAAATCCTATATGGTTCAGGTTCCCCTGCCATGGAGATGAATTTCAAGAAGTAGAAACGGCTAATTTGTTTCCTTGTTCAAGGCATGATAAGCAGAAGTGCAACACCATAAAGTATACTGGGTGGGGCTAACTAGCAACAGACCCAAAATTCTCTCATTCAATAGGATGCATCGTGTGTGTGTGCACATACAGTATGTCTGTAGAAGGATATATGTACGCTCTATAAGTATTATGTTTTATTTCCATCCTGCCCGTTTTTATTTCCATTGTTTTATTCCAGTTATTCCCAGCAAAATGAATTCTGTTGAACTTAAAAGCTAAAGAGAACATTCTGGTTTCAAAAGTATTTGGTTTTTTGGTTTTTTAAAAGTGAACAGGAATGCAAAGTATGTCAAAACCTGGCCAAAACTCTATTTCTGTATTCTTCCTAACTAAATCATGGCCAAACCAATTTCCTTTAAATTTTGTGGAAAAGAAAAATGTTCTTGGACTTAAGCTGGGAACTATATACTACATTTGGATCTGAGAGAATTTTATGGCTATGTTATACACTGCTAATAAACCTTGTAAGAATGGAAACATTGACAGGACTTCTATTGTAGCACTCCCAGAAAGAAGGACTGCCATAATAAATTCAATTAACATATATTACAAATTGCAATCTTACTGCCTGGCAACCATTCTGAATGCAAAAAAGTATTCAGACAGGCCTAGAAAGATTGTCTGTATGGAAAGTTCTATTATTTCTTTTATATACATAGAAATACTTGGACATAAACTAATAATGGTTTGGACATAACTAATCATGGTTTTACTAATTCCACTCTGCCATCACTGCAGTGATTACTGGTCCTCGAATGGAATCACAGATATACAGCATATAAGTATGGAGGTAAACTGCAAGTTGGGTTTGGCTGGGTTTATTGGAAGGTTACACAGAAATTAGTTATTCCAGAATGACAAAGTATCTGGAAGATAATCAGACTCTGAAACCATACTCCTAATTTATTTGCTGCCTGCAGGACATGGAACATCCTACATCCTTTCAAATGTCACAGGTTATAACATTCATATTTAATTTGACAGTACCCAGCACATGCCTGTGGTGCTACCAGGCATAGCACTCACTTTGATGTGTTCTGTTCTGAAAGCACTCCACAGGAATGAGGTTTGTAAGCAGCGCAGCTAACATTAAATTGATAATATGATCTATGTACTCAACATGCTGATGGTTATGTTTTGCTGGTCTGAGTCAGATGCAGAGAGGAAAGAGGACTTCCAGTGAGCGCCATGGCAAGCTGATGTCCTGCCGATAGAGGGACAGCATCAGCATTTACGAGGAAAATCGTGGCTGGATGCTGGATCCAGACTAGCAAAATCTCTCCAGCAGAAGGAGAGATAGCTGAGATAACTCACATACAGTCCGGACAGTTTTTCCTCATGAGTAGACTGCAGGAATCAGTGTTTTGTGGTCAGCTTATGAGCTGAGAGGCTGGGAGTTATGGAAATATTAAGACTCTTCAGATTGGCAAGTTTTTACTGTATTCACTGGGTGAGCTGCCTTCTCCTTGGAGAAAGAAGTTTTAAATACAATTTTTAAAATTCCAGAAAAATATTATTTTTTGGATTAAAAAGCAAAAGGGTGCTCAGAGTATGGATTTTGGAAAGTTAACAATGGATTAAGGGTCCAGATGGACTTGGAATTATATTTTGAATTAATTAGAAGAAGTCTTCCCATGGGAAATGATGATTGTTTGGGTTTCTTTAAGAGGAAACATGACAATGGGACCTTGAAGATTTGACACTAGAGGGAGCTGGATAATAAATTTGTCTTCTTAATAAAGAATGGAGCAAAAAACTTTGATGAATATTTTTGAATACTGGTCTTCGAAATTACTTAATAAGATAGATTGTGTGTTAATGAAGTTACAGAAGAAGAACAAGCTATACTGGATAAGTTTGAAATTAATTTGAATGTAAATTTCAATGTGTCAAGCAATGAGAAGGATATGGAGAAAGGTGTACTGGATATACAAACAAAACCAGTGGATATTTCATTGCTTAAAGGCAATTACAATTACTAAACCGGAAAAGTGATTTGGATAGCTTTCTCTTACTGGATGTACAAAAGAGGTCTGTTAAAGACTTGAAGGACTTGAAGGACTTAAAGTGATTTAAAAAAAAAAGGACAAATTTTACTTACTGGGTGTACAAAAGAGGTCTGTTAATGTTTTAAAAGATTCCTGGGACAAAAAAAAGATGGTCAGAAATCAAGCTGTGGGACTATATTTGAAGGGGTGAAAAATTAAGATTGTTAAAAGTACAGGAATAGAATACAGGGTTGGCTTATTTGATCAAGATTAAAATTTAAAATCAGTTAAATCTGGTTTCCATTACTGGACTTTTGCCAATAAAGAACAAATGATGAGGCTTTTGGCTTTTGTTTTTTAGTTAGAGATGAGCTATGGGGTGAAGAGAATATATGTTGTATTAAGAGATGGTTTAAGCTACTAAAATTGTTTTTACTTGCTGGGATGAAGGGGAAAATTACTTCTTCTTTTCCTTTCTTTTTCCCCCTTTTTTGTATTTTTCTTTTTTATTCATTTATTTTTTGTAGTTTGTATTAGTTTTTATTCTATTTGTAATTCTTTATAAAATTATTTGAAAAAAAAGATGCAGAGAGGAAAGGAAAAAATAAAATTAAAAATCAAATAGTTCTTACACTTTCCAAAACCTTAATTTGCATCTCGTATGAAAGTTGTAAACAAATGCATCTTTCCCTAGAGGGTGAATTTCAGACCCAAATTACATAAGGTAGAAATAAGCCATGTGCTATAAAAAGGTAATTGTAGTGAAATTTCAGCTGCTGCCAGAGAACAGAGTACAAGCCTGTAGTTAGGAGCCATGTAATGAATAAACCCAGCTACATAATAGAAGCACACTATGAAAGAGAGTTGATGGAATCTTCTTGAGCAATTTAACAATGGTACACTTGGAAGGATGGACCCTGGGAATCTTTGTGCCTCCTTGACAGTGATGGGTCTAGAAATGGCACAATGTTTCACAGTACTTGCCATTCCATGTGGATGCCCCCAATTTTTTTTTCACTGCTTTAGCTAAAAGAAATCTGGCTCATATGCTGTACAGATTGCACAAGTCAGTAGCTAATTCAAGAGATATCTGATCTGAGGACACAGATCAACCACTCAGATTTGCTAGGATGCAGTTAGGTGTGCAGAATTGTATCTGTGGTCTCCTAATCGCAAGAAATGTGATACAACCAATATGAATATTCTGGGAACATTATGCCTTAGAATTGACCTTTACACTCTGACGAGGAAGGATAGAGTGAATACCCTTCCTTTAAAAAGAATGTTAAATGCCTCTGAGACCTCCTGAAGTCTTTGGGAAAAGTGGGCATTGTCTATTTGCTGCTGCACTGGGATTATATTTAGGTTTTGTTTTGTTTTTTTCCTCTTCCAAGTTTAGTCTCTACCAGTTAAGCTTGATTTTGTTTTAGAGGTTTATTTACTTTTTTGTCTTTTCTGATATTGTTAGATGATGAATACTTTCTAGGTAAATGTAAGAATACGTTGATATTGTATGAATGAGTCCTGAGAACAGAAGCTCCATTCTCCAACTAGTTCTCCTTTCTTACCAGGCACTTTAAGTGATTGACTTCTATTTTCACAAAAACCCTAATCTGCTGTCATACAGGAACTAACAAATGTTGGTATTTGTCTTCCAGATTAGGACTGAAAATTACAGCTTGATCTTGCTCTGGTGTTAACCTACGAACCAGCTCCTTATTCTTAATAGTTCATTGGAGAAACAGTTGTCCAAAGACACAAAATACAGCTTTACCATTACAACAAAGCATACTCTTGTATGTTTTCTCTTAAAAAAAATCTGGAAAGGAACTTTTGAGCCCTTTGGAGGAAGAATAATGCATAAGTATAAACTAAGATTCATCAACTAGGCATACACCATTTCTCTATCCTAGAAATACATAGGTAAAAGTATTTGAAGGCAAGTATATCACAATATTTTCTGTAGCAGCCCCTGCCCCATGAAACGCCCTTCCCCCGAGATCTGGCAAGCCCCCACCACCTTAACCATAAAGAGCTGGCTTCCCCCCCAAGTTTTGAGACAGTAAGTTTGGAACCCAGGGATTGCATAGATGAATGGATGTAGGTGATGGATTGGGTGCCTAGTTTTTCTTTATTTTTTGTTTTCTTCTTTTTATTGTTTCTGATTTTATCATTGATGTAAGCTGCCCAGTGTTGTGTGCCACAAGATGGGCTGCCATATAAATCTTTTAAATAACTGTTTGTTTGTTTGTTGACTTATGCATCTTATTTGCTCCCTCAATCCTAGCAGATATTAGGCAGTGCACCGATATTAGTAAAATAATAATAATAATAGCAATAATAATACTAATCAATTACCAATCAGAAGCATCAAAAAGTGGATTTCAAAAGTGAACGTACCAGCTTTGGATAGAAAGACATCTGAATTTAGAGGTTAATGAGCAGAGACTTATGGACCAAAGGCATGTAATTGTGAAACAGAAGTTCTTTACCAATGCTGAACTAGAAGCAATTGAAAAACAAGCAACTCAAAATTCAGGTTTATTCAGAACTACCAATAATAATACCAATTTGCAGAGTGAGCAACAGAAAGTGAAGAGACTACTGATGTTAATGAAGAACAAGAAGAAGAAGAACCTGAAGTTACTAAAGAACTGCAAGCACTATTGGTTAATGAAGTAGTAGTTGGGAAAATCAAGGAGCGAATGAAAGAAGCCGAAAGAATACAGTTGCCAAAATTGAATCAGGTTAACAAGAAGACTTTGGCTACAATAGTGAAGAATATTAATGAAGCTGTCAAAATTATTCCAACTGAAATATTGACCCAAATGAACCAATTGATTTATGCCATAGCCTATGTAACTACTGAAGAAATGGGACTTAAAATATGAAGGAATGAAGCCTCTGAGAAGGGAAAATTTAAATGGAAAATTCACTTGAAATTGAAGATAAAGAAAATTTGCATGGATTTGAGCAATTTGAAGAATTTGAGGCAAGTAAATTTGAAGAATAAGAAAATCAAAACTAGACTGGGCATAAAATACAACCTGGAGAACACGGAATTGCAGATATTGTAGAACAATTAAACAGAGAGTTGTGACTGTTGCAGAGAAGATCAAGTGATATGACAATCAAATAATCCAGTTCTAGCAGAATTCATAGTTTAGAGCAAATCAGTATCAATTCTACAAAACCCTTGAAAATGGAAAAGAATCGGTCACAAATAATGAAAAGCCTGACAAAGAAAAGGCCCTAAAATTTGGACAAGTTTGTGAGAAGACAACAGGAGTCACAATAGGAATGCAACATGGGTCAAGCAAGCTGAAAATACAGTGAAAGTACCCAGCACAGAAGACATGAAGATAACTGAGAAAATGATACAAAAGCAATCAAAGAAGGTCAAAAACTGGAGTGCTCCTGGACCAGATAAACTCCATGGATTCTGGCTAAAATCATTGACAAGGCTACACTCGACATTGGCAGACCAGATTAATAATGTTTTGGAAGCACCAGAAAATGAAGAATGGTTTAACAACTGGAAGGACATTCCTACTTCAGAAGGACAAGGAGAAGGGAAATAAGCCTGGAAAATACAGACCCATAACCTCTTTGCCAACAACATACAAGCTACTTACAGGCATAATTGCAAATCAAATTTATAGCTATCTGAAAAGGAATGATTTACTCCCTGTAGAACAAAAAGGTACTGCAAAAACCTGAGGGAAACGAAGGACCACTCATTGATTGACAGGTTGGTTTTGAAGAATTCGGAAAAAAGAACAAATTTGTTTTTGGTTTGGATAGAGTATAAAAAGGCATTTGATTCTGTTCCACATGGCTAGATTGAGAAATGTCTCGAAATTTTTGGAATCAGCAGAAACATTCGGCAATTTATGAATACCTCAGTGAAGTTTTGGAGAATGAAGCTGATGGCTAATGGGAAGAGTTAGGAGAAGTCGAAATCAAATGTGGAAATTTCGAAGGTGACTCATTATTACCTTTACTTTTAATACTATCAATGGTCCCACTGACAACAATTTTGAACAATACAAACTGTGGATATGAATTGGCTAAAAAGGGAGTAAAAATTCAGCATTTACTCTATACAGATGACTTTAAATTATTTGGAAAAACAAAGGCTGAACTGGATTCCTTGCTAAAAAGCACAAAAGGATTCAGCAAAGATATTGGAATGCAATTTGACATTGACAAGTATACAACTATAGCCATAAAGACAGGCAAAATTGTTGAAGATGATGAAATTTAGCTTGGCAAAGAAGATTTGACAAAGACTATAGCACCAGAAGAAGGCTACAAATATTTGGGAGTTTTGGAAGCTTAGGATTTATTACAGAACCAAGTAAAAAAAAACACTTCTGC
Organism: Candoia aspera; assembly: GCF_035149785.1. NCBI lineage: Eukaryota > Metazoa > Chordata > Lepidosauria > Squamata > Candoiidae > Candoia > Candoia aspera. Next base: position 47,361,343 of record NC_086159.1, read on the forward strand.
CAAATATATTAAATAAGTTCGAAAAATTTTGGAATCAAAGCTAAATGGTGGAAATACCTGGGCAATCCCCATTATATGATATACAGCAGGAATAGTTGACTGGACACAGATAGAACTTGATAACTTGGATTGGAAAACAAGAAAACTAATGACAATATACCATGTTTACACCCAAAAAGCGATATTGATTGCTTATTTTCCAAGAGCTGAGGGGGGTAGAAGACTCCAACAGGTGAAACAAACTGTGGAGGAAGAAAAACATGGCTTGAATGACTATATGTGAAGAACTCTTATTGAAGGAAGTCAGTCAAGGAAAGCCTTTGAAAACAACAAAGGTGAAGGCTGTGTACAGAAAAGAAACAATCGAAAACCAATTTGTTAATTGGAAGAACAAGCCAATGCCTAATCAATACTTGAAGGATATAGAAAGAATGCGGATTAAAAAACCCACATGCAGCTGGTTAAGATCAGGACTGTTAAAGAAAGAAACTGAAGGCTTTATTTTAGTGGCTCAAGAACAAACTTTGTCCACTAATCGCATGAAAGTGAAAATTCATCATGTAACAAACAACAGTAAATGTCGCCTTTCTGGTGAAAAGAATGAAACAATTGACCATTTGATCAGTGGCTGCAGCAAAATTTCACAAACTGACTATAAGCAGCATCATGACCGAGTTGCCAAAATTATTCACTGGTAAGTTTGACAGAGGTTTGGATTTGAATGTAGCAAGAACCACTGGAACCATCAAGTTGAGAAGGTTTTGGAAAATGAGTGTGTTAAGATCTTATGGGACTTTAAAATCCAAACAGACAGGAACCTTTTTCATAACATGCCTGACAGTCATTGAAAAGAAGAAAGTCTGGTTCATTGATGTTGCTATCCTGGGTGATGCTAGGATTGAAAAAAGCAATCCAAAAAAATTATGAAATACCCAGACTTGCAGATCGAAGTTGAATGCTTATGGAAAAAGAAATCCGCTGTTATACCAATCGTGATTGGAGCCCTTGGAGCAATATCTAGGGGACTCCCTCGATATTTGAAATTTTGAATTTATCAAACCTGAACACCCTAATTTTTTAAAAAAAACCTGCTTGAAACTGCTTATATCCTCAGACACTGCCTTAATAATTCTTAGGTCCTTGGTTAGGACTTGAATTATTAAGTTTTCACAAGTCTTTGTGAATCTAATTGTAGATTACCCAATAATAACAGTAATAGTAATAAAAATATAACCCTAGTGTTGATGAGTTTACACTAATCAGTCCCTGAGGGCCATCCAGAACTGCTAATTTTTTACAAGCTTCTACAGAATCATGAACTTGCGACCCTTAGTCATCTTGGGAGGCAAGCAGTTTCACAGGAAAGGAGCCCCTCTACAGAATATACTAGACCTCCTGATACAGGACAGGATCTTCAGCATGCATTATTTGGCCACCTAGACTGGGCAGGCAGAATGCATCTGGTAAAGTGTCCCTTAGTACTGGGGCCCTGAGTTATGTAGGTTTTTAAAGGCATCTAAATTGAATTGTGCTCAGAAACACATAGTTCTGTCAGTACACTTAGCCTCTGTTTCAAAGGGCTGACTATGCATTGACATCCTTGTTCTTCCATCTGCAATAGATTCTGCTTCTTATTACAGGTAATCCTCAGGTTACGACCATTAGTTCAGTGACCATTCAAAGTTGCAATGGCGCTGAACAAAAGGTACTTAGGACTAGTCTTCATCGTTCCGGCCAACACAGCATCTCTGTGCTCAGGTGCTCAGTGCCCAGCTTGTTACAATGTCACAAGGAACCATGGTCATGTGATCACGATTTCCAAAATTCCCTGCCAGCTTCCCACAGGGAAAATCAATGGGGAAGCTGGCAGGAAGTCAGAAGTCATGGTCATGTGAGGTTCTCGCTTAACAATGGCAACCAGGGCTGCTGGAATTACTGTCGCTATGCAATGCGGTCACGTGACATCACACCTTACGACCATGTTGCTTAGCTATAAAGAGAGATTATTAATAGGTAATAATGATTTCTTTTGAACAGTTCATCAAAGTTAAAGAGACTAGGGTAGAAATATAAGTATCAATACATTCATATTACATACCATAATTCCTTCTACTATACTACTTAAGGATTTAGATCCTACAGCTTGCATGTGTATCCCTTTTTAAAGATCTCCCATATTTCTATCTACTTTGTGCTGCTAAAAATCAATGCAACAATGTGTATGCAACCAGTAAAAGTACACTAAGCCTACAGAGGCTTATCTAACGTAAAACAAGAAGAGTTTCCTGTAATCTAAAAGAAAAAAAAAACCCTAAAACAAATTGGTCTCATGCACTTATATGAATCTCCATGAAAAATAGCACACCCACCAGGAAGAAAAGGGACCACAGCCTCTGGCTGCAAAAGGACTGCCTCTCCTTGCTTTCAATCAGCTTTCAGTTTATAAATTTATTTATTTATTGTATTTATAATCTAATGTATTTCTAGTTTTGACATACAAGCCTTTTTAAAAAAAACTTTAAAGTGAATCATGGATAACAGTGGATCAAAAGCATGCAACAGCAAGAATAAGACAGTCTCTTTTTTAAAGAACGTAAACCCTGCACTTTGCTCTTTCAGACTGAAGTGATACTTTTAACACATATGCACACACCCCAAGCCTGCTATCTTTTCAGTTTTAGTGCTGAAATTAGCTCCATTTCCCCATCTCTAAAGGTTAGCAGGATCTTCTCTCTCTAGGATGTGGAAACTAGAGCCCCTTTCATTTCTGGGCCCCTGCTGCGCTAACCTTTTAAAATATGCAATTGCTGCTCTGTGGTCTCATGTTAATTAATACAGTTCAGCGTTTCTTCTGTGTGTAACGCGATCAAGGGCTGCACATTAATGCAGTTTAATGTGTTACAAAGAGGAAGAGTTTGGAAGGTTATGCATGCTTTATCATCTATGCCACAAAAAAGCACATATGCCACATGTATCAAGTTGCAATAGCAATAAAAGTAGAAGGTCACATGCATCATTTCAGATTCCTTTAAAAATTTTTAAAGCAAGTAAATACATTCACACCTCTGTCATGCAAGCTTTCAGTTTTTAAATTAAAAAACAGGATATATGTATCACAAGTGAGCCAAATCCTATACTTTTATGAAGGAAAAAAAAGAGGAGTTTACTTGTAACAGTAGTTCTTGGAATGGACATCTGTGCACCCACTTATGGTTTGTGTAGCTGCTTCCACGGCTATTTTTTTAAAGGAAATCTATCTACCCTGCTAATGCTTGATCCACACTTTATCCTCAGTTTCCTAAGACTGAAGCAGTAAGTTAGCATTCAAAGCACTTACCACTGTAAGCATTTACAGAGAGGAAAGTGAGTAGGTTGTGTGAATGTGCTGATGACCTCCCCCCAAGTACTCTCCTACATTCTTCACTGAGACTATACATGTGGTAGAACAGCAACATTACTTTCCAGAGGGAGGCAAATACCTTTTAAGTAAGGACAGAAGATTTTACAATTCTGCCAAAGGAAGAATCTGTTTGTCCGTATTACTGAATACAGTGGTGCTTAAAAGTTTGTGAACCCTTTTGAATTTTCAGTGCAGTATTTTTGCATAAACATGACCTAAAACATGATCTGTTTTCTCCACACAAGTCCTAAAACTAGATAAAGAGAACCCAGTTAAACAAATGAATCAAAAACATTATACTTGTTCATCTATTCACACACAAAAAAACAAAAAACAACGAACAGATATTTATGCAAAAATACTGCACTGAAAATTCAAAAGGGTTCACAAACTTTTAAGCACCACTGTGAATTTCTACAGATGGCTCAGTTGCAAAGGTCAGGCAGATTCACTTCTTCAAACAGTACAATGGACACTGAAACTGCTATCACTGAGTGTCCCTCAAGAGGTTTTAGAGGACTGAGAGCAACTTAGTAACCCAAATGAATGGGTTCCTTGACTCAGTAAAGATTTGGGTAAAACAGACGTGCTCTATTTTACGTTTGCATAACAAAATAATAACTTCTATTAACAATGAAATAATTTTGTGTTCATCATAAAATAATATGTGCTCTGTGCACATCCAATTATGTAGCTTCCTTCCTGAAAAAAAGGAAGAAGAATCAAAGTTTGGTTTAGGTCAGGGTTCCCCAAAGTAATAAAATTTTTATTTAAACTGATTCCCTCTACTTTATGGCTTGGATCTTTTAGCCCAGTTCTTCCCACAGAGGCAGTGCACCACTTAAAAAATGAAACAAAAACGACTTCCGGTGGGGACATGCAGGACACTGAGCAGCTGTGCCCGTGCACTCAGCAGGCAGAACTGACAACATGGCAGTCAACCCCCAAGGTCAATGTGACTATCCAAGGAGGCAATACTGTTGCTTTTGTTGTTGTTGTTCATAGTACTATTACAGTATTTATTAAATTATTTTCATATAATAAAAGTTTGGGGGGTCGATGAACAAGCTGAAACTTCATGAAGAGATTGAGCTGCAGAGTTTGGGGAGCCCTGCTTTAGATAGAAGTCTGATGCTGGAAAGACTTTAACTAGCCTTTTCTGGAAAGTACTTAGGAAAAGAGTGCACCTGCCTTTCAGCACATGTGAATGACTGTTACAAATATATGACTGGAAGGAAAGCAAAGGGACATTAATTGGGGCTAGTTTCATCAATAACCAGGACATAATGACTGAAAAGATCAACTGGGGATTGCTGCTTTTACTGGATGATGCAGGTACAAGCTGTTCAGTGACGCGTTTATAGTTTGCTGAAATTTCTATCACATACTCACACTGAGAAAAGAGTGAGTTATTCTTCCACTCAGGAAAAGAGAAATGTAAAAACAGTGTGGATATGGCAGAAATTTAGACTGATAACAAGAAAGGAGATGAAAGTGACAAAATTGGGATAGTTCTCTGCTTAGGTTTTTGTTTCATTTTTTAAATAAAAAATTTATTACATTTCAAGCAAAGATAAAAGCTACAGAAAAACAAAAAAACTACAAAGGAAAAAAAAACTAAAAAAGTGTAGAAACACAAGAGATTTTTTTTTTTTCAAAATTACGAAAAGAGATGATTTTCGACTTTCAACAGCAAGGATATACAACAATTTCCCATAATCAATCCCTTACTCTATATTAAACCAAAATCACATTATTTCTCTAAATCATTCCATTGGCACATTATAAAAATCACTAAATACAGTTGCTTCCTCCCCTTATATTAAAAGATATATATATATATATATATACCTCCTAATCAACTTCCTCCCCAAAGATAACATTTGTTTAATTGTTTCCTTCACACTACTATTCTATACATTCCTACTATAATAAAAATCAAACTAAAAAACTTATAAATTGTCTGCCATTGTACATGATAATATAACAATTTTAATAATCTTAATATTAAACCCAAAACCAGACATTGATTTTTTATTATACCTTAATAATCTTAATCCAAATCATTAAAGATACATGAAATCAGCCAAACCCTAAAAGCAATCCAGATACTGTAAATATTCTTAAGCCCTTATCCCACTTCCAAATAGACCACAGCATTTACAGATCCCCACAATGCACACAGAGCATTTTTCTTAAAAAAAAAAATCAAACAACCCAACTGCCCCCCCTCAAAAACTCCAATTCTCTTCAGGAGACCTCCCATACAAAATGACTCCTTTTTCATGGTGTTCCACCAGAAGATCAATTTCACTTGTGGCTTGCAACTCGATCTCTTCCTTACATTTCTTCAACTCAACTATCCTCTTCATACAGCATTTCAACAGAAGTCCTGATCTCACTCTTGGAAGAGACATTTCTGTCGCTGTTAAATTCCTCCGTTTCATCCCCAACATCCCCAACCAGATAACATATTTTAGACCTCATATTTTCCACAATGTCCTGAATGCCTTGCATAAAAACTTGTAGGAATCAGAAAGAATCTGTTTAAAATCTTGGTGGAAGTCAGAGAAAGTCTGTTTAAAATCCTTCATGTCGCAAGCAATAGATTATGGTATTCCCTAGGAGCTTAACCAACGAAAGTCAAAGATATGGAAGAATTCCAGAATGTGTTTACGTAAGTGAAAGTGAGATATGCAGACAGTTCCCCAGGGAAAGTAGAAGCAGAAAACTGAAAGTTCAAAACAGCCAATTCAACATGTAGGAAAATGCTAATATCTTCAAATTTATTACAAAAATAATAACAGGGAGACAATTATTTACTCTCAATCCTCCTTAATATTTGGATGGAAAACAAAGTCCAAACTTAAAAAGAATTTTTAAAAAAATTGATCCCAAAAATAACGATAAGCACCAAGAGAACCCACTTCTCCTTGCTGTAGAAAGCCTCTCTTATGGTATGCGTACTTAAAAGAAATATAAATTGGGTCATTTAGAAATGGGGTGGCCGGTCTTAGTGTCCCTTTAAGGCTACAGTGCAGCTTGGAAATGGTGCACTGCTTCTGTGGGAAGAACTGGGCTAAAAGAGCCAAGCCATGAAGTGGAGGGAATCAAAATCTGGATACACAAGCTGTCCCTGTTTCCATGATTGAAAGGAACTGCAGATAAACTCCCATGGACATCCTAAGAAGAGTGGTGAACCAGGGTGGTCTGGGCTAGAATTGTGAGTTCGTGGTACAGAGCTCTGAGATCAGACTATATAGTATCACTGTTATGAGTAGCAGAAGTGAGAAGGGATAGAGGAGGTGATACATTCACCTGTAAAGAAAGTGCTCCCCAATGACTCAGGACATGGCCTATTCTACTGCAGAAGTGCTGGCGCTGAGTATTGTGAGAGGACTCAGTGAGGTTTATGATTGGTGTTCCTTAGCAGTCAGTTAAAATGTATTACTTTCTAGTGGTGCATCCATTCATGGATACTCCTGATATCTTGACTTGGTATATTCACCAAGGTTTGTTTGTTTGTTTGTTTGATTGATTTAATCCTATTTATATGGCTGCCCATCTTATGTAAGGCCAGCAGGCCCTAATCTCAGAAGGGATGATGTTCCACAGGGCAGGCACCATGGCAAAAAAGCTGTTCTTTGGGGTCCTGCCAACCAAAATTCCTTGACTGACAGTACCCACAGATGCCTCTCCTGCCAGATCAGATAGAATGGGTAGAAACAACTAGGAAGAGATGGTCTCATAAGTAACCCAGTCCTAAGCCAGGCAGGGCTTTAAAGGTGACTACCATCACCTTGCATTGCACCCAGAAGCATACTGGTAGTCAGTGCAGCTCGTGGAGCAGTGGTGTCACATGAAATGAATAACCGGCACCATTAAATGCCTGCACAAGTGCATTCTGCATCAGTTGAAGCTTCAGAATGCTCTTCAAGGACAGCCTCATGTACAGTGCATTTCAGTACTACAAACAGGAGATCATGAGGTCATGAGTGACAATAAGCAGCACCCCTCTCATCTAGGAACAGGGGCAACTGATACACAATATGAAGTTGTGCAAAGACCCTCCTAGCCACAGCTGGAATCTGCTTTTCAAGCAGGAGCCACAAGTTAGGAGGACCTCCAGATTGTGCATCATTTCTGTCTGAGGGAGTGCCACATAACCAAAAATGGAAGATCCCTAGAACCAGGAGGTCCAGAAACCCAAAGTCACTCGGTTTTGCTTGGGTTGAGCTGAAACCTGTTGCACCCCAGCCAGGCTCCTACAGCCTCCAGGCCAGGTAAGACTTCCATGGCATCACTCAGGCAGCCTGTGATAGAGATATAAAGCTGGGCATCATCAATACACCTCACCCCAAATCATTGGATCACTTCACCCAAAAGTTTCATGAGATGTTAATAGGAGGGAAGAAAGTACCAAACCGGGCAGCAACCCACAAAATAGAGGCTGAGGCTGGACTTCTCCCCCTCCTATCAACACCGAATGGAACCAGCCCAAGAGGAAGGAGGAGAACCAGTACAACACCATGCCACCCACCCCCATCTCCTGGAGCCGATCCAGAAAGATATCATGATTGATGTTATTGAACGTTGCCAAGAGTCAAGAAGAACAAGGATGGATAAACCACCCCCATCCCCACCAGAGATCATCCAAGAGTGCAATCAATGCTGACTCAGTCCCATACCCAGGCCTGAACCTTGACTGAAAGGGATTTATATAATCTGCTTCTTCTGGGTCAGGGTTTCTCAACCAGGGTTCTGTGGAATCCTAGGGTTCCATGAGAGGTCACTAGGGGTTCCCTGGGAGATCATGATTTATTTTAAAAATTATTTCAAATTCAGACAACTTCACATTAAAGAGGTAAGTTTCATTCTTTATCTGTAGTTTAAGAACACTGATAATGCATATATACACATGAAACAAATATAATAATTTGTTTCATGTATATATATGAAACAAATATAATAATTTTATACATGAAACAAATATAATAATTTTGTAACTTGTGGCCTATATTTGAGCCTGAATGTGCAGGGGATCCCCGAGGCCTCAAAATATTTCAAGGGTTCCTCCAGGGTCAAAAGGTTCTGAAAGTTTATTCTAGGTCCTCTGAAGAAGCAGCACAACTACCTTCTCTACAACCTTCCCCAAAAAGGAAAGGTTGGAAACTGGACAGAAATTGTCCAGAGATGCCCTCTTGAGGAAAGGGTGCACCACTGCCTTCTTAAGTGGGACCACCCCATCTCTCAAAGAGAAATTAATCACTGCCTGGAGCCAGCCACATGTCCCCTCCCAAGGGAGGGACATGGATATAATCAGAGGGCCGCAGATTCCCTGCATGAAAGGCAAGTGGCCCAAAGCCTCTTAAAGGAACAGCATGAACTAGCAAAGGCCACGTACAAAAAAAGCAAAAGATGCACACAGACAAGAGGGAGCTAGAATTGCAGAAGGGGATTCAGTATGGCTTTCTACAAAATTTCTAACTTCCATGAGACCTTCCAAGAAACAGATTTGAAAGTTATTGGGTCTTTCCCAGTGACTAAGCAAATAAACCCAGTAGCATTTCATTTGCAATTGCCAGCATCAATGAAGGTTCACCCCGCATTCCATGGGTCTTTGCTTGTGAAAGAGGCACCCCCTACACTCTGCATTCACAGACAGCACCTCCCCTCCCATACTGGTAAATGGAGAGAAAGAATATGAGGTGCTAGACCGTAGATGCAGAGGGAAGCAGGTTGAGAACTGATACACTAGAAAGGCTATGCAGAGGTGGAGAGGCAGCAAAGGACATGCATGTGTCGCAACTGGTGCACCGCTTTCATGACCAATACCCTAACAAATTAGTGACTACAATTCTATGTATGCTTACACAAGGGAATGCCAAAAAGGAAGAATTATTCTTGAGTTCAAATGAATGGGATGAGGCAGTAAATGAAACAAACTGCTAGATTTTAAAAAGTCTAGAAAGAATCTGAGTAACTTAAAATTGGCTAAACAAAGGTAGGACATAATCCTTTCCCCTGCTCCTATGTTGCCCTGAACGATCACTTATCTAACTGGTATGATGGTGTTCTATTGACTGCTCTTCATTTTAAACTAGTTCATTTACTTTTCTTTCAAGAGTCAAACGTGTACCTACAAAAATGGAGCTTGTGGCTGATGATTCTGACCTCTGATTCCATTCTAGCTTCCAACAGAACACCAGGAGAACTTTACTTTCAATCATTTAAATATGACCTACAGTGATAGTCCTTATATGGATTTAGCTATAGGCTTATTATCTTAATGTTCAGACATTATAAAAACCAGATTATTAGATGCAATCAAGAATTAGATTTCAAAGACCTATTCTCTGTCATTTGAAATTAATATGCCAAATAGCAATTAAGCGGTGATTGGCATTTTATAGCATTAATCCTTTGAGAAGACTGGAGTTACTTTTAATGGCACTATAATCAGAAAAAGATTGTTCTTTTAAGTGAGCACTAAATTTCAAACAAGTTATAAATCAGCTAAATATAATTATAGAAATCTCGTTGACAATACACTGTGGGAGAAAATGGAAACCAGGAGATACCTACCACAAGATTAATAGATTTTCTGCTGAACTTTAAGCTTATTTTTTCAAAAATCCATTGAGGTATGTAATAAATAGAAAAAAGCCCCATAATGTTATAAAACATTACACATCAATGATAATTCAATCATATTGAATTCTATTTTAGAAAATTACAGCTTTCATAGTAAGACTGAAATATTCATAAAATATATTTCAACTGTTCAAGTGCTTCACAAATAAAATCAGATTAATAGTATAGCCTATAAAATAGGCCAATCTACTTATCCAAATAATGCAGATAGAGCACTGAGATGGACAAAAAATAGGCTTCCTTACAGCTAAAGTATATTTGTACATGCTATGTTGTCCCTTATTATCCTACCTTGCCATCCACTGGAATAATGGAATCCTTATTGGACAACTGGTAATTTGACTGGAAGTGTTAACAATCTGATTCCCCAAATTACTTACACATTCGTTGTTAATGGAAAACACACTGATTGACTACAACAGGGACTAAGATGAAGACATTAAGAAGAACATTGTAGGATCCCATGCCTAGTCCATCTGCAAGTTTATAGGAAGTCCACATGCAGAATATAAGTGCAATATTCCTATCCCACTAATATATCTCAGCAGCTGGTATTGAAAGACATGCATCTCTGATCCTGGAAATAGTATATGCTATCACTATTAGCTATTTATAGCCTTTTCCTCCATGAGTTGGATTACCATATTGAACTTCGGAATGAACACCCCCTTCCTTCACCAATGTTCGGTTAGCCGGACTGAGCTAGCCTTTAGAAAGGCCTTCAAAACTTGGTTATTCCCCCAGGCATTGGGGCCAGGCTGAGTAAGTCCCCACTGAGAGAGGATATGAATATGAACCAGGTTGCTTATTATTATTATTGTTTATTGCTGATTGTTGTGTCTTATCTTGTTTTCTGTTTTAACCCAGCCAGAGTCACATCATTCAATTTGGGTGGCCATATGCATTCTTTAAACAAACAAACAAACAAACAATTAAACTTGGCATGAATTGTTCTGCAGAATCAAATGGTAATAGAGCTTTTAACAATCTGATTTAAATTTATACCAACCATTATTTGTACAAAAACAAACTAAGTTGTTTATCATGGAGACGAAGACCTTGCAGAAGGGAATACATGGTCATGAATAATCAGGTGTACAGTGGATCAGGCATCCTAGTTACTAAGCACTGTGATTCAGTTAATTCTACAGCATTTTTTGTAGCATTCATAAAACATCCACTCACATTTATTTTAATTAGTATTACTTTGAAGTTGCAGCTGGGCTGTTTGATTCATAATTCAATTTCTTCCCAATTCTCAGTCAGCTAAGGACATTTCTGTTCTACATCAAAGTGACAGAATACTGTTTCTCCCACTATCATAACCTCCAACCTATAGACTACATACGAGAACAAGATAATGGTCCTGAATGTCTAGGAAATATTTAAAAAACACATTTTGATTATGGTCAAATTGGAATTCCAACATCATTTTTTTCACTTATAAAAATGAGAATTATGCATCTTTGTAATTTATAGATTTAAGCAGTTCTAATAATTAGGTAGACTAAATGAAATGAAAAATTAATCAGCAACCTATTTTGTAAATGTTATTAATTTGATTGATTTACACTAACTAGGAAACAGTAAATCAAAAATCCTAGATTCAATTTCCATTAGCTATTATGTTTAGCGTCAGATTCTGATAAAGTATTAAACATGAAAATTTACATTATGATGGGAACATAATTTTACTTTTGTACAGGCACACTTGCTGCATCAGAATCCACTTCATGTAGAAAGTGTAATTACTAATACAACTATGATCTGTTATACAAGTTAAAAAAGGATGATGTGAAAAGATGAGGGAAGTTTTTTGTCAGGGTAATGACACAGTTTTATCAGTATAATGACACTGTGTTGCTACAATACATCAGATGGAAGTTAACATGGAAAAACAAGGAAAATGCTTCAAAAGATTTCTGAATTCAGAAAGAGGTTCCAACTTCATATTGGTATGCTAAAGGACTCCAATGGATAGATAGTAACTGATTCAGAAACGATCAGACAAAGATGGAAAGAGTATACTGAAATTCTGTACAGTAAAAATGTCAACATCCAAATAATGTAGAAAATATTCCCTACTTAAATAATCTTTGATACTAGAAGATGAAGCTAGAACAGTACTCTGGTCATTACCAAGTTGAAAGGCTACAGGAATTGATGGAGTATCTACAGAAATATGGCAAGCAACAGAAGAAGTGTATGTAAAGGTTCTGATCAAACTATGCCGGCAAATCTGAAGAATGTCATAGTAGCCAACCCATTGGAAGAGATAAATCTACATATCTCTACCAAAGAAAAGAGATTTAACAGAGTATGCAAACTATTGAACAACATGCTTAATTTCACAGGGTAGCAAAATAATGCTTAGGATCATTCAATGCAGATTAGAGCCTACATGGAAAGGGAGATGCCTGATGTTCAAGCTGGCTTTAAAAAATGCCAAATAACATTGTTCATGCATGCTGGATAATTGAGAAAGTCAAAGAATACCAAAAACAAGTCACTATATGCTTCATTAATTATAGAAAGTCATTTGATTGTATCAATCACTTCAAACTGTGAAATTGCTCAGAAAAAAACAGAATACCATGTGCTCACTTAGCACATATACTAAAATTGTAACCATACAGAGATTAGAATGGGAATCCTAGAATACCTCATTGTTCCCAAATGAAACTTACACACAGGTCCGGAAGCCACAGTACAGACAGAGCATGGTGAAACAGCCTGGCTCCAGGATGGCAAAGGGGTGAGAGAAGGCTGTATATTCTCCCTTTATTTATTCAGCCTATAACCAGTATATATATTGAGGTAAAACAATGAAAAAATGGGACTAAAATTAAATATAAAGATAACCAAATTAATGACAACAGGTACAGTCTTAGAATTGACAATTAAGAAACTGAAATGGTGGATAGCTTCTGCCTTTTAGGATCAACTATCAACAGTAAAGGAACCAGCAATCAGGAAATGTGCCATAGACGCATGGTAGAGTTGTAATGAAGGCCTTGGAAAAGACATTCAGATGCCAGGATGTCTCTATACCTTCAAAGATCAGAATTGTGCAGGCAATGAGTTTCCTTGAGATTTTGAAGAAGCAGGATATAAAGATTATTGACACTTTTGAATGTTGGTGTTGAAGACGACTCCTGAGAGTAACATGAATAACCAAACAAACAAACAAATGGATCACTGAACAAATCAAAACAGAATTTTCACTTGAGGCACAAATGATCAGGCTCAAATTATTATACCTGGAACACCTTACATCAGGCGTGTCCAAGGATGAAGCACACGAAGAGTAAAATTAGAATTAAAATTTCTGATGAGTACCTTGAGAATTGAGAATTGCAACCACTTTCATCAAACCAGACATCGATGTGTTAGTTTCACAAAAATAAGGTCAAATATCCCACTAGTTTTATGTTGCCCTTTTTAAAAATTTTATAATAAAAATATTTTAAAAATGAAGTTTTATTACTTAATGTATATATAGTTAATGTATATATTACATATTTTATGTGTGGCCCAAGACAATTCCTCTTCACTCAGTGTGGCCCAGGAAGCCAAAAGGTTGGACACCCGTGCCTTACATGAAGCTTAGCTCTCTGAAGAAATCTACAATGCTGGGAAAGATGGAAGGAAAGAGAAGAAGAGGATGATCAGCAGCAGGGTGGATGGACTTAGTTACAATGGTGATGGGTACACTGCTGAAGATAAGAAGGAGCAGAGTAGGGAAAGGTTGTCTTGGGGAAAATTTATCTATGTGGATGCTATGAGTCAACATCCACTTGACAGCACATAATCAATAAATTAAAATTATGTAGTTTAAAACAATATACTAGGTACCCACAATTCCATTTCCCTTCTTAAAAGGGACAAATGCTCCAAAATGGACGCTATCCAGGCATGGACAAGTTTCATTTGTATTATCTTTGGAGAAGGAAGGAAGGAAGGAAGGAAGGAAGGAAGGAAGGAAGGAAGGAAGGACGGACAAAATTATCCAAGCCTCTTCTGTGAGCCTTCTAAGTAAAGAGGATATTGATCACTCTTTTAAATGCTAATTTAATTAATAATCATAATTAACATGAAACAGAATAAATTCTCTGTATAACCTAAAATATAATGAAACATACTAAACCAGTATGTTTAGTATGTTGCCAGTCATAGCTTATTTCCTAGAGCTAATAATATCCATCAGTGTCAGGAAAGAAAGATAATATGCTTCCCTTTAATCCCAACAAAAATAATTACTTACAGTATTCCTTCCCACTCCTGCCTGGGAACCAGCTAACAGGTTCAGCATCTTTGGTTATCTTTCCAGAAGTCAGCTAGTGAAATCATCCATTTAAAAAAGTCCAAATCTAATTCTACATGCATTAACAATTTTGAGGCTACAGTATTACCAAGTAAACAATTTCAGTATTCAATTTTATTTCATTCATAATGATGGTCAGTGCTCTCCAAACTCTGTTTTCTGACACAGAAGTTTATAAATTGTGAGTGTAGTTGTTCTCCCACTAAAATATTTTTTCCCAATATTATTGGGACAGTACAATCTTATTTGTCCATTTCTAGGGGGGAAGATTGTATAAATATTCTATCCACTCTTTAAATATGGAAAAGAAGCTATATGCACAAGCAGTAACGGAGACAAGGCTAGTGGAAACTGTAGTTCATATTTTGATGAACTAAGAGTTCATGTGGCATTCCTTAATTATTTCTCTTCTTCCAACATCTGCCAGTTAAACCTATTTATCAAATTCTAGCCTAGAATCTAGCTGTGTACAAAAGACCTGGGATGCTAAAATGTCTGAATCACCTTCCTCCCCTGTGAAATAAAACCAACTGGGGGGAAAATGTAGACCTGCTGGAAAGCAGAACATTTATCATGTTGTTGCCATATGCACTGAAGATACCACTGTTTAATAAGTTGCCCCAAGGTCTGCTACTCCATGTGAACTTAAAATAATATATTCAGTAAAAAGCAAAACAAAAAAACAGAGATAGAATGAAGAAAGAGGAAAACATGGCCCTTCTCTGCAACAGCAAATCTGATTCTCTCACTAAGGTTCTGTGTTTTGTTTATGGTGAAAAGATCCCATTAAGGCTTCAGCCCCATCAAACAGCAGACCAAGACCATGAATGGCACCTATCATAGCCCAGAGCAAATCCATGATTAGAGGAAATTCGCCAAAGGGCCTTTGTAGCTGAGAAAATGCCTACTCCAGGGAGGAATGCAGAAAATTCCTGGGAGCACAGGCCCTTCTTTGTTGGCAGTCTGGTGTTATTCTGAAGCAAATAAAAGCACACAAAAAAGGAACTTAGATGCAATCAGCATTTGAAGAAAATGTCCAAAGCATTATTTAAAACTTGCTATTTTATAAAAGTGTATCAATTTTGTTTGGAACCAGTTTGAAAAGGGTTTCTCTCAAATTACCATCCATTAATTTAAATGTTTCTTTTGCAGAAATAATGTATTTCCTTTTCTTGCTATTTGCCTAAATTAACTAAATAATGTATTAGTCTAGTCATTTAACTACTGTACAGACTACAGGTTGTCTGCTGTGTATTACCTCTGCACACAGGCTGCTTCCTAGCTGCCTGTATCAGGCTAAGTGATAACATAAAATAATGTGTGACACTTCTTTACACCAATCAGATGTGACAAATATTTTTCTTGGGGTTGTTTATTCTCACCAAACAGTATAGAATTCTGATTATATAATTAAAAAGGCATGCACAATCACTGAAGACAAACTAAAACCTCAACTTCAGCTGAGAACTTAGCCTTAGCACTGGATTTTCACTGGATTTTGTTTTACTAAACTTTGCAATAAAACAGACATACAGTAGCTGTACTATCTATAATATGTATTTATTTACAAATTCAATAATTACTTTCTCAGAATAATATGAAAGATAGCATGTCTACAATATGATGTTTTAATCAACTACACAGTTAAATACTTTTAAAATCAAGTTTGATTGATCTGAAGTGGGATTTCTGGATAACTATCTGAAATTTTCATAATCCTTTTTTACTTCAGCTCACTGGACAGGCAATTTTGTATTTTCCTCTCTAGATACCTAATTCATTTGACAACAAGTTCAACACTACAGTATGTCATTATTCAGCTACCAAAATAATTTTTAGAAGAACAGATTCTAGGGCAAGTTTCTTCCACAAAGTAAACCATGTATTCCTGTTCTTTAGTTTCTCCTGTTCTTTTAAAAAATTACTGATTCATAAAATGTCTATTTTCTTATTTCAAATTGCTTAAGATTTTTCCAATATAATCCTTCTATAAAACAGACAAATTTTGTTCCAAGTATAATAGGAAATTCTTATATAAATCTCTTTGCTAGGCCAAGCAAGATTAAAAATATAGACAGTGGAAGACTCTAAGTTGTGATGGGTGAGAAAAGAGATGGTTCTCTAGTTAACGTTTTGCTGTCTTGTAACATCTCCCTTTTGACAGCTGAATAATGACATACTGTAGTGTTAAAAACTATTTCCAGACATCTAGATGTTCTTATACCATCTCATTCTACATATCAGTGCTCAATAATGAAATGTTATTTCTAGGAAACTGTAAATCCTGCTCAGCTAAGAGAAATTTTGACGTGTCATAATACGAGGAGATACTAACTTTTCACTTTCAAATCAGAAGTACATCAAATGCAGAGCACAGTTAAGTAAAACCAAACAAATACCCTAATATTAATTATGCAATCTATGGACTGTCTGACCTTCAGTAAATGAAGTGTTGCTATGACTGGTTCGTTACTGAGTCTGAATAACTCCACACATTCTACTGATAATAGAAACACTGCACTCCAAGCAGGTCAATAGGAAAAAAAGACCAGGTGCATATGTCTCTTCTATTTTCCTCCCTCCCTCCTTCTCTCCCTCCCTCTTTCTTTCTTTCTTTTTCTTTCTTTCTTTCATGATTCCTAACTTATTCATTTGAAAGTGCGATATGAGAAGGGCTCAGACATAGGCTAGAAGTGAAAAAAAGCAGCTGATACTGCTTCAACAGATTCCTGGAATATATTCTCAGTACACATTACATAGACATTTTTATGTCATATTTCAGACAGTAACTCATGGCTTCACTTCTATTTACTCTTTAAGCATACCTGTTTTTTTAAAAAAATTGTGTGTGCATGTGATTTGTAGCTAGCAATGAAATAATGATTATCTGACTACTTAAAATACTAGTTTTGTGCTACTATATATTTTATGATACAATAAAATTGGCATTTATTCTATAACCATAAAAATAATATCAATGGAAAAAGGTGCTGCAAAGTGATTCCAGTTTCTTCAATCAGCACTGTTGGGAACAGTGGCAGAACCACAGTTTTACACCAAAGTGTACACTTTGCATGCAAAACATTAGGGTTGGGCCATGCTTCTGGTTTCAGTCTCCAAAAGATGCTCTGGAGCATAGGGGACCAGGAATGTACCACCTGCTTCCAACATCTTAAAGCAGCTGTACTGTACAGTCCTACAAAGCATCCTACATTCATCTTATATTCTTTAGACAATCAGCAGACAGTTCTGAACTATGTGAACAAATGGTCTGGCTCAGTAGATGGTGGTTTCCTATATTCCTTTCTTGGGATATATCATCTCCTGCTATAAATAGAAGAAAACCTGTTCGAATGATTCCCACGGAATACTCTTTCTCTGCATATGCATAAAATTAGCAGATCACATTTGCATATTTTATTTTTAAATAAAAATTAATTATTTTGAAAAGGTGAAGGGACATTTGGTGAGACTATGCAAGCTTCATATTCAGCACTGACTCTTGATATTTTTGATCCTGAGTTTATTACATATGGCAGAAATACTGTTGTAGGAGCATTTTCAAACAAGGAACCCCTTATGTTTGTTCTTACTTCAGGGGTTCCCAATATTTATGGACTGATAAGATACATGTAGAATTTTAACAGCATATTAGAGCTACTCCCTCACAATGGTGCTAGGGTGGGTTTTGCCAATCACAAAAATTTACACTATCAGAAGCAAATTAGTGGAGCTGATCTCTACCTGGGCACAACTGCTAGATTCCCAGGATGTGCTCTACTACCTCACCTTATCTTCGACTCTTTTTCCTAGGCAGCAGACAGGGGAGATATTTCCAAACAAAACACTGGACTTCAGCCACTTACTATTTTATTTCTAAGAATGCTTATAAAACCTATAGGGCCTATAGCTTAAGTATGAATTAGGCTTGAAACTGGTGCCTTGGTTAGCAGCATGCTAAATTTCTCATTTATATATTTTCAATTAAATAGAGAAAAAATTAGTATGATCTAAAATCAGAAAGAAATATTAAAATCAAAATAAAAGGAAAAGACTAAAATTATATAGGACTACTTGTAGATTAGGGTTAACCTTAAAACTATATTGGAAAAAGAGAGGTGTCACTAAATGTGTTGACATCCTTGGGAGTAAGACCAGAAATCTAGGTCTTAACTGACTTACTAGCTTGGAAAGCTAAAATACCCAGCATTTTAAAATCAGCTTTTAACTACAGGGCAACAACATGAATATCTTCTAAACTGAGTGTACACTATATCACCTGCTCTAGAGTGTTTGATGAAAGAGAAGCAGACATAATGTTCATTTCATCAGAGGCCAGATTCTCATGTTGCAAAAGACGTCTGCTAATTTCCATTTGCAGAAGAATTTAGCTCAAATCTGTCATTTTGCATGTTCAAAATCAAAGTGGAACCGTTTGCTATTATCTGTTTACTACACATAATTAGTTTCAAATTGTAGAGATGATTAATTAAGATATTATAGGCTTCTGAAATCCTTTAGTCCATGAAATTCTCATCTAAATGCATTCCATAAACATGACTTCCTTCCCATGCCTCTCAAATTCCTGTATTTCATTGATCTTCAAGGCTTTTTTCTACAATGTGCCTTAACTGCAATATGTTTCCTCATAAAACTGGCTATAGACTTTTATTTTATATTGTTGGTTTTCCTCCTCCAGGCTAGGATGAAGCAAGAGCAAAGCAACAGTAAAACCATCGAAGTCTGATTTTGCATTAGCATTTACCTAAAACCTAATAAAATGCTATTTGGTTTGGTGACTAATGTTCTCATGCTTTTCAAAATCATAATGAAGTTGCAAACTGTGTTTTAATGGTCTGCAAGTATTACTCATTTTACTAGCTATATAAAAGGCCCTTTGCTGTTTCTGGTAGACTTCCATTTATAAAGTGATGAGATGGATGTGAAAGAACACAATGCCCTTTAAACATACCAGCAGACTGTTTAACAATGGTTTGCTCATTGCCTAACTTCTTTGACACAGGTTAAATACAATTTTTTAAAATCAAATAATGTAAATATATGGCTCAGTGATACAGCACATGGTCTACATATAGAAGGTTCTACAGTAGGTGCAATCCCTGGCATTTCCAGGGAAGGTAGAGAAGGACCTGGATAGTTGATTCCTGTCAATAATCACTCAGTACCCATCCAAATGGACCAGAGGTCTTAAGGCAGCTTCTTATTCAAAGGATATAAAACTGGCCAGGAAGGTAATTATTTGACCTTGCTAAATCCCCACTAAAGCTTGTCCCAGCGTCTGGAGGCTCTGAGGGTCTGAATGGGGAGGAACAAACTCAAGCTCTGGCTGCCAGTATTTGGACCACCTAGTCCCAGATGTGGAATGTTATTAGTGCAGTCTGTATCTCTGTTTTCCCAGTCTGATGTTTGGTTTGGCAAAGCAGAAATCAGTATATGTATCAGAATAATTCCATTTAATCAGTACATCTCAGTGTCAGAGTCAAGCCTGCCTCTGACTCAGAAAGCGAAACTCCTTCTGAGTCAGAGGAGGAAATAGAAACTTACCAGGCTGAAACCAGGAAAACGAAACTCCAAGAGGAGCCAGCAGCGCGGGAAGAGTCCAAGACGCTGATTGGCCAGGATTTGGGGAGGATTCGAATCCTCCAATCAGCACGCGCCAATGACGGGAAGAAAAGCACGCAAAAGAGAAGGCAGCCCAATTGGCTGCAGAAGGGTCCAGGCGCGTGAAGGATCGGGATAAAAGCCAGATGCGCGAGGAGCGAGCTGCCGGAGACAACCAATCCTCCAAGCCTGCAGCTTCAATGGAAGAGTCCCTATCTACATCAGAGACAGCGTCTGTTGCCAAAGAGGAACCAGTGCCCTTGCTCCGCTTTGAAAAGGACTTGATTCCGGCTTCTGCCACCATGGAGGATTCTGGATTCATCGTGCCCAGTGAACACAGTCTTGCTTCCAACTGTGGAACTCCGTAATCTTCCTCGCAGCATCTGTGTGCCTTGAACCTTCGTTACGCAGCGTGCCTTCAGCGCAGTCCAACCGTGCCATGTGTGGTCAGCCTTGCTCTGGAGTTTCACACTTATCTTGTCCAGTGATCCACAAGTGTCCAGTGATCCAGTGATCCAGCACCAGAGCAGCTCCAGTTTTGTTCCAGTTCGAGACCTGTTGCCTTTGGCTTCATCAGCGTTCCAGTCTCATCAAGCCTCCAGTTCCAGTTAGAAGTCCTGTTCCGCTGCCTTGTTATGGCCCAGTTGGGCTTGTTGAACTCAAGTCTTTGTATATTAAGGACTTATTTATTGTAAATAGTTATTTAATAAAGAGTATTTTTGATATTACTCTGCCTGGTTGAATAGTCTGAACAGGACACTCAGCTTCCTCGAAAGCCGACACAAAGATGCCATTAAAGGTAAGCAAGAGGGACTCACCATTTTATTTTTTTACCAATTTTCATCCTGTCCTTCTACTCATGGGGCTCTCAAAGTTGTTATGTTCCTATGATAACAATAGTTGTCATGTGCTGGAGATACATGCTAAAAAACTAGCTCTTATTTTAGCCCTTCTATACCACAGCAGAAAATACTACTCTTCTGTACAAGCAATAGACTGTGAGATGATTGCCAGAAAGTTCCAGAATTTAGGCATATACTACTGTTCAATCATGTTCACCATTATTAACATCACCACTGCTTTCAAGCTAAGGTAGTCCCTCAGCTTCTCTATGGCTCTCAAATCTGCTCCCTTGCAAAGCTTAATATTATTGAAACCATTCAGAATAAGTTTATTAGAGCCATATTGATGGTACTAATAAGTATTAAAAATGCCCTTCTACGGGTAGAAATAGGTATAGTTTCATTGGATGCCACAGCATGGTTCCTTCTTCTTGCCTTCTGGCTAAAGTTAATTCCATTTCCTATAGGTTTAGCCCCATTAGTATTCAGAGATCATTTTAAGTCATCGTGTCTAAAAAAAGCCTTAGATAAAATTAAATTGCTGGGCTTCTCTATGGAAAGTCTGTGCTCATTAGGATTTGATAATGCTAGAACTGCCCTTAAACAATGAATCTGGAATATAGATTGCCAAACAAATTTAAGTAAGGTGCTATACCCCAGTATCTGTCATTTTCTTCCAGAAGGGTTTGTTCCAGCTTATTATTATTGTGATATCCATCACAATTTTGAAATTTTGTAAAGCTTTCACTTTAGTCAGGCTGGACGTACTGCCCTCAGCAGTCCTTTTTGGACGTTTTAAGGGTATTCCTATGTACCTTCGGTTATGTCCTTGTGGTGACAGCTCAATAGAAACCCTAAGCCATATGTTGTTATACTGCTCCCTATATAAGACAGATCCTTATATATCCGATATTGAAGAAATTTCCAGGCAGGGAGTGTGATTTCTATTTAATGCTACTTCTTTCAGACAAGGACCCGAAAATATCCTCCCAGGTTTCCCAGTTCTGTGCTGCTATCTGCACAATACACTGCATCATCACTTAGGTTTAGAATTTCTTAACATAGTATTTTATTTCAATTTATTTTAGTATTTTCATTCTTAATTTTAGATTGTATTATACTAATTGTTTTTTGTTTTATATATACAGTAGATATTAGATATTAATATCTAATTAATATTAGATATTTTAAGGATGACCCACTTGCTTTCCATTCTCTTATTTTGAGCCAGAAGAATGTGCAATAAATCTTTATTGGGGTTCTGCCTCAAAGCTGCATATTACCCTGTTTAAAACAACCCTATTTAATAATCTGCTCCTCTGTAGAACCACAGTGAAACAGCACAGGAGCAGCAGAAAGTCTAGTAGAAGAATTAGAAAAATTAGGGATTAAGATGATAGAAGGCAAAGGGAATCAGGAATGGGTTTTGACAGAAGGTAGGAAATAGCAAAAGAAGGAACCTAGAGATATAAATGGGCAGAAACTGCAGAGGTGAAAGATATGTGAAATTCACATATAATTTGAAATACCAGGCCAAATTTTTGGCTAGATGCCTCTAATAGTAAGGGAGAACAATATATTTTGTTACTATTCTTTGATAAACATGCCTGAAGCAGGTGCTGATTAAGCAGGCTTAAGACTCTCCAATTGTGATGGGTTATGTAGATTCCTTGGGGAGGTGTAGTTGCTTATTTTTCAGTTAGTGAATATTATTTTTGTTAGGGGGAAAAAAAAGATTTACAAAAGAGATGTACTGGCAGAAAAAAAAATTCTAATAAGGATGAGTGCTAGTGGAATGACTGCCTGCATGCAGAATACAGCTTCAATAGGTGGCAGCACTTAGCCAACCTTTATAATTGCCAGAAAAGCTGAGCAGGGTCTGAACTGGTTAGCACTTGGATGGGAGATGAAGAAATATCAGGGTCAAGGCTGTGGGCTAAATAGAAAAAAACTTATCAAAAGAAAGCCATAGCAAACAACTTATACCCTGTTGCCCAGAAAACTATATGCAGGCACCCATGTAATCACCAGGAGCAGACTTAAGGGAGTTTTTAACCTTATCTTATTTTCTTGTCTCATTTAACGTAGCTATGCACATTAGCTATGCACAAGCTGTATATATACAATCATATAAACATGGTGCCAACATTTTCTTTAAAAATCAAGAGCCAGTAGATCAACCTCTTTAATAAATTAAAGCTAATTTTAAAGGACACACTTTTAATTAAAACAACTAAGCTCTGTAATGCTGTTTTATGAACAATCTACAGGTATGTAGGCTCATTTGTTTGGATAACCAGACCTAAATCCAAGATCTACTGAAAGAAAATTTTGCCCCTTCATTCCATTAGAGAAAGAATGGAGAAAATGTATTTTCTTTTGTACTGAAAAAGATTTAATCTTAAAGGTTTAAGGACTGCTTACCTCTAAAAAGCCAATTGCTTACATTTCTACATCCCTTCCACCACTTCAGAATGGGTTGCTGGGTGAAGAAGTTACTGAATGATTCCATTATGCACAGAACTTAGTTTGATAGATTTCTTAGAAAGAGTAAGAGAAACTGGTAAATTTTGTGGCAAAGCAGAAGTCTTGAATGCAGAAGATCCTACGTACCATCCCTGCCATTTCAAAACAAATAAAGTAGTATGTGATGGGAACAATCTTTATGTATCTTAGAACAGCATTCCTCAAGTGTTCTGGACTACAACTTCCAGTATCTTCAACCAGGATACGCAGGGCAACAGGCTGGATAAAGCTAGACTAGAAAACTATTGCTATTCAGAACTGACAGGACTGAGTCGGATGGCAAACCATCTGACTTGATATCAGGCAACTTCCTGTCATCCATCAATGCAAAGATGTGACACAATTTAAGAAAGAGGGTAGACCAATGAAATATTCATATAGAAGCACGTTAGACAGTCAACTGAAAGAGTGGTTTTTCTGGGCTCCCAAATACTTCTTTCTCTCAGTATACTAATGTGCCTTTGCACTGGGGAATTTCTGTCGATGGCTGTAAAAAACCCTATCCAAAATTGTGCCAGAGTTATGCATGAGCCCACTTTGACTTCATGTTTGAGATAGTCAAGGCCCCATTTAGAAAAGAGCTTAGACACACCTCAGAACCCTTGGATCAGACAAAATTGAGCCTGAAGCATGTTAAAAAATGTTCACAGCTTCATGCAGACTGGTGAAGATTGCCAAGGTGGCCTTGAAAACACACACACACACCCTGACACAAAGAGGTCATACTATATTTCTCAAAGGTTTTCCTGTGCTGACAGCAATTAGAAAGTTCAACTGTAATTTCACCCCTTGTTCAGGCAGGACCTTGTCTCACTTTAAACAGGAAATGGGGACTGTGCTAGCAGAACCTGAATATAATGGAAGTCTGTGATGGCAGTGTAGGTAGCACGGCCATCAATATAAATCTGTCATATTCTTGGAGCAAGAACTTACATATGCTACAGACCCTACAATTTCTGATGGTGCTACAGATTTATGACCTTTGAGAAGTAAGAAGCCTTTGAACCAACACTGCCCCTGAAAGTATACAAGGTGTGTGTGTGTGTGTGCGCGCGCGCGTGCAGAGGCTGGCATTATTAGAGAGCATAACTCATACCTTATTAAAGGATTTCAAACAGAAAAATAGATCGTTTCATGCTACTGTTACAAGGTGAAATTACTTCATTGTTCATGAAAAAAGATACAGATTAAAACATGATTTTTCCATATTTTTGACTATAGCATTAAAATAGTAGATTTAGGAGAATTATGGTCTTGGAATTCCCTTTGTGAAGTTCTCCTTGTGTCATACGTAATGGGGAAGGAAGGAAGGGACGGAGGGAGGGAGGGAATATGCCTGTTAGTTAAGCTATTTCCTTCCAATACTGCAGCACAGAGCTTTTTCAGTTGTGCCACGTTTCTCTGAAGCTACCTGCCAACAGATGTTTGCCTGGTGCTATCATTATTTTTCTTAACAGTACCAGTTGAAAACATTATTTGCCCAGGACTCTTGTATTTGTATTATTTGCTCTTATGCTAGATTTTTTTTAGCAGCTTTGCTATGGTTTGTTCACTTGTTTGGTATTTTTAATTAACTTTTTAGACTTATTTGCAGGAATGCTTTTCTCCTATTGTTTCTGTCCATCTCAATAGGTCCAACAGAAGGGGCATGCTCACCTGAACTGTGGGACCTAGGAGGAGGACCTTTTCTGTCATAGCCCCTGCCCTCTGGAACACCATAGCTGCCAAGATTTAGTTGGTCCCATCCCTGTTGACATTTCAGAAAGCTTTAAAAATGTGGCTGTTTTCCCAGGTGTGGGTATTGGGAAATTAACTGAGTCCATGAAATTGACATGACACCTGACAATTTATGTTGTCTTTGGTTACAATTACTATTGTATTGTATTGTATTACATGAGTTTTTAATACTGTAGCTGCCTAGAGTTACTATTGTGCGATAGAGGCCATATTACTGATTAAATAAATAAATAAACCACTGACAACCACAATAAAGAGTGGTCAATAAATCATACCCAGAGGAATTAATGTGGTAGTTTATTTAGTATATTTATATTTTAACTATAGTAACTAAAGTCACCTAACAGTGTTATTACTTAGGGAACTTGATTTTAAACTGTAGTATCATGAAAATAACAAGTTATAGCATAAAAAATCTAGAATTTTACTTAAACCAGTTAACTTATACAGAATATCAGCAGTGTATGAATCTGAATCACACTAAAAAAATTAAAGTTTTAAACAGCCTAAAACAGTTCTTCACCTGAAGCCAAAATGACCATAGAGATGGTCAGTATTTGCAAAATTCATGTTGGGCACAAATTGTTTGATCAATTTCACTAGAATGATTCATAGCTGATGGTAAAATTTATGTATATATTCAGCAGGTTTTTAAGCCCAATGTGATTAGCTTTCCTGGCAAAACCAGGAAACAATTTTAACAATTTTAGAACACACTATCACATATCATCACAGAATGTGGGCAGTTTTGATTGCTCTCTATTTTGATTGTTTTGAATGTTGGAGTTGTTATATTTTCCTGATGCAAAGTATGTATTATGGTTCTTTGGTTTTTGTTGTTTGTATTACTTTTATTCATTGTATTTATTTAATAGCTGCCTAGATTTATTCCAGTGATTCAGGTGGCACATATGTCAATAAAGAAAATAAATAAATCAATCTAGCATTTGTCATATAAAAATAAGTATGCCTTACATCAACTTTGCCATCTAAATATGTACTACACAAATGGCTCAAATAGGCCAAGATTATACCTAGCACTACAGCTTATAAATTGGCTGATTTATTTAGCAGACACAGCTTATCTGCTTCATCTGGGGAAAAAAAGACTCTCCCAAATTTATTTAGCATATATTTATTTTGGTTTGGGCACGACCAATACATGAAACTGTATCACTTAATGTAAAATATGCATTCTCTTTTGAACTACTGAAAAAAAGACTATTTCACTACATCAACGCAGCATGTGAAATATGTTCTCATGGAATCATAATAATGGATATACCACATTATTTTGAAAAATTCAGACATGTACATATTTTAATAATTATCATCATTATGACCAAAGCAATATGAAAATGTCTTAAACCGAATCAGGCAGCTAGCTAAATACTGCCCATTCTTATTGGCAGCTGGTCTCTTTCAAACATTTTCCTAACATCTGCTGTCAATGAAGTTTTTAAATGGAGGCACCAGGATTAAGTTGGAGTTTTTGTAAATGCATTATGATCTATGGTCAGGATATACCTTTACATTTAGTTAGTATAAACTGATATTTTTTTACATCTTTTCCAGCTAGTTTCATATACATACTACATCCACCTATAAAGCATCATGATTTTTTTTAAAAATGAGCCATCTATTAGCTACACCTGATACCTGTACCAAGATCCCTCATATTTTCTTAAGTAAATAATTATTTTGTGGCCACAGCATTCAGAGCTAAACATTGTTATACTTCAGCAAAATAATAAAATATGTAGAACCAGTATATTGCCATAACATAATACAGAAGATATTTTTATACACTAGATAAGGAATACCTTAATCAAGGAAAGAACAGTAGTTGCAAATTAAAAGAGATGATACCACTTCTATAAACAAGAAATAAGTCTTTTCCCGTTTTAAATTTCAGCACATTAAGAATCCATGATTGGAAGTGGTTTAGAATACAGTAAATGAATAAACTGCTCAGTGTCACTATTAATTCATTTAAAACCATTTTTCCAAATTGGCCTAATAGAAGGTTTCCTATGTTCTACCATTAACTGATTAACTGAATGACTCAAGCCATAAAATCACAATTGGGCCTGCTATCTTTCTGCTGGCAGGCCAAGTTCAATATTTTTTATGTGAGAAATGACTGTACTATAAAAAGAATGTGATATTTGAGTATGTCGCTGCTCTCTCAGTGTTGGCACTAAATCCTTTCCTAGGCCGCCTGCCATATTTCAAGAGTACAGTATGAATCATAGTCATGTGGGTCACCTCACTGCCAAATACTTTTTTCAGCGGCTACCAGTGCAAGTTCCTCTCAGGTCTTTGCCAACTGTAATGTCCTTCAGCCAAGA
The DNA here is from genome assembly GCF_035149785.1 of Candoia aspera. NCBI lineage: Eukaryota > Metazoa > Chordata > Lepidosauria > Squamata > Candoiidae > Candoia > Candoia aspera. The sequence goes on from NC_086159.1 coordinate 47,388,799, forward strand.
CCATCAAGTGTATGTGTCAGTAGGAGGGTTCCTCTGCTTGCCTTTTACCCTCATGTAGAAAATAAGCAAGGCAATTGCTATAAAATCATTATATGGCAAACCATCCCGCTATACTCTGCCAAGAAAACATCACGAAAGTGGCGTCCCCTCAAAGGGTCAGACATGGCTCAGTGCTTGCACAGGAGACCTTTTACGTTTTTTCACATGTAACTTACTAATCAGGTATATATGAAAGCATAGTTTTTTGGGCAAGAAAATGAGGCAAAGAAGAGGGAAGCAGAAATAAAAATGGAGTCCTTTGCAGCCAGACTTGATTTATCTAAGGTGGTCATCTAACTAGAGCTTCCATATCTGGGCTGCAAACATAACAACTGACCATTAGATGGGAGCAAAAATATACAGAAAATTCTGTTCCCTACTATCTGATGGCTGTTTGAATTTTAGCAGCCCAGGCATCAGAAGCCCCACTTCCAATTCCTTTCTGTTCCCATTTTGTGACAAGTGCATACAGCTATGGATAATGTATCTATATTACTGATTCATAGACACTATTCTCATTAATACTGTGATTTCCATATGAATTGCTGCACAATTTTCCCAAGAAGAAAGCAATGGAAAGAAGAAAATTCATAAACATGGATGGAGGCATCTTCTAAAGAAAATTCTAAGCTTTTCCTTAGATAGGGAAAGGGTGTGTATGAAAGTCACTGTGTGGCAGTTGTACAAAGAAAACAAGGTTCAAGAAAAGTGACTATAGCTTTTTCTCTTCTATCTGTAGATACGGCTCTCATTTCTCAAAGTTGCTTCTTGAAATAACTGAATCACAGCAAACCTTCCCCCAGTAATAAAAGGGCCTCAGTCTATACCACAAGGGAAAAAAAGAAGGCCATGTTAGTTATGATAATATAACAAGCATTTGTAGGATATAGACTAGTTTGGTGATCACACTGCTGCTAGCAGGAAGAAAGATGGAGACAATTGTAAAACAATTCTTAATGCACCATATCCACACTTGGTGAATATCTAAATCACTCTGAGACAGAATGTAAAGATTAATGCAGAACTTATTCAAAGTTAAGGAAGTGGAGAAGTTGCTGTGAATGATTATCCAGCTCACTTTGCAGGCTGACAGAAAGATTTGGCTACTTCCTGCAAATTACCTTTTGCAATCCTTTTGAAAAGCTAGGAATATGGAAATTTAATACATTTAATAACCCCTTCCGGTCATGGTCGCATTCCTGGAAGAATGAAAGGGGATGCCTATGTTTTCTCTCAGTGTAACCTACTAATGTGTTCTCAAAGAGAACAGTGTTGCCTAAATACAAATCTGAAGTTTTTGATCAAATTAGAAATGGGGCAAATTATTTTTATTTCTAGATATAAAACTATGTAGGGTTGGTGTCTTTTTCCTTCTATAGAACCACCTGCCCATTTGCAAGCAAATAGGCATTATAAAAGAACTACAAGTGCAAAGATTTATGTTTTAAGATCCAACTATAAATTAAAATGAACCACAGAATTTGCTTTAAACATAAATGTCAAACATACTGTTCTCAAAAACAGCCTCTTTCCCAAACATGCCAACCAGTGTTATTTTTTATTGTCTCAGTCAACAGCTTCATACCAAATGTGATTTAAGTACCCATACAATATTTTTTCCTGTGAACAAAATATAGTCCATAATAAAATTTATCTCAAGTAACCTACTGATGATGTTGGAGTAATTCTTAGCTTTGTTCTTGTAGGACTTGTCTGTGACAGTCACTGGAATATTCATGGACCATCACAAAATGGCAAACTGGAGTGAACCATCCCAAATTTCCATTAATTTCAAAGATGGAAAATACTGTACCATTAACTTAAAGAAAAAAGAAACCCAGAAAGAGTACAAAAGTTGTAACTATAATAATATCAAGATGAAATCAATTCTTTGAATAATCAATCATAAGTGTTTTCATATTTAGTTTTCATTAAATGGATCATAATAAACCTTGTGCAGCCCTTCTGCTTTTTCCATTTTATATTCAATTATAAGGTATTAAACATACAGAAAACAACACTTTCTGGTATTGCTGCAGGTCACATTTAGTTGCAAAAATAAATCTACAATTCAAAAAAGCACTTAAAGCAGTGCAGACAATAGAATCACCCTACTTAATTTGGAAACATTGATGTAGCTATGAAATCTATAATTTGCATAATTATTAACAATCCTTATGTATATTTAGTCAATACCAAATGCTTACCTCAAGAAAGCAAAGAATACAAAGGTCAATAGTAGCATTTCACTAAGCTAACCTGCAAAACTCAGAAACAATAATTATTCTAAATTATCCCATTGCTAAGGAACATCAATCAATTGTACAAATATAATGCATTTTATAAGCTGTATTATGCTGCAATGAAATTAACCTGAAATCTGAAAAAGATGAGGTAATGGTAAAGATGACAGACACCAAATTACTTAGAATTCTGGGCGGGAGTTGACAACCAATTCCAACCCTGACATAATTTAGTATTAGTGTATAATAGTTTTTTTCACAGCTCCATTTCTACTGTATCAAAACTTACAGATAACTTGACAAAGGCCCAACCAGCCATTTTTAGTTACAAGTTAACATAATGGTCAATTATGTTTCTTTCTGTTTTAGAAATTAATCTGCTGTAATAGATCTTTTAGCTTGTCACATATTGGAAACTTGGGTCAGGCAATATCTAGCAATAGGAGGACAATTTCCTGTGGAAGTGGATAACAAACAGAACAGAAAAAAATACCATCAGCTGAATATAGTTTGGCAACACTATTTAATTAAGTTAATCCCTGCCTTTAAAAGGCCAAACTTCAACCATATGTGAAAAGATGAGTAATGAAGGAGATGTACAAATTATCTGAGAAGGTATTTCTCATTCATGGATAGCCTTTCCTAATGTTGGGAAAAGCAAAAGAAATGGCTTGAAGTCACCTCTAGCTTCCTTTTGCCCACTCCACTCCTGCTGTGGGGGTGGTAGAAAGAAACCTGTCTTGTGTTTTCATCAGCCACTACTTTAGAAATTTGAAGGGCAAAGACAATACAAAAAACATTAATAACTGAACCTAATGTCCATGCAAATTCATGTAAAGAGCAATAGCTAAAGGAATAGGACTTCAGACTGACAAGTTTCAATAAACTTGTGAAACATTCATGATTACTGATCTAACTCTTTCTAATCTCCCTTCTTGAAAATGTTTTATGAAAACTAACAACTAATTCACAATGCTAAACTAATTGGCAGCAGTGCACACAATATGTTTATGTAAACTAGTGTTTCTCAACCTTGGCAACTTTAGGATGGGTGGACTTCAACACAGCTGGCTGGGGAATTCTGGAAGTTGAAGTCCACTTATCTTAAAGTTGCCAGGGTTTAGAAATGCTGATGTAAACCATCTTCCCTTTCATAATGTCTATCTAGCCAGTCATGCAGATTCTCCAAAAATATACAGACCAGCCCCTACATGAAAGGAGGCTCAGACTATTTTAACATGTTAGAATTCAGCATTTCCTACTGTAAACAAGAAACAGCAACCAATATGTCCTTTTCACCTGTCTCAAAAAAAACAAACAAACCCTGAATCAATCTGACTCATGGCCTTCAACAAAACTTGACAAAAAGACACTCCAGCTCTTTTGGCTTCACGAAATAGCTATTCATATCTGTAAAAATGTATGCATATTTTTAGTTTTAAAAAAAATAATTCAAAATTGTTTTCTGGCTGCTATTGAAATACTTTGGAGAGAAGAGAACCAAAGTGTTGTTATAATGTAATGAGTGTTTGTGGAGTTGTAAAGCATAAATCTAATGAATTTCAGTGGGAGGGAGAAAGCATGTGTTTAGCATTGCGGATTTTTAAGAAAAGTTTAATTTCAATTAATTTATTGAAATATTTTTATAATTCAGAATTATTTACATTTTAGTTTAAATCTTCTACACTTTAACCATTTTGATACTTTTAAACTCATCCCGGTTTAAAATACAATCAGAATCTAATACTAACTCTCGTGCTGCACCAAACATTTCTTCCACATTTTCCTTGAACCATTCTCATTCAGTTTTATGTACTGTTTTTTTTTTTTCCTTTCCCAAAGCAGAAGAAAATCTCTGTGAAATTCTCATGGGTAGGATATGGTGTTCTTGCACTCACTGTAATTACCTGGGGCTTGATGTGTTAGATGATCTCCTTCTGATATTCAGTGTAGAACCAGAATTAGTCACCTTTTTTCCATCAAGAGATGCATTATCTTGATTTCACCTATTAGGGGCAATGCATCATCTGAGCCGAAGTTATTCTCGTCTTTCTTCTTTTCTTCTTTTTTACTTATTTATTCTTTTCCTTCTCAAACCGAGGGGAAAAGATAGATTTCTGGTTTATGCCGGAAGTCTGAACTGGTTGCCAGTAGAAACACTTCCATATTAAGTCAAGGACAGCAAGTTGTCCACCATGTTCCAAAGCTTAGTCAAATTAATTCCTTTGGAGTTCTGAGGAGTGGTGAAACCAAAATTGAGAGCTCATTGGGCTGAAAAACCCAGTAAAGCCCTCCTTGGTATCCTGCCCTGGCTGGGTTTTCAAAAAAGTCTCCCTAACCCATAGATTATTAATTTTCCTGTAATGTGGGAGACTGACACATTCTTCTGCATACATATGGAAAATTTGGGGTAGTTAGGCAAAGATGAGAAAAGCTGTTCCTCTAAGGGGATTAAGATAGTCCATTATATTTTTGTTATTGCCTGATCCTACTACTGCTGATACATAAGAAACTCCTTTTAAACCTTCTTTGTTTTGAAAGCAACTTGCCAAGCAGCAAGGGATAGGAAAGGCTTGCAATTGGGTGTTACAAGCCACAAGTTTAAGTCATGGGATTTCTTTTCAAATATGGCACTGATGTTCACATTAATTATTTGGAAAGTGTGCTGGATACATAAAAGAAGAAGCCAAACTAAAATTTAATCACAGAAACACTTGCCTCTTAACTGTGAACCATTATAACTCTGTAGTGCAGAAAACATGTTCGCTGAATATCTAAAGGATCTGGACTATGATCCAATATATTATAAAGGATCTACTGTCTATAAACAAGGATGATTTGTCTGCTAGCAAACACTTTTAAAAGTCCAGCACTATACAAACTAGAAAAGGGAAAATGTATTCAAACCATTTTTTAAAATTTTCTTAGAACTTTAAACACCAGTTTAAATCTTGGTTCAGATTGTTTTGATTTCAACCACTGCAATGTTTTCATAATTCTCCCTAATACAATAATATAAATAAACTTTAAAATGCTTACCTTTGGTTAGAACTTTTTGATAGCTTTCAATGTGTTTTTATTTTGCTCTGTCCCTGACCAGCTGATTCAGGGGACTGATTCGTTTTTGTTGCTGGATCTACTACAGATTCCATTGCAGACACTGGCAGAGCAGCTACAAATATCTGAGCAGGGGCTTCCTCTCTCATTGTAGTTGCTGGCTGCTTGAGCATTAACAGAGAAAGTGGCTCCAAGCCAGTTGGCAGAAACAAGAGAAATAGCAGTGCATGACGCTAATATAAGCAACTAAAAGGCCAGGAATTCTCCTGCTCTCTCTTACTCTGGCTCCCTCTCTCTCACACACACAAACACACCCTTTTTCCCTCTCTTTCTCTATCTGACTAAGGTTGCCTTTTACAGGCACACTATCCCTTTCTGTGCTAATCACCTCTTGGGTGGAGAAAGTAAGATATAACCATGAAGAAATACAAGGATCAATGGCGTAGCAAAATAATAAAGGAAAGGTGATTGGCTATCTTTACTTTTTGGGTGCATGAAGGAGATGATCCAGGCACAGGCACTTCCCATTGATATATACTACATGAACATACAGGAAAAAATATTCTGCTGAAAGGAAAGTAAGTGTGTGTGTGTGTGAGAGAGAGAGAGAGTGAGACAGAGAGAGAGAGACAGTGAAACCAAATCATTTATGAAAGATAGGATCATTGGCATTACTATGCTTTTTTCCTCAACAGACCTTTAATAGTTGATACAAGTATGTGAATGGTGAAAGGTCCCCCTGTGCAAGCACCAAGTCATGTCTGACCCTTTGGGGGGCTGCCGCTTTCACAATGTTTTCTTGGCAGACTATATCGGGGTGGTTTGCCTTCCCCAGTCGTCACCCTCCCCAGCAAGCTGGGTACTCATTTTACTAACCTCGGAAGGACGGAAGGCTGAGTCAACCTGAGCTGGGTACCTGAGAATCCAGCTTCCGCTGGGATCGAACTCGGGTCGTGGGGAGAGTTTCAGTTGCAATACTGCTGCCTACCACTCTGAGCCATACATCATTGGAATTACTATGCTTTTTTCCTCAACAGACCTTTAATAGTTGATACAAGTATGTACACATTTCTAAATACATGGAACCAGAAAATATATAACCTGTTCCTTCAGTTCAGATCAACCCTCTCATCAAAGATCAGCCGGAATGATTTTTCCTTAAAATAAAAATATTTGCTTTTAACTAGTAATAGAAAAATTGTGTCAAAATACCATAACTAAAAGGCAATTGACTATCTTGCAAGCCTTTACTTTTTGGGTGCAGTGCTATGAAGGAGAAGATCCAGGCACAGGCACTTCCCATTTACTGGGAATCAGGCAGCATATACAGTTTATAAATTATTATCATTAAAAATGTTTATGACTTTTCAATTCATGATTAATTCAAGGAACTTGGCAAGGTATTTAAATGCCTCTTTTAAGCAGGAGAACCACAATAACAAAAAATGCAACAATAACAAAAATGTTGGTCTTCTTTTAAGTGAACAGCGCTTTCAGACTATACGTACTGCATAGGCAATGATGCAGAATAAATGCTGTAAATTTTGAACCAACTTAGGCCTACCAAAGACACACGGTACAGACCTTATTGTGCCAGATTACTGCACCATATGAGGGAGTGGGTGTTATATATCTCCTTACAAGTGGTCCCTTTAAAAGTTAATTCTTTTACATCCTTTTTATAAGAATGTATTCTTTTGAAGGCAAATTTCACAGTAAACTTGTCTGTCTCCTTCTGATATGCATCTTTAGAAACACCCCCTTTAAAATATTAACAGATGTGTTTTTAAGGTCCTTGCTATCTCTTGTAAAAGTAAAAAACCTTCCAAGTGGATTGTGTCTTGTAGGGCTGGCAAATAGGATTTAACTTTAGTTAAAGTCAGTATAAAATGTTGCTCTGCTTTTTCTTTTGTGCATTTTTTTCCACCGAAGTAATAGACAAGTTATGGTGCTTTTCCCTGGGAAATGCCTCTCTCTTTATCTGTAGTAATCTTATGTCAGTGTCAAAGGTTTGTGAATGAGTTTCAGATTGAGTAAGTGGCACCTCCCATCATTAGCTGTCTACATTGTTTATAACCACTAGAATACTTTTGGTCAACCACGATAAAACAAACATTCCTTCCTAAGCGTTTTCTGCTTTTCTTTAACAGCATATAACTAGTTCAAACAAATGCTGAAAAATCAACAGCTTTGGCTGCTGCTATAAAGTTGACTTTTTAATTAATTTATACCCATGAGCTTGCTTTGGCTCATGACACCTGGTTTTTATATATGTATATGTTATGAAAAACGTAGCTAGATCTGTGCTTAATCTGCATAAATGGTCTTATCTATGGAATTTGGAGGAATAAGGTAGAGAAAATTTTGCTTTGCCAATGAGCAGCCATGCTGAGCCCTGAAAATTAAGTTATTTCATGGGAATGACAAATTTCTCAGCATGAACAAATGAAACTGAACTGAGAAGTCTCAAGTAAAACCAAATTTTATTCCTTAATCTGGAGTAAATTCACCTGCTAAATTCCATTGTCATTAGAAACAATTATCTCTCATTCTCTGTGCATTTTGAAAAGAGAAGTAACAACATAATTCTATTGTGTGTGACTACCTTAAAACTATGTCATAACCTTATAAACTTACACATACCTACCTACTAATGTTACTGCTCATGAAGAATAGCCAGTACTATTAAGGAGATGGTAATGAGCATTTAGATTTTGTGAAGGTGGCTCTGTTTATTTTTTTCATCCTTCCTCCTGAAGACTAGGTCTCCAGCCTGTACATTCAAGGCTCTGAGCTGTTATTTCTGACAGGCATAAATACATATTTAGTTAGGCATGTTCCTGACAACTCAAAAGGTTATCAGCTCAGCCTTCACACCTGCTCTTGTGAAAGCCAGCTAGGAGATCCACAGAAGTCTGCTCTGGCTCAGAGTATCTCCACCAGAGTGCAGTGATACACTATGAGTTAAGTTCAATGTTAGAAAGCAAAGTAAAACAGCTTTCATAGGAAGGGGTGGGGGAGGAAGAAGAGAGAAGGAAGTAAGAGCATCCAAACTGCCAATCTTGCTAACATTTTTACTGATAAATCTCTTTGCAAGAAACCATATGAAAAACAGCAGGACAAAAGCTGGAATGTGAAGATTGCAATTTTGGGGGATGTATTCCCAAACATACTTATATTTAAGTAAGCTTAGGCTTCTTTGGCTCAAGTATGTAGAAAAACACACACACAATTACATTTTTATAGAAATAGTCATTTATCTACCAGTATCACTATTTTTGTAATGGAGAAACAAAGTTTTCCAAAAGAATTTTGAACCTCAAACTGATATGCTAAAGGCTGCCAATGGACAAACAGTAACTAATTCAATGAAGATCAAACAGAGATGGAAGATATATTAGAAGCTATTCCATTTTTAGAAGAACCTCTAGTACTAAAAGATGAAGTCAGATCAGCACTCCAGGCATTACCAAGTCAGAAGGCAAGAAATATGGTAAGAAACAGGAGAAGAATCTGTAGAGGTTCTAACCAAGCTAGCAAACCTGGAGAACATACAGTAGTCCAAAACATTGGAAGAGGTCAGTTTATGTACCAATACCAAAAAAAGAGACTTAAGAGAATATACAAACTGTTGCATCATTCAATACAGATTAGAGCCTTATATGGAAAGAAAAATGCCAGATATTCAAGCTAGTTTTAGAGAATGGTAAGGAACAATGTTGATGCATGCTGGATATTGAGAAAGCCAAAGAATATCAAAAAGAGGTCAATATGTGTTCCATTGATTTTAGAAAGGCCTTTGATTCTGTTGACCATATCAAGCTGTGGAATGTACTTAAGAAAATGGGAACTCCAGAACAACTCAGGAAGCCACAATCCATATAGAACATGGTAAAACACTGGGTCCAGGTTGGTAAAGAGTGAGATAAGGGCATATACTCCCTCCTTATTTATTCAACCTATATGCTGAATATATATTGAAGGAAGCTGAATTTGAAGATGAGTGTCAATAACTTATGCTGTGCTGATGATAGTACTTGCAAATGATCTAAGGGTCTAGTAACAAAAGTCAAGGAGCACGGTGAAAAATGGGGCTACAATTAAATATAAAGAAGACCAAACTACTGCTGTACCTAATTACAACAAATACAGCAACCAGGCTTAGAACTGACAATGAAGATATTGAGGTGATGGATAGTTTCTGACTTTTAGGATTGTATTATCAACAGTAAAGGAACCAGCAGTCAATAAATATACTGCAGATTAGCATTTGATAGGGCTAATAAAGGCCTTGGAAAAGATGGTGATATGTTTATACTTACAAATATCAGAATCATGCAAAGAACAGTTTTCCCTGTGACACTGCATGGAACTGAATTTTGAGCTTGGAACAAGCAGGATAGAAAAGAGTATTGACACTCCTGAGACACCCCACTTTTTTCCAAGATTCTCAAAAATATCAGGAATAGTTAAAAAATCAAACAAGTGGATCATAGAAAAAAAAATCATTCAAGGCTCAAATGACCAGGCTCAAATGATCTATTTTAGACACATTGATGATCCAGTTCCCTTGAGAAGTCAATTATTGCTGGGATAAGTTGAAGGAAAGAGAATGTGATACCAACCAGCAGGAAGGTGGATGGATTTGATTACAGGGGCAATCAGTGCACCACTGGGAGACCTGAAGGGCCAGGTTGGGGACAGATCATCCTTGAGGAGGTCTGTCTATGTGGTTGCTAAGAGTCAGTACTGACTTGATGCAACATAATCAACCAACCACCACTGCTTTTTATTTTAAACTTGGTTTGTATCCTATATATTTATTTTCACCATTGTGGAACTCAATTTAAGTTTCTTGCCTTTTATATAGTGCTTTCCAGAGAGAGAGTGAGGAGGGTCAAATGGAAAAAGCAGCATTGTAAAACCGCAAGGCCTGCCCCTTTTCTACATGTGTTGCAATGTTGCATGCACAGCCAATAGGGTAAAACTCCATGACGCTTTCTTCATTCTGATAAAAGCAGCAGGATCCTGCAGGTGCCACTGGGATTGTCATACCACATGTGATGAAATTCAATCTAGATTTGTTTTTGCAGGGTACTTTTTATCTGCAACAATAAGTATCTGAAGAGACTTTAGAAAACATTTAATATTTTTCGTGGTAATGGCAGATTTCAATTGATTTTATCACCTTACCAGAACTGCCTAGGAACAATTTACAGAGAAGTAACAAAGTTACTGCTTGCCAGATTGCAGAAGGGCAAATGACCCTTACTGTTCCAATGCCTGTGCTCCCCCATGAGCATATGCAAGTGAAGAAAAATTACTATTGTTATTTTAACATTAGAGTTCCAACCTTTCCCCCATAGCAGTTGCCAGTAGTTTGAGACAAAGAATTTTTGGAAGCATAGTTTACCGTGCATGATAACATTTAGTACTGTTATGTAAGATAACATTTTTCCCATGATGAAGCATGGATCATATTGTGAGATTCAGAAAATCCAGAAGTGAAAAGGGGTCACTAATTTTCATGCGGAGAAATTTTCACTGGTTGAATTTCTGGCTCTCTAGCTAGACATCAGACTTCATGCAAAAAGGCAACCCTTCCTGAATAAATGAATACGGAGCTTTTAGAAGCTAACAGGTGCTGTGTACTGTGTTTGAATGTATCTATTCAATACTGCTCTAAGTAGGCAGGCTTGCAACATTTACGGTCATAAAGTCTTCCAGAAATACCCCTCATTATGATAACTTGAGAGTGTGGAAACAAACATTCCTATTGATAATCTTTCCAATGTGTTTATTTATTTGGTTGATTTATGTAGCTGTCCTCTTAAGTTAAAATGACTCAGGGCAGTGTACAATTCCAAACAAAAAACAAAAGGAAGTTATAACATGTTTAATATTGGCACATGCTTAAGAACATTTCATACAGATTAGTTAGAGCTTAGCATATTTAAAGTATGTTTGTGGAAAAAGTTGGGATTCTGACTGGTCTTAGAGATTCTAAGTGCAGTATAGAAATAGGCCATGGCAGTTTATTAAAATAAAGTTTACATAAATTAACATAAAGTACAAGAATGAGAATTTTGATATCTAGCATGATGAAGAGAATAAAATGGCATCTGACTCTTTAATATAATTTTAAATGAAAAACCCTGTAAACAATTGAATTTATGATGCCACTGTTACATAGCTAGGTACATTTCTGAACTCTTGGATATAAGATAGCCATGCCTGGAGACAGACTTTGTCCTTTAGTGTAACCTTTTGACCCTTCCTATTCTTCTTATTGCTTTTCTTCTGCTCTGTTTCTTACCTTTAATGAAGTTAAAATGTAAAGCCTTCTTTAAGCCCTGATAAGTAACAATGACAAGTGTTGACTGTTTAACTACTGCAGTTTGCTATGGGCTAAACATAAAACACAGCTAGTCTAGAAGCCTTATCTTAAACGTTGATTACCTCAAGCCATGAGAACTAATCTATAAGTGGAGATAAACTCCTTGATGGTACTGTAAGAACACTAAACAAAAACCTAGTCTATTATCACTGCTAAAATGTGTTTTTGTTTTCTGTTTATTTGCTATCAGACAAGCCTAAATACTTCCTAAAAAGTATTATATAGTATGAAAATGAGAGACATAGAAAAGATTGGCTTCACATAAGCATCATATGTTTTCTTGGGTTGGGCTTAACATGGTATGTGAATTTACACCAATGTAAAATGTAAACCAGGATTATAGCTTAGTGTGCTGTATAAACTATGATAACTGTAACAAATCATGATTAAACATGATTAAACATACCATGTCTCAGCATGACATCTAAGCCAACTCAGTAACTGATTTGTATCTCACTAAATTAAAGCAGTTTAGGTTGGGGAAGCCCAGCACTCTTTTATCTTCCTTCTAGTTTCTGTATCCTAGAAACTAAACAGCCCACAGAACATATAGAAACTAATGCAACAGCTTTTCTCTAAGAAAACAGAAAACATTCACTAGCTAGAATTGGAAAGGCTCGATGATCCTATACAACATCTGTTTTTACATTGTCAGCAGTACTATAAACAATAGTCTTCTCTAACCTGATGCCCTTTAGATTTGCCTGCCACCAGGAAAGGGTGCTCTGGGAGTTGAAATTTTTAAACAACAGGAATGCACCAGGCTGAGGAAAATTAATTTATATTGTTATGAGTAATATTGGTAAGCAAAAGCCCTACATTCCTTTGCAAAATGCAAGTCTAACAAACTACACACAAGTCTTAACAACACAATCCTGTATCTACTCAAACAATGGGTACCACTGAGCTCAAAAACTGACTCCCAGTGAGTATAACATCGCCCCTTGTTTGTAGCACAAGCAATACAATGTCTTCATTACTTTTATTGTCTGCCCAAAGTCTAACCCAAGAACCATCCCATATTTTACCCAAGATAACAGACAAAATAAAAATATATTATATATTATAATTATAATATAAATTATATATTTTATATATATGTGAATTTTAGAGTCACTGCCTTAAATCAAAGGACACTTCATTTTTAGCATTCCAATTAGACGATTGGAAGATGAGGTTTGAATTTATTTCCAGAAGCAACTGTTCCCTTAGGCTTTGAATGATAAGTTCGAGAATTGATAGATAAATGTATCTAAATGTAAAGTATAGATTTGGAGATTTGTTTAATTTGACAAATTTTACTTAATAGACTGCTGGTTTTCTCTATCTTTTCTCTTTTGTCTCCATAATAGTGCAAGTCTCGGGCTGCTCTACAATTTCCAGTCCTGGAGAAGAACCCAATATAGTCTTTCTAGAAATTTGTACCAAAAGATGAATTTGAGCAGAACTGTTTAATCATGCTACAAAACCTCTGTATATTTACCTGTTCTTTCACCAACATGAACACCCTTTTATTAAAGAACAGCCTCACTAAAAGCACCTAAGATTGGTGGTCTTCTGTTTACTAAAAAAAAATTACTGAAAGGCTTGGGAAAGTGCAGCCCTGCTGTTCATGTCAACATTCCACCCCTTCTACTTTTCCCAAGGTCTCAGGCAGAAAATCCTTTTTTTTTTTGTTCTTATCAGTTCAAACAAGAACAATGAATTCCTCAAGCCCACAAGAATGTGACAAGGTGCCAACAAAGCCAACCAGGAAGGTGATGTATGGTCTATAGGCTGTAGCAGCTCTAATAAATCACTTCTCAATCTAGCACTGCAAGGAATGAGTTCAAGCAACTTGCAGCCCACATTTCTGTTTCTCCACTAGAGATTTCTTTCACCTGCCATCATCCAAAGAAAACCAGTAATAATGATAATTACATCTGTATAGCAGGAGTGCAATGAGTTTTAAGTCAAGCAAAACTGATTAATTTTCAAATTTCCATTTTTGAATATGCTGAAAGATTTTTCACCAGGATCAACTTGACAAACAAATCTATATAATTCATGAATTTTTTTAACACTTTAGTTTCAGAATATATGATGTTCCTTCTTTAAGAATTTCCTGAGATGTACTATAACAATCACTTTCATTTCCAAGAAGTAACTTTGGCAGATTGTGAATCTCATTATATAGACTGCTGAAAAAATAATGACTAGGGCCATTCATCCATTAGAAAGTTCTCAACTGACAGATTGCAGAATGCCTTTATTTTCTATTATACATTGAAAAAACTTTTAAGTCTTGTGCAGAAAATTACAAAACAGGTTGGATTTCTAGGAAAGACCATTAGCACACAGTGAAATTGTTCACTAATTCACTTTTTTGCATTCACTGAAAAAAAGTTTAGTATAGCTAGGAAAAGAGGAATGGGTGGTATGAAGTTATTTTCCATCCCATGCCTGAAATTTCACTTTGGAACACTCAGTAGATGGATTTCATTCACTTAGTGAATGGGTTTTTCTCACATACCTTAAAAGAGAGACATCTCATATGAGGACAAAACTAAGAAGTTGCATGAAGGCCTCATATCACACTGATAATCAGGTGCACAGTGAAAGAGAGCAGAGTGTCTGTCTATCAGGTTATGTCTCATATCTGCCAAGTATGATAAAACATGGCAGATTCCATAAGCAAAAAAATGGCTAAGTAAATATTAACTATGAATATGGGAACTATCTAGGTGCTGTTTCTGATACAACTTTATTTCTTACCTGTGCTATAAGGATGCATTACAGAGGTTGTTAAACATTTTTCTTAAGCAGAAAAACGATCTGTCATAAAACTAGATTTACCAATAATCTCTATACACCAGCCTTCTCACTCTGGTGCTCTCAGATGTGATGGACTACAATTCCAGAATTCTGGAAGGACACCCAGTTGTGGAAGACAGTGCTAATGTTTCCAAAATTTTATAAAATTACTTTGATTAACATTTATTTATTTATAAAATTTAAACCTCATTTTCTATTTATTCCAATATTCAAAATGATACAAGGTCAGCATTGTGAACAATTGTTCCATTAGAACCTATTTTTCTTATTACTTCATAAAAAATAAAATGCTTCTTTATCTGAAGTCTGGAATTTAACCTATTATTATGTTAAATTCCGTTTACTATCATTCAAACATATTGAGACATACATTCTCATTTCAGTGATGCACCCTATTTATATACTTAAAAAGCCTATGCGCAAATGCTATGCTAATGAAGAATAAGCAAAACAGAATTCTTTCTTCCACCCCACCCCATCCCATGATTCCTACATGACCTAAACATGTAATTCTTGAACAGGCAAAGGCATGCTTTGGAGTTTGAATGATAACATTGTATGATACATCTAAAGGATGTATAATAGAAGACTTGCCAATTAGCTTTTCTTTGAACAAAAAACATTCTGAAACCAGTTCTAAGTGGCAGAATCAAATATTGAAATTTAATTTAATTGAAATTTTGGATTTTAGCTCAACGAACATCTTTTGTTGCTTCAATACAAAAGTAAAACAGAAAAAAAAATCGTTTACAGCAATGTTATAGCATACTATTTATCCAGAAACTCAGTTATAACTTTAGTATCATCAAGTTATAAACTCAGATGTCAATGTTACATTTAATTAAGTTGTCCTAATCATTTGTCTCATACATTCTTGAAAAAAATTAAACCTTGTAACCTAAGTTTACCATATCATCTGTCCTTATTGCTATGCTTAGGAGCACGGGAGAGTGCAAGAGAAGCCAGAGGCTGCTAACAGGAGTCTCTCTGAAATCAAAGTCTCCAATACATCCGCTTTTCTTAGAAAATTCAATGCAAGCAGCTATATGAAAAGCACCTATCCCCTTAGTATAAGGTAATGTATAGGCATCAATCCTTTATTTTAATTCTCTATTTTTTTCCTTTTTATTAATATTTTATAAATAAAATATTTATAATAAGTATTTTCAATACAGTTATGTTTATATAATATGATTAAAGATCATTGACATTCTATTATTTAAATAGCTTACAACAGTATTTCTCAACCTTGGCAACTTGAAGATGTGTGGATGTTCCTGAGTTCTGAATTAAACTGAATTCAACACTGAATAATAGGATTTCAGTTCATGAAAGCTATTTAAGAAGTCCCCTTAAAAAAAAGACATTCCAGGTGTTTTGATGCCTACTATAATGATCTAAAAGTTGAGATCTTCCATTTGGAACCCACACAGTTTTCTGCAACATATTCCAATGAATGTGTTCTTATTTTCATATCTGTAGCCAATGAAATCATATCTGTAGCCAATGAAAACAGTCTAAGGGACATTAAACATATGCACGTACCAAAAAGCCCTCACTGAAATAAAATAAAAGATCTAATATACAATTGATAAAAGCCAGGAAATTCAAAGGTATAGGAAGACTTTCATAGCGGGGAAAATTTTCAAATATATTAGACTCCAGCATAAATTCACTTCCTTTTCACATGGATGTCATCAAGGCATTCCAGACACAAAAGAATACTGTACATCCACTCAGGATGGAACACCCTTGAGTTAATAGATTTAAACCAAAGGCAAATGCAGTATGGGGCAATTAAAACATTTTCCAGCTAATTAAACAATTATTTTTAAAAGAAGTAATTTTTCAAGAGCCATTTTTCATCCGTTACTTCTCCTGTTTTCACAAGAATCATTCATGATTACATTTTAAAAATGAACATGCTGTAATAACAGGTTGTCAATCATTTAACAATTAAAATGAAAGCAATGCTATGAATGTGCCTCCTGACAACTTCGTAAGCATAGCCATGCCATTTTCTTGGAAACAACATAAAAGTGGTTTGCCACTGCCTTTTTCCAAGATTTTTTTTACTTCCCAGTCCAGCCTACAGACCTAGAATTCCTTGGTGTCTCCCATCCAAGGGTCCAACCCACCTGTTTTCCAAGCCCAAACACGTTTGATCAGGTGCCCCTTATAAACTGAAAATAAAGAGTGAAATCCATCACCACCGTAGTGGAAATTCTCTCATGTAAGAGGATTTTATTCATCTTCTGTTCTCATTTCAGACTGCTGCACAGTTCTATCACTGAAAAGATCTTATTAAGTAAGATCTTTCATTACAATCCAATACAACCACACTGCTCTTAGAAAAGCAACTTTACTATGTAAGTCAGTGCCTGCACCCACACAGCACACCAAGCCAAAACTCACAGTTTATTAATCACAGTGTCTGGATTCACACAATACTAAAGCAGAAGCTAAGAAACCACATTGCAGTCTAGGATTATGTCTGAATTAATCACAGGATCTTTGGACAAATCTTTTTCTTTGTCTAAAATTAGTGTCCAAACATAGATGTTTCGTAAGATTATCTTCTGGAACATTAATCAGAAATAAAATAATTAGAGAGTTGAAAAGGGTCATTTAGCCCATTAAGTCCAGCCCCCTACTAAATGCAGGAATCCAAATTAAAATGTCCATCACACACAACTCTCTAGCCTCCACATAACACATTCAGTGAAGGGGACCATGCCACCTCCCTGAATCACTGGTTCCATTATCAAACTGCTCTTACCATTAGGAAGAAGTTCCCAACAATACATTAGAATCTGCCATCTTGTAAGTTAAATTCATTATTCTGCGTCCTATTTTCTAGGGCAACACAGTGCAAATCTAGGTTTTCTTTTAGGCGACACCTTTTCAAGTACTGAAAGGCTACCGAGTTTTCCTCAGTCGTCTCTTTTCAGAATTAAACATTCTCACTCCCTTTTAAAGAGTTTAGTTTCTAGCCCTCCAATCATTCTCGTTGCCCTTTTCTGATATTTTATAATAAAATGACATCTTACCAAAGCAGAATAAAGAGATATTATTACTTCCCTGACTTGGAAACCGTACTTCTGATGCAACCAAAAGTGGTATTTGCCTTTTGCTGTTGCTGTTGCAACCACAAAAAGATCCAGGACTGAATCTCATTCAATACCTTTCTCCAGTCCGATAAGGAATTGTTGAGCAATCTTTGAATATAATTTTGAACCCAGCTATGTATTCACTTATGCCAATGTTTAGTTAAGTTTTCTGAATAAATCTAATGGGATATTCTGTTAAATGTGAAATCAAGATAGCAAGAGCTATCAAGAGCTAGCAGATCAAATGAGGACTGTTCCCCTATTTTTATATACTGTTGTTGTTGTTATTAAATTTAGGTGCAATTTTTGTTATATTATTTTAATAGCCCACATTGTAATTTACTGTGCATTTTTATAGTTTTAGTATAAAAGAATTTTTATATATGGATCAATATTATATATAATGATCTTAATACTGTATGTTAGTAATGTTACCTTGTATATCCTATGTTATATTTTATATCTCATAGATTATATCAGCCTTTCTCAACTTTTTGACCCTGGAGGCACCCCTGAAATATTTTTCAGGCCTCAGGAACCCCTGTACATTCAGGCTCAAATATAGGCCACAAGTTACGAAATTATTATATTTGTTTCATGTGTAGGCCTATATGCATTAACAGTGTTCTTAAACTAAAAATAAAGAATGAAACTTACCTCTTTAATGTGAAGTTGCCCAAATATGTAATAATTTTTTAAATAAATCGTGATCTCCCCAGGAACCCCTAGGGACCTCTCACGGAACCCTAGGGTGCCACGGAACCCTGGTTGAGAAACCCTGAATTATATTATTGGAATGAACAAAATTCTTAATATTTTTATGTCATCTTAAGCTGGTCTATGACTACCATACAGATTTGAAATCATGAAATATTAAATCCATAGCATTCCCACAATCTACTAAAGAAATTACTTCATCAGAAAATGTGATAAAGTCATTTTAGCCTAGCTTGTTTTTTTGGCAAATCCAGGCTGATTTCTGGTAATTACTGCATTGTTTTCAGATGCTTACAGATAATTCATTTTGCAATCTGCTATAAAATATTTCCATATATCAGTGCCATATAGATTGATCTGTAGTTCACTGGACCTTCTTTTTTGAAGATAGGAACAAATTTGCCTTCCTCTGATAAACTGGCACTTCAAACCATTTTTCAGTTTCTCAAAGGTTTGGTCAGTCAATCAGCAAGTTCTTGGTGACCTCTCCCTTTCCCTACCTCCTATGTATTTTTTGTTTGTTTGTTGTTTTCATTTCTTCAGTAAGCTTTCTATGTTATACCATGGGCTTCTTCTGATATTCTCCATTTTTTCTTCACCGAAATTGTCTGCAGTGTATTTTAGTACACCCTGTCAAAGGAGTTCTCATCTGAGTTTCTTTCTGTATTAGTTTCTCCTGCCTTAGTATTCAACTTTTAATTGCTCTGTTTATTAAAATCGATGTTTTCTTAAGTTCCTGTTTCAAATTTTATTACAGTCAGCTTTAGTTTACTTTAAAATTAAGAACTCCATCACTTTCCCCCAAATATTTTTCTACTTCCACTTCCACTGTATCTGTATTATACAATCACTAACTAACATTAAGGCACAAATAACTGATCCTAATGTACGTTCCTCTATCCTTTGAAGAAGAAAGTTGTCAGCAATTTATAATCAGGAATTTCCTAGAAGAATCATGCTTGAAAGAGTTTGTCTTACAACAGAAACTAGGAAAATTAAAGTTCCCTCTTGCAGTATTTCATGCCTCTTTGAAAGATCTTCAATTTCCTTTGGAAAGCATTATTCATGCCTTCTTCTGGGTTCAACACATCTTTTTCCAAAAGTCATCCAAATAACTCAGTCCATGGTCCCAGAAACCAAATCTTTCCCATCAACATTATTGACATAGCTAGTAATTCACCTGCAGGACTCTGTTCTCCTTATAATCATCTTTCAGGGATTGCAAATAGAGATATAAATGCCACCTAGATTCCCATATTCTCAAACTTCCTTCTTAAGTCTATGGTGATAGAGTTGTATCAACTTTTGGCCGCAGATTAGCAAAGGGGAATAACAGTGCACTTCATAAGTCTTTCTGTTACATTCTTCATCTATGCTCCTTGCAAACAGCACACTTTAGAAGCCAATGGGTGAGGTACGCATATGTTTATTTCTGCTTTTAGCAGCGAGCTGTCAACTTCCAGAACTGTTCTCTTAATCTTCTTGCAGGGCCTATCTGCATGCTATTTGCCTTCAGGGATTCACTGTCCTGTATTATTATTATTACTACTACTACTACTACTGCTATCTTCCTCCTCCTCTTCCTCCTCCCCAGTGCTCAAGAGTCTATTTCTTGGGCTGAAAGTGGATTCTGAATTCTAACAGGACTGAATACCTTCTGCTTGTTCCTGGCTGTCACGCTCATCAACTGAGCTTGCTCCTTTGTTTGATTCTTTTCCTTTTGGACAGTTGTTTCCTCTGTCAGATCCTGTTGTAGTGCTTCAGTTGTTTGATCTGATACAGCTTTATCCTTTCTTGTGAGCTGAAGTGTGGCACTTGCTGCACCAATCCTCTGACTTTATCTTAAGAGAGGAGATCACAGTCACTTTGCAGCATTATCTCTGAGTATACGTATAGCCAGATCTTAACCGCAGTGTATGCAGTCCAGTCAACAACTTCAGCATGAAATCTTTAAAATAAATTTGACAAGAATAAGGTGCATTCAATATGTGGAAATAACTCTGTTGCACCCAATTCTTCTACAAATAGTTTAGCTGCTTCTTTTATTCTGGATTTTTAATGAGCTGATGCATTATATTTTCATTTATATAAGTTCCTAGTAGATGTATGTAAAACCAGCCCCCCAGAATGGATTTTTTCATCAACATGTCACAATACAGGATGAATGAGTTTAAATGAATGCAAAGAAAGTTTCAAAGACATGTTAACACAAAGAAACTTAGTTAAGATTATAAAGGCAAAAATCCCTTTGGTTTGTGTTAGAACTTGAAAGGGGTCCCAGCTCATCTTGATTAAATTAACTGATGTTCCAATCAAACTCCATACTAAGTCTGCAAGTTCTATCTTTCAAATTTGTATAAATTATGTAGCAACAGACACAAACGTCTAGGCTGATACACCAATAATTTTAATGTTTCATTTTGCAGAAACAAACTAGCTGAAATGTCGAAGATTCTGGAATGGACCTGCTCTTAATTTTTATATTTTATCAAGCAGTTGGTCTGCATATGAAATACTGAATTAGAATGTAATCAATGGGGCAAGAAGTAATAACACTACAGCAAATGTACCAACATTTATTAGAGAACAAGTCAGGACTATAATGCTGGGGTGGGGGGGAATGAACTCTTTCCTATAGCATCATTTCCCCAATGACAATTCTCTGCCCAAACTATTGACACAGTTACCCATAGTTGGAAACTGGCTGTCAGTTGAAAGAACCAGAGAGAACCGAGGAACTGGAGGCGGTTTTTCAAGGTATGTCAGTGGAAAGGGCCTTGCTCCCTTTCCTTAGAAATGGGCTGCAGTTTTGAGGTAGAACACATACTTTGCATGCAAGAGGTTCCAGTTTCATGCTCTAACATATTCAGGTACAGCTGAGAAAGACTTTTCATAAACTGCACAACTGCTCCAGTCAACATAGCTGCGCTAGACTGACTTACAGGAGCCTGCTTCATTTGGTCAGCTATAGTACAACTTCCTCTGTTATTATAACATGCAAAACACCTGGCTGCTAGTAGGAGTTGAGAGGGAAGGAGATGAATAGATAAATTAGGCCAGTGGGAGTGGCCTTGCTCTCCATATTGTGTTCCACTATCACAGTACAGAAGGACTGACAACTGAGACAGCTCTTGACCATCCTTCAGGAGACCACCAACAAACAAGCACTGAAATACCACAGCTCTAACAGTCCTATCTTTTAAAGGTGTTATAGATGTTATAGATGTCCATGATACAAGACAGCCAGTCAGTTGCTACACTATTTGTATTATCAAAGAACATTCAAGCAGTATGATAACATATTACATTTGAAAGAAACAAGATTTTTAAAAAAATGACTGGGACCGTCACCCTGAAATGGTAAAGATGCATACAAGATGTATTTTAAAACACACAGAGCTGAGATGTTTCACATTATTTAGTAAGTAATAGTCTGTACAAGGGTGGGCTACAAAAATTAATACTGCTTAGTTGTAAAAACTAGAATATAAGTATTTTTCATGCAGGACATATAGTCTGTGTACCTATTACTTTTAAATGCTTTTAAGATTAAAAAAGAAAAAAGTTTCATTTGGTGAAATAGGAATTAATATGTGCATGCCAATGCTATTCCATGAAAGATATAAAATGAATCTACTCTATAAACACAGTAAATTCTGTAATTTAGTTGTTTAGAGGAAAATAATGAAACCTATCCAAAGCTACAACCTCTTATTTCTAAACATATTCTTCCCACTTTACTTATTTTTCCAGAGAAGAATCTCAAATGTGTTCTCCCTAGAAGGATGATTTTAGCACTATGGAAGAAATATGAAAAAAAAATCCTAATTCAGTTGATCAAGATCAAAGATGAAGAGAAAAGAGTAATAAGGAGAGAAAATAATAATAAATTTTTATTCTAATCAGTTTGGGAAAAGGGTATGTACAAGCAAACCCTTATAATCTTCGTCCTGCTGTTCCCTATCATATATCAGCAATATTGGACAAAAATAAGTTAAGCAGGCTATTCTGATACTGGGAAAGATATGTGATTAGATTGTAACCCAGCCTTAGTTCTTTCTATCAAAATCTAACAGAACTAAATGAGCTGCAGAGATTGAAAATTAACATCTCTGAAAATAACAGTAAGATTTAAAAAGTATTTTTACTACATCCTATGCTGCAGCTGAAGAATCCAAGGGAATAATGAAAAAGTTAGAATGCTAGCTAATCACTGCTGATCATTAATACTAGTATTAACTTTTAAAGCCAGTTTGGTGTAGTGGTTAAGGCATCAGGCTAGAAACCAGGAGACTGTGAGTTCTAGTCCCACCTCAGATACTAAAGCCAACTGGGTGTCCTTGAGCCTGTCACTCTCTCTCAGCCCCAGTAAGGAGGCAATGGCAAACTGCTACTATTAACTTTAACAGCAACTGTCAAAGAAGAGCTTGTAACAAGAAAACATTGTAATACTTTTAATAATTCCAAAGAGCTAATCTACTCAAATACTTATTTAAAAATAATACAACAGCATGATTGTGTAGGGAAATTCTGTATTAAACTGAGTAGTTCATGAAGGATTTCTAAGATTTTTTTTATCTTCTTTTTTTTTTTTTGAAAGCTGGCTATATTATTACAGCAGGCCTTTGGCAAGTACAACTGACACTCGTTCTTCCTTTTCTTGCTCCCCTGCAGGTTTGTTTCTCTGCCATCTTTATTCTTTTGTTTTGTGCTGCTTTGGTGTTTTTGTATTGTTGTTTTTAAATGTTTTCAACAATTTGTAAACTACACAGAGTTGCTGGGAGCCAGGCAGCATATAATAATAATAATTATTATTATACAGAAGAGCTTGGCTGTATCTTTGCATAGCTTGATAAATGCCATCACTTCTCCGTAACTTCTCGGTATGAACCAAAATAACTACAAATAACTACAGGACTCCTACATTATGCTTGTTCCAGAGAGGAACTTCTTCATCTAAGACTGCAACAAACAGTTAAACGTTATTTTGAAAACTAGGCTGTTATCAAACATCACTGTAGGTGTGAGCCTATGCTATGTAAGGATTAAGAAAATGCACTAAGGCCAGGAAAATGCAGATCCCAGTGCCCACTTGGACCTCACTTGGGTGATTTGGGCCAGTCACTACACTACTTTATATGACTGTTGAGGTGAGAATAAAGAGGACAGTCCCATTCCATGTGTGTTATCTTACCTCTAGAACACAAGCACATAGTTTTTTTCAGGCTGAGAGTTGTGCTTCCCCTTTGAGTAACGTGCCAGGGCTGCACTCTGAACAAAAAAAATAGATTGGCTAGGGAAAAACTAGATGAGATTTAGCCTAATTTTAATTAGTTTTATATACACATTTTTAAACGTATGGTAAATATGATCAGTAAGTAAAAAGAGCAATAGCTGAAGTCTTGGCAGAGAGCCTAACGATAACTGGAGTCTACACCTTAACATATACATTCTTACTCCTCCTCCCAGTGATTTGCAACTCTCAGGCTCAACATGGAAGAAAAATCACACCCCTTTGACTATGTGTACCCTCACTGCCTGTCCCACTAACATTTTATCTGGTATCCTAAAGAAATTCAGAGCCATAAGCTCCTCTTCATTCTATGAAAGGGTAAGGGAA
Organism: Candoia aspera; assembly: GCF_035149785.1. NCBI lineage: Eukaryota > Metazoa > Chordata > Lepidosauria > Squamata > Candoiidae > Candoia > Candoia aspera. Next base: position 47,412,796 of record NC_086159.1, read on the forward strand.
CAGTGGAGCTGTTACATGCCTGCTGGGATGTTATTTTACACCTACTCACACTGCCTGGACAGAGGCAATAGTTTGTGTTGCAACAGACGGTATCGTGACAGGAAAGGCACTGGCATGGCTGATATGCTCTGGAATCAAGCGCCCACTAAACAAAATTCTGAACCCTACTGATAGGATGCATGTGAGAGAATGAACCTGTACTAAAGCGTATTCCATGCATTTGCTCTATTCCTGCGTTAAAAATTACACAATGATTTCTTCTGCTGTGGAAGACATAGGCCTTGTTTCAGAGACTGGCCTGAAAGCCCAAGTTCACTCTGGTTAAGCCAACCTTTTCTGAGGCAGCCCAAGGAGAATAAATCATATAAATTACTGAGTTGTTTGGTATAAGTTGCTCAGCATTGAGGCAGAGTTGTCCCTGGACATTATGGAAAGAAACAAAAGAGTTTTGTTTATTAACCTTATCTTTGCATACACTGTGTTTGAATTTTATCCTCTTTCATAATCACTTTCCGATGCCTGATAAACCACTCTTTAACCTTTGTAACTGAATTACCCAACGAACTATCTCAGAGTAACCCTTCTTTTTTCTCTTTTTTTAAAAGCAAGAGCTGAGCTTCATTCATGCTGATAAGACTCACACAACTCTTCTCAATAAATAGAAGAAAAGTCTCTGAGCAAACTAGAGTCTAAAGTTAGGAAGCCATGGTCACTCTTCACGAGTCTTCTTTCAACACTTTCATTCAGCAGTGCTTGCAGTTTTCAGAGGCCCAGGCAAAAAGCCATTAGTTAGCTCCCACAGCACACTTTATGGACCTATATTTACACATACACTGACATGCACACAGTCTAGTATCTATTACCACAGACTCATTCCACTACTTGTTCTCTTCTCTGAAGAGGTAACAAGAAATCCAGTCCTTTCCTCCCACTACCAATGCCATAGCCACAGAGATGAGCAACCTTTGGCCAAAGGGCTCCAAGAAAGCAAGGGCATGGTTGATGCAATGTCAGACACAGAACTGCTGCACTCCTTTACTACAAGAAGAGACATCTATCCATTATCATCTTTCCTAATCTGCTCTGCCCAAATGGGTTTGGATTACAGATCCTGGGGTTCCCAGCCAGTATGATTAACAAACTTCTGGTAGATATGATACAACACACCCAGAAGATGCAAAATTGGGCAAGGTTACCCTTCAAATATAGAGAAGGTGTATGCATACAGCCTACCAGGAAGAGAGGAGAGGAATTACTCCAAGCTGTGTGGCTACCACTCTCTCCTCCATTTTAGATTTTGCTGTCTGCAGCATTCTGGGGTCTGCCACCTGCAGGGCCACTAGGCTATGGTATGAATCCTGGCAATTAACTAACTATATCAGTCATTAATGCCAGTTCAGGATCTGCTAGGAGATAAATTAAATAGAAAATGGCAATGAATTCAAACAAATAAAACTGAGATAACCATTTTCATTAATGCCATGTTTTGGGGATGAAATAGTCATACTTTTAAATGTACAGTAGTACTTACCCATTTCCTGGGCCGGCCTCTTGGTCGTTTTTCTCCAGTGGCTTCTGCTTTCTGTAAAAACAAAGATACATGCTATAGATCCAAATTATTTGTAATTACATTATTAGACAATCCTGGGGTTTGGGTAAATAGTGCATACTTCCTGCAACAGTGTTCATTTTATTTATCTACTGATTAGATGGGAGCCACCAAGAAAAAAAATGCTATTATCTATCTTACTCTTTCTCCCCCACCCCCATTCTCTCTCTTTCTCCCTTATGGAGAAATGCTGCACCCATCCTTTCATAAAACAGAATGAAAAGTTCATTGTTTAAGGAAGGAAATGGCTTTTTAAAAAATGATAGACTATTCACTGTGATCTTCATGTGTCTAGACTATTGATAAGAACGTATGGAAAGCAAATCAACATTCTTGACAAAAACTATCTTCGGATGTATCTGTTTAAAGAACTTTTCTTTGTTTGTGGGCCAAAACAAACTCAAAATGTTAGCAATGACTGCTAACATAAAAAAGCTGGGGCTAGAGGAATGTAGGAAGATCAGGAAACATAGACTCTATACATAAATTGAATGCTAGACTATTCAGTGCATACTCAAAAGATACATTTATTTAAAAAGTTATTTTATCCATCTTCATCCTCTCCAATTCTAGACATGTTTTTGGTGCTAAGTATTAAGTATAGTTTACATCACACAAATATAAGAACATAATATGAAATTAAATTCTTTAATGAATTTAATTGAATAAATATATCTTGTATGAGCACCCTATTTTTTCTTTACCTTTGCCAATCCATTTGCAAAACTGGATAAAAAACAATTAAAAATGTTGAATACTTACACCATTTATATCCAACAATATACAGTATACTATTATTCAGAAGGAAATTTCCCTGAATAGGTTAACATATTGTGCAAAACTATATCTATTATTTGTTGAATAAGCCTTATAGCTGGGTTCACATATAACACAATCACATAAGCCATGATTTAACTTCTATACTAGATGGCTTGCTTAGCTGTAATTAAATAAATAACGATTTGCTGGGTTCATATAAATTCTAAGCCAGAAACCAAGTTTTATAAATCACAGTGGTTTGATTGATAATATACCAAAGCAAAAACTAACTAATCACATCATGGCTTAAGGCAATATGTGAAGCCACCTCCTGACTACTATGATAATCCTTAAATGTTCACAGGACTGCAGCCTAAGATTTAAGAAGCACTTCCCTTGCATTACTTTAATAAAATTTACAGCAGCCCTATAAGTTAATATTATTGATACTACAATATTAACTATAGTGTTAAAACGAAGAGGGTAGTAAGATGCAGTTAAGTAACAATGACTTGCATAAGGACATTACACAAATGGTAAAGCAGAATATAAAAGGTCAGTCCACAAAGGAGTAGAAAAGAAACAAGGCAAAGTTCCCAGCATAATCTTAAGCAATCCATAGATGGAGCCATAGGCAGTAGTACCTACATTACAGTACGCTATTCTTAATTTAGGGCTGAGCTGCAAAAAATCTGAACAATCACTAGATGGCAGCAAAGTTAAGCCCTTTTTTACCATTCTGATTTACTATTACCTGCATTATAAGTGAACATTTCAAGTTAGAATATTAAATGTATGATTGTATCGTTATAATTAAATACAGTGTTTGCCATATTTATATTCTTAAATATGAACAACCAGGCAAACCAGGAACTGGCAAAGCTAGCCTCCCATTTTGTATAACCTCCATCTATGTAGCAAAAGATACAGTATGGTAAACCGCATGCCAAAAAAAAAAAAAAACTTAAAAACACCTAAATTTTCAAAACCAAAAGAGTGTATTAGACTTTATATTGTTTTCTCCTTTAGCTACTAAAACCTTCTAAGGCATTCTATAGTTACCTATTTTCTTCTTAGGTGGAAGATTTAAAATTTTATGCCCTTTTCAGCTACGCTTAAAACCAGTTATTACACATCTCACAAACTTAGGCTTTAAGGAAGTCTATGCCTATTTTTCTGTTTTAGTACTTTATCACTCCATTCTATCAGTTCCTTACTTATAATCTTTCTACATGACTATGCCTTGGAAAGGGAATTCTGATACAAGATAGGAAAATATGGCAGCAGTTTTCTACTATTCCTTGACATTATAAATGTAGGTAAATATCTATATCACATTATAGGGAAGAAACATGTGAAAATGTAACATTCACAATATTAGAAGACAAAATATCATTTAAAATGTGCTAAAAAAAACCTTCTGTTCAATCATAAATATCAGTTCATAGTGTAAATGTCATTTTCTTAAGATACCATCTTCAAACAACTCTTTCTGCATAAGGAAATATATCTGTATTAAGAGTTTATCACTTGAAATCCAGTGGATGTTGTCTAAAATATTCCAGTAATCACTCCTCTTTCACTAGGGATCCAATTTTCTAGACATGGTGTCTAGAATCAAGTTAGGCAGAAGATTAATCCTGAAAACATTTTGATGGAACTTCTCAGTTTCTAGTGAAAATCTGAATTATTACCTATTACTCCCTTCTATATAATATGGAAGAATATGTATATGGAAGTTGATATTAAATACATAATGTGATATCACCCTCAAAATTTCAAGGCTATCTTGGAGGACAGTTCCAAAAATCTGAAAGACCAGTAGATGGTAGCGAAGAGAAAGAGAAAACACTGCTCCCATCTAGTTATCAGCTGGATTTTTGCAGCCCAGATTTGATTGCCGATCCTGGACTATCCTAGATTATTCCTGTATATTTCTATGAGAAGCCCTCATTTATATAATATTTTTGTTCTTGTTTTCATTTCTTTTTTATCTTTTTTCCCCAATTTATTTTTTCATTCTGTTTAATTAAAGGCACAACAATCTTTATTATTCCATTCATGTATAAAAATTTGAAATTAGTTATATATGGTTGGTTGGTAAATTCAAACTTTGAATTCTGATATAAATGGCATCTTTCAAACTAATATGCAGTTAACTATTCACCATTTTTCACATTTGATATGTATTCTAAGCTCAAAATAAAAGTTTTAAATCCATTTTGAACACTCCTTCTGGGAGAAATATATACATAATACACACACACACATTTATACAGCAACTTTAAAGAATCACATAAAAGCAGATATGGGCAAACTAAAAGTGACAAGGACATAAGGACAGTCTACACCCATCCATCCATAATTTTAGGTTTTTCAGTCTGAAGAGTCAGTTCAGATAATCACTGCATCCTCTGCATTTTAGTACAATTGGTAACCCCTAAATTACTATTTTCCAGCACTGGTTTGCTTGTACAATCAAGTTAGCGTTGCTGGAGATGTAAGGTGTTGGTTTGTGAGAACAATGTTTATTTTCTGTAAATGCAGAAGTGGTGACCTTACAGGGAAAATCCTGAAATATCTAGACCTTTTAAGTAAAAAAAGAAATAGTCAAACCACTTGGTCTTCCCAGTGAAGAAAAAGTTGTTATTTAATTTCCAGTGAAAAAAATTGCAGAAGGAAACACAAGCAAGACTAGATGCTATGTCAGCCTAAGACTGCTTGTAAAGCCAGGTACCTTTGAGAGAAGAGGAATGTAATGACAAATCTAACAGTGCTACATTGCATTCCATTACTGTGACAAATGCTGATGTTAAAAATCAAATCAGTTGCTTTACATTATGAAGACAGACAGCTAATCCAAGTCTCTCTGATTCACACAAATGGGAAACTAAAATGCTACAACCTCACTTCAGGGCAGCAACTGGATATACTGAATTAATCTACAGTAATTCAATACAGATATTCTCATAAACATCTAAAATATCTAAAGATGTTATTTCAAATCAGAGATAATTCACCTGACCCAACCCCATCTTATATTTTCATGTAAGTTAAAGCAAATTTAACTTACATGACGGTGCATGTGCTTTTAAAAATAAGTAATACATATATTTTCCAGAGTGATAGTTGTATCACTCTTTTGCACAAAAGTCCTGAGAATCTCCTTGAAGAGTCAAAACCAACTTCTCCAAGTATGATGTGTTCATCTATCTTCAGAGATCTTTGGAGCTTCACTCTAGCTAACAATTAAAAAAATGACTGTTATCGTACCATGACTGAAAAATACAATTCTCTAAAGAGAGAGAGAGAATTTGGTCATCCTAGAATGTTTCCCCTAAAATAATCATAACAGCAATTTCCTACCACCGAATAGTGTCTCGGTGAAAAACTCCTTTGATTACAGGATGTAGTTTTCAGATCAGACTTTATTCAGAGGGATAAGAAAGACAATGATATATTCCAGTTCAAAAATACAATAAACCAAGACAAAGATTTCACAACAGAGTTTTAGAATCTTTCCAGCAATCCTATTGGTGTTACTTGACAGTAAGTCCCAATGAGTTCATTGAGCTTTATTCCCAAGTAAGGATAGATACAGCTACAGTCAATACAAATGTTCTTAAGGGTACATTAAGAGGAACAAACATCCAAATAAGTATTCTTTACATATATGTATATTTCTGCAGTCATGGCATTATTACACAGCTCATTTATATAACAGTGTAAATCAACAGAGGATGACTTCAAGCAAAGCAACTAGGCAGGCAAAAGTGTTCAGATTTTTTTCAATTCTCCCTTGAGTATGATCTCAAGGCAAAGATCCTACTTTCATAGGGGAAACCTCAAGCCAACCTCAGAATGCTCCAAACCTCAGAATGCTCCAAACTTCAAACCTCTTTGAACAAAAAACTTACACTACTGCTGCAGAATCATTTTCCCCAACACTGCCAAGCATAAACTGCATAACCTCAAGGGAAAATTTTTACCGTCTCTTATCAAGAATATAGCTTAGGATCAGAGATAAAGAAGCATTTCAGAAAGTGTATGTGGTTAAAGCCCACTGAAGTATCACTGAAGACATTTCACTAGCAAAATATGAAAAAATCCCCTTTTTGATTGCAAGTGTATTAGCACTAGGCCATCAACACTTCTTCAGTCACGTCCAAAGTTCTCTCAAATTTTTAACTGTTACAGTTCCATGAATCACTTTTCAGGTACTAAGAGGTACATCTTCTTCAAAGGTTTAGTCACACATTATAACAGTAACTGTGACACTGTATATCTTTTTTAACTTGCAGGCTGCCTAGAGTCACTTATATAGTGAGATGGGCAGCGTACAAATTTAATAAATAAATACCTGCATACCCAATTCACTGTGTTGTCTATATTATCATCCTGATGAGTTACATCATCACATGTGGCTGAACTAGGTGACGCCTGACTTCACTCAATATGCAACCTACTTTCCCATTCACAGCAGAAAGGAAAGAGGAAAAGAATCTTAATTAGATATACAGTTTATGTTTTTCTTTTGGAAGCAAACAAGATCTGATTGACATCCTTTTAAATGATTCATAATTCTCCTACAAAGATTTAGTCTAAATAATATTTGAGGTGAATCACCTGAGGAAAGAAAATAACTGCCATTTGAGATCCTCTACAACTCTACAACTGTAAACTCAGTAGGATGACATGAAAATATTTTGTATGAGTCACTTCCACAGGCATACCGCCTCAAGCTTCAGAATCATGGTAAGGAAGCATACTGTATTCCATTCCTCCCTATAAAAGTAAAATCTGCCTCTTACTCGTAAGTTACTGAGAAAAGAGCAGGCAACAGAGCACAACAGCACTACCAAAAGACTACCAATCACAGTCAAGCTGGCATGCAGAGAGTGCTGCCTGCACCGATTCATACAAATCAGCATATGCTAAAGTAATCAAATCACTGCTTTAGCAGACATTGTTTGCCTTATATTTATTAGATTACATCTCTGACGACTTTCAATAACTATCACCAGTATGTGAATATAGTTATGAATTATGCACATGCCAAGGTAATCTCATTTCTTGTTTCACCATGTGCCAGACTCTGTAGTCCCACCATTTTCTATTTACCAACATGGTCACAGCTGTGGTGCAAAGTCATTTTTAAGGGCATACTCAAGATTAAGTATTGTTTAGTAAGTAACAGAGGAAGAACTAATATCTTAATAGAACCTCTCGATCAATCCTGGTGGCAGTCTACAACAAGCTGTAAATTACAGGCATTTCTTGGAAGTAAAGGAAACATGCTAACAAACACAGTTCTAGGAAGTACTTTACTATGGGAGAAAAAATCACTGTTCTAAATAAAATGATAGCTGGAGCAGCTAAAACCCTGCATCTTCTTTCACTCTATGTTTGCAAATTTGACCACAAAGGAGGGGATTGGTTTCTTTTCCTGCCCCAAGTATAAATAAATGGCGGTCTACATGCAGATGTGATCTATGCTTGCAAATTAGGCTTCTTCCTCAATGTCTCATTGTGGGTACTGTGGGTGATACTGTCTGAAGAATGGAAAAGACAATAATATGTTCAAGATATTCACACAGTTTAGGCTGTTTATCTTAACAGACCGGTGAATAAAAGGCATGTAGATATTTCAGAGACAATTGATATATATATGTATAATCTCCACATTTCCCATAGCACATTTCATTTTTTGATAGTTAATAAACAACTTATTTTCTAACAAACTACAATATAAGCTAGATTTATATTTTTAAAAGTAGGATGAATTTGATTTGTCATTTCATCTGACATGTACTTAAGTCCCATTAATGTCACAAGAACACACTTCCAAACAATTTGTAACATTATGCCCCAAATGTATATCTTCATTCCAAAAAACATCAACTGTATGTATTTTATCAGGCACAAACACAGAATATGAACTGTAACGCTAAATACCCAGAATAGGAACTATAAGATATCTACCCTTGTTTTAGAAGCTATCCACAGTTTTTCTTTAATATAAAGAAACAATATATTAAACAATTTTCCTCATTTCCAAGTATTTGAAAAATACATACATATATATATTCAAACAACATAAGAATTTGTTCAGTGACAGAAACATCTGAATCGGAACAGTACAAAGTACTTTCCTGTTTCCAATCATGTTTTATCTCTTACTTGATTCCTTTGTGGACTTAAAACTTAAAAAGAACTAATATTGCTACTGTTGTTTTAGAAAGCTCTGTTAATTATATATTCATTTAGTTGTGGGAATAGCCCACTGTTTTTATGGGCTATTCCCTGGAATTTGTGCAGCAGACATGAAACAAACTACTCATTAGGTCCTGCAGCATTTTTATGTATTGTCAAGTTTCACACTACTAATTTCCTAACAAGCTCAATTTGTTTTTAAATACCTCCCGGGCCCAATTTCTAAGTCTACCAGAAGCTGTGTAAGCTTTAAAAAAATGCAGCAAGAAATTTAAGATATACATCATTGAGCATTCCAGGACAATCCCAATAGATTCAATGGAATTTGCTCTAAAATATAACAAAGATCCACATCATTCTCATACATATACATATATAATCTATCTTGCCAACTGTAATATAGATTTTTAATTATGAAGTGTAAGAGTTCACAAGAGAACACCTTATCAATTAATCATGAGAGGCTTCTTTACTTGTCTCTGTGAATCCTAGCAGTATAAATTTATCTTGCATATTGTAAGCATAATACATTCAATTAGTTTACTTTGAGAAAGAAGCCACCTATTATTAACCATAAATTCTGACAACATTCCATTACCTACAGAATCCACTTTTATGATAAAATGATTTTAGCAGTGACAAGCCCTGCTTTCAAATCTAGGTTAGAAATAAACACGTATGTGTTTTAAAATTATTTAATAGCCATATCTCAGACCAATAAAAAGCTTACAGTTACAGATAATAATAATAATAATAATAAAAAAATTCCTAAGTATTCAATATATTATAAAGAATGTACAAGCTGTGTCATTTGATATGCAATGAAATTGCAAAGCAGGTTATAATTCTTACACGTTCAAAAGGACAAAGCACTTCTATAATTGATACATCTTTATGTATTTCAATTACAATTTTTTTCATTAGACTTTACAAGTTTGTGTTTTTATTAGCTGCTTTAACCATGGAAAGGCACAGTATAAATTAATTAAACAATACATATATACAGTTTTTTCCATTAGAGTGAAGAAACTGAATTCATATGTATATTCTTCTATAAAAACAAATCTATTTCCCCAATAGGAATGATTGGGATAGAGAACCATGCATATATCAGATTAATTATCTACATCTCAATATTCTTAGAAATGATGATTCTTCAAACATAGGCAACACCAGTCCTTTTATAAAGTAGACAATTAACTTACATAAAGAAAAACTTAACCGCCGGTATCTACTGTAAATTCAATAATATAATAATAATTATTGTAGAATACTTTTTTGAAGATTTTGGAAAATCTAGATATTTATGAGCAGAATCCATTTACAACTTCTTGCACAAAACTTGTTTCAATTATTAGAAGTTGATAGTAGAGCTGCCTCTTCTATAACTACCATTATATAGCTCCTGTGTTTCAAAGAACCACAGCATCTAGTAGATTGTGTATTTTTAATACAAAACTGATATCATTTGCAGAGTAAAATCATTCTATCCTACAATCAACAATTTTAAGAATAACATCTTAATAATAAAATAATCCTAAAAATGTAAGTTAATTAACATTTATGTCTATGCACAATCCTGAATGTATTTGTTCTGCAACTGAATCCAATAGAATCAATAGTTAGGAACACTCAGAGCTGATTTATTCTCCAAATTTATAAAACTTAAATGCTACTTGCTGAAAACAATGCTAACTGCTTACTATAAAGACTAGAAGGTTTGTGATATGGGGCAAATAGACTCGCTAACTGGGTTCACTTATCATGCTAAGCTATTATTTAAATAACCTGTAGTTTGTTGAACAAGCCATAATATCTGGGTTCACACATAACCCTAAGCCATACACAGTGGTTTAACAAAATCACAGAGACTGATTTCACACATCACACTGAACCAAAACCAAACATATTACATCAGCCTTTCTCAACCTTTTGACCCTGGAGTAACACTCGAAATATTTTTCAGGTGTTGGGGATCCCCTGCATGTTCTGGCTCAAATATAGGCCAGGAGTTACAAAATTATTATATTCGTTACACATGTAGGCCTGTGTATATGCATTAACAGTGTTCTTAAACTAAAAATAAAGAATGAAACTTACCTCTTTAATGTGAAGTGCCTAAATTTGAAATAATTCTTTAAATAAATAGTGATCTCCCAGGGAAGCCCTAGTGACCCCTCATGGAACTCTAGGGTTCCACAGAACCCTGGTTGAGAAAACCTGCCCTACATTATGGCTCAGCAGGATGTGTAAATCTATGTAGTCCAATTTCTGTTTCCATAGTGGCCAGCTAAGGACCTAAGGACAGTCTACAGCAGGACATGAGAACCCTCCAGAAATTATCATACAGTTTCTGATCCTAGAAAAAATATCGACACCTTTGAAATTGGTAGCCATGGATAACTGTGTCCTTAAGTAAATTCAGTCTTTTCCCACCTGGTGCCCTCCATATGTTTTGGAGGACTTGTTCCCAGCCTACAAGACAATGGTCATGAAATTCTGTAAAGGAATACAGAAGGCTGCTCTATTTTTTCTTTAAAGCTATTCACATTAGTGGTCATTGCCACCTCTTGTTATAGGAAATGTCACTGGTTAACCTTTACCTGTCTTATTGATTATGACTTCTAGCATTATGAGACCTACCAACTTCCTTGAGACCATGTTTGATTTTATATACCCGTATCATATCACCTTACCTGTCCTTTTTTTAAATTTAAAGTTTCAGATTTGTAATTTTTCTCATTAAGAAAGTTGTTCATGGTCCCTTGATCATTTTTGTTGTGTTTATCTGCACCCTTTCTACAATTTTCTTTTTAAAAGTAGGTATGTCACTGAAATATCTTTGGCATTTTAAATTCCATTTGCAAAAATGGGAGTGGGGGAAGGGGGGCAGAGGAAAGGTAGAAGGAATAAAGTAAGGTTTTCTGCACTGAAACTCTATGGAGCTAAATTAAAGACAGACTGTCAGCCTCTAAATTTTAAAAAAAATCATTTATCATAAGTTGCTATGGTAATTCATAGTATGAACACTATCAATAGTAACAAAACTGGTGTGCACATACAAAAAAAGTTTTTAAAACATTTTAAAAGTTTTTAACTACTGAAATACCAATATATAACAATAACAGAGCATTTCCACTTCTGATATAATATTTGTAAATTAAAACCACTGATGTTAGTGACTAGTCTGCCAAAACACAATTCATGACATTTCAAAATTACTTACAATTGATTAAGGTCAGCAGTATTCTGATAAAGAAATTGTTAATGGCATATCATTATAGCTTGCAAAAAAAAGGGGGGTTTTGGGATCTGTTAAGTTAAAAAAAAATCATCTGGGAACAAATTGGATTACTTCAATGAACAATTCATGCATCCTTCCCTTGACAATATTCCGAATGCAACAATTGTTCAAAATGTGGTGTTTCTTCCCCCAAAATACACTTCCTAACTGCAAGCAACATAGGACAGCCTGGCATTCAACCCTAATGTCTGATGGTACATGTGCATGTGTGTGAACACACATATATTCTGATGTCCATCAATATATTATTGATTTTATACTTAGCTAAAGTATATTTAACAAGACATCAGCATAACACTTTGTTTAGATGTAATATGAAGCAGCTTGCAGAATTTGAACACTTACTGTTAGATACTAACAGTGGTAGACACTTATTTTACAGTAGTGAACACAGATTTCTTCTATAGTACAATCCTGAATTCAGAAATTAACCATATGTAGAAGTTATAAAGTGGGGTGAGGAATTGCTCTTCATATGCCCAAGATCCTCTTCCAACATTCCTGCCTGAAATATTATTAAAATGGCCCAAACCAGGCACAGTTCAAAGTTAAATGTGAAACTGTTTAGACCAGTGTTTCTCAACCTGGGCAACTTTAAGATGTGTGGACTTCAATTCCCAGAATTCCCCAGCAAGGTTGAGAAACACTGGTTTAGACAATAGCTAAGAAGGTAATGAAAGCAAATATTTTGTTCTGGACTAATCTCACCTTCTGAGCTGCTTTCGACGGACTCTTGTTTTTGCTTCCTTTAGGCCTTCCTCTTGGTCTTTTGGGAGATGGCTCTCCTGTCGGTTCCTAAAAACAGAAAACACACTATTGTCCCAAGAAACTCAACACAAATCTAAATGCAAACAACATAACCTAAAGTGCACACACACGTTATATCAATGAGTAACTCATTGAAATAAATGAAAGAAAACATTAAACATGGGGAATAACAGTATGTATTGATCTGCATTAATGAAAACTTTTCTTCATTGCAACTTGAGTTCCATGGCAAAACAATGAAAAAGCATGTCTGATATTATAGTCGAGATACATTTTTCCCAACCAAATATATTTAATAAGAAAAATGTTTGTCATTCTAATCAGCAGGGGCTTTTTGCACTCACCTGATAATTGTTCATTAAATATACATTTGTAATCACTTGAGACTGGGATTCCAACCTTAAAGAACCTTTAAGGCACCATTTTTTCTCTTGTTATGAAAGTTACGAAAGCGAGCTTTGCTTTGTTCTGTAGTTTACAATCCACTTCCATTTGTCTAGCTTAATGGAATCTATATATTGTACAGTATGTGGGGGCTCTGCATGTTCTGGCCTGATGAGAAAACAATTTAGATTTTATTCATGGCTGAGATTCAGATGATAAAAGACCAGTTTTTGTTCAGATATTTCCCCCAATGGTTTCTGTCTGATAGTAAACAGAGGACTTGTTTAAATGTATAGGATTCCAGTTTTCAGAATTCAAATGTTTATTCAATGAATCATACGAACCAAAAGAAAAAACAAACCACATCCACTTTCAAATATCAAACATTTCATTTGGATTACAGAATTCGACTAATTAAGTGCAGTTGTGAATGGATCTTAAAACTGTAGTGCATTCTTTAGGTTGCAAAAGAAATCGTCTGTAATCCTATACACACTTACCTGGGACTAAAACCCAGCGTTCAGTGGAGCTTACTTCTGAGCAGGCATGCATGGGATTTCACTGCACTACAACTGACATAGTATATTTCCAAAACAAAACAAAACAAAACAAAACCCCTTAACAGCAATACTGTTCAGCATTGATTGGGAGAGAAGCACAATTTTTTCCTGAGTATTTCATAAAATATTCCATTTTCAAACAAGATTTTTCCACCACCACACACTTTTCAAAATGAACTGGTACTGGCAAAGATGGGAAATCTTGCTAGCATTGGGGGAGGGGCACTGAAATCATGAAAGTTTAACAAAGGTAACACAGGGAATGTGTGTGTCTGTTTATACTGTCCTTTCCCAAATATATTTACTGCTTTATGGTTGGGGACATGGAGAGAAAAGTAGGGTAAGTGTGAGGTCCTAGCTAATGATCACCCAATGCCCTCTCAAACTTAAGAGGATCCCCACTTTGAGGTATTTTACATTTCAGGTTTCAGATCAGTTTGCCGACCATCTGATTTGCTCTAAAGGAAGTGGTTTGATGCTAATGAATGAAGTTCTTTTTTTATGCCCGCGGAAGTCAGCTTTAAACGCACTTAGCGGGCAACTCCTATTGCTGATAGCTGCCTCGGAGGAAATGGAAACCAATCCAAACAACAACAGAAAAAGTTCTCCATGCGGCTATGCGGCGCTACAACGGCAACCTTAATTGGTTGCATCCGCAGAGAATCTCTCTCTCTCTCCCCCCACATGACTTGAAGGGAGTACTGTAGGAAAACCCGGGTATCCCCGCAGCCTGTTTACTTTGCCAAATGCGAGACAGTAGTTACGGATTTCACCTCGTGGAAAAAAAGGGAATGCCCAGGACTCGAATATCCCGCGAGCACTACAGCCCTGGGCTTAGCGCTTAGTGCTCGCACAGCCCTAAACCTAGAAGACCCTTACCGCACAGAGCAACCAGTTTCCTGAAGGGGAGGCGGGACGGGGGACCAGACTAAGCCTCAAGGAAGTCAAACAACCCTACAAAACGCAGCCAACGATGGCTCCCCCTTTGTATCGTACAATTGGGGAGTCTGTTTGCCCCCTCCCTCGGCCCCGATGGGAGGGGAACGGAGGGTGAGGTCGGATGGGACCAGAGGCGGCGGCAGCCTCTGCGAGACCAGCCACAAGACACATGGCACAAAGATTGAGACGTAGCGAAGACAGCCAGACTCTCATTCTTCCTTTCAATCCATTCACATACTCAGATTTAAACTCTGCTCGAAACCAGCCGGCGAGCGCTGGTTGGTGGAACCGGAGCCGCTCAGAGTAAAACCACACAATAAAGGCCAAGATAAGTTTTCGCCTGTTAAAAAGAAACAAACGCGCGCGCTCGCGCGCTCGCCCATTTCTCCCTTTCTTTCACGCGCGCACACACACACACTCCACTCCCTCCCCTTGCCAATGGGATTTGCAGCTCCGACCCTCTTCTTTACTGTTGCTAGCGAGCAAGGGAACCCACGTCGCCGCCACACCACCACTTCTTGCATCTACAAACACACGCCGCCAATGCCAGGAGCTCGCAGGGCACGTGCACGCCCGATTCCCACTTATCTCTGCTCGGTTCTAGGCTAGGTCGAGCGAGTACTGACTTGCGGCTGCTTCCTGGGTCTCCCTCGTCCCCTCTTCGGCGGTTCGGCGGTGGCAGGTTGTTCCTTGGCAGCCGCGGAAGTCGAAGGCTGCCCGGCTCCGTCACCTCGTGTGCTCATCGTGACTCCTCGCTGCCTTTCAGCCTCTCGGCAGTCTCTCAGCTCGCCCCCGCTCGCTCTCTGCGAGGCACCTTGAAAAAACGGGAGGATTCGAAGGCGACCCCGTTCGCTCGCAACCCCGGCAGCAGCAGCAGCACCACTACCACTACCCCACCACCACCACCACGCCGGACGTCCTGGTGCTGCCAAAAGGAGAGGAGAAAGGGAGGAGGAGGAGGAGAAGGAGAGGAGGAGGGAGATGATGGTGGCGGCGGCGGCGGCGGCAGTAGCGGGGCTGGTGAGGTTGGTGCTGGCGGTGGCGGCTGCAGGAGGCGGCGGCGGGGGAAATCTCCCCTTTTTACAATTTAGCGCCGGGATGGAAATGCAGGAAGACCGAGAGCTGACTTTTTTGTTTTGAGCAAAAGTGGAGAGGGGGAAGGAGATAGAAGCGCTTGAAATGGTAGGAGAGACTGGAACGGTGGGTGGGTGGGTGCGTGGGTGGGCGGGCCGGCGGGAACGTTCCTCTTACGAGCGCAGAGCAAGTGGGGGCTCCGCAGCCTTCGGTGCGTTCGGCGGCAACCCGAGTTAGAGAAGGCACTCGGGAAAGTGTATAACCCAGCGCGCCTTTCGGCTGGGCTGAAATCGGATCGTGCACATTGTGAGCGAAAGAGATCACACGGACACAAGAAAGAGAAAGAGGGAGAAAGAGAAAGGCTCCGAGAGGTTTATGCGTTTGCCTCCATAATGATCTGACGAGAGAGAACAGCCGGCTGGGGATGGAAATGCTAGGAGATGCCTGTCCACGATAAGTAACGTGCGTTTTAAAAAAATCAAGTCTTTTGCCAAGGGTGGGAAAAGAAAACAGGAGGCACAAGAGGGGAGGGGGAGGCCACCATGAGGAGAAAGAGGAGGAGGCAAAACCAAAGAAAGGGGGAAAACAATCGAGCGCTGGACCTGGACCCAAGGAAACACCAAAGACAGCAATCACACCTCAGAGAATGTGCCCATCCGAGGTGGTACCTGCCCAGTGGTGGTACTGCTCCAACATCCAAGCATAAAATAGCTGAATTGCTTGGACTGAGCCAAAGAAATCAGGTTTTCTCATGGAGATGGCTTTTCTAGATCCCCCCCCCCACAAATTGCTACCAGGATAATTTTTCTTGGGGGAAATACTTAACTTTACTGAAACAAAGTACGGTATATACTTCGAGAAAAACAATTTGAATGTGAAATAATTCTTTAACAGGTAGAATGTGACGTGTCATTTGAATACATGCCACCATCTTTTCTTTACCCTTATTTAATTTCTTTAATCCATTTTTTCCTCTAAGGATGGCATTCAGTTGTATTTATCTAGTACTTGTTTTTTCACTGAAAGCATCAAAAACAAGCAGCAAAAATGGTAGAATAGGTTCAAATCTGCAAAAATCACATACAAGTACTCTGTTTTGTGGCCTCCCTGGCCAGTAATGTGGTAATAGCAGAAGCCACAATAGCAACATTCCCTTTGATTTAAAAAAGCAACTATATATCCACTTAGTTCCCTCGCCTGCCTGTCTGTTTCCTTGTCAATAAGTTACCTCTCCTGCTTGCATTTTTGTTGTTCTCCCACTTTTTAGCACGTCCTTTTTCAATCCAGGCCTTGAGTTATCATCTTTAGTTTTCATAGATTTCTACTTTCAACCACATCTTCTGTATTCTGATCAGTTCTCCAAGATTCCTACCTCAAAAGAGTAATAGACTGTTGCCGTGGGTCAAAGGTCTTTTGGGACACCTGTCTAGTCCCCTCCATGCTGTTCCATTCTCTGTAATCTGCCATATTAGAACCAGGGCAGTCCAGCCTCCATGATGAAATAATTGAACAGAATACACCTTCCTATTTCTCGTTTCATACTATTCAGCTTGAGATGTGGCAGAATGAGGTATGAAAGGAGAGGCAGACGAACTAACTAGAGAAGTCCAGGCAGTGTCAGACCCTCTACATTTCTGTGGCAGCACCGTGACAGATGGATATTTTCCCTACGGTATGGTGATTTGCTGAAAAGTGAGAGAAGCAAAGCCAGAAGGGAAATCCAGGACACCACCATTCAGCAGTGGCTCAGAAAAGACCCATTGGAGGGTAAGATTGGCAGCAGGCACAGCAAAATGTATGTTGGCACTGTTTTGTGCCAACTTAAGAATAGCACTTTAACTCAGCAGTGGGGGAAAATGCTTGTTGTTGTTCAGTGACTTCCAACTCTTTGTGACCCAAATGACACCTTTTTACCAGGATTGTCCATCAGTAACAACTTCTTTGAATTCTTGTAAACCCATACTTGTGTCATCCGTGACAGTATCTAGCAACCTTGTCCTCTTTTGCCTTTGATTTAATCCTGGTTTCCCCCCCCCCTTTTTTTTTTTAGTATTGAGTAACACCCTGGCTTTCGCACTCTCTTCTTTCAACATCAACAAAAGTTTCCTTAAGTCTTCCTTCTTTCCTCCATTAAAGTGGTATCAACATATCTGAGGTTGTTCATGTTTCTCCCAGTCTGATATTTCTTATGTTAGATGTTATGTCAAACAAATAAGGTAACATTATACAACCTTGGCACAATCCTTTCTCAATTTTGAACCATTTAGTTGTTCCATATCCCATTCTGTTGCATCCTGATCATCATACGAATTCTTCAATAGGCAGCTGAGATGACCAAATAATCCATTTTTGAAGAGCTAGTCACAGTTTGTTATAGGCTACTTACTTGAAAGACTTAATATAATCAATTAAACAAAAATAGATACCTTTTTGGAATTCCCCTGCCATTTCCATTGTCCATCAGATGTTAGTGATGTAATCTCCTGTGCCTCTGCCTCTTCTCAATCCAGCTTGTATCTCTGGCAGTTCTTATTCCATATATTTTTAAATCTGGATTGCAAAATTTTGAGCAGTATCTTACTAGTATGTGAAATAAGTGCAATTGTTCAGTAGTCTGAGCTTTGTTTACTACAGCCCTCTTTTAGTATTGGAATATAAGTTGATCTTTTCCTGTTGTGTTTTCCATATGTGATCTACAGACCACAAGTTGTACATTAACTGCATCATCTTGCAAGGGTTTGAACTGTTTGGCTGCTATGTTAACAATTCCTGCAGCTCTGTTATTAGCAACTTTTTTTTACTAATAATTAAAAATACTTGCTAACAGAATTTCTTTCTTGCAACAAACTGATATTCTAACGGCACTAGAATACCATTTTTATATAGGTAGAAGATTCTGATGAGGAACAGTTTCTTTATGACTTATGTAAAAATAGCCCCACTCCCTGCAAAAAATTATAGTTTTGTTTGTTTGTTTGCTTTCAAGTCGGTCTTGGCTCCTGGTAATTGCCTGGACAAGTCCATGCAGTTTTCTTGATAACATTTGCAGAAGTAGTTTGCTATTGCCTTCTTCTTAGGGATGAGAGAGAGTGGCTATCTCAAAGTCACCCACCTGGCTTCATGCCTAAGGCAGAACTAGAACTCATAGTCTCCCAAATTGTAGCCCAATGCCTTTAACCACTATAAGGAACTGGCTCTCAGTATCTGAATTTACACTACATTGTGTAGGGATCATTGTCTCAACTATGGTTCCATCTCCCACAAAAGCTTTTATACTATTTTGTTACTACATATAGATCCTAATATTCCTGTGGAAACTTAAAGCCTTTTATGTAGGCTCTACAGTCTCTTGTTATTTGTATAACAGAGTATGAATTGTATTAAACCCATATTTAGTTTGAATATGATGCAGTCTTAACATTTTAGTCAATTATCTCACACCACAGAAACAAATATATTAAGAAATAAAAAAGCTCTTTCCACACTAGCGATTTAGATCATCTTTTAGCATCACTGAACCATCACTCTAGTGATACAGAGGCTGTGAAATCACCTTTTCAATACAAATGAAAAGGGGTGTGGAGTTCTAGTGTGTAGATGACAGATCAGTTTAAAATAAACCATGCCTACTAAATCTATTCTCCTTTGGCATCCATAGAGATATACTCCAGTAATGCCAGCTTTTCACACCAAATAGAAAAAGTTCTATGCTTTCACCATTGTGACTTTTGTCTATTTAGTCTATAAGTGAGGAATAAAAATAAAGTATCATCTCATGTAGTGTTCCCTTGATGCCCTAAATGCAGCTGGCAGAGGATAGATTGGCCCCTAAATACGCTTCACAGAAAAAGAACTTACAGTATTCTTAGGAAATTATGTGCTATTTGGATTAAATAATTAGATAAAGCAGATTCCAAAGAGGAACATGAATTAGTTAGAGGAAGGAAAGAAACTGATGTAAAAAATAATTTGATTTTCATTGATGTCATCATATTAAAAACAAATTTATCCCCCTTTCTAATAATTTACATCGGCAGTGCCTACAGTGGGAGAGTTTTAGGACCAAAACAGTAATAACCAGATACAGTAACTGGGTCTTTGGTGCTGTCAGTGATGCTATTAGTGCTGCCTATGTATAAAAAAGATAGGAACAATCCAGGTGATTTTTACTATTGGTACATTATTCTTTCTTGCTGAACCAAATCAGTCCCTTAGTTTACAAGGGAGCTGAGAACAATCAGGTAGTGAGATGATCGCTGAGTGCAAATGGAGAAATTCTTAAGACACATCAGATCAAGCACAGATTAAATCCCAATTGAAGTCCTTCTCCATGGTGTTGGCTTGTCTGCCTTCATATAGCCACACAAAGCAGGCCAACATTGTTTCTTCTATATGGTAATATATCTCAATCACCCAGATGCAGCAAGAAGGAAGTCAGAGCAATTGGTGGCTCACTATGAGCAGCATACATAATTCTTTGCAGATAAAATAATCAAATCCACTTCAGTTGGACTTCAGTGTTGGGGTCTGTTTATAGGAATGTAACCTCATCAGCTGCTTGTCCTCTTATTTTGTTAGTTTGTTTTTTCCCAGCTTGTTGACCCAAAGTATGTGGACAGGTGTGGAAAAATGAGAGCTACTATCTGCTTGTTTGCCACTCTTTACTTCTGGATGATTATCAGTCAGGAAGGAATTGACCCCATGGTTAAAGCAGTTGATAGGGCTTTCTTGCTTCTTGTAAATGCCTAAAAGAAGCAGTTAAAAGGCATGTATTGAAGAAACTTTCCCTTAGCTTGCAAAGTCTGTGCAATTCTAAACCAGACTTAAACATTAGGTTTCTGAAAAGAGTGAAGGTGCACCAGACACATCTGAATGATATTGATTATCTGGGTCCATTTGAAACAGGCGTTCTGCTGTGATATGATGCTAACTTTAATTAACTACACCACAGACTAGATGGGGTAGAGTATGGTCCTACTTGTTCTCTTGGACATCTCAGTTGCCTACGGCAATGTCTGGATCATGTGGTGGGATTAGACTTGGTACATTGGTTTGAAATGGGTACTGGTCCTTGTTGGGCCATATCCAGAAGGTGATGCTGGGGGACTCTGACACCTAGATCTACAAGGTTTCATCTTGTCCCCCCATGCTGTTCAACATCTACATGAAATTATTCAGGAAATGTCATGCAATGTAAAATGCCACTGGCATGATGATGATATTTACTAGTTCATCCAGTCCCAAAGAAGCTATCAGTATTCTAGCATGCTGTCTAAATTTGATAATTACCTGAAATTATATCTAGACAAGATGGTGTTTTTTATAAACAGGAAGATAGATCCAAGAATTGAGGCCTAACCCATTTTAGATCAATTACAGTCACCCTGAAAAAGTAGAGCCACCATCTGGGAATGTTCTTAGATCATCAACTGTCACTGGATTAAAACATGCTAGATATGGCATTTGCACAATTATGACCAATAGCCAGTTTCAACTCTTCCTGCACTTGTAAAATATGGTGGCAGTTGTCCATGTCTTAGTTACTTCCTATCTTGAATACTCCATTGTTAGCTACATGGGGCTATTTTTGAAAAGCATCTGGTGCAAAATGCAGTAGCTAGGCCACTAACTAATGCAAATTATTTTTTTTAAAAAACAGTTCTTAGTTTTAATCAATTCTAGTATTAACATTGTACCTTCTTAGTTATTTTTAAATGAAAACATAGACTGCCTTGAGTATACAAGTGAACAGAAAGATGGGTTATAAAAAGGAAGGAAGGAAGGAAGGAATTCTGAACAGGTTATCCAAGTTGAGAGTGAGAGACACAGCATAACCGCCCAGAGTCCCCCTGTTTGGGGGGAAATGGGAGGTGATAGAAATTTGGATAATAAATAAAAAAATAAATTCTGGTACTTCTATTTTGGAACCATTGATATTATAGATATTTTTCAAACTATGATGTCTACTGTGGCCACAGCATCAACAGATGTTGACAGCCTCAAAAGACTCCAGCCCATAAAAAGGTAAAGGCTCTTTCATATTCGACTTGACTGCTGGTGACTACACAGACATCTCTATATAGTGTTCTTGGAAGTGATTCAACATTGCCTTCTGCCCACGCTTAATTTTAGAAATAATTGAGGGAGATCTTCCAGAGCTTTGGATTGAGGAATTACCAATATGGGGGTGATAGTAGAGTCTTCTTTTCAGCCATATCTGGTGAGGCTTAATGCGCAATTTATAAAACTAGTTCTGAAAAGAAGTTTGATGTCTAACTTCTCCTTTGGATCAAGCAGAGTTTTTTGTTCTCACAGGATTTTTAAGTTTTGAATCTTCCATTTTTAATATTGTCTGTTTTCATGTTCTTTGCAGTGTTGTTGCTCAAAATGATACTGCGTAAAACCAAGCTCAGGGTTTTTTTGTTGAATTCTAATTATGAAGTTTAAGTGCATATGTTGTTTTAATCATCATGCTAGAGAAAACATGCCAGAGAGGGGAACCGGAGCTGGTACAGAAGTCAGATCAGCCTCCAATTGCTTGGATGGGCTGACTGATGTCATGGGTGAGGCTTAATGCAAGGAGCCCCCAGCTTCCTTCAAAAGCTCCATCCTCTGATATCACTAATTTCTCTGTGCAGAAACAGATGAGAAGCAATCATTACTTACTTCTTCCTGCATAAAGAAAAGCCATGAAATAGGAAGGTAGTGCTTCCTAAATACCCTACTTGGAGCACTTTGTCCAGCATTTTTGTACCCTCTAAGAGATTCCAGAGTATGAACCTGGGATCTTTCATTTCAAAGCAAGTTCATTATCTTTCTTCATTATATTCAACCACCATCTTTCTAGTCCCTGTTTGCCAATATTATTACTGGCAGATTATTTTATTGTAGTTTCCTTCTTAAGATTGATAAAACAGCCTGTTTTGATCTTTATCTAGTGAACAATTCTCCTGAGTTTCCAAGCATGGAGTCATCCTTTCTAGAATGAACCTGATGCTATGAAACTGGCTCTTCTTTCTTCTTCTGGATTAATGTTTTTCAGATGGACTTGTAGTATCTCTATTGAGAGACTTTTCAGGGATGCATTTGTTTTTATTCTTTGTCTGTCTGTCCATTCAGTCATGTCTGACTCTCAGTTACTTTGTGGATCAATGTTCTCCATGCCTTCCTATCTCTTACAGCTTCCTGTAGTTCCATCAAAGTTCCTTCTGATGGTGTCAAGCCAGTGAGTCCTAGGGTAGCTCTTTCTTCTTTTACCACTGACCAATCCCAGCATTATTGATTTATTTATTCATTCTTCAAGTTTCTATCACCGCCCATCTCTCCCAAAAAGGGGACTCTGGGCAGTTTACAATAACATCAGAATTAAAAACATATAAATTACAATATAAATAGACCTAATAAATAAAGATAAAATACATATAAAATCCAAGCAGTGAAGATCTTATTTGTTGGGGAGAGATCTATGACATTAGCCACCCCCAAGATGAACTGGTGCCCCTCCCACCCCAAGTGAGGTGGCAGAACCAGGTTTTCAAGTTCTTCCAGAAGGGGGGGGGGGTGCCTGTCTCACCTCTGGGGGCAGAACGTTCCAGAGGGCGGGTGCCACTGCAGAGAAGGCCTGCCTCTTAGGCCCTGCCAGGTGGAATTCCCTTACCAGTGGGATTTGTAGCATGCCCTCTCTGCATAACCAGGTGGGACAGATCAGTGTTAGGGGAATGAGGCGGTCCCTCAGGTAATTGTCTTTTCGAGTGAGTTGGCTCTCATAACATGACCAAAGTATGGCAGTTTTTGTTCAGTGATCTTGGCTTCCAGGGATATTTTTGGTTTGACTCTGTCCAGGACTTCCTTGTTGGTAATCTTCGCTGTCCATGAGATGCCTAGTAGTTGTCTCCTGCACCACAATTGGAATGCATCTATCTTTCTCCTATCTGCCTTCCTCAAAGTCCAAGTTTCACAACCATACATAGCTATTGGAAATATGATCATATTAACTAGTCTGCATTTGGTTGTGAGGCTGATATCTTTATTCTTCCAAATGTTATTTATACTGGTCATTGCTGTTCTTCCAAGCACTGTACGTCTTCTGATCTCCGGGCTGCAGTCACCCTTTTGATCAATTTTAGAACCAAGGAAGTTAAAACTCCTTTACTGCTTTAATTACCTTGTTGTTGATCTTAACACTGACTTGCACGTTCTCTGCCATTGTCAATGAATCAATCAAACTTTTGTTGGCATTATAAAAGCAATAAAATAGAAAAGGCATTAACATATCATGAGAGTAACAAAGAAAGAGCGATACTCAATGAAAAATTTGATTACATTTCCTTTTAAGTATTTCCTCTAGGAATTTGGCAACAATTTGGGTGGTTTCAGATACAGCATCACTCAGTAGGTATTGGCAAGATGATACAGTATTTACAACATTTAACAGGTATTTACTCTGTTAAGGTTTTAAGAGTAATTCATGCCAAAGAAACACAAATAAGTGGCAGTCAAAAATGATGTGATGAATTGTATCTGGACTGCCACAGAGACAGAGCCTCTCGTGGATGGGAATGCGTTTGTACCCTCCAAAGAGTACTTCGGAAGGAAAAGCATTTACTCTGGCCAGAAAGAAGGTCCTACACTGAGATGGTACCATGAAATCATGTAAATAATGCACCATCTTGCCCAGATGATTTTCTATACCAAGCATAGCAGGTGAACAGACACAAGGTTGAGCTAGTCTGATTTATGATATTCTAAGTCCAAAAATCTCTGTTTAATAATACTAAATACATAGGTTTCATCCGAGAGATATAAATCCTCAATTGCAATCCTGATTTGCCTAAGCTTGGACATAATATGTTGAGTCCAAAGCGAAGTATAGTTATCTTTTTTAAGATATGATAACAGACTTTGAGGAGCAGCTCTAAATAAAATTATAAGCCAGTATTTAATTGTTATTATCCAAGCTTTAGTTTCAATTTAGCTTTGACCAGTTTCTAAGCAAATTGTGGGATAAGAGACGCAATTAGGAGCCCCTAAAAGCTGCCTCAGAAAGGATGCCTGAATACCCCCCACTTTAGAGTTAAAGACTCTTAGCCAGATAGGAATACCATACAGTATTTGAGAGAGAAATTTGGCTTTAAAAATTCTAATTGATGCAGGTGCAAATTGATTACCTCTTGTAAAATAAAATTGTTTAATCTGGGCAGCTGAACAATTGGCCAAATTAATTATCTTATGATGAGTTACCCAAGAAAGATAATAACTAAATGTAATGCCAAGATACTTAAAAGTTTTAACTTGTTCAATTTCTGTACTATCCGTGAACCATCTCAGTGAATGCCATCTTTTGGCAAATATTATTACCTTTGATTTAGAGAAGTTAATGGTGAGTGAGTTACATTGACAATAATTATAAAATGCCTCCAAGTATCTTTGTAAGCCCACTCTCGAACAGAAAGGACTGTAGTATCATCGGCATAAAGAGTGGGGTGGGAAGACCGCCAAGAATGGGGGGGTGACCATTAACTGAGCTAAGGGAGTGAGCCAAATCAGAAAGAGGTTAAAAAGGTGAGGGACAAGAACACAGCCCTGCTTAACTTCCTTCTGAGTGAGTATTCTCTCTGTCAGATGACCCTTGATTGAATATTTAACTTGACAAGAGGTATCCATGTGAAGTTTCTTTAATAGAAACAACAAGCTTGGGTCGATTCCTTGGTTCTTCAGTTTGGTCCAAAGTACGTCCCTCAGAATTAAATCAAATGCACTTTCTAGATCTATAAATGCTACAAAGAGCTTTTTCCTTCCCGAATTCAGATATTTTTCTACTAGGAAATTCAATGTAAGGCGATGATCAATCGCAGAATTTCCTTTACAGAAGCCTACCTGTTTGGGACCAATTACATCATTTGTATACATACAATCTAGTAGACGGTGTTCAAGATGTTTAGCCTAAAGCTTGCCCAAGATAGATAAGAGACTGATTGGACAAAATTTACTGGGCTGATCAAACCATCCTTTCTTGTAAATTAGGATTATTATCGAGTTGAGCCAAGTATTCGGCATTTTACCATAGTGATCAATACTCTAGTTTGTCGTATAAATCTTTCACCTCTGCCATTGTCATTATCTTTGTTTTCTTGGCGTTAAGGCACAATTCAAGTTTTTCACTTTCATGTTTGACTATTAAGATTAGCCGTTCTAGATCTTCTTCACTTTCCACCAGCAGTGTTGTATCATCTGCATAATGAAGGTTGTTGATGTTCCTACTGCCAATTTTTACCCCAATATTAGATTCTTCCAAATGTTCCTTTCTCATAACCACTTCTGTGTACATGTTGAATTATGAAGGTGATAGAATACAGCCCTGACATGTGCCTTTTCCAATTTTGAACCATTCTGTGTCTCCATATGCTGTCCTTACAGTTGCTTCTTGATCAGAGTACAGAGATCATATCAGCTGGATGAGGTGTGAAGATATTCCCATTTCTTTCAAGCAGTACCAGAGCTTGTCATGATCAACACGGTCAAAAGCTTTTGTATAATCAATGAAGCACATGTAGAGGTCTTTTGGGAATTCCCTTGCCTTTTCCATCATCCATCGAAGGCTGGCGATGTGATCATGCATTCCTCTTCCTTTTCAGAATCCAGCTTGTACATCTGGTGACTCTCTTTCACACGTTGTTGGATGATCTTCAAGAGATTTTACTCACATGTGGTATTAAGGTGATGGTGCAATAGTTTGAACCGACTTTCGTGTCACCTTTCTTCAGTTTTTTATTTATTCTTTATTATTACGGTCACAGACCAGAATTACCTTTCTTCAGTATTGGAATAAATACTGACCTTTTCCACTCTTTTGGCCACTGACCAGTCTTTCATACACTTTGACATAATGCTGTCAGTGCTTCTGTTGGCAGAGCTGGGAGCTCTGCTGGTATTCCATCAACTCCAGGGGCTTTGCAGTTTGACATCTGATTGAGTGCCCATTCTACTTCCGCCTCCAGGATATCAGGTTCCAGCTCCAGCAGTTCTTCTCCTATGCTTTGGCTTTGATTTTTGTTTGTGTAAAGTTGGTCTGTATATTCCCACCACCTTTCTCTGATTGCTTGTTGGTATATATATTAAATAATAATAATAATAATAATATGTATAAAATAAAGAATAAATACAAGAGAGTGTTTTGCTCATGTGAAGAAGGTCATTGCTCCTTTTATGGCAAGAAAGGCAACAGTCAATGGACATGATGGACAGGAATTACATGACCATATTTAAACTTAATATATTTATATTTATTTTATATTTTATTTTATACTTTATTCTTTACACTAAGTAATCTGAAGAAATCTACATCAGGTATAAGAAAGTACTGTAATACAGATGTGCTGCCATTACATTACTTCTCACGTACTGAAAATAATTCAAGCTTTAATATGACGTTTAAAATAGTGAGTCTGGTGTCTATTAAGTCAGAAGAGCTTGTAAGCAAGATACATTACTAAAAATACAGTAGATTATATACATAATGGTTTTATGTGAGGGATATTCTTAAATGTTAATGTACTTGAAAATAGGAGAAGCCTAGTTATCTAAAAGTATAATCCTAAAAGTATTATTACATAAAATTTTACTTCATCCTTAAAAAATCTTTAAGTTATTAATAAATATTTTGCTTTTGAAAATACATAATTGCTGCTTCAGTACAAACATAAAAAGGAAGCATGCATTCCCCTCAAAATAACTCACAGCCCCTACAGATTTAAAAAGGACAATTAAGCCTGTTCATACAACTCATAAAACTCTTATTCAGGGAATATGAAAAAAATGAGTTAAGAAAAGTTTCTATTAACATCTGTTGCATCATATAAGTTAATTCATGGATTCTGTGCCATCAAGTCAGTTGACTCCTAGTGACCATATAGACAGACCTTCTCCTGATGAATTGTCCCCAATGTAGCCCTTCAGATCTTCCAACAGTGTACCAATTGCCACTGTAATTGAGTTCATCTACCTTGCTGCTGGTCATCCTTTTCTTTCCTTCTACTTTTCCCAGTATTATGAGCTTCTCAAGACAGTCTTCACATAATATATTCAAAATAAGATAATTTGAGCCTAGTCATTGATACCTCAAGGGAGAGCTCTGGATTGATTGATGATCTGTTTGTTTGTCATCCATAGTATTCTCAAGAGTCTTCTCCAACTCCAAAGTTTAAAAGTGTCACTATTCTTTCTATCCTGCTTGTTGAAAGTCCAACTTTTGCTTCTGTAGAGTGTCACAGGGAAAACTCTTGCCTGCATAATTGTTATTAAATTGTTAATTTATTAAGCTATTATCATTTAGCAATATTTAATACTACTATCATTAATTATGACTATGTATTTTGATTGCTCCTCTTTATGAAAATGGGAACCATTTGGTCAGAAGGGAATTTCTGAATATGAACAGATGTGGTCTTGAATCAGGAACCCCTATCTAAAACTGAGGCCAGAGTCATATGTCATTCCAGGTTTGTACACGCAATTCTGTTTGTAGCAGTGAAAGCTGCAGTACCCCACGGAGCATATTTAACCATCGTCAATGTGCAACAAAATATTGCCATGAATTCCAGACTCCAGTCTGGAGCACTCTAATTCAGAGTTTCATTCAGCCTAAAGCAAAGGTCCTGCTCACAGAAGGTTTCAGGAGAAGGAAAAGCATTGTTTTGTTTTGTTTCCTAATCTCCTGAAACCTTCCTCCACTGTGCAATATTGCACTGAAAATGTCAGTTCAGGGATTTATTGAAGAAAAGGTTTTAGATGCCTTGGGGAAATCTGCAATATGCTAGTTTGGGCAAGTCTTAAATTGTACTTGTTCACTGTATAAGAAAATGCCAGAAGGGGACAGGAAGAATGGCAGGCGCTATGGAAGTGAAAGTGTAGGCATTATTTTCTCTTAACAGCAGGCGAAAGCAGCATGTTGCATCAGTGTGCTGTGTAGTCCTGGAGGTTTTTTTCCCTTGGAGTTCTAAATATGTTCATAGTCCTGCATCCACCCATCCCCACCCCTCCATTATCTGGTAGCTGTGACTGCCCTGCACTGAGGACACCTATGGCAGCAAAGAGAAACGGAATCCTTTCTCAGTCTCTTCATTTCTCTGCTGTCTCCCTGGAATGTGTAAGAGCACAGTGGCGCATGGCAGTAAGGCTCTCCCCCTGCGGTTTTCTTGACCCCCAGAATCAGGTAAGCAGGTGCAGCTGTCATTGTTCTTTTGCTTGGATTGGAACAAGAATCAGGAAAGAAAGATGAGAAGAAGGGAATGACTTCAATTTGGAATACACATGCGCATTAGCAGTGTGCCAAATGTGTATTTTGAAGTGGTTAAGTTGCTTTGGAAATTTGAAGATGTCAAAATTTCCTGTTTGTGTCCAAGGGGACTGTGTGACAATACTAAGTAAATATGCTAGAGCATTCTAATGCAATGATGGGTTTCCAAACTTCTGCCAAAAATACAATTTCTGCTTCTTAATATAGCTTGGAGGCACCCCCACGTCACTATACCCCCATGTCACTACAAAAACTTCCTGGGAATTTAAATGCAGAACGATGAAGTTCCTTCATGATCTGTACTCCCCAGTACTCACACCAGCAGAGGTAAGCATATGGCATCCATTTGAACTATTCAGTAACATACTGATTTTCTAATATTTACACTAATGATATTATTTTAACTTTCTTCCAGTAAACAAAAGAGGCAACACTAAAGCAGATGCATATACATTACAGTAATTTAGTAGCTGTTAAAATACATTCTTGGGGAAATATGCTGACTATTTTATGCCCGCTTTAAAAAGTACATCTTGTACCTCAACCACGCAATGTATCATCTTTGTGATTTTAAAATAATATGAGCTGTACATACTTTGAAGTATACAGATGTGAAATAAACATGTCATAGGCTTAAGCAACAAAACATCAATGAGGTGTGGCTGTAGTACAAATTTTGCTTTAGGTTCACTTTGTACCTTTATCCACCCCCGTTAATTACATAATGAGGACAGCCCCGCACTGTTGTTAATTTTCTTTTTATTTTATCATGGCTTCTCCTATTAACGCCCTTACAAACAAACCAGTTCGGGCTAAACAGCAGCTTCTACTTGCCTGTTATAAGCTTACTAGACACAGGCAGCCATAGTTTAAGGCAAGATTTCTAGAGGGGACTTGTTTGGAGAATGTCACTTTACGGATATAGACATCTTTTCAAATGGCTAGAATGGAAGAGAAAAGCAACAAAGGTGCCTAGCGAGGGCTGGGACTTAAGAAGAGGCAAAATATGGAAACAGGCTTTCCACTTCAGGATAGCAGAGATAAGCAACAGTAGTTCAAGGGACATGTCCTTCACTGTACTTTTACAGACTCAAGAACTCCAGCAGTTTTTGCTACCAAACCTCAGTTGCAGAATGGTGATTATAACACCACTGTTTTTAGCATTTTTAAGTTGAAATAAGTCCCCAAAGATGTGTTAAGCCTTTAGCAGGTGTAATACATCTATTTTCAGTGTAATAAAACCACAAACCAACTCCTGCTCCCTATATGGGACAAATAGTGGTAACATTGCCTCATCTACCTGCTGTCTGTGTTAGCTGTCCACCAAAAGGGGCCCTTAGCTGTCTTACATATCCATTTATTTTGGCTATTAACAGTTTAAAAAAAAAACCCTTTATCAACTAATTTATTAGAGCCGCAATTCATTTTTTAAAGAATTACTTGTAATATGCCTTTCAGGGGTCCTGCTGCTAGCTTGGAATTGTATTTTTTTTCCTCTGCTACATCATCATGTTCTCTATAAACATGAAAACAATTAAATCAAAATAAAGTTTTTGAAAAAGATGAACTGCAGCTGCATCCTGTGAATGATTTGTCACTGCTTATTACTCAGTTTCAGTTGGTTGTTACTTAACAAAGCATACTAATCTGCCAAACTGAAAACATTGTCTTCTCTTGTGTGTAAAATTAAAATCAGTTCCAAATAATAGTTATTTGTCATGAATGTGAATAAGCATTTTTATCATTTCTATTTATATTCATATCTTGCCCATCAAATATTTATTTATTTATCATCCCAATCCCAAAGGACTTTATATGGTGAACAAAATACAAAGCCTAGGTTGTTGTTGCTGATGTTGGTTGTTAATTATCTGAACTAGAAATCAGGAGACGGGAGGTTCTTGTCCTCCTTATGCGCAGAACCAGTCTGGGTGACTTCGGGCCAGTTATTCTCTCCCAGTCCTACCCGCATCACAGGTGGTTGTTATGGAAAAAACAGGAGATGGGAGCATGACGTATGCTGCCTTGAGTTGCACAAAACAAAGATGGGATATAAATCCAATAAATAAATAAATGGTAATCAAATGCAACCATTCTGAAGCTGATGAATACAAACAGCTCTGAAGGCCTTCAGAAAGAGCAAGTTTTTACTATCTTTTGGAAGACCATAATATGGCCCACCCTGACTTCCAGCATGCTCTTTCAGAGGAGGGGGCTCTGCATAGAGAATACTTGTTGTTGAGTCCCCCATCACAACTAAAAAACCACATAACCGCAGGATATCTCCAGAAATGAATGACCCCATAGAAATATATGAAACAATATACTGAGTTTTTGAAAACATGTTCTGTACATGTGTGTGTGTGTGAGAGAAAGAGGATTCTACACAAAATATAAAGTAACCTTTGAGAGTGTTTACCCTACTTCTAAGGTAAGATTTAAAGACTCCCATCTAAAGAAATCTGTTTATCTATATACCACTAAAGCTCTCAATGTGTTTATCTGTTTGTACCCTCAAGTTAGCTCAAACAGTGCATTATACCACAACAATTTTTGAATCAAAGTATGTAAAATCATTAAAGAATGTGTGAAAAAATCCAGGACCCATTACTCCTGTGGAATTGAAATTTCCACAGTGTTCAGACCAGTTTTGTTCACAAAGTTGTGGCTGTTGCAGTGTCCCTGCAATCACGTGCTTATGATTTCATATGCTCCCTGCCAGCTTCCCACAAGCAAAGACAATGGGGAAGCCAGCAGGAAGTTGGAAGTCGCTCCTGCTCCCACTGCTTTTTTGCCTGCCCGAGGTCATTCTGTTCATCTGTTCAGGTAAGTAAATATTGACTTATTGAAGTTACTTGCCACTACTATTATTTTTCTATTTATGATACATACTCTTCTTAGATGATCACAGGACCATCCAGCATTTCAGTAAAAAAATATGGTCAGCTTAAAATTTAATGTTCATTCTGGTCACATCAGACTGCACTACCAAAGGATGACCCAACGGATGACAGCATTGTCTAGTATATCGTTTATTCGTTCAGTCGCTTCCAACTCTTCGTGACTTCATGGACCAGCCCACGCCAGAGCTTCCTGTCAGTCGTCAACACCCCCAGCTCCCCCAGGGACGAGTCCGTCACCTCTAGAATATCATCTATCCATCTTGCCCTTGGTCGGCCCCTCTTCCTTTTACCCTCCACTCTCCCTAGCATCAGCAACTTCTCCAGGGTGTCCTGTCTTATCATTATGTGGCCAACGTATTTCAGTTTTGCCTTTAATATCATTCCCTCAAGTGAGCAGTCTGACTTGATTTCCTGGAGTATGGACTGGTTTGATCTTCTTGCAGTCCAAGGCACTCTCAGAATTTTCCTCCAACGCCACAGTTCCAAAGCATCGATCTTCCTTCGCTCAGCCTTCCTTATGGTCCAGCTCTCGCAGCCATATGTTACTACTGGGAATACCATTGCTTTAACTATGCGGACCTTTGTTGTCAGTGTGATGTCTCTGCTCTTAACTATTTTATTGAGATTTGTCATTGCTCTTCTCCCAAGGATTAAACGTCTTCTGATTTCCTGACTGCAGTCAGCATCTGCGGTAATCTTTGCACCTAGAAATACAAAGTCTTTCACTGCTTCTACGTTTTCTCCCTCTATTTGCCAGTTATCAATCAAGCTGGTTGCCATAATCTTGGGGTTTTTTTGAGGTTTAGCTGCAAGCCAGCTTTTGCACTTTCTTCTTTCACCTTCATCATAAGGCTCCTCAGTTCCTCTTCGCTTTCAGCCAGCCTTGGATTCCTCAAGCCCAGCACGTTGCATGATACGTTCTGCGTACAAGTGGAATAGGTAGGGTGAGAGTATACAACCTTGCCATACTCCTTTCCCACTAGTATATCTTATTTATATTCAATTTACCTCCCCCCAAGTGTTGTTTTGGTGCTTGGATCAACGGACCATGGAATAAGTACTTGAGCACAAATGACCAGGCTCAAATTACCAAATTTTGGACAAATTATGTGAAGATGCATCTCCTTGAGAAGTCCATAATGTTGGAAAAAGTGGTAGGAATGCGAAGAGGATGGCAGGCAACACAGTGGATGAACTTGATTACAATGGCAATGGGTGTACCTTTGGGAGACTTGAAAGGCCAGCTTGGGGACAGATTATCTCAAAGTCTATCTATGTAGCCTGTTTTAATCCATTTTTTCATATTGCCTGAGCAACTTATTGAGTACACATAATTTAAAAGCCTTCTAAAAATAAAAAAATAATTTTGTGAAAAAAATGCTTATTGTGATGTTCCAAAATCTAGGTGCAACCACAAAGAATGCCCTCATCAAGCTCCCAACCAAACATTCTCCATACTTTTGGACGTACACTAAAGACTTATTTTCCAACCTGGTTTCTCACAGACAGGTTGGACTTCTCACAATGGCAAAAAGAATACAATACGGGAATTGAAAATGAGCACACCAAGAAAAATCATTATCCAACCTCACTCTACAACTATCAGGTGATTCACCTGGTCTGTCATGGAAAGCTTGGAGGACAAACCAGTTAGGAAGTAAGATACAAAATTGAGAGAGATGGTAAAATATTAATGTACTTATAACTGCTGTTAAGAAGATTGGAAGCCACTTCTTTATTCCTTCTTTTTCCTTCTTTTCTATCTCTTTATTTCTTTTTCACGTTTATTTTACTTTTCTCTATTTTTCTTTAACTTAAAATTTGTATTGTTTTTATTAAATAAGTTTATTTAATTTTTATTAAATAAACTTATTAATAAAAATTATTCTCACACACACACACAAAAGGAAGTAAGATAGAAAATGAGCAGGGATAGTATTTCTTGTTTCATTTCCCAGTCACTGCTAGATGTTCCAAAGACTCAGCAGTCTGATGAGTCTGATGCTCATAGACTGATATAAAAATATCTGGGCATAATGTAGATTCTTCAGGGTGTATTCAATATTTGATTCTGTGCCAGGGAAAATGCCTTTGCCTTCTCATACTTCTACTTGTAACTTTATGCTATTAAATTAAAGTATTAATCATGTTTCAACATTTCTAGTGTGAATACAGTCAACAAATATGAAGAAACAAGATATATTTCTCTAAAAGAGAATATACAGTACTTTTTTATCAAGAAAATATATGAATCAGAGTGTACATCATATATATATATATATATATATATATATATATATATATATATGAAATTATTTAAAAGGAAAACAAATTTCTTCTAAGATTAATTATCAACACATTTACTTTTAATAAGATCATTTACATCTGTATTTTCTTTGGAAGTGAGCGTTTTACAAACTATGTGAAATACAAACAAATGAGAACACATTTTATGTTTCATTGTGATCCCCCCCTTTCAACTTTTAAGTGAGCTTAGCCAGGGAAAAAAGACCTCTGTTTAACTCATTACTTTAAAAATTTACAAATATTTGTAAGAGAAAATTGATGTCAAAATATTCCCTCCCCTCCCTTTTATATCATAAAAACATGATACAGATAGTCCTCAACTTATGACCATAATAGGGACTGGAATGTCTAACGCTAAGCGAGCGGTCATTAAATGAGTCACATCCAATTTCATTACCTTTTTTGCTGCAGTCATTAAGCAAATCACCACAGTTGTTACATGAATCACATGGTTGTTAAGCAAATCTGGCTTCCCCATTGACTTTGCTTGTCAGAAGCTGGCTGGGAAGATTGCAGATGGCGATCATGTCACCCCAGGACTCTGCAACTATCATAAATACATGATGGTTGCCAAGTGCCTGAATTTTGATCATGTGACTGCAGGGACGCTGCAACGGTAGTAACTGTGAGGACCAGTCGTAAGTCACTTTTTTCAGCACCATTGTAACTTTGAACAGTCACTAAATGGTCATAAGTGGAGGACTACCTGAATCAAAATTGACATTATTGAGAAATTATTAGGAATAAAAATAAATGAATAATTGATAATAAAGACAACTGCTATGAATAATTTAATTAGAACAAGATCCAAAAAGTGTGCTCTTCTTACAGCAAAAAATAATCAGTTTGTCTTAATCAGGATTAAATTTGGGCAGAGGTCCTCTTGAATGAGCAAGATAGGCTGCAAACGTAGAGAGAAATAAGTGAAATATGGCTGAATCAATGCAGTTCCAAACCATGGTTTGTTTGTTTAAAAGATTCTGTCAAGAAGTGTATGATAAAAAGAAGAATTCAGTAATAATAATTCTAATGTGTTTTAGGGTGCTTTCTAAAATCCCACGCTATCCAATAAAGAACTGCTGACGGAGGTTATATCATGTACAGTAGGCAAAGATAAGCATTCCACTTTCCCCCAACATGAACAGGAAAGAGAGGATAGAGCAACCTAAGTGACTTAGAGCTGGGGGGTTCCTCTTGGGGGTGGACAAGTAACAAAATAATGAAGTATACAGAAAGGGAAATTATATTTAGCCAGGTGTTCCAAAAGAAAATAGACTATCCTGAGAGGGCAGGGGAGATCTGTGAATTAATGAATTAAACAACTTTTAAGTAATAAATAATTTTGCAAAGATGTTCAGATATCCAAGGAACTGACTAAGGGTACACAGGCTTTGCATTACTGAGCACACAGCTAACTTAGTTAACTTGGAAAAGTTCCCTCTGCAGGGGAAAAGAATGATTAACTTCCTCCACTAACAAAGGCATCATAGTGTGCCTTTCTCAGTACTGTAGGCTCTTTTGCCAGGAAGAAGCCTGTTAATTAACAGGGCACTAATAAACACTTGATCCAGAAAGGAGGGCTTTTCCCCCCATAGCAATTGCTGTTTTGCACCTTGCAAATTGGTACAAGTATAACCAAATAAACCAATGAATTAATTAAGATTAGGGAATCACCCAAACCCAAAATAGTTTAGCAACAGAAGTCCCAGTATGAACATGCAGTGGAAGAATGGACTTGTTTTCTATGTGTAGTAATTTTTCAAATGTTCTGTATTGTTTGATGTTATGGTATTTGCAAACTGCAGCGAGTTGCTTTGGAATGCAGCAATACATGAAAGTCTAAAGACATTAATTATATACATACACAAATTTGTTGCAGATTCTTCTCTTCTTTTTTCTTCTTTCCTGGTAATGCATTTTCTCTCAGCCTTGCTTTCTGTGCAACAGTGGCCATTTTGGTTGTAGGGCATCACAACTGAACTTGCATCCTTATTATTTAGCATTTTATTTATTTTCTATTTCTTAGAACAATTATAGTATTACTAGAACTTTGTTTGGGAGATGCATAGTATATCAGTCATTACTGTTTTCTTTTGCTTCTTTTATCTGCTCAGAGTTCGTATAAACTTCCTGCAGATGCTTTCAGGTGAATATGTACAAAGGCTTCTCAAAGCATCAGTGAGGTTTTAGATCTCTGCAGATTCTCCAGCTGAATTGCAACATCAAGCACGTGCTAGGAGGGTTAGTCTTTGAGCTATGATAGGATAAACATAAATTGCTTTGGGGGAAGAGACTCCAGCTGCAAAAATCCAAACAGCCATGAGATGGCAGCAAAAAGTGAAGGGTCATATCTCTTTACTGCCATCTACTGGTCCTAAGCAAGAAAATAAGGATGCTTGTGGGAAGGGAGTGTATGATTATTTTTTCAATGTTTGAATTAGAAGGCTGTAGGCATAGGAAGAATATAGATTTGTTAGAAAGCCAACGCCTGGAGGCAAACAAAAAACAAATACAGTATCACTGTATGACATGCTGTAAGAATAAGAATTAAAAAAATGAGAAGAATGTCTGAAAAAAAAATAAAGGGAAAGGATGAAGTCAGAGATATGGCCTGTGACTTCTAAACTCCACCATAGTAAGTACAGAATTTACCCCAATATAGAATACGCATCACACTTTAAGACAAGATTTCTCTCAGTAAATTGAACATTTATCTATATATCTGGTACTGCTCTTGAGAAATTTATCTGAATTAAGAAAAAAATCAGCAAACACAAGTTTTGAGTTGCTTCAGGACCTTTCTTCAGTTCCATTAAGGGCAATATTCTCTTGGGTTTAAAAATAAACCTGATTCTTAAAAATAAGTTAAAATCCATTAAGTATAGATTGGGGGTAGAAATGAAATATTCCCTAGAATATATTCATATGGAATTATTACACTACAGGCATTAGATCTTCTTTAAAATCATATAATATTTATTACTAGTTTTGATTAAAGTACGTTAAACCTCCTTTTGTCCTTGCAAAGATCTGAGGCTGTACTATAGAGATGATGAAAACAAATAATATAAAAGTCAAATGCACAATAAAAAATAAAAAAAGCAAAATCCTCAAAATAAAACAGTTAACGTGGATCTGAATGGATTTGGCAGCGTACCTACTTACTAAATAAATAGCAACTAAAATAATAGCAGAGTGACCAAAATAAACCCATTTTGCACTGGCAAATAAAAATATGTTCTGGTGCCAAAAAGAGTGCATAGTTGGCACCTGTCAAATTAGAATATGCTCTCCAGATGCTTTGAATTACAACTCCTGTAATCCCTTTCCATTAGCCATGCTGGCTAAAGCTAATAGAGATTGACCCAAAACACAGAGGATACCAAATTGCTTATTCTGCTCTATATGTAGGATATGCCACAATTAAAGACTTTTGCAAATCTTCTTAAACTCAGAGTATCTCTAATGGTTTACACCATTGTTTCTCAACCTTGACAACTTTAAGATGTGTGGACTTCAACTCCCAGAATTCCCCAGCCAGCCATGGAAAAATATATAAATACAAAGTTTAATGGCATCTTTTAATAAGGTTAGGCTTGATCTGACTTCCTTACTATCAGCTATACTTTTAGCTATAAAAGAGAATTTTAAAAGATAGATAAAAATTGGCTTTGCATAGGTATACATTTGGCAATATCCAGTTGTTAACTGTAGGGTAACATAATTTTCTTCGTCTAGTGGTTAAGACAACGGGATAGAAACCAGGAGACTGAGAGTTCTAGTCCTGCCTTAGGCATGAAAGCCGGCTGGGTGACCTTGGGCCAGTCACTCTCTCTCAGCCCAACTCACCTCACAGGGTTGTTGTTGTGGGGAAAATAGAAGGAGGAAAGAGTATTAGGTATGTTCACCGCCTTGAACTATTTATAAAAATAATAAAGGTGGGATAAAAATAAAAAAATAAAAAAAAATAAATTTGCTATCCTTGAGGCTACAGGAAAGAGAAAGCTTGGAGGTTTAAGAAGTCTACTGGAGTAGGTGGCTGTAACAAATTTAAATAAAAGAAGGTGATGGTGATGATGATGATTGAAGTCAGCATCTACATTCCAAATTGCAGGGTTGGTGTTTAATTGGAAACTGGAGAAGCAAGAAGTAGCAGGTACAGTTGGCTTCTGTCAATGTTTGGAAGCCAAACAAGGCTTGAGCCTTGCCCATTTGTTTGCCCAAGGCAGTTCCCCACTCCTGCTGCACCACTTTTCACACTTCCCAACATCATTCTAGAAGGTCTCCAAATCATCCAGAGCAAGTTTTCAGGAAGTGCATATAGCAGCAACAGACAGGAGGAAACAGGAAAGTTCTATTGCACACACAGAACTCAGTCTTTTCTTAATTGGACCCACTGGTCTTGCTAAGTGTGAAGATACTACAGGTAGTCCTTGTTTAGCAATTGCATTTAACAACCGTTTGCAGTTACGACAGTGATGAAAAAGTCACTTTGCTACCAAGCCTCGCATGTACAACCTTTGCAGGTCTGTAAAGCAAAGGAAAGCTGAAGTAAGATCATAGGCACAGTCGCAGTTTCACTTAGTGACTGCTTTATTTAATAACCAAGTTGCTGGTCGCTAAACAAGGACTACCTGTAACACTCTGTGTATTTGCAATATTCTTCCATCATGCAGGCAGGGGCAAGGAAGCCAGCTGGAGTATGCCGTTTGACTGGCCCTTTATGTATTTCTAAAACAGAAAATGTATTACCCAAACAAAATAAAACAATATACAAATCTATTTACTCAACATGTATAGAGATATATATTTTAAGCACTAATAGTTATGTATAAATTTTGGTGTCAAACATAATAGGTGGATGTCAAAGATTAAATTCCTAATGTGAGTTTCAGGAAAGTATAGGTGAATATGGATATAAATATTGCACAGATATTCAGTTCAAAAGTGTTATCCAATCCAGTAAGGGTACTCTTTTATATATCTGAGAAAATCTATAGGCACATTTTTTCAATTAAATCTTCCCTTCCCTTCCCTTCCTTCCATCCTTTCTTTCTGTGATACTTCCTTTACTATATTTTTCCTTAACCTGGTAGCTTTTAGATATTACACTAACCAGCACCACAGATTGGATATGAATTATGAAGGTTGTAGTCTAATAAGCTTTAAAGGAAACAAGTTATGGAATGCTATTCTATTGGTACTGAATTAATATTGTGCATTCATAACCAATGGGGAATCTAAAATCTGCAACAATTTAGCAGTATTTGTATTTATATATGTGAGTATACAGTATTTTCCCTAGAACCTGCTTTTGATTAATTTGAAATGTCCTGCCATAGATTTCAACCACTGCCTTTACCTTTAGACACTAAGCCATTAATATTTGCTGACCTGACATTGTCCATGGGCCCCCAGTATTAATCCTTTTTCTGGAACTTGGCAGTCTCATGGGAACTCAAGGACTAACCTGAATAAATTAGAGACTTTACTGCATATACAAACAACATAATAAACAATAAGATCAGCTTCTCAGGCTAAGAATTTCTCAATATATATATATACGTATGCTCAAAGGTTTGAATCTTGAATGTCTTTCTCCCACCTTTTGTAAGACTGCTTGTAGTCCATTTCTTACGCTGCATCTGGCCTGTGTTTATAGCAATTCCACCAGATCTTGCCAGATCTTACACTCCCATTATTTCCTTAATTTTCCCACTTCCTTCCTTCCGCAGACCTAGAGGTTTCTGAACCTCTTCCCATCCTGCCATTTCCATATATTTGTTGGCTGAGATCAATAAAATGCTGCCTTTCTCCTGTCTCTCTCTCCCCCCTTCTTCCTGCCCAAGGATGCCAGCCTGGAAGGGACATTCCAAAAATACATGCCAGCTTAAATTCCTCTTCCATTTCCACTGAAAGGTACACAAGGGCAAAGGTGTAAAGGTGGACAAGGGTGTAGTACAGGGTTAGGAGGGAATGGTTAAAAATTAGAGTCATAGGAGGCCCTGGGATTGATCTATGAAAGTACAGTGACCAGCAGAATAAACTTGTCATCTCCACCAGCAATGGTAGGGTTTTCCTGGCAATGATGGTTGGCAGAGCATCTGTTGGCACAATGCATCTGTTTTTTGAGGCATTACTATGTGGCTTGGAACCCTGGAAGAAAACAGAAGTCCTCAAATGAGTGTCAGAATAATTCAGCAACAGGTACGGATGGTGGCTATATGTGACCTGAAATGGTGATATCTGAGTAGAAACATTACTTCAGTTATGATAAGTGAATTCAGCCACGTGGTAGAGTATAGGCCACTTGTCTTCTGATCATTCACCCAGCAATGCAGGTCCTGCTGCAAGTGGCATTTGCTTTACCCACTGGATTGTAGGTGATATGGAGAAGATAGGCTCAGCTTAAAATCCAACAGTTGAAAAATGACCTTCCAAAATGGGCTATAAATTGCATGCTGTGTCTGAAATGATAGGCTTGGGCACTAAATATATTGAAGTTAGGTAAGAACAGGCTGCCTCAGAGGCCAAGGAGAAGCCCCAGAAAGGGATGAAATGAGCCATCCTTGCACAAAGATTAACCAGCATCCAAAAAGACCCAAGCATCCTTTGACATATGTAGATCAACAATGAAGTCCAAGAGGACCATGTCCCAGGGAATGGAGAGGCTAAAGGCTTGGTGACAAATATGGCAAGAAGAAAGATAATATCTTGATATCCTCTTTAGTGCAAGGCCACCAAAAGTTATGGAGCAAGAGATGGATGGCCTTAAATACTCCAGAATATCCAGCTGGGTGGCTGTCATGGAATAGCGGCAAAAGCCATATAGCCACTGTTGTGGTTCCATTCTCACCATTGCTAAGAAAAACCAGAAGGTAAAGAGGAAGGGTCCATGAGATCTGGTTTGCAAGATAAACCATCTTCCTGCTTATATTGTGAGCTAGGAATATAGGAGATGCAAAAGTTAAAGCAAGAAAATAATTATGCCTACTTCACTGGGTGCAGAATGAGTTTCTGAGAGGTCTATAAGTATTCCAGATTCCTGTGGTCAATTCAGAATGTTTAGTTCCTTCCAGAAAATGGTGCCAGTATTAAAAGGCCTCCTTTATAACCAACAGTTCTTTATTAGAAATATCATAATTCTGCTTGCTGGCAAAAGGTGTCTGGGAAGGCACAAAGAAAGCAAAGACTATTAAAAAAAATTGTCCCAAGGGCAAAATCAGAATATTAGTTTGAATCACTGAGTAAGTTAGATCTGAGTTGCTGTGAATGGGCTGGAAAGCAAAAGTCTGAGTAAGAGGAAGACTTTTAAGACATCAGAACCCTACCTAAAGAGAATACCTTTCTAGGTAAAATGTGTGAGAGAAGAATTGATAAGCCCAGCAAAATTAAAAACAAATTTACAATAGAAAATTGCACAGCCCAGTAAGCCCAGAAATACAGATGTTTTTCTGGAATCTAAGTCTCTGTAATATGATTTATGGTACTATCACAGGATTGTTGGGGAGGCAGTATCTGCACCTCCTTCTCAAACATATTTGCATACGCAGTATATCTGGCAGGTAAAATAAGAGGAATATGTCATATTGTGAACAGCCAGTAGGCAGGGGCAAGGTGAGAAGGCTTCAGGTCTTACAGGTGGTTCACAAACGACAGAGTTAAATATATGTCCTTATTTTTCTAATTTCAAGACTGTCCAACTCAAATTTATCCAGTTAGCAGTGGCCTCAAAATTAGTGACATTTTGGTTTGCTTGTGTTTTTTACATTACTTTAGGATGAATGATGTTCTAAAAGTGTAGCATTTTTCAGCTCTTTTGGGGGAAGACTTTAATAAAGACCTTTCAACTTAATAGCTGCAGCTGTAGGAATAACCATGCAAGCCATGTTTTATTGGGTTTTTTAAAAAATAACTTACTATGAAACCATTATTCTAAAGATACAGATCTTTCTGTATTAAAGAAGCACGTTTGGAGCATTTGGTCACAAGAATGAAGTCTAATAAATATACCCGCTTAATTAACCCTTTCCTCTGTGAGTAGATCAAAGTACTCTTTTGTAATAACCATTTCAGAAATTTGCCTTGCAAACAAGTTTAGTGCATACGCTCCAAACCTTTGACAGAGAGGATGCTTGTTTTATGTGATCTGAACAAGCTGTCCACAGCAGGGCAATAAGGCATCTTCTAAGAATCTGGTAGCATGTCTTGTATCACAAACAAAGGATTGAAAGCAGGCCTAGACATCACATTGCTTCCAATCCAATTTAAATCTGTCACATGGTAAATTCACTAAAAATAAAGAAAAAACATTACAAAAGTCCATGTACATAAACTCTGGGCTAGTATGTAAATGTGTATTAAAATTAAAACTAATAAAATTATTATATTTTATTATAATATTAACACTAAGAGAATTAAGTTAGTGAAACTTGCTTTTTCATCTAGAATGCAGCAGGACCCTAT
This sequence comes from Candoia aspera, assembly GCF_035149785.1. Taxonomy (NCBI): domain Eukaryota; kingdom Metazoa; phylum Chordata; class Lepidosauria; order Squamata; family Candoiidae; genus Candoia; species Candoia aspera. The sequence continues at coordinate 47,455,376 of NC_086159.1, forward strand.
ATTTTCTCTGGCACAATTTGCAAATAATGGTATCATCATAAACTATTCCTGTCACAGTACTTGTGGATACACAAAATCAGAGAGACAGAGGCAGACCCAGGCAGAAATTCTTGAATTTTCAGGCAAAGGTTATTAAGACACACATACCAGCATACTCTGCAGCATCACAAGTAGTTAGCACACTTCCTGGATTGCACTTAACTATTTGCCATAAAATATTATTACCCAAATGAATATAGCATGAAAGCCGTCTGGGTGACCTTGGGCCAGTCACTCTCTCTCAGCCCAACTCAGCTCACAGGACTGTTGTTCTGCGGAAAATAGGAGGAGAAAGGAGTATTAGGTATGTTCGCCGCCTTGAGTTATTTATAAAGATAATAAAGGTGGGATATTAAATAAATAAATAAATAAATATTAGTTTCTTGTGTACTTGGACAAACCCTGGTGATGGTCATCATTCTACAGTGAGATGAAATCTGAGCTGGTGATGCAAGATCCATGGGTGCCTAATTATCCGTGGTGGCCCATCAGGACATTCTGAAGGTTCCCAATCCATCCCCTCCCTTGGCTTCTGATTTGATGCCAAAGAGCTGCTGTTTCAGCTCATGGCAATGGCAGCAGTGGAGGAGGCAGAGGAAAAGTTCCAATTCTGGCTCCCTCTCCTTGAAGAAATGGCTTTATAAGCTATGCATCAAGCTGCATCCAAGCCTGACAGTATATCACAACTATATGTATGTACGTACGTATGTATGTATGCATGTATGCAGACACAAATATACAACTATACACACACACACAAATATATATACAGTACATACATACATATACATACACATATATACCAATATATATACACACACATGCATACACACATATACATACATATATACTGTACTGTACTGTACACATATATACACACATACTGTACATACAGTATGGCTATATGTATACACGCATAACATAACCATATATATATACATACACATACACATACACACACACAAACACACTCATTCTTGGCTTTTTCTCCTGCCTTTCTGAGCCAATACATACTTGGCCTGCCTCTTGATAGCCTTGGGAAGCAGCTGGGGTGTATTCTCACGATACTTATCTCTAACTGGGAAACTCCTGGTTCCAGCTTCACCAGCCTAACGCAATGTGCTAGAGAGAGAAGGGTCTACTAGAGGAAAAGAAAGCTAGTGACCAGTTTAGGGTTCTTTAGATACTTGAAGAGAGTGGAGGCTTCTGCTTATGTGAACCATGCAGCGAGCCTGCATTCTGGTGCCTGGGGGAGATAAGCAGGCAGCTCTAGCATATGCTACTTTCTGCAAAGCAGTCTGGACTACAAAAACACATGTGACCATTAGATGACAATAAAGAGGTACAGAAGACAATAATTCTTTGCTGCCATCTGGGTTTTTGTCTGAATTCTTGCAGCCCATGTTTGCTGGAGTCCAAAAGCAAGGATAGGCATGAAGCAAATTCAGGAATTACAAAGATGGAATTCCTTTTGATCTCAGCAAATTGGAACAACAGAAAGAAAACAAAACCAGAAAGAAAAGAATCCAAATGACCCTTTTTAAAACAAACTTGAAACTAGTCATTAAAGAAGTCTTATATCCCAGTTACCTGTGTTCACATTCTGCTATATACTGATGAACAGAATTTTTATTAAATAGTAACCTTATACCAAAATATTTACATCTTGAAAAATTGTGAATTCTGTAATACATATTAGACAAGCAAGTATTATACCGCTCAAAATAGTGCAGTTGACCATTTTGCTCTAAAAATGTCCTACAAACTTACCAGTCCATAGAGAACCCCATAATTTAAGCAGATGCTGGGGGAAAGTGAAGATTCCTCCCTACTTTCCCCAATTTCTTAAATGACCCAGTTTCTGAAAGCCCTGCAGTCAGAATCTTACTGAATTGAAATACTCTGATTGCTGGCATTTCCAAAAGCCAGGTCTTCTAGAGAGTTGCAGTGGCTGGACCACTGATTGAGCAGGGATAAGCAGTGGGGAGGGAGGAAAGCCCGAGTTCCTTGGCAATTTCAGTTGGTTGCTTGTCCCTGCGGAGGGCTGATTCTCTGATGTATACGTGTGTGTCCAGCTATAGCCCAGTGCTGAACACCAGATATAACCTTTAAGGCCAAGACAGTTGCTCATTCCTGATTTATCCCATTTTTATTGCAATCAGATGAGGATCAAGGTCTTCCCCATTATTCAGTTAATTGCTGTTTGATGAAAGGGATTGAGAAAACTCTTGTTTAGTTAATGAGCAGAGCTATCAGTCTAACAGAAGAGAGATGTTTTGTTTTTTAACAAAAATATCAAAATTCTGAGAAAAGTTCTCTTTTTAAAATAGCATTAATCAGAGTGATCTAGATTTATAAGGCTGACATTCAAACTTAATAGTTAACGCCTTAATAGTTAAGCATTTTTATTATCAGTTTACATAATTTAGCTTAGTTCACAAATCATTAGTTGATGACAAACTACTGTAGGAAAATTTTATATTTAGCTTGAATTTGGCAGTCCTGTAATTGTTTAATATTTTTATCAATTAATTTGCCTTATATTTCATCTGCAATAAAATGTAATTCATGTGGCATCCAGACAGTGGTGTCATCTTTGAGTCATCAGCATGCTTTATCTGCCTTACTTCCATTTACTTCTCATAACAGGAATAATCCATTTAACCCAAAAGACCCAGAAAATCAGCAAAGTTCTCCAAATGCATAAACATTCTGAAAAATAGGTGATTTTGACATCTTAATAATTTTTGTTGTCTTTCCTTCCCATCATAGCTCACTTCTCCAGACATTCTACTTGTCATGACATTTGTGCAGTTGTTTCATATCAATGCATATGTTCCCTTTATGTTTTTTTAAACATGGAATTCTGGAATTTCAAAATACTAAAATTAGCCTTTCTGAAATTTGCTCCACATCATGTCTCTCTCTGTCTTTTTATCTCCAGTGCTATGAAACAGCATATCTAACAGACAGTTCCTTGTCTGAGGTCTTTTGCAGGGTATGCATTCACAAGCACTGGCTTATCAGGACCAGGGAGGCAAAGGGCAACTGTAAAGGGTTTCAACATGGACAAAGCCAAAGCATTGCTGAAATTGTCCGTGTTGAGAACCCATAAGTACTGGGAGAGTAGTAGGAATTCAGGCTGAGGGGTCTGGGTCATCTCAGCTGTACTCCTAAGAGAAGCAGGGTATAAACAGGAGAAATTGAGTTTCTAACCCTCACCAGATATGGAATCTAGAAGTGTGGGTGTAAAGACTTGGAGTAAAGCTCTGGGTCTTCACCCAAGTATACCTTTCAGTAGTCAGAGTTACTTGTTTAAATAACAGTAACTTCAGCTAAAAGAGGCCAGACTTAGTGACAGAAGATTAACCTAGAATGATTAATTTACCAGAAGCCAAATAACTACTTTGGGTAGGAAGCTGATCTCTAAAAATTAACTCAAGTTGGAACATTGTCTATCAACATAGTTATTCTGTTTAATACAGTGACATGTTTACTTCATCTGACCTTCTTAAGTTGAACAATAAATGTTACTTTATTCTTGTTTTTAAACATTAGACTATTGACTGACCCTACCAATATTCTCCCCACATTCCACTAGGTCACATTATTTATAAAAAAAAAAAAGAGTTCCAAATCAGGAAAAAGATTTGGTGGTGGCAGTAATCTATAAGGAATCCTATATACCTCCCTAGAGGAATATAGTTTTCATTATTCCTTAAGGAATACCTACTGGTTCTGGAGAAGAGCTTATAAAAAACAGTAAATGTGTTTTTAATAATTTTAAAACATTGCAAAGAATATGCATATTGAAATCTTTCTCCTGTTCTGACCACACTACTTTTATTATCAGTCTGCCACAATGATTCTCTATAAATTCATTCAAAATCTTTTATCTGCTCTATTTGCCTGAGCTGATCAGCATTTAGGTAATTATACCCAGATTTCTGTTAAACGTTAGTCAATTTCAATTTTACACCTCATACAGTGCATACAGGAATAAATTTTTTTCCAATTTTATTCCTTCTAAAGCTGGGTACAACCATAACACCTGCACATTTAACTGAATATAATACAATGCCCCGTAATAAAGGGAAATATAACCTTAATATGAAATTATGATATAACTAGGTGCTAGGATTATACTGGAAACTAGTTTAATTACATAAATTAAAATTAAAACATAAAATTAAAATTTTCAGGATATTTGTACTTAATTGGTTCAGCATCTTTAAATTTTTAATTAATAGCCTACTTAATTAATAGCCTACTTAATTTATATGGGAGATTAACAGTGAATCACAGGGGTATAGGCTAGAATGGAGAACAATGACATTCCCCCCCCCAAAAAAAAAATCCCAGAAGAAAGTAGTGGAAAATCATTCCTGCACTGTTGCCAAAAAGTTGTATGGATGGGCCCCTGTGACCTAAAATCAGGCTTGACTTGAGGGTATCTTTACTATAATTAATAAATTTAATTAAATAAATTTATAATTCTACAGGTGGTAGCAGTGCTTAGCTGACCTTATCTTAGTTTAATAATTTTGCCAAGATTGCTGCATATTAACAATAAAACTTGTGGCATCATAAAGTCTGCAGTGGTGGCATAAGCTTTCTAATGCCATAACTCAAAAGTAGAACAGGAACATAACAGGTAAGATGTATGAAATCAAAGAAATTATGAGAATTTCCTTAGAACAGCAGAGAGTTCTTAGTGAAGACAGGTCAAGATGATGCCTATCTGTTCATATAATTGAACCCAACACAGTAGCATCTAACATGCTGACCTTGTTCCAGCTTGATGTTTTAAAACCCTGCTGGGTTTTTAAAAGGACCATTTGTATGCTTTTACTGAAATTGAACAACGTACGTTTCCAGTTTAAGTTACAGTACTCTTGAGTCCAACGCCTAGTGACTTCTGCACATATCCATATAGTTTTGATTATTTACAAAAATCGTAATCTTCCATCCATAAAGAACTCCCATAATGGACAGGAAAAAGGAGTAAACAGTCCCCACCAATTGCTGACATCTTCACCCAGGGATTTCTTTGTACCTGCACTAAGAAGGAACACCTGTACTTTGGAAGTGAATATTCAAACAGCGACAGAGGCCAACATTCGGTACTACTGGAGAGCGCACCATTATCTCGTTTTGTGGAACAAGTATTACTTGTCTCTGAGGGAACGGTTACTTCATCAGCTACGTCCGCGGTCCCTCCTCGCTGAACTCTTGCCTGCTAACCAGAACTGCCTTCCAGCGACGAGACTGCGAGGTCTCGTCGGGGGAGGGAGGAGAGGCGAGGAGAGATCGTCCGTCTCCCGCGCGGCATAACCCCGGCTCCGCGCCAGAGCCGATCGATCTCTCCCGGCGGTTGTGTGTTAAGTGCTCGGAGCAGCCTCCAGTTGGCGCCAGGCATCTTTGCGCTTTTTGCGTGGCAGTGCCAAGTAGGCCACTGCGATGACGCTCGAGGGGAGAGGAAGGGCTGCTCCCTGCTTGTCGGACACGGAAGACCTTGTGAAAGAAGGGCGCGGGGGCGGGGGAGCGGACGCCGCCGCCTCCAAAATGACGCTTTAAGGCGAGGCGGCGCGGTCTTGTCTTCCAGGTCGGGTGGGCTTCCTTACAGCCTGACCGTTGAGCCTCCTTTTCCCTTTCTCCGATGGGAAGGCGCGCTACGAAAGCCGAGGGGGTTGACTGAGCGCCCTTGAGGCGAGCTGAGGCGGTTCTCGCCTCGACCCCCAACGGCCTCCGCGGCCTTTGAAGTGTTCAGCCCCTGCACTTGAAGGGAGATCGATTACAGAACAGGCACAAAGACTGCTGCCTTGCAAGCTACTTTCCCACGATCAGAGCGAGGCAACTTCTCGGCAGCAACAAATGGACGTCAGTTTCCCACCCAACTCGCCTTCATTAACAAATCAATATATTAATAGTCCTCTAATCATGTAAATGGACGCGAGAAAATATCAATCATTATAATTTTAAAAGGCCTAATTATGTTGAACAACGGTCGCCATGGAGACACAGAGGAAGATTGATTTGCCTAGTTTATGAACCCAGCCCCGGATAATCAATGTGCAACGTCTCCAAAACTGCTTAAGAGCTCGGAAAAGGCAAAGTTAAGTTAAAATGCAAACAGGTTCTGCCTCTTTCCGCCGCACTACTCAAAGCGCCGGGTCACATGGGTGTACTAGAACACACACACACACATTCTTTCTTTCATTCATTCATTCATTCTTGGCGCCCGATCGGATTGGGGGCGGAAACCGGTCTTGAGGGCAGGCGGTCGACTTATCACTGGGCGAGGGCATGTCCGGGCGTGCTTGGAGGCCAGGGACACGACACGCCGTTTTCCTTTTCGCTGAGAACAGCACTTGTGGCCTTGATGGTGCTAATGGTGTTTGGACGGGCTATAGGAGCGGCGGGGCTGGGTAGATGAACGGAATGAAAACACAACCCGAACGCGCAGACAGGAAAATCCTTCCACAGCAGGCTCTTCTCTTTCTCTCTCCCCGCCCCCGCCCCCGCCCCCGCCCCCGCCCCCCATTATGAATGATTGAGTCTGAATGATTAAGCGTGAGGCTGCTTCCTGAGCAAGTCTACAGAAACCTTGCCCCATGGAGATGATGGGAATTTCATCAGGTAGAAACAGACACCCGGATCTCAAGCACAGCTTTGCAGATGATTGATGGCCTACTTGCCAGCTTTACCTTAATTAAATTACAATATAGATCCAGCACTGATTTGGCTTGAGTTACAGAAGGGAAGTTCACTATTTTAGGCTGTAAACCTAGGTCCCAGAAGTTTCCAATGTAATGCCTGAAGAAACCATGGGTCCCTACCATTTTTATGTGTTTGTTTTAATTAATGCTGTATATTAATTAAATATACAGCATTAATTGGTTTGCATTTATTCACCATCTTTGCTGCCTTTCTCAAGTTCTTCTCAACTCCATTTGGATGTAAAGACATTGAGGGGGACTAAAATGGGAGGTACGGCTTTTGCATTGTGTCCGGTCATCTTTAGGCTGTTCATTATCTGTAGTTAACTGTGGTTTACTCAATCCAGTTTTCTGGATTCAGGTTCACACTGGAACCATTAAGCACACTGCCTGGGTTTATGCAAAGTGCTAGACTGAAATTTGGTTAGCTAATTTGTGTTCAATGTGCATTCACAGCCACAATCCTAAGACAGAAGAGAAAAATGTGTATCTAATAGCAGTATTCTTTCTCAGGTGATGTGACAAAAGCCACACTAAAAAAAGTTATGTGTGAAAATGGGAGAGTGTAGTTGCCAAAGCAAAGAGCAGGATAGAAACGTTTAATAAACAAAGCACTTTAATAAAATAGCATCTGCATCCTGCAATTGTCAACCACATGCTACCAACATCTCCAGAAGAAGGAAATGGAGCCCTTAACAGGTGGGGCAGACTGCAGGATGGAATAGACGAAGTGGTGTGTATCCAGTGATGAATGAATGAGATGTGTGGCATGGCTGGAACTCTAATTTGGGACTTGTAAATTGAGATGTCTGTCTGGGGTACCTGCATATAAGCATTTGGAGATGATCAGAAAAGCTCTAGGGCAGTGTTTCTCAACCTTGGCAACTTTAAGCTGTGTGGACGTCAACACCCAGAATTCCCCAGCCAACACACTCTTGCCCATGCTGGCTGGGGAATTCTGGGAGCTGAAGTCCACACATCTTAGAGTTGCTAATGTTGAGAAACACTGATTTAAACTAAGCCCTCCAAAAACTCAGAACACAGATGCTGCCCTTCCCACCATTAGCAGTTCGCTTACATGATCATGCCCCTTTCTCTTTTTTCCCACCCTTCCAGACAGTTTGGTATCAGAATGGAAGAACAAATCATGTGAACCTGGGCAATAAGCCTTTGCTGCAAATTGTAGTAGGAAGTGCTAGCTATAACCAAGCAAGAGTCATTTCTTCGTGTTGGTGTTAATTTGCTATTTGTTCTTAACACTTACATCTTATTAGTTTGTAGGTGAGCAAATCTTTTATATATTCTTTAGCATAACCAATACACCCATGGAATCTGTGGAAAGGAAGCAAGACGGGGAAAATCTGTACATTTTAAAGGGAATAAAGTTATATTTAAAATTAAAACTTAGAGAACCATCACAGCTCTGCCTCTAGAGAAAAATGAGGTGAGAAGCAGAATACAGTAGACAAAATATCACACACGTTGGACATTGTACAGTACTGAACAGATTAAGATTGGCCATTGCTTTTGTGGACAAACTTAGTGTTAAACTATAAAATAATTGATTTAGAGCAGTAACCCACTATAAATAAGCAAAGAAAATTATAAAGTTGTAGAACAAGTTTGTGCTAAGATTTTATACTTCTTTATGGAAAACAATTAGAAAAAATTGGGGGGCACATTACAATGTTTACATTTACAATTGTAATTTACAATTACAGTGTTTATATTTGAATGATGTTTTAGAAGGAAGAAAGGATGCACTTGTGTGGAAATCATAAAATATGATTTCCTAATGGTATTAGTGCAGGTTAGATAATTTCCCCATGCATTTCAGCTGGTTCTCATAAAGGACATTGATACTGAGCATGGATATTGATCTTTTTAAAGGGCTATACATAATTCTACTGTTCTGGAATGTTTCTGGAGGAAGCTGCCAATCAGGCTGCCTGACTGACAGCCATTTGCGAGGGTCTAGGCACCACCATCCTCAATTTATAAACCTCAGGATTTTCCACTGCTTTTTCCACCTTATATTTTCACAAAAAGCAGCCAGAGCCATCCATCAGAAAGTAACAATAATTACATGTGATGCTAAATGTATCATTAGGAATGACATCAGATAAAAACCAGGTGCATGCCTATTTAATAGGAGAGCAGGATCTTCCACTGATGCTGACAAATGGAAACAGAAGGGTTCATACAGGTTCTAAATGTGGGTTTTCCATTTAACATAATGATCAGTAGCATTTGTGAAATCACACAGGGTATAATTCAAATCTTTATACCTAATTCATTATACTCAATGTACCGGTGCAAAATATCTAGGAAGATGCAAACTTAAACATTCTAAAACAATTCCAAAAGCATCTGTCACAAACTGCTATACAGTAAAACCTCAATTCTCTGGACCTCCAGTCAGCAGACTTCACTTATAACAGACAACATTTGACTTCAGACTTCAGTCCTAAACAATGGACCAGCAGCACCTGCAGGATAAAAAAGATAGTCTTAACTACACAACTGAACAGTCACCCCTTTCATACACGCATCAACGTTGCATGCACAATATGGTGGATTTCAGTAATGCTGCTGTTTCTCAGGAAGGAGGGAGCACATTCCAAGAAGGAGGACAAGATAAGAGGAAACATGGTCCAGGAAGTGATTGTGGGAAAACTAAGAGGTTCAGGATAGCCCCGCCCTAGAGTCTCTCAGGTTATTTCCCCTTAGGTTTGGTAGAGTTGCTTTAGTCTGGCAAGATTCTGTCTATTCGGTGTGAGCAAATAAAGAACTGAAGTTTGACTGGATTGATTCTTCGTCATTCTTGGGCTGGGCCTGACACACATACAAAAGGTCAGGGTTTCAATTGCATGGTTTTTCAATAACCAGATTGACTTTTGAGACACACACATACCCACACTGGCTGCGATGGCAGTTCTTTCTGAAGTAGTCGATGTAGTTGACATCATTTATGTCATTTGCATAATTACATGACTGATGTTTTTACACCATTTGTGTTCATTTGCAAAATGATGCAAATACATCGATTATGTAATTTCTGAGCCCATAGAGTGAAAAGTTGGAGGTCTTAAACCTACTCTCCCAGAAACCCTCAAGTCTACACTTAGCTCCACCCCCTTCCTTGGCATAGTAATTTGGTAGTCCTCACTGTCACTAGGATTTTCATAAGAGTGGTTGGTTGGGAGAAGAGGTCAAGGCAGAAGCCTCTGCTTTGTGTGGTGTCTCAGGGCTAGTCTAGTCTCTCCCAGCTTCTATTTAACATTTACATAAAGCCACTGGGAGGCCATCTGTCAACATGGGCTGTTGTGTCATCAGTATGCTGATGATACCCAGCTGTACATCTTTGGCCTGGGCCAACCCAGCGATGCTGTCAAGGTCCTGTCCCATTGCCTGGAGACTGTGAGGGCCTTAAAGAGGGAGAAAGGGCTTCAGCTCGACCTTGGCAAGACTGAGTGGCTGTGGATTTTCCATCTTTTACTGGTGCACTTCCACAGTTCTTGGACTCACAGCTTCTGCTCAAACAGCAGGTGGTGGCTGGGGTGGGGGGCTTTACACAGGTTTGTCTTGTGCACCAATTGTGCCCAATCCTGGACTATGGGACCTTAGTCATGGTGATTCATGCCTTAGTCACCTCCCACTTGGATTACTGTAATGTGCTATACATGGGGCTGCCCTTGAAGAACATTGAGAAGCTGATCCAGATCACAGCAGTGTGGGCAGCTTTGGGCATCTCTCAATATGCTCATATAACACTACTTCTCCACAAGCTGCACTGGCTCCCAGTATGCTTCCAGATCCAATTCAAGGTGCTGGTGACCATCTATAAAGCTCTCCATGGCATCGGACCAGGCTGTTTATGGGACCGTCAGTCCCCCATTATTTCTACCCACTCTACCATGCTTAGCAGGGAAGGCATGCTCCAGGTCCCCTCCATCAAACAATGCCATCTTGTTAGACCCAGAGTCATGCCTTCCCTGTGGCCATGCCTGCTCTGTGGAGCAGCAACCCACCCTCTCCCCCTGAGATCCAGATGGCTTCAAACCTATTTGTTGAAATTTTGCAACAAAGAACGGGCAGTTCACCTTCATAGAGTCACTGTGGCAATGTTCCTATGTTGCAACGAAGATGGAAAACAAACAAACAAAGGAAAGTGAATCTTTGCAATACTCTAGGTAAGGTGTGGAAAAGCAAAGGGAGCATATTTCACCCAGCCTTTACAGAAACCATGGAGCATGAGCTTCTAAGGTGGAGAAGAATTCATTGACTTCATGAGCTCTTGTTGCATCAATCATAACCTTGTAAACAACAAAACAAAACAACTGCAGACCAGCAGAGAACACAACGGATCGGCAACCAAGGATGAAGTTGCTGCCCAGGGCAGGAATTAGCCACTAGAGGGGAGAGGGCACTCCAGGCACACAGCCAGTCAGAGCTGGGTTGCTCTCAGAACACTGCTCTGAAGGGCTTAAGGAGGCTTGGCTCAGAAAACAGCCAGAAAATACAGGCATAGGATGCATTTGCAAGGGGTGGGAAAGGGAGGGAGGGAGGCAACATCATCCATTCCTGTGCTCAGGAAGCAGCAAGTGGTGCATCCTGGCAGTGGGCCAAGTATGAACTGCCAATCTGCCCTTTGTTTCTCCTAAAATAAACCTCTTTCACCTTTGTACCTGGGGAAAGATACAGAAGCCAGAGAGCTCTGACACTGCAAAGGTTCCCTTACAAACAGGAAAAGAAAACATGAGTTAGTTTGTGGTGAAATATACTCCCCCCCCCCCTTAAATTGGTGTCAACTGCGTGTGACTTCGTGAACTTGTTCAGGTAATTTTCACAGCAGCAAAATGGAAGTGATTTGCCATTGCTGCCTTTGGGAATTTTTTTTTCCCAACTTCCCCATGTCAGTATTGCCTGGTTTCCCAAAGATCCAAGAATTAATCAGGCCCAGAAAAATTTGGTCAGGGACTGCCATCAGGCAATATGTTTATACTTCTTTTCTTTTTCCTCTATAAATCCTGAAATCTGAAAGAACAAACCGGCTACTTTATAAATGACAAGCAGTATGTAATCTAGAATAGATGATATTCTAGAGGTGACGGACTCGTCCCTGGGGGAGCTGGGGGTGTTGACGACCGACAGGAAGCTCTGGCGTGGGCTGGTCCATGAAGTCACGAAGAGTCGGAAGCGACTAAACGAATAAACAACAATGTAATCTAGAACTGGATCTGGAAGATACTCTAATAAGCATTCTAAGTAACCAAATTGTTTGGTTGCTAATATGTTTAATGTGTTTTCTCACTTTTAAAAAAAACACAAATTATGTTCTGCTGACATTTGTAAGGAAATTTGTAAATTTTGTAAATAAATATATTTACCATAGGACTAAAGGGAGAAAGTACTAATAAATCAGTCTGGTATTTTTAAGTATATTTAAGATTGAGGAAGTTAGAGATGAATTTTGCCAAATAGCTTAACCTTATTGTTCCTTATATGCCCAAAGCTCAGAACAGTAAAATGTATACCATACTCTTTTGAATTGTCATGAGCAATTGATAAATTTTTTATATTTTCTTGGGGCATTTTAATCTTAATAAAGGTATTCCCCACCAGTGAGCTTTGGGTTCCACCTGTTTGTTTGCTTTATTCTCTTGTCACTCCTATAAGTAGATGTGTGCATTCTGTACACCACAAACTGGACAGGGTGGGAATGTTTTGAATGTTTACAACTATCACATAAAGGAGGGAACGCCTTCAAAGCACAGTTTCTGGAATTCTTCCAGCCTCTTAGCAATAGTAGCCCCGTGGGTCATGAGACCAGGAGGGAGGGGGAAAGAGGGCTTCAGAGTGGAGCAGTCAGCAGCATTCTGAGCCACTGCTCAGTGCCTCTCCTTTAGGGAGGCAGTGGCTCCCCCCGCCCCCTGCCCCCAGACTGTTTTCATTGCAGCCTCTAGCTAATTTGGCCAATTTTCAAACTCTTTCTTTTGCTGGCTTCAACTCCAATATCAAAGTTTGTCTTTTTTGAGAGTTATCATGCTAACAGACAGGGAGTCCCACCCTACCCTCCTTTACAGTACAAACTTGCAAATGTCTTTCCAAGGGATTGGAAAGGACAAAAAGAAGAGATGTTGTTGCTATTTTATCAAAATGATGTAATGCTGAGGATGTTGATAAACTAATGTGGAGGCAGTGGTGGCTATACCCTTTTTCTTCCCTTAAAAAGCCTCCTTTTCACAGCAACTTGCACTCTGTAAGCATTCTGTCTCACATTCTGTTGGGTGCTAAGCCACAATGGGAGGGATTTGGTTTTCACTTAGCACATTGTGTTGAGTTTTGGAGCCCAGGCTTTGTGACTTAGGACGTTGTTAAAACCATCCATTTACCCAGATTCAGTGAACTGTGGTTATGCACACTGTAACTGAGGATGTTGTGTGAATCAAATTACACACCCAAACAATTAGGATGGTGGGACAAGTTCCTTGTGCCCATCCAAGGGAGCAGGGTGGTTTCTTTGCAGCAGTAGGTTGCCAGGTCTTTACCTTGGGAAAGTGCCACTTCTCTTAAATGTTCTAAAACAGGAAATGCAGATTCAACAGTCTGTGATGACTACCCTACTCAGCTTCCCATTAAATTCGATTCACGTGTGGTAAAAGTAGAAATCTCTTTAATGGAGTGTAGTGTGCAGTACAGTGAAAAAGTTGCAAATAGAAATTCCCATGTTTTCCCCAGATTAAACAGTCCAATGAAACCAACCCCTCCCCTTTTTGGTATGCAACCCTCCTTTCTTGTGCCAATTCATTCAGCTTCGTGCAGATGTCTCCAATGGCTCTCTGCAGCCTGACCTTGAATGCCAGAGATAGTCCAAATAAGATGGTTTCATACTCCTGGCTTGCCCCCCTCCCACTTCCAGCAACTCGCAAGATTTGACACGTGTTGATTCCATTCATGCATGGGAGTTTGATCAGATGCTCTGGGAATGTTTGATCGGGGAGCATGGCACAGTCCACCTATTGTCTTATTTGGTCACTGGTAAATAGCTGAGAAGAAGGTAAGAAAGTACCATGCCAGCCTTTGAGGACTTAAAAATTAGGACCTGTCCATTTAGCTAGACTTTACTCCAGATTTATTTTCTCTGAGATTCTTTTTAGCCTGCAATCATATATATAACCCTTGTCAACCTGGAGTTTGTCCAATCTGGTAATTGATTATGTTGGCTGTGAATGATGGGTTTTGTAATATGGTGGGAAAGGCTGCTAGACATAGAATCAAAAACTGTATTAAATTCATTGGGACTTTACACATACATACAGTAGGTTTGTACTGTGTTGGGATTCCCTGTTTTTTATTGTATATATCCCCACCAGGGTCTATGATTCATTCTTATGAAGTTCCATTTCAACTAATTTCCTCACCTGATCTTCCTTAACTAATTTTTTGATAGTTTCAATAGCTATTTCTTCCAGAGCAATTTACTGTTTCTCAAATAAAATTACCTTTCCATTCTTTATTCCATTCTTTCTCTTCTCTGTAGTAAGTTTAGTTTTTGTTGTCTTTCACATACACACACCATCAACATCTTAGAGTGATCTTTGGTTTGTTTTCCTTTCTCCTTAAATCTAGCCATTTACTAAGAGGGCAGTCCTATTGCACTAGTATGTAGGAAGTTTCCATTAAGCTTAATTGTACTAAGTAGGTACAATCGTGTTCTTATTCTATCATATTGAATTGCATCCAGTATGACATATTGGGTCACATTTGGACTAGACCCATGATTAAGATAGTTATTATTATGGTATATATCAGGGATTCCATGGGTTTATTTTAAACATGAATGTAGAAGGTAGCAACATCTGGCTGACCTTGTCAGGCTTAGAAGCCTAGTAGGTTTGGGCCTGGCTGACATTTGGATGGGAGAATCCCGGTGAATCCCAAGACAACAGTGAGAAGTTGAAAAGGCTTCCCTGAAAAAAAGTTGATAGCAAACTATGCCCATATTGTTGCTAGGAAAACTACAGGGGTGTGTCCATGAGATCATCAAGAGCTGAGCTTGACTCAAAGGAGACTTTATGTGTGTGTGTGTGTGTGTGTGTATTAAATAGGGACCCAACACACTGGCTACTGCAGCTTCAGTCTGCTTGGCCTTCTTTTTTTCCCCCTTTTTTTGTGTGGGCATGGTTTAGTTTGTCTTGAATTATTTGTTGAGTTATTCTATTTGACCTATTGCTATGACTACAGTTCTATGTAGGTATCTGCTTGCACATTAATAGAAACAGATGAGGTTGTGATATGTGGGTGTGTACACATGTGTACCTTGTCCCTAACCTCTCTGGGTACATAGCTTTCTACAAAGATCTTTGCATATGCAGCATAAAGAATGCTGATGCACTTGGGTGAAACATAATTTTGCTCACATTTGGGAAAATATTACAATTCTTTCAATTGCTTTGATTTTCAAAACTTTGCATGGAATGGGCAAAGATCTTTGCAAGGAGAAATTAAGACAGCATTTCAGTTTAAACATTCATTTTGTTTAAATTAGTCAGATACTGATTATAATGTACATTAGTGTCATTGTGATAATTCTATGAAACCTAATTTGACTTCAAAGCAGACAATAGTTTTATCTCATATTTTAACTTTAAGCAGAGTGTGCTTTTCCATAACTTATGTCCATTATTTTGAGGCTCCTGACTTTCTATGTAACATCCTTTCTAATACTTGAAGAGTACAGTTGTATCTCCATTTAGTCTTCTTTTCTTAAGGCTAAACTTTCTCAGTTCCTTCTATCTCTCATAGGACTTAGTTTCTAATCATTGATCATCCTTATTGGCTGTATTTGAATCTGTTTTCAAATTTGTCTGAATTCTTCTTAAAGTATAATGCTCAGAACTGGACACAATGCTTGAGATAGGGCCTAATGATCAATTCAAAATAAAATCATACTATTACTTCATATTTATTTATTTATTTATCTATCTATCTAATTTATCCCCGCCCATCTCCTCCCGTCGGAGGACTCTGGGTGGTTTACAACGATCGATTAAAACCATCACCATAAATACAAAGAGTAAAATACAGTAAAAAATAATATAAATAGAAGTAAAAATAAACAATCCAAGTGGTGAAGAATCTAAAACAGTCCAAGTCAATATTTATATGATTTAGAAATTGTCCTTTTGTGAAACCACTTTACAAACTCAATATGAGTCAACAATATGCTCAACTATTATTCCAAGTTCTTTTCCTCCATGTCCATTACCAAGCCAGGTATTTCCATTCTATGTGTATAGATTTGATTTCTGTTTCCTAACTGAAGAACTCTGCATTTGTCTCTGTTAAATGTCATTGTCAATGTCAGCCTATTTCTCTAACTTACCAAGATTGTTCTGATTTTTTTCTGTCTTCTTGAGTATTAGTTATATCACCCAATTCTGTGTCATCTACAAAGTGGTAAGCATTTCCTCCATCTTCTGACATCCTCTGATGAGAAACTGTTGATTAGCACCATCTGAGTGCAATTTTCAAGCCAACTTTATCTTTGCCAAATGGAATGGATTTCATCCATGTCTAGCTCCTTCCTTGGCCCCTACATCTGCCCTGGAGTTTAAAAGACCCTCTTGAGCAGTCCATTTCCCTAACATTAGATGTGATTCATTATATATAATTGTCTATATGCATCTAGATTAGTTTCACTTTAACACGTTTAGTTTTGTATCTACTTTGACATAACTTTTTGTAATGTTCACTCACCATTAAATACATTCCATTTTTTCCATAACCAAAATATTTGCTTTCAGAAATGATATGCATCATTTTGTCACAAAGGAGTCTTAACTTTTCTTCACAAAATCTTTTTGTTTTTGTTTTAATAATGAAAAATCTCCAAAATTGATAAATGTGTTTCATATGGTTCAGAATGATGCCAGTTTTTGTGGAAAAAGTTAATGAGTCCTTCATTCAACACAGACTATGTAATAACATAATTTGCTACATTTTAATGTGTTTTTCATAAATGTACTCATATGTAGATAAACATTGAGATAACTTTTAATAGCAATGTCGTTCGTTTTGCTTAGCAAAGGTTTAGATAATAAAGTGTTTATGACAAACACTGACCTTTAAAATTACCCTAATAAAAAATGAAAACAAAAGATACTGATGGTATCAGAAAACTCTACTTTGGTAGCATAGTGTTTCCAGTTACATACTTATCAGCATTGTTCAAATTAACTGTGACTAAAATATGCTATATCCTTTCCTTCAATTAACTTTTCATTCATTCACAAATTCAGTGGGACTCACCCTGTAATGGGACTCTTCATTTTTCAAAGAGTTTAGCTTCCCTGCTAGAGTTTTCAACCAGTCATACATAAAAAGGCTGAGATTAAACCCCAAGGAATCATCAGACTTACTTGTAACCATAACACTTTTGCACTTATAGAATATGGATGTAGATATTTTGCAGACCTCAGGATATCTAATGCTGAAAACATTCTTCATTTGATTTCTTATCTTATCCAGGGTGATTATCTTACATTATTCTAAATCAGTAAATTGGCATGGATAGTGGTCTAAATGAAATTTTAGCATGTAATGTATCAACTCATTAAGAAGCCAGAATGAAGAAATAGTATAGTCAGCAAAACTAAGCAAGTATCACTTAGCCAGTGGCCATACTAGTTAGGGATGAGAGTAGCTGAAGTTAAAGGGATTTAGAGGGCACCAGGTTGGAGAAGGCACTGTCATAAAAAGGCCAGCTGATTTGCAAGTTTACTTTTCAGAAACAGATTGCTATGCTAACTTTTAATATGAAAACTAATATTCTCAACCATTTGAAACTGTTTTTTTCCCTCCCAATTTTGGGGATTTTTCATTTTTTTTAAAAAACCCTATGTTAAGAATTATCAACCCACCCACCCATCCCGCACCAGCCATACATTCATTTTTAAAACATTTGTTTCCAGGATAGATTAGACTTTATTAAGGGAAATATATTTATCTCCAGGATTTTTATTAAATAAAGATTCTATAGTTATAAGCATTTTACCCATTTTGTTCCACAATGCTTATAAAAGCAAAATTGTCCTTGGGTTTATTTAAGGATGAGCCAAGAGCAACTACCTCTTGCTTCTCTTTGGAACCTAATGCAGCTCAATAAACCATCATATTGCTTGTTCCAGTTCATCTTAATATTATATCTGAATTCAACCGATAAAATAGCTTCTTCAACCTGGAGTCCCACAGATGGCCTGTCCTAACTGACACTTGTAAGAGTGCAGCCCCAGTACATTGGGGAGTGTTAGTTTAAGAAGTCCAAATGTAAAGCTTTACTATGCTGCAATATCCTAGGAGTGTGCAGTTATGCAGCTATGCCATCTATAGGATTTAGTAATCTAGTATATTTCATGCAAGATCCAGTTTGGTGTAGTGGTTAAGGTACCAGGCAGAAACCATAAGTTCTAGTCCCACCTTAGGCACAAAGCTAGCTGGGTGACCTTGAGCCAATCACCTTCTTTCAGCCTTAGGAAGAAGGCAATGGCAAACTGCTTCCAAAAAGCCTTGCCAAGAAAACTGCAGGGACTTCCAGGCAGTCTCCAAGTCTCCAGTCTCCAAGTATAGTCATCTAATGATGGAAATAGGTATTACATCATTATTGCTGCAAGCAAACCTGTTTCACCAGCCTTGTTCTGTGGCATCAGTGAAGAGCTGGTCTTCATGATTGTGGCAAGATTGTCTGCAGCAAGGAGGATTTTTGTGTAGAGCTGCACATGTGAATGTTTCTTTACAGTTCTCAGCCCAGTGTCATCTGAATCCCAGCTCACAAAGGAATGTTGTCATCAGATATGACTCGTATATGGCTCAGGCTTTTCCTACTTGAAGGAACAGCTTCTCCTTTGTGTTGTTGCACAGGAGTTACTTTCTGCAAAAAGGGCCTTCTAGAAGTGGTGTTTGAAAAAGATGCCCATTTGAAACTAAGACTTGGACATTTTCGGTGGTGGAACCAGCACTTTGGAATTCCCTGCCAATTCAGTCAGCCTTATTTTATTTTATTTTAATTATTTATATGGCTGCCCCTCACACAGCAGAGGCATACAATGTTAAAGCAACAAGTTAACAACCCAAACCATAATATCCGAGGTCAAAACCATAATCCCAATGTATTAAAAACAGCATTAACCAGCAGAGCTCGCCTAACCTCTTGACCCAAACATCTTTTGTTTTGAAAAGAATTTTAAAATGTGTATTTGTTAGCTTTCCCCCATAATAGCCATGCTGTCTAATCATACTTAAATGATTTTAACTGCTGCTGCCTTGTATTTTAACTGTATTTTTATCACTTTTTGGTTTACTGCTCAGATGTAATAGGTTTGTTTATGATTTTAAGGAGTAGCTTTTGGATTACCATGTATGTTTGCTTTTGGTTATAATCATGCTCTACTGTAAATTGCCTCAGGACCACTCTGTGGCTATGTATGTGCAATAAATAAATAAATACATCTCTAAGTATGAAGTCTTACCACTGCATAGAATCATGCTGTACCTGCTACCACTTCAGTAACCTCACCAAAATAATTTAGACAAGGAGACATGGGAACGTATTTCCTGGACCGGGCTGCTGTTCAAGAGCTAATTACTATCTGCTGACCTAACAGTGCTGCAAACAGTGCTTCATGTTTTGGAAGGTCCTATTGATGGAAGGCTCAGCAATCAGAGTCATTCTAGAACACATAGTAGTTTCCAACTGTAGCTCTTCCAGCAAGAGGCTGATTTGTTGAAGGTTCTGTGCAAGACAGAATGACTACAGAAATGGCTTCATATGCCTTTGTTTCCACACTGTAAGGCAGGGTTTCTCACCCAGGTTTGGTGAAACCCTAGGGTTCCATGAGAGGTCACTAGGGGTTCCATGAGAGGTCACTAGGGGTTCCCTGGGAGGTCACTAGGGGTTCCATGAGAGGTCACTAGGGGTTCCCTGGGAGGTCACTAGGGGTTCCCTGGGAGGTCACAATTTACTTAAAAAAATTATTTCAAATTTGGGCAACTTCACATTAAAGAGGTGATGTCCTGATTACCAGGAAACACACTGAGACAATGACTTGGTCTCTAATATTTATTAGTAGTACTTAACAAACTGAGGAAGCGTGGGAAAACCCAGCCATATAAACCCCAAAGGTTAAGGCGGTCCCGATCTGTGTCTCTTTGAATGGCTGAACAGTTCCTCAGTGCTACGCATGTGCTTGACAGTCTGGGTGGGAGCCCCCTGCTCGCCATCCTTACTCATGACAGGTAAGTTTCATTCTTTATTTTTAGTTTAAGAACACATAGTGTTCTTTATTTTTAGTTTAAGAACACATAGAACACATAAACTAAAACAGAATTAACTGTTAATGCATATATACAGGGCTACACATGAAACAAATATAATAATTTGTAACTTCTGGCCTAGATTTGAGCCTGAATGTGCAGGGGTTTCCCCCAGGCCTAAAAAATATTCCAAGGGTTCCTCCAGGGTCCAAAAGTTGAGAAAGGCTGCTGTAAGATGAGGACGGTAAGTGAGAGTCATGGGCACCTGTCAGCCCTATAATGTATTAAATCAGGGGTCCCCAACCCCTGGGCCATGGACTGCTACCGGTCTGTGGCCTGTTAGGAACTGGGCCGCACAGCAGGAGGTGAGCGGTGGGCAAGTGAGCGAATTTATAACCACTCCCCATTGCTCACATTACCACCTGAGCTCTGCCTCCTGTCAGAGAAAGCAAGCCCATTGGCTGCTATCTCCAAACGGTGTGAAGAAAAAAGAATAAAAGGTCGGGAAAAAAGAGGAAGCGCTTGAATCATCCCAAAACCATCCCCCACCCCACCCCGGTCTGTGGAAAAATTGTCTTCCATGAAACTGGTCCCTGGTGCCAAAAAGGTTAACCGTTGTATTAAATAATAAGTGGGTCTGGATGTTAGATCACTTTAAGAGCATCATGATTCAAGGATTACATATGTTCAACTTAAAGTTGATATTAATCAGCATAAAGTAGTGCACTTCATCCAAAATTGCTTTCTGAAATTATCTGGCGGCCATACATCACATGGAAGAATGTGAGAAGGGGCTCCAGAGGACAAAGGGGCAAGGTAAAGCTTCTATGAATATACACTTGAAAGTTTCACTGTCAGGAATGAGTGGAATAAAGTGTGAGCTATACTTAAAATATTTTTGAAAAGTAATGCATATAAGTACATATTTTTGCATCTATAATTTACTGTATAGTGGTGTTTCTCTTTTCACATCCGTAGAGAGGTACCATCTATTTTGCTTGAATAGGTAGTCTCTGCTTTGTTATCTCAAGGAGTAAAGCATTTCTGCATTTCCATTTTATAAAACTGAATAAGGCCAGTTACAGTCTATAAAGCTTAACAAGGTTAACACATCATAAACTACTAAAGGTGTGAGATTTCAGTGTTTCTAGATATATAGCAACTTGTATTACCAATTTAAAACAGATCATGCAACTCTTCTTCCTTTCCATCATTGATTTTGTGAAAAAAATATATAAGTAATACTGAAAAACCAAGAAAGGTTTACAAATGATCAGGTAGATGTTTCATAAAATTGCATATTTTTTATTTCTTTGCATTGTTTTCCCGTAACATACATGGATACATATCTAATGTAGGTAAAATAATATTTTTACTATTTTCTTTAACTAGTATAATTTAACCACCACAAAAAGTAGTGCACATAATCTCATCAGATATGTGTCAGTCTCCAATATAGTCTAATTTTATATATGCATATTAAATATAATTAATTTTACATATGCACATTAAATATAATTAATTTTACATATGCATATTGAATATAATTAGAATAAATCCCCATAAGAATGTTTAAGTCTGCAGTAAAGTAAATAAAGGCTTTCATTATTGTTAGGGAAAAGCTGGATGTTTCCCAGTTGTAATTTTTTAGACCAGTGTTTCTCAATCTTAGCAACTTTAAGATGTGTGGACTTCAACCCCCAGAATTCCCCAGCCAGCATTTTTGCTGGGAAATTCTGGAAGTTAAAGTCCACATATCTTAAAATTGCCAAAGTTGAGAAACACTGGTTTAGACTACTCTGCAGTCTGATATTCAGAATGTTCATTCAGTGCAATTACTGCATTAATATTAATGCCCATATTTAATAAATGCATTTCCTTGAATGAAATATATTACTATGAAAATTACAATGGTATTCATAATAATAATAGCCTACACAGCTCAATTTATTTTGGATTTGATAGTAGGGATGATTTTTTTCAAATCCCATGAATGTTCTACAGCACAATAAAGAACAGCAATAATCTACTGATGGAAGAGAACATGACAGAACCCACTGACATTTAGAAGGAAGAAAAGGGGAAATCATAAAACGTAAAGAGGACTAATGATTTAAATCTTCTTCCATCTGTAAACTGCAGAGAGCAGAAATGATCAAGGGGCCCCACGCCACAGGAATGCCCTTCTGTTCTGAAACCCTGTTTTCTTTAGGCTAACATTGCTAATTAATCCCTGACCTCAAATACCATGATTAATTATATCCTGACCATGAGTAGTGTCACTCCTCAGTAATGACATTTTTATGTTATACAGAATATACATGTTCTGGAGGGGGGATTTCAAGTTATCTGTGAGAATCATATGCTGAACAAGATTAATGAAAATTTTTATACCCAACTTTTCCTAATTTTGTGCCTTCGAAGTGTAGGGTTAATATAGAGATAACCCTGGCTGAAATTCTCCAGTTCATCCATTCGGAAGGGGCTGGATTTATCCAAGCATATGTGTTTAAGTAGAACCAAGCCCAACAAGAGTATGTGGAGACATATTTAGCCTCCAAAAGGACAAGTAATTTATTAAGGGAGTTGCATGCTTCCAAAGGAAGCTTCCATCTCTGCCTGTTCTGTTCTCATGGTGGAGAAGGCTAGTGGACTTTCCAGGATATGCAGACCTTTTTTATATTCAACTGCTGGTGGCTGATCAGTACAATCCTACATCTCTGGCAGTGGCCAAATTCTGCTTTGCTGCTTTTAAGATCAGAATCCAAATTCTGATCCAACAAGAAACCTAATTGCTTCCTGTTTTTTTCCTTTTCTTTTAATCATCTTTTAAACAATAACACAAAACCATGTTTTTTCTTTTTCATTTTTTGTATTTTGGTCTATGAACATAAATTGAATAAATAAGAAAAAAAATGGTGAAGAAGGAGCTACTCTGTTCTTCCCATACAAAACAGGCTGAAGGGGAGAACCTAAGAGTATTAGTCTGCCAATCAAGGGAATGTACAGTACAAAGAGAGGAAAAGAGATTGAGTCTTTGGTTCCTATCTACTGAAGTACAAATAAACCTACTCCTGGTGGTCAAAAAAATAAATGGTACAAAGAGTGGATACTTCTGAAGCTGCATCTCCTGTGCCATGTTGGACTATAGTATCCAGAATGCCCAGCTATGAGAATTATGTGAGTTGAAATTCAACTTATCTGGAGGACACCAAATTAGAAAGACTGTATCTCAAGAGTTAAAAACAAACAAACAGGCAAGCTGATCTGCAACAAAGATATGGTTATGTAGATAATAACCTTAACCATCCTCAAGCATTTGTTTTGTTAAGATTTCTGCATGTGAAAGGCTTGTTTACAAAAATCTCATGAACCTTAGGAAGTGGAAATTTTGTCAAGAAGTAACCTGCATGTTTGATTTTTGTGATGGAAAAAAACAGTAGATTATTCAATTTAACAGAGCCAGTTTGGTGTAGTGGTTAAGACATCAGGCTAGAAACCAGGAGACAGTGAGTTTTAGTCCCACCTTGGGGACAAAGCCAGCTGGGTGACCTTGGGCTAGTCACACTCTCTCAGCCCCAGGAAGGAGGCGATGGCAAACCACTTCAGAAAAACCTTGCCAAGAAAACTGCAGGGACTTGTCCAGGCAGTCTCTGAGAATCAGACATGATTGAATGGATTTAAAAAAAAATCAATTTAACAGGAGCTAAAGACATATTTTAAACTTTTTGTAAGAAGTATATTAGAATTTCCTGCTGTGTGTTTTTTTTTAATTGTAGATATCTTCAGACAGTGGATACATATTATTTGACTCAGATTTGCAAACGTTAAAATACTAATGCAAGAATGGACAATGTGTTGCCTTCCAGAGATGCTAAACCTCAGATCAGTAGTTGTGGATCAGAGTAGTAGCCTCCCAGTATGGTCAGTAGAGAAGAAGAACCAGAGCTGTAGTTCAGAAACATCTGGAGAACCGTATGTTGTTCACTCCTGTGTTACTAGCTTAGTTGATATTTATCTCTAATAGAATGTTCTCTGTATGTATTTATATACTTGCTTTAATCAAAATCAATATTTTATGCAGGCATATATTGACAGCATTTATAGCTATTGCACAAGAAACCGAAATAGTTAGTCAGTGATTTATTACGTTAGTTTGTCCTCAGCATAGCTGGTCTCCCATATTCTTCTTTAAATTATTGATCATCTAGCTTTTCCTCAGCTAATGCCCACAGTTCACTGAATCTAAGGCCTGGTTTCTATAGTTCTAGCCTTTGAACCTTGTGAAGCTTTTTTTCAAATAGACACATTTAATAATTCATACTTCTTGGTACAGTTGGAAATAAATAGCTCGAACAAAGACTCCAGGGCTGGCAGACTTTCAATTTAATATATGGAATAAGGTCTAATTTGGGATGGTATTTTGGGTAACATACCTCCAAATATACATACATTGTCAATGATTGATAAGGAGGTTAGATACTTGGCTAGATACTATTTGGGGCTATGTAACAGAGGACACTCTCTTGGAAGTCTGAGATGCACACCTACAGTATTTTATTCACTTCAAGATTCATTGAATATTATTAGAAGCAACAGACCAGGATAAGATTTATTGCAGTTGTTTTTGTGTTCAAAACCAGGTGATTATTGCAAGTCTATCACTTATTTTTTTATATATCACAGGCTATAGGCATTACTAAAATAATATTCAGTCTTATTCAAGACATACTGCAAGAGGTATGTCCTTGATTTGTGCAAAACCGTAACAACCCCTTGCAAATCGATGTCACATACCATAGTTAAGGAAATTAATTGCAGGACTTCTATTTGAACAAATGCAGTACAACCATTTCAAGCTGAAACTAATTTTGATTATTCAAAGAAAAGAAATATAAAGGCCCCAAAGGAGAGCCTTTTCTGCTGTGGCACCCACCCTCTGCAACATCATCACTCTGGAGGTCAGATTGGCCCCAACCCTGCTGGTCTTCTGTAAGCCTTTGAAAACATGGTTCTCATGCCAGAACCAGAGCCTGCCTGCACCCCCTCACCCCCGCGTCAGAGCTCATCTCCTGACTGTGTTAATGGTTGTTTTATGATTCTGGATGCTGTGTGTTTTATTTAGTTTTTATCTATTTTTATTGTAAGCTGCCTAGAGCCACATATGTGAGATAGGCAGCGATATAAATTGATTAAACAAATAAATATATACATAAATAAACTTCAGGCTTTCCAAAAGTTATTTTAGGCACTCTTGTAATCTTG
The DNA here is from genome assembly GCF_035149785.1 of Candoia aspera. Classification (NCBI taxonomy): domain Eukaryota; kingdom Metazoa; phylum Chordata; class Lepidosauria; order Squamata; family Candoiidae; genus Candoia; species Candoia aspera. The sequence continues at coordinate 47,480,713 of NC_086159.1, forward strand.
GGCTTCTTCAAGGTTTTTATTTTTTTTCTTCAAATGATAGAGTCATAATCCATAATCCCATGCTGCTTCTGAAACTCCTCTCAGTTGGTTAATAGCCTGAAGGGGTTACTATTGAAAAAACATTATTTCAAAGCTTCCTCTGCGTGGTTGAACTGATCATGCAGTCCTTTGGATCCATGTTCAATTAACCATATAAAGTCTAGTTGGAAGTCTGGTGTGTGAGGTTTTATTTATTGCTAGATTTTGGTTCAGACAGTTCTGGCCAACTCAGCTGCTCAATTCCTTTACTTGCAGCAAAGCAAACCCTTAAGTTAAGATGTATTTCTAGTATGATAGTATACATGATTTTTTATTCTGCTCACAGAAATTTTCCAGGAAGAAAAACTGTTGAAGCAATTACATGGTTTGCCAGTACATACAAAAATATCAAAATTAATCAACTCCTGATTCCAGGTACATTATTGTTTTTTATAATATTTTTATCGTGTCTTACTTGGGGAAGGGGGGCAATTCAAGGCAGAAAACTTACCTCCTGCCTATTTTCCCCACTACAACAACCCTGTGGGGTGGGGTGGGGTGGGGTGGGCTGAGAGAGAGTGACTGGTCCAAAGCCACACAGTGGCTGTCATGCCTAAGGGAGGCCTCAAAGTCTCACAGTCTCCTGGTTTCAAGGCCAGCACCTTAACCACTTCACCAAACTGGCCTTCATCACTGCTCATTTCCTTTTTTTTTTTACATAAACTAGTATTTTTTTCTTCATTAAAAACATTCAAAAAATTAAGATGTGGCACAAGTTATGGTATTTTAATACAGCTTACTCATTATTTTTTAAATAGGCTACAACATATTGTAAAAAGTATAATGCCTGTTATGACCCTTTTCTCTTCATCGTCTTTATGCACAGAGATAAAACTACATGGAACAGCTGCTCAGACCTTGCCAGGGTCGTTTACATTAGGCTGGTTTTTCTTCAGAGAGTCATAGTTTAAACAAATGGTTGTGTCCATTTTAATCATTTTTGTCTTCCTTTGAAGTGTTTTCCCCCCCCGAACATGAGCATCACCCCTTTCAGAATCACGTTTAGCTTTACAAATTGGACAGCTCTACCCTGTCTTACTAAACACAGCTGTTTCTATAACATAAACATTGTTTTAGAACATGGATGAAGAGCTCCAAGAAAAGAGCCTCAAGTGTTTTAAACAGATGGTCAGTCAAGGCTTGCTTGCTATCTATGGCTTCTCGTAGCTGGTATGGCACCGGGCAAAGAGACATCCCTTAAATCTCACCTCTGGAATAAGCTCCCTGGGTGGTCTGCAGCAGGCCTTCTCAGAGTCAATTCCATTCCCCTCCCAGGTCTGCAGTGTGGGGATCCTACAATTTCCTACCTTGCAAGATGGCTCTTACGTAACTGGAAGTTAGTGCTGCATTTTCCTTCATGGCCAGTTACTCCATGGCCAAGGAGCTAGCATTGAACATTCAGTGAGGAGGTAAGTGCCTCAGTAGCAGCCCACACTAGTAGCAGGTGACAAGGGAGGGCAGATTCCTCTGGCAGAAATTATTTAGCCGGGAAATTTCAGGTGTAGCCATGCTGATGTCTACAGCTCAACTCTGGGTACATGTTATTTATATATTATTTTTTAATTATAGCTCACACTTTTGTGTCAGGTCTTTTCTCTCCCACTAGTTGGGCCTCCTGGATTGTCATATATAGGATAAACTCGCTTGCATCTCTGGGCAATTTTTGTACACATGTAGCTCAATGCATTTCTCCTCTCCTTTTTCCACTCATTAATGTCACTCATTATGGATCCCTTAAAACTCACAAAGGCTATTTGTTCTTGAAAAGAACCAAGGTGCATTGTTTTTAACAATGCCTGATTCACCCATCGTATCTATTAATCTATGATCTTCCCGACTTTGCTGAACTACAACTTAAGGTTTTTCACCAGTGGCCATGCTGGTTGGGAAGCTGGAAGTTGAAGTGCAGCAACTCTAAATGGGTCCATTGCTGCTGTAGACTATGGGAAAGAAATGGAGGAGAAGTGGGGGGGTGGGGGGTAGGGGCAGTTTTTCCTTGCCACAGATGAGATCATTCCAGGTAGAGCTTTGTTAAAATTGTCCAAAGGAAGTTCCTCACTGCGCATTGCCATTTCCATTTATTTAAACATGTGATAGATTGCACTTACTCTCTACTTCAATATCTAGGTCATAATTTGATTCCCATGACCAGTTTTGATATATAACGTCACTATGAAGTGACTTGCATGTCATTTTATATTCATACCTTTTTTGGGATGTTACTGCCCCCATGTGGAAAAGACAAAAGCTGTCAAGACACTGAAGCACTCAAATATTAGAAGAGAAACAGTGGGCAAAATAAATCTAAATTTTGTTTAGATAACAAAATGTCATCTAAAAGCCAAAATGATAAAATTACCAGTTGAAGAATGTTGTAAGATTTAATTCTATACCACAATTCTTTTGCAGCCAAAACTGAAAGATGTATTTCCCCCAGCCCTCACTTCTATGATCTTGAATCAACACTGGCAGTTACGTCCCAGAATTAGGGTTGGAGGGGGCGGGGGAGAGCAAGGGCACTGAAGAGTTGGGGGGCCCCTGTGGCTCTGAGCATGCCACCCAGTGCCAGCAGAACAGAGAAGGTAGAGAAAGAAGGGGCACTAACCTGCCCTCTCTACTGTGACATTGTAACCGAGCCATCTAACGGGACAGCAATCTTCATCAAAAACAGGCTTAGGAATTGTATGAGGAGTTAAGAATGTTTATCTAGATAGTCCTTAAGGCTTGTTTGACTTCATTTCTTTTTAAGGATTTGGATTAAGATTGTTATAATTGTAGTATTATTAATTATAAGAGCAGACAATTTATATGTTTTTTAGTTTGATTTTTATTATACTGAACAGAAATGTATAGGATAGTGGCAGGAAGTTTTTTGGGGAGGGAGTTGATTAGGAGGTTTATATATTTTCTTTTCTTTTAATATAAGGGGAGGGAGCAATTGTATTTAGTGATTTTTATATGTGCTAATGGAAAGATTTATAGAAATAATGTGTTTGGTCTGATATAGAGTAAGGGATTATGGAAATTGCTGTATATTCTTGGTGTTAAAAGTTGGAAGTCACCTCTTTATGGAATCTTTACAATTTTTTTCTTCTTGTTTTCACACCCTCTTAGTTTCTTTTTCTTTTTCTTTTTGTAGTTTTTTTTCTTTTTTGAGGTTTTTAACTTTGCTTTAAGTCTAATAAAATTCTTTTTTAAAAAAGTCTTAAGAGTTGTATGGTAAACTTCACGATATATGCAGCTCTCTGTCATTCCTTGTTTTCATCCTTTGCCCTCTGAAGTAACCATTGTTGAATGGAGGGCTGGCCCTAGTTGTAGGGGAACAATTAACATATGCATTACTTAACATTTGATTATCATCAATATAATCCAAAATAACAGCTCATCAGAGAACAATTGTATAGAAGCATTTATAATATTGTGTCAGGGTGAGTTGCTGTGATGGACATGGAATGGTGTAATTTGGTCAAAGTTAAAGGATGGGATTTTGTTTTGTTTTGTTTTGTTTTCTTTTCTTTCTGTATGCCAAAACAAGGCAAACTGTCATGTAGATACTTAGAGGCTTCCCATCTAATTAAAACGAGGCACTTCTGTTTTTTATATATATATAATTTTTATTAGAGAGTTTTACATAAGTAAAAGATAAACATGAAAATCTATGAAGAAAAGTTAAGAAAAAGAAAAAAGGAAAAAAGTGCAAGAAACAATACAGATAGAAAAAGAGAAAGAAAAAGAAAATAAGAGATTTGAAGAAGTGACTTCTGATCTTCTTTACAGCAATTACAAACATACTTATTATTTCTCCTTCCTCTTTAAGATTTATTTATTTATTTATCGAATTTGTCACCAACATCTCCTCCCACTGGAGGGACTCTGGGTGGTTTACAACAGAATACTCACTAAAACAATAAATATATAAAATACATTATAAAATTACAAATTATTAATAATATAGATTAAAAAATATAATCAGTTTCAAAGATCACATTACATGGTTCCCTTCTTCCCATATTCAACCCTTTTTAATCAGCAAATCCAAAAATCAGCATTTCACTTTTTTCCATTTTCAGCAAAAAGTCCATAAAAGGTTTCTTGTCTTTTATCCAAATACTTATTGTTTTATCCCTGATCAAACAGGTCAATTTTGTCATTTCTGCAAGTTCCACTATCTGCACAATCCACTCCTCCTTTGTGGGTATTTCAGTATTTCTCCATTTTTGCACAAATAATAGTCTTGTTGCAGTTACCATATACAAAATCAATCTCCCATAAGTCTTTTCTAATTGGCTATCCAAAGTTCCAATAAAAAAAAGTTCCAGTTTCATCTGAATACTCTTTAAAATTTTTTGTATCATCGTATGTATTTGTATCCAATATTTCTTTGCTTTTTCAGAAGTCCATCATGCATGTACCTTCATGTTTTTCAAAATGTCCTTTCATATTTTTCACATTTCCAGCATTGACTAGAAGTACCTTTATATATCTTAGATAATTTCTCTGGTGTAGTATACCAACAGTACATCATTTTATAAAAGTTCTCTCTTAAATTATAACATCGTATGAATTTAGATCCTTTCAGCCATATTCTCTTCCATTGGTCCATCTGTATATTATACCCAAAATTCTTAGCCCATTTTATCATGCACTCTTTAACTTGTTCTTCCATTTCAAATCTCAGCAAAAGATTATACATTTTAGCGATCACATGTTCATCATTTGTACATAGTTCAGTTTCAAATTCTGTCTTATGTTGTTCAGTTCCAGTTACCTTTTTATCTATATTAAATCTCTCTCTTAATTGTGCATATGAAAGCCATTGAAAATTAAATCCCTCTGCAGTCAATTGTTTTCTTGACTTCATCTTAAGTTCTCCATTTTCCTGTACTAACAAATCTTGATATGTTAACCATTTGTCTTTGCCAGCTGTTTCTCTTCTATAAAATGCTTCTTGTGCTGAAGCCAATAAAGGTATTTTCAGGCACAGCCTGAGTTTATATCTATTCAATTTCTTCTTTCATAAAGTTTAAGTTAAAGTAAATTTTAAAAATCACTATGGCACTCCTAACACAGTGATTTTTAAAATCTACATTAACTTTATCATACCATAGAAAGTCAAGCCATCCAAATCTCAGGTTGTGTTCTTCTACTTCTAACGTTCTCTTGTTTCTCAACAGCACCTACCCTTTCATCCAAACCAAACAGCAGGCTGCAAAATACAATTTAAAATCAGGCAATCTCAGTCCTCCTCTATCCTTTGCATCTTGAAGAATTTTATATTTAATCCTTAATTGCTTTTCTGTTTATCAGTCAGTGAAGTGTGTTCTTTTCTCTTATGCAATATTCTAATAGGTATTTCTCTGAGCAGAATTACTTCTGTATTATTAATCCTTAGCCTAGTGTTATAGCTTTCAAGGGAAATATATAAAAGGGCAGAAGTGTTAGAAAATTAAAGCGGTTGTTGGTCACTGCTGATGTGATATATGTACTGTGTGGACAGGCACAGGTGGAGGAAGAATCTGCAGCTGAGGACCCAGCAGGCTGGTGGAAAAGACTGCGGCATTTGGAACAGACAGACAGACCAGACGTTGGCAAGGGCAGCTTGACAAAGGTGCTGGAATTCCAGGAAGCTCAGGGAAGAGTTATTTTTCCTTCTTTCCGTTCTTGCTAGGCTAAAAGCAAGCTTGAGAAGTGAAAGTACTGCAGCTGTCTAACAGAATCAGCATATCAAAGTTGTGATAAAGAACACCTGTGTGAATCAGGAAGGAGGGAGATAGTTAAGAAACTGTAAAAAGAAATGCCTCATAGTTTGTTAAGTTAAGGGCATTGTATATATTAGAAATAAACATATAATTAAAAGCACTGTAACAAATAAACATCTGTATAATTTAGAGGAGGATAGAGTGTATGTGTCCAGAACGTTACTCTCTGTTTTTCTACCCTCCAACAAAACAAACACATTTTTTCTTTACCTTAGTTGCAGTATCAATTGTCCAAGAGGGAACTGGTAAACCAGTGATAATATTGGAAAAAAGAATAACAGTTACGATCCAAACACTGTTGCAATAAATCGAACTGTTATTTGTCAAGGCAGCTGTCTATGTCACAAATATAATGTGGCACACTGATTTACTTAAGAAAAACTTTAAAAATGGTAGTAGAGCAAAAATCCAAAATCCTATTGTCAAAAGATCAGAATGATACAAGTGAGGAGGAAATACAGTAACTCACTGCCCTTCCTGTTTCTTTTTTTCAAGTTTTTTTTCCAGTTAAGAGCAATTGAATGGGATTCTTTAAACCAGCTTCAACCCTGGGAGCAGGACTGAAGGTTGAGACAGCTTTAAATCTATAGAGTCAGAGTCCTTCCAGGGTCCAAGTATGTCACCTCCCTGTTCCATTCTAGAGTTCTAATATCAGAAGGAATAGCCACATAACTTTCTTCAGGGAGGAGGAAGGGGAGAAGATCTACTGTCTCCAACTTGAGTGAAATCTGTGATTTATCCTATGCCTCCTAACATGCCCTGCTAAGACTGTAGTAATAGGCAGAAGAAACAGCACACTAACAACATAATCCACCATGGGATGGTCTGTTTTTGAAAAACCCTCCTCAGAGCTGAATTATAGGCATGGTCCAACCAAAGATAAAGTCAATTATATCCCTTGAAGAACAAGTTTAACTTCTCCATTAAAGCCAGTGGATTTTAAAAGTGTTTAACTTTGGCTGCATTATGCATTGTATGTTTTTCATCTAAAGTCAAACACTGAGGAGGCAACCCTTTTTTCCCTCACCTTTTCTACAGTGTGTACCCTCATCCACACTGAAACAAGTGCACATATGAGAATGATTTTATGCATGTGAACTTAAAAGTGAACATTCTGTAGAGAACAACACAATTCTAACATTTGGAACTGTTTTAAGGCAATACTCTAGATTTCTCAGTAGGTTTGATCCTGGATAAAGTACATAATGATTGTGATTTTTTTTTCTCTCACTAACTTCCCTGACCTTAATATGTTGGTTTTAACTTCAGGCTGTTTGATGAAAGGATTCTATTTAATAATTCATCTCCTATTTTTATCCATTATGATTCTTTTCCTGCTGCCCTCGGAAATGTTACAATTTTCATATTACAACTGTCTGGCTGATCTGGCTCTTTCCTCCTGTCTTTCCTCCCCACCCTTTTCTGCCACACATTTCATTCAATAGTGCTGAACTTCTTACCATACAAATGGCATCCAGAAACTTGCCATATATGGTCAGCTTAATGACTTCAGCAGTTAATTTCACGTCTGGAATCTGAACCACGGTGTAAATGCTAAAGAGTCAAGTAGAGTTTTCAAACACACTGTCCAACTTTCTTTTTCTATTTTTAATGTATGCTCTCCACTTAATGGCTTTTGTTTGCTCAGACTCTACAGAGAACCTATATATAGCTCCTGACAAAGCATAAAGGAGCATTGTATTAATATAATGCAAAAGAGAGATTCCTCATTATTTAAGCAATTCTAATTAGCAAGAAAATGCTAATTTGAGCCTTGAGCCTTAACTACATCTAGCTAAGGACTTTACTTCTGCTGCTGCACTTTATCTGCAAAATTTAGAATTCATTAGTCTGGCAGCCACTGATCTTCTGAGGAAATCATACCGATTTTGAACCTTCCTGTTTCCTTTTCATTATTCCTAATGTAATCAGCCACGGGACGCGGTGGCACTGCGGGTTAAACCGCTGAGCTGTCGATCGGAAGGTCGGCGGTTCGAAACCGCGCGGCGGGGTGAGCTCCCGTTGTTAATCCCAGCTCCTGCACACCAAGCAGTTCGAAAACATGCAAATGTGAGTAGATTAATTGGTACCGCTTCGGCGGGAAGGTAACGGCGTTCCGTGAGTCATGCTGGCCACATGACCCGGAAGTGTCCTATGGACAACGCCGGCTCCAAGGCTTTGAAACGGAGATGAGCACCGCCCCCTAGAGTCGGACTCGACTGGACTTTACGTCAAGGGAAACCTTTACCTTTACCTTTAATGTAATCAGGGAAGAGGATATCCTAAAGTCAGATATTACTGAATAAAGATGTAAGGTGATTAGTAAGTGGGAACCCAGTGAAATCCTCACTGTTAATTATTTTAATATAACCTAGCCTGAGGTTTTATAGTTACTTCCAGCACAAAAATAAAGGAACCTAGGAAAATAGTGAACAGTAACGCCTTTTATTTTTGATTAAAGTCTATGTGACTTGATTTAAATCTTGCAAGTATGTTATCCAAGTCAACAATGTTCTAATGAAGACTTTATTTGCTAATCTCCAAAACCAAATGCTTTTGTGGATACAGTATAGCATTATCAACTACATATGAAAATGGGAGACTAGTGCTTGAGTTACAGGGCCCAACTTTTTATTTGATCCCCACCTAGTAACTCTCATAAGCTACACCTTCAGTTCAGTTCCAGGAGCCTGTGAGTTCTAGTCCCGCCTTAGGCCAGAAAGCCAGCTGGGTGACCTTGGGCCAGTTACTCTCTCTCAGCCCAACTTGGTGCAATGTAGACTAGCCTCCTCGTGGTGCACCCCAGGCAATGTGACTTGTCACAGCTAAATAGTCTACACATCTGGCTTCTGGACCTCACAAGGATTTCCCAGCAAGTAGCATAAACACGGAACTGCTATGCCATATGATAAAAAAAAAAAGTTCAGTTCCAACAAGGTGTTGGACAATTATTCATATATAAAATCCCATTCACTATGGCAGTCATTCCCAAACTGAGGCCATCCAGATACAGATGGTCCTTGTTTAACAACCACTCATTCAGTGACCATTCAAATTTATGATGGTGATGAACAAGTGGTAGTTATGACTGGTCCTCAGAGTTCTGGCCATCACAGCACCCCACGGTCACATGACTGTGATTTCCAACATTCCCTGCCAGCTTTCCACAAGCAAAGACAATGGGGAAACCAGCAGGAAGTCAGAAGTCATGGTCACATGAGTTCCTCATTTAACAACCCGTGCAATCCTTACTTAATGATGACAACTGGAACTGCCATCACTAAGTGGTGTGGTCACTTGACATCTCACTTTACAACCACATCACTTAGTGATGGCAATTCCAGTCCCAATTGCCATCGTAAACCAAGGACTACCTGTATAGCAACATTACACTTCCCAGAAGCTCCAGCCATTGCAACAGTTCAGATTTCTGGCAGTTTTAGTCCCATCTTATTTGAAATATACCATATTGGGGGAACAGCTTCATAGCTACACTATGGGGGGGGGAAGTATTCACAGAAATATTACTGGGAATTTCCTCTTGCCACCCTGCGTATACCAAAAGAATTTCCAGAAGTTTGTCTGTTATCTTTATACCCCTATTTCGTTCACAAATAAAAAATGTACTGTAGCTCTAAGTCAGGCAGGGCATTCATGGTAGTGGTGGTGGTGAGGTCAGGAAAGCAGATGTTACTGACTGACTGATACATGTAAAAAAGGGATGGGGCTTTGACTATATGGTTTCATCTACCATTTTACCTTTTTTGAGCCCCCTCCCCAAGAGGTCTGTGAAGAGAGGGATACACAACATTTTTTTCACAAAATCCACACTTGGCCTGAAAAAAATAGACACTACTCGAACAAAACAAGGGGCAGAATATGATAAAAATGTATTTTAGATTTAATTACAACCTAATTAGTGGTCCCCTTTTTAAACTTAAAATATTGTCTATGTATGTAGGAATTCACCTTCTTAGAACTTTGAAAATTACTATTTTGTCTTTGGAGGGTCCCAATGAGTTGCATACCTGATTTGCAGAGGCTACACGTGACCAGGGGCCTCAGGTTAGCTTAAGTTAGGGTGGGTATTGTTATCACCAGAAGAGATTACAAAAAGGCCAACTGGTGTGTAGCATATACATTTACTTATATATTAAATTTATCACCTGCCACATTCCCAAGACTTCACAGTAATAACACACAGAGATAAAACTACATAATCATAAAAACATAGAATCCAAGGATTGGGATATTCATCCCTCTCAGGCATCAGACATCACCATAGGCTCCCTGGAACAATTCTGTTTTCATGTTTCCAGAAGAACAAAACTTGTCTTGATACAAGCTGGAGGCTATTCCAAAACACAGGCATTGCCACAGAAAAGTAGCACCTACAAAACTTGGTGGTATGTACTTCACAGAAATGGGGAACTATCCACAGTTCCTCTGGGACAAACAAGTCAGGAAGATATATTCTGGTTGGAGAAAATGGTCCTGAAGATACTTTGGTGCCAAGCCACACTGGGCTTTATACAGTAGGTAACAACCTACTGAATTCTGGATTAATTGAAGCTTCCTGTGGTCTTCAACAGTAGTTGCAGTAGTCCAACCATGTGGTGATGAGGACATGAGTAACTGTTGTAGGCATATACATATGTTGGCACAAATTTATAAATAATATAAGTTCAGTAAGATATGCAATTAAGGGACGCAGTGGCGCTGCGGGTTAAACCGCTGCACTGCTGAGCTTGCCGATCGGAAGGTCGGCAGTTCGAATCCGCGCGACGGGGTGAGCTCCCGTTGCTAGTCCCAGCTCCTGCTCACCTAGCAGTTCGAAAACATGCAAATGTGAGTAGATCAATAGGTACCGCTTCGGCGGGAAGGTAACGGCGTTCCGTGTCGTCATGCCGGCCACATGACCACGGACGGGTCTACAGACGCCGGCTCTAACGGCTTAGAAACGGAGATGAGCACCGCCCCCTAGAGTCGGACACGACTGGACTTTACGTCAAGGGAAACCTTTACCTTTACCTTTAAGATATGCAATATTATAGTAAGGATATAGAGGTCCACGGAGATAACCTTAGAGAAAGTGTGCAAAGATGGTTATGAAAACATGTTCAAAAGCATGCTTTAAGCCCAGAAAACAAAGAAAACATTAGGAAGCAACATAGACTGGTTTTACCCTAACTTCTTCAGGGTTGAGAGGGAGGGAAGAGAAAATGCAGTCGGGCTTTCAAGATTCTGTTACCACAGGCTATATCAATAAAATACTGTTCCAGTCAAACTTGCAGAGTTGGAAGGAAGGAAGGACTGGTTTGATAAACTGGTAGTAAAACTGATGGCAGTTGTTTCCATTTACCAAACAAACAAAACAATATACTGTAGTAGTATTTTAGTACTAGCTTACAAATGGGCCACCTCTACAATATTTCTGTTTTTACAACATTTATTTTGTGTCTTTGGAAATTCTATCCATTCCTTTCAGGGAGTGCAAACTGTTCCCTTTGGAGTCATGTGGAAAAGTAGGTATTATTGACTTCAATAACCATTTGTTCTTTTATTGAACAAGAGAATAAACAGTCACAATAAACTTTGCATGCTGTAAATTGTCAGGGGATTGTTCCAATCTGCCTTCCCACAAGCTCAATGTACATTTAAGCTGTTAGGGAGTTGGGGAGGGCAGAATGGAGTGTCAAGTTTTTTGGACATAGTTCAGGCTGAGCACATGAACCATGAAAGGCTTTTATTGGTATTTTTCATTGAACTTCACTCACCCCTTTAGGTTTGCTTTTAATTTATGATTTTAACACAGGATAACCAACTTGTTAGCAAGGGAAAAGCAAGTTAACAGGTTGTTAAAAAACATTTATGCATCATCCCAAGCCATTAAAAGCATGCTTTAGTGCTCAGTGTATATATTATGAAACTAGAAACCTTTATCTCCCAGTACATTATTGGAGGACTGAGCCACCTAAAACATTAGTTTCAATAGTATACAGATTTTTTTAAAGAAATAATTTCCCCAATGATTGAAAATGCATTATCAAAAACAAACAAAACAATACACAATGTCATGAAAATTGTACATGCTAATTTATATGCAGAGATGGAAAAGTAGAAATAATTACTGCAACTGAAAGCAAAATGCAATGCCCCTCATTATACAAAATGAAATTATAACAAGGAGATTGGTGTAACTGAAGAGTTTGCTATCCAGATGCTCATCACAAATAGACACCTTCCAGGTACCTTTTCAACCTGTGTTTTATGATTCTTTATCACTGAATAGATTTGAAATAGACAATCTTTCAAGCACAAAATAAAACTTCAGGATAAGAATTTTTAAAGAGAACAAACCAAAACCAAAAGAAAAAAGAAAATATACAGTATATGACCTTAAGAAGGACAAACAGTTTAAACCTCCACATTCAGTATTTCTACCAGAATAATATTAGTGCAGAAAAAAGTAGTAATCTATTAGGCAAAAATGTTGTAACATGGCTAAGAAATATATCCTTAATGGTAGGATTTTTCATTCATTATGTTACATTTTCAGCCATACTTTTAAATACTGAAAGATGTTTTTAGACTTTCAGTGTTTTTTTAATAATAGCAGACAATGGGGATTGAATCAATTTCTTATGCTGTATGTATTTACATGCTTTAAAAAATAACAGTATATTAACAGCAGGATTGTTGGGTGATAGTCCAATTTCATCAAAATATTTATTGGTTATTGTAACCAAAGATAGTAGCCCACCTCTTTGCTTACCACACACCATCAACACCATCCAGAAAGCTTACAATTATACCATCTAATTTTGGAAAAGTAGAGCACCACTTATGACTTAGCACAGTGTTTCTTTGGCAAAGAAGTATTGTGAGATTTTTATTGCATAAATTACAGCTAGCTGTTAGGTTTAATCTTTTACACTTTCAGGTTTATCATTCATTGTTTATCCAAGCTTTGTTTTTTTTTGCCTGGCTCCTCTTTGGGTTCAACGAGACTTATTATTAGAACCCATTGAAATACTGGCAAATGTTGGAATCCCTGTTTGTGCAGGAATTGGTTTCAATACCTGCACTTAATACTGCAGGACGTGTTTAGAGAATACGGGGCTGAAGATATAACTTACCCATGACAAGCTTACATTATGGGATAATCCCAGTTTTAGAATAGTGTCTCTGTTTTGGGGTAGTCTGGGCCTCTCAGAACATTACTACTTTGGATTAATTTAGTTCTGAGGAAGTGTTTTTTAAAACTTATATAGAAATAGAAAAAAAACAAGTTTGATTTACCTCAAAGTACTTCTTGGCAGTTTATTCACCTTAGGCCCTTGCTATCTGGTTTCTTTGATCTAGACATTATTGTTACTATTGAAGTTCCACAGACACTCTAAAGAACTATCTGTTGCTCATAAGCCAGTAACCCTTCTTTTTAGGGAGTTGAGGAAAGTTGATGAAATTGATATTATTTTTGTGACCTTTAGAATGATGAGTTCAAATGTTCAGGTGATAGTTGTTCAATACCTTTGGATCTAAGAATGGCCTCTTAAGAAGGGAGCACACCACAGGTTCCTTCAAAGCCTTGGATGGCATTCTTTCTCACACTGAGGTGTTGACAATGTCCCTGGTCCATGACATTAGCTCCCTCCTAGCTACCTGAAGGAATCAAGAGGGGCAGGTATCCAGCCCACAGGTAGCATAGGACACCTTCAAAAGCACCCTATCCATCAGAGGTCACAGATCAAAAGGAATCTCAAGTAACTAAGCAAGGTGACACCTGCAAATCTGAGCAACTTTGTCAGCAAAACATTGTGCTAATTGACCACAGTAACTGGGTGAGAGTCTGGATGCAGTTGTTTCCTAACAGGTAATTGACTTCCTGAAATGCAGCTTCAGGATGAAAACTTGCTGATGCAGTAAGAGGGGAGAAATAATGGTGTTTTGTTTCTCTTATCACTACAGAATAGGCCCATATGTGGTCACGTATTCATGCTTAGTCAGATTCTCTTCTTGATGTTCTCCACCAGTGCTCTAGTTATTGCTTCTGTTGCTTTATCTCCCACAGGCTATCAGTAAACCAAGGAGCCATCCATGATCAGCCAATAGAGAGACACCGCTTGGGGGAGATTTTTTCAAGGGCTTGGGTCATCTCACCATGCCAACAGTGAACCCGGCCTTTAACAGATTCATTTGCCAGATTATAAGCACTCCCCAAGCACTCACTGGAAGCCACCTAGATCCATGAGGTGTCAGAGGTGGGATTATTCAAATAGTTCCAGCCCTACATAATCAGCTGCATCTGGAGCAGGAAGTGATCTGACCATCACAAAGGGTTGATGATAATGATCTCCACATCCAGATCACATAGCAATAGCAAGGTCCAGAGTGTGTTTACTTATGTTATTGGACCTGAGATTGCCATGGATACCATGAACTCATGGGTTTGATTTGATCTGGTATCCTTAACATGGAGGTTGAAGTTCCTCAATACCAAAGGCAGGGAGTCTCCACCACCACTTCAACAATCAGGTCCAGAAGTCCAGAGAAGGACCCTGCTGGGCAGCAAGGTGGCCAGTACACCAACAGGTTCCCTAGCTTTACTCTTTGGCACTACTCAATACATAAGCACTCACATCCTGCCATTGCAGGAACAGAAACCCTGACTACAGATAAGGTATTCTGACAGATCAATACCACAACACACCCCTGGCCTCGAGGCTGATGCAGGATCTGAAACTAGGTCAGGCAAATTTCAGAGAGAGGAGTATCACCACTCTTGTCCAGCCAGTTGTAAGTAATTTATGACTAAATCATGAATGGACATGGTCTTATCACAGACAGACCTGGCATTCAACAGCCACATTCCGAGGACAGCTGTGCTAATAATCCAGCCACCAAGTCCCCATATATTGCAAGTTAACACAAAGGGATAATTTTCACTGGACATGAGATGTCTGAAAAGTTATTCTCATCCTTGCTCCTGCACAAGACAATGCCTGGTTAGAATGGATTCATTTTGGTTTCTTGTAGTAGTGAGTCACCACTTACTATGACTCTTCTCTTTGTCTTCTTGTAAGTGCTATAACCCCTCTACTATTCAGGAATTCACTTGCTGCCTTATGATCTCCAGTGTCACTTTTTCTTCCTTGAAGATTCAGCATCCATTTCTTAGGTGAAGGCTGGAAAACTGATTGGTTCAGAATATCTTCTGTCTTTTGCTTCTGGTTGTCCCTTTGGCTTGTCCTTTCATTTGACTTTCTTCCTTACAAAGAATTGCTGCTTTTGTCAATTTCTGTACCTCTTTTTTGACCTCAAAACTCTTCATCCTCTTACATGCTTATCTGTTTTGTGGTTGTGTTGACCCATCAATTCTGTTGCATTCATTTCTAATCTTTTAAAAAAGGTTGCATAACAAAAAAATAAAAAAGCATTTGATAGAAATGTATATGCCAACACATTGTCAACAGTCCACATAGCAAGGAGACTACACAGTCTTATTGTTTATTCAGGAGCAAAGAAGGAGTAGTTGAGCCACAACTGAGTGATGAAGCCTGGTTGCAGGTTCAAATACTCCCATCTTCACTTAAATGTCCTCAAACAGAAGCCCAGGGGCTACTACCAGTCAAAGCAGGGTATACTAAATGGGTTGAAACAATTATTAGATTTGGTAAAGACAGCTTTTAAAAATCCTTCACTTCATTTGGAATATTGTTTTGTGCAAGTTTACATTTCTTGCAGTAGAAATAAGGGTGTTTATAATAGCAGTATTTTTGAAGACCACTTCTTATAAAACATTATCTGAAACTGGCATCCTAAACTGCTTCAACCCCTTCCCCACTCATGCAGCATTAGCATGCTATGAAACACCTCCACACTCCTAATAGTGGTATCACCCTTTGCACCAAATCAACAGTCAAGTTTCAGGCCTGAGAAGCTGAGAGCACTAGCTGGTAACGTGGGTGGTCCAATCTAGTCAGGGCTGAAGTTGACAGCTGAACTCAGCTTTAGGCAGCAACAGGCCCAACAGGAGAAGGCAAGAATGGTAAGATTTATGCCATGGAATGTTTTGCTAAATCAGCCATGGAGAAGAGTAGGGAGGAAAATTGGCTGCTGGCAAGCATCCTTAGCCTTTCTTAACAACAGCTTGCTAAATTCAAATCAAAGGAGGGGCAGGAAAAAGACCCTCAGCTAGCAATGGCAGGGGAAGCTTTACTTACACTGATAATATGGTAATTTTGTTTGCTGTGTAGAATAAGGGAATGAATGCCAAATTTACCTCAGGAATTACTCACTTCCCTCATTGAGATCAATGATTCAGTTCCAGCCTTCTGGCTACATATGAGATTTGTCTATGTTGTAAAAGCCAAGCACTTCTGCCACAGTCCCATGAGTGGGAGAAAAACAAGTACCACAAGCACAGAAAAACACCTTAGTCCAGCCAAATTAACTTTCCTAACAAATGCCTTGATATTAAGGAGGAGTTGCATTTATTTGTATTACATTTGATGTTCAGTACCAATTAGCTCCGAAGAATTCAAATAAGCAAGGCTTTAGGAACATATTAAACAAAATAAAAATAGTGAGCTTGGAGTATTTGTTCATGGGAGATAGAAAAGAGAAATGACTCAATATAAATCAAAAGTAAAGAAGGCCTCTTTACTATGGAAATCAAGTGTCCACAAGAAAGAAATTGAGTTTGAGAGAGTGAAGTAACTATTATATAAAGAGCTCATTACCACAACTTTGAGTGCCACTTTTCATTCATGAAAAATACAGGAAGCTCATGAGATTGACTGAATTTCACCTAATTTATGAGTTTGTAAGTCGGTATCAGAATTTTCTTAAATTCTTCTTCTTTTCCAGATCCAGTGTATAAATGGTGATGGCGGGGGTGGTGGTGGCCATCTTGGGGCCCAAAGGCACAGCATTCTATGGGCTCCCTTTAGCCCTGTGTCTTCAACAAACCTGATTGCACAAGGCCCCAGTAGATGTCATGAGCACTGATGGTGAGCAGGAAGGGGCCTCTATCCAGGGGGGAAAACGCATGCGTAGTACTGAGGAATTAAGCAACCAAAGAGACACAGATCAGACCTGCCTTGACTTTTGGGATTTATCTGTCTGGGTTTTCCCACGCTTCTTCAGTTTGTTAGGATTTTCTGTCTAATGTAGCAGTAATAAAACACCAGAGACCTATTCCTCGTCTCAGCGTGGTTCCTGACTGTTAGGACAGTAGAAGATATAATGAAGGAGCAGCACTGATTGACTTTGCTCTAGGCATGGTAAAAAGTGTTTTCCAGAAACTTAACCCTGTACTTAGGAATTGCTTATAGCAGAATCTCACAGGCACAATGCATCTAGAAAAGTTGCTTTTCTGTAGAGAAGATGCAAACCATATATACACAGTATATATCTGCTCTAGGGTTTTAACTCTAGGCCTTTTCCTCCCTGCTTCTCAGGCCTTCAGAAACATGGCTGTTCTCTTCCCAGTCTTGAGACTAGGGGACATCTGCTCATACTGTAATGGTTCTGTCTAGCTTGATAACTAAGAGCTCCCACCTGCCTACTTCAGCAGTTAGGATGGTAGAAGGAAAGAAGAAGCAAGTGATGGAGAAGCTATTACCACCTCTTCTGCTATGCCACCTCTCCTCCCACCCCCCATCCACTGAATCTACACAGTGGTTGTAAGAGTGGTGAAGAAGTAATACTTCACATATATATGGACTGCTGCTCAACAACACTGTTTAAAGTTACCTGGGCCCTTTTGGAGAGTGCTGGAGCAGGACATTAAATGATGGGCCATTGTGATGAATTTGCTTAGCATTTAGAGGACAAAACCATTCACATTTACTTAGAATTGGATGCTAGATGAAGAAAGCCAGCTGAGATGACAGAGGCAATGTCTGTTATGGTTATCTGGGAATGGTCTGAGCCTGTAGATCCTGAGAAAGTTGCTAGTGATAGTTGATAGTTTTACCTTATGTAGCATGGATTTCTGCCCCACTTGGTTAGTGAAAGCCTCCAAGGAAATGTCAGAAGGCTGGTTGAAAGCAGTGGTGAAAGCATGCCTTCACTGTCTCTGCAATAGTATTCCCTGAGACTCAAGTTGCCCTGACCCTGCTATCCTTCAAATGTGCCTTAAAGACCTGGCTGTAGGGCACAACTATGATGCAAAAAACCACTCCTTTTCCCTACCTGAATGTTGGAAATCATGTTCTTGGTTTCAGTGAACTAGTTCACAAGGCCTTTTACATCAAGAAATAAACAGATCTTGAAATGCTTTAAGGAAAGGAGCTTAAAGTATTGCTGTTCTAGCAAGCTTTCCGAGGGAGCAATTGATTCTTTATACTCACATAGTATTGCAATTCTAATACACTATATTTCTGCCAAAATAGACTAGGAAATACTACACAATAACTAGTAGATCACAGAGAGGAGTGAAGAGAGACAGAAAGAAGAAAAGGGCTGCTGCTAGTCTCTAAATACATTATGATTTCAAAAGAGAATTAATTTGCTAATGGGCATAAAGCAGTATGTCTCCTTTTCCTGATAAAGGAAAGAAGGGGAAAGTCTGCAATATGTGAGTATTAAAGTCTTATAACTCAAGATTTTGCCAATCTTAGACCCTTCTTTTAGTGACCTAAAGCTGAAAGGTTTAGCTGGAAGTTTGCATGCAGAAGATTCCAAACATCTCCACTGAAAAGGCTCATTGTATATAGCATGTGATGGAATGACCCTCATCTCCCTGAGGTTCTGGACAGTTGGGACATTTCCACACCACATTGTTTCCATACTCCAATCCCTCTAAACTGTTTTGAAGTTGGTTTTGCCCTGGAACACTGAGCATAGGCAGGAAGCATCATGAGCAAATCGCTGATCATCCAGATCAGTGTTTCTCAATCTCAGAGCCTTTAAGATGTGTGGACTTCAATTCTCAGAATTCCCTAGCCTCACTTTCTTGTGTTGCAGCCACCCTTAGTTCCAGTAATTAAAGTTAAGGCAGCTCCACCAAGCAAAACATCTGCTTTGCCAGCTTTAAAACTTAAATTTTACTGGACAGCTCCATTCAGCTGAGTATATAAAAAGTGGATTAGTTGATTCTCTTAAAATGAATTAAAAAGTATTTTCAATGACTCAGACTCTGCCTATAGTACTATGTTGCAAGCAGTGTTTTCCGACAAAGAGATGCTGCAACTATAACATACATGCAGCATTATCTGAAAACAAATTATGTCTTTTTGCTTAAGAGTTGTATCTTTTAATTTAGTCGGTAAAACTTTGATTAATAAACAATGAGTACTTCAACTGAAAGAGATCCCTAATAAAACAGAATGGTCAGGCTGCCGGTGAAATGCTTGGAGAAAGTTTGGCTGCTCCTTTCAGCAGAGATGGCAGAACTGGTGGTAAAAGCCTGCTCCTCTGCTCCAAGGCAGCAGCCTCCAAGAACAGATGGGATCCCAGGATGAAGAAAGACTGATGGGGCTTATGTAAATTACAGCCCAGAAAGCTAAAGCCATGGAGGCGTTTGTTTTGCTCTTTCTAATCTCTTCTTCATAGGGCCTGAACACTTCCATTGCTGAAATATGGTAAGGTGGCTACAGCATCATCCCCACGCTTACCAAACAGGTAAAGAGGAGGAGGGGAAATGTATCATTAAAGAGTGCAAGGAATACACATTAAAATAAATTAGAGTGTTAATGCATGTTTATAGACATTGCTTCAGTCTGTGTGAGATTTTAAACCCATCCAAATTCACAACACCTCCCTTTCTTAGAAAAACAACAGGAAGCTATTTAAGACCACTTTACACATGTGAAGGGCCAAATGAGGAACTTATATGTGACCTTGTCCTAATAATACAGAGCTGCTCAACTCTACTTTCTGCATGTTAACAGGAAGGTCTGAGTCAGGAGGCCTTTGTGCAGGAGCTTTCCCGGATCACAAAACACTAGCATTTCTTGTATTTCATGGATTCCTGATTATTGCAAAACACCACAGGAAATCACTACTGAACCATCCTAAAATCCAAAACTACAGGTTCTTGCAAATATCTCAAAACCAGGTTCCTCAGTCATTCCATGCTTATGATGGATGACAGTTCCGTGCAAAGGAGATTACTCCAGATTTGCAGGAAGTTCATTTTCTCATTGCCCTTCTTCCTGCCTACCAGCTTGGGTTTCTCCCAAGTTTGGAGAAAAGCCTTAAATGAAATTATACCACCCTGAATGCAAGCAATCATGCACCAGTCTCAGAATGACTGGTAGGGAGTCTGCAGGATACGGTTAAAAAAAAAAAAAACAAGATGGCAGCCATTACGGTGCAATCAAAGCTCTCTCTGTTCTTAGGCAATGCACATAAACAACAGGCAGAGCTCCAATTACACCATTGTGGTTGCTATCATGACTTTTTTAAATCATATCTTGTGGATACCCCTGAGGTCTGAGGATATTATCCACCAGCAATGTTACTATATCACCATGATGCAAAGCCATATCTTGTCATGCCAAATTTCCACTATGAAATCATTTTATCAGGATAACAGAATTTAGAGGACTTGCTTCTATCCACCATGGTATATAAAAAATATTTTAGCTTACTCTGCAAACTATTGTAAGATTGATGCATCAGCAGTGCAAAGCATCTTGAACACACAGCACTTACTCAGAGAATGTCAGCATGTGCACAGACTCAATGAATGTTTGTGGCTCTGCATGCACATGTGTTTTAATAATCAATTCTGTTCACTTTCCAACACTGAAACTCTCAAAGCTGAATAGTTAATCAGCAGGACCCTCTAAAATTCATTTAAAAAGTTCATTATTCCATAGTAGTTGTCCTAAAGTAATTAGCCCTTTAAAACAATTTGCAATCTCATATTTTGCAGAAAAGGATAAGCTATTCTAGGAAAAATATGTTCTAAAGACTTCTCTCTCTCTCTCTCTCACTCACATACACTTCCCTTCTATTTTTATAACACATTTATAGGGGCCAGTTCAAACAGAAGTCTTCCAATCCTATCCTTGAAAGTTCTGCTTTGACCCCTTAAATGGCTTGTCAGATCTTCTAGCAGAGTGCCACCTTCAGCCTTGTGAAGTAACAGCCAAAGAAATTGGTGGTTATGCATTAAAGGGTCCAGAGTTGAATGTGGTTTTCTATTTATGCTTGCCAACATTTGTTTTGAAAAGATGCCAGAGATATTTCTGCAGCTGGAATTAAGTGGAAAGAGAAGCCCATGAAATAGGTCCTAACTTCTGGCTTTCCCAGTGCCAGTCTGATAAAGCTTGTTGACTTTTTCTTTTTGTACCAGTTACACTTATGTTGCTCTTAGGAACCCCTTCATTATTTTCCATAAGAATCTTTATTCTGAAAGATGGATGTCACAAACAAGCAAAAATCTATTCAGATTTATGTAGAAAAACTGACATTACCACATTAAGTATATGTCAGGGGTGGAGGGGGGAATTATATTTACCATTTTCAACTCACCTCTGGGCAGGATATCCAGCCAGACATTACCACAGTCTAATTAACCGGATAGGGCAGAGACCAGAGTTAAGGTTCAGAAAACATAACACTCTCCCCTCTTCACCTTCCTAGTTGCTTGACAGCAGATGCATGTGGTAGCTTTTTTTATATCTTACATATGCTGGAGGATATACTTAACCCTTTCTTTGCAAGCTGTATTTCTGCTCAACATTGTCTTCCTTCTTACCAGATTTTCTAGCCACGAGGGAAAAGATATAATACAGAAATATTTTTAATAATGGTGAAAAAACAGCCAGATATAACATAACATAGCATCCTGAGAAGAAAGAATTAAGGGCCTTCCCTCTATCTCCAATTCTTCAAGACAACTATTTATGCCTTCCACATTGACTTTTCATTAACAAAAACAACAAGTTACAAGGTCTGCTCTATGGTAGGATGGTAGGCTTAAATTAGCCAGTCCAGACATTAGATATAGGACAAATAATTAGATGCAATATTCCACAAAGATGCCTACTTCATTTTGTCTTCCTCGCTCCATACAAAAAGCAACGTCAGCTGACCTTGTAACTGCTGAATGAGCAAGTGCAGTTTTCTTAAGCATATCATATGCCATTTGTCTTTTATTTCTGATTCTTTTTGATATTTATGTTCCTATAGTAGAATCTAACAAAATAAGGAGGGCAGACTCTGAAAACAAAAGAGCAAAAGGAGGAAGGGAACAAAGTCTGAAGGGAAGCTGTGTAAAGACTTTGTTGATCGGGCCCAATGTGTTTTGCCTGGATAGCTCTTTCAAGGACGCAGACAGAAACGTGGAAACATACAATATACATTTATATATTGCAAACAGGTCAACCATGATAGAAACACTCATTTACTCTTTGGCTACAATAAGTGGAGAACTTTGTGTAAAATATTACACACATTGTAGGCATTATAAGAGCATTATATTGCTCTTATATAGTGCTTGTTTGCAATCTATATTCTTAAGGAATGGCTAATACACATTGTATATGTATAGCTAATATATATGCATGCTATTGTACAACATTTCTCTATTCTAAAAAATCCTGTCTCAGCAATTTTGATTTTCATTTAAATACTATAGCAAAAGAAAAATAATGTGTAAAGATCAAGCATCACTCTTACCTTTGTAGACTGGTTGGAAGCTATTGCACTGAAATCAGTCACTGAATTGTTAGAAAAAGAGCAGCTGTTAAAAAATTGCACATACTTTCAGCAAAAATTGGTTGAACTTAAAAAGAAAGATTTATGTGTCCAAATGACCAGCAATGTAAAGTGTGACTGGTAGAAACTGATGTGTGGGAAGGAAAGGGGGAAGGAAGTGGGAAAGGGCTAGGAGAGACTAAAAGAAACATTTTTTTAGAAATTAGTTACCAAAGTAAGGGCAAATACTGGTTGCCTCATTCAGTCCCACAAGGGATAAACTTTAAAGTCAGGATCCATCTTAGTATCTCTTATTAATAAGAAGTTTTCATTATTTTTTGTAATATGTTTTATTGTTGAAAACTCTAAGTCTGACAATGGATCCTTTTTCCCTATAAAGCTTTTGACTATAGGGGCTCCTGTTCCCTCTTTTCTGACTCATTCATTCATTCAGTTTAAACACTGTCTGAGTCCAAGTGACTCTGAGCAGTTCACAAATAATAACATAAAAGCCCAATAGAAATCAAAAACAAGATGGGATTCTGGTGCAATGTAAAGATAGAAAACAAAAATAACAAACACACCAAAGGGGCCCCATCTCTCTCACCCCAAGGCCTAGGAGAACAACCAAGTCTTCAAGGCTTTATGAAATGCCAATAGGGTAGGAGTAGCATGGATTTTGGGGGGATTTCATTCCAAAAGGCAGGCACCATGATAGAGAAAGTATGCCTCTTGGATCCTGATAGATGACATTGTTTAATTGAAAGGATCAGAGCACACCAACTCTTCCAGCACCTACCAGCCAGGCAGAAATCATGAAAGACAGGCAGTCCCATAAATAACCTGGCCCTATGCCATGTAGGGCTTTATAGGTAATAACCAACACTTTGAATTACACCCAGAAACAGACTGGCAACTAGTGCAGCTGACAGAGAAAAGATGTCAAATGGGTATACCAAGGTATGCCCATCACTGCCTGTGCTGCTGCATTATGGACCAGCTGAAACTTCCAAGTGATTATCAAGAGCAGCCCCGCTGCAGTAGCTGAGCCTTGAGGTGATTAGGGAATGAGTGACTGTCAAAACAGCCTCGCAATCCAGGAAAGTGTGTAACTGATGCACCAGATGGATCTGAGCCAGGCCCCCTAAGTGACAGCTGCCACCTGCTCTTTGAGAAGGAGCTGTGAGTCCAAGAGGACTCCCAGATTGTGGACCACTCTTGAATGGGGAAGTGCTACCCCATTCAAGAATATGGATAGAAAGTCCACGGATCCAGGGGGGCCTTATATTCACAGCCGCTCAGTCTTGGTAGGATTGAGTCAGAGTCCGTTCTTCCCCATTAAGGTCTGCACAGCCTCCAGGCACGGGGACAGGACCTCAACAGCTTCATTTGGCAGGCTTGGGGTTGAAAGGTATAATCAGGTGATATCCAACTCTAAACCAGCAGCTGACCTCACCCAGCAGCTTTATGTAGATGTTAAACAAGAGGGGGGAAAGCATCAACCTATGGCACCCCACATAATAAGGAACTAGGGGATGACCTCTTCTCCACCCTCCACCAACACCAACTGGAACCAGCCATGCAGGATGGATGAGAACTACAATAAAACAGTGTCCAAAAGTCCATTCCTAGTCCCCAAGGCTGGTTCAGAAAGATACTATGGTTGATGGTACTGAAGGCCACTGAGAGATCAAGGAGCACTATGATAGATGCACTACCTTAATCCTGGTTCCATCATAGGTCATCAACAAGTGTGACCAAGGCTGTTTCAGTACTGAATCTCAGCATGATAATTGATTGAAATAGATATAGATAATTTGTTGAGGTTTTCCTACTAATAGATTAAGACTGCTATTGTGCCTAATCATTTTGGCCGGGTTAAAAGGTTGTATTAGATTGTCTCCTCTCACGTGCTTCATGCAAATCACCTGGAGGGGGGGGAGGAAACCTGCCCGGACTTGTTCTCACTTCTTTTTTTTTCTCTCTGCCGGCAATGTAAGCAAGCAAGGCTTGCTCCAAAGGGAGCTAAGTCCTTTAAATGTTTTGCTTTTGTTTTTGCTTTCTGTAAATAAATTATTTTTATAGAAATGCTTGGTGTGTGACTTTTTTGACCTCTCCTGGGCTAAAGGCTTTCCCAGCATCTGCCAACAGGTTATGTGCCCAGTAAAACCAAGAGAGAAAAGAGAGATCAACTCCACACCTCATGCACAATTTAAAGGCAGGTAGCAAAGACCTGTGAAGATTTTCTTTGGAGCCACCTGGAGATTTTCCAGCAACTGCCGGTCTGCAGGACAAAGAAGCTAGCTGAGGTGACTTGCAAAAGAAGGAAGAAGCCATGGCTACCTCCCAGCCCTCAGCGATGCCTCTGGAGCGCCTATCAGAGACCAACTATTTGAATTGGGCCCTGAAGATGGAAATGTATCTTCGCAGAGAGGATCTTTGGCTGCCAATTGGTGAGCAAAACCCCCAAAATCCCAGTGCTGAATGGCTGAGACAGGATGAGCGGGCTAGAGCCACCATTATCTTGGGAGTTGAGGACAATCAGCTAGTCCACGTGCGAGGCATGCAGTCTGCAAAGCAACTTTGGGACGCTTTGAGAGACTTATATGTAAAGGCAACAGCAGGGAGTAAAGTTACTCTGACGAAAAAGCTGTACAGAGCCTACCTTGCAGAAGGAGATAGCCTTCCTGAGCACCTGCATTATATTCAGCAGCTGTTTGTTGAGTTGCAGGAGAGAGGAATGGAATTTACACCTCTCACAAAATCATATATCCTCCTGTCCTCACTAAATGCAACGTGGGACACGCTGATTTGTACCCTGGAGGCTATGCCTGAAGCAGACCTCACCCCATCGTATGTTACACAGCGCTTACTCGCTGAATGGGAGAAGAGAGAGGAAAGATCCCCCCCCATCTCTTCTGGAAAGCTGCAATACCAGAAAATGAGGGAAAAGAAGGGAAAGGAACCTGAGGCCACAGCGCTAGCCAGCAGCGATGCTTCACTTGTGGTTCAGCTGGACATTTGCAAAGAGACTGTGCCATGAGACCCAAGAGTAGAAAGACAGAGAAGAAAAACACAAGGGCAACACAGAAGAAGGCTCTTCAGACAACCCAAATTGCACAGGTTGCTGAGAAGGGTAATTGTGATGTATGGGTGTTAGATTCTGGGGCCAGTTGTCATTTATGTAATTGTAAAAGCTCTTTTGTGTCACTGTCTAAAACTGAAAGACAAAGTGTATCTTTGGCTGATGGGTCTGTGACCAAAATTATGGGACAAGGTGACTTGTATTTATCCTGCTTAGGAGAAACTGTAAAAGGTGTGTTGTATGTGCCAAATTTACAATCAAACCTTTTATCTGTGGCACAATTGGCTGCAACAGGGTATATCATAACATTTAAGAAAAATGGTTGTGAGATACGTAAAAATGGGAAATTGTGTGCTACTGGTATGTTAAAAGACTCCTTGTACATTGTGCAAAATGCAAGGAAGCCAAGCTGCAAGGCTGCAGTTGGCAACACGCCATATCATGACCAATGTGTACACCTGATGCACAGGAGATTTGGTCATGCTAATTTCAAGTATATAGCACAAATGCCACAGCTGTGTGCTGACCTAAAGATAAAACCCTGTGATAAATACTTAGACTGTGTAGTTTGCAAAGAATGCAAAACACTAAAAGCTCCTGTGAGTAAGCACAGTGACAGAGTTACAACTAGACCTTTGGAAATTGTACACTCTGACATTATTGGTCCTTTTGCTCCAAGTCTTGGACAAGCAAGGTATGCAATGACCATCATTGATGATTTCTCAAGATACACATTTATCTACATCTTAAAACATAAAGATGAGGCATTTGAGAAATTTAAAAGTTTTGTGACATGGGCAAATGGAAAATTCCCTAGGCCTGTATCTGCACTCCAATGTGATAGAGGAGGAGAATACCTTTCTCACAAATTCAGAAGGTTCCTAGTGGAAAAGGGGATAGAACAAATTATTTCTAACCCGTACACCCCTCAGCAAAATGGTGTTGCTGAAAGAAAGGGCAGAACCTTGAAAAATGCGATGGAATGCATGTTAAAAGATTCATGATTATGTTTTAAGTTCTGGGGAGAGGCAATATCGACTGCCACTTATGTTCAGAACAGGTTGTATAACTCTATGATTCAGGACACTCCATTCCATTTGTTTTATGGTGTGAAACCAAAGGTAAGCCATCTTAGAGTCTTTGGTAGCACTGCATGGGTTCACATTCCAAAACAGCAGAGAAGGAAAGGAGGCCCCATAACAAAGAAAGCCATCTTTGTTGGCTATGAACAAAGCCAGAGGAGCTACAGGTTCATAATGGGAGAGAAATTAATAATTAGCAAAAGCGCTTCTTTTGCTGAACAAAACTGGGGGAGATTAAATTCTAGCTCTCCAGTTGAACTGACCACCACAAGAGAACAGCAAGGACTTGCTGATGGTGATCTTATGCCTGATGAGGACATTAAACCAGAAAAGCAAACTGAAGATCTGTCTGATGAGACAGATGCTTCTCAGGAAAGTGATAGGAGTCAAAATTTAAGCCCTGTATTACCTCGCAGATCTCAGAGGAGTAATAAAGGCGTTCCTCCATCACGTTTTCAGGCTGAAACAGTAAAGGCTTTTCACATATTCACAGAACCTGAGTCTTTAGAACAAGTGAATGCTTTACCACCTGAGATTGCACAAAATTGGCATTCTGCCATGCAACAGGAATTAGCATCCTTGAAAGAAAATAAAACATGGAAACTGGTAAATCTACCTCCCAATGAACGCTGTCTGGGTTGTAGGTGGGTTTTCAAACTGAAAAGGGATGCTGATGGCAAAATCCAAAAATATAAAGCAAGGTTGGTTGCAAAAGGGTTCACTCAAAGGAAAGATTTAGACTTTGACAAGACTTTTGCACCAGTTACTAAAGGTGAATCAATTAGATTACTGTTAAAAATTGCTGCACTCAAAGGAATGTCAGTTCACCACTATGACATTCAGACTGCATTTCTCTATGGTGATTTAGACCACAGATTATACATGCAGCAACCCCCTGGCTATGAAAAAGGGGAGAATCTAGTCTGTGAACTGCAGAAGTCAATCTATGGGTTAAAACAAGCTGCTAGATCCTGGAACCAAAAAGTAGATGAAAAACTGCAGAATTTTGGTTTTGAAAAAGGAAAAGCAGATCCCTGTGTATATATGAAGGACAGACAAGGCTGTATGTATCTGTGCATTTATGTTGATGATTTGCTGCTGTTCACATCAACAGAAAAAGGCTTGATTTTGAAGCCTGCATGAAAAGCCATTTCATATTAAAAAGCCTTGGAGTTGTGACCAATTACCTAGGTTTGGAAGTACACAGAGACAAGGATGGTAGCTTTCTGTTAAACCAACGTAGTAAAATTCAAAAGCTGCTAGAGGATTTTAATATGCAAGACTGTAAACCAGTCTCTACTCCGATGATAATAGATTTTCAGAAAGATATAGGAGAAACTCAATTAACTGAGGCAGAGAACTATAGATCTGCAATTGGAAGTTTACTGTACATTGCAAATCATTCTCGCCCAGATATCTCAAATTCTGTGGCCATTTTAAGTAGACAGGTAGAGAAGCCTACATCTACTGGAAAAGCAGCATTGAAGAGGTTAATGAGGTATTTGCAAGGAACAAAGAATTATTGCCTGAAGCTAAATGCCTCTGGAACTGAGAAATTGCAGGCTTTTGTCGATTCTGACTGGGGAGCAGATGTCAGTGACAGAAAATCCACTTCTGGGATTTTAATTCAATTTGCTGGATCTAGCTTAGGCTGGCATTCTAGAAAACAAACACTTGTTGCTCTTTCTACTGCAGAAGCAGAGTTTTATTCTCTAACACAAACCTGTAATGAGGTTACATGGTTTAAACATTTGTTAAAAGACATAGGCATGGAAGTGAACCAGCCTATAACTGTTTATGAGGATAATCAAGCTTGCATTGCTATGGCAAAATCTGAAGCCTGCAGAAATAGAACAAAACATATCGATATTAGATATCAATATATCAAAGATATGATAAGCAAAGGAGAAATAATGTTAAAATATTGTGAATCAAAAGACATGATTGCTGATATTTTAACCAAACCTCTTCCTGTATCAAGACACAAAGAGTTGTCACAGAAGATTGGTTTGCATCTTAATCTGTAGTGTAAAAAGGGGAGTGTTGAGGTTTTCCTACTAATAGATTAAGACTGCTATTGTGCCTAATCATTTTGGCCGGGTTAAAAGGTTGTATTAGATTGTCTCCTCTCACGTGCTTCATGCAAATCACCTGGGGGGGGGGGGGAAACCTGCCCGGACTTGTTCTCACTTCTTTTTTTTCCTCTCTGCCGGCAATGTAAGCAAGCAAGGCTTGCTCCAAAGGGAGCTAAGTCCTTTAAATGTTTTGCTTTTGTTTTTGCTTTCTGTAAATAAATTATTTTTATAGAAATGCTTGGTGTGTGACTTTTTTGACCTCTCCTGGGCTAAAGGCTTTCCCAGCATCTGCCAACATAATTTGCTTCTTCCAGGTTTTTCTGCAACTGAAGACTAACCACCTTCTCAATAACCTTCTCCAAAAAAAGAAAGGTTGGAGACACGACGGTAGTTATCTAAAATTGTTGGATCCAAGGATGGCCTCTTGAGGAGAGGATGCACCACTGCCTCTTTCAAGGTTGATGACACCACCCCCTATCTCAACAAGGCCAACACCAAAGCATGAACCCAACTATACGTCACCTCCCTGGCCACTTTAACAACCCAGGAGTGACCTAGGTCCAATAAATAGGTGGCTGAACTAACAGAGTAGTGAACCCTGTCCACTTCCTTAGGTGTCACCAACTCAAATTCATCCCAGATCACATTCCAAGACTGAGCCTGAGATACCTCAGCTGGACCTGCCCAGTTGGAGTCCAGCTTGGAGCAGTTCTGAGCAACTTTATTTGCTAAATAGCCCAAATATTCTTCATAGCAGCCCTGCAGATGATCCTGTGGGCTGTATCCCTCCCCAGCAAGGACCTAACATGTGGCCACTAGTATGTGTCAAGTCATTCATGACTTGGGACAGGTTCATGGTTGCCATGGAGGCCACAAATTCCTGAGCCATCCTGGACTCAACACCACCAGGCAACAAATTGAAATCCCCAAGCACTAACAGACTTGGAGCCTTGGAGACTTCTGCCCAGCAATGGAATCCCGCAGCTCAGGCAGGAGGGCAGTATGTGAGCAGTAGTCCCAATGTCCTCTTAAGCCAAACTTCAGCCAAAGCATCCAGTTATTTATGGAGCAGAGCCTCTGAAAGACTGTAACAACTCACTGATGACAAGTCACTTTTCCTCCCTTTCTTGCAGTCTAAGCATGTACAGAACCCAAAACCAGGGTAGACACGGCTCCCATTGGGGTAATACCCACTTCCAAGCCCAACTGGGTAACCTGATGTTACCTAAAAGTTCTTCTGGGGCTGCTGGCTGGGGAATTCTGGGAGTTGAAGTCTACCCATCTTAAAGCTGTCAAGGTTGAGAAACACTGAATTGAAAAGCAAGAACATTATATAACAGAAATTACATTCATGCTTATAGATACAGTGAATCCTTGTACAAATATTTTCTTCTAATTTCTTCCATGTAGATGACTAAAGAAAAGTCACTATGCATATTTATCTGCAATAAATGCAGTGGCCATAAGGAAAATGGCCTTGTGGATGAGAAAATTGAATAATAGTACTGTTATGTGACAAGGTGTATCCATTACTTAGATCACCTTAGATTACTATGTCTTTGAGAACGTTTCTGAGTAATCCATATTATCTTATGGTTGACTGCAATACATTTGTGGTGGGATCCAAAAACATTACACGTAACAGAATCACTCAGTTCCCGATCTATGAGATCATGTGACTTGGTGTGGTTTTTTAAAAAAACTGACACTTATCAACAACCCTGGGTAATCTTCCCAAAGAACCATTGTTTTAGAATCTCAGACTATGACTGAAGGTCAGCCTCCAAGAAACCGTTACATCCCAAGAGAAAGATGAAGTCATATGGTCATACCACTGTGCTTTCAATCATTGTCAAATTGTAGACTTTCTTCACTTCAGAAAGAATTGCACACCAACAAATGTAACAATAGCAGCTAACTTACAAAAAGTGGGGAAAGTTGGGTAGGCAATTT
The DNA here is from genome assembly GCF_035149785.1 of Candoia aspera. Taxonomy (NCBI): domain Eukaryota; kingdom Metazoa; phylum Chordata; class Lepidosauria; order Squamata; family Candoiidae; genus Candoia; species Candoia aspera. Next base: position 47,511,404 of record NC_086159.1, read on the forward strand.
CCAGCTGCAAGACTGCATTAAAAGACTTGGGGGCTTTAAGCTTAAATCTTTTCCGTTTTTTTTTCTTTCCCTCCATATCATCCTTGGTTTCTTTTAAAAAGTAACTAATTTTGGCAGCAAGATAACTATTCTTTGCTACATTCATATTATTAAGGAAATACATGATAAAGATTTTTCACCAAACAAGTATTGTATGAGTGGTCATTCTAGGGAGCAACATTAAAACTGTCCTAAGGAATAGGAGATGACTATATTGTTACGTGATTTGCAGCCAGCACCCTAAACTGTACCTTCTAATTGGGCTTAACATTTGCACAGTCTCCATAGTCCAGTTAAGCCAGAAGAATGAAAACACTGTTGGCAGCAAGCAGATCACTCTTGTAGTGAAGGTGGCATCTTACGCAGTAGAAGGCAGCAAGCAGGCTGCTCACGCTGAGGAGGAAGACAGGGAGAAAGGTCGGCTGGGGGCGGGGGCGGGCAGGCATGGTGGCAGAATACGGCAGCCTCTTCATCTCGGCCATGCTGTGCAGGGCAGCCAAAAGGGCAGAGATGGAGGGGGAGATAGGCGGGGGGAGTGAAATGGAGGCAGTCCAAGCTGGGAATGGCTTGGATCAGGGTGGGTCCTCCCCTAACGACCATGTGGGATTCGCTTAATGATGGTGACTGGGACTGCCGTAACTGCCATCGCTAAGCAGCATAATCAAGTGATGTCATGCTCAGCGACCGCTTCACTTAGCAATGGAGTTGCTAGTCCCAATTAGGTTCAATAAGTGAGGACTACCTGTAATTTGTTATTTTTCCAAGGAAAGGATAAAACACCCCCTCCTTCTTCTAGCAGTCAGAGGAGAACAAGGACTCTTGCTCAACGAAAAGATTGCCTTCCTGCCTCTCTCTCCTTTTTGTTTTTATCCAAAGGAAGGAAGCCCAGCCTCCATCACACCCAACCCAGCAGATAAGGACCTGTACCACCTATTTGCCCTCTCTCTCCTTGGTATGTTTTCCCATGAATCAGCCTCCCCAAAACCATCTCCTTCTTTCTTTCGGCTTGTTTAATCCATCAATCTCTCTGTTTTTCATAGCATCAATCTAGGAATTGGGCATTATAATCTAAAATCCCTGTTAGCCTGCAAATTATTAATTGTTACTTGTAACTATTGAATACGAAGTGATGATTTGATTACCCTCTATGACTTTAGTCCAAATGTTATTTAATACATTGTATTAATTGATTATTAAGTACCGTTTTACTTTGAATTTTAAGCCTATTTAATAAACGTCAGTTTCCAGGCCTGACAGAACTGTTATTGTGGGAGCTCACAGTTTATTACACTATCTTCTAAATTACAGAGTTTAGGTTAGTAATAGACCTGGAATTCTCTGTTCTGGAACAAATAGAAATAATTTTATTGGCTAAGTCAGAAGGTACAGGATGACACAGTCACCCGATAGATTTGTCACGCCATTCACCACCCTATAAGCATCTTTGCTGAATAATACTTTCTATATGAAAATAGTAGTATCAAGAAAAGTATATTCAGTAGCATTATAGTATTTCAGAAATTATCTATGATGTACTCAATTAACTTCCACTGGTATCTTGGGGGCAAGGATTTTTAGATAACTACTGTTCTGTGAAAATATATTTGCCCACTTTTGGAATTTTTACAAATTTTTGCAAGTCAGTGTTATCAGGTCTTAAATGTAGGACATACTGATATATATAATAGGAAAAAAAATAACACTGAAGCTTCTTTCATTTTCATTTCACAAAAAGTCATCCAACACTCAATAAACTACAGGTAGTCCTTGCTTAATGACCACTTATTCAGCAACTATTCAAAGTTACGAACTTGCTAAAAAAAGTGATTTATGACCCGTGCCCGAAGTTATGGCCATTGCAGTGACCCCACAGTCACATGATCAAAATTCGGGCACTTGGCCCCGCACTTACGACCCCAGGGACACTGCAACTCCCCCCACCCACCTATCTCCCCCCAATCTATGCCTTTTTGACCCCCTGCTGCCCTGAGCTCCACCACCGCAGCTAACCTTGCCATCTTCTGCTGCTGATGAGGCATGCCTGGCATGGCTGCTGGGCCAGGTTTGACTGGCTTTGGGTGTAGAAAAAAAAATGGTAAAGGCAGCCCCTTTGCAAAGAGCTGCTGGGCAGGACTGAACTAGCTTCACTCCAAAAAGGGGGGGGAAAAACAGTAAAAAAACTCAAAGCAGTTTCTTTGAAAGAGCTCCTGGGCGGGGCTGAGTTTTTGGAATGTGAAGCCAGCTCAGCCTCGCCCAGCAGCTCTTTGCAAAGAGACTGCCTTTACCATTTTTTTCTTTTTCCACACCCAAAGCCAGCTCAGCCCACCCAGCAGCTAGGCTGGGCACATGTCAGCAGCAGGAGCAAGAAGATGGCAAGGTCAGCTTGGGTGGCAGAGTGCAGGGTGGCAAGGGCAACTGCAGCTGGGACTGGGCTGGGGTGGCTGCAGCTTCCTGCAGCGAGGCAAACAGCCTTACACCCATGCAGTTCTGGGACTGCTTGCTGCCCCACAAGGCAGGGTGCAGGGCAGCCAAAAGGGCAGAGATGGAGGGTGAGATAGGTGGGTGGGCGGAGTTGAAGAGGGGGCAGTCCTTGACCTTACCGAGGCTCCGGGCTGGGAGGGACCAAGCCCAGAATGGCTTGGATTGGGGTGGGTCCTCAGCTAATGACCTGTGGTATTTGCTTAACGACAGCAAGGGGAATTGCTGGGATTGCCGTTGCCAAGTGATGTGGTCATATGACAAGTCACTTTACAACCACTTCACGTAGTGATGGAAATTCTTGTCCCAATTACCGTTGTTAAGCGAGGACTACCTGTAGTGTGAAGAAATAATCACTGCTCCCCCCCGTCTTCCCATAGTTCAGTTAATTCACTTTAGGGGATCATTAGCACTAGCTGTATGAGTACATCATTAAAGAACCAGGGCAGATTTGGCTAACCGTGCCCTACATAAATATCATAACTTTTGCTATTGTTGCAATAAAGTTCTCACATTAACAGCAAATATGAAAGAATAATAATGCATTGGAGTTTGCATTAAATCTACATCCATTACAATGGATTATAACAGTGCTGGTGCTCTTTGTTGAGCACAAACTATGAGTTGCACAAATTAATGAATTGTATCTTGATTCCTATATTTATTTGAAATATATTGTTTTAAAATAATTTATTTTTCAAATGAGAGGTTATCTTAGATTCAGGGAAAATACAGTAATCAATAAAATTTCCTTTGGGGGCGGAAATCACCTTAAATACAGAGTGGTCATCCATTTGAATAAATATAATAATGGACAATTTTATTTATTTATTTATTTATCATATTTTTATCACCGCCCATCTCCCCAACACCAGGGACCCTGGATGGTTTTTATTTTATAAAATAAAATTATTTTATAAATTTTATAAAAAGTTAATTCATGCATGGTTCGAAACAGATATGATCCTTTCTCAACAATTACAATAATAAATACTCTGCAATTTCCTCATTCAGCAATGCTACCTGGAAAATAAAATTCATGTTAAGGTTTGTCCCTGGGTAATTGCAGATCCTCTTCACAGATAAACATACAGTAACAAAATGATTAAATGAAACAATAACTCCCCTTTCAAAGACGCAGAAAGTGTGAACATTTTGGCTGTCTTTAGCTGACATTTTAGTCTTTATGAAAAGCTTATTACATGATTGTTCAAATTTGCCTTCTATCTCAAAAACCATGGGTGAAAATCAGTGCTTTGGAACTCCACCTGTTTAACCAAAATAACTATCTAAATGACCTCAGTTTCAACTCTGATGATCATGTTAATAAAAACAACTAAAGGAAACTGAGGAAAAGTGTGACATTTTCAAATTCTTTATCAAATCTCTCTCAAGAGTCCCTTGGATTTGTAAGTTATGTATGTACATCCTTAAGTGATGAGCTCATCTGTAAAGCAGCAGATCCAGTTAATGTGCTCTGCCACAAACATGTGCCTATTGGTGCCTAAGAAACTAACATGTCAAATATCTGATTGATGTTTTCCTATTAACTGTGCAAGAATACATTAAGTTAAGCCTTCTTTTCATCTTGGTAAATACTTGGCAGTACAGATGGCCTTCATTTGTAATCATAAGGAATTAGTGCAACAAAATAATTGCATTGGTGCTCTTACCTATCAGTTGCCTAATCTTGATAAAGAAGAGGCATGACTTAGAGAATGCAATTAAAATGAAATGAAATAATTAAAGCCAAATATTGACTAGTGACAAACATTAATCAGGAACAGGTTGAGAGTCCAAATCCCATACTTCAATCATACAAATATTTTTAAAACTGCAATCACAGATAGAAAATCCAGGTGAAATTGAATTTAATGAAGAGATAGACTATACAATCAATTTCAGGACCACAATACTTTCAACGATCTCTCTTGAATCAGGCCCTAACCCAAAATGCAAGTTGTGGAAGAATGAAAATATATTATGCAAAGTAGAAGAAATCTAAATATAAGAAAGTCAGCACACCTAAATTAATTAAGCACACCTCCTTGTGGGGGAGATGGGTGGTGATAAATTTGATAAATAAATAAAATAAATAAATGCATCAATTCATTTTAACATCATTAATTAGAATTAAAAGGATTTTGGAAAAGGTGAAAGATCTTATAACTCACTTCTGTGACTTGCATTCATAGCCAGAACTGTATAGGCTGCAAGGGTAGAATACTGCCTGCATGTTTTTGTGGGTTTTTTGTTTTAACACATTTCTTTGTAAGAAATAACCATTTGCCCAAACAAATTTTGGGAATAGTTTGTTTCCTGAATAGTTTTTGTTTGAAAAATGCCTGGAATGATTATTTTTAACTCCTAATAAGTTATTAGGTAAGATAAAAAACACCCCAAATTGTAAAGAATCTCTACAGTGTTAGCTAAGTGGGGGTAGGAGGGAAGGATTACATTCCAGGCATTTTTTTACAAAACGATGCCTCTGCACGGGTGCTTTTAATTTTCTCTTCCAACATATTATTTTAACTGGCATCAAATAATCCTGGATAGCAAAAAAAAACCCACCGAAGGTTTGAGACTCTTCTATGCCTGGATACCTGTTTTGTTTATAAGGTGAAAAGAAAAAAAGAAAAGAAAAGAAGAAAAGGGGAGGGGAGGGGAAGGAAGGCAAGGGGAGGAGAGAAAACTTAAGTGACTGAAATTCAGAATATTATTTGCTACAGAATGGGTGGCAGTATCATAGAAGGAATACATTTAAGATGTAGTTTTGTGTAACTTCTGCAATAAAAACTGTACTTCAGTAAGTTTTGTCCCTGCAATTGGAGGATTTTAAGAAAATTAAAAATCATATTGACAGCCATGTTTGCCATAGCTGTTTCTATAGTTTTAAATGATAAACTGGTTTAAACTACAATAATTTATAGAGCTATCTTCTCAACATAGTGTCCCTCAGATGGGAGTCTGTAAATTGAGAAAGACTGATGGAGAGCATGAAAAAATGAACATCCTACATGTTTTTCCAGACAATACTATTCTAGAATACAAACTAGTCAGTAAAACATAATATTTCTTTATTTTGCCCAACGTTTATTTTGACATACACAATCTATATTGACATGAATATGGTGATGCCACTTCTATAAAAGGAATACAGTATATGATCGTATGCCATCATATTAATGTATTCTTGACTATGTTAAATATTTCTAGTCATTAGCCTGGAAACCAGCAGTTAGTGAGTACTAGTTCTCTTTTAGGCATGGAAGCTAGTTGGGTGACTTTGAGCCTGTCGTTCTCTCTCAGTCCAACCTACCTCACAGGGTTGTCTTTGGGAAAATGGGAGGAGGAAGCATTATGCATGCCACCTTGAGTTGTACAACTAAAGGTAGGATATAAATCCAATAAACAAATAATAGTTGCTCATCCTTGTGAGTTGAAATTTTCAAAAACATCCATTTATCCAAAATTACAGAAATTATCATGGCTGATATTCATGAATAATTGCCTCATGCATTCCAGATAGCTTCAGCAAAGGATCGTTACCTTGTCGTGGTGCTGGAGCTTGAGCACCTCAATGATGCCATGAGCTAAACCGTGAAGGGCCACCCAAGATGGGAAGGTCATGACAGAGAGGTCAGACTAAATGCGATCCCTGGGGAAGGTAATGGCAACCCACCCCAGTATTTTTGCCATGAAAACTAAATGGATCAGTACAACCAGAGATATGTCGGTATACCATTGGAAGATGAGACCCCCAGGTCAGAAGATGGTCAAAATGCTACTGGGGAGGAACAGAGGATGAGTTCAACTAGCCCCAGACGTGATGACGCAGCTAGCTCAAAGCCGAAAGGACGGTTAGCGGCCGATGGTGCTGGTGATGAACGGCGAATCCGATGTTCTAAGGATCAACACGCCATTGGAACCTGGAATGTAAGATCTATGAGCCAGGGCAAATTGGATGTGGTTATTGGTGAGATCTCGACATTAAAGATAGACATTTTGGGCATCAGTGAACTGAAATGGACTGGAATGGGCCGCTTCACATCAAATGACCACCAGATCTACTACTGTGGACAAGAGGACCACAGAAGAAATGGAGTAGCCTTCATAATTAATAGTCAAGTGGCTAAAGCAGTGCTTGGATACAACCCAAAAAACGATAGTATGATCTCAATTCAAATTCAGGGCAAGCCATCTAACATCACAGTGATCCAAATATACGCCCCAACCACAGATGCTGAAGAAGCTGAAGTACAGCAGTTCTATGAGGATCTGCAGCACCTACTGGACAACACGCCTAAAAGAGATGTTATTTTCATCACGGGAGACTGGAATGCTAAGGTGGGCAGTCAAATGACACCTGGAATTACAGGTAAGCATGGCCTGGGAGAACAAAACGAAGCAGGACATAGGCTGATAGAATTTTGCCAAGACAATTCAATGTGCATAACAAACACTCTCTTCCAGCAACCTAAGAGACGGCTTTATACATGGACTTCCCCAGATGGACAACACTGAAATCAGATTGACTACATCCTTTGCAGCCAAAGGTGGCGGACATCTATACAGTCGGTAAAAACAAGACCTGGAGCTGACTGTAGTTCTGATCACGAACTTCTTCTCGCACAATTGAGGATCAGACTAAAGAGATTAGGGAAGACTCACAGATCAGCTAGATATGAGCTCACTAATATCCCTCAGGAATATGCAGTGGAGGTAAAGAATCGATTTAAGGGACTGGACTTAGTAGATAGGGTCCCGGAAGAACTCTGGACAGAAGTCCGCAACATTGTTCAGGAGGCGGCAACAAAATACATCCCAAAGAAAGAGAAAACCAAGAAGGCAAAGTGGCTGTCTGCTGAGACACTAGAAGTAGCCCAAGAAAGAAGGAAAGCAAAAGGCAACAGTGATAGGGGGAGATATGCCCAATTAAATGCAAAATTCCAGAGGTTAGCCAGAAGAGATAAGGAATTATTTTTAAACAAGCAATGCGCGGAAGTGGAAGAAGACAATAGAATAGGAAGGACAAGAGACCTCTTCCAGAAAATTAGAAACATTGGAGGTAAATTCCAGGCCAAAATGGGTATGATCAAAAACAAAGATGGCAAGGACCTAACAGAAGAAGAAGAGATCAAGAAAAGGTGGCAAGAATATACGGAAGATCTGTATAGGAAGGATAACAATATCGGGGATAGCTTTGACGGTGTGGTCAGTGAGCTAGAGCCAGACATCCTGAAGAGTGAGGTTGAATGGGCCTTAAGAAGCATTGCTAATAACAAGGCAGCAGGAGACGACGGCATCCCAGCTGAACTGTTCAAAATCTTGCGAGATGATGCTGTCAAGGTAATGCATGCTATATGCCAGCAAATTTGGAAAACACAGGAATGGCCATCAGATTGGAAAAAATCAACTTACATCCCCATACCAAAAAAGGGAAACACTAAAGAATGTTCAAACTATCGAACAGTGGCACTCATTTCACATGCCAGTAAGGTAATGCTCAAGGTCCTGCAAGGTAGACTTCAGCAATTCATGGAGCGAGAATTCCCAGATGTACAAGCTGGGTTTAGAAAAGGCAGAGGAAGTAGGGACCAAATTACCAATATCCGCTGGATAATGGAAAAAGCCAGGGAGTTTCAGAAAAACATCTATTTCTGTTTTATTGACTATTCTAAAGCCTTTGACTGTGTGGACCATAACAAATTGTGGCAAGTTCTTAGTGGTATGGGGATACCAAGTCATCTTGTTTGCCTCCTGAAGAATCTGTATAACGACCAAGTAGCAACAGTAAGAACAGACCACGGAACAATGGACTGGTTTAAGATTGGGAAAGGAGTACGGCAGGGCTGTATACTCTCACCCTACCTATTCAACTTGTACGCAGAACACATCATGCGACATGCTGGGCTTGAGGAATCCAAGGCTGGAGTTAAAATCGCTGGAAGAAACATTAACAATCTCAGATATGCAGATGATACCACTTTGATGGCTGAAAGCGAAGAGGAACTGAGGAGGCTTATGATGAAGGTGAAAGAAGAAAGTGCAAAAGCTGGCTTGCAACTAAACCTCAAAAAAACCAAGATTATGGCAACCAGCTTGATCGATAACTGGCAAATAGAGGGAGAAAATGTAGAAGCAGTGAAAGACTTTGTATTCCTAGGTGCAAAGATTACTGCAGATGCTGACTGCAGTCAGGAAATCAGAAGACGCTTAATCCTTGGGAGAAGAGCAATGACAAATCTCAATAAAATAGTTAAGAGCAGAGACATCACACTGACAACAAAGGTCCGCATTGTTAAAGCAATGGTGTTCCCCGTAGTAACATATGGCTGCGAGAGCTGGACCATAAGGAAGGCTGAGCGAAGGAAGATCGATGCTTTTGAACTGTGGTGTTGGAGGAAAATTCTGAGAGTGCCTTGGACTGCAAGAAGATCCAACCAGTCCATCCTCCAGGAAATAAAGCCAGACTGCTCACTTGAGGGAATGATATTCAAGGCAAAACTGAAATACTTTGGCCACACAATGAGAAGACAGGACACCCTGGAGAAGATGCTGATGCTAGGGAGAGTGGAAGGCAAAAGGAAGAGGGGCCAACCAAGGGCAAGGTGGATGGATGATATTCTAGAGGTGACGGACTCGTCCCTGGGGGAGCTGGGGGTGTTGACGACCGACAGGAAGCTCTGGCGTGGGCTGGTCCATGAAGTCACGAAGAGTCGGAAGCGACTGAATGAATAAACAACAAATTCCAGATAGAGCCAATAGTAGCATAATTGTGATTTCTGACCTTGACTTCGTTGGCTCAGTTTCAGACTGGAAGAACCATTGAGAGAGTCTGTTCTAATATTCCCATCAAACTTGTTTCCAAAGATAAAAGAATAAAGGGTTACCCTAAAGGACCTTAAAATCTGCACAAATTTATACAAATAGAGGTATACATTGTCTATACAATAGACACACCAATCCTGTATTTGAAATTAACATTTTTCAGTATGTATGACGGGTGGGCATCAAAGAGAGAGAAAGGGAGAGAAAATTTCCAAATCAAATCTGTAATTTGTATACAGTTTTGTTCCTCAAAACAGAATAGAAGTCTGGGATTGTTTTGAAAGCAAAGAGTTACAGAAGACAATTACAGAGGCCCCCAGAATATGCAAAATCTGTTTGCAAAATCTGTACAGTATAAATGTACATGTGCATAACACCTGCATGTATAAATACCTGAATGGCTGCAAAGGTTTAATACTTGTCTTGGGTTTCAAATTTCTATTCAAATCTTAGAACTTCAGAGAAATAGATGATACAATTTTTTTCAGAAATATAACTTACAGAGGAAATCAAGCTATCATATTAGACCATAACCAAAATCTTAGAACTACTTGATTATTTTAAAAAAGAAAATGAAGTATTGTCTTGAGTACTTGTTTTATTCTATCTCCTCACACAAATATAGGACTTGTGTATCTTATACAAATTTCTAATCTATAAATATTTGAAAAGTGATTTTATGCTGCATCTTCCAGGCATACCTTTCTTCTATAGATGTGTATCATATGTATTGTTGTTGTTATTTTAAGGACACAGATTAAAAGATAAAACAGTTCCTAACTTAAGACTCACTATCTAGAACCACCTAGACTGTTCAACTGTTATTTGATCAACTTAAAACCTACACAACAGTGTGCAAACTTTCAGGTTGTCAAGAATTCTTCATCAGGTAAGATGGTAAACAAAGCAAAAAGAATGGAATGAGAAAGAGGTAATTTATGTAATATGAATTTTGAATTATAAAGCAAGGAATAGAATTGTGTTTGTCACTCCAAATCATGAATGCTACTGAAGATGGGGGAATAATTCTTTATCAAGTTGGATCCTAAAGTAAGGACATTTATAGACGTAGAGTTTCCTAAGCCCATTTACTTCTAATAGGTCTCTTCCTGGCAGGAATCAGGACTTTTCAATTATTTGCAGTTTTCCTTCCCCTGGGGGAGTTATAGGTGGCTACAGAGGGAAATAAGAGATGAGAAAAGTTCTTTTTGTGAAGTTCTTAAATTAACTAGAGATCTCAGTCATTAGGTAAATACTATGTAAACCCTGCTTCAGTGATTTTGGGGGGGGGGGAATGTTCTAGGGACAAACGTTTTCATCACCAAAAGAGGAAACAAATGATGAAGAGATGAGTGACCTTTCATGCCCTTGCATATCTCTTCTTTTCACATGTCAGCCAACAAAGCAGCAGAACAAAGAAGCTGTTTATTTTGTTCCTCTAATCAATCAAACTTTTGCTAATGAGGTGTGACATACTTTATCTGAGTATTACCACTGCAAAAAGGTACAGCTGCTCCTACTGCCAGATACTAACCCTATGACATTTGAAAGATGGGAATACAGGAACACTTCTATCCATACTGAAGACCAAAGCCTGGAGTGCTGCCCATCACAACTGATTTTTATTGATTTATCTATATTTAGAAACAATCTGCTGCCCATTTCCTTAATGGGTTGGCAACTTATAAAGATACAATTAAAATGCCCATAAAACAACATTAAAGGTAGAAGAAAGAGATATAAAACTCAAAGTAAAACAGTGACATAAAAAGTTAGAAGTAAATCATCTATTTAATTTTACTTTTGTTTTGCATTTTTTCAAATTTTGCTGGTCATTGACTGAATAAACAGTATTTCAAAGGTTCAAAGCACTTCTTGAGTTAAACTCAACTACAGGTGATTTATATGAATACATCCATAAAGTTTTCTTGGTAACAATATAGATATAGTTTATCATTACCTTTTTCCAGGATTTTCATTTAGTTCCTAATCTAGTTTACAATCTAGGGATTGCCTGGTGATCTCCCATCCAAATATCAATCAGTTCTAACGCTTTTTGATCAGCCAAGGGCAGCTGGGTATAACAAGAATCAGCCAGTTTCTGATACATATTAATTTATTGTGTGTTCTCCCTAAAAGTTCAATTCTTTTGCCCCACAAAATAACATCTACATGAAATTTTGTATTCAAATACATTTGTGATATACAGTATTTGTAAATATATTTTCTTTCAAAAGATATGGTTTAAATGCATTGCACTAGGTGACTCCATAAATTGTACTAACTAAACCATTGTGTGGTTTGTTTGTTTGTGACTTAGCTGGAGCGTAAATGGGAAATCAGCATATATATAATATATATATTATTTGGGGGAGAATAAATCACAGGTTGAAACTATAGGGTTTTGTTTGTTTGTTTGTTTGTTTGTTTGTTTTGCTTATTGATCATGACCAGGGCTGAACATGATGTATAAATGGAAATGCATAATTTGATTCTGGTTTGGTGACCTTTTTTAGTGATCTATAGAAGCTTCTAACTTATTCAAGAATGGCATGACAAGACTAGCTAGATTAGGGATTTGGGATTGACCAAATGAGGAAGTAAAAAGAAAAGAAAGCAGGCTTTGGTTACAATCACTTTGCTCCTTTACAAGACTGATTCTGGCTTGTCAAGCTGGTTAAAATAAACGTTGGGTTAACGTGTGAAAGCAATTTTCATATATTATAATAAAGATCACAACTGCATTAAAACATAGAAGGTTTGAAAACTTTATCTAATTGGCATATGAAACTGGTAGGTGCAAATCAATCCAGTTAACAGAAGACTCACAAAAAATTTAGTTTCTCAAAAATCTCTAATCTATGCACTCTGAATTATTGGATTTCTTCTAATATTAACAGAAAGAGTCTCAGTATAAAGCAGCCAAATGTACTGTATAAACAGCCCCAGAATAAATGATAGGAAACTGTGTTATACCATGTCAGATCCTTGCCCTATGTCACTCAGCCCTATCAAGTACACTGAGTGGTTTCAGCTAACAAAGGATTTCAGGCAGAGGTTTTCTTGAGCCCTATCTGGAAGAATGAAGAATTCAACTCAGAACCTTCTGCTGGAAAAGAATGTGCATTATCACTGATGTACAATTCTTGCTGTTTCTTCAGATGAGAAGTAAAATCTGATAAAGATTTTATAGAAACACATTTTTTTTTAAAATGGAGCTCTTCCTGATAAAACATGCAGGCTACATATAGAAAAAAGATAAAACTAAAAAGCTACAATTTTGCCAAGGTAGCCTCACCCTCTGAACATATTTGCAGCAGGAGAAAATTCCCCATTTGATTCTACAGTTATGTTTTGTTTATAATGCTATTGATTATGGAAGGATATACTACACCGGATTGTTGTAACAATTTTCTTGCTCCCATGTCACACTCTCATGGAGTAAAGTCTGTAGAGATCTAAGAGTACTGATGTGAATTTCTTTTGGCAACCAGAGAGAATGATTATTAAGCAATTTCTTTATTCAAATAGGATAAGCTTCAATTGTCAGAGCAATAGAAAATGTTCATTAATGGAAAACAAGGACTGATAACTTTATTGGTTGGTTTGGTAATTACACTTAGAGTTATGTACAGTCACAAATAGAGGTCTATAAGATTATGGGCACTTCCTTAACTGGAAACTTTATATGTCTCCCAAAAGAAGAAACGGAGCCAAAACTATCCAGCTTACTGCTCCGATAATGGGTTGAATCTAAATCTAATAATGTTAAAGTGGACTCATTGAAATAATTTGGATTTAAGTTAGTTCATTCATTTTAATGCTTGTTAGAGTAAGCCTGGATCCAACCTACCGAATCAAGGCAATGGTTAAAAGATTTCTCTTGGCTGACACTGGAATTATTCAGATGGAACCATCTACTTTTGTTAGGTTTTCCAACATTTCACTAAAGCAGCTGGGAACTTCAGATTGGTTTGTTCATCAGAATTCATCCTGGCAAGTTTTGCAGTTGGCTGTAGTCTTCTATTTAGACATGTAGCACAGGGATCACAGAAAATCCAGAAAAAAACTAAAGGTATGATAATTACTATAGTTATGTATTTCCTTCCAGAAAGGATATCAGTTTATGATTCATGCTTGGAAAGAATTACAGCCATAAAATAAGTTCAATTATATCCTTCAATGGATAAATGCCAGTTGCTTAAATAAAATCACAAGTGTTTGAATCACATATAATGCATTCTTTATGCGGCAAAGGTGGTCGGACTAAATGTAAAACTGATTTTAGAGCTGAATCTCACATTACAACCCTTACATAAGAAGCTAATGGAAACCCTTCAAGGTGGGGTTGAACCACTGCAAACTGCTTACCCCATGACTCAGGCAACTGTATAGAGAGATCGTTGATGGGGCTGTGTGGAGATTACCCATGTTGTCATTGATTGGCACCTGCATGGAGCTGTTGAATTTTATCCAAACTGCTTAATATCTAGATGTAAAGGATGCCCCCAATGCAGTGCTTTAGCTTTAGAAAGATGTTTTTCAAAAAGAAAGATACCAGATATCACATTTATCTATGATCATCTGATCTAGAGAAAAAGAATACCAGTGTCTAATCATCATATGACTCATGGCAAGTGAAAATCCTGTCTTCATTTAATGATGAAATTGGCATCATTTAATTATGCTGATCTATCCATATCAAAGCACAGTTAGAAATAATAATTATTTTTAGTGGGGAAGGAGAATTAAGCAGATTGTTAATTGCTTGCCTGCTTCCAGTGAGACTTGCTCTTATACTATTTTTTTGTTGGAACATCTGAATTTAAATACACAAAAGACCCATTACTGAACCACATTCTGTGGGATCTGCAATTCTGGGGCCACTAGATGCATTCATGATTCTTCTGTCAGCACATACCAGTGATAGCCATAGGAAATTCAAGTGGGATAGCATTTAATTGCTATTGCTATCTCTGTCCTATGTGTCTGCTGGTATTGGGTCTGGTTACATTTACTCATTTTGAAAAATGTGTCATTTTGGCAGAGCTTGCTAGCCTTTTCCTTAAGGAAATGGTTTTCTAATGTGATATTTTTGACAAAATCATCAAAGCTTCAAGTTCATTTTATTTTGGTTGTAGTCCATCGTAACATTTAAAACTATCAGATTATGAATCCTTCTAAACTTACCTATAAACAATAATCAAGATAATTAAAAAAGGTAAATTCATAGATAATCAACAGATAATCCATGCATTTGTGATAAGTGGGTACTTTTTAATTTTTTAAAAAGAAAAGAGGCTCAGCTGTGCTAAGGTGCCTAGTACCGCTATACAGAGTGACAACAGCAGCAGTTTGAAAACACAAGGACTTCTGAAGACCTTGTCATTGAAATAGAAAGGCAAAAGGTGAGCTGTGAGCCCACAGCGATCAGTGCCGGGTAGTAGAGTCAGCTGAAAACCTTCTTGTAACTAGAGACATATACAGCTGAATTGGCTTGCAGAGCTGACAGCTGCCTCTTGAGCAGTGTTTGCAACCAGAGCTGTGCCCTGTTGAAGCAACTGGCTTGGAACAGTTCCACAATGCTTCATTTCCCTTTGGGTGGCCCACGGAAATTGCTCTGCTCAAATGAGGCTGCAGGCATTAGCCAATCTTCTCAGCTTTGAAAATACAGCTTGATTATGCAGCTTCAGTTTTTTAAACCCGAGCAGTACTTGTACTGGCTCAATAGTGATCTCATAACATAGATATGCATGCTGTGTTAGAAATATGCATGACAAGTACTTTTTTATTTCTATCTCAGAAATAAAGGATGCATTGGGAAAAGGTACCACACAGAAAGATGTTGGCATGGATATTTGCCTGATATTTGGATTTCTCCTGACTTGGAACTGCTTAGTCATATGATCTTCAGTTATAACTAAATTAGAACTAAATTGGTCTTTCTTTGAACAATAATGTTCAATATGTATTACAGAAAATTGCTTGCAGTAACCATGTGTGTTATGTAAAACTGGAAGTCAATATGCTGATGTTTGGAGAAATGTACACCAAAACACATTCAATTTTTAACTTCTTAAATTAATAAAAATATATATAAAAAATTAAATTTTACATGTGTACCAAAATTAAATGTGAAAAATCTTGGTTTCAAAAATGAAAAACTGAGAAAAACTGAAACATCAGATTTGCCCATCCATATTCTAGCAGCATGGCACTCAACTCCCATAATTCCTATTCATCATATTGGCAATGGGAATATAGCAGTTGGATCCAAATACACCTGGAGGCCAAATCTCATTCTGATTTTCGAGATGGCTATTTTAAATCGCTAAATAAATTAATTGCTTTGACTTTTAGCAGGCTTCCAATAAGTAACCTTAGATTTCAATTGATTTACCCTGAAATAATTGTTTCTGTGAATTGTGGCCCGAGAAATGTAACATTGTGATACAATGTGCTTTGGTGACATATCTTGAAAAGATTGATCATGATGAAGTACAATGCAGTATCTGGATTATAGCAATACAGAATTTTGCTTAGAAAGTAATATAAAACCATCATTGAATAGTGTGAGCTGGTGAAATAGGAAACATAGCCATAGTCTTTAGTTTGCCTATGAAAATTCATTTAAGCTTAACAAACGTCCATGACTTCTATTATTCTCTCTTTAAATATTTGCTCTATAATAACATTGCATGAGTTTTAACTTGTCTCAATTCTCATAAAATCCTTGTATAATTAACAACAGCACTCAAGAAAGCACTTGTTTAGCATGTCAACACTTCCACCTCCACTCCCCGAAATGATTCATGTTATTGGCTTTTCTATAAAAGGTGTTTTCAGCTACTGTAATCCTCTAGGTATGTGTTTCATCTTCCAGTTTTGGATTGGTGTGGACACATGACTAAAATCCTCCTAACTTAAACTTGCTATAGGTAACTCCTCATAGATAAAATATGTACTACTCCCTAGTATAACACAAACAGGAATTAAAAGATATTTTACTGGTTGATTTTAAAAAGTGCCAAATCTTTATGGCTTTTTAATTGCATTTATTGCAATAAAGTGAATCTTATACATTCTTTAGGCATGTCATTCTCTCTCTCATAACCTTCAGGCTCCATTACTGATCCTACTTTTCACTTTCCATATATACCAATTATTTTCTATTAAATAGAAAATAATTGGTATATATATATTTATTTATTATTCACATTTCTATCACCGCCCATCTCCCCCTAAAATATATGGCAAACTCAAGATATTTGGAGCTACTGAATTACCTTTTTTCTGCTTATCCCCACTGGAAAAGCACTTTATGGGTTAATAAACAAATCTGTAAATAAGCCAAAATTGAGCCATAAGATTCAAGTTGACCTTAGAGAAATTTGACCCTAACCCTAACTTTATCTGCAATACAGGGCAAAATGAACCACAAACAAAATCTGGACCAAAATATACATCTAAGATGTCCACTAGCTCTAAAGTTGTGCCTTAATACTTATCCTTAAATCAGTTTTAACCAGTGCCCTCACTGTATCATAACCCTAAACCTAAATTCACCAGATCTCCAATGCAAATTACAGAGGGAACTGAACTGCAGAAGAAATACCAAACCACAACATACATCTAAGATATCCACTAACCCTAAAATTATGCTATAATAGCCATCACAGTGAGTTTTGAGCAGAGACCTCAGATAACATAACTGTAATCCTAAATTAACCATATCTCCAATACAATCTATGCTGTAGAAGGAATTACAGAACAAACCCTGAACCAAAATTATAAATCTAAGATGACCACTATACATAAAATCATGTCCTAATAGTCATCATGACATTAATTTTAACAGATGCCCTTCAGTGCAAATTACTGGATAAAATCAACCTGATCATAAGCTCTGAACTAAGCTATGAACCTAACCCAAAAATTGTTCCCTAATTCTCATCCCGACCAAACTGAACTGCAGAAGAAATCTTAAATTACCATATGTCCTTCCAGACAGGAAACACGACTAGATGAGCTAATTCTACTTTATTGAAAGGCTACATTAACAGAATCTTGCAAGTCTGAAAGTACAAATCTCCTGCCCTCCCTATTTATCCCTTGAGTGGTCAGGGCGAGTCTTTCCTAAGTTTCTTCTTTAGACCATTACCTTCTTGTGGACTTCCTTTTATCTGATCATTCCCTAGGCAGCATCTCTCAGCATGTTCTCCAAGGTCACCCTCACATTCCATCACACCATATCTCCAATGCAAATGGTAGGGCAAAATGAATCTCAGAAAAAACTCTGAATTGAAACAGAAACCTAAGATGACCATGAGCCATAAAATCATGCTCTAATACTCATCCCAGCATTAGTGTTAATCAGTCCTCTCACTGTAACTTGATAACCTAATTTCATCCTATCTCCATTGGATATTGTAGAGAAAACCAAGCCCCGCCCCCCAAGAAACCTTAGCTTTGAACCCCAGTCTAAGAGTGTAATGATTTTCTTTTTTCTTTTCTTTACAAAACTTTTTTGTAAAGTTTTTCTTTCCCGGAATAAATTTTAACTGGAAGTTAAAGCGACTGAAAAATTGAGCCCAGCGAATTTGTTTAGGACTGAGACGCCGGGGGGTGCGGAGGGCCTCCAAATTCCTGTGATCAGTCCAAACCTTGAAAGGGCATTTAGCACCTTCCAGGAGGTGACGCCAGGCTTCCAAAGTGGCTTTTACGCAAAAGCCTCTTTTTCCCAAACATGCCACCGGTGTTCAGTTTCAGAAAATTTTCTAGACAAATAAGCGCAGGGTTTCAAGTGATTGTCAGAATCCCTCTGTAACAATATAGCCCCAATTGAGGAGTCAGAAGCATCAATTTGGACCACAAAGGGGCGTTCAGGATCAGGGTGCTGTAAAATAGGCTCAGCAGTGAAGAGGGTTTTTAACTTCTCGAATGCCGCCTGGCATTCAGGTGTCCAGTTCAGCACTCCCCCAGGGTTTTTCACCTTGCGTGTCTCTCCCAAACCCTTGGTATGTAGCAAGTCAGTAAGGGGCAAAGCAATCTCAGCAAATCCCTGGATAAACTGCCGATAATAATTACTGAACCCTAGGAAACTTTGTAGTTGCCTCCGGGTGGGGGGACATTCCCAACTTAAAATCGCCTGAATTTTTTCAGGGTCCATCTCAATGCCTTTGTCAGATACCCTATAGCCTAGATAGTCAAGTTGGGTTTTGTGAAATTCACATTTGGAAAGCTTGGCATAAAGCTTGGCATTTCTAAGCTTACTTAACACCTGTTTGAGAAGGCGTTCATGTTCCTCCTCAGATTCAGTGTAAATGAGCACATCGTCCAAATAAACCAGGACCCCTTTAAACAAATGATCATGTAACACTTCATTAATCAATTGCATGAAGACTCCGGGTGCCCCTGCTAACCCAAAAGGGAGGACTTTGTACTGAAATGAACCCAATGGGCAATTAAAAGCAGTTTTCCACTCATCTCCAGCTCGTATGTGGATGAGAAAATAGGCTTCACGAAGGTCGAGCTTGGAGAAAATCTTGCCCTTTGACAAATGGGCTAACATGTCTTTCATTAGTGGTAGAGGATATTTGTTGCAGATTGAGACAGAATTTAACCCCCGATAGCCCGTACAAAGTCAAAGCGTGCCATCTTTCTTTTCCCAGAATAGCACAGGGGCCCCAACTGGGGAATTTGCAGGTTCAATAAATCCCCTTGACAGATCTTTGTCAATAAAGTCCCGTAATGCCCCAAGCTCCTTCTGAGTCATTGAATAAATTTTTGGCTTGGGCGATTGAGTGTTAGGAACCAACTCTATGGCACAATCAGTTTTCCGATGAGGGGGTAGCTGATCTGCTTCCATTTCTCCAAAAACATCTGCAAAATCTTGGTATCGATGGGGCAAGCCCTCTAAATGTGCCAAACTAGGGCGTGGTGTGGCAATTGCAACCCTTCCAACCCCCGCTCTTGAAGCCCTCTCCGTGGTAGGGGCTTGGTAAAACCCATCCTTAAAAGTCAGAGTTCTGTGTTCCCAATTTATATGGGGGCTTCAATAAGTCAACCAGGGAATTCCCAGAATTACTAAGGGGTTGCCAACGGGTGCTACTATAAATTTTAAAGTCTCACGGTGGCTGCCCATTTGCATTGTGACAGTTCCAGTGAAATGGGTCACCGCCCCCCCCCCACCATTGAACCATCCAACTGTGTGAAGATCAAAGGCTGCTGGAGGGGAAAGCTAGGCAGTCCAAAGCAGCAACCAGATCAGGGTGAATCAGACACCTGGAACACCCAGAGTCAACTAAAGGCCAGACCTCTGTAGCCTTCGTGCGGGAGCCCAATTTCACTTTTACTGCTAGAGTGGGACAGTCAGCACTCACCATAGCATCTTCGCGCCCATCCTCCTCCACCTGCCCGCAGGCGCTTTTCATGGCAGGTGGCTGGCGTTTCCCGCTGGCTCCTTAGAGTTGTCTTCAGCCTCTCCCGAGAAGTAGGGTACTTCTTCAGCGTTGGCCGCCCCCTTGGCTGCCGTCATCCGCCGCGATGAGGGTGGCGATTTGGTCGGCAGTTTGCCCACGCGATCTCCAGCCTTGGCTTTTGGGCAATCAACTGCTCGTTGCCCTTCCTTTCTGCATCAGAGACATTGACCCTTCGCATAGCGCTGATCTCTCTCCTCTTCCCAGGCTGTATAGCCTGGCCAGGTAGCAGTTGCGGCACTTCAGGGTCCCTTCATGGTGGCTGGTTGCTTTTCAGGTCATTTGGTTTGCATGTAGGTATGCTGGGCATGCTCAGCCTTGCCGGCCACACAGATCCATTCATACAATGTCTCTGGGTCGTCTCTACACAACGCCCACTGCAGGACGTCCCTGTTGAGTCCCTCTTTAAATTGTTCTATTAAGATTGACTGAGACCAGTCGGGGATTTTCCCAGCTAAAGCCTTAAACTCCAGGGCTTAATCAGCTACAGACAGTTGGCCCTGGATAAGATCCTTCAGTGCCTTTATAGCCCTTGCCTTGGCTAGAGGATCCTCAAAATGCAGCTTTAATGCCCACATGAATTCCTCGAAATCCTCAAGCTCAGGGGAGCTAGCCTCACTTAATTGAACATACCAGTCAGCCGCTCATCCCTTCAGCTTGGTGGCAATGGCAGTTATTTTAGCCTCTTTGGAAGGGAAGCAGGGTCCAAACTGTTCCATATAACTTTTAGCATTAGTGAGGAAGAAAGACAACTTAGTTGGATCCCCGTCAAACTTGACAGAAAAGTCTTTCACCCCTGCTCCTGTTGGAGCTGAATTAGTGGCTGCTTGAGTGGTTGGGCCCCAGGTTACAGTAGTTCTCCTGTATCGGGGTGAGGACACTGATGGATGAGCTCTGCGGGGTGGAGATTCATCCCGGCCCCGGCTCCGCTCTGCCGGTGGTTTGGGTGAGGGGATGGAGGATGATTGCGTGGAGCTGGACTCTCCTTCACGCCTTGGCTGCCCCCCCCCCCCCATGACAGAGACAGGGCTTTTAGCATGTACCCCATCGATTCTAATTTGGCCTCTACCACTCTTAGCCTTTCAGGGGTTTGAGATTCCTCCCTCAAGGGCTGTCTCCCTTCTAATACTGTGACATTTGGGGTCAGTGGGACTCGATACTTCCAGGACACCCGGGACATCCCTGGCTGGGGTTCTGTCATGTTCACCATTCCAATGTTACTGTTACATCGTAACGTTTCGCATGTCATTTGGCTGATGCGTGTTTCGTCTGGGAGGGGAGGAGGATTCCATCTCGTGGGATTGTTATCTGTTGGCTGCTGGATTGGAATGTGTTTGGGTTATCTCGTGTGTTCAAGGTTCCTTTCCCAGGACATCAGCAGAAACGGTTACCAGCACCTGGGGGTGGGGAGTTTGCAACAGCAGGGCGAGGGGAGGGATTATGTTTGAGCCGAGGGTTTTTAGTTTGTATTTGGCATGCTTTTGCTCATTCTCAGCTTTCTCTGTATTTGCATACTATTCTTTAATAAATCAGATATCATTAAGTTCCTGCTTGTGAGTCTGAGTCTATTAGGGTAGGCAATTCTTACAGGTTCTCCCATTTCATCCCAGGTGATCAACTCTGCAGGCGATTCGTTGTTCTGGTGCTCTCCCATCTTCGGATTCCTCTCCCTCAGGGCTGGAACTCGAATCCGGCCGTAAACCTGAAGGTTCTGGGGTGAGGCTCAGTTCTCCGCTCCTGACCGTTGACTCGGGCATCAAGCCAGTCGGCTCCTCAAGTCTCTCGGTCGTGGATTTGGATTTGGCCATCGTTAACTGTTTTCCCTCACAAGAAACTAATCTTGGTAGGAGCTAACGGTACAACTTTGGTGATTCTCAGCTTCATGTAATGATTGCCTATTCTAAACACCATCAGACTCATAAGCAGGATCACAAAGATATCTGATTTATTAAAGAATAGTATGCAGGTTCACAAAGAAAGCTGAGAATGGAAAAAGGGTGCCAAATGCAAACTAAAAAACCCTCGGTACAAACAAGATTCCTCCCCCAGTACGATCTTCCCAGGCTCACAATCCCAGGTGCTCCTAACTGCTTCTGCTGGTCTGCGGGAAAACTCCTTGAGCAGAGCACATAACCCTATGTTCCATTGAAATGAACATAGATACAGAGCTTGGCACAAGGTTTCACAGCAGCTCCCTCCCAACAGAAACGCGCGTCAGGACCATGGCATGTGAAATGTTATGATGTACAGTGCACATTGAAACAGTGAACATGACAAAGAGTACCATTAACCATACATTATCACTCTGATACAACCCCCAACATTAATTTTAATGGAAGTCTTCTATGAAACATAACCCTAATCCTAAGTTCATCATACACTATGTACAAGATATATGGCAAAATAACTCTCTGAACTCTCTGAATGAAACCAAATGTCTCAGATGACCACTAACCATAAAATTGTTAGTCATCCTGACATTAGTTTTATAATGTAGCTGGCTCAGGTCGACTCAGCCTTCCATCCTTCCGAGGTCGGTAAAATGAGCACCCAGCTTGCTGGGGAAGGTGACGACTGGGGAAGGCAATGGCAAACCACCCCGTTCTAGTCTGCCAGGAGAACATCATGAAAGCAGCATCCCCCAAAAGGGTCAGACATGACTCAGTGCTTGCACAGGGGACCTTTCACATCACACCCTAACTCTAACTCACCAAATCATACAATCAAATTATAAGGCAAAACAAACCATAGAACAAACTCTGAAACAAAAAATAAGCATACATCTGTCCTCTTATGCTCCTCGTGAGATGAGTTTAGAGGAGAGATCTCATGCTAGGTAAATTGTATCTCCAGTGGAAAGGATGCAATAAAAGAAACCACAGAACTGAACCAATACATAAATCTAAGATGACACTAATCTTAAAATCATGATCTTAAACTCATTTTGACATCACTTTAATGGATCCTCCTTATAGCAAAATGAATGTAATTATGATAGAATTAAGGTTATGTTACAGTAAGGGCATTATATAAAATTATGCCAGGATGGGTACAAGGGCACTTGTTTAAAATTTATCCGGAAATAATCTTAATGTACGATTGTGTAGTTAGTGGTTGTCTTAGATTAATGTTTTGGTTCAGAGTTTTTTCTTGGGTTTGGTTTGCTCTACAATTAGTATTGGCGATTGCGATGTTTGGATTAGTGTTACGTTTTGTTGAGGATTCTGGTTTAAAGTAATATCAGGAAGGGTATTAGGGTACTATTTTATCTTTAGTGCTCACATTATATATATTTTTTGTTTTAGAGTTATTCCTGGTCTTGTTTTTGCTATATTTTACATTGGTGACATGGTAAGCTTAGGTTAAATTTCATTGAGCTCATTGGTTAAAACCAGCATAAGGATGAAAATTGGGATACAGTTTTATGGTTAATAGATGTATGCCTTCGTTTCAGAATTTGTTCTGAAATTTGGTTTGCCCTATTATTTGAAATGCAGATATTTGAAGTTATGGTTATTGTTCTATTTCATTGAGGACACTGGTTAAAACCAATGTCAGGGGCTGTAGAACAGTACAACTGTATAGTTAGTGGATGTCTTGAATTTATAATTTGGTTCAGAGTTTGTTCTAGGGTTTCTTATGTCCTATAATTTCTATTGGAGATATAGTGAACTTTGGGTTACATTACCCTTTGATCTTTAGTCAAAACTAATGTAAGGATGAAATCTTGGGCATGACTTTCTGGTTCCTACTCATCCTTTGTGGGGCTGAGAGTTTGCTCTGGAGCTTGGCTTGCCTATTATTTTCATGGGAGATATGGTGACCTTAGACTTCGATTCTATTTAATTGAGGACTTTAGTTAAACCCAATGCCCGAATAAGTATTGACATAGGATATTATAGTTGGTGATCATTTTAGTCTTCTCTTTTGCTTCAGAGTTTGCCCTGAAGTCTGGTTTGCCCTATAATTTGCATGGGCAACTTGGGGCAGTTAGGGGGCAAGTTCCACTTGATTGAGAACCATAATTAATATTAATGTCAGGAGGTGGATGGGAGTGTGAATTTATGGATATTGATACTCTTAGAAAGGCTCTTCAATCTAGTGTTTCTTTGGGGTTTTATTGCCCCATCATTTGTGTTAGGGTTAAATTTCACTGACGGTAAGCACTGAAATTAAGGTCAGAATTCAAGCAGGGATGCTTCTTTCTGTACAACATGTCACAAAGCAAAGCAAATTAAGACACTTAAAAGGGGGTTGAAGAAAAAGATAAATTGTTTAAAAATAATTAGAATAAGTTAAGTAGATATGAGCAATAATTGCAGAAGTTTAAAGCGCAGTATAAAATATTTAAGTAGCAGTTACTGATCAGGGAAAGAAAAGAAAAGGGAAAAAGAACAAAAGAGAGGAGGCCACTTGAAAGCTCTTCCTATAGATACAACTTTTTATTTTTTCTGTCTTTTTAATTTTTTTTTAAATCACTCAGGGTGAAGCAAAATTTGAAGACTTCGAGCCAGAATTTTCTCCAGATGAGTTTGCTTTTTTCAAATTTGTTCCTATAATCCCTTGTGATGAAGAACAGAGTTTTTCCAGATACAGGAACATACTGGTGGACAACAGAAGGAGTTTTGAGTTTGATAACCTCAAGATGCAGGTGGTCATCCAATGCAATTCTGCTGTTAATGAAAATTAATCTAGGGATGACCAATTTACTCTCAAAATGTTCATTTGATTCCTTCAATACTAGCACTTCTTCACTGGAAGTGAAGAAGAATAAACCTTTTAATTTGTATGTGTGTGTGTGTGTGTGTGTATGTCCAAGCACAGATTTTTTAAAATTGGGTGCTAATTTCAGAAAAATTGTAGAGTCATATTTTTGCTTTAAAAGTCATATTTTTCGTTTCATTGGTCATATTTAAACGGTTTTAAGGTCATAAATGCTTGCATATTTCTAACATTTTTTAGGTCATAGAAATCCTCACCCTACAGATCACTAACCATTGCTTCTTATTTAAGATCTCCAGGGCTGCCTTTAGAAGGCACAGATCAGAATAAAAGTGGGCCATGAATACTTAGCTGCCTTTGATATCAGATATAGCAAATTTGAAAACATAGTAATACCCTGTAGTTTGGTTAATTTCCCCACAGTTTTCTAGAGATTCATGAATGAAACATTTTCTGATCTTTTACATAAATATGTACAGTAGTGGTGTACTTGGATGACATACTGATTTTTTTCCCAGAAGACCTATCTTTCCACCTGTCTCATGTTAAAAGTATCTTGGAGTGACTCCATAGACATAAGCTTTTTGCTAAGTTGGAGAAATGTCTGTTCAGTCTTCCCCTATTGGATTCTTTGGGTTATCAAATCTTTACAGAAATAATAAAAATAGATCCTGCAAAAGTATAGTCCATACTGTCACGCAGGCACCTAGAAATGTGAAGGATGTTCAGTATTTTCTGGGCTTTGCAAATTTTTATAGAATATTCATTTCTAGTTTTACAGAGCACACAAGACCACTTTCTCAATGTTTAAAGAAAGGACCTAAGTTCAAATGGTCTTCTAAAGAGCAAGCAGTGTTTCAGGAACCGCAAATCTTTTTCTCTTCTCAACCCGTGCTCAAACTTCCAGACTGTTCCCATCCCTTTGTGGTACAAAAATATGCCTCAGATTCACCATTCTCCTTCAGGCATCAAAAGAAGGTAGAAAAGTTCTCCTGCTGTGTGCATTCTATTCCAGATTGCTTCTCCCATCTGAAAGGAACTATGATATTTTCAATAAGGAGTTGCTTGCAGTGTTCTAGCATTGGAGGCGTTTTATAGAAGGAACAATCCATCCTATACAGCCCAATTTTATTGTGCCTTGTACGATGGATTTTTTTTTTATCCAGTTGTGTCCAATTCTTAAAGACTGCTTGGACAAGTCCCTGAAGTTGTCTTGGCAAGGTTTCAGAAGTAATATGCCATTGCCTGCTTCCTAGGGCTGAGAGAATGACCGGCCCAAGGTCACCCAGCTGGCTTTGTGCCTAAGGCAGGACTAGAACTCACGGTCTCCCAGTTTCTAAATTAGATTCAACAATATAGAACAAAGACACCTGTTACCAGCAACAAGAATTAAAAGGTGGAATCAGGATGTAAATGTCATCTGCAGGAAGATTTGTCAAGGCCTCAAACATTAGAAAAATAAATATGATGTACCTACATACATACAAACATTTCCATCACACTATTTCTTTCTGAGGTAAACAGTGTTATTAAAGTACAGAAAAAAGGTAGGTAGGAAAAAAATTAGAATGATAAATAAAATAAAATAATAAAATAAAATAAAAGCAGAATTCCAACGTTACAGGTGGTCCTCACTTAACAACCACTCATTCAGTGACTGTTCAAACTTACAATGGTGTTCAACAAGTGGTAGTTTTGACCAGTCCTTGTACTTACATCAGTCACAGCATCCCCACGGCCACGTGATTGCAATACAGGCGCTTGGCTACTGGCTTGCAATTATGACATTGCAGCATCTTGCAGTCACATGATCGCCATTTGCGACCTTTTTTGCCAGGTTCCTACCAGCAAAGTCAATGGAGAAGCCAGCAGGAGGTTGCAAATGGTGACCATGTGATGATCTTGCTTAATGACCCACCATAATTCACTTAACGATGGCAACCAGAAGTGCCAGAATTTCCATCTCTAAGTAGCATGGTCACATGACATCACACTTTACGATTGTGTCTCTTCATTATGGAAATTATGGACCTGATTAACATCATTAACTGAGGACTACCTGTATTCACTACATCTCTCCATACCTTTCTACACTGGCAAACCAACCTTGTGTCAACCTAGTGATTCATATGACATGATTATGACAACATAAAAGATCTTTTCATCTGGCTGGCTTTGGAGCTTCCATAGTAACTAATTCTGTTCTGTTATGACATATATGAAAGAGAAAGATTCAATTAAAATAGTGAAATGGAAAGATAATTCTCCATCAATACCCACTTGCCTCTTAACAAATGTATAGACATATTCAAGTTGTTTCCTTGGCAATAATACAGACATAGTTGGGGGATTTTTTTAAAAAAATAGGATTGGACTTGGAAGGGAAACCACAAGGAAATCCCACAGCTATAGGCTAGGCTGAGGTATCAAAAAAAAAAAAAAAAGCCTGGAATAAGCCAATAGTAAATGACACACTGTTGTGAGAAAACAGCATTATGTGTTACTAGGAGTCAAGTTCAGCTCAAGGGAGTCTTTATCATTACTAGAATAAAACTGCACTAGATAGGAATGTCTTCTATATATATAAGCACAAATGTCCTATAAATGAAATATGTATATATTATCATTTACTGAATTTATTGGTACACTATGGCTTCAACTGTCTAGGCTGTTTACAAATAAAACTAACACAAACAACAAGAAACAAACAAAATCTTGGTATTCATCACCATTATGCTCTAATACCCTGTGAAGAGCACTATTTTTAAGGCCTTTTTAAATTATGCAAGTAGGCACACCCAAACCTCTGGAGGGAGGCTCTTTGTTAAGATGGGAACCACTACAGAAAAGCAAAAGAGTCCCCTTTTTGAGAGAGATGGGCAGTGACAGAAACGTGAAAAATAAATAAATAAATAAATAAATAAATAAATAAATAAATAAATAAATAAATAAATAAATAAATAACCTTCAGGCCTCCATCTACCTCATTTACCAACTGTGGGGTCCCCTAAGCTGTCCCATCTGGGAGTGTGCTGGTCAGGTAAGTTCTATCTGGAAAAGGCAGTCCTGAAGATATCTAGAATGGGAGTTTCATATCATCCAGGCCCTTATGGCTCCCAGACCGTGGGTAAATGCTTCCACAGTATCTCTGGTCTGCCCTGGGTTATATAGCTAAGTATCATCAGCATATTGATCATACTTCACCCTGAACTGATGGATGTTTTCCAGCAGATATAAAGAGATACTAAACTACAAAGAGGAGACAACCAAACCTTGTGACACTCCCTCCACAAGGAAGTCCCAGTCAAACCGTTCGTCCTTTACCAACACCAACTGTAATCACCTAGTTAAGAAGGAGCAGAATCACTGCAAAACAGTGTCCTTGATTCATGACCCTCTTAGGCTAATCAGAAGGATCTTACTGTCAATGGTACTAACTGCTACTGAGAAATCCAAAAAAACTAGTAGGGACACATTCCTGCCATCCATGTCAACAGTCATTCACCAGAGTGTCCAATGCCATTTCTATCCCATGACCATGCCTGAGTCCTGACTGAAAAGGGTCAAAGCAAACTATTTCCTCTGGGTGTAACTAAAGCCTTATTACCTTCTCAGCAATCTTACCAAAAAATGGAAGTTTGAAGACAGGACAACAGTAGTCTAAAATAGCTGGATCCAAGGAAGGTTCTTAAGGAGTGGCCACACTACCATCCCTATTTAGTTGCGGAAACCTCTGTTTGACACAAAAATTTACAAAAACAAAATCCAGATTGAAACTCTATTGAATTGGAAAATTTTCCTAACAAATAAGTTAGAAGTGAAATGGAAGAAGTGAGTCATATTTTAAGAGCCCCAGCTAGATAAGAGAGAGAGAGAGAGAGAAAAAATGTATGTCTGAGAGCCAGTTCAGGTTTCCAGATTTCCCAACCTTCTCCAACTTGCAAGAGAAAAGCTGCTTGCAACTGAGAACCAAATCTCCTAGGAGAATTTCTGAACTGAAAAACATTTTTTTTAGTTTGCCACATACAAGGGTTGTATCTGGATTGATTTATTGAGGAATTATGACCCAACTTTTTTGAGGCACATTCCTTCATGATTAAATAAAGAGAATTTGAGCAAACAAATAAGGAGAGTGAAGGCAGACAGATTAAAGTTCCCATCATTTTAACCAAAAGGTTAAATGGTATTTTGGCTCAGATGAGGCTTCAGGTGGCTTTGGTAATGGATATGATCATAGCAACTCATAAGCTGTACACATTGCGATTACTTCACCCAAGTCCAGTCCATTCTGTAAATGTGCAACTATATAAAATCAAAGAGATATTCTGCTTTGAAGGAAAATTCCTTGGCTTCTGCCAGAATGTAAAAATGAGTATGTACTCTTAAGGAATTTATTCCTACATGCAATCTGACCTAAAATTATCAGAAAATGAAAAAATTGAAGCTAAGAAAAGTCCACTATGATTGTAAACATTTTGTAAACATGATGTTGTTATGGTAATCTTTTCTCAATGGAAGGACATCCAGGCAACTGCTCAATCTTCTAACCTGCTGTACTGGCAAAATAGCAAACAGGAGAAAGGATTGTGTACTTGAAGTCTAAAGCAAAGACAAAGGTCAGCAGAAACTCAGCAATAAAAGCCTCCTTTACAGTAGACTCATGGAATTGCTTTAGAACAATTCACACAACACCACAGCGTTGGAGTTATAATTTCCAGAGCTGGGAATCTGGGAACCAGGGAACCCCACTACACTTGGGGAAGGCTGACTAACTTTTGCTGTGCTTCCAAGTGGACAGCTCTTAGCACCTCAGTCAAAAGATGTTATACAATTAAGCTGGGGCATTCCCTTTTATGAGATTTGTTCACTGTGGAGGGAAAAAGAAGACAGACAGTGGGAGAGTTGCAGTCCGGGGAGATGGTTGTCTGAATGTCTTGTAAAAGTTTGTGAAAGAAGCAGGGTAGAAAAAACTCCTCTGGAAGTCCCTAGGAATTTTAATATCACATGAACGCCACATGGGAATGAATCATTCACTCAGCTTTTCCAGAACTGAACTGAAGAACAGGTTCTGAGAAATATCTTGACTCTTATTAATAGATCTATTTGGCATATAACAGCATGATTATTCATCCCTTACATCTGCAGAAATTTAAGCACCTCAGAATGAAAAGCAACTCTGAAGCAGACTCCTTTTAGTGTGGTTTTCTTGGATCTTTTCCTCACATTATTCTTGTTTGAGCCATTCTTTGGGAAATTCTCCCCTACTATTTCTTCCAAAGCTGATTTGGGACATTGTGAAATTTAAAAATTGCTCTTAGTTTAGGAATCTTGGTGCTATTTGGCATGCTCCAATTTGCCACTAGAAAATCTCACCAAGGCCCATAAACGGAGGGGTCCCACCAGACAGTCCCTTCCCCCAAAGACCTCCAAGCATGGAAGTGACCCTAGTTAACTTCATGGTTTGTAATTCATTACAATATAACACTGCAGCATAATCTAATTACCATGGCTAGGTTAGCACAACCCACTGATGTCAAATGGGCTTGGCTACTGTAAGATTCAGTGTATAGTGTAAACACAGCCAATTCAGTATCAGGGTAAACAAAACTAAAGGAACTCTGGCTGTTTTAACAATTAAGGAAGTGAAGAACTTTTAAAATTATTGCTTTTTTGTGGGGCCTAAAGATTTTACAAAAATTGGTGTACGTGTGAATGGCTTCGTTGATGTAATGCAGCTTCCCAATCTGCAAAAATTGCCCATCCCTGCTTGGAAAAGGCCTTTTTGCAAATAACATAGTGTTAGCAGCCCTGATGGGGGTCCTCTAGCAGATCTTAACATTCAGACATATATAATTGGGAGGAGATTTCTGGTGAGGACATGGCGAGCTAGATGTTCCTGAAGGAGCAGGGACAACATTACAGCTGAAACACCAACCAGAGAATGGATCCTGGCTGGCAAAATCTCTCTGGAGAAAGAAGAGATTGTGGGATTGCCTACATGTATTTTTCAGACACTTTTTACTTTTTCTTTCTATTCCTTTATTTTTTGTAGTTTGTATTAGTTTTTATCTGTACAACTGTAATACTTAATATTTATTTTTTATTTATTTAATTACATTTATGTCACCGCCCATCTCCCCCAATGGGGGACTCTGGGTGGTTTACAATAAAATGATACTAAAAACATATCCACCTAATTTATTAATAGATAATAAATATAAAATTCAAGTGGAGATGGAACACAATCACTAAGGGGTGCTATGGTGCCAGCCACCCCCAGGTAGAGCTGTCACTCTCCCCCTCCCAAGCAAGGTGGCAGAACCAGGTCTTCAGTTTCTTCTGGAAGTCTGAGAGTGAAGAGACTCGTCTCAACTCCGGGGGCAAGATATTCCAAAGGGCGGGTGCCACTGCAGAGAAGGCTCGCCTCCTGGACACCTAGATGAAATTCCTTTGCTGATGGGGTCCATAGCATGCCCTCCCTGACTGGGTGGGGTGGGTCAATGTTATAGGGATGAGACGGTCCCTCAGGTACCCTGGTCCCATGCCATGTAGGGCTTTATAGGTGATAACCAACACCTTGAATTGGACCCGGAAGCAAACTGGTCCCCAATGCAGTTAGCATAACAGTGGTGTCACATGGGCTGATTTTACAGCACCAGTAACTGTCCATGCAGCTGCATTCTGGACCAGCTGAAGCTTCCGAATACCCTTCAAGGGTAGCCCCATTTAGAGCACATTGTAATAGTCTATATGGGAGATGACAAGGGCATGAGTGACTGTTCGGAGGGCATCTCGGTCCAGGAATGGGTGTAGCTGGCGCACCACCTGAAGATGTGCAAAGGCCCTCCTGGCCTCGACTGCTACCTGCTCTTCGAGCAGGAGTCGCAAGTCCAGGAGGACCCCCAGATTCTGCACTGGTTCCGAATGGGAAAGTGCCACCCCATCCAGAACCAAAGAAGACAACTTCCTGGAACCCAAGAGGCCATCAATCCACAGCCACTGGGTCTTACCAGGATTCAGCTGAAGACTGTTGTTTCCCATCCAGACCCCCACAGCCCCCAGGCACCGAGAGAGGGAGGTCACAGCATCATTTACCTCACCCATGATGGAGATATACAATTGAGTATCATCAGCATATTGATGATACCTCATCCCGTGGTGATGGATTATCTCATTCAGCGGTTTCATGTAGATGTTAAATAGGAGAGGAGAGAAAACTGAACCCTGAGGCACCCCACAAAGGAGGGGTCGAGGGTCAGATCTCTCACTCCCTATCACCACCGATAGGGAGGAAGGAGGTGAACCAGCGCAGAACCACGCCACCCACCCCCAACTCCCTGAGCCGACCCAAAAGTATACCATGGTCGATGGTATCAAAAGCTGCTGAGAGATCCAAGAGAGCTTTCATGTTATATATTTTTATTTGGGAAAAAAATATATATGACATGGAGAACTGCTCCCCCAATATTAAAATTCTAAATCATTAATGGCCATAAACAATTTTGAAATTCAACTGGTAAAATATAAGCAGCCAGAGCGGATTATTTTTTAAGGACCTGTTCTTTGTGTATTCTGAAAGGAGTTTCAGATAATAGTCTCATATTGCAACTCATGGTAATATAAAGGTAATTGCAAAAAAAATCCACATTTGCCATGTGCCCAGCAGAGATGTCTGTAAGGCCCAGAGCCGTTTCAAACGAAGCCTGCCTAAGCTATGCTAAGGCTCATTTCTGCCAGATCTGTCTTCTGATTTGCAGACAAACTGGCCGTTTGGTGGAAATATGTGGAACATGAAAGAGCTCTTTGAAGTGGTTGATGCCAAAAGTTGAGAGCCCTGAATATTAGGATCCTACAGGAACACTTTCTAACTGCTACATTTTATCTCTGGGTTTGTTTTATTTAATGGCTCAGCTGTAGCAGGGATGAAGGTGATTGCAGCTGTGACTTTTCAGTCTAATAAAAACGGTGGATTAAGATGAGCTGCATGGATGCTTCTCTCCCTCACTGATTAGTCAATGGAGTTATTTGCCACTCCTGGACTTTTTAGACAAGGTGATCTGCTTAAAAGGTGGACTGGTATAATAGTGCAGAATGTAGATACACTTTTCTTGTATCTCATTCTCCATTTCAGTTGCTCAAAACAATAAACAGGGGTGTTCAGGGGCATGGGTCAGAAATGCCAACATGATGTCTGTGATCACATGACCCTGCTTTACACATGCTAACCATCTTGACTTTTTTATCCCTTCCTGTGGATACCCCTGATTAGTTTAAAACCTGTTTTATTGTCCACACCTGTTTTATTCTCAGAATGAATTTGTTGAGGTAGGCTAAGGGAAGAAGGCCTTATAAATTCAAATTATAAACAAACAAACAAGGAGACTCATGTTCAAAGGCACCCAGTGAGCCAACTGCTTGAACAACTGAAATAAAATCAACTTTTAGTGTTGAGATGAGCTAAGGGACATGTGAAAGAGGTCAGATTTGTTGGTTTCTATACTATGGGCAACATAATTTTATTTATTTATTTATTTTAATCTGTTCATTCATGTTCAGTTCTCCGAGACTGCCTGGACAAGTCCCTGTAGTTTTCTTTGCAAGGTTTCTCAGAAGTGCCCCGAATTGTCAATGTTCATACTACAGAGAACTAGCTTGGGCATGGCGCAAAGGATAATTTTACCTAATTAGAAAGAAACTTACTCTCCTGATCTTGAAAAATAGATTCAGTAGTAGTAGTATGTATTTATTCAGTCAATGACCAGCAAAGTGGATTCAGAATATGAGTCTGTTATCTATTTTTTTAAAGTCTCTTTATTCTAAAAATGAGAAGATTACATGATATGTTGCTCTATGATAATGATAAGCTTTAGGATTTAATGATAAGCTTAAGGATGGAATTAATGTTCATTATTTAAAGTTATTACACTGATTTTTTTCTTTTAATTCTCTTTCTGGCCCAAGGTCAGCCAGCTGGCTTTGTGCCTAAGGCAGGACTAGAACTCCCAGTCTCCTGTTTTCTAGCCTGAGGTCTTAACCACAACACCAAACTGGCTCTTTTTATTTATTTATTTATTTATTTATTTATTTATATATATAAATAAATAAATACATAAATACATAAATGGGTGACTTGGGCCAGTCACCCTCTCTCAGCCCTAGGAAGGAGGCAATGGCAAACCACTTCTGAAAAACCTTGCCAAGAAAACTGCAGGGACTTGTCCAGGCAGTCTCCGAAAATCAGACATGATTGAACAGATAAATACCACACACACACACACACAACATATACTATGCAATTATATAATGGAGACTTCAGTACTAAGAAACTAACTCAAGACTAAAATCTCTCTTGTACAAGAAATACTTTGATGTAATCTGCAGTAGTTTTTTCTTCTTAATATTATATTCAATCCTGTATGGAAAAGTCAAATAATGTTATGCTTATGATATTCTAAACTGTAATTAATACTGACAGAATATATATATATGGGACGTGGTGGCGCTGCGGGTTAAACCGCTGAGCTGTTGATCGGAAGGTCGGCGGTTCGAAACCGCGCGGCGGGGTGAGCTCTCGTTGCTCGTCCCAGCTCCTGCTCACCTAGCAGTTCGAAAACATGCAAATGTGAGTAGATCAATAGGTACCGCTTTGGCGGGAAGGTAACGGCGTTCCGAGTC
The DNA here is from genome assembly GCF_035149785.1 of Candoia aspera. Taxonomy (NCBI): domain Eukaryota; kingdom Metazoa; phylum Chordata; class Lepidosauria; order Squamata; family Candoiidae; genus Candoia; species Candoia aspera. The sequence goes on from NC_086159.1 coordinate 47,545,627, forward strand.
GTCATGCTGGCCACATGACCCGGAAGTGTCTATGACAACGCCGGCTCCAAGGCTTAGAAATGGAGATGAGCACCGCCCCCTAGAGTCGGATTCGACTGGACTTTACGTCAAGGGAAACCTTTACCTTTACTATATATACATACATACATACATACATGAAAACAAGAAGGAAAAAAGAATAGGAAAAAAAGCTAATATTGAGACTTAAATACCAAAAAATGACTAAAAAAGAAAGAACAATAAAAAAAACTATTGGATTTCTAACTCCTCACTCCTTTTTTTTAAATCTGATAATTTACTATATTGTAGACAATTAAACTCTCTTAAAAGCCACACTGTAATGATTATATTTGCCAGGCTGTATGATATATTGTATATATATAATATAGGGTACCTGAGGGACCATCTCGTCCCCATAACATCGACCCATCCCACCCGGTCAGGCAGGGAGGGCATGCTACGGACCCCATCAGCAAAGGAATTTCATCTAGTAGGGTCCAGGAGGCGAGCCTTCTCTGCAGTGGCGCTTTGGGAACAGCTGGATTTGAGAGACTGCCAATTCTTTGTTGAGGGAGGGTGTTTTGCCACCTGCCTTGAAGGAAACAGTTTTGTGCCCTGTCTTGAAGAAGCGTTCTCTCAAGCTGGCTATATTTGACAACTTTTGCCCTGCCTTCAAACCTCCCTTTGGGGAAAGGCTGTGAAGAAGGTGCTGGGAAACCAACTATAGAGGATCCTAAAGGAAATGGATTACCTGGATCTCTTCCAGTGAGGATTCAGGCCCATTCACGGGACTGAAACAACATTGGTCCATCTAACGGATTATCTTTCTTTGTCTCTCAATGGGGGAATGCAGCACTCTTGGTCTTCTTGCCTTTGTTAATGGGACAAAGAGAAAAGAAATAATATAACAGCACAAGAAAAAAAGAAAGCAATACAACTACATCAAAACATATATATGACTTTTCAAACATGCATATATGTATATGAAATTTTGTTTTAATAAGATGGCCGTATTTCATTATAATCGTTCATACAAAATCTGTGTCTGTTAAATCACTTGTTCATAAACCACAAGTAACATTGGGTCTTCAATCTACTGAATAACTGGTACATAAATTAATCTTTCCAGTGTTGAAGGACTAATCTCTTAGCAATAAGAAAGGCATGCAGAATTTCTGTTCAGCGATTAATCGGCAAGTAACATTGTAAAGATCTTTTTACAGAATGGACCTGAAAGCAGTCTGTTTCAGTAGCTGCTGACTCCAACAGGAATACAGTTGAAAAGAATGTGGACATCCTAAAATATTAAACTTTGTCTCAAATTCAAATTAATATATGTAATTATGTCTTCCCAGAATATAATGTTAGACGTCACAAAACATGTTTAGTGAAGCATATTCTCACTGCAACTCCAGTGCTACCACTGTAAAAATTTTCACTGCCTGCAAGGGACACCATTTTAGGGTAGTTCCACTCCTACCTAAGCAGGCATGGCCTGTGACTTGGGAGTCTATCTGCACTTATGGCTTCTGCATAAACAGGCAGAAGTCATGATCAGAGTGGCTTTTGCCTAGGCCTGGCTGGTAATGTATATCCTGAGCACTTTTTGGTTGGACTACTGTTACAGACTCTACATGGGGCTTCTTTTGGAGATGACCCAGAAACTGTAGCTAGTACAGAATTTGGCAGCTAAACTGTGCAGGATAGCATCTATTTTAAGATTATTGAACTATTGCCAGTAGGTTTCTGGGCCCATTCAAAATGCTGATAATAATCTTAAAGGCCTATACAACATAGGGCAAGGATACAACAGGTACCATTTTGGCAGAGTTGTCTCTGCTTGCCTAGTCTGAATATCTAAGGAGGCCCGGTTAAAAGTCCTTCCACTTGAGTTTCAATAAGCTAGCTCCATGGTCATCTCATTGCTTTGGAATATGCTTCCCCATTTCCACAAGGAACTTAAGAATCTTTTATTCTACTGTGCCTTGATTTTAATTGATTCAGAGTAAACATTCAAAGACTTCTGGTGAGGACATGGTGAACTAGATCTCCCTGAAGAACAGGGACAATGTTACAGCGAGATTGGCGGTTGGATGCTGGATCCTGGCTGGCAAAATCTCCCTGCAGAAAGGAGAGATAGTGAGATCACCCACATGTACTCCAGACAACTGCTTCTTGTAAGTAGAATGCAGGAACCGAGGTTTTTGTGGTTGGCTTGTGAGTTGAGTGGCTGGGAGTTGAGCAATTCCAATCAAACTCACAGACATAATGTAGCCTACATGGACAAAAGTCTCATTTCTTAATCACTTTTGGAATTACTTCTTTTACTGCTTTTTAAATATTAAGAAGCATCAGAATAGCAAGCTTTGTGGCATTCACTGGGTAAGTTTCCTTCAATCCTTAACAAAAGAAGTTTTAAGTATGAATTTAAGGACTTAGAAAAAAAATTGTTTTTTAGAATAAACAGCAAAAGGGTGATTGGAGTGTTGATTTTGGAAAGTTATAAATGGAATAAGGGTCCATATGGGTTTGAAAGAAGATTTTGAAATTAATTATAAGAATCCTTCCTGTGAGAAACTGCTGTTGTTTGGAATTCTTTGAAAAAGAAGTGATAGGGTGGGATTTTGAAGGTTAGACACTAGAGGGAAATAGAAGGAACTAAATATTACAATTAAAGGAAAAGAACACTTAAACTTGACTTGCTAACATAGAACGGAGCAAAATACTTTAACATTGGATATACTGAGGGATATTTGTGAACAATGGACTCAGAAGTTAATTTTAAGAATGTCTGCTATTATAGATAGACTGTGTAAATGACGTTTTGGAAGAGGAACAAGTTCTACTAGACAAGACTGAAATTGAATTGAATGTGGATTTTAAAATGACAGGCTATAAGAACGATATGGAAAAAGATGATACACTGGATATACAAATGAAACCAGTTGATGTCTTAATAATTAAAAGGGACATACAGATAATAAACCAAAAGAGTGATTTAGATGATTTTCCCATACTGGATTTACAAAAGAGACCTGTTAAAACTTTGAAGGATTTTATGGGAAGAAACAAAGAAAAAATGAAAAGAAATCAAATTCTAGGACATGGTTTGAAGGGATAAAAGACCATGATTGTTAAAAGTACAGGGAAGGAATATAAAGTTGGTTTATTTGATCAAGGTTAAAATAGATATGTAGTTATTTGTGGTAACCCTTAATGGGCTTTTGTTGACTAGGACTGAATGAAGAAGTTTTAAGGTTTTGATTATAGATAAGAGATGAGATATGGGAAGAAGAGATCATTTCTTGTATTTTAAGAGAAGGTGATAAGTTACTAAAATTGTTTATACTTGTGATGAAGGGGGAAGTTATTTCTTTATATATTTCTTTTCTTTTTCTTTCTTGTTTTCTTACTCTTCTACTTTTATTTTTATTTTTTTTCTTTTCTGCACTTTCTATTCTTTCTTTTTATTGTTTTATTTTCTTTTAGTTTGTATTAGTTTTTATCTTTTCAATTGTAACATCTAATAAAAATTATTATACAAAAAAGATTCTGAGTAAACATTAGATCTCTTTACAGTGTATTTTCTTATTGCCCACATGTGTGAGAGAGATGAATATATGTAGTTGTCAGATTGTAAGCTTAATTATCCTTTCACTTTATTAATTTGAAAGGAATATCTTGTGAAAATTAACAGGCAGTTTAAATTCCATATTTGCAAATTCTTTGAAGAAAATAATATACAGTTTTTACTTTGAAAACTTGTTCTGATAGTAAACAAATTTGGGCCAAGAACAATAAATATTTTTATTTGTTACATAGTATTCTATAGGCACACACACAAATTCTCCTTTATATTCAGGACAGAATTTACTTTTCCCTGCCTTCTTTTTTATTTTTTGCAAATACATGCAAGAAAGCACTCCATACACAGAAGACAAACACTCTGTAATGTTAGAAAATCAGATGTCTGTAGAAGATAAACAAAGGCTCTGAGATCATCTTCACATTAATATTTGTTATTTGATATGCCAAGTTTTCACCATATATGAATAATTCCATATCCATATTTTCAAGATATATTGGGAAATCTGATAATAAAATGTGCATAGCTTACTTCAGAGGACACCTAAATGTTTGCTGATGTGTAGGAACAGGATCTCTTGCTCCTAGAATCCCACCAAACTTGTCTGTCACTATAGTGTTTGCTGGCATACAGTTTACTCTAGAGTGGGAGGATCTGTGGCCTTTCAGATGTTACTTGACATCTAGCATTCTTGACCATATACAGACCATTCTTGACCACAGTAGCAGATGAAAGTTAAATAGCCAACAGAATATGGAGGACAAGAAATTTTCTCAGTGGCAGTGCTGTGGCAGAATTTTGGGTGATTTATGGCCTGATTTTCTGAACACAGTACAGTACTTAGTTAAGGCTGTGGCCACATGAACACCATATTTTTCTAGCCTTGGGCCAAACAGTTGATACCTTGGGGGCACCCAGCCAATTATGGGAGCACTGGGGCAAAGGGGACAGCTCTCTCAACAGCCCAGTGGGAGTGGCTGATTGATCACAGCTAGGCTAAGAAAATATACTTAATTTTAAACTGGTGCGCAGGTGGCTGCAGCTACAGCCATCTGGCCAGCATGCCAAGTTTTCATGTTCACAGATGGTGGTTAGGTGATGGCAAGAAGGATGAGACAGTAAGGCAGGGAATAATTGAAAGCATGTCAGCCAGGAGAGAGATCTGGGTTCTAAGCCACAGAGAAACCCCAGGACCTTGCCATACTTGATGAAGGTGCTGCTGCTGGATTCCCGTTGCCCTTTCATAGAAGGAAAACAAGGAGAGAAATTTAGGAAGCCACAATCACTGTTTTTTCATTGAAAGTAATGTGCCAGTTAGCCCACTGAAAGAAATTTATAACCAAATTCAGTTCAACTGCTGATTTTTTTTATGGTCCTTCCAGAAAAATCCTGATGACCATTTCCAGGTATTATCAGAAAGAAACAGATTTAGCTACAAACAAAATGAGCAAGAACTCCTCTCTGAATTGCTGTCTGAAGAAGTATTATTTCTGTCAAGATTTTCCCAGGGATTTCAGGATGGGACAATTAACTTAATTATTAATTTAATTTAATTTTAATTTAATTTATTAAATTAATTAATCAAATTAATTAGAGAGTCAGTGTGGTCTAGTGGTTAAGGTGCTGGGCTAGAAACCAGGAGGCTGAGAGTTCTAGTGCCGCCTTAGGCATGAAAGCCGTCTGGGTGACCTTGGGCCAGTCGCTCTCTCTCAGCCCAATTCACCTCACAGGGTGGTTGTTGTGGGGAAAATAGGAGGAGGAAGGAGTATATAATTCACTGCCTTGAGTTATTTATAAAAAATAACAAAGGCGGGATAAATAAAAAATAAAAAAAATTAACTATCCTCATACAAAAGACAACTGGCAGTTGTGAATGGAGCAAATTGCAAGCAAGTAATGCAAAGATAGACTGTATGTCCAAGGTGTAAAAGCATCCATCTCAGTGTTTTGCTTATGACTGTACATTGAGTTTTAACTATCCTTTGATTGAAAATAGGGCACTTTCATTTTGTAGGGGACTATTTGGGACCTACAATGTACAAAGGGAGAACTCATGCTGTTAACTTTAGACTGTGATATACTGGTAGCAAGCACACTTCGTAGCTTCTCAGCTCGACCCAAACCCCCTTGTTAAATTAAGCCACCCACAGTGAATGCATTCACAGGAAGAACAAAAAAAAATCTTTCAGTGCTCTTTCCTTTGTTAATTGTAAAACCTGTCTGGTTATGACAGTGCTCTTGTGGAAACGTTCCATCCGGGCACTCCTCTTTCAGAACAGAGGAAGCATCCTGCTCTCCTCAGATGGTATCAACCTGCAGATGTTGACATTTGCAATCTTGATCAATTAAACCTAATGGAACCATCCAAGTCGAACTAATGTAAAAAAAATATTTCCACATTGTTCATTTGATGGGGGTAAAAAGATGCACTTATTTGTAAGTCAGTGAGAAAGTCCATACCGGCATTGTTCAAACCAAATAAATGAAATGCTTCCACAGTGATTAGACACAAATAAAGCTTTTGAAAAATGTATTTCGAGATTGGTTTCCTTATATTCCATACACAGTTTCTGAGCACAGAGTGTCAGAAGCACCTACTTCAAGGCACTTCTGTACTGATAAAGAGAACTGGTGGAAGCAACGCTCTGCAAGTGGGGGCCTCTGAGCAGAATTTTTTGCACTCTCTCCCACAAGGCTCCCAGAATCATACACCAAGATCCATTGGGAAATCCCCAAAACAGAGTGATATTTTCCAGCAGAAGAATAAGGACATGAAGTATTGTACCTTTCCAGTAGGCTTAGTATACCTGGAGCCTCAAACAAATGGAACCCCCCAATTACCAATTTCCAACCAGCCAACTAACCTGAACATTAACTTTGCTTACTTGTGTAATGTCATGAGATCACCATACCTCCTCTTTGGCTCCCAAGTACTGAAAATAATTCCTTTCCAAAAATGCAGCCACAAGCCACAAAAATTTAGCTCACTTCATAAATAATGTATAAAACAAAATGCAAATTCATAGCAGCTGTTCATTGGTTATTAGACACTGTTCCACATCTCTGTGGAAATCTTTTAAAAAGAGTGTGAGCAGCCATGGCCATTTCCTGCAAAATTTCAGTATTACTTTTTCAAGCCCTAAGTAGCCTGGGAAAGGGTGGAGAACCTGTGGATATCCAGATATTGCTGAACTGGAAATACTCTTCCTCTTTGGCCCCACCAGCTGAACCTGCTGGGAACCGCAGTTTGGCACATCCAGCGGACCATGGATTCTGCACCACTAAAGCACTGCTTGTATGGCTGTTAAGATCTGCAACAAAAGTCTTGTAAAGATTCTCCTGCCCCCACCCCCCACCCACTTGCAGAGCTTTGCTTATCAGGCATATGGAAAAAGTTTTTTTCCTGTGTCACTCACTGATGGAGGAACTTGCTACCTCTGGAATGATGGCTGGCTTCCATTCTCTTGGCTTGTAGAAAAGTTCATTAAGGCCTGTCACTTCAATATGAACTTTAATGCAACCTGTTGCAGGGTCCTACATTATGGTTCATGTATTTTAAAAGGTTATATGGGTGGGTCTGATCAGGTTTATTTTGCTTTGCACCAAAGCCAACCTAATCAATACACTTTGGCAGTCTTCTTCCTCTCTCCTATTCTCACTTTCCCCATTCATTTTAGCTAATCCTTCCAGTTAGAACTTTCAGCTCTGCTTTTCCATCAAACTGCTGCTTTTTATTTGTAGACATATGCAGTCAGAGCCATGTGGCAGCCATTTGGGGGTAACATGATCCCATGCAGTCAGTTTCAGTGTATGAATAACACAATCGTGTGAATGGAATAGTTGCACTTGGCGAACCATTTTTACAACAGATGCACATTTCAATAATTGTATATTGATTTAAAAAGCCCTGTTTTTTGTGTAAAACCACAGTACTTGAAGCTCAAGTCCAATGTATTCCACAATGGAAAAAAGGAGAAATAAGTCCAGCAAGAAGCCAACAAAGTTCAGAAGATTTTATTCAGGAAATGAAAGACCTGTCCTAACCAGGAGAACAGAAAGGAGTGTAAGCTCTGGCAGAAAAAAAAAAAAAGCTTTAAGGTGGTAATAAGAAATGTAGAGAGAGGGGAGGGGATATCAATCTGAGGAGCGTGTGGCAAAATGTACTGAGATAAACAGTAAGAACTTTTTAAAATTGATTCAAAGCATAAAGCCAGCCAGCCAGAGAAGAATGTTGGACTGTTCGATATCGAAGGAGTGAACAGGATGGTCAAGGAAGATAAAGACTGTAGAAAAGCTGAATTTATTCTTTGCATCTGTCTTTACTAAAGATACAGGACAAATTCTTGACCCTACATTGACTTTCTCAGAAAAGGAATTAAAGCATCTGAAGAACATTGAGATATTCTAGGCTATATTTAGATAGTACAGAGTAACAAAGCACTGGGTCCTGATGGCACCCACCTGAGCATTCCTAAAGAAATGTGAAATTGCTCTCCTCTTAGCGAAAAAGATGTAAATTGTCCATCAGATTGGGCTCACTAGCAAAGGACTGGAAGACATCCTAACATGACACAAATTTTTGTAAAGGGACCCAAGGAAGATCCAGAAATTATAGACTGGATTATAGAACATGTTAATACATGTTCTAAAAATTTGCTAGAAGTGGCTTTCAAAATTAAATTGATCACATAGAAGAATAAGCCTTGCAAAAAGAAAATTAACATGGATCCCACAAAATGTAAATCCTGCATCACCAAATGTATAGAGATTTTCAAGAGTATCAACAGGCACATGAATGGAGGTAGCCCTGTCCATGTCAAACACTTAGATTTTCAAAATACCTTCTGGAGTTCTTTATCAAAGGTCCTTGAGTAAACTCATAGGATCAGAGGGCCTGTCCTTTAAGGGCTGCAAACTGGCTAAAAAGCAGACAGCAAAGAATAGGAATGAATTAGCCATTTTCTCAGGACAATGAGGGAAGAAGTTGAGTCTCTCAAAAATCTGTTATAACTGGTGCTTTGTAACTCATTCATAATTATCTTCATTCAGTTGAAAGCAGTGAGCTAGCCAGATTTGTGGACAATACTAAACAACTGAGGTGGTAAATACCAAAAGTGATCTACTTGTTTTTAAATTGGATGCTCTACTGTAGTCATCCAAATAGCAAATGTATCTCAATTTATGTAAGTGTAAAATGATGCACACTAGAATAAAAAAAAACTAACTTCACATATATACACACCAATAGTACTAAGCTATTTATAAATAAGAAAACCATCTTGGGGTCATAGTGGATATCTCAGTGAAGATGGTGATAAAGTGTACAGCAACTGTGAAAAAGGCAGCTTATACGCTAAGGATCATTAGGAAATGGACTGAAAATACAAGTGCTAATATTGTAATGCCATTAATGCTCTTATTCAAATCTGTGCTGTGTCTACATCTGGAACAATGTACAGTTCTGGTCACATTTGAACACAGATATATCCTGCCCTTTCAGTCAAAGTGCATGCCCTTAGGGAAATCATACCCTCTGAGATTTGATTGGCCTCAACTTTGCCAACCTTTCAGAAAGTATTGAAGATGGGGAGGTATTCCTGGGCTTGGAGGTCAGGTAGTTAGTTGGAACCCATGTGGTTGTGATTCTGAGTTTATTGTAGGTTGGTTTTTCTCTTGACTGTCTTTATAGGGATTTTTTAGGTTGTTTTGGTGTTATTTAGGGATTATGTTTTTACATGTTATCAAATACCTAGAGCTGCTGTGGTGAGATGGGCAGCCATAAAAAGCAGAGCAGAGCAGAGCAGAGCAGAGCAGAGCAGATCATACATTTTGTTGGGGAAAGTAGGGAAGAGGACAACTAAAGTGATCAGCAGGCATGACCACCACCCCTATGAGATGAGGCGTAGACTGGGACTCTCTAGCTTGGAGAAAAGGCAGCTGAGGAGGAACATAGTTGAGGTGTATAAGTGTATAACCTTTATGGGTATCTGACTCAAATGAAGAGGAAAGGATTGTCAGGATCTGGTTGAAGAGACAAAGTATGGAGTTTTTTTGTGATGGCTTTCAGAAGCTTGTCCATCATTGGCAGAAGTGTGTAGCAAATGGTGGTGATTATGTGAAGTAAATACAGATAACAAAAGAGCTCATTTCAAGGATTTTTTTCCCATTATGCAGGTGGAGGCATTACTTTTCATCCAACCCTTCTGTTGACCTTCATTGTTTCATGCTGAAAAGTTAGCCTCTGTACATGTGATTTAAATCTATATATGTGTTTTGTCTGTATGAAAAATTAAATTGTTGGTTTTAGGGTTGAATGTAAGTTGCCTTAGAGTATCTTTTATGCACATGGAAGGATAACAGTATTTTCATTATCTAACTACTGTAATTTGCCTTACTTCATCAAAACAAAGATAGCTTATAATGCTAAAATATAAAAACCTATGCAAGGTGGAAAGTGGAAAATTCTGTCCACATCTCTCAACTTTATTTTAATTAATTTATTTATTTTGGTAATTTCCTGGGAAATTATTCAGTAATGTGTTTTTATAGAAATGCACAGCTGCTGCAGGGCATATGTGGAACTTATATTGTTGAACATAGTTTACACTGTTGTTAAATGTTAACTGTCTTACCACAGTTGCTGAAGTAGGCATTTGGTACAGCATGAACATACTATAAAACAGTGTGAAAATTGCTGCCCATGGAATCAAATAACTTTAAGAATGAAAACAGTTCTTGTGATGGAATGCCCAGCTGACTCTGAGAACACAGAAGAGACAGTAAGACAGTTAAGGGATTCTTCAGGCCAAGGGAAGGAGGCAGCATGAGAAAGAGACTTAGAGCAACTCCGCCATAATTACACTAGGTATAAGTTGATCTGGAGAACTGCCTTGGCAGGCTTTAATATTCTGCTTCACTACCCTACTAGCAATAAAGGTATTTCCACAAATCCAAATAGTTCTAACTTCCTGAGTTTGCTGGCCTCACAGGGCTTGTTGTTAATCTTGAAAGCCTGTCAAGGTAATTATCCCACACAACTTATACCTGGTATAATTAAGGTGGAGTCTCTTTCTCATGCTTCCCCACTCCTCTGGTCTCAAAAATTTCTTCTGTACTGTCCCATTTCCTCACTTAACTGTCTTGCCTTGTCTCCTGTGTTCAGGGTCTGTTAGGCATTCCATTAGAGCTTGGCATAACTACAGTCTCAATTGTATATATTTTCCTGTCATTTGGCCAATGTTGTGGTAATGAAAAGTTGTCCTGTTCTTGTTTAAAGAACAATTAAACGGGCAATTAACAAACTGATCACAATTTGAAACACCTGCTATTACACTATTTCCTTTTTCAAATGTATTCTTAAGAGTTGAACTGTTAGTATTAAAGGGAGTCTGTGTGATCTGATTTTAAAATCACCATTTCAAGAGCAAAAATAAGCAAAAATGTCCATAATATCCCTAATATTGTTGCCAAGTTTACTAACTGGCAATCTGAAATCACGTATCTATGAATTAAGTGGTTCTGTATTCAGATGTGCAAACCAAGTTTTCTTTTATGAAAATTTAGTGAAATATTAAACATCATTATACATATCAATACAGCTGTTATCTGCAAGGATCAGGATTCTAATATTTATACATATCATGCTACACTCTTTTAGGGAAGCATATTAGGTAAAATGCAGGGTAAAAGTAAAAAGTAGTAAGCAAAATAAGGGAGGAGATAAAAGGAAATCTAAGTAAATCTAGCTTATTCCAGCACTGGTCACTATCTCTCTCCGTATCTTCTGTCCCTGCAAACTATCTTTGTTCCTACCACATTGATATACCAATTCATACACTGCCTTGGGTTCTTTAACCTTCTTACCTTTCTCTTTCTGAGGAATTCAACAACTCCATCCAATCACAACTTTCTTAGTCTTTCTCTTCCTCTCAAGCCATTCATTCTTCCTTCATATATTTGTTTTGTGATTTGATCCTCATACATTCTCTCTATATGACAAACCATCTCAATGTACTGTTTTCATACTGAACTGTTCAGTTTTCAGCTAGGGCTTAGACCTTTCTGTAAATCTTAGTCAAAACCCCACTGTTCACTTTCAGCTCCAACACAGCTCTCTCAAAAACAATTGAGTTCAGATAGCGAATGAAAAAGCCGTAAGATTTTATATTGGAATTTATCCCAGATATCCATGAAGAATCAAGGAAGCTAAGATCCAGTATTTTAGGCAGCAGAACCTCATGCAAGCCTTTATTAAAATCAGGCAAGATTCCACCCTTGAGAAGGAGACAGATACACTGCGGGGCATACATAGCAAAGTCTGTAAACTTTTGGTTTCAATAACTTCAAAAGGGCCCAGGTTGTAATCTTTACAAACCTGTGTGGCTTAGATTAAATGGTTCATAGTTTTGGCTATATAGATCTTAATTGCTGCCAGAATATGGTTATTGCCGTTGCGAGTGGTAAAAGGCAAAGCAGTATTTGCCAGATGTTGGGCCCACATGGCGACTGTTCCCAAGTGTCAGTGCACGGAAAGAGACTCTCAAATATTTGAATGACTTTGTTTGATTAATGCTAACGTCATCAATTTTCCACACACGGCAGCCTATGTTTTGAGGAGAATACAGCTACTTTTAATGTGATGATTATGAGGTCCTTCTCTCCACAATACAGAACAAATGGCCTGAGTCAACATCTGAGGCCCACTTGAGAAGTAGAAGGAATGGGCACACCCTCTAGATGCAACCAGACCAGCAAACTATGTTTGCTGGCCAACACAGGTGATAGAACAGTGATCTTGACGAGGTTTGCACCAGGCAGAAAGTAAACAGAATAGGTGCCAAAATACAGCCCTGTTTTACCCATTTTTGAATGGGAATGGAGCAGGAAAATAAGGGATGCCCTTGAGAGCCACATCACATTCACACTGTATGGTTCTTATAAGGTTTAACAATTAAAATAAGGAAATGCCCATCAGTGGAGAAAGTGATTACTTTCTCCCAAAACCTAATTCTAAGCCCAATGGCCTTTTTTCAATGGCCTTTTACGCATCAACCTTTTTTCCCCCAATGTACAGGAGAGCTTTCACTTTAGCCAGGTTCAGTATGCTGCTTTCAGCATTATCAGAAAAGAGATTTAATGATATCCTTCTGCAAGAATGTTTCTGCCCTCTCCTCTGGGGGATGTAAAATGAAGTTATTCAGTGTGGTGCAAGGATTAATTATGTCTCTGTTAACCAACTACCATGGGAATTCATAAACAGATTTATTCTTCTCAGATTAGGTTATAAACCAATGGCAATTTTTAAGAGTTGCAAAATTTTGCTCAGTTACTATTGCAGTTGCTCACAGGATTACATTTTGTTGCATAGTGCTGGATAGTTTTAATTCCATCATTTTAAGATTCTTAAAGGTCTTAGGATGATACATGGCTTGCGGTGACTGTCTATAAATAAATAAATATCTAATTTCTTTTGTACAAGTCACTCATTTTGTATTCAGGCATTCATAGAAAATAAAAATGCTTGGGGATTGTAATATAGTGCTCTGTTTGAAACTGTTCTCACTAGTCTAGAACAAAGACAAATAAACTTGGATAAGAGGCAGTCTGAAAGGTTAGAGAGGAGATGGAAAGCAGAGTTACAATTTTGTTTTCTGGCAATTTTTTTTTTTTGCATGTGTGTGACTGGCCCCATGGACTGTTGCAGCCATTCCAAGGGAGCATTCAAGCCATGCTCTAAACATTTGAAATGTACCCAATAACATTTCTTACCCATAATTACTCATTTCTAAGGACATAGGGAGAGTCACCTGAGATTAGACCAGCATTCCATTCCCTACAGCAGTCCACCAGATGCCTTAGGAAGTCCATATGAAGAATATCGGTGTAACAGCATCCTCCCACCAGATTCTACTGGCATTCAGAGGGATGGCATTCTCCTGGCATTCAGTAGAACTACTGGCATTCAGAGGGATGTTTATAAGTCCTAATTATAAATAGACATAGATAGCTTTGTCCTCTATGAATTTCTGAAAATTTCTGCCATGTAGCAGGTGGTCATTTTCTCATCTGTGGTAGTGAATGTCATATGTTTAACATGCAGAATTAATTTATGGAATTCATTACTATAAAATTAGTAAAAGTACTTGTGGAGGATATGACAATACACATGTCCTTTCTACCAGTCTTAATTCTGATTGTTCTGAATCCAGAATATTGCTGGTTTCTAGTGCTCTTTAAAAAGGAGGGGAAAATTTCTATTCACTTTTTTCACATTGTGCAAAATCTTTTATACTTGTATCATGTATATTCAACATACTTGTCATGAGTACTGATGGTGAGCAGGAGGGGGCCCCATGCTTCTTCAGTTTGTTAGGATTTTATGTCTAATGTAGCAGTAATAAAACACTGGAGACCTATTCCTTGTCTCAGCATGGTTCCTGGCTGTTAGGACAATACTTGTCACTCTTTCAAGCTGCAAAGCACCAAAGATCATGACTTTTTCTAAGTTGCTCCAACTTTCTTCTGCACCCATTCCAGCACTAAACTTTCTTTTTTAAAATATAGCTATGAAAACTGTACGCAGTATTCCAAGTATGAATGTGTGATTCTATAGATCTCTACCCTTATGGACTAGGGCTTCTGAATGTGTAGAAACTAAGTCAGAAAAGTAAGCTAATATATAAAGAACTCTAGGGTGGTTCCTCCATTTGGCAAAATAAGATCACAATACCGGAGGCTAGAGGACATGGAGCATGTAGCAAGCTATTGAGGATGGAACTAGTGTGCAAACATACAGTCTATTCTGCACCACCTCAAGCTAGTCCGCTATTCTAAGTTCTGTTGCCAGTTTATAATATTCAACTACCAGTACATTTGGCTCGTTATTTAGAATTCATGGGCTAGGGTTGCCTGCTCTCCACATATTTCTGCAAAGCAGCATGGACCAGGATGGAGCTGCTGTAGAGTATAGATAGCCCTCAACTTACCACCACAGTTGGGACCAGAACTTTGGTCACTAAGTGATGTAGTCATTAAATGAGGCATCACATGACCACACCCAATTTTACAACCTTTTTACCGCAGTTGTTGAGCGAATTACATGGTAATTAAGCGAATCTGGCTTCCCAATTGATTTTGCTTATTGGAAGCCATCCAGGAAGATTGCAAATGGCAATCACATGACCCCAGGATACTGCAACCATTGTAAATACCAATGCTGGTTGCCAAGCACTCGAATTTTGATCACATGACTGCAGGGATGCTGCAGCAGTGGGAAGTGCAAGGACTGACCGTAAGTCATTTTTTTCAGCACCATTGTAACTTTGAATGGTTGCTAAACAAATGGTTGTAAATCAAGGACTACCTGTATTAACTGCATCATGCTTATAACATATGAATCAACTAGAGATCACCATCAACTAAAGGATGCATGAAAAAGTAAAAAGCAGTGTGAAAGGAGGATTAGATGATATTGTTTTATAAAATAATGAAATGCAAAGCTAAACACATGGCACAACACATGGTACAGATATTTTCCTTTCAGTTAACTGACCCTTAGAGAGTCAGTTACAGTTCCAGCTGTGAAATGACTAACCATTGTGCGGTGGGGAGAAAAGACTGGTGCATGAGATTTCCAGTGACTTTTCAGTCCCTCAGATCTAGTTCTATGCTATGCAGGGAATTTCATTTAGCAAATAGCAGATTTCTGGGATTAGATCATTAGAGTCACAGCCACTTCCACTTAAAATCTCAGCAAGATAAAGAAAGAAAATAATTGTAGTCTTGGCAAAATCCACGTGAATATTTCATTCTTTAAGTCTAGATGTTAACCAGCAGGCAGACAGGCTGTTATATTTTAGGGCTTTAATTAAAAGTTTGACATATTATAGAATATGATGAATCCAAATATGTCCAGAGGGCACAAGAAAGCACATAATAACTGTTGGAATCTCAGTATAGTATAAATTTGTGCACAAGTACTTGAAGAACAGAAATACTGTAGGTATTAGAAGACTTCATCAAAATCAGTAGGACAATTAAATCACAGTAATTTCAGAGGATCTGTTCTAAACCACACTGAAATTGGTTTCAAATGTATGTGGATCCTAATAGTTGCCAAGACTTCAGCTGAGTCACATAAGAGTTTCCAAGCTAAAACCATAGAGAAGCTTAATTTTGAAATTCCTTACTTCAGCTGGTAAACAACTTTAAAATGTTGCAAGGGACAAGGAAATGTGGCAAGGTGGGGAAATGACAAAAGCAGCATTTCACTATTGCAGCACAAGCTCCACCCCTTTCATATGTATGTGCAGAGTGATGTTGCTTTATTTTAATTCCACAGGGGCCTCTACCTGTTACTTTTAAAAACAGTCTGTCCTATCTGCTTAATAAAGTCTTCATTATTCAACAGATGCATTCAAAGATCATTTGAGAAATGTATTTGAAATTCTTACCACGCATAGATTGGACCAATGAGATTTAGATTTTAATTGCACAATTTTATCTTGAAAGATCTTGATAGCTTTCAACAAATCAGTTTTTATATGCTTCAGCAATAAGATGCACAGCTGACAGCACAAGGATAAATATTCATCTAGTGGGTAAGAAGAAACAAAACAAATATTGAGATCTATAGGGACGAGGTAAAAATGCATCCACAGAAGCAGACATGGGACTGAGAAAACCAGATTGTTCCAAGATGTTATCAGCATGGAAAGCAAAAGGGAGAGAAACATCTCTAGCAAAATGCCTTGGCGATTCTTACTGCTTTTTCAAGACCCATGTAGTTGGTGCCGCTTTAGCCCAGCTGGTGCTTGTTAATGTGAAGACAGTTCTCTCCCCCAAGCTGCTTGCCCCTTAGCCTGGAGCTCTGGTGCTGCTCCAGCCTTTGTTCTTTGATTTGGTGGTGTCATAGGTTGTGGCTTGGGGTCAGGGAGCTGAGCTGATAGGTTTATGGGATGTGCAGAGCTCAGGACTACATCATCTGAACTTGGCAGCTCAACAGAGTCTCAGTATTTGCCTTTAGACATCTACACCTTCTGAGCATCTTCTGGCTGAGATATCCCACATCACAAACTTCCAGTTGAGATATTTTGATTCTCTCATATCCAATCTGGTACTTAACAGTAGTTATGATAATTTTAATATTTTCCCTCATCTCCAAAAGGACAGCCATCACATCTTTGAGAAATCACCTTAGCAGAAGACAGGCTCACTCTGCTAATCAAAAGAGAAAATAACCTGTTTTGGGGCCCAGTAATAGCAATTAATATCACAATTATAAGGATATAACTACTGCAGGAGGTGCCAGAAATGCCAATGCCTGATTACTGTATCATCTCAACTGGAATTTCCAGTTCAAAAAAGATAGTACTTCAAATTTAAAATCACAGCAACAAAATTTCCCTTTAAATATCTCACTTTCCAGAATTTATAAAAAATTTTAGGACAAAATTTTCTAGATTTCATTGAAATTGGATGCTATCTAAATAGGTAAAGGTAGTTAACGCTTTACAAATTTCCCTTCTCAAATTTTCTGGTTTAGTCAGCTCAACACATTCTGTTGCCCAGAACAGAGCAACAGACAATGTCCATCCCCCCAGACAAGGAGAGAAATATCAAAGGCCAGTTATTTTATTTTAGCATTTGACATGGAAAGTGCTGGAGTCCTAATTTATTCACCCCCTCCCTCACAGTTACCCATACATTAGTTTAGTAAAGGTAAAGTTTTCCCTTGACATTAAGTCCAGTTGTGTCCGACTCTAGGGGGCGGTGCTCATCTCCGTTTCAAAGCCAAAGAGCCAGCGATTGTCCGTAGACACTTCCGTGTAGCATGACTACACGGAACGCCGTTACCTGCCCGCTGAAGCGGTACCTATTAATCTACTCACATTTGCATGTTTTCGAACTGCTAGGTTGGCAGGAGCTGGGACTAGCAATGGGAGCTCACCCCGTCACGTGGATTCGAACCACCGACCTTCCGATCGGCAAGCTCAGCAGCTCAGCAGTTTAACCCACAGCGCCACCGCGTCCCTGAGATACATTAGTTTAGAGAACAATAAATTTGCTGCCGTTTTATGACACAAATCAAAGCATCTTTACTTTGCCTAACAGTAGATGCAACAATATTTAGCCAGTTAGTTATTTTTACTTATTGAAATATCTTAACTATCATTCTTTAATACATTTTCCCAGAACAATTTGCAATCACTTTAAAATGACAATAAAATGTTAAGTAAAAACACTGGTAATACTACAGAGCATATAAACAACAAAAAGAGATAGGTTGAATATAATTTGATACAGAATTCTATTGCAGCAAGTTGCATATATAATAATATGTTATATATTAAAAATAATTATTTTAATGTTTGTCTAGCCATAGAAAGAAAACATTCCACTGGATTTCCCTTATAAAGGAGAGCATTTAAAAAGTGGGAGCCAGTACTGAGAAGGCATCCTTCTGTACAGCTGCTTCCAAACCTGAACAAGGAAGGAGAGCTGGTGCCTGGCCAAGTTCTAGGGTTTGGGTTGGAATTATCAGGAAGTGGTTTTCTTCAGATACTAGGACCCCAAGCCATGAAGGATTTTTAGGTTAATACTAGCATCTTGAATGTGGTCTGCAAGGGACATGGGACCAACTGATGATAGTGCAGAACTGGCATAAAATGGCCATAAAGTTCCAGTCAACACTCTTACTCAGATAATGCTGTACTGATTCAAGTCTCCAGAGCAGTATTTTTCAGCCTTGGCAACTTTAAGATGGGTAGACTTCAACTCCCAAAATTCTCCAGCCAGTGTGGCTGGGTGGGGAATTCTGGGAGTTGAAGTCCACCCATCTTAAAGTTGCCACACCTGAAAACACTGCTCCAGAGCATCTTTAAAAATATACTCACATTACCTACAATCCATTGTCGTAATCAAGATGGAGATTATTGGCCATGGATTAAGGAAGCTTTGTCTGATTATTTACAAGGACTATGTTAAGTCATACATCAAAGTGAAGTATCTCTCTATGGACTATGGAATAAAGAATGGGGGATGTGATTTACTTATGTCCATTTCAACTTATTTCACAGCAAATTGGGATTCTTTGGGGAAAACAGAACCAATACTTTTGGCTGGGCCTGTAAGTAAAAAAAAAAGCACAGCTATTTATAAATAGTTTTAACATGAAATTTGTTATCACTTAACTTTGTGTCTATATTCTAAATTGTATCTGTCTCTTTAAAGGAAGATCCTCTACTGATGGATTTTTGTGCTTCTAGTCCACAGAGAACAAAGGATTACAATTGCATTTTTACATTACTCTCTTTGTTCAGTGTAGCACTACATTCGGATTATGGCCACTTTTCAGAATAGTAAGTTTTCAGAAATGTATAAAATAAGCACTAATTAAATTAAAATAAACACTGATTTCTTCCTTGGGATTTTAAAGACTACTTTGAATTAATTTATTTTATATTTGTATAGCCTGCCCCAAATCTAACAGACCTTTAAGGGCAAAAACCTTTCAGGATTTTTAGAAAATCATGAAAATATTTAGCATTCATGATTACACAGGATTACATAGTTCTTGAATATTACATTAAGAAATGAACATTACATAGACTTCAAATGAAAGACTATGAATAAGCCATAACATTGAGACTATATTAGATTGAATTTCAGAAAATATTTCAACTATTTCCACACAACCTTCAGAGGTCTTTTCAAAACAGTAGTTATGAAAACATTTATCCAGGATGAACAAAGCTTCTTGAATAAAGTACATGCCTATAGTTGATATTTTATTTCTTTTGAATTAACTTTTTAAAAATTATCAAGATAAAATATTTTCACAATGTTATTTATGCTTTACTCTGAATAATTCTGAAGATAAACAGCCGTTCTAAAACAAATGCAGTTGTCAGATCAAACATATTTTTTAAGTTGGGTGCAATATGAACCCACATTATCCTGTTTCTCAGAAAGTGTATTCTTAGCTAATGTCTAGTCTTTTAAGCAGTGTTTCCTTCAGCTGATTCCAGGGATATCAAAGCATTAACCTGTAAACAATCCCAGATTTGCTTTTACAAATGTCCTGTAGTAGGCTTCTTACTCTAAAAAACTTGATAAGAACAAGCTGTTTGATTCTTGAACTGAAAACAGTAATGTTGAGAATTGTTTCTTGTAACGCTAAGCAAACTTTGTGGGAATAAGACTAAGTTATTTGTGATACACTTATCCTATTGAATTCATTGAGTTTTGATGAGAAGCCTGTGACATTCCAGATGTTGCTGACTATAAATCCATTATATCTAGCTACGGCTTCTTGGAGTTGTAATTCAGCAACATTATAAGGGCCATGTTTCTCTATCGAGTCTACAGTTAACATGACTGAATCTCAGCAAACCCACTGGGATTATATAATAAAAATGGAAGCATGTGCATTTGAGAATTAATCTTCTATACCTTTTAATGATTCTTTGGCTATAGGAGCAGTAATTAAATCCCATTTATCATAATTACACTAATCAATTGATGAATAACTTTTATTTATTTTATTTTATTTTTTATCCTTTATTATTTTTATAAATAACTCAAGGCAGCGAACATACCTAATACTCCTTCCTCCTCCTATTTTCCTCACAACAACCCTATGAGGTAAGTTGGGCTGAGAGACAGTGACTGGTCCAAGGACATCCAGCCGGCTTCCATGCCTAATGGACTCACAGTCTCCTGGTTTCTAGCCCAGCATCTTAACCACTAGACCAAAATGGCTCAAACTTTTCATTTGATTTCAGTGAGAATTATGTAAGTTAATTTGCTATTTTTTCTCTCTCTAAGGTAAAACTAGAGCAGTTCTGTCAATGGTTCCTCCATTCAATTACAACTAAAAACATGGAATATATTCCAAGGATCATGCCATATGCAGAGAATTAGACTCTATGTTATCAATTTGCTTTTCCTCCTTATTATGAATGCTCAGTAACACAGTGTCTCAGTAAACGGAGGACCTAAGATACAGACCATCCCTGAGTGAGAAACAATGAGACAAAAGCAGAGAAAATAGAGAGAAATGTTTATTTATAAATCAAATGTATTATATATCTGTGTTCAGCAAATATATTAAAAGGTATCTTCAGTGAATATCTTAAAAGCAAAAAAAAAAACAAAACCCAGCTCTGATGAGAAGTTCCAAATATGCTAAAATAATAATTTTCTTTTTCTCTCACTATCTTTATAAACTCCTATGTAATATAGACTGAAACATGTGCATTCAGTAGTTATTCTCAGTCACACAGTACAAAATATCCAGTACACACCAACAGACTCCTCAGTTATATATTGCGCTCAATAATGTCCAAGTTACAGCAAAGTCATAAACAAAGTGATATTTTGGGCTGTGCAGCGCTGTATCAGTCACACTTAAATTCTTTCCAGATATTATTAGTGAAAAACAACATATACCCATGGTTTTCTTTTATTAACAATGTTCCACTCTGATAGCATACCTATAGGTAGCCATACTGATTCACTTCACTGCATTTCATATCCTGCAAATATAAATCAACTTATGAACATCTTACATTATAGCTTATTAGAGTCTGAGTGATACATTTCTTTAAAAGAAGACAGAAATATGTTGAAACTTTAACTGCAAGTTATCTGAAAGATTAATGCCCCATATTTTCACTGATGTTACAAATCAGAGATTTCATTTCAGAAAATATGATTGGAGAAAACTGACTTCTGTTCTAATAAAAGTACAGGAACAGTCTCTTGGCAAATGGCAGAAGGATTCACTGCAGAAATGAGAAAGTAATTGCATGCATGAGAATGATGCTACAAGTTATTATTTCTTATGTATATGGTTGCATTCCTAAGTCCTGAATCAGTCTATTGTTCAATTTTTTGCTATTAAGATATATGAGGCTAACAGATAGCAATTTTAACCTATTTTATGTGCCAGATACAGGTGATCTGTTTGATACAGATAATGCACTATGGAAAAATTATCTTAAATAGTACTATAATGTTGTACTTTATAAAATGCTGTTATTCTCAAGCATAAATATGACAGTTAATTTTCACAGCAATCACACCAATCCTCTTGTAACATGAAGTAGAAATTTCAACAAAAAATAGGTATTTCCTTGCAGGAGGTTTCTCTCTTTCTCTCTCTCTCTCTCTCTCTTTAAAATCTGAGACATATTTAAATTATATGTTTAACACAGCTGAAAGACAAAATGCTGTCTCCTTCCCAGTCCAAGTACCAAGATTGATTGGATTGACCTCTTAATTTTTTATCAACAATGAGGACAGAGTCAGGTTCACAACCATACTTTGGGAGACCCAGGACAGGTTCCACGGCAAGCCCAACACCTTTCCAAAGGAAAAGAACAGCAAAGAGATCACAAGGATCAGCTGGAAGTGGCCACACTTCACCCTCAGCATTTCCTCTCTGAGGCAATCCCTTCATGCTTTCTAATAGTATGGATGTCCAAGTTACCGCACACTTATACTTCATGACAGCCCATTATCTTCCACTGGGTATGACTGCTCTTTGTTACATTTCCTAATGTTTATGAAACAATATTGTCCCTTTATTCTTATGCAGTTGACATGATACTGAGGACAGTGGATCTTCATGCAGAAGTTGAAAAGGAGTGAGAGAGTGGAGCCTAAGTGATTATCTTCCAAGTAGTAATAAAAAGATAATGTACGCAGTTTTTGATGCTTAAAATAGGACTTGTAGCTATTCCACATACTGCCAGCTTAAACATTGTAAGCAGAATAGCATGAAGGTCTGTACCTTTTAATGAGGTATTAACTTTCCCAGGACAAAATTCAGAAGTGCAGCACTAATTGGCAAGGCTATACTGATTATGCTTACATAAGATCCAACAAAATAATAAAAAATAAAAAAATCCCCCTCACCTTTGCACATTAGTCTGTGAGTCTTTGACTTTTTGAGGATGAAAATATAATGAGAGTTTTTAAAATCCTCATTACAAGCATGAGGAAACAACTGATACACAATTACTAGTCTTCATCCACAGCTTTTTAAAGTATACTGTAACTGCTGGGGCCTCTTAAGCTGTTCCAAAGGAAAGCCACCCGCTATATAAAGGAGAAGGTCTATTATCTATCCTAGGCAGCCCCAATATAAGTGTGACCTTTTTAAAAAAAATAGTATTTATCCAACTGAAGGCAGGGATATATGGTTGCCATTTATGTAGAAGTGTATTTGTGCAGAAATCCAAGACAAAAGATAGGCTGAATATAATCATTTACCTAGTCTCCTTTATGGAATGGTACAATAATTACAGAGAGTTAGTTGATGATATATGCCTTGTAAATCAAAACAAAATTACTAAGTACTATTAGAAAGCTGTTTTCCCTACCACAGTTCTGTACTGACTGAAAAGAACTGTATTTTTTTGCTCAGAAATATGAAGGAATATAATGCAGACCTATTATAAGAAAAATGCAAGAAATCAACATTCATAGTGCCAAAAACACCTTGTTATGGGATTGCCTCAAAGCACAGAAGTTGTCAAATAGTTAAGTCTGGTTATATAAGAAAATCCATCGGCATATATGTCTTATTTTGATCAGAAAAAAAACCATATACTGCACAATATCTTTGTATGTTTTAAAAAACAGTAAGATAAAAAGCCATTTAGAAACATTTTTTCTGTGTCATCTGGGAAAAGAATCTTAAAGAGCAACCGATTCCCACTACAGCTCTGTCTTATCTGGTTGTGCAGGTGTAGAACTAGCATTGCCTTCTCCAGTGTGGTTCTTGTCTGTAGACTCAAAAACTAATGAAGCTGAATTTATGCAGTATCGTTTTCCGGTTGGACGTGGCCCATCATCAAATATATGGCCAAGATGAGCACCACACTGAAAGAAAAGAACATCACTTGCATTCATTTTTACAAGTGGAAAACGGGGAAAACTTAAGGAACATATATCGCTGTTTGAAAGTTACACACATGGGCTTTATTTTTAAACTTGTTAAAGTGGATTAAATTTGATCTGGAGATTTAAGTGTTGATCTTCAGTCACTGATCCTTTCTATTGAGTCCTTTGAGAAACTTACTCTAAACAAATGTGCTTCTAATTCATACAGTTTGATTGCAATTTGTACAAAGTGAATACATTTATTTATCTATGGGGCCCTATAGGGCTTTATCTATAACAATACACGTGAGTGCAAGGAGCAAGGTTGGCTTAAGCTTGCCCTATTTGTTTTTTTCTGTCCTCTGCAAATGAAATAAATTCTGAAAGAGAGAAGAGGACATTTGACTAAGTAAACACTACAACATTGTAACACTATAACACTACAATATTCGAAGATGCTTCCTGTAAGTGACTTATTAAGTCTATGAACAGGTGCTGCAAAAATTAAAGTATAGTTACTAGAACAAAAAATGTAAGATTATTCCATAGAGTTCTGTCAGGATTCAGGAGATCATTCCTGCAGAAGATCCTTGAGTGCTCAAAAGCTTTAGTAGATTTTTTCTACAGAGAAAATGATAATGTGTCCTTTGGAGACAAAATGATTCATTGTAGGGAAAGTATCACCTTGCCAGTACACTAAAGAATTGTATTATACACAAAGAAAGGTAGCTTTGAGACAAGTTAATATGTTTTGTTTTGTTAAGTTAATTAATTATTTATTGCTTCTAGCTGGCAACAGCCACTCCAGAAACAGACTCACATAGTTTAGGAAATTTACCTTATATCAAGACATTTTCACTTTAGCTATACAGGACTTCAACTTGTTCCTGGAAATTAACACAATGTCATGCAAAATCTGTCTTGTTCTCTGTGCTTTTAATTAATGAGATCCTTTAATGATTCTAGTTGTTGTCTTTATCTACTGACCTGCTACTTTTTTTCTATGATTTATTCTCCTTTTAAATAGCCTATTATAATAATACTATTTACTACCATTGTGAGCTATCTTGTGATTGCTTCAGAATGAAAAGCAGAGAAACAAATCCCAGAAACAGGAGTATGTGAAAGTGGTTAATTATAAACAAACACATAAGAAATTTAACTGAAAGTCATAAGTAGAAGAAAAAGATAAATACAATGATGCTTTCTCATCAGAGCTCCCCACGTAGACCTTTGCCTACAGAATGCAGTTCTACTGGCACTGCAACAATTTTAAGATTTGCCAGCAGGAAAACTCTGGGGTGACTAAGTGATAATGACTGCATAATATATAAGACCACTTCCTAGCTTGCTCAAGTGATTATCTTAATCCCAATTTTGCAGTAATCCTAGCACATACTGATCTAGAAAACCTTGAATAAAACCAAGATCAAACTTAAATTTCAAATCTATCTATCTATCTATCTATCTATCTATCTATCTATCTATCTATCTATCAAATTTGTCACCACCCATTCCTCTCACCAGAGGGACTCTGGGTGGTTTACAACAAAATAATCAGAAAAACAATAAATATATAATACAATTACCGTATATAAAAATACATTATATAAAAACAATTACAAATAACTAATAAATATAGATAAAAATAAAGTCCAGATGGCTATGATCTAATTCAGTCCTTGTGTGGGAGGAGCACTTTAGGGCACTAGCCCTAAATAAAATAAAACCAGTTCAATTTTCATTCACCATTGCATTTGCCTTCCACTTCTAAATGCTTACGACTTTCAGTCAAATTTCATTTGTGTCCATTTATAATTAACCACATCTTCCTGTTTCTGGGATTTGTTATTCTGCTTAATAACCCTTTCTCCCTGATAAGTTTGGACTGAGCCATTAATGCTATGGAAGACAGATGATAATAACAGTCAAAAGGAATTAGAATGAGACACATAATGGAAAACAGTATTTAACATGATCACTCAAGTATTTTGGCAGAAGGGACTTGGAGATAAGTGGTATGAAACATGGGAATAACTCCTGGATTTCTGTCAGTACTGCTCCTCAACTATTCATAATGATGGAAGTAACACCCACCCATCTACATTTTGCATTTAGATTTAAGAGAGCAGAGGTCAGAGGTCAGAGGGGAACCTCAAAAGGATGTTTCCCTGAAGGACAATTTCTAAGCCCTCTGATTTGGGCCACTTATGTACATACTGTTAAATAAAGTTTAACCTAGATAACAACACAGATTCTCATTAGGACTTAGACTTTAACTTTTTATACCTACCAGCTGTCATGCCTGTGACCCATAAGACAACTGTTAATTTTGGGTAACTCTGAGTTTGCAAGTCCCTCTATGTGAATGGATGAACTAGAGCTACTACAAAATTTCTGTAATCTTTTAACATCAGAATGGCTTTTTTGTTTTTAAACTGACCTGACTGCAGCTTGTCTCAACCCTGTGCATCCCAAATGAGTAGTCATCAGTAAATGTAATTGTGTCAGAGGTGATTACATCATAGAATGAAGGCCAACCTGAAAAATAAAGAAGGGACAAGAAATGAATCACGAAGGATTTGAGGGTTAAAGAAGCTTCTGACAGTTTTAATCACAAATGTGATTCTTAGGCATTTACTATACTCTGGATGAGCACACTGAACAGGCAAAGTAAAGCAGTAAGTTTTCATATTATGAAATAGTGTATTATTTATTCTTGTCTAGGGAAATAGTCCTGTAAAATCATAAAATCTGTGAACCCTCTAGAGAATTATAAGGAACTTCATTCAATACTGTCATTTTAGAATTCTCACTCTTGAAGAATCTAAACAAGACATAGAAAGTTAATAGGCTTCCAAAACAGAGACATTCTTATCAAAGTGAAAGAAAAGGGTTTTCTCAAGCACTTCATTAATTTTCCATCACCTACCACCTTTAAAAAACAAGATTTCTGGTGTAACATATACACATGTATGTGCACACGGGGGATGACTAGAAATGCATGTCATTCTAGCATGTTCTACATGCGAAAATGTCAAGGACCAACATTTCTCCAGCAAGAGCTAATTGGGAACTGTTGTTTTTCTCTTCTATCAAAAAATAAAAAACATTATATCCATTAACTGCAACTTTGACATAAACTGGGTTTATACAATACAAAAAAAAAGCTGAAAAGACAATGTAAATAACATGCTTCACATTTTCCATTCACCTTCACCATTTTTTTCTACAGAGATTCTCATGGGAAAGTTAGTATAGCTATCCTATACAAAAACTAATGGAAACACCGCATTCCTTCTCAGTCATGTAAAGCTAATGATTTAAGAATACAGCCTAAAATGTATCTGCAAAATATATCAGATGAAGAGATATAGGATTCTATAAAATCACTGAAGATGAAGACCAAAATGCCAGATTGTAGACAGCTGCAACTAGAGATTTCTCCATTCCTGCCACCTTGGTGGAAAACAGCCAAGGAAAAGCAGCCCTATATTTCCCAGGAGAATAGCGGGTCCCCAATAGGGGACCAGTCTTCTGATTGCTCCTGTTATCTGTTGCTATAAAGCAACAACAGGGCTTGGAAGAATGGCTTTATCATGCAAACATGTTGAAAGTAAACTTGTTCAGTGTTAAACAAACTTTCTAAGAAGTCTTTATCATACATAAGCAACAAACTTCATTAATCAATATGAATATACTGAGGAAATATCCTTCTTATGAAAAAAAAAGTTGCATTGCACAAATGCTTCAGATAAGTTGCTTTCCAATTTTGATATTAATAATCAATTACTCATTGTCTGTGCAGATTTTTCCTCTTGAGTTTTGCTCCAAGCCTTAAAAAAAATTACTATCTCATTCTTATGCTCTGAAGTCAGCTGAAAACTCAAAAAAAAAAAAAGATAAAGTCTCCTTCCAGTCAAGCTTCTGGTGACTATATAAAGACTTCCACGTAGCTATCTGGGCAATAACTCAGATACAGTTTGCCTTCTTCTGTATATATATTTCTTTCTTCTATTAATAAATTATGGATTACTACACAGTTAAAAAGTCTAGGCAATGAATCTCCACTGTAAGCTCCCATTATTATTTGGAACTTCATTCTTGGCTATTTTTCTATTCTAGTTAATTATGTTAGCCATAATGGGCTACTATCATTCATTGTTACAGTACTGCTGGTGAGAAAGTATTTTATATCCTTACAAGATCAAGCTTTTCATAGGCTTATAGTGCAAGATCAAGGCTGTTAGATGCGGCTTTAGTTTCAATTCCTTCTCCAAGAAACTCAAAAATTTAATGCCAGTATATTTTTTTTAGAATCAAGTGAAGTATTTTTATGCAAACACACTTCTAGTGCCAAGGATTAGTATCTTATAACTTTTATTCACCAGACACCATTTTCATTTTCTCACAGGCAACACCTGTAATACATTGCAAAACATTCTTTTTAATAACAAAATGTTTTCTTTTGAAAAGTTGTATCTACCTGATGTTCATTTCAGATTTCTTAGTATTTCAGAAAGTTTTTCCCATTGTCACTGCTGACATGTACATTCAATGAACTGCCTACTTCACATCAAATCTCAGCAAATTATTTGGGCTAGTCCAATGTGAAGGGAAAAAAGCAACATTTTATGTACTGGTATTTGGCACTATCCCATTGCTATATATTCCTATGATGAGGTAGCATTTTCTTTATTTCAATATTAAATATGTTGTCTTTCTTACATTATCATCCATTACAGCCTTTTAAAAGCCAACGTGCACTGGGGTGGTATCCCAGCGGCACTCCTGCTGCCAGGAGAGGAAGCAGGAGGCTAGCAGAATGGCAGCTGCACATGGCCTTTAAGGCCAAGTTTCATCTGCAGGAAGCCAGCATGGGCCCTGCTGATCTCAGTTGCCCAATCAGCTCATGACTTAAGAATGGATCCAGGAGTTCAGCTCAGTCATGCTTTCCAAGTTCTAGCAAAGCTCAAGCAAATTTTGAATATTTATTTATTTATTTGTCAAATTTATCACCGCCCATCTCCCCCTCAAGGAGGGACTCTGGGGGCTTTACATTAAAAAACAATTAACCACAATGTAATATAAATACTATGCAATAATATAATATAAATGAACAGTAAAAAATAAAATATAAATATACTAAAATGTAATAGAATCCAGGTGTCAAAGTTCTCTCTCAATCCGTAAGCAAAACAGGGCAATTCTAGGGAGCTAGCCATCCCCAGGAGGAGCTGTTCTCCTTCCTACCCCAGGCATGATGACAAAACCAGGTTTTTAAGTTTTTGCGAAAGTCCAGGAGTGAAGGGGCCTGTTTCAACTCTGCAGGGAAAATGTTCCAAAGGGCAGGAGCTGCTGCAGAGAAGGCATGCTTCCACGAACCCACCAGATGGAACTCTCTAGCAGATGGGATCCATAGCATGCCCTCTCTGCATGCCTGGGTGGGACAAGTTGATGTAATGGGGATGAGACGGTCCCTCAGGTAGCCTGCCCCCATGCCATGTAGGACTTTAAAGGTCATAACCAACACCTTGAATTGGACCAGGAAGCAAACTGGAACCCTGTGCAGCTTGTGCAGTAAAGGTGTTACGTGTGCCACCCTTGGGGCACCAAGAATTACCCACGCGGCTGCGTTCTGGACCAGCTGTAGCTGTAGAACATTAAGTACAGAACATAATCTGTCCTAATTTTTTGAATAGATGTTATCATTATATGATGTTATCATTATATTATATATATATATCCATCCCATAAAATCAGAGTAGTTTATAGTATTTCATCCTAAAGTGTTCTATTCCTGAAAGACTCCGACAATCAAATTGTTTGGGATATTTTAGAAAAGCCAAGAAAAATGAAAATGACAGAGCAAAAATAACATCTATTTAAAAAGAAAAGAAAAAACCTGTCCAAAATGCCAAAGATAATGCCTTTTGCTCTCTTTTTTTTTGACATTTGAAAAATGCCTACATTTTTTATTTTATGCTTACAGTAAAAGGTGTTACATAATTCAGTGGGATAATGGGTAATAGCATGATTGGAAGAGGGCAGCCAGAGACAGATCAATCTTCACCCTGTACTGGTAGCACATGCTGTCAATAGCTACCATCAGAAAAAGTGCTGTGAAATAATCCCTTTATTAAGGAGAAGAAAACTGCTGAGAATTAAGGGGGATTCAAGGAAAGCTAAATAAGAAGTAAAGCAAAGTATTCTTTGTCCCTGGAATTGTACTGGGGGAGAAACAATCTGCATCCATTTTAGCTGTATTTCTGAATCTTAATTTTTAATGAGAAGTTCCATTTTCCCTCTTTCTCTCTTTCTCCCTCTCCTATCTCACCCTCTTTTTGGTAACTATAGTTCTTTCTCCTTTTCTTTATGAATATTTAGAAATTGTATTAAAAAAAACAGTTTGCCCAGGTTGTTAGTTCAGTTTTCCAAAACACAAAACTTGTTTTAAAATGCAATTAAAAGTCACTTTAAAATGAGAGGATTTACATGTGGCTTGCTCAGATAAGTAAGGCTGACAACAGCAACAAGGACACCCCTGAAGGATGAAAAATTGTTCTTTTTATTTACCAGAGTTTAACAATACTAATTAAGCTATCAACAAGATAGTAGCTTTAATAAACTTTAATAAATTTAATACAATAAAATTTAATAAATTTTGCAAAACTTTAATAGAATTAGCAGTAGCTAATAGGATTATGTTCATTCCAACATACTAACACGCTATTCATAATCTCACCAGTTAAAATTTTGTGGTTAATTATCTATCTTTGTATTTGAGGCAAGCTATTGAACCTGCTTCATTCTAGCTAATGTATTGCTTTATCTCCTATGTTACTTTAGATCACAGAGAATGTTTGTGAAAATAGATCTTCTAAAACATAAGTTAGCTATAGATCTTCAGCATCAAAGGAGGTGAATGGCATTGGGTAGCAGTACAACCTTAAGCTATAATTTTGAAGTGCCATTTAAAAATGTTTCAGATAGTTTTAGAAATTTACTGGTGACCTAGTAACCTCAATCCTAAAGCATTTGATCTTGAATAATATTTTTGTTGCTATCCCAAAATGTAGTTCAATAAAACATCTCACATAACTGCCCAAGTTACTGTCTCGCTTCAGGATGCTATAAAAGTGTAGTTTGTATAATTAAGATTGTTCCTAGTAAAATAATGTCTCTATAGGCCGCTCTGCAGTTATTAAAGTCTATGCTTATACAACTTTATCAGCAAAGTATGGTATTGACTCCACACATCAGACAAATTAATTTTTATCATTCAAGTAAAATCAAAGAAAAACCTAATCCTGTAAGGAAAGTATTTATTAACATGAATGCAATATTTTTCCTTTTTTTAAACTACTGCAATTATTCTATGTAGTGACTAGGAATAGGTTCTAGCCAAAATTAAGCATTATTCTTATTGATTCATTTAAAAATAACAAACATGTAATTTATTGGTTTAAATCAGTGGATCTCAAACTGCAGGATTAACAAAATACTCAGAGACAAGCAATTTCTCAATATTAAGTGTATTAAAATAATTTCAACATGTTTAATTTGAACATTTTCAGTTGTCGTTACCCAGGTCAGTTCTAGGTAAAAATCACTTCCTTTCTGTAAGTAGAAATGGTGTTTATGTTTGTTACTTCCGTCTGCTTGAATACTGCCAAATTCTCCATCTTTTTTTTTTTAACCTGTTCAATTGTGTCCAATTTTCGTAGACTGCCTGGACAAGTCCCTGCAGTTTTCTTGGCAAAGTTTTTCAGAAGTGGTTTGCCATTGCCTCCTTCCTAGGGCTGAGAGAAAGTGACTGGCCCACATCCACCCAGCTGGCTTTGTGCCTAAGGCAGGACTAGAATTCACAGTCTCCCAGTTTCTAGCCTGATGCCCTAACCACTACACCAAACTGGCTCTCATACTTCAATTACACGTAGCTTCCATTAATATTGGTAAAAAAGTGGTCTTTTCATGCCAAATATATAGCAAGAGTCACTTGCTGAGATGGGCGGCTATAGAAATCAAATAAATAAATAAGAAACATCTCAGCAATTCAGTAAGTTCAATACACGTGACAAATCTCTCCAGTTTCAGTAACAACATTGGCACACCTTGGTAGTGAAATAAGCAGAATTTTTCTCAGTAAATAAAATACATGTTACACTAAATCTATACTGAAGAATATCTCATAGAATTAATGATATCTTGAATACACAAACTCTCCTGTTTAACTCAGTGAAAAAAGAAAAAAAACCCTCTCTATAAGATGCCTAGATTCTAATATCATTTCAGTCCCTTAGGACGGAATCTAGGGATGTAAAATCAGCGGGCTTCACTAAGGAACAGCTATCCTCACTCTTAAAAGGCAGACTGGCTTTTTGCCCCATTTATTCAACATTTACAAATCGTTTCTAAAACGATTTCTTGAGGCTGAGAAGAATCGTCTTTTTGTAACTGTTTATTTCCTCTAAGTAAAGGTAAAGGTAAAGGTTTCCCTTGACATTAAGTCCAGTCGTGTCCAACTCTAGGGGGTGGTGCTCATCTCCGTTTCAAAGCCGAAGAGCCAGCGTTTGTCCGTAGACACTTCCGTGGTCATGTGGCCGGCATGACTAAACGGAACACCGTTACCTGCCCGCCGAAGCGGTACCTATTAATCTACTCACATTTGCATGTTTTCAAACTGCTAGGTTGGCAGGAGCTGGGACTAGCAACGGGAGCTCACCCCATCACACGGATTCGAACTGCCAACCTTCCAATTGGCAAGCTCAGCAGCTCAGCGGTTTAACCCACAGTGCCACCGCGTCCCTTTATTTCCTCTAACTAGTCTTTAAATCTGAGCTTAGTTTTTAAGGCAGGGACGGGGAACAACCACAGACAGCTCTAATATTCAGAAATATTTTAGGAGGCACAGGTTTTCCACCCTTATCAGAGGAATGAGGAAAAGTAAAATGTACCAATTAGCTTCTCTTATGTAGGGGCAGCCTCTAACATGAAATAAAGGGTTCCAAAAAGAAATCAGCACCTACAGTGCTAATTTCTAACTCTCACTGTGGACATATTCATCACACCAAGTTGAATAATGTATGCAGCATCACCTGGAAGCCTATTATGCTTCTGAAAACCTAAATTATCATGGAATGCCTCCATCTGGTGGTAACAGCTTACAACTCTAAATGGAATCTAACAAATGTTCTATAAAAAGGCTGATGTTCCATATCTGTGCTCCTGTCTCCCCCTGGTGACAGGATCCTTCAGAAGATGCAGAATTTTAAAGATAAACTCACGGCTAAAGCTTAAGTCCAGCCAGAGAAAGAATGTTATCAGTTATCCCTGAAGTCATCTAGCTTTGCATAATTCAGATGATTTTTTTAAAATAACCACTTTAAAAAAATGCAGGGCTTTTCCATGACTGAAGCATCATTTACGTGCCACGGGAAAGATTCCCAGAGAACCTACAAAAAATATAACATGGAACTGGAATCTCTGCATAGATTATTTTTTAAAAAATGTAACCATTGATGCACCCAGGCAACTTAAAGTAAAAAAAGCGACTTCTGTTTATTATAGCAATTTAAGTCACCTTTGTAACTTAAACTGTTATAATAAACAGAAGCTGTTTGGATAAAATGAAACAAATGAAAAGAGCCCAGTAACAGAGTTCAAACAATATTGCCATTACTGTGTTCACAGTCTACAACTGCAGTGGAGTTCCTTAACCATGACTGGTGAATAAAGCTGTATTAAAAACTCCCTGCAAATAAACAAACAGGAAGAAAAATTATTCCCTTAATTTGCTGTGGTGGTCTTCTAATTCTTCAGCATAATGGAGCATTAAAAAAAAACAAAACTAAACAAGGTCCTAAGTATGTTAACTAGTTATTCAGTGCAAAAAAAGTTTGTGTTGAATATAATTGCGGCTGCTTATAATTACTATCTGAAATAATTCTGATTCTCACTTCTCCTTTCATCATCCCTTTTCCTCTTATCTCTCCCTCCGTGGATCAGTGTTTATAATCATGTACAAGATTATATTCCTGCATTTCATGAAATAAGTTGCTATCCATTAAAGCTTATGTAGTAATAAGTGTATTACTTTTAAGGTTTCACAAGGTTCTTTTGTTGTGTGTGTGTGAGAGAGAGAGATGAATGATATGGAGGGCCAACTGTAGCTCCAAGTCCTTGCACTATTTGACCACCTCAATGTTCTGGCACCTCATTTTGCCGCTTGTGTAGACAGACCTAAGTGTCTCAAATTATTTGAACACGTTTTCCATAATATGATTTAATTCAGATTTCCTCAACCTAAAGCTCTCCACAGAATTCCCATCATTGTCAACCACCATGGGATGGTGGGAGCTGTAGTTGAACACATCTGGAGGTCATCAGATTTAGGAAGGCTGAACTTCTTGTACCAAGGGTTCATATGTCAGAAGATGTTCCCTAATGTGCTGTTACTGCAGATCACATAGGATTTCCCCCCCCGCCCCAGAAATTACCTATTTGCAGGAATGGGAAACAGTCTCCAATTGGGAGGGGAGGGACGGAAACTATGGTTCTGAGAGTACAATTACAATTTAGATCTATTAAAACACTGCATACATGAAATATAAAGAGAATGATTTTTCACTCCGATACAGCACTAACATTTTAATGCTGATTCTGCTGTTTTGCTCCCAAGACAAAGCACCTCTAGCTTCCTCTGGTGTGTTTTCATAAAATGTAACAACATTCTGAAACTTCTTACACACTACTAACAGATAAACTGAGTCAACAAAGCAGCTCCATCTTGCCAGTTAAAGTTACAATTTGAAGTATACAGTAAATGATTCAAAATATATTTTTAAAAATGTATATATAGCTTCATCAGCTAACACTCATGGATATTCAAATGTATTTCACATCTGACAGTAACAGCTAGGAGGTCTGTCCTTATATACTAGAAATCCACAAGCATAAAATATTTCATTGCAAGAGTAAGAATTGTTTACACGCTCTTGGCACTCATTTCCAAAATTTACATATCAAAAGGCATCATTATCAAAATGTTGCAAAGTTATAAAAGCTGCTTTACAACTTTATAAAGGCTACCTACAGAAAGCTGGACATGGTTGGTGATGCCTTTTTGCCACATCTTTCTTTCCCTGAGCCCACCCACTGGGTGTGTGGGGTCTTGCACATCTGTCAAATTTCTTTGACAACAGCAAAGAAAGAGATAAGGTAGCTCATCACTGCCATATTATATTAAGAAATTTTTGGTGATTTGCTCAGAAACTTCAATAGTAATCTTCTTTAAAAAGTTACAGGCATACATAAACGTATGAATTATAGAATTGAAAGGGTCTATTTATGCCATTAAGTCCAACTCCTTGCTCACTGCAAATTAAAGTATCCAAACTAATGGGCATTTTCCTTCATGTGAACCCATCTAATGAAGGCAAGCTCATAACATCTCCACTGTCAATTGGTTCCACTGTCAAAGTGCTCTTATACCCAATGCCTTTGGGTATCCACATTACTTTCACATACAGTGTATGTTATGTACTGTATGTATGCACAATGTAAGAACTGAAAGCATTTCCACTCCACAATTTACTTATTTATTTGGTAAATTTATATAGCTGCCCATCTCACATACATGACTCTGAGCAGCATACACCGCCCTTAACCCCCAGAAATCACTTCCTCCCCCAACCCATTCTGGCTGATCCCCAAGGTAGTGGATCTCCAGTCTGTCACTCCAATATCCAACATACCCCTGAGAGGGTATCTGAGAATGTATCTCCTTTCACTGGCCTGGCAGGGCTACCCCACTTCACCTTCAAACAAGGGTGATCCCACTGCTACCCTCCACAGCTCTCACCCAGGTAGAGGGCAAACTGCCCTCAGTGGGGAAAGGATCACCCTACCACACACCCCACCAAGAAAAACACTTAATCCATCACAATCCGTCAGGTCTAAAGATGAAAAAAAAAAAAAACCTGGGCAGTAACAAATCCAACTACCAAAATGCTTTAAAAAAAATTTTAAATTAAAAGCAATTTGAAACTAACTCACTAATGTCCTATCTCAAAATGTTCAATGCTTTCTCTAGTTGACCAATAAGAGAGCACAAAGAGCATTATTCTGTTAGTGTCCCTCCAATCCACGTTTTAGTTCACACTGTGTTCATTTGTCTGGGGATTTGCAAAATAATCTGAAAAGTTGATATGTGACAAAGCTGCAAAGCTCTGAAGGCTCTATTTATTCTTCTGCATTTAAAAAGACCTATGAAAGAATAGCATATTGGCATAATGCTATGACAGCTGAACCTCTATGGCAGTATTTCTCAATCTTGGCAACGTTAAGATGTGTGGACTTCAATTCCCAGAATTCCCCATTGAGGTGTCCACACATCTTAACATTGCTAACGTTGAGAAGCACTGCTCTATGGCTTCAACCCAAAAATCAGGGGGTGAGGGTGAGGCATGATAGAGGAAAAAAAGGGCTCAAGGCATGAAAAGCAAGCCCCCCTTTGGGGGGAGATGGGCGGTGGCTAAATTTAATAATAATAAGAAGGAGAAGGAGAAGGAGCAGTCAGCTAAGATTCTTACAGGAAGTTAAAATAGGACAAAAGATAACCTATTTTAAACAAATTTAAAATCATGCTATTATTAATTAACATCTTCATTATAAAAGGTGTTGGTAAACAGGAAACAAAATTTAAAGACAGCAATTTCTTTGAAAATATGCTTGTTAATGATTCTGCTGGTGCATTTCTGAGAACAACTGCTGTCATCTCTTATTTTACCAATATCTGCATTCAGAGGACTTACATTTATACAGTTCCTTAAGTCAAAGGACCTTAAAGATGAAATGTTGAACAGAAATTAAAATACTAATTTAGCATTGGAAACACAGTTAAGTAGAATTCTGTTTCCGACACATTTTTTAGCCTTCCAGATATCAATGTTTTTTTCAAACCATGATTTTATTTGCTTTTTGAAGGGTCATCACCACAGAAAGGAAAGGATACATTGTCTCTCATTTGATCATCGTTCCATGGCTGACACCAAGCAACCTATAAGCTTTTCAGATTCTCACTTTAAGGCTTGCCAGCAAGCAACAAAAAATACATTAGTTTGCTTTTGCTTTACCACAGATCTCTGTGTTTATCTAGTATACGGACATCAGGAAGAAATAAATCAGTGAGGTATAAACATTTTATTCAATGTAAGCCCCACACAAGCATAATGTACACATTCACTCCTGGCCCTGAAAATCCATAACCCCTCTATATTCCACTGGAACAGAATGATAACTCTTCCAGCAAGAACCTGGAAGAACCTTATCTTCTTTGCATAATTTAGAAAACCAAATACAAATTTAGGGATGGACCTAAACACAGCCATGTACTTACATTTAACTATCACAAGAATAATGCTCTGCGGACGATTACAGCGTATTTCTAATTTTCTTGTTCACAGGCCTCAAAACTATTACCAAAAAGTGCAAAACTATTACCAAAAAGTGCAAAACTATTACCAAAAAATGCAACGAACTATGGTTTGTCTTGCTGCTATCAAGCTCCACTAGACTAATGGAACTTACTTCTAAGTAAATACACATAGAATAACTGTAAAAAGTATATTGCTTATTTTATCACTGAAATCTATGGGCAAAAACATGCTCCAATTTATACAGTGCTAATGCCAAATGCTGTTCCCCAAATGTTTTTAAAATAACAGAAAACAGCACATATGCATAGAGAAACCCTCCCCCATATCCGTAAAATTTTGCCTATTTTTCACGATTTCTGTCAAAGCTGATGACTAAGGATACCCACTGCTTTCACTACCAAGAGAGAAATAAACATAAATCTACTCATATTACCAACTTACACCACTGTAAAATATTTCATACTAAGTTATGTTTAGTTACACTTAAGAGGATGCAATAAGTAATAAAACTATAGTAATATAACATGTGCAAGATGTGTGGAACAGTGTATTCTAAACAAGAGGTCATTAGTACAATTCCTGCTAGCCAACAATGACTCGTTGTTTGCTTACAGTAATTCAAATTTTTTCCCCTGAAAGCACTAGATTTCCATAGGAATATCTCTTTCCCCTGTGTCAGATGTTCATGGAACGCCCATTAATCCAATGGTTTTACCATGCCATTCATAATATTAAAAATGCACATTTATTACATGAACATTTAAAAACTTTAAACGGAAAGCATAATTGTTTTTTACGCAGGAATACCAACATGCAGACGAGAACGTCTTTCAGCAAAAGATGTCACTGCTACAAAAGTAATTACCATCATGGTGAAAAATGGGCCATTCTATACATACGTAACAACTATTTGCATGATAACTGTTAAGGGTTTTTTTTCACTTTGAACTCAAATATCCAGGTCAATTCACGTTGTATAGACTGCATTTTCCTCAGTATTTCAATTCTGTACTGTTTCCAGATTCCATGGTTAAAATTAATAAATTGAAGCTTTCATAAGTAACAATGCTAGACTATGCTTTCATTGTAAGAAAATAAACCTGTGTTGAAGTTGTTCATGTTATTTTCACAAAACAGCACTTAGATTTCCTTTCTGCAGAGGATTAATCAGGGAAAAAGAAAATGACTGTTATAGGCTAGCATGCTGAAACAGAGTAATTTACACACACACACACACACACACACACACACACACCTCTTCAAGGAAGAAAGCCTTTTCAATTAAACAAGCTACAGAACTCTAATATTATACCACGAAAATAGAACATGAGAAAAATGTTCTCATAGAAAAAAATTGAAAGAAAAATAGAAAAGAAAAAATAATATAGTAAAGAAAAAGAAAAGAAATATATGAAGAAATGACTTCCCCCTTCATCACAACAAGTATAAACAATTTTAGAAACTTATCACCTTCTCTTAAAATACAACAAATGATCTCTTCTTGCCATATCTCATCTCTTATTAACAAATCCTTAAAGTCTTGTTGTTCAGTCCTGCTCAGCAAAAGTCCATTAAGGGTTACCAGAGATAACAACCTATCTATTTTAACCTTGATCAAATAAATCAACTTTATATTCCTTCCTTTTACTTTTACCAATCTTAATCTTTAATCCCTTCAAATACTATCCTAGAACTTGATTTCTGTTCAATTTTTTCTTTATCCCTTCTCACAAAATCCTTCAAAACTTTAACAGGTCTCTTTTGTAAAGTTACCCAAGTCACTATTCTGGTTTGTTATTTGTATATCCCTTTTAATTATTAAGACATCAGCCAGTTTTGTTTGTATATCCAGTGTAGGATATTTTTCCATATCATTCTTATAGCCTGTCATTTTTAAATCCACTTCAAATCAGTCTCAGTCTTGTCCAGTAAAACTTGTTCCTCTTCCATAACATCTTTTAAACCCAGTCTATCTATAACGACAGAACGTCTTAATATTAACTTCTGGGTCTGTTGTTCACAAAGATCCTTCAATGTGTGGCTAATGTGGGGCCACAAAGCAATTTTCTAAATAAAAATGCTATGATCTGAAGCTTACTTGTAATGTATACTTATTTTTATACTTTTAAAGTTTTTTTTAAAAAATACAAAATCTACTGGAGCAAGGAACTAGGGAGAAGCCCCTGAGCAAAGATGGTGCCTTTGGGTACCACACTATCTT
The DNA here is from genome assembly GCF_035149785.1 of Candoia aspera. Lineage (NCBI taxonomy): Eukaryota > Metazoa > Chordata > Lepidosauria > Squamata > Candoiidae > Candoia > Candoia aspera. The sequence goes on from NC_086159.1 coordinate 47,584,763, forward strand.
CCTCTGATGCCACAAATGCCTTTTAAACTTAACATGAGACCTGTAAGCTGAACCATAATCATGCTCTTTTCTGCCCTTACAGAACGTCCACATGCAGAACTCTTTATTATCTAAGAATGGTAGATCGAAAGTACCTTTAACTAATTTGCCAGAGTGATGCATCCCCTAGATATATACAGATTTAACTACTATAACACATTCTTTCTGAAATGTTCCTAAAGATCCTTTGGTTAATGCTGGGTGGAACTCCCTTCCATAACTGACTTCCTTAATTATTACTTTAAAATAAATAATGGCTTTAAATTCTTTTATTATAAAGCTTTTTTTAAAAAAGGATGGACTGTTCAAATCTATTTTTAATTAAATAAAGTTGCTATTATTTATTTTCAAGATGCAATTCTAGCCATTGCTATTATTTATTTTTTGTTCAGCTTTTTAGTTGTTAATATAATTGTAGTCTGTCTTTTAAGGTGTGTTGTGGTTTTACTTGTAAATCTACTATATTCTGAAAAAGACTTTTTATTCAGAAATCCAGTTTAAAAATCTTAAATTCAAATAATTACACAAGTAATTTTGAAAACTGTTTTAAACATGAAAGCCTATGCTATGGAAACAAACTGCAGTTAGATTATTTTTACATCATTTCAATTTAAGAAAGTTAGTCTGTTTGTTATAATGATTATTTTTCTATACTGAGTTTAATGGACTTCTTCAATGTTCCACTTTTTATTACTGGAAACATCAATATATAAATATAAAAGAAATTTATACTTCAGTCAACTACCTAGAGAGAATTCTATAGACTTTTCTGATATGACTGTGTGCATAGACATTACTATGAGCAGCTAGTGACAAATAGTTTCTTTCCTTATGTATGAGCTACTTAGACTTCTTGTTCATGAAATATTCTTTTCCTCTAGAAACATATACAAGTAGTCCTCGCTTACCCATCCTTTCAGTGACCGCTTGAAATTGTAACACCACCAAACCAGTGGTACGTACAACCAATCCTTGAAGTTCCAGTCGTTGCAGTGCCTCCAAGTCATGTGATTGCAATTCAGGTGCTTGGTAACTTATGACAGTTGCAGCATCCTGCATTCACATGATTGCCATTTGCAACCTTCTCTTCCAACTTCCCATAAGCAAAGTCAATGGGGAAACCAGCAGGGAAGGTCGCAAGTTGCTCTGGTAAGTACCTCCCCACCAACCTCCCAGCCTCCCTGTGCACTGTGCTGCACCCTCCTTCCCTTGGCTCCCTGCTCTCACACGGACCTGCACCCTTGTTCCCTCAGCCTTCCTGAGCTCATGCCACACCACACCACAGCACCCCCAACCCCTAACTTGCATGCAGCCTGTGCAGGGCCTCCCCGGGCCTCCCCCCACACCTCCCACACTCCTTACCTGGGACTCATGCATTATGACCCATGTGTCTTGGGGTTTTGATGGCAACCGGGACTGCCTCGATTGCCATTGCTAAGCGATGTGGTTGCCTGTCATCATGCTTTACAATTGACAGTCATAACCCAAGGATTCCAGTTGCAATTGCTGTCGTAACTTGAGGACTACTTTTTGATTAGCCTGTATTCTTAAAGTTCACTTCTCTCAGCCTCATATCACTCAAAAGCTGATGCAGAACTGACATGGTTTCCCCAAAGTCACCATAATTAAAAGAATAAAATTAAATAATGATTTGGATATGAAAGGAACAAAAAATTCTACTCACATTAAACCCATTACAGCATTCTGAAACTAGAGATTTAAAATTGGCCTATTCCAAATATAGAGTTAAGGCTAAACATTAACTGATAAATTTGTTTTTTGAAATATGGAAACAGCATGTTCTACATAAAATTTTGAACATACCTGAATTGGAGTCAAACTTTGTTTCAGATCTAAAACAAAACAAAAGGAAGATATGGTTGACATAGTGTTTAACTATAAAAAGCTATTTAGGTGAAGAAAACTCATAAGCAGCAATCTTTGTTAATGCACCTTGCTTATGAACACATTCGATCCAAATGTATCCTTAGTTTTATTCTAGAGACATTAGTGACAAACATTTTCATTTACAAGATTGGTAAAAGCAGCAAGAAACACCCAACTTAAAAATACAAGTCAGAATTACAAACAGTGCATTTGAAATATTTTTAAAAGTGTACTATTATATTATACTTCTGATGAGCATTCCTTAGGAGAACATCATAACAAAAAAAAGTTATTTTATTTAGTTTCTTCCAACCCATTCTGAACAAAAGTTTATTTCCTGTCAGATAGTTGGACGTTCACCCTTGTGAATTTTTATTGAATAAAAAAATACATATGTAAAACATTGTTAAATATTGTCTCCTGTAGTATTTTAAGCTTATCACCAAAAGGCTATACATTTAATAATGAGGAAGAGGGAGAAAGAGGGAAATTAGCCTTTGTGAGAACATCGTGTTTCAGATATAGGTGAATAACAGTCCTAAATTCAGAAGCCTTTGAAGCTCTCAAATCAGCTATGGGAAAACGTAAGTTGGGTAATTACTTTCAAGATGCTACTGAAGTGCTGCCAAGCAGAACTAACCCAGTGACAAGGCCTATCTGAACAAACGGCAATAAGAAGCATTGTCTAGATCTAGTTCTCAAACCAATTAGTGGGCATGCTCCAGCCAGATTTATATCACATAATAAAAACCATTGGGGTATGCCTGTATATGGGAGGGAAAAGGAGAACAAATTATCATTTTATCGTTAGAGCTTCTAAGCAAAACACAAGAGTTGACCAGCAAGAGCATGCATTAAAATGTTACTTCATGTGGGAGTTTTCCTTTTTTAATTTTTTTTAGAAAACTTTATTAAAGCATTTCCAAAATATACATAAAAACTAAAAAGATTAAAAAGAAGCCTACAAAGAAAAAGAAACAGAACTAAAAAGGTGTGAAAAAGCACAAAAACAAACGATTACGAAGTGACTTCTGACTTTCTACAACAAAGATATACATAAATCAATATCAATCTCTTACTCTAATTCAAATTATAGTAAATATTATTTCTACAGAGCATTTAAATTCTCATTATTACATTCCCTTCTAAAACAAAATTACCTCCCAATTAAAGAAAAACATATAAAACCCTTCAAACATAATTTGGAACCTGATACAGTAACAAACACTTTCCTTCTTCACTATAATTTGCTCCTATCTGCCAACTAAACTAACAGTAACCAAAAATATAAAAATTATCCAAACAGCATAAACATTTACCCAAACCCTTAAAAAACCATCCTGATAACCACATTAAAACAATAACCTAGGCATTTACCAAAAATGTAAGAATTTTCAAAACAGCATAGCCATTTATCCAAACCTTTAAGGAACCATCCTGATCAACACTTTTAGACAATTATCCCACATCAAAGTAAACCAAGGCATTTACATGTCTCAGGATTATGTACAGAGCTTTCTTCTTGTCAATTTCAGATTCTACAACCTGCTTTAAAAAGCCCAAATATTTGTCCAAAATCTTCCAGCCTCTACAGTTTAATTCTCTTTCTCGATCATGGTGTGGTGGCAACACAGTCTTCCTATTTTCAACTTTCAACAACTCAATTTTCCTTTGACTATTTAAACGTAAGTCACCAATTCTCATCTTTTTCTTTGGAGAAACCACTTTACTCTTAAGGTAGCTTTCAGCCTTACCAGTTTCTCTCGATTCTTGTGACAATTTGGACTCCACAAATTCTGAGAAATGCTCCAAGACTTGAATAACAGCATTGAAAAGATCTTTAAATATCAAATTAATTTTCTCCATATTTCTTAACAGTAGGAAGATTGTGGTGCCCTCTAGTGCCTCAGGAAGGTAAAGTCATTAACGCTGTAACTGAACACTCTCTCCAGCCTTTTTATCTCCAGTGTAGCCAATCAGGAAAATGAAAAGTAATAACAAAAAGCATTCTCACAGGAAAGTGAAAGCAAGTAGATCAGAACTCCAATCCACAGATTCAATGAAAAAGAGAAAGTTTTATATTCCTCAAAAATCACCTTAATTAAAAAAAAAACCCAAAATTCTTTAAATCTCAATTTAACAAATTATATATAAAAAGTCAAATTACCAAGTTAATAATTTTCAAAAATAATGAGAGTCACCAAGAGATTCCACATTTCTTTGTTGTAGAAAGCCTCTCTTTGGTAAAATTCAAACAAAAAACTTTAGTGCTATAGAAATGGGGCAGGCAGCTTTAAGGTCCATTTTGGCTCCAAAGTAGCTGGGGAAGATGACACCCCGCCTCCCAGCTGATTGCTTACCAGTCAATTGCAAAACACTGTTTTGTGGTCTTCTGGCTGTGACCAGCCATCTGGAGAACACATGGGGTGACTCCTGGGGTTCTCCTTAATCTGGAGAACGCTTCTGGGCTCCAAGGAAGCCTGCCTGAGCCCAAGAAAAAAAAGCCACTCTAACAGGTCAGTTCGCAGACAGCGGAAAAAAACAGCTCAAGCTGCCATTGTCCCCACCGGAAGTCCAGTATGGGCATGTTCAAAGGAAAGGCTCCCAAAGTCACTTGGAAATGTCAGATTCCTTCAACTAAAAGAATATATTTAACGTGATTGTACAGAAAAACAAAATTATACAAAGCTAGAAATCTATCAAGAATCATCATTTCAACCTAACTAGAATACATTATTAGATGGTTATGGAAAGAATCAGAAAGCCTAGAAAATTGGGAATGGGGTAAAGGAAGAGGTTACATAAAGAAAGGCTTACTTGTTCTGTAACAACATTCCACAATACAGGTAGTCCTTGATTAATGACTACAATTGGGACCGGAATCTGATGTTGGGCAAATTTGTCATTAAGCAAGACACCCACGTGATTACTTTGCTCAACGACTGCAATCCCAGCACTCCCAGTTTTAGTCATTAAGCGATCTCTCATTAAGGGGATGGAATGAAAGAGCTGCTTGCCAAAGGGTTTCCCCACCCCTCTGTGCAAACCCATTGGCAGACTGAAGGAACGAAGCTCAAATCCTGAAGATCTCTGCTTCATCCTTGAGCCCTACCAAGGATTTCTCCTCATGTACAGAAGGGAGGGAAACCCTTCAGCAGGCTGAAGGAATGAAGCAGAGATCTTCAGGATTTGAGCTTCATTCTTGCAGCTCCATGAAAGGCTTCCCCTTCCCTCCATCCCTTCCACTTGCAAACTTCCCTGCCGGCTTCCCTACTGAGTTTCTGGGGAAGCTGGCAGACAAGATTGCAAATGGTGATCACATCACAATCGTAAATGTGATCTGGTTGTTAAGTGCCCGAAATAACGTCATGTGGTCTTGGGGGTGGGGCACAATGTTTCACGGTGGCTGGAAGTCTTTATGGGCTAAGCTAGCAACACACTTTAATAATGCTAAACACAGGAATACAGCAACACAAAATCAATAGCCATGACAACTGAATACACCTCGTAGGCTGCAGGGCCTGGTAGCGTTACCATGTTGCCATAAATGTAACACACATATTAGCATGGTAGGGGTGCATTTTGAATTCAAACCATGTATTGCTTTCTCAAGAATCTGTCAGCAATCCTCTCTAGCAAAATCCAGATTCCCAACCTTTCTCATAAACTAGGTAGTTTGACTGAAATCAAGTTAATTTATGTAATTTCCCTTTGTATATATATCTCACATTTCTAAACACAGTATGCACCCTGATTGCTGTATGGATCAATACGCTCGAGAATAACAACTTAATACAGATTTCAAGGCTATTTTAGGAGGTGATTTTGTTGACCTGTTTTGATTTTCATCGGTCATATTCCAAAAATGCAGTTAATGGGAGGGTTTAATGGGGATAAAATCAACCTAACTCAACATGGTAGCCAAGAGATGTGCTGAGACTACAACTCCCAGAATCCCCAGCAAAGGCTATACAGCTTGAGAATTCCTATAGGAATAGAAGTGAATGTGGAAAATGATATGGAGATTAGAAAAGACATTCAGAATCTGATTCGAGGGAGAAGTAATTACCTATCGTTACTTAATTATTTGCTTTTCAAACAGCTAATTACAGAAATTCAGTGTGCTATTTAATGGCAAAGGAACAAAAATAAATTATCTTCTAACTCATCTATTGCAAAAGGGTATGAATATTATTGTTTTATGAATACTGGACAAAATGATGTCCCTAGTGGCAGGGTTCAATTCTTTCTTATGTATTTGCTCCCTTTCCTCCAAGGGTCCAATGCAGCCTATGGGGATCTCCTTTCATTTTATCATCACAACTGCAACTCTCTGAGATAGGTTAGGCTATGAGAGATTCATAGAATCATAGGGTTGGAAGGGACCTTGGAGGTCTTCTAGTCCAACCCCCTGCTCAAGGCAGGAATCCTCATACCATCTCGGGCAAATGGTTGTCCAATCTTTTCTTAAAAACTTCCAGCAATGGAACACCCACAATTCCAGGAGGCAAGCCATTCCACTGCTTAACAGCTCTCACTGTCAGGAAATTCCTCCTTATTTCAGTTGGATCTCCTTCTGATGAACTTCCACCCATGGATTCTTGTCCTACCCTCAGGTGCTATGGAGAATAAGTAAATGCCCTCTTCCCTGTGGCAGCCCTTCAACTATTAGAAGACTGCTACATGTGCCCCTTCAGTCTTCTTTTCAGTAAATAGGTAAATGTACCTAGTTCCTTTAGCTGTTCTTCATCAGATTTAGCCTCCAGACCCCTTATCCTTTTCGTTGCTCTTCTCTGCACTCTTTCTAGGGCCTCAGCGTATTTTTTGTATTGTGGTGACCAGAATTGGATGCAGTATTCCAGCCATGACCTCACCACTGTGGTATAGAGCAGTACTATCACTTCCTGTGATCTTGATACTAACCCTCTGTTGATGCAGCCCAGAACTGTGTTGGCTTTTTTGGCAGCTGCAGCACATTGCTGACTCTTAAGCGGTGGTCCACCAGGACACCTAGTTCCCTCTCATAGGCATTACTGTTGATCCAGGTACTGCCTATCTTGTACTTGTGCATCTGTTTTTTCCTGCCTAGGTGTAGGACCTTATATTTCTCGCCATTGAACTTAATGTTGTTGGATAGGGCCCAAAGCTCAAGTCTGTCAGATTCTTCTGAATCTTGAATCTATCTTCTGAAGTGTTAGCAATTTCCCCCCAGCTTTGTGTCATCCGCATATTTGATGAACGCCTCTTCAATCCCCTCATCTAGGTCATTTATGAAGATGTTGAAGAGCCCAGGGCTAATATTTTTGATGATTTGTGCTCCCTTTCATTCTTTCCCACCCTCCCATATCAAACTGGTTATAATAAACGTAGATCAGAATATACTATACTACAAACCTGGAATGTATTGTACATTGCATCCTCTATTCCTTTATATTCTTTATACAGAATTATATCCTTTAATGTACAATTGTTAAATTCTTTTTCAGTCATGGACCACTAATGCCACACAGATCTCTGAATGTAATATTTCACCACCATAAAAAAGATCATGTAGCATCATCTGCCTTACCTCTGAAGACAGGAGCACCTAGTCTAGGCTTTAAAAGATAGTTTAAGAAGCAAAGACTCTGCACAAATTAAGAGCTTCTTTTTCAACAGTAAGTGTACTCCTATTAAGTGTCTAACTACAACAAAAACAACAATATGAAGTGCAAATAAGTATCAAGAGTTGCAAGAGACACTATTATTAGTTATCTGAAGACAATTAACATGATGTGATGAGTTGATGTATCAGATGTCTGGCATGCATCAAATAGATATTCTTAATAATGTTTGGTGACTGAAAACATTTATTTTATATCCTGCCATCATCATCATCATTTATAAATAACTCAAGGCGGTGAACATACCAAATACTCCTTCCTCCTCCTATTTTCCCCACAACAGCAACCCTGTGAGGTGAGTTGGGGTGAGAGAGTGACTGGCCCAAGGTCACCCAGCTGGCTTTCATGCCTAAGGTGGGACTAGAAGTCAGAGTCTCCTGGTTTCTAGCCCATTGACTTAACCACCATACCAAACTGCCTCTCTGGTCAATTTTATCTGGTTCATTTTAACTTCACTGAATATTCACTGAATATTACTGAAAATTAGAACATAGGGAACATGAGGGGTTATTTTTCCTGGAATAAGGAAATGAAATGAAGGTTGATACTGAGGTTCAACAACCATTTTTTTTTAAAAAAATAATCTATATTGGTTTTAAGTATATACCAAGCCTCTTCTAGTTCTTTCTTCTGAATAACTAAAATCCTGTGTTCCTTGATCTTACACACTGCATTTTAATGAAACAACATAAAGCAAAACTATTAAAGATGAAGTACATTCTTGTTAATGGTGAGGACTTTTCTTACCTTCTCAAGGAAACATATTGGTGCAAAGGATCATGATAACATTGTAATGACAGTGATTATTTAAAAAAACAAAAAGGAGAATAGACTAAAGGACCTAAAGGACCTAACAAAAACAGATTCATTGGTGGGATAATGGATTTTTTAAATTTAATTTTATATTATATTTCTACAATTCCAAAGAATGCATGGATGATCTGGACTTTGTGTGGAGAAAATTGCTGAATGACAGACTATACAACTGGGTTTTCAATTTCACTTTTGTTTATGGTGGCATCACTTCTATCATCCTTGTAAAAACACTCAACATTTTTGTATTTGTATAGCAGCCAAGCAATCCTATAAACAGGCACAGCTACTTTAACGAATCACAGACAGATTCCATGTTCATGCTCCTCTGCATTTTGAAACATCTCATCTAAATCAAATTCAAACCACATTATAGTCCTAGGGCTTCTCCTTGCAGCCATATTAATGTGCATTCCTCCAATCCTTGAGTCAGCAAAAACATATGCCAGCATATTTTGCACTGCTCTGAAACAAGTCTACTAGTCTTCTGAAAGCCCAAGTGATTGGAAGAATGGTAAACCTCTATCCAAAAATAGTCCTGCTGACAAGTCAGTGGAGCAAAGGAGGGATGTGGGTAAAGCTCCCAGCCATCCTCCAGTCTGCCAATCTGCTAGTTGGCAGAATTCTTGTCAGTTTCACCCAGGTCACAAAAAGCCCATATTGATAAGTGCTATAAGGGAATGGCAGTGCTAGAAGTAAATGGCTGTAGTTGGCAGCACTCAGAAATACCCAGTGGAGTTCTTACATTAATGCAGGAGTAAGCAAAATGACACTGCCTCTCTTTCAAATGATCAAACATAGTAGAAAGCAGCATCATACAACCTTTTTGTAGAAGCAGCAGAAAATCTTCAATACAGACATTAGGGAAAGAAGTAGAATACAACTCTTTCTCAGGTTCAATCAACCACTGAACATGTTTAATAACAGATCTAAGGGTCTCCCGGAAGATTGGTATACCAGCAAGATAAGGAGTCCACATGCTGCCTGAACAGTACTTTGCAATGAGCAGGTCAGATATTATATGGTTTTGGTTTCAAAAAGCTTTAACCCTGGAGGTATCAATTCACCTCCTTTGGAATAAAAAAAAATGTTGATATTCTGTGTAGATCTTGATGCCACTTGCTTGATATATTAATGATGGATTCCCTTCATGGAAGACTACTCCTAGGTATTTAAAGAAGAACGCCTGTTCAATCCTATTCCCCTCAATTATCCAAGTTCGTTGTTTTGGTTTCTTGGCAAAAATGATAATTTTAGATTTTTGATCATTTATATCCAGCCTGTTTGGGGTGCAGTAATGGACAATGGTTCTCACAGCATGTTTTAGCACAATATGCGTGCAGTAAATAATTGCAGCATTGTCCATGCAGAGTTATAGCAATCCACAGTCTTACGCACATCTGGGGAGTCCAGAGTTTCACTACAGAGGTTTAATAAAGTGGGACTAAAATGCACCCTTCACACCACTCTCTCAGTGCATACAGCATTGGAGAGCATTTCTTGAGTGTCATATCTCATCTTGAATTAAGTGTCTGATGACAGCTCTTGGATTAAGAAAAGTACCTGCTTGTCAATGTAGGTATCTAGAAGCTTTCTCCATAACAATGTCAGAGAGATGGAATTGAATGCTGCTTTAAAGTTGAGGAAGGCCAATTTGAGGATGTGTTTCTCAATCAAGTGACATGAAGCAAAAACATACTCCACTGTTGAGTGCATAGTTTGGACCCCAAACAGTTCATCCCTGATCAAGCCATCAGATTTAATTAGTCAGTTTTTGATTTAGGTGTTTTGCATGTAATTTACTTATCACTCTCATAAGACTAATAGACCTATAGTTCACTGGATCACTTTTATTGGCTTCCTTGTAAATTAGAACCGTTATTGCCAGTCCCCAGTCTTTGGGGATGATTCCTGGGCAATCAATATCTGTAAAAAGAGAGCCAAGAGGTGCCTGCCATGCACAGTTCAAGTTAAGCAGTTCAGGAAGGATACAGTCACTACAAGAGGCATTTCCCACTTTGAGAGATTCAATTAGTTTGTTGGCTTCAGACAGCAGATTGGTAGCCAGGCATTTTGTGTAGCAAATTCTGGGGCCTCAGTGATATTTGCCTGGATGCGAGGGCAATCTGGCTATGACATCTGTCACCTCACTGATTGCCAGGGCTGATTCTGCTGATCTGGCTGACTAGGCTGGTGTCCCTTTCCTCCCTCATTGCTCCATGTGCATCCCTCCCAAAGCTGCACATTCAGTGGATGAAAAGAACTATCCCTGATAGGAGTGCACCAATCTTCTGTCAAGAGCAGAAACTATCAGAGATAGGCAGTCCTTCAAATAATCAGATCCTATGCCTTGAAAAGCATTACAAATGGTAACCAGCTCTTTGAATTACACCTGGAAGGTAATTAGCATGCAATGCAGCTTTCAAATAGCAGTGCTACATGAGCATATTGTGGCATGTCCATTACTGCCTGCACCAGCACATTCTGGGCCCGCTGTAGCTTCCAAATAGTTTTCAAAGACAGCCTGTTACTTGTATACAGGAAGTTATTTTCAAATAACAGAATAAAAATTATTCAAACACAAATCTTAAGAATTCAAATACAAATACAACAATATAGTAAATTAGTAAGTAATACATTCCAATAGAAGAGAAAATATGTAGGTCAGGGCTGAACTGTGCAGTTCTTGGTGCTCCCTGAGCTTGGTTGTTTGCTTGCAGCCATTTCACTATCCAACTAAATAACATCAACAGTGTGAGTGAGTGTGGGGTTTGCTGCCTGTTTAGTAGCTTGCCTGCTAGTTTAGTGGGGTGAAGTTACCTCCTTGGTGGTTCCTTGATTAGGGTACTGTTTTCTGTCTGATTGTCTGGTATTGATCCCTGCTTATCTGAGGGTTGGCTGCTGTGTTCTAGCCTTTCTGCTTCCTTCCTAGTTTTTTATTGTCTCTTTTGAATGGTGTGTAAACGTGGCTTATCTCTCTGTATCTATTGATGCCTGATTTGTCTGAATGCCAAGCTTCCAGAAATTCCCTAGCATTTTTGGATATGGCTTAATCTAAAAAGCTACTAGTTTACCCATTGAAACTGTGGCTGAGTCTGTTCATGTGTTGTGAAATTAAGGAGTTTTCATCATGTCCTCTGACTGATAGTTGGTGTTCATGGATATGCTCTTCTAGTCTTCAGCCTGTCTGTCCTACATAGTGGCTGTCGCAGTCCTCCCATTGTAGATTGTAAATGACTCCTGTTTTTTCTTCTTGGGCTACTGGGTCTTTTGGTTTGCTTAAGATGTTCTGGAGGACTTTAGTTTGTTTGTGTGCTATGGTGATGCAAAGTGATTGTAGTAGTCTGTTGGTTGTCTCTGAAATGTTTTTGATGTATGGAAGTGTTATACTTTTCATAGGTTGTTCGGGTTGTGCTGTAGTGGATTGAGCAGTCAGGCACTTTTTGATAAAGTTGCATGGGTATCCATTTTGTTGGAAGATAAGTAATACATAACAACGATTAATATAAAACATAAATATTAAGAAGGTAGATGAAAGCAAGCAGAGAAAAACAAATCATTCATATAGGAAAGGCCTGTATGAAGAGGCCTAAAATACATACTACTATGTGCCTCATGGATATCAGGTTATTACAAGGGGATCTGGAATCCATACAACTCCATCATGTCTTGTCTGGTTCTAAAAGGATATATTAGCAGCCAGTACTTTTTTTAGATGGTAAAGAGCTACACTTACTACAGTATTTCATTGCTGAAGGCACAAGGACATCACTAAAACTGGTAAAGTTTTGGTTCCCCTGAAATGTGGGCAGAAGCGCATTATATAAAATAAGAGCAGTATTTTATTGCTTATTTTCGCAAAGTACAGTGGGAAATTGTGCTGCCACAATTTAGCAGTTTGCTGCTAAATGTCAGGGGGGGGGCTACCAAGGCAACAGACAAAAATCTAGGGGCAGCACAAGGTCTTTGCCTATTGCTTGGCCTCACATACACAAAGCTAACAAAGCAGTCAACGGTAAAGCAGTGATAAGTCTCCTTATCCTGGCTTATTATAGCAATTGCCTGCAAAATGTATTAGTGTGGCTCCCAGAATTCCAGGCCAACATTGCTTAAAAGGACAGAATACATCTATCCACTTTATGTCTGGTAACTACCACAAAATGGTCTCCAAACTAGTCAGATGTCACTTTCAGGAACAAAAAGGCACAATTACTTTGCAACTATATTCAGTCTACTTACTTGAATAAAGGACTTCCACAAACAACACATTTGTATACTCCATGAGCTTTGTGATATGTGTATTCTCCTTCAAAGGCACTAGAGCACAAGACAGAAGTAACTATTTAGTACATATACTTACAAACTCATAACTCTATTGTCTTTTGGGTGGGGAAACATTATGCAAAGTGAAAGAACGTAATAAGAAATGGTTAACTAGAAAAATGTATTTTATAGTTTTTGCATATTCTGAGCAGCTTACAACAGATGGGAGCATAAAGGAAAAAAACACATAAAACTTAATAACACTCTGCACATACATACATGGCCACCACTAAACAATCAGCTCAGGTTGAAAGCCTGGTGGAATTCAATTACTGTAATTCATGCAGTCAGGAAAAGTAAAGGAAATGTAGCCAAATCCAGTTACATCCACCACCCCATTCACAATGCCTCTCCACACTTTTCTATTCTTGCAAATCACCCTTGCTTCCACCACGTCTATATACCTCTTCTTACACCATTTTTATTCTTTAAAACATTTGCCTTGCTCTCCATCTAACCTTGTAATCCTCACTCTTCCCCCTCCTCTCCACCTGTTGGCTCTCCTTCATACAGGTAGTCCTCGGTTAATGGCGGTAATAGGAACCAGAAACTCCATTGCTAAGCAATGTGGTTGTAAAGCACAACGTAACATAACTATGCCGACTTATGACAGCAGTTCCGGCAGTTCCAGTTGTGATTATTAGGCAAATCCCAGGTGGTTGTTAGGCACAATGTCACATGATCACCATTTGCAAACTCCTGCTAGCTTCCCTATTGACTTTGCTTGTCAGAAGTCAGCAGGAAAGCTCACAAATGGCACTCACATGACTGCAGGATGCTGCAACCACTGTAATTATGCACTGGTTGCCAAGCACCCGAATGCAATCCCCTGACCATGGGGGCACTGTGACAGCCGCAACTTCAAGGACCAGCTGTAAGTCTCCTCGTCCAGCACCGTTGTAACTTTGAATGGCCGCTGAACAAATGGTCATTAACCAAGGACTACCTGTATATAGGTTTAGCAGTTCAGTCTTCATTATGTTTTTTGTAAAGCTTTATTAATTTTCAAGATATAATTAAAACACAAAATATAGAATATAGAACAGATAGAACACAAGTCTAAAAAAGAAACAAGAGAAACTAAATCAGTGCAAGAATAGACAGAAAAACATAAAGACAGGTGACTTTCAACCTTCTCCAACACAGATATAAAAGTACATAAAAGTTAATCTCTTGCTATTAATTAAGCATTTAGTAACATTATTTCTCTAAAATCAAACCATTTAATCATCAAAACCCAAAATCAGAACTTCATTTTTTTCCATTACAAGCAAATAGTCCAAAAGTGGCTTCCAAATAGAAACAAATCCAGTTACAGTATTTTCTCTTATTAGTGTTGTCAGCTTAGCCATTTGCGCCAGTTCCATTAATTTAATCATCCGATCCTCCATTGAGGGAATTTGTGCATCCATCCATCTTTGAGCATATAAGATTCTTGCTGCTGTTATCATATATAAGCACAGAGTTCCATGTTGCTTCTCAAGGTGTTGGTCCATCAAACCAAAGAGAAACAGCACCAGTTTCAATTGTAAGTCCACTTTAAGAATCTTTTGAATAATAATACATATTTCTTAGCTTTTCCACAAGTCCACCATAAATGATAGAAAGTTTCTTCATCTTGTAAACATTTCCAACAAACATTTGATACCCCATTATACATTTTGGACAACTTATCAGGAGTAAAATACCAACGGTACATCATTTTATAAAAATTCTCTTTCAAATTATAATTCAGAGTAAATTTCATACATTTGTTCCACATATTCTCCCATTGTTCAAGCATAATATTATACCCAAAATTCTTAGCCCATTTAATCATACAATCTTATGAATTTAGAAGATAAACATATTCATCTTCTAAATTCAATTGCAACATTTTATACATTTTCTTAATAAGATGCTCATCATTTGTACAAAATTCCATTTCAAATTGTGTTTTTTCATGAACAAAATTATATACTTTCTTATCCAAATTAAACTGTTCTGAAAATTGTGCGTAATTAAACCAGTGACAAATATGACCTTCCAATTCTAGTTGTTCCTTTGTTTTACGTTTAGGTATCCCTTCTTCAAAATTCTTCATATCTCAACCAGCTTGGTTTGCCTGCCATCTCTTTTCTAAGAAAAGCTTCTTGAGGGGACAACCACATAGGGACATTAGGAAACAATACTGGTTTATGTTTATTCCAAACCCTCAGTATGGCACACCTAACAAAATTTTTAAAATCTTTATTAACTTTAACTTTATCATACCACAAGTAGGCGTGCCATCCAAATTGGAGATCATGTCCTTCTAATTCCAATAATTTCATTTCCTTCACGGTCACCCAATCCTTCATCCATAGCAAACAGCAGGCACCAAAAACAATTTCAAATCAGGCAAACCTAGACCTCCTTGTTCTTTGGCATCTTGTAAAAAATTATACATAATTATTGGTTTCTTCCCTTGCCAAATAAACTTAGAGATATCTTTCTGCCATTGTTTAAATGGTAGATCTGTTGTCAAAATTGATATTGTCTAAAACAAAAACAACATTCTAGGCAAAACATTCATCTTAATCACAGATATCTGACCCATCATTGACAGTTGTAATTTTTCCTACCTTAACAAGTCTTTCTTAACATCGCTCCACAATTTAACATAGTTATTCTGAAACAACATACAATTTGTGTTTGATAATGTCACCCTCAAGTATCTGACCTATTTTTTCAATTATAAAACCAGTCTTACCCATCAACATTTCTTGATTGTGTGTAGTCATATTCTTGATCAACATCTTTGTTTTTTGCTTACTTTAAGTCCAGCTAATGACCCAAATTCCTTTAATTTCTTCATCAAATGTTCAACAACATTCAAAGGGTCTTGTAATATTAAAACTAAATCATCAGCAAAGGCTCTCAGTTTGAAGACCTCTTTCTTTATCTTCACTATATTTGATTGTCTTGTCTAATGTTTCTATTCAGAGCTTCCAAAACTAGGATAAAGAGTAAAGGTGACAAAGGACACCCTTGCCTTGTTCATTTTTGTATATGACAAGGCTCAGTTAAATTGCCATTTACAATAATACGCACTTTTTGAAGCACATAAATTGATTTAATTCCTTGAAAAAATTATCTCCGGTCCATATTTTCCAAAACGTTGAACATAAAAATCCAATTCAAATTGTCAAAGGCCTTCTCTGCATCTAAGAAGAGCTACTTGCTGTTCATTGTGGTGTTGTAGATATTCTATAATGTCCTCACATTGTCTCTTAATTGCCTTTTGGGTAGAAACCCACACTGATCTTGGTGAATAAAGTCCTGTAAAATTTTCTTCATTCTTTCAGCCAATATTGAAGCAAATATTTTATAATCATTGTTCAACAATGAAACTGTTTTATAATTCTTAGTTAGAGTAAAACCTTGGCCTTCTTTTGGTAAAAGTTCAATATTGGCTTCTTTCCAAGAGTCAGACATTGCAGAGCCCTGCAAAATAGAATGCATCAATCTCTGGAAGGGCTGAAGAAGCTGATCCTCAAAGCACCTATAATACAATGCTGGCAAACCATCTGGACCTGGTGCTTTCTCCAGTTTGGTTCTTTTTATAGCTTCCATTATTTCAGAAGTAGCTATAGGATTGTTCATTAATAATTTCTGTGATTGTGAGAGTTTTGGTAATTTTTGTTTCTCCAAATAGTCATCTATCTTTTCTAGAGAAGCTTCTTGCCTTTTATACAAATTGGAAAAAAGTTGTAAAACGATTTCTTAATTCCTTCATTATCCATCAATTCAATATTTCCTTCTTGAATTTTTAGTATCATTTTCTTTTCTATTTCCTTCCTTAATTTATAGGCCAACCATCTTCCAGGTTTATTGGCAAACTCAAAATGTCTCTGTTTAACATAATTCAATTCTGTCTCAAAAAACAGTCAACATAGATAATTGTTGGTGTAATGCTTTAAGTTGGTGTAAAATACCAGTATCCAGTGGGTTTTTCTGTAACTCAATTTCTTTTACTTTAATTTGATCCAAGATAGTTTGCATTTTTTGTTGAGACTTCTTTTATATATTACAGTTATGGTAGATAAAGTGACCTCTCATAACTGCCTTACTGGTGTCACAAACAGTTTTTAGGTCAGTTATCCAAATTGATGTCAAAAAAATCTTTTAAACTTCTCTTGCAATCAACCAAAATGTTTTCTCTTTGTAAAATAGCTTCATTCAATCTCCATCGGAAAGCCATAGAAGATCTCTTTATTTTCTAATTTACTAGATTGTGATCAGAAAAAGTCTTTGGTAAAATATCAACATTACAAATTTTATTAGCTAAATTATTTGAAATCCATATCATGTCAATTCTTGAAAAAGATGTCTTTCTGAGTAAAAAGTATATTCCCTTGCCAATCCACTTTTGTGACACCAGGAATCTACTAATGCCAAATTGTCTATCATGTCAAAAAAAGACTGTGGGAGTCTTCCTTGTTTAAGCTTAATTTCCTTTTCAGATGTCCTGGCCAATTGTAGGGAGGTTACACCATGCCAATCTCCTAGTAGACACCAGCGTTGATATGAAAAAGATGACAATTCGTTCAGAGGATGTCTAAAAAATTTACTTTTATCCTCATTTGGTACATATATCCCCACAACAATAGATTTAAGTCCATTAAGCTCACCTTCCACTGCTACATGTCTGTCACATTCATCAGAAAGCAATAAACATGGTTTCAATTGTGATTTAACATATATTACACGTCCCTTTATCTTCTTCAAACATGCTGAAATAAATTCCTCTCCCAAATTTTTATTAATCAAATATTTAATATCTTTTTTCCTTATATGAGTCTCCTGTAAGCATATCACATCAAGGTTTAATTTCTTCAACTAATGAAAAAAAAATTATTTTGTGTCGGGCATTTGTCCCATTCACATTCCAAGTGAAGTAAATGCAAGCCATGATTAAGCAGACATCTGATCAAAGTCCCTAGATGTAGCACCCATGTCTACACCTTGCAGAGCAAATTCTTGGCGTGTAGTTCCAGATGAAGGTTTCTCATCTACACCCTGATCCAAACTAGATCCATATCTAGCAAGAAAGTCCTTGGCCTTAGGGATGGAGGTCAATCTTAATCTTTGCTGTTGGAACATAAAACTTATACCTTCCAATCTTTCCCATTGAAAAATAATTTTATTCTTTCTCAAAATCTCTATTAAAAAAGTATAATCTTTTCTCTTCCTCAAAATTCTTACAGGAATCTCTTTCAAAACTATTATATCCACATTGTCAATATTTAATCTTGATTCAAAGTGAATTTGCAAAACCTGGTCTCTTGTTTTCCTTCTAGCAAAATGAACCAAAACATCTCTTGATTTATTATTTACAGCTGCATATCTTGAGTTGATGCGAAAAACTTTATCTAATTTCCCTCCATTCTATCTTCCTCCCAATCCAATGATTTTGCCAAAGCCTCTAGGATTTTTTCAACAATATTCTCCCCTTTCACCCCAGGAACTCCTCTCAGTCTCAGACAGAAATCCACGTTTCTAAGTTCTAACAGAGCCATTTAATCAAGCTCTTTTTCTCTCTTGCTTAGTTTCTAACACCTCCACCTGATCTGTTACTTGTTTCACCTTTTCCAGCATTTTTTTCCATTTGATGTTCAATCTTTTTCTCAAAGTCAAAATATTTACTTTCCATCATTTTCTCAAAGTCAGAATATCTATTTTCCATTTTCTTCTCAAAGGCATCAAAAGATTGTTTAAAGGTATTGGAAATTTCATTAATCATATTTCTCACCATCTCCCCATCATCAGAACCATGACGAGGTGGTCTCCCAGAAGCCGTGATTAGTTCCCTTTGGTGGTTAAAATTAGCCAATACAACCAAATCTTAAAGTCAGTTGAAAAGTACTACAGACTGACATCATTCAAAAGCAAAAGTCTTGCCACTAGAGGTGTTTACGGGAAGTATCCAATTAACTCATTAAGAAAAAAGCAACACTCACTTTCTCACAATAGCCATGAAAGTTCTGATTCCAATAGGATAGATTCGTTAAATCCCAAAAGGAAGCAGTAAAAATACCGCAAATTAAATCCAAAAAATATATACTCCTTTGCTTCTATAAAATAAATCCATAGTTCAGCTTTCGGTTCTTATTGCCCAAAATGTAAAATACAAAACCAAGTTCAAATGCTCAACAGTTAAGTTTCAAAAATAATGTAAAAGTTACCAAGAAAAATCTCATCTCTGTGTTGGAAAAAGCCTCTTTTAACAAAGAAAAGGCAAATAAATTGGTGCATTAAGAAATGGGGTGGTCAGTTTTAGAGTCCGTTTAAATGGCTGCAGCACGGCTTGGGAAGGGATGACACTCCAGCCTCCCAGCTGATCACCCACGGCTCAATCTATAAACTCTGTTTACAATATTCTGGCTATGATTGGCTGTCTGGAAAACACAGGGGGTAATTTCTAGTGTTCTCCTTTATCCAGGGAACACTTTTGGGCTCCAGGGAATCCTGCCCAAGCCCTAAAATGCCATGCTGCCAGGTCTACTTGCGAATTCGCAAAGAGACGCTGTTCAAAATGCCATTCCCACCAGAAGTCCTCATTCATTATTTCTGTGTGACCAAATCACCTCAACATACTTTTTGTACTTATCAGTCACTTGTATTTTCAATCCACATCATTCAGTGCTCATCCATTCTTGACTATATCCTTTTGTTTTACTACCAGTATGTCTTAAGTACTTTATTGCTGCTTGTTCAACTTGCTTTTATGCTTCTTCTGACATACCCAACTCTCAATTCCACATAACAAAATAGGCAGAAACATGTCCTTACATACAACAGTGTTCAACTTTTGACAAACACACATTCCTTACATCAGTCTGCATTCTACCCTCTACCTTTCTGCCAACACTTGCACATCCTAGAATTTTCCATTCATTTTCCCATTTCCAGCAAATGTTTTACTAAGGTACATACATTCAACTACCTGCTCTTCTGCCATTTATCAGCTTAGTATTTCAACAAGTCAGCAGTTCTAATTGTACTAGCACTGAAATAGTCTTACATTTTTAAACAATGTATTTTATACAATAATTTACACTTAAATGATGTATTACTGCTCTTTATTTAAAAAACAGACTAAAGCATTGTAATGGGATGTGATGGGCTGGCCCCTCTGGCTTCCTTGAGCAAGGGGATCCTTAATTCCTTCTCCCCCACTCCCAAAGGCCTATTTGGTAAACACTGTCATCAATCTCTCTTCTCCCCCACCCCCAAATCCTCTCTGGCACTGAATTACTCAGAATTAGGTGAAGTGATAACCTCCTCCTTCTGTTTTTCTTTCTCTTCATAGACTGACAAAGTACTGTAGGAGATGTATGCACTATGGTTAAAATCCTTTCAAAATGACAGTGCTTATTCAATAGAAATTCAACCCTAAATTATAGATATCAAAGTTAAGGAACTGAACCTGGAGTTGAAAGCCCAAAGGGAAAAAAAGAAAACCACAACTCTGCAAGTTTTATTTCAGCAGCTGCTTCCAAGGAATAATATTCACATTCACAGGCAGAACAAATAGAACAAAATATAATCAAGACATTGATCTCAAATAATTTTCCATGAAATAACTTTAAAAATATACTAATATGGATCTCATGCAACTATCCCCTATTTTGCTATAATTTTTCCTGGATCCCTAATCTTAGATTTCTGGGTACTGGACTTTCTGCTTTCCTGGCTCTAATTCTTCTACCTGTGAGGAAAAAAAAAAAGCACAGAAGACAGACAAAATGAGATTGCCTCTTTTTAAAAGTCCATCTGAGAGGGGAATCTTCCCATTCCCAATTGGTTCTTTAGAACTTGATTTTTCTCAAGCTTTCATTGTATCTACCTACTATTTAGATTGATAGATTAGATTTGACAGCTGAAATATAGATTATCCTTTAACTGCTCCACATCTGAATCTTTGAGGATGAGGTTTCTTCCCATTCACTATAAGCTTTCTTATTAAAATCTAAACATACATGGCTCCTAATAAAGAAGCTTTTCTTCAACACATTTTCAATTAAGTTTTTTTAATTTCCACCTGTACATTAAGGTGATTAAAATAAATTTTTAAAATCCTAAGAACATTTTTAGCAACATACTTTATTTACTGATCCTTTACATTAAACCAAAGTAAATACTTTATTTTGATCATTAATCAGACTTACATAACATAAAAATAATAGATAAACAAAACTGAATAAAAAATAAATTGAACACAGCCAGCACAGACGAAACTTTCTTTGTTCTTTCTTTTCTTCAGGGAAAAGACCTGAACTAAACCACTAAATCTTCAGGGAAAAGACCATCATAAATCATAATTATAGCTAGAAACACATAAAGCTTATTTTTATCACTAAATTTTTATTCTTTTGGTATTTGTCTGATACCTGATTATCAAATAATACAGTAATGCAAGATCCATGTAATAAGACAGTATACACAACTACCTAAAGAATCAATTTGAAATGTTGGAGAGGGAGGGAAGCTGAATTCCAAGCTGGGTGAAAGTTAGGAATTTTTTATTTCAAAAACAGCATTACTGCTTTAAGAGAATATTTTTCTAAGTTAACCATCTGAAAGGCTAGGAGGTCATTCTTCTAATACAAAACAGCTGTGATCCTCCAACAAAAAAATCTAAGTGCTTTGCAGCTTGTTTTTATTATCCTTTCAATTCTTTTTATGGGTGCCTTTTTTATAGTTATTTCAAGTAACCAAATATCTTATTGTTTGCATGTACTACATCATTGTGCTAATCTTGTACACAACAGAAAATGACTTGGCTGAAGCCTCCTGTACTGGAGAGCACATGAGCAGTAGTCCATGGCTAGAGGTATAGGGAGCTTTAGTACCAAGTGATCTCCCTTCAGCAAGCCTAGTTAAAAATAGAATATTGTGACTTAACTGTGGCTTGAAAATGGAAGTACAGTTGCATTATTAAGCTTACTGAATCAAATGCAAGATCAGGTTTTACCCTCCTTGGTAAGGACAAGTCACCCCCACACAAAACCACTTTAGCAGAGATATCTATTTTTCATGAATCAGGTGAAAGAAACTACATTCACTATTTGATCCTTGGAAAAGAATCATAGCCTTTTTCTTTCACCTTACTTTCTGCCAGCATATAAAGGTTGCTTAAGGACCCAATTAATATTTTCTACCTATGAGTTTCAAAGAAAAGAAACAAAACTGGAATGGAATGGAATGAAAAAACAAAACAAAACTATGCCACTTTCTTTTTCCTTGATATTTACAATGACCACCTTCAAAAATACAGCCTTAAAGGTTATTTCCCTTACAGTTCAAATCTCTTCCCCTAAAACAAAAGTGACCTGTGTTATTTACACAAATATTGTAGTAAAATGAAAGCAGACAATAAACACAGCCAAGAGACAGAATGGTATCCAATTTATATTTATCAAATTGCCCACGCTACAAATTTCTGTCTATTCAGTGAATGTTTATTCAGGTTAGTAAACAAGCACAGAATTACTTGAAACCACTGGAGAAAAAATTACAACAAAGTGCAAGAGAAGGAGCATCACCTTGTTTTTGACCCCCTTCCGGCCCCTTGCCTTACCTTTCAGTTCCCTTCTCCTGAGTAACATGGTACTGCAAGGGTGTCAGCCGCTTTCTCAGTTCTTCCTGGGAAAAGACCACTTTATAGTCCTTTTTTTCCCTACGTGACCCTGCAGAAGGATAGAATATGGAAGAAGGCATTTTTCAATTTAAAATTTTGAATCATTGCTTTGGGTGCCAGCCAAAGCACAGCTTCTACAAACTGTACATTCACTTTTCCAATGGCTAGACTGCATCCTAATGCATTAGAGAGGCTCAGCAGATCGTTCTTTCAAATCCAACCTTCAGAAGGCTGTCATACACAAGCAGGTGACTCCACGTGAAAAGAATGTGAGGCAGCCAAAGCTTTAACTATGCAGAAATGTCACAAACATTTGTGAGGTCTGACAGTCACATTATCCTTTGCAAGGAGGTAGAATCCAGAGCCTAATTTTGTTTTCCTTAGGACTTCTCAATAAATACATTTTAGGATTACAACCCTATAAGACATCTGTAAATAGTTAAAAGGTAAAGGGCATATTACGTTTAACTAGAAGTTAGGGTAACTTGAAAATCTAGCCAACAATTGTTAATTTTGAAGCATGTTTTAAAATTGTCTTGCACTTTAAAAATTATAGCTGCGAAAAGACCATGGAATTATTCAGATACTTATTTTTCTTAGAAACCACATCCACCTAATGCACAGGTTTTTTCAGGTTGAGGAATATATTTTGATTTGAGTGTTGTGGCTGTGAGTCATGCTTCAAAAAAGTAGACTATGCTAAGACAAATAACTCATTTCATTTAAATTAAATTTAAGTAGTATTAACTGTATCTAAATGGGGACGCGGTGGCGCTGCGGGTTAAACCGCTGAGCTGTCGATCGGAAGGTCGGCGGTTCAAAACCGCGCGGCGGGGTGAGCTCCCGTTGCTCGTCCCAGCTCCTGCACACCAAGCAGTTCGAAAACATGCAAATGTGAGTAGATTAATTGGTACCGCTTCGGCGGGAAGGTAACGGCGTTCCGTGAGTCATGCTGGCCACATGACCCGGAAGTGTCCTATGGACAACGCCGGCTCCAAGGCTTTGAAACGGAGATGAGCACCGCCCCCTAGAGTCGGACACGACTGGACTTTACGTCAAGGGAAACCTTTACCTTTAACTGTATCTAACTTAATTATACCCTATGTGTGTAATCATTTTCTTCTTCTGTCAGATTAAGAATTACAGCTCAGTAGCAATGTTGGAAAAGAGCTGGGATCTTACCAAGACTTTTGGACCCAGGGCTCAAGTTACACAACTCTACTGTAAAGGACAAGGAGACAGTATGTCCCTGAATCATCAGGGAACAATTTCAGGTTTCTGACATGAAAGTGACTTAGCTATGTGCCACTGAAATTTGTGGGACAGCCTAAGCAGGAACATTCTCTTGTAAAGCCAGAGAGAAAGAGACCAGGAAGATATGTCTAAGCAGCATGAGAACATACCTACATCTAGCTGTAAAAAAAAAAAAGATTTATTTATTTGTTTGTTTATAAGGCCACCCAACTCAGACCTTGTGATTCTGGGTGGCGTACAACATCAAAACACAATGAATCAACAAGAAAAAAAACAAAGAAAACTATCTAACAACAAACAAGCAACATATAAATACAAAATGTAAAATGGCAACTGGGCACTCAAAAAAACCACCTCAGGGGGGACTCCCACTTGACTGACCCTTAATGCCTGGGGGAATAGCCAGGTCTTAAGGGCTTCATATATTCATTTCATTAAGAGATTATACACACGTGTTTTAAACCAGGAACCATTTTAAAATTGACTTTAGGCCAATCACTCTCTCTCAGCCCTAGAAACAAGGCAATGGCAAACCACTTCTGAAATCTTGCTAAGAAAACTGCAGTGACTAGTCCAGGCAGTCACCAGTAGTCAGCAATGACTTGAAGGCACAAAATAATAAAAAGACTCATCAAATTTATCTACCATTTATTGAAAAAAATTCTGAAGTACATCTTTTGTAATTGCAGGTTGTTCTAATGAGCCTCTTCTGCCCTCTCTCACTTTTTTAGTAGTCATTTTTAATCCAAAAGCAAAAATGTCCCAGACAGACAAAATAGAAAAAGACAAGCCTCTCTCCTTGCAACCAGGACAGACATCATGTTACCATGGTAACTAAGCGTCACAGTCTGAGTCTTTGCCTTATCTTTTGTTGTGCAGAACTTTAAAGATAGTTAACAAACAATCCCACACCGAGCCAGTCACTTTAACTAATTTAGTAATTTATTGTATCAGAGTCTTTTTGACAAAAGTAAAAATAGTAAAAATAAAAATAGCAGGATAAAAAATAAAGACTGTCCCCTTAGCTGTTTGAAACTTTCTTAGATCTTCTCTTAATTGAGCTTTTTGCCAATAAGTCTTGAATCTTTAAATCAAAATCTCTCTTGTATTTTTGTAAGCTGGAAAGAAGATTTAATTCACTGCAAGGAGTCTTATCTTTGCTGCAAAAGGCAATCTCCCTTCAGCTGTAATTTATTACTTCTTAAAGTGATTAAGAGATGGGGAGAGCAAGGCTGTAAAGTCTGTAAAGGTTCCACTGCAGTTAGGAGCGTTGATGAAAGTCCAGGGCTCCCAGCAGCTCAACTTCCAATCTAGCTGCAAAAACTTTTCTGTTTCTGCAGTTTAATCAGAAGGAACTGCCATTCAGAACACACGTGGTTAATCTCTCAATCTCCCTTTGATCCAGGGAGATAAAAGCTGGCCAGAAATCACTTTTCAGCCAGCTTTCAAAGATGCAGCTCTCTGCACTTTGGAGAATATCAGGCTGCCATTTCCCCCAGGAAGCAACTGAGTAAATTAAAAGAATTGGGGGCATTAGCAGGCTTCAAGATTAATAAACAGAAGACAAAGATGTTAACAAAAAATATGAAAGTTACAAGACCAAACAGAACTGGTGAATAAAACAGGTTTTAAGGTTGTGAAGAAGGTAAAATATTTGGGTATAACTATGATAAACATGAACTGTATATTATTTCAAAACAATTATGTTAAGACATGGAATGAAATTAAAAAAGATATGTCAAGATGGGACAAAGTACAATTGTCACTGCTGGGGAGAATTCCTGTGATTAAGATGTTTTACCGAGAATGTTATTTTTGTTTCAGACAACACCTGTTTTGACAACTGATGTACCATTTAAACAATGACAGGAGGATATATCTAAATTCGTATGGCAAGGGGGAAAAACCAGTTACATAAAGGTACTACAAGATATGAAGAAGAGAGGAGGATTGGGCTTACCAGATTTGAAACTATATTTTGCTGCTTGCTGTTTAGCTTGGATGAAAGAGTAGGTGTTGTTAAGATATAGGTTACTTGATTTAGAAGGTCATGATTTGAGATTTGGGTGGCATGGATCTCTATGGTATGATAAAACTAAGGTGAATGTAGATTTTAAAAATCACTATGTTAGACAGGCTATTCTTAGAGTATGGAATAAATATAAACTCAGGTTTTGCCTGAAAACACCTTTATGGCTTTCAGCGTAAGCATTTTATAGACGAGAAATGATAAGTAAACATAAATGGTTAACCTACCGAGATGTACTAGAATTTTCTCAAGGGGACTATAAAATGAAATCAAGAGATTTGCCAATGGTCTTCTTATGTATAATTAACAGAAAGGTTTAAAGTGGATCAAAAATTTTATGGTTTTGAACAAAGAAAGAGTTTGAAATAGAATTATGTACTAATGCTGTACATGTTATTGCTAAAATGTATAAACTTTTGCTGAAATATGAGACAGAAGAACAAGTAAAAGAATGTTTGATAGAATGGGCTAAAAATTTTGGCTATAATGTACAAATGGACCAATGGGAATATGTGGTTGAAAGGACTGAAATTTACATTATGTTCTAGCCTTAAAGAATTTGTTTATAAATTTATTTATTTATTTATTATTCAAATTTTGCTACTGCTCATCTCCCCCAAAAAGGTATTTGTCTCCAGAGAAATTGTCTAGAATGTATAAAGGTATTTCTAATCTTTGCTGGAAACGTGAACAACATGAAGGGACATTTTATCATGTTTGGTGGACATGTAAAAAAGCCAAAAAAATTTGGATACAAATACATGCATTACAGGTAGCCCTTGCTTAATGACCATTCGTTTAGTTCAGATGGTTCGGATATACGACAGTGCTGAAAAAACCAACTTGCAATCAGTCCTCACACTTGTTACCATTGCCGTGTCCCTGCAGTCACATGATCACGATTTGGGCGCTTGGCAACTGGTTCACATTTATGACCATTACAGCATACTGTGGTCATGTGATCACCATTTTCTACCTTCCCAGTTGGCTTCTGGCAACCAAAATCAATGGGGGACCATGTGATTCGCTTAATGACATGGTTTGCTTAACACCTGCAGTGATTCACTTAATGACACTGCAAAAAAAGGTCATAAGATGGGTCAGATTCCCTTAATGAGCACTTTGCTTAGCAACCGAAATTCTGGTTCCGGAAGGTTTTAAAGGTTAAAGTACACCTGAAACTAGAGACTTTTCTTTTGGGACTAATGGACAAGCAACTAGAAAAATGGAACTTTGTTTTTATATATGACAACTTCTGTGAGTCTGTTATATGCTGAAAAGTGGAAAGGATCAACAAAACCTACTATGAAGGAATGGTTGGTGAAGGTGGTGGAACTTGAGAGAATTGGCTAAATTCTTTGATTAGAGAAAGAAACAATATCTACATTTATGGTTGACTGGAAATCCCTTACAGACTTTTTGCATGAAATGGAAAAAAAATCACTTATGATTTGTGGTTTTGATGATTAGGAAAAAAAATGGATAATAGAAAAAAGTGAGCTTTTTTGTAATCATAGAATAAGGGATAACTTTGTAATTGTACTTACATTTGCTGCAAAGAAAATTAGAAGCTTCTTTCTTTTCTTTCTTTCCTGCTTCTACTCTTTTATTAATTGTATTAGTTTTATGTGCTTTGTAAAACTTTTAATTAGAAATTTATTTTAAAAAAGGAAATGGAAATTAATGGCAGTATCTGCAGATAAGAAACAGTTAAGACTGGCTGCAATATCACTCTGACTTCTGTAAAATATGTTGCAACCACAGAACAGTTTACCTGAAAACTAGTAATTCACTAGTGCGTTACATGACTTTGGAAAGCAGCAGACATCTCAACATACACTGCAAGAACCTGTATGTGCATGCATGTGTGCATCCCAGTTTACTGCCACAAGGTACTCCAACAGCTATTAAGTCACACAGAAATTATGGAATTAAGCTCTCAAATTGCTAAGCCAAGATGTAGGCCATGCCTCCAACTTCGATGGTTATATAGCTTACCCTCAGAAAGTATGCCTTTTCATATCAGTGGCTGCAAAAGAACAGGAGTGTGGTACTGTTCATGACCTCCTTGTAGTTTTCTCATAGGCTAAAATGAATGCTGGCTAGAGGTAGGCCTTTGTTCCAGTTCTGATCCAATATGATTCTTATATTCTTATTTATGGTTAAGATAAAAATATTTCACTCTCATCATGCATACATACACTGACTTTTTTATATCAAAAGGATTATCTGCAGCTTGAAAGAGATGGAGGCTGAAAACCTACTGCCATTCACTTGGGAGTAAACTCAATTCAACATGGTGAAACTTACTCCTGAGTATATATAGGCTTGCAGTAAAAGAAAATAATCTTACATTAGTTGCTTAACTAAGAAACAGCTTTGCAAATATAAACCATTTAGCTGGAACCTCTTATTTGCATTTTATATAAACGCAGGTAGCAATATGAAGGAATAATTTATGAAGAGATGCAAATATTTTGTTCAAGTTAATATTAGTGTCTCAGCAGGTGGCTGGCTCTAACTTAACCTAAACATGGCTGGTAAAGTTGGTTGGTTGGTTGGTCCTGGGATGGGAGGATGCCAGGGAATTCCAGGGCTGTAGGCTACGTGGGGGGAAAAAAAAACTGGAAAAACTATTCTGGAAAAGGAAATGGCAAATCATTGATGTGCTTTTGTCAAGATGTGTTTCATGTGTCCACCAGGATTTGAACTAGGCCTGGGAGCATTTTTAGCCTTTTTAAAAAGAAAATGAGAAACCACTACTCTAATGGAAACATTTAACTAAGCATTACTATTGGGAAAGATTAGTATTAGTATTTTTTTCATTTTCCTTATCAACTATTTCCTTTTTTTTCTCTAGAAGAGCACAATAAATGGTACTTCTTACAGATTTAATAGATTTCTGATTTATTAGGAACTT
Source organism: Candoia aspera (assembly GCF_035149785.1). Lineage (NCBI taxonomy): Eukaryota > Metazoa > Chordata > Lepidosauria > Squamata > Candoiidae > Candoia > Candoia aspera. The sequence continues at coordinate 47,613,355 of NC_086159.1, forward strand.
ATATAATTTATTTCTATGATAAAACAACATTATTCAATCTAAGTTAGGACAAAAATCATGAAAACCAGGATGGTAGGATAAGGGGATATTTTGGAAGTTCAAGAAGAGTCAACATTGTGAGAAAGGATTAATAATAACTCAAGGGTTATTAGGAAAAAGACTACCTGGGAACTGAAAAATGCAGCGGCATGATAGTTAGTTGGCACTCACTGACTTAATAATGTGACACATAGTATAGTATGTTTCTTGGTGCATTTCAAAATACTGGCTTTAGTTTATTAAGCCTTTTGTGGCTTGGCACTGAGGGACCACCATCTCCAACCAGAATGTTTCTGCTGAGAGTATCAGTTATCTGGAACAGCCTCCCCTAGTTATTAAGTTAGCCTCTTCTCTGATTCTCTCTCAGGAGGTGGTTAAAACAGCTCTTCTGAAGACTGATGGAACATCAACTTCCTGTGATTTTGCATATCTTGTTATTGCGCCATGTAGCTGATTTATATTACTGTTTATATTTTAATTATTACAATTTCTATTTTGCTGACTTCAGCAAAGGATCGTTACCTTGTCGTGGTGCTGGAGCTTGAGCACCTCAATGATGCCATGAGCTAAACTGTGAAGGGCCACCCAAGACGGGAAGGTCATGACAGAGAGGTCAGACTAAATGCGATCCCTGGGGAAGGTAATGGCAACCCACCCCAGTATTCTTGCCGTGAAAACTAAATGGATCAGTACAACCAGAGATATGTTGGTATACCATCGGAAGATGAGACCCCCAGGTCAGAAGATGGTCAAAATGCTACTGGGGAGGAACAGAGGATGAGCTCAACTAGCCCCAGACGTGATGACACAGCTAGCTCAAAGCCGAAAGGACAGCTAGCGGCCGACGGTGCTGGTGGTGAACGGCGAATCCGATGTTCTAAGGATCAACACACCATTGGAACCTGGAATGTAAGATCTATGAGCCAGGGCAAATTGGATGTGGTTATTGGTGAGATGTCAAGATTAAAGATAGACATTCTGGGCGTCAGTGAACTGAAATGGACTGGAATGGGCCACTTCACATCAAATGACCACCAGATCTACTACTGTGGACAAGAGGACCACAGAAGAAATGGAGTAGCCTTCATAATTAATAGTCAAGTGGCTAAAGCAGTGCTTGGATACAACCCAAAAAACGACAGAATGATCTCAATTCGAATTCAGGGCAAGCCATCTAACATCACAGTGATCCAAATATACGCCCCAACCACAAATGCTGAAGAAGCTGAAGTAGAGCAGTTCTATGAGGATCTGCAGCACCTACTGGACAACACGCCTAAAAGAGATGTTATTTTCATCACAGGAGACTGGAATGCTAAGGTGGGCAGTCAAATGACACCTCGAATTACAGGTAAGTATGGCCTGGGAGAACAAAATGAAGCAGGACATAGGCTGATAGAATTTTGCCAAGACAATTCACTCTGCATAACAAACACTCTCTTCCAACAACCTAAGAGACGGCTTTATACATGGACTTCACCAGATGGACAACACCGAAATCAGATTGATTACATCCTTTGCAGCCAAAGGTGGCGGACATCTGTACAGTCAGTAAAAACAAGGCCTGGAGCTGACTGTAGTTCAGATCATGAACTTCTTCTTGCACAATTTAGGATCAGACTAAAGAGATTAGGGAAGACCCACAGATCAGCTAGATATGAGCTCACTAATATTCCTAAGGAATATGCAGTGGAGGTGAAGAATAGATTTAAGGGACTGGACTTAGTAGATAAGGTCCCGGAAGAACTCTGGACAGAAGTTGGCAGCATTGTTCAGGAGGCGGCAACAAAATACATCCCAAAGAAAGAGAAAACCAAGAAGGCAAAATGGCTGTCTGCTGAGACACTAGAAGTAGCCCAAGAAAGAAGGAAAGCAAAAGGCAACAGTGATAGGGGGAGATATGCCCAATTAAATGCAAAATTCCAGAGGTTAGCCAGAAGAGATAAGGAATTATTTTTAAACAAGCAATGCGCGGAAGTGGAAGAAGACAATAGAATAGGAAGGACAAGAGACCTCTTCCAGAAAATTAGAAAAATTGGAGGTAAATTCCAGGCAAAGATGGGTATGATCAAAAACAAAGATGGCAAGGACCTAACAGAAGAAGAAGAGATCAAGAAAAGGTGGCAAGAATATACAGAAGACCTGTATAGGAAGGATAACAATATCGGGGATAGCTTTGACGGTGTGGTCAGTGAGCTAGAGCCAGACATCCTGAAGAGTGAGGTTGAGTGGGCCTTAAGAAGCATTGCTAATAACAAGGCAGCAGGAGACGACAGCATCCCAGCTGAACTGTTCAAAATCTTGCAAGATGATGCTGTCAAGGTAATGCATGCTATATGCCAGCAAATTTGGAAAACACAAGAATGGCCATCAGATTGGAAAAAATCAACTTATATCCCCATACCAAAAAGGGGAAACACTAAAGAATGTTCAAACTATCGAACAGTGGCACTCATTTCACATGCCAGTAAGGTAATGCTCAAGATCCTGCAAGGTAGACTTCAGCAGTTCATGGAGCGAGAATTGCCAGATGTACAAGCTGGGTTTAGAAAAGGCAGAGGAACTAGAGACCAAATTGCCAATGTCCGCTGGATAATGGAAAAAGCCAGGGAGTTTCAGAAAAACATCTATTTCTGTTTGATTGACTATTCTAAAGCCTTTGACTGTGTGGACCATAACAAATTGTGGCAAGTTCTTAGTGGTATGGGGATACCAAGTCATCTTGTATGCCTCCTGAAGAATCTGTATAACGACCAAGTAGCAACAGTAAGAACAGACCACGGAACAACGGACTGGTTTAAGATTGGGAATGGAGTACGGCAGGGCTGTATACTCTCACCCTACCTATTCAACTTGTATGCAGAACACATCATGCGACATGATGGGCTTGAGGAATCCAAGGCTGGAGTTAAAATCACTGGAAGAAACATTAACAATCTCAGATATGCAGATGATACCACTTTGATGGCTGAAAGTGAAGAGGAACTGAGGAGCCTTATGATGAAGGTGAAAGAAGAAAATGCAAAAGCTGGTTTGCAGCTAAACCTCAAAAAAAGCAAGATTATGGCAACCAGCTTGATTGATAACTGGCAAATAGAGGGAGAAAATGTAGAAGCAGTGAAAGACTTTGTATTCCTAGGTGCAAAGATTACTGCAGATGCTGACTGCAGTCAGGAAATCAGAAGACGCTTAATCCTTGGGAGAAGAGCAATGACAAATCTCGATAAAATAGTTAAGAGCAGAGACATCACACTGACAACAAAGGCCCGCATAGTTAAAGCAATGGTGTTCCCTGTAGTAACATATGGCTGCGAGAGCTGGACCATAAGGAAGGCTGAGCGAAGGAAGATCGATGCTTTTGAACTGTGGTGTTGGAGGAAAATTCTGAGAGTGCCTTGGACTGCAAGAAGATCCAACCAGTCCATCCTCCAGGAAATAAAGCCAGACTGCTCACTTGAGGGAATGATATTCAAGGCAAAACTGAATACTTTGGCCACATAATGAGAAGACAGGACACCCTGGAGAAGATGCTGATGCTAGGGAGAGTGGAGGGCAAAAGGAAGAGGGGCCGACCAAGGGCAAGGTGGATGGATGATATTCTAGAGGTGACGGACTCGTCCCTGGGGGAGCTGGGGGTGTTGACGACCGACAGGAAGCTCTGGCGTGGGCTGGTCCATGAAGTCACGAAGAGTCGGAAGCGACTAAATGAATAAACAACAACAATTTTGCTGAATTATGATTATGGTTATAACCACCAAATGTTTGCTTAAGTTCGATGGCATACAAGTCAAATACATTTGGGGCAAATATTGTGAAGGCTACAATACAGGTACAAAACTGGGGCAAAATTGCTGGATATAAGGGCAATGAATATGATAGTCATGAATTCAGAAAATTCAGCTAAGAAATTAGGGACTGAAATAAGAGACTAAGAATTCTGGTGCTTAGTAAAGTGTATACTGATTTTAAAGAGTTAAAACAAAATGGAATGTAGTTACTTAAGAACATGTGTAACTATCCTTAATTCTATAACAATACCGACATTTCTAGAAAAAACCAAAACAAATTCTTCTAGAAATATCACAGTTAAACATAAGAACTATTGAAAAGTTAGATTTTAGAAAGCATATTTTTATCCAATTGAACTGATAAAGGAATGTAAAGTGAGTCATTACTATTGATGCTCACAATTTGATTAGGTAACTTTCTTTTAAAACTTTATTAATTACATATTTACTATGTAACCCAATATGGATTTAATGTTGTAAAATATATCTCAGCAGATAGATTAAGAGAATTTGAAAGAAACTTACAAAGTAGACTCCTGATAAGTAACAATTTAAAGATCATATATGCAGGAGGTGAGATGCATTCCTCTGTGCTATTTCCTCTGAGGCACAATAATCTGCATTTTTGAAATCCAATTAAAAAGCAGTAAATAGATAAGGCATATTGTACACAAAAGGATTATACATATCTGCTCCTCAGCAAAATATTTTAGGGATGAGCTCTTTCATTTTTTTCCAGACATAATGAAAAGAACTAACAGAATGTGAAACTGAAATGGTCTATTCTATGTAGCACTCTAGCTGAAATGGAAACAGACAATATGATTTGGAGAATGAACCAGTTAGTATTTTTTAAATAAGAATTTTATTAAGTTTCAAGCAAAGATAAAAGCTACAGAAAAACAAAAAACTACAAAAGAAAAAAGAAAAAACTAAAGAAATGTAGAAACACAAGAGAAAATTTTTCAAAATTACAAAAAGAGATGACTTATGACTTTTAACAGCAAGAATATACAACAATTTTCCATAATCAATCCCTTACTCTATATTAAACCGAAATCACATTATTTCTATAAACCATTCCATTGGCACATTATAAAAATCACTAAATACAGTTGCTCCCTCCCCTTATATTAAAAGAAATATATATATATATATAAACCTCCTAATCAACTTCCCCCCAAAGATAACATTTAATTATTTCCTTCCTACTACTGTTCTATACATTCCTGTCTACTATAATAAAGATCAAACTAAAAAACATATAAATTGTCTGCCATTGTACTTGATAATACAACAATTTTAATTATCTTAATCATATTAAACCCAAAACCAGACATTGATTTTTTTATACCTTAATAATCTTAATACAAATCATTAAAGATACATGAAATCAGCCAAACCCTAAAAGCAATCCAGATACTGTAAATATTCTTAAACCCTTATCCCACTTCAAAATAGACCACAGCATGCAGAGATCCCCACAATGCACACAGAGAGTTTTTCTTAAAAAAAATCGAACAGCTCAACTGCCCCCCTCAAAAACTCCAACTTCTCTTCGGGAGACCTCCCATACATAATAACCCCTTCTTTTCCATGGCATTCCACCAGAAGATCAATTTCACTTAGGGCTTGCAACTCAATCTCTCCCTTTAATTTCTTCAACTCAACTGTCAGATTTTCATCCAGCATTTCAACAGAAGTCTTGATTTCACTCTTAGAAGAAACATTTCTGTCGCTGTTAAATTCCTCAGTTTCATCCACAACATCCCCAACCAGATAACACATTTTAGACCTCATATTTTCCACAATGTCCTGAATGCTTTGCATAAAAGCTTGGTAAGAATCAGAAAGAATCTGTTTAAAATCTTGGTGGAAGTCAGAGAGTTTGTTTAAAATCCTCCATGTCTCAAGCAGTAGATTATGGCGTCCCCTAGGAGCTTAACTAATGAAAGTCAAAGGTATGAAAGAAATCCAAAATGTGTTTACATAAGTGAAAGTGAGATATGCAGACAGTTCCCCAGGGAAAGTAGAAACAGAAGACTGAAGGTTCAAAACAGCCAATTCAATGTGCAGGAAAATGCTAATGTCTTCAAATTTAGTACAAAAATAATAACAGGGAGACAATTATTTACTCTCAATCCTCCTTAATATTTGGATGGAAAACAAAGTCTAAAATTTAAAAAGAATTTTTTAAAAAATTGATCCCAAAAATAACGATAAGTACCAAGAGAACCCACTTCTCCTTGCTGTAGAAAGCCTCTCTTAGGGTACGCATACTTAAAACAAATATAAATTGGGTCATTTAGAAATGGGGTAGCCAGTCTTAGCGTCCCTTTAAGGCTACAGAGCGGCTTGGAAATGGTGATGTCCCAGCCTCCTGGCTAGCTCTTACCAGTCAAGTGCGAATGCTATTTGCGATCTTCTGGCTGCAATTAGCGGTCCGGAGGACAGATGGGGTGATTGCAGGTGTTTTCCTTTTTCCAGAAAAACACTCCTGGGCTTCAGGAAAAACCTGCCTGAGCCTGAAAAACTGCCATGTTGTCAGTTCTGTCCACTGAGCCTGTGGGCACAGCTGTTCAGTCTGCCATGGCCCCATAAAAATCAAGAATGAACCAGTTACTATTAACTGATATATGAAAATGAATACCAACATAGTTTCAAAGTAATATTTATACAGTGCAGGAAGCTATTAAGATACTGGATGAATTTAATATAAATATTTCTAAAAATATTGAAAATTTAATGAAGGCAGCAGTATAGCTAAAAAAACTAGAAATATTTTTGTTCTGCAACTTGTTTGTTCTTCGTTTTTCAAAAGTGTTCAACAATATTGCATTGGCTAAAATGTGAATGTTATATGAATTCACTAATCATGTGGCTTGTGAACAAATACTCTTCTTTATTAAACTTTATCTTTTAAGGTTGCAATCCTTTACATATTATCTGAAAAATAACCCTCTTTGAATTCAAGGAGATGACTTATTTAGATTCCTTTTTAATTTTAGGCATTTCTCCCTCTCATTATTTGACCAAAAAACAAAATATAGACTAGTCTGGCAAGACAATAAGAAGCATAGCAATATATTTACAAATGTAAAAAGGTACGAACAGATAAACAGAAATAAATATTGAATATTTAAGTTTCATCATTTTCAAACTTTTTAGGCTATAAATATGTATGGTCATTTTTTCTGAAAACGTACAGTTGTTTAAGAGATTAAGATCTAGCAGTTTGGTTTGAACAATTAACGTTTTTCAAAATGAGCTTTTTTCCCCAGTTACTGAAGGATTTATGCTTGATTACAGCCCTACAAGTTTTTTTTAGCAACAGATATATACCCTCATAAAGAAAGCAATTGTATTCTCAAAGTAGAATGACCAGAGCAATCCATCTGTATGTCATTTAGTACAAGGAAAGAAACGGCAGGTTTAAATTACATGGTATTGAATTGCAATTTCCTATCATTGAGTGCTTTTCTGCGTTTTTACCCTCAATCATTACTAAGGAGTGTTCACAAAAAGTAATTTTAAATTTAAGTAAAAATGTTTCTTTTTTCCTCCCTTTTATTCCATGTAAGAAAGTTAAGTGCTGTCGCTACCAACTAACCACATTATCTGTGCACATAACACTTAATAGTATAGAATCAAAACCTTAGCTGTTGATTATAAGATCCTGAAAAGAAACATTTTTATTTCACCTAGACTATACATTACTTTTGATTTAAGCATTCTTTAAAAGTAGTGCATTTTGCTTTAAGGCCTACATTTACTTCTGTAGAACTCATTTTAATGGAAGACTTTAAAGACCACTGCTTCCAAATTAGTAAGATTTTTCTATATCCTGGTTTCTCAACCTTAAATATAAATATAGTTTCCTAACTATAAATGAAGTTTGTGCTTTATAATATTCAGTTCTTAATTTAAAAACTCAAATAGTGGAAGCTTATACCCTCAAACTATGCTATTTATTTGAATGCAAAAAAGATTGCTCTGCTGGAAAGCCAATGTTAAAATACCCACCAGTGCTATTATATAAACTTCAGAATTTAAGTTATCACAGCCCTTGATCATATCCCATGTCTAGAAAAAGGCTATTTGTTTTATTCTGTATTGTCTATTCTATCTCAGGGCACAAAGCAGATAGGAATGAATGAATAAACATGCAAAGTCCAATGTGGGGTAGGGGGATACTATCCTCTCATATTTCATTTGCTGTGGCAAATAGAATATACCAAGTCTTCAGTGGCAAAGGAAGTTAAAATGTAAAAAACAATTTAAAAAAAACATGCTTATTTGAAATTATACTACAGTTCTTGGTGACCTAAAATTTACTTTAAAAAAAAATCTAAAACCTTGAAGTAAAAGAACAAATCCAGCCAATTATGAATTGTAACCTTTTAGATTGCCCTAATACTGTGAAACATTTTAATGCATTTTATGTTGTTTTAGAACGGCATATCATTTTGTTGAAAAATGTTTGGGTTTTCTCCAGTTTTTCTTATTTGTAAAGCACTTTGTGGGCCCTTTGGGAAATGTGGAAGCTTGTTCTTTGCTAAATTCCTGGGAAAGGGGATTTGACAGCTGAAAATACATCTTTTCATATACTGTATTTATAATCCTGACTTTGCATATAGATTTGAGTTTGGTCAAATTTAAAAGCCATGAGGTAGACAGAGTTTCCAAAGATATGCTGAGACTACACTCAAGGTTATAAACCCTAAATAATTATTGCTAAATATTTACTATTGAAAATAAGCAACAATTTCTTCCAAGTACCTGAGCAACCACTGCAACCTAGACTTCTTGACTCAATGAAGAACCCACAAGCACCTAAGCCTGACAGCCCAAGAGATCAGAACAATGAACTAATTACTGAATCTGCTTTATGTTCTTTTAAAAAAAGTAACTGAAAGTCTTGAGTCAAACTTGACTCCTTATTACTTCATAAAAATATCCATGTATCCAAATATCCTTTTTGGGGGAGATGGGCGGTGATAGAAATTTGAAAATAAATGTATGTATGTATGTATGTATGTAGGGTTTGGGAAACAAAACAGAAGTGATTTTCCACTGCCTTCTAGAATGTTTTTTCAATTCCCAGCCTATCTTACCACCCTAGTATTCCCTGGCAGTCTCCCATCCAAGTGGTTAACCATTTTTTTACAGGCAAAGACCAAGCTATCAAACATATTACAATAGAATCCAATATAAGTAAGGGAAGTATAGGAAATGAAGAGAATTACTGTATTGAAGTTCATGTGGTTTTAAATTAAATCTATGGTCAGAGGGCAACAGTGGTTAGCTCAGTCAAATGCAGCAACCTGCTTAGACACTATTCTAAAGGTCCATCAAAATATTTGGTCTTTTCTACATTATATAGTAAGATGTCTGCAAGTTATAACTCATTATTTCAAATTCAATATTGAGCATTTAAGAGGATTTAAACTATACAAACGAAAAGAGCAAAATTATGTGAAAGCTTGAACCAGGAATGCTGTTTTGCTGAATCTGGTATCTTGATGTTTTGGGAATGCAACTGGAGGATCCTATGTTCAGGAAAGTATTAGTAAAGAATAGCAAAGGTTCACAGAGGAACATATTGGTCACCATGTAGGACAGATATAACTAGTGATTTTTTTGCAGTTAGATAATTGTCTTGATTCAGTGATTTCCTGGACACACTACAGCTCTTAGAACTCTTTTTACTCTCTTTACCCCTAAAGTGATTCACACATATTTTAAAGCTTATGAACATTTGCTCTTTAAATGAATAAAGAGTTTTGGCTTATTGGAAACATCATGAACAAGAACGTATCTTAAAGAAATATACAATCCAAAATATATACCATATAACAAAATCTATATAAATATATTTCATACAGTACAGTATTTAGATTTAGCATGCAGCAAAAAATAAACAGCCCTGGGTATTTTGTGTACAGTACGTAAGAATATACTTCATATGAAAATCAGTTCATGCATGTGAAAACCATAAGCTGCACTAGCCACTAGTAACCAGCTGAATGTAGCACATAGACTCCCCAACCAGAATATACATCCCAATATATACATCATCCAGTTCAGCAAGCCTTATGATAGGCACAGAGATGAGTAAGCTCTCTTCATAAATGAATAAAATCCATAACATAATATGCAGCTATTGTTAATATTAACCATGTCACAATTCCCTGAGAAATTCACTAAAAATGTAAAATTTAGTTATTACCTGCATCACATACTAACATTTCAGCATTGGACAAAGATTGGTGCATTCAATCTAGAGCTGCTATACAAGTATGGTAGAAAGTCTGGTTTTTTTATCCTTATTGTTTGTTCCTGCTACTTCATTTATTTATTTTATTAAATTTATATGGCTGCCCATCTCACCTGCATGTGACTCTGGGTGGTGTACACAGTTAAAACAGTCTTCTACCATTAAAGAAAATTAAAAGCTACATTTAAAAATACAATAATAAAAAGACAGATGAGAGTGCACTCTAACTATATACAATATATTGTAACCATTTAATGGGCTCCACACTTCCTTGGGCTCCCCAAGCCTGATGGCACATCCATGTTTTACTGGCCTTCTAGAAGGCCAGGAGGGTTCGGGGAGAATGATGTTCCACTTACTTGTTTTATTATTGTTCAATTTAACATGGCTGTATGTCATAAAGTATATTAATAAAGGGTGGGACATATATGCAATAAATAATAACGTATTTTAAAATAGTAACATTTTAAAACCACAGATAAGGACATAACATAGATTAAATATAACTAAATTGTATAGCTACAAAATTCAATGTTAAATACATATATAAAATAATTAACATAATATGCCCAATACCTTCCTATAGATATACTGTAATTTTCACTGTGAACAGCAAGAAATGTTTTACAAACTGCACTTAAATATTCTGCCAATTAAATACACAATACTATAAATATTTATTTAGAAAACAAACACTTGAGTTAGGAAGCATTCATGTCTTTCAAAATATTCAGGATTAATTTAATTAAAATTATGCAACTACTTTTTCCCAGTTTTAAACAGCAGGAAAAGGAAGCATTCTACCACATGCAAGAAGTGATGAAAACAAAGAACAGTGTTAAAAGGGAAAAAGGTACATTTCTCAGAGATGAATCAGCTCATACAATACAAACTCACAGCAAAGCAAAGTAAATTTTTATCCTATATAAATGTGGCACTCTGCTACAGAAAATGTTTGTATGTTTCTGCATAAATTCAAAATTAGTAGAGATTTACTGGGAAGAGAAAAATCACAGGAAGATATATTTAATTTTTACCTTCCAAATTACAAAGTTAACAAAAGTTAGGACTCAAAACAATAATTTACTAATGCTATTAAAACTTATTTTAAAGACACTACACTACTGATACTTATTAATTTGCTGTTTTTCAAGATTTTTAAAACCACTAGATTAAATTCTCTGCCTAAAATACAAAAAACATTGAACAAACCGTAAGATTTCGGTATTAGAGTACTTCAGTAATATGCAAAAGAATACCTAATTAGTGCCATCTACTGGAATTTGGGAGTTACTATCTTTTAGGCTGAAATTTCCATAGTTTATATACTAAAACAAATCCATTGTTATAAGCTCAATTCCCAGCAATTAAAAAAATATTTTTTAAAATAACTATAAGTACATGGCATGAGAAAATAGTTTGCACTTCAAATAACATTTGGAAGAAAACAAAAAGGTGCAGACTATGATAAACTTGGGACAAGAAATTTATTTCTTTGCTGGGGGTATCTTTTTTTTAAGAAAAAAAGGACATATTATATGGATACTTCTAAAGCTATCTAAAAGTATATACGTGTATATGTCATTTAAAACTAAAATGGTTAAATATATTCTTAATTTCCCATTTCAAAAACTGTAAATATATAAATAATATATATTGTGCTGATCTAAGCCAATTTCATGGCCATGTCATTTATCAATTCCAGTCTCTCTGATTATTCTGCCTTTGTGACTATTTCCATCATAAAGAAAAAGTGCATGAGAAAACAGATGAGAACTTTCTCAGCAGAAAAAGCTGCTGTGAAATATGCTTGGACACTGCCTGTTCTTCTTCCACCAGTATTTATTTATTTATTATTCAAATTTAATTACTGCCCATCTCCCCCAAAAGAGGGACTCTTCAGTAAGCTCTTACATCCATACTTTTGACTGGAAGTTCCAACAGCTGGGTAACATGGTAGAAAAGTACTATCTGCTGCTTCACTGGCAGTCCAAGTAGAAGTGTTGCCTATGCATACTCAGAGACACACAAATCGAGGGACAGCTTCCAAAACAACCATGACAAGCCTTCCATGAGGGAATGAGGCTGCATCAACATTTGGAAGGGTGGTTCTTCCCAAGCGCCAACATGCTATGTGGATTACCCATTCTGAATATGTTGCACAGCACCATTGTTTTTAGTTTTTATTTATTTATTTACACAGCTTTATCTGTATCTTTCGCATTTCAAGAAGGTTGTTGTTTGATTTGCAGAACTAAAAAATAGAAGGGTAATATTATGACTAAAACTTGTGGAAATAGAGAAGAACAATGGGCTAGATTAGTGCATATTTCTAGGAAAGAATCTTCATTTGCAACAGCTTGTATGATCACTGTATTCAAGAGATTTGCTATTATTCTTTTAAAAGTGGCACTGAACATTTCCTGAGAGCAAATATACTGCCATTCACCAGTAGTATCCCTTGATAAAAATACAATGCTAGACTATTTAAGGCTATTGTTATATTTAAAGGAAGCATACTGCCTGTTTGTTTATGAACTAAAAAATACTGTCAAATTTATCAAATTTGAGTATATAGTATCAAATACCTATACAGAAGCTAAAATGCTAACCCCTGTTACCAATTATTGTTAAAGAAAGCTGTGAAGTACAATATAGTTCGAAAGACTTTCAGCTTAGTTGGCTTTAAAAAGCTGATCCGTTAGCAAACCACAGCTTATTATTTCCTGTAGCAGAGATGCCTACTCTACTAGGGAGAACCTCCATATGCATAGCCACAACAAGTAGCACCCAGTCAACCTGAGGGAAGCCCACAGGCTTGCAGGGCCATTGGCTGGTTCTTTGTCACCAAATGCAGTAGGTTGAATGCAGACATCACTGTAATATCGTCACCAACACAACCAGAGGCAAAGAACAGGGGCAAGAGCTGAGTAAGGGAAAAAAAAAGATGAAAATGAAATTAAAACTTCAAAAACGTTAGATACATTCATAGCAAAAATGATGGTTATGATTTTTTCTGAAAGGAAAAATACAAGACTTACAAAAATACAATACAAATATGCATGTATTAAATGAGTTCCTCTCATTCCTTGCACAACAATCCTTGCAATTATTCCCACGAAATAAAGCAACTTACAAACATATACACACAATTTTAAAAAATCAATTCAAAGATGACTTCTAAAATGATCACATAAAAAGTTCAGAAACCGAATACGGAATTTTGTTCGTTCATTTATTATTTTATAGTTAGTTTGCATCCACCTTTCAAACATTTAAAAAATAGGGCACTCACTATTACACAAACAATTAGCACCTTAAAGTGGTTGCATTCCTTAATAATACCCTCTTCAACTATGCATGTGGCAAGAAAACTCTTTATACATGAAAACATGTATAAATACATGATTGAACTTCTCAGAAGAGTGGATAAAAATGGTCTACAGAAAGTTATATGAGGGGTCCATACTAAAGCTGTTCCATGTAATGACCACTTGTTGGCTTATATATTTTTTGGAACATTTTACAATGAAGACAACAATGGTGAGAACCCATCAGAAACATCTAGGTGGGCAAGCACATTGTGAAAAAATATATACACAATTTCTTGTGGTGTACCCATCTATTTTAATGTTTGTTTAGACTATAATGCACTACAAAGTTTCAAATATATTTACAACAAAACTGTTAGATAGCACTTCCAAATAAGTATCCATTTCTCTTGCTAATTTTTTAGTTGGCCATTGGCCAAGCTAGATCAGTATAGAAATATGGTTTGTAGGCACTGGAAACAGCAAAGCTGTTATAAACCAATAATAAACCAAGAGAGTGACCAGGATAATTTTTTTTTTATGTTGGATTTAAAAAAGAGGCTTGTTAAAGCTTTGAAGAATCTTGTGAGAAGAGACAAAGAAGAAATGAAATCAAATTCTATGACATTTTTTGAATGGACTAAAGATTAAGACTGTTAGAAGTAAAAGGAAGGAATATAAAGTTGGTTTATTTGATCAAGGTTTATTTGATCAAGGTTAAAATAAGATATGTTGTTATTTCTGGTAAATCTTAATGGACTTTCTTGACACCAGGATTGAAAAGATGATGCTTTATGGATTTGTCCATAGACAAGATATGGGATGAAGAGATAATTGGCTGTAAACTAAGAGTTAGGTGACAAGTTGCTATAATTGTTTATACTTGTTGTGATGAAGGTTGGAAGTCACTTCTTTATATATTACTTTTTATTATATTCTTACTTTTCTTTTTTTCCTTCTATTTCATGCTTTTTTTTCTTTTGCACCTTTCATTCTTTCATTCTATTCTTCTTTTAGTTTGTATTAGATTTTTCTACTGTTATTAAAATCCTTAATAAAATTAGTTATAAAAAAAAGAAACAGCAAAGCTGTGTGTTCTGCCCCACTGCCACTTAGCCTGCATATTTCTCAGAACATCTAATGTATACTGGTAGCGTAGATTTCCCATGTATAGTAATGGCTGAGACCAATCCATTCACAGCCACTTAAATCCTAAAATCTTCTGGCAATTAGTCAAGCCTTGGAGCAACCTGATCTTATACCAGACATCCAGGAATCCTCTGTTATTGAGCTGTGATTACCAGGGATCAACAAGTGCCTTGCACCAGCTAAGCAGCTAACTCTTTGCCTTATGATTACCATGCACTTATATTGTTCTGTAAGCTGAGTATATCTTCAGCCTGAACTTGCTGCAAAACAATAAGCTTTAGACTGTTAATAAAAAACACTGGAATGATATCAGTAAATGCTAACTGAATAGCAACATTCATTTCAAACATCAGATTTATATTGTCTCAACATCAACAGTAAAAACTATCTGTTGCTTAGCTGGGACAGACAGCTGTTGACCCCTGATGATCACACTTTGATAATGGAGGATCCCAAGATGTCTGTTCTATGCAGAGCACTCTGGGGATTTTCAAAAATCAAACTGCCCTAAGGCCTGACTAATTACCAGAAATTTTAGGGATTTAAGTGGCTGTAATGTAGATTGGTCCCAGCCATTAGTATACATGGAGAATCTATACTAAGCATGATACATTAAAAGACTGAGCAACGTACAGGTTACAGTCAATGGGGGCAGAGCACAGTGTATTCCATCACTTGAAACTGTTTAGTGTATCCATATACTCAAAGCCCAGGAAAAGATTCCAATTGTAGTTCCTTTCATCTGCTCAGAGGTGTCAGCAACAAAACAGGACAGGCTATGGCCGGCATAACATCACAGCACAAACCCCTCCTTTCTGTGTCTGCATTACAATACTGATGCAAGGTGGGGCTTGCATAATGACATCACCGTGTTACCCATATACCTTGAAATCACATCTCTTTCAGCCAGCCCAACCAGTTTGCTTTCTGCGGACAATTGCCATTACTGGCTGGGAACAGACTGGCTCCAGCAAGTTGCTCTTGGAATATTTTTTGATGGCAAGGAATAATTAAAGAGTCCCTCTTTTGGGGGAGATGGGCGGTAATTAAATTTGAATAAATAAATAAATAAATAAAATTTTATTTACTTATTTTGCTGTTCTCCGTTTGGACTTATTAAAATTTTCTGGAAATCAATTTATTGGCTATAGTACAGATGCCCATCCATCTACCACAAGCTATAGTATACGCTGTTCAAGAAGTTCACTCAAAAAATTCTGGGCAAGTTTTCAGGGGAAGAGACAGTAAGAATCTGTTGCAGAAATGGCCTTCTGATTGTGTGGCCTTAGGTTCAAATCTCTGTATTGTGTAATACAATGGATGGTACATGGAAGATTATGTTTTCAGTGCTACTCTCCATCTCTCAATTTGTTTCATGCTACAATTTTGTCATTATATCTTGAATTTCTAATTCACTTTAGAGTACCTCTAAATAAAATACTACTCAATTAAATTACTTCAAAGGACAGGACCCAAATGTTTGTGGAAACAGAAGTGGAGACAAGAATAAGCAAGAAAAGGTAAACACCACAACAAATAGCCTGAAAGAAGGATTAAATAAATAAACATGTCATTTGCATGAATGACTGCAGAATGATTTTCTGTTTCCTAATCACGCGCACAGACCATTCTCTTGTAGCAGACTATCAACTACTGTAATAAAAAAAAGGTCTATGCATTCCAAGCAAGCAAATAAAAATGTATGTTCACTTTGAGGAATAGAAGTGTGTAGTGAAAATGTAATTACCTAGCAAAGCTGTAGTCTTACTGGGCTCCAGCAGCTGATCATAAAACGTCTTCCTATTCTGTTTCATCAACTGTAGTACCAGGCAGCCTGCACGCCTACCAATTGCAGCCATCTGGCTTTGTGTCAAAGCCTGTGAGTCAAGCAACTACAGTGCAACAGGAAGAAAGGCAGTGATGTCACTCTTCAGGTTAGGCAAAGAACAAAGATGAATTCTACCCCTAAAAAGCTGGGTGCCCCAGGAGGAGAGGGTTCTAGAATGCTTTTATTTAGTAATTTAGGGCTAAAGCTATTCTCTCCATTAAACAAGGAACAGACTACCACCTAGTGGTTAGCATGCAAAAATATGCAAACAGCAAGCTTGTGTTGCTAAAGCTAGATAAAACAGATTTTGCCAGTTAATGCAAAACAAAGAATAAAGTGTTGACTGACTTGCCCATGGGGAAAACAATTAAACATTTCAAATTAAATAGCCTATTCTTTGTAATGTATAAATATGGAACAGAAATTATCTGCATTTGCCTGAAATGTTGGAAATATCATCTTATGGTTGTTTACCATCATCTTACTCTTTTCCATTATTCAGAAAATAGAGTGCATCCTGTGGTGAAAGATAACTGAACATTTTAATGAATGAGGTAATACCACTTCAGATTGTAGGTGGGTGATCTTGTTTGGAATCTGTGCCCAACTAAAAATAATCCATGCCTAGTTTTAAAACAGAGTATCACTCTAAAAAGAGCTCCAGTTGAGGTCACTCTGTGCTGCACTGTTATCTGCAACTACTATTACTACAAGAAGAACATCAGGAGTCTGGTAGCATCTTTTCTGACTAACACATTTTGTTAAAACACACAAGCTTTCATGAGCTGAAGCTCATTTCATCAGATGCAAACAGCAGATGACTTCTCTATGAAGTGATTTTCACTCACAAAAGCTTATGCCTTTTAATAAAATGTGTTAGTCAGAAAAGGTACTACCTGATTTTCTGCCACCATCGACTAACACAGCTTTCCTCCTTCAGTATTTGCAATTAGATAACTCATGTTCACTGAGTCAAATAGAACTACTTTTTCTGATTAGTAAGTAGAATATTTTTCAAACTAAATGATGGGGCCTCCCAAAATTTCCAGAAGATAACCAGACTTCTGCAGACACTTGAAAATGATTGCCTCAGAGTTCAACCATTCTCCAGCACCAGCAGCTATGTCAGTGATAGGTAAAATAAGATTACGGCCTAAACTTCTTAATTTTTTTTAGCTTTTTCTTATAATCTACCCTAATGATTTAATCTGAAGGCAAGCTATACATTATAATGCATTCTGCCAATCACATGCAACAGAATTATGCATACAGACAGAAAAAAATATTATAAAATATAAATTTAACAGATACACTGAGAGGGGTAAATCAAGAATTATATACTGGCTATAGAAGTTTCTTGGAAAGTAGTGGAGAGAAATGTACAGTATATAAATGGACTGTTATTCTGTACTGACATATCAGGGCAGAATTTACAACGTGCTGGCTGGGGAACTCTGGAAGTTGAAGTCCACACATTTTAAAGTTGACAAGTTTGAAAAATGCTGATTTAGAACATGTATTACTGCCAGGATTACCCCTGAGTAAAGACATCACTGGCAGATACAAGGAATATAAAACCATTTATCCCCTTGGGACTGTTAAGGCAATTCATGATTACAAGTTGAAAACAGTATAATCCAGCACATAATCACATGAAACAGAGAGCTAAAACCAAGGCAATTAAAGCAACTCACAGCAGTACAAAAAAAAAAAAGATCAAAGACTTAGGCTTCGCAGAAAACATGGAAAAGTCAACAGAAAGGAGGCTGACTGGGCCTCCCAATTACATAATCTGGGCAGGAGATAAAAACAGGACCTGCCTTACTTCCCAAGCAGATTTCCAATAGCAAGAAGAGGCTGAGCAAAATCTCAGATAAAAGTCATAGTAGCCAGGTAGGCTTCTGTAAGACAGAAATCCTTTCACTAGCAGGAAGCAATTGCTCTTAAAAGTTGTCCAAATGTGTAGTGATAGATACGGTATGTCTTAAGACTGCCTCCTTCTCAATTGCCCCCAATATACAGAAATAGAAGATTTTCAGAATTATCTGAGAGACAGGGAACTGTTGACAAACTACAGCTGACAAGTAAAGCCCAATTTCAACATTTTTAAGTCACAGAATTTTAAATTGCTAGCAGTTTAAACTGAGATTTCTGTTTTTTTAATGACATGAAATTGGGGCTATTTTTATTATTTATGTTTTTAAAAAAATAGCAACCACAATGTAGAGTGAAATTGTACTGTGCTGCCTGCTGACTCTGATATATAACCACTTTTCCTAATATTCTGAGGTCTCTAATAGCTGGGAACCTGAAAACAAAGCATATCCTAAATGTCCTTTTCTTCATGCATTCCAGTAGCAAGAGAGAAATTACCTCTGAATTGAGGTAATCTGATTATCTGACTGAAAAAATCTAAAAGGCCCCCTTAATCTTTATCCACAGTATGGTACCAAAGTGCTTACAGTAACTAGATTTGCAAGGACTTGGGAAAATGACCAAGTCTTAGGTATATCAGCTTCAAATGGTACCTTTCTAATGGAAGTAATATGCTTGGATTTTTCTGAGGGAGGATAACTTTTTCTCTCTTAACTGAGACTGCTTTGGGTCACACTGACAATTGAAACAGAACAATACACTTGGTTCTGTTATTATACTCAGTACTAAGCCTAGTCACTGTCAATGGAAAACTTAATGGCAATACTTTTGCTGAGCTACTGACAGAGGTTTAATATACTGTATATCTCATTAGAAAAGTTCATTCTGCAAGAAAATGTAATCATAAAAATTTTATTTGAAATCTTTAAAAACTGCCTTGTGCATTCTGTTCTGCACTAGCTTTCAACATTCACTCATTCCATCAAAAAATAAGAGCTGACATATCTGCCTGTTCTTGGCACAGTTACAGAAAGGCCTTATCTCATCCAGCAGCTGGAATGAGAACTGGTACTCTGTGTCAGGATAACAGTAACCTAAGAACAATAAATACTGGAAGATCAATGACTTTTCAGTTGAATTTTATATGGCCAATAAGACTTTTTTTTTCATTCTATAAAAGGATAGTAAAGACGTAAAACTCAAAGGGCAGCCAACTGATAAAAACTCTCTAATTCAGGGTAGGATTTAATGCAGGAGATGCAAAAGAAGTTAAAGATCCAATATGGTGAAAGCATCAAATATATTTTCTTGAGCATCATACTGGATCTTGAACATCATTGGCATATCCTGCATTAAATCCTTTTTAACAGCTGTATACCCCCCCAAACATGTATGACAATTATTTATTTTTTCCATATTTACAACTGTCTCAGTTGCAAAGGACCTCATCAACAAGAAAACCAAAGCCATAATTACTATACATAAACCAGAACAATGTCAAAACTCAAAAGTAACCACACAAAGCAAAGATACCCCCCCACAGGCACCTGCAGTCCAAAACCAAGTTGACACAAAACAGTTTCGACCTGTTTATGGAACTGTAGCAAGATGGAGGGTGCACTCACTTCTGGGAATAAAGCATTCCATAAAATGGGGGCTATTACAGAGAAGGCCTGCCTTCTCACACCATGTCCTGCTTTCAGTAGGCCTTGAGACTGACAGATTCAATTCTGGCAAGTGGTGGCCTGATGTAAATATACACAAACACAGGGAGCAAAGCAGGACAATATCTTTTTTATATCTCTCTTCTATATCCAAGGTAGAGTCCTAGAACAGTTTATAATTGCAATTCCAAAATGTTAAACTGGGATCTGAGGTGTTAACAGCAGACTTTTCTTGGTGATGGTGGATGCCATAGTACAGATTCTCTCTCCCAGAAAGAGGAGCAGAAGGTACAGAGGGATTTAGGGACTGGATGCTGATAAACAAGTCAGACCACAGGAATAACTCTTTTGTTGCTGTGAACACCAATGTAAATGCCCAACTGAATATTTTTAGATGGTGCAAACTAGTAGCTTGGAAAGCTCACTACTTTCCACATAGATGGCACAATGGGAGGGGGCATCCTTGCCAAGCAAGATCTTTTTATGCTGCTTTATCACCTTTCACACTCAATGCATGACCCAACTATCTGTCCAACAGCAACAGTTATAACCTCAATTTAACTAAAATCTTCTTGCATTCTTAATTAATTAAACATTGTTTAGTTTTCTGCCTGTTTGGGAGGAAAAACACACAATAAAGAGATACTGGCAAAACACTACAAGCTTTGAAATACAGCAAAAACTAAGATTTGTGCAAGTGTGAACAGATTTGAGTTTCAGCAGTTTGGAGAAACGAGTAACCGAAAGCAATCTTAGCTCTGGAGCAACAGGTTTCCAAATGCACCTGCTTAATTTATCTTATATAGGCACTGACTGCCATTAAAGCTCTGCCTTTATAATCCTGATCTTCACTTCCAAACAGAAAAAACAATAGCTTTGCACTGATTTGTCAGTTCAGAGCAAAAAACATAACCACAACCTTTTCCTTCAGACACAAGAAAGCAACGTATCTTTAAGAAATTAACATTGAAGATGGTGTTTGAAGGACTGGTAAAAACAAATCTAGTAATCCCTTAAACGTTGGGGGTTTTGTGTTGGGAGAATATGTTATTTCCTCAATTTTTCCAATCTTTAATTGATTTCCCAATTATCAAAAGCTTTTTGATATATTTACATTGAGTCAGAAATTGAATTCAATAAAATATAATTACAGCATCTAGATTTTTAAAACAACATGAGAACAAATGTTTTGCTTAGAACATCAAAGAGCAATAAATGTTGGAACTCCCTTCCCCTGAATACATTTGAGGCAACATGACGTAATTACAGAAAGAACATCTTTCAAAAGCAAAATAACTCAGTTTGCTTAACAGTCTTAAGTCAAAAGATAAGCAACACGTCCATACATATCAGCATGCATTCAGAAAGTTTCTTTTGTGATCTCCAGGCTCCCTTCCTCCTCCAAGCTTAATTTCTTTTAAAAGATATTTTTAACTAAAAAAAGAAAGAAAGTTGGCATGCTTCAGGAATGCATTTTATCCTTGCAAAGATCCATTGGCACTAAAGAGAACACCCTGGGAAAGCCATGGCAGGTCTAGGAATTGGCTGTTCTGCAATTGATCATGCCCACCATGACATCCACGGGGTGAATAAACTTTACATAGCAACTGTTCTGTGTCTATTTGGATATTTCTAAAAATTCAAATATGCCTCTGGCCCAAAAAGTTCGCCTAACCCTGTAGTAAGACATCATGAGGTTTGTTTGGTTGCAGCTTAGCACATTAAATGAACCCTTCTATTATTGTTTGTAAATCATGTTTCACAATTTAATGTGTTGAACTAACCCAACCAACTGTAGTTTATCCAACAAAACATGGCTATAAATAATCTGCTAGATATAAACTATTATCTCTGGTAAAGTTACAGTAACAGCAGAAAACAGATCAATATGAGAACTGGAAGGCAATTTATAAGGTGGTCCAACCACCTTAAGCATAATTAGCTTATATTAAAGGTTGTTTCTCTGTTAAACAAATTCCCCATTGTTAACTTGCTGTTAACTGAGAACCCCGAGA
Organism: Candoia aspera; assembly: GCF_035149785.1. Lineage (NCBI taxonomy): Eukaryota > Metazoa > Chordata > Lepidosauria > Squamata > Candoiidae > Candoia > Candoia aspera. Next base: position 47,635,301 of record NC_086159.1, read on the forward strand.
GAAAAATGCATTCATTTGTGAAATCTAAGACAGTTACTCTAATATCTTCTGTCCAGACAAGCAAAAGTTGCTGGATTAATAACAAAGTTTTTCAAAAATGTACTGTTTCCATAGCATTAATATGAAGCAAAAATTTCTGCAAAAGCACAATAGGTTGATTTATATCTAGCAACCAACATTGCATAGCGAGTTGGGACACAACCTCAACATACCTCCAAACCCAGCAAACTGTCAGTAGCCTTATTTCTATGTCAAATGCTCACATTTTATATGACCGTTTAAGGAGATCATTTGCTTTAGAAAGTGACGCAACTTCTCCAACCCCATCCAGAAGAAAAAAGTGTATTTTTTTTTTAAAAAAGAGGGGGCTTTCTAAAGCAAACTAGTTTAGAATAAATGTTTAGGGATTTTCCCTCCACCTTCATTCTCAATCTGAATATCAAAAGCAGCCAAGATTCCTACTTTGGTTATATATTGTACACCATCACACAATATCTGAATTTAGTTGCCACCGAGACAGAGTTTAGCTGATCCTCTTTACACCCAGAACATCCACTCTTAGTTTTATTACACACATCCAAAATACAGATTGAAGGCTTGTATTATCTGCAACCCTATGCTTGTCTAATCGGAAGTTAAGTGCCGTGGATTTTGACAGGGTTCTCGGAAGCAAGTGGGGTCAGCGTAATAAAGAAAAAAAATGTCCTTGAATTAAACCACTTTTATTTCTGAACAGATTATTACGGGCTATTGGACTGCGCTGGGCCGAATGACAAGGTATTTCATGACAACTACAACGTTAGGTGCAGCTACCTGGAAAGTCAGCCTTACTTAATTCTACCAGTCTTATTTCTGAGTCTGTGTGTGTGTGTGTGTGTGTGTGCGCCCGCGCGCGCACACACACACACACACAGAGCTTTAGACAGGTTAAGGAATAAAGCCACCGGCAGCCTGACCACTGATCGGTAATACACGTCTTACGGCAGTAGGACTCCTCCACCTTTCCTCTTCCTTCCTCATCCCCGCCACAAAGCGCCTCCACCAAGCCGCCGCCCCTTAATTTTCAATTCACCGCAGGCCGGATCGAATAATCTAGAAACCCAAAGGGAGAGACAGGAGGGTAACCTTGCCTTTGCGAAGGTTTACGACTCCCTTACCTGGTATCTGCTTAAGAGCCGCCGCCAAGCAAAATAAATTCAGCACCAAGGGAAGCTCGGCGCGCATGGAGAGGCGAGGCAGAAAAACTAGGCAGCAAAGCCTTGGCAAGAGAAAAGGTAGCTACTGTTTCCGCAGCCGCCCCAGGCCAAAGGCGCCGTCCACCCCCGCGGTCCAGCAAAATGACAGGCCAAGCAGCCTCTCCAAGAGGCATGACGGGAAATTCCTTGGACGGCAGCTGCTCAATCAGCTCCAAATATGAGCATAGAGCCGAAACAGACCGCAACCATTCTCAAAACGGGGGTGGAAGGGGAGATTGCTCGCGCTTCCAGGGCTTCAGAAGTCCATCTCGGCCAGCAAAACTTTACCTTCCGCTTTCTCTTTGCCCGGAGATTTAGACCCCATATTTATAGAAAACTTTAGTGAAATCAATTTTTTCCCCATTAAGTTTGTTCCAAGTATGACTCCACGAGAATATAACCCAGGAACTCCTAATACTTTGCCAATATCCTACCAAGGTCCGTTTAATCCAGATGTGGTTCCAATTCAGTGGCTGGACACAGGAAGCAATAATCACATTTTAGCCAAGTATGACTGAGTTTACCCAGCACAGGTGGCCACGGCTAAACCTAACCACAGTTTACTCAATTCACTTTCGGGGGTTCTTCTAATACAGTCATAAACCATAACATGGTTGGCTTGTTTATCATGCAAAAAATGTAAGGAAAAGCCATAAATAAAGGAGCCAGTTTGGTCTAGTGGTTAAGGAAAAGGGCTAGGAACCAGGAGACTGAGTGTTCTAGTCCCACCTTAGCCATGAAAGCCAGCTGGGTGACCTTGGGACAGTCACTCTCTCAGCCCAACCCACCTCACAGGGTGGTTGTTGTGGGGAAAATAGGAGGAAGAGGTATTAGCTATGTTGGTAGCCTTGAGTTATTTATAAAAATAATAAAGGCAGGATAGAAAATAAATACCTGTTTCTTTTAAAAGCATGATCTTCTGCATATTTAAGTATTTAATTTTAATTAAGTTTAAATTAAACCAATGTTTTTTCTCCTGATCTCATGATCCTTGGAGTCATCTCCCAGCATATCACTGGAGGTTAACCTGCAATCCTGCCCAAATGCACTCATATATCCCCAGTCTAAAACAAAGTAAAAAGTCTCAATTTCCTGAAGTTTTTTTTCCCCACAATATCTAAATGCTTTGTGACTGGTCTTCTGGTATGTTTTTTTCAACTTCCCAGTCTAGCCAACAGCCCTGGGATTTCCTAGTAACCTCCCTCTCAAGTCCCTACCCGCCCAACAGGTCCCTACACTTCCAACATTTAGCTTTTTTGACATCAGCCAAGGTCAGCTAAATGCTGCCACCTATTGCAGAAAAGCAAAATAAAGAAGCCAATCTTATCTTCATTGGAGTTCTGTCAACTGAATGCTCAAGATAAAACCTTGTAGAACAGCAACACCCCTTGATCTAGCTACTCTAGATGGCTCCTGGGTCTCCAACAATATATGCATATGGATGAAATGGTCCTTCAGATAGTCTAGTTCCAGACCATTTAAGGCTTTTTAGGTTGATTCTCAGATTTGAATTCAGCTCAGAAACAAAAAGAAAGTGTATGTCCAAGAAATGATTTAAGAGTTGGAGTTTCTTTGGCAATTGCTGAAAAAGAGAATAGGCTCTCAATCCCTATCAACACAACTCAATCCTAGAAGTCCAATTAAGCTCCTACAACAGCTCACATAGATGCTGAAGACTAGTGAATTTCCTGAGGGTTCAACCTTGCTTCCTAAGATTGTAGCTTAGGCCTCCAGATCCACCTGCTCAATTCTCGTTATAAGGCAACTACTAAGGATCTTTCAAAAGCAAAATTGGGTCTGAAACCAGTCTGAAAGGTTGCTATCATTGACATCTTTAAAGTGACCTCTCATAAGTATGTAACTTTAACTTCCACCAGCCAATTCACAATCTATTTCTATCAGCTTTTATAAACCCAATTGGACTTGTATCCAAGAAGTCATTTACATCATCTTTTCAACTTATTTGTCCACATCCTCCATTAATATAAAATTAGATGTAGGAAATCTAGAAAAAAATCTACTACTGAAGAGTATTTCACATAAGGAATTCCAATATTAGCATGGATAGAAATCCTCCAAATATCTTGCAATTATATTGTTACACGTAAAAGCTACACTCATTTCTGTTAATGCAGAATAGTTTAATGTGATCCTAAAAGATATCAACCCAAGATTCTCTCACATTATACTATTCTACTTTTCAGAAGTCTGGTAGCAATCAGTAGAAGATATAATCAACAGAGAAGCTGTTCACACTTAAAATTCTCATGATAAAATGTAATTGTGGTTTTGTGTGTAACAATCAGCCAACTTTCCTGTGCTTCCAACCAGTGCAAAAATTGAAATCTGTATTAACTGTTATTGTCCCCAGATGTTAAAAGACCTAAAGAACTGACACGTGTGTAAAAAGCCCTAATAAATCTTTAATTGGTTTTGTTTTACTTTTGTGTTTTTACAGGACAAATTACAAACATCTGAGTTTCTCCAAGTGTCCAAGGTATTATACACATTCCCATCTGTCTTGCAGGAAGGAAAATTGGTCAACATTTTAATTGTAAAATAGGCTACATAATGGTACAGTTTACTATAATAAATGTACAGGTTTACACATAGTTTAGAAGCAAGAAAGATGCATCTGCATCAAAAGGCAACTTTTTAAACTGCCACAATTTAATTTTACATTCACACTTGCAATAGGTCACAAAATGGTTACTAAGGTCAGAACAATAAATCACTATGATGCACAAATACAGCAAAACCTAATTATATACACATAAATACATATACATGTATATTATACATATTTGTATATGTATATAGTAAATTTCATGAAAAATCTAACAGACCTGTCAAAATCTACTCTTGTCAAAAATATGTACTTGTTCTTTGAGAGCAGAATTTTGCGTGGCCAATTATATTACATATATTTGTTAGCATCCCAGACATAAACCAATTAAGTTTTTTTCCAGATAAGAAACGGTCCATTATTAAATATGTTGCCCACAAAAAAAAAGCACAAAGATAAGGCACAATAGGATTTTTCATTACACAAATGTGTGTCATGTTCATTTATCCATAAGAAAACGTGCATTATTTGTGCAAGTTCATGCTGCAGGGTCATATCTACAATAAAAACTGGACTACAATATAGGGTTTTTAAAAAAAAAAAGTTTCCCATCCCTTCACCTATATAATATCCAACTGGATCAACACATTATGTTGCTTCAACAGGAATTACTATATCAAATTACTTTATATTTTCAGGTTATGTTCCACAAGTTTTGTAATTTTAGGTGTAAACAATGCACACATTTAATATAGAACATACAAAACTCTTTATGTACTGCATTTCTACACTGAAGATTTTATTTCCAATCTTTGTGCATTTTTTTTCTTTTGTGCACGTTTAGGTAGCAAATTTTAAAGGAAAATATATTCCCCACTAGTACATTGTAAGAAGTTTTCTTTTATAGTAAATAACTTTTCACAAAGTGAGTACCTGCCAATTACTTCTTTATTGCTCACATAATTTTGAATCCATTATCACAGTAACAATATTAGACCATTCACACAAAAATCATAACCATATATTTTAATATAAAACCTACAAAAGATATTTAACTTGTATCTAATACTTCAAGGTATTTGGCCCTTAGATAATAATACAGCCAAATTAAATAAAACATTGGTTATGAATAAAAGAGGAAGCTTATTCACTGCTTTAAAGCAGACACTCTCACAAAACAAGGTTACTTTGCTGGCGCTGCCACCACCACCGTTTATATACAAAACCAGCACATCTGCATTCAGTTGGTTTCTGCTCCAAAACTACTAAAGCCAGTATCTTTCCCATCCCCTGGCTGACACAAATGTAGCTTTACAGCAACAAAAACTAAAGACCAGACAGAAATTAACACACATATTCATTTTCCATCAGAAATTGTAGGTGGTTTTTGTTACAAAATACCCACAAGATTATTTCACAGGAAACTATGGAAATACAGTACATCTCCATGCTTTTGGACTGTTATCAAACACTTGTTGGCGCAAAAATTCAGCCACATCTGAGAATGTTTAATAAATTCAACATTTGTCATGCAAAACATAATACGTTGATTTGCTTGAGCTCCAAAACATTTTATAGCCAATGTTCTTTTAATTCAGTACTACTCATTGCTCAGATATTCTAAAAAATGAGACTGAAAAATGATTAATGTAAATGTTAACATACAAAAAGTACTAAAAGTGGAAGACAAGGCCAGACAGGAAATGCTCCTGCTGCAAGTCAACAGTTCTAATAGGAGTCAATGTCTCAAGAGTTTCCCTGGTTGTTGGCTGTGCCTGTCCGGAGACGAAGATGAGACATTGAGTTCATATGTGCATTTGATGGCTTCAGAGGCGCACTGCAAGCAATAGCCTGGGGAAAACGATGATGATACCGATCTAACCGTAGATATTTTACTGTTACCAATTTGCCTGTAGTAAAGTATAATTTAAAAGATTAATATTATCATTTTAAAAATACAATATAAAGTAATTTTACAAGAATTATAAAAATAGTTTCACCTGCAATATTTTTATCTAAAAATTACTCATTTCCTGTTGAACTATTTGTTAGGAAAACTTCTTACCATCAAACCAAGATCCATGTAATGCTTTAAAAGCTTTTCCAGCATATTCTGGAGATAAACACTTGACATACACACAACCCTGGATGGAAAAATAAAACTTCGGTTGACATCCAATAAAGAAATTGAATATACGAATTAACTATCTTAAATCACTTTTTACCTCACGTGAATTTTTGTCCACTGCTATGTGAACTATTCCCTCATTATCACTGCACTTTTCCAAGATTGCTTCTTGAATAGCCAAATGCCAATGATCACCAATTTCCCTAAAAACACATATGACACATAAAAGTTGTTTATTAATGCTTGTATATTAATTTGTTCAAAATCATACAGCAAACTAATATAGAAATCAATAGGTAGCAATAAAACAGATGTTTAGATACAGTGGCATTCAAAAATAGTCTTCACATAGATCTGCAGCATTTAATAAGCAGTTTCAAGAAGAGGGGATACTGAACCCCCAAGTTCCAATTTCCTTAGAACACAAAATATTTTACATACATTTGCATCAATGCCTCTACCGATAAGAAATAAGTTTTTGATCTCAAGCAAGCAAGATAAAAATCTTCAACTCTAAAAGGTAAAGAGAGCTTTTCTTTTTATGTCCTGTAGTACAGAGTACTACTCACCAAGAACTTTACAGATCTCTTTATCTAAAACTGGCTACATCTGACTTCCCAGTATTCTCTTCACATAAGCCAAATAAGCAATATGAAATCAGCAGTTAAAATCATTTCTATGACAGTACATGTTAAAAAGTATCTAACTTCCAATGTTCAGACACTGATATTCACTATCAATGTAAGCTCCATGGACTACAGAATACTGCTCTTAATACATTTCACCTTTCCTCTTCTGCCTTTTAATAAAAATGTTTCCTCATCACTTACTGCAACTTCTCTTATTCTGAGCAGTGATTCTAAAGAGTAGAGATACAAGTCTGAAATTAGGGCTTTGTATCTACACTAGGGGTCGTAGATCACATGCTTGTCAATAATTTTAACTGCAGAGTTGGGGGGAAAAAGTGCTATGACCCAGGAAAGTCCCTACCAATCAGAATAACAATCATGGACTAAAAGGAGCAACAATCTCACTCAATATATTGTTCTATCCTTAATTCTTAAACAAGAATGGAAATTATAATGCTAATTAAATTAGTAGGAATGATTTAGATAGAAGAAATTTGTGGGGATAAAAATAATAAAAAGTAGAGCTATTGAAAGCATTCAAAAGAGATGCTTTGCTAAGCATTTTAGTGCATATAAAACAGCTGTGTCTTCTGGAAAGCTATTTTGAAGGCTTTCCTCATTGTCTGGACTTGTTTGTGAATGCAGAGTCAAGTATCATCTGTGCATGTACACATGCACATATTCACAAATACCCACAAAGAAAACTGGGAAAGCCCTAACTTTAACCCAATTGCAATGTTTGACATAACTTGATGTAAGCTCTACACATAAGAGAACTCCAAAATATCCATGAATTGAAGAAATTATGTAGGGAGGAATGGACCAAAGTACCTCCAAATTCAAAATACCTCCAAGTCAATGTGCAGGATTGATCAACAGGGGCAGGAAGGATTTGGTTGAAGGTACTCCTTCAATTTTCTAAATCTAGGTTTCTAAATCTAAAGCTTCTCATATATTTTCCAACAAGGCAGCTAATGCTGGCTCTGTATGTTCCAGTACACTAGTTTTGTATGTTGTTTGTTTAACTAGAAACTCTTCATCTAGGACTTAGATGAAACTCAGCTCAAACTGTAGGTCACAGTACTGCAGAATTACTGATAGTTCTAAAGGATTCACAACCTTTCTCTCACCATTGTACATACAGTATAGTAAAAAATGAACGCAAAGTATCAAAATACAATTCTGTTCTCTCTCTCCTTTCCTAAACAATTTATTCTATACTGAAACAGATATTCCATTGTATAAACATTAAAGTTTTCTATTTGTAAAGAAAATAACATACTTACATTACTGGATCAAACATATTGCGAATCTTTAAGCAAGGAGTCAAACTATTTGGTGGTGAATTTCTTCTATCTAAATGAAATGCTGCCAAATACATACATATATATATATACATATATTAGTAGTAAATCATATTATTCCATATCAAATATTTTAAAACCAATCTATTCCTTATTGGTTAAAAAATTGTAAGAAGATGACTTATACACAATGCAGCGTAAATTAATGAAATCGTATAAATGTAGGAATTCACTATCACAGCACATATTTCAGAGTGATGTTATAGACCCTAATATCTTCAGTACACAGTTTTACAATGCTTACTATGTTATTCAGTACACTATTAAATTTTCACTAATGCTATTAGAAAGCACTGTTGTGTATTTAATGAAATGGTCCTTGGTACAATGGAAATGTGGCTGTAGTATTGTACACATGAGGTTTTTTCACATATACTTTGGCATATGAAAGAAACAATTCCATTATACAAGTACTAGCGAATAATAGCTACAAAATGTTACTATAAATGAGTTGAACTAAAACAGAACTCTGAGTGGAAGAACCCGAGAGAAAATAGACATGCAGAAAGTACAGTTCTTCAAATGTGTGAAGGACTTGTGTTCTACCTATTTTACATGATAATATGATAGATTTGTTGTGAAAACAAATGATCATCTAAGAGAATGCAAGATTATCTTCCTCTATTATAATATATTCTCAGCTAATCTAATTAATAACTATAATCACTATAGCCTAAGCTCGGTCCTAAGATTCAATGCATAGCTAGGGAAAAAAAGTGGCTTTAAGGGGAATAAGTTAATGAATAAACTATACAGATCTACCCAGCTTATCTCAGAGATTCTCCTCTTAGCAGTACAATGCCTGTACAATATATTGCTTGGATCAGAGAATAACAATTAGAACAGAAATTAGATATAGGCATCTACTGAAGTAACCCACTGAGCCAGGCAGCTTTCATGCAAATCCAACTTACTTAACAAGGAAAACAAAAATCATTTTTCAAATTGCATACACACCATTGCTACTCACAAATCTGCTTACTCAAGAAATATATACAATGAATATAAAAATGTAAGTTATATCAATATCACTTCAGAACAAGTGATAAACTACAGTTAGTATTAACTGAAGATTATAGGAGAGAGAAAACATTTCACAAAGTATAAATATACAGTGTTGCATACCTTGACCTTGCCACACTTTAGATGGTATAACTAGCATTTTATCACATGATGCAGATGGCTGTATCCACTTCCATACCAGAAAATCGGCACCACCTATTCTTTGTGTTTCTGTGCGAACTCTAGATTCATTAGCAGCAAGGAAATCAACAGATCTTTTCCATACTTTTTTCATTTTTTTCCTTAAATATGAAATAAAAGAAGTTATTTTGCTTACATACTTATTTAAGTATTAACACATATTAAGAATCCATACTGAATATAGAAATTGAAACATTCATCTTTGAGTATTCTGAAACATTCATCTTTGAGTATTCTGAATGAATAGTAAAAATTTTAACTATTTGCACATACCTGTCTTGTGGTGCAATTAAAGAATCTCGAACATGGGGGATAGGCATATATGGTTGTAACTCTTTGTTTTCCTGACATGCTTCATTGTGGGTTCTTAAAACATCTGAAAATATTATGTTTGAGTTAACTAAGCTGTATATCATACTGGCATCAGACTAAGCTATCTAATGGAAAGTATTTAATGGTAACACAAATTACAATGTTTTATGCGATTAGGAGTAAATAAAAAACACTCCTGACAATAAAAGGTATCAAAAGTCACATTATACCAACACAACAAATACAGGAGAACTTTATCCAAAGGAACAAAGTATCACAGTCTAACCTCTGAAAAATCTCAGAATCATTCTTATGTCATGATTCCATAGTTTGGTATATTTGAAGCACACTATTAATTAAGAGCTTAGTTAAAACTTACCTATAATTTTTACCATCATGTCATACATCTGCCTGGTCTCCTCCTCCTCTTTGTACCATCTATATTTCATATACCTTAAGAATCCCCAAATCATTCCAACACCTGTGCCAAACAAAAAAAGAAATACCTAGCTAACAGTTGGAATGCTAAGAGATCTCCAGCTTTGCTTAGGAAGTAGAGATATTCAATGAACATTTTGAGCTTGAAACAAGTATTTCTGGCATTCCGTTGTCAAAACACCTACTTAGAACAAACCCTGGTTATTCTGAGTTGCAATGCTTCAAGGGCTCCATTCTGTTCTAGAGAACTGGATTAGCAGAAGTGTGCACTATCAGATCTAAAGCAGGAAAGGTGTGCACTATTCAGATCTATTCAGATTCAGAAACTTTGGATCCAACATGGACTCTCTTGTTATACCTGCTGGCAGCTCATGAGAGCCTAGGAAAAAACACAGTTTAAGGAGCAGCCAACAGTAACAGCAAGTGCACCCACAGTGGATCCAAAGCATTTTTTTCCCACTTAAATCTGAATATTGCTCACCTCTATTGATTGGAGTGTTCATTTGCATTTTGTCATTTTTTAAAAAAATACCTTGGCCTTGTTCAGTAAGGGTATGTGGGATGATCAAGGGGTAGAGTGCTGGGGAACAGGGAGATGAAAGCAGCCATATAAACAGAGCAAATGACTCCAGTGAGGTACCACTCTGGATTTAACTCCTGTTGATGAAAGACAGTATCATAAGGACAGCTGCAAAGAACCTGCCACTGGATTAGACTCACTACTGCACTGAAACTTGTATATGTCTGGCTACCTCAGCCTGAGGCTAGTACCCTATGCCATTTTAATTCAAGTGTGCTGCTTTGGGGTTTTATTTTTTATTTTAAAGCAATTTAATGGCACATGTGGATTCAGAAAAAGAGAGAGGATTCCCACAACCTACCCTTCTGCTATTCAACTATTTTGAAATTTAAAAGGACATTTTCATTCTCTGCTGCCCCAAAAGTCTCTCCTTCCAAATAAGATTTATTTATCTATTTGAGAGTATTCTTCCAATGAGTTGTTTGTGTGAGAACTGGCTGTTACAATACTGCTGAACCATTCACTATGCTTGGCTGTCTCTCTACCCTCCCACCAGCACATTTCAGCACATCCCCATATAAAAATCCTACTCTTCAAACAAACTATGCCTGGGGAAGAGTTAAGAGGGAGGAAGGAAAAGCCAGATCAAAAGTCAACAGGTCAAGAGAGACTAACTGCTACAAGGAGGCTTGTTTTAGCACAATGCCTGCTCTTCTAGTGGCGGCAATACTGCTTTCCACCTGCTACTATAGGGCAGTGAGACGGAAACAGGGATCAACATATGGAGAGAGGTTCTTAACTCTACAAAAGCAAAGGAGACAGTAATGCTGACTCTTTGCTTAGCTAGCATACTTCCCTCTAGCAGCAACCCAGGAGATGAAAGTGATTGACAGGAAGAAGAGACTGAAATCAGTGGAGCACTCACCATCATCAGAGCAGACACATAGCTTGAAGACCCATCCTATGCTGTCTGCAACCACTGCTAGGCAAAGCTGAACATCTCAAAAAACACCTTCAACCTCAGAAATATTCAAGAACCTGCTCTGGTATCACCAAAGTATCTTACCATCACTGATAGCAGTAGATAATCTTATGCTAGCAGTTAACAGCAAGATAGTCACTCTCAAGGAGAACAAAGTACCTGCACAGTAGTTAAAGTAGCAACCAGGGGCAGTGTGATCCAAAACCATTAACCATGATAAAAATTATCACATAGATCATGGCTGTGCATGATTATCCCTTCTAAGGTGGGAAGTTTTGGATTCCAGTGCCTTCTCTAGCTGGTTGCTCTAATGTACCTTGCTCCCTACTTCCATCAGGCAGGGATGCACTCCTTATCTCACCAACACAGGGGAAAAGTGTCAGGAATACTATAAACAATAAATTGTATCAGAAGTTTCCACCTTACAAATTTAATTCACACAAGGTAAAGTGCCAGCGTATTATCTCTCCCTTACTGAACCCTACATATGAAGCCAAGAGGTTGGACCAGGACCTCTTATACTACAAGAACCTGGCTCAAACAGCAAATCAAGCGAGTGTAGTGAAGACATCTGGATGCCAAATCTACACTGTGGCACCAACATGAAAAAGGCAGCCTGTGAGATGCAGTTTCCAAGAACAACTGTGGGTTGTCTACTTAAGTTAATCATTCAGAATGATCTGATCTCAAAAGAACCAGACCAAGTTCATCACAGGAGGCGCTACGGTTGTCAACAGTGCTCATATGGAGAAGTACAAGATTGTTGGCTATTTCCACCAGTCTATGAAAAGAGAGAACATTAACTCCACTTTCCTAACACCTGATCCCCCAGAATATTCTCACCTGGTAATCACACCTTTGTAAAGTTTCAACTTTATATTAGGGCAAGCCAACACGGTGTTTTTTTTTCCCAAAAAAAATATTTCATTATATTGGTTTTAGATAGATATGGCTTTTGTTAGTGTTTTAATGTAAGGGTGTCAGGGTGCATTTAAAGTATAAAAGGACCATGCTGATATAATTGATTTGCTATGGTAGTGCTTTGTATATACTTGTATATGCTCTAATGCCTGCTGATGAGAAACTTTCAGAGTGCATATAAAAATGGAAAAAAATACTTGAATTTTGGGCATGAACTTTCTGCAGGTTATTCTGCTTTGTTACTGTAAAACACAGTAACATTTAAGAAACTAAAAGGGATTGTGTTGGTTTGGTTGCTAGCTGAAGATAAGAGCATAGGTTCATTTGTTTTGATGAGCTGTGAATGTTGATATATTGGTGTTGGCAAAGCCTGACAAAATATTAGCAGTGGGAGTAGGTGTCATTGATTTTTAAGCTGTTATAATACTAATGAACACTATTAAAGCAGTTAAGCACTACCAGGCCCTTTTGGCAGCAAACAAAGACATCAAAGAAACCATACAATGGATGGAATGCTCAAGATAGGAGATATTGATTCACTGCCAATTGAAGAATGTGAGAGAACTGGCTCTTCTTGGGTGGAATACAAATTTCTGTTCTGTTAGAGCTACCTAGGATGATGATGATGATGATGATATTTGCATCATTCCTTTTGCCAATTTTTCTGGCTGGCCAAGAGGAACAGTATAGATATCCTTTCTACCTACTCATGTGACTGTGGAGTCAAAAACAAGGAAGCGAGAGAGTAGAACAACTGAAACACTGAATTTTGTTTCAACTGAATAACAAATATTCAAACTGTTTCAAAGTTTTTTGTTACAATGCAACCAAATCAAATGTTTTGATGGAACATTCCGGGCAAGATACTATGTTCCAAGTTCAAAACAAGTTTTCTACTTCATCCATATCCTATTAGAAGGTACAACTATTTTACATACAGCAGAACAAAATTATAAATATATTTCAAGAAGAATTATATTATTAGACATTAAATATCATTAACATTTTAAATTCTTCCTGGGTGAAGTAAGTGATGCGGTGGCTGCCCTCTCTCAGTGCCTGAGGGCTGTGGGGGCCTGGATGGGGAACAACAGGCTTCAGCTGAACCCTGGTAAGACGGAGTGGCTGTGGGTGGAGCCAGGAAGTTGTCATCTTTAGTTCTGGATGGGGTTGCACTGCCTCCATTCATACCCGGTGCGTAACTTGGGGGTCCTTCTGGACTCACGACTCCTGCTCAATGAGCAGGTGGCAGTTGTGGCCAGGAGGGCCTTTGTGCAACTTTGTGTTGTGCGCCAGTTACACCCTTTCCTGGATCAAGATGCCCTCTGGACAGTCACTCATGCCCTGATCATCTCCCACATAGACTACTGCAATGCACTCTACATTGAGCTACCTTTGAAAAGTATCCAGAAGCTTCAGTTGGTCCAGAACGCGGCCGCACAGGCAGTTATGAGTGCCCCAAGATCGGCACATGTGACACCACTGCTGCGCAAACTGCACTGGGTGCCAATCTGTTTCTGGGTCCAATTCAAGGTGTTGGTTATGACCTTTAAAGCCCTACATGGCATGGGGCCAGGCTACCTGAGGGACCATCTCATCCCCATAACATTAACCCATCCCACCCAGTCATGCAGAGAGGGCATGCTACAGTTCCCGTCGGCAAGGGAATTCCACCTGGCGGGGTCCAGGAGGTGAGCATTCTCTGCCCACCCTTTGGAACATTCTGCCCCCAGAGGTGAGGCAGGCCCCTTCGCTCCCGGTCTTCCAGATGGACCTGAAACCTGGTTCTGCCGCCTCGCCTGGGATGGGAAAGGCAATAGCTCTTCCTGGGGGTGGCTGGTGTCATAGAGTCCTCCCTGCAAACTGTAATCTCCCCCATTTGGATTTTATATTTATATGTATTATTTTAGTATCTCGGTTGCTTACTTTGTAATTTTATATGTTTATGTTTTTAAATGGTTAATTTTCTTGTGAACCTCCCAGAGTCCCCCAGGGGGAGATGGATGGTGATAGAAATTGGAAAAATAAATAAATAAATATTATTGATTTTCTTCAGCATTAGCATTTTTGTTAAGCATATAGACCACACTCAGATGATTAATTTTCACTGAACTATGCAGGCAGCAATCACTATTTATATGTGCCTCTTTATAGACTACTAAAGAGATACTTATATGGATCATTTCCTTATAATCCTTTCCTTTTATATTAATGTTTTAATGTTTGGATGTCAGTTATCACATCATATAATATGCTTTAACGAAATGCTTACCAATTTCCTCTACTTTCAGATAGAGGATACAAAATCTACTGAAAAAAACTGAATTATTTGTCAGTTACCATCACTCTCGCAATTTCTTAAAAGTCACACAAGTATGAATTAAGCTTTCAGAAGAAAAACAGTAAAACAAAGAAAGACTCACCTAACAGCAGAACAAATGATCTGCATGTTGCAGTAATAAATGCACGACGAAAACGACACGTAAGAGTCATCTGTGGCCTAGTTGATACCAGGTATTTTATATCAGTTGTCTTGGTTATGGACTCTTCATCTGAGCTGTTACCAACATACCTATCAGAAATAAAAGATAATCCAACCTTTTCTCATACCTATGACTCAGACCATAAACAAGCCACAGACTTGTATACTCCCTCTCCCTTCTACAGCTTTCTCCTGTTTAATGATAATCATATTCTGTGATATTAAAGACAATCTAGAATTAAACTGTTTTTAGAAAAAGACTATGAAATAAAATGACTTACTTTATACCAACATCTTCTCCACTATTTAATATCCATTGCAAGCATTCCTTAAATGCATGTTCATATTCTGGACTTAAACTCTAAGAGAAACAAGGAAATCAAATAAAAATAAAGAAGACCAAGAGTTCTCTAATCACTGCTGTATACAAAAGGTTCAGTGGCAAGAGCTGTTGCAAATTTCCAAAACAAATAAATGCTAGTAAAATGTAACAATGCTATGTAAAGCATTCTAATAGAACTATGTACATACATACCCACCCACAAATAAAATTCAACTATATTTTTGTCATTAACCTGATTATTTTATCATAAATATAGGAACAAGCAAAACTGTGTGCATAATGGCTACAGATTATGATTTGGACTTGGGCTTTGGAAGGGGACAATAAAACCTACAAGAGACAGAAAACACTGTGTGCCCATTCTGATATCTGAGTGATGGCCTAGAGACATAGCAAGCCCTTTGATGATCTAACATGGATTAACTGCCACATAACTCTTGTCTTCCAAATCACTGATTATATTAGTGATTATACAATTAACTATTTTTCAAACTGTCATATTTTGATGCTGAATGGGCCCATTTTTCTCTCTCTTTCACTGTTCCCTTTCACTGTCTGTCTCATTAGACTACAAAAATTTTGGCACAGCCCTGTCCACTTCTGTATTCAGCACCTGTAAAAATGTAAGTACTAATTTCACCTCCCAATTAAATCTAACCATTTATAAGCACCACTGATTTTTAACATTAAATGGCAAGCATAAATGACAGCAATCAGACAAGTCACAAAAGAAGATAGAGATACTAATAGCAAAAAAGAACAACAAATAAATGTTTGTTTACTATAGTATCAAGATAGAAATGTACACTTATAAAATGCATGTATAATGGCTGAAGGTCAATACTAATGATATGTCTAATTTTTGTGAAACTCAATTTTTACCACAAAATTGCTGTTTGGAGGGATAGTGAAAAATGTTTATTAAAAAAACTATTTCATTCTTTTGTACAGGCAAACAAATCACTTCAGGTCCACAAGGTTTCAGTCCAGAAACATTTTCTACATCTCTACTCTTTTCCAGTTTTCAGCATCTATTTGATCAGACTGATACTTTTTTTCATCTGGGATGTTCAACCATACACCCAACAGAAAATAATTGAGGGGGAAAAAATGATGTTGAACATGAACATCATGAAAATATAATGTCTGAAACACATTTTAAGCATACAGCCCCCCCAAAGAATGTAATTCTCAAATACTGAAACAAATCAGTAATACTTCATCCCTTTTCTGTATTTTCCATATATTTAGTTCATAATTTTATTTCTTTCATCATTTACACTTCAGTTATATGACAATGTTGAATTCAGCTCCATACTAAAGTAGGAATGCTGCATATAATGGATAGCATTATAATTTAAAGCCATATTAGAGGATTATTATATTTTGATTATTTTTTTCTGGATAAAAGTGATAGATTCCCCCTAAACATTTCATAATCCAGACTTTCATTTATGGCAAGAATATAATATAAACATCAACCTTGTAGGATCAAAGAAAATTTAGCTTAGGGAAGGATTCATGCTGACTGTATATTGCTGTGACTACTGAAAAAGTAGTTCATTCACAATTCAAATCCATACATTTATCAGTAGAATTTAGTTATTAGATAAATGCAGGATTTTTTTAAAAATCTGCTAGATCCTATTTTTTATACAGTGAAGGAGGGATGGGGAAAAGGATCTATAACTGATTAACTTTTAAACATCTGCTTGTTCATAGTTTTGCACTGTAAAAATAGACTAAATTGTTCCATTAGAACAGTGATTCTCAACCTATGGTCTGTTGACTGATTGTCTGCAGGGGACCAGTGCAGCTTCCTTGCATTCACTGCCAATCACCAGAGTCTGCTCACAGCCCCCATCTCTTTGCACTCATCACCATTCAACTGATTTGCAGAAACAGATCAGTGACTGAAAATTGGTTCAATGAAGCACAAGGTAGCAATGTGCTAAAATGATAAAAGCTGACAATAGAGAACAGGACTTGAGTGTAGTTACCAACTGTGAGTCCACATATACAAAATGAATGAATGAATGAATGAAATATGTTGTGCTAACTGAAATGGTGATCTAGCATAAGCAACTCAAAAAGAAAAGTAAAAATAGAAAAAGATGATGAAAATGTAACAATGCGATTTCATGGGCTGGAGATTGAATTATCCCTAACTACTTCATACTCAAAAGAATTTGAATGAAACACATTCTTGACCAACAAGTTTGTGCTAAGAGTTATCATTAACATGGCATGGAGTAATAAAATGATTTTCAAGCTACTCCATGGCCCTTCCAATTTTCTACTAAAAATGTATGCAAGTCATAGTAAAGTGATACAAGAGAAATTGTGTTGCTTTAGGTTGTCCCATTTATCAATTAATCACTTTTTCCCCACAAACCATAGCATTTACCTAATTTGTTCACATGGTTCTTGGTTGAAAATAGCAGACAGCTTTTGCTCTAAGATATTATAGAACTTGAATTTATAGTCTCTGGTAGAGGTGTGCAAACCATTTCACTCTGAAATGTTTGGCATGCAAACTTTTACAAAATATCCCATTTTAATGGTGGAATTGCTCATTATAGGGCAAAACAGGTAGAAGTGCTATTTCAAACTTTTGGGAAGTATTTCAAACTGGAAACAGAGTTGGTCACAATATTTCCAGAATGTTTGAAACAGTTGCTTTACACTTCAAACAGCACTTTCATACTCAGAACAGGATGTTTTATGCAAGTTTGCACTCAAAATACAACAAGATGAAACATTTTGTATATCCCTAGTCCCTAGCATTCTTCATCTGGAGAATGAAATTATAATACTTTCACCCTTTTTAAATGAGACTTGAAGATCGTTAATATATATAAAGCAACAGACCAAAGGTATTGCAGAATTCAGAAGGCCTATTAATTTATCATCATACCAAACAGGTTATAATGAATAAATTGATCATACAAGAACAGATTATCATTTTTTTAAAAGGCCTATACATTTTCCATCTAATATTTCTTACACTTAAATATTATGCTTAAAAATTCAAAATGACTTCTTCCAATCAAATATATACATGGAATATACTAGTATTTCTAACACTGTAAGTTTTTAAAATAATTTTTAGAGTGGAAAATATATTTTAAAATGAATGTTGCTTACTTTTAAATAAATAGCTGCTTCTTGGATGGAAAGACCCTTCTTTACAGAATTGCCACATTCATGATCACCTGGGAAAAATAACTTTTCATTTATTTTATGTAAGTATTGCTTCTTTATATTACATATAGGTGTGTTGGAGCAAAACCTATGCTATAAAAATGAAAAACAGTGTTGCATCTAATAGTGACAGAATAGATTCTTCCTTTTCCCTCTACAACTATATACTCCAAAATCAGTTCTGGAGGATGGGGCAACTTACCAGAGCAAATTTAGGATACATATTGGAACTGATGAGAGGAAAGAGTAATTGGGGAAGTCACACTGCATATACATGTATCTGTTTACAAATTCTACCTGCAGCACGTATAATCTGGATATACAGTAGTTCTATAATACTCTATTGTTCACAACCTGTTTGGATATTAATATAAAAGCATACTAATCTAGCTACAAAGGCAAACTTAAATTTTGTTGAAAGATCTACAGAGATGTATTTTTTAACTATTCATTAACTGAGCAATAAAACATGTTGTCAAGCCCCATGCAGCTGCACAAGATAAAAGCAGCAAAAGATATCCAGATCAGTAAGGTATCTTCAGGCTAGTCTGGGGTAAATGCAAAATCTTGAAAGCTGCAAGAATTTCCTCCCCTCTGACACTTATATATAATGAGTTAGTTAAGGCTCTTTGAATGATTTGAAACACTTCTTCCCAGATTTCTTTCCACTTGGCCTATGTTGCCATTTATGAGATAACTGTCAACTGACTTGCCTGCTATCTCAATTGTTTAGTATACTCTTTCTTTCATTCTTTTCCCAACCTCCTACAATTTCTCACACAAAAGCAGACAACTATAATAATTTTTCACCAACAGGTTAGTCAATCATGCTGCTATGAAATAATTATTTCAGTTAATTAAAAAAAGAATCAATTAGAAGAGACCATCTATGAACAAAATAACATAAATATTATTTTTTAAAAAAATAGGGCTCATGTCTGTAGTACCAGCAACTTCAACAAGAAAAATAAAATGCTGAAAAAAGTAAATTATTTTTTCTTAAAAAGAACTAAATAGTCCTACATGCACAAGATGAGTTGCCCTTCCTCATACCAGAAGTTTAATTAGTCTTTAATAGGATTAATAATTGGTTGTAATAAAGATAGTACTTTACTGTGGATTTAGCTTTCTTTATTCCTCTCTAACCAACGTATATATTTTACTCTTTAATTGAAATCTTTATTTTCATTTAAATGTCTGATTACTTTTTCACAGTATGACTAATAAAAATGCTTCTCATATTACATCAAAAATTTAGTAAGAAATTCAACTTCCAGAGGACAAAATGGTGGACTGAAGACAGCTCCTCAAGAAGCAGAGTTGACGCCTGTGGCGAAGAACAAAGAGCCAGTGAGTAGCTAGTGAGGAAACAGCCATCTTGCTCAAACCTCTGTCAGCGCCCTTAAAAGGACACTAAGTCTGCATACTTCCTTTTCTAATCACATTCAGAAATTACTTTTCAGCTATTAAAAACCTTTGGATCGACAAGTCTGAAAACACCCAGTGAGTTTGCCTTCAATCCTTAATGAAAGAAAATGTTAATTACAAGCTTAAGAACTTTAAAAAGTTGAAATAAACAGCAAAAAGCTAATTAAGACTTTGATTTTAGAAAGTTATAAATGAATTAAGGATCCAGATAAATTTGAAATAAGATTTTGGGATTAATTATAAAGAATCCTTCCATGAGAAAGTCAACCTGTTTTGATTTTTTTCGAAGACATAAGAGATAAACAATTTAAAAATTGGACACTAGAGGGAACTAAAGATTTTAATTAAAGGAGAAGATACATAAACCTGATTAACAGCTACAGAATGATGCAAAATATTGTAACATTGGAAATACTGAAAGATATTTTTGAAAAATGAAATCAGAAGTTAATATCGATAACATCAATAGCGATGTCTGCTTCTATGGATAGGTTGTGTCCAAAGATGTTTTGGAAGAAATGGCAGAAGAGGAACAAGTTTTATCTGACAAGAAGACAGAGACAGAGTTGACACTGAAAGTGGGTCTACAAATGACAGGCTACAAGAATGACACAGAAAAAAGATGTTTCAGTGGACATACAAAAGAAATTGGTTGATGCTTTTAAAATAAAAGGGAATTACAAAAAATAAACCTGGATAGTTCTTTCATATTCAATTTACAAAAGAGGTTTGTTAAAGCTTGGGTGAATCTTGTGAGAAGGGGTAAAAAAGAAATGAAAAGAAGTTATAACATTACTTGAAAGGACTAAAGATTAATATTGTTAGAAGTAAAAGGAAGGAATATAAAGTTGGTGATAACGATGCTTTATGGTTGTTTGTTTATAAACAAGAGATAGGACATGGGATGAAGAGATCACTGGCTGTAAATTAAGAGGAGGTGAAAAGTTACTAAGATTGTTTATACTTGTGATGAAGATTGGAAGTCACTCATATATATATATATATATATATATATATATATATATATATATAACTTTTCTATTGTTTTTTCCTTTTCCATTGCCCTTTTTACTTTCTACTCTTTCTACTCTTCTTTCTTTTAGTTTGTATTAGTTTTACTATTGCAATTATAATCTTTAATAAAATCATTTTTAAAAAAATAGTAAGAAATTCATATTGCTTAGCCTCATATTTTGTTCCTGAAACTACAACCAAAAATACCCATTTTTTTTACATTTGAATGGGTTTTTTTAGTTAAACTAATTAATTTTAAAGACTTACCTGCAATTTGTGCCAGCTTTTCATGAAGTCTATATAAACTGTTCATGAGAATTGGTTTGTCTACCTAGAGAATTAAAAAGCTAATTAACATGTTTTGTTCTAAATGTGTGTTTTAAAAATGCCTGAAATCTTTCATAATCTATGACTACTTAAATCCAAAAATAACAATCTTTTTCAGGTAGGATTTTAACAGCATATGATGGCTGCCCTCATAAAATGGCTGCCATGGGAGATTGGCCTATTGACATGGTTGCAATAGTGGATAAGGTGAATCACAAATCAACCATTTACTAATACTTTCACTAGTTACATTATTTACACTAATATAAATCCCTTATAATTGATACATATCATGTGAAAGGTCCCCTGCGCAAGCACAGAGTCATGTCTGACCCTTTGGGGGGACGCCGCTTTTGCAACGTTTTCTTGGCAGACTATAGCAGGGTGGTTTGCCATTGCCTTCCCCAGTCGTCACCTTCCCCAGCAAGCTGGGTACTCATTTTACCGACCTCAGAAGGATGGAAGGCTGAGTCGACCTGAGCTGGCTACCCGAGAATCCAGCTTCCGCTGGGATCAAATTCAGGTCGTGGGGAGTGTTTCAGTTGCAATACTGCCACCTACCACTCTTCACCACACAAGGCTCTCATACATATCATACAACAGCAAAATTCATACAGTAACTTCATCAAATATTTTTAAAGCCGATATTCCATTTAATTTTAAAAAGTTGCAATAAAGCTTACCATAGTTATTAAGTACATACTTACTTCTACACTGGATTTCCCAATGGTTGGATTTTTGCCTATAAATGAAAAGAAAAGCAATATACTAAATATGCCAATTACTGTAATTGTATTACAAAGCTATTTAACTACCTCCCTAAATGCATCATCTATATTTTACAACCAATCAATCAATTTTATGTATGGCCAAAAGGCCCAAAATCTATATTTTACAGCAGAATACAGAATAGGTAGATGTCTCAATGATATCCAGCATCTCTGTAGTGTAACTTGTTACCCTCCTCCATTATGTATTCCTTATTTAAATAGCAAAATGTTTCTGTAAGTAAAAGTTCTCATTCTTAGCAAGTCACAATGTTCAAAAACATGCAAAATATAACCACATAGTATAATTTCATAGATGTCATTCTCAAGGACAATATGGCTTCTCAGTTTGATGTGTCTAAATTAAAATAGTAATAATATTCTATTTGATTGTTCTAATGTAGACAAATTTAGAAAATGAACATAAAATGCAATTTTCAGATATTATAATAAATTAATTCAGGAAAGGTTTCTTCTCTTCACCTGTTTATGTAAGTTGCCTATTTGGCAAAACTATAATGTGTACAATTTGAACTCAAAAAGTTAAGCTATTGCATTAACATACATTTAAAATCACCTTAAAGACAAGCTTGACTCTCAGTGATTTCATAAACACGCCCAATCAATTTTCTTGGCAACAGCATTACTATTGCCTTCTTCCAGGATATTTTTGTTTTCTCAGTGTAGCCTACAGTTATTTTATTAAACAACTTATTTATAATAATTTATTATGTACTTTTACCAAGACTCAGTACAAATCAAAAAGAGAACACAATAATTACATGTTTTTCAATAAAATCAGTTTATCAAGAAAACGAACATTTTCAACTAAAACAAATGAAACACCACCACACATATTTAAAGAAATGTCCTATAATACACCATAACACAAAATAAACATTAGCCTGAAAACTACCAATTGTAATGATAGAATAATGAAATAATGAGGCCTCACACTAACCTACTAGTTAAATAAAAAGTATTTAAACCGTTTTTAAAGGCCATCAAACTTTTATAGCGGCAAAGGAAAGAAGGATTCAGTTCCAGAATTGGTAGGGCAGGTCCCTGAAAACCTGGAGTCTATGGACTTGGAACAGGGAAAAGAAAACTTTACCCAATAAAATATAAGTAGAAAGCAGGGTTATAGGGAGAAGTACAGTTAAAGTTTTGTCCCAGTGCTTGGATGGGAAGAAACAGGCTCAGACTCAACCCCTGCAAGACGAAGTGACTGTGGGCACTTGGCCCTCCCAATGATGACAACCTTCCATCTTTGGTCCTAAACTATTCCAGAACTGGGGCACTGTTTGACGATCAGTTATGCTCATTCTTGCACTGAGAGGCCTTCCTCATGGTCACTCATACCTTGGTCAACCCATGGTTGGACTGCTGCAATACCCTCTAAGGGGAACTGCCTTTGAAAACCACTCAAAAGTAACAGCTGGTCCAAAATGTGGCAGCACGAGGAGCCTCACTACAGGTAGCCCTCGGTTACCGACCACTCATTCAGCAACTGTTCAAAGTTATGACGGTGCTGAACAAGGATATTTACAACCAGTCCTCGAACCTGTGGCTGTCGCAGCATCCCACAGTCACGTGATCGCCATTTGCAACTTTCACAGCTGGCTTCTGACAAGCAAAGTCAATGGAAAAGCCAGCAGGAAGTCACAAATAGCAGTCATGTGACATCTCACTTAACAACCCACAGTGATTCACTTAACCACAACCCGAATTGATGAACTGACATTGTATGTCAGGTGCGGTTACGTGACTTTTCACTTTACAACTGCATTGTTTAGCAACAGAGTTGCCAGTCCCAACTGTGGTCAGCAGGTGAGGACCAGCTGCTTATCAATATAAAGCTTCTGCCATAAGAGCTACAGTGGTTACCATTTGACTTCAGGGGGCTAGTTATCACCTATGAAGCTCTACATGGCATAGGCCTAGCTATCTGAGTGACTTCCTGTGCCCATAGCACTGCCTATCCTATGCATTCCAATAAGATTAGCTTGCTTTGGGTCCCACCAATGAAGTAACGTCATCTAGTGGACTCCAAGAAGTGGGCCTTCTCTGTTGCTGCACCTGCCCTTTGAAATAACATCTCTCTGGAGATTAGCATGCCCTCCACCTTATCTACCTACAAACGTTTCTTAAAACCTGGATTTTCCCCCAGGCCTTGGGTTAAGATGCAGGGACAGGCCCTTCAAGTTGGTTAAGAATATGTACGGAAGGTTTTGTTCTCTTGAATGGTTGCTTTTTTATCAGTGTTTGCTGTCTGTATGATACTGTTCTTTTAACTTTGTGAAGCCCACCAGAGTCATTTGAACTGGGGCAGCATACATGTTTAATAAAACAAATTAAAAAACACAAGCATTAGTAGTTTGATCTAGGCTCTGGCTCAAATAGGGAATCAGTGAAGAGCCCTGTGATGTAATGAAACATGGGAATAGCACAGAAGGTCCAGAACAGCTTGAGTGGCACCATTCTAGACTAGGTTCAGGGGATGGAGAGAGGAATTAAGAATATCTGCCAGGAGACTACTGCAGTAATCTAAGGGCAAAACTGCCAAAGTGTTTGCTAATGAAGGTAGAGTCTCCTCTGTCAACTCCCCAACATCTTACAAATACTCATTACAACCCTCACTATAAGATAAATAGGCCAATGTCAGATGATCATTAATCAAGACCCTGATCAGAAGAAACGAACAATCCAGGAGCCCTGGAGACACACTGAGGACACAGCAGAGAATGGGAATCATTAAGCTGAAACACAACAATCTCTGCATTTTCCATATTCAATTGGAGGCAATAAGAGGGCATCCAAGATGAAACATTCCATCATGGTTGACCATAATGGACCTGGGTATCAGTGTAATGGTGAGATTGAAAATTCTTATCATGAATCAGGAGTATAAAAAGTAAATGAAATAGGACCCAAGATTGATACCTGAAGAATACCCATTAGAAGGTGAAATTCTTGGGATTTAATCCTCCACTCAATATTATAAAAATAAAAATGGGGAGACAAAGGAGATGTAAACTAAGTGCTCAGCCAATTGTGCCTAAGGATGTAGACAGCAATATCTGATGCTTAAGTGTATCAAGTACTACAGTCAAGCCCAAAAGAACTAACACCAGAGTAAGGTGTTCGGTCTCAGCCACCAGAATTTCATTAAGAAACTGAAAAACTATTCTTTCAGTTAAATGACCTGACCCAACCCTTGACTAAAATGACAGGAGAAATCCACTGGAAGATAAATAAGAAATCACTGTGAAAGGGCAATTGTCTTAATAATTCTGGATAAAATAGGGACAAAGGACAGTAACTTAAATACAAGGATCCATGTGGATAAAGAACAGTTCACCAGACAGGAAGGTAATAAGACAGGACAAGAGATAGGAGAAAGGAAAGTGGGACAAGGATCAGCAGAGGAGGTGATATGGAGGTTTCCAGAGTTTGTCAACCCTCTCATTCTGCAACATAAATAAATTCAAATGCAAAGGGAGTAGAAGAAAATAAAAAGTGCAATAGAGGAGAGCTAATGGAAGGGAAGGAATAAACAGTATCTATTACTGTATCAGACAATTTTCTTATGTTCTCAATTGACAGAGTGAAGCTAGGAGACAGATTCAAATACAGTTCTAAAATGCCATTTACAGTAGATGTAAAAAGTCTACATACCCCTGTTAAAATGCCAGATTTTTGAGAAATAAAAAAAATCAGACCAAGATAGATCACTTCAGAATTTTTTCCACCTTTAACATACAAGTTGTATAATTCAACTGAAAAACAAACTGGAATCTTTTAGAGCAAAAAGATAAAATTTAAAAAACTAGAATAACGTGGTTGCATAAGTGTGCATACCCTTAAACAAATACTTTGTTGAAGCACCTTTTGATTTTATGACAGCATTCTGTCTTTTGGGGTAGGAGTCTATCAGCATGGCACATCTTGCTTTGGGAATCTTTGCCCACTCTTCCCTGCAGAAGTGCTTCAAATCTGTCAGATTGCGAGGGCATCTCCTGTGCACAACCCTCCGTCAGGTCACCTCACAGCTTTTCAATTGGATTCCAAAACTTTGGTCATCTTCTAGTGAAGCCATTCTTTTGTTGATTTGGAGGTGTGCTTTGGGTCATTGTCATGTTGAAAGGTGAAATTCCTCTTCATTTTCAGCATAGGCCTGCCTGAAGGTTTTGTGCCAAAACTGACTGATATTTGGAACTGTTCGTAATTCCCTCCACCTTGACTAAAGCCCCAGTTCCAGCTGAAGAAAAGCAGCCACAAAGCATAATGCTGCCACCACCAGGCTTCAGTGTGGGTATAGTGTACTTTTGGTGACGCGCAGTGGTGTTTTTGCACCAAACATACCTTTTGGAATTATGGCAAAAAAAGTTCAAAGAGAAACATCCAAGCCTGGCTACATTTTGCAAAATCCTACACCAAGTCTGACAAAATCATGTGGGACAATGTGTTATGGTCTGATGAGACCAAGATTGAACTTTTTGGCCATAATTTCCCCCTAAAAGATTTCAGTTTGTTTTTCAACTGAATTGTACAGCTTGTATGTTATATTAAAGGTGGAAAACATTCTGAAGTGATTTATCTTGCTCTGATTTTTTTACATCTCAAAAACCTGGCATTTTAACAGGGGTGTATAGACATTTTATATCCACTGTATTAACCCAAACACTTTAGACAATTCTAGATCAAGAGAACGTATACCTAATAGCTATAAAATGAATGCATATAGCAATGCAGGATCCAAATATCATTTAATCTCTTTAAATAATTATGTACCTGAAGACTCACACAGCAAATTAAAAACTGTGTGAGTTTTTAATTTCCAAATTTTAAGCCATCTTTCCACTGAGCTAAACATAAGGAAAACACGCTATTCCATTTTTTAATCTACCAAGGAGTGACATTTAAAAACTTGAAATAATAAAGAAAAACACAAGGGAAAAAACCCATCAAGTTAAACTAATATTTTCAAAATCAAAGAATTAGACCAGTAGTACTCAGTTTTAAGAATTCAAGAGTATACCATTTTGCCTTGAACTTGAAAAAGGAAAAGGT
The DNA here is from genome assembly GCF_035149785.1 of Candoia aspera. Classification (NCBI taxonomy): domain Eukaryota; kingdom Metazoa; phylum Chordata; class Lepidosauria; order Squamata; family Candoiidae; genus Candoia; species Candoia aspera. Next base: position 47,662,237 of record NC_086159.1, read on the forward strand.
TGTCCTTTATGTTCCTTTTTTGCTCAGACACACAAGTCAAAATGATGTGCTATAGTCAAAAACACATATTAGAACTGTTTTAAGTTAATGAACTAGTTCATTTTACTCAAGAACTTTCACTGTCAAAATTTCTTCAACTAAAGTCAAGCGCACACTTGTTTTAAAAACAATTCTCTCAACTTTCAGAACTCCATGCAATTAAATCAACTTTATGTCACTAGTGATCAAAATTAATGTGAAAATGCACCTCAAAGAATATAGAGCCTTCAGAGGAATAAATTCTAAACTTACCATAACCTTCTAGATCATGTAATACATTACAAACTGCTACATAAGGAGTATATCCATACAGGAACTAGCATTGTGCATTTTGATCAGAATACAGCTGCAGTATAAAAATGTATACCGTATAATTATTTCACACATTTATAAATGAAAATGTCTTCCATGTGCAAATTTTATGAATAAAACAGCTTTCTAAATGAACCAACATCATATCTGAGTGTCAAACACTATAGGTCACAATCTTTGGATCAAGGTTTTATTTGATCCAAAAATTGTGTAGTCAAATGAGTTAATTTATGGGCAGACTCTCATCAACATTAAAAACATATATACTTGAAAAGTCAACATATAATAAAATGTATAGCTTTAGCATTTATGTATTTACTCGAATGTCAAGTAATATGGCAAGGAACTACTGTTCCATCCTAATACTTACTGTCAATCCCCACATTCTCAGATACTCCAGAACCTCTCATTCTCAGGTAAGTGAATCCCAACACCAGAAAGAACAAGCATGCTGCAGTTAAGAGGAACATGGACAAATAATGAGCACTGAAACTTCCTGTGGTGGATATTTCTTCTCTCTTGAATTGCTGAAACAGATCCTCTTCAGGCTCCGAAAGCTTTGGATTGTAAGAATTTTTCAAATATGTATGATTGGAACCTGTGTGATTGGAGTGATTCATTTTAGCAGATGCAGAGGTGGTAGCACCCAAAGCCAGACTGTTGGTAGCACTGTAAATGCTTGGTTCAATATTGTAGCTACCAATTGCATCAGGGAGAACATGATTGTTGGCTGGTTTCCTACTACTACTCAAGGAATCAGTTATTTTGCTGTGGTCTAAGTCAGCTAGCAGCGGCGGCAGTAACAGCTGATGCGCTTTCTTGGAAGAGCTGCAGCGGTATCGGGGGTTAAGTGGATTCAAGTCCAGGTAATCGCCATCTCCTCTGGCTGCTGCCGCTGCTTCCTCCTCGCCTTCCTCTCGCCTGTCCGCTCTTTCAGCGTTTTCACCACCGGCGGCGGCCCTAACATTACCCGCAAAACCACCGCCAACCGCAGAGCCTTGCCCCGCCTCCAACACGCCGTCGCCGGCTGCAACACCTTTACGGCCAGAGAACGGGCTGACCGGTTTACTAAGATTCTTCCTGGAGAGATAGTGGCGGGCAAGGGATTCCTCCTTCAGCCCCAGCTCCCTAGCCGCGACCTCGTCCTCTTCTTCCGAGTCCGAATACTTGTCCCTCATATTTGCGCCGCCGGAGGTGAGCAGCCTGTTCCCGTTCACTGCTCGGCTCTTACCCCGCTCCCGTCGCGGCTCGGCCTCCTCTTTCTGGGCGTACTCCTCGTCCCCGGGCGCTCTCCCACCCTGCGTCTGCTCCCGAGCCCCCGCCGTGACCGTCGCCCGTCTAGCCGCCGCTCCCCACCAGGCATTGGGCTTCCTGCGGGCCGGCAACTCCGCCAAGGCACTATGGTTGAGGCAGGCGGCGCCCGACGCGCCTGCAGGCCTCGGGTCCCGACGTGAGGCTGAACCCCGTTCCCTCCGGCTGGCAGCGGCGCCAGCCTGGCCCCTGGGACTGGCCTCCACATCCGATTCGTCAGAACTGAAGCCCAGCAGGACTTTGCCACCGCCTCCACCGAGGGGAGCTGCGCGGGCCCGAACGCCATCCCCGCCAGTTGCTCCGGACAAAGACGAGAGGTCGGCGCTGCCCAACCGAGCTCCCAAGCCGCCGCCGCCGCCTGCTCCCTGTGTATTGTTGTTACCGTTCCGGGTCTTGTTGCCGACAGCGCCGCGGGCCCCAGAAGTTCGCTCTTCCTCTCGCAGCTTCTTTAGCTTCTTTAAGTAAACTGGCCTGGTGCTCTCCGTCAGCGGTCCCGGCGAGAAGCCGAATCGCTTCAGCTCGGAGAAAAGCTCCTCATCGGTGAGCTGCGCGGCGGTGGCCGCCGCCATTTTCCTTCTCCAACACCCGCCGTGGCCGCTTCCTACCCACGCGCCGAGCTCTTGTCCCCGCCCAGGGGATATAGTCTTAATGGCTCCCCAACTAGAATTCTGGCTCCTCGATGCAGTTGGCAGTTACCTCCATGTTGGGGGCCGCAAATGTATACGAATGTACTAGAAGTCTGTATTGCCTACCGCACAGGATTCAAAGCACTTTTCCCCCCTAACAGAATTAGCGTGATTTTAAATGCATCATAATGGTCAGCATAGGTAGATATAGGGATAGGATACGTCGCTTGCTGAATTTTTGATTGACATTTAAATTACCAGAAGTTCAATTATTGAATTTCCTCCGATCTGCAGAAAAAGGAGTGGGAACTTCGTCACAGTATAAATCATTACTTCAAGGAATTGTCAAAAGGAAAGTTTTTAATACAGCCATTTTTACTTTTAAGTACAGATTTTCCCATTTTTGTTCGTTACGCATATACGGAAACCAGGGAGGAATGGATGCCTCCACCTTCCATTTTCCTTATCTCTTTGGTCTCCGCCGGGCAGAACTAACGCGTGCGCACTAGACCGTGGCCTAGGCCCACCCAAAGCAGAGGGAGAAGGGGAGAGGGATGAGCTGGTTTGTTAACATCGGGAGTACACCCTTTCAGGTTCACTTCGGTTTCTTATGAGCTGTCGCGCTCCCCTTCACATACCACAAGAACAAATGAAACGTGTGATTCTTTGAATCTGGTGTGTAGTTTATTTGGGACCTTTTAATCTGACTCGCAGAGATCAGCGTCTCCTGCGGCAAAAAAGAACAAGACAAACTTAAATGCTGGCAGGAGAATGGTAGGAATTGGAATCCCATGGTGCCTAGCGGATCTCATTTATTTTACTGAAATTGCCCAAAGTTCAGCCCAAGAGTGGCACTTAAGGGGTTTCAGCATTGTAATTCCCACCTGATGCTAGTTGACAAAGTGAAATAGCAGTTGCACGAGCAACATGGAAGGAAGGAAGGATGATTTGGGAAAGCGATTGCACAACGCTTTTATTGGGCAGGTGGAATCAAACTATTCAGCTTTACAATTGCTCCAGCAAAAAAAAATGGAGGTTTTGCCAATGATTATAAATAGAGAATTTATACAACCATGTGTTCCTAAACAGTACTGTCTTCTGTTTTAAAAAAAAGATATAAAAATAGCACTTTACATCTTGAATTTAACACCGTGTAATGAATGTCACTCAGTATTGTTTGGATCAAAGCCTTTTTCCAAAAAAATGATGTTTGCCACAAAGGAATATTATTTAAATTTCATTTGCTTTTTTTCTGGACAGTTGAAGTTTATGGGTGGTTTTCAAGGACAGGCCCATGTAGAGCATGTGGCAGTATCCAACTGTGACATAATTAGGACATTAATGACTATCTGAAGGGCCTGATTTAGGAAAGGGTGCAGCCGGTACACTAGATGAAGGTAGGGCTAGCCAGCTTGGGGTCAAAAGGTATAATTGGGTATAATCAGCATATTGGTGATACTGGACCTCAAACTGGCAAATGACCTCACCCAGCACTTCCATGTAGATGTTGAATAGGAGGAGAAAGTCAAATACTGCAACATCCCACAACAGAAGGGCTTACGGAGTGACCTCTCCCCACAACCAACTTCCATGGGAACCAGCGCCAGAGGAAGGAAGAGAACCACCATAAAATGGTATCCCCTATTTGCAACCTCCAGAGGAAGCCCAGAATACCACAGTTAACAGTTTCAAAAGCTGCAGAATGATCAAGCAGGACAAAGATGGATGCATCACCTCCATCCCAGCTCCAAGGCTGAATGAAAAATAATGCCTCCAATGTTGTAACTTATCAATAGATAGCAATACTGAAGCACCAGCAACTGGGGTTTTGTGGGCAGATAGCTAGGTGTTCCACGAGAGATGTGATTGAAAAAACCCAGTTTTTTTTTTTTACCTTCACATGAAAAACATTTGCAGTGTTGGTAATTTTTATGTGCCACAACTCAGATGCTGGCCTGCTGATTTGCTATTGTTGTAAATGTTGTAAAATGTGGATTTTGTAGGTTAGAAATGAATTGTATTGTGAAATTTTTTATTTTTTTGCAGTTTTTATGTAGGGGTTCCCTGAGACCTGAAAATTATTTCAAGGGTTCCTCCAGACTGAAAAAGTTGAAAAAGGCTGTGCTAGAATCTCTGACGTATTCTTTAGCATCCATTCTTTTCCTTCAATTGGAAGGAAGTTGCTGTGAAAAAAAGTGGTGTTGCTATTGTATGTGAAATGAAAGCCTGCAGTGAGTACTCATACTGCAGTTTAACAAAGAGAAAGGTGAGGAATTTATTCACAGCACTGTGATAGCTGATAAATCATGGGTTCATCATTATGACCCAGAAATGAAACAATCCATAGAATATCATCACAAAGCTTCACCTGTGGAAAAAAAATATTAAACCCAGGCTTCAGCAGGAACACTCATGGTTACAGTTTTGGGGGATGCAGATAATGTTATTCACATGGATTTCCTTGAACCTGGCGCCATTGTTAACTCAGAGCACTACATTGCAACACTCAAATCTTTGAAACAATGATTAAGCAGAGTTCAGAACACAAGAAGGAAATTTTGCTGCAACATGACAATACTAGGCATTCACACCTCAGGAGCCACACCAAGAGTCAGTTGTGAAGCTGGTGGTGATTATATAGAGAATTAAGTATAGCTAACAAAAAAGCTCATTTCAAGGATTATTTTCCTGTTTCATTGACTAAAATATCCCTATTTAAACTGAAATGACAGGTTGAGGCATTTTCATTCAGGCCTTGTAGGTTCAGCATTAAAATACAGTGAGAACAAGTTTGAAAAAAATACCTCTGAATTCTTACCACATTGGATACTTTCTGAACAATTTCTAATTTGCCACCTGTTAGCAAGCTGCTTAAACAGCAGTGGTGTCTGAGTAACAGGGTTTTTTGGATGAAAGCAGTTATCTAGAACTAGGATTGACAAAGCAGTGTTTCTAGATAGGACGCTGCCCTAAACAGTTCCTCAATAAATATTCTGAATAACTATTCAACCAACCAACCAACCTCTTGGATGACTAGAAGCCCTGGTGTCTATGTTGTCTCCTTCATTATCTAGTCTGAATGCCTCTGAATCCTATGTTTCCTGGTCATTTTTCAGAAGGAAAGAACAGGACTGCAACTAGGGGGTGCCAAGCAGGGCATGTACCCCTGGCGCGCTGGGGGGGGTGCCAAAATTGGCGCGGAATCCATGTTTGCCCCAGGCGACACAAATCCTAGTTGCGGGCCTGAGAAAGAAGGATAATGAACAGAGTTCTGATGCTTTCCAAACAACCTGCTTAAACTGAATGGCGGGAGTAGAAAGATAGGTGCTTCAGAGTTCCTGCTCTGTGTCCTACTTAAATACAGTGAGAGTTAAGTTGGAAGGACAGTAAGCAGTGTCAACAGGTAGAGCTTTTTCAGTGATTTTTCAGTTGGAAGCACAGGTGGCCTTCCCTCTGGATTATTTATTTTTTATTGGAATTATTTGTATTCTGCTTTACATAGTAACAATTCTCTCAAAGCAGCTTACGAACAATATCAAATACAATCAATATTATCTTATAACAAACACATTTCTAGAATTCTTCCCACAGGGCAGATAATAATGGCTGGGGGGAAGGGGGGAGGAGAGCAGAGGCGGGTGGGAAGAAGTGAGCTTGGCAGGCTTTGGATGATTGTCACCTTCACCCCTCTGTCAGTCAGATCCTTCCTACCTGGCATGGATGGTCATCATCCTGAGCAAAGAGGCATAAGTCCAGCTGAGCAGGCTACTGTAATAGTTGTTGCCTGCTTTTATCCCATTCAATATGGTTGTTGCTCAGTGTTGTATTACTTCATACTACAGTGTCTGTAATTGTGAGCCACATTCAGTAACACATCTGAAAGATGGATATAAATTTCTTTTGCGCTTTTACCTAGAAAGCTCCTATCTCTCAAAACTGAAAGCTGAAACCTTTTCCATTATCTTACACAATTGATTTGCAATCAATGAAACCCATTAGATGTGCTGGTCTAAAGGAAATGCTTTGTTAATTAGGCCAAAGAAAGACCCATACTACATATACTCTGAAAGCAAATACATTAAGGCATGTCTAGACTTTTGTACCATTTTAAAAGGGCTTAAAATTAGTAAAAGAATGAAAGCATTCACTCACAGATTTGTTTGGCACCACACCAGTTCATTCTCCCTTAAAACTGGTTAGCAAAGTGAGTTTATAACAAGTTTGAACAAAGTATAATTTAACAAAAGCACAATACTTAACATGAGATATCTTTAATGAGTTTAAATACTCGTTTACATTAGTACATATTTCAAGATGAAGACATTTTCTGCTTTTAGTTTGCTTCAGGCTAAATATTTTAATATACATTCAACCAATATATCTCAATTTTTCTGTTCTATCCCTTTGCTAGACATTATGATATAAGTGGTATCTGCTGCATCATGGGGAGAGGTGGACCTTAATTCCTCATGAAGCAGTGAAAATTCTGATTGCATACATGCACTTTATATCCCTGAGATTTTGGTCCCCAAAAGTTTGGACATTGGGCAAGCCCCCATCTTTCTTTGGAGTTTTTCCCAATTTTGACATTAATTATCTTTTTCTGGGAACTTCTCCTGAACTACTAGTCATAGATTATTTATGGAAGCTGTTCCTTAGCTGATGTTCCTTAATAAAGGGAATATCACAAGGGATATTAGGCATTCAGTGAAACAATATTAATGAAGAACAGTAGTCTTTAGAAGAGAGGGACAAAACTAAACAGGATTCTGAAGGCTTTGCAAATATCTATTTTATAAAATAGCAAGTTCTTCCAGAAAAGAATTATTCACTATTATTAACCAGTACAGTAGGATAGTGTAAGTTACAGGTACTGGTCTTCTAGTTAATAAATGTTGGGCAATTTTTATATGAAGTTACAAGCAACATTAGTATTCAAGGTATAATTGCCATCAGTACCACCAACTGGTGTCCTGCTATCAGCTGGGGATGCCTTGTTTTGGGTTCACTCACATCAGGAGTAAACCCCTCAGTGGCAGCACCCCAATTATGGTACTCTGTGTAAAAGATGCACTAAAGATGTGCTTGTTCACCCAAGCTTTTGTAGAATAATTGCCAGAACCAAACTGCTTTTTTAAAACTGCAACCTTATTGTCTTTTAAAATTGATTACCTTGATTATTTTATTCAGTTATTTTACTAAAGGTTGTTGTTCTGTACTGCGTTTTAGGCCCTTTCAGGAGTAAGAGTGATATAAAAAAAATCAAGAAAAGTATGAGAATAATGAAAGTTGGTTATAAAAGTAGGATTATCTTAGGGGCTAGCCTTATAATCACAGGTGTATGAAGGTTACAGTTGTCGATATGTTCCAAAATATAAATATTACTGAGTCAAAAGAATAAAGGACAGCTAACTACTTGATATGTAATATTATCCATCATAGAAAAAAAGTACTTTTATTGCATTCAGAAATTGTTAATTCTGCTCATATTGCAATACACTTTCCAAACATTCTCAGCTATTATTAATATCAGAAAATAAGATTAAAATGCTCAGTTTTTTTAATAGACAATCTTTCAGTAATCTTGGAAAACTAGGAAATTACTAGTAGTTTTTTACACAACAGAAAGCCATTTGAAACAGCTACTCTGCATATGGTCAAATAGGTTTTACCTATCTGGATTATATCACGTCACATAGAGGTGCCCTGTGATATTTAAAAACTGTACTGTATTACAATATACCACTGCCAGTTATAGTAGGAATAAATAATAGTTTATAACTATGTATTTATAACATTAGTAAGCAAAATATGAAAGCCGCAATCCTGAACAATTGAGAATAGGTCCTGCCAATATAACTCACTTTGAAATTTGAATAAATATGCATAAGATCATGTTCTAGAGAGCAGGATGACTATAAAAAATTGTTCCTAAACTGAACATGTGCTGGTTACACCTTGATAGCAGATACTCTGAGCTCTTTGCTTTCCTTAGTGAGTCACTGAAAAATTCCATGTAGGGTGTTCAGAATCTTAATTATAACTCGAGATTGCTGTGTGCTTCATGAAACATTTAAATCTTAAGATATAGAATCTACCTTGCAGGTCCTAACTTAAGAGGCACTTGTAGTGGTGAATCTCCAGGTTCAGCCTTTGAGGAATACTGTGACAATACTGTGTCAGTGGGTTGATTGATGCATATGCTTTGTTACCAATGACTCTTGGCTAAATATATGAACTTGATGAAAAGAGCCTCCAGTAGATGAAATTGCCTTCTAAAGATACTGTTTACGGTAAACATCTCCTTTGATAAAGTTCAAAGCAGTTGGGTTCCAATTTGTTGTGAATTCAGGGCTTTGAGGTTGCTTTTAAATGCAACCATTTCCAGCCTGAGCATCTTTTTCTCTTTGGTGGTGGTGTGTATGTGTCTGCGTGCGTGCGTGCAAACGTGTTTGTGTGAACATGTGTTTGTACATGTGTTGGGGCTGGGATTGTGATAATGTTCTCCCTTGATTATGTGAAGTGATAGAAAGGCTTTTGAAAGCTCTGGATTTGCCCTGTGATGGGGAATTTCATACTTGTCAGCTGCTGTTATTTAAGTGATGAAATGCACACAGGAAAGAGTTTTAAGACATTCATATGTGGATCTTAATCATACTGGGTGTGATTCAAGGTGCCGGTTGTTACCTTTATTACCTACATGGCATAAGGCCTGGTTACTTGAGGAACTGCCTGGCCAATTTGATCCTGTGGGATTGGCACACTCCTAGTTCCTTAAACAGTGTCATCTATCAGGACCCCAGAAGCATGCTTCTCTGTACTAGCGCCTGCTTTCTGAAACAAGGTTCCTCCCAAGACCTGGATAGCCCCCACTCTGCTGTTGCTTAGGAGAGCCGTGAAGACCTGGCTCTTCACCCAGGCTTTTAGCGAGGGAGAGCGAGACCCCCTCGCTTCACTCCATCTGTCTGTTGCACTTACCATCTTTTACCTTCCATCTTTATCTTTTAAGTTTTATTGATTTGATTGTAATTTCTCTGATTGTTGTGAGCCATCCAGAATTGTTGAAAGTCAGGTGGCATACAAGTTTAATAAATTATTATTATATTAGAAAGAAAATTGACATGCAATAATTTCTAAAGCAGTATATGCCAGCATTCTCCAACCTGATGCTCTCCAGATGTAGTGGCCTACAATTTGTACCAGCCAGGAAGAAAAGACCCTAAATTAGGTCACTAAATGTCATTTAAAAATGGGAATAATAATTATTTACTTTGAGACCAATTCAGAGTTACCCCTCCATGAATGGAACAGCTCCTATATTTGACAGAGAGAATGACAATTCTTCAGAAGCAACACAATGTGCCATTTAGTAATCATATCTCTAAGTTAGGAATGCTGTCACCCTGAGGTGTATCTGAGCTCATCACTGCTTGCTAAACTTCATGGCAATTTTGGCAGGTCTTTGAATCATTATGTCATTATGTCAGTTGATAATAGGATTCAGCTGCTTGGCTTCTTCCAGACTTTATATTTGTCAGCTAATCTGTAATGTTTTAAGTGCTTTTTAAAAAGTTACTTTGTTTCAAGTAGTTTGGGACCTTCTTGAGTGGGAAATATATATATATATATTAAATACCCTGCTGTAATTTAATTATGAGATTTAAAAATCTGTAAATTTCCTTCTGCAATTTTCTATGCACACCCCAATGAAAAGTCCCACTGAGCTCAGGAAGACTCACTTCAAGATAGACAGACTCTGGCTTTACACACACAAACACACACACACTCTCTTAAAAGACTTATATGGCCACCCATCTTGTAAAACACAACTTTGGGTGGCTCACATAAATTTCCTAAGAGACAAATATCACAATATAAATTTTACATGTTTAATAGTGCTTTATGTAAGTATTTGAAAATAAAACAATGAAAGAACAAAATTTAATTTGTAAAATTCTAAACATATCTTTTACCTTCACAAATAACTTTGTTAAAATCAAGAACAGGTTTTGTATACTTATTCAAAATTATTGTTACTTTCAGCAAATGTTGGACATTTTTTGGTTAAACAAGAATGCAGCTCATTCATAAACTGTTGGAAGCAACATATAAAGTGCCATTTTTAGCATCCTAATTGTGAGGTATTCTGCAGATACATTTTTCTGCAATGTTACATTTTTTCACATACGTTTTCTTCCTTACAAATGGCATCTTCAGTTTTGAAACTCAAAACAGCTATGAAATATAGTCAGAATAATCAATTTTGGTTGGTGCTAAAAGAAGTTGCTGCAACATCAAAATGGGTTTTGTACCTGTTTGTTGTTGTTTATTCGTTTAGTCGCTTCCGAGTCTTCGTGACTTCATGGACCAGCCCACGCCAGAGCTTCCTGTCAGTCGTCAACACCCCCAGCTCCCCCAGGGACGAATCCGTCACCTCTAGAATATCATCCATCCACCTTGCCCTTGGTCGGCCCCTCTTCCTTTTGCCCTCCACTCTCCCTAGCATCAGCATCTTCTCCAGGGTGTCCTGTCTTCTCATTATGTGGCCAAAGTATTTCAGTTTTGCCTTTAATATCGTTACCTCAAGTGAGCAGTCTGGCTTTATTTCCTGGAGGATGAACTGGTTTGATCTTCTTGCAGTCCAAGGCACTCTCAGAATTTTCCTCCAACACCACAGTTCAAAAGCATCGATCTTCCTTCGCTCAGCCTTCCTTATGGTCCAGCTCTCGCAGCCATATGTTACTACGGGGAACACCATTGCTTTAACTATGTGGACCTTTGTTGTCAGTGTGATGTCTCTGCTCTTAACTATTTTATCGAGATTTGTCATTGCTCTTCTCCCAAGGATGAAGCATCTTCTGATTTCCTGACTGCAGTCAGCATCTGCAGTAATCTTTGCACCTAGGAATACAAAGTCTTTCACTGCTTCTACATTTTCTCCCTCTATTTGCCAGTTATCAATCAAGCTGGCTGCCATAATCTTGGTTTTTTTGAGGTTTAGCTGCAAGCCAGCTTTTGCACTTTCTTCTTTCACCTTCATCATAAGGCTCTTCAGTTCCTCTTCGCTTTCAGCCATCAAAGTGGTATCATCTGCGTATCTGAGATTGTTAATGTTTCTTCCAGAGATTTTAACTCCAGCCTTGGATTCCTCAAGCCCATCATGTCGCATGATGTGTTCTGCGTACAAGTTGAATAGGTAGGGTGAGAGTATACAGCCCTGCCGTACTCCTTTCCCAATCTTAAACCAGTCCGTTGTTCCGTGGTCTGTTCTTACTGTTGCTACTTGGTCATTATACAGATTCTTCAGGAGGCAGACAAGATGACTTGGTATCCCCATACCACTAAGAACTTGCCACAATTTGTTATGGTCCACACAGTCAAAGGCTTTAGAATAGTCAATCAAACAGAAATAGATGTTTTTCTGAAACTCCCTGGCTTTTTCCGTTATCCAGTGGATATTGGCAATTTGGTCTCTAGTTACTCTGCCTTTTCTAAACCCAGCTTGTACATCTGGCAATTCTCGCTCCATGAACTGCTGAAGTCTACCTTGCAGGATCTTGAGCATTACCTTACTGGCATGTGAAATGAGTGCCACTGTTCGATAGTTTGAACATTCTTTAGTGTTCCCCTTTTTTGGTATGGGGATATAAGTTGATTTTTTCCAATCTGATGGCCATTCCTGTGTTTTCCAAATTTGCTGGCATATAGCATGCATTACCTTGACAGCATCATCTTGCAAGATTTTGAACAGTTCAGCTGGGATGCCATCGTCTCCTGCTGCCTTGTTATTAGCAATGCTTCTTAAGGCCCATTCAACCTCACTCTTCAGGATGTCTGGCTCTAGCTCACTGACCACACCGTCAAAGCTATCCCCGATAATGTTATCCTTCCTATACAGGTCTTCTGTATATTCCTGCCACCTTTTTCTTGATCTCTTCTTCTTCTGTTAGGTCCTTGCCATCTTTGTTTTTGATCATACCCATTTTTGCCTGGAATTTACCTCCGATGTTTCTAATTTTCTGGAAGAGGTCTCTTGTCCTTCCTATTCTATTCTCTTCTTCCACTTCCACGCATTGCTTGTTTAAAAATAATTCCTTATCTCTTCTGGCTAACCTCTGGAATTTTGCATTTAATTGGGCATATCTCCCCCTATCACTGTTGCCTTTTGCTTTCCTTCTTTCTTGGGCTACTTCTAGTGTCTCAGCAGACAGCCATTTTGCCTTCTTGGTTTTCTCTTTCTTTGGGATGTATTTTGTTGTCGCCTCTTGAACGATGTTGCAGACTTCTGTCCATAGTTCTTCTGGGACCCTATCTACTAAGTCCAGTCCCTTAAATCTGTTCTTCACCTCCACTGCATATTCCTTAGGAATATTAGTGAGCTCATATCTAGCTGATCTGTGAGTCTTCCCTAATCTCTGTAGTCTGATCCTAAATTGTGCAAGAAGAAGTTCGTGATCGGAACTACAGTCAGCTCCAGGTCTTGTTTTTACCAACTGAATGGATGTCCGCCACCTTTGGCTGCAAAGGATGTAGTCAATCTGGTTTCGGTGTTGTCCATCTGGGGAAGTCCATGTATAAAGCCGTCTCTTAGGTTGCTGGAAGAGAGTGTTTGTTATGCACATTGAGTTGTCTTGGCAAAATTCTATCAGCCTATGTCCTGCTTCGTTTTGTTCACCCAGGCCATGCTTACCTGTAATTCCAGGTGTCATTTGACTGCCCACCTTAGCATTCCAGTCTCCCGTTATGAAAATAACATCTCTTTTAGGCGTGTTGTCCAGTAGGTGCTGCAGATCCTCATAGAACTGCTCTACTTCAGCTTCTTCAGCATTTGTGGTTGGGGCGTATCTTTGGATCACTGTGATGTTAGATGGCTTGCCCTGAATTCAAATTGAGATCATTCTATCATTTTTTGGATTGTATCCAAGCACTGCTTTAGCCACTTGACTATTAATTTTGAAGGCTACTCCATTTCTTCTGTGGTCCTCTTGTCCACAGTAGTGGATCTGGTGGTCATTTGATGTGAAGTGGCCCATTCCAGTCCATTTCAGTTCACTGATGCCCAAAATGTCTATCTTTAACCTTGACATCTCACCAATAACCACATCCAATTTGCCCTGGCTCATAGATCTGACATTCCAGGTTCCAATGGTGTGTTAATCCTTAGAACATCGGATTCGCCGTTCAGCACCGTCGGCCGCTAGCCGTCCTTTCGGCTTTGAGCTAGCTGCGTCATCACGTCTGGGGCTAGTTGAATTCATCCTCTGTTCCTCCCCAGTAGCATTTTGACCATCTTCCAACCTGGGGGTCTCATCTTCCGATGGTATACTGACATATCTCTGGTTGTACTGATCCATTTAGTTTTCACGGCAAGAATACTGGGGTGGGTTGCCATTACCTTCCCCAGGGATCGCATTTAGTCTGACCTCTCTGTCATGACCTTCCCGCCTTGGGTGGCCCTTCACAGTTTAGCTTATGGCATCATTGAGGTGCTCAAGCTCCAGCACCACGACAAGGTAACGATCCTTTGCTGAAGTTTGTACCTGTATTGTTCATAATATTTAATGAGATCAGGAAACTCAGAAAGAGACAGTTTCTGAACAATGACACTTACCAAAGTAACATTTAGCTTTAGAGTGCATGCATATACTATTCTATGTTAAAAGAATTTTCAATGAAAAGAGATTTCTATCTAAAGCAGGATTAAGATTAAAACCAAAAATGCACCGGGATTTATAAAAGATAGCAGAAACAATTTAAGGGGAAGAGGGATAGGGTTAGGGTGAAATCTATCCAGTTGCATAATATAATTACGACATTGGTCGGTTTTATTGGGATATGAGAATCAAGTTATTTGTAAAACTGTAAACATTTCTTAACAATTTGCTGTTAGGAAGATCAACCAGCAGAGGGCCTCACTGCTTTAACAGCAAGTTTGTGTGCAAAATTGTTTAAATAAAAGTCAAAAGGCAGTAACATGAAGGCATTACTGTTTATAATACTGAATGCAAACATGACTTACTTTAATTATTAATGGACATATATATTGTCAAATTGTCATATAATAAAGCAGTCCTCTAGTCAAATCTGGGCAATGGCTTAGAGGAATGGCAGGAATTTGGGAAAACATAGGAGGGTTACACATCAAATATGTAATCTAATGCCAACATAACACCCTGTGAATAATACAAGGTGATTGTAAAATAAAAGTCATCTGAAAGCACCACTGCTGGCTTGGAAGAGACTTGAGTCATACAACCAACAGAAGCAAGAGTCCAAAAATATTCAAAAACAAAACTAATTGCATAATTTCTTGTATGTTTCATTTTCTTGCCTTTCTGCTTCAAGTTACATGTAAATATAGCATGTAAAATATGTATATTAAATGTGTATTACACATACACCTGCTTTGCTTGAACATCTATAGCCTAATAGACATCTCAAGTTTCAGACTTCAACAACTATAAACAAAGGAGGACAGCTGCCGGTACCATCTGCTTCACAATGTCTCTAATGCAGTGGCTGCAGAGAAAGAAGACACGTTCTTCTCTGATGCAAAATATGGATGAGTAAGAATAAAAAACTATTTGCTGATAAATGACACAGAACTCTGTGGTTTTCTGCTCTCCTTCTGTATTGCAAAAGAACTAGGTGAACCCAGCCAGAAACACACTAATTCTGTTCACACGCTTTGACAATGTTTTGTTAAGGGCATACTTAACATGGGGGAGGCAAACTGCAGGGGGTAAAATTATGATGGCAGTGCATAGCATGAGGTCACATGTGTAAGTCCAAGATTTTCTATTTCCTTCTGAATTTTCAAGAGAAATCAGGATTTTATTTCTTTGTGGGGGCTTTAACCATGGAAAGCCCCATTTTACACAGATTTTCACTGCAGATTTCAAACACTTCCCACTTCAAAATGGCAATAAAGTACTTCTAATTTTCAGCAATTATGGTTGGTAGGTGCTCAGAGGCCACAAAAACAGAATCTAGGGGCTACACGTGACCTTGAAGCCTCAGGTTGCCCATCCCTGCTTTTATGTCACGATTTCTTTATCTGTGATTTAAGCCACATTTCCTACCTTCACAAAAACTAAAATAAAATCAACCAAATAATGGCTCAGAATAAACCTGATATGGGTGAATTCTATGAGGGAAAAAAGGGGGGGGGGTGCTTTCTAAGCTTACATACACTGATAAGGCCATATATACATCAACACAATTCTTATTTTCAATAAAGATTTTATTTTTTATTAAAAGAGAACATTTCAATACTTTATGAAACAAATCAACAACCTAATGAAATACACCTTTTGAATAAAGTTGTTGGAGGAACTGATTGATTAGCACAAAAGTACATTCTGATTTTGTCTATGGATAGATGAAGTTATTTCCACACTGAATAAAAATACTGAACTTTGCGTAGAACAGATCCGGTATCCACTATGTGGAACTTTTTGATCTTACTGCACCAAGACCCTCAAATTACATTTGGTTGATTAATCTGGTTTGTTTGGATGTATGAATTTTTCCTGGGACATATAATAGAATGTGATTTTTGTAAATGTTTTGAGACTTACTGCATCAAGGCCCTCTTGTTATTTTAACTAGTAGAGAGAAGTAAATAAAACAGAATGAGACAGGTAAGTGGATTGTCCTGTCAGCTCATCAGTGCCATCTTCCCCCCTTGGTAGGGAAGTGGCATTATAGGCTGTTTCCAGAAAGAGAACTTTCTGCCTGTTTTCATGGGTATTTTTGCATCGATGCATTCAGGTCCTATATGACTAGTGAGTCTGGCTGTGTATTACCTGGGGTCAGGAAGTTTGGCTTTGTTCTGGACTTCTGCAAGGGGTGAAAAGACATTAATAAAGGATAATATTGAAAGAAGTAACTGTCCTTAAGTACAGTACAGCATTGTTCTCATTTATCTTTTTTACATCCCACTGTAAATGGCATCACTTTCATTTTAAAAGTATCTGTCCTTGCCTTCCAACTTTTACACCGTTTCTACAATGACAAACGAGAGAGAGAGAGAGAGAGAGATGCACATTATAAATTGCGAAAAAAGAATTAGTACGGCTATAAGAAGGTGGTAGAGGGGAAGCACGGTAGGATTAAACTATTACAAAAACGGTAAGAAGCCAGTTACCCAGTCCGAGCTCTGCAAAATCCCCTCCCCACGATTCCACCCCCCCTCCTCGGTGCTGATAGGCCGCGTTCCCCGAAACTTGTCCCCCAAGGCGCGCTTCTGGCAGATCACCGCTGCTGCCGCCTAGTGGGGCTGGCTCGGAGCTCTTGCTCCCCTGCCTCTCCGGAGCCCACGTTCCCTACTCCTAGCCCCGCTCTCACAACCGCTGCGGCTGCCAAAAGGCAAGCCCACCACCAGCCGCCGCGGGGAAAGAACAGCCGCCGCCAGCCCGCCCGGGCCGTGAAGAAGTGAGACGCCCGCGGAGGAGAAGAGCGGGCGGGAAGCAGGAGCAGGCGTGAAGGCGCTCACCCGAGGAAAGACGCCCTTTTTCCCTTCTCCCGTCCACCCTGCGGAACAGATAAGTCCGGCGCGGCATGGCCGGTGGAATCAGCGCCTTCTGCTCAGCGGCGCTCTGGCTTTGCGGCACCCTGTGCCTCTCCAGCCTTCCGCTTTTGCGCGGCGCACAGCGCCAGGAAGACACTCTCTACATGTGGATTGACGCTCACCAAGCTCGAGTGCTGATCGGTAGGTGAGGCTGGATCTCGTGCTCGGCGTCGCGCTGGCTCTGGGAAAGGAGGGCGCGCCAAAGGGACTTGCGAGGATCTCTTTCCTCTCTTTCCCCGGCGTCCGCACGCGCGCTCGCCCGCCTAGACTTCTCTAATCTGGGGCTTTTCGGATATATATTACAGTACCATTCCTAGCCGTCCAGGCTATTGGGCGGGGAGTGTGGGACTTGTTATCAAACATGGGAAGGTTTTAGAGCAGGGGGGTCCGCCGGAGATGCTTTTTCCCTTTTTTTCCCCTCCCCCTCCCCCTCCCCACCGGCTCCTCTTTTGCAGACGGATTCCCCACAAGGTAACTTTAAGCAATAGAGGATACAGCGCTGAAGTTGAACCAGGGCATAGTTCAAGTTTGGAATCCGTTGCCACCAGATGTGCTGATGGCTGCCAACTTGGACAGCTTGACAAGAAGTTTCATTAAGGATAAGGCTACCAATGGCTTTTGGTCACTGACAATGGCTACGCAGTGCCTGCAGTATCCTTGGCAGTAAGCCCTTGAATAGCTACTAGAAAAAAAGAATGGATGCTACTGTGTGGTTCCTCTGCAGAGCTACAGAATGATGGGTTAGATCTTTGGTCTGATCATTCTTCTCTCCTTGTGCCTCCACATGAATATATACACAAGGCAATGCATGTTTCCTGGGAAGTTAGACCCCTGCTGGAATTATGGAAAGAAAATGAAAAGTCCCCTGATGTAAAGTATTACATTTTGGCTTCCCCCAAACAAAATTCCTGAAAGAGTAGTTAAGGAGACCATTGCAAGGACTGAAAGAGAGTGCCCTCTTCCCCACCCTTGTAAGTCTAGCATTGAACAGAGAAAGTTTACTCTCATGGGATGTATACAGAATGGCAACTGTAAGCTTGAATGGTTTAGAAGTTCTTTCCTACCAGGATTTGTGGAGTCAAAAACGACTTGATGGCACATAATCAATCAATCAATTTACTTATTATACAGATTTTTTTAAATCTTTAATTTCTACTCTGTGGGTGACTTGGAGAAATGATATGGACCAACTATTTCAAGACATCATGGAGTCAAACCCAAAAACCATGTATAGTGATGCACAGTGGAGTTCCTTATTTATATACTATAGGTTCTTTACCCCTATAAGTGACTGAATAGGTATGTGTATCAGTATACATATTTTCTGCACTAGAGTAACTCTCTGGCAGAGCCTGCAGGTTTTCCTGTAAAAACCCTTCAGACTGAATGCTTGCTTTTCATCCCATGTTAGGATTTAATCTTCTGCCTGTTTCAAGTTAATTGGTTTTCTTTTACAGGCTTTGAAGAGGATATTCTGATTGTTTCAGAAGGGAAGATGGCCCCATTCACTCACGATTTCAGAAAAGCCCAACAAAGAATGCCAGCTATTCCTGTCAATATTCAGTCTATGAATTTTACTTGGCAAGCAACTGGAAGGGTAGGTAGAAGGAGAAAGACTGATACAGCTTGTCACTGTTGGGCTGGGGGTGAAGAGAAGGGGAGAAGAGAAATATCTTGAACTGGATCAATTTTGTTAATAGAAAGTATTTTAAAGTTATTACAAAATAGGACCTTGAATTATATGCCATGTGAAATACGAATCAATCAAGTCCATGGTATATAGTGTACCTCCTCTGTATCTGTCTCTTTAATGAAACTCTGTTCTGGTTAGGAAATAGTACAAGACAGTCCCTCAAAATTAGTATTTTAAGCCAGGACAACTTTCATTTTCTTGTGCGGGCGGCATGTTTTGCTATCCAAGGACTACAGGGAACATGGCTGGTGAGCACTGAAATCAATGGAGTAAGCAAGGTCAGAATGTTTTGGTTCTTTTTTATTTTGATTAAAAAAAATACCCAGGACTTTAATACATCTTTTAAAACCTTAAACAATTGTTTTAAAAGACAAAATACTGTACAACCTAAAGTCACCATCTTGCTGTTTAGTTTTTGTGGCACAGTCCTGGGGAGTTCTGGGGGCTGCAAAAATAGGATAGGCGGCTGCATACAGCCTTCCCAGACCTATTCTTAGCCTATACCCTGGGAGTACCAAAGTCTGTTCAAAAATAAGGGCAATGCTTGACCTTTAAATGGTGTGTTGGGGACCACATATTCTATAGTGAATGGGACCAAAAGAAAAACTAAATTTTATTCCGTTTCATTTACATGAACTGTATATTTAATTCAAATTTAGTATGGTTAATATGAATGCTTTAGTATTTAATAACCTACCTGTTCTCTTCTACTAAATATTACCATTTCATTAGCATTCAAGAAGGCTGCATCCAAAGCTTTTAAGGGCCATATACGGCCAGCAGCCTGATGTTTTGTATCCATATTTAAATATAGGTAAATTGACTGAAGTCACTTTTGAGTGGACTTGGGAGCTGCCAATTTTAATCCAATTGTGCTGTTGATCTTGTTATAGTAAGTATTTGGAGGAGTTGGGAGATCAGTGGCAGACAAACTTTTACAAGGCACAAACTTATAAGGAAGGATCACAACTTACAAGTGTGGCTACTGTGGCTCAGTTATGCTATTTGTCCCATACCCATTGGATAACTGCAAGCTCTGAAATCCAAATGTTGCCAAAAACAGAACAGCGGTTCACTGTTTCAGTGTATAAATCTCCAAATACTTTGGGGTTGTTTTGTTTTTAAAAGTATTTACAGAATAAATCCCACTGAAAACTCTATTTACCAAATGTTTATGCATCTGTGAAGAAAGAAGGGGGAAAGAGACAATTCTGTAGTTTAGGTATATACCATTTAAATGACTGTGTAGTCCAGATACAGCTTACAAGCTTTCTTGTAATTCATCTCTGCTGAGCAATAAAGCTTTTTTTTTTCTTCTGGCAAAAGTTTGAGAAATTTGCTGCTGTTTTCTGTCAGCAGCTACAACAGATGGCTGGCACATGACTGCCTTGCTAAATGAAGTGGGATCTCTACAGCATGATACTTTGATCTCTGGTGGCATGTCCGTAACACTGAGATGCAAAATACCACAGAAGCTGAATATTAAATGTTCAGAGCTTTGCTTTTGATATGTGGATCCTTGGTTTTCTTTAATTTTGTCCATAAGCTTTCTTGCATTCCATGTTTTCATCTGAAGCATGGAGCTCAAAAAATATATCTGATGACGGGGAAGCACAGTGATTGTATTGTCTGGGGCACCAGGTTATATGCAATCGCATTTGCTATACATTGATGGTTGTGTTAAGAAGCCTTCATCAGCTGTTGTCCCAAAACTTGGAATATAAACCTGAGACATCAGTAGGAAGAATGACTGAACTCTGAACTGCTCTAAGCACTAGGAGAAAAAGGTGAAAGCCAGATTCATCCAGGTAAGATTTTGTTACAGGATGGTGTTTGGTGTACATTCAGTAGTTTTTCTGTAACATGGGTTTAACCAAAGTCCCCTGCCATACTTTTGTTTAAATGCTATCACATTTAAATGAAGAAATGGGGAACCTCGACCATAGTAGCCCCATGTAGACCCTGAATTCCTTCTTGTTGCCCCTGAACCACATCTGATTACTAAGGCTGAAAACTGATGGCTTAAACATCTGTCATTTTGACTAGACACACTAAAAAGAAATAGTAGGTGAGCTCTGCAATGGACTTAACATCATTAAAGAAAGTCTCCAAACTTCCTCCAAGATCCAAGAAAAATATCCAGAAAACCCAGGACCCACCCACTTTGCATCCTTATCCTACCAACTGCAGCCACCAACACCCAAAAAAAGTTATATAGAGCTCTGGTGGTCATTCTATCGATAACATTTGTATTTCCGGGGACACTCATAGCTAACTACTTCTATCTTTGTAAAAACAAAATAAAATTCTTGTAAAAACACAACAAAATGGAGGACTTCTCCAAGCCAGCAACTACCTATATGTTGTGATTTTTAAATTTGAATAACATCTCAAAATTTAAGGCTATAATCAAGATTAAAATAGCCTAATAGCAAAAAACCCCCCACAATAATTCTAAAATAATTAAAATTACTAAAACAATTAAAAGGTTCAGTTAAAAAGTTTTATCTTGATGCCCTTCCTAAAAATCAGAAAAAAGGGGTTACCATTTGCAACTCCAAAAGCAAGTCTGTCTAGATACTAGGAGAAAAGCTTTTCTGAGCCTCTGTGGATGAAGACGTTAAAATATTCCCTCTTACAGATGTTAAAGTTTATCAGATAACCAGACCCTAAACTATTTGAGGGAATTTAAAGATTAAAATCTTGAATTGAGCCTAGAAAACAACAGGCGACCGGTACAAGTTTTTCAAGATAGGAGAGGTGTGATCATGAGACTACATACCTGTCGGAGCATACATAGCAAGCGATTTCATTTTATACTAACTTGGATTCTTGATGTTTTTCAAAGAGCTGAGATTTCTGCAAAAATCTAATATGGATATAACCAAGGCCTGGATAACTGATGACAGGTTATTCTAAAACATGGCTTCATCTAGGAGCTGAATGGCTTTCCAGAATGAATAAAGTGGTCTTCTCCAACTTGGTGCTGCCTAAGTGTGTTGGACTACAACTAACCATATCCAGTCAGCATGGCTACTGGGAATGATAGTTATGTACCACAGGGACCAGTTTAACAAAGGTTATGGTAGATGGGGGAAGCATATGAGGACATAAAAACAGACCTACAAGTGGTATTCAAATAATGATGTAACAATTTCCACAAAATGGATAGCTCCAGCCTCTGAAAAACATTTCAGAGAAAATAGGTGGAAAACAAAGCAAAATGAAAAACAGCAAGATAGTTTATTTTTTAACACTCCTGCTATGACACATGTGTTTCAACTAATATTTCTTAGCATGTGCATGTGTGTGTGTCCGTGCCTCTGAGTTAGTCTTGATTCCTGGCAACTGCAATTCTCTGCAATTTTCTTGGCAAGGTTTTTCGGAAGTGGCTTGCCATTGCCTCCTTCCTAGGGCTGAGAGAAAGTGATTGGCCCAAGGTCACCCAGCTGGCTTTGTGCCTAAGGCAGGACTAGAACACCCTGTTTCTAGCCTTTTGCCTTAACCTCTATTCCAGACTGGCTCTCAGGTATAGGATTACCTACCTACTTATCTGGGAATATATGTTCCATTAAAATCAAGGGGTCTTAAATCTTACAGCCATAGATAGAATTAGGCTGAAACACGTATCCTTGGGTTCATTGGTACTAAACTGAGATTAAATTACTCTGCATCCAATGTGCCATTAATATCATCATCAATACTGCTGCCTGTAAATTAAAAAAAAACCTCTTTTAAAGAAAACTCTTAACATGAAAATAACGTATTTATTTTTAGACGTTATCTTAAGGCCTTGCAGTTTTGATGCAGGTTCACCACATCAGGTATTTTTACTGAATGAAGTGCCTCATACCAGACATTTTATAAATGCTATTAAATAGAACATATTGGGTCAATAGATGGCAGTATTCCATCTTTCCACTGGTATTTAGTATTCCATTTACTGCTATGGTAGTCACAAACATATTCTATTCTAATAAATATTGAAGGTGTTCATTTTAGCTGTGAATGGCATTTGGAATCACATGCTGAAAAGTACTAATAACTAATATGTGTGTTGTTATATGTGAATCATGTGTGAAATCCATGGGCTAATATAGCATAGAGGCTAAGAATGTGTACACAATGGAAATTCTATATATCTTCCCTTGGAAATAAGCCAGACTGAATGCAGCAGGACTTCTAAATAAGGATACCCAGGTTTGTACTGCTGGCCTCCGCATAGATAGGCCTTTGGTATCTAACTTAGGATTGAAAAACAATTCTTCAGGATTTCAAAGAACGTAGGACCTTTTTCATGCAAAGCAAGTTGCGCCACTGAGGCATGTTCTTATGCAGTTTTAAGAATGACTGAAATAATCTGTACAAACTTCTTTACAGTATATAGTTAAGCACCATTCACTACAATTTTCTTAATGTGTTCATAAAAGGAAGACATGGAAGGTAATAGTGGAACAGGATTTTATATCACCTCTTTTACCAAATATGGATGGAGTGGCTGTGGAAGGTATAGGCTTTCTAAATAATTGCAGAACTGATCTTGGAGAAGGAAGGAGGAAACTTAAGAGGGCACTAGCAGAAGAGATTACACAACTCTAAAATAGGGGAAAATGTAAGAGAGAAACTCAAATAATCCTGGCTTGGTTTTGTTTAGTGTAAAATGGCGCAGACAGAAACTTGGACAAGTTTTCAAGATTCTGTTATTCTACCCTACCACAATAAAGAACGTTCCTGGAATCCTTGCCATGCCTACAGTGACCATACATCCTTTATTACAAAGGAGAGACCTTTATTTCAGAAAGCTGTCCTTTAGATTTAATTATTTATTTTCTTGGCTTTGCTCTTGAATTTTCCTTTGTAAAGCAAAGTTATAAACATACACAATTAATTTTTTTGTTCTTAAAAATATGCCCCTTTTTCAGGCTTGTCCTTTATTTTTTCTAAGAAAATATGGTTACTGTAGCCATGCCTGTTTCTTGACCTGGTTTATCTTGAAGTGCTAACACCTGCAGCTCTTCATTGTCAACACGGGGTTGTTAAGGGTGGCTGGAGCGGACACACATGCCATATCTTTCACTCATTTTAATATACACGAGTTACACATATATGTTAAATTTATTATACTAGCTACCATTACTACACTACTTTTGAAACAAATTACTATTGATTCCTTAAGGTTTGTTTGCTAAAATATTTGTTCATTCTTAAGAACGCTCTTTCAAATTATTTCTTCTGATCGTAAGGATGTATCTTAATCTCTTATAAGCTGTTTATTTCTGTTTGTATCTGTCCAGAGATATTTGTGCAGACCATCTGGAAGTCCTGCTCCTTCATTGGAGGGAACCCACCCATAGGGTGATGTCCAATTTGTAATCCAGGTTAGACAGCTAGCTTAAAAATACAGTGGAAAGCTGAGGGCTGCCAGCCTCATTCTTTTGAATCCTGTAGTATCTTACATTGAATCCTCAGTCTTTTATTAGACCATGTAAAATTTGTTACTTGTCTCTGCCTTGTTTTCAATTTTCACTGGAATAATTTGGAACGGAAATGTAAGCCTTGGCAGAATGTTAGCTTAACAGCTGCAATTTTCTTAGCCAAGACAATTTTAACTTTCTCCATCTTGAAATTCTGTCATTACATTTTTCTAAATCTAAACTAAATGCTTTTAAATAGGTCTTTATTGTTTTCTGTCAAGTAAATTCCCAGGTATTTACTTTTTTGCAGTGATAGTAAACCCTATTATGTAGTACAAATATTGCTTTTCTTCCTCAGTTAAGTTCTTTGTCAACATTTGAGTTTTATCCTTACTGATCTGATATTCTGACCCTGGACCGTACTGCTATATGTATTCCCTTATCAATTCCAAAGAGTCCTTTGGCTGAATAATTTGTTAATTTAATTCCTGAGAGTCTGTTGTCTTGACATATTTCCTTTACCAATGACTCTAATGCCAATAAAAATAAGGAAGAACAAAGGGGACAAAGTTTTCTTCTCCCCTTCATTATCGTATGTTTTTGTGATTAAAAAACCATGTACCTTTACCTTATGTTCTTTATAAACAATAGAAGAGAATATATGTAGCTCAGGGTTGAACTTTATAAATACTCTGTATCCATGTAAAAAAGTTAAAGCCTCTGGTCATCTTCTTCAAGTCATATGCATGAAAGACCATTCCAAATTATCAAAAGCTTTCCCTGCATCAAGAAAGACCATTATCACCTGTTCATTTTATAGCATTCAAGAATTATGATGTTGTCTCTCACGTATCTCTGTGGGACAAATCCAGTCTGGTCAGGATGTATTAATACAGTGAAAAAACATTTATTCTCTATGTAAGTATTGCCATGAAAAGCTTGTAGTTACATTCAATGAAGAAACTGGTCGGTAGGACTCTGGATGGGTTGGGTAGTTTATTTCCTTGTATATTAGAGACATAAAAAAAATCCACAACAAAGAAAACTCGTGATGTTACTGAATATCATTCATTACCTGAGTTAATGTTTTAACCAAACTTTCTTGAAAAGTCTTGAAGTGAATTGCAGAGATGCCATTAGTTCTTGGAACTTTGTTCAGTTTCATTTTTGTATAGCTTTAGTTTCAACTTCTGTTCTGAGTTTATTAAGCATTCCCTGTTGTTTAACTGTATATTTTGTAAGTAGAATTGTATTCAACTATTGTTCAATCTTTTCAATTCAGGTATCTGTTTACTATATAATTGTGAATAGTATTTAACAAATTGCTCCATCATGTCCTTCACTGCAGACACATTTCTAGTTCTATCCCAAATAGAAATAATAGATCTTTTGTCTTATTCCTTTTGAAGTTGGAAAGCTAACAATTTATCTAGACTTGTTACCTTTTTCAAAATATTTCTGTTTGATAAAATTCAACTTTTACAAGTATCACTTAGGTCCATTACATCTAGTTGATTATGAAACATGTTCATAATCAAAGATTATACTTGATTATGAATCATGTTCATAATCAAAGGTTATACTTGTGTCTTAATTCTTACTTCTTCAGGTCATTCATCAATATATTGGACTGTTTTTGCATAGCTATTTGATGCCAGAAAGATAAATAATCATCTCATAAATGCTTTGCTAGAGTTCTGTATTGTAAATAAAAAAGATAAGAGGTGGAATTAACTTAAGGAAGCTCCTTAATTCCTGTGGCAGTTCTATTTTATCTCTTCTTGTAGTAGTAAAAGTTAATTAAGTCTCCATCTGTTCAGTCTAGAGGTTCTTCTTTTTAATCTTAAAATTATGGAGTTATGATCTGCCTATGTAGGAGCTACAACTATGAACTAGTTAACAATGAGTTAGAAATCCAGCACATTTGTATTCTCAAATAAGTTTTATGAACAGAAGAATAATACATATATTCTTTCTCTGCTACACTATGAAAAGAGATCATCTGGACATATAGTCTAAGATATTTAAATTCTGGGAGTTTATCAGAGTTCCTAGATAAAAGAGATTTATCCATATTTGGAGGGAAAACCCATATTTCCAAGAAACAGAATATCTTCCTCTGCAATTTCAAGAAGTGATTGAAAAAATCTTTCATAGAACTCTTATTTTGTTGTCATTTGTAGCATAAATTTAAGCAACGGTTTTTTTTCCCAAATCCAGTCTGAAAAAGTAATAGTGTAAGTGTCCCTTCTTCATCTTTGATTTGTTTTTCAAAATTTCATAGTAAATTTTTCTTGTATATAGCTATTACATTTTTTCCTGTCTGCCTGAGGCTGCAAGGTTAAGATGTTTACATTCTAACAGGCTTACATTATCTTTTTTCAAATGCATCTTTTGAAGATACACAATATGTGAATTTTCCTTTTTTAGCTTCAACTTTTATCCCTTTTAAATGAGCTCTTCAGCCCATTAATATTAGTTGTGAATATTTTAATTTGATCCATTATCTCAATGATCAAGTTAATTTATGAAGAAATAGCAGTTACTTGGTTCAAATGTTAGACTTTATCCCTTGTTCTGTCAGAGCCAATGACTTAAGCATTCTGTTGGCATTATTAATAATACACAAAAGCTTTGCCACTATCCACAAAAACCTCTAGACAGAATGGAACAATGCACCTATATCTGATCTTTCTTACTCGAAGAATAGTTCTCAGGTTTCTTTTTTCTAAGTATATCTGGAGTACCTCTGGTAGCATCTCAGTTATTTAGTCTTCAAGTTGTAAGGAAATGTCACTCCTTTTTCTAGTGTTGCTTCTTTTGTCTTAAGATATATGAATTTAACAAGTGTATCATGTAGCAATTTTCTTCTTCATGCTGTCCATGAATTTGCTCTATAGATTTCTTGAATTTCCAACATTTCATCTATATCCAACTCAAGAAAAGTTTTAAGTAACTTTTCCATTTCTATTTCTAAATATTTTTCCCAAAATCCTCAGGTATGCCTCTGAATTTCAAGTTATGTTTATTAAGTCCCGTTTCAGCAATTTTTAGTTTAGCTTCCAACTTCTTTAGCTATGTCTTTTGTATTCTTTGAACTGAATACTATTGTTGGTTTCTTGTCTACAGGTCTTTAATTTCTTTTTCCTAATGTTCTAAAGTGGCTGTTAATTTGTCATATTTATCATTAAAGTTAGCCTTAAAAGAATCAAACCTAACTTCCAAATCTTGTTGTTTTTGTTCAATTAATTTGTTGATATTATTTTCCATTGTATGCAAGTCATATGTGAGAAGGTCTTTAATTTGTGATAAAGTAACAGAAGAATCAGTTGATTGCGATAAATTTGGGGGTCCCTTCAGTTTTTATATTGTTTCTTTCTATTAACAGAAATAAGGATCATTTTCCACTTATTTCTGATAGATAAAAAATTATTTTACACTCAAAATTTCCTCTTGTTAAACAGGACCAGAACGAATTATGCAGTTAAAGATAAGATATCAGATAAGAAGAAATCCAGTGGTCGCTAGATATCATACTATATAAATGTCCAGATAATACGGTATGAGACAAAAATAGAAACCCTTAAAAAGAAATATAGATGTTAAGGTTGTGCCCTAAGAATACACAGTAAACTCATATAAGATACTTTTAAAATACTGTCATTTATACTAGAATTCCAAGGATTTCTCCAGGCTAAATGTCTTAATTTTTGTTTCAAAGTTGAAAATCTTGCTTAGACATTCCTTATGTTGGAGCTCCCTCCTGTGGTTACGGGAAATATAAATTTCATAAAAATGAAGAAAGCATAAAAGCTTGACAGCTAGCATACAACCAGGCAAGCAGGATACCAGTCAAAATTAATTGTCTCCAGATTGGTAAAATCTTTATTGATATAGCTTTATTAAGTATGGGTTTTTCAAAAGAAAATTAGTAAAATAAAATCAAAATGTTACCTTTGCTTAGAAATTCTTGCTACATTAGCCAAATATTTATTTATTTGCTTGTTTGTTTATTTATATTTCAAATTTCTAACTCATAACTGCTCTTATTCCTCTTGAAAGCCAAATTGTAGTTCTGAAATTGGGAAAAAACGCTATTAAACAATCAAAAGGAAAAAATAGAGTTAGTTTGAGAAGTTAATTAAGTTGTCCTCCTTGATCATAAAAACATAAACTCGTAAATCCCTAAATAAAAGATAATAGTTCAAGAATTCCAAGTGATCTAATGAAAAATAAAGAAAGTAAATTATTAAGTAATTTTAATTAAAACCTGAAAGTTCAGCTTGGCTGGTTCTCATCAGTCACTACCCCATCATAAAACCATAGTTGGCTTTGGGAGAAAGGTATAAATCTCCTTAAAGATTTTATAGTCTTCTGAATTTGCCCTCTTTGGAACAGTCCCCAGAAGAAAATGTCTCTTCTGCCAGGTTCTAGATAATTAACAATAATCAAGAATAATTTCTTTATATGGCCAGTAAAGGGGAAACTTGAAACAATATTTCCCCTGAATAAGTTTTCCTGCCACCCTGATGAGCCACTAACTTGCACGTCTTCTGTTTTTTCTGGGCATGTTGCAGAAGCCCCTTTTTGGTGGCCACCCTCAGGCTATGGAGTCCACTCTGAGACTATGGCCTTTCCTGTCCTTTACTAGCACACAAAAAGAGGGTGTACCATTTCTGTCTTAAAGCCCCTTAAGCTTACAGTAGTACTGCTGATAGGGACAGTCAATTTTTAATTTTAGTGACATGATTTAATTGATTGGATTTGATACTTGGGTTATACTTTTCTATGTTACATTGCATTTTATTTTATTAGCCGGCTGGAGCATTATCTTCTGGAGTCAGGTGGCACCAAAATCAAAATCAATAATGTTTGTAGTGAACCAACAAGCTATAAACTTAACAGAATAAGTTTTTACAAGGGAATGTACCATGATACCATCCATATATTTGGGATATATGTTCAGTTTTCTTTTTGACTTGATTATGTATTGTTTACTGGTAGCATGTAGAACTGAAACATGGTTTTGCATGCATGGTATGCATGCAAGCAGAGTTTCTAATGATTATCTATGTGGAACAAAGAAATGGGGCTAGATGCTTGAATAATTTGGGAAAGGCTAACACCACTAATTCCTGTGATGAAACTTCAGTGGTGGCAGCTATCAAAAAACAGTACATGTAAAACTGTAGTGTGGAAATTGAGAAAAAACTAATTACTTTCGAGGGTGCCTGCTTCATCAATGATTCTGATCACAAGAGTAGCATACAGCTGTATATTTATATTAAAACAACCTTAATATATAGCTGTATAAGTGTTGTATACAGTGGCTGGTTCATTTTAATTATAGATGCCTGTATATGAAAAGATCATACAGTTATATATAAATGTATATATATAAATTTTAATTGTCCCAATAATTAAAAAAAAAAAAATCTGGTGCCCTACATTGAAAAACATAGTTCTTGCTTTCCCTATCAGCTGGTGGTCTTTTACTGTGTAGTGGAAATTTTAACAACATTTGAACCTTGTTTCTTTTTTCCCACAGTTCAACACTGAAAGTAAAAAAAAAATCCAACTATGGTTTATTTCATTCAAGTGAAATTCGATTGTAGAACCTCCTTAAGATAGCTTTTGATAGCATTTCATTCAGTTTTACTATTCTATACCAGTTCCCTTCTAGAGCAAGTTTTTACATTTTAAAGATCGCACAATAAAAATGACTGGTAAGTCAATAAAAGCTGATAGTTAACATTTAGAGTAATACAATACTAAAATCAGAATAACACACTGTGAACATTTTACAGTTCCTATAATATGCAAACCAAAAAGTACATTCTAAAGATATTTATTTGGGAGTTAGGCCCTGTTTCATTCCAAGAATTTGTATAAAGTGTCTGAGGGATTTGCTGCCTTAGTGTTGTCAGAAGAATTCTGAAGACTTTACTTACTAGAAGGATGATGATGTGGGAGCAGATGTCATTACTCCATTCTCCAATAATAAAATTATCACTTCTCACCAGCCACTGTTATTTGCGTATTATAATTATACAGAGGTTATTCTGACATTAGAATGTTTGGTCTAGTGGTTAAGGCAACAGGCTAGAAACCAGGAGACTGAGAGTTCTAGTCCCGCCTTAGGCATGAAAGCCAGCTGGGTGACTTTGGGCCACTCACTCTCAGCCCAACTCATCTCACAGGGTTGTTGTTGTGGGGAAAATAGGAGCAGGGCCGCAACTTGGGGGGCGGGGCAAGCGGGGCATGTGCCATGCTGTAATGATTGCCTATCCCAATAGACTCAGACTCACAAGCAGGTACTTAATGATATCTGATTTATTAGAAGAATAGTATGCAAATACAGAGAAAGCTGAGAATGAGTAAAAGCGAGCCAAATACAAACTAAAAACCCTCGACTCAAAACGTAATCCCTCCCCTCGCCCTGCCGTTGCAAAGTCCCCCCCCCCCCCAGGTGCTGGTAACCGTTTCTGCTGATGTCCTGGGAAAGTAACCTTGAACACACGAGATAACCCAAACACATTCCAATCCAGCAGCCAACAGATAACAACTCCACGAGATGGAATCCTCCTCCCTTCCCAGATGAAACATGTATCAGCGAAATGACATGCGAAACGTTACGATGTACCAGCAACATTGGAACGGCGAACATGACACATGCTGGGGGAGACACCAAAATGAGTGCAGGGGGGGCGCCAAAATGGGCGCGGAATCCATGTTTGCCCTGGGTGACACAGACCCTAGTAGCAGGCCTGAATAGGAGGAGGAAGGAGTATTAGGTATGTTCACTGCCTTAAGTTATTTATAAAAACAATAAAGGCAGGATAGAAAATAAATAACATAAAATAAAATAAATAAAATATCAATTATTTGGTAATCTTAGTTTGCATCCTCATAATACATTTTCTTAGTCTGTGACAATTTGCGTTTACTTTAAAGCTTACTTTAGTTTGTTGACTTAATGATCTTAATAAGGGCAAGAAGCTATTTAAGATAGTAGAGTATAATACTCAATTTACATGTAAGTATTGTATTGTTATGCTTTGGGGTTCTCTTCCTGAGTGGGGCCAAGATTTCAGGTCCTAAGTCTTATCCTGATGGAACAGCTCCTTACAACTACAATATCCCATGATCTGTGACAAATAACTAGTGGGTATGATTAAGACTGACAAATGTTTTAACCAGTTGCAGGATTTTGTTTTATGTAAAGATCCAAAGGGTTGTAGAAGATAAGGCATGTTTGTAAGAGTAAATTAAACACAGATACAGTCCACTGCCGACAGAGATTTGCCCATGAACCAGCAGAAGCTTAAAGGAAGAGAGCACACTTTCCTTTGCACACTGAGAGATTCCTGAGTGTGGTGTTGGGTCAATGTTTATTTTCTGCTAAAGGCTCTCAAGTAGGATCCTGTTGGGCTATAACTCAAAATTCTTCCCTACACATCTGAGCCCACAGAGAGAAACAAAGCCTTCTGGGCTACAATGACTTTAGCTTCTCGTTACATTCAGCTTATTTCCCTTTTCGCCCTGCTGAATTTAATTAGTGCACTTCTTTTATTTTGAAGCACTTGGCAGAGAAAGCAATCTGGATGAAAGGGAACAAGCCGGGGCTTTACTTTGAAATTTTCAAGGCAGGGTTTATTGATAGAGTAAGCTTGACATAAATGGACTGAGTGGTGTGCATAGATTACTAGAGACTGCATGGCATGCCCAAATTTGACTTAATGAGGGACAGTCCAAAGTTTCTACTGGATATATCTTTTTATGTAGATTGATATCATCTAGAAGGAACCGTATTGGTAGAATATCCACCTTTTCCCCCTCTTATCTATATTCATTATTCTAAGGCATCTAAATAACAGAATATTAAGAATATAAGTATATTATATAAATATCATTGTACTGAAATAATATATTGCATTAAAATTGAGAAGATGGAGCAATATGTGGTCTATATGGCTAGATTTAATAATAGGCTAAAGGATTGAGCTAGTTCTGTATTAATACTTTATGGGTATATCTTTAGTTCCTTAAAATGTCACTCATTTAAGTACTATTTTCTATATCCTTTCTGATTATATTAGCAATGTTATATTTTTGGATGACTTTCATTGTATCTTCTAGTTGTTATACTTCACCAATAAAACATTTAAATGTAAAAAAAAACCCTAGAAGGAAACAAACAGTAGATAAACCATGATTATAGAGCATGAATTCATTGAGAGCAAACGATCTCTGTTCCTTAAGGAGTCAAGAATTCTCAATAGTTTAGGTGGAGGAAATGTGAGATGGACTGAAGAGCTGGATTGAAATTCTATCCAGCAATTGAGCAAAAACTTATTTCTCATCAGACAGTAGTGCATGTTCATTTAACAATTACAGCACATATATTGAGAACTATACTCTCTTATTTTAAGTTTCAAGCCTGAGTCAGTATCAGGCAAAAGCCATACTTTAATCATCCTAATTAAATAGAGATTAAATGTAATTTGCAAAGTGTCTAGACTAATACTGACACTGCAAGACCAAGACTCCCAGAAGGACTTTCTGTAGTGTCATATCTACAGAATGGATGAGAACCATATAACCTTCTAGAATTTTCTAAACTACAACTCCAGCAATCTCCAGCTAACACAAAAATAGTGAAAGAAAAGGAATAAATAATTTTCTTAAAAGAGGAAATCTAAGTAATAGACTCCCATGTTGGAACCAGCTTTTTTGTAAATTATCTTGATTTAAGGGTTAAATACTGAAGTGGTCAAGTTTGTGGCTGATCCTAAACTATTCA
The DNA here is from genome assembly GCF_035149785.1 of Candoia aspera. Lineage (NCBI taxonomy): Eukaryota > Metazoa > Chordata > Lepidosauria > Squamata > Candoiidae > Candoia > Candoia aspera. The sequence goes on from NC_086159.1 coordinate 47,695,007, forward strand.
GGACAATAAAAACCACATGTAATTAAAGAGAGCTCCATAAGACTCTCTTTAAACTGGATAGGCAACAAAATAACACAGGAGATTCAGTTTAAGTAGGTGCACAGCAATACACAACTGTGGCAACAATCCACAGACAGACAGACAGATATTGGTAGGTTCTCAACTATCTGTAATTAACCAGAAAAAGTATCTTGGGGTTATGGTGGATAACTTAATAAAGATGTTAACTCAGTGTACAGGCAGCTGTGAAAAAGGCAAAATCCATTCTAAGGTACATTCAGAAAGGGATTCATAATGAAACTGTCAACACTGTAATACTCTTATGCAAATCTGTGGTATGCCCATTTCTGGAATACCACATACAATTTTGGTGGCCACATTTTAAAAAGTATCTAATAGAAGTGCAGAAGAGGGCAAATGGAATGATCAGGGGTCTTAAACACTTCCTCTCAAGAAACAGCTCAAACGTTTAGGGCTCTAGTCTAGAATAGGTCTGCACAACATGTGGCCTGGGGGCTGCATGCAACCTGCCAAGTGGGCTTGTGTGGCCCTCCAGTATTTTTGGAAAATTCAAAAAATAAATTCACTGCCGCCAAATGTTTCCACCACCAGGAAGGATCTGCCACTGCCACCACCCTGAAAGACACCCTGCCAAGTATCTCCAATGCCCTCAGGCCCCACTGACACTGCCGGTCCATCACTGCAGCCTCACCGCTAGCTGCCAAACAGCTGATTGGCATGCCAGCTATTCCTTTAGGGCTTGCGATTCTTTTTAATTTTCCCTCTACGAGTTGTACAGGCCTGGTCTAGAAGAAAGGTAACTGAAGGGAGAAATGATCAAAGTATATAAAATCATGCAAAGTATAGAGAAAGTAGATATGATTTTTCTGTCCTCTCTGACCAGGCTTATTTCTTCAGAAATCACACAATATTGAGTACATAGAGCTGTACTACTTGTATTTTTCTCATCAAAATAATACTCTGAAGAATAGAACACTATGATTAAAATAAATAATATATTTATTATATATTTTTATAAACCACTTTTTATGCAGGCTGAATACTTTTATGAGTTCCTCTCTTTGCGCTCATTGGATAAAGGCATAATGGCTGACCCAACTGTAAACATCCCTCTACTTGGAATGATACCTCACCAAGCCTCAGGTCTGTAGCATCTGCCTTCATTTATGCTCCCAATGCTGTTCATGGAAAGGAAGGGTGAAGAAAAGTGTTGAGCCCAAGTGTTGTTGGTGTGTGTGTGTGTGTGTGTGTGTGTGTGCATGTATCTGTGCATAACCTTCCAGTGGTGAAAGTGACCAAAGCCAAAGATGGCTAAGGTTGAAGCAAGATTCCCTACTTTCTCTCACCTCCTGCATCCTTAGCTCACTTGGATTCTACACTGTGCAGTGAAGAAAAAAGCCTCAGACTCTGCATGGAGCACAGAAACCTAGGGAGAGGGTACTATATCCCCCACTGGCTCTGCAGCCCTGTTTCCTGCTTCTTAGTTGCTTCGCATGGGTCAGCTCAACATGATGGTACAGAGATCATGGGAAATTGAAATCTCTCCTGCAATTTCTCTACCTTAGTTCAACCAATCCAAGAGAAACCACCAAGAAGTAGAAGAAAATGGGCAAGACTTGGGAAGGGGCCAGTAGTTCAGATGGGGAAGCCTAGTCACTAAAATACAGTTTCTGGGCTGGAGGTTTCCTCCTGTTGTGGAAAAATAGATATAATTAATAGGTTAAAAGGACATCGCATTACAAACCTGGCTGTTGTCGACAGATAAACATTTCCATTCTGGTATTCTGTGGAAATATTGTCTAAAAACTGCAAGCAACTCCCTCTTGAAATATATAATCAATAGCTTTTTGAAATATGTTCTCTAAAAAGCTAACCTTGCTAGTCTTTCTAATGGATGCAAGTCTAGTAGAGCGTTCCAAGCATAAAATATAGGTAGGTAAAATGTGGATCCCATTCAGAATGCTTATAAAGGACTTACTATTTTATATCTTCAGGATCTCCATAGCAGTAGCCAAATCACAGCTGGTAGTACAATTCCTAATCAGTGGACATTGACTATAACAGAGCAAAATTATTGTCATAGTGTTTACACTGACCGCAGAGCTATATTAGACTGAAAATTAAGGAAAGGCCAAATAATAGGTGCCAAAATATCTTAAATTATGAAATAAATATTTTATACTTCCTTTGGTAGCCTATACTTTTCATCATATGCACTTAAGTGAAAAGTTGATTGAAACTACTGTAGTACAAAACATACAGTACATGTCTGTAAATTGAACTCTCCTGGAAACTTTCACAGTTGTCTGGCCACTTCTAGACTGTAGAACTGAGCCACGAGGAACATGAGTCAGGGCCTTTTCCAGATTCTGCATGCTAGAAGAAACATGGAGTAAATTTCTAAACATTACACTATCAGATAAATAGATAGACAGACAGATTTTCAATCAATCATCTATCATATATCTCAACTTGTTAAAGGGGGATCTTGTACGAAATAGTATATCTGAAATAATCCCCTCTGTTTTAAGGGTCTTTTAGGCTGATATGTGTGTCCTACAAAATATTTTGGAATGTGTATTAATCACAGGGCACTAACATTGTGTAATAGTACAATCTTCTAATATTCTCAAACAAAGCTAACATTAAAAAAAACCCCAGTGAATTTCTCTCTGAATTCTCCTTGGCTTAGATGGATTATTTACTAGGTTCTGGTCCTGCATACATTTTCCATTATAGCCACTGTGATCTGGAAGCTCTGTATAAATCAGAAATGACTCCAGTCTAGAAATTTCAGTATAGACTACATTAGATGGGTGAAAGATGATTTGTGAAAATAATAAGAGTGGGATGGGAGACAGAATATCTTGTACTGAAAAGGGCCATTAAAGTTCAAAAAAGCCTATGCTAATTGTATGGACTTTGAATAGGAATTTGAAAGAGAAGAATTAATGATGCCCAGAAACTTTTTTTTAAAAAGTGTTCAGTACATAAGCAGCAGCAAAGGAAGAAGCACATGAAATAGAAATGGGATAAAGAGACAAATGACATCAGTAGCAGTTTATGTTTTGTCGTGTGAGACTACAAACAGAATGGAGGGGAAAATAAACAATTATTGAAAAACTGGGTTTTGTTTGAACCTCTGGCTTCTACATTTTTAGAAACACATTGATAAACTGCAACATGTCCAGAAGAGGGTGATTATGTGTCAGAAAACATGTTCTATGAGGAGCAGATGAAAGAGTTAGAAAAGCTTATTTTGAAGGAAAAAATGATGACAGGAAAACATGACGTAGTCCTCAAATATCTAAAGGGCATCATACACAGAATTGATCGGATTTGTTTTCTGTTGCTCCAGACAGTAAGATGAAAACCATACAATAACACAGTTTTTCTTGCATTAGCCTTTTTGAAATAAATTGCCATAATCAATAATCTGTGGGTTTTAATCCCAAACATCACAGAAATGTAATTCAAACAAATAAGCAAATAAACAAAATACTGATTTGTCGGTGTCTTTTGGTTAGTCACTCTCTCTTAGCCCACCCCAACCCACAGGGTTGTAGTTGTGGGGAAAATAGGAGGCAGGAATATTAGGTGACAATGAAAGCCTTTGGGACTTTTATTATCTATGCATCTTATGTTCCACATCTGAAAAGAATGAGAGAAGGAATGCCCAATGTTGGACCGCATGACTAAAATTATTGTGCGGTGAAATGTGCTCATATTAATCAGAACAGATCAATTGTATTGATCAATACAGATTAATTGTATTGATTAATATGAGCACAGTACAGATTGCACTCATATCAATCAATACAGATTAATATGAGTGCAATACAGAAACATCCAGTTCTGAGCCCAACAAAACAGTCAGCAAAATCGGCCCTTCCATTTGGCAGAGGGAGCTGTGGCCTCAGTCTATAGATGTTGAAGGTCTGTAAGTAGCACTGAGATGCTAAAAGGCAGAATGGTGTCTTCACTTCCAACCTAGCCTGCTGTCCTCAGATGAAAAGGAGGATACTGACTCTTACCTTGTCAGCGGTGGCGCTGCGGGTTAAACCGCTTGAGCTGTCGATCGGAAGGTCGGCGGTTCGAAACCGCGCGGCGGGGTGAGCTCCCGTTGTTAATCCCAGCTCCTGCTCACCTAGCAGTTCAAAAACATGCAAATGTGAGTAGATCAATAGGTACCGCTTCGGCGGGAAGGTAACAGCGTTCCGAGTCGTCATGCTGGCCACATGACCCGGAAGTGTCTATGACAACGCCGGCTCCAAGGCTTAGAAACGGAGATGAGCACCGCCCCCTAGAGTCGGACAAGACTGGACTTTACGTCGAGGGAAACCTTTACCTTTACTAGCAGCCCAGTTGGCTTCTGGACTCGTAATATCTTGTATCTTTTTCAAGATCATATAGAAGGCAATGACATTTAGCAAGCTAGCTGGAAATATATCTCTACACTTCAAAATGAACTTACAAGGTATAACTCAGTGGAACTGATCAACCAGAAATAATGTAGCCAAGTAAGTAACATGTTATTTTGCTGTGAATGGGAAGAGATGAGTAGCCAAGGATGAAAAGGGTATCAAAATAAAATAAAAGTAAAGATTTGCTAATAATGTTTTACTGCATAACTTCTGAGCCAAAGAAAACTGATATAGAATGGCTACCAAAAGCTTCTGCAATGAAGACTGCATATGTTCTGTATGGTGCCCTCTTTGTGATAAGTTAAAATGCCAAGATGTTATTTTTTTGCTTTATATTAACAAGCACTTTGGAAAATGCTACTTTTGTTTGTTTGTCCACAACTAACTGGTCTCAGCAACATCCATATGCTAATATCACTGGACATGTAAGTACAATAACCTGGATAAAACTATGTTAGACAGCAGAGGTTATTCATACCAACCTAAAGCAACCTCCCCACCCTGATGCCTTCCAGAATTATGAGAACAGCTGCAACTCCCAGAATACTGACCTATCATATCTATTGGCTGAGAATTATGAAAGCTGAAAGAGTCCCAACACATCTGGAGGACACCCAGTTCAAGGGGACAATCTTATAACTGATTATTAATTAGATATGACCTTTCCTACAAGAACAAATGTAGCATTTTCTCCTATAACTGATTTGTATTGTATATCTCAATCTATTATTTAATTTAATTCCCAATAATCAACTACATATTTTAACATTTATTACAATATTTATACATTGCTGACTCCACGAACACCCCAGTAGTTCACAATATCTCCACATAAAATCAATAAAATAACCACATAAAAATACGTATCAACCCTTCTCTACTATCCACTATCCCAGTAACATATAAGAGTTCTGTTTTCACTTCTTTCCTAAATACCATCAGGAAGGGCACTACATATCATGTCTATTTTTCAAGTCCAGCTTTCCCATATAATAAAACATCATTAACATCATTAACATGCCATTGAAAATGTATAACTTTTTTATCTTTGTTTTTAGTTGTTCAGGTCGGATTTCCTTGCCTTGGAAAACAAGATGGCGTGGCAGCATTTGAAGTTACAGTAATTATAATGAATTCAGAAGGCACTATCATACTGCAAACACCACAGAATGCCATCTTCTTTAAAACATGTCAACAAGGTAACTGGAAGTGGGCTGAATAAAGATTTGTCTGTTTTCAGAGTCTTCAGTATGTTGGGAATATCTACATTTGACCCCATTTCCCAATCCTGAAGCATGAGAGGAGTAGTAGTAGTAATAGGAAATCCCAAAGGAAAACTACCTAATCCAAACCTTACTAGTGGTGTAGAAGGTAGGAAAAAACAATTTTCAAATGCATGAACTAAGGAAAATTTGAAATATTCAAAGCAAAAACGAAGCATACCAGACTGGATACTTTAGGAATAGCTGAACATGAATGGACCAGTAGGCTATTTTAATTCATATGATTATGAGATATGCAGGAAATATGGAAAAATATTGTGTGGCTTAGAGATCGCAAAAGATCATTATATTAATATATATAGAAGGAGGGAGATGGAGTTAACCAAACCATTGCAACAAGTGGAAGAACAGAGCCATACTGGAGAGAAAAATAAAACATAGACAGATTTAAGAAAAAGCAGGGAGGCACCAAATCAGAGCATTAACGTAAGATGAATAATGAAGAGAATACAAGAAGGTAGCTTGAGACAGCCTGCGTTCAGCTATGTCTTCACATGCCCATGCAGAAACCCAAACAAACACTTGGCACTAGTTTTGCTGATAAGGAGAAGCTGCTAGGATTATAGCATAGTTTTATTTCTCATAGGAAAGGTTTGCATAGGAGGAGGAAGGGTATTATGGTGTCAGTAGAAACAGTCTTAAATGACAAGAGAACTGAAATGGAAGTAATAGCTGGTAATTAAGATGGACCTAGATAGCTTTGGCTATGAAGATCTGCATGGTCTGGGAAATCTCCTTTGGTCTGGGCCATATTTACACTGCTGAAGACTTGGTAGTTCAGGGCAAATCTGGCGAATATTGCTAAAGAGATCCAAGAGATCCTGAAGAGGAAGAAACACCATAGGACCTGTTTACCGAATGCAGATGGACCTGTTGAGGTCAAAGATGATGGAAGATCAAAGGTTTACCAGTGAGAGAAAAGCCAGTTGCCAGTTTGTCCTGCTTCAAAAAGTCCATTAAACTGAGATTTCACAGTTAAGTCCTACTGTGTTAAATGGGGTTTATTCCTTCCAAAAATGTGTTTAAAACTTTTCCTGACTCTGAAAGTGGGAGAATAAAACTGGAAATTTTCCTTCATTACTTCTTTCTCTTAACATTCTTTTAAATTATAACAACTTTATATCCCTGCCTGTGATTATAGTTTTCTTACACATCTTGGTCTGTGTGTGCTATCAAAATCTCAGAGATTTTGACATGGAGAAGTTCTTTTTGGAAATCCCTAACTATCACGTCATCAATGGAAGCTGGTGTGCTTAAGCAACAAATAAGTAAAATAATTTAATCTGTGTTATCTTCTTTGAAGCTGAATGTCCTGGAGGATGCAGAAATGGAGGATTTTGTAATGAAAGGCATGTCTGTGAATGTCCAGATGGATTTTATGGTCCTCACTGTGAAAAAGGTAATCAAAAAGGGTTCTTCAGTTCTCTTCTGTACTTTGTTTATAGAACAAAAAGCAGCTAAGCAGTCACTTCTTTCCAAAATACTGTTTTGGAATTTTTGGATATGGCTAGGAGGCTTCCTAAAATTAAATCTAAACACATAAGAGAAGTATTTAATGAACTGCAGCTCTTAAGAAAGCATAGTTTGTTTATACAAAAGATAAAGAAGTTTCCACTAAAGGATCTGAAAGGCAAAAAAGAATTGGCCAACAACTTAATGAGAATTCATCTGGCAAAACATTAAGTAGAATGAACACTAACTGTAAAAAACTAAGTACCACAATTGTTTTACTCCATCATCATTGCTCAAGAGAATGTCCAACTTTCATTATAAATCAAGCTTATATCTGCAAAAGGACAGACTGCATGGGTCAGCCCTATTGCATTACCCCAATAGTACTTTCAGTTGGGCCCTGTTTGCAAAGACTAACCCTAATTGTTCCTCTTTGCCATAGGAAAGGGAAGAATGTATTATGGAATCTCTTTCTAAAATGTTCCTAACTTGTAGAGTTGCACAGCCTTCTGGAACCTGGTTTCTTCCAGATACATTGGCTTCAGCTGCATCATTTTCCTGGCTTCCATTTGGATGGCGGTTAATTATGGGAACTGAAGGATGAAATAGCTCTTTCCTGGCTTCCTGGGATTAGGAACTCTGACTGGCACATGTTTTTTGTCTGTGTGGCCTTAGCATTGGGAGCAGGTCCAGTAAGCATAATCTATTTGTGTCTCATGCACTTAAGGAATATATGAATGTACAGCCCATTAAAAATGTTAAGTAAAATTTCAGTTTTCTTCCACTGACAACAGTTTGGTGTTCACACATGCTAGTTGTAGAACCACCTGGCTGAAAATCAAGCTCAAGGTCTGACTTGTATCATTAGGTTGTCTACCAGTGAATCAACAATTTTCCTTGTAGGAGAGAAAGTTATCTCAGTTGTGAGATAAAAAGTGATTTGTAATTTAAGATCTGTCCTCTCAGTATGTTAATGCCAATTGTTCAGTGGTAATATTGGTTCTTCACTCTCTTTAAATCAGCTCTGTGTACACCACATTGCATGAATGGTGGACTCTGCGTCATGCCCGGATTGTGTATCTGTCCACCTGGTTTCTATGGCATCAACTGTAACAAAGGTATGGTGGAAGGAGCATGAATAGATACCTAGAAAGAAACATGTACTGCCACCTTCTAATGTGTGGTTGACTTAAAGTTTGCACAGGATTGTACTCCTGCATCCTCTGTATTTATTCTTGGATGTACTTCCTTTTGATCAGAAACACCAAATGAAAGCAGTATAGCCTACCTGACTCTCAGTAAAAATTAAGTCTAGAATGAGCCTGGAGGATTCTTGAACAATTTCATTTTCATTGAGTTTGGTTTTTTAGGACGGCAGAAGCTTAATATCATTCACCGTGCAAGCAGATAAATGAGCCCCAAGCATCATACCTTTCTTACTCCTGCAGCTCTGATGAACACAAGCTGCACTACTCCAGATGTTTTTAATTTCAGTTTCAATCAGCCTCAGCCATCATGGTCAATATTAAAAACTTACAGAAGTTGTAGTCCACAATATTTAGGGGACACTAGGATGCCTACTTCAGAGAAAATATGCTGGCTATCTGCAAATATAAACATGGTACTTTAGATCAGGATATTACATTTTACTGAGCTCTTTAGCTTTTGAAAAGACTGTAAATTTTACTGAACTTTACTAAAGCTTTATGTAAATTGTCTGTTACACTATTTGTAATATTTTAATGCTATATCCCACAGCAAACTGTACAAACATCTGTTTCAATGGAGGAATATGCTTTTATCCAGGAAAATGTATTTGTCCTGCTGGTCTGGAGGGGGATCAGTGTGAAATCAGTGAGTCTTGTTTTTATTTCATTTAATTAAATTAGAAATATTTTACTTGAAATTTCTAAAATAACAAAAGAAGCTACATACTATAGAGTCCAAATGTGACTTATCATTCATAGTACAGTCCTCCCATGGGGCTGATTTTTGTCCTTTGTAAACTAAGAACGTACAAGATGACAATTAGATATTTATGTTATTACTCAATAGGAGAAATACCAGATACACAAGCATTCCTGATTATAATAAACTAGATTATTAATAATCTAGATATGGATATAGATTACAAAAACACAGATATCAGCTAGAAAAAATGCACTCACTGACTAGCTTAAAGAAAAATTGAAGTGGCATAGCATTTTGTGCAAATCTATTTAAGTGTCTACGTAATCCAATGTGAATAGGTATAATGACATTTAAATAGCACATTATAAGCATAGGCTTATAACAGGGTTCCTATGCCTTTTTTTTAATTCCAAGGAAAATTGAAGGCATCTATTGGGATCAGAGTAGTGTGGAGTAGCAGATAGACTAAATTCTCTATCCTGAGGCAGTTTTGCTTTAAAATAAAATTTTAAAAAAACCTGGCATCAATGTTGTGTTGCCCATGTTTGTGTTAACTGTATAATAAGTGTAAACATATTAGAATTATTTCCAGCAATCAAAGAACTACTCCTAGCATGTCCAGAAGCTTTTATATGCCCAGTGGATTCTAAACTTTGTTTTATTGAACAGTAGTTCCCTATGTTGCCTTCTGCACAATGAAACATACTGTTGCCTTGAATATCAAGCAATAATTCCTGCTCTTGCTTGATATTCATAGAGGATTAAGATGTGGATGAAGGCAGGGCTTTCTTCAGGACCAAGGCAGTTAGGAGGAAGAAGATTTGAATGCTGGCTGTTGAGGAGTTCTCTTAAGAAATCTCTTACGGCTCTAGGCCTCTCTTTAATAAAATGATCATTTGCTTCTTCAGAGGCATTAGCTATCTTTCAGAAAACATCACAGTTACCTGCCCTCAGTCAGAACAGTCTTCAACCCAATTCATACGTAATGGCTGAGTAATATATACATCCATCCCCATCATTTTCTTCCTTTCAGGATAAGCAAAGCTTAGAAAGGGAAAAAGAAAAAGTCAAATAAATAAAAGGCATGAGATAAGAAATGGAAATATATCGAAATCTAGTTTATATCAGCACCATTCACTACATCTCATCCATATCCTTTCTTTCTTTGCAAACTATCCATCCACCACATCCACACATCGATTTGTACATTATCTTTTGATCTTTCAATGTTTCATCTTTCTTGTTGAGGATCTCAGCTCCATCCAACCACAGCTTTGTCTGCCTTCCCCCTTTTCTCAACTTATTCACTTTTCCTTCATCTATTTGTTTTGTAGTTTGATCCTCATTCATTCTCTCTATATGAACAACCCACTCAACATGCATATTTTGTACTGGTCACTCATGCCACTTTTGACACTGGAAAAATGGTATGTCATTCAGAACTCCACTTCACCAATATATCCTCTAATTCTCTCACTCTTTCATCATAAATACCAAATCAATCATCCTTTCAGATCTACATTAATTCCTTTGCTATTAATATGTATGGACAGACTAACATTTAAGCCACACATTTGAAACAAACAGTCCTTTTTCTAAGCAGATAACTCACAAAGCAATAACCATTCTCTTCATTTTTGGGTCTCTGCCTGTCTTGGGTCTCTCACAGTCACCTTTTCTGTGTTCCATAGTCTTCTTGTTTTTACCCTTTATGTTACATAACAGAATATAATATTGCACAACTTTTCACAAAACTCATCACTGGGTCTTCCAGTATCACCAGTCTCTGAACATACATGTGCAACTAGCAGCAATCTCTGAATTCCTATTTTCATCCGCAACCTAGATTACATCATTTCTGACATATATTTTAGCCTATGTACTCTTAATTAAGCTTATATCATCACTGCATTTCTATGCATGTATTCATTTGCACAAGATTTAACTATTTTCATTCATTCATTCTTTCCTTCCTTCGTTCATTCATTCATACAAGAATGAACCACCTTCATTCATTTGTTAATTCATGGTCTGTATCATTTACTTCTCTTACATTCCAAACTTCAACCTTCTGTAAGCCATGATCACCAAATGGGCCCTTAAATATTGATTACTACCCCCTGTCATGGCTTTGGTCAGTCAAGACTTTCACATAACACTTTTCATAATACAGAGAAGATACTTATTTCATTATCAGCCTTAGTTGTACCCTTGCCAAATGCAGCATTCCCTGCTAACAATAAGAGCAGTACCAGCCAGTTTGAGCCAGTATGCACAAAAGCAACCAAAGCAGAGTTTTACCCCATGTGTATACCCACTTAGCTTCTATTCAAGCTAAGATCTCTAATATACAGACTACCTTGAATATTTAGGATGTGCTGAGTTAAAAAGCTGTAGGTAAAGGTAAAGGTTTCCCTTGACATGAAGTCCAGTCGTGTCCGACTCTAGGGGGCGGTGCTCATCTCTGTTTCAAAGCCGAAGAGCCGGCGTTTGTCCGTAGACATTTCCGTGGTCATGTGGTCAGCATGACTAAACGGAACGCCATTACCTGCCTGCCAAAGCGGTACCTACTCACATTGGCATGTTTTCGAACTGCTAGGTTGGCAGGAGCTGGGACTAGCAATGGGAGCTCACCCCATCACACGGATTCGAACCGCCAACCTTCCGACTATGCATAAACTATGGTTTATGGCTTACTGTTTTTTTTAAACCCAGCTATTATGAGTCATTCAACAAATCAGTTTCTGAACCCACATGGCTACTGAATGTAGGAAGTCAGAGTTTCTTAGCCTTTCACATAATTGTCTTATTTGGGTTCTTATCACTTAAAAAGTGTGGTTCCATGCAGCCGATCAGCAATCCATTTGCAGCCCCCAGAGCTCCCCAGACTGGGCAAGTCCAACATGTTCAGCCCTTCTTTGCTTGGGAAAATTTTAAAAAGTGAAATTGTGGAAAGAAGTTACAATGTGCCCCTTCCAGCTGAAAAATGTTGTGCAGTCCTGTTTTAGGTCAAAGTAGATGTTCTGAATGTGTATCCATCCCAGAGCTGGTGGTGTTGGATTTGATTTAACTTAAATAAAACAAGGCACCATTGTTACATTTTCTATTCCTAGGCAAATGCCATCAGCCATGTCGAAATGGAGGTAAATGTACTGGTAAAAATAAATGCAAGTGCTCCAAAGGCTACCAGGGGGACCTTTGTTCAAAACGTAAGTAGGAGTTCTTTTTAAGAAGTATTAATCAGTCAATCAATAAGCTTTATTACAGTCATTGACCAAATTCAAAAGAACAAGACAACAAATTATGAAACAGAAAATAAAAATCATAATAAAATTAAGTAATTATAAAATTGATGTGATCCAAGTATTATACATCTTACAACTAGTAAAGCAAAAAGTATCTGCATTCATAGAAATGAAATCACATTAGTCAGACAATCATAACTATAAACAGAATGAATCCAGGTAGGCTGGAAATCTGACCAGACAGGGAAGACATTGGCTGTAATAGGGCATATTTGTAACAAGGGCAGTATACTAAAATATGGATTAATGTTTCATCAACTGTTTCACCACAAAGGCAGTCTTCTGCTTTCCTTTGCTTTATAGACCTGCAAAGGTCGTAAATGCAAGGATTGGTTGTAACGATTGGTTGTTAGTTTTTCATCGCTGTTGTAACTGCAAACGGTTGTTAAATGAGGCAGTTGCTAAACAAGGGCTACCTATATCTCAAAATTTCCTATCAAGAGCAGTTGTTGGAAGGTTTGGGTTTTCTGAATTTTCCACAGTTTGGGTTTTCTGAATTTGAGAAATGTTACTTGGCTTAGATATCTTGATGGCTGGAAGAAAAGGGGAGGGTGACAGATTCAGGAGGTCACTGTCTTCACATTAACATCATGTTGACAAGTATTGTAGAGTATAAGGTTCTTCTATAGAAAGACATTGACTTTGATGTTAATATAACCCATTATAGCTGTCTGTGAACCTAGCTGTGGATTATATGGGATCTGTATTGAGCCAAACACATGCCAATGTCAAGATGGCTGGCATGGAAGGAACTGCAATAAAAGTAAGTCCCAATAAATCTGACATTTCAGATCTGTCTGTATGTAACAGAGCTGTAGTGATTTTGGGTGATGTGGTGACAATGAAATCTTACCTGAGCTGAAAACCTAGCATGCAAGATGGCTGTTAAACATTATGTACACAGGTCTAGAATGACTGATGGTGAATGAGTTACCAGTTATCATTCTCCAATCAATTGGGTTTGAAGCAACAGTTTTCAGTAATGGCACAGTGCCACATTTTAAAATACTGGCTGGTGCTTGATAGCACAAGTACTACAGCTGCCTAAATTTGCTCTCCAAATTCAAACTGTTGAGCTAGTACAGGTCCACAGTTGTGAATCAGCCTGGGCCAACAGTCATACTCCATTGAAAGCCTTTACTTAGAAGACCATAGACATATTGAACCAGGACATGGTCTTGAATACTGTAAAACATTTTCTCAAATTTTACAACAATTGTTTCACAATTTGGGCCTTATTGCAATTCACCACCCACTCCCTCTCTCTCCCTCCCTCCCCCATCTATATATACACACACAAATACTAACAGTGACCTTATTATTCAAAAGTGGGTTTTTATAAAGGCAAAGAGAAGGTGTTGGCATGTTCAAGCAAAAAAAATAAAACAGAAAAAGATTTTTTATTCTACCAGAACCACTGAATTAGGAGGATGAAGGAAATGGGATATCATGGAAAGTAGTGTAACTGGCTGAATTCCACTGTACAGCATTCTGTTGCAGAAAAAATGAAATGTGCCACCTTAAGCTGTTAAATTAGAAGATTTATGATGGAATAATCTGTTAAATGCACCATATGGAAAATAATGATATGAACTGTTTTTCTGAACTGTAGTGCCTGTACTTTAGAGGAGAAAATATGTAACATGATAGATCCATGAAGATCATGGAAAAGTAATATTATTCACATTTAAATATAAGTGATACAATTTCACTAGCATAAAGACATTTTTACACCCATGAACCTGGTTTCAGATGCAGAATACTGTTCCATGTGCAATATTTACAGTGACAGTAACATGTCTCCTTTGGTAGTTTCTTTACTTTTGAACTGGGTTATTTGTTTTTAGGGTATGGAGCCAACCTTCTTAATGCCCTGAAGCCAACAGGCACCAAGCACAGACAGCACACGCCTTCACCTAAACGGGCGGAAGAGAGCCAAACAGTCCCTGAATCCAATTATATCTGGTGAACTGCAACATCTGAAATGTTTTACATTACACAATGTTCTAGCCTTCATTAACCTCTCATGTGTTCAATATTAAAAATGTTGTTCATTATGTTTTAAGATTACTGGCCTGAGTTTTATTAGCTTCATTATAAACCCCAGAGCCAATACTTAACTATTCTTTTAAACTTTTATTTCTCTAGCACGGTTATATAGGCTTCCTGTTTTCAGTGCTTTTGACTGGTTTCTTTATATACTACATTTCAGTTCTTTATTGAGACCATGGTGTGTGGGTGTGGGTGTGCACGCACATGCACACATACCTGCACACACACTCATGCTCAGAAATTCCTCAGAATAAATTGATGGTCCATAAGGATAAATTTTAAAATGACAGCCTATAACATACAGTTTTTCTTGTATTCAACCTAGCGTAAACAAATAGACGAAATAGAAATTATTTTTGATTTCTATTTCAGAATGAAGGGCTTCTAGTATTTTGTTTAATATTTTTTTAACTTAAAATCAATTTCTGTTTCTACAGCTTGTTCTATATGAAATGCATCAGGGCTGTGGCATTGAAACAATATAATATATTGGAAATAAAGTGGAATTATGAACTCACCCTTTTCATTGGCTTATAGCAATATAATATATCATACACAAAACATCCCTTGCGTAAGAAACTTTTTTGTACTTATTGTTATATATTAAATAAAGATGCTGCTTTATTTTGTGTTGAGATGTAACAATTCATGAAGAGGAAACTGGGGCTGGGCAGACATTTCTTAAAGTATGTTCTGAAAGGAACAGAGCATTACAACACAAACATTTTTAAAAAATCGTATCAAACTAAGAAAACAATTCACCCATCCTACTAGAGAGACATATGTAGTAAGGACCCACACATAAACTGTTATGACTTCATAAGACATCCTGTAGATTAAGTCACTGAATCTTGGTAGAGTGGAGAGTGGGAGACTCTCAGTGGACCACAGCTTACCCACCCTGGAATGCAAGACCCCCTTTCATCCTCGTGCTTTACATACTGTGCTATGACTGAGACAGCTGCAGGAAGACAACCCCCGTGCAAAGATCCAGAGTCACCTTATATACTGGCACAACATTACTGTTATCTATTCCTCCTATCCTCTGTCTTTGGAACCAAAAACATCAGCAGGAACAATACTGAGATGGGAGAAGCTGCAAGAATGCAAGGGCCTGTTCACATGACTTTCGAAGGAGCTAATACATTTGTTTAATCTACAGTATTGTATACTCTCTGGGAAAGGGTGGAAGCCTGTCTCAGAGAGAGAAATGATTTGAATAAGAAGGCAGCAACCCTCTGTATTCTTATTTAGTAGTGTCATTAAACTCAGTAATACTGCCCCACAGTGGCACAGTTGACCTTTTGAACAGCCTAGCAGCTGCCTTCTGGACCAGCTGCAGGTTACAGGTTGTCCCCAAAGGTTGCCTGACATGGACTAGTGTACATTACAGCTATCTAAATAGCTGGTGCTGAGCTAATAATCAAGGCTTTCAAGGAGAACTAAGGTATGGTTTGCTCATTGTACCACAACAGTGTAGTCCATCTGGTTTTGGTTAACATGTTGGGTATCTGGCCACTGGTCTGTAAACCATGTTTTTTATTTGAACCATGTCTAGTTTATTCAATAAACCATAGCTGAATGAGTCAACACACTGTATGAGTCAGGTCACTGTGTAACTAACTTGCTTTGGATCTATCCAAGCAGAATGCTAAAGCACATCCTGTATTATTGAGAAGTTAGAGTTATAATAAGGATATTAATTTCTATCCGATTTTATTTTTGGTGGACATTATAAATGAATCATAACCTACACTGTAGCACATTTTCAATTTAAAATCTATTAATTTATTGTGATCTTCCTGCACATGTGTTTTTGTTAATGCAGTCTACTACTATGATGCCAATTGCTCAGAAATATGTTAAAAATAAAAAGATTGAATAACAGAATTAAATTACAATTCATTTGTTTTAGAAGTATTATTGCATTCACTCTGTATAGAGAAACAACTTTGTATTTAAATTAGAAACAAATGAAAAGCATTCTCCTTACGACAGGCATGCCAGAAAAGGAATAGATTCAATAGACAGCTATTTTGGGGCCCAGTGCATTAGCAACTCTTTGAATACTTTTTTGCCTGAGAGATACTGATTTAAGTTCCAACGATGCACTGAAACAATGTTATGGCAGGCACATTGTGGGAAATTTTAAAATAGCTTGTTCTAAGCCAAACTATCAGCCAAGTGGCTTATGACTTTTAATCCAGGAGAGCGTCACTAGATGTAGGGCTATCAGATCTGGCTGCAAGAGTTCAGATACCCACTAGGCAGGAGCAAAGAGGTATAGAAAGTTCTTTGCTCCCATCTAGTGGTCATCTGTATTTTAACAGCCCAGATCTGGTTACCCTTCAAGCTCTGGCTATGTCTATTTGAATTGAATTTCAATCGGATATCATGGCCACAATTGTCTGTATTTAATATTCTATAGTCTAGCATGGTAGGCCTTACATAGTGCTTTAATACTTAACACCAGTGAAACCAAGCGGGAATATCGCCCTGTTCCCATATAGTTGACTGACACATCTTAGAGAGAAATCTTAGCTCCTAATTAATTATATTTCAAATTATATCACCGCCCATCTCACAAAATAAAAGTTTTGTGCTTTATTGTGTTATGAATCATGGTTGTCCATGACATTTATTTAGTGTCTTGTTCCTTTTGGTAACTGATATTCTGCCAACTTAGCTTTTAATAAAGCAATTATTTCATTATTAAGAATGTCAAGATATGTGTAAAAAATTAACACCTGTGCGATAAAGGCATTAATGCATTTTGCTTCTGTATTCCAGTTGAACATTTTAATTACTTAATCCTGAGTAATGATACAATGATATATACTTATAAGGGAATAAGCCCCATAAGCTCACTGGAATGAACTTGTGATGAAAGATAGGAATGCAACAAACTAAACCTACATATTTACTTAGAAATAATTTCAACCAAGTTCAGTCAGGCTTACTTCTAAAGAGCAGTACATAAAATTGCAGTTAGCCCTAATGAAATCATTATTTTTATGCACAGAGTGATCACACTTTATTTATGGCTTTAGGAGCTCTCAGTAGTACAGAATTTAAGAACTAGACTATAGAGTAGCTTTCCTTGAAGACTTCTTGGCCCAAACAATTCCCATCATTCCCAGTTCAAGAAAAGCTTTAGGAATTCTACTACAAATGAATTGTATTTCTAACAATCTATGGCTCTTTTCATTATATATTTGATGAGCCACAAAACTTGGCTTAGCATGATGTATGAGCACAGCTTTTGACTGATAAAAGCAACACCTGAAATACAACTAAAAGGAATCATATGCAATAAACTGTATAGCTAAGGTGGAAGAAATTGTATGATTCTTCCACTGTAAAAAAACTGGTATCTATTGAGCTCAATGTTTCAATTTTTATTACTTATTTAAAACCATTAAATAACTTTTGCAACTACCTACAAGACTTCACAGAAATAAATATCAGATTGATTGGTAGATTGCACTTGTGGATACCAAATGTTATCGTATGGACTCTCAAAATGTTTGATTTGTCCCAAACCAATGAATTTGTCCATATCATCTAAGAATTTGAACTTAAAACTCTAATAAATCATTGCTGGAATCCTAAACGGTAATAGAAAACAAACGCCTAGCAAGAATGAGTCATTAATTTTTTCCAAAAACCTATATCCACAATAGCAAAATTGTAACATAAACTCATGTAGTTGAAATGTGTACTTTATGATTTCTAAATTTAACAACTGTCAAATCAAAAGAATTATCAAACTTCTGTTTTGTGTTATATTTTATTCTATATTAATAATGTTGTAAATGCTAAATAGTGCGTGCATTATAAAGTTAAGATGACTCATAAACTTCAAGAGAGATGATAGAGCAAGGCTGCCAATGAAAGGGTATTTACTTACGTACTTCTTGTATCTTTCTTTTCTTATATCTTTCTCTATCCTTCTTCCTGCCAGGGTTGCATAATAATCTTTTTAGCCAACACTTTCTTTCATAAGGAAAAGGACCGATGGTGGGAAAACATGGGAATTCCTGGAGCAAAGATGAATTAAAACCTAACAATGCGTATAGGTGTTATTATGTACAATGGCTCAGGCATCATCCCAAAAAGAGCTTTCAGTTGTCCAAAGTCTTATGAAATCTTGCGAGATATCAAAATCTTATGAAACATGGTTCTTGTATCTTACCTTTACTGTGGTTTGGGAGTGCCTCTTGGTGGGAGTCTGATAGTGTCTGCAGATGTCACCTTCTCAGGCTGTGCTTTATAATGCAGTATGTAAAGAGCCAGTGTCGTGTAGCAGTAAAGTGGATTGGGGTTGGAAAGACCCAGTTTTCAAGATCATACTTAGTCATGGAAGATCACTATGTGGCTTTGAGCCAGTCATTGTCTCAGGCCAAATTCCATCAAAGGCTTATTTTTGTGGGGAAAAGGCAAGATGTAAATCAATTTTTTTAAAAAAAAACAAATAAACAGATTCTGCATTGCATTCCTTAAGATATGCTCCTTAAGTAACAATTACACTTAGGAAATAATATTAGCACAACCATAACTGACAGAAATTAAAGGGCTCCAGTATAGATTCTACCCATGAAAAATAATCTTAGTTTAAAACTTTGCAATTCATGAAGAAGTAGCTTGAGACCAGGATATCTGAAAGATCCAGATGAACCTGCCTGGAGACTACCTTCAGAGGATCTGTTGAATCTCCCATCAGCAAAAGATGTTCAGTAGTTGGGAACATAGAACAAATCCTTTAATATGGTAACATTTCACTATAGCATTTCCTTTCAAAGTAAGAACCATAGGTCCCAACGATTTTTAGGCAGGCGTCTTACTCAGTTTGACTTTCAATGGCTTCTAAGATAAGGTTAAATTTTTTTCCTGCACATTTTGATTCTGAAGTTCTAGTTTTAATTTTTGTTATTTACAAATGTTTGGTTTGATTGAGTTTTGCAATAAAAACCATTTTCAAAGCTGATCTTAGGGCAGAAAAGGAATATCACATGCTTCTATAAATAAACTAAAATAAATATTGGAATAACAAATTTATTTGCTCTATATTGCCCCCCTGTGTTTCTTTCCCATGAAAACCTGTTGGAGTATCTTGAGACCACCCACAGATAAAAGAAGAGCTATGTTAGGCCTGCACAATATCTTGAGGATTTTAGGAACAATGAGAAAACAGTTTGTTTCTTAGTATTTAGACTAAAACTCCTTTTGATCATTCAGATGGCTCTGTTCTACCCGAAAAGGATCAATCAATTTCCTCTGGCACCAATCAAAAAACAAACAACTAAATCAAAGGATCCATTAAGCACAGAAAATACAAAGAACTATGCAGATGATGATTTATTAAGTAGTTAGACACATGTTCACTTGTTAAACAACTTGAAAATGTCCCATTTAACATAAGGAAGAGACTGAAATTTAAGCTTGTAATTCATCTACTTGTTTCAAACCTTCTACAGATATATTTGAAATTATGAAAGATAATTGAAAGCTCACTATCCTAATAGAAACATTAATTGGAGCAATCATGTCATTTGTTTTTGATTGCCTTTGTTTTTGAAATAAAACAGTATTAGTTCCTTATGTGACATTCCACTTTTATTTTTGTTTTAATTACTAATGGCAAATGGTAAGTAAAGTCAAAGAGATGACTGAAAGCAAAAAAGAGATGCTGGCACTCTGTGAGCATCTTGGTAGTGAACTCTAGGCAATAGCAAAATGTAACATGGAAATGAATAGTGACATCAACATTATCTTTACTTCTTTTTTTTTTGTTCCTTCGAGTCATTGTTGACTCCTGGTGACTGCCTGGACAAATCCCTGCAGTTTTCTTGGCAAGATTTCAGAAGTGGTTTGCCATAGCCTCCTTCCTAGGGCTGAGAGAAAGTGAGTGGCCAAGGACACACAGCTGGCTTTGTGCCTAAGGCGGGACTAGAACTCACAGTCTCCCGGTTTGTAGCCTGAGGCCTTAGCCACTACACCAAACTGGCTTTCTGCTTACTCATATTGCTAACTATATTTTACTATTCTATTCTAATAGTAATCTAGATATATACTGCAATAAGTCACTTTTAAGAATACCATTAGTCCAAAACATTTTGAGTTGAAGGATATGATGATGTCCCTCCCATCCATAGCATAAAAATCAATGAGATACTTTAACATAATAATGAGACAGTGTAACAGGCACCTCTAGCAACCCATTTCTAGAGATCACAGTTAGATCAGAACACAGAATTGTTCTATATATGCCCTATACTTCTAGTGAGATAAACCCCTTAGTAAACACAATTCACCTCTCCTTGAGGTTAAATAGCAAGGGAAGAGTGTGTTGGAGAATTTTGTTGTTTTGAATCTCTCTGGAAAAGCAGCTGGCTATAAGGAATATAAATCCTTCAGGTAGTATCTTGAGGATTCAGGAAGAAAAATAATCCACCATGATTTCTAGGTGCCATGAATAACTACATAAAAACACATGGTAATGGTCTGATTTTTTTTTTCCTGAAGCCTTGGCTAATTTTCTTCAAAACTAGCTTTTCTCTGAGGCCCAGTCTCCTTTTGGTATGGGCACACCAGTTATTGTTCCACTTTTCTTTGGAAGTTTAATACTTTTCTTTATGCCTGATATTAATCCATGTTTATCTCTGCTGTCCTGGTGTCTTACAGTAATGACATTTTAAACAGATTTTTGGTGCCAAACTGTGTTTTGAGGCACAGAGGTTAGAAACATGCTTCAGAAGGTCTAGGCCTCCCCAGTTAAACTACTAGATCTTTGCCTAAGGCCCCCTGTCTCTTCTTTCAGGTTTGATCACATAACTTTGGTTAAGGTGAGGAAAATATGGTGGGAGCAGCAAATACCAGTTGAAAGGTATAATTGGTGCACCATCCTGGGCTGCTCTGGTGAGTGGAGCAGGTCCAGTGGTACCCTTCTGGAGGTCATTTCATAAAAATACGTAAAACTTGTACTTTTTGCTAACACTGAATGAGTATATACAAAACACCATAAACAAAACCTCAGGATGTCCAATATCCAAAATGATCTGTTGAAGACTGGAGTGTGGGAGGAGGAGATACACCAGCTTTTTCCTGTTTGGTACCACAGATGTATCAAAGAAAGTTATGTGATCCTTCCTCAACTCTCTGCCAAGCTGAGCTTTCCACTGTTTGCCAAAATCTGTGTTTGGAAAAAAAAAATTCTTTTTTGGCAGCTTGTTCTGGGGATCTCTTTTATCTACTAACTGAAAGCTGAAAGGCATTAAGTTGCACAGTAAATCATTTAACTAGAGCTAGAGTGCGATGGCTAGACCACAAAGAAAAATAATAGAAACATATCCATTCTGAACAATTTTAGTATTAAAATGGACTAGCATATGATAGGCATAGCCTATAGTTTTCAACAACATTTTAAACTGTTGTTATTGTTGTAATTTGGTGGTTCTGAGAAGTTTGAGATTTGTTATCTTGTGATTTTTTTTTTCTTTTTCAAAAATGAATCATACTGAATATAAGTGGACTAGAATACTAATTGGGAATGGGAGATTACAAGCATCTGTACATGCCCACATAAAATAGAGAATGAAGTGGAAAACATAACAGGTTAATAGGAAAAGTACTCACCATATCCTATAAACTAAGGTAGTCTAGTGAACTTTGTGACAAAATGATAAAAATATTAAGTTCATTCTTTGAGCTAAGCCATGGTTTGTTTATGCATGATTTATTGAGCAAGCTGTCATTGGTTGCATTCACAGATTGCATGAAGCCATATCCCATAATTTGCTGAAGTTTATACATCATGCTGAACCAAAACAAAATAAATTACATTGTTCCTGTGTTTACACATACTGTATTTAGCTGAATGATGGTCTACTATAAGATCTGGCAAGAGATAAACAGCTTGAGAAATGGCATCTGTGGAGATGGGTGAAATTTGGCATCATCATCATTATCATGATGCAAATCCCACCCCTTTTGAATGTGGGTGGGGCTTGCATTGTGACCCTCTGGCTACCAATTTGGACTATCCTGCTGTCGATTCTGCTGAACCTGAGACTACACTGTTTTGTTACAATGACAATACAGAGATGTTCATCATTTGTGCCCCAAAGTGTAAGGAGTTCATCCCATTATGCTGTACCGTACTGGCAGGAAAAAGAACTACAAACATTCAGCCTTGCTTGTACTATAAACAGGACTTGTATCTGACACTTGATGATTGCTAGATTGCTTCTTTAATAGCTTTCCTGGTTCTTGCAATAAATACAAAGATGTATCAGGAAGTACAACTTTGATCCCATTGCCTGTGAGGCTTTTAGTTCTGGTATAGGCTGAGAAAAACCTGGCATCTATCAATTCCCCCAACTCTCCAGTTTTGCACAATATACTGAACTGTAAGCTAACCAACCACACGTATGAACTCATGGCTTAGCATGATCTCTAAACCCATCACATGGTGACTATGAGATGGGAGATCTCTACTTAAACAGTCACTTCAGCCACGAACTCATTATGCTACCATTGGCCTGCCACAATATAAACATAAAAAGTTGTGTTATAGGGGTAAGGCAACTGATCAATCTCATTAAATATTATCTACTCATCATTACAAAAGGTTTATGTAGATAACTGTCCAATTCCTACCTGGAAATACCAGGGATTAAACCTAATACTTTTTCAGTCTCAGCCTCACACTGGCAAAACAAGGATATTCATGTACTGTAAGCATATTACGTAGCAAGGTCCAAGTGTTGTTGGATTATAACTCACATCATCCCTGATCACTACTCATACTAACTAGGGCTGATCAGAACTGGAATTCAACCAAATCTAGAGGATCGCAAATTCCCTACCTTTGCCATGTAGGCAAGTAATAACGAGAGGAAGGACATGGAATTCTGAAATACTGTTTGCATTTGAATTGATAATGATGATATCATAATCTCTGATTTTAACAATTCACCACAATTTGGGGACAAATAATTTGTGATGAATGGTACCATGTACATTGAATATACTGCTTATGTTCTTCATCACTATGTGATATGCAGGATCACAAATAAAAAGTGATGAACTTTGACCTTTCCTCTATAACACTGTGAATGAAGCAGGATAATTTAATTTTAAAAATCTCATTGTAAGCACCAAAGAAAATAGTTTGACTTGAGATAGTGTTCTGCAGTTTCTTATTATGCCTGTGGAGAGCAGGAAGGTAGGCAAAGAAGGGTGCACCCCTTATTTTACTTTAATTTATGGCACCAGACAAGAGGATTTGCCACCCAATTGCCTGAGTGCTATGCTTGTAGCACAACCTTCCTCAATGGGATCATTCCGAGATATGTTGAATATATCTCTCAACACTCCCAACCATGCTGTCTGGCAACAATAAGAGATGGTAAAAACCATCTGGAAGGCACTACATTCTAGGAAGTAGTGTATTTTAGGAATTAGCTCACCCTGCCCGCATATGAAAGGTGCAAGGCAGTTCCAAGACTTGAAAAGAAGGGCTGTGAAATTCTTAAGGACAGCCAACCCCCTTCAATACAAGCATGCTAATTCAGACCCTCCTTGAAGTTTTCTTGTGTGTCTCGCCTTGAGCTCCTATTCCCATAAAGTTGTTTTTAGCACAGCAGTAAAGCTACTCAGGGGGGTTCTGTCTCTTGTTTAGTTGGTAACAGATTTACAAAAGATGCATCAAAACAGAAGGGTTGGAAAGGCCATTCAGCCAGTTTGTCCCAGGGCATTTCATATCCAGCCGTACTCATGACAATCAGACTGCATTGTCGCTATTGCCTGTTCCCTTGACAGAGGAATCTCAGCCATTTCGACTTTAACGAGTTTGGTTCGTTCTTGTGTTTGAAGTTGCTGGAACTACATCAAACAGCCATGGATAAAGAATGCTGCTGAAGGATTTATTCTGTCTGGATAGGAATGTGATGGGGAAGGGGGAGAGAAGGGCAGAGAGTATAAGGAGGAGAACAGAACAATGCTTTTCCAGCCCCCTTTGAGATCTACCCACTAATATTTTGGGTGGAGAATCTCACAGAAAAACAATTCAGTTCTGAGCTGCTTGAATTATACCAAACATAAGAATTAGCAGCACAGATATTCAGAAAGGTTGTATGCTAGTTAACAAAGATACTCAATGGTTTTAATTATCACTGTTTGACTTATTAGAAGTTTACATTACTCATCAGATACCAAATTGCCTATCTCTAAGCTTATTAGCATAAATCATCCCAGTCAATACAATATAACTGCCCTTACACCAAACTGGCTCTCAACTGCAAATAAACCTCACTTATTATCAAGGAACTAAATTAAAAGTGAGAGAACTAGTTTGGTATGATGGTTAAAGGCATCAGGCTAGAAACTGGATGACTGTTTTAGTCCTGCCTTAGGCATGAAGCCAGCTGGTTGACTTGGGGCCAATCACTCTCTCTCAGCTCTAGGAAAAAGGCAAGAGCCAACCACTATTGAAAATGTTGTCAAGAAAATTGCAGGGGCTAGTTGAGGCAATCACCAGGAGTCATGACTGATTTGAAGGCATGCACATACAGACACACAAAGTTTGAAGTAAGCATGCATCCGTAGATGTTCAGAAGCATCATGCAATTTGCAGGTAAACTGAAATTTCCCTTCACAATTTTAAAAACTGAAACAAGGGTGGAATTTTCAGAAATTGCTGAATTATATCTCTTACTACCCTTATCTCTGGCTAGTTTATTATTTAAGACAATTTATCTTTAAGAGTATTGGTTTATCAAAATCTTCATCATAACAGGATTCCCTCCATCCATCCATCCATACACACAGACACTGTTCCAGACAGAACTGAATGTTTAGCAGGCAACAATAATCAATCAAATGGTTTTCTGAATTCATCTTTAGTCTTTCTGCTGTCATTTAACCTAAGAATTATGTGTTTGACAGGACAAAAAGAGAACAGAGCCAGAAAGATGAAAATGGTCTCAGAGTATCATATTCAAAATGTTAAGACATGGTCTGTGATGACAGCTATAATGTAGGACAAAAATAAACGAACTGTATTATATGCTGTAAGAACTGAGTGTAACCTCTGATGGGTAAACAGAATGTTGTCCAATTTTTTAATGACCGTGTTGGTCAGCAGCATCTATAGTTATACAATAGAAGAGACTATCTGTAGGTCAGGGTTAAACTCTGGAGTTCTTGGGACTCTCTGAGCTTGGTTGTTTGCTTGCACATTTCATTACCCAAGTAGGTAACATCATCAGTGTGAGGTTACCAAGGTAAGTAGGCAGCCAACTAAGCCAACCAGATCTAGGAGCAGAAACTTGACCAGTAGATTCAACTTGACCAGTAGATGGCAACAAAGGGCTAGAATTTTCTGTACCTCTTTGCTGTCATCGAATGGTCATCCAGGTTTTGGCAATCTAAATCAGATAGCCCTAGTGTCACCACAAAAAATGATTTTCTTCATACTATCACCAAATAACAATTCCTAATATAGACAGCACTGCTTCCCTTAAACACTGTAGAGGTTTGGTGTGTTTATATAGAGACTTACCTCATTTTTTACCAGCAACCACTAGGAATGTGAGGAATTATAAGATGTGGCCTTTATTGCAACAACAGAATATAAATACAGCTGTTATGGAGGTCCAGACCCTAAAATGTGTATAATTGCCCCAACCTAGTACCATGAATGTGGACTAGAGAAAAAAAAGTAGTGAACAATATATTGGGTTTTACCACACAAAAACTAAGATTTATTGAAATTGGTCTTCTTTCATGGTAAATATAACCACCTAGAACATTCTGGTGATTTAAGAGTCTACTCTGGTATAAATTATTCCTTGCAGATGTTTCATATTCTTATTAATGAGAGTATAATGAATAATAAGTAGTATAAAGGCGCAGAGAATATTCCAAACAATACAATATTATAGTAAAATGTAAAAGTAAAGCTAGCAGTAAAGCAATAAAACATATAAATAAGAAGTAAAAGAACCAGACTAAAATTACATAGCTGGTAAATAAATCAAGCCATTACAATGAGAATAATATTTTCTCATACCTGAGGACTTCTCTAAAGAGGGGGTTGTGCAGCAGACTAAAGTAGTTTTGTAGTCTGGTAATTTACATATATGTTTTGTGCTGGTAAGTTACATACATACAGTATATTGCTAAATTAATTTTAAGGAAATTAAACACTGACTATTCTAAAAAACTTTCTGAAAAAAAGCCCTTATTACTTTGCTCCTACTTGCCTGAAAATTCCAGATTGGCTTAATTGCAGTTTACTGCCCAGTCTGTTGCTGGCTACTTTCTCTGTTGTATTAATGGATACAAGATTTTTTTTCAGCTGACCTATCTAGAAATGCGCGGGGCCTCCTTTGGAGGAAAATCTTTCCTCTTCGTCAAGACCTTTTCCACTCAAATTATTCAGCTCCATCTTTTTTTATTTAGCTTGGGCTTGACATTCTTTAATAGGGAAGGAGAAAGGAGCAAAGAAAAAAAGACATTAAAATTAAAAAGCAATTAAGCCGAGAGTATAATAAATCGTGGGAGAGAGCGATGTATTCCAATTGTTTGACAAGCCCCAGTTCTTTTTTTTTTTTAACTGTCTTTGGCTGCACAGAATCTTAAATGACTTTAGGCCTCAGTTTCTGTGCTGGCTGCAGTCTTCTCCCAGTGGTAGCTGCTGGTCGCCTGGTTTCCTTCCCTGACTTCTCCTTTGTTGAGAGCCTCAGAATTGCTCTCTTCTGCCTTGGCCTCCCATTCTCCTTAGAGCGGTGTTTCTCAGCCTTGGCAACTTTAAGATGTGTGGACTTCAACATGGTGGCTGTGGAATGCTGGGAGTTGAAGTCCACACATCTTAAATTTGCCAAGGTTGAGAAAAAACTGCCTTAGAGAAATGCCCTTGTCTGTCTCCACCTTAATATTCTCTCTTAACAACCCTTCCAATCTGCTCAGAAATCTTCTGAACTGTGCTTTGGTCTGAAGCCCAGCAGGACCTCTTTAAGCAGCCAACCTTTAGAGAGGAAGAAAGAATTCTCTGAGGGGATATGAAGGGCGATACAGCATATTTGACCACCTTTCCAGAGCTACATGGGCTCTACATCTGGCTCCTTCTCAGATTCTGAAAACAGGTTATGCTGATTCATATGCAATCTGCGAGCTTTGGCTTATGGCTCTACATTTATTTATTTTTCAGTTCTTAGAACCTGCCCCAGAAAGAAAACTAACAAACATAAAAACAAGTCTGGAGATCAGAACAATATCCAGAACAAAAAAACATAAAATTTCATTTATTTATTTAATTATTCAAATTTTGTTACCGCCCATCTCCCCCAAAAGAGCGACTAACAGAACAGAAAGCAAAAATAAAACCCACAGGCAGGCATCTGGTACTAGAAGCACGTTGAAATAAAACTGCTTTAATCTTTTTACGGAGTTGCAGCAAGGTGGGGTCTTCACATATTTTGGAGAGGGGAGAGTATTGGTGGGGCTATTACAGAAAAGCCTCCCCCCACCCATACCCCATGAACCTTACCAGGGAAGGGAACTTGCAGCAGGCCATCCCTCAACGATCAGACTGGACAGGCAGATTTTATTTGTTTATTCAAATTGGTTATAGCCATCCAAATCCATAGGACTCTGGGTGGCATACAAAACCAAAAACAAAAAATCATAAAAACAGATAAAAGATAAAATCACAGATTCAAATCTGACCAGGTGTTGCCTGATATATCGTTTAAGGCGTTAAAGGCAATTGCCAGCCTTTGAATTGGGCTCTGATGTCTTCTGACCACCATGCTGCAACATTACTACAGGTGAAATTCTGTATTGGTGGAACTGCCCTGCCCATAACCTTGCCACTGCATTTTGCACCATCCGCAGCTTCCAGGCGGTTTCCAAAGGCAGCCCCACATGGCGTGCATTGTAGTAGTCCAACTGAGTGGCGATCAAGGCATGAGTTACTGAAATCAAGCAACTTCACAGCTTGCTTTCGATTTTTTGGATTTAATTCTATCATAAACAACTTTGTGTTTTGGAGAGCAGCACAAATTTAGTAAACAAACAAATAAATGCAACAATTTTTTATTGGGCAGAAACATCTCAAACTTTTCAGACTTCTGGCAAAAGGATTTTGTTCTTTGCAGCAGAGCAAATCATAAAAAGAGCAGAATGGGGGGGCGGGGGGGGATGGAGCAGGGGGATAGCAGGAACTGGTGTGAGATGATGTTTGTTGGTTTCCAGAGGGTTTATTCCAGCAGCTCAGCAGCTCAGGGCAGCATTTGGCTCCTTTTCAGGCGTGGAAATGCCTTGAGCTGGAATAGGCCTCTATGGATAAGCACGCCAGCAGGAGGCCGTGCAGAGGTGATCACCCAGAGGTATCGGCCCGCTGTTTTCATCTAGGGAATTGCATGGTTCTTTTAAAAAAAACCAGAGAGAAGCCCCAAGGACTTTGTTTTTAGTCACCTTTAAGCTGTTCTTTGTTTAGAAAGCCATCTTCACATCCTGGTTAGTGAGTTTCCTCTCCCTTAAACAAGAAAAAGTGTGCAAAAGAAAGCAAGCCTCCAAACGAAATAAAATAAACCTCATCCTTCAAAATAAGCTTTCCTGATATATACAGTTGTACCAGGTGCACCAGGTAAAAAGGATAATGGGGAAAAAGTGGGAAGAGGGAAGGCACAAGGACAGAGCAACTCAGCCCATGCCTGGTTGTGACAAACCCCAGGTCTGGGTTTAATTTAGAACTTTCATCTCTAAATATTTGTACACTTTTTAAAACTGTAGCAGGAACCTCTGTCCCACTTCAAAATGGGACACCTTGGATCAAATAAAAACAGTTTCCAGTGTTGTTTGTAAATGATTCCCAGATGTTTTGAACACAAGCCCTACAGGTTCATTGTAATCTGCTTCCACTTGAGACAGTAAGAAAGAAGGCACCTTCACAAATGTGGTTTTCCCCATGTCACAGAGGTAACCATTGGTTGTTTCATGGGGATGGTGGGCGGGGAGGGGAGAGATATGAGAGGCAAGTGGAAGAAAAGATATCTGACTTTCCCATGAAACATCTTAAACAGTGTTTTTCAAACTCAGCAACTTTAAGATGTATAGGCTTCAACTCCCAGAATTCCCCAGCCACATCTTAAAGTTGAAAAACACCAGTCTAAAACTATGCCAACAATTAAAGATAATCAAAGTCTGCAGTTATGTAAAGCTGAAATTAACAGTTCTATATGTCAGTCTTCCAGTTTGGCAGAGAATAATGACTACCACAAAATGTCACCATGTAGTTTGCTTATATTTAAAGATCTCTTATTATTGTTATTTTCCTAGGGTTAAGTAATGTTGGTATTTCAGAAAATTGACTGTAATAGTCATGACAGGAAAAGACATTTCTAATATATTTTGAATTAAGTTTGAGGGAGAGACCAAGAAATTGTAGTAAAAGAGTAAAGTTCATACCACAACTGTAAATTAGTCTTCAGCAAAAAGTTTTCATTTGTTGAAATGAATGGGTACTTTTATATAACAGCTTACTCTTTAATTTTAATTGCATTCGTGTGCTAAATGCTCCCAAAGGACTGAACTTTTAAGACTCTTCAACTAGTAGAAATGCTATTTAAGTCATTTTTCCTCTGATTCCCTGCTGTCCTAGGGCTCAGAGTACCCCTTACATTAAATATATGATACATACCCTACTCCATTTTCTTCTTTACTCAAAAGTAGGCATGGGAAGTTTAGATCCAGATTTAAATTTCAGCCTAAAGAAAAGAGGAAATGGAAATCTTCTCTCCTTAACTGCAATCTCTCTCTCTCCCCCCATCTGTACAGACACAGACACCCGTTGGGGTACTGTATCTTCCTGCAATCTGGCAGGATGATTGGGGGTGGTGGTAATAAGAGTGCAGATTTCAACATCTCCTTCTTATGCACTGCTCTTATACTCTGGAAGGGGAGTGAGAATGGAAAGAACATCTTTTTTTTAATTTGACCTAAGTTTCTTAGCTAACATTGAACCACATCTGATAGGAAAATGGTACCCAACCCACATTTTGGAGATGGTAGGTAGGTAGGTAGGTAGGTAGACAGATAGATATCTCCGGAACGTTTTCTTGTTCTCTAGACACATAGAGATTATATTGTGTTTTTGTTGTCTTGTTTGCAAAGATTTGGTAGGAATCAGTTCTTATTGCTTTTGTGATCTTTTTTGAGCTCTACTTTCTTATCTGAGGCAAATGAATCACACAGTTGCATCTTGATCATATTAAAAAAAAAAAATTTCCTAGAAGGCAGTCATTTCCATGATATTAAATTATAGGGAAATAATTATAATTACATATAATTACAGGGCAACAGGATGATATCTAATTATAGAGCACAATTTGTTTCTGAGCTAAATTCAGTGCTTTGGTCCTGTCCTTTAAAGCTCTAAACTTCATAGTTTCTAAATATATTTCCACTTATTTGTGGTAGAAAGTTCTCCTGATTAATAAGTATCACTGCTATCAGATATTGCATTTTCCTGCATTGGGAATAGAGTCTTCTCAGTGATGGCTCCTGTACTCTCAAATGATCTTGCTGCTGGGACCTAACAATTATACTGCTTTTCTATTCATTTCCCCTCCAAACCTGAAATCATTTTGTCACTAAGAAGCAAATTGATCTTAATGCATTATGGCTGACTTTACTTGTGTGACTTTAAAAAAAAATCATTATATTGCAAGATTTGAATAGAAGTCTATAAATTTGAAATAATAAGATAATGTATCTTAGATTCCTAACATAAAGTTCTCTGAGAGGACCCTAGAGCCAATGAGCCAGTTTGGTCTAGTGGTTAAGGCAATGGGCTAGAAATCAGGAGACTGAGTTCTAGTCCCTCCTTAGGCATGAAAGCTGGCTGGGTGACCTTGGGCCAGTCGCTCGCTCTCAGCCCAACTCACCTCACAGGGTTGCTGTTGTGGGGAAAATAGGAGGAGGAAGGAGTGTTAGGTATGTTCCCCACCTGAGTTATTTATAAAAATAATGAAGATAGGATAGAAAATAAATAAAATAAATAAAAATAAAAAGGTAAACAAAATCTAAATATGAAAACCAACTCATAGACACAAACCTACTCCCAGACAAAAGCACACAAATAATATTCAGAATTTTTCTTTCTTTCTCTGTGAATGTAACAAAATATGTGTAGGGTTACAAAAGGAGCTTTCAGTAATTAAAGTGTAATGCCTTTCACTGATTTTCCTTTGTTTCTCATCAAACTGTCAAAACATTTCAGATTTCATGTTTATGTTAACCACCTCCTCTTCAACCAGCCTTGGTCAATTTTGAGCTATTTTTATGTTATTGCAAGTATTTATGTTTGTTATTATTAGCCACTTTGAGTGTCTTTTTCACCAAAGGAGGAGGAGAGGCATCAACTCTGTTTTTATAAGAATTGTTAGACCTGGAATATGTAACATGTATAGACCTATATACTTGAGATGAAGCAGCTGATAACTCCCTTAAAAATTATAGAGCATTATTTCTATTACATTCACATATTTTATACAATTTAAATGATAGATGCTTTTTAAATATGTGAATGATTCATTACTGATTTCATTTCTAGTATTTCATCCTACTGCAAAGAGGTTGCTAAATCAACCTGCTCAGACTCAATTCAATAAATATAGACCAGGTGAGCTAACAAGAAATTCAGATAATATAATGATCTGTTCAAAAGGAAGGAGTAAGGCTGGAATTTTAAGTGGAATTTATAGTTCCTCTTTCTTTTCAAGCAACAGGAAGTTCAAGTGAACTGCTAAAAGCTGCCCCTTAAGAGAGTCAGACATCAGATCCACACTTTTTGTTTGGCCCATCACCAGTACGGACCTCCCCACTGTTTTCTGAATGCAGGACTAGATAACGTTGTCCTTCTCCCATTCCTAGGCTATTGCAAAGGCGCTCTGTGCCCATGTTTTCAGCTTCAGTTCAATACTGCTATTTTCCAACCAGACCATCTTAAGTCCTTCAAAGCAGATGGTCTCCAGTGCTTTGCTCTCATCTAGAGGCAGCCCAGCTCTAATCGGCTGCAGTGCCTGGCATACTTCTCCTCTCCAGGGACTGGTCACTGCCCTGTGCAGCTATTTCATCCTGGGCTGCCAGGCTGCTATGTTCCCTGCATTTTCTAATAATTTTGCAGTTGAGCCAACAATGGCCTGTTAAGTTAATGAACTATCCTAACCTCAAAAACTCAAGCTCCATTCAACTGTTACATCTCTCAGCGGATCCTGTTTCAGTTTCTGAGTAAAGCATGCTCCCCCTGCTTCCCCACTCCCTGTCCACAGTACAGTACTGCAAAACTTCCCTTCCCTTCCTATTTTTTTTTAAACCATTAAGCTGTAAGGTAGGAACACTGGTACTGTGTTTCTATGAAGGTTAAGTCTTCCTTGCTAAAAGTTTCCATGGTCCTAGAAGGGGACCTAGGAATGAAGAAAAAAGTGTTCCCTATTGCTTTTATTATTATAGCATCAGAGCTACAATGGTATCATATAGGGAGAAAAGGCATCCATATGTTCAAACTTCTGGAAAAGCAAAGAAAAAGCATGGAGGCTGGAGAAGACAGAACAGCTCCGAAATCAGCATGCTCTGCGTCCCACGGATTAAACAATGTCACCTGATGGGACCTAGCAATTGGGCCTTCTCTGTCATAGCATCTGTCCTCTGGAACAACATCACCCAGACATCCATACTGTATGGTCCACACCTTGGCCTGACAAGCTCTTAAAACCTGCCTCTTCCCCAGGACTTTGGGTAGAGTAGGTGGCAAACCCTTAGTAGAATGATTGGTCTGTCAGATGCTGTTGTTATTTTTTTCTGGGTTATTTTCTTTTCATATTGTATTTTTAAAACTGTTTTATATTGTGCATGTTCCAGAGTCATGATGGAGTCAGGTGTCCTATGAATTTAATAAATAAATTTAATAAGAAAAAAGAAAAAGAGATTGGTAAACTGGTCCACACAGAACTTGAGTACTCAGATATTTTAAAAATACAGGTAATGTGAAACCCTTTTGTGTTCCACTTTGCTGATATCTTGGATGAAAATATAACCAGTTAGTTCAAGGAATTTAAAGACATTTGATTATTCATCCATGCTCGACATGTTTTCTGCAGGAATGTGCAGCACAATATTGCCATAGTTCTCAACATTTATACAACTGCATTGGTTCACATAACAAAACATACTGAACCATGAACTACCCATCCAGGCTAGGTTTGCACAACTCAGGAAGTTACTATCCAACCAAACGCATCTTAGCCTAGAAGATGCAAATCCAGCCACTGTAATGTTGACCCACAGCTGAGTTTCCAATCTGAATCATTCCTGGATTACAAGAAAGCTTAATCACTGCTGTTCCAATTGTCTAGTCCCCATCTAATTACATTTCTTTGGCAAAGAAAGCATGTAAATAAAAAGGAAGTTTCACCTAGAGCTAAAAGGGGGGAAAAAAGGTAGGTACCTGTTTGCAGCATGGAGGAGCATTTAAGAAGACCAGCCAAGACATCTTCCTGCTTGAGATCTATGAAAAGATGGATGCCACACAAATCAATTTGGTAGTTGCGTGATAATCCAGCATTGAAGAAAATATAGCACCTTTCATTTCACTAAAGAGAAGCAAGCTAATTTAGGTGGGTTCAGAAGAACTCATAGGGTTCACACAACATTGTCATCCAACATCTCACTTCCACTTCCCAGCATCTGTCCCTGAAGCCAACTGCTCCCATTTCCTAATGATAAAGATGGTCCTGTAAGTCTTCCAACAAAAATTGTACATTCCATTACTGCTTGTCATACATTTTGGGAGCTGAAAACATGAGCTTGAATTATTTTACTGCAGTAGCTATCAAAGCAAGAGTTAAACCACTCCCTCCCATCTACTTGCAATCTGGCAAATGCCATTAGGCCTAGTTGCTGCAATCAGAATTCCCTAAGATCAGGAAGTGGTTACACCTGTCAGCCTTTCATCACAGTAGTGCTCAAAAGTGACACTTAAACAATGTGAAATATTAGAAATTTATATTTGTTGTCAAAAAAAAAATCTCCATTAGATCTATCATTCCCTATCAGGTTCTTCCCCATAATTTGAAACAGAATCTCTTTTGATGGGGGATGGGGTGGGAGGAAGCAGCTTCTGCTTTCCTTAGAGCTTACTGTAACTAAAAACATGTGATTATTCCATATATTTCTCCAACCTGCTGTGCTCCACTTGAGTTGTAGTTCAACACATGTGGAGGTTACAAGGCTGAAAAAGAGAGTGCTAATTAAAAGAAACTGAACTTCTTTCCTTAAAGTTTGTGAATCACTCTTAGTTTTTAGAAAATATATTAGTATTACTTTTTCCTGCTACACCAAACACTCACCCAAATGAAAACCACACAACTTTCTGGCTGAAATAAAGGGACTGTATACATATATGTCCACTGTGCCCTAAAATAATTCTGAGCTTGCACAGAATATAAAGTGAGAAAGTATTCCAGAGTCAAGAATTAGCCTGTCTTCCAAAGGCCTAGCACCTCTAGGACAGCAATATTTGAGGATTTTTGGGCTGCAACACAAACCCCTGCCCTCCTAAAGGAGATCATTTGGCAATGTGATATCATCACAAGCAAGGGAGCAACATTTTCAGACTGTTTTGGAGGGGGTTAAGGGTGAAAGAAGGAGTAGGAGGCCTCTAAGAACCAGTTTTCCATTTCAGAAGTGAGAAAAGGAAGGAAGAGGCTTTCTCTGCACCCAGGAGAATAAGCCAAGCTATGGGAGTTATCTACCATGCCTTTCCTTGTCATCTTCTCTTTGGAATGCCATTAGTTTTAAGGAGTAGGGCAGGAAATCCTACTCAGAATTTATTGACCATATTTTCAAATAATAGTAAGGCACCTTATGATCTAAAAAGATTAGTAAGTCCAGAGTGACTTAATATGAGATTACAAAATATTCTCCCCTCCCAGCTAAAGCAGTGATTAAAGCTCCCTTCCTGATGGCTAAGGTCAAGCTTTTTGCAAGGACAAAGATCTCTTTCTAGGCAAAGAGGTGGGAACCCAATTTTATATCCCACCTCTCTCTCTCTATGGAACTAGGGAGCTGCCAGTGGGAACTGTCCCAATGAAGTGCTAGCTATGGAAATTCTGGCTACAAATTGCCCAGCCTCTACCCATTTGTCAGGTCCCTCTCCCCACTTGCCTGCGACTTATTGGTCCCCTCTCCCTTTGGAGAAGTTTGCAGGATAACACTCTCACAGAGACATGTGCCCACAGATGCATGGAGACCTTTTGTTTCAGTCCCTCCTTGTATCTATCTATTTATTTATTTATCAAATTTTATCACTGCCCATCTCCCCCCAAAAGGGCAGTTTACAATAAAAGCAAAGTATAAAATTCAATACAATTATAAATACCATATAAATAGACAATAAAAATATAAAATGTGATAAAATCCAGATGGCTAAAGATTCCATATCAATCCGTGAGTATAAAGGGCCATTCTAGGGGGCCAGCCATCCCCAGGAATGACTATTACTCTTCCTGCTCCAGGCATGCTGGCAAAAAAAGATTTTTAGTTTTAATTTAGAATTGATTATGCATTATTATTTCCTGTATCCAGCAGTATCTTTTTTTTAAAACCTCTACCTTGAAATGGAATTTCTGAAACAACTTCCAAACAAATATTAAACCATGTGAATGAAAGCAACAGCTCTATGATTTAGCACTGAGCAAAGAATAAACTTTTTCCTAGCACTGAAAGTACCAAGTGAGCCACCTTGGGAGAAGTAGGAGGAAGAAAGAAGTGTTAGTCTATGGTAGCAAAAATCCAGGAGCCTGGTAGCAACTTTTCCAACTAACAAAACCTTGTGCTTTTAAATAAAATTTATTAGTCAGAAAAGATGCACCAGATTACTTCTGATTTCTTGGAAGAAGGAATCCACAGCTGGGTTGTCAGTTCTAAATCATCTTTTCTTCCATTTGTTGTGTGGCTGATCTGTGGGCAGAGAACAGCCTTAATGCATTGAGAAATAATTATGCATAATTATGGTTTAAATAGTAAAAGTAGTAAGAATAGTAAATAGTAGTAGTGAAAGTAATAATTATTGAAGGAAAAGGTTGATCTGACATTAAACAGCATTGTTCAAAACAATTTTGCAGTGATAATACTGCATGTTTGATTATGGCTGTGTACTTTTTGTAGGCTCTACTAAGAATGATTCAAAAATAAAAATGTATGAAGAAAGCAGCAGCAAGAAGTTCCAAGGATTCAGGTCATGCAGCTTTTCTGCAACAGCTAGACTGGCCTCCCATTAAGCATTTGCAAAGATCACCAAGCTACTTTTGGACTTGATTCCCAGCTTGGAAAGTATACTGACCATGTTATGTTAGTCCAGATGGGCATCTTGTCCCAAATTATTCTCCCTACTTCTGCCATTTTTGAAGGGACAGCCAAGTTTTAACAACTGATTCTCAAGAATTGGCTAGCTAACCCCTGGCTGAGATGGCTGAAAACTTAGGGGATACAGTTTCTGGGCTATGCCTAATCATGCATGCAAAGCATGACAAATCTCCCACAAGAAATTGTAAATGCTCCAAGATTCCAAACAGGCTATATGCAGGTCTACAATCTATGTATGTAAATCACAGGGACCTTGATGAAGAATTTGAATCACCCTTTCATTCAGAAGCAAGAACCAAAGCTGAAAGCAGAAGGTGGCAGTACAGTAGGCAGAGGTAGATTGGTACAAAGGTGAAATGGCGCAAGGCTGAAATGGCCATCAGAGTAATTGCAGTAACCCTGCTGTTTCTCATTAGTGCATTTTGATTTGTGCGTTTTCTACTAGCAAATTAGGTTAATAAAAGGGAAGAATGACAATTCCAGAGAGGAGGAGGCATATTGGCATATCCACCAATGAGGACACACTGTTCAGCACTAAGCACCATAGATGCTTCAAGAGCCAGGATGGAGGCCACGATCTGACCCAATTGATTTATGACATGAGGCCCCTTAAACTAGTGAAGGAAATGGTCTTGGTAGTGAAAGGCTGTTCTAAGTAAATATCAAGCATACCGATTAAACCTACTGTATGTACAGTGAAATGTCAATATTGGATAAGCAGTGCTTCTAATAAATACCATGCTGATAATATAGAAAACCGTTTAATTTTGATACCACCATACCAGTGCCATACTAATAAAAGACCTAGGTTAATAAAGTTCTATAAGGATCAGGATTTTATTTTAGCAACAGAGACTGAAGGATTTTTTTAAAAGTACCAGATGATTTAGATAGATAGATAGATAGATAGATAGATAGATAGATAGATAGATAGATAGATAGATAGATGAGATGTGAGTGAGTGAGTGAGTGAGTGAGTGAGTGAGTGAGTGAGTGATGGGAGATTCATAGACTTTATCCTCAAAATTTTAGAAATAAGAATGATATCAGCAGTCAGACAGCCAATATGTTTATGTTATGACCATCCAGGAAGATAGCAAAGACAAAATACAGATGTCCTATGCTTTGAGATCAGCCTTTTTCCAATTTCCTGTCACTTCCAGATATGCTGGATTACAACTCCACACTGTATTCATTTATTGAAATTATTTATATTCTACCTTTCTGCCCAAAGAGCACTCAAGGCAGCTAACAATTAAAAAAAGTTCCTTTAATCAATATTGATTAAATCTGGAGGAAGCTTTTGACTCTTATCCTAAAAGCAAAAGGGTGTGTATGAGCAGAACTTGTAAAGAAGTGCATTGCATAGTTTTGAAGCAACACAGAAGGCCATCCCCTTTATGGCCAACAGACCTCAGAAAAAGAGAATATTTATAAAAGGGCCTCCCCTGCTGACATTAATATCTAAGCACATTAGTACTGAGATAGATATCCTTTGACCAGTAGTTCTTAAGCTTGGGGTAATTGCCCCCAAGGGGATATTTTCGACATATCCTGGGTCTAATGGAGCAATTTGTAATTGCTTGTTTATGAGTTGAGGATCCAAATTGGTACTGCTGATGCCGAGATACTTGCATAAAACTAAAGTCTAGATTTGGTGGTGGTGGGGTAATGACATTATTCAAGACTGAAAAGAAGGGTAATTGGGTCAAGCAGTTTAAGAATCACTGCCTTAGATAGTCAGGCACTGAGCCATCTAGGTTTAAAGATGAGAACTAATCCCTTGAACTGGGCTGGAAAACAACAGGCGACCCATGAAGATCTTTTGACATGGACAGAATATGCTGCTATTATTGGGCATGAGTTAGCCTATCTTTTGGACATTCAAGGGTGGCCCTCCTATAGAGCACCTCACAGTAGTAAATTTTAGACATGATCAAGGCATGGGTAAGTGTTGCCAGATCCAATGCACTCATAATTTCCAGTCTATATGCCTTTGGCTGCATATAGTGGGATCTGAAGCCCAACATCTGCCAATCATCATGTTGTGGAAGGCAGCAGTAGATACAGAAATGAGTCACTTATTGCTTTCCACTCCTCCAGCCCACCGCCATAAAAGAGAGCATATTATTCTTCTCAGTGTGAATTGCAGATAGCAATAACTTATGGAGACCTTTTTATACATTATAATACAAAATATAAGAGAATGGGCAAGCATTTTCGTACTGGGTGGAGTAGGCAAAAAGTCCTATCTCATCTTGGAGTGGTTTCTGCAAAAGTGTCAGCATTTAGTTTATTGTAGAACAGATCACATTGGTGACTGAATCACTCTGGTTTAGCAGAAGATGGGTAATTTGGCTGGGGCTTTAGATAAATACTATGTTTGATCAAGGCAGTCAGGAACATTAAAAAACATAGTGAGTAACGGGTGAGGGAAGCAGTGGCTCTTAGAAATTCTGTATGGAAGTAAATTGATGTTTTTTCCAATGTCTTCACTTAAAAAGCCCACTTGCAGACAACTAGGTTCTTGGCTTTCCAGCTTGTGCAGTTTTGCTAGAGTAGAAATCCATGTTTTTTAAATTATGGAAAGTGTTCTCATCCATTTCTATGAGTCTGAACAGACAGGTGTGCAGATCAGAGACCACATTGCTTCCCAACCTTTACTTGTAAGATGAATGGTCCTGATAGCTTATAGTTACAGTTCAAGGTACTGGTTTTAATTTTAGTCTAGGCTGTACTACAGAAGTACATAACCTGTGACCCCAAACCTTTGGCTGGAAATAACAGAAACCCTCCAAGAGTGGCTGCTAAATTACAATTTTTAATGTAGCAGAAGAGAAAAAAGCTTAAATACATGGGGCATATTTATTTATTAATCAAATTTATATAGCTGCCCATCTCACGAGAAGTGACTCTGGGCAGCATACAATAATCAAATAAAACAATGCATATATAAAAACAAGTAATTAAAAATATAAAAAGTCAACATTAAAAAATAAAGATTAATGAAAACTAAAATATATACAAACCCCAGGCAGAGAGAAAATGAGTACATCTACCTCAATAGTGGAGGCATCTAGACATACAGTATCTCCAGTTCCCTGGGACCCCCATGCCTGGTGACATAACCAGGTCTTGATGAACTTCCAGAACATTAGCAGGGATGGAGCTAACCTAATATTGGGAGGGGGGGGGATGTTCCATAAGGCAGGTGCCTGGGACCCACCAAATGTAGGTCCCTAGCAGATGACATCTGCAGCATGCCCTCTCTGCTGGATCTAATGGGGCAGGCTGATATAATCAGAGAGACGCAGTCTCTCAGATAACCCAGTCCCATGACATGAAGGGTTTTAAAAGGGTTTTAAAACTAACTAAACTAAAGGATAAAACTAAAGGTTATATCTCACAGAGCAGAGATATAACATGTGCTGTCCTAGGACCACATATAACTGCCCACGCCACTGCATTATACACCAGCTGAAGCTTCCAAATACTCTACAAGGGCAGCCCCATGTAGAACACATTACAATAGTTCAATCTGGAGGTGACTAGGGCATGAGTGACTGTGAGCAGAGCGTCCTGATCCAGTAACGGGTGCAACTGGAACACAACCCAAAGCTGTGCAAAGGCCCTCCTAGCCATGACTGCCACCAGCTCTTTGAGCAGGAGTTGTGAGTCTAGGAGGACCCACAGATTGTGCACTGGATCTGTCTGGGGCAGTGCCACCCCATCTAGCACCAAAGATGACATAGTCCTAGAACCAGGAGGCCCCAAAACCCAGAGACATTCAGTCTTGCCATGGTTCAGCTGAAGCCTGTTGTTCCCCATCCAGACCCTCACAGCCTCCAGGCACTGAGATAAGATGTTCACAGCATTGCTTAATTCGCCAGGGGCAGAGATGTATAATTGGGTATCATCAGTGTACTGATGATAACTCACCCCATGGCAACAGATGAGCTCATCCATCAGCCTCATGTAGATGTTAAAAAGGAGAGGAGAGAGCACAGAACCCTGTGGCACACCACATAATAGGGGCTGAGGGTGGGACCTCTCCTCCCAAATCATCACTGACTAGAATCGACCCCGAAGGAGGCAAACCAGCACAACACCATACCACCCAACCCCAGTCCTCTGAGCTGATCCAGAAAAATACCATGTTCAATGGTATTGAAAGCCGCCAAGAAGTCAAGTAGAGCAAGGATGGATGCACAACCCCCATCCTGCCTGTGATCATCCAAAAGTACAACCAATTCCATTTCCATCCCATAACCGGGTCTGAATCCTGATTGAAAAGGATCCAGATAATCCGCTTCATCCAAGGTCCTCTGAAGCTGCTGCGCAACCACTTTCTCAATACCCTTCCCCAAAAAGGAGAGGGTAGAAACTGGACAAAAATTGTCCAGTACAGGGGGGTCTAGCAATGGCTTCTTGAGAAAGGGACAAACCAAGGGATCTTTAAGAAGTAAAGGAATAACCCCCCCACTCAAAGAATTAACCACCACTAGAACCCACTGCTTCAGCAAAGGATTGTTACCTTGTCGTTGTGCTGGAGCTTGAGCACCTCAGTGATGCCATGAGCTAATCTGTGAAGGGCCACCCAAAACAGGAAGGTCATGACAGAGAGGTCAGACTAAATGTGATCCCTGGGAAGGTAATGGCAACCCACCTCAGTATTCTTGCCATGAAAACTAATTGGATCAGTACAACCAGAGATATGTCGGTATACCATCAGAAGATGAGACTCCCAGGTCGGAAGATGGTCAAAATGCTACTGGGGAGGAAGAGAGGATGAGTTCAACTAGCCCCAGACGTGATGACGCAGCTAGCTCAAAGCCGAAAGGATGGCTAGCGGCCGACGGTGCTGGTGGTGAACGGCGAATCTGATGTTCTAAGGATCAACACACCATTGGAACCTGGAATGTAAGATCTATGAGCCAGGGCAAATTGGATGTGGTTATTGGTGAGATGTCAAGATTAAAGATACACATTCTGGGCGTCAGTGAACTGAAATGGACTGGAATGGGCCACTTCACATCAGATGACCACCAGATCTACCACTGTGGACAAGAGGACCACAGAAGAAATGGAGTAGCCTTCATAATTAATAGTCAAGTGGCTAAAGCAGTGCTTGGATACAACCCAAAAAATGATACAATGATCTCAATTCGAATTCAGGGCAAGCCATCTAACATCACAGTGATCCAAATATATGTCCCAACCACAGATGCTAAAGAAGCTGAAGCAGTCCAGTTCTATGAGGATCTCAGCACCTACTGGACAATATGCCTAAAAGATGTTCTCATCACAGGAGACTGGAATGCTAAGGTGGGGAGTCAGATGGCACCTGGGATTACAGGTAAGCATGGCCTGGGAGAACAAAATGAAGCAGGACATAGGCTGATAGAATTTTGCCAAGACAACTCAATGTGCATAACAAACACTCTCTTCCAACAACTTAAGAGACGGCTTTATACATGGACTTCACCAGATGGACAACACCGAAATCAGATTGACTACATCCTTTGCAGCCAAAGGTGGCGGACATCTATACAGTCGGTAAAAGCAAGACCTGGAGCTGACTGTAGTTCAGATCACGAACTTCTTCTTGCACAATTTAGGATCAGACTGAAGAGATTAGGGAAGACCCACAGATCAGCTAGACATGAGCTCACTAATATTCCTAAGGAATGTGCAGTGGAGGTGAAGAATCGATTTAAGGGACTGGACTTAGTAGATAGGGTCCCGAAAGAACTATGGACAGAAGTTCACAACATTGTTCAGGAGGCGGCAACAAAATACATCCCCAAAAAAGAGAAAATCAAGAAGGCAAAATGGCTGTATGCTGAGACACTAGAAGTAGCCCAAGAAAGAAGGAAAGCAAAAGGTAACAGTGATAGGGGGAGATATGCCCAATTAAATGCAAAATTCTGGTTAGCCAGAAGAGATAAGGAATTATTTTTAAACAAGCAATGCGTGGAAGTGGAAGAAGACAATAGAATAGGAAGGACAAAAGACCTCTTCCAGAGAATTAGAAACATCGGAGGTAAATTCCAGGCCAAAATGGGTATGATCAAAAACAAAGATGGCAAGGACCTAACAGAAGAAGAAGAGATCAAGAAAAGGTGGCAAGAATGTACGGAAGACCTGTATAGGAAGGATAACAATATCAGGGATAGCTTTGATGGTGTGGTCAGTGAGCTAGAGCCAGACATCCTGAAGAGTGAGGTTGAATGGGCCTTAAGAAGCATTGCTAACAAGGCAGCAGGAGACGACAGTATCCCAGCTGAATTGTACAAAATCTTGCAAGATGATGCTGTCAAGGTAATGCATGCTATATGCCAGCAAATTTGGAAAACACAAGAATGGCCATCAGATTGGAAAAAAATCAACTTATATCCCCATACCAAAAAAGTGGCACTTATTTCACATGCCAGTAAGGTAATGCTCAAGATCCTGCAAGGTAGACTTCAGCAATTCATGGAACAAGAATTGCCAGATGTACAAGCTGGGTTTAGAAAAGGCAGAGGAACTAGAGACCAAATTGCCAATATCTGCTGGATAATGGAAAAAGCCAGGGAGTTTCAGAAAAACATCTATTTCTATTTTATTGACTATTCTAAAGCCTTTGACTGTGTGGACCATAACAAATTGTGGCACGTTCTTAGTGGTATGGGGATACCAAGTCATCTTGTCTGCCTCCTGAGGAATCTGTATAACAACCAAGTAGCAACGGTAAAAACAGACCATGGAACAACACACTGGTTTAAGATTAGGAAAGGAGTATGGCAGGGTTGTAAACTTTCACCCTACCTATTCAACTTGTACGCAGAACACATCATGTGACGTGCTGGGCTTGAGGAATCCAAGGCTGGAATTAAAATTGCTGGAAGAAACATTAACAATCTCAGATATGCAGATGATACCACTTTGATGGCTGAAAGCGAAGAGGAACTTACGATGAAGGTGAAAGAAGAAAGTGCAAAAGCTGGCTTGCAGCTAAACCTCAAAAAAACCAAGATTATGGCAACCAGCTTGATTGAGAACTGGCAAATAGAGGGAGAAAATGTAGAAGCAGTGAAAGACTTTGTATTCCTAGGTGCAAAGATTACTGCAGATGCTGACTGCAGTCAGGAAATCAGAAGACGCTTAATCCTTGGGAGAAGAGCAATGACAAATCTCAATAAAATAGTTAAGAGCAGAGACATCACACTGACAACAAAGGTCCGCATAGTCAAAGCAATGGTATTCCCAGTAACATATGGCTGCAAGAGCTGGACCATAAGGAAGGCTGAGAGAAGGAAGATCGATGCTTTGGAACTGTGGTGTTGGAGGAAAATTCTGAGAGTGCCTTGGACTGCAAGAAGATCAAACCAGTCCATCCTCCTGGAAATAAAGCCAGACTGCTCACTTGAGGGAATGATATTAAAGGCAAAACTGAAATACTTTGGCCACATAATGAGAAGACAGGACACCCTGGAGATGATGCTGACGC
This sequence comes from Candoia aspera, assembly GCF_035149785.1. Taxonomy (NCBI): domain Eukaryota; kingdom Metazoa; phylum Chordata; class Lepidosauria; order Squamata; family Candoiidae; genus Candoia; species Candoia aspera. The sequence goes on from NC_086159.1 coordinate 47,739,378, forward strand.
TAGGGAGAGTGGAGGGCAAAAGGAAGAGGGGCCGACCAAGGGCAAGATGGATGGATGATATTCTAGAGGTGATGGACTCCTCCCTGGGGGAGCTGGGGGTGTTCATGATCGACAGGAAGCTCTGACGTGGGCTGGTCCATGAAGTCACGAAGAGTCCGAAGCGACTGAACGAATAAACAAGAACCCACTGATATGATACTCCCCAGGGTGCTTTCACAAGCCAGGAGAGGCATGGATCTAAAGAGCAGGTGGCTGAGCTCACAGTCCTAAGGACCCTGTCCACTTCCTCAGGGCAAACAAGTTCAAACCATTCCCAGATAACTAGAGATTCCACCCCAGGCATCTCTGGACCTGCAACAAAACCAGCATCCAACTACAAGCGAATCTGAGCAATTTTGTCTGATTTTGTTCCCCAGGTCCCCTTTAGCCAGGCAGGCTTGTGTCACCCAAAACAGACTGCAGGGCACAATCTGCAGACATAATAAGAGTGGAGGAGTCCTGCTGCTTCACTGCTCTTACTGCCACAAGGCAGGCCTTAATAGTGGCCTTAACCAGTGTTTCGTTCAGTTCCTCCTTAATTGAGCACCAGAGACACTCTAGATCTCTTCTCTAATTTCCTCTGCCTCAATTCTTCTATAAACCATGGGGAGCAACAGGCTCCCCAAGAGGGAAGAGGTTGCATGGGTGCGATCCAATCCAATGCCTCAGCCACCCCCTTGTTCTAAGCAGCAACCAAGGTTTTGGATGGACCCGCACCAGACCAACAGGAACAACCCCCAGCTCTCTCTGAAACCCATCCGGGTTCATCAGTCACCAGGGGCAGATCAGTCTAATATGTCCAGCCTCCTTGCAGTGAATAGTGGCACTAGAGAATCCCATGGAGATCAGGGCAAGATCTGACCAAGACAAGGGAGACACCAAAAGCTCCCCCAAGTTCAGATCACATAGCCACTGCTCAGATAGGAACACCAGATCTGGAGTGTGAACACTGTCCCATGTCGGGCTCTGGATGACCTGGGATAAGTCCATGGCCATGAACTCCCAAGCCAACTCAGACACAATTCCTAGGGAAGGCAGATTGAAGTCCCCCAGAACCATAAGTCTGGGGAATTCCACTGCCAGCCCAGAAATGGAGTCAAGGAGCTCAGGCAGGGAAGTTGCTATGCAGCAAGGAGGTTGGCACAGCAACAATTCCAATTGATCTCTAGAGCCCAACTTAATGAACAGGGTCTCGCATCCAGAAACTTGTGGTGCAGCACCCCTGAAGGCCATAAGGGATTCCCAGATGACGATCACCACACACCCACCCCTGCCCCGGAGCCTCGGCTGATGCCATACTTGAAACCCAGCTGGGCATATTTCCAAAAGGGCAACCTCTTCTTCCAGACCCAGTCATGTCTTGATTAATACATGCCAGGTCAGCCCTCTCATCAATGATTAAATCAATGAGGGAGGCCTTATTGCAGGCTGACTGGCATTCAGTAGCAGCAGCCAGAGGCCAGGGCTGCTGAAGGCCTGCTGATAGGGCATTGGGACTGAGATCAAGGACCTGGAACAAGGAACTTTGATAACTGCGCATTTAATTAATTCATATCTAACTGTAAATTAAATCAAATATAGTTTTGTCTTCACTTTGCCCACTATCTGAACATTCTGCATTTGCAAAGCAGAATGCAGAACTCACCCTCTGCAAAATAGTGGAATAATTGTTATTGGTTTAATGAGAATAAATCCAGTGACATATGTACAGGATTTCACTATAAATGATTAAAAAGTCATATCTATCACAAGGGCTGAGTTACTTGCATCTAGCCTTTCTAGTCTAAGTATCAGCTGCTGATACAATACTTTTCTATGGATGTTGCTACATAGTTCAGTACATCTGGAAGATACCAGATTCAAGGAGGCAGTAGTAACCTTATAAGCTTTTGGCTAAAGATTTCACTGAATCAAGTATCTGGGCTTTTTTGATTCACTGTTATGGTAATTTACTTACAACTGAGTTACTTTAATCTTTTAAAAGGTACTTTATTTCAAAAAGTAAAACCCACATATTTTAGCACTGAAAACATTTGTATCACTTTGCTTCTGTAAATTTGTATCAGTATTTCTCAAATGCAGAGAGGATATTTTATGGAGCAATAGTGGCATCTAGTGATCAAGTTAAAAATTAGTTATTTCTTATTAGTACAGTAAATTTTTCATTTATATTTTCTTCCACTTCAAAGAGAATGTAGTTTCATTCTTGTGCTTCCAGAATTGTCTGAAACAAAAATCTATAAAGATGAATAAATAATGTGTATAAATGATTTAGGAACAGGCTGTACTAGTATAAACTTCTCAAACTGGATGTAAAATAAAGTTCCTAATTATTTCTTACACTCTCTCTCATGTCAAGGGATGAATTTACCAAAACAACAGTTGGAAATTAATGCTTTATTCTGTCAAGCAAACTGAAATATGTTTATTTTTGTTTAATGGAACTAATAAAAAACTGTTTATTACTATTTATCAAACAGTAGTAAGCAAAATGGAAACCAGAACAAGAAGAATATTTCTGCATTCACTTATTTGAAAATTATTACAATTCTAATCATTGGCATCTGCCAGTGAGGCATGATGTAAATCTTGCCCTTATGCATTTGTATCTTGACTTCTGATGCAAGACATTTGCATTTTTTTGTCAATTGCCACCCTCTCTCCCCCTGTGCAGATATCCATGTTCTCTGTCTTTCATTATATAAATTATTAAAATTTAATTTTTATACCACATATACTGCCACTCAAATTCACACTGAACTCTGTGAAGCATACTCTCAAGTATTTAGGGATAAAATTACATCTTCACAATGCTCTACAGGTTAGCTTAGATACCTTAAGGCCCTTGTTTCTCATTCAAACCTATCCTAACCTGCCAATTTATTTAAAGTATTTTAAGTGTTTTATTTAAAGTCTATTATCCAGAGGACCTTGTAGCAGATTACAAGCCATAAAATAGGCAAAGTAAAATGGTAAAGCCACCTGAATTTAAAACATGCAGTAATGACCATCATAATCTGATACTGTGACACTCAAGGTATGTAAGGAAGGCAGATAGTGTTGGCACTGTCTCTGGTTCTTTCTGCCATTAGAGATAGGTGGGGATGGTGCTAATGTGTATTGGCACAGTGTGTATTGGCACAGCCTCCTCCTGGCAGCAAATGGGTGGGAAAAACCTATTTGCTTAGTCTTTCTTTAGATGTTGGTTTTAAATTTTTGTTCTGTTTCTTGTTGCTTCTGTAATGCCTGATTTTAACTGTTATAGTTTTAATACAAATTAAAATGTTATATAATCTGCTTTAGGCAGTTTCAGCTGGAAAAGCAGATACAACGAAGAATGAATGTTTCTTGATCATTCCTTGGATTCTTCATTGAGAGGACAATTCTGTGGATCACTAATTCCTCCAAAGGCCTTAGGAGAAAGCATGAGTAAAATGTCTTCTCCATTCAATATTAGGTCTAGTTCTGAAACTAAAGGTATTTAACTATAGGTTGAATTTGGGGCTGTTGTCACAGTAACAACATTTTTTTGTCACAGTAACAACATTTATTTTTAAATAAATAAAAATAAAACATTTTGTTAGATTTATAATCTTTCTTCCACAAGCCCAAGACAGTGTATATAGCACTCCATTTTTCATTTTTCTCTGCAACCACTCCTCTGTGAAGTAGGTGGGGCTTCGAAAGTGGCTGGTGCAAAGTCATCCAGTGAGGATAGACCTGAATAAGGGTCTCTCCGATATCAGTCCAAGACCTCAACTACCATTTCTTACTGGTTCTTTTTCATCTATAGAACTGAACATGATAAAAGAATCACAAACTTCTTGAAGGTGTTTCACACATCCTCTTTTTCTCTCTATATACACACACACACGAAATTTGAAATACCTTTAAAAATCATAGATATGATACCTATAGCATTGAAACACAAAGAAATGTGCCAAGACAACACTAAACATCAGGATAGTTTAAGAGTACACAAGGGGTTGGGGAAACAGAACCAACCCATTATGTCCTTAAAGTTTTATACTCAGGTCATTCAAATGGCAACAGTAATGCATGCAGACCTATTCAATACAATATGGCAAACTTCAAGACACCATTCCCTATGTAGCAGCTTCTCCTCATGGTTCCTCCATAGCTCATAATAAAGAATTCCATGTAGATGATAACCTGAGTGTCTATTATGTTCATGCAGAGAACTTTTCCCAATATAGAATACTGTAAAGTATTTGTCCAAAACCTTCCAAAAGTGACAATATTGTTAAACCAATTTGAAAACTCTTGACAGGAAGAATGCTTATTTCTAGTATTGGAAATGGTTTTAGCTCACTATATTTCATTTAGGTGTTTTCTATTACGACTGTATGAACAGAAACTGGAATAACATCCTCGTAAAATATTTAACTTGGAAAATATACACATTTTGAAAAAGTCAGCAAGTAAAGCTCCTAAACATGATTTTAGGATAATCAATTATGGATTTAAAATGAAATCAGGAATCAAAATTAAGGTTAGGTCCATGTACTTCTGGTTCCAAGTGTTATAATGGCTGCATGTTATGTAGAGACTAGCCATTTATATGTGGCGTACTAATTATTCAGGATCCAAAGAACTAAATATGACACTTTTCCTGGTGCCTTGGAATCAGGATTAGTTGAGTCCCGTTAATGAAGATTTCAGTTCTGATTGCCCTTTTACTATTTAGCATGTGTTACTGAATATGCTATTTTTGTATTGACTTATGATTTTCTCTTCTTGCCTATACCCACACCCGAGTCACATGGTTTATCTTGAGCAGCCATATAAATGATTTAACAAATAATAAACAAACACAAGCAGAGTGGGATTTTTATAATCTGTTTAAGAGCAGACCTGAATACCCCAGATATCTTATGTTCGTTTCAGAAACACTTTGCCATGGAGCCTGCAGAGGGATGTTCCAGAATCCAGAACTAGATGAAGACTTACTTAGATCCCAGTCACTTTCTCTATTTTACTGGTTTTTTTATTAGACTGGGTATGCTTATCTGAGCCCTTAGAATATAAAACTTAAATGCATTTATAACCACAATAACTATTACACAGATCCTAAAGGATTCTCTTGTTCTATATAAGGCAATGGTTAACACTAATCCTTTAATCAGCTGTTAACTAACCCATTACTCTTTCTGAGACATACTCAAGTGTTGAGGAAGACACAGACTGGGACATCTTGTACATCTGAGAAATCTAGAGGGCTGAATCATCATCATTCTTTTTCTTCTGTTTATACACTTAGGCTGAGGACTTACAACTATTATCCACTGTGTTTTATCCACTATTAAATGATCTTACTGTAATTGCAGCACTTATTATTTTGATTGTATTAACAGTCCACAAATATTCTGTCCCGAGAATCATCTTATGAAGTATGTTCCTAAGATTCTTATTTAAATTGTTTCAGAGAGATAAATTAATTGGGACATGCTGGAAAAGTTATTTGTTAGCTATTAACCTCAGATACTGCAAATTTTATATAGTTAAAAATGCAAAAGCAAATGTTTTGCATGGTGTATTTGAGGGAAAAAAGAGAAGCTATCTTCCATGTACTGTTTTTTTAAAATAGTCTATCATGTGTTACCGTCTATCAGACCAAAAACCTACATTTGTAGCAGCACAGAAAACTTGTGTGTGATTGCCTGTCTATACATTCCTGGTCAGTTAGCAATAAAAATAACATGGCTAGTTTTTTAGGGCTTTTTAAAATATTATATGTATATTTGCCACATTACGTTATGCTAATCTTGACTATTGGTCACTGATAGTAATAAAGCTTTGTTTTAAATACGTAAATAAGAAAACACACATTTCATAGTACTTGCCAGATCTTAGAGTTTTAACAGTTTACATCATGAGTGAAGAACTTATAGTTCAGCAACATCTAAAGAGCCACATCTCCTGTCACTTCAAACCAACGTAGCTAATAATGAGATTTCAGTAGAGACACAGGTTCCTCGTTCTGTTTTACACTGCACAGTACACACCAGATCCAATCTCTTCACACTTCTGAATCAACAGATCATTTCACTACAGATGTAGATAGAAGTAGCAACGTCTGGAGAAATAGGCTAAAAACCCTTAGCCGCCAAAAATGCTTTAAAAAGTACATCAGAAGACAAACATGAATCTGCTTAACTCACAAACTGACACATTAGGGAAAACATCACACCAAATCTGACTTAAGGAAAGAAGGTTGGTTGGTTGTCAGGTATCCTTCCCTTCATTCGCATATCTGGGAGCAAGCCCTACCCAGTTTAAAACTGAGTAATATAGGATTAGGCCATGTAGATTTGTCTTAACAGCAAATACTGCTGGGAACTGTAACAATAAAAAGTATCAGATGTAAGTATGTCTTCCTACAATCATTGTGACTTACTAAAAGTAATTTGTCACCCAGAATAAGTTAAAAAAAATGTGTCAGCATCTCTTTGCCTGATAAAATTAAATAAAATAATAGCAGTAGTTAGAAAACTATAGATGCAGATGCTTAAATATGTTAGTGTAAGGATACAGATGACAAGCAGTAACAGTGCTGTTCTTCTAAGCGTCTAAGGATATCTGTTATTAAGCCACTGAAACATAAAAAGGTGGAAGTCTTGATAAAATTTTTGGATGGTGAATGAAGTTAAAAATTGCCCTCAAGTATTTGAGAATTCTTGACTGAACAGCTTTGAATTAAACTTTCTAAAGTTCTTTCCTATGGCTATTATCTATGAAGTGGCAAACATTTCTCATGCTGCAACTCGGTGTTTTTTTTAACATGAAAAAGAATTATGCCACTATGTACTTCTGCTTGTCTACATTATTAAAAAAAACCCAGACAATTTATACATAAGTTGTTTATCTTAATTATTTCAATGAAAGAGTTAAATTATTTAGAATCCCTTTGGAAGCATAAAGCATAATACAACCTAAAATAATGGTAGCTGTAACAATTATAATAAGGAAGTGCCAGTTGTTTACATATCATCGTTTTTTAGACCCGCTGTTACCACTGGTAGGCTTATTAAAGCTCCTACTCATTTGTGGGAAGTGTACAGTCGGGGTCCTTTCATTTGGGCCATACAATCCTAGATTTCTGGCTGCGGCTGATTTTCTGAGTGGCTTGACACTAGGGAAAGGACAAAAGACTTGTGACTTAGGAGTGCAGGATTTTGCCGTTGTTCCACTGTCACTGGCCAAACTTGGCAACTCAGAAGTATGTGTTTCATCTTCAGTACCATCTGTACCATTCTCTGTGAGTTCCAATGTTTTCAGCTTCTGCTGGACCACTGATACATTGACACTGGTATTGGTATCTTTGTAAGCTGATTCAGGAGACTGTCCATCAGTTGAAATGTTCCCATCACTTTCCATAGATCTAGATTTGTTTGCAGTTTCTTCTTTTGCATTAACACTGTTAGGTTTCCCATGTTCACTATGCTCCTCTATTAGTCCTATAGTATCTCCATAGCCCAGCTGGCCTTTGGCTCTCGCTATGTTCTTTCGGTGTACTCTCATGTGAGTGCGCCACGGAGAGTTTAGCTTTGCTTTACTATCTTCATGGGGGCCTGGTACCATCTTTCCCCCAGTGTGGCTTGGAACATTATTTTTGGCAGACTTGCTGGTCTGTTTGCTCTTCTTACCAAGCAGAAGATGGTTGATCACTGGAGAATGATTTACCTGAGAAGGCAGAAGACTGGTAACTGGACCTTTATCTGAAATAAATAAATAAATATTTTAAAGTATACTGTTGAAATAGACTTGGCAAAAAAAAAAAAACCTCAAGTAAATAGATGGCACATTTTCTGATTATGTGGTAGACACAAAAGCAAAGATTTCTAGGATTTGAAGAAGAGGAGTATCCGTTATACTCTACAGCATTATTTTTAAAACCAAACCTGATTCAAAGATGTCTTGCCAACAAGCATTATGATTGGCTGCACAGTTTTATTCACTAGAAAACAACATGGCTGCAAAAATAGAACACATTGTTTTCAGAGTAGAAAACAGCGAAAATTAATTTTTATTAACATTTCTGAATGTTAAAGGAAAAGATGTGGTATATAGAAAGCAGCCTTGGAACAATGAGTCTGTCTCTCTCAATATTATCTGCAATGACTAGGAGTGACTCTTCAGAGTTACAAATGGGAACTTTTCTTTCTCCTCCCAGAAAATGCCATTCTCTTGTGCACTACTACTAACTACAAATCAGATTCATTAATTACCCTGTAGTAATCCTAACAATTTTTTTCCTATCAGCTATCCCCAAAATAATGCCACATAAAAATAAATTGTTTTTTCCAGCAATGATGATCAGAATAGATACTAATGTGAAATCTTATATACAGTATAATACTGTATTGTAATAGTTAAACTATGGATTGAGTTAGTTTATTTTAGTCAAGGAATAAAACACCACCATGATAGTAATTTAAGTAATTATGTTTGGATTCCTGGTAAGATTTACTAAATCATACCAATAGGATGCCAGAGATCTTTAACTCATACTTATAAAGCAGATAATCAAAGACCTGTGTCGTATCTGATTTTATGCAATGAAGGTTCATTAATTTAATATGGCATTCTCAAAGCAGATCAAAATGTCAAAAATAATCAACATGTAGCTAAACGATATAGCTGGAAAAGATTAGTAAAGGAAGATTTGGCAATCTTGGAAAATGAAATTTTTATTTTGGCTTTGGCAACGTAATTGTATTGCACTTCTCAAAGTTTAGAAAAGGTACTTCCCTGTGACATGCAGGACTAACTATCCTGAACGTCCATCCTAGCGGATGGAGACAAGTCCACAGGGCCAGATACAGCGTGCAAATCCTTGCATTATCACACTAGTGGCAGGAGGCTAATCCCAGGAGGGTGAGTGGAAGTGTAGGCCTCCCATTGTTAATCCCACAGACAATATTACCATTAACTGTACAGATTCATCCTAATTTAAGCAGCATACGAGCCTGTGAAATAAATGTTTACTTATATATAAACTAGCAGAATTTAGACCAACATTCTTTCTATTCAACATAATCTTGTAATCTTCAGTAGTTCAGACTGCTGCTTTGCACCTATTTAGGTGTTTAGAAGTTTTTATTCCAAATCCAAGGATGCCAGAAGTGTTAGTGAAATCAATGCTGAATACCTATGGAGGTATACCAAATAGCATAGATATCTTTAAATACCATTATTCAGCTGGTCCCTGGGATCTAATACTATCCCAAGGTCATCATCTTCATACCCTAACAAAAAAAAAAAACAAAGATTATAAACTCTTTTATAAGTAGCTTTCTGCCATCAGATGAGATTATTTCAGTCGTGCTGTCAGATCGTGTCTTTTTGTCCCCTTCTTCTTCTTTATATAAAGGTAGTCCTTGAGTTATGACCATTCGATGCTGAACGAATGGTATTATGCCCAAACCCCAAAGTTATGGCTGTTGCAGTGCCCCTGCAGTCACATGATCAAAATTCAAGTGATTGGCAGCCCGCACTTATGACCACAGGGGCGTTTCAACTCCCCCCACCTGCCTATCTCCCCCCATAATCTCTGCCCTTTTGGTGCACAGAGCACTCCTCGGCAGTGGCGCAGCACTGGGGCTAAAGTAGAGGCCCAGGGTCTTCAGCAGTCTCAGCCAGGCCACATTGCCCTTGGGCCTCTACTTCAGCCCCAGCGCTGCAGCCGAGGAGGGCTGCCTCAAGCCCCTCACCGCAGCCAGCCACCCCAGCCCCGCAGCACAAAGCCACTGCCTCCCTCACTGAACTGCACTCTGCAGGCCCTGCCGCACCCCGCTGGCCTTAGCTGTCTTCCTCCCACTGATGAGGCACACCTGGCCCAGCCCTATGTGAGGCAGCTTCTGGCCATGACAGGCCTTCTTCCCGAGGCCGCTCGCAGCATTCTCCAAATAGTGTGCCCCGTTCTCATGATGCTTCAGAAGGCCTTTGGAAAACTTCTGAGGAAGAAGGCCTGGTGCGGCCAGCAATTGCCTTGCATGGGGCCTGCAGAGCACAGGGTGGTGGAAGTGGCAGGGGCTTTGCGTTGTGGTGCTGGGGTGGCTGGTCACAGTATGGTGCCTGAGGTAGGACTCCCTGGTGGCAGAGCCGCTGGGGCTGAAGTAGAAACCTGGGGGCAATGGCGGTCGGCCTCCTCTTCAGCCCCAGTGCTGCCATGCAGGGCAGCCAAAAGAGCAGAGATATGGGGGACATAGGTGGGTGGGGGAGTTCAAAAGGAGGCAGTCCCTTACCCTACCAAGGCTTGGGGCTGGGCGGGTCGAAGCCAGGAATGACTTGGATCGGGGTGGGTCCTCACCTAATGACCAGTGGGATTTGGTTAACAATGGCAACAGGGAGTACTGGGATTGCTGCACTAAGTGATGTGGTCACATGATGTTTCACCTAATGATTGCATTTCTTAGTGACCAGTTATCATCATAACTCAAGGACTACCCGTAAACAAACCTGAATACAAATATGATTTGCTTCTTAATATAAATGCAACTAATAATTCCTCCAGAGTTATTAATTACCTGCGGTGATGTACACCTGATGAACTTGCTGTTGCTGCTTCTTTTTTATCCGAGAATACTGCTTTTTCAGTGCATTGATGTCTGTGGTCATACGTTCCATCATCATACTGTTAAAAGCCGCATGGTATTCACTTCGGCAGGCATTCACTGCTCCGGGGCTTAGTTCTGCAATGTTACTCGAGCCTAAACTCTGCTCTGGGTTATGATCTAGGAAAAACATCAAAAATATATCAGAATGCAATCCACTAACAACAGGCTTTCTCTCAGGCAACTTCTGCATCACAATGGCTTTAGCTATCCTGATGGTATTTATAAAAAATAAAAGTCCCTTTCAATATCTCTATGGAGTTTTCTTAGTGACAAGACAGAGTGCTTGTTTTTTTAAAGATGCTTCCCAATCTTCTTTTATATATATAATTTTATTAAAGATTTTAAAAGATGCTTCCCAATCTAACCTGCAACCCTGGGATTTTCTGGTAGCCTTGGAGTACAACCAGGACCTTAGCTCAGCTTTTCAAGATCTGTCAAGGTCAGTTAACCTTTGCCTCCTAATTGACCAATATTATCCATATTTACCAGGGGTATCTGCAGGGTTTTGGTAAAAAAAGTCAAGGTGGTGGTCACAATGACGCAATTGAAGCTACCCCTGATATTTTTACTTCAATCAGAAAACTTAGAAGTCCTACAGAAGCTACTTAGAATCAAAAGCTGTATATACAATGGGAATTACTGCTTTAATTTCATGAATGATAAATTTGTGGCTGAAGGTTTCAGGTTATTTTGCAATGTAGTGCACAGCAAGCCATGGAAATGAAGAGGGATAAGACAGATACTGATAGAAAAACAATCTCTTAATGAATTCATAAGACCCATTATCATATCATATACGAAAAACTAATCATGTTCTATCACACTATGATCATCATTACTGAATGGATGTGGGGAGCTTCTCAACTGAAGGACCATTACTCTATTTCAAATATTGTTTTCAGCATCTGTGAAGTGTGTTGGGCAGGCTGGCATCATGAAGTCACCTGCAGAGCTGTGGTTCGTATTTTTGCAGTGTCTGGGAAGAAGCAGCTTTTACAATGCTTTTCAGTTAATAAAACATTTACAAACAAAAACTTCATTACAGCCAAAGACCAGCATAAAACAATACAACAATTATTCAATATAACTAGAAGTATAAAACTATAATATGAAAGGCATGGTCAGAGACCTTGCTTCAATTTTTGGATGGTTTCCTACCAAATTCCAATAGTGCAATGGTAGAGGATCTAGGAGATGCAAAAAATGGGGTTAATGGGCCACATTTTGATTCCTATATTGTCTAACCTTGTCATAGAGGCTTATTTATCATATAAATTATCTGTCCTGAACACACCATGTCACTGTCTTACAGGCCATACAACTGCAGTGGCTTTTTATTTAGATATTTGATTATAAGCTTAAGTCTGGCTGGGATCAGGAATTGAAATGTCATGTTTTGGAGAAATGAAGTTAGCCTCAGCAACAAGGGCCTTTGAATATCCCAGCTGAAAACCCCATAAAATTACTGAAATATCCAAAGATTAATGTTTACCTTTGAAATGCTTTTGATACTTCTGTAGTTCTGGAGCCAAAAATCCACCAAATGGTCCAAGACATCCAATAACATTTGCTATTGAGTCTTCATCGTCTATTTCATTCTCTTCATCACTGTCTTTTATTTTTCCCAGTTGGCTAAAAACCAGAGCACACAGATATGACTTTCTCAGATAATCAGGTACAGCCATAATAATGTAAACAATTCCTTGAGCTCTACCTTCCTTTACTTACACCACAAAGGGCCAGGGGATGCCTTACCTTGCAGGTGATTTTACCGAGGCGGGAAATGGTGTAATATTGTACGTATATTTCTCCCTTAATTCAGATAGTTGAGGAAAGGGGAACTGGGCCATAGAATAAACCATCTATGAAAAAAGAGGGGAAAGAAACCCAAGTGTAGATTTGAAAAGAATGCCATTAAGCCACTTTTCATGCAAATTCAGATATGAAATGATCCTCACACATTTGCAAGATTAGACAGTACCTTTTCCATATGTACAAAAGCAAACGTGAAAAGCTTGATTTTTACTAATGCAACAGATATTGTCTGCAGGAAAGACAAAGGTAATCCACAAGAAATATAACCAGTCAACTCCTGAAATAACCAGTGGAGATAGCAAGAATGTACACATATGACAATTCTGTGAATGCACATATTCCTTGAATTCAAAGGCATTTGTAGACAGAGCAAAATATGCATATGTACACGCAACCACCTATTTTATATGTTAAATGCATTTGCCCTCAATGCCTTAGAATTCTTGAACTACACAATTTCAATTTTAAAGAATCAGTCTGTATTAATGAAAATAGATTTGTAAAAAAATATCTATTACTTATATAAAGAAACACTCTCTTTTCTTTTATGGATTTCTCAATATCTCAACATTAACAAATCTCATATGCTTCCTATGATCAGAAAGCCTGTAACAATCAAGGTTTGGTTAGAATATTAGACTAGAATGATGGAAATCCAGGTTCAAATTCTCATTATATCACAAGGCTCATTAGATGACTTTGTGCTAATACTTTCCAGCCTGGTTTAGGCTTGTTCAGTGGAATTATATAGTGTGAATTATGCTACAGTAAGAAAAATAACACTGTCATGTCAAGTTGATTTCTCATTCTTTTAGTATTTCTACTGTTGGTCATCCAACAAATAATCAAAACCACCAAGATTTTATCAAGGCAGATGTATGACAGTAGCAGTAAGAAAAAGTGAAGACTTGAAAATGCTTATAATAAAAACTTATGACTTATGACTGAAACACATTGATAGGGCAATTTTGAATATTATGAGCCTGTTTAATAAAGTCTCCTTAGAATACAGTGACCATACTGTTCTTTAGATTTACAGTATTTATTCCTCAAAAGCTCACTTTTGTCTTTCATTCTGGTCAGGTAACTTTTACTGTACAAAAGGTACCACTTAATGCACAGCCTTTCACATTCATGTGAAAAATATGGAGATTGAATTGCCTTTAAAATATATATTTACATATTTGACTTTATATATTTTTATTAGAATATGCGTTTTTGTAAAGTTTTTCTTGGTTTTGCTCTTGAATTTTCCTTTGTAAAACAATTAAAATTTCTTATCCTTATGAACCTTTCAGACTTGCCCCTTTTTCAGGTCTGTCCTTTTTTTCCCCAAGAAAATATGGTCATGGTGCCTTAGAGTCAAACTGTACTAGTAACTTCAGGGATGTTGCAAAATTCCTGTGGACCATTTCCAGTGAAGTTTGCACCCAGCACACTCATAAGCCCTACAGCCAGTTCAGAGCAAGCACACACACAAAAACACTCGGTTCAGGTAGCAAAAAATATTGCTTGATGTTTATTCATTAAAACTCAGCAGACTTCAAAAACAGGTAACTGGCAAAACAGGACTAAAGGCAGGCAAAAGGAGAGATGTAAAGACTTGAACAACAAGGCAAGAGATAAACAGGGAAGAGAACTTAATATCAACAATCTACATTATCGATCTATCACAGAATTCTGCAGAGCCACCAGAAATACTTCAGCAAATTTGCATGGACAGGGACTATGTAACTATTGATAAATGTAATGCATAAGCTAATTTTTTCGCTACCCACCTTTTTTTTGTAGTTTGTTTGGGGTTGGGTTTTTTTTATATTCTTTCTTTTGTTTTGGTTTATATTGGGTTTTTTGTTTAGTTTAAAAATTGCTTTGTTAATTGTATATGTACAATAAAAAAAGGGACAATCCCAAACAGAGCAGCATTTGGTTATTGCAGACTTAACCCTTTCATACTCATGACGTCAGCAGAATAGGGATAGAAAGTAGGAGAGCAGGTGATCCTTCTTCTATTCTGCACTATGAAGGAAACAATTTTGGACAGGAATGATGCATCCCACACATCCATGTAATTTGGGAACACAGTACAAATGGATTTGTCACTGACTGATTCTTATGGAATATTTTAATTTTTTCCCCAGTCTAGCCTACAGCCCTGGGATCTTCTGGAGGTTTCCTTTCCAATTACTAAACAGGTCTAACTCTGCTTATTTTTAAAGATTTTCTATCCCACCTTTATTATTTTTATAAATAACTCAAAGTGGAGAACATACCTAATACTCCTTCCTCCTCCAATTTTCCCCACAACAACAACAACCCTGTGGGGTGAGTTGGGCTGAGAGAGAGTGACTGGCCCAAGGTCACCCAGCCGGCTTTCATGCCTAAGGCGGGACCAGAACTCCTGGGTTCTAGCCTGGTGCCTTAACCACTAGACCAAACCAGCCAAGGTCAGCTAGATAGTGCTTTCTAGTACCTAGTAACAATAAGAAATCAACAGATTCCTTATTCTCAAATATTGTTCTAAATATAGGCCTCTGCAAACTGAAATTATGGGCTAACAGATGCTTCAGTTTTAAGAAATGAACAAAGGGCATCAATAATGCCAGATGAAATTTTCAAAGCAATAATACTGGGAAAAGTTTCTCCATTACATTACATTTTTTAATAAATAAAGTATTGAGTGAATATGTTTGGCTTAATATGCAAATCTGCTAGACATCAAAATGTGTATCTTCCATGAAAAGTGGGGAAAATCCCACATTGTACTGATAGAGGAGGGCAAGCAATTCAATATTAAGCTCATCTCAAGATGAAATTCCTTTATGTTTGTATTAGGAGGGAGTGGCAAAATTCCTGCAACATATTTTTTTCCCATGCTGTGTATCAGCACAAAACTTGCAAGTGTGGAAACAATTTCACTCCCCCAAGCAATACAAGGCTAAATTCTGCTCCCCACCATTAGTGGAGTTTCATCACTTTCACCTGCTTCATTATTATTGTACCACATCCCTTCCTGGGGAGGAGGATTCTGAGAGAATCTGGAAATTATTTATTCCAATAACAACTTGTTTTTTACAAAGTCTGTCTCATAAATGAAACAGTGACCATATCATTTCATTGGTGTTCCTGATCTTCAGAGATTCAAGGGTTTTTTTTAAACACACACACCAATGTGGGGGGAGGGGGTTCATTTCCAGCTATAGGACTATTCTCCTGAAATGTAATATGTAATTTCCACTTCCTCAGCAATATCTTGAAAGTAATATACACTTAGCTGTTGAGAGGAGGAAGAGGAGGAGGAGGAACTAGCTTATCTGAATTAGATCAATTTTATTCTGACAAATACCAGGGGGCTATCAAATCTGGACTGCAAAGAATTTGTCTGTTTGATGCTATTTAAGTGGATTTTTGCAGCCCAGATCTGGTAGCCATAAAAATTGTATGTTGTGATTTCACACTCAAACTAACCACTGAAATGCAGACCATAACTGAATGGAGTGCAGGTTTAAACTGATATTCGTCACATATTTCTCACTATACAGACTAACTTCTAAAGAATTATCAGGGATATTTCAAGAGCTACATGGACAGCCATTATATATTTATTTTAAAAGCACAGTAATATTGCATTATTCATAAGATTATTTTTTGCCTTTAATATACCTGCCAAAGTTATATAGAAAGCAAACAATACCCAAAGGAATCCTGTTATTAATAATAGTACAATATGCTTTGGGAGAGCTATTAAGAATTTCAGTAGAGTTTTAAGAGTTATTGAACACAGCAAGCTGGATATCATGTCAATCGTTATCCCAATTTTCTCACTGATATATATGACAGCAGTTCCTCTGGAACTGAAGCAGAGGCCTTTCTCAGCTTTACTTGGAAAAGTCAGGGATTGAGTCTTTGACTGTTCTCCCTAATTAACCTTTAATACTTTTTTAAAAAGTTGTATCAAGTTGGTTTAACATCCAACCTTAATGTCATAATTCCTTACTAACCTGCATGAGTTCATTGCTATCAATGAGTTTATCTTCCAGCATCTCCTGTGTTAATTTTCCCATGGTGCCATAGAAGTCATCAGCAGTTTCACAAGAATTTATCTGCCTGCATCACAACACAAATATTTCTATTACTATACATGTTGTAATCCTATACTGTACATTATGTGCTTTATTCAGCTGTTATCTGTTTCTTGGAGAGGACTACATTTAAGGATGGTTAGCCTAGGTGATGATGACCCAAAGGGGGCAACTTCAAAAAGGTTGCTACTTCAAGGGTGACTTGAAATCAATACCTCTAACTGTGAAATGTGAGAATGAATGTGTTGGAGTAATTGGGTCTGCTCTTGGGTCAGAGGCAGGAGAAGCTGGTAGGTGAAGTTAAAACTCCCCTGGCCTCAAAGAGAAAGTTGGTACATGCTACCTGACATGAAAGCTTGGTTGCCACTTCAGGAAATATACTCAGTGTATTTCATGGGTTGATTCCTGATGGTTTTTCTGTTTTGATGTTGGGTTAAATGGTTTCCTCCCATCCCATATGATATTCTTTTTATTTAATTGATCTGTTGAAGTAGAAGCAAATCTTCAGTACCCTAGGATGATTATCACAGTAGTGGCAGAGAATAAAGATTTGGTGATGGCAGGCTGTTACACAGGGAAAAGGAAATTAGACATTTAACAGCTACTGTCCCTTCAGGAAGCCTTGTCAGCAATCAGATATTGGAGAGTGATCTCAGCCCTTCAAAGAGCCTGGTATTGATCCTCTGTAATGTCAGGTCAGTCCTATAAAGCAGAGATCATCCATTTTCTGATTGTGGATGAGAAAACCACATTGGGTTGTTAAATAGATACCTACTTAGGGAAGCAGGTATGCTGATATGGGCCCCCTTAGTCCTGGCTGGATACTCTGAAGTATACTGTCAGCTGAAGCAGGAGAAAATGTACTGTAGCTGTGATTCATGAAAACAGTAACTCTTACCAAGACACTTGTGACAAAACTGGTTCATGCTGAACATGAGCACCTCAATTTTGAATTATGAATAAATTGAAGATTCTGTTACTTTACTGCTTGTGCTACAGTCTAACAGAATCCCTGACTGACCAGAGGGAATTGGATTTGATGTTTGAGGGCCCTGGAGTTCAATATCCGTTTTAGGACTGTTTTGTTTGGAACAATTCAGAAATTCATAGCAGCCAATGTAAGGATAGTCTATCCCAGTTAATCACAGGGACAATACATGATGTAAGTTATACATTTTGGCATTTTTTTCTAATCAGGGGGATGTTCTGTTAGTGGGAAAGCCTCAAGGTTCTCCTTGGTCATGGATGGAACCCCAACTAGTTAAATTGGATTAATGGTTATACCTCACTTCTAGAGGGGCAGTGGACTTATTAAGATGATCTGCCTGAAAAATTCATTGTACCCAGCTAGTTACCAAGAAGTCTTGGAATGATTTGGAGCTGATTTCCACTAGTTGTTTCTATTTCTCAAGTAGATTATAGATTATATAGCTTGGAGACAGTTGCTGCTTGAAAACAGGAGCCATAATATGGCATTGCTCAGGACTCCATTCTATTGCCAAAGCTTTTCAATATTTATATGAAACCACTGGGGATGATAATCAGGAGAGGTTGATCCCCAAACAATTTTTTGGCCAATTAAAGCAGTCTCAGTCCCTTAGCCCATCCTGAATCCCATCTGAAATGGGTCAAAATAATCTGCTTTCTTCTGGTTTGCCTGATTTGAGAAGCCACTAGCCTCATACTTGGAGCTGTATGCTCCTGACACCCACATATATTTTTCTGTGACATCTTCAGGAAATGGGGTGACTTCCCTGAATGCCTCTCTGCAATCAGTAATGTATTGGATGAGGAATAACACTGAAACTGAAACCAGACAAGAGGGAGGTGCTCATTGTAAGGGGCAATCATTCTAATGAGGGGATAGATCTGCCTGTTCTAAATGGGAGACCACTATCCCCGAAGGACCAGGTATACAGTTTGGGAGTGCTTCTGGACTCCTCTCTCTCTCTCTCTCTCTCATGTCCTGGATCAAGGCAACAGCTAGGAGATATGTTATCAGTTTGGGCTGCATCCCTTCCTGGAAGAAAATTACCTAAAAATTATGCTTGCAATGGTAACCTCCAGACTTGACTAAATTACAGGAGCAGTGGCAATAAGACTTGTTATGAGCCTTTTTTTTTTTTTTTTAACTTTTATATAGGTCAGCTGCAAGGAGACTGACTCATGAAATTCGCTGCCTCAAGCTTTCAAAGCCAACAGAAGTCAAGCTCATTGAAGTTTGGCTTCAAAGTAGTTTATGAATGATTGGGTGGTACATGTAGAACGAATACTATATTATTCACACCCTCATAAACTGCTCAAGAGTAGTGAACTGAAACAAGAATTAAACAAAAATTGATATTTATTTATGTTTCAGCAGCATGAAACATAGAGAATTGGTTGTCCAAACTAGCTTTCTCTTAGAGTAGCCTTCTACAGCCTGATGGCATCCAGACAAGCTAGATTTCAATTCCATATTTCCTATTATGAAAGCCCAACACATTTGGGATACTCAAGTTGGGTATGGCTACCTTGGGGTCTTTTAGTTTTACTCTGGGTTAATTTTGGCAATTATCAATTGTAATTAATCTGTTTTGAACAATGATTATATTAATCAACTATGATGGGAATAGAGAATAATTCTATTATTGTACACTGAACAAAAGAAGGAAACATTACTAAATGTTTAATAGGTCATTCCTCTTAGTTGTAGGAAGGAAAATACCATTCCAACTTCCTTTCCATAATTGCAGTGCCAGGTCTCATTAAATTTTATCTCTTCATCCACAAAATAACCCTCTTGTATTAAGTAACAGGCAAAAGATGTGTTCCAAACATATTCCTAATAAATCTCAGAAAAAAATTATACTAAGCCTTCCATTTAAATGTAAGAATAAACTGCTATCTCCCAAATATAGTTTAAATAATAACACTAAAATGGGATTATTGGGGCTGAGAATGACTGCCCAAGGTCACCAGGCTGGTTTCATGCCCTAAGGCAGATCTAGAATTCATAGTCCCCCTGTTTCTATCCTAGTGCCTTTAACCACTACACCAAAATGGCTCTTGCATTATATCTTTAGGTTGCATAAAGATCTATAAAGTTGCAAATGAAATGGTAGTTGTTACAACCTCCATTTAAAATGCTGGGTTGCTCAGGAAAACCTGATTTAAACTGTACTTTTTATATAAATGGGCCTTTTTTCCTTGGTTGCATGACTGTAATCAAAGCATTAATGATTAGTACTGAGGTAGTATTTTTAATCTAAAAATTTCTAGGTGTTCACCAAATGCATGGACACTTTCCAAATGAAGTTCCAACTAGCAAAAATAAAAACCAACTAATTTTAGCCAATTCTTCTTCCTTTTAAAGTTCCCCTTGCTGTCCACCACCCTGTTCTGGGAGAGAGTCCCAATTTTTAGAGAACAGATTTTGTGGAAGCTGAGAGGGAATAAGCAAAAATTCCATGAGCCAATTTCCACTTGCATAAAAGGTCTAAGCCCTTGCTAATCAGTATCATTCAAATTATGGCATAGGATTTTAATTGTTTTTAATGTACGACGTATATAACAAAATCTATAAAAATGCCCTATTTACTTTTTTAAAAAGAGCTTCATTAGCATTTTTTCTTTAGCAATAATTTCTGCATCCAGACCCTCTTTGTAGGAAGACAAAAAGTATATGAATGTTAGAAAAAGAGCTTGATCTCTATAGCAGACATTGTAATATATTGATTATAAAACTGATGTCTACCAGGAGCAGGCGAAGCATCATGATCTAGTGGCAGATCCCTGTGAGATAATTTTATCGTTCTAAAATAAGTTGCTGGAAAAGAATACCTGGGAGAAAATCAGGACTTTTTTTTTGTATGTGTGAATTATGTGAATTCCTCAGCTAAATATTGGTTATTTAGTTCTTTGTGTATGGGTGCCTAATCTGGCTTTGGTTGCTAGACTTCAGTTTTTAGAAGTCTATCTAAAATATGGTGTGGTGATTAAAATATGGTGAACTAGGCCAGGAGGAACGATGGTTCAAGTCCTCAGCTGGCCATGAAGTTTCCTGGGTGATTCCTGATTACTCACACTAACAAATCTCACCAGGTTGTTGTGAACATAAATTGGAGAGAAAGTACTATGTACTCCATCTTGATTCCTATAGGAAAGGTGGCACAAATCACCACCATAATCTTAATGTAGACCTCATCATCTCTCACGTACATAGTAAAGCATCTCATAGTGATGTAGCACTATAGCCACTGAACAAAGTAATTCAACTTCAGGCAAAGGTTTTAGGCCTCAACCCAATAACTTCCTTCTCCATGAGCAAGTGAACATAACCTCATTGTAACAGGGATACTGTATTGGTGTGGTGCAATACAGAAATGGAACAAAACGGAACAAAAACAAAACTTTGCGCTATAAGAGAAAAGTGAAGGTGCATAATAATAATTTTCAGTATTTAAAGAGCATTTCACATAGCACTGCCTCAAAACAATGGTTTATTTTTAAACACAGACTGAAAATATACTTACTCTTCTAGTTTTGCCCAAATAGCCAATGCTACTCTCAGTATAATTTCTGACCCATCAAAGAATACAGAATCCCAAATTTTTAAAACTGTGTGGTTAGGAAGGCATGTAGCAAATAGCGTCAGGAACCACTGCATAGTGAAGACATTTGTAAGTGGGGGTTCATACCCACCTGAAACAGAAAAAGAACAGGGAAATCATTGCCTGCTGTTCCCTCTGCATATCCTAATACAAAAGCGGGTGGAATACAGAATTGTAGTATGATACCGAATTATACCATTGTGTTCAATTTCTTCTTATGAATTTAAAAAGCTAAAAGCAATGGTTAATATTTTGTAGATAATCCTGTTCATGGGATGCCATTGTTTAGTTTACAATATACTGACTCCCTTTTAACAAAAGTTAGCACATGACCAAGCTGAGCTGATCTCAGAAAAGCTAAGCTGAGTGAGGCCTGACTGATACTTGAACAGCAGACCGTCTGAGATCTCAAAGTAAAAGTAAAAATATTTTTTAAGTCCCATAAAAATACTCTTTTCAAATATTTACAAATACTTCTGCTCTGCTCTGCTGTTATCTTTAATATTTAAAAATGGAGAAGCTTCACCTGATGCAGAAAATATCAGGGGCTTCCCTGGGTAATACTTTAATAGCACAGTCCTTCAAATCTGTAATTGCCCACTATATTAGAACTTTCTTGTTTACTAACTTACCCAAACTATCCATAATTGTTTTTGACACTGGCTTATTATTAGAACTGATCTAGACAGAATAATTGTAGGAAAGGTGGCATATAAATACACATCACCACCATAATCTTAATTATGCAGGGAGAGTAAGGAGGGTCTATTATCTACTACTTCAGAAAAGGCTAACTATTGTATACGCATACATCAAATCAAGAGACTATCACCTAACTAAGATTCCTGATACAGTCAATCTAAATATCTGGTTTAATAGATTCCTGTTTAGTGATATCATCTCAAACACTTTCTAAATTTAAACAGCACTTATGGTTTCAACCCAGTAATTTTACATTTTTACTTTATGTTAAGAGTAAGGAAATTTATTTCTAAGAAACAGAAAAAACAAAGGAGGAAATCGTTGCATGGCAATTGTCTACCTCCACTTTCCTTGTTGGCAGCTCTTTGGAGAGTATCCAGATGCTGGGACAATTCAGGAAGTTTCATTCTTAGAAGGTCTCGGAACACTGCCATGTCAACAGACAGTGCTTTAAGATTATTGACAAAATAGCTATCAGGAAGCACTTTATCAATTAAATAAATCATTATCTGAAAAGCAAGCATAAAATGAGTTTAAGGAAAATTTATCATCCAACAAATGGTCTTTCTATTTGTATAAACATTGTAACTTATGTTTAGACAGTTAGAAAGACCACTGCTTTCTATTCTAATCAGAATCATAATTGATTCTCACACCCATACATCTTCATTTAGGCTTTAGGGGCCCTGTTCCTATACTATGGTATTTTAATAGCCAGCAAAACTAGATATGGATAAAAATGTGGTCAATAGATATACTCACTTTTAAGGCATCTCCCTCATTGCCCTCCATTACTTCCAGGATGAGAGCGGCAAGGATATTAAAACCTTGACAATATCCTACAGATTTGTTCCATCTGGCATAAGCCAATAACACTCTTTTCAATACCACTCTGTCTTGTTCTGCCTCTTGGCCACAATAAGAACTGCACCCAGTTCGATGAAGATCCTAAGTGGGGATGGGAGAGAAACAATGAAATATTGGCATATGACTTTCACATTCCTTTAAATAAAAGTATAAATTACATCTCAATATTTTTACTTTCTGAAGTCAATTGACTTTATATGGTGGACTGGAATCTATGTATGAAACATCCATTTTGCGTTACTATGCAGCAAATAATCAGCATCTCAAGAAGTAATTGCAACCAATCAATATACATTAACAGTAATGTAGGAACTGTCACATGAAAAATGGATTCTTTCTGCTGAGCAGCTCTTCAATTCTCCCTCTCTTTTTTAACCTTTATTTTGATGCAAGTGATTGATACTGTTTTAGGACATGATAAACTGAAATTGTTAAGCTAGCCAATATATTTTTGGTGGTACTGTTTTCTAGTTAACACAGTGGAACACTTGGTATAAATCCATCATTAGGTGAAGAACAATTGCAGCATTACAATCCTAGCCTTTATAGCACAATTTTTAAGAAAGAAAGAAAGACCCCAGTGTAATTAAAGGAAAGCATCAAACACTGAACAATATATTATACTGCTGAGACTGTAAACCTTTTAAGCAAAGATTCTGAAAGTGTAACAAAAATACAAGAAAATCTATTTGTATATAGAGTATATGCAATTTTGGTAATCATTACAACTATTTTATCTCTTCAAATACTCATTTAAAATGTTTAAAGTACATCACTCGACTGAACCATCTATACAGACCTTCAAGATAGTATATATGATTCAATGAAGAAACAAGTAATGTATAATAGTCTAGCATGATTGGTGAATTTTCATACGGAAAGAATGTTCTGCAGTAACTAGCTGAATACTAGTACTCTTTTAAAAGAGACAACTAAATATCAAATTTAAAATCTGCTGTGAATCACAAGATTGCTATCTACAAAGTATACTAGATAGAATGTAAGATATGTTTGACTAGATTGTCCAATTTTAGAGCGAAGAACCATGCTGAGACGGTATCTTGGGTCTCTAGAGTTTATTGTCCTATTCTACTAGACAGAAAATCCTGCCAAACTGAAAGGCCATGGGAAACCTTCACAGATAAACCCAAAAATTAAGGTGGGTCTCCTCTGAGTTTCTTGGAAGGAAAGTTCAAAGCCTCTAAACTACGCATGCATTTTCCCCCCTGGATAGGGGCTCCCTCCTGCTCACTATCAGCACTCATGACATAGATTTTATGCATCTTTTCCAAGCATTCAACTAGCGATACTAGCAGGCTTCTGGTGGTGGACATGGCCAACTGAACAGCTGTGCCCGCAAGCACCGTGGGCAGATCTAACAACGCGGCTTTTTTTCTGGGTACAGACAGGCTTTTCCTGATGCCCTAGAGCATTTTCATGGACAGAAAATGCTTGGAATCATCCCATTTGCACTCCGTAATGTCACCTCATAGCCTGAGGATCGCGAACAGTGTTAGCGTTAATCCAGTAAGAGATTATGGGAGCTGGGGATGCCATAATTTCCAGACCGCACTGTAGCCTTATAGGGACACCAAGTCGAGCCACCCCATTTCTAAATCACCAAATTTATTTTTTCTTTAAGTTTCTGTACCTCAAGAGAGGCTCTCTATAGCAAGAAATGGACTTCCTTGGTGCTTATCGTTATTTCTGAATTAATTTTAAAATCTTTTTTTTAAACTTTGGCTTATTACCCATTTAAATATTAAGGAGGATTGAGAATAAATAATTATCTCCCCGCTATTATTTTTATATTTAATTTGAAGGATTTAACATTTTCCTGCACATTGAATCTGCCATTTTGAGTCTTCAGTTTTCAGTTCACTTTCCTTGGGAGCCACAGCTCCTGGTTAGCATACTTTCCCTTTCGTCAATTACTCTCAGAAGCCTTTCATTGACCCATTAGCTCCTACCTGCAGTAGCCAAGTATCTAGGAGGATCCATAATCTACTGCCTGAAACATGGAAGAGCTTAAGGAGATTTTCTCAGAGTTTCATTCTGAGCTTTGTTGTGAACTCAAACAGATTTTTCATGATACCTTTCAAGTTATTCTGCAAGATATTCAGGACATTGCAGAAAGTATCAGTTTTAAAATGTGTCAACTGGCTGAGGATGTTCTGGAGGAAGAGGAAGAATTTAATCAAGATGTCTTTACTGACAGCGAGATTGGAGTCTCTGATGAAATGCCAGGCAATGAATACACTTTGGTGTTGAAGGGGTTAAGACAGCTCGACATGCTGACAAGCATGTTTTGCTGAGCAAATGTTTTGGGAAAGAAATGGTTCTGTTCTGTGGGAGGTTTCCTGCTGTGAAGTCTGAGTTCCTAAGGGGGGAAGTTGGGCTGTTTAATTTTTTTTTTAATGAAAAATGCCCTGTGTGTAACAGGGAGACAAGTAAATGCTCTGGTATATCTCGATGTGGAATAAAGAATTAAGAACATGTATTTGGGTTGATATTAAGGCTTATATGATTCCATTTTTTGTTAATTATTTGGATTAAGATTTATTCTATTGCTTTTAAAGTTCGTTTGATTTTTTGAGTTTTATAAGATATATTAATAGCTGTTTGATTTTAGGTTTAATAGGGTTAAGATTGTTATAGCATTATTAAGTATAAAAGTAAAGAATTTAAATGCTTTCATAATTTGATTTTTACTATACTGGTCAGAAATAGTGGTAGGAAGCAAACACTTAAATGTTTTTTGGGGGGAAGTTGATTTTGAGATTTATATATCTGTTTATTTATTTTTATATATATGTAAGGGAAAGGAGCAATTGTGTTTAATGATTTTTATAATGTGCTAATGAATTGACTGATAGAAATAATGTGATCTTGGTTAGATATAGAGTACGGAATTATGGAAATTGTTGTGTATTCTTGTTGTTGAAAGTCAGAAGTCACCTTGCTATGTAATCTGTTTAAAAATCTTTTTTCATTTTCTGTTTTCTCACTTCCCCCCCCTTTTTTGTAGTTTTTTGCTTTTTTGTAGTTTTTTTAACTTTGCTGTAAACTTAATAACATTCTTATAAAAAAAATAAAACAACTAGCTATACTGGCCAATATTTGAGTTTCCAGAATATTAAGGGAGAATGGATTACTTTTCCCCTATGCTATTTGCCTAGTAAATAATGCATTGGAGCTGCTATTTTTTCCCAGCTAATGATGCAGAACAGGAAGACAAGATTCAGAAACAGGCTGCCTAACTCTGAGTTTGAGTCAGAAGCTTTTTCAGCCAAGAAAACCATGAGGAGAGATTCTCCCAAAATTGTGGAGATAGGCTGGATCTTTGGAACCAAAAAGAAAAGATTTAGCCCTTCAGATAGCTCAGAAATGTAAGTTGTTAATGGGAGACATTAGCAATGAGAGAAGAGATATTTCTCCTTTATCCAGCTCCTTTTTATTTGTCTGGGCATTAAGAGAATTTTTATTACTTTGGAAGTTTCCTTAATAAATTTTGTAAGAGTTGAATCCACTCTGGAAATAATACTGTAATCCTATTATTGATTATCATGTTTACTGCTTTATTTTTTTTGCTATTATAATTATTCGTTTGTTATGGACATTATCCTACAAAACCAGTATAAAATGAAAAATTAAATGTGCTACTAGCAGTACAAAAATAAAGGAAGCTGAACCACACAGAAGAGGAAATCAAGCTGGGACACTGTGATCAACCTGAGACAACAGTGAGAAATCACAATTTCCTTACTGATTACTGTAATATATGGAACACTCAGCACATAAGCAGATATGCTTTCTTCTTTTATTATGTTATGAATGTAAAGAATTTAGTTAGCAAATTAATAAGCTTTTAAATACCTTTACAATCTGAATACCCATGGAATCATCATCAGGATTACTTCGGTCATTGAAAGTGAAACGCATGGTTTTATCCCAGTCAATTGCTATACTCTTTAAATAGTGATCTGCCAAGGTGAGCCAAACCTTCAAAGATATACCAAAAACAATCTAAGCTCTACTTTAAATGGGTTGCATTTTACATCTGTGCAAAAATATTCTGCATATTTAATATGTTGTCCTCAATTGTATATAGCATAGAAACAAAAACTTGTTCACTTGCTTATGCTAGAATTAAGGAGGCAAAATGCACTGTGTGCCATCAGCACATGACCAGGAATCCTGAAAAACAGCTCACTTACATGTAACATATGGTACCATATTCATAGTAGACAAGTCTCTTTCCCAAACAGATTTCTGTGTAGCATTTTCAGTAACGTTAACAAATAGTATAGTTCGAAAGTTTGAAATTCAGCTGTCAGCTTATGCCATTCGAGCATGTGTCTTCTTTTTTACTGCAATTTAATCATCGCTACTATTTAAATCTAAATCCATTTTTCATAGGTAGACAGAATTCAGGGGGAGATAAGACAAATATAACATGGAAGACAAAAAAGAAAAAGGAAACCTACCCACCCATAAACAAAAAAGATATTTATCAGTCTTCCTATATTAGGCAGGCATTCAGAATTCCACAGACCGCTATCAGAAACTTGTATTGTGAAGAAATATTCATGCATTTCAGGGACTCTTCGGAATCTGGATAGTCTGATTAACTAACCACCTGATAATGATCTGTGACTTTCCCCCATAGGAATAACATTTGTACCAGCAAAGCCTAAGTATGTGAATGGCCACAATGTCCTACACAGAAAAATGCTACCTGTAACTTTTTAAGTGGTATTGTTTTCTATATCTACTTCTTTACTCTGTTTATTTTTACACGATACAGTTTAGAATTATAGAAGATATACATAACAAAAAACTATGTGCTAAATTAAAGTAAGCTTTAATTATGCTTTTCAAAGAGGAAACAGCTAGCTTCATAGCTAGGAAATATCTGTTCATAGGGAAATTTATAAGTTTATGAAATATATTAGCAGGTGATTATTTTAGTACTTGTACATTTCCAAGTAGAGATAATACAATAGTAATGTGTCTGCTGAACTTCTTAATTATCTTTCTATTGCTTCAACATAAGGAAAACCCCTTTTCTAGTCTTTTCGTTATTCATAATTCCACTACTTTTCCAAGAAGGATTTTGCTTAATTAGAAACTTCTACTGGTGCCTAGCATGTAGCATTAAATACATGTAAGTTTTCACTGCTGGGGTAAACAGCAGCTGTTTATCTCCAGTCCAGAGCTTCACATAATGCTGATCACTATGCATTTTATGAAGGATGGAGTTTTACTTACCTTTCTTCTCCACTCTTTTGGAATTCCTGTTGACAGCCTAGCCACTGCTTTGAGAGCATCATGCCACTAAAAGCAACCACCCAGACAGTGTTATATTATTCCAAGTTGGAAACACAATTCTACATACAATATTTTAATATTAGAGATGGAATATTTATCATAAACTATTTGGCCACAAAATACTTAAATACATTTGCAAAACAGAGAAGAAGAAAATGCTGTGTAATTATTCATTTATATAGGAATTGCAAAAATATACAATTGACTTTAATACTTTGAGCCTCTTTGCTGTTGAAAGAATTAATTCCCACTGAAAAAGAAAAAAAAAATCAAAATAAAAGTGGAACAAATGCAGTAGCAGCTAAGCTCTTTTGGATAATAAAATACATCCAGCTTTAATTAATTAATGCTGTTTTTAAATTATTTTTTTTCTACATACTTGGACAATTATTTAAACTTATTATTTAATAAATGCTTTTACTTTAACTATTAAGAAGCTTTGTTGTAGGACAACTTTTTCCAATGAATAAAAATCAGTTACCTGTTGAAAACCATTCTGACCTAATGATGGCTCAAGTGTAAACTTCAACTTTGTGTCCACCCCTATGCAATAAAAATAGAAAACTAATTACCAGTATACTCATTTGTGGATTGAAACTGCATTTATGGATTGGATAGCATAATATAAACCCAATATGCAAAATTAATGCAGAGATAACATACCCTAAAATATCAATATTAGTGTACAAAAATAATGTAACTTTTCAAAGTGAATTATTATTATTATTATTATGCTACTCTACTTCGAGCAAGTAATATTCTGAACTAGAAACAAATCTGGAGAATAAGTTTTAAAATGTTTAAAATAGGGATACGATGTTCTCTTCCTGTGTACACACAATACTTACACATGCAGTAAAATATGAAAGAGTCAACAGAGTTTTCCCCCTATTTCATAAACAGATCTCAATCAACAAAAGAAAGTCAGGAAACAGCTATTACATTCCTGAAAGCTCATGTCACTTGACTAAGCAGAGAGGAGATCTGATGTGTATATAGGAAGGATATTTTGACTTTTTCAACCAATTGGAACCTAGTTATTTAAGAATAACAAAACCCAACATCATCACATTTTAATCTTTTGATAGGAACAAAAGTTGCATATATTTGTGCCATGGTTCCCTACAGCTGTATTTTGAGCAACATCCAATGTTTAAGCAAATAGACTTCTATGAGTCCCGCTCCTTTATATCCCAAATGGTAGATTTTGAAAGGTACAAATACTGAGAAATGGGGGATTCATTTTGATGACCGATGTCATTCTGACAAGTTATTATCATTTTTTGTGCCTTTGAGTCAGTATTGACTATTGATGACTAACTGGACAACTCCCTGCAGTTCTTTTGGCAAGATTTTTCAGAAATGGTTTGCCCTTGCTAGGGCTGAGAGAGAGTGACTGGCCCAAGGTACCCAGCTGGCTTCGTGCCTCAGGTGGGACTCATAATATTTCTTCAGTCAATGACCAGCAAAATTTAAAAGGACAAAACAGAGTGAAACAAAGAGATACAATAATATACTATGAACTTTAATAAAATAGATCACATAATAATACTGTCCTAACAGTCAGGAATCACGCTGAGATGAGGAGCAGGTCTCTAGTGTTTATTACTGCTACATAAGACAGAATCCTAACAAACTGAAGAAGCGTGGGAAAACCCAGACAGATAAACCCCAAAAGTTAAGGCGGGTCTGATCTGTGTCTCTTTGAATGGCTGCTTAATTCCTCAGTACTACGCATGCATTTTCCCCCCTGGATAGAGGCCCCCTCCTGCTCGCCATCAGTACTCATGACAAATACAGCATTCACTCCTCTATTATCATATTGATACATTTGTTACCCAGGTAGCGTGAATCTAAAACTTTAATAAGTATAAAATAAAAAAATAAAAAATATACAGTATATCTCCTAACAATCTATTAATTACGATATTTCAATTTAAAAGCAGTATTTAAAACAAGGGTAATTAATTCTTTAGCCAGTTTTGTCTTACTTTCATTGCAGCAACATAAAATTTGGCTACTGCACACATAATGTATTGTTTTAGAACCTGAAGAAGATGGTTCATGTAAAAATTATCTTGATTCCCAGGGAATTATCTATTAGGGGCAAAATGTAGATTTACCTAATGTCCCTATAAAATTTACGATGTAATAATACAATATTATACTATATCTCTTTGCTTTTGTCTGGTGATCGTCCAGATTTTTGCAGCCCTTGAGCCTTCTTCTGCATCCCGTTGTTTTCCATAGCTGAAATATCTGAAACCATTTCAAACTTTATTAAAAGGCATACCCTTTTAATAGCATCTGTTAATTGGAAAAGGTGCTACTAGACTCCTGATTTTTTTGTCATCATAGGCTCTTCTCTTACAATGTTTCAGGCTTTGTTTCTGCCAAAACATAGCAGTCCAAAGCTAACTGACAGAACTTCTGGAATGTAATGTGTTTTGTTTCATGTTTTCTATTTTTGTACATATCCCTATTTCAAATTACACCCACATATAGAAATATTAAGTTTTTACAGAACAGTAGTCAATTATACCACTGTATATAAATTAATACAAATAGCTGCAAAGGTATAGATATGAATAGTCTATCAGGTCACTAGGAGTTAAACTTGACTTGAAGGAGATTGCCTTTATCATAGCACATTTGATACTGCATATTAACTAAGGAAGAGCTCTCCGTTATAGAATGTCGCTGTCCAAGCCAGTGGTGCTGAAATGTCATCTGACACTCCATATAAAATTATTAGATTTTTATCCCACCTTAAAAAAAAAATTAGTCAATTCAATATAGCGAACAACCCTGTGAAGTGGGTTGGGTTAGAGTGCCTGTACCAAAGTCACCCAGCCAGCTTTCATGCCTGAGAGGCCTAGAACTGCCTCCTAGTTTCTAGGCCAGCACCTTAATATAACTGTCTTATAATAAGAGTTAACAACAATTAGTCACAATATAACCTGCCCATTTAAACTGTACTTCATAATAAATGTATTAAATTTAAGATGTTTTGATTACCACTCAAACCAATTTTTGGGCATTTGTGTTCACAGTATCAGATGTCCCCATCTTCATAATTTCCATCAGAGAGATTTAGAAAATTTATGGTTAGAGTTCAACTGTTATTAGTATGTTTATTTGAAAGATTTGCAGCATATCAAAGTAGTTAATAGTGTCTGTGATTCTTGCTATAATTTTACATCCTTAATGTCTTAATTTTTTCAAAATATTTTAACAATTGCTACATGCAATAAAATCTGATCAGGAATGTTGTAAGCAGTTATTTTGCCAAGATATTCAGATTAGATTAGATTAGTCTAGATTAAAGATAGGTAACAATCTAATTGGTTACAAGTTTTGCCACTATGGAGCTATGTACTATTACAAGATCACTGTTAGCAAATGAAAAGATATACAAATAAATTCATAGATCAATGATATCCTTTTAATTACCAACTTGATTTGTAAATAGACTATGTATTCAACTAGATCCAAGAAAACAAACTAACTCAAACCTATCAATCCTTCAATAAAGTATAATAAAAGAAAGCTGAATATGAAAACAGTATCTCTAGAGTAGTACACTACAATGAGGCTATTACTCAGGTTGCTTGTATTTGGTGCATGAGTTTGCATCTTATTTATTTTTATTTATCAAATTTATCACCACCCATTTCCCCCACAAGGAGGGACTCTGGACAGTTCACAATAAAATTTTGTTTTCCATGCTTTCTACTTTCCACAAATATTTTCAGCAAGACAATGGGTTTGTTTTCTGATGATTTAATGTATGAACATTTTTTCCAACAGCTATGTGCCAAAGGTTCTTGAATGACCTTGTATATCTAAGCTACTTTCCAAATGTGCATTTATTCTTATTATAAAAATCTGTTTCCTAAAATATTGTACGGCCATAAGTCTTTCCTGTGTTTAAATTGCAAATTAGGCTCTATTTACACTGATGCTTTATTTTGTTTTATTTATGGTTATGCACATAAAACACAAATACAAAACTTAAAAGTATACAACAAGCCAGGCCTAATAATGAAAAGAAGGTACCAACTGACTTCCACAAGCTACAGCTATTGTAAGAACTTGGCAACTTTTTTTTGTGATTGCCCATGTTTGATCTTGTGGAAGGAAGTCTGTAACCTCTTGGTCAGAAATCTGTTGTCAGAAAAGTTAATAGTCTTTCTGAGTACCAGAAGCCAAGAGTGATGCAGGTTTTTAACAGTGCATGAGTTACTAACTCAACCTCCGTGTCTGAACACACAAAAGTGCACTTATAATATGGGATACTAGTATATCTACCTATTGTCATCATAGTGGATAGTCCACCAATTTGAGCCAAGATGAAAAACCTCCTACAAGGAATAGGTAAGTTGTTATAACCAAGTATTTAGGTACTGTCTGGGGTGTGAAACTGCAATTGCACCATTATGGAAGTGAGTAACATTAGCCAATCTAAAGCTCAAATCCTATGGTCAAGGCCTTACTGATGCTTGTCAAGTGGCTGCTAGACAGAAGACCTCTCCAAGTACTTGTTTTTTGAAAGCCTCCATGAAGAGTCTTGCCTAGAACCTTCATTTTTATTCATTTATTTTCTGCATTAAAGATTTTCTTTATCCATAACAACTGCCAATTAAAGGGAGAATCTGAACTCTCAAAAGTTGTATTCTTTTATATTTTATGCTGCTAGTGTTTTTTTATTCTCCTTTGCTGGAAGGAAATTTTAATGTCCCATACTAGGCAATATTGTATGTTGCGTTTTAATACTGAATGTTATCCTCGGAGTGACTCAGAGAATACATATTGATAGCCCCGCCGCCATTTCTGGAAATCGGTCGCCGCTCCCTGTCCGAGGCGCAATAAACTGCCCTTTCCGCTGCTTAAGGCTGCAGCGACCATCAAGACGCTGCTGCTCCTCCACCACCATCAGCGCTTCCCTGGCCAAGCACGCGCAGCGTTCCGAAGCAATTCACCCCACTTCGGCCTGGCCGATCACCGGGGAGCTGCTGAAAGTGCAGCGAGGGTGACTCCGGGCTTTTCCCTTCCTCCGTCCGCAATAGTCCCCTCCGCCCTGGGATGAGCATAGGCAATTACATCTTGACGCGGTTAAACCTTGGAGAGAGCCAAACATGCCCCCGGCGGCCAAGGAAGCGCCCCTTCTCCGACAAAGACAGGAAAACGGGAGAGCGCGGCCCAGACGGCCTGCGGCAGCCCTTACCCGGCTCCAAGGTGCACAGAAGGCGAGGCGCAGTTCGGGATATGCAGCTCCTCTTCTTCAAGACGTTGCTCAGGATGGTGCTCACGCCACCGCCGCCGGTGCTTTGCCGCTTTAAACACCTTCCCCCTCGCCTCAGGGAGCTCGTCAGTCTGTCTTGCCTCATGGGGGACCACAAGCAGGAGCCAAGCGCACCGTCACTTGTTTTCCGGGGCCAGCGGTCGCGCCAGCTTCCCTCAGGTGCAGCCGGCACCCGCGACTAGTGACGTAATCCGGGCCTTCGGCGTTTCTAATTCAGCAAGGCTCGAGCTCGGGGATGAGAAGCGATGGCGGCGGGGGGAGCCGGCGGCTGAGGGCGGAGAGAATTAAAGCAGCGAGAGCGCGGCTTTGGGGAGGCGGCGGGCTGCCTCTTAGCTGGAGGGACCTCTGCAGTGCAGAGGAGAGGAAAGCGAGTCGGGGCGCGGCGCAACCCGGCAAAGAGGGAGAAAAAGGGCCGCTCCCGCCCACCATCACAGCATCACTGACAGAAAAGCCAGGCAGCGCTTCCTTCGCCGCCGCCACCTGTCAGCAAGCGGAGCTTGAGTTAAAAATAAACTGGCTCGACGTAAATGTCAACAGCAACGCTACAATTTCAAGACCTGGCACCAACAGCAGAAAACGCAACTGCCGTCTGGAGGAGCTCTCCCGGCTTGCTGTCCATTAACAATAAAAATACATTTGCAGAAAACTACCACCATTACAATCGGAAATCCGCCTCTACTGCCATAACCATCATTCGCGCATTCTTTTATGTGCGGGAGGTAACACCCTTTAATACAGACGGGGTGGGGGAGGGAACGGGCTTGGATTTCAGACTAATATTTTAGTAGGCGGCAATATCAATATTTAGAGAGAGGCTGAAATACGTTATTTAGTTATAAGCCAAATCTGCAGAAAAGTAAAACAAAAAACCCTCTCCATGCATCCTTTTTCTTTAAGGGTTTAGGAGAAAATGGTGATTTATATTTCATCAAAAATCTATCTGCATTATTATATTATTTATGCAACATATCACGTGCTTTGCATATCAACTTGATATGTTTATATGTAAGAAGAATTACATATTGAAGAAGTAAGAATTACATATAGAGGTAGTTTATTTACTACCCCCAAAAAAGTTTTCCAAGTTTTCATACTTGGAAGTAACTAAAGATAAACTAGGGGACCTCCATAACTATTTTATCCTGTCTATTGCTGGTATGATCCCTATTATGTCAAGTTGCAAATTGCAACCTATTTGCGTATTTCAAACTATCAGTGAAGCCTAGAAAACTTACAAATCATCAATTCCTGCATCTGATGTATAAAAATTCAACCTTAAATCCTTTGGTATGATACCAATCATCCACAAGGACTGCATCATAAAAAGTATGTTACAGTTCCACCTTTGTGAAGCAATTGAACTGTAATTGCCTGTGTTTGTGTATAAAACCCAATATACTAAATACAAGTTATGGAAATTTTAAAAAGAACTATGTTGCTTCCAATTGTGATTACTTCCAGATACAAGTCAGCTCTGGTACTTGCACAAATTGGCAGTTAAACTCACAACTCCAAGACGCTTTTCTCTTCATTCATAGTCTAAACCCAATTCATATATTAACATGGACACTATTCAAAATGTTCCTTAAAAACACTATAAATGTTCAAAACATTTGAGGTTGCAAGCAGAGTTGTACAGGAAGCTGCTCAATGTATGCTGAAAATTGCCATCGATGCAATAATAAAACACTGTTTTGTTAAGAATACAATGGCAACAGTTACATGTAAATCAGATTTAGAAGTTACCTTGATGAAAGGAAACAGCTTGGACATTTTGGGTAAAATTGTACTTCTGAACATATATGTCCATCAACAGTTGGTGTAGTGTTTGTTTAGCTAAAGACACCACAATTTGGGAGGGGAGGGAGTGTGGAACCTTTTCAATAAAGGAAATTTGTTTGACCAATTCTTAAAACAACAGTCATGTGTGAGTAGGCTGCCACAGAAATTGAAATTATAAACAAATAAATGTCTACTGAGCGTGCCAATTACTCCCAGATGTAATTTGTGTTTTCCCATTTACTTTTTTTCCTAGCTACTTCTTCCACTGTCTTCTCTGTCACAGGGGAAAAAAAAAATTCTTTGGAATAACAGAGTAAGGAGCCATCAGTCTGAAGGCACCCCTCCCAGGAAAGAAAAGAAACTGTATGTAAGATAGAACATCACTGCCCTTCTTTGCATATAACTTTAACACATTTGCAATGTGTATCATGTCCTAATGATGATCCCATGTTTTTTTTTCAGATAATTATACTCAGCAGTTGATTACTAACTGCATTTTAAAATCTTGCTGACCAACTGAATCAGTCCCAACAGCTCTGTCAAATGCAAAGATATATAACAGCCAGGTCTAACAAAAGAAAGTGCTGCAGAATGTCTACAAAAGATAAACCTTCTAGGTAAACTCAGATTATTTTTCAATGTATCAATAGCAATAGCTCAAGAATTCACCACATCTTTATCCTTGAATTGCTCTGTACTACCAGACTTAGTCTTAAGTATTAAGAACTTCACATTTGTAAACTATTTACAAAATAGGAAACAAGATGACCCCAAGAAACCTTAAGGTGAATTCAACACCATGACAAAGAGGCATGATCCAGTGACAAAGTTTGCAAATTACATCATTAGTGTATTAAGGTAGAACTGAGCAAAACCAGTCAGTTTAAGACCATACTGAATCAATGGACAAAAGATCTGCAATATTGTAAGCCCTGTTTCTGTGTTAGTATTGACATTCTTAAATAAGATGCATTGGTACAAAGTATGTCTACCTCCCAAATATCCTAAATTTTGCAATAGAACAGAATGGGTAAAACAAGGGAAATACAAATTAACTCAAATGCACTTAACTGCATTCAATAAAATCAAAATCTTAAACTGACATCCACCGTTAAGCCAACATCAGTACCAACTCTGAGAGAAAACCATTTTGCAATCAAGATGGCATCACCAAAGTTTACTCCAATTCTTTAACAACCAAGTTGTATACCCCATATAGAACTTTCACACATGACACAAGCTCCTTTGGCAGACCTTAAGAACACAGCAGAGACAAAGGAGGAAAGTACAATACTATGTAATAATATGACTGATTTCCACTCCATAATGCAACAAGTTTCATGTCAAAGCAAATATAACACATATATACACTCAAATATGTCTCTTACTGTTAGCAGAGGAGTAGTTATCAATGCTAATTCTAAAGTATAGGACAATGAGGACTTGTAGGATTGTATTATATAGAGAGCAGCTATACAGGTGTCAAATAGCCATGTTGTTAACTATTGCTGGCTTCAGTAGATGGCTCCTCCAAACTGATCTTGTCTAGGCTCATAACCTAAGAGGATCAGGCCTGGATTTTACTTAGAAAGGAGATCCCCCAAGAATCTCAGGGCTGTAAGAAATGGCACAAAGCAATCACAAACCACTGCTGTTGCTAAAAAAATCTGCATGGATAGGTCTATGAAGACACGGTAATTTCAACTGTACTAGGATACATTTTTTTACTGTGGGTCTGCTAAATTAGATCAGCATTTCGCAAAACTCAGGAAGCTCTATAAGTTGCAGTTTAAAGTTGCAGCATATATCAGTATATGCTGATGCTAACAGCTTTCCTTGTGCTCTATATCTTCACAGTAAAGACACTGCTTTTGTTTCACTAAGAAGTCTGCAATTTTCTGAAATAAGCATTCAGTGTATTATTCACAGAAGTCATGATTGATGATTATTACCGTCAAAGTGATGTTGTCTCTTAATCACCATATAGTCTCCAAGACAATCTGTCCCCAACCTACTCCTTTCAAGTCTTCAGATCAGTGCTATAATTGAGTCCATCTACCTTGCTGCTGGTCAGTTTCTTCTTCTCTTTCTTTCTACCTTTCCCAGCATTATAGCCTTCTCAAGAGAATTTCATATTTGCATAATCTCTCCAAAGTATGAAATTTGAGCCTGGTCCTTTGTATCTCTCATGAGAAATCTGATTTGTTCAATGATCCATTGTTTGTTTTCTTGTCTGTCCACGATAATCTCAGGAGTCTTCTCCAGCACCAACATCCAAAAGTGTTAATAGTCTTTTTATCCCACTTCTTCAAAGTCCAACTTTTGTTCTCATGATTATCTTTTAGGTATAGACACATCCCAGTATCTGAATATATTTTCCAAAACCTTCATTGCTACTTTTCCAAATGCTAGTCTGTGGTATAATCCTTAACTGCTGGTTCTTTTACTACTGATAGTCAATCCTAAAAGGCAAAAGCTATCTACCGCTTCAATATCTTAATTGTTAATTCTAAGGCTGTTTGTTGTACCTCTTTAGTTTCGTCTTCTTTATATTTAACCATAGTTCCATTTTCTCACTGTGCTCCTTGACTGTCATTACTACAGCTTGCATAGCCTTCGCATTTTCAGCTATCAGAGAAATGTAATCAGCATAGTGTATGAGTTTCTTCTTCTAGTTTTAAAATCATGCTCACCTACTTCCAATACAGCTTCCTTCAATATATACTTAGCATATAGGTTGAATAAATAAAGAGACAGTTCATATGTTTGTCTCACTCCTTTGCCAACCTGGAATCAGTCTGTTTTGCCATGTTCCATCCAGACTGTGGCTTCCTGACCGGTATATAGGTTTCACACAAGGATAATGAGATGTTCTGGGATTCCCATTTTTCTAAGTATATTCCACAATTTCACACAACTGATACAATCGAAGTCCTTTTCACAATCAATAAAGTACATATTTACTTCCTTATACTATTCTTTGGCTTTATCAATTATTCACCATGCATCAGCAATAATGTCTTCTAGTTTATTATTGTTTATTTCAGCACGTTCCTCATGCTTCAGAGACAATGATATTGCATTTACATTAAATAATTTACATACAGCACAAAGAAGGATGTGTCCTTGTATAATGTGCTGTCTGCCAGCTTTTTATTTGCTGCTAACTTGGAAATATATTTGTATTTTCCCAAGCACCTCACTGGTATACAATTGTCCTTGTACAGCAGCTATGTTCAGCTATGGACACCCACATTTATTCCTGAAACTTTATTTCCCACCCTTGTAAGTACAGTATGCCAGTTGTTTTCTTAGTATGAGATAGGTAAAGGTAAAGGTTTCCCTTGACATTAAGTCCAGTCATGTCCGACTCTAGGGGGCGGTGCTCATCTCCATTTCAAAGCCGAAGAGCCAGCATTTGTCCGTAGACACTTCCGTGGTCATGTGGCCGGCATGACTACACGAAATGCCATTACCTGCCTGCCAAAGCGGTACCTATTAATCTACTCACATTTGCATGTTTTCAAACTGCTAGGTTGGCAGGAGCTGGGACTAGCAACGGGAGCTCACCCTGTCATGCGGATTCGAACCACCGACCTTCCGATCGGCAAGCTCAGCAGCTCAGCGGTTTAACCCGCAGTGCCATCGCGTCCCTAGCATGAGATAAGTTGTATGTAAATAGATTTGAGATGAGAACAAGACTGCTGCAATAGCCTGAATGGATTTCTGGAGCTCCCACTTGAGGAAAAAGATGAAGGATAAAAGTTGTAAGTATTACCAGCATTCTTTGCTTCTCAGCTTTTCAACTCCACTGTTATGCTAACAATATTGTTCAATAGGAAATGCTTTTGTTGTTGTTTATTCGTTTAGTCGCTTCCGACTCTTCGTGACTTCATGGACCAGCCCACGCCAGAGCTTCCTGTCGGTTGTCAACACCCCCAGCTCCCCCAGGGACGAGTCCGTCACCTCTAGAATATCATCCATCCATCTTGCCCTTGGTCGGCCCCTCTTCCTTTTGCCTTCCACTCTCCCTAGCATCAGCATCTTCTCCAGGGTGTCCTGTCTTCTCATTATGTGGCCAAAGTATTTCAGTTTTGCCTTTAATATCATTCCCTCAAGTGAGCAGTCTGGCTTTATTTCCTGGAGGATGGACTGGTTGGATCTTCTTGCAGTCCAAGGCACTCTCAGAATTTTCCTCCAACACCACAGTTCAAAAGCATCGATCTTCCTTCGCTCAGCCTTCCTTATGGTCCAGCTCTCGCAGCCATATGTTACTACAGGGAACACCATTGCTTTAACTATGCGGGCCTTTGTTGTCAGTGTGATGTCTCTGCTCTTAACTATTTTATCGAGATTTGTCATTGCTCTTCTTCCAAGGATTAAGCGTCTTCTGATTTCCTGACTGCAGTCAGCATCTGCAGTAATCTTTGCACCTAGGAATACAAAGTCTTTCACTGCTTCTACATTTTCTCCCTCTATTTGCCAGTTATCAATCAAGCTGGTTGCCATAATCTTGGTTTTTTTGAGGTTTAGCTGCAAACCAGCTTTTGCACTTTCTTCTTTCACCTTCATCATAAGGCTCCTCAGTTCCTCTTCACTTTCAGCCATCAAGGTGGTATCATCTGCATATCTGAGATTGTTAATGTTTCTTCCAGAGATTTTAACTCCAGCCTTGGATTCCTCAAGGCCAGCTTGTCGCATGATGTGTTCTGCATACAAGTTGAATAGGTAGGGTGAGAGTATACAGCCCTGCCGTACTCCTTTCCCAATCTTAAACCAGTCTGTTGTTCCGTGGTCTGTTCTTACTGTTGCTACTTGGTCGTTATACAGATTCTTCAGGAGGCATACAAGATGACTTGGTATCCCCATACCACTAAGAACTTGCCACAATTTGTTATGGTCCACACAGTCAAAGGCTTTAGAATAGTCAATAAAACAGAAATAGATGTTTTTCTGAAACTCCCTGGCTTTTTCCATTATCCAGCGGATATTGGCAATTTGGTCCCTAGTTCCTCTGCCTTTTCTAAACCCAGCTTGTACATCTGGCAATTCTCGCTCCATGAACTGCTGAAGTCTACCTTGCAGGATCTTGAGCATTACCTTACTGGCATGTGAAATGAGTGCCACTGTTCGATAGTTTGAACATTCTTTAGTGTTTCCCTTTTTTGGTATGGGGATATAAGTTGATTTTTTCCAGTCTGATGGCCATTCTTGTGTTTTCCAAATTTGCTGGCATATAGCATGCATTACCTTGACAGCATCATCTTGCAAGATTTTGAACAGTTCAGCTGGGATGCCGTCGTCTCCTGTTGCCTTGTTATTAGCAATGCTTCTTAAGGCCCACTCAACCTCACTCTTCAGGATGTCTGGCTCTAGCTCACCGACCACACCGTCAAAGCTATCCCCAATATTGTTATCCTTCCTATACAGGTTTTCTGTATATTCTTGCCACCTTTTCTTGATCTCTTCTTCTTCTGTTAGGTCCTTGCCATCTTTGTTTTTGATCATACCCATTTTTGCCTGGAATTTACCTCCAATGTTTCTAATTTTCTGGAAGAGGTCTCTTGTCCTTCCTATTCTATTCTCTTCTTCCACTTCCACGCATTGCTTGTTTAAAAATAATTCCTTATCTCTTCTGGCTAACCTCTGGAATTTTGCATTTAATTGGGCATATCTCCCCCTATCACTGTTGCCTTTTGCTTTCCTTCTTTCTTGGGCTACTTCTAGTGTCTCAGCAGACAGCCATTTTGCCTTCTTGGTTTTCTCTTTCTTTGGGATGTATTTTGTTGCCGCCTCCTGAACAATGCTGCCAACTTCTGTCCATAGTTCTTCCGGGACCCTATCTACTAAGTCCAGTCCCTTAAATCTATTCTTCACCTCCACTGCATATTCCTTAGGAATATTAGTGAGCTCATATCTAGCTGATCTGTGGGTCTTCCCTAATCTCTTTAGTCTGATCCTAAATTGTGCAATAAGAAGTTCGTGATCTGAACTACAGTCAGCTCCAGGCCTTGTTTTTACCGACTGTACAGATCTCCGCCACCTTTGGCTGCAAAGGATGTAATCAATCTGATTTCGGTGTTGTCCATCTGGTGAAGTCCATGTATAAAGCCGTCTCTTAGGTTGTTGGAAGAGAGTGTTTGTTATGCAGAGTGAATTGTCTTGGCAAAATTCTATCAGCCTGTGTCCTGCTTCGTTTTGTTCTCCCAGGCCATACTTACCTGTAATTCGAGGTGTCATTTGACTGCCCACCTTAGCATTCCAGTCTCCTGTGATGAAAATAACATCTCTTTTAGGCGTGTTGTCCAGTAGGTGCTGCAGATCCTCATAGAACCGCTCTACTTCAGCTTCTTCAGCATTTGTGGTTGGGGCGTATATTTGGATCACTGTGATGTTAGATGGCTTGCCCTGAATTCGAATTGAGATCATTCTGTCATTTTTTGGGTTGTATCCAAGCACTGCTTTAGCCACTTTACTATTAATTATGAAGGCTACTCCATTTCTTCTGTGGTCCTCTTGTCCGCAGTAGTAGATCTGGTGGTCATTTGATGTGAAGTGGCCCATTCCAGTCCATTTCAGTTCACTGATGCCCAGAATGTCTATCTTTAATCTTGACATCTCACCAATAACCACATCCAATTTGCCCTGGCTCATAGATCTTACATTCCAGGTTCCGATGGTGTGTTGATCCTTAGAACATCGGATTCGCCGTTCACCACCAGCACCGTCGGCCGCTAGCTGTCCTTTCGGCTTTGAGCTAGCTGCGTCATCACGTCTGGGGCTAGTTGAGCTCATCCTCTGTTCCTCCCCAGTAGCATTTTGACCATCTTCCGACCTGGGGGTCTCATCTTCCGATGGTATACCGACATATCTCTGGTTGTACTGATCCATTTAGTTTTCACGGCAAGAATACTGAGGTGGGTTGCCATTACCTTCCCCAGGGATCGCATTTAGTCTGACCTCTCTGTCATGACCTTCCCGTCTTGGGTGGCCCTTCACGGTTTAGCTCATGGCATCATTGAGGTGCTCAAGCTCCAGCACCACGACAAGGTAACGATCCTTTGCTGA
This sequence comes from Candoia aspera, assembly GCF_035149785.1. NCBI lineage: Eukaryota > Metazoa > Chordata > Lepidosauria > Squamata > Candoiidae > Candoia > Candoia aspera. Next base: position 47,781,601 of record NC_086159.1, read on the forward strand.
AGAGGAAATGCTTGCAAACATAAAATAACAACATAGTTCTCTGGGAACTTTTTTGCAAACTCCACAAAAATTAAAGAAATCAACTAAACATTGCTGACTGTAGATGAAAAAGAACAGAAAACAAAATACAGGTTTTGTGGTTTCTCCAAATTTCTATTTTAAATAAAATTTGAATATCAACATTCGAACTGTTCGCTAAAAAGACTTGTAAACAAACATACTTTTATCTAAAAATATTTACTACTAGTAGAACTTATTTCTCTTGATTTCCAAGCAAATGCAGTAGCCTGGTAACACTGGTTTCTTCCATAGACAGAGACCATTTATGGTGGTGACCTGAACAGAATTTGCCATTGAAAAAAATATTACAGAATAGTAATTATAAGCTTGGATAAAATGGGGTTCAATTAATCAGCTGGTTTATTAGCTGACTTTGGCCAGCCACCAACTGATGGTCTAAATTAGAAGGTAATTGTGAAGATGAAATGGAAGGGCAGGAGGAAAAGCAGGGTACAAATGAAATAAATACATAAACAATCTTCTTCTATCAGAGCTGCTGAATCAATAAAAGGGCACTGCCATCAGTAGTATGAGAAATTCTGGGAAGGCTGGGAAAGTAATGGAAGAAATGTTGGGCATAAACAAGAGATAAGAGTTCATTAGTGAATGGATGAGCTGTCCAGACTGCATAAAGCCTGACCAGAAGAGATTCCAACTGTTCAAAGAGACTCTGCCTTAATGAACTCACTAATAAACAGGGACTGGAAATTCTATGACTGTTTCCACGATTCTGTATCTTACCCGTAATCCTGACATTAAACACAACTTAAGGAAGTCTGTAATTCTTGTTTCTTTGTTTGTTTCTTGGTCCTTGTCAAGAGGCTTGACTAGGAGAAAGGACTGAATGAAATTGAATGAAATGAAATGAAAGGCTGAGGAAATTACTGTACTTCCCCCTGCAGAGCTGCTAGCTACTAGGAGGGCACCTTAAACAGAAGCCAACTACACCATTTACATTTTGATTCTACAATGCACATGCTACTGTAATATAACATTTAGCAGTCTGATAGTTATGCCTAAAATACACCAGTCCAAATTGCATACTTATATGCAATATGAACTGGTGTATTTTATAATAATAATATGCTTGATCCATGAGGCTAGTTCTTTAGCATTAGATCATCCCAGAGTCTTTTTAAGGCTATGAAAAACACAGTATATCGCTTGAAACAGAAGTGGAAGGGGCTCTTGAGAACACCGAGTCCAAACCCTGTTCAGTGCAGGAAACCAGATGTTATGTAAATATATTGAGAGCTCTTCCACCGGAGTCAAATTCCTTGTATGTCCAATCATACTTGGCCAATAAACTATTCTATCTATCTATCTATACCCCAGATAGATGGCTGTCTAATCTCCAAATGAACATACCAGTGAAGGGAAGACTGCCATCTTTCTGAGCCATAGGTTCTATTGTGAAACTATTGTCAAAATTCAGTTGAAACCTGCCTTCCTTTAACTTAATCCACTATTCAGCATCCTTTATTATGGTGTGTGACAGAATAGTTCTTGAAGACTACTATCATATCCTCCTTCAATCTTCTCAAGGCAAAAATATATCCTCCACTCTCTCCTTATAGAACTTTGTGCATTCTTGTTGCCCTACTCTGGATTTGTAAATTCTCTGAGTGCTTCCTGAAAGTGTGATGGACGCAATATATGAGGTAGGGTCTCACATACATAGAATGAAATGGAATGATTACATCCTGTAATTTGGAAACTATATTTCTCTTGATGCAACTACAATTGCAAATGCCTTTTTTGCAGCCACTTTGCAAACTGAATATGAATCAGCAAGAGCAAACAAGTACTATTCCAAAGTCTTTTTCCACAGATATTACTGACAAGCCAGGTCTTCCCCAGTCTATACATGCATGTTTGATTTCTGTTCTCTAAGTGAAGTACTTTGCATATCTGTGGTTCATATGGCAAACAGAACCAAGACCAAATGAGTTACATTATGACTTTGTGATGTGTGAACCCAGTCTGTGATTTCTGCTACCACAATTTTAAATTCTAACACACAGAGTCCCCGTTCAGTGACCACTCGTTCAGCAACATTTCGAGTTATGATGGTACTGAACAAGGAGACTTACAACTGGTCCTTGTAGTTATGACTGTCACAGCGTCCCTGCGGTCACATGATCACAATTTGGGCACTTGGCAACTGGCTTGCAATTTTGTCGCAGCATCCTGTAGTCACATGATTGTCATCTGCAGCCTTCACTGCTGGCTTCCAACAAGCAAAGTCAGTGGGGAAGCTAGCAGGAGGTCACAAATGGCTATCACGTGACTTCGTGCCTAATGACTGCAACTGGAACTGCCACTGTAAGTTTGCGTGGTCACATGACATCAAGTGTTATGACGTTACTTAATGACAGAATTCCTGGTCCAATTACCATTGTTAACTGAAGACTACCTTAGCAATTGTTCTTTGTTATAAAGAGTGTAGGCATAATAATTTTGTTTATCTCCATCTCACATAGTTGATACTCTCTTTCTAGGGCCTATGGATAGAACATACATAGATTAACCCTATCTTCTTGAAGGCTGATGCTCCCACAGACGATGGCCTACAAAGGAAAGTTTAAATAAACTAGCCAACCTTCTCTTTTGACAATGCTGAACTAAAAAAGTGGGTTCATAATATCTCAATGTAAACTTTGCCCTTTAGTATTTGTGTTCTGACGTCACATGCAAGCATATGAGACAGCGCTTGTGTTGTGACGTTGTAGCTCACATTTCATCATTTTGAGGAAATCTTGGCTTGCTGCCGATGCCCCTGATTCTATAGGAGATTCTTTCTATCATCTTTATTTCTCTGTTCTTTGACAGTAAGGATAAAGGCTGTGGGATCCTTAGCTATGCACATGCTGAGGTCAAGGAACAGGACACCAAGTAAAAGTATCTCCCTAGAAGATAAGTGGTGGCAACAATAACTACCAAGCTGCATACCAGGGCAGGAAGGCAAGGCCATCATAGATAAAATTCAGGGGACTTTAGGAAGAAGAGAGTTGAGACTTTCTACCTTTTATCTTTTGGGCTCAGCCCTGCTGCTTCACATGGGCTGACAGTGAGTGATACATGTTTATAAAGATTAGCAAAGATTTGGGTTTATAAATGTAGCTGAAAGTCAATTCTGCTTGCATAATTTATTTCCTGCTTGTAAGAAAGTTGCTATTGTATGCACACATTTATCAGAACTGATACTGCACATTTTCAGAACTGATGCTGCACAGGAAATCATGCAAAAGTACCACTGCCAGGCTAATAGATTTTTACTTGCAGTGTAACTATTTTGCCAAAGTAGAAAAGCCTAGCGATGCTTACTCTACATCTCTGAAGTATTATACAAACTTATATTCCTACTATCTGAGGTTTAGCCTGCAGTTCTATGCGTGCTTTCTTGAAATAACCTTTTGTTAATACGGAAGGTTTTGTGGTTCTTATTTCCAAGTAACCATGTTTTAGCATTATGCTGTACAAATTCTAAGCAGCTACTTCAATCAAATAGGAGAAGCTTCTCTTCTCTCACCCTTCAGGATCAGGACTGGAAGACCATTAAAAAGTCTACTTTTAACATGGCTAATTGAGTTAATTGCATGCACCAGTTCATTTTAGCGCGGTGTTCATGCTAGTTCATGTACTGTACCTGTGGATAGCACACTGCCATGCTGCATGTTAATGAAAAAGATACAAGACAAAGAAAGTTAGCTTTAAAACATTTATGAGAATAACCTGTGTGACATTGTATATACAACACTGCTGTAGCAGAACTTGTAAGCATGATCAGGGATATTTTCAAATAAATTGTTTATAAATGTTTATAACGTTTAAGGAATTATAATGGCAACCTTGTCATCTTAACTTTTCACTGGACACCAAATCTGATGTTCAAGTATTAAGGGGAAAAAATGAGGGTATGTGCAATTAATAGCTTGGTTTCTTTGTTGCTTTTAACAGTTTATGATGTTAAATGGCTCAACAATATTGCTGTATATGAATTTGTTATTGCTTTGCCATTTTATATTCCTAGATAAATATTTATGTATTACACTGTAAAATATATTGATAATTAAATACTGAAAGTCAGATTATATTCTTTTTTCCTTGAAATCACATTGACATTCAGTGGATTTACGCCCTGGAAAGTATGTTCTGCATGGAGCTTGAACTCTCGCAATATAAAATGCAGGTCTGTATTATACAAATTGAAAACTATAAATGTCCTCCGCAAATATTTTATACAATCAGCTTTTAGCTCTAAAATAAATACTACTACATGAAAAGCAGTTTCTTTACAAATAATATACTGCAATCCTATATGATAAATCCTTAGAAAGTTCAATTCAAAATATGACTTTCTTATCCATATTACTAATACAGAATGTTTATAGAAATAAATATTTTTTTCCTTGTGCTAAAAAGCATTTTGAAAATGTAGCAACAGCATAATAATATTTGGAATATAACATTTCTGGATTAACATAGTACTTACGCCTTTTGGGGGAAACTGCCTGCAAACAGGCTGTTACAATATCACAGTTCTTCTGCACTTTATGTAAAAGTCTGTCCTTTTGTTTCAGAAGGCGAAGCAGTTTTGCTGACTGAACACAAACTCTATAATTCAACTCCCGTATTACAGTTGTCAATTCACTAATATCTGTCAAGAAAAGAAAAAAGAAAATAGGGCCAAAGGCTGCAATCTGTAACTTGAAAATCTATTTCCCTCTTTGATAATCAGCATAGTTTTCTTCAAAAAGGTCTTATCATAACTACTGTAGATACCCTTGGGGAAATTCTTAGCATGATTGTAAAGTAATATATACTATGAAGTCTTAAGAAAGAATACTGTATAAAAATGATAGGTATCAATTTTATTATTATTTAGGATCACTCTTGTGTTAAAACAATATACAGTATTAGAATTTAGAACCAACTGTTCAAACAGTAAAATAAAAAATGCAATCAATAACTGAAACCATATGTTCTACAGCTTTGAACATATTCTTTAGCTTGAGACGTATGTGTTTCATTTTTGAATTATTACTCAGTGTTATATATCTCCTTAAGAAGGAAACTATAGAAATACTAAACTATTTGCTGAGTTTAACTGAAGCCACAGGAAATAAATAAGCCTATTTATTATTGGCATATGATAACATTTTTAGAGAATCTGAATTTTATCAATACTTCTTTAACTATTAATTTTTAAATAGTTTAAAATGTTTAAAATATTCATCAGCATGATAAATTTTAGCACAATTATAAGTATGGAATTCAATTACTTTTACTCCAAGGTGGGTATGCATAGAATTGTAATCTTAGTTTACTGGATCATTTTGATTTTACTATAGGCTGAATTTGAAATTTTCAAATATAACATTCTCATTTTTAGTTTTCTTTAGAAATCAACATCATATGGAATCAAAATAATTTGTAGCAATGTTAATTCACCAGAAGGTTTAGAAGCTACATGTAACAAAATACAATATATAATGCATTGTGATACTTTTTACAGAATTCTACTTTACTAATTAAACAGAAGGCTGTACTTGAAACCATGTTTTAAAATCTACCATGTACTCATGAGATACCCTCTAGTGGACAAAAGCATGCATCAGACTGATTTTTAAATCAGCAGATGGTGACTGTTCATGAAACTAGCTAAAACAAACAAGAGGTTTTATCTCTAATAAGTAATTGCAGTTAATAGCTATACTAAATCAAATTAATCATTCATTGATTAACAAAACCCAAAATATCACAATGCAGTAGCAACACACACAGCAAAAATCTAACAGAAAAAAAGGATGTTTTCTGCACCTAACAGGCCAATATGATATTAACAAAAATTGTAGCACAAACTTTACAGAAAAGATGCTTTAAAGCAGTGTTTCTCAACCTTGGCAACTTTAAGAGGTGTGGACTTCAATTCCCAGAATTCCCCAGCCAGCTTTTTCTGGTAGTTGAAGTCCATACCTCTTGAAGTTGCCAAGGTCAAGAAACACTTCTTTAAAGGTTCAGTACTAGTTATACTCTAATGAAATATGTTAACTAACAAAATGTTAACAGCAGAGCATTGCTTTTAGACAGCTTTCTATGCAACTGGAATTGACTGACTCCAGTCTGAGGGAGAATTTCAGATCCTTAGGGAAATCTGAGTGATCACACACATTTCTATCAGGAGAATGATAATTCCTATCCTTTATACAGGGCCTTTTCAGTGTTCAAGCTGTTTCACATGGGCCATCCGTGTAATAACCCTGTCAAGATCACCATGTCACTGTTGCAGAAGGGGGAGAGAACAGTGGCTTGCTTAATGTATTTAAATATTTGAATCATCATCTTCATCTAAAAAGACTATCTGCCCAGAACTTATAATAAAAAATCCAACACAGAAGGAAACAATAATTGAGAGAAAGAAAAAAAACAAGAAAATCCAGGTACCAATTCTTAAAGGACACAGCTTAGGTGAAATGTATACTAGGGACTTCCTGATTTGCACTAATACTCAGCTTGAATGCTAAATTTTATTGGCTGTACTCCATTCATTTAATTCCACTCCTTTTTGGGGATGAGGGATGGGTGTTTATACATGCAGGATAATAATGCTTTTTGCAAAACTTAGAAACTAATCAGTTTTCAAGAAAGCAATTTGGATGATGGGAGGGGCAGAGATATGGGAAAAACTTTTATTAGTCCATGTTGAGTCTTCTTTCATCCCACCTTTACGGGGGTAGGGGCAATCTCTGCTTAACTGAGAGAAATTGGGGCACACAAATAGTTTTCAAAGCCTATCAGAAAACTGAAATAATGTAAGGAACAAGAAAGGAAAATCTTCCCTTGAACACCATATGCCTCAATTAACTGAAACACTTCAAAGAAGAGGATAAGAGCAGATAAAGAAGCAGGAATCAGTAAGGTTTAAACTGCACCCTCATTTTTGTAATCAAGACATTAGACCCTGCTACTGTGTTTATTGCCTTTTATCTCAGATCCAGTTCTTACAGCCTGGCCATAAACTCACATCCAGGGCTGGCCCTTTACCTATATCTTAGTGGGGCTGTGTGCCTTCTCATCCTCTAGTAGGGCTCTGTTTGTCATAATCACGACCACCCCAGATATCTTGTCTCTGCCAGCTCCAGATGTTTCACATGCTTGCTTTCCATGCTTTTATTCCCAGAAAGACCACCCTGCGAAGTTGGGCCGACCCAGAGCCCCAGCTCCCCTGTCCAACGGAGAAGCCAGCCCCCCTGCTCCTGCCTTCCCTGTGCATATCCGCCGGGGGAACGCTCCCCCATGGATAGGGCGACACGGGGGCGCGTGGAGGGGAGACCTGGGAGGCATCTTTGGTCCGCTTTACCTTTCCGAGCCAGGTACTTCCTCTGGTGCCGCTGACCCGAGTTCCGCCGCAGCTCTTGCAGGACGCGGGACTCGGCGCTGCTGCCTCTCCCGCCGGGAAAGGCGTCGGAGCCGGCGGACGCGTCTGTGGAACTGTCTACGCTGTCGCGGTGGCGAACGCGCGCCACGCTGTAGAGCTCGGTTAGCAGGCCACTCACCAGAGAGGAGGCGCGGCTGGCTCTTCTGCTCCGGCCGAGATCCTCCTCCGCCTCTTCGTCCTCCACCAGGCTGCCCGCGTGGCTGCTTACCCTGCCCCGAACAGGCGGCTCCGCAGGGCAGCTGCGTGGTTCTGCTCCAGCGCCCTCCCTGTCGTCGGCCAAGTTGATCTCCGCGAGCTCCATTGGGCGCCTTCTCCGGTGCCTCGAACGCGGCAACTTCGCCGCGTTCTCGCCGCTGCTACGAGAAAGAGAGGAGCAACGCTTTGCACGCCTGAATAGCTCTCGGGCCAGAGTTCCGGGTTTGTCCCATTGTCCACGGAACGGAGGTGGAGGAGGAAGGGAAAGCTTCTGTTCCCGACAGAGGACCTGCGCCTGCCGAGCGTCACATCCCTCCCTGCCTCTGCTGTTAGACTGCGACACGGCCGGCTTGCATACCTCACCCCTCTGGCAGGTAGTGGCTTCCAAACGACCAGCGCTCTGCACCTGTTGCCGGGAGCCAACCAGCTCTCTTCGAATCACCGTTCTTGTGCTAACTTCAAAGGGAGCCTCCCGCTGCTGCAGCGGGTGCGATCGGCCGGTTTCGTGCTAACCAATTCGGCCTCCATCTAGTCTCTAAAGCAGCCTTTTTCAACCTTTTGACTCTGGAGGAACCCTTGAAATATTTTTCAGGCCTCGGGGACCTCCTGCACATTCAGGCTCAAATATAGGCCAGAAGTTAGAAAATTATATTGGTTTCATGTGTGGGCCTGGATATATGCATTAACAGTGCTCTTAAACTAAAACTAAAGAATGAAACTTACCTCTTTAATGTGAAGTTGCCCGAATTTGAAATAATTTTTTAAATAAATTGTGATCTCCCAGGGAACCCCTAATGACCTCTTGCAGAACCCTAGGGTTCCATGGAACCTGGTTGAGAAATCCTGCTCCAGAGCCAGTGATCCAGGCCTCACACTGAAACTGCTACATGTAGCAAAACCAAGTGATTATATTTCAGCTAATGGCTGTGCTGGACCTGTATAATTTGAATTTTTTAAAGGAATACCATACACCCAGTAAAAAGTGAATGAACAGCAAAACAGCAGCTTTCCTTGCATGACATAAGCCAAGGTTAATTTAACAATCATTTACTTAATGAATGCAATTTCTCTGGTTACATGCAACATGTTAGATTAAATGTGCTTGGCCAAGCTATAGTGCAGTGCATTGTGTAAATCCACCCAGTGTGATAGTTTAGTTTGATGTGTTGTCTGAACCCAGATTATCAAGTTTATCATGGGTAAATTAATAAAGGATAAGCACATTGTACAAACACAACCACTAACTGCCATAAACTAACAACATAGGCAAGGTTCATGCCAGCTAAACATAACCATGCCAGCTAAAATAAAGTTTTAATGCACACTCTCTCTGCAGGCATGAAGAAGTAGCCACTTATATTCTTTCAGGTATAAAGCATGCTTGGAATAGGAATTCTTAGGGTACACAGGCAAAATATACCCATAGTTAATTTAAACACATTTTACTCAACTCAACGTTCAGGGATTTTGTGACATGCTGGATCATAAACTTACCACATGGGTTAAGGTAAGTTACATGCTGAGCTCGTTTGTGGATTCATCATCTCATATAAATACAGGCCTTTTAAGAAAAAAAAATCCAAATATTTTATTTATTTTTATTTTTTATTTATTTTCTATCCTGCCTTTATTATTTTTATAAATAACTCAAGGCAGAAAACATACCTAATACTTCTTCTTCCTCCTATTTTCCCCACAACAACAACCCTTTGAGGTGAGTTGGGCAGAGAGAGAGTGACTAGCCCAAGGTCACCCAGCCGGCTTTCATGCCTAAGGCAGGACTAGAACTCTGTTTCCTGGTTTATCATTTAAACAAAGTCTGGGATCATAATTGTTATCAGTTTGTGGCAACGTAACACCTCACTTTGTCATATACTCTCTACTTCACTCACAGTTTAAGGCTGTGTTCATAAAATAAATTGAATCCTAGATTAGCCAACCTCTTTTTAACCTAGTGAGTTGTGTTAAGTGTGTTATGCAGACTTAAAAAACTGGACAGAGCAAACCATAGTTAACCAGAAGTAACTGTGTCATGCAAATACAGCCTAAGAGTTATTACTCCAAGCACACATCTTGATTGGAACAATCACAGACCAGGAAACCTCAATTTATAAGTGGCTGATTCTTTTTCATGGCTACATTGAACTGATTAAATAAACAAAGAATACCTAACAGTTACAGTATAGCAACTTATATGTCCAGGGCTGAGATTGATTGAAATGTGCAAAATTCTCCATTCTGGATGGGTATATAAGAAATCCAATGATTTCTTTTATAAGAAATCCAATGATTAAATAATGAAAGGATTTTTGTTTGGGCAGCATGCAAGGTTGTTTAGCATGGAACTGCTATTATTAAAATAAAACAAACTGAACCTATACATATTTAAAAATGTTTTTCTTAAGTACTTTTCTGCACACTTTTGTAGTTCAAGGGATAGCAGAACCTGACAGATAGCCATCTGATACAGGCTCACTGTTTGAACCTGATGACTGTCAAAATCGGCTGCTCTCGCTTCCTGGGAACAAAAGTGATAAAATTATATTGATAGGCTGTCAAATATGGCTACCTCGCAAACTACGATGTTTTACACACTGTTTTATTTCCTTAAAATACAGAAGCATAAATGACAATTTGAACTTTAATGCTCCCCCAAATAGTTCTTGGCAATCATATGTCCACTCTACTGGGAAGCCAGCTCCCCTTTTTAAAACTTCATCCTGCTTGTGATTAAAAGGCTGCTTTAAGGTCCAATTTCAGTTTCTTCTGTTTTATTTCCAATTTGAGAAGCATAAAGAGTTAATATATGTCACTTTGTCCACAGTATGAACAGCATTTAAACGGAGAAGACTATAAATAGAATCCACAGAGAGCAATTACCATGTTGGCTTGTTGTAGCAGAAAAAATGGGCTTATGATATTTTAACAACTGATGGATTTATGGTATATAATTTGGGCCACTGCAATCCATTATATCTATAAGTTGCAAGCATACATACCTATATAGCTAGATGTGAAAATTGTAATAAATGTGATCGGATGGATATGAAATGTTGCAATGTAGATCACAATAATTACCTTATTAATAATCTCCTTGTGATCTGGAGTGGAAAACAATACTTTCAGATGTAGAGCCTTATTCATACTAGACGATAAGAGTCTGTAGGCTGTTCCACATAATATAGTCCAGTGCATTAATCATTTATTGAGGGAAAAATGCACAGCATTGTCCTTTACCCACCCCCTGCTCATTGGGAAAGCAACCTCCACCTGCTTTTTCCTGTTACCAAAAACAAAACAACCCCCCCTCAGAAAACAACACAAAGCATTTGTGCCAGATCAAGTTGTGTTGTTAAGTCCATCTGTTCCCCTTCATTTCATTCTAGGCAAATGCCTCCACTCCAATTGGCTACTGTGAGCTATGGCAAGAGTGCCCCCTCCCTTCCGGCCCCTGTCCTATTTTATCCCGGACTGTTAGAATTGTGAAACACTGAAACTTACTTTTTTAAAAAACAGGTTCATTAGTAGGTTGCTGTGGGTGTATCGATATTCGTTCACTGGTAAAAGCCTCAGCTTTTTTTTTTAACAGGCTCACTGGTTAACCTAAAAAGTCAAACATTTTTTTAAAAAAAACCAGGTGAGATATACAAGACTTCTGCCAGTTTCCCTTTATAGACCAAGTAATAAAACTGTTTTTTATTTTCTTCCTTTCTCTGGTCCACCAGAGGACACATCAGATGGGAATATATACAGAAAGTCTATCAATGGAAAACACATATGATCAATAACCCACCCATAGTGATTGGTGCTTGTTTTCTTGGCACAGGAAAGAAGAGTAAATGCAGGGGACTCTACTAACCAGGAGCCATGATGGGCTGAGGCTGGACAGAACGCCAGGACATTACAGTGGCCAAAGTGAAGGAAGGGGCTGAAAATCCAGAAAGGAATTTCTTACGCTGGCTTCATTTAATACAGGGCAGCTGAGTAGCTGAAGGCTGCAGTGCAGAAAAACTGTATGGTATCAACTGAATCCAAGTTCCATCCCAAAGCTATTTTGGGGGTCAAATGCTTGGACAGCAGAGGGAGCCCTACAGCATTTTCAGAAAACAGCATGCAGCCATACATGAACCCTTGGACTTCAACTCCCATTAAGTCGATGCCAGCTGTGAATTATGGGCGTTGAAGTCCAACATTAATGTTGTTAGACACAAATTAGCTACTATATAGCTAATTTCACTGGACTGATTTGTAATAATTGTGTTCTTGGTTTTTTTAAATCTTATTTTATGCCATGTTTTGGTAAAGGCTAATACATCATCTTATATAATGAATAAAATGTATTATGCTTCCAAGCTGAGAGAAACACCCAGCCGCCTAAACAGGTGTTAGCACTCAGCTTCTTAACACCAATGAAATCCCGACGCCGCCGTTTTGCGACCTTCCTTCGAGGAAATCCGACGGCAGGAGCATCGGAGCCAATCAAAATCCGAACGCGAGCAGCGTATAGCGAGTGGGCGGACCCGAAGCGCGTACGGCCTTCGCGGAAGCTGCCGGAGGTCTCCAGGTCACGTGGATCTGCTTTGGCTCTGTCCCTCAGCCTATCAGAAGAGTGGAGGCGAGGGGGAGAAGGAGAAATAGGGAAGCGCGCCACGCCTCCTCGTCTCGCGACTCTCTTGCGCGGTCCGGTGTTTTGCCTCCTTTCGCGTCTTCCTCGGATGCAAGGATGGCTCGAGCCTCCGCCGCTCTCGCCCGGCCTCTGCTCTTCCTGCTGGCCCTCGGTTCCACCGCTCGGGTCGGCGCTGAAGCAGGGACAGCCGGTCTCAGCGGGGCGCGCAAGTCCAATGTGGTGCTGATTCTGACAGACGACCAGGACGTCTACTTGGGGGGAATGGTAGCCGTGCTCTTGCTCCCGGCGTCGTGTGGCGCGTGCCTGACTGGGCGGGGGGAGATGGACCCTCGCGGAGCGGGGAGTGCGAGGTGTCTGCAAGAGGTTCCGATGCGGTAGTGAAGGGTGGGCAGAAAAGTCCCGTCATCGTTGAGGGAGGGGAGGAAGCGCTCTGGAACAACCTCACGGAGCGGCCCTTTTAATACGTTCATGCTACTCCCTCCTCTGCGTTCCTGGAGGTTTGCAGATGAGGGAGTCCACAGTGGGACCCAGTTCTGAGTAAACGCATGAATAAGAGCGGTGCAGAAAGGGAAGTGGGGAAGAGAATTGAGCCTGCTCCAACCTGGAACTTCCTGGATAGAGGAAGTTATCGTGTGCGAGGTCAGCCTGGGGATGCTGAGGATTGAAGCTGGCCCTGCTTTGAATTAGTGGGCAATCAAGGGAGCAGCAGAGAACCCCACCAATTAGACTTGGTGTTTGATTCTCTATTCCAGAAAGGGAATTAAAGAATTACTGTACTTAAAAAAGAGTTGTAGCTATAGTGGCCCAAAAGTGAAATGCCCCTGTAATGGAACCAATCAAATTAAGTCTAGACAGTTTCACACTCCCCAGATGGTATAGAAAACATTGAATAGGGAAGAAGGCTTGGGCCGAAGTCATATCGTTTGGTATATAATGGGGCAGCCCTAGAATTAAGCAGCACATTTGCAACAGCTGATTCTGAGTGATCTGAAAAGGAAGGAAATTAATTTATGGGTTGTGCTCTTATTCCTTAGCGGAGGTGCTTATGGGATTTTCTGCCTCAGGGCTTGGGATAAATAGAAAGCCTCATTATTATATACCTTGATTTAATGGGGATTAAACAGTATCTGCTCTGTGCTTCAGCTTGGGGGCTCATGCTACTTAAAATACTAAGTCCTGAAGTAATCTTTGAATATTTTAAACTAGATTCCAGAGAAACTGGAAAGATTTAAAAGTCCTTAATATTTATTGAATGACCTACCACAATTAGCAGTGAATGACATCTTTCTAAAATATATTTTCCAACAGGTGTACATATACTATGTACTATTTTCATTGCTAATAAATGATTGAGCTAAGCACAGGTGTTTCACATTAAAAGAATTATTTCAGTGGAATATTTTGTATCAGTTAATTAGGATATAAAGATTCCACTGTTGTAATATGTTAATGGCAGCTGCTTTGCAGCTCTATGCTTGTTTTTTTTTTCCTTAAAGACAATATCTCTAAGCAGAAATCAGTTGGTTTTTGGTGCAGGAATTTAATATACTGTAGTATAATGGAATAATTTATTTCTGTTTTTGAGATTTCAGTAATAATAAAACAATATTGGCTTCTCAGTCTGCAATGTTTATAAAGTTTTATTGTTGAAGATCAAAGCATGCAACATCAGCAAACAATTCTGGCTTAGCTGGAACACTGTATATGCAGCTCCTCAAAATGTGCGGTTGGGAAAAATTCTAGTGTATTTAATGATATTTACTCTTTAATAGGTCGTCATAAGATTGCAGCCATAAAATCTTCCATTCTATAAACTGTAGTTCTTTATATATTTCCTTTATTTCAGACACCTTTGAAAAAGACCAATGCTCTTATTGCAGAAATGGGCATAACTTTCTCAAATGCAGTAAGTACATACTTCGTGCAGATTTTGCAAAAGTGATGGTGTAAGGATAGCTAAAGGAAAAGGAGAAAAGACAGAGGATAAAAACTGACACAAGGCATGATTAATTAAAGGCATGGAAAGGGCTGGGCAGAACTTTTGTTTTAGTATTCCATCAGTTCTCTGGCACAGTCAACTAGCTTGCTTATCTGTAGATACTGTTCTGATTTTCTCATTTGAAAAGGATATTATAGAGCTGTAGAACCTTTAGAAAAGACTGTGAATGATCAGAGAGCTGGGGGATATTTTATTTTTTAAGTGGAATATTTCTCAGTATTTAAACCTAGGTGCTGTATACTGAAATCACTGTGGTGTCATTATGGAGAATTGCCACCCTAGTGTTTTGCCGCTGTAAAAAGAGGAAGTTGGGGAAAATGTTTATTTTCTAGCTAGGCAACACCAGAGAAAACTATTTTGGCTACTTGTTAGGCTTGGGCATTGTCTTATTAGATTCTTTGATTTCTATCAACATCAAAGTTTACTTGGTAATTTTTACTTAATTATGGACCTTCTGTATGTTTACAGTATAATCATCTGTGTGATACTTAAACTGTTAACAAAGACTAAAAGTGAATTTGATGTTCCTTTTTATATTGTTTGGAGATACACATTGTCTTCATAATATTTTTGGCCTGAATGGTGTGGTGGGAAGAGGGCTTGCAGGGTATGCATGTTGTGTTTTTGTCCTTCCTAGAAATTTAGTCACAAAGATAATGAGGGGGTGGGGAGAGAAAGTGTATCTGTGTGGATTTCTTGATGTTTGACATATACTATCCCATAATGCTGGACGTAACCTTCCTGCTGGTTACATCTCAAACTACTGGGAGAGATTGTTAGGAGACTTAGAGTACAAGTATTATGATTATACAAACCCAAACAGCATCATAAATTAGGTTGTTTAAGACATGTGAGAGAACACTATCTCTTCCAATGCTCAAAATATAACTCAGATCTCCTTTTAAAGATGTTTCAATATTTTTTGAAGATGTTGCAATTTAGACAATGCTTTGGTCTAACTAATTAGCAGTATGATTTGAACTGCTGTGTTCTATTGCCTTGTGAAAGTTGGTGTACCAGAAGTCAATTGAGGTGTGGCAGTAAACTGGAAAATAATGTTAAAATATTCCTTAAAAACGTGACATGTTTAACTCTTATTTCCTGTGTTGTAAAATATCTTCACAATAAAGATTTTGTTCATTTCAGTAATGTTGGAAATTGTGATTCTCTTGTTCTAACCTTTCACTAAATGTAAAATTAAAATAATTACTGGATTATATCAAGCAAAAAGTAATATTTAAATAATAAAATATATTAGAGTGGGATCATTATTTTGGTGGCTGCCGTATTACTTTGTCCTGTGTATTGTTTCATGTCATCAAATATTGTAAAATGTATTTGCATATTGGACAGAGTAGTTTTAGAAATTTTATGGAAAGAATTACTAAACCTACAAACTGTAAGGACTTCAATTACCAATCAGTTTGTTTACGTTAATTTGCTTATTAAAAGTTAGGTAGACCAAAATGTAGAAAATTGTTGTTGTACTACCTAACTTATTTCTACAATCTTTAACTTTGTCATATAGTATGTACCCAGTGCACTGTGCTGTCCTAGTAGAGCCAGCATCTTGACAGGAAAATATCCACATAATCATCATGTGGTGAATAATACTTTGGAAGGAAATTGCAGCAGCAAATCCTGGCAGAAGATTCAGGAGCCATATACCTTTCCAGCTCTCCTCAAGTCTGAGTGTGGCTATCAAACATTTTTTGCTGGAAAATACTTGAATGAGGTATATTTATATATATTATTTACATATTGCTTGAAATATCCATTTTAAAGGTTTTTGCATATATAAAAATATATCAAGGAATATGAACAGAATTTGTCTGAAAAGGAATCTCGAACATGATATTCATCCTCAGTCTTGAAATAGCAAGAGCCATTCAGTCCTGCATAACTCCCGCATAACAGATGGCTGCGAGAACCAATCACTGTAGGGATCATTGCAATTTAATGACATTTTCATGCCATTTCCAGAACTTTCTGGGCTGGCTGATTGTTTAGGAAGTCCCCTTGGTCAGCAGCTGTTACTTCATGGAGTAACTGATGCAGAATAGCATTTCTAGTACTTTTTCTTTCTTGATGATAAACCATAAAAACTGTTCCAAATATAAATGTAGTTCAGCATGGGGTTTAGAAGACACCTTGACATCCAGTGTGGATGCCCAGGAGTTGAGTTAAAGGACAGTATTTTATAGGTCTTCATGTCTATTTAATTTTTCTCATAAAACACTGCATTTATGATTCTCATTATAGCAGCTAATGTATTAATTTGTCTAAACATTCTTGCTAGTATCTTACATTATAAGCTAATAGTCAGTTTGCAAGTTTAGACTTGCACAAATACTTGAGAAGCAAGAACTGAACAATAGCATAACTTTGATAGTCTACAGATCTAATCTGTAACAGGTCAACACATGTGGCAACATTATTTAGGATTGTTTCAGAATTAAAAATTAATGAGCAAGTATTGCTGACACATTTATTTTTTTACACAATTCATACCCCATCCAGTTTCAAAACTCTGGGCAGCATGCATAAAAATGTCATTAAAATAATAAAAATTAAAAAGCAACCACATGATAGCAACCCTAGGCCCCACATACCACTTCCTTGGCTGATAGCAAAAGGCAAACAGAATCTCTTTGGATTAATCTAGATTCATGTACAAATTGCATAGTTTTACATATTCCTTGACATTATAGTCAAGGAATTAAAATTATAAAAGAAAAAAAAGATACTATAAGAAATGGGAAATCATGCTCCTGGAACTTAAGCTATAAAA
This sequence comes from Candoia aspera, assembly GCF_035149785.1. Taxonomy (NCBI): domain Eukaryota; kingdom Metazoa; phylum Chordata; class Lepidosauria; order Squamata; family Candoiidae; genus Candoia; species Candoia aspera. The sequence continues at coordinate 47,798,714 of NC_086159.1, forward strand.
TTCGAGTATGTATCAGTGTGAGACCAGGGATACTTAAAATTCATACAGTACTTAATACAAGACTGAAGAAACATAACCAGTGGGAATTAGCTGAATTGCCTTATTTTAAAGTCTGATTAATTCTCATAAATATATGTATGTATATCTGTATATGTGTGTGTGTGAGAGAAAAAGTGGCTGTGTATTTGGTGGCATCCAGTGGAGAATGATCAGCTGCTTGTTCTTAGGAGCCTGCTATATAATTTAAAGAATGGAAGGTGGGCATCAGAAGGGTCCCCCCCCACCAAGCAAATGAGCACTACTTTAGTAGTGAAGCTCATAATTAAATATTTTGATGGTTATGGAACCTGTAAGACTATATGGGGTTAGGCAGTTATATACAAATTCTCAACATGGTCTAATAAATTGTGGATTACCTCTTGCAACTGAAAAAAATATACATGAAGAAAACCATGACATTTACTTGACATTAAAACTTTTTATTTCTTAGATAAGATAGCTTTGACACTCTCCTGCAGCCTCTTCTAGGAGCAGCTATGGGTACTCTTAAGGTTTTCTGTTGAGAAAATGATGAAAGAGGCTCCTTTAATATTAGATTTTTCTTCTTCCAGTATGGAGCAGAGGATGCAGGAGGACTTGGCCATGTTCCTCCTGGATGGAGTTTTTGGTATGCCTTGGTAAGTATAAAAGAAAGATGTAGTTTATATGCAGCTTTAGACAGGATATTATTTTTTCTGGCACCCCTTAATCTGTGCCACAAAAAGATGGGTGTTATTAAGAAGAGAGGCATAATACATATGTGTTTATTGCATAATTGTTATACATGAATGAATGAATGAAATATATATATATATATATATATATATATCAATATCTTCAGCAAAGGATCGTTACCTTGTTGTGGTGCTGGAGCTTGAGCACCTCAATGTTGCCATGAGCTAAACCGTGAAGGGCCACCCAAGACGGGAAGGTCATGACAGAGAGGTCAGACTAAATGCAATCCCTGGGGAAGGTAATGGCAACCCACCCCAGTATTCTTGCCATGAAAACTAAATGGATCGGTACAACCAGAGATATGTCAGTATACCATCGGAAGATGAGACCCCCAGGTCGGAAGATGGTCAAAATGCTACTGGGGAGGAACAGAGGATGAATTCAACTAGCCCCAGACGTGATGACGCAGCTAGCTCAAAGCCAAAAGGACAGCTAGCGGCCGACGGTGCTGGTGGTGAACGGCGAATCCGATGTTCTAAGGATCAACACACCATTGGAACCTGGAATGTAAGATCTATGAGCCAGGGCAAATTGGATGTGGTTATTGGTGAGATGTCAAGGTTAAAGATAGACATTCTGGGCGTCAGTGAACTGAAATGGACTGGAATGGGCCACTTCACATCAAATGACCACCAGATCTACTACTGTGGACAAGAGGACCACAGAAGAAATGGAGTAGCCTTCATAATTAATAGCAAAGTGGCTAAAGCAGTGCTTGGATACAATCCAAAAAACGATAGAATGATCACAATTCGAATTCAGGGCAAGCCATCTAACATCACAGTGATCCAAATATACGCCCCAACCACAGATGCTGAAGAAGCTGAAGTAGAGCAGTTCTATGAGGATCTGCAGCACCTACTGGACAACATGCCTAAAAGAGATGTTATTTTCATCACAGGAGACTGGAATGCTAAGGTGGGCAGTCAAATGACACCTGGAATTACAGGTAAGCATAGTCTGGGAGAACAAAACGAAGCAGGACATAGGCTGATAGAATTTTGCCAAGACAACTCACTCTGCATAACAAACACTCTCTTCCAACAACCTAAGAGACGGCTTTATACATGGACTTCACCAGATGGACAACACCGAAATCAGATTGACTATATCCTTTGCAGCCAAAGGTGGTGGACATCTATACAGTCAGTAAAAACAAGACCTGGAGCTGACTGCAGTTCAGATCACGAACTACTTCTTGCACAATTTAGGATCACACTACAGAGATTAGGGAAGGCCCACAGATCAGCTAGTTATGAGCTCACTAATATTCCTAAGGAATATGCAGTGGAGGTGAAGAATAGATTTAAGGGACTGGACTTAGTAGATACGGTCCCGGATGAACTATGGAAAGAAGTTTGCAACATTGTTCAGGAGGCGGCAACAAAATACATCCCAAAGAAAGAGAAAACCAAGAAGGCAAAATGTCTGTCTGCTGAGACACTAGAAGTAGCCCAAGAAAGAAGGAAAGCAAAAGGCAACAGTGATAGGGGGAGATGTGCCCAATTAAATGCAAAATTCCAGAGGTTGGCCAGAAGAGATAAGGAATTATTTTTAAACAAGCAATGCACAGAAGTGGAAGAAGACAATAGAATAGGAAGGACAAGAGGCCTCTTCCAGAGAATTAGAAACATCGGAGGTAAATTCCAGGCCAAAATGGGTATGATCAAAAACAAAGATGGCAAGGACCTAACAGAAGAAGAAGAGATCAAGAAATGGTGGCAAGAATATACAGAAGACCTGTATAGGAAGGATAACAATATCGGGGATAGCTTTGACGGTGTGGTCAGTGAGCTAGAGCCAGACATCCTGAAGAGTGAGGTTGAATGGGCCTTAAGAAGCATTGCTAATAACAAGGCAACAGGAGGCAACGGCATCCCAGCTGAACTGTTCAAAATCTTGCAAGATGATGCTGTCAAGGTAATGCATGCTATATGCCAGCAAATTTGGAAAACACAAGAATGGCCATCAGATTGGAAAAAAATCAACTTATATCCCCATACCAAAAAAGGGGAACACTAAAGAATGTTCAAACTATCGAACAGTGGTACTCATTTCACATGAAAGTAAGGTAATGCTCAAGATCCTGCAAGGTAGACTTCAGCAATTCATGGAGCGAGAATTGCCAGATGTACAAGCTGGGTTTAGAAAAGGCAGAGGAACTAGGGACCAAATTGCCAATATCTGCTGGATAATGGAAAAAGCCAGGGAGTTTCAGAAAAACATCTATTTCTGTTTTATTGACTATTCTAAAGCCTTTGACTGTGTGGACCATAACAAATTGTGGCAAGTTCTTAGCGGTATGGGGATACCAAGTCATCTTGTCTGCCTCCTGAAGAATCCGTATAACGACCAAGTGGCAACAGTAAGAACAGACCACGGAACAACGGACTGGTTTAAGATTGAGAAAGGACTACGGCAGGGCTGTATACTCTCACCCTACCTATTCAACTTGTACGCAGAACACATCATGTGACATACTGGGCTTGAGGAATCCAAGGCTGGAGTTAAAATTGGTGGAAGAAACATTAACAATCTCAGATATGCAGATGATACCACTTTGATGGCTGAAAGCGAAGAGGAACTGAGGAGCCTTATGTTGAAGGTGAAAGAAGAAAGTGAAAAGCTGGTTTGCAGCTAAACCTCAAAAAAACCAAGTTTATGGCAACCAGCTTGATCGAGAACTGGCAAATAGAGGGAGAAAATGTAGAAGCAGGGAAGGACTTTGTATTTCTAGTTGCGAAGATTACTGCAGATGCTGACTGCAGTCAGAAAATCAGAAGACGCTTAATCCTTGGGAGAAGAGCAATGACAAATCTCGATAAAATAGTTAAGAGCAGAACATCACACTGACAACAAAGGTCCACATAGTTAAAGCAATGATGTTCCCCGTAGTAACATATGGCTGCGAGAGCTGGACCATAAGGAAGGCTGAGAGAAGGAAGATCGATGCTTTGGAAAACTGTGGTGTTGGAGGAAAATTCTGAGAGTGCCTTGGACTGCAAGAAGATCAAACCAGTCCATACTCCAGGAAATAAAGGCAGACTGCTCACTTGAGGGAACAATATTAAAGGCAAAACTGAAATACTTTGGCCACATAATGAGAATACAGGACCCCCTGGAGAAGATGCTGATGCTAGGGAGAGTGGTGGACAAAAGGAAGAGGGGCCGACCAAGGGCAAGGTGGACAGATGATATTCTAGAGGTGACGGACTTGTCCCTGGGGGAGCTGGGAGTGTTGACGACCAACAGGAAGCTCTGGCGTGGGCTGGTCCATGAAGTCTCGAAGAGTCGGAAGTGACTAAACAAATAAACAACAACATATATATATATATGGGACGCGGTGGCGCTGCGGGTTAAACCGCTGAGCTGTCGATCGGAAGGTCGGCGGTTCGAAACCGCGCGGCGGGTTGAGCTCCCATTGCTCGTCCCAGCTCCTGCTCCCCTAGCAGTTCGAAAGCATGCAAATGTGAGTAGATCAATAGGTACCGCTTCAGCGGGAAGGTAACGGCGTTCCGAGTCGTCATGCTGGCCACATGACCCAGAAGTGTCTATGACAACGCCGGCTCTAAAGGCTTAGAAACGGAGATGAGCATCGCCTCCTAGAGTCGGACACGACTGGACTTTACGTCAAGGGAAACCTTTACCTTTACCTATATATATATATATATATAAATAATATTTAAGGCTGATACCTGCTATGACTTAAACTTGCTTTTTTCTAATTTAGAGACAGTTATGTCAACATCTGTCCCATGGGACTAATTTAGGCAAGATTGTAAGAATTCTGGCTTCTCCAGATTAAATAAATATATTGGTAGATGCGTTCTGATTGCTAGTGGTAATTGTTAAATTGGAAATATCTCTCTGCAGTATGTTTAATGTTATATCTAAACTGGTAGCCTTAGTTTGATTTGCTCAAGGCCAGGCTCATTAGATAGTATTTATTCTTGATTGGTAAGATTCTAGATAATGAGGGAGAAACAACCCTAGGGCTGTATTCATAATGTGACAAGCCAAGTGGGAGTAATTGAACTGCATATATCAGAATTTGATTCAATAAACCAAAATTCTAAAGAATATTGATTTGTTGTTCTATGTTGACTCTTTCCTGTGCATAAACACTGGATTTTTATTTTCTAACACTAGGAAAAAAATTCCAAATATTATAACTACACACTTTCAGTAAATGGAAAAGCACGTAGGCATGGTGAGAACTACACTGTGGATTATCTCACAGATGTACTGGTAAGAATTTTTCAACTAGTTTTGGTATATTCCATTTTTGCTTGTTCTAGTAGCATGTTGAATGTCCAAAAAAGGCTAACAAATTTCTTAAGCACAGATTACAGTGTATCTGATTAGATTGTAGTCCCTCTAAGGTTATGCCACAATACATTTATCAATCTTAAGTTGACATTGAACACTGTTTTGCTATACAGTCCTAATATGTCTGTCTGTCTGGAAATAGCATATTGCTCAAATTGTTCACAGTACAATGAGCAGGATAAAATCCTGAGAGTAAATATATTCTTACGGAGAAAGCAAGAGAGTTCCCAGAAAACATCTACTTCTGCTTCATTGACTAGGCTAAAGCTTTTGATTCTGTGGATAACAACAAACTCTGGCAATTTCTTAAAGAGATGGGAGTACCAGACCACCTTACCTGTCTCCTGAGAAACCTGTATGCAGGCCAGGAAGCAACAGTTAGAACTGGATATGGAACAACTGATTGGTTCATAATTGGGAAAGGAATACGACAAGGCTGTATTTTTTCACCCTGTTTATCTTACTTTGTGGAACAAAGAAAATGTCCTAAAACTATCATTTGTTCTTTTAAAGTTAGATTAGATAGAACTGCTTATGTCTGTTAACAGGAACAAAAATTAGCATGAAAGACTAAGCAGCTGACATCATTATTCTACATATGTGCTGTATTGTAGGGAAGTAATAAAGTTAACAGAAAGCTCAAATTATACTGAGCTATAACAATACCAGTTTAAGTCCTTACCATTAACATAGAATGCTCCTAAATAAGGAGCAATTGATCATGACATGTTTTGAAATGGCTATGATTTATATAGGCTTACCATTGCCTAGTGATTTTTATCCTGGAAATTTAAAACAACTTATAAAACCTTTTTTTAAAAATAGAAAACAATTTGGCATTACAAGATTGGCAAATGTGGCCTTAATTTTACCTGAAAGCATATTAATTTCAGTTATCCATGTTTTATGCATTGGGGGTTATTAAAATTATTTTTGGTAACAAATATATTGCCTATTTACCATTTTTTAAGAGCTTTCTTGGTGTAGTAGTTAAAGGCACTGGGATAGAAACTGGGAGACCATGAATTCTAGTTCTGCCTTTGTCACAAAGCCAGCCAGGTGACTTTGGGCCAGTCGGTCTCCCTCAGCCCTAGGAAGAAGGCAAGGGCAAACCACTTCCAAAAAATGTTGCCAAGAAAACTGCAAGGATTATAGTCCCCAGAAATCAAGTCATCCCTTCCTCCTGTTTATTTGGGAAGGCATGATAGTCCCATTATTAATTGCTAACAAGATGCAGAGGCTCAGAAAAGTATACATGCAGCATATAAGCAAATATGAAAGAAATGAGAACAGATGAAATCTAATAGCAATCTTAGCAGTCTTTTACTACTATTGCAGGACTTTCTTTTCCCTCTGCTCACTATCAGATTGCTGTTTAGGATTGGAGGACTTTCTTTAACATATTTTATGGATGTGTAGGGAGAGTGAATGGGGCATACCCCCTTCTATAGAATCTGTTTCTACTAAAGGTAGGATATAAATCAATTACACCCAATATTACTCCCAACTAAAGGAAAAAGCAAGTTGTTATCAAAAAACTTTTTTTTTTACAAATGGTTCAAACATTAAAATTACATATTGAAAATGAATTCAAAGGCTTCAGTGTTTTGTAATATGTCCCTTAATATAAGGTAATTAAAATTCATAATTGGACAGTAAATTATTATTCTCCTTGTGGCTTGAAGGAATGCTCTAAAAGTGTTGAAATTTATTTATTTATTTATTTGGCTTTTATGCCATTCTGTTTCTAAAGATTCCAAGCAGTTTTCAGTTAACAACATAACATTATAACATAGAAAATCTGTAACATAACCATAACAAGACCACCCTAAGGCAGGGTTCCCCAAAGTAATCAGTATCGATCCTCAAGGGGCAATGAGACTATCCAAGGGATTGATAAATGGCTGGGGGTCAAAAGTGGGTCAGTAAATGTCTGGGAATCAGTAAATGATGGAAGGTTAATAAAGTTCTTTTAAAATAAACGAAGGAAGGTTGATTGGGGTCAATTAATCTTTTGAGGTCTCTGTAGAGGGCCACACCAGTCCCTAGACCTGAAGGTGAGGTGGCTAGCAGCCAGACAGTGTTATCCAGGGTTGAATGGTCAGCTGCCAGCAAGAGCAGCCTTGAGTTTTCTCTATTATTATTGTTGCTGTTGTTGTTGTTGATAGTACTACTAGTTAAAGTAGTTATTACATTATTTTCATATAAATTTTGGGGGGTGGATGAATAATCTGAAACTTCATGGAGGGGTCAGTGAGCTGAAGGGTTTGGGGACCCCTGCCCTAGGCTGTCACCCATTCAGGCAGCAAATACTTGAGGCATCCCCTGAATACTTCTCTGAAAAACCATGTTTTCACAGCTCTTTGAAAATATAGGAATGAGAGGGTGAACCAACTATCTGGGGGTAGGCTGTTCCAAAGGCAGGAGCCATCACTGATAAGGCATGACCATGGGCTTAATCCCTCAGATTAAGAATGTGGCAAATATTTTCTAATGCTACTCAGTATTTTATGTAAACAAAAATATAAAAACACAAGAACCTTAAAATAAATGTAATGCTTTGTGAATTTGTAACTTGAGATATTTTTTAAGATTTTTTAAATCTCACCTTTATTATTTTTTATAAATAACTCAAGGCATGGAACATACCTAATACTCCTTCCTCCTCCCATTTTCCCCACAAGAACCACCACCCTGTGAGGTGAGTTGGGCTGAGAGGGTGACTGGCCCAAGGTCACCCAGCTGGCTTTCATGCCTAAGGCAGGACTAGAACTCTCTGTCTCCTGGGTTCTAACTGGCTCTCTAAATTATTCCCTTAGAAATACCTGGTTCCGATTTGGTATGATAAGAAGATAAATTAATACGCATTTCCTTTCAGGCCAATATGTCCTTGGATTTTCTGGAACATAAATCCAGCTTTGAGCCATTTTTCATGATGATAGCAACTCCAGCACCACACTCACCTTGGATAGCTGCTCCTCAGTATAAGAAGAGTTTTGAGAATATTAGTGCTCCAAGAAACAAGAACTTCAATATCCATGGAAAGGTATGGATTCTAGATCTTTTACAGATATTATTAGTGTTTGTAAGGTATTCTTAATGGATCTCTGCTTTAATGAGGTCTATTAAATCTCAGCTTTAATTTTATGACCTCAAAGCATAAAATATATGCAGTAGCAAAATTCTTTTTTTAATTTTTCAGGTTTTGTTTACACTGTACATTCTCCCACTATATTACATATTTTTGTCACTTCTTCATTTCAGTTTTCGCCACCTGATGCATATGACTCTCTATACTTTGTTCTTTTGACTAATTTATTTTAACAGTTTTGTGTAGATCCTGTTACCTAGCATTTGGACATGAATGTATTAATCTGTACCTAAAGCATGTTTCATCTTTCTCATTTCTAAGACAATGTGTGTAGATGCTTTAAAAAAAATTTTTATCTGACTCTAACGCTGACACCTTTTGCCTTCTTATTTGAGAAGATAATTAAACTCAAGGGGCTTTTTCAGTATATATGTATAAGATTGCATTGTAAGCAAATGACACCAATTATTTAGTTAGAATTTGATCCTATCCATATATAGCTTGAAGATTATGAAGTAAGATTAAGGCATTTATTAACAAGATGATGCAAACTGTCCTGAAATAATTTATCTTTCAGTTGTGGTTGGATGGCTATTTCCCTTGAATATGCCGATCTATGCTGTACTTTGCAATAAAATGGATATGGTTAGCGAACTGTGACACACATTTTGTTTTGACAAATCATATCAACTCCAGATTAGATTGGTGCCTTCTGTTCTGATTCTAGATGAAAAGGAAGGCCATTTGGTGTTCTACTTCATGAGATGAGGAGAATTACATCTCTTCATTTTACACTGCGTAATGTTTTGTTTTGTTTTTCCTGTTCCTCTAATTCAAGGTCTTGTGCTTTACAATATTTGGTGTTACTTCCTGCCTAGTAAGAGCTTGCCCTCAGACAATATTCTTTTACTAATAAAAATAATAAAAAATTTAGGAGTCGTAATGTTTGAATCTAGGTTTCTTTGTAGAAGAAACATCAGTACAACAACTTGGCAGAAGACAGTGTAGCTTCATGGAAAATTCTGGTGCTCAATTTTCCTTTGGTCTTTTCAAGTATGAGGGTTGTAATTTAAGCAATAGCCACTACTGAAATTGGACAAATGCCAGAATGTGTCAGCCAGATTTTTATTTGGGAAAAGATGCTTGAAATTCATTGATTGCATTAAATACATAGGCTAGCTAAGGGTTCTACCCTTTCTATACCTAATTACTGAGAGCAAGCCACACTGAATTCAGTGGCATTTACTTCAGAGTAGACTTGTATAAAATTTGTACTGTGTGCGCATTATCTTAACTGGAATTGGTATCTTATGTAATGTTGATTAAAAATTAAATACATTTATCTCATTTTTTAATAATATTTTACAGGACAAACATTGGCTTATCAGACAAGCAAAGACTCCAATGACAAATTCTTCCATACGATTTCTAGATGATGCTTTTAGGAAAAGGTAGGAAACAAACTTACAGGATTTTTTTTTTTTTTGCAAAATCAAAGAAAAGCTTGTACAAAGCTACAGATTATTGCTTTGATAGAGAAATTAAACTTAGAAAGCATAAAGCTGATAGTACTTATGAAAAGCAATCCTTCATCCATCCTAACTTTACAAAAGTTCTCCAAATTATTATTGTCTCAGCATGTTTGCTGAACTAGAGAGCAGCTTCAAAAAGGAAAAACAGAGCCTACAATCCTAGTACAAAACTAATTGTGAAGCTATGATCTCTCCTCCAGATAGGTAGTATGCAAGGGTTGATTATAGCTTAGTTATATTTTCTGGCTGTAGATTTTATGGAATATAATATGAAATCATTTTCAAAAAAGTTTAGTAAGTCTCAACAGCTCTTTTAACATATAATGCTACATACATTCATGCACACTGACCTATTAATTCAACTTGATTGCTGTGAACTTTGTTGTTTATTCATTTAGTCGCTTCCGACTCTTTGTGACTTCACGGACCAGCCCACGCCAGAGCTTCCTGTCGGTCGTCAACACCCCCAGAATCCCCCAGGGAAGAGTCCGTCACCTCTAGAATATCATCCATCCACCTTGCCCTTGGTCGGCCCCTCTTCCTTTTGCCCTCCACTCTCCCTAGCATCAGCATCATCTCCAGGGTGTCCTGTCTTCTCATTATGTGGCCAAAGTATTTCAGTTTTGCCTTTAATATCATTCCCTCAAGTGAGCAGTCTGCCTTTATTTCCTGGAGGATGGACTGGTTTGATCTTCTTGCAGTCCGAGGCACTCTCAGAATTTTCCTCCACCACCACAGTTCCAAAGCATCGATCTTCCTTCTCTCAGCCTTCCTTATGGTCCAGCTCTCGCAGCCATATGTTACTACAGGGAACACCATTGCTTTAACTACGCGGATCTTTGTTGTCAGTGTGATGTCTCTGCTCTTAATTATTTTATCGAGATTTGTCATTGCTCTTCTCCCAAGGATTAAGCGTCTTCTGATTTCCTGACTGCAGTCAGCATCTGCAGTAATCTTCGTAACTAGAAATACAAAGTCCTTCCCTGCTTCTACATTTTCTCCCTCTATTTGCCAGTTATCAAGCTGGTTGCCATAATCTTGGTTTTTTTGAGGTTTAGCTGCAAGCCAGCTTTTGCACTTTCTTCTTTCACCTTCATCATAAGGCTCCTCAGTTCCTCTTCGCTTTCAGCCATCAAAGTGGTATCATCTGCATATCTGAGATTGTTAATGTTTCATCCAGCAATTTTAACTCCAGCCTTGGATTCCTCAAGCCCAGCATGTTGCATGATGTGTTCTGCGTACAAGTTGAATAGGTAGGGTGAGAGTATACAGCCCTGCCATAGTCCTTTCCCAATCTTAAACCAGTCCGTTGTTCCGTGGTCTGTTCTTACTGTTGCTACTTGGTCGTTATACAGATTCTTCAGGAGGCAGACAAGATGACTTGGTATCCCCATACCACTAAGAACTTGCCACAATTTGTTATGGTCCACACAGTCAAAGGCTTTAGAATAGTCAATCAAACAGAAATAGATGTTTTTCTGAAACTCCCTGGCTTTTTCCATTATCCAGCGGATATTGGCAATTTGGTCCCTAGTTCCTCTTCCTTTTCTAATCCCAGCTTGTACATGCTGTGAACTAGCTTTCTGCAATTTGGTGCCCTTGTAGTTTAGGAAGTCCAGAAATTTTAGGAAGTGCTAGGCTGGGAAACCTGACTTAAAGTAACTTGAAATTAGCCAGAGACTCAAGTTAAGCATTATGCCTGAACTGAACCTCCTGCATTCTCAAACTCAGAAATGGAAACTAACTACAAATACTATTTTCAGATTATTCCTAGTTAATGGAGTAACACATCTGAACTGGAGCTCCTGTTTTAAGACTAAAATTTTCCCTTCTGGTTTGCTTACTTCCATTGATGGGAATACTAAGTAGTGAAATATGGCAGCATGTCATGGTATGTTGCTCTTTAGCAATAAGTAAAAGATTTTCCTGAGTTTCAGCTGAGTGCTATTACTATTGAGCAAATCATATAAAACTTTTAAAAAGAACTTTTAAAAAGTGGTTTTGGCCTGCTTAGGTGACAGTACTTACTTGACCTTTGCTGATTTCAGAAAAAAGCTAAATAAACCATGGCTTTGTACAAAGTGTGAACTCAGCTAATGTCTTCTGTGAGATGTGAAATGCTGTTAAGTGTTTTGCATTTTAACTAGAACAATCCTGTTCCTATGTAGATGGCAAACACTTCTGTCAGTGGATGATCTAATAGAAAAACTTGTGAAGAATCTGGAATTTCATGGAGAGCTGGATGATACATATATTTTTTACACATCAGACAATGGATTTCATACAGGTAAATATATATATTTATATATAAAATATCCTAGAATTAATTTAGCAGTTCCAGGCATACATTTGGAGAACTTTAGAAAATGTGATATTTTTGGGGAGAGAAATAATACAGACTTGTATCCTTAGACATCATTTGATTTCAACTTAGATGGTCATATGTGCTCCCCTTGAGATATTCTCATTTGGAAGCTCTAGATTTAAAGCCAACGGATGAGCAACTAATCAAAAATATTTTATGAAGATCAGATAGATTAAGTAGAAAAGTAGTTTGCAAACCAACTTCTGAAGAATGAAGTACTTAGCCATATTCTGCTTCAGAATTTCTTGAGAGTCACGAGTGATAGAATTTCTGCTCTCTTTATTTGTAGGCCAGTTTTCTTTGCCTATTGACAAACGGCAGCTGTATGAATTTGATATTAAAGTTCCATTGCTTGTTCGAGGTCCAGGAATCAAACGCAACCAGACGAACAAGGTATAATTTCCCTTGAGAACAACACTGTATGGTACCAAAATATATATTGTATGTTGAGTGTAATTAATGAGAATGAGAGATATTTTGAATAGAAATAGGGTGCATAAGAGGTGAGTAGTAAAACTGTATGTAAAACTTATGTACATGAGCGGGTAAAGCTATCAAATAGTAATTGCTTCTGAATCTGCTTGGTGAAAAACAGTAGAAGCTACTCACATTTATCTTAATCCTCCAGGTATTTTAAAAAAGTTGTTAGAAAGCATCTCATCTAGTCCTTGTAAGCCCTTGTTATTCACATGGGTGGCTGGATAAGTTTTCTATTTACAAGCCAAGCCTGAACATTGCATTACTGCTGTAAGGGATAAACTGTATGAACAAAGCAGTCCGCAAACTTTGTAGGGCTGCAACCCCCTAAAATTATAAATGAATTTGTTGGACACCATCCTCCCATTAATAAAGCTAATTATTTTATTGGGTTAGAGTTGAGTGAGAAACAAATGTACCACTTTTAATAATTCAATTTTAATCTGTATATCTGTCCTAACAGTCAGAAATCACGCTGAGACGAGGAGCAGGTCTCTAGTGTTTATTACTGCTACATAAAACAGAATCCTAACAAACTAAAGAAGCGTGGGAAGAACCCAGACAGATAAACCCCAAAAGTCAAGGCGGGCCTGATCTGTCTCTCTTTGAATGGCTGCTTAATTCCTCAGTACTACGCATGCGTTTTCCCCCCTGGATAGAGGCCCCTTCCAGCTCGCCATCAGTACTCATGACAATATCAGATAGACAGAACCTTGCAACTTTATAAAATAAGAAATTAACTTAAAACCATAGTTTTTAATTTTGTAGTTTAAGTATAAGCTTGACTAGCTTTGCTTAATTCCTGAAATACAGGTTTTATTTTTGAGATAGCCACTCTCATTTCTAATTACACATTATTTTGGATTGATATTTGCCCTTAATAGCCGCAACTGACAAAATGCTGACTTTTTTGTTGACTTGTCCAATCAGGGTACAAATGAGCTCTGAAATAATTCAGCTTTGGATGTACAGGCCACAAGCTATAGACGTGCCACAACTTGGTCTGGGCTGGCAACCCCTAGGACGCAAACTCCTTAATTTTATTGCCTTTAGAGGGCTCACAACCTGCAGTCTGAGAACTTCTACGATGAAAGAATGAATATGGACCAAGGCTAGGGTCATAAATAGCACGTTTTGTTTTGTTTTGTTTTTGCAGATGCATTCTTTTGCATGTACTCAAATGAGTTGTCCTAAATGAGTATCATGAATAAATGCAAACTTACTTAACCACAAGACTGCCTATATTCACGAAGCAGAAAATAAAGGGCTTATTGATACAGTATATATGATATGGAACTGATTTCCTTACCTCTTCATTTCCCTGACTTTTCTTTCTCTCACTCTTGCTTCTATTTTTATATATTTTGTGTATACTGGAATGGACCTCATCTTTAAATCCTTAAGCATGTGTTCATGATTAAGAATGGGGAAAGGATAGGATAATAAATGAATTACTACACAACTACTCCGTTTATGTAAAATGGAGTGTTCACCTTCTGAGGCAATGGCTTCAAGTCTTTTTCTCTATGTGTACCACTATGTTATCATCAAACAACGGTAGGGCCTCTGCATAACCCAGGAATCATGCAACATTTGTGGGACCACAGCAACATGACCACTGGCATTATTTTCTTAGTAGAAAATCTCAAGAGATAACTAAAACTTAGAGGATATCAGAATTCTCACCTGAAATTTACAGGTTTGTGTCCAGAAACCAAAATCTCATGAGTTTCCAAATGAGGATGCCAAAACCTCACAAGTCTATTTTGTCACAATAACCTCCTGAGTTGCTAGTGGTCCCAGGAAAATAGGTTGGGAAACATTGTTCTCTATGCTTAAAAAAACACACACAAAAAAGCTGGCTATTTAATCTCATATGGCCAGTTATCAGAGCTAAACTTTAAAGTGACAGTGTCCACTGATATGGAATTTTAGCTGGAGATTATACAGGTAAATCACAAATGGAAGCAGCAAATTAAGTTTTCAGTTCTGTTACTTCCGCAGTTTTGGCAATACTTATTCTAGTTTTTCAAAATGTAGGTAAAGTCTTTCTATCTCATAAAGTCCAATAAAGGCTAACATGGTAACTAAATATTCTTAATCTCTGCATATACATATAGATACGCACAGCCATATATACACTTCATTTTAATATTACTTGGAAAATCTGTAACATTCTAATTGTTTTATTTGGAAAATCTGTAATATTCTCATTGCCTTCTAGATGCTTGTGGCGAACATTGATTTGGGTCCTACTATTTTAGATATTGCAGGCTATGATCTCAATAAAACCCAGATGGATGGAATGTCATTGTTACCACTGTTGGTAAGTACACAAATTATGTAGTTATTCTGGTAATTGCTCTAAGGGTTCCTTAGTATAACTATAATGGATTATAATGATAAATCTTCTTTTACTATTTTCACACGTGCCTTTCTGTCAATACTGGTAGGAATGAATTGTTTTACAGCTTGGTTTGAAGCAATATACTTCACATGTAGAAAGGATAGCTTCTATTTAAACTGAGCAGGTTTGAAGTGATGCAGTAGAACTTTGTCTGAGATCCTAGAAAACTAAGAAGAGCACCATGAGTTTGAGAACCCTGGTCAAGACGGACAAAATACTTCATCCTCCTATGTACAGCTGAGCAATCTGTGAGATCATCTGTAAATGGATGTGTTTTTCACTAGTTGTGATTTTGATAATGCTATATATATTGGAAAAAGGCAACAGTTGTCCATCATGAAATTACTGAGAGGTCTTCATATTTATTGACTTTATTTGTATTCTAAATTTTATTCACTAGAAATGGTTTGCTTAAAGAAACTTAAATTCTAGACAGTCTCTGAGCCTGCAAAAAAGCAATAATCCCCATCTTTGTTAATATCTTTTTTGTTGTAGAGAGGAGAAATAAACAAGACCTGGAGATCAGATGTTTTGGTTGAATATCAAGGAGAAGGCCATAACAGCAGTGATCCTACTTGTCCTGCCCTTGGGCCTGGTGTTACTGTACGTAATGTTGAAATTGTAACATTTCTTTTAGAATCCTTCGTACCCTAAATGTAGAGAGAGATGGGTTTGTATGGAAATACTTAATAGTCAAATATTGGCTGTAAACAGAGGATACTAAAATAAAATTTGGATTTCATTTTTATTAAGTCTCTGGGTTGAACTCAAAGGAATATGCTGTTTAAGTATTCTACATTATTTGAGACTGCAAACTGTTCTAACACTTAGCTATTTTTATAGCATTGTTTTCCAGACTGTGTTTGTGAAGATGCGTATAACAATACTTATGCATGTGTAAGGACGCTATCGACTTCATGGGATCTGCAGTACTGTGAATTTGATGACCGTGAGGTATTTTTGCAATTCTATATTAATGGTAGTTCTTCATATATTTATCACACATGGAAAATACAGTACTTCTGCAATTAACGATGGTCTGAATTAAGCCTAAATTATCTTAAAATGCATGCAGAAAAAAATCAGGATGATCAGCTGTTTTCCATATGATCTCTTACTGGATTTATTTACAAAATCATCACATTCATTTTGGAGTTTACTATAATTAAACAGCTACAAAGATTTCTAAGGCTGCTTTGGATTTATAAGAGTTATTTATTTTAGTAACTGGAAAGTAGCAAGACACATTTCTAAAAAGATATTTTCCAGAGGTTTTTAAGATCTGTGTCTGTAAAAGATAGAAGTACAGTAGCCATTAGCACTTACTGAAAAACTTGTTCTGTGTCTCAAAAATAGGATCAGCTATTTTGCCTCAAGAGGCTTATGAAATGCAGTGATTTGCTTTCCAAGCTGAACCTTTCCAATAAAGAGATAACAGATATTTTGTGAGGAGAAAAGAGCATAGTCATCTGAATTCTCTTCTAGTAAATATTCCCACATTTATCTTCCTGTTATACGTCATACCGCTAATTCCTTCTCACAAAAATGACTTTCAGCCATGTACCATTCTAGTACTGATCATAGATATAAATGTTAGTAGTCCATTATATTGCTGTAATATTCTATTAGGTTGTCATGTACTTTATACAGCACAGCTAGAACCCACGTAACTGACTATGCATTTCTCACATAGTTTTGAAATCCTGTACTGATTACCAACTGCTACCAACATTAGCAGTAAATATTTGGTGAAGGACTGTTCTGACTTAAACAGCTAGTTTCTTTACAGCTGAGGGAAGACTGAGATCAGCATGTGTAATCTATATAGGCAGCTTTAAATTATATTCTCACTGTGGATGTCATTATGAACAGTGGAGGCACTGGGCTTATTCAAGGCAATAAATGATAAATTCAGAGTTAAGGTAGAAAATTAAATTTCAGTTCGTGTCTGAAAAGATGCATCTGCAGTTCCAATCCTCTATTTAGCATTTTCAGAGGCCTGGAGTTGCTACCATGAGGGCATGAGAAAGGCCACCCTAATTGTACCCACACCATGGTTTCAATCTTACATGAATGTATTGTTCCTAATAGTATTAATATGCTTTATTTTGGTACCTTAAGTCTAAATCTTATGTATTTACTAGGGCTGTGCATGCTTCAAAAATTGGTTGGGAAAGCACTTTGAACTTTGTGTGAACAGAGCACCTTTCTCCTGTTTGTTAAAGCTACCCATTTTTTTTTCAGGCTTCTGTTTTTAATACCTTTCAGTGAATGAGTACCTTTACCTTTAATGAGTAAATTAAAATTTAGATTACTTTTAACTTCTAAATCAGACCTAAGGCTAGGCTTTCCATTCATGAAAAAAAATCTGCTTCAGTTGACTGAACTTCACTAAGGTAGGATAATAAGATGTTAGAGCTCTGAAGAAACTTTCACAATGATTTGTCAATGTACTGAGTATTTCTAATAGCATTGCTTTTGCTTTCATGAAGGTGTTTGTTGAAGTTTACAACCTGACTGCAGATCCACATCAGATTACTAATATTGAAAAAACAATAGATCAAGAAATTTTAGAAAAAATGAATTATCGGCTAATGATGTTGCAGTCCTGTTCTGGAACAACTTGCCGCACACCAGGAGTCTTCGATCCAGGGTAAATGTATACTTTCAGTTATTATGTCCAATCATCATCAATATGCTGTTGAGGTTCAGTTGTACATCTCAACCCCAGGCCAACCAAGTAATCCTATTAAGATCATGTTCCAGTGCATGGAAGCTGTGAAGATTGGGGGAGGAACAGGTTTTAACTCAACTCTGACAAGGCAGAATTGCTTGGGCTCTCGGTTCTTCTTGTATGAGGGATCTGCCATCTTTAGTTCTAGATGGGTTGCACTTCCCTAAACAGAACTGGTGTGCATTTTGGAGGATTTCCTGGAGTCTCAGATCCTGCTCAAAGAGCAGGTGGTAGTTGTGGCCAGGAAGGCCTTTGCCAGATTCATCTGGTACATCTATTAGTTTTTCCTGGACTGGGACTCGCTCCTCACAGTCACTTATGTCTTAAATCACCAAACACTTGGACTATTGCAATGCATTCTCTGTGGGGCTCCCCTTGAAAAGCACTCAGAAGCTGCAACTGATCCAGAATGTGGCTCTGCAGGCAGTTATGAGTGTGCCTCGATAGACCCATGTGACACCTTTGCTGCATGAGTGCACTAGTTACCAGTGTTCTTCTGAGTGAGATTCATGGCGTTGGTTGTGATCTATAAAACCCTTCATCAATTAGGGCCTGGTTGTTTGAAGGACTGCCTTTCTCCCATTGTCACTACCTGCCCTGTAAGACCCAGCGGCTTTGACATGCTGAGTTCTGTCCTTGAAACAATGCCGCCTGATGGTCATAGGAAGCATGTCTTCTGTTTTGGCACCTGCCTTCTAGGATGGCATCCTTTCAAAGGCTCATAGTGCCTGGCCCTGCTGCCCTTAAGCCTTGAAGATCTGGCTCTTTCCCCAGGCCTTGGGATGAAGTTTTTTTAAATGCCTTTTTATTATTGGGCCTGATTTGTTTTTGTTTTTATTTGGCCTTGCTATCCTAATGGGGATTTTGTATTGGCTGTTTTTATTGTATGCTGCCCAGAGTTGTATGAATTGGGTGGTTCTATACATTTAATTATATATAAATGTATAATAAACACATTTCATCTCTCTTGCTGCATATGCAGGCAGCTATAAACATTTTTAGATCAAAAGCACTGTAAATGGGGCGTATGGTTATTGTTAGGACTGCAATGAAACTTTGATTTAATGGACCACGTTCCGCCAAATATGGCGTTTTCTAACTCTTCATTTTATGGGACTGCCTGGCCTAGTCCCTGCAGTTTTCTTGGCAACATTTCCAGAAGTGGAAATGTTTGCCATTGCCTGCTTCCTAGGGCTGAGAGTGAGTGACTGGCCCAAGGTCACCCAGCTGGCTTTGTGCCTAAGGCAGGACTAGAACTCAGTCTTCCAGGACATTTAACTACTACACTACAGTACATTTATGTTCAGAACTCAAGAGATTTGTTTATGTGCATTTGTGTACTGAGATTTTTTGACAGGCCTGTGAGATTTTTCTTATATTTCTTCTCTCTAACCCTTTTTTCCTTTAGGTATAAGTTCAACCCACATCTGATGTTTGGCAACCAAGGAATTCAGACTCGCAGACTTCTTACACCTTCGCTGTAGCTGTACCTGCCACCTTGTTTGTTGCCAAGTCCATTTCTCTGAAATGACTGCAGAAAACAGTCTAACCCATTCTGACGTCTTGAGACACTTGAACAGTTGATCTTGCTGGTCAAACAATCTCTAGCCATGAGTTACTGACATGATCTTTCCTAGCCTACTCAAATCTGATTACCACACAGAATATTTCATCTGAAGTTAAATATTAATTTGGGATGTGAATCTTAATATCCTTGTTTGGTCTTGTTATACACAGAGGTTAGGGCTGCTGTCTCCTAATTACAACCACTACCTAACAGGCTTTTAAAAAGATACAGTGTGCATCTCTACTGCTTCCATTCTGAGTCTCGTGAATTAAATTAAGCAGGCTAGTTGCCACTTGTTTCCTTCTCTGCTTTTCAGGGTTCACATGGAATCACTGGCTAGAATCTGTGTGCCTGCTATTGTCTGATATTACACGTATGTGTTACCTACAGAATCAGCTCAAAACTTTGAGTCAGAATCAAGTAAACCATTAAATGAGAATTCCTCCCACCAACTGTATTTTCTGCTTGGAATGTACACTGAAGTAGTATAAGTCCCATGACAAAATTATACTGCCTACCACTCTGAGTATTTAAACTGGAACTTGGGCCTACTTGTTAGAAGAGAAGGTATATCTAGATCCAATAACTAAAATGAAAATTGAATTACAGCTTCAGGTGCAGAAATTCCTTCCGTTCTAGGACAGTTTTTTTCACTGATGCATTTGCACCCAAATCCTAAGCTGGATGGCTATCACATTGGAGCACAGTTGTATTCTTCACTTGTAATGCAATGCATTTTTATACTGAATAGTTCTTAAGAAATGCCTTCACAAACAGCTGGTCATTGTGTAATTGCTAAGAAAAAGAGCTTTGAGAATGGATTTCTTGCAAATGCTGTGAACCTGTCCTGGCAAAGCAGCAGTCAAAAGGCTAGCTGTTTCTCAAAAGAAAACTTGCATCTTTATGACAATCTATTAAAAAGGATATAACTCTTAGCATGGATAGATAATGTGAAATATGATTTTCATTTTATAACTTATGAAATACTTTAATCAGCTTTTATGATAACTTAGTTTTTTCTGTGAAGGGGGTAGGTAAATAGCACATGTTAAGAGCAAATGACTGAAATACAGTTGAACATTTGATCAGGAGTGAGATCCTCCTCTAAGTGCCATTTCTTCCCATCTTTATACTTCAGTGAATCTTGTGCTTTGATTTATTGCAGCTGAACATGTTCAAGCTTTTGTACTGTATCTTTAGTTTCATCAATTTAGAGAGATTGTTAAGGATCTAAATCAAACAATGCATGGAAAAAGCTGTCATGAGGTTGGATCCAAGTTTATGTCATCCTTGAGATATAATAATTGAAATTGGTGGCATATATTACTCATGCCTAACTTGCCTCTAGCTTATTTGAATGCATAAGCTGTCAACTATGACCAAGTCTGGACTTAATAGTTATATGGTTCTGAAATCAGATTTGTTTTACCATCACATTTAATGCTTTCAAAGTTCCAGCAGGTTTTAATAGTCCCAAGAAAGTGATTTAATTTCCTATATCATGTAAAGTGACCTCTAACATACAGTTGATGTACTGTAGGTTTATGCCTAGCAAAATACTTAAGATTATTTTTATGCCTGGGTCAGAGTAAAGTTGTATTATATCTTCCCTTCATGCTATGGTGGCTAACCATGCAGAAGCAGTACAAAATCTAGAACAGACAAAAATTCAATTCTGACCTGTTCCTTATCTTAATCTTGTTTTTCTTGTGTACAACTACTATAGAAATCCACTGATGGATTTTTCACAGCTAGTTAATGTGCCTGTAAACCACTTTTAAATTTAGTAGCAATGTAAGGAGAAACCTGGCGTTATTACTGTGAAAGTAATAACCTGGCGTTATTACTTGGATAGTTTTGCTTTCCTATTA
This sequence comes from Candoia aspera, assembly GCF_035149785.1. NCBI lineage: Eukaryota > Metazoa > Chordata > Lepidosauria > Squamata > Candoiidae > Candoia > Candoia aspera. The sequence goes on from NC_086159.1 coordinate 47,819,861, forward strand.
GATTAATGGTTTTACCTTACAACACTGACCAACTTGCACTTCAAATGCTTTAACTATTTAACAGTGATGAAAGTTACATATGCTTACAACTTCAGTATGAAAACCAGGCATATTTTTGAAGATTTCGGATTGTTTCCAAAGAATCAAGAGAGAAAAATACAGATTTGGATTTGATAACCATCTGAGTCTGAATGAGAAATAGCATTAAGGTACTTCTATGTAATAGCTACTCAACATTAATCTTCCTATGCCCCCGATTTAATCACTTTAACAAAAAGGAAAATTATAAACACTATAATCACATACAATGCATAAAAAAGTTTTGGCAACTCTCTACCTGCACCTTACTGCGAAGTTACTATGCTACTGTTGGTTACTAAAATGGGCTTTATAGAATACTAGTTGTAATATGTAAGTGTAACTTGTTCATACATAAAAGGGAAACATGTCTGGCAACTGTATGACAAGCCATTCAGTGGGGAATTTTTCTGTCTGGCAAGCTGGTGTTAACAATTGTTTGATACATGGAACTGTTGCCATATTTCATAAGCATCCTGAGTTGCTGTGACTGCTAAATTGGATTTTATTGTGCTTATGCACAACATTTTGCAGGAACAAATGCAAATTAGTTTTATTGATTCATCTGGAAGGGCTAAGTAATGTTTTCGCACACTACGCTAAAAACAGCTGTTCCTCTTTTTAAAAACAATGATCCAAAAGCAAATGCTTTAAATGACAAATTGCCCTTGGAGATGTTCTATTCGATACACTAAGAGTCACTGCATCAACAGTATGCATCTTTGGGTTTCCAGGTACTTTTATGGCAATCAGACTTCTTTTGTTCTACATTGATTAACATCAGAAACTAGTGGTAGCTTTGTTTGCAATGCTACTTAAAGCCATAACAGTCGCATAGTCTTCTTTATCATAATAAATGTCATTAATGTGTCTGTGCAGTATGGCAACTATAAATACATGTTCTCTTCTTCAGTATTTTGATTAGAAAGTGCCCTTTCAAGGACCCTGTATATTGCTGCACACTTTTCAGTGATTAAATTTGTCTACAATAAAATGTTTGAGCATTAAAAATCAGTGCACTAGTCAGCCTGCTACTATATAAATCTAATAACTGACCATTCAACTGTTTGATACTTGGGCCTAGTTATTTAGGGATGGAACACTGGGAACTGCCATAAAACATGGTGTTGATGTATTACTTTACAACACATACAGCTTTGGTAGCCAGTGTTAATGATATCCACATATTCCACTTCGTCAAAGGTGGTTGTTGCTTTCACATTTATTCTACAGGGTCAGTATATCTCTATGCCCTTACATTCGGTGCTTATTTCTTCCCCCCTCCAATTTTGCATAACTATTCCATAAATATATTTCATAGCAATTTTAGCTTCTTTAGCATGTAAAAGCATTTAAAAAGAATAAATGAAGCATAAACATACCATACCTAGCGAATTGTTTTAGCTTTTACATTATCTAACTTAGCTAGTGTAATAATCTTTTCTTTAAAAATAACGGCTGGCCCAGTATTACTGTCCAATACTCTTCCCAACATGCATGTGCAGCTAATTAAGAAATGCCTCTTCAAATGGGATGATCGACTTAAATAAATAACCTGGAATGTAATTTAAAAATAAATAATCTGGAATTTAAAATTCAAATTCAGGTGCTTAAAGCGAAATATTTCCAAATATTAAGTTCTCAGAAAGCACCTTCCCTCTCAATTTTAGATTGAGACTCAGTTTCTGAGTTGCATTATTATCAGTTATTCTGTCAATAACTAGCATAATAAAAACATTTATTTCAGAGGTAAAAATGCCCCTTCTTCAATTCTGAGCATGATTAGCCCCATGCATCTTTTTCTTGGCTACTGCTGCTGAAGTGGACTTTCATAGCCCCTTTAAAAAACCATCTTAACTTGCTATAACAAGTCTGTAAATATTTTTGAAAAAATAATCTTAAGTATAAGACAGGATCATAGAGGAACTACTGCTTCCTTCGCATCCCTCACAAACTCTAGGAACATGGTATAAGAGAAAGGGAGAAGTATTGAAAGGCAGGATGGACTGCTTGATTTCCTTAATTTGTAATATTGTTAATTTCACATGCTAGCAAAATAATGCTTAGGCTCATCAATGCAGATTAGAGACCTAAATGGAAAGGGAGATGATGACGGATGTTCAAGATGGCTTTAGAAAAGGCTGAAAAACACATGACATTATTGCTGATACATGCAGGATAACTGAGAAAGCCAAAGAATGCCAAAAAGAAGTCAGCATGTGCTTCATTGATTATAGAAAAATTTTGATTGAGTTGATCACATGAAGTTGTGGAATGTGCTTAGAAAATGAGAATCCCAGAACATCCCATTTTCCTTATGCAAAACCTATACAGAGGTTAGGAAGCCACAGTACAGACAGAACATGACAAAACACATGGGCTCCAAGTTGGCAAAGGAGTGAGGCATGGCTGTATGACACTACTCTGACAGTCAGAAATGCAAAGGACATGCAAGTTCTAGTAGTAAAAGTTACGGAGCACAGTGGAAAAAAATGGGACTAAAATTAAATATAAATACGACTAAACTAATGACAACAGGTACAATAACCAACCTTAGAACTGACAATTCTTTTCTACCTTTGTCTAAGTGCTATAAGCAAAACAGCCATTGTGGTTTGCAAATTATAACTCAATATGTTGTATTAAACCAGTTATCACTTTTATGGATAGGCAAACTGATTTAACTGAATGTGTGAACCTGCACACATACACTTTTTCATAATTACAAACAAAATCCAAACTTGACCAATTTTGAACTTTGTTGAATATTATATTTGATGCACAAGGTAGAAATTATTCCAAAAGGACTGTTTTGACAGAGTGCATGAAGATACAAGTACATTTTTGTGATGCAGGAATTTGACTTTTTTCAGAATTAGTCACTTGGACTTTTTAGGGAAAAAAAGGCAAGGCAGAATGTTAGGTGATGTTCTTATCTAGCGAAGACAGCCTACATGTTAGGCAATTAAAAAAAAAAATTACAGCTGCTACCAGAACAGTGCTTTTACAAAGAGAGAAACTCTATCCAATATTTTCTTGTATAAGCATATACATTAACATATATTTGATTGTCACCAATAGCTATCATACCCTTGGAAGGATAGAAAATGAAATCCAAATATCAACTTTTGCTCAAAAGCTTACCCTGGTTATAAGAATTGAAAGATCATATGCTTGGATGATCAGAGAAGGGAGTATATGGAAGAATCCACTGAATGGTGCCATATCCTGCACTTAAAGGAAACCAGTAATTCAGTAAATGAAACAACCATACAGTGCCAACTCCAGCTTTAATTATGGAAAACTTGCTACAGTATTTTGGTTACATCGAAGGGAATTAAGGTTCCCTATAAAAAAAACCTTCAAAATAATAAATAATACAGTTTCTCAAAAAATAACAATTTTAGTGTTTTCCATCTTCCCCTCCAACCTATTCTTCATTATCAAATAATCAAAACATAACATCTGTAACATCTTTCTTTGAAGATTAAGAATGTTACACTAAAATAAAATTGAATCCTACATTAAAAATAATCAAACATTGAGTCTCTTTATAATTAAAAATTGCAGTAACTCAAGTAAAAGAACGTCTGGATTAATACAAACTGATTTTCTTACTCAAACCTGTAGTGCATAAAACACATTGAAAAAGAGTAAGAAAGCACAAAGTTCAAGTTAAAATTATAATTCACATATTGGTAAATTGCCATTCAATACTCAAAAACAGTATTTCAAACTTAGCAACATATGTTTAAAAATCCAAACATTAAATGCTTTACCTTAATACAGTTAAATGACTCTTACCACTGGTTTACAGTTTAACTGCTCCAATAAGCAGGCTGAGGAAAAAGTCAAAAAGGAAAAAATGCCCCCTTTCCCAAATCATGTTGTCTATTTTGGCAAGGATGTCTATGTACGTGCATAAAAAAGCAAGACTTCCTTTACTACTGTGATGTTCACTTTTCTAAAGTTCTAACATAATGGGCAATATTACTTTCACAGTTTGTTCCCTTTCAGACAAGCAACACTGCTTTCTTCCTATCTTCATCCTGATAGCATCTATTCAGGCCACAAAAGAACATGGTAGGAAATATTGCTCTTACCTGCATTCTGATGTGGCTTTGGATTTATGCTAAAAGAGTAAACAAGGAAGCTAGATTTCTGCCCAGAAAAGGAAGGAAAAGGAATTATATCTTGAACACGGGGAGAGTGAACAAATATTCAGTGGCAAGAACAGAACACTGAATGGGGAACTGAAACAATCTCCCCTGCATTCCTTCTTGTTTTAGCTTAGAAAGTGTTTACTCTGTTCTAGTGAAAATGCCCTCTTCTTTGGTGATGCTTTATGTAGAAGCAATGTTTGCATATTGGTCATTTGTGTGCAAGTTATACCAACCAGGTAGAAACTATAGTGGAACCCAGGATGCATATTGTGCACACATTAAGATAAAATATACAGTAAAACAGCATTAAGATGTCACTGCTTCTATTAGGAGATCAGTAATATCCAAACTGATCCACTGATCTGACTTAGTATCTTCAGGGAAAAAAAATATAGTTGAAGTCAAGCACCACTATTCTATGTGACTTTGATTATGTCTCCAATGAAATAAAAGACAAATACAAAGTACTACAATTAAGCGTGAACAGAAAACAAAGTAAGGTATGTCATTATTTGTTAACCATGAATTTTAAAGTAGCATTAGTTAATATTCTATTGTAATAAAGATTGTCTCTGTAAGTTTGAAAGTCAGAATGCCTTATTTTGATAAAAGCAGCCAAAGATTAACATGAAGGCACTTTTTAATAATATATTGGTGTTGCCTACAATATCCACCAGATGTCACCATGACTAAAGATATTCCTCATAACTTTCAAAGTAGATGTCCAAATAATAATTATTTTTAAAAGATTTTTTTTATCCCACTTTATTATTTTTATAAATAACTCAAGGTGGGGAACATACCTAATACTCCTTCCGCTTCCTATTTTTATTTTAAAAAAATTTCCCAATTTTTTTCAAAAAAATTTATTTAAAAAAAGGTTGGCCAACATGATTCTTTTAAATTATGGAAATTAAATTTATCCCAAGCCAATATATTCTGGTTGATGCCTGCAAATATACAACCTAAAATAACCTTTGATATACTGTAGATTTATGTAAATGTTTCTATTGCACACCCATTTCTTTGGTTTTGTTCACTATACATACCTTAGATAAACTATTTTGGGAAAAAATACTGCTAATCAAATGCACAATTTCCCCCCTCTCAAATATCTTGCACTTAAAACCCTAGTCAACTTTTAGTTGACTTTTCAGAATAGAAATTAAAACCACAGATTGCTCAAGTTGTTCACAGTGCCACGAGTATATGTAAAAACACCAGTCTGCTTCAAATTGAAGTTTGTTTCATATTTAAAATATTGCCATGAAGATAAATTTTATCTCTTTTTCAGAGATGTAAATGTATATTCAAAATAATTCAAATGGACATTTGGATATTCAATAAATTATAAGAATTTCAAATTAACTCTTTAATGTTGATTTTAGATTTATAAAAATCTCAACAATATTTGAGGATATCCCAAAATACATGTTTGTGACCATGTGCTTCACATCAAACACATGCAGCTTATTTTCTATTATATTTAATAAACCCTCTTTCAATAATAGCACTGAATATATTAATTTCAGTAATAATCAGCAAAATCCCTCAACTTTATTTTTCATTGCATTAACCAACTTGCAGAACAATCCCTTTTCAGTTTTTTTTCAACACTCATTTCTTTTCTCCATCTCTTACCTTCATTCCAACCTCCATTCTACCTTCTATAGTTCCATTTGCTTGAATATCTTTAACCCAGCATTTGGACCACATTTCTCTTCCATGCATAAAAATAATTTAATTTGCAAAATTACAAAGAAATATTTGAAGGCAGTGCAAATCAATCCTGCTATCAAACAGTATACTCATTCAAAACTGAGTCTGAGTAGCATATTAAAATTATTAAAATTTGCACCCCCTTTGTTTTAACATTAAAGGAGAAAAGCTTCATTTCATACTGCCTCTGAAAACAGACCTGTCTGACAGTCATAACGGGCAGGGGGGGGGGGAACCAAGATTTGGCATACAACAGAAGCCTTCAAATATTGCAATTTCTCTTTGCCCCTACATGCATATCAATTTACAGAACTGACTTTATGGTAACAAATTAGTCTTTGTTGAAGTCATTTTGCTTTGGGTACTGAGTCTAGAATGTTACTTAAAATTAAGTAACATACTGTTTTCCCTGAGTATTCTTTGGCCCCTTTTTAACTTGGAATCCAAACTCCACCAAGAGCTTCTTCAAGTTTTTCTCTGTACACTCCATAGCGTCTTTTTAAGGTCTGTAGTTGCTCGTCTTCTTCTTTGTCCAGGATACGCAAGAAGTTCTGTAGTTCAGGAAGGCTAAAGGCTTCCCACTGCAAAAATAAAAATGTGGATTTATCCATACTATCTAACAACAATTGACCATCTGGTTTGTAATTTTCTTTTTATTCTTCTAATCAAGCAGAAACCAGTAAATTTATTTTCATGCAGGCTGCCCCATACTAAAATAGATAAATACACAAAACTATAGCTAAAACTATCCATGCATAAATCCATGTATTTCTCAAAAATGTCAAAAACATGCAAAAAAAGAGCAACTCCACACTTTCTTAAATTGTTAGTTGGGAGGCAAGGAGAGAAAAAACCAAAACATTCACACTGTTACTATATTTAGCTAGTTTTCCATGCATACCGATTCATATGCAATGGCCAAGCGGGATGACAACTAACCATAGTAGTTAGAAGAAACCTAGTTGGACATTCAGCTTGCACATGTAAGTATGTCACATTTCATTTTAAGCCAAACATTTTATGGGCAAAATTTTGGAGATGTGATTTACTAACATAAAGTGAGGATGGGGTAGAAATAAATGTTCTCTATTGCACAAATGAATTTAATCTGTTTCAGTAACAGAATTTCTTTCATCTCTTTAATCTGTTACTGCTGCAGACAGTGAAAAAAGAGTAATACAAACTACAAACATAATTAAAAATGTAATAGAAACAAAAATATATTTGGCCTTTTCTGATTTATGAATTATGCTGCCTGTTGGAAGCATAAATCAGGATGTCATAGAAAAACATCTAAATTCTATAAAATCTACTGAAAATTACATTTTCCTACTAATTCATAAGGGGGTACTCCCAAGTATTGTTACAGCTGTATTATCATGCACTGTGAAGATCTGAGGAGGAACCTCAAGAACTTGGGGGCCCAAGTAGTGTTCTCATCCATCTTTCAGGCCCATGGAACAGGAGCAGAAATGGAAAAAAAGTGTTACTACGGAAGAACAAGTGGCTTTGCAAATAGTGTTGATAGAAAATGTTTATCAAATTTGTATATGACACTGTATGGGACAGCTACTAAATATATTAGAGGACAGAAATAAAATTCAGACTAATCTTGATCGGTTATAGAAACTAGCTGAGGTAACAGAATGAATGTTAATGAAGACAAATGCACTTAGGAAACAAAGCAAGTGCATAGATAAGAGAATGGGTAAATATAAGCTTTCTCCATATAACTTTTTTAAAAATCATGGAACAGTCATTGATTACAGGATTTACTCACTCTATTATGTGACTGGGGGAAAAAGAAATGCAATTTTAAGCTGCAGAAACTAAAGTAGTTTCTTAATCAGGGAAAACAACTGATCCACTTTATTCTGCATAGATCAGACCCAATCTCAAGTATTTTATCCTGTCCTGTGCACCTCATTTTTAGGAAGGATTTAGACAATAGAACAAGTTCAAAGAAGGTCAAGAAGAGTCATTAGGGGATTGAAAACTAAATGTCCTAAAAACAAATTGAGAGAACTGGGAATGTTTACCATGAATAGGGGGGGAAAAACACCTCATGGGTGATAACATAGCACTCTTCAAATACCTAAAAGTATACCATGCCAAAAAAAGGCAAGACCTGTTTCCTATCACACCAGAGTCAAGGACACAAAATATTTATTTATTGATCTATTTTACCATATTTATATGGCTGCCCATCTTACACAAAGCGACTCTGAATATGTATTTAACTGTACTTAACCCACCACAATCCCAAAGAACTCTAACTTCAGACAAGAAAAACTATATAGTTTTTGATATAGCTATATCAGAACTATATCAAAAGCAATTGAAAGTAAAGCCAAATAATGGATTGAATTTACCAAAAGTCAGATTTTTACTGAATGTTAAGGGGGAAAAACTCCTTACTAACAATAAGAACAGCTGAGTAATAAAATCAATTGGCCAGAGAGGTGGTGGACCCTTTTGGCAGACAGGTTCAACTGTTAGGGATACTTTAGATCAGACTCCTGCACTGAGTATGGCATAGCACTGAACTCAAGGGTTTAAATAGCCTTTCCAATGTATGATTCTACAAAACTCTTATAATCTGCACTATATTTTAATTGACTACTTACTTGCTTTTTCTCTATAAACATGCAGCCTAAAAGTACATTCAATAGTTTGAACTGGAAATTGTATACAACTAATTAGAAATCCTGGCAAATGAACAAGTTGGATTTGAGGACCATCAAGAGGATTTCCAAGTACACAACACAAGTACAACTTACCAAAACCTCTCCAGTTTCATGCTCACGCAAAACAAAATTCAGCGTATCTGTTCTTGGGCCAGCCACCAACCGCAAATAGAGAGGATGTTCTGTTTCTGAGAGCTTGCACATATAAACTGCAAATAAGATCACAAAAGAAAGAAAGAAATACACTCAGAATTTCTGCAGATTATCAGAACCAGAGCTATATCAGTGCACACACAGAGGGATCCCAGAATTCAAGTGTTACTACACTCCATAAATGGGGTATTATGAGAACAAATAATAAAGAATGGTGTACTGGAAACACTGTAATTTTTGACTGAAAGGTATCCTACCTTTCTATTCCACTGCTCTCTCTATTTATTATAGTTTGTGAAAGTCCATAGTCACCCAGTGAGCTTAATGGGCAGCTGTAAGCAAATAAACACTTTACATTCAGACAACTCAAAAAATATTCTCTAAAAATTATATGTGCAATATAGGAAATAAAGAGAATAAAACCCGAGATTTACTGTGAAATTCTTTTTTCAACTGTGACTAGAGGGTTTCATTAGCTGGATTATTCTACTAAGCAGGACATAATGCTTTCTTGTGGTGTCTAGTGATGGAAAAGACTCCATGCCAAGGTTCCATAATGTACAATAGAAGAAAATTATGTGTAAAAATAGTTATTATAGAAGTGACTTTGTATTCAGCAAAAAAAAAAAGTCTTTACAAAAATTAGCTTTAAAAGGAAGGAGGGTCTTGGATACCCTCCATGACAGAAATAGGAACATCATGATAAATCCAATGTGGCTGGAGAATTTCTTCGGCTGGGATTCAAACCCAGTGGTTAACAACAAAGCAAATACTACCTGATGAACAGCCTTATCAACAAGGTACTTGTTGCAGAACTTGTCAAAAGAAAGGAAGCTTCAGTCAAGGGTTGTGAACATCACAATGGAAAAGTCTGAGGACCAAATTGCTGCACTGCATATATTACTCAGTAGGATATTGTTGGAAAAAGTAGCCATGTTGGAGTGGTCTGTTATACCTTCCAGGGCATCAGCAGAGTGGGCTTCATAGCATTGTGCATGTTTTAATCCACCCAGGAATTGTCATGGATGACCTTCCACTGTCAAGGGAAGCTTGCTGGAATGGACCTTCAGTCATATGCTTCCCTATTCCTGAAATGGGAGGAAGCACAGCACTTCAAAAACCACTACTCCCACAGCATTCTTGCCACAACTCCAAAACTAGGCCAGCAAGTTGCTGCCAGTATATGAAGGCGGGGTTGCAACAGGTAAGGCTGCTATAGGGGAAGGTACAGTGGTAAGGATAGGTATAGTGAAGGGGAGAAGAGCAAAAAGAGTGAAGGATTCCTATCTCCTTAGTTTTTTCTCTCTAGCAAAGCTCCATGCTTGAGACAAGAAAAACAGTTTTTCTCTTTAACAAGATTCTGCACATGTTGGAAGTGAAAGAAACGCAGAGAGACAGAGGCAGCAACTGTAGAAGAATACTGAGATAGCCTTGAAGAAGGAATTCAACAGCTGTTAGGTAAATATCAGCTTAGCCCTGGAAGATAGTACAAGGTGAAAAAGAAACTTAAAAGGCCCCGACTTGATTCTCTTTGGTATAAGAGGGGGAAGAGAGTCTTTGTCAATCCCTCAAAGTACATTCCAGTAGTCTTTGTGGAGTCTCTTTCCTGATCTGGCCTTCTTCAAAAGGCTGACAGAAATGGAGGTTACTGTTAGAAATATTAACCTCACCTTTTATGAGGCCACTATCCCTACCTTAGTCTAAAGGGAAAAAAAAACCTGTTGCCAGGATTCTGTCCTCTGTGTTAGGTAAAGCCAAAATGGCTATGGAGGTAGAGCCCCACATAAATGTTCTTGTCCATAAATGTGAAATTGCTTTGTTAAAACAGCCTTGCAAGACCCTTAGTTTTCTTCTTCAGTTCTTCTTCTGATAGCTCTCCTTCTTTTCTATGATTCACAGGTGCCTCGGGAACCCATTCACAGAAGCCAAACACTTACCCCACTTCTTATTTGGCCATGTGAACCAGGTTCTCTCTTCTCTCTGAGAACCTCCTAAGGTCTAAGTATCAAGCTAAGACCAAGATGAAGAAAGCCAGCATCTTTCCCTTTAGGCACTTATAAAGCTTGTTCTTACTAACACAGTATGATCCAAGGAGACTGGCATGTCACTTCACTCTAATGGGTCTCTTCAAGTTAACAGCTGCTACTTGCATGGCCATATGTTCAACTTGCTTGGAGAATGTTGCTGTTTAAGGCCCCAGGGAGGTGAGGGAACATTGGGATTAGTGGGAAAAAGCTCAGCATCCAGGAGGTTGGGATGCTGCACTGTTCTATCCCCTCAAATCTGCAGATTCTTCAACTCCCCAAGGGGGCTAAGAATGAACTCTTTACTCCAGAAGTACAGGTGGCCTGCTGATTCTGTACAGCCACCAAAGTCATTTGAGTATGTGGGACTGTTGCTCCATGAACATTGAGAATGGTGGTCCAAACCACTGAAAATCTCATGGTGTGTCAGCAAAGGATTTCCTGGACCATAAAAGTCCACCCTGGGACTACAAACTTCTTTGATGAAGCCAACTGAAGCAAGACAATGAGCAGCAAAAGGACACTTTTCAGCCACTTTGGTTCATTTTTTTTTCTAGCAAAGTAAAGTGGCTGTGCAGACACAGACACAAAGAAATAGTTGGGAGCACTGTTAACACCATCCAAAGATAAAGCTGCCTGAACCTGTTTCACTGACTTGTAAGCCCTTCTGAACATCTCAGAAGATACAAAGGTGAATGAGTATCCAAGTTAATATTAGTTGGACTATCAGATAGTTAGACATTGCCAGGTTTTCCCATACAAGGAAGATGTGAGGTCACTTAAAAGTGTGAAACACTAATTAGCAATCAATAATTATATCTCATAATTTTAAAAGAAAAAGAGAACATGCATTCAGAAATCAGAGGACAGCTTCCAAATCATGGTTTTATAAAGCTATCTATATTAAGCTTCACAAATCATAATCAAGGCCATTAATCTGCCTCACAATGACAATGGGAACTTTTGAATCAGAGTACTGAACTTATGAAAGAAACTAACAAAAGCAGACAAAGCAGCCCTGAAATGTGATGTAGTTGCTGCATGTCTGCAAATTGAAACCATAATTATGGCTCTGCATAAACCATGGCTCAGCATGGATTAAATCAGTGATTCTGAAGCACAAATAATACCTTTTATGAGGCCAAGATAAAAGTACTGATCTATCCTCAATGTACGTAGCCCCTTCCCCTCTACACAAACTATGAAATGTCAGGTTGACCGTGGCCTCCTAATTCATCCAAATTGTTAATGACTTTTAGAACAAGTCACAATATCAAATCAAATTTATTCAAAATCCAATTCAGCGAGATACTGATATCCTTAATTTCCTGGTTCACACAAACATATATAATTCTGCATGCTGGCTGTACACCGAAGATTTTAGACCAGACGCTGAAGTTGTACAAAGATTCTATTTAACTGAAATTTATGCTAAGTACACACGAAACACACCTCAAAGAGAACTTGATTTCTTCATTTTTAAATAGTTTTTAATGTTTCATTGAAAATCAGATCAGTTTGCCAAATAAATCTCTCTCCCAACACACAATGTCCCAAAAATAATTCTACTATGTGTAAGTCATAAAAGAACAAAATTAGTAACATAATCTTTTTCTTTAATCCACTTACAACTCTGTTTATTTCTTTACAAGTATTGAAAAATCTATTAGCATACCTTGATCTTCCTTGTGACATTGTTTATAAAGTGCAAACTTGGCAGGATTATCAGCCAACAGAAACTTTTTGAGCAAGGCCTCAATAACTTCACGGACTGTGTTAGTACTGCTGATATGAAGAGTGTTCATATAGCCCTTCGGCAAATAAAAAGCTGTCTCATTGCTGTTGAGATGCTTCCCTACATTCACAGAAGCCCGAAGAGTGATAGGTCTGCAAAGTTCCATCTGAACTTTGATGAAGCCAGTGTATATTCCGCTTGAGTTCTATAAATAAAGCACACACATGCATATACAATGAAATCATACTCATGTGTTCCATAACAACATGGAAAATTGATATATTTTCATGTACATGCTTTAGATGGCAGAGAAAGACTCAGCAAGTAATCAGATTGCCATCTGATTACTGACCATTCCCAATTTTTATGTTAGAACAGACTGCTTACCTGAACAGGTAGTCCTCAGTTAATGGTGGCAACCGGAAGTGCCAGAATTTCCATTGCTAAGCAGCATGTTCACATGACATCATGCTTTTACTACTGAGTTGCTTAGCGATAGGAATTCCAGCACCTCCAGTTGCCACTGTTGAGTGAACTGCACATCATTAAGTGCAACATCATGTAGCCATTTACGACCTCCTGCCAGCTTCCCCATTGATTTTGCTTGTCGGAAGCCAGCAGTGAAGGTTGCAAATAGTGATCACATGACCCCAGGATGCTGCAACATCATAATTGCAACCTGGCATCAAGGACCTGGGTCATGATCATGTGACCATGGGGACACTATGATAGCCAGAACTTTGAGGACCCAACAAAAGTACCACCTGTGTAGAAACTAGAGAAACACTTGAATTTGAAAAAATGTCTCCCAACTGCTCAGCTAAGGTACTTTCAATGATCCAGACAAACTGCCATATGGGAACATACAACCCTTAAATTGATTTCCTTCCCTTTCGTTTCTCAGAAGCAACTTGAAAGATTTATGAAGTGCATGACAGCTGTCGTGACTTAAATTTCCAACGGATCCAGAAATTTTATACCTTAATGATTAGTTATTAGCAACTTGGTCATATACCAGTTTCAAGACTTGATCAAGGGTTGTTCGTACATCAGTACTAAATGGTAATCATCTCTGGTTTTGGGGTGCTTCCGAAGAATTCCATGCACTAGACCAAGAATGGTAGCGAGGTGGCATGAACTGGGATGCGGAGGTACAAATGAGACACTTGGTGGATCATATGCAGCCCGTGGCTTGGATACCTTTGCCTTAGCATGAGTACAATCAAAGCTGAAGACATAATCCTCCTTTGGTATTCATCTGGTTTGGTAGCCACAATAATTGCTATAGTGAATGTTCCCACAGAAAGACTGAGAAAAGTTGAGTAATTGCATTGTGGATGTTACAATTTATTAAACACTCCTTGCTCAAACACACAAGTCACGAAGAGTATCTGTCTGATGGTGGAGACTTATTGCTGCACTTGTATACCTTCTAGAACAGGTATCCAAATCATAAGGAAGTTAGGATATACAATGCACAAACAATTCACAAAAGCCAAACCATAAAACAATTTTTTAATAAAAAAGAGTGATGGCAACAAGAATACAATAAAACTTAATACAATAAAAACAGCAGAGTAAGCTCAGCAAGCACAAACATCTCAAATGGGAAGAGAACATATTCTCTTAATGTTCACCTTAATATGACTCAATAGCAGTCACAAAAATTGGAAGTTTATACTTCTAAGTCCTTTAGGCATGCAGTGAGAAGGAACATTCAGAGCCACAAAATGCAGCTCAGTGTTAGTATGTTTCAATAGTGTCTTCATAGGTGAGTAAACTCATACATGTGATGCATCGAGACCACAAGGAAGAATGAAACAGACATCCCCACATTTGCTTATTCTCCCATTGCCTCCCTTCTTCCTTTGCCTGTCTGGGTCTGACAGGCTATAATCCTGTCTAGGAATATGAATTCTTGCAATTCTTGCTAGGAGGTAAATGCTACGAAATATTTTATGCAATATGGGGTTCACTTGCCATCATATTATAGCATTGATAAGCACACCTGGTGCTGACTTCAGGAAGGCAGACTAACACTACTGTCCCAGACAGACATGCTACCTAATCATAATAAACAATATATATAAAAAGGTTACCAGAGTCATCTTTAGCTTGTCAGTAACATCTGAATTGTATATTTGGACTTTTTCCTTGATTGCTTCCTTGGTGAGGTAATTATGAATTTCTCTCTCCTTCTGAACATCCTAGAGCAAAACAGGTTGAAAATTCCAAAGATATAAGAAGATCAATGCTACTACAATTAAAAAGTAAAATTATGCATTGAGGATCTAGACATAATACATATGTTTGGTAGTGTACAGCAAACTTTAAAAATAAGAGCCATTGAAAGGTTACATAGTAAAATGACAGCATTATATTCTGCAAACATTTATCATGGAATTAACCTCTTTTCCTTTTCTTTAATGACCTTTGACAGAGAAAGGAAAGGCAAGTTACACACACTTGCTATCTAAAACCTAAAAATATGTTCTGCCTTTGGTAAGAAAATGGATTTCTAGGTATTAAGACAAGAGTTGGATTCCTGTAAATATTAGAATGTACTGATTGGGAATATTTGAACCAAGCTAGTGGAACCATGAGTAGAACTTTCCTCTTAATTACCTAGAAATTAATACATACATAATAGTACATTTAAGACACTTTGCTGATTTTCATACAAAATGAACCCAATAAATGTTTTTGTCAAATATTATATTGGCACATCTCATCAGAGCTATTTAAAGCCTGAACATGCAATTATGACTCTCTCTGAAGCATTTAATGTTGATGTTGATCAATGATATAATCAGCAGCACTGAAAATTTAGAGCCAGTGCAGAACATACTGATTCATTAGCAAGATTCAGGATATTATTGGTTTGTCTAAAAAGCATTAGGTTCATAGAATTCCTAGGATACCAAACTTCCTAGCCATGATCTAGAGCTAGAGAACAAAAGGGTAGCACATTCACAAAGCTATAGATACCATTTGATTTGATTATAGCATTTGGGGTTAGTGAAATGATTCTGAATTTGTTGGCCTTGAAGTAAGAGGAATGAGCTTAACATTTTGAAAAGCACACAAACATATATAATATTTATATCAAAACAAACATAACCATTATCAGCAGTCACATCTGTTTTTGAATAAGCTAGTTCTGCAAGATCATGGGTAGACTGTGACTGTTCTTCCTATTGCAACCTATAGTGGAAATTTCTGCTACAGAAAACTAAAATGCAAAATAAAACCAAAAAATACAAAATAGCTGGTATCTTTTTGTG
Source organism: Candoia aspera (assembly GCF_035149785.1). Lineage (NCBI taxonomy): Eukaryota > Metazoa > Chordata > Lepidosauria > Squamata > Candoiidae > Candoia > Candoia aspera. Next base: position 47,835,704 of record NC_086159.1, read on the forward strand.
TGAGTATAAGTGAGATAAACTTATATGTACTTGTGATAGTAAAGCTGAACGATTTTATCATGATCTCATTCCAAAACCACTGGTTTTGCCATGCCCTATATGGCAGTACTTTAACTGCTGGCATGCAACCCATTTCTAAATAGACTTGGTTGTTTAACCTTTGAAAGCTAAACTGCAAGAATGGCATTTAGAGTTCTTATACAAAATTTACAGCATGAAGAACACTAAGTTGCATATCCCATTACGATAAAATAAGAATACTGCCTTTCTGTAATACAACTTTTTCTCTCATTCTAATGGATTTTAATAAGGTGCTCGAAATAGCACAAAAGTTAGTTTCTAACTGTAAGTTAGTTTATATACCTTTCTGACTGCTATTTTCTCACACATTTTGCACTAAAGGATAAAGCCTTTTGCTTTGACAAATAAGCCCATATATGAACAAGTTAGCAGGAATACTGTTGCTATATTTGTCTGACTTATTTTGCACCCATACAAATAGAGAGACTGAGATTAGAGCAATTTAAAAAAGGCTTAATAGCACTGAATATGAAGATGAGCTGCTGTGACTGAAAGAGGGAAACTGCTCTGGATACAGCAGGTGATGAGGAAGAACACGAGAGTTGTGATTATGAGGACAAAAAAAATGAAGAATTTCAGGTCTTCAGGCAGCATGCCAGTCATGGCTTTATTATACTAGTGTTGATAAGGTTAGTTTGTGTAAGATGAGGGAAGAGGACACTGATGTTTTGTTACACTGTCATAAGAAAAGAAGGTGCTGGATCAGACCAAATATCTATCTAGTCAGTCTATCTATCTATCTATCTATCTATCTATCTATCTATCTATCTATCTATCTATCTATCTATCTAGTCAGTCTATCTATCTATCCTGTCTGTCTGTCTGTCTATCTATCTATCCTGTCTGTCTATCTATCCTGTCTGTCTGTCTGTCTGTCTATCTATCCTGTCTGTCTGTCTGTCTGTCTGTCTGTCTACCTACCTACCTACCTACTGACCTACCTACACTTTGTTCCCACAGTGGCCAGCCAATGCCTGTGGAAAACCCCAACAGATCACAACAGCATTTTCACATTCCTTTATCTAATTGAAGGTCGTAATTCCACTATTACTGGAGGTAATATAGCAACCAATCATAACCTCTGGATACCTTTCATGAATTTAATTAATACCTTAAAACAATTAAAGTTACTTGTAGTTTATCCAGGCATGTGACAAAATACATTCTTTGCTGCTAGCTTCCCTTGGATCAGACCAGACTGTAGTACAATGAAACCTCAATTTAATGGACCAACTGGGAAAAAGGGAGTTCCATTATTCCCATTTATCCACTAAATCTGGGGCAATATCATTATGCAAATGGCATAAATCGTGTCATTTTATGTAATTTGTTTTATGACATTATGAAAAATAAAGTAAAACAGGAATTTCATCCATTGTATCAGAAGTCTATCGCATTAATATCTCCTAATCTAGATTTAATTTTATTATCCATTTTCTTCTTTACATACACAATTTTATATTTCTCTATCATTTTTAAACCTGAAAATTCCTAAATGTTTTAAGTTTTCCTCTTGGGGGAAAGTTAAAATCTCTCAATAATTATTTTTGTTCCCTTTTCTGCACACCTTTTGAGGGGCACTGGCCATATCTACTCATATTATTTCAAGAATGGCTACACCATAGATTTTGATAAAGGCATTGATTCTATCAATTTCTTAGCAGATGCCCAACTTTTTAAGAACATCCTTTGAGGAGTCCAATAAATACAGAACAAGATTTTCTGATGAATAACTTCATTTCTAGATCATAAAAGATACTACTGTATTTTACATTTCTTAATACTTGGATCCACTGATATTCAGTTTCTCATTCCATGTATCTTACCTATAATAATCATTTTTTAAAAGTTTCCCATAAAATTGGATCAGTGATATTACTTCAAATATAATACTGCTTAAACTTTCAAGTATTTCTTGTACTTCTGAAACTGCTAAAACATCCAGGCCATATCGTTTTATCAGTACACGTTTTAATTGCATTTACTGCCAAGCAGATGATTCAGGTAAGTTATATTCAAATCATAGCCTCTCAAAAGCTTTAAAATAGCTGTTAGGAAGCAGCTGATTCAACGTATTAATCTCTTACTTGGCCAGTTTTCCAATAAAATATTTTCCCCCATCTTCAGATTGAGGTTATTCTACAAGGTCACTTTCTCATGAAATTCCGGGTCCAAATTTAATCACCTACCTATTAAATGTTTACATGTCTACCAGGCTTCAAGGCCAGGAAAAACAAATCTTGTTTATTATACCCATGTTTATGTTTGAAATGTTTATTATACCCTAGGTCTTGCCATGACTTCAGACAGGTCACACACACTAACTAAATAAGCACAAAAGATAAGGTATTCCCAGAATATGAATCTTAAAATGAGTCTAGTGGTGAAAATGTAGAAGATTTAACCATTATGGTCAACAGAAGATAATGTAAGATAACCTCAGTTTGACTAAAGAGCTGAGGGTCCTTGTCATGCCATAATAATTTTCCTGAACAGTTTTTCTATCTGTATAAAATATCTAATAAGAATTAACATCAGAATCCCTCTTAAAATATACACTGAACTAGCAACTACATTCATTTCAATCTCTCTCTCACACATACAACACACCCTTTGAATGTAAGCCACCAAATCAAGGTTGTAAGTAAGCAACCTATTCTAAGTCCGGAAAAAGGCTATCAGGAAACACAGCAAGTAGGACTTTGTTCTTAAGAGTGCGTGGAATAATAAGTGCTGTTTTTTAAATTCCAGGTTGAAAGACTTTCATCTTTTTTAAACAGCAATTTCCCTATGTGTATGCTGAGGAAATCCATCACAAGGAAATGCTGTTGCTCCACCCTTCCTTTAAGTAAAAATTAAGAACTCATGGTTGACTGTTATAAAGTTCACTATCAAAACACATGGAACCTGTTATGTTTTTGACTGGAAAAATGGCTGATGTCTATAACATAGTGACTGCTTATCAAAGTAAGAAACTTTAGTAAATTATTTTAAAGCAAATTATTTTCAATAATTGAAACAGTAACAGCTGAATCCCAGATGTTTAAAAATAAATCTGTACTTTTTCTTCAGTTATTACTTTTTCTTTAGAGTTTTCCTAATATCATTGCAGTAACAAAGATAACTGTTGAAAAGTTAGATACAAACAATTAAAGCAAAAAAAAAAAGTGTTCCAGTGACAATAAAGTACTTTTCTTGTTACAGGATTTAACATGCTCAGATTCTTAGCATATAGCTTCATTTACTTTCCCAGTCTTAAACACACAGCTACTTATTTTCAAGGGAATTTTTTCATTGAATACTGTGAATATTCTCATTTTATTTGGAGAAGACAAATGTGTTTGGCTATTTGGTATCTTAGTCTATTTCCATCTTATTTAACAACTGTAATAATATTAAATCTATCTGAAATCTAGTTAAAGAATCCTATAATGGCTGCAAATCATGCACAAGCATTTGCCACATTTTCTCCCAACCAGATATTCATTTATACCTTTGTTCTTTGAGCCTGCAAATTTTTTACCACTGTAAAGAGTCTGTAGCATGTTAGGAAAAGTGTGATATCAGGTAGGTAGGTAGGTAGGTAGGCAGGAAGGTAGTTGTCCCTTCTATAAATTCTAGGGTATTTTTTAAGATTTGTTAATCATGATTATAACAGAACTAAAGTCAAAAGTTTATTTACACAGACAATTTGTTATAAAGTTAAACTTTTAGGTGTGCACAGAATTATAGCCTGAATCTATTATTTAAACAATTTTAGAGATACCTATTTAATCATTTGGTCTGACACAAAGTATATTTACATGAGAATTCTCTGGATGCCATTTTATTATCTGCAATTATGATAAAAATTATCATAATTGCAGATAATGAAAGTGAAAAATTATGGAAGTATTCAATTGTTTATAATGCAATTCAGAAATGAGGGATAGATGTTATATCTAACTAACATTACCTTTTGTACATAATGTGTTCCTACAAGCACAATCAAGGGCTTGAAAGCATTCTTTTCTTCTGTAGTCCAATTTTCATTTTGTCACTAATAATATGACATAGCTGTTGTCAGTTACTCACACAATTCATACTTTTCATGAGAGTTTCTTAAATCCTGAAACATTAAGTGATTGTATACATACAACCTTGTATTAAACATCCCCTCCCCCTGCAGTATTTGCCAACATGTCATTAATCAATGGATATGCACAGTATAATTTAGTTAATATTAATCCTCTAATAAAAAAAAATTACATATTTAAATTTCTATACCACAACCAACTCTAATCTGCATAATCCTACTAAAAGGCTATTTACTTTACTGTATTGCATTCCTCCTTTCCTTGAACTGTTTACTATTTCAACAGGTAACTGCAAGAATAATTATGCAGGTTTAAGAACTGGTGCATGAATTTGTTTTTTTCCTATTCCCTTCTCATCTCTTTTTCATTTTCTTAAGCCTGCAGATAGTACTAATCTACCTTGGGATATGCCAGCCAAAAAGGTAAAAGAACTACAACACAACACTAAATCCTAACCAGGAAATTATCACAATTAAAAAGAAGTATAGTTTTAATTCATAAAGGCCTATTGCTTCAATAAGCACCTGTTTATCATACCGTCTCTTTGTGCTACATGATCCAATGAATTTTATGATACTACACAGTTAACACACAAGTCCACACTGAAAGAAAGGAAACAGAATACATATGAAATATTGCAATGCAGCCATTCTTGCCTTCCTACACTCAGAAGAATTTTTCTATCATACCTGAAAAATAACTAGTGATGTCATTCTTTCCTGGAGAATTATATGTTTCAGCTTTCAAAGCTCTGGATACCTACACACAAGTTATATATGTTTCCAGAAATAGTAAGGACCTGCAAAATTTACCAACTTTGGAACAGAACATTCTGTAACTCCTCCGGACCACGCTGTTCTGGCTTGGAGGATTTATGTCTGGAATCTCCCCACTCCCCAAAAGCAACATTCTGTCCTTCCACCAGACCACTCCCCACACCAACTGGATGGTCTGGTGGAAGGACAGAATGTTGCTTTTTTCTTTGATGACTTTTGCACAGCCCTATGAAATAAGCACAGAAACGACTCCAACCCTTTGCAGTGTTATCTCCACACAGGTAAGATGTACTGGAAAACTTAAAACTGCTAGCAGGTTTACATTTGCTGCTTCCTCTGACACCAAGTGTTAAAATGCCCCTTTCCTCTTAAAAAGGGGTATGCCGGCAGACATAAATGCTTAATGGCAGACATAAATGCTTAACGTGAAGAAAATAGCCCAATCTCTACAAAACCCTGAGTTTACCAGGTATTTTAAAGACAATGCTGTTCTCAAACAAAAGACACTAAATACAACAATCCACAAACTGAATTATAATGCTCAATTTGAGAGAAAAGTTTCGGACATTGATACAAATTACTTCCAGTAATTCTTTTTTTGCTGCAGTTCAGCCTTTTGTAATTATAACCTACAAGGTATGCTAAAGAAAATACTTTTTTACAGAGATTGTGATTAATTTATTGGTAAATCATGTTAGCTTTGGATCAAGTAAGCATAGTTTAATATGAGAACAAGTTAATTAAAAACCTCAGCTCAACAACTGCAGCTATGCAGGTACCTTTATAAGCATGTTTTCAGTTTGACATTCTTCTGACTGGTTCATATATGTGTAAAAATCAGCCAGTTTGGCACTAGATGAACAAACCCCATGCCTGAATGCTTTGAACACATTTTCTTACAAGTCTTATTTAAAAAAAACTGCTTTCAATGAAGCAGTTTGCCAAACTCTCCAAACTGAAATCAAGCTGATGGACTAGATTTTAAATCAAGGTATCTTGTACTTTCTGTGAAAATAATCAATTTAAACAGACCCTAAAAGCGTGAGTACAATATTTATTCATGAAATGCCAATCAGTTGGATTCTATAAGTGATCCAACCTATGATACTTAATTAGTAATGGAGGAAACAAATAACATTCACATAAGAGATAATCTGTTAAACTGTCAACAAAATTATTTTTAAAAAATAAAGAAATTATCTGTTTTACCAAAGCAAATTTCAGATTAAAAGTAAGAGATTACCCCCTTCTATGGTACAATTTTGATAGTACAACAATCCTTCAAGTTGACCATTTGTATTAGTGCCACGGGTAATATAAGGTCAGTACTAAGCAACTCTATGTATAAGACTGTCCTCAGCACTCAGGGCACTTCCAATGTGGTATCTCAGTAGCCTTGCTATCAGCCCATTAAGACAGTTCAACAGAACCCTTAGCTCTCTGTTGTCACTCAAGTCAGTATGGCCATTTCACTTTCTGAAGTAAGCCTTTTTTTAATGGCCCAGAGTTTAAGATTCCAACCCTGCTTTAACAGCCATATTTTTGCTGCTACTATTTCACATTGTTTCATTCTAAAAAGCGTTTATGTGCCAGAGAGATGATTATAACCTGAGGAGCAGAATTCAGTTAAAAACAAATTGGAATAAAGACAATTTCAGAAGATTTAAATAATTGCACAAGACTTATGCAAAAAGATATTCAGTGAAGTATCTAAATGTTTTGATTAAAATAGATATATGTGTCTTGAGGCACAGTTCTTTTCTTCTGCTGAATTTAGTGCCAAGTCTAAAAGAACATAAAAGAATGACTTGGCCTTTGATTCTTGAACTAAAAACCAACTACTGTCAAGTTCATCCTGTCTACCTTTCTCATATTACACTGAGAGCTAGAAGTAGAAACATGTGGCTCAACTATATAATTTTGCCAGAATTCTGTGGTGTTAATAGCAGTTTGCCCTTCCGCATCCATAAACTTTTTGTTCTTAAAACTTTTAAGGCTTCAACCTTCATCTTCTTTAACTCCACGTCTCGTGTCTCTGATACATCTCCATGATACGCCTCCATCCCTGACCTTGCTCTTCTCAAGCTGCTATTTATGGCTGTCCAAAAATCTTGCCTTAATTGACTACACACAACGCAAGTTCATATGCCATTGTAAGCCACAGTATGGCTAAGCTGGAAAGAAATATGTTCTTACACAATTTCAGATCATGCAAGTGCATAATGGCTTGTTCCATCTGCAAGCAGGCATTATTAATTCCAGATCAGTCCATTCATGCTTTAACCCAGGTTCCTCCAAAATGTTTGGCTGATGGACACCTTTGGAATTTTGACATCACATTGCAGGTATTATATATACACATACAAGTACATACAAAAGTTGTATCTGGGAACAAAACAATACAGAAAACTCCACAATGTTTTGTTTCTTCTTGGATCAAACTGAACCTGCTACAGGTCATGCCGTTCTGGGTTAGCTCAGCGGTCTTCTGCAAGCAAACCACCAGCAAAGAAGTTTTCAGTGTTTGGAAAATGGTGTGCCAAATAAAGCAGGACTATTCTGGGGGCATATCACCTCAGAATATCTATAATCACTTCCAGTTCAGAAGATTTAGTTCAATTTCCAGAACACCGATGAACCATCCTTAGAATGGTATGATCTGGAGTGAGTCCAGATGGTCCAGAGGCGTGAAATAGGTTAGACTTCTCCAGAATCTTCAATTCCCATATGTGTTTTATACATACCTACCAAAAAGTAAACAAAGTTCTGGCCTGGAGCCACTCACATTTTAAGAATCTAAATTAATTATATAAATATGTAGCTTAGCTGCTGCCAAAGTAAGGGTTATCAGGCATACCTTGGCCCCAAGCAGCACATTGTAGATCCAAGGTTACACAAACCAACATACTGTAATGGTTTGTGGGAATGACCCTGGGAGACAGGAGGAAGAGCCACAGACAGGGAAAGTCAGTCATATAAGAGGCAGCTTAGCCCACAGAAGGAATGTGAGCATGGCAAACATCAGGAGGGACCGTTTGTAGTTTCTTGGGCTGTAAAGGCAACAGGCAGATATGCAAGATTTCAAACTTGCAAGATTCTGTTAATTTAACATTACACTAAAGTAGAATTGGTTCATGTGGGCATGCTTCCTGTCTGGACTACCCTGCAAGTTTTCCTGTCAGGTCCTGCTTTGTGACCTCACAAAGAATGCTATAAAATATTTTATATTGCCATTTCCTAGCAGCTATCATGGACCCAAATATTGAAAAACCCTTAGGAAGCTAAAGACCACCTCTGGAATAGCATGAGAAATGGGTTATGCTTATTTTAAGAGCTTGCATATAACCAAGATATCAGTGCTATCTGGATTCCTAATCCTGTCACCTGTTCATCCCTGGAAATGCTTTTGCAACTATGAAAACCTCTCTGTCCCAAATAATTCACTTTTGCATAAAATTTAAGCTCTGTTATCCTATAACTCATAACCCAGGCAACTGAGTCATACTACAGTTAGTTTAAGCTCTAAGAAGTCAAGAGTAACATTAAAATGACCATGTTTATAACAGGAAAGCATTTAAGATACCATCTTGACAGCACGTCAGTTCAATAATTATAACTGATTTGTTATATTCCCCCAGGAAATTGTTTTTGGAAAAGGAAAAACCATCTTAACCCAATTTAAAAGCAATAATGCCATGTCAGAAGAGATTACATATAGCATTGATCCATACAATTCACATCCCAACTGTAATAAACTTAGGTATCTGCTTCTTAATACTTTATCATCTTGGGATGCAATTCTTCATTGTGCACACATTCCATACACAGAAAGTTAACCTTTTTAAAGCACAACACTAGTCATTTGAAGGTCTTATGCAGACATGTCCTTTTCGTGCAGCATCCTATTGAAGCAAAGACTGTCTTACATGCAGATGGTATTGCTGAAAAAGCCATTTTGTAGTTCTCAATTAATATAGTTTGTAACTTTTTTTGTACGTTTGCCTTTCAGTCAGTGTTGACTCCTGGTGACTGCCTGGACAAGTCCCTGCAGTTTTCTTGGCAAGATTTCAGAAGTGGTTTGTTATTGCCTGCTTCCTAGGCTGACTTCATGCCTAAGATGGGACTGGAACTCACGGTCTCCCAGTTTCTAGCCTGATGCCTTAACCATTACACCGAACAGGCTCTTTTGTAACTAATATAGGCTTGACTAAGCTTATCTTAATGTTCTTAAAAGATGGCTAGGAAAAAACACAACAACAATACAGTACATTATTTTCCTTAGAAAGTAAAAATCTGCTGTTGAAACAGGCCAAGGCCCATCATAATTCAATATTCTGATTCTCACAAAGGACAACCAGATACTTCTAGAGTGCTCCCAGCAGGAGATGACATACCCTTCTTCCCATAGTTTACAAATGCAACAAGTATTTGGTGGTATGCTACATCTACTGGAGGTTATATTGAGTCTTCATGACTTATCACCATTGATAGATCTGTCCCTTATAACATTATCCAATAACCTTTGAAAGTCATCCATTAAAAATCTCTATATGAGCTTGTACCACATTCAAAATTTGATCTTCTCTTACCAAAAAATCTTTACTGTTGGACAGAAATTACTGTAATCTTAATTTCACACTTTATGATTTATAATGTGTTGACTATTGCTGTTGGTATTTGTATGATATTTGGATTTTAACATTATACATTTTACAACAATATAATTCAGTCTGTTAAGGTAATAAATGAAATAAAGAGTCAGTTTGATATAGTGGTTAAGGCATCAGTCTAGAAATTGGGAGACTGTGAGTTCTAATTCAGTCTCAGACAGAAATGCAGCTGGAAGACCTTGGGCTACTCATTGTCTCTCACCCCTAGGAAGGAGACAATGGCAAACTACTTCCAAAAAACCTTGCCAAGAAAACTTCAGGGACTAGCCCAGGTAGTCACCAGGACTCAACACTGACTCAAAGGCATGCGCACACACCCACCCACAAATTAATGAAATATTGAAAACTTTAACTAAATACAATACTTGTAAATATCTTCTATTTGATCCTTATTTATTTTGCCCTTTATTTATTTTTTCTTAAAATTGCTTAATAAAAAGAAATGGAAGTCACTTATGTTAGCATTATGTTTTGTGATAATGAATTCGACAGGTTAATTATCCTCTGCATGAGGAAATACTTTCCTTTTTCTATTTTAAATCTGCTTCCAATCAGCTTCATTGGATAATTTGTGATCCTACTGTTTTGAAAGACAGAGGAAAACTTCTCCCTGTCCACTTTTTCCATCCCATCCATGATTTTTTCCACTTCAATAATGACCTTTTTCTAAGCCAGAGTCACAAATGTTCTAGCTTTTAATTGTAAGCCAGATGTTTGAGTCCTCTAATAATTTTGTAGTTCCCTTACGCACCTTTTTCCCGCTCTATTACAACCTATTCTAAATATGGCAGCCACAATCGTACACAATGTTCCAGATGCAAACATAGCACAATTTTGCATAAACGGCACAACAACGTTTACTGATTCATTTTCAGTTCTTTTCCTAAAGAACCCCAGCACGGACCTTGCCTTTCTCATATCGAAAGGAAATACAACGACGGACAAGTTAACGTAAGCGATTCGAGTTACTACGTGTCTTTGTAAAAATGCTGAAACTGCTGTACAAGAGGATCATGGCTACAAGACCACGCGGCTCTATATGAGCAGTCGAATTCAGAGAAACGCTTTTTGTCACACCGCGGGCAAAATTTTTGCCCGGGGTCTCGTTCTGACAAGCCTCACAAGGAAGTGGATCCGCTGAAATCTATTTTTGGCAAGCCTAAAGAGCCAGCTCAATCTCGTTTGAACTGTTCCAACGGCTGAGCTACACAGGCGGCGGGAGCGGAGCCGAGCCATCTGGCAAGAGCAGAAAAACAGCTATCTCGTTCCGTTTTCTGTACTCGGATCCCCGAGACTTCCGACTCACATGGATCCTTAAGGTAGAATTTATGAAGGGAAGAAGGGCACTGTGGGAGCATCCCCAGAGCTGAGCGAGATAAGGGCTTGCTCCGGAGAAGGAAAGAACACGTGGGGCTGGAGAGGAAGGCGCGGCCTGCCGAGGGTCAGGCCAGGCTCAGGCACTTGGCGTGGGACTGGCCTGAGGGTTCCCGCCCAGCTGGCACCCCGGGGGCAGCCTCGAGGGAGGCCGACGGACTCTTACTTGGAGGCTTGGCTTGGCTTGGCCGAGGGGACTCCGGAAGAAAGAGGTGCGAGCGGTAAAGAAAAATTCCTCGGACTCCGACTCCTCCCAGCTGCTGTAGCCACTACTCATGCTGCTAGTCCAAGTCATGGGCGCCCCCCGTCGCCGTGTCTGCAGGGGCCCGGAGGCGTCCCCGGCGCCGCATGGGGACCCGCCAGTCCGGGGCTCAGCACCAGTAGCGGTTCCTCTCCCCAGTTTACACGCTATCAGGCCCGCCCAGTCGGAGGCGGTACCGTTTACCCCTCCCGGAGCGGCCGAGGGGAGGCGGTCTCCGGAGCTGCGCTCGGCCACCTGTGTGTGCGCGCGCGCTAGCGCGGCCTCCTGCTCGCTTCCTCTTTGCCTGTTGAACGGGATCTACGGGCGGACTTGTGCTGCCCCAGCAGGTGACTAAAGCAGGGCTTCGTTTCTATGGAGCTACTTAATGCTACTTGAAGAGCGCTTTAGGCTTAAGAATACCTAGCAGTGCTTGTCAGAGGCTTAATAAAAGCATCATATCCGCTGAAGTGGGGTGATACATATGAATACAATGCAAAAATCCTTCAGGCGAGATGGCAGATGTCCTGCATTCTCGAGTTCTGTTTCCTTATGTCAGACCATCCCAGCTCTTTGAGAACAGAGGGATGCTGTTAAAGATACAATACAACTTTTGACTTGTGAGAGAGCCCTTTCTAAAACTGTTTCCTTTTTGCAAAGGCCCACAAAGAGAGATCCCACCAAGTTTTAAAACACACAAAATAGTATTATGCACCGACTTGTGTAATGTGATAGAATCTCCACCGTTCCCACTGAAAGGAAACAAAATTTTTAAAAGTCAAATCCTGGATGATGAACTGAAATACTCTAAAATTAAAATCTCTCCACGAAACTCCAGTGGATAGTAACTGAAAAGCAGCTTAATTATCCATTCAAGATATTTATTCTGAATAAATCTGAGTTCCCAGTAACTTGGGTTATTCACTTAGTATTTCCTGCAGCTTTAGGTAAATAGACTCTAATATATGAAATCCAGAACATCTCACAATGCATTTTTTCTATAACAGGAATTTTATTCCAAGCCTTTACACTGATAGCATAAATACAGCAGGTATTTTTACAGCATTAAACTATCATTTCAGACAGTACAAAACTCAAGGAAAAAAATATGTTCTCCATAGCAAAAAAAAAAAAAAAAGTCATCAATGTACAAAAGCTCCATATTGTGGATATAATTGCAGTTTGTCAGAAGAATAAAACCAGTGAACACTATGGTGTGTGGTTTGTAATAGCTAACAGTATGCTAAGATGTCTGGAAATGTTTTATTTTAGTGTAGGATTTGCCCTTGTATATATTAAAGAAATCGGTATAATATTTGATCACATCAGCAGGGGAGGGAGAGGTCCTATGGAAACAATATGTTGTAGTAGCTTACTGCCAAATACTAAAGTAGAGAAGATGTGATCCAATGTCTTCTCAATACTGCTGAAGTTAATTATGTTGAGGTTAAAAATAGTCATGGTGCTGTTTACATATTCTTTCCTGCCACTACAGAGTTAGCAACGTATTATCCGTAGATTATCGACTGAAGAAGTAGGTTGAAGTTGGCCTGCAAGATGTACATTTTATCTGTGTGATACACATATCATATTTTATGAAATGGTACCTTTTGCATGACATGGCAGCATAACAGAAGTCAGTAAAATTTCCTTCAAGTTGGGTTTGATTCCTGGTGACCTCATGGACACATCCATGTAGGGTTTGGGTTTTTTTTTTTACAACCATAAAGAAATGATTTGACCCTGCCTTCTTCCAAGACTTTTTTACAACTTTCCAGTAGTATACACCTCTGGTATTTCTTGGTGGTCTCCCATGCAAGTACTAACTAGATCTGACTTATTTATTTTTTTGGTCAGCCAAGATTGGCTATCTCGACAGGCAGTTGCAGTTGGCTGATGTGGCTTCAGAAACTAAGAAGTGATTTGCCATTTCTTAGTTTTTGAAGCCACACAAGTCAGCGAACTGCTGCTTCCAAACGGTTTATTGTAACCGATAGAAATATGAGGTTGGAATCTCTGATTCTCTTACCATTTTTCAAACAAGGCATAGATGGCATAAACCTTCAAGGCAGGGAAATGAACAGCCAAATGGGCATTGACTCAAAAAGGTGGGAAGAAGAGACCCAGGATTCAAACCTCATGACTAAGATAATAATGGGCAGGATTTCTGGCTGCTACGAAGTACTGCTTTATTTCTATGTGCAAGTCAATGATATACTTTATTAAAAGACAATAAACAGAAGTGAAGAAGGAGATTTAAAACACCACCATACCAAATTTAACAATCTGAATTTAGTTCTGGTCAAGTATTCTGAACTGTAAATATTATAAACTGTTTTACTTAATTTAATGGACAGGAGGAAGCAGGAAGATAATTATGTCTAGAAAAGATGACTAACCACAACATCTGGTGTTATGAGATATTAATCAACTGGCTTGACAAGAATGCAAAATATTCCAGTGCTTTTCAAAGCTGTACAGATTCAGAGTAACAAACTAACAGTCTTAATAGATAACTACAATCAGTATATCATCATCATCATCAACCATAAATAAATCAATACACCACTGGGTTATCTACATCAGTTTATACCTCTGCTTAGTATGACTCATACACTGAATCAGAAAAGTTCTGTTTCCTGAAACCTGTAGGAGTAATACTATAATTTCCTCTGCAAAACTCTAACTTATTGTTTGTCAGATTCCCCAAAATGGGCAAAATAATCCTATGTTTCACTTACTAAAAGATGAGATTATATTCTAACTAAAGGAAGATCAGATCTAATGTGGATTCAGAGGAGGAGAATGAGCAATTGGCAAAAACAAAAGCCTAGGGCTTGCTTGGAAATATTGTGAAAAATACTTCAATAAATATCAGTGTCCTCAATTTACGGTTTTTGAAAGAAGAAAGAAAAGGAAGATTTGGTTATTCAGAATAATTTAGCAAAAAACAAAATGGTTTAATATTTCATGCAATACCCTGGAAGAAGACAGTGGCAACCCAGTATGTATTATTGCTAAGCCATAATGCATATTACTGCTAAACATAGCTCTGAAATCACCAAGGTAACCACAGTAAGTATAGTTAGGATTGCAGTCTTAAGGATTAATTCTATTAGGATTAAAATCTTACTTCTCCTCTGTTTAAATGACATGTAAGGTATAGAGAAAGATTCTGTATGGCCATTAAGTTTATATAATCTAAGGAAGTATCTAAAAGTTCAAACACTTACAGGAAGCATATGAAATTGGATGCATCTCTTTCTCTAAAAATGGATTCTTCTGCATGGTTATTATTTACTTCAACTTGTGCTAAAATATTATTACCTTAGTCAAGATAAATATGAAATAATGCAAGTGGCAAACCAACCTGATGTCTGCAAGTTCCATGGTTCTTCCACGTAGCAAAATATCCTCATGAGTAACATGAATTCTAGCCTTTAAATTTCAAGTTATGAGTTTATAATAGCAGTGAATGAGATGAACTTTGAAGTTTCCACCTTCAGTTTAGCAGCTGTTCCCTGATTTAGCCTTTCATAATCTGCATCCTTCAGATATTTTGGACTTTAGCCTTTATATGCCTAGCCATTAGACTATTGGCATTGAGCTTAGAGAGGTTTTAAGATCCCTGGTTTATCTCTTTTGTGATCAAAAGCTATCTTCTCTTCCTATGTTGTTGCCATTGGGAATAATGAGGAAATGAGCTGCTTATCAGCACTTAAAGGTAATGCTTTATACAGTCCTTCTTTATTATTAAGGGAATTTCCTTTAATTCCATTAATTAATCAATTCCATTAATTAAGGGCATTTCCCTGGCATAATTTCTATTCCAAAGCATTTTCAATTCTGCTTGGTCATATTATCCTCACCACTGCTCACTGTGGAACACAGAGACAAGGCAGGAAACATCATGAGTCAGTCAATGTTTCCTCTAGCCAACGAATAGAATGTAAAAATCATTCAAGGTGCCCGGCTCCACAAACTATAATCATTCCCTATGGTTTCAGTACCTCTGTGTATGTTTTTCTCCCCCCAAAAAATCAAGCATAAATCTTCCCACGTATTAAATACCACTGTAAACCATGATAATGACATGACACTGTAGTTGGGCAGCCAGACCATGGTTGTAGGTTGAAGCATAGAGTCTCTCCGTGGGGAGGGGACCAGGGAACAGAATTATGCCTTATCTGAATCTCAAGGCTGGAACGTGGAGTAAGACAAGAGTCTATATATGCAGAGTAAATCAATTTGGACAGTTCGCAGGGACTGAGAGCAAGGGGTTGGCCAGGACTGAACAGGGTTTGAATGTGATGGACAAATGGCCTTTTCGAACTGTAAGATTGCATTCGTGATATATTGCCTTGGAGAAAGCTCCAAGGTCAGGCAGCAAGAGTAAGGCAAAGGTTCCAATGAATGTGGGAAATGGACCATCCACAAACCTTGTGGAGCTCCACTAGCAGAGACTATGTGCTTTGAGTTATGCCACAGCTGAACCCCTCCCTCCCCCAAAATCAACTCAGCTGCCTAAGGAGAATGATGGCTGATGATCACAGGGGATGTAATCCTGTCTTAGGCATGAAAGCTGGCTCGGTGACCTAGGGCCAGTCACTCTCTCTTAGCCCAACTCACCTCACAGGGTGGTTGTTGTGGGGAAAATAGGAGGAGGAAGGAGTATTAGGTATGTTCCCTGCCTTGAGTTATTTATAAAAATAATAAAGGCAGGATAGAAAATAAAATAAAATAAAATAATAAATAATAAAATGTGTAATAGCACTCCAACTATAGGACCTGGATTGTAATGGATATTTTTTTTCAACCAAAATAATATGTGATCTCAGCATCCAAGAACATATGATAGATTTTCTTTCTCCTATACTTCTACATTGGCTGAAAAAATACATGTTTTTCTTTTCCTGTGCAGGAAGACTTTATCTTGGTACCAGTTTATCCAAAGGTGCCAAGCCCTTCAGGGGAATTGTTTCTTATTTCAGAATGGATGCAGTCACTTCTGGGGTCACTTTTCTATTTCTCTGTTGATTTTATTTGCCATCATTCCCCATTTCCCTACATGCATTCTGGTAGTTTACAGATTTTGGTAGTTTGCAATCCTGCAGTTATTATCAAGCAAGGTAATATTACTTTGCTTAAGTATTCCCTGGCTTATGCTTTATGTTAGTGTTTTCTATGGTAACTGTTGGTGGCTATGGTAACTGTTCAGAGTTTATTGCTTGAATTCAGTGGCTCTACTTGACAGCAACCTGTTTCTCTTGTCAAATCTTAGCATATACAGTACATATTCTTCGTTCCATTTACTGTGTGTGATTTTAGCTCTTAACCAGCACCCACACGAGGCATTCTGTCTTGCTAGACTGTGAGGAAAACTCCAGCCGCAGATAACACAACTGCTGGATAACACAGAATGTGGAAAGGCATAGAATTTCTAAATTAGCTATTAGAGGCACAGGTCCATAAAGTTCAGAGGAAGGCAAAAGATCAAGCAGAAGCAAAATAGTAAATCCAAATCTAAATTCAGTCCAACAACAGTCCATGGGTCAATCCAGCAGAAACCTAATCATGATTTCACAACACAGAGCAAAATCCAAAGCCAAAATATTGATGTCGTTACAGAACTGGTATGTTGCAAATTTTAGGTAAATATTCTGTCTGCAAGATTTATGAACCCACATAATACATTTCCCGGGGTTTGATGGGGTCTCTTCCTCTATAGATCAGGATCTAGTACTAGATGTTCTTGTTCTTATGGAAATGTCTCCAGTAGAGTTTGCATGATGGCCCTGGTCTTTTTGGTTCCTGAATCACATTTTCACTCTCTGAGGATAAAGTTTTCCAGGAGTTCAGAATAAAGGTGCATGAGTTAATATCTACTATAATGTTTTCTCTCATGTGATAGGCTGCTACAGTAACCAGTTGCTACAGTAACTCATACAGTAACTCACTTTCACTATTCAAATGGATTATTGCAACATGCTCTACACGGGACTGCTTTTGAAGACCCTCTGGAAACACAGCCAGTGCAAAATGCAGCTGGCCATTTGTGAACAGGCACTCTCCACTGGGAGTTCCTTTGCACTGGGTGCCAATAGGCTTCTGGGGGCAATTCAAAGGGCTGGTTTTGATCTCTAGAACTCCATATGGCTTGGCATCTAGATACCTTCAGGACTGCATTGCTCAGCCAGAATCAACCTGACCAACTATTTTGTTCCAGGACAGGCAGTTAGTAGTACCCCACTTCTGTGAGAGGCTTGGAGGCACTGATTTTCACTAGCAGTGCCTCTCCTCTGGAACAGACTCACGGATGATCAGACTTGCCTCCACCCTGACTTCATTTTGAGAGATGCTTAAGATTGAGCTCTTCCACAGATATTTGATGTCATGCTGGTTTTAACCTACTACTGGATTATGATCTTTGTGTGATTATGTGATTTTAATGTTTATTTTAATGACAGATATTTTATCTTCAATTTATCACGTATATTGTAGATGTATTGTCAGTTCCAGGAGTCCTGTGAGATTCAGCTGGACAGGAATTTAACTAGGTTCAACAATTTTTGACTTGTTAGGAACATAGGAAACAAGAATCTTGGTTTAAAACAAATTCTGATTGGTAAACAATCCAACAAACTATGGATTTTGTCAATTGGATTCGCTAACTAAAATTTAGTTAAATACAGACTAAATCCCATTAAGCTGACTTTCACTCATACAGAAAGAAAATAGAGGAAGGGGGTATTCATTATATTAATACTTTATTTTATTTGGCCCACACAGATTCATCACTGTATCTGTGAACCAGAATTTACTGTTATATATGAATGAAGCACATATTGTAGTTGTAGGTAGAGTTCTTTGTTGTGGTCGTTGCTATTTTCCAAAATGCTTTCATTTCAGGAGAACTGATGTTATTTTCACTGAAGGAAAACTGAATTAAAAACATGCCAATTTTCTTAATATAGTAATCTCTATATAATTTCTTCCTAGATGAATAAATAATTAGCATAAGAGGTCATGAACAGATTTCAAATTTAGCAGTTGTGCACTTACTATCAAACAAAGTTAACCAAGCTACAAAAACACATGAAAACATGAAAAAGCAGGTTTAACAACTTCTTTTTTATCTGCAGAGAAATAGTTTAATGAAAATACAAATACCTTTCAGAGAATATGTCTGTTAATTTTATTTCAGCATTTCTATTGCCCTTTTTATAATACATGATACTCATAGTGTCATACTGGGGGAAAAATTATAACTAAAAACAACTCAAAGTAAAAAAATAAACAAAACCCATACTCAAATAGAAAACAATTAGTTAAAAAAAAGTGCTATCCTTGTTACCGTAACCCTATCTTCCACATCCTAGTAGGGAGATGATGCTTCTCAATGCATGCCCCAAAGGAGACCTGGTGGCTGAGACCTGGAGAATGACTCAGTAGCAGCCACCTCTCTGACAGCATGAACCCTGAGGTCAGGGGGCCCCACCCTGCTATCTCTTTGAAAACTAATGATGGTTCTCTTCCAAAGAATGTTCAGTTAGGAAACTGTTAATGAGACAGGGATGGTTTTCTCTGTTAATTATTGAATTAGGTATTATTTTATGGCTGTTTGCATATAATTGAGTCACCCTGACACCTGTGTAGATGGCATTCACATGCTGGTAATACATAAATAAGTAGAAACAAATAAGGTGTTCTCACTAAACAGCTGCCAGAATAACATGTTCTTAAAAGTCCATCTAAAGGATGGGAAGAAGGAATGAGAGATATATTCTTTCGGAAAATATTTCATATTTAGGCAGCATTCTTTGCCTGTCATGGCAAAGAAGAAAAAAATCTGTGCTTGGTACATGGGGAAGACAGGTCAGAGTCTGAATAGCCCATGCAGGTTACCATCTCACAGTTTAATCTACCCAATAAAATTATGCATTACAATAAATAATGTTTCCATGGAGAAAGTGACAGGATGAATATATTTATGTAATTAGAGAGTCATATTTAATTGCTTATAAGAGCCAAATGCCTAATATCTGAAAATTAAACATATGGGACATGAAAAGAGTTCCATTCTTAAATCAAGGTATGCTCACAGATGTCTTAACTCCTAGTTAGAGCAGCTGGCTGTCTCAGATAAGCAACGTCTCACCCTGGCCATGTGACTATATCACAGCAACTGCTGACTCTGCTCTGTCTGTTGGTTGTCCTTGCTGTAAGATAATCCCTTCAATCAACTACTGGCTGGGACACTCAGGCATTTGGGACAATCCTCCATAGCCTCTGTTATTTCTTCGATGAAAAGAAGTGCTTCCAGCAGGGCAGCAGTGTTCATCTGCTACTAGCAAAAACAGTAAATAATCCAATGGCGTTTTAGAATAACAAATCTACCACTTTGCATGTTCTGCGGACCATAGTCTACTTCTAACATGCACTGCTATCTCGGAAGAGAAGATGCACACACATGCATACATACCATCTACGTCAGGGTTTCCCAACCTTGGCCACTTTCAGACGTGTGGACTTTAACTCCCAGAATTCACCAGCAAGCAAGGCTGGCTGGGGAATTCTGGAGCTAAACTCCACACGTCCGAAAGTGGCCAAGGTTGAGAAACACTGATCTATGGCTAGGAATTAAGAACAGGAAAATAGGACAGCCCAGAGGGAACTAAAGTAGAAGTGCAGAAATGAGCATGAAGCCTATGCAGCACTTTGGAATCAGTTCCAAAAAACATGTTTTAGTGTACACAGGGATGCAAACATAGCACGACATAGACCTATTGGTTATTCTTATTCTTCTTATTCTTATTTATTAAATTTATACACCGCCCATCTCACTAAAGAGTGACTCTGGGTGGTTTACAAATAAAGGTTATAAAAACATTATAAAAATACAAAAATACAAAAAATAGAAGATTAAAAGAGAGAAACTGAAAGGTGGAGAGAGGTTATCCAAAGAAGATAGTATCTCCCACATTTGTTTACCTCTGGCCCTTCTATTTACTTCCCTTTCTATGATGTCCTTATTCACTCATGTATCCCAATTAAAGTTACTAAAATATGAAAATAATACTATTATTATATTATAATCATGATCATATTAAGTTGAAGAAAATAATCATATACCCAACCTTTCTGATTTATACTAAAACAATTAACCCGTGAATTAACTGTTAATGCAATCCCACTGCAAGGAGAATAATTTGAGTTGAAAATTGCTCCCATTTTTCTCCTCAATACAAATCCATGCATTTCTATAACAAATACGTTTTATTATAGAACTTTATACTACCACTTTTTATTTTTTCCCACTAATTGTTAATAGTATAGAAAAGACTTGCAATAATGAAACAGATAAAGGGAGTTTTGGGGTTTAAATATAGCTTCCAACTGTGGAAACTTAGCCTGTTTATAAGTACTAAGAGAATTCCAAGCTTTCAATGCACTGCAAATGCAATTCAATTCCCAGCATCTGTCATGAAAACTGTAACTTGAAGAGGGGGCCGATCACAAAATCAGACAGGCAACTTTTCTGTGAAACAGAGAATTAACTCCTTGGTTACATTTCCATACCCACTGCCCTCCCTCACATCTGCTCTCAGTTATTTTGACTTAATCCTCATTAAGATCTTAATATTAATAAACAGGCACAAGATTTATACATTGGCACAAGACAGGAATTGGAATCTCAATCCTATGTAAATTCCCACCCTCACCGTCTTGCAGTCAAACTACCTAAGCAGTTTTAATACAGCTATGCCTTGCCAATTACATTTATTTGGAAGACAGTCTTCCCGGTATGTTTGTCAACTCCCTGATCAAAGTATCCTTCTTTGCTATATTTGTAATATTTTGTATTTCTACCCAATATAGAAATTGAAGTGATGAAAAGAGTGCAGGAGAAGAACAGCCTAGATACTGAAACAAAAAGAATAAAAGTCTTCCCCAGACCACAGTCACAGCAGGTAGACAGAAGTGGGAAACTGCTAAAGGTTTTTTGAACTTTCCCTTCAACAAACGTAACTTTACATATGCAAAAAAAAACAAAAAAACCTCCGATTGTCCTATAATTGAATCATCATTGTTTGATCATTAGCTCTTTGCATTTCACCTAAAACCCTAAGAACTAGGAAACATTACTTCATCTATAGAATCAGATGGAGTTCCTTAACTAAATTTTATTTATTCTATCAAAGGTTGCCTTTTGTTACCCAACACATAATACTGAAACTTATTTATTAAAGAATTTATAACCCATCTTATATTAATTGATCTTGGAGTATGATGCAATTATTAAAATAATTCAACGAAACCATCATAAATAGAAAGAACTGCAATCCAGTGTAAACATCATTGCTAGAGACAATCATATTAACAGACAAAACAAGTCTGCATTCAATAAAACTCTTAAAATAACTTTTTAAGAATTATAAAGTCTTAATGGGCATTGAATAGGGGAGCTGGAAATATTTATAGCTAATGCCTTCCTTCATGTCTCCACAAAATGTACAGTTTGAATGGAGGAAGAGAGCATTTGCATATAGACCTTAATACTTAGACAGATATAGAGCTTCATAACACTCCATCCAACTGACACTGGTCAGTGTAATTATAGGATGGTATTATCCTAAAGGCAGTTCAACAGCTGCTTTTTTCATGAACTTTTCGTAGTTAACAGGCATAGGAAACATGATGCCTGTGGGTACCAATATGTTCCCAGATACCTCCTTTTATAATTGTCAGGTTTTCTTTTCCTCCTGACTTTATTTGGTAATTTTAAGAAAAATAATGAAATGGAAGTGGGCATGCTGCAAAGCCAAGGATCTCCAGTTTCATCTTGAAGACTCTAGGGAAAAAAAGCATGGCCGCCTGCTACATCCCAAAAAAGAGAAAGGTGAGCTGAGATGATGGAGAACATTCTGTGTGGACTGGCAGAAAAAGCAGTGGAGAACAACTTCATCAGTCTGTTGTCTTGCTAAACATTTTCAAGACGAGGCCACATGGTACCTTTTGGGGAAACATGACAATACGTTCTGAAAAATCCAGATGTTTCCACTGACTAAAAAGATTGCCTTAGCCTGTTATAACCTGGATTGCAAGATATCAGTCACAGAAAGAGTAATTATTAACATATTACTTCAGACATTACATAAATAACAAAGGTAATTTTTGTCAATGTTGTGCATTTTAGTGCCTGGTGTCATACAGGTTCTTTTATGTCTTAAACCTGAATATTAAATCCTGAAGTGCTGATTTATCCTACCTAGCAGATATTTACAGCATCTTTCTTTCTGGCACATATCTACTGTGTTTCTCATGCTTTCAAGGATACATTTCTCCCATTAATTCTTTACATCTTCAGCAAATGACACATGTCTATATACACAGCGGACACATCCATTTTGAAATAGCTCAAAAGGTACATGGGGATGTTTTGTTTCACTTTTTTTCCCCAAATGGAACTTCTATACAAGGATTTATATCATTATGAGAAGATTCTGCCCTTGTCAGCTCAGCACTTTTAAATTTAATGAGGCCAAACAGTCAGAATGAAGGAAGGCAGACAAGGCATGAATGTCAGGGATAGAAATAATTGCTGGAAGTAGATATAACAAACACACTGCCAAAATTTACTAATGAGCTATTGCCAAAAACACATTTTCCTCTCCTGGGAACCTTTGGAAAATGGTAAATCCCCAAATTTGCAGTAGAAAACAAACACTGCTTGCAGAACTCATTTCTATGGAACAATAAATGCTTACTGTACTTATTTATCAACGTTTTCTTTTGTTTTTTGGGGTTACATATATATCCTGTCTTTCTGGCTTAAGACAGTAACAATGCCAAGAATAAAACAGATAAATATACAGATTATACACATTAATTAAATATTTTAAAGGACAATTTTATAAAACCACTGAAAACAGCCACTGCCATCACCACCATCTGATCTGTAGTGCCAAAGTGGAATAGGAAGCTAGTGTGCCACCTCAGACACTGTCATTTCTGCTCTCATACTGCAAATCCCAAACTAGACAAAACCTAATTAAATCTTATTTCAGCAATCAAATTCGATTAACTACTAAAACATTATCTGAATGCCAACATTTGGCCAAAATATAACCCAAAAGGAGCATAACCTGTACAAGTATTCCAAATCCTTGGAAAAATTAATAAGAAAACTAGTATTTCCAGAAAAAATGCCTTTAAACTGACAAAGTCATTAAACTTCAGGCACATTTATAAGGCAGAAAACATCTTTCAGTTAGCTTAGTCTCATATTGAGTGGGGCTGTATCAGTCATAATTTGTAGTTTGAATTCTGCCTAGAAACAGATTGGTAATCAGTCAAATTGCTGTGAAAAGAAATCATTTGTTTCTTATAATCATTCCCAATAAATAGTCTTTCTGGAAAAGCCAATATTTCTGAAGAATTTTCAAAAGTTGTCCTACAAATTGTATATTACAGTGACCCCAGTGGGACATGATCATGGCTTTTATGGCTACAGCTTCTGACATCTCCAGGAACAGGAGCAGTTGCTGCACTGACCTTTGTTGTTGTTTATTCATTTAGTCGCTTCCGACTCTTCGTGACTTCATGGACCAGCCCACGTCAGAGCTTCCTGTCGATCATGAACACCCCCAGCTCCCCCAGGGACAAGTCCGTCACCTCTAGAATATCATCTGTCCACCTTGCCTTTGGTCGGCCCCTCTTCCTTTTGCCCTCCACTCTCCCTAGCATCAGCATCTTCTCCAGGCTGTCCTGTCTTCTCATTATGTGGCCAAAGTATTTCAGTTTTGCCTTTAATATCATTCCCTCAAGTGAGCAGTCTGGCTTGATTTCCTGGAGGATGGACTGCTTTGATCTTCTTGCAGTCCAAGGCACTCGCAGAATTTTCCTCCAACACCACAGTTCAAAAGCATCGATCTTCCTTCTCTCAGCCTTCCTTATGGTCCAGCTCTCGCAGCCATATGTTACTACAGGGAACACCATTGCTTTAACTATGCGGGCCTTTGTTGTCAGCGTGATGTCTCTGCTCTTAACTATTTTATCGAGATTGGTCATTGCTCTTCTCCCAAGGATTAAGCGTCTTCTGATTTCCTGACTGCAGTCAGCATCTGCAGTAATCTTCGCACCTAGAAATACAAAGTCCTTCCCTGCTTCTACATTTTCTCCCTCTATTTGCCAGTTATCAATCAAGCTGGTTGCCATAATCTTGGTTTTTTTGAGGTTTAGCTGCAAGCCAGCTTTTGCACTTTCTTCTTTCACCTTCATCATAAGGCTCCTCAGTTCCTCTTCGCTTTCAGGCATCAAAGTGGTATCATCTGCATATCTGAGATTGTTAATGTTTCTTCCAGCGATTTTAACTCCAGCCTTGGATTCCTCAAGCCCAGCATGTCGCATGATGTGTTCTGCGTACAAGTTGAATAGGTAGGGTGAGAGTATACAGCCCTGCCGTACTCCTTTCCCAATCTTAAACCAGTCCGTTGTTCTGTGGTCTGTTCTTACCGTTGCTACTTGGCCGTTATACAGATTCTTCAGGAGGCAGACAAGATGACTTGGTATCCGCATACCACTAAGAACTTGCCACAATTTGTTATGGTCCACACAGTCAAAGGCTTTAGAATAGTCAATCAAACAGAAATAGATGTTTTTCTGAAACTCCCTGGCTTTTTCCATTATCCAGCAGATATTGGCAATTTGGTCCCTAGTTCCTCTGCCTTTTCTAAACCCAGCTTGTACATCTGGCAATTCTCGCTCCATGAATTGCTGAAGTCTACCTTGCAGGATCTTGAGCATTACCTTACTGGCATGTGAAATGAGTGCCACTGTTCGATAGTTTGAACATTCTGTAGTGTCTTCCTTTTTTGGTATGGGGCTATAAGTTGATTTTTTCCAATTTGATGGCCATTCTTGTGTTTTCCAAATTTGCTGGCATATAGCATGCATTACCTTGACAGCATCATCTTGCAAGATTTTGAACAGTTCAGCTGGGATGCCGTCGTCTCCTACTGCCTTCTTATTAGCAATGCTTCTTAAGGCCCATTCAACCTCACTCTTCAGGATGTCTGGCTCTAGCTCACTGACCACACCGTCAAAGCTATCCCCGATATTGTTATCCTTCCTATACAGGTCTTCTGTATATTCTTGCCACCTTTTCTTGATCTCTTCTTCTTCTGTTAGGTCCTTGCCATCTTTGTTTTTGATCATACACATTTTTGCCTGGAATTTACCTCCGATGTTTCTAATTTTCTGGAAGAGGTCTCTTGTCCTTCCTATTCTATTGTCTTCTTCCACTTCCACACATTGCTTGTTTAAAAATAATTCCTTATCTCTTCTGGCTAACCTCTGGAATTTTGCATTTAATTGGGCATATCTCCCCATATCACTGTTGCCTTTTGCTTTCCTTCTTTCTTGGGCTACTTCTACTGTCTTAGCAGACAGCCGTTTTGCCTTCTTGGTTTTCTCTTTCTTTGGGATGTATTTTGTTGCCGCCTCCTGAAGAATGTTGCAAACTTCTGTCCATAGTTCTTCCAGGACCCTATCTACTGAGTCCAGTCCCTTAAATCGATTCTTCACCTCCACTGCATATTCCTTAGGAATATTAGTGAGCTCATATCTAGCTGATCTGTGGGTCTTCCCTAATCTCTTTAGTCTGATCCTAAATTGTGCAATAAGAAGTTCGTGATCTGAACTACAGTCAGCTCCAGGTCTTGTTTTTACCGACTGTATAGATGTCCGCCACCTTTGGCTGCAAAGGATGTAGTCAATCTGATTTCGGTGTTGTCCATCTGGTGAAGTCCATGTATAAAGCCATCTCTTAGGTTGTTGGAAAAGAGTGTTTGTTATGCAGAGTGAGTTGTCTTGGCAAAATTCTATCAGCCTATGTCTTGCTTCGTTTTGTTCTCCCAGGCTATGCTTACCTGTAATTCCAGGTGTCATTTGACTGCCCACCTTAGCATTCCAGTCTCCCGTGATGAAGATAACATCTCTTTTAGGTGTGTTGTCCAGTAGGTGCTGCAGATCCTCATAGAACTGCTCTACTTCAGTTTCTTCAGCATCTGTGGTTGGGGCGTATATTTGGATCATTGTGATGTTAGATGGCTTGCCCTGAATTCGAATTGAGATCATTCTATCGTTTTTTGGATTGTATCCAAGCACTGCTTTAGCCACTTTGCTATTCATTATGAAGGCTACTCCATTTCTTCTGTGGTCCTCTTGTCCACAGTAGTAGATCTGGTGGTCATTTGATGTGAAGTGGCCCATTCCAGTCCATTTCAGTTCACTGACACCCAAAATGTCTATCTTTAACCTTGACATCTCACCAATAACCACATCCAATTTGCCCTGGCTCATAGATCTGACATTCCAGGTTCCAATGGTGTGTTGATCCTTAGAACATCGGATTCGCCGTTCACCACCAGCACCGTCGGCCACTAGCCGTCCTTTCGGCTTTGAGCTAGCTGCGTCATCACATCTGGGGCTAGTTGAACTCATCCTCTGTTCCTCCCCAGTAGCATTTTGACCATCTTCCGACCTGGAGGTCTCATTTTCTGATGGTATACCGACATATCTCTGGTTGTACTGATCCATTTAGTTTTCACGGCAAGAATACTGGGGTGGGTTGCCATTACCTTCCCCAGGGATCGCATTTAGTCTGACCTCTCTGTCACGACCTTCCCGTCTTGGGTGGTCCTTTACGGTTTAGCTCATGGCATCACTGAGGTGCTCAAGCTCCAGCACCACGACAAGGTAACGATCCTTTGCTGAAGGCACTAACCTTAGCTGCAAAAAAAAAAAAAACTCCTGAAAACTGAACATCTTAATCTAAGAGTATGGCTGAATTGCAGATTTCAGCCTTAGACTCTGAAGAAAAATAAGACATGTTAAATCTTCATTCTCCAATCAGACTTCTGACTTCCAGGAACCACCATCTTGTCTACCTTAAGCTTCACTTTGTCTGTATTTTCCCTCATTATTAATTTCCTTGGATTTCAGCAGAAAGGGTAGATTGATCACGGCTGTAGTCAGTGAGACACTTTGTGTTGGGGTCAGGGTGCTTAAGGATATACATGAAGGAGTGAATCAGTGTCCAACAGCCATAACTTACATGAAAGTATTAAAATAAGTTTAATGTTCAGGATTTACCTTAACATATCATTGCAAAATCATTTAAGATATGTTAAAATAAATGTCTATTGCTTGTCAGTGATTCCAGTATCTTGCCAACTTATTGTCTAGACACTGGACAGAAGCAAGGGTATATCTTACCAGAAATTAGCAGAATAGTGCCTGCATGCTTCTCTTTACAGCACTGTAAACAAAAGGTTTACAGCTAAAATACTCATGTCCCAGGCCTCACCCCCATGACAATAATGGATAATGTGGGACCCTCATTCTATTTTGGGGAGCACTTTCACGTGCTATTAAATCAATGTTTTAGAAGAAGAGATTTCTTTCTCACTTGGCAGAACCCTGGGCTGGAAGGAAGATGGGAAGAGAGAGGGTAAGTGAGCACGAAGAGAGAAGAAAGGAGGGCAGGAAGAAAAACGGTTCTCCCTGACCTTTTTCCAGCTGATTTCTCCCCAGCCAACATGCTGCCCCAAGAGAATGTGATCTCCCAACAGTCTTTTTTCCGCCCAGCACTTATGATTATAGTCTCAACTTTACAGTTAAAGACAATATTATATATGGTTACTCAGAAGCATTCCTAAGAAAGTTGAGATAGGTTTGCAGTTTTAAATTACCTACTGAATGGGGATTTACATGGTTAATTGTAGAGGTGAGGGTTTTTTTTATGTTATAGCCTAAATGGCAGATGTGTTAAAGGAAACAAAAATGCAATGTAAAATGGAGCATTATCAGGAAATGTTAATTCTAAAAACGCTGCTGTAGCATAACCTATTGGACCTTTTCATAAAATACTGACAATCAAATGGGCAAGTGCCAAGCTACTCTTAAGACATAAAAATTGTTTATGGAAGCCAAGCTCAGCATCCCTTGCATCAATAAAGTCAGTTGTCAACAAGTCATTCTTCTGGGTACGTAGAAGAAGGCACAACCTCTTTCATCTGCAGGCAATCCACATGACAGAAAGGCACTTGCCTGCTCCCAAAGTCAATGCACTTTTCAACACACAATATTATTAAAATATTATACTCTTAAAAAACATATAGAGGCTCATAATATATTTACACCATTCTTCCTTCCAAAGGAACACAGAGTGGTGTGTGGTGTAAGGTGAAAGGTCCCCTGTGCAAGCACCGAGTCATATCTGACCCTTTGGGGGGATGCCGCTTTCAGTATGTTTTCTTGGCAGACTAGAGCGGGGTGGTTTGCCATTGCCTTCCCTAGTCGTCACCTTCCCCAACAAGCTGGGTGCTCATTTTACCGACCTTGGGAGGATGGAAGGCTGAGTTGACCTGAGCCAGCTACCAGAGAGATCGAACTCGGGTCGTGGGGAGAGTTTCGGTTGCCATACTGCAGCCTACCACTCTGCACCACACGAGGCTCCTCAGAGTGGTGTACAACACAATAAAAAAATTAGGTAGCACTACTACCTGACCATTTCATTACTTCTCTTGGATATCTACTGTTCTTTTGCTATGAAGTTTTCAACTGTTTTTAATATTGCACATCACGCAAAGTCATTCTGGAGTTGAGCGGCCTTAGAAATTTGACACGTAAATAAATAATAAAACATCCAACTATAAACCAAAGGAAATGCATTATATTGTAGACATAAACTCCATGCAACAAATTCCCAAGGGCAAGTTATCTTTCAAATACCCAAGTTTTGCTTACAACATGTCAGTGGCAGGCAGGCGGGACTTCCTAGGGAGTCACTCTTGCCTGCTGGTACTGAAAGGGCTCTTCAGATAGATTATCCAGGAGAGCCTCTTTTTCTGATTTTACAGCTCATTGGCTAGTACAGGGAAAAGTTCAGTCAATAGTTACTCAGAATGGTGCATACAGTACAGTTTTGAGGCCTGGAGCTTACAGGCAGCCAGAGTAATACTTTGAAGATCACTATCACAACCTTGCAGCTGCACATTGCACAAGTTTTCTAAACACAGTATTCTTTGCAGTAAAAATCCAATTGTGACTTTATTAGGTTATGGTGACTGAAACCAGAGATAGTTTCACAGGTGACCCAATTAAGACTACAGTAATCAGTGTTATTAGTACTCCTGCTTTTTGTGATAGCAAGGAGATCTCTAAATTATCTTCCAGACTGTTTTATTAATTACAGAATGGAGATCCATCTACCCATAACACCTCCAGTCCATCACCTCCAGGCACATGTATGATCCCTGCAGAGCCTCTCTGTCATGAGTGCCGTTGAGCTAAAGTCATCAGCGCAATGGCACACATGACAATGGCAAGGAAATAGGTGAAGGGGTACAAGATAAGTAGCCATCAACCCACAACGACTAACGGCCAACAAACAATAGCTAAACGGATCACGGAGCACACCCAAGCCATCAGCGGCAATACAACGGGGATCGCCCAGCTGAAAGCAATCAGCAGAGGAATGGGAAACCTGATGATGGGCGATCCCGGAAACCCTCACCCACCGGCAGGGCAATGTATTGGACAAAGGGGGGTGACGTGACCGTGAGCGAGGGGGCGCTGACCGGCGCGGGGTATTTAAACCCCGCACCGGCGCGCTCCTGTCACTCTCAGCTTTTTTCTACCGACGCTGTACCTGCCCTGCAAATAAACCAGAGCCTGATCCGCGAACCAGTGTCTGAGTGTTATTCAGAGGTAGGCAGCGCATGACACTCTCCTAATTCAGAAAGCATGGAAAAACATAGCTGAGCATCATTACCATACTGCTGGTATCACACTCCAGATCCCTGGACAACAGTCACAGCAGTTTGATATACAAAGAAAGAAACAATGAAACTAGTAGGACTTCATAAGTGCCTCCAAGTTATTCTCTAGTGGCAAGGTAGATATTGAGCCTGGAGTGTTAAAACAGATATTCAAGAACTTAAAGAAGCATGAAATAATAAATTGGAACATTCTGGTATATGAACACCAATGGATTTAAAACTAGAACTTAACCAAATTTATATGCTATCTTTTGGACACCTAAGCATTTTTTAAAAAAGAAACTGATGGATGGACTGTAATTGTTCAGCCATCACCACCTACTTCGGACGACCTAGCCTTGACTTACTGACTACTAAGTCAGTATTTATCTAAAACCTCAGGCTCTGGAGAGACCAGATTATTGTCTCTTCCAAAATGATGGACATAATTCTATTCCATTATATGTATTTAACTCAGTCAATTCTACCTGTTAAATATTACCAACCATGGAAGGCAAAGAACAAGAGACCAGGGTTTGGCCTACTATTGATTGATTGCATTATTTTTCTTCTCTTCATCCAAAAATGGTTCTGGAGCAGCTTAGATACAGAAAATGAAAAAAGACAGACGCTGTTTGCAGGCTCTGATCAGGCATCCCCCTCCCACCTTATCTCTTAAAATCAAGGGAAAGAAAGGGAGGGATAAAAAAAAATTGCCTCCTGTTGCTATAAATGAAGAACAGAATCAAGAGAAAAAGCAGA
Source organism: Candoia aspera (assembly GCF_035149785.1). Lineage (NCBI taxonomy): Eukaryota > Metazoa > Chordata > Lepidosauria > Squamata > Candoiidae > Candoia > Candoia aspera. Next base: position 47,866,505 of record NC_086159.1, read on the forward strand.
CAAAGAAGTAGTCTGAAATTATGAAGAGCAAAACAAAAGTGCCTTGTTTTGAAGAATGTTTTTTTTTTAATCCCATAGCAACAGCAGCAGTACCTGAAGGAACCCAAATAGTATGTCCCAGATCAAGTAGTTCATATATATTTGGTCCTGAAAAGTTATTGTCAAAAAGGGGAGGAGTATTTTAACTCTCTGCCCCTCATCCCACCCTGTTTCCTTTCCTTGTTTCTAGAGCGGAACAAATACACAACACCTGCTAAATGGTCAATAAATATTTCTCCACAACTTGTAAATGGTACAGAATCCAAATATTGACCACCAAGCTGCGCAAAAATTAAAATGTTCAAAAACTGCACTTTTGAAAAGGAAATATTTACTGAAACAAACAGAAGATATATTATGGTCTCTAGATTCATTTGATAGTATGATAGACTGAAAACAAAGAATCAGAGAACGTGTTAATGCAACTTTGCCTATCTTATATCAAATTTTCATAGCCTTAAGATTTCAAATTCACCAGTGATTGATGAGAGATACTGCTAAATTCTGCTGGCACAAAAATTTATGATGAGTATTTAAATAAATAAATATATTTAAATATGTAAATAAAAATGTATTTATGACGAGTTCCAGATTTGTGATGAGTTCCAGATTTAAAATCTGCCATGTTCTTTTTTTCTTCTTCTTTATATTCATTTCTGTAAAAAAATTTCCTTAATAAGGCATTGGGTTTCTGCCAGTTATATTCTGATGTGGATAAGGCAGTGTTTCTGTTATTAGATTATTCTGCCCAGATTTCCTACTCTGTGGCTTTGTTTGCTATGGCAATCTTAAATGGCAAAGGAGATTCTCTCACTTAACATGGTAAATATTTTGTTATGTATCCATAGAAGACTTGGTGTGTATGCTATATTATTCTGCATTATCTATTTCAGTGTTTCTCAACTTCAGCAACCTTTTAGATGTATGGAGTTCAACTCCCAGAATTCCCCAAGCAGCATGTTGACTGGGGAATTCTGGGAGTTAAAGTCCACACACCTTATAGTTGCTGAGATTGAGAAACACTGATCTATTCCAATGTTTATATTAAAAACTTCAGTGGATGTTAGTTGCTCACAAAAAAACCCACAATTCATGGCAATAATTCACTTTACAGTTGTAGGAGAAGCCCTGTGGTTGGTAGGATATTTTTGAGGGAGGATTTAATGTATGACTCAGTTATTTTCCTCACCAACACCAAGTGTTTGTTGCTTTCCATGTTTAGATTATTATTCACAGAGTTGGGCATAGCAAACCGTTTTCCTGTGAAGATACAGATCCATTTTATGTTTCACTTAAAGCATGACACATAGAATTACCTATGATAGAGAGGCTTTCAGATCTGGGCTGCAAACATCTCAGCCAGCACTAGATGGCAGCAAAGAGTTGAGTTTTCTTAATACTGACTTTATTTTAAGAGGATCTAAAACTTTAAATGGATATAAGATATTCTAGGATGTAGATTTATATCAATGTCATTTTGATTTTTTTAACTCAATTTTACAATGTTTGTAAATCTCCTTTTTGTCATTTTTATTTTCCCCTTGTTTCTGCTTTGACTGTACCTGTCAATCTAATAAACAAAAAAGCAAGAGGGGAAGGAGGAAGAGGAGGAGGAGAGCTTTCTGTATCCCTTTATCCCAATCTAGTGGTTGTCCAAATTTTTGAAAGCTAAATCTAATAGCCCTATCTTTGAGACATGTTGCTAAGAGATACTCTCCATGTAAAAATGCCTAAAAGGCTAAAGACCCAATCATATAGAGCTTAATACTATAAACTGGGGGACGCAGTGGCGCTGCGGGTTAAACCGCTGAGCTGTCGATCGGAAGGTCGGCGGTTCGAAACCGCGCGGCGGGGTGAGCTCCCGTTGTTAATCCCAGCTCCTGCTCACCTAGCAGTTCGAAAACATGCAAATGTGAGTAGATCAATAGGTACCGCTTCAGCGGGAAGGTAACGGCGTTCCGAGTCGTCATGCTGGCCACATGACCCGGAAGTGTCTATGACAACGCCGGCTCCAAGGCTTAGAAACGGAGATGAGCACCGCCCCCTAGAGTCGGATTCGACTGGACTTTATGTCAAGGGAAACCTTTACCTTTACCTACTATAAACTGGACAATAAAATACACAGATGCACACAGAGATGCACACAAACAGACACATAAAGGTTACAAATAACAGATTTCAAGTTTAGTGCTTTCTATCTATCCTGTTATTAAGACAACTAAACTGTAAACATGATTTTTTAAAGAATTAATTTATAGGATATTCCATATCCACCTGTTTCTAATCTGAATATGAACTTTTATGGTGGTTTTAACACTGCCATTGTCTGCTTGCTTTTCGTGGTATCTACTTGTTACTGTGAGATCTTGTTAAAGTGAAGATGGAAAGATACAGTGAAACACTTTAGAACAAATACTTTAAAGTGGCAGAAACATTTCTACAAACATACTGCATTTAGGAACAGATTCCACTAAAAATGAGGAACAACAGGAACAGATTGCGTACCAAATAGGAAAGCATTAGGCACAGGTGAAATACCCATGTAACCGTTTAATGCTGCAGGAGAACAGAAGTTAAGTGTCAACAATTCTGTGTCAACAAATCTGGCACAAGAATGTGTGGCCTAGTTACCGGAAAAGATCAGCTTATATGCTGATACCAAAGAAGAAAAATACTGTACAAGGAATGAGCAAATTCCCAAACTCTTGCACATATCCCTCACTCAAGCAGTTTTGTAAAATCTTACAAATAAGAATAAAATCATATATTTAAAGAGAAATGCTAGATGAGCAGGCAGGCTTCAGAAAAGGCCAAGGCCTACTAGGCCAGATGGCTAACCCAAGAGACCGATAATGCAGACAGCAAGAGAATACAAGAGTTCTACCTTTGCCTTAGCCTTTGTAGCTGATGCCAGAAAGTGAAAAACATTCTGCTTAATGGGAGTGTCAGAACTTGATTATTTTTCTGTGGAATATTTGCAGTAAACAAGAAGCTACTGTAAGAACTGAATTTGGAGAAAAAGACTGATTCAGGATAGGAGCCAGAGTAAGGCAACAACTTAAAGTTGACAGTGAAGAAACAATAGGATAGTTTTATTTTCTTGGGCTCAAGAATAGAGAAAGATGGGCAATGTGCTAGAAAAGGAAAGAGGAAATTAATTCCAAGGAGAAAGGCAATAACAGAGGCAAAATAATTAAGGATAAGGATTTTTCTGTCACAATAAAGATCCCAATAGTGAAGGTAATGTCTTACAGTGATAATGTCTAGCTATAAAAAGTGAATACTAAAGAAAAAGCAAGAGAAAGAAGATACTGTTGTTGTCTTTGATTAATGGATTTGGAAATGGTTAAGAGTCCAATGGACTGAAGGAAGAACGATCTAATCAGTCCTGGACCAGATAAAGACTGACTACTCTCTTGAGGACATAAATAGCAAGCAGAAACTCACATCCTTTGGGCATTCTATCTTGTGATAGAAATTGATGATGGACTGGAAAATACAACTATATTGTGCAAGGTTGAGGGAAAGCAAAGAAGGGTAAAAAAAATAGTTAAAATTGATGGACGGGACGGAAGATATTACTGGAATATCCTTGGAAGAGCAACAAGGTTCTGCTAAAGACTAGCCAGAAAGGTTAACAGTCAAACATTTATCCATGCAGTCAAACATGATTTGATGGCACCAGCCTAATTAAAAGTAGTACTATTCCAAGTGTTTGAAAGGGATGTTTCACAAAGTGTGTGAGCAGTGGCAAAGTATCCTCTTCTCAAAGCATTAATGAAGCTACACACTTTGGAAAGCATGCATGGGTGCTATGACAGTTCTTCCTGGTTGTATGTGTGTGCATACAGCTGTTTCACTTTACTGATGGTCCAAGAGGAAAAGTATTTTGTGCATGTACACATATAGATGATCATGAGCTACCTCTGAAGCAGCAACATGAGGATTCCAAAGAATATGGTTTATTTAACCCTTTGTGAAAGAGTAACAGACTAAAATGCTTTGTGAAGTTTTCCTTTTTTGATGATTTGACACAATTAAACACATTAAAATAGAGTGATATAATGCCCAGTATCCTCAGCTTCTCCAGTAGCCAAGGTACAACAAAAAAATATTTAACAGAGAAGCAGAGAGATTTTTTTAAAAATATAATATTAACTATCTGTTTGGGATTACACAATATGCTAAACCTTAATCTAGGTTTAACCAAGCATAACTGTTGTATTCACGTAGCATCCTATGTTCAAACCAATAAGCCATATACATTTTACTTAAAATGTTGGCCTGGTTCGCACAAATAGGCTAAAACAATGGTGACATTCCAAGAATACAATGAACTGCATACTCTGTAACTCCATTCTGGACTAATCTAGCAAGTTCTGCAAACATAGCCACAATACAGTAACAACATATACCTAACAAAGAAATGCAACACAAACTATCAGTCAATCAACAATCAATCAGAACACATACTACTGCTACTCTTCAGTTTAAGTTAGGTACAACTAATAACAATTGCAACTTCATACTATACTATGTCACAGTAGGTAGAAGCACATAAATTATATTGACTGATCTCAAAAAAGCTGCATAGAGGTGGACCTGATTGTATTTGGATGGGAGACTCCCAGAAAATCTTAAGACTGTAGGTTAGGCTGGGAGGTAAACAAAAATCATCCTGTAAAAAGGCAATGACAAACTGCTGTATTACAAAAATGTATATTAAATATTTGGCCAATTGTAATTTAACAATGAGTGCTCATAATCACTACAAATATTTTATATTGTGATTCTGAGTATAATTATCTGCAGTTGTCCTACACAGAGAAAACTGTAAGAGTAACTTACTTGAGTATGCCTGCAGATACTTGATCAGTCTGTCATCCATTTATTATATCACCAAATTCTATGTTTTATTGTAACAAAAGTTAGTACAATAAATTAACAAATCTGGGGTCTAGTAAAAGCTTCATCTCAAAATTTCTCCCCTTTATACTTATATAACTGACAATTAGAAGGAATAAAATCTGTAAGAATAAATAGTAATACCGTTCCATTATCAGCATCAACTGAATTGTCACATGCAGAGCTGCAATCCATCAGTTTTCCATTTTGCTGACAGTCCAGGTGTACTAAGTCTCGGCAGTGAGAATCACATGTGCATTTACAATCTAAAAAACAAACAGAAGATGTTTATATTCTTTTAATGCAATCATTGCAGGACCCTTACCATCACTTACTGTGACTTCAACTCAAATGCTCATCTTCTTAAACAAGAATTGCACAACCCACTTCACCCTGTCAGCCACTAATCCAATCATACCTCTAGAAATATACTACCACTCTAACCAGTCAAAGGCTGTTAGTCTGAGGAATGGAGTCTTAGCCCATTTCTTCCAGTCAATTGTCCAAGGCTGTACCACATCCAAAGCCACAAACTAGCCAACCACATTTTAGCCTGCAGATTGTGCAGACCCCATTGAGTAACCTTAAAGAGATATTCAAATCTCTTCATCGTGAGTCTATTTATAATATTATTGTTTAATAGGTCCCCTTACCAAAGTACAGTACAAGTCAGAAAAACACAGCAAAAACCACAACATTCTAATTTTAGGAGCCCCACTGAGTGAAGCTGCTCCTCCCTTCCTTAACAGAAAATATTTATCTGCTATATAGCGAAGGGACTCTGTGTCATGATCACCGCTGCGATGTTTGTGACATCGCAACAGCTCGCATGACAATACAGGGATATGGGTCCTGAGCTGATAAGGCAAGGGCAATAGAAAAACACAAAAAGAAGTAAGGGGTTTAAGGAAACTATGTAATGACCGAGTCCGGCAGCCCAGGAATCAACAATAAAAGGAAACTGACATGAAATTGAATAACAACTGAACAGGCGAGGTTCAGAAGGGCGCGCCCGGGCTTTCGAGAAATTAGAAGCCTGATCGCCCGGCAATGGATCATCACCGCACAGGAAGGCGATCAAGGCAATGCCCAGGGCACAGGGGGCTGGACGACCTCTCACCTGGCAAGGACCAACTGTTGGGACTTGTGGGGCGCACCTGGGGTAAGGTGGGGTGGAGCGCTGACCGGCGCGGGCTATTTAAATCCCGTTCTGGCGCGCTCCCCTCACTCTCAGCTTTCTAAGGGCATGCATTCTATTCCCAAATAAAACCAGAACCTAAGTCTACTCTAGCGTCTGTGTTTTTATTGGGTCTCAGGCAGAGCCTGACACAAAGCTGAGAGTCATTTAAAACGAACCTCGCCGGTCTCCACCAGAAAATTTTTCCGTGGGAGAGAACACTGGCGATGACGGAACCAGGGACGACCATGGAGTCGGCGCTTCAGACCGGAGGCGCGAAAGATGCAACGCACGTGGGAGAGACAACCAGACAGCTTCTGGAGTCGGTGCACCCGAGGGGGGACATGGGCTCCCTCCCTGCCCACACCGCACCCCAGTTCCAAACCTGGAGCTCCAGCCCGGAGTGGAGAGCCCCGATGGAAGAGGAAATCGGGAGCCAACAAGTCTTCACTTGGGACGGCGTAACGGGACCCCGGCCGGGACATCCTACACCACCTGAAGACTCCACTACCCTCAAACGCCCGAGACGGAAGTCACAGGACTGCCGATCAGGCAGCAACCAGCAGCACCGAGGATGGACGACCCTGTCACACCCGACAGGTTCAGAGCCCTGGAGTCCAAGGTACAAGCCCTGGAACACATGCTCCAGTCCATGGCATCGGTGATGAGCAAGCTCACAAAGACTGCTACTGTACAGGGGGTAGGGGGGGATCGTGGCACCTCACCCACCCTATCGACAACCCCGAGAGGAAGAGGCCAAGCACGGGACTCTTTCTCAGGGCCCCGTGGTCATCCCTAGTCACCCACAGGTGGGGGTCTCGCAACCTGGGGGGTTCGCCAAGGACTTCCCCGTGAAATTTGACGGAGACCCTACGAACCTGTCATTCTTCGTGACGAACACCACGAACTACATGATGCAATATGGACATTGCTTTGCAACGGAAGGGGCCAAAATCTTGGCGGTGGCCACAAAACTCAAGGGCAGGGCTGCGGACTGGTACGTCCAGATGTCAGAGTCTGGAGCCCCAGCCCTGGCTACCTTCCATACCTTCCTAGCCGCTCTAAAGCGGTACTTCGAAGACCCCCTGGCGGACTACGCCCTTGAATTTAAGGTCCTAGTGGGGAAAATCCCGGAATGGTCTGAGGCCACCTTGATCGACATGTTCAAGGATGGCCTCAACTGTGAGGTGTTGAAATGGGCACTATACAGAGACGATCCAGACTCCCTGCATGAGTGGATCTGTCTTGCCGGGAAGGCTGAGCACGCCCAGCGCACCTCATGCTAGCGACCGAGAAAGACAGACCCCCTCCCAGCGGGAAAGGGCCAGTTCCACAGTTGGGCTCGACATGGGACGCAGAGCAACAACGTTGGTTTGCCCGCGGGCAATATGTCAGGTGTGGGAAGACGGGCCACCGGGCAGCTGAATGCCTCGAGGCCAGAATGACAGATCGCCCACCCAGACCAACGCAGAAGGCACCGCACAAGACACCCAACCCTCCCAGACGGCTGACAGGAGTGCTAGCGACCCCGGACGAGGAAGAGGACGCCTACCTCGCAGGGGACGTGTTGGATGACCAGGAGCAGCCGGCGGGAAATGCCTTCCACCTGCCCTAAGCAGCACTGCCGGGCAGGTGGTGAAGAATGGGCGCGACACCCCCAGGGTGAGTGGGGATTGTCCCATCCTGGCAGGGGAAATCAAACTGACCTACAGCCCCAAAGCCATCGCGGTCGGAACTTTGGTGGACTCTGGGTGCTCCAGAAACCTGATCCACTCGGACATTGCCGCCACATTAAACCTACCCTGCTTCCCCCTCCCAAAGCCACTGATCTTTCAGCAACTCGATGGCTCCACGGCAAGGGGGGGACCGGCCACCCAGGGTACAAGGAAGGTCACCCTGAAAATGGGCACCCATAAGGAGACCATAGACTTTGTGGTCACCCCGGTAGGCAAGCCCATAGTGGTGTTGGGGATCCCCTGGATAACCCGCCACAACCCCTACATTAATTGGAGGACCCATTCGATAACATTCGAGGACGGGTTCTACCAGACGCCAGCAAGGGAGAAATCCTCCGCTTTGACTGTGGGGAGATGCGCAAGGTCAAAAACCCAGGGGCTGTACTTAATTGGACTCTCGACTGTCAAACTGCTTTCGACAGGCTGAAAGCGCTGTTCACAGCGGAGCCAATCCTGTCCCACCCCGACCCCGAACGGCCTTTTGTTGTGCAGGCTGACACCTCCGACTTTTCAATTGGGGCTATCCTACTACAAAAGGATTCCGCTGGAATCCTGAAGCCCTGCGCCTATCGCTCCCAGAAATTTTCTGAGACAGAGAGGCGCTGGCACGTGTGGGAGAAAGAGGCATTTGCGGTTAAAGCAGCACTGGAGGCTTGGCGTCACCTTTTGGAAGGGGCGACTTGCCCTTTTGAGGTCTGGACAGACCACCGCAACCTCGAGGCGCTCCGTATGCCCCGGCGCCTCAGTCCCAAGCAGATACGCTGGGCTCAGTTTTTCAGCCGGTTCAAATTCCAGCTGAAGTTCATCCCAGGAAAAAGGAATTTCCTGGCAGATGCACTCTCCCGACTACCCCAGGACGCGGAGCCTATCTCCGACGTCATAGGGACTGTGCTTTCTGACTCCCAATTGGGTTTAGCAGCTGTCACCTGGAGCCGCAGCAATGGATCATCACCGCACAGGAAGGCGATGCCCGGGGCGCAGGGGGCTGGACGACCTCTCACCTGGCAAGGACCAACTGTTGGGACTCGTGGGGCGCACCTAGGGTAAGGTGGGGTGGAGCGCTGACCGGCGCGGGCTATTTAAATCCTGTTCCAGCGCGCTCTCCTCACTCTCAGCTTTCTAAGGGCATGCATTCTATTCCCAAATAAAACCAGAACCTAAGTCTACTCTAGCGTCTGTGTTTTTATTGGGTCTCAGGCAGAGCCTGACACTCTCTTCCATGAATGACGTTACAGAGCCATTCCAATCTTGATAAGAGCCAGGGAAATCAAGGAATGAAATATCCACAATTATAGCATCACAGAAAGATCCAAGTGAGTAAATTGTTCCAACAAAGTTCTAAGACTAGTTGAAGCCTTTTATACTTCTAGAACTACTATAGTCTTCCATATTCAGACACTCCTTGAGAAGAGGAAGTGGTTTTGTTGTTTATTTGTTCAGTTGCTTCCGACTCTTTGTGACTTCATAGACCAGCCCATGCCAGAGCTTCCTGTTGGTCATCACCACCCCCAGCTCCCCAAGGTCAAATCTGTCACCTCTAGAATGTCAACCATCCATCTTGCCCTTGGTTGGCCCCTTTTTCTTTTGCCTTCCACTTTCCCTAGCATCAACATCTTCTCCAGGGTATCCTGTCTTCTCATTATGTGGCCAAAGTACTTCAGTTTTGCCTTTTATATCATTCCCTCAAGTAAGTAGTCTGGCTTTATTTCCTGGAGTATGGACTGGTTTGATGAAGTGGTAGGCTTAGTGAAATGCTTCTCCACATTGGGAGCATTTGCCTCTAGACTTGTTATATAATTTTACTCAGTGCTGTAGGTGTAGGGCTGGGATGCAAGAATCCAGATAATCACTATGTGGAAGCAGAGAAATCTCTCTTTGATAGTATCAAGCGGTTGTCTGGTCTTTTGTAGCCCGTCTTGGTAGTCCTAGGCTATCAATGCTCCTGCATGCTCCTTGTTCATGGAAATCCAATCAGTACCAGAGTAGGAGAGGCACAGTTCTAGCCTAAAATAGGACTGTGGTAATTATGGCTTAACTGAACATAGTTTTTTCATGGGTAAATGCCAACTTAGTTTAAAAGTAAAGGAGAGTTAAATATATTATTTATAGTTCGTATTCCTAAATGGTAGATAAAGTCAAATGAATTTAAGATGTTTCATGTTATCAAGCTGTGAAACTATTCAGGAAAATGAAATTTTGTAATTCAAGACTACAAGTTATCTGCTTATTCTGCAGCAGGAAGAGAAATTTGGCTAAAATTCCAGCAATCAGAAATCAGCAATACCTATCAAGTCCTCTTTGATTGGGTGGTAACGCAGGGGGTTTAACTGCTGATCAGGGTCCCCCGACACCACTGGGCCCAAAAATATTCCAGCTCCCATGAGGTTCTCTCCCTGTTGCCTTCATTGATCTGAAGCAGCTGTTGACTCAATTTCTATGATAAACTATGGAGGAAGCTTGCAGCCGTATCAATTGATTGTTGCCTTCATCAGCTGCTGCTGCTGCTCCTGCTCCATGATAACACGTATGGGTATGGCAACTGAATACACAGCAGTGGCCCAACAGCTTCCATTCCCATTCAAAAGGGGTTAAATAGGGCAGTATCTTGGGCCCTTTAATATTTAAAGACTCTGTCAACAACATAGCTCTTAAAAACATGGATTTTGTTCTACGACTCTGCTCCATAAATCTCCCTGTTCTGTATATGCCAATAATGCTGTGTTTGTTAACTGTAACTCAGCCTTGGAGCACTAGCATAATGCTGTTATGATGAAAAGCTAGATAGCAACTATTTAAAAATGAAGGTTGTTGTATTCAGCAATGATTTCCATAACTGGAAAATCAACAACAGCCAAATAAAGCAAGTTCTAGTCTTTAAACTTCTATGCATTTATTTCCAATCTTTCCTTCCTGAAAACATTAAGCTTGCACATGTGCAAAAGACTTCTAACACACTAATTATATTTGTTAAGTTACAGTATAAGGGCAGCTAAGTATTAAGCCTCCTGCCACGTGATGCACAGTTCTGCACTTAGAAAGATAGAACTGTCTTAGAAGCAATCCATTCTAAATGTTTGCAAACTATGCCTTTTCTTGCAAATGCATTTCTTTGGCTAGAATGGTTGTGCCTCTATAGAGGCTTGTATGAAACTGTTTGAAGTATTAGTTGAAACAAATGGATGAATCTGTAGCCCAGCTTTTCCTTGTAGGTAAATACACCTCCTCCTGGAAAGAGCATATAGCTTCTGATTTGGCCTACTGTCCACTGTGAATCTTTTGCTATTCGTATTAAGTCTAAGCATTTCAAGCTCCAAGCTATCTCAAGGGAGCCACCCTGAAAGAAAAATACCCAGAGGGTACCTAGTGTGGAGCTACCGGTAGAATAAGACTTAACCTCCAGGTTCACACTTCATTCTAGCCCTTTAAATCACATCTTCTCTCACCCTATAGCCCATTTTACATGTGAATAGGACTGACTTGCATTTAAAATTATGGCAGTCCCATAATTTTAAATGCAAGCCAGCCCATTCATGTATAAAATGATATATGAAGTTTATATTAGAACCACAGGGAAATGTGCATTATTTAGATATAATGGTGATATTCTTAAATATTAATCAAGAATATTTATCAAGACTTGTATTATTGTGCAAATATTCATTAAAGGACCATATTGTCTCATGTGCTTAATTTAAAAAAATCAGAGCCCTAAACCTACTTCATGATTTGGAGATTCTAATTTTAATAATTCAGAGGCCTGGAAAACCCTATCCTGAACATGTTCAGTTTCACTCTTTACAGTACCTCTCAGAGATAAAACTTGGTACTTTAAATTCAAGAATAATGAGAAAGTTTTGTCAATGAACTAGTGTGTTTTTTTCCAACCCAGACAACTTCCAGATGTAGGGTGTTGCTTTCAATGAAAGTTTTGTCTTCCATCTGATAGGAGGAGGAGGAATGGAGGAAGCTGGACTTATTTGCCCCTTCCCAGTGGTTCAGCAAATAAACCCAGTGGCCCTTCCGCTTACAATTGTCTGAATCCATGCCCAGCTAGGACCTTACACATCCTTTACTCCTCTTGAAAGGGTCCAATCTAAATTCCTAAGGGCTATATTCCATGTAGCCTCTTGCATTCCAAATGTAGTATTAAGGAGGGAGGCAGGGCTATCTGAAGTTGAAACAGATGCACGGACCTGTATCACAGCACATTGGTTGAAGTTACTGTTCTTCTGTTACGATTACAAATCAATATGGTTCAGGACAATCTCACAGAAACTTTGACATCTCGGCTTTTCCAGGGAGGTGTCCTTAATGATGGGTTATGAGCATGCACTCAGTGCATTTAAACAACATATCAAAGACCTGGAAGCCCAACAGGACCAGTCTGTTCTACCTAAGAATGTTTTTCTGTGCAGTCAAGACCCTTTTTACAAACCAGCAAGATACTTACACCACATAACTGCTTCCAAATTATGAAGAGCACTTACTTTAGCACACTTCAACGTTCTCCTCACAGCAGTTTTGGAGGGCCAATATAAAAATGTCCCCTATGAGCTGTGCCCCTGTGGATACGGGGCTGTTGAAACTACAGTTCATGTCCTGCTAAACTGTACCCTCTATAAAGACTCAAAGACCCGCCTTATAACTCCTTACTTGGTAAAACATCTGGGAAATTCTGATATTTTATGTACAGTTATCAGATCAGTATGATTCAGTCTCCTTGAATGTAGCTAAATTTTGTTCTACTGCCTGTAAAATTAGGCAGACTTTGATTATCCACTGATCAACCCACCACCAATTGTAATATTTTATCTTGTTTTGGTTTTACTTTATTTTTATTTTTAATGTATTTTTGTTTGCAATTCTGGTCAGTGACCATAGGAAAAAAATAATTATTCATATTCATTCTGAATCCATGAAGATATATTCTATGTTCTATCAATTGCTGCTTGTGTGGGAGGCACCGCCCCCCCCCCCGAAGCTTATAGAGTAAGACAACTCCACCTCCATTATTCTGGTGGTAAAAGGGTAGGAAGAGTATGAAGTGAGGCTATTCTAGACTCCAAATGCAAGGGGAAATATCTAGGGTACCCAATTCATCGGAATGATTATCCAGAGTCAGAGAGATTGTAGGAAACTGCAACAGACATCCACACCCCATGTCTTGGACACCAGTTTCATTTGCAATTCCCAGGAAAGCCTTGTCCACATACCTACCATCATTACAAGGTAACTGTCATGAGTAAGGATGGCGAGCAGGGGGCTCCCATCCAGACTGTTAAGCGCATGCGTAGCACTGAGGAATTGGTCAGCCATTCAAAGAGACACAGATCGGGACCGCCTTAACCTTTGGGGTTTATATGTCTGGGTTTTTCCCACGCTTCTTCAGTTTGTTAGGATTCCTGTTATGTACTAGCAATAAACATTAGAGACCAGTTCCTTGTCTCAGCGTGTTTCCTGGCTGTTAGGACAGTAACTGTAGGTTCCAAGAGGAACAAGACTCTGTTTCCCAGCATGGGGAATTCTATACAACACTGTGATACAACCTGGGGAGACAGAAGATTTCCAGCTACAACTACTTCAGGCCAGGTAGAATGGAGAAGCCACCAGAAAGGGATGGGGAAGAGCAGCCTAAGCAGCAGGAAGGTGGTGCTGGGGAAGTGCCTACTTCTTTTACTGCTGTTGTAGGATTCAGGGAGCTGCCAATGGCCAAAAAAATGAGTGAATCTATAGTTCATTTCCATGACTCTGGTGCATGGAAATGAATGAATTGGGGACCCTAAATATTTCCCCTTGCGTCTGGAGTACTGGGGGAGGTGGGGGGTGGGGAGAGACTGAGGCTAACGAAGGAGGTTGTATAGAGAATCAACGAGATGAACTTGAGGGAAATAGGCAAGAACTGTTACATAAGCAAAGAGGGCTGAAACATTCCTTAAGTTTGGGAAACAAGATAGTATTCAGAAGAGACTCAGGCTGGCTCCTCCCTGATTCACTGGGCTATAAGAGGGAGGGGAGGTAAAGCATAATCAGACTTGCAAGGTTATTATAGTTTTATCTCAATAAAGTATAGTTCTAGTCTTCCAGTGGAGTCTGCTAACTGATCTGGTCTACAGTACTCCAAAGGGCTGACATAGGAACTTCAACTCCCAGAATGATCAGCAATGGCCATCCTATCTGGGAAACTCTGGGAGTTAAGTCCATACATCTGGAAATTGCACAGGTTAGGAAGATAGTGCAAAGCTTGAATACATGGACAGACTCTTTGGGATTGGGAGCAGAAGTAATCATTTTAGTTCTACAAGAATTGAATATCCTGTTGAATATGCTTTTAAGAGAAATATTCCTGGAGAAACAGTACTTTTTTTTTTGTAATATTGGAAATGTAAGCTTCATTATGCCATTTAATCAATCAGAATCCACTTTATTTATTTAATATGTAGGATGAAAATTAAATATTCAGTAATACATCTTACCACATAAATATTCCATCTTTCCTATGAGTTTCTATGTTGCAACTTTGGCAAGCCAGAGCCACAGCAGACTTGAGAAGTTTCCTTCACAAACGCTGTAATAATCATTGCACATTGCTAAGAAACAGTTATTTGGCATCTAATTGATGTGCTATTTATAGTGATCCCACATATTTTGATAAGTAAAACTAATGAACAGTGTTTTTATTTATTTATATCCCAATAGGAAGAGAATAACATTAAGAAATGTGTTTCGCTTGATTTGCTTTCATTCTTATATTCAATTTAATTTGAATATCTTCAAAATAATATATATTTCAAGCCCAAAATATCTTTGTATTAGTGATACAATGACCCCTTCCCCCATTTTTCTTATTAATCTAATGTAGGATTTCATCATCTTTCCAATACATTATGTCACTGAAATTATTGGCAGCAATAGCACATGAGATTTTCACTTTCCCTGCAGTTGACATCAATGGCAGGAATATAAGATGCAGGTGTACCACACAGATGGCTTTAGGAGGCCAGAAGAACTGGATTTACCAGATATCTCTAGATCCAGTGAAGACTAAACTATATATTAATTTGTCTTTTTTTTGTTTTGTTTTTAAAAATAATAGCATGGGAGTGATTAGGATTGGCACTGGATGCTATGACAGCATATTCAACCATTTGCTTCCATTTTGATACCCTTTCCTTCTTCAAGCACAGGAAATAAATTATCATGGGTAGTTTGGCTCTCAGAGGCAAAGCGGTGCAAATCAATGATGTGGGAATTTGTCCCATGTATTAGGAGACAGAGAAAGTCTGACTTTTTTCCAACAAATATAGGTTTTGGCATTCTGAGAAGCAAGCAGAAATAGGCAGAGAGAGCACAATGATTTACAAGACTTGCATTGTGCAAGCCTGCAGTAGCTATCATACAAACTGTTTATTGCAAAAATCACCTCATTTCAACTTTACCCATATGTGATTTTTCAACCTTTTTTCCTAAACATTCCTGAAATACATTAATTTGGATGATAACAGAAGATTACTTTCCTGTAATTCAAAAAATGCTAGACCTTTATTAAATTCTTCATGTAATAAAAGAAAATAGCCCCTTCAGAAATTGAATTAATATAACAATACTATGCTATGGTAACTGGTATTCACTTATTTCATTTTAGACATAACTTTTGCAATGCTAGGACATACCTACAGTGTAACAAAACATGTCGTATGATTTTAATCCTACAGAATGATCATGTTGTATTTAAAATCCAAGGAGAATTAGGAGAAAAAACTGAAAACTGCCATCGTAGCCCTATATACCATATACTCCTGGAATGAACTGTAAACGTTCACCTTCAGCTGCCACTTACCTGTTACCTGTTTTTTCTTCATTTCTAGATTGATTTTGCTTGATTGTTTGTATAGAGCTGTTCCCATCACAGAACATCTGCAGGGCTGCCGAGGCAGGCAAGTAACAGATGCTCCCCAAGCAGAATCAGATAATTGAGTGTGCTGGTGCTAATAAAAACAGTCAGATGCTGTTGCTGCCATTCAGCAACTGCTAGTTTCGTCCTAGCCTTTGTAAATTTGTGCAGTAAAATTCTGGTTTTACTTTCCCATAAATCTGCATTAAGGTAAATACTAAATATGATTAAAGCAGTGTTTAAACACCGGCTAACCACTACAACTGGTATAAACATCTGCCTTAGGCTCCTCTAGACACAGCCTACCTCTGAAGTTTTGCACATCTGATCCCCTGATATATTATTCAATGCCCACTCTTCAAACATTCGGGAGGGCGGCAGCACCAGGCTACAGAGATAACTGATGCTATAATGCTAGTAAGTCAAATCACCGATTGGAATCAGCTCTGAAAAAGTACAGTGCAACCCTTAGCCGCTTCTTCAGTTGCCACCAAGTTTCAACATGTACAGTACCTTAAAATTAGAAGACTTAAAGTCTAATTAAAGTCAGTAAAAGTGGATGAGGTGGAAGTTAATTTATGAAAAAATGTATTTTTAAGAAAAATTAATTTTTACTGTGAACATTTGTACTTTCTTCTTTGATCACACCCACTTCCCCCTCCTTAGAGACTATCAGTGGCCTCAATATTTCCACTAAACTCACATGTGGCCTTTGATCCAAAAGAAGTTATGCATCCTCTATTTTAGAAGAAACAGGTGCCTATATTTATTCAGACATTTCACAATTACAGGCAGTAACATGGATCATACCAGAGCAACTTGATGCATTTGGTGATATAGGTATCAGTAATCTACTAAATCCTATCTTTGTATCTTCATTTTGCACATCTAGGAATCAGTCTAGAAGACAAACTATCCCTACCTCCATGTCAGGCTTTATAAGGAAAAAAAATTCTAGAGCCCCACAACTCTTTTTTTCCTTCTCCTCTCCTGGAACCAAATGCTTGCTTTTTGCATATCAGGCAATGATGGACAATGAAATATTTGCAGTCAACTCAAACAATGCTCATGTTTTTATGGAGATGAGAGAGCATACTGGTATCACACAGAAATTTATCCATTTCTGTGCTATTTCAGGGAGCTTTACCTTGCTCCTTCTCATCTTTATTGGTAGCAAGCAAAAACCTTATTTTATCCATTCGTTAAAAAAAATCTGACTTGTTCTAATTGCTTCTTATTGATATAACAATATTTGTAACCCACCTCAATTCTGGCAGACTTGGGGCAGCAAACAGCTTAAAAAGGAAAAATACAACAACGAAATACCTAAGTCACCTAACCATTAATACAATCAACTTTCTATATTATTCAAAACTATCCTACTTTACATTTGCTATTGCTTTTGTTACATCTTTTATTTTACAATTACTTAATTTTCACTTGTAAACTATCCTGAGAACTAAGCTGATGGGGGAAATATAGATGTTCATAAAAAATAAGAATGCTTAAAATTATATTGGACAATTATCTTTATATTTCTTAATATAGTATATGGATGCTTGTTCTTCTTACTCAGAATGTATTGTTTTATACACATAGTGGTTTCCAAAAACTGACAGAACTGTTTTCTATCATACTTCTAATCAGGATGTAACGAAGTTTAAAAATAGCATTTCCTTAACAGAGCAACCATTGTACTTACACTATCAAAAATAAATAGCACCTTTAGTTTATTATTTACTGCCCCCTAGTGCTGACATGCAACTTGACAACAAAACAATTAAGTTCATTTCCTTAATAATTACTGGTTTATGGTTCTGAAAAACAAACATTACATTTTAAAATGTCAATTGGCTTTAACTGGCTTCTGTGTCCTTTGGAAGATATAATGCACATTACCTTTAGTAGGATATGGAAAATACAAAGCAGTCCTGCCAAGAAAAGTGGAGTTTATTACAGGAAGTGCTTTTTAAATTATTATTTAGAATTGGCTTTAACAGTTTTAATTATACTTGGATATAATCCCTTCTAAAAGTATACGCAGGTGCTCAAGTGCCTAGAAGTTCAGAAATATAACTAAGCCATTCAAAAACAAGAGAAAAATGTCTATGTGTTCAACAGATTTACAAGATGAGTATTCATCGCCTTTTGAAAGAGGAAAAAATAAGACAGTGGAGGGTGCAAGAAAAAAAAAATGTGGTCCATCTAAGCCCAAATAACTTAAAGCTGCATCCCAGCAAACTGAATTAGTTTTGTGAAGATGAGTACCATGAAGTTATAAAAGAAACTCCATTGAACTATATACTTCAGGCTGAAAGAAATGAAAAATAGTATTTAGTTTCTTTTCCACTCTTCAGAGCCATCACCCATAGAAACATTATACAGTGATAAAATATGTTCAAGACTGACATTCAATTGTCTAGCAATAGTGTCAACAAAAATAGCAGCAAAGTTCCTTCTACCTCATTTCATAAAGGAAGATTGTGAAATTAGGAATAGATTTTTGTTAGGGCTATGACCTATTCTAGGAATCAAACAAATACATGACTCAGAACTTTTTAATTCTATGACTCCTTTTGCATTAGCTTCAGTTAGTATATCTTGGGTTTTAATAAGAAGCAACATTAGCTTTTTACCCTTTTATTACAGACCAGATGGTTGATCCAGCAAAGCAGTTTTGAATTAATACAAAAAAAGAAAGGCATGTGATTAGGTAACTACTAGGATTTTCCAGTAACCCAGGTTTGGATGCAGTAGTAACACACTTACAAAAGAATTCAAACAGCAGCACAACCAGTCCTACATACAGAAGGTACTTGGAATGTGTTTTTCTTGATTAACAGTTTTCCAAGACTAACGGCAGACCACTTTTGAAACTTCAGAAGTTTCAAAGAGTTTATTATATTACATAGAGACGTTTTGGCTCAAAGAAAGGAGTCAATTACCCCCTCCCCCCGGCCATATTCAAACAGTATGTGTACTTAGAGTAACCTGAGACAGAGAGGATATTTTTATCCACTAAAATGGCTAGTATAACAAAACTTCAATAGAAAGAATTTTAGCTCCATTATGAACAAATGAGTTTGCAATTTAATTTCTCACCAGAGAAAGTAATGAAAGAAACTTACCAGAAGTTTTCCAGAGAAGTTTAAAATGTCTCCTTCTTGGGCTGCCCAGTGATTTTGGGAACCAATAAAAAAACTGGGCTATCCTTCTAATTGTTTTATTAAAATCATGTCTTATTGCCATCATGGCAAGTTATCAACTGATCTTGAAATAACTGCAGCAAACTGCAGAAAGGAAGGGGAAAAAGCCTTAAACCCTCAAAGCTGTGAATAGAACCTCAGACAGTATGTCTCAGGACCACCTGTCAGTCCTAAATCCTCTCTTTCCCATTCAGTGAAGAATATACATCTGTGCTACATTACCACATTACTATATTTACTGAGGAATACTTTCTTTTTATAATTCCTGATTTTCTTCTACGTATGTGTTAGGCTTTCTGGATGTGCAATCTTAGGCTATAGTCTTAAACACATTCCATTTGCTGGCCCAAGAATCCAATAATGGAATAACATAGAAAGGTTGCTTTTCATATTACCAAAGTAAGTCTTCTTAAATGACATACTTAAATATAGACAAAACACCTTTTTGAAGATTGAATTTATTTAACAGTGATGGTTATAAATATTTTGATTATTTGATTTTCAGTTATATTTTTATTTAAATTGGCTGCATTCAGTTGAAAAAAATGTTTACATTTTTGACATTTTGGTTCTGTTTTATTTGGCTTTTCTCATCTGGTTAACATTCTCTTGACTAAATGCAGGATGCTGATGATGTTGTGGAGCTAAGGTGTTTGTAGCTAAAATGGTAAATGACAGTAAAAAATTTGACTAACACAATGTAGAGTATAAACTGTTCAGTAATATTTATGCTTCACTCTCAGAGACAGTAAAATATGTCAAATATTTGACACCCCACTTTCAGGTATTTTTAACTTACTGATTTTTTGCCAACTGAATCAAGATAGTTTTTCCTAGGTCGGTGTTCCCTGAAAACAAAGCAAACATATCCAAGTGTACCAGATGTGTCACAATTCTTCAGTGTTCATTTAAGTGTAAGAGAAAAATATCCTGTTGAAAGAAATCTCTCTAGTTTGTACAACACTATACAAGAACAAGAAAGCATTATAGAAGCAAAGGCTTTTCAAGGTTAGAAAGCACTGGGTCAAGAAAAAATACAACAAATGTTAGGAGCCTATCATAAACATATTTTTATCAGGTAGATAATGATGTTAATATAGAGGACATTTAATTGAACATTTAAAAGTAACATAATCCAATCAAAACTAAAAATCAGAAATAAGTGACAGTTACATACATATTTTGATAGCAAATTCTAGAAAAAAAAACAGAGCCCAAACCTAATATTAATTTTATCCTTAGCTTCTGAAACTGCTTTAGGTTTATTATACACTTGTTTCTACATAATAACAACCATGGTTTGGCTTTGCAGCAAATGAGCACCAGCCTTGAAATCAAATCTGCAAGATCTTCCCACAAAAACAGTTGAGATTCTACAAATGGCTCCGTTTGGTTAGTGATACAAGCTAAAATTATTCAAAGTGCTGATTTTGATCAGGGGAGGGCCCTGGACTGTGGAACAATGTCGCTGAAGCTGAGGCTGGCTGACTTCTTCTTACAGTTTTGGACATGATTTATGTAATTTCATTTTATCATGGCCTCTTATATTTTTAAAGTATTTTTTTCAACTAGGTTTTAATCTTGGTGGTGACTGATTGTAATGGGCAGAAGGAATAACCTGAGGAACAGGAGGGATTGCTGCAACCAAGATAATGTCTGATAAAAGAATTCTGAGTCTGGGCAGAAATGTAATTCGAAAAAACATCTCAGATAGGATTCTCCTAGTTCTCATGAAGATAAGGGGAGTGTATTCACCCTTGCAAGGTTTTGTTACTATAACCTTGTAACAAAAGTAGTATTGGCATTCATAACTTTGGTTTCCAAGTTTGGTCTGCCTTGGAGGGTTGACATCAATACTCAATCACTGTATCCTTCTTGACTGGCTTCTTTAGGACTGGGAGCAGGAGATACTGTAACACAGTGATGTGACTCTTTCCTGAATGGTTGGTACCAGTTGCTGGCAGGGAGGAGTGGCTGTTCTGCCTCTGCTTTTTAAATATCTGCATAGAACTAATGGGAAATTTCATCCTTTGGTTCATAATGAAGGTTCATCAGTATGCTGGTGATACTTAGCTGTACAGCTATCCTGGTTGGAATTGGAGATGAGATGGCAGTCTTGACTCAGTGTATGGAAACCGTAGGGGCATGGATGGAAAAATACAAGCTAAAATTGAACCTTTGCAAAATGATGATGTTCATTCCAAAATCATCTGGTACCCTATGGCTCCTGTTTTGATTCTGGATAGGGGTGCATTTCCCAAAGTAGCACGTCTGTGACTTGAGGATTCTCCTGGACTTCCACTGCTGGATTTGCAGGTGGAGACCATGGCTAGAAGCAGCACTGCAGAACTTTAGTGACAGCTCCTAGTTGAGGCTAGGGTATTCTAATGCACTTCATAGGTATGGTGCAGCCTTTGAAGGCAACTTGGAAGCTGCAGTCACTGCAAAATGGGTGAGAGCTACCACTGCCACATAACACCAAGTCTTAAGAGCTGTATTGGCTTCTAGTAAGATTTTTGGATTCAGTTCAATGTGCTGGATTTAACCTGTAAAGATTTACATAGCTTCAATCAGAGGTATCTCCTGGGTTGCCTCTTTCAGTTAGAACTGTCCCACCCCATTACTCACCCCTGGAAGGAATGATCAAAGTACCCATTTGTGAAATTGTGGGGGGCAGAGGCCCCCAATGGTATTTCTCCATTGTAGCCCCTTTCTTCTGGAATATACTCTTCTGTTTAGAGAGGAGGTTAATATTTTAACAGCATTTTGTTCTTATTTAGAACGGCCATTAAAATTGTGCTCAGATATGATGGTCACCACTGAGATTATTTGCCTATGGTGGTTGTTTTGTGGTATACCTTTTTTATTTTTTGTGGGATTATGATCTGTTTTTGTACTGTTTTACTATAAATCACTTGGAGTCATTTTGGAATGTAGTGGTATATAAAAAGTTGCAAACATATTTGCACAAAAAAGTAACTATAGAGCAAAAAGCTCTATTTTGTTGTAAGACAATTATATGGTAGTTTCATTTTGAGCTGCCATTTATAGGATTAAGATTTTTACTACAGCAAGTTTTTTCATTTTTCTGTGACAGAAATCTTTAGCCAAATCAGAATACAATGTTTCATTTAAATATCAGTAATGTGGTATGGAATGTACTTGAGGGCAGAATGCACCAGTTAAATAGTTTTATTTATTACAGTACAACTATTTGTACACTGTGCCCTCTCAAGACTGGCACTTTACATAGTAAAATACAATACAAACATTAAAAGCTTGCTATTGCATATAGCAACCTTCTGGTTAAAATCCATACCATTCAGTAACCTTAAAACATAAACTAAAAGCAACAAGTCCAAAAATGTACAACAGAAAGCAAAAAAGCCACTCCAAAGGCAGGCCACCAATACTCAAATACCCATCAAAACAAATTGTTTTTACAACTTTACAAAGTGTACAGGAGGCAAGGGAAATACACCTCACGAGGGTAAGCTATTTTAAATGCATATTGAAAACCTGATGCTTTCAACCAATGAAGAGATGCTTTAGAAAGCTAGGCCAGTATTGGCATTACTCCTTAGCAGAGTTAAGAATGACCATGATAAGAACCAATTACAGAGGAAAATTTCAGTAACGTCACCAATTATTTGGGAGCTGGTTTAGAGAAAAAACTGAATACAAGGCAGCAAGGAAGTAATACTGTAAATTAAAAGAACAAATAAGGCGCCCATGTGATTCAAGAGGGCCTGCCAGTCTTTAAGGACAGGTTGTAAGGGATCCCAAGACTGCAGGGAAAAGAATGGGTGATAATTCAATCACTGAATACAACAATTCTTTCCCTTCAGGGAATCTAAGACATGGTCAATCATGATGGTCACTTGATGGAGACCAAGTCATATGCCATTCTCATTTTGATGCACCACAAAGTCCACAATGGAAATAAACGGTAGTGCATAAAATGTCTTAATTATACTTCTCATACTGGATCAATATTTCTCCAACGTTGTTTGTTATGCTGCTTGCAGGAAGATTAGAATAATCCACACCATTCCTTTATCCCATAAATGTAGAAAGTAAAATCGTGAACTGTATTAGTTCACTAAAATGAGCGTTTTGGTTACAGAACTTAGTTGAGAAAGCAGAATGGAAAAGCCACTTCCAGAGCTGCAGAAGATCAGCAACAGATAAACACTGGCTCTCCATTTTGAAATCTTGGTAGGTGTCATGTTATAAACATGAAAGGCCCAAAAATGCTTCTCTGAGCCCCCCTCCCAAGTAATAATTTAAGCACTGCACTGTCATTACATTCAAGTCTCTTTTTTACTTTGTATTTTCAGCAATAGTTAGCTGAAAGCACAAGTTCAAGAGTCAGTACTTAAAGGGCTGAGAAATAATGACTCATTAGTTTTTTTTATTCATTGTTTTTACCTCATTGTTGTATGCCGCTCCGAGTTACCTTGTGTGAGATGGGTGGCCATATAAATTTGAGAAATAAATAAATAACTCCACAAGCTTGGCATGTCAACCGAGCTTTCCTCATTTGTAATCTAAATGCTTCTACTTGTCATTACTTGTAATCATACCATAATTATCTTGTTCTTTCTAGTAAAATCTTCTATTGCTTCTTATTGTCCTAACGGTCAGGAACCATGCTGAGACGAGGAATAAGTCTCTAGTGTTTATTACTGCTACATTAGACAGAAAATCCTACCAAACTGAAGAAGCGTGACAAAACCCATACAGATAAACCCCAAAAGTCAAGGCAGGTCCGTTCTGTCTCTCTTTGAATGACTCCTCACTACTACGCATGCGTTTTCCCCCTGGATAGGGGCCCCCTCCAGCTCACCATCAGTGCTCATGACACTTATTCTTGCAACCAATTATGCACCATTCTGGAACTTTACAGTCTTACTGTCTTCATCTCTCTTTCAGCTCTTGTTTATTTTCATGTAATAAGCCTGCTCTCCACCATAGGGTCTCACTGGTTCTTCTGACCATGCAAACACCCACTGCTTTGCTTTTGAGGAGCAAAGTAGTGGTGAAGAAGATTTGGAACAGGTTTTTATACTGAAGGATTGTGAATTCTGGTGTTCAAAAATAAGAAATAAATCTGCATCAGTGGAGCCTGAGTTTCAAGTTTTTTAAAAAAGCAAATTCTGCAAGTCTTAACTTTTTCCTTCCATTGTATTGTTTGCATGGGGAGGGAGAATTATGATGGTATCTATGCCATGATTTAAAATAAATAAATAAATAATCTCCTCTCTGCACTATATAAACATTACAATAGAGAAAGGAAAAGGGATTTCCCTCTTTTAGTGTGTGAGAACCATCTCCCCATGTCACCCCATGCAAATACATCATTGTCAGACAGCCTTAATCCCAGCTCAACTAGGGAGGGTTGGTGGAGGTGGGTGGGAGAAAGGAAAAGCCACAAAATCTTCTACAGCATTAGGAAGTTCCCATTTTTTGACTATTAAGTTCTGAAGAGCGGCAGGCCTCTTGCCCAGAATAGAAAACACTGCAAGTTCCCATTTGCACAATTTAACAAATACTAACAAAGCTAGAGAGTTAAGCAGATTTGCAGGGAAATAAGTCACTTTGAAAAGATGGGCAATGATAGTTGCAAATAAAATGGACTCAGACTATATAGCAAGCAACATATGCTAGCCTGAAATCATGGCTTGGGGGGAGGCAGGAAATGCTACTGTGTGACAGCATGAAAATTTGCCACCTGATTAAAGAAATGCTAAGGAATGAATCATCTGGTCTTATTTGGGCAATTAATATTTATCTATTCATTAAATTTTCAGACTCTGAAACTAAAATTACACTTCATTTTAGATACAAAGAGTATTTATTTTAAATACACATACAGAGTATAAATTACCTTAGAAACACATCCCATACTTGGAGGAAAAAGGAAATGAATGAGATGCTCTTTGTCCCACCACCGATAGGATTGTTTGCTGCTTAGAAAGTATTCATAAAGTATCTACTGTTCCAATGTGTGTGGAAGCAGTTTAATTAGTTTTAGATAGATTAATTTAACTGACTAATTATGCAACAGAAGATATAGTAGAAAAAATGGCAGTGAAGAAATAAATGGAAACCCTAGTCAAGTTAGGAAAGGAATGGCAAAGAAAAAGAGGGGCATTTCAGAACTTGTAACACAGGGGTGGTGTTCGTTTCACGTGGCTAAAAAGTAAGATGTATTTGCCCCACGTGTCAGCTAATTAATAAATGAAACCGAAATGCCTATTTATACAGGCCACCATCCTATTCCGAAAATAAATTCCACTGAACTCAAACGTCTGAATGGACAGGTATAGGACTGGAGCGCGGCCTAATGGTCATCCGTCCTACCTCACGGGCTTAGAACCAGGTGAGCAGCCTTTGTATCCGGATAGCTGCGACGCCCTCCAGAAATAGAGGGCAAGCGCGGAGGAGAGGCAGGCCTGGGCAAAGCGGAGGGAAACGGGAGCTAGTCTGCGGAGAGAAAGGGGGCGGGCGGCCGCGCTGACTCACCCACGCAGCGGTATCTCGCCGAGCAGGTGTAGCGGCAGCGGAGGACGCACCACGTCCGCAGCCCTTCCGCAAGGCTGAATCGGTGCGGCTGCCTCAGCTGGGGCGAGCGCACTTGCTGGGAATCAAAAACAGCACGACCGTGACGGAGTCGGAGCTCTGCCCGTCGTCGGCGACCGAGCTGCAAAGGCAGCAGCGGCTCCTAAGGGAGCACGAGGCGCTCCCAAGGCCCGCGGGGGGCTAGGGCCCGCGGCTCTTTCATCTCGCCTCTTGGCCTCGGGACCCTGCCGAGGTGGGCGGGCGGCGTTTTCCTCGCCGCAGTCCCCGCCATGCTGGATCCAGGCTGAGCGATTTCAGGTGGCCCGGAATGGTCGCCCTTCCTCCCGCTCTTGAAACAGCCCCAAGGCGCCTCTTGCGCGGAACTTCGCCATCGACCGGCTCAAGAGCCCCTTCCCGGTATCCCCCGAGGACCCTTTGCCAGTCACGGTCCCACTCGAGAAGAAAACTCAGGGTGGAAGGACCGAAAATTAGGCCATTTTATTTTCGGATTTAAATGCCGTTCTTCAGGTTGCTGCTTCCTTGATACCTGGCACTCTGGGTATCTCACCTCCTTCATGGGGGGTTACCTTTGCGCGAGGCTATAGGAGAGGAAAGTTTTTAATCCACAGGGGAGGGAACGGTACTCAAATTACAAATTGGGTGCAACGGGACATACCCTTTACAGTATCTGCAGAGTAGACAGCTCCCAGTTGCAGTATTACATTATAGCTGTTTCTACATCACATGAATTGTCTAAAAAAGGGAGATGCCCTCTTCTCTACATTTCAGATAGTGAAAGTGGGAATATCTAAGTCAGGCTTTTCTGGACGTTATTTATTTATTGCATTTGTTGTTCCAGAGAAAATCAGATGAACTAAGCATACTGAAATTCCACATTTTCAGCTATGCCATAATTAGTCAACCAAACCCCGCACAACTTTGTGGCCAAAGCTTATGGCAGCAGATACAGCAGAATGATTAAATGGATATTGTCAGCACACTTCTATGCATGTTTTCTTAATTTCACTTTGTACAGATAAGATAGAATTGCAGCCTATATCTTTGGAGAAAGAAAAGATAGTGACGAAAAATGATTCACTCTCAAATATATTTCATTGCAACACAAAGCTGACAGTCATAATTACATTGAACACTAATGGGTACACTGGAATATGGCTATTAAGTTTCATGCTTCTCCAAATTTCACAATGCAATTTTATGTGTCAACAAGAAATATGTATATGATAACTTGTGATTAAAATTAAAATGAAATTTCTTGCAATAAAGTGCAGAATGGTGTGGAAATTTAACATAACGTGTTTAGTTCATGGAAAAGAGAAACAGAACAATTAAAAACTGATCAGTACACCCCCAGCTGGGAGTTACTGCAAGTAATGCAGTAGGAAATTAAAGAAGTATTTTGACTGAGGAAATTACACACACTTGAAATTCTTGAATGAAAGGTTTACCATTCCACAGATTTGGCACATACTCTATATCTTTTTGGGCTATAGGGTATATGTAAACTGCAATTTTAAAGCTGCTCGTCTTTACATTTAATAACTTGAGTGAGCTCCTTAACATTAATTATACATTATAACATTCCATTTACATTTTTTTAAAGACTGAGACTGCAGATCAGGTAGCATGTATTGTATTTATGCAAAGGAATCATATCATGCTTTACGACATACAATAAGTGCAGTGGGAACTGGGAATACTGCAGTATTGTACTATAACAAAAGACTGCTCCTATTTTAAAACTGCATTTTAAGTCATTATATTCAGTATCTGGTCTGGAAATACAAATACATGCCTTGCACAGAAATAACATTCAACTTTTTCAATTTGAAGAAAACAGAAATGTGAAGAGAGATTTTTTACTTCCCTAATTTTAGTACACTAAAATAATAAACCCCAGAACCGTTATTGATGGAATTAAGAACAATGAACATTAAAATATAACTCTTTAAAATCTGTTCAATAGTGTCCAATTCTCGGAGCATGGCTGGACAAGTCTCTGCAGTTTTCTTGGCAAGATTTTTTGGAAGTGGTTTGTCATTGCCTTCTTCCTACGGCTGAGAGAAAGTGACTGGCTCAAGGTCACCCAGCTGGCTTTGTGCCTAAGGCGGGACTAGAATTCACAGTCTCCCAGTTTCTAGCCTGATGCCTTAAACACTACACCAAACTGGCTCTCACAAAATATAATAAAAATATTAAATACTTTGTAAGGAGCAGCTTGGTGTAGTGGTTAAGGTGCTGGCCTAGAAACCAGGAGACTGAGATCTAGGTCTTCCTTAGGCATGAAAGTCAGCTTGGTGACTTTGGGGCAGTCTCACTCTCTCAGTCCAACCTACCTGACAGGGTAGTGGTTGTGGGGCAAAAAGGAGGCAGGAGTATTAGGTATGTTTGCTGCTGAGAGAGAGAGAGAGAGAGAGAGGAAAGCAGGATAAAAATATAATAATAGGGAGCTGTACGACACTAATAAAATTGTTGTGTATCCACAGTATATTAAGTATGTTACTTCATACTATTAAGTGAAATAAAGAAAATATATTTCCTATTTCTGTAAATATATATGTTCTATGTAAAAGCAATTATGCAAAATAATGATTGTCAAAGAACACAGTTATTCCAAAAATAACTACATTACAATAGCTATCAATAAGTCTCACTAGACATTTATGTACAGCAAAGCAATAACATTGCATAGACTTACTACTGGAGTTTGACTGATCCTTCCAAGCCAGGCCAGCTCTACACATTCATGTACAAAATTGCAGTTTTGCTCATTATAGATTATTTGCCTGTGCTTTTCATAAAGGGACATTTTGGAAATATCAACAAGAAGAAAAATGTTACCACATCTGTATTCAATCTGCTAAAAATGGAAGAATTACAAGAAAAACTCCATTATTGTGTGATTAAGTTATAAACACAGGATCTGCAGTAATGAAATAATTTTCCTTTATTATTTGCCTTTATAATGCCAAGTGCATGTCTATGTAGATATCAGGTGTTTTGTTTTGCTTTTTATATAAGCTCCACTGAAAGGAACTGAGATGTGCATGAAAGCTTCAAGCTACCTAATTCTGAAATAGTATCAAATTAGCTGATCTGTTCCAGGAATGATCCCGGACAAATGGACTGGGAACACCAGTTTTGTTTCCCTGAAAAGCAGGAAAACAAGTTATCACTGAAGTCAACAGGATGTCATTACTGTGGTTTAGTAGGTCTGCAGGTATTAAGCACTGGGAATGAAACTTCGAACGTTATTGTGGGCTGGGTTCAGACCTAGTCAGAATCAACTCCTACAAGAGCTGATTAAACTCTTGTAGGAGCTGAATCTGTCGTTGATTCTGTAGTTGATTAAACTATAGATTAAACTCCCAGTAGTTCTAGTGGATTAGTTGTAAGCATGGCTAAGCGTGCCATCTGGATTCAACTCTGTATATTGGGCAACTGCATAAACATATTTTTACAAACTTCTGTAACTGTTTTAAGATGGTCAAACATTTTAATATTACTTTAATAAAAAGGAAACAATGTTCTACTATTTTATTAGAATGTGTGAATTACTAAAATCAATACATGCTCTGTACCAAAGTTGTTTATTATGAATTTGCATGGTTTAATGTTAGGGTTAGGTTTTAAAATTATATTTAAAAACACAAACATCTTAACAATGAAGATTAACACGATTCGCTGAATTTGAAACACAGTGTTGTCTTAAAGAAAATAGTTTAAAAAGGTTACAATTTTGTAGTTCACTTGTAATTTAGCAAATGAAGGCTGAATTTAGCTCTAAGGGCCAATTAGGAAAATTATAATTTTAATAAAGTATCAACACAATCAACATTGGCATGATTTAAAAATCCAAAAATATTTCTGTCACTGGTGACAAATATCTATTCCCAATCAAATGGGCAATTCTAGATTATCATTACTGAGATATTCATTATTAAGGTGATTTAAAGGAAACCCACATCACTTTTCAAAGAACAGAATAGTTCAAAAGGCCACAATTTTTCCAGGAATTCTTACAAAAACAAAGCAAGAACTTTTGAAATTATATCAGTGTGCTCACCACAATATGCAGCTATGGACATTTTTACAGGGAAATTCTTGATGTTATGGAAAATGTTAAGACTACTTTAAACATTACCAAAACAGAAAGTCTACATATTTACAGTATATACATATTTACACATTTTTGTTAAATACCGAGGGAAATGCAAATACAGAATATTCTTTTTGCATATAAATGTTCTTGCTGTGCAAAGACAATAAAGCGTATGATGGTAAATATATAGCTACATACAATCTACATTTCGTGGGCCACCATCCATTGTCAAAGCACCAAACCTAAATAAAAAACAGTTCAGTTACTAACAGGTAACACTATGCTAAATATTATAGCATAGCCTAATGTGAATGCAAATAAATAAATAAATAAATAACACCTGCTGGTACCAAATAAGCCTGTAGAGCCTTGTAGGCAATCTAGTGTCTTCCAGGTATTTTGGATTACAATTCTGGTAAGACCTAACGGACACAGCAATGGTTATGGGTAATGGCCGCAGATTACAAGAACTGCAACTTTGGAGAACCTCAGGTTTCCTCTCCTGGGGCTACAAGCCCACTTAATTCAACCCACTGTTTCTTTGCATATCTATTGAGCTACCTGTAGAAGAAAACTACTCCGAATGTCATGCAGAAATACTCCTACTCTGGTCAAACACAACATTCACTCCAGCATGTGGGGAAACTCCAAATTTCTAAGAGTCTTTTCCCACAGGCACTCTCTCCCCAGGTGGTTCTGTATTCCATTCAGATAATTCCCTTGAAATATGACTTCACAGTTCTGTGGATGTATGCTATAGTGTGGTATGGCTAATTACAGACACAGCTAAAGACCACTGCCACCATTGTAGCAGTGTTTTTTTTTCCCCTAGCAAATAATGAAACTAGCTGTGGTTTCTTCGTGTCTTCAAGGATGGTTTTGGGCTATTCATGTCTCGAAGAAAGCCACACTGTGAAATAATCTTACCACAATAAATAATACAGAAAATAGCAGATTAATTCATTAATTAATTGTTAAATCTGTATTTATAAAATTTATAAAAACTGGGTATAAATTGATAAATCAAGCTTTTATAAGGAGATGAGTGAGTTTTCTCTTGGCTTTGAATCTATTTATAATTCTGTCCTTTCAAAGAATTACCATAGTGTAAGAATTACAAGAAAAACTCCATTATTGTGTGATTAAGTTATAAACACAGGACCTGCAGTAATGAAATAATTTTCCTTTATTATTTGCCTTTATAATGCCAAGTGCATGTCTATGTAGAAATCACGTGTTTTGTTTTGCTTTTTATATAAGCTCCACTGAAAGGAACTGAGATGTGCATGAAAGCTTCAAGCTACCTAATTCTGAAATAGTATCAAATTAGCTGATCTGTTTCAGGAATGAACAAATGGACTGGGAACACCAGTTTTGTTTGCTGGAAAACCTAACAATCAAAAGATCTTCATGACTTGCATTTAAAGAATCCACAGAGACCAAATACTGTCATAGTTAGGTATTCACTAGCTGTTACAAAAGCAATCCATCTGCGCCCATTCCTAGACCGAGAGGCTTTGCTCAGTCACTCACACCCTCGTGACCTCCCGTCTGGACTACTGTAATGTGCTCTACATGGGGCTGCCCTTGAAGAGCATTTGGAAGCTTCAACTGGTAAATGGTGTTGGGTACTCGACACATGTAACAGCATTACTACATGAACTGCATTGGTTGCCGGTGTGCTTCTGGGTGCAATTCAAGGTGCTGGTTGTCACCTTTAAAGCCCTTCATGGCTCGGGGCCGGGTTACCTAAGGGACCGCCTTCACTCAGTTGTTTCTCCCCGTCCAATTCTATCTAGTAGGTTGGGTATGCTCTGGGTCCTGTCAACCAGGGAGTGTCGGTTGGCGGGAACTAGAAAGCGTGCATTCTGTTTCATAGAGCTTGCCCTCTGGAAAATCCTCCCTCCAGAAATTAGGATGTCCACGACCCTGTTGGCCTTTCATAAGGCCGTTAAGACCTGGCTTTGTGCCCAGGCCTGGGGCCTTGAGCGTGTGGATGGTCCCGTCTCTTGGCTGTATTAACATCCATGCTGTCATGAGTAATGATGGTGAGCAGGAAGGGGCTCCCATCCAGGGTGGAAAGCGCATGCGTAGTACTGAGGAATTAAGCAGCTATTCAAAGAGACACAGATCAGGCCCGCATTAGCTTTTGGGGTTTATATGTCTGGGTTTTTCCCACGCTTATTCAATTTGTTAGGATTCTGTTTATGTAGCAGTAATAAACACTAGAGAACTACTCCTCGTCTCAGTGTGTGTCTCACTGTTAGGACACATGCACTGTTAGGACACATGCATTGCTCACTTGGCAGCCATGTATATTTATTTCGTATTTATTTTATATTTGAACTGTTTTAATTGTAATTGTTTTAATTGTTTTATAGTTTTATTGTTGTAAGCCGCCCAGAGTCACTCGCTGAGATGGGCGGCTATAGAAATCAAACAAACAAACAAACAAATAAATAAATCTATGCAAACCGTTGAACTTTTTAATCTGAATTTCTAAAAACGTATCTAAAAAACAATACGCTTTCTGAAAAAGAACAAAAGTAAGCCTCTTCCATCATGCAGCTAAATGTATGAGAATCACTACTATATGGTGTTAACACAGGAGTGCAGAAGTAAATTACCTGTCTTTTCCCCCACTGGGATGATTTTTACATGGAAAAGATTCAAATTATCACCCAATAGTTGTAAAAATGCATCTGCAGTACAGGGCTATCATTTGAAATACTGATTCTGCAGAGCAATTTATATACAGATGCAAAAAGTTCAACACATGCACAAGACATTTTCAGAAGCTGTATAATTTGTGGCTTGCTCAATGAAGCCACTTGGTATGCTACATTCTAAATAAAGTGTATTGATATACCCACTGACCTTTCTAAAAGATGATTATTTTCAGCTAATTCTTTAACAACACCCTCCATTTCTTCTTTCAGTTTCTTCATACTATAAATAAACAAATAAACAAATAAATAAATCCATGTTAAAATGATAGAATTCTTTCTGGTATTATTAATTGAACATCGTAATAGAAGTGACTTAGGAAAAGCAGATATGAAAGAAATAAATGCACATGTAGAATGGTGGGGTTGGTTTGGGGTTTTTTTGGAACCATAAACTATGAACCATTATTCAGCTGAATGTTACTATTAAAATGTGGCTATGGGTAGGGCTAGGTGACTATTTAATAATTTTGTTCTCCTGCAAGATGACAGATTTGAACAGGGAGTATATGTGCAATTCTCTGCCAACTGCAGGGGGAAAAAATCCAGATATCTAAAGCAGCCCAACTTCTCTTTCTGCAATGCAAATTAATCTGGTAACTATAATAGGTCACAAATTAAGTTAGTGAACAGACTTTCCTGACATAGAGTATCTGAAATTGGTGAGATCAACCAGTTTAAGTTTTAGCATAATTATGAAGAAAGCATAAAGTTTCCTATTTGCTCAAGTAAAAATTCTTACCCAAGAGTCATTTCCACCAAGGTGTTTGAACTTGGATAAACTGGATTAATTGTATGTTTGATCCCACCGGAAGAAGCAAACATCTTTTGGGGCAAAGTTTCTTGTAACTGCAATGAATGCATCAATCCATGTAAATTACAAAACCAACATATTACGACCATATATTTCCCATAAATAATCACTGGATATAAATTGGTATTCCACCCTGGTGTTATCACTGGATGCTCATTAATTTGATCTGATTATTACTATTTTTTACATACCCCATTAAAACGAGTGATGATCCCAATCACATGTTACAGGGGTCTCCAAGCAAATTGTTCATCCACCAGATTACATTATGGAAATGCAGTGTAGTAATGACTGGGGCAATTTTTCCATATTAAAACACTGCAAATTGTTTCTTTGCTTTAACATTTCTTATAACAAAAGGTGAGTGAAGTTATCAAGGCAGTATTGGAGTCTGTTATGCATACAATAAAAGCTCAAGGTGCAGTGGAAGAGGCATGTGACATACATATCATTGTACTCTCTATTAATATAGAATAATTAAGAACTTCACCTCATTTACATAGTCTTGGTATTTGGACACCTCTTCTTCAATATCAAAACATAGTTTTCTAAGAGCTAGTAATTGTTTCCTTAGAAGGAGCATCTTTCTGGAAAGAAATACAATTTATATAATGCTTCTGTTAATATGTGCTGCTATAATAATGTTAAATGCTACTCAAAAAAGGAGCAACTTGCCTCATCCAATCCTCTGCCTTGTCTAAGAAAGTTTCATATTTGCTGACACATTCTTCCTTGAACAGAGTCATGGCTTTTGAGGCATGCAAAAACAGCTTCTGCCTGTAACACAAAAAAAAATAAGAATCAGAACACTTCAAGGTACTGAATTCTCCCAACTTACTTGGGAGTTTAAAAACCTATAGAACAGGGATGTAGCTAACGTTCAGGAAAAAGGAAACATTTCAACAATAAGCCTTTCGTGTGTGTGTGTGTGTGTAGAGAGCGAGCGCGAGAGAGAGAACACATCGGGGGATGTAGTCAAGTAACATATTTTAGTATCTTGTATATTCTGTTCTTTTCATGATAACTCAACCTTGATGCAAATTATAGTAGTATGCTTTATTTTGAATGGATTCATCGTAATGGGTTGGCTCTAAATTGCTTCTTTACTATGTAACTACTGTACTATGTATAAGGGACGCGGTGGCGCTGCGGGTTAAACCGCTGAGCTGCCGATCGGAAGGTCGGCGGTTCGAAACCGCGCGGCGGGGTGAGCTCCCGTTGCTCGTCCCAGCTCCTGCACACCAAGCAGTTCGAAAACATGCAAATGTGAGTAGATTAATTGGTACCGCTTCGGGGGAAGGTAACGGCGTTCCGTGAGTCATGCCGGCCACATGACCACGGACGGGTCCTTAGGGACAACGCCGGCTCCAAGGCTTAGAAACGGAGATGAGCACCGCCCCCTAGAGTCGGACACGACTGGACTTTACGTCAAGGGAAACCTTTACCTTTTTACTGTACTATGTATACTACTGTAACCTTCAAGATTGATAGATCACGCCCTTCTCAATTATACATAAAGTATAAATAACAAATAAATGAAGAAGGATGTGCATGGTACCTGCCCTAAAATGCAAACAAACAAAAAGCTTTAAAGAACTTTTTAATCCGCTTCCTGTTTGGTTGGATGTTCTAAAATGTTAGGTGCTTATTTTCCAGTTATACAATTCTTAATCCTTTTGTTTAAGTTTATTAACAATTTAGCATTTAATAAATCTTGATGCACATGAGGATTTCTACACCTACAGAGTTGCAGAACAACCAGTTTGTTCTTCAATGTCTGATTTGTATTTTTTGCCATCATTTTTTCTAAAAGTCTGTAATTATGAGTCCTAGATTTGTATAGTACAGAAGACCCATTCCAGTCTCTGCATACATCAACAGACATGCACATTGCTTATATATGTTGTGTATTTTATACAGGTACAGCCTAAAAGACTGTTCAGTAAAGGAATACAGCATATGGAACAGTACACAGAGCAAGCCAAAGCAGCCACCTGCCACCTCATCCCTAGCTTCACAGAACTTACATCCCTCAATTACATTGTTGAAGACAGGAAACAAAGAAAGTACAATACACTGCAAACATAAAATCCTTATAAAATGGACTTACTTGTCAAATTTGTGAATTTGTTCTTCATTATAAGGAAGTCCTAAAGAAGAAACCACTTAAATCAGATTGGGTAGCCAAGTAATCTTTTTCAAGCAATTAAACTCTCCTTACTAATATAGTGATTAAGTGCCAGCAAGTTGGTGTCAACTCTTAGTGATTACCTAGGCAGACTTTTTCCAAGATGATCTGTCCTCAACTTGGACTTTTAGGACTCTCAATGGTGCATTCACTGCTGTTATAATCTAAATCCATCCACTTTGCTGGTGATCGTCCTCTTCTCTTTCCTTCACCCCTTTCCTAGCATTATGGACTCCTCAAGAGACAGGGTCTTCCATAATCTGCCCCAAATATAATAGTTTGAGCCTGCTCATTTATGCTTCAAGTGAGGTCTCTGGATCAATTTGTTCTATGACCATTTGTTTTCCTGACTATCCATGGTATTCTCAATAGCCTTCTTTATTAGAATTGTACTTTTTCTACTTCAATGCTTAAAAAAAACTTTTCTCATTGCTTTTGGAATTTCTGCTCATCAAGTCAACCCAGAGATTTAAGAATGTTTTGTAAATAGCTGAAACTAAACTAAAAACAAAAACTGTTTAAACATACTTACTTCTTTCTGCTTTGTCTTTTTTGAATTGATAATAAATGTCTGTTATGGAACTCAGAAGGACTTGCAGCCTTTCTGGACTAGAAGAAAACAGAACAGCATAAAGATATAAAGATAAATGCTGTTGTGCAGTGCTTCTTATTCAAAGTCAAAGTATGACTTTAAGCTCCTGGGGCATGAATGCAGCACCTGTCTGCAACTTAAACCAAACGTTTATTTTCCCAGAAACATACAGCAGCTGTGGAGAGTAGCTACACAATCCCAGGAAAAGATACAGCTCCTTTAAGAAGCTTCAAACTTGTTTCCTTGTACCTTCCAAAGTACCATTTTGCTTTCTATTTGGAAGTGCTGCTCTGCCAGGGTTTAAAAGCTTAAATAACAGATTAAAAATTCAGTATGAACTCTTCTTACTTTCTATCTTTTGGATGTGTACCATCCTGGTTGGTCCAGCTGTCAGACAGTAAGCCACTAGGAGAAAGTTTGTTTTTGATATCTTGAAGACTGGTCTCTATTGTTCCCTGAGAACTAGAAAGCTACAAAAATACAACAAATTCAACAATATATATATATATATATATATACACATATATATATGTATGTATGTATGTATATATATATATATCAACCAACAAAATATGGTTCTTCTACAACTTAACAAAGAACTATAATTTGCAGCCTGTACACCAAGAAATCCCAGGAACTAGAAAAAACTGAAAATAGGACTACTGCCAGAAGCTAGCCACACAACTCTGTCTTTTAAAAACTAAATAACCTATTTTAGAAGTCAAAATACTTCAAAAATAATTTCACTGGAGAAAAGAATTTCTATGGTATCTAAGAATCTGTGTCTACTATGTGTTAATTGTAAATATTTATATCTGGTTAATTTTCCTGCATTGCTACTATATTTTTAGTGTTATACATTTTGTTTGTAGGGCAATCTGTATGTGCTTTGGGAGTCAATATAGATGTTATAAGTATGCAATAAATTATAAGCATAAAAAAAAGGAGCTGTAAAAATTGTAATTTCAAAAAGTGATATGACTTAAGGAGTCATAAATTAAACCATGCTATAATACTTGCAATACTAGATTACACTAACTGAATGATATTAGATAATAGTAATAGATTCTGTAGATTTAGAGATAATGAAAATTCATATGACATCAAGAGCTGTTTCACATTTTTTAATTTTCTCTATATGTGAACATCTATGCAAGGTATGCATAGATATCCACATATATGGATATTTTCCACGTATTCCTTATATTAAAATTAGACATTTGAAATTTGCATAAGAGCAATAAATAATACATTATTATTGCTATCCCCAAGAAAAATACAAATGTCTGTAAACAGTTTTAATAAACTGATTAAATAGTCAAAAACATTTCCTTTGCAAGTAAATTTCAATACACCTGAAATGTGGAACACTACTGAGTGCTACAATATTGTAATATTAAGTTTTACCAGTAACAGTTTTGAGTGTATGTCTGAAATTTCATCCACTTCTGATGGTGCCAGACTTTGATATCTGTTCACAGAAAGAGAAGACAAACACAAAATGAATGACCAATGGTTTATAATTTTATTATAATCATTTTTTTAAAAAATGTAACATTCTTGAATAACATTATTCTGGATCCAACTGGAAACTTACTTTTAAGTACAAGACATATATGTACTTGCTAGTATTATTTAAAAAGTCTTTCTCTACTGATATGTGGCTCTAATTAGGTAATTAAAAAATCTGTGGATAAATTCCAGTAGACATAAACAGCAGAACACTGGTTCAACTTTTTATGCTAGCAGATTAATCATTGTGTGACTGAAATAATATCTGCCACGTGATCTATTCTGCTCTTCTCTGCTCAGGTTTCCCTGGTTTACAAAGCTTCCAAAACATAAACAAGTATGAGATAAATGGCTGGATTCCATGTGATGATCATGTTACAAGAATGTTGTTTAGCTTCAAAGCTTTTCCTTAAATTATGTGAGCAGTCAATCTTGTTTCTTCCAAATACTCTGATTTCAATCTGAATAACTATGACCAGGGTTTGTAGTATGAAACAATTATGTAAACATGGCTGTAACAAAAGTAAAACAAAACAAAATAAAATAATCTATTGTGTCAAAATGCAACTCAAAATAATTGTTTCAATGAACTAGGTTACATTAGAAATCAGATCAAAACAGATTTACCACAAAGAACACCATAGTAATTGCATAAACACCATGCATTATGACCCACTGCAGATACACATATGCATGAACAAACATTGGGGAGATGGGCTGGAGGTTCACATGTATGCTCATAGATCCTCCTTGCTTAAAATTATTTGTGGACAAACACTCCATGGGGCTTCTTTTAGCCTAGACCTTTACTAGGACATCATGGTATGTTGCTAACAACAACAATAGTCATCATCCAGAGAAGGGCAACAAGGAAGAACTAGAAACTCTCTCAACAAGGATGAACTAGAAACTCTCTCAAGTTCCTTGAGAGACTGAAGGAGCTGCCCATATTTAACTTGAGAAGACCAAAAAGGATATGATAGCATTCTTTAAATACCTAAATGGATGTCACACAGAAGGTCAAGATCCGTTCTCTATCATACCAGAGTGTAAGACAAGGAATAATGGAATTAAATTACAGGAATGCAGAATCTAACTGAACATTCAGAAAAAAAGTCTCAATGATTTAATAGTGGGATAGCAATCTGACAGTGGATCCAATTATCCAGAGAGATGGCAGGCTTTCCATTAGATGTGTTTGCTTTTGAGCTGAGGCTGGACTAACATCTTTTGAGAATGATTTATTTTGGATTCTTGAATTGAACCAAGAGCTGGATGGCCTCCATGGAGCATTCCAGCCATACAATTCTGGGATACTACATTCATAATCAATTAGCTTCTACTGCATTTGTGTGGTTAAGAGTAGCACTCCAGTTTTTTTGCCTGGAAAAGTAGATGACCGCAGTGTAGATAATTTATTCTAAAAATACTCACATTTTCATAGCTTTCTCTGTATTTCTGTTACAGAATTCCAGCTTGATAACAACCTCTATCTTTTTGTGAAATGTTTCATTGTAATCGTCTTTGATGATTTCACTGGAAAACATAGCAATTGAAACAAGACACATAGAGATGAAAACATCATGCAAGTTTTTCTTGGTCTTGTAGAAAAATTAAAATGCTTATCATCAGTCCCCAGAGGAGGAAGAGACACTGCAATATAGTACTATAACAAAAAACAGTTCTTATTTTAAAATGGCAGTTCAACCCATTATATTCTTCATTATATTCAGTCTCTGGTGTTCAAATACAACAATGTACATGGCTTATACAGAAAGAACATTCGTTCAGCTTTTTCAGTCCCCAAAAAATAGAAATGTGAAAAGATATTTATTTTTGACTTGCCTAATTTCAATTCACTTTTAGTACAAATTGGGGGTGAGGAGTCTTTTTTAATTTTGAAGGCTACCTCGGTTATGGAGAAGGATGTTCAAGACTGCATATCCACAGTGGATGGAGCCAAAATCCAAAATCTCTTCCTTTATGCACCCACCCAGAAGTTATCAAAGAAGCCCCTTCTTCAATGCTGCATCAACCTAAAGAGGAAGCTGTTTCTTGGGGAACCATCACTTAAAATTCCTTTAGACACCTTGAATGAGGCCTCCTGACTGAACAATTTTACTTGCCCTTCATCTTTCTCATCGATAATAGAAAAAAGAATTCATGTTGCTTTGAACCTATGACTTACAGCAGGTTGAGAGAAACATGCTAAGTCTTAAATGTTTCACCTATATGCTTTATAAACATACGAAATTTGGTATCATTTTTAGCAGGCACTTGATTCATTTGTTTCCTTTGATGAACAGGAAAACTTAACTCATATAAATACCATCTACTTCGCATGAAGTAGTATCATCCAATTATTGTACATGTTTGCTTACAACTGGATGAATAGTGCACATATTTCTTTATTACAATATTTCTATATCTCCCTAAATGGTCATGACTCAGCTGATTATATAATCATGAAATATAATCAAATACAATAACACTTAGAAACTTAGAAGCAACTCAGAACCACTGTCAAACCCCAAAGAATATCAGAATAGAGTTTTCACAGCTTTGCAAAATTTATGCAAGGTGAGGGCTCCCTTTATCTAAGAGAGTAACGTGGGTCCCCATTCCCTTAAACTCTGGTTGGGTAGGGATCCGAAACATCCACTTTTGGGATGAATAAATGCACAGAGCAGGCTAATTCTGGGTCAGAAAAGACCATCTTGCAGGTATATGGGCACCACAGCATATAGGCTTTAACAGTTAAAATGAGCATTTTGAACTGGGCCTACTGACTTCACCCAGCGGTTCCAGGTAGACATTAAAAAGCACATACTGAATATTTATCTATTCATTTATTTTATTTATTTGAATTTATTAACTGCCCAACTCCAATGGAGTTTTCCCATACCTCCAACTCTTACTTATTATCCAGGGTCAGAACTGTTATCTGTGGGAATGACAATGAGCAAAGTTTGATCAACAGCATCACTTACATTAGCCATCTGATTCCTTTTCGCATGAGTTCTTGATAAAGCAGTAAAGCTCTGGCAACTCTGCAGGCATAACATACAACCCCTGTCACTGCCTATAAGAAAAATAAAATAAAATGCATCAGTGCATAAATTGCTACAGTAATTTTATTTAATGTTTAGATGAAAACAGATCACAAGGTGGATGGAAATACAATCCAATAAACCTAACATCAAGCATAAATATAGATCAGTTAAGTTTCTGTAGCATTAGGTTAGAATGTTATAATACAAGCTCTTAATAAAGTAAGAAGCAGACACAACTTGAAGACTGTGCATTATGTTACTGGGACAAAGAGTGGCAATAGAGGTTACCAAAGAACCCCAGTTTAAGATATAAGGTAAGTAAGTTCTTATTTATATCTTCATTAAAGTTTTCTGAAGAGACACTATCAAAATGACTACTTATATCATTCTGCCCTATATTATCTGCATTTAATGCCATTAATTTATTTCGCTCCTAAGCATGCTGTTGCTGTTCTTAATGTTTGTCCCACTTAGTTGCAGGATTGCTTATTTTGCACTGCACTCCCCTAGTTCTTACAGGGAAGCTTTTTGAAAGCAAGATTCAGCAGGAGCTTTTGTTGTCAGCCAGTTTGCTACAGAGCCTGACACTGATTATGGCAGAAAGGGAGTGCCTGGCCCACAGTGACCCAGCTAGGCTTCATGCCTAAGCGAGGGCTAGAACCTAGGACTCCCCAATCCTACCTGTCCCTACAACCTTAACCACAACATCACACTGACTCTGAAGCATTCATTCTTATAGAGGCAATTATAATTAATGAGATACTCACTTTTGCCATACTTGCATCACTGTCCAAGTCATAACGTTGATGAACCTTAGGAAGTAAAACTGGAATAGAGCAGAAGGTTAAAAAAGAAAATTAAAAGCAACACAAAGTCAGAATTTAAAAAAACCAAAAAAAAAAACCTGAACACATCCTTGATATAATCTGAGAAAATGGAAACAGAGGAACTATTATAAGCATCATCACAGAATGGTTTTGGGAAAAAATGAATTCATTGTAAATAGAATTTATTTTTCCAACTAATCTCTTAACTATTCCATTTTTTAAAATAAAATCATATAATGGTGAACAGCCTTTTCTACTAGCGTCCATTTGTTTGCCAGAATATTTTTAGCTGCTCCTAACAAAGGAAAAATTAATTCTTACACTCAACTTGGAATAGAAGAATTTTTGGACTTTCATAATATGGAATAGAAATTAC
Source organism: Candoia aspera (assembly GCF_035149785.1). NCBI lineage: Eukaryota > Metazoa > Chordata > Lepidosauria > Squamata > Candoiidae > Candoia > Candoia aspera. Next base: position 47,908,234 of record NC_086159.1, read on the forward strand.
TGACTCTATCTGTAAAACTAAACTCTTTCAGAAACACTCAGACACAAAAATGATTCAAAATGTATGAAACGTGTGCTAGAACCTGTTGAACATTATTTAGAAGTAATAGATGGACATAATAGATTTAAGGTTCCATAGGACTGGAAGCTATGAATAAAATTCTATGTATTTTCAAACTAAGCTTGTTGGTCTGGCACTTATGCATTCCGAGTATTTGTGTTTATCAGATTTGCATCTTGCCTTTTTGTTCATGCAACATGTAAGGTGATTTACTGCACTTAAAAATACAAATAATATTTTTATAAATTTAAAAATAACATTTAACGCTAACCAACATCATCATCATCATCATCATCATCATCATCATCATCATTATAACATGGTATTTTGCATGGATCAGCTTACTACAACTAGTTCAACAAATAAATCTTGGTGAAAAAAAAATCTAGGTTTATTGTTATATGTGAAACAGGCCTTAGGGGCTATGTCCATGTAACTAGATATTGGAATGCATGGTAAATTAAACTATTCTTCTTAAGTTCTACCTTATTTGTAAAAGTTCATTTACATTCTATTAAGTGGTATTGTTACATTTCAAATTGACTGTTATTGGCCAGGGGTTGCCACAGGGTATTGCATCTGTCAAAATTTGCAAGATGGCGGGTACAGTGTCACAATCCAAGTCCCACTCCTTTTGTATGTGTGTTCAATGAATGATGGAGATAGTAGAGGAATGGGCCTGGATCACAAGATAGCATTCATCATCTTGCGGATTTTGACCACAGGTGATGCCCCTGCTGCTTATTTTATGTAATTTCTGCTTTCTTATTATAGTATTTTGCTGTGTTTTCAGAACTGCTTATTTTTTTATTTTGAAAATTCGCTGTTATGGTAACTTGAATGATAGTAAAAAGTAAGATAAATAAGTAATAATCCTTTTTGAAATGCATGAAGATGGAATGTTGTATCAACTCAAGACTAAGACATTTCTCAAACAGAAATAAAAGCTAATTAATTATTTTAGAAATTAATTTCCAATGAAAAATCCCCCATTTAATTTTTAATTACACATATAATCCTATAAGTGAAATAGAATTTTGAGTCAGGATACATTCCAAATAAAAATTGAATTAATTCAAAATTTGCCCACATCAGATGGAAGTGCTTAGTGGGCCTTGGCCTATCTCAGTAGAAGCTAGATAGGATTGGACCTGGCTATTACTTGGATGGGAAACACAAGCAAATCTCAAAGCTGAAATTGAAAAAAAAAATCCTGGAAGAAGACAATGGCAAATCACTTCCTGCCAAGAAATCTACATGGGCATGCCCACATAGTCACCAGACTTAAGTCTGACATAGGATTCTTTACTTTTCATTCAAAACTTAAACAAACACATATGACTATGATCCTACAATTATATTTATTTAAAGCTATACTTGTTTCAATAATACCTTGTAGATCATATTTGCACCTTCAGTTATACTAAATTATTAGCTGTTCACAGCCAAGGAAAAATTAATTGATGTGGCCTGATGAACAGTAATAACTACTTAAGAAATATAAAGGCATTACTACTTAAGAAAACATCAGGGCAATGCTTTTGAGGGATACAACAGTAAAAAAATAATCATATTATTATTTAAAAATAATAATTGCTAAAGACATATGAAAAAATATTTTAGTGTAGCTTTAAAAAGTTACAAATTAAATACAATTAAAAATATTTTTAATACTTAAAAAAAAAAGACTCCATCATACTTTCTTCATAGAGTAATCCTATGATGTTTACAGCTTCTCTGCTTACTACAATGATAGGATTTTCCTCTGTGGTTTTAGGGAAAACTTGTGCCAATCTGCTGGGCTCTAATACTAAACGCCGGCCTTCATATATCAATTCTTGATTGTGTGAAGGTATTTTTGTCTGTTTGTAGACAAGTTCATTAAATATGGCAGCACTGTTAAAATGGAAAAAAAAACGTATTTAAGAAAGAGCTCCTAATGCATTAAAATATCCAGAGGGGCAGGGGAGAAAAGAAAAATACATTCTGTTTAAAGGCAAACAGAGACCATAGACCTAGTGGTTGATTTATGAAGAAAATAAAACTACAGAAATACTTACTTATTATGATTGTGAATATAAATTTTGTGTGCGGTCATTTGTTGAAGAGAGAAGACATGAATAATTATCCGATGAAGTATGTCACTTGTCTCTGCAAAAAACTGATCAAATCCCCAACATTTCTCTTGATCCGCTTCAAGGATATTTGCAAGGACAGGTGTGAGTAGTACCTGCAACCCCCTATAAAGTTACACAGAAAACAAATATTACATTGGATAAAGTATGAGGGTATTCTTTCTCCTTCAGCCAAACTTAAATATTCTAATTTTTAATATATACAAACATGCTGGAGAATATCTATCTATGTGACTGCTAAGAATCAAAACTAACTTGTTGGCAGTCAATCAATCCCCTCGCCATTACCAGACAACCTTTAGTTTCAATACAGTTCCAAAGTTCTTTATCCAGTCCATTGAGCTTACTGAAATTGTGCTACTGAGATACAATGGCAAACCATTTGAAAAGCTGATATTCAGTGATAAATCACAGATATGAAATTACATGCCAATTTTCAAATGCATGTCTTATAGAAACAACACATAATAGGCATCTAAATGATATGGAAAGCACAACAAAGCTAAAAAAAAGACAAACCCCTTACAGAGCATAGCTAGCATAGAAATCCTAGCCTTGCCCCCTCTAAGACATCATTACCTCTATCCTCTGTAGTCCTCAATCATGTCAAAAAATGAAAAAAGATCATGGCCCCAACCATCAAAATGTTTTTTGTCCCTCTTCTAATGGCAAGACAGATAGTGACCTTTGATTGGAATGGTAAACTTAAGTTCACATCCAGCACAATATGATGCAGGCTTACTATAAGACATGCATTTGCTTTGTAATTGCAATACAAGCCTTCTTTCTAGACCATTGTTGAGGCTACTTGGACTTGTTTAAGAGTTCCTGGAGAATTCAATAATACATAATTTATTCTGATAGCCCAACAAAAGAAAAAGGGAAGGAGCATTATAATTCTAATGGCACTTACTTTAAAGGAAATTAAAATTATGGAATTTTAGTAAAATTTACTAAATTAGTAATATTTAGTAAATCAGTAATATTGTGCCAATTTCATAGTGTATTTTACTAATTAAGTGCTGCCTTGGTTATTGAGTTACCAAATTAGGATGTGGCTTGCATACCATAATTTATATATTTGCTTCATTCATTAACAGGTAGTTTCCCTAGTTTGACTGTTGTCAAGAAAAATAAAAATGTCCTTCAAGAATAGAGTAAAGCATTACAAGCTAGATAAACTTGGGATTTTAATTAGGATCATGGTTTATCTACTTTCAGGTAGAAGTAACCTACACCTGAGTATATTTATATTCATAAAATAATAAAGGAAGGATAAAAATAAATAAATAAATAAATAAATACTACTTGAAAAGTTTAAGTCTTTCTGGGATTGTGTGGCATATAAATTGCAATAATAAGTAAATAATGAATAAAATAGTATAGTCATGCAAAAACTCTTTATGTTCAAGCAATACTACTGAAGAAAGATTAAATCTTACTGCAACCCAAATTCTCCTCTTTTCCACCCATAATCCAGCAATGCAGATTAGTCTAAGAAAGAATTCTCAATCATTTCAAGCCCTGTGCATCACCTCTTCCCCAAATTGCTAAAATCACACAAGAATTTTTTTATACTCAAATGAGATCTTATGAGACGTGGGAATCAGTATTAGATTATTTAAGCAAATCAATGGTTTGACAAAACTTACTTAGAAAGACTACAGGAAACAGGCATATCACGACTCCATTCAATGGGACCATTTTCTGCTTTCTGTACTCCAGATATTGCACCAGAAGGCTTTCCAGTTATAATTTTATACCTTTGAAATATAAGAGATACCATCATCAGCAAACACGTTCTATAATAAAACAATGTAATAGTAATGTGAATTCCAAACAAAGGCAGCTTTCCAGTACACCAGTGAAATATAGAACAACTAATTACACTTCCAAAGATGTGACATGTTAACTGTTGTTGAACCATTTACCAACTATAACAGGGAAGAATACATTTTTTATCACCTGTATAAACAGAGAAAGTTTGGGACCATTACAAATTTTGAACAAAGTATTTAAAAAAAATGTTCAGTTGATTTATACATACAGATATTAAAACTAGTATCTATGAGACAATACATGGGCAATATTTATTAAATTTATTAAATATTAAATCCAATATATATTTCTATATTGGATTATTGCTGGTAATGATAGAGATCTTTCTATTTACAGGTAGTCCTCAACTTACAATTGGGAGCAGAACGTCTGTCACTAAACAGTGCTGTCGTTAAGTGAGTTGCGCACAATTGTACGATCTTTTTTGCCACGGTTGTTAAGTGAATCATGCGGTCCCCTACCGATTTAGCTTGTCAGGAACCAGCTGGGAAGGTCACAAATAGCAATCATGTGACCCTGGGATGCTGCAACCGTCATAAATACACGTCAGTTGCCAAGCACACGAATTTTGATTATGTGACCGTGAGGATGCTGCAACAGTTGTAAGTGCAAGAAATGGTTGTAACTTTTTCAGTGCTGTCGCAACTTCGAACAGTTGTTAAACGAATGATGTTAAGTTGAGGATTACTTGTATAGTGTGGGCAGAAATCCATTAAAAGGAAGGAGAGAAGCAATCTCCACTATCTCTTTTTCATCTGCAGTCCCCACATTTCCTATACCACTCCAGGTGTCCCACCAATCTTCCAGAGCTTCTTTTCAAGAGGAACATGGGACAAAAGAACTGGTGAAAATCAGATCTACTTCTCATTCTTGCAGTGGAAGCATTTCGTAAATAGAATTTCATTTGCAAAAAGTGAAGATCCAAAAGAGGATCATTTGTTTGCCTCAATCATCTGTAGTTACTGAAGTATCATACTCTACCTCAAACTGAAGAAAGCAAATAATATGTACATAATTCAATGGCCTGGTTGTTTCTCAAAAGTAATTTTGTCCAGACAGACAACTTTGGCTGAGGTGAAAATACTGTATATTAAAGCTTTAAGGGTATTTCTCAACCTTAGCAACTTTAAGATATGCTGGCTGAGGAATTTTGGAAGGTGAAGTCCACATATCTTAAAGTTGCTAAGGTTGAGAAACATTGTAATAGACTCATATTAAATGCAGCAAAACTTTCTTGGCAATTCCCATAACAAAACAGTAATTTATGAGTTGGGTTTTAAAATTATAATAAAACAACAGCTATTAGGTGTCTCTCATTTTATATATCACCTCCATCATTAGAAAGTGAAGATGAGTGGGAATCTATTATTCTACTCATATTTATTCCATAGGCATTTGGTTAGCTACTGCAGAAACATGATCACAGGCTTTTAATTTAGAGCAGAGCTCTTTTATGTTAACTTTCTTCTGCAAACGAATATCTCTTCCTAGGCCAACAAATATGGAGAGCATTGCCATAAACAAAATGTCTTTCAGTTGCATATTTCTGGAACTGATACATTAAATCTATCCCAAATTGCCTACTTAGGCCAGCCAACAATATTTTAATAATATTGTCTTTGGAAGCCAGGTATGTCCTACATGCTCTCAACATTCTAATATTCAGACATAAACAGAAGCATTGTGCTTTGTAAATATGCCAAATGAAATCTGCCTTCAACACAACTAGAAAACATCAGTTCTACATATCTAAAGGCAGTACTTTCTGGGTTTAGCAATGTTACAAATTATATTTGTTACATCATATCAAAAAGAAGTAAAATAAATTGCAAAGCAAATAACATAGTAAGAATACAAAAGTGTAGCAGAATCCCCAAAGAAAACCTTTCTAGATATTGTCTGTATTTTCTCAAATTTTATGTGGATAATTTGGTTGATAGAACAATTTGTAGACAGATTTCTTCTAAATTACCTACATCACTTCCTTATTTCTACGTGGCCCTTCAAAAGGTCGAAATGGTAGACTTCCAGTTGCAGCATGATAAAAGGTCACTCCAATGCTCCACAAATCAACTGTTGCCCCATACTTCTTTTGGTGCTCTTTCCGCAATACTGCTCGCTCGTACATGTCAGGATGCTAGGGTGCAAAAAGGGAAAGCAATGCAAGATATAAAAGACCAGTTGCCCAGTGCCGCACAATCATACGATTGCCATTTGCAACCTTCCATGCTGGCTTTCCCAGAAAGTCAAAGGGAAAGCCAGCAGGAAAACTAGCAAGTGGCAGGAGTAAGTGTCCCTCACCTAGGTAGTCCTTGACTTACAGCCATTCATTCAGTGACTGGATGTAATGGTATGTGGGAGTGACCTTGGGAGACAGGAGGAAGAGATTCTGCCTAGGGAATGATCAGATAAGAGGGGGCATAGCCCACAGCTGCATAATAGGCAAAGGAAGAAACTCAGAAAGGAACCTCCCTAATGTATCAGGCTGTAAAAGAGATGACAGGAGATTTGTACTTTCAGACTTGGAAGATTCTGTTAACGTAGCCTTACAATAAAGTAGAATTAGCTCATCTGATCATGTTTCCTGTCTGGTCTGCCTGAGAAGGCTGACACCGCTTGAAGTTACGACGGCACTGAATAAATGGTGGTTATGACCGGTCCTTGGAGTTCCGGCTGTCCCAGCACCCCCAGGGTCACGAGATTGCGATCTGTGTGCTCGGCAACCCATTCACACTTACGACTGGTTGCCAAGCACCCCACAATCACAGGATTGCCATTTGCAACCTTCTGTGCTGGCTTCCCCAGAAAGGGAAACCAGCAGGAAAGATCGCAAGTCGCTGGGGTAAGTCTTCCCCACATGCGCACCTTCCCCCAGCCCCTCTGCGCTTGCACTGTGCCAGCTACTCACATCCCCCACACACCCTCCCCAACCTGTGCAATACTTCTCATACACCCTCTGAACCCTTGCCACTCTCCCCACACCATGTGCTCGCGCTGTGCAGGCTACTCGCACACCCACTCATACACTCCCTAACCTGCACAGCACCTCTTATGCACCCCTTGCACCCTCTCCCCAAACCACATGCGCACCCTCCCTGACCTTCCCCTACACCCCTGCCCAGCCCCACACTCCCTCCCCCACCCAGCAGCAACTACTTACCTACTTGCAGGCCTGGGACTTGCAACTTCCTGCTGGCTTCCCCATTGACTTTGATTGGGAGAAGCCGGCAAGAAGCTACCTCACCTAACGACCATGGGATTCAGTTAGTAACAGCAACCGGGACTGCAGGGATTGCCGTCCCTAAGTGATGTGGTTGCACTTTATGACCTCATCACTTAGCAACGGAGCACCAGAGGTCATAACTTGCTATATGTTATCTTCATAAAATAGAATATAACACTTTTTTTACAATATAAGGGTGAAATTCTACAGGCTTGAGTATTTTATTTCACAAAAATGCCATAGTGGCAGAATACAAATTAAATGAGGCAAACAAGACTTGCCATAAACAGAAGCTACTGGCTTTTATATACTACCACCAACCCTGACAGTAGCTTTCTGTATCAAAACAAACTCTAACATGAACAAGGCTCACAGTCTATTATCTTGTCAAAAGAAAGAATAATTAAAACAAATTTGGTCACATTCATTTGAGATTTTCTTCTCTACACAAGTGAAATTAGGGAGATTTTTTTAATGGAATATTTTTTTATATAGAATGCTTGGCAGACTTGCCTTGAGCTTCTATTGTGATAATTTTGGCACAAAACCACCTTTTGATTCACCTGTGCCTTCTAAAATATGATCCTCTTGTGAATTTCGATCCTGGACTTTTAAAAACTGATATGTAATTTGGTTTGCTTGTTGTTTGTGAACCAGCCATTATAGTTCAGTATTATTTCAAACCGATCATTATAGTTCGTTTAATAAACCATGAATAAAAATTCTACCTAGCAGTCATTACAGAAAAGAAAAAATATTGGGCTTACCAAATATTCTTCTGTTCCATAGAGGGAGACAAACTGTTCATCATCATCCAACTCCCTAGCAGCCCCAAAATCTGTCAGTTTGTAAACTGATTGACCATCTTCACCTATAACACGCATTATATTGCCTGGTTTGATGTCACGATGCACTATTCCATTTTCTCGAAGATGATTCATACCAGCCACTTAAACAATAAATTAAAAATAAATATATGTAGATTGCAAAATCATGTAGGTTTGATAAGAAACATGATACCTTATTACAATTATGGGAGTGCATACTTATTTTCAATTACTATTTCTTTATGTATTAGTAAATGCCAAGAAGGAATGAACAACTGGCCAAGCTCAACATTAGAATGTGATTTTGCACTAATGTTCACACTCAAAGGCAGATTCTAATGTCCTGCAATGTCAAGAGACAGGGAGGCATGACTTCCCCAATGCATTATTCGGATGGGATGGGAATCTTATCTATACCAAAGAAACGTTTTTTGAAAAAGAGTAAATATCTGAAACAAGACTTCAAATATTTGGTTTCTAACATGTATGATAGCACTCTAAGATCTTGATCAAGTATTACCAACAGCGACAAGCTGAGGTATAGAAAAGATAATTTATGGAAACAAATGTTCCAAAAACACCACTGCCAGAAAAGCAATTTTATTTACAGTGCAAGTCTGTAGATGTTCAGTCTGACTAAGTATAGTGGACTTATTACTGTTAAATATGACTGTAGATGCATTTACACTACTACACTTTTATCACTTCCGCCTTTGCAACTCAGACATGATAGCCTAAGCATTGGGCCCAAATAGGAGCCATTTGGGAAGAGCCACTGTTGCTGCTACAACTCACAAGGCTATTGTCAAGCAGCAATAGCATGCACTGTAAGTAGGAGTCCTCAGAGACCTTACTGGCTCCTCCAGGTTGCTGGCTGGTTTAGTCCTCTTCTTAGTACCTCTCCTTCTTATGCAGGAATGAGGAGAGGCAGACAGGCATATTCTACCTCGGTTACAAAAAATCTAGAAAACCACAAATGGCAGGAAAAAGATACAGAAAGCTGTCTTTGCCACCATACAGTGTTGTGTGGAATTTTGCAACCCAGATATGGTATGCCTAAGAGAGAATGAGAGCCAGTTTGGTGTGGTGGTTAAGGCATCAGGCTAGAAACCAGGAGACTGTGAGTTCTAGTCCCACCTTAAGCACAAAGCCAGCTGGGTGACCTTGGGCCAGTCACTCTCTCTCCACCGTAGGAAGCAGGCAATGGCAAACCACTTCTGAAATCTTGCCAAGAATACATCCTATTTAGATATTTAGTTAAATGAAACTATTTAGATATATCTAACCTAGATATAACTGAGGTATGTGTCACCCTGTCTGCATTTGCTTTACCTAAGCAAGCACACAACTGCTACAATAAAGTTACCTGGAATGAATGAATCTGGCTATTGTGGGAACATACGTTTGTGGTTTACATGCTTCACACTTTTACATGTTAGAAGTAAACTCCTGCTGCACAGCTTGGAAAATGTGCATATACTGCAGTTAAATGAAACTACACCCAAATTGTTATTTTATACGATGTACAGTTTAAACACATTCTAATTAAGTAAAGTAGATGAATATAGCATGCCAAAACTCAAACCCAAACACTATACTAGTGGTTTTCAACTTTAAGTCCTCAGGTGTTATTGGGCCAGAAATCCCAAAATGAAAATCACCGTCTAAGAACTCTTGGAGGCTGCAAGTTGGGAACAAGTACAACAAACATTTTAGAATCTAAGGATATAACTTTCACATACCAACATCTCTCAATACAATTAAGAATTCTGTTTCTGGCAACCCATAGGCATTAGATGGCTCTTCTAAAACTGTATATAAACTGCCACATGGACAAAATTCCATAACAAGGACTTTATGTCTAGAAGTTGTCTAGGAAAAAAAAAAGTTTTAATTTACATTGAGGAAGTTACAAAGTCAGAAGTATAGTGAAAGATAAATTATGCTTTAGACTAATGAGCTAACCTATGAACAAAGCTTGAGAGAAGGATTTCCTTGATTATAGTTTATTAATTGAAATGTAATTAATTTAATCGTGCAATTCTGCACAAACAATATCAGAAAAGGTTGCATATTGTGGGTTTGGATTCAGTGTCAAACACTTAGCATTACAAAACCAAGTGCAGTCTCTTCTTGGGGTCTCTAGCCCCTTTCCTTCTTCTGGAACTGAGAAGTTTTCGATTTTGTTTCATCTTAATGACAGCTTGCCATATTGTTTGAATCAAAACAAATTATTATTGATCTTAAGTAAGGTTAATGGAAACAAGTCAATGCAAAAACTTTACTTACTTTCACTAAACAAAATTAAGATCAACCAGTTTAGGCACTGAATTATACATTAATCTGTAGCCAATTTAAAGTATGTAGAATTTTTTTAATCTCTTTCTTGTGGCCATTCGAAAAGAGGAAACAGGGAGATTAAGTTCATTTTTATAACATTACCATTATTATATTTGAACATCATCCTTGTTCTTGTGCATCTCAACATATAATTAAGAAAAAAAGGTTGCATATTGAAACCTAACATACAAACTGTAAAACATCAATTGCTCCTCAGTAAAATATACACACAATAGATAATAATTACCTCTTCTTCTATGGCAAATAATTTGACAATGTTCTTGTGATTTAGTTTCTTTAACACTTCAAACTCCCTCATCTGAACATCCAAAGGACGAAGGAAGCTGAAGTTATTAAATACTTTGACAGCATACAAGTCTCCAGTTTTCTGTAAGAAATATATGGTTTATTTAGAAAGAGCCCAAAATCATTAAAATGATGATCTCTGGAAAACAACTCTTGTTCCTGTCCATTTAAATTTCTAATGAAATGTTTATAACATTTTTTAAGAAGTTATACAGAATATTCATCTGACAAAAGCTACAGTACAGTTGTTATCAAGACACATCGCTTCACCTCTGATGGGTAAACACAGAGATGCCATTCAATATGAAAACTTAAGGAAAGATCCTACCCAAAGTCTAAGCAAAAATCTTTTCAACTGGCAGGATTTTTATCTTTATACGAACCTTGTGTCGTCCACGGAAAACATTTGCAGTAGCTCCTTGTCCCAGGATGTCTGATAGAAGCCACAGATAATTTGAAGTGCTCTGCATATTTGCTCCCAATTAGTCAAATCTTATTGGGGTTGAAAAACAAAACATAACTTCATGAATTAAGATGCCAATATGTCCAGGATACAGCATGAACTGTTCTTATTTTAGATCTACAGGCAAATATCCCTGTAAGATAATTTTAACTGAATTCTAAAATAGCTTTTTTCCTATTCATAGAAAAAGGCAAACACTTAATAACTCTAGCTTAAACAAGTCATTGCCATGGCATTTATCTTTTTTATTAAAAACTGAAGAATCAAAAAGCATAAACTCATTGTGTGGGTATAAACAAACACCACCTGGACCATGTATGTGTCCTTTGTCTGTCTGTCTGTTTCTCTCTATATATATAAACACACACATACACACTTTATTAAAGTTTCAAAGTACAGATAAAATACAAAATATAGAAAAGATCAGAGAGAAGACTAAAAGAAAAATGACAAACTAAAAAGTACAGAAATAGATAGAAATACAAAAAGAATGACTTCTGACCTTTTCCAGCACAGATACAAATGCAAGGAATTAATACATTAATCTCTTACTCTAATTCAGACCATAGTAAACATTATTTCTGTAAGCTATAATATACTAATCATCAAAACTCAAAATCAAAGCTTCGTTTTTTTTTAGATACAAGCAAAAAGTCCAAAAAGCAGTTTCCACATAAAAACAAATCGAGCATGTTCTTCGTCCCAGCCTAACAGTCATAGTTAAAGCCTTTAGACATCATAAAGTCTCCTCTTAACTCAGCCTGACTCCTACTGACTACATGAGCACATCCATGTTGTTTTCTTGGCAACAATACAAAACTGCTTTGTCACTGCCTTCTCTCAGGATGTCCTCTGAACTACCCAGTCTAGTTTACAGCCATGGAATTTCTTTCTCCCAAATACTAATCAGATGTAAACCTGTTTAGCTTTCTAAAAATCGGTTAGATGCTGCCACCTGCTGTTACTGAGATTTAGAGATACCCTTAAAGAATTAACACAGAGAAGCACGTTTTTTTCAAATAATTATCACTGCTATAAACTGCATCTACTGACTTATTCTCAACTCCCATTCATTAAAGGTCTTAAGGAATTCTACAAGTTAAAATTGTGTTACGAACAATTATCATAAACTTGAACTGAGGACAGTAAAAGCAGATGTGTCATCTTTTCATGTCTTCAATCTACATATGTGTCACAATTATATTGTATGAATGCTGCTTAAAGCATTCTGATAAAACATATCTGCACAACTTCATCATAAGTTCTGTGTTCTATGCAGAAAACCTAACATTCTCAAATGTATTAAGATTGTAGTTCCATGCACAAAATGGGATGTACATTGTGCAGCTGCATTAAATGGGAAAAAATACACCATTTAGGATTTTCATTTGAGGCCTGATATATCAGAGAAAGCAGTGCTTCCTAACTGTGCTTCTTTTTGTTTATTTTGAAAACTTACACTGCAATTTGTTTTGGCAAAGTTCTGTATCAAGCAGTCCATAAAAATAGCTACAATGTCACAAATCATACCATTGTTTCTAACAATAACACTCCTCAGAGAAGTAGTTTGCTACTGAGTGCTGGATTCTTACCATTTAATCATTATGAAGAAATATATTGGTAATTATGGGTAAAGTAAAACTTCATGAGATAAAGGAGTCCCACTGGAAAAATAACTTCTTTTGGACTTATAGTAAATAAATAAGTACATTAAAAACAAAGTGACATTTGAAACATGGTTAGCAGACAAAGTGATGATGTGCAGCTCACATAATAATGTATCATCACTTGTTCTATGTTAAATGCTAAGGATAACTTGGGGACTGGATTTTAGTTGCTAAAGAGACTTTGACCTCTTTCCTAAGAAAATTTTCTTTCAATCAACGTTCAACCTGATAGCTGTACTCCAAAACACTATCATTAAGTCCATTAAATTTAGTCAAAAAGTCCTGGTTTTCTTTTCACTGAATTGAATATTCTCCCACCCACCCACAAAAGTAGACAGAAAGATATTCATCTTCATCTATTACCAGTTTCTGAGCAGATTGGCTTTTGTCAATGAGGCTTTCACAATACCCTTTTTAGTAAGATGGAGAAGCACAGACATTTGTATCACAATAAAAATGACATACCTTGCATATTTGTGTGCAGTGTTTCATTATTTTGGTGTTGTCATAGTTTGGAAGAGACACCTACAGTATGTAGAAAAGGTGCATACTACGTTACTCGCCTGAGTTGAACCCCTGCCAGATACAACATTCCCTGCTAGCATTAAATATAAGACAGCCAAATTGGGTACATCTTGGCAGCATGCTGCAAGCATAACCAAGCCCCGATTTATACCATGTATGCTCATGCTATTCTATGCAAGGTAGGAACTCTAATCTATAGGCAATCTTGCAAGCCAACATGCTGTTGGCCACATACCACCAACTTGGAGGTGTCAGTAGTATACTGAAACACATTCAATAAACCAAGCAGTTTTGATGGAAAGAAAAAAAGGTGTGGAAGTGGGCAAAAAGGGATAAAACAAGGGAGCTCCAGCAGAAGGAACAGAAGTGACAAAATTATTTGGGATAAAAATGAAGTGAGAGAATTCTAGAATGAGAATTTCAGTGATTTGTATGGAAGTGATAGTTATTTTTCAAAGAATAGAACTGAAAATGCTGTAAGTGCTAATGTCCAAGAAAAAAAACAAGGAAAAGGAGTCATGAAAGTTGTGAGAATGTTGAAAATAGTTAATGCTTCAGGTGTTGACAGGATAACTGGAGAATCTGTAAAATATGGGTGTGATTTGCTGCATGGGCTGTGCCAATTGTTTAATGTGTGCAAAGGCTCCATCTGTGCTCAATGATTGGAAGAATGCCATCACTTTTCTATAAAAAAGGAAAAATAACTTAATTAAGTGGGACTGGGAAAATGTTTGGAAGAATTCTTTCTTATATTGAAAAAATATGAGAGGTGATAATAAGCAACATTTGGGAACTGTAGTGTAGCTTTATCCTCATCAGAGGTGTGCAAACCAGATTTTTGCTCTTCAGCAACTATATGAATATGAGAAATAAAAGTTTATTGCATGACTTTGACTTAGAGGAAATGTACAATAAACTGAACATACTCAAATTATGTAATGTTTTGTGCACAAATGGAATTTAAGATTGGTTGCTGAATGCAGTAAGACTAGTAGATGATGGTAGTGGCAGTGATTTATTAAATTTATATGCTACCAACTCCTACAAGATTCACAGCAGCTGACAAGATCAAATATAATAAACAGTCAGCAACAATCAAAATATCAGTAACACTATCAATAAATAAAAAATGGGAGTAAAGCATGCATGAGAATAAATGGAATGCTTAGAAAATAATTCAACACTGAGGAGGAAATACAACAAGGAAGTCTGATATCCACTTGGTTGCTTAATATATTAATGGATAAAAGTACAAGACATTTCTGTAGAGACGTAAGTCCTGTGTTGCTTGGGGATGTGAACGTATGTACACCCTTGTATGCTGATAACGCCATGCTGTTGGCTGAGAAAGTGAATGATACACAGTAAATGTTAGAGTTATGACACAAGAATGTAGAGATGAAAATTAGTGTATCAAATGCTAATGTATTTATTTTATTTAGTCAAACTTATAGGCTACTTTATATTCACAACTCAGTTGCTTTTGACAAAGAAAACCTAGTGACTGATTGCAAATGGTATATAAATCATGTAAAACTAGAGTAAACTTTGGTGGAATTTGGTAGAATGGATGCAGAAAGTTTACAGGATCTAGAATAAGGGGGTGATGAATGTGGACTGAATGCAAAAGTGAGTGAGCAGTATGAAACAAGTGTAGAGAAATGGTTTGGTCATACAAACTGAATGAATGAGAACAAATTGCAAAACAATTGTAACGTACGAAAGAATAAACTGAGAGGAAAGGGAAGACTAGGAGACTTGGAATGGATGGAGTTGATAAGAACCTCATAGAGAGAGATAAGTTAAAAAACAAAGGGCAATATATGAATCAGGGCGTGGACACGGTGAAAACAAGGATGGTCTTCAAGGATAGAAAAATATAGAAATAATGAATGGTTGTTGGTATCTCCTAATTTTATTTCTTTTTGCCTTCTCTTGTTTCCTGACCTTATTTCTTTTACTCACTATTTCTCACTTGTTTTCTCTGCTTTGCATAATATTGTTTATCCTGAAAGGGAATAGTGTGATAGGTATGTATCCATGTATTGTATGCATAGTTTAAAATGTAAACTATTTACTAAAATTAGGACACTACATTTAGCCAAGAACCATTTCATGATTTATTTTATTTTTATTTATTGATCGTATTTGTATAGCCACCCATCTCACAAGAAGGTGACTTTGGACAGTGTGTGCCACTGATTTCACTGATTTTTTTCCCCCAACAAGAATGTAACTTCGATCTTCTATATTTCAAGAGCATTGTTTCTATTAATGAGAATATTGCAACTATTGTTTTAAGGGTCAATATTATACATATAATAAATAAACCCAATTCTGGTGGCTCATGAGGGGAAACAATCTATAGTTAGGAGCAATACTTTTATTAAGAACAACCAAAATTATGTAATGGTATGCAAGATTCTGTGTTACTCAGACCTGGTTCACATTTCACAGGAATCTATAATATTTGTTTTTATTTGTCACAATATTTGTTATAAAATTGGTTTTACCTTAGTGTGTTAGGTGAATCCAACTATAGCAATTTGTAAACTATGACTTGTGTAAACTATGGCTAGCTTTAAAATTATTTGTGTAATATAGCATCTCTCTAAGCCAAAATGAAGCAAACCACATTATGACTTAGCTTCTTATATGAACTAAGGGCAAGAAATCAATAGCTTGTCAAAACAATTAACTATGTAAATATGTAGGCATGTATGCCATCTATCTCTTCTTAGAGACAATCTACTAACCATATCAATCAGCTCCCTAAATTGAAAATTCAAAACACAAAAATGACAGCAACATTAAGGTGTTGTGTTTTTTTAAAAAAGACATGCTTCTTTTTTTCTACGTGCTGCCACTTATTAGCAACGAATAAAGGCTGAATTGTAAAGTACCACAAACTGCTAACTTTACAATCTATCTAACGTCATCCCAGGTAGATTTATTTGGAAGCAATATTGGGGGAAACAAGTATCCCATTCTAATAATATTTTCTATTAATTAAATATATTCTAGGATATCAAAGCAACTACATATTCTCCATCTATAATTAGCTGAACTAGAGCTATTTCAGTTAATAACTTAACATTTTTTAATGAATCAAGCTGAAAAACAAAAGTAGTTACTTTCCATATAGCACACATATCTTCTAAAATGAAATCTACATGTATTATTGAGCCTGAATCCATATGTATAAAGGTTATATCACACAAGTTTTTTCTAGTAATTTTTTTTTAGAAAATTAAAGAGTTGCCTCATTAGCACCAAACAGCCTTTATCTTCAACAGAGGCCAAACATATTCTTAGGAAAAGAAGACAGAGGATGATTGGAAATGGACACTTCACCTTGCAGTTTGGTGGCCAAATGCTGCAATGTTACCAATTCAAAATATCCACCATCCCAAAAGATAAACAGATTACAGTCATCACTTTGCATCCATTCAGGAAGACAGCACAGTATGGGTAGTCCTTGGTTAACAACTGCCCTGTCTAATGACAGTTTGAACTTACGTCGATGCTGAAAACGTAGCTTTACAACTAGTCCTCAAACTTATGGCTATCACAGCATCCCTGCAGTCACATGATTGCCATTTGTGAGCTTCACAACAAAGTCAACGGAGAAGCCAGCAGTAAGTCACAAGTCACAGTCATGTGATGTCTCGCTAAACGACCTTGGGTGATTTGCTTAACGACTGCAGCGGAACAGATGTGGTAAGTCCAATGTGGTCACGTTTCACTTGACCCCATTGCTCAGCGACAGAGTTGCTGGTTCCAACTGCAGTTGTTAAGTGAGGACCACTTGTAGTAGGCAGGTACTTTTCCTTTCTTCCAGGATTGTGAATGTGAGAAAGAACACTGGTAATAATAGAGAACAAGAGGGTAATAGAGTGTAAGCAAGGTGACTTCTTCGCACACATATACATGGCTGCATCTGCGCACACTTAGGCAAATGCTTAAATTTAAAACTGATGTAGACATTTATATGCAAATCATCCCATGCCTTACAGCTAGGCCTGTGAATCATCTGTTACAAAATATTATGCTTGCACTTAGGCAACACGAACTCTCCATTACAGAGCTAAAAGCATGAAGGCTACTTCTTAGAACAAGCTACCTTATTATATTATGCATGTGAGAATATGCACCAGGCCACGAGATGCAGGAGTCAAGATGCAGATGCACAAGGTTCGGAACAGGAGAAGTGAACATTATCACAATATTGTGTGCGACTCTGGACAACCAAGGCAAACAAAGGAGAGTAAGGCTTTGCAGCAGGCCATCAATCAGTAGGAAGCCCGAGGTTAGGGGGATGGCAGCTCTAATCCAGCACGGTTTGAGGCCACCAGGCTGGAGGAGAAGCACAAAAACACCGAATCGCTTCACCCGCCGCAGTCATCTAGAAGTAAGCCCTATTACTCAGACTAGCCAGGCACGAGCTCGAGGCACGAGCTCGAACTAGACCCGCAGAAAAGAGAAGGCTGGTTTTGTTTTCTGGAAAGCTTCGTCACGACAGACCGGCTGGAATGAGTCCCCGGAAGTGCCACAACCGTTCTCTCCAAAGCCTCAGCGATTTTATTTCTGGGAGAAGCTCTCCCCCACCCCAAAGAGCAGCTGGTGCTGCCGAGGCGCGGTGCCAGCCTTCCCACCTCAGGCCTACCAAGCTGGCCAAGTGCCCTCCCTTTCAAAGAGATTCGTAATTCAGTCCTGGCCACCGGAGGGCTCAGCTCTGCGACGCGCTAACTGGCCTTTGCTCCTCTTTACCTGCACCCCGTCCGGACCGTCCAAGCGACGGCGCGCGGCTCGACCTTCCTCCTGCGGCGCCTTCGCCCGACCCCCGCGGACGGCGAGCGCAGCAACCACCTCCTCCCCTACTCCAAAGCCCACGCCGGCTCTCGCTCGTCGCCCAGCTTCCCCTTCGTTTCCGGCTTCCTGGCCGCGTAGGAGGCGGAGTGGAGCCGGCCGAAGCTGCGGCGGGCTGTTCTTGGGCGCACGCCTCCTCCTCGGCCTTCCTGAAGGTTCCCGCTGGCAGGATCCACGCTCCACCCGACGCAGCTTTCCCCACGCAAAAGCCCCAGAGCGTTCAGTGGGAATCGCGACCGACGCGCGTGTATAGGGTTGCGGCTTTTATTGCATAGAAACAGACACAGGAAATGCGGGGGGGGGGGACACATTTCTACGAACACGTATTTTAACAGTAAAATCATTGCTCTCTATTCAGCTAGGACTTGCTCCCAAGAAAATGTTCCATTAAGTATTATTGTTGATCACAGAAAACACAGCAAAGGAAACAGCAACACATATTTATAATAGTTGCGTGTATATAGTTGTTTTATATATTGGGCATGCTTTCACACAGAAGAATGGTTACTTTCCTCATTTTTTCTGGTCATCTGATCTAGTAAGAATTGTTTACTTCAGTCCTCTCTGCGGTCTTAGCTGAAGCGGATTCAATAATTGTATAGTTACTAAATTTGTTAAGCCCAACTCCCAGCAGCACAGTATCAATATTCAGCTGTCGATTCAATGTCATCACATGTGCAGTATATAATCCAAGTGTATTATCTGAGGGCTAAGGTGTTGATGGAGATAGATTAAATTGTGTTGTGTCAGGACTCTTCTGACTTACTGCAATCAGCCTAATAAAGTAGCTAGCTGTAGTAAACCTCTCTCTAGGGTCCTGCAAGAGAATGTGACTGGGAAAAAAAATTAACATGGTTTTTTGAATTTGCGTACTGAGCAATGCTAACACAGTGGTGGGAATTTTTATGCACTGAAACTCAGCTGCAGTCCTACCACATTGTTTTGTTGTAAATGTTGCAAAACATGGATTATGTAGATTAGAAGTGAATTGTTGAGTGGTTTTTTTTGTGATTTTCTCCTTTAGTTGTTATGTTGTTCTGTTTAACTTTTTTATTAGCATTAGTATTTTAAAACGTTGGATGGCCCTCTATGGCAATTTTTGAAATGAGTGAAATGGAAGAGAAGGGTCATACTGACAATCTTCTGGGTCATTTCACTGCACTAGTGCAACAACTAAAATAATAAAAATCCATCTTTACAAAGAAAGCAACTTATCAATGGGTTTTACATGGACTGGTTATCCAACTATCCTATTCCACTGTCCCTCATCTGTGGCAAACACAAATGTAGCAATGGCCTCCGCAAAATCAAAGATACCTAGCTGCAAAACATAGCCCTTTGAAAGTAAAGGTATTATTTTAAACAGCTATTGGAATATCAAACGAAACAGAATAAAGCTTTGGTTGAAAATGTCACAAGTCAATGGAAGGGCTCAGGAAGGTTATTTAGTAGCAGAGTTTATTGCCCAGAAAATAAAAAGTCAGTCACACAGTTGGTGACAACCTAATAATGCCAAATTATAGTGAGTAAAATGCTAGGACAAGGTGCAGGATGAAAAATTGAAAAGGTCATTAAGGTCTTAATATTTTTTATTGTGTTATCTGTGATTGTATGTTGGAAGAGAACCCTTCCAGATAAGGAGGTGACCAGAACTTTGCTTCAGCAGAGCCACCGTTTCTTTGAGAGTCTTCCTTAGGATCGTGCTCTGAAAAGCCACTGTTATGGTAGTCAACAGACATTCAGTAAAAGTGGGAAGAAAACAACTATAACAATGTTTTATTCTAAAAGTCCAGGGAACGCTGGAATGTTCTGTTCCTCCTCTAGACCATTCCCTAATAGGCAGGGTCCAGGAGAAAAATTAAACATTCTGGAGTTCCCAAAACAAAGTTTGACACATAACTACAAGAAAGCTTTATTGAGTCTTGTAAATAGAGCTGTATGTATGCAAGACAAATTCTGTCCATTAATCTGTTTACAATGCTTTTAAAATTAATACAAAAATTCTGTTCAGATATCACCTTTGGAAAAAAAATAAGAGTTAAGCAACAATTCTATAAAGTACACACACAGATGATTTAATGGCCAACATATAAAAATAATTTAAGACAATTTAACAATTTCATTGAATAACATTTATTTGTTTCTATAAAAAGGTAGTGCCACATCCTGTTCCTTATCATATCTATTAATAACTGTATTTTTTTCCTGTGTTTAGGCCATCCAATGAAACATCTATCTACAAATAGAGCTTGATTGTTTTATTTTATTCCACAATACATGAACAAATGAATCTTGTTTCTAATATGCACATATTTTATTTAAAAATGTACACAATTTATAACCATTGCTATGTAATTTGGAGAAATGTATACATTGTTTAATTTCAAAATTAAAAAACAGCATTTTATTTTTGCCCTTTTAATTACAGCATACAGTTATCCAACACATTATTTGAAACAGACTATCAGGCAACTTGTGTTGTCTTTATGCCTTTATGTGCATCAACCAGCAAAGTAAAGGCAATTCTCCTGTATTACATAAAAAGGCTAATACACATATGATTTATGCCCAGAGAAACTAAAAAAAAAAGTAATTTGAATGGCACAGAAGTTAGCATTCCTAGAAATTAATATCTGGAGTTCCTGATTAAGGAAAGTAGGCAGAAATTCCAGCAGATTCCTTAGGGTTTTGCTCTTTGAAAGAATACCTGTTTAAGAAAATGTATCACATTAGAGTTTAAGAAAACACTACTGAAAAAAATCAAATAGAAAAGGATGTTGTTATTGGCATCCCTGCTGAACATGTGAATCTGAGTAGCCAGAGTGACCTAGCTTGTAACACTAAGAATGAGGCTTGTGGCCCATTTTTTACTATACTAAGCCTCTTCATGTGATGCAAGAAAGCTTCTGTATTGACACACTCATCTTTCTTACTACAAGAAGAATGATTTTAATGGTTTGAGCCACATTGGTACATCTATTGCAACTTATTATGGAGCGGTCATCCCTCATCTCAACCATCACTCAGTTCCACCTTTTTCAAGGGCAATACAAAAACAACAAGGCAGGGAGACAATAAGCACAGCTGAATTGCTTGAATGTTCACCATACAATTCACATGCTTATTTAAGGAAAAATACAAGCTTTCACCCTTGAAAGTCAAAATATAAATATGAATTTAACCTACCTTTAAGTAGTTTTTAAAAACTTTAGCATCAGGCTGCTGAAGTGCTTGACAGAACTCCTATTAAAAAAAATCCTTATTTCATGAATGCAAAATTAGAAAAATATATACCTGAAAATTATACAATCTGTTGCAAGCTTACCTTTTTCAAGAAGAACTAGGATTGGTTAGATGCTGCTGCCTGCTGTGACAGTACCTCTACTACTAGATGCAAAATATAACTAGTTCTTTGTAATCTAATTGGTAATCTAAGGATGTAAGAGCATTTTTGTTTATACTGCTAAATGGAAACAACTGTTCTTTGGATAAAACTGCTATCCATGTTTGTACCAATTAGCTTCATGTGAGGAGGCAGAGGGCAAGAAATCTGGGTTCAGTCATCATAATCAGATAACACTAAGTGAGTTTTAGGGCATTCATGCACTAACCCCAACTAGCCAGGGTCAATAATATATTAAACTCACATTTTTATCTAATTAGGTTATCTATTAGGACATACAATGCTGATTCCTTAAAAACTCAGATTAATATTCTGCTCCAAGATTATAAACAGCAGTAAACTTCTTGCAATCACATTGAGCTGATACTCCTAAAAAGAAAAACTTTGTAACACTTAGAACAACTTTAAACTAGATCAGCTTCAGAATATGCCCCCATCTATCCCCAAAGCCACATGCATTGGGTAAAAAAACTCCTAACCTGTATTATTTCAGGAGCTACTTGCAATGAAGGCAGATACTCCTGTTGCAGATACTGGATACATTCAAGACCCTAGAAAAGAAAATATAAGCAGTGATTTGACAGCGATTAGATATTTTGTTATTTCAAATCTGCTCCATTTTACTTGATCGCCCCACTCTTTATAAGAGTATAGATTAAGAGTAATGCCAGTCAAGGCTGAAGATGATAAAAAAAAAGATAAAAGATATTTCAGTCACTTTAATCATTGTGACAGTGGAAATTTGCCATTTTTAAAGTAAAATTCCTACAGGGAGATTCCAACAGAAAAGTGCTTCTTTCAATTATATATGGTATTATTCAGCAACTATGACATGGACTTGACTAATGGCAGATGATGAAGGAAATTCACAATTTTTGCAACCAGCCATTATGCAAATTAAGCTTAAATAAGCACACTGAGTAATTTATTTCAAAAGGCTACATTGAGGAAGTACAACTGCAGTTTTCTGTCTGGATAGTATTGTCAGAACAAAATGAAAAACCAAAAGCAAACTATGTCAAAATAAGTGATCCAAAACACTGAGTAAGACAAGTTTTAAATAAAATAGTAATTATTTTCAGGAGCCTTACCCTTTTGAGATGAATTGTTTTTAATGTCACTGCACATTCCGATAAAGCCTATTAAAACAAAACAAAAGGATTTAATTCAAATGCTTGAATATTATAGTTAAAATGTTTTTAATAACCTTAACATTTTAGGGGACCAAGAGGAAAAAAACCCCAAATTATGCAGAAAAAAAATGACATGCTCAGCTTTAAAAGATCTGAGTTATTCAAGAAACCTGTAAGTGTTACTATGGCAGCTATCTGTTCCATCTACGGCAGATGGAAATTCTGCCATGAGATTATAAGGTCTTCCAGACAAAGGACTTTCTAGAGCTTTGAAGCCACGCTTTGGGGTGGAAATTTAATTTGCACGTATCAGTAATATCATTTGGACTTAAAGCCCAACATTTTTTGAGCAGGGTTTAGTTTCCCTGGTGA
This sequence comes from Candoia aspera, assembly GCF_035149785.1. Taxonomy (NCBI): domain Eukaryota; kingdom Metazoa; phylum Chordata; class Lepidosauria; order Squamata; family Candoiidae; genus Candoia; species Candoia aspera. The sequence goes on from NC_086159.1 coordinate 47,931,396, forward strand.
GATCCCAATCCAAACTTGGCAGACTGAAATCAGCAGAAACTCTGCATTAATTTGCCCATGTGGAAACAGTATTTTAAGGCTACCAAATAGTTGTGAATATACCTCATACAGAAAAAATGTGGAAACCTAGAATTCTTGAGATAACTCTTAAGCGTCTGGATTTGGGCAGAATTTAGGGGTCATGAAAAATGTTTTCTAGGCAACAAATGTTATCCAAGATTTCTAGTTTTCATGCAACCCCACGCATAAGTTACCAGCAAATTGCTTGGACACATTTAGCAATTTCTCAATAAAATCAGATGACAGAATACCTACCAATACCGTCTGTGCATCTGCTAAGTCAAATGTTTGTTTCAAAGGTGCTAAGAAACATGCAGGAACAATATGTTTATAGACAAAGTCAGCAAAACCGACAGGTCCATCTTTGCCTCCTAAAAAAAATTATGAATGTTCTTATCAATTCCTTCATCTGCTATTTAGGAAACAGGCTTGCAACAATGCATTATTATATCAACTTGTCAGTGTACTCCAAATACATATATTGCATGCACATGGTAAGAAAAAGTCTGCATTAAGTTTAAACCATTGTAATATGCAGGCTTACCCCAAAGTTCCACCAATTTTGAAAGAATGATAAAGCAGGTTTTCTGAGCAATAGGATCAGGATAGTCAACTGCTCCTTGGATGATTGTAAACAGCACACGCTCTACATTCTCTGCACCTAGAAACAAAGAGAAATAGTACAATTTAATAATTTGTGATTAATTCTTCTGAATCATAAAAAGATATTTGCAAAGACAGAAAAGTTTTCTACATATAAACTGATACAAAATGTCCCTCCTCCAAGGAACATAAACACAATTTTATATTAAGGACTGTTTCCATCTTCTTAAACAGTTCAGTTCAAAACTGTTTTGAATTACAAGTCGTAGTTCAACAAACATTATGGGTACAATTAGAATTCATGGTACTATATCATCACAGGGGCTTAGTTCTTTTTTTAATGATAATCATCTTGTGCTTCCAGAATTAAAAGTCCTAATTCTGAGCCTTATTCAAATGATACTTTGAATACACTTTGGGATAATTCTGGTTTGAAAATTGCAGGTAAAACTTTTTAATATATATTTACGGGTCATAAAGTGTCTTAAAGAATATTAAATATGTCTCTTATTTTAAGATGACATTAATTCAATGCAAGTTTTTTCTTGTTTATTGGACACCTCAGAGAATATTTTAAAAGGAGTGGTTGTCAACTTCATATGTAGGAAGTATAAAAAGATGGAGCAGCCACTTACACATAGTGGCTGGCCCCGTTGTTTAGTTTAACATTAAAAAATATGTTAATATGGTTGTGGGAAAAGTACTATGGTGTAAAGATGTGATATAATTTTGATTATATTCTTCAAATTTAGAATTTTATCAGTATATGAAGAATTACATAGTTAGCAAGCATGTAGAATTTTACAGGATATCTTTTATGATGGAAAACAATCTCACTCTGGATTTGGAATTTTGGACTGCTCTCTGCTCTCTGCCTGAAAAATGGCTTTCTGGTGACCTTAATGGAAAGACTGAACAATATGATTCCATGGGAATAAGGTTAAGTAGCATGCTTAAAAATTTATGTTTTTAAAATGCATTTAAATATATATATATATATAGAGAGAGAGAGAGAGAGAGAGATTTTTATACTCCTGTTTTCCCAGTCTCTTTCCTTTCTGTATGTTAAAACATAAAAATAAAACCCCCTAACGTCTATTTAAACAAGGATATATGATTTATAGTGGAAAATGTAATTTGTTCCTGATAAGACTGTATGCATACAGAATCGAGCAATATAAAAGGCCATAAATCTAAATGCATTTATTTTGAGGAAGTTCCATTCACGTAAATGTGTCTCCTAACAAAGCAAACTGATGACTAGGGCATTCCCCACCCCCAGTCTTCTAATTCTATCACAGTTAACGCATCCGTGTGAAAACAGACTCCTGTTATGACACACGCCTTACCCTGATTTGCTATGACTTCACTCATTCCACTGCCAGTGACTGTTTGTAGAAAGGCAAAGTAACTCCTTCGCAACATTTGCTTTTCTAAAGCAGCAGATTGGTCATTGTCTTCAGCAGGTTGGTGCAACACTTCAAAAATAGCGTGCAGTAATGGCATAAACATTTGTTGGAGAAATGGGGAGACTTGGGTCTACGGATATGAAAAATACGGCTAATTAAGTTTATGATGAGCAAATACATAATGCAATAATAAAAATGGAAAAAGTTATAAAACGGAGTTTGTCACTGTTCCATAAAATAAGTTCCGCTGTAACTCCATGGCTTGAATCTAACTCTGCGCTCTTCAGTCATTTCCTATTTGTGCTTTAACAATTTATTATTATATCCAGGCCAAGTGGGAAACAATGTGGTTTGCCTGCACCCTGGACATTAACATTGTGATTTGAAGTGGGTTTCAGTCCTCTATGTGGAGGCATTGCTACATACTCATGAACTTATGGTTTGCTTCTCAAGTAGTCTCAACAGCAACAACATGTGGATTTAGAATTGCAGTTTTGTATTTTGATGTTATCTGAAGCTCAGATGCCACATGTGCCTTGCATTCTGGTTTTTTAGCATTTTTCTTTTAGTATTACTTTAGTATTTTAGTATATGAAATGGATGTTTTGTAACTAGCTGCAACCAACCTATTTTTTAAAATAGGCTTTCCTCAGACCAGCTATTTTATTAAATTTGAAATGGATCAGTAGATACAAAAAAGATTGAGACATTTAAGACAGACTCTTACCTTGAACTTTGCTGTGATCTGATTTATGAGGGGAATAAATTCTTGAAGATCTTTTGCTTCGCAATCCTTAAGCATATGTTCAGAGGCTGAAGGAATGTATGGGAGAACTTCTTCCTCTAAGCAAATAATCATTCGGTGAAGAAAGGTGCGGACACCACTTCTAAGAACTTCCTTCTGCAAGGGGCAGCTGAGAGCTGGTAGAAATGTTTGTAAGCAGTCCAGATACACTTCTGAGCACCCACACTGTTTGACTGTCTGCTTGTTGCTGAAAGCTTTGCTAGTACGGCTATGCAAATAAAAAAGATCTATTACACTATGTTTTCTGTATGCCATACAAAACAGATTCCTAGGATGAGTTATTTGAAATGATAAGTTGGATTCTTTCCTCCTTTACCCTTATGTTTATTTCTTCTAGTAGAAAAGGGGTACTCAGCTTGGTCCAGGAAGTTATAAATTCCTCTGAACAAGATGAAGCAGTCAGCATCATTTTAGAAGTTTAGTATTAAAATAAAATATCAATTGACTCAGAAGATCTAAACAATTATAGCCTTATTTTATAATTACAATTATAGCCAACATTTTCTTCCTGGGCAAGAGGCTTAAGTGTGTAGTGGCTGATTAGATCCAGACACTTTTGAAAGTAATAGATTTTTTAGTTCCATTTCAACTGGGTTTGGGCACTGAAACTGCCTTGTTAACCCCACTGGATGATCTTTACCAGAAGACTGATGGAGGACTACAGCCTACTTGATTATCCTGGACCACTCAGTGGCTTTCATTACCACCTATCGTTGTATCTTAGCGAGTTTGTCCAAAGTAGAAGTAGAACACCTTGAAGGGAAGAGCTGAGGTGATAATTAACTACATGTAAAAACAAGTCTAGTTCCAACCTCATATTTTTATGCTGACAACTACACCGCTTTTAAATATAATTCAAATAGGCTACACAAGTCCCACCTTGCAAAGCCTACAGCATGATTCAGGCAATCAGCTAATGCCACCTGTCTGTCTTCATCCTGTGCCATCATAAGTTTTTCTAGCAGCACTTTGAATCTCTCCATTAGGGGAGTCAAAAGATTCCTCATTAAAGCCTGCTTGCGTTCCGTAGAGTATTCACTGTTCACAATCAATACTCCAGCAGTCTCATAAATAAAGAGTTGATCATCACTGCTTAATAAAGCCTGGTAACCATTCTCCTGGAACCAAAAAACATGAGAAGGGTGTTTAACATTTAAATATTTTCTCCTGCTAATTATTCTACTTGCTGAGTACTACAATCTCCCCAAGTTTTATAACAAAACACCAATCTAATTTGCACAGAACACTCTACAGTATGTTGCCCCAAATCCTGCATGATTGCTGGTAACCAGTGTAGCTATGATTTTTTTGAAAATGCTCTCTTCCAACAGTGCATTCTAATTACAGTAGCTTCATTGCACAAATATTACATTTCAGTACTCCACTGAGGTATTATGGGTTCAGGCTATAAACCTATAAAACTGAGACTAGTTTTGGTGTCTCTCAATACTTTAATATAACACTGCTGCTCAGTGAGCTGCACTGGCTCCCAGTATGCTTCCAGATCCAATTCAAGGTGCTGGTTACCAACTATAAAGCCCTATGTGGCATGGGACCAGGCTATTTGTGGGACCTCCTGTCCCCCACTGTTTCTGCCTGCCCCACCAAGTCTAGTAGGGGCCCCTCCATCAAAGAATGTCATCTTGTTAGACCCCATAGCCATGCATTCTCTCTGGCTGTGCCTGACCTGTGGAACAACATCTGCCCAGAGATCCAGATGGTCCCAACCCTATTAGTTTTTGTAAGGCTCTGAAGATCCAGCTGGTCCCCCATGCATTTGGACAGGAAGTTAAGTGAACTCTGTTGAAGATGTGGCTTTTTCTTTTGGGGGTTATCCAGGGTGTCATAGGTTTATATTGTTGTGTGGTGTTATGGTAGATTTAATCTTCGTATGCCACCCCAAAAAATAATTTAAATAAATAATTTAAATAAAATAAATCTCAATGCAATAGGTTCAAAATGGAAGTTTTGACAGTTCTTGTTTAAGTGGATGGATTGGCTGCATCCCATGCTGCATCTTATTCTGAGGAACTAGCCTGACATGCTGACTGGATTCTACTTCAGCAACCTGTGTGAAACAATTAATATGCTATATAATTTAACAGGCCAAAGATTAACAAAAGATGACTCAGTTTCCTAAATTATTACTAGCTTCTATAAATAGAGATACAGTACTGTCTACCATCTGAAGATGATTGTATATAGTTTCTAAATTTTTATCACTTTTGAAGGAGTTATACATACATACCAACACAGAAAGGGAGTAAGAAATGGTAAGCTAAAGACATTAATTAAGGAAATTAAATCTATATTTATCTAAATCTAGTTTATAGCAGAGCCAGTTTAGTGTAGTTGTTAAGGCACCAGGTTAAAAACCAGGGGATTGTGAGCTCTAGCCCTGCCTTAGGCATGAAGCTAGCTGAGTGACTTTGGGCCAATCACTCACTCTCAGTCCTAGAAAGAAAACAATGGCAAACCACTTCTGAAAATCTTGCCAAGAAAACTGCAGGCACTTGTCAAGGCAATCGCCAGGAATCAACACTAACTCAAAGACACACACGCACAACTGTTTATAGCAACAGCATTTACCATACCCCTTTATATCTTTCTGTCCTTGCGAATACTTTTTTCACTCTGACCATACACTGCTTCATATATTGCTTTTTGTCTTTAAACTTCTCACCAATCTTTTGGAGAATATCATAAACTTCATCCATCTACAACTTTCTTGGTCTTTCCCTTCTTGACCCATTCACTATTTATTTATTTATTTGATTCACAGACCCACCCATCTCACAGCAGTGATTCTCTTTATATGTTCCTCTGACGTGCCCAAGTCTTACTGGCATATAATAACATAGGCAGAAGCATGTTCTTAGACACAGTCATTTTGGTTTTAACAATCATTCAGAACATAGACCATCCAGCAACCTTCTGCCAATTGCACATATTAAAATTTCTCCATCCATTTTCCCATTTTAAATTAACATGCTACCAAAATACTCAAATTTACATACTTCCTCTAGTTTTTGCCATGTATGTATAACTTGCAACCAATTATTCTAACAGTACACATATATTCAAAACCCCAATGAACACACCTCTACTGTCAACCACAACCATTCTTCATACATTTATCTATAAATATATTAAGCAAGGGAGACATCACATATCCTTGTCTTACCTCCTAGTTAGTGTTGAACCATTTGCTAAGTATTACATTTGTTTTCAAACATGCTTTATTTCCACTATAGACTGCTCTTATAATCAGCATCCAACCTTCAATACATATCTGTACAAATCACTCCACAATTCAACCCTATTCACTTTCAACTTTCTTTAAATCAAGAAATGTACAATAAGCTTTCTCACATGGATTCATTTCTCAATGACCTACTAAAATAAAAAAAAATGTAGTTTGTATATCCTTTACAGGCATAAAAATGTACAGCACCTCCCTAATTGTGCTTATTGTCACTTCCTGTATCTTTTCCACCAGAATTCTGCCAAACGCCTGTACAGGCACACAAGAAACTAACCCCATGATGTTTTTGCGTTCTATTTGCTACCTTTCTCTTTTTGTACAAGGCAATAACAGCATTCTTCCAACTGTCAGGCACAGGCACAGCTTTCACACATTTTAAACCAGTCACACAACTCTCTATAAGCAAACCACTTCCATATTTTAACATTTCTTGTATTTTACTATCTAGAGATGACTTGAAGGAGTTAACTGGTGTTTTTAAGAAACAGGATGATATGCTGTGTTACTCCAAAAACATCTGGACAATCTCCACAAGCACTGAGACAGAATAGAGACCAACTGAGCTTGCAGATACCTACTATACTTATAAAACATAAAGTAAAAATGTAAACCTGGATCCAAGACCATTGCAGATGAGACACAGACCTGACATACCCTATGATAATTGGAAGAACAAACCGAATATATCATATGTGGCTAATTTCAGACAATGTGCTTACCTGATGAACATATAAACCAGATATACGTATACATTAGAACCCAATATACTACAGAGGTTAACGTGTTGGACTTGGGACAGGGAGATCCAGTTTCAAGTCCATATTTATTTACAGTGCTCATCAGATGATTTCAGGACAATCACATTCTATTAGTTCAACCAATGGACTATATTATGGAGATAATACAAGGGAAGATCCTCATGTTTGCCACCTTGAGTTCTCAGAGAAAAGATGCATTATAAATGCATAAACCCCATAACTATCTCCAATACTTAGGTGGCAACTCAGTAAACTAAGCTCTCCCTCCCTCCTTCAGTGGTCATTAACAGTAATACAAAATACTCACAGGTGGAGAAAGCTCCAGCAGATCTTGTATTCTGTTCAATACATCTTCAATAAAAGGGTTCATTTGTTTACTAAAGCGTAAGAACGTAAACCACATTAAACAGTCTTACAAATATTTTAAATAGCTCAAACATTATAACAGTTCCCTTTATTAAAGTGTATCAGTTTAGAAGTTATAGCACCAATGAAACCAACCTATCTTGTACTCTAATGGCAGAGCAAGAGACAAACCTAGTATTTACTGAATGAATTGATCATCATCATATAGCTTAGATTTTCATTAATGTGGAACTAAGAAAACCGTGATTTTCTAGCTCTAGTTTTAGCATAATTTATAATCAAAGAGAAAGGTAAATTATAAATTCATAACTTTGGAGGTAAAATTAGTCTTAGAAATTAAGACGTTTCCTGTTATTTGTGCTGGAAAACATATTTCTGAGTGTATTTAACAGTCTCCTTTATGTACCAAACCCATCATATTCTATTCAGAGAATTCCTTTTATTAACTGTCATTAAGCTTACTTGAGAGATTTGACAAATCTGGAGAAAAGGTATGCTATTCTGCTTCGTACTTTCGGATTAGTATGGCGAAGACCTCTATGATCCAAGAAAGCTATCTGCAATTAAAAAGGGAACAATTTAGCCATTTGAATTTCTAACATACTGTTGTTGTTGTTTATTCGTTTAGTCGCTTCCGACTCTTCGTGACTTCATGGACCAGCCCACGCCAGAGCTTCCTGTCGGTCGTCAACACCCCCAGCTCCCCCAGGGACGAGTCCGTCACCTCTAGAATATCATCCATCCATCTTGCCCTTGGTCGGCCCCTCTTCCTTTTGCCTTCCACTCTCCCTAGCATCAGCATCTTCTCCAGGGTGTCCTGTCTTCTCATTATGTGGCCAAAGTATTTCAGTTTTGCCTTTAATATCATTCCCTCAAGTGAGCAGTCTGGCTTTATTTCCTGGAGGATGGACTAGTTGGATCTTCTTGCAGTCCAAGGCACTCTCAGAATTTTCCTCCAACACCACAGTTCAAAAGCATCGATCTTCCTTCGCTCAGCCTTCCTTATGGTCCAGCTCTCGCAGCCATATGTTACTACAGGGAACACCATTGCTTTAACTATGCGGGCCTTTGTTGTCAGTGTGATGTCTCTGCTCTTAACTATTTTATCGAGATTTGTCATTGCTCTTCTCCCCAGGATTAAGCGTCTTTTGATTTCCTGACTGCAGTCAGCATCTGCAGTAATCTTTGCACCTAGGAATACAAAGTCTTTCACTGCTTCTACATTTTCTCCCTCTATTTGCCAGTTATCAATCAAGCTGGTTGCCATAATCTTGGTTTTTTTGAGGTTTAGCTGCAAACCAGCTTTTGCACTTTCTTCTTTCACCTTCATCATAAGGCTCCTCAGTTCCTCTTCACTTTCAGCCATCAAAGTGGTATCATCTGCATATCTGAGATTGTTAATGTTTCTTCCAGAGATTTTAACTCCAGCCTTGGATTCCTCAAGGCCAGCTTGTCGCATGATGTGTTCTGCATACAAGTTGAATAGGTAGGGTGAGAGTATACAGCCCTGCCGTACTCCTTTCCCAATCTTAAACCAGTCTGTTGTTCCGTGGTCTGTTCTTACTGTTGCTACTTGGTCGTTATACAGATTCTTCAGGAGGCATACAAGATGACTTGGTATCCCCATACCGCTAAGAACTTGCCACAATTTGTTATGGTCCACACAGTCAAAGGCTTTAGAATAGTCAATAAAACAGAAATAGATGTTTTTCTGAAACTCCCTGGCTTTTTCCATTATCCAGCGGATATTGGCAATTTGGTCTCTAGTTCCTCTGCCTTTTCTAAACCCAGCTTGTACATCTGGCAATTCTCGCTCCATGAACTGCTGAATTCTACCTTGCAGGATTTTGAGCATTACCTTACTGGCATGTGAAATGAGTGCCACTGTTCGATAGTTTGAACATTCTTTAGTGTTTCCCTTTTTTGGTATGGGGATATAAGTTGATTTTTTCCAGTCTGATGGCCATTCTTGTGTTTTCCAAATTTGCTGGCATATAGCATGCATTACCTTGACAGCATCATCTTGCAAGATTTTGAACAGTTCAGCTGGGATGCCGTCGTCTCCTGTTGCCTTGTTATTAGCAATGCTTCTTAAGGCCCACTCAACCTCACTCTTCAGGATGTCTGGCTCTAGCTCACCGACCACACTGTCAAAGCTATCCCCGATATTGTTATCCTTCCTATACAGGTTTTCTGTATATTCTTGCCACCTTTTCTTGATCTCTTCTTCTTCTGTTAGGTCCTTGCCATCTTTGTTTTTGATCATACCCATTTTTGCCTGGAATTTACCTCCAATGTTTCTAATTGTCTGGAAGAGGTCTCTTGTCCTTCCTATTCTATTGTCTTCTTCCACTTCCGCGCATTGCTTGTTTAAAAATAATTCTTTATCTCTTCTGGCTAACCTCTGGAATTTTGCATTTAATTGGGCATATCTCCCCCTATCACTGTTGCCTTTTGCTTTCCTTCTTTCTTGGGCTACTTCTAGTGTCTCAGCCATTTTGCCTTCTTGGTTTTCTCTTTCTTTGGGATGTATTTTGTTGCCGCCTCCTGAACAATGCTGCCAACTTCTGTCCAGAGTTCTTCCGGGACCCTATCTACTAAGTCCAGTCCCTTAAATCTATTCTTCACCTCCACTGCATATTCCTTAGGAATATTAGTGAGCTCATATCTAGCTGATCTGTGGGTCTTCCCTAATCTCTTTAGTCTGATCCTAAATTGTGCAAGAAGAAGTTCGTGATCTGAACTACAGTCAGCTCCAGGCCTTGTTTTTACTGACTGTACAGATGTCCGCCACCTTTGGCTGCAAAGGATGTAATCAATCTGATTTCGGTGTTGTCCATCTGGTGAAGTCCATGTATAAAGCCGTCTCTTAGGTTGTTGGAAGAGAGTGTTTGTTATGCAGAGTGAATTGTCTTGGCAAAATTCTATCAGCCTGTGTCCTGCTTCGTTTTGTTCTCCCAGGCCATACTTACCTGTAATTCGAGGTGTCATTTGACTGCCCACCTTAGCATTCCAGTCTCCTGTGATGAAAATAACATCTCTTTTAGGCGTGTTGTCCAGTAGGTGCTGCAGATCCTCATAGAACTGCTCTACTTCAGCTTCTTCAGCATTTGTGGTTGGGGCGTATATTTGGATCACTGTGATGTTAGATGGCTTGCCCTGAATTCGAATTGAGATCATTCTGTCGTTTTTTGGGTTGTATCCAAGCACTGCTTTAGCCACTTTACTATTAATTATGAAGGCTACTCCATTTCTTCTGTGGTCCTCTTGTCCGCAGTAGTAGATCTGGTGGTCATTTGATGTGAAGTGGCCCATTCCAGTCCATTTCAGTTCACTGACGCCTAGAATGTCTATCTTTAATCTTGTCATCTCACCAATAACCACATCCAATTTGCCCTGGCTCATAGATCTTACATTCCAGGTTCCGATGGTGTGTTGATCCTTAGAACATCGGATTCGCCGTTCACCACCAGCACCGTCGGCCGCTAGCCGTCCTTTCGGCTTTGAGCTAGCTGCGTCATCACGTCTGGGGCTAGTTGAGCTCATCCTCTGTTCCTCCCCAGTAGCATTTTGACCATCTTCCAACCTGGGGGTCTCATCTTCCGATGGTATACCGACATATCTCTGGTTGTACTGATCCATTTAGTTTTCACGGCAAGAATACTGAGGTGGGTTGCCATTACCTTCCCCAGGGATCGCATTTAGTCTGACCTCTCTGTCATGACCTTCCCGTCTTGGGTGGCCCTTCACGGTTTAGCTCATGGCATCATTGAGGTGCTCAAGCTCCAGCACCACGACAAGGTAACGATCCTTTGCTGAAGTCTAACATACTAAAAGAGCCAAATAGATGAATAAAAGCGATCTAACTTTTTTTTTTTTTAATAAAATGGAAGAGCGGGACAATAATACTATTTCCAATGCATAAACAAATAGGTTACTAGTGTGAACTTACTAAAACGTTCGGAACGTGCTGAGGTTCCGTAGAGAAAAATTTTTCGTATCTGACCACCGTCTCAAAGAATTCCAGAGTTACTGATGTATGCTGGTAGGTGCTAATACCTGATGTAACCAACTAAAGAAGGCAGGAAAAGAGAAAAAAATACTGAGTCAATTTTGTTGATATGAAACTTGTAACAAATCACACTGATTTTAATTCTCACTTACAGTCCGCATCATATCCTGCAGGGCATTAGCTTTTGTATCACCTGTAAAGTGAGCACCATGAGATACTGGAAGAGCTTCAGCCAACATATACAACAATCTTATTGCTACTTCTACTTCCATAAATGGTTTGGTTTGCCAATTCCTACAAGAAAGAATAGGTTAAAAAACATTAATGAAATCTGCAATTGTTTTATGAATAATTTTTTAGAATTCAATGGAATTCAATGTATTTATACAAACATGCATGTTTCATCAACAGACAAACTAAGCATTAATCAATTTCTGGGTTTATCAACCACATCAGTCTTCCCTAAACTTGTCTTCTAGATCTTTCACACAAACTCCTTCTCCCAGCCACCAGTCTTTGGTTATGGTGATAATGGATAACAAAATTTGAAATTCAATTGGATTGGTTAATTTGGTCTAAACTCTTTACATTTTACTAAAATACTTTTTATATTAAGTACATTTATATTAAGTATAAATATACTTATTATATTTATATTTTTATAGTATGCACTACAGAATATAAATTCTAAAATATGGAACAATATTCAAGTATTTTTCACATACAGTTTTTTGTGAACAAGGACAAACTTAATTTGGCAAGGCTAATATTATAATGAAATAAATTTTTCCTATTAGTGGTGTGCAATCCTCCTTCCCCCACATTAAAATTCTGAACTCTTATTTTAAATTGTCAAGTGTTTTTAAAGCTGATACCACTTAATTCTTTCCAATTTAGTAGCAACAGCATTTCCTTTTCTCCCTTCTAGGAGAACAGAGTTGTGACAAAGGGGAAGAAACATATTGCCTTTAACCAGTTTTCTTTCCTCAGGCTAATGAAACCACACAAGCTTGCAAATTTATTAACAATTAACAAAGGAGCTACATGGCAGAAAACCCTATGAAATCCATATCTACATTTTTTTCCAGTAATCAGATTTTAGTTACCGAAATGTAGTCATGACCAATCAGCCAACTGGAAAGCATGGCTTAAGTATCAACAGAAACTGTCACTAAAAAGAAAGAAGCATTTAAGTATGGACAATGAAAACCACTATCAGAGGTTCATTTGAAACTTACTGCAATGTAGTGTTAAAAACTCTGCGAACAGAAACTAATAGTAATTCAGGTGAGACTTGTGCAAGTCTGTCCAACAACAGTTTTAGCTGTTTCCGATATTCTACAAACATGGCTTCATCTTCACCCTGTCAACATATATAGTATGAACAGATCAGTTCCGTAATATACCAGTATTTGGATAATGCAAGGCATTTCTTGCTAGATGATTAACCAACATATCTTAGTAGATCTATCATCCTTGTTGTGCCTGTAATCTTACTATCTGTTAAAGTTGTCCTGCTAGATTGCAGCTACATAAATGTCATTATCATCATCACTACCACTCTTACTGACTTTTGTGTCACTCTTGATTCCTGGTGACTATGTCCACAAGTCCACACACTTTTATTGGCAACATTTCTGGATGTGATTTGCCCTTGCCTTTTCACTAGCATTGAGAGAGAGGAACTTTTCAAAGTCACGCAGCTGTGTTTGTGCTCAAGGCAGGATAGGATGCATGGTTTCCTGGTTTCTAGCCTGGTACCTTTAACCACTACAAAATGACTGTTCCTGTTCTTATTTTAAAAGCAGGAACAGGAACTTGACCTCTTGTACCATGTATGCTGATGGGGGGGGGGAATAGAAGGAAAAGGTTGAACTCACATCATTTCTACCATCTACAATATTATGTATTCTTTCCCTCCAAAAAGAAACCAAAGGATCAAAAATTTCTCATTTCTAAGACATGCCTATGAAAATTATTTAAAAGCTTGTTTTAAACTTGAATGCTAAAATAAAGAATTATCTACCTCACAACTGTTCCCACCTTTATGAGAAACTTACTAATGAAAAACTCACACTGTTTTTAAGACTACTTACAAGTATTTGCCAGTATAACTTCTCAAAAGAAAAGTTCACATATTATTGCCTCTAATTCCTGCTATTGGTCTTCATAAGCATTTGACAAGTCAGTCTTGCTTAACAAAGCCCTGAAATTCTGAAAAATTTTAGTGACAAAACTGTTTGGAATATGATACTGAGACAGTTTTGCCTTCCTGCATACACAGTAAAAGGAGTTTAGCCCTATTAGTTGTCCTTGGTCAACCGTTGCATTCTTCAGAACGATTTGACAAGATTGGGTCTTGTGGGCACTGTTCTGCAGTGGTTGTTATCCTTCCTGCTGAAACATATCCAGATGGTGGTCTTGAGGTTCTAATATTCAACACTAAGCCTCCTACAGGGATCCACTTTGTTCTCCACATTATTTCATCTATCTGAAACTGCTGGAGAATGTCATTTGGAAAGAGTTCAGTTATGACATCCAGGCTACTCTTTGTTACCATCCAATTCCAGTGAAGCTGTCAATGACTTTAAAAGGTAGCCTAAGTTTGCTTATGGGTTAGATGAAGAAGAGAAAAATTAAATTAAATCCAGACAAGGAAGTGCTGCTGGTAAATAAGAAACTGGAGTTGGGAATGAGATTCAGCCTGTTTTGGACAGGGCTGCACCACCCTTGAAAGAATGCTCCTTGATTCTCAGCTCTCTGGACTGACAGTGGGGCAGATGTGGCAAGAGCACTAATGAGTCCACTGTGCCCTATCCTGAACCTGTCAGATTTGGTGAAATTTATCTACAGTGTGGTTACATCTTATTTTGGCCCAATGTGGCACACACAGTATTATATGAGGTTATCTTAGAACTGTATCCAGATTAGTCCAAAATGGAAGCTGCAATTTGTGGAGCTAGACTGCTAACTGGAGTTAAGGTACAGGTAGCCCATGAACTGAAATTGCCACTTAATTATCCAAGTGTGACTTCTAACCTCATTTTCAAAATTGTATTCTTCATCGTATGTTAATTTTTTCATTACCGCCAGCATAATTGCCTAGAAAGATAAATCAGTGATAAAGTTATCATCTAATATAAGCTTATACTTATTAAAATAGTAAAAGAAAGCAGGATTCAGTAGAAGTAATGTAGAGCAGAAGTAATGAAATATACTGTTAAAGCAATGTGAGTGCTGTTCTATATTACACCACTATAAATCTAATTAAAAAGAGTTCAAGGAAAGAAACAGTAATTTTAAGAACAAAACGTTCAGCTGCATAGAACTCAAAACAACCCTTGCTTAGCATTTGATGTATATATTTTGACTGAGCTGGTCTGGACATCAGAATAATTAATTAATTTTTTTAGAATACACTTATCCTTCTCCCTCCCCTCTACCTCTGACTACTGCCTTCTACTCCCTCTCCCCTGAGTAGTGAACTTCCTCTTCTCCTCTCATAATGCTAAAAACTATGACTTGAAGTTTTTTTTTCCAATCACTGTCATTGTGTTTAACTGGTGATGGGATGATAGTGAAAGAAAATATCAGTTTTATCACATTATGTATTAAAATGGCATATGACTGCATTTTGGGGAAGGGGTCCTCTTCCAAATTAAATAACATATAGTGATTTCATGACTTGTTGGTAAACAAGTTATTATCTGCTAAGAATTGAAATAACTTTGGAGATTATTTCATTTTTTAATTTAAATTCTTAATGTTAAAATATGTTTGTTTTACTGCAGATATGAAAATGGCTTCCCTTGGCAGGTTTATTCACTAATAAAACAAATAGCTTCAAAAAGGTATTCAATTGTTCTTACCTCTACATTAGCTTTTTGTTGTTCTGAAAGCATAGGAAGCTGCAAAAAAAAAAAAAAAGGAACAAAGCCTAGTTTTGAAATGTCTCAAGCAATTTACACATACTAATGCTGAAATGGTTGAGGAAAAAAAAACAAATTGGATTTTCAGAATGCAAAATTTCTTAATATTTACCTGTTTCAATATGTGCAGATAATCATAACAAAACCCTATAATATTTGAAGATATATCATCATCCTCATGTATCAAAAGTTGTAACATTAGAGCTACTTTTGCTTCAATTGCTTGTAGAGTATCTTGAGCATTCTTCAAATCTCCAATCTTCACAAGTTTAGTCCAGCTAGCTATTAATGCCTGCCCCATTCCATTTATCAGTTTAGAGAATCTAGCTAGAAAGTCCACATCTTCTTCCTAAAACGGTTAAGCATTAATTAAATAATTGAACATTTTCAAAGAAATATTATTTGCTTAGTTCAGATTGTATCCCTGTAAAAATTAAGATATCCATGATGGATACTGTTTCGGTAGATTACTAGGGATCAAAATGATCACTTAGGCAGCAATACTATTTGTACTAACTAGATAGAATGCAATGAATAAAAGCCACTGTTGTTGTTACTATTATTTCCCCAAAGACCATCTACAAAAATCGAGTTTCATAATGATGTTAGTGTCTGTGGCCTGGATTAACAGCACTCCCAACTCTCTTTCACTCAAATGTACTTTTCACTCACACACACCTCAAAACCATCTCAGCATATGGGAATGAGAAAATTTAAACAGTTTCTCCTTAAATACTTTCTGTTTTTCTGCTCAACTGACAAGCTTATAAAATTATACAGTGTAGAGAAACTTCAGATGGAGTCCCAGTGTTATACAGTGAAGCTGGATGATGGGAGTCTTATCACAGATGAAAAGAAATGCTTCATCACACAGGACACAGTTAAACTACTGGAGAAACTACCATAAGATGCAGTTTAGAGCAAGCAACTTAAATGGCTTTTACAAGGTACTGAACGCATGCAGAGTCATACAAGCCATAGTAATATAACATTTCTTTCACTAGAAATAACTAACCTGGTCAACTATAAATAAGCCAGCAGACTGCAAAACTTGACACAAAGTTTCTACCAACTTAGTTTTATCAATTGGATCCATTCCCTTATTTACAATTTCAAACAAGCAGTCACATGCTTCCTCCCGTAAAACTTCTATGGACATGTGACCTAGCAGCATATTTATAAACCTAAAAAAAGACAAAAGTTTTGCTTTGTGGGTAAAAACAGAAATTGAGAGTAGATAGTACTTTATTTATTAGCCAGTGCTTACTTTTGCTTATGCTTATATTCTTGTATAAGAAATGCAAAAGCTACATATATACTGTACTAGTGTAAGTAAAACCTTATTTTAATAATCCCCCTCATTTACCAGATATCAGATGCAACAGACCAGATTCCCATCCAATCACACACACACCCAAGTCCATTGCAGTGAGGTAGTCAGGACATTAATTCTACCTTAACTTTACATCTGTGTCAATTTATGCTATTTGTATAATGACATCATTATGCAAATGCCATAAAATGACACAATTATACAAATGTTGTAAATTGCCACAATGAGATACTGCTATATTTAATGGATATTAAGAAGTAACAGACACAGTCTCCTCACAACTAGTCCTTTAAAATTAGGTTTCACTGTACTTGCAAGACAGCTAATTATTTTTATAGTGGCCAGTTTTCCAAACAATTACAAAAAAGGCTTATTTTTTTAATGTAGGTCATCCTAAAATTTCACTACAGTTTTAACACACACTAAGTTCATTAATGCATTTTTAATGAATAAAAGCATTACCTTTCATTTGCAATTAGACTTAATTCTATCCAAGAGACATAGGCTCCAACTACTTCAAGGCACTGACAGGTCAATTCTGAATTTGTATATTGATATGTTTGCAAGATTTGATACCATGATTCGACCAAACTCGGAATGCATTGCTCCCTCATAGTATCTTTTAATAAGGTATTTCTGCGAGCCTCCTAGAAGTATAACAAGGATGTTAGTCTTTAAAATTAAAGCCGAGGTGCTTGTGTCAGTTCTTTGAAAACTGAAAATGTTGGGGCAGTAAAGAGTAGCAGTAATCTACTACTTCATCATAAAATGCATCTGTGTGGTTGATATCCCTTCATCATCAATATCTTATCTCAAACGCTTAATATTTATTTCAAATGCTGTATTATGCTTTGCTTAAATGTTAAAAAAATCATGTATTAGGGAAGAAGTGCATAACACTTTTTTTTTAAATTTCAAATAGTGGTCTGGGCATGTGTAAAAGAGAGGAAGCCTAAAGTCTCCCTGGGGCCTCATGCCGAACACATAGGCTGGTTCTCTCTCCTAGCACAGCCTTACCCAAAGCAGCTTTCCTGGGAGAGATCATCAAGGAACTATGGCATTGACTAGGTAACTCTACTCAAAGCCCCATCAACCTCTACATTCCTTCTCCACCATGCTTTATGCTTTTTCGTATCTCCCACTTTTTTCTTTAACTCCCTGCCCTGCTTGTAGCTGTGATTTGTTCTATCCTGTCTACTCATGCCTCCTCTTTCCCAATGTCTTTCTCTCCCTGCCTTGCTTTCCTTTGCTTTTTTCATGCCTTCTGCCTTTCAATTCCCTGACACATTTCATCACCCTGGCCTTTCCAACCTTTCTTTTCCATTGGTGATGCAATGTGTGTGTCTGTGCATTATTTTTGTCTGAGTGTTTCTGCATATGTATGCATTACCTTCTGCTTTAGAGCATGTGAGTTGGAGCATCCATCTATGTATTAGTTTGGGTTTGACTGCTATTGTCTATGTATTTGGTGAATCCGTGTGAGTTACTTTGCCTTTCTGCATACATGAATTGATGTATACTTTTTTTTACTTTGTTACACTATGCATGTAGGTGGGTGATATTTTGTGTTTTTGTTTCTGGTGGTGGTGTTTTTTTACCTTTTAGTACATGTGAGAATGCATGTGTATCTCTGTGTGGCTGAATCGCAGAAATTTTTAACTTTTGCCTGCACCATTTCTTTTTTATTCATTCATTTACCCACTAATCAATTTGTATGCTGTCTTAACTGCCTACCTAACACTAGGCAACTTACATATTAGGGTTAAAAAACATAGAACTTGTTTGTAATAATGAGAATTATTGTCAATATATGTCAGATATCACTACACCAGGTACAACAGTAGGAAGTGGCTTTGAATGGTCTGTGGATCTCTTGTGTTTCCCCTACAGAATTATTAGAGCAGACGGAATTTGGGGAGGCACTATGATTTTTATAGCTGCATTAGGCAAAATTTCATCAGAGGCATTTATAGCAAGTGACTTTAGAAGCTGAATCTTTTCAATATATGTCCTCTACCATTGTTAACCTGAAAGACCAGTGCAAACTGTGGATACGTGAACCCTGATTTCTAAATCCATAATGGCCTGTGCAACTGAACCAAGTCTTAACAGCTTCTGTGGTTCAACACATAAAACATTTATTTTTTTCAGTTTCCTGTGTTTCTGAAGTGGAAATTTAAACAATCTTTTTCTTGCATCTTATATTTAACAGTTAGTTCTCATATATATATATATATATACTGTATATATAAATATAAATAAGAGCTGGAGCTCATACTGTATCACAAACTCTACTGCAGTTTTTCCCAACCTAGTGCTCGGCAGATGTGTTGGGACTCCAACTTTCTGAATTCCCCAGCTAGCATGTGTCATGAGTGCTGTTGAGCTGAAGACATCAGCGCAATGGCACACATGACAATAACAAGGAAACAGGGGAAGGGGCTCAAGATAAGTAGCCATCAACGGACAAAGACGGAAGGACAAGAAACAATGGCTAAACGGATCGCGAGGCACACCCAAGCTGTTAGCGCTAACGCAACGGAGATCGCCCAGCTGACAGCAATCACCGGAGGAATAGAGAAACCGATGATGGGCGATCCCGGAACGCCAGCGGGGCCTCGCAACCCCTCACCTACCGGCAGGACAACGTGTTGGACAAAGGGGGGTGACGTAACCACGAGTGAGGGGGCGCTGACCGGCACGGGGTATTTAAACCCCGCACCGGCGTGCTCCTGTCACTCTCAGCTTTTTTCCTATACTGTACCTACACTGCGAATAAATCAGAGCCTGTTCCACAGAATCAGCGTCTGAGTATTATTCGGAGGTAGGCAGCGCATGACATAAAGCTGAGAGTCATAAACTCAGCCTCGCCGAGCCCCACCGGACGACAACGAGCCGCGGGAGGAGTAGACGGCGAGAAGACCAGGAAGATGAGGCCGGCGCGACGCGGACAAGGAGGGCGAGCCGCACGGCAAGAGGCAGAGGAGGACCGACCGAGGCCAGAGGCACCGCGGACTCCCGGAGCCATGGACGCCCACCCGACCCAACCCGAGCCTCAGCTCCAACCCCAAGGGGAGATGGCGACGGAGGCAACCTGACCACGGGAGGGAGCAACATACCTCCCGGGACCAGCGGAGAACCCCACGCCCCACATCGCACCCCAGCAACGGGCGTGGAGCGACAGCCCAACGGCGGTAAGCATGGAGGAGGAAGATGGAGCAACCCAGCAGATGGCGGAGGAAGCGGACCAATGGCCGAGAGAGACTGAACCCCACCGGCAACCCACCCCCGCCGACACACCGACGGAACCGGCCCCAGCGGTGGCGCGGATCGTGGACGAGGACGCACGAGCTAGACTCGCGGCCATGGAGACCCAACTGAAGGAACTCCAGACCATGCTTCAGTCGCTCATGCCCCCCGCGCCGCCCAACGACGTCCCCGCACAGGTCCACACCCCGAGCGAAGCGGCGAACCCCCACGGGCCAAATGAAGGCCAACAGACGGCCCAGGCGGACGACACCACAGGCCGGGAAGCGAGAGGAAGGGGCGCACAAAACGCCCGGGCCCCAAAGGACTTCCCCATCTTCTTTGATGGGAACCCCGCGAAACTGTCGTTCTTTATCACGAACGCCAGGGAGTTCATGGGGAGGCACGGACACTCCTACGACTCCGAAGCGGACAAGATCGCTGCCGTGGCGATCAAGTTACAAGACCGGGCGGCGGACTGGTACGTCCAACTGTACGAGTCCAGCTCCCCCGCCCTCGCCAACTTCCCCGCCTTCATCAATGAGATGAAAAGCTACTTCGAGGACCCACTAGCCAAAGTGAGGGCGAAAAGCGCACTCCAACGACTTAAACAGGGCACACGCACTGTCCCAGACTACGCCCTCGAGTTCAAAGCCCTCGCGGGGAAGGTCAACGACTGGTCCGAGACCACCCTGCTGGAAATGTTCAAAAGGGGGCTCAACCGTGATGTACTTCAATGGGCCCTCTACCGCGACGACCCAGAAACTCTACACGGGTGGATCCACCTCGCGGGGAAAGCCGAACACGCGCACCGCACCTTCCTCATGACAACTACGGAAGACACGAACTACACCTGCAAAAAGGTACCCGCACCACACGTGGGGACGGCCGGCCCCACATACCCAAAGAAGAAATTTAATCGGGAGCCCTGCGGGAGGTGTGGAAAACTAGGGCACAAGACGGCAGATTGCTTCGCCAACCAACTGCCGACCAGTGCGCCTAAACCCACCCCGAAAACTAGCCCCAAACCACCTAACCCGGCGCCGCCCCCTCACCGCCGAATGACCGGAGCCACAACGACACCAGAGGAAGGCTGGGACGCCTACTGGGGGGAAGAGGACAACGTAGACCCAGACCAGCCGGCGGGAAACGCTCCCCGCCTGCCCTGAAACGCGTTGCGAGGCAGGCGGTGGGACAGCAGCGCGGACCACCTCGACGGAACGGCGAAAGCTCCGTGATAATGGCGGCAATTAAACTCTCTGCCGGCAATGGAGCCACCACGGCCGCGGCACTAGTGGACTCGGGGTGCTCAAAAAACCTCATCCACCCCGACTTAGTCGCCAAACTCGACCTCCGCTGCTTCCCCCTCCCCACGCCGTTGGCATTCCACCAGCTGGACGGCTCTACAGCGGGAGGGAAACCAGCTACGATGCAAACCGAGCCGGTCACCCTGCAAATGGGCACTCACACCGAACACACATCGTTCGTCGTCACCCACATCGGACGGCCCATTGCAGTCCTGGGAATGCCATGGCTCGCGACAAACAACCCGCGCATCAACTGGGAGACCCGCACCTTCACATTTGGCGATGGAGAGTATCGGGCACCAGTTCCAGTGGGCAGAACCAACCCCACTGTGGGACGAGCAGAGGCGACTACACAGGACAACGCCGCTACCACAGCAGACCTACCGGAACAATACGCCGACTTCTCCGAGGTCTTCGGAGAGGCGGAAGCTGACCAACTACCCCCCCACCGCAAGACGGACTGCCGGATCGACCTGCTGCCCGATGTCCCCTTACCTAGACCGAAGATCTACTCGATGACCCCGAAGGAGATGGCAACCATCCGGGAGTTCATCGATAAAAACTTAGAGAGGGGATTCATAGAGCCAGCATGCTCACCGGTCGGAGCCCCCGTCTTATTCCGGGAGAAGAAAGACGGCACCCTACGGCTCTGCACCGACTACCGGGGCCTAAACGCGGCTTCCCTGTCCAACAAATACCCCTTACCCCTGGTGAAAGACATGCTCGCCCACCTGTCCACGGGCAAAGTCTTTTCCAAATTGGACCTTCGCGAGGCGTACTACCGCATCCGAATCAGGGAGGGGGACGAATGGAAGACTGCGTTCAACTGCCCCCTAGGCGCCTTCCAGTACAAAGTGCTGCCGTTCGGACTCGCGGGGGCCCCCGGGGTGTTTATGCAGCTCATCAATGAGGTACTGCATGAACACCTGTTCAAAGGGGTCCTTGTCTACATAGACGACGTCCTTATCTACACTAAAACGCACAAGGAACATGTGACCCTAGTCAGGCAAGTCCTCGACAAGCTCAGAAGGGCGCAGCTCTATGCCAAACCTACAAAGTGCGAATTTCATAAAGCGCGCCTAGACTACCTGGGGTACCGAATCTCCGGAGACGGCATAGAAATGGACCCCGCAAAAGTCGAGGTGGTGCTGAACTGGGAACGCCCCCGCAACAGATGCCAACTCCAGAGCTTCCTCGGCTTCGCGAATTTTTACAGGTCATTCGCCCGGGGGTTCGCAGAGATAGCCCTCCCCCTAACGGACCTCCTCAAAACCAAAGGGGTGGGGGACACCCGACGCGCCAAGAACCCGGGCACAGTATTGAATTGGACTCCCGCGTGCCAGACCACATTCGACAAGCTGAAAGCGCTGTTCACCACGGAGCCAATCCTCGCGCACCCGGACCCAGAACGGCCGTTCGTGGTCCAAGCCGACGCCTCAGACTTCTCCCTGGGGGCCATCCTGCTCCAAAAGGACCCCACGGGACTCCTGAAACCATGCGCCTACCTGTCGAGGAAATTTTCCGAGACAGAAAGGCGATGGCACGTCTGGGAGAAAGAAGCCTTCGCGGTAAAATCGGCGCTAGAAACATGGCGACACCTACTCGAGGGAGCCACCCAACCATTCGAGGTCTGGACTGACCACCGGAACCTCGAGGCCCTCCGAACGCCCAGACGCCTTAGCCCAAAACAGGTCCGATGGGCCCAATTCTTCAGCCGCTTCAACTTCCAGCTGAAGTTCATGCCGGGCAAAAAGAACTTCCTGGCCGACGCCCTCTCCCGACTGCCCCAAGACGAAGAGCCCGCCCCAGACACCATTGGGACGGTCCTATCCGCATCGCAACTGGGGATGGCCGTGACCACCTGAAGCGGCGCTCGGAGGCAGCTCGACTCTACGGCGCAACCGACGGCGGGACAACCTGTGACCAGACGAAGCCAACCGCAACTACCAGGGGGGATACGCACGGACCTCGCCGCCGCCCTCAAAACCGACCCCTGGTTCCTGGCAAACCTCGACAAGGTAACGATGGCACAGGACCTGGCATGGGGGGAAGGCAGAATCTATGTCCCGGACTCGCAACGCCAAGCGATCTTGCATAGGTCACACGACGCCAAGCAAGCGGGACACTTTGGGTTCCTCAAGACCCTACACCTAACAAGGCGTCAATTCTGGTGGCCCGCGCTAAGACGAGATGTGAAAGCATACGTAGCGTCCTGCCCAACGTGCGCTAGGGCCAAACGGGCACCAGGCAAACCCGCGGGGCTTTTACAACAGGTGGCAGAACCCTCCCGCCCATGGGAGGAAATCTCCATGGATTTTATAGTGGACCTCCCACCCAGCCAGAAGAAAACGGCCATTTGGGTGGTGAAGGATTACTTCTCGAAACAGGCCCACTTCATCCCCTGCACGTCGGTCCCGTCCGCACAACAACTCGCCAAACTCTTCCTCATCCACGTGTACAGGTTACACGGATGTCCCGCACATGTGGTGACCGACAGGGGCACACAGTTGACTTCTAAATTCTGGCGGGCCTTCCTAAAGCTGACGGGGACCCAACAGGCCCTATCCACTGCCTGGCACCCCCAGACGGACGGAGCCACAGAGGTCCTCAATGCCACCCTAGAGCAATTCATACGCTCATATACCAACTATCATCAAGACGACTGGGCTGAACTGCTCCCGTTCGCCGAAGTCGCATACAACAACGCCGTCCACACGAGCACGGGGAAAACTCCGTTCGAGGTAGTCTCGGGACGCGACTTCGTCCCCATACCGGAGCTACCACAACCCCCGGAACCCTAGGTGGACGCTAGCGACTGGGGACGGAAGATTGCGGAATCGTGGCCAATAATCACGGCAGCGCTGAAGGATGCACAGGCGGCCTACAAAGAGCAGGCCGACAAGCACCGGCGCCAACAACCGACGTTCCAGGCGGGGGATATGGTCTACCTATCCACCAAATTCCTAAAGTCACCCCAACCCTCGAAAAAACTGGGGCCTAAGTACATCGGGCCGTTCCGAGTCACGCAGATAGTGAACCCGGTGGCAATACGCTTGGACCTGCCACACAACCTATGGAGACTCCATCCGGTGTTCCACACCAGCCTCCTGAAACCGGCAACCACCTCTCGATGGCACCCAAGCACGCCACAGCCCTCACCGGTGATGATCGACGGGCAACATCACTTTGACGTAAGGGACATACTCGACTCTCGCAGGCAACGGGGAACTTTACACTATTTGGTCAAGTGGAAACACTTCCCCCACCCAGAATGGGTGGCGGCGCACAACGTTAACGCGCCTGACCTGACCCGGACTTTTCACCGGGCATACCCCAACAAGCCAAAACCAAGGCTAGCAAACCGTCACCTGCAAAACCCCTCCCCCGCGCCCCCCCGCCTACCGTGCCCCAAGGGAAAGGGCCCCCCCAAGCCCGCGACTTGGGTGGACCTCCCCCCCCAGGACTCACCCCCCCCGCCCCGGGCCCACGAGGCAGTAACAAGCCGTCGCCAGCACCCTCCCCCCACCCCGGGCCCACGGGGGAGTGGCAAGCAAGTCAACAGGGCATCCTGGGGGCAACGCCCAGGAGCACACATAACAAAGGCGACGCACTTTAAATAAAAAAGAAGGGCCCTACCTGGAGCTGATAAGCACCCGACCAGCCACGCCTCTCTCCTCGTCGAACTGAGCCAAACAAACAGGGTGTGGCCGGAGCATGCGCACGCCAGGGCGTGACCTGGGCATGCGCACTAAGAACACACCCTAGGAAGGCACGTGGTAGTGGGCGGAACAAAGGGAGGGGCGAAAAATACTCCGGCGGGAATTTCAAAAAACCATTTTGACAGCTCTCCTGAAAAAAAAAAACAAAAAAAAAACCGGGGGGGGCACTATTCGGACAGGGGGCAGTATGTCATGAGTGCCGTTGAGCTGAACACATCAGCGCAATGGCACACATGACAATAACAAGGAAACAGGGGAAGGGGCTCAAGATAAGTAGCCATCAACGGACAAAGACGGAAGGACAAGAAACAATGGCTAAACGGATCGCGAGGCACACCCAAGCTGTTAGCGCTAACGCAACGGAGATCGCCCAGCTGACAGCAATCACCGGAGGAATAGAGAAACCGATGATGGGCGATCCCGGAACGCCAGCGGGGCCTCGCAACCCCTCACCTACCGGCAGGACGTGTTGGACAAAGGGGGGTGACGTAACCACGAGTGAGGGGGCGCTGACC
This sequence comes from Candoia aspera, assembly GCF_035149785.1. Taxonomy (NCBI): domain Eukaryota; kingdom Metazoa; phylum Chordata; class Lepidosauria; order Squamata; family Candoiidae; genus Candoia; species Candoia aspera. The sequence goes on from NC_086159.1 coordinate 47,956,723, forward strand.
GGCGCGGGGTATTTAAACCCCGCACCGGCGCGCTCCTGTCACTCTCAGCTTTTTTCCTATACTGTACCTACACTGCGAATAAATCAGAGCCTGTTCCACAGAATCAGCGTCTGAGTATTATTCGGAGGTAGGCAGCGCATGACAGCATGACTGAAAAAGATTCTGAAAAAAATCCAATATATCTGGATGGCACTAGGTTGAAGAAGGTTTTTCTACTGTTTCTAAATATGCCATTTTAAATGGCTTCTAAAGCTGCCTTGTTTAACAAAACAGAGTGTTATTTTATTTATTTATATTTATTATTCACATTTCTATCACCGCCCATCTCCCCCTTTCCCCCCAACTTGTTTACAAGCTAGCATTGGTTATGAAACTGAATGTCACCAAAAACCACCTTCCTATGTCAAGGTTAATATTACATAACACTTAAATCAATGGGTACATTTGTTTTATAAAAAGGGAACTAACCTCTGATGTATGAACAACATCCCTATCTACCAGTTCAGCATCAACTGCCATAAGAATTCTGAGATAAAGATCCACACCTCGAGGATTCAGGCCTACCACAGACAGAATATCAAAGAAAAACTTGGGCCATTTTGTGAGATACTCTGTAACAAACAGCAAAGCAAAGACCTGAGCTGCTTTGTTTCGTATAAATGTCTTCTCTGATTGAGAATTCACCATCTGGAAAAAAAATGCATTTCTATAATCTTTCAAAATATTATTATGTATGAAATAAGCAGCTATATTTTTACATTGCAGATAAAGTAAACTACTTGGAAAATTATTGAAGCAGATGGCAATGATAATACATTATTTGAGAAAACCTACCTGTGCCTGTAGCCATGTTATAAGTGTTTCCCTAATTAGCTGTTGCTGTACTTCAGTTAGTTGAGAATACCTGAAACACAGCATTAATATTAAAATATTTACAAACCTTTCAGAGAAACTTTCCTGCAGAAGCTTCCATTATCCTACTGGCTGCACAGATTAAGTTTTGGGTTTTTAAGTACTGTACTATAGATAGGAATAAATGCATTGGAGGATTACACAGGAGTTTAATATGTAAAATAAAACACACACAGAGCCAGAAATAAGTCATTTGATTTATATATGCATTATATGTGTGTGTGTGTATACACGCAAACACTAGTATATATTTCCTCTTAAGTTTACCTTTCCTCCAATTCAGACATAAACAAAAAATGTGAATTTTGAAAGGACTACAAGGATTATCTACTTCAACCTTTCATATATGTAAAGTGACTATCTTACTTGTATTTAATTTGATGTTCCAGAACTTGAAAGCAGAAGAACTTGATGTGATCATCACTGAAATAGAGAAAACAGTCCAACAAATACAGAATGAAACTGTTTGTTTTATATGTTTTTCATGTGAAGATGGTTTGGGTGGGACTCTAGTGCCTGATTAAAATTTTGCTTTCTTTATAACTATAAAAGTAGACAAATATAAAAATATAGACAAATGACAAAATTGCATAGGTTTTGCAGCAGAAGACATTGCTCCAAACCATTTTCTGTTTAACTGTCAGGATACAAAATTTAGCTATATTTACTACAAACTACACACTGCCTTCAATACTCCAAGCAAAGTGGTAAAACATTAAAAAAATAGAAACTCAAGCAAGAGATTTCATTTTTAAGCTATATTCCTAAAGGTTTTCCACAGGGTTGGGTGTAGATACTTCAGACTACCACAGAGATGTCTCAAGATAAACTAGACATTATGGTGATGTAACTCATATGTTACAACATAGATCACGTTGAGCTGTTAGCAAGTTGCTCAAACTATTCAAAGTCTAGCATAAGTGAACTAGTGGCATGAATAATTTCTCCTACAATGTCTAGTTGTTGTAATGCTGTTCAAGAGATGTACATGATCTCTATTGGAACATGCAGGTTCTGTTATGGCCATGCTGCCACAGAGCACATCTGCTCTGACTAATAACAGATTAACCTTGGCTTGGATCCACACATATAAAGGGAGGAATAGCAGTGTTCAGTGGCATAGAATAACTTAACTGAAAGCACTAAATATAACAGCACCTGTAAAAATCACACATATCATTCAAAAGCACAGCCTTTGCCCAAGTTTTAGCTAATTCTCCAGTTCTCTCCACTGTAATCCTAGCCCATATCGTTAAGCAAAGCTATCTAACTTCAGAGAAGACTTTATTGAGGGCTGGCAAGCTTCCTGAGAATTCAACTTCCACTAGTCACCTTCCACTAGTCACTATATGTGTGGATTGATCAGGATATAACCGTACCAAAAAATAATAAATAGATCTGGTTATCTGCTTGAAATTTATACTTACAACCACTGCATATACAGAAAGTAGTGTTTCTACTTGTTATGCAATTTTAGTATGACTACAAAAATATAAACTATTATCTTGCTATCATGAATTATATGGTGCATGAGAGTGGCATTTACACTATACAGTATCTCTTCTCATTCTGTTTAAAAAGGAAACAACTTAAATGTTTGCTACCTGTAGATTCTTTGGGCTAAAGCTTCAGCACACACCTGCCAAGCATCGGGAGATATCTTCAACTGTTCAAAATAGGCCAATGCCTGAAATTATTTTTTTAAAAAAGGTTTATTTTTACAACAAAAGAAGAAAAAGTAAAGAAGTTGCCAAACTATCATTTAATAAACAGAAATTGGCATAATAAAATAAAAAATAGCTATGCTCATTCTTGATGACTTTGAAATAACTAAGTAAATTTTAGAGGCCATGTTATTTTAATCAGTGCAAGGTTGCTAAAGGCACAGAGGGAAATCTGAAGGAAAGTAAGTGGAAGTAGAGGTCTGAGGAATAGCACTTTGGTAGAAAACTGAAAAAAACAGAATAAACAAGAAAGAAAGGAAATCTTACACCCAATACAGCTAAATATTAATGATAGAAAGCAGAGAGAAAAAACAAGATGTTTGAGCATGTGAGGGCTTAAAAATGAGTGGAAGGCAAGATGTGCATGTTGGCCTGACACCTACTCTCTCTGTCATCCATATTTTCACCTGTGAGATCTGTGTACAGTTCCTTAAATATGAATAGATCTTCATATGATCAAGGATTCTGCAGACAGTGCAGAGAGGTATATTTTCAAACAAGCAAATATAAGTTTATCTCCCCTTTCCATTTCTAACTGAACATGTGGAGGTCAGAAAGAACATTGGTTGCAGGCCATGTACACAATTAAGACCACTATCAACTTTCAAGATCTCATATATTCAGATAAAAGCCTGAAGGAGGATTTAGTATTAATTTAATGCAGGGGTGGGCAAGCGTCTTCCTGTTGAGGGTCAAGTCCCCTCCAGAATAATCTGCTGGGGGACATATGACAGATGGTACTAATGCAAAGCCAGAGATGGGTCCAAAGCTAAAAGGGTGTGGAGAAATCCATTCCCTCTTTGACACATTTTTTAAAATTTTCACTTTCTGACACTGTCTTCTGCCTCTCAAAAAAATAGACTGCAAGGAACAGCCATTTTAACTTAATTGAACAATACCACCCATGTCCTAGCAGGACAGAGAAGAATACCCAGGTCACAAAAGGAAACAAACAAAAAGGTAAAAGGAAAAACAATGAGTCAGAATTGGATTGGTGATGACAATGCAGTAATATAAACACTGTGTTGTGAAAAAATAGGAAAGTATGCATGAAAGAGGAAGGCTTGAGAGATGAGCAAAGACATTAAGAAAAAGGTGACCAGGTCTATGAAGCAGTTGGTGAAATCTTCACACAGAGCAATGAAATGACAAGGACTGGTCTAGAGAATCATGAACTAGAGATGAAAAAGGCTTGATAAATGTTCTATAGCTTTAAAAAACAGCCATGTCATGGCTGCAGGTCAGAAATATTTACAGCAAGTTGAAATTAAACTGCTTTTCCCTAGGTATTTCTTGTAAAAACAAAGATTATAAGAAAAGCATAAACTTACTCGCTGCCTGAAATCTAAGTCAGCATTTGGATTTAATCCTAGAAGAGCTTGCTCATCCATTTCTGCTGCTATTCTCCAGCTTCTTTAACAGGATTATCCCATTCATACACAATAGGAGATGCAAACATCTACAGATGAAATAAAATGAAGACAATAGCAAAATTCTAAATTAAAGGCAAGATTTAAAAGTAATTTTACTGCAATATAGATGAACTACATCTTAGACAAAAAGATCAGTTAACAGAAAATCTTTCTGTACACTTGTTCCTTTTTACCGTACTAGGGGGGCAAAGCAAAAGTGACGAGCAGAACAAGGGTTCACATTCTTTTTCTTTCTCTTACACACACAATGTAAGAATCTGACACTTTTAATCCCAATAATGGTCCGACTCATGCATAGGTGAATTATGCAGAGATCAGATTTATTGAGAATGTGTACAGACCAAGAGAAAAAGCTGCGATTGAAGAATCTTAAGCTACCTAATTCAAAGCAAGCAGTCACCTCACTCCCCCTTCTATTCTTCCCGCCAGTTCTAACGGCCATGTATGCCTTCAGTTGGTACGACCTTGACTTAGTCCAACTAGTCCAAACAGCATACTTTCATACTCCTTGATGTTTCCCATCTCTGCTGGCTCTTTGACACATTGTCTCATCATGGCAGATGAACACAGTCAAACAATTCATCAATCCTTTGATCGTGGATTCTGACACACATCTCTCTAGCCCTCCTCCAACTCTGACAATCTAGATACAAATAGGAAGCAACAATGGGCTGACGTACCAAATTTTGATCAGATTTGCAGGGGAAGAAACTTGTTTACATCTTTTCTACACACACACAATCCTGTCATACAAAAAATGGCCATTAGTAGTGAAACTGCTACCTAAATCAGGATTACTGGGAAAAAGAAATTTACTTTATATATTCATGAAGTAGTCAAGGCTACTCTAAGCAAAGTAACATCCACAGAAAATGCAGTCATAACAACAACATACAATAATCAAAATATAATATATAATTACTGTAAACATTATAATTCATATAATCTTCCTGGCACCGTATGTATTACAGCATTTGAATCCCAAAGGCCTTCCAAAAGTTACTGCCTAACTCTCACACCATCCCAGGTTTTCTGATGCAGGTAAGAACTCCATCACATAGCTGATGGCTGATTAAGCCAAGGACAACTTGAAAAGTGTGGTGCTCAGGAATTCTTAGGGCAGCACAGAGTGATGCTAAAGACCATGGGTTGTACATATTGAAGATATCACTTTTTAACATTTCCCAGTATACCTATGTCACCTTTTAGGGTCCAAGCCCTTCCGAGGAGGCATATCATATAATTAATATAATATAAAATTCAGCACAGGTATTAACAATAAAACATCAGATGGATAGCCACCTTTAATTAAAAATAGAAGAAAGCAAAAAGATGTTTAAAACCCTTTTAAAAGCTGGTAAAGAAGAGACCGATAAACAAAAGCAAATGAGAATCCTGTATAACAACCAATAAAGAGGATGGATAGGCTATAAATGACAACCCTGCCAACAATATATAATTATAACAATAATTCAGAAACTGAGAAACTAAGGAGGACACTTGACCAAAAATGAATGTGACACAAGAGAATTCTCTAGGCACCTGTGTCTTGAAATATAGTTCAATAGAATTCTGTGGTAATTATTCTCAGGTATGGAAATATAAGATTACAGCCTCTGAGTTACAACCATGTAATGAGTGAAGGTAAGTGCAAATACAGTAAATACTGCAATTACATCAGCTTTATTAAATAATACAGCAGTTTAGATTATATAAGTTAGGTTTCTTAATCAAGACATATTGCCTACTATTGTCATACACGTTTTTCAAGAGTTACCCAATATCCTCATCAATTTCTTTCTCTGAATAGAAAATGAATGTGTCCTTAAAAAAAATCTGGCTATGAGCTTTGTGGTTTGTCTGAAGAGGATGTGAACAGACCAATGGAGAAACAGATAAAACTTGTGTACTATCTGGGGGATATTTTTAGAGATGCACAGCCGTCACTGAATAGTCTCAGTAAATGGTCCCAAAGAGGATATCTATCATGCTCTTCTTTAGCTCCTTGTCATCCCTGCTATTAGATAGATGGATCCTTTATTGATTTAGTCTTTTGACCATATCAAATATGAAATAAAATAAAATAAAAGCCATTATAAACATGCACGTAAAAACTAGTAGATACAAATAAAACGGTAATACAAATTCATATCAAACCATCACCCCTACAGTCAACTCCAATCTGATCTAAGCAATCTGTCCTCTTTAAGACTGCCTTTGATATGAAGAGTGCAGTTTTGCTGGTAATGAGCTGGTTCTTACCCTGTAAAAAATAAGATAGTTTCTGCTGGCTGCTCCAATATTTTTTGTTTTTTAAATATAAATCCAAGTGGTCAGTCCTTTCTATAATTTGCAGTCAAATAAGATATGTGCAGTATCTTCAACAGCTGGGGTACCACAAATACATAATCTTTCTGCTATTAAAGATTATTCTTAGAATGGAGGGACATTTAAATGCTCACCTGTCATAAGTGATCAGGAGGATTTTTAAAAATCCTACCATCTACCAATTTGTTGTATCCGTAGGCCAATTTTTTGTGGTTCAAGAAGATCTGAAAAGAAGGGTATAGAGTAGGAAAAGTCTAAAAGTACAATATTGTCTGTATTAAACTAAGTGCAAAGGGCTTGAAGAATTCTAAAGCTTAACCACACCAAAACATCAACCCATTTCAGTACTGTATATAAAACATTCACTCAGATCAGCTAAAGAATGGGTCAGCCTTTTGTTCAGGGTTTGCATAGTGTCCTCATCCATATAAATTGCAGTGCTTGGCTCTGTGGGAAGCCCTGTTTACTGTTTCTAGTGGACAGTTGGCTGGTTGGAATTAGACCACTGTTTTCCTGCTGCTAACGATAGTAGAAAATCAGCAATCTCCAATGAGCTTCTGGGATGGAGAAAATGATGAGATGCGTGTGTGAGAGAGAGTTAAAATTAATAAAGAGATTCCAATCTGTCTCCTAAGGCTTCAACCAGGATAGTTTCCATTTATCATGTTATTGCTAGGCCCACACATCACATTAGTTATTGTATAATGTGGTTTGTTTGGTTTTTGCATACTCTCTTCTGCAAACCCATCCACTATAATGTAAACCATTATTTATGGCATATCTTTTGTGGATCATTGAATTATTAAATAAAGGTAAAGGTAAAGGTTTCCCTTGACGTAAAGTCCAGTCGAATCCGACTCTAGGGGGCGGTGCTCATCTCCGTTTCTAAGCCTTGGAGCCGGCGTTGTCATAGACACTTCCAGGTCATGTGGCCAGCATGACGACTCGGAATGCCGTTACCTTCCCGCCGAAGCGGTACCTATTGATCTACTCACATTTGCATGTTTTCGAACTGCTAGGTGAGCAGGAGCTGGGATTAACAACGGGAGCTCACCCCACCGCGCGGTTTCGAACCGCCGACCTTCCGATCGACAGCTCAGCGGTTTAACCCGCAGCGCCACCGCGTCCTGAATTATTAAATAGTCGATGATTAAACAAATTATAGTTTAATGTAGTTTGGGAATTCACTATGTACTAGGGAGTGTCACCCAATGGCAGATAATGTATTATACAACTTATTGTTGTACTATTTATCAGTTTTGCAAACTGTCACTGTAAATAAATAACATTTTCTTTCCTGACTACATTTCATTATCTTTTGACTTCATTATTTACAATCTTCTCACACACAAAATGACAAGTGCGTATACTTTAGATAGCAGATTATGTTTGAAGTTGGATGTAATGCAAGAAAAGTTATATAATAAATTAGTCCATTATCATAAATCTTTGATATTCTATGATTCACTCATACATGCAAGGTATCACTAATATAGATAAAGTGAGTAGAAAGAGTTTTGTTGAGGTTGTTGTTTCTGTTTAAAAAATATTACCAGTAAAATCTTATATCTGAGTATCTATTAGTACACTGCATGTACGTTCTAGATTATGGTATGTGGGCGAAAGGATGTTAGCTTCCACAACAGTGTATATATTAGAGAATCTACTTTGCATAGAATAGGATGAACATGCTTCAGGTAAAATGGGGTTTTGGTTCCACCTGTGACAGACTGGTCAAAATGTGCCCAGAATTGTCCTTACAGCTAGCAGGAATGCTGCATGTGGCACAGATACCACCAAGGCTGGTAACTAGGTCTCACCTTCTCTAAAGTAAAGGTAAAGGTTTCCCTTGACGTAAAGTCCAGTCGTGTCCGACTCTAGGGGGTGGTGCTCATCTCCGTTTCTAAGCCTTAGAGCCGGCGTTGTCATAGACACTTCCGGGTCATGTGGCCAGCATGACTACTCGGAACGCCGTTACCTTCCCGCCGAAGCGGTACCTATTGATCTACTCACATTTTACTGAAAAACATGATGTGAAATCCTCACTTGGTCAAAACCATTAGGGACAACAAATAACTTTGAGCCCATCTGGTAAGAACGATGGCATATAGAAGTTTCAATTTGGAATGCAAGAGGAATAAATAGTGAAGCCTATTTGGTGTAGTGGTTAAAGGCATTGGGCTAGAAACCAGGGAACGATGATTTCTAGTCCTGCTTTAGGCCCAAAGCCAACTGAGTGACTTTGCACCAGTCACTCTCTCTCAGCCCTAGGTATTATCAATCCACTTCTAAAAAATAATGCCATGAAAACTGCAGGGACTTGCCCATGTAGGTTCTAGGAGTCAAGATTCAATACCAGAAGACCAAAATCAGTATCTCCTGGCAGTTTTAGCTTGAACTTTTTTAAACAACAAATTTGTCTTCCTTTCTGCATTCAAAATAATGTTTCCAATAGCATATGATAATAGGAAGAATGATTCATCTTCCAGAAGATACCCACTAGGTCTTTGGGAATACCTCAAACCCGTTAGACCAATTTTTTTACTCTTCACAAGGTGACTGAGAAATGTATGACAGTGTGAAAGGAAGTTGAATTATGGATTATGTGTGAAAATGTACATATACTTAATGCAACAATATATGATAGAAGTAAAACGTGTGAGAATAAACGAACAGTTCATCCTTGAGCAAGGAGTAAGACAAGGATGTGTTATGTTCCCTTGGTTTTTTAATATGTCTTTATGGATAAATGTGCAAGTAATGCTTGTGACAACACCAGAGTGATATTGATTCAGGATTCAGGATGTGAATGAAAATGTACTTTTGTAGACAGATGATGCTGTGCTGTTGACTGACACTTGAATGATTTGCAGTGACTTTTAGATAAGCACATTACTTACCTCAAAAGAGAATAGAATCATAGAATCATTAGGGTTGGAGGGGACCTTGGAGGTCTTCTAGTCTAACCCCCTACCCAAGTCCATGAAAGGTATGTATATGGCTATCTATGTTTACATCGAATATATATATAGTTTCTATGCAGAAATAAATATGTCTCAATTTATTGATTTCAATGAACTTTTTTCTAATCCATTCAATCAAGTCTGATTCTTGGAGACTCCCTGGATAAGTCCCTGCAGTTTTCTTGGCACTTTTCGGAAGTGGTTTGCCATTGCCTCCTTCCTAGGGCTGAGAGAAGGTGACTGGCCTAAGGTCACCCAGATGGCTTTGTGCCTAAGTGGGACTAGAATTCACAGTCTCCCATTTTCTAGTCTGGTGCCTTAACCACCACACCGAACTGGCTCTCTCAATGAACTTAAGCACATGCTATTAATGTTCTTGTATTTTTTATGCTTTCTCCCAAAGTGAATCCAGAACACAAGAATACTGAACTGTTCACTTTAATTTGCACATTCCGATTCACCATTCGACTGCACTATCATAAAATGACTTGAGTGACGTATTATTTCAAACAATGCTTTTCAACATAAAGCAATAGAAGAATATGAAACAGTAAATATATTTCAGTTACCAAATAAAAGTAAAGTCTGTTTTCCTCTCCATAATGCACAAATAACTTATTTTTCCCATCATAATACCCTTCTTGTATTGGTAGTGATAAAAGTAGGCTGATTACTTGGAAACTGACACAAATCTGTTCTGCATAGGTCTCTTCCCCAAACGGAGATCTTTTAGATGCATTGGGATAACTAACTAATCTTAGACTTTCCAGGCAGCTGGCCAGGAATTTTGGAAGATAACATCCCAGTACGTTAGTAGAGAACCAAAGTTGAGCAAAGAGCGAGAAAATACTTTAGCAGAGGCGGCACGGGACGAACTGAAGGGCACAGAAGTAAAGGCCAAAGAATAGGGGCCAACCTATGCGACTTTAGTAGGGCCCCGAGAGAAGGAGGATCCATCCCAAAGCAGCACAACCTCCAAGCCCGGCCATGGGACTTGGAACACGAGGCGGCGACGCCACTGCACCATGGGGCCTCTTCCGATTTCTCCCTTCTGTATTTAAAGAAAAGTTGGGCAGCCTCCGTCCCCTCCCGAGTCTGCAAATACGGCCACCCTGGAAACGCACTCAGCCCTCCAACAGCCCCGGTCCCATTTCATTACCTTCCCAACTATTCCATCAAGGAGGAGTTGTGCTTTCCCGCACTGCTGGGAGGCCGCTACAACCGCAGGGCGCCCGGACAGAGGAAGCCAGGAAAGGCCACCCACGGCAGAGTTGCCGCTCCGCCAGGAAACACGCAACGCGGCCAACGCGCGTCTGGGGGTTCCGCAGCACCCCGGTCTCTCGTCACCCAGTTCCGCTCGGGAAATTGCTTAAAGACCTAGACTACAGCTCCCAGCATGCCCCGCGACACCAGACCCGGGATTCGCCCGGCAATAAACCGCCTCAGAGAAAACCTGGACGCCAGAAACAGGTTTTTCGATCCTTACTTCAAGCTCACCAGTCAGGGGAAGAAAGCGCGTTGCACACTGGGAAAAAAATGTTTTCTGCTAGGCGCAGTTGATGCTGGGAGGCGTAGTTCGCAAGGTGCTGCCTAAGTCAGAGAAGACGAGCTATTCCACCAGCCTTTCTGATCGTTTTGCGTCCCTACCAATAACCCAGATCTTTAGCTGTGGCCAATCACTACGGCCTTGAATGAGAATCGCGTTGAATCGCTTTACCTCCGTTACTTTTCATCGACCGCGTGCAGCTGACAACTGACACACTTGCGGTATGCCAACGCTACACATAACTTTGGTTTAACTATCATGGCTTCTCTAAATGGATGCTGGGAATTGTAGTTCTGTAAAGCGCTCATTTAACCGGTTTCAGAATCCCTAAATGCAATGTCCACATAAACTTTCCTCGAAGAAACCAGGGCAATCGTTAACCTACCTATCCGATTATTTCGATGGGGCCTCACTTCCAACGTTGTGTGCGTACGATTACAGCCTAAAAGTGATATAAAACAGGTCCGTGCCTGAGGCTTTAGTTGGAAAAGAAAGCAATGCGAGGCTGGGACAAATCTTCAGTGAGAGGGTTTACAGTACTTCTGCTGTAAGGGATTTGAGGATATGTTCCTGCAATGCGAAAGGTACACTCCTGCTTTGTTAATCCCGTATTTGTTAACAGCTAGCACCACCGGTCTATCGCCTAAGCCCAAGCACAGGCTGAAGCTAATGGCTTATTCCCAATTCCTTATCTGCACAAAATTTCCCCAAAAGAGGCAAACATTAAAGTGAATATAGACCTAAATTCCAATATAAAAACTGGAAATGAACAAATAATTAAGCATAGAACTAAATGATGACATACTGTATATCAGTTTGAGTAGAATACTCTGTTCAAGCTAAAGAATAATTCAATATAATAACGTCAAATGTATACATAAAAATGCAATGCATGGTAGCTCCATATAATAAACTATGCTATCCATGTATAGCGACCTTTAGACTAGACAAAATGCAGCCCCATCACATCCAGTTGGATTAGGATTTCTTAGTCCATTCAATAATGTAAATTCATCAAAAGTGCATGAATTTAGATAAATGAATAAATTTAGATAAAGTTCAATGTGGGGAATATTTCTTCAAGTTTAAAAACCACAAAAAATAAACAGTACATAGAAATCTGCTAAAACCTGAAAAAAATTAAATCAGCAAAGGTAAGGCCAAAATAATGCTTTTTAAAAATTAATACAAAGAGGAAAGTATCCAGAAGGAGAAAATATCAGCCCTAATACAAATAAATGGGAAACTATGATCTCTAGTGATATATCACCGTTCTAATAATTAGTTTCAAAACTCTAAAAATAGGCTCCAAATAATGACATATTTTCCTATAGTTTCTTGATATCTAACAACAGCTCTTTCCTTACATTGTTGTTGTTTATTCGTTTGGTCGCTTCCGACTCTTCATGACTTCATGGACCAGCCCACGCCAGAGCTTCCTGTCGGTCGTCAGCACCCCCAGCTCCCCCAGGGACGAGTCCGTCACCTCTAGAATATCATCCATCCACCTTGCCCTTGGTCGGACCCTCTTCCTTTTGCCCTCCACTCTCCCTAGCATCAGCATCTTCTCCAGGGTGTCCTGTCTTCTCATTATGTGGCCAAAGTATTTCAGTTTTGCCTTTAATATCATTCCCTCAAGTGAGCAGTCTGGCTTTATTTCCTGGAGGATGGACTGGTTTGATCTTCTTGCAGTCCAAGGCACTCTCAGAATTTTCCTCCAACACCACAGTTCCAAAGCATCGATCTTCCTTCTCTCAGCCTTCCTTATGGTCCAGCTCTCGCAGCCATATGTTACTACGGGGAACACCATTGCTTTAACTATGTGGACCTTTGTTGTCAGTGTGATGTCTCTGCTCTTAACTATTTTATCGAGATTGGTCATTGCTCTTCTCCCAAGGACTAAGCGTCTTCGGATTTCCTGACTGCAGTCAGCATCTGCAGTAATCTTCGCAGCTAGAAATACAAAGTCCTTCCCTGCTTCTACATTTTCTCCCTGTATTTGCCAGTTATCAGTCAAGCTGGTTGCCATAATCTTGGTTTTTTTGAGGTTTAGCTGCAAGCCAGCTTTTGCACTTTCTTCTTTCACCTTCACCATAAAGCTCCTCAGTTCCTCTTCGCTTTCAGCCATCAAAGTGGTATCATCTGCATATCTGAGATTGTTAATGTTTCTTCCAGTGATTTTAACTCCAGCCTTGGATTCCTCAAGCCCAGCATGTTGCATGATGTGTTCTGCATACAAGTTGAATAGGTAGGGTGAGAGTATACAGCCCTGCGATACTCCTTTCCCAATCTTAAACCAGTCCGTTGTTCCGTGGTCTGTTCTTACTGTTGCTACTTGGTCGTTATACAGATTCCTCAGGAGGCAGACAAGATGACTTGGTATCCCCATACCACTAAGAACTTGCCACAATTTGTTATGGTCCACACAGTCAAAGGCTTCAGAATAGTCAATCAAACAGAAATAGATGTTTTTCTGAAACTTCCTGGCTTTTTCCATTATCCAGTGGATATCGACAATTTGGTCCCTAGTTCCTCTGACTTTTCTAAACCCAGCTTGTACATCTGGCAATTCTCACTCCATGAATTGCTGAGTCTACCTTGCAGGATCTTGAGCATTACCTTACTGGCATGTGAAATGAGTGCCACTGTTCGATAGTTTGAACATTCTTTAGTGTTTCCCTTTTTTGGTATGGGGATATAAGTTGATTTTTTCCAATCTGATGGCCATTCTTGTGTTTTCCAAATTTGCTGGCATATAGCATGCATTACCTTGACACCTTTCCTTACATGCTGAAGCTAATATATTTTTAACCATCTATTTAAAGATTTAAAGACATTTTTAAGAATATGCTTAGCTACAGCGGTTGAGTTTTGAAATCTTAAGTTTTTAGCACCTCTTCTGCTTTAGTTATGACAGTAAGCATCCTAAAAACCACATTCAATGTACAACACAAAACACTCCAAAATCTTTCAGTCTAAATAAAATCAAATTACAAGTCAGGACTATAATATATGCTTGAATCTTTAATATCCATTACAGTTTCTGCTCATTGTAATCAGGAAAGCAGTAAATTCTCAATATATTTTAATGCTGACTAAATTATAGTTACAAGTTCAAAGATATCTCTTATACCATTTGGAAAATTATTTTTCTATATATGTTACTGTAATTACATTTATAAATTGGAACCCAATTAAGTTAGAGATCATCTAATATTTGAACTAGGCCAGTTAGAGGTTAATTCCTGCTGGAGGTACTGTAGCATATTTGCATTTTGTCACAGTATTGTTCATTTTTGAGGACATCTCTAGAGGAAACAACTGGTAATATTATGCAGTCTAGAGAGAAAGTTGGACTTTGAAAAAGCAAGATAGGAAGAGTAGTGACTCTTGGTGTTGGAAAAGACTCCTGAGAATACTGTGGACAAGAAAACAAATAAATGGATCACTGAACAAATCAACCCAGAGTTCTCATTCAAAGCACAAATAACCAAGCTTACATTATCCTACTTTGGATGCATTATGCAAACACCTCAGTCTCTGGAAAAGGCTCTAACGCTAGAAAAGGTGGTAGGAAAAACAAGAGGACGACGAGCAGCAAGGTGGAAAGATTCTTGTGGCAATGAGTACACCATTGCCAGACCAGATTAGGGATAGATCATCATGGAGAAATGAGAGCCAGTTTGGTCTCATGGTTAATGTTCTGGGCTAGAAACCAGGAGCCTGTGAGTTCTAGTCCCGCCTTAGGCACGAAAGCCAGCTGGGTGACCTAAGGCCAGTCACTCTTTCTCAGCCCAACATGGTGCAACGTAGACCAGCCTCACAGTGGGGCACCCCGGCAACGTGACTTGTTGGTCACGGCTAAATAGTCTACACATCTGGCTGCTGGACCTCACAAGGATTTCCCAGCAAGAAAAGTAGCACGAACACAGAACTGCTATACCATATGATTAAAAAAAAAAACATGGAGAAAATCAGTGTGGTTGCTCTGAGTTGACAACTTGATGGCAGATAATCAGAGATTAATAAGAATGTAACTCAGCAACTTCAGTTAGGCTGAGATATTGTCACTACAATATCTCATGGACCCTCACTTTGGAGAAAAACCAAAATGGGAATCCTTGTAACAACTTACTCTACTGTAAGCATGCATGAAATTGGGCAGCAGACTTCCCTAAAAATAGAGCCTGCATCCAACAATTATTGTGAAGGGAAGGAAGCACACAAAATATTGCTTAATTTTTATTAGGCACAGTATTCTAGTTATAAAATATGGTTAGGTCTGAGGGTTCCCCTTCCCTCAAATAATGAGTTTGTGACTTTCGACTCTGGGATTCGTCCAAGGGCAGAGATAAGGCTATGCACTTTTCCAAATTATGCATACATTTGTTAAACTGATAGACCATCTTTCCTTCAAGATAGCATGGTGTTCTCTCCAATATTTCCCCACAACAACCCTGTGAAGTAGGCTAGCAGAGCCAGAGCGACTAGCCCCAAGTCGCCCAGTGAGCTTTCGCGGTTGCACCACGATGGCTTTCATTAGGGAGCCTTCGCGTAACCCAGCCTTCACCTCCAAAGCGGCTTGCTGGAGAACAGGTTGCCCTGCCTAGTCGCGTCCAATCGCACAGCAGCTTGTTCTGAACCCACCGTTGCCTTCGCTTCCCCCAACCGATAGTGTGCACCGGCGCAAAGGAAGACCCACCTGAAACTATCTTTCGCGTGCTCCAGGCACCCCGTTAACTGTGGTGTGCTCAGTAATGCTATACTTAAGCAAACCAGAATTTCATATTATGTAGGAATAAGGTTCCTTACAGATGTTTAAACAGCATTATAGCAAACAGCAAACAAACCAGCGAACACAAAAAAATAAGAATACTGTAGCACTGCCGGTCGCTTCCGAATACACCAATGCATTTCACCAAGCAAGAGAACAAGCACGCTTACACCAATCATTCGGACACGAATTAAGCTTTAGCCACCGCCTTAAAAAATGCGCTAGAGTGGTTAAAAGAGGACGAATCGAAATCCGGCTTTCAAAGACAGACGTTTCCTACATCCAATAAGAGTGTGCTCCTTAAGTCCAATGGTCGATAGTCCTTCTCCGGTAAGGCGGTATTTCGCGTCGGTGGTGGTCACGTGAGCGCGCTGCGCCTGCGAAACTTCCTTTTCTGGGCGGCCGGGAGAGAGGTGAGACCATGAAGGCGTCGGGTACGGTGAGTGTTGTGCGGCCTTGCGGGAGTCTCGCGCGGGGAGAGGCTCCTACCTGCCTGAAGGAACGTGAGCGCGCCAAAGAACGATAGAAACGCGGGGAAGGAATCCCAGTTCGGGAACCTTCCTGCAGTCGTCTTTTTTTCTGCCACGAGTTTGAACCCAATATGGCTGTCTCCGCCGCGCCAGCTTCCTGTAGCGTGGGCCCGGGTTTGGCTGTAAATTTATCGCTGCTCAAGTCGGCGGATTCAGCTCGCAGCTTCTTTCTCGTGTCCAGGCTGCAATGTAGGAGAGAGAGAGAGGGGAAGAAAATGCAACTGTAGCTATTCTACTCATGTCATCCTTAAGTTCTCCTCTCTGTAATCCTCGTGTCGGTTTCCAAGACTGATTTCAGGTGGGTTTCAAATAGGCAATAGGTGTTCTACCTCGATAAATATTTTTGAAAATCTTTATAGCTGACTCTACAGAATATAACTTACTGAAAATTGGGGAGGAGTGAGCTTAGTTTGATTTAGTGAATTACTTTAAGGCTAAATACTTTTTTGTGCTTAAAAAAAGTTGTGTTAATTATTGAATTAAGATCTAGATAAGAATTATTTTAACTTACCTTGCTGAGTGCCTGTGAGCCAAACATAAATTCAGCGATCAGTCTTTTTTTATTCTTTCAAGAATAATTTAGTGAGGCAGTTAAATAGCTAGCCCCCTTTATTGCTGTAGAGAATGCTTCAAACTATTTTGACTCTTAACGGTAGAATGGATTTTTATTACTGTTTCTTTCTCTTTTTTCCTTTCAGCTGAGGGAGTATAAAGTTGTTGGGAGATGTCTTCCTACTCCCAAATGTCCAACACCACCTCTCTATCGTATGCGCATCTTTGCTCCTAACCATGTTGTTGCAAAGTCCCGTTTCTGGTATTTTGTTTCTCAGCTGAAGAAGATGAAAAAATCTTCTGGGGAAATTGTGTACTGTGGACAGGTATTGTAATAGGAAATTGAATAGTTTTAAATATTGAAAATATATTTATTTTGTAATACTGCTTATTCCTAATATTCTCAAGTATCTAAACTGTTTGGACTAAGACATTTTTTTTCCAGAAAATTTGTCTTAAAATTTTCAGTACTGTTGATTCTGTCATATCTTATAAAATGCTTTAGATTACCTTACCCCTGTTTCATTTCATGCCCCTGTTGATGAAATGAATGACATATTTATTTAAGATTCATGTAAGAAATAGTAGGAGTGTTTCTGTGCCCTATTCCATTGTTCCAGGAATAGGATGGGATACAAGTTATAAAATTGTTTTAAAATTAGAAATAGTATGGAAAGTTCCTAGTTTTCCTTTTTAGTTTTTCTCATTGAACTTGGCAGAGAGGCAAAAGGAAGCTAAACTCTGCACAAACCGTAGCTAAGTTTCTACTACAAGGTAAGGTAGTGCTTCCTATGTAGATGGATAATAATAAAATGGAACCTTTGTAAGGCAGCACACTGATAATTAGCAATAATTAAGAGTAAATGGCCATCAATTTCATGTACTGCATGTGGAGGTATCTAGTTGATCACTACTTTGGATAGAACGCTAGACAAGTGAACATTCCTGAAGTTGCAATCGTAAACATAATTATTAAGGAGCAAACCTTTTGAACACAACACAACTGACTTCTCCATAAAGATTTTAGCTTGTTCCAGCATTAGATTCATGTAATCTTGTAGGCACTTACTGCATTTTTAGCCTTTATATTCTGATCCAGAGAAAACCTAATGTATTTTATGGAAATTGGATTGCAGCTTTAGGATATTCTGATTCAATTGTAGACTTGATATTTTATTTATTTATTTATTAAATTTATATCACCGCCCATCTCCCCCAATGGGGGACTCTGGGCAGTTTACAATAAAATAACACTAAAAACATAACCACCTAAAAATTACCATTAAAATATACATAAAAACAAATGTAAAATCCAAGTGGAGATGGAACACAATCACTAAGAGGTGCTATGGCGCCAGCCATCCCCAGGTGGAGCTATCACTCTCCCCCTCCCAAGCAAAGCAGCAGAGCCAGGTCTTCAGTTTCTTCTGGAAGTCTGAGAGAGAGGAAACCTGTCTCAGCTCTGGGGGCAAGATGTTCCAAAGGGCGGGTGCCACTGCAGAGAAGGATCGCCTCAACCCCACTAGATGAAATTCATTTACTGATGGGGTCGGTAGTATGCCCTCCCTGCCTGACTGGGTGGGATGGGTCAATGTTATGGGGACGAGACGGTCCCTCAGGTACCCTGGTCCCATGCCATGTGGGGCTTTAAAGGTGATAACCAACACCTTGAATTGGACCCGGAAGCAAACTGTACCCAATGCAGCTCGCGTAATGGGTCACGTGGGCTGATTTTACAGCCCGATAACTGTCCGCGCAGCCACATTCTGGACCAGCTGAAGCTTCCGAATGCTTTTCAAGGGTAGCCCCATGTAGAGCGCATTGCAGTAGTCTATATGGGAGATGACAAGGGCATGAGTGACTGTTTGGAGGGCATCTCGGTCCAGGAATGGGAGTAGCTGGCGCACCACCCAAAGATGTGCAAAGGCCCTCCTGGCCGCGACTGCCACCTGCTCTTTGAGCAGGAGTTGTGAGTCCAGGAGGACCCCCAGGTTCCGCACTGGTTCCGAACCAAAGATGACAACTTCCTGGAACCCAAGGAGCCATCAATCCACTGCCACTCTGTCTTACCAGGGTTCAGTTGAAGCCTGTTGTTCCCCATCCAGGCCACCACAGCCTCCAGGCACCTGTGAAGGGTGGAATCACTTACTTCACCCAGGATGGAGATATATAACTGGGTATCATCATCATATTGATAATACCTCATCCCATGGTGATGGATGATCTCACCCAGTGGCTTCATGTAGATGTTAAATAGGACAGGAGAGAGTACCGAATCCTGCGGCACCCCACAATAAAGGG
Organism: Candoia aspera; assembly: GCF_035149785.1. Taxonomy (NCBI): domain Eukaryota; kingdom Metazoa; phylum Chordata; class Lepidosauria; order Squamata; family Candoiidae; genus Candoia; species Candoia aspera. Next base: position 47,975,786 of record NC_086159.1, read on the forward strand.
GTCAGCCGGATCTGTCCTATCACCACCAATTGGGAACGGCCCTGGAGGAAGGAGGTGAACCAGCGCAAAACTACACCGCCCACCTCCAGCCCCCTGAGCCGCCCCAGAAGGATACCATGGTTGATGGTATCGAAAGCTGCTGAGAGGTCCAAGAGAGCCAGGATGGATGCACTCCCTCCATCCCGCTCCCTCCAGAGATCATCCATAAGTGCAACCAATGCGGTCTCCATCCCGTATCCTGGCCTGAAACCTGACTGAAAGGGGTCCAGATAATCCGTTTCCTCCAAAATTCTCCAGAGCTGCAATGCAACCGCTTTCCCAACCACCTTTCAAAAGAAAGGAAGGTGGGAGACAGGGCGAAAATTGCCCAGTATGGTAGGGTCCAAGGATGGCTTCTTGAGGAGCGGGTACACCAGCGCCTCCTTAAAGGCAGCCAGAAACACCCCCTCCCTCAAGGATGCATTAACCATCGCCTGGACCCAACCACAAGTCACTTCCCAGGCAGATTTTATCAGCCAGGAAGGGCATGGGTCAAGCTGACATGTGGTTGCATTCACAGTCCGGAGAATCCTGTCCACTTCCTCAGGCCCAACAGGATCAAACCGTTCCCAGATAACAGGGTAAGTACATTCCCCTGGCATCTCCCCAGACTCTGCTTCACGCTTAAGAGTCCAACTTAGAATGGATCTGAGCGATTTTATCCTGCAGATGCTGTGAATGCGGCATCCGAACGGCCCTGTAGGTGGTTCCCTGGATCTACCTGACCCAGAAGAGATCGAGGGATCTTGAACAGGGCCGTTGGACGGCATTCTGCGGATGCAATAAGAGCGGAGAAATATTCATGTTTCGCCGCTCTTACCGCCACAAGGTAGGCCTTAATAGCGGCTCTAGCTTGTGTTCGGTCAGATTCAGTCTTCGTCTTCCTCCAGTGATGCTCCAGACGTCTCTTAACCCTCTTCAAAACTCTCAACTCCTCCGTAAACCACAGGGAGTGAAGGGTCGAATGAGGCAAGAGAGGTCGCACAGGCACGATCCTGTCCAAGGCCCAGCCCTATTCCAGGCCATGACTAGGACCTCCACTGGACCGCGCTGCAGGCCCTCGGGAATAACCCCCAGCTCCCTCTGAAACTACTGGGTCCATCAGTCGCCGGGGGCGGACCAATCAAATGGGTCCAGCCTCCCTGCAGAGCAGGGTGGCACAATGTTAATTAAAAATGTTAATTAAAGCAACACTGATTCCTTTTCTATTCTAATATGGGTAATTGTATACTCTTAGGTTTTTGAGAAGTCTCCTCTGAAGGTGAAAAACTTTGGTATCTGGCTGCGCTATGATTCTCGTAGTGGAACTCACAATATGTACAGGGAATACAGGGACTTAACAACTGCTGGAGCTGTTACACAGTGCTGTAAGTAGAAGACGTCCAGAGTATAAGATCATCTTATACCACTATCATAAAGGAGAATGTGTGTTGCAGAATTATTCTTTAGTGTTGTTTTTATATAATGCTTCTATTATTTTGACTCTTGTAAATAAGTAGCTAATATATTAATCTGTCTTTTTACTGAGGTGATAGTAAATAGTAGGATGGGTTTTGTTTTTGTTTTTTTGTGCCTTCAAGTCAGTTTTGACTCCTAGCAACTGCCTGGACAAATACCAGCAGTTTTCTTGGCAAGATTTTGGAAGTGGTTTGCCATTGCCTCCTTCCTAGGGCTGAGACAGAGTGACTGGCCCAAACTTGCCCAGTTGGCTTTCGTGCTTAAGGCGCGACTAGAACTCATGGTCTCCTGGTTTCTAGCCATGACTACACCAAGCCGGCTCTCAAATAGTAGTAATACGGAGTGTTAAAATGGAATTGTTGAAAATACGTTATATATTGGAACTTGATTGACTCTTATGTATTTATGCAAAGATTTTAATTGTTTTCTGCTATAACCATAACTAGTATTGGATCAAAGTACATTCCAGTTGATATTGTGGCTAGCAATGCTTCCCATATTAAATGTAATTTTCTGCCTTGTAGGATAAAAAGGACTCTTGAGTGTTAACAAATACCAGTTAGAACAGGTTCCCAAACTTTCTTGGTTCAAGGTGCTGTTAGTGTCTCGCTAATCTTTTCATGGTGCCCCTAGATCAGAAGTGTGAACTACCCTAAGCTAGTAGTTCTCACAGTGTTCAACAGTGTCGAATATCGCTGTGTTTCCCTTGAAAATTTAAAATATGCCTCTGTGCCCCTGTAAATTCATTGTGCACAGTTTGGGAGCCACAGAGTAAGAAAAAGCCCTATTTAATTAGAACAAAAAAGCCTATCACCCAAACCTCATATCGTAGAATAGTTCTGTGTTAAATACTTTATAAATTAAACTGTCAAATCACTTGACTATTTGAACTTAGCAAGAAAGAATATTTTTTTAATAATTAAATTATTGACCCCATATTTGCCAAACAAAATGATAATTGGCCTTGAATTCAGATACTTGGATGAGTACTTGTATTTTAGCCTTACTAGTTTTATCTGTCTGAAATGAGTGATTAGCCATATCTGTTGTACAGTCATTTTGTATAGTGCCCATTTGGATAGGTAAAGTTTTCCTTGAGTTATTTACTTTTGGCTAGCCCCCTGACAGTATTTCAAAATCCAAATTGTCCATCAACTCAAGAGCAATTGAGTGTATTGGCGAAGGCCTTTATTGGGACTAAACTGACAATTATTTCCAAATAAATAAAAAGTTCAAAAACAAATTTGGATGATATGCAAGAAATTTGGTATAGAGACTTGGAGTATCCTCCTGTATTACCCAATCAATGGCTTCAGGCTTGAATGCTAGGTATGTTTCTAGTGTCCTAAAAATTCATTCAGTTCAGCAAAACATTTTAATAGAGCCCAATTAGACCTCTCAATGCTTTAAAAAGGTTGCCCGTCTATGCTGGGGATGTAATAAATTTGAAGAAACTTCGTTACATAAGAAATGGATATGTCCACTTGTAATTCCTTCTCAGTTGTATATTAATGGTGAAGCACATTCTTGGATAGATGTTAGTGTTTTGTTAAACTAATATCCCAAAAATTTGTAATCTTTCAATCTGTGAAGAACTTTGGATATATTGGTGTTGGACTTGCTGCAGAAATGGTGAAGATGTAGTCATGGAAGAATACTTGTGCCCCAGACATTAAAAACTGATTTAACAAAATTTGTCAGCTGTCAGTCTTTGAATTAGCTTTGTACACAAGGAGAGGCAAGAATGGACAATATCATTCTCTGTGGTCTAGGTTTAATTCATTGTTTAAAAATTGAATGTTTCATTTGAAGAAAGTTATATAATTGAATAGCTTGATATATATGTATATATTCTTTAAATGGTCTTTTAAAATATATGTATTTAGAATTAAGTGTGGGGGGTTTTTTTGTTTTTTTTTAGTTGCTCATTTTTTAATGTCTTCTTAAGAGTTTGGGGTTTTTTTTGTCTTTTTCCCTCCCAGGTTTCTTGAGTAATAGGTTTCTTTTTAAAGGTGTATAGTATTTTATACAATAACAATATGGTTATATTGGTAATTAGTTTATATATATATATATTACACATTACACATTAATAACTAATGCTTTTTAAAAAAACGTGAAATATAAAGTTTGTAAAAAAAAAAATTAAAAACTCAAAAGTTTGGAGATCCATACACTTCCTTGTAAAAGCAGTTAAATTTGGATATCTTAAGGTAGGCATATCAAAGATTATATCACTAAACATAATTTAAGCCTTCCCAAATAAATTCAACTCTATATCTGATTAAGTTGAATTCCCCGATAAATATGTTTGTTGCATATTTAGCTTCCCTTAAACTCTGCAATACAAGTCCACCTGATTTGAAAAGAAGTAGAAATAACATGTCATGCCATACGTTTTATTTTTAAAATTCTAAACATTCTTATGTTCTGGATACAAATGATTGAATGTAGCTATTATTAATATTTTTCATTTCCAGAATCTGTTGATTCTTTTCTAAGCTTTCTCAGCTTATACAGTAGACCCACAAATAATTACTGGTTTTGAAATTTTAATTGCATACAAACCCAAAGAACATTGTTTGTAATAAAATGTTCTTGTCATGTGTGCAGATATTAAATATATCTTGTCGCCTTTCAAGAGCTGAAGTGTTTTTGAAAGTGAAATTGAAGATTGTACAATAAATACTGTTCTTATATGGAGATTGGTATAAGAGTATTTAGATCAAAGCTGAATACATCTCAATTCTTTTATTAAAATGTTGTATAATTCCACTGATGAATTGCAGATCGTGATATGGGAGCACGTCATAGAGCCCGTGCTCATTCTATTCAGATCATGAAGGTTGAAGAGATTGCTGCTAGCAAATGCCGCAGACCTGCTGTCAAACAGTTCCATGTAAGTAGAGCAAATTTAAATGTCTATGTTTATATGTATTAAAATATGCTTTTTTGTTTATTTTTTTAATCAAGCTGTGTAATTTGGAAAATTTTCTCTGAGCCCTGTAACTTTCTATGAAACTGTTTATAATTCTGGTCAGTGACTATAAGAAGATTGATTGATTGGATACATATGTATTGAGAATCCTCCTTTAGTTTGGAGTCACAGACATATTCTATTCAGGGAGCTACAAAACAATTGGGTCACTGTCTCTCAGCCCAACCTACTCCAGTTTATTGGGAAAAAGCTGAAGAATGTATGTACACCAATTTGAATTCCTAGAGGAAAAGTGAGGTATAAACCTAACAAATACATATATTCAATACTAACAGTTTATACAATTCTATTTATTACAATTCTAATACGTAGTATTTTATTTTCTAAAAACAGCAAAATAGTTTTCCAAAATGATCCTGTTTCGTACCATTAAGCAAGTGTTATACTTGCTAAAAAAAAATAGTCACTTGCCTTATTCTTTTAAAGAGCTTGTTTGAGTCCATCCTGTATTTTGTGTAGATTAATTTCTCTGTACTTACATTAGAAATCTTAAAGGATATGTGCTAATGCAGTAGGAAGTATCTTTTTTTAAATCTTCTGAATAGTACCCAAACTGATGAAATTTTATCTGGGCTTCTAATAAAATTTAACCTCTTTTTACAGGATTCTAAAATTAAGTTCCCTCTGCCACACAGAGTGCTGCGCCGTCAGCATAAGCCACGCTTCACTACCAAGAGACCAAATACATTCTTCTAAATGTAGGCTTGATTGATATATTCCATATATCAATAAAGTTTTTTGAACATTTGATTGTGTGTTTTAAAGCATATTTATTTTATTAAATTTATATGGCTCTCCATCTCATCAAAGAGACTCTGAATGGCTAACAGCAGTTAAAACCAACAATGAACACATAACTAGCAGTCAAGATAAACAGACATCAACACAACCACTTTACAAGCTCTACAATCCTTCAGGGCCTTGCATAGGCCAAGGGGGCCTGGGCCAATCTGATTTTCAGGGGATGATGTTCCACAGAGCAGGTGCCACAACACAAAAGGCTCTCTTCCTGGAACCTGCCAGATGACACTCTAATTGACAAAATCCATAGCATGCCTTTCTTGCCAGATTTGATGGGACAGGTGGACACAATCAGGTAGAGGTGATCCTGGCTTTGCAAATAAAATGCTACATCAAAAATTGAACCTTCTAATACATCATCTCAGAACGTGATATATTCTGTTCCCAGCGCTACTGTACTCTTAATTGTACAGAAGACTGATGTGCTGAGACTTTTAGATTTTGCACAAATGCTCATGAGGTATATTTACATCAACCACTTTCCTTCCTTTGCAATTTCAACTTCCTTTTTATAAAAAGCAAAACTTCATTTCTATCTGGCAGTATCCTAGATAAATAAAGATGCAGAGAACTTAATAGCAATGTTCGGTTGAAAAGTACATTCTTCTCGAAAGAGGGAAAAAAGCCACTACATTATTAGAATTCTGGAAGAATGCGCCTCAATACAGAAATACAATTTTAAGACTTGGAAGGTACATCAGAGATCGTGTAATGCACCCTGTTTAGGGGAAAAATCCACTATTACAGCATTGCAATTCTTTGTGTTCTGACAACACCTTTACACACTGAAAGCAGATCAGGTAAAGCCAGAATAGTCACTTTCTTGTCACTTTTCTTTCAGGCATAGTTTTACTTCAGTCCTGCTTGTCCTGGAAATAAGTCGTCCTGCTTTCATTCCCAGAGAATGTCTAGAATACATGAAAATTGTGTATAATAATGTAGCCAAACTGAATAAGATGGGGAAGAAGAGCCATCAGTCTTACCCAAACTTGATGCCCTTCTGTTGCATCTCGTTAACCAGACCTCTGATGATGCCCTCCTCTGGAATTTCCTGGCTTTTCGATTATCTAAAAAGTTTCCTTTGCTTTTCGCAGTGCTTCCATAGTAAGTGCTAACCCCAAGTTAAGAAGCTCAGCTCTGTGACCTTAAATTAGTTGGTTAGTACCCTCTTTTGTAGCTGTCTGAAATTGACAAGACTTTAATCAGTTACACCCAGAAGGCTTTTGCCTCCTAAGCAGTTCTAGCACATTTTGTAGGCCTAAGCACTGTACTCTTTTTTGCTAATTTTTGTCACAGATGCCAGGAAAGTTAAACAATTAGCATGTCCTCTTTTCCCTCTCATTTGACCTCCTTTCCAATTGTCCCTGTCCTCTTTTGCCTGTTCAGATATCTGGTAGCCCTCATTGCATCGGGCTGCACAATCCTTATCACCCAAACTGGCCATGATTGAACGCATCGGGACAACACTAATTCGTGGAATTCTATACACGCTTTCTGTGACCCCACTTTCTTTTCTATGGGCTTTGTCAGACTAAATGGAAAAAGAGCTGCAAATACAATTTGCTCTTTATTTTTTCATACTTTTTATTCTGACTCGGGTTTATTGCCAATTGCATTGATTCCTTGATAAAATCGGTGTCCAAAATAAATACTGTGTGTGTGTGTATATATATAAATAAAAAATACATATAAACCTTCGCTGTTCCCCCAGCTATGCCACATTAACTGAACTCCACCCACACCAAGGGCGAATAACTAAACTGATCGGTTACCTCGACGGCCACCCCATTGCCACACCCTTCCCGTCCCTGATAGATCACGTGGGGCTGACCCTTTCAAAACCGCCTCTCCGGAATGGCTCCTGAAAGGGAAGGGGCGGAGCTTACGCATGTTATGGCCTTACCTCCCGCTCACGTGATTGTCGTTCCTGTGGCTCTGGGGGCGAAGAACGGCGAGCGGAGGTGGCGGCGGGCGGCGAATGGGGGAGCCGATGCCTGTGGGAGCGCCAGTGCCGGTGGAGCAGGCAGTGCTGGAGACATTTTTCTCTCATTTGGGCATTTTCTCCTACGACAAGGCCAAGGACAATGTGGAGAAGGAGCGCGAAGCCAACAAGAACGCCGGAAGCAGCTGGCTTTCGCTCCTGGCGGGGCTGGCCCATCTGGCGGCGGCTGAAAAAGCCTACCATAGCATGACCTTCCTGGGCCAGAAGCTAGGTATCAAAACCTCCGGCTGCCGCTGCTGGACGCTGCAGTCCACCTTTCCCCCTCCCTTCCCCGTTCTGCTTTGGGGGCGCTTCCCTGGGAAGGAGTCATGAGTCATGGGCATGTCAGCCCTTGCGGGGCTAGAGGAAGACGGCGGAGGGCTGGGGGAAGTTGGTTAAGTCCGGGGAAGAAGCCTTTTCTTCATCTACGAAGCATCTGCTGAACCCCGTTCAAGGCTTGCCAACAGCCAGTGCTCAGGAGGCTTGAATCCCGACTTTTCTTACAGATCCAGTTCAGTTTTCCAAATCTGTGCATTCCTGAACACGTATCCGAAGCACCATCGCTCCCTTCAGAATGACTTCCGCACACCTATCTCTCTTCATTCTCCTCTACCTCTGTAGCCAATACAACCTCAAATATATTTAAGATGTTAAATACATCTTAAATACAATACAATATTTAAGTAAATACAATATTTAAGATGTGCCTCACTGTCTTTGGTACTTTTGCTTACGGTGCAGATGTGTTACTTGTGGACAGAATGTACAGATTACATAGAAAAGTCAATGTTGGCTTGAGACATGGAACAGAAACAGTATCCCCCCCAGTCCCGGTTAACCATGTGTCTTCCATGTAGAATAATATTTGGGGAGAGATGTTACAGTTTTAGAGAAATCTAATAGGCAACATTTTGGGCAGTGAATTTAAATTTTGTCAAATTTAAGTTTAGCTGAGCAAAAATGACAGCTTTAAGTGAGTAGCAAATAATAGGTCTGATATGTGATGAAATGTAGTAAGAACAGGTTGCCTACTAATGTAATGCAAATTTTATTCATATTTTTAAGGCTAAGTAGCACCTGAAAACTAGATGTGTTGTTATTATCAAAAGGCTTTGTTCTGGAAATGCTTATATATTTTATTGCTTTGTATGTGTAGCATGGATGATTATTTTTTTTAAATCTTATGGCATAGCAGTTCAGTGTTCATGCTGCTTTTTCTTGCTGGGAAATCCCTGTGAGGTCCAGCAGCCAGATGTGTAGACTATTTAGCTGTTACAAGTCATGTTGCCCGGGGTGCACCATGAGGAGGCTAGCCTACATTGCACCGAGTTGGGCTGAGGAGAGGGACTGGCCTGAGGTCACCCAGCTGGCTTTCATGCGTAAGGCGGGACCAGAGTTCACAGGCTCCTGGTTTCCAGCCCAGAACCTTAACCACTAGACCAAACTGGCTCTCAGCATGGATGATAATTACCATTATCAAAATTTATAATATTGCCTAATATGCACTAAGGATTGCACAGGAATAGCAAAAGACATTGTTAAATGTTAATACTTCACATTGCTACTAAAAGCTCTAGACGGTTCAGCTTTCTGACCAAACAAAACATGAAAGAAACTTTGTAGAGCTGTACTGCAATGTGATCTGTACAGTCATGGCCATATGTATCAGAAGACCTTCATATAAATCCATCTCGAGGAAAGATGTTGCTTTTGTTACAAGTAGTCTTACAAGCAGATTTCTAAATATTATTGGAAACAAAGGCAGGATCATGGGAGATGTGGAGGAAGTCTTGATTAATAGATAAATCATGTTGATAAATCAATATAAGTTAATATTTTAACTGAATAGCTATTAAGGAATAATGAAAGCAGCTGTGCAAGTGTGCACTTGAATGTATAACTGATAATAAACCAAAGAAAATTTGCATGAATATTATTGTATTATGTTATTCTTTATAGTTCCATCCCTATCTTTGAGTAACACCTTATTCTTCAACAACGAATGATAGGTGGGCAGTCATTCTTCAGCCGCAAGGATTCTATACGAACTATCTATACATCTCTGCATAATGAACTGAAGAAGGTGGTAGCAACAGGTCGGAATGCAGTGGGAGGAACAGCTCCTCACCTAGAAGAACTACTTTCTCATCTTTCTGAACAGCTGTGTTTCTTTGTCCAGGCTCGGATGGAAATTGCTGACTTCTATGAAAAAATGTACAGCCTCAGTACCCAAAAGTATATAAATTCTGAGGAACTGATAAATGTCTTGGAATCCATCCTCAAAAGATACAGCTCAAGGTTAGTGTGTGTACATTGTATGCTGTGGCTGTCTTTGGGATGACTGGAAATCTGGAAGACCCTTGTCAATGTGGTGAAGTGGAAACAATACCTTCATGTTGAGCTCTTGGCGACTTCATCTACATTATCATTTTGGCAACAATAAGGAAGCTATTTCCTATGCTTCTGGGATGTTTTTAAGACTTCCCAGACTAGCCAACAGTGCTAAAATTGTCCAGTTGTCTACTATCTAAGCTCTCATTAGGACTCACCATACTTAGCTTTTGAGATCAGCCTGGACAAAACGAAAGCATGTTTTAAATTCCAAAAATTAAGACAGTGTTTAGCTCCCATTCTTGCAAAATAGGTAACATGTTCATAGTATCAAAAGAGTCTAGGCAATTAGTTTTTCAGTGTTCAATTATATATATTAAAATATTTAGAGTTACAATTCTATAGCAAATATATCACTGTTTTCATCTTTACATTTTTAACCAGAAAACCAGTAAATGTGTACACAGTTGCTTAAATGCAGAATATAATCAGACGATCAGCATAAAACTGAAATTCATGTAATATAATATAGGCCAAAATGTGGTTTTTATAGGCAAAAATGATTTTGAGGAATGGGGAAAAGAGGAAGAAAAAGTGATGTCATATAATTTAATTACATAACTGATGCTGACCTTAGGTCTTATCTCTTAGGCAATTGGAGTGTGCTCTGTTCTTAAGACTGTAGCTACACACATGAATGAGGTAGGATGGATAATGAGTGTTGGATGTGGTCTTTTGAGATTTGCCATCCAAGTAAATATAATAATATGTAGTACTTGAGATGTTGAGTCTCTGGTGCCAAGGGTATTCAATGCTGAGTTGGTATAAATTCAGTGAGTGGTATAAGAATGATCATTCAGCATACTTAATGCATGATTGTTGTAATAAATATAGAACTGCCTGGTAAATATTAAAATTTTGTTAGACATAGTGAAAAAAAGTGTTCATTAATTGCTTGCTTAGAAATAATATCAAGGAATGATAGCATTCCACTTTCACACTATAAAGAATAAATATTACTATATAATATTTATTATTTATAGTAAATATTACTATAAATAATAAATATTAAATATATATGATAAATAAAATAATAAATAGCTTGTTGAGATAATGTCTTCTATAAACTAAATTGTTTTCCCTTCTCTAGATTTCATCATCCAATCCTTAGTCCTCTGGAGGGTAGTTTCCAGTTAGAAACTGATGTGCTGATGCATCTTCTGAAGGCTCAGGCACAGATCTCTGAGTGGAAGTTCCTCCCATCCTTGGTCCACTTGCACAATGCTCACACAAAGCTGCAGTCCTGGGGACAGATTTTTGAGAAGCAGCGGGAAACGAAGAAACATCTCTTTGGTGGCCAGTCTCAGAAAGCTGTTCAACCTCCACACCTTTTCCTGTGGCTAATGAAGCTCAAAAATATTCTCCTTGCCAAATTTAGCTTTTACTTCCATGAGGCACTTAGTCGACAAACAACCCTATCTGAAATGAAGGCTTTGACTGCAAAAGCTAATCCAGATTACTTTGGGAAAATCTCCAGCTTCATCAGGAAATACGATGCTGTTAATGTTTCATTAATCTTTGACAATCGTGGCTCAGAGAGCTTTCAGGGACATGGTTATCATCACCCCCAGTCCTATAGGGAAGCCCCAAAGGGTGTAGACCAATATCCAGCAGTGGTATCTCTGCCCAGTGACAGGCCTGTCATGCACTGGCCTAACGTCATTATGATCATGACTGACAGAGCTTCTGAACTGAATACTTTGGAAAAGGTGGTCCATTTCTACGATGACAAAGTTCAGAGCACGTACTTCTTAACCCGACCTGAACCTCATTTTACCATTGTGGTTATTTTTGAATCCAAAAAGTCTGAGAGAGACTCTCATTTTATCTCTTTCCTCAATGAAACTTCCTATTCTCTTAAGAACTCTAAAGCTTTTGCAAGCCTGAAACCTGGATCCAAAGGATAAGAGTACTAAGTAAGACAACGAGTTCCAGGCTTACAGCAATATGCATTTGTGTATGTTGTCATTATTTTAAGAAGTATTTTAAGAAGTATTTAATGATGAAAATTAATATTTAATAAGCATTTTTGGAATGGAAAATCAGAATTATGTAAAATTGAATGGGAACATGATAATTACACAAATGTGCACTAAAATTAATCAGTATGGGTGTTTTGATCAACTTCTGTCTCATTTTTTTTAAGTCTGTGACACTTCATTCTCCTTGCCTAAATGGAATATATGCACTTTATCTTTTGTTATTTTTTTGTTTAGCATCTGCTGAAGATCTGGTTGTAGATTTCAACCCAAAGCCCATGTCTTCTCTTAAGGTATTTTTCAGTCATATTCACTGGAAAGTGTTAGAACTTTGAAAAAAATAATTGCAATAAATTAAGTGCATTGTAGAATAAAGAATTTTAATTTTACATTACTACCGCAGCTTTAAAATGGTTGTACAAGCTTGGTCTGGCATTCTGTCTTTCTAACATGATCCCAGTCCTGAAGGTTGTTATTCTGGAATTCCTTATATTTACTTATTATGTAAGAAAAGAAGGGACTGTTTTGTGTATTTTAAAGCTACAGCATTACTGTTGGGAAGCAGTAGCTTTCACTTCTAAAACTAAGTATTGAGGATTAGCAAGCAGTATTCCTCATTAAATTAATGACATTCTTTATTAAATTTTAATTAAAAATTAAAAAGGAAAAATAGAAGCATAAGGATATGGAAAACAAGACAGAATGAACTATATTATGGAAATCTGGTAAAATGACCATCAGGACAAAAATTAGAAATCAGAATTAATATTTAAAATGCTAAGTGCTGATTAAAATAATGCTATGTTGGCTCTGGATGATTTTATTTCAGATTAATAAGATAAATTATGTATGAAAACATTTTGGTTAAGCAGTTTGGTTAACAGTTCTTTGTATAGGCAGGCAAATAAATCAGCTCTTCTGTTGTCTGTAGTTTTCCATTTCATTCAAAGTACAATTAGCAGCTTCAAAACAAGCTTGGATATTAAGCCATTGGATTGGGTTAGAATCTTGGTTTATTTAAGCTGCTCTTTTTTATACAATGTGGAAAACAAAATAATAGAAGACTTTCTGATTTGTTTGCCAGTTCATATAAAGAGCTAATGTGCAGTTGAAAGAATCATATCCTAGCTAATTAAACTAAGGCATGATTGTTTAAATGAAACTATTTCCAATACTTCAGCTGCATTTCACTGATAATTGGCAACCACTGTTTTGAGGGGAGGAATGATAAAATGTACATCATGACATTGCAAGTTGAATTACTGTGTGCCTCACACTGTACTTGTGTGTGATGTTGTAATGCAAATATGAAATGGCAGAGTTTGCATCATGTCATCATGCATATTTTGGCATCATTGTGGCTAGCTGTGGATACCTGCAGGCGACATAATAATTCTGTTGCATGAAACCAGAGATCTGTAATCCTGTTCCTACCTAGATTTTCTGGGAAGCTCACAAACAAAATGTGAAAGTGTCCATTTTTGTTCATTATTTGCAAAGCATTACTAGGATGCAGAGTACCTGAAAACATTTATTTTTATATTTATACTACTACACTGCTTCAGTCCAATTGGATTCTAGATAGTTTGTAGTGTATATAATAAAATACAATAATGCAGAAAATAAAATAACATGTCAGTACTATAGAGCCAAGTCTACATTGGCAGCTTGGGAATGACTCCTGAAATGCTCTCTGGAAAAGCCAGGTCTTTACAAATTCCTGGAAGGCTATAAGGGTGGGAGCCATCGTCACCTTGAAAGGTGAAGATAAGCTCTTCCATTGGAGGGGAGCCCCTACAGAGAATGCCTACCATTGGGCCTCTTCCCATCAGTCCACCTGGTAGGTGGGGATGATGAACAGGCATTCTCTGACTGGATGAGGTAGGTAGTATTTATCAGGTGCTGTAGTTTGTTAGATACTCAAAACCCAAGCCATTAAGGATTTTACTGGTCATGCAACTCCCACCACAACTGTGTAGCTTGTAAGCAAGCACGCAGGCTTCTGCATTTTGTACCTTTCTGATATTTTTGGGTGGTATTCAAGGTAAGCCCTATGTAAAGCGAATTACTGTAATGAAATATTTTGCTTCTACCTGGTGCTAAACACCAAATGTTTCAGTTGTTTCATTTCTTTTATTTATTTTTTGAATCCACTAAGTGCTTGCCAGTCATCAGATGAGCATAAAGCAGCTATCTGCAATGGAAGCCGGGACTGATGAATGTCAGCTAGGAAGTATGGATGAACATGCTTCTTTTAATCTAACTTTAGACCCAATACAGAGGAAAAGAATGAGAATGTCTACATAATCTTTGTTTCTGAAACTTCATGTGTCTTCATCCCCTTGATATTAGAGTATTGTGGATTTAATATTGGGTGTTGTCAATAGGACAAGGACAATACACGTGTAGAGTTCCACATGCTGCTTTTGAAAATACACAGAAGTAAAACGGCTGCCCTGCTTTGTCTTGGTGCAGCAAACAATGATTTGTTTTGGAAGTGATAGCATTTCTTCTAAGTTTATTTTGAAAATAGATAGATTTCGGGAAGAGATAAATTGCCATTGCCTGAGACAACATTTGTACGCAAGTATCTTCTCACTTATTTTCCAAGTGTAGTATTTTAGATGTGAGGAAGAGGGTATTCTAGCCCTCATTTGCTCAGAGGAATAGTTGATTGTAAACAGTTAAAACTTTATTTAAAAATAATGTTGCATGAACAGATAATATGGGATACAGTTTGCCTCTGGAATGAGGTTCCCCCTGAGATGTGAACAGACCCCACCCTGCTGGTGTTTCAAAGGAACCTGAAGACCTGACCCAGGCCTTTCATGGGCATGATTGAAACCTCCTTTTAATCTAGGTTGTTTTGTTTTGTTTCTACCCAGTTTGTTGTTCTGTCATCTCTACCCTTCTTTTGTTTCTTGTCATTTTCTTGTCCTGTTTTACATGCTTTAAATCATTTGTAAACTGCCCAGAGTTGCTAGGAGTCAGGCAGCATATACATTTAATAAATAATAATAGTGTCAATCCATACAATCCTTTCTTAATCCAATCTGATCACAAGTTATTTCTCTCTGGATCACCTTAAATGCTTTCTCTTTTAAACAGGCACCATCACCTTAATAGAAAATCAATTCTGAACCCATGCAGATGTTTTACAAAAAATGTACCTGAGTGTTGCTCCACTGCTGTGTCCTTTTAATGCCTCTCTTCCCCTGGTGGGTTTCCTAGGTTCCTCCTTGATACCACTGCCTTCCTCGTTATTTAATTTTCCTCTTTCAATTTTAGTTTCACGTGCCTAGTTAGAAGGTAAGCACTATTCTTCTGCTTCCAGGAGTTGGCACAAAAGTTCTGAGCCCAGGAGGGAAAAGAAGGCAAATCTCTGTGCTAGTTGCTCAAAATAAATAATAATTGGGAAGGTCAGGGGACCTTAGTGGATCTTAGCACCATGTCCAATATTGTAAATATGACCTTGAGAATTATATTGCTGAGTACAGCAAAGGATGGATGGATTGGTGCAATTAAGAAGAAGTGTCTAAATTGTTCCTTGGTGTTTTGAAGTTTATCATGATAACTGCCGTTCCAGACATCCCCTTAGGTCTGAAATCACACTAGCCAACATTTAGTAATAGTTGTACACTATCTTATCCATCATGATGATTGGAAGTAGTTTATTACTATTTTCACCCCAAAGATCCATGTAATATATATGTTCTGGTGCTGGGGAAAAGCCAACATACATTTTTTAAAGAAAAATGAATTAAGACAGGACATTTATATGGGGGGAAGCATTAATTATGTCATGAGCTCTTGCAATTTCTAGGGTGCTGGTACCACAATCCACACAGTAAATTGCAGCATCCTTCTTATTTGACAAATTAATTGCATTTCCTTAGTGTGGCTACATATTGCAACCAGGTACTTCAGACTTGTATGACAAATCTCTTATCAACTATACTGCATTTATTGCTTGAACAGTTGTCTAGAACACCCCTTCAGGATCTGAATAATTGTCTGCAGCTATGTAACCACGAGCATGTCAGATTTAAGTGTTGTGATACACTTTTTTTAATTTTAACTTTTATTAAAATAAAATTGAAAGATTATGTAACATTCCAAGGACAAACATTAAAAAGAAAGCAATAAACAAGGAAGCTTAACAGAATAATCTGAACACTTTTAAATGCCGTTTTAGAAGATTGTCTTAAAAAAATGTGGACCTTCTGGTCATGCACAATATGTACTATACCAAAATAGACAATTATTATTTTCTTCCCTGTCTGCAGCTGTGGCTATTTTGCTGGTGGTTGACAGTAACAACACATGCTGTCAAAATCCACAAAAATTAATGCTTGCTTTGGGTTGATATCAGTTTATTCTTTTAAGAAATTGCTGTCTGTCAAAATTGGTTTCAAAACAATTATTGAAAGTACAGAATTTGTTTTTCCCTTTGTTTTTTAGGGCAGGTTTGGTTTGAATGACTGCTGATAATTTATCCATCTTTATGCTGACAAAAATTTGTATTTAAGGATGTGCAAAACTCACAGATTTGGGAATAAAACATTCTGGGGAACTCTGAAAAGTACTGTTTCCCCTCCAGACCATGTAAATCTTCTCTGGACCATTCTCTAGGGGCAGCTCAGTGTCCAAACTGCCCTCAGAACAGCATGATCCAGAGGAGTTTCACATGACCAGGAGAAAGAACAGAACATTTCAGAGTTTCTTTCTTTAAATTTGTTATAGCTGCCTAACTTGGATGGATGCTGGGTGGCATACAAAGCCATAGAAATTCATAAAAACAGATAAACCATGAAACCACACAGATAGCCCAGACTAAAACGATCTAAAAGTGACCTAAATGAAAACAAGCCCCCTTCCGCATATAACAATGCATTAACCCCAGGCCTGGGACCAAAGCTAAGGTTTAGGGGTTTTCCAGAACCCCAGGAGAGAGGGTGCTGTCCTTGCCTCGGGGATGCTGTTCCAGAGGGTGGAGGAGCCACAGAGAAGGCATGCTTCCTCAGTCCCACAAGATGACAACATTTAATAGAGGGGACCTGGAGTACACCCACAAGGAAAATAGCAGGTATTCAAGAATTACTTTTTCCTAGCCTTATATTGGTGTATTGTTGTTGTTGTTGTTTATTCGTTTAGTCGCTTCCGACTCTTCGTGACTTCATGGACCAGCCCACGCCAGAGCTTCCTGTCGGTCGTCAACACCCCCAGCTCCCCCAGGGACGAGTCTGTCACCTCTAGAATATCATCCATCCATCTTGCCCTTGGTCGGCCCCTCTTCCTTTTGCCTTCCACTCTCCCCAGCATCAGCATCTTCTCCAGGGTGTCCTGTCTTCTCATTATGTGGCCAAAGTATTTCAGTTTTGCCTTTAATATCATTCCCTCAAGTGAGCAGTCTGGCTTTATTGCCTGGAGGATGGACTGGTTTGATCTTCTTGCAGTCCAAGGCACTCTCAGAATTTTCCTCCAACACCACAGTTCAAAAGCATCGATCTTCCTTCGCTCAGCCTTCCTTATGGTCCAGCTCTCACAGCCATATGTTACTACAGGGAACACCATTGCTTTAACTATGCGGGCCTTTGTTGTCAGTGTGATGTCTCTGCTCTTAACTATTTTATCGAGATTTGTCATTGCTCTTCTCCCAAGGATTAAGCGTCTTCTGATTTCCTGACTGCAGTCAGCATCTGCAGTAATCTTTGCACCTAGGAATACAAAGTCTTTCACTGCTTCTACATTTTCTCCCTCTATTTGCCAGTTATCAATCAAGCTGGTTGCCATAATCTTGGTTTTCTTGAGGTTTAGCTGCAAGCCAGCTTTTGCACTTTCTTCTTTCACCTTCATCATAAGGCTCCTCAGTTCCTCTTCACTTTCAGCCATCAAAGTGGTATCATCTGCATATCTGAGATTGTTAATGTTTCTTCCAGAGATTTTAACTCCAGCCTTGGATTCCTCAAGGCCAGCTTGTCGCATGATGTGTTCTGCATACAAGTTGAATAGGTAGGGTGAGAGGATACAGCCCTGCCGTACTCCTTTCCCAATCTTAAACCAGTCCGTTGTTCCGTGGTCTGTTCTTACTGTTGCTACTTGGTCGTTATACAGATTCTTCAGGAGGCATACAAGATGACTTGGTATCCCCATACCGCTAAGAACTTGCCACAATTTGTTATGGTCCACACAGTCAAAGGCTTTAGAATAGTCAATAAAACAGAAATAGATGTTTTTCTGAAACTCCCTGGCTTTTTCCATTATCCAGCGGATATTGGCAATTTGGTCTCTAGTTCCTCTGCCTTTTCTAAACCCAGATTGTACATCTGGCAATTCTCGCTCCATGAATTGCTGAAGTCTACCTTGCAGGATCTTGAGCATTACCTTACTGGCATGTGAAATGAGTGCCACTGTTCGATAGTTTGAACATTCTTTAGTGTTTCCCTTTTTTGGTATGGGGATATAAATTTATTTTTTCCAATCTGATGGCCATTCTTGTGTTTTCCAAATTTGCTGGCATATAGCATGCATAACCTTGACAGCATCATCTTGCAAGATTTTGAACAGTTCAGCTGGGATGCCGTCGTCTCCTGCTGCCTTGCTATTAGCAATGCTTCTTAAGGCCCACTCAACCTCACTCTTCAGGATGTCTGGCTCTAGCTCACTGACCACACCGTCAAAGCTATCCCCGATATTGTTATCCTTCCTATACAGGTCTTCTGTATATTCTTGCCACCTTTTCTTGATCTCTTCTTCTTCTGTTAGGTCCTTGCCATCTTTGTTTTTGATCATACCCATTTTGGCCTGGAATTTACCTCCAATGTTTCTAATTTTCTGGAAGAGGTCTCTTGTCCTTCCTATTCTATTGTCTTCTTCCACTTCCGCGCATTGCTTGTTTAAAAATAATTCCTTATCTCTTCTGGCTAATCTCTGGAATTTTGCATTTAATTGGGCATATCTCCCCCTATCACTGTTGCCTTTTGCTTTCCTTCTTTCTTGGGCTACTTCTAGTGTCTCAGCAGACAGCCATTTTGCCTTCTTGGTTTTCTCTTTCTTTGGGATGTATTTTGTTGCCGCCTCCTGAACAATGCTGCCAACTTCTGTCCAGAGTTCTTCTGGGACCCTATCTACTAAGTCCAGACCCTTAAATCGATTCCTCACCTCCACTGCATATTCGTTAGGAATATTAGTGAGCTCATATCTAGCTGATCTGTGGGTCTTCCCTAATCTCTTTAGTCTGATCCTAAATTGTGCAAGAAGAAGTTCGTGATCTGAACTACAGTCAGCTCCAGGCCTTGTTTTTACCGACTGTACAGATGTCCGCCACCTTTGGCTGCAAAGGATGTAATCAATCTGATTTCGGTGTTGTCCATCTGGTGAAGTCCATGTATAAAGCCGTCTCTTAGGTTGTTGGAAGAGAGTGTTTGTTATGCAGAGTGAGTTGTCTTGGCAAAATTCTATCAGCCTATGTCCTGCTTCGTTTTGTTCTCCCAGGCCATACTTACCTGTAATTCGAGGTGTCATTTGACTGCCCACCTTAGCATTCCAGTCTCCTGTGATGAAAATAACATCTCTTTTAGGCGTGTTGTCCAGTAGGTGCTGCAGATCCTCATAGAACTGCTCTACTTCAGCTTCTTCAGCATCTGTGGTTGGGGCGTATATTTGGATCACTGTGATGTTAGATGGCTTGCCCTGAATTCGAATTGAGATCATTCTGTCGTTTTTTGGGTTGTATCCAAGCACTGCTTTAGCCACTTTACTTCATATTAATTATGAAGGCTACTCCATTTCTTCTGTGGTCCTCTTGTCCGCAGTAGTAGATCTGGTGGTCATTTGATGTGAAGTGGCCCATTCCAGTCCATTTCAGTTCACTGACGCCTAGAATGTCTATCTTTAATCTTGTCATCTCACCAATAACCACATCCAATTTGCCCTGGCTCATAGATCTTACATTCCAGGTTCCGATGGTGTGTTGATCCTTAGAACATCGGATTCGCCGTTCACCACCAGCACCGTCGGCCGCTAGCCGTCCTTTCGGCTTTGAGCTAGCTGCGTCATCACGTCTGGGGCTAGTTGAGCTCATCCTCTGTTCCTCCCCAGTAGCATTTTGACCATCTTCCAACCTGGGGGTCTCATCTTCCGATGGTATACCGACATATCTCTGGTTGTACTGATCCATTTAGTTTTCACGGCAAGAATACTGGGGTGGGTTGCCATTACCTTCCCCAGGGATCGCATTTGGTCTGACCTCTCTGTCATGACCTTCCCGTCTTGGGTGGCCCTTCACGGTTTAGCTCATGGCATCATTGAGGTGCTCAAGCTCCAGCACCACGACAAGGTAACGATCCTTTGCTGAAGATATTGGTGTATTGGATTACAGTATTCCAGAATGGAGTCCTTACTTACATTGTACTGTCTTTGCCATTTTAAAGCCCATTCACCCAGTTTAGAGAGATTGTTTCACATTCACAATCCCTTCTTGGTTTGATAACCAGGAAGAGTTTGGAATCATCAGCAAACATGGCTAGTTCACTGCTCAGTGCTAACTGCACTTCATTTATATACAAGTGAAAAAGCATTGGTACCAAAATCCATCCCTGTGGAACTCACTCCAGATATTTCACCACCGAGAATTGCCCATTAATTTCTATAATAAATGAGGTGCTATCTCACCTCTGGAATGAACTTGCCTTCAGCAACACAAGCAGTGGTACAAATGCTGAAGTATTTCGAGCATTTTTTAAACCCAACTTTTATATTGGCAATTCCCAGCCCACCCCTATTCCCATGCCTATTTTAAATGGATTGTTCTGCCTGTTTTTGTTATTGTAAATTGCTTTAGAACCATTGGTAATGAAAAATGGTATAAAATATTTGTAATTGTTAATAAAACAAGGCAATGAATAATTATGGATAAGCCTGGTAGAAATTTGGAGTAATATTTCAGCAGTACTACCTATAAGAAATAGCTGTGTGTGGATATGCAATAACCTCTAGTCTAGTATGCCAAGTCTAGGTTTAACATTTTAAGGGTAGTTTATCCACAGTTCTGGCAACCTTTGTGACTTACCTATTCATGGCTTACATCAAGATGAACTGGAATTTTAAAAAGTTTCTTCAGTTTAAATTTGGGCAGGGACAGTTCTAGTCTTTTGGCAGCTGCTTGCGCACTTCAGAAGTATTAGGTCTGATGCTGCACCACCTTCACATGTTGGCTGCCTGCTTAACTTGTGTACTCATGTAAATAAACAACAAACCCTCAAGTAGAGAATCTGACACTGTAAAGCTACTCCAAAACTTCCATTTAGGAGATGTTGGAGCACAAAACACAAATGTGTTGCAACTGTGACAAGCAGCTCTTACTGAACAAGGAGAAAGGGTTTAGAGGGCATCCAAGGGGGAAAGAAAAAGACATCATTCAACAAAAACATACTCTGACAGAACTATCCTTATTTATTATAAAGTTACACTATGAGAAACAATTTTGAAGGTATATGGTACATGCCAAAATGTACAGTACTATACATCAAAGTGCATTGTCACAACAGCTTAACAGTATGTTTTCTTTTTCTTCTTTCAGGACTGTGCAATTGTAACTCCTTTTTTCCAGAATGGAAGTAACATCATGGGAATGCAGCAGGACAAAAGCAACAGAACATGGAAATGGAAATGCAACAGTACAAGAAGCTAAGCCAAAGCAGCTTCTCTAAAAATGTAAAGGCACTTTCACATGTACATACTTACAGATGTACATTGACACAATTAGGTAACAGTCAACAAGCAGGAGCTACCAGCACTGCAATCTATCTAACTGACAGTCAAGGACAATACTGACTTGATTAGTATAAGGCATTTAGCCTTCACTATGCCTGTAGTTGTATCCATGTTTCCTTTTACATATCACTCACTATACTTGAAGTAGCTACAACATACCATCAAACTACACACATTTTAACTCAAGTGAATGCTCTAACTAGAAGCATTCACTAAACTCACTGTTCCTAATATTTTTCTTCACTAAACAATTTCTAATATAAGCAGTATGGAGGCCAGTACAATTATGTTCAGACATACATAATTTCCCTATGCACTTTCAAGATACAGGCACCCACCTTAGTTACGCCATATGGCCTCTTAATAACAACAATCACTAGGCTAGAATGCACTTAAAAGAAAGCTGACATTTTCAAGTTTGTCCCACAGATCTCAGATTTGGTTTAGTTAAGCAAACAATTCCCAACCTTACACGGGTCACTGCTATGTTTCACAAGTTTAGTATTAGCTGAAGCCTCATTACTGATCGTATGGCCTTAGTTAAGTTTCTAGGGTGAAGATATGTCATAGTTCATTTTGGTGACACCACTGGAAATTATGACATTTTCTATTGTTTCAGTCCATTGAGGCAAACAAAATAATTCAGCATACCATATCTGAAAATCCCTAAGTGGATTCTTTACTTCACATTAATGAATATCATTAATTTCTAATTTTGTTTGCTAAATAGCTATTAACTGCATCATCCAGGGCACACAAAAATTGGTCCCAAAAAATTAGGCCTGCAAGCTTTACAAAATATAATACTTAACAGTTTTTCTTTAGATCAGAAATAACTATTGAGCAGCTGATTGACAATACATTGGGAAAGAGCAACTTTTGTGAACTTCTTCACTGGACATAATCTCTTTAAGTTTTAGTATTCATGATCACTTAACAAAATGAGTCAACTTCACACAGTAGCAGGGAACAATGCCTTTCAAATGTTATACAGTAACAAGTCTTTTCACATGGCTGGTCTTCTACTTTTTAGAATTTCATATAGTGTAAGAAACCAGAGAAAAATACTCAACTGGAAGAACTATAAGCTTCTATTGTGACAAGAGCTATGTGAAAATAAGTATTTGGATTCAATTTTATATTTGTTGATGGATATAGACTGACTTTTCCCACACCCCACATTCCCCAGACTAAAATTTTAATTTTTTGTTAGATTATTTTTGATTAATAACAGACAATAAAGTCTCCTTTAGAGTGCAAAGGTAACCTATAAAACATTCAAAGAAATGACATGGCTTAGTGTCAGTTTGTGCAAGAGTTGTCAAGACAGGTCACATATAATAGAAAAGTTCCTAATGATGTAGCACTATGCAAGTTCAGAGCTTTCACTCACACATGAAAAAGGTACTGACGTAACTAGAAAAAAAGGAGTTCTGACATGTTTTATTCAGATTGTAGAACAGTAGAAAACTATGTTTTGTTCTGTGAGTAAACTCTTGCCTTAATTGAAGGAGCTATTCCAGTTGAAAAATAGATAATTCAATTTAAATAAACAAGCTAACAAAAAGAACACACTTCCTTGGTATGCACTGTGTTTCATAATCTTGAAGATACAGCAGCTTTAAACTATTAACAAGTTACTCATTTTCTTTGCAACTGTCCAGGAATGTTGTGCTACAGATCACTGGTTAACTAAAACTTTCTACCTGCACAATATCCAAACAAGTGGCTCATAGGAATGTAAACAGTTTTTGAGTTGAATTGGTAGCAAAGAGTGATGTGAAAGATTCAGTGGTAAATGTCTAGTTTTATTGCAGTGCAATAGGCCTGAGTGGTGGCATTAGAAACAATCCCACTGAATAGCTTTCCTCAATACATAGTCCTTTAACTACAGTATGTCAGAATACAACTCTTATCATTCCTGGTCAGCATGGTGAAGTTATCTGCTGGATACCAACCAGACGAAGACTGCAATTGTCATTCTGACCACAGGCTTTCACTGGTTTAGAAAACTGCTGTTTCCTAGAAGCAATTTAATTCCTCATATCCTGCCAGTGAGCTGCACTAAGACTGTCCTATGCATACTGAGTAGCTACCACAGAAGGCAGTGTCAAGGTGAGCGTCCTTTCTGCATTGACTTTGACAGGCTGCTTAGTAATGCTTAAGACGCACCCTCAGACCTTCTGAAAGATGAACTGGAACCAGGCAACAACACTAAAAATAAGCCCTATTTATTAACAAATTCATTTCAAATAACCACAATTCTTTGTGAAGTCTTAAAACTACAGTCATGATTAAATTAGTGGGAGGCTGGCAGTGACTTGTGGTGCTTTCATTAGAAAAGGTGCAGTGTGGAGGTTTCAAGTAAAAGTGTGTATCCCTGCTGCTTTAAAATGGCATACACAACACATGTGATTTTATGCCTTTCCATTGGATCATTAACTAACTAAATAGACTGGGTTTGTGCAATGTGCTAAACTATACTCCCCCAACCCAATCTAACCAAGCTCAGCATGTTGTACAAATGCACCCACTGGGTCTTTAACTGACTGTGTTAAGCATATATTGCAAATGAGGACACTGCTCCAGTTTAAAAATTGAACCCAACACCTATTAAATACCCATGTTAAAGTAGGTAGCTTGAGACTTTAACATTTAAAAAACAAGCCTCTCCTTTTCTAAATATAAACTAATAGTACACTGGAATTCAGACAACTATCACCGATCCATTCTTTCAGTAGCTCACTCCACACTTGGCTTCTTGTTTTTTACATCGTGCAAGACTTGTCAGCTGGGCCTTGGGAAGGAGAAGAGGGGCCTATGCTTGGGTTTGTTTTTGGAAGAACGACTGGCTTTGGTCTCAGTGCAGGTGGCTTCAGCTGCACCCCCATTCTTGGTGTTACCATGGGCTTGAAGGTACTCATAGTATCACTGGAAGAACTAGTGCTACGACGAATCTGAGGTTCAGCCCTTCTTAACGTGATGTTGTGAAGAGGGCTCAAGGATTCTGTTGAGCTGGTGCTGGTGGGAGGATTCTTCACTTGTTCCAAGGTATCAAGGACAACATCTGGAGCATGTTTTGCAGAACTCTGGCGTTCCAGTTCCCGGAGTTCATTTAGAGCCGTATTCATTGTTTCCTCAATATCCTATTAAGAGGAAGAAGCAAATTTGTTGACAATTACTACAGAAATAAGGAAATTCAAGCTTCGTAAATATTCCTTACATTTATATGAAGCAAAAGAGACACAGATAAATCCTGCATGTGCACTCTGAATAATCCACACAAACCACGTCCAAAATACAATCATTTAGTTTGTCTCTCTCATACACACACATACACAGAAGCCTACCAACACTCAATTCAAAAACAAACCAGCTTATAAAATCATATTTAAAATAAAAGAATGAGGGAGGGATTAAATTACTGAAACCCTGAGTAAAAGGGTTTTATGCTGCAATATTTTGTCACATGTCCCACTTGTTAATAAAAGGTTTCTATTTTTTTAATTTGGAAACTACCAATTTCAAAACAAATTGACGTATGAACTGCTTAATATTCTGTGTACTCTGGAGTTGTCCACTGTAAAATGTAGGTGCTCAGCAGTTGGATGAATGAAAAATCAAAATTAACGTAAGATTTCGTTCATTTACTTTCACTGTGAAAAAGAGGCATTATGGTTCTAAGTGCACAGTTAAAAGGCATGTATATATTTTGGTTTAATATGATGAGATGTGATCACTCAAACCCTCTGAAAGAAAGAAACGATCCCAAGTCATTTAAGTCGTACAACCTGAATTAGAAAACTGAAAAGCAAGGATAAAAGAATGATTGAGTAACATGAAGTAAAATGACAGGCATGAATGTTTTGAGGAAAAGCTTTGGAGTGATAATGATTTTGAAAGGAAAGAGAGCTGAAAGAAGAAGTAGGAAAGTCCACCCCAGACAGTGAGTTAAAAACCTTTAACTTGGGAAGACAGCAAACAAATTTTCATGGAAGACAAGGAAGAAGGATATATCTATTTCATTTTCTTTAAAACTGGCTTTGTAGATTAAACAGAAAGCGGGTTTAGTACTGTTTACTCACAGCAAGGTGCAAATACATGGAACAATACCAGGTGTTTCCTGCCTAGCTGAAATACAATACTGATGCTTTGATCAAACTTTGAGGACCTTTCCAGATAGAGCTTTATCTTTAATGTTCTGTTTGGGAGCTTCCTTTATGCTTGTGCAAGATGAGAATGGGGGCAGTCTTTCAGATTTAAAAAACTGACATTATCCAAGCATTTTCAAGCTGTGGTTGTAGGGATATAAGGTCATGTAAGAAGACACAGATACACATGCACGTACATAAGGTTAAAGTCTACACTGAAGAACAATAGTTGGAGCTAACGCAGTTGTGCAATCATGTTCTGCACAGTATTACATGTCTAGTTAGGGTCACAACCATATTTTCCTTAACAGCAAAATGTCGAGAACACAATATTAGAAAGCTGAATTTCGTACCCCCAAAAAGAGAGCTTTCTTACATAAATTTATGCAATACTTGAATAAAACTTAGGCACTGATGATCTACTGTATTTTTATACAATAAAAATGGCTATCTAAGTAAATTAAAAAGGTCTATCTTTGCAAATAGTAATGCAGCTGCACAAATATGGGCATGGGAATTCAAAACTAAGTTACAATTCAGAGAGAAATGAGACAGAAAAACGTGCTAGAGAGTAATTATGTGCCATCAAGTCGTTTTCAACTCCTAGTGACCACATACAGTAGATTTTCTCCATGACAATCTATCCCTAAACGGTTCTTTCAAGTCCCTCAATGGTACATTCGTTGCCACCATAACTGAGTCCATCCACCTTGCTGCTGGTTGTCCTCTTCTTCTCTTTCCTTCCACCTTTTCCAGTATTAGAACCTTTTCCAGAGAGCTGACCCTTCGCATAATGTGTCCAAAGTAGGATAATTAAAGCCTGGTCACTTGTGCCTCGGGTGAGAACTCTGGGCTGATTTGTTCAATGATCCATTGGTTTGTTTTCTTGGCTGTCCATGGTATTCTCAGGAGTCTTCTCCAATACCAAAGTTCAATACTCCCCTGCTTCTTTAAAGTTCAACTTTCACTTCCATAGAGTGTCACAAGGAATACCATGGCTTGCATGATTCTGATCTTTGTAGATATAGACACATCATGGCACTTGAGTATCTTTTCCAAGCCCTTCATGGCTGCTGTACCAAGTGCTAGTCTGTGGCGTATTTCTTGACTGCTTGTCACTTTACTGTTGATGTTGATCCTAAAAGGCAGAAGCTATTCACCCAAACCTATTTACAGGATGCTTATGATACAATGCAGCCCTCCCTAAACTGGCATCCTCTGGATGTGCTGGAATTTCAACTCTCAGAAGTCCTAGCCAACATACCTGCTCCCCACCCACCAAATTGGGGATTATTGCCCCAACATATCTGAAAAGTCCTACGATAGTGAAGACAAACATATTGCCTGATACTGTTCACCTCCCCCAATTGTTTATATGCTAACTATATATACCTGAGCAATTGACTCGGGGTCAAGTGGTTTGTGGTCATTGAAAACTGGGTACTGGCCAGATGAGGTTGATCTTCTAATTGGAGGGCTGTCACTTTTTTTCAGCGATTCGTGTCTGCTAATATTGGTGAGGCTGCTGTGGCCAGGTTTCCGTCTCCTTTCTGGGCTATCTGTCGTGAGGCTGTGGTTCTGAAGGGCAGCTCGAGAAGTATTGTGACTTGCCATACTGGAGGAAACTAATTCCAGTGTGGAATTGGCAAGGCCATGTGGTGGGTGTACCGGGCAGTGTCCATCGCTGGTCCTGCCAGGACGTCTGCCAGAAAGTGGGAGTTCAGATCTCTTGCGCTGCCTGCAAAGAAAAGTCACAGAAAACAAAATAAAGAACGTGTAAATAATTCTTTCAAGACCCTCCCGCCCCTGGCAAATGATGGTGCAGTGTGACATTGTGTAGAATTTGACCTCTGAAGCAAGTTGCCCCTTCAAATGTTGTCTCACCCGTGAAAACTTCTGGCTAGTCATTATTCCTTAATTCCCAAACTCCATGTGCAACAAAACTGATATATCTTATGGGGATGTAGGAGACATTAGTGAGCTAGTGCATGTGAGGAATAAAAGATTTCAATGTTTTGAAGTGAAATATAAATGAAACAGATTCAGTTAACAACAAATAATCGATTACATTTACCTTCCTAAATATACATCAGGATTACAATCTGTTGGTGAACTCATATCTTTGGAAGAAGATTTGTCTTCGAGTATTGGCCCACTGCTGGTTTCACTATCTGCTTTTTGGCTCAGTGTATCCGAGAATGTATCATCCCTAAACATTAAAAAAAAATCTTATTGTTAAGAAATTAGGGCATATAGCTTCAAAACAAGAAGAGCATGCTTTATTTCAGCCCTGTTTTTCTATCTTCTCTTCACTAATAACCGTTTTGCATGGGCATTCACAAGGAGTCGCAATGGGAGGCAAATGACACTTCCATGGTGGTGCCGTCATGACAATTCTATGACTTACGTACTTGCATCAGAGATCAGGATATATCATGGCAGTATTTGCATGATGATGTCATTGTGTTTGTGTTATTTTGCTGTGACTGTAGTTTGCTGTGGTTGCCACTGTTATAGTTACTATTTTCAGAGGCATTTGCTAAATGCATAATCAAATGTTGGCCAATATACGGCTATCAAAAGCCTCTGGCCAGAGGAATCTTCATTTCACTATTCACTGTTTCTGGATACAGCCTTCATTTTAGATGTCCTCCTAAATGATTTGATGTATTCAAAATAATATAATTGTTTCTTAGTTGTTGAGTAAATAAGGTATAACTTCAAATTAGCCTTACAGGAATGCTGACATTAGTAGGCAGGAAACTTGCTTTCCAAGACCCATTAAAATTAAAGATCACAGAACAGGAAATATTCTATCTTATATTTATGAGATAATGGCCAGGAGAGAGTAATCCTTAATTGAATTCACAACAGTTTTGCCATTAAGATTTCTGGTATCCCATACTTTGGAATTTAGAACCTGTAGAACTTCTCTCATCAGTGGACAATGCTGGTCTGAAAACAGTACCTCTGGTATGACAATTCAATTAGCTGTTCCTTACATATCTTGAACCACTATATATTGGTGGGGTACAAGGCCATCAATTCCATTATGTCTTCCTTCCCACCAATCATCAGAAGCTCGATGATATAAAAGCAGTGAGGCTCCTTTCTTAAAAGAGAGTTCTCGTGCAGATCTTCCAACATAGTCAAACTTGGCTATAGCTTCTATTGGATCACATTCTGTTAAAGACAAACCACAAGACTTTAAAAATAGCTTATAACAGCAAGGGACATGAGTACATAATAAGTATTAGCAAAGCTGAATGAAGAAAATGTTATCATTCAAATGGTACATTTTGGAACCCAATGATCTCTGAGAAATAAAGCTAGCTGGCCAGGACTTAAGGACTCCTTTTCATAAAATGCTCTTATACAAATCTATGGTAAGACCACCTTAGAGTATTGTGCATAGTTCTGGTCACTCTGTCTTAAGGAATTCATAATAGGTTGGAAAACAGCAAAAAAGCACAATCAAGAAGACTAGAGAACAAGAACATCTACCCTATCAGGAGAGATCAACTGTCAGATTCCCTGATCAAGGGTTTCACTGTCATTCTCACAAGTTGCAGGATGGGAGGGAGTGTGTGAAGTTGAAATGTAAGGGGTTGTTTTGGCTATAAGCACATCAAGGACGTGAGGCTGAGATACAATAGGAATACCATCTGGATGGGAGGGGAAGTGACACGCTTCATGGGAAAGGGGACTAGCTAAGGGAATGTAGTTTAAAGTAGGTTTTGGCGGGAAGTCTTTATTCGCAGCTTGCCTTCTGTACCGTTCATTACGCTTCAATAAAACAGTTCAAAGAAATCCAGTTTATTGACTGTGTGTGTGAATGCTTGAATGAGCAGGTGCTGACATCAACCAACTGTAGCTCTTTAGATTGGAATGAAGGAAAGTAATAGAAGACAACATTGAGATGTACCAACATATATAATGTGGAGAGAAAGCTCTTTCTACCTCTTTTACAGTGTTACAACTTGAGGTTAACAACTGAAAATAAATGCAGAGAGATTCAGGACTACAGAGGAAAATACTTTTTTACAGTAAAATTGCAAAATGCACTGCCAGCAGTCATGGTAATAACAATTTGGTATGCTTTAAAAAGGGTCTGGACAGATTCATGGAGGATCAAGCAATCAAAACTTCAAATACTATGTATGTGAATTACTTCCCAAATCCTAATCAGTATGTCTTCAATACAAGTTGCTGGGAAGCATAAATTTAAGTGGGCCATCACTCTCCAGTTCAAGCTTGTGAGTTTCTTCAATCCAGTTGGATGTCGAATGCTTGCCTACATAGGGCTATGGCCTGATTCTCCATGGATCTTATGTAAAATCTAAGTGAAATATGAAATTTTGTGACAAGCCCACATGATGTTTTTCAATAGAAAGTTTCTTTTTCTATCTTCTTTCTTTCTAGAAGGAAAGATAGAAAAAATGATTGGGAACTCTAATAAAGCTAGATGTAAGAAAAAGACTTCCAGATTTGCATATACTTTTGGTGTTAGCTGCATACATAAATGAGAAATATCTCTGCCTTTGCAATTCTGCCCTCAGGCTTTAGGTTCAGGCCCAAGATCTCTAGAGAAGCAGAAATGGCACTTGTACTGATAATTCTAGCATTAATTTACAACAGTATTTCATGTGATGGCTTCTCCACCCTTATTGCATTGGCGGACAGCCACCCGGCAGCCCTGTTTTTGGTGACCAGGTCCCTCCTAGGTAAGGAGGAGCCAGGAGAGCCCCTGCAGGGCCACTGTGAGGAATATTCTTGGCATCTGGCAGATAAAATCGCTTGACTGCTCAGAGTTGGACTCTGGCTGGGCAGATCCTTTGAAGGTGACCGAGGCACATCTGGGCCTTGCTATTTGGGAGGAGTTATAGCTGGCTGATCTTGAGGAAGTGGACAGGGTCCTCGTGGCTGTGAGCTCAGCCACCTGTGTTCTGGTCACATGTCCCTCCTGGTTAGTCAAGGCCTCCTGGGAGATGGCACATGGCTGAGTCCAAGTGGTGGTTAATGCCTCTTTGTGGGAGGGGGTAGTACTGCCTGCCTTGAAGGACACGGTGGTGTGTCCCCTTTCCAAGAGGCCATCCTTGGACCCAGCTGTGTTAGGTAACTTTCGTCCAGTCTCCAACCTTCACTTTTTTGGTGGTTGGCATGTGGGTGGTTGGCATGCAGCTTCAGAGGGCCCTGGATGAAGCAGATTATCTGGACCCTTTACAGTCTGGGTTCAGCCAGGGTGTAGCACTGAGATGGCATTGGTTGCGCTTGCTGATGACCTTTGGGGGGGCCCAGGATGGGAGTTTGCCACTGTCCTGGCTCTCCTGGTTCTCTCAGTGGCTTCCGATACCATGGACCATGGATATCCTTCTGGACTCGCTCTGGAGGTTGGGAATGGGAGGCACCATTTTGCAGTGGTTCTCCTTTCTCTGTGGCTGGTTCCAGTCAGCGCTGGTGGGTGAGGAGAGCTCAAGCCCTAGGCCACTGCAGTGTGGGGTGCCCCAGGGCTCAGGTCTCTCCCCTCTCCTCTTTAACATTTACATGAAACAACTGGCGAGGTCATCCGACAGCATGGGGTACGATATCATCAGTATACTGATGATACCCAGCTATACATCTCAACCCCAGGCCAGACAGGTGATGCTGTTGTGGTGCTGCCTGAGTGCCTGGAGGCTGAAAGGGTCTGGATGGGGATAAAGTGACTTTGGCTCAACCCTAGCAAGACTGGAGTGGCTTTGTGTTTTTGGCCCCCCAGGGTCTGGTGACTTGTTGTCTTTGACTCTGGATGGGGTTGCACTCCCCTGGACTGAGCTGGTGCGTATTTAAGGGTCCTCCTGGACTTGATAAGCAGGTGGCAGCCATGGCTGGGGGGGCATTGTGCAGATCCGTCTTGTGCACCAATTGTGCCCTTTCCTGGACCGGGAGACCTTCCTCATGGTCACTCATGCCTTAGTCACTTCCCGGTTACAACTGGTCCAGAATGCAGCGGTGTGTGCAGTATTGGGTGCCCATAGGTTTGCCCATGTTACACCTTTATTGCACAAGCTGCACTGGCTCCCAGTTTTCTTCCAGGTGCAATTCAAGGTGCTGGTAATCACTGGAAAGCCCTACAAGGCATGGGACCTGGTTATTTGCAGGACCGCATCTTCCTAAGAATATCTGCCTATCCCACTAGATCAGATAGGGTGGCACACTCCAGGTCCCCTCCCTGAAATCTTGCCATCTAGTGGGACCTTGGAAGCACGCCTTTTCCATGGCTGCCCCTTCCTTGTGGAATACCCTCCTACTGGAGATTCAACAGGCCCTCACCCTTTTAGCCTTTTGGAAGGCCGTTAATACCTGGCTTAGGATTGTATAGGCAGATAGTATGGAAGGAGGGCAGCTGAGCCTGCTGTGGGGCATCCCAAGGGAATATAGATTTTTGTTTTATTGTTTTATTGTTTCACTGTTTTTGCTGTTTTATGATTGTTTTATTTATTGGTTTTATTGTTGTGAACTGTCCAGAGTTGCTTAAGATCAGCGGCCATATAAATCTTTTTAATAAATAATAATAAATAAATAAATGCAGAATGTCATAATGCCACACAATACGATATAGCTCTTTTGGATAACAATAAAATAATGGTTTCCTCAACAATGTTGTACTTTTCTTCATTTATATCTGTCAATGTAATCCAACACATATAACATGACAGCATAACACATGAACAACATCTTTTGTGTGAATTCTACTTCAGCAACTATTTATCTGTTTGGAGTTTCCTCAGGAAATTCCTTCTGATTTCCTTTGGAAAGAGCTATAGTAACTTATCCCACTTGTAAGTCCTTTGTGCTTCAGAGTAAGAGAAAACTGCATGCTATGCAGTTGCATACTACTATTCAATATACAACAACTCTCTATTCAGTTCCCTAGATTTCCAGTCTTCAAAACATGATGGTATTGCAAAAATTTCTGGATCAATTGTGCTATTTAAAAGAGAATGTTCCACTAAAAAGATTGTGAAACAGCTCCTCAAAATTACCTGTTTTACAAAATTGCATGAATAGAAGCAGGCTTTCCAGGGCTAACAACAACCTGCAGGAGTATTTTAGGATTGTAGTAGGAGAAAATTTAAAATGTGTCTATATGTGCTGTAGTCCTGATCCTGGTCCAGTGTTCCTGCCTCCCACCTGGCTGCTTGCTTGACATATCTATTCAGTTATGAAGACCCAAAGCCAGGCAGCACTGTACTGAATACATTACGAAATATACTATGAAGAAAATGTGAAGTTGTGCCTCTTATTTTTATTTCTTAAAAATTGGTTTTAGAGAAAAAATAATCCAGGGATGCTATATGAACTTGTACCAAAAATATACATATTTAGTCAAATCAAAGCTCTCATAAATTTCATTAGGTGCAGCATCTATTTTAATTATGCAGTATCAACAGAAAAATAGTTCCGCAGAGAATAAGGAAGTAATTGCAACTGGGGACCACTTGTATATATAGCAGGTACTCCATTGTACACACTTCCCTTTCAGCAATAGAGAATCCTAACATTCACATGCTTGTAACAGAATGTCAAGGGTCCTGTGGATTCTTCAAGCATCGGCTTTGAAGAAGCTGTATTGCTTATCGCAGCATAAATGTTCATAGGCAAGACCTCATTTTATCAGATGCAATAAGCCTAAGTGGCTTGTTAGCCATGAGCCTAATTTTGGCAAGGAAACTGATCCAGACCTGGTGACATCTTGCCTGGGGAGCTGCTGATGCCAGAATACTTTCACTATCTTCCTTTCTGTCTTGCTTCTAGAATTTTTTGATAGCATCACAGGTATATGGATGGAGGAATCTCTGTTAATATTGTATATTATGAAGGTGAGTAAGAATAAATGGGCAATTATCTCAGTGGAGGGAGATAAGAAATCAGGGTGGGAATCAGTGTTTTTAAAACTTGATAATAAATAAACTTCACTTAAAAGTGAGCAATGAGCTGACCAAGCTTGATTATGGTGGTAAAATCAAAAGAGGATTGTGAAGAGCTCCAGAAAGATCTCTGAAAAACAGCTGAATGATTAAGCAAATGGAAAATATTGCTTAATGTAAGTAGGTGTAAAATGATACATCCTGAGGAAAAAATCCTAACTTCTCATATACACTGATGGGGTCTGTGCAATCTCTAACAAACCAGGAAATAGATCTTAGGGTGATCTATTAAAAATGTCAACTCAGTGTGTGGTAGTTGAGAAAAAGGTAGAATCCATACTAAAGATCATTGAGAAAGGGAATAATGGGAAAAAGATTTAGAACACATAAAAGAAAATAATTCATTATATAGCATATAATTAACCTCTGATATTCATTACTAGATGTGGCCACTAACCTAGATGGCTTTAAAGGGGGATTGGATAAATTCATGAAAGCCCGAAAGCCTGGTCTTTCAAGAATCAATGTTATTTTTGAATGGGAGGTAGCATGCTACCATATATTAGTTACAAGGGAACCATACAGTAGTGGGAGACGGGTATATCTCCATCCCTTGCTTCTGAGCAAACCAGAGGCATCTGGTGGCCAGTGTGAGAAACAAAATGGTGGACCAAGATGGGTCTTGGACTGATCCAGCAGGGTTATTCCAATGCTGATGCAGCCACCAATAGTTCTGGTTCCTCTCTTGAAAGTGTCACACATACTTCTTTAAGTCCTTGCTGTTGGCAAAAATAGTGTGCCTGCCTTCTTATCTACAAATTTCATACAGATGACTGAAAGAATCAGAGTGCTCTGAGTTCCCGGTGTCCATAGTGTAACAGGACAAGCCCATACCCAAGTCCCATGCACATCTGGCGCTGATTCTAGGCTGGTCTTCATTATAAGGAAGATGGTGCCTAGAAATCTGGCAGCTTCCTCTTGCCCATGAACCTATTAATGCATAGCTGAAAATAAAAAATGGTACTACGCCCTTTATACTGGCAGCAGAAAGTTATTTTTGCTGCAGAAATTACTTCCAATTACTTCCACTGACAATCAGGAAAAAAAAGCAAATAAACAGGTAAGAGTATTATGCCAAAGGTTTTTCATTTAATATTACAGACAATGAAAAAAAAGCATTTCCTTTGTGAATGGCATACACACGGAATTCAACAGAGACACAAGGTTATGGGAAAGAGCGTAACAAAGCATACCATCATCACTGGTTTGTACTTCTGTCCCAGCATCCAGATCCACTTCTTCTAAGGTACCATGTTCACTATAAGGGCTGTCACTGTAGGGACAGGAGCACATGTATTTATATTTTAGGGCTGGACAGAACTATCATTTAAAATTCCAAGAAGCTGCTATTACTTCTTAAAATCTAATTTAAGATTTCAATAACACTTGGTTAAGCAATTTGCCTGCTCTCCACCCTGATACCCCCATGCTAGATACAGAATATACATCCTTAACTCAGACAGAATCTACTTTTTCAAGAGAAGGAGATGCACTTTGTAATGTATGCACAAAGAGGTAATCTCAGCAACTCCCTCTCTGAAGGAAGGGAAGGAAAATTTTGAAACTTTTTAAAGTAAGGCAGAATTGCATAAGCTGGGGCCCAAGAGAGAAATGGGATCCACATGGCTTCCCAGTGTCTGACACAATCTGGATATAACAGGAATTTGGAGCATATCCAGGTAATTGAGATAGAGAGGATATCTATTTCAATGGAATTCTAGTTTTTAACTAATAGGCAACAAGTTTATTTGAAGATTAATTCCTTTTACTGTGTGGTGTTATGTCTCCTGTATTTCTCCATATAAATTGTAGAATTGAGTGTTTAAAGCTCAGTCTCTAGCCAGTCAAGCTGGGCATGACGAAGATGTTACTGTCTTGCAATCTGTAATGATATCTTTAATGCTCTCCAGGCCCTTCTCTGCAAAGTTTTTGGCAAGCAGTGCAAATCTCTTGCCACAGATCAGGACCCTTTGGAGGTTTAGTACATGTGTGACATTTGCCTTTGGTATCTTTTCCTTCTTTTCAACTGATTTGTAAGCTGTATCATCACAATCTCATCAGGTCATCTACTAGTGTTTGTCTTTTAAGATAAGTTAAAAAGGGTTTCTATGTCTTCTTTTATAAAATTTGATTTTATATATCTCTTATAAGATAGGTCTATTTTCCAAAATGGGGAGGGAAGTGGTAGATCCTTTAGTCACATACTTGTAAGTTACACACCCTGGAAATTCCATTAATGAAATTATTTCATTTTTTACCATTTTTCCCTTTTAACCACCAGAAAGACAGCACGGGTGGTGACAGCCCTATTTCTGTCATTCATCCAGGTTAGAGGAGGATACTAAGTGAGGCGCCCCCTGGAAGTTTGGTGGTGGCAGCGGAAACTACCAAAACATTATCTTACGGCAGAGGACACAGTTAAGGTATGCAAATCTAGATGGTTTCTGTGAGAGGAGGTTGAAAACTCCAACTTTTTATCATATAGGCTCAGCCATGCCATCACACATGTACTAATGTTTAAATCATATTTAAAAATCAAGATGTATGATAATATGTAGACCTGGGTATATTTCTCTCTCTCCCTTTTTTTTTAATTTTAGGTGGCTAACAGTCAGTATTCTACTAATATGTACAAGCAAAGGGCAGCATCAATGGGGTGCTGCTTAGGGCTAACAAGAAGACCTTTTAGTTATATGAAAATATTTGTAAGTGCTTTTTTCACAAGTCTTAGAAAGGGATGACTGGGATAGCAGTGAGGGAGAGAAGAGGAAAATGAGATGCTTAACCTTTTCTACTGTCCGTATCCTCACTCCTAACCATTGCTTCTTCACAATGATATTTTTAAAAAAATATGGAGTATTTCCAAATATCTATATATAACATCCAGTTGGGCCGAAATAGTGATACCTTGCACCTTGATTTCAAACATCCAGTGATGGGAAACCACCATACAAAAGAATCAATTTGACACCAAGATACCAATAGGAAGAAGGCACTGTGCGCATTTTAAAGTGAATTAGGCCAAGCCTACAAAGCCAGTCCCCAATCTAAAATTTCCTCCTGATCCACAGCACAGTCGTAGGCCAATGTGATTTAAAAACCACTCTTTTCCTTCTTGGCTATTATTTGCCCCTGAAAAAAATGACAGCTATTTTGTGGATGGTCTTCAATCAAATGTTGGTCTCTGGTCCAAGAAAGGATCATGTTCTAGACTAATCTAATGCACCTTTTTCCAATATAAAAAAGCCACGTGGTAAGGCTTCATACCAGGTTTGTTGATTAAACTTTCTTTCCCAAGCCAGCAAAAAAGGTTAGAAAAACAGATTTATTGCAGAAAGTTAGGAAACCATACATACCAATAAGTTCCACCACTCCAGAATTCTGCTGTTTATATATGTTAGTCCTAGGATTTAAATCCTAGGTCTCCCATTCCTGCATTTTTGAGTGTAACTGCTGCACATTTTCCAGCCCTGAATGTTTCTGCCATCTGTCCCTTGTTTACAAAATGCTTTTCTCTGGCATAAGAATTAGTGACTCCTGCTCCACCAGCTTCAGGCCTTACATCATATTAAAAAGAATGGTTGAACTGTTGGCAAATTCCTACATATAATTTACCTAGAGTGGCAGGCAAATTGCAGGGTTTTTTGTGGCAGATGGGAGCAAGACTCTACAAGCTCAAGAGCTGCTCACATAAAAATGCAACAAGTTCATTTGGGCAAAAGACTGAAGGACTTACCAGTAGTCATCACCTGCCATACACTTTTCATATACTGGGCCATCTAGTTCCTTGGTATCTGGGAAAATGATCTCCTGGTGAATGATAATGGTTTTGATTATTTCATTTACATGAGCCTGGCATGACACTTGTTCTTGTATATCTGGAATGGGCATTAATGTTGGGCCAAAACAAATGGCCAGATTATAAGGATCCATCATGTTTTCATCACTGTACTGAGAAAGGCTGTTTAAAAAAAAATGAAATAAAATAAGTATTTTTATGGTCTTTGCTTACTCTGCTGCAATGAAACTGCATACTTACAACTTTCACTGTACTTGTTCCATGAACGTCATTGAACTGTACACTGAACTATTAAACAACCAATTTAATTAAAACATCTTTTCCAGGCTGGTAATTCCATTAAGGTACATAATGACGAATATATGGTAACGTATAGTAACACTATACTTAGACAATGTATCTAAAGCAGATCAACAACTTTGAGGTAATTCAAGATTAACACCCTCCCCCTTCAAAAAAAGACTTGAACCTCAGGTAATCATGATAATGTTTATACAGCTGAAGGATATGGAATAGGATATGGAAAAGAAAGAGCTGTTCTCTAACTTGAAGGAAAGATCATAGGCTCTTGATTTTAATGGGCAATGCATGAAAGTTAAAATGAAGTCTTAAATGAAGCTCTTTACATATTGAGAACTTTTTGAAATATGTTGATTGATGCCTGTGCCAGACAGGATTCCCAGTGTGCTCTGTAATTAGACTTAAATTGACAGATGCAAGCTGCTGAAAGTAATAGCTGAAATGTACTTTATGATCTAATTCTGTATTAGCAATGTGGGTGCGTACTTTTTGCTAAATTGCTATTTTGAAACTTAGACCTCTGATGTCTAAAAAATAACAACAATACAATGTTGTTATTTTACAAGTTATTGGTAATCCAAGCATAGAAATACTGCATATACATTCTGTGATTTAGAAAATTTTTGTCTTAAAAAGTTTGCAAACATTGCCCAGACCTAAATATTCACCATCTTATCTTAGGAGACTGAGATGTCAGCTTATTTATTTTTGAAAGCCTGGATTCCAAAGGTAGTCCTCAAGGGCAACAATATGTCCACAACATGTTCCTTGGTGCCTGCCAAACTCCTTGGCTTATATACCCAATCTTATTTTACCAAGTGAATAGGAAGTTAACAAAGAAAAACCCCAATCTCAAACATAATCTGCTGCACCAACAATGCCTCTGGCATTGTAAATATATGTGTTTGTGTGTGTGCAGTCCAAGGCTTGTTTTGAAACTGTGCCCACCTTCCCAGGTTGAAAACAAAGTAAACGGGGTGACAGAGAGCATCCTCGTAAGCTAGAACAGTGTTTCTCAACCTTGTCAACTTTAAGACGTGTGGACTTCAACTCCCAGAATTCTGAGAGTTGAACTCCACACATCTTAAGTTGCTGAGGTTGAGAAACACTGGGCTAGAGAGAGAGATGGGGAACAACAGATACATTCTGATTTACTGCACCATTATGGCAAGTTTCTGTAACACCTGCTCAAAATTCCAAATGTGCCCACTGGCCCAAAAAGTTTAGGGATTCTTTAAATTTTACACTAACTGAATCCACATTTATAAGTGAGATTTGGAAAAAGAAACAAGTTGTGCTTGAAATTTACTGTACATTTCATTCACATGAATATGGCCTTGTATTAATTAACATTAATCATTCAGCGTCCAATGTATTCTGTGATGATGGAAATGAGAACCTCATACATTGTTA
Source organism: Candoia aspera (assembly GCF_035149785.1). Classification (NCBI taxonomy): domain Eukaryota; kingdom Metazoa; phylum Chordata; class Lepidosauria; order Squamata; family Candoiidae; genus Candoia; species Candoia aspera. The sequence goes on from NC_086159.1 coordinate 48,014,840, forward strand.
TCCCATCCTAAAGTATATCTGAAGAAATTACTGAAGCTTTCTTAAAAAAAAACCCCAACATTCTGCTGTCATGCAAATGTACAAGCATTGCTATAGCTTTGATTTTCAATTCCTCCCTATTTCTATGACACTGTCACTTAAACAGCTAATTCTAGTTTGCTTGAAAATCATTCCTCTTCTGCCAATTAAAACAACACAGTCTCTGTTAAAATCAAATTCTTTCTCTTTCTCACACCCACACCCACACACACCCTTCTCAAAATATCTGAAATATTCTTATAGGAAGTTAAAGCTACTTACTGATTGAGGAAGGCAAAGAGATATCTTAGTAATATAAGGACTGATCTGGGCAATGTCAGCAAGAGTTTACGTATGTGAAGAGCTCTCTCATAGAGATTTTCTGTTCCTGTAACATCAAGTAGACAAATTAGTTATGATTGGCTACTGAAAGAATAGAATAACTTACCACTATGTTGGGCCACAACTCAAGATGTGTTGAATTATATGGCATTTGGCAATTATGGGAATTGTACTTCAACACATTTGGAGGACATTCTTCTCATTTGTGCTGAACTGAAGAAAATGCTAATGCTACTATAGATGGTATCCCTGAGAAATGTTACAACTCCGGTATGGTTTGCTTATGAGTGCCTGTTCAACTTGTTTACTATGTATATGAAGGCTGTATCTGTGCCTGATAACTGAATGGATGCCATTATTATTCCCTTACACAAAGAGAAATATATTTATATACTAATTTATAAGATTGTTGAACTGTTTCATTCCATATGCTCAAGGTGATGACTGCAGGAACGAAGGCAAAAGCTACATGGGATTAGTTTGCTTTGGCAGAATTCTGTTTGACAGACAACAAGAGGTAACAATGACAAATTTTGGGAACTGCAGTGCAGCTTTATGCCAGGCAGGAGGTGCACAGACCACATTTTTGCTCTTTAAGAGGTCACTGAAATATGCATACATGTAAAAAAGAAACTAAGTATATGATAAAGTAAACATACTTTTATGTTTATGGAATCTCTTATATAAATATGGAGGTGGAAGTTGGTTGCTGGACACAGTAAGAGTGGTTTATGATGAATGTAAAGCATACTGTATGTGAGAATCAACAGAATGCTCAGTCAATAGTTCAACTTTGAGCAGAGAATAAGTAAAAAATGTATAATGTTCCCTTGGTGGATGAATGTATTTATGGATAAATGTAGAAGAACAGTTGTAGGTGACATTAGAGTTGTTGTTTATTCGTTTAGTCGCTTCCGACTCTTCGTGACTTCATGGACCAGCCCACGCCAGAGCTTCCTGTCGGTCGTCAACACCCCCAGCTCCCCCAGGGACGAGTCCGTCACCTCTAGAATATCATCCATCCATCTTGCCCTTGGTCGGCCCCTCTTCCTTTTGCCTTCCACTCTCCCTAGCATCAGCATCTTCTCCAGGGTGTCCTGTCTTCTCATTATGTGGCCAAAGTATTTCAGTTTTGCCTTTAATATCATTCCCTCAAGTGAGCAGTCTGGCTTTATTTCCTGGAGGATGGACTGGTTGGATCTTCTTGCAGTCCAAGGCACTCTCAGAATTTTCCTCCAACACCACAGTTCAAAAGCATCGATCTTCCTTCGCTCAGCCTTCCTTATGGTCCAGCTCTCGCAGCCATATGTTACTACAGGGAACACCATTGCTTTAACTATGCGGGCCTTTGTTGTCAGTGTGATGTCTCTGCTCTTAACTATTTTATCGAGATTTGTCATTGCTCTTCTTCCAAGGATTAAGCGTCTTCTGATTTCTTGACTGCAGTCAGCATCTGCAGTAATCTTTGCACCTAGGAATACAAAGTCTTTCACTGCTTCTACATTTTCTCCCTCTATTTGCCAGTTATCAATCAAGCTGGTTGCCATAATCTTGGTTTTTTTTAGGTTTAGCTGCAAACCAGCTTTTGCACTTTCTTCTTTCACCTTCATCATAAGGCTCCTCAGTTCCTCTTCACTTTCAGCCATCAAAGTGGTATCATCTGCATATCTGAGATTGTTAATGTTTCTTCCAGAGATTTTAACTCCAGCCTTGGATTCCTCAAGGCCAGCTTGTCGCATGATGTGTTCTGCATACAAGTTGAATAGGTAGGGTGAGAGTATACAGCCCTGCCGTACTCCTTTCCCAATCTTAAACCAGTCTGTTGTTCCGTGGTCTGTTCTTACTGTTGCTACTTGGTCGTTATACAGATTCTTCAGGAGGCATACAAGATGACTTGGTATCCCCATACCACTAAGAACTTGCCACAATTTGTTATGGTCCACACAGTCAAAGGCTTTAGAATAGTCAATAAAACAGAAATAGATGTTTTTCTGAAACTCCCTGGCTTTTTCCATTATCCAGCGGATATTGGCAATTTGATCTCTAGTTCCTCTGCCTTTTCTAAACCCAGCTTGTACATCTGGCAATTCTCGCTCCATGAACTGCTGAAGTCTACCTTGCAGGATCTTGAGCATTACCTTACTGGCATGTGAAATGAGTGCCACTGTTCGATAGTTTGAACATTCTTTAGTGTTTCCCTTTTTTGGTATGGGGATATAAGTTGATTTTTTCCAGTCTGATGGCCATTCTTGTGTTTTCCAAATTTGCTGGCATATAGCATGCATTACCTTGACAGCATCATCTTGCAAGATTTTGAACAGTTCAGCTGGGATGCCGTCGTCTCCTGTTGCCTTGTTATTAGCAATGCTTCTTAAGGCCCACTCAACCTCACTCTTCAGGATGTCTGGCTCTAGCTCACCGACCACACCGTCAAAGCTATCCCCGATATTGTTATCTTTCCTATACAGGTTTTCTGTATATTCTTGCCACCTTTTCTTGATCTCTTCTTCTTCTGTTAGGTCCTTGCCATCTTTGTTTTTGATCATACCCATTTTTGCCTGGAATTTACCTCCAATGTTTCTAATTTTCTGGAAGAGGTCTCTTGTCCTTCCTATTCTATTGTCTTCTTCCACTTCCGCGCATTGCTTGTTTAAAAATAATTCCTTATCTCTTCTGGCTAACCTCTGGAATTTTGCATTTAATTGGGCATATCTCCCCCTATCACTGTTGCCTTTTGCTTTCCTTCTTTCTTGGGCTACTTCTAGTGTCTCAGCAGACAGCCATTTTGCCTTCTTGGTTTTCTCTTTCTTTGGGATGTATTTTGTTGCCGCCTCCTGAACAATGCTGCCAACTTCTGTCCAGAGTTCTTCCGGGACCCTATCTACTAAGTCCAGTCCCTTAAATCTATTCTTCACCTCCACTGCATATTCTTTAGGAATATTAGTGAGCTCATATCTAGCTGATCTGTGGGTCTTCCCTAATCTCTTTAGTCTGATCCTAAATTGTGCAAGAAGAAGTTCGTGATCTGAACTACAGTCAGCTCCAGGCCTTGTTTTTACCGACTGTACAGATGTCCGCCACCTTTGGCTGCAAAGGATGTAATCAATCTGATTTTGGTGTTGTCCATCTGGTGAAGTCCATGTATAAAGCCGTCTCTTAGGTTGTTGGAAGAGAGTGTTTGTTATGCAGAGTGAATTGTCTTGGCAAAATTCTATCAGCCTGTGTCCTGCTTCGTTTTGTTCTCCCAGGCCATACTTACCTGTAATTCGAGGTGTCATTTGACTGCCTACCTTAGCATTCCAGTCTCCTGTGATGAAAATAACATCTCTTTTAGGCGTATTGTCCAGTAGGTGCTGCAGATCCTCATAGAACTGCTCTACTTCAGCTTCTTCAGCATTTGTGGTTGGGGCGTATATTTGGATCACTGTGATGTTAGATGGCTTGCCCTGAATTCGAATTGAGATCATTCTGTCGTTTTTTGGGTTGTATCCAAGCACTGCTTTAGCCACTTTACTATTAATTATGAAGGCTACTCCATTTCTTCTGTGGTCCTCTTGTCCGCAGTAGTAGATCTGGTGGTCATTTGATGTGAAGTGGCCCATTCCAGTCCATTTCAGTTCACTGACGCCCAGAATGTCTATCTTTAATCTTGACATCTCACCAATAACCACATCCAATTTGCCCTGGCTCATAGATCTTACATTCCAGGTTCCGATGGTGTGTTGATCCTTAGAACATCGGATTCGCCGTTCACCACCAGCACCGTCGGCCGCTAGCCGTCCTTTCGGCTTTGAGCTAGCTGCGTCATCACGTCTGGGGCTAGTTGAGCTCATCCTCTGTTCCTCCCCAGTAGCATTTTGACCATCTTCCGACCTGGGGGTCTCATCTTCCGATGGTATACCGACATATCTCTGGTTGTACTGATCCATTTAGTTTTCACGGCAAGAATACTGAGGTGGGTTGCCATTACCTTCCCCAGGGATCGCATTTAGTCTGACCTCTCTGTCATGACCTTCCCGTCTTGGGTGGCCCTTCACGGTTTAGCTCATGGCATCATTGAGGTGCTCAAGCACCAGCACCACGACAAGGTAACGATCCTTTGCTGAAGGACATTAGAGATATGTAGCTAAATATATCGAAGCAAATATTTGTAGCTCAGGGTTGAACTGTGGAGTCCTTGGTGCTCTCTGAGCCTTGTTGTTTTCTTGCAGACGTTTCATTGCCAGACTAGGCAACATCTTCAATGCAAAGAGGGAGTGGGCCTTGCTCTCAGTTTATATACTGTGGCTTGTCCAGCTTGTGTTGGTGGGGGTGTTGTTCTCTCCTTGGGAGTTCTTTGATTAGGCTGTTGTTTGCTGCTTGGTTGATTGCCTGAGTTAATAGCTCCTTGGTTAGGGTGTATTGTGCTGTTTGATGGTTCATCTGGTGTCAATCCTAGTGTTGATTTTTGCCTATCTGGGTGTTGATTGCTGGCAAGGGAGTGTACTGGTCTTTTGGCTTTTCTATTGTCTCTTTTGAATGGTATGTAAATGTTGTTTACCTCTGTGTGTCTGTTGATGGCTGCTTTGTCTGAGTGCCAGGCTTCCAGGAATTCTCTGGCGTTTTTGGATTTGGCTTGGTTTAGGATGCTCACAGTTTCCCAGGTGAAACTATGGTTGAGTCTGTCCATGTGTTGTGAGATTAAGGAGTTCTCATCGTGTCTTCTGACTGCTAGTTGGTGTTCGTGGATGCGCTCTGCTAATCTTCTGCCTGTCTGTCCTACATAGTGGCTGTTACAGTCTTTGCACTGTAGGTTGTAAATAACTCCTATTTTTTCTTCTTGGGCTATTGGGTCTTTTGGCATGCTTAATATATTTTGAAGAGTTTTAGTTGGTTTATGTGCTACGGTGATGCATGTGGTTGTAACAGTCTGTTGGTAGTTTCTGAGATGTTTCTGATGTATGGCAGTGTTATCCTTTTCATAGTTTCCATTGGTTGGGTTGTAGTGGGTTGGGTGGTGAGGCATTTTTTGATGAAGTTGAGGTATCCATTTTGTTGGAAGATGCTGTGCAGATGTTCTCTTTCTTTTTTCTGGTGTTCTGGGTTGCTGCAGTGTGTAAGTGCTCATCTGAATAATGTTCTTACACAGCTTCTCTTGTGGGAGGTTGGATTGTTACTTTGGTAGTGGAGCACTTGGTTGGTGTGGGTAGCTTTCCTGTAGACTTGTGTTTCTGACTTACCATCATTTCCTCTACTGATGAGGATGTCCAGGAATGGTAGTGAGTTGTGAATTTTATTCCATTAAAGATGTTATTGATGGTTTTGTGGGTTTCTTCCAGTTGTTTAGTGTCATCTACATACCAGATCCATACTTTGGGTTGTATGTGTGGGAGTGCCATCCTTTCCAGACACTGCATTACGATGAAGTATGTTGTGCTATGACTATATAGAATAAATAAATGACAACTGATTCAAACTAAATACACAAAGAAGAGTGAATGGATCAAAATGAAAAGGAAGTTTTAGTTGGATGGAACAGGTGAGATTCTCAGAAAGAGAGAGGTAAGGCTTAAAAAACAACAGGCAATGTATGAAGTGGCATATGGGAGTGATGGAAGCAAGGATGGTTTGCAAGGGTACTATGTGGCTAAGGCACCAGGCTAGAAACTGCCAAGAGGAGATGGGCGGTGACAAATTTGATAAATAAATAAAAATAAATCAGGAGACTGTGAGTTCTGGTCCTGCTTTAGGCATGAAAGCTGGCTGGGTGACTTTGAGCCAGTCACTCTCCCTCAGCCCAATTCACCTCACAGGGTTGTTGTGGGGAAAATAGGAGGAAGAAGTAATATAAGATATTCCTTCACCTTGAGTTATTTATTAAATAATAAAGGCGAGATAGAAAATAATAAATAAATAAATAAAATACTGCATCATGCTGGTATAAACAAGATTTAATTAGATTTCCTTTTCTTCTTTCAAAATTAATGCCTTCAATTTCTTTAGCTTCATTTTTCTTATTTCTTTTCTGTGCTTTGCATAATACTGCTTATCTGGGAAGGGAATGATATAATGTGTATATATGTATGTGTGTCAAAAAATATTCTAATGTTGGTGCCAACTGAATTTCCTACAGAAGAATGCTGTGAAATCAGAGTGATATCATAAAAACAGCCCTGTCCTTTGTATAGACATAATATAGTACATTAACCAATGGTACTCAGAGGGAGGTTCACCTAACAAGCTAGTTTAAATATCTATACAAAAGAGACAGTCCGGGTGCTACACAGACAGTATATCTTGTTCTTACTGAAGGGAGAATGCAAATTCAAAAACACATTTGTTAAAATGGATGCGCATAAATAACTAAGACAACTAAGTAAGCTGTCTTATGTAAAGCTGTGTTAGAATAGATGTTTCTGGGCAAATTATAAAATTTCACTGATTAAAATGACCATTCAAAACACATGAAAGAAGCAAATTTAACTTACTGACACAAGAAATAAGATCATTAAATCTTTCCTTAGGAAAAATAGGATTCTCCAGCCCTCGGAAATAGAGCTTCAATACTCCAGCAACTGAGTTAATATCATGGTTACTTTGGTCGTCTGCCAAAGGATTTTCACCTACAAAAATAAATCAGATTAAATACTTACAGGCATTTGATCTTGACAGCATTCTTCTATATAAGAGTCTGAGCTATACTAGATAAATAATGGTCATCCTGAAATTAGAATGAATGTAACAGGGACTAAAATATTTCTCAAATATATATCTTTCCCACTGGGGTATGGACTTTGACTCCATTCTTTGTAATTATAATACAGTGTAGAGCATATACAGCTGTCTTGAAATCTCATACTTTTTCAGCGCAAAGAAAAATGTACACTTGAGTACGGGGCTGGAGTTTAGATACGCCTCTTTTGTAATGTTTTAGGAGAATAATTGCAGTTGTTCTTGGATGTACTATGTTCTTATTGTTGCTTTTAGTTTGGTTTTGGTTATTTTTAAAATCTATTTTAACCTCATGTTAGGCACCCAGAGTTGTGACTTGCAAGTTGGGTGGCCATATTAATTATTGACTGATTAAATAAATAAGTAAGTGTTCAGTAGAATGTCAGATACAAAAAAATATACTAGATTACTCATGCAATACTAAACTCAGTCATCCTTAACGTGAGAATGATCCAGATGTGTAGACATCAGAATTCTCAGACTTCTCAACAAATGCAAGGTTGCTAAAAATTCTGGGAGCTGAAGTCCTCATATATGGACAGCACTTGGGAAAGGTTGATTGGGTTTATTTATGGGCTAAATTAATCTATTATAATCAGGCTGAATGGAATTCCAGTACTCCTGAGAAGCTGAGAACTGCACTGGTTAAATAAGTCTTTACAACTATTTTCATTCAAGTTGTATATTATACAAATACTGACTTACGCCTTTCTTTGAGGTGAAAAAGTAATTAAAGAGATTTTAAGAAAATGTGCTCTGCATTGCATTATGATTACAAAGAATGGATTCTAAAGCCAAACTTCAATAGAAAAGATGAAGATTTTAAGGACTACATATGTATTTTAAAAAAGGACTGCTACAAGATTGAAATAGAGTTTTCACACCTCCATTTTAGTAAATTCATTTATTAACTAATTTAAACAAAACTTTAGAACTTGACTGGTAATAATAAGTAATTAAGACAGCAGGTTCTATTCATTAAATAACCTGGAAAAATAATGTATTCTTTGAGGGGGTTTTACCTCACCAAAATAATACCACATAAAATTTAAGCATATAGAAAAAACTTTGCAGAAGCAGGTTAATCTAGTCTAGCAATTAATTCTTTTTTTTTTCCACAATGATCAACAAAGTATTTGTGAAAAACCCAACAGGAAGACATGTCAGTGACAGCAACCTATATTCAGAAGGTCTTTTTCTGATAAAGATGCAGTTGAAACCTATCATAACTACCGGCTACATTACTACTTCATTCTCCATGAATTAATCTATTTACCCCAAAGGAAGACAACTGTAAATTTAGACAATCTCACAGTAAATAAAATGATAAACACAGACAAAAATCCTGTCCAATGCCCTGATTCCCAACTTTCTCCATCTAGGACTGCCAATTCCAGCTGAAACCAGTCATGAGATTTTACTTTTTCCTAATAAACGTGTGCATAATTTTTTAATGTGTAATTTGTAAATATATCTGAAAGAATTTTTCAAACATTATTTTTCCAAAAAAAAGAGGAGGAAGAAGGGAAGAAAATAAATGGAAAAATGGAATACGACTGGATTTTTCTGATGTAAGATGCGGGAAGAAGTAACTGAACAAAGAAAGAAGAAGCTGCCTGTTTAAGAATTATAAAATAAATTAAGTTCAATTACAAATCTCTTCAGCAATAGTTAAGGCTTCCATATCTGGGCTGCGATAATATGGATGGTCAGAAGATGACAGCAGAGCTACAGTAAACTCTTTTTGCTGCCAGCTAGTGCCTATGAAGTTCAGATACAGTAGTCATATTTGAAGCCAATCTCCAAAGCTATCTACGTTTTTTAAGATCAATTATGCCAATTTCTTTGTTTTTCTGTTCTTCTCAGTGAATAAAAGGTTCCCTCCCCTTCACAAATAATAATTGAGAAGAAGAGTTTTTATGATGGTACATATGCACAGGAAAAATGATAAATCACCTCTCTCAAATGAATTTTTAATATCATTGACCTCCACCTGAGAGCCCGAGACCCTGAAAATGCCCTGGTGTTGAAGACCTGAAAAATAATAGTAATAAAGAAATACATGAAATTCAATGTGATGTTTCAAATGAGGGGAAATACTGGCATCTTACTCCTTTATTTATTACATTTATATATAACCTTCCACTAAGACTCCTCAAAGCAGCTTACTGCATTTTGAAATGCAATGCTAACTTCCCTAAATACCTGTAGCTCAAGATTGAACTGTGGAGTCCTTGGTGCTCTCTGAGCTTGTCTGTTTGCTTGCAGGCAGGCAAGCAAGCAAGCAAGCAAGCAAGCAAGCAAGCAAGCAAGCAACCAAGCTCAGAGAGCACCACGGACTCCACAAAGCTAACTTCTTCCCCAGAGCAAGAATTCCTTTTCTTGCTTGATCCTGGCCCCTCTTCATTCCTTCACTCCATTGCTTCATACATTCCAATTAATCGCTTTCTTATTGCTGTCTGAATTAATATTCTGTCCTTACTGTTTTGTTTTATTCCCCACCAAGCCCTTCCCTCTTTTTAGTGCTCCTCCCACTTTTCAACAGGGAGATTCTTTCATTCAAGACTAAAGTTTCATTATTCTTCCTAACTGTAATTGGAAAGGGATTAGAACATTCAGAAAAAAGCATCATTATTAAGCACAACATTCTTAAGAAAAACAGCAACAAGTGGTATTAAATTGAAAAGCATTTTAGAACTCACCATACAAATTGATAAATCGGATACAGCTTTCTACAATGAGGGGGATTACTTGTCCTGAGTCCTGTTGAGGGGAAAAATAGTCCAAATATATGAGATAAAAATTATATGAGATAAGTGGTCTCTATAATTAATTACTATAATTAATATTACTTAATTGCCATTAGGATTCAGCAGCATCCTTAGAGTATCAGATGTATCACACTCTATACATCCAAATCTCACTAGAATTATATCTATACCAGATATGCCTCTTGATCATTTAACTGTTTTGTAAAACAAGCTCTTGAGCTAAACTATCTCCTTCAGTTTGGTCAGGAATCAAACAATAATGCCCAGCCTACATAACCAATGCTATATATTTCTACTGATGGTAGCTAGCAAGTCCTACTTCAGAAGCTGAACTGTCTGCTAGATGCAATAATAAAGGAAGCCACACTGAAAGTAATAAATCTTGCCTGCTGAAGTGCTGCTGTTATTGGATCTAATAAATCTTGGCTTATTTATTTCAAAGCTAGGCAAATTTTTATTCTGCTTTACCCTTTCCTCTTTTGACTTGTTTAAAGCATTTTATTATTTGAGGGGTTCCTCAAACACAATTTTCTGATACAACAGACCTGAGAAAATGTTATTTAATGTCTGATTATTAAAAAAGATATGACACCAAGATCATATTTAGGATAAAGAAGTACTGAATTATAACATACAGGAAAAAAAATGAAAAATGATGAGAACTTATAGGCACAGTGCATACTCCTGCTGTAATAAGCCGAGTTTATTAAATTGAGATACCTGAACAGGTTCTGTAGATTATATGACCAATCTGGCTACTTATGTTTGTGTTTCTTTAATCCTTAGAATGCTATTTACTTCATTTTTAATATGCTTTAGAATGGTGTTATATTACTGTAACAATAACTAAATCAGATAAAGTACTTAAGTAATTGTTTTGATCAATGGGTATAACTAGTCCAGAACTGTAGGTTGAGTGACCAGCATTCCACCTTCTTCCTTCTAGTCACAAACACGTGGCCATCAAATTGTTCAAGAGGAAATGCCTGGCTAACAAAATGTAATGGAAAGCTCATTCAAATATATAAACCGTATTCATTGCTTACTAGCTAATACCTGCAAAGAATGCAAACCAGCTAAAAAGGTACTGTTTGCACAAGAAATGTAGACATTAAAATGAATGGATTATTAATGCACTTCTACAACTCAGTGAAAATCTTGGTTTTCATTTTAACCTACTTCAGTACCCATCACAAAAGTCGTTTTACAGATATTTGACCAGTTTTATGGGGAAAAATACAAGAAGAAATAAGTTTCCAGGGTTACCATGATTCCTTGTAATGCAATGATCTGAAATACCCCTTCACCACCTTATCGCAAATGGGAGTGGGAAGGGTCAAGGCCAGGAGGAGATGCTTCCCTGTTGCACCTCCCATTTGGGGGAATGGCAACAGCATGCCCTGATCCTGCTGGATTCCCAGAAGTTGGTTAAAACACAGAGCTCTTCCAGAGGGCTTTTAAAATTAATGAATTAACATAGCACCGTTGGAATTGCTAATTTTTATTGGAATACTATGAACCTTTTCTCCAAAGAATGTCGGCTGAGGTTTATTAGAACCTTAATACAAGGGAGCTCCTGTTCTCATGATGAACATTGTCTGAAGGAATCCTGCAATCAGTCACCAGACGCTATTGGGAAAGCATTATTTCTTTTTCTTTTCTGCTTGATAGTTTTGCCACTTAATATTCATGAGCATTCTTGAATTTGAATGAGGCCAGAATGATACTAATTTCTCTGCATTACAACTCCAAATTCCTATCACAAAAATAGGTGGGCAGGGACATTTTTCCAAAAGTAGGAACTTAGCAGCATGTAGAAGAATTCTTTGTAAATCTGGCCAATCACCAGTGAAACTGACAAATAATAAGTTTCACTCCTAAACACAGTACTTTATTGTTCTCACAGGAATGAAAGTGAGCCATTCACTTTTTATGGAAGAAAGTATAAAGGAGTGTACTTATTGACATTACTCCAGTAAGCACTAAACATTCTATACAGGACAAATTCTTCTCTTCTAAATAAAGTTCACTCACTCTTTCCCATAGTATTCGATGGGAACAAGTAAAAAACTAAGCCAACATTCATCATGTTAGCCTCTAAATATATTATGTCAATATGGGACAGAGTTATGACAGTTAGCTTTCTGGTATCATATGAATTTTGGTTTTCATTTTAACATTTATTTCTTTTAAATGTATCATTTCTATTGGTCCTTTAAAGCACTCATCAAGATGGCTAAGAAGTACATATAAATAAATGAAACAAAACAGGAAAATACACATAGCTAATCACTGGATTGACTCATAAAATCAGATCGTCACTGTCCAGCAAACCTGAGATTCTCCCACCTCACAACTCCCTTTCATCTTCTGGGCTAGTGGAGAAAGGGCTTCTCTCTCTCTCTTGTGGGTATGAGCATTGTGTGCATATGAATAAATATGTGTGTGTTTGCTTGCAGAATATGTTGTAACAAAATAATTAGAAAACCAACGATCATGATCCTGGAACTGGAACCTTCACTGTCTATGCTCTGGCACTGCGTCCAAGATCCTGTACATTTGATAACGGAGACAGCCAGTGAGGTGTCAAGCCCCACACATCTAGGAAACATCAAGGAACCAAGAATCACACAGATTTTCAGTAAGATACCTTTAAGACTAGTCTGGGGTAAATACAGAATCTTGGAAACTGTTGGAGGAAGATCCAACTCTCATTTATAGTGAGTTAATTAAGGTGAAGTCTCTTTGAAGGATTTGAAATGCTTCTTTCCAGTTTCTTTCCACCTGGGCTAAATTGCTGTTTATCAGATAAGCTGTCAACTGACTGGCTCATTATCTGTTGACTGTTTATTTCTACTTTCTTTGCCATTCCTTTCCCAGCCTCCCCAAATCTCTCACAGGTATAGTAGTTAACATGTTAGACTAAGACCAAGGAGATCCAGGTTATCAGCCTTAGCTATAGAAACTCACTCGATGCTTTTGGGCCCTTCACTCTCTCTCAGTCCAACCTACTTAGCCGTCATCAAAGGCGATCTCCATGTAAGCTGCCTTGACCTCTTGGAGGAAGCGTGCAATGGCAATCTTTTAAACAAATATGTAATACCAAAGTGAAAGAATGCATCCAAGCGGTTCCAACTTGTGAAGCTTCTTTGATCAGCAGAGGGTTCTATTAGTGGAATGGGAAGTGGAACAATTTTAGACTTCTTTAACTCTTTGTTCTGCTTGTAGGAAAGAATGGGAAATCACTGAAAAATCACTTCACTATTATGTCACTGACAGATGACTGCTGAATTAAAGAACTCCCATCAGTGGATGGAAACTGACTAGAAATAGGCCAGAGCGTGCTAGCTTTTGGGACCAGAAATAAAACTAGGGAAGGGTAGGAATTGTCTACAGGCTTGAATGTCTTTAGGGAATCTTCTGGGGATCAGGTTTATGTCAGAGTACTTCTCTCCAAAAGAGAGAAGTACTTTTCTTTTCAGCAGCAACAATCTGGCAATGAAAGATTTTAGTCTATTCTTCCATTGCCACACTGCTGCAGAAAAAGATGCTGTGAGATATGGGGCACTGGGGGAGTAGGTGGTTCTCCATCTGGGCAAGTTCCCATTCCTGAGCTGGGAAATCAAAATATTCCCCATGTGACTTGTTTGTGTAACGCATTTTGTGAAGTACTTCATGATAAATTACAAAAAGAGTTTACACTACTTTTCGGGGGGTGGGGAGATCTATCCATCTTATGGGTATAAGAAATAGTTATAAGCTATAAAATTAAACAGGATTAACTTTAAGGATATTTTATACAAAATATGTTACATCTGTCACTATATTTCTTGACAAATTTGTGGAAAGTATATACACCCTTGAAAACATCTTGGCACTACTAATGAATGATGATTAAAATATAGCTTATGAATGACTTCGATTTAAAAAAACCTACAGAAGGATTCAAAGGCAAAGTAAGCCTTTTGTTTATTCTTCTGATACAATAAACACTTAATGTGATATTGTAAACTGCTTTCCTATATTAAAAAGCAGTTTATAAAATAGTACAGGTGAATATAGGTAGGATTATTACACAAAAAGCAATAACAAAAGCATCATTGCATGTGCTCATTTCTTGCACCCCTGTAAAGACTGCTGTCTCTACATCTCCTGTTGAATAAAGTGGACACTATAAATATACTAGGCATAGAATATTTGAGCCTTTAAAAAAAGCTAAAAACACTTGCATACATTTCTCATTTCTGAATGCAAACAGTTCCCAACAATCAGATAATAAAAATATCAGACAAAACAATGCTAATCAGTTCATTAGCATCATACCTGATGTCTGGTGTGTGAGTTCCTTCGTCCTCTGCTGTAAAATGCAATTAGAAAAAAAGTATAGAAAAACAGGATGAAGAATGTAAATACCAAAGTCACAAAATATATTCATGAAGCTTAAAGAGTTCCTAAAATAATGTGAAAATAAAACAAATACTGGGTTCTTAGAACCAGTGTAGCATAATACTGATTGGGAGTAATCTCTGTGAATTTAATCAGGATATTATATGAACATACATATAGTACATGCACATATTGGCTCCCCTTGCTTTATACCAGGGCTATATTCTTGAAAACCCTGCATAAAGCAATCTGTATAAAGCAAGACACTTAACCAATGGAAAAAAGAGGGTTGCAGGGAATGTGTATTCTGTAACCCAAATGTACTGACAAATCTGTACATAAATTTTTAGAGCCTTATTCTTAAGCACTGTATTGTTCAATTTTTTTTTTCCTTGTCTCACATTCTATGTACAGTGACAGCATTTTCTTTAATCTTTTCTACAGCTGGGTTTCTAATGCAGGTGATTATCATGGCAAACAGAGGATCACAGCATTACATCACAGCATTACAAATTCTATTAACATTCTTTGTTGTGTTGCACACAGTGATTTCCCATGTTAAAAATCCATCCTAGGACTGAGAATCCTTCATCAGCTTTGGCATCATATTCTATATCCAACTTTGTTGGGGAGGATCTTTTCTTTTTCATTTTGGGCAAGGGGATTGGATAAGATGTTGATGGCCATACTGATCCCATAGTAACAGTAGTAGCAATTGCAGATATGGAAGTACTGTAAATGGGAGACAGGGTATGTAAGTAAAACAACCACACAACATGATGGTAAATGCATGAGTAAGGGGTTTGGTGGGGTTTGGGTAGGAAAGTGTTCAAGTGGTTTTGGTGGGAAGAAGTCTTTGGCATAAATTGACTATGGTGGCATAAATCTATAATAGCATTTTTTAAAAAATAAAGCACATTCTTGAATGAAAATCGCAAATTGCATTAAAGGGAATTTGCATAAAGCAAGAAAAATTGGTATATAAAATGATAGTCTTTTAATGGATTTATCATACTAATCAAGCTCATAATTCAATTATTATTTTTATTATTCCACATGTGTTATGCATGTATGTGTGCCTATGTACATACTGTATTTTCTTTCCTTGTGATTTCAGAGCATTCTGTATTGGTTAATTAAGAACATGCTTGAACAAAGTCATTTTAACCAGAAGTGCTGACTTAGCCAATCAAGTGAAAGGACCTAGCAGTTACTGAAAACTTAGTTCATTTCTAGTTGTATCCATCCAGAAATTTAGTGAAGGGGATTTAAGTAAAAATAAGTTATGTAGAACAAAGAAGATAGGAGGAGGAGATGGGCGGAGGAGAAGGGCGGTGACAAATTTGATAAATAAATAAGAATTTCACAAATATTAACATTTAAGATGGATTTATTAAGTAATTTTCTTTTGTAAAATCTGCTATAATTTCAGTCCATTTCTAAAGGTATAATTATACCTTTCTTCTCGGCACATTGGGTCTTAAGAACAGGATAATGTTATTTTGTGAATTTATATTCCAAAGTTGTGCAAGTTTGTTTCCCCACACATAACTGCAACCCTCACAATTCCTTCCCAAAGATGAGATTGGGAGGCAGTGGTAAGTAGCATGTAGTTGCCAAACCAGAAGGCCTTACACTGCTGACGTGCCCCTCGGCTCCTCTATCTCCCAGCCCCAGCTTGGTGTATCAATGCTCGGGAAGCGCACTGGACCACCCATAGGATTGTTCCTTCCACAAGATATCCACATGCAGATTATTCGCCTGGACCTTCCCTTCTATGAATCCTGAGGGTATCCCCCACAGATTCACTACATATAAAACAAACGGTGACCTTTGATCAGCAGGCTGGCTTTCTTTGGAAGGAGTAAGAAATCTGCCACTACGTGGACAAAGATGGCAGAAGAAATCATGGTATGTACTGAGCACAGAGGCTAGAATTCTGATGCTAGTGACAAATATCTACCATCAGCTCCTGTGGTGGCATAAATGGGCCATTAAAGAGATGGACGATAATTTGAAGATGGGGCCACAATTTTTCTTGATGGGTGGGGAGCACTGAAACCCATTGGGAGCTTATTGGAGATGTGATTATATTCTGGAAGGTTTGGTGTCCTATTCTTAAAGTTTCTTCCTTATTTTTTTAAGTGATATGTTCAGCCTTTCAGAAACATAATACTCCTATTTTACAAAAATTGTAGCTTACTGTAAAATAAACTTTGAGAGAATGTTTAATAACTTACCTTGTAGTCATATATTCTGCCCTGTGACCTAAAGGATAAGAGCAACGTAATCTGAAAGCCAATGGAGCCAGACGTAGCTTTCCTGCATAACTGCACAACACATATGCTAACCCGATTTTCAATCCTCAATTATTTATACTGTAACTGTTCATATTTATTTCACAAGACTTACGCTTACATACAAGAGCAATGGTTTCCTATGACCACAGAGAGTTTTGAAATGTTCAGAAAGCAAACATTCTTTCTTACCTGAGTAAAGAATATTTATGCTACTAAGTTAAGCAAAACAAAATTTTAAGCAGTGGTACCAGTCTGTGCATGCATATATAATGAATTATTCACAGAAAGAGAAAAGCTTACCAGGATGCTTTGGGGAATGAACATACTGCCAACATTCATAAGTTAGAAAGTAATTTAGGATGTAGCTATACTGAGGAAAGTACATATTTAATGATGTCACATAAAGATATATGACTTTGTGTTAAATATAAATATCTGGTACATATGAGCCCAATAATGTTCTATATATCCGTCATACATTTCAATTATTTTTAACTTAGCAATCCTGCAAATGTCCCTCTGAAATAAACAGAGGTTACGCAAAATCCTTTTGAGGGAAATGGGTGGTGACAAAATTGATAAATAAATAAAAACCATCAGTGCTGGATGATTTGCAGAAATTAAGGTGAGGACTGGGGAAGGCAATGGCAAACCACCCCACTATGGTCTGCCAAGAAAGCGTCGCAAAAGCAGCGTCCCCCCAAAGGGTCAGACATGACTCGGTGCTTGCGCAGGGGACCTTCCACCTTTCACACACAAGATAACAAGGACAAAATAGATTTCCTCTAGTTTACCAAATTAGAAAATTATGGTCCAATATTGTATTCAATAAACTTAATTATGGCAGTTTGATGGGAAAAGGGTTAAGAACTGAGTTTAATTCTTATAAACACTGACATTTTCTGCAAATAGACCAGGTTCAGTTTTATGCATCTTGATTTAGTTAATATATGTAGCTTATTTAGTTATAGTTAAACCTGAAACTTAACTATTCTATCATTCAGCTCCACCCACATAAGAGCATAAGTAGCTGTTTCTGCTCATAAATGATTACTCAGATTTTGTTTCACAGCACACCTGTGGGACAACAGGATTATCCCTAATTTCCATAAATACAACTCTGGCTATGTAAAAGGAAAAAAAGAAATAAAACATACATAGTATGGCCCAAGGAGCTGGTCTTAAAAGTAGCTATTTAATTTTTTAAAAATTCATATAAACTGATCTTAAAACTCTTGCCATGTAGCAAAGTAGCAAGTATGTCTGTAGAAAGACCGTGACACATAGGCAGACAATACAGTCAAATATTAAATTCTGGGGGTAATAGAGGTTTTTTAACTTAATTTTTGCATATCCGCAACAGCACGATTACAAATCCCGTTTAAAAGTATGAAAGAGATTTGCTGTGATTCATGACAATGCATGAAATCCCACTGTTAGAAGAATTACTCTGCTGGAGCACATTTGGAATGAAAGACGTGCTTTCTCGGTAATATAATGAACAAACTGGCAGCCCCATGCTTTCGCCCAGAAAGTTTATAATATATTCTACTCATTATGAGGCACTGTTTAAGCCTTCAGGGATGTAGTTAATAAATACTACAGCAGAAGATGCAAGGTAACGCTATTAAGAGAGAAATATCTTGACTCTTAGGAATTATAATATAAAACAATTCACACAGTAAATTGGACACTAAATGGCCTTGCACAGTGGGATGGCTAATGTATCTTATTTTCTATCTCATCCTGCCTATTAGGGCTCTAATGTTTTTTCTGCAATAATTATTAGTAATTGGTTTATTAAAAAAAGAAAAGAAAAATGTGCGATGCTTCAATAAATAAAAAAACAAGGTTAGTTTTATTTTGTGTGTGTGGTTTTGGGTTTTTTCCTCATCCAAGTGTATAGTGATTAATTTGCTGTTATGAGTCTGGGTTTGCACACAGTACTAAACATTATATGGCTTTCAGTTTATTTCCCTTTGGCTTAGCATGATCCCTTATCAAACAGCAACCGTGGTTTACAAACTATAATACATGGGCTTGTGCATCACACTAAACTCCCAAACAAGCAGAAATGCATAATAACTTAGTATAATAAATAAATTCGGCACAAATTAAAACCATGATTTAAATCCATTGCAATAGTAAAGAAAATGTGTAGCTCAGAATTGAATTGTTGGATTCTTGGTGTTCTCTAAGCTTGGTTTTCTTTTTGTAGGCATTTTATTACCAGGCTAGGTAATCTGGTAACCAGGCTCTGATATAAGCTCCGCTGATGTTACCTAGTCTGGCAATGAAACCTTTGCGAGAAGAAAACCAAGCTCAGAAAACATCAAGAATGCAACACTTTAATTCTGCCTTATAGTCACTGATTTTTATTTTTTTATTTTTTGACAGTGAGAATTGGATATGATAGGAGAAACATACCATGCCGTGGTAATGGGAATTCTAATAAGTGTGTGTGGCAAAACAAGAAGTGATATGATCAAGAATGAATAGGTCCTGAATGAATGTGCACTGAGTACAAAAGTGCATGTAAGAGAAATAAATGAGTGAAAAGTGAAATGCAGAGCAAATATATGCTTAAGGAAGAGTGAATCGGTGAAGAGGAAAAGAAAGACCTAGAAGGTCATGGGGGGATAGAGTTGATGAGATCCTAAAAAGAAAAAGAAAAGTTACAACTGAAAGAACAAAAGTTAATGCATGAATCTGGTGTATGGATATGACGGAAGCAAGAATCATTTTCAAGGTTAGAAAAATATGGAGCGGTACAGCGAATGGAGCTCGTGTGAACTAGATTCATATATTTTTTTCTTTGTCTTACCTCATGCCTTCATTTCTTTAGATTACTATTTTTCATTCCCTTTCTGTGCTATGGAGAATGTTGCTTACCCCAAAGGGCAGTAGTGTGACTGGCATGAATATATGTAAATTCATTTGGTGTTTTTTTTTTAAGTTTACCATCAATTGCCTTTTTTGGCATGTTAAAGAGAAGAATCAGCTATCCACGCAGCAGAAAGCTATGTTTCCTACAATAACTGAATCAAGTCCAAATGTTCAACATATGGCTGCAATGTATTTTGGATCATTTACCTTCTCCAAGAGTCCGCTGCAGTGAATCATGTTTTGCCTGAAGCTTTGTGATAAGATTGCTTCCTTCCAGGTACTCTCTGAATTTCTGCAGAGACACAAATCTATTTGTTTCATACCTGAATATTTGTAATCAAAATTAGTGGAATTCCAGGAAAAAAACAACAACCATCAAATCACATTGCATAATATGTCTGGAAAAGTATTCAACATACCATGAAATAGAACTGTTCAGTCTCCTGCTGGTTAGCTCTTCTTTTAGCAATGCTAGGCTTGCTCAAGTAGGTTTCAGAAACTGTTGACTTCACAGACTCAGTGGAGCGACTGTGCTGGAAACATTCAGAAACATCATAGTCTTCAATGGTGACCATATCTTGTATTGTCTGTAAAGTAGCTTCTGTTGTCTTCTTAACCTGGGGTTGACAAGTCCATTTCATCAAACAGAAAGGGAGATCAAAATTTATTTCAGAATGAGAATGGAAAAGGGTTGGGGAAATCAATCCTTTGATACATCATCTCTGATGAAACTGTGGGATGTGAACATAAGAAATTTGAGGTTTCACCAAGTCCTACATGTAGACCCTTCTCATCAAAACAACAAAAAAAGCAGTTAACAAATTAAATTATAGTCTTCAGTTCAGACTCTTGTTTTAGAAGTACTACTGTGTTGGTGGTTCTTGTGAGAATTAAATTCTTTTCAGAGGGTACATTGCAACAAATATCACACAGCACAGCATTATTTGTGTTTAATTCCTCTTGGTGGCACATATGAATGTGTGGAAGAAAGAGTGGATTATCTCCTGAGACCAGATCATTAAGCACTTTCCTCTTTTTTTTTTTTTGCTGAGTTTCATCCTACTTAGGATGAGTTTCTGCTGAGGTTCTTTCTCCTTTTCAAATAGACTATTTTTTTTCCTACCCATAGGTTGGTAAACATATTCCATTCTGCTCAATTCTGTAGGACCATTTTTAAATGTAAAGTAATTTGAAAAGGGAGCTTTATAGATGAGCATCCAGCCTGATTAAAGACAGTTAGCAAATGGAGAGCATAGCCTTATGTCCTCTGTGCTGGTCCCATTCTCCTAAAACAGTTAAAGCAGATGAGAAAAGCTGCCAAACCACTTCTGCATGATGAAGCTATAGTCACTTCAGAGTGGTCCATATAACTTCTATAAAGCAAAATCACTACTGCAAGAAGAATGCAATTTAAAAAAACCCAATAAATTTCAATTCAGAGTCAAGTTGTGCGATCCCAGCTTAGCAAGTGTATCATATACATCACTAGTAAGCTCAATGTTGTGGTACTGGAAAAAAAGCTGAATTGTTCCAAAATCTATTATTTTCCTTCTCTGTATTTATTTTTGGTTTGTAAACTCTTGGGACATGTACTTGTTCTTTCATTCTTTATAAAGTATCTATATACAGACGGTACTAACCTTTAAAAAAAATTGAGCTAAGTGCCTACTTTCAGAAAACTGATTTGTATGAACAGAAGTATTATAATATATTTATGGAAAGGTTATCACAAAGAAACTAATATGGCTGCGAAGTATGGAATGAATCTTATACATGGAAGGCATAAAAGTGAAGGATACACTATCCACCAGATAATATCAAAATAAAACTTTGCCTTAAAAAGACCAATGTGCATATTTCCATTTTAACATGGGAAAGATTTGGTACCATAGTCTGCAGCAGGGCACACATGTGATATATAAATAAATAAGTAAAGATAAAACGATGAAGGCAGCCATTACACAATCTATTTCACTGTACGGACAGGAACAAATTTTACCTCTTCATTTTCAATTTTCAATGTTGTCAGTCGAGACTGAAGTTGCTGATACCTTAGCATGAGTTCCCCTTGAACTGGCTGTTGAGCACTGACCTGAGAAACCTGGAAAAGCAGTAGACACTGAGAAATCAGGTGAAAAGAGGAGAAAAAAATGCACAGCTCTTTTGCATAATGGATCAAATCTGCAACCATCAAGACACAGGATAAAATATATGATGCTAATAGTTTTCCTTTAATTAAAAGACTACAACAATTTACATTAAATAAATATTCTTATGGATAATTGGATATACACACATGTCACTATGAATATGAGAACATGGAAATTGCTGTGGGTGCTTACATATGAGTCACTAACAGAAAAACTATGGTAGTACTCACTAGGAACGCCTGGATGTTGTCAAACTGTTATTCATTATACAGTAGCCACAAACACCACAACTGTCTGACTGAACTGCCAGAAGCTTGACTCTCAGCACTGCTTGAAACATGGCAACCTTCTCTAGCATATGGCCCTCCCTACGCACTGGCTACACTATGCCTGACCAAAGAACAGTATCAGTGATAAATAATTAGGCAGGCAATTAATGCCATCTTAAACACTCTAAAAGTTTTCTGTTTGCAGCTAGTGTCTTGCTACACTTTTGAATGATTCTGGACCACTCTGAAGAAGCTTGAATGATATAGGAAACTTATAAAACCAACTTTCCCTTTCCTTTACTTACAGGTTGCAAGCTACAGTCAATTCTCGTTATTTGCAGATTCTGCATTTGTGAATTCTCCTACTGGCTAAGATTTAGTTGTAACTGCAAAATCAGTACTCGTGGTGTTTTTACAGTCATGCAGAGCAGTGAAAAATTTGCATCACCCAACACGCATGTTCCCAGCTGAGGTTTCAGTGTTCGCAGCAACTTTATAGAATGTAACTACTGCAAATAATGAAAGTCCTCTGTATTTGGCCAAGGAATAAAAAGATTACCAGTCTTGTGGCACAGTTCAATAGTCAGCAATGAATGGTTGATCTGGCCTGGAATTTGCATAGAGTATCTAGTAAATTAAGTTCTACACAAAATGTTAAAGAACAGTACTCTTGATATAGTTTGTCTGACCATCTTCTTGTGTCTGTAAAAACCATACTGGCTCTTACTCTAACAACTCTTTCTTTAGCTGGATAAAAGCTGGAAACTAACAAAAAGAAATCACAATAAAGGAAAGTAGCTATCTATATGCAGACAAAAATACTGTTTAAATTTCATCCTTTCTGGGAATCTTAATTGATCTAAATAAGAAATTGATGCATTTGAAGAAACTACCAGTTTCTTTGGGTAATTATCAGTGGTGTCATGTTCATCGTTCCAATGGTCTGGATACATCGTAACGTTTCACATATCAATTTCCTGATCCGTGTCTGTCATTTGCTGGGAGGAGAATTTCAGCCGTGCCGGGCTGTAATCTCCTTACTGTTACTGAGGAATGTATGTTTGGGTTATTGCATGTGTTCAAGGTTACTTTCCCAGGCCGATGTGTAACGGTTACCAACACCTGAGAGGGGGTGGTTGCTATGGTGGGGCGAGGGGCGGGATCGGGTTTGAAGCGAGGGTTTTTAGTTTGTATTTGGCGTGCTTTTGGTCATTCTCAGCTTTCTTTGTATTTGCACACTATTCTTTCAATAAATCAGTTTTCATTAAGAACCTGCTTGTGAGGCTGAGTATGTTAGAATAAGGCAACCATTACATAAAGGTGAGAATCTTAAAACTCTTACCACTAACCTCCTTCCAGTGTTACTGTGAGGAAATAAAGTTAGTGATGACTGAACCTACTTCCCGCTCGGGAGAGAGTGAGGATTCCAGCGTGGGGGAAACGGATTCCATGAGGCAAAGAAGGGAAAGGACCCTCACTCCAGAATCGGAGGAACTGTCGGAGACCTCAGACTCCAGCTCAGCTACTGCGAAAGCGGTAAAGTCCAAGGTGGTCAGAAAGGAGGAGGGAACCCTGTCCGGAGTGCCCCAGGCACCTGTGAAGCCAAGGTATCCGCTGTCCCCAGATGTGGCCATAATGGAGAGGAGTGGGTCGGATGTCTCCAGGGCCACTGAGAAATCACAGAGGTTGGAAGCCAGGGTAAAGTCTTTAGAAGACATGATGGCGAGGATGTCATTTGCGAGGGGCAGCCAGGACAGAGGAAGAAGGGAATATCACTATAGACAGTTGTTCCCATCTGTTTCTCCCCCCCCCCCGAGTGTGAGGAGGAAAGACCAGAGGAGGTACTGGGGGGGATCCCCACCGCGCAGTCCCCAGCGGGCGTCTCCATCGCCTCCACGGCGGGATGAGGACAGAGGGAGGGGACAAAGCAGAGATCAGAAGAGAGGGATTGCGAATTCCCCCCCCCCCTCCTCGAGAAGAAAGGTCTCCGGAGCCCAGGAGGAGGGATGGGTGGAAAGAGAAGAGAAGCCCACAAGGGACCAGGTATAGGGATTTCACTGTCAAGTTTAACGGGGATCCCACGAAGCTGTCATTCTTCCTGACTAATGCAAAAAGCTATATGGAGGAGTTTGGGAGGCTGTTTTCTTCGGAAAGGGCAAAGATAAACGCTGTAGCCACTCAACTGGAGGGGAGGGCAGCTGATTGGTTTGTCCAATTAACCGAGATGGATGCCATGGAGTTGGATGATTTCAGAGACTTTCTGTGGGCGCTAAAAATGCATTTTGCTGACCCGTTAGCAAAGGAGAAAGCTAAGGTGGCTCTGAGAGAACTGTTCCAAGGATCAAAGTCCGTGGCCGATTATGCCCTAGAATTCCAAGCCCTAGCGGCAAAGGTCAATTGGTCGCCAACTACTCTGATAGAAATGTTCAAAGACGGACTGAGACCCAACTTACTGAGATGGGCGTTAGGAAGGGCAGATCCGATCACCCTATATGACTGGATTCAACTAGCGGGGAATGTCGAGCAAGCCCAGGCTAAGTTCGCTCAAACCAGGAGGGGCCCCAAGCAAATGGCCATGACGAGGACGGGCAAGCCACCGGGCACCACCGGCAGAGCGGGACACATGGCCTGGCAGGAGGAAAAGGAGAGCCGGTTTGCGAAAGGGCAATGCCTCCGTTGTGGGAAGGAGGGGCACAGAGCAGCGGCGTGCCCTCAGAGGAAGACCGAGGAGCGTCCGGCAAAGCCGTCAGGGAAATCCCCCTCTGTGCCCAGGAAGATGAAGGCAGCGATGGCTGAAACCGAGGCTGAGAACGCCCCTTTCTATGGGGACGAAGGGGAGCTCAAGCTGGCTCAGCCGGCGGGAAACGCCAGCCACCTGCCTTAAGAGGCGCCGCTGGGCAGGTGGTAGAGGAGGGGCGCGATCACGCTTTGGTGAGTGGGAACTTCCCTACCCTGACCATGAAGGTGAAATTGGGGTTCCGGACACGAACTGTGGCAGTGTGGGCAATGGTGGATTCAGGGTGCTCGCGGTGTTTAATGCACCCTGATGTGGTGGCTGCGTTAGAGCTACCCACATTCCCTTTGAAACGGCCCATGATCTTTACCCAATTGGACGGATCTACAGTGGGGGGGAAACCGGTGACTCACTCCACAGGGATGGTGGCGTTGCAAATGGGCAGCCACTGGGAGAAACTGCCTTTTGTGGTGGCGCCTGTGGGGGGTCCATTTGTCATTTTGGGGATGCCTTGGTTCGTCCAACAGAACCCACAGATAAACTGGGTGCACAGGACTGTGACTTTTGCAGATGGGTTCTACAAAGCCCCGGAGGGGGATGACTTGGACAATGGTGCTGTGGGGAGGGAGGCGGCAGCAACTCCGCATTTCCTCACCGGTCCGCTAGACGGGCTGTCGGAACAATACCAGGACTTTGCAGATGTGTTTGGCGAAAAGGAGGCGGATCAGCTGCCGCCGCACCGCAAAACTGACTGTGCCATAGAGTTTATCCCTAATGCACAATTGCCTAAGCCAAAAATTTATGCTATGACCCAGAAGGAACTGGCAATGCTACGAGAGTTTGTCGACAAAAATCTGGCTAGGGGTTTTATTGAACCTGCCAATTCCCCGGTAGGTGCTCCTGTTCTCTTCAGACCAAAGAAAGATGGAACTTTGCGACTTTGTACAGATTTCCGGGGATTAAATGCAGTCTCAATATTAAATAAATATCCCATACCGTTAATCAAAGACATGTTAACACATCTGGTGAAGGGGAAAATATTCTCCAAGTTAGATCTGCGGGAGGCATATTTCCGCATTCGCATACGGGAGGGGGATGAATGGAAAACTGCTTTCAATTGCCCTCTGGGCTCTTTCCAGTATAAAGTGTTACCTTTTGGGTTGGCGGGAGTGCCTGGGGTCTTTATGCAATTGATCAATGAGGTCTTGCATGACCATTTATTCAAAGGGGTCTTGGTGTATTTGGATGATGTGTTGATTTATACTGAAACAATGGAGGAACATGAAAAACTGGTGAGGCAAGTGCTCAGCAAACTAAGAAAGGCTGAACTGTATGCTAAACTGTCTAAATGTGCGTTTCATAAATCTCAAATTGACTCTCTGGGCTACAGAATTTCAGACAAGGGTATTGAGATGGATCCAGATAAGATTCAAGCCATCCTGGAATGGGAGCGGCCACGTACGCGTAGGCAGCTCCAGAGTTTCCTGGGGTTCGCTAACTATTATCGCCAGTTCATCCAGGGGTTTGCTGAGATAGTGTTGCCCCTCACTGAGCTACTCAAAACAAAAGGGTTGGGGGATACCCGAAGGGTAAAGAACCCTGGTGCGTTACTTAAATGGACGCCTGCATGCCAGGTGGCTTTTGACAAACTTAAACAGCTATTCACTGCTGAACCCATTCTGCAACATCCCGATCCAGCCAAACCTTTTGTGGTTCAAGTGGATGCCTCTGACTTTTCTATTGGAGCACTCCTGCTGCAGGCAGATGAGTTGGGGTGTCTAAAGCCCTGCACTTACCTATCCCGTAAATTTTCTGAGACTGAAAGGCGGTGGCACGTTTGGGAAAAAGAGGCTTTTGCAGTTAAGGCTGCTTTAGACACTTGGCGGCACTTACTGGAGGGGGCTACCTACCCCTTCGAGGTTTGGACTGATCACAAGAACCTTGAAGCGCTCAGTGCGCCTTGGAAGCTCAGCCCAAAGCAAATCAGATGGGCTCAATTCTTCAGCCGTTTTGATTTCAAGTTAAAGTTTATTCCGGGAAAGAAAAACTTTCTAGCAGATGCCCTTTCCCGCTTGCCCCAGGATTCAAGCTCTGCTCCTGACCTGGTGGGTACATTGTGGACTGAACCCCAATTGGGCATGGCAGCTGTGACCCGCGGCCAGACTCGTGCACAGCAGCCCAACGTTTCACTTTCACCCCGTGCAGGAAGGTTGCCAATTCCCTCTGACTTGCAACAACAGTTTCTCTCCAAATTGAAATCTGACACTTGGTTGCAAGCGAATATGAACAATGTTACTTGGGACCGGGGCTTTGCTTGGAAGCACACCCGTCTCTATGTCCCTGACGATTTGCGCAGACATTTTGCTCCATTCCCATGATGATAAAGTGGCTGGTCACTTCGGCTTTGTAAAAACTCTCCACTTGGTTCAGCGCCAATTCTGGTGGCCCATGCTGAGGCATGATGTCAAAAGCTACGTTGCCTCCTGCCCAGTGTGCGCAGGATCCAAAAGGAAGTTTGGCAAGCCCCAAGGGTTATTGCAACCAGTAGCCAGTCCCTCTCAACCCTGGGAGGAAATTTCCATGGATTTTATCGTGGATTTACCTCCAAGCCAGAGGAAAACTGTGATTTGGGTGGTAAAAGACTAGGAAAACTGTGATTTGGGTGGTAAAAGACTATTTCTCGAAACAAGCCCATTTCATTCCGTGGACTTCTATTCCCTCTGCTCAACAGCTGGCCCACCTCTTCCTTGTACACGTGTACAGGCTCCATGGGAGCCCCGCCCATTTGGTGACTGACAGAGGCACACAATTTACTTCCCAGTTTTGGTGGGCTTTTATGAAATTGGTGGGCACTAAACAGGCACTATCCACTGCGTCGCATCCTGAGACTGACAGATCTACAGAGGCACTTAATTCCACACTGGAGCAGTATCTGCGGGCTTTTGTGAATTATCAGCAGGACAATTGGGTCTATCTCCTTCCCTTTGCTGAGGTCGCCTACAACAACGCAGTGCATCAAAGCACCGGGCAAGTCCCTTTCCGTACCGTCTTTGGCCGGGATTTTGTTCCCATTCCTGAGCTACCTCAACCAACATCTCCCCCCTCGTCCCCTACGGATTGGGCAACACATCTAGGGGACTCCTGGCCCAAAATCCAACAGGCTCTTGCAGATGCCCAGGCTGCTTACAAACGCCACGCTGACACCAAGCGGGCGCCACAGCCAGCTTTCAAAGTCAGGGATAAAGTCTATCTCTCCACCAAGTTTATCAAATCTCCTCAACCCTCGAAGAAATTGGCACCCAAGTTCGTGGGCCCTTTTCCTATTGTGGGCCAAATTAATCCTGTTACATTTAAGTTGGATTTACCTCATAATCTTAAACGTTTGCACCCCGTTTTTCATTGCAGCCTGCTCAAGCCTTTCCACCAATTGGATCGCTGGCACCCAGAGCCTTCACCCCCTGAGCCCATTATGATTGATGGCCAGCAGCACTTTGAAGTGAAGGAGATTCTTGATTCTCGACTTCGTTCTACCCTGCAATACCTTGTCCGTTGGAAACATTTCCCTCATCCTGAGTGGGTTGCTGCCTGCGATGTTAACTCCCCTGTTTTAATTACCCGTTTTCATACTGCCTATCCTGATAAGCCTGCTTCTTAGTTTAGTTTCTTAAAGGGAGGCGGTATGTCATGTTCATCGTTCCAATGGTCTGGATACATCGTAACGTTTCACATGTCAATTTCCTGATCCATGTCTGTCATTTGCTGGGAGGAGAATTTCAGCTGTGCTGGGCTGTAATCTCCTTACTGTTACTGAGGAATGTATGTTTGGGTTATTGCATGTGTTCAAGGTTACTTTCCCAGGCCGATGTGTAACGGTTACCAACACCTGGGAGGGGGTGGTTGCTATGGTGGGGCGAGGGGCGGGATCGGGTTTGAAGCGAGGGTTTTTAGTTTGTATTTGGCACGCTTTTGGTCATTCTCAGCTTTCTTTGTATTTGCACACTATTCTTTCAATAAATCAGTTTTCATTAAGAACCTGCTTGTGAGGCTGAGTATGTTAGAATAAGGCAACCATTACAAGTGGTATCTAAGGCGATGACATCCTGGATTGAAAATAGCTAGAGAGATGGAATGTGGAGTGTACCTGTTAGGTTAATTAATTGGACCAAACTATGAATTATTGCCATTGGAGCGAATGCAGCATAAATAGCATTTTCCAAGAAGCATCATTTTCCAGTAAATGGTAATATCTCCATTTGACAACTAGAAATGGGTCAGCAGCCTAAGTGCTTCAGCATGTACTCATATACAAGAGTTAACACAGTCTCTACAAAATAAATTCACATTATTCATTAGCATACTAAGTTATATATTCAAGTGTATAGGGAGATATGGTATAGGGAATTGGAGTGTCTAGTACATCCATACCAAGGAAAAACTATTTTGGCATGGTTGTATTTCCATAGATTTAAATGTAAAATTAATTCAATCAAAGTATTATATATACCAGATACACACTGTTTAGGAAGAAATTATGGGATTCAGCTAATTGTTGGAGATCCAGTTCTACATGGCAAGAGGAGTAATGCTTAAATGCTGGTTCATATTATACAGTCTAATATCACAGGACCTCCCTTTTGACTACAAGTTACATTTTAGAGATTTCTAGAGATTTCTTTGGAGTTAAGTAACAGGAAAACAAGGAAATGGATATTATGTATTCTTACTACTATAAAACAAGACTTTATAAGGATAGAATAACATCCATTCTCTATAAATTATACAACTGCTTGAAGAATTTACTTCTCTTTCCAAACTTGACAAAGTTCCTACCATAGGAATTCTTCAGTGGAGGACTATTCAAAAATTTGGTCACCAATTACTGACCTCATCACCCATATGGGGTTGGAAATCAAATTTCATTGGGGGACAAAAGGCTGTTGGATACATTTCCATGAATCTCTGCTTGTCACTTCGGGGCTCCAGATTGTCAACAGCACTTTCAATGATGTCCAAGCCCTCATGTCGTGAGGTTTCAAGGTTATATTCTGCAGAGAGATATGTTCTTAAGGCTCTGTTCAGGCTTGCATGATATCCAAGATCGCAACACTAACAGAATATCCAAAAGAAGAAAATAGAAGTAAACATTTAGAAATAAAAATCAAATTTCAACAAAATAGCTAAAAGCAACTACTTTATTCACACATAATGAAACTTTACAGCTTATTTAATAATCAATGGGCTGATGTTATTAAATATTTTAAATAAAAGACTAAAAAATATATAACGTAATTCCAACTATTGAATAATTACTGGGTAAGGAAGAACAACCGTAATGGAGACCAAGTTAGTAAAGCTATAATGTGTTCTATGGTTTTCACAATAATTTCATGATAAATTGTCACATTGATCTTAATATTTATCACTCTATCACCTTTATTAACTTTGTATGCAGATAATGGTGAGATGTGGAAGAAATGCCACATAGTCTAACATTATTGCATTGACTATCTGTAGGCACATCAGTCAATATTAACGGTTGTATGAAGATGACACTTAGAAATCTACCCCAATCCAGGAGAGACTTATATAATTATTGTTCTGGTAATATTTTGACATCTCAGATCCACACTCTCCTCTGTAATGACTGGCAGGCTCAGCAGACTTCGGTTCAGAACATTGTGATAAAATTTGTAAAGAATTTGAAATTATTATTTTACATATTTCAAATAAAAGTAAAATTCTCTATAGCAAAAACATAGCTTGTATTCCTAGTCTAAGCTAGCAGAATGAATCTCCAAGTTATTGTACATGTATTTCAGTTAGCTTGCTTGTAAACAAACTCTTTAATTTTGACTGTTTTCTGAAAAGGTTCCCTAACCTTTGAAATAAAGGCTATTTCACACAATGCTATTTCAAATAGGAATTAAATATGTTTTAAGTGTACCCTTAAAATGTTAAGTGTGGATATTTTGGCTGCCAAACAAGAGCACTTCTGATGACAAAAGCCCAATTTACTATTATGTAACATTTGAAACATCATTACTGCCTCTTGAGCAGGGTGATAAACTAATTGGTGAATATGAATGTTTAGAAATAGGGAAATAAGTGTGGAAATCAGGGCAATCTAGAAGTTAGCAGTAAACCTGAATGGAGAATTTGAAAAGGATATTTTAATGTATAAAAGCATAAAAGGCTATGAAAATGACTTACTTGGGCAACTACTACTTTAAATGGATTTATCTATGTCACTCTACCTGGAGTAAATTAGCAATTTTAAAGATTTATTATAAGGAATATTCATGATCTGGTGAAAAACATGCTTAGGTTGTCAGATTAACACTGGGTAGTTCTATATCTTTTAGATTCTATCTCTCAACTGACATCACTTCTTATTGATAGCTTTACATTAACTCATTGAAATTGTTGGAAGGAATGTTTATTCTGTAAGAGAAATTATCTTAGGCAAATATATGAATATTTAAGTAAGAATTATATACTTTATGAAAAAAGCAGAATAGAATTAATAATCAAGTCATGTATTAAGATAGGAGAGTTAACTTCTTAATTACTTCACTTTTCTGCAGCCTGGTTCAATAAATGCCATCAGACCCATTTTAACACGGAGGGTATCGTCAATTTTGACTTATACCGAAGTATCTTCATAATAAACACATTTCTTACTCTGCAGCAGTCTTAGCTGTTAGGCTGGAAGCCTGCACCTGAGTATGCCCACATTGTTGTATGTCTTCCCTGAAGTATAGGACATTGCAAGTATATGTCGTATATTTCAATAGAACAAAAGGTGACAGTAAATAAAATAAGCCTCTTGTAATTGTGATTAACATAACACTAATCCTACCATTTTAAAGTACAAAAAGCAGACCCAGAATTCTAAACATGATCCTGTAGCATAAGAATTTCATAAACACAACTACTTACATCAATCAGGTCTGAAAGGTCATGAATATAATATTTGAAAACAGAAGCATTCGTTGCTTCAAGGGTTAGCAGATACTCATTTCTGGCTTTAATAGATTTCAGTTTGTTTTCAGAGTATTTTGCTTGACGCTGAGAATAAAAATACGTAAAGATGGCAAAAAATTATATCAACATAACTGCAAAAATTATAAACTTATGACACTATTTCACAAAGTAATAACAAAATGGAATATTCACTATATGTAAATGTTGATGTAAGTAGAAATTTATGTAGTTATATGCAAACCTGGTTTTGGTTTTACTGGGGGAGGTTGTGTTTATTGTTTGTATATATTGTTTTTATCCATGGGTTGTGACCCACCCAGAGTTTGATGTATGATGGGTAGCCATATACAGCACATGTTTTAAATAAATAAATATGGAAACAATGAAAG
Source organism: Candoia aspera (assembly GCF_035149785.1). Taxonomy (NCBI): domain Eukaryota; kingdom Metazoa; phylum Chordata; class Lepidosauria; order Squamata; family Candoiidae; genus Candoia; species Candoia aspera. Next base: position 48,046,780 of record NC_086159.1, read on the forward strand.
AATTCAAGAATCAAATATAATACATTACCAGGAGTTTCAGAAACATACTCTTACAATGAACATTCTTTTGGTATATTATTATTTTTTAAAATTTCATCTAACTGCAAACTGTATATGACACAGATCACAGGATGTTGCAAGAAACTGAATAGAATTCAATAGAATTGAATAGAATTCCAAAACCAGACAGCCAAAGTTGGTACAGTAATTGGTGTGCAAACTGGTTGTGTGATCTGCCCTATTCTCTTACTATAGCATGCCATATTGACCAGTGGGAGTCCTGACTCACTAGCCACCAACACAGCATCCAACAGTGGGGGACAAAAATAAGGAGTTCCTTTAGCAGAAGAGAAAAATCCTGCAGGGATAAAATGGAAAGGGTAGCAAAGACTATCGTTCTGGATAATGTGTGTGCGCGCGCACGCATGTGCGTGCATTTATACTGGTATGTTTGTTTAGCTTTAGATTTCAATTTCTAATATTGTTCTTACAAAAACGTTTAGTTTCTGTAGGTGCAGAAATACAATCACAATCCTTCAAGACAACAATGAAACATCAGCTCCCCCATCTCTAAAGTAGAGGACTACTCATGTGGGTATGAAACTCTTCTAGCTCTAGCACAAGCTACCCATTCTAATACAAATCTATGACCAAAGTGCAAATGAATTTTGGAATTACTACCTTTTTAATTCCAAACAATTAAGGCAAACTGATCCTTACTTTTTCTTTCATTTTTTCAATTTTCTTCACTGAACTCCGTCTTTGGTGTCTTTCTTCCAGTCGAAGGTGAAAAACAGGATCTCCTGACCTGCCAATTTGTTTTTCTTCTTGCTTTTCAGCCTCTTTCAATTTACTTTCTGCACTGATGCTCTCAGTATGATACATATGGTATGTTTTCATGACCTGGGTCCAAGAGAGTTAAAAGTGAGATCAGAAAAGATGAGGGAAACTGTATCATACACTATTTTCTTATGGCCTTGTCTATTCTAGAGCTCAGGACAGGTTACCACTTCTAAGTCTGAGGTACATTATGAACGCTTTGATAGGAAAAAAGGTACATAATTTTAGAAAGTATACAATTAAAAGTGTCTGCCTTGTTTAATTTATAATTCTACAGCACTGTACTTTGCCTCAGGGTTTATAGTTTAAATTTATAACTATTTTCATAAAGTATTTTAAATCTAATTTTAGGAACAGCAACATCAGCTATCAGGAAGGTAAGGCCTTAAAAGAAATAAGGGCCATGTATAAAGTATGCCACTGTGTATGTATTTTATTTATTCATTGATTTAAAATATTTATAATGACTCATGTGCCATGCATATCTGGAGAGTTTATAGCAAATATGCAAACTTGGTTGTTTTCAGATCCTAGATGTCTATACAATTATGATTAATAATTTCTAGGTTCTCATTCCCATTCCAAAATTCACACTTTTAATTGTATACTGTAAACAGGCTTGTAACATCTGCTCCTGTTTATTCAATACATACAACCAGATTACTTCTAAAAGCAACTGAAAGATAGTTTATTATTTTGTATGGTGCATAACTTCAGGTAACAGAGGATGACTATTTCTACAAGTTCTGTTAATGTCCCCAAAAAACCAGAAACAGGGTTCATACTTTTCAAAAATCACCCCAGTGAAAGGATATGGAGATGAACACAACAGCCTTGCCACCTGCAGCTTTCCCATGCTAATAGGAAGCAGAAACTCTAGCTATCCCCATCCCCAGTCAACTAACTGACATAGAAAGTGCTCTACCCTAAGACTGGAGGAAAACAAGGAACATCCAATATTAATATTTAATGTTCACCTGGAAAAAGGTGCAACTATTTAAGAATCACATTAACTTTAATGAATCCTTAAAGTAGCTGCACTCATCTTAAAGTAGCTCACTTGTCTGAGTTGGAAAACTTACCAGAGTCAAACCTGATTAGTATATGTGGGAGACCTCCAAGGAATACAAGGGTTGTAGGCTAGATTGGGAAGCTGAAAAAAACATCCCAGATGAAGATAACTGAAACCCTTTGATGCCAAAGCCAAGAAAACTTAATGTGTCCATGAGGTCATCAGGAATAACTGAAGACTTGAAGACTTCACCTACTTATTATATCATCTACCCTGGTTGCCACTCCATTTCCAAACGTAATTTAAAGTTTATGTTATGTTTATGTTTTAAGTCCTAAATGGCTTTAGATCATGATAGCTAAGAAACTGCTTGTCCTGTCTGTTCCCTATTAGATGTAATCTTTATTTATTCAAATTAATATGGCTGCTCATCTCAACAGAGTAACTCTGGGCAGCTAGTAACAACTGAAAACAGCAACTTCAACCCTTACCTCAGTGAAAAGCTTATGCAACAGCAATATTAAAATGAAGCATTTTTTTAAAAAAAAGATCAGTAACATAGATGGGTTAGGGATTATACTGCTATGTACTGTATATAATTACATGTATGTGTTCTATTTCTTTCCCCCTTTTTTCTTTGTTTTGTTTTTCCTGTTGCTTTTTACTTAATTAAATAAAAATTATTTAAAAATAATTAAAAACAATATATCAGCACCAAAACAAATACATAGCGGCAGCTCGGACAAAAAAGCAAACAACCCTCAGAAAAGCCACCTCACAAGCTTCGACTGACATTCTGACCCCAATGCCTGGGAACACATCTATATTTTCATGGCCGTTCAAAAGGCCAACGGGGTCTACAGCCAGCTGGCATGGATCAACCCCCCCACCCCAACAAGCTTCTAGTCTACTTTATCTTATCCAAACCCAGAAATAGAATGAGAGGGACAGAGAACTCACTCTGCTATAATCCACACAACTATGAATTTTGCCCACCAAGTTTATTGATTTCCTCACCTCCCTCCAACTGAAGCAACCTGAAAAATTGACAGATTTCTAATGCATTTGGTTAAATTACAATATGTGAAGTTCCTAAGCACCCATCTCTCTCAACACATGTCATTTCACTTTGAGGATGGCCTTGTCCTCTTGGTGATGGGAGAAAGGAGTATCTGGTTTTAGAGACAGAACACCAAACACACACAGTCTGAACTCTGTTCCTCTATCCTTCAGGGATATAAACATTTTCACAGATAAGAACCTTGATATAGGAACAGAGAAATGTGTGCAATGTTGAATTCACTTGCTAAGGCAAAGCTAAACACAAAGTTATTAATAAATAGCCTCCATAAAGGAAATGCACACTTTTAAAAAACGAATACAATTCATATAATTTAAAAACACTGCACAATTAATTACATGTCCCATGAAAAAGAAATAGTGAGTGGAAGAGAAAGACATTAATACTACTTTCAGTTTAATGCTGCATTACAAATTAATAACTGTAAAATAAAATGTCCAGTATAACTAAATACCAATATCAAAACACCCAGTATAAGTAGTAGGCTGAAGAGCGGACTTTATTCTGTGTTTAAGCAATAATTCACTTAAAATTCATGTATGTTTGTGAAGATTTATTTTGTTAATTTCAGCCAAATGAAATAATTCACCCAAGATAGATATTTTTATCTGCGGTACTGGTCTGATAGTTGACTATTGGTATATTTTTATTTGCCTTCAAGTAATCCAATTTTTTAAGTTACAACATTAATTAGTATTCCAGGTAGTTCAGTACAAAATAATTTGCTATGCTACAATAGCATGCAAAAAACTTTTCTCCCTACTTGACAGCAGTAGATGAAAGGATTTAATTCTTTTTCTCATGCATTGACTCCATACAGTAGCTCCATGATATACTTGAATACTAACCAGAAGTTACACATTTTAATTTTAAAATAGTTCCTTCTGGGAAGCATTCAGTGCATTAAATCTGTCCTGCACTGTGGCATATTTCTTAACTGCTTGTTCCTTCACTGTTGATGGTTCATCCTAAAAGGCAGAAGCTATCCACCACTTTGGTATCCTCACTGTCAATTCTAAGGCTGGTTTTTCTACTTGTCATTAGTTTAGTCTTCTTTATATTTAATTTCATTTTTTTACTATGCTTGACTTTTATTACTAGACCTTGTATACCCTTTACATTTTTGCATATCAGAGTACTGTTATAAGCATAGCATTATTGATGTGATTGATGTTTCTTCCTCCAATTTTAAAATCACACTTCTTCTAATCCAGCTTTCCTTAATATATATTTAGCATATAGGTTATAATATGTACAGCTTTGTCACACTCCTTTGCCAATCTGGAGCCAATCTGTTTCACCATGTTCTGCCCGTACTGGGGCTTCCTGACCTGTATATAAGTTTCTCATGAGGTCAATGAGATGTTTTGGGATTCCCATTTTTCTAATCAAAGTCCTCAATTTGACATGATCAACACAATCAAAGGCCTTTATATAACCAATGAAGCACATACTGGCATCTTTTTGATATTCTTTGGCTTTCTCAATTATCCAGCATGGATCAGCAATATTACTTGTCCACAAAAAATAATTTAATCAGTGATAAAATAGAAGTATCTCCAGATAAATATAAATATACATACAAATATAAATATATAACAGTGTGGTAATTATGCTTTTGAGGAAGAATGTGTGGATTCACAGATTCAAGAAACAATATCAGACAGTTTTGAAACTATAAACAGAGGTTCCAAATGGAAGGCCCAATCCATATTACATTCATGCTCACATTGCTAATTCATTGCACTTTTGCTTGAGCACTCACTTCCTATTTTTAGAGGGTTTTTTTTTTAAATTAACCATTAGAACCACAGAACTGTAGTTTTGGCAGTAGTGTATTATTATTTATTTCCTTATGTTCAAATCCACAGTGTTTGTACATTTTGCTTATACAGGTATGCTTTATCTGATCACTAACTGAAATAAATTCTCTCTACATCTATCTGTCTGGTAGAAGCCCAAATTTAAGCATACATTTATAGCAATATTGCTGTTTAAGGATTTTAATTATGACAGCAATGCCAATCCAATCCAATTTGTAATGGACATACACAGTGATACAACATACTGTAAATTGCACTGACCTGAGACATAATTTTTGTTAGTGTAAACTTAGTGCTTCCTCTATTTTTATGCTTCTCTGAATGCAGCTCCCTTTAATTTTAACTACATTGTACTTGCAACCCACAAATGCCTCCCCAAATTTACTAGATTTAGCAATAAGGAACACATACAACTGAAATGGGAAGATCATTTTAGATTTGTAGAGAATTAGGCAATGGATGCAGACTATCCCAAGATGCTGTTGAAAGCAAAGGGGTAGATGGGAGGTGGAATCCACCTCACAGCAAAGAACAAAAGCAAGCAGCTCACAGTAGAGAAACCTTCACTGGCTTCTTCCTCACTTAGAAATGGGAGGAGGCAGAAGTGGGAAAATTGATAATTTCAATTAAATGTGTTAAGGAAAGCATGTAGAGAATAGTTTCTGAAAGTCTATCCAACCCTTAAAAGGAGATCAACTCAAAGCAGCTCCATTTTTGGTCTCATGACCAAGGGACAGGAGGAGGGTGTTCTGTTTAGACTATGAGACGGCCAGGCAAGTAAAAAAGGAATTCTTTATTTACAAGAAACTATGTACAATTACCAATTGTCCTTTAATTACTAGCTCAGTTCAATTCAAGCACAACTGGGCAATGGCAGAGTGCTTGACAAGATAGCAAAACCAGGTTTAGCTAGAGAGCACAAAAATGCGGCTGGACTGGACTCAACTGGAATTCGCGGCAAGATGGCTAGGCAGGACTCAACTGAAGATGGTGGCAGAGAAACAGGACAAGATCTGGCAGGAACTGGTAACAAGGCGACTGAACCAGCCTGGGCTGGAGGACATGGCATGACTGCAAGGCAAAACTCAGCTATGGACCACAAAGAGGTAACAAGGCTAGGCTCGACTGGATTCTGTGGCAAGGTGATAAGACTAGGTTCGTCTGGAACTTGTGGCAAGACAGCAAGGCAAGACTCGACTGGGCTTCGAGGCGACAAGGCAAGGCAAGGCAAGGCAAGACTCGATGGCTTCGAGGCAAGAGGGTGGAACTCACTTGGCTGGGCTTCATGGCGATGCGGCAAGGCAAGACTTGACTGGGCTTTGAGGCAATGAGGCAAGGCAAGACTCAGCTGGGCTTCGAGGCAACAAGGCAAGGCAAGACTCGGCTGGGCTTTGAGGCAAGACAATGGAACTCAACTTGGCTGGGATTCGTGGCAATGCAGCAAGGCAAGACTCGACTGGGCTTCGAGGTGACACGGCAAGGCAAGACTCAACTGGGCTTTGAGGCAAGGCAGCAGGGCTTGACTTGGCTGGGCTGCTTGGCAGAACGACAAGGCAAGACTCAGAAGACTGGAAAGGCTCTGATTCTGTAATGGCTACAGGGCAAGGCTCCAGGGACAATTCCAGCTTCTCTTCTGCTGAGGAAGTTGTTAGCTCAATGGAATGTTTGTCTTCCACGGTTCTGTCTTTGTGCTGGCTTCTTTTTAAGCCATTCCCTTTGCGCCGTTTCTCCTCCAGAGCCAATCAGGCTTCCTTTTGCTTGGCGCACTTTTCGGCTCACCTTTCTCTTGCGCTGATTGGTTGCTTTGAATTTGACTCCTGATTTCACCCAATCAGTTGCTCAAGGCTCTCCTGCTCTGCTGAGTCATTTGGAATTTCGGTTTCCCCATTTTGCCTCAGAGTCAGCACAGGTTTCGATTTCCCCTTCCTCAGCCTCAGAGTCAGACTCAACTCTTACAGAGGGAAGCTTAAGAATAGAGCAGTTGCCCAACTCCATCTTCCATAGCAATGCACTAAGAAAAATTGTTTTGCATTTTTTTTCTCTGCAGCTCCTGGCCAGATCCAGCCCATTTTCAAACTCAATCTTTCTTCCGTTGGCTTCTCCCACCACACCAAATTTGATCTCATTCTGTTTTCGGAATATTATTCTGCTGTTTGGCAAATGGTCAGATGGACAGAGTCCTGAGCCTTTTACATTATTTCTTTCCAATGTTTCATAGGGTTTGAAGGAATAATAAAAGCAGTTAGTCTTGAGCTCAATTAGAAACATATCCATAGATGTCTCTTTGGAGTCTAAATCAACCATCTTATTTGTTTATATATCACCAGATTAATATTATTTCTAAGACCAGTTGATTCAATTAAAAACATTTAAAATTATGTAAAAGTGGATTTTTAATCAATAATTCTTTCCTTTACAGCCAAATCAATGTGCTTACCGTGTAAAGCTCATTAAGAACCCTCATTAAATCCTCATGAAGCTGGAATGCAATTTCTTTGCTCTGTAATTAAAAAGGAATTATTAGGAAAAGGAACTTAAAACTAATATTGAGCAAAAACTGGATGAAAGATTTTTCACTGAAACTTTTATAGACACAAAACATATTCTCCCATTTTTTGTTCTTCCTTGTGAACAGCAGAAATGTATGTTCAAGTGTCAAGGGACAAGTGTCAGGGAACAAAACACATTACATGACTGTTGTGAAGACAATTAAGCCAATACTAATTTTGCTATTCTTTGACAATTAAATCATCCGTAACATGGCAAAATAGAAAACGTTGACAGGTTCCCTTCACAACAAGGCCTTCTTTCTTCTTCCTGACATTTTTTCATAGTAAGGACACTGAGGCTTTGTTTACCCTTGGTAGCACTACAAATTTGCAAATTAGCCAACTGAACAATTATTGTAGCCACTCCATTGGTAATGGACTGACTGCCATGCTTTCTCAGCTACTTTAAAATAATAACCTAGAACCCCTGTGACTCCAATCAGTGTTAGGTTCTCACAAGAGTTAGAATTACTGTTTTATGCTAATTGATTACGCTACTGCATTTTTACTGAAAAAATAGGTTCTGCTTTGTTGGATCAGAACTAAGGCCATTCAATTTAGCATTCTTTGTAAGTGAGTAACTAGAAAGCACCCAGTGGCCCATACACCCAACATCCCTTTTCATCGGACATTCCGACTGACAAGGATGAGATTTGTAGTTCAATACCTGGAAGGCCACAAGTTTTTAACCCTTTTTTATGCAATTAGAACAATAATGGTCAATTTTTCAAGGACATAATATTAATTTACTATATGCAGGCAGTTGTACATTCATGAGTTTGCTGATATACTCAATAACTTAGTCACTGCATTTGTATTAAAAATGCAACTTTTATTTAGTACAAGCAGGCAACTTTTTAAAAGGTTTTTAAAATTGTTTTAAAAGGAGTCACAGATGGTATATTTGGTAACACTGTGGTATCATGGGGAAAATCCAAGGGTTTTGGGGAGGGAAAGGGGTTGTGTACATATATCCTTATAATCTAATTCATTTTCCAAAAGTTCACAGTATTTTTGTTTCATTTGACAATAAAACTGGCTGTGACTGATGCCAAGCATTAGCACAGATCTGGAAATAGATTACTTTGCATTTCTACTTAGATCTGGAATCAAATCACAATGTTTTCTCATCTCTTCCTGTGTTGCTAAATCTTTCCACCATTTGGCTTTTCTTCTCTCTGACAATACCACCTTGCTCTCCATGCTTCTTTCATCCTTCATGAAACTTTCTGGGCACCTTAAACTGGCAATGCTGTTTACATTCTGCAGCTAGCCCTTGAATAGCTAAAATGTTTATTTAACTAACAGAAGCCCAATAGAGTGGAGAAGGACAATACAATGGTTGAAGTATCTATTAAAAAGAGCCATGGATTTGCAGAAAAATTGGCTGGTATAAACAGATTGCTTCAAATACAGAAAATGTTTTAAGCGAATTGCTACAGTATACAGAACTTTAAAGGGTCGCAGAATTGGAAGGTATCCTGGATTTTCTTAGCCTAAAAGATGATGATTTGTTGACATGAATTAAGTAATGTTTATACAGTAAATATAATTCGGGGGCTTTGCCTTGCTCTCCTTGGTGGGGGTAGGTGGGTGCAGGGCTGCGTCCAGTCAACATGCAGCTACAACAGGTCTTACTTCACTAACTATGGCTCGTGGACACCCAAAGGAAATCTGCTCCATCTCCTCCTCCTCCTCCTCCCCACTTGGTTTTTTGTTTTTTTTTTTTGCAAATATACCCCAATCTTCAAGGAAGAGATTCTTGGACCCAGGAGCTTCAAACACTTTTCTAGTATAAGCACAGATTTTGAAACCCACATATTCCTATACTGTATTTAGAGTGAAAAGCCACATTTATGTTATGTCTTTCTGAAGTTCTTTCTATGGGATATAATAACCCAAGGGGGAAAATACATTTTAAAAAAATGAGTGACCTTTGAAATGACCTAAAAGCTTTTATGAACATCTACTTGACATTTATGCTGGAAAACAAATGCCAGCACTTCCAGTTAATTGGATCCTATAGCCACTGAGCATCTCACAGCTCTTCTAGTAGGCTGCAAATTGAAGAACTGTGTCTTTCCCTGATCCTAATCAGAGAGCAGAGACAGATTTAATCAAATTAATTGTGTGCATGTGAGTTGTAAAAGAGAAATGTTTATTACTGGTACAGAATTAATAGAGCAATTGGGGTAAACATCTTAATTGAAGAGAGAATATACTCTAATTAAATTAAATGTGGTGGGCTTATATAGCTCTTTTCCCCCCCTCACCAAGCAACATTAGATTTCTTAACAGGAAAATAGGCAATATTAAGTGTATACCAAAAGCTATTATCAAAGTAACATTTCAATTTTATTTAGGACATGTTTACTCAAAACTAAATTCCACTGAGTACAATGAGGCTCGCTCCCAAATAAATATAGGTACAACTGCCACCCAACATGTGTATTTGTTATAACTTTGGCCTGGATGGGTATCTAAAAGTAGTAAGTAATTATTTGAAGTCACTAACAAGGAAAGATAGCCCAGGCTACATATATTTGACTTTAATTAGTTAATATCAAATCATAGAGTTGGAAAAGTCCTTAGAGGTCATCTGGTTCAACCACCTACTCCATGCAGGATCCATTAGAGATCTCTAGCAGATGGCCATCCAGCTTTTGTTTGAAGATTTCCAGTGTTGAAGAACTCACCGCTTCACGTGGCAGCTGGTTCCACTGGCTGAAAGTCTGTATAATCAGGAAATTTCTCCTACTGAACATAAATCCTTCTTTGTATTTTTAATCTGGTCCTGCCCTCTGGGTATAGTGAATAAGTTCACTCCCTCTGTGTTACAACCATACAGGTACTTGAAGACTTCTACCATAACTCCCCTTAGCTGTCTCTTCCACAGGCTAAACATACCCAGAGTAAATGGTACATAATTGAACAGAAAGTACCATAGATTTTTAGAGATAATTTCTCTGACAACTAGGCAGATGCTGCAAGGCCCTGTCAAAATGCTCAGTCAGTGCTTATTCTTTCATATGCTGTATAAAAACAGAAAACGAAAAGTATCTTTAAAAAGTAGGCTCTGGTTAAGACTTATGGGCATGCCATCATCTCAAAATGCTTCCTTAGCTGGAAGTGAACACAAAGTATTATAAAATCTAATAGAATTTGTCAGCAATGGAATGCTCAGAAGAATGTGATCTGGTGAATGGAGGTTCATCTAAGGAAAGATGTAAAGAATATTAGCTATACAAGCCTACAGTTCACTTTGCTAGAATTACAGTACAGAGTACAGATTTTCAGATTGCCATCAGGTTCCTAATTTAGACAAACTCATCTCCTGATATAACTAAGCAATCTCCTTTGTTTTATCCTCAAGAGCCACCTAAAAAGAATTTACAAAGTTCATTGCAATTGTTTGTATTTGGACAATAATTTATGGTAGAGTTTTTAGCAAGATTATAGCAGTTTTCTTTTTACTGAAAATATAAATTCTCCCTAAGTATTTTAAAATAATATAATTGTACATTAGCTTAGATTTGTTATCTATAGACTATCTCCCTGTTGTTGGATAAGACAGTATAAATAAAGAAGCATGTTGCATTTAGCTTGTCTGTATTTAAAATAGTATGTTCTTGTCACTCTCACCAAAAAAATCTCTTCTCTATATTTATGGCAAAAGAATGTCATAATGAAGTCAGTTTCCAATCTCCTGCAGAGTATTCATTTTAAAATTATGTCTTTTAGATAGTTCTACTTGATTTGAAATGAGAGAAATAAAAATGTTATACCTTCTTGAACATTCTGGTGGAATCTTCACTTATCTGCATAAAACGCATGATGACATTGTTCAGGTAGATATCGCTGAGGGTTGCGTGGTCTTTGCTTTCTCTTCTCACTTGGTTGAGAAGTAAATACCAACAATTTACTGGAGATAGTAGATTCTGGTCTTTCCTAGTAAGCATACATATTTTATACAGTTTGTATCTGTTGCAGGCATATAACATTGTGTTTTATTTATTTTAATTAAAATGTTCACAACCATTAAATTACATAAACATATAAACAAAGCCAGCATTTTCAGTGATGTATTTAAGTGTGAATTATCTCTTAACATTTATTAAGTACCCTTTCAATGCTGAAAATCAGGATTATGAAAGCACGGTAAATCCTTCCAGTGCATATTTAAGGATAGTTGATATTTTTAAAGGCTATAGGTTTGCAATCAGTGGAGAATAATATTCTCAGACTTAACTAAGTCTGCATATTATTTTTTAAATAAGGAAATAAATAAATATGTGCCATTTTTAAAAGGTAAGCTATATTCATTTATACTGTAAATTTGCTTTTATCAACAGCATTCATATCCATGCAGGAAGTCAACAAACAATAGTGAATAAGGCCCTGTCCAGATGGTATGCTTTAGTGTTTACAGTTCAGAGCTGTAGCTTGAAATATAGGATATAATTCAGGGACAGGACATCCCCATGGTCCCTTGTGGGAAGCAAGTAATAAAACTGGGAAGGCTACAGTATTCTCTAGGTGGCACCAGAAAGTGAAAACAGGCAGATGCATTATTGTCTTCTGGTTCTACTTTTTGTGAAGTCTGAATGGAAAATGATGATTCCGTGTTAGGTCCTCATAACTTTACATAATTATATAAATACTGCAAAAACAATTCAAATTTTGCTGTTCACCTTATGTACCAGATTGTTGTTTTACAACTAGCACAAAGACACTGTTTTTGACATAAACGTTGGTGGTTGGGTGTCAGACAGATTCAAAACATAGAATACCTGCTTCATTTCTTCATCTCTAAAATATTTTTTTCTTCCTAGAGAAAATCTATCTCCATGGTCGCTAAGCATTAACACTGAAATGGATAATCAATCAATAATGGATACTATAGTAAGGAATGTTCCACGATTTCTCTGGGAAGGGAGGAGTTGAAATCACCAAATTTGGAAGTGATTATGCACATTAAAAATCAAAAGACAAAAGGACAAATATTGCTATTTTAATAAACATCAAAATTAAGCAAGCATACAACTCTCAAATGAAAAACATTTACAAATGAAATAAGTTAGTCCTATTCAGATTCATGGTATCAGTCTGATAAAACTTGGCCTGGGCTAGAAGCAAGTCATATATCTGGATATTCACTCTAGGAAATCCTGTCTTCACAGACTCTGGTTTCTTTACCATAACTCCTTGTTAGGTCTAGACAGGAATACTTTGGCTTAAGGCTTATTAATAACCAGATTATGAGACCAAAATAAGGTTCCTCGTTTCACATAATTTAGAAGACATCCTTAGACTACAGTTCAGATTTCATGGAAAATATATATTTTCTAAAAGTTAGGATGTCTTCAGAAAAACTTGGTTGAGCAAAAGCAGCACACAAGATCAATTCTATCCTGAGAAACCATGGTTGATTACACAGCAATTCTGAAAATTAGTTCAGTCTTCAATTATATAAGGAACCTTGGCTTACTTGTACTGTTGATGATCTTTAGTACTTCTTGTTTTTGCCATGAACCTTTCAGCTAACTTCTCTAGATTTCGGGAATATTCCGTTTCTATTTCTGCCTTTTTACGAAAGAAATCTTGCAAGTCTTGAAGAAGCTGCACTCTCATCTCAGTCTGCTGCTCGAGACATTTCTGTTGTTCTATTAGCTGAGCTCGAATTTCTAGATGGAAATACAGCAGTGTGGTTAGAAGTTTACTAATTTGCCAATAACCCTTTTAATACATATATTTTTATGAAGTTTGAACCATACAATTTATGAATAATGAGATCACTAGCTAGAATGTTCAAATGTTCATGGAAAGGTAACTTTGATGATTGTTAAAGGAAACATGTTAAATCTGCAATGAAAGAGTTTCATAGGTTATCAGTAAGAATCTTGGATAAATTAAAGGAGTTGCATTCAATATTTAAAGCCAAAAATATTCTGTATCCACATTACATGAGGTCTTGGAAAATACTGCTTTCTGTATAAATGTACATTTCCTGGCATGGTTCTATCATTTTATAAATTCTGTTTTGAATGTGAAGGGCAATTATACTTCCTTGATTGTTATGAAAAGTGGAAGCTTTTCTGTAGTGCCGTATCTTTTGTCAGCAGGAAATTTTTTCAAGCCTCAGAAGATCGTCATGACCTTTTCATTCTGAAATCCAGGTGGCCTTCAAGTGAATTAGCTGCTGAGGCTTTCTTGATATAATTGTAAATCTGGAAATCTCTTCCTTCTGATCTTCTTGGTTCTTTGTTTTTAAAGGAAATGTTGGCATTTTATTTTATGTTTTATTATAATTGTAAAGCATCTTCAGCTCCTGAAGCTCAAAAGCAACATAAGACAAATAAGTAGCCTAAAGACTTAAGTATCTTGTTTGCTGAATGAAGGAGAGTCAAAAAACCAGATCTGGACTTAATATTCCAAAATGAGGAACAAGGAAAATGTTTTTTAAAGCTGACGTTCCTATGTCAGACCTCTCCCACAACTTACTTGTAACATCTACCATCAAATATAACAAGTGTCACTGCACCATACATTTCCCTTTAGCAGATGTGTACAAGGGAACACATTACACAATGACATGTCATGTGTTCTTTAATTTACACACTGCAAGTGAGAGGAGGTTTCAAGTGGTAGCAACTCCATGTCTTACAAACATTCAGTTTTGTCTCAAACGGAGTGAATGTTAAACACTGGTAGTGCTTGTTGGAATGTCTTCTTTATCTAGAATGAAACAGAAACATCTATGCTTCCCTTATAGTTTCACACCAGTTGGCATGCTTCCATTAGTGTCTGGTAACTTTTATTTAATGCTCGTATTTCTGTGGCATTAGAGCCCTAAGTACTTTTCTGACTACCTAAAAGAAAATAATTTAGAATAATTAATAAATAAATATGCTATAATACATATTTTATTTCGCATTTATTTTCAAACACAAATGAAACACACACACAAAAGGACCAGAAAGCATACATTTGTTACTCTCAGGTATTAAACATTTAGATTCTCTTCCCCCATCTGATTATTAAAACTTGTTCATAATCTTCTATAACTCATGGATATATATGTTAGTAGGATATTAATCCTATAATAGTATATAATTATGTAATACATGTTAACAACAGTAGAAGTTCAAAATGTTAACAAAAATTCACCGAACTTCCAATCTGTCTTTGATAGAAAAGAATTTAGTTTGGGGAATTTGAGAAACATGAATCAGAGTATGTTTACATAGTCAAGTTATCAGATTCCATGACTGCAATATTAAGTGAAGAAATCCGGCATGATTAAAAGAACTCACCTCTCCAAGCTCTAGGGAGCTCTTATATCATCTGCTATCATCCCCCCAAACAATGCATTTCTGTGGAAGAAGCTGACACACACAGATGTAACTCACTGAATGATGAAACACCAAGTAGTTTATATTTTATGTATGACTCACTGTACTCAGAAACAAATTCATCACCAGTCTACTTTCTTTCCTAGCCATATTGTTGATTTTTTTTTTTACCTAATCTTCGCTTCCACTACTGCACATAGCCCTGCATTCCTGTCTTGGCTGTGTGTTCTGAATTGTGGATTCCAGACTTTCCTCTGCATTCTGAACCCAGTGTTGTGTCCTGCATCTCTTCAGGGTTTTCAACAAAACATCTACTTTAACACAAACCCTCCAGGGTGATATCTGAGCAGCAGGTTGCTCAGCAGATGCTGAAGAAATTGTTTATAACCTGGAGAGGAGCTGGTAAGAACCTTCCTAAGGGAGTATCACCATCTGTTTTGAGAGAAAAACCTAAGCAGTGATTCTTCCTATCATTTTTATTTTTTCTTTACTTGCACGTATTCCTTAAAAAATAGGTGCAAAGTTTTAACCACCCAAGGTGTAAGACTGTGCAAAGACAGAATGAAAGCCTGGTTTTCAATGGTTCTTGAAATTGTGGTTTCTTGGTTTGTTTTTTAAGTTGCTGCTATGAAGAAAAACTAAGGAGTTCTTTCACTATGAAAACTAAACATCGAAGTACTGAATATTATGGGTTTTTTAGCAACCACAAATTCTGTTTAATTTTGATAAGGTGACTATATTCCCATTAATCAGTCCTCTGAGCAGTGAAAGAAAATCACATGAATATTCTCATTTTTAATAGCTTGATAGCAAAAATAACCTGTTCTGCATAGTTATTTATATCGGTCTTTCTCAAACTTTTCAAAACCATGGAACACCAGACTTTTTCAAAAATGAAAAATATAATTTTTTTTTAAAGGAAAGCAAATAAAAGGAATATTGAATAATCTTTTCATAATATACTTTTTATTTTATTTGATACATTATAAAACAACGGAATATGAGCTTGTACATGAAGGCATATTTCATCAATGTTTGAAGTGAGATTTATCAAAAAACCCTCTTAGAGACAGCATAATAGTCAATTTAGTCAGATATTTGGCATTATTCACAGTAAGTCCCATTTATTAAGGAGACGACAACAACAGTCTTTATTGCGGTCATTAACTAGCACAAGGAAATTAGTATTCAAATATCCAAAATATCTAAAACCAAATTGACAACATCAGGGCAATCAGGAAAAGTACATAATTTTGGCTAAAAGACGATATTCGATCAAAATATGCTAAGGGGCTAGCTCAGGGTAGTAAGTCCCAAAATGTAGCAAGATGAATTGCTATCAAAAATGACATTCTAAGGGCAGACTCAGTTCCAATCCATATAATTGGAATTACTTTCATCTGAACTTTCTATCATTTCTTTCCTTTTAAAATAATAAACTGGCACATTCAGCAAAACAACACATTGTGGACACAATCATCCTGAGATGTGAATCCAGGTTCTTCCTTGTCAGACATGCTGAATGAAATACAAATTTGGCATTTCCTGCTTTGTTCTACTGCTTGCCATAATTTAGTCATTGCATGTATGGAAGCCTGGATTAAAAAAAAAAAAAAGCAGGCATAAGGTTTGCCCGTGAATTCTGGGCAAGCTTGTCCTGTGGGTTTCTCAGAGGGACCTGCCAGGGCTCTGCAAGAGTAACATGAGAGTTATGCTGGGTAAGCTTGTAGAATACTTCTGAATATTCAGAGAACAATGGTGTTACGTAGAATGTAACTGAAGAAAAACTGATTTATGTAACACTATGGTGATATAAATGGAAAACTAGTCTTTTTCCCAAAATAAGGGGGAAAATTTACTTTAAAATGGAATGGTTGACTTAGATTTGCTGAAAATACAGTAAGGGAGGCAGATGAGGTATCTTTCCTGTTGAATGTTCCTTTGGAGGGAGAAATCGTCTTAAATTCAGAGTTCTCTCTCTTTCAGGTAAATCTAATAGTTCTACATAACCCATTTATGTTTTTAACTTTTATCTTCGCCTATATTTTTAAAAGTTGTCATCCACCTTCAGTAACTAATCTTTCTACCTAGATAGTATAAAAAGCAAGATATAAATTGAATGAATAATGAATGCATCAATCAATCAATCAATTATATCTTCACAGCTGGAATAAAAATACAGGATAAGGGTCATGCAAGTGCCACACAATTTTCCCTGCTCCCAATTTATTGAGCTAACCTAAATAATATTTCAGAAGGTTCTGAAGTAGCACAGGCATGTGGCACACAGAATGTTGAGGCTGACATACCTTTTGCTTCTAGTACTTCACTATTTCATTAAAGTCACAAACAAACATAAAAGAAGTAAACATTAAATTCTGTCACGTTCAGATAAACCAAATGTGTTGCCTCATGTAATAGGGAAATTAATTAGCTGGAAAAAGAGTATTAGTCAATATATTTATTTAAGAACAAGTATTTTAATTCTATAAAGGATGGCTTTAAGGAAAACTACTGCATATTTATGCCTTAATCTAGGTTTTAGATTGTTCAAAGTCAGCTGGAGCACAAGCTGTGGATGGCGTTCAGTTATTTTCCTCAATAGGTATTCTCAGGTGTGTTGGACTTTGGTTCATTTTATTTCCAGTCAACATTATAAGAGACTTTGTTTCTCGATTCCTTCTCTCCCCCCATGCTGCTTCTGGCTTTAAACCATCAAGTTATCTAGTGGTAAAGCACTGTTATTTTCTTCTGGAAATTGTCAGAATGGTTCTTACTCAAATATTGTTTTGGTAACTTCCTTTTCAATCTATGTACTATTCCTGACATATGCACATGCGATACACCTCCCTCCCACTGAACATCTTTTCAGACTCTGCTATGAACTGAGAGTAAAAGCTAGAATTTGCTAGAACTGTTGCCAAATTCAACCACTTTGTTTCTGAAATTATATAGTAATTCTTGGAGTTTATTTTATTGCTACAGATGAATGCAGCTATTCTTCTGAATTAAGGATTAATCTTGTATCCCAACAACCAACTTAATTCTGGCATGGAAGCTTTAGTACTGTTGCCTAGACTGTAGGAAGATCTACTCATTGGAGTAATAGGAGTGCCAAAATACTCCACGTAGCTGCAGGGGTCTGATTCTTTTTCTTGGCTATTTGTAATCACAGCCGAGAGTCATTTGGCTGCCTATTCTCTCAGACTTCTGAATGGATGGCACTTGGCCCATCCACATTCTGGTAGGCCTGAAACATCATAGCAGAATGCTGAGTAACATTTTGAGCACCATCACTGCTGTGGAAACCGGCCATCTGTGCCAGCAATGAAGTGTTGGCACTACATCTGTTCATCACAAGACAACAAAGTCTGTATTTTGCACTCTGCAGGGAGGGACCTGGAAATCTGAGGTCAAATCAAGGGAAAGAACAGGGTCTTTTCATGCTTTAAACCTCTGTGTCTCATTTCAAAGTGTGAGCACTCAAATAAAGCACAGATGTACAAAGACACCCCTTCTTACTTATTCGCAAATTCTAAATTTAAGACTGGATCTTAGGAGTTTTCTACATTAAAAATGTTTTTCACTAATATTCACATTGAACATTAAATTGGAATGAGATGCTGCTTTAATCAGGAATAACATAGAATGGAAAAATGAACTGTTTCTGTTTTTTGTAGCTAAATGCAAATGTCTTGCAGGAACTGTTATGTTCAGAGACAGAGTGAAACAAATCTTCAGAGTCTCTGGTAAAAATATGCTTTCAGATATAGTAAATCCAATAGATTTCTATAGACACCCTAAAGATTGAAATGACAATTGTGGAAAGAAAATTCGCAAAAGTGAAACACTACAGAAAGTATTAATTCCATGTTATCCTATGCCTACAGCTAACTTGGATAAATTACAGGATTAACAGTCCCCCCCGTATATTATGCAGAGTTGCCAGAACACATGTGAAACCTTATTTTTAATTAGCAGTTATTTAGAACAGCTCCTCTGATAGTATGCCATAAGATTTATGTTTATTAAATTATTTAACATATTTTGTTAAAAGCTCTTTATTTTGTAAAGGCTGCAAACTAAATTCTCTGCATTAGAGTGACAGTGCCAAAGGCAATGAAAATAAAAGGGATAAATAATGGAGGAATAAAGACAAACAGTGAATAAAGCAGGCTCAATGACATACCAATGACAGGAAGAATAAAATAAATGATCAAGGAGTTCAGGACATTTTTAGTCTTAAATATGCAATCAAATATTGCTTCAGTTAGAGATTAGGGCTGCAATCCTACTCATGCTTACCGGAGGTAAGGTCCTCTAAACACAATGGATTGAATATACATCCATCGGATTGTGTCTTTAGGCTGCAATATTATACAGAATTGCCAGGGCTCAAATCTCATTAATATAGGGAGACTACTACATAAACATGCATGGGATCGGATTATTGGGCTGCAATTTAGTTTTGGAAACAATTTCAAAATAAATTTGTTTAGAATCAATATTCTTTTTAATCAGGGGTCCTAAATGGAAGTGGGTTTCTTCTCAACTCAGTGAGTGAGCTCCCATGAGCTTCAGTTCATCTGAATGTGGAAATTTGGGGGCCACCTTCAATTCATTAATGAAGCAACTGCTTTTTACCACATCCACCCTATTTTAAATTATCTTTTGAGTCTAAGGAATAGATTTTGTATGTATGTTGAAGGAATGAGAATACTCAAACAAACTGAACAAATAAGCCAGAAGCCAAGGCAGTATAGTCAGTGTTGCTTCCCATTTACAAAAGTCCAACACGGGCAATCTAAAAGGAAGCCAAAAGAGTTTTATGTCTGGAAGCACAATGGGAGACTCTCCAATTTATAATAATTCTCTGTTCCTGGCTGATTCTCTTGCCATATCAAAACCATTCCCGAGACTTCTCCAATCCTTAACAATTAATTTGGCAGGAAAGAATAAGCAGAAGCTTGCATTTGCCTGCACCCAAGTCTCTGTATAGTCTATGTGGGAAAAAACTAAGTGCAGATGTAGAGCCAAATTAATACTATAGGTCAATCACAATGGAACAGACACTTGAAACAAAGTGATATCATAATCAAACATCATATTGCTGTGCTCAATAAGGAGCTATAAGGCACTGGCCTTGTTGCTAGGAAAACTACCCCATGGGGAAGAGAATGCCATCTGAAAGAGCAGCCTCACGGCACAGTAAGAGATTGCAAAACACAGAAAAAAAATCATTTCGAAAAGCAGTTTTTTTCTTCTTTGAAGGAACAGCTTTCTCAGTCAGGATTCAGAAACTAAAACACAAAGGAGTAGATTCACTAACCTTGGCATCTAAAGGCCTTGCACAACTTTCGACATAAGAGAAACAGAACCCATGGCTGGTTGTGATATGGAAGTGGGGAGGCAATGGATGCGTCCAAAGACCAACTTCCAGCAGCCATAATGGAAGCAATGAGGGAGAGGATGTTTTAGCCTGATTTCCAAGGGTGGCCTTTAAATGCTTTCTGGGGAAATGTACATTAAGCAGAACTCCAAGAAAACTGTAAATGATGCAGTAAATTAAACAACAATAATTAGTCATGCTCTAAATGAAACAACGTAGTCATAGCTAACTGTCAGAATGGAGGTTGTTTTTTTAAATGAACAACTGTAATATTAGCAATAATGTTTACATTACAATTACACTGGTAAAGCAGAAGAAAGAAAGCACAAAACTCAATCCAATTACATTCCTAATGGCAATGTGGGCTGCTTTTTCCTTAAATTAACTTACAAACATATTCCAGTACACAGAGAAAGATTTACTTAGGAGAAAGTCAACTAAAAATTAAGAAATTTATTTTTAAAAAAGAATCAAATTGACAATTTTACACGTGCTTTTAAAACTGTATAGCTCTTTACTAACTTCCCTGTTTTCAATACTCAGTATTTTGAGCTACAAAGTCAGGTGTTTTAATTCTAAGTGAAACCTAAAAATTATAAGCAGTGCATTACTGTTAATGAGAGCCAGTTTGCTGTAGTGGTTAAGGCACCAGGCTAGAAACCAGGACACCATGAGTTCTAGTCCACCTTAGGCACGAAGCCAGCTGGGTGACCTTGGGCCAGTCATTCTCTCTAAGCCCTAGAAAGCAGGCAATGGCAAACCACTTCCGAAATCTTGCCAAGAAAACTGTAGGGACTTGTCCAGGCAGTCACTAGGAATCAAAACTAAGTCAAAGGTGCGCACACACGCACACACAAAGTACAGTTAATACAAATCAAATCAAGTTTTGCTACCTATGATAGGAAGGTTATAGATCTCAACACTGAAGATTATGTCAAAATTGTAAAAGTAAAATTTAAATAAAACCTTATCACACTGAGTATATACAGTATTGTATAGTGTAGTATGGGTTATCTACAGATATTCATTATTCAGTGTTAGTAACCAGAGTCCCCCTTTTAGGGGGAGATGGGTGGTGATAGAAATGTGAATAATAAATAAATAAATATATTAAATTTATATCACTGCCCATCTCCCCCAATGGGGGACTCTGGGCGGTTTACAATAAATATACTTTTTGATATAAACAGAACTTTCTCAATCCATGTTATTAATCAATATGTGGATGAAGAAAATAATTCCTCTTGGCTCCATGTCTGACATCTATGTTTAGGATTAGTGTACAAGGGCCTGATACTTGTAAATAAGCAAGTGTAAGGTTCCACAGCAGTATTAGAAACCCTAATCATGCCCAAGTTCCTGAGTCAAAAAAGGACCTTATGCACGTGAGGCCTCTTTCATACAAGCAAGAGGTAAGTGCACTGAAGGTATCCATGTAACAAAAGAATAGGCAATATTAAACATTCAGGTACTTTGAAATTCTTCATTATTAGCAGATTAACTAAAAAGTTAGAGCATTATTTTGTTTAAAAACCCCCTCCTCTGTCTGGATTTGTTATGTACTGTAGATAACACAGAATTTTCATTCTCTAAGACTTCACAATGTAAAATACAAAAAAACCCACCAGCAAAGCGAAGACATCCAGCTCTTGATGTCAAGTGTGCGGACACTTTCAAAGAGATAGCCATTTTAGTGCTTGGCACGGAGAGTGCTTATAAACCTGTCATCACTTCTAGGCACTTTTTGATCTTTTCCATCTGCATTTTTAGTGGAGTCATTTGCCCACAGAATGAAGGAAACCACATCCTTCTTTCTGAAGCAGTCATTCACTTTATCACTCCAAAGTGCTCTGCCATATCACAGATACTCAGCCTGAGTATTTGCACTTGTTCTTCCTTTTAAGTGTGCATGAGAGAACATAGCCTAGCAGCTGCCAAGTGAGAATGTGAAAGTATCCCTTTTCTTGGTGTCATTCATCATGTCAGTTTCATCTGGATTATTGAGAGCTATTTGCTTCAATATTGTGCCTATTTCAGATGTCACGAAGCACTGAATAACATCTGTTTATGTATAACAAGGCATTTAAAAGCAGCACACTGAAGAAGGCTGAAATACAACATTTATGCTAACAACTGGCCTCAAAGATTAATTTAGTCAATAAATC
The DNA here is from genome assembly GCF_035149785.1 of Candoia aspera. Lineage (NCBI taxonomy): Eukaryota > Metazoa > Chordata > Lepidosauria > Squamata > Candoiidae > Candoia > Candoia aspera. The sequence continues at coordinate 48,068,991 of NC_086159.1, forward strand.
CTTTACCACACCTGAAGACTGCAAACTATTTTAGGAGATGCTATGTAAGTTATATGGAATTTACATTCAGACCTATCTGCCTTACTTCCAGGGCCTACTCTGCAGTGATCAGCTTTTTACTCTGCCAGTGACAGGATCATACCTGTATATGGGCTACTCTCTTTTTTGTTGCCAATACTCCTGTCATGCTAAAGCTGATTTTGTGTTTGTATCATCCACGCAACATGATTTTTCCAGAACATGAATTCAGCCCTTGAGTTCTACAAGCTGCTGTCTCCCCAAGCTGACTACTGTCCCTTGTGATAAGAATGCTATATTTTCATTTCTTTGTGCCTCTCTATCAAAAGAACAGTTGTTCGCATACAATACCCACAACAAAATCTCTGTAACCTCTTCTACAGGAAATCCTGGAGTTGATTGTTCCACATTGGCTTTATGTCATGAATAACACAGTTCTGACAACACCATGATTAGAAAGTGTTATTTTCATCAGGGCAGAGAGAATATTTTCTCCTTCAAAATGAAATTGCACATTAAGTGTTTTGATTCAGTGAGAAGAATCCAACAATTATTTCTGCTTAAAGCACTGACATTATTTGTTGCTAGTCTATTTGTCTGGGAGAGCAATTGCACACAATGAGTATCTGAATGGTAAATCATCAAAGCTACAGACTCTGCATACCCTGCCTGAAATACTGCTCTGTGTTAAGACTATATGGTTCACTGATTGTATATTCCTAAGCAAAGTTGCAACAGATATCAGCAGTCTACAATAACTGTATTGTAACTCTGTTAAAATTCTTAAAAATAGTTTTAAATAGGCCATTAAGAATCAGTGATAGAAAAGAATTGCTGCCTTTTTCAGTTAAAATCACCCAGCTCAACTGAAAAAGATTGTTATCAAGGACTTGGCGATTTACTACAATTTTTCTCCCAGAGTTTATGCATATATCCTGAGTGGGTCTGTAAACTGTATCTACCTCTTAATTGGTTTGATACAGGCAACAGTATGTTGGCTTGCCAGGTAGTCAATAGATCAGAGATCCTATCTTGCACAGAGTAAGATAAGCAACTTTGGGGATAAACTTTTGGGGTTTTATTTCTGCTTGAGACCTACTAGCTAACATGTACCAAAACTGACTGGTATTATATCCTTCATGTTAACAAAGAATGCTGCATAGGTATGACTGTGGCCGATAACCTAGTCTATACCTTTTCTAATGTGAGTGTTAAATCAGGCAAGTTCAGAAGCAAGAAGCCTAAGAGCAAACTGAACTGTTACAAAACAACACACAGACGTCAGCAACTCCTCCTGCTGACTGCCAAGATGCTCAGATGGGAGAAAGAGACATAAGATTTGAGCCCTGAGTTTGAGAGAAAAATAGAGAAAGAAAAAGGAGGAGAGGAAAAGAAGGGTAGTTAGAGTCTCACAGTGTGCAAGTGCTATTTGTTTTGAGTTACAAATATCTTCTTAGTATCTGTAAAAAAACCATTAGTGTCCTTGAATCCCAGCCTGAGAGCCTTCTAGTTCAAGTGTTAGAATGGGAAAAGCCTAACATCTCTGTTCTGTAAGAACCTTAATTGACCAAAGCCACGATGGGCAGCGGAGGACAATATATATGGGCCCATCTGGTGATGACCAAGGCATATGGAGGATTGCAACTTGGAATGTAAGAGGAGAAATCGTAAAGAGTATCAATTAACCAACTGAAAGAAAATTTAAATAAAAATAATGTATGTCAGTGGAAGTAAGAGAAAAGGGGGAACCGTGGTAGCTCTCAATGAAGGTAAACTGATCTTGTGAAGTAGAATTGACTGCACCATTCAGAGGACCAAAAATGAATCAAAATTGTGCTGAAGAGCATTTGCTTAAAAAAGGTTTGTTTGTTTCAAGTGAGTGATATTCATACATACATGTGGGAAAGGAATTAATCTAAATGTAGAAACATGACTGATTTGATGATCTATAATGCAGAATTGAGAGTATTAATGAAAGTTGCAAGAGCAGATGGAACAGATTTTTTTAATGAGTTTTTAATGAGTGGATCTTGCAGAAAAATGGAAGGAATGGAAAGAAGTGGAAGAACTGAGTGAATGTAGAGAAGCACAGGAAGAGAAAATGTGAATCCTGTATGAACAACTATACAGGTAGTCCTCACTTACCAACCACTTGTTCAGCCACCATTCAAAGTTATAACAGTGCTGAATAATGAGACTTACAACTGGTCCTTGAAGTTGCGGCTGCTGCATCGCGTCCCCACGGTCGCGTGATCATGATTTGGGCACGTGGCAACCAGCAGATATTTATGACAGTCATAGTGTCCCATGATCATGTGGTCACCGTTTGTGACCTTCACAGCTGGCTTCCAACAAGCAAAGTCAGTGAGGAAGCCAGCAAGAAGTTGCAAGTCGCAGTCATATGAGGTCTTTGCTTAATGACCCATGCAGTCCTTGCTTAATGACAGCAACTGGGACTGATGAACTGCTGTTGTTAAGTCAGGCATGGCCATGTGATTTTTCACTTTATGACTGTATCACTTAGCAGCAGAGTTGCTGGTCCCAATTGTGGTCAGTAAGTGAGGACTACCTATGATCTATCAGCAGATAGATTGATCTTCCACTGGAATGAATAGGAAGTATATATACGGAAGCTACCTGGAAAATAATTGAAAAAAATGTTATAAAGCACAACAGAAGTATGTGGGTTCCAGTAATGAGAAGTATGAAAAATAATGCTTGGTTGGTAGAATTATGAAGTGAAAGATTCTGTGGATGAAAAAATGTATATAAGAGAATGCTGCAAGAAAAGAGAATGAAATATATCGAACAATTTGTATGGAGGAAAAAAAGTCACAAATAATATAGTCAAAGAACAAAGATGAAGATTAAAATAGGCAGAGAAAATGCAGGGCAGTTTTATTCCAGGACAATAAAAATTGTTTGGAAGGTTTAAAATCTTCAGCAAAATGAATAAAATTTAAAATAAATGAGATTAAATGATTTGGGATGAAACTGAAGTGAGGGAGTGCTAGAACTGTAGGGGTATTATAGTGATATGGCAAAGAGTGGAATTAAAATTAATACTACAAACGTAAGTGGCCAACTTAAACATGATGAAAAGGAAGTCATATATGCTGTACAGTTTTTGAAAAATGAAGTTGCAGCTGTAGGTGGTGTAACTGAGAAAAGTTAAAATATGGGTGTTCTCATGGAGTCCTTATGGAGTGGCTGAGCATGTTGTATGTGTCTGATGACTGGAAGAATGCCATTATCATTCTCCTGTACAAATGGAAAGGTAACGAGTGTGAGTATGTAAACTAAAGAGCAATTAATTTGTTAAATATTCCTTGGAAGGTGATTTAGCACAATTCTGACTTAAAGGGAATGAGATGTAAGAATGAGCAAAATCTGGAAAGTGCAACCCAGAATTATGCTGAGTAGGGAAAGTGAAGACCATATTTTTGTTCTTTAGCAGGTCACTGAGAAATGTATGAGTGTGAGGATTATTGTGTGTGTTGATTTAGAGAAATATATGGATGATCCAAGTAAAGTCTATGTGAAAATAAATGAATAGTTAGCAAATATTTAAAAACTGAGCATGATATAAGACAAGGACATGTTTTTTTTAATGTATTTTTGAACAAATGTATAAGGTATGCCTGTGGTGACATCAGAGTTCTGTTATTTGGGATATGAATGTATACATACTTGGTATGCAGATGTATCCTCCATGTCATTGGCTGAAAACCCAAATGATTTACTGTGAAGGTTAGACAGACTGTATGATGCAACCAGGAACATGGATTTGAAAATTTATGTCTTGAAGATCAAAATAGTCTTTGGCAGGAACCATGGAATAAATAACTTCAAGTTATATATAAATGGTAAAGAATTAGAGCAAGTAAATGCATTTGCACACCTTATTAGAACATTTACTAAAGATGGGGAAATGGCTTAATGTGTGGAAATGGCAAAAGAAAGGCAGTGGGTTTTATCTGGTTTAGTGCAAGCAATGGATGTTTGTTAAAGAGATGAAAAAGGATGTGCCTAAGAGTGTGCTTATTTCTCCTCACAATCCTACTTCCCCTTCCATTTCTCTGGACCAGGCTGTTTCTTGTTCCAAGGTTGTAATGTTCAGGCATCTGGAATCAGCTTCCTCTTCTCTCCTTTGTGATAGTTTGATGGCTTTTAGAAGGGATTTAAAGACCTTTTTATTTCGCTAGTGAGTTATAGCAGAGTCTATCTATCTCACCTATTCTCACTAGTGCTGGTAGCTGTATTTTATTTTCCACTTCCACCATAACTGACTCTGAATTGTGTACATACCTGATACAGTGATGAATTAAAAACAAAATACATAAGGAATGTATATCAAAACACCCCACATGTCACTAACAACTAATCCCAATACCAAAGGCATGGTGGAAAAGTCAGGTCTTAATTGATTTGATTATGTGCCATCAAGTTAGTGTCGAGTATTAGCAACCACATAGATAGACCTTCTAAGATAGACAGGGTGATCTGTCCTCAACCTGGCCCTTCGGATCTTCCAAGGGTACACCAATCCCACTGTAATCAGGTCCATCCTCCTTGCTGCCAGTCGTCCTCTTCTCTTTCCTTCCACTTTCCCCAGCATTACAGACATTTCAAGAGACAGGTTTTAATAGCTTTTCTAAACTCAGGAGGATAAAGGCCAATCGGATCTCCAGGAGAGTGCTATTCCAAAGAAGGGGGACAGCAACTTAGTTTTTTATCTATCTTATATTAATTATATATTTGCTACTATGAAAATCTTTTTCCCCTTTTATGATATTGTTACAAATCTTGATGCATTATATTGTTTCAATTATATTTGTACAGTATTAATTAAAATTAGTAACATTCTATTGTTTAGGTAACTTGGGAGTATTGGAAATAAAGAAAAGAGAACTTGGAGTATGGGAAAGAGAAATACGTATTACATCAATATTAATTACAATTTAGGATATTGATACTAGAAGCATAAAATTATATATTTTATATTAATTGTTGTTGTATATATGCACTCTGCTCTATTACAGCATTTTACATATGTACGGTTGTGTTTGAGTTTGTTTTATTGGTAAATAGTCACCTTATGGATTGGTTTTAAGTTGTGAATCATAAATATCATTTATATTGGATTATTATTTTTTTTGCAAGTACCAAGTCTCTTTGCCTTGTTCTGTGCCACAGTAAAGGAGCATATCAAATAAATATGTTGATGATAACAGCTGGAGCATCGAACACTTTCTGTACTGCTGATGTCAAAGTCCAATTTCCTGATTCCACTACAATCATATGATAAATTGAAAGTGCCATAGAAGGCTAGAAGGCACTTTCAATTTACAGTAGCAATAACAGATACGGGTCCTGATTTCACATACAGGGAAAAGTACAATCTCCAACAAAACATACTTTTTTCACACATTATTTTCAGCGTTAGTTAACTGAGTCAACCACCAGATAGCTCACTCACACACACACACACACATTTTTTTTTAATTGCAGAGAAATAACTACTATTAGAAACAGAAACAGAAGCCACAGCCTGTTGAGATCCAGCAACTATCATAGGATTAAGTTCTGAAGAAAAGTACAATCATAAAAGCAAGTCAAAAAGTGCAGAAAACTATATGAACTGGAGAATATTCTTAGCTATTGTGTTATTATGCATTAAGAAAATAAAGGCAGAGAAAAATACTCTAATTTATTACAAAATACTGTAAGTTGTACATAATTAATCTGGGCAGAAATAAATGTTGTGTGAACTAAGCACAAAATAGTTGAGCAAAATATTTGGGCAAAACTGAACTAGTTATACATTCTGAAGTCTTACAAGCTGAAGAGGAGGCATGCCAAATTATGTTAAGGTTATTCCTCCCTAGCTTCAGTAATGCCAGCCATCATCATTACACCTGAGCAGACAAATCAGCACTTCTACTTGTGTCCCAAATAATAAAATTAATCTCTTTGTTATATTGTTTGTGAACAAAACTGAAAATTATGTTTTGTTTCCAACGGTGGTCTGGAGACAAGTGCAAACTATAGTTTTTTTATTTAGATGTATGTATAACTATGGTCTGCATTAATCAGAACATCAGAGAGGATGGAAGTAGGACAGAAGAAGAGGAGGACAGTGGGAAGAAAAGAGACCATGAAAGCCAAAAGCCTGTATACTAATGAAAAATGTGCAATGAGACTTTGCCATTGAAAATGAAGAGACACAAAAGTGCTCAACTTAAGCCAGTTCATGCCTGTTAAAAGTAGGCAAACTTCGATTGTCCACTGATGAACCCACTTGTTTCTTGTTTCGTTTTTACTTTATTTTTATTTTAATGTGTTTATTTTCAATTCTGGTCAGTGACCATAACAAAAATTCTATTCTAGCCAGTTCATGCCCATTTTTTGTCTAAAAAAAATCGTATCAATTATGTCATATTCTTATTTCTAAAATGTATCTGCTGAGGATCCGTTATTCACTACTTCTGATAGAACGAAAGCCAGTGCTGATTTTTTGAATGTTACATCCCTTATATCATTTCCTTCAGATTTTAGCGCCTAGAGAATATATTCCAGAACATGCTACAGTTAAAAGGGATGGAGTTACTAATGGAGCTATCAACTAAACAGATAGTAAAAAGGGATAGGTAAATGATCTCCATAAGCTTTCAAGTGCTTCTATTGCTTCAGAAGTACATATCTAATATCCAATCCTAAAGCTTTTATATATTATTTTTCTTTCAAGAATGAACACAGGAAGCATTTTGTCTAGGTACACAAGCTGACTGTCAGAAGTAGTAATGAAAATTGTCAAAAGTTGTATTCAGTGTTTCTGTTAGTTCAACCAACACATAAATATCTGCTGGCTTGTCAAGTTTAAAACAAGTTTGGAGTGCCTGGCAGCTGTCTACCTGCACAGTCAGCAATTGAGTGGATTGCTGTGGAACTGCTAATCCAGTGGAACTGCAGTTATTACACAGGGACAGCCTGTTTTGAATAGATATTCATTTCCCCTTTTTAAAACAAAACTAAGTTAAGGACTCCCACTTTCCATTATTACAACTTAACTCCAATATTAGATCATCTGCAAGTTGTCATCCTCAATTTTACTTAATATTAAAAGATCCAATAAAAAAGCATTGAAATTTTTACAGGAGCCTTTCAGGAGTCTTGAAATATTTCTGCTGCTTGTTGGCAACAAATAACACAGTAATGTATGTATTGGTTGAGCTTAAAAAATATCTGCAACAATTTATGTTTGTAATTTTATGAATTATGCAAATTGTGAGATCTTATTTTGATCTATTCTTTCTTTCTCCCGGGTCCATGCTACGTGGCATATCGGGCAGTAAGGGTTCTCCAGCTCTTTTGGTCTTGGGCAAGTATTTTGGCATCCTTCCATGTGATATTCAACGCCTTCAGGTCTTGTGTCAGTGTTCTTCACCATGTTATTTGAGGGCATCCTCGTTGTCGTTTAGCGTCAGGAGGAGTCCAACTCATTGCCACTTTAGGGATCCGGTTGTTCTCCATGTAGAAGATGTGACCAGCCAGTTAAAGTCTTCTATGTGTGATGATGTTATGAAGTTTATAGAGGACAAATATCTACCATATACCTTTTGTACAAGTTACTGTCTCTAACACAAAAACAATGCTTTACAGATGGCAGTGTCCATCACATAATGCATGATGGATAGAAATGCAATACAGATGGCCTTTGTTATTCACATGGATTCCATATCAGCCTAACAACAGGACTGAAATAACATAACCATGAAAAAATGTAGTGTACAGAGTTGCAAAAGCCCATCCATCAATTTGCACATGGATAAAATACATAAATATGTACCCCAAACCAATGATGGATAAATTAAACTCTTTACCATGGATAATAGGCCTGATCTGCATTTTCCAAATGCAGATACTTAGAATCGTGAATAATGAAACCATAGATAACAAAAGCCACCTGCACAAATAAGGAACAAATACTGCATATCTAAACAATTCACAGGGCTGATACCCTTGTGAACTTTATTTTCATCTTCACCCTCACAAATGCAGTCAGCATATTTGGAATTATAGGATCATGCTAGTCTTAGCCATGGCCTTTGCACAAAAAGAAGAAGAAAAGACTCCACATTTAGAGCCTATATTTGTAACTAAAAATTCCGTAAGGAATGTGATGCTCTTTCTCAATTTCATTTTAAAACAGTGATTAAGGATGGGGTCAGCCAATGGGAGTATTCTCCCTATCTTAACCAAATGCCCAGGAAAGAATAAGGAAATGGGATCCTAAACGTATCAATTTACATCTGATGTGCATATGTTGTATTTCATTCCTGTAAAGGAAACTATGTGTAGGAGGCCATTTCAAAGAGTAATTGGAATGAAGCCTTCCAATAGACTCTGCCCTAAATTTGTATTTTGGAACATTCAAAGGCTGATAAATATTTAAAACACTGTGGAAAAGTCACCTTTTCATCACATCCAGTGCATCTTAAAAAATCCTTACCTGTTTCATCTTACCAATGCTGTGGCAGTCTGCTTTGTATTTTAGATCAGTACTAATTCCCGCACTGATTACAGTATTTGCTCTTAAATCTGGACAATGGAAACAACCAATACTAGTTGACTTTGTGACATCATCTTCAAATGAAACTAACTTGTGCTATCAGAAGTGAGACCAAGTTTAAGTTTTACCGAAACAGAAGCTCCCTGTTCTGGTGCACCTTGTTCTTCTCTGAATATTTTGAATGGATTGCCAAAAAAGTGAGGTTGAGGTTGGTGGGGGGAAGAATAGGCCTGGTTAGATGGAAAAGTTCCAGGGAAAAACTAAGGCTGAAGGCTGGACTGATGAGCCAAAAAAAGGAGAAAATGTCTCAGAAGAAACCAATGACAAGCCACTTTTTTCTTGCTGCCGAGGAATATGGCAGGAGGAATGCATCTATTAAGTTGTAAGGAGTTGAGCTCAACTTGAAGCATAACAGCCGTGATAAATGAGACCAGCAGTAATGAGTTATGGCTGAAAATGGATCTTGGACAAGAAATGCCAAATTAAACATTCACTGCCTGGAAGCCAAGAATATAGCCATAGTCATATGAAGTTCAGTTGTTTTCAGATTTGTCATTGATACTCCAATTTGATCATCTTCCCCCCTCCCCTCCAACTACCTGTAAATTCCTTTGGATTTCAGAAAACTACTCTTGTTTAAATAATTATAAAATATACTATATATTTGGATTTTACTATTCATTCATTATGAAATATAATTTTTCTTTTGTTTTTATTTATTAAATTCAACTCAAATATATTTGTAGGCCTATGAAAGTGCTTCAGGAATTCTAATTCCACTGTGAATTTTTATTTTAGAAGCAAATATGCAAATTAAAGAAACAATTTTATTTAGTATAACTTTGCAGATATTTTGCATAAAATAATGGACATTGGACTAAGTTTTAATGAAGTACAGGGTTTTATACATTACAAATATCTTCCACGCATAATGAAATATACAGTTTAAACAATTATATACTATAAGGATATGCAACTAAAGCAAAAATTAAACTTACTCCAAGTATCAGGAGTACAGAAGAATAAATGTCCAGAAGGTGAAAATGTGCTTTAAAAATATATCATTTTTTTAAAAAACCAAACATAATAGTGGCCAGCAAATGAAAATGGACATGGTTACAACTCCCCATCTGGAGTGGAATTTTAGTTAGATCACAACTGCAAGTTTAAAATGAAATTACCCCAAGAAAACAATGCAACACGAACTATTTTTAACAATGTAGAAATTATTATAATCTTTCATCTTTGAAACATCCAGCAATCAATGAACCTTACTAATAGCTAAGGGGTATTGAAAAGTAGTACTTTATATTGTAGGCATTAAATACTCATATGAAATATTAGCTACACTTTTTGAAGCTTCAATTACAGTCTTGGTTTATGGCAAAACTATTTAACCTAGTTTTTATATATTGTAAAAGCAATATGTAAGTATCACTATGATAACAAGTCCAATTATTCTCTCATATGCTCTAGATACTGCCTGTGCCCAATTCATAGTTTATGTTAAAAGCCATTTTAAAGGAACACCTAAAGGTGCCACTAAAAAGTATTAAAAGTACATAATATTTTGAAGAATTTTCAGTTTTCCAAAAGGTTCTGCATGAATAGAATTGCATTTAACCAAAGGCACCTAAATGCTGTAATCAGGTTCAGATGTGCTAGACATTTTAAGATCACTTAACTGTCCCCAAATTGCATTTTGCCTTCTTTAAGGCAAGAAACAATTCTTGTCCTACTGGCTGGTCAAATTAAATGGCATCCCAAATGATAATTATTTTTGCTTATGAAGGAAAATGTTGCTGCATGTTAGAGCCAAGTCTTTTTTTGTTGTGAAATACAGACTTGTTACTCCTTCATCAGCCTGGTATTCTGGAAGAACATTTGTTTGGTAATTTTTTTTAACTTGGTAACACCCACAAAAGTATAATAAAGTCTATCATTAAAGTTTTGGTAGCAATTACAACAGTGTGCAAGTTGTTACTACTGGCAGCTGGGCAAATCCTTCTATAGTTTTATTTTGTGTTTAGCCAGACACACACTCATATGTATGCTTTTTAAGGAGTTCTGGTTTTATACTACATGTTTTATACCTTTTACTATTTTGATTTTCTAGGGCTAATATATCTATATACACACAGAAACATACACATAGATTTTTTCCAGGAGGGTCTGTCCCCAAACTAGTTTTTCAGGCTTCCAACCGTGCACTCATTGCTGCTGTAATTGAATCCATCCACCTTGCTGCTGGTTTTCCTCTTATTCTCTTTTGTTCCATCTTTTCCAGTACAGTATTATAGACTTCTCCAGAAAGCTAGGCCTTTGCATAATGTGTTTGAAGTATAATAATTTGAGCCTGGTCTTTTGTTCCTTGAGTAAGAACTCTCAGTTGGTTTATTCAATGATCCAAGTGTTTGTTTTCTTGGCTAACTATAGTATTCCTAGGAGTTTTTTCCAACACCAACGTTCAAAACCATCAATATTCTTTCTATCCTCCTTTTCAAAGTCCAACTTTCACTTCCATAGAGGGTGAGGATGAAACCCATCGCCTGCACCAATTGGATCACTGTAGATATAGACACATCCCAGTATCTGAATACTTTTTACAAGGACTTCATGGCTACTTAGCCAAGTGCTAGACTGTGGAGTATTCCTTGATTGCTGGTTTCTTTTATGTTGATAGCTGACCCTAAAAGGCAGGAGCTAGCCATACCATCAATATCTTCACTGTCAGTTCTAAGGCTGGTTGCTGAACCTGTTGTCATTAGTTTGGTCTTTTTTATATTAATGTTAGTCCCATGTTTTCATTGTGCTCCTGGACTTTCGTTACTACAGCCTCCAGATCCTTTGTATTTTTAGCTATCAAATCCTCAGCATTTTTAGCTTTTAATATCATCAGTACAGGGCAGGTTGTTGATGTTTCTTCCTCCAATTTTAAAACCACACTTATCTTCTTTCAAGCCAGCTTCCCTCAATATGTAACATACAGGTTGAATAAATAAGGAGAAACTATACAATCTTGTCTCAATCTCTTGTTTGGTTAGGATGTGAAATTAAGGATATTACAATAGTTAGCACATTTTATTAAGTTTTGTTTCTTTGGTATTGGTATGTAGATTAACTTCCTCCAATCTGTTGGCCACTGTGTCGTTCTCCAGATTTGCTGGTAAAGTTTGTTAGAAACTTTGCTGATTCTTCTTTTGTTACTTGCCATATTTCTGTAGATATTCCATCAATTCCTGTAGCCTTTTGATTTGGTAATGATCGGTGTATTGATCTATCTTCATATTCTAGTAGTAGAGGTTCTTGTAAGTAGGGAATATGTTCTAAGGTATCTTGTATGTTGATAACTCTACTGTGCAGAATTTCAGTATATTCCTTTCATCTTCGTTTGATCTCCTTGGAATCAGTTACTGTCTGTCCATTAGTATCCTTTAGCATACCAATTCGAGACCAGAATGCCCTTCTGAGTTTAGAGAACTTTTGAAGACTTACTGTCTTTGAGAACAGCACACATGTGCTCCAGATTATATCATAGAAACTGGTTGGTTTTCTTTTTCAGCTTTAGTTTAACTTGGAACTTGCACATGAGTAACTGGTGATCTCCACAGTCAGACTCAGCCATGTCTTTGCTGTTATGACTGAGTTGTTTGACCTCCTTCAACCAATAATATAGTGAATTTGATTTATGTGTACTCCATCTGGTGATGTCCATGTATAATTTGCCATTGCTAACACAGACTTCACACAATCAAAACAATGCCTATATAGGGATTGTTTTGATTGTGTGAAATCTGTGCTAGCAATGATGAAATCATTGGATTAGCATGATAAATTGTTGTCCTGCTTCATTTCGGTTTCTAAGTCATATAGCCCAATTACATTTTCCCCTTTAATGTTTCCAACTTTGGCATTCCAGTCATCAACCACAAGCAGCAGATATTGCTTGTATGTTCTGTCAATTTCAAATTGAATTTGAACATAAAATTCATTAACCTCTTCTTCCACATCAGAGGTTAGAACATAAGTTTTGACAATTGTCACGTTAAAGGATTGTCTACAAAATCTAATTGATATTATTCAGTCATTGATAGCATTGTAGCCAACTACTGTTCTTGCTATATGCTTCTTAACTATGAAAGCAACACTGATCCTTCTTTGTCCCGAGGAATAAACAGTGTGATCTTCTGACTGAAAGTGTTTGATTCCAGTCCATCTCATTTGGCTGATGCTTGAGATATCATTGCGTTGAGCTTTCCCATGTTCCCACCATAATTCTGTCTTTTAACTTTAGATTTTCTTTTCTTGCATGGCCCATTAGCAACTAGATGTCCCAAAGGCTTTAATGTGGCCATGCCATAAACACCATTAATATTCCAAAAGATTCTCAGCTCTTTCTCAGTAGTATATTGAATCCCATTCAATGTGAGGGGCCCATCATCTGGCACTATATTGTCAATCATTTTATGTTTTCTATCTGTGGTTTTTAGTAAAATACAGGAGTGGTTTAGCACTGCCTTCTCCTATGCAGTATGAAATGATGCCTTTGTCATTGTCACTAAAGTGGTCTTCCACCTCCAGCATCTTTCTATATCACTGTCGCCCAATATAGGTGCTTGCTTCCTTTAGCTGGGCATACAGTCTTGGCATACACTTCTAGCATTCTTCACTCATCCCTCCCAGGAACATTTCACTTCATGATGAAGCAGCACAACAGGATTTGCAAGGGACAGATAGTAAATACAAGAACAAATCAACACAACTAATATCTAACTGCTTTGAGGTGGTTATTTTGATGCTCAAAGCTGTATGCTTCCATCTGATTGTAGCTAGCATTCTGACTGCAGAATCTATTTTGAGCAGATTCTCCTGAGGTGCTCTTCCAGGCAATCTTGTACTCCTTTGCCTCTCTACTGTTTGCTTCTCAACATGTTGCTATTGGTACCCTGAGTGGCTCAGAGATTCGGTCTCAGTATTAAGTTCAGAATCCATGGGTGCAGAATTAGGAGCTGTGGAGCCTTGTTCTGCTGTGACTCTGACTCACCAGAACTGAACCTGTAATGGTTCATTTGACTCTATGTTTCACTGGATGAAGGGCCATCCACAAAGGCTATGACACAACAGTGCTTGAAATTTGTCTAGCTGTAAATCAATTTGGCTTTTTTAAAATTAGGAATCCTGGTATCTTCCATATATACTGAGACTAGAATTTCCAGTTGGCCAAGTTGGGAAATGTGGGAGTTGTAGTACACATCTGGAGAGTACCAAGTTGAGGAAATTAGAAATATAGCATTTAAGACGTCAAAAGAGAAATGGAAGCCTGAAGAAGCTGTATGATACAGGAGAAAGGGAAACAAAAATGCTTTCCAAGAAGCAGGATGATTTATTAAGGGAAGCATGAAAATGGAAAGTCAAGCAAAAAGTAGAAATGTTAGGTGGTGGAAATCTGTAAAAAGGAAAGCAAGATATACCTTATTGTGAGGAGCCTAGAGTTGAAAGGACAGAACTGTGTTTTTAATATATTTAAACCGCCTCTTCCCAATTACATCTACCAATCCCATGAGGTCCAACAGGAGGAGTATGTTGTAGGTCCCATCTGCTAAAGAGTTCCATCTGAGGGCAGGACCCAGAAAACAGGCCTTTTTGGCAGTAGCTCCCGCCTTCTGGAACATCATTCCCTGAAGTAAGGTTAGCCGCATCCCTGCTAGCCTTTTGGAAAGCCCTTAAAACATGGTTTCTCCAGCAATCTTGGGGATCCTACAGAGAGCCTGAGAGATGGTTGTATTGTACCTAGATGGTTGTTATTCTCCTGCAATCTTGCTTTTAATTTATGTTTATTGTTTTAATGGTCTTAATGGTCGTGATATTGTTTTAATTGTTGCTGGTTGTATGCCACCCAGAGTCACATTCAGTGAGATAGGCAGCCATATAAATTTACGAAATAAATAAATTTGCTAAATACGTAATTTGGGCTTCAGACATTCAGAATTTTTTCCTTTTTAATTCCCACGCACATCCAACCTACTCCACTTGCATTGGTAAACCACTGGGTTCTGTTTACTGTGAATCAACCTTTAAGCATATTATCAGGACAATTCTGGCTGTTTTATAAAAGGTACTAATCAATAGTTATAGCTGCCTTTACTTTCTTTTGCCATCCATTGTGAAATAGCACAAATAGCAGCATCTTACTATATCTCCTAAAAATATAATAAAAATAAAATATAATAAAAATAAAATATAATAAAAAGTAGAGATGTCATCAAGTTAAGTTCAGCTCCTGCTAACTGCGTCCATGCAATTTTCTTCGCAATTCTATGAATGTGGTTTGCTATTACATTGCTTGGGATGTTTTTCAACTTCTGTATTTGGTCAGCAACTCTGGAATTCTTAGAGGCTCCCACAGCCAAGTTCACTAATTTGGAAGCTAGATTTCCAAAGCAGCCAGAACTGGGATGATTTGAGAGTCATGTCACTTTATTTTTAAAGTAATAACTCAAGAGTAATCATCACTGTGATACTTTTACAAAATCAGTTTTTTTCATTTTTCAAGAAATTTACAAATTAAACATTTCATAAAGCCCTTGCAATATTTTCCATGCTCAGAGATACACCTATAAATATGTAATCAGAGCTACATTTACAAAAGATGTGTGAAGTATTTTCCAATATAAAGTGCTTACTTAAAAGAATATGTTTTTGCCAATGATGTACCTTTAAAATAGGAAGATTGCTAATGGATAGATACACTCTGCCTTTCAGTTCATTACTGCCTACTACAGAATATCAACCAGTTTAGAAAAATCACAATGCAGACTGAAGGCACTGCAGCCATGACTAGCTGTGGGCTATGTGGTATGCCTTAGCAATCTACTGCTTCAGTCAACATTTTCAGAACAGGTTTTCTACAAATGTTTAAAGAAAAAAATAGCAATGAATTCAAACAAAATTGTTTTATCCTTAAACAGCAATTTTAAAAAGCCTGTGCGTCTTCAGTATATGCATTTAACAAAAAAGAGGGATAACAAAACAATATACTGCACTGTGGAACACAAGTTTAAAAAGTTTAATCTTTATTAACAAGGATACAACATCATGGATAATAAACTAATTCTAGGAATTGTTTAAAGACATTTTACCAATGAATGAAAAGTAATTATTCTCTAGATAAAGAACTCCCTAGGACTCTGATGAACAGTTCAGCCACAAATACTGACTTGAGGTTGATGCACATCATTTTTTGTCTTGTTTTGTTTTATGCCAGATTCTGAAAAACTAGAAAATTGTCAAATTACAGAATTTTAGATGCTGTACCATCCCAAACCCGTCACTGGATATCTATGCCTCTCACTTTGCAATCTTGTAGCAACGTAACTACAAAAACATTTGTCTATTTCTAAATCTTGGGTTTTAAAAAGTTGCACAAAGTCATATATAGTGCCCTTGGTGCTCTTTGTGCTTGGTTCTTTGCTTGCAGATGTTTCATTACCCAACCAGGTAACATCATCAGTGCGAGAGAGTGTGGGGTTTGCTCCCTGTTCATATACAGTAGCTTGCCCTGCAAGTAAGTGTTGGTGGGGTGTGGTTTTCTCCTTGCTAAGTCCTTGATTACGCTGTTGTTTTCTGCTTGTTTGTCTAGTGCTAATCCCTGCTTATCTGGGTGTTGGCTGCTGAAGATGGTGTATTCTGGTCTTTTTGTTTCCTTCTTAACTTTTTGTTGTCTGTTTTGAATGGTGTATAAATGTGGCTTATCTCTATGTGTCTATTGATGGCTGATTTGTCAGAATGCCAAGCTTCCAGAAATTCCCTAGTGTTTTTGGATTTGGCTTGGGCTAGGATGCTCTTGTAAATTATACATCTTATAGGTACATACTTTACATTATACCTTTGAGAATAGGGAGATGTACATGTAAGGAACACAATACAGTATTTACGTCAGCTTCTACTAATCTGCTGCTTTCCCAATTCTTTACCATTGTAAGGCAGACATATGAATCACGTTTACAGTGCGAGACAAAAAAACAGGGGAGAGAATATTTTTAGCTGCAGGTGACAACAAACTAATGGCAAAGTCATCCTGAACTATAACAACTAATGTGCTTCAAGTATATTCCTATATATTTTTATTTTTCTACTAACTCACCAAAAGAAGTTAAAAGTTTGTCACCAACTTCTTTTGATTTCTCTCCCTGAAGGGTTTTCACTGTTATTATCAGTTTGCTGCTTGCTGCCTTGATGACTCACCAACAGTTCAAGTTCTGTGAATGCTTGATTAAATCACTGTCTCACTTGTATTAACATTTTAAAACTTAGAGGAATTTTATATGTTACATCCAGGCTCAGTGTGGTAGTAGTTGGCTTTTTAGAAATGGCTTATTTTAGTTACTACTTATGTCCTTTTACTGAAGATTACTGGCACCATTTTGCATGCCATCAATAATCTAATTGCTTCCTCCCTTTGGACATAAATTTGTAATACACATTTGATATTTTTAGTCATTAGACACTTCACATGCTATGTGTTTTCATATTGCTGCTGTTCATTTACAAGTGTCTATGTACTGTTATACCAGGTTTCCAGAGAAATATACCAGAAGCATTTCTGTCTGAGTGCCTTTGCTAAAAGATAGATGTTAGCAGGTCAGAAGATAAAAACTATAGTTGCAATGCTCCAGAAGTACCTTGAATTGCAGGAATTCCAATGACCACAATTCCACACCTAAGAAAATGCTTCCAATCACATGGAGAAGGCAGCTCTTTCATATTCTCCAAAGTCTGACTGTTCAAATCAGATAGTTCCCTTTATATATTTTGTTAAGAATACAATACTCCAGTTTTGGATGGACAGGCACACCTGCTACTATATGCAGGTTCTTTTATGTGTCAGCATGTTACCAGCCCAGAAGGCAAAAACCATGAACCATTGTAATAACCCCTGGTATTTCTTGCAGGCATATAATTTGCAGAATTATATATAGTGAATGGAACCAAGCACTATGTCAGCCCATGTGCTGGAGGCATCATCAGGAAGGTCTAAAGAGGCAAATGACTAAACCAGTATCATGCTGTTGCAATAAAAGCTCTGCCTCTTTAATAAGTACATCATGTTGTTTCATGCAGAAATGAAAGGCGCAGAAATTGCAGTTGATAGCATGATGCTGCTTCTATCATTTCTACAAAAGGATCAGATCCTGTCATACATGGTATTCACAAAATATGTGGGAGGAGTCTTAAATGCAGAACAAAGTGTGGTAGACTGAGGTTCCAGAGTTTTTATCAGTTCTGCTGCATGTGGAATGTTAGTTTCTTTTGACTGACTGGGCCCTGAGTAAATAGAAGCCTGAGTAAAATAAATAACTACATCAATAAACATGTAATAAATCTGTCTGATTGCTATCATATGTAAAAAATTAACTGCAGATCATAAAGTCATGAAGAGGTTTTATATTATTTTTTTCTGCCTGGTATGCAATTATACATGCATCCCACTCCCATACCCCCACCCCCACAAAAGCCAATTCTCTAGCATCCAACCTGATACAACACAATCTTTATTTCAATCATGTCATTTTGCTTAATGGTTATAAAATGAACATTCAATTTGAAACAGTAACTATGACTTTTAGGTAATGATTTAAAAAAATAGTGACAGTACCATGTTATTTTAAAAAAGGAAAAGAAAATATCCTATTCTTTCAATAAGTAGCATACAGACTTCTAAATATATGAATGAAATGGAACTGTCAAGTAAAAGAAATGTTTCTCATATACAGATTCTTTTATTCCCAACAAGAAAATAAATCCCTTTACAGATGTGGTTCATCATGCTTGTACCACAGTGGAATCACTGTGTTTATTCTAATGGACAATTCTTATTAATAGTAAATATTTTAGAGCTTGAAAAATAAGTAGGGAAGGAAACACAGCTTTGAGAAATTTACACTTCAACGGAAATTGAAGTTAACTATCTAAAAATAATACAGTGGGAACTACCAGAAGGTTTTTCAATTTAAAATTTCCTGCTAAATAAAATTGAGAAATGATGACCTATGAAGTTTTAAACCATGTCATACATCCTGTAAGTTTAAAGGAGAAAAAGAACAATAAGCCGGTGAGTCATAGAGCATGGAACTGCAGAATAACAGATGTAGCAATAGTCACCAGAAGCAAAAGCTCTTAAAAACCAAACTGATATTTCCTTCAGACAACAGTTCAATGCCAAATATTTAATTTTTTAGAAATGGGAGAACTCAGAGCCTTGTCTTCTGGCATTAATGTACAATACAATCATATAATACACAGTATATTAAAAAAATGTAGTACTAAGGCAAGCAACAAACCCTGTATGTCCTGAAAAGATTAAAAATATGACCATCAAGAGAATGGTCTATTATCCATTCACTTAAAAAAAAGGCCAGGGTGGACTCAGAGCTTAAACCTATGCTGCACAGCACAAAACTTGTATATTCTGTAGCTTTATTCTTTCTGCAGTAAAGAATCTAATCTAAATTGTGACTTGAGAGCCTGCAAGCTAGTCAATTCCTGAATAAGGGGTTAAATGTCTCAAGAGCTGAGATTTACTACAAACACTGGTGTAAGGCCTGGCAGATATAAACCCAAACCTACTGCAGTGGCATCATATGCAATGCAGTAGACCTTGATAGCACCAAGTTGAGAAGAGCTATAGTGAAGAAAGGCTCCGAGAGAAGAGATGATAGGCATCCAGTAGGGCTGGGACTTTTTGCAGGGCCAAGCAAGTAAGACTATTTATTTATTTATTTATTTAATTAATTTATTTAATTTATTAAAGCCATCCATCTACCACAGGAACTCTGGTAGTCAAAACAAATGATTACCAACATAAGCAGTAATAAACAGTCTTTATTGGAACTTTTGTGTAAACCTGTATACATGTACATACATGCATGACGTGCCTTTATGTATAAAATTTGTTTTCCTTTTTTTTGTTTTTTGTTTAAATAAAGAAAGGCAGGAAGAAAAAAACATAGCCTATAGACTATGTTTATTCTACATAGGCATAAACTCACTTGCCTGCCAAATGGCATTACTGACCAGTTCTTATTTTCATTAAGATAGGACTGAGGTTGCATCTTCCACATTTGCTCAGGACTAGGTTTTCTGGATGTACGTCCTGTAACTGTGTGTGTGGAGAAATTTTATTACAGCTGCCTCACACTGAGACTGGTGGGATGGGGGCAGTTGAGAGGGTGCTGTCATTTGGCAGAGCTTCATAGGATAATTGCTCCAGTAAAATGAGGTAAGACTCTCAACTGTATTCTTGGGAATTGGATAACCAATTTAAGGAAGAGAAAATAATCTTTTAATGAAATGAAATAATGTCTTAATAAAGACAATTAACATTAAGGTAAGATGAATCACTGTCGAGAAAGATAGTTTAAGAAGCAGACTTATTCTTGCAGGAATACTTATGTTTGAGAAGATATAATGAATTAAGGAGATTTCAAGTTAAATCCCTGTTTTGTTTCTGAGCTGCCTTGGAAAAGTTTCTATCTGAATAAAATATAGGGTTGCCTATTGCTTACTTCAAATGTTTTAGAGGAAAGATGGAAATGAGAGAATACAGAAAGTATATTTGATAAAGAGCAAAGTAATGTAAATACCAAGAAATGCAATTAGATGGTGAACAATTTCTGATTCCTCTAAGGCAGTCTTTCTCTACATGGTCTCCAAACACATTGAACTGCAATTCCCATTATCCTTGACCAGGACATACTTGCTCTGGATGACAGTTTAAGATGCCTGGAATGCATAGCTGAAGAAGAATCAACTAAAAATATGTTTGCAAATAAAATAAACTACAGATCAATGGAAAAGAGCCAGTTTGGCCTAGTGGTTAAGGCACCAAGCCAGAATCCAGGAGACTGTGAGTTCTAGTCCTGCCTTAGGCATGAAAGCCGGCTGGGTGACTTTGGGCCACTCACTCTATCTCAGCCCAACTCACTTCACAGGATTGTTGTGGGGAAAATAGGAGGAGGAAGGAGTGTTAGGTATGTTCCCTGCCTTGAGTTATTTATAAAAATAATAAAGGCAGAAAAAAAAAAAATCTAAAAAAAATATTCCCTTACAAATCTTTAAAACCCCTAAACTAAAAGGACAATAACAATGCAGCCTGCAGTAGCTGTATTATATTATACTCAGCTGAAATCCTCTAGGAATCACATTGCATCCATTAGCAATTGCTGAATTAAGCTTTTAACAGCCACAGTAGCCACATCCATTCATGCTGCTGACCTCTGCTTTTCTGAATGAATTAAGAGGAGGAAAATAATGTGGCTTCCACAAGGCTTCCCTTCCCTTCCAACACAGGAAATCCTGTGTGGTTAGACACACTATACATCATGCATGGGGATTTAATTCTATTCCCCTTAAAATGCCAACATTATCTGTACATCACAGGAAATTATTCCTTATTTTCAGTAGTTACAGGACAGTTTCTTTGGATTCAAGGTCAGCATGAATGCATCATTGCTTCCTTATCATTGCAAAGCAGCTGTATGGAGTTGCAAGACACAGTGCAGTTTCATGTTGCTGAATACCTCTTTTCATACAGCTAAAGCACATTTAGAGGAATTGGGGGGGGGGAATACTTTTGTACCCTGTATTTTTGTTCAAATGGTCATGTAGGTCCTAAAACATTCCTCAAAGAAATGAATATTGGGTAAGCAGAAGACAAACTGAATTTAAAACTTTTGTTCAATGATATTCAGAAAGGAATAGTAAGATATTGACTTAAAAAACAGGAAGTATAGTGCAAATGGGAAGCTGTCACCATGAATTCCTGCTCTCTGTATTGTCTGGAGGTACAGAGAAGTTGAACCTTTCCAGGTGCAGGGACTCCTGCACCTGGAAGTCAGACTTTCCACATCTTAATTAATACAAAGTCAGACCTTCCACATCTTAATTACAAAAATCAAGGAGTACTTTCTCCGGTATATTCTGAAGAATATGCCAGATACTTCCAATAAAGACAGCAGATCCTGGGTAGATCCACTGTAGAACCATATTACTAGGTCTACATAGTCTCCAGTTCTATGCAGTAAATACTGCAATATTTTGAAGTCTATGCAGCAAAATGTGCAATGATATCTCTATTCTCCCATAGGAGAATTATTCCAACCAGCAGAAATCAGAGCTGCAGTTGAGAGAAAACATCATGATCCTGGCAAAATGAATATTCCCCTTTAATTGGCTAATGAATTAATTCTGCCATTTTTGTCCTGAAAATTATTGCTAGTAAGAAATAAAGCACCCTTCTGCCATTCATCTTGTGCCAGTCTTTTCTTGTTGATATAGAGGATTAGAGGAAAAGAACAACAAAACTATTTCCTGAGCTTTACAAAAAACTTAGTGGATTTCAGTCAAGGGAAGAAAAAATATTATGAAGGAGGGCAGTGTTGGGCGGCATGGTGTAAACAACAGATTTCCTGATGTTTCATCGGCAACTGTGGCTGGAATCTTCAGAGGCAAAGTGGTCTCTTGAAGCCCAACACTGCCCAACAGATACTGGCTGTGAAAGCCTATGCCAGTATATTATGAAGGAGCTCTCATTCAGAACATTACTATTGTGTAGGGCAGTGTTTCTCAACCTTGGCAAGTTTAAGATGGGTGGACTTCAACTCCCAGAATTCCCCAGCCAGGTTGAAGTCCACCCATCTTAAACTTGCCAAGATTGAAAAACACTGCTCTAGGGTAACTAACCAGATGGATTACAGAGATCAACAGCAGGTCTCTTTTGGTCCAGGATTACCTACTGTTCCATCCATTTACAGATATTCATGGTTTGATCGTTTGGGTGTGAATGAATTATCACAAAGCAAACACAATGTCTCACAACTTCCTAGTTTTGTCATTATATAATATCATTTGAAGAAGAGACATCCAAGATATAAGAGATGAAAAGTGAACAGAAGGGCAAGAGATACTGTGATCATGGCTATTGATTCTAGGTAGGTAAATACCAAGTCAACAGAAATTTATTTATTTATTTATTTAATAAATATATAAATACATTTTGAGTTGTTTCTGATTCTTTGTTTTCTTCCCCCCCCCCTTTCTTCATTCAATTCACATTAGCATGGCAACAATTACTACAAAACTGGCTGGAAGTTCCAGTGCTGGCAGAATCTTACTCATGCTAGAGGGGAAAACATGCAGACATGACTATTTCTAGAAGCTTCAAGCAAGTGGTTGAAGTACTTTGCTCTACTGCAAAATTCTTAGCTGTATTATTGGCCAAACAGCTTGTATACAAGCAGCTGTCCTGAAGCAAAGAACTCCCTGAAGCATGTATTCCTGTGCCCTTGTTTAGTTCACTATAGGAGCAAATATCCACAAAGAGCTTCCCACAATGCACAATTTGCTTACCAGGCAGCCTACTTATAAAAAAGTATTATTAGCATGGCAGACATAAGCTTCCCTTTTGATATGTCAGCATATCAGGAGGCATGTTTCATCCCTTATCACGGCTTCATAAGTAGGAATAAATTGTACAAGAAGGTGACCTTAACACAATAAAAAACAAAATCTGCCTCTCTCTTTAAATGCTGAGAAAATATTCTTAATAATATTGCTGATGGGGTGGTCAGAGATAAGCTGTCAGACAAGAAAGACATCACTTGTTATCCCTTGAACTGTAAGGTAGTGTCGGGAATTTTAAACTTTGCTCAGTTCTAGAATGTTTCAAATGAACAGAGACAGAGAATCTATTCAGTAATTATGATGCAAAGAGTTAAAAAAAAGAAGCAGCAGCAGCAGCAGTGCTTTTCAGTTGAATCAGCTCATGTATTCAGGACAGATAAACTATGATTAATCAAGGGATAAAAAGTGATGTGTTGTGCAAGCATCTGTGAATGAGCCTGTTCAGGGTCAACCCATACAGATTCGGTTAATAGATAATTTCACTGATTTATATATAATAATTGTAGTTAAAGAAATTTAAAATATTGTGGGTTTTGTTCTGTTTAAAATATTTCTTAATGCTGTAACTGTCTTGAGCCACTAACAGAAAGAGGGAATACCATACAAGGATGCCTTGAGTTTTTGAAGAAATAAATTAAGAAGTAAACTTAGTAATTGTGAGCAATCTGTAGTTATTTTAATTTTATTGTAAACCACCCAGAGTCGCTCTTAGTGAGATGGGTGGTGACAAAATATGAAATATAACTAAATAAATAATAGGGACCCTAACAATTTTAGGTGTGCACAGTAAAAGTTTCTGATGTGATCAGTTTGCTTAAGCACTGAAAAAAACAGGTCCATGTCAGACATATGACCGCCAGCACGTAACTGGCCGAAGAAGTCTGCCAGAGAGCCAGTTAGTTTAGACAGTATTATTCCTCTGATGAGGATTAAGAAATAAGGGCTTTTTAAAAGCATGCATTTGCTGTCTTTTCTCACACATTTTTAAAACAGCCACTTAAAAAATGTGGGCTATAAATACTTACCCTGTTTATCTGGCCAGAAAAATGCTCTTTTCTGTTAGTTTATATGTTATCTGAACGGCAGCTTTAATGACCAAAACACTAACTCTGAAATATTCTTGCAGCTTGTATGAAATCAGTGCCACCACATTCATTCCTCCTGAAAATTTCTGAACTATGGAAAAGTTGAAGAACTTAGATACATTCTGGATTTGAAAGAAAGAAGGGCTCATCACTGTTGACCCTGAATCTTAGCAATTCTTCATTATTCACAGCAGTATTTCTCAAACTTGGCAACATTAAGATGTTTGGATTTCAATTTCCATAATTCCCTAGCCACCATGGCTAGGGAATTCTGGGAGTTAAAGTCCACACATCTTAAAGTTGCCAGGTTTAAGAAACACTGTTTTACAGCATAGCTAATAGGTCTTTGCTTACTTTCATCTTCAAACAGATGCATATGATTTCTGATTCTTTTTTGCTACCTCGGATTCATAAGTCTTAACAGAATATACATGTTACTAACCTAGTTTTTATTTATGCTACTTGATTGATAAATAAGTAACTTTATTGCAGTCATTAACCAGTACAAGGGAATTGGTATTCAAATATCCAAAATATCCAAAACTAAATTGACATTATCAGGATAATTAGGGAAAGTACATACAGACAAAGAATTTTGGCCAAAATATGCTAAGAGGCTTGTTCAGGCTACACATATGCAACAAGAAAAAAAGAGATTAAAATTAGCAATCCAGGTAATATAAACTTTGAAATAGCTATACAAAATACAAAATATAATACATATACCTACTCATACACATACATATACATTTACACACACACACACACATGCATATTTTTAAATAAAACAATGAAATTATCCAAAAGGGATTTAAGAATTATAAACTTCTCTTACAGAAGTCTCTATCCCGTCAATCCTGGGAAGAATATAGTATAACAGCTGACATTGCATGTATACACCAAAGCATAAAATAAGTTAAAAAGTAGCCAATGGTTAATGCTGAGTGTGAGCCATTTCTGGCTATCCATACACAGGCAGGTTAAACTGCTCTTAATTATTCTTTGCCTGATTTTGCATGCCACCACGCAAAACCTGGCAATCTTGTGTGTTATTTCAGGGTTGATGTCAGAAAGCAGAAAGCACTTATGCTGTTGATTGTTGTATCCTGTTTTGCTGGTCAGGAGTGGGGTAATTGGGGTGTTTTGAGGTCCTGCATAAAACTGGCAATACAGAAGAACACATTCGATGGTTTCTACCTGTCCTGAGTCACAAGGACATGCTCGTAATGGATATGGTGTCTTTTTATATCTTCCAGCCAGAAGAGAGAGCATTACATCAGGCTAAGGTAAAGGCCCTTCTCTGATTTGTGTAAGATACATAGCTGGTGCCAGAGTGTATCTCCGGCTATCTACCATGGGAAGCTGAGTGGTATTACCAGCACCTGTTTGATGGTCTATGTCAAACAGAACTTGATTAATTGTACAAATCAGGTGAGTACAACATAGGATAAATTGCTTTGTTTCTTCCTTGACATATACTCCTTTTATTACATCTTTGATTTGAGCAACTTATCCTAAGAATGATAGTTTTTAAGATAACGCACAAGCAAAAATCTTGTGCAACACTAGGAAACCAATATTTTTCTTACTTTATTACCTACTGACAAGATGTAGAGTTTTGTATTAAATATTTAAAATGTATTAAATATTTATTCAGGTGAAATATTTATACTCTGCCTTTCCCCTTTATAATTCAGGTTATCATGAAATCAGTCAAAGTAAAAGTAAATATACCTCACAACAACAAATCTTAGAAAAGAATTCTGAGATATATAGTATATAGACATAATGTTTAAAGTATCAGACAGCTCTTCAGACAAGTTTATTCTGGATCCTAGAATGCCTTTAATTATTTAAATCACTTATTTAGCAAAATAAATATAGAAATTACCACAGCAAAGCATTTCAGTTACTGTTAACCCTATGAAAAATCAATATGAGATCTCAGAATAGCTGTACCCTGGCATAGTCACTGTAAAAGAAAAAGGAAATACAAATGAAAATTAAATTTGTATCTCTGTATGTGTAATTTACATTTTTTGTATCATTTTCTCTCTGACCAAAAACCCTGAAAACTAGGGAAAACATGTATGCTACTAGACATCTCAATGCAAGATAGCCTCAACTTGGTGAAAAAAAAATTGAGATTACTTGTCTAAAGCAAACTCCATATTCTGGAATTATTCATTCTCTGTCACATGGACTGTATTATCTTCTGACTTGCATCCAATAGAAAGGGAGAAGTCAAAAGCCAACATATTTTGTCGTAAAAATGTTGATATTTCTGACTTCTAAACTTCCAACTTCCCCCAAAAAACAAAATCCCAAATTGCAATAAAAACTTATCACTGAACAATACAACAAAACAGGTGGATATTAAATTCTAAGTGCCTTCCTTAAAAAGATGTTCATACAGGAATAAAAATGGGGTCCTTCAATAGGAGGCTTCATAATCTAGATATGACTACTGAGAACAACTTCCTCTCCTAAATAACTGGAGGACAGGGGTAGAGAACGTACATAAAAAGCTAGTGAACTATTTGTAAAATAAATCATGTCTTGAGAGGGAATAATAAATATTTTAAAATATAACATAATGGCAGTAGTTTAGGCAAAAAGTCCAATAATAACATACCTGGATAACATAGCACCCAGACTTAAATTACTCTTTGTGTAAGCAATAAATTAATTCTACAGTCCCACATAGTTACCAAGTTATTTACAAGCTAGATTCCAAACTGTTATCCTTTCCTTTAACCATTCCCTACTATTCTTCTTTAACATACTGAGAGAACCCTAACCCTTGGGCCAGTGCTACTTCAGGTTTTAATAATACTGTATATATTAACTTCTAAACCCTTAATTATGAAAGTCAACTCCTAGCATAGGTTAAACTATAAAGGAAATTCTATAAATGTTTAACAACTTGGTATGTTATGGTTACAAATTCTTAATCAGCCCCTCCTAGTCAGGGAAATATTTTTGGGTAAATTCTCATTAATTCCACCCAGCAAGCTAACTGTTCATAATTGGTTTCTAATCCTTCACATCTGAACAATACCAGATTGCTAAAATAAAACCAATCTCTTGGAAACCTGAAGCTGCTGAATGTGTATACCTGACTAGTGGTAAATCTAGCAAAAATAACTATCACATTCATTAAATTTGCAAGGATCTCTTTCAAAATCCTTTCTAAAAATAATTCTGTTTAAACACAGCCAACCATTTGCAAGTATCAATCCTAGGTCCATTTAAAACATTTCCAGATGAGGAAGCTTTTTCACCTTCAAGTCTTCTAAGTTAATATTTGAGAGAGACAAGATTCTATTCAAATTACCACCCCTCAAAAAAGGATGCTATAGTCAACTCTTTAGTGCTTCCAGGGAACCAACAACCCATCATTTGGTGCTTCCTGGCCAATAAGCTAGTAGAGATATTTCAGCCAATCTGTGTTCAAACTGTAGGCCAGCAATGGAAATCAAAGCAAAACCCAGCTACCTCTGTCTACTGCTTGGAAATAGGTAAGTTTTTTGCAAAAGTGGTGTGATGTCTTACAAAAAAAAAAACTAGCAACTAAAGCAAGAGAAAGTTATAACCTGATGCAATCACACACCCCCAGCAGTGGCATCGGCTAAACTGTATGTTGGGAATGTGTCAGTTTACTCTGCAAGTAGATTCAAGACCTCATCTGAAAGTGACCTTAGATACAAATAAATTTCATTTGCTGACTTATATATCAACATATAATCTGCCCCAATCACATCACTTATGTCCCAATCTGGATCTACCATCTTGCTCCACTTTCCATAGCTTATCAAAACTAACATACTGCTATTGTCTCCAGGTGCTTTGAAGTTACAGTTCAATCAGCATTGTTTACCTCCAGCTTTTCTTATTGGCTAAGCTTGCCCTCAGCTTTTTCAGTAGGAAAACCAGATGGTGAATGAAGTGAGTTCTGTCTTAAAATTACAGTTTCTGAAACAGCAGCTCCTTACTGCCCTCCATTATCATCATCATCATCATGATGTATATTGTCATGAGTGCCGTTGAGCTAAAGTCATCAGCGCAATGGCACTCATGACAATGACAAGGAAATAGGTGAAGGGGTACAAGTTAAGTAGCCATCAACCTACAACGACTAACGGCCAACAAACAATAGCCAAATGAATCACGGAGCCACCCAAACCATCAGCGGCAATACAACGGGGATCGCCCAGCTGAAAGCAATCAGCAGAAGAATGGAAACCTGATGATGGGCGATCCCGGAAACCCTCACCCACCGGCAGGGCAACGCATGGGACAAAGGGGGGTGACGTGACCGTGAGCGAGGGGGCGCTGACCGGCGCGGGGTATTTAAACCCCGCACCGGCGCGCTCCTGTCACTCTCAGCTTTTTTCTACCAACGCTGTACCTGCCCTGCAATAAACCAGAGCCTGATTCGCAAGACAGTGTCTGAATGTTATTCAGGGGGAGGCAGCGCATGACATATATGCTGCCCAACTCCTAGAGACTGCATGTGTATACATGTGAAAGAGACAGACAGACAGACAGACAGACAGGGAGGGAGGGAAAAGTAGAAAGAATGGGATGATTGTGTATGAATGGTGGTACGCGCATGAGTAAATCAATTTAGGCTTCATCCCTACCCACCACTGACATGTAACCTTTCCAGGATCAAAGGCACTCCTAGGGTGAAAAAGGTAGTTCCCCCCCTCCTACAGAACATGATTACATAATATAGAAGGAAAGGGTGGGTATAATAACTTACTATTTCTTTTTCTGTCACTGAGAGGGACATAAGAGATGAAAACACTATTTGGCTACACACAGACATTTAATTGAAAGTTATGGTAAAATTGTTACTAATCTTAAATAAAATATATAAAGTCCATTGACATTGACAACAAAAAAATAGTCTGATAATAATGATATAATAGGGTATATCAAGATTATAATTCATTATTAGGTTATCCATGAAAGCCATTCTCGAATCAAATTGAATTATCCATTCAGTCGTATCTGACCCTTGGCGATTCCATAAGCCAGCTCTCTCCATGATTTACAGTCTTGTACAGCTTCATTCAGTTGTTTTATATTTTGGCCTGTGTCTGCTTTGATTACATAGAAACCCATTCTATGGTGAAGTAAAACATAGCACAGGCTTTTATCTTTCTGAAGACTATATGCTATTAATTTTAACCTTGTGATCAGTGTCAGTCTTTTATATAACAAGGACAAAACTTTTCTGAGGTAGGTGAATCATTACAGAAAAGGCTAAGTGAATTGCTATTATTTTGAGTGATCTATGAGTTCTAGTAATTTGACTAATCTATGAACATACAGTGATTGTATTTTATCAATGAAAGAAATACATTTATAGCTCTGTGCTGACTTGCCTGCCAAAATAAAGAATTGGCAGCACTTGAGAAACTGATCCTACATACCTACCACTTTTCATATTAAAATATTATAGCAGTAATGAATAAAGAAATATTAGTTTGGTATTACGAACAGATAGCATGTTAGGATATAGTATCAATATAAGGAAACACAACTGATTTCAAATCATGCATATATAACTATGAAAGCCTCAGTCAATAACTAACTCACTGTTATGAAGAGTAATAAGTTATTCTATATCTTTATTGTAAATATTTGCTCTATGTTCATACAGATTTCAAAGTTACTTGTATTATTGAACTTAGAAGATTGCAGGTTATAAAATAAAGACAGTGATATAGCTGACAAATATAGTGCCAACATGTATAGACAGGAGTTGAAAGCTCTTGCTATGTGTTGATTTACACTTTTTAATACTGCTATAATTTTATAACCTTTTTGAACTATGGTGAAAACACCATTCAGTTCATTTAAAAGTCAATCTCAAAATTTGGCAAAGACTTTAAAAGATGAAAATGCCAGACTTCTTGTTATTAGGCTTATATCATCTGCAGACAATGAAGTAGCTTTCCAATCATTCATCTTCCTTTCTATGCTCCAGTTGAATACTCACACACATCCTTTATATTTTAAATACATTTTCCTCTATTTTGGGGCTGTCCCATATCAATATGGAGCACTTCTCATCTTTTTCATTCATGTAGGGGTTAAACTGCTGTGACCCAGATTCTAGTCCAGCCTTGGTTACAGCAGCCCACTAGGTCACTTGTGCTATCACTTTCTCTCAGTCCAGCCTAATTCACTGGGTTGCTGTTGTGGGGAAAAAATATAGACCATCTTGACCTCCTGAATGAAAGGTGATATAAATGTAATAAATAAATAAAATATATATTTCTTAAAATTGGCTTGGCATTTTTGCAATATTGTAGGAATGAGGAAAGTTTACTTTGGAAGCTGAGTTAGTGTGGTCAGTTTCTTTTACCCAGAAAGCACTCCTGGGAATCTTTCTTAATGAAGAATTAACTTTAAGAAATGGCTATTTCATCCTTTCACTGAAGAGAACTGTTTTATTAATAAACAGAAAAACACTTTTACAGAGTGGATTTTTCCCTCAGGCATTAACTTTAATCTAAAAGGTATCCACTATTAAATACTTCTGCAGAGAAAAGGCAAATCTGAGCACTGATGTGCTGCTTCACACAATCCTATTTTAACATCTGAACAATTAGGCAAAGTATTTTTTTTAACTATCTGCCATGTTCCTAATTCACCTGATAATAGAAGTCCCGAAGGTACAAAATAAAAATGCAATAAAATCCAACAACAATTACAACAAATAATATATAAAAATAACTAATCAATTCAAGATATGAAAATGTTCTCGAAATGGAAGCTTGGAATGCGAGAAATGTGTTTACATGATGCTGAAAAGATCAGTGTGACGATATTAGTCCCAGCAAGACTCTTGGGAAAAGACATATACAGAATGGAGCCCACAATCTTACTGCCATTTACCCAACACTGGTATTAAAAACAAAGTAAGGAAGGTATGCAGAGCATAGCCTTTGGGTTCTGGAATTCTTTCCAATCCTTTTACCAGCAGTGGCCATATGCAGCACGTATATATTATATATAATATTATATTATATATCTATATCTATATCTATATCTATATATCTATATATGTTTGTTTGTTGTGGTACAAAGTAACACGCACGTGTACTTCCATCTTCCCCTCATATTGCATCTGCCTGTTCTGTGAATGTGTGCACTGGGAAGCAAAGAGGAGGCTGCATATGTTCTGGGTCATGAGATCAGGAGGGTAGGGGCTTAGAATGGAGCATCTGGCAACAGTCCAAGGCACTGCCCGAATCTCTCTCCCATGGGGAGCTTTGGAATTTTTTTCTATGTAAGCCCAAGCTGGATCTGACCCGTGTTTTTAACTCAATCTTTCTTTCACCGGCTTCTCTCATGATACTAAATTTGGTCCTTTCTATTTTGTTTTCTGAGAGTTATCCTGCTGATGGATGGACAAAGAGACAAACCACTGATGGATGGATAAAGAGTCTTGAGTCCCTTTACATAACTTCTATCCAATATTCCATTGGGTTGGAAAAAAACCAACAGCAAAAATGTTCTAGCAAATTCCACCCTCCATCATAATTATTTCAAAGAAAATTCAAAGCTTAAAAGTCATCCATGCTTTTCCATGCTGATCTTGTGTGTAAATAGATTCATATATCATGCAAAGCCATTAATGTAAGGTTTTTGAGAATGTGGCTCTTTCTAGCTCAGTGACACGTGTAAAGCCAAGAAATATACTTATGGACAAGAAAGTGGAAATGAGAAAACTGCAGCCTATAAATACAATGGTATTAAATCCCAAATAAATAACCAAAAGAATCAGTAAAATTATCTGGAAAAAGAAAGGTGAAGGAGAAGCCATTTATTGAAACCACTCCTCAACAAATATGTAAATCAATTTCACAAATGTTTGGTTAAATGGCTGCTTCCTCCTTACTCTTGTCTTCCTGAAAATTGTGTTTAAAAAGTTGACATTCTGACAAATTCCAAATGATGTTACTACTGTCAATGATACCGCTTCAGGTCTCCACAGACTGCATCAGTGTAACACTGTGGATGAGGGCGGTAGCATTTTAGTGCAGAAGGATGAATGAGGCTTCTGAAACATCAAAAAAGCTAAAATGGGGTGAAGTGGTATGGTAAACTTAGAGTTTACTTTAGGCTCCTATAGAATGCTTTTAATTTTGCAGATTTGGTGGTTCAGTAAGGGTAGAAAATGAGGATCTCCCTGCAAAACATCTGAAAAGTGTTGGTTCAGGATTTGTTAAAAAGACTTGTAACAAATGTGAAGTATTTCAAGACTATTACTCTGAGAAACTGATTTCTACCTCATGATGCCAAGTGTTGTAACCATGCCTCCCATTCATGAAACATCTGCTTTTCCCTTATTAGTTATCCTAAACTTTCAAGGCAATCTTTGCAAGATTACAGGCTAGAAACTTGTTTCTTTAAAAAATGAATATTAAGTGGAATGCTTAAGACATTAGATGTACATTGTTTAGGAATCCTATAATTTCCCAGTTGTTTACAGTTGTTTGGTTTAAATCCCTACTCTAGTTATGGTAATTTGATGAAGACTTGCCCCACTTATCTTATTGTGAGATAAAATAGTCAGCTACCAGGGACAGGGCTCTGTTGGATTTGTCTCAGGTTACTCCTATGTTTTCAACTCATGAATAACTACTGGTACAGCTTATACTGTATACTGAGATGTTTTCTGACTGCAATTCTATATTAGAAATCTAAAAATAGGCAATCGCCAGCACAAATCTCAAAAAATATTTTTCTTGATAAACTAAACATACAGGGGAACTAGTGAAGAGGATAAGGAAAAGAGAAAGAAATTGATGGAATTGATAAAATAAAGTTTTTAATAAAACATGTATATCAGAGAGGTGACTCTGCTTGGGTCTGAGCTACAAATAGCTACCATCGCTCATTTTGAGCAGCATCTCATTCTAACTAAATTGAAGACAAGCCCCACCCTCAATTTACTCATTGTTTGGTGGGGCGAAAATAACTCATATTCCTATGAGATAAATAGGGCAATACTAGGATATTGAATTAAAATGGAAGAGCAAGGAGATTATACACATATAGATGGCAACAAAATAATAGGGTCCTGTAATATTGTTGGTAAGTTCTGAGTATAGTTTTGTTGAATAGTTTGCCTTGCTGTTTGTTCTGGGCTATACTGCCTAACTTAGTGCTATTTGCCCTGCACTAATACAGTTTATTTGCTTGTCTTTTTCTTTGGTTAGGTTTAGTTCCTTGGCAGCTCTTGACTCAAACACCTCTTCCTCTTCCATTTTATTCCAAACGAGCCTCCAATTTTTTGGAAGCATTAGATGTCATATTATTCACCTTATTTGTAGCAGGTATGTTCTCTGTGGTGAAAAATACGTACAATTCTTTCACTGCTTGGGCTCTAAAAACACAAAGAATCATTTCTCTTCTCCTTTCAAATAGAAGTGGAAACTGATCCATATGAACTGACTAGAGAAGTTCATATGACTGTTTTAGTCCTTGAAGGTCACTGCTGAACATCCAAGTTTTATTTTTTATCTCAGTTGCCAGATGAACCCACTAATCACTATGTCAGAGTTTTGGGCGCCACTGGGGAATTTTACTGATGGAAACAAATTGCCTCCAACTGTGTGAGAAACTGTTATTGAAATGGAACTTAACTTTGGACAAAACTAATGAAATAGCCGGGCTCTTCCTCTACTTCCCTTACAGCCCATTATCTTCTGAGAGTCAAGTGATCTTCTCCAAATCTGCCCAACTTAAATCCTCTTCTTTACTATCAGTGCCAAAAAATGCATTATGTAGCAAGATCATATCACTGTTTACCACACAATGTTACATGAACATGTAGGAAAAGAAAACATGCCTGTCAAAGTTTGCAAATCTACAGTCCAAGCTCTCATGGATACATCTTCCAATATTAATAAATATAATACTCCTCCAGGGGTGGCTTGAGTGTCACAGAATATTATCTGTTTTCTCCAACACATCAGGCAACGATCCCTGTCAGAAAGTTCAACTGTAATGCTGATTATCTTGTCCTTATGCTACTTTTTTTGTAACTTTATTGAAAACATTTTGCTGCACTGAATATATGTCTCTGTCCACTTGATATTAAACCATAAGAATATGGTTTAATATTCTTAATAATGGGCATAAAAGGCTATTACAGTTCACTTTTAAGATATAAAGAATACTGTATGCTATCAAAAGAAAAATGGATCTTGCACAGAAAAGAGCTCCATTATTGGGGTGGAATCATCAGAGAGATCTTTGGAACCTTTTGGAACCAAACAGCATAAACCCAGTACTGAACTTGCCAGGGCCTCCATCTGCAGAGTGATTGCTGAAGTTTTGGGCATGGGAACACATTTCAGACATCAGACATAAGTTAAAGTTATATCCAATATAAGTGGAGGAATGTATCTATAACTATACACTAGCTGCTTAAGGATGAGATTTTGCAGTACAGTGATGACATAATAGACCCTAAGGATTCTTCAGAAAGGGACTCTCCCATTTTGCTGATCAGAAATCAAATGGAAGAGTGTGCAGAATGTTCCAGAAGTAATAGGATAGTCAAAATTTGCAGGAAAACAGAAACAAAAGATAAAATTTATGTTTAAAAAATGTAACTGTGTATGTGCAGAAGACAGTAATTATGATAATAACAAATTAGCATACTTCCAGTATTATGTTTTAGTGTATGATAAGACCATCCATTGAGCATGATGCTTTCTCTACGTATGTATGAAGACGTTTTGACAACATGCACACAGAACTAGCACATAGAAGTATCAGCTTTGCACAAATTTGGTTACAGATTTACTACTATTATTACTACTGGTTCTTCCTAGCACACAATTGGCTGAGTACAGTTTTGCAACCAATGTGCTGCTGTGGGTGCTACAAGGCCACTATCCTTGTCGAAGTGCTTTGTCTATTGCTGTGATTTTACCTTGATTCAAATCCAGTTTATCATGGACTAGATCAGTTTCAATTTGCCTCATTCAGGTTTTCCTTGGTGCCCTGCCCTGAACTTTTTATCCATAGAATCATTTCTCCAGAGTACTTGTATAGGTAGCAAACTGGATCCATTCTGCAAATATGCCCAAACCATTTCAGCCACTGTTTTTGGATTTAATTGGCTACTGTTGGTTGGTCAGCATTGCTGACAGATGGTTTCATTTCTTATGCAGTCCATCAATGTCATGCCAAGGATCCTATCAAGGATCCTCTATATCTCTGGCAGATGGTTCTCATTTCTTATGCAGTCCATCAATGTAATAAGGATCCTTCTAAGACAGCATATATGAAAGCTTTCCCATTTTTGGATCTCTGGCTATAGCCCAGATTCAGCTCCATATAATAGCACTGGTAGTATCAGTGACTAAAACATTCATATTTGGGTGTATTATGGTAATGTTAGGCTTTCCCCGTAGGCACCAGATGAATGAACCAAAAGCTGTGGTGGTGGTACCTATTTGTTCTTTTGCTTCACCTACCGAGGTGATCTTCTTTTCCTGTATTATGCAGCTGAGATTTTTGAATCAAAGGTGAGTTATCAGAGGGCTCCCAGTCTGCACTGGGGGATGCCAAGGACACATCCTTTTTCCAATGCAAAAGGCACCATCCTGAGATACCATCCTGAGAAATGTCATCACATGGAATTGATTTGGCCAGGAACATCATCAACTTCTTATACACAGATGACAATGCAATTTTTGCTGATGAAAATGTGGAAGCTGTTGGCAGATTGCTAGGAAAGCAATTTGGCCCAGGAGAGATCAGAAAAGTCACACACCAGGCATTTCTATAAAAATAATTTTATTTACAGTAAGCAAACATATTTACAGGCTCTCAGTGAGAGCTGCTTAACTCTCTACATGCCTACACAGAAGGGAAACTGAAACTAAAACAAGTCCAGGCAAGTTCTTCCCCCCAGGTGCAAAAATTAACATCCGAAAAGACAATTAAATTCAACCTCTTCACCTGGCCAAAATGATTAGTTACCATAGTAACCTTAATCTGTAGTAGAAAACATATTAACAGAAGCCACTGATATCTTCAGTGACATAAGGGATGCAGCATGGCCATCTGAAGTGGTCATCCACATGGAAACGATGAAAGTGCTGACCACTGATCTCTCACCAGTGATCTTAATTAGGGCTGAGATCATACAACTAAATGAGTACAATATGAATTTAAATACCTCAGCTCCACAGGTTATACCTTAAAACATACAATATCTCAAAAATATACAACCCATTTCGCTGATTAGAAATCAAATGGAAGAGCGTGCAGAATGTTCCAGAAGTAATAGGATAGTCAAAATTTGCAGGAAAACAGAAACAAAAAATAGAATTTATTTTTTAAAAATGTAACTGTGTATGGGCAGAAGACAGTAATTATGACCTAGTGAAAGCTATTTAAGAGTTGCCAAAACCATGTAACACAGAGGCCTTTTATCCTCTCTGGACTTTACATTATTCAAGTTTTGTTAAATACATTGCCATTAAGATAACTCCATTGAGCCTCCTTTTGAAGGGTAAAGAGAAAATTACCCTTGCATGAAATATATCGTAAGTATCATAATAAATAATGATTTTGAAATAATTTCTAAATTAATTAACAACTGCTAAAATTTTACTTCATTCTTCTTGATGCCATCACGCAAATAACTGTAACCATGGACAATTCTGAACACTCTTGTGCTATATTGACACAAACAAGACAGAGAATCTGTATTTTTCAGCATCTAGTGCTATCAGGAACATTAACAAAAACAAAATTTGAAAAAGTTGTTAGTATGTTTTGGGACTGTGTGACACTTTGGAACCTCTTTGTGTGGTAGAAAATTCACTTTGATCATAAACTTATTTTGAAATTATTATCACACTTGTAGTCAATAACAACTTGACCTTGACATTTCCCACACATGTATTGAAGTAGGGTAGAGAAAATAATGAGGAAAAATACTAAGGCTTGTAGGCACAATAATAGTCTGGAATTCTTGCTGAATTCTCTGAACACCAGGAGACACATGAGTGGAGAAGAAAGATATGTGAAGGAATAGAACAAAGAAGGAAAGTGGAGGTGAGAAAGAGGCAGTTTACAGGAAGCAAAGGGATTCAGAGGAACATGGAAGAGGGATATCAATAACGTGGAAAGGAATGTGTACAAGATGGAATGGGAAGGACTCAAGTGTGCAGAGGAAGGACAGGAACAGGGAGGAACAGAAAGCAGAAAGAAACAAGACTGAGACCAAGATGGAGGAATATGGGAAAGGAAGAAAAGAGATGAGAACATGATGGGTGGAATAAGTGAGAAACAAAAGAAGAGAGGCTAAAGGATGAATAAGAGTTAGAGGAGGGCCAAGAGTCATGGAGGTTTTATATGTCACTGGCCAATGACATAAGCTTTGGTGGAGGTAAGAGTGCTGGTGCCTCTTTCTCCACCCTTGTTGAAAGGCAAGGCAGCTGCTGCTATTGCTACTGTATCACTGCAGTCACTGGGGGAGGGAGATGCTACTGCAATTGTCGCCACTTGAAGTCAGGGAAGGAGGAGGAGGAAGAACAGCTCAGTACAGTGCTGGTTGGAAACTTGTCTTCCCCATCATTGCTGCAACTATAGCCTTTGGCTAAGTAAAGGATTTATTTGGAAATGCAAAATAGTTGCAGGCCATCACTGCCCATGACCTACTATGCTTTCTCCCATGTTTTTGCCTGCTGTTAGATTGGGGATTGTGTGAGAGTCAGAGGGTGGCTGTACAGGGCCTCCCAGAGCCAGAACAGAGAATATTCCCTCAGCTCATGAAGTCCTAATGGAAGCAGGGGGCCAAGGAGTAGGAGGAATGTCAAGCTGTGGTTATGTTGTCATTTCAGTGGTTGAGAGAGCCATTGGCAGAGACAGCCTTTGGCCAGACAGCCAGGTAAACCTTCATAGGTAGTATCTGAGGAAGTGTTAAGGACCTCAACGGTTAGCTGGAACCGATCATGGGAACATCAGGAGTGCAGGGGAGAATTACACTGTGATGGACAGAGTGTGATGGCCCCTTAACTTAGGTAGTTTGTTCTAGGAGGGATCAGCAATTTGTTGCTGGTTCTCCTCTTCTAGGCAGCGGCTGCCTTGCTTCTAGATTCTGGTTGTTGGATTGGTAGGGACCTTAGCCTCAGGCTGCTATTAGTGAATGCCAGCTCCTTGTGTAATAAGATATTACTCCTTCCCAACCCTGTCTGAGAGAGATACATAGAGCTGGCATGTATAACCATGCCCGCATTGGCAGAGCATGGCAGATAAGCCCTATTTGAGATCTGCCAACAGAGTTTAGTGTACCTGCAGCTACAATTCGAAGACTGGGAACCAAGGTGACGAGTATCATACAACAGGCCTAGTGATGATCAGATACCCTGCTCCACAGGTACCCACATTTGAAGATTCAAGAGACTGTCAATGCTTTGTTAAAGGAGGAGCTAATACCTACTGCCCTAAAAGCAGTGATTTGTTCATTCTTAAAGATACCATTCTTTGATTCAGTCATGTTGGTGAATTTCAGCCCAATCCTTTCTTTTGTAGGAAAGATTCTGGAGAATACAATATGGTATCAGTTGCACAGGACAAAGCAAATTACAGGTAGTCCTTGATTAACAACCATTTGTTTAGCAATAATTCGGACTTATGACAGTGCTGAAAAAAATTACTTATGACCGTTGCAGCATCTCCACAGTCAGGAGATCATAATTTGGGAGCTTGGCAACCAGTTCACATTTATGACCGTCACAGCATCCCGTGGTCATGTGATCGCCATTTTCGACCTTCCCAGCTGGCTTCTGGCAAGCAAAATCAATGGGAAACCATGTGATTTGCTTAATGACCACATGATTCACTTAACACCCAGGGTGATTGCCTTAATGACTGCCACAAAAAAGGTCATAAAATCGGATAGGATTTGCTTAATGACTGCTTCACTTAGCAACTAAAAATCCAGTCCCAATTGTGGTCATTAAGTGAGGACCACCTGTATTTTGTTCCCTTTCAGTCAAATTTCAGGCCTGGGTATAGATGGAAACTGCAATTGTTGCTCTTACAGATGACCTACAGTGGGACCTGGATGAAGGGACTGTAGCCACCATGGGTCTACTAGTCCAATTAGTAGTGATACCACCAAACACACTATCTCTCTGGACTGCCTGCAAGTGTTCAGGTATCAGGGCCACAATTTTACAGTAGCTCTACGCCTTCCTTAGTGAGTAGTTCCAGTCAGTAGTGATAGTGAATGAACACCTGAACAACCTTGGCCACTACTTATGAGGTGCTCCAGATCTTGGGTTTCTCCCCATGTTGTTCAACATCTAAGTAAAACCTCTGGAAAAGATATGTCAGTTCAGGGTGAGGTATCATCAGTATGCAAGTGAAGCCCTATGTCTATGGTCAAGCAAGAGATACCCTGGATGCCTTTCTACCATGTCTGGAAGTTCTGAGGAAATGGATGGGATGAAGCAAGCTAAACTGAATCCAACAAAATGAAGTTGTTGTCTGTCCAGAAACCAACTGATTTACTGTTGACTTCAATAATAGCTCTGGATGGGATTACATTCCTTACAAAGAAGCAGGTCCACAACTTGGGAGTTGTCTAGGATTTTCCTTCTTCTTGATCAGCAGGTGGAGATTATGGCTAGAGAACACTTCACTCATACCAACACCTGTATTGTGGAAGTTGCATTGATTACCAATATGTTTCCAGAACAATTCAAAGTGATGGTTATGACCTACAAAGCTTTTCATGGCTTGGGTCTGAGTTACCTGCAGGACCATCTTCTCTGAATAGAATTTGTCCTATCCTGTGTGTTTGATCTGGGAAGGGAAGATTCAGATCTCCCAACCTGGAATGTGAGAGGATGGAAGCAGGCCTTTTCAATAGTGGAACAGATTGTTCCACAAAGCCCAGATGGCTCCAAAGCTCTTAACAGTTAGAAAAGGTGGTGAAGACAGTGCTCTCCCACCATGTGTTTGAGGCTCAAGAGCCATCATACTGGGCTATTGTGGCTATTTGTGTCTTATGCTATTTTGTTTAATTTTAGAATTACAGAACATAAGGAATTCTGAAGGTTCCTTGGAGATCATCTAGTTAATTTTATTTTATTTTATATTCTATTTTAATGTTATTTATAATGAGTAATTTCTGGTGGTTTCAATTGACTGTTATTATATCATGTTTTTTTGTATTTTGTCAACCACCCAGAATCTTGCAAATGGGGCAAAATAAAAACTGTGTAAATAATAAATTATTCAAAATATGAGGACTGAATTGTACAATTCCAAAGATAGCCAAATGAATGAATTAGCAAATGAATGAACTTTGATTTCCAACCTTAATACCTTCCTGGCAATTGCAATATGTGACAATCTGTTTCTACAAATGTTATGGAAGTTATGCATGAAACAGTAAATTCATTTTGCCTTCAGAACAGATAGCACCCTTGAAGAATGATCACATATTTGTTAATACTAGACAATATCTCAAAAGATTTTCATGCTATACAGTAACTGAACATACATGATGTTGAGTTACATCAACTGTCTAATTGTAATGACTGGGTGCTACAGAGATATCACTTAATACTACCAGCCTCTTTACAAGCAAGAGTAGTTAATTTGACTAAACAGTGAGCCAGAAAAACTACTGATGATCAGAAATGGACAAGCACATTATGGAAGCAATTAAGAACTATCTGACCTACACCTCAAGAGGTGAACTCAGAAACATTTGATATCCCATTAACTCCAGTAGAATATTATAATGGTCCACAGGAGAATCTTGCTTAGGGCCTAATGGACTTTTGATAAACAAATAATGGTAGAACATCATTCCAAATGGCCTATAAACAAAGCAATTCAGTTCATTTCATGCTTGCTTTTTTTTTCCAAGAGAGGATTTTCCTAATAAAATAGCAACTGATTAGATACAGCTTACTTGATTTGAAATGGAAAAATACTTCTGGCACAAAGGGGTAAAACACAAAGCTATTTCTTTATATCTTCCAAAGGGGTGGTAGAAAGAATGAAGAGAACTGTAATAGTTTATCATTAGCCACATTCCAACACTAATTCATGAAACTCTATTGCCTATTAAACTACTACTCATTCTACTATAGAAAGATCACCATTTGAACTGATGAAAATATATAAAGCCTTTGTACAACTGACTCATCAGGAACAACTTACAAGGTTTTGTACAACAACCTATCCTGTCAAAGTAGACATTTCTAACTGAGTCCAGAGGAAACAGC
Organism: Candoia aspera; assembly: GCF_035149785.1. NCBI lineage: Eukaryota > Metazoa > Chordata > Lepidosauria > Squamata > Candoiidae > Candoia > Candoia aspera. The sequence continues at coordinate 48,110,426 of NC_086159.1, forward strand.
TGAGAAACAAGCACTGTGTCCTTTAAAAGGGTGCCAAAGACGTATCTTCCAACAAAAGTTATGGTAGAGGTCAAGCTGGTCTGTAAAATGAAGAAAGGGTGTCCCAGTATTTGGGACTAAGATAATTCAGTGGCATTTCAGGAGATTCAGTTAAATTAGATATGAAACATTTTATAATTGCCTAAGACTAATCAAGCAAACAATAACTGAGTAATCTAAAAAGGATTTTGCTCTGAATTTTGTTTTAGTTTTACTGAACAAATAAACGAAATTAAAAAACAAATCTTAACCAAGGAAGACAAATCATTCAGTAATCTTATTACAAAGAAAGTTTAGAAGAATACATAAAAAGCTGCTAAAGAGTTCTCAGTATTTCATCACAAGTTTTTAATGGAATCTTGCAGGTCTGTTAATAGTTATAAAAAGATGGTATGTGTGTTATGTGTGCATTTATATTTTGAATTAGAAGTCTGTTTTAGTGAGGGAGTTGTACAGAAAGGAGGTGGAATGAACAGAATGAGATGGAGTAGAATGAAAGAACAGAGCATAGTTCTTAATAAAGCATGTTATTGTGATCCCAATTTGAATCCTTGGATAACAGGAGCCTCTACTGCACCACTCTCTCTATCAACATGCTATATATTAAGATTTTGGATAAACAGTGTTATAAAAACTCAAAATGACCACCATCTTGGATCCTTTAATAGAGACATGAAAGCCAGAAAGAAAAAAAAAATGTTTATGAAGTATTTCTTACTATGAACTGAATGCAATGCAAAATAGTCCAAAATACACCAAATTAAGAACTAAACTAATAAATGAAAGGGTAGAAAATCTTTACTTAATGATGGCTACATTCAAAAGCAATAGAAATTGCTGACAGTATTTCAGGTTCAGAAATGAAACCGGTTAAACAAGACTTTATGTGACAACTCATGTCGTCTGAACTTCCCATCACTACTTTTTCTATCTTTTTTCTGAAAATGAGCTTTCTGTAGCCATTTGATACAGTGGAGGACAAAGTCCAGAAAACACAATGTGTTTACTACAATATTGATAGTTTGTTTGGTTTTTAACTTTAAACTTTTTTACTTTTAAACAAACAAAAATGGAGAGACGACCCTTAGAGTTCCACAGCTTGTAGCTCCATTTGTAACTGAATGGATAAACTTTCCAACTGTATATATCAAATATATGTTGTGAGCAAACCAAATTGTATATATTTTATTTTAAAAAGTGACTACAGTACTGCATGTATTTCTATTTTTCCCATTCTGTGAACTCCAGATAAGTAGATGGAAGATTTTGATTATTTCCTATATACATTTACTGGAAAACTGCCACAGTGTATGGAAGAACAGCTGCTACCCAGAAAATAGAATGAAAAGTAGAGTTCTTCAAATATAATTTTTATAACACACATTCAGTACATGAAAAAAAAGTAACAACTGAAGAAAAACATACAAAATAGCCAAAGCACTATGTTTCTCTTTGGCTCTAACAGGCTTGATTTTAAGAGAATTTTGAACAGTCCTGATGGATTGAATGAAAAGTGAATACTCACTCACTGAATATATATGGGAGATGTGAACCAGTTACAACCCTCCCTTCCTCAAATTAATATCCAACAGAATTTAATAAAAATAAGGTTAAGTAGACAAATTCATGCACATCGCTTAAAGAAAGGGAAATTAAGCATAGCAATTGTGATCATGTCATTATAAATGCATAATGAACTATCAAAAAAATTAGACTCTTCCAGATCACTGCTCAGGAACTGTTGTAAAGATGGCTGGTAAGCCTGTATAGGGTCTCTTACCAGTGTCCCATCCACCCCTTTTCCTCTGAGACTGACTGACGAACTGGATGACTCTGGGATGAGTCTCTCCTGAAAGTTGGAGCACTTATCACCTAAAATGGTTTAATTTTACCCCATGACAGAGCTGCCCACATCAACAGCAATTTATCCTACCACAATCCATCAACAGCTTGAGTGATACAAAGGTGGATTTTCTGTCAACCTTTTCAACCAATGCAATTTATCTCAAGAGTGCCAAGATTGTAATCCACTTTAGTATCTGTGTACACAGACCATGCCGGAGCTATCTTTTCCAGGCTGATTAATCCGGAAGGACGGATTTGCACTCTGTCCTTGGCGCGAAGAGGGCAGGGAGGCGCAGCCAAACAGGTGGTGGTGGCGGCGATGGGGGAAGAGAGGGAAACAAACTACAAGCATCCTGACCCACCCCAGATTTTTTACCTTTCACTTGACTTTCGTACTCGGCTACGATCTCTTTGTCCTTTTTGAATCTGCTTGAGGATGACATTATCCACACGATTTTTTCTTCTTACACCGCTAGAGAAGACTCCGGAGTTGGGATTACAGGATTATTGTCTTCCCACAGAGAAAGGGGGACCGACGGGGTTAGGCGCGGCACTAAGCAACGCGTCCCACGCCAGAGCCTGCCGGTTCTCGGAGTTGATGGCGCAGGTCCTCCCAGCTCACCTCCACAAAAAAGAGGGGCTGAAGATAAGCCTTTACACTAATCCTGGGGCGGGCACCATCTCCAGCAGCAAGAATTGGGTAAGGGAGAGCAGCAAGCGGCGGGGCGTTCGCCTCCTTTCCCTCCCTCCCGCGGCTGCTCTTCTCCGAAGCCTCGCTTAAGTCAGCGGCACCGTCGAGCGGCCCCTCGAAGCATCGCCTGACTCTCGCGGGGAGAAGGGATGGATCCCGGGTCGTGCTCGGCTAGTCTCCGGCGCGTCCGGCGGCACTCAGATTTCTGTCGGCAGCTGTTATTGCTGTTGTCGCCTCCTCCCGGAGAGCAAGAGCTACGCAGGCGACCCACTCCCAAGAGACCTGGGCGAGGCGCCGTCTAACCTCGATCTCCAGCAGCCCCTCAAAGCGTCTCCCGGAGAAGTCCGCAGCCTCGCCCTCTAAACAAAGTTCTTGCACCCACTCGCTTCGCTCTTTCCTCCGCCGGCTCCCACTCGCCTCTCCTCCTCCGGCTGCTGCTGCCGCCAAGCTTTCGGCTGGACCCACCGCTTTGCCGCCGCCGCCGCCTCAGCTGCTCGCCTGAAACGGGAAAGGGGAAACGAACAGCCCATCCGAAGGCGCTCAAGCAAAGAGAAAGACTTTACCCTCCTGCCCAGCGGTGTCCAAGTGCCTATCGGGTTCTTTCCCCTCCCTGCGCGGAGCGACGTCTCTCGCAGCCAACCGCAGCCACGCAAGTTCCGCTGCCGCCCAATGGTGGAGAGTAGAAGGTGGGACGTAGCGAGCGAGGTTGCCGAGTGCCTCCCGGGGTGAAGAAGCGAGCGGCCTGTGCCCAGGCTGGCGCTGGAAGCTGTGCTTAAGCGCCGGCTTTGCTAAACGCGGCGCTGCTAAGCGGGAGTCAAAGCAGCTGCAAAGGGGGAGGGACGGCAGTTCAGCCGCGCGGTGTTGCTCCTCTTCCCTCGCCCCGCGAGCCTCTGGTGAGCGGGGATTTGCTGGGGAAAGGAATGCGAGGCGACGATAAGGTGTTGGAAAGCGCTTGATCCCGGCGTGGAAAGTTAAATGCGCCTCTGTCTGGAAGACATAAAGCTGGAAGAGGGAGGTGGGAGGAGGAAAGAGAAGGGCGGCTGCTTAGTTTGGGGATCACGTCTGCAACCTTGTCGCAAGATCACCAGAGCATTGTTTCCTTCTGTTCGTTTGAAAACCGTGTTCATTTAGGTGTCTCCGCCATCCCTTGTCCCTTTTAAGTATCCTATTAAATAGCTATTGGGAGGGGAAACTATAGGGCATTATGATGATCTTACGCAGAGAAAGAATGTGTGTGCGCGCGCGCCCATCTATATTTATATCTTCCACTGATGCGCCTGAAGTGTACGAAGTAACCACACCCATCTTTGTGGAAGACACGCGTGCACAGTCCAGATCCGAAGCCGAAGGAATAACTTAATGCCACGGAGAAGGCCCTCGGCTTGCCAAATACAATAGTACACTGGTGCTTGCTTTAAGTAGCTTGCTTCTTAAAGGAGTGTGTGGCGGAAAAATAATTGTTCTGTTGCTATCCTTAAGTTGTGGACAATTATAGGAATACAGAAATCTTTCAGATTTTTTGTTTTTCTAAGCTGTTTCCAAGATTGGTGATTGAAGTTGATGTTTTATGGCAATTCAGCAAAATACTAACAATATATATCTCATGTATAACCCGTTTTTCCAAGGAGCTGTGATGACCTCCTCAACCAATTTTACCCTTACAATAACTCTGTGAGAGTTCAGCTGTGTCCGGCATTAGTGGGCTTCATGGCAGAATAAGAGTTAAAACAAAATCTCCCTAATATAAGTTTGCCAATTAAACACGCTACATTTTGACAGTGCTGGCTGAGAAATGCAACGTATCCGGACAGCTGCAGTATGGAAAAGACTAAAATCAAATGCAGAATAATGTTGGTTGGTGGTGATGGTTATTTCACCCACTGAGTTGACAATGATTTAAAGAAGCATTGTTTCTTATGTCTGCACTATCTGTAAAGAGATTGACCAGGTCTTTAGATTGGGCAGTTGATAGAAGGGAAGTGTATATACATTCAGCATGAGAAGAAGAAGAAAAACCCTAATTCCAGCTCATATCTATAATCTGGCCATGGCTTTCAGTTTGACTATTTAAACGTAATAATCAGACTATGAATTTCTGTGATAAGGGTTATTTTTCCAAATTGGATTTAAAACATTATTAATTTCCTCAGAATTGGGCTCAAAAGTGGATGAAGCAAGAAGAAGAGTCTTCTACCAATTTAAATTCATCCCATTAGAAGCACTACATCATACACTGAGATATTATTTAAAGCACAAACATGCTTTTATTTTAAAAAGATTTTTGTTTCTATGGAGGCTTTAATTGAACCATCACTTTCAGGGAATTCTATATTAAATACCAGAATAATTGTTACTTATTCTAGTACAGGATTATTAGCATATGAGGGACAGCTATAGTTCCCAAAGATAGCCATAGGCTGATGTGTGCATTTCATGTTACAGTATAGTCATGGGAAACATGTCTGAGATTGAAGCTATCTTTCTTCAGATAATCAAGGCAAAGCTTAGTTGCCAAATTATATGTGGATTCTAAGATAGCCTGGCTAAATTAATTAGAATAACCATCTTCTAAGAATTGAAGGATTGAATGCTGTTATAATGATGCAATGTTCTTCCACGCTGTTTAAAGGAGTTATTAAGTTCATGATTTCAGACTGAAGTCAGCTCTGACTAACATGACAAGCAATCATGCTTGGATCATATAATCTAAGTCATAAAAGAATTTAGATAAGAATGTTGAGGACAGCTGCAAGGTTATTTATTTATTTTCTATCCCACCTTTAGTATTTTTATAAATAACTCAAGGCAGCCAACATACCTAATACTCCTTCCTCCTCCTATTTTCCCCCACAACAACAACCCTGTGAGGTGAGTTGGGCTGAGAGAGAGTGACTGGCCTAAAGTCACCCAACCAGCATTTATGCCTAAGGTGGGACTAGAACTCATAGTCTCCTGGTTTCTAGCCCATTGCCTTAACCACTAGACCAAACTGGCTCACATTCTTCAAAGCCTACTTTGATTTATATATATGGGGTGGGGGTGGAGGTCATGAAGGCGATCTTGTAAAGTAATGCTTTCACTTAAATAGCTTTTATTTTTAAGTTTTTATGTTTTTATGTTTTTGACCCACCTTCATTAACATGCAGATCTGTTTGAAGTTTAGCTCATTCTATTTTGTTTTGTATTTTTCCTCCTAGTGTGATTATCTCATTACAGACAGATCTCTTCACTTTCTGCTAAATCCTTTTCCATTTACACAAGGTAGACCTATAAAAGTGAGACACTTTATCAGTAGGCAAAATCTAGAATGAGTAGTTCATGGCAGCATCCCTAGTCATTAATGTAAATTGCACATACTCTTTATATGTAAGTTGTAGTAATAATTGTACTGTCAGAAAGAAGATTGCATATGCAAGTATAAGCTCTTCTATTAAAGATATTAAACTCCCTGATGAAAGATCTGCCTGTTGTTTATGCATAAAAAATTCTGTTAAGATGGCAAGAAGAAACAGCGTAAGCTACCTTATAAAGGATATGAAATTGGGCTATCTATCCAGTATTACCTACACCAGGCATGGGAAATGTGGCTTTTTGGATGTGGCTAAACTACAGCTCCCAGCAGCCAATTTAATTGAGAAAGACAGCTTTCCCACCCCTGGGTTCAGGCAGGGGTTTTCCCTTCAAATCTGCAAGTTTCTGTAGGCAAAACATGCATTTTAATATTAAATTGTGATCCCTCTTCAAAGTTAGTATAAATAATGAATTCATTAGCAATCAGTAAAGGATTAGTTTATGTTTTCAGGAGGGGTGTTCATAACATCATGGGCTGGTATAATGGCCTTATATGGTGTTTTGGGAGTAGTTTCATCTGATTATAGGAGAAGGGGATCTAAGAGCTCACCCCATGTCCCTTTAATTATGACTATAAGATGCCTTACAAACCTTGTGAACTAGCCTTCTCTTCAGCCCCAGGCCATTGCTGAGGCCACCTTATTTCATATTTATTTGATCCAGTATTAAAGTGGTGTTTTCCATCTTCTCCTGAAGCACAGTTTGTGCTACTTCACTGAGATTTGCCTTGTTCCTGTTGGCCATTTTCAGCTACAGCAGGGACGTCCCTCCCCACTGATCACTGATGACTTCTGTCCGTGGCCTCTTTGCTTGAGGAGCAAGAGTGATCAGGCACCAGGCATCTGATACTAAGGCTTCACTGTGCTGGCTCCTTGTCTATGCAGGTAGATAAATACCCAACTGACAGGTCACTTAATGTGTCAGGTGTTGGAATTATCAGGGGTCAACTCAGCATTGTCTCATAAGCATAAGGGGGGTCTCTCTAGCAAGACATATCTCTATTGTGTTTGTGGGATGTCACGTGGATCACCTGATTTCCACTTCCTCCTTCTTCTTGGGCTTGGGGATTAACAATCTCCATTACTTTGTGGGCAGACATGCAAGCAGGGGGGCTGCAGAATGAAGCTCCTTGCCCTTTCTATTCCACACAGAAAGTGTCTACAAAGAACCAGTAATGATTAAATGCTCTCTACTATGAACCTACCTGTATCCAGATCTACTGAATAAAAGTAAGCTATCTCTATTTTTCTTCATCTAAGTACGGTGTGAAGACTGAACAGCATTAAGCTTGATGTGCAAGTTCTCTTTTTTGGTTCATGCTTCTACTCTGCAAGATTGCTGCTTGGAGTTCTTTTATTAACCTTTAAAAACTCCCTCATCAGAGCAGTGCTGACTGGAGTGAGAGAGTCTAATTGCCAGTGGCTATTAATGCCCCCACCCCAAGCAGCTGCTTTGAGAGCACACTACGGAGTGAGCGATAGAGTGGGCCGATGGAGTGAGCAATAGAGGGAGAGGCGGCAATGGACAGAGTGATGGAGAAAGTGATAAAGAAAGGACAATGAGTGAAGATACAGGGAGAAAGTGAGAAGAAAAGCAAGGAAGAAGAAGGTGAGGAAAGAGTTGAGTGAAGAAGAATGTCTGAGCATATTGGTGAGGGAGACAATGAGACAGAGTGATAATTTGTAAATCCCCTATGAGGCAGGAGCTGCAGTCAGTGACCCATGGAGTAAGTGTGGACTTCCCAGTAAAGCAGGAGAGGCAGAAATCCCCATCCATCCCATATATCAGGTTCAGAGAGAAGGCTAAACCCATCTGTCAAAACTCATCTCTTTTCCCACTCCCACTCAACATTAGGTAGAAGAACTGGGGAATGTTTTTTTGCTGTTGGCAGGAAATCTACTGATCACTTCCCTTAATTTGTGGCACGTTAAAGCTGTCGAGACAGCACCATTTGCCAGCCTTGTTACTGAGGCAGAATAGAGATCAGCTGTTGAGACAGCAAATTACGCTGGCCTACTTTGTGTCGCCTCACCGGCTGGAGCAGGACATGTTGAACCAGCCTCCTGGATGTGCCTTTAGACTCTGGAGCTGTAAATTATAGGGATCAGCACACATTTCTCTGTCATAAAAGCAGTGATTTATGTTTAAACACATGATGTCATAACTATAAATGCATAAGCATAACAAAATAGTGCTAAAAGCTTTTGCATTGCACTCTTTCATTATACGTTCTCATTAGCTGTTGAAACAGTTTATGGGTTATGCTATTAAGAAAAAAGACATCCTCTGAATACCTTTCCTGAAATATCACTGGGATTGCCTAAGATTCCATCATATGAAGCCTTTAGCGTCCTTAAAAGAGAAAGTTGGAACTGATTTTCAAGGGAGCAGAATGCAGAAATGATAGAAGAAATTTTAGTCATTTAGGCCTTTAATTAGATTTTATTAGGATTTCCAAAATAATTGTCAGCATTATTATGAGGAATGTGCACGTACAGTGTTAGCAGAATTAACAAGCATCTAATATATACAGTATGTAAACAGAATTCAGATTTACTTAAAGATTTACTTATGTTTAAAATGAAGTTTTTTCTTTAAATACTAATGTTTCTATTTAATTTCTATTGTATACACAAATACTATAAATAACAAAAAGCTAAGAATATAGTTCTCAGTTTGGGATTCAATAATTGATAATTCATGAAAATTCTATTAATTTCAGTGGATTTCCTGTACAATCAGGTTTGGATACAACTCCTTCAGTTGATTATAAAAAAATTAAGAACTTTACTAATCTGCAACATGATGTTTGTTTGTTTCATTTGCACTGTAGATTTGAGTTTATTCATTTCATTTTGCGCTGTGGATTTTAGTTTAATATTTAACTTTGACATGTAAAAATAAGGAAAGATGCCCTCAGTATTTTTTTGACAGGTGGGTTAGCTAAATTAAAATGCATTCCAGAAAGGTCTATTTATATAAAATCAATAAAGTCAAGGCAAGCTCAACTCCTGGAAAATGTACATATAATTTTTTGGGGGCAGCAATATAAAGTGATTTGCCATTGCCTTCTTCTTCAGACAATGTTAGCAAGACACTTCAACTGAAATATTCATTCATTCATTCATTCATTCATTCATTCATTCATTCATTCCACTTAGATATTTAGTGGTCTGTAGGCCAGATGAAAAGATTGACTAATGAACTAGAATTGATTTGAAAAAGTTCAGTAGTGTTAAGGATATTTTTTTTTAAAAATGACTAGACAGAACTCTGTTTGTAACACAGCACTGTTATTTTCTGAATGGTTTTAGAACCTGAATGGAGAATTATGTTATTCACTGAATGTTTGGATAAGTACTAATTTCATCTTTTTAACTAGATGGATAATCTAAAACTATACATATGACAAACTGAATCCTTAATATTGATTGCAGGAAAGTTTTTACATTCCAGCAAGAATCCTATGGTAGCTGGGAATGTATCTGAGATGGATGGCATTTATTTCTGAGGAACCATTCCAACCTCCTCCCCCTCCAGATCCTGCTCTTCACCCTGATGATGGAGAGGGTAGTTCCTGGGAGGGATGAACAAAGAATGCTGGGACAGTACACCAAAAGTGTATACTAACAGCAGGGTCACCCAAGGTATGAAGGTCATCACAGCTGCCCATCTAAAGCAAGCCTGGATTTATATCAGGCAGCAGTGATGTAGGAAGAGGCTGGAAGCATTGGCAAAGGCATAATTTCATACTGTGTGGGAGAAGGCATTGGTAAACTACTCCTGCATTTTACCGAGAAAGCTTCCTGGATAGACAATATAAAGTGATTGACGATATGCTGCTGGATGATGGGCCCCTGAGGCCAGATGGCATTCAACATGCTACTGAGGAAAAGCTGAGAATCTTTCAGAATACTAATAGTATTTGTGATGTGGCTATACTAAAGCCTTTGGGATATCTAGTGACTGATGTTACCATGACAGAAAGAAAAGAAAAGCCAAAGCTGGAAAAGAAAACCTGAAGCTGCAAAGACAAAATTATAGGAACATGGAATGTAAGAAGCATGAACATGGGAAAGCTCAACACAGTAACAGATGAAATTGACTATACACTGATAATGTAGGCATCAGTGAATTGTAATAGACTGGAATTGGACATACCGTTTGCTACTCAAGACAAAGAACAGTGCTGCTTTTATAGTCATGAAGGATATAGCAAAGGCAGTACTTGGCTACAGTACAGACTTAAGGACAACCCTTTAATAATATGTTTATATAAGTTTATGCTCCAACCACTGAGGCAGAAGAAGAGGCAGTTGAAGAGTTTTATGGTCAAATTCAATTTGAAATTGACAGAACATGCAAGCAGAATGTACTGCTTGGGATTGGAGACTGCAATGCCAAAGTTGGAAATAATGAGAAAAATATAGTTGGACTGTATGGCCTAGGAAACCGAAATGACACAGGGGAGCAACTTATCTGTTTTTGCCAATCCAACAATTTTTCACTGCTAACACATTCTTCAGACAACCAGAACTGTGCCTATATACATCAATGTCACCAGACAGAACCAACAGAAATAAAATTGACAATATTACTGGTACAAGAAGGTGGAAAAGTTCAGTTATAACAGAAAAGATATGGCCAGGGGCTGACTGGAACAGATCACAAACTGCTCATGTGCAAGTTCCAAATCGGGCTAAAGCAAAATAACAAACCAAATCATCTTCCATTACATGATCTCAAGCATATGCCCAACTTTTTCAAGGAAAACTTCAGGAACTGCTTTGAAGTCCCAAAGCTCATTGGTAGGGAACCAGAGGAACTCTGGAATGAAATCAGCTATGATTTGGTTAAGGATGAATATGAAAAGAAATTGTCAAAAGACCAAGACCAAGAAACAGAAGAAACCAAACTGGATATAAAAAAGACAATGGAAATTGCCAAGAGGAAAAAAAAGTGAAAGCCAAGAAAGACAAAGATCTCAAGAAGGAATTTATCAAATAATTTAAAGGACTTCTTAGAAGACACAAGAAACAATATTGTAATGACATCTATAAAGACACTGAATATGGAAACAGATACAGAAAAACAAAGGACATTTTTCAAAACCTTTTGAAACTCAGAAAGTGGTTCCAATCTTGAATTGGTATGCTTAAGGGTGCCAATAGACAGATAGTAACTGACTCAAAGAAGATCAAACAAAAATAGAAATATATTCAAATTCCATGCAGTAGGGATGTCAATACCCATTAAAAGACATTCCTTATATACAAGAATTATTAGTGCTAGAGGATGAAGGATCAGCACTGTGGTCATTACCAAGCAGGAAGGCTAGAGAAATTAATGGAATATCTACAATAATATGGCAAGAAGCAGAAGAAAATCAGTAAAATATCAGTAACTATGGCAGGAAATCTGGAGAATGACAGAGTGGTGAGGAGATTGGAAGAGGTCAGTCTACATAGCAATACCAAAAAAAAGGAGACTTAACAGAGTGTGCAAGCTACAGTATCATACAATATCCTCAATTTCACATACTAGCAAAATAAAGTTTAGGATCACCCAACACAGATTAAAGCCCTCCATGGAAAGGGAAGTGCCAGATGTTCAAGCTGTTTTTGAAAAGGTTGGATAACAAGGGATGTTAGTGCTGATTCACAATAAATGATTGAGAAAGCCAAAGAATACCAAAAAGATGTCAATGAGTTTCATTGATTATAGAAATGCCTTTGATTGTGTTGACCATATCAAGCTGTGGAATGTCCCTACGAAAATAGGAATCCAAGAACATCTCATTGTCCTTGTGGAAATTTATACACAGGACAGGAAACCACAGTCTAGACTAAATATGATGAAATAGACTAGCTTCAGGTTGACAAAGCAATGAGAGAAATCTGTATACTCTCCTGAATATATACTGTGAAAGCTGGATTGGAAGGAGATGAATGTGGTTTTACAATTGGAGGATGTGATGATTGCCTACTCTAATAGACTCAGACTCACAAGCAGGAACTTAACATACCCCCCCCCCCAAATTATCAAGGAGCAGGTTTCATAGGATAAGCTAGATGAAAGCGTCAAACTAAAAGAGGAGATTGAACATCACAGGAAGACACCCACTCAGGGTGGGGAAAGTGTTTCCACCGAATGAGGTACTGCAGGGTGCCACGAAGTCTGCGAGAATCAAGGACCTCCTTCACCTCAAAATGTTGCTGTCTGTCAATCATGATTGGAGCAGGAGGTGGGGGTTGCGGATGCCAATGATCGGAGTGGTTGACAGGCTTGAGCAAGCTGCAATGAAAAACAGGATGTAAACGCTTCAGATTGTGTGGCAAATCCAGTTTAAACGTGACAGGGTTCACAACGCCCACAATGGGAAAAGGACCAACAAACTTAGGAGCCAACTTCTTTGAGGGCTGAGGGGATTTAATGAACTTGGTGGAAAGGTAGACCTTATCACCAACTTTAAAAGCAGGTTGCAGGGCTTGTCGCTTATCGGCATGCAGTTTATAGGCAGATTGGGCATCAGCCAACGCTCGTTGAATTACTGGCCATGAATCAGCCAGGTGAGCAGCCCAATCAGAAGCGGAGGAAGGCTGTGTGGAGGGCTGAGGCAAGTCAGGAATGGGAACAAAGTCCCGGCCAAACACAGTACAGAAAGGGGTGTGCCCCGTGCTCTGATGGACGGCGTTATTATAAGCCACCTCAGCAAAAGGCAGCAGATCAACCCAATTGTCCTGCTGATAGTTGACAAATGCCTGCAAAAATTGCTCCAGGGTCGAATTAAGAGCCTCCGTAGATCCATCAGTCTCTGGATGCGACGCAGTGGACAACGCCTGCTTGGTGCCCACCAGCTACAAAAATGCCCTCCAAAATTGGGAAGTAAACTGTGTTCTGCGGTCCGTGATCAAGCGGGAGGGACTCCCGTGAATCCGCTGGATGTGGACTAGAAAAAGGCGGGCCAATTGCTGTGCAGACGGAATGGAAGCACATGGAATAAAATGGGCTTGCTTAGAAAAGTAGTCCTTCACCACCCAAATCACAGTCTTTCTCTGACTAGGAGGCAAATCCACAATGAAATCCATGGAAACCTCCTCCCAAGGACGGGAGGGGCTGGCCACCGGCTGCAGTAGCCCTTGTGGTTTGCCCCCCTTCCGTTTAGACATGGCACAGACAGGACAAGAAGCAACATAACTTTTTACATCACAACTCAATGTGGGCCACCAGAATTGGTGGCGCACGAGGTGTAAGGTTTTGACAAACCCAAAATGACCAGTCACTTTATCATCATGAGACCAAATCAATATTTCCCTTCACAAACTGTCAGGGACATAGAGGCGGTTCTGCTTCCAAGTGAAGCCTCTGTCAAATGTAACATTGTCTCTATTCGCTTGCAACCAAGTGTCAGATTGCAGCTGTAGCAGAAACTGTTGTTGCAATTGCGAGGGAATTGGTGTTCTTCCTCCAGCCGGTGAAACTGAAGCTGGGGGCAGCTGTGCACAAGTCTGACTGCGTGTGACAGCTTGCAACCCCAATTGGGGTTCTGTCCACACCGTACCCACAACGTCAGGTGCCTGGACCGAGTCCTGGGGCAGGCGGGAAAGCGCATCAGCCAGGAAGTTTTTCTTGCCTGGAATGAACTTCAACTTAAAGTCAAAGCAACTGAAAAATTGAGCCCAGCGGATCTGCTTAGGACTGAGCTTATGGGGCGTGCTGAGCGCTTCCAAATTTTTATGGTCAGTCCAAACCTCAAAAGGACATTTAGCCCCCTCTAAGAGGTGGTGCCATGCCTCCAAAGCAGCCTTGACTGCAAAAGCTTCTTTTTCCCAAACATGCCATCGCCTTTCCATCTCGGAAAATTTCCGGGACAGATACGCACAGGGCTTCAGGTGGCCAGCAGCATCCGCTTGCAGCAAGAGCACTCCAATTGAGAAATTGGAAGCATCCACTTGAACCACAAAGGGTCTAGTGGGATCAGGGTGTTGCAGAATGGGTTCAGCAGTGAACAGGCTTTTGGGTTTGTTGAAAGCCAACTGGCATTCAGGTGTCCAATTGAGCAATGCCCCCAGGTTCTTCACCTTGCGTGTGTCCCCCAACCCCTTCGTACATAACAAATCAGTCAGAGGCAATGCAATTTCTGCGAACCCCTGGATGAATTGGCGGTAATAGTTGGAAAAGCCAAGAAAACTTTGGAGCTGCTGGTGGGTACGCGGGTGCTCCCACCCCAAAATAGCTTGAATCTTCGCAGGATCCATTTCAATGCCCTTGTCAGAGATCCTGTAGCCCAGGTAGTCAAGCTGAGTCTGATGAAATTCACACTTAGAAAGTTTAGCATAAAGCTCAGCCTTTCTCAGTTTGCTAAGCACCTGTTTCACCAAGTGCTCATGTTCCTCCTCCGTTTCAGTATAAATTAAAACATCATCCAAATAGACCAGTACACCCTTGAACAAATGTTCATGTAACACTTCATTGATCAATTGCATGAACACCCCTGGCGCCCCCGCCAACCCAAAAGGCAAAACCTTGTACTGAAAAGAACCCAGAGGACAATTGAAAGCAGTCTTCCACTCATCCTCCTCCCGTATGCGGATACGGAAATAGGCTTCCCTCAAATCTAGCTTAGAGAAGATTTTCCCTTTAGCCAGATGTGCTAACATGCCTTTTATTATTGGCAGAGGATATTTGTTTAATATAGAGACCGCATTTAATCCGCTGTAATCTGTACAAAGTCTCAATGTCCCATCCTTCTTCGCTCGAAACAAGATGGGGGCGCCCACTGGCGAATTTGCTGGTTCAATAAAACCCCTGGCCAGGTTTTTGTCCACAAACTCCCGCAACACTGCCAGTTCCTTTTGCGTCATGGCATAAATTTTTGGTTTGGGCAGTTGCACGTCGGGGACCAACTCTATCACACAGTCAGTTTTTCGATGAGGTGGAAGTTGGTCCGCTTCCTTCTCACTAAACACATCCGCAAAGCTTTGGTATTGCTCTGGCAAGCCCTCCAGTGGGGTGACAGCGAAATGCGGGGTTGCTGCCGCCGCCCTCCCCACTGCAGCCTGCAGAGCGTCGTCCTCCCCAGGGGCTTGATAGAAACCATCCCCAAAAGTCAAAGTCCTGTGCACCCAATTTATATATGGGTTTTGTTGGACCAACCAAGGAATCCCGAGAATGACTAAGGGACCCCCCACAGGCGCCACTACAAACGGCAGCCCTTCACGGTGGCTGCCCATTTGCAACGCCACCATGCCCGTGGAATGGGTGACTGGCTTCCCCCCCGCCGTAGAACCATCCAGCTGGGTAAAAATCATGGGACGTTTTAGTGGAAAGCTGGGTAACTCCAAAGCAGCCACCATGTCAGGGTGCATCAAGCAACGTGAACACCCAGAATCGATCAATGCCCAAACTTCAATGGTTCTTGTGCAGGAGCCTAGCTTCACTTTCACTGTCAGTGTGGGATAGTTGCCACTCACCGAAATATGGTCACGCCCCTCCTCCACCACCTGCCCAGAGGCACTCTTTAAAGCAGGTGGCTGGCGTTTTCCGCCGGCTGGAGTAGATCGGGCTCCCCCTCGTCCCCGAAGTAAGGAATCTCCTCCACTTCAGTTTCAGCCATGGCTGCCTTCATTTTCCTGGTTAAAGAGGGAGATTTCCCCGACGACTTTCCCAGACGATCATCGGTCTTTCCCTTCAGGCACACCGCCGCTCGGTGACCTTCCTTCCCACATCAGAGGCATTGTCCTTTCGCATAGCAGCGCTCTCTCTCCTCTTCCCAGGCACGTTGACCGGTCTTTCCAGTGGGTGCAGCAGTGCGGGAACCCTTGCTGAGCCCAGCATATCTCATCACCTTCCGGTGAGCAAAAGTCTCATGGGCATGCTCAGCCTTCCCTGCCAGCTGTATCCATTCATACAGGGTATCTGGGTCGTCCCTGCCAAGCGACCACCTCAGGACCTCTGTATTCAGACCATCCTTAAAAAGTTCTATTAATGTGGATTGGGACCAATCCTCAACCTTCCCAGCCAGAGCCTTAAATTCCAGAGCGTAGTCTGTCACCGATCGTGGCCCCTGGCACAGCTCCCTCAATGCCCGTTTTGCCCTTTCCTTAGCTAATGGGTCTTCAAAGTGTAGTTTCAATGCCCACAGGAATTCTTTGAACTCCTCCAGCTCAGGGGCATCCGATTGACATAGCTGCACATACCAATCGGAAGCTCGCCCCTTGAGCTTAGTGGCAATGGCATTAATCTTGGCTCTTTCTGAGCGGAAACACTGTTCCCATTCATCCATATAACTCCTTGCATTAGTAAGGAAGAATGATAGCTTAGTTGGATCTCCATCAAATTTAACGGTAAAGTCCTTAGCCCCCACTCCGGGCAGTCCCTTCACCACAGCTGGCCGGTCGGGCTTCCTCTTAGCTCCCAGGGAACTCCACTCACGGGGAGGGGACCTTGAAATTCTCACCCTCAGCGCTCTTACTTCCTCTCTGTGCCGGGTCCTACTCCTTTCCCCCGGGGAAGGTGGGGGCAAAGAAGGAGTCGAATACCTATTACTGGACTCCTCTCTCCTCCTCTCCCGGGGACCCCAGTCCATGGACATTTTATGGAACATAAATTCTAGTGACTCCAATTTGGCCTCCACCAGTTTTATACGATCAGGGGTTTGGGAATCCTCCTTTCCCTCCTGCCTCACCATGGTTGGGGACATCGGGTATCGCTGCTTCCAAGACATTTTGGATGTCCCTGGTAGGGATCCCTGTGTTTCATCTCAGGTGAGCAGCTCGCCTGGTGATTCACCGGTCGGTTCAGGGGCTCTTTTACCTCCAACCTCCTCTTCTCCTAGGCTGGAGTTCAACCCCTCTTGAACTTCTGAGGGCTCTCGAGGAGGGACTTTCTCCATTCTTATCACTGTGGAGTTGGGTTCCCCCTCGCTCGATTCCTCGCTTTCCGTGGTTTGGGGATTTGGTTTGCTCATCGCTAGCACTTCTCCCTCACAAAATAAATTTGGAAAGGGGCTAACGGAAAAAATTTTTGGATTCTCAGCTTTATGTAATGATTGCCTACTCTAATAGACTCAGACTCACAAGCAGGAACTTAATGATATCTGATTTATTAAAGAATAGTATGCAAATACAGAGAAAGCTGAGAATGAGTAAAAGCGCGCCAAATACAAACTAAAAACCCTCGGCTCAAACATAATCCCTCCCCTCGCCCTGCCGTTGCAAACTCCCTGCCCCCAGGTGCTGTTAACCGTTTCTGCTGATGTCCTGGGAAAGGAACCTTGAACACACGAGATAACCCAAACACATTCCAATCCAGCTGCTAACATATAACAATCCCACTAGATGGAATCCTCCTCCCCTCCCAGACGAAACATGCATCAGCCAAATGGACATACGAAACATTACGATCTAACGGTAACATTGGAACGGTGAACATGACAGAGGAAGAAGTATCAATAACCTGTGCTTTTGTCAGCCCTTTAAGGTAGTCCAAACTAGGACACCAGAGTTATGAATGCTAATACTACTTTATTATAAGATCATAGTAACAAAAGCATGCAAAATTGTGCAAGTCTAGATGTGTTTCCTCCATCCCTCCCTTTATTTTCATGACAGCTAAGGAGAGTCATGTCTGAGATGCTTACTCAAATTACATTTCTGCCCAAGACTCAGATTTCTTTTATCTGACCATTGTCTTGGTTGCAGCTCTTCCTCCTATTCCTCAAGGTTATTCCTACTTCCCATTACAGCTTTGCTGATGGCATTACTTTGATAGCTGAAAAGGTAAATGATCTTCCAGCTATAGCAATGAAAGTCAGGTAGCACATTGAAAAAAATGGGACTATGATTAAATACAAGAAGACCAAACTAATGACAACAGGTACAGCAACCAGCCTTAAAACTGACAATAAAGACATTGAAGGGGTGGATAGGTTTTCCCTTTAGGATCAAGTAGGAACAGTAAAGAAACCAGCAGTCAAGAAATACACCACAGCTGCTCACTTGGTAGGTAGAAATAAAGGCCTTGGAAAAGATATTCAGATGCCATGCCATGTCTACACCTACAGTGATTAGAATTGTGCAGGCAATGGTTTTCTCTACCACATTTATGGAAATGAAAATTAGACTTTGAAGAAGCAGTATGGAAAGAATATTGACATTGTTGAACTCTGGTGTTGGACAAGACTCTAGAGTACTTCTGTGAGGTTTTTATTTTAAGGCCTAATTTCAGAAACTCACAGCACAAGCCACATTGGATATGCGAAGTTCTTTATTAGGTCTTTACCTCAGACTGTCAAAGCCACAACTGGCTCCACTTCCTCCTGCCTCCCTCCTTTGTCTTCCCACCTTTTCTTTGTCCCACCCCTTCCTCTGCATTGACAGCTTGTGTGATGGTGGCCTCTCAGTCTCTCAGTTGTGAATGCGGTTGCTGTCATCTGCTCTCTTCTTATCCCTTGCCCCTTCATTGCTTGTAGTCTCTCCTCTATCCTTCCTTCCCTTTGATGTGTAAGGTTAGAGCACCCAGGTGCAATTAACCATTGCCCCTGGGTTCTCCATCCTTACAACTATGGAACGCCAAGAAAATAAGCAAATGGATCACAGAACAAATCAGTCCAGAGTTCTCACTTGAGGCACACATGACTGGCTGAAATTATCATATTTTGGACACATTACATGAAGACCCTGCTCTATTGAGAAATTCATCACTAAGAAATGTGGAAAAAAAGAGGAGAGGAGGATGTCCAGGAACATGGTGATTGGACTTGATTGCAGTGGTAATGAGTACATCTGAAGGGCCAAGTCAGGGACAGATCATCCTGGAGAAGGTGTATCTGTGTGATTGATAAGAATTGCTAAAAACTGACTTGATGGCACATAACAATCAAATATTCCAAGGAATGACATTCAGCTGAATCAAGTAATAGATTTTCTTAAACACAAATTTTCCTTATAGTGAGTCTCAGTGAACTCAATGGAACAAACCTCTGAGTAAATCACTAGTATACGTCTTACATGTTTGTATCATTTTATCATGTTTTCTATGACATAGTCTCTTCCATTTATATTTAGCAGCTATGTAGATAAATGGCTTCTAGAGATTGAGGTGTCATTTCCACTTGAAACAAAAGAGTATCTGCACAAAAAAGATAAAAATGGTATTTTGTCTCAACAGGATAAAGATGGCAATCTTCTTCCAGATTCCATGTAAAGAGAGTTATCTCTTAGTTTTTAAAGAGTTCCCTGTTGATTTCTCTTCTCTAGCTCTGGTTTGGCATCCAGTGGTAGCATAGGGGAATTAAGAATCAGACCTCCCGTCACTTTTCTTGTTTTTGGCCTGCTGTCTTATTGCCTTTTCCTATAGCAGTATTTCTCAACTTTGGCAACTTTAAGAAGTCTGGCTAGGGAATTCTGGGAGTTGAAGTCCAGACTTCTTAAAGTTGCCAAGGTTGAGAAACACTGCTATAGAATATGTCATTTTACCGTTACTTTATCAATTTGTGAAGAAGTCTGGATTTATTGGGCTTGCAGTGTAGTCACAAAGATTGTTTTAATTCAATGGAAAGAAGCTTTTTTAAACTGGATTTAAAATCCTAGATTGAAGATAAGTGCTCCTTTTTTGTTGTTTATTTCTTTCTTTTCTATATTAAAGAAAAAAGAAAGAAAAATAAAAGCACATTTATAGGGATATACTAACATCACTAGCTTCAGAGATATGCATTTAAAATAAATGTGCAAGCCATTACAGTGTCAGTAATTTTCTATTAGATATTACCTTTTGCAGGCCCATTATTTGTGCCCCTATTATTCAGGAAAATGTTGGAAATGTTTGTGTTAGCAGTTTCTTCTTTTTATCATCATATGAATACATTAATGAAACTCTCACTATCGGTTTTAAAAACCCACAGTTCTTTAATAATGCACAATATTATGGCTTCATTATTAATAATATATATCATAGTACTAGAAAATTTTAGCAAAAAAATCTCTTTCATCACAACCATTATTATTCAAATTTTTCACAAGGTATGTTTTATATTATTCTTTTCATGGCAATCTATGGAAAACCAATTATTTGGCCAAGACTAACACTAGGGGTTAGTAATCCCTTGATCTGGCTCACTTACTCTCTTATTTTACATAGTGTAGAATACATTATTTTATAATTGCTTGTCCCTTCCTCTCTGTTTAGACTACTTTGTCTTTATAAATAAAGAATGCAAAAGTGCAATACATGAAGGACCAAATCACAAAACGTTTAATGAGCTGTAGCATAGGGAACTCAAGTGTATCTATATGATAGGATATTATTAATGTTCACTTACTCTCAGTTAAAATTATCTTCTCCTTTACTGATATGAATGTGGCATATACAGCGTAGAACATCACTGATTCCTGTGCCCAGTATTCATGACCACAGTGTCAAGGGGGAAGCCTCCTTAGATCTCATCACAACAATATTTCACTGGGCACTTCTGCCATAACCAAGTCTTGGCGGTACCCTGCCTGGTGATTGGATTGTAGAACATGCTCCACTAGTATCCAGTTACTTCCATAAAATAGCCCTTTCCTCTAAGATTAATCCAATTGGCTGCTGGAGGTTTTCCGGGCAATCCAGACAATGCTGCTCTATTGTTGCATTCTGCTTTTTCCACTGCCCTCCTCCACCTTCTGGAAAACTTTTCTTGTAATCTTTCATACTTGCAAAGCAAACATAGTGCCAGGTTTTCAGGAGTGGATTGACAAAGCACTGTTGGCTCACTTAGTAGAGGAGGGGATGGTGAAGCAGTTAGGGGTGTCACTGATAAAATCATTGTCCTCTTCACTCTCTGTAACTGATTCTACCCTGCACATATTTTCCTCTTAGTTAATAGTAAACACCTTCAGGTGTTTGTTGCTGAGAGCAGCAACAATAGCAGGGACAAAGGGGTGGATGGGTGAAGGAGGAAGCACCTGATTATCTCACCCAACCTAGGAACAGTCAGCAAAGAGCTATGGCCACATCTCAGTCTGCACCTGGCAAAAAAGATTGGGGCAGGAAAAAGAGAGGGAGGCCTAAGTATCTGTCCCCACTTGCCAGGACTTGCTGGAGAGCAGGATCACTTTTCACCTAGACTTGCAACTGCAGAGATTCACAGTTTCATGTTCCTGAGTGTTGTTCCTTTAACTACAATATTTGGCTTGTTGACTAGGAAGAGAGCAATCCTGCACTCTGTGGTACCTAGCCATTAGAGGTTTAATTTTTCCTAGATACTTACTTTAGGATAGAAGTGGGCTAATTCAGCTTTTCCCAAGCAAGAGTCATTCTACCTGGATAGGGATTGTGGAACATAAAGTCTGGTGCACCTGGAGACTACCAGGTCAGGGAAGGCTGTTAGAGAGAAAATGAATTAGGAAATGAATAATTAAAGGACCATAAATATTGTACAGAAAGGGAAGACAGTTTTCCTTAGGAAGGTCCACTGAATTGGGCGGGACTTCCTTGTGAATAAAGGTGCTTCAGACCACATAGCAAAGTCCTCAATCTTATGATTAGTAATGGTGCATTCTCTTAGCCTTTACTTTTGGAATGAACATTACGGCCTAAAAATGAAAAATAAGTAGTCTATTAAGCATGTGTAGAAGAAGGCAGTGTGGAATAGAACAATGAGGTGTCCACTGCGTTAACATTTCCAGATACACTGTGGAAAAGTGGTCAAACTACAGCATATATGCAGCTGGGAGCAATTCAGCTGATGGAACTGAACAAAGAGACAAGCAGAGGCTCCTTACAGACCATTGTAGGGAGATGCACTACTATATGTGTAATCAAGACGTGTAGTTGTACTCAATTAGCTGTGGGCATGCAAACATATTTCTTCTCTTTCCTTTTAGCATTTGATAGTTATGGTTTAGAGAAATTGGCAGGACATAAATGACAGTGACAGGGCAAACAAGTTTGAGGGAAGAGTAAGTGAAGACTGGAAACCCCAGGGACATAGAAATGGTTATTTATATCTTGTGGCATATAATGAACTTTGTTATGGTTCTGTTCTGTTGCAACTTCGAATTTTTGAGGTGGCATTCATAAAAAGACTGATAGAACAAGGGTTTCATTTATCAGAACAAGGTATATATATCCATCTCCCTTAAATAGGTGTTCTCTTTATATGTTCTGAGAAGTCTCAACCAGATTGTGGAATTGGGGAAGGCTGATACATGTTTTCAGGATATGCCATCGATTAGTTTAATGAAAGGTTGAAGAACACCATTTTTTGTGTCTTTCCTCACCAAATCTATGATGTAATCCAGAGATGCATAACTGATAATAGCTGTTGAAATGTGTATGTTTTTGCTATCATATAACAATTATAAAGTGGATTTTACCCTTTTAAAAAATATACTTCCTAAAATAATAGCTATTTATATATGCCTATTAAGCTATTAAATTTTTTCTTGGGTCAATATATTTGAGGTTACCTTTTGTATTACCCATCATACCAATTTCATATTATCCATTATAATTGTACTTTCAAACATTATTTTATTATGACATTTGTTCCATTCTTATTTGAATTATAAATATTTACATCAATTATAAATTTTCCTCCACATATGAAGTTGTCACTAAGTGACTTTTATCATGTCTATTAATCCATTCTGTTTTCTTTTACAGTTTTCACTCTAAGCACACTGTGATTCAAGAAGACAAATACTGCTGAATTTATAAATAGAAGTTTGTCCTCCAGTAAAATAGAAAATCCTGGTAAAGATAAACTGCAGTAAAATGTTGATTGCATGTTCCCTTTTCTAATACCATTTTGTTGCTGTAAAGGACCATTTGTCCTAGATCTAATTTAATCAAAACCTACTGGCAAACTAAAAGAATTGTACAGGTAATAACAGCAGATGTTCTTATATTTTCTAACAACTGAGTATTGCATCATCAAGTTTTAAAATATTTTATCCGCTAATATGATCAGAGAACATGGACAAAAAATTAAGATCTGTGGAACGTGCATTGTTACATATTTACATTAAAAACAAATACATTTTCATATATAATACCGCATTTTAAAGTACTGTTCATTTCCATGGAAATATTAAGCAGGTACTTACATAAATTTGCCTTTTAAATAAAACAGGTTCAAAACTGCTTAACTTTAGTTGTTTCTTTATTACACTATTTTGGGTACCATAGCTCCCTCAAGTGGCATTAAGGTTGTGTCAGAAAATTGAAAAAGCACCTTTTCATCTCCCTTCTACTTTTGTATGTATATAAAAAAAACCAATAGCAAACTAGATTTCATTGTTATTGAGTGAGCTTTATTTCTTATCTCTTATTATTCTAGGTCAGCAATGTTGTTGTTTATTCATTTAGTCGCTTCCGACTCTTCGTGACTTCATGGACCAGCCCACGCCAGAGCTTCCTGTCGGTCGTCAGCACCCCCAGCTCCCCCAGGGACAAGTCCGTCACCTCTAGAATATCATCCATCCATCTTGCCCTTGGTTGGCCCCTCTTCCTTTTGCCTTCCACTCTCCCTAGCATCAACATCTTCTCCAGGCTGTCCTGTCTTCTCATTATGTGGCCAAAGTATTTCAGTTTTGCCTTTAATATCATTCCCTCAAGTGAGCAGTCTGGCTTTATTTCCTGGAGGATGGACTGGTTTGATCTTCTTGCAGTCCAAGGCACTCTCAGAATTTTCCTCCAACACCACAGTTCCAAAGCATCGATCTTCCTTCTCTCAGCCTTCCTTATGGTCCAGCTCTCACAGCCATATGTTACTACGGGGAACACTATTGCTTTAACTATGTGGGCCTTTGTTGTCAGTGTGATGTCTCTGCTCTTAACTATTTTATCGAGATTGGTCATTGCTCCTCTCCCAAGGATTAAGCATCTTCTGATTTCCTGACTGCAGTCAGCATCTGCAGTAATCTTTGCACCTAGGAATACAAAGTCTTTCACTGCTTCTACATTTTCTCCCTGTATTTGCCAGTTATCAATCAAGCTGGTTGCCATAATCTTGGTTTTTTTGAGGTTTAGCTGCAAGCCAGCTTTTGCACTTTCTTCTTTCACCTTCATCATAAGGCTCCTCAGTTCCTCTTCACTTTCAGCCATCAAAGGGGTATCATCTGCATATCTGAGATTGTTAATGTTTCTTCCAGAGATTTTAACTCCAGCCTTGGATTCCTCAAGCCCAGCTTGTCGCATGATGTGTTCTGCGTACAAGTTGAATAGGTAGGGTGAGAGTATACAGCCCTGCCGTACTCCTTTCCCAATCTTAAACCAGTCCGTTGTTCCGTGGTCTGTTCTTACTGTTGCTACTTGGTCGTTATACAGATTCTTCAGGAGGCAGACAAGATGACTTGGTATCCTCATACCACTAAGAACTTGCCACAATTTGTTATGGTCCACACAGTCAAAGGCTTTAGAATAGTCAATAAAACAGAAATAGATGTTTTTATGAAACTCCCTGGCTTTTTCCATTATCCAGCGGATATTGGCAATTTGGTCTCTAGTTCCTCTGCCTTTTCTAAACCCAGCTTGTACATCTGGCAATTCTCGCTCCATGAACTGCTGAAGTCTACCTTGCAGGATCTTGAGCACTACCTTACTGGCATGTGAAATGAGTGCCACTGTTCGATAGTTTGAGGATTCTTTAGTGTCTCCCTTTTGTGGTATGGGGATATAAGTTGATGTTTTCCAATCTGATGGCCATTCTTGTGTTTTCCACATTTGCTGGCATATAGCATGCATTACCTTGACCGCATCATCTTGCAAGATTTTGAACAGTTCAGCTGGGATGCCATCGTCTCCTGCTGCCTTGTTATTAGCAATGCTTCTTAAGGCCCACTCAACCTCACTCTTCAGGATGTCTGGCTCTAGCTCACTGACCACACCGTCAAAGCTATCCCTGATATTGTTATCCTTCCTATACAGGTCTTCTGTATATTCTTGCCACCTTTTCTTGATCTCTTTTTCTTCTGTTAGGTCCTTGCCATCTTTGTTTTTGATCATACCCATTTTTGCCTGGAATTTACCTCCAATGTTTCTAATTTTCTGGAAGAGGTCTCTTGTCCTTCCTATTCTATTGTCTTCTTCCACTTCCGCGCATTGCTTGTTTAAAAATAATTCCTTATCTCTTCTGGCTAACCTCTGGAATTTTGCATTTAATTGGGCATATCTCCCCCTATCACTGTTGCCTTTTGCTTTCCTTCTTTCTTGGGCTACTTCTAGTGTCTCAGCAGACAGCCATTTTGCCTTCTTGGTTTTCTCTTTCTTTGGGATGTATTTTGTTGCTGCCTCCTGAACAATGCTACGAATGTCTGTTCATAGTTCTTCCGGGACCCTATCTACTAAGTCCGGTCCCTTAAATCTATTCTTCACCTCCACTGCATATTCCTTAGGAATATTAGTGAGCTCATGTCTAGCTGATCTGTGGGTCTTCCCTAATGTCTTTAGTCTGATCCTAAATTGTGCAAGAAGACGTTCATGATCTGAACTACAGTCAGCTCCAGGTCTTGTTTTTACCGACTGTACAGATGTCCGCCACCTTTGGCTGCAAAGGATGTAGTCAATCTGATTTCAGTGTTGTCCATCTGGTGAAGTCCATGTATAAAGCCATCTCTTAGGTTGTTGGAAGAGAGTGTTTGTTATGCAGAGTGAGTTGTCTTGGCAAAATTCTATCAGCCTATGTCCTGCTTCGTTTTGTTCTCCCAGGCCATACTTACCTGTAATTCCAGGTGTCATTTGACTGCCCACCTTAGCATTCCAGTCTCCAGTGATGAAAATAACATCTCCTTTAGGCATGTTGTCCAGTAGGTGCTGCAGATCCTCATAGAACTGCTCTACTTCAGCTTCTTCAGCATTTGTGGTTGGGGCATATATTTGGATCACTGTGATGTTAGATGGCTTGCCCTGAATTCGAATTGAAATCATTCTGTCGTTTTTTGGATTGTATCCAAGCACTGCTTTAGCCACTTTACTATTAATTATGAAGGCTACTCCATTTCTTCTGTGGTCCTCTTGTCCACAGTAGTAGATCTGGTGGTCATTTGATGTGAAGTGGCCCATTCCAATCCATTTCAGTTCACTGACGCCCAAAATGTCTATCTTTAATCTTGACATCTCACCAATAACCACATCCAATTTGCCCTGGCTCATAGATCTTACATTCCAGGTTCCAATGGTGTGTTGATCCTTAGAACATCGGATTTGCCGTTCACCACCAGCACTGTCGGCCGCTAGCCGTCCTTTCGGCTTTGAGCTAGCTGCATCATCACGTCTGGGGCTAGTTGAACTCATCCTCTGTTCCTCCCCAGTAGCATTTTGACCATCTTCCGACCTGGGGGTCTCATCTTCCGATGGTATACCGACATATCTCTGTTTGTACTGATCCATTTAGTTTTCACGGCAAGAATACTGGGGTGGGTTGCCATTACCTTCCCCAGGGATCGCATTTAGTCTGACCTCTCTGTCATGACCTTCCCGTCTTGGGTGGCCCTTCACGGTTTAGCTCATGGCATCATTGAGGTGCTCAAGCTCCAGCACCACGACAAGGTAATGAGCCTTTGCTGAAGAGGTCAGCAATATGGACACATAAAATCAACTATGATATCTCATACAACATTCAAAATAATTAAAATCCTAATATTTCTTATAATATTGACATTAATCTACAAATTAGGTTGTGTAACTTTAGTTATTACACTTAACCAGCTTTCTCAAATAAAAAGTGTGTTACAATGTTTAAACATGCCTAGAATATTAACAGTGAAATACTTTGCATGTCTACTGAGATTAAAATGCCTGTAAATCTGCATATTTAAAATTTAATTTAATGCAAAGGAAAATGTTCTAAAGAAAGATTGCAAGTTTTTGTGCAATTGTAACCATCTTTCATTTTCTGATTATTTCTTTTATGTTTATAAATGCAATTTTTTAAAATGAAGCCATTTTATACTTGTGATTTAGAAGGTAGATTACAGCCATCAAGATTTGTAACCACTGGTAACTAAATTGTCAACCTCTATAATTGTCTAAATTGATGGCCATCTCCATATCTGGTGGAAGAGAATTCTACAGGTTACCTTTGTGTTGTATACTTTCGTCTTTTTTTTGATCCTGAAGTTGTCCACATTTATTTTTAATATTGATTTCCTATCTGATATTGTGAGAGGAAAAGACTTAACCTTTATCCATCTTTCTCATATCACATATGATTTTATATACTTCCATCACATTGTCCTTTCTTACCTTCCCACCAAGCTAAGAAGATCCAAATGTTGTAGTTTTTCCTTGTAGAAAAGCTGCTTGAAGCTCCTTTAACCTTTTTATTGTCCTTTTTTGTATCTTTCCAGCCTCCCAAATATCCTTTTCTGAATGTGATCAGAACTGAATACAATGAATCACAATAGATTTAGATAGGAAATATCTATTTTTTTCCTTCTTAATGATTCCAAGCATTGGAATCTGCTTTTTTAATGCAACTCTTATATCATGGGAACATTTTTATTTTGCACCTCCTACTAGATGACATTGCTTTACAGCTGGGACCAGCAGCATACCAATTCTTCCAGATCTTACTGGTCAGTCAGAAATGACATAAGAAATGTGGTCCCTTATGTAATCAGATCCTAATTTACTGTTTCCTAAGTCTAATTTACCTTCTAGGATCACTGTGTACTTGACAAAATATTTGCAGCTATTCAGAATTATGTTACTGCATTCTTTCTTTGAAACCTTTAACTCAAAGATGAACATTTTTTAAAAAAAGAGGAAAACTAACAAAAATTGCTTTATTTCTACCAATTACTAGAAAACAAAGAATGGAAATATGCTTTTTTTACTTTAGAGCTTTATTTTAGTTGTTTGTTCTTAACCTTGTCCCTAGAACTGCTGTTAAACACTAACAAGGTTGGGCCAGGTTATTTTGTGCATGTGGCAAAGTAGGAAGAGACACCTTTTCACAGGCCTATTTTCAGAGTAAAAGGGTTTTGTTGTTGTTGTTGTTGTTGAAGAGGAGTAAGGGAAAACTTATCTGGTATCTCTAAGATAATACACTTCTGCCCATGACTTACAGCAATAAGTAAATAATAAACACATGAAATGATCATTTGTAAGTTTTTCATAACACTTAAAATCCAACTTACATAACTACCCTAGTCAGCCTAATGATAGGGCTGATCCTAAGCAGAATGCTTAACTTCAAGAGTTAGCCCTTCTTGAGATGAGAGGGTTGGGCCAAATGGTTGCTATTCTTCTATCTCTCAAGATGGACCTCAGTGAGACATAAATTTGAAACCATCCACATATATTCCACCATGTGTTATTTTCTTGCCTTGCTGTTTAGCTTCCTATTGTGTCATCTTTGTCTCAGTTGACGTTTTAATGTTTCCTTATCATATTCTTCATAAATGCCTGTTCATGCTTTAAACATGTGACTATTTTTTAAAAATACCAGATGTTATTTTCCATCTGAATTTCAGGAACCTATTTAGAAAACACCAAATACAAATACTGTTCTAAACCCCAAAGATCTGCTAGATTGAGTGAAACTAAAATAATGATCAGCAATGATCTGAGCAAGCACTCTTTATTTACAGCACATTTTTAGCAGATTTGGCCATTTGTATGTCCCAGTGAGAATGGGATTTTAAAGCAAGTTATTTTCTCAGGAGGTGGAGTCTAATCTATCTATCAAGGGAACTGACAGTTCTTCTGTTCAAAGAGAAATAACAATTTTAAGTGCTGTTGTATACCTAACAAGAAAATTACTATCTTGCCATTTGACAACCTTTTAGAAGAAGGAAAAGGGATAATAAGCTGAAGAGAAAAGAGAAACTTCCTTTTGAGCCTTTTTCAAAATCACTGTGAGAAAAGTAGCTAAGTCCTCTTTTCTTAATGTCATAATGTTTCTAGCTGCTGCTAGAAATGACCTAAAGAAGAATATTAAGTTTTTCTTAGAAGTAAAAATTTATCTTAGAAAGGCAACACAAGCATTTTCTGTTTTGTCAGAAAAGGACACAAAAAGGATCAGAAACACTTGGACAAACTTGGAAAACTAGATTTACATATTGCCATTATAAAAGAATATAACACCCCTCAACTACAAATAGTAGTAGTTAACCCCTAGAGAAGTCAGCATTGACGTGAAGCATCATGACCACATCCCAGAAATAGCAAGACAAACATTCAAAGCTATTCCTCATCACAGAATTCAGATGTGCTTTTGAGTGCAACAGAATTTACTAAATAGTCAAAAGAATCATAACCTATTCAGTTCCAAAAGAGGCATAACCTTTTTTATTTGCTATAGTTACCATTCACTACAAACAGTCTGTATCTGAGCACCAAAGCAATGAATAGAAGTTGCTTAAAAGCGTGAACAGACTTTTTGTTTTCCAGTCGTGCTTGTGCATGAAATACTGTAGTGCAATGACAAAATTCTCTAATTTCTGCAGACTCTGCAAGTTCTTAGGAGTTGCATATAGTTCACCTGCACAATTCTGCAAGATAACTAACCCCCTCCCCCATTTCTAGTGACATTTTATAAGTGTTTATGTATGGTCTCATCAACATTCTTCTCCTAAATTTTATATAGCAGCTGAGAGCACCAGGACATACTTCCTCTTTTACCACTTTTCCTTTGTCTTCTTCATTGGCCCAGTCCCAACGGGAAAGGACCATATGAGCAGGTCATTTCTCCTTCCTGTTTTTATGGCTCACAGCTGAGAGAGGCTGTTAACATGCAGCAAGAGAAAGAAGGAATTACAAGGATTAGCAATGGGATGCTTGATAGAGTATGTGGATGCTTAACACTGTCAGTCTCTAATGCCATCCTGAGCAGACAACTTCAGGGTTAAATAACAGCATTTTACTGGTAGAGTGTCATACATGTTTATGTTGTTGTTTATTCGTTTAGTCGCTTCCGACTCTTCGTGACTTCATGGACCAGCCCACGCCAGAGCTTCCTGTCGGTCGTCAGCACCCCCAGCTCCCCCAGGGATGAGTCCGTCACCTCTAGAATGTCATCCATCCATCTTGCCCTTGGTCGGCCCTTCTTCCTTTTGCCCTCCACTCTCCCTAGCATCAGCATCTTCTCCAGGGTGTCCTGTCTTCTCATTATGCGGCCAAAGTATTTCAGTTTTGCCTTTAATATCATTCCCTCAAGTGAGCAGTCTGGCTTTATTTCCTGGAGGATGGACTGGTTTGATCTTCTTGCAGTCCAAGGCACTCTCAGAATTTTCCTCCAACACCACAGTTCCAAAGCATCAATCTTCCTTCTCTCAGCCTTCCTTATGGTCCAGCTCTCACAGCCATATGTTACTACAGGGAACACCATTGCTTTAACTATGCGGGCCTTTGTTGTCAGTGTGATGTCTCTGCTCTTAACTATTTTATCAAGATTTGTCATTGCTCTTCTCCCAAGGATTAAGCATCTTCTGATTTCCTGACTGCAGTCAGCATCTGCAGTAATCTTTGCACCTAGGAATACAAAGTCTTTCACTGCTTCTACATTTTCTCCCTGTATTTGCCAGTTATCAATCAAGCTGGTTGCCATAATCTTGGTTTTTTTGAGGTTTAGCTGCAAGCCAGCTTTTGCACTTTCTTCTTTCACCTTCATCATAAGGCTCCTCAGTTCCTCTTCACTTTCAGCCATCAAAGGGGTATCATCTGCATATCTGAGATTGTTAATGTTTCTTCCAGAGATTTTAACTCCAGCCTTGGATTCCTCAAGCCCAGCTTGTTGCATGATGTGTTCTGCGTACAAGTTGAATAGGTAGGGTGAGAGTATACAGCCCCGCCGTACTCCTTTCCCAATCTTAAACCAGTCTGTTGTTCCGTGGTCTGTTCTTACTGTTGCTACTTGGTCGTTATACAGATTCTTCAGGAGGCAGACAAGATGACTTGGAATCCCCATACCACTAAGAACTTGCCACAATTTGTTATGGTCCACACAGTCAAAGGCTTCAGAATAGTCAATAAAATAGAAATAGATGTTTTTCTGAAACTCCCTGGCTTTTTCCATTATCCAGCGGATATTGGCAATTTGGTCTCTAGTTCCTCTGCCTTTTCTAAACCCAGCTTGTACATCTGGCAATTCTCGCTCCATGAACTGCTGAAGTCTACCTTGCAGGATCTTGAGCATTACCTTACTGGCATGTGAAATGAGTGCCACTGTTCGATAGTTTGAACATTCTTTAGTGTCTCCCTTTTGTGGTATGGGGATATAAGTTGATGTTTTCCAATCTGATGCCCATTCTTGTGTTTTCCAAATTTGCTGGCATATAGCATGCATAACCTTGACAGCATCATCTTGCAAGATTTTGAACAGTTCAGCTGGGATGCTGTCCTCTCCTGCTGCCTTGTTATTAGCAATGCTTCTTAAGGCCTAATCAACCTCACTCTTCAGGATGTCTGGCTCTAGCTCACTGACCACACCATCAAAGCTATCCCTGATATTGTTATCCTTCCTATACAGGTCTTCTGTATATTCTTGCCACCTTTTCTTGATCTCTTCTTCTTCTGTTAGGTCCTTGCCATCTTTGTTTTTGATCATAGCCATTTTGGCCTGGAATTTACCTCCAATGTTTCTAATTTTCTGGAAGAGGTCTCTTGTCCTTCCTATTCTATTGTCTTCTTCCACTTCCGCGCATTGCTTGTTTAAAAATAATTCCTTATCTCTTCTGGCTAACCTCTGGAATTTTGCATTTAATTGGGCATATCTCCCCCTATCACTGTTGCCTTTTGCTTTCCTTCTTTCTTGGGCTACTTCTAGTGTCTCAGCAGACAGCCATTTTGCCTTCTTGGTTTTCTCTTTCTTTGGGATGTATTTGTTGCTGCCTCCTGAAGAATGTTGCGAACTTCTGTCCATAGTTCTTCCGGGACCCTATCTACTAAGTCCGGTCCCTTAAATCTGTTCTTCACCTCCACTGCATATTCCTTAGGAATATTAGTGAGCTCATGTCTAGCTGATCTGTGGGTCTTCCCTAATGTCTTAAGTCTGATCCTAAATTGTGCAAGAAGATGTTCATGATCTGAACTACAGTCAGCTCCAGGTGTTGTTTTTACCGACTGTATAGATGTCCGCCACCTTTGGCTGCAAAGGATGTAGTCAATCTGATTTCGGTGTTGTCCATCTGGTGAAGTCCATGTATAAAGCCATCTCTTAGGTTGTTGGAAGAGAGTGTTTGTTATGCAGAGTGAGTTGTCTTGGCAAAATTCTATCAGCCTATGTCCTGCTTCGTTTTGTTCTCCCAGGCCATACTTACCTGTAATTCCAGGTGTCATTTGACTGCCCACCTTAGCATTCCAGTTTCCTGTGATGAAAATAACGTCTCTTTTAGGTGTGTTGTCCAGTAGGTGCTGCAGATCCTCATAGAACTGCTCTACTTCAGCTTCTTCAGCATCTGTGGTTGGGGCGTATATTTGGATCACTGCGATGTTAGATGGCTTGCCCTGAATTCGAATTGAGATCATTCTATCGTTTTTTGGATTGTATCCAAGCACTGCTTTAGTCACTTTACTATTAATTATGAAGGCTACTCCATTTCTTCTGTGGTCCTCTTGTCCACAGTAGTAGATCTGGTGGTCATTTGATGTGAAGTGGCCCATTCCAGTCCATTTCAGTTCACTGACGCCCAAAATGTCTATCTTTAATCTTGACATCTCACTGATAACCACATCCAATTTGCCCTGGCTCATAGATCTAACATTCCAGGTTCCAATGGTGTGTTGATCCTTAGAACATCGGATTTGCCGTTCACCACCAGCACCGTCGGCCGCTAGCCGTCCTTTTGGCTTTGAGCTAGCTGCATCATCACATCTGGGTCTAGTTGAACTCATCCTCTGTTCCTCTCCAGTAGCATTTTGACCATCTTCTGACCTGGGGGTCTCACCTTCCGATGGTATACCGACATATCTCTGGTTGTACTGAACCATTTAGTTTTCACGGCAAGAATACTGGGGTGGGTTCCCCAGGGATCACATTTAGTCTGACCTCTCTGTTATGACCTTCTCGTCTTGGGTGGCCCTTCACGGTTTAGCTCATGGCATCATTGAGGTGCTCAAGCTCCAGCACCACAACAAGGTAACAATCCTTTGCTGAAGACATCTTTATGACCCTCCTACAAGTTCTAGGCATGCAATGCCTTGGGATGGAAAGTCATGCCCATCTTTGGTTCTCACCTACTAAACATTGTATGGGGAAAGCCTGAGGGTCTTATCAGGGCCCCCCAGCACACGCACGCATGCACGCACACCTATACATACACCAATATCTAGAGAACTGCAACATATGCAGTTCAGTCTGAGATGGGATATTTAGGCTTGGGAAAAGAAGGATTTAGTTTTCCATTTCTGTCACAATTTGACATAGAAGGGTGCTATAAAATTAACTGACATAAGAAAAACCTAAATATCTAAGAAGTGTGATCTGAACAGTAACATTCTATTTATTTGTTTTATTAGATTTGTATGACAGCTTTTGTTCAGGAGGTGACAGCAGTTTTTGTAGGGCTCGCTCTTATTTTCCCCACTGCTACAATTTGTGAGGTAGGTCTGGCTGAAACTGACTGGTCGAGAGTCATCCGATAAGTTGGATAAACATATTTAAAAATGGGAGGGGCATTGGAAGAACATCGACTCTTATTTAACTCATCCATTTTCAGTGTCGTTTATTTATTTATCTTTCGAATTTCATCACTGCTCATCTCACTCAAAGACTGTCCAGTAATTGAAAAAATATATAATTTCTAAAAAAAAAAATCTGTATTTTATTTTTTTAAAATGACATGGTAACAGCTTCGCCTCTGGTCCTGCTGACAAAGTGGTTCTGCAACATTATACGTTGTAGTCAGCTCTGTGTACTCTGTAATTTTCTCAAAACTAAGGGATATTTTTAAAACATCCTGATGATAACTTTTTCAAGTACTTGAGGGAACTCTGAAAACCACAAAAGTCCAAGATTGCTTAATGGTGTCTTTATGTGGGCTGAATCTTTAAAGTCTGTTGAAACAAACATGGTCTCAGAAATGCTTGCTTTTAAACAGACATAAAAGGATTTGCTAAACATCCTCTAATCAATATTTCGTATTTCAGTTCATGCACTTGTTTATATGAGATTCAAACAGATATTTCAGAGGAGGCCACTTTGTTCTCAGCAGTGATAAAGGTTTCATACATGGTGGTAAAGAAATACAAACATTCTTCAGGGTACAGTACTAGAAACACAGATAAGCTGGAAGTGTTGTTCTATCTACATGAATTAGGTAGTTTTTAGAAATCAGACTGTGTTACTATGTATTCTCTAAAACCTGGGTAATTTTTATTCATCTAACAATGGTTGTCAATTCCTAACCTACTGTAAAACAAATGTATGGTCTCTAAGGAAGCAGAGATAATTGCATTTTTCTGATGTTTTCAAATGCCTGCAATTGTTTGCAATATTTGTCAACTAAAACAATAATATTAAGCTATTTCAATTAATGTATTTAAAAATGAGAGATATGGCAACACAAACTAAGCAAATTGTTTTGAAGGTCCACTTCATTTGCTGCTGAAGTAAATGGAAAAATGAATTCCCATTTATTAAGCACAGGTGCTGAAATAATCTTTTAAGCACCTTTTTCAAGTCCTCCTTTGCATTCAAAATGTTGGTTCAAAGCTTGGCTCAGGTGACTGGGGTGGGGTGTAAAGATGAACAGGATTTCTTTCTTTTGCTTTAAATAAAAAGAGTCTGTGCATCTTGGTACCTTGCTGTTTTTAAAAAAAGTTCAGTGAGAGAAATTAACATTGGAAAAGTGCAGGAACAGTGTGGTAAGCGTACAGCAAGCAAAAACCAACTCAAACCTATTTGTTAAACTTGTAGAAGGCAGCTTAGATTTACAGGTAGCCCTTGTTTAGCAACTACCTCAGACAGCGACCATTCACAGTTACAACAGTGATGAAAAAGTAACTTTGCAACCAGTCCTCGCATTTATAACCTTCACAGGTCTGTAAAGCAAAGGAAAGCTGAAGCAAGATCATAAGCAGAGTCATGGTTTCACTTAGTGACAGCTTTGCTTAATGACCAGTTGCTAGTCCCAACTGTGGTTGCTAAACTAGGACTACCTGTACTTTGATGAAAAACTTCGTGATACTGAGGCAATGTGATTCTTATCATGGGGTGAAGAGGCAACATGCTTTGTAACAATGAGGATTTTCTTTTATCTCACAGAGACAGCCTGGCAATAGCCAGTTGAAACAACCAGATCAGGCAAAATAATCAGCCTGGCCATTTGGCTTTTACAAGTGAAAGGGCCAGGTTATTTTGCAAAGCCCCTTGGAGAAGTTGCTTCTCTCAAGGGTTTCTTAAAGCCTAGCCCAAGATTTGCACAGCTCAAATACTTGAACAGTAAGTTATACAGTAGGTATTTTGAGTCTTTAACAATTGCATTAATTTCAAAACCTGGATTCCTTAAAGCATCATCATCTTATTTTTCAGGCTCACATAGAAACTGAGGTGTTGCTGCATTTGGACCACTTCCAAAACATTTATTCCAAAGAGTGCACAGCCCCAGTAACATTTTACCAGCAAAAGGGAACCTGTTGCCATCAAGATATTGACCATAACTCCCAGCATGCCTCAGTAGTGGCTAGACTGGATGTGGCTCTGGGAATTGTAGTTGTTCAGCATCTGGAAGTCTGGAAGTCCATATCCCTGATAAAATGTAATGGGGAAGAGGAGCTGAAGAAGCAGAATAGCCACCTGAGGCTATAGATTGGGCCAAAGAGAATGTTTGCCAAAGGAAAAAGTTGTAGAAGATGCTTTGCCAGCCAGACTTGAAGAAGCACTGAGGTAGGCCTACACACAGGGACAATTTTGTGATCTCCATATCTTGGCTACAAAAATGCTGTCATCCATGTGATGGCAGCAAAGACTCCAAGCTTTCTGTACCTCTTTGCTGCTATCTAATTGTCATCCATATTTTTGCAACCAAGATCTGAGAGCCTTTGTCAAGTCTGAAGCAATTATTAACTTAATAATTTTACAATTGTATCAAATAAATACTTTTTTAACAACAACAACAAAAATGAACAGTTTTATTTCAGCTGTTAGCAAAAGATTTCTTTTTCTTTTTCTTTATATTTCAAATTTCATCACCGCCCATCTCTCTCAAAAGAGGGAGTTTATTTGCTTCCATTAAAGTGTGTTTTTTACAAGTAAAGGCATTAGATTGGGTTGAAAACCTTGATATCTGCTAGAGGGCAGCAATGTGACATACAAAAGAATTTCTCTTTGTTGCCATCTCAGGGTAATCCAGATTTTTGCAGCCCAGATACAGAAGTCCTGAAAAATAAGGAGATATATGATTATGTAGTGATAAAATGAAACAGGATGTGTTTATATCACGGAAAAAGGAGGCTTGCTTTGTAAAAGATAATGTTAGTCTTAAGAAAACAACTCTAATGATAAATACATCCAAACTTGAAGTGCTCTCTTAATATAAGAATCACGCCCCACTTCCAGCAAGGAAGACCGTAGCCTTTCCCGTTTCTGTTGATGTACAGCTGTACAAGCAAACCCCATAAATTCCTAGTAGGATGTAATAATGTGACACATGCATGGGAGTAAAAACATTAATACTTGGAGAAATACTAATTTCATCTTCAAAAAATAAACATGCAAATTATGGTAATTGTCCTCTAGAAGTTTATGGGTGGCAGGAAAGTATCAGATACATGCTATTGCACCAAGGAGACCATCTACCTGTGCAGAAGACAGGATTGACTCTAACTCTGCATCTACCATTCTCTCCCACCAGCCCCCACAAATCTTAATGAGTATAGAAAATACTATTTTCAGAAACTGAAGTTTCAAACATAGATAAAGTAGCAAAAGTCTGAGGGACAAAATCCAGATGTAGGGCCAAATGACATCAAATAACTCTAAATCCACATGTACATATTTATAGCTGATTCTTCTGGAATCATTCAGTGGGTAAATTATCCCAGCTTGATTTATTATCAAATTAATATTTATAATTCTCAGCAAGAATGCTTCCAGGTAAGACCTCATTCAAGGAATTTCCACACTACTAATGTTATCAGTTTCTGCCATTCCCACC
This sequence comes from Candoia aspera, assembly GCF_035149785.1. NCBI lineage: Eukaryota > Metazoa > Chordata > Lepidosauria > Squamata > Candoiidae > Candoia > Candoia aspera. The sequence goes on from NC_086159.1 coordinate 48,147,437, forward strand.
TCTTCTTCTCTTCCTTCTCCTCATTTTATTTTAAATTTAAGTACCTAGTACAATTAGCTAATTTTGTTACAATAATTACAATAATTATTGCAATTAATTACATAGAACTTCCTATTACATTAAATATAATACACATTAGCACAGAATAATACATTCTCCAGTTGTTTTTTTAAAAACTAATAATTATCTGTCCATTGATTACTATGTGTATTAGGAGTGTATATATGTGTGTATGTATACACACGTGTGTGTGTGTATATATGTGTGTGTGTGTGTGTAAACACACACAGACACCCCACCATGTGCATACTCAATAAAGCTTTATCAAATCTTTAAAAGGTCATCTTCAGCTATACCAGGCCTTTATCTATTTTTCTCTCCCCTTCCAGCTTCTCATTAAGGCAATTTCCTATTACTGTTGCATCCAAACTCACATTGAAATATTACATTAGTTATACATTATCTAGCAGTCACTAATAAAAATATGATCAATTCTTCATGCAGCATTTTTTCATTTGCTTCCTCAAATGCCAATAAGGTTAACTTTGAGTCTATTGCAATACCTTGATTAGTTTTTGCCAAAATCTTTGACTTTTTGAACAATCTTAAACTTTTTACACAAGGGATCTGTCTTGGGTTCAGTATTTTTCAACTTTTTATTAATGACCTGAGTAACAGCACTGATGGGCTGCTTATCCGATTTGCAGATGACACAAAATTGGGAGGCCTGGCTAACATCCAGGATGACAGAATGAAACTGCAATTTGATTTGGACAGGTTGGAAGATTGGGCTAAGAGGTGCAAGTCGTCCTTTAACAGGGAGAAATATACATTATTCCATTTAGGGAAGATAAATATAGAGCCCATACACAAGATGGAGAATTTGTGGTTCAGAAGCACTAGGAGAAGACCTTGAGTATGATAACTGACAACAAGGTGAACGTGAGCCAGCATTGTGACCCAGCTGCTAGAAGGATTGACAGAGTTCTGTGCTACATCAGAAGAAGCCCTATATCAAAGACATATGAAGTCCTTATTCCTCCTTACTCTACACTGGTGAAACCAGACCTGGAATACTATGTATGATTCTACGGTAGATACATTTCTAGGATATTGTCAGGTTTGAATAGGTTCAAAGGTTGACAAAGATAATTCAAGGACTCGAAAACATGCCATTTGTGAACAGGCTAAAGGAATTTGGAATGTTCAGTTGGATAAAGGAAGATTAGGTATAGATAGGAATTCAGAATTCATATATCTTGCAACAGAAACTAGAACCAGAAATTATGGATGTAAATGTCATAAAAATCACAGAATCATAGAACTGTGGATTTGAAAAGGACCACAAAGATAATATTTTAGTCCAACCCTCTGCAATAAGCTGCTTCATGGAAATCATTTTAAAGAAGTAAATGTGAAATTAATATTAAATAAAATTTAAAAATGCAAGCAACAGCAGTGAATCTATTTTCATCAGTGATATACAAAAGGCAAATGTAGCCCACAACAATGTTCCCTTTGAGAGAATATGCTTCTGCTTTTAATTGAGTCAGCTTCACAGTGAAAGGAACTGTGGCATTCTTATACTATGGGGACTATGCAGCAGGCACGTGTTTCTTCTGCATGATTCTGTATGATCAGCCCTTGGGTAACATTTGAAGGACAGGCATTGAGATAAGAAAGAAAAAAACAAAACACCCCATCAACTTGTGACAGTTTTTGCATATCTTTTTTTTCACTTGGTGACATTTACCCTTCCTGAACAAATAAATGACTTGTATACCTTGCAGTCCTTTGAGGATTATAAATGTATGTTGAATAAGTAAATAAGGCTTCCATTTAGGGTTATGAGCTAAAATATTAAATATAATTATAATTCATTGAATAATTTAACATTAGAAGATAATGATTAAGCAGACAGCCAAGATAGTTTCTTCACTGCAAAATGCATGTCAATAACATAGATCAGTGAAGCTTCCAGTGAAGGCTAGTTACCAATAGCAGCATCCACAAGATCTCACTGCAGAGTTGAAGTGCTGTGCCACAAGCTCTGCCCCTTCTGGCTTGGCATGCAAGTTGCAATACAGGTGGAAAAGGAGGGGGCTCATACTGCAATGCTGTTTAATGGAGCTTTTGCCAAGAGTACAATGGAGGGCAAGTATGCGCAACCCAGAGAGTTGAAGTAGAATTGGGAAATGAATAAAACTGGTATAAGCTGTAGGGGTGTGCCACAGAAAAAAAGGAAGTTAATTGGGTGCTGAGACTTGTTGAGCAGGTATGAAATTAGGAGTCAAAAGTAGAGGAAACAGGATCCTCAAATATTAAGGTAAATAAGAAGAAATGAAGGTGTATGGATCACCAGAAGAGGTGAGGGGCTTCTTAGGAGATTGCATGGAGCCTGCAGGGAAATCTGAACTGGGAACTTCCAGAAGGGAAGGGGCAGGAGATTGCCCTAAAGAACTGAGAGAGAAGAAACAAAACCTCGAATTTGAGGGAAAAGTATAAAAGCTGTGCAGCCTCCGCTAAAAATTGGCAGAGCCACAGGGAGACAAAAGAGAGAAGCAGAAGTTAGCCTGGAAGCAATGCGTGGGAAAAGGAGAGAGGAGGACATGGTTAGCCTATAAGAAGAGGCAATCTGAGCAGATAAAAGGGAATCAGGACTTTCCAGTAGGACAGGCAGAAAAAAAGAGCTAGGGAGATAAGAGGCAAAGGTCAAATTAAGGAAGATACTTCGGAGCAAGAGGCAGCTAATAAAAATAAACGCAGGTAAGAGACAAGGCTTCAAAGTAAAGGAGAGACAAAAAGACTGTACTGTATCTGAGAATAAGAAGTAAAGGAGAGACAGCATGAGGTTCTGGCTAGTTCATTTGGGCAATATGGAGTATGAGGAGCTGACTGTTTCTCCCATGAGGGACATCGACAGGCGTTGGCTAGGGGAGGATAGAAGCCCAGAGGGGTGTCTACTTGTGTCAGCTGCAGGTAGATCGTGGCTGAGAGCAGATGGGCCAAGGGGAATGTTCAAGAATGGCCAAGTGCAAGAGAGAGAGAGACTGTTCCATGAGCCTTTTGCAAGGCAGCTGTGCTTAACAGAGAAGTGTGGGTGGGAAAATTTAATTGCTTGAATATATACCATGCTTTTAAACTGTACTACCCCTTTAACAAGAGAGAAGGAAGCTGTGATCATAGGGCATCCCCTCAGGACTGAGGGATTCATTCTCACTGAGTACACTTGCTACGATTGCTTAGTCTTTTATCTATGGATTTGTAGGTTGGAAGGAGTTATTGGTTCAGAATGCAAATAGTAAAGCAAACATTATTGTCTGTTCATCACTAGAGGCTTATACTGAATTTGATGGAGGTGGAAGGAGTTGCCCCTAGAAGCTGGTACTGGTGAAAGGACTGGTAGCAGACTCAGTTACAATGCTATTTGAAGATAAGCTAAAGGGACTTTGCTTTGGGAAACTCTCAGCGGGATCACCTTCTGGAACTCAGGACTAGCCAAGGTGTCAGAGCCAGGGCTATCTAGAAGTTACACATGCTTCGGAACTAATCCAGAGGCAGTCTTGCAAATCCGCTGGTAGGAATGCTAAAAATGTTACTTTACAACATGGGATTCTTGAACATTCATTTAATGTGTGGTATCACAATTTCTAGTTTGAACTATTTGTTAACTGCACTGATAATAGAATTGCCAGTTTGTGTCATTCCAGAATCTACGTTTAGTAAAATAAGGTAAAATAAAATAAAATAAAGCTAACTGGCAGCATGCATTGGGATTACAATTTATATGTTTGTTGAATTTATATCCTGCTTTGCCTCCAGGTGCTCATAGCAGCCCATATCTTTCTTGTAGCAATTACTCCAGGTCTCACTTTATGTACAAGCAGATCTTTACATCTAAAGACTTGTAGACCAGGCATGGGATCCAGATAATTGGAGCCCACCCTTATTTAACCTGGGTTGTATGAACACCGCTATAGTATAATCAGGTGCTGTTATTACCTTTTGTGTGTGTACCTTTGAGTCTGTGTTGACTCCTGGTGACTGCCTGGACAAGTCATGGCAGTTTTCTTGGCCAGATTTCAGAAGTGGTTTGCATTGCCTGCTTCCAAGGACTGAAGGAGAGTGACTGGCCTGAGGTCACCCAGCTGGCTTTGTGTCTAAGGCAGGACTAGAACTTACAGTCTCCTTAACCTCTACCAAACTGACTCTCTTGCTGTTATAGAGTGTAGTTTATTTTGATGCTTGATTTTATTATAGTTTTTATAAACTGCAGACCCATAGAAGATACAGAACATTTACCTGTACCTGCCAGTTTCCTATTATCCTTTTGCTCATTCCCAGGCAAAAAAGACATTACTTCCTCCAACACACCAGGCATTTGCATCTATGTAAAACTCTTGCATTATAAAAAGGTGGGAGCACTTATCAGGAATTTGTTTACTCACTGAGTACACCAATCTCTGACTACAGTAATTTCTAGCTCTGTATCTCCAAAGGACCTATGTTTGTGTTTCTGAAAAAAAATATGTTTTTTAATTTAAAAAAATCAGAAATGCCAGAAAGTTTAGCCAATTAAATATTTGAAAAATTACCCCCAAAATGACCCCTCTTTTGGGGGAGATGGGCGGTGGCTAAAGTTGATTAATAAATAAATAAAAATAAAATATGTCAATTTTAAGCATACCTGACAGTAATTAAAATACTCTATATTTGGAATTTAGCTGAATAAATTAAATAGCAATCATAGAGCTTTACCATTTTCAATGGCAAACATTTAAAAATAATTGTGTTAAGCAACTAACTTAAAAGGACTCCTTACCAAAATCCAAACAACTGATTTATACAGTTACTTTTCTTAAAAATATGCTTTAACTTTTATTCCACCTTTTAAAAAGCTAATTAAAATCTTGTTATCCTTGTTTATGCCACTTTAGACACTGAATTTCGGCCCCTCCATGAAAACAGATGAATAATTTACAACAACTACTGACATTTTATTGACCGAATGAAAACAATTGTTTCCTTAGTGAGATCTGCTTTCCAAAGTGAATTCTTTATAATTTACTTTACTGGAGTAGAAGAAAAAAAAACAGCATCCAAATTACATACTGTACAAGTAATGAAAAACACCCTACACATATTACACTGTGCACATCTGCTGCCTTTAAATGAGCTTCCTCCCCGGCAAATTGGTTTAAAGCCTACAACTTAAAAGGGTATTTTAAATGAATTTGTCTATGTGTACACATGTTGGGAAGAGCCAGCATTCATGCAGCATTTCTACATTATGTACAGCTATGCATTTATTATTCCTGGATGACTTTATGTTTTTATTTACAAAATGTGAGAAATAAATATTTTCTTTAAAAAAATACATGACATTTCACTGAAAGGCTGCAAGAAACCATACTTCAGTTCATATAGCCATAATCAATCACCTTTATCCTTAGGTAAGAATGATTTTTCTAATGTGTTAATAAATTTTTGTCTCATTTGTGCTTTGAATTGCTGATACCATTCCATAAGCATTTTCCTCCTTTGAATCTTTTGTTGTAGAGTCATATTTTGCTCTTTTTCCAAAACAGCAGGAAGCTCTTTCCAGTTTTTAATAAAGATAAAGGGAGCTCCCATGGTCTTCAGTAATTGCAGTGGTGCTCTGTGGTGTACAGATGAATTTCCACAACTGCCTGGTGTCATTACATCTTCTACCACAGGAACAGAGCCAAATGAACAAGCCTCATAGATTCTATAGCATTCGGTATTTACTCCCACTGGACATAACGTGAGATCACTCTCTAACAAAGCATCTTGATAGATTCGCAAACTCTCATTAGTTTCTTGAGGAATCCACCTAAAACAAGACAACAGAGGCTGAAAATGTATTGTTGTTCATAGGTAAATAAAATGCATAATAAAATATAAACATTCACAATCTATTTTCAGTATAATACTTCAGTGTGGTAGCTGCAGCAGTAGAAATGCCTAAGATTAGGGATTGGACACTGCAAATCACTGCAATCTATTCAAGTATTACTACTATTTTACTTAGTAACTAGATTATATTTTTGTAAGTTACCTTGGATCTAAGTAAAGCAAGTTTCCTTTGACTTGAAATGGACTCCTAGTGATTTCTTGCACATATTTTTGGCACCACAACAGCAAAAGTAATGTGCCATGCCTTATGGATGTCTTTTTGACTTCCGACTCTAGCCTACAGTCCTAGCCTTCCTTGAAGGTCTCAAACTAAGTGCTTATTAAGCCCAGCTTTGTTTAGCTTCTGAGCCCATGCTAACTTGGCCAGATGCTGCCACTTGCTAGGGGATTCTAATGGTAAGTTAAAAGACATTTTCAGAAGGAAATTCATAGAAACAAAGATTCTGATCCTCTTAGACTCTGATCCTCTAGCAAAACTTCATTCTATTCCACACATCTAAATTTCACATGTAAACACAATGCCTACAGCATTTTAAACAGGTATCACAGCTAGAACCCTTAACATCTTTCTTATTCCCAACACTGTTGGCTATTTTCCTCCATTACTATAAAGGAGATTGCATTATATTGCTACTGTAGTCAAGACAAACATCAATACAGTACAGTATTTTAATCTCTTAAAGGCTTTATGGTTACAAATGATATTTCTTACTGTTCTCGGGTTGAAATCCAACAGAGCTTGTGAAGCCCACTTTGCATCAATACCTCCAATACGATTTCTCTACTTGAATTCTTATAAACAGTTCCTAAGAAGTTACACTGATATGATCTTGGTCTTTGGAGCATTGACCAACTTGGTTCAACCACAGGAAAATGTCTATAACTATAAACAAAGGGTTGCATAAGTACACTAATTAAACTGAAAATTATACTTTATTAGGCTGTTAAAGAGTACAATCCTATATATATGATCTGGGAATAACTGAACTCAGTTGCATTTATTTTTTAGTTGGGCAACACAGGATTGCACTGTCTGTCATCTACTTTTTTCTCAGTTTGCATGAGCTCTGTATCCCAAACTTCCTTATTCTTCTCCACTGGTAGGAATCATACCAACTGGGAACGGTGTATTCCACAGGGTAGGGTTCCTACAGAGAATGCCATTTTATGGAAGCCTGTCCCCACTATGGTGGGAACCCATAGTACCCCCTCCTGGCTAGATATCACTGGGTGGGCAGATTTCACCTGCAGCAGAGGGTCTTGAAGGTAATCAACACCTGAGCAATAAGGGGTTTATAGATAATCACCAACACCTTGAATTGGGTCCAGAAGCCTACTGGCAATCAGCAAAACTCCTGCAAGATAGATGCTATTCTATTAAAGTAGTTAGTACCAGTTAATGGAAAGTCACATTCTGTGACAGTTGCAGCTCCCAGGTTTTCAAGGGCACTCCATGGAGAACAAATTGCAGTAGTCTAACTGTGAGATGGCAAGGTATGAATTACTATCTTCAGTGCTCCAGGGAAGTTCATAGTTGGTGGCCAGCCAAAGCTAGTCAAAGGCTCTCCTATCCACATCCTCCACTTGCAGGAACACTGAGTTCAGAATAACCCCAAGCTTGTGTACTTGCTCTATTGGACAGTGCTACTCCACATCTGTGGAGATTAACAGCAATATGTGAACCTCCATAGATCCAGAAGACCTTTGTACCAACAGTTTCTCAGTCTATTCTACTCCATCTTGTCCCTCACAGCAATATTAGTTGAAATAACATGACCTTTAAATGTATCTTATCTCCAGTACATAAGTATATTAACTAGACATGTCAACACACTTATTTCTTAACAGATATTTAGGGGAGCAGCTCCATACATTTAAACTTGTTTCTGGTTCTTAAGTATTCTAATTCTAACACAAAAGTATAGTACTCAATTGTTGTTTATAAAACAGCAATTTTACAAAGATTTAAATATTCAAACTATTTTCATGTTAATTTTATATACATGAATCTGGAGGAAAACTCCAGAAAATCGCACGCAAGTTTTAAAACTGTCCTTTGATTGCATTCAATACTTACGTTGCTACTCCTAGAGGCCACTGAAAAATATCTTCTTCATTCACTATGGGACTGTCATAAACTAGAAATAATTGCTCCACAAACCCTCCATAGGATTTTAAATAAGGATAAATCCATTCATTTTTGCACTCTTCATTCCCAAGCAACACAACAGCAATCTGCTGCAGCTTGTGTGTTTGCACTAATGTTTGTGCATAATGTAGCCACTGAGTGGCGTAGGAGATCTTTCCTTCTTCTCTGCCATTCAGTATTAAGACAACAGTTTCAGCTTCTACAGAGAAGTAACCAGGGACTACAGCTGGGCCTGTGATGAAACTGTGAACAACAAAGCACAAACACAAAAAGTGCACAGGTGTGTGTGTGTGTACACAAATATACACACAAACAGAGACACACAGATAGCCACTTTAAGTAACAGTTGCCACTTGTGTCTCACTGATGCTCAAAGTAATTATACTCTACTCTTTTTATATCATGTATAAAAACACTGTACGACTTCTCCAACAACAAAAGGGAATTACAAGGCTCCCTTTACTCTATCAATGTCAACCTTAATGCAAAGTCTTAAAGCTCCCCATGCTGACAATACAGATGCGAAGTGAAATGCAACTGTGCAGGTATGTTATCACACAAATACTGTGACTACTACATGCTGAGGGCTGCTGAGATTTCTGTTAGAAGAGCAGCGTCTTTTTGCCCTGTTAGGTAGCAGCACTTAGCCAATCTTGGCTGGACCTGATTAGCTGAATGGGAGACTACTAGGAATTTCCAGAGCTATAAGAACAGTTCCTGCACTGAGGAACTGAAGAAATATCCTGCCTTTAATTTCAGTATGCTTTGAACCAAATAGAGATTGAGCATCAACGCTTTCAAAATGAAATGTGGTGATTGTGGTGATAAAAACAATTTAATACATTTAAAATAATAAACAAGGTATGCTGGATTTGCCAATATTCGTATAATGCATTTCAGTTTGCTCAAAATACATTGTATTAGTTTAATCTGAATTCAGTTCTGTGCATCTCTCATGGATCATATTTCTGAAAGCAAACTACTAAGATAGAAACAAAAGAAGTGTTTTGGTTTTAAATTTAAACAATACTACAATTTAAAGAGAATCTAATTAGTGCTATCAAAGCTGAAATAGCCAATGTTTTTCAGGAAGGAGAGCTGACTGATCAAGGGATTGTACCCACCGGCTACCCAGCAGCTCATCTTTCACAGAAACACATCCCTTCCCTTAGAGCTATGGTACTAGATGCTCTAATCCCTAGGTAGGTTCATTTGGTAGAGGCTGAAAAAATTACACTGTTTGAAGGTGGCACCTCATTGACCCTATTATTGAAATCCAGTCTAGATGCAAGTATTATAGGTAAAAAGGCTGCTTTTCCAAATCAAGCAAAGTACAAAAAAAAAAAAAGGCACAGTGACCTTTCCTCCATTGATCGTGCTGAATCCAGAATCCCCAAGCTGCATACCTTATGGTTAAGGGAGTGCAAAACCATTCAACATTCTGTTATGTCGTAACTCCATTTTATCTGGATTAAGCTTTGGTTTATTAGTCCTCATCCAATCCAAATCTATCTCCAGATACCTGTGCAAGATTTCCTGAATCTTCCTAGGATGTGGAAATGCGAAATAAAGCTATATATCAGCCACATACTGATGATACCTTAAAAAGTGTAAGGAAATGCTGGCCTCTTGTGCTGGTTGACATTTTAGTAATCATACGCCTTATGGCTACTATACTCTAATGCAGGGATGGGTAACCCCAGTTTTAAGAAATCCATTTGTTTCCCTCACTGGCAACAGAAAATATTCTTTAGTACTAAATAGGGCAAGAAGGTTAGATATTGTTGAGTAAACATTCATATTGAAAATTTCCATTATTTAATGTGCAGAATTATACTAAGCATTATACTAGGCTATGAAAATACTATCACTACACTGAAAAGACACATCATACATATGGTACCTGAAATATGATCTTCCTATTTTCATGCTTCCTTCTCTCCACTGAGCTGATATATCTGCAGGCTCAAGTAAACCTTCAAAGATATGCTGCCATAAATAAAGGCCTATAAAATACAATTTATAATGTAATGATTAAGGAAATATTCAATCTTCAAAAAAATAGTAAGATAAAAGAAATATGTAGAAAAATAAAACAACAAAGCAGGATAATTTCAAGAAAGCAATACAAATGAGCAAGATAGATTTATGATAAAGCATAGCTATTAAATTAAATCAATGGAATATAAATATAAACATTAAGGAATAAAAATAAGGTGCCTCCAGGCATGCTGGTGGGCAGATAGTAGAGCCTTTACAAGACCAAGGTTTGATTCCAGGAGAATGATGTTTCAAAACAGAAATGGCAGCTTCTTCAGGTAGGAATACTTAATCTGCTCCATCCAAGGTATTTGTCAACAGCTGGAAACTCATATTTATTCAGTCATTATTCTTCCCAACACTAGCTGCATAGGGAGTGGGGGATACCTGAGGTAAAGAATTACCTCATCCATAAATAGAATGGACACATTCAGATTTGCCCAGTTATGCTCTTTCTCTAGCAAATCCTAGAAAGCAGTGCTTTCATATTTTTCTTTGTTACCTTACAATGATCTAAGACATTTTGTAAAACTAACAAAATACAGTTGCCTTTACAGCTTCAGCCTAAGTTGAAAATAAGTGTAGGTAACTGCTTTTGGCTGTATTTATAAGCTATGTATTGCTTCTGAGGGCACTCTCCATCAGTGTATTGCATGGTTTTGGGATTTCTACAATAATGTAGAGACCATTAAGGGATCTGTCAGTGTTGTTAAAAACCAAGGAGATTAGCTAGGTTTAGTAGTATACCAACATGCAAGGTACCACCTCTAATTTGACAGCTACTGGGCAAAACCAGATTGGAAAGGAAGATGTGGATGGTTTCCATATTTCCTATGCATATACCTATTGCACTACAGGTAGTCCTCGAGTTACAAAGGAAATTAGCACTGGAATTTCTGTCACTAAGCTATGTGGTCATAAAGTGCAACCACATCACTTAGTGATGGCAATCCCTGCAGTCCTGTTTGCTGTTGTTAACTGAATTAACAATCCTACGGTTGTTAGGTAAGGCAACTTCCTGCTGGCTCCCCACAATCAAAGTCAGTGGGGAAGCTGGCAGGAAGTTGCAAGTCCCAGGCAGGTAAGTGGCTGCTGCTGAGTGGGGGAGGGAGTGAGGAGGTACGCAGGAGTGTGGAGGAGGGTCAGGGAGGGTGCGCAAGAGGTGCAGTACAGGGAGGGTGGGAGAGGGAACACGAGAGGCGCAGGTCAAGGAGGGTGTGCAAGAGTGTGAGGGGTGCACAAGAGGCATGGTGCAGGTTAGGGATGGTGCGCAAGGGTGTGCACAAGAGGTGTGACGTGGGTCGGTGTCAGTGTGCAAGGGTGCGAGGGGGTATGAGAGGTGCTGCGTGGGTTGGGGAGGGTATAGCGCAGGTCAGCTAGGGCACACAGCGGTGTGCGATGTGAGCACAGAGGGGCTGGGGGAAGGTGTGCGTATGGGGGAGACTTTCCCAGAGACTTTCTGGGGAAGCTGGCAGGGAAGGTTGCAAATGGTGATCACATGATTGTGGGGCACATGACAATCAGTTGTAGCTACAAACAGGTTGCCAAGTGCCCAGACAGCAATCACATGACTGTGGGGATGCTGGGACAGCTGGAGCTCTGAGGACTGGTTGTAACCACCATTCATTCAGCGCCATCGTAACTTGGAACAGTCACTGACTGAATGGTCGTAGGTCAAGGACTACCCGAACTAGCTTCTATGTGAAAATAAGTGAATGAAAAAACTCCTCTGTAAACCCACTTTAAAAGAGCAAATCTATAAAATCCACAGGAAAGTTAGGTTTTCTTATTCATGAAATTTAAAAATGTAGACCATACTAGCTTAGTGTACGTATTAACCAAAACATATATTTCAGTTTTAAATCTGTAACCTGCCTTTTCTGCTCCTAAGAAGTCAAATCTGGAAGGGAATAAAAAAGAAAAGTCTATCAGTAAGGTGATCTTCACTTTTCTCCAGGATGTGCATGGAGATAACTGCTGCTTCTTTCTTGAATATTTGGAGAATGGCAGGTGCACCCCTTTCTTGTGATGCCTTGGAAGGCCTCAGAATCTTTCCAAAGGATTTCTGAAGTAGAGGATGTGCGGGCGTGTTATTTGGAAAACAACATGAACGGCCTTGGGAAGAAGAGCTGGCGTGGCCAACAGCTACCTCGCATAAGGCAGGCTGGGCACATCTCATCAGCAGTGGGAAGAAAATGGTGAAGATGAGCTGGGCGCAGCAGGGCCTGCAAAGTGCAGGATGGTGGGGCGGCTGGGGCTTTTTGCTCTGGCACTGGGGTGGCTGGCCATGGTATGGGGCTTGAGGCGGTACTCCTCAGCAGTTGTGCTGGCTGCATTGGGACTGAAGTAGAGGCCTGGGGGTGATGGTGATTGGCTGAGATAGCTGAAGGCCTGGGGCCTCTAATTCAGCCCCAAAGCTGCCGCTGCCGCCAAGGAATACCGCTATGCAGGGTGGCCAAAAGGGCAGAGATGAGGGGGAGATAGGCAGGTGGGGGAAGTTGAAGCAAAGGTGAGCATGGCAGGGCAGGAGAAACATGAGGTACTCGCCTCTCCTGGCCTAATGACTGCAACTGGGACTACTGGAACTGTTGTAGCTAAGCGGTGTGGTCATGTGATGTTTCGCCTAACGACTGCATTGCTTAGCGACAGAAGTTCCAGTTCCAATTGTGGTAATAAGTTGAGGACTACCTGTATTTTCTAAGGTATATATCCACTGAATATAATAGAAGTTTAAAATATAACCGTTTACAATTAAATTAAAAGAGTAAGTACAGTAATAATATTTAAAAACAGCAGTTATTTTGTTAATTACAAATGCTTACCAACAGCAGCTTTCCCCCAAATTTGTACCCTGAAGTCTGTGGGTTCCTGTGGCAATGACATCTTTTTCAGCAATTGAAGGCTACTTGCAGTTTTCTGCTGCAAATAATTTTTCTCGTCAACTTCCCAAGGATTCCATTCTTCGGCTCCCAAAACAGCATGTTCTAGGAATCAAAAACAAAAAACCATATGAACATCTCATATGAATTGTCTCAAAGAGAGACATTTACTCCAATATGTCCTTGAAATAATACATTGTTAGAAACCCATTTACTACACATACTAAAAATGAAATATCAGAAATGTGTAAATCGTTTTCCAAATCACAAAAGCATCTACATTAACCATTAATGGTTATCTCCAGATAGGGACCTATCTGAAATCTTGAAAAGTTTTGCCATTCAGGGTGAACAGTATAGATGGTCCTCATTTAGCAACCAGAATTGGGACCAGCAATTTGGTTGTTAAGCAAAGTGGTTGCTAAATGAACCTGTGACTGTTCTTATGATCTTACTTCAGCTTTCCTTTCCTTTCCTGACCTGCAAAGGTTGTAAATGCGAGGACTGGTTGCAAAGCTACTTTTTCATCACTGATATAACTGCAAATGGTCACTACACAAGGCAGTCACTAAATGAGGACTACCTGTACTGAACTAGACAGACCAATGGCTTGATTCTGTCCCAAAGTGAAAGCTTCCTTTTGCTCCCCTCTCCCACCTATCAGATATCCTCAATAATTGGGCTGGCTCAGTAGAGTTCATCCAGAATGTAATATATTTCTGACTGATGAATTGTAACTCCCTTCAGCTCCCAACACTGTTTAAATGGTTATTACATTACTACTGATATGCAGTCTACATTCAACCCTCAAGGCACCTCTGCTCTGCTGGGAATGTGTGTTTGCTAAATTAGTAAAAAGACTAACAAGGTCCAGGTTTAAGTCCCACAATATTTATTAAACAAATTTAGTGCAACTTACTCATTTCCCCCTAATTTTTGCCAGTTACAGGTAGTCCTTGACTTACGAACATTTGTTCAGCAACGATGATGCTGAGCAAATGGTGGTTACAACTGGTCCTCGGTGTTCCGGTTGTCCCACCACCCCCACGGTCATGTGATCGTGATCTAGGTGCTTGGCAACCAGCTCGCACTTACGATCAGTTGTGGCACCCTGTGATCACGATTGCCATTTGTGAAAATCAATGGGGAAGCCGGCAGGGAAGGTTGCAAGTCACTGGGGTAAGTCTCCCCCACCCACGAACTCTCCCCCAGCCCCTCTGTGTTCAGGCCACGCTGGCCACTTGTGCACTCCCCCTGAGCCTCACTGTGTCTCCCTCACCACTCATGCACCCCCGCGTACCCTCTCTGAGCCTTGCCATGCCTCCCTTGCACCCTCCCTGAGCATCACTGCGCCTCCCTCGCACACTCCCTCAAACCCTCCCCAACCCTTGCTGCACCTCACTCTCACCAAGCCTCACTGCATCTCCCTCGCACCCTCGCTGTGATGGTTGCCTTATTCAGAAAAAACACAGACTCACCAGCCAGGGCTAAGGATATCTGGTTTATTAAGAATAGAATGCAGACACGGAGAAAGACTGGAATGAGCACATGGTGTGCGAGGTAGCCGGTAAATACCCGCGGTGCGGACCTGGTCCTTCCCCACCCCCCATTGTCCCAAAGTCCTGACCGATGGTGAACCCGGAGTCTCGATGGGCCATCAGGGGGCGATTCCGGAGTTTCAATGGGCGATCAGGGGGATTAGCGCTGATTACCTCTGTCCTCTTCCTGTGTCCGGAGCAGGTGTGTCCCCCGTGGTAACGCAGAGATGTCAGGGAGATAGGATGATGGCTTCCTGGGTCAGGGCAAAGGTATGGCTCCTTTGTCCTTTATCTGTATTGTCTTTCAGCGCTTATGGGATTAGCACTGATTCTTTCCTCCCCGCTCCCCTTCACCGGAAAGGCATGTTCCCTGTTGTGATGTATGTATACATCGCAACGGGGGACATGACACTCGCACAGCCCTGCACACCCTCCCCAATCCTCGCCCTGTCTCCCTCGCACCCTCACTCATCCTCTCGTGCCCTCCCCCACCCGGCAGCCAGCCTGCTTCTGAGCTGCCTGGTACTTGCAACTTCCTGCTAACTTCTCCACTGACTTGGCTGTGGGAAGCTGGCAGGAACTTGCCTCATCTAACAACTGTGGGATTCGGTTAATGACGGCAACTAGGACTACAAGAATTGCTGTTGCTAAGCAATGCGATGCGGTTATGTTTTATGTATTATCACAGAAACCAAATTCAAACTTACCATCAAACAATGTATGTGTATGTGTTTCCCTTTAGCATGCATGAGCTAACATTATACATAGAAACAGTAAACAAAAGAACTGTTATCTCCTCAGCTTTCTAATGTTAAGGCCTACAGACTAAACAATAACTATGTAGGTGCACTTTCAAGAACAGCATTAACCTCGCAGCACATCTCATTACACAACATAAAATATAGTTCAACAAAAAGAACAGATCAGCAAAACATTTAAAGACTGAATGTTGTGAATATTACTCTTTGACATTACCACTTTTTAATGGCAGGTTATTGTGATGTTAATGCCTTTTCTTGACCATATTTGGCTTTTAGGATAAGACGATTTATTTAATTTCTATAGCCACCTATCTCAACCAAGTGACTGAGAAAATAGTTTAACAAAAGTTATTTTTGACCCTTTCAAAGCAAGTGTATGAATGCCCCTGAGTTCTTAGTGCTTGTTTCCAATGCTCAGAAAAAGTGAATTGTTATTACCACTGCCTAGATGAATTCCTTTGCCTGATCCAACTAAACAGAAATACAGTACAGGTACTTCTCAGCTTATGACCATTAGTTTAGCAGCTGTTCAAAGTTACGGCGGTGCTGGAAAAAGTGACTTACGGCCAGTCCTCGCTCTTGCGACCGTTGCAGCATCCCCACAGTCATACAATCAAATTTTGGCCCTTGGCAACCAGCATGTATTTATGAGAGCTGCAGCATCCTGGGGTCATGTGATCACCATTTGCCACTTTCCCAGCCACCTTCTGACAAGCAAAATCAAGGGGGCATCTGAATTTGCTTAACCACCACAGCAAAAAAGACTGAAAAATTGCATGCAGTCATGTGATGCCTCACTTAATGACTGCATTGCTTAGCACCCAAAGTTCCAGTCCCAATTGTGTACTATCTGTACATAAATAGTTTTTTGTCAATAGAAATCTTTGCTGAAGCAGAAGTATAAATCCAAATTGGGTATGACAGATTTCAGTTTATATTTAGACATCCAGATCAAATATCCATTAATTTGTTCCTTCTTTTCTAGTTTTTTTTTAAAATTAGAATTTACTTTTAAATGTTGGGCGGCTTTTCACTTATGCTAGCTTTGTGTCTCTGGATACTGGATATCTGCTTTGCACACAGGCTGAAGTTAGCGCAACAGCATGGAGAAAGTGAAGAAAAGTTTTACTTTAATTTTAAAGCAAAATTTATAAGTAACTTTCAACCGTTCCCACACAATACAAAATAATTATCATTATCCCTTATACGAATTAGGAGATAATTCCATTATTTGGGGTTAGATAACAGATTGGAAGTATACCAGAACACTGAAAGCTGGTGATGATTCAGTATTAAACTGTCAATCAAAGCCTGGTAACTGAAGTTACTCCTGGTATATATTCTGGAGACAGGGGAGAACTGAGGAGAGAGGGGTTTGGGAAAGGTAGGTAAAAAGATGGATCTGATGGAAAGTCAGCATTCTAGCCCTATAAAAAACTCCATCTATCAGAAAGACAGGGTCATAAGAGAGAGAAGGCAAGGACTGACAGCCTGTGGAAATGCTGTAATATTAAGGACACCTGTTTATAACCCATTTCACCTTATTTAATAAAAGTTAATCTGATTCCTTATTTAAACAAAGTGACTCTGCTGTTCTATAACTTCTCCATATTCTACCTCATGCCGTTATCTCATAGAGAAGAAAAGTACGAGTTTCCAAAGCAGGAAAGGATTTGCTGGTGGTAGCAAAACGAATCTCACAGAGGTACTCCTGGGTTAATCAGACTATGTTTTATAAAATCCACATGACGATGATAGATATAAAACCGCACATGTATGTCTAAAGGGCCATTTTAAGGCACCAGCCATCTCCAAGAGTGTTTATTGTTTAATAAACAATAGAGTTAAGAAAGAAAGAAAGAAAGAAAGAAAGAAAGAAAGAAAGAAAGAAAGAAAGAAAGAAAGAAAGAAAGAAAGATCCGACAATGACAGAAGCTTATTCCAACTGATCAGATCATGTTCCACTGAGCTCAGTATGTCATACAATCTACAATATGAAGCAATCACTGTAGAGTACCACTTCAATTTTTATTTTTATTTTTTTTCGGATGCTGAGTCAGTCTTGGCTTCTGGTGACTGCCTGGACAAGTCCCTGCAGTTTTCTTGGCAAGATTTAAGAAGTGGTTTGCCATTGCCTGCTTTCTAGGGCTGAGAGATAGTGACTGGCCCAAGATCACCCAGATGGCTTTGTGCCTAAGGCTGGACTAGAACTCATGGTTCCTGGTTTTTAGCCTGGTGCCTTAATCACTACACAAAACTGGCTCTCTTTATAAGAATATAATTGAGGGAAACCAAACTGGCTGTACCACTTCAATTACAAGCTGTTAATGGTTAAACTGAAAAGAAGATATAACTCCAAATATGCAAATGGCCCCGTTCTGCTATTTTTCCATCATTTTAAACAGTACCATTATAGAATAAATCTAATATATAACCTAAGCAGGATGAAAATGAAAAAATAAATAAATATAACTAAACCCTCTTACTAAAAGACATTTCATTAAAAAAATAAAGACTTCAGAGATACTCCAGAGTGGTCCGGACGGTAATGCTGTAGCACCCAGATCCTGAGATGTGAAAGCTACAACGTAACACAGTTCACTAGCAAAGGATATGCAAGTCCCCTCGATGGATTACTTGAAGCTATAGAACATAAACCTTCAGCAAAGGATCATTACCTTGTCGTGGTGCTGGAGCCTGAGCACCTCAATGATGCCATGAGCTAAACCGTGAAGGGCCACCCAAGACGGGAAGGTCATGACAGAGAGGTCAGACTAAATGCGATCCCTGGGGAAGGTAATGGCAACCCACCTCAGTATTCTTGCCGTGAAAACTAAATGGATCAGTACAACCAGAGATATGTCGGTATACCATCGGAAGATGAGACCCCCAGGTCGGAAGATGGTCAAAATGCTACTGGGGAGGAACAGAGGATGAGTTCAACTAGCTCCAGACGTGATGACGCAGCTAGCTCAAAGCCGAAAGGACGGCTAGCAGCCGACGGTGCTGGTGGTGAACGGCAAATCTGATGTTCTAAGGATCAACACATCATTGGAACCTGGAATGTAAGATCTATGAGCCAGGGCAAATTGGATGTGGTTATTGGTGAGATGTCAAGATTAAAGATAGACATTTTGGGTGTCAGTGAACTGAAATGGATTGGAATGGGCCACTTCACATCAAATGACCACCAGATCTACTACTGTGGACAAGAGGACCAGAGAAGAAAGGGAGTAGCCTTCATAATTAATAGTAAAGTGGCTAAAGCAGTGCTTGGATACAATCCAAAAAACGATAGAATGATCTCAATTCGAATTCAGGGCAAGCCATCTAACATCACAGTGATCCAAATATACGCCCCAACCACAGATGCTGAAGAAGCTGAAGTAGAGCAGTTCTATGAGGATCTGCAGCACCTACTGGACGACACGCCTAAAAGAGATGTTATTTTCATCACAGGAGACTGGAATGCTAAGGTGGGCAGTCAAATGACACCTGGAATTACAGGTAAGTATGGCCTGGGAGAACAAAACGAAGCAGGACATAGGCTGATAGAATTTTGCCAAGACAATTCACTCTGCATAACAAACACTCTCTTCCAACAACCTAAGAGACGGCTTTATACATGGACTTCACCAGATGGACAACACCGAAATCAGATTGACTACATCCTTTGCAGCCAAAGGTGGCGGACATCTATACAGTCGGTAAAAACAACACCTGGAGCTGACTGTAGTTCAGATCACGAACTTCTTGCACAATTTAGGATCAGACTAAAGAGATTAGGGAAGACCCACAGTTCAGCTAGATATCAGCTCACTAATTTTCCTAAGGAATATGCAGTGGAGGTGAAGAATAGATTTAAGGGACCGGACTTAGTAGATAGGGTCCCGGAAGAACTCTGGACAGAAGTTCGCAGCATTGTTCAGGAGGCAGCAACAAAATACATCCCAAAGAAAGAGAAAACCAAGAAGGCAAAATGGCTGTCTGCTGAGACACTAGAAGTAGTCCAAGAAAGAAGGAAAGCAAAAGGCAACAGTGATAGGGGGAGATATGCCCAATTAAATGCAAAATTCCAGAGGTTAGCCAGAAGAGATAAGGAATTATTTTTAAACAAGCAATGCGCAGAAGTGGAAGAAGACAATAGAATAGGAAGGACAAGAGACCTCTTCCAGAAAATTAGAAACATTGGAGGTAAATTCCAGGCAAAAATGGATATGATCAAAAACAAAGATGGCAAGGACCTAACAGAAGAAGAAGAGATCAAGTAAAGGTGGCAAGAATATACAGAAGACCTGTATAGGAAGGATAACAATATCAGGGATAGCTTTGATGGTGTGGTCAGTAAGCTAGAGCCAGACATCCTGAAGAGTGAAGTTGAGTGGGCCTTAAGAAGCATTGCTAATAACAAGGCAGCAGGAGACGACGGCATCCGAGCTGAACTGTTCAAAATCTTGCAAGATGATGCTGTCAAGGTAATGCATGCTATATGCCAGCAAATTTGGAAAACACAAGAATGGCCATCAGATTGGAAAAAATCAACTTATATCCCCATACCAAAAAAGGGGAACACTAAAGAATGTTCAAACTATCGAACAGTGGCACTCATTTCACATGCCAGTAAGGTAATGCTCAAGATCCTGCAAGGTAGACTTCAGCAGTTCATGGAGCGAGAATTGCCAGATGTACAAGCTGGGTTTAGAAAAGGCAGAGGAACTAGAGACCAAATTGCCAATATCCGCTGGATAATGGAAAAAGCCAGGGAGTTTCAGAAAAAACATCTATTTCTGTTTTATTGACTATTCTAAAGCCTTTGACAGTGTGGACCAAAACAAATTGTGGCAAGTTCTTAGTGGTATGGGGATACCAAGTCATCTTGTATGCCTCCTGAAGAATCTGTATAACGACCAAGTAGCAACAGTAAGAACAGACCACGGAACAACGGACTGGTTTAAGATTGGGAAAGGAGTACGGCAGGGCTGTATACTCTCACCCTACCTATTCAACTTCTATGCAGAACACATCATGCGACATGCTGGGCTTGAGGAATCCAAGGCTGGAGTTAAAATCGCTGGAAGAAAGATTAACAATCTCAGATATGCAGATGATACCACTTTGATGGCTGAAAGCGAAGAGGAACTGAGGAGCCTTATGATGAAGATGAAAGAAGAAAGTGCAAAAGCTGGCTTGCAGCTAAACCTCAAAAAAACCAAGATTATGGCAACCAGCTTGATTGATAACTGGCAAATAGAGGGAGAAAATGTAGAAGCAGTGAAAGACTTTGTATTCCTAGGTGCGAAGATTACTGCAGATGCTGACTGCAGTCAGGAAATCAGAAGATGCTTAATCCTTGGGAGAAGAGCAATGACAAATCTCGATAAAATAGTTAAGAGCAGAGACATCACACTGACAACAAAGGCCCACATAGTTAAAGCAATGGTGTTCCCCGTAGTAACATATGGCTGTGAGAGCTGGACCATAAGGAAGGCTGAGAGAAGGAAGATCGATGCTTTGGAACTGTGGTGTTGGAGGAAAATTCTGAGAGTGCCTTGGACTGCAAGAAGATCAAACCAGTCCATTCTCCAGGAAATAAAGCCAGACTGCTCACTTGAGGGAACGATATTAAAGGCAAAACTGAAATACTTTGGCCACATAATGAGAAGACAGGACACCCTGGAGAAGATGCTGATGCTAGGGAGAGTGGAGGGCAAAAGGAAGAGGGGCCGACCAAGGGCAAGGTGGATGGATGATATTCTAGAGGTGACGGACTTGTCCCTGGGGGAGCTGGGGGTGCTGACGATCGACAGGAAGCTCTGGCGTGGGCTGGTCCATGAAGTCACGAAGAGTCGGAAGCGACTAAACGAATAAACAACAACAACATAGAACATATACAGCAGAGAGGCCGGGATCACGTTTTGCCGTGCTCTGTGCTTCTTAATGCGTAAAAAGAGAAGGCACGTCTAAGCAGATAAGCCCTCGGCCGATGCGGATCTATCGAGTTCAGCCAGCCTTGAAGCCGAAGCCTGAAAGGCAGAAAAGGAGTCTATCCCCATCTGAAAACAAGGGCGCTGGGAGGAAGGGCGGAGCGCCCACGTTTCCTTACCTCGCCCCTGCTTCTCCCGGTGGCCCGCCCGTGAGGCAGCAGGCCGGCGAGGCTTTAGGAAGACGCTGTAAGCCGCGTATAAGGAAA
This sequence comes from Candoia aspera, assembly GCF_035149785.1. NCBI lineage: Eukaryota > Metazoa > Chordata > Lepidosauria > Squamata > Candoiidae > Candoia > Candoia aspera. The sequence continues at coordinate 48,168,931 of NC_086159.1, forward strand.
AGACCAAGTAGGCGATCAACAACGCGGAGCAGAACCGCTTCCGAGTCAGTCGCATCCTTCACAGCCCACTGGGAGCAGCCATCTTGCACAGGAGGAGAAGGGCCTCGCGTCGTGACGCCGCGCTTAGTCGGCCGCTGCTTTTGCCTGGCGCGATTTGAAGTTGGGTTTGCTTAATCCAGCGTTTTTCCAAATTGGCCGCTTTAGGATGTGCGGACTTCAACTCCCAGCATGCTGACTAGGGAATTCTGGAAGTTGAAATCTACACATCTTAAAGCGGCCGAGTTGGAACAACGTTGGCTTACTCTCCTTCAGTAATTCCAAAAAGACCTTCAGAACCTCCCTGTTCTCTCTTTAAAAAGGCAAGAGAAACAGAGCTGAGTATCCTACCAGTTAAATCAACCTTGATGTTACTAAGTTCTACTTCCCACGCTACAACAGAGCACGCTTGTTCATTACGGGACTCATAGAGCTCAAAGGTCAACTGACTTTTCCGTGCACGCACTGAGTTTGCTAATAGTGTTAAATAAGTAATATTGATACTGTATTTTCGTAGGGAAAAAATATTTGTAATTCTCTTGCCCTAAAGTTACAGCTGAACCAGAGTTTGCATCCACAGCTATTTTAGCTTTTGGCAGGGAAGTTTTAATGGATAATTAATTGTCATGCCATATTTCTTCCAATTTACTGGATGCACATCTTTTATGCATATGCTATCAATTAATTAATTAACCCATGAGTCTTTTATTGAGGTCTGTTAAAATATAAATTTAAAATAAATGAGTATTAACAATTTCTTTGAATGATATTATTGTTCTGAATTAAACATGGAATCATTTTTATGCATGATTGAAGTGTTTCCAGAAATTTTTAGCACTTGCTTTAATTTTGAATAGAAAGATCTTTAGAAATATATTTTCTTAAATAGTACAGTTTAAGTTGCCTGTTGGTATTTTGTTTGTAATGTAATATTTTTTTCCTAAACAGAGAAAGTAAAAGATTTTGTTTGTCAGCAAAAACAAATTCCTTCTACAGTTGCCTGCATGATTCGCTAAACCTACTTCAGAGAATTGAGTGACCCTTTGGACAGATTGGGACCAGTAATCCACTTGCATGATGTCACATGTTGCCCTGAAAGATATTAGAATCATGTTCAATATTTACAGTTAAGATATAATTTATTTCAAGTTTTACTGCTGGTGAGTACTGTAATGTTAAAGATTATTACATTTTAAGTATCTAAAAACAGAGAACAAAATGCAAAATACATTGTAATATTTGCCTTGATGGCTGAATTATTAAAATAATGAATAATCAAGATTATTCATTTTAAGTTCAGCTTGACCACTGCACTTACTGTCAAAGAAGCTTGAAAAGTCATACATCACTATAAAGCAGTAAGAATTCACAAAGAAACTTAAGAGATTGCTATTGGTTTTGACCTGTGAATGTAACCATCTGTCAGAACTCATGCTCACCTTCATATGCCACCTCTCCTAACGTGGGAATCAGCTGCCTGGGTTGGCAGAAGTGACAAGCTGAGGACGAAAGTCTGTTTAACCACCAGATCTCTGAGCTGATCCATTGGAGACCTTGATCAGCCCAAATAGATGACAGCCTGAACATCAACTGAAGGGCAAGATAAGGAGAGAACTGTGTGACATGGCTCCCTCTCTGCTGTTTTGTCATGCAATCCCACTGCATCTGTCAGCTATTTTTCAGGCTGCTTTGGAGTGTGGATTTAGCACTCTTCTAGGAAAGCATTAAGCCCAAATTGGAAATAGTCTGAACAACAGCTGACAGACACCAGGGTGGGAGGTATTATGTGAGCTGACTGTCTCCACCTCACAATGCAGCTGTCAGGGTCAGCCTCGCTCCAAATAAGTCATGGACTCACTAGGGATTAAGGATTTCCGGTTTATTGGAGCGGAATGCTTGACAGAACGAAAAACGGGAATGGAGGCGTGGTGGCATGGTGTCCTGTTTATACCCCCTTGCCGGACCCCGTGCTCCTCCACCCTCTATTGTCCCCATTCCCCTGACCGGACGGGAGATTTAGATGTTGATGGGATTTGTGATGGTTGTTTGGGCGTTTTCCCGGCTGCCGTCTTTGTCCTAATGGTGCAGGTGCGTCCTCCGGGGCACAAGGCGTGAGTCCTTCTGTGTCTTCGATGCTTATCTGAATTACCTTGTGATGTTCTTCTATGAAGCTGTAGATCAGTTCATGGGTGTGGGTGCTTGGGTGATTAGTTGAGCATTGATTTGATTATATCCTTCCTCTTTTTCCTGATGATCATGATCCACGTTGTGAGGCTCTTGTGTGCCTTGCAACGGGGTCATGACAGCAGCTCCCTCAACGACCACTGATCAGACACTATTTGGGCTGATCCATGTCTCCATGGATGATCCATGATCCATGACATTTTTCTATGTCAACTGTTGCAGCATCCAGGACTTTTACATGTACATATATGTACATACATATGAAGATAAACAAATATGCAGAACATTCATAATGCTTTGTATATGGCTATTTGAATGGACAGGAACTACCACTCCCTGAAGAACTTGTAATTTTCATTTTTGCCAAAGAAGTATATCCATTTTACAGAATCCTCCACTCTTTTAAGACACAAACCAAGCTGACAGTGTTGAGTAATAAAGTCATATGGTTGCCTTCCTTACTGTGATGTTGTTAGATATAACAATTAGTATAGCTGCATATTGAAGTCCCAGTATTTGGAAGACACTAGATCAGAGGAACCTGCCATTATGGCTTAGTTTCCTGAGCTAATTTGGAAACTGCCTTCCTCTCTGTATCTAATTGTGATCCTCATGTTGAATGACAGTCCCATATCTTATACCAGGTATAAGAAATGGTACAGAAATATTTGTAAAAGGCATTCTCAGAATTACTTCTTGATTAAAAAAATTATTTTCTTTGGAGACTGGTTTAAGCGTAATAATAACTCATCTGATAGTATTGCAAGTACAATACCTAGGGCTAAAAAAGCCAGATATTAATTTTAATTAATACATTGCAATCCTATATATTCTACTGAAACATAAAATGTCGTGGTTTCTTTCCAAATACGTTATTTACTGCTGAATAGCTACGTCATCTTGTTTATTGTTGCAAGTTACAGTAGCTGAAGTCAAAGTAATTTGTCTTCTGCTGATAAATTGTTTCGATTTCAACAAGAATTTATTGTTTTCTGACAGAATTTCAAGTTACGATATCTCTGATCAAAATTCATTGGAAATCCTTTTTTAGCCTGGTGGAATACCAAGTACTTAAATCTCCTGATGATTGTTGGTTATAAGGGGAGTGGGATAAAATTCATTAACATAACAAAATATTATTTCTATTTTAAATGATCAGTGGGAAGAATGATAGAAGAAATATTTTCTATAGTGAGTGACCTAAAAATAAAATTAGGAAGTATGATGAGAGCACATATTTGTTATATCATCTGTTTATTTTCTTTGAAATGTGAGTCAGATTTTTAAAAGACATAGTAATTCATTCTTGATTAACATGTCAGGTTTTAGAATTACCAAGTTGGAAAGGGCATTTAGGCCATTAAATTCAAACTCCTTGCTTTGTGTAGGAATCCAGATTAAAATACCATGTCAGGTAGCTCTCCAACCTCTGTCTGAACACAACCAGTGAAAGTGTGCTTGCTATTTACTTCCCTAAATAATTATATTGAACTCTTGTTACTGTAATTTTTTTCCTTTTAACTGGAATCTTTATTCTTGTATGCTAAATCCAATATTCCCTGCCCTTCTTTCTGAAATGATAGAGACAAGTCTTGGTTTTCTTCTCTGTGACATCCTTTTAAGCACTTAAAGCTATGAACAGATACTACACTTGATCTTAGCCAAAAGGCCGAGAAGCGATTAAAGCTATGACTTCCCTCCTGGTCTTCTCTCATCAAAGAGGTGCCCATTGAATCATTAAGGTCTATGAAGTGAGACTGATGGATCTAGAAATGCTTAGTTCTGAGAAGGGAAGGCTGAGAAGGGATATGATAGCTTTAGGTTAAAGCCAAATCTGCACTAAATCTGAAGGGGATTTTTGAAGCCCCCAAACATATTTGAGATCATCTATTTCCAATCCAATCTGCCCAGTCCAACCTCTATTGATCTGCCTCTGCCCCTGCCCTCCCTGGTGCACATAACAGACTCAATTTCTTAATAATAACATCAACAACACTAACAACAACAATAAATAAAATTTATATGGTACCCAACTCCCAGTAATTCTAGGCGGTTTATGAATTGTTAAAAGGGGAGAGAGGATAGAAGCATGCGCCCTCAGAGGAGTGGCCTGGGAAACAATCTCTCCCGGCCTACCAACACCAACTGAAAGTGGCCTCAGGGAAAGGAAGAGAACCACTGTAAAATGGTGCCCCCAATCCCTAACCCACAGGGTCTATTCAGGAGGATACCGTGGTTGACTGTATTGAAAGCCACCGAGAGATCAAAGAGCACAACTATGGATGCACCACTGCTGTAGGTCATCTACAAGTGCAACCAAAGCTGTCTCAGTACTAAATCCCAGCCTGAAACCTGACTGAAATAGGTCTAGGTAATCCATTTCCTCCAGGGTTCTCATCAGCTGCAGACCAACCACCTTCTTAACAAACTTCCTCAGAAAGGGAAGGTGTGAGGTTTGAGCCTGCTTCTGACTCTGAAAACAAAACTTATTCGGCGTCAGAATGGGGAAACGAAACCTATCAGCAAGGTCCTGAAGAATCTAAACCAGGAAGTGACTCAGCAGAGTGGGAGAAATTGCAGGAGATGATTGGACAAACTCTGGAGGGAGATTTGAAGCCTCCAATCAGTGCTCAAGAGAGGACAGCAGAGAAGCGCGTGAAAGAGAAAGAAGCTCAATTGGCTGATTAGGGAAAATGGCACGAAAAGAAGCAAATAAAAGGTAGGCATGCCAAGAGCAAGCTGCCGGAGACAATAGCTCCTTTGAGCTCATAGCACCTGCGGAAAAATCCTTACCAGCGTCGGAAGCCTTGCCTGTAGCTGATGCGGAACCAGCACCAGCGCCTTTTGCCCTCATGGAACAGCCTTCTGCTTGGGTTGCTCCAGTAGAGCCTCTCTCCACTGTCCCTGTTGAGCACAGTCTTGCGTCCAGCTCCAAGCCTCATCGCTTCGCTTCAATGCGATCCGGTGTGCCTCCAGATCTCAGCCTTGCCTGAACGCTCCAGTCCAGTCCAGCCTTGCCTCCAGCTCTCAGTCTTGCCTAAACGCTCCAGTCCAGTCCAGCCTTGCCTCCAGCTCTCAGTCTTGCCTAAATGCTCCAGCCCAGTCCAGCCTTGTCTCCAGAACTGAGCCTTGCCTAGATGCTCCAGTCCAGTCCTCCTTGTCTCCAGATTCCAGTCTTGTCTAAGTGCTCCAGTCCAGTCCAGCCTCATCTCCAGATCCAAGTCTTGCCTAGGCATCACAGCCAAGTCCAGTCCTGCCTTCAGAACCCAGCCTTGCCCAGATACTCCAGTCCAGTCTTGTCTAGCCTCAGTGTGCCAGCCTGATCCAGCCTGCATGCCAGGACATCAATCCAAGTGTTCAGCCTCTCCTTTGTCCTGCACCCTAGCTCCTTCCAGCCTTGCAGCTTCGATCAGAGAATTGGCCAAGTTCTGCCTTGCTGCCTTGCCACAGTCTGACTCTGCAGTACTGCCTGGGTGTCCTTTGTCACCTGGGTGGACTTGATTGAATTACTGTAATGATTTCCTATTCAAAATCACTATCAGACTCACACAAGGCTTTCATGGATATCTGATTTAATAATGAATAGTATGCAGGATCACAAGCAAAGCTGAGAATAGTAAAAGTGCGGGATGTCTCCCAATAAAACCTCAAGCAACTCCCAGTCCTCCCCCAAAGTCAGCACAATTCCATGCCCACAGGTGCCCCTAACGGTTCCTGCCGGTCTGTGGGAAACATCCTTGACAGGGCGAGATAACCCAAACATGCATTCCTCATTCTTCACTCCTCACATCGCAGCCTGGTACAAGGAACATGAGAAGCCCCCTCCCGTGCAGCAACTCATGTCAGCCCCATGGCATGGGAACCCGCTATGATGTTTTCCAGGAACATTGGAACAGGAACCATGACAATTACATGCTCTAATCTATTGCAAGGACTTGCTATTGTAAATAGTTTATTCAATAAAGAATTTTATTAGTAACTCTGCCTGGCCATCTCATAGTCTGAACAGGACAGAAGGTTAGAGACTGGTTGATAGTTATCAAAGGCTGTTGGGTTCAAGGATGGCCTCTTGAGGAGGAGGCACACCACCAACACCTCTTTCAAGTCTGGGGGCACCACCCACTCCATCAAAGAGGCTGACACTGCAGCATAGACCCAACTGCAGGTCACCTTCCTGGCAGCTTTCATGACCCAGGAGTGCCCCAGTTCCAGTAAACAGGTGGCCAAGCTGAGAGCAGAAACAGCCCTGTCTACTTCTTCAGGAGTAACTGGCTCAAACTATCCCAGATCATGCTCCAGGCACCTCAGCCTGCCCTGCCCAGTCAGAGTCCAAGGCAGAGTGAATTTCTTCTTTCTGCATTTATACTCTTCCAGGAAGGGAAGATACCAGTGAGGTAAAGGAAAGGAAAGAAAGAAGTTACACATTAGCTGAAACTTTTCTACAAGCATTATGTATTGGGGACACTAATGAGAGGGAGTTCTGGGGTAATTCCAAGGCGGTGTGGGAATCTGGGTGTTGGAGAGGATGGTTAGCCAAGTAAGTGGTATGGTTTGGATAGCTGAATGAAAGGGAGAATTGGTAGAAAGGAGAATGTGGTAGTGGTGGCCTGAAATCAAAATGCATAAGGGAGTTTTCAAATGTAATAGATGGCATTCATGCAACTTTCCTACAACTACATTAACATTTCTGAGGCAAGTGTCCACACAGACACATGCATACACACTCTCCATTCCTGCAAATGAATTCCATGCAACTTCTGTAGTGAAGACTAGTGCGCCATGCACTTCTGTGACCCCCTATGGTTTGGCACCAAAGTATCTGCATGACTGTCTTCTCCAGCCAAATTCATCCCATCCATGAAAAATTAATTGAGTTTTACTACTTTCACAACGTTCACAGCCACTTTCTCAGTGGGGCCACCTGCAATTCTGGATCTGACATTCATTATACCCCCACCCCCACCCCATTGCTGAATGTTCCTCTTCCTCTTCCCACTTACTGCTGATCCACATCTTCTTGACTGATATAATAATATTGCTGTTATATGTTCCTCTCCTTATGTTAACCCTGATGCCATCTACAGTATCACCAAGTTCATTCGCTTGGATTTCTGAGCAGATATAGACACTTTTAACATATACATTGCAACTTCTCCATTCCTATTGATGTTGTTTCTTTGGAACAAACTGATATTTCAGTTATTATATTCCAATCATGGAACTCATTCCACCAGGTCTCCATTATACATATTAAACATATTTGCCTTTTTGTACTAAGAGCTCATGCTCATTTTGTTAATTTCCTATATTTCAAGCTATATTAGTGTATAGACTATGAAAGCCAGGAACTTTATGAACCAACATTCTTTTTTATTTTTCACAGAATTTGATCTCACCAACACTCTCAGTTCTTTCTACAGTATGCAAGTATTTATCTGAAGTCTTTACTTCAATATATTTTTATTTCCAGATCCCACAGGATCAATTTCAGGCTCTCCTGATCAAGCTCACTCTGCTTTTGCCAAATATTTTTACCAGCCTTTATGAGGTGCAATCTGTTCTGCACTATGGTCTGGTCCCAGAAACCAGATTTCTCCAGTTAACACCATTTGCACAGCTAGGCATTTATTTTCAACATTCTAATTTTCCTTTACAGTCTGTTCCTTGCTGTATATTTTTCTCCATATGGGTTAGCAAGAAGGAATTATTGTCAGTGGACTTGATAAGTCTTGAAAGCTGTTCTGGCACATCCCCGATTCTTGTTCCTGGCAGACTTACAAGGTGATGGGTCTGGTAGTGTACTTCATCTTTCTGTGCTTCAGAATCCATAATTATATCTTATAATTATATCTTATGTTCTACAGTGTCTTTTTCCTCCTGTCACCTGGCATTTGCTTTTGAGTGCCAATTCTGCAAAATATCTTCTGTAACTTTGTTTCTGGTTGTCAACTGTCCACCGAGCCTACTGCTTTCTTTAATTCTCTTTCTGATGGACAGTCAGCTCCTGTGGCCAGCTCCTCTTTATTTTGTTTAATAAATATTCTTCCTCTTTACAAGCTGAAGTATGGCCACCCATTGCTCCTGTCCTCATACTTTTTTTTTCAAGTACAACTTCAAGCATGCACTTGCTAAAACATATGTGCCAGATTACTTTCAGACAAGAATACAAACATGTCACAAATATTACAGGTGACACTATATATATAACACTCTTGTGATTTTAGTTTTTTTAAGAAAAATATTGTGATTTTAAGTTTTTCAGGAAAAATATTGTTGGGCTCTTGCAGAAACTGTTTAAGTAAATGCATAATCAATTATTTCACTGAAATCTGTTGCTTGTGCAATGAGATATTATTTTTTTCTTCCTTCTCCAGCAGGCTGGGGAAATAGATTTTGAGGGCACATAGGTGGCTGCAAGAGAATAGTTTCTGCCAGTGGTAACATACAACTGGATTTTATTATAAATTGGCTTTACGTTGGTTTATTATAAATATAGAGAAATCAGGCAAAATTATTGTAAATTGAGTAGACTTTAAAATGTAGAAATGATCATGGAATTTATCAAATACATTTCAGGGAATGCCAGCCTGGAAAAAAAACAGTCATAGTGATCTTTTTGTTGGTGTTAAATTAAATAATTTAATTTTACAGAAATTTTTAACAATGAAGAATAAGAACTATACAGATAGTACAATGTGGGCTCCATATATCAAGCTTATATATGTAGAAGTATAAAATTATATAAAACTATATACTTAACATGCTACACTTATGCATCATTTTATTTTGTTTGCACAGGAAAAATATAGAATCCAGTTATATAGAATCCCACATGGGAAAATAGATTTAATTTTCCTCTCCAATTTAGTTGCAAGAGTTAAATAGCACTTCTTAACAAGTTAATGTTTTGCTAGATTGATGTCAGTCCTTCGAGGCAAACCAGACCCGGATGCTGGAGTTATGAACATTAATACTACTTTATTATAAGGTTACAGTAACAAAATTTTGCAAGTCTGAATATGCTGCTCCTCTCCCTCCCTTTTTCATGAGAACTAGGGAGGGTCATGTCTGAGATGCTTACTCAAATTATATTTCTGCCCCAAACTCAGATTTCTTTTATCAAACTGCTGCCTTGGTTGCAGCTTTTCCTCCTGTTCCTCAAGGTTATTCCTACTTCCCATTATATCAAGAGATGTAGAAAAGGTTTAATATCTGGGGACAAAATGGTTGTGATCAGCCCAAGCTAAACATGTTATTAATTACCTGGGTACTACTGATGTGTCTCATTTTAAAAATTGTAATTGGACCTGAGGGGTGCCATGAACATAATTGGAACTGTGACATATGGAAAGCATGTGCAACTCTTTCCCCCATGCTTTGGTGCTAATGAAAATTAAAGGAAAACTTCCATTGGCACTAATGGCAGCTTTCCCCTTAGGGTGAAAACCAGCTGGAGATACTGCAGAAAGCACTTTTTCAGAGACTGAGGAAAGAGCAATACATGGTCCTTGATCTTACTTGAATTTTAAGATCCAAGCTGCCATTTGTTTTAAGTTCTGAATCTTGAAAACTAGGCAAATCAGTTTCAATTATATAATTAACATTCTGTTCAGACAGACAGACAGACAGACAGATAGATGATAGACAGAATGACTGACTTGCTCTTTTTGGCAGTTTTGTTCCACCATTGATGTTCTATTGTGCTTTATTTCTATGGATTTTTGGTGTGTGTTGCTTCAGAAAAACAATGACAAAACACAAAAGAAGATTCTATGCACAAGCCAAGACCTCTGTCTGAAAGAGCCTGCAAAAATTAAGAGAGGTTACTTAGCACACTGGAGCCACAGAGGACTAAGCTATAATATGGAAAAAATTCCCTTCATTTTTATAGTCTCTCAGAATCTGATAATTGCCAATTATTAATCTTTCATGTTAAATGAAACCAAACTTAGGTAAGAGCTGTAGAGAGTTGGAATGTGCATAATCATGCAACCAATTTGATCTGGAAATATGTCACGCAGATATGATACGTCTTGACAGAGGTACCTGCTATGTACAGTCTACCATTTCTTTGTATACCATCCTTTTTCCAAGGAGCTCACAGAGCTTCTTCAACTTGAACATTCTTAGATTTTATCTTTACTATGTTCCTGTGAGGGAAGTTAGGCTGACAGTGAGTTGGATGGTGTACATGTTGGAAGACAGGTTTCCCAGTGAACAACCCTATAAGGAAATACATTGACTGATTGATGGATGGATTGATTGACTGATTGATTTTGACACTGGAATTGGTGGGGAAAATGTCCCTTCCTTCGTGATCTTGAGACTCATTTCCCACCAATAACCACAGCACTTTGTTGGCTGATAGGAAAGAAGATATCCTGCACATCCAACCTACTATATTTTTATTGTAGCTGAAGGCCTCTATGGTCTGCAGGCTTTTGGTTGCCCATCCATGATCCAGTTTTTATCACAAACTAGTTGCCCTTTCTCACCATCTTCCTTCTAAAAAAAAAAAGAAAGAGAACCACCCCAGTGATTTTTCTCCATTCTATCTTTTTTGCATTAAGTACACTTGTGATTAAAAATGTTTAATTAATAGAATATAATGGTAGGAAACCTATAGATCTCCACATGTTGCTGCCTTATAGTTCTCAGTATTTCTCTCAATTGGCCAAGCTGTGAAGAACTGCTGAGAGTTGAGTTTCAGCAATATTGGAAAGGCCATAGATGTCAATATAATTCTAACCCTAATCTTAACTTTCATTAATATTAATTGGATAGCATAAATCTAATTATATTTATACTAACATATATACATAGACCTACTAATATGGTATGTTTATACCAGTCCCTCTGATGGGAGCTGACGTAAGATTTAGAACAGCAACTTTCTGTTTCTTAAGTCCTACTGAAGAACCTGTTAGGTATATTTTTGGAAAATACTTTCAGTGTCTTTTGGATGAGATGAGTAATGCACAATCTGTCTATTCCATTTGACCTGAAAAGAACCAAAAATGGCCAGACCATAATGGCAAATTGCAGAAGCAGAGATATGAGATGTCAACGTCTTATTTCAGGTATCATTTATCAATACATGAAGTCATTTCAATGGCATAGATAATGCAACTGATTTAGAAATAGATAGAAAATCTATTTCACTCATAGAAACACATGGATTTCAACCTACAGGAGAAGCAGCTGAGTCATAAAGTATATAACATCACCCTGCATCATAAAGAAAATTTTATAAAAAGACCCAATTTTGATTTCATTTTTCATTTGGATTTATATATGTTCTTATATTTCTGACTACCTCAGTCTTTTGGCAGTTTAGATAACATTAAATAAATACAATTTTCAATTATATGTTGCTTTTCCTTCTAAGGAGTCATTATTATGTGCATGGTTTTTTCATTACTTTTTATTCTTATAACCTTATAAGGTAGATGAGTCTGAAAGGCAATGACTGACCCAAGGTCACCTAAATGGATCATCGCATAAAATAGTTTCATAATGGACTTTTCAACTAAATTTGATTTAAGTTTAGGAAAACTAGGAACTATGAAACTCACTCTGAATATATCCAATCTATTTTTTAGATATATATTTATTTCTTCCAGTCATTCCTTGAGTTAAAAATAATGAAAAGAAAGCTGTGCTCTACTATCCGTGTATATTTCTGACATAGATATATGGACTGAATATATTAGGAATGAATATGCCTCATTCCAGGGGCACTTATATAGCTCTAGAAAGTCTTCCAAGCTTCCTCTTGTAATATTTTTATTATTGTAGTCATATAACTGCAGAAAAGCTTAAGTAAGAATGTGAATCTCCCCATAGAATACTTGCTACACAGGAAGTAGCAATGGAAGTGCATATTTCTGAGTTCTGACCCTAGGCCATCCTGGAGTTTTCAGGATTTCTAATTCCCAAGAGGCCCCTCCTTAAATATACAACAGAATGCAAAACATGTCTGAGATGATTTATATCTAGGCATAGCATTTCCTGAATAGCAATGGAATATCCCAATGTTTGGTGAAGTTTGGTTAATATTATATGTCATATTCTTTCACTGAAGAAAGTTTTCACTAGCTGGATTGAAAAGAAAGCCTACTCCTTGTCTTAGGTGTATTCATATTGGTGCTAAATTCAGTACACCTGTTTTTTGTGTTTTTTTTTGCCCATGGCTAATTCATAAACCTTGTCAATTTAATCCAAGAAACACTTATTATTAAGGAATAGGATATTTCACCTATTTTCATAACAGTTAGATTAAAGAAAGCTTTGTCAATTTGGATTTAAGTTTAAGCTGGTTCATAGAGTCCAAAATTTTGTAAGACAATTATTTCATTGTTTTAAAATTAAATTAATGATCTCATGGAGGCATTTATGAACTTCCACAGAAACATGAGTACAATCTGCCTTGGAGAAAGGGCTGAGCCAAGGTTAGGGTTGGAGAAAACAATGATGGGATGGAGAGTTAATTTTCACATGACCAGACCATAAAAGGTGGCCAAAGAGTATTTAGAAAGTTGCTAGATATATGTAACTTCTGAAACAGTGCACACAGACATGCCTAAAGTAGATATTGTTGACCATATGGATTACTTATGGATCAACTTGGTCAAACACAGAAAAGTAGGGGAAAGCCTGGGAAGTTTTTTATATGGGATGATGAACCACGTGGAGGAAGTGAATATTTTGCCTGTTTCCCCATTCTTTCCTCCAGGGGGATTCCACTGTCCTTTGTTTGCTGATGAAAACAAATGCATTTTCCACACTGATTTTAACAGTTTGATCTTGTAGATTCTGGAGATCATAAAAAGAACCTTGAAGATTGCAAGTAACCTGAAAGATAGCCTTCATTTAGTCTTCCACAATTTAAACCACAGAAATAAATCAATTCAGAGACATAGAAGATTGTGCAGAAAGCTGAACCCCAGATCTGCTGTACCCCAAACATTCAGATTTTGAAGCTGCTTTTTTCCAGTGTGTATTGCAGAGTGGAAGGACTGCCAATTTTTGAAAACTGAGTAGAAGAGGTGATACAGAGATGTAGCCAACAATTCCTTGAACACTAAACTCAATTATTCATCACTGATCATTATTGCAAATCTGAGCATTTCCTCAAGGACACTTTTCACAATTGCAGAAAGGAAGAGCACAGAGCTGCAATTAATGTTTGACTGCCAGACCTGCATTTTACCCCATGGTTTAATAGGAAAAAGTGGAATTGTGGCTCTCAACATTCTGCTCTATTAACTTTAGTCAATTGTTCTAAGGATTCAGGCATTTTATTTAAATTGCTATCTAAAATTGTGCTTTCAAAGTTCAGTTTTTAAAGTAGCAATTTAACTAAATCATACTGGCAAAGTCCATGGTTGGATGAAAATTCTAGGCAATTAAAAAGGTATTTCATTTTGCTTTGGGCAATATATAGAGTTTCAGTCTGGCTAGTAGCCCCATGTTGTTTCTTCACTAGTTGAAAGAGTTTTGCAAATTAAGCAGAGCTTGAATCCTGAAGGTAAAACATTGCTTCTTGGAAAACTGCTCTAAGTGTTTCATTGGAACTTCAATTTTACACTACGATAAACCTATAATAACAGTTTAGACAGCAAGCAAGAAAATCAGTCATAACAAACCCTGTACAACTTCTTCCTATGAAAGGCAAATCTAATAAAAATGACAAGACACAAAATTACTACTGTGAATAAGGTATAACTTTAATCCTGATGTACTGATGGATAACTAATCAGTACATATGGAAGGCCAGCTTTCAGTTCTAGAATTGTGCCATTGCTATGTTGTCTGTTGAATCTTTGACAAACTGATTGAAGCACACGGCCTTTTTAATACCAACACCTTAATTGTCACATTCTATCTTGAGAAAAATGAAATTAGCTATTGTAGTATAGATTGTTCTATATTATTGAGATTTTAAAATAATTATTTGGACTCTTACTGTAATTATTAGTACAATTATTGTACTCTCTTTTTTGTGGGTTCCTTTTATAATGATTTGTTTTATTTGTTTTATTAATTTAATATTTTTAATATTTTATATTATTTAATATTTTTTGCAAGTGCCCAGTATTTTAGAACAAACAAATAATCCCTCTTTGAAAAAAATATACTAAATTCTTTGTGTTTTCCTTAGGTTCAGCCAAAGGAAGTGGAGGAGGGACAAGAAAAGTTTTGAATCTGGATTGTGTTATGCTCCCAACCTTAAACTCAGAGGAGGATGAACCAGCTGAATCTAGGCAACCTATACCTCTAATCAAGGTACTGGACTCAGAATCTGATATGAAACTTAATTGTAGTGGAGTTACATTACACATTTGCCTAATGACTCAGAAAGCACATCAGTCAGTAGACCACAGAAAAGGGAAGACATGGCATCTTCAGGGAGGTCAATGGCCCATTCAGGATTTACAGTCCAAGAGAAATAGAATTTAGCAGGTTGGGCTGAGTGGAAGCACTCATAGGCTGGTTTACCACTCGCCTTTCTTGGGCAGGTTGAATACTTGGGGCTTTCTCTGGAGGCATGTTGCCTTGGGGTTATCTGCTGGTTGCTCAGAAAATATATTCTTAAAGAGAGTGTTAATTTGCCAAGCTTGGCTACAAGCCCTATCCATTTAAGAGGGCTTCTTCCATTGTTTTTACTATAGATCTTTTTAGAAGATATCAAATGGTCAGTTTTATCATATGTACTACAGTATGTGTGGATGGCTACAAAGTGAAATCTCCTGAATGGGTGTACCATTTATAACAATCAGAACAGATTTCATTGCAATTGCAATGTCAAGCTGTTTAATCTGGGATCAGGTTGTTTAAAAGATGATATTTCGCATGGGAGTCCACCTTTTTAAAAAAAATCCTGAGAAATCCGCTTTCCCTTTGTCACCATCAGTCAGATATTTTTTGAGGACTTGTAGGCATTCTCAGTAGCTGCATCCTGGCTCTAGAACCTCTTGCTAAGAAAGTTAAGGTAGTTCCATCTCTGATATCTTGGCAAATATGTGACTGAGTTTATTTTTGATGAAATCAGTTTGACTGATGGGTGAAGTTAGTTTTTTTAGTTGGTGTCACTTACAATTACTTGCTGTTAAAATTGGTTTAATTTTATTAAACATTTATACATGTTTAATTATAATTTTATGTTTTATTTTGTATTTTATTCTTATCTATTTAGAACACTGTGAAATACGAGTTTTATAAAATAAATGAATAAATATAATGTGTCACTGAACTCAAGAATTAGTTATGAAACCTTGTGGAGAAACTAAATAACTTTCTTTAAAAAAAAGATTATGAGATCTTTATCATATGGCTCAGCTTGTTTTGAACTCTATTATCTCCAATTCATTGCCTTATCCAAACTCAAAATCAACAGGAACAAAGGAGAAAGGTTGATGCTGGCTAGGGAATTCTGGGAGTTGGAATCCATACATCTTAAAGGTGCCAAGTTTCAAATACACTGCTCTACTACATCTGAAGGCAGCAGACCAAGAGCAGAAGATGCAAGAGAAGTTCTATGCTACAAATATTCTCTTCCCTATTTTTGCTGTCATCTAAGGCAGCTGCCGAATTATGCCTAATATTAAGGGCAGTGCCATTATCTGTTGGTAAGATTTCAGACTACATTTTAATATATTTTAATTCTTTTTTAAAAAAAAATCAAGAGCTAAGGAAGACATTAATATTTGCATTTATAGCACTTTCCTACATGTCTTTCCTCAGTGGCTTGGAATTTATGTATGTCAGCCGTTTGTCAGTTTTCAGGTTAATGCTAATTACCATGTTGTTTTGCACCATCATTTCAGAAGCTGACTTCCAATGATTAGTTATCTCCCTTTGTATGTTGCATAATTATAAATTATATAATTATATTTGTATAATATAATACACAACACAAAGGGGGATAACTAACTTTATACCAATTATATAATTATGACCATTATAATTTAGCAGCAATTGTTGAAAGGGCTCTGTGTACCAAGTATAACGGTTTGGGTGAGGCATGTGCAGTCTCAGGGTAACAAGTTATGCAACATGATAGAAACTGTGCCCAAAGCAACTTACAACATTGGAGGGATTGCCGTAATCAAAAGTAACATTTCAAAAGGACTATTAAGTTCAAAACACAATTTTATTAATTGTAGATTAATATTATTATATATTTTTATCCATAAATACTTACCAAATTTTCTTCACAAGCTACCCGTAACATAAGTGATTAATATATTTTATATATAAAATCATTCTTTAGTGAGAAAAGAAAAAAGAAACCACTAAATGTTTTGGCAATTTCGTGAGAACTTTCTGAATAAATGGAAAATTGCCTGAAGTGCCCAGTAATGTCTCTACTCATCAAACTTCAGGGTGTTAGGAAAGAAAATAAAAGGATAGAAAAGTACACAGCAAAAGGAGAATAAGAGGTCTTTCTGAAAATCATCCATATTTTATCAATATAATTTTTACTAGATGTCAAAATAACATGATGCATGGGTATCAGTGACTTCATTTAATAATGGAGAATAACTTATATTTCATTCAAATGGTCTATTTTTCTAGGGTCTGCCTAAAGGATATGGTAATATAGAACTATCTGTCTAAAATGTACTTGTAAATTCCTTTCATGTTAATGTCAGAAAGCTCATGGTGAACTCCTATAGGAACTGCACTAATTTGCAGTCAGAAAGAGAACATTTTAACTGTGATGATCCCCTCCTGGAAAAGGGAAATTAGATATGACTGACTTGAGTTTTTAAAGAGCAATAGCTTTATTTATGGGAACTACAGCAGCCAGCTAGCATAAGATGGGATCTACAGAGACTTTCAGAGCCTCTACCTTCAAGGACCAAAGAAAATGTGCCTCTTGTAGGTCTCATAATTTTGTATGGGTTAATCAGCCAAATCTTAAATGAAAAAAAAAAAACTGTTGCCAGTTTTTTTTAAATTTAAAATTTGCTTAAGATCTGCTCTACCCTTATAACAATCGCCTTTAGCTTAAAAAGGGTGACTGATGATGCTTACTAAATGGTTAATTTATAACAGTCTTTTCTAGTATTTACCCCCATATGCTGATATTCAGTGTTCAGTTGCTTCTGACACTTCATGAACCAAGGGACATCCTTGTGACTGCACCATCTGTCAGTAAAACTGTCTGGGTTTTTTTTTTCCAGTTCTTGTAAGTTCATATTTGTGTTGTCAGTGATAGTATCTAGTAATCTTGTTTTTTGTCAAGCTTTTTTGGCTGCATTTGTATTTACCAGGCTTCAGGATTTTCTCTACTTAGCCTTGTCTTTGCATTATGTGTCCAAAATAGTTAAGTGTTGGCTGGTGTTCCAAGTAAATAGTCTAGTTACTTTATGTACCGTAGTACTGAATTATTTGTTTTTGAAGTCAAAGGTATGGTCAACAATTACTTCTTCCTAGGACATTATTATTATTTTAACACATGCCCAGTTTATCAACATAATGACAAGATTAATCAATATTATTCCCTGTGGTTATAGTTTATTGCTGTGTTTAAAAACTGAGCTGTTTTCTGTATGAAGGGTAATATGGTTAATCCTTTGTTTCTTTTCCTTTTTTTGTTTTTCCTTTTTTGTATCCTTTGTTTCTTTTTTTAATTTATATTTATTAAAGTGCATAAAAAGAATGAAAAAAATAAAGAGGATGAAATGGTATCATTTCAAAATGAAATGAAGAAATGGTGGGAGGAGAAATAAAATTTGTCTAAGGCTGCTTGCACATTATATTTATTAACATTTGTTTGTTCATGCTATTGTTACAGAAGCTATAAGATAGGGCTATATTGTTTCTTCCATTAATGAAATGCTCATTTAAGAAGGTAAGCTGTACTGTAGTCCTTCATCTGACTAAATGTTATTAAAGCTGTGTTCTGATATGAACTTATTTGGTAAGAAGTCCTGAACTCTGCACAGAGTAATACATATTTTAATTGCATAAAATTGGATGAATTATTTGCTTTGCTCTTGGACAAGTAGCAATAATGGCAAGCTATTATCACAGCAAGTTGCTAAGTTCAACAGATGCAGTTGTATTTATTTGATCATTACGTTTGAAATGATAAATCCAGTCTTTTGAACTATACCAACGTAAAGCATGAATGAATAGGAATGTAAACATTATTTTTCTTATAGCTACTAGGAACTTTCGTGTCATTTAAAAAGTAGTACTTAGAATATTTATTGTACTCTAGAATGTTCAAACTGTTTCCATGTTTTGTCTCAGGGTAATTCAGAAATAAAGGCGGAATGCTCTCTATTTTAATTTGGCTAAATGCCAGATCTTCAAGCTGATTTTAGAAAAGGCCAAGGAATATGAGACATTATTGCTGATGAATGCTGGATAATTGAGGAAGCCAAAGAATACCATAAAGAACTCAACATGAACTTCAATAGAAAAAGTTTTGATTGTGTCTACCATGTCAAGCTGTGGAATATCGTTAGGAAAATGGGAATCCCAGAAAATGTCATTGTCCTCATGCAAAACCATACACAGGACAGGAAGCCACAATTCAGAGGGAACATGTTAAAACAGATTGGGTCCATGTCAGTAAAGGAGTGAGGCAAGGCCATATACTCTCCCCTTACTTATTTAACCTATATGCTGAATATATATTGAGGAGGCTGAATTGGAAGAATATGAGCATGGCTTTAAAACTGGAGGAAGAAACATTAATAATCCATGCTGTATTAATGACACTACTCTGATAACTGAAAATGCAAATGATTTGCAAGCCGTAGTAATGAAAGTAAGGAATACAGTGAAAAAGTGGGGTCACAAGAAAATATAATGAAGACCAAACTAAGGACAAGAGGTACAGTACAAAACCAGCCTTAGAAATGACAGTGAAGACACTGAAGAGGTGAACAGCTTCTGCGTTTTAGGGTCAAAATTCAAAAGTAAAAGATCCAGAAGTCAAGACATCTGCTAAAGAGTAGCACTTGGTAGGGTAGCAATGAAGGCTTTGGAAAAGTTATTTGTATCTTATGGCATGTCTATGTCATGAGTACTGATAGTGAGTCGGAGGGGGCCCCTATCCAGGGGGAAAAATGCATGCGTAGTTTAGAGGCTTTGAACTTTCCTTCGAAGAAACTCAGAGCAGACCCACCTTGAGTTTTGGGTTTATCTGTGAGGGTTTCCCATGGCCTTTCAGTTTGGCAGGATTTTCTGTCTAGTAGAGTAGGACAATAAACACTAGAGACTCAAGCTACTGTCTCAGCGTGGTTCTTCACTCTAAGATAGGACAGTCTATACCAACAAAGATCAGAATGGTGCAGAGAACTGTTTTCCCTGTGACGCTCTATGGAAGTTGGACTTTGAGGAAAGTTAGATACTTAGAAAGAGAATTGACACTTTTTAACTTTAGTATTGTAGAAGACTCCTAAGAATACCATGGACAGCCAGGAAAACTGTTTTTTGGATTGTGAGCTGCCCAAGTTTGGTTCAAGATAGGTGGCTATATGAATGTTTTTAATAAATAAAATAATAACAAAACAAAACAAAACATAAAATAAAATAAAATAAAATAAAATAAAATAAATAAAATGGATCATGGAAGCAATCCAGAATTCTCACTCAAGGCATAAATGACTAGGCTCACATTATGCTCTCTATGCATAGAGTCTATAAATCTGGGAAAGGTAAAAGGAAAGAAAAGAAGAGGATGACCAACAGCAAGATGGATGGATTCAATTAAAGTGGTGATAAGTGCACTGTTGGAAGTAGCGATAGGTCATCCTGGAAAAAGTGTATCTACGTAGTCGCTAACAGTTGACACTGACTTGATGTCACATAATCAATCAATGAGCCAGTAAATTCTTTTTCATAGTGACTGGTCAGTTTGTCCAGTGCAGGCATAAAGGAGCATTACTGATACTTGACAACTTGTGTCATAATGACAAATGAGTGGTGGAATGAACACGTAATATTGTGATGACATTAATAAGCTTGAGTTTTAATAACTTTGCCAGAATAAATATGGCTATGGATATTGGCAGCTACTTTCTTGTTTTGATATGTTTGGAGGTTCATCTACGTTAAAAGGAACTAGAAGAGCATCCTGACATAGGGCCTATCCACACTGCCAGATAGGTCTGCTGATAGCATGTTTTTGAAGGGCAGGAATGGGCGGTATCACCCTGCATGCACCACCAATGTTTTCCGGTTCCGCTTCTAAAGTAATGTTTTCCTGCTTCTGTCAGCAAAAGTCTTGCTTTCTGATTTGACTGCTGCATGTGGGGGTTTTTTTCTAGGCCAACCCCTGCATTCTGAACAGCTACAGTATTTCACAGAGGCAGGCATGCCCTTATCCCCTGTTCAGATCCCAGCAGGAATGCTTTTTTTTTTTAACCTACTGTTTTTCATTTTGCTGAGCTATCTACTTTTTTTTGCTGATCTGTCTGTTTTTTTAACAGTCCACCAGTGCATCATTTCATCATTACTCCAGTTATTTGGAAAATAGGATGGACTTATTAAAACACACATACGTACCCACACACATATATACTGTATGTATGTATGTATGTATGTATATATACACACACAAATACACACGCACACACACACACATACATACCCACACATACATTCACAGACACACAAACCGTTATACTAGTAAGGAAGACCGGGGCTGTCATGCAGGAAAAGCAGGGAAAATGGAAGAAAATAATTTTTATTTTAACACTGGTTGTTGTGCCTGCCTGTATGCTTAACTTTTTCCACTGGAAGGATGTGGCCACCTGTGGTCTGGACTGAATACCATGCAAGCTGTTGCCAACGCATCTCAGTCTGGACAGGATTTTTTTTAAAATGGCTTAGAGTCACAAAGCCTCGTGTGGCACAGACTGGTAGGCGGCAGTAATCAAAAGAGAACAAAACAAAATAACAGGGAACTGAATAACTTCCCTTCATCTTATATTATGTCATTTATCCTATCTTAGAGTGATGCTTTTTTATGCTGAATGTAAATCGATCTCCTTCTCCTTCTCATGATCATGCCTGCCATATGATAGAAGGCATAGCAATACTGATAGATTTAGAACTACTTTGCAGGAACATTCTTCATTAATGAGAAACTTACAATATCCTATCTCAACTTTGACTTGATAAATATTATCAAAAGCATCTATGATATCCCGATAAGAATTGTTCTTGCTATAAAAGAACTGTTTTGTAATATCATTCTAAGTATGTCATTACAATGGCTACACATACTGAAAGACCCTTTCTCTGCTGTTTCTAGAGTAGACAAGCATGCTGATGATTAATGTATTGTTAGGTCAATAGGACAGGCCTATCAAGTTGACCAAAAAAGGGGCCCTGAAACTCTCTGTGTGGCAGTATGATGCTATGAGACAGTCTTCCCTCACCTAGTGCCCTGAAAGGACTACAGTTCCCATCATACTTCACAGTGTTGAGTTGAAGTCCAACACATCTGGAGGGTACCAGATTGGAAAACCTGGTTGCAGGCTATGCCTCCTCCAGTTTTGTTTTTGTTTTTAACTTAACACCATTTAAGTTTTCTCTTGTATGCACAGAAGATTCTAAACTATTTTACAGAAGCTATAAAATAGCTATGTAACTATAACACGCTCTTTAAATTTTTAAAGAGCCATTTGGCTGACAGCTATGGCTTATAATTAAAATAATATAGTCTCTTATGACAGTGGTGGTTTTTATACCCCTTTCCCTGTTAAGAAGGTGGTTGTTTTAAATTGTCCGCTTTATGTTTTGGGAATATTATTTTTAAAGAAACCAGGATTTTCATACTGCCTGCAATCAATATAAAGCATGGAATGCATGAGAGAAAGGAGACACTAAACAGAGGATGTTTTCTTCTCCAAACCAAGGCAAAATAATCATTAATCTTTCACTTGCTATCCTAGTTTGAAACCTAGACAGCATTGTTCCAAAAGAATATAATATATTGAAAGTGAAGACTAGTCTGCATTGTCTCTATTATGTCTCTAGATACTTCAAAAATGATTTGGAAGAGGTACTTCAAACATGTAAGACTGCAAGTGCAGAATCTCCTGAAAGCAACCAGATTCTGAAAAAAGTTTCAGGAAGTCCTTGACTTATGACAACTCATTCAGCGATTGCTCAAGGTTATGACAGCACTGAATGAAGAGGACTTACTACAGGTCCTTGGAGTTCTGGCTGTCACAGTGTCCCCAGGGTCATGTGATTGTGATCTGGTGCTCAGCACCTGGCTCATGATTGCGATGTCGCAGCAAGCCATGATTCCCAGCATTCCCTGCTGGCTTCCCACAAGCAAAGTAGCCCTAAGCAAACTTGCTATAAGAAACTAGAGCTGGCAAACAAAATAAATGTTCCTGTCCAGCGTTCTTGTTGGGATAATCAGCATTAGAAATCTCCAAACAACAGCTTAATATGCTTTTCCATTTTCTTATCCCACAGTGGGAGTACAGACAAGGGAGCTCTGCAGATGTGAGGGAAGTCAGCTCATTTGGAGATGAAACTCCAAAACCAAATTCAGAAAAAGGCAGTGCAAACCATTTCTGTATTGTTGCCTGGAAAACTGTATGGACATGGCTGAAACATTTAGACAAAGGTTTTCACTAAACGATCAGGAAGAACTTGGATGCAGAACCTGGAGAAGGATATCAAACTTTCTTAAGTAGGTTTGGAACTTAAAACAAAGGACAAAGCTTCAAAAAAAATGTCACTGATGGCACTAGTACTGAAAGAGTTCTTCATTTTATAAGACACATAGAACCAGAACATAGAATATGAGTAGCATGAATCCATGTGGAAAAAGACAGTAGCAGTTAAAATCTCATCCTTGGGCCTCTCTCCAGGTCTTCTACTCAGTATGGGTTATAACTAGGCCAAAACACTTATCAGTGTGTAACAGATATAGAGTGCTAGTCTGACCTAGCCAGAGCCGCAAACTTCCTTGCCAGCCAATCTAACAGATACTCCGTCTCCTCCATGGCATATCTAACTAAGCTGGAAATCCCTAAACATTATGTCATGCTCCTCCTTCAGTTGTCCTTGAAGGCTGAAGCAGGAAGACTCCCTACCTGGAACAGCAACACTTTTGTGACTCAAGACATATAGAATCAACAGAGCATGTGCTTCTCAACTGCTTGTACCTCAGAGACATTTGCAGTAATCTCATCCTACCATTAACATATAAATATCAAGAGCACTATAGGTAAAGGAAGAAGAACTTATGAGTATACTGTGTTAGTTGCCTCTCTGTTGTACAGTCCTCTAAACTGTTAATCCGTCCTGAAGTCAAACTGTCACTAGCAGTCAGTTCAGCTTTTGTTCATGAGTCCCCTCTTATCTTTCATTTCTGCGGTCAAATGCCCTGGCTCCTGCATCTTCATAAAAGTTCAGCAGGCAAACATATTCTGATCCTGCCATCTCGGTATATCATTAAAAGGTTCAGTACTATTGATGCTAAAAATATACAGTACTTTCATTGACTATTGAGAGATCCATGCAGTAAGCTCAGAAAACAAATACATTTTATAATTAGGACTATCCAATAGAAGAGAATATATGTAGCTCAGGGTTGAACTCTGGAGTCCTTAGTGCTCTCTGAGTTTGGTTGTTTGCTTGCAGATGTGTCATTACACAACTAGGTAACACATGTGGGTGAGTGTGGGGTTTGCTCCCTGTTTACTGTATATGCAGTAGCTTTCCCTGCCAGTTTTGGTGGGGGTGTGGTTTTCTCCTTGATTAGAGTATCGTTTTCTGCTTGATTGTTTGCCTGGCATTAATCCCTGCTTATCTGCATGTTGGCTGCTGGAGGGGATGTGTTCTGGTCCTTTCATTTTCTTCTTAGCTTTTTTATTGTATCTTTTGAATGGTGTGTAAATATGGTTTATTTCAGTGTGTCTATTGATGGCTGATTTGTCTGAATGTCAAGCTTTCAGGAATTCCCTAGCATTTTTGGATTTTGGTCTAGGATGCTCACCGTTTCTCAGTTGAAACTGTGGTTGAGTCTGTCCATGTGTTGTGAGATTAAGGAGTTTTCATCGTGTCTTCTGACTGTGAGTTGGTGTTTGTGGATGTGCTCTGCTAGTCTTCTGCCTGTCTGTCCTACATA
This sequence comes from Candoia aspera, assembly GCF_035149785.1. Taxonomy (NCBI): domain Eukaryota; kingdom Metazoa; phylum Chordata; class Lepidosauria; order Squamata; family Candoiidae; genus Candoia; species Candoia aspera. The sequence goes on from NC_086159.1 coordinate 48,193,274, forward strand.
GTGGCTGTTACATTCTTTGCACTGTATGTTGTAAATAACTCCTGTTTTTTCTTCTTGGGCTACTGGGTCTTTTGGTTTACTTAAGATGTTTTGGAGGGCTTTAGTTGGTTTGTGTGCTATGGTGATGCCGTGTGGTTGTAAGAGTCTGTTGGTTGTTTCTGAGATGTTTTTGATATATGGTAGTGTTATCCTTTTCATAGCTTGTGTTGTGCTATAGTGGGTTGAATGGTCAGGCACTTTTTGATAAAGTTGCGTGGGTATCCATAAATAGCTTGTCATGGGAACCAGAATTATTTTGCCTATCTTGGCTCATAACAAAGATAAGTGACTTTATGATTTTAGAAACTGGACACTAGAGGGGACTAAAGATTCTAAGTAGAGGGGAAAAATACAAGCCTGCTTTTGGTGTCAGTTAACTTGGACTTACAAAATGACACAAAATGTCATAACATTGGAAATATTACAGGAGATCTTTGAAGAATGAAGCCAGAAATTAGCAGCTACAATATCAACAATGTCAGTATTGATGTCTGATTCTATCGATAGATTATGTCCAAAAGATGTTAATGAGAGAATGACAGATGTGGAGCAAATTTTGTCTGACAAGATAAAGTACTGAAAATGAAACTACAAATGAATGGCTAAGAGAATGATTTGGAAAAGGATGCTTTATTGTATATACAAAAGAAACTGGCTGAAGTTTTAAAAATTACAGGGGAAATACAAATGACAAAGCAAGAGAATGATCTGGAAAATGTTTTCTTATTGGATCTACAAAAAAAGCTTCTTAAACTCTTGAAGAAGTCTGTGCGATGGGATAAAGAAGAATTGAAGAGAAATCAAATCCTACAACAATATTTGAATGAACTAAAGATTAAGACTGTTAGAAGTAAAAGGAAGGAATATAAAGTTGGCTTATTTGATCAAGGTTAAAATAAGACATTTATTTGCAAAGTTCTGGTAACCCTTCATGGACTTTTTGCTGACACCAGGATTGAAAAGTTGATGGATATGCTTATAGATAAGGGATTGGGTATGGGATGAAGAGATATCTGTTTGTAACCTTATAGGGGGTGAAGAGTTACTAAATTTATCTATACTTGTTGTAATGAAGGTTGGAGGCCACTTCTTTATGCATTTCTTTTCTTTTTATCATATTTTCTTTTCTCTTTTCTCTTTTTTCTTGCACTTTTTATTATTTCTTACTATTTTTTCTTTAAGTTTAGTTTGTATTAGTTTTTACTATTGTAATCAAAAGCCTTAAGAAAATTACTTACAGACAAGCATACCTTTTTCCTCCAATAAATGGATTATGGGATCAGCATGTCAGGACAGTTTCCTTAAAGATACAAGGCATAACTGTTCATCAACAGAAAGCCATCGTGTTTGAGTTCCTCTATAAGTACAGGAGGCTGTTCACTAAATTAAGCCTGATGGGCAGTTTGTGTGATTGCAGATATGGAGCTCTTAATCAGTTATATTGCTGACAGGCTAAATATACTTGGGCTGGAAAAAAATGATGTGATTGATCCTTTCAAAAAGCCTTTTTACTCCTGCCAGTAAAGCCAGGAGCAATAAACTAAGTTATAACTTATTAATCAACAGTCTTTTGTTTCTCTCCATATGACTAACTGTGGTTTGATTAAAAAATAAATATAAATCACATTATTCTTTCTAAATGGATTGAGCTTGATATATATCAACATAGTTTCTGGATTTCCTTAGGTGATTATCTGTAACAGCATAAACTCTACAACTCTTTTGTATATAGAGAGTCATCATGCTAACACAGAGCTGGTTTTTTCTTTTGGCAAGAGTCTACTGTAAGGATGCCACTTTGGGTGACATATTATGTGAAGACTTGGCTCTCTTAAGAAGTCTATAATGCTAGGAGAAGTGGGAAAAAGAAGAGGATGGCCATCAGCAAGGCGATGGAAGCACCTTTGGCAAACCTGAATGGCCAGGTTGGAGACAGATCATCCAGGAAGATCAGTGTAATTACTAAGAGTCAACACCAAGTTGATGGCACATAATCAATCCAGGATACCACTCATAAAAATATTTATGGTGTGGTTGTATAACTACTTGATTTGTCTCTTTGACTGATGAGCAATGCTTCCAGTTGATGGCTGGTGTTACAGAGGCAAAGCCAGTGCTATCATTAGGCAATAGGAGACAGTAGCTGTGAGGTGACAGCAAGGAGTTTATTTATTTATTTATCAAATTTGTCACCACCCATCTCCTCCCACTGGAAGCACTCTGGGTGGTTTACAACAAAATCCTCAATAGAACAATAAATATATAAAACACATTATAACATTACATATTATTAATAATATAAATAAAAATAAAGTCCATATGGCTATATCTCATTCAGTCTTCACGTGGAAGGGGTACTTCAAGGCACTAGCCAACCCCAGGCATGACTCCTCTCCTCCCTGCCCCAGGCCAGCTGGCAGAGCCAGGTCTTCAAGTTTCTCCGAAAGGCCAGGAGCAATGGGACTAGCCTCACCTCCGGCGGCAAGATGTTCCACAGGGTGGGAGCTACTGCAGAGAAGGCCCGCCTCCTGGACCCCGCCAGATGGAATTCTCTTACCGGGGGGGTCCTCGCATGCCCTCTCTGCCAGATCGGGTGGGGTGGGTAGATGTAATGGGGAAGAGGCAGTCCATCAGGTAACCTGGCCCCATGCCATGTAGGGCTTCAAAGGTGATAACCAACACCTTGAATTGGATCCAGAAGCAAACTGCAGCTTGTGTAGCAAAGGTGTTATATGCGCCCTTCTAGGGGTGCCACAAATAGCCCACGCGGCTGCATTTTGGACCAGCTGAAGCTTCCAGATACTCTTCAAGGGTAGCCCCATGTAGAGCGCATTGCAGTAGTCAATATGGGAGATAACAAGGGCATGAGTGACCGTTCGAAGGGCCTGCCGATCCAGGAAGGGGCATAACTGGTGCACAACATGAAGCTGCACAAAGGCCCTCCTGGCCATGGCTGCCACCTGCTCTTTGAGCAGGAGTCATGAGTCCAAGAGGACCTCCAAGTTACACACTGGGTCTGTCTGGGGCAGTGCAGCCCCATCCAGAATCAAAGATGACAAAGTCCCGGATATGGAAGAGCCCTTAACCCACAGCCACTCCGTCTTACCAGGGTTCAGCTGAAGCCTGTTGTTACCCATCCAGGCCCCCACAGCCTCCAGGCACCTGGAGAGGGCAGTCACAGCATCACTTACTTCACCTGGGATGGAGATATACAGTTGAGTATCATCAGCATACTGATGATATCTCATCCCATGGTTAGAGAAGAAAGTTTCATGTGTCCTAACTTAGGCCATTTTTGCACTGCTACTGCATACCGCAATACTTCAAAAGCAGTTTAGAGATTATCTATGATCACCGCTGTTTAATCAGCCTCACAATCCTGAGAACAAAAATAAAAGAAAATTTATGGGAATCCAGGAGAAACCAAAAATATTCCCCTATCGCACCCCACTTTAAAAAAAAATAAAATTAATTGCTTTCACCTCCTTTACACCCTTATCCTTACCTCATGTTGTATACATTTTTATGATAGTATGTAAAAAAAAAAGTCCATGGCATTGCAGTGAAAAGAGAAAAAGCTACTTTTCTCCTTGAAAAACATGCTAGAGTGGCAAACTGAGTCAAGAGTTTCTGAAAACGGGAAAATGCTGCCACTAATTTCCCAGAACCACAGTATTTCAAAGAGCAGACTATTTGTATTGCAGTTCTAAATACATCATGGCTGAGCCAGTCACATAGAAATATAGAAAAAAGAAATAATATATTTATAACTTAATTTTAAAAAAATAAAAAAGTAACTCAGAAGACAAAACTTCCTCTCTCTCTTCTTTTTTCTTTTTTTCAGGTGATATTTTGTGGTATCTCATGAAAGGCATAAATTCTCTGAATCTGATTTAGAGCAAGAATCCATCATTCTGATGTATGAAAATCTGAGTAAAAGCAAAGAAGCCATTTATATAAAAGACTGTGGCAGCATAAAAATTATTTTGTACAGTATTGTTGCCTCATTAGTAGTTGTTCTACTCTGTTTTTATTGCTGTAAGAAAAAAATGATTGCTTTGGGGACTAGATTTAACAATTCTGAGAGATAAAAAGAAATGATTTAATCACATCTTATTATGAAATGACAAAAATCAGCAGAGTATCTACAGTATAAGTCTGTCTTTAGAATGAACTCATTTTGTATTTGGGGCCCAAGAGAATACCACATACTTTCATCCTAGAATATATAGTATAGGAACCTATTGAAAATAAAATAAAATAATTTTCAGGATGCTTTTAAATTAGGAGTCTACTGCTGTTGAAGAATTGCTGTCCCTCAGTTAGCAGGACACGGAATTAAGAGACAGAGGTCTTCCAGCTAACTGGCCTTTTTGTCTCCCGTTTTTGTGAATGCAGTTTAAAATTCATCCCAAACTGATGTGGGCTGTTTTTTTTACTATTTGCACAACTTTGTCTATAGGACTGAGGGTTCAGAGGTCACCCAAAATCAAAAGTTAATCAGTGTTTGCCTTTTTTTGGCTAGTCACTAGGCACAGACAACTTCACCACTACACCACCACCATATCTTATTGAGCTTTAACAACAACTCTGGGCAGCCTGCATGACGTTGAAGAACAATTGAAGTACTGCTGATCATTCAGGAGCCTGGTGTTCAGTGAGAACATGCAGGATTAATGAAGCTGTTTGTGCAGCCAATACATGAGTAGTCTGATTTAAAGAAAGTGATTTAAAGAAACTTACAAACCCACAAAAGAAACCACACTTTCTTTTGTGGGTTTGTAAGTCAATCCTCTACTAATTGGGGGGTGTTTACTCATGCCTTGTTATCCCAGGGACAGTTTGGTCTAGTGGTTAATGTTCTGGGCTAGAAACCAGGAGTCTGTGAGTTCTAGTCCCGACTTAGGCACGAAAGCTGGCTGGGTGACCCTGGGTCAATCACTTCCTCTCAGCCCAACTTGGTGCAATGTAGACTAGCCTCCTCGTGGTGCACCCCGGTTAACGTGACTTGTCACGGCTAAATAGTCTGCACATCTGGCTGCTGGACCTCACAAGTATTTCCCAGCAAGAAAAAGCAGCATGAACACCAAACTGCTATGCCATACAATTAAAAAAAAAAAGATCCCAGGGACAGAGCTATTCCTGCACATTTCTATTGCCTGTTTCATGCACTCAGTAACCCATGCCTGAACAGAACTACAGAGCTATGTGAGCATCTGGCACTGCATGCATTTGTTTTGTGTTCACTAGAGAATATAGTAGATGCCTGTGTCAAATGTCACAAATGCTATTGTGTAAATCATGTAATGATTTAATGATAAGCTGAGAGTGGTTATAATGCATGGACTGTAACATGAGTTGTCATTGATAACAGGCATTAGCATACAGCATGTTTCTGCACAAAGTTATAAAAGAACAGGTGGTACACCTCTTTTATGACATTGCCAAACACTTTATAATATAATATCTTCTAAAAGGCATTCCAAGGAACAGTAAGAGTACTGCTGAGTGCCTATCATACAATAAAGCCACATTGTGATCCAGTATCAATTTAGAAATACAATTCAAGATTATCTCAACTGAACTGAAAACGCACTACTGTAGTCAACATTTTTTCTTGCATTAGTGAAATTGTAGGAACCAGCCTCTTAGGCAGCTATAAAGACTTCCGTACTTCTTCTTTGAGACTCCCTGTGACTGGTTTTAATTCTATGAAATATTCCAGTGATATTGCATTGTTCTGATTACTTCTGCATATTCAAAGAAACCAAATTACTTTTTTGATTCTGGGCTTCATTGGCTGTTCTAATTTGCCTGATATGGTTTCTTCTAACTTTCACTTTTTAAGGAAGGCCCTTTGCTTAGGAAAGATTTGCTCTCCGAAAAGATGGTTTGTCCAAGGCCATTCATGGGTCATGCTTAACTGAATCAGTGTAAAACTCAGCAGCTGCACTCATGCAACATGCTAAGCTCGTTTATTGTTAATCTAAGCTGTTAGTGGCTTAACATATTGCTCCATTCGTATCATTTGCTTAGTTTATGCTTCAATGTCTTTTGTGAACCTAGGGCAATGAATACATTCATGATGCAAATGAAGTGTATTATGTAAACCTAGCCAGTGAATTCCTTACAGAGCATAAATCTGATCTAGGTTTTCTTTCCCCTCCAGCTTATATTCAGAGAGAAAATATTGGCATATTTAAAAGTCCCCATACATTCTACTATTAACTTAAATAAAGTAAAATAATATTACCTTAAAGCTTCAGCTCTTAAATAGTAAAATTAGAGGAATGTTTTTGGTAACGTTTATTTTTGTAGAACACTAAGAAATCTAAGATATGTGAAGAGCAAAACAGATAACATTATCTCATCTAGGAGACATGATGCAATAAAGAGAAAATTATTAAGTGGGAAGAAATATGATTAGAGAAATAGGAACTTTACAACAGGTCCTTCAGTTGTTCACCTTTTCTATTTCTAGCTTTGTTTAATCATGACTTACCTGAAATACAAATAATATTTATTTGGAAGACAAAAGTTGTTTTGGAAATAAACCAGAGAATCATGTGAGTAATCATGTGACTCATCAGAGAATCATGTGACTCATCATGTGACTCATCATGTGACTCATTAATTATGTGGCTAATGGAGAGCCAGTTGGTCTAGTGGCTAAGGCAACGGACTAGAAATCAGGAGATTGAGAGTTCTAGTCCCACCTTACGCATGAAAGCTGGCCGGGTGACCTTGGGCCAGTCACTCTCTCTCAGCCCAACTCACCTCACAGGGTTGCTGTTGTGGAGAAAATAGGAGGAGGAAGGAGTATTAAGTATGTTCGCCACCTTGAATTATTTATAAAAATAATAAAGGTGGGATAGTAAATAAACAAAATAATCATAAAATCAAAGTTGAAAGACATATCAATCACTAACTGGGCCACCCTTCAAGCAAAATCAAATAATAGCAGCAATTTAACATTTCTGTTTTGTTTTAAAAGTTTTTGTTTTACTTGTTACATATTGATGTCCTTAATGTGTTTTATGGTAACATGCGGTACTTTCAAAAGTTGGGTCTTTTGGTGAACCTATGTTTTTATTTGTTGATTTGTTTCATTCATAATACAATTGTTTTTAATTTTTTGTTTTTACTTTCACTAATGTTGATTACAGTGTTTTCAGTTATTTGAAAAGTGATATGAAAATATTTTAATAAATAATTAGCAGTCAGATCAGGACAAATTTGTGTTTTCACACAAGGCAGTTACTCTGTAATGAAATATATGAAGAACTTATTTTTACAATGATTACTTTGAACCTAACAATCTCCTCTTTCTAAATCAGGTAACCTGGATATTTCTGAGAAATTTCTGAAAAGCCAGTGACTTAATGGCTAATAGGTTAAGTTTCATTTCAGTGAAACTGGAACTTAAGTTTCACAATTTTCACTCAGATTTTTTAAAATTAAAAAGACATATTACTTTTAAATTTTTTATTTAGTATTTAATTTTGCTGAACTTTGATTTAGTCATGAGCATAACTAGAACTAGCTATATCAAATTTTGTATATAAACTTGGATGTTCTTTCAAATCTGATAAAAAATTTTAAGCCAGTGGCTTAGTTTTGAAAGCTCAACAAAGCTCAACACTGAGCATAATTAGTTATAGGAGTATGGTCCCATCAAGTGAAGTTTTTATCTGTGCACATTTAAATACAAAGGAGCTGACTGAAAGTTTCATTGGGCTTTATTTCATTTTCATTGTGACTACTAGTATTTTATATAATCAATCAACAACTTATTTGAATCTAGATACTTATGGAATGCTAACAAAATTGAAATGTTAGATGTCTATGCACTTTTTCCTTTTCTGTAAGGATATCACACTTATAATGTACAGTATGCTTATATTCAAAAAGGTGCTCAAATAATAATGTCCAAAATTCCTCATTTCCCTCCTTCACACCCCTGTGATGCAACATTTTCCTATTTATAAATACTAATTAAAATAATACAGTGAAAATAACATGTCAGCCTTACTGAGGAAGGAAAGTCCAGTCATAAGAGCATCTATAGGATGCAAACAAGTCAAAGGACCCACAAAATGTATGACCATGTTATTAAGTTAGCAGGTGACTGTGATTAACTGGTTTCCTTTTTTGGAGAGAGAGAGAGAGAGAGAGATAGAAAATAGACAGATAATAATCCAGAAAAGCAAACAAATTAATTAGGTTTTTAAACTTCAGACAGCAAGACTTTGGGTGGGAACTAAACAAAAACTTTTGCAGCTGAGCAGTAGACTAACTGGCACTGTTATTGTTATAAATCACTTCTGCATTTTTTTTCTGCAGCGCATAGGCCAGCACTCTTTACATCATGGAATACTAATAGAATTAGCATAAAGGAGTAGCTTTTGGAAACTGAAACCAGCTGTGTTCTGATAAATATCTGTTACAATATACTAGAAGTCACTCTATATTATGTAATGTAGAATAAAGAGAGAGACTCTACTTTTAAAACTTACACAATTAATGTGAGATTGCTAGTATTCATTCCTCTAACTTCCAAATAAGTTAAAAGATCCCACAGCATGCTAGCTCAGGAATGTGTGACCTCTGTCAGCTTAAAGGCCACCATGTGAAGATATAATTTCTTGCTTGGAAGAATCTTTGTGATATGAAGTAGCCAGACTGATAAAAATCTGTGACAAAGCTATAAAATAAAAATGGAATTTCAAATACAAGAATTTTAGGACATGTAGCTTAATAATAGATGATACGTTGGCTTTGGACTAAAGAATAGTTGATTTAACTTAGGAAGGGATATAGTTCAGTAGAGAATATTATAGGTATGCTTTGCTACTTTGTACTACCACAGTTTTTGGAGTGCAGTTCCTATTGGTATATTGTTTTCTGCTACAGATTAAGGTTACTATGGTAACTAATCATTTTGGCTGGGTGAAGAGGTTGAATTTAATTGTCCTCTTTTTAGGTGTTAATAGTTGCATAGCCTGAAGCGAGGGCAGTTTGCTTGTTACTTAGTTCCTTCTTTTTAGGCTTGCAGAGAGTATGCAGCTGAGAGAGATCTCTCCTCTCAGCAAAAAGCCTGTAAATATGTTTTTGTGCTTTCTGTAAATAAATTTATTTTTATAGAAATGCCTGGTGTGTGACTTTTCTGATCTCTCCTGGGCCAAATGCTTTCTAGCACTCTGCCAACAGTTCCTAGCATGCCACCGCAAAGGCCAAGTACAGATCTTGGTCTAGACCAGAGTTTTTCAACTTGATGGGGTTCATATCAGAGACTAAGGGGGAAGGAAGTTAACTCGAGCATAGCCAGTTTTCTACCACCAGCGTTTTGCCTCTTGATCAGGGATTCCAGGAAATATTTTTTTCAACCAACAAGGTCTGAAAAGGTTAAAAAAAAACCTGGTTGAGGCAAAGTTGACTTCATTCAGTAGATAGCAAGATAGTAGAAGGATTAGAGGCCACTCTAAATAGAGCTGATATTTGTCCCAGGACTGAACCAACAGAACAGGGTTGTTGACTTCATGCCCTACCCCTGGTTTCTCAGAAACATCCTGTTGGCAGCAGCTGATATAGCAATGGTTTGGCCAACTCTCTAAGGTTTTTGTTTACCATTCATCATCCTAACTGTCAGTGTCAATTAAGGTGGGCCGAACAATAAACTCTACGAAGAAAATTATATGTATATAAAAAGTAGCGTACAGCAAAACAGGTACAGCACACAAAATGTCTCTATAATATAATTTTTGAAACATGCACTTTATTGTTTGTAGTAGGGTAGCTATTAAGGTTTAACTCTCTTTTTATTGATTTTATTAAAGTGATAAACTACTTTAAATGTCTTCTGAAAGCCAGAACAACAGTTATAAACTAGATGAAAAAATTATGATGAAAACATTTAAAGGAGCTAGAACATCAATTGTAATGGTGCCAACCTTTTAAATTCTACACGGCTTAGGGCCCAAATTAGCTTCTTCCAATGGACATAGACTTTACTTCCAACATTTCACAATTATATGATTCTTTATCATCTATATAAAATGATAAACACTCCGAGTCAAAACAAAACCAATGAAACTTGTAAGAATGATGTTAATTATTTTTTTTAAAAATCCTCTTCTACTAACACCCCCTTTCCATGGTAAAATCTTCCCACCTTTTTCTTGTTGTCTTAAAACAATATTGCAGTTTGTTTTAAGCAGAAAGTATTTTTATAATTATTTTGGCACCAAGATGCTATGCTTTAAACACAATGTGGAAACATTTCTGAAGATGACAATTGTAAAAATTATACTAGTTACTACATATATGCCTCTATTTGTATTTGAACTACTCAGTAAATACTCAGGCCCATATTCTTCTATTACATATTTACCAGCATGATGTTAATACAAAAACAAAGCAAGCTTCCAAAAAATAACCAGTTATTAGGGATAATATAAGCAGGAATGATCTTAGAATGTTGATAATAGAATAAACATGTGATGATTCTCCCCTGCCCACACAAACCACATAAAATAATGAAAATTGCTTCTGAATGAAGAAATAGTCTGAAAGACATAGTACATTTTTCAATAAATATTTGTGATCCAGACATCCTAGGTGATTAATCTTTTTCCTTAACTGATTTAAAATCCAGTGACATGTTTTATAACAGGAGCCTTTATATTCCTTCTTTAATCGTTCAAAAATGGACAACCCATAGCACCTTAGTAACACATTGCCTTCTAACACCAACCTTGCTTCCCAAGAGCATCCCCAGGTGTTTGGCTATGTTATTTTCTCAGCTGTTTTGCTAAAATTAGATTTTGTGTGGTTTATTGCTATTGTTATTGACCGTTTTTACTGTTGCATTTTAATTTTATGTTTCCCAGCCAGAGTTACTGTTGCGAGATGGGCAGCCATGTAAATTGACTGAAATAAAATTAATTTTCCAAGGTAAATGGAAATAGAATTGGGCATATTGTGAAACTGCAAGTATTCGAAATATGGAAACTTTCTTGTCTATTGCTTTTAGCAGGACTTACATTTAAACTAATAGAACATTAGTCCTATACAGTACATACTTAAAATGTGGGTACATACGTCATCCATTCAGATTAGTGGGCTGCCTTCTGATAAATGAGCCTAGGATTACATTGTTACTCAGAAGCCATCCAAGAATATCAAATACTTCTAGATAAGCTTCTAACTAAACACAAAGGACCAGACTCCATACTATTATTCTCATACTATTATTTCATTTTCTTAAGCAAATTTTAAAATGGCATTTGTAATATAAAGATATTACAAATTTATATATTTTGCATCTTCCACTATATCATTTTAAAATGCAAATAATGCAACATGGTTACAAAAAACTTGCAGAAACACCATATAACTAGTTTTGGAAATAAAGTAAAAATTAAATCTGGGAATGAGTAGAAATAATTTGTTCTGAAACAGTGATTTAAAACTTATTTAATGGGAAATAGGGAACAAGCATTATAAATATGAATCAGACAGTATCACTATGTACTGTACTGCCTTACCCCAACTGATTGAAACTGAATCAGGCCGGAGCAAATGATTAAGAAATCACATAACATTGATTCTTTCCCTGGAACTTTAGTTTAGATGAGAAAATCTATAGCATGGAGTACTTCTTCATGTATGTTGTTTCTACTTTAAACGATGGAACTATGGCATCTTTTATGTTCGTTCCAGGCTCCCAATTCAATATAGACACATTTTTCCTCTTTGCTTCAGTAAGTAGAAATATGGAAAATGGAACAAGGAAGAAATATAGCAGAAAACACATGGCTGTGTTGTCCCTTCAAGCTGTAGTTCAGTTACAGAAAGAGATACAATCTCTAGGCTGTGTCTTAACAACCCTATCCACATGTCTAATGAAGTATTATTTATATCATATGACACAGTTTTAAGATAAACATCTCTGAAAACTAAGCAACCCTAGTTAGATAAATTTAAACCAATAATTAAACTGGCCAAAAAATCTTACATTACTCTTTGATTTGATTTGATTTTTTTTGAGAACTGTTTCTTTATATTAGGAGGATGTTTGGAAAATGGATGCCTTTTAAATGTCATTATTCTGACTTTTATAAAGAATATGGCATTTATTTGAATGGTGTGTTCTTCCTTGATAACCTTGTACCAAATATTGCCTTTATTACCTAATTTCCGAAGGGTTTCAGACATTGAACTGGTGCTTGAATTTGATGTCTTTATTAGACTTCTCACGTCAAGCTTCTGAAAAATCACTGATCTTGTGAAAAATTTCTCCAAAAGGTTCCATTCATGATTCAATATTCCATACTAAATGTGCTTAATGATCCATCTGTGTATTCTCCAATCTGTGCTTTTTATCAGTTTATTTGTCCCACTGAGAATTTCTTGAATAAAACTTTATGCAGTGTCTTGAGTTGACTTTAGATTCCTAAAAACATAACTGCGTACTGGGTATATTCTTATGCTGATACCAATTTTGTTCTTGTTTCTGAAAGAAAATGGAATCTTGCCAAACTGAATTGTTGTGTTCTGTTACAAAAATAAATATTTCTGGGCAGTTGGAGGTTGCTGCCAGAATCCAAATGACTTGCCTTAATTTGTAGCCTATCAAACTGTTGTGGAGAAACACTAATCACTTTATTTATTATTCACATATTCACTTTTATATATTGTTTTCCTCTTCCTACTGTGACTCTCAGTGGAATGCAATCTCCTTGGTTTCTTCCATGTGCTCTTGGCCCTGCATTAAAAGCCAATGACGTCATGTTCCTCACATCACATTATTTAAGTGTAAAAGATTCTTCCATGACAGTGAAGGAATCCATTCTCCTTACTCCTGCCATTTCCCCATTTCTCTTTCAGTTGACAAGGATGGTAATTTATCTTAGCTATGAAGATAAGATCCACTTGCTTGGAAGTAAGTCCCACTGAGTAAAATGGAACTTATATTTGACTAGGCATATATATGATGGAGTTGCAGATCATTCATTGTCCTGAACTTATGCTTCTTGCTGAAATAATTGCTAATACCAAATAAGCCATTTAATGTTATCGACTACATAATTCAAAGCAAACTAAAGTGTGCTTCACAAATAAAAACAAGCATGATGAAACAGCATTTAAATTGACATGCTTAAATAACTAATGTCATATTCAATAGTGCTATAGTACCATTAAGCCTATAATAAAAATGTAATTTGTATCATTTTGTTCTGCAGCAGGAACATTAAGAAAGAGCACACTTCTGAAGAACCTTAAGGAAGGTTTATACTTTAAGTAAAGGAAACCCAAGACCCAGCCCAGCCCCCAAACCAGAACTTTTTCTCTTTTGGAGAGTTTTGACCCTTAAAGAATTCATAGCCCAAAAAGCAAAAAAAGGAAAAAGCTATAGCCCCCTGTACCCAATTCAGCAATGCCATGATATCACAAATACACTTCTATGGATCCAGACAAAGTGTATCTTTTACATTAAAAAGCTGACTTGACCCACTTAAAAAAAAAAGGGAACTACTTCCCAGTAGTTTATAAACTTTGACCATTAGTTTGACTAAGCTTTAATAAGTTTACATATTGCATTAGCCACAATATAATACCCCCCCAAGTCCTGCTATGCTGCCTTATTGTGGGATGGGAGTGAAACACACTGCACTACACACAAAAACTATACTTCCAGCAGGATCACCCAAGACATGAAGGTCATCCAGCTGTCAGCTAAAGCAAGCATGCACTTATACTTTACATTAAATTTACTATATTATTAGTTAAAGGAGGTAGACAAACTCAATTATAACAGCAAATACATGGAACAGATCACAAACTTCTCATGTGCAAGTTCCAAGTCAAACTAAAGTGGAAGAACAAAGCGAACCAGTTTCCATGATATGATCTTGCACATATGGCCAGAAGTTTCAAGGAGAACATCAGGAATTTCCTTTGAAGTCCTCAACCTCATTGATAGAGAACCAGAGGAACTGTGGAATGAAGTTGTTAAGAATAAACGTAAAAAGAGACTGCCAAAGACAAGAAACAGAAGAAAGGATGTCAAAACAACGGTGGAAACTGGATGTCAAAACAACGGTGGAAATTGCCAAGAAAAGAAAGACCAAAGCCAAGAAAGAGGATCCTTTTATGAAGGAAGTTAACAAAGAATTTCAGAGAGCTGTTAGAAGAGGCAAGAAGCAGTATTACTATGGCATTTGTAAAGATACTGAAGATAGAAAAAGACACAGAAAAACAAAAGATTTCCAAACTCATAAGGAAGCTCCATCCTCCTTTTTGGTATGTTAAAGGATGCCAATGGATATATACTAAGAGGTTCAAAAAAGATGAAGCAAAGATGGAGAGAATCTATTGAAATTCTATACAGTAGAGATGTCAACATTCAAGATACTTTAGAAGGTATTTCCTACCTACAAGAACCTCTAGTACTTAGAGATGAAGTTAGATCAGCACTGTGGTTATCCAATTGCAAATTGAAAGCAGTGGTGAAACTAACAGTATATATAAATAACAGAAGCAAGAATGTCTTCCATATATATTACATATTATGCAGCAAGCTAAAAACAAAGAGAGCTAGTTTGGTGTGAGAGCCAGTTTGGTGCAGTGGCACCAGGCTAAAAACCAGGAGACCATGACTTCTGGTCCTGCCTTAGGCACAAACCCAGCTGGGTGACCTTGGCCAGCCAAGCCCTAGGAAGCAGGCAGTGGCAAACCACTTCCAAAATCTTGCCAAAAAAATTGCAGGAATTCACCCAGGCAGTTGCCAGGAGTCAACAATGACTCAAAGGCACACAAACACAAATGCTTAGAGTATGTTTTTTAAAGTTTATGCCAACAGGTACTGCGAATGATAGAGCCAGTTTGGTCTAGTGGTTAAGGCAACAGGCTAGAAACCAGGAGACTGACAGTTCTAGTCCCGCCTTAGGCATGAAAGCCGGCTGGGTGACCTTGGGCCAGTCACTCTCTCAGCCCAACTCACTTCACAGGGTTGCTGTTGTGGGGAAACTAGGAGGAGGAAGGACTATTAGGTATGTTAGCTGCCTTGAGTTATTTATAAAAATAATAAAGGGGGAATAGTAAATAAATAAATAAATAAATAGGTTAGAGTACAAAGAAGGGGAGTGTCAGAAATTAACTATTTATCTATATTATTTTTAGGTGCATTTTTCTTTTTCTTCTTTAACATTAGTAAATTATAATATAGTAGAGATTTTGGCATTAAACTCAAACTCATTAAACTCATTTATACTTCTTTTTTATATCATAAAAACAACTCAATGTACTCTGCTTGGTATCTTTTATTAATGATACATTGAGCATTAGCATTCATTGTATAACTTCAATAATTATCTGTCCATATGTTTATAGATTTTATCTTTTTTGTAAATACACCTTTGTTTTAAATATTTTTTTTAAAAAGGGTGTATGCCATAAATAGTCAAGAAAACAAATGGATTCTTATAACAAATCAATCTAGATTTTCACTCAAGGCTCAATGACCAGGCTCAAATTATCATATTTTGGAGACATTATGCAAAGACTCAGCTTACTTGAGAAGTCCATATTGCTGGAAAAATGGAAGGAAAGAGAAGACAAGGACAACCACCACAAGGTGGATGGACTTGATTACAGCAGCACTGATTGCACCATTGGGAAACCTGAAGGACCAGGTTGGAACAGATCATTCTGAGAAGATCTCTTTGTGTGGCTGCTAAGAGTTGGCACTGACTTGATGGCATGTAAAAAAACCCACCACATCATAAGGCTGCTGTGACCACATTGGCTAGGCATTTGTGTAGGCTTTCTCAGGGTTCCATAAGAGGTCGCTAGGGTTCTGCGAGAGATCGTGATTGAAAAAAATAAATACTGTTATTTGAACTTCATGAATCATGCAATGTTAGTGCTCGAAGTGGAGGAAATTTTTACAACTGCTATGCCTCAGTTTCCAGCCTGCCACTTTGCTATTGTTGCAAACATAAGATGTGGATTGTGTAGGTGGTAAGTGAATTATATTGTGATGTTTTTGCATTTTTTTTGCAATTTTTATGCAAGGGTTCCCTGAGAACTGAAAATTATTTCAAGGGTTCCTCCACGGTAAAACGGTTGAGCAAGACTGGTCTAGAGTGACTAACTGACCCTAATCTCTATAGCTTCACATGGATCCACAGTTCTAGAGGACTTCTTCCTATTGGAATCTTTCTCATGGAAGCAAAAAAGGGAAAAAAAAGTTTTTTTTCTTTTTTATATTTGGAGGAGGAAGGGGTTTATACCTTTATTATTATTGATAATGCTGTATTATTTGTTTTTATTGGGATAAAATTAGATAAACCTTCATGATGGGTTAGCACTGGATGACATTAATCCATGCTAGTACTGTTGAGACATACTTTTTGGTATTGCAAAAAACCTTGCTCTCCCTCTCTCCCTTTTTTATTAATATCAGGGCTTATTATGCTGACTGGGGCTGAGGTCCCATAAATGTTTTTTCAAGTCCATGGAAGGATTCAAAATAAGACCAAAGAAAAATTGTCTTTTGACACAGGTCAAGTTCATTCTACTCATTCCTCAATTATCTCAACCATTCCTCCTACATCTCAGCAATGAGACTTAAAGCCTTGAAAGCAGAAAATAAGGTTTCAACTGTTATTGTAATTAAAAATCATTGAATGCCCTTAAGAATATTAAACTCAGGTCAAGTGCATTTCATACTAATGTCAGGTGTCACCAAGGTAGAGGTGAAAGTCAAGATGAACACATTCAATGAATTTTTGCTCTGATTGTCTGTGAATGACAAACATTACGTTTGTCTTGTTCCTTATGTGATTGCAACTTACTGTATAACATAGATTAAAAAATTGAATATTTCGGTAAGTTTTATATTTCTACACAAATAAGATTCACATACTGCGATCAACAACAGTGTAGTTTGTTTGTTTTGGATAAGTGCAGTGTGTGAAGCCATCCAGGCATTCTGTAAATGGCTTAGTGATATAGCTATTATGGTTTGTTTAAGAAGCAGTTGCTAAAGACAAACATAGCTTAGCAGTATGTATAATCCCAATCAGCATCTTATTTATGGATAACCTATTGGAATGAATTCATTTACCTACTAGGAGCAACTCATGAAGTTGAATAAGTAAAAATATGCCTCCACTCTTCTTGTCTTGTTTCTTCGTACAAGAGTAAATCTGGATGTAAATGAATTCAGTGGATTTTATCCAATCTAACTCTGATAGAAATCTATAAAACATAGCATTTTTCTATTAATTATAGAAGCAGACCAATAGGTGCAACTAGCATAAGCAACATCATCATAGTAGATGACAGGTCAGTGAGCTGCAACTGTGAAATGGCTTGTGCAAATATTTGCAGTGGAAATGGAATCAAAGCACTGGATTTAATGCTTGAAAAAGGCTGAAAATGGCATTTATGTCACTGAAGTACTGTAGTTCTGTGCTAAAATAATACAATTGGATACAACCTTACATGATGCTGCTACTGATGCTGTTTAATGACATAGCACAGCGCTTAGTTGTTATGCAGATTTCAATTACACATTTTCAATACAGACTAAATTAATGGGCAGATTTACACTGAAAATTATGCACATTTCTGAAAAATCCCTTATTGATAAAATTTAGTTAATTTTCAGAGATTCTACCTTTTATTTAACTTCCTAAGAATAAAAACTATAATAGTATTCAAGCATAATATATTCCTTCAATTAACTTACACTGAGAAAATGAAATATTTTAGAATAAAATGATATTGATGACATATCACTCATGTCAATCTTCAGTAGTAATAATAAGATTATAGGAAAACTTAAATATTTGATTTAAACAGATTTTATATTATTTATTCGACTATTAAGCCACCCAAGTATCACAGCTACGTGAATGATCTACGAATTAATTTAAAACATATAAAAGATAAAATAATATGATAATAAATATAGCATTAAAATCAGAGTAAAAAAGTAACACTACTAGAGTGAAGTTCTAGATACACCAAAATGCTTATTGAAATGTCTGGGAAAATGAGACGGTGTTGGCCTGATGTTGAAAGGATTATAGTACAGACTTTAGGCAAACCTCTCTGCAGAGGCCAATCCACCAATGAGACAACACCATCAAAGCCTTTTCTCTTGTAGTCCTTGCCTTAAAGCTTACATAGATAGATATATGAGTGGCACTTCTCAGCTAGCTTAGCCCCACACCATTTAGAGCTACATAGATTAACAGGGGTATTCTGAACTGGGGTGTTTGAGGAAGAATTATATGATTATGATGATAGTAATGATGATGATGAATTTGCAATGCCGTTTTCTTTCAGTTGAGGCCAGTGATGTCAAAGATCAGAAAAAACAGCCATATAAAACAAACATGGTCAGTCAATATTATGTTGATTCTTGTACTTGATACTAAACTTACTTGACATGATTCCAGATTAAATCAAAGTACACCACTTTGTAACATAATATAATACATTGACTGATTGATTAAAAGATCTCACTGTTGACTCTTAGAGACCGCACAGATAGCCCTCCTCTAGGACGACATGTCCTCAACCTGGTCTCTTAGGTCTTTCATTGATGCTTCCATTGATGTTATAATTGAGTCAATGCACCGTGCTATTGATCATCCTCTTCTTCTCTTTCCTTCCACTTTTTCCATTATGGACTTTTAAAGGGAGCTGGATAGCAGCTAAGAAATGAGGCTTACAACACTCTAAGTTTACTACATTTTTGCACTATCTACGTGATTGTGCTCAGATCATAGCTGGCACACTCCCCATCATCTGTGTAATATTCATAATCTGAAGCAGCTTCGTGATAAATGAGTCACCCTTCCAGGTCTTATGTAGGTTCAGAGCATGGTTGGAATAGGACACAAGCATTTGTGTAGCATACAGCCATACAAGGAGCTGTATCACAGTTTGATGTGAGCAATAACATTAGGTTCTCTCAAGAACATATGTGACCAAGCACAGTTTATCTGAGAGAAAAATATCCTGATCTCAGTGTTCAGAAATCATTGGCAGTCAAGGAAAAGTCTATCTGCATAACCACTATATTTGGCCATGGTAAATTCTAATGTTGTACATGCTTTGGGAATTGTTCAGAAGTGCTTTGGCCATTGTGTAAGTGCAAGAAGAGCACTTATCTGCTATTTTTTTAAAAACAGCCTGATGTTTTCCAGTCTGAAAAAAAGATGCTGCTGCTTTTAAGAGTCATATTAATTTTAATTAGTTGATTCCTTAAAGAAGATATACCTTCTTTAAGGGTCATGTGAAAGCTTCAGAACAGATTTATTAAATAGTAATAGAGATGCTAGTGAAAGTCTAAATCTTTTTCTGAACAATTTTTGAAGCATGAATATCTGTGTGAATTAATGCTTGAAAGAACATGGCCAGTATTTTTTTTTCCTGGCGGCATAGAATCATTGGTCAACTTAGATTATTTACAGCTTTGAAAGCTCTTCCGTGATAAAAGGGAGAAAGCAGAAAGGGAGGATCATACCCTTTCATTCAAAATACTCCTCCACCAGTGGGGCTTTCATGTTCCTTGAAGAAATAAGAAACTGCAGCTTTCATGAGAAAGCACACAATTACTATTATCATGGAAAGAAAAGGGAGACATAAGCAAGTTCAAGGAACCCCAGGTTTATGGAAGCACAAAAATAAATAAATAAATAAATAACAAGCAACTTTTAGAATCATATATCCCAGTTTTAAATTTGTCTAGGAAAGAGGATTACCTGCAAAACTTTGTTCAACTTAATTAAAGGTCCACTTTTTAAAAATATATTGGCCAATCTATTGATGTCTGAATGAGAGCATCTTGTATGCATATAATTGCCAATGATGTACCACTACAAGTATGCACATACTACATATTGCTGCATTGTAAATCAAATGGAGAGGGAAACAAGATTGTAGCAAATGTAGTATGAGATAACAAAATGAAACCTATCAGACGATGGACAGGAAAGCTGTTGGGTGCTGCAAACTTGGCAATAGAAAGGATGCCTGTTCTGTTTACTGACTACAGAAAATATGTTAGCTATGCCATTAATCTGTCGCTAGTCGTTCAAGTCAGTGCAACCATCTGATTTACCTGACAGTTTGCTTTTTTCTTCCAGCAAACATTCTTGGCAGTATTGCAAAGATGCATTAGCATAAAACACCACTGCCATTTTTGGTGATATTAACAGCTGCACCGTTTTCAAAGCTTGAATAGGCAGTAAGTTCTCAAGGAAAAATGGAAAACTTGACATGAACTCAGACCAGTAGTTAAAACTATCAGAGGACAGTTCTTTGAATAACAGAGTTTAGAAAACATGTCATTAAAAGGCAGGCTGAAAGTGCAAAATTGTGTTAAATGAAAAAGATAAAGGAGGAGTTACCAACAGTTTTTTGGAAGTGGTGTTTTTCATTTAAGTTTCTTACTTGGATGATGATGATGATGATGATGATGACGTATTAAATTTCTCTACCACCCGACTCCCAGTGACTCTTTTATTTGTTCCAGGTGATTTTGTATGGGACTTTAGATGAATAGTCGGTATATTGCCTTTGAATGTGGTCTCCCTTAATTCTCATTATTGTTTTGTTTTATGTATCTATAGAGTAATTATAACATTACTCTATAAATTTCATCTGAAGTGTCATTTATGATTCTCTCACTGCTATCCTCACCCTACCCTCAGTTATCCTTATGAAAACTATTCTCTGTGTGTGTGTGTGTATGTATGTGTGCGCGTGCAAAATCATCACCTGTAACTCCAGATCTAGGAAATTTGTTTAAAGAACTCCAAAATTCTCTCCCTGGATTTAGGCCTCAGGTTTTCAGCTGTGGGAAAGCAAAATGGCAGCCAGCCTTGAGATGCAAGGGGTAGGAGACAGGGGTAGGTGAATCATCCAGAAAGGCCTTATCTGTCAAGCCACAGGCTGGCCTGTTTGCATGTGTGAAAACAGCATGCTATGACCTGCTTGATCAATGTTTCTACAGATACCCATCCTGACAACTCTGTCAGGTAATCTACCTACACATACATGAAGCCCCATAAAATATATATGGAAGTGTATTTCTACTCACTAAAGTCTAAGATGAAACGTTTGCTTTAAATTATAATTATATGAAGTATATTTATTGATTTATATTAGTTATTAATTCTAAGAGAACTAGTTTGGTGTAATGGATAAGGCACTGGGCTACAAACCAGGAGACTGAGTTCTAGTCCTGCCTTAGGCAGAAAGCCAGCTGGGTGACCTTGGGCCGGTCACTCTCTCTCAGCCCTAGGAAGGAGGCAATGGCAAACCACTTCTGAAAAACCTTGCCAAGAAAACGGCAGGGACTTGTCCAGGCAGTCTCCAAGAATCGGACACTACTGAATGGATTAAAAAAAATCTAAATTGTAATATATTAAATTGTAATTATATAAATATTGTACAGTATTTACTTGTTGATAATTTAATACTAAACTTTTAACGTTTGGTCTTTTCACATGGTAGAAAACTTTTTCCTTTAATTTTCTCTTTATGTTGTTCTTACAACTAGTACTACCTCTGTTACTAGTATTTAAAATATTGCTACTAACAAATAAAAATTAACTGCAGATACTCAAAATAGATGTCACCTTTTCCAGGAGCAGGAAATAATATTAAGAAGTAATTAGTAGAGGCTACTTAGGAGAGTATTAATAGCTGTTTATCAATATTATGCGGTTCAATGGGAAGAAAAGAAAGGAGATTAAAAACGTCATGCGTGGAACTTTTAGTCAAAATTGCAGGGGTCTTGGCCATATGAAAAGGAATTGCTAGATTTTAAAATGCTACAGATTGCTAAACTGTAGGACCATTTTCATCCTTCCTGATATGAATCAGCCTGATCACTCCCATTCAGAGAATAAAGAAGCTCAGGAGGAATGGGTTATCTGATCTGACAACAGCTGAAGACATTTCCAGCAGCCCTGTTGAGGCGAGGAAAACATTGGAATGCTCCCAAGTCTGCAACGGAGAAGACGTATGTATGTTGAACACCAGTCACAGTGTAGCCTCCATCTTCAGCTTTGAGAAAAATTGAATCAAACTTCTTGAAGAAATTTGAACAAGCTAGAATGGAAGAAAGATAGAACAAACTCTGATGATTACATCTCACCAAACCTCAGCGAAATGAGTTAACTTTAGTCATACTGTATATTTTATTCAATTATTTTGGGTTCCTTGCACTTGGAATTTTAGACTGTTCTTCAACCCTCTCTCCCCGAATTCCTGTTTCTTGATCTCAGTTTATTGTTTTGCTGACTTGACTGCTCTGCTTGCAAGACCTCCTGCTTTGATCCCTCACTAATTATAGATGGTCATGACCGCGAGCCCTGCTGGAGACCATCAGCCTCAGGCAGGATAATTCTGTCAGTAGGCAATGGAGCAGTGATGAAGCCTCAAATGTGGAAACAATCTCAACTGAGCAATTCTATTCATATTTTTACTACAGTATTAGCTAAGGCAGCAACGTTCCATTAGGCAGAGGATGGGTAAAGAGCAGCTACAGCTACCACTGCCTTATCTCTTGCTGTGGCAGCACACTATAAGCTCTGCTCTTCCATGACTCCAGGTAAGGCACCATAGCAGTGACCAGTTCGCATCTCACTGTTTTTAATACAAGTACATTGTAAACCATTCATGTCAAAAAAATCTCAAGCCATCACAAATTACTGTGAAATGATTTGCAGTATCATGAAGAAAATACTCTGAGCCATATAGTAAGCTGCTGAACACAAACATCAAGAAAATCCCAGCATCTTTTGGCACTGAATGTTAGTGAAAATGTTGAAAAACAAACTGAAACCAAGTGAAATCTAAAGTCACATATTTGCTGAGAAAATAATAGGGTTCTGAAATTCTAAATAGCATTTTAATGAAGTCACTTTGCTTTGCTAGAGCAAACATAAACAGACACAGCTGCCTTGCCCAACCTTATGCTTTCCAATTGTGATGGGAGACTTATTCATTTACTAGAAAAAAACCTATACTGCTCCAACGTAATGACTCTGGGCTGTCTACAGAATAATACCAACATAAGAAATCTACCAATATATATCAACAATCCTTGAACAATTAAAAGAAAAATAAGGTGGTGAGACCTTCATTTCTCCTACATATACTGTATAATGTTATCAAAAGCCTGTTTAAAAAGGAAAGTTTTGAGTAGTTTTATAAGCTAAGAATGAGGGGTCCAAATTGCAGTGTATTTCATAGTATTGGGACTACTACAGAGACAGCCTGAATTCTGGCCTCTTACTTCAAATGGGGAAGTTGGACCTTAGCATTTCATTTCATTTCTGAGAGGATAATTTCCTGAGCAGATTGTAGGGATGCCATAGACATTTTGACTTTAGAAAAAGCGTTTGACAAAATACTCAATGATCTGTCAGAAAGCTAAAATATGGGCTGGATGGTATGTCTGTTAAGTGGATTCACACCTGGCTTGGAAGTCATAATCAAAGTGCACATCAAGTTTTCATTATCAAAATGGAGCAAGATTTCAAACGCAATATTACAGGATTCAGTTCTGGGCCCTGTATTCTTTAATGAATGAATTATTTTGTGAATAACTTGGATGAAGAAGAAGAGGAAATGCTTATGGTATTTGTAAGTGATAGAAAGCTGGCAATAGTCTAACTCTCTGTCTTCTAAAATTTTATTACACTAGAAGATAGAAATAAGATTCAAAAGGATCTTGATCAATTAGGGAAATGCGGTACAAATAATAGAATAAAAATTAATAAAAATAAAAGTTTTTCACTTAGAAAAAAATAAATGCACTATAAAAAGATGGGGGATGACTGGGTTAAAATTACATATTAACAAGATTTTGAAATGGTAGTTGATCACAAGCAGAATATGAATCAGTAGTAAAACAAGCCACACAAACAAAAAAATGCAGTTTTAGACTTCATTAATAGAAATGTGGTTTGCAAGTCTCTAAGGATGGAAAATCCAGAGGCAATGGTCAATTGCATCTGGATGCTCCAAACTTACACGGAATTGATAGGAAAGGAATGTAAGGAATGAAGAACAATAGGAGGTTGGGGGGGACGTGGGGACCTGCAAGGCAGAAGAAGAGTGATTAGACAGCAATCAGAACCTCCGGGGGGAGCAGCACAAAAACCCAAAATGAAATTGAATTACAAAGGAGAAATTAGAGCAGGCGGGGTGGGGGGCAGGGAGGCAGAGAACTGAGCATTTGAAGAAGGGATCTGAGCAAAGGGGAATTATTCATGGCTTTGATGGAGAATGATGCTTAGCCTAATAAAGAACTTCACATATCCTTTGCGGCTTGTGTTGGAAGTAATTTGGTTTAGGTTTTAAACATTGTGATCCTCACATAATCATTCTTCTATATTTTGTATTGGTCAGATTCTACCCCAAGTTCTATATCCAGTTCTGGGCATTACTTTTTAAGACAGATTCAAAGAAATGAAATAGAGAAGAGAAAGGAAGATGATCAGGAGAATGGAAACTAATTTTATGAGAATCTAAGTATCTGAAAAGGTGTCATGCAAAAGAAAGTCAAGTGAAATGAGACATTTGACAATACAGAAAAAAACTTCATAAGAAGAATGGCCTCTTTGATGAAATGAATCTTTGTTTTTTAAGAATAAATGCAAATTACTTTTCCACTTATGGATAGTTTAGTATTCCTGTTCAAAGATCTGTCAGAAATAATTATTGAGATGGAGAAGCTCATAAATGTTATCACTGACTTATGTGTATGGTTATTTTCCTTAAAAGATTAGAAATAAAACATTATTTTGTCATTAAATTGACTAAGTCTTAAAAAATGAAGTGATGTTTGTTAATTTATTTGCTGTATGATACTTCTTTTCCCTCGTTCTGGTTATAGCATCCATATTCAGGGAAGTTCCATAAACTCAGTGGTCCAATAATGCATACAGGCAAAAGGAAGAGTTCTTAAATGGAATGGAAATTCTAAATGATCTCTTTCATATTCATTGAGATCATTTGCTTGCCTTGACTAAGATTGAATGGATGACTGATAAAGCTGCAGAAGAATGAAAGAAAGTATGATATTGCCTTATATCGAATTGCATCATCAGACTACCTAATCTGGTTTTGTCTAGCATCTGGCAATGCTTTAATAAGTCTTGCTATCTGTTATTGCTATTGGAAATATTAAATATTATGCACATTCTAAGTGTCCTCTGCCATTGACAGCACAATGTTTATTTTATTAACTTATTAATTTAGCATATTTATATAGCCAAACAAAACATGTGACTTTCTGAAATCCACGAATTTCAGAATTTCAGTTATCTAACACTATAGGCTACTACTCTGTGTCACTTATGCACATCAGCTGAGGGGCCAGAGCAGGGTCCCCAAACTCTTCAGCTCATCGGCCCCTTCATGAAGTTTCAGATTGTTCATTGACCCCCACAAATTTATTATATGAAAATAATTTAATAAATACTACTTTAACTAACAGTACTATGAATAATAACAATAGCTATAATGGATAGTCCCATTGACCCTAGTGGCAGGTTGATACTGACTGCTGGGGAACCCTGGACTAGGGAAGCTGAAACTACCATGCCCACAGAGAGTTAATTATTATAATAATTTGTTCCTTTGATGATTTTAACTTCTTAATACAAAAATGATATGAATTTGGCACAGGAAATATTCTAGATACAATATTTATATCTTATATGTCTCATGCATCTAAATGAAATTGAATTCTTTTTGTGAGAAGATCTGTTTCCATTGTTAATTTTGGTAATGAGCTCAGTTATGATTCATTTTAATGATTTTTAAAAGTTTGGATAGCACGATTAAGGCAGTATATTGTATTGTATGGATGCTGCCTCATGAAAAGCAACACATTTGAAATATATAGAACATTCATTTCATTAAATAAATAACAGCATCTGAGATTCTTGTTGGACTGCACCTTTTTTATCTGAGGCCAGGAACACATTTTGGACGACCCTGTTACTTCCTACATTAAAGGATGCAGATAATAACTACATTATTTTGATAGGTAAACATGCAGTTGTGATTAGGATCACTTTCTGTCATTACAGTTTTTCAAGGCAATTTTTCCAGCAATTTCTTTTTAATTAAATAGATATTGTCTCTTAATAAACACTTATTCAAATCAAATAAAAAGTTTTCTCTCCTAAATTGAACAATTAATACCTGCAAGGCAAATATCTCCTCCTAAAACACAACATGGAATTGTTAACTTCCTAGGATCTTCCTCATGGGACATTTTCAGTGTGAAAACAAGTGAAGCAGAAATTCAGTAAGATCGCTCTCTACTTTAGGGGGGAAAAAAACAGTCGATCTGGTTAGTGAAGAAATTAGTATACAGAGGAGTTACCACACACATACTCAATGAAAGTGATGCTGCTAATTAGTTTGGATGGTTTTATAGAGCTGGGAGGGGACTTTATATTAGCACAACTCTTGATCTTCTTCACATCCCACTCTTTTCCCATGTTCTTCAGCTGCTTGTACATTTTGGTATGTCAGAGCAGCATTTCTCAACCTTGGCAACTTTAAGATAGGTGGACTTCAGTTCCCAGAATTCTGGGAGTTGGTCCACCTATCATAAAGTTGCCAAGGTTGAGAAATGCTGCGTCAGAGAGACCCCGCCCTCCACCTGCCTGATTTTAAAAAGATGTATGCTGAACATCTGCAGTTTTGCTTTTAAATATATTTCAATCATAGAATATCATGACTGTTGGAGAGCAGAGTTTGTTTTTGTTGCCATCCAGTTTTTATTTTGTGAAAAGATTGTACTGTACATAGTTTGTAGAAGACCGAAGGAGATGAGTGTAATGATTGCCTATCCTAAAACACCATCAGACTCATGAACAGGTTCATAAAGATATCTGACTTATTAAAGAATAGTATGCAGGATCACAAAGAAAGCTGAGAATGGGAAAAGCACGCCAAATGCAAACTAAAAACCCTTGGTATGAATGAGATCCCTCCCCCCATAGAATCTTCCCAAGCTTACAATCCCAGGTGCTCCTAACGGCTTCTGATGGTCCGCGGGAAAAGTCCTTGAGCAGAGCCCATAACCCAAATACATTCCATTGAAATGAACATAGATACAGAGCCTGGCACAAGGTTTCACAGCAGCTCCCTCCCAAACAGAAATGCGCATCAGCGCCATGGCATGTGAAACGTTACGATGTACAGTGCACATTGAAACAGTGAACATGACATACCGCCCCCCCCCCCCAAAAGAAAGAAAAGTCTAAGCGGCAGGCTTCAAAGGGTAAACTAAGGAAAACAGTTAACTAAATCAGGAGCATTAACGTGGCGAGCAGGCACCCATTCTGGATGAGGAAAGTGTTTCCAGCAAATCAGGTACTGGAGGGAGCCCCGAAGCTTGCGAGAATCAACGACCTCTTTGACTTCAAAGTGTTGTTGCCTGTCAATCATGATGGAGCAGGAGGAGGAGGTTGGGGGTGCCATTGGGAAGAGTGGTGGACAGGCTTGAGCAGGCTGCAATGGAAAACAGGGTGCAAACGTTTCAAATTGTGAGGCAAATCCAACTTAACAGTAACTGGATTGACAATGCCAACAATAGGCAAAGGACCAATGAATTTGGGAGCAAGCTTTTTCGATGGCTGTGGGGACTTTATGAATTTGGTAGAGAGATAAACCTGATCCCCAATTTTGAAATTGTGTTGCAGAGAACGGTGTTTATCAGCTTGGAATTTGTAAGCAGACTGGGCATCAGCCAAAGCCTGCTGAATCACTGGCCAGGAATCGGCCAGCTGAGCAGCCCAGTCAGAGGCAGAACAAGACTGGGGAGGGGTTTGTGGCAGCTCAGGGATGGGAACAAAATCATGACCAGAAACCACACGAAAAGGGGTATGCCCAGTGCTCTGATGAACAGCATTGTTGTAAGCGACCTCAGCAAAGGGCAACAAGTCAACCCAGTTGTCCTGATGGTAATTTATGTATGCCCTTAGGAATTGTTCAAGGGTAGAGTTCAAAAGCTCCATAGATCCGTCAGTCTCAGGATGCGATGATGTGGACAACGCCTGTTTGGTGCCAATCAATTTTAAAAATGATTTCCAAAACTGGGAAGTGAACTGTGTCCCGCAGTCACTGACCAAACGGGAGGGGCTACTGTGGAGACGGTAGATGTGGGTGAGAAAGAGGCGGGCCAATTGCGGGGCCGACGGGATGGACACACATGGAATGAAATGGGCTTGTTTGGAGAAAAAATCTTTTACAACCCAAATGACAGTTTTCTTCTGACTGGGAAGCAGGTCCACAATAAAATCCATAGAAATCTCCTCCCAGGGACGGGATGGGCTGGCAACTGGCTGCAGAAGCCCTGTGGCTTACCCCCTTTCCGCTTTGACATGGCACAAACAGGACAGGAAGCAACATAGTCTTTTACATCACGCCTTAAGGTTGGCCACCAAAATTGACGGCGAACCAAGTGCAAGGTTTTGACAAAACCAAAGTGTCCAGCAAGTTTGTCATCATGGGAACACTGCAAGATATCAGCCCTCAAAGTTTCAGGCACATAAAGGTGGTGTTCCACCATGCCAGACTGTTTTCAAAGGAAACATTGTCTCTATTAGCTAGCAAGCGTCAGATTTCAGTGCCTGGAGAAAGTCCTTTTGTAATTGACAAGGAACTTGCATTTTCTGCTTCCCAGACGAAGCTGGGGGCAGGGTTGCCTGCGCATGGGTCTGGCTCCGGGTGACAGCAACCAAGCCCAGTTGTGGTTCAGTGAGAACAGTCCCAACTATATCTGCCACGTGGTCAGAGTCCTGAGGCAAACGTGACAAAGCATCGGCCAGAAAGTTTTTCTTTCCCAGAATAAATTTTAACTGGAAGTCAAAGCGACTGAAAAATTGAGCCCAGCGAATTTGTTTAGGATTAAGACACCAGGGGGTACGGAGGGCTTCCAAATTCCTGTGATCGGTCCAAACCTCGAAAGGGCATTTAGCGCCTTCCAGGAGGTGATGCCAGGCTTCCAAAGCGGCTTTTACAGCAAAAGTCTCCTTTTCCCAAACATGCCACCAGCGTTCCATTTCAGAAAATTTTCTGGACAGATAAGCGCAGGGTTTTAAATGATTTTCAGAATCTTTCTGTAACAATATAGCTCCAATTGAGAAGTCAGAAGCATCAACCTGGACCACAAAGGGGCGGTCAGGATCAGGGTGCTGTAAAATAGGCTCAGCGATGAAAAGGGTTTTTAACGTTTTGAATGCTGCCTGGCATTCAGGTGTCCAATTCAGCACTGCCCAAGGATTTTTCACCTTGCGTGTCTCTCCCAAACCCTTGGTACATAGTAAGTCAGTAAGGGGCAAAGCAATCTCAGCAAATCCCTGGATAAACTGCTGATAATAATTACTGAACCCTAGGAAACTCTGTAGTTGCCTCCGGGTGTGGGGGCATTCCCAACTTAAAATCGCCTGAATTTTTTCAGGGTCCATCTCAATGCCTTTGTCAGATACCCTATAGCCTAGATAGTCAAGTTGGGTTTTGTGAAATTCACATTTGGAAAGCTTGGCATAGAGTTTGGCATCTCTAAGCTTACTTAACACCTGTTTGAGGAGGTGCTCGTGTTCCTCCTCGGTTTCAGTGTAAATGAGAACATCGTCCAAATAAGCCAGGACCCCTTCAAACAAATGATCATGTAAAACTTCATTAATCAACTGCATGAAGACCCCGGGCGCCCCTGCTAACCCAAAAGGAAGGACTTTGTACTGAAAGGAACCCAATGGGCAATTAAAAGCAGTTTTCTACTCATCTCCAGCTCGTATGCGGATGCGAAAATAGGCTTCACGAAGGTCGAGCTTGGAGAAAATCTTGACCTTTGACAAATGGGCTAACATGTCTTTCATTAGTGGTAGAGGGTATTTGTTGCAGACCGAGATGGAATTTAACCCCCGATAGTCCGTACAAAGTCTAAGCGTGCCATCCTTCTTTTCCTGGAAAAGCACAGGGGCCCCAACTGGGGAATTTGCAGGTTCAATAAACCCCCTTGACAGGTTTTTGTCAATAAAGTCACGCAATGCCTCAAGCTCTTTCTGAGTCATTGGATAAATTTTCGGCTTGGGCAATTGAGCGTTGGGAACCAACTCTATTGCATAGTCAGTTTTTTGATGGGGGGGGGGGTAGCTGATCCACTTCCATTTCCCCAAAGACGTATGCAAAGCCTTGGTATCGATTTGGCAAGCCTTCCACATGTGTCAAGCTAAGGCGCAGCGTGGCAATTGCAGCCCTTCCAACCCCCACACGTGAAGCTCTGTCTGCTGTAGGGGCTTGGTAAAACCCATCCTTAAAAGTCAGAGTTCTGTGTTCCCAGTTTATATATGGGTTTCGATAGGTCAACCAGGGAATCCCTAGAATTACCAAGGGATTGCCAACAGGTGCCGCTAAAAATTTCATGGTGATTCACATGGCTGCCCATTTGCATCACGACAGTTCCAGTGAAATGGTTTGCTGCCCCCCCCCCCGCCGTTGAACCATCCAACTGTGTGAAGATCAAAGGCTGCTGGAGGGGAAAGCTAGGCAGGTCCAGAGCAGCAACCAGATCAGGGTGAATCAGACACCTGGAACACCCAGAGTCAACTAAAGCCCAGACCTCTGTAGTCTTTGTGCGGGAACCAATTTCACTTTTACTGCTAGAGTTGGACAGTCAGCACTCACATAGCATCTTCGTGCCCATCCTCTTCCACCTGCCTGCAGGCGCTTTTCAAGACAGGTGGCTGGCGTTTCCTGCCGGTTCCTTAGAGTCATCTTCAACCTCTCCTGAGAAGTAGGGTACTTCTTCAGCATCGGCCGCCCCCTTGGCTGCCATCATCCGCCATGATGAGGGTGCCAATTTGGCCGGCAGTTTGCCCGCCCGGTCTCCAGCCTTGACTTTTGGGCAATCAGCTGCTCGGTGTCCTTCCTTTCTGCATCAGAGACACTGACCCTTCATATAGCGCCGATCTCTCTCCTCTTCCCAGGCTCTGTAGCCTGGCCGGGCAGCTGTTGTGGCACTTTGGGGTCCCCTCATGGTGGCTGGTTGCCTTTCAGGTCACTTGGTTTGCATGTAGGTATGCTGGGCATGCTCAGCCTTGCTGGCCAGACAGATCCATTCGTACAATGTCTCTGGGTCGTCTCTACACAACGCCCACCGCAGGACGTCCCTGTTGAGTCCCTCTTTAAATCGTTCTATTAAGGTAGACTGGGACCAGTCGGTAATTTTCCCAGCTAGAGCCTTAAACTCCAGGGCATAATCAGCTACAGACAGTTGGCCCTGGCTAAGATCCTTCAGTGCCCTTTTAGCCCTTGCTTTGGCTAGCGGATCTTCAAAGTGCAGCTTTAATGCCCACATAAATTCCTCAAAACCCTCAAGATCAGGGGCACTAGCCTCACTTAATTGAACATACCAATCAGCCGCTTGCCTCTTCAGCTTGGTGGCAATGGCAGCTATTTTAGCCTCTTCGGAAGGGAAACAGGGTCCAAACTGTTTCATATAATTTTTTGCATTAGTGAAGAAGAAAGACAACCTAGTTGGATCCCCGTCAAACTTGACAGAAAAGTCTTTCACCCCCGCTCCTGTTGTTTGAGTGGTTGGGCCCCCGGTTACAGTATTTCTCCTGTCTTGGGGTGGGGACACTGATGGACGGGCTCTGCGGGGTGGAGATTCATCCCGGCTTCGTCTCCGGCCCCGCTCCACTGTTGGTCCGGGTGAGGAGATGGAGGATGATTGCGTGGAGCTGGAATCTCCTTCGCGCCTCAGCTGTCCCCCCCATGACAGAGACAGGGCTTTTAGCATGTACTCCATAGATTCTAATTTGGCCTCTACCACTCTTAGCCTTTCAGGGGTTTGAGATACCTCCTTCCAGGATGCCTGAGATGTCCCTGGCTGGGGTTCTCCCATTTCATCCCAGGTGATCAACTCTGCGGGTGATGCGCTGGGTGCTGGTTGCTTTGGTGCTCTCCCCTCTTCAGATCCCTCTCCCTCCAGGCTGGAACTTGAATGCTGCCGTGAGGTTGAAGGTTCTGGGTGAGGCTCCGTTCTTCACTCCTAACAGTTGACTCGGGCATCAAGCTAGTCGGCTCCTCGAGTCTCCCGGTCGTGAGTTTGGCTTTGGCCATTGTTAACTGTTTTCCCTCACAAGAAACTAATCTTGGCAGGAGCTAACGGTACAACTTTGGAGATTCTCAGCTTTATGTAATGATTGCCTATCCTAAAACACCATCAGACTCATGAACAGGTTCATAAAGATATCTGATTTATTAAAGAATAGTATGCAGG
Source organism: Candoia aspera (assembly GCF_035149785.1). Classification (NCBI taxonomy): domain Eukaryota; kingdom Metazoa; phylum Chordata; class Lepidosauria; order Squamata; family Candoiidae; genus Candoia; species Candoia aspera. The sequence continues at coordinate 48,225,660 of NC_086159.1, forward strand.
ATCACAAAGAAAGCTGAGAATGGGAAAAGCACGCCAAATGCAAACTAAAAAACCCTCGGTACAAACAAGATCCCTCCCCCCGTACGATCTTCCCAGGCTTACAATCCCAGGTGCTCCTAACAGCCTCTGCTGGTCCGCGGGAAACGTCCTTGAGCAGAGCCCATAACCCAAACACATTCCATTGAAATGAACCTAGATACAGAGCTTGGTACAAGGTTTCACAGCAGCTTCCCCCCAACAGAAACGTGTGTCAGCACCATGGCATGTGAAACATTACGATGTACAGTGCACATTGAAACAGTGAACATGACAATGAGAATCTCGTACATTGTTTTAGAAGAAAGAGCAATGTTATGAGCAACGCAAACTCCACTGGGCTCAGCATGATCAGGTGTCACCTCTAGGGATTTTTTTTAACTACTTGAGGGGTGTAGCTGAGATGCTAAATTTGCTTGTGATGACCCCTTGTTACCAGCATCTCAAGTACTGTATTAACTTGCACATCAGTTATGAGACATAGTTGATAAGCACATTGCCTTTTGTCACACTTTTTTGGAGAAGGCAGAGCCTTGCACAGAGAAGGTTCCAGGCTCAGGCTGTGGAATCTCCAGGTAGACAGGAAAGGGGCACCTGAAATGGGTGTTGCCATGTTGACAGTATTGACTGGGCTGGATCATCAGCAATTGGATTCAATAGTGAGCAGGATGGAGCAAGGAACTATCAATGGGACAATTCCCTGTGTTCCTTTGTTCATTTTTTGTGGGCCAAACCTACCAATCAGTGGGTTTTATTAGACGCAGGCATCCAGGCAAATCAGTGCAAGCACTCAGGGACACGTGAACTGCGTTGGCTACAGCAGTGTTTCTCAACCTTGGCAACTTGAAGAAGTGTGGATACAGAATTCTGGGAGCTGAAGTCCACACCTCTTCAAGTTGCCAAGGTTGAGAAACGCTGGACTAGAGTGTAAATCTGTTGGTGAAGAGCCCCGAGGGCACAGTGGGAAGAGCTTGTTTGAGAGAGCCAGAAGGGGGCTGGAATGTGGAAAGTCCCGGCCGAGGTGGGAGCCACTAGGGAGAGCAAGGGGAGGGCTCATGCCAAAGGAGCTTGGAGGAAAAACGAATCGAAGAGCCGAAAAGCAGAAGAGCGCCGGGGCGCAGCTTAGGCGCAGGAGCGAAGCCGGGAGCGCGCGGGATGTAGGGGAGAGAGGAAAGGAGGAGAGCCGTGGAGGGCTTGCTCTGGTTAATTCCAGGCGTAGAAAGCCGGGAAGGGAACTAAAGAAAGACTCACTCTGATCTTTCCTATTCCTCCGGCTACCTTTCCCTGGTCAGCAACCGGGACCCAAGAGCAGCAGCGCTGTAGCTCAGCAAGGAAAAGGGGCGCATCGATTTCCGCCAGGCGCGAGAAGGACTCTCACACCTGAAAAGTTCAGGCGGGAAAGCGCACGGAGAGAACTCAAAAGCGAAGGAGCGCCATGCAATTCAGCGACCGTCCCGGCGGCTCCGCTTGGACGACGCCCGCGTGGAACTGGAGCGAGGGCCGGCTTACGAAGGCAGACGGCTCCGGCGGCAGCGTGGAGGCGCCGTGGTCAGGGAGCAAAGCCAACGGAAGCAGCGACCGCTACGGGCGGGACGAAGAGCTGGCCAAGCTGGAGATCATGGTGCTGGCTCTGACCTTCGTCTTAGCCGTGCTGGGCAACTTTTTCGTACTGCTGACGCTGCACCACACGCCGCGCAAAAAGGCATCCCGCATGCACCTTTTCATCCGGCACCTGAGCCTGGCCGACCTGGCGGTAGCTTTCTTCCAAATCTTGCCGCAGCTCTGCTGGGAAGTCACACACCGCTTCCACGGGCCCGACGGACTCTGCCGCGTGGTGAAACACCTGCAGGTTTTCGGCATGTTCGCCTCGGCTTACATGCTGGTGATGATGACGGCCGACCGCTACATTGCCGTGTGCCACCCGCTCAAGACGCTGCAGGAGCCGAGCAAGCGCTCGCGCTACATGATCGCCGCCGCTTGGGCGCTCAGCTTCTTGCTCAGCGTGCCGCAGTACTTCATCTTCTCGCTCAGCGAGGTGGAGAGCGGCTCGCAGGTCTACGACTGCTGGGCGCACTTCATCAAGCCGTGGGGGGCTCGCGCCTACATCACCTGGATCACGGGCAGCATCTTCGTGGCGCCGGTCCTCATCCTGGCCACGTGCTACGGCTTCATCTGTTACCACATCTGGAGCAACGTCCGGGACAAGATGCGGCGGCAGAAGCGAGAGAGGGCTCCTCCACGCAAGGGCGCCCTGCGCAAGGGGCTGCTCTTCACGCCTTATGTCAGCAGCGTCACGACCATCTCCCGCGCCAAGGTCCGCACCGTCAAGATGACCTTCGTGATCGTCTCGGCTTATATCGTGTGTTGGGCCCCTTTCTTCTCCATACAGATGCGTTCTGTCTGGGACGACCATGCCCCCTGGCTGGGTAGGTGCTGTGGCCTGATCGGTTGGGGTCTCTGCCTTATACCTAGCTCCCTGGAATATGACTTCCAGACAAAAGCCATTATTTATTTATTTATCTATCCCATTTTTCCACTGCCCATCTCAACAATGACCCTGGGTGGTTGCCCAGCAATTAGCTTGGGCTCTTGCAAGGCACTTATGACATAGCTGCACTGTGCCCTTAGTTGCTCCTGACCTGTGCTGATGCCAGCTGGGCTCTAATCCAGTTCAAGAAAATTCTGTCCAAACTGGGACACTTTGGCAGCAGCCAGGTATCATCCCTCCTCCACCCCCAACCCCTTGGACAATTTTCCTGCTGTTTTGCCTTCCCAGCTTTCTGTGCCAGGAAAGCAATTGCAGCTGGCTTCTTTTCTCTGGACATGTCTTTCAGGACATATATACTTGTATATGTATAGAGCTCACAAAAATATGCAAATTAAATTAAATCCATATATACAAAGTTAAAGCATCAAAATGTACATATATACAGGTAGAACTAGCTTTAAAATAAAAGTCCCTTTCTTTCATTTTCCCAGTTTGGTACAATGTCTGTTGCAGCTATTGTTACAGGACTCCTTCAGAAACATTTGCCTGACATTAAGAATGTCACTGATTTGAAACCTGGCAGAAAAGTTTATACTGTATATGCATGTGTATATTACTATTTTTTATTTCCTGAGCTACCTATTTGCTGCTTTTTTGAACCAGCTAACTGATGTACTGTTTCACCAGTTTTCCTATCTCTTGAGGTTAGAAGGATCTCACCCCAGCTCTCAGATAGTCCAAATGAAGATTACTGCCAAAAGTTATCATGCAGTACTTATTCAGCTGGGTTATTTGGGAGCTGGGTAGAAAAGAAAAGAAGAAAAACACTCCAGCATTTCACTCGTTCACTGGTAGGCTTTTCTTTTAAATGCCCAACAAAAAAGTGAGTATCTCAGAGAAAGAAAAATAGTAATTTAAAAACCCGGGTTTTGAACTATTAATTTTCAGCACATCAGGCAAACCATCAATTTTCAGCACATCATTGGAACACCACGATGGATCAGAGACTCGCTGGGGAGCAAACATCTACTCAGATGAGGGGATGTTCCTCTTCCTGTGCTCAATAGCTACTCAAGCTGCAGGTGTTTGCCTAGGAAATGTAAAGGGCATCAGGCAAGCTGGACAGCAATGCTTAAGCCAGAAAACATGGAGCAACAAAATATGGTTGGTGTTCACATTTTCTGGGGCTTGGAGTGAGTAGAAAATGGCATCATCTGTTGGTTGGTGGCCCTGCCTGACAACAGGGCAAGCTTGCAGTGTGGATAAGCCCTACATGCCAAGGCTAAGGGCACTAATACCAATTTTTTGGTAGCAGAATGCTATCCTCCTGAGTGTGTAGTTTTTTGTCATGCTTCTCAAACATATAAACTTTTATTTCAGTGAATGGAAACAACATGCAGTCTTACCCTGTTGAGTTTCAGGAGACTTACTAAACATAACTTTTTACGTGGTATATTTTGAGACTTTCTTCGAAAGTCCTGAAAGTCACATAAATCTAAAAAGGCTCATTTAACATCTCAGCTTGGTGGTCATTTGATTTATAATCTCGACTAAATGGCTATGTACCCCAACCTCCAACTCTTACATTTAGTGCGGTTCAGTTAGAAATAAAGAGCTTGGGGCTCAAGGAACCCAAACATTCCCAAGTTAAAAATCAGTATCAGAGTAAAAGGACAGAACTTTCAGAGTTCTCTTGTAAATGATTTTGCAAAGGATCGTTACCTTGCCGTGGTGCTGGAGCTTGAGCACCTCAGTGATGCCATGAAACCGTGAAACTGTGAAGGACCACCCAAGTCGGGAAGGTCATGACAGAGAGGTCAGACTAAATGCGATCCCTGGGGAAGGTAATGGCAACCCACCCCAGTATTCTTGCCGTGAAAACTAAACGGATCAGTACAACCAGAGATATGTCGGTATACCATCGGAAGATGAGACCCCCAGGTTGGAAGATGGTCAAAATGCTACTGGAGAGGAACAGAGGATGAGTTCAACTAGCCCCAGACGTGATGACGCAGCTAGCTCAAAGCCGAAAGGACGGCTAGTGGCCAACAGTGCTGGTGGTGAACGGCGAATCCAATGTTCTAAGGATCAACACACCATTGGAACCTGGAATGTCAGATCTATGAGCCAGGGCAAATTGGATGTGGTTATTGGTGAGATCTCAACATTAAAGATAGACATTTTGGGCGTCAGTGAACTGAAATGGACTGGAATGGGCCACTTCACATCAAATGACCACCAGATCCACTACTGTGGACAAGAGGACCACAGAAGAAATGGAGTAGCCTTCATAATTAATAGTCAAGTGGCTAAAGCAGTGCTTGGATACAATCCAAAAAACGATAGAATGATCTCAATTCGAATTCAGGGCAAGCCATCTTACACTGTGGATCACAGTGATCCAAATATACGCCCCAACCACAGATGCTGAAGAAGCTGAAGTAGAGCAGTTCTATGAGGATCTGCAGCACCTACTGGACAACATGCCTAAAAGAGATGTTATCTTCATCACGGGAGACTGGAATGCTAAGGTGGGCAGTCAAACGACACCTGGAATTACAGGTAAGTATGGCCTGGAAGAACAAAACGAAGCAGGACATAGGCTGATAGAATTTTGCCAAGACAACTCACTCTGCATAACAAACACTCTCTTCCAACAACCTAAGAGACAGCTTTATACATGGACTTCACCAGATGGACAACACCGAAATCAGATTGACTACATCTTTTGCAGCCAAAGGTGGTGGACATCTATACAGTCAGTAAAAACAAGACCTGGAGCTGACTGTAGTTCAGATCATGAACTTCTTATTGCGCAATTTAGTATCAGACTAAAGAGATTAGGGAAGACCCACACATCAGCTAGATATCAGCTCACTAATATTCCTAAGGAATATGCAGTGGAGGTGAAGAATAGATTTAAGGGACTAGATTTAGTAGATAGGGCCCCAGAAGAACTATGGACAGAAGTTTGCAACGTTGTTCAGGAGGCGGCAACAAAATACATCCCAAAGAAAGAGAAAACCAAGAAGACAAAATGGCTGTCTGCTGAGACACTAGAAGTAGCCCAAGAAAGAAGGAAAGCAAAAGGCAACAGTGATAGGGGGAGATATGCCCAATTAAATGCATAATTCCAGAGGTTAGCCAGAAGAGATAAGGAATTATTTTTAAACAAGCAATGCGCAGAAGTGGAAGAAGACAATAGAATAGGAAGGACAAGAGACCTCTTCCAGAAAATTAGAACCATCGGAGGTAAATTCCAGGCAAAAATGGGTATGATCAAAAACAAAGATGGCAAGGACCTAACAGAAGAAGAAGAGATCAAGAAAAGGTGGCAAGAATATACAGAAGACCTGTATAGGAAGGATAACAATATTGGGGATAGCTTTGATGGTGTGGTCAGTGAGCTAGAGCCAGACATCCTGAAGAGTGAGGTTGAGTGGGCCTTAAGAAGCATTGCTAATAACAAGGCAGCAGGAGACGACGGCATCCCAGCTGAACTGTTCAAAATCTTGCAAGATGATGCTGTCAAGGTAATGCATGCTATATGCCAGCAAATTTGGAAAACACAAGAATGGCCATCAGATTGGAAAAAATCAACTTATATCCCCATACCAAAAAAGGGAAACACTAAAGAATGTTCAAACTCTTGAACAGTGGAACTCATTTCACATGCCAATAAGGTAATGCTCAAGATCCTGCAAGGTAGACTTCAGCAATTCATGGAGCGAGAATTGCCAGATGTACAAACTGGGTTTATAAAAGGCAGAGGAACTATGGACCAAATTGCCAATATCTGCTGGATAATGGAAAAAGCCAGGGAGTTTCAGAAAAACATCCATTTCTGTTTGATTGACTATTCTAAAGCCTTTGACTGTGTGGACCATAACAAATTGTGGCAAGTTCTTAGTGGTATGGGGATACCAAGTCATCTTGTCTGCCTCCTGAAGAATCTGTATAACGACCAAGTAGCAACAGTAAGAACAGACCACGGAACAATGGACTGGTTTAAGATTGGGAAAGGAGTACCGCAGGGCTGTATACTCTCACCCTACCTATTCAACTTGTATGCAGAACACATCATGCGACAAGCTGGGCTTGAGCAATCCAAGGCTGGAGTTAAAATCTCTGGAAGAAACATTAACAATCTCAGATATGCAGATGATACCCCTTTGATGGCTGAAAGTGAAGAGGAACTGAGGAGCCTTATGATGAAGGTGAAAGAAGAAAGTGCAAAAGCTGGCTTGCAGCTAAACCTCAAAAAAACCAAGATTATGGCAACCAGCTTGATTGATAACTGGCAAATAGAGGGAGAAAATGTAGAAGCAGTGAAAGACTTTGTATTTCTAGGTGCGAAGATTACTGCAGATGCTGACTGCAGTCAGGAAATCAGAAGATGCTTAATCCTTGGGAGAAGAGCAATGACAAATCTCGATAAAATAGTTAAGAGCAGAGACATCACACTGACAACAAAGGCCCGCATAGTTAAAGCAATGGTGTTCCCTGTAGTAACATATGGCTGCGAGAGCTGGACCATAAGGAAGGCTGAGAGAAGGAAGATCGATGCTTTGGAACTGTGGTGTTGGAGGAAAATTCTGAGAGTGCCTTGGACTGCAAGATCAAACCAGTCCATCCTCCAGGAAATAAAGCCAGACTGCTCACTTGAGGGAATGATAGTAAAGGCAAAACTGAAATACTTTGGCCACATAATGAGAAGACAGGACACCCTGGAGAAGATGCTGATGCTAGGGAGAGTGGAGGGCAAAAGGAAGAGGGGCCGACCAAGGGCAAGATGGATGGATGATATTCTAGAGGTGATGGATTCGTCCCTGGGGGAGCTGGGGGTGCTGACGATCGACAGGAAGCTCTGGCGTGGGCTGGTCCATGAAGTCACGAAGTGTCGGAAGCGACTAAACGAATAAACAACAACAAATGCAGGATAGGATTTAGCTGAATTATTCTAGAATAATTTCAATTCTTTCCTTGATTTCAAGATTATGGGCAAGCATTGTTTTATGTTTGTATTGCTATTTAGTATCATGTCTGCTTTAGCTAGTTCATCTTGAATTTAAGCTGGCCATCGCTAGCTAACTTGCACATTTTTAACTGAAGAATGGAGAATCTTTCTTATTTTATAAAATTTGGCACAGTCTTATGTTCTACATTAATGTGAATTGTCTTCTGTAAAGTAAACTAAAGAATTGCTAACTGAAGTTCTGTCAGGGTGAACCATGTGACAATGCAGAGGACAGGATGTTCCTCTCCTTTGAGAAAGCTTCACAGCTGAATCTTTAACATTAGCCATAGGGCAGTACCCTGGAGACCATCCATGTTGCATGAGAGATGGAAATCATGGCTGATTCCTTCTTCTCAACAGCATAATATTTTTGGAAGTCATGTTGGTCATCTTCATAGGAGGCATGATACCTTCTGTAAATTTGTTTAAAGGTGATCTGTGTCTGCATTATAAATATAAAGCACATCATCTATAAACAAGCCACAAAGAGATACAATAAATGGCAGTTCTAGAACTTTTGCCAAGAGAGTCATAATAACAGATCAAAGTAACCTGCCCCTAACCCTAACTAAAATGAAAGAATAGTGAAAGGAACTATTAGGTAGGTTAGACAAATACAGCATCTGTGAATCTGTTTTGACATTCAGTATGGCCCAGTAGTCCCATAGCTTAGTCATTTTGTTTGTTTTTTGTTTATTGGATTTATATGACTGCCAATCTAACAAAGTAACTCTGGGCAGCTAACAGGATAAAAACATCAGTATAATATCAAATAGCACAAATTATAAAAGCACATAAAAACAGAAAAGCAAAGAATGGCAACCAAATGGCAGAAAACTCACACATCTCACACGTTCAACTGCCTCCCAAACCTTATTCTTGGGAGGAGAACTTTTATGGAGGGCTAGCAGGGTTGGGCCCAGTCTAATCTTGGGTGGAATGGTGGTTCAAAGGAAAAATGCTACAACAAAGAAGCCATGCTTCCTGGTCCCTCCAGATGACAGTCTTGAATCAGCAGGACCCAGAACACGCCCTTCCTGCCAGATCTGATGGGGCAGGTAGAAACACTTCAGAGAGGCAGTTCCTCAAGTATCCAAACCTGATACCATGAAGGTTTTACAGTTCATAACCAGTCCCTTGAATTGCAGCCAGAAGCCTAACATGGACATATTGAGGTTATTAAGGCAATTCTATTGAAGGAGTATGTTGGATGAAGTACAAATGCCTGATTCCTTTGAAAATGTAATGCAAAATTATATTCTTAGAAAACCTAATACATTTTTTTGTTAGATAACGCTTTTAAAGAAATATTGACATACTAAATTGTAGGTCTTTGTTAAACAACACTCTACTTTTTCTCAACAGATTCAGAGGATGTTGCAGTTACAGTGACCGCCCTTTTGGCCTGCTTGAACAGTTGTTGCAATCCATGGATCTACATGTTCTTCAGTGGGCACCTCCTACAAGATTTCATGCAGAGTTTCTTGTGTTGTCGAAAAATGAAACAAAGATTGAATAAAGAAGATACTGAGAGCATCAGCAGGAGACAGACTTCTTTCACTAATAATAGAAGTCCAACAAACAGTTTGTATACATGGAGAGAATCACCAAATTTATCATGATCTGTTAACCATTTCAGTTTCTGGACCATTGATTAAACATTGATGGCTCCTTGAGTGCCCAAACAGCACTTTAGCACTTTAGCTATCAGTTATCATGTGGTCAATAAAATAATAAGTTGGCAATAAAATAAAGATTACCATTTTATGTTAATGAAGGCTATGGATTAATATGTAAAAAGATACATGAATGTGTAGTCCATTATATTGATGGAAAATCAAAAAACATGTAATATTTTTGGGATAATAACTCTTATGGAGGATTATTTATTTATTTATCACATTTCTTCACCACCCAGAGTCGTTTGTCAAGATGAGTGGTGAAGAAATGTGATAAATAAATAAATAAATAATTTTCCAAACAGACAATTATCATAAACCTTGGTGTTAATCTTTCATGAGTTACAGCATTATATGCAGTAACGGCTGCCACTCAGTAAGAATATTTGCCCAGTCTCCTCAAAAGTCTTGCTGAGGAACATCCTGATCTGTCAACAAGTGATTAAACATCAATCTCTACAATCAGCCATTTATCAAAATCCTATCGGAAACATAAACGAATTGGCCTGATCTAGAGCTGTGTAGATGACAAAATACTTGTGGAACTTCCAACCAATATTGACTTTCCCACTCAGTGAAGTATTGGGGAAAGTCTTAAACTATTCTGAGAAATAGAAAAAATGACATGGAGTACTGGAATGTTCCAGGGACCATTGAATGTTTAATAAGAAATTGCTTGATGACTATTATTTTTATATTTAAGTAGAAGCATGCCCATATTTATAATAGGGCTGTGATTATCAACTTAAAGGTCTCAGAAAAAAATCGTTGTTACTCTGACAGCAAAAGAATAAGATTTTCCTTTGTCAGTCTGAATTAAGAAGGCTGGCCAGTTTTACATTGAGAAGTTTGATCTATTCAGGAGATTGCTGATTTTACCTCCATATCACTTTTGTTATTGGTATCAGCTGACATCAGTGGCTCATTTGATTGAACTGGCACTATCTAAGAGACCGCCCACCCTTTGGGGACATAAGTCCATTCCTATGACAAATGAGGTCCATATACCAATTCCAGTTCAGCTGATGGTGCAATTCTTTGTGACTGGGAGTGGAAGGCGGGTGGAAGTTTGAAGGGCCAAATACAAAACAAAAGGGTGTGTTTGGCTAAGAGGCATCTAGAAGTAGGTAGTCCTCTTTGGATATTTTTTTAGAATAGAACACACTTTTTCTTTAGTGGCTCAGCTGAAGCTTGGATCATTAGCATTATATGATACATTGGAAAAGAAATATACTGTACTTATTGTACCATACGTAATTTTTAAACTCACAGACTGTCACTTTATTTTTTTATTGGTTCTCATTACACCTCTGTGGCACATATAAGTAGAAAAGTAATACATTTTGCCTTTGCAACAGCAGTACAGTATTCTAGCAAATTTTATTCAGATAGTGGATCACAAACAGTAGTGCCAGGCCAAGTAACTAAAGTGACAGAAGGGAAAGAGGCAAAGAGGTTTTCCGGATAGTTTTAATGCAGGATTAAATACATAACTCTGACATTTATGACATTTTTACTACATTACCAGTTACTCTGCAATGTACTAATATTATTGTGGTTTGTCATTTTACTAGCTAAAGGTGTTTAAATGCCTATCAAATAGGCATATTAAGTTGTCTCAAATTATTATATACCCAACAGACTTTCATATAAACTCAGATGCAACAACTGGCAATACTGTTTATCTCTTCAGTCTTTTTTTGACCTATTCAACTTTTCTTGACCTTAATGAATTCCACTAGAACTTTAGACTCTTTCTGAGCAATGATTTAATAAGCCTTAATCTCATATTCACTCCACACGAAGATCCCACATTAAGCTTGTGATATCATTTTTTAAACATAGCTTAAGGTTAATTAAACAGAATATGTATCCTGAAGAAACAGTTCATATAGAATATACTTTTAAAACTACATTGTTTGTGTGTATGCATATATGATATATATGTAAGTAAAATAAGTCATGATCAAGACTTACATTTGGTTCAGTTTTTCAATATAGCATTGAAATGTCAACATTCGCTAGTCTTTCAGCTGTTAATCTATATATTAGTATCATGTATACAGTGTTTAAACCATTAAAATAATTTATCAGTAAGGCTTTAACTGAAATATATGAATTGGATTGTAGCTATTTAAATATGTTGGCTGAAATTGGTTATTGCTTGCTGTTAAAAATGTGCAATATTTTCCAGGCTTAAAATTGCATTTATAAGTATTCCACATCTGGAGCAAAACACCTAGTGTTCTGAAGTTCTGCCTTAAACGCCTGACAAATGCGGCATTTGATTTCACTTTGTTTCCAATGTTCCAGTGTCCTGCAAGTGTTTGCCTGTTGTTAATACTTCTAAGCACAGAGACTTGTAGAATGCATTTCAAATAAAACAGGCTCAGCTTCCATTGCTTCTGCCCTTAGTTGGAGCTTATATATAGAGAAGAAGGATTAAGAGGATCTGTTTACATGTTTAGCTATTTAGAAGAAACATTTTGGACATTAAAACTCCTGTTTGCCAAGTAGGTAAGTTTACTGCTGTTTTTAAATTATTTGCTATCGGGAAATTAGAATTCCCAATTGCAAATGTAACATTGCTATCCCTTTCTGTTCTGTGTTTTAGCTATATTTTTCACAGAGACTGCCCAGTCTAAAGGTATACATTAAATACTTTGGTATGTTAAAGGGATAGCTTTGCTGTTGAGATTCCAGGTTGTTAAATGCCAACACTGCATATTCATTTGATCATTTGTTTTGCTTTACAGGCATATTGCCACATCCAAAGGCATGTACTGGGCGTATGCAGTAGAAAGAAACTTCAGATGAATTATTGTATTTTTGCTGCTATTACTTTGTTCCAATTTGTGTTAAATGAATTTATTTCTTGCTGTTGCTTCTTTGCTAAAAGCTCTATGGTTGTTTGGTACAGGCACTGATTACAAAACTGTTTTACTGTTCCTTCTGTTGTTTGCTATGAGAATTTTAAAGTAAAAATAAAATAAAAATATTATTGGCCAATTTTTCTATAAGTTAGGTAGGTAATAGGTAGGATTCAACATGGACTTCATCCTTATTTACTTTTGTGTCCTTAGGAAGAATGGTTGATGGACAAAGAGCTTGCTTTGAATTTCCATTGTTTCATATGGTTACCACTTTTGTTCTGTTAGGATGTAGGACACTTGAAACATTTCAAAGTTTTTCTGAGCTTGGAACACTGATCAACATTTTCAGTTGGCCCACAATGTACACTGTCATTGCTGGGATATTAATCAACTTAGCAATATAGTGCTAAGTGTATTTCATGACAACTGGATTTTGAAACTCCTCAAGTAAATTCTTAATTTGTTTTTAATGACTTATAACGTATAGTAGAAGAAAAAGAGAAAAGACAAATCCAGAAGGAATACCATTTTACCTTTTTAAAGCAAAAAGCAAAAAATCTAAGTGTAGCCCCTAGCCTGAGCAGCTTTTGTTATTCATTCACAGTAATTCTTTGTATACATTTTTAACAATCTATTTTGTTGTCATAGGAAGAATGGAACTGCAGAATAAAGTCCTCCCAGGGATCAACAAACACAACCTTACATTAAAAATGACCTGCCTTCTTAATACTGCAGTTCTTACTTCATTGAAGATTTTATTTTTGTGACAAGGAGCTATTTATACAATACAGACTGATCTTTACATTTGACCAATCATATGACTGAATGTTACCTATCCCTAAAGATCCTTGCTTCTTTTGTGAGAATAAACTCAAGTTTTCCTCTGATATGGCTGGTGACTAATGCAGAGATGACAGTGATGATTTACAAGGGATGACATTCAATCATGCAGATCCTTATATGCATTTTGAAATGGTACAGACATGCTACTTCATGGGGTGTGCAACTCATCTGCTGCCAACACTAGTACCAAAATTTCTGGAATGGCACCTCTGTCTTGTTGGAGTTGAACTGAGCCTAAATTTCCCATCCAGCCCCTCACAGTTTTAGATACTAATTTAAGACATCCACAGCATTTCCAGTGCAATCTGGAGTGGCAATGTACAGTTAGCATAAGCATATTAATGATACCTCACCCCAAATTTACTCTCCCGGAAGTTTCATATAAATGGTGAATAACATGGAGAAAAGGACTGAATCCTGTAGTACCTCACAGTCTCAATTGCTTTTCCCCTATGTCTGTTGACTGAATTTTCACCTCAGGTAGGAGCAGAACCACGACAAAACAGTGCTTCCAAACCTCAGTCTTTGCAGGTGGGCCATGGATGTACCGTTATCAGTGATATCAAACATCACCAAGAGTTCTGTTAAGGCTAGGAGAACCACATTTCCTTATCCAAGTCCCAGTATACAACATCCAGCAAATGCTTCTGTGCATCTCAGCCTGACCTCTTCCGGAGTGGTAGCTTGGCCAAAAGAGTGGATAGCATTTCAGCAGCACCTATAAATGTCTCTGCAGGGCCTTGAACTGAAAGATTTACCTTATCCAAATGGCTTCAAATATATGCCAAGTAAGCTAAGCCATGAACTCCTGTCTGTCAAACTGTTCTGAGTGGGCTTTCCTTTCCTCTCAAAAAAAGTGAAACTTCTGCCTGAAGTTCAGTCAAGCATTTCAGGAATTTTCTTCTGGAAAGCCAGCAAACATCTTTGAAAAGTACAGTAGATGTAAACTTCATGTTCTGTTCTCATTCCTTGACAAATTTTTTGAAAAGGTTCAAAAAATTAAAGGCTGATGAAATTGGTAACTTTTATGGAAATAGGTAAGACTTCTTTCAGTATTATTGGCAGAATCTTTGATGCTAGTATATGCCAGTATAGAAAACAATGATCACAATGACATTTGGGCTTATTTCTTCATTTAAGCAGCAAAACAAGATGTGTTGTCAGGTGATCCATCTATGCACGGAGTACCAAGATTTTCTTCCAGTCAAACCTCTGCTTGGCAAAGAAACGATTCACCATTTTGAAGATGCCAATGACATTTGCAGTTTCCAAAAGGGTTCACAAAATAGAAATTCTTTGATGGCATCTGTGTGCAGGCAATGGATGCAACTCAGGAGTGGCCCCAGTTAGTACTCAGTAGTTTTTTCTAGGTACATATATTGGGCAGCTGCCAATTTCTCCATGACCTGCTTCAAAATATTAGTGACTCTCACTTCATGGGTTCACTGAGATCTCTCCAATCCTATGGGCATCATTTGCTCACCAGTGAGATAAGCAGTCTTGTACAATGATTCAAGACAAGGCTTTTGGGCTGAAACAAATTCAGGTTCCAATCAAGTTCCAGCTTTTTCAAATGGAACCTTCCTCTAAATAAACAAACAAACAAATAAATAAATCTACATTGTCTGATGTATTTTCAGGAAGGACAGACTGTGATGTGATGTAAACAATGGCAGATGGCTATAATCATAATGTCAGGGGAAGTTTTCGTCAAGTCATATCAACAGGAAACTACTTTAGACATCATAACATGGTGAGTATAATGATTGCATGTTGCTGTGACAGATCATCCCATGCTACCATATTTGTTTGGAGTAAAATAATGCCTTAATAGAATCATTTGACAGAAGGTCTGTGAACTGGGTGCAGTATATGGATGTATAAATCCTTTCTTTTACTTTGAAAATTGTTTTTGGAAAAAAAACATCTATATCAAATGATGTTATTAAGGCACTGTGCTCTTGAATTTCTGCTCATCATTTTCCAGTATGGAAATTAATATGTTTCTTCCTAATATTTAATTCCAAGTAGCTTTCCTATCTGTTTACTGAATTGTTCTGTTTTTTTACTAAATGTCCTAGTAATTTCTTTGCTTTCTTTCTTACATCCTGTTGACTTATTTCATTAATGTTTTTTCCCTCTGCAGTTATTTACAGCAATAAATCTGAAAAAGTCTTTTAGTGTGCAGAGAACTGCACAATAGTTATCTTTTCAACAATCCAATTCTTTCATTTCTTTTCTTCAGATTAACTGCATGGGGAGGGGAGAATATGCTAAGGGGCAATCTCAAGAAGATTCAAATCATTTTTTAAGAGCAAAGTTTACCCAAACTCTTTGCCCTGAACAATCTCACAATGGATAGCAAAGAGAAGCAAGTGATAAGCCTACACTGCACTGCTCTGCCACTTACTAGCAGATGTTTCATTCTATGAGCGTCCAGACTTGCTTACATCAGCCGATACTTCACAATTGTTCATTTTGGTAGAAAAATTGCGTTATCAATACTCTAAGCTCAACTCAACAGCAACAGTGGCAGCCATGGGCACAGGCAACTAACAATAAGGAGGGAGTCCTCACACTGCCCCTTGGGCATTAGAAAATGAAGTCAGGGGAAGGTAAACTGGGAGCCGAAGGGCATTAAACCTTGCAGTTTTCTCCCACCACCATCCTTTAATAAAAACTGCCTTGCCCTGTTTTGCTTCTCCTGCAGGACCTTCTCTACTCATCTATCCATCTATGTTGCATAGTAATACATGCAGTTTGTAAAGTATTTTCTGACCACTTGGTAATGAATCCTCACAATTGGGACACCAGGGTAATGATGAGGGTATGCAGGTCAAAAGGACATGCAATCCCAGCATGGGGCCCTTGGTAAATAGCCAAAATAGGGGGAGCCTCACGGCTTAGTGCAGCCTGCCCAGACCTGAAGATGATAGATGAAAGTATGCCTATACCTTGCCATTGGGTTTTACAGCTAGCATGTCTGACAAAGCATGGAAGTTAGTTATAGATCCAGAGCAGGCCTGCATGATGGTCATTCATTCATTTGTGACCAATGTAGTGCTACTGTTCCAAAGTCTGTTGTGTTGCGCCTTATTGATTACCCCCTGATTTTGTGTTCAATGCTACTGGGCAAAATGCTTTTTCTTTTAAATTCTTCCCACAAAATGACATGAATATGTAGACAGTAAAGAGATCTCTAAATTTGGCTTACAATCAACATCTGGTGTTTCACTTGAGCAGCAGTAATTCTTATTTATTGCAAGTTTGAGAACCCCTGGCTTAATGTGATGTATGAACATGGAAATAACAATGGTCAGAGTTCTGCCCTTCTGGTCTGTTCCTTCAGTGTCCCCAAGTGGAACAGGGAAGAAAAAACCTTACACAATGACTTCCAGCCTGCTGATTTTGAGGGGTCAAGAGTTTAAAGCCATACAAATCCTTCCCAGATCTCTTTCTTGGCATCCTTCCTCCATCTTCCCATTGAAATAAAAAGGTAAAAGGTTCCCTGTCCAAATGCTGAGTCATGTCTGACCCTTTGGGGGATGCCGCTTTCGTGACATTTTCTTGGCAGACTATAGTGGGGTGGTTTGCCATTGCCTTCCCCAGTCGTCACCTTCCCCAGCAAGCTGGGTGCTCATTTTACCAACCTCAGAAGGATGGAAGGCTGAGTCAACCTGAGCCGGCTACCCGAGAATCCAGCTTCTGCTGGGATCGAACTCAGGTTGTGGGGAGAGTTTGGGCTGCAATATTGCTGCCTACCACTCTGCACAACATGAGGATCTGGTCATTTTTCCATTACAGTGCAAAAAATTAAACTTCCTGAACTCAGGCTAATGCAACTTAGGGATTGGGACCTCAGTCTGTCCACATGTTAACATTGTTAATATTTTCTACTACAGATTAAAGTTACTATGGTAACTAATCATTTTGGCGGGTGAAGAGGTTGAATTCAACTGCCCCCTTTTCAAATATTGATTTTTGCACCTGGGGGGAGGAACTTGCCTGGACTTGTTTTAGTTTCTGTTTCCTTTCTGTGCAGGCATGTAGAGAGTCAAGCTGCTCTCACTCAGAGCCAAGCCTTTTAAATATGTTTTAGCTTTCTGTAAATAAATTATTTTTAATAGAAATGCCTGGTGTGTGACTTTTCTGATCTCTCCTGGGCCAAAGGCTTTCCCAGCAATCTGCCAACAAACATTGTGCTGAAGCTCAGTCATTCCTTCTTTGTTCATATTTTTTACTGTCAGTGCAGGGTGAGTCATGGTGTCCAACTGTAGTGCAATGAGGAGAGCAATCCTTGTGATGTGGACAAAAGGGGACGTAAGGGTTACCTTCAAAGTAAACCAGCTGGGGGTGGGTGGACATTGATTTCTAACATGCCTGAGGAATGCCAGGCTGAAGAAGTGTTTTGTTTTTTTAAGTCATAAGTGAACAATTTATGCATCTTGTCTTTATTCACTATAATCCTTTCATGACAACTTTAGATATTATGATAATGCATTATGCCTCATTGCTTTTATTACAATTCTTACCTAGAACTTCTTAACTGATCTCTTTCTAAACCTTCTCCTAGAGAATACACAAAAAATGGACTAAGACACTGAAGCATTCTCAATGGCTTGCCAATAGATTTGACTCGACCTCTTTTTTAAAAATCATTTTTATCAAACAAGCACGATATCCAGAAATAAACTTAAAGAAAAAAATTAGAAATAGACCAGAAACAATCCCCAAAACAAACAAAAGGGAAATGTAGAAAAGAAAAAAGTTAATAATTAAATGGTTAACACTTATGTAACTGAGGAAAGTGCAGATTAATCATCAATATTTAACACCTTTTATCAAAAATGGCATATGTGCCAATGGAGACAGTCTATTGGGCAAATCCTTTTTAATGAAACTAAAAATGTATGGTCCACATTTGAGAAAACCTATTTTTCATTATGGGATTTTAAAAATATATTTGTTGCTGTTTTAATTTCCCCCAGTTTAGAATACCACTGGTTGCATGACAATTGTCCTTTCATTCTCCAATATATCATAGTAACAGACTGGTTGCTAATAATAATGTGATTTGTTTTTGTAGCACTTTTTAAAACTATTCGGGAAATATAGACAAACTCATTGTAGGATTCGTTTTCAAAAGTTGTGGTGTGATTTTCTCAGTTTCACCAAAAAACTTTTGACCAAAACCTTTGGCTCATTGGGCAATGCCACCAACGTTGATGTGTCAACTTGTTTATTTACTTGCCAGTGCAGTCCAGAATGATTACAATTAATGTACTGTATTTTTAATGGAGTATAATGTCACTGATGAATTATCTTCATGTCATTTCCTGATGATTCATTGAAATGGATTTAGAAGGAATTTGATGCCATAAAGAGTTCCTCTGATATTTATCAGGTTCAAAATTTAAATCCTATTCCCAAAGTTTCAAAAGATTTTACAGAGACCTCAAAACTAATATAAAAATATACAAAATCAGTGGGATTTCTTTATTCCACATTAAAAGTATCAGTGATGTAGCACTTCTCAAATACTTTTCATGAACTTAACTGGTATGGCCTATACGATTTGTGAAGAAAGCAGTAGGTGGTTTTTTTAAAAACCAGCCTTGGGCTTGTTTCCATTTTTTTCTGCAATATATGCTAGAGGTGATAGATTTATACTCTATAATTAGGTTCCTAACTTGATAAAGTCCTCTTGTTTTCATCCCTTGAACTGAGCAAGTTTATTCTCAGACTTGAATGGACAGTTGAGAAATAGCATAAGATTAGATTAGTGATCAAAACATGTTTTAACCTTATCCAAACTTCTAAGGACTATTTTAAGTACAGATATATGTTTTTATTACTTTCTTACTAATACAATTTCATCCTGAAGAAATGGTATAGCTTTGAATACCATTTCAATTGATGTCCACATTACTATGACTTTATTATCTCAGCTCAAACATAACAAAATAATATTTCATATTTGTATTCCTAGACTCCCTTTTGTTTCATTTATATTGGACATGACTAATTTTTTTTTGTAATTATGTATGAAAGACAGAATTATTCCTTGTACTCTAAACCAATTAGCGGGCAATAATATTGGAAGTTGCTATATTTTCAGTTAACTTCTGAATTGAATTCTGTTGCCAATCCTTTGAAATAATTATTTCTTAAATACACCAGGGTTAATATGCTGTCCAGTATTTTCCTGAAGTTGCTCCTGTAACATTGTATCATTGTTAATTAATGTGACAGATGATTTGCCAGTATTTACTCCTAGTCCTGCAACTTCATTCAGCTTGTTCAAATCAGTTCGCAATTAAAATGTATCTCTATTAGTGTTCTTAAGAAAATCATCTGTGAATAAATTAATTCTATGATCATCTGTAATTATTATAGGATCTGAATATTTGTACTGGTCCTTCCATTTTGTGCTAATATAATTATAATAAAAATAAATAGTCCATGAAAGGAGACATGCTTGCTTGGGGTCTCTATTAATTTGAAAGAATTTATTAGTAATAAGGTGGGAATTAAAAGTAGAATAAAACCAATAGTTCAATTTCATCACCTCTACAATTTGGGGAGTGAAATTGTAAGATGTAAGGTAAAGAAGGAATCTTTCACGCCTTTTGCACCCCCTTGGAATGGCTCATGACTGCACAGAGCTTTTACAATAAGCACTTGTTTCTTAAATAAAGTATTTAATGAAAGGATGATCTTTATCTGTTGTGGATAGAGATGATCTCCTTGGAGGGAGAAGGGTGGTCATAAAATTTGATAAATAAATAAATAACTGACTGACTGAAAAAAACAAGACATGCATGGATTTTTCCTTCTCAATGAAATATTTGTACAAAAGGATCAGTCAGATGCAATAACTTTCCCAGGCTCTGCACTGCAAAAAGAATTCTATTCATTATTCCTTTAAAATATTGTTTTCAGTACCTGTAATAATGCAGCTTTGGGCTTTATGCTTGATAAAACCCAGATGATTAGGACAACATTTAAAATCCCTTACTCTATAAACACCAAATTAAAAAGTTGGACAAGGAAACTGTTTTAAAACTAGAAGGCATGGATCATAAACAAATGTCCCAATAATGAAAGTGCAATGAAAGTTAAGCTAGTCAAAAATGGTTTTGTATAAAGCGAAAGGGACACAGTGTACATTTCCAAAAGTCTGGCAAGAGAAGAAAAGGGAAATCTAGTTAACAGTACTCATGGGACCTGCCTGAATAATGGAAAGTTTTATTCCACCCAAAAATAGGAATAGAGTTAGGGCAGTCTTTTAGAAAGTGGCAACCAGTCATACTTCAGACACTGATAGACTATCAGTCCTGTTATTGACCTGCTAGCTTGGGCTGAAACACTGATGGGAATGTGATTCAATAGCTTTCAGAACTGCAGGTTCCCTACCATATGTTTGCTTGTGTGGCCCAAACAGTACATATTGTAATACAAATGCACACAAGGAATCTGTAGATTTGGGGATACCAAAGTTTTGCAAAAATGCAAATATCTGGTGGGTCAAAAAAGAAGGGGAGACATAAATAAGTGGATGCAAACAGAATGTGTCTATTAACCATAAAACACTGACTTTTTGAAAGAAACAAATTTTGCTGTTGTTCTTATCTGGATTTTAAGATCTTTTAGTTTTTGTGTACCAATCATCTTTTTATGTCTTTCTCATCAGAGGTGACAGAGTTCTGGTTGTTAAGGTGATGCTGGTCCCTAGCCAAACAGCTCAGGGAGAGGATCTCCTCCAAAGGCAGAGAGAAGCACCATAAATGTTTCACAGCTGTCCAGGGACAGTTAGCAGAGCAGTGGCACCTCTTGCTTCTCACTGCTCCAGTGTCCTTGTTGATCACATACCTGCCCCCAAAGTAGATTCTGATTTGTTCTCCTTGCACGTTGGCATTATAATTTTTAAAAATTATAATGGAGCGTCGCACACTTGCCACAGCCTTTACTGCCCAACCAGCCACATGGAATTTTTGTAGACTTGCAACTGTTAAAAGCAACTTCTAGTGCTCATTCATTAACCACAATATAAATGAGCAACACTGTAGGATACTTACAACCTTTCTTCCCTGTTCTGTTCAGTCATCATTCTCAATGTTTTCCACTGCACACGTGAAACACTGCCTGTGTTTGTACACACTCCCCTCTCTTGGATATTGGCATGTAAATTATATGGCAGACAAGCAAATGGAGGAATGAGCTTGTATTTTGAGATGATCCCATTGTCCCCATCCAGACTACTGCTCAACCGGTTGGGAGAAAGCATTTTGTGCATCCAAGCATCAGGACCCCAGAAAATATCAATAGATTTTGAAGACAGCCTAACATTAGCTAGAATCCTTCATACTGCTAAGGGTAGGAAACTGCTAAGTTAAAACTGCTGGTAAGGTGCTGGGCTAGAAACCAGGAGTCTGTGAATTCTAGTCCCGCCTTAGCCATGAAAGCTGGCTGGGTGACCCTGGGCCAGTCACTGTCTCTCAGCCCAACTCACCTCACAAGGTTGTTGTTGTGGGGAAAAGAGGAGGAAGGAGTATTAGGTATGTTCGCCGCCTTGAGTTATTTATAAAAACAATAAAGGCGGGATAGAAAATAAAATAAATAAATAAATAGAAAATCTAAAAAGTGGAGTGGTGGGAACAGAGTCTCTGGAGTGTGTGTGTGTCAGAATGAGCAAGATCACAGACATGATTTTGTCGTGCAAACTCTCCTCCATTTAGACATGCATTTGTGAATACACAAATGGGGCAGCGCTTGCATTGTGACATTGGGTGAGCCATCTTGCCCATCTTGATTACTTCTCACGGATGCAAGACTGGCACTGAATCACTACACTGTTCTTATATGCAGCACACAAAGGTAATTTCACAGTGACAATGGGAAGCTGGAGGAGGGATTTGTCTTTTAATTCCTCCTTCTTGAGTACCTTTTCTCTCTCATTTAAAAACTATTTTCCTTCCACTTAATAATGAGAAGAATATGATGGTATGCACTCTACTATAGGTGTAGGTTGGTGCCAGTTGGTCTGGAAAAGTTTGGTGGAGAAAAGAGATTTGAATCCTGTGGTCTCATCATGGCTCCTTTGCTGCTTTTTGGCTTCAGAGTTCTAACCCTGGAAAGAACCAACCTAGGAGGCCTCTGTAGAACACTGAGAGCTGTTTTCAAGGTCAGCATCCCCTGGGTTGATCTTCTCCTTCTCTGCCTTTCCATAAGCAAAGCCAAAGGGGCCATAGGTTCCATTCTTCTAAGTCCTGCCCAGAAGAGACCAACTTTTGCCAGTGTGACCTGCACAACCCCACAGAGACCACAAAGGCCAGTGATTGCAGGGTTGGATCACTAGGAGGCCAAACTTGCCAGCTAGCTATGATAACTGTCCTGGTCCCTCAGAAAATCCAGTGATCAGAAGCAGCAACACATGCCACACCACAAGAAGACAGTAGCCATTCCTCAATGTAAAGTCAAGCCTGGCATCTCAGAAAAGCAAGAGGTTGTTTTAAATTTATGACTTTTTTTAAAAAATTGGGAGTCAGTAGAAAGATTGAAGCTAGAGAAAGAGGAACTACAGGTAGTCCTCGTTTAGCAACTGTTTGCAGTTACAACAGTGATGAAAAAGTAACTTTACAACCAATCCTCACTTTTATGACCTCCGCAGGTCTGTAAAGCAAAGGAAACTGAAGTAAGATCATAAGCACAGTCACGATTTCACTTAGCTATCGCTTCACTTAATGGCCAAGTTGCTGGTACCAATGTGGTCACTAAATGAGGACCACCTGTACAGTTCCCAGGTCAGAGAAACTTAGAGTTTAAACTGTAGAGATCTGAAGTATTTGTTCTTGAGTGAACAAACTAATCTCAAATATCCTGAAGTTGCTCAAATTGAATTGGATTGCCATCAGATCTTAAATTCCATACTCAAGTAGAATCATGCCCTCTCTGAATCTTCAATTTACACAGACCTGATTTACACAATTCTGCAATATAGTAATATTACATGAATTCAGGATATAGCTGTATTTGGAACCCTGTCTATAATTCTGGTTGATGCACTTCAGCAAAGATATGTTGAGATCAAAACTGTGCAGAAAAGGGCAACCATATTTATTTGATGATTAGAGCTCCTGCTTTAGAAAAAATACTCCAGTATTTAGAGCTTTTTTAAAAACATTTTTATTAAGCTTTTTCAGTTTGAAAGAAAGTGTCCAAGGAATACATGATAGGTCCTGTTGCTTCAGGGATGGGGCACAATCATAATGACATAGACATAATATAGTCCTGTATGAATGCAAGACAATATATATTAGCTTCATACAGTACTTTGTGTAGGCATGTGGTCAGGGACCATATTCTGTAGGCATGGTCTTTCCAACCAAGTTGAATAGGGCTGTTAAAATTATGAGAGAACATATTATTTAAAAAATGAAACAGTACTACCACCTTGTGGGTATTAATTTTATTGCAAAGGTATTTCCAGAAAATTTGGAATTATTGGTGTATCATTATATTTGCACTGCATCTCTGACAACATACATTAAAGCCATATACAGGGCAATTGTTTTTCACATTTAGGACTTCAGTCTATGAAGTAACTGAGAAATGTTTGTTTATTAGAGTTATATCTCTCCTTCCATTCAGGAGCTCAAGATAGTATGTATAGCATCCCCCACTTTTCTACAAGAGCCATGTGAGGTATATTGGACAGGCCCAAATTCACCCAGTAAAATTCCATGGCTAGGGGACGACTATAATCTTTCCTAGTCCAAGATCTTAACCACTTTCCAAAGAATAATGATTCCCTTGCATTTGTTATTCTATGGCACATCAGATTTTTGCCAAAAATTTTGTGTAAGCTTTTTTCACTCAATAATGTTAAAAAGTATTACTTGCTCACAATAATCAACTATGTATCTATGGATTATAGTCCAAAAGTGAATCTCATTATCCTTAGTTCACATATTTGATGTCTTTAAATGCCAGTGCTTACATGCAGAGTATAAATTACTCTGATGTTACCTTTATAGAAGTTGGAGCATAAAGGGACTTCCAGTGGGGACATGGTGGACTGAATAGCTATGCCCATGGGCTTAGTGGGCAAAACTGACAGCGTGGGTGGCAGTTTTTTGGGGCTCAGGTAGGTTTTTCCTGAAGCCCAGGAGTGTTTTTCCAGAAAAAGGAAAACACCTGGAATCACCCCACCTGTTCTCCAGATGGCTGCTTGCAGCCAGAAGATCACAAATAGCATTTGTGCTTGACTGGTAAGAGCAGTTGGGAGGCTGGGATGTCACCATTTCCAAGCCACTCTGTAGCCTTAAAGGGACACTAAGACTGGCCACCCCATTTCTAAATCACCCAATTATTTTTCTTTTAAGTATGCATACCTTCTACAGCAAGGAGAAGCAGGTTCTCTTGGTTCTTATCATTATTTTTGGGATCAATTTAAAAAAATATATTTTAAAGTTTTGGGCTTTGTTTTCCCTCCAAATATTAAGAAGGATTGAGAGTAAATAATTGTTTCCCTGTTATTATTTTTGTACTAAATTTGAAGATATTAGCATTTTCCTACATGTTGAATTGGCTGTTTTGAACCTTCAGTTTTCTGCTTCTGCTTTCCCGGGGGAACTGTCTGCATATCTCACTTTTGCTAGTGTAAACACATTCTGGAATTCTTTCATATCTTCTACTTTCACTGGTTAAGCTCCTAGAGGGCACCATAATCTACTACGTGAGACATGGAGGATTTTAAACAGACTTTCTCTGACTTCCACCAAGATTTTAAACAGATTATTTCTGATTCCTACCAAGTTTTATGCAAGGCATTCAGGACATAGTAGAAAATATGAGGTCTAAAATGTGTCATCTGGTTGGGGATGTTGTGGATGAAACAGAGGAATTTAACAGTGACAGGAATGCCTCTTCCAAGAGTGAGATCGAGACTTCTGTTGAAATGATGAAGTTTGGATAGTCGAGTTGGAGAAATTTAAGGGAGAGATTGAGTTGCAAGCCACAAGTGAAATTGATCTTCTGGTGGAGTGCCATGGAAAAGACGGGGTTATTATGTATGGGAGGTCTCCTGAAGAGCAGTTGGAGTTTTTAAGGGGGCCAGTTGGGCTGTTCGATTTTTTTTTAAAGAAAAAAGCTCTGTGTACATTGTGGGGATCTGTAAATGCTCTGGTTTATTTTGAAGTGGGATAAGGGTTTAAGAATGTTTATCTGGATTGCATTTAGGATTTGGCTGATTTCACTTATACTTAATGATTTGGATTAAGATGATTAAGGTATAATAATAAAATAATAAATGTCTATTTGGATGGTTTTGGGTTTAATATAATTAAGATTATTAAACTTGTTGTATTATCAAGTACAATGGCATGTAATTTATATGTTTTTTAGTTTGATCTTTGTTATAGTAGACAGAAATGTATAGAATAGTAGTAGGAAGGAAATAATTAAATAAATGCTATCTTTGGGGGGAAGTTGTTTAGGAGGTTCATATGAATCTTTTTTATTTCAGTATAAGGGGAGGGAGTAACTGTACTTAATTATTTTTATAATGTGCCAGTGGATTGATTTATAGAAATAATGTGATTTTGGTTAAATATAGAGTAAGAGATTGATTATGGAAATTTTTGTATATCCTTGATGTTAAAAGTTGGAAGTCACTTCTTTTTGTAACTTTGAAAAAAATTTCTCACTTTTTTAGTTTTTTCTTTTTTTCTTTGTAGTTTTTTGTTTTTCTGTAGTTTTTATCTTTGCTTGAAACTTAATAAAATTCTTATTAAAAAAAAAAGAAGTTGGAACATAAAGGTAGGGCAGTAATGAATGCCCTGGTGAAAAGGTAGGTTACAGAAATGGTTCACAAGAACTTTTTTTTTATAACCTTCCATCTGTATAACAAGAACAAGTTGGAATTATTACATCCTATCAACCCTTTAATTATGGTCTGCTTGGTTGAACTCTTGAATGCTGTTAATGTAGTTACTGGATACTGGAAGCCATCACAAATCCCATCATGCATTTTGCCTTCTAGTCTTTGTTTATTTGGTTTTCCTTTGGCACAGAGGTGGGAAAATCTGTAGCTATGCTGATTAGAGCTGCTGGGGAATGTTTTTAGCAATGTCTGGATAGCTACAGACATTGGAACTGTTCTGTTATCAACCATGATTTCAGGTGCAAAATATGGAGAGTTATTTGTTAACCATACCGCCGGAACAGCAAGACAGAAGGGCTGAACTCAAATACAGGACCTTATTGCCACATCCTGTCAAGCAGAAACCCATAAACATATGTTGACTGATATGAGATCACTAGAGAAATGATTTAAGTCAGATATTCTGGTTATAACATTCTTATACAGGTAGTCCTTGTTTAGCAACCACAATTGGGATTGACAACTTGGTCATTTAGCAAAGTGTTCACAGTGAAACTGGGACTATGCTTATGACTTTACTTCAGCTTTCCTTTGCTTTAAAGACTTGGAAAGGTTGTAAGTGCATGGATTGGTTGTAAAGTTACTTTCTCATCACAATTTGTAACTGCAAACGGTCTCTAAATGAGGCAATTGCTAAATGAGGACTACCTGTAACTGTGGCCTTATGTTTTCATTATCTTACTCAGAAGGGCAATAAAATTAATCTCAAATTCATCTTTTGTTGTATATATGCAGTTCAGCCAACCATGATGTAACTGCATCTAAAAGCACTACCAGATAATAAAAAATTGTTTCAGTTAATGTGTTTCTAAATAATGATAACAGTATCTGAGAACAATTGAGATATGTATTGAAGCAAGCTGAGCCACATTCCTTAGACTAATACTTGGATAGATCAGAGTACAAAAATCTCCTCCAAATTCCATGAGACTTTTCTTTCAATCTGCTGATCGGAAGGTCGGCGGTTCGAAACCGCGCGGCGGGGTGAGCTCCCGTTGCTCGTCCCAGCTCCTGCTCACCTAGCAGTTCGAAAACATGCAAATGTGAGTAGATCAATAGGTACCGCTTCGGCGGGAAGGTAACGGCGTTCCGAGTCGTCATGCTGGCCACATGACCCGGAAGTGTCTATGACAACGCCGGCTCCAAGGCTTAGAAACGGAGATGAGCACCGCCCCCTAGAGTCGGATTCGACTGGACTTTACGTCAAGGGAAACCTTTACCTTTACCTTTCTTTCAAGAAATTGTATGAAAATGCATGCAAAATATGCATTTAAGTAAAAATGCATACAATTTATTAAAATACAAGGTAATTTTTAAAACTGCATATTGATGCAGAAACAGTATATCAGAGATACATAAACTGACCCATACCAGAAATAGCCTAATCCATCAAACTAGCTGTATCTCCAGAAATATTTTTAGACAACCTTCAACTATAGTTTGCCAAAGTCCTATTTTGAAGCAAAAGTCAGTTAAGTTAATTGTTTCAGACATTCGAGATCTGGATATCACCATTGGTGGAACTTTGTCTTTTTTATGGAATATATCTCCTGCAGCCAAGATTCCTCAAGTGGTTAAACCTCATTGTTAAGAGAAACATTATGCTGTACCGTAGTTCAGACTGTTGCTTAGAAACTAACTTTTGCTTATGTGTTAATTAAAGAAACATGGAACATTTGTTGAATAGGGCACACCTGTTTGGTAAGGTATTGGTAAGGTAAGTATTGCTATACTTGCATTTCATACTATCTCACACACAACAATTCTGTGCATACTATTTTCAGCAACTCCAAAAATAAATCAGCTTAAGGTCTTCCAATTTTTTAGTTTCATTCCTGGCCAAACAGACAGTAAACTGAGCGGATTTTAAAAATATATATTATGCAGTTAAGGCAGCTTCTTTTAATCAATTGTTTTAAATTTGAACTTGTTTGCAATCAAAATGCATAGGTGTGATTCAGAAATATGATTTGTATTTTTATTTCATTTCTTATCTAATTCTTTTATTCTATTTTTACATACGTTCTTATTGATGTTTTATGTTTTATATCCTGTACGTTTATATCCTATATGTTTTATATCTTGGCCTAATGGCTAATCAATAGTAAACTAATAATAATAAAATGCATATAAACAAATTGTATAAACCAGTATGACTCACTTGTTAGAATAATACAAAGCATCTTGCTGCAAAACCCTTGAAGTTTGTGTTATATGAGCAAGAGGACATCATACTGGATATTTTGCAACTATTTTAAGGAGAATATAATATGAATTGCATTAGCAGGTAATACGTTCAAATTCTATCTCTACAAATAGATATGCTTTCTTTCCTTGCAATAGTTGTAGTACTGGTGAACCCTCCCCGTGTAGCTTTTGAAGCCCAGTAGCTGTGATTCTTTTTAGTCCTTCCCACTACTATTGCCCTTTTCCTGTCATCACCATAATTACAGAGTGGGTGTAAACAGATATTACCCCTTTATGAATCATTACCTTGTAATGGTGAAGAGGCTTGTGCATCCCAATGAACTGTACACTATGGACTATACAACTGGGAGTATATACTCCCG
This sequence comes from Candoia aspera, assembly GCF_035149785.1. Classification (NCBI taxonomy): domain Eukaryota; kingdom Metazoa; phylum Chordata; class Lepidosauria; order Squamata; family Candoiidae; genus Candoia; species Candoia aspera. The sequence goes on from NC_086159.1 coordinate 48,254,109, forward strand.
GAAAGATCATGAGCAGATCAGAAATAATCGACTGGAGAAGAAAATGGTGGCCAACTCCAATATTCTGTCAGGAAAATCAAAACGACATTCACCAGCAGGACAATGTTGACATGATCCTTGAAGATGAATTATTTTGGTAGGAAGGTATTCAATGAGCTACTGAGGAAGATCAGAGAGCTAGTAAGTAACATTGATGCAAATGATGTGGTTGGATGAATGCTGAAAAGCATCCAGTTGTTGAAGTGGCCAGGGGAAAATGGAAATTTCAGAGCTGCAAAGTTATATATGCCATTCGTATGTGAAATGTCAGTACCATGAACTGAGGCAAACCTGATGTCAGAGCAGAAATGTTAAGACTGACTGTAATGACTGCCTATCCAAATCAACAATCGGACTCACACAGAACTTCTATGGAAATCTAATTTGATGATGAATAGTATGCAGGATCACAGGCAAAGCTGAGAATACTAAAAGCACAGGATTTCTCCCAATTAACCCACAAGCAATCCCAAACCCCTCCCCCCAATGTCAGTACAATTCCATTCCCCTGCAGGTGTTTGTAACGGTTGCTGGCAGTCTTCAGGTAATGTCCTTGACCAGTCAAGTTAGCCCAAACATACATTCCTTCATACTTGCATCATCCAGCTCACTGTCTGGTACAAGTGAACAGTAGCAGCCCCCTCCTGGACAACAACACGTGTCAGCACCAGCATGGCATGGGAACTTGTTGCGATGTTTCAATAACATTGGAACAGGAACCATGACACTGACATTCTGGGAAACAGCAAACTGAAATGGACTGTAATGGGGCACTTTATTTTAGAAGAGCATCAGATCTTCTACTGAGGTCAAGAAAATTATAGAAGAAATGGATTAATCATAATTATTAACAAAAAGATGCCAAAGTCAGAGCTTGTAACAACCCCCCAAACAATAGAGTGTTCTTAATTCAAAGCCAAGCCAAGTCAATCCATATTACAGTGATTCCTGTCTATTCTCCAATCATAGATGCCAAAGTTGTATACTTCATGGCAACTTGCAATACCTTGTTAACAGAGCACCAATAAAAGACATCATACTAATAATAGGAAACTGGAATGCTAATGTTGGAGGTAAAACAGCATCTAGAATAAGAGGAAAATTTGGCCTCAGTCTACAAAACTAAGCAGAAGATTAAGAGTTCTGCCAAGAAAATTAGTTTATAGCACATACATCCATGATAACCTAAAAGATGATTGCATATGAACTTCACCAGTAAAAGCTGACTATATATTCTATAAGCAAAAACAGAGAAGCTCAACTCAGTGAGAAAAAAACAAGACCTGATCACAAATTCCCTAAGTCATCAGCCCAAATGATAAATCCTCAGCAATATAATCCATGATTGTGCAGCAACGATATTTGCTTTACTGATTATGCAAAGGCTTATGACTCTGTAGACTACAGCAAATTGTTGATTGCTTTTAAAAACATGGGTGACTGGACTACATGATCTACCTTTTAAAGAACTGCCAAGAAGCAAAAGTTAGAATGGAATATGGAACAACTAAAGTGGGAAAAGAGTGTGCCAAGGTTGTATATAGTTAACCTTATTTATTTGACTTACATACAAACTTTATCTTTGGAAGCGCTGAAAAAAAGGAATTGATTTTAAAAAATGAACAGTATATCCAACATCGAAAATATACATCTGGTGCCAACCTAGATTATTCTAATATTATTCTAAACTCATCTCTTTCTTTCCTTTTTCATCACTTGTATACTGAGCAGTAACAATGAAGAGACATTTCAGTTTACAATTTAACCAAACATTTTCACCAGGGAGCTTCTTGCACATCTCTAAAAACTTCATACTTTTTGCTTAAGGAAAACTATTGTGTAGGCTATGATGGCTGCCAAAATGGAGTTATATTTCATTAAACCTAATGCCAAACTAATCAATACAAAACTAATTTCATCATACTACAACTCTCGTTTGCTTATCTTCACTAATATAAAGAACCTATACAATCCTCATTTATGAAGAACTACATTTAGGCAACAAACCAAATATCAAGAATATTTGCCACATACATTAAAGTTCAACAAATTCAGGGAGACAAAAACACCAGGAACAAGAACATGAACAATACAAAGAATAAAGTAAATAGAATGTAATTAGAATTGTTATGATCAAACATGTTATTTTCATTCTAAATTATCTGGAGAAATGTTGTAAAAGAAACATATCACTGCAAATTCTTTATTATTCATTTCATTATTGAAAGTGGTCTAGTTCATGCACTAAATCTCCCTGTCTGGAATATCCTCAGTGAGTGATTCCCATATCTAGACTACTATAAAATCATAAGCTATTATTTTTATATAGATTGCAAATGTTTGCATGGATTTTAGATTTATACAATATGCCTGTATGAATATCTCAACATCAAAATTAGTTTTGCTGGGATCTACAAATTGAGGAATATAACATGTCAATCCTCAATTTTATACGATTAACTTTATACACTGTCTGATTAAAACATGCAGATGTTTATAAAAAAATCTTTCAAACATTTAATGCCCCAACCTTCAAAGATTTAACCCAAATCTTTTTTTTTGTACAATCAACCTTTTTTTTTAACCTTCTACAACCTCTATGCATTTGTGGAGACAACTGCAACTATATAAACCAACCCCTGAAATTAACAGAATATATTTGAGAAAGCAGCTACAACATCATGCATAATTATGTATCTTTTCTCTTCAGAAAACCCTCTGAATAAAATATAATTCTTATTAGAGCTTTGTGAAAGTTCAAAATGACTTGTATGTCTTCTAACAAAATCTGGATTGTCAGTCCAGTAGCCTAATTCTTTGATAATCTAGGATATTAATCCAGGAAATATATGTTCCACCAATATTCCTGCCTAGGCTAATTCTAAAAGGGGGGAGGATTCAATACAACTTGAATACAACTGCAAAGGGCACAATGCTCCGTCCATCATTTTAAGAAAGCAGGAAGCTTCCGTAGCACTCTGCAATACATAGGAATAGTGGAAATAGCGAACAGACATAGCACCTGCACCAGCATCCATGAAGGGTTGGAAGATACTCATAGATGGATGGATGGATGGATGATGTGCCATCAAGTCATTAGTGTGAATTTTGTCCAGAAGGGGTGCTGTTAATTTATATATGAGCACAGTGTAATTAGAGAGCAGGTTTGGTGTAGCGGTAAGGCATCAAGCTAGTCACTGGGAGACGGTGAGTTCTAGTTCTGCCTTAGGCACGAAGACAGTGGTTGTGACCTTGGGCCAGTCACTCCCTCAGCCCTAGAAAGCAGGCACAGGCAGACCACTTCTGATATCTTACCAAGAAAACTGCAGGGAGTTGTTCAGGCAGTTGCCAGGAATTAAAAAAAAAAAGGGGGGGGGTAATTAACTGCTCCCACCCTTATTCCAGATGACCATAAAATAATTATGATATTCTGTTTGGCTAGGAACAGACAGACAGCTGGAACAGCAACAGCAAATGCATGGCATAAACATGCCTAGAACATCCAGATAATTCCTTCCACTAAACATAATTCAAAGAGCTTTTTGAGCTATTTTAGGAACTGGTTATAAAAAAGCCAATACCGTTCCTTCCAAATAAAACAAGCTACTTAATTTTTTTATCAGGATATGACTAGGAACAAGATAGTTTACATAATAACTACAATGCAATCAGCTGGTACTATAATTAGTTTTACTATTTTTATGTATTGATGAAATACAGGAGTGGTTATATGCCTAGTGACTAAAAAATCCAAGCTGTTAATGCTACAGCCAATAACGGAAGCAATAGATAAAGCTGAGATAAATGTTCAAGAAGTCAACAAGCTGATGCTTTAAAAGTAGGTACTAAATTTTTTTTTGCACACTTCCTTGTCTAGACTCCCCTAAAATAAAGAAAAAAAGGCAAAAGCTAACTGATTTAAGTTCCCAGAATACTCTAGGACTACACAAAGTAGCCCAATTAGTTAGATCCCGGACCATTAATTTGAGCTGATGAGACGAAGTCCAACTTCTCGGTTTCTTCTGATGACCTTCTGCTGGAATACTCTCAAAGTATACAAATTATACTGATAAGTCTTTCTGTGGGCAATTGTAGCTGTGGTAGTGCAGCACTTGGTTGTTATGTGTTGTTTTCCGATATACGAGTTTGAAGTCTGCTGTTATTTCCTCTGCTGATGCAAATATCTAGGAAGGCTATTGTTCTTTTCTCTTGTGAATCTGGTTCCATTAAAGGTGTTTTGGATTGTGTTGTGCGTGTTCTCTAATTATCCTTTCTTGATTATGACAAAAGTGTCATCTATATAATGGATCTCTATTTTGAGTTGTATGTGTGGGAGGGCCATTGCTTCCAGATGTCGAACAACTGTCTCTGCTATTAACCCCAAGATGGGTGATCCCATAGGGGTTCATCTGATTTGTTTCTATATCTATCCATTAAACCGAGTGTAACTGGGGAGGGAAAAGTCTCAAATTTCCACGATTCTACTTTGATTTTTGTATGCTTGATGCTTTGTATAGTAAGGCAATAGTGGATTCTTTTGCCAGTTTTGGATCTATGAATGTGACGAGTGCTGTGACATTAAATGAGACCATGATTTAATCTCTCTTAATTGTTCAAGTCTCTTCACCAGCCAGCTGATCTTGGTGTTAACATTTTTCTGCCCCTCATGGAAGATACAGACAAATAACATATCCATTTTTATATAAGCACAGATTGCAAAACATCAAAATCCAATTATTCTTAGAACCAAATAACAGTTAACATATTGTATGTATTCACACCAGCAGTCTTAATGAACTATGAGTGCACTATTAGATATAATAAATCATAATTGGCATCCAGCTGCTATTATACTAATTTTCATGGTACAAAAAGGAAAATACAGACAATTATATTACTGTAAGTTTTTATATTTTCTTTGCTAGGCAAATACCTAAATGCTCATATTGGCAATATCTGTCAGAGCTGAGAGAAATTCTACCCAGCCAGAAGTCTTGCAGTTAGAATTAATCTTGACGTTTTTGACCACTGCCTCAGTCATCCCTGCTCCAAAGAGGCATTTTCTCCTTTTTTTGTCTTCTTCTTATCTTATAAAAAATTGGAGCTGGAAAGCAAAAGTAATCCAACCTGTTTAAAGGACCTGTTAACATAACAACGCCCAGTGTTATTTACCATCTGTGTAGCTAAGGAAGAGTCAAATGAAACAGGTTTTGCAAGGAAGCTCTGTAAATAAATGTATGCCAGATTGTTAAGTTAGGCTTGTCATTAAGAGGTGCACACCCATGGTAAAGATATGACCATGATACACTGAGAAGATAAGCATGAATGAAACTGAACCATAGGCAGCCAGGGGGGCTTCAGATGGAGGAAGAATTGCATGATGAAGGACAAGGCAATTTCATGTTCTCTTCCAGGACTGTTACAGCATAAGTACTTTGTTCATTAGCTGTACAGTACAGTAATTTTTATTTGGTCATGACCAGCAAAATTGAAAAATATAGAACACGAAAGTAAAATCAAATAGGTGATGCTATAATAACACAAGAAGTCTCATTGCTTCTTTCTTGGAAAGTGGTGGCTCTAGCCAGGTTGGCTTTGTCTTGTATGCTAATTGTATACCTTCCCAGAGAAAATTCTAATTTATTTATTTATATCCCTCCTTTTGTAACAGAAACTCAATGCAGAATGCATGGCCCCCCCTCCACCTATTTTTCCTCACAACCATCACCCTATGAGATAGATTGGGCTAACAGAGAGTGACTGGCCCAAAGTCACCCGTGAGCTATCATGGCTGAGTAGACCAGAACTTCGGTCTCCCCGCTTAGTCCAACACCTTAGCCCAGTGTTTCTCAACCTTGGCAACTTGAAGATGTGTGGCCTTCAACTCCCAGAATTCCCCAGCCAGCAACGAATTGAGAAACACTGCCTTAGCCACTACCGCACACTGCCTCTCAGCAAAGATATGGCCAGAGAAATGTATGCCTGATCCGCCAGCCTTTTGTAACCTTTTGACCCTGGAAGAACCCTTGAAATATTTTTCAGGCCTCAGGGAACCCCTGCACATTCAGGCTCAAATATACGCCACAAGTTACAAAATTGTTATATTCATTTCATGTGTGGGCCTGTATATATGCATTAACAGTGTTCTTAAACTAAAAATAAAGGATGAAACTTACCTCTTTAATGTGAAGTTGCCCAAATTTGAAATAATTTTTAAAATAAATTGTGATATCCCAGGGAACCCCTAGTGACCTCTTGTGGAACCCTGTTGAGAAACCCTGTGATCTGCTATTGTAACACACTGCTAAGAATAACTGGAACATTCAGACAGCCCTATGCTACCCCCAGATCCCCCTTTTTAGATGTTATATTACATTGGACAAATTACCCTGGATTCTAACCTGTTTCTATACCCGAAAGTGCTGGTTCTTACTAGTTGGGAAGCCATCAGGGGCAGCAAGAGCAGTAAGATAATTGAGGCAATTTTTTAAAACCCAAAGGTATCAGTGGAAAATCAAAATCTACACCCTGTGGGTGTCATAATTATTTAAAGAGTATCTGGTTCTTTCTCAATTCACTTCTTGTTTAGAATTATTGTTCAATAGTACTGGGCTAGCCAGTCTTAGGAAACACTAGAAAAAATCTTAGTTTACTCTAGGGGAACCTGAATTATGTTGTTGTAATAATTAATTAATTAATTAATCAATATAGATTAATTAATAATTAATCAGTTTAAATTAGTTTTGATACCTACCAAGAACTTGTAGACTTATGTCTACATAAGCAGCTGTTAATAATTAACTAAACTAGGAACAAGATATTTAAAAAAAGATAAAAAATTAAATAAGGATATGTTGTTTTTGATAATTTTTTCTTTTCTTTGCTATTAAAGTTGCTTTTTGGTATCTGTGTTCAAATCATCATGTTCTAATTGCTTAATATGGTTATATGTGTGCATGTGTGAATTTTGCAAGATACGTTTCTGCTATTACAAGTGAATTAGATAAGAGATGTTTTCCAGTATGATGGATAGAGAAATTAACTAAAAAGTCTTATGTCTTTCCTCCCTCAGTTAATCTATGAATTCTCAGTATCAAAATCCATATATGTGGATTTTCTCTTCCAACTCTAAAAGGAATATAAAAAGATACTAAGATTTCATTTTTTTTCTGTAATTAAACATAGGTTTATATTTTAAAGTTTATATTTTAAAGTTTATATTTTATGTAAGTTTTGTCAACTTTTCCTGCGAGGATTTCTGAGTTTATCTTGGCTCCTAGTGTTTCCATTCTTGATCTTTCTTTAAGATAGTTAGGTACACATTTAGACAAATGGAGGTGTTAATAATTTGCACACATTCTTCTCTCAATACAAATTAGCATGAAATCTCTGAAGGCATCTCCAGTGCTTTTTGTAGAGCATCTGCTAATCAAATGGGATATAGCTAAATGAGAAGAGCAGTCCTCTTTTCTTCAAAGTATTCCAATATTGGGGCTCTACTCTTCTGGGTGTCCTCCAACAGGGTAGAAATAATGACAGAGAAGCATCTTGGTTTCTTTCTCCCCTCTCAAATTCTGGGTTACCAAAACAAAACAAAATGAAACCTTTCAATAGGAGATAATTTAGATCAGCTTAAGGGCTGTTAAATAGCCCTGAGTCTGGAGCATCATTGAGGACTGGGATTGCTTTGGGTTTCACAAAAGTACAATTTGTGCCCTCCCATGACCCCTGTCTAAGCTCCTCCCTCCCCTTCTTTCCAGTTTCAGTTTCCAAAATCAGGAACAGCCAGAAAGGCTGGCAGGAGGAGGGTTCTGGCTTTGGATTTTCAACTCCAAGGTCAGAAGACTCCTGGCACTCAGAAGAGGAAATGCAAATTATCCCATTCAAATGTTCCTATGACTCCTGGGATGTTTTCTTAGAACCACTCCTATTGCAGTCTTAATCATAACGTAAGTAACTCCTCTTAAATTACCCAGGAAGAGAAAGTAGTCTTTATTTATTCAAATTACTCCTTTCCCATTTTAGAAGGGGATTTATCTCTTTTTCTATATTTAAATATATAGTGCCTGGTTCAGATTACATATTCTACAGCTATTTTCTTGACAGGTCAGACAGCAGGAAGCAGGCTTAACATTATATTAAACTTTTCATTATGGAGCCATTCAAAACTTCTTGCTCCACATATGAAGCCAGTTTTGCACCTGATAATTACTAGAACCAATGGAATGTTCTCAATAATAACCATTTTTGTTACATTTAATAATTATATGTTGAAGTATTACATAGTGAAGATTACAGTGGAGAAAAAGATGGCATATTTTGGGGACAGTGTTATTAAAAGTAGACTGAAATCATCGTTTTATTTCTTAAGAATGAATTAGAAAGAATCTCATTCTGTACTATTGATCTGTCAAAATTCTTTATTTTTATTTTCAAGTAGAAAGGAAGTTAGAAAAATGACTCACAGGAATTATCAGGCTTATTGGGCTATTTATAAATATGAAAGGATGTGATACAAATAACTGTGGTCAGTAGCTGATCATCTTTTGTAACCATGCCCATGTGGTTTCCTTTCAGATGTGCTGGGACTTAACTCCCACATTCTACAGATCTGGAAGATTTTGAAAGGCTGATCGATGAGATGAGACTATCATATATAATGGTCTTTCTATAAAGTAAGCGTCCATATTTGGCCATTGAATCCAACAACTCAAATCTTGCTCTGGAAAAAGCCCTTCTTAAAGATTGGGGCAGACTCATAGAGAGGTATTTTTTAGGTTGAAAATTTGTTTTGTTAATAGCCAACCACTTTAAAGATCTATTTTTGGCTAAAAGCTGCGAATCAGTTTGGGCACTTATATCCATAATTCTCTGCATAAAAATTTTCCTTGCTTGGGACTATCATGTATAATCGTCTTTAGCATTCTATAAAGTACCTGATTAATACTCTTAACTTTGATATTTGACCTTGACATTTGTACACGTGAGATCAAAATTGAATTGAATAATGATGATGATGTATTAAACTTGTATGCCACCCAACTCTCAATGACTCTGGGCAGCTTGCAACAATCAAACAAAGGAATTACAATAAAATCAATAAAAGATAAAAGATAGCAAGTGCGATGAAGCGAGGGTCTCACTCTCGCTCACCAAAGGCCTGGGTGAAGTGCCAGGTCTTCACATCTCTTCTAAGCATTGGCAGAATGGGAGCCATCTGGATCTCGGGGGGAACCTCATTCCAAAATTAATAATAGTAATAATAATTATACTGATGATCTGAGATTTCCGTTAAGCCATTTTAATTTTAATACAGTAGGCTTTCCTCAAGTGCTACAATCTGTGTAGTAGAGTTCAACTTAGTATGCTGCGAGATATAGCCTACTTGACATAAAAATCTAATCTGGGCAGTGGAAAATAAGTCAGAGGAGCAAGTTCTGGATTTGCATGAAACCTCTTGAATATGTGATTGTAATGCAAAGTGGCTAATACAAACTGTACTACAGTGGAAAACATCAGTGATTTTTTTTCCAGCTAGAAGTACAGGCACTGTATATATTTGTTCACTGAATGCTATAAAGACTGTTTCCATTGATAAACTTCAACCAAGACTACATTTTTCAGTGTAAATAACTGGACTGAAATCATTTATGCAATGTTGTTTTGTACTTATGGAATCTGGTAATTAAATTAAATGTCTAAACAAAACTCCCCCTCCCCATTTTAACCGTTTGCTTGAAATGATGAATTAAATTAATTGTATCTCTGAGCTTTTGAGTAGTTGTGAAATTACATTAAGGGTGAAGAAATTAACTTTTGGTTTTGTTCTCCATTCAGGTATTGCTATTCTAATCTTATCTTGGAACCAGAATATCTTTCACTAAAGTTTCTGGAAACTTCTTTGGCCTTTCTTTAAATATTTTCCTAAACAGAATCAAGAGAGTATTATCTGGTGATGGCATCCCATACATTCAGCCTTTTGAAATCTATGTTTCTAATTTTGTTTTAGCCAATAGGAACATGATTTTTGTTTGGTTCAGCAGTCCTTCAGCAGTCCTTTGGTTCAGCAGTCCTTTGGTAATCTACATATGGCTTGTTCATATGATTGCTCCAGAGATCAAGCAGTTTGTTGGTACTGGTATTCAGCCATCCCAGCCTATGAAAACCTCATAAAGCCAGAAAGGAGACAGAAGACAAGCATGGACTATCTATTGCAAAGTGGAGTCTTAGTGGAGAAAGCCATGCAAATTCTCCATCCTCAGAACCCTTCCCAAGTTTCCCAAGAAAACTTGTTCAGTGACTCACTTCAAAAGATCATATAAAATTGGGCAGAATTTAGGGTGCTGTTAATGACCTGACTTGGGAGTGAATATATGAAAGACCACAAGCTCCTCTAGCAAAGCAGCTAGATTAGCTTCCTTAGCTCTCCCTTCTCTGAAGCCATGCCAGCAATTTTGCAGTGAGCCAAACCCCCACCTTGCCCAAGGCTGTTTTGGCTCTGGCTCTTTTAGTTTCTTTAGATGCAAATTTAAGGTACCCCCCCCCTTTTTTTTTAAGCTGGTTATTCTGCATGCTCATAAGGTGGTGGCATCTATCTAATCATTTCCAGGTCTACAACCTGCATTGATCAGATTTTCTGTGCTTTAAAATTCAATCTTAATTTAAAATTGAATGTGACACATTCCCTAAGATAATTGATACTTAATAGATATTTTTCTTTAGTAATTGAAATACATTTTACTAGTCTGTAAAACTTTATATTGTACATAAGAGAGAGGCCCACAGAAAACAGATATTTTGAATAAAAAAAATCAAAGGTGACATGAACAGTTAGCAGGGCCAGTATTTTGACTATGTATGTAATGACTATGAAAGGTTTTTATAGACTGAAATAGCCTATCTCCCATGAACCCTCTTTTCTGCCATTTCAAAATGGAATAAAATTGGAAAAGGGCTTGTACAGCTTTTTTCCTCAGTATGCTCTCAGAGATAAGCAGGCTTTTAATACATTCACCCTGCAAGTTGTCAGTCCAGAAATTGCTACTCTTTTATAGAAAAAATCAGTAGCCTCAGGATAGTAATAAGAATTGACAAAGTGAATGGTTTTTAGGGTTATAAGAATTTCAGCAACTCAACTATTTCCCATTGTATCCCATTTATCCTCCAATACACTAGTTCTCACAACATGGCAAACAGGATGCTCTTCATTCAACACTATGCAAGATTGAGCGTGTTGTAGACTAAATTTAACACTTTTGAAATGTTAGTTTACTGGGTCAATTAATCATTTTTAGATATTCCTATAAAATAACTCCTGGTAGCTTATGGAGGGCTTTGGAAGTGAATTGAGATGTTTCCAATATTTGTTGTTGCTATTATGTATTATTTTATACTATGGATGTTTTGTTCATTCCTTAATTTTTATATTTGTATCATCAGTGTTTTAGTTGATGTAACTGCATTTGCATCTTGGTTTGGGATGTATAAATTAGCCACATTTTTCACTGGAATGTAAATGAAACAAAATGTTCCTCCATTGCTGTGGATAAGATATAGTATATCTAACAGTTCTTCCAATTTCCTGTATGAAAAATAAACACCTACTAAACTGTAGAGAAATAGAGTAAGAATAAAGCTGTTGTAATGATGATGTACCGTCTTATAAGATAGGGTAAAAATATTATGTTTATTTACAACTTCATATCTTATTGTGCTTTCTTTAAAAAAATACTGGATCCTTTACTGATGCAAACTGCTATTAATTTACTTGTGGGGAGTCAACTTTACAATAGAGAATTAAGCTCTGTCCAGAAATCTTTCAAGGAATCTTGCGTAATGCTTCCAACTATGAGGGCAGAAAAGTACTATCGTTGAGGATGAAACTGAATGAATCCAATTTTTGAAGAACAGCTATGGGTTGGAATATAACAGGGACCCTCAACCGTCTTGAGCCTGCAACATTAGTAGAATTTTGAGAGCATTTTGTGATCACACAAAATAGTTTCCATTGTGAGTAGAATCAGTCAAAATCCCAGATGGCAAATTGATGAAGCTAAACAAACAAACAAAAATCCAAAACCTAAGGCAGAGACAGGCTCCAAGCTCCAAAGGCCAATTAGAAATAAATATTTAATATTTATGTGTTATACAACTAACACATTATTGATATTTGATGGTCAGATTATCCCTGTAAAAGTATATTCTACCTCAAGGGATCTCATAAACACATATACACACTTCTCATATCCCAGAACTTCCAAACACTGCCACTCTTCAGTGAACCCTGTAGAGCAGCTTTCCCTAGTTTGGTGCCCTCCGTTGTATTGGATTTCAGCACCTAAAATTTCTGGTATAGCCATTATAGCCAACACACCTACAGGACACCAGATTAGGGAAGATTGCCATGGAGAAGTAGCACCTTTAACTAACATGCCTGCATCATTCTCCCTGCCCCCACAATATTGAGAAATATAGTTCCGAAAACTCAGAATTGACCAAACTCAGGGTGTTTAATAGGGATGAGTTGAAAGTATGGTGACCATTTTATTTTTATTAATCTGAATCAAAAATAGGTGGGTTTTTTTGCATCACCTAGGAACAGAAAATGAGCTAGTTCATAACTGTGGGCAACAGAAAATAAGCTACATAGGATGCCAGATTTGCCTTTACAGAACAACCCTCTACTTTTTCAAGTACAAGTATAGGAAGGAAGATGTGAGACAGCGCAGGATGACAATGCAAATGTGGATTTTGGCAGGCAGGCACTATGCCACGGCCCTGTTCCCAGACCTGCATTTGGAAGAAAGAGGAAGAAAGAAAAACGTAGAAGCATTTGTATTGTTCTCCTCTTCGTGGCACTAGATTCTGAAGTTTGTCTACTTATAGTGTATTCTATAATATCACAATGTCAAAAGATGCCATGAAACAGGCAAATCATTGTGATGTACTTGAAAGCAGACTTAATTTTAACTCCTTGCTATGATAGAAAATTATTCCATGCAATGCCAATATAAAATGTGTGTTTTGTGCAAATAAAATCTATCCATAATTTTGGTAAAATAAAGACGGATTTTGTAACACAAATACCGTAACACAATACATTCAAATGTCACATCAGTTCTTGTGTTCAGATTAAATATTTGGAAATGCTAGTATAGGTTTTACAAAGGGCCTATTTCCAGTAAGCTGTTTTTTATGGCTGCAAGCTTTATTTAGGACTTTCTATAAATAAGCATCTGCAGCAGACAGATAAACCATTTAAAGGCAATCATCTAGTTTTGCTATTGTTAAGCCACACAATATACACATAATAGCAGCAAAACTTGATGAGTTAGACTTTCATACTTGTTTAAATTTACATCAAATTTCACAAATATACTCATCAAAATTCAAGTGTATATTTTTAAAGCACACCTTTTATTTTAATATGAAGATGCACTCAGCATCTACCTTACTGTATCTGATTTTCTGCCCCACCAGAACTTAATGTTCTTCTCCAGTTGTTTCCTTCCTTTTCTGATGTCTGCAGAATCATGGTGATAGACAAACACAACCAATGGGAATGATTCAACAGAGAATTTTTCAGAGTTATCTTTTCAGTTAACCATTTGCAGAAGACAAATGTGTGGAATGCCCATTCTTACCCCAAATATGTTCCCTGCTAGTAGTGATGGCAAGGTGGCTGGGGAATTCTTGAAGTCCACACATCTTAAAGTTGCCAAGTTTGAACAACACTGCTCTATATGATGGCATTTTTGTAGCCTGTATGCTGTATTCTCTCAATATTTGCAAGCCATAGGAACCTGTACGGTACACATTCTCCACAGTAGTAAACAGCTCTGATGCTAGACGATAGGCACTAGGTCCATCTACAATTGCACTATATAATAAGCTCCAGACCTATGGATCTCATGCCATCTGTGTTTGGCAACTAAGCTGACTGACTTCTGCGTCAGCAGCAGTGTGTCCAAAATCATTCTGAAAAAGCAATCTTTCAATTAGCCATGATGAAGGTCCACAGATGGCCTGTTTTCTCATTGCTGGAGGATCTTGCTTCACCACACCACCTGGCTCTCAGGCTTCAGCTGCTGTGGCTTGCTGTTCATTGGTTTTTAGAGAGGAAAGCTGGCTTAAAGGCTTCACAATCATTCAAAGCTTATACGCACACACTGCTTTTTTTTTATGCTGCCCAATTGGCCAGCTGAAGGGAAAGCATTGACTGTTTCATGTGTTTCCTGTTCGTTCTCTGTGTGAAAGGAATGAAAGCAGTGCCTCTGTTCAAAACTGTTAGGAGGGACTGCAGAATGGAAATGTTGCAGTGCGAAAGTCCCCTAAATAAACCGTGCAACCCTGCCAAGGTGTCAGGCCCAGCCCAAGAACAATGAAGAGTCAGTCCAGTAAAACTGTAGTTCTTTATTTGCTCACACCGTATAGACAGAATCTTGCCAGGCTAAAGCTACTCTACCTAAGGAGAAATAACCTGGGAAGGCTCTAGGGAGGGGCTATCCTGAACCTCTTTGTTTTCCCACCATTGCCTCCTGGACTGTGCCTCCACTTATCTCCTCCACCTCCTTGGAATGTGCTCCCTCCTTCCTGAGAACCAGCGGCACTGCCGAAATCTACCACACCAGGGTCCGTCAGAAAAGCCACAATTAATGAAGATTCAATAGTACAAGTATAATAGCACAACTGCTATCTTAACCGTGAACAGACTGCCTGCATAACTGCTCCCAAAGAGTATTTTATACATGAATATAGTTAAGCAGATAAATATAATCATAACTGACAGATTTGTTTTGCCACAAACATATGAAAAAAGTTGAATCCATGGCAGTCTCATTCCAGAAAGTTCTGGTCCATTCCAGATAGGTTGGAGCATTACTCTTACTATCTTTAGTCAACCAAGTCCAATGCAGGGTTTTGCCCTGGGCAAATGTGTAGACTCCAACAGCAATCCAACAACTTGTAAAACAGCATTATATTTCAAACATAATTACTAAAATAAAGGGCTTTTTAAATACAATTATCCTGTTTTTGTTTTCAGACAAATGCTATATCAAAGAATGAGAGGTGGTAAATTCTGCAATGTCTTTTAAACTTACAATTTAAGTGCAGTTAACTGAAAAAAAATGTTCGGAGTGAATCAAATTGCCAACATAGTACATTCACATTTAAACACTTTCCTTTGATACTGTTAAAATTTTCAGAAATATTCTATACTTTCTCACTTTGAGTGTATGGCAGTTTTTCCATTAACCATTTTTCCTTTTTTCTAGCAAGGCATCGTTGTGATAACTTTAACAGAGAAGTGTGTACATCTTAAAGACTGAGAATTAGCATTCTGAACTGAAACATGCTTTTTCTTATATTGCAGGTCTTTAGAAATAACAATACGTTCATCTGCTTTTGCATGTTTGCCTGTTCTCATGATATTTGTTAAGGATAATCTGTATGCTAAGTTCTTAAAATATTTTTTAAAATGTAGGTGAGGATGGAACGTATTTCCAGAATGTACTGTAGCGGTTGATTCAAAATCATAGCCAAGAAACCTGGATTATTCTTTTTTCCCATCACAAAAAAGATAAATTAACCATTTTGTAAGTTTTTGAAATTTATGTTACGTGTTTGTTGGTGGCGTATCCTTTAAAAAGGATAAGAGGACATAATATGACCTATTTCAGCATGTTTGAAATTGTGAGCCTTCAGTTTGTCATATTGCAATGAGCTACTTAATGTTTTACTCATCTGAACATAGGCTTTATGACATGAAGTATTTAGGCTGTTGGAGCATAAAAGTGAAAAAAAAAAGATGCTGGAAACAAATCGTGTTTTAATTATAACATGAAGTATAGATTTTCAAATGTAGTTCTAATACTACAAAATCTCCAGTTTAAGCTTTCAAACTCACCTGATAGCTGCTGTAGAATATATATGGGAAGCCATTCAGAACCCACCAGCTTTTCAAAGACACAATTTAATACATTTTGTTGCTTCTTAGCAGACAAGATATATTGCATATTTGACTTGCAAATATATTTTTCTATCAACATATATGTGAATTAAAACTGTCTTGCTCCAGTTTGAAATGCAATTGCTATTCTTTTCAGTTTTATGCAAAACTAATATGATCTTGGTTTCATCAGTCCAAAGAATCTTATTGCAGAAGCTTTTTAGGTGTTTGCTGGCAAAGTCTAATCTGGCCTTTCTGTTCTTGAGCGTTACCAGTGGTTTGCACCTTGTTGTAAAGCCTCTGTATTTACATTCATACAGCCATCTCTTGACTGTAGATGTTGACAATGACATGCCTACCTCCTCAACAGTGTTCCTGACCTGACTAGATGTTGTGAAAGGGTTCCTCTTCACCATGAGCAGAATTCTGCAGTCATCCACTTTAGTTGTCTTCCATGGTCTTCCAGGCCTTTTGCTGTTGCTGAGCTTGCCACTTAATTCCTTCTTTTTCAGGATGTTCCAAACTGTTGTATTGGCCACTCCCAATGTTTTTGCTATCTCTCTGGTGGGTTTATTTGGTTTTCTTCAGCCTAATGATGGCCTCCTTCACTTGCATGGACACCTCTTTGGACCTCATGTTGAGAGTTCCAATGAACAACTACCAGATGCATCTGGAACACTCAGAACCACCTCCAGGCCTTTAATCTGCTTGATTGGTCATGGGATACTCAGCAAACAGGCCACACCTGGCCATGCAGCTGCTTGTCAGCCATTTGTTCCATTACTTATAAGCCACCAATGATGGGTGTGTGTGTATGACACTGACAGTACTTCCTGAATGATTAGTGCCCCACTTTTCTCAAATCCCTTGCATTACAGCTGAAAGTCCTGACTTCGCTCCCATCTGGGTGTGTTTCCTTTCAACTTCAGTGTGGTGGTGTACAGAGGCCAAATGCCAAAACAGTTATCCTTGTTCCAATATTTCTGGCCCTGACTGTACATCTTAAAGTTGCCGAGTTTGAAAAACACTGGTTTAGAAGAATTGTAATACTGTATAATTGGAACATATTTAGTGATTGAATTTACATTATACAGTTTATGGAAGCAAGTGTTTGGGTAAACATTTTTTAATCTGTCATGCCCATGACAAAGAAATCACAAGAGCATTACTATTTGCAATCTCTACTTGACAAATACATTCCTGCAATATGTAGGCATAAAGGATATATATCTCTCAAATTATTTCCAGTTCTTTTTCATTTATAGAGTTCTTTATTCTTGCAGAAGAAAAAGGACAACATACCTACAAGCTGCAATATGCCACGTCTTATAAAACAGTCAATGACAAGTTTGTTTGGCAAATGCCTGCCAGGATAATGTGATATGTAAAACCTTGAGGAATTCTGAAGTGGAGTTCTATTGCAAACAACATGCATTACACCAATAATGTAAAGTTGGCTTGAATTGACATTTGGATTTAATCCAACTAGTTCTGGATCTTTGCGATAGCGTAACGTCATCTAGTTTCAACAGCTGAATTGGTTTCTTTCTGGCTCTGCTATGGTTTACTTGAACTGGAGAAAAGCTTCCTGTTCTTGGCAGTGCTGCAGATCTGCCTAGCTCTTGGATAGCGTGTTTTCAGACTGGTTGGATCTGTTGCCTCACCCTACTTCCTGGCTCCTGGGCTGAAGACAACCTTCCCTATCTTATATCTTCAACATCCTGTTTCAAACATCTCTTCCTCTCCCCATTTCGTGCCTTCTTATTTTAGAGCTATTGGAAAAACGTCTGGTTGCAAAAATGTTGACAAGCTAAACTTTTATCATTATAGCTTATAAATTCTATTAAATGCAGCATAGGAAGATGGCTTAATGGCTTTACAGATCCCACTCTTAAAAACTTCTCAGAATGCTTGGATATAGCCAGATAAATGCACTGAACATGAATTAAAAATGTGCCAACACTTCTTGGCAGATGGAAGCCAAAGAATACCTCCTCCTGCTGGACCAAATATTACGGGTAGAAACAACCAGGGAGAGAAGGTCCCATAACTAACCCACCCCCAGGGCCGCAACTAGGGTCTGTGTCACCAGGGACAAACATGCATTCTGCGCCCATTTTGGCGCCCCCCCCCAGCACTCGTTTTGGTGCCCCCCTGAAGTGCGGCGCTCGGGGCACATGCCCTGCTTGCCCCAGCCAGTTGCGGCCCTGCCCAGCCCCAAGCCATGAAGAGCTTTAAGATGACTACCAGAACCTTGACTTGCACCTGGAAGCATACTGGTAGCAATGCAGCTTGCAGAGCAGTAGTGTCACACATGTGCCAAATAACAGGTGCCATTAACTGCCCACGCTATCACATTCTGTACCAGCTGAAGTTTCTGAATGCTCTTCAAGGGCAGCCCCATGTTCAGCGTGTTGCAGTAGTCCAGTCAGGAGATTACTAGGGCATGAGTGACCCTGAGCCGGGCCTCCTAGTCCAGAAATAGATGCAACTGACACACAATCAGAAGCTATGTAAAGGTCCTCCTAACCATGGCTGCCACCTGCTCCTCAAGCAATAGCTGTGCATCCAGGAGTAACCCCAGATGCACAATAGTTTTATCTGAGGCAGTGCAACCCCATTGGACAACACTAGGAAACACTGTCCTTAATCAGCAGCCTTACATTCTCATTAGATAAAGGCATCTGCCAAGAGACAGTTCCTATGATCTACACAAGGGAAGAATTACAGCACATGTAAAACCATTAGCAATAGGTAACTTTGCCAGCCATTGTACTTCATTTTTATGAGCCTTTACCCCTTCTATATCATTCATCATCTAACAGCTCAGAGTGGATGAAGTCATACTAGTATTATGTCTGCCACTAAAATGGCATCTTAGAACTTTTCTAGTAGTGCACATCTGTTCTGTGAAACTGATGGGAATAAATGACGGATAACAATAATTGGGTTGCAGCAGCATTATCTGCTCATAGTTGCTCTTTCAGACAGAATAGCTCTTAAGTGTGCATGGAGTAGAGGTGACAAATTCACAACAGGGTTGAAAAATACCTTGTAATAGAAGCTTATTGCAAATGAATGACTGAGCAGTAATTTTAGGCTGCAGCAATTGAAGCATAATATCCAAATCATGAGAAGTATCATTCCACTATTTGTGTTGGCTAGATTCTACCTCACCATTGTGTCCAGTTCTGAAGACCAGAGAAGGATTTAGACCAGACTTTCTCAACTTTTTGACCCTGGAGGAACCCTTGAAATATTTTTCAGGCCTTGGGGAACCCCTGCACATTCAGGCTCAAATATAGGCCAGAAGTTACAAATTATTATATTTGTTTCATGTGTAGGCCTGTATATATGCACTGACAGTGTTCTTAAACTAAAAATAAAGAAATTTACCTCTTTAATGTGAAGTTGCCTGAACTTGAAATAATTTTTAAAATAAATCGTGATCTCCCAGGGAACCCTTAGTGACCTCTTGTGGAACCCTGGTTGAGAAACCCTGATTTAGACAATCTAGAATAGACTAAGAGATGGGCAATAGGTGGGTCTGAAAATCAGGTTCCATGAAAAGAAATTGAAGGAATTGGAAATGTTTAGTCATAATAGATTACACACTCTTCAAATTTCCGATAGGATATCACACAGAAGAATGTCAGGCCCATTTTTGATTTTCTGAAAGGGAGATGAGGAATATTGGATTTAAACTATTAGAAGGTAGGTTATGATAGAACATTTGAAAAAGCTCCCTTGAATTAAGAGCAATCTGACAATGGAATCACCCAGAGAACGGGCAAGCTTCCATTCACTGGATGCATTCAAGCAGAAGCCATCAGCCACCAGTTAAGGCACTGCTTAATTATGATTCTGAGCAGAAAACCAAAACCCATGGCTACATGGCCTCTTTCAGCTTCATGTTTCAAGGACTCGCAAAGTTGAGGCCTTAGCAATAAGAACAGGTATCCAGTGTGTCATGCTTGTTACTCTTTATTTTCCTAAAGCTTTAGCACTTTAGAAACTGAAACAGTTCTGATCTACCTCCTACAGCATTTAGAATTCACACTTTTTCCCGCTCTCATCAGCTAGGCCTCATTATCAGTCATGAAAGTTTCTGGGAAGCTGTGAGTTAATTATTTATTTTCTGCTTAAATTTTTATTAAAACAACATATTTTGGTTAGCCTTAACATTTTCTTTGCATTTTCCCACACCCAAAGCATGTTTTTCCCTTTCCCTGTACAGCCCTAAAATAGAGCCGTGGTGGACCTTCTCTTTGCAGGCTTCTCAGCATGCTTTCAAGATTTTCCTTCTTCATCAAGTATTGTGCTGAGTTGTTGGGCAGGTGCATCTTTCATGGGGTTGAGGACAGTGCCTGGTTTTGTGTGGCAAAGGCTGCACTCCAAGAGTGGGTCCAAACTTGGGATTGGGGCTTTTACAGGGTAAAATGGGTGTTTTATGCATCTCTAGTGCTTCATTCTGCCTCTTTAAAAAATACTGTATTTTTACATGTAAACCAACTTGGGATTCATATATGCTGAAAGAGAGGCCAACAACAGGTCTATAAATATAATAAAAAGGGCAGCGCAGGACCTAACATAACAAAGGCAACTAAGTAGCTGAACAGATGCTCTGTATCAAAAAAACAAAAAACAAACACCACCTGAAGCACTTTGCATGAAATGAATCGGGCCCAGTACATGTAACCCCGGAGAGCCACGCTGCCTGTACAGGAGCCAATACTGAACTGCACAGGCAAATACTCTTTGTTAATAAAGCCCCTATTTAATGAAAAATTCATAGGGAATTCACCAAGGAAGAGCAGACAGAAAGAAAAAAGAGCACTGGTTACAAAACACAGTTTTTTAAAAATACCCCCAACTTGAAAACTGCCCTCCTCCTTAAAATACTCAAGTCTTAGGCTGCGACTTACACTCCCCTGGCAGGGAGTGACCCCCGTTCAATTTAAGCGGGCTTACTTCCAAGCCGAGATAGAAATGCGCGGCAACTGCTCCACTCAGGGAAGACTAGTACGGAGTCACAGTTTGCCCGTAAGCAAATTCCCCCTCGGTTCTTCCTTCTGCCTCCCCGCCCCCTCGGCTTTCCCTACCCTGCTGGCAGCTCCGACGCCAGGCGACGCTCGCTACCCAGAACAAGGCGAGCCACCGCCGCAAGATCTCCGGGCTGCACCGCACTGTCTGCGAGTGCGCTGCCGCAGCCTAAGGAGCAGGAAGTTCCCGTGGCCGACGGAGCCCGGGCAGGCTGTCGTCATGTGACGCAGCGCACGGAGCCTCGCAAGCCGCTCCGCTTGGGTCGAGTTCGGTGATCAGCGCCCGCCACGGGAGAGGCAGGCGAGGTGGCCGCCACAGCCGTAATGCTCGCGCCACGGTGGCTGCTCGCCTCCCTTCCTCCCTGGCTCGGCGGCGGCGGCTCCCGAGGGTGATTTCCTCGCCGCCCCTTCCATGTAGCCCCTCCACAGCGGAAGCGTTTCTGCTCCAGGGACGACGGTAGCAGCGTGAGACCCGCCGCGCCGTAGCCTTGCGCGCCTGCCCGCGTTGGATGGTGCTTCTCCTGGCCCCGTGGGTGCCGCGGGTGGCAGGACTAATATGCTCACTCGGGTGAAGTCTGCCGTGGCCAATTTGATGGGCGGCATCATGGCTGGCGGCTCGGGCTCGGGCTCGGAGCACGGCGGCGGCTTGGATTTGCCTCTCCGCTTTCCCTACGGCAGACCCGAGTTCCTGGGGCTCTCTCAGGACGAGGTCGAGTGCTCCGCCGACCACATCGCCCGACCCATCCTCATTCTCAACAAGGAGACCAAGCGCTTGCCCTGGACCACGGGATACGCCGAGTGAGTAGCCACTGGGGGTGGGGTGGGGAGGGGGTGTCTGTGAAGGCAGAGACGCTCCCCTGGGCCCTCGCCTTGCCACGGAAGGGTTTAGGGGAGGTGCCCGGTGCACGTCCTCTTCCTGGCAGCCAGGACGCTGCAGCAGGAGAAGGGGGAAGAGGCGACGGCCCGGACACCGGCTTCGTGGGAAGAGGGCTGGCAGAAAAGGGGGGCGGGGCGCTAGTTTTCTGAACTAAAGGCAATGCTTAACTTTTCAAATGAGAAGCGCTCAGCTGGCTTGGAAAGAAACCCTTTATCCTGCACGGTTTCCCCTGAAAAAGGTCTAGGAAAACCTGCTTAATACCGAGCCCCATATAATAGATATCAGGCTGGTTCAGTTGAAACTTCTTCCCCCCTCAAGTCCTTGGCGTAGCTTTTATGTCTTCGTTTTTCTTTCATTTTTTTTCTTGAATGAGTGTGAAGTTGGCATAGCTGGTAGCAACAATTGCTGCAGTGTCTCCTGGCTTTGATTCATCCTTACTTTGAAGCAAGTCCTTCCCCTGTGTGTAGTCTTGCAACCTTGACATCCAGTTCTGTATATATACTTGCATGAAAGCAAGGCTCATTCTTAAATTCTTAAGAAGCATACATCATGCTTTGCATTAAAATGCTTACTTTTGGCATGTGGTGGGTAGCCCATTTTTGCACATGTGTGCCCAACAAATGTATAGTTCATTATTGGTTGCTAATAATATTAATGGAATCCTTAAAGAGGGAAGTACAATAAAGGGAAAAAGTGAATCAAAAATGAAAAAAAACATGCCACTAGAGCCTTTCCTTTTTATAGAACACCATCACAGAGCAGTGTTTTACCCCCGGCTGTTTTGCCTTTGCTTCTGCAGAATGGCATTTAGTTGAGCAGTTGGTGTGTTTGCAAGCTCCTGAATTGTTGTGGCTGGATAAGATGTCCTGAGAATATGCATATGTTTGTAGGAAGATTCAGTATAGCTTTATTTTCTTTCTGTTGTGGTGACTGACAAAATGGCATTTAGCTAAAACACCTCCCACCCCCTTTTCAGGCCTGTGCTGCAATGATGTTGACTGGAGTGTTTGCCATTGATCCCTTTCATTCTCAGATTTTTCCATCTTCCCTGCACACCATCCCTTGTCACTGTGGAAGCTGTTCTCCGAAGGTGGAATGAAGGAGACTACAGTCTTTTGCTGGTGTTTCTTTTCCCCATCTTCACCTACTTTTTCATTGGTTTTATCATTATTACTTTTATTACATGATTGAAGATTGAACTGAGTATATCCTTTTTTAAAATTGAAGTTCTAAATTATTGCAAGTATAAATCTTTTGATATGATGAGAATGAGATGCAGCTTTTCAACTGGTAGCAAATGCCTTGAAAGTTTATGTATGGGTTACAGTCCTGTGGCTTTGGAGATTCCTGAAAGTTCAGTAAAGGAAAGAAGATGAGGAAGAGGCAGACCATTTTGTGCTTCGCAGCTAACAAATCTGATCCTTTTGATGACTATATGTGCGTTGTGGTTTTGTTGTTGTTGTTGAAAATTTGGAGTGCTAAAGTAGTAGAAAATACTATACTTTTCCACTGGCTGATGTAAGAGTAACACAGTTTGTAATAAAATATAGTAACCAGTCTCTCTCTGATTACAATGGTGCAGAATGAAAAGTGCAAGAACTTTCCAAACACATACTTTTAAACCTGATTTCTTGCATTGGAATGTTGATGTAGCTTTAGAGGCATACTTGCAAAGATCACCAGTGATTGACTAAATTAAGACAGATACTCCCTCTTATCACAGATAAGCTGTTCAAGATGTTTGACAGACAGATACAGTACTGGCTGGATGTGAGGGTATTTTTATGAAGGGATTTCATTGTACATTCAGTGGAAAATTCCTTCATACATATCCTTGATGTATATGCAAGGAATGGCTTTATTTTATCCAGTGAATGACAGCTCTTGAATATGTATTAATATGGGTATTGGTCTTCTGAGCCCTCTTCAGGTGTTGGTCTGAACAATTAGAGCTAGAGGAATAGGCATGCTAACCTTGCCCTCTGCTCTTTCGTACCAGCATATTCAGGCATCTGGAAGAATTCTGTACTTGTGTTTGCTTGAGGACAGATCTGCTTGTGATCCTGTTTTGTTAGGATCCCATATTGTGCAGAGAGCTGTATTTATGTTCAAACAAGAATACAACTATATTCTGTTGATATTTGAGTACAGATAGCCAGTGAGTGTTTCTTTTGAACTAACGATTTCCTTGCATATTATAGCAGACTGCAGTAGAAATATGGAAACTGGAAAGGTATCCTCTGCATACTTATTCAGAAGTAAGCTGCATGGATTTACTAATATATATGTAACAGGCTAACTCTATATCCAGAGAACCATTGTTCTGAAAAACATAATGCACATAATCACCATGTTTGAATGGCTGATAAGCCACATTCATTATTGTCTGTAAATGCATCCATTTTGTCTATTCCCATTTTAGTGTCCCTTCCCACTGGGACTGTTAAGCAAACTCCCCTGTGATTCACAACACATAATTCCAACTTTTAAGAGAGGTGACTTTCTACTGTATTGGTTTTCTCCATATTATTGTCACACTTCCATTTCTTACGTATTTGAGGGCTATTAATAGTTCTCTATATCTATTTTATGCAGTCTCCTGCTCAGCAATTACAGCAAATGGATGTTCTGCACTCTTTTCTTCTTAAGGTGAATTGATTAAAAATTGGAAACAACTATTTCGATTGCATAGCTGTTTGATAAAACTTTACCCAAAGATTTCTAGATACTTTGTTTGAGTGCCTTCCACTGTAATTTTCTGGTATTTTTGGTCTACTCTTTTCACATTTATTGTCCACAGAAGACAAAAATGTTTAATTCTCTTATTGCTCTTGTCCGTGTCTCTTTCAGCAGCAGTCTGGGAACTGCTGAAGAACAATAGATGTTTACTATACATGCTTTATCATTACAGTGAATATTTTGTTTTGGAGATGAACCTCTATTGCAGTTGTTTTGGCAGACAGATGAATTGAGTTCTGTCAAGCTTTGACAGTCTGCCTGCCCCTTCCTTCATAATAATGAAAAAAGATGGTTAATAAGTTTATTTTGGTTCAAAAGATAATGTTTAATGTTTGCCAAATTTTATGCCAAAATCAAAGTGGTTTGTTTCAGGTCTGACTTGTTCTGCAGAAAGTGTCTTTTTACTTACCCATGGCATCTATATTTGAAATATTAGTCATTTTAAGAAACAACTCCAGAACAAAAACTTACTAATGGCTTTGTATCCTTGATGTATCTTTGAGGATCAATATATCATTCCATAAGTTATGTTTTATATTGATTATTGAGATAAGCTTAGCCCTGGTGGCTAGCTAGGGATATGTGGCTAGCTAGGGATACACACACACACACACACACACACACACACACACACACAAACTCTTTGGCCTCTGTTTAATGTTTGACCAAAAGTAAAGGTTAAGTCTTCTTTGGATTGGGCTCAAT
Source organism: Candoia aspera (assembly GCF_035149785.1). NCBI lineage: Eukaryota > Metazoa > Chordata > Lepidosauria > Squamata > Candoiidae > Candoia > Candoia aspera. The sequence continues at coordinate 48,279,460 of NC_086159.1, forward strand.
ACCTGGTGACTTCATAGACATAATGGTTAGCTATTGCCTTCTTCCAGGAGTTTTGGGGATTTCCCAGCCTCACCTTGATATTTTTTGGAGATTGCCCAAGTAAAATATAATAATTTTTCTTTGAATATTTGGGTTTTTATAACATTTGCCTTACATTAAAGGCAGAGAGATTTTGTTTCACTAGAAATGAATGGAAGTTAAACAGCAGCTAGTGTTTAGGTTAAAAGGTATACCTCTAGAGTCTGTATTTCTTGTATAAAATAAACTGCCAGTTCCTTAACAGAGAGAGATGTAAGTGGATAATGAATATTGCTACAGAAAAAAAAAATTGTGTCAATTGCTTTCATTCAAAGATAACATTTTAAAGTTACATTTTATTATCTAGACAATATAAGTATTGAAATATCATTGATACTATTTTTGTTGAAACACCTCCCCTATTGTACTTAATGTCTCCTCAGATATAAGTTTTATTAGGTACTAGTAGGATTATGCTGTTAATATGATCCTTCTGTTGAATATACTTCAGAAGCTTGGAAGAAAATCCCACCATTTTTATGTTTTTCTAGAATCTAGACTGTCTGTTGTCAAACTTGATCCTCAGCTGCTGCTGAGCCACAACTCCTATTATTGACCTTGTTGGTTGGGGGTGATAGGAGAATGTTCTGGAGTATGAAGCTCTTGATTGTGCTTTTCTTATGCCATGTTTCCTCAGTCATCTGATACATCTAATTTCTCTGCATTTCATTTCTACTAAGTTGCAGAAGTCAGCAGGGCAAGTTGCTTTGCAATGGATAAAAATAGAAATGAATCAATAGTTTAATCCCGTTTGCTGATTTACTAGAAATGTGGGCTTGTGTCATGTTCTTTGTGGGCTCCTCCCTTCTTCAACAGATTCACTTCTGGATATGAAATGGGGAAGTTCATAAAGAACTTAGCACAGTTCCCAATATGTCTTTCTAATTTTATCTTTATGAATGGTTGTTCATTCTGCAGCATACTCTCAATGCCTTAAGCTAGAGTTGTATAGTCTGGAGCCCCAGGCTCACATGTTGCACCTGAAAAGCTGGAGTACAGTCTAAGAGGAGAATACAATGTTCTACCAAATTTGTAATTTTGTACATTGTAATTTTCATTGTGACAGAAGGGGAAAATTATTAATTGTATTGCCGTGTTGTTATAATTACATTTAAATGCAAATGAAATTTAAGAGTTTTTGTCCTGTCCCTACTCATTGCTTTTTCAGATGTAACCTCTGACACATCATTCAGGGCCCAAATGAAGTTTTCCACCTGAAAAAAGTTGGGCAGCTCTTTTTTAAGTGCAGAAGATCTAGCCTTTTTTCACCATCTTTTCTGAAGCAGAAAACCTTAATCACCCCATAGAAATTAGGGATGGCTTATTTCTCAGGGAAATCAGAGCAGGTGCACTCTGTTTCTGCCAGGTGATGCTTTGATTAGAAGTATTAAGATAGGGCTACTTTGCTTCACTTTGAAAAGAAGCTTTACTGCATTAAGTGGGACAGTTTCCTCCCCCCCCCCGCTTTTTTGTTTTTAATACTGTCACATTTAGACTGGCTTTAACTATAACTTTAAAGTTTTCAAAGGTATGCAATATATGTATTTTTGTAGAAGTGATCCTCTAGGTCAGTGTTTTTCAGCCTTAGCAACTGTAAGATGTGTGGACTTCGACTCCCAGAATTCCCCAGCCAGCTGGGTGGGCAATTCTGGGAGTTGAAGTCCACACATCTTACAGTTGCCAAGGTTGAGAAACACAGCTCTAGGTAAAGATAGCTTTGATTCTTGCTTTGATTAGTTTAGGGCATGATTTTTGTTTACCGTAACAAAATCTTGTCATGGTAATTAAAATCTTTCCAAATTGTGTGTGTTTGTGTGTTTTTAAAGGTTAGTTTAGTAGTTCATTGAGGGGGATGAGGTATGCTTTGTACTGAACTGAATGGTGAGTTGTTCACATAAGGATAAATCTTCCATCTGTTGAGTGGAGGAGGTTATGTAAGTGCGGTTGGTGAATTTGGTGCACTCAGAACTGCTTTTAATTGATTGTTGTTTTCTGAAATGCTAAGGAAACCAATTTAATGCTACATCACTAAGGGTAGGACAAGAAGTAATCAATGTAAATTGCAGGAAGAGGGATGTAGCTTCCTTGAAAGTACTGTATTTTAGGACTGAACAGTAAGAGACCTCAGCCATATAATGTATTTATATAAAATTGTCACTTGCAGTGGGTGATAGTTTGCTAAGAACCTGTTTGATGGAACAGCTTGCTTAGTAAGGATTCTTCCTGGATTCTCCAACAAACATTTGGCTTTAGAGAATGTTTGCAATGGTTAAGCAACTCAGAAGAACCTTTATTCTGTTGTGAAGTGAATCCATTTTATGCACAGATCTGTGAGAAGTATAGTGTTCATGCACACTAACTTGCTTGGGGAATTTGTGACCATAAGTAAACTGTTATTTCATGGCTGATCTGAGACTTGTATTCTCTTTCTGTACTTGGCCACATTGGTTTGGCTTCACATCTTCCAAAGGGTATACAGTTTGCGAATAGATGCAGTATAACTGTTGGAGTTTCCTTTTTAGAAAAAGTGTAATAACCAATCGAAGAATCTGTCTAATTGGAGACAGATTTTTAGAAACAAATATATGGATAATTTATTTAATTGGAATTTAGAACTTCCTCTAGCTTTATCATTAGTTAAGGAATTAATTCTTGTAGGTTTTGCATGACCCATTTCAGTAGTTAATAAACAATTTTGAAGAATTTGGACGTGTATTAATGTGGCATACTATATAGCAAGAAACATATGTTCTCCCTCCACTGTATAATCTACTTTCTTGGATAGGATTTCCTGCATACAGTTGTTAAAAACCTCTGTACAAATACAGTAATTTGCTTTAAAAAAAAGACTAAAAACAGTATATTTGGCTAGTGTTTTTGCCAATCATGATAGTTGTTAGATGGTCAAGGGAATTTAATTTTTTATTGCCTTTATTTTTTGCCTTTCCTCCAGAAGCTCAACATGGCTTTTATGGAAATATTTCTTTATTTTATCTTCATAGCAAGCAACCCCATGCATAAGTTTCCATAGCTGAATGTGGACTTCTCCTGAGTCTTCACAAGCCTAGTCCATCACCTCAACCACTATACTATCATGAACCCTTTCCAAGGAAAACCATGTATTTTCAGGGTATTGTATAGTTTCCATTTTACTCTCACTTATTAATTATAACATGTATTTCGGAACCCTTTGTGAAACGCTTCAGCATATATAATTTGCATTGACCAGGAACCTGATTCTTTCCTAGCTGTCATGTTTGTTTTGCACACAAGACATGTCTTTACTTGGGGCTGCCCTTGAAGACCAAACAAAATTATGTGTATCTACTGGCCAGTCTCATTACTGTCTTATTTCTGCTGCAGGAGCTGCATTGGCTATTGGTATGTTTCCAAGTACAATTCAAAGTGTTGTTTATTATTTATAAAGCCCTACTCGGTCAGAGTCTGAGTATCTAAGAGACCACCTATCGAAAATAAGCTTTGCCTGTTGACTCTGAGTGAACAGAAAATGTCTGTTGAAGGTTTCCAGCTACCAAGAGGTAAATGGACATTTTCAGTGGTGGCTTCTCTTCTCTGGAACAGCTTGTCACCTGGAACAAGGATAGCCCCCACTTACATGGCCCTCAGGTAGCTTGTAAAAACTTTACTGTTCTAGAAAGCCTTTGAAATTTGACTTTCTATTTGTTGGTGCCAGGTGTAAATGCTGCTGCTGCTGTTACAGTAATTATTACAATATAAGGTTATTCTTAGGTTTTGTTACATTTACTGCATTGTTGCATTGGCTGTGTCATTGTTGGTGTTGTATACTGTCTGAAGTTTCTGAGACTGAGGTGGGTTTATAAATTTTATGAATAAACAGTCTAGAAGAGATTGTTTTCCGGGTAGGTTGGATGCTAATTCCCATGATCTGCCTGTTAGCTGTGCTGGTGGTCACCAGGCTGGGGAAGGTTGGTTTGCTATAAGTGGTCAGATATCTTTTCAGCCTATGTAATTTTGTATCTTTTCCCCCATAATGCCAGTGTTATTTTCGTTTTTAAATCTGTGGATTGTTTTTTAAAAAAAACTTCAAAAACTTATATTGTAATGAGTAATCTCTTCAGAATAATATTTATGTGCAGATTTAACATATTTAAATTGCCAGAAAAATCTCCTGAATCAAGTTCTGTGAACATTCCTAAAGATATATAAAAAGAGTAGATGACATTTTATTTGTGTGTGCTCTGTGCTGCAGAATCTTTTTGGGTAGGATGGTGGTTCTTGGTGATGCCTCAGTTTTGAGGTAGGTCTGGCATTGCATCTTGCACAGGGTCTCCCAGCAAGGTTCTGTTTATTGAGCTTTTTAGAGTTGTGAAGGTTGCTTTATTTTGATGTACAGCACAAGAAAGGAAATTCCTCTCTACCTAACATTCTTGTAATATCTCACCTTTCTGTTGTGCGACTTTCTTTCTGTCAGTGTGCTTTAACCTTTCTTTTCTCTCTCCCCAGTGAGACTGCTTATATGCTCCAGTTGTCATTATAGATTCATAACTGCTTTATATCAATTATTGCTACTTCACTGTGTGCTAATGATGGCTGAGTAACGCGGTTTGTCACTAAAAGCAAAACTAGAGCCCAATTAGACATTATCTTTTGAGAACAGCAGCTCCTAGAAAGAAAGGTCTCCCTTCATGCTTTGATATGAAATCAGAGGAGGAAGTGGCATGAGATGTCAATTCAGATGTCTATGCCTGTGAATTTAGCCATTTATATTTTGTTGATTATTGCTCCTTACTGATCTGCTTGCTAGCTAGCAACAATGTGTAAATAAATGCTCAAAGGCAGCTGGATAGATAGAAGGAAGCTCATGACTGTGGACAGCATTGTTGCTGCTACTAGACGCAGCCAGTGTGTGAGCTCTATGAGTAGGTCTGAAGAGGTTCAGTTTAGCGGGTTTTTTGTTGGTGTTTTTAATCACACCGGATGGGCTTATAATTGAGAAGCTAATTGATTGAAAAAATGACACTGCTGAGAAGCTAGGTGCCTTTTCCCAGAAAAGGGATAGAAAATAGCATGATAATAATTCTTTTTTAAAATAAGCTGACATCTCTTATTGAGGTGTCATTGTCAAGAGAAGCTTAGAGTGCTTTCTCTTTGACTTGCAAAGTAAAATCCATGCTGTTCAAGAGCTTAGCATTATGCCTCTCCTTTTTCAGCCTGGTTGATAGGAGAAAAAAGAATAACAGCTGTTCTTTTATGGAGCTAGGGATCTAGAGGCAAAATCTGCTTCTAAGGTCTACCCACTGAAGTCTTCAAAACAGCACCTGTTGTGTCAAAAGCCTTGCTTCTTTTGAAGATGAAGATCTTGTCTGCTTCTCTTCACTTAAAAGTGTAAAGCATGGATTCCAGTTAACATTTTTTTAACAGACATGTTTATTAAGCAGGTGTACTATTAGGAATCAGGGTCGCTAATAGGTGGCAGAAAAGAGAAAAGAGATAAAAATAACCCTCCTAATCAAACTCAGGACCTATCTAAGTCACTGTCCTGTTTCCATGGTGGCAAACCAGGTGACTTTAGGGAGTGTATAAGCGGGTGATGAAGGCAGTAGCCCCTTACCATTGCATCTAATCCTACAGTTAACACATCATCATTCTTGATGCTACCACTGATAACTTTATCCTTTGTGCATTTGTTGAATCCTCTTTAAGAAAATTTGTTGCCGTTACTATAACTTGTGAGAATTAATTCCCTACTTTAATTATATCTGGGGGGGGCATAGGGGGGCACAGTGAATTTCAGAGTGAGCAAGCACTCATCCTAAACTTAGGCTCTCTGAAATAAATACTGCTGATGAAAATGATGCTAGGCAGCATAGCAGTTTGCTCTTTATACGGTAAATAGAATTCAAATTACAGCAAAGAAAAAGCTCCCAAACAAGTTTGTTTCCAGACAAAAATGTTATTCAAACATTTTATGTACAGGATAGGCAGGAATAGATTTCTTTAAAAATAGATTTGATTATTTCTGAGCTAGTTCAGACATATCCATGAATATACTGGGTGTCAGTAAGAGGAAGCAGAACAAACTAGAGAAGATGACTTCTGGCCAGATAAGTGAGCCAGGAATGGCTGTTGTTATCCAGTCTACCGAAGTTGAATCTGCTGATTCTTTTGCAGATCTGCAAAGTGATTAACCACTGTTTCAAGGTCAAAGAAGGGCTCTAGAGGATGTAGCAGTGTTACTTAGATGTTTTCTAGTTAGGTCTTAATTTGGCACAAATTGTCCATTCACAACCTGCAGCTGATGGAAGGTTGGCAATGGTAATAGGTCATAATTCAGTTCAGTTGAATTGAATTGAATTCAGTGTGTTCACTGAAAGATATATCCAGTTGTCACAGTGAATTAAGCATTGTGTCAGATCCCCCCGATCAAAGGTTTTACAGAAACCCTTATCGGAGCATCTACCATCATTTCCTTCTCCAAGGAATGGAATCCATGTCGCCAGATGGGAGGGTGTGAAGTTGGAGTGTGAAGTGGTTTATTATGGCTATGGAGGACATCAAGGACACATGATATGCCAGGAATACCATCTGGATGGGAGGGGGGGTGACATGGTTTCATGGGAAAGGAGACTAACTAAGGGAATGTAGTTTTTAAGTTAGGTTTGAGCGGGAAATCTTTATTCGCAGCTTGCCTTCTGTACCGTTCATTACTCTTCATTAAAACAGTTAAAGGAATCCCAGCCTCCTGACACATTGATTCATTGTGATACTTTTTACTTTTCTCATACACATACTTGCTACTCTAGAACATTTGGAAATAGTCTCTGTTCTCCTTCAAATCTAACCATCACTATTGTAACATCTTGCAGATTAGAGTTTTTCTGAATCAAGAAAGTAACAGCACTTTGGATTGAATCCAAATATAGATTGAATCCAAATCCAATCCATCAATTGAATTTGGATTGAATCCAAATCCAATCCATTGATTCATTTAAAACATTAGAATTGTCTGTAAATTATCCCTTATGTTCATGGGAGGAGATGGGAGGAGATGGGCGGGGACAAATTGGATAAACAAACAAACAAACAAATTTCTGTTTTTGGAAGCATAGTTTCTCTGTGTTGAGTTCAGCAATAACCCAATGTTGAATTTTGGAGACATTCAGCAGATTCGTTCTTTCTATCTCTCTTTGCATTTTGATGGAATTTTGTTCTGCAGTAATCTTTTTTGTTGTTTATTCATTTAGTCACTTCTGACTCTTCGTGACTTCATGGACCAGCCCACGCCAGAGCTTCCTGTCGGTCGTCAACACCCCCAGCTCCCCCAGGGACGAGTCCGTCACCTCTAGAATATCATCCATCCATCTTGCCCTTGGTCGGCCCCTCTTCCTTTTGCTCTCCACTCTCCCTAGCATCAGCACCTTCTCCAGGGTATCCTGTCTTCTCATTATGTGGCCAAAGTATTTCAGGTTTGCCTTTAATATCGTTTCCTCAAGTGAGCAGTCTGGCTTTATTTCCTGGAGTATGGACTGGTTTGATCTTCTTGCAGTCCAAGGCACTCTCAGAATTTTCCTCCAACACCACAGTTCCAAAGCATCGATCTTCCTTCTCTCAGCCTTCCTTATGGTCCAGCTCTCACAGCCATATGTTACTACAGGGAACACCATTGCTTTAACTATGTGGACCTTTGTTGTCAGTGTGATGTCTCTGCTCTTAACTATTTTATCGAGATTTGTCATTGCTCTTCTCCCAAGGATTAAGCGTCTTCTGATTTCCTGACTGCAGTCAGCATCTGCAGTAATCTTTGCACCTAGAAATACAAAGTCTTTCACTGCTTCTACATTTTCTCCCTCTATTTGCCAGTTATCTATCAAGCTGGTTGCCATAATCTTGGTTTTTTTGAGGTTTAGCTGCAAGCCAGCTTTTGCACTTTCTTCTTTCACCTTCATCATAAGGCTCCTCAGTTCCTCTTCGCTTTCAGCCATCAAAGGGGTATCATCTGCATATCTGAGATTGTTAATCTTTCTTCCAGCGATTTTAACTCCAGCCTTGGATTCCTCAAGCCCAGCATGTCGCATGATGTGTTCTGCGTACAAGTTGAATAGGTAGGCTGAGAGTATACAGCCCTGCCGTACTCCTTTCCCAAACTTAAACCAGTCCGTTGTTCCGTGGTCTGTTCTTACTGTTGCCACTTGGTCGTTATACAGATTGCTCAGGAGGCATACAAGATGACTTGGTATCCCCATACCACTAAGAACTTGCCACAATTTGTTATGGTCCACACAGTCAAAGGCTTCAGAATAGTCAATCAAACAGAAATAGATGTTTTTCTGAAACTCCCTGGCTTTTTCCATTATCCAGCGGATATTGGCAATTTGGTCCCTAGTTCCTCTGCCTTTTCTAAACCCAGCTTGTACATCTGGCAATTCTCGCTCCATGAATTGCTGAAGTCTACCTTGCAGGATCTTGAGCATTACCTTACTGGCATGTGAAATGAGTGCCACTGTTCGATAGTTTGAAGATTCTTTAGTGTTCCCTTTTTTGGTATGGGGATATAAGTTGCTTTTTCCAGTCTGATGGCCATTCTTGTGTTTTCCAAATTTGCTGACATATAGCATGCATTACCTTGACAGCATCATCTCGCAAGATTTTGAACAGTTCAGCTGGGATGCCGTCATCTCCTGCTGCCTTGTTATTAGCAATGCTTCTTAAGGCCCATTCAACCTCACTCTTCAGGATGTCTGGCTCTAGCTCACTGACCACACCGTCAAAGCTATCCGCGATATTGTTATCCTTCCTATACAAGTCTTCTGTATATTCTTGCCACCTTTTCTTGATCTCTTCTTCTTCTGTTAGGTCCTTGCCAACTTGTTTTTGATCATACCCATTTTTGCCTGGAATTTACCTCCGATGTTTCTAATTTTCTGGAAGAGGTCTCTTGTCCTTTCTATTCTATTGTCTTCTTCCACTTCCGCGCATTGCTTGTTTAAAAGTAATTCCTTATCTCTTCTGCTAACCTCTGGAATTTTGCATTTAATTGGGCATATCTCCCCCTATCGCTGTTGCCTTTTGCTTTCCTTCTTTCTTGGGCTACTTCTAGTGTCTCAGCAGACAGCCATTTTGCCTTTTTGGTTTTCTCTTTCTTTAGGATGTATTTTGTTGCCACCTCCTGACCAACGTTGCGAACTTCTGTCCAGAGTTCTTCCGGGACCCTATCTACTAAATCCAGTCCCTTAAATCTATTCTTCATCTCCACTGCATATTCCTTAGGAATATTAGTGAGCTGATATCTAGCTGATCTGTGGGTCTTCCCTAATCTCTTTAGTCTGATCCTAAATTGTGCAATAAGAAGTTCATGATCTGAACTACAGTCAGCTCCAGGTCTTGTTTTTACCGACTGTATAGATGTCCGCCACCTTTGTCTGCAAAGGATGTAGTCAATCTGATTTCGGTGTTGTCCATCTGGTGAAGTCCATGTATAAAGCCGTCTCTTAGGTTGTTGGAAGAGAGTGTGTGTTATGCAGAGTGAATTGTCTTGGCAAAATTCTATCAGCCTATGTCCTGCTTCATTTTGTTCTCCTAGGCCATGCTTACCTGTAATTCCAGGTGTCATTTGACTGCCCACCTTAGCATTCCAGTCTCCAGTGATGAAAATAACATCTCTTTTAGGAGTGTTGTCCAGTAGGTGCTGCAGATCCTCATAGAACTGCTCTACTTCAGCTTCTTCAGCATCTGTGGTTGAGGCGTATATTTGGATCACTGTGATGTTAGATGGCTTGCCCTGAATTTGAATTGAGATCATTCTATCATTTTTTGGATTGTATCCCAGCACTGCTTTAGCCACTTTACTATTAATTATGAAGGCTACTCCATTTCTTCTGTGGTCCTCTTGTCCACAGTAGTGGATCTGGTGGTCATTTGATGTGAAGTGGCCCATTCCAGTCCATTTCAGTTCACTGATGCCCAAAATGTCTATCTTTAATCTTGACATCTCACAATAACCACATCCAATTTGCCCTGGGTCATAGATCTTACATTCTAGGTTCCAATGGTGTGTTGATCCTTAGAGCATCGGATTTGCCGTTCACCACCAGCACTGTTGGCCGCTAGCCGTCCTTTCGGCTTTGAGCTAGCTGCGTCATCACATCTGGGGCTAGTTGAACTCATCCTCTGTTCCTCCCCAGTAGCATTTTGACTATCTTCCGACCTGGGGGTCTCATCTTCCGATGGTATACCGACATATCTCTGGTTGTACTGATCCATTTAGTTTTCTCGGCAAGAATACTGGGGTGGGTTGCCATTACCTTTCCCAGGGATCGCATTTAGTCTGACCTCTCTGTCATGACCTTCCCGTCTTGGGTAGCCCTTCACAGTTTAGCTCATGGCATCATTGAGGTGCTCAAGCTCCAGCACCATGACAAGGTAGCGATCCTTTGCTGAAGGCAGTAATCTTTACATCAGGTATATGTTGTTGAAATTTTCATAATCCCTGTGATCTGGCAGTTTATCAATCAGAGTTAACAAGGAGCAATCTTCAACCATATCACAGTTGGACTTCTCTAAGAAGTCTGATACCACTTCAAGAAGCACTTCACTAAAAAGACTCAGGCAAAACAGACAGCAAAAGTCTTGGTTTATAATATCACATGTTTATGTTGTTGTTGTTTATTCGTTTTTGATGGAATTTTGTTCTGCAGTAATCTTTTTTGTTGTTTATTCATTTAGTCACTTCCGACTCTTCGTGACTTCATGGACCAGCCCACGCCAGAGCTTCCTGTCGGTCGTCAACACCCCCAGCTCCCCCAGGGACGAGTCCGTCACCTCTAGAATATCATCCATCCATCTTGCCCTTGGTCGGCCCCTCTTCCTTTTGCCCTCCACTCTCCCTAGCATCAGCATCTTCTCCAGGGTGTCCTGTCTTCTCATTATGTGGCCAAAGTATTTCAGTTTTGCCTTTAATATCATTCCCTCAAGTGAGCAGTCTGGCTTTATTTCCTGGAGGATGGACTGGTTGGATCTTCTTGCAGTCCAAGGCACTCTCAGAATTTTCCTCCAACACCACAGTTCAAAAGCATCGATCTTCCTTCGCTCAGCCTTCCTTATGGTCCAGCTCTCGCAGCCATATGTTACTACAGGGAACACCATTGCTTTAACTATGCGGGCCTTTGTTGTCAGTGTGATGTCTCTGCTCTTAACTATTTTATCGAGATTTGTCATTGCTCTTCTTCCAAGGATTAAGCGTCTTCTGATTTCCTGACTGCAGTCAGCATCTGCAGTAATCTTTGCACCTAGGAATACAAAGTCTTTCACTGCTTCTACATTTTCTCCCTCTATTTGCCAGTTATCAATCAAGCTGGTTGCCATAATCTTGGTTTTTTTGAGGTTTAGCTGCAAACCAGCTTTTGCACTTTCTTCTTTCACCTTCATCATAAGGCTCCTCAATTCCTCTTCGCTTTCAGCCATCAAAGTGGTATCATCTGCATATCTGAGATTGTTAATGTTTCTTCCAGAGATTTTAACTCCAGCCTTGGATTCCTCAAGGCCAGCTTGTCGCATGATGTGTTTTGCATACAAGTTGAATAGGTAGGGTGAGAGTATACAGCCCTGCCGTACTCCTTTCCCAATCTTAAACCAGTCTGTTGTTCCGTGGTCTGTTCTTACTGTTGCTACTTGGTCGTTATACAGATTCTTCAGGAGGCAGACAAGATGACTTGGTATCCCCATACCACTAAGAACGTGCCACAATTTGTTATGGTCCACACAGTCAAAGGCTTTAGAATAGTCAATAAAACAGAAATAGATGTTTTTCTGAAACTCCCTGGCTTTTTCCATTATCCAGCGGATATTGGCAATTTGGTCCCTAGTTCCTCTGCCTTTTCTAAACCCAGCTTGTACATCTGGCAATTCTCGCTCCATGAACTGCTGAAGTCTACCTTGCAGGATCTTGAGCATTACCTTACTGGCATGTGAAATGAGTGCCACTGTTCGATAGTTTGAACATTCTTTAGTGTTTCCCTTTTTTGGTATGGGGATATAAGTTGATTTTTTCCAGTCTGATGGCCATTCTTGTGTTTTCCAAATTTGCTGGCATATAGCATGCATTACCTTGACAGCATCATCTTGCAAGATTTTGAACAGTTCAGCTGGGATGCCGTCGTCTCCTGTTGCCTTGTTATTAGCAATGCTTCTTAAGGCCCACTCAACCTCACTCTTCAGGATGTCTGGCTCTAGCTCACTGACCACACCGTCAAAGCTATCCCCGATATTGTTATCCTTCCTATACAGGTTTTCTGTATATTCTTGCCACCTTTTCTTGATCTCTTCTTCTTCTGTTGGGTCCTTGCCATCTTTGTTTTTGATCATACCCATTTTTGCCTGGAATTTACCTCCAATGTTTCTAATTTTCTGGAAGAGGTCTCTTGTCCTTCCTATTCTATTGTCTTCTTCCACTTCCGCGCCATGTTTATGTACTTTTCTTAAAATTATTATAAAACTGGAAATACTTATTTTGATTGTACAGCTATTTGATAAAACTGTGTTGAAAACCCAAAGATTTCTAGGGTGGTTTTTTTTTTTTTAGCTGCTTTCCACTGTCATGTTCAGACTGTTTTGGTTTGTTCTTTTCACATTCATTGTCCACAGAAGACAACTATGTTTCATCTGACTGGTTATTTCTTACATTGATTTTTCAGAGTATTTCAACTTCCCAGGATACTCTGTGGCAAATTTCAAGTGACTGTTTTGGAAAAACAGGAATTCAGTAGTACTCTTGAGTGAAAGATTGCTGAACATCAAAAGGTTTCAGGCGATCTCAGAAAGTCTCAACAAACAGAATAGTTTTTTTTTAACACATTACAACTTTTAATTGATAAGGTGCTAGTAATTTGTTTCACATGTAACCTGCATCTGCATAACCATCCCCTCCCTTCTTCCTTACCCTAACCCCAATGTAAGTCTTACATCAGTCTTCACCTGTGCATCTGATGAAGCAAGCTGCATAGCTTATGCCTTTTAATAAGCTTATGTCTTTTAATAAAACTGGTTAGTTGAAAGGTGCTACCAGACTTCTCCTGATTTTTGCCACCATAGACTAACATGGCTCTTCTCTCTTCCAGCAGCAGTCAGGAAACTGCAGAAGAATCATAGACCTTTGCTATACTTACTATAATAAAAGTACAGTCCAAAACACAAAGCAATAGTCTATCTGGTTTTAGAACACCCCTTGCTTGTATACTTAGTGCAGAATTTGATTCATCACTAATTTTATTCATGAGCAATTAAATTACTGAAAGTGTTGATTTAACAGTTTCTTCAATTCAATAATTCTGCCCCTAGTTTCTGTTTGCAGCACATTGAAATATGAACACACAAAGGAATATAATACACAAATAGCAAAGAAATTTGCAACAATTATATTTTTACAGATGTATGGTGATGTAACAATGAACATACCTTGCCCTTGTATCTCTTTCAGAAATTTTGCTTCCACACCATTTAGTGCACCATCATAGATTTGTCCAAGGTAAACTATTTTAGACAGGATTCTGGGATCATGATTTGCAACTAGCTGCAAGTTCAAGAAAATTTTCATTATTGCCACTCTTCTCATTACTTTGCCAGTGTCCCTGCTAAGCAGTAACGTAATGTTATGTGGTGTCTATACAAGTCGTCCTTAGTTAACAATCATTCGTTCAGCGACCATTTGAAGTTACGGTGGCATTGAATGAGGAGGCTTATGGCCGGTCCTTGAAAGTATGGCTGTGTCAGCATCCCCTTGGTCACATGATCACCATTTGTGACCTTCCCTGCCAGCTTCCAACAAGCAAAGTCAATGGGAAAGCTGTCAGGAGGTCACAGATGGCAATCCCATGATGTTGCGCTAACGACTGTGCAGGATTCACCTAATGATGGCAACTTGGACTGCTGGAACTGCCATTGTTAAGTTGGCATGTTCATGTGATGTCGCACTTTACAACTGTGTTGCTTAGTGATGAAATTCCTGGTCCCAATTGCCATCCTTAACCAAGGACTACCTGTATTCTAAGTTCTTTGTGAGCATCAGTTAATTGGGCTTGATCTCAGCTTCCTTTTCTTTTGTCGGTATTTCTCTTAAGCTACACCTACTTTTTGTAGACTGCTTTTCTAGTTATGTAGCCTCAGTCCTGAATCATTATCAGTACCAATTTTCCAGTTATTGTGCCCCTTGTGACTAACTGGAGATATTGACAATTGAAAATGCAGTGCAAGTCGTAGTGCAAAGCATGTGCTCTGCACTAATCAGCACATCAACACTTTCTGATCTTTTTCTAAATATCTGAAAGGTCCTGAATCCAAATCTGTTTCAGTGACTAGGATGTTTTTCTTCTACCTTAACTGCTAACCATAGTTTGTGAAATTAGTCATTGGACATAGATTGAGCTACTGAGTCTTGCAAAGAGAAGACTCTGCCATTGCCTCTAGGAAAGCTTCTGAATTAGAGAACATATCTATTCCTGCATATGGTATACATTTTGTGTGATTTGGTCCTATCTGCATAATTTTTAACATAAAAAGCACTAATCGTATTTCTTGCTTTTTGATATTTCACAGAAATGCAGACCATATGTTCTGTTCCAGTGTTTGCATAAATAGTTGAACTGTTTGCCTTTAATCATAAGCATTTTGCTCTCACAGGCAAAGAGAAATAAACTGTTCACTTTCTTGCTTGAAAGAGGACTTGTGTGTTCCATGCTAAGTCTGAGTTCAATTCTTGGCTCAACCATCATTTTCTTTTTGTCTTTGGTAAGGCTTTTCCCTTTTTAAATTAAGTGTGGAATAAATTAAGACAGGATAATAGCAGATAACTATACAAGATTTATATTTTCATGCCATGTTATCTGGCAATAAATTCCATTAAAACCCAAAGTAGGATATTAGTATATATCTTGCCTATAGCTACCCAAATCTTTTTCATCTAAGCAGCCAACAAGGTTGAAACCCATATGTCTATCAAATCAACCCCTATAGAGACTGTAATTCTCAAGGAATGCTTAGCATGTTAAATTCTGTCCTGATTTAGCACTATGCTTTAATTTATTATGTAGCATTATTGTGAATATTGATTGCATGCCAAGTCAACAGGTTGCAGATCAAGAAATGTAATCCACATCCTCATGAGTAGCTGTAACTCTCAATCATGCAGAGATTACCCAGCCGTCCTCCAGCTGATTGATTGATTGTGTGCCATCAAGTAGTTTTTGATTCCTAGTGAACACATAGAGTTCTCCTCCATTGAGAAAATCTCATGGAGATTTCTCCTCTAGCTAGCAAAAAAAAAAAGGTTTATCATTTTAAAAACAGAGGCAGAACTATAGAGAAGCTGGAGAAAGAGGCTGAGTAAGGACTGGTGGTTTCTGGGTAACCTTGGAACCACAAGAAGTTATAGCAATTCAAGGACTTGGAAGCAGAGGATCATTTTGCTTCAGTAAGTATTCTATAGCCAGAAATATTAGACTAGGTTTTATTTGCTTTATGTGTTGGACTAGGTCTAATTTTCTGTATCTTTCTGTGCCAGTTAGGCACTTTTCATTCATACTTTATAATCTGTAATATTAATTTGTGGAGTTCTTGGTACTCTCTGAGCTTGGTTGCTTGCTTGCAGATGTCTCATTACCCAACTAGGTAACATCATCAGTGCGGCTGAGTGTGGGATTTGCCCCCTATTTATATACAGTAGCTTGCCCTGCCAGTGTTGGTGGGGATGTGGTTTTCTCCATGGTGGTTCCTTGATTAGAGTATTGTTTTCTGCTTGATTATTTGTCTGGTGCTGATCCCAGCTTATCTGAATGTTGGCTACTGGAGGGGATGTGTTATAGTCTTTTTGCTTCCTTCCTAGGTTCTTTATTGCCTCTTCTGAATAGTGTGTAAATGTCTCTATGTGTCTCTTGATGGCTGATTTGTCTGAATGACAAGCTTCCAGGAATTCCCTAGCATTTTTGGATTTGGTTTGGTTTAAAGGCTAATAGTTTCCCAGCTGAAACTGTGCTTGAGTCTGTCCATGTGTTGTGAGGTTATTAATTAACATTAAGTAGTATTAATCCATTATTTTGTATCTCATTGTGGAGCGAACTAGTACCATGCTGTGATCTGCTTGGAGCACTGGATTTTCTTTTTTAGGTCTTTCCTTTTCCATAAGGTGCTAGCAGTATTATAATGAGTTTGAGCACTCTATAATTTATCTTTTTCAACATTGAATATTTGCATTTTTAATATGTAAAGGTAAAAGGGGAACTTATGTTTTATCTTTCCTTTTTTAAAAAAAATGTTTCATTTTGTTTATCTGTGGTGTGTTTGGTCTGTCTTCTGAGGAGGGAAGGAAGAGCTGAATGATTTAGTCACATTCCTGTGTACTACAAGGCCAAGAGATTATACTATTAACATTATTTCACTTTTTGTATTTTTACCTTTCAATTGCCAGAAAGGCAACACATATTATTAGAACCCCACCTTTCATCTATACTAGGGTTAGGGGGTGAATGCCAGGTGAAGCACCTTCTGGAAGACAGGTGTTGGCAGCAGGAACTACCAAGTCACTACCAAACAAGCAAGTGGCATATTCAGGGTGTAAAGACTCAGAGGGCTTCTGGGAGAGGAGGTTTGTCTGCTTCCCAGTTCTCAGTACAGTATCCCTGGTGCTACAGCTGGACATCAGCACTAGAATAAGCATCTAAAAAATAGTGCAGCACAGCTGAATTGCTACCATGAAACCAAAATCCCTTTAAAAGGTGCAGGATGAGATAACCCTTGGTGACTGTAGACAAACACTAATTGATGGGCCACATCCATGCTCACCTTTAGACAAGGAAGGGCATATTATAACTGGTTATTGGATTTCTGTGAATACTGTAGATTTGAACAAATCTAGATATGTTGGTTAGAGTTTTGTTTTAGTGACCATACATTGAAACTGCCCCCTCAAGCTCTGCTTTTTTCTCATTGTGAGATCGGAAGAGTTGGGTGATGGCAAGCTTGGTGGTTTCCAAAATCCCAAAGAATAACCTCTCTCTCTTTTTTACTATTAGCTCTTTCAACTTCCTCTTTCTCCTTAAGTTTTGTGGTATCTGTTGTTACACTTCAACATGACCACTTTTCTGCAACAAATGCAATCTTCAGAAATGTAAGTGGTAAGAGTTTCTTTTAAAAGTCCATGTGATAACAGCCTCCCAAAGAGATTAGGCCATTTGATTTTTTTTTTTTATGATAATGGATATTTATAGATTCATCTCAATTTTATATGGTAAATGGGTTTTATTATTTTTTTAAAGTTTTCTAAGTCTTACTGCTAAAATTGGAATTTTGAGTAATCTATAGATGGCTTATCTTTCTGTGTAATCACTTTAATTGGCTTTCATTCGTCATATTTATTATAATGTTAGAATAGAGCTCAGCATATCTATTTCTTACAAACCTTCAATTTCAGTGCTTCAATTTCAATGAATTTATAGACCATATAGATTATATTCCCCACAGCTGGTTGGGAAATTCTGGGAATCAAAGCCCACATATCTGAAAGTTACCAAGGCTGAGAAACACTGATGTAGACTGAGGAGGGCAGCCTATAGCCTTATGGCCAATATAGCTTTCTGCTTCGTTTCAAAATTTCATACCTCCAGTAACAGTGATTTTTCATTTTCTAAGCAGCTGATCCCTTGGTAAGGAATAAGAACATGAAAGCAAAGAAGGGGTATGTTTGTCTGAGATAAGCAAGGGGTATGTGATCTACCTCTTTTGGCTCTGTCCTTGTCCAAAACTGCTTTTGCAGTCCCTCAAATGAAGTCTCTGATAGATTACTCCTAAAGGAATGAAGTATGTTTCTCCATCTCTGGTATAGATGGAGTCATTTAGCTGAGGATATGTAGCTTTGACCATGTATTTAATAATCATTAAGTATAGATGTTTAAAAAATAAAAACAATATGAGGGCTGATTATTAACTGAAATACAAAGCTTCTTTACCAGTAGTCCTGAATATATATTATTGCATAGATATTAATTGTTATCTTGCACATTTAAATATTAAAATGAAATATTGGCAAAATCCATCCTGAAAACTAGATCAAATTGCTATAAAGCAAGATGCCACTCATCTGTTCATGTCATGTAACAGAATAATTATTTTCCCTGGATTGCATTCAATCATGTTGCATAATTTCCCCAAAACTCATATCTAGTGCTTCCATTATCACAATTCACTGATGTGTAATATGCAGTGATCACTAACTATTGATTTCTACTTTAATATGTACCACAATATCCTAGATGACACCAATTCATACCTTCTGACATATATTTTAGCCACTTCATTTCTAATTAAACCTATACCTTCACTTTTCTGTATGTATTCATCAGTTCCACTACAGAAAGCTAGACTACTCTCATTCAGATCTATCACATCCACATTTCTCATAGCTTCACAGATACGTATCTGCTTTTTTGCTCATTTAATTTCATTTGTTGATTCTTAATATATCATTTACTCCTCTTACGTTTCAGTCACAATCTTCCATATACTATGGTTGTTACTAGAGGTTACCAGCATATACCGTGTTCAGTTTTCACTGCTAACAGTGAGGACAATATAGGTCAACTTTGGCACAGTTTGGCCAGTATGTCACAAGCACAACTGAAGTCCAGTTTTATTCCTAACATGCTTTCACTATTCTGTGCATAATTGGATCCCTAGTTTAGAAAATGTCTTGTAAGCCAACATGTTGTTGTGCTCATTCCACTCATTTGGCAGTACATGCAGTGTACTGACATACTTCTAAAAAAAATTAAGACAATGAATACAGATTGATTTAGAAATTTGTCCAGGATAAGAAATTATGCATCATTACTTATAATACATTAATGAAGTATACCAGGTGATCAAGCTCAGGCCTTTTGTTCCTTTTAAGAATGTTCTTTCATAGCTTATTTAATTTTCATGGCTTCATTGTTGCTCATCTCATTTATTCTTGCATGACTACAAGTGCCAAATCTTTTGTCATAAAGCAGAATTATGCTGCTGGCAATTCACTAAGGAGATGGGAGCAGAATTTCAAAGCGTTTAATGGAAAGCAGGAAGAATTAACAAATTATATAGGGTTATGTAAATTGACTACAGAAAGTAGCACATACAGTTAGAGTTGAACTTCAGATTTCTTTTCCTAAACTGTAAATCCCACTGCATAACTCAGTATAAAAAGGTAAATCTTACACCTGGATTTGATATAGCCTTTAAAAAATAAAGCTTCACAATCTTAGCCCGGTCATTTCTGTTTACACGTATGAATGATGTCGAATTATCATTTGAGCGTTTTACTGATCAACTGCAATATATATTACTCTGTAAAAAAAAGTGCATTGACAGTTTTCATGGTTTTTCCAGCCTAAATATGTGCTTGCTTGGACTGACTGCATCTTATCTGGGAAGTCTCACTGAAGTTAATGGGCTTTGATTCTCTATAGACACGCATACAATTGCACTGCATGGCAAATTCTGCCAACTGAACAACAGAATGTATTTCACAATAATCGTACATAAAATAAGCTGCAAGTGTGCACCATAAATCTCATTCATATATACCCACACATGTGCACATACCCTTATCCTTAGAGTGACATGTAATATGATGACAAAATAGTAAAGGATGAAAACACTGAGACCTAAAAAGGAACAAAAAGAGACCAAAGTTGCTGTACAAAGCAGAACAGAGCTTTCTGATTTCCAATTTTCACTAATTCTGATGCATCCTGAATTTCTGGCTCCCCACCCACAGAGCCTGACTTGAGAATACTGTACTGTAGACAAAACTAGGACACCTTCAGTTTCCTGAAAAGTATGACTCTCTGCACATGTATGTGCATACCATAGTTGCTTCATTTCACTGAGGGTATTGGCAGAAGTGCTTCTGTGCATGCACATCTGTACACAAGCTGGACAACTTTCAAAGCAGCCATGTGAGCCTTCAGAAGGATGCTACTACTTTAATGTTTTTGAGAAAGGGTGCTTTGCTCATACCAACAGGCTGTGTATAACATCTGTTCTGGAATAATTTGCAAAGCTGTATTGAATAATACTGTATAAGGAACAAGGTTGCTTGGTGTATTTTGGAGTTTCCTTGAGCAGGCAAGTAAAGAGGCCCCGTGTTTTACCATTTGGAGTGGCCATGTAAAAACAAGCCCCCTCCCCTTTCATAGGCTTTCAGAAAAGAGTTTCAGAACTGGGTCTTTTGAAGCCCTTTAAACCATAGTGATCTACAGCACTATGAAATACATACTGTGTCTCAGAGTAGATTGTCTATTTTATCTGAATGCTGCTTCAGTTTGTAGAAAATTATCTAGAAATTCCTTTTATTAGTACATGGGGATATTATTTAAATTACCGTATTAACTAACAAGGAGAGAATGAGACAAAATAGTATGTAAAACAGGAATGTACATCTTCTGCCATCTCAAGATGAGTCCTATATGAAAGGTTGTGCTCCAGAGTGAGTGGATCCAGGGGCCAAAGATGGCCCAAATGGGGAGACGTTATAAGTACAGAAACTTAAGACACCCATTTTGCTCCTTAAAATCTACTCATTACCTCCAAAATGTTAAAAAAGCCATTTTTTGAGGCCTGAAAAAGTTCTGGCAGGCTGTCCATTTTGTACCCCTCATGTGTAAACCAAAGATTTTCCAATAGCTTTAACATTTTAATCTCCAGTTGTACACAAACTAATCAAGCATCTGGTTTTTCTGGAAATATTCACTTCAGTCTGAAAGGAAATAAATCTTATTCAAATTAAGCAGCTTTAAGTTCAAAGAAAGTATCTGAGGGATTACACCATTTGTTTAGGTGGGTGGAGGTAATGTTTCCTCATCAGAAGTTTTTTTGGGGAAATCTGCCAAGATCATTTTGTAATCATTATTATGATGCTTAATGAGTTCAGAGTACAGTTCTAAGCATAATTATTTTTAAGCTAAAATGTGAAACTAATGAGCTGGATGTTTCTTACTTTAGGATACTGAAACCTCTTAATATTACTAGTTATTAATATTATTGAAAATGACTGCCATTCATCAGTTGTGAGTTACTGTCAGAAAATATGGACTTTTTGGGTTTAACATTGCACTTAAAATGTAAATGAATACAGTCAATTCAAAAGTTACAGAAAAGAATTTGCTACAGTATAGACATTTGAGTTTAGATACATATTGAAATGCATAAATAAGAGAGAATGGCACCCTTATGCATCTTTTTCAAGTGTGCCTTGATGCATCTTACATTGCACTGTGTGCATACAGGATAGTGCACAGATACATGAGTAGTTCAGTGAGACAGTTTCCCCATTTGTAGTAAATATCATGATTTGTATGCAAGATGTTTTGCAATCTTTTGTTTTTAATACTGTATAGGATTCAGTATGTTTTCATGTGTACTAGAATTGTGCTGCATTAGGTTTTTTATCATTCACATAAGATGATTGTGAATGCTGTGTGTATTGGGGTAGGCATCAGTCACTGTCAGTAGCAAGATATTTTGGAAGCTCTGGTTTAAACTATTGGGGAGGAATCAAGTTACCTATGCCTTAATCAGTACAGCAAGTTACTTAAAATAAGTTGTTTTCAAGAAGTACTTCTTGCTTTAGGAAGTCACATCTTTAACAAAATGAAAGACACCCATCCACACCAAGGAAGAATCAGATTATAACTTCTAAAAATAGCTAGCTTTGTCTTTATGAAGGAAAAAAAATCAAAAGAACATTTGAAATGGTGCAGCATAACTGATTCCTGTTACAGTTGCCACTATATTTGTAATATACAATATTGTGAATGTTGAGCAAAACAAAATTATGGAGTTTCTAACTTTCCTAGAGAAAGAAATATTGTATGTAATACAGTTATATTTGGAATAATATCTCATTGTAGATAAAATAGGAACACTGGTAGAACTCTTAATTGAGTAGCAGGAAATAGAAGAATATACTACATTGTAATACTTTGATTAGTAATGGTGTATATTGCCATTTGACTAAGTGAAACAGTGAATAGTAAATAATAGCAATGCAAATTAAAAGACTGATTCTTCCTTTACCAGAGCATGTCCTTTGTTTACTATCTACATAGTTTAAATGACTACTCTCTTCTTGAAGCTATGAATAGGTGATGTGGAAAGGAGGTGCATCAGTTATTGGCTGTTGAATGGTCTAGGACCCATCAGTTCAAAGCAATTCCCGTGCTGTTTTGATACCCATGATAACATTACAGTGATATCAGTTAGAGGTTCTTTCTTTAAGTTAAGGATGGGATAGGGATTACAAAATGAAAAAAGTAAAATGAAAAGAATGTCTTTTTCTTTCCAATCTGAATAAGATGGTCCTGATTTAGATCTTTCAACCTTATAGTAAGGGATAAAAATAGAAGAATCAGTTATTTATACAGACAAGTACTGTTTATTCAGTTATCCTCAATTATGCTTGAAAAAAAATATAGGTAGACATTGAAAGTGTCATGCCCTGCTCGTGTTACAGGATGGATGGGTTCCTCTAATGCCAAACGGGGCATCACAGTACAGATCAGACAAGACAAAATGATTACCATGCATGCCAGTATTAAGGACATTTTAATTGATATGGAACCCTTGCCATTAGTACATGCATGTTATGTGACTGTAGCTAGAGAATGCCTTTATTGTATAGAATGCCTTGTAGATGTGCCAGTGCATGTATAGGATTGGAAGAAAATACTTCCAAATATAATGTATAATATTTATAGATTTATGGTTCTTTGTTAATGGAGTTCATTTTTTAAAAAATTCTCTTTAATTTAGTATTTGAAAAATATAAACAAGGTAGAATGCATGAAGCATAAAAATTGAGGGGATATAGTTATGTGTTGTGGTGTGAAAATGCTAATTGGAAGTAAACACTTGCCTTCAAATCAAATGACTTCTAAATACTTTTCCAAATTCACATTGTACTAGAACTTTTGGGAAATTAGTGGCTAAATTGTGACAGCTGTTGTATAGTCTGCATGAATTGATGCATAAGCATAAGAAAAACTAATTTGTATTAGCTGGTGTAGTTTAGCTTATACATGAGGCGTACAAAGAAATTTGTGGCTGGAAGAAAAAGATGTTTTGTGGGACTACAGTGACTTTAACACAGTGAGCATCATCCTAATACTCCAACAGGGAAAGTTCTGGGGCTGATTTAACTGGTCTGTGTATACTCAGCAAAACCATAGCAATTGTGTGGCATGTGTGACTGTAGTCTGAAAAATGAATTTGAATTCTCTGCAAGATCAGTAAAAATTCTCTGCACGTTTGGTTGATACTGGTATATGTATGATTACAAGAAATATGGCAATTTTTGCGAGCAAAATTATACCAATTCTCTGAAGAGTACTCTGGATCTTGTTAAGGCTGTCTTATTGGATAAGTCAGGTACCAGCTTCTTTTCTGGCTGTTAACTGTTACTCAGTTAACTGTTACTCTTCTCACAACAATCCATTCAGTTTTCTCTATCAAATCAGGCTCTTATTTTCAGAACACTTCCACCTTTCCAGCACTTTCTCTGCTGACTTTCTCATCTCTCTGATTTAATTTGTATTAGAATCCCAACTGTGCTTTATATGGGGCTGCCCCGAAGATCATTTGGAAGCTTCTGCTGCTCCAGAATGCAGCAGCACCATGGGTAGTATTAGGTGCTACATAGTATGCCCACGTAACACCACTGCTTTATGAGCTGCACTGGTTCCCCACAGGCTTCCAGGTGCAATTCAAGGTGCTGATTGTCACCTTTAAAGCTCTTCATGGCATGAGGCCAGGTTACTTATGGGTCTGCCTCTCACCAATGGTTTCGATCTATCTCACCAGAGTGGGCATGCTCCTGTAATGATTGCCTATTCCAATAAAAGGAGTCTCATCAGTAGTTACTAGAGAAAACTAATTTATTGAATGGATAGTATGCAAAGTACGAAGAAAGCTGAGAATGAGCAAAAGCGCGCCAAATACAAACTAAATACCCTCGCTTCAAACCCAATCCCGCCCCTCGCCCCACCATAGCAACCACCCCCTCCCAGGTGTTGGCAACCGTCACACATCGGCCTGGGAAAGTAACCTTGAAGACATGTCATAACCCAAACATACATTCCTGCAGAACAGCAAGGAGATTACAGCCTGGCACGGCTGAAATTCCCCTCCCCGCAAATGACAGACACGGAACAGGAGAGTGACATGTGAAACGTTACGATGTATTCAAACCATTGGAACGATGAACATGACATATCGCCCCCCTTAAAGAAACTAAACTAAGCAGCAAGTTCATGCGGCCAGGCAGAATAAAGACGGGCGAAGTGATTTTACAGTGTGGGACACGCATCAGCACCTATACATAGGAAGACACGCATCAAAGAATCCACATGTGAAACGCTCCCATTCATCTCTACACAAGATCTAAGCATTGGCATGAAAATATTAGCGATGCAGATATTAGCATTGAACATTGCGATCATGACAAAACGCAAGGAACAGGTTACAGTGGTTAAACAGCATATAAATGCAAAAGGCTAAACAGCATGAGAATGCTAAAGCAAACCACAGAGCCCCGCCCCTCCACTCAGTCTGGAGGGACATGCTTCCAGCAAACAAAGCCCTGAAACCCACCCCTATCTCGCCCGAAATCCAGGATTTCTCGCTGATCGCCAGCCTCGCTCGGTGGGTCCACCTCCTCCGCCCTCAGTGCGATGAATGCGTCGCCTTCTTCCTCGGGCCCCAAGGCGGGCTGTCTCATCTCGGCCTCTCTGCTGCATCCCGCCCGGCCGCCGCCGCTCTCCACGCAGCCCAGGCCCCTCGAGGCCGCACCCTTCTTGGCGCTGACGCAGGCAGGAACGATGGCTCTCTCCCGCCGCGCTTGCATCCCGTGGAGCAGTGCCATCTCCAGCCACAGGAAGTTCCTCATCCAGTCCCGCTGCGCCTCTGAGCGCTCGCACCGCAGCTCGGCTTCGGTCAGCAGGAACACCCACCACTCCAACGAAAATGCCGATGTGCCGCCCTCCTTCGCCGGAACCATGCAGCCACGCCGCGTCCCAGCCCGGGCCATCAAGGATGCCAGCCACTCCGGGGACCACACCGGGGCGCCGCTCTCCACCTCCAAACCCATCCCCGACTCCGGAACATCGCTACCGGCCACCGCGCTGAGGTCGCTCCCCCGCGACTCTGCCCGTTGCGGCCTGACCCGCCGATCAGCGAATTCCACCTCCAGAAACGTGGGGTATTGGGGTCTCCAGGTGGCATGAGCTAGCCCCGACCGAGCCTCCGCCACGCCGTCCCCGCTGGAGCGCTGTTGGGCCCCGATTCCTCCATCCATTGTTAAAGTCATCGCTAGCTCTCCCCTTCACCAAAGGCTTGGATGGGGGCTAGCGGAAAATTTCATTATGATTCTCAGCTTTATGTAATGATTGCCTATTCCAATAAAAGGAGTCTCATCAGTAGTTACTAGAGAAAACTAATTTATTGAATGAATAGTATGCAAAGTACGAAGAAAGCTGAGAATGAGCAAAAGCGCGCCAAATACAAACTAAATACCCTCGCTTCAAACCCAATCCTGCCCCTCGCCCCACCATAGCAACCACCCCCTCCCAGGTGTTGGCAACCGTCACACATCGGCCTGGGAAAGTAACCTTGAAGACATGTCATAACCCAAACATACGTTCCTGCAGAACAGCAAGGAGATTACAGCCTGGCACGGCTGAAATTCCCCTCCCCGCAAATGACAGGCACGGAACAGGAGAGTGACATGTGAAACATTACGATGTATTCAAACCATTGGAACGATGAACATGACAGCTCCAGATTCCATTGGTGAACCAATGTTGCTTGGTTAGTCCTTGGAATTGTGTCTTCTCTGTCATGGCTTGTATCTTGTGGAAGCCTCCCCCCTGAGATGCAGATGACTCCAGTCTTGCTGATCTTCCAGAACATGGTGAAGACTTGGATATTCCCCAAGGCACTTGGGCCAGGGTGCTAATGGAACTCTGATGTGGGTACAGGTGTATCTGTTGTTAGTGAGATTTTTTAAAGAGTCACGATTTGCTGCTTCTTATATTATGGATTGTGATTTTGTTCTGTTTTTATCTGTTCACCACCCAGAGTGCCTTTGGTAAGTAGGTGGCCATAGAAATATGTGTGTGAGGAATAAATAAATGTGTGTGAGGGATTAGCTTTCAGGATCAGAGTTCAAGTTGGAACTACCACGGGGAAATAAGATTAATTATCATGCTTAGTCTTGATTAGGACCTAGTCTCGATCAGAACTCTAACATAAGAATTAAATTCTCATGCTAGAGTCTAATCAAAACTGAATCCCCTGTGCTTTTTTGGGGGGGGGGGCAAAAAAAAGCTGTAGATGTTAGGTATACATTTTTGTGTCAAAGTGTAGCATTATCTCATGCAAATATGTAATCAGCAGATGTTGCTTTTGGATCCCAATAAAAAATGAAAAACTAGGGTCATGTATGTAGAATTTTGTTAGGAGATTTGATACCTGTCAACAATTCTGCCTTTAATAAATGTATTGGTTGTGACAGAGAAGAAGGGAGATACTTTTTGAAAGTTACTGTTTCTGGAGGATAGAATTAATGCAATGCAAAACATTGAAAGAAACACCCAATAGCATCAAATAAGCCATATAAACAGTAATTAGAATCTAATTGGAAGTTCTCGTATTATAAGTCAAAGAGCCTTTTGTGATTGTACTAAATGCCCGAATGCAAATATTTATTTTTTGGGAAATGCATTCCTAAATCTGAGCCCTATATGGAGATACAACTATACAGTGAAGTTGTTGATATGACGGGGATTAGGGTCTCCCAAAAGATTTCAGTGACCAGGAGGATTATAGGTTGATTTTAATATGTTTATTTAATTAAAATTCTTAGGGGAATACTTCTTAGAAAAATTACTGCTGTCCTCGTCTTCATATGTTCTTGAATAACAAACATTACCAAATATAATCTATATGATTTAAAATTAATAAAATTTAATTGTTTAAAAATATAGGGTTTTTTACCAACTTAAAAAATAAATAATAAAGAAACTGGAAGCACCCTTTTAAACTACAAATTTTTAATAAAAGGCATAAGTGTTGGTGAACCTTACATTTAGATGAACTGTTTCATGAAGCTGGTTTTGCTGCACTAACTTCCCAGGAAAAAGCTGGTTAAACCTATTTTGTGTTATAAGTTTTGCAGGAAAGTATTTTGAGGGAAAGAATGAACTGAAGTTTATGGGGTGTATGTGAATTGTTCTGGCCACATGATCAGCTATGTATTAATTTAAGCTGACAGCCTTACCAAATGGGATTAGTCTGGAATTTAGCTTTCCACACATGTTAAATATGAAAGAGACTTTGAAAAGCTTGAAATAATGGTTTAATATAAACCATTTATCTTCTTTGCCTTGAACTTTGGGAGACACAAGTCTCCAGTTTGGCAAGTTAGCTTAGTTAGTTAGACAGCAACTTTTTCTATCTGAAAGTATGTCTCATTGAGTTTGATGGAGCTTGAATCTAACCAGAGATGCATAAGTTGGGGCTATACATGCAGGGATCAGTTTCAGAAACATCCAATAATAGAATAGTTGGAATGAATATTGTTAATGAAAATGCTATGGAAAAATGGTTCCTCTAATGAACTATTTGCATCAAGCCACAGGAAATATATGTGTGTGGGGGACTCTGGGCACATTTCTTTATCAGTTTCTTCATTTTATTTATATGCCTTCTTTCTGTTCAATTTGGCTTTTGGGTCAAAAGTTTTCCAGCTAGGCTATGAAATTCCGTATTGTTTGGATTTACTTAAGAATCGGTTTAATGTTTCCTTAATGATTTTCTGTTACCACTTAAAGATACATTTATTTAGGTAAAGACTAAAACTTGCAAGTGATCTTATTAATATTTTTTTTTCCCTATGAAAGAGAGCATGGAGCCTGCTAGTTAAGTCATTTTCTTGTTTTGGTCACTAGAGCAGGCAAAATCTGGCTGATTAGTCTTTGATGGGCTGCAGTGAAAGGATAGAGGTGTGTTCAGCTTGAAACTGAGCATGTTGCACATTTTTGATCTGAAGGTACTTCATTGTAGCTGGCAAATTTCCCTACTCAGAATATCTGAAAGTGGGAACTCTGTAAGTCTACTCCTTTCAAAATAGATGAGTTTTATTTCCAGAAATAGTGTGCCTACTTTGAATTTTAGGCTGTCTTTGATGCACAGATTGTAAGAACTGTCCTGATAACCTCACATTTTAGTTTTGACAGGCATAACTGTTGCTAGATATTTTTGAATAGCATATTTAACTGACAAAATATAGTTTGGTATGTTAAAAATAACAAAGAAGAAACGGTTGGTGCTGTTTGGAACCATTCCTATGAAGTTACGCAGTAACTGTATTGGTTTTAAAAAGACAACTAAAGTGTCACACATCAGTAAGCCCAGAAAATGGCTGAAGACCCTTGGCAGGCTTTGCCCATTGTATTCTGTGGTGCCATTGTATGAGGCAAGGTAGGTTAAATGTGCTGACATGAAAGAACAAGCTCTGTGAATATTTTTTATCATGTTTGAGTTGCTTATGAACCATGGGCAAGGAGTAAAAGTAAAAATAGATAAGCTCATACCAATCAATATCAGCTAACACATATGGTTTTTTAAAAAATGTTGCCAAAAGCTTAGTCCATATTAAGTCACACAGCAAAAATAGTGAAAAATTAATACAAATATATAGACAGCACAGTGTGACATCTAATTATACACTGAAAAAGGACCATAATATTTATGAATTGTTATGACTGAATGATGAACAAAGAAACAAGAAAACACCTGGATAACTGAATGCACATCTTAAAATAAGTTAAGAAAGTTTATTAAGAAAGTTTGTGCAATATCCAGCTTGGTGTCTCGGGTTTTGCTGAACAAAAACACCTGAATCACAATCTCATTTGAGGCTGTCATTTTTTGGAGTAGGGGGCACATTTGAAATTTTGAGAGCATATATTGGGCATGTTCACAAAATAGAACAGTTGCTTGTTTACAAAATGGCTGCTGTATTGACAATAGTAAGGCATAAAATGCCCATTTAACTAGTTCTCCCATGATGATCTCCACGCTCTAATGAGACAAGACAGTTCAGAGGCATAGTGCAAAAAATATGATAGAGGCTGGAGGTTTGCTTTCCTCCCCTCCATGCTAGCTTCC
Source organism: Candoia aspera (assembly GCF_035149785.1). Classification (NCBI taxonomy): domain Eukaryota; kingdom Metazoa; phylum Chordata; class Lepidosauria; order Squamata; family Candoiidae; genus Candoia; species Candoia aspera. The sequence goes on from NC_086159.1 coordinate 48,308,764, forward strand.
TATTTAAAGTTTAAAAGGATCTTTGAAAATGAGGTGATACAGATAACGGGGCACATTAGCCTTGAGCTTTGCTTTGTTCTTTTTAACAAGTAGTTCAGCTTCCATTGTGATTTTAAACCCAACCTAGATCTTTATGTAGACTAATACAACTTTTAAGAACTACTGTATAAAGCAAGGGTGGACAACATGGTCCATGCAGATACCATGACACACAAGACACACCCAGATAGCGTCCATGGAATTAAAAATATTAATGTAATGTAATTTAATTTAAATAGTACTGCTAATGGTAGTAATAATACAGTTAAAAACACCACATAGCCAAAATCATATTTTCAAACCTCACTAGAATTTGGAATGCTCAGCTGAAATCTTACAAGATTTTGTGCAGGAATCCTAATATTGTGTAGAGTTTGGTGATTTTAAGAGATTCTGGCATTTTAATTTTAATTTTTGTGTCTGTACCTGGGACTGCCAGTTGTGAAATAGTGCCCAAAGTTATTCAAAGTTTTAAATGTCTATTCATTCCCTTTAGAATTTCTGAATAGCTTATTAATGTTTGTGGGATTCACACTGAAGTATTCTTGCAGATCCTGTTTCTCAAGTGGAGGAAATTTCTGTTTTTAAAAAGAGCTGCTTATGAATGTCAAACTGCAACTAAGTGGGTCTCTCTCAAATTTGAGTTCTCTCACCCAGCAATTAGTGTAATTCCTAAAATGTAATTTCTTTTATGTGCTATAGATTTTGCTAAGTGCAGAGTTTTGTTTAGGTAAAGGTAAAGGTTTCCCTTGACGTAAAGTCCAGTCGTGTCCGACTCTAGGGGGCGGTGCTCATCTCCGTTTCAAAGCCTTGGAGCCGGCGTTGTCCATAGGACACTTCCGGGTCATGTGGCCAGCATGACTCACGGAACGCCGTTACCTTCCCGCCGAAGCGGTACCAATTAATCTACTCACATTTGCATGTTTTAGAACTGCTTGGTGTGCAGGAGCTGGGACGAGCAACGGGAGCTCACCCCGCCGCGCGGTTTCGAACCGCCGACCTTCCGATCGACAGCTCAGCGATTTAACCCGCAGCGCCACCGCGTCCCGTCAGAGTTTTGTTTAATGGGGCATTTATATCCCAAGGATTTAAGCACATAGAAACAAACAAATTAGGTTTTTGAAAATACTCTTTTGATTGTTCCTTTTTTCTTCATAGGGTGATCAATGCAGGGAAAAGTACGCACAATGAGGACCAAGCAAGTTGCGAAGTCCTTTCGGTGAAGAAGAAAATGGGAGCAACTAATTCAACACCAAACAGAAATTCCTCTACTAAGCGGAGATCATCATTGCCCAATGGGGAAGGATTGCAATTGAAAGAGAATTCAGTAAGTCTTTGTATCTTCTCAGTGATCCACTGAGATATTTCGTTCACCTGTAAATATTTTGATACATGAAAATATATGTATATCTGTATATATTCAATGGAACTATATATGTATATATTCAATTAAACTCTTTTCTTAACAAGTTTATCTTCTTTCCAAAATTTGGGAAATGCTGCTGTGGAACACTTACTATTAGAGGTCCCTGTTGCTCTAGAAGTTAGAGCATTTCATTTTTTAGTCCACAGCACAAGTCTGGAACTATGAAACTGAATAAAATAATCATAGTGTAATTGTTATTATACCAAAAGATATGCACAGTTACATGCTACTGAAGTTATCCCAGAGTTCCTCCACCACCATGCACTTATTTTATCTGTGTGGTAAAGATGATTTGAATCTTCTTGTGTGCTGTATTGACCTGTAGCAATACAAGTGAAACATTCTAAGTAGGGTATTCAGGCTTATTAGTGAAAGTTCCTTAACACTTTAAGGAGTTTTTAAGGAGAATATATTCGTGGATACTTGATAAACTTGTATGAATTGGATCTGAGCCAAATGCAATTGCTCATTCAATTTGAACAGATGAGTTGAGCTGATTTGACAGTTTAAGATTTGATCAATTGTCTTAAAATTAAACCTTCCAATCAAATATTCACATATCCTCACCTGTGTAATTGAACTGCCCTTGTGGAGAAGAATAACTTCGGATGTCTTCCAGAGTACATTCACAAAATGATCTTGTACAAGCAGAGAACAAAGGAATTAGACTGTGGAGATGGATCAAGATTTGAGTTATGCTTAGAGTGATGTAGCAAAGTTTAATGTAGGCATGACTAAGTATCCCTTTGATCTGCTCCAACCAACCCTGGATCCAGCCCATATAGTTTCCTCCCTCAAAGCCATCTCAGTGATTTTGGGATATGGATGTACATGCCTTTATTCTACTAATAGGTGAGTCACAATGCAGTGTATTTCTTAAAAAATACTTCTTTCCTTAAACAGGAATCGGACAGCATCTCTTTCCATTATTGGTCATTATTTGATGGCCATGCTGGATCTGGGGCAGCTGTGGTAGCCTCAAAGTTGCTGCAGCATCATATTGCAGAGCAGTTACAGGAGATTGTGGACATCCTGAAAAACTCTGCTCTCCCTCCCCCAACCTGCCTGGGGGAAGAGCCAGAAAGCATGAATGCCAACAGCAGAACTCTAACCCGGGCAGCCTCATTGAGGGGAAGCGTTGGAGCTCCAGGTTCACCTGGCACTCCACCTACTCGCTTCTTTACAGAAAAGAAGATCTCACAGGAATACCTCGTGATGGGAGCGATTGAGACTGCATTCAGGGAAATGGTAAGTATAGTTTGCTGGTTTGGGTGTCTTCAGAATAATTCTTTTCTGTGATAGTAAATACACTCAGGTAATGGGAACTGACATGCTGATCTAAATATGTTTCCAAAGGTTGAGCATATAAAAACATGCTTGACTCTACAGTTATAAAATGATTACCAAAGCACATAAATGAATTATACATTGGATTTATAATTTGCCCTTTTCTCTCTAATGAAAGGCAAGATGTATGAAAGTAGGTGTATAAAGGAAGTTAATGATACACTTGTTTATAGTTATTGGCTTTTTCCTCACAGAATGTTGCTGTGGGGGGAAAATATGTTGTGAATATCACCTGGAGCTCCTGGAGGAAAGGTGAAAATGCATCTACTGACATACTGGCTCCCTAAAATTGCAACATGTAAATCAGCTTTGCTAACTATTATTTTACTGTGTCCTTTCTGTAGACTGTTTTCCATTCTTGATGTTAGCCATTTGTCTGTATTATATGTGTGCCAATGAAAACCACTGTTTCTTCGTTACCCTGGTTTGAAGTAATTGTAATTATGTGATAAGCCTTGTTTATTGGAAACGATAGAATAAAATAGTCATCCCTTAAGCTTCTCTATTAAGATGGTGTAAAATACAATTTCAAATGGGACCAAATGTACAAAGTCAGTTAGTTAACTCTACCTCTCACAAAAGACTTCATTCTAGTAGGGTGTGAAATATTTCAATTGGTACAGTTTTGAAACACTCTGTCCTAAACACAAAACAGTTATTCTCAGAGTGTAACAGGACTTTTTGAATATTTTGGAATGTTTCTGAGTTCAAGAAATGTTTGAAGTGCAGAATACTCAAAACAGCCATTCTGTACTTCAGGCAGTGATTTTGCACTCAAAATGGGTTTTTTCAAATTGAAAAAGTTTCAGAAAGTTTTGTACCTCCTTATTCTATTCCATTACCATCACCACCCTTTATCAACATTATCTTCATCCATTGGGTACACTCACTAGTGACTGAAGTCTCTGTGGATTGGCCCTGCAGTGGTTAGGCATTTCAAGGAAAAAGCTCCACTGGTTTTTAAGGTTAAAGCTATTCTCATTTCCTTAAATTTGATACTGTTGCTCTTTTGCTCCCCTCCAGCTCTTCAAAGTTGGGAGAAAAATTCATAACAGAATTTTGAGCACAGTTACAATGAAGTTATGTATGGCGCAGGATATATGTGTTACAGAAAAAATTGAGGCCAGCTTTTTATGGACTTTGTAGAATTCTTCCTGTTTTGTCCCCCTGGCTCTTAATCATTGCATGACTTTCAATAATTAGGACGTGAAATTGTTTTATAATTAGAAGGGTCAACATCTGTGTAGATTAGATCATCCTCACCATACTGCTGCAGAATATAAAGAGATCTTATTAAAAATAACTGCAGCCAATTATGGTATTATAAATAAGATTGAAGTTTATTTAAGACTGCTTGATAGTTCTAGAATAATACTGAACTGTATTACAAAATCTATTCAGCTTTTTTTTGTTTTGCTCCCAGTAAATAAGAATAAGTTAATACTAAAGAACAACTTGGCAGCTTATATTTGGATTTTCATGTAATACAGAATTTTGCAGAGCAGAATTTGGTAATATTTGATGTCACTATTTGATGGATTTTCTGTGTGTGTGTCAAGTTTTTAGCACAGATGATTGGGTATATCTGGAAATCTGCAGATTTGGATCTGAATCCAAAGGTGGCATTCTTGAATAATAAATATTAAATAATACATTCTTCATTTTGGTCCTAGACCAGCATATTTGAATGGAAAAGCATTTCCACTAATGTAAGATGGTCCTCCTCAGTTACCGTCATTTCTTCCATGTGCTGCTATAGCCCCCAGTATCAGTTCTCTGCCATTTTGGAAGGTCAGAAGCTTTTAGATCCAAGCTGTAGACTACTGCCTGTCCTGATTAATAGGCTAACAGGTGGAACAGGCTTACTCTTGTAAAATTTGAGCATCTCTGTTTTGCTCAGCTCGAATCATACACAAAACTCTGAGCACAATTGAGAGTCTACACAATGGGTGTCTTGCAGATATTTTGGAGTGCAGTTCTGATCATTCTGGCTGGCACTCAATGAAAGCTGAAGTCCAAAACACCTGGACGTCACCAGGTTGCCTGAATGGTCTGACCACACACTTACTGCTTTGAAACTAAGGTGTCAACTGCTATGTATCGGAATAGATTTCTGAATTTGAGGTCTCAGGCAACTTGACTCATCATAACATCATATGCACACTATATAATGTTAACTCTTAATCATTATATAGGAATGGAACCAGCTGTATTTATGTATGATTTTCAAAAATATAGTGAATTTAGGCAGACAGAAAATTATGCATCCTGTTGGCACAACGTTACTTGTTAGAATAAAGTTGGGTGTCAAGATCTATATGTGGAGTTTTGCTGTTCAAACAAATAAGCATACGCAGTGATTTTTGGCATTTATGTTAAATAAGGTTAATATTCAGATTGTTTATTTTTTATGGGTATGGTGAAATTCAAAGTAGATTTATCAGCATGAATAATGAAGATTCAATAGACATTTTGCTTATTATGTATTTGCATGTATAATAATACTTTGTCAGGCCTTTGAAACTTGGGGTCCTTGATAGCTTGGCTTCATCCAATGCAAAAAAGTGCAGAGTGTAATTCACACATAAGTCAGGAGGTGGCCTCATTTGGTAGTGTAGCATTTGCTGCCACAGAGCTATAACTGATTAAATGGTATTAAGCCATCTGTGTTGAATAGTGCCGGATCTTATTTTTGATAGATGCTCTTATCGCTGCAATCCGTACCCTCTTTTAATCAGCTTTGAGAGTACTGCTAGTACCTGCTGAAACACTCTTCTTGTCTTTCTGATGTAAGAATAAAAAAAGGCTGAATAGATAACTTTTTACAGCCATTTTATGCAAGTATGTTTTTGTACAACAAGGGGTGAATCTGTAGGAACTAGAAATAGCTGAAGCATGGCCGCTATTTGAAATTCTCCTTCTCTGAACAGACACACACACACAATGGGCATGTCCTATTCTTCTCTCTCTTTAATCCCATTTCCATGGTTGTTGTCTGCCCTGTGTATCTTGGAAAAGACATTTCTGCAATGGGGAGGATGCTCTACTTTGTAGATCCCCCATGTGATTTAAAGTTTCTGGGTTTCAAATTAATAAATGAGTTTAACCAAAGATGCTCAACATGGAGGCCTAGGACTTCATGTGGGTCACAAACTTTTTTGTGTGTGAGGATGGCTCCCAGAACTGTATTGCTCCAGTTGTATTGCTAGATTTTGAGGCAGAAAAACCGTAACATTAAAATGGTATTTTAAAAAGCAGTAGTCCTTCCATCTTCTGTTCTTCACATTTGGTGAAGTGAGATGATTTGCATTTTAGGCTGCTTGGCAAAGATGGAAATTAACAACTTATTGCAAAATAAAAAGAGAAGGAACAACAAGCAAACTTTTTAGTATAATCTAATGGGCAGGTATTCTGCTTTCTGGTTGGCAGGTTTTTGTCCCAAGACAATAAAATCTTCTTCTGTCTACCATCCTTCTCTGTTGTGGTACCTATCCTTTGGAATGATCTCCCCCTAAAATTTGGTTGCCCCAACCTTGATGGCCTTTAGGAAGGCTTTGAAACATTGATTTTTTTCCCTTGGAAACTATGCCAAGTTCATATTGGTATATTAATTTTTGCTTTGTTTTTCTTGATATGGTTGGTTTTAATTGTAATTTGGGTTTTCCTCTGTTTTTATTGATGTACGCCACATGGAATTGCGATCATGTGAGGTGGGTAGCTATATAGCCCTTCCAAATTGGTCAGTCAATCAGTATAGTCCATTTTACCACCGTATGCCGCTATGTGTTTAGTTTGTACAATGTTGTGATGGGGGGGTGAGAGTTAACAACAGGCCTCCTTACCCTTCTGCTAGTGAAAAATTGTTGAATCAAGATATGAACTGGGATTAGAATTCTTCTTTTTTCCTCCTAGGTTTGGACCTGCAAGAACCATTCTTTCCAAATCATGCAACTTAAATTAGTATAGTCCATGCTGCTACTCCTATTACACTGCATATGTTTAACATAATCACTGTTTAACAGTACCTTGCTTTCTTGCTGTCTTCCTCAGTCCGTTGCTTTTTCTGCTCCAGAGTTAAGCGATTCTTAATTTTTATTGTCCTGATGTACCAGAGGCAGAAGAAAAAATCTAGCATAGTCTACTTTTCAATCCAAGTGTCTCTCAGGCACTATTGTAGAATATTGAAATTACTTTCTAAATTATGATGGGACCTTTTTTTTCCTCCTCAGGATTTGCAGATAGAGCGAGAAAGAACTGTCTACAACATATCTGGTGGTTGTACAGCTCTTGTTGTGGTGTATTTACTAGGAAAGCTATATGTGGCAAATGCAGGTGACAGCAGGTAAGCTAAGTTTTTCATTTGGTTGGAAAGTTGTAAGTAAGGTTTCTTATGTTTATATTTGTGTATGTTCAGCTAAAACTGAACATGTATTTCCGTCCTCTTTCATGGATTCCAGTTTTCACAGAAATTAAAAACTAACTCAGAATGAGATGTCTAGTTCCTCAGCTGTGTCCTTTGCCACTTCCTACTGCTAATTTTTTTTCAGTTCTGACATCCATTTGGCTCCTCCTTCCAGTGTGCTAGCTGAGTTGAAGTTTCTGAAACAATCTTTGAGATTTTTCTTCCCTCTTCTCTAAGACTCTGCCAGGCCTGTTTATTTGAATGCTGTACCATTTCTTCTTGTGCATTATAGATTAAATATGTTTTTGTCTTTGTCTTCTTTCGCCTATTGAAGCAAATAGGCCAGTAATCAGGAGTGAATGGATCAATTTGAAATACTGAAATAACTTGCCATTATATTTTAGGTGACTGATTTTGCTGCCTTGGAAATAAAACACTGATTCCTTTAGTCATTTCATATACTGAAGTACCCTTAGAATGGGACCATGGCAATGTGTGGAGCCCAGGACAATTCCCCCATCCCCACTTTAAAAAGGCCTTGCTCCCTGCACCCAAAGAAAGTTTGTAAAGTTCTCTGTCACATGCATTTGGTGGATATCATTTTCCTGTCTTTACCACCATAATGTCCAAAGTGTTATAGAGGATGCAAAACAATATCTAGGCTAGTTACTAGTCCAAGTTACTTGTAAGCGACTTAATAGTATTAGCAAACAAAGAAGCGATGTGTGAGTAATGACAAAATTCTGCTGTTTCTTATCATATGGAATAATTCCGTGAAACGATATTGCCCATAAATAAGATAAAGAATTAAGTGGTGTGCAGTTGTACTTAAAATTCCTAACATTTGCTCTGGTAGTCTTCCATTATTCTTTCAGGTGTCCAAGGCCAAATTTTTTAAATACAAAAAATAACAGATGGTGGAGTGATAAATAATAGCACTGGAGCAAGTCTGAAAGGGGAATGTATCTCTTTCTTATGTTGCTGCAATCTTGAGAAAAATCCTTAGCATTTGCATTAGGGTGATGCAAGCATTGGCCCCAGTGGGTGATTCTGCTACAGTACCCTCCACTGGGTGTTTATCTCTTTCATTTTAGGGCAATAGCCAAACCAATATGGGAACATCTACCCAAAATGAAAGTTGCAACTGTTGTACCTTTGCACAAAGAAATACCAAGACTGATTTCATTAAGAAACGCTTGAGATAAAATTTATTATGGTCCTGCCTGCCTGCTACACATTCCAAATACATGACTCTTGATGGCTAACAATAAATAAAAGCAAGATAAAAACATCACAACAAAATAATAAATAACATAAATCTCAGAGATATATCTGTATATCTCAGCCAAGATAAAATTACCAACATAAATTAATCTAATCATGTTATTGGCTCAACCACACACCCAGGGTCCAGGTTCAGTAACAAAACCAGGTCTTCAAGGCCTTATGGAAAGGCAGCAAGGTTGGGGGAAGTCAAATCTCTGGGGGAATGATGTTCCAGAGGGTGGGATGCCCTTTCTCAAAGATTAGACCAAGCTTTCTTACGCAGTAAATATATAATCAGCTCAACAATGTAAGAACATCCAATAGTCATGAATTGGCACTCCTTTAATAAATTATCTCTGCATCTGCATTTCATATTCCTGTGACTTTACTGTTTATCGTTTTCTCTCTGTCTGGGTATATGTATATACCTCTCAGGATAGCAATCTAGGTGATTGATGAAGTAGTAGCCTTAAAGTAGCCCTTAAAAACGTGTGCCATAATTAATTTGCTAACATTTAAGATGCCATCTTTATAATAATTCCATTGGAGATAGTTGTATAGCAACCCTCTTTCTTTCTAAAAAAACCTTCTGCTGCTTCCTGTAGTATGTCCTAAACCATGTCCAACATCCTATACAGAATCATCACTGATTCATTTTAAGAACATAATAGAAATTCTGTTGTATGCAGAAGGACTAACAATTTTGTTATGGCAAGACTCTATTTAAATGACTGCCTGAATATCTATTCATTCATCTATAGGAGGTGTTTTAGTTAACAGACTAGGGGTCCTTGAGCGTGGCCATCCTACATGAGAAGTTTAATTCCTTTTTCAGGAACTGTTTTTGCAGAAAAGGAAAACAGTATTTTTTTCTCAGTAGGAGAAAGTTATATGTGTAGTCTGGCACACTTGACAACGTTTGAGTGATATTTTACTCTTTGGATAAAGTGGTGATGGGCTTTGTTGTATTCTCAGATTAGGTTAGCTAAGCTTTTGTCATAAAAGTAACTAATTTATACATACCTGAATCTAATCCATTGTGTGCTTGTGTATGGATGTGTTTAATTTTTTCTAAAAGGTTGCTTTATCCAAAAGCCTTGGCAAGTGTTGTACTGAGGGAAGGGTAGCACATAATAATTGCCAATGTATTCTTTTTAGATATTTGATCTCAGAGACAAACCATTGATTTTCTGTTGTTTGGAAATTGTGCAAAGAAAGTAAGGCATTGATTTTAGCAGTGTTTGCATGATCAATATATAAAATTTAGTCTTTCTCTCATCTCCATAATCAACCATTTCTTTTATAAGAATTTTCTGTGTACACTTCCTTGACTCATTATTTCATCTCAGCCTAGTGTACTGGACTGTTAGGAAAATAACTGGATCTTCTACAACTGTGTGTGAAAATACTTTCAGTAACTGCAATGTTAGAGCAATTCAGATGGTGATTGGGAAGTGGGTTGGCAGACCAGGAACAGTCAGTGAGTCCAATTACCTAATCTGTAATTTCTAATTCATTTGTAAACCCAGTTATGCCCCTTCCTGGATCAGGAGGCCCTCCAACCAATCACCCAGGCCCTGGTCATCTCCTGTACAGACTATAGCAATGCGCTCTATATAGGGCTACCCTTGAAGGCCCTGGTCATCTCTTGTACAGACTATAGCAATGCTCTCTACATAGGGCTACCGTTGAAGGCCCTGGTCATCTCCTGTACAGACTATAGCAATGCGCTCTACATAGGGCTACCCTTGAAGAGTATACAGAAGCTACAGCTGGTTTAAATGTGGCCACGCAAACTATTTTGGGTGCCCCAAGGATGGCACGTGTCACACTTTTGCTGCGGGAGCTGCATTGGGTATTAGTTTGTTTCTGGGTCCAATTCAAGGTGTTTGTTATCTCCTTTAAAGCCCTACGTGCCCATCTCATCCCTATTATATTGCCTGCCACATCCTGTCAGGCAAAGAAGGCATGTTGTAGACCCCGTCCATGAAAGAATGTCAATTGGTGGGGCCCAGGAAGAGAGCCTTCTCTGCCGTTGTTCCTGCCCTATGGAACACTCTGCCTCCAGAGATGAGGTGGGCCCCCACTCTCCTGGCAAGAGGTGAAGGCCCAGCTCTACCATCTTGCATGGGATGTGAGGAGGGGTAACCAACCTTGGCAGGGCTGCAGCTAGGGTCTGTGTCACCCAGGGCAAACATGGATTCTCGCCCACTTTGGCACCCCCCCCCCCCCCAGCGTGGCGCCCTGGGCACATGTCCCGCTTGGCCCTCACCAAAGCAGCCCTGAACCCTGGGGGTGGTTAGCACCCTGAAGATGCTCCCAGAAATTAAGAACTTTTTAACATCTACGCCTTGGACTATATTATTTATTTAACAATGGTTTTATTATATTTTTAACTAGTATTTATTCTTGTTTTTATTGTAAACCACACAGAGTCGCTCTGAGTGAGATAGGCAGTGACTAAATGTGAAATATAAATATAAATTTGTATTTATTTATTAAATTTTGCCACTGCCCATCTCTCCCCAAAGGGGGATTCTGGGCAGTTTACAACAAAGATAAAATCATTAAAATACCATAAGTAGATATAAATACAAATATAATATTGAGCATAAATAGAGTACAAAATCCAGATGTCCATGATAGTTGGATCTCACCTATATCTAAAGGGCCATTTTAGGGCGTGAACCATCTCCAGGGGTGATTACTTCCCTTCTCACCCTAAGCGAGGCGGCAAAACCAGATCTTCAGTTGTTTTTCGAAGGCCACAAGAGATGGAATCTGTCTTATCTTCCCTCGCAGGAAGGATGTTCCAGAGGGCGGGAGCCACTGCAGAGAAGGCCCACTTCCTGGACCCTGCCAGATGCTCTTACAAATGGGGTCCATAACATGCCCTCTCTGCATGATTGGGTGGGATGGGTTGATGCAATAAGATGAGATGGTCCCTCAAGTACCCTGGACCCATGCCATGAAGGGCTTTAAAGGTAATAACTAATACCTTGAATTGCACCCGGAAGCAAACTGGTACCCAATGTAGGTTGTGAAGCAATGGTGTAACATGTGCCGCTCTAGGGGCACCAAGAATTGCCCTTGTGGCCGCATTTTGGACCAGCTGTAGCTTCCGGTTACTCTTCAAGGGTAGCCCCATGTAGAGTGCATTGCAGTAGTCTATATGGGAGATGACCAGGGCATGAGTGACTGTGCGAAGGGCCTCCTGGTCCAGGAAAGGGTGTAACTGGCCACGAAGTTGCACAAAGGCCCTCTTGGCCACAACTGCCACCTGCTCTTTGAGCAGGAGTCATGAGTCCAGCAGGACCCCCAGATTCTGTTTTGGGTCTGTCTGGGGCAATGCACCCCCATCCAGAACTAAGGATGTTTAATTCCCAGATACCGAAGAGACCCCCACCCACAGCCACTCTGTTTTACCAGGGTTCAGCTGAAGCATGTTGCTCCCCATCCAGACCCCCATAGCCCCCAGGCACTGAGAGAGGATGGTCACAGGAGATGTATAATTGAGTATGATTGGCATATTGATGATACCTCATCCCGTGATGATGTATGATATCACCCAGCGGTTTCACGTAGATGTTAAAAAGAAGCGGAGAGAGTACCGAGCCCTGTGGCACCCCACAAAGGAGGGGCCGTGGGCCAGATTTCTCACTCCCTATCAACACCGACTGGGACTGGCCCTGGAGGAAGGAGGTGAACCAGCGCAGAACTACATTGCCCAGCCCTAACTCCCTGAGCTGACCATAAAGGATACCATGGTCAATGGTATTGAAAGCTGCTGAGAAGTCAAGAAGAGCAAGGATGGATCCACTGCCTCCATTCTGCTCCCACCAGAGATCATCCATAAGAATGACCAATGCCATTTCTGTTCCATATCTGGGCCTGAAACCTGACTGAAAGGGGTCTAGATAATCCGTTTCATCCAGAAGTCTCTGGAGCTGCAGCACCACAACTTTCTCAATCACCTTTCCTGAAAAGGGGAGGTGGGAGACTGGATGAAAATTGTCCAAAACAGTAGGGTCCAGCAATGGTTTTTTGAGGAGGGGATGCACCAGCACCTCCTTAAAGGCTGCTGGAAACACCCCCTTTCTCAAGGATGCATATACCATTGCTTGGACCCAACCGTATGTCACCTCCCGAGCTGCTTTCACTAGCCAGGAGGGGCAAGGGTCTAGTTGACAGATGGTGGCATTTACAGTCTGGAGGATCCAGTCCACTTCCTTGGGCCCAACAGGATCAAACCGCTCCCAGATAACAGGGTAAGTCCGTTCCCTCAGCATCTCCACAGACCCTGTTTATACAGGGCTGCAATGGGGGGGGGGGAGGCAAGTGGGGCATATGCCCCAGGCACTGCCCTGGAGGGGCACCAAAATGATAAAATACTATTTGTATATTGAATGTTTCCTGGCAGTTATAATAATTTCCACAATTAAAGTTGCTAACATCTCCCTCACCAACCAATGGGGGGGGGGGCGCGGAATCCATGTTTGCCCTGGGTGACAGAGACCCTAGTTATGGGCCTGTGTTTGTTTGTTTGTTTACACACACACACACATGTATATACTGTATATATTTTATAAACTGGTAAACTTTGATTAATGTTACTATATAATTAAGTACTCTGAAATATATAAACAAATGAAGAAACTTTTTTTCTTGTTTTGGCCTGAATATTGGGGAACTGGCACATTCATTTTCAATGAATGCAGCTGCCCTTTCTTCAAGCTAAAACAATTAATGATGTTTCTTCAGTCATTTGTACATATTTACCTGAATCACATGAAACTATTGCCATACATTTGTGTGTAAATTCATGTGAAGAAATCCAGCACAGAACTTCTCTAGGTGGATGGAACTAAACAGTCATATTAGAAACCTACATAATTATTGCAGTAGAGTTTTTAAGCCATTGCTAGCAAATACTAACATTTTATGTGTAGCAGTTTATGCAGACAGTAAGTAGATGCACATCAAGAACTTGTGTATTTAATTCTAGGAGCCAGTGGAGAAGAATCATGCTTATAATCCTGAGTCTTTTTTCTATGTTCCTTTCTCCTCCTTTTGCTGTTTTCTGATCCATGTAATAAATATCTACTTGCAGAAGATACAGTAAACTCTTGCCTTGTTCGCTGTGTCTGCCCAGACACCTCCTGCCTTTGACACATTTCAAATACTTCGTCAAACGTGCAGGTGTTTCTGCCTCACTCTGGAATTCACAGTGTTCAGATCCTTTTGACAAAATGAGCACACCCTCCCTGTGGCTTGAAATTCCTAACACACTATCAAAAAGGGCCTTGCAAATGGTTTCTCTTGTCACTTCTTAGCAGATTTTTGAATCTGTTATAGAGGTATGCAGTTCAGTATTGTTTTTCAAATCATTTCTGGTTGAAAAGATACGCAATAGAATCAGGGCATCCTATGAATACTCTTCAGGAAGAGAGTGTTTTTCTTTTTCCTTTGGAACATTCAAATGCCAGACAATCTGTTACAACTGAAATCACTCTTTCAACCGTCTGCAGCATGGTAGTATTTTCTGTGCAGCTTAAGCAGGATGGCTTTCTCCTATAGTATGTGTATTTCAGCCTTCTTTCTTTACATGAAACTTGAAATCTAAGATACACATACAGAACCAGAGTTGCTAAAATGCTTGAGTGTGTTAATACACTGCATGTAACCTCCTGATCAATGGTTTATGGGCCAAGGTATGTTGACTTATAAACTTCTGCCTTGCATAGAATGATGCGAGGGTGCTTGGGGAAAAATAGGATTTTGGTTATGATCGTGCTTTATTGTCTGTCATCATCTGGGAATGTTGCATGTAGCCTGGATATGACTAAAGCTCCTAACTGAGTCTACACCTTCTCTGTTTTACTAAAAAGCATTATGTGAGAGACTTGATTGATCAAAACTGTGATGGGTGGTGGAGGTTAGTATCTGTGGTTCCATCTGGTGACAACCATGTGGAAGATTGGGTTTGGTATATTAGAGGATACATAAAAAGGGTTTGATTTAACAAATGAAATTAAAGAAAAATAGATGTGTGTCTGTGAATCTAAGAAAAAGGGAAGAATATAACAGATTGGAAGGAAAGTAGACTGGTCTTGTGGAGTAGAGTTATTCAATACATGCTGAGAAGTGAAAGTGTAGGTTTAATTATGAATGACATGGCTAAAATGTATGTCAGAAGTGGTGTCATCTAGGTTGGTATAAGTGCATATGAAAGTAGGAATTTATAGGTTAGTGATTATGCATGTTACATTCTGGTTAAAGGTGGTAATGGAAGAACTAGATAATGATGTTTGGGAAAATTGTCCAACCTTTTGAATATATGTTTATCCAAGGGAAAAATTATTCTGTTAGGTACCCTGAATGGATGAAGTTGGTGGGGAATAAGATGATAAACTGGTTACAATATGTACGAATTCTGTCATTCCTTAAACATTATATAAACAAAATAGTTTTATTCCCTTTTATGAATTTCAACAGAATAATTAAAGTAAAGTACAAAAGGGCAGTGTCAAAAATTTATGGTTTATTATTAAGGGTCTTTGGAATGCAAACTTAATTCTTAGAACACCTATGTGAATGGAACGTCATAAAAATATCACAGATAGAAACTGCTTTATTAAGGCATAAATAATTAAGATGAGACTCCGGGAAATTAGGGAAAATTCATTGAAATTAATGCATCAGTGGCATTATACCACAATTCTTCTAACAAAAATTTTGAGGACTACTGTATATCTAAGGATGTGGCAACATTAGAACATACTGGCATGTTTGATCTAGCGCTCCAAAATCAAACAATTTTGAAAACAGCTTTTTAGGGATATAAATAAAATATTTACGCAGTTGTACGCGGCTAGATATAACACCCCAGAAAATTATGTCTTTTTTAATTGTCTGAAGGATGCATATTTTCATTGTGCATATTTTCTGAAATACGCATATTTTCATTTATTCCACTATTATTCCTTCCCTCGCTTTGCCATACATAGATGCGTTTACTAATTTAGTATCTTACCATTTGGCCTCTCCATAACTCCATTGTGATGCTGCCCAGTATTCACAGGATTAACAGCTTCTTCCTGGTCACAGCATTAATGTCTTTTCAGTTTCAAGAAAAATCACACAGGTTTTGGCACATATGCAGTAAGCAGATGTCCAAACTTCTCCCTTTCTGCTAATGCCACTGATGCATTAGAAAGAGTTTTGTATTCTAAAATCAGACCAAAGTTGCTAGATGACAGTCCAGAAGCCAGTGGGATTTACCACTCCTCTCAATCATAGATTTAAACTGGAATTTGCAAGAAGTAGGATTTTGCAGGTAACAAAATTGACATAGAAGTAACCTCTGTTCCAAGGGTTGTCTGTTCTATTGAGCAGCAGGAAAAAGTTAACTAAGAGCTGCACTAAGTTTAATTTCTTTTCTGTTTGGTAGTTAATGCTTTATTGTTTCTGGTATTTATGTTATTTATGTTTGCTCATTGAGTTATGTGTTTTTATGCAGCTTAGCAATTCTTTACATCAGAGTTACTTCTACGTTACTAGCAGATCTATCAAATTATGTTTGCTCAGAAGCTTATATGGTCCTTTATAGTTTTTTTTTAAATAGAAGAGTCTTTTGAACTGCTGTCCATGATTTTAGCAACTCTGTTTTTACCTTCTCCATCATTGGATGGTTTGCCTGTGGCTACTTAAAGTTAAAAGGGTACATTTACCTTCTTCTTCTCTCTCTCTCTTAATTTTGTTTATATCTTGTGAGTGATCTTACTCCAAAAGGAGAAAGGGCTGATTTCCCTAGTCATGTGCCTCTATGCTCCAGAGCCAGGAAATGGCTATAGAATTTCTACCATTTCTATCTTTTTTTGTCCCTTTTATTTGCCAATGAGGTACATAGGCTGTGGGGTTCTTATCTCTCTCTCACATGCTAGGTTGGGAGAAGATGTTGGGGTAGAGGCATCTCCCTAGAAGATAAGTGATGTAACAGTAACTACCATGTTGCTGTACCAGGGTAAGAAGGCAGGGGAGGTTGTGTATACCTGGAAGATTTCTGGGAGACAAGGATTGAAATCTCCTAATATTTTACACTATGGTTCAACCCTGATAGTTTTTTCTCAGAATATGAGAAAACACTCCTCCTCCTCAGGTCTTTTGGTCATAATAAACATTAATACAAACCTTGCATTACTTCTTCCACCTTCAGGACATCATATTATGTCCTTAACTAGACAACTGGCTCTTAATTACATATTCTAGAAACTATACTAAGCTGTCTTGCCACATAGCTCAACTCCTTTTGTTTCTTCAGCATCTTGGTCTCCACTTCAGCTATAAGAATTCTTCTTTTTTTGGATAAGCTTCCTGTATCCAATTTATAGTACAAAAATAGATAACATCTTAGGAACTGCTTTCCTACTGTTGCCATGACTCCCTGCATGTCAGGTGATTGTGCACAAGATCTCCTCCCTAATAAGAGTCAGGGCGTGCATCTTTCTTCAGTTACTGGGCCATATGGTGGCTGTGACTTCTGTGGTTTCCTATTCCTGCTTTGGATGTGTTCCTAACACACTTTTCTTTCACTTCTCCAGTATGGACGTAAGACAGCCATTCCTCTCAGTTCTGCCTTGAATCAGAGAATTCCTCCATTGGTAGCTAATTTCAGACAATCTCACTTTGGATGGAGCATTTCAAAGAAACAGTTACAATAAAACAATGGGATGAGCTATGGACTACATCTATAAAATTTACACCAAGTTGTAACTTAAAGAAAAATTGGAACAAAACATTTTACAGATGGTACACAACTCCATCAATAATATTTACGATGGACAGATCATACAGTAATAAATGTTGGAAAGGCCTTGATACAGATGGAACGTGTTATCACATATGGTAGACATGTAAAACAGCTCAGACAATTTCACTTTCCTCTCCAAAGTGTATCATAATCACTGGCATGTTAATCCTGATGGGGAGTTCACCTTTGCCCTCTCTGCATCTATGGTGCTTGATCCAGGCATGAGATTTGCAAACAAACTTAAACTTAAACTTAAAACTACTCACAGTTTCCTAGGCAGTTTCCATCCCCAGACATGATGAATGCACTCATTCTGCTCCTTAAAAACTTCTCTCATAGGATTACTGATGTCACTACATCACCATCATGTCCTGCTTCAGTAATGACTCTGACTTCATGCTGCATGCCTCTGTAGTAAGTAGTAATCTATCGCATTGGAAGTGAATTATTTAAGCCTCTTCATGTTGTTTCTTAGATTCCTTAACCATTTCCTAGTTATAGGTAAATAAAAGTTTCATGCTACTTTCAACAAATATGGAAGTGATATTAAATCCCAAACAGCAGAAATATTAAGAACCAGTGAATTTGTAAGACTTCAAACACTACCTTGGTTGCAATACACATTTTCCCAATATGCTCGCAAAGTAATTTATTGTCATTTATCTGGTGCTGATTCTGCTTCTACCTGTGGAGAATGACTAAGACAAACTTCTGACCTATGTAATGAATGGCTCTTGTGGTGCTAGAGTTCCTATCCTTCTAGCATAACTTTATTTTCTGATGTCACGGGGTGGTTCAATTTGCCAATACGGGTAGGTAAAGGTAAAGGTTTCCCTTGACGTAAAGTCCAGTCGTGTCCGACTCTAGGGGGCGGTGCTCATCTCCATTTCTAAGCCTTAGAGCCGGCGTTGTCATAGACACTTCCGGGTCATGTGGCCAGCATGACGACACGGAACGCCGTTACCTTCCCGCCGAAGCGGTACCTATTGATCTACTCACATTTGCATGTTTTCGAACTGCTAGGTGAGCAGGAGCTGGGACTAGCAACGGGAGCTCACCCCGCCGCGTGGTTTCGAACCGCCGACCTTCCGATCAGCAGCTCAGCGGTTTAACCCGCAGTGCCACCACGTCCCGCCAATACGGGTAGTCCTCACTTAATGACCCTAATTGGGACCAGCAACTCCATCGCTAAGTGAAGCAGTCATTAACAGAAACATCACGTGTCCGCCTTGCTTAGTGACGGTAGTTTCGACAATCCCTGTCGCTATTATTAAATGAATCCTGTTTTAGCCGAAGACCCACTCCTATCCAAGCCATTCCTGGCTTGGTCCCTCCCTGCCTTGAGCCTCAGTTCTTCCAAGGCAAGGGACTGCCTTCCCTTCAACTCCCCCAGCCACCTATTTCCTCCCTCATCTCTGCCCTTTTGGCCATCCTGAACAGCATGAAGAGGCTGCTGTATTCTCCTGCCACCATTCTCCCAACGCCGCCCCCAGTGGACCTTCCTCCCTGTGCTTGGCACAATTATCATGTTCTTTCTCCCCTCCGTTGGGCTCACCACTGCCACCGAGTACTGCCTCAAGCCCCATACTGTGGCAAGCAGCCCTGTTGCTGCAGCGTGGCAAGCAGCCCCAGAACTGCAGTGTGGCAAGAAGCCTCGTTGCTGAAGCTCTGGGGCAGCTTGCTCCAAGAAGCCCCAAAGCCATGGTGCGCCAAGAAGCCCCTGAGCTGCAGCATAGTGTGAAGCCCCACTGCCCCAGCCTAGCAGTGCAGCCGAAGCCCCAGCTGTAGCCACCCTAGCTGCCCTGCACTCTGAGGCTCCTGCTGCCCTGCACTCTGCTGCCCCAGCTGACCTTCCCCATTTTCTTGCTCCTGCTGCTGATGAAGCGCACCTGGCCAGGCCCTTCGTGAGGTAGCTGCTGGCCACACAAGGTCACCTTCTTGAGGTCTTGAGGGGAGACTGCTGCATGTGACCTCAGGAGGAAGGCCTTGTGTGAGGAAGCTGCGTCACGAAGGGCCCAGCCAGGCGCACTTCATCAGCAGCGGGAGCAAGAAGACAGCGAAGGTCAGCTTGGGGCGGCAGCACATAGGGTGTCAGCGGCCGTGGAGTGCAGGGGTCCAAAAGGGCAGAGATGGGGGGAGATAGGTGGGTGGGGTTTATTGAACTACACCCTGCAGTTGTAAATGAGGGTGGGCTGCCAAGTGCCTGAATTTTGATCATGTGGCTGCAGGGGTGCTCCAATGGCTCTATCTTTGAGGATCGGGCGTAAGTACCATTTGCTCAGGGCCGTTGTAACTTCGAACAGTTGCTGAAGTGAGGACTACTTGTAGTCGCTGCCTAATGTAACATAATTTATAATATATACAGAAGGAGAGAGAATATTGCACAGCAATCTAAGCAGTGTGTGTGTGTCCTGTCCATCCACCTCAATTGTTTAGCAACGAGGCAAGAGTGTGCATGTTTTTAAATTAATTACACTGGAAGAATAATTTGGGAACCAATTTAGAATTTTCACAAATGTTTATTGATTATTTGAGTCTGGATTCAGTTCATGTATCCCTAACATGCATTGGTAGTCATCAAAGGTCTTACAGTTGCTGTCTGAAGGACTATTTTGATAGCTGCTTTAAAAATGTTAAAAATATCATTGTTTATTTAATTGGCCTTTTTATTTAATCATGGCCTTCAGTGTGTAAATCATCTAACAAATCAATGACTGATTCAGAAAGTGGAAATCTGAAAATGAGAGGAAGCAATGATAAATATTTCAAATATATATTTGGAGTTCATTATTTGGTTTCTAGTATTTATTCCATGTGTAATAAAATATATAATTTCACATCATTTCCAATAATGCGCAAAGGGGCGCCTTGATTCAAGAAAACTTCCATAGGATCACCCCACTGAAACAGGTTTGCAAATTGTAGCTGTAACTTATTTCAAATTAGATGGGTGTAAAGCCTCTTTTGGTTTTTGCAGCACCTCACAGATTTAAGGCTTTCCTGCTGCTGTTAGGGTTGTTACAGCGAATAACTGTAGCGATTTCATTTCTCTAAATAGAGAATTCTGAGGAAAAGGGCTGACGTGTAATGACGTAGATAAAATAGTTGTAAGCAGCCCAACCAGGGAAATTTCTCACTTCATTCAACCTTCTCTAATGTTCAATCTCCCTGCACCTCACAAAAGCTAATAATCAGAAGCAACGCAAAGCATACTCTCTTACAAGGACACTTAATTGTCATGTTGATCTTAGCACTCTAGAAAAACCAATGGAAAATAATGAACTTACTTTTTAAGCAACCCTTGAAATTATTTTTTAAGATGGTATGGGGCTCTTTCTGCATTGGGTCTTTTGCTGGACAATATAAAGGGTGCCATGATTCCTAATTCCTCCTATCTCTTCCTTAAAAAGGATGATGGTGACTATTTCAATTTTTTTATTGCAGTGAAACTCTTGGAAGGTATTCAGTCAAAAATTGGTATGGCTAATACTTTCTCTAGATGGTCTGCTATCTTCGCCATTTTCTTCCCAGTCTACCAAAATAATGAAGCAGTTGCTGGTGCTTCCCCATTATGACCCATGGATTCAAGGTTTGCCCTTGAATCACACTGAATAGCATCTGTTGGGCCCAAGCCTAATCTCCATGTATTAGACTTGGGCTCCACAACCTCCTTTTCATTTAATTTTCTTTTAAAAAGAACTGGTATATTTTTTAAAAAATATTTTCCCTCGATATCATACCAATTGGGACAAAAGTCAGAATCAAATCTTTATTACAGTCATAAAGTAAAGTAGTAAAGGTTTCCCTTGACATTTAGTCCAGTCGTGTCCGACTCTCGGGGGCGGTGCTCATCTCCATTTCAAAGCCGAAGAGCTGGTGTTTGTCCGTAGCATAAATTGGGACAAATGCTTTGGGGATCAGACAGCTTAATTTAGGCAAAAGGAAATAAAAATGAGTACCATTCTAGGCTGTTCTTTTTTTACATTTGGATAATAAAGTCACTTTACAACATCAGTGTTAACAAGATAGGTGATCTGAAAGATGAATAGAAGTGAATTATTGCTTGAGGAAAAATACATTCCATAAGGCTGCTTTGTCACTGAGGGGTTTTCAGTTAGTTCTGACATTCTCTTTTCCCCAGCATGAGTCATCTTGTCTCATATCACATCAGGTCACCAAAATCTAACTCTGTGCTTAAAAAATAAGTTAATATCTATAGTCAGCATGACAGTGTGAGTGGTGAAGCCTCTTAATATCTAGTAATAACATCTAGGTATTTCCTTGAAGCATATATTTTTAAGGAGGTTTTTCTGTCACAGCTGTATTTTTGCATCAACATGTGGCATAATATTTTTGGTTGCATTTTCTTCTTTATGTCAGCCTTCCCCATTCTGAGGTCCTCCAAAAGTTTTGGACATCAGCTCCAATAATGCCCACCCGGCACAGCTTCCATATAGCGCTTCTGGAAGAGACTAGATATATGTGTTCTTTTCAGACCCTGAAATCAGTACCCCCAACCTTAAAACATTAATATTGTAAGGCCAGAGATTTGTACTGTTCTTGCAAATGCATGATGAGAACTGGATATTCGCTTCAAAGACCAAAGGTAGTTTCCATATGAAGCAGCTCATGTAGTATTCTTAGGTACCTATATCAGATAAATTGCTCAGATTGCTCCTTTCATTGACTATAATATTAGGTAAGGTGACTTTTAAGAATGCATTTATTGAATGGTTAGTGACTGAAAAATAATTTCCTACTGAATGATCTCTGTTTGGTCACCAGGAGAATGGTTGCTGGCAGTTCTGGATAAGTATCTACTGAGACTGTTTAGAACAGCCTTTCTCAACCTTTTGACCTTGGAGGAACCCTTGAAATATTTTTCAGGCCTCAGGGAACCCCTGCACATTCAGGCTCAAATATAGGCTAGAAGTTATGAAATTGTTATATTCGTTTCATGTGTAGGCCTGTATATATGCATTAACAGTGTTCTTAAACTGAAAATAAAGAATGAAACTTCTTTAATATGAAGTTGCCTGAATTTGAAATAATTTTTTACATAAATTGTGATCTCCCAGGGAACCCCTAGTGACCACTCGTGGAAACCTAGGGTTCTACGGAACCCTGGTTTAGAAGATCAACAGGGAAATAGTCAGATCCCCTGATCAAAGGTTTCACAGAAACCCTTATCAGGGCATCTCCCATCATTTCATTTTCTCATGTTGCCAGATGGGAGGAGGTGTGAAGTTGGAGTGTAAAGTGGTTTATTATGGCTATGGAGCACATCAAGGACGCGGGGCTGAGATACGCCAGGAATACCATCTGGATGGGAGGGGGAGTGACATGCTTCATGGGAAAGGGGACTAACTAAGGGGATGTAGTTTTAAATTAGGTTTGAGCGGGAAATCTTTATTTGCAGCTTGCCTTCTTGTTCATTACGCTTC
Source organism: Candoia aspera (assembly GCF_035149785.1). Taxonomy (NCBI): domain Eukaryota; kingdom Metazoa; phylum Chordata; class Lepidosauria; order Squamata; family Candoiidae; genus Candoia; species Candoia aspera. The sequence continues at coordinate 48,331,497 of NC_086159.1, forward strand.
ATTAAAACAGTTAAAGGAATCCCAGCCTCTTGACTGTGTATGTGTGAATGCTCGAATGATCAGGTGCTGACAGAAATGTTGACTGACTCACACATGGCAGTGCATGTATCGTGTTTGGCCTGTACAGGCCCATTTAAGACAGTAAGGTTGTTTAGTGATCACAGATCTTAGTTGACGATAATAATGGATGTGTAAAAGAATAGAAGCATTCCAGCCCCCAAATAACTGTTTCAAGCATTCCAAACATGAAACAAAAATTTGGTGGTTTTGTTCTGAGTGAAACAAAGCTTGGCTGTTTCAAATGGCATTGTTTTGAGTGTGCTGACTGGGTCAAGGATTGTGATTGGGGATGTTTTGTCGCTTATGATTAGGTTGCTTTTTCCTCAAAACTTTCCAGCTGAATCAGCTCAGTAGTAGGAGCCAGTCATGTCTCTGCTGCTGTAGGTTTAGATTGGACAGGGTGATATGAGAAAGAGCTATGGATGTGGTCAGGCAGAAGAAGAGGATTCACAGCTGTATGCCAGCCAACCTGCCTGGCGAGTTACTGGTATCAAGGCAAAAATAATCCAGGAAGAAAATGAACAGATGGGAGAAGGTCCAAACAATTGTTTTATTAGTCTAAAACTATCAGGTTATAGTGAGTCTCTTGCATCCCAGCAAAAAGCAGGAGCCACAGGGTTACATAGATCTTATAAAGAATGTTGATCAAAGACAGTTTGAGCATCTGTCTACGCTAGCAGAAGATCCCAGAGACACAGTTGCTTTACTGCTGGTAAGAAAACAAGATAACCACGAAGTGGTATCCTTCATGGTGTGAAAACATTACACACATATTCCTAGAACGGAAACTTAACAACTTTGATAAATGATTTATGCCAAGGCTGTAATTGTTAGTCTAACAAGCAGATAAGGAAATGCCTCAAATCTGTTTTCTTTCAAAATATGAATTCTGTAATCAGTCACTACCAGACACAGATTTGTACAATAATAAAATTTAAGTCTTAAGGATGTTAAACGTGCAGGCGTACACACATACACATGATGCTACATTCATATAAGTAAGCATAAGCATGAGTATACAATTGTTTTAACCTGAGTTCTTATTCCGACCCACCACAATGATGACTTAAAAAAAATGCTACAAGGAAATTAAAATTCATGTGAATATATGAATGTGTTACATATGTATCAGGCAGTGCTTTATTTTACAAGTTGATAAGAGAGTGATATACGCACATGTGTGCACTACTGTGTTTCACAGAAATATTGCTAATGGTGCTGAAGTTGCATAAACAAAACTACTATTGAAACAGTGTTTTGGTTAGTTTGTGGAGCTACAGTGTGACTGCTCTTTTGTCAAATTAATGTGGAGCTTCAGGTGCTTTAAAGTTGCAAAGATTCTCTGTTGTATTTGTATGAATTAAAGTACCCTTTGGCTCAGCAAAGGACTTGGATTCATATTCGTGGTCAAATTTTATTATTTCACAAGGAATTAGTTAATAAAATCTACATTGCTCCACTGATGGTATTTCAATTAGTCAAAAAAATTGAAGTAATTTTAAACTGTAGCAGGCTTCTGATAAGGATGACATACTAAGCAGTACACACATATTCTTTCTCTTGGTAGATACCTGGTTAGATTTTTGTGTCTAAATATGGGGTTTTTTGCCATTTTCATTTGTGCTAAAATGGTTATTTTCTGAAATGACATACAACTTAGCAGTTTTGCATAAATAAGCCATATGCATAAGTCATCTGGAGCCAGAGATTGAAGACCCATCAATACCCATATGAGATCCTAGCCTGCAGAGAGTTGTTCAGTGATCTAATGTATGCTATAAGTTTTCTGTGGCATAGGCAAATGTGCTTCTCTTATTTTTTGGTTTGATAGAACAGATCAACACTTCAGTTTCCTAAAAAAAGCCACCTTTCTAAAAAGGGGCTGCTCTCCACACTCTTACTATGTATTCTGGATTTTTCAGAGCCATAATAATCAGAAATGGAGAGGTCATTCCAATGTCTTCAGAATTCACACCAGAAACAGAGCGTCAGCGGCTCCAGTATCTGGTAAGAGACCTAAAATCTTATATTAGCAGGTGGTAAGAATGGAACTGTTGCCTACCTGGTTCTTTATATGTGAAATCGATGCTTTGCACTGCCTCTGTTAAACCAGAAGAGTACTTGGTGTGTCTGATTGCTATTAAGTACCATAAGAATAGTTGAAATGTTCATGAATGAGCCGGGGAAGATTTAAAACACTGTCTTTTAGGTCCAGATGAACCAAAGTTCCCATGATATGTGAACTCAAGGATGTGGTGGGTTTTTTAAACCAAAGTGAACAACTTCCAATCCCAGGACTACAAACTGTCTCAAAAGCCCAGAATTGTTGCCAAATAATTGCTCTTAATATGTCAGAAGAGGAAATGATTAAATACATGGAGACTGGGCATACTAACTGTAGGAGTTTTGTGACTTTAGAAACATATTCAGTTCCTGAACAATATAATAACCCACATTCAGTGCAATCAAGAGCTGTGGCAGGACACTGATTAATTGATCATGTGCCATCAAATCGGTGGCAGCTCTTAGCAACCACGAAGATAGATTTTCTCCATGATTATCTGTCCTAACCTGGTCTTTTAGGTCTTCTATCAGTGCCCCTATTGCCACTGTAACTGTCCATCCACCTTGCTGCTGTCCACGATATTCTCAGGAGTCCTCCAACTTGGCAGAACTTACAAAGCAATCATCATCACCCATACTCAGTGCAATCAAGAGCTATGGCAGAACATACAAAGCAATAAAGAGTCTGCAGCACTTAAACGTTAAGAGATCTGGTACAGCCAAATGTTCATGTACCATCCCTGCATATATTAAATAGTATATTTTTACTTGTCGAATTCAGAACAGACAAGGAGTCTGGTTTATTAGTCTCCTTGTGCCTTGGCAGTTGTCAGAATATTGGTGGTGATCTCTGTCCTTCCTATTTCCATTTCTTAAAGCAGAAACAGCCATCTCTTTGTCAGGTTGTGGAATCTGCCAAGTGTGGCCTTTACATAAATTCTCTGGAGGAGCAGCTAACACCTCAGGCAAATGCTACACACAAATCTGTTTCTTCCTCCCTTATGTCCCTTGCTTTCTCTCACAATCTCTAGTGCATCATCATTTTAGTGGCCTTTCATCCCGCTGAGGCTGATTGGGGCAGGTTTGGGAGGCCAGATAGCTTTTCCTTTTTAGAAATGCTTGCTCTTTAGATCATAGGTTGGCTGAGTATAAAAGCAGGAATGGAGGACACAGGGAGAGTGAACTGTACTGTACTCTTGGTTTTATTGCTGCTGTTCACACTACCCAGTGTCTTAAATGTTTTGGGAGAGAGGACTACTTCAGGAGCACACATATTTACAGCAACAAACACAAAGCAAATATAATAAATATTCATGCTTCTGTCATTTAAGTAATTTGTGTACCTTTAAAATCAAGGAGGTTCTGTGGCATTTTTGGAATTTTATTTTATTTTATTTTATTTTTTATTTTATTTATTTATTTATTTATTTTCTATGCCACCTTTATTATTTTTATAAATAACTCAAGGCAGCGAACATACCTAATACTCCTTCTTCCTCCTATTTTCCCCACAACAGCAACCCTGTGAGGTGAGTTGGGCTGAGAGACAGTGACTGTCCCAGGGTCACCCAGCTGGCTTTCATGCCTAAGATGGGACTAGAACTCAGTCTCCTGGTTTCTAGTCTGGAGCCTTAACCACTAGACCAAACTGGCTCTCCAATATGGTCTTACATGAAGGAAACAGAGATAGAACACTGCCTGTGATGATGTCTTCCTTTTTTCTGGTTGGACTTAAAAAGACTGACTTAAAAGTGCTTCTGCCAATTCCCTAAAACTTCTATGTATTTAGTTCATCTCCTGATGTACCATATAGGCTCTGGCTCTAGATATCAGATGCAAAGAAAATGTGTAAGAAAGGTGAAATTGCATTAGGGAGAGTTTCAGAAGCACTGGAAGTAATACTGTTCGTAATGAAAAGAAATGTTTTGGGATTCCTATTACATTTAGTCTTTCTTTCTTTTTCTTCCCCAGTCTTACTGCCACTACAAGCTGTTGGGATGAGATGCATGCAGTCTCTCTCATGCCCCACCATAAAACAGCAGCTTTTGTTTCTGTTTTAGGGATCTTATCTAGATGCCACCAAAGTTATTATGAACACGCACTGAAACTAGTCAATAACTCAGATTTCAGCACCAGTAGCATTAATCTACAAAATAGGTCTTTTAGTTTGCCCTTGTGTAAAGAAGCCATTTTGAAAGCCAGAGAAATGTCTTATCAGATTTGTGACAGAAAAAAACCAGCTTTTCAGAAAGCAGAAGGAGATGAAAGCTTTGGTACAGCAGCTGATCAGATCTCTCATTAATTTTATTAGATTTGGCAGGAACCTCTTGTCTATAAGTTTATGAATCTATGGATTTTCCACTAAATATGCAAATGATTTGTATGCTTTTTAAGTTGTTCATTCATTTTTATTAAAGAAAGTTGGCATGTTTAATAATATTTATAGCAGTGACTGAAGAAATGTTGATTATTTTGGATGGCACCATATTACAGAATCACCATGTACAATATGTAGCATGTATGCAAATATAATAAAATAGTACAAGACTTAAAAAAACGTTTACAACCAACAGCTGGACTGTCTCTCCAGCAAGCTGGGAATATGTCCAAGCAGTGATATCTCTTTGAGAAGTCAGATCTGGGGGTGAAAGGCCTTGTTCTCACCCAGGACTCTGTGTACAATTTTTAGGGGTTGGCTGATACAGATTGCTTTGGCAATGAGACTCTTCTGTTTGGGTAGCCAAGTGAGACATCACCTTCTCTCCAATAAGTTGATCTGCCTAGGAAAGCTGAGGGTATTGGCAATCTATAAGGCTAACAGGCTGCCAAAAGCTCATAGGTAAGATGAGAAAGAACAAATTAGGGCCTGATATGGTATTACAGAATTGTGATGCTCAGCCCTAGTTCAGTATAAAATCAAATGTATAAGCAGCTTCTCCTGATTGCAAATGCCAGAAGAAAGTACAGCAGTTGTGCAAGCCAGACAATGAAAAGATGTAACTAGGGGTTTGGGATAGTTTGATGAGATGAGGGAGAAGTGTGAGCTGTAATTACAGATTTCTAGGATGATTGCCTAGTCATTGCCCTCTCTTAACTTACAGGCATATATGCAGCCCCATTTGCTGGGAAATGAGTTTACACATTTGGAGTTTCCAAGGAGAGTTCAGCGAAAGGAAATTGGAAGAAGAATGCTTTATCGAGACTTCAGCATGATTGGCTGGTAGGTGTACACCCCTTTTTGGAAAACTGGAAAATATGCTTTGAAAACATGCCCAGAGATCTGGTCATGTATATGTAACATTTAGAAATACAAGGGTTCTTACATAATAACACCTTTTGATCACACAACTAAAGAGATTATATTGGAACCCAGACATGGAAAACTGGTTGTGTCACAAACATGGGGGAGTAGGTGAAAACAAAATTTCAGGCTTGTAATTTTGCGCCATCTAGAGTGTATTGTTTGTTGCTTAAGGATTTTATTTGTCCCTGGTGCTTTTGCAGCTCCCATTGTGGCCTTGCCCTAGAACTACTCAAGGCTTCTTATTTTGTCTATTTAATACCATTTTGATCATTGTGTTGTTATGTAGGAACACAGTTCATTAATTCTAACATTGGGATAAGATGCTATTTTATATGCTCTTTTTTTTTTAGCAAGCAATGCTATCAACAGAGGAAATACTACCTTCAGTGTAACCATTAGGGACAAGAGAAATTAAGATATCATAGCTGTATGCATTTTCAGTATGCAGTTTTTCTAAAACGTGAAGCCATCCATTGAAAAATTTGGAAAGATCTAATATCTGAAGGATAACGGACTTTTTGTTTTCATACTGAATGTGAAAATTCAGAGGAAGGAATTTCTCCCCCATCTCTTTTTGATAAGGCAATTAAAACCTTACAGTTAATTCTCCAATGGGTTTAGTTGGTGTGAGAGAGATTCTTTCAGAAGTCAAAGGCTGGAATCCTGGTGCAAAAAAAGCCTTTCCCCTCAATCCAAAAAGGGGATGTTGAATATTTTGTAATAGTTATTTTTCAGTCTAGTGGAATGGTGCTAGTTGGCTTTTTTTTTTTTTTTGATGGAACAAGTCTTGCCGCCTGAGATCTAATTTTTTAAAAAAAACCTACATTTTAATTTCTTTTTCTGTTTTTTTTTTCTTTTAGTTGAGGTGGTGCTTACTTTTCTTTGGAAACTTTATGTTTTAATCCAGTGGGTTTTCCTAGCATGCCTGCTGAACATGAAAGCTCATAGAGCTTTTCTTTTGGCTAATTTACAAGCTGTGTTTTACAAATATAATTATTGTGGGTCTCTCTTAGTCTTCATTGTTCTACGAATGCCCTTTGGAAGACCAGTGAGGCCATCTGGCTGACGAGGGGATAAGGATAATGGTGGATGAAGGCAAGACCGATCCTACCCTTTCCAGCCCTCTGATATAAATGGCTCCATAGAGTCAGGCACTAAAGTCCTGTTAGGCTTTACCTTCCCGAGAGCATCTAATAAAAGATACCCAACTGACAGTCTCCATTAGCTTTGCCATAGATCTCATAATAGTATTTGAAGGGGCAGCATCCCTTTCCCTGGCCTGGATTTATCTGTCACTCCATACCAGGGAACTCTATTAGCTGCTGCTTAGTCTTATTCAGAGAAGTGGTCTTTCCTGATAGACTGGAAAGGGTGTGGGCTATAAAGACTAATGGGCAGTTGTCTGTATTCTGTTTTCACTTGCTGAGTCGTGTTTTGTTTCTAAATCCACATCAGCTCCCACTATAAACTATGTTTCAGTCACACAGATAACATATATTGTTTGGGTGTGCATTAGACCAGTGTTTCTCAACCTCAGCAACTTTAAGATGCATAGACTTCAACTCCCAGGATTCCCCAGCCAGCCTACTCCCTTAGAAGTCTGCAAGAGAGCAGTGATCATCTCTTGATTGTGTAACTAAGTCTTTCTCTCCAGTCATCCATACAATTTTATCCATGTAGTTCCTGTTTGTTTGTTTTTTAGCTATTTAGGGGCACAGCTGAAATTTCCTTTTAGGCAAACATACAACTGAGAATGATTTTTTTTTAATGTAATGGTGGCAATAGTTTGCACCAACTAGCAAGCAAACAGAGAATAGCAAACAGAAAGATTGGGTTATAACCAGATATATGGGCTAAGGTATTTGATTTCTGACTATGTATGCAGGTGGCATAGAGTTTCATGGATTTTGTTTGGAGCCTGGTTCAGGGATGATAAATAGATGTACACAACGTGTGTGTTCTGCATTTTGTTCAAGATTTGCAGCCGTGGCTCCAAGAACAGCAAGGAGAGGGATCTGACCTGCTGTGTGTTCTGCACATCTCTTGGCAGTGACAAATTAGCTTGTTTTCTGTAAATGCACACATGGCAGAGGAACAGAAGCAGCATCACTGGGGCAGGATGAGCTGGAGAAAAAACAGAAACCTCACAGATACCCCTTAATTGAAAAGGAAGAGGTCAATAGCCATTTAAGATTTAGGGCTCATCTTCCCTCCCCCTTAACTGGCACGAACACATAATAATTTTTCTATGAGTTCATGATAACGTTGCCTACACTCATCCTTGGCCCACAGCTCAAGTAGCTTCAAGTCACCTTTAGCTGTTCTGGTTCTAAGGTAGCGTTTCCCTTCTTCCTACCACACAATTTTTGCTACAGAAATGATCTAGCTGGTTCATTGACAACATGATCAAGGATTGGGATCTGCCTGAGTCCAACTGGTGACTTGAGGCTCCTTTCCTGTGGTTGCTGCATGCTGCTCTCCCTGACCATCTCAGCCTGGGCTTCAGGAGTGGCTGGCAGGGCTGGCTGGGGCTTTCCGAAGCACTTTCCAGTTCTAATGAAGCCTCCTGACTGTATATCAGTTTAGCATTCATTTGAGAACACTATTTTTTTAAACATGAATTTAGTGCTGTTTTCAAAGAGCATTAGACCTTTCTTTAAAAAAACAGCCTCCTATCTAGAAGTTTGATTTAAACCAGGAGAGAAAGAGGGTTTCTGTCAGTTGTATGTTGCTGGTTGTGTCATCAGGGTGTGCGCTACAGATTTTCTGCTGCTTTTACCAGCAAGGTTTTACATGGCCATACTTTTTGTTCCTTTGTGTGGATGTGGATGTGCCCTTTTGCCTACTCCCTCTCCATTTTGGCTATTCCGTGGGCTGCTTCCAGGAGTTGCTGGCCATACTCTCATTTCCTCATGGCAGTAGCTGAGGATGAAGCTGGGAAAATTCACCTGTCGCTTTCCTTAACTTGTCTTATATTAAAAAATGTAAGGGCAGGACCACTCATAAGTCTTGAGACAAAATAGGGATCAGTAATGAGGGGAGCACAAGATTTATGCTGGCATGTCCCAGACTGCAAGAAAACGCTACTGTGGCTGTCTGCTGTGCCCTTAGATTGGAACTGTACAGTACCTCCTGTTAAGGTCCTTGCATTGCTTGATCGTGAAAGAGTTTTCTTTTACTTCCAAATTTGTTTTAGGGCTTGGAATGGTTTTATTTTCAATTTTGACAATATTTCAGTTTTGACTTTGAAGTAAGTACTGTCAATCTCTGCTTTCTTATTTTGGAGGTTAGTGTAATGCCTTAGCTAGGCTGAGCAGCTGGGGAAACAGAAGCGGATTCTCATTCACTATGAAATAGCTGTCTGGTCTTGTTCCCGCCCTCTTTTATTGATCCCATTAAAGAGGTATCTGTTTTGTGTCATATTCTTTTTTTTTTTTTTTTTTACATTTCCTTCTTCCTGTTTCTTTACAAAATATATTACACTTCTACTGATTCCACTACAATCAAACAACTCTTGACGGCTTAGAGACTATTTTATCCCGCTCCTCTTCTACTGCTGGGATATTTTTAATTGAAGTTTAGTAACACTGCTCTCCTAAAGACCTTATTTACACAATATGATATTTATTTTAGAAGCGTAAATCTTGATCTTGGTGCTAAATTGCTTCAGAATCCTGACCTTTTCCTTTCTAATAAATAAGTAAAAGCAAACATTTCCTGTTTGTGTGTGTGAGAGAGAGCACACATTAGTGCAACTGCACAAATTCAAGATTAAGAAGAAAAATAAAAACTGAAACCCACTATTCTGAGATGAAATGAAATATCCAAATATTATCTGAGACAATTAGACGTTTGGGGGTATACTGCTGACATACATGTGTAGGAATGCTTGTTTGTTGTAAAAGTGTAATAAAATACAGGTAGTCCTCGCTTAATGACCCTAATTGGGACCAGCAACTCCACAGCTAAGTGATCACTAAGTGGGAAATCAGATGACTGCGACTCTACTTTCCAGCTGGAAAGAGATAAGGGTAGTCAGTTTCACACCTTTGGCTTTTGTTTGCGCTGGCCTGCCCTTTGGTATGTTTGTGTGCCTGCTTACTGTCTTGTACATGTCAAAAGCAATGCGATCATGCAGACAGTCTGTGGTTGGGAGGTGTGGATGTGCTATGCAAACAGCTTACAGAAATCCCTTCCTCTCCAATCTCTTTACTGTGTGTGTGTGGGGGGGGAAAGCAAACAATTTCTGTAGGCAATCTCTCCTTTGCCTGACCCTTCCCTGCCTCGCACAGAGTGGGGAGGTTGGAGAGAAAGAGATTTCAAGAGAGTAAGGTCTTTTTGTAGTGCGTCCACAGCTCCCAGCTTTGGGCTGCTGGTGCAGTTGCATTGTTCTTGATGTGTAGAAGAGCAAACAGCTTACTCTCTTGAAATCCCTCTCCAATCTCTGCTCTGGGGGGTGGGGGGGAAGGGTCAAGCAAAGAAGAAGAGATTGCCCACAGAAATTGCTTGCTTTTTTCCTCCACTCCCCTGTACCCCGACAGAGCAGAGGGATTGGAGAGGAAGAGATTTCAAGAGAGTAACTGTTAGTTGTTTGTGTAGCGTGCCACAACTCCCAGCCCTGGGCTGCTGGCACGATTACATTGCTTTTTGATGTGTAGAAGAGCAAACAACTTCCTTTCTTGCAATCTCTTTCTCTGCAATCTCTCTTCTCTAAAAGGGGGGGAAGAAAAAAAAAAACAGGTCTGGTACAAGACAACATGTACTAACTATAATGGTGATCATGTGACTCAGGGACACTGCAAAGGTCGTAAATGGGTCATAGTTATTTTTTCAGCACTGCCATAACTTTGGACGGTTGCTGAATTTGGTAATTTGGTTGGTCACTGAATTTGGTAATTTGGTTGGTCACTGAATTTGGTAATTTGGTTGGTAAATAAGGCTACTTAGTTACACTTGTATATAGTTTCCTTGGTTTATAAGATTACATTGGGAATCAGCACGTCAGTATCTATAATTATGAGGCAGAAACTGAGGAATTTTGGTGACCTCTTTATAGAATGGGTTTTTTCCCTCTTATGTGTCTTCTCTCAGAATTGACTCCAGAGGACAAAATTAGAGGGTGTGCAGGAATCATTGAAGAAAAGAGAGTGAGGGAAAATCCCACTGCAAAGGCAGAAAAATTGTGCAATGGAGCCCATTTTGCTCTTCTAGCCATGACTTTTTTGAGCAATTTATTCTTAGTATCCTTTTGTTGCTTGTACTTTATTTAATATTGTATGTAATATTTGAACATCAGTTTTTACAACATGTCTTCTCTAAGAAAATATAGAAAGAGAATAACTCATTTCTAATCCCATATTAAAACATCCCATATTAAAACAACATTTCATAGCTGTTGAATAGCACCAGGGTTGGTTGCCTGCAAATAAAATTATAACCTTCATGCTAATGAAGAATAACTGTGTGTTTCTCATTAAGCTGAACACCTTGGTGTAGTTTGCCAATAGACAAAAAAATGGCACACTGTCTATGTTTGGATTTGAAGGTGTAACTAGAGGGCAAGAAGGCAGGTTGAATCGTCATCTTCCTGTGTTGCTCCAGGATTTCTTGGGGCATGAATTGCTGGTATCACTCTGTATAATTTGGAATTCTCTTATAAAATTTAAGAACTATTTACTGACCAAGGCCCTATTTATTTTCAGATTGAATTACAGGAACTTTGCACATGCATTTACCTTTTAATGAGTTTTCTTGTAGAGTGCAATAGCCCTGCAAGAAACTTTTAGAAATTTGGGGGCCTCTGGCAGAGCAGGAAGAGGTACAGCATGTAATATGTATGATTTTGCATTTGCTTTTTAACATCAATTCTTACATGATAGCCAGATTTTTGAAGACTGTAAGCCATAAACAGTATCTTGCAGGTTGTGTCATGTTTTGTCAGCTATTGATTTCTTTTCAAGGCCATAGTTAAGAAAGTAAGGACAAAACTTGAGGGCTGTACCTTAGCTGTGATTTGTATTGTTTGTTGCTCTGGATTAAATCAATCTCTCCTGAGGGGTCATGCTGTCCTGTTTGAAAAGGATCCTCCTGTGTTTGTGTGACTTGTTTATGAGGTGGCAGCAGGGCTATAATATGTTTTATAGAAAGGCTTGTCCTGAAAAGGAGTAGACAGGATGAACATACTGTTATGGTTTAAAGTTCAAAGGTTATAGTTATATAGATCAAACATAGGAGGATCCTGTGGGTGACCATACTGTTGCAGGGGAGATCTATCAAACGATTCTTCTTCACAGCTTCTTTTGCCTTCCTTTTATGGATTCGGTAGAACTGATACTCCCAGTTAAAACAATTGCAATTTTGAGGAAAATGTAGTTGGTGTCTTCCCAAAATGGCTGCAAGAAGTTTGTAGTCAATCACTAATCCACCATTTCACCCATTTAGAAAGCCAAAGTGGAGAGGTGAAATTGCAGATTACTTGCATGAGGATGTCAGTAAAAGAAGTGGGGAATGTGCCCCCAAATGTGAACCCACAGGATTAGTTCTTGTCTTTTTCTTGCCCATGTTCAGGATTACTTTTCAAAGTCTGAACCACACATTTGTGGCTATTTAGCCAATTTATCACTAACCCATTTCTTTGCCTCCCAAACTCTCTCTTGCTTGTTCCCTGCCTTCATCTCCTTATGTTTTGTTGTTACTCCCATCTCCCTGCTCTTGCTATCCTGTTTGATCATCATCCTTTTATGGACTTGTATTGCTGATTGGAGAAAGCTGTGGCCAGCAGTTGGGAGAATCAGGAGGGGCTCTAATTTAGTTTCCTACCTTGCATTAGACCAAAAGGTAGATTTTTGTTTGTAAAATTTATATTGCACTCCTTATATTAACTCTTATACAAGCATATAAGCTGGCAGGGGAACTGAAAAGTAGAAAGAAAAACATGGGAGTATATTGCAAAGGTGAAACAAACGAATTCACAGAGAAATGGAGAAGAGGGGGAAAAACAGTAGTGTCAAAGGCCTGGATTGATATTTGAGTCTAAGCTTTATAAAGTTCTTTTATTCCTTCTGCAGGGCATACAAAACCATTGAAGAGGATGACTTGAAGTTTCCCCTTATATATGGAGAAGGCAAGAAGGTAGGAATAAGTGTTTTGTCAAAGGAACATGGGAGCTACATCATATTTGTTACTCAATTTAGCCCTAAGCTATTTGTGGTTTTCTACCTTTTTTCACTTTATTTTATTTTTCTGACAGTTTAGAAGAACATTGTGTTTCTTATAATTCAGTTCCTAGGGTCCATGACAAATGAAGAAGCCTGTTTCAGAGAAAAGTAATTTAATTACTTTTACTGCTGAATTGTCTTATTTTGCTTGCTTTTTGTTGTCTTTACATGACTATGCATTTGAAAAGTTAGGATAGAGAGATTTTGAAAAGAAAAAAAAGTTTGGATAGACAGTTCTGCAGCTTGATTGCAAAGCTGAATGTGATTTTTTAAACTGGGAAAAAACAAAATGGTTTTTTATTGGGTGTGAGCAGGTTTTGGTATGTGGAGATCAAATAAATTCACGGTAATAAGGACACCTGTTGCATTTCTAGTTACTAGGGTTTTTTTTTAAGCTGCACCCACAGTTCATTCTTGGAATAATATTTTCTTTCAGGGATGGGGATCAGAGACTGACAAATAATTCTGTCAAAATAGCAACCTTTTGCCAAATACAGAATTAGAAAATAAATTATTTGCGCTGACTCCTGCAATTGTGAAGATGTGGCTCTAGGATCATGAGGACACTGTGATCTCAAGATTGCTTTTGTTTGCTTATCACATTTATAAGCCCTTCTCCAGTGGTTTGATTGCTTATTTGAATTTATCATACAGATTTCAGTGTTGGTCTAGCTGTGCTGTTACCTGTATGTTTTGATGAGATTTTGGTTTTCAAAAGTATTTCTGCACCTGCTACATTCAGTTTATTTTCTTCTCTCTCTGTGTGTGTCCTTAGCTATCCTTCTTCTCATTTTCTACATATTTTAGAAGAATTTAGTATCTCTGAAAAGCAAGTTCTTCATAAGTAAGCTGAAGAATCCCACACTGTAGCTAAGGGAATTTGAGAATATCATAACAGTGATGCTAAAGGGTGACAGTTGTTGGGAAAGAAGACTCAACTTTGCTTTCTCTTTGGATTGTAAAAAAATATTTGCTTATATCAGTGGTTCTCAAAGTGTGGTCTGAGGACCCCTGGGGATCCCTTAGACCCTTTCAGGGGGTCCGTGAAGTCATATAAATACGTATTTTAAAACATCAGTTTTAATTTCTAATATAGTAAATATTGATAGATATAACCCACATAAACCAAAGCTCTTTGTGGTCCTCAATCATTTTTAAGAATGTACAGGGGTCCTGAGGCCAAAATGTTTGAGAACCACTGGTGTATACTATGATTTTCTGGCTGCTGATTTTGACTCCTCCTAGTGGTGGCAAATACCCTCCTGCAAGATGTGTATGAGGAAAGCCGCATGGCCACCATGCTTATGCTCTTTTCTAGTGAGCTGTCAGTTCACATCTAGTTTGCAACTCTGAGAACAAAACTCTGAATAAGATTAGCCTTTGCTCTGATTAAATATATAAGGATGTAAGAGGATTCCTACTATATCAGGGCAAAGTTCATCTAGTCCTTAATTTGTGTCATAACAATGGCTAACCAGATACAAACAGGATAGTCGTAAGACAGGAAGACAACAACTTTCTTCAGCTGTTGACATTTAAGGTATACTACTGGGTTTCAAATGATAGCATATAGCACTTAGGACAAATAGCTCCTTTGAAATCATTTAAAGTGGTAGCCATTCAATAGCATCTGATTCCATAGTGTTACTATGTATTGCTAGGCATCTTTTACTGCTCATGAATCTTCCTCCTAGTCTTCTCTGGTGTTCTTACGCTTTTATGGCATACATTTTTTCCTAGGCTCGTGTCATGGCAACTATTGGGGTTACAAGAGGACTTGGAGATCATGACCTGAAGGTGCATGACTCAAACATCTACATCAAACCTTTTTTGTCCTCATCACCAGAGGTAGAACATTCATGTATCTGTTATGGGGGAACATGAATTAAAAAAGTATTTCCTCTAAAAACAAATGAAACATGTACAAAATTTCTTTGTGTCAATATTTATGCATGCAAAAGATTTAAAGAGAGTCCACATGAAAAATACTTAAGAAATATTGTTATTACTTAAAGAACAGATGGTCAAACCATATAGGCCACTTAGTGTAGATTTTCTAACCTAAGACTCTTAGAGCAAGTGGGCTAGTCACATCTTTTTTATTGTAAACTCGCGGGCATGATCTGTCTCCCTCTTTTTAAAAATGTATTTTATGATCTTGGTGTTGTTTTTATCTGTAAATCATTCTGAGACTTTCTGGTTGAAAAGGAGGAGGTATGTGTAAGTAAACAGACATAAAGTCATTTAAAAAGCCCATTTTGTTTAAAAAAATAGATGTGGATGGCTTGAAAGGCTCTGACATACTGAACACATACTGTAGAAGGCTAGTTATAGAAATCATAGCTTGTTCTAGGCGTAGCAATTTCTTCTAGCTATTGAAACTGATGTTTTAAGGTTGCAAGGGTGGAGATATGGTGGGGAAATCCTATTTTTATGAATTGTTTTCTGTTAAGAGTGATCTAGAATTAATGGAATATTAGGAAATATATTACAGTTTTCTGCCTGTAACACACAGCACTCCCTATTGCCTACTAGATAGGTAGTCAAAAGCATGCCATCAATGTAAGTGGTCCCCTTTTCCTCTTCTCTACATTGAGTCAACATAAGGCAGCTTTGTGTGTGATCTTGTGATTATATACAATAAGATGTTACCAAGTTTAACTTTTAGTTAATGAAGCAAATCTTGTCAATCAGTTGTCTTAGTAACTCCATAATTATAACCTGGTTGATGTCTTCATATGCCACAAATACAGTATCAATTTAAATGGAGTTGAATGCCTGCGCTCTTTTTGTGGCCTTTTAATTCACTTCATTTTGGTCCAAGAGGTTAAATGCCCCAGTTTTGCTCTGCAGACTAGCATTTGTAGATTGTCTATATTTGTGTCTGATTGCCAGAGTTAATTAGAAAGCTTAAGTTAAAACACGTCTTAAGATGTTGCAGCTTAATTTCATTATTAGATGCCTTAACTTTCCTGGTCTGTTTTTTGTTTTTCTATGTTCAAACCTCATACATTCTTTAAATAAAGGCCTTGCATTGAAACGTAGGTTCTTGACCAATTTTGCATTAGCGCTATATTGCTATAAAGAAGCTAAAGCAACCATGCCCTCAATATGGTGTCTAGGAAACTAAGTAGATTCTGTAAGCCTGAAGGGGAAAAAAAAAGATATGAGTTATGTCTGTTAGCAGTGAGCTTTCCAACTTCTAGATTTCAGATTTACCATTTTGATAATTTTAATGAGGATTGAATAATCACGTGCATGTACAGTAGTTTATCAGCTTTTAAATCTTTGGTTGATTCTCCCATTTCACCAAATCAAATTAAAATGACACTTTTTTTAAACTCTATTTTTGTGTTATTTAACAGGAAAATGGAAATTAGTATTGAGACCAAACTGCTTAAAGCTTTTAAGTTCTGTTTCCCTGTCCTAGATTTCCAAGATGAACAAAACACACAATATGATGAATGGCTCTTTTCTTGCATTGTCAAAACATATCCTGAGCCATCAATTGAGCACTGATCCTGTCAACTACAAGGCTAATGCAACATTATGGACCAGGTGCACTTTTTTTAAAATCCTGGTCTAAATAGTAATTCTTCTCAACTGCTGTGATAAGTTCCTTCACTTCTTTAAAAATACAGTCAGTGCTGAAATAATTAAAATCTTTGATAAGTAATTCAGTGAGTAATTTTTTTTTTCTTTATTGAAGGAGCCAGATGATTTGACAATGAAAAGTATGTGTAGGCAGTTAGAATACTGGTGTTTTACAAAAGAGACTATTGAAAAACATGTGGTATTTTTTGACCTTCATGACAATTCAGTAAAATCTAATAACTTGCCCAAGAAATGTGTTATACCACATGCAAAGAATTTCAGATATCATTTTTCTTGTAAGCAATCTGCATGCATGACTGTGAGGAATAATCTGCATGTCAGAATAGTTTTTTTTAGATTTTTTTATCCCACCTTTATTATTTTTATAAATAACCTAAGGCGGGGAACATACCTAATACTCCTTCCTCCTCCTATTTTCCCCACAATAACAACCCCGTGAGGTGAGTTGGGCTGAGAGAGAGTGACTGGCCGAAGGTCACCCAGCCGGCTTTCATGCCTAAGGCGGGACTAGAACTCCCAGTCTCCTGGTTTCTAGCCCATTGTTTTAACCACTATGCCAGTCTCTATTTTTTCTATATACATTTTTGTACATACATACATACATACATTCTAAACTTTGTGATGGTCTCCTGTTCAATATATTTTTGAGGCTTTACAGATTCTGGACCCTGAGTTCTTTCAAAGGGAAGAACAGGCTTTCCAACCTGGAGTTTTCCTTTTTGGTTTGGACTATGAACCCCAAGTCAACTTGACAAAGGCTGAAATTACAAGGATTAGACTACAAAAAATCTAGAGGGAAGTAAATTGGAGCAGACTGGAAATTAAGTTAGAACATGGGGAGAGAATTGTGTGCCCAAATTTTGATTTCTTGATAAAGGAATAAAGCACAGTTTCTAGAAACACGTAGGCATGATGCCCATTCCATAAAAGCTCTTCTCTTTTTGCTTTCCGTGGGTTATTTTTTTCAGGTAAGAGTATATGATCTTCTCCAGCATGAGCATGGACCAGATGATGTGCTAATCTTAGCTACAGATGGACTCTGGGATGTACTATTAAATGAAGAAGTAGCAG
This sequence comes from Candoia aspera, assembly GCF_035149785.1. Classification (NCBI taxonomy): domain Eukaryota; kingdom Metazoa; phylum Chordata; class Lepidosauria; order Squamata; family Candoiidae; genus Candoia; species Candoia aspera. Next base: position 48,348,828 of record NC_086159.1, read on the forward strand.
AAGCTGTCACTAATTTCCTGCCAAACTGTGACCCTGATGATCCACACAGGTATGTAGCCTCTCTTCTGTAAAGTTGTCTTTGAAAGCATCCTGCTTTTTCCTAAGGATAAAATGAGGGTATTTTGTTACAACATGACTAGCTTACCACTTAGAACAAAAAACATTTTCACTGTGGTTTTGGTATTGTATTTCACAAGGGGCTAATTTTAGTTCTACAATTTTAAAGACAATGAAATAAAAGATTCACATTCCTGTCTGCACATGCTTACAATTAAGGGATGAACTTTTGTGAGGTATAGATTAATTTAGTTTTTAGTTGCTTAAAAGCTGACTAAAGCTGTTCTGTGCCCTGTAGAGAAGATCAATTTTTAAAAACATTTAAGCTGATCCACTTTCCATCTCTTTGATATTCACTCACCTTGTGAGTGAAATATCACCTTTCATCAAATGTTTGGATATAGAAATATTTCTACAACTTTCCAGCTAGATGCCCATGCCAACTGTTCACATGCATTCTGTCTTTTGATTTGGGAACTGCTTTTATTTGACCTAAACACAGTGTCATTTTTGACACATGACAAACTAATTCTTAAATGTTTTGCTTCTCAATATCATGTCTTTATGTATGCTTACACACATGTGTGCTCATGCACATACAAACACACTTGATAAGGTCCACAATCTTAGTTAGTAAAAGATATCTTATGTCTAATATCTAAATTTAAATTTAAATGTCTAAAGCAACTGGAAAGAATACACCAGTAATAGAGTGCCCTGAAATTTGAGCACATATTTTGGTCAATTTCTTCCTTAGTGACATGATAGCAGTTTAATGCTGTGTCTTATTTTTCGTTCTGCTCTTCCCTTATTGTTGTTTGCACTAAGATTAGCTGTTTCTTTTTCCAGGTTGCAAATAAAAATGGACAGTTCAGATTGCTTGCCAGGAATGCCTTTTGTTGTCTTTGCAGTAGTCCCACGATCAATATTAGAAGCTTCAGGGGGAAGCAAATGTATATTCTGAAGTGCTATACCAATTAGGTACTTCATTAGGGAGGATTGATTGCTTGAAAGCTACTTCAGCAATTTTGTAAAGTTGCTTTAAAAGTTACATGCCATATGCACCACATTAGAAGAGAAAGCATGCTGTAATGCTGTTATTGATATTAATCTCCAGATTATCTGGAACATCTTCTTCCTCAGGTATTGCCAAGAAGGAAAAACAGTCTTCATTATTTACATGCTTTATCTATTTTCTATCAATTTTTTTTTACTTCCATTTGCCTGCTCTTGTTTTGTAACTTTAGCACTGTTTCCTCTGATATATCTATATTTTTTATTTGAACTATTCAGAATCTCTAATACTGAGTTCCTAAGTTTTCATTATGCTTAAAGCAACTTCATATTTAAAGGATACAAAGATTATAAGCCCTTTCTAGTTCTACTATACTGGTTATATCTGTGTTCCAGATGCTTTGAACTCCTGTTGGCTTCAGCCATATGGGCAAGGGTAGAGATTGTAGGAGATATACCATAGGTCAGAATATCTGAAATGGATGATTACCCTGCTATATATCTCAATAGGTTGTTGCATATATATCTGTAGCTATTAGTTGCCTCTTGGCCCATATAAATTATCATTTAGTCTTCTGCTATATGATGTAGGATAAAGGATTTCTCCCTGCTCCTCTTAAAAAAAAAACAGACAATAGAAATCTTGTATTTATAGTACATGTATTTTATGAAACATGTACACATATCATCAATATGATTAGGTGTCATTTTTTATTTCAGTCTGTATGTTTTCCAAAATGGGGAAAAGATTTAACTTCCTTCTTTTGCAGTGTTCTAGTCCTGATTCAGTTTGGATTCCCCTAATGTGGCAGGAATTGTAGTTATAGATCTCTGAACATCTTTTCTAGTTTAACCCGTGGACTTCAGGTTTTCAGTTTTGCCTCTTGTGATCATAATGAAGTTTCCTGGTGCCCAATCAGACTTGTCCTACCTTGCTCAAGAGACCAGGGGTAATGACTGTCCAAGTGTTTAGATTGGAGTATTTTTTCTTTCCACATTGGAAATTCATCTTATGCTCAGTTGTGTGCAAACTATGTGATTACCTGCTGAGCTATAGCTTTTTTCAAAGTATTAATTCAGAATATTTGGTCCTGGCTGGAGACTATGAATAAGGTAGCTAAATTTGAAGGTTGATAATGCAAATCTATGGTGATTAATATGTCCTGTCTAACAATAAAGATCCTTCTTTAACAGCAATTTTCAATATTGGCTATTCCTTCTTTATCTACAGGTACACACTAGCAGCTCAGGATTTGGTAATGCGAGCTAGGGGAGTGCTGAAGGACAGAGGCTGGAGGATATCCAATGACCGGCTGGGCTCAGGAGATGACATTTCTGTCTACGTCATTCCTTTAATACATGGAAACAAACTCTTGTAAAAGCAGCACCAGTGCTGGTAATAGGAAATGTTTGATTATTAACAAGGACCTTTGGAAAAGACAGTCTGTTGATAAATGCGAGTAGTGGTTCAAACATAAATTCTCTTAAGCTTGACTGACCTGCACTGTTTGTACCTGAAATCTAGGGCTGATCTGTACATAATCTCTTAGAAGTTGCAGCTTCCCTAAGCTTATATTATTGGTGCATATAAGGACCAGAACGTTAATGCTGCTAGTATCTTAGTGCTTTCTTTTTAATGTCCCTCCTGGTGAGGACACTGTTGTGATCTGATTGAATTTATTTTTCCCAGTTTAATGTAGCCTAAAATACTAAATGAGATGTGAATTGGGAAGACCATAATTGAAACTGGATAGGTAGCCTCTATTTTCCCAATCTCTGTGTTAGCTGACTTTAATTTAGAACACATTTAATTTATAAATTACTAAAGTTAGGAAAACCTGATACTCTATTTAGGTATCATTTGCTGAAGACAGTGATGTTTCAGTGGAGAACTTTTAGAGGGTTTTGCTTATGCATATGAATTCAAGCTTTTTTCCTCTTTCTACACTGTAATGAAAATGTACAGGTCCTTCTATGTGCTTCGGGTGGGGAAATCAGCTTTTTTTCTGGGTTCAGTCTAGCACCTGTCAGTAAAGTTGCCTAAGAGAATAGGGAAATACTGGGTGGTAAATCTATTTTTGTGCTATCTTTGTGTCAAATGTGTAGCTATGATGTAGCAGACTGGGAGATTCTTTTTACTTAATATTTATTTGGTATCAGATACTTTCATGCATTAGATGCTTTGGTCTCCTCTGTATACAGTATTCCTATTGAAAGAATTTTCCCACAAATACTGTTTATTTGGATGTACTGGATAAATGTTTGTCTTGTTTATTCTTTAGCTACTTAATGCTAGTGAGTTTTAGAACATTCCTTTAGAACAATAAGCTTCTCCCCTTTTCCTACTATACTCTTTGAGCATTAATTCCTTTTACTGCTTCTGTTGTATTCCATTGCCAGGATGCAGTAGGTAAAATTGTAAATTATAAATCCACGTAGTATAGCAAGAGCTTTTGAAGAACAAGCTTCATCAGTTTGTTTGTAATTGTCAATATTAATCAAATATCAAAATAGAGAGTAACTAATATTCCAGTAAGAAACTTACTCAAGCAAAAAATTCATAATTATATATACATCATGCAAGCCACTTCTCCTGGAATAAGATGCTTGAGGTGGATTTCTCAGGTATTATCTTCTTAGTCAAGAAATCTAGTAACATCATTTAAAAAGTAAATGACATGGCTGGAAAATAGTGATCAACTTTTGAAAGATCTAAAATATTTTAAACATTTTCCAGAAAAGCTTTCAGCATAACAAAGTAATTGTTCTAGGTGTCTCTTCTTTCTTTTACACTTCTCCCATCTTCATAGTATTCAGCCGAACTATAATATTTATTGTGGGGCAGGCATTTCATATGCTGCCTTTGCATCAGTACAAATGTTTCTTTTAGTAGGGTACTATACTGCTACTGTAAATAAGTTTGAATCTGTAACTGAACAGTGTAGAAGATCATCTATGACATCAACTAAATCTGTATGCAATAACACATGTAATAGCAGGCTTCATGAAATCTTAAATTGTTATAAACAACGTTTCATAGTCTTTTCAACTGTGGAAAGAAATCTGGATGTGGATGTCACATAGAATGCACTTCTGCATTCACAGTATGTGCATTTCAGTTCAGGTAATTCTTAATTTAGGTCACCATTGATGTTCAGGTTCATTTCATGCACATCTGTAAAGTCAGTGTTTCTTGGATAAAATACTGTCACTGGTTCATCATCACTTTCTAATGTAATATGTGTGTGGGAAAAATGTGCTGTGTTGTGTTTTCATTCTGCTTTTAACATATTCCTCTCTTCCAGCACTAAAACCCTTTTTAGAAGCAAACCATCCCACTGGTTAATTAAAACTACAGATTTAATTTTTATATTACTCTACCACATGGGCATATTGTATTTTATTACAGCCCTCCTAGACACTTGGGCATCAAAATGGCTCAGAATAATCAATAGCAGGAATTGTATGCATTCACCACTAATATAGTATCTGTGCAGTTACTTTTTTTTATGTAATTGCTGGTTTTCTAATAATCTAATATATATGACACAGATTCAATTCCAGTGTTGATTTTACATTAGTTCTTTGCAGATGCTACTTAATTTGCATAATGAAAAACATGGGTATCTGTAGAAACTTCCTGCTTTCATCAGAATTATGAAAGCAGCATCATGCCATTGTGCCACACGCTCCACCTCTTTTGGATGTACATGTGACATCATGACGTGCGTACAAAAGGGATGGAGTTTGCAACATTGCTTTTGTCATTCTATCCCTTGACACCTTCCCCCCCAATAATATATCCATTAGCAATATCTTCGAAAGTAGTCTTAGAAATGACTTCCTTGTTTTTTTTCCAGCAGCAGCAGTGACATCTTTACATCAAAATAATAAAACAAAAGGAAGCAAATTATAAATACCTTTGCAATGGATTTGTCTTAATAATACCGTAATGGTTACCAAGTACTTCCTGGAAGTATTATAGTCCTACTCAGAACAATTTAAAAAATGTAGTCATGTCAGTCTAATGCAAATCAAATAATATTGTCTCCCTTAACTAAATTAAAAAAAATTAAGCTGACACTGATGCTTCCGTCCATCTCTACTGATGCAGAGCTTCTTCAAACTCTTTGGTCTTGTTAGAGAAGAAGGCTTTTGAGTCAGCAATGCCCCCCAAGTGTATTTTATATATGTCTTGAGTAGTATCCAGATGGACATAAGTGGCAGTTATTTATAAATCTTTCCAAAGCAGTTGGTCTTCTAGAATGGTACTCTGTTGAAGGAACTGTATCAACTCCTGCAGCTTCTGCATCTGATACGTTGGAGTGGATCTCATGCCATATGTTTGATGATTAGACTGCAAATGAAACACTTGCCAAGCTCAACAGACAGGTATCAAATAGTATTTCTTTTTTTGTTTGAGAAAAGAAAGTTCCACTGGGATAGCAAAACCTAGCTCAGACTTCCATAACACCCACTTATAAATGCATACATGTGAAATAATACTCCAATAATTTGTATTGATTATATCAGAGAGTTTATTATTATTTAGAATAGGCTTTCCTAGATGTACTAGACTACATTTTCCAAATTAGCATCTGGGTTACTTTGGGCTTTGGTCATTTGGGGTATTATTGGAGGAATTGTCAAGCATGTATGAAACAAAACAAGACTACCTTAATTAAATAAAATGGAATACTCAACCTCACTCCTCCCCACACCCCAAACTGGGGAAACTCAGTTTTTTAAATAATGTCTATCTCAGTTAAAATGAAAGTGAAAATATTTCTAGGAAAATATAAATTGAGATAAAATGCAGAAGAGATTCCTTGTCTAATGGAACAGTTTAAATGATCCATGATGTACTTCACCTGGTATTAAATCAACAACTTGGATCTCTCAGAATTAGACGTATTATTGCATTATTAGGTTTAGGTTTGACAACTGTGTAATCTAAAATTTCCTTTACTGAATTAAGCAGTACTTTTTGAATGATTCTTAGAACATCTTGCTTCCAATTGTAGCTAACAACTGTAAAGTTTTTAATGAACTATTCCAACTCAAATTATCCAAGATCTTGTTTTCAGTAGTCAACACTGTCCATGGAAACGATACATCTTAATTAAAATCTAAAACCAGCAGCACATGACAAGTGATCTTGAACTACAAGCAATTTTGAAATGGTTCGTATCAAGAGTTGTCAAAGTGCTGAAAGTAAATTAGTCATTGCATGTATTTCCTTTGAGGTTTGATTCCTATTTTTGATAATGAAGCACTACAAACCTACTAGGCCCAGTTTGGGACTTTTGCCCTTTGTACATGCACTATTGCAGTTTGCATCTTACAAACATTTGCACACTCTCAATTCATTTTGCTTTTCTTTTAAATGAAGAGAATATGATGGATCTGATGTTATACGGCCAAATACCTCTTCAGTTGCTCTACCAAATTCTACCTGCATTTTACTTGAAGGAATCCTTTCCCTGCCAACCTCTGCTTTATTTTGTTCCATTGTGTTTCATTTTAATTCAGTAGCTGCCCATTATTTTAGTGGTACAGTGACTGTACTTATGGAATATATTATTTTCTGATGAAAAGTATTTGATGGATAAAAATGGTTTAGATTAATGTACTTAACATTGTGACTGTGAAATGTCAAACTTTTTGTAACTTAAGAACAAAAATGTTTAGCAAAGGGATATATTTTATGTGTTTTGAAAACTTTTCAGTGCAATGTAATTAAGAAAGCTGAAAAACCAGAAAAACGTATGCACAATGAAGTTTTAAAATGAAATTGTAAAAAAATAATAATAAACATAAAAACTTATTTTGGCTCTTTATTTTAGGTGGTGTTTCTTCTTTGGGATTGATAGCTGATTGATAAAAGCACAGAAATTTGCAGTGATATGAAATCAAATCAAGAAAGTCCCAATCAAGAGCAATCTAAATATAGTATCACATTTTAATGTGATATTAAAAATATATCCTGATTTAAATTGTTTTGTCAAGTTCTACTGTAGTCAGATATAAATTAGTCATTTATGGCTGCTGAAAGGAAAACTTTATAGAGAAGAAAACTGATAAAAGCAAATTTTGCAAACAGTAGAATTTAAATTTTACTATTAAGAGCTCATTTATGCAGTTCTAAATTCCAAAGTCCTTGATTGATACATATAATACATATAATCAATCAAGGACTATGGAATTATACATATATCATGTAGGCTAGCTGATGTAACTGTAAAGGTCTATTGAATAATTTTCTTTAGGAAAGGCTGAGAGCAGAAATTTGTTATGAACCATTACTTTAAAACAGTTTGTTTGTTTTTGTCAATAGATGACATGATAAAGTAATTTTATCTAAAACTAGAAAATGTTTTCTCCTACATTTGTTTTCACATAGTGAAATTTATCATTTATGTTCCTGAAATCTGACTTGTGAGGCAAAAATCAATACAGCACAGTTACTACTACTATTTTACAAACTATGAAGACCTGAAACAATGAAGACCTGAAGACACTAATGAGGGTTTTGAAAGCATTCTGTAATCACAATCATTGGAAAGAAGATCAAAATTGTTTCAAGTAATTTCAAGCTTAAATTTATATTATTCTATAATAGATACAATATATAATTATATAATCTCAACTATATCAATATACATTACTATAATTTATACAATAATATGTTGCTGGGAAATTTTCTAGTCTGCAAGTTACGTCTACACTATTGCTTTTCTACCTGTACGTTTTGGGATATTTAAGTTCAGCGTACAAGTCTTTTGTCTGGTGAAAAAGTACTAAAGAAAACCAATAGGAAGAACGTATTACTTACTGCTCACAAAACTGCATTCATTTCATTAAGCTGGGCTTCAGAGTTTTATTACTATCAGAAGTCAGTCAATTTCTGCTATTCCCTGCATCCCAGAATGCTTTTTCCTTGCTAGGCTGCAGTCTCTCACCTAAGGAACAAAGGCATTTTGCCTTTCAAAATCCCTATTTCTCTCATAGGAAAGAGAACATATTTTTCTACTAGCATTGCATGTGCAACTTCCTATCAAGAGTACATGTTTGGAGAAATTGAAGAGCTAATCAGTCACTTTGAAAGTCAATCTGTAGAATTATCAATAGCCATTAATGACTATTTCCACAGCATAATGTAGATAAAGTTGCATGTATCCATTCTGCTCGTTAGATTTTAGTAACTGACTGAATTTCACTACATTTTACTGAAGATGCTGACAGGGATCTTTGATACACAACCGGTTCTTCAGATCTTGAGATAATGCTGTTCCTAATTGTGCAGTTACTTATTTGTTACCTTATGTGTCTAAGATAAAACCTTAAAAACTGTAAAATAATATTTAACAAATTAGGAATGGAGGATCAAATTAGATAATAGTAGTATTAATTACTTCTAAAGTCAAACCCAGAAAATAAATAAATAAATGAATGCAGAAAATTGAAGATGAAAGGGGTCCAACCTCCCCTAAAGTTCAAGATCCCACAGTCTTGGACAAGGGAGTAAAATGACCAGGGAATAACAAGTAATGAGGCCACACCAACAGCAAAGATAAGTAATTAAAGTTTTAATTATTTTAATAAAAATAATTATTTGAACCAGGCAACTATAGGAGTGATTGTAGATAATTCTACAATCTATGAAATCCTGTCTACAATCTCTGAAATTGCCAAAAAAAAAAAGTAGAGCACCTATAGTACTCGTATACTATATGCTGCCGTTCCCATTAACTACTGTATGTGTAGACATTTCATAATGAGTATTTCTTCTTTGCTTGGAAAATGAATTCTTTCTAACTGTATGGCACACTTAATATTTGAACATGAATACTTGAGCTCTGCCCAGGCACGGAGCTGTGCTAGCTTTTTTCTCAGCCTATAGCCATAGCTAGGAGCTGTGGCAGTGGGAGCAGTCAAGGGCAGGCCCTGGCTGCCTCCCAGGTGGAGGTGCACAAGGGGCAGTGGCAAGATCTGTGAGCCAGTCTAAGAGGATGGTCTGCTGCCACTTCTGGTAGGAGTGCGGTGCAGAGGCCATTTTGCCTGGATTAACAGTGCTCCTGCACTACCACAGCTTCCCCAGAGCTGATGGCTTTGCTGCTGCTATGAAAAAGTGTCAGCACTGCAGCCTTAGGCTAATGAGTCCTGATAAAGCGCGTGAGTTTTAGAACCCTGATTTAGAAGATATTTAAGTATTTTCTTTGTAGTCTTTGCTTGCTCATAAATCTGAAAAAGAAGTATTTTATATCCCAGGGATAGGCAACATAGTCCTCACAGGCACAACAGTTCTAGTAAAAACATTCTAGCAGACAAAAGTCAGTTTTGTCCTAACTCAAAGATCCCATGTTGCAAAGTAAAACATTCTCTAGCACTTAGACCTTCTTAAAAATACTGCATTTCAGTATGAACTGTTCCTTTGTATTAAAAATTTACCGGGATTCTGTTTTAGGTAAATCGTAGCAAATAGATGATAAATTCTTTCTCACGTTTGTGACTTCCTGAGTTTTTAGGAATTATTTACCTTTAAATCATTTTCTTTTTATACAGCTTAGTTTACAGGTCTGAACAGGCTACCAAAGTAGGTTGGCATAGCATATCAATTATTTCATTGGTACCTGGTAACACATTTCTATATCAAGTGTTAACAAAACCTAGCAAGTATACCACCCATACATAAGAGAGAATTTGAGTCATCTTTTTCTGATACTCAAATGTGTCAAAAAATTACTTTTATATTTTTCATAAACTACTTACTTACTAGTCTCATGTTCTCTCTCCATGGGTGTCTTATTTAAATTATAAACTATTCTTATCAAACAGTGAATATCAATGAATATATTCGTGGCATACACTGGTATAGGTAAAATCATGCAACCAAAATTTGAGACTGCATTCCTATCAGTCTTCCTTACAAATTCTGACAATTTCTGGAAGTGTTACCTCCAAAGCACAACATGAATGCCTTTCGACACCTTACATTTTATTATCCTTAGTTTTAATTCCTAATAATAATAATAATATCAAAAAAAAGGAAAAAGAGGAAAATGAAAAAAGGGCGTGGGAAGCACTATGAAAGGAAATAAGAAAATCATATTATGTTGCATATAGAGAATCATTCAGCCAATTTTTTCAACACACCATCAAGCCTTGATTACATTGATAGAGAGCTGGCTTGCAAATGGAAAGCAAACACATATTGATGATCCAAGACTATAGACCTAGGAGTCGCTTCCCTCTATTGAAAAGTAATCTTTTTTGGTGTCTCTCCCACTCCCTCCCACTAGATTAATCTGTAATTCAATGTATTTCCAATGCTTGTAACATAATATTAACAATATATTGATGGGGGAACAGTGGGAAAATCTTGTGAGATAAATCTCTCTTCACCCACTAAATAGTGAAGTTACTAGCCAACCATTTTCAAACATTCTCTGTGGTGTCCAGTAAAAGTGCAGGCCCGCAACTAGGGTCTCTGACACCCGGGACAAACATGGATTCTGCGCCCATTTTGGCACCTCCCCAGCGCGGCGCCCGGGGCACACGCCCCACTTGCCCCCCCCCGTTGCGGCCCTGTAAATGTGAAAAACAATCATTTTTTGAATTTATACTTAGATGCTGGTAATGCATCTGAACCCAATTATGAAATTGAGATTTTCAGTTGAATTTGGGGACACCACTTGAAGCATTCATTATGTTGAGCTATTTCAATTGCTTTTGTTTGATCTGTTCATTGCAAACAGCTGAAAGTTTGTACATTTTGACAATCAACTTGATTTGCAATGGGGTTTGAATAATTTCAATTACAACTGTAGGTAATAGTGTAGCTCACGTAGTCTTTTGTAATAGAGCAAACATCAACTTGCAGATCCAATGCGTTTTGCTGTTCAAACTAGATTGAAAATTAAATTATGTGCTGTTATAAATTCCATAGACAATATTATGGCTAAATTAAGGAAAAATCATAACTTTCATGCTAGAATTTATATATAACTGTTAAACAAGGGAGATAGCAAAACTGTTTCTGACATGGTAAAATTGCAAGCTGAATGTCATACCAGTGCTAATAACAGGAATCATGCTGATTGACATTAATTCAGAAATAGCATATTGCATGTAAGATTGGGTGTGCTTACTTATTGGTGCTGAAAATTATGTATGGACTGGCATTACACTCCCATTTAAGGCACTGAATCTATTTAAAATACTGATGAGATTACATTTACATATCTTTAGATTGCTATAATGTGTATTTTATTCATCAAGAGCTAATTTAAGACTGTTAGTACATTGCACTAAACTATGGCTTAACCATGGTTAGATTACACCACAATTCACTAGGTTCACACATTAATCCAAAACCAAATAATCTAGTATTTGCTTCAGAAATTATATGTTCCCTTTGAATTCTGTGATTTGGTTTCTGGAATAATGTAAATGGCTGCTTTTTAAAAATCACATGCACTTTCTTGTGTTCACAAACATACTAAAATGTAGAGAATTAAAATTTTGCATTCTCATTGTCTTTTTATCCTAATACATGGGAAAAAAAGCCTAAATTAAATCTTTGTGAGTTTTGGGTGCTCACACTGGACACTATGCTGCCTTCTAAGTTTGTTCCTGTTTATGGAGTATTTGGATATGCCCATGCCAACAGTATTTTTGGCAGCATCCAGTGCAGATGTACTCTTTCAGTGATACAGAAATTCTGTGCAAATATTTATAAACCCAGCCATTAGGTTTTTTTTTTTAAAAAAAAACCCCTTGTTAGATGTTGTTACACTTGATATGCTAAACAATGCAGGTGACCAATTTTAGTGACTGGCCTATAGCAAATCTCACATGTACAGTAATGTTAGTACAGTAACACCTTAATGTACAGTAACACCTTAATATTTTCTTAGGCACCGGAGGATCTATGTTGGAATCTCATCTACCTGTGGGGTATTGTGGTGATGGTTGCTAGCATTCCAAAATACAGTTGCTGTTCAGCAGATACATGATAAACAGTACAATATTTACTGGACTGGTATCATCTGTTGTGTATGTGCTTTCTAAATGCAGGGTTATTTCCACTAGCAGGAAACATCTTGTTTTTGAAGGAGTTTCCAGCAAGAGTACTGAGTGAAGAAAAAGAGACTCCAAACCAAAATACGTGCACAAGCACTTTCCTCATAATCTTTTCATAAGTCTTTATACCATTTATCTTTCTTGCTCATTATTCTTTCCTTTTGATGAACTGCATTATACAAAAGCTTGCATCCGAATTCCTGAAACAGCACCTACACATTTCTTCGGCTTCATTCCATAATTTCTGCCTGAATAAGATCAATGTAATATGAAATCTAACATCAAGCATTGTTAAATATACATTTAACAGTGAAGTAGAACTGCTCAAGTGTTAGACCTTCTACTTAAAAGCATCTTTTTATTGTTGAAAAGACTATTTATGAGCAATACTCATGAAAAATCAAATCCCTCTAAAATTGACTACTATCCCTTCATTTCCATAATTAGAAATTATGTCTTCTATTTTCATATTGTAGTTATATGACCTAGGTTGGGCTCTCTTTGAAATACTGCCCACTGTAGATCTGTAAGAAGATCAAATCATAAGTATGTTCTTTACAGAAGTCACAGAAATAAATACAAGATCAAATAAATAAGATAAAGAGCTAAAATTATGGGTAACAATTTGAAAAAAAAGCCATGATAGTAATAGAAATGCTATTTTAAAACATGTTATACCAAACATTTCAACCATTCATCACTGTTCAAACTGCATATTTTTCAGAATGCTCATATTAACCGTAAGTTACACCCAAACTTACTTCTATACAAATATGAATATGCATATTCATGTACATACACACACATAAGGTACATACCCTCTGGAAATGAGGTTCCCTCTGAGATTCAAATGACCCCCACCTTACTGGTATCTCAAAAGACCCTGATGATGTAGCTCTTCACCCAAGTCTTTAGTGAGGATGATTGATGCTTTTTTTCCTTTTCCTTGTTCTCATCCAGGTTTTTTTTTCCTCTGCCATCTCTGTTCCTTTGTTTTGGGTTGTTCCTTGTTTTTAAATGTTTTTAACTACTTGTAAACCACCCACAGCCAGTGGGAATCGGATAGTATACAAATTTAATAAACTATTATTATTTCTATACAAGATATAATCTACTTTATGATTTATAAATCTTGTTCCCCAAGAATCATTGGTCCTTTAGGCTCCAAGAATATTCTTGAATAAGGTCAAAAGCAGTAGAGATAACTGAAAGTATTATTCAATACACACATACACAGCTTATTTCTCAATACAGGTTTAACAATTAAGATGCTAAAACTGCACTGCATATTATCCACAATGTATATTGGTAGCTGTTTCATCCGTAAAAATCTGGCCACTATGCCTAATTACTACGTCCAAATAGATACATGTAAACCTTCTAAATTAGTTTTAAAAACCAGTAAACACAGTAAGTAGCTATAAATATGTCAAACAGACAATTATGATTCTACCAAAACATAGCTGAGCATTTAGTGCTCTTCTTTATAAGCTACTCTGACAAGTGTGTTGTAACTGTTTCTAACAATTTAGAGAAGATAAAAATAGGTTTTAGCAGAACTTTTAAAAAAAGATTTTCATAAAGCTACTTAAGGCAGGTAGGGTTTGCCTTAAGGCACATTTTTGGTTTGCATGCACTGTACCCAATTTTCTTAAAACTTCACGTTTTAAAAAACAAAAAAATCTTGCTATTGTCTAGATCTTTCTCTACTACTGTTTTACCAATGTCCCTATACTTCAATTACATCTTTAAACAGACTGTTCTACAATTTATAACTTTCTAACACAGGGTTAAAAAGATTGAGAAGATATTTTCTAATGAATACGTGAACATTAATTATATCAAATACATTGTAATGTACAACTTTTCAGATTAACCAGTAGTTCTATAATTTGCATACTTTAGATTTTTTTAAAAATACAGTTGTACAAAACTAACAAAAATATGCACCAAAATATTATGAGCCATGTCCTCCATTATTGTTGAGCAGTGAATCTTCACGAAGAAGAAACCTAATGTATGAATGCTTTACTAAAAGCAAATTGTGGGAATTTCCTTAGTATCCATAGGTTAGGAATTTCAATCAAATTTTCCTCTAGTAATAGTTTCAAATTTATTTAGAATAATGTTTAAATATTTCTTTTTCATTTACCAAAGATGAAAGTACAGAGATCTTTAAACATCTGGGTTCTAATAATATGCACAAGGATTTTATTTCATATTTTAATAAAGACAGTTTTGGTACTTGCTTTATTTTTAATCATCTTAATGCAACTGTAACTTTTTCTATTTTAGTCTAAACTTTGAAATATACAGATGCATGATTTCATGCAATTTTTGATGCCAAAATGAAAAGAAACAAACAAAAACCCTGAACACTAATTTATAACATCTCTTACCAGGAAGGTAGCCAGTATAAAAATATACTAATAAAACATAAAATAATAGCAGTAAAGTCTATAGATGGAAAGTACACATAGTTAATATAGTACACATAGTTAATATTTATCAGAATCATTTAATGTCTTCAAATGTCTATTAAACTACTTTCAATACTCAGAATTAAATGGTAATTATCACTCAACTATCTTCCAGAATCATAATTGCAATAACATGATTTGAATTCATTTGCTTTATGGTATAATTAAATATTAAAATATAGCTGGAAATGCCTACTCATTTAAGATGTGAGGCATAAACGATGAGGCTATCTTGTACGTGTTCAGCAAGTACAAAAATATTCAAGTTGTTTTAGATTTCTACATAAAATTAGCCATACCAATAGCAATGCTGTTTCTCAGCATGTCATATTTATGTATTTCAAGGACCATGAAAGCCAAAAATCAGGAGACCAGTAGCACCTATTCAGATTAACACATTTTATGAAAAGCCATGAGCCTTTGTGAACTACGAAAGCTTATGTTTTTTAATAGTATCTATGAGTCTGAAAAGGTGCTACCAGACTTCTCCTGATTTGGCTACCATAGGTTAACATGGCTCTCCTGGAATATTCATTCAAAGAAAATGCTAAAGTATTTGTAGTTCCAGCAAATCCACACATTCATAAGAGCACTAAGGAATCAAGCGAAAGCTACGTTCAGTTTCCACCTTTTCGGTATGTAATCCCTGAGAAAACAAAGGGGATTCCTGTTGTTATTGTCTTCATCTGCAGCTGATCATCACCAGCACTAGCAAGGCAGTAGCTTGCGCAGTTATCTCCAGAGCGGGCAATGTCACAACCCGACGAACAGCACAAACTACTACCTCAGCCAGGGTCATGGTGCACCCGACCCATCTTGAATGGGGAAGGGAAGGCGGGGAGGAAGAGGAAAAAGAGAGAGACGGGAAGCACGCTCGACTTTCAACGAAACGAAATCTCCAAAAAGAGAGATGAAGGGGATTTGCCCCTTTATCTGCCGCAGAAATCAGCCCGAGTCTCGTCCGCGCAAGGCTGCGAAGAGCAGAGGAGGAAACCGCGCCCCGACTGCTGCTCTCCCCACCAGCGTTGCCATTTTCCTCGCCTGACCTGAACATCTCGTTCATTAGGCATATTACAGGCCCCAGCTGCGACGATCGCGGGAGCGTAATTGTCAGTCGCCCGCTACTCCGCGGAGAGGGAGACTCCCCGAGGAAATCCACGGCGCTGCGCCCGCTTTTTCTTCCCTCAGCGGTCACTCGCCTTTGTCCGAGCAACGAGGTCAGGCGTCGCCTCATCTCAGGAGGAAAAAGACTGCCTGGCTCGCGCAAGAGTTCGCAAAGAGCCGCCCAACGAGGCGCCATTCCAAGCAGTCCGTGATTGCAGACACACGATGGCGCTTTCCTCCTGCCCCGGCGCAGAGAACGAGAGACAGGAATCGGGCGGGGGGGGGGGTGGAAGGAGGATACCAGAGACACTCAGTTCTTTCTTGAGAACAGCGGCGGTCGCCCTCCTTTCCCTCCCGACTACATCGAAACCTTTTCGACGGCATTTGTCTTTGGCACTCCCCCCCTATTCGGGCTCCCTTTCCCCTCCCGCGGCTTTCTCAGGAGGAGAAAACTCGCCTCCAATGGCTGCCTCCTCACGCGCCCAACCAGCTGAACCATAGAGATCACGGAGGTGAAGGGCTCGCGAATTACCACGTGACTAGACCTGTTGCCGGCACCATCTTGAACAAGAAGGAGGGGAGGCTTATAGGGAGGGAAAGATAAAATAAGCCTGGTTATTCTTTTTCTTGCCTGTCTCGCCGGGGAGCAACGTAAAGATCAAACGAATCCCCGAAGAAAGCAGGAATTTCTATGGATCTTCCTTGCAACCCATTTTTCTGTCCCTCTGTCCCATTAGGGGCCATTCAGAAAACGAAAATCTGCCGGAAAACTTGAATGGGCTACCCGTTTCGCGCTCTGGGTGAGGAATAGTGGGAAATGTAGTTCAGGACACGCAAACTCGAACCAGCGGGTAAGGTATGGTTTACGTGAAGTAAGAACTGATTTTTTTCTGTAGAACGGACGCATTTTGGAATAGCACAGAAAGGATCACGTTGTAACAAAGCTGCGGTCTCTGCATTAACGAGAGGGAATGCATCACCTTGAAAAATGCATAAAACGTGCACGTTATTTTGTATGTACAGGATGCAGCGATGAAATATATTACCATGGTGGGGAAAGCTATTACTACCTGTAACCGAAGCTGTTAGTCATCTGTTGATGTTCAGGCAATTTTGTCTATTCTCCCCTTAATCGTCCTGTTGAAAGTACTGTAACTTGGACCAAGTAGCTTTTCAGTCTTGGGGGACTATCTTCTCATGGCCAATGTAACTTATTCTAGCTACGAAGCCTGGAATGTATGAATTCTGCTGTTTGATTAACTTAAGCTTTTTAATAACTGTTTTATATATTACTAAGACTTGATAATTTAAGTAGAACTTGAATATAAAGCCTTACGTTGTAAAGAATAAAAATGTACCCCCCATCCATAACATCTTTCAGTATGCCCAAATATACAGAAAGGTTCTAAAAGAAATCCTAAATGTTTACAAAGATACTACTGCTACCAAAAATTTGCTGAGATTATGGAAAATCTTCTCTAGGAACTAGGCCTCCAAAAATATAATATAAAAACCTATGGACTAGATATTTTCACCAATATATTAAGATCTAATTTTGTAGGGCTTAACTGTTACACTGCCAACTCAGTAGCTTACAATAAAGAATAAAGTCTATTTTAAGGACCTTTTCAAAATTGAACAAAAGCTAGGCCTCTCAGTTCAGCAAAGACCTGGGTTAACCATAGAAAAGGCTTGTCCCCAGATTTCTGGGAGAAAACTTGAGGGAACTTGAAGGCAAAATTCTGCAGGAGATGTCTAGGAGTTGAAAATCAGTAGATAATTTAGGAGATATTGTCAAGTATCTAATAGGCTTTAAAAATAATAACCAACATTCTGTATTTTGCCTGGAAACAAACTGGCAGCCAAAGTAATGTTAACACAGGTAGAGGTGCAGAGACTAACCTGAGTGCTGAGGTCTGTTCCAGTTTAAGATTCAACCTGATCTGATTGGCAGGCTAATTTCCTATCTATATTTTTAACTATAACTTAGGTGGATATGTTTTTACCTTTATTTTATTGTAAACCGCCCAGAGTCCCCCGTTGTGGGGAGATGGGTGATGACATAAATTTAAATAAATGCATGCATGCATGGTAGCTAAAGCAATCAAACCTGGAGTTTCAACTAAGTCCCTTTCCCCAAAGCACCAGTTTTATTGATGCTTTCAATTTACCTGCACCTGTCTGAGGGGAAGGATAGCTCTTTACTCTTCCATGCCCCCTGAAATAATTCAGCCCACCTGTTCACATAGAGACCTGTTTTTTTTTTCATGGAATATAGTTTTCTATTGCATAAGAAAGAAAACATGCCGAAGTTCTTACATTTGATCAAGGAACTTGCATAAGTTTATGCTTCACCATGTTCAGAACTGAAATTATTTGAAAATACTAACTTTTCCATTGTGATTTAATAACCAGTACAATCTGAACCAATCAATATATGCAGAGCCCAAGTCTGTTCTGCTTTTACTGGCTACGTCACTCACTACAGTATGTGCTATGGGTTGTTGTGTCTAAAGATTCCCTATTTTTGAATAGAAATACGCTGACAATTAATCTGGAGTTGCTCTTTTGTTCTTCTTTCTGGCTCAGATGTAAAAGGATCAGCTGAGAGAGACCTCCAAGATGGCCCTCACAAGGACTGGCATTTTAAGCAAACTGGGAGGAAACAATACAGACTGATCCTGTTGGTTATTAGGGGATGCTGACTGTCATGAGGCAAAGTAGTTAGGAGCAGGGTATGGAATCTACATCAGAGTGCTTCTTGCAAGGTTGCCTTAGGAGCCACATGTTTGCTATCAATGCTGCCGGGAGCATATATCATATTCTCTTGTTCTAAATTCAGGGCACCTCTTTATTTAAGATAACTTAAAACTCTCACTGAAATTATCTTTGAAGGTATATTGCAATAAAAATGACTTTTATTCATACATCTTTGCCTTCTTCACCGAAATTCTTAAGAGGAAAAAAAAAACAGAACTTATAAATGTATCTACTTATGCAGTATTTGTGACAATATCCAGAGTATTACAAAAGTAAGTGACTTGAAATATCTGCATGGCTTGAAATAGTTACTGTTTCAAGCCGGCCAAATAATTGTAGCAGTATGATTAGGATATCAAACCATGTCTATTAAAATGTATATAATATTAATAGGACAATTTTTATGACAAAATGGTTTTATAAAAACTAACCCCATGGTACTGGACTATAAGTAAAGGGAAACAACAATTGTACTTTGACAATTTACTGTATCTCTAAACTATCTTCAAAAATACACTTCTTTCTTTGTGTCACACACACAGCATACTCAAAGAGAACAGTTTTTCTTCAGTTTGAAAAGACATTACAAAACAAAGCACTTAAGATAATTGAAACAATGACAATGACATACAGTAAAATATTGCTGATACTTGAAATTATCTTGCTTTAGTTATAATTAAATAATGTGTTCAAAGCTGTTTAGGATCAAAACAAAAAGAAAACACATATACAGTTCAAATATAAGTTTTTTAAAAAGTGTAGCATGAGAGGGCTAACAGTAAAAGAATTACTTCATGAAATGAGGTATGGTAGTGTTTTGAGTGCTACACACCAATGTTCTGCCTATGCAGATTAATTTAGTATAGCAGCTCACAGACTGTTTGCCACTATCTTTATTCACATGACCTGTTAGTAAAATTATTATTCATTGGCCACAGATAATATACATTCAAATATGCCAAAAAAGGAAAAAAAACCCTGTATGCTCAAATATGAATGCGCTTATTAAGTAAAAATGCATACAACTTAATATAATAAATATATTTTCAAGCCTTAAAACATTATCAATATTTAAAAATAATTTAAATAATAAATGCAAATTTTTTACAGAACTGTACGATTTATTATACACACATTACGTCTTCCCCTTGTTTACAAAGGCTGGTTACAGATAATATGGAATGTTACAGTACCATCTTGCATAAAATTTTAGTACAGTTTGTACTTGAAAAAAGGTGTAAAGCACCTGCCTAATAAACTCAATAAATCAATTTTTTTTCCTTAATTACATCATTAAGTCATCCACAATACATAAGCTATACATAAGTCCACTTTTCAATCACCACTTCAAGTTACTGTAGCAAGTACTGTACTTTAAAATGGATTCTTCTCAGTCAAAGGCTTGTACTTCTTACCCCCCGCTCCCCAGATTCAGATGCGAGCTTGATATGAATCACAGAGTTCTGGTTAGTACAGTTTAGAGGCAGTCAACGCTGCTTACCAAGTACAAGTCATATGAGATTTATTAGAGATGTGTCAAGTCATAATAAACATTTTTTGTAATAGATGCATTTTTCTTTAAAAAGTGTTAAAATTTGGTCATGACTCTCCATTCTGTACCTTGGATACTGGTGGATGCATGAAGTCCTTAAAGGGCACTAATGCCTCTTTGAGAGCAGAGCAGACTTCTGAAGATGAACAGGTGATACATTCTACTAACGTTGGGTACAGAGCAATAACCTGTGCCCACGTGTTATCATCAACTGTAACAAAAAGTAAATTTATGAGATTTTTAGAACATTTTTCACTACCACAAAAATAAAAGTATTACTAATATTGTTTAAATTTGGATAAAGGTTGGTTTGTAGGTCTTCTTAGTCCTTTACATTTCTTGTAATTCTTAACTGGAAGATTGGTCAAGATAATGAAATAAGTAAGAACTGCTGGAGATTATCTTGATGGAAGGTCTATTAACTATCAGCTCTTGTTCTTCCACATACTGTACTCTTGGTTTCCCTAGGTGTCTGATGGGAACTTGTGAACATTTGGCCATTTGCGTCTTGCCTGTATATACACTGTGCACAATTATTAGGCAAGTGAGTATTTTGACCATATCATCATTTTTATGCATATTTTCCACCTCCAAGCTGTAAAAACCTGAATGCTTATTGGATATAAGCATATCAGGTGATGTGTATTTGTGTAATGAGGGAGGGTGTGGCCTAAGGAGATCAACACCCTATATCAAGGTGTGCATAATTATTAGGCAGCAGCTTTTCCTCAGGCAAAATGGGCCAAAAAAGGAGATTTAACTGACTCTGGAAAGTCAAAAATTGTAAAAAGTCTTTCAGAGGGATGCAGCACTCTTAAAATTGCTAAGATATTGGGGCATGACCACAGAACCATCAAACATTTTGTTGCAAATAGTCAATAGGGTCGTAAGAAACGTGTTGAGAAAAAAAGACGCAAATTAACTGCCAAAGATTTGAGAAGAATCAAACGTGAAGCTACCAGGAACCCATTATCCTCCAGTGCTGTCATATTCCAGAACTGCAACCTACATGGAGTGCCCAGAAGTACAAGGTGTTCAGTGCTCAGAGACATGGCCAAGGTAAGGAAGGCTGAAACTCGACCACCACTGAACAAGACACGTAAGTTGAAATGGCAAGACTGGGCCAAGAAGTATCTGAAGACAGATTTTTCAAAGGTTTTATGGACTGATGAGATGAGAGTGACTCTTGACGGACCAGATGGATGGGCCCGTGGCTGGATCAGTAACGGGCACAGAGCTCCACTTTGACTCAGACGCCAGCAAGATGGAGGTGGGGTACTGGTATGGGCTGGTATTATTAAAGATGAGCTAGTTGGACCTTTTCAGGTTGAAGATCAACTCCCAAACCTACTGCCAGTTTTTAGAAGACACTCTCTTCAAGCAGTGGTACAGGAAAAAGTCTGCATCTTTCAAAAAGACCATGATGTTTATGCAGGACAATGCTTTGAGGCATGCATCGAAGTACTCCACTGCGTGGCTAGCCAGTAAAGGCCTCAAAGTTGAAAGAATAATGACATGGCCCCCTTCCTCACCTGACCTAAACCCTATTGAGAACTTGTGGGCCCTTCTCAAACGGGAGATTTACGGTGAAGGAAAACAGTACACCTCTCTGAACAGTGTCTGGGAGGCTGTGGTTGCTGCTGCACAAAAAGTTGATCGTCAACAGATCAAGAAACTGACAGACTCCATGAATGGAAGGCTTATGACTGTTATGGCAAAAAAGGGTGGCTATATTGGTCACTGATTTTTTGTTTGAAATGTCAGAAATGTTTATTTGTAAATTTTGAGTTGTTTATTATTCTCACTTTAACAGATGAAAATAAACGAGTGAGATGGGGGAATTTTCGTTTTTCATGTAGTTGCATAATAATTCTGCACACTAAGAGTTGCCCAATAATTGTGCACACATAGATACGTTCCCAAGAAAGCCAAAACCTCACTTTTACTTTCTTAAATATTCAGGTTTGAGGTTTATTAACATTTTGGATTGACCGAGAGCACTGTAGTTGTTCAATAATGAAATTCATCCTCAAAAATACAACTTGCCTAATAATTGTGCACACAATTCTGCTAAGACCCACATGTACATTACTAACAGTTTTGAGTACCCATTCTCCCTTGATCATAGTTCAACTGTGCAAGACCAAGCTCCAGTGAACTGCCTTAGGACTTGCTATTTACCAAAGAATTTTCATCAGGAACGGCTGTTAATGTTTTTGTCATGTTTTAAAAAATAAATAAAATAGAATATTTACAGTTTAAGAACTGATGAAACAATCTGTTGTTAAACAGATCTGATAATCTGTTTCTAGTATTTCAGGTCAAAGCATGGTGTCATTTGAAAAAAAAAAGCTTTTAAAAGATTTGGCATTGGTTAAAACAAGACTGTACAGAATTGGAGATTAAAGGTAAAATAAATTGGGCGACAATTTCAAAATGTGCATTATCTTTATGGAAAAATGATTCAAAGGGTACTAAGACTGAAATATAAAGCATTTTGTGCTAAATTTATTTCAGGACACCTAAAACTGACATTTATAACTTTCATGCATGTTCAATAAGGGAAGCAACTCAAAAGCACTTTAAGTAATATATCTGCATTTAGTCCCACAAAATCTATTCATGTGCCAATTTGAGTATGATTGATTATCCTTCACTAAGGGTATATTTTAAAATTCTATCTTAGAAACATTTAAAATAATACTCAACTCTCTTGAATTACTCAGAATAAATAGTTTAATCTTCCAAAATCTTACAGTAGATAATGCAACAGGAAAAAATTGCTAACCTGAATAAATATGAATTTATTCTAAAGCATTTACCTCTTAATAACTGCAACTTATGACTAATCATGAAGCACTTTACAATGTCAGATCTACACTAGCAAAGCCAAATTTAACAGTCTTTGCCTTTATGTTACAGGACTATAATTAATAAAAGGTAAAGCACAATAATAGGTCATGCCTCATAAGAACATACTACTTACCATTTTCTGGCTGAGTTTTTTTAAGAGAGTCTATGAGAGTACTGACAGCTTTTAAAACAAATATTATTTCTGTAACTTGTTGCCTAGAGAAGGGAAGAAAAGATGTGAAGTTAAAATTTCAGAAAGTTTAATCAAAATCTGATTACTTTGATTTTGTAAAACACATTTTTGTCATTTCTTGACATCCCTAACTGTACTTTAATTAAAACAAAAACTTTTATCTACTTTTCACAATGTATTATTTATTTTCAGAATATCGGTCATTTCAGAGAATCCAGTTAAAGTATAAAATAAAACAGTGTAAAAAAGTGTAAAGTATAAAACAACAAAACAGTGGAAAATAAGACTAGCCAAGTACGTTTCTGTTTTCATTGTGCATACTAACAACTACTTGAGCAAGTGTGCATCCACAGGATGTAGTCAAAACAAGCTTGCTGAGAAGAAATGGTGAGACATAAGTATGCTGGGGAGGAGGGGGAACCCAAGCTTTGCAGAACTACTAAAGTAATTTTGGGGGAAAAGAACCTAAAGGGCAACCCTCCTTCCTTGTCTCCCCAAAGTGCAAGGCATTCTTAGCATGCTCAGCCATGTGTCTGTTTTGATGGACAAACAGAGAAACCTGGGGTGGGGTGGCTGAGGTACAGAAGAGTGACAGTTTATTGCCGGTCATATTTGTTTCTAGAAATGTTGCACTCTGGCTATGTAAAGAGAGATGCAGCAAGGGGTTGTTGTTGTTTGTTTGTTTGTGCCTTTTTTGCTTTACAGAGTTTTCAGGCTGCTATACCTTAAGACAGAAATCCCTGTGATACTTCATTTTCTAAACTACAGTATAGACATTTCAAAAACAGTTTCTGTTAGAGCCTAGGAATCTACTGTCCAAAGTGAGGGGGGATGCAAATGGATACTCTTTGGATAGCTGCCTACATTAATTTCAGAATGTATAATCTAAGGATTACTGTGCATGTCTTGTCAACACTTCTCGTAGGACATTAGCATCATTCAGATTTAAGCATCTCTTTTTTCTTCTAAATTCTGATTTTAGGTAAATCAAAACTTTGTTTAGCTTAAAAAAACATTAAAAACTTCAGTCAAATATTACATAGAACTAAGTCATTACTTATTAGAGTAATACTTTTTCAATGTAATGATAAAGCAAGAAAAAAGGATTGTTCTAACTAAATTACTGTTACTACAAAACACCATTTTTTGCCAGAAATTCTAAATTTTTTATATTAAAACAGAAATTCTTAGTATTGATGAACTAATCAATAGAACAAGGTAATCTAACCCAAAATTAACTTTATGTTTGGGATGTTATATATGATAATTAAAATATGTAATAGCAAATGCTTTTGACTGCCCAACTCACAGCCATCTTATCTACAGGGCTTTTATATAAATCTAAGTGCTGGTAGGCATTGTTTGGAATCCCAGCAACAACAAAGGCTTACAGAACTCAATGGTGCAATTAAGACAGGGCTTCAAGTTCAGAGCTTGGCAAAAAGAGTTGGAACAATGTGCTGCTTGCTATAACATTCCCTTTTTTTCTTTTAGAACATTTATAGCCAGAGGGCGGCTGGGAAGGTATGTGCAAAGTTACAGGTGTTCTTTTTTTATTATCTTTCTTTTAAAAATTTGAAAATTCTTTGTGTGCTTATTATTGTCAAGTAAATTTATTTAGCAGGGGAAGCAAAGTCTATTTTATTCTTACAATCATGATGGTATATTCTGACAATATTTCTTTCTTTAAAACCAGGGTTGGCAAATCATTTTGTTATTGGGTAATACGTTTGCCCAAAGGGACTCCAGATTACTAGGGTCTAAAATTAACTAGCTGATCATTAGTAAATAAATAGCCTTAGTAAGAAAAGGAATACAAAGAAAGCCACTGAACATACCGTGGAAGTGGACACTTGCCACTTAGTCTTTCGTCTTCTATGTAACGATAAAGCACATCTTGAGATCGTTTTAAGAGAACAGAAAGTGCCATTCGTGAAATGTAGCCTTCTTGAGGAGTTGTTACTTTGTTACTGAATGAAAACTGAAGCAGTGTTTCAAAACACATCTTCGAAAATTCCTCTCTCATACGAATATCTATTTCTGCCTCTGTCAAAATCAAAAAGCATCCTTGTCTTAAGAATTTATTTGAAAAGTAGTTAGAGGAATGAATAGTGGGGCAGTTAAAGAAAGACAAAATATCCATAGTGAAATCAGAGCAAGGTATATCAGGGATAGTATATAAAATATATAAGCTGAAAGGATTAATGTAAATTTGATTAGGCAATTTTGATCACATCTATGTTTTTAACAGTTTAAATTGTTCAACTATTCTAGAGAATTATCTTTTCAACTAACAGGTAGTGTTCCAAAGAAACTTAGCTGGGTGTCAAGTTCTTTTGAAATCAATAGCTTAAAGGAGATATAACTAATTCCTGTGATAATGGTGAGACTTAAACATGACTTTATCCTATCAGTTTCTTTCCTACCTTCTTTTAGGAAATAAAGATAATTCAACACAGAAGTAATCACTTATTTAATCAAACCTGTATCACTGTATGCTTAAGTAAAAATTACACAAGAGTATTTAGTAACTGCACTGTCAGACTTGCTACTCTACAGACAAAGGGCCCACTCAATTCTCCATTTCTTAAGTTTTATCTACAAGTAGAAGTACATACTTCTAAAACTTAATTTTTAAGAAAAGCAACTAAAACTGTTGGGATTGCAAACAGAATTTTTTAAAACATGACTGCTGTGTGAGCACAGGAAAAGGCACATTTTTAAGGAGCTATGTGGCCACATGTCAGCCACCTTTTTAATGCCTCCTTAATTCAAGCACATATTTTTCTGAGCCCAAACAGCTACAATTAGAAAGTGGATGTCCATGTTGTTGCAATCAAGGTCATAATCTACTAAGACACAAACTACTTAAAATATAATACAAACATTAAAAAAAAGCAAGTGCCTAAGAATAGCTAAAGTTATGTCTTTAAAATAAGTAACAAAATTAAGCCTAGAGCTACAACTCAGCCCATGCCAAATTGAAAGCACACCCCTACCTGCTTCAGATCTGAATGCTGCACACTATTACTCCACATATTAAATATCTTTCACTCAATTTTTATTGTGCCTGTATATATCTCTTTATGAGAGCCAATTTGGTGTACTGGTTAAGGCATCAGGCTAGAAACTGGGAGACTGTGTTCTAGACCCACCCTAGGCACAAAGCCAGCTGGGTGACCTTGGGCCAGTCAATTTCTCTCAGCCCTAGAAAAGAGGCAATGGCAAACCACTTCTGAAAAACCTTGCCAAGAAAACTGGAGGGACTTGTCCAGGCAGTCTCTGAGAATCAGACATGATTGAATGGAATATATATATGTATGTGTGTGTTCGTATATTCTATCTTTTGACTGACATACCTGTAAATGAAGAGGACTGAGAATGTATTGAACCTTTATTAAGCATAGTCATAATCTGACCAACAAATTCCTTGGGAATAAAATTAGCATATGGCAATATCTCTGTACTGATGAGCTGTACCACCTATAACAAATGAAAGACAAAGTTTTAACATATTAATTTAGCAAAATGCTCCTAACAAGATTAAAGCACAAACTGCAAAATTAAATGAAATTACTGAATGACTGATGTCAGCAAATTGGAGTATACTGGCCACTTTAGTATGTAGATACAAGTCTTCTGCAAGTAGACTAACATGACCAATATAGCGAAATCTATACTGTTACACAAATTTAGCAATTATTACAATAATACATATTTGCACCAATATGAAAGATTTTTTAATGTAAATATGAGGCCTATATTTTTGGATGCTAAGAAACATATACTCACTTCAACATCAATACTTTCATTTCTCTGAAACTCTTGAATAGAAAGATTATCTGGAGGTGAACTGAAAAAGAATTAAAAATAGCCTTAATTAAGCGATTGAAAAACCAGTTTGAGAAACTATTGAAGACACAGTACCTTCACCATAGTAAATATTTCTATGTGAAGATGATTTTAATTAGGCCTTATAGTATATGAAAGATTTACAGCCCATAACTAATCCATTACATTCTTGTTTTACAAATGGAGAACTGAGGCTGAGACTCATTTGTGAGTCAGTGGTGAAGCTGTTTCAACGATCAGCTCCTGCCTGAGAAACAGTAAGTAGATGAGAAAAAAAGCCATGCTACACAATCTAATTTAAGTAGTCACATTCTTTTCATACCTCTGAATGCTGAATTAATAATTAGGGATGTGCATGAAACAGAAAAATGTGTTTTGATTCAAACCTGAAACAAACATATGGCATTCTGGAAGTTAACCAAACCTTTATGGATCGGGTACAATTTAGTAGGAACAAAACCTAAAGTATCTTTATTGTTCTGGGTTTTAGTGAAAATAAATCCTGCAGGTATCCCAGAGCGATTCTTATGGGTTGAATAAAGTTGGTGCATGTCATTTCCTCTCCTCAGCAGCTCCCAAGCACAGCCTATCCCATAGGCTTGTCTGCTTCTGATCCTCTCAGCTGCTACTGCCAATGTCCCAGCATGGCATATTTCACTGGTTGGGCCACACATCTCTTCAGTACCTTCTCTTTCCACTCTCTCCTACCTCCCCAAAACTACCACTGCTGTTGTCCCAGTACAACATATTTCATCAGCCCACCTAACTGGAAGAGGGCATTCTACATCTTATCTTGGAAACCTTCTCCCAATCTTTACAAAAGCTCTATAAACCCTGACCTCTCTAAAAACCATGGTTAAATAATACCTTGCAACTTTAACAAATTCAGCAAGTTGGAACGCACTATGAGATTCTCACTGTGAAATTAATTTACAATTTACAAAGCTATTTTATGCATATTTACTATGGTGATCTTTGGCGATAAGTTTCAACACATTAGTCAATAATGCCACCTGCAATCATAAATACATCTGCTAATATTTTAAGAAGCATGTTAAAACTTATCGCCAAAGATCACCATAGAATAATAATATAAAAAGCTTTGTAAAAATGATATGATGAAGAGGGGAAAACATACAAAACTAATCAGGTGTAGTTAAAACTGCCATGGTACCAATAACCAAAACTAAAAAAAAGTCAAAGCTATAATAATATATAATTTGCAAATTAAATCAGATAAAATAGATAAAATCAAGATAAAACTAGAATCATTACAAAATTAACCTATATAAAATATACTAGATAATATGTAAAACAAGGAAGTATCAGTTCATAAAAAAATGAATAAAAAAACTCTTTTTATCTCTAAGCAGAGATAAAAAGCATGCATGAAAGAAGCATATTACACAGGAGCGTAGGAGAAAGGGGGAAAAAAACAGTCAGAGGAAAAAAGAACAATTATTGGTGACATTTTGAAGGAACCAACATCCTCCTGATCTTACATGCCACCATACAACATTTTGCTTCTTTATACATTATGGTGGAGCTCTTGTCAGATAATAGAAGAGATTCATAGGAAGGTGTGGGACAACCTGGGAAGTCCAGTACTTGTGGTGTAACAGAGATACTTTGTACATTATTATAGTATTATCAAGCAAGTAGCACATGCTCATTTTTTTCTACCTCTCCATCCCCACAGGGGCACAATTATTTTGGACAGGAGATTTTTTTGTATCTCCTTTTTAGCACTGTTGACGGAAGGGCACCGCACCTTGCCAGGGTAAAGCCTCTTCTATGCTCTGAATAAACCAATTCTGTGAGGTATGAGGCAAGTTTTAGAATGTACCTTATGGACTGGTCCACTGGCAGTTTTGGAGCGTTGCCTAAATCAGTTACAGTTCCACATCCATAACACGTTTATTGAGCAACACAGCCCCCTTTTAGTACTTTTTGTGGAGAAAGACTGTATGTCTGTAATTTGCATATAAGGGAACTCATCTAGTAAGACTTACAGTTTTCTGACAGTATCAAGGGGGGAAAGGCCCTCAGGTAGGAAGACGAGTTTTAATTACAGTACTCTAGTAAGAAGCTTGTTAGAGGTTGGCAGATATAATGGGTTTGAGTGATGACTCCTCTCTTACTTAGTGACTTTAATATAATGTAATAGGATGAAAAAAAAACCCCAGCTACAACGGATGAAAAAAACAAGCCAAAAACAAATATTGCTCCAAATATTGCTGTCATTATTTAATACAAAGGCAGAATGTGGAAAAGTTTTCAAATTATAATATCAGTTTATAAATAATAAATGTATTCTATTTCAAATTAGTTGAACTTAATTCTGCCTACATTCCCCCACAACTATACAGTTACACTTTACCTTTTAGTAAACAAAAAGTTTTCAAAAGTGTTGGCTAACTCTGGCCACATATTGTCAAATTTTCCAGAGGAAGCATGCTGTCTTGCAACTGGTAACCCAATTGAGAGAACTTTAAGGAGTGAAGAAACTGCCAGTTTCCATGTGCTTTCTGAAGGGCAAGCATACTTCAAACTCAGAGGCATCCTCAGTGTCTGCCAAAATAAATTATATTTACATCAGTTTCAGTAAGACAAATGTATATGAAACATACGTAGCTCAGCAGTACTTTCATTTTAAATCCCACTTACAGGCAAAAAGGAAAGCCACCAATAGCTTTAGCTTGAATTAAATGCATAGGATGGATATAGAGGATGAGAACTCACAACATACAGCATTCATGGAAATCAGTGAAATCTGGGGAATCTTTAAAGGCATTTCATGTTCCTCCTGGAAACTACTGATACGAAGGCATCTCAATTGAATAGGCATGCCATTCAGTGCATACAGTCTCACTGATTTACACAGGTGGACACTTCAAATACTACTTTTCAGGTATTCCCTAAATATGGTAGACAAACTGTTGGTTGTCCACTGTGCAGCTCTGGGAAATACCTGCAAAGTTTGAAGGGGGGATGTGAATAACTAGCAGCCACATACTAACTAACTGTTACAGTGTCCATGGCTTTTCTTTCATGTGATTCTCTATGTTGACAGATTATACATGTATTATTAGACATAAAGAGTGCTAAGAGAAAGAATATACTTCATATTAAACTTGTCAGTTGTACGTGTGAATGGGCTTTTATGTCACCTCACCTCAACTTTATAAAACAGCAAAAAGACTTAAGACATCTTAACAATTTGGTCAGTTTATTCTGCTTATTACTATACAGTTTGTACCACAGATAAAATAAATACTCAAATGAATTCTGAATTGCAAGGTTCATTATTCTTTATATGCCATCTGACTGAAGATTTTATTTCATTCCCCATGAAAGGTAATTAAATTAATAATTTCAAAACAAGACTATGTGTTGTTTTTGATTACTCTATCTTGAAATCCTCCAAATGACAATACTTGCCATCAGTAAGGGGTTACAAACAAATAACTAAATGTGATCCACACTGATGGTTGCCAGAATAACTGGTTTCTCAAAGAACAAAGATATGGGCAGTAATTCTTGAAATAATCTTATAACTGCAAAAATAAACAAAATCACTCTTAGGGCTTCACACAAGTTTCACAACCCAACTTCAGACTTGGGAAACAGCAACGCAGCTCATTTTAAAAAGTAACCTTAAAATCTATATAAAATATTTACCTTGATAATATTCTGAAGGACTCTTTCATTTACCACAGCCTTGTGACAAGCTGTCTTTTGGTACAGATCTACCACAACTTCTAAAGACCTCTCTGCAAATGGTACATAATTCAGTGCTACCCATTCTGCCTAAAACAAACAAACAAACAAATAAAGCACTAGGATGTCAATATGTTCAAAGAAACAGACTGTATAAAAGAAAAATGGACCTAGTTTGATTGCATGCACATTGTTTGAAGAGTCCAAAAAGAAAAATATCCATGAAAAAGTTTTAAAAGACATTCCCAGTCCCACACATATATAGAACGTTGAACTGGCAATTACATTTTGAATTAAAGACAGTTTTAAGCACATGCAATATTGCAGTTTATGAAGCAAGAATACTGAGCATGATCTTTAAAGAATTTTAACTCACCGGTGCAAACAGTTGTATCTACAGTGATTCCATTGTGTTGCATAATAAACAGAATAAGGAAAAATTAATATATTTATATACATATTACCTATCAACATTCCGATGTCTCATTCTCCTGGCTGAATTTTATTATTAGTAGTGCAAATGCATTCAAAGCACTGGCATTATGGTTTAGTTTCATAAAATAAAGTATTAAAAAGAAAACATATGCAAAAGGGAATGCAAAGTTAGTTAAACCAACTTTGTTAAGTAGGACATATTTAATTTTTGTTTTCGTAATTTCTTTACTTAGTAGAATTTAATTATCACAGTAGGAAAGTGACAGGGAAAAAAAGGAAAGAACTGAAATACAGGTATCTTTACATATTTATTGAATTAGCTGGTAACATAAATATTGCCCAAACTCAGTTCTATGATGATATTTATAAATTCATGCAAAGCTAAGCATATTTTCAATCTATGCTCTTAACAGCAAAACAACTAAAATATCTCACCTGATTGTATTTTGCATTGGCAATGTGTTTTGTTTCTAGCTGTCCATATTGTGGTGGTTTACAGGAAAATTCAACAAAAGCTAACAACTGATCAAAGATAGCAGGATACATTACTTGCATGTTTTCTGAACCAACACATATGGCCTATAAAAACAAAATTAAAAATATTAATTTTCCAGAAAATATTTAATTAATTGCAAAGTATGACATATGCATATAGTTTTGTGATTTATATCTTGGGAAGGTGTAATGTTGTAGGCATTAGGTTTCTCAAGCATGAGAAAGTTCCATGAACTCTACTACCATACCTACAAAATATGCTGAATTGATAAAGCAGTCCAGTCCGCAGAACTATGACACAGCACTCAATAGATAATTACTTAACCTCTACAATAAATATATTAATTAATACATTAATTAGAATGGCAACATTTCAGAAATCACAGAAACTCTCAGCTAACACTGATTTACTTAGATATAACAGCACAGTGGAAAATGCACATCAGATGCAAAGATGGATACAGTAACTATTTTTATCAAATTGCATGAAATTAAGAAATAAAATCAGTTGATAATTCAGGGCAATTTTGTCCTTGAGTTACCTACAGATTGTGGAAAGGATACAACCAAAATTCTGTAGTAGTGGTGGTGGTGCATGATACCAAAATAATTATTAAAGAAGAACACATTTGGAAGGAAGACATGATGATGATGATGATGATGATGATGATGATGATGATGATGATGAGTGAAGTTCAAAACCTAGTCTGAATTGTACGCTTGCTCAAGTGATCCATCCCATTTTAGGCAATATTGCAATTTTATGTCAACAAAAAAGTTACTTTACATTAAGAATATTCCCACTAACATAATGGAATGCTTTAGACAGCTATCAATTCATCTTCTGCAACTACCCAAAGAGACAAACGGATGATTAAATAAAATGTTTTTGGAGAGAATGATTTCACTTAAATAGTAACTAGGTTAATATTAAATAAACTGTCTATATTGAGAGCTTGTCAATACATTTAAGTCCTATGTGGTGGTATGCAAGAAAAGTATGGTGGCTTGTGAGGTAATTTCTAATTTAAAGATCCTAGCTTGTGTAGCATAGTGTGAATTATAGGGGAAAACTGAGTGTTGATTGTCCTCCTGCCGAAATGGGCCAAGCTGGATCAGTACTCTTGTGATTAGCAGACAAAGTAGCATGTGGCATGGGCACAACTAAGGCTTTGCCTTTTCTATTTTACAAAAAAGCTTATGTGAAAACCTCAGATAACTGAAGCTATTATAAGTGGCAAGAGGTCTATAGACCCATTTGAGGATGACTGTGGCTGATGAATAATTGTGACTTGAATTGTAAGAGAAGTCTGGTAAAGAGCATGAATTAATGAAATAAGAGAAAATAGATATATTGTTTGTGCCATTAAGAGAAAAGGGAATTATATAATATATAAATGAATATGGTTTGATCTTGTGGGGTCGATGGGTACATATATGGAAGTAAAGGTTAACAATAATGAATGAAAGGGCATAAAACATGTCAGAAAGTAGGAATTAGTGTCATCTAAATTATTGTGGTGCATATGAAAGTAGGAAGTCATAGTTGGTTATAATTTCATGTTCACTGTTGTAAATGATGATGGAAAAATCAAGGCTGAGTTAGGGGAAATTGTGCTTATTAAGAAACATGTATACGCGGGTGGAAATAGGACAAGAAATACAGAAAAAAATTGGTCCATTCGGAAACCCAAGAATGAATGAGAATGGTGATTGTTTGTTGAGTATCTGCTTAGAAAGAACATTTATTTTGGATGTTGCTATTATATGTTATCTGTGCAGTCTATAACTTACTAGAACAGTATAGTTTCCCCAAATTGTAGGGAGAAGGAATTTTCTATGAGCCAATGGCTATTACATTTCAGTACACATCAACATGAGGGGCTTTATGAGAAGATGTGGAAGATATTTAGGAGTTATAATTTGAGGCATGAGCTCCCTATTTATTTGTGTTTGTCTTTACAACCAAAGTTGAAGCATTAGAACTGAGGTTGTTTTGAATATTTTATATCTTGAATCCAGAATCAAAACATTTATAAAGATTCAGCATTTTTATTTGATGGCCTTAACTGTTTTTTATTTGGATATTAACCTCATGTAACTTTGTTACATGTATCTTTGTATTTTGCTCTTCTAATTGTGTTTTTATATTCTAGATAATGTGCAGTTTTGATTCCTAAGTCAGATTCTTCTGTTTTAGCTTGGATTGTTTTCAGTCAAAATAATTTAAATCAGCATAGATAAGATGGTCATTTATTTCAATCAAGTTTTCTATTGAGACTTCTTCATATACTTCTTAAGTGATGCTAAATATCTTACTACTAAAGAATATACTTCTTCAACTGTTTTCTTTACAAATAGACCTTC
This sequence comes from Candoia aspera, assembly GCF_035149785.1. NCBI lineage: Eukaryota > Metazoa > Chordata > Lepidosauria > Squamata > Candoiidae > Candoia > Candoia aspera. The sequence continues at coordinate 48,382,795 of NC_086159.1, forward strand.
CATTTCTTTGTACCCTATATCCATTGTTCATGTTTTTTACTTGTAGAGAACACGTCTTAAAAGTATTCCTGTATTTTAAAAAGCCAGAATCCATGATGTTTTTGAAATTATTGGAATACAAATGTTTTAATGGGTTTTTTTCACTGTACTACCATTATCCAGTGTTGCTTCCTTTTGCTTTGCTGCAGCCCCATGCTCAGAAAAACATAGCAAAGAAAAATAAAATCTCTAGACTAATATATAGAGTCCCCCTTTTAGGGGGAGATGGGCGGTGATAGAAATGTGAATAATAAATAAATAAATATAAAGTTGAACAGCTACTTGGCCTGGTTACTGCAGTTACTCTTCATCAGTGAAAATAAAATACCTAGTTAAATAATTCAGATCTGGAATATGATTTTTTTTTATAATAAATAATATACCTGGTCTTCAGCAAAGGATCGTTACCTTGTTGTGGTGCTGGAGCTTGAGCACCTCAATGATGCCATGAGCTAAACCGTGAAGGGCCACCCAAGATGGGAAGGTCATGACAGAGAGGTCAGACTAAATGCAATCCCTGGGGAAGGTAATGGCAACCCACCCCAGTATTCTTGCCGTGAAAACTAAATGGATCAGTACAACCAGAGATATGTTGGTATACCATCGGAAGATGAGACCCCCAGGTCGGAGGATGGTCAAAATGCTACTGGGGAGGAACAGAGGATGAGTTCAACTAGCCCCAGACGTGATGACGCAGCTAGCTCAAAGCCGAAAGGACGGCTAGCGGCCGACGGTGCTGGTGGTGAACGGCGAATCCGATGTTCTAAGGATCAACACACCATTGGAACCTGGTATGTAAGATCTATGAGCCAGGGCAAATTGGATGTGGTTATTGGTGAGATGTCAAGATTAAAGATAGACATTCTGGGCGTCAGTGAACTGAAATGGACTGGAATGGGCCACTTCACATCAAATGACCACCAGATCTACTACTGTGGACAAGAGGACCACAGAAGAAATGGAGGAGCCTCCATAATTAATAGTAAAGTGGCTAAAGCAGAGCTTGGATACAATCCAAAAAACGATAGAATGATCTCAATTAGAATTCAGGGCAAGCCATCTAACATCACAGTGATCCAAATATACGCCCCAACCACAGATGCTGAAGAAGCTGAAGTAGAGCGGTTCTGTGAGGATCTGCAGCACCTACTGGACAACACGCCTAAAAGAGATGTTATTTTCATCACGGGAGACTGGAATGCTAAGGTGGGCAGTCAAATGACACCTGGAATTACAGGTAAGCATGGCCTGGGAGAACAAAACAAAGCAGGACATAGGCTGATAGAATTTTGCCAAGACAACTCACTCTGCATAACAAACACTCTCTTCCAACAACCTAAGAGATGGCTTTATACATGGACTTCACCAGATGGACAACACTGAAATCACATTGACTACATCCTTTGCAGCCAAAGGTGGCGGACATCTATACAGTCTGTAAAAACAACACCTGGAGCTGACTGTAGTTCAGATCACGAACTTCTTATTGCACAATTTAGGATCAGACTAAAGAGATTAGGGAAGACCCACAGATCAGCTAGATATGAGCTCACTAATATTCCTAAGGAATATGCAGTGGAGGTGAAGAATAGATTTAAGGGACTGGATTTAGTAGATAGGATCCCGGAAGAACTCTGGACAGAAGTTCGCAACACTGTTCAGGAGGCGGCAACAAAATACATCCCAAAGAAAGAGAAAACCAAGAAGGCAAAATGGCTGTCTGCTGAGACACTAGAAGTAGCCCAAAAAAGAAGGAAAGCAAAAGGCAACAGTGATAGGGGGAAATATGCCCAATTAAATGCAAAATTCCAGAGGTTAGCCAGAAGAGATAAGGAATTATTTTTAAACAAGCAATGCGTGGAAGTGGAAGAAGACAATAGAATAGGAAGGACAAGAGACTTCTTCCAGAAAATGAGAAACATCGGAGGTAAATTCCAGGCAAAAATGGATATGATCAAAAACAAAGATGGCAAGGACCTAACAGAAGAAGAAGAGATCAAGAAAAGGTGGCAAGAATATACAGAAGACCTGTATAGGAAGGATAACAATATCGGGAATAGCTTTGACGGTGTGGTCAGTGAGCTAGAGCCAGAAATCCTGAAGAGTGAGGTTGAGCGGGCCTTAAGAAGCATTGCTAACAACAAGGCAGCAGGAGACGATGGCATCCCAGCTGAACTGTTCAAAATCTTGCGAGATGATGCTGTCAAGGTAATGCATGCTATATGCCAGCAAATTTGGAAAACACAAGAATGGGCATCAGATTGGAAAACATCAACTTATATCCCCATACCACAAAAGGGAAACACTAAAGAATGTTCAAACTATCGAACAGTGGCACTCATTTCGCATGCCAGTAACGTAATGCTCAAGATCCTGCAAGGTAGACTTCAGTAATTCATGGAGCGAGAATTGCCAGATGTACAAGCTGGGTTTAGAAAAGGCAGAGGAACTAGAGACCAAATTGCCAATATCCGCTGGATAATGGAAAAAGCCAGAGAGTTTCAGAAAAACATCTATTTCTGTTTGATTGACTATTCTAAAGCCTTTGACTGTGTGGACCATAACAAATTGTGGCAAGTTCTTAGTGGTATGGGGATACCGAGTCATCTTGTCTGCCTCCTGAAGAATCTGTATAACGACCAAGTAGCAACAGTAAGAACAGACCACAGAACAACGGACTGGTTTAAGATTGGGAAAGGAGTACGGCAGGGCTGTATACTCTCACCCTACCTATTCAACTTGTACGCAGAACACATCATGCGACATGCTGGGCTTGAGGAATCCAAGGCTGGAGTTAAAATCTCTGGAAGAAACATTAACAATCTCAGATATGCAGATGATACCACTTTGATGGCTGAAAGCGAAGAGGAACTGAGGAGCCTTATGATGAAGGTGAAAGAAGGAAGTGCAAAAGCTGGCTTGCAGCTAAACCTCAAAAAAACCAAGATTATGGCAACCAGCTTGATTGATAACTGGCAAATAGAGGGAGAAAATGTAGAAGCAGTGAAAGACTTTGTATTTCTAGGTGCAAAGATTACTGCAGATGCTGACTGCAGTCAGGAAATCAGAAGACGCTTCATCCTTGGGAGAAGAGCAATGACAAATCTCGATAAAATAGTTAAGAGCAGAGACATCACACTGACAACAAAGGTCCACATAGTTAAAGCAATGGTGTTCCTCGTAGTAACATATGGCTGTGAGAGCTGGACCATAAGGAAGGCTGAGAGAAGGAAGATCGATGCTTTTGAACTGTGGTGTTGGAGGAAAATTCTGAGAGTGCCTTGGACTGCAAGAAGATCAAACCAGTCCATCCTCCAGGAAATAAAGCCAGACTGCTCACTTGAGGGAATGATATTAAAGGCAAAACTGAAATACTCTGGCCACATAATGAGAAGACAGGACACCCTGGAGAAGATGCTGATGCTAGGGAGAGTGGAGGGCAAAAGGAAGAGGGGCTGACCAAGGGCAAGGTGGATGGATGATATTCTAGAGGTGACGGACTCATCCCTGGGGGAGCTGGGGGTGTTGACGACCGACAGGAAGCTCTGGCGTGGGCTGGTCCATGAAGTCACGAAGAGTCGGAAGCGACTAAACGAATAAACAACAAAATATACCTGGTAGATGCTTAAGTTTAGTTAACAGATCCCTCCAGAAGTTTTGTATATAATTGTGTGGACTGTGTGTATATATTTGCCTTTCTCTTGTTATGTACTCATCATACGCTCTGTATATGTATATGTATATGTATAATATTATCAGATTAAATGTAGGGATTACATACAGTATTTATATCTGTATTACATACATATGTACCCATCATGCTATTCCTTTTTGGGTTAAGCACTGTTATGTACATTGTGAGAAAAAGAGTAAGGAAGTAAGCTACAGAAATTAAAGAGATAAGCATAGCTCAAACTAGTTTACATTAAGGCCATTTATTATATCTCTTCAAACCTTTCTATCCTTGCAAACCATCCTTATTTCAATCATGTTCATACACTACCTTTTGTTTTTAAATTTTTCACCTTTCTCTTTTTGAAGATTTCAGCAATTCCAACTTACTCATGTTTGCCTTTCCTTTTAACCCAGTCATTCTTTATATATTTGTTTTGTGACTCTATGTTAATTCATTCTTTCCATATACCTAAACTACCTAAGTGTACTTCTTACATAGTGGTCAGTCATTTTTATATTTAGTCCACTTTAATTCCTCACCAATTTGTTGTTGACCCTGTCTCATGTTTTACCACTCATATTGTAACACATTCCCATTGTATTCAAGTTATTTTTATGCTTCTCTTGACCGACTAATTCTAGTATCTCTAATTCAGAGACTACCTTGCAACTAGCATACTGTTGTTTACAGCTCACTAATTATGAATACAGTATACCACATGTATACTGAGAGACACTCAGGATACTTAGAATTTGGAAGAACTCTGAATCTAAGACGAAATTTATTAGAGATCATTTATTAGAGATGATTATGAGCCCTACTGGGTTCTGTAGCAGGGATTAACCAGACTTGCTCCCATTTCTACTGCGTCATCTGAACTACGGACTCTCACTTCGTTTTCTGGTTGTTTTGAGAGGACAGCACAAACATACCCTGGACAGAGATATCTATAAATGTTATTAATGCCTGCACACAGGAGAAGTAGCAAAACACTTAAGAATTCTGATGTCCTTGGCATATGAATGAAATCTCTCAGCTTTATACAGTACACAGCTATAGAGTATTTTCCAGACACCATAAGTATATCCTGTTTAGGGCCTGTAAGCCATTATATCTCCTAAATACTCCTAAACTAGGTAAGCTTTCAATGTCCTTAGAGAAAGTTAGGGGAAGCAGAGCTCCTATCCTTAATGAATACAAGGCACTTCATATAATATCATCATCACCCACATTCTGTCATCCATCCATCCATCCATCCATCCATCCATCACTCATTAGCAGCTACACTCATTAGCATTATTGGGCAAATTATTCAGAGCTCCTTCTTCCTTGAAAAAAATAATTGGTTTCAGGTCAAATGTAGCAGAGCCATGACTAAAATGCATTTTCTCAAAATGCAGAGATCAGAAGTCTCTGAATATGAATATTACCTTATCCAACAGACGAATCTTTCTCTATCAACATCACTGAGTTTAACAGAATACTTCTTTTTTTAATATAGATACAAGCTAATGAGCACCCATTCTCAAAGTTACTGTTTTTATATATAAACATATGCTAGAAAACAAACAAAAAACCATGAAGGAGTTATATAAACAAGTGGCAACAGTATCTGGTAGTGTAAATATTAAAATATTATTTTTTCTTTAAAAAGGGACAATGAATATGAATCCCAATGAAAGCAGTAAGATTTCAGTTAACTGTAGCAGTTAGGTTTCATTAATTTCATGTAAGATTTCAGTTAACTGTAGCAGTAGGTTTCATTAATTTCACTGAAACTTCTTTGGATTAGAATTACACTGATGAGGATATATCAATTTAAGTTACATTTTATGTGTACCTTACATTTTAAATACATTTCACCACCTGCAGATCAATTTCAGACTTCGTATTTTTAAAAAAAGTTTTCTTGGTTCAGAAAATATTTATCTGATATAATGTAATAATGTTAATCTACCACCTAATTGCAGTGTCATATGCTGAGACAGATCTTTTGAACAAAGAATACTCAGCAGACATTTGAAACAGCCTTTCTTTCAAGATGTAGGAAAATTATCCTATACAATAAAAGCTAATTATGCTTACTAATATTTCAGGCCATGGACGACAGCACAAAAGAAGTTGAGTGCTTTTCTCAAAGTATTTAAAAACTGCATTACCTTTTGTAAGACATCTAAAGCCGTAAGAACTGCTTCTTGCAAACTTGTTAGAACTGCCTCAGTATATGATGGTAAGATGAAAGGAGATGCATCCGAACTGATTGGAACAGAGATTGCACCATGTAGAATGACACCTAGTTTTTGCAGATCATCCATACTAAAACCTGTTTTGATGTGTTGATAAAGGGCTGGAAATATCTGTATTAAAGCTGTAAGAAAAGGCTGGCTGGGAATAAAAGTCATTTTATCAAAAGAAAGTGGAGGCTTTGTACTTTCTGAACCAATTCTAAACCAACTGTTCCATGCAGCCCACCAAAGATCCAAGTCTTCGATTTCATCTGTTACTACAGGAGGTTCAGTTGCACTGTATTTTCCAATCCTTTCTCCTATAGAATCAGTTCTCATAAAAGATCTTCCAAGGCCAGTGGCAGTCACTGATCCTATGAGGACAGGCACAGGAACATTAATAGCAGGGGGTGTATCAGGTTTTTCAGTTTCTCTAACAGGAGACACAATTTGTAAGATTTCCTGAAAGCTTTTCAAAGCAGCCAAAGAAACCTCATTGTTTTTGCTGAGTGCAGCTGACTGAATGTGATCAAGAAGAACATCCCAAGCTTCAGAAAAATCTCCTATGGGGAAAAAGAAAGATCAATAAGATATGCTTCATTACTATGATATATACTAAAAAAATAGCTCACTGGTAAGAGAAATGAAAGGATTGGTATGTTATATAGTACACAAACTAAGATACATTATGCTACTATCCAAGGATGTGAGATTTCACCAGCCCCTCTACCTCCCTAGGCACCATCTGAAATCTACTGCCCAACCCACTGTCAAACAATACTGTGCAAATTCGATTTAAGAGACCATTTCAGGAGAACAAGTTCTCTGTTAAAGCAGAATGTCAATTAAAGCTGAATTTACATCATTTGTGTCAACTCACATCATTTGTATCATTACATAATCATGTATGTGATATAAATATACAGGTATTTATATTTTAATAACCACTTGTTCAGTGACCATTTGAACTTACGACAGAATGAGTGGTACTTATGACCAGTCCTTGTACTTACAATTGTGATTTGGGCACTTGGCAACCAGTTCGCAATGATGGCATCGCAGTATCCTGCAGTCATTTGATTGCCATATGCTATCTTCACTGCTAGCTTCCAACAAGCAAAGTCAATGGAGAAGCTGGCAGGAGGTCGCTTAACAAGAGCGTGTGTTTCACTTAACGATGGCAAATGGAAGTGCCAGAACTGCTGTCACTAAGTGGCATGGTCATGTGACATCACACTTAATGACCAAGTCCCTGAGCAATGGAAATTCCAGTCCCAATTACTGTTGTTAAGTGAGGATTACCTGTACACAAATGACATACTTCATGCCATTTCCATAGCTATATAATTACAAAAATGACAAAACAGGAATCATTTCAACTACTTCAGAAACAGTGGACTCTGGTATTTTGGGATGCTATCTTGATAGCAAGTTTTTCTGTTGCATCTGAAAACCATTAAACTGAGAACCATTAACAGTAAACTGAGGGTTTAACTGTTTGTTTGCCATACAAGCAGGAGAATACTTCTCAATTCAACACAGAATCAGCAAGAAAATCTTATGAGACACTGGAGTAAAGAAATTAACCAAATGTGCATTAAAAATAAGAATTATAAGTACAGTCAATATGAAAATTATTTAAAATTCTTATGTACATCTACAGAATCAAAATGTGTATATAAAAACCCTGTCTTCTTAAACATAAATAAGAATCCATTGTACCTAAGGACTGCAACAAGTATCGCCTTGTGTTGAATATTCTAGCTACTCCAGCCAATGTTAGTACCCACGTCTCAGCCCACTGTTTCTCTGCTGTATCTCGTGAATGGTGAATGAGAATGTTACCACCACCAGACTCAATCTTCTCTTTATCAGCAGTTGTAGAAGATTCTCGCACTCTATCCAGCAAATGAAAGAGAACCTATAAAACATTTAAGAACTTTAAGCTAATATATAATTATCACATAAAAACATTGGCAAATTCTTTTCTGTGATTAAGCATCTGTAATCAGTACGGCAAGGATTTCTATGACCTAAAAATGTTAGAAATATGCAAGCATTTATGACCTTAAAACTGTTTAAATATGACCAATTAAAGCAATTGGGGGAGAGGGGCAGTAATGTAAATCTAATAAATAAATAAATAAAAAATATGACTTTTAAAGCAAAAATATGACAATTTTTCTGAAATTAGCACCCAATTTTTAAAAATCTGTGCTTACACATACACACACACAAATTAAAAGGTTTATTCTTCTTCACTTCCAGTGCAGAAGTGCTAGCATTGAAGGAATCAAATGAACATTTTGAGAGTAAATTGGTCATCCCTAGATTAATTTTCATTAACAGCAGAATTGCATTGGATGACCACATGCATCTTGAGGTTATCAAACTCAAAACTCCTTCTGTTGTCTACCAGTATGTTCTTGTATCTGGAAAAACTCCGTTCAACATCACAAGAGGTTATAGGAACAAATTTGAAAAAAGCAAACTCATATGGAGAAAATCCAGCCAAGTCCCCCAACATGTCATGACTGGTTGGGGAGGGAGAGCCAAAGTAGGAGCAATTTCTTTGAACTTTTGTACTCGAAGTGGAGCTTTAATGAACATTTTTTCCCCATTCAAAATTATCTTATCTACATCAGGATAGTTGCTTCAAATTTCTTCGGCCACTCTGTGTAAACCATGTGCAAGGAATGTGATATGGATAATTTTCGGATAAAGAAGTTTAAGTCCCTTGACTACTTTAGTCATGTATAGAGCAGCATTGTTACAAAGAGAAGGATACCCTTTTTACACCATCTGGCCAGAGTAGTTTCATAGAATCATCAAAGAGCATAGCAATAGTGGAATCGTTTACTTTTTGTAGAGTTTCACATGTGAGAAGAAATACTTCACCAGGCGTGTCACATTTTAGAGTGCCAATAATAACACTGGCTACATATCTTCTGTTTACATCACTTCTTTCGTCTAACATATCTTATTGTTGTCAATGGTAGATCTTATCTTTTCTAACACATCTTCATAGCAGGCAGAGATGTGATTTTTCCTTACAGTTGATTCATTTGGAATTGGGTGACTGGTGTACTTCTCCAAAAAATGCCTGAGGCTACCACTACCTAATTTCCTTAAGGGAATATCTGAAGTAACCAACATTGTACAGAGATCCTTACAAAATACTGACTGGGTATTTGATAAACCTGTAGTTGAACAAGCAGCTCTCTCGAAAAGGAGATGCTGCCTGTTCTCAGTGAAGGTAAATCTTGCTAAACAACTCTTGTGTTTCGTGGTGTCACAACAGTGTTGAATATTAAAATGTTTTTGGGCTGATACCTTAGCTTCACACAATTTACATAAGAAAATATCACCATTGCTACTGAAAATCTGCTCCCCAAATTCTTGAATAAGATGCCATAATTTCACACTCACTGAACATCTACATTTAGGCATATTGAAATCAGATTGCAGCTCTCACGTGACTCCACCACCTCGAACACACACACACCTGAGTTGGTGAGCAAATGAGAAAAAAAAAAAAAAAGGCAAATTCTCTTTTTTTCAGGCTTGGTCAGGGGAGAAGCCTCTGCCTGAAGTCATTTTAAAAAAGGTTGCTCTCCCTCTCTTACACACAAACACACACACAGTCCTGAGTTGGGGAGCAAATAAGAAAAAGAAAAAACAATTCTCACCTTTTTTTTCAGGCCTGGTCAGGGGAGAAGACTTTGTTCCCACCTCTCTCTCTCTCTCTCTCTCTCTCACACACACATACACACCTCCCTGAGTTGGGGAGTGAATAAGAAAAAAAAACCAAAACAGGCAGATTCTCACTTTCTTTGCTTGCTCAGACGTGCTGGCTTATCAGGAGGGTTGCCAATGACCAAAATATGACGTTTGTTACAAAATTAAGCAGAAATATGACATAACACCTTTAAAAAGTCTAAATATGACTTTTCAGGCAAAATGAAAAGCATTTAATTCTCAGCAGATTATTCTAAAACATGTTTTAACATACTTATAAATTCAAATAAAGGTTCCAGAAAAAATATGACATCTCATAGAAATCCTCACCCTAGTAATCAGTATTTTATTTTACTTTACTTCAAGTCAGTGTTGACTCCTGGCAACTGCCTGGACTAGTCCCTGAAGTTTTCTTGGCAAGATTTGCAGAAGGTATTTGCCATTGCTTTCTTCCTAGGGCTGAGAGAGAGTGACTGGTCCAAGGTCACCCAGCTGGCTTTGTGCCTAAGGTGCAAGTAGAACTCATGATCTCCTGGTTTCTAGCCTAATGCCTTAACCACTACACCAAACTGGCTCTCATTTTAATTTTACCACAATAAATTTTAAGTTAATTACTACCTGTCATACAGATTTAAGTGTTACAACAGAGCCAAGCTGCTTCTGAAATGGAGTAGAATTTTTAAACATTAATTATAATAAAAACAGTAGATGCTTATATAGTAATAAAGAATTAGAATCATATTATGCTACTTTCTGACTTCACTGAATTCTAAAAACATGTTCAATCAGAATATTGATTCTATTAATTAAAGTAAACTGGGGATTCAAAGACCAAAATTGATTTAGATATTAGAAGAGTGCAAGTAAAATAGGCTGTTCTTTCTGTGAGACTGTGAAATCATTCGCATACATAATCAAAGCCATATTTGTTGTAAACCGCCCAGAGTCCCTCTGGTCGGAGGAGATGGGCGGTGACAATTTTGATTGATAGATAGATAGATAAATAAATAAAAATATTTAAGGTGCGCAACAGAACCAAGTGGCTGTGGGTTCTGAGGCTTTCTGGATAAAGTCACTCCATCTTTAGCTCTGAATGGAGCTGTATCCCCACAAACAGGGTTGGTGTGCAATTTTGTGGTTTTCTTGGACAAAGAGCAGATGGGAGCTGTGGCTTGGAAGGTCTTTCTACAAGTTCCCCTTCTGTACCAATTGTTCCCATTTCTAGCATGGGAGGCTTACTCCTAGTAACTCATACCTTTGTCACCTCCCATCTTGATTACTGTAATGTCCTTTACATGGGTCTGCCCTTGAAGAGCATTTGGAAGCTGTAACTTGTCCAGAATGCAGCAGCATGGGCAGTCTGGGGCATTTCATGATAAGCTAATATAATACCACTGCTTTAGGAGCTGCTGTGGCTTCTAGTAAGCTTCCAGGTATAATTCAAAGCCCTATTATCATCTGCAAAGCCCTATATGGCACAGAGCCATGTTATCTGCCAGAACACCCCATTAGAACTGAAAAGATGGGCATGCTGTGGGTCCTTTCTATTAAGCAATGTCATCTTGTGGGAACCAGGAGCTGTGCCTTCCCTGTCGCCATGCCTGCCCTGTGGAACAACCCCCCCTCCCCAGATCTGGATGGCCCCAACCCTTTTGGTATACTGTAAGGCATTAAAGACCTGGTTGTTCCCTTAGGTATTTGGGCTGGGACATTAGGTGAACTCTCTTGGTTGGTTTATTTGGTCACTGTTTTCTTATTGATTGTAAAATGGAACAATTTCTCGACTTCTTGCATGTGTTCTATTGTTTCTAGTTGTTATTTTATTAATTAATTGTGTAATGTTGTTGTTCTTAGTTCTAATTGGTTCAAAATTTCTACTTGCCACCTAGGAGCACTGTTCTGAGTGTACTGACAGTGAAGGAAATAAATGATAAGGTGAACAGGTTATACATAAATTAGAAACAAGCTCTGTTTGTTCAATTTGCTCACTTCGTCAAATTCCTAGAGAAAGAAGAAAATCAGAAATATGTATAGTCAAAGACAAGGCTGTTCTTTTCTTAAATCAACAGTTATTTGTTCATAATAAGGTAAGCAGGAAGATGACATAAGTAATCAGTTTATTAAAAGTGCTTGTTTGCATGTAAATTTTGTCTTCTGTTAAGAATACAGTGTAGCTAAAGTTCAGTAAAATTTCAAAACACTCTGGTTGTTTGGTTTAAGGGAAGTTTTAATCTTTGAGGGCAACAGATTATGCTGCTTTAGCACAAAGTATAAACCAAGTTTCTTTTCATGAACGGAAATACAGGTAGTTCTTGTTTACCGATTGCCTCAGATAGTGACTGTTCACAAATATGACAGTAATAAACGGTAATAAAAAATTCATTTTACAACCAATGCATGCATTTAGGACAACAAAAGCCTTCGGTGCGATTAAGGTCTGGTCAGTTGTTTTTTTTTGCCCCTTGCAAGGTGGAGAGATTGCTTGAACAAGCTATCCCTTCCTGAGCCGCTTTTCTCCACAGCACAGCACATCCCTAAAAAGTGCTAGCCGCAAGTTAACAAGCTCAGCTCTGTGACCTTAATTAGTTGATTAGAACCCTCTAGAGCTGAGCTTGTTATCTTGCTTGTTAACTTAATCTCCACCTTGCAAGGGGCAAAAAAAAAAAAGGGTCAGACACAGGACACTGTATGAAAGAACTTTATCTGAATAAGATGGCAGCAACCAGAGATCTTTGGTCTCTCTCTCTGTGTCTTGTGGTTCACTTAGTGACATGTCTCTTAGCAACCATTTTGCTGGAACCAATTGCAGTCACTAAATGAGGACTACCTATATACTGTTGGTTGGTTTCCACAGACAGTATTTAATTGCAATCCAATATACTAATTTTATGATAAGCAAGAAGCAGTCCACATACTTGGAGCTTTGACATTTCCAAGCAAAAGCTTCAATTTTCAAGAAGAAAGTTGCTACCATTTTTAAAGCAGGTTGCCTTTTCAACTGCATGGCTCAGTCTTCTAATTCTAGAAACTGTATTTTTGGTCTTTTAACTGTTGATAGAAATAACTGATCTCACTTTTTTGCAACTTATACCCAAGCCATTTTTCATATATAGAAGAGGGACCTTCTGGAATGTTAAAAGCACTCCTCTCAAAAATTACAGTTTCCATCTTAACTGGAATGCAAAAAGACCAGTACATAATAAATACTGCTGAAAGAAAAGCAAAGTCACACACTCAGTATCTTTACTTCTAAATATGTAATCTGTAAGACAAATCACTAAAAAACTCATGTTGTAAATGCAGACAAAAGTGATTTACAGGCCTGGAAAGACTGGTGACAGAAAAAAGTGCAAGACGGAAATTGCCCCTTGAAAATCTAATAAAAAGGGTAATTTTGTCATGTATTAAGTTATATTTAATTCAGAACTGGGATCAAACATATTGTAACAATAATGTTATTATATATAAGCTTCAGTACCTTCCATATAACTGTATGCCATGTTGAATGTTGAAGTAAAGTTCCATGAGCACCAATTGTAGAGAATAAAGTCTGCCCAGCACTCTTTCTAACTGCAGGGCGTGGATCTACACAGAGTTCACCGAGCTTGGCATACAGACACAGCCAGAGGCAATCGAATGGGGGTGCCGGATGGAATGGACGGTTCAATGTTACCCCCTTTTCTTCTGCTTGCTTCTGTAACACTGATTCTTCCTTGTTTAACTCCTTTTCAATAATTTCACCTCTTTGGAAGAAATAGTCTGAAATATTCCACTACAAAACAAAAAATGCTTCTTTGTAAATGATTTCTGAACACAAAGAAGTGTGGCAATCCTGCATTGGAAATGTAAAAAAAAAAACAATGAAAATGCACAATATATATTTTATAAGTTATAAACTAATTGTTCTGAAAATTTAGCTTTGCTTTAGCTTGGTATTACTTTTAGGCACTTGTTATGATAGACTGATGCATGTAGGCATTCTGAGGAACTGTTGTTAGATAACTTCCCTCATTAATACTTGATTGTTAGTTTGAATACTTAAAAACATTGTAGAACACTTTGGTATTTCCTTTTTTAATAAAAACCACTAAGATGAAAAAGTAAGTCTTTTAGCCATATTTCCCATAGAAATGGAGCACATTCAGATTTAGAAGTGAACTATTTTCTTTAAAAAGCAATAATTAAGGCACTTACATACATACTTTAAATGGACTAGCTACAATTTCAATCAAGTTGCTGATGTTACACAATAAGTCATACTTTGTATAATAAAAATGCTTAAAATACGTAGTGGCAATTGTGGCTGCTGTTTTGTACAAAACATCATATTTTACACATGATAATAGTAAACATAATACCTTTAACCTTATCTTTTGGTTAATGAGTTTTATTTCAATAGATATAGGTATGCCTACTTGGGTGCCCTATTATATTAAGTGGTATAACCTGGAGAAAGTAAATCTTGCTTAAAACAATAATCCCTAATATTAAGCTCATGGCTACTATGAGAGTATATTATATCATTGTAGCACTAACAATGGATATGTTATTGAATTTCAAATTATCTCTCTATTATTTGATCTAAAAATGTGGTCTCTATCTCTGTTGCTAGGTTCTGTACTCTCACCATATTAATATGCCAGTAATTGTTTAAAGAATGGTAGCTGTACTATTATATTCTTTTAACCTTGTGCTGTGCAATGTTGTAACTTTTAGATTGGCTGACTGCTGACCATAGCAATAACATTTATTTACAGAATGCTTTTCATAATCCCATATTTTTTAAGAAGCAATCTCTAACATACTTTAATGGGGCTTATTTAGGAGAAAGTGAGCACAGAATGTCAATTTAAACCTTCACATGCAAACCTTCATCTTTAGGGAGTAAAAATAACAGAATAAATTAAAGACTCACCAAAAGACCAATTGATGTTAAGCTGATGTTTAGTTCTTGGTTGTGAAGCCCAAAACTTCCAGCGACATCTACCACAATCTGTAGGCAAGTACATGGCATTGTTGGCAAAAAGTCAGTCACAACCAACTGGAGACACTGGAATGCAGTCCGTATTAGAGACTCTCTATTAACAAAATCAATAATTATTTCTAAATAGGAATTATGATAATATAAAACACAGCTTTATGTGTCTACATAGCTATATGTCTGGCAACTTGCATATTTATAAAAAAGTTATATGGAAAAACTAGCAGATACATATAATTTGGGGCTGCAAATGAATGGCTCTTACATGAAAATATTTTCATGTTCTTTGAATGTGAAATGCCCATGATGCAGCTCCTTTTACAGATCAGGCATATAATTCATTTTACACTTTGAACTATGAACTATCTCAAATTTTATTTAATAATTCAGCACATTTTTTAAAAACTAGCACAAACATGTTTATTTCAAAGTTATCAAAACATGGAAAAGGGAGACATCTATGACATTATGATGTAAGAATCTTAAGAAAACTGAAGCCCTGAATGGCATGGGCAAGGTTATTTGTGGGACTGCCTCTTCCTAATTACCAGAATAGGGGTGAGGTTGGAGCCTGGGAATTGTATTTGTGAGTGTATTGGAGAGTGTTGGTTGGGGCACCAGGTTGGTTTTTATTATTGTGGATAGCCACCCAGAAGTGTGGCAGATAAGATAGGCAGCCATATAAGTATTTTAAATAAATACATAAATGCATAAATAAATAAAATGAACTTACCCTTGATCACTTCTAATTGCTCCCATTACTCCAAGTACCAAAGGCCATCCAGGCCCTAGACTGTCCCCTTGACTTTGCAAAATCTGTAAAACACATTCCAACTGCTTGAGCCTAATATCAGGGTGACTGATATTTGACAGCTCTTTCAGTGGGTTTAGTAACAGCAGCTGAAGCCTCTGGAAGAAAAGAAATGCAAATATTATTCTTAGAAATAAAGGAAGTAACTGGAAATTATAAAAAGATAGTTACTATAATCAATTGCATACATCTTCTGTTACTTACTAACATAACATTAGAAACAACATAAAATGCTTGAGTTCCTGTCTCATGAGTGATCAACACCTAATTCTCCACCATCATAATTTTGTGATTAAGCCTCCTGCCAGTAGTGCCACACTTGGAAACATTCGCATAAATATACAAATGCAAACACACCACTTTTATTTCTAAGTGTACAGGCAAGATGCTATTTGGGTTTCATAGGCCTCTGGAATTGAAAATGGAATAAACAGATAAGTGGGGAAAAGCTACTTACCATAGATAATGACTAGACTGATCTACGCCCAATCTTATTGACTATCCTGTAACTGTCAATTTATATTCAAGGAAGACTTGATCATATATGAATAGCAATGGGTTGACTTCATGCCACTAAATTATGGAGACTATAACTTACAATTTATTGCTAAGAAATTTTAACCCCCCCCCCCATATAATATGAACAAGTAGGCCACATCTTTTAACCTATCTGGTAGCATTATAATAATCCAGCAAACACAAACATTGAATTTGGGGCCATGATAATATATTGTATATGCCATAACTTGCTTACAATGCACTTTTATCCAATTTGGGCTGCAATCCTATGTCAACTAAATAGAAAAGACATTTATAGGGCCTATTTCTCAGTGCACCATTATTCAGTCCAATAAGCAGATGGTTTCCTAGGAAACCCATTGATTAGCAGAACAATATTATCAAATAATATGGCATTGAAATTTTAGCTCTACTGCTACTTACTGTATAACTAAATATGAACACAATTTTGAAAAATAAAAATAACTTCTGCTTCTTACTCAACATCATTATCAATTATGCTACTGATTACTTTCTAGCATGCTGATTTACCTGGTTCTGAGAGAGTGAAGGGTCGTGATTAAATGTCAGCCCCGCTTTGATGAGAGAAGTTAAAGCTTCCGCTCCCCATTCCCTCATCCGTGAGTTTGGATGTTGGCAGACCTACAGTCAGAATGCACATAAATATTCAGCATTGTAAATGGGCATTTGGTCTATAAAATCATAGAAAGAATACTAATAACTATACTGATTAATTATAAGCCAATCTGTTACCTATATGTAAGCACAGCAGTTGTTGCATTACTAGCAAGCAAAATGCTTTGCATTATAGATTTTCAAAAACTAAATTAAATAAGAACATCAAGTAAAGGGCATTTTTATCAGCATTTTTATCATTTATTTATAAAGGTAATAATACTTTCATGTATTTCATATTTTAGTATATTCTCTACCCAATTCTGATGACTCACATGGCTGCAGATTTATTTATTGTGTAAGTTTACCCTACCTTATAAAATGCTCATTCTGCATATATTAAAATTCATCTCTTTGAAATTTCAGTTTGGTTTTATCTATTATTTTCCAACATCAAAATGTATAATTCTACATTACAAAAAGATCAGATAGTAAATAAGTAAAACATACTTGCAAGGCATGCTTACCTTCTGAATTAAAAAAAAAAAGGAAGCAGTAAAAGGGAAATAAATGAAAGATGTGAAAACTAAGGCAATTCATCAATAAATATTAACGTAACAAAACTGAGCTTTATATCATTCTAGATATGATGCATAATGTTTCCATAAATGACTGTAATGTAATGACTGAAGTTATCAGCCTAGGCTGGAAAGACCTGCATTGAAATATTAGCTCAGCCATGACGCAATGAACTGTCATAGCTGCCAAGGCTAACCTATTTCCCAGGTTTGTTCTAAAAATGAAATTGAAGAAGATAATAAAATAGACAGCATATAAATACTAAATAACAATAAATAATATTAGTGTAACTTTGTAGTTTAAGATATTGAACTGACCTATTTTTCCTACTAAATACTACCACTCCCCACTTCCTGAGCTTGCCAGCCTGGAAGTAAATCATTTTGATGATATATCAATTGGAAAAAAAAATGTAATTCTTTTATTAATTTTCTGTGAAGAGAAAAATGCATAGTAGAAATGAAAACATGCTACAATGGGGTGGGGAACCTCTGCATATTCTAATGTTACAAATCTATTACTGCTATTATTTTTCATAATTGACAATGTTGGCTAGAATGAAATTGAGCAACATTGGAGGGCTACCTGGGTTCCCACCTCTGCTAAACAGAATCACCATGTTTCTGATCAACGTGAATTTGTAGATTTTCAAGCATTAGTATCTAATATCTAACATCCTACGTTCAGCACCCCAAATTGTGGTAATATCTCCAGCTATAGAACTTTTGGAATAACAAAGGAAATGTTATGAATAAACAAGTCAGCAAGAGATTTCTACTAAATTTAGAATTGAAATCTCCAGAAATACTTTATTTACAATCAGGACTTGAAGCTTTGTGAATTTTCACATACCACTTTTCCTTTGTGAACTCAACTAACACATTTTATAGAATAACTCCTTCCATTTTAGGAAGTAGAAGCCAAGAAGTTTTTAAATGACAGGGACAGGGATAATCAGGTTTGATCTTTTTCTTATGTTGATACTTTCCAATACACACAGGTACAGAATTCACACAGTACACATTAAGCAGGGTGTTAATAGCCTAAATGGTCCTTCTAATTTTGTGACTCTATGGTTAGTAAGGAACAAAACAGTATACAAGCAGAAAAGCAACTAATATTAAACAACATAATGTAACTTGCTTTCTAGATATTCTTATGCCTTCAAGGGTTAGAGAGAGAAAAATAGCAAGATTTTTCAAACATAAACATTGATAGAAGATTTATAAAATGATTTGTTACCTCTAAAAGATGACCAGTCAGTGGTCTCCACAGAATTTCAATCCTATGCATGTTAACCAGTCCTGTTTCTAACAATTTAGCAACAGCAAACAATGATGGTTCCTAAACACAAATGGTATTTAAAATGAAGTGATTTCACTCACCAACTCATGCATTAAGATACCTTACTTTAGAATAGTGACGTAAAATGTTCAGTTTGAGGATTGTTGTCATAGCAGCTTAATCTTTACTTGTGGATTACAATCCTTTACACAATATGATAAAATTCATATGTCAATTTTCCATATGAAGATTGAGTATGTATTTGGTAGAATACAGAGGTTGGGTCTGTTTCACACATACTTTTAAAATGCCCACTGCACATACACTGGTGATCAGAGCTAATATGCTTCCTCTTTAGTCTGATAAACTCCACTCATGATGAGATTGAGGTATTCTTATTAAATGACTAATACTCATATAATTTGAAGGCAGTATATAAGAACCATATGGGAGGTTTACAAGAGTTATTATATAAATTACTGATATATTTATATAAAATTATAAAGTATACAATTTAATGCTTATAATTTATTTATATAATTTATATATAAACTTAACTGAATTAATCTGGTTGATTTATATAATAGAATTAAATATATCATACCTTATTATTTCCATAGGCCATATCCATGGCTTCCAGAGACAACGAACAAAGTGCGTTTATTAAATGATGTAATGAAACATCATCCAGATACCTGTGAGGAAGGTGGGGGGAGAGAGAAATCAACCATTAAAACTATTTCAACGATGAATAAGAAAAAAAAAATCCCAAAGTCGGACTGCTTGCAACAATGAAAAGTGGCTAAAATTATAATAGAAAAGAGATACGATAGGCAGATAGAGAGAAAGAGCTATAGAGATATATATTTAAAAATCAGGTTTGCAAAGTAATTTTCTTACTGTGAACTTTCAAACAGTCTGGAAAGAATGTTGGAGATAACTGGCAGATCAGTCATAACAGCTGTAGTTAGAACCTAAAAGAAATAATTGCAAAGTTTAGTAAATGTATAACAAAAATATATGGTATGATCACTGTACTATTCAATAAATATATGTATATATGTATATATCTATCTTACTGTGCTAGGTCCTTCTACAGCTCTTCCAGGCTTTAAAGCACCTCCAATGCCTGGTTTCAAACCAAGAATCCATACAAGATGCTAAAATGCAAAGAAACATTTTAAAATTTGAAATATCTTTCTAAAATATTTACTTTAAAAATGTAAATATGTTCTTCTGTGACAAAGTGCCAGAAATTCATATCTCAGTTTAAAAGCTTAGGTAAAAATAGCAAAAGATCATTCTAGCCCTGTATAACCATTCAGGGTTATAGAAAGTTGTAGAAAGGTGATTAGAACATTTGGCTACATGCATGGTGGGGTGACCAAGTATGGGTATCCAAAGCTAGGGTAACTGCCATACTTCTAACAATAAAAGTCTGACAAATTGAGTAGAGTTGATTTTTATCATAGGAAAAATTTTGTTGCTCAATCACTGAAAGCGATACATCTATTTTTATGAGAAGTTTAAAGAAAGTATAAGTCAAAGCAAAAATCACTTAAAATTCACCTGGAGTGTAGCTAAGACAAGTTGCCATGATGTACCAAGGACAGCTCCATGACAATGCGCCAAGCTAAGTAATGTCCTCATGCACTGTATATTCTTAGATGTAAGCTAAAAGAACATTTTTAAACAGTTAGCATTTTTATAGTTATAAACTGTTTCAATAATATTAATGTAATCACTCAAAAAAATCAGCAATTTATTCTTACATTTTTCTTTAAGTTAAGCTTGTGTGTATAGTAAGTGATATTTTATACTGGATTTCAGTGACAACATCTGACATAATCCTTAAATCAATATTTATTTATTTTTATTTATTTTTCAAATTTCTATCACCGCCCAGCTCTCCCGAAAAGGGGACTCTGGGCGGAGTATGGCAGAGGGAAGTCTGTTGAAGAGAAGCATGAAAAAATCTATCTATCTATCTATCTATCTATCTACCTACCTACCTACCTACCTACCTACCTACCTTTAATGAACAGTAGATTTCCTATACCCTCAAAATTTATTGATAAGGCACAAAATACATAAAATTTAAAATCTGTTACCCTTTTTTGTTAAAAAAAATAGCACCTCTACTTTGAAATATAAGCAAAGCAATGTATTAACATAGCTTTATTGACATAAAAGATGGTAAGCATCTGGTTCTGAACAAATATTGAGTCACTGAATTTACACAGAAAAAGTATAATCTACACTGCACTTCTCTTTAGGGTCAGATATAATTGCAGCATAAGACTTATCTTTGGAAACACTTTATCTTTGAAAGAGCTTTTCAACTGATTAATATATTTGTAAGAATACTTGAGTGTTCTTTCTGAATCAAATCAGAAACAAATCCCTTCCTTATTCTATGTGATACAGTGGCTGACCACATGCTCTGAGAAGCCTACTGACAGAACGTGAGTTTGAAACATTTCCCACTAGTGTTCTCCTGCAATTAGTATTTGAAACATATTATATAGAACCTTAAATAAAAATATTTTAATTTCAGTGGCATCAGTCCTTCCAATTTATATTTATAACTGATAAATCAGTAGCCATACAATTGAAAACTAGCAGCAAAACTCATTGTGCATTGATTAAAAAGGTTCATTAATATTATCCCTTTAATAGTTTTTTAAAAATCAAAGATTTAGAAATAAATAATCAAACCCTTTCTCAATTTACTGCAAGGTGAAATGATATAAATTTTTATGTTTTGAGGGTCTCACTAGGTCAGAAATTCAGACCATAAAGTCGCAACTGCCATTGAGAATGAGATGACAGAAAGTGAAACATGAAAAGATATAGCTCATGCAACACAGAAACAAAGCATGTTACCCAAAGTGGAAGCCATCAAGATAGAATAATAAACTACTTCATCAGTTAAAAGTACTATAATAGAAAAATAAAAGAAAAAGGAAGCTCAAGATCTGGAGCAGCTGATAGGATACCAATATAAAGGGAGCAGAAATAGCAATCTAGGCCACAAGGAATGGGCACCTTAAAGCTATTATAAAGCTTTTATAAAGAATCCCTCTGCCAAGATAAGATTCTGCCCAAAAACAAGAAAAAGCAAAAAGTAAAAAGGCAGTTATGTATCCTCAAGGATTTCTTAAAAGTATATTAAGAAACAGCGTAATTTTTTTCATAGAAAAGAATGAGAAATACTATGCACTTAATTTCAATTACCTACAAGGCTGCTGACCAAATATTAGACAAATAAGAATAGTTATCTGTTTAAAGGACTTCCTGCTTTTAGTCTCCAGGCAGGGATGAGCCAAATCAATAACCTACTGTGTTAATGAAGCACAAAGACCCGCACAGTGGCTCCCTAGTCCTCATCCAAAATGGGGGCTGGCAGGATACCTGAGTATGCAGGTGAGTAGGTGGGTTCCCCCTTCTCTGCATGCAGGAAACAGGAAGGAAAGGAAGGGAGAAGAGCTGGTGCAAATTTTGCTTCTGTTGGGTGGCTGTTCCTCTTAGCAGATTGGCGAAAAATGAAAACTGAGGGGGAAATATGGATGAGGAAGCTTGCAGAAAAATGGTACAGAGGAAGAGCAGCTGACAGACACAAAGGAAGCCTAAATTCACAAGCCATGCTTATAATCTAGTTTTAAATCATTCCAAAATTAGATTACATTCTACAATAGCCATGCAACTGAAGCTAGGATGGTGCCATGAAGACAGAAGAAAGCTCAGGGAGAGCTTAACCCGCAGCTCCAAAGCTGCTCTCCTTTACTTTCTCCTACACAGGTAAGTAGGCATTGTTCAAGGAAAAGCTGTAAATGATGCATCTGAAAATGACTGCAGCTTACTTTGGCAGTGAACACACCTTTTTTTTATAACTAGAAGATCATATGAAAATTGGGTTCACATAATGTATTAAACCACACTTTTATTAACCACAATTATTGAATAAACCATAATTGTCTCACTTCATTTACCATAGTTGCAATTAAACAATTTTATGGGTTAGTATCATGAATGAATCTAGATAAAATATGCTATGTAACTTTAGACAGGAGAGGTGTTAGGTGTTAAAATGTGATCTACATTAGCAATTAAAATGTGATCAATCTGTGCTGTTTCTCAGTGAGCAAATCACTTAGAAAATAATGGTAATTAATATCACCTCCTTCCCTTGATCTCATGGGCTTTTCATGTAATTTAATTTGTGCTTTTCTATTCTATTCTTTTCATCATGCTATAGTAGATGTCCCATACTTTTTAAAGGGGTAATATTTGTTCTGACAAACTATGATATCAGGCTAATGAAAAAAAAAAGCAAATTTAACAATCCAGAGTACAGATTTTTCAAGTATTATGCCACTCTGCATATCTGTCTGTCTGTCTATCTACCAACCTATCTACACACTTCTGGATATAATTACATTTTGTACCCCCCCGCCAAAAAAAAGACTAAATAAACCACTAGCAACTAGCTTTAACAAGAAATAAGGAAGCTTTCTAGTTAATGAAAACATACATGGGTTTACTGAGTTTGGCATGGCTTGATTATGAGGGGAAAAATGAGAAAAAAGATATAGGAAATGAAACAGAAAAGGGATATTTACAAATTATATTTTACCATTACTGTTCCCTGTGGCTGAAGAGCCAGTGGTTGTCCCACTGCTACAACTTGCTGATGAGATTCACTAGATGGACTGATCATCTGAACATTTTGACCCTGGATGGAATATGCTACAAAGCAAAATAGTCTTTAGATATGAACTTTCATATTATATTTTTAATTCAAATATACCCATATACATACATACAAATATTTATTAAACCTATAACTAATACTTAAAATAAAAGAATTTTTAAAGTATCAGTTTGTTGCTGATATGAACATTTTAATATATCCTTCACATTTAAAATTATGTTCTGCAACCAAACTAGCAATGCAAGCCTTCACAGGCACATGCAAGTTTGTAATTTCTGTGGACTATTAATAATTTTCAACCAATGAAGAAAAGACTGGTGGTCTTTCTGAATCTAGCCATATATGACTTTTTATATTAGACTATCATTCACTTCTTACACTTCCACAGATCCGTATGCTATTCTGGTAAGCACTTGTGGTCTAATATATATTAAGAAAAGCATGTTCTTCCAAAGTTGCAGTGAGTATATTTGCATTCAGAGGATGTAAAATAAGACTAAACAACATCCTTACATTTACTGAAAAGAGCAGCAGTAGTAGTATTCAGTACTGTCAGGGCATAGTGAGGAGGCAAAGAACCTTTGCAAATAGCAGTAATAAAGGCATCTCTTGATGTTACAAGATTTAATTTTCCACACAATGCAGCCATAGTCAACTCTGCTTTTAGAATATTTTCTGTGGCAGCTTCATCAGTGCTGAAATAGTACAAAGATATAATTAGCATAATCCATATATATTAAAAGTATTTTTTTATTAAAAAGTACTTAAGAAAGCATAAATATCCGTATTATTCCACTGGAAATAAAATCCATAGGAGGAAAATATTTATATTAAAATTAACCAAGGTGTCATAAGACATGGCAGATAATTACTAGGATAATTCATAAGACACAAAACAATTTAAAAAATGCCTTTTAATAATATGAGGTTATTAATATCCTTCAAACGAACATACTTTGAAGATGTACATTTTGTGGAATCATTCTGGAAAATCATTTTGCATATTGTGTTACAATAAATAAAATACAATAAAGTATTATGTTACACTAAAGTAACACAATCCTTACATTAGCCTTTTCCAATCTTGGTGCTCTCCAGATGGGAAGATCAACCTCCCAGAATTCTCAGAAGTAGCAATTCTAGCTAGGGAAATCTGGGAGTTGAGGGAACTCAGTGCATCTGGAGGTCTCTGCCTTATGCTACAATTTATGTATTTCAAACAATTGTTACAGAATCATCCATTTGGTATCAGAAATGACAAATCTCATGTGACCATATTTATGGACACAGTATTTTAATGTTCAATAGACACAGCAAGAGTTTTCTCTACAAGAATAGAGAAGCTTGTATTAGTCTTGCTATTAATCAGTTAAACTGCAGCAATATCCAATCGTTTACAGCTTTTTGGCCATAAACAAACATACTTTCTCCATAACTTTATCTTTTTAGCCCTTGAGAAATGAGCTACGTAGCTGACATGCAATTTGTTATACAGACCCTTAGCTTGCCTGTATGAAATGAAAACAGTTTTCAAAAATGAAACTATTTTAAAAAGATTCAATACCTAGCATCCAGAAGTAAAGACAGTGCAGCAAGAAGACCGCACCAGCATGCATTCACCATTTCTTCCCAAACAACTCTGTGATCTTAAAGAAAACAAATTTACAACACTATTGAATAATATTTAGCAATTCAGTTATAGAACTGAACATGTCTTGGTGATTTTTGTTTTCATTTGATATACAGGTGATCCTTGTTTAATAACCACTCGTTCAGTGACGGCTCAAACGTACGATGGCACTGAATGAGTGGTAGTTTTGACTGGTCCTTGGAGTTCCAGCTGTCGCAGCATCCCTGCAGTCATGTGATTGCAATTTCTGACGTTCCCTGCCAGCTTCCCACAAGCAAAGTCAAATGGGGAAGCTGGCAGGAAGTCACATGTCTCATAAGGTCCTCGCTTAACGACCCACATGGGCCTCGCTTAATGATGGCAACTGGGACTGCTGGAACTGCTGTCACTAAGCGACGCGGTCACATGACATCACACTTTACAACTATGTTGCTTTCCAATGGCAACTCTGGTCCCAATTGCCATCGTAAACAAAGGACTATCTGTATTTTATTCATATAGTACAGCATAAGAGAATTTGTTGAAATAAAAATATTCACAGGCAATTCCACAATAAATTTTCAGTTTTTGTATTTTCAATCTGCAGTCAACTGCTTTATGGTAATACACTTCACCTATTGTCAGCCTTGTGAGGTAGTCTGGGCAAGAAACACACCCAGAAATACTACTCTAACTTTGTTGTAGGGTTACAGTAACAGAATCTTGCAAGTCTGAAAGTACATCTCCCTCCCCTCGCCTTTACAGTTCAAGAAACTAGGGAGAGTCCCTTCAGAGATGTTTGCCATGCCCCCATTGCTTCTGCAGGTAAAGCTGCCTCTTATCTGACCGTTGTCTAGTCTGCGTCTCTTCCTCCTGTCTCCCAAGGTCAGTCCCACATTCCATTACATCTATAATTTGAACTTGCAATAAATAGTCTAAAATGTTGTCTTTAAATATGGCTACCAGAAGTTTGATACAGAAGGGGATTTTTCCAGTAAAATAATACAAACCAGATGATGGACCAAACTTTTTAGAAAATCTTTCAAGTTTATACACACACATGCACACATAAAGGATCAAATATTTTATCAGATAAACTGATAAGAAAGCAAGCAACCTCAAGGAATGAAGGCAGCCAGCCAAAATTAATTTTCTAGCTGTAGGGAGACAATAAAAACTGGGATGAATAAAAAGCAGAGCTTATCCAGAAGCAACCCCTCCTATCAGCTCCTTAATGCCTTCTTCCTGTTATTAACCCAGTTTCAGATATCATCATATACCTGTATCTTTGGCAGTCTGATCAGATGCTGAATGAAAATACTGGTGGTCCAAAGACTGTGTCGGTGAAGACTGTGCATCAATTGTTGGTACTTGACTGTCTATTTCAATGTGTCCTAATTCTTCTTCAATCATATTAGTTATGCCACGGACAAGATCCAGCAAACAATGAAATGCTACTGACATGGCATAGCCTTCAGGAATTGTAGGTGGCTCAACTTTATCCAACATTTCCAGACTACGATATGAAGAAAAACCCACCCAAAATCAATTATATGGAATGGCTGATTTATGAAAAGAATTACTTTACTGCAAAAGACCAGAATACAAGTCAATACTCAAAACAGAACTAAAACATTTAACCTGGGTAAATAAGAGAGCTGAAAATAAAACTGGTTAAAATGTTATTTTTCAAATTGGATGATTTAGGGAAATGGAAATTCTCTGGACTGATTATACCAAGTAAGCCAAGATCAATATTTAATGCTCTGAACATCTCTGTCTCAAAATAGTTAGCCCCTGAAGCTTTCAACTACTACTCTGACGCAAAGGCCTGATGCCATAAGAATAGCTTGTGTTATTTATTGCATTTTTGTTCTGGTCTTTCAAAAGATGTGCTCATAGGGCACATAGAATAAAATCTACAATTTCAAGATATAACAAAATGAGATAACCTAAAAATAAAGGGCAAATAAAGACAAAGAAATAACAAAAATGTAACTAATTAAAATACCAAGCAACAACAAATCAAGTCTATAGGCCAAATTTTTTTTTACGTGGATGCGTAAAGCTATCAAAGAGTTCCATGGTTTTGCTCAGGCATGGAAAACATCCTTTCTGAATTTTATTTTGTTGGCCCTGCTGTAATATGATGCTAACTATCTGAAAACATCCCATCTATGTGATTTTATGAAGACGTAACAGTGATGGAAAAGAAATATTTATCTGCTGCCATCACTGTGGTGGAACAGATCCCAAAATAGTCTTTAGAACAAATTCAGTTACAGTTCTTCTGCATTCCCTTTCACTACTATTCTACTCCTTATATTTATCAACCCAAATGCCATCTAAAACCAGGGAGCTTATTAGTTTGCCCAAAAGTGGAAAAGGGTGCTCAGTATTAAACAACCAGGATATTTCTCCTTTCTGGATATTGACAGCATTTCAATCAATCTAAACCTTATGTATGTTTATTTAGAAGTTAACTTTATTTCATTCAGTAATATTTTTATTAATCATCTGAACCAAGGCAAATAAGAAGTTCCACTAATTAATTCAAACATTTGATTTTCTATTCTAAAAATACAATATATTTAGCACTGCAACATGCATTTGCATCAAAAGTTCCTTGAGATAATTAGAGTCTGAAATATACCCAGTTTGTTTTTATTGCTAATCGCCATATTTAGAAAATTACATTTTCATTACAAAGAGAACCAGTCTGGTGTAGTAGTTAAGGTGCTGGACTAGGAGCAGGGAGACCCGGGTTCTAGTCCTCTTTTAGAGACAGAAGCCAGTTGGCTTACTTTGGGCCAGTAAGTTGCTCTCAGTCCTAATCAGCAACAAGCTAGTTGAGAAGCCCAAGCTGTCATCATGTCATGTACTGGTAGCTTCACTGTAAGAACTAGGAGGCCACAATACAAAAACAAGCCAACCCTGCAAGAAAAACTCTCTGATGAAGAACTACAATACTTTCATTACAAAACTTGGGATGGAACAGATGAGCAGTCAAACCTAATAAGAACTCTTTCCAATCCATCAGGAAAAGAATCAGCTCCAAGATCCAGTGGCAAAGCAAAAAAGCTTTCAAGTAGTCAGCCATATTGTACATTGCCATAATTTATTTATTCATTCATTTATTTGGCAAATTTATATAGCTGTCCATCTGACAAAAGGGGACTCTGGGCAGCTTACAAGCAAAATAGCAATTAAAACCACATCACAATATAAAAAAAATCAGACATAAATAACTACAAAAATAAAACATAAAAACATAAAGGAATAAAACATAAAAGAACCCCAAGATAGAGGGAGGACAACCATCATTCAGCCTCATGCAACCATTCAGGCTTGCCATGGAGTCCCCAGGGTTGATGGGAGAACGTTTTCAAGGCTTTCTGGAAGGCTAACAGGGATGGGGCTAACCTCACCTCAGGGGGAATGATGTTCCAGAAAGCGGGGGCTACAGCATTTTCTACTGCTTTAGAAATTTTCCAAATCATTCCAGCTGGTGTCTCCTTACAATGTACCACCTTAATATAAGATTTTTTTAAAAAATTAAGACTTTTCAAAAAAATAAATGGAGTTAGAACAACATCACTACTAATTTTCTATTACCCTGAATAGCAGAATATGTATGTGTTGAGGGAATGGAGGATATTTCGCTATCTGCAGTTTTGAGAGGATGAATAGAACAAAAGTTTATAAAAACAGAGGAATAAATTACTTCACTTACTAGGTAGCTTTAGCACTACCCTGTGCTGATATATTGAGGATTGGTATCCAAGTACCTCTATATTCAAAAGCAGGTAATACAGTCACACCTCCACCAATACCTAACATTCCAGGATTGGACTGTGCTGAGGTTGTACCACCAGGAACACTGCCTCCTATGCAAACAATTAAGAATAAATGTCATACATTGCTCTGTGCAGCAAAACAAAAGACTGAGAAATTTTAAGTACTAACAATATAATCTTCACTTTCCATAGTCTTGCAGTATGTAAATAATTCTGAAATGACCCAGAACTGAATTACCTAACAATATGTTTTAACAGTGAAAAGTTTAATTTCTTGACATAAGCTTTCAGAGTTCTTTCATAGTTATAAAAGGATAGAGCATATTCTAAAGATCATAGACTTCCCTCTTATCAAATATGAATTTCTCAGTGCAAAAAAAGCAAATACTCATATAAATAAAAAGTTGTTATAACAGAGGTGTTCTAAAATATTAATATAAATAAATATGTATTGAAATAGGACTGGTTCTCAAGGAAGAATTATTTGCAAACAATTCAAAACAATAATAAACATACAATTTACCTGTTTGGTTTATTGTAGCTGAGGCACTTCCTGTGTTTGGTACAAGAAACAGTGATTGAATAAATGATCCCAGAGCATTCACAATGTCACGGAATACTTTGGTAGAATGCTGCTTCATATCATAAGATTGGCAAAAGGACCTGGTAAAAGTACCATGAATAAAACCATTATTACTTTTATTTTCAAACATTTACTGCATAAACAAATATTTTGTGACCCTATATTTTAAAATAATTGTCCTTAAGTTGATTGAAATTAGGAAAAGATCTCATGTTTTATCGTACAGCTTTTAATTTCAAGAATTCAGAACCGATTTTAAAATCAGGGCATCATAATACTTCATGGATCACTTAACAAGAATTCTAGAACATCTCCAAATATTTAAGTATCTTATTAAAATTTTCACTTAATATGGTACATCAATTCTGGAATAGCCACTACCTTAGGAGTTGTGGTTGCACACAAAGTCTGTGTATGGATTCTACTGCAACAGCTCTTAACCACTGAGGTTTATCTGCATCCAGAAACTTTACGAGTAATGACAGAAAGATCTCACATTCAGTTACCTAGACAAAAAACACTGTCTTAAATAAGAGACAAATATTTATAATTTACACTAATGTGTGTACACACACAGAAACACATACACACAAATAATTAAAGCAATAGGTCATTGTTATTTACATGTGATTAGATTTAGCTACAACCTCAGTTTTAATGAGAATGATTAAGAAGTCTCGTTTCCAAACAGAGAATAATTGAGTACAATTTTTTAAGGCCATACAGTTTTATTCTATTTTGCACAAACAACAGCCTACAACAAAACCCTCTGGAATTTACTTCTGAACAGATTTGCATAGAATTGTACTGAAAATGACCCAGAGTGACTGCCAGTATACAGAACGTAATTAGCACAAATATCACATTTTAGTGCACAAGATATTTAAGGTATATCATTTGAAAAATAATGATATTAAAACTGCATTCTTACCAACAAAGTATAGAACTGTTTGATTAATACAGAAACAACTCTCAAAAGGCGCATGCAAATAGGAAAATAAGGCTTTTCCACTGGTGCAGGTGAAGATGAAGTACTGGAACCTTGTCTGAATTTGATATTTGGTGAGAAGAGCTTAATCACCAATGGGCAAACCCTTTCTTTAAGGAGAAAACTAAATTCTTGATGCTGAAAATAAAAAGAGCATTAAAAAGCTACATTAACAGGAAAAAGAAAACAGTAACCTTTAGGAACATTATGTTTATATTAATATTCTGAAATATCCACACACACATATGCTCCAATATTTTTTCAACCTTCAGTGGAGTAGGTATAGCTAAAACACATGTGTTGTTATCTAAAAAACTCTGAATTGATAAAAATGTTATGGGGTAAATGGAAAAAAACCAAAATCAAATGGTATTAAGTTATGAGTGCTTAATTTTGTTTGATCCTAATAGGTTATCTAGACATGATTAAGACTGCCAACATTTGAATTTTAACAGATACTTTCACACAGCTTAATAAAATTCCCTAGCCCACTCCTATTTCTAAGCAGAAATATAGGTTGTTAAACTTACATGTCAGAAATCCTACCAGATTCTTTCTACGATTAATAAATAGAAAAGTCACCTGTAAAAATACTTGTGGGAAATCATTGAGGACTGATTCAAGTAGCTCCAAACCAAATGTTCGAGTCATTTCTGTCATTCCTACAAGCCAGTAAGGGGCGTCAGCATTAACCAGTTGACAAAGATCCTAAAAACAAATAATTATCCTGTATTTTTGTTATTGCAATCAGCCTGGAAAAACTATAAAGTTAAAGAGAAAAGAATGACTAAACAAATTTACTTAGTGATTATTTCAGACTTCCAGTGGGGACATGGCGGACTGAACAGCTGTGCCCGCGGGCTCTGCGGGCAGAACTGGCATTGTGGCAGTTTTTTCAGGCTCAGGCTGGTTTCTCCTGCAATCCAGGAGCATTCGTCCAGATCGAGGAAAACACTTGGAATCGACTCATTTATCTGCCAGATGGTGAATTGCAGCCAGGAGATTGTAAACAGCGTTCGTGATCAACAGGTAAGAGTTCATCGGGAGGCTGGGATGTCACCATTTCCAAGCCATGCTGCAGCCTTAAAGGGACATTAAGTCCAGCCACCCCATTTCTAAAGCACCCATTTTTTATATTTTTTAAAAGTATTTGTACCCTAAGAGAGGCTTTCTACATTAAGGAGAAACAAACTCTCTTGGTGCTCATCATTACTTTTGTGGCTATTTTAAAAAAAAATTCTTTTTAAACTTTGGATTTTGCTTTCCATCCAATACTAAGGAAAGTTGAGAGTATATTATTTTATTTATTCATTCATTCATTCATTCAATTTCTATATTATCATCTCCCTGTCACTATTTTTGTGCTAATTTTGAAGATTTCAGCATTTTCCTACACGTTGAATCCGCCCTTCTGAACTTTTACTTTTCTGCCACTACTTTTTCTGGGAACTGTCTGTTATCTTGCCTTTACTTTGTAAACTCAGTCCGGAAACTTTCCATTACCGTTTATTTCTGCCAGTTAAGTACCTAGGGGGTGCCATAATTTACTGCGTGAGACATGGAGGATCTCAATCAGGCCCTTTCTGACTTCCAACAAGCTATTAAGCAAGATATTAAGCAGATTTTATTGTCTTTATTCAAATTTATTTATTTATTTAGGTCTAGTGATATAAACTGTTGATTTATTTCTTCTGCATTTAGACATGAACATTCTGTCTGTTCATTAAGGGTTTTTAATATATCCAGTTTTTTTAGCATGTCAAATTGCTTCTATAAAACCTTTTCAATTTGACAGGTATCTTTAAATATGGCACATTTCCTGAGTATAATGAGTTCTGAATATGTCCTCAGATGTATCACTTCCTTATATTGAACAAATAGCAAGTCTGTGTATCTTAACTAATGCTGCAATCCTACAATCCAGGGAAAATGTTTCAAGGCTAAAATATTTGATTTTCCCATCTAGTACCTTTCTATCAGAGGAGGAAAAAAAAATTATTTATTCGATTTAGATAGCTGCCCATCTCAGACCAATGACTCTGGGCAGCTATATAAATTGAATGAATGAATGAATGTTTATTGTTCCATTCTCTGCAGGTACTTCCATAAACAATATCTCTTTATTATATTGGGATATGAATATTGGATAGAGAGAAAGGGAATTTGACAGTGGATGTTCTTGGATCCTCCATGATCCCTAACACAAGAAAAGTTTATACCAGAACCTGGTAGGCATAATGAATTTCTTTCCATTACTAAGGAAGTAAGGAAGGGGCAATATAAACACACATTTATTTTTTTGTCCTGCTGATATTCAAGCTCTCCAAAAGTATAGATAGGATTGCTATCTATAACTGCTCCCAGCATTTTCATTGAATTGTGAAGCAAGTTCAGCATTACCAGACTTAAGTACGGAATTTTTCTGTTTGTGTGCCTTCGAGTCAGGGTTGACTCTTGATGACTGCCTGGACTAGTCCTTGCAGTTTTATTGGCAATATTTTCAGAAGTGGTTTGCCACTGCCTTATTCCTAGGGCTGAGAGAGACTTTTCACATAAATTAGTTTGCAGGTAAATGATATAGTTTTTGGATTTATTTATTGTATTTATATCCTACCACAATCAATTCATCTCCAAGTAGCTATATAATTTATGTGGAGACCAATTTACATGAATAGCAACAGTTAATGAAAAGCATGTAATTAAAAAAATTGAAATATCAATACCTGAAAAAGCATATATGCATCTTTAGCACATGGTTTTAAGGTGCTTACAGATCTTCTGTTACTATTTCCTTGAATTCCTACTGGTTCTTCAATAATACCTGCATTAAATACAGATCCAATTTAGAAAATCTAAACTGAATAGTTGGATTGTCAAAACTGAACAAAACTGCATCCTTTCTTTCTCTCTACAGTGGATTCAATGTTTTGCAAGAGGCTTTGTGGTCCATATTATCTTTTTATAATTGCTATGTCCTCCTGCTAATATTAGGTAGGAAAGAGTACATATATCTAGCAAAAAATTAGTAATCAATAAATGAATTCTCCAACTAATCACAAACTAGGATAGCAGACTGAATGCACTTCAGTCTGGTCTAGAGAGACTGCTAATTGCCCTAGATGATCTCCTCTATCACAACCTCTACTAGAGCTGTAATAAGCTGTTTTCAAAGAAAAGTGTACCATATGCACAAGACAAGAAAAATTAAATGTCCACTACAAGACATACTCACCTTTATAGCGTTCATCCTCAGCAACCACTCTTTCAAAAACAACAGTAACTACCTGCCGGACTGTGGCTGCTGCAGTATTATTGGTGATATTATCTTTTGTGAAGTGTAATCGAAAACAAAGAACAATTGCCTAAACAGTAAAATTTAAAACATTCTCATTATTCAAGAGAAATGACATAATTCTTGCAATTTATAAATAAATAATATGTTTATCTCGAAATGGTGATTTTTACTGCTAAGGAGACACACAGTATTATGAATATAAGGGTCTTCCTCATCCTGCTGAGCCTGGCTTACCCAGTAAGAACAGCCCAGTGTGAATGCAACATGCATTGTATTCAGTGATACCCATAACTTTATTCTGTTCTTCTCCCATTATCAGGGAGATCGGAGCAAGACTAAATAAAGGAAAATGTCTTCCCCTTTTTAGTTGTAAAAAAAATGAAAAAGAAAATAAAAACATAAGGACAGTTTAAACCCGGCAACTGATAGTCAATGTGCAAAGGCATAGACTGCCTGAGATGGGGCCTAGATTCTCTGAGGCATGTTACCAAACTATAACTGCCAAGACACAAGTTGGTATGAAACACTGTCATATTTATTTTATTAGAAAATACACAATAGGAAAGGAAACATGGGTAGGTGCTAGGCTTATGGGAAAAAAGCTTAGCTTTCAAAGAGACAATAACTAGGCTTATCCACAATAGAGCCTAATCTTATGGAAAACAGAAAAAAAACCTGAATAAGGCTTTGAGCATATCCAAAATAAAATAAAATCCAAATGCACTCTGATTAATTATCATTTGCTGGCTGGCTTATCTACCCCTTTCCTCTGCAGATCTAGGTTTCTCCCTCTCTCTCTCTTTCCCTCTCTTTCTCTCTGTGCGTTTTAGTGGCTATTTGGATTGTTGAAGCCTAAATAGTAATTTCTAAATTACATCTGAAAGGGACTCAGAATTCAGTCAGAGTAACTAGAAATGGGATTTCAGATTTTTTAACTTTGCTACAGTTCCAACAACAAACCAGAAACCACATTCTTTTACTTTAGGAGAGAAAGCAGCTAAGGCAGAGTGTGATAAAGATTTACAGAGTTATGCATGTCATAATGTGGATTGCTTTTTTCTCATAATAAAAATATTTAGACAGTTGATTAGCAATAGGTTCAGGGCACTTGATAGAAGTGTATTTTCCCATACACTGTTGCAAGATATAGCAAAGACCACTATCTCCTCTGTCATACATCATTATAAATGCTTTGGAGAACAGAAAAAGAAAGATGCGAAACTTTTAAAACAAGATTGCAGCAATAGCGTAAAAAGCTACAATGGTTTACAATTTTCCTGTTGATTCCCTTGTTGTGTATGTATACTAAAACATGGCTAGAGAAACTCAGTTGATGAGTCATTGTGAAACAGGTACTATTAGCTGATGTCACTTTGTCATTAATTCTGAAGTGTACAAAATCATTACCTTAGAAAGTGCTTCATCATGGACAACTGTATTGGTTGTTAATAATACAAGAACAGTTTGAAGCAGCTTAAGTTCCTCAAGGCTATTTTCCATAAGTTGCCAAAGCATATTAATAACATTTCCAGCAGCAACCTTGGAAGAAATTGAGACATACAATTAGATGCCTAGACACAGAGGGTCAGTCTTTAAATTGGTATTGGTTTTCAAATCCAGTAGACAATAGATACTGAAAATATTTTCCTATTTTTATTTTTGATATTTTTACATGTACTTAAAGATAATGTTCGGTGAGGTTACTACAGGTGGTCCTCGTTTAACAACCACTCATTCAGCGACCGTTCAAACTTAGGACAGCACTGTACGAGTGGTAGTTACAAAAGGTCCTCGTACTTACAGCCATCACAGCATCCATGCAGTCACATGATTGGGATTTGTGACCTTCCCTGCCGGCTTTCGACAAGCAAAGTCAATGGGAAAGCCGGAAGGAGATCACGGTCATGCATGGTCCTTGCTTAACAATGGCAACTGGGACCTCTGGAACTGCTGACGCTAAGCAGCGCAGTCATGTGGTTTTTCGACTTATGACCACATCACTTAATGACAGAGTTTCCAGACCCAATTAGCATCATCAAGCAAAGGCTACCTGTATTGGGGAATACAATATGGTATGTTTAATCTTGAATACATATCATAATAGATTCCCTCCCCAAAGGGTATACTTATAAATGTAAATTTCTTAAATTTAAATCATTCATAAATTGAAGAAAATGTATTTTCATCATATTTATACAATACTTATCAAAGATCTTATAAATAGAATTGAATAAAATCTTAGAGCTATCAACATTAGTGGTACTTTTTAAAAACATAATCCTAAATCTTGGTGTTAACAGAAAATTCCCAGTGGCCTTGCATATCTCTTCCTACTTCTTAGTGCTTCATCAATTATGGCTTTTGTTACATTACTATCAATAATAGCTTCAATCTGTATATAGATAGAAAAATGCAGCCTAGTACCATTTTTATACTGTCAGGAAGTTTACACCAGCAGATACAGTTGTCCATGCCAATTTTTAACTTCAGAACAAACAAATTTATCTATCTGATAAGAAAAGCAAGTTGGCTCACAACTAAATAATAAATGTGTTTTAGAAGAGCTTATCCGCCTAAACTAAGCATTAATTATATTATTATACACTGATTCTCATAATGCTATATTTAGTTCTGAAACTCAACGGCCAAGTGCCAAGTGAGAAGTTACTCCCAATGTTCTGTAATAACACTGGTACCTCAGTTATCTATTATGCTAATCTCAAATTTTCATAGTTAAGTCCCTTAATGATGTACAATACCAGGAAATGTTCCTACTGTATAAAATCAGTTTGGTTACCTCAACCTTACCTCTGAAACAACTTCATGAGACATGAGCCTCTGGATAGCAGCTAGGCATAGCTGAGTGATCTTTGGTTCTTTTGTTCCACAACCCATTAGAAAAGGCTGAACCACTTCTGAGCTATTCTCTTTCAAAGCTTTGAATTTCAGGACAAAAAACACAAGCAAGCAAACAAACAACAAATCAGGAACTCTTGGATGTCTTTAATTATAAAATCTCATGAATGTTAATACAAACCATTACATGGGTATTTTGTGTAAAACATTTAAAACAAGACATGCTTTCCATCTTGAAATTTTTATCTTAAATTGATATAAGATGAGAACTCTTTGAAGAAAGTATGGGGAAAAGGGAGCTGCTTGAATTTGCTTTCATCAGCCAGCCAGGTTTCTTGTACATTCATTATATTTTCTTGTTCAATTGTCATATATCATCCATTTTGATGTTCCTATGTGCCCATTTACTCACATGCTTGAGTAAATGGCTAAGACAGACTTTGTCTGAAGTTTTTTTCAGCCATATTGCTACTAATTAAAAACAATCCTCAGCAGGGTAGACAATGATTTGACACAACAGAAGATATTCATACTGTACATTTACATCATCAGGATAAAAGATTCTGAGGGTTATAATATAAATCCCATTCCACTATGTAACTTTTTTCCAACAGAAATTTGTTCCATAAGAGTATATTCTTAATAGTGGTTTTATGGTAACAAGTTTAAAACATATGCTAGATTTTAATGCTATCAGGAATATAAAAAAAGTAACTTTCAGATGTACAACTATTACAGAAATAAAATCTGATTCCAAACAAGATTTTAAACCAAAGCCTTGTTCTCTCATTTATACTAAGCATGACATGCAGTAATATTGCCTTACATTTAACAGACTTAGTAACAAATCCAATTGAAGAAACTAATGTCATGCTTTTTATGCAAAATTCATTTATATTATTCATTTGGGAGGCAAGCATCTTTATGGATTCATATATTTCATCTCCTGACAGCCTATGAGAAACAAAATATATCCTTTTTAACTTAGATACTATACTTGATCTTAGCCAAAAGGCCAAGAAGTGATTTAGTTTAACTACCTTAGTCTGAGATACTAATTTAATGAAAGAACTTTAAGTAAACATATTACTCCCTTAGCCATTTCTAAACCAAGTCCAGTAATTAAAGTGTCACCAATGAAGATTAACAAGTATTAGTAACAGAGATTAAATTGTATCTAGTAAGAGAGAAGAATGAAAGGCTTATTGAAAGAAAGAAAAAAGAAAAAAAGATGAAAGAATCAATAAGCATTTTTTTATTTGAATTTCCAAGAAAATATAAGTAGCAAAAGTACTTAGATATAAGATATCCCACATTATTCTGAAGCTCATTAAGTTTCTCCTTAATCATAAAGTGTGTATGACCTTATGAAGGCTGACTTTAAGAGGTTACTTCAGTATGTAAACGTAGTGCTATAATTAAAAATCAGTACTTCCATGGCTTTCCAAATAATCTAAATTTGTATATTGCTCTGGAAAATCTACCTTTATACCACTCATACTACAATATTGGATTTTTAAACACTGAAGGATGAATTGTGCTATGCTCTTTATTAAGATGCTGACATATTTAGACCAGTACCTTAATTAACTTATTAAGCACCCACCAGTTGAAAAATTAAATTAAATTAAATTAAATTGTAGTAGAAAAAGCAGTAATGTCTTGACCCCTATGATGAAGCTATAAATATAACCCAAATATCAAATTATTTTAAGATACCTTCTTGTTCGTCAAACAGATGAGAAATATTTTAGTGTTACACAGCCGTCATTCCTACTACAACTTCCTCACCTATGTTAGCTTAATGGCCATAATGAACACAAAAATAAAATAAAAAACCAGAATCAAATGTTAAAAATTATGAAAGTAGAAAATAATTACAACTGAAATATATTCCTATACGATTTTATAATCTATCTTACATCCAGTATTGTTTTTGCTACAACAGAACATTCTGACATTAACCCACAGTACAAAGTATAATAAATAATTTTATTGCTACTAATATTAACTTTAAAATATTGAAAAAATATCTATAAAAAAGTTCATAGCTGTAGTTCTCTAACAATAAGTGGATGATTTATTTCAGATAATAGATGTGGATCACAGATAACTGTGGCAATGGTCAATTTATGATGAAAATAGAATTATCTTTGCTGAAAATACAGCATTTCTAGAAATCCATTGGGATATGACATTAATACTAATATGATGACTGAATTCAAAATCAGAAAAATTGGGGAATATAAGGATACAATCCTATCAAATCTTGTATGAAAAATCTAATTAATTTGTTCTCAGGTAATCTTTCTAAAAACTTGTCTATGTGACAGTGCAATTCCATATATATCTATTCAAAGAGACAGTTTACACCTGCTATTTCAATCAGTCTGTAACAACGTATCTTCAATGTCAAGTAAAGATTATAACAACCGATCAACTAGTGCCAATTTTTGATTGATTCAGTACATTAAAATAATCACATTATTACTAAATTACAGCTAATCACTTTTCATGTGAATAGGGAACCACGCAGAACACTTAGACTAAGCTCTCATACAGTAAGTAATTATTGTCATTCCACGTGAATTCACGCTTCGTACATAAAACATTTTTCCATATTAAAAAAGCAAATTGTTTTTTGAAACTTATGTTACACATCACTTTTAATGAGCTGTAATGCCAAGATTCTGCAGTACTGTCCCAACATTTTATGCTTTATTATCAGCTCAAGATATAGTAACAGTCTATCATAGACACACATAATAATAATGATAATAATATATTAAACTTGTATGCCACCCAACTCTCAACAACTCATCCTATTAAAATCACTTTATCTATTTACATAAAACACTCATCCTATTAAAAAATGACTAAATTATGTAGCACTAAAGATAAAAGTTTCTTTTGTAATTAGTATAAGGGGGATCAATTCATATATTTTCACTTGCTTTGATTAGAAATCACTCTAGCAAACTGTGTTTTAACTTCAACTGAGTTAAAAAGTTAAAACCTATTACTCCCAAATTCTAAAAATAATGACACTTTATATCAGATCAAGTATAAAAGATTTGATTCAAATAACTTTTTAATAAAATAAATTTTCTCATTTGTTCTGTTTGCAAATAATTACCTGCTAGGATTTCAGTGTTTCGTGCTGCTATTGTTTTTACTTTTATTATTCCTGACTCAGCAGCCTGTTTAAAAAAAAAAGAAATCACTGTTTATTTTGCACTGTATAAAAGCAATTATTTGTTTAATTGAAGTGCACCTTAAAATAATGTCTTGTTCTTTTTATTGTGACATAAATTGCATCCATTAAAGCGTACGCTCCTAGCCTAGTTAGATTTTATTTAAGTAAGCTGTATCATGAGCCTACCTATACATATTATTTGCAGTTTCTCATTAATCAAGGAAATATATCTCACCTGATTTTTCTTTTTTGAAAACTCTGCAAGTTGTTTGAAGACAAAACACTCCGAGAAAAACACTTGTTTATGGTTATGAAATTCCGTATCAACCAAACCTTTTAAAATTAATAGAGGTTTAACATGAAGTTTGGAAGTTCAGTTCATAAAGGTTAGCAGTGGGGGAGTATACATGCACGCACAACTTAGGTTAAGAGTCTCAACTGCCAAGTCAAAAACCTCACACATTACATGTCAAGTAAATCTAATATGCAACATTTTTGCTAACCTAGTAGAAAATAAAATGAAACAAAACCAGTAAATAGCTAAAAAGATGCTCAAGTATTCCCATGTCAGCTAATATACTAACTAAAATAACACTATGTTCTAATTTCTGTATTCACTCACTCTGTTAAAAAAGTGGAATTATATAAAATGAATTACAAAATTAATACAGTAGTAGAATCCTATGTATACATATATATATAAAGTAGTTCCCAATGTATTTAGTGGAATTATTTCTGGTAATGGTGAGGAGGATTGAAAAACTTTTAAAAAATGGTTTGAGAAAAATCTTTCTACCTAAAATTAAGTTTAAAAATAATTTGCATTACTAAATAGCTAAAAACTTGAATCAATAGAGCGGAGCCAGAATAAATCTGCTTTATTTGCAACTCTGAAGGATATTTTGGATTTTTAACAATCCCAATACATTAAGAATAATCAGACAATGGCAAAACAAATAATTTTTTTAGTATTTTCCTCAGAGATTCTTTGCATGTAAAAGAAAACTATAAAATTTATATTGTGAGCCACTCAGAGCTGGTCTGGAGTTGGGTGGCACAGAAATCAAATCAAATCAAATCACCTAACTATGGAGATACACTATTTACTATTACAGTTATGTAAAAGGCAAAGTTGCCCTTAAATTAATTTCCACTCTGATTATTTCATTCACAAAATTCTCTTGGCAAAGTTATGGAACTGTTTTGCTGGTGATGGCTTTTGCGATTTTTTTTTTAACTTTCCAGTCAAGCCAGTAACCTTGGAATTCCCATGTGATCCCCCATTCATATATTAATCATGTTGACCTTGCTTAGTGTCTAAAATACATAGTTTGCTAAGTGCTGCTATCTCCTGAGGCACTGTACTACTTACGTTGCTAAAGGACTGTTGTAGGTCTACTTAATAAACATATTCTGTAGATTAATCTTTCTCTTTGCATATGGAAATTAAAAGAACTACTATTTCTACAAAAAATACAGATCTTCATAATATCCTATATACATCAGTTTCATGTATCTGTGTGTCAAATATCATTTACTTCCTTATGTGGCCTCTTAACAAATCTATAAAAATTGTATGTTAATTTTGTTGAAACATCTCAAGAAGCGTTATAAATTGCCATATAATGTAACACACCCTCATTTTTCAAAAATATGCCATAAATTAAATATACTGTCTTGATTTGAACATCAAAGATGTTAGTTTTCCATCATTTGTAAGAGCAACTAAATATTCAAATACAAGTGCTTCACTGTAATTATTAATAACTAATTAGTGGTCTAACATAAATAGTCTATATACTACTAATTAAGTTATAAGCCCCGAGCCCTTAAGATAACATATAACATATAATGTGATTGATTGATTGATTGATAGATAGAGAGATAAATTCAAATGGCCCTGGCATTGCTGGAAGGGGTCATAGGAAAAGACACGTGATTATTGTATGAATCCATGTTTCAACACTGGCCAATAGGAAAAGGCTCCGAATATTCCTCATTCTAGCCAAAGCAGCCAGATTTAATAGACGTAATTGTTTTATGTGCTGACACATATTTTGAGCATGGAATGGAGAGGCAACAAGCATTCCTTTGAGACCCATGTTTCTTCCACTCCCCTGAACATTCATCCTCCAAAGGCAATGACAGATCAGATTGGAGCAATTTCTAGATGCATACAGTTTCCAAGAATAGAATATTTATCCAGGAAAAGAAAGACAAAGAAAACAGATGTAGCCTTTTTTTTTCAGAGAACAAGTACCTGAAAAATTTAAGAAGGCTTCATTTAAGATGATTTGTGAAACAAACCCTTAATGGAGCTGTCCATGTTTTTTTAATAGTAATTTTATTAAAGGTTATTATTATAACAGTAAAAATTAATACAAACTGAAAAAAGATAGAATAAAAGGGTAGAATATGCAGAAAAGAAAAAAGGAAAAAAGAGAAAGAGAAAGAAAAGTAAGAATATAGTAAAGAAAAAGAAAAGAAATATATAAAGAAGTGACTTCCCACCTTCCTCACAATAAGTATAAACAATTTTAGTAACTTATCGCCTTCTCTTAAAATACAACAAGTGATCTCTTTTTCCCATATCCCATCTCTTATCTCTAAACAAATCCATAAAGCCCTGTCATTTCACTCCTGATGTTAGCAAAAGTCCATTAAGGGTTACCGGAGATAACAACATATCTATTTTATCTTTGATCAAATAAACTGACTTTATATTCCTTTCTTTTGCTTCTAGCAATGTTAATCTTCAGTCCTTTCAAATAATGTTGTAGAATTAATGGGCAGTTATGGTGCCTCTAGGGCTGTGCATGTAATACCTCTGCTGCACGAGCTGCACCGGGTTCCAGTTTGCTTCCTGGTCCAACTCAAGTTGTTGGTTATGACCTTTAAAGCTCTTCATGGCATGGACCCAGGTTACCTGAGGAACCGTCTCATCCCAATTATATTGACCTGTTCCACCCAGTCCAGCAGGAAGGGTATGTTCCCATCAGCTAAAAAATTTTGGCTGGTGGGGTCTAGGATGAAAGCCTTTTTTACTGTTGCCCCTGCCCTATGGAACATCTTGCTGCGTGAGGTGAGATTAGCCTCCACTCTTCTGGCCTTCTGGAAGAGCATTAACACCTGGTTCTGCCAACTAGCTTGTGGATCCAATAGTGATAGGCAGCCCTGCGGGTGGCTGGTTTGAAGACGCTGTCTCTGCCTCTTTAGTTTTTCTCTTTTAACTTTGTATTTCTATAATGATTTTTATGATCTTTTATTTGTAAACTGTCCAGAGTCACCTCCATAGTGAGATGGGCGGTGTAGAAATTTAATAAATAGATAGATAAATAGAACAGTAACAATCTAGCGTAGAAGCCCTCTTGAAATTCTGATCTATAGTATTTTGAAGAAACTAGAGCAAGGTTTCCCAAGCTTTCTTTTTACAGCTCTGGAAATCTCCACTAAGGATAATCAGTCAATCAATCAATCAATCAATCTTTAAATTAAATCTGTAAATTTCAGCGTAGCATAGAAATCAATAAAAAAGATCAGGAAACAGGAAACAGGAAAATTTAGGTATTAATTCTGATTATAAACTTTTCTGCTGTCACATTTTTGTTCGACTGATCCTTAGCTGTTTTCAAGGCAGTTCAGGACATCCATTGCTACCTGTCTAGCCAATCTCAAACCATATATAATCTAACTGTGAATTTCAAACAGATTTGGGAACTGTTTATGTATGGCTTTGAACTTCATAACATTAATCAGACACATAAATGGGATTACAGAAACTTTTTTCTGCCTTGACTTTACTAATGTATGAATTCCAGATTCTGATTTGCATTAAATCTTAACTCTAATGCAAATCAGAATCTGGAATTCATACATTAGTAAAGTCAAGGCAGAAAAAAGTTTCTGTAATCCCATTTATGTGTCTGATTAATGTTATGAATAATATTTATATAGCATATTTCTGCTGACATCACAAAGGCAACTAACACATACAAACATACCTGTCATACTATATTAATATACCTTGAAATATTAAAATACTTTCTTGCAATTTAAAAGTCCAAATTAAAAATATGCATCTTAAACTGCTTTCAGAAAAGTCTGAACACTGAGCTCCAATATACCCCTCTGAAGGAAGAGCATTCCACAGTTTTGGAGCAATAGAAAAAAAGCCTTTTTATACATGAACTGCTGCATTTGGGAGTTAGTACATGCCAAAGGGTGGGTCTTTCTTGATGGGAACACAATGAGAAAGGAAGTTCTTTAATTACCTAAACCTTAAGCTGTAAAGTTTTAATGTCAGTATTTAGGATCTTTTAATACTGGTAGAGCTATAATCACAATACTATACAATTTGACAACATAGCTCCTGCCCACTGGCAACTGAAACTTTTAGATATTCTTAGAGGGTAGCCCTGAATAGACGATATTGTAATAGTTTAGGCATGATGCAGTCAAGGTATAAATAATAATTGCCAGATTAGGCTGATTCAGACATAGTTGCTATTCAGCTAACAAACCTTTTTAATTTATTGTACTCTGTAAGTATGATTTCACATAAATCATGCCCTTGTTACATACAAACTAAAGTGCTAGACTTCCTAGTTCAATTTTACATAAAACCAAATTCTATATTGAAGATGAAAAAAATAAGAATAAAAAATGATAGGCAGAGAAGTGTTAATATTTTAAAGAGCCAACTAATAAAATAAAGTTTTAAAGATATTTAGCTTACTTCTTACACAATGCTTCTCAAACATTATCTGCTTAACAAATGGGCAATCCCCATAAAATTATACCTTCACACTTTAAAATGTCTATTCTGTGTTTTACTTAAAGAAATATTTGCAAATAGCAGCTATGTGTTATACAGAGTTATCAAAACTCTTTACAGTAAAACAGTACTAAGCATTGGCAGGAGTCTGAAGATATAATTCAAGGCCCTGCTGAC
This sequence comes from Candoia aspera, assembly GCF_035149785.1. Lineage (NCBI taxonomy): Eukaryota > Metazoa > Chordata > Lepidosauria > Squamata > Candoiidae > Candoia > Candoia aspera. The sequence continues at coordinate 48,427,251 of NC_086159.1, forward strand.
AGCAGCCTGGCAATGAAATAATGAAAACTGACCAAAACTTTCCTTGGTCCTATTGCTTATACCAGTCAAACAGCAACCTGATTTCCTAAGGGTCTGATTGGGAAAAGGTTAGGAGATCTTAGGATCCTTTGCATTTTGTAACTTTACTGTTCCAGCCTCAGGCCTGTTCTGTTTTACAGCTTTCTAAAGTAAAATTTCCCAACTGTAAAAACTGTAAAAACATTACATCTACCATTCATATTCCCTCTCTAAATATAAGCTCTCTTTCTCTCTGAAGCTAGAAAAGGGAATCTTGAATCATATGGCTGCTGGGGTGCTGCAACAAGACCACAGGACTGCATCCTAAAATGAATAAACTAAAACTCTCACAGTGTATAGTTGGCAATATTAGAAGACTTGTTATTTACATGCTGATATTACCACTTGACATATGTAACTGACCAGTAACTTATTATAGCCTAACATGTCAGGTATGCAAGAGGATAGTATGTAGGTGTCACATACAAACTCACTAGTATGTATTGTAGATATATCTTACAAATCTGAAATCTTATCAGAGTTTGAAAATATCCACTCTTGATGCCAGCCAGGTGGGAGAGTTAATATTATGGTATATATAAATACATCAGACACATATCTACCTACTGATGTAAAAAATAGTAATAACATGAGTATATATAAAACTGAGGTCTCCTTTGATTGTGACAACACTCTTACTATCGCGTCATGTCTTCAAACAAGAATTTGAACCGAAGGTTACCCAATACGGAGGTAAAAGACAGCCAAGCTAGGTAGAATGCATTGTATGTTGAGAGTATTTTGAGCAGCATTAGGTGCCGAAAAGACGTCGTGCAGGAGACAGAACAGTACCCTAAGTTCAGTACATGAGAGACAGGAGTTAAATTAGATTAATCTGAATTAAGGCACGCAACCCAGAGCGCGGGCAATGCAAAGGGACGCGCTGAGGTCGGACAACTGCGGCGAAGAAATCCACACGTCTCAATCGAACTGTTTTCAGTTTATAAAGCAGAAAAGCGACGGCACTACCATACCCAACGGCGTGGAGAGAATCCCTCCAGGACAAGAGAAAGAGAAGCCAACACAAATTCACACACGCGTCGAAAGGGAGCCTAGTACAGTACAGACATCCCCTCCCTGTTCCCCCGCCGTTCCTCTCCAAGTCCCTCTCACCTCTTTGACGGGAGGGAATTTTTTGCGGCACTCCAGGCTCAAGGCCCGTAGGTCGCCCTGCATATTTTCCAGCAGTTTTTTCACCGCCTCAGGACTGCTAGTGCCGGCCATGGTTACGCCGTGGGATGAACACAGCAGCGGGGGCAACAAGAGGAGGCCCACAGGTGATCAGCCGGCCAAGCCAGCGTCACCCGTCTTCAGAGGGGCGCCCCGAAGCCAATAAATCCGGAGGAAACTACACTTGGCTCAGGAATGTACCACTCCTCCTCCTCCCCCCGCAGGGGCCGGACCGGCCGCGTCCACGTCCGCTTCTGCTCCCACAATGCCAAGCGTTGCTCACGTCAGCCCCGCTTCTGCGCGCAAGGCCTCGGGGGAAGAGGCGGGGTGGGAGCGCTCGGCGGCAGCAGGGCGACTCGGGAAGCGGACTCCAAAGCGGCTCTCGGAGTCGGGCAGGCTCTGAGCTCTGGGCGTACCACGACTTTTGATTCCGCGGCAGGAGGTGTTCCAGTGTTGGGGCTTAATTGGAGGCAAGACTCAATCCCGACTCAAACGAAATATCCGGTATTTTCTGAACAGAATAAAGGGGTGCTTCTGAGGGAAGCCTCAGTTGCAGCCCCATCTTTTGCACCGGCTTTGGATTTAGCGGGGCGTTTTAAACATTCTTGGGGGAGGGTTGCTCTATCAAAGATAAGGAGACTCAAGTGGGTGGCTACGTCTGTCTTTTATTTATACTTCAGTAGGCTTTGCTCCTGGGTAGGTACAGTACATAAGGATTGCCAGCCCACGAATAGGGTCAGCAAACAAATGCTCTTTATTAAACTTTCAAAATAGATTTCCTTGCCTGTTTTTCAACTTTCTTTTTATAAGATTGGTTCCTGCTATTGCAGTCTTTGATCTTTCTCATACGTTTATTTCACTTATTTCATGCAGTATGATAATATTTCATCATAGCTTTAACCTTAAGTAATTTTTTTGCATTAGCCACTTGTAGAAGTCTAGTGGTCTATTGATATTTTCCTTGTTTAAAATGGAAACTGCCCCAGGAGGTTAATAACTGTCACTGTTTGAAAATGCATATGCTGTACGCTATCCTGCAACCTATATTTAACACAGTATGTGTTAAAATCCCCTTTCTTCCTAAATGGTCAGTCACAGAAATGCACTTAAAAATCATCTTGTTCTGCCAACTCCTCTATGCAAACTGGAGCTCAGTACAAAGCTTAAAGGCTTTTGCCAGACTACTGCTTTTTTACTTTACAGCAGATGTGGGAAAACTGGCTCTCCAAATGTGGATTCCTAAAGTCCATAGTTTCCAGTGGTCAGGGTTGCTAGGAGCTGTGATTGGACTAGAGCCTTGAGTCTTAACTTGTTAAGGTATGTCACAGAGTGGAGAAATAGGCAGTCGACCGTTCATATTCAACTCAAAGCATTGCTCCCATTAAAAATTAGAGGACTGTCAATGATGCCATGTGATATAGATGACTTTAGTAAAATGACAGAGATGAACTATCTTAATACAGCAGTACAGTAAAAGAGGCATATGATTAAGCTTATGTTTATGCACATGATTAAAGTGTGTTTAGCGCAGCTGTTCACATGCTTAAAAGTATTAGCCTCTGAAATATTTTAATTATATCCTGTCATGTAGCCTGTAATTGTATCTTGCGTTATGTTGAGGAAGGAATGCATACAGCTATTCAAGAGATTAAAGGCAATACTGATGCTGGTGGGAACATATTATATAGATTGAGTAATAGTTCTTGATTTTATTCCGTATATGAGTGCTGCTTTGTTAAATAAATTGTGAAACTTCATGATAATTGCTTTAGTTATTGAAGATATGCATATGTACATCATGCTATTCCCTTTTGGGGTAAGGGGTGTTTTGTAAAGTGCAAGAAAAATAAGAAATAGTAAGTTAAAGAAATGCATAAGTAATGAAAACAAAACATAGCTAAAACTAGTTTGGTTTCCCTTGACATTAAGTCCAGTCGTGTCCGACTCTAGGGGGTGGTGCTCATCTCCATTTCAAGGCCGAAGAGCCGGCGTTTGTCCGTAGACATTTCCGTGGTCATGTGGCCAGCATGACTACACGGAACACCGTTACCTGCCCGCCGAAGCGGTACCTATTAATCTACTCACATTTGCATGTTTTCAAACTGCTAGGCTGGCAGGAGCTGGGACTAGCAACGGGAGCTCACCCCGTCACGCAGATTTGAACTGCCGACCTTCCGATCAGCAAGCTCAGCAGCTCAGCGGTTTAACCTGCAGCGCCACCACGTCCCTAGTTTACATGAACTAGTTTACATGAACACTATTTACTATACCTCTCTACAACTTTCTTGGGCTTTCCCTTCCTCTTAACACTTTTTGTATACAGGTAGTCCTCACTTACCGACTGCCTTGTTCAGCAACTGTTCAAAGTTACGATGGTGCTGGAAAAATAAGTTTACAACCAATGCCTGCATTTACAACTTTTGCAGTGTCTCTTGGTCACATGATCACTGATCACCATTACGGTCAGTATGCATTGTCCTGTGCCTGACCTTGTTTTCCTTTTCCCCCCCACTTGCAGAGTGGAGAGATTAGAGAGGAAGGGATTACAAGAGAGCCTCATGTGGCGCAGTGTGGTAGGTGGCAGTATTGCAACTGAAACTCCCCATGACCTGAGTGCGATCCCAGCAGAAGCTGGATTCTTGGGTAGCTGGCTCAGGTCTACTCAGCCTTCCATCCTTCTGAGGTCAGTAAAATGAGTACTCAGCTTGCTGGGGAAAGTGACAACTGGGGAAGGCAATGGCAAACCACCCCACTATAGTCTGCCAAGAAAACGTCGCAAAAGCAGCATCCCCCCAAAGGGTCAGACATGACTCAGTGCTTGCACAGGGGACCTTTCACCTTTCAAGCAGGCATCCAATGGGGAATACACATTGAAAGCAATGTGCTATGCAAATAGTCTGGTATATTCCCCATTGTGTGCCTGCTTACTCTCTTGTAATCCCTTCCTCTCCAATCTCTCTGGTCTGAGGGGGGGGGGGGGGGAGAAAAAAGATTTCTGTAGGCAATTTCTTCTGTGCCTCACCTGTTTCCCCGCTCGTATTCCCCACTGTGTGCCTGCTTACTCTCTTGTGTAATCCATTCTCCAATGAATGTAAATACAAACATTAATTCCCTTCTTATTAAGTATCCCAACACCGGTATGAGCGTTCCAGAGAGCAGGGGAATGGTTAGGAGGCAAACAAAAGCAGAACTGTAAAACTGATTAGTTTTGTCAGTTTTGAGTTCGCTATCCCATCTATACCAGGCTGAGCATTCCAAAGGGTGGGTGAGTGTGGAAGTCCTGATTCATTCTCTCTAGTGAACTGAAAATATTTATTTTGTTCTGATCACTCACTTTTGTGTTCAGTCCACACTAATTCAGCACATTCATTCTTGCTGCTTCTTTGTTTTATGTTTCTACATACTTTTTAAGTTAAAGCATCCAAGAGCACATCCTTATTTTGCCATCTGCTCAATATTGAATCATTTGCTTAACATTCCATTTATTCTCCTGTGTTTATTATATATTGCTCTTACCACATACAGTAATAAACTTTGAGCAAAAATTCCATAATTGAAATCTATTCACGTTATCATACAATTTCTCTAAATCAGAAAGAGTACAATAAACATACTTTCTCACATTTGTGTATTTCTCAATGAGCTGCTGAAGAGCAAAAGTTTGGTCTCTACACCCTCTATATGGGAGAAAGCTGCATTGTATTTCCTGAATTTTGCTCATTGTCACCTCTTGCCCTTTCAATTAGAATTCTGCCAGACACCTTCCCAGGTACTTTTAACAAAATAATCCCTGTGGAGTCCTTGGTGCTCTCTGAGCCTTGTTGTTTTCTTGCAGACGTTTCATTGCAGACTAGGCAACATCTTGTGCGAAGAGGGAGTGGGCCTTGCTCTCAGTTTATATACCGTGGCTTGTCCAGCTTGTGTTGGTGGGGGTGTTGTTCTCTCCTTGGGAGTTCTTTGATTGGGCTGTTGTTTGCTGCTTGGTTGATTGCCTGAGTTAATAGCTCCTTGGTTAGGGTGTATTGTGCTGTTTGATGGTTCATCTGGTGTCAATCCTAGTGTTGATTTTTGCCTATCTGGGTGTTGATTGCTGGCAAGGGAGTGTACTGGTCTTTTGGCTTTTCTATTGTCTCTTTTGAATGGTATGTAAATGTTGTTTACCTCTGTGTGTCTGTTGATGGCTGCTTTGTCTGAGTGCCAGGCTTCCAGGAATTCTCTGGCGTTTTTGGATTTGGCTTGGTTTAGGATGCTCACAGTTTCCCAGGTGAAACTATGGTTGAGTCTGTCCATGTGTTGTGAGATTAAGGAGTTCTCATCGTGTCTTCTGACTGCTAGTTGGTGTTCGTGGATGAGCTCTGCTAATCTTCTGCCTGTCTGTCCTACATAGTGGCTGTTATAGTCTTTGCACTGTATGTTGTAAATAACTCCTGTTTTTTCTTCTTGGGCTATTGGGTCTTTTGGGTTACTTAATACCTTTTGAGGAATTTTAGTTGGTTTATGTGCTACGGTGATGCCATGCGGATTAACACCAGATGAACCATCAAACAGCACAATACACCCTAATCAAGGAACTATTAACTGAGTCAGTCAACCAAGCAGCAAACAACAGCCCAATCAAAGAACTCCCAAGGAGAGAACAACACCCCTACCAACACAAGCAGGGCAAGACACAGTATATAAACTGAGAGCAAGGCCCACTCCCTTTTTGCACTGAAGATGTTGCCTAGTCTGGAAATGAAACATCTGCAAGAAAACAAGGCTCAGAGAGCACCAAGGACTCCACAGTTCAACCCTGAGCTACAAAATAATCCCTCCATACTTTTTGCTTTCTTTCCATTTGTGTGGGGGAACAATAATGGCTTTTCTCCAGCTGTGAAGCTCAGTGTAGTTTGCGCCATATTAAACAAGATTTCCATCAAGGTACTGCATTTCTCTAACTTTTAATTTAAGCATTCTTTGCACTACCTTTTTTTTTCTCTATCCACATTATAGATTAGCTTTTTCTCATCCTTATTTTGTAGCAGTAATTCTTTTGCATGCATTTTTTTCTCACCCACTCTCTCTTTCATTTTATGTTAAGCATCCTTTTTTATACTTTCCATTATCATAATTCCACACACTTCTGGCTCTTTGTAACATTTTATTCTGTTCCAAGCAGCTTCCACACCCTCTTTTCTTAAGTCCACTTTAATTCATTCTATTCAGACATTTACTTTTTTTTTTAAATACAGGACTCATAATTTCTCTTCCTGTCATTTAACTTTCACCCTTGCTTCTTTCACTTCTTTCCTTTCCTTCTATATTGTTTCTAAGATCTACTCTTGACAGTATCAAAAAATGGTCTGTCTCATTCAGAGCCTCCCATCGTCTTGTATCTTTTACCAGTTCTTCAATTTTTCATCATAAACAGTCAAATCTTTTAGATTTAGATTTTACATTCCTTTGCCATGTGAATGCATAAATAGACATGTGATTAAATCATTTATTCAAACAGATTTTTTTCTAAGATACTAACAAAACAGTTATTACTCTTATTTATTCTTGAATCTCTGAATGGCCCAATGACTTTTTCGGTATTCTCTCATTTTATTCCTGTGTATTCGTGTCACCTAGCATTTTTTTCCCCCTTGGATGACATTCCTTCAAGATTTTACATGGTTCGTTTTACAATACTCATCTCTGCTTCTTTCATTATCCACCATTCATTGGAGCTTAACAATTTAGCCCTTTCATTCATCATTAAATATACCCAGCGCTTCCCAGTATGTATTCATCAGCTGCGTTTTCCCAAATCAGACCTTAACTCAGATAAAGCTACAGGGATCCTTCATATTTATAGATGTATCATTCAAAGTCAAGCTTGATTTCAAGGAGACTTTTACTTCAAAGAGGCAAGCAATGCACTGAAAATAAAATTAAAACAACATCTAACTGGTATGAAGTGCAGCCATTTTTCTTATTCATATTTTCATTACTGTTTAAAATAAGCACTATCATTTGCATATAAGATCATTAAGTTCTTGTAAGCATCCCAGTGATTCATCTTTGTACATTTCCAGACCGAATGCATGCTTCCTTGAAATATGACGAAAGCTAGATCACAGTTCCAGATGTGTTACTTGTAATTCATGCATAGTTACATTAATATTTAAATTACTGTTACATAATATTTAGCTTAATATTACAGATAACTTCAGTGTATTTTGTTTAATAACTACAGCATTTAGGACTAATGAGATCTTAGGACTGGTATTTCATTTTTTCCATTTCTAGTTTACCAAATGTCAATAACAACTTTTTAATTATAGCTTCTATATTGTAATATATATCTATGTGGTCACTAGGAGTCAAAAACAACTTGATAGCACATAATCACTCTGTATTGTATTGGTCTGTATTGTAAGGCTTTATTTTACTGAAATGGATTGGAACTATTATTTTTTTACATTATATACTGAAGATAATGCTATCTTAATTCAAACTGCCCAGAGTCCCCTTTTCAGGAGAGATGGGTGGTGATATAAATTTGAAAAACAAACAAATAAATATATAAATTACTATGAGGTCACTAATTAAAACATATTCAATTATTACTTATCTGCCATATATGTGCATGGAAATAATCCACTATTCCATAATATTTGTTATGCTACCTGACAATGGGTCTGACTCAATACCATAGGATAGCTCTTACTAGAGCAAGATTTGAGCAACTAGATTCTATGGTCAAATACAGACGATTCCACCAAGTGCCTTACCTTGAGAGGACATGTGCTTGTGGAGCACCTGAAATAGAAGACATTGCACATGTCCTATTTAACTGCCAACGATATGTCCCAGCAAGGGCTCAGTACTTTCAGACATTGACAGAACCACATACTGGGACTATAACAAAAGACTATGTTACTTCTGCCAGGGCACAAATACGTATGTGGTGAATAGAACTGTTAAGTTTATAGTTAGGGCTGTCCACCTGAGAACGCAATTTATAGAACGCATTGGGTGGCATGTAAAGATGATGAATTCATTTAAACTCACGTTTCTGTATTTTATTACTTGTTTTGTTACATCTTGCATTTTTATCTTACAATTCTATCTCTATTTTACCCTACTGTATTTTATCATATTTTATCTCACCATAGTGTATTTTAGCTAATTTTACTGTATTTTAGCTGTTTTATGGTATTATATTTTGTATCTTATAGTGGCTGATGCCCAACTTTCTGATATGGTCATTTGACTAATCAATAAAGTTATTAATTCATTTGATATGCCAAGGGAGTCTTTGTCATGCATTAAAATTTCCTGTAATAATTATTTATTTATTGGTCAGGTTTGGAAGGGACACAGTGGTGCTGCGGGTTAAACTGCTGAGCTGCTGAGCTTGCTGATCGGAAGGTCGGTGGTTCAAATGCGTGTGACGGGGTGACCTCCTGTTGCTAGTCCCAGCTCCTGCCAACCTAGCAGTTCAAAAACATGCAAATGTGAGTAGATTAATAGGTACCGCTTCAGCGGGCAGGTAACGGCATTCCATTTAGTCATGCCGGCCACATGACCACGGAGTTATGTCTACGGACAAATGCCGGCTCTTCGGCTTTGAAACGGAGATGAGTACCGTCCCCTAGAGTCGGACACGACTGGACTTAATTTCAAGGGAAACCTTTACTACCTGGTCAGGTTTGTGCAGAGACAGTATTGGACTGAAGACAAATTGACTTACCTACAAGTAAAAAAAAAGTTGGAATGTAAACTGCACCTCAAAATATGTCCTGAGGAACCTCTTTGGTTTCTTAGAGTTCCATTTCTATATGTCCGTTAGTCTATAATGCTGCCACAGAAAGGACCAGTGGCATTTATAAATTTGGAAAAAAAAGTGTGGTGAAAGGAAGACATATCTCTTTTTGAGTAATATAGAACAGAGTATGAGTTTTCACAGACTCAGTGCCTGCTGAGCTTAAAGGCTGCTCTGGAGAAAGTAAGGGTTGTGGTTGGAGTAGAAGGTTGAGGGAGATGCCAGAGGACAACAAAGAGAAGCCTGCAGGGAAAGCACCTGCTGGATTACCTTGTACCAGGTCTGTACAAACCCCCACGCTTCTGTATTGCCTAGCCTGGATTTGACACTGCCCAGACAGAGAAGATTACTGGTCCTCAAGCTGGAAAGCCTTTCTCAGGGGAAGGAAATGAGCCAACTAAAATTAGGTTGTTGGAAAATGCAGTTACTCCTATAAATATAAAACTTGGCTGTCAACTGTAGATAAGCTTGTAGGCAAGTTTACCTGAACATAACTACATGTGTCTGTCTGTCTAGTTAATAAGACCATAGTTATTCTGTGTTGTACAGCAATAAAAACAGTAAAAAATAAAGAACATGTGATGACTGGAACACTCGACTTCCCATTGAATTGGGACTCATAAGCTTTTGCTTAGAAATCTATTTTAATGGGGCGAAGCATTCAGTACAAAGAAAAAGTTGCGAATGAAAATTCCTGTGCATTTCTACAATTCAAAAGACCAGTAAAGCCAAATTCCACCCTCCCACTGCCCCCTTAGGTATGCACCCCTCCTCCTCGTGCCAGCAGATGTCTGTAATGGTTTTCTGCGGATGACCTTGTGGCTGGAAGATAGTACAAACAAAATGATTTACACTCCAGCCATGCTCCCCCTCCCTGCTGGCCGACTCACAGGTTGACACACTGCGCCAAAATGGATGCGAGCACAATAAGATGTTCTGGGAACATTTGATCAGGGAGCATGACAGAACAATGAAGTGAACAAAGCAATAAAGCATGATTGAGCATACGTATTCCCGTAAGAGCCCTGCCCTCCACCATAGCCCAAGGCCGGGGGGAAAAAAACATGGTTTTTAAGGACTGTTTGAACAAAGGCAGAGTAGGAGCCATACAAATATCTGGGGTGGGGGGTGGAGGTGCTGTTCCAGATAGCAGGGGCTGCAACAGAGAAGGCCAATTCCCTGGATCCCATCAGATGGCACTGCTTGATCGATCGGATCTGGCGTGTGCCAATTCTGTCCAATCGTAAAGAGTGGGCAGAAACTATTAGTCCCTCAGCCAGACCCTCTGCCATGAATGATTTTATAAATGGTAACCAGCCCTTGAATTGCAACCGGAAGCTAACTGGCAGCCAGTGCAGCTCATGAGACAGAGGCATTATATGAGTGTAGTATGGCATACCCAGTACTGCTGATGCTTCTCCATTCTGGATCAGCTGTACCTTCGAACTGATCTTTCAGAGCAGCCCCATATAGAGTGCATTGCAATTGTCCACATGTGCAGTGATCAAGGTATGCATGACTTCTCTGTAGGACCTCCTGGTCGAAGAATGGGTGCAACTGGTGCATAAGATGAATCTGCAAAGATTTTCCTGATCTCAGCTTCCACTTGCTCTTTGGAGCAGGAGATGCAAGTCCAGGAAAAATCACAAATCGTGCACCAATCCTGAATAGGGAAGTGCAACCCCAGGCAGGATTAAAGATAAATTTAGCCAGTCAGCTTGCTAGGGTTGAACCTGACTTGATTCTTCCCCATCCTGATTCTCATAGCCTCCAGACATTGGGACAAGACCTTGATAGCATCACTTGGTCAGCCCAAGGTTGAGATACCGATGATGCCTGACTCTGAACTGATGAATGACCTCACTCAGCAGCCTCACATAGATGTTAAATGGTGTGTGTGTGTGAGAACACCAAGTGCTGTGGCACTCTACAATTCAATGGCTTTGGCCACAAACTTCCTGCCAGCATCAACTGGAACTGACCACAAAAGAACCATCACAACACAGCACCCCCACTCCTAATCCTTCTAGGCAATCCAGAAGGATACCACAAATCAATGGTATCGAAAGCTGTTGAGAGATCCAGGAGAAACAGGACAGTTGCAGCACCCCTCTCCTGGCTCTGCTGGAAGTCATCAGAAACTGTGACCAATGTCCTAGTACTCTGCCCCAGTCTGAAACCTGCCTGAAAAGGATCAGGATAATCTGTTTTCTCCAGGATCCTCTAAAGTCACAGCCTGATCACCTTCTCAACTTTCCCTAAAAAAAGAAAGGTTGGAGACTGGATGAAAATAATCCAAGACTTCGGCAATGACTTCTTGAGGAGGGATACACCACCACTTCCTTCGAGGCAGGCAGACATTACCTTTTGGACCCAACTGCATGTCATTTCCCAGGTCTTCACCAGCTAGGAGGGACATGGATTGAGTAAAGTGGTTGGGCTTACAGTCCTGGGAACCCTGTCTACTTTCTTAAGAGTTACAAGAGTCCATCATGTATACTGGTTAAACATTTGAAAAACCAGATGACTAAAGTTTAGTCTGTACCATAATTTGTTAGTTTTCATGCATTCACCAAAAGCAATAGTGCCCTAAATTAATTGGGGTCTAATTTAGCATAGCTGGATTGTGTACATTTTTGCAAACACTGACTTGATTTATATATTACACTAATACATGATACGGTTTGGTTTTGGCTTTATGCCAAGCCCAATTATATGCAAACCCAATTATAGTTAACAAACCATGGTTAAGCAGGATGTGTGAACCTAGTTATTACACCTGAACATGTGTTATGTATAATTCTCTAAAACAGCTTCAATACAAATGTGAATTCCATAACTGTCAATTCCATTTTATAAAGCAATGCATTCTTTGAAAGTTGTCTAATGAAATAGTGGTGAGGCATGGGGGCAATCCAAATGTAGACAATCCTATACATATCTGCTGATAGAAATAAATATTAGTTCAGAGGGATTTAGTTCTGGGTCAATATGTGTAGAATTGTCTCAGGTTTCACTCATTCATGCTATTCTACAGTTCAAAAAAGTGTTTTTCACAACATTCATTTTCAGATCTTCAAGACAGCTGAAAATTTGGCTGTGTCCAATATTTATATTTGATTCAATGTGGTGTATCTACTATTGTATGAAATGTGTCATTTCTACAACCCATGTAGCATACTTACACCACGAAGCAATTATCAAAGATTTGGAAAAAACCAAAAAGACTAAGTAAGGCGTTGAATAGCTTTATTGAAATTTTTATAAATAAAACATGCGCATTTCAAATGTAAACCCAAGTGAACTCAAGTGCAGACAATTTTCGACCTCTGTCATGCAGGAGGATAGCTTACATTGAAAAAAAAAGCAGCTTTAAAATACCAGGATGAAACACCAGCTTTTAATATCAAAGTATAAAGCAAAGCCATGTCCACAAACCTAATTTTATCCTGGTCAAATGCAATTTTGAACTTTAAATGCTAACATAAATAAATAATTTACCAAAATGTGCACTCACAGAGTGAACTTTATTTACAATACACAATTTATAACCTATTGTATTTGCTTAGTTCAAGTGAAGATCATACTTTTTGCTTTAACAATGGTGGGACCTTAGGTAGTAGATATGTGAAGTGTGCCTCCACACTTAGAGAGTTCCTATCAAAGGCAGTATTGTATATGAATCAACAATACTTTTCTTCAACTATCAAAGGGAAAGCGGCAAACAAAAATGTTTCAAACGGTCACACTTATTTTTGGCATCCCATACTCCTTCAACACAATTAATTAAAACCCAATTCAAGGTATGTATACTTTATCTACTTACTGTACAGGTTCTGACTCTTGAACATGCAAATGCCAATTCTTCTATATTAAGTAAAGTTACCTTTTGAGATAAGATGTAAGGCTATGGTGAATCCACCAAGAACGCACATGAAAAAGTAGCAGACCTACCTTTGAACCAGTTGCCCATTAACAAATTTGAAGGCAAGTTATATGGAAAAGTCATCTAAGCTTGATGCACAGTCATTACTATGAATACGGTATACTATTAAAAATCGGAACCTATTACACTGTATGTAGTTTGTAAACTGTCAAACTACTAAAAATGGGGAGGAGGAGAGGGACTTACAGCACAATTAAAATTTTTGGACTGACACCAGATTAAAGTTACGCACATCTTATAAACAAGGTAACAGGAGTTATGTTTACAAAGTAGATCCAACAAGCAATGAGGGATACTTACATTTAATTGAAAAATTCAATTCCTTAATGCAGCATGAAATCCAGAACCTGTTCCACAGCAGCAGTAAGATGAACATAATATTCTGGAAGATTACTTTTACCACAAAAGGTTAAAACACCTTTTCCAAGTCATTTTATCATGATTAAGTTTCTTTTTAATCAACATCTGAGGGAGACACTTGAAAATCTGACATTCCAAGAATACTGCTGCATTGAGTTGAACATACTAGTCAATTTTTTTGTTACGGGTCTAAGGACATACCCATTGAAAAATAGGGGCTCTGCAGTAATATTCTTGGGGTATTCATCGAGACAAAAAATAAATCCACAAATTGTCAATATTAACTTGCATCCAAAACAAAGAAACTGTAATTCATCCAGATTGCAGCAGAAATTGTAAAGGGGTTTATTTGTGATTTCCTATATAGCTTGTGAATACAAGATTGCAAAGATATTAGAGACAAATTCTGATAATGTTTTCATTGTGTTTCACTTCAGGTACTGCACAAGTTAAAATGTAACAAGGATTTACATTCTGTCATCTGAAATTTCCCATCTCAGATTTTATTTTAATTTGGTGGATAATTTCAACTTTTTAATAGAGAGCTCCCATCAGGAAGTTCTTCTCTGTATGGCTTCTAGTTCTTCGATTAATTAGTGTGCATACAATTTTCATTCTCTATATCATTGTCATTTTCATTACTGTCTTCATCACTCTCTAATGGAATGCCTGTAGCAGCAGAAGCACCTTGTTTGGTTTCCCGATCAAGAGGGAAAAAACCAGTTCCACTGATTGTGTCCTGTCTCTGATAGAAGAGCACGTAGGCTGCTTTGGACTGCAAAATAAAAATAAAAAATATTAATTACCAAAGTCAAACTCTCCATTTTAATTACTTCAAAGCTTCAATTTTATTGTAGTAAAATACTTTATTCAAATAAAGGGCAAAACACAATTCATTCTATTATTTTCATACAGAAATAACTAGATACTGCCTTTGACACAAATAGTTATTATAATGATACTGCAATTAATTTATTGGGCTTTAGTAATGGTCAGATGTTTGCATGCAGATTTACATGCAGAGGTACCCCTTCACAAGGGATAAATGAAAACTGACCATGGGAGAGAGGAATAAAGACATTTATGGGGAAGTACATCAGGAAGAAAGGATTAAGATGAGGTTTACTTGTCTGTTCAGCTACCTGAGTTTAACATTTTCTGTTAAAACAAACAGCAGTCCTTATAAAGATTGCACTTATTTCTGCTCATACCAATATTTGGGCAATTTTTATATGACTGCCAGTGAATTTAATCAGTGTACAAAGCAATTCTGTTCCACTCTTATTTTCTTTATCTTAAATAAATATTCTACCAAATCAATCACAATTTGATCCCACAGAACTTCAACACTTAAGCAGGGCAGGGAGATGAAATTATTAAACTAACTTGAAGCAATGAATCTAGATGAGATCCTCTTCAACAATAATCTTAAATACACTAGCACTATACAGTATATTGTTCACTGAAGGAAGGAGGAGACAAAAGAATCTTATTTGGGCACAAGCTAAAAGCAATGGAAAAACTATCTTCTTTTCTCCTACCATTGCCAATAAATTTTCAAAATAATACTTGGGGAACATCAAGTTATAGCAAAGGATGATTTTTACAGATTTGTTTTAACAAAAGGCTAGGTATGGTGGACCTGCCAGAGAAGCACCTAAAAGGCAGAACATTTTGGAATACCTTACCTGCAGTGTTATCGCTCCTTCCCATCAATAACAGAAAAATAATTATTCTCATATCTACTGTTATTCTGGGACCTCACTTCCAGGAATGAACTGAACCATTCAAGGTCAGTTTACAAATTTATTGCTAACATTTCACCTATCTAAAACCGTCTATCCACTAGCCTAAGAGTTGGAATCTGTATGCTGCATTGCTTTCTGGAATACCTCCTAAGTCCACACAATGATATTGGATGGAAAAAAATTATCAATTAAGGCCCCAGAGTACTTTCAGTGATGTGCACAGGATAAAAGCAAGAATATTCTGGTTTTCTGGCTGAAATCGTCAAGATTCACTTACAGCATTTATTAAGGGTGCTTTGGGTTTAGATTTCCAGGTTTGCTGTGTGAACCACAATACAATGCATAATGTTTTACATTATTACTATGTGTTATATAGCACAGTAAATATTACTTTTAATAGATTATGTATGCAAGTCAGTGTTGGATCTTGCTCCTGTGCAATAAGGCTATCTGGTTTCTGAAAACCAAGATACTTGCCACAATTTGTTCCTCAGATGCAGTCGACACACTACTGTCATCAAAGTAGTACCATTTCCCATCATCTTTATTTTTTGCAAAAGCGGTATCTAGAACAAGAAAAAGCGTTTTACTGAAAATGCTAATAATTAGGCCATAATAAAGATAAAGTCATACATATAAAATAAATTACTTACAATGCCCTCCTCCCATGCCTCCATAGTGATTTGACACTGCAATCAAATTATAGCGACAAGGCCCAGCATTTGGATTAATAAGGAATTCAGACATATCCAAATCACTGTTTTAAAGAAAAGATCAAACTGGATTTGTTTTCAAAAACTGGATATTAATCTTTACGCTTTTCTTCAATCAAAAGTCAGTGAAGCCATCCCTTTAAATTCTAATGCAAAGCAATAAATACACTAAAAACCTGGGAGAGTGAAGATTTTTTTAAAAAACTGTAATAATTTATCAACAGACATGGTTTGTAAAATAATTTAGGCTGTCACACTTGTCTTAAAGGGTCAAGTTAAAATCTGCTGAAGCTCACTCAGTGACAACCAGTCTCACACCATGTGTAAACATAATACTTGGATGAGAAAAGAACAAGTACATTTTCTTTGTACTTCTTGAAGAAAACAATATAAATGTACTAAATAAAACGATACTTTATTTATTTGGCTTCTAAAATGTATTTATTTCTTTATTCACTCAGCTGTTTCTATGCTGCTTTAATCAAACCTAATTCACAAGCATTTCCAGATTTTGTTCAGAAGCATTTTTCTTTCAGGTAAAATTACTACAGTTCTATCCCAAGTAAGCTGCTGTAGTTGGAATGCATGCTTCAAAATGATTTGGAAGATCTTGCACCAACCTTTCTGCTATTCATTAAATGAACTGAAAAAAGGATACTGCTGTTTTAAAGAATCTACTCATTAAAATAAATGTGACTTTTAAAGAAGTAGTATTTTTTTATGCTCACATGGAAACCTGAAAAAAAAGTTGGACTGCTTTCATGGACATCAGAGAGATGCTCCACTTGTATAAAACTCAACATTTTTCCTAATTGTTTTTGAAGCATGTGTAGTCTTAGTTGTCAATGAAGAGAGCATAAAGAATAGCTTTGAAGGACAGTGGGAAGATCTGTTACCAACACAATGATCAGACAAGCATGGCTTAAGACCATTCCAAGAAACTAACTTGAGAAAACACCCCAGAAAGGGCCCTCCCTAATTCACAAGGGGGAACGGGAGAGCATATTCAGATTTGCAAGGTTCTGTAAGAACAGCTATACTAATATAAGCAGTTTTAGACCTAATGGCATTGGCTTCTTAGTCTGATCTATCCCATAAAGCTGACATGTAACTGAAAATAAATGAAATATAATTCTGTATAGTTGTATGTAGGATCAAATTTTTGTCTGGGGGAATTACATGGAGAGTGATTACTTAATGTAGGGAAGTAAAGAAATAGAAGATTCACATTTAATTCAGGAGACAGAGTTCTAGTCCCCACTTTAGGCATGAAAGCTGGCTGGGTGACCTTGGGCCAGTCACTCTCTCAGCCGCACTCACCTCACAGGGTGGTTGTTGTGGGGAAAATAGGAGGAGGAAGGAGTATTAGGTATGTTCCCTGCCTTGAGTTATTTATAAAATAATAAAGATGGGATAAAATAATCTAAGAAAAAAATTGAGCTGCACTAATCTTGTCTATACAATAAATGAACTTGTTGTAAGTGAATTATATTTCAGAACAGCCAAAAAAATCTATTGCATTTCAATATAACACAACTGTACCCAAAGGCCTATACCTTATCTTCTTCCTCTTACTTTAGAAATTTCCTCTTATCAGATACACAGGTTCATTTTCAGGTAACATTATCCTGAAATTAGTTATATTAGCATGTATACGCATAAGAATATTAAATATTATACAGTATAATATACTGGTGTAGGTTTTCACGGCTGGCATCAATGAAGCAATGAAGCTTTCAGGCTGAATGGCCGTGGTCAGGACAAAAGAAAACTAGACCATGGCCATTCAGCCTGAAAACTCATCACTGCTTCATTATATAATATTATAAATAATTAATATATATTCATGCAAACATGGAGAATAAATATTTGTAAAAGTATACCAAAGGTATCAAAAGTAAACACAAAAGCTATCCATTACTGATACGGTTCTCACTTTATTGGGAAGTCAACCAATGTATCCAATTTATCTCTCATGTATCTGCTGTAAGAAAAGCGTTTTAGATGTACCACCAATACGGGTGGTAGTGACCACAAATCTAGTTTTTTGGTAGCTTGCTGGTGTTCTTTACAGTTTGGGCAATACCTAGAGAGAGAAAAAATCTTGTTAATGCCTTATTTTACAATTAAGTGAAGTATATGGCAAGAAAAATATGAAGATAAACTTCTGATACCATTCTCAATTTATTAAATGCCTGTTACAAATGAAAAGCCTAAATTAGAGAGACGTAACTTTTCTGTTTTTCTTGAAACTTATGGAAATATATTGTCATTCCTATTATGTAAATAGTAAACAAACTATCATTGTTCTTCAAATACAGAATGCTCTTTTTTCTGCATATTTCTAGTCTTTAAGCTTATCCATAAAATGGGTGACAATGGACTTGGCTACTGCTCTTGGATAAGAGAGGAGGCAGGGAGGGATCTGTCTGCCTAGCCTATTGAATGTGAGGTGCTTTCCACCTGCAACCCAGGTGAGAGAGGGGTGGTTGGGAGGATAGGGTGGAGAGAGGCTAGGTTGATTATGTGATGAGAAATGAAGGAACTGCCCAAGGCATAGGTGCTGAATGCTAGCCAGAAGTGCCAGGTCTTGGGTTGTGTTTATCTCAATAGCTTGGGTGGGGTATGTTGGAAAGGGTGGAATGGGTGCCTTTGGCTTGGAGGTTGGAGGGTGGGGGGGCTGGAGGATGTTGAGGGAGAAGATAGGTAGGAGTATCAAGGTGGTGATGGGTTTGGGGAAATATGGCAGGAGACGAGGTAGGCTGCTCTCAGGGAAAGCAGCCTCAGTGTTTAATACCAATGTCACATTCCAGCCCTGTACTAAGCCTCAAGGCCTGGTCTCCATAGCTTCGGAGTGCCCAGACTGCAACTGTTGCTACTGAATGCTAGGTCAGCCTGCAATAAAGGTAATCTCATCCATGACTTGATTGTGGATGAGAGAACCAACCTGGTGTGCATTACTAAAACCTGGTTGTGCAGAAGGAGAAAGGGGTTTCCCTTTCAAGAGATGTATCCTTTTAAGCAATGTTGTCTGGTGGAACATAGGAGGTGGGACTTTCCTGTAATGGCACCTGCCCTATGGAACAGTTGGACCCCTGGGATCCAGAGGCAGCTACCGTCTTGGCCTTCTGGTAGGCTGTGAAGACCTGGCTCTTCCCCCAGGCACAGCGGGGTATACTTGGTATGGGAATGCTATGGCCCCTTGGTTGTGTGGTGGTTTTAATTGTGTGGGGTTCTTGTTTATTTCTATATGTTGTTTTAGCTGTCTATGATTATAATGTATAGGTTGGGAGTCCACAGAAATTCAATAAACAAACAAACAAACAAATAAATCTGTTCTCAAAACTGAAAAAGTATGATTATTTGCATTTTTAATTACAGCTGTAATCGAAATTATTCAACCCCCATTGCAAATCAGGTTGATTGTCAAAATGTACAGACTTTCAGCTGTTTGCAATGAATAACAGATAAATTCTCCCATACCAGTGTACAGGTATACTGGCAAGGGCTCCACAGGATAAGCATATGTTGAAATGTTTTGCAATCTCCTCTCTACAAGTTACTGCAATAAACAGCCCTTTCTTTGACCTAGTTTGTTACTGCCAGTATGATGATTTCTAGTTTGGTAGAATCATAAGTCTGGGATTTCCTTACTATTTTTTCTACACCAGTTAAGAAAAGTAAGAAAAAGGGAATGAATTATATACAATACTGTGTAGTAATCACTCTTCAGTAAATATAGCTCTGGTTAAATAAGTATAGCTCTTGCAGCCTAGAAAAAAGGTGATTTTTTTTAAGATGTTGCTGACGTGTGCAATTAGTACACCCACAACGTATCTGAAACATCTTTGCTCTTTGGATCAAAACACCACACATCTCTATTCTACATTGTATACTAAGCTTAGAAAACATTGGCAAACTGTCAGAAATTCCACAGAAAAGTGGAAAATAAATTCCATAATGTGAGAAATCACTTCAGTGTAGAAGTAGGTTTTTACTCTTACCATGGATCTTCAGCACCCAACTTTTCCTTAGTTGTAAATAACTCAATGCAATCTTTTAATTTCACAAATGGCTTTTTTGGAGGTCTATATTCCACACTTTCATGTTTTTCAAAATCCTAAAGAGAAGTATTTCTTGAGTTAAAAGAACAAATGAAACAAAATTCATTTTAGTGATTTTTGTCTTACTGTAAAAAAAAGGGCTATATGTTTTCTAATATGGAAAACTATGCCAAATTGAGAAATAAGACCCCTGCTACTTTTAACATGTGTGGAATTCTTTGAAAAAGGCATTACCCACAAGTGAAAGTGTTATTTTGCCATGTTCCAGTTTCATCTGATTTGGTGTAGGGCAATTTGGGCAAGCTATGAAAAGGGTTGGAAAGGAATAGTCACTTTACACCATTTCTTCAGGAAGGGAGTTTACCATGATACCAAAGCATGCAGGTGTGTTAATTCTTTTATGTTAAATCCAACAATGATCAAGCAGACTTTCATTTGTGCCTCAGGTGATCCCCTCTACCTTGGCCCAAGCGAGAGGGAACATGAATCTGATCTGACAACAGCAACTATTTTACTTGTGGACCCTTTGATAAAACATTTCATTTTTTAAAAGGTGGCAGGAGATACTGTCCTTTCTTCCTGAATGTATCCAGTCAATTTTTACAATACAAAGAAGCAGTTTTCTTCCATGATAAGCCCACTACACATAATTTGCAAGGATGAAATGGTTAACCCTAATTTACCACTTTAAAATAAAGTGGCAAATATTCAAGTAGCGTAAATATTCAAGTAGTGTAACAACTTTTTTTCCCCTTTACTAAATATAACATACCTCAGCAGCATTTTCATCAAAGTATCTCTTCTTGAATTCAGGGTCCCAATCCAAAGCT
The DNA here is from genome assembly GCF_035149785.1 of Candoia aspera. Lineage (NCBI taxonomy): Eukaryota > Metazoa > Chordata > Lepidosauria > Squamata > Candoiidae > Candoia > Candoia aspera. The sequence goes on from NC_086159.1 coordinate 48,447,952, forward strand.
AAGAAAGATCTTTCTAAAAGAAAAAGATAGTGCAAGACTCTAAAATTTATGAATTAATTTCAGTTAAGGAAAGATTACACTTCCAATTACTAATCATATCATATTAAAGTGCAACTTTGAACTTTGGAAAGAAAACCATGATCAGTATCTATTTAATTTCAACTTTAAATAAAATAGATATGAATTTTACTTTTCAGTGCCATGGAGATCAACTACTAGAATTTTATATTCAACCTCTGAATAGTGTGTAAATATGCCAAAAAGAGGGGTACATGAGAAGATTTTTTTTTTTCGTACACACACACATAAAACACATTTTAGCATCTCGTTTTGGTTGAAACAAAATACAGAGGGGTCTTATAGAGTGACTAAGGCAAGACTGGTGTGCCTTATCCCTCTTTCTCTACTCTCTAACCTGTGTGTTGATTTTTCCAACACCTTCCTTTCCCTATTTTCCCTACCAGTGTCTTTGGGTTTTTCCCACTTACCTCACCCCCACCTCAAATGATCTTCTTGGAATATGTATTTATGTGTTTCAGCCCAGACATGGACCACCTGTCTGTTCTATGCACAGAATGTTTTCATATCCCTAGCCAAAATAATAGCCATCTTTCCAGGGAAGTATCCAATAGACCGATTGCTTACCACATCCATGTAGAAATTGTGCATCTTACTTTAGTATATCAAACAGAATAACCTTTCTTTAACAATGGATGCTCAAGTAATTTTCAGATGCTACTCTACTTAAGGTATGACTGTCTTTCAAAACAGCTTGGAAGCAGCAAATAATTTAAAAACATGGCTACTACAGTGCTGAAACCTGGACCTTGTGCAGACATTTCACCCTTCTTTATGAACTACATTTTTGAGTTCTGGATTACACTCAACTGACTGTTTTGATTTTTAAAGCACTTCACAGCATGGGGTAAAAAAATCTTTCCCTCTGTTCTGTTATTTGAACAGAAAAGAGTAATTAGTGGAAAATGTGCCTTCTCAGTAGTACCATCGTAATTGTGGAATGCTGTCCACAGAGATTATATTGATATAATTACAGAATCAGGTAAAAAATGCAGTTATAAATAAAAATGTTAAGAAACAAGAAAAAATGCAGGTAACTGCAATGTTACTAGGAAGTTTTGAGCATGTGGAACCAGACGAAGTAGACTGGGTTTTCTATGATTTCACCTTTGCCACATCTCTGACCCATGCCCCTCCTGATTGGTTAAAGTGGCTAAGAAGGCAGGGAGGTAGATTCTGGCAATAGATAATGCTTTTCTTTAGGAACAGTCACTGCCAGCAGCTTTAAAAGAGATGCTGTTCCATCAGCTCCTCAAGAGGCCTGCCTTAGATCCACAATTTCCCTATTGTGAGGAAGGTTGTAAAGGAAGTGGTTGGTAACAACTACAGAGAAAACTAGAAGCAGCAGGCTCGAGCACACGACTGAAGCAGCACTGGTCACACCGTGGTTAACTTGTGGTGGGACTTGGATAGTGGGACTGCAACCACCCATTTCCTTCTGAACCACTCAGCAACTTTTAATATCATCAACCACAGTATTCTTTCAGGCTGTCTTTGAGAAGCCACTGATTTTCCTCCTCCCTGAGTGGGTGGGTTCAATTGGTGGCTAGTGCAGGGAAGAAGTCTGGCCCACAGATGCTCCATTATGGTGTACCCCATCCTGTTTGACACCTATATGAAGCCACTGGGAAAAGTCATCCAGTGGCTCAGGGTGAGGTATCATCAATATGCATATGATAGTTATTTGCATTTCTCCACCCTGGGACAAATGGAGGATAAGGTACAAATACTGATCCAATGTCTGGATGCTGCAAGGGATTAGATGTGGGGAAATAGGCTCACACTCAGCCCAACCTAGATGGAATGGATATTAAGAAATCTTCTGAATCTGGGATAATACCATATTTGGCTCTTAACAGAGTATGTTACTCTGTGGACGAATTTAATTTGGGATTTTCCTGGATTTACAGAAATGGCTGTGGCCACCAGGGTCTTTGCCAAGTTGCAGCTGTAATCTTACCAAGAACAGGGTAAAATAGTCATTCATGCCTTTGTCATCTTCCACTGGGGTTACTATGATTTGTTTTGCACAGAGCTTACCTTGAATACTACCCAGAAACTTTAGCTGGTGCAAAATGCAGCAGCTTCTCTCCTTACAAGTCATTTTTGCTACCACCATGCAAAACCTCTGTTGTGGGGCTACTTTGTGCTGCAAAGGCTACTTCTGAGTTTAATTCATGCCCAATCTGAGTGAAAAGAGAAGGTGTGCTAAAGGTTCCACCTTTAGAGGGAAAGGACCTGAAAGCAAGCTTTTTCTGTGGGGACTCCCCTTTTCAGGAACAGCTTGCCCCTTGAGGGGACAGTGTCTCTGACTCCCAGGGCCTTCTAGAAATGTTATAAAAACTTGACTGTCCTGGAAGGCCTAATTGTGAAGATTTGCTGACTCCAGCAGTGGATCTATCAATAAAATATAATGTAACTTTATGTTTTCTTGTACTTTGTATGTATTTTATAGTTTGCGGTATCTTTGTTGCCATTTGTCTTTGTACGATGCTTGAAGTCTTTCAGGGCCACTGAGGTGGTTTGTAAATTTCACTGAGTAAAATAAAAATAAAAATAAAAAACATAAATAAATGAGCAATACAGAAAATGTGACAACTATTCAGACACCCTCAAATGAATAAGAATGGCGGGGCTTCCAGTGGGAATGGTGGTTTGAACAGAGACTCTTTGCGATTTAGCTTCGCAAGTAGACCAGGCAGCACAGCGTTTTTAGGACTCGGGCAAGATTTCCTGGAGCCCAGAAGTGTTCCCTGGATAAAGGAGAACCTTAGGAATTACCCTGTGTCCTCCGGGCAGCTGGTCATAGCCAGAAGATCGTAAATGGAGTTTATAAATTGAGCGGTGAGTGATCAGCTAGGAGGTGGGATTGTCATCCTTTCCCAAGCCGTGCTGCAGCTGTTTAAACGGACTTTAAAACTGACCACCCCATTTCTTAATGCACCAATTTGTTTGCCTTTTCTTCATTTAAAAGAGCTTTTTCCAACACAGAGATGAGATTTCTCTTGGTAACTTTTACATTATTTTTGAAACTTAACTGTTGAGTATTTGAACTTGGTTTTGTACTTTACGTTTTGGGCAAAAAGAACCGAAAGTTGAACTGTGGATTTATTTTATAGAAGCAAAGGACTATACATTTTTTTGATTTAATTGGCAGTATTTTTATTGTTTCCTTTTGGGATTTAACAAATCTGTCCTGTTGGAATCGGAACTTTCATGGCTATCATGAGAAAGTGAGTGTTGTTGATTTTTTTCTTAACAAGTTAAATGGATACTTTCCGTAAACACCTCTAGTGGCAAGACTTTTGTTTTTGAACGATCTTAGTTTCTAGTATTCTTACACTGACTTTAAGATTTGGTTGTATTAGCTAATGGCTTCTAGGAGACCACCTTGTTGTGGTTCTGATAATGTGGAGATGATGAGAAATATGATTGATGAAAATACTAATACCTTTAAAGAATATTTTGATGCCTTTGAGAAGAAAATGGAAAATAGATACTCTGACTTTGAGAAAAAGATGGAAATCAAATATGGAGACTTGGAGAAAACGATGGAAAGTAAATATTCTGACTTTGAGAAAAAGATTGAACATCCAATGGAAAAAACTGCTGGAGAGGTGAAACAAGTAATGGATCGAGTGGAGGTATTAGAAACCAAGATGTATAATACTGAGCAAGAGAGAGAAAAAGAACTTGATAAAATGGCTCTATTAGAACTTAGGGACATGGATTTTGGTATGAGACTGAGAGGAGTTCCTGAGGTGAAAGGGGAAAATATTGTTAAAAAAATCCTAGAGGCTTTGGCAAAATTATTGGATTGGGAAGAAGATAGAATGGAGAAGGAATTAGATAAAGTTTTTTGCATCAACTCAAGATATGCAGCGGTAAATAATAAACCAAGAGATGGTTTGATCCATTTTACTAGAAGGAAAATAAGAGACCAGGTTTTGCAAATGCACTTTGAATCAAGATTAAATATTGAAAAGCTAAGAAATTCTGGAATCAAGTATGTATTATTATTCAAAAGATTCTTAAAGTGGACTTACAATTGAAACCGGAGCTGTTTCTCTTGGGTTTGATGGACCAACAGCTTGAGAAGCAACATGGAACTCTGTGCTTATATATGATAACAGCAGCAAGAATCTTATATGCTCAAAGATGGAAAAAGCCACAAATTCCCTCAATGGAGGATCGGATGATTAAGTTAATGAAACTGGTGCAAATGGCTAAACTGACAGCATTGATAAGAGAAAAACTGTAACTGGATTTGTTTTTGTTTGGAAGCTGCTTTTGGACTATTTGCTTGTAATGGAAAAAAATGAAGTTCTGATTTTGGGTTTTGATGATTAAATGGTTTGTTTTTAGAGAAATAATGTTACTAAATGTTTAATTAATAGCAAGGTATTAACTTTTATATGCTTTTATATCTGTGTTGGAGAAGGTCGGAAGTCACCTGTCTTTTATGTTTTTCTGTCTATTCTTGCACTGTTTTAGTTTTTCTTGTTTTTTTTTTAGACTTGTGTTCTATCTGTTCTATATTCTGTACTTTGTGTTTTAATTATATATTCTGAAAAATTAATAAAGCTTTATAAAAAAATAAATGAATAAGAACAATGATTGGTGAATAGAGAATGATTTGTTCTGATCACATGGTTTAAGCAAAAGTCTATTTCATACCTACAACTGGCAAAGGAATGGATATACATCTGTCGATGAGGATAACATGCATACAAGGGAACAATTACTGCAAAAAACAAGGATGAAAGATATTGTACAATGTGTATACAGAAAAAAATAGATGTGAAGAACGTAATCAGAGAGAGCAAGGAAAGTTTACGATTAAAAGAGGCAGAAAAAAATGCAGAAGAATTTTGGTGGAAATAAAAAATTGTTTTGGATATAGTTGAAAAGACTTAAATAAGAAGCCAATAGTAGAATAAATAATGTTTAAAAAATATGAAATGATTTGGGATGAATCTGAAATGAGAGCAGGCTGGAAGGAGTATTTTAGAGATCTGAATGGGAATGATAGTGATATGATGAAGTGTGGAATTGTAACTTATCTACAAGTGTTAGAGTCCAAGAAAAAATTGGTAAGGAAGTCATAAAAGCTGTGAGAACATTTAAAAATGGTAAGGCTACAGGTATATATGGTGTATGTGGAAAAATATTAAAACATGGATGTGGTTTGTTTAAGGAGTGGTTGATCAACTTGTTTAATGCGCATTTGAATGCTCTGCCATTTGGAAGAATGCCATTATTGTTCCTCTATAAAAGTGAACGATAGCACGAATGAATACAAAAACTACAGGGATTTGTTCGTTAAATGTGTCTGGCAAGGTGTAGGGGGAAATTCTGATTGAAAGGGTACAAGAGGTGACAATGAGTAAACTTTGGGAAGTACATTGTGGTTTTATGTTGGGGGTATATAGTAGGACAGTGTGAAATGTAGGATTCTGTCTGATAGTTTTAAAAAATATATGTTCTATTTATTATTTTCATTGTATACCTCCTTGTGAGGATTTGCCCTAAAAAATAAACATCATTTATTCACTGACTTCATAATAATTGTAACATTTATAAAATCCAGTAAAATCCGATTTGTTCCAGTATAAAACTTACCATCTAGTCTAAGTTGCCTGTCATCAAATCGTATATGCCTGGTATCATCTTTGACATAATTGATGTCTGCATTGCCTAAGCTGTTGAACTGGAATGTGAACAATCGTTTTTTGTGCCCTATAAGTTGATCCTTGCAGGAATCCTCTGTGCATAATCCATTTTCAGAATCATTATCACCTCCAACAGAATCTTCTGACTGACTGTTTTCATTTTCAGAAGGCAGTTCCTGATCTTGGCTGGATTCATCGTCTTGTTCATCAGTTTCCATCTCACCTGTGATGGAAGACATAATGATAGCGAATATCTTGACTTTAGGATATGTGGACTCTAAAATCAAGGCATAAAGAGTTATAGTATGACTCTCTTTTGAAACAGAAATTTAAAAATTGCTTTTGTTAGAAACTGAAACATGCACAGCACTAGATTACCAGAAATGGACATAAACTATTCGCACTGAGAAACCAAGGCAGGTAAAGTTTGCCTGGATTACCTTAGGTTTGGATGATTTATTGAGCTAAATGAATGTTATTAGCAACAATAGACAACAAGCAATAATGGGGATTCTAACCAACTAAGACATTTCTTTAAATATTATAGGACTGAGGATATGAGAACCGCTGGCTGTTGGGAAGAAATATAGGGTCTAAGAACTCTCAAATCTTTCTGAACAATAAAGAAGGGAAAGATTCCACACTAAACAACTTTCAGCAATTTCCAGTTTATACTACTATTTAGGCAAACTACGAAGGACTATAAAAAGAAAGTGTAGCTCTTGATTCTTTAAAATTCTATTTAATTTTTCTGCTAGGACTGTACATAGATTTCATTAAGTATTGCCCATATTATTTCAAGCCCAATAATGGTGACTAGAGTTGTACAGTATGTTCATGGAATGAAAAAATACACACGAACCTAACACTTCATTTCCTCAGGTGAAAGAGCACAGCTATTACAATGCCACTTTCTTTCACAATTTCTCTATATAGAATACATTTATTTTAAAAGAGAACAAAGCACTCTCAGTACACACTGTGAACTGTGAATTATAATATATATGAAATAAGATCTGGATGTATAACAAGAAAAAAGTCCCTTATGTTTGCAATTGTACTTTTCAGCTTCACAAGTATTAGAGAACCATGTTTTGCTACATTTATGATGTTAAAGATAACCTATATACTGAAAGGCAATGGACAAAGCAAAGCAAGTTTTAAAAGAAGACAAGACAGTTTAACATTTAAACAGCTGTGTTTAATTCAAGCCTTACTTGGAGATCCTTCCTCATGAATTCCGTTTGGGCCATTACCATTGATACTATTGTCCTTGCAGCACTGGAGAGATGCTTCAGTGTCTTCTGTTTCAGCAGAGGTTTTCACATATCGACTGAAATGCACCAATCGATCATTATACCAACCTTCTTGTTATGATACTTTTTTCTACTATTTCATATATTTATATAATACAATGAAGTTAACCATACAAATGTATGGAAATAGAGTAGTGCTAAATTTTTACTTTGCAGTTGTGCTACATAAGGAAAGATTACTTGATCATAAACTGCTATAAGTCATCTTGGAAATATCACGATCTTTACAGGTAGCTGAGAAAGATATAAAATTTATTTTAAATATCTAGAAGAAGTCCTTGTATGATCTTCAAACTATCCTTGAAGATTACTAATTGAATAATTCAATATCCTTAAGGAACAGGATTACTGAGGAGTATAGCATTAGTCTGCAACATCATGCAGACATTGCTGATGCTTCTTTTTATGATTAACTATGGAATCAGAGAGGGCATGTTACAGAATGCAGAATGCAGCTGCGTGAGGCTATTTTTGGTGACCCTAGAAGGATGCATGTAACACCGCTACTATGCAAGCTCCATTGGTTACCAGCCTGCTTCTGGGTCCAATTCAAGGTGTTGGTTTTCACCTTTAAAGCCCTACATGGCATGAGGCCAGGTTATCTGAGGGACTGCCTCTTCCCCATTACATCAACCTGTCCCACCCAATCATGCAGAGAGGGCATGTTGCAGACCCCATCTGTAAGAGAATTCCATCTGCGGGGTCCAGGAAACGGGCCTTCTCTGCAGTGGCTCCTGCCCTCTGGAACATCCTTCCCCCAGAGATAGTGCAGATTCCATCCCTGGTGGCTTTCTGAAAACAACTAAAGACCTGGTTCTGCCATCTTGCCTGGGGGGGAGGGAGGTAATCACTCCTGGAGATGGCTGGTGCCCTAAAATGGTCCTTTAGATATACACGAGCAGTATATCTACTATCTATATTTATATCTACTATTGTCATCTGGATTTTATATTATATTTATGTCTTATACTATATTGTTATATTGTATTAGATATGTATTTATGTTTATGGTATTTAATGTTTTTATTGTTTTTGTAAACCGCCCAGAGTCCCTTCTTCGGGGGGAGATGGGCGGTGGCAAAATTTAATGAATAATAAAAATAATAAATAATAAAAAACCCTTTTACCCTCTGCTTGAAGATCTACATTTGTGATGTCCAAATATTCCCAATACAACTTAAGATGTACTGTAGCATTTCTCTTGTACACTTACCACATTCTCAATAGCAGAAGGTTATACAGTTTATCTTCAGTGTTATTTCTAGGCACTGCTATAAGGAAAGGTTGTCCAAAATGTGTTGAACCACTATGATGGCTGTAACCACTATGACGAAACTTTTCCCTTAAACAAACTGGAATTACAACTTGCTCTGTATCTTCAGTTCTATTGATGGCAATTTCAAATCTAAAGCAGCAAAAACAAAACAAAACAAAACAAAAAACCCACAAAATACTCATGTTAAACCAGGCCATATCTTTATATAATTCTATTAATTCACATACAATTTATGACAAAATAATATTCTGTTGACTATGCTTATTTTGTACTTACACATAAATGTCATCACGTTCCATAATACTGGTTAGATTTTCATCCATTGCAAATATTCTATGAAACCTATGATTATATATATCAGTAACGATCATCTAAAACAGAAACACAATTTATTTCATGTTTGTTTAGATGTACAGATAATATTTAGTTTGATGTACAATTACCTATGAAATATCATACCTTATCTGCAGCAACACCTGACAAAGTTGATAATGCGATGCACAGATCCTGTATATTCCCAATTTTTGGTACTACTACTTTGTACTAGAAAATAAAATACAACATGGTCATTCTTAAGAAACAAACAAGATAACTGGATATACTGTAATTTCCAAGTTTTAATATTGAAGTGACATAAAAATATTCTATGTGAAAGAAGAGAGCTTTTGAAAAGAAATATTTATTTATTTATTTATTATTCAAATTTCTATTACCATCCATCTCCCCCCAAAGAGGGGGACTCTTTGAGGGGAGATGGGTGGTAACACTAAATATAGTTTAGTGGGTTGATTTCCGAGTGGAGCGGTTAATGTACAGTATATGGATCAAACTCCCTAGTCCATCATTAAAGAGAAGGAAGTTTTAATTGTGGAAGTAGTATAATTGGAATATTTTGGTGGTGGAAAGGGAATCTGTTAATTAACAAAAGGTGATAAAACCCAATTTCCTACCATGGAAAATGTATAGCCTCTTGCCCTTGGAGCAATCAAACTAACGTCCCACTTTGTATCTGAGTCTCAAAGCCATCATCTTCTAAATCGCACTGCTGTTTTTCAGGCTGTATTAAAGCATTATCATATTTCTTCATTATGATTCTGATTTATAATTAATCCCTATCATCTATTAGCTAACCTAGCAAATCTCACCAATACTGTATTTTAAACTGTATTTGTGCATTCAGTTTTATCTGTTAATGTTTGCTGCACCTTAGGAAATTATTTTCCAAACAAATCAATTTAATGAAATAAACAGATCTGAATAAATGAAGAAAAACATTGCATTGAATTTTCACTATTCTGATTGCCTACTTAATATACAACAGGATTTTCTGGCCTATACTGTAAACTGCATTTTGCAGGAAGGCTACTTTTTCAATTATAGGATGACAACAGGAGTGCAAGACTCTACCCTTCTTTGGCATAACTTGTCATGCTGATGCTATCTTTCTATTGCCCTAGAACTGCTGATCGTTAATATTAAAAAGATTAATATTACTATTGCCTTGGTATAAACATTATCCTGTAACAAATGGCTTCAAAATTTGCCTCTCACAGAATCTCTGTACAGCACTGAGTGAGTTCCAATGCACTACAGATTGAGAATAATAATGATATATTTTATTTCATTTTGGAGAATGCACAAACTTGACTGCAAGCTTTTGATTTGTAGTAATGTCTAAACTGGGACAAAATGGTTGGTCTCTCCACTTCACTCATTGTTAAAGGAGGCCTTGCAAACATATTCTGCCAGTTGTCTTAGAAGTACAACTTCATTTTAAAATACAAAGAGCCTTGAAAATGGCAGCTTGAGTGTGCTGTTCCTTAACCTCAAGCACCAGTCCTAATAATACAGCTGTCCAGCCAAACAGAATTTTTCAACAGAAAAAATAAAATGAGAATGTTTGAGACAGATACGCTTGCTTAAGAGTTATGATCAAAAGACGCAAAGATCAGGACCTTTAACTAATAACTCTGTCTAACCCAGAAGCCCTACCTTGGTTCTTTTTTCTTCCCATCATATATGTAAAATATCTGATTCTTTGCTCAGCTTTTTGCTCAGTTTTTCGGTTATAATTGCCACCAAATAACTGATTAAGACTATGGATAGAACTATGCCCCAAAAGCAAAGATAAATACTGGGGGAAAGTTTTCAAGGCCAATTTTCTGCAATCTGAGATGAGAGAGAGATGATTTCTTAACAGAGAACACAGAACTATGCAACATGGTTGTTGTATACAAATATGATTAAATTATGGGGGAAATGGAAGTGAAAATTATATTTCTAAACCATATTATTTAATCTTCTCAATCATTTCATCTTTTCAATCATGATGAAGAATCAAAAAATGATTTATATTATACATTTTTATTGTCTTATAATAGCTCTAGTATCCATAACAAATTATTGTCTTATTGCATTGTATCTCTGTAGTAATCTTAACAGAGAAGGTTATTATGATTCAAGGGAAGAATAGTTTCCATCTTTATAATGATACTATAAGTTACACACAGGTGTAAGTTACACACAGTTAAGAAAAAAGACTACAGCATCAAATTTTAACTGTGGCCTTAAAATTAGTAAAATAAACAAAACTTCATTTCAGTTAACATATTAAAGCATCTACTGCTGTAATACTTGGCATATATTTCTCACCTGCATGGGTTTGGCAAGGGGATCCATTCTAACTAAATAAACTTCCAAACTGCGTTCTTTTTTCATAGGTAGTGGGAGAGTTAGGTAACAAAAGGGATCAAATGTTACAGAGATCTTGGCACATTCTGGACAAACTAAGGTTGATTTAAAAAGTCCATGAAATATATCTACAATGATGGAATCATTTCTTTTCAAATGGTTCTCCCAAGCTTCTTCCGCAACCACCTAAATCAAAGCAAAGTTAAAATAGTAAAAGTTTTATGAAGCATTAAATACATAAATGCAAATATATTAACAGATCACGTGCATACCTATATGTACCAGGCCATATAGAACATAATAGTGTTATCCAGCAGATTACAATAGGAAAAAGTGACTGAGTAACTTTGGGGAAAGATAAACATTTAGTACCTATATATTTTCTCCTTCTCTTTATAATATATCCATTATGAATGCCAGGTTATCTCAAATAAAATTGAGGATCATTTCTGGGAATTTTAATTTAAGACTTTATTTTTTTTTCTGACTCCATTGGGCATGGGAGAGTGACACTGATTTTCTTTCTTTCTTTCTTTCCTTTCTTTTTGAGGGGAGTGTTAGGGGGATTGTGGGCTTTTAGTTAAAACATGTGTGTTATTTTGTTTCTCCTTATGATAGAAAACCAACCTTCCCCCCCAAAAATGCCTCACCAAATTTTGAGAATGCAACTCACAGACATTTTGGGGTTGGAGCAGCATGAGGTTTGGGGACCAGAGGTTGTCCACCTTGCCTTAAGAGATGTTGTCTGGGAAGGCTGGCAAGGCTTTCTCAGTTTTACAGAATGTTGGTTAGCAGCCAGCCTCTGAAGAATGAGAGGTTTTAAGAAAAAATTGCTTTCATATGAATATTCCAGTAAAAGAAGGTTATATAAAAAGAAGCCTAATGCAAAATATATTGTTACAGAATAACACCACTATACTGTGTTTTATCTGTTATTTATTTAGTACTTATTTATTAAACAAATTTATAAGGCCGCCCAACTCACACACAGTGACTCTGGGCGGCTTACAGAATATCCTGTTGCATAACAGTTTTCCAACTGACCCAGCAGAATTGGTACCATGACTCTGGTAACTCATCAGGAACAGAATTTTACGGCATCATATAATTGGTATCAAGTATCCTAATTAGAGAAAATGATCTAGGTATGGGGGAACCGGTAGTATCTGTACTGGCACAGGAAAATATTCCTTGATGACTTTTAACCTTCCAGCTATCACTGCAGTGGTGGTTCACTGAAAATGCAACTCTATCCCCCAGAGCTAATTAACCTGCATGGATCTATTACTCAGGGTTAGCAGGTGATCCTTCTAAGAACCTGAGTCACCAAATCTAATGAACAGATGATTGCCATGATTGCTGTCAGATGACCTCAGCCACTGTAGCAGCACATCAGTTCTCTGTACACTAAAGAGCCAAAGATGACAATAATACAAATTGCAGAAGACCATAATAAATATGATCAAATATGCCTAAAATATATATCTTTGATCCTATTCTGAACATTGATGGCAGCAACATTAATCTTATTTAGACACAGGATAAAAATAGCAATAAGCACTTGTAAAATCACAATACAAAATAAGGAACCTCTAGGCTAAAAGACCCATGTCATATAATAGAATCAACAGCTTTACATTCAAATTAGAATTTTTTAAAATGCTTCACCGAGTGAAAAAGCATGTTTAGTGCTTTCAAAAAAAACATTATTTCAAATGTAATTCTGGTGAAAGTTGATTCCAAGTGAGAAAAGGCTCTCAACTATTATGTGGCTATTCTAATATACAGAAGGACCAACTGACCAAGGCCAGGAAATAGAATAAAAAGCAAGATCCTCACTATCACCACAGCATCTGTGAAATGCCATTCTTAGATGGTTAAAGATTCCCTGAATACAGGATCCGAACGCAGCCATAGACATCTCCCCAATCCCCATAAAGCATTTTCGTCAGATGCGTGATTTTATTTTTAAATGGAAAAAATTGTTAGCTTCCATTTATCAGTCATCATTACTCCACTGAGGATTTCTTAGAACATAAAAACAATGGGCAGCTACAGAGAAATGCTTGGTTCTGAAGCACTTCTAGCAACCTATGAAGAAAAAGGACAGATCTTATTGCTACTGTATGATGATAAAGTAGTCTGTGGGTAGTAGTGCGGCAAACTGGGATCGCTTAATGATGGGAGAGGAGAGCAGGACTGGGAAGAGAAGTAGACTTGAGGGGAATCGGGTGGGCAAAACTAGCAGTGAAAGCTAAGGAGGTATATAGAGTGATCCCAAAAGGGAAGGGGGAAAAGTGGAGAAGGGAGCTCTGTATTTTATGCTGGATTTGTGAAAGAAAAAAGCAGCTAGAGTGGGAGAATTTCACATGATGACAGGAATGAATACATGACAGGACAGGAATGAATGTGTGATGAGAGAGAATCTAGCATGTTCAAAGGATTGTGGGACTCTTTGTGTGAAATAGGTATTAGGCTACTTTTAATTACATAAACTGTCCTGCTCCTGTCTTTCTCCAGGCTGGCAGGTACTATTTATTTATTTTTAAATGAAATATTTAAATAATCTATGCCTTATTTCAAAGCCAAGTTTTCTCATAGCAACCTTATTAATAACAAAGTGATAGCAAGTACCTTATTAATAATAAAGTACTAGCAAGTACCTTAATAATAAAGATCTAGCATTAACATGGGCCAGTCCCACTCTTGCAACTTCCCTCTAACAGTTTCAAGGTCGGAATTCAGCACACAGAGCAGGAACTTCTTTTTGGTCAAAAATATGAGTGGGCTTTCTTCAGATCAGAAAGCTGAGGTCCCTGCACATCAGGCATAAGAGGGACATATCATCACACTATGCTTTTCACCTGCACTCAATTTAGTGGGCAGCTGTGGTTTTTATCATCTAGCTCTGCTACTTTTCTCCCATGTGTCTTGTAGAACAAAACAATATCCAACATATGAGGTTTGAATTCCCTCTTGGATAATAGATGGATAATATATCTAGGAATGTGCAAGGTATTACATAAATTATGTAAATTGATTAACATTATGTGTAATCAAGTCGGTGTTGACTTCTAGCAACCACATAGACAGACCCTCTCTAGGACGATCTGTATCCAAATGTACTTTCAGACTTGCAAGATTCTGTTAATGTAACCTTACAATAAAGTAGAATTAATTCATCTGCACATGTTTCCTGTCTGGACTACCTCACAAGGCTGTTATCAGCCTTGCAAATCTGAAAGTACATTTCTCCTTTGTTGGCTTTACAGCCCAAGAAACTAGTGAGGGTCCCTGGTGAGATGTTTGCCATGTCCACATTCCTTCTGTGGGCTAAGCTGCCTCTTATCTGATCGTTCTCCTCGCTGTGGCTCTTCTGTCCCCCAAGATCATTCCTACATACCTTTACAGTGCCTTAAGTGTGGACTGAATTGTCCAGATTATGCAATTTGTCCAAATTATGTAGACACATTTTTGTATTTACAAAATTTGTCCAAATCATGTAGACACACTACATAAAAAAGCACATTACCTTATCTGGTCTTCCATCAGCATCTTTTAACTGAATATAAGGCTTTTTTCTAATACGATTCAAATCCTCATGCAGACCATCTAGAAGAAATGCCAACAATTCTTGGCAGTCTTGTTGCTGATATCCTGAAAACTGGGGTGCAAATCGTCCTACCTGTGTCTAGAGAATTGAAGTGAAGTCATTTGACATAATGCAAAGGAATTTTGTTGGATCAAGGAAAAAATGTATTTTTATCTTATGGGTTTTAACATATATAACAGTAAAACTATGAAATAGGATTGAGAAAAGGGGAGGGGTCACTGCTGCCGTTTATAGGAATCTTCCACCCCCCACCCCAAAAAGGTGCTGTTTTCAAAGGCCTATTTTATTAATATATCTACACTTTTCATTTTTAATATTTGTATTGTTTTGAAGAATCATATAACTGAAAACAAATTAAACATTCTAGGATCCAACTATGTTACACTCACCTTAAACGCTCTTGGAGTGACATAGCTATATTTTCCTGACCACATCTGCTTGATGAGCTCTGCATAAGATTTTGCAATTTCACCTCTCATTCCTAATGGATTGTCATAGTTTAGCTCCTCTTGATATTTATCATTAAGGAAATATTCTGTGAGTGGAGGTGTATTGCTGAGACACTAAAAATAAATGTGAAAAAAATTAAATACTTTGGTATAAGGCACGGTAATCCAGCTTCTCAATGCCATCTTCAGTTTTCATACTTCCTCAACAAAGTCTCCTTTTTCCTTTCCTAGTCCCTATATCCATTTAGTGCTACAAAATTATTTTAGTAAGATTCAGTAGACTAGTTTTCCCAAGTCTACAATATCTTTACCAATTAGTCTTTATGCCTGAGCCAACAAGGCTAAATCACAGTTAGAGTTGAAGACTCCCAAGAGGGTGGTTCTAGGAGATTTAAACTTCCATATTAAGGTTGTTGCCTTTAGAATGGCTTAGGATTTCATGTCTGGCATGATAATTTTTCTGAATACATTAGTGGTCCCAAACACATGCTTCATTTAGTTTTCTTGATTGGACAGAAGAATGGTGATATAGCAATGACAAATGAATATAATTCTAACCTGTGTCACGACTGACTCAGTCAGGATGGAAAGCCTATTAGATCAGACTATTTTGAGTTTATTTTAAATTAATTCAGAGATGGGTAATTTGTGGTTTACTGTTAGGCTCCAATGACAATCAAAACAATACCATCTCTCATCAAGTTCCTCATGCTAGGATAATTAATATAACAGAAAACAGAGGCTCTGGGGTATTTTTCTATGGTATGGCTGCTGCTTTGTTTGTGCTCATCACTGGCATGCAGCTGGAGGAATAACTTGTGCTGTTCAACTGAACTCAAATTAGAGCTGGTTATTAAACCTACAGTATTTTACTCAAATACTGGGGACAAGTAGTGCTTTTTCCTACTATTGCATCTTCTCAGGATAGAAATATTAATCTAAGTATTTTTAAGGCTACTGAAATTAGACTAGAGCAAAAATGACAGAAAACTACATGTCCTTGATGTGACAAGATAATTACTTTGGTAAATTATAAAGCTGTTCACAATACTTGCAACTTGGATCCCACAACTATGCAGTCTCATTAAAAGAAAAAGCACCCAGACTAGTCTTATTAGATAACTAATAGTTGATGAAGACTGTAAAAAGGACTGTTCCTGGTCAGCAACCTGAGTATTTGACCTTTATCAAGATGCCTTATAATATCTAAGGGGATATCTGATTGCATGTGAAAGTTTAAATTCTTTTTTTCAGAGAAAAGGTGATATCAGCCTCTTTGTGAAAGGTGAAAGGTCCCCTGTGCAAGCATCGAGTCACGTCTGACCCTCTGGGGGACGCTGCTTTCGCAACGTTTTCTTGGCAGACTATAGCGGGGTGGTTTGCCATTGCCTTCCCCAGTCGTCGCCTTCCCCAGCAAGCTGGGTGCTCATTTTACCAACCTCGGAAGGATGGAAGGCTGAGCTGACCTGAGCCGGCTATCCGAGAATCCAGCTTCCGCTGGGATCGAACTTGGGTCATGGGGAGACTTTTGGTTGCAATACTGCTGCATACCACTCTGTGCCACACAAGGCTCTATCAGTCTCTTTAGAGAAACTAATAAGAACAACCACCACCATTAAAGATGGACCCAGAAGGCAACCAGAGATCGGTTGTCAACATCTGATTCCAGGGAAGGTGCTGGAGCAAGTGTTTGCTTGTCAGTTCAGCTCTTGGTTGGGCTTCAGACACTAAACCGTGGGGATATCACTTGGTTGGTTTTCTGGAAATTTCAGAAGTTTTCCATCAGATTGGAAATTCTTCCATAGTTCTTCTGGGCAGACTACCTCTATTACTTTTGGAAATTTCATATTAAAGACAATCTATCCCTAGACAGATGCCCAGTTTCAGAAGGCTACACTGGTGGATTATTGCTCTGCCCTTTGTTGTTATGTTACAATGTCTTAAAGAGCTCTATTGTATTTCTCATGTTACGTATGAAACTGACGGATTCGGTTAATTGGAGTTATGGAAACAGATACAACTAATACAGTTCTGTCTCTTCATGTCAAATCTAAGTGAGGCAAAGGATGGGTGTGAGCACTTTTGAACTGAGACTCAACTACAGCCACCAAATGAGATATAGCAAATAGATGCTATATAGCTGTCAGTTTTACGTTATTTTTAAAGGTTCTCCTCTATGTTTACTATGTTCTTATGCTCATGGTCTTTGGCTCTGTTTCTAAATAGTTTTTGATTAGTGGGCATGATACAGATTATAGAAAAACAATAAATAAACATCAAAGAACCAAGTCACTTCTGAGTAAAAATCTAGAAATATTTGTCTCCTAATAATAGTCCCTATAAAAGCATTTAAAAACCACAGAAATCAATGTAAATCTGAAATTCTGATAACACTGCACATGCAAAACTCCCCATTCTACTAACAGTCCCCATGTTAAAAATGCTTTATACAATGCAATAAAATCTTATTTCACATGAAACACTTACTTGAATTGCTGAATTCATGAAACATGTATTTCCCAAATTACTTAGACCACAAAGACCGGGCTGTTCATTGTGTCTTCCTGGCTCTGAGTAGTCATAATTTTTATAAGCAGTGTATGAGGGAAGGCAGTAGTTTGAATTTTTCATGCTGGAAGAAAACACGTTTATCTTGTAATTGCATGAGCTACGGTTGTCTAGCTTAAATGCATATGTAGCTGAAATATTTAGATTCTGAATTTAAACCCAGTAACAATAAAAATTCTTCAAACTTTTTTTCAACTTTTCATTTAAAAAGTACATTTTTTTCAACATTTCAGCTGAAAAGTTGAAACTTTCCAGAAAAAGTTTCTATTTTTTTCAGTCAAAATAATGTAACAAAAATTTAGGCACCACCAGCAATATAGTATATTTTAGTTAAATGTTGCTACTGTTAAAGAAAATGCTAAAAGCTGGAACCAACAATTATACTTTAGCAACAGGTGAGAGATAAAGATTTCCAAGGATATAACTTGCTAAATACATGATAATTCTGCTTTTAGATTAACCACTATGCCAGCACAAGCCAGCAAACCAAAGAAAGCAGCATGGAATAGTAAAGGCTCCATACAGTGCCTTTAAGCATAGTATTTTATGTGTTTTGATTGTAAACCGCCCAGAGTCCCCTTTTCGGGGGAGATGGGTGGTGATGGAAATTTGAAATATAAATAAATTAATTAATAAATTTTGTTTTATAATTTCATATATCAAGATATACAAATATGACACACTTATAATAGGAAATATCTTTAAGAATTAAAGGGTAATACAGTAGACTCTCAGTTAACCGGGACCCATGGGGATTGGTAGATGCCGGATAAATGTAGTTTCTGGTTTCTTGAGAGTTACTATTAAACCCTAATACCCACTAAATGGCAGCAGAGAGATACAGATTTTTTTCCCGTTGCTTGAGAGTGCCGTTTTTTTTTCCCCCAGTTGCCTGAGAGTGCCGGTTGCTTGAGTTCTGGTTAACTAGAGTCTACTGTATGTTATAAATATATTAAAAGATAAAAATACTTAAGAAAAACGGAAGTACAAAATATCAAAAAGCACCAGATTTTTCAGAATTGAACTTTTTTTTTGCTTGCATACATACTTATAGATATATTAACATATGCAAGTGCCAGTGATGTTTATGTAACATATGCACATTAATTGGTATCAACATTCCAGCCAAGGAGATAGAGATACAACTTGTGAAACTGAAATCAGTAGGTTACATAGGTAGAAGCTGCATGTGTGTACTTGAGTGCACAGAGAAGTTATTAAAATGTAATGCTTAATAGTTTTAAAAGGAAAAAACTAGTGCTAATATACAAGTTTAACTATTCAGTGCTAAAATGTCATAAATTTCATCTACATAATTTTTCCCATTTAAATCTGAATATATTAAAATTAATATTGTTTAAACAATACAAAAATAAAAGCCATCTTCTAGTTCTAGATTAGAACCATGACTATGACTCAGCAAACTGGAGGTTATTGCTATGGAACAATACCTTCACAACTTCCATTTGTTTTTTTCTCCTGGGAAAGCATGTTAATCACCATAAAAGGTTACAAAGAAAGTTGATATAGGATTAAATGAAGATCACATAAATTATCAATTCCCATAGGTAT
This sequence comes from Candoia aspera, assembly GCF_035149785.1. Lineage (NCBI taxonomy): Eukaryota > Metazoa > Chordata > Lepidosauria > Squamata > Candoiidae > Candoia > Candoia aspera. Next base: position 48,467,187 of record NC_086159.1, read on the forward strand.
TTTTTATTTTATTTTTTATTCCATCTTTATTATTTTTACAAATAACTCAAGGCAGGGAACATACCTAATACTCCTTCTTCCTCCTATTTTCCCCACAACAACCACCCTGTGAGGTGAGTTGGGCTGACAGAGAATGACTGGCCCAAGGTCATCCAGCCGGCTTTCATGCCTAAGGTGGGACTAGAAATCTCAGTCTCCTGGTTTCTAACCTGGAGCCTTAACCACTAGACCAAACTGTCTCTCAGCATGGTTCTTTCCTATTCAGCTATCAGTTAAATATAGATTATGTGACCTGAAATTCAAATGGTCATGTATACAGTTTGTTTTTTACTGATCCACACTCTATACAGGACTTAAATTTTTATTCAAGAGAGAACACTGATAAGTCATCAGGGATATATAAACTGTAATACTGAAAAGATGCACCAGTTTAAACTTGAAACAGACATGACAAAAACCATTGTGGATATATTCCGGTGGGTGACGGAGAACATTAATGAAGGTGGATACTGAACATTTTCAGTGTGGAAACTGTACTGAACATACAATATAATATCTGTAAAAATAGAATTTCTGTAGATTTGTGAAGAAGAAACAATTTTAGTAGCAAAGCAGAAATAATGCTTAATATTTATGTTAACGATCTCCCCTGATTTTTCCCAGTACTTTACATATAATATGAAGAAAACAAACAAGGGGAACAGTAAAATAAATTTTGGCATAGGTTCCTTTTTCCTTGCAGTTCACCACTGCTCAAAATTTTTGTGTTTCTTTTAAATTAAAACTTTATATAATTTATAATAGCCACACAATTGATACCATTCTTGTTAAAAGAACAGTTATAGCAGGAATCTTATCCATGAATGGTGAAATTAGCAAAACATAAAATATTATTTTAGTCTATTAATGCTGTAAATTGAGCATCCTGAAAGTATAGAGGGTTGCACTACCTGTATTGCTGAAACAAAACGGAAGTACAACAAATTCAGAAGGTATTTTGAAAATAAAGGTGGTAAGACATATAAAAACACTCTATAAGTATTGAATGCTTCATAATTTTCTTTCCATTTTCTCTGAGTTTATACAAAGGAATATTCATAGGAAAGTGATAGGATACTTTGAGCGCAAGAAAAATATGTACATTTAGACACTTTCAACCTATTTTATTCATTGTGTAAAGTGTTCTGATGACTGACTTGGGGTCAGTGGGGGGAGCCATGATATCATACAGGGATGAACAGTGTAAGAGGGAAAATATATTTTTAAAAAACCTATGTTCTTCAACTCCAGGAATCAAATATTACAACTAAGCAAGAAAAGTCATGTGTTATGAAGCATGTTATATAAATAGAGTACCAGCAGAGAATAACAGTGTTTAAAAAAAAACAGTGGGTTTTTTTTTCTAGGCTCATAAATAGTAAAATACAATGACTGTATCTTTTAAAATGTTCTATTAAAAACATTTGGGAGGCAACTTTAGCTAAAAAGGACGTTTTAAAATAGATTTGTAAGTATTTATCAATATTTATGATTGGAGAAAGCACAATTTAAATTCCTATGTGTTCAGTACAATTCAGTTCCAACTATGTTCAAGACCATAGCTTAAAAACAAAAGTACCCCCAATGTACCCCCAATGGAATCCCTTATATATCTACTCAAAAGTAAGCCCAGATGAGTTTGGTAGAGTTCTTTCCCACTGAAATGAATATAGACTACTTTTTTTAAAATAAAGAAATCAGGAAGGGGGAGGAAAAATATAAACTTGTTCACTGTACTATGGCCATCATTTAACAGGACTGTGTGCACAGAAACTGTAACTTGCTAAAATGCCTACCATTCTTCCAAGAAAGTCCAAACACTTGCTTCTAAAAGTCAGAAGGTAACAGGAGCTGAAGTAAAATCAGTGTTTTGTCTATGAAATCAACTACTAGGATTGCATCTGGATTCTACCAGTAGGAAGCATAGAACTTAAGAAAATAAACTATGATTTCCAAGTTATTATTTTCGCTAAACTTTAGATAGAAAAATGTATTACATAATCTACGGGTAGATAAACCAAGGAAGCCTCTGTGTTTTAGAACTACAACCTTGTATTAGCTGAATTAAGAAGCTACTCTTAAATCTTTTCCTTAAAAATGCATTTTTTTTCAGACAATTTCATCAAATGGAAGTGTAGCTGCCCTTTTTAAAACAAAGCCAGGACAATTTTGTTGTTTCTAAAATATTATATTCCATTTTAAAATGAGATTTAAGTAGGTGACAACTGTCCCGTAACTTCAGACATTATGCTTTTTCATATAGCACTGGCTATCACTATTCTAATAAAAGGATAACATCAATAGAGGCCTGGTTTATACACACCAAAGAAATAAATTTTTTGAGCGTATTATACACACACACACATACAGTACAATAGACTACAGTTAAATACATGTATTTGTCTAACAGAGAGTTGGGGCTACTCACAATTAGTAGAAGCACAAATGCCACTTCACCCCATACGAAAACTCCCTTCTCATAAATGCAGTATTTAACTGGAAGATATTGTATAAAATATTTAGAGATATTACTATGAAATAGTAAAACATTTTAACATTTGATTCATAGCCACAAATTTTGGAAAGCAACATTGCATTTATAACTTCCATTTTTTTTCCCAGTATGCCTAGCAAAAAGCATACAAATATTTTCATATTTGTAAGGAACTGCAGAAAATGCAATGCAATGCATCTGTCATATACATCTTCAAATTAACTGAACTATTTGATGGACAATGTTTTTAAAACTGTTTTATTGTATTACAGTTTTGTTAGGGAAACAATTGGAAGTATGCCATAATAATAATAACAATATGAAGCATATACTAAACTTTTATTTGTCATTACATATGACCCAAATATTTCCTGAAATCACAAAAATCTCTGATCTTGATATCCAAATCCCAAAACTAGGAGAACCTAATCAGTAAGTTACATGAGAATTGTTGTATGTGGTCCTTTCTTGCTAAGTATTTTCTTAATCTTAATGTAATGGTCTCAAATCAGAAAGCGTTGCTACAAAGCATGTTACAGTTCTAAGGTTCTGAAAAGCAGAGCAGAAATACTTCTCTCAACACATTAGGGTCCTTTGGTTCTTTAAGTCTTGGTGCCCCCTACATTTCCATAGTAATAAATTACATCCAAGTTATTTTTCTAGACTTACAAACAATCTCCTTTTGAAACTTTACTTGGATGATTAAAATTAAAAGTTCTTTAAGATAGGGTGCTTACTTTCTGTTGTTGAAGTTGTTATAATTATTTGATAGAGATGGAGAGATCTTTGGTAAAGTTGGAAAATTGGATGCACCTGGGGACCTTTAAAAATATGAAAATGTTAAATTAGATAAAAATGCTGATTGCAAAATTAATAATGAAAAAGGAAAAACTAACAGATGAAGCAATGTATGTGAATAATAATAAAAAAGATTCTTATGATCAAAGTAACAAATACCCAAGTACCATAATTTGCCCAACTTCAAAAAGCATTTAAAAATATCTCAATTTTAAAACCTTCAACCAAATCATAGGCATAAGTGATCAGCCACATCCCAAATTAAGGTTTAGCAAAAAATGACCTTTACCAAAAATTATAGTTTGGACACTGATGAAAGGCATCACTTCTAAAAATTAGGCTTTTTATTTTATAATGAAATGGAGATTATTAATAAAGGTGCATCAATAGTGTTAAAATACTCTGAAAATAGGTTTAAAAGCAGCTTAAAGCACTTGTTCAGTTGTACCTTAAAACAGTGGTTCTTAACCTGTTTAGGTCATAGTACCCTTTGAGAATCTGATAAAAAGCATAGACCCTCTCCATGGAAAAATGCACATGCACAGACATTTTGCATACAATTTATTTTATTGCATTGGAAATTGATTTTCTCAACGAAGGAAAGAATATGAAAACAAACTTTAGAAGATTTATATCTCTCCAGTTTTTGTTTTTCATGCAAAAATCAATAGCCAGTTCCTAAATAAATTAAATAAATAAATAAATCCACATTGTGTAAATAAAACAAAAAGTTTAATTTTGCTCAAAAGTGAATTTAATAATTTAATGAGATATTTGGCTTGAATCAGACACTGATACTGAGGTGTGGCATTTGACATAGCAATGCACATGTCATCTTTAGTATCTAAATGATTTTGATTTTTTGTTTTGATGGCAACAAGTGCTGAAAACCCTGATTCACAAAAGTAGATGGTAACAAATGGAACCAGAGCTCCCACTGTTTGCTTTATTAGAACGAGGGTAGACTTGTGACAAGGAACATCAGAATTCTTCAAAACTCTTCAAGTTAAATTCATCTGCATCATTTCATCTGTTCTCAAGTTACTGAGGTCATCTTTGGCAGGATCTGCTTCACTGATGTTGTCTACATCAGTAAGGAAAGAATTATAAATCAGTGCTTCAGTTCTAAAGTGCCTGAGCAGAAATAACCTTCAAAAGAGTTCTCCAGAATTTCCACATGTCTGAAGATGCCTGTGGAGAATCTGACTAGACTTTGTCTGCAGCCTGTAGAAGTGCTTCCTCCAGCAATGGAAAGTTTATATAGTTGTCCACTTCCAATGTTCTCTTTCAAAAAAGCTCATAGTTTTTCAGCCGCATCTATAATGGTGTCTGCAGGGCCTTGAACGGTAAGATTTGTCTCATTCATATGGCCAAAAATATCTGCCAAGCAAGCCAAGTCATGAACAAATTCCTCTCTATCAAACTGTTGAGATTGGACTTTCCTTCTGTCTCATAAAAAAGTGAAACTTCTGCCTGAAGTTCAATGAAGTGCTTCAAGACTTGTCTTGTGGAACCCAACAAACTTCTGTGTATTAAAGAATTTCATATTCTATTTCTTCACAAAGCTTCTTGAAAAGATAATGATTCAAATCCTTGGCTCTGAATTAATGACTTTTGTGGGATCAGATAAGATTTTGTTCAGGATTGTTGGCAGATTCCTTGACACCAGTGCATATTGATGCAGAAAGCAATGAATCATGATGACATGAGGAGCTTCTTTCATGAAAGCAGCAAAACCAGACATGTTCCCAAAAATCACAGATGCTCCATCTGGGCATGGAGTACCAAGATTTTTCTTTCAGTCAAAAGAAGAAGCTTGGCAAAGAAACTATCATTTTGAAATGTCAAAAGCATTCATAGTTCCTAAAAGGGACTCACAAAATTGGAATTCTTTGGTGGGATCAGCATGCACACAATAGATGAAAACCACAAGGTGCCTGCAGTGAAAGAAATCAGTAGTTTTTTCCAGTTGTATATTGATGGAAATGCTGCCAATTCCTCCATAACATACTTGAAAATATAAGAAGTCTTAGTGATTCTTGACAGGATGACATCATTTGAGAGAGCTCTGCTTCCATTTTCTTTCTCTGTTCTAAGCCACAAACCACCTCAATCATTTTCAGGGTACATGGCTTCACCAAGGTCTCTCCAAACATGTGTGGCTTCTTTTGCTTAGCAACTTGATAAGCAACTTTTAGGATACTTAAAGACAAGTCTTTTACGATGTGGAAACTCAACTTCTGATCAAGTTTTACGGTAGCTTTTTCAAACGGAGCCTTCTTCTCACAGAAAAAGAGCCACACTTATGTATTTTCAGGAAGGACAGACTGTGACCTGATGTAAACAAAGACAGATGTCCATAATCATAATGGCAGCATAAGTTTTCTTTAATCCTTATTAGTGGAAAACTGTTCTAGATGTCTTGGCATGTGAAAAATGATGATTATGTGATATCTAATCACATATAGAAGAATTCTGTGCCAAACTATGCTTCTTTTGAGTGAAACAGTATCTTAATATCAAACTGGGATCAAACTGTTCCCAGATAACTGGGTAAGTACGTTCCCCAGGCATCTCCCAGGCCATGCCACACGCTTGGCATCCAACCTGGCATGGATCCGAGTGATTTAATCCTCCAGAAAATTCCTCTGCATGTCCCTATAGATGGGTCATTGGGCCCACCTTCCCCAATAGGGATTGGGTGATCTTGAACAGGGCTGCTGGGTGGCATTCTGTGGATGCAATAACAGTGCAGAAATCTTGATGTTTTGCCGTTCTTACTGCCACAAAGTAGGCCTTAATAGCAGCTCTAGTTTGTGTTTGGTCAGGTTCAGTCCTTGTCTTCCTCCAGCAGTGCTCTAGATGTTTCTTAATCCTCTTCAGAACCCACAGCTCCTCGTAAACTATAGGTTCGATGGGAGAAGAGAGGTTGCATGGGTATGATCTTGTCCAAGGTCCTGGCCACCTCTCTGTTCCAGGTGGCAGCCAGAGCCTCTGCTGGACCATGCAGCAGATCCTCAGGTATAGCCCCCAGCTCCCTTTGGAACCCCATTGGGTCCATCAGTCGCCGGGGGTGGACCAATCAAATGGGTCCTGCCTCCCTGTGGAAGGGGGTGGCATAGGAGAATCTCAAGGTCACCAGAGCATGATCTGATCATGACAACGGGGACAGCTGTAACTCTCCCCTCAGATCACACTGTCACTGCTCTGACAAGAAAAGCGGGTCCAGAGTGAGGCCACTGTCTCAAGATGGGTCCTGAATAATCTGGAAGAGGCCCATGGCCACCATGGCAGCCATGAACTCCCAAGCCACCTCCGAAACACACCCAGGGACAGCAGGTTGAAGTCTCCCAGAACCATAAGTCTGGTGAACTCAACTGCCAACCCCGAGATGGCCTCCAGCAGCTCAGGCAGGGAGGCTGCTACGCAGCAGGGAGGCTGGTACAACAGTAACAGTCCCAACTGTTTTCGGGAGCCCAACTTCAGGAACAGGGTCTCACAACTAGCCACTTGTGGAGCAGTGCCCCTGAAGGCCAACAGAGATTCCTGGATGACAACAGGCATCCTGCCCCCACTGCCCTGGACTATCACATGCTCTAAGACCAAACTCAGGAAGTTGAAATCTCATTAGATCTCTCTTTTTTATTTTTAAAGAATTTTATTAAGTTTCAAGCCAAAGATAAAAGCTGTGAAAAAACAAAAAACTACAAAAAAAAAAGAACTAAAAGGTGTGAAAACACAAGAGAAAAAAGTTTTTCAACGTAACAAAAACATGTGACTTCCGACATTTTACAGCAAGGATATACAAAAATTTTCCATAATCAATCCCTTACTCTATATTAAATCAAAACCACCTTATTTCTATAAATCATTCCACTTTAGCACATTATAAAAATCACAAAGTATAGTTACTCCCTCCCTTTATATTAAAATAAAGAAAAAAAAATCACATAAACTTCCTAAACAACTTACCCCAAAAAGATAACACTTATTTAATTATTCCCTTCCTATTTTATACATTTCTGTCTACTATAATAAAAATCAAATTAAAAAGCACTTAAATTGTCTGCCATTATACTTAATAGTACAACAGTTTTAATAATCTTAATTTTAATAAACCCAAAAAACAAAAACAATTCGAAACAGTACCCTTAAATCAAATTTATTTATTTGTCAAAGTTTTATCACTGCCCATCTCCCCCCTAAGGAGGGACTACGGGCGGTTTTAACCCTTAAAACCATTCACATAAACATTTTTTTAATACACTAATAATCTTAATCCAAATCCTTAAAAACAAATAACATCAGTCAAACCCTAAAAGCAGGCCAGGTAAATATTCTTTAACACTTATCCCACTTCAAAATAAACCAGAGCATTTACATATCCCCACAATGACCACAGAGCTCTTCTCTTGAAAAAAATTAAACGGCCCAAATGCCCTCCTCAAAAATTCCAACTTCTCTTCAGAAAACCTCCCATACCTAATGACCCCTTCTTTTTCATGGCATTTTTACCAGAAAGTCAATTTCACTTATTGCTTGCAGATCCCTCTCTCTGTTGAATTTCTCCAACTTGACTATCCAATCTTCATCCAGCAACTCAATAGAAATCCCTATCTCATTCTTAGAAGGAACATTTCTATCACTGTTGAATTCTTCAGTTTCATCCACCACATCCCCAACCTGATGGCACATTTTAGACCTCATATTTTCCATGATGTCCTGAATATCTTGCATAAAAACTTGATAGGAATCAGAAAGAATCTGTTTTAAATATTGGTAGATGTTAGAGAAAATCTGCTTAAAATCCTCCATGTCTCACGTAGTAGATTATGGCGCCCCAGGAGCTTAACCAGCGAAAGTCGAAGATATGGAAAGATTCCAGAGTGTATTTACACAAGCGAAAGTGAGATAAGCAGACAGTTCCCAAGGGAAACTAGAAACAGAAAACTGAAGGTTCAAATCAGCTGATTCAATGTGTAGGAAAATGCTAATATCTTCAAATTTAATACAAAAATATTAACAGGAAGACAATGTTTACTCTTAATCTTCCTTTATATTTGGAAGGAAAATGAATTCCAAAACGTAAAAAAGATTTTTTTAAAAAAAGTAATCCCCAAACTAATAAGTACCAAGAGAGCCAGCTTCTCCTTGCTGCAGAAAGCCTCCCTTAGGGTATGCATACTTAAATATATATATATAAATTGGGTGATGTAGAAATGGGGTGGCGGGTCTTAATGTCCCTTTAAGGCTACTGTGTGGCTTGGAAAGTGATGATGTCCCCGCCTCCCTGCTAGCTCTTACCAGTAAATGCAAAATTCTGTTTGTGATCTTCTGGCTGCAAGCAGCTGTCCAGAGGACAGATGGAGTGATTCCGGGTGTTTTCCTTTATCTGGAGAACACTCCTGGGCTTCAGAAAAACCTGCCCGAGCCCGAAAAAAATTGCCACATTGTCAGTTCCGCCCACTAAGCCTGCAGGCACAGCTGCTCAGTCCGCCATGTCCCTGCTATAAGTCCGAAATCTCGTTAGATGTCAATTTTATACTGAAAAGGGAATATAATATCCCCTTACAGTAATTATCTTTAAAAGAGGGACAGTATTATTGGCAGGAATTAATGCCATGAGCTGAAAATATTTTCCCTTTGTGGCTCAGTTTCCAGAAGTACATCTCTATTCTTCTAATGTTGACATTAAGCATTCAGGCTTGAGGCTGGCAATATTTTTTTTATTTGTGTCAGAAGCATTACAGTTAAAATAAGGCACACTGCAAAACACAGAATTTAAAATATAAGATATAAAAGTTAAAATAAATAAAAGTTAAACAGATCTTGCCCAGAAACTGGCAACATTAATTGCATTCTGTCATGCTGTCATAAGGTCCTCAAATGTGCATTGATCAGGGCACAGAGGACAAGTGTGTATATGTGTTGTTGTCTGCATGTCTCCACATTCACAAAGGGCAGTGGCCACCAGATAGCCCCATTTGTTCAGAGTATCTCTGGATCTTATTATGCCCGTGTGCAGTCTGTTCAATGATTTCCATACTTCCCAACTTTGCCAAACCCAGGTGCCAACTCCTCCGCTGGTTCCATCCAGTGTTGGTTCTTTGTAGTTTTCCATAGGTCCACTCTACTTTTAAATTCATCGAAATCTTCTGTTGACCTAAGGGAACTTTTCCTGAATTTTAACCTCTGAGGAGCTGGTTGTAGGCCACAAAGAGGGTATTGTTTGGCTATTGATAATTTAAGCCTCTCTCTATACGCTGCTGCTTCTCTACGGACAACAGGTGGAGCAATGCCGGCTAAGTGGTAGATCTTATCTAGATAGGTAGGTTTCAAACATCCGGTAATACTTCTGCTAGTTTCATTCAAAGCAACGTCTACTTTCCCAGCATGTGCTAATTCTTTAGCACTATATATCCATGTGTTTTGTATCACTACATTCCATCTTGTAGTTGCCCAGATCTGATCACATTAGGATAGAAAAAATTCTTTTGAAAAACTGCCCCTGCAAGTTTAAACAGAACTACTCTTTCAAGCTTGATGAAATCTTAAATAGGAACAGTTCCTTCCTAGGAGATGTGAATCTGATACATTTTTTTACAGATCCCATTTATTCCTTCTAGTATCAAACTCACACAATGAAATGTCTGTAATCTTAGAAATTGTTCTTCAGATTTGCAGACATAACTGGGTCTCCCTGTTTTGTAGACATATGCACGTTTTCAATGAAATTTGGAGAAAACCCCACATAAATAGCACAGTCTAAATTAAAACATGTTCAGTGGCCACTAAGAATCAGAATATTGAGTATTAATTGGAAGGAAAATAGGAAAGGAAACAGTGGGGAATTAGACTGAACTCCCAACAGTATTCTGAGGAGCAAGAATACATTACAAACATTTTATTGTATGTGGCATTCTTTCTAATGCTATGGTCCTCAACAAAGTCATAATCACAAGGAGAAAGAAACCCCAGAGATGTCTGTAAACAGTAAAAAAACTATAAGCTACAAAACTGAAATAACTTTTATAAAATAGTAAGAAATTTTGAGACAGTTGCTTTAAAATTATATGTAAACATGGTTCATGAAATGCCATTTGATAAACTATAAACCAACAAAATATTACTACTGAATTACTCATGCATATTTTGCAAGCTATATAAGCCCATTAAATGTGCATGATTATGTGTACCAGAATCAGTGATGTCAATACCTATTTTATAAGAAGTCAGCAAATGTGAATAGGTATATAAAACATACCTATATATTATAGTACAAAAAACTACTTTTAAATCCTACTTTTAAAAGCAAATCAGGCCACAATGAAAATGATTTTACAGAGTAATGGAAATCAATTTTCAAAAAATCTTTAGTTTAACCAGAAATTTCCCTTTAAATTATTTTTCCAATGTTAAACAATATAAATTTTAGATTTAGTAGGGTCATACAAAGCATTCAGAAAGAGGTTATCCCAAACTGTTGATTCATTAGTTATCATCTATTTATGAAAGTAAGAAATTGTGTAAAAAATTTCAGTTTCCTATTGACCTCAAGGTGGTATTCTGTTATCATCCATCCTGCCAAAGAGCATTGTCTAGCCTTTTTATATCCCAGGGTAAGAATTACCCCGCCTGAGAGACCATAAGATGCTAGTTTGGCCTCCATAACACTTCTCCAGCTAGGAGAATGATCCTCTGCCAACACAAGGGTATTAGGCCAGCACGGAAGAATTGGCTCATTAGCCTACAGGCCATAACCTCTATTTTAGGCATTCCTGCCTCAAATATGAGAGTGATGTTGGCTATACATCTTGGGGTGACAAGAATAGCTCTCAAAATTTTTGTTGCCACCAATTTGATGGTATTTTACATGGCAAATTGTCAACTGTGGCTTCATAGATTCTCAACTATGGCTTCATTTCTACACTGAGCAGTGAATGAGCTATATTGCAGGAAGCCAGCAATAGTCAACAGTGGATCATCCTCAAAAGGTATATTTGGCAGGACAGTTCCCAGTGAGATAGCCATTTAATTTTCACAAGTCCAAATGGACAGCCAGCTGACTGACACAGAGTTAAATCTCAGGTCTTTGGCAACTCTGGGTAATAATGAGGCCTCTAATATTTTTTCTTCTGAACAAGACTTAATTTCTGAAGAAAGGTTTGGTCACTAGCATTCGTCCTTAAGATCTTCTACTTTCTTTGCTATCATTAATAGTCTTTCAAAAATTGCTATTCTGGTATGAGCTCTAAGCAAACGCTGCTTGAGTATAGGGTTCTCATCTGATGCTAAGCACTGTTCATTGTGACCTGAGGTTCCAGGACCTAGCTTCAGGTTGATTTCTTTAGTGTTATCCTTGCTGGCAACTTCTGGTTACATTGCACAGGGGTGGTGAAATACTCAGTTTCTTTCCTGGTGGCCATATGTGTCCCTAATATGAAACCCCATCATAAGATAATTTTCAGTATATTTCCAGGTGGGACACTGTAGAACAAGAATCAGTCAAAAACAGTTGATTTCAAAAGTCCAGTGAGCGACAAGATTATGTGGGGTTAATATGAGTATTTATAGCCTGCAACTTTTGTCATGCAAACATGCACTCTGCCACCTGAGGTATAGTCTCACTTTTGTTATCAAGTTAATTTAATGGTCCAGTATCAAAAGATGTTACCAAAAACAAACAAACAAACAAACAAGCATTGAGAGTCCCAAAAGTTTTCTTAGACACCATTCTGTATTTAGATATAATAGACTCTTTGGGTACAATTGTTTCATTTTTCACAAACAATTCTCTAGTATCAGAAGGAAAAAATGATTACCAAATAATCCAGAGATCATAAAATTTTGTTTAAAAATTACCAAATAATCTAAAGAGTATTAAATTTTGTTTAAATCCCATATCAATGGTACTGAAAGAGTCTTACTTTTTAACACAACAATTAACAGTAACATTTCTCTTTATCGAATAATTATAAATCACAACTGTAACTGCCACTCCTTTTGTTCTGACATGTAATCATTTATATGATTACCTATGGGAGCCCATTTCTTGTTTTATCACAACTCAACTGAACAAATATTTAATGAAATCTTATACCTTTATGTGACAAAATACAGACAAGTTGTAACAATAAGATTTTAAAAAAATCAACATCAGTTTCCATGTTCTTTAGCTCTGGATAAATTTTGCTTAAAAATAATCTGAAAGAGTGAGTGTTCTTTGGAGTCCTAAGTGTAAATTTTAAAAAATGTTTGAATCAAAAGCAATGAAGGACATCAGTGGAATCCAAGGTAAGTTTCCAATTCTGATTCTATACTAGGCTGAAATAATTGTAAAATGTAAAAGAAACACAATCCTAAACTATGGGATACTCAGTTAAAAGTAACCATGAAAGGAAAAATTTGTCCCATTGCCTGGTGTGCATTAAGTTCACAGAATCACAGAATTATGGAACTGAAGAGGACATGTCCCCAAATCCCTGTATCATCTTTCACACTCCTCTGTACCTGTTCTAACCTGTTATAAACTGTTGGAACTACTGTATATCTGAAATCATGTATAGTTCCTATGTAATGACATTTTAAGTAATTTACTACATATATATTCTATCTTCCAATATGGAACTGAAGGAGGTTTATACAGACTTATTAGTTGTTCTCCCATTCAAATGGGTGGTTATGCTCAAACAACATACAGGTAGTCCTCACTTAACAACCACAAATGGGACTGGCAACTCTGTTGCTAAGCAATGCAGTCATTAAGCAAAATATTATGTGACCCTGCTGGACTTACGTCAGTTCTGCTGCAGCCATTAAGCAAATCACCCATAGTCGTTAAGTGAGATGTCATGTGACTACAACTTGCAATTTTATTGCTGGCTTGTCCACTGACTTTGCTTGTTGGAAGCTGGTTGTGAAGCTCGCAAAGGCAATCATGTGACACCGCAATGGTTGAAAACTCATGCCAGTTGTGAAAGTCCCATATTGCAATCGTGACTGTGCGGGACGCTGCAACAGTCATAAGTTCGAGGACCAGTTGTGAAGTTACTTTTTCAGTGCTGTTGTAACTTTGAATGGTCACTAAACAGGGCAGTGATTAACCGAAGACTACCTGTATTTTGTATTGCCAAACCTATGAAAGGACTAAAACCTTATTTAAAAATAATAGCTAAATTATCTCTAAAGTTTGCCAATAGTAAATTGAATAGAAAGCAAGATTTAAGATATTAGCCCATCCCTTTTAGAGCACAACTGCTCCACCTCCCTAGTCTCTCACTAGATGCTCTATGCTCCACGTAGGAAACTATTTACTTTGGCCCGAATTGGGGTGCTACCTATTAGGGCAACAACTGGTAGACATATAAACCTCCCATATGAAAGCTGAACTTGTTTCTGTTCAGACTTGGAGGTAGAATCTGTCTCATATGTGCTATTAAAACGTTCATTGTACACCCAATGGCAATCAAATTTAATACTTCCAATTGTTAATAACTCTAATTGCCATTGTAACCAGGAGGCTGTTATCCTTCTCCTGGGTGATCACTCTTCAGAAACTTCTAAGAAGGTTGCAAAATTTGTATTAGTAGCTATAGCTATTAGAAACTCTGGTTCCTCCCTCATGCTGTTAATTGTTAGCTACTAAGTGCTTTAGGATTTTCTTGCAATTTTAAAATTTATTTTTATAGTTACTGTATTGTATGCTGGTCTTTTACTGTGTTTGGTCTTGGACTGTCAATAAATTTTTGGTTAAGATATTAGGTAATACACAGTAACTGCTGTACATTCCATGCAATCAGCCATGCAAAAATCTGTATGTTCTCTGTTTTAGTTTCTCATAGTTCACAATACATATATTAAACAATTAAGTAACACCTACAGTAACTTACAGATGAATGCTATTTTGAAGATGGAGCCAAACCTCAGTGCGTGAACGACTAATTTAATACACAGTACTTTGATAAGATGCTTCAACTTTCAAACGAATTGTAATACCAAAAGAGCAATCTTAAAGCTGAAGCAGTTTGCTTTGACATTGGAATGCTCTGATAATCCCAAAGCTCCTTCAAACTACAGCAGATAGGGTTGTTCTATCCATCTGGGGATAATACCATATGCAAGAAATAGGAGGGAATCACCAGCAATTTTTCTCAGTCTGAAGGCCGCACTTAGTCTTTGAGATGTTTGTCAATGCTGAAACTCAAAAAGTAGATGGTGGCAATATAAAACTAAATTTGAATTAATTTAAATGTCAATTTAATTACAATTTAATTTAATTCAATTTAAAGGGTTAGTATGATTATTTTACATGTGTTAAACAATTCCCCCTTCTGTCCCATTACAAACAATAATTTGCCAGTAACTTTCAGAGAAGCTCTGGGATCACACCAAATGTTTCCAGCATCCACATGTCTGAACTTGCACCCCTTGAATAAGCATAAATAATCACTTCAACTAGTCTATTTTACTATGACATCTGTCACAATGGAGTTGGGTAGCCTATAAATCTCATCAATCTGAAAGTCTAGAAAGGGTCTGAAAAAGCTTAAGGTGCTTTGGGGACTTTCTACGCTTCAAGTATTCCAATTTTGGAAAGAACTATTTCAGACACCGTCAAAGAAGTAGGAGAGGAAGCTGGTTTCTAATTCCTCCAAATCTGGACCCCAACATCCAAACCAAGAGAAAGAAAATATGCATATTTAATGGTCCTATCCTAAATAACACTGGATTGCCTCCTTGGTGTAAAGATTTTATCTAGACAGAATTTTTAAAAGTTGAATATACCAAGTGTTTAAACTATTCTACGCCATGACAAAAGAGTGTTCAATTCTGGCTAAATTGTTATTTTTTACTTAGTCTAATATTACAAACTAAACATTAAAATTAAAACCAAATCTGACTGCTTGCCATTTTGAGTGTGGGTGTTCTGTTCTGTATGAATTTGAACACTTTTCTTAAGTTTTAGGGTTTATTATTCCATATTCTGTAAAATTATATAATAGAGTATGCAGAATTACATAGTTTGAGCATGTGACATTTAGTTTTTTTAACCTATCCTAATACTCTGGTCAATCTTTTCCCTCAGTTTTCTTCCTTTTGTCCTATGCAAATACTGTACCATACTGTAATGATTGCCTATTCAAAATCACCATCAGACTCACACAGGGCTTTCATGGATATCTGATTTAATAATGAATAGTATGCAGGATCACAAGCAAAGCTGAGAATAGTAAAAGCGCGGGATGTCTCCCAATAAATCCCCAAGCAACTCCCAGTCCCTCCCCCCAAAGTCAGTACAATTCCATACCCACAGGTGCCCCTAACGGTTCCTGCCGGTCTGCGGGAAACGTCCTTGACAGGGCGAGATAACCCAAACATGCATTCCTCATTCTTCACTCCTCGCATCGCAGCCTGGTACAAGGAACATGAGAAGCCCCCTCCCGTGCAGCAACTCGTGTCAGCCCCATGGCATGGGAACCCGTTACAATGTTTTTCAGGAACATTGGAACAGTAACCATGACACGTACAGACTTGAACCATTCATTAGAATTGCCTTTTGTATTTTCCTCTCTGAAAATGTACTTCAGGGGTTACTTGTGCCCTCTACTGCCAGCAGCCCCAGACAGCATGTTCAATAGCAAAGCATCTTAATAGCATTAAGTTCTGTATCAATAACCTACTTTAAAATACAATTTCTGCAGGCAGAATGGTTTAGAAATGAGAGCCAGGTTCAAATTTGTTTAATCACTAACAAAAAGGAAATTCTCAAATACAGCTGTAATATAGTAATAATTAGGTCTTTGGAGAAAAGAGTTCCTCCAAATGCTTCAAATTAAGCATTTTGAAAAAAAAATCTAAGTAAATAGTAATAAAAAAAAAAAATCAGGATTTAATTAAAATAGCAGATGCCTTCCCTTATTGATAAAATCCTCATTCTGCAAGAGCAGGACCCATGTGTGGGTTTGGATAACTACTCCAAGGTACAATTTTGCCTGCTCCCTCACCCTTTTATTGAGAATAGAGAGAATTGTCCCACTACTTCCAGGTATGTGTCCCTTTTTTCTTGAGGAGAAAATGTTGTACTTGACAACCTAACAGCTGAACATTTTAGAGTATACAGAAAGATCTATCTCCTTTGACATGACTTTTGCAGCATGTTGTTAGAGCTGATGTCAAGGCATACATTTCTTCTTACTACACTTGTCATTATGTCAAGCCTTTAATAAACAAACCATATAGACTGTTGTATCCCTTCCTTTCCTTCATGAACCTTGAGACATAGGTTCATTGGACTTTATAAGTAATGTATTAGATGATAAAGACCTGAATGCCATTCTGGTGATAGTTGATGTCTTCTCTAAGGTAGCCCATTTCACTCTTTGTTGTGACCTCCTCTACAACCATGGAACACCTCATCTGTTCAAGTTTTCTAGAACTACCATTTACACAATCAGATGATTTCTAACTGAGGCCCACAAAGCACAGCCAGTTTTTGAAAATTTCTATTTCATATATAGGATGTTAAGCTTCACCAGTCCTATGTTCATCATCCACAGTCAGATGGTGAAACAAGAGAGGACAAATGCCACATTGAAGTAATACACTGCTATGTAAACTACCAGCAAAAAAATCGGTCTGATCTTTTCCTATGACTAAGTTCACTTATGCCTCTACTCAGAAACATTTCAGGCCACCTCTTACAGCTATTACCCGCACCTACTATCAAATATTTTGTAGCCCTCCCATATTTCAGAGATATCCCATTTTCTTCCCATACCTCCCTTGACCAAACTTTTACAAGCCTAATCTGTCTGGATAGTCATATAATTAGGTTGTGCAATTATTACTGATTCTGAAGGAGAGAGAGATATTAAGGAAGGGAAGGAAAACAACTGCAGGAGCAACAAGATACATAACACTCAAAGATGGGGGTCAATGGGGGTGGCTGATTAGTTTTTTTTTAATCCCACCTTTATTATTTTTTATAAGTAACTCAAGGTGGGGAACATACCTAATATTCCTTCCTCCTCCTATTTTCCCCACAACAACTACCCTGTGAGGTGAGTTGGGCTGAGAGAGAAGGACTGGATGCAATGGAAATACCTCCCTTCCCCTTCGTGTCCAGGGTCAAGAGGAAGAAGTACAGAGGCCAGAAAGGGAGATTTTATCAGCCTTAACTGAAGGAAAAATAGAAATGCCTCTCTTCCCATTATAATGAGTCACGAGGATGGAGCAGTGGAGATGTTTGAAGGGGGGGAGGGGTAATCTTGTCAGCTCCATCTGATAAAGAAATGGAACTGGAAGTAGAGGCACAATATCTTCCAGCCCACCCACAACCAGAAGGATAGATGGTACCTGTAAAGAGCCTTGGAGATGGCTTTGAGGGAAATGTACAATAGTTACAAAAACAAAAACAGCAGAAACATTTCTTGAACCCTGGAAAAGATGATAGTATTAGGAAGTGACTCAGGGTGGCAACTCCCTGACTCACTGGTGTAAAGGAGGGATGGGAGGAAAAACACAATCAGACTTGCAAAATCCCATTAATATAGCCTCTCAATAAAGCTTAATTCTAGTCATCTTGTGGAGTCTGACAAGACACCTCCAGATGTAGAGGAGAAAAAGGAAGAAATAAGAAAAGAGGTGGTATAATCATCATGTCAGTATTGAGCAGATGCCTCCCTATCTCAAGACTGTGAAGAGAATAACCAAATTTTGATTGGCCTGAAAAGGCAGGGAAAAAAAAAACTCTGGAATACAGACATTTACATAGGCTTTTATTTTGCAGTATGCAAATCTTCTCTGTGCATATGGCTACATTCTTATCTGCAATAATGCAACTAATCTAGTTGAGTCATGTCTATAAGCTTCTACTGTAAGCAAGTTCCTGAAAAATAAGGATATATGGAGAATCAAATTTATTGCCTTGGCTAATGTGAAGGTAACAAATTATTCAGTCCTAATGTTACAATACATGTCAGAAGACAACCAATAATCAAAATGCAACAAACATAACTAGTAACGTAAGTAGTGGTAACACATCTCAAAATACACTATTTCAAAATTTAGTCCAAATTTCTTACAAGTTATAATCACAACTAAATTTCCATCCTGAAGAATACCTGTTTTTCAGTCGGACCAGTTTTCAGCCAAATAATTTTATCAAAACATACTCAGTCAATTGCTTTGAATTACAAAAATGTTGCTTCCAAAATAGAGAGAGATTGGCATAGAGGAGTGTAACTCCATTAAGACATGCAGTGGAAAGCATTAATTTCTTTAAATCACTTACTTTGGAGCTGAAGGACCTCTTGGCCATGTTCCATCTTCATTTTTTTGTTCTATCACTAATACCTATATGGAACAAACGGGACAAACACTATTTTCATTCAGTTTAGAACAATGGAGCATAATTTATAATCAGCTATACATTGAAGCATGTACAAACTATGGATTTTCAATTATGCCAATATTATGCATCTTAACATTTTTGTCTTACCCATTTAATTCAGATCAAAAACTATTTTTATTTAAATCTCTCTAGAATGTTGGTAAAGTATCATTTTTGGTATACAGGTAGACCTCACTTAGCAACTGCCTTGGGTAGTGACTGTTCAAAGTTATGATAGTGATGAAAAACTGTGTGATCAAAGCCCACATTTACAAACTTCGCAGCATCTCTTTCAGTCACATGCTTGCCATTGCAGTCAGTATGCACTGTCCTGTGCCTGACTGGTTTTTTTCTCCCCCCCCCCATCCCCACAGAATGGAGAGATTGCCTAAGCAAGCTCTCTCTTCCTCTTCCTCTCCCTGCTTTTCTCCACAGGGCAGCATGTCCCTAAAAAGTGCTAATTGCAAATTAACAAGCTCAGCTCTGTGACCTTAACTAGCCCGCTCACAGCAGCTGCCTGTAACTGACAAGACTTTAATCAGTTTGTGTTTGTCTCCTAAGTGACTCAAGGCTGGGAGCTATGAGCACGCTAGGCAAACAGCTGGCGCTAGCATATTCCTTTCAATGTGCATTCCCCATTATGTGCCTGCTTACTCCCTTGTAATCCCTTCCTTTCCAAAGAATGTAAATACAAACATTAATTTTCTTCTTGCTAATTATCCCAGAGCCAGAGTAAGCATTCCAAAGAGCGGGAAATCGGGAAAAAGGGCTATAAGATTTGCCCCTTTACCCGGCTTCCTTGTGAGTCAAGTTCTGGAAGCCTTCCCTGCTGTTTGGACTCACTCAGCTGGTTGTGGTTGTATACTTCTGAGACTGTAAAGCAAAGGAAAGCTGAAGTAAAATTGTAAGCACAGTTGCAGTCACGTGATTTTTACTCAATGACTGCATCATTTCGTGATCGAGTTGTCAGTCCCAACTGTGGTCGCTAAATGAGGACTACCTGTACTTTTGTTTGACACTGGTATAGGAATCACTAAACACATGAAGCCCAAGCACTATTCAGGTTAAATTATAACCAAAGGAATTTAATTTGTTCTGTCTTTTCAAAAACTGTTATGATGTACAATGTATATGGATAAAAGCACTTGTTCTTGCTTCATTTTACTGGCAGACATGCTGCCTTCCAATCTTATCTGTAGTTGTCACTTTAGTAACTTGTTTTAAATCATTTCATGAGGCTGTTTAAGCGAAGGTATATAGAGAACAAGAAACAGAAGATTCTAGATGGCAGCATGCAAGCTATTGTCAGCTAACATAATCAAAATGAGTAATACTTATATTTTAAAAATGTAGGGCCAGAAATATATTATATCATACCTGTCCCTGGTACAAGCCAGCATCCTGTATGGTACTGTCTGGTTTATTCAAAGGTTCAAAGGTGTTACTCATATATTTGTTCCACAACCTTGTTTCTTTTTCATCTGGAATACTGAAGGTTTTCCTTATCTCTTTTTCAATTGTGTCTACATGTACAGAAATACATTGGTATTGTATTTATTTTAAAGAAGTTATCACCTGCCCCAGTCCCAAAGGATTCTAGGCGGCATACAACAAAAAAGCAAATAAAGAAATACATAATAAAAATACATAATTTAACTGTCTCATCCCCGTTACATCAACCCATCCCACCTGGTCATGCAGACAGGGCATGTTACGGTGGGGTCCAGGAGGTGGGCCTTCTCTGCAGCAGCTCCCGCCCTTTGGAACATCCTTCCCCCAGAAGTGAGGTTAGTCCCCTATCCTGGACTTCAGAAAAAAAATTGAAGACCTGGTTTTGCCACCATGCTTGGCGCAGGGAGAGGAACAGCCATTCTTGGGGCTGGCTGGTTCCCTAGTACTGCCCGGGACTGGCCTTACCAGCTTATGGCCTGAAGTAGATCTGCTGTTACTTGGATTGGACTATAATTTATATATTTATTATGGGTATTATTTATGATTTTTATTGAATTTTAAATTGTTTTTATTGTGAACCGCCCAGGGTCCCTCCTTGTGGGGGAGATTGGCAGTGATAAAAATATGATAGATAGATAGATAGATAGATAGATAGATAGATAGATACATAGATAGATAGATAGATAGATAGATAGATAGATAGATAGATAAAATAAAAATAATATAATATAAAAACTTAGATCAAAATTAACACTAAAAACAGATCTGCAGTCAAAGATAAAACCCAAGATAGACACTTGCCAGTGTCTGAAGCTGTAAGGTTCTGAATGGGAGAAAATAAGTTAAAATTGAATCCTAGCGAGACAGAATTGCTGTTTGTTCATTGGGGGACTCAGGTGTCCCAGTGGTGACTCTTAATGGGGAAGCACTACCAGCTGCTTGAACGACAGATGGAGTGGCCAGAGGCCTTCACCCAGCTTCAGCTTGAAGCCCTACCTGGGACATGAAGTGCTTGCCATAGTGACTCCTGCCTATTTCACACTCAGATTACTGCAAGGCACTTTATGTAGGGCTGCCTTTAAAGACCACTCAGAAGGTTTTCCTGGTCCAAAATGCAGTGGCTCTATATTATCTAGCATTTGTCAGATGGAACACATTATACATGTGACCTATACTGCATTCCTATAAGCTTCCAGTGCAATTTAAAGTGTTAGTGTTAACCTATATGGCTTGGAACTACCTTTCGAACCATGTTCGCCTGCTTGAATTAGCCCAACCTATTCGATCTTGCCAGGAAAAACAGCTGAAAGTTCCCCACTTTTGGGTTGTGAGAGGGGCCAAGCCATGGAAGTGCTACTTTTCTCTAGCAATGCTGATCTTCTTGAATGGCCTCCATTGGAAGTCAGATTAGCCCTGACTTTAGTTGCCTCTGGAAACAGCTGAAGATAAAGCTTTTCTAGAGGCATCTGGGGCATGATGCTTGTCGTCTGGATTGTTCTGCTAGACTGTTTTTTTTGTGGGGTGGGATTTTGAACATTGTATACTGTGAATCCACTGGGAGTCCTCTGGAAATGTGGCAGGGTACAAATGTGATAGATAAATAATGTAAACAAACCTCTGTGACTGTCCAATGCCTTGGAGTCAAGTATGCTCTTCTATGCAATTTAGAGTAAATTTGCTGATTCGAATATTGTCATTTCAAACAAAAAATGAATTTGAGTTTAAAAGACACTTTAGAGAAGCTTGAAAATGATTCTGATTGTTGACCACAACTTTTTACACCATTATTTTGTAAGTAACAAGGTCGGTAATTTGTTTCAGTGAAAATAAGCTATTTGAGCTCTAGACTTTATTCAGGCTTGCAAAAGCTAGGGCATGAACTACTAAAACATGGTTTATTGTTATGTAGGAATGCAGCCAATGTCTCAAAGAAATGATGCATGCATTTCAGACAGAAAAGTTAATTTTTGTAGCCTAAGGTGCTTTCATTTACATTACAGAAAGTTTCTCCACTTATGGTCAAATAAGAATAATGCATATTGCAAAAAATAGCATGTGCAGTATACTTTCTAAAATTAAAATTCTAATGTTTGGGATAATGTTAAAATGCCAAATTCAATAATTAATTCAGTGATATACCATAACATTTATTTTACGGAAACAATGCATGACAAAAAACTTGTTTTAAAAAGTAGTTTAGCTATTTAGGTGTAAGAAACTTCAGCGGTCATACCTATCGTATCGGCTTTACTAAATCTTCGTGTCACTACATTGTTCATATTTCCATTTTCACATAATTTCAGTTCTGTCAAATAAACTTCTACCTTGCAGTGCTTGACAAACATACCCTGTTCAACTACCTGGAAGACAAGAAGATCAGAACTGAATGGAGTATATACATTCCTAAATATATAACACACAATTTTCAGATGTTCAACCTTTATTTTAGAATTAGATGTTTTATAAGTCTCTAGAAAAAAATCTTTTAAGTTTAAGGAGTATGAAGATTAGATCAAAATACAATTTCCAGCTTTAAAAATATGTTTATAATGAAACAAACACCCCCACTTTTAAAAAATCACCATTCACAGTAGCAATACATTATATATATATAAGCACTAGATACCAGCAATTTTTTTGATAATGAATATATTAATTTCATTTTTTATTTAGGAAAATAATCTTAACTTTATTCTTCAATATAAATTACTAATAGCCAATAAAACTTGGAAACTAAAGTAAGCAGAATGTTCACAATCACCTCTTGTATACTTCCATCTGATCTTCTATGCTGTTACTGCATAAATCAGCCATGTAGACTGTCCTGAAAATAGCCATCAGCTTGGTATGTGATACATCAAATATGGCAAAAAAGGAAGTACCAAATAACTGCTACAAATCATATGTTACAGCAACAGAATCAATGAATTCTCACTGGGGGGAAGGGTATATTAATAAATATTTTATGTCCTTAGACATAAAAATTGAACACAAAATAGTATTTATGTGTACTGATACTGGTCTATAAGAAAGTTGTATTATTATAAAATTTTCTTACAGTTATTGCTAAAGTTACAGAGCTGTGGCATGCCAGAGTTTCAAAGAAACATAAAAAACTATAGCCTCAGATGTCATTTTCTTAATGATTTTGGCTGTCCTTTTCTTTAAGAAATAAATAAGTATAATAAAGTTAGACATTTAGAGATTTACACCCCATTCCCAACAAGTTGCCATGATAACTTATAGAAAAAGTAATTTACATTTAAAAAAGCAGATGAAATCAGTCACTGTAAATTGTGATATTATGGTGGAAAATATCTATGAATTCTCAGAAGCCACAGGAGTCAGGTAAGGTTAGTATTATACAGACAAAAAAAAATACTTAAATGGCCTGCAGAGCTCTTTAACTTTAGCAGAAATACAGTAAACTATAACATTCTCCTCAATTATGCAGTTTTTAAAATTTAGCATTATAGAATACATTACGGAACATAATCTATGCATCACATATTATAAAACATAACTTCTTTTGCCACAGTTCAACAAATTATAAAAGATACTAGGATTAGATGCTGATTATTGTCCTCAGACAAGCTAAATTATTTCAATTACCATCAAGTAATTTCTGTAGTTTTAGCACCGAATTAAGTTTCCACATTTTATATTAAAGTTTTATATTATATTTTAACCAAGAACTCAAATATGCACATGATCTCACGCTTCTTCGTTTATTTCAACAGAAAAAATATTCACAGACAAAAATTTTACAGAAAATTAAGAGGGCCAGTATTTTCATAGGTTAAAGAAGTAGACTTTGTAATGTTAACGTTATCCATTTAAATGTTCACTATAAAGAAATTACGATTTTGACCGTATCTATTACTTTTCTTCAAAGCATGTATTCCTTAAGGAACTATGGATGGTTTAGGATTAAGTTAGGAATCTTCTTTCGGTGAATTTGTATGGATCCTGACAAAGAGAAGCTACCTCAAGAAACATTTCCCGGAAAAAAAACATAGCATAAATGTCTACATGGAAGAAGACTGAAGAGATATACAAAGAGGGGGAAGTTACAGCTAAAGCTACAGTCAAATAATTATCTTAATAAAATGCATCAGTTATATACCTCAGTACAACAAGCAGAATTTAAGTGTTAATAACACAGGATGCTCTGTAGAGTCTGGTATGCAAAAATTAAGTACAGACTTGAAGGACCAGGTAAGAAATGTAAACAATAAAGTGCAAATTAGATGCAATTAGCATGTATCACCTATACACTTAGATTATAACTTGCTTTGCTATTCAACAGCAAGGACTAATTTAAACCCTACCTGCAGAAGACGGTCAATGAACAGGTAATAGAAATATTTTAAGATTATCCAAGAAGAAATAAGCAACAATGAGGCTGGGAGTTGAGATAACTGAGACTTTAATATAAGAAGTACTTGCACCATAATGCTTTGTTCTGACGCTAACAAAAATGATCAACTTATGAACAGTGAACAAATTTAAATGTTAGTACCAGAACTAGTTAACTTGTATAAAACTCAGTGTAGTTTGGGGAAGAAATATTCTTGCTCTTTTAGGAGAGCGGGGAGTTGTTACAAACAGAGAATTTCCAAATACTTTGTTTTAACATTTCAGTGCTTTAATATAGGAGGTACCTTGCGTGCAATAGGTTCTTGACCTTCCAGCAGAGTATACCAGCTAACTAGTTTGTTCCATCCTTCAGTTGGTAAAAGAATGTAGTCCAGCTCATCAATAAGATGCTCTTTAAGAGACTGGCAGTCCCCGTCTGTGAGGAAAAAGTGTTCATATTTACTTATAGCTAATATGGAACACATGCTAGATCACTGAATTACAACTGAAGATTTTTTAAAAATGAATATAACATAGTCTACAATGGAGGTAAGTCAATTTCTAAATTACGCACTTTCCCTGAAAAGGTATTTTTATAACAAGAGGTTCTTAGAAATATACTATTCCATGAATCCATAATATTTGGTACACAAAGGAAGACTACCTATTCAAGTTGCTGATATCTCAGTTATAATCAGTGGTGTAATTCTTAATCCATCTTAAACTTTTAATATACTTTTAATATTCTTTCATCTTCTATTTTAAACAAATTTCAGAAGATTTAAAGTTTATCATGCTTTTCCAAACCAGGGGAAAACAATTCCAATACAGAAAAAAAAAAGCCAGGAAGTTTATCTTGATAATCTGTATTTTTCTCCCTTTGACAGCAGAAACTCACTTTTTAAAAATCCTGGAATAGTTTGAAAATCCTAGAAATATTATGTAAGTGCAATTAAACATTCTCTTCTTACAGGCTTTCATCAAATATTTGAATCCTATCAATTAGGATAGAGGCTGTGGAGTCCCTGACTGACAGAGTGAGAAAACTGCAACAATAAACTA
The DNA here is from genome assembly GCF_035149785.1 of Candoia aspera. Classification (NCBI taxonomy): domain Eukaryota; kingdom Metazoa; phylum Chordata; class Lepidosauria; order Squamata; family Candoiidae; genus Candoia; species Candoia aspera. The sequence goes on from NC_086159.1 coordinate 48,492,782, forward strand.
TTTTTATAATACAGTACTAAGATATCTCAGGGTTTTTTAAAATAGCAAACACAAATAAATTACCTTTGAGAAGTCCACAATTATCAATAGGACCAGGATAAACATTTTGATCTCCCATCTGATACTTGTCCCAGCTGTCAAATCCAACGTATTTTTTCCACTGTTTGAACCAACGACTATCCACTAAATACCTTGAAAAGAACAAGATAGATACATATATTATGAGACAATTTCACAAGGAGTACCTGCATGATCGTTCACATAGTTTATTTCCCAAACATAGATGCCACTACACATCAGGACATCTGATTCTAATATCAAAAGTTGTGCATGTTTTATAGTAAATAATTCAGATGTTATATTTATACACATCTACTTGGACATTTCTGATGAAATGTTCCATCCTTTCTGGTTTTCAAAAGCAACAAGGGTTTTAGAGCATGTTTTCTCAACCAGGGTGCCATGGAACCCTAGGATTCCATGAGAGGTTTATTTAAAAAAATTATTTCAAATTTGGGCAACTTCACATTAAAGAGGTAAGCTTCATTCTTTATTTTTAGTTTAAGAACACTGTTAATGCATATACACAGGCCTACAAATGAAACTAATATAATAATTTTGTAACTTCTGGCCTGCATTTGAGCCTGAATGTGCAGGGGTTCCCCAAGGCCTGAAAAATATTTCAAGGGTTCCTCCAGGGTCAAAAAGTTGAGAAAGGCTGTTTTACAGGATGATTATTCCTCTTCTGGCACTTATGCTGAATTCCCATATGGAATGTATCACTCTGTTCTTAAATCTGTTTATGAAAGTGTTTGTGAGAAGATGGATCTGCCAGCTATACTGTTCCTTTATGAATTATGCTATGCCATGGATGAGTGTGTGTGTGTGTGTAAATGTCTATTTATTGGAGTTCCTTGACACTCAAACAAAAATTTCAAGTCAAGCAGAAAAGGAAAATATTAACAAGCCTAGTGAGCCCTACAGGGACAACTGAGTATTTTACTGCTGAAAGAAACATCAATTAGCTATAGTGAGTTAAGGGAATTCAAATAGTATATTAATACAGCAGTTATCTTGCATAGTTGTGCTCTCCTTAGAGTGGGTACTTCTCACAATGCCAGCACATATCCTGCTCCACTTATTAAATTCAGTAAAGGCACGACCACTGGGAGTATTTCCTTATGGCAGTGAGCTGTGCTTAGGATCCAAACCTGAAAAAGTGCTCTGGAGTTGGCCTGGGTGCATATACCACTCTTGCTGGTGACTCCTTAAAGAATCTGCATTTTTTCTTTTTCACATGGTAGCTGTTGATCCCAGGAAAATATGCATTTTAAGGAACACCAACAGGAGGCAAAAAGATCATCTGGAAAGGGGAAGGGCATGCTGTCAGCCCCCCCTTAATGCAAACAAATATTTTTCTGGGATTAGACAGCCACTTCATGAGCTCAGAAAAAGATGCAACTTCTTTAAGGAGGTACCAACAGATGTGTTGTGCACACCCACACCCACTCTCAAGCACCTTTTGACTCTGAATCTGAAGCACAACACATCCCGATTTCCCCAGTATTATTACTCTTGGCTCTCCTGGTATCTAGATCAGGGTTTCTCAACCAGGGTTCCGTGGAACCCTAGGGTTCTGTGAGAGGTCACTAGGGGTTCCTGGGAGATCACAATTTATTTAAAAAATTATTTCAAATTCGGGCAACTTCACATTAAAGAGGTAAGTTTTATTCTTTATTTTTAGTTTAAGAACACTGTTAATGCATATACACAGGCCTACACATGAAACAAATATAATAATTTTGTAACTTCTGGCCTACATTTGAGCCTGAATGTAAAGAGGTTCCTTGAGGCCTGAAAAATATTTCAAGGGTTCCTCCAGAGTCAAAAGGTTGAGAAAGGTTGATCTAGAGTATCACAATTTCAGTGCAGGGTTATCTAGAACACTCAGCTGGATTTATTCTGCTTTTAAAACCTTTGCTATTTTAATTCAAGCTTAATAACCATTCTGCTATAATTTAAGAGTGGGATATAAATTAATGAAATAAATTATCTTTAAATTAAGGATCAGGGTTATAGTTAAATGGCTTTAAGAAATAAAAGATTTAAAAGATATGTTTAAAAATACGAATGGCAGTGTATTACAGGTACATTGATTATGAGATATTACAAGCAGCAAGCTTTTTATTTACAAAGAAAGAGAGATACATGTTAAACTTGTTAGCATGTGACACAATCATAGAATCTAACTCTTATGAAATTATAATCTCATACCTGGGATGGGACACATATTATATCTCTTACTATTGTCCTAACGATCAAGGTTGTTAATATTTGGTAATTCTAAATATTGCCAATTAAAGGTTCAGCCCCAAACCATCCGTTTCCAAATCTGATGGAAATATAAATGAAAAGTCCAGTAGCTGAAGATCAGTTTTAAAAATTTTCCTCCAGACAGATACATATGATCAGAGATACAAGGATATTCTGTCATAAATCTGGTCTGGTTAATTACCTGTAGTGTACGTGTTAACAAAAATGTTTCACAAAATAATTTATAGTACTACATTCAGAATGTTAAACCTGAAATGTTATCATATTAGACAACTGATTTGTCAATTGCCATCCAACCTTTTAAAAAAGTCTATGTTCTAAACAATATTAGAATGACACATTTGCTTAAAAGTATTGTTACAAATGCCCTGCCACAAAGCACAGATGAATAACACTGAATACACTAATTTTCTGTCCTAGTTATAACAGTGTATATACACAATGTGGCATCATTGAACTTTAATTAATACTAAAGTTCAATGATGCCACAAAGCTAACAACCACTTGACTAATTCTTAAGACTAGCAGAGAACAGATTTACACATTTAAGATACAGACTTAGCATGTTTGTAATATAAGAATATAATTGTGAGAAAATAACAGCATATGCCATAAGAGATCTAAAGTATATTTGGTGTCATTCAGGCTTTGAGAATTATGCTGCATTCCAACCCTTCAAGACTGCAGATGATTTTTAGTCCTGGGTCTCATTTGCAAAGGATTTGGAAAGTATTATAACTACTGTATAGTCTACTCAAATTGCAACATGGTCCAACTTTATATAGAAACAATACTGTATCATATATATATGATTAGACTACAGAACATACAACAGCAAAAATATTGCAGGATACTGAGTTTGTATGTAGTAAAAAAATCAAATAATCTCCTAGGCTAAAATCTTGCCTGATTATTAGGGAATAAAACTGAATTTTGGTGTATGTTGTTCTAAACTTTTGGAAGGAAATAATGTATGTAATTAAAAAAAATAAACATAATTATTCAGCCAGTCCTTTTTTCTCTATGAAAGAAAGAATGCCACATTTCTCTCCCTCAAATATAGATCTGTGCAGTTAACCCTGCCTGAAATTCAGGTTTACAAAAGTTGGATTAAATTGTGATTTACAGTCTTAGTATATGGGCATAATTTAAGCTATAGCTTGTTCCCTTTCACATCAGCAACTTTAGATATGAACTGTATATAGCATGCTTTTGAATCTAACATGTAAGGACAGAAAGCCAAATTGTCTGATCCTTGCATTGGTAAAAATATTTACTTTACATTAATTTAATGTAAATTATTTAATAATACTTTACATTAATTTCAAAATCAGATACTGATTTTACTGAAAGTGAAATTCATAGAACACATTTCCAAGTGTATATGATTAGACTGTAACACCAAAGCAATGTTCAAAAGCTTGAGCTGATCCATATACCTGATGGATCTGATCTGTTCATCTGCATGGGATTTACAACCCACATGGAATTCATAATGGCATGTTTACTTACTGCTGCTTCCCCACTGGGGCTGTACTTCCTATTGCCACAATATGTGTACTCCTTAAGCTAAACTCCAAGCCAAACTCCAAACTTGGCCTCCCTGAATACTGCAAAATCAATTATTGTGTGGTGCAGGACTATACAACTTCTGCTGGCTTACGGGCTGCAGCAAGGTTTCTGTGGATACTGAGGGCTGTACTTTGAAAAGTGGCCAGGGGCATGGCCCATTCTGACAGAGGGCTTCAGGAATCTTAAGAAGTAAAACATGTACCTCTAAGGCTCAAGGTGCTCATTTTACAAGTTTAACTTTCTCCCAAACCTGAAGTGTACAAATTTCTGGGCCTAGCCTTTCAGAAGAGGGTGCACTTGGGGGGTTACAAAAGGGATGCTGGTGAGCTTCAGATGGTCTCCAGGCTGCACTTTTTCCACACCTGGTACAGAGGCACATTTAATCTTCCACTCTACTCTTTTTCCTCCAGCCCTGAGGGGGGAAATATTTCTGACGAAGTTCTGATGCTGTACCTTATTCCATAAATACTAAAATATTAATCAGTTGGCATATTATACAGAGGGTTATACAATCCAAATTCCAGCTATTTAATAAAAGATTGGTATTTCTGTATTCTTGCATCTAACAGTACTCAAGCAGGCACCTATATAAAATCCAAAATAAAGGTATGAGGGTGAATAGCCCTTTCCTGCTCTTCCCCTAAGCAGCTCTTACTCAGAGACATCTTGCCTGATTCTGGAGCCAGCTATGTCTACTAATAGTCACTGACAGCCTAGCCTTCATAAAAGTGTGTAATTTCTTTTTAGAGTCCTCTAAACTAATAGCCATGATCAAACCCTGTAGCAATGAACTCTTCTTTTAACCAAGTATTACATTAAAGTATCTTCTCTGGACTGCCCCAGATCTCCCAGCATTCTGGATTATGATACGGCTTTAGGTGCTAGTATTGGGGGAGGGAAGAATTACTCCCTATCCACTTTCTCAGCATCCTCCATAATTTCATAAACCTCCATCTGACCCTCCATCGCTATTTTACCCCCTTCCTTTCCGCAGTCACTGTTAAAACCAAGAAGTTAGCAGTTTAAGAATTCTGAAGGGAGTGGCAGGGGAGGAAGAGCCGAGTGCTGTGCAAAGAACGGGGTGAGATATAAACCCAAGCAGCGCCCGCAGCCCTCTGGCTGACAATCAGACCAGAGAGACAGGCCCTGCCATGGAAGCTCGCCGGGAAGCTGCTCTGCGAATGAGAAACCTTGCTTGAAATACGCACACACGTGCCGGTCCTCCACCTAGAACGAGTTTCTAGCGGCCGTTTGAAACAATGGGAGAAAATACCTGCCGGCAGCGCCCACCTTTGCCTCCCCGCAGGTGAGGAGGTAGCGCCGTGCCGACAAGGCGCTGAGACAGGGCTCGTCATGGGCACCGGAGGGGAAAAAGGGCGCCTGAAAACCCGCTCCCGGATGGGAAGGAGCCTCCCGTGAATGAAAGGGGGGCGAGAAGGACAGAGGCGGGGTATCGCCTCCCTCGCCGAAAGGCACCAGGCAGGCACCGCCCGCACCTGTCACCGAGAGGGGCCCTCAAACCTCCTCCCGTTCGCCATCCCTTCCTTTTCCCTCACCAGGTGTCGCCCTTGCGGAGAGCCGTTTTGAGGAGCGCCGCGATATCCGAGCGCTGGGTCTCCAGATCCGCCGCGCCTCCCTCCGCCATGTCTTCCAGCCCCGGGGCGCCGGCGGCAACAGCTGCGAAAGTGACGGCAGCAGGCGGAGCGGCGGCGGCAGCGGCTGCAGGAACAGGAGCGGCGACAGTGGCAGGGGCGGACCGCGCTGCATGCTGGGAGTGACGCCGCGCGGCGACCGGGGAAACGCCCTCCACGACCCCCTCCCACTTCGGCAACCCCATGGATGGAATCGGGAAAGCGACGAAGAGCGCGCGTAAGAATTCGAAACGAGAGGACGGGCGGTTCAGGCTGAGAGCACCCCCAGGCTGCTGGGAGGACTAGGCAGCCCAATGAGGGCTACGCATGCGCTGTTGGGACTATGGGGCTAATGAAGGGCAGGGCACAGGTGCGGGGAAATGGGTAGAAGTTAAGAGGTGGGTTGGGCACTGTGCGGCACCTGCGGTTACTGGTGCGTGTTCGCTTTTCCTGTGTTTGGGTTCAGAGGCTTGCAGGACTTCTGCAAAGTGAGGTTGTTCAAACCAAGGCAGGTTATAGCAATTTGGCAGGTTCCTTATATCTGTTTTTGGTGGTATAACCCATATTATACTCAATTTGCAAGGAGCAGCTTTCCCCAATCTGGTGTCCTGGCAGTTCGTTGGAACTACGGCTCCCGGGATTCGCCTTGGCTGAAGGCATCTTCAGAGCAACTTACTGTTAATGAGCCGGATAGTGAAATTCGGGTTGCGGGAGACCGTTCATGTGGATGAATATGACATCAAGATACGAGTTTTATTTACAACTCTTCGTAGAATATTTGGGTTAGACTGTTTTCCTAAACGTACTTTTTGCACACCTGTAACAGAATTAAATGCTCTTTTTGAATGCGTGGGAAATTATTTTTTGATCTATAGCTGTATCTGTATTTAATGAGTACTTGACAGATATGCTCTTTATTTTCCTTAGAAAGCAATTTTAAAACACACACACTAGAGAATACAGTGAACCCCAATAGATGTTACAGGCTGTTTTCTATGCTAGTAAGCTGAAATAAAGATGGAAATTCTGAGGCATCTAAGATGTAAAACAGGTGGATCAATGTGGATATATATACATGATATAGTAAGCCATGTTGTGCAAAGCATGGAAAGCAAGCAAGAAGTAGCCTCCCTAATTATTTTTTAATATAATTATTTATATAGCTGCCCTACTCAGCATGTGACTCAGGGTAGTATACATCATCAATAACAGTAATAAATCAATAAAAACTAAATATTAAAACAATATACTAACTCATAGGTGCTAGGGGGAAAAAACCCTCATCCATCTTGGGCGTACCACTCCCAGCTCAAAGCCTGTGCAAAAATAATAGCTCTTTTATACCTTCCAGAAGGCAAGCAGGGTTGAGAGATGCTGTTCCAAAGAGCAGGGGCAGCGACAGAGAAGGTACATGTCTTTGGTCCTACCAGATGTCAGATCTTACTGGACAGGCAAATGTAATTGGAGAGAGTCCCGCAAGTAACCTTGCCCTATGCCATGAAGGGCTTTATAGGTAAAAACCAGCACCTGGAAGCGCACTGGCAGCCAGTGCAGCTGTGCAATAGAGGATTTACATGGTAATACACGGACACCCTTAACTACCCGCACAGCTGCATTTTGGACCAGCCAAAGCTTCTGTGTGGTCACCAAGAGCAGCCCTTGTGGAGTGCATTGCAGTAATCCACATGCAAGGTCACAAAAGTGTGAGTAATCATGAGCAAGTTCTTCCAATCCAGGACTAGGCACAACAAATAGATGAAGCTGTGTAAAGGCCCTCCGAGGTACCACCGTGAATCTAGAGTCACTGCAAACCATCCATGGTTCTGCCGCGTCCATACATTGCTTCCTAACTTACCTTTTGTTATTTAGATTACTCACATTTTTGTTTTGCAGTTCAGTCCTCATTTGTCCATTTTCTCTATAGAACTAAATCATCTCAACATACTTTTGAACTGGTCACTCACTTTTCTGCTCAATTCATGTCATACAGCACTAATGTATTCTTTTTTTAAAAAAAATCCAGGTTTTTTTCTAATCATCAAAACCATAAATCATAAGTGCATTTTCCCCCATTTCATGAAAAAAGTCTATAAGGGATTCCAGTCAGCCATAAATGTAGATAGTGTTTCTTCTCTAATCAAAGAAGTTAATTTAGCCATCTCAGCAAGTTCCATCATCTTCACCAGCCATTCCTCCAGCACCAATATATTCTTCACCTTATTTGTTCTTGTTTTACCAATAACTTATTGAAGAACCTATTGCCATTGCATTCATCTTTTAGTTTCTCCCAACATACCCTGCCACTATCTACACTCAGCAATTAACATTAACCATATAGATTACTGAATTATCTGGATGAGAATTACTATTGATTGTTTGATTCTATTCTAACAATACTTGAAAAATGTATTAATCTGACAGGTAAGGTAATAGGTTATTTATTATCAAATTTGTATGGCTGCCAATTTCACAAAAAAGTGACTCTGGGCGGCATACAACCCTTAATTAAAAAACCAATAAATATATAAAACATTAATTTTAAGAACTATAAAAAGCACAAGAACAAGAGAAGAGATGTTAGCCACAGTAAGGGTACCATTGCATGATCTTCCTGGTCCCCTGGGACCCCCAGGCCTGATGGCATAGCCAGGTCTTGAGGGACTTACAGAACATTAAGAGGGATGGAGCTAACCTCATTTCCAGGGGGAGAAGTTTCCATAAGGCGGGTGCCATGGCAGAGAAGGCCTGCCTCCTGGGACCCACCAAGTGTAGTTCCCTAATAGATGGGATCCACAGTATGCCTTCTCAGCCAGATATGATGGGATGGGCAGATACAATCGGAGAGGCGGAGCCTCAGATAGCCTGGCCTCTGCCAGGAAGGGCTTTAAAGATTAAAACCATCTTGAATTGGACAGGGAAGCAAACCGGCAACCAATGCAGCTCACGGAGCAAAGGTTTCACATATGCTGTCCTAGGAGCACGCATAACTGCCCACACCGCTGCATTTTTCACCAGCTGAAGCTTCCAGATACTCTTCAAGGGCAGTGCCATGTAGACCGCATAACAGAAGTCCAATTGGGAGGTGACTAGGACAATTGCTAAATATTTGAATGTATTTTCTTGAAAGGTTTGCTAATTATTTTTTGTTTTATTTAGAAAATGAAGGCTTTTGTTCCTTTAGTATACTGTATCCTTGTGGGAAAACTGTCCCGATTATTTTTGCTAGGCACATTAGGTGTTCAAGGCACACGAAACCTACTGATTTGTTATAACTAGTATTTATATGTGGCACAATAATTTTTTTCTGAGCATCTTATATTGTAAATTATAGGAAAACAGTAATAAAGATCAGCAAAATAAATAAAGCCAGTGTAACAAGAAAATATATCCATCACCAAGAAATACATTAAACAGGTTTTGAAAGTTTAGAAGATTTATGGAAATTAAAAAGAAAATCAGAAGTTGGAAAGACTACAAAGTAGGTGCCAGGTAAGTCTCTTAAGTAACAATTGTCTATGACTATTTTCCCACTTTAATTGTTTACTACCTTCCATCATATGTAGCTGTTCAACCAAGAAGGATGGCTAATCTTGTGGCCCAAGATAATGATGCATGGATAAGAAAAGCAAAGCTATTTCCTAATTTGGACAAATTATGTATAATCTTATGTGTGGTTTTAGAATAAGGGTGGAAATCTGTGATTATGTCTGATTCTATTCAGATTAGTTATTGATTGGTAGTGATGAAAGCTTTAGTTCAGAAACATTTAGGATGGTATAAATAGCCAATCCTACCCTAAACCACAGCGTTTGGATGTAATTCACTTTGATGGCTAAATGAAAAAGTCAACACTTTTGATGTTATCCTCATAGTTGTACTAGAGCAACAAATGAACTTAACCCTAAACCAGACTGCTCCAATCTGATCTTTATAAGAACTTGTTCTTATTTTTTCAGAAACCTGGAACATGTAGAAACAAATGTAAATTTACAACTTCCTTTGTTCCTTTTCTGAACTAAAAGCTTATATGAATACACTCCTTCATATACCTACCTACCCAACTCAAAGTCAGACTGGTCAGGCTAGGTTAGAGTTCCAGAAGAACTGAATGGACACAGTACACAGGACCTTGTATGTGATGATGACTTCAAAGTACTATAGTTTCCATCCACTTTTATAATTTCCAGTTTGGTTTGGCCAGTACCAGTTTGGTACTTTTCTCACACCTCTTATGATCTCCTGCCATTGCCTCATTTGGTTCACAGGGAGGCTGTCTCTTATTTTAAGAACCAGTTCCTTTTTTTTTCTTTGCGAACTGCCTCTTGAGTTTTCTTAAAAATCTTCATTCAGATATCTTTTTCATGTGTTACAGATGCTGATACCCAGGAGATAAAAGACCTGAGGTGAGCCTCAGTAGATGGCAACAGCTAGCTGAATCTGGTGGATCTTGGAAACTAAAGAGGATTCAGCCTAAAGAGGACCACCTGGGATTCATGTGTGCTAGACTGGGAAATGGATAAAAATCCTGGAAAAAGTCAATGGTAAATCGCTGCTGTAATATGTATGTATGTATGTATGTATGTATGTATGTATGTAACAGATTTATAAGGCTGCCCAACTCACACATGGTGACTCCAGGTGGCTTACACAATTAAAAACCATAAAAAACACAATAGACACCTTCCCTGGTGGCAGCAAACATATTCATATCAGCCACTTGATTGGCTCTGAGGAGGCTTGGGGTCCCCAGGCCTGTCAACAGAACCATGTCTTCAGGGCCTTCTGGAACTGGAGCAAGGAGGGAGCCAATCTTATATCTGGGGGAATGATGTTCCAAAGGGAGAGAGCCACTATGGAGAAGGCCCGTTTCCTTGGTCCCACTAGATGTACCTCCCTAACTGAAGGGACCCACAACATGCCCTGCCTGTCTGCTCTGGTGGGCCGGGTAGATGTGACTGGGGAAAGGCAGTCCTGCAAAACCTGTCCCAAGCCATGTAGGACTTTAAAGGTGATAACCAGCACCTTGAATTGGACCCAGAAGCAAATCGGCAACCAATGCAGCTCCTGCATGTAGTTGTGCAAAGGCTCTTCTGGCCGTGACTGCCATCTGCACTCTGAGCAGGAGTCATGAGTCCAGGAGAATCCCCAGGTTACGCACAGGGTCTGTCTGGGGCAGTGCAACCCCATCCAAGACCAAAGATGGTAATTATCTGGAAACCAAAGAGCCCCAAACCCACAGGCAGTCCGTCTTGCCAGGGTTCAACTTCAACCTGTTGCTCCCCATCCAGACCTCAACAGCTTCCAGGCACTGGAAGAGGGCAGTTGCAGCATCACTTAACTCACCATGGGCAGAGATGTACAACTGAGTATCATCAGCATACAGATGATACCTCACCCCATGGTGACGGATGATCTCACCCAGCGGCTTCATGTAGATGTTAAACAGGAACGGAGAGAGCACCGACCCCTGCGGCATCCCATAAAACAGGGGCCGAAGGCAGGACCTCTTGCCCCCAATCCTGCTGGCATCCAACTGGGAATGAATCTGAGTGATTTTATCTGTCAGAAAATCTGCAAATTCTTCAGCGTGCCCCTGAAGGTACACCCCCGAATCCTTGCCCCCAATCAACACTGACTAGAAATGGCCGCGGAGGAAGAAGGTAAACGAATCCAACCAAACAGGGGTAAGAGCTGCTATTAAAGCCTACCTCATGGCGATTCATGTGACGAAGAGGCAATACTTTTCTGCACGAATTGCACCTGCAGATAATTGCCCAGAGGCTCTTTTTAAGGTGACCCGTCTCCTTCTGGGTAAGGAGGATTCATTCTTTGTCTTCCTCAGCGATGCTCTAGATGTCTCTTGATCTGTTTCATTCCTCAGTTCCTCCATATACCATGGGGCCTGACAAGGTCCATGGGGCCAGGAGAGGTTGCATGGGCACAATCCTGTCTAAAGCTTCAGTCAGCCTCCTATTCCAGGCAGCGACCAAGGTCTCAGCAGGACTATGCAACAGATCCTCAGTTATAATCCCCCCATCTCCCACCATATTTCCCCATACCTGACACCACCAAGATCTGCTCCCCCATCCTATCCACCCCACAAGTCTCTCCATCCCCCATCCTCAAACCTCCCCTTTCAATCTAAAGGGAATCCCCCTCCAAACAATATACATACAGAATACACACAACCAAGGGGCAAAGTAAAAACCCAACAGGTGCTAAAGCACTAATTCTCAGCACCAGTAGGTCATTACCCACCTCCACTGATATCCCCAACAACCACTAGCGCCTCACTGCCTGGTCACTCTCACCCACCCGGCAGGGAGCCACTTCACCAACTTCCCCCGGTTCTCACCCAGAGGAGAGGATCAACCACACACACTACAATCCCCATTGACCATCCCACAGGCCCTGGATAGTCCCTAGGTAGCTTCACAGGGCAAGATTGCAAGCTCTGCATACGCACACAGAGCAGCCCAGGAATAACTTCCTAAAACACAAAGTGCCTTGGATAGCACTTGGAGAAGATTGAGGCTGTTGCAGGAGCTGTTGCTGTGGACCTAACCAAGGGCTATTGAAAGTGAACCCTAGCACCTGGACACCATACATGGCCAGGACTGGCACCAGTAGTCAGCAAAGTCCACCTGTATCCAAGCAGAGTAAGAGTGAGTGAATCCCTCTCAAAATTGTCTACTGTCTGTAGGGGTTGCAATCCAGTTTGAGAAAACCTGGTCTAAAAGTAGGCTTATTCCCTGGCCTGTGTATGTGGGAACAAAGCTTTAGAGAACAGAGCATGTGCCCAATAATTTTATGATGAGGCACAAAAAAGTCCTTTCCCATGAATAAAATTGGCATTTAAGAATAATAGAGCTAAGCATCCAGAAACCTGACATTTCCAAAGCAGCATGTACTGCCACTGTGTTTTTCATTTGAGCAAATTCATAAACTTGTCCCAATGATCCATTTCCAGTTTTTCTTTCTTTTTGTTGTTAAATTAATAGCTATACCAGCAATGCTTCCCAGCATTTCCTGTTTTTTTTTTTAGAATAACCCAGGATATCTGACATTATCTGAGAAGACCAGCTTATTAAATAGATATGAAGCATTTGAAGGTATACATGCAAACCATAACATCATAAATAAAAAGTAATTTTGAACTTATTACACGAATGATCTTTTTGTTAAAGCAGTGACCATGAGAAACTAATAAAATCACTTCTGGTATTGTCATGTCACAGTATTTTATGCATTTTCTTTCCACCATTTCTTCTATTTCCCTCTCTCTACATTTTATACTGATTCAATTTATATTGCATTTTGCAAAGAATGACAAGAACAAAGCCCCAGATAGTTTACCAATAAATTAAAAACAAACAAACAATCTCATTAAAAGCAAACACAAATCCAAGTCAGGTAAGCTGCAGTTCAATACACAATTGGGAATGACTCTCCTTGAATGTAATGAGGCTTAAATCTGAGTAGACATATACAGAAGACACTAACATGATAATGTTCCACAGCCATTCAGAAGAAAGTCTCACTGCATTTCCTAGATTTTCTCTTACCTATTCACTATTTTTATTTATTTTCTTTATTGCTTTTCTAAAAATTGTATTGTTTTTATCTTTTAAAAATCTCATATACATACACATACATACACATATACATACAGGTACATGAAAGTGAAGGCCAAAGTGGTCCCAGTGGTGGTAGGGGCTGTGACTCCCAAGCTGGGAGAGGGGCTCCAACAGATCCCAGGAACAACATCAGAGCTCTCTGTCCAGAAGAGTGCAGTGCTGGGAACAGCGAAGATACTGCGCAGAACCCTCAAACTCCCAGGCCTTTGGCAGAGGACCTGAAGTTGAGGAAGACACTTACCACCCATAGAGGTGAGAGGATTTTTTTTGATATGCACGCACACGCGCATGCACGCGCACACACACACACACAGTATATGAAGTCCCACTGCATTTGCTAGATTTCAGGTCTTTAACACACTGGTCCTGATCCCAGACTCCAAAACTCTGGAATGGAGGGAAAAAAAAAGGGAGAAAGCAAGGCTTGTTTAGATGGCAGACCTGGACCACAATGAAGGAAAATTCTGGCTTTTGCATTAGATTTCGGCCAGGATGAATCTGGAATGTCATCATAAGTTACGCCGTGATAATGTAAAACAAGTGTTTTGCATTATCACGGCTAAAGTGTTTCAGCCCAGCTTCCAAATTATAATTATCCATCCCTAGATGTTTACAATGCAAACTTACAAAAATACATAGAGTCACTGACTGGTGATAAACTAGTAGCAGCATGACAATATAGACGAAGTCGACTATGTAATACACTATCTAATGAAACAATAGTATTGCTTAGCCAGTTGGAGGCACCCCCAGTTCAAGTACTATGAACTGAATATTTATCTCTGTTGATATGGAAATAAAAATTGAGTAGTTTAAATTCTTTAATGATTGTGCTGTGCTAGGAATGTTTGTTCAACAGCTTTTTGAAATGTAACGCACTAACAGATCTTAGTGTATTGGAACATTCAGTTAAAACTGCTAATCTGGCATATATCCCAATTTATCCAGCTTCAATGTGGATCAGATTCTGAATACAGATACGTCACAGTGATCCCATACCATTTATAAGCCTTGATTGATAAAACCATTTTTCTGAAAGACTGATACTCTCTCATTTCAAATGTTTAATTAAAAGTATTGTGAATACTATTCAGACATATTGTAGCTTTGAATAGCCAACCTTATTCAAGATATTCCCCAGTGAAGCTTTACTTTAGATCTTTTGGAACTGACTCACAGATACGAATTCCTGCAAAATGGCAGAAAAGAAATTCGTGAGTAGAAGGAAAAATAATTGATGATCTTGATACAGAGCATACATTACTTACTAAACCATTTAAATAAACAAATAAATAAGTGTGCACATGCACACACTAACACTAGTTTTTAAATCTAGCATGAAACTTGCAATTGCTCAAGTTGGTCTATTTCTTCATATCTTTCTTGATTGAAGCATTAAGGATAGAATAAACTGCATTAGTGACCACATACAACCCCCATTTTAGTGCTTCCTATTAGTTGATCGCTAGATTATTGTGCATTCAGTGCAAAGACCTGAATAGAACTGTATAATAGGGCTATGCACAATTTAAAATACATTAAGACATTGATTCATAATGTGACTGTTGGCAGAATGCTGGGAAAGCCTTTAGCCCAGGAGAGATCAGAAAAGTCACACACCAGGCATTTCTATAAAAATAATTTATTTACAAAAAGCAAAACATATTTAAAGGACTTAGCTCTCATTGAGAGCAAGCCTGGCTTGCTACATATCGGCAGAGAGAAAAAAGAGCAAGTAAGAAACAAGTCCGGGCAGGTTTCCTCCCCCCAGGCAATTTGCATGAAGCACGTGCGAGGAGACAATCAAATACAACCTCTTCACCTGGCCAAAATGATTAGGTACAATAGCAGTCTTAATCGTTAGTAGGGAAACCTCAACACTCCCCTTTTTACACTATAGATTAAGATGCAAACCAATCTTCTCTGACAACTTTATATGTCTTTCCATTCACATTACTTTACCATTATCTCCCCTTTGGTTTAACAGAAAGCTACCATCCTTCTTCCTGTGTTTTTCCAAACCTAGGTTGTTATAATTCCAAGGCTTTTTAATGTGAAATGGCTTTTCATGCAGGCTTCAAAATCAAGTCTTTGTTTTTCTGTTGATGTGAACAGCAGCAAATCATCAACATAAATGCAGAGATACATACAGCCTTGTTTGTCCTCCTCCATATATACACAGGGATCTGCTTTTCCTTTTTCAAAACCAAAACTCTGCAGTTTTTCATCTAATTTTTGGTTCCAGGATCTAGCAGCTTGTTTTAACCCATAGATTGACTTCTGCAGTTCACAGACTAGATTCTCCCCTTTTTCATAGCCAGGGGGTTGCTGCATGTATAATCTGTGGTCTAAATCACCACAGAGAAATGCAGTTTGAATGTCATAGTGGTTAACTGACATTCCCTTGAGTGCAGCAACTTTTAACAGTAATCTAATTGATTCACCTTTAGTAACTGGTGCAAAAGTCTTGTCAAAGTCTAAATCTTTCCTTTGAGTGAACCCTTTTGCAACCAACCTTGCTTTATATTTTTGGATTTTGCCATCAGCATCCCTTTTCAGTTTGAAAACCCACCTACAACCCAGACAGCGTTCATTGGGAGGTAGATTTACCAGTTTCCATGTTTTATTTTCTTTCAAGGATGCTAATTCCTGTTGCATGGCAGAATGCCAATTTTGTGCAATCTCAGGTGGTAAAGCATTCACTTGTTCTAAAGACTCAGGTTCTGTGAATATGTGAAAAGCCTTTACTGTTTCAGCCTGAAAACGTGATGGAGGAACCCCTTTATTACTCCTCTGAGATCTGCAAGGTAATACAGGGCTTAAATTTTGACTCCTATCACTTTCCTGAGAAGCATCTGTCTCATCAGACAGATCTTCAGTTTGCTTTTCTGGTTTAATGTCCTCATCAGGCAAAAGATCACCATCAGCAAGTCCTTGCTGTTCTCTTGTGGTGGTCAGTTCAACTGGAGAGCTAGAATTTAATCTCCCCCAGTTTTGTTCAGCAAAAGAAGCACTTTTGCTAATTATTAATTTCTCTCCCATTATGAACCTGTAGCTCCTCTGGCTTTGTTCATAGCCAACAAAGATGGCTTTCTTTGTTGTGGGGCCTCCTTTCCTTCTCTGCTGTTTTGGAATATGAACCCATGCAGTGCTACCAAACACTCTAAGATGGTTTACCTTTGGTTTCACACCATAAAACAAATGGAATGGAGTGTCCTGAATCACAGAGTTATACAACCTGTTCTGTACATAACAAGCAGTCGATAAAGCTTCTCCCCAGTACTTAAAAGATAATTGTGAATCTTTAATCATGCATTCCATCACATTTTGCAAGGTTCTGCCCTTTCTTTCAGCAACACCATTTTGCTGAGGGGTGTAAGGGTTAGAAAG
This sequence comes from Candoia aspera, assembly GCF_035149785.1. Taxonomy (NCBI): domain Eukaryota; kingdom Metazoa; phylum Chordata; class Lepidosauria; order Squamata; family Candoiidae; genus Candoia; species Candoia aspera. The sequence continues at coordinate 48,509,346 of NC_086159.1, forward strand.
AATTTGTTCTATCCCCTTTTCCACTAGGAACCTTCTGAATTTGTGAGAAAGGTATTCTCCTCCTCTATCACATTGGAGTGCAGATACAGGCCTAGGGAATTTTCCATTTGCCCATGTCACAAAACTTTTAAATTTCTCAAATGCCTCATCTTTATGTTTTAAGATGTAGATAAATGTGTATCTTGAGAAATCATCAATGATGGTCATTGCATACCTTGCTTGTCCAAGACTTGGAGCAAAAGGACCAATAATGTCAGAGTGTACAATTTCCAAAGGTCTAGTTGTAACTCTGTCACTGTGCTTACTCACAGGAGCTTTTAGTGTTTTGCATTCTTTGCAAACTACACAGTCTAAGTATTTATCACAGGGTTTTATCTTTAGGTCAGCACACAGCTGTGGCATTTGTGCTATATACTTGAAATTAGCATGACCAAATCTCCTGTGCATCAGGTGTACACATTGGTCATGATATGGAGTGTTGCCAACTGCAGCCTTGCAGCTTGGCTTCCTTGCATTTTGCACAATGTACAAGGAGTCTTTTAACATACCAGTAGCACACAATTTCCCATTTTTTCATATCTCACAACCATTTTTCTTAAATGTTATGATATACCCTGTTGCAGCCAATTGTGCCACAGATAAAAGGTTTGATTGTAAATTTGGCACATACAACACACCTTTTACAGTTTCTCCTAAGCAGGATAAATCCAAGTCACCTTGTCCCATAATTTTGGTCACAGACCCATCAGCCAAAGATACACTTTGTCTTTCAGTTTTAGACAGTGACACAAGAGAGCTTTTACAATTACATAAATGACAACTGGCCCCAGAATCTAACACCCATACATCAGAATTACCCTTCTCAGCAACCTGTGCAATCTGGGTTGTCTGAAGAGCCTTCTTCTGTGTTGCCCTTGTGTTCTTCTTCTCTGTCTTTCTACTCTTGGGTCTCAAGGCACAGTCTCTTTGCAAATGTCCAGCTGAACCACAAGTGAAGCATCGCTGGCTGGCTAGTGCTGTGGCCTCAGCTTCCTTTCCCTTCTTTTCCCTCATTTTCTGGTACTGCAGCTTTCCAGAAGAGATGGGGCGGAATCTTTCCTCTCTCTTCTCCCATTCAGTGAGTAAGCGCTGTGTAACATACGATGGGGTGAGGTCTGCTTCAGGCATAGCCTCCAGGGTACAAATCAGCGTGTCCCATGTTGCATTTAGTGAGGACAGGAGGATATAGGATTTTGTGAGAGGTGTAAATTCCATTCCTCTCTCCTGCAACTCAACAAACAGCTGCTGAATATAATGCAGGTGCTCAGGAAGGCTATCTCCTTCTGCAAGGTAGGCTCTGTACAGCTTTTTCGTCAGAGTAACTTTACTTCCTGCTGTTGCCTTTACATATAAGTCTCTCAAAGCGTCCCAAAGTTCCTTTGCAGACTGCATGCCTCGCACGTGGACTAGCTGATTGTCCTCAACTCCCAAGATAATGGTGGCTCTAGCCCGCTCATCCTGTCTCAGCCATTCAGCACTGGGATTTTGTGGGGTTTGCTCACCAATTGGCAGCCAAAGATTCTCTCTGCGAAGATACATCTCCATCTTCAGGAACCAATTCAAATAGTTGGTCTCTGATAGGTGCTCCAGAGGCATCGCTGAGGGCTGGGAGGTAGCCATGGCTTCTTCCTTCTTTTGCAAGTCACCTCAGCTAGCTTCTTTGTCCTGTAGACTGGCAGTTGCTGGAAAATCTCCAGGTGGCTCCAAAGAAAATCTTCACAGGTCTTTGCTACCTGCCTTTAAATTGTGCATGAGGTGTGGAGCTGATCTCTCTTGGTTTTACTGGGTTGCTCACTGGGCACATAAGCTGTTGGCAGAATGCTGGGAAAGCCTTTAGCCCAGGAGAGATCAGAAAAGTCACACACCAGGCATTTCTATAAAAATAATTTATTTACAAAAAGCAAAACATATTTAAAGGACTTAGCTCTCATTGAGAGCAAGTCTGGCTTGCTACATATCGGCAGAGAGAAAAAAGAGCAAGTAAGAAACAAGTCCGGGCAGGTTTCCTCCCCCCAGGCAATTTGCATGAAGCACGTGCGAGGAGACAATCAAATACAACCTCTTCACCCGGCCAAAATGATTAGGTACAATAGCAGTCTTAATCGTTAGTAGGAAAACCTCAACAGTGACATCATTTAGACTGATGCAGTAGCCTGAAATCTCCTTTTATGAGTAGCGGAGAGGTGCTGTGATTGGGTGAACTTCAAAGCACTATTTTTAAATTATTTTCAAATTGTTTACCTGCTGATTCTATAAGAAATCCAGCCAATGCATTTACAAAGCCTCAAGGTCTACACTAATAGTTTCAGGATCTACAGGAATATATATATATATATTTATTATTAAATCTGTATACCACCCAACTCCCAACTGGCTGTTCTTAAATATGCATCCATGTTTCCCAATTCCATTTAATTGATACTTGTGCAAGTGAATACTGGCATAAGATTTGCAGATCACATATGTGGATGTCTTTATCCTTTTTGTCAGTTTATTAGAACAATGTGCAAGGTGTAGTTTAGTGGGCTAAATTACCAATTACCATGTTCTAAAAACGGAAAATATAATTCATGATTTAAGAAAAACATTGTTCACACATAACAATAGTTTGCATGCTTCTCTAGTATCGTAATTATTGGCAATCAGCTACTAACTTTCACTATTCATATTTTTTAGTTCATGACATCTTTTGTACCTTCTTCAAAATATTCCCATATTTAATGTACTATATACTTAAAAACCATTAAATTCCTCAGATATTCATCTTTCAGCTTGCTGTAATACAAAAGTATCAATGAATTCAATTGTGTTGGTCCCTAAAATGCACAGGATAGCATTCTAAATTCTTTAGCCTTTAGTTACCTTTTTTCAACCTATTACAAATTTCTTCTTGTAAAGCCTTTAAAAGCTTTACTACAGAAGATAGTAAGTTCACTATTAGTTCAGAATTTGCCCCTTGATTAATATAAAGCAATCACAAATACACTTGTACTGCAGTGAAATTTTCTTCTACACTCCTCTTCAACATTGTCATTCAATTGAATGGAAAATAAATTGCATTTCTTTTTTTTTGAAACCTAAAAGAATGTGAGAATCAGTGCTTATAAAAATTAGTTCCTTATAATTGTTAAAACACCAACAATATCATAGTATCTCCAGTTCTACAAGGATTGTTTCTGAATTTAGTGTGCATTAACTGCAATATACATCTTAAATATTGTATATTACTAGTGATAATGTACCAATCTGACCAGGGAGGCATAAAATTCCGTGAAAAAAAATGCAAATTACAGTTTTAAATTTATTGTTGACTCTATATAGTAGTTTACTATGAGGATCAGTATCCACAATATGATTAGTTTCCATGCAACAGTTATGCATTTTTAAGTTACAGTTTCAAAACACAAAGAGCAGTTGGTTATCTGATTTATTTTTCATAAGCCACAAATGCTCTGGATCTGTTTAGTGCTTTATATAGTTAGTTACATATTGAATAAATCTTCTGTACTCTTTCTCCTTTAAAATTTTATTTTATGGCAACACATTTGTATGGCTATTATCTGCAATTATAAAGGTGGAAAGTATTGTTGGAAGCATTGTTGATATTTTCCCTGGCAGCACTTGATATTTTTATTTTATTTTTTGCCCTAAATAATGCTATTCATAACCATTTTAAAAGAGAAACTCTGTTGGTTTTGAGTTTCTGGAAGGTTGGTAGTTGTGTTTTTGCTACTTATTTTGCATGCTCAGCTTGCATTATTTAAAGATAATAATGTGTCAGTCAATATATTTAACTTCATTATGTGTTGGGATAAAGATACTAGACAATGCTTCTGCTAAAAGTAATTTCAAATCCTATCTTTGGATCTGTGGTGGGGATTGCAATTACTGTTGTGGGTTCAGTGGGCAGTGACAATAGCATGATGTATGACTTCTGGTGGGGGATTGGCGACTTGAGACATGTCTCCACGATCTCCGTGGTTGACCGGGCAGTGTGGACCTTTTTTAGGCTGAGGCAGGTCTCCTTAGAGCCCAGAAGTGTTCTCCAGATTAAGGAGAACCCCAGGAATCACCCCATCTGTTCTCTGGATGGCTGGTCGCAGCCAGAAGACCGCAAAACAGCGTTTCATGATTGACTAGTGAATGCGCAGCTGGAGGTGGGGTTGCCATTTTTTCCTAAGCTGTGCTGAAGCCTTAAGTGGACTCAAAAGCTGCCTACTCCATTTCTAAAAAAACATTTTTTTTCTTTTTATTTGTTATTAAGGAGAGTTTTTTTGCAACAAAGAAATGCAGAACCTCTTGGTGATTTTCATTATTTTTGGAAGTTATTAATTTGTCAATTTGGCTTTTTTTATATACATACATACCTATCATATTGTTGGGATTTAAATGTTTTCACCTGTTTACTGTTATTTTTTTAAAGTTTGGAGGATTACAAAAGAATTACCCACTTTGTTGAATCTGTGGAGCTAAACTGTGATCTATCTGCTTTTGTTCCCATGAGAATGGCTTTGTTTATTCTTACTTTCTCACTTTCGCTTCCATAATAGACATGTCTATTCAACCTTTCCTGTCTAAAGGACTTTCTCAGTCTGTTGCCTAATACGTTCCTGAGGCACTAGAGGGCATAATATTCTGTGGAGGGACATGGAAGATATTAAAGCTATTTTCAAGGAGTTTTACCTCAAGGTTATTCATACTCTGGAGCACTTTTCAGATGTTGTGGATGCTAAAGTCTACCAACAAACTGAAAAGGAAGAAAAGGATGACAATGATGAAAATTACTTTGAGAATAATGTTCCTGTTTTAAAGAAGAAAATGAGGATTAACATTCCAAAGCCAAAAAGTGAAGGGAAGAAGATTTGCCTCTGGAATGTCAATTTTGAAGAAGAAAAAACTTTGGGCGTAAAGGGAATGGAAATGGCTGCATTCCTGGAATATTGAGACTGAAGACAAGATTTAAGCCTCAACGTATGGAAGGTCTTTGAAGATGAGTTGGACTTTACAAGGCAGGTCAAATTTGAGGTTTGCAAGGAGAAAGCCTTGTGTAACATTGCGATGTGTAAATGCCTTAGTTTATTTTGAAGTGGGTTAACCGTTTAATTATGTTCATTAGGATGGTCTTTTAAAGGTTCAATCAGATGTTTTTGTTTTTGGGATAATCAATCTATTTTGGGTAAAAGGATATTAATAAGGTTATGGTTTAAATATGTAATGGTGGACATATAATGTTTAACTATATAAATGCTTTGGTTAATTTATAAATAGGTTTGTCAGGATGGTTTCTTTTTGATGGATGTGTTTGCTTCTTTAAATAATATTAATTAATTAAATGCAGATAGGTTTTATTACTTTTTTATTATTTTGGCATTGTAATGAAGAAGGATAATATTTGATTATCTGTTTATTAGGCAGAAAAAAATTATGTTATAAAAATGTTTTCTTTATACTTCTCGAGGGAAAAGTTGTTTTAGAGGAAACGTTATATGAGAATGGAAATGCTTTATAGAAGTAATGTGTATTCCAGTTTAAATTAGAGTAAGAGATACTGAGCTACGTACTGTATGTCTTTGTCGTAGAAAGTTGGAAGTCATTATGTATGTAGTATGAAGTAGTCCCTTTTGTATTTTCACACTTCTTAGTTTTTTTTCTTGTAGTATTCTTTATTTCATTTGTAGTTTTTATGTATATGTTGAAAAAATTTAATAAAGCTTTAAACTTAAAAAAAAAAAATACCATGATGTATGTCCATTTGTAATTATCTTTTTTTGTGGTGCTCAGGTACTCTCAGAACTTTATTAAACATGGACACCAGTAATAATGTTTGTAACAGCATTTTAAGACAGCAGGTAATGCTTCTTCATGAATACATATGAGATCATAAATATGTATTATTGTGATTTATATTCTGGTTGAAATATAGAGGGTTAAGAGCAAGAATCCTTTATGCTGCTTTCCCCTTTTCCCTTCTCTGTCTTGCCATTATTGATATTACATGAAGTGATTTCCTCTGAATCTTGAGGATATGGAAGGAGGAAAAAAATGTGTAAGCAAAACAATGCAGAAGTTAAATTACCCCATAGGAACTGCAGGAGGTTATTTAATGGCAATATACTAACATTACAATTATCTAAATGCCTACACAGAAGTAAATCCTACTGATTTCAAATTACATATTTCAAAGTGAATTTACTCAGGATTTTTTGTCTCTTTTTATAAGTAACTAATTTCCCTTAGCATTTCAGCTATGGCTTTGAAAAATATTTGGACATTGTTAGCTGTAGTCCAAAGTGAATGGAATAGATACTCTTTTGCCAATTTTAAATTGATGTTCCATTAAATGTAGTGCAGTGTTGATATTCATGCAGTTAAGTACCTATACAAAGGGACGCGGTGGCGCTGCGGGTTAAACCGCTGAGCTGTCGATCGGAAGGTCGGCGGTTCGAAACCGCGCGGCGGGGTGAGCTCCCGTTGCTCGTCCCAGCTTCTGCACACCAAGCAGTTCGAAAACATGCAAATGTGAGTAGATTAATTGGTACCGCTTCGGCGGGAAGGTAACGGCGTTCCGTGAGTCATGCTGGCCACATGACCCGGAAGTGTCCTATGGACAACGCTGGCTCCAAGGCTTTGAAACGGAGATGAGCACCGCCCCCTAGAGTCGGACACGACTGGACTTTACGTCAAGGGAAACCTTTACCTTTACCTAAGTACCTATACAATCTACCAATTAAGTTAATTGTACACAGAAGTCTGCTTAGATGCACAAATCTCCTTAGATGGAGACTTAACAAACTATTTTATCTTCTGTCACTAGGGTAGTTACCCAGCTCATGTGATCTTTTAAAAAAGTTCCTTTTTTAAAAAATGAAGGCTTATGAAACTTGTGCCTAAAATGATACTTTACAGATTACAGAAATGGTATCTCCGGGGAGAATAAATTGTACCATAATCCCCAATGTGTAGACTAATCTTTCTTATTGATAAGTTATCATGTCTTCTTACACATTTTTTTCTCTAAATACTTTTTTTTTTGCTAACCTTCTAAATTGTTTAAACAAACCCATGCAAGCAAAGAATCTGTTTTTACCTCTTCTTTTTTTTTGCCTAATAATAGTGGGCACTAATGTGCCCCAAAGTGATTTCAAATTACAGATACCAGACAGATTGACATTCTTAAGAGTTCTATTGTGAAGAAGACTTTAAGAAATAAAGCTTACATTTAAACTGACAACATATGCTCACCTCTTTAAACGATTAATTATGAAACATACTGAAGTACATTTTTCTAAATTGCAAGATGATTTGTGCCCAATTTTATGGCATGCCATGAAAGAGACATAGTAGATCGTGTTATTAAGTTAAGGCTGTTCTCAGTTATATGATGTCCTGAGAATAATCCGTAATGAATTCTGCTGGGCTTTTGAATAGACATGAATAGCTTTCTGATGTATGAACTCCATTTAATTGCAAGGTTACAACTGCTGCTTTTGTACTACAGCTAGATACATTCCCAGATATACTGCTAACGGAATTCTTGGAGTGTATGAATTCTTGACTGAAGTTCTGCCTATTTCAGCTAAATAAATATGTGCTGGACTTTTCTAATAGTGAAGATGAGGTGAGCGAGATTGGTAAGATGGCAGATTTGCCCATGGCCTTCTGACCATTACCTTAGGACCTTCTGACCATAGATTGTAGTCCTTCTGCATGTTTGCCCCGGGTGATACAGACCCTAGTTGCAGGCCTGGTAAGGGTTCATGTATGCCAGTGATAAATATTTTCACTGTATAACTTCCAGTTTTGCTGCTACAGTACAGGATAGATAAAATGGGTTCTACGTGCTTCATATAATTTGCAGATCAGAATATAATGAATTAGATCTTCTAGCTGTGGAACATATAATGCATAATGGTTGCTATTTTGCTTTATCTCCTGTCCACAGAGGCTGATGACATAGACTGGAGGCTTAGTTTTGTAAAAAAAAAACTGTCTTAGATCTTGTTGTGTTAACATCCTGGAGATGATCAAGCATTCCACTATATAGTTTAATCAGACAGAACCATTCCAAAAACTCTGTACTAAATATTAGGCCAGTTTGGTGTAGTGGTTAAGGCACTGGGCTAGAAACTGGGAGACCATGAATTCTAGTTCCACCTTAGTCACAAAGCCACCTTGGGCCAGTCACTCTCTCTAAGCCCTAGGAAGAAAGCAATGGCAAACCACTTCCGAAAAACCTTGCCAAGAAAACTGCAGGGACTTGTCTCTGAGAATTGGACACAATTGAACAGATTAAAAAAAATAAAGATTAGGCTCCAGTCCTTAAAATTGTCCACTGACAACAACCAATCCTTTACTTTGTCCTTAAAACTTGGAGTATACATATATTCCATAGGAAAGGAATATGATTTAAAATGCTGTAAACAAGACTAGGCCCATGTCCCTGCTTCAAACTGTTCCTACAAGGACTGTTTGGCCAAATGAAAATCTGGCCATCCTTTGAAAGAAAAGAAAGACAATGAAAGATTAAGAGCAAGCAAGCGCACTTCCATTCTCTGAAAAGCAATGGAAGTAGGTGGCAGAGAACAGTGTTTATATATTTATTCAGCATCATGTAGAAGTTGTCCAAGTTTTCTCATTCCCCATATTTCCACTCCATATTTCAATTAAGGAATAATTTTCCCACTGAGCATCTTTATTGCTGGGTGAACAAGGCAGTTGCCTTTAGAGAAAAGAAAAGGAATTGCATACTTTCATTGGTCTCCTTGCTATCAGCTTGGCATTTGCTAGATGCAAGTTTGAAGTAAGTGTTTCAGAGAATAGTATATCTAAATATTTAAAAGAGTTTACTTGTTCTGTTGTGTTGCCATCAAGCGACCATTTTTGTGCTTTTGGCTTTCTGACAAAGACCGCAATATTTGTCTTGGAATAATAAATTCTGAGCTTTTTTACTGTACAGTAGACATTTTTTTTCATGTTTTGCATACCAATTTGCTTTACAAAGGTTAGCACCGTGTCATCTCCATGTATAGGTACAGAGATACTCCCTACACTGACAGCTGTTGGGGGAGAGAACAGATGCAAGTTTTGTGACAGTGTTGCTGTTATTCAGACAGAACAGAAAACAACCCCAAATATACCCCTATCTCATTCCCCATTTGTTCAGATTTGTTCTGACAACGTCCCTGACTGTTCTATATGAACTTGTACACTGGTATCTTCATATAACTTATAGATGAAGCAAATAAGCCTCCTGTCTAAATTGATGACCAACACATTTCCCAAAGTCTGGCTCTGTTCACTGGATCAGACACTGAAAATAGATCTGTGAATGCCATCTAGAGGTTGTGTTGCTCTTTGGCCCTACAATGTCCTTATTATATGCCACAGTATAAAACACTGATCAAGAGCACTATAACAGCTCCTAAATTCAGTTTGCTTTGGGCACAGAATCTGATCTGAGTCTACCCAATCCAATAGTCTCTGAAAAAGATACCTTTCATACAGTTTGCAGTAAAATTTAATCAAACTAAATGAACTGGTATTTGGCTACATTTGTCTTGTCCGCTTTTTAAAAATTGAGGATCACCATACTCTTCAGCCAGCAATGGGAATCCATCCTATAGTATTAATATGGTAAAACAGGGCAGACAACTTTGGAGACCAGTAGTCTGAGAAGGTTTTAAATACCTCTGGTGGCAGCATGTCCTATTCTGGTGCTTTAGCCCTTGTTGAATTGTTTTCTCTGTCCTCAACCACAGTAACAAGGATTGATACGTGCCATCAAGCTGATGTTGGCTCTTAGCGACCACACAGATAGATTTTCTCCATGATGATCTATCCCTAACCTGGTCCTTCAGGTCTTCCAATGTTGTACTTATTGCCTCTGTTAAATGAGTCCATTCACCTTTCCTCTTCTTCTCTTTCCTCCCACCTTTCCCAGCATTACTCCCTTCTCTAGGGAGCTAGGTCTTCCCATGAAGTGTCCAAAGTAGAATAATTTGAGCCTGGGCATTTGTGCCTCAAGTGACAACTCTGCGTTTGATTTGTTGATGATCCATTTGTCTTCTTGGCTGTCCATAATATTCTCAGGAGTCTTCTCAGCAACGAGCCACTCTGTAATGGAATTTAAAATATCTTCCATTTCCTCTCGCCCCTGTATTTGCTTGTCCTGCTCAAGAACAATTTGCTAGAAACAGGTCACCCAAGCAAAAAGGATTATCTGAGCCTTGATTAGTTTCTTATGTCCATAGAGACTAATTCCCAGAATCTATTATGATTAATACAAGTAAGGCTAATTCATGTCAAAGATTTGAACAATATTCAAGTTTATTCTTCCTGATCAGATTTTTGAATTTATGATGTTTATCCATTTTTATGGATGCTTTCTGCAAGGGACTGAATACTAGCAGTTTTTCTGATGGCTTTGGCAAGCTGTCTCCTTATATTGCTACATTCTTGGTCAAACAAAGAAATCCTCTCTATTTTACCATTTTGATTTGAAATGGTTGTACACTGATAGGATTTCAGAGAATTAGGTGTCCTATCATACACATTCCTAATTTCTCCTATTGTGGCAAATACAGGAGCTTTCCAGTGCAGCATCTTTAAGCTGAATAATTCAGCTGTTACTGTTTAGTGATTATCTCCATCCATTTCAGACAATTCTGACCTACTTTTAACCCCTCCACATGTTTCCCATACTCTTTCAGGTTTTGTAGCCTACACTTTGTCAAAGTCAAGTGGTTATTTTCTGTTTGATCTACAATATGATCTATAATATGAAGGTTCTGGATAAGTGGGATCATTCTGGGGTGTGTGAAAATATAATCTAATGTCTCTTGAGCTCAGCAAGTAAAAAAAAAAGCCCCATATCTGGATTTAAATAATATTATCAATAGTTCAAAGCCCTGGGTATTATCATGTGGGTCTTGTGATATACTACCAAATGGGAAAATATCATCCATGATAATACCCCTTCCCTGCAGAAAGGTCTATATGAGACCCAATTCAAGCATTTAAATCCCTACATGTTTAAAGACCTCTATTTTCCAATTTCTGCCCCAATATTTCAGTTTTCTATAAATAACAGAACCAATCAATCAATCAATCTGAGGGTGCATATATACTGATGTAAATTTCTATCTGTACAACTTATTGCCAAAACCAAAATATCACTGGATGCAATGCTTCCCATATCTAAATAAGCAACTACTGAATGCTTATGATGCACTAGCACACTCTCTTCGGTTTGCCTCATTTTGTGCTCTTCCTGCCCTGTTTGCTGCTTTCCACAGTATCTTTTCAATGGCCATGTATATAGGTTATGTCTTCATTAGAATAAACATCATTACCAACTATAGAACTAGTTGCATTAAGTCACCAAATTCTTTGTTTGCTTGGCCTACTGTCTTGAGCCACCTTTATATCTGTTGCTGAGGCTGATCTACATATATTAAAGGGGCATTATTTTCCTGCTTTTCAGTCATGAACCCCTTCCTCATTATACTTTATATTGAAGTGATTTAAAACAGAAGGTAACTGCCCACCCTCAGAGTTTTTACTTGAGTCCTTAAACCCACTTCTGGCTGTTTAGGTAGAATGCCCAATTCAATCAGATCCCAAATGTTATTAATGTTAATATTTAAACCAGAAATAACTCTGGATACAGCATCCATTTTATGTACAACTGTTTCATTCGTTTGAGAGGACAGAAGGTACTAATCCCACAAATAAGGGAAGATAAAGGAAATGTCAGTTATAAAGGCTGATGTTTTATAGTCAACTGCCTTGCAAATAGTTATGTCTTTTAAATAGAATAGGTTCACACCCAACAACCTAAATACAATCCCTTAGCATCTTTATGTTACCATTGTGTTTTGTGCTGCATCTAGTTTGTAGAAACCCCATGTGATCAAGTAAATGTAGGTGGTAAACTCAGACATTATCATATAGAAGCCATCACAAAGTGGTCTGCATAATGACTCTTTAGAAAAACAGTAATCAGAATCAGTACAATGTGAACAAGTGAAGTAATACTTTCTTTGGGGAAAGAACTGAGGTTTTGTTGGGTTGGTTTTGTTTTATGCCAGAAATATTTTCCAGTGAAATGTCATATTCTTTTCTGAAATAACAGCTCTATTTTTTTTAGTGTTAGAGAGAATATCCCATATACTTTTCATTCCATTTGTTCTAGCATCATTTTTCCATTTTTCTTATGGAAATGATTAAGGTAAGAATTTTGTCTACCATGATTACCTGTTCTCCTTTGGAAAAAAAATGCATCAAAACTCTTTTAAAAGTATAGAAAGCACTGGGATGAAAACTATTTTATCTCAAATCTAGTTGCAGGAGCAGACTAGCACTTTTTCTTTTACAACATTTGTTATTCTCAACTTCTGATTGAGGTGAAATTTAAAGTAGTGCTCAGATGTGGGTATAATCAGAAGTTGCTATACCAATTGCTTACATTATATAAAAGATTCAGTAAAGAAAACAGTTCTTGTCTTTTTTTCCTTTTTTTAAAAAATGAAAGACTAAGAAAAAGACCAAAGAGAAAAATGAAATAGATTTGTTAATTATTCTTTGCAGCAATGTGGGAGCAGCAACAGAAAACATTTCAGAATGTCAGATCAGATCTGCAGGCAAATTTAACTCACTTTCTTTCTTGGAATTGTTGGCTTGTATTGCTTTCACTGACTTTGTATCCATTATGCCATTTCTTTGGCTCAGTCTGATTATTTTGAAATAGAAAGTAAATTGAGCTATGATTTGGAAAGGCCTGGGTTCAGATCTTAGCCATTAACCTATTGGTTGGATTTATTCCAGTAAAAAATAAATAGTATCACATTTAAGTTTTCTGTTTACAACATGAAGGTAGTACTGTACTACTTCTCAATGAAATGTATCATTCTTTATGATCAGAAATGTATGTGAAGTTATTTTATCACTTAGGAAAAGTAATACATCACTTTCTCAATTATGGCCCCCCATTTATGAGTGTCTTCACCAGAGATTCATTTGGCACATGAACCTTGGGCACTTCCACATTATATACAACCTTCCACCTCCCGTTTGAACTGGATCTGACACATGAGTTTGCACCTGTTAGCCTTGGAAAACTGAGAATACACTGGGTCAATTGGTACTCTCCAAGAGGACTGAATGGAACCTGCAAAAATGCCATTCAGTTAATATCTTGTCCAAGCTACTGCAGATCCTACAGGTACAAAAAATTTCTTCACCTCCTTCTGTATTAAGGCTGAGACCTGCGAAGGAAGCAATCTTACAAACAGATGTTTCTCCCCAAACCTTTATTGATTGTAGGCTTCACCAATGATTGAATTGAGAAGGGGCACTAATCTCTAAACAAAATCCCTAACAATTTTTCTTTTAGGCTGCAAGGACTGGAACTCATTGTAAGGACACTTTCATACAGTCACCATTTCTACTTTAGGTGGAGTAACAAAATAATCCCTCACCTACTTCACACAAAAGGGAAAGATAAATAAACAAAGAAATGAATAAGCAAGACAGCCACAGCTCAGACCTGGGTGTTTGCATTCTATCTTCTCCCCTGCAGAAGAGAAGGGAGGAACTGACAGAACTCTAACCAACTTCCACTTGCTAAGGCAAGCCAGCATTCTCTAAGGCCATGTTTGGGCAGCTGATGCCTGGGAGCCCCAAGACAGAGTGAGTTTCCTCCAAAGGGGAAAGAGAACACCCAGAGATTCCTCAGAGCTTCATGGTTGTAAAAAGAAAGATGGCTAAAGAAATGGATATATAGTACTGCAACTGAACCAGAAATAAATCTGCATAGCAGATTTAGGTAAGGTCCTGATTTCTGAGATCTGGAGCTACTTCTGAACTACTGCAGAGTTTTCCTTTGAAAGCACCCATTAATGTATTTTTGGTGCCAGGGCTAAAAAATTCCTCCTCATCGGGCATGCTTGTAATTAGCTTTTTGATTTAAGTGCTCATATTAGATTGGTAGGTGTATATATATATATATACATGTATATTCTGTTATTATATTCTGTTATTAATGTAGTTTGCTCTCTTTATTTGACTTTTTAATATTGTAAATCACCTTTTAAAATGTCCAGGGATCAACAATTATTGGGCAGATTAGAAAAATCATAACCAGACCAATAAATGGGTTTCCTCTTTTGACGCAACTTTCCTCTGCGCTGTAGAGGCTCAGTTGCTTCGGTGGGCAACGATGACGCTCAACAGACCGGGCTAAGATGCTGCAAAACTGAACGGAGGTTTTGCCACAGACCCTTCAGGGGATTCGGGGCTGCCAGTTTGCAGTTCCGCTCCCACCCCAGCGCTCCTGCGCTCCATTTTGGCAGCGTCCTCGACACTGGAGGGAGACAGAGGCCAGCTTTTGCAAAGCGTTTCACGCCGCCGGCTTCTGGGCCGCGGCCACCAGCAGGCGCTCTCGCTTCAGTCGAGAAAGCAAGAAGGGCTGGAGCGAAAGGGTCCGCCTGAGCTGGACGCGCGCTCTTTCCTACTTACCGCTCGGCCGGCAGCCTGCCTGAGGGCTTCTGCTCTTCTCCAGAACGGGATTTTGGCTCCTCGGCAAGCCCCGCCGTTCGCCCGCCAGGAAGGCGGGTCGAGCGTCCCAGGAGCGTCCAGCTCTTCAGCGAGAAGCATTCGAAACAGGCGCACCTCGATGTCGGAGGTGCGCCCGACTTTCTCGACCTGTTGACTCCTTCCCCGGACTACGACTCGACGGCTGCCTCCTTCCTGCTTCACTTTTCCTGCGCCAGCAGGGGAAGCGGCACGCCTGCTCGGGGGCGCCCTCCGACGGGAATCGTTCCTGCCTGAGGGAGACGTGGGCGCTGGCTTTTCTGATTCAGGCCCCGACGCGAGGTGGGAAGCTGCCTGAGTGAGGACTCCGGAGAGAAGACACGCTCTTGGAACCGACGCGCAGAGCCCGAGCGGGAAAGCGGCTACGCCGCTATCGCAGCCTGGCGGAGCCGAGACCCGACGCCAGTCCCGACTCGGCGGGCTCGTCTGGGATTTGGCACCCCGTTTAGCCAATTAGGAGCTGTTGGCGTGTGCACACGGGGTTCAGGGTGTCTAACAAAGCATTCTAACCGATCTTCCGACGGGGACCGGCTTGCCATTTCCCCCCTCCGTTTCAGCCCCAGCCCGACTGATACTCCCCGCTCCTGCGTGGGGAGAAGAGAGGAGGTCCTGTCCAACGAGGCTGTCTAGGAAGAGAGAGGCGAGAGCTGCCAACTCCCTGGAGAAGCCGTGGCTGAAGGAAGACTTATCTTTTCCCGGGAAAAAGCGAGTCAGCGGATCGGACGGAGGGAGGACGGCGCAAAGGGGCTCTCTGTGTTGAAAACTCGGCCGAGATGAAATAACGGATCGAAGGGATGCCTCTGCGCGCGCGTGCACCCACGCGCACCCACTCACGCGGAGTTTTTCGCCTTCTCTCGGCGGATCGGAGCGTTGCTGCGCTCTGAGAGGACGGAAGGCAGCCCAGGGCTGCGGTTCTAACTTGTCTTTCCCTCTCCTGCCCGCTCTTTTCTGCGTTTTGTATGGTTGCGATTGGGAAATCGGGCGAGCAGATCCAGTACGCGTCCCGTTCCTTCTCACGAACTATTTTCGCCGATTTGCCCCCTGATTTACTTCCGAGCTGAGAGGAATAGAAACCGCTCTCCTGAGAAGACTGAGAAACAACGGCCGCAATACTTTAATAATAATCTAATAATAAGTAGCCCTCCCGCAATCTGAAAACGCCCTCCTCCTCCAGCTACCTTTCACTCGTGACACCCCCCCGCCCCTGGATGCTGAAGACGGGTTGGGAATTGGTAAGCGATGCAAGTCCGATAAAGCTGGAGTCTCCAACCGGGACTTGGAGGAGGATCGCTAGGTAGTTCCTTAAAGAAGCGGGTCTGCAGGTAAGTGAGAAAAGGTCGCAAGCGGGGACTTCCTCCGTCGACGGACTGGGCTCGGGAGCAACCCCTCTCCTTATTCAGGGGGACGGTTAAGGGGCATTAATGATATATTTTAATACCCAGCCACCCTCTGCTTCCAAAGGTTTAAAAAAGAAACCTTCAAAATGGTGAAAAGGTAGATGGGGCTGATCCTGTTAATGGGAGATGTGTTAAAGTGCTTGGTTAAGCCATCGCTGGGGAATGGTTAAATTGGTGTAGTTATTCTGCATCCCTTGGTCTGGAATAGGGTGTGTGTGGAGGATGTTTCGCTGCATAGGTGTTTGGCATAGGGAGTGAGGGAAGGCAGGCAAAGATGTAGCTCTTTCTGCTACCCCAGTGGATCTACTTTCTGAGCAATCCCTAACCTTAAACTGGAAAATACAGCGAAAGGATCTGCAGATCTGCCCAGATTTCAGCATGCTTGGCAGGGGTGTGGAGGGGAAGCAGGACAAAGAACTTAAAAGAGATACAAGACTTCAGGGTTTGTTTGCAACAAAGGATCAGTTAACACACTGTACCTTTATTAGTGTAGGACTGAAGGAGTTAGAGCTGTGTCTGTGAGTGAAAAGAGTTCTTGCCAGGCATTGTGTGTTGGCATTCTTGGGTTAGCCATTGTTCTGGATTAGTGCAGAGAAACAAGGGGTGGATTTCTCTACAGGGCATGTTTGGTCTTGAAAGAGGTCTCCTTACTCTTCAGAAGGAGGCAGTGGTGACACCTAACTGCTTCCCACCGCTACCCGTTCTCAAGTGATTTCACTTTAGTTTATTGTAAGGAAACTGAAACATTATATATGATATAAGTGCAAGGAATTAGGAATTTGCTTTTCTGGAATTCTATGGAAACCCATATCTTACTCTGCTAGAGTGGGATTAAATTGGTTGGAAGATGAACTCTCTACAATACTATTCTGAGTAGCATTAATATCTGGAAGTAAGTATTGTTTTTTTTAATAATTGGTATTAATTAGGCCATTTGTGCTCCATGATGGATCAGCTATATGTGTCAAGGCTTTTTTGAAACCCTGACCCTGCCTGTTTCTTATTATTTGAACCTTCCTTTTTCTTTCCCCATTTGGTATATTTGCAGGTGGACTGTCTGTGAAAGAGATTAATTTCTTCTATAACTCCTTTCATATTGACCAAGGGTGGTAACTTCCAATCCTCAATATATCCTGAGATTTTTGTTCTGTTTGGATGCCAGCTACTTTCTTAGATGACTTAAGGAAGAGGTTGAAGAGTCCAGGAATTGTTTTTGGAATATGTGCATGAGAGAGAGAAAAACTTTTATAAAGTATAATGTTTATGGCTTAATTTCTTCCTGTCTAAATGTTGTCCAGATTATGACTTATAAAAGACATGAAGTTTGCTATATATTTTGCTTATTTTCATGTGTTGTATAGTATAGTATAGTATCATATAGACTGAGAGTTTTGCTGGATTACGTTCCTGAATTCAACAATGAGCTATTCTCTTTCCAAACACCTTAATAAAAGCAAGAATTTTGAAATCCTTCCTTCCTTCCTTGTATAGCTATGGATCTGATGATTGCAATTAAAGGAGCCCCACTGCTTTCAGCACTCTAAAGATGCATAAATAGTGATCCGTTTCATTTTCAATTATGTTGTCCATCTTTTTAATCAATTTGATAATTGGTTGGTGCACTTATGTGTTCAATGTGTACTTATACCTCTTTTTACTTCTATTTTTCAAGCAACAAAGAGACTACCAGTTGTAATATTTCTAATATTTTTCTCCATCTCCAGTCATTAATTCATCCAAGAGCCAGGAACAGTATTTTGTTTGCAGCACAGAGTTCCTTTAAATTATCTGATCTTTGAGTTTTATCAGCGAGCTTCAGATACAGACATCTGAATGTTACCTTCTTTAAAAATGACTTTGTTAGTCAATCAAGCAAAATTTTAAAAATGTATTTGCAAATTTCTTATGTATTGACTTTGAATTAAGGCCTTTTGGTCTTAACAGAGTGTATTTCCTTGTACATATATGTAAAGTTGAGCAGCCAGTATCTTTTTGGAGCATCAGGGCAAACTAGTACACAGGTAGCTGAATACCATATCTTAGTAACTAAAGAACAGTATTTAAACTTTATTTTTTAAAAAGGTTACTAGCATTTCTAGTTGGTTCTTGCTCTTGTTTTATGTGCACAGCTATCTATCAAGTGATTTTGTAAGTGACAGAGAATGTAGGGCATTAGAGAATGTAAACCTTCACTATTACAAATATCCTTGTTCCATAGCTTTCAAATCCCTTAGTTTACAAAGCCTAATTTTGATACCTTTATTGGAACAGCATGTTCATTTCCAAATTCTTCAGATTTCTTCATTAAGCAAGTTGTTTTTTAAAAGCACATTTGGAGAAAGGAAGGGAAGGAAAAATGGATTTGAGGTAGAAGTCATTAAGTTGCACGCTCAGAGTTTAGATGGAATATGGGAAAAGATATAGTTATTCAAATTAGGCTCTACCTGGTCCTTTGATGTTTAAATTGCATCCAGAATAGCTTCTAGGGCTACTGGAATGACAATTTTTGTCATTATGTGAATATGAACTATTTCTATGGCACTGGCAAGTTAAAGCCATTGCTAACCAAATGTATGTACGGAAACTATTGCCAGATATAGAATTCTGCAGAGCTCTGAGCTACAGTGTGCAACTGGGTGTGTGGCTGAGTGGATTTTTTTATTTCTTACATGGGCATAATTTTCCAGGAATTTCTTCTCAAACCCCAGTAAATTGTATATATACTGTGGAACAGATTTTAAACAACATTGCAGATAGACTTCTGGGTCTCTTGTTCATGTAAAATTTAATCCTTTCTACAGACTTTTGGAAAACATGGGGTTTTGCTCTCACACTGAGGCACACAAAATGTGGCTAATAAGTGAAGTGCCATTGCAGACTATATGAGCAGATAGCAATTGCATTTGAGAGCCACATATAAATAATCTGGCATGGAAAGATCTCTAAAGGGAAATGTGCTCAAACTCTGAAATACCACAACCTCCTTAAATGATAACTACAATTGTGTAATCTCCCATGAATAAAACAAATTAGTTCATTGGGTTATGAATTCAACATGTTACATGTGCCATTTTAGAAAGCTTCAATTCCTTTCTACATTGCTGGTGACCCCCTGAAAATAAGAACAGCTCCAGGAGAGGGGTAGTCAGTGGGGGCAGCAAATTTTATGCCAGGATAGTTTCCACTGGCTCATGGACTGACAAATAGATCTTTAACTTGGCTATGAAGAGGAGCCCTCAGGCTGTGTACCAGTCTATAATAGTTAAAGTTGTATATTGGCACTGGATGAACATGTACAGATGTCTTTTACTAAATCAAACCACTGATCTATTTACTTGAGTATTATCTGGTCTGACTGGCAGTAGTTCGGTAAATGTTATGGAGGTACACCTTTTTTTTCTTGTTTATTTACACTCTCAGACTAGAGAGGTTATAGCTGTTAGTTTTGTCTGGACCTTATTGTAGAGGCCTCAATAACTCCCCCTAAGTGTTTGGGGGTGGTGGTATAGCTTTTTCCTGTAAGCTTTTATATTAGTTACTGGCCACTGGGAGGTACTATACGACCGCTTTTGCCCTTGTATTGGAATTCATCAGGCATATGGAGTCTATCTATGCCTGATGAGTCCCAATACAAGGCAATACTGGTTGTATGGTATCACCTAGTGGTCAGTGACAAATATACATTACAACAGAATGGCAATAGGCCTTCAAGACTTCCATACAAAGAGTTACATGAGGTCCCATGCCACTTTTTAAAGGATCAACTTTTATTTCTTAAGGAGCACTTTAGAAAAAAATGAACCTCAAAATGCTAAACTGTACACATGAAATGGGGCAAATATTTGAATATCCACTGACATATAGTATTCAATAATATGGATTTGTGTATATACCTAGTCAACTAGAGTTCATTTTGTACCAACCAAGTTCAGTTCAGATAATAGTCAGGATAAATAGCCTAGAGTATCTCTTTATTCTGGAAGACAGGAAGCTACAGAAACAATATCATTTTCCTTGGAAATGTGTTTTAAATGAAAAGACTGTTAATGAATGAAAGAGAAGCCCACTGCTAATTGTAGGACCTTACTGAGATGTTTCATTAATAGAAAAATTATATACATATCTATTCAGAAGTAAACCCCATTGGACTGGAATATTTTAAAATAGGTGTCTTTGGGATTATTTTAAACTTTAAATAGAAATAGAGAACTTTACTCAGCAATTATACTTTGTTTTAATTATTAAATAACAGAAAAAGTACATCTTTAGTAGGAAATAATAACAAATAATTTAAAAAGTGCAGTTTTTTGTCTCTGATGTATGCATAGCATCAACCATACAGTATTGAAAAAAAGTTGAAGATGGTGTGACCATATTAAAAAAAGCATACAATTTACAATTCTGAAAGGTAGCTTTACTTTTATATCCTTTTAAATATGTCATTCCTGCTTTATATATTACCTCTAAATATAAAGCTGTATTGTGACTTTGGAAGACTATATAATTTTATTAAAATGTTATTGTTTTCAATATAACTTTTTACTATATTCTAGTAATTATACTATCTGGTTCCTTTAAAAATGGAGTTGCTCATGAATTGAACATAGTTAAAATGCTGTATAAAATCTTTAGATACTGCTATTATTTATTAACTTCCAAACTCGCTAACTTAATGGGACTGACTTTTCCATAAACATGAATGGGATTGAATTTTCAGTATTTAACACACATTCCATGTCTATTGTAATGCAAATGCAATATATGGAAACACAATGGGCAGTATGTCTTTCCTGAAAAGAACATTGTTCATAATTATAAATTGATAATATATTAGTAGTGCAATCCTGTGCATGTACAAGCAGAAGTAAGCACACTGAGTTCACTAAGGCAGATGGGATTATAGCTATAGCCAAATAATGCAAGTATAAAGGTTCAAATTAAAGTGCTATGATTAAGACATGAGATGTTAGTATATCAGCATTCAACATGCACAAATCATGTTTTGTTTTTTTCTGGACTGGAAATTACTGAAATCTATATTTTACAGATAGATCTGTTGCATAAGTGTTTTCACGAAGTTCCCTGTATAAGCAAGATTATTAGCATCTGAACATCTGGTGATATCAGTAGAACTGCAGCTCAACCATTCTGACCCTCATGATATCTCCAGACATGTTGGACAATATGTTGTCTGGGAATTCTAAGGGTTTTAGTCTACCTGTCTGGCAGGTGTTGCTGAAGAAAGCTGTTGTCATTTCTGTCTAGCATTTTGAAAGTTAGTCAATCCACAGCTTTTTCCTTTCTCACTGTAGAGGCACCTAATAGAAATGTTCATGTTTAAATTCTTTATTTAACAGTTTCCCAATAAATAATTCCTGATAAGCCTTCTACTGTCTCAGGTACTCATCTAGGAATGTAGCATAAAACTTTTCATCTCCATAATAATGCAGTTCAAATAGGTTTTGGGGTTTTTTTCATATTTGAAAATATAATTTATAGGGAGAGATTGTGTCAATACACAAATAAACAAGAATGAATTTACTTCTGAATTCTTTGCAGCTATAGTAGGGATTTATGGAGAAATATAATGTAGCCTATGTAGAATTCTGTGTATTGTACATCATACACTTCAACATGAAAGTATGTAGCTATATTCATAGTTGGAAGGCTGTTAAGATGCACTTTTAAAATTTGTGTCAAAGTATAAAGCCAGTCAAGTGTATGTCTGAAAGGAGGAAATGGGAAAGCTTGCTGTCTAAGCTTCTCCTACTTTGCCTAAGCTGTTACTGTGTTTATAGCATAATTCATGCATTTGTTACCTATGACCTCTTATTGTTGACCCTCAAAAATGTGTCTGTTACTATTAATGCTTATATAATGTTCTTTGTCAAACATTTCTTTCGATAATGTCAAGGAAGGTGAACTATGCTATCGAGAACCTGTTTTAAAAACTGGATCATTTGAGAACACTCTTTGAAAGGATGAATTCAGATTGTATCTTCCAACCTTTTCTGATTTCCAATTTTGATCAGAAAAACTAAGGTTTCCAGGATTAATGTACTGAATCTACTTTTAGTCTCTGAGAACCTTTTAGCTTTAGAACAATGATTGTGCTTTGACTGTTTCTAGTGAATAGCAGTGCCACTGGACAAGTGCTCCAGAGATGTCAACTAAGATTTTTTTTTTTACTGTATTTGAAGTATGTGACAACAATGGTAACCAAAAACACAGTACTGATTACATTGCAGCATACCATATGGACCACATGCGTAAAATGTAACGGTGCGTTGCACAGGAGTTATTCATTTGTTTATTATGTCATTTGTGTACTCCTGTAATCTGTTTGGACTCCATTTTATTATAACAATAAAACAATAGTAGACAAACAATACAATACATTACAGAAATAAAGAGTTGCTACTTATTATCCCCTGAATGCTCTCTGGAAAAGCTCTGTTTTTACTAGCTTCTGGAAGGTCATTATTGCGGTTGCTAACCTCATGGAGGGACTGTAAAAGAAGAACACGACAAGTTCCTGCTCTCTTCAGTGTCGGCAGCATTCCTTCTAAGCCAGGTGCCCAAGTTAGGATGTCTTCAGAACAACAAATGGATTGGCCCTTTGGCTGGGAGGCAGAGATTTTCAAAAATACATAACACTTCAAATGTATAAGCTTCCCAAATTATTAAAAACATTTTTATTCAACTGGAAGTATAGTTGCTCATAAAATATACACATGCATATGAAAACATTGTTAAAAATAGAATACTGGAGTTTAATTAGTTTTTAATTAATTTCATCCCTGATTCATTATTTTCAATATTAGCATGAGCTACTGTTGGTTCCTCTCAGTTTGTTCTTGTCCCACAGAGTTGCTTCTCTCTTTCAATTCTTGGCTTTCCCTTTTGCTTCATGTATGGGCTTTGGCCTAGTTTCTGGGTAAGAAACCTTTCTTCTCTCCCTGTCTCATTCCTCCTCTTCTCTCTCTCTCTCTCTTTCCCTTGCTTATCCCTTTGCAAAAACAGGGTATCATCATTGTGCGCGGGTGACCGCATCTCATGCACAGCCATGTGACCATTTACAGATTATGTCAGGGAGCACAAACTGGTTGATTTCAGGCAAAGAACGTGATTCTGAAGATATGTGGGAGCCAAGCCATATAGGGCTTTATTGAATACAACTCCTGTTTGAATTGCCCTTAGAAACCTATGTATAGCCAACACAGGGCCCACAGCAGAGGTGTTAAATGTTTATGGTGTTAAATGTTTATAAGCTATGGTTCGTAGCTTATTTATATAAATTGTATTTATTTACTGACATGATTACCTATTTCAAAGGTTCTTGATTTACTTATTAATAGCAGTTTTTGAAAAGGCTTACAAATATTTTAAATCTAAGAACCTAAAGAACAATTACTGCTAAAAAGTAACACACCTTTTGGTACACTCAATTTTAAACTTAAGCAAACTCAATTAGCCATGATTTATCATTTGATTCCAAAGGGTGATCAAAATGGGTCCCATTTAAACAGATATGAGGAATTAGTTCCATAAATAAGACATCAACACAGAAGAGGCTGACAACAGCCACATATTTATTTTGCATGGTGATAATACCCAGAGCAGGTTTTCCAGTAAAGTTATTAATAACCTGGCCTTTTTATTTACTATATTTTGTTGTTCTGCTGTAAATTATAAATAATCCTCTTCAACTCAATGTGCTTGCTTATAAGAACAGTAAATGTTTGGTTTTGAAAATATGGCATATTATGAGTTTAACAAATTTATTCAGAAAATATGCATAAATGGATTCAGTCAGTAGGCTATCACAGAGATTGGTTTCATTTACATGGTACTTCTATTGAGGGTTTACATCTGAAAATATTTTGTATCATTATATTCAGAAAAGATCCTTTTAGAATACATTTCATTATGGACATATATATTATTAAACAGATGCTATTTGTTTTTTTAACAATACATGTTCTGGTATCTTCTGGGCTGCACTTTTTCAAATTACAGATAAGAAATTGTATGTTTGAATTTTCCTTTTTTTAAAGAAAAATAAAAATTTGTTTTGTGTATAGAAAGATTGTATGTTCTAATTCAGCCTTTCCCCCCATCTGTCTATATACTACTAAAACTCTCCTGTTTGTAACCTTTAGTTGGGTGAAATGGTGCATGACAGGACAACAATTTTTGAATCAACGTACCTCAAATGGGCTGAATTAAAGAATGCGTCCAAAATCTGGGACCCATTACTCCTGTGGGATTGAAATTTGGAAAAGTTGTGGGTGCTTCAGTGCCACCGTGCTGCCATGGTGAGCCGCAGTCACTTGATTGTCATCTCCAATACTCCCTCCCAGCTTCCAACAAGTCAGAGGAGAAGCCAGCAGGAAACTCTTAGGTGATGATGGCACCATATACCTCAGGGATTAAATTTGGCAAAGTAAGCCAGCAGGAAGTCTGAACTCTTCTGAGGTGATGATGGCACCATACAGCATTATGTGGTAAAAAAAAGAAAGAAAAATGAAAATTAAATTAAATTTTTTTAAAAAATTGTCAGCCTAATTATGTTGTATGGAAAGAGAGAGAGGATGTCATGGTCAACAGATGACACCAAACATTATCGGGAAGCAGCAAGGAGAAGAAAACAAGACTTGGGTGAGTCCAGGGCCGCACAACTCCAGGATCAAACAGGCAGGACAAATAACTTGAGAGAAGGAGAGACAGAGAAGGAGAGGCATGCACATCTCCAGAATAACAACAAGAGGCACAGAAGGAGAAGTGGGAAAGAGACAAAGGAGCAGAGAAATGCACATCTCCAGGATCAGAGACAAAGAAGAAATAGCAAAAGATATGAACAAATGGAGTATGAAAGGGCTGCACGTCTCCAGAATGACAACGAAAGCCACAGAGTGAGGAGACAAGAAGAGATGGAGGAGGAAAGGGAAGATCAGCTCAAGAATATGTGGCAAATGGTAATTACTGTGAGAGTTCCTCAACAGGACAATACCTGCCTTCGACAACAAGATCTCAGCAGAGAAAGAACAAGGGAAAATGCCTGACTTGCACAGCATAATATTTCTGCTGACGTTGATGCGAGTTGGTGAGTCTTCCCTTGCTGTCAAGCCTTCCTGTTCCCTGGAGAAACCGCCAATTTCTGCTATATGAGGGGAAAGGCCAGGGTGGGCACTTTGCAACCTCTACCTAATGAACTCCTCAATTTATATAGCAATCAAGAACCTATGGCAAACGAGTTCAGGAAGAACATCAGACAATACCTCTTCCAAATGACATCCTTTGGTTGTCTTGCTACACATCTTTCTTCTTTAATAAAATGATGTTTTCTTCTTTAATTTTCAAGCTGAACCAATATCATTCCATCCATGGTTATTCTGTTTCTCTGTTTAGTAAAGAAATATTTCTGAAATGATGACCCAACAGGTCATAGGTTGTCTAGTATAATTATAAAATGTAGGATTCAGTGTAAGATGTGGCTGCTGAGTGGCATGATATAGGCCTGCCTATGTTTTCTTTATTAAAATAATATTGAAAAACCTGCACTTTTATCACTAAATTCAACCTCTAAAGTTTCATATTAAGAATGTTTTTGTGAGGTTTGTAGAATAGAATAGAATAAAGAATAAATGAGGTTTGAAATACCCAGAAATGAGTACAAAATGAAACGGTTCTTATGGTATAACTTGTGGTGAAATCTGATCCAACTGATATTTTTTTCCAGCCACAGAGCTTATCCATACAAACATGTGCTCCACTAGTTCATGATATAAGTTAACATGGGGTCTATAATGTGATAATTAATGTAAGGGTTGAAACAAGCTATATTATATAATGAGAATGAAACAAAATATATAATGTGAAGGAACCTTAAATTATCCTTCCAAATTAGTAGATTGATCTAATGTCTCCTTTCCCTGCTGTAGCTCTTCTCCTCCACCGCATAATTATGGAGGGAGTCCTGAATAGGATATAACCAGGGAAAATGTTTTGAGACCATGGCAGACAGTTCACTGACGATGTTAGATCAACTTGCCATGGTGGTAAAAGTGGCAAATCCCATACAAAGAATGATCAGGAGAGGAACTGAAAATAAATAGTATCACAATGTGTGTACGTATGTATATGTAAATATGTGTGTGTGTGTGTATTCCCGGTTTATTATTTTTATAAATAACTCAAGGCAGGGGACATACCTAATACTCCTTTTCCGTCCTATTTTCCCCACAACAAGTGACTGGCTCAAAGTCACCCAGCCGACTTTCATGCCGAAAGTGGGACTAGAACTCTCAGTCTCCTCATTTCTAGCCTGTTGTTTTAACCACTAGACCAAACTGGCTCTCTATAACTCAATATAATCCTATTGAATATATAATATAATATAATATAATATAATATAATATAATATAATATAATATAATATAATATAATATAAAATGTAATTCTTTGTATAATGCAGTGGTATAGCTCTATTGGGAACATCATGTCATTCTGGGTGCCCCATCTATAAAAATGATATTTTAGAGCTAGAAAAGGACAGTGAAAAAAATTGTGAGCTTGGAGCACTTTTTTTTAAAAAGACAGTGATATATTTAGAAGGTTTTATGTGTGGAAATTGGACCTTTGGCTTCTTACCTCACTTGCGACCTTCCAAAGGGCATTTGCTGGCTATTACAGGAATCCAGAACAGGTAGGTCTTTAGTGTGATTTGGCAAAGCTCTTCTTATATTTCTATGTTCTTATGTGAACTGGCTGCAGACTGAAGTACTGTGTTTATGACAGCTCTGTTGTTGGCAATTGATTATAATAGTTATTTCATACATCCAAGTTATTTGTTAATATTGCCTTGTCCAGTGATGAAGGAACAAATGTACACTCAGCCATACTGATAATGGGTGAGTTTGCACATGAATATAGATAGATGTACAGATGTGTTCTGCAAATTGAGTGGCTTGGAAGTGTTTCCATCAGTCCTAGATAGAACAGGCATTCTCTCCCATCCCCCACCCCCCATACCATCTAGGTACATTGGTCTTCAACTGCCAGAATTATCAGCCAACATCCACTTTGCTGACAGAATTATGAGAGTCAAATACATCAGGCTTGGGGAAGCTAGATTAGAGTGCAATTCACCCATGCAATGTATATTATTCTGCTGGAACTGTCATAATGTGATAATTTGAAAAACACTTATTTAGTTTCTTATGACATATGTCCTTAATTTGAAGCAGGACACATCATTGTTCTGACAGCAGACTTGCTTTTCCCATAAGCCTTTTAAAACTGACAAATAATTTGTCCTTCAAATGTCATCACCACCCACTTACATGTTACTGTATCTCTTCTCTTTAGTCTTGGCTCTTTCTATACTTTTTCATCTATATATATTTATCCAATTGCCTTTAACCTCTCTGCAATGTTTATGAATGTCAAATAAAAGCAGACTGAGGAGAATATTAGAAAAAAAAGGCCAATTATATCTTATTTTTTATATTTTATTTTTATAAATTTATAGGCTAATCCAGTGTGATTGAAATTAAATCCCACAATTTCAGTGTGGGAGAGTTAAGCATGTGCAAATCCAGAAACTTTATTTCAGCTGCCAGGCTGATCCTCTCACAAGGGAGAATGAGGCAACAGATATGGGAAGAGAGGTCAGGTGTTGCAGGAAAGAACTAATGGCCTTTCCCCACCACTGAGTGCAATTCACCCATTTTAAAATTCAGATAAAACTTGGCATAAAATAAGCTATTCCTATTGCCAATCCTTATTCTGCATCTGTTGTGAATCACTGTCAAGTGATGTTGCCCTGATTTATAATTGTGCCACTTGTTTTAATCAAGTTGATTGGTTTTCCTCCTCTGCGTTTGCTGCCCTTCACTTTCGGCACATAATCAACTACAGTAGTGGGGGAAACACCAGGGCTTTATAGCAGGCATGGGTGGGCCTCACTTGACTCTGATTTATCTGCCCTTTTCCCACACCCCATCTGGGGATTTCCTGAGTTAAAATAATCATATGTGAGGACACCAGAACTAACCCTGGGAATGGGGAGGTATATTCTGCTGTGGTTGTGCCACTGACCAGGTTCTGTGGAACAAGAGATTGAAACTGACTACTTTCTGGACAACCACCCTTATTTAGAGTGGCAAGAGATTGAAACTGACAAATAAAGTGGCAAGTGGCCAACAAATGCCCTGCTCAACACATTCCTCATTATTCTTTGGAAACTACAATAAAAGAAAGTCGTCTGCACCTGAAGATAAAAATACAGTTCTAATTGCCATTAAAGTACAGTAAAAAAGTGAAAAAGCCCCTCCCCTCTTCTTCAAATAAAATATTGGAACTCTGCTTTCATGTCCTTTACCTTGCTGGGAGAGAGAATGTATTATAAAAAATGGGCAGTGATGGGGAAAGGAAAGGAGTTATTCACAAGGACTTCAGGAAATGAACTATGGCTTTTCACATGTTCCTCCACAACCACAACTGTGTGTTATGGGTTGGGCTGAGAGGGACCCACTGGCCCTAAGTCAGTCAGGGAGCTTCCATAGGTGAAGATAGATTTGAATCTGGGTTGTCCCAGTGCTAGTCCAATACCTTGGCCACTATCCCAGGCTAGTGTTGTCAGGACATGCTTGTCCATGTTTAAAAGCAAATGAGGCCAATGTGTGCCACATACTAGCACTAAACTATGCTGCTGTTCTGAGATGCTGTGGAACTATAGACGACACTCTCTTTTCTCCACAGTTGAAATAACATTCAACTGCCCAATTGGCTTTGGTACCTAGAATGGAGGGGAGTAGCATCTTGCCCTTTGTGTAAAACAGTATTGTATTTTGGACTAGATTTACTATTTTTTATTA
Source organism: Candoia aspera (assembly GCF_035149785.1). NCBI lineage: Eukaryota > Metazoa > Chordata > Lepidosauria > Squamata > Candoiidae > Candoia > Candoia aspera. The sequence continues at coordinate 48,538,255 of NC_086159.1, forward strand.
TACTTAGAGATTTTGCTATTGTATTATTATAGCAGACTTAATACATTCTATTCAATTTCTTAAAAATGCTTTATGAGATATTGTTCTAATAATAAATGAGATGTGAATTACAGAAAGGGGAAAATGATCAGGCAGGGAGACTAAAATGGAAGAATATGCTGCAATTACAAAAATGACTGTACATATCCGTAAGACAAGTTTAACTAAGTTCAACCAAGAATGCTTCGCTTACATACAGTGTTATCACAGAGCAAGGCAGATTTAGATACCTGCAACGTGGTTTTTAGGACTTCAAAAGAAACTAACAACAATTACTAATGTTTGATGTACAGTTCAAATATCTAAATGATGGCTTGCAGTTGGGGATACAGATGAAAGGGAAGGGGAGAATATGATCTACTTTTTCTTTTTTCACGATAGTTTTCTTTTTTAATTTAAATGTAGTAGTCTTTTTGGTATCATCTTGCTTTTTCCCCTCTTTTTCCCTCTTTTCTTTGCATCCAATATTTTTAATACTCTTTTTATTTCAACACTTTAATAATAAATACATTTAAAAAAAAGAAAAGGAAATACTTGCCTTGGAGTGTTATGATCTCAGTATTGTAAACATAATTATTCATAAATTAGAATTCCCAACACTTCATAGTTATTATTCTGTTTTACTAATTTTTATTGTTCCATCCAGATTATATTTAAATCAATGGAATATTGATTTAAATTGATTTAATTGATTTCAGTCTCCTAGTCTTCCACATGTTATTTTTAGGTTGGAATGCATATAAGAATAACCCCATACCTATTAAATGGCTCACTCACTGTCTTTTATTTTTGCCTTTGCTCTTAGTAAAATCAGGATGTTCAAATCCCCTTCAAATTTAGCCTCTGAGGGGATGAATTAAGTGGGAAACCTATTAAAATGACCCAAATCTGTCAAAAGGAATGGATTTGGAACTATTGCAAGGCATTCTCAACTCTCTGTAAATGTCTCTATGAATTTGGTACGGTTAAAGCTATATCAATTATGATAGGCAAATTTTGTCTGTGTAGGGACATGAACTAATTTTTAGGTTTTTCTGTACTTACATGTTTCTAGCAATATATGCCGATACTGGTATACAAATGTGGGGCAATACATGCCAATATTGGTATACTAATGTGGGGCATTGTAAAAACAGTAGAATTGTACAACATGCCGTATTTATCATTTTCAACTTTGGTCTGATATTTGTGCTTAGGCAAACAAGATATTAAAATATTACTAGGGACAGTATTTTTGTGGTATGGTATTATTTCAGTAAAAAAGGAATCATACGTATAGTAATGAGAGATTAAATAATCTCTTGGAATAGTTCTGATTTGATTGGTCCACCCTGTCAGTCTGTGAAGGAGCCTTCAACACAATAGAACTAGATATGATTTACCAATTTGTTTACCAATATGATTTACCAATCACACAAAGAATTCAAACTTGCTCAGATTATAAATACAGCAAGACGACCCCACTCCTGGGCCATCACACTGATGAAATTTTGCTGGAACACACAGAAAAAGATCTGCAGCACTCATGATCTAAACTTTGTTGCAGATCTTCTTGAGCTTGGAGAACCCTAAAGAAAATATGTATGAGAGATATTTAGTTTTAGGGTTGTGTAAAAATAAGATTAATGTCACCAATATTTTAGTGGAGCAGTGTGGAGTAAGAATAAGATTGAACAGTGAGGTCACTAGGTTGCAGTTGCACCGAGGTCTTATCTTGACTGACAAAATTCCACTCAGTAATGAAGCTTACTGGGGACTTCTGGTAGGGACATGGCGGACTGAACAGCTGTGCCTGCAGGCTTAGCAGGCAGATCTGACAATGTGGCAATTTTTGGGGGGCTCAGGCAGGTTTTCCTTATTCTCCAGATAAAGGAAAACACCTGGAATCACCCCATCTGCCCTCCAAATGGCTGCGTGTAGCCAGAAGATCGCAAACAGCATTTTGCATTCAACTGGTAAGAGCTAGCAGGGAGGCAGGGATATCCTCATTTTCCAAGCTGCATTGTAGCCTTATGGTGACCTGGCCACCCCATTTCTAAATCACCAAAATTTATATGGTATATATTTTTAAGAATGCATATCCTAAGAGAGGCTTTCCACAGTGAGGAGAAGCTGGTTCTCCTGGTAGTTATTGTTAATTTTGGGATTACTTTTTAAAAATTCTTTTTTAAGTTTTGGATTTCGTTCTCCTTCCAAATATTAAGGAGGATTGGGTGTAAACAACTGTCTTCCTGTTATTATTTTTGTACTAAATTTGACAATATTAGCATTTTCTTACACGTTGAGTTGGCTGATTTGAACTTCAGCTTTCTGCTTCTATTTTTCCTTGGGAACTGTCAGCATATCTCACTCTTACTTTGTGTAAACACATTTGGGGACTTTTCTATATCTTTGGCTTTTGCTGGTTAAGCTCCTAGGGGGCGCCATAATCTACTCCGTAAGACATGGAGGATCTTAAACAGATTTTTTCTGACTTCCACCAAGTTTTTAAACAGATTCTTTCTGATTCCTATCAAGCTTTTATGCAAGGCATTCAGGACATTGTGGAAAATATGAGGTCTAAAATGTGTCATCTGGTTGGGGACATTGTGGATGAAACTGAGGAATTTAACAGTGACAGAAATGTCTCTTCTAAGAGTGAGATCGGGATTCTATTGAGATGCTGGATGAAGATTGGATAGTGGAATTGGAGAAATTTAAGGGAGAGAGAGATCTGCAAGCAACAAGTGAAACTGATCTTCTGGTGGAATGCCATGAAAAAGAAGGGGTCGTTATGTATGGGAGGTTATCTGAAGAGAAGTTGAAATTTTTGAGGGGGGCAGTTGGGCTGTTTGATCTTTGCAAGAAAAAAGCTCTTTGTGCATTATGGGGATATGTAAATGCTCTGGTTTATTTTGAAGTGGGGTAAGTGTTAAAGAATGTTTATCTGGCTTGCTTTTTAGGGTTTGGCTGATGTTATTTGTCTTTAAGGATTTGGATTAAGATTATTAGGGTAAAATGCTTTGGTTTTGGGTTCATTAAGATTAAGATTACTAAAATTGTACTGTTAAGTATAATGGCAATTTATGTACTTTTTACTTTGATTTTTATTATAGTAGACAGAAATGTATAGAATAGTATGGTAGGGAATAATTGAATAAGTGCTATCTTTTGCAGGGAGGAAAGTTGTTTAGGAGGTTCATATGAATTTTTTTTCTTTATTTCAATACAAGGGGAGGGAGTAACTGTACCTAATTATTTTTATAATATGCCAAAGTGAAATGCTTTATAGAAATATAGAAATAATGTAGTTTTGGTTTAATATAGAGTTAGAGATTGATTATGGAAAATTTTTGTATATCCTTGCTGTTAAAAGTCAGAAGTCCCATCTTTCTGTAACTTTGAAAAATAATTTCTCTTGTTTTTTTCACATCTTTTTAGTTTTTCTTCTTTTTTCTTCTTTTTTTGTTTTTTGTACCTTTTATCTTTGTCTTGAAACTTAATAAAAGTCTTATTAAAAAAAAAGCAATGAAGCTTACTGGTAGCCCCAAGAGTGAAGTGTCACCAGGTAGTTTCATAGAGATTCATGGCTTCTGTACAGCAGATGTATGCAGTGTTATCTAACTAATAGTGTTGTCTTGTACCTTTCCTGATGCTGAGTCATTTCTGAAATATAAAAACTACTTATCTCATAGAATTGTATCATTGTGTTCATTTTGCTAATGTGCATGCAGGGCCAAAGCCAATTTTAAACAAGGCCACAGCACTCTTTCTGGGTGAGGTCCTAATTAATCACTCTTCGTTGTATTTGGCCATTTTCAAAGAAAGCATCTGCAAAAAATGTTTCTGTAAGTTAATTAGCTGTTAATGTATGAGGCAAAAACAGCTGGTGGACATTCCTACCAGCAGTTCTTGCTACTTGATGGTGTTTTTGGAGATACGAAGAGAATTTCTTTCTCCATATTACATCTGGTGTAGAAATGACATATCTTAATTCTGGAGTATATGATTCTTGCGTATCTAATAAATATGCAGTCAGACCTCTTTTTTAATAGACTAATTAGGGGAGGGGTGGCTCTTATTCATAAATAGAAAAGTATGTCATCACAGAGGCTTGTGTTGTTTGCATGATGACATCATTATAGAAATGGTTGGATTTGCCTTTCATAAATGATGTAAACCAATGCAGAAATGTGATCCTTTCTATGCAAACTCTGTTTTATTATTGTAATATATTGTTAAACTGCTGCTCGATTGAGGATTCACTGTACAGTAAAAAGCATTTTGTAACTGCTTGCAGAATTTTTAATATGAAAAAGTATATTATCAAAAAGGGCAAAAAATGGAAGTAAATAAAAAAATATCCATGCTTTTAATTTTAGAAAATGTAAGCATACCTTATAGGTTTATGAAACAAACAATAAATTTGCTGTCTATTATTTGCTGCATTCTTGAGCTAGCAGAACATCAGTATGTAAGAAATTAGATGCAAACTGCTTAGTGAGTATTGAATAATGTATTTTTCTAATTTTTCTGATTAATGGTGAAATGTATAAAAACATTAATTATGGAAATAGAAATTCAAACGTCTACTTTGTGAATAATAGCTTGATTAACTTCCTTTGCAACAAATGGCACAAAGTAAAAGAAATCTCAGTGAGTAGTTTTTTTCATTCCACAGCCATAAGGCAAAATATTTTTACAAGGAAATATTAAAAGTTGTTGCATAATATAAAAATTAAACAATACCTTAAAACATTTTTCTTTATGCTTTCATATTCTTGAGAACAAGAAGATGATATCATTGTCATCAACATCATCATCATCATCATCTAAATATAGTTAAATACCATGGAAATACATTTTGTGGTTCAATCCAAATGAAAGAAGGAACGAAGTGTAAAAAAAAACAAAAACGAACAGCACAGATCTGGGCTTGGTAAACAGATAGCAGACATAGCACAAGATAATTAGGTACTTCCCTAGGCTTTGGGCTAGGGTAGATGGCAGACCCCTTGTGGAATTATTAGTCTATTAGATGTTTGTAATTTTGTGTTGTTTGTTGTTAAATTGTCTAGAGTTATAATGGGTGGTCAAACAAATAAATGCCCTGCATAATCCTCTGGCCCTGGGGACAATAAGTATTGTGAAATAAAAGTAAAAGTCTGTTCATTTCAACATACTATTTAAGTAATTTAACCAGTGATTTGCTGGTTTTTGGTGGGGGAAAATATTACTTTTTTAAAATAGTTTTCTAATGTGCATTAGCTGCCTTCAGAATATTTATTAATATTAAATGAAATGCTGCTTTGAGTGTACATTGCTTTGTAGTAGGCTGATAAATGCAGTATAAATATGAGATAAGACAGAGCTACAATTTAGGCAGAACTTAAACATAGAGTACAGCAGCTTCTGAGGCATACTTCAATCAAGGGACTGTCAACCTGGTCAACCCAAACAAGGGTGTGTTTTTATTCAAAAGTTTTCTTTCAGGTTTAGCCCTTTCTCTGTTTCTCTATGGCCTGATGGTTTCTCAGGTAAAATAAAAAATTCAGCTAATTCAAAATCACTGCTATATCTTCCTCTCCAGTATAGTATTGCTCTTTTCTGGTTTTCATGTTGGTGACACACTAACACACTGCAGGTGCGGCTGCGTCACCGGAAGTCACGTGGAATCAGCTGTTTCAACCCGATTACACATACTGTGCATGCGCAGTACCTGTATGATCCCTCAACCGCGCGACACACCTAAACACTGCAGCAACACACAGTGTGGAAAGCTCAGTCTTAAATAGTTAATATTTTATAATGTGAGTATGGGATTCCATTTTTCAAGGACAAGTGCTGTATGAAGACCTCTTGGGAAAAATAAATCAAATACTGTACCTTGTGTCCTGTTGCTTTGATTGCCTGGCATTCATCACTGTTTCATTTTGAGCTCTATTCTCAAAGGATTTCTGTAATTTTCATTCCAGTTTGCATCAAGGAGGCTTACTGTAAGTTTGGGTGCTTTTGAGGACTAAGTTAACTATGGCTGATTAGATCTTTGTTTCAATTTCAAGTAAGATCCATTTGAAGTGAAGGAGTTTTTGTACTAAATAAAAATTATTATATATAGGAAAATCCTGTAATATAGATGAAGCTTGTGAGATGCCTGACATACAGTAAAAAAGAGATTATTGTATAAGGGAGAATGGTTTTCCTTGAAATAATTCAGTTTGTTATCATAGTTGTCAAAGAACCACATTTAAGTAACTTAGTTAATCCAAATTATATATTCATGGAGGTAGCTTGGTTTTAGGCTAATAGCACAGTGGTAACTTCCTATTCTAAGATATTGTTTTGAAAATGAGGGGAGAGACTTGTGTGTTGTAAAATGTTATGTTCCCATTTTGCTTCATTTCAACATATGTTCTTCAAATACCTAGGAGAAATTCCACTAGAAGATGTATTGTACTGGTTAATGCAATCTCATTAGAGATTTGCAGAATGCATTCTTCAGCGTAAAGCTTTCACTCCATTTTTACTCATTGGATTGCAAAAATTCACTGCCATTGCTTTCCAAAGTTGATAAATTTTCTATTATCTATACGATATCCCAGGGACTTAATTTCAGCAGCTGTTTGACTGCAGCAGTTCTTTTCCGTCACTCTCTTGTGTCATTATTAAGAACCTCATAAGGCTTCATTTCAGATCTTGGAACAGGTGCAGCATTATTCTTGAAAAGACGTGTTCTATAAATTAAGCTGTAAGTTGGATTGATCGTCTGTTAAAAATAGAGGCCATTAAAATGTTACTGGGATTTAAAGTTCCCCAATATCCTCTTGTTCTTTCTGCTCCTTATACCCCAGACAATCTACAATCTTGTATCATGAGTGTCCTGTGGCATATAGTGAATGCTGAAATATGTGTAATGTGTATTAGAGTCTCAGCCCCAGTCCCAGGTTGTAAATTGGTTGCAGAGAGGTGTGTTGTTGAAGGCCCTCCATTCTCATGTAATCCAGAAGCAGTTTAAAAACTTTTTTCCTGGAGTGTGATCCACACAGAGATGTCTTACACAATATTGATTTTGGTATTCTGGAATCAGCTATTTCTTACACAGTAATAGTCTTACTCAATAATAATTATTTCTCACAAAATTCATACTCAGAATCTTCAAACAATGGGGTTAATTAGCTCAGTCAGCAGTTCCAGTTATAAGTAGGGAGGAATTAATTCAGCCTATGTTACAGGTGAAACAGATTAACAGTTTATTTCACAAGAAAACATGAAGCATGAAGATAATAAAATAACAGATTATAAATATAGTAAAATGACCTGATTAGTACACCCATCTTCCTACTAGGTGGACCAGCATATTAATTCTAAATAGACTAAGATGAGAAAATATGGAGCTGAAATAGCATGTATCAATTATATATGGAGCTAAGGGATTAGATAACCACATGGACAATGTGAAAGTCGGGGTAAATTTGGAAGAATGGGAAAATGATAGAACAAGAGCAATTTATAGTCTCCTGTTACATAGAAAAGGAATTAGAATTTCAGTTTGTTATTTCTGGACAATTGAATTTTTTTCATTGTAGTTATATTATTTGTTTGTTACACTTAGATTGTGGTTTTCCTCCAAAAGCACAGTGGAGGAAACATCATTCCCTTCTCTCATTCTTTCCCACAATGACAATTGTGTGAGTTGGTTTGGGTGAATAGTCCCAAATCACCCAGTTAGCTTCTGTGGCTAAGGATGGACTTGAACCTCCCTGCTTCTAGTTCAACACCTTAACTACTATACGCCACTGGCTGTCTTGATGCCAAGCTTTAGTTCAAAACTAAAAGTAGAGCCAAGCCCATATAAGGACAACCTAGAATGTTACCTCCCAGAAAAATCTAGATAAACCAACTTTTCGATATATATCTGAGCAGTGATGATGACAAGATCAAAGAAAGACTCAACTGGTCATCAAGCACCCAGACTATCAAACAGTTTAGTTAAAATAGATTTGAAAGCAGTAAACTGTCCCAAATAGACTGTAGGTAGCAATACCTAATGGACTGCAGGATCTTTATTTCATTATGCAAAAACAGTAATTAAGTCTCCAGATATGCATAAACCTATTTAGCATTTCTGAGTTTTTCTGCAATATTGCTCCTAGCTGACCTTCATTAAGTTGAAGAAGTTAATGCTGGAGTTTGTATTTGTGTAGGCCTAGCTATGCTAGGAAAAGGGATTATGTGTAATTTCTAAAGAGTAATGTAATATAATAGCTAAGAATATGAGTTGAACCAGGTCATTCCCACTTCAGATCTTACCTGAGAAAATGAATTGATGGTGATCCTAAGGTACTATGTAAACAACTTCAGTATTTTATTTGTAATAGGAGTAAAAATAAAATAGGCTTAAATTAAATGGCCATTTTAAAGATTACTGGCCTGTATATGAAATACTTTGAACGCTTGAGGTGCATTCTGTTTGCATTATTTAAGTATATAATTTATATTCTCCCTTTTTATTGTTCAGACGCGTGTGCAGTTAAGAATAATTTTAAAATCCACAAAACCTAACATGTAAAATTGCTATTTAACTCAAACTGAAAATATTTGATGGAAGAGGAAATAATGGAAGCAGAGCACAACTCCCAAGGGAACAGATTCCATAGTTTGGGACTAATAAAATAAAAGGCTCTGTCCTGTGTCCTTTTCAGGTATCCTTCAGAAAATGAGGATATCTTTAAGATGAACTTTCTTTCACTAGGACAAAGTGTATGGAATTAAGTTGTCCCTCATATAGACAGTTCCTATGATATCAAGGGATTAGGCCTTTAAGGATCAAAACCAACATCTTAGTTTGTGCCCAGAAAATAAGCAGTGTTGTTGATGATGATACAACCTCTTTAGTCACCAAAATTTTCATCTGACTCACTGGAATACAAAGTTTAAAAGATGTGGTATTGAATGTTCTCTTTTTTGTTCTCCCTTTTGGACAAGGAATGAACTCCCTAAAATCTAGCTCCTTCAAATGATACTGGTTATTCTTTGCATTACCTTTCATGAATTGAAATATAGGAGTTTGAATCAGTGTGCAATTCTTGGCCTCACTGAAGTTTTGTCATATGATGTCTAGAACTTATTTGCTGCTACTGTAGACCCTTGCTGCTGATTGGTGTAATTCCGTACACATCCTGCGTTGGTTAGCTATGAGTAAGCATTATCTACTGGCAGAAGACTTGAGTGTTAGCTTGTCTTAGAGATGAGGTTTGGGCGGAGGGGAGTGTTTTGCGGAGTGTTTGGTGGGGGAGGGGGAATGGGATATGGAAAAGGTAAGGAAAAAAAAGCCTAAGTTATTCCCCACTGGTTGGAAGAAGTTTGCATAGTTTGGGTTTTCCTGAAATCATGGCACAACTCCTTCAAATGCCATTTCTGATGAAAGGCATAAATGATTTCCTATGATGAATGTATGTCTTTTGTTATTTATTATTATACAGTTGTGTGTCCTATCACCATCCCTTTATTTTTAGCTCAGATAAATAATGAATGGGGATTTAAGGATGACTTTATTATGGATTATAATGGCTGAAATTGGTGAAGATGGATGGTGAATGGTAAAATTTCTAAGTTTAATAGTTGTTTAACTTTCATATATGCAGAAGTACATACATATATGTACTGTATACTCACTTCCTTGAGAAGTATTCCCACTGAACATAGTGAAACTTATGTATGAGTAGATATATTTGCATTGTCAACCTGGTTTGATTATTTTTCTTAATCTAGAATATTGAAAGCTTTTGAAAATTTAACTAATTTAATTGCAGGTTGTTATTGTCTTTTTCATGCAGCACCTCACGCAAGGAGGCAAGAGTTATATTCAGGAACTGACAGAAAACATAGCCATTGCAAGAGCCTCTGGCAAATTGCAGTAATTGAAATGTTCTCATTTAATAAGTTTTAGCAATGTTCTGTACATTTTAGTAATGTTTCAATGTTTCATATTGTTTTAGCAATATCAAGAGCTGCCTGTGGGGCTGGGCAGATTCCTTTTCACCTTTAAAAAAAAATATCTAGAAGGGTGGTGTGAAATAATACAGTTAGTTCCAAACTATTAGCTCCCTGGGACCTCTACCATGGTAATAGGTTTTTGGCACCAAAATTAGTTGATGCCTGAAAATAATATTTTTTTTCTCATAATGAGTGGCCTAGTCCCATTCTCAAAGGAAGGATTGGATGTACTGTAATCCTGTTGAACATCGCTTGTCTAAATATACAAGAGTGATACTGTTTTTTCTAATTTTGCTATGTATAAAGGAAACATAGGGGATCAGGATGACATCCAATTCTGAACACTCAGATTTCTGCCTGAGCACAGTTCTTCAATCACCTTTCCTTTTGAAATCTGCTCTGGAGGTATTCCCAAGCTCCAGAACATATTTGGGGCACGAACACTGTGGGTACAAAGTGGCACCAGAATTGTGAAAGTGGCAGAAACATCCAAATCAAGCTGTGTGATTTTTACAACTGTTTTACCAGGTTTTATATACTGTATATGATGAAGTGAATGGAACCACACCAGTTGATTGACTGGAATCACGAGCTGTCCTGAATCCTTGATTCACAGTGTGATGCATGCAGTAAAAGCTGAGCAATAAAATCAATACAACCAATAATTCCAAAAACACAAATAGAATAAAGTACAGCAGCACAAACAGAAAGTTCCAATCAGACTTAAACAGCAACAAGACAGAACAAACAAAAATACAGAACAAAGAAAACCTAGCACAAATAGCCCAAGATACTTCTTTAGAGTTTAAGAGAAAAACAAAATATAACTGGACAATAAAACATACAGAAAGTTAAAATAATATAGCAACAATATTTTTGCTTACTACTGAAAACTCTTAAGGAATACAGTGGGTGAAATGTTCTAGATTAGCCTTCCAGATGTATTAGACCTCCGAAGTCTCTAATCCCACTAGTTAAGAAGGCTATTTTAGAGAAGGTAGTGCTCCAAATAGCATTCAGTGAATGTCAGTATGAGCAGAGCCTCTGATGATGATGTCAAGATAAAGGAAGGCAAAACCAGGAATTTCAATTTTATCTAAAAATGACCCAGAAGCCAGTGAAATTGAAACAATATTGGCATAATAAGATTATAAAGCCCAGCTTGAGATAGCAATTTTGTGTTGTATTTTGTACTCCAAATGAAACTTACAAACAGATATTGCAGCACCTGCTTTCTAGAAAGCTTTATGAATGAAATTAAAAACAAAGAGTTAATACTTGTTTTAATGTCCTAATATATTTTAAAGTGAACATAAAGATGGAGACCTTGTTTTGTGAAGGAATATTTGATACTGATGATAGAAATTTTACTTTTCCTGACCTCTGGAATCTTGGCCTGGCAAAAAAATTACAGTTTCAAATATCTTTACAGATACAATATTTTAAAATGGTTCATTTGCTTGAAACACACTGTGGCAGAGATAGAGTAACAGATAAGCATGGGGAAAATACAATACACTGTGCTGACTAATTGCTTCTCTCTTGGCCTGAGTCTGTCTTCTTGTCAGAAGCAGCAAAGGGAAGGCATAAATTGGAGAACAAGATCCTGCAAAAGGGTGTTGTATAAGCAAACTTACGCTGCATTTTTAAAAAGTCAGTGAAGCCTTATATCGAACAGTTCCAAACTGAATCAATAGTTTTAATGCAGAGCCAAAACACTGTTTACTTTAATTAGCAGTCTTGAGTATGCAGGGGTGAAAAGAGAAGGCCAAGTGATCATGCTCAGATTCTACAATTTGTTGTTTTATATGTTTGTTATGCTCACAGCCTGAAAAGCTCTCTCTTCTTCATTAACTTTGAATAATTTCATTTCATATCAAGCAGCTTTTCAGCTCTGCATCATCATCATAATCAGTACTTATTGTGTTATGGAACAAGTTGTTACCATTTACCATTTGTCAAATTTCTGCCTTGTTGGCTCACTCCAGCCTCTAGGCTCCAGTCTCAAATAATTAACACTGGCCTAAAGGGATTGTTGCTAAATCCAGCAATTTATATGTATGCTGAGCTGTTGTTTTTCAGTAAAAATCCTGCTGAATTAGTATTAAACAGGGTACTGTATCTTTCAGAATTGTATTTTATCTTTTGTTCTTTTGTTTCTTCCTTTAAAAAAAAAAGAGCATTTACATGATTTTCCAAACATCTGATAATGGCCATTGCAGAAAAGTGGTTCTACAAAGGCTGGGGTGGGGGGGTGAGAGGGGTGGGGACCCGAACAAAACGAGTCCAGGATTCAAGGCACCACACAACTAGTTATGAGATCCAACAGGATTTGGATTGTGTTTCTTGAATAGCAGTCCTGATTTTGAAATGCAAAGAAATGTGAGAGATTGTAATAATGTACCATAGGGAGCACTTCTGCTGTTCAAAAAAAAGCCTAAATCTCACTGGGCCATAGGGGTAGTTGGGTGCACCTTTAATATTTCTTTACATCCCAGCTAAATAATTTCAAATAATTCCAAATTGAAGTAATTAATTGTGGCATAAGATTAGTAATCATGTCTTGAAGTTTTATCGATTTAAACTTTGAGCTATTTATTTTCTGAGCTAATATAAAAAGAATTTATATATTGAACAAGTTAGCTCAGGCCAAAGCTACACAAGAATATCTGTGTAACTTTGAATGGTGCATACGGGTTACAAAAAGTATGATGGAGGAGAAACCTATAGTAGAACCTTTTCTCTGCCCAGTTTCTCTGCACCAAATTTCTCTTGAGTAAGTTTTGGAGGAGATAACTTATCTTTAAAACCCAGGTACAGAAAAAGCTAATGGAACAATGATTTCATACAAAGGTAAAGGTCCCAATATACTGTGCTCATCTGTCTCAACTATATTTTTCTTTACTTCTCTGTCTCCTCTTTGTTACAAACAGAGGAGACAGAGAAGTAAATTCCTCTGAGGAGGAATGGTTTGATCAAAGCAACAATCCTATATTAGTGTTATTTTAAGATTTTTCAAATTCCATTTTGAATTACAACCTATTTAAATTCAGCTGTTAATGGGAGAATTATATATTTTCTGAGTGTATCTAAGATGAAGATGATGATGATGTCCATCGCTCTATCAGTTTCACTTACTACACTATTGTGACGGTATGTGGGAATGACCTTGGGAGACAGGAGAAAGACCTGCAGCCTAGGCAATGGTCTGATAAGAGGCAGCTCAGTCCACAGGTGGGGGAAAAGCATGGGAAGCATTTCAGAAGGGACCCTCCTTAGTTTTCTAGAGACTAAAAGAGAGGAGGGGAGAAGTACTTTCAGTCTTGCAAGCTTCTGTTTAATTAAGATTCTTACAATAAAGATAGTGCTGATGCTCCTGGTTGTGCTTCTTGTCTGAACTATCTTGAAGGACTAACAACTATTTAATATTTTGCATCAATAGCATACCATATTATAATAACTCCAAATCTTCTTAAGTTAAATTATTTTTCACTTAAGTCCATAGTCTGTCTGATATTTTCCTCAGGCTGAATTTGGTTTTAGATATATCGCTTTCTTATAAGTGGAAATAAACAGTCTTTTAGAACATAATCACACATCCCCATCTATATCACCACCTTATTCAGTAAAACTATGGTAACTGACAACACTTTTTTTTGTTATAGCAGTGTAATGGGAAGAGTGTCCCTCTCCAAAATGAGAACTGAGTGATTCAGTTAAAGATACATAGAGAAAAATCCACTGACTATCCTCATCGTTCCATAAAGACCCAGTAATTTGTTTTAACCATTTACTGAGGTCCAAGATTTAGAGGTGAAGAATGTATAAGCAGAAGTAACAGGGCAGCTGACCAAGATAAACAAGGTGAGGATGGCTTCATACTGTGAAGTTCAGTGAAAAATACAGCCACTATTTTGATCTAGCCAGGAAAGACTGCCAAGAATTTTAGTAGTTACTTGACTTATAATAAAAATGAACAGGGAGACATTTCAGTACTAAGCCCAGTTTTGTGAAGCCTGCACTGGTTTCCTATTTGCTTTTGGGTGCAATTTAAAGTGCAGGTTTTAAGCTATAAACTCTTTTATGGCTTGGTGCCTCGTTACCTGCAGGATCACATCTCCCCACTAGAGTTGGTCCAACCACTTCAGTCATACCAGGAGAAGCAGCAGATTGTTTCCCACCTTTGGGAAGTCATGGGGCTGAAGCCCAGAAGCATTATTTTTTGGTGTTGGGGCCAGCCCTCTGTAATGACTTCCTGTTGGAGATTTGTTGGTCTCCAACATTGACTGCCTTTCAGAAAAAGCTGAAGACAGACCTTTTCTGGAGGGCTTTTGGGGCCTGACAGCATATACTGGGTGGGGATTTTGTACTATGTCTATGTTTTGAGGAATTTGTGGGAAGAAAAAGCAAATATACTAGGAAAGCTTTTAAAATGATTTTCACTTGCAGATGTATGGAAAGAGATCAATCCATTGGTTACAATCACCTTGTGTTTTAATTTTATTCAAGGATAATTTATAGTTTAGCTTCTAATATGCTAGATTAATGTGTTAATGTAATGTGCTAATGTATATATTTATTTTTGTGCCTTTGAGTCAGCTTTTTTTTTTTTTTACTCCTGGAAACTGCCTGGACAAATACCTATAGTTTTCTTGACAAGATTTTGGAAGTGGTTTGCCCTTGCCTACTTCATAGGGCTGAGAGAGAGTGACTGACCCAAAGTTACCCAGCTGGCTTTGTACCTAAGGCAGGACTAGAACTCATGGTCTCCCAGTTTCTAGCCTGCCTTAATCACTACACCAAACTGGGTCTCAATGTAGTATATATCTGGCTAATATTTTATCAATCATATCCTTATGTCCTTTATTCACCAATACGGCATTGCAACTCAGTAATTTTAAATAAACTGAACATTGTTGAGAAATATTGCAATTTTTGCAAAGAAATTTTTAAACAAAATGACTATTTAAAACAGTTATTTAGGATGCAATGAAACCTCCCCTGGAGGGAGAATGTATAAAATAATACTTTATATTTAAGAAGAAGAAATTTAAAACACTGCTGTCAGCCCTTCAAGGTAGACTAGATCAGGAAGCATACTCCATAGGAAAATCAGAATTTTATCTTATTGTAGGCAATGTTTCTAAAACATGGTGCCCTTATCACACAAGAAGATCAGTAAATTAAATCATATTTCAACAATAAATGAATAAAAGAGAACATTTAAAAATGGGGAAAGTAACTCTATGTTGGTGGAGTCCAACAGAAGCTACAAAAATGTTTTTACTTCCTTAATTATAGTTCTTATTTCAAACTTGCTAATTTATCCTTGATTTCCCTACTAAAAATGGCAAAAATCTTTTGATTTTTTAAAAAAGTGTAGGTATAAAGTACTCCAGAACATTTCCAGGGTTTAAATTTGGCAAGCCTAAATTTAAAAGCTTGTTACAAAGCTTCAAATCTTTGCAATATATGTATAGGTAGTCCTTATTTAGCTACCATGATTGGGATTGGTGGTTCTGTTGTTCAGTGAAGTGGTTGCTAAGTGGGAAATCACATGGCCACAACTGGGCTTTCCTTTTCCCCAATGCCCACCCTTTGGAATGCTCACCCTGGTGGTGCTGGGATAGCCTGCTCAAAACTGACAAGACTAATCAGTTTCACACCTTTAGCTTTTGATTGCCTCCTAACCACTTCCCCACTCTTTGAAATGCTCACTCTGGTGCTGGGATAATTAGCAAGAAGGGAATTAATGTTTGTATTTACATTCATTAGAGAGGAAGGGATTACAAGCGAGTAAGCAGGCATACAATGGGGAATACACATCAAAAAGAATGAGCTGGCGTCGGCAGCCCTGAGTGCACTACACAAACAGCCCAGGGTATTTCCCATTGTGTGCCTGCTTACTGTTTTGTAGTCCCTTCCTCTCCAATCTCCCTGCTCTGCAGGGGTGGGGGGAGAAAAAGAACAGGCACAGGACAATGCATCCTGACTGTAATGGTGAACAGTGACTGAGGGATGCTGTGTAGGTTGTAAATGCAGGTGCTGGTTATAAAGTTTTTTTTTTCAGCACCATTGTAACTTTGAACGGTTGCTGAACAAGACAGTCAGAAGTGAAGTCTACCTGTAGTAGCTGATATAGAAGAGAATCTTTATGTAAAGACAGAGATACAAAAATTTACCACAAAACATCAGGTATGTGTAAAATCCTTTCTTGTCCATTATGGTTAAGATTTGAGAGAAATGACAAAACATTTTAATTTGATCCATTAACTCTGATTTTGATATTTAGTCACTCCAAATTTGTTGATGTTTAAATTTCATTCCAGATATGAGAATATTTAAGATAGGAAGAAATCCTATCTTAAAGATGTTTACAATTTAAGAAAACCAATTAATTTAGACTTAATTAAAGTTGAATAATATGGAGAGTTTTTGGTTGATTGACCTTCAAATTAAGTCTTCTCTCTCCAGTCCAGAAGTTAGATCAGTTAATAAACAATTGACAGATTTGTACTGTTAAGAAACTTCAGAGTCTTTTAAAAGTCTATTTCCCATGTGTGTTAGTTGAAAAGCTAATTCATTAACTAGACTTAAATTGATATGGGAAGATGATATACAAAAGCTATAAGGAACAGAATGGAAAAAAAGTGGGAAGGTTCTAGTGTTCTCTTCCTTGGCCAAAATAATTAAAAAAAAACCTCCTTTATACATGGTATATGATTCCTTGAAGACAGGACACATAAAGATGGAAGAATTGTTAGAATATGTCCTGATTACCAGGAAACACACTGAGGCAATGACTTGGTCTCTAATATTTATTAGTAGTACTTAACAAGAATCCTAACAAACTGAGGAAGCGTGGGAAAAACCCAGCCATATAAACCCCAAAGGTTAAGGCGGTCCCGATCTGTGTCTCTTTGAATGGCTGAACAGTTCCTCAGTGCTACGCATGCGCTTGACAGTCTGGGTGGGAGCCCCCTGCTCGCCATCCTTACTCATGACAGAATATCTACAAAGATCAAAACAGTACAGGCAATTGTATTCCCTGTGACACTCAATGGAAGTAAAAGCTGGACTTTGAAAAAGTAGGATAGAAAGAGTATTGATGCTTTTGAACTTTGGTGTCGGAGAAAACTCTTGATAATACTATGGGTAGCCAAGAAAACAAACAAATGGCTCATTGAACAAATCATCCCAGAGTTCTTAGTTGAGGTACAAATGACCAGGCTCAAATTGTCCTACTTCAGTCGCATTGTGTGAAGACCTGGCTCTCTTCAGAAGTTTGTAATGATGGCAAAGGTAGGAGGAAAGAGAAGAAGACAATGACCACCAGCCAGGTAGTTCAACTCAATTACAAGGTATATCATTGGAAAACCTGAAGGACCAGGTTAGGGGCAGATAATCATGGGATAAATCTATCTATGTGATCACTAAGAATTGATACCAAAGTGATGGTACATAATCAATCAAACTACATTTGGTGAGTGTCTTTCTAGTTTCATAAGATTGTTTTTGTAATTATATATTATTAATGTAGCCAAATCAATATATGCTTCAATTTCTTGCCCTAGAGTAAATCTATTTTGAGCCTTAGTGTAGTAAATTAAGCATCTAGGTAAAGGTAAAGGTTTCCCTTGACATTAAGTCCAGTCGTGTCCGACTCTAGGGGGCGGTGCTCATCTCTGTTTCAAAGCCGAAGAGCCGGTGTTTGTCCGTAAACACTTCCGTGGTCATGTGGCCGGCATGACTACACGGAACGCCATTACCTGCCCGCCGAAGCGGTACCTATTAATCTACTCACATTTGCATGTTTTCGAACTGCTAAGTTGGCAGGAGCTGGGACTAGCAACGGGAGCTCACCCCATCACGCGGATTCGAACTGCCGACCTTCCGATCGGCAAGCTCAGCAGCTCAGCGGTTTAACCCGCGGCACCACTGCGTCCCTAACAAAATTAAGCATCTATATATGTATAAAGTATCTTTTTTTAATAATTTCAAGCAAAGATAAAAGCTACAGAAAAACAAAAAAAACTACAAAGAAGAAAAACTAAAAAAGTGTGAAAACACAAGAGAAAATTTTTTGAAAGTTACAAAAAGAGGTGACTTCCGACTTTTAACAGCAAGGATATACAAAAATTTCCATAATCAATCCCTTGTTCTATATTAAACCAAAATCACATTATTTCTCTAAATCATTCCATTGGCACATTGTAAAGCTTACTAGATACAGTTACTCCCTCCCCTTATATTAAAAGAAATATATATATATATATATGTGTGTGTGTGTGTGTGTAAACCTCCTAAACAACTTCCCCCCGAAGATAACATTTATTTAGTTATTTCCTTCCTACTACTATTTTATACATTTCTGTCTGCTATAATAAAAATAAAACTAAAAAACATATAAATTGTCTGCCATTACACTTGATAATACAACAATTTTAATAATCTTAATCATATTAAACCTAAAACCATCCAAATAGACATTTTTTATTATACCTTAATAATCTTATTCCAAATCGTTAAAGATAAATGAAATCAGCCAGACCCTAAAAAGCAAGCCAGATAAACATTCTTTAACCCTTACCCCACTTCAAAATAACCAGAGCATTTACATATCCCCACAATGCACACAGAGCTTTTTTCTTAAAAAGATCAAACAGCCCAAATGCCCCCCTCAAAAACTCCAACTTCTCTTCAGAAAACCTCCCATACATAACAACCCCTTCTTTTTCCTGGCATTCCACCAGAAAAGCAGCTTCACTTGTTGCTTGCAGATCTCTCTCTCCCTTAAATTTCTCCAACTCAACTATCCAATCTTCATCCAGCATTTCAACAGAAATCCTGATCTCACTCTTAGAAGAGACATTTCTGTCACTGTTAAAATCCTCAGTTTCATCCACGACATCCTCAACCAGATGACACATTTCAGACCTCATATTTTCTGCGATGTCCTGAATGTCTTGCATAAAAGCTTGATAGGAATCAGAAAGAATCTGTTTAAAATCCTCCATGTCTCACACAGTAGATTATGGTGTCCCCAGGAGCTTAACCAGTGAAAGTCACAGATATGGAAGAGTTCCAGAATGTGTTTAAACAAGCAAAAGTGAGATATGCAGATAGTTTTGAAGGGAAAGTAGAAGCAGAAAGCTGAAAAGTTCAAATCAGCTGATTTACCTTGTAGGAAAATACCAATATTTTCAAATTTAGTACAAAAATAATAAAAGGGAGAAAATTATTTACTCTCAATCCTCCTTAATATTTAGAGGGAAGACAAAGTCCAAAACTTAGAATTTTAAAAAAGTAATCCCAAAAATAACAATAAGCACCAAGAGAACCCACTTCTCCTTGCTGTAGAAAGCCTCTCTTAGGGTACGTGTACTTAAAAGAAATATAAATTGGGTGATTTAGAAATGGGGTGGCCAGTCTTAGTGTCCCTTTAAAGCTACAGCAAGGCTTGGAAAATGATGTACCTGCCTCCCAGCTAAGCTCTTACCTGTCAAATGCAAAATGCTGTTTGCAATCTTCTGGCTAGAAGCAGCCGTCTGGAGGGCAGATGGGGTGATTCCAGGTGTTTTCCTTTATCTGGAGAATAAGGAAAACCTGCCTGAGCCTGAAAAAAATTGCCACATTTTCAGCTCTGCCCACTAAGCCTGCAGGCACAGCTGTTCAGCCCGCCATGTCCCCACTGGAAGCATATATATGTATAAAGCATCTTGACTAGATGGCAAGGCATAGAAAAATGTGTAATGTGATTATGTAATTGGGACTGTTTATATGTTGATTTCAAGCACATTATGCTAGTCTAGATTATGGTAGAATGTTAATGGTAGACTTACAATGATTGGATTCACGTATCTGAAGATATGGTCTGCTTAACAGTAGTTTGTTGAACAAGTTGTAGTTGCCTGATTCACACATCACAGCAAACCAGAATCAAGCAAACTGCATTATAGTTTAGCTTTATATGTGAAGCTAGTACCTGTAAGGCTCTACATTTTGTACAGTTTGAATTATACCCTTCTGGTAATGTGTATTTATACATTGCAAAAAGTTTTAAAGGTTGTTTTTTTGAGATACTTATTCTGTTTAATGGGGTCTTGAATATCTGTCTCCACATTTTGCCTCATATAATAAACCCTAATTTACTGGATCTTGCTTTAATGAACTTTGGATGTAGTGAACAAAATCTGTTTGTCATTTTATGCATGAGTAAAATCCTGTTCACCATTTAATTTACATTTGGGTTTAATGATAACATTTTACTCCATTGGTTCATTAAATCAAGAATTAACTGTACTTTA
The DNA here is from genome assembly GCF_035149785.1 of Candoia aspera. NCBI lineage: Eukaryota > Metazoa > Chordata > Lepidosauria > Squamata > Candoiidae > Candoia > Candoia aspera. The sequence goes on from NC_086159.1 coordinate 48,558,576, forward strand.
ATTCTCTTACTCACAGAATTCAAAATATAACTTTGCCTGAAAGTGATTATCCAACATCCATGTGGACTTTCTGGTTAAAATGTTGGATACATTGCATAACCTTTGTTAGATCTTTGCAGTGTTTCAGTTTTGATTTGGAAAGATGCTTCAGAACACATGGCAATGTGAATGAAGGACATGTCTTAGACTAATTAAAGAAACTGTGTTTCCAGGGCAGCCTGTGATCATGGAAACAAGCACTGCAGCTTTAACGAATTAGAGAGAATTGCTATAGTCTTGCTTTTCTGGGTTCTGTAGCACCTCTTCCAAATGAAATCTGAAGAATTGCACATCCCTAATAGTTATGTTCCAGTTTTTTTATCGTGCGGACAAAATGTTGAAATGTTGCTTACTACAGTTGGAATTAAAAAAGGTCACCGTAGAATATTTTTAAATATATGTATTTATTACAATCTGTTTTGCTTTCCATATGTTCCAAATGAGCCTGCCAGTAACCAATTTTTTTTGCTCCCATGTATGCAGAGCAATATGTGTGGATTTGTTTCTGATGTAGGTGAATTGTTGTGCATTTATTAATTTAATTTTTATAAAATTAAGCAAGACTTTGCCCCCAAATCAATGAATTGAACTATCTAATGGTACAATAGTTATAGTAGCATCCCCTCCCACAGCTTTGCCCTTGGTAAATTGTACAGCCTACTCTGTTAGCAGTGCTAACATAAAATGCACTAATTACATTATACCAACAATGATATTTTGGGTTTTAAGCTCAGAAAATATGATAAATACAAAGTGGTAACACTTTCTTGAAGTAAAAGGGGATACTTGCATCCCATTCAACAAATGAACATAATTGTTCAGCAAAATCTGGAAGTTTTAGAATGGTTTCTATTTGGCTGTTCATATTTACAGTTATGTAGTTATGGACAGTAAATTGTCACCCTGTGGTTTTTGGGGTATGCAATACTGTACATAGTGTAGCCAGAGGAAAACATGAGGTAAAAAGTAAAAGAATTATAGATAAAAGGTAAAGGCTTCCGTTTAGTCATGTCCAACACTAGGGGGCAGTGCTCATCTCCATTTCATGGCCAAAGAGCCAGCGTTGTCTGTAGACACTTCTGCGGTCATGTGGCCAGCATGACAGTCATGGAATGCTATATTAGGAAATATAGATAACTCAAATATATACTTCTTCCCTTCTGTGATGGTCATCCTCTTCCATCGAGTGTACAGCTTCAGTAAGGATGTACATGAAGTGGTGAGGGACAGGGACAACTGCCTAGCCAGCCAGATTAGCTGAATAAGCTCTGAAGATCAGTGGGGTTATAGATGGCACAGCCAGATCACTGTCACATTCCTAATTTATGCCAACGCTATACGTTTTTATCTTGCAAAATCATTCTTGATATACCTTGTCCATACTTCACTTCATACACTGCCTTTAAATTTCTCCTCTCATTTTTTGAGGATCTTACAAGTTACGTCCAACCATAGTTTTCTTAATCTTTCACAAGCCATTCATTCTTCTTTCCTGTATTTCTTTTGCAGTTCTGTCCTCATTCATTCTTTCTCATGGCCAAACCACCCCAATGGACTTCTTTTGTATTGGTAATTCAGTTTTGTTTTCAATCCATACTCATGCAACACAACCTTAATGAGATCTGCAAATATGGAATGGTGTCTGTTAACAGGCTTCTAGGCTCTGGGCCTAGAGTTCCCCTATTAATGATGACAGAAAGTTGGACACACTAGGATAAGTAGCCTCTTCCAACTTCATGATTCTGTGAATCTAAGCCCATGAAGAGATGCTTGCAAATCTACCATCCCCAGTAGTTTTAAGCAGCATGCAGGCTTGCTGGAGAAAGTTCATGCAGCCAGCACTGGGTTGGCAATGCATTTAACTCAGATCCAGGTTCTATGCTTCACCAAACCTTATGGAACTGTAACCCATAAAGTTGTAGCCAATATTTCCTCACTTTTTGAATCACATTTTTAAATATTTTATTTGTAATATTTGCCCAGTGTCCTGCATTTAATGTTGTTCTATAAGCACCCTTGGAGCTCTAGTGAGAAAGACAGTGGTTTTAGATAAGCCTGTTCCCAGGTTTCCACTTGCACTGCAGTTGGAGAAGCTATGAAAAAGCAGTCATTTGCTATGCTTTTTCTTCTCTTTTTCTCACATATGCCCCAAATTTATTTCTCCCCTTTAATGTGTGTGTGTTTTTTTAACTGTAAAAATTGTAGCAGAATGGAAACTGACAAGTCAATATTTGTGGACTCCAATTAATCATCATATTTAAATGTTCCATGTCAGCATTCTTTTCACTGACTGGTTCGTTGTTTTTTAAAAGTCTTCTCAAAGGTGATTAGGAAGTTGCCTGCATTTGAACTTGTTAATAAATTAATAATATATATTCACTTGCCATTAGGAGACATCATAACGTGGCGAGAAAGCAGCAGCATGGAACAGCCCATTAAAAGCAAGTGAACAAAGAATCTGCCAGTGTTTGCTGTTTTCTAAGAGACTGCACTTAGGCATTCCTCTGGCTATCATAGCCAAGAGGTCTGTTTCAGTCAAAATAGAAAGAAGTGAAGATGCCCTGGATAATGTGCTAACTTGCTCACAACATCAGGTTTAATGCATATGCTGTGACTGTCCAGAAGCAATTGTACAATTCATTCAGAATCATCACTTTAGGCTCTGTGACTTTGGTACCCAGCAAATGCCTAATGATGTCAGGACCCCAAAGGTGAGGGAGTTCCTGTAGTAAAAAAGTACAAAACATGCAGAAGGAATATGAAGGGTGTTTTTAAACCTTCAGTTAATGTTGGATTAAAAACAGAGTGGTGGAATGGCACCTCTCAAAAGTTGAACCAGGCACATAAGATTCTTGCCAGTTATTAGTAAATTTAATTAAAAATAAGCCATAAAGTTAAATGCTTTGTTGGGTCAATTTTCCAGCTTCAGCCATTTTACAGGTTTTTTTCCTAGAAGAAGTATTTTATCACAGTAATTTTAAAATCAAATCATCAAAGGAAATACTGGTTAACTTGAATACATTTATATCTTTTCTCTTTCTCTTTTGGGCAAATAATAGTAAATCAAGTAGCATCTCACATTCTAATGTGAATGACTGAGTAAAACAAGAATCTGAGCAGTAACAATATTTCTAATATGCAACAAATTTACATACATACTAGTGAAAATGATATTTCGGGGATGGGGAGAAGATAAATACCAAGTTAAAGGCAACACTTTGAAACAGAATTACACAAAGAGCAAATTAAGTAGAAACTTCCTGAACTGTTTAAGTTTACAAGAAAGCCATTAGGAAAATCCGTATTATAATAATGCTTTAAATTGATTGTGGGCTGTTATAAATTAAATTATCAGGCTCAGTGTTGATTTTCAAAGTAAAAAATGATTATGCTGATTAATTTGTGTGTTAACTGCCTCCATCAGTTAGAGAGCACAGTTGGGAAAAATCTGTTTGTCATATATATCAAAACATTTTTATAGAAGTAAATGAAGCAATTACCTCTTTATAACAAATTCATACTTTTTAAAATTGAAGATATCCTGGTAATATAAATTGGCTTAGGGAAAAAAGGCTGAAGACATGGACAGAAATGTGTGATAAAAAATGCAATTTTGTGATCTACAAATGTATTATGTTGAATAGGTTTTCAACACATGATATGGCTTTCATTGGAAAGATATATGTACCTAGAAGTTGATGATGTCATAATAAACTGACACTGCCCCTTTCTCGGTTTTCTGAATAGTTTTGCAACTCTTTTCAGAACCTTTGTTTGAAAAATAAACTAGAGGATATTAGGTAAATTTGGCACCCTGATAGAGGAGGTATCAAGTATCTTGTCTGAAACATAAAAACTGATAGTGAAATCTGAATGTGCTACCATAGCAGATATCATAGATTGATTATGGGCCATCAAGTCGTTGTCGATTTTTAGCGATCACATAGATAGATTTTCTCCATGAAGATATTATCATGGAAATGGAAATTTGCTATGGAGGAACATGCACTGATTTACCTTTTTAAATATTACATTTGTTTTCATTTGTTGCAGCATAGACTGGTAGCCATCAGATGCTGTTTCTCGGAGCTTGGTTTGTTTCTCCTGATGTTGAGTTCTGTAACTAGTCCCTAAAACAGTCCAAAACATTACTGGTTATAGCTTATTTTGGACTACCTGAAGAAAGTACTGTATATTTTGTTATCAAAGACCAAGATGGTTCTGTACCAATATGTCTATTATAAATCAATATAGTGAAAGAGATTGTCATGTTCACTGATTCAATGTAGTTTGTACATCGTAACGTTTCACATGTCATGGCACTGACACGCGTTTCTGTTTGGGAGGGAGCTGCTGTGAGACCTTGTACCAAGCTCTGTATATGGAATCAGTACAATGGAATGTGTTTGGGTTATGTTATCTGTTCAAGGCCTTTTCCCGCAGACCATCAGAGACCGTCAGGAGCACCTGGGATTGTGAACTTGAGAAGATTCTACGGGGGGAGGGGTTTCATTTGCACCGAGGGTTTTTAGTTTGAATTTGGCACACTTTCATCATTCTCAGCTTTCTCTGTGATCCTGCATACTATTCTTTAATAAATCAGATATCTTTGAATTTCTGCTCATGAGTCTGATAGTGTTTTAGAATAGGCAACCATTACAGAGATGGAATTCTATAAGCAGGTTCAGAAAATAAGAACTCGCCTCGATGTGCTTTGTTTTCTGAATATTTCTAGCTGCACCCTGAAAACTCAGCAACAGCATACTTGAAAAGAATCCTAATGTGCTTTGCAGTTGCTAACAGTATAAAGAAAATATCAGCAAAAAAGGACAAACCCTGAAAAGCATGTGATTCTATGTTGCTTTTTTGTATCATACTGCAGCAGAAATCTTTTTTCTTCTTCTGGTGGTTTATGGCTTATTGTAATGTAGGCTAGGAGTAATATGATATTATGATTCTGCTTGCTTGACACTTTCAGGATTATTTTCCTCTCACCTGCTATGACATGCACATCCCAGTTTGTGAAGTTTTATCATTAGTAAATATTGATCTATTAGTAGATCTACTGTAGTTGATCTACTATTTTAAAGCCTGAGGATATGGATATGATACAAGATCAGATTTGGCCAAGTCACATGTGTTATTGATTCTTGTTATTCTTAAGTTATTACATCTACATAATAAAAAGGGGATGGGACTTGTCTGGGACTAGCAAATGTTGGCAGATATTTGAGTGAGTGGCATTTCAATATGGCTTCCACATGGATTGCAGATGGAATCTTCCTAGGTTACCTATGGAATTACTTTTGCCAAGAAAAGGAAAAGGAGGTTGCAGCCTTATTGATTCTCTCAAATGGTCAGTGACTTTTGTTATTATTCCATATTATGTTCTCCAAGGTTGTAAGAACTACTGTGTAGGATATCATAAAATGATGCTGGGCATTACTATTTTATCCCAGTTTGTTTTTTGATTGATTGATTGCATAATTCTTCAAGACTCTTGGCAGCCTACAATGATAGAAAATGTACAATAAAAATTAAAATATTCCTGGTAATCCCAAAAGCAACCCAACCCACCCAGAAACAATAGTGCGCAAACCAAAATAAATGATAAACTGATTATTTATTTGTTTATTTCAATTATGTGGCTACCCATCTCAAATACATGACTCTGGATGTCTTACAACAATTAAAAATGATGAAAAAAAGCAATATAAAAACCATATAAAGACCATGCAACACAATCATCAGCAGGGATATGAGAAACCACCACCAACAATCAACATAACCACTGTACAGGCTCTGCTACACATCTGGATCCCCAAGCCCCATGGCAAAGCTATGTCTTCAAGGCCTTATGGAATGTAGGGGCATGACCAATCTAATCTCTGCGAGAATGATGTTCCAGAGGGTGAGCACCACAAAAGAAAAAGGTCTCTGTGGGCCCTACCAGATGACATTTGGTAGCAGACGGAACTTGGAACATTCCTCTTCTGCCAGACCTAATGGGAGGGTAGATATAATTGAGTTGAGAGGGTCCCTCAAATAACCTGGTCCTATGCCATGAAGGGCTTTATAGGTCATCACCAGCACCTTGAATTGAATCTGGAAACATACGGGTTACCAACACAGCTCAAGCAGCAGAAGTGTAACATGCGCTGATTTAAGGAGCAAAAGTAACTGCCCATGCTGCTGCATTGTGCTTCAGCTGTAGCTTCCAGATGCTCTTCAAAGACAGCCCCATGTAATTTCTAATGTGTTAATGACAATCACTCCCTGAAAGCCTCCAGAAAAGCTTAGTTTCATTTTATTGAAGGCCTTTACTGAAGAGGCCAATCTTACTTTTAGAGGGAGAAGTCCCACAATGGTGGTGCCATGAATAAAAAGCAAAATTTTATGGATTCAGCTTCTCCCACCTCACAAACTGAAACAATCTTAACAGCTTCTCCCAAGAAACTAGTCTCAGACAGGTCTTCAAAGTACTTTAATGCCAAACCATATATGGCTTTATAAATCAAAACTAACACTTTGAATTGCATCCAGAAACCAATTGGAGACCCACACAAAAGGTGTTACATGTTCAGAATGACAAGTACTGGCTAATAACTGGGATTCTGCATTTTGAACCAGCAACAATTTCTGGGAGGTATTAAAAAAGCAGACCCATGTAGAGCATATTACAGAAGTCCAGCTTGGGTGGGATGTAGGTCCTCTGCTCCCATTCCACCATCTAGAACTGACTACTGAGGTAAGGTGGAACCATTGCAGAACAGAGCCTCCAAGCCCAAGCTTGCTAAATCCATGTCTGATGTTATGATAGAGTTCCATGTAATTTAGCTTTATCCATCATGTTATTTATAGTGGGGCTTAAAAGTTATTTATGCAGAAATATTGAAAATTGAAAAGGGTTCACAAACTTTTAAGCCCCACTATAATGGAGATCTCTGGAAGAGGTTTTCAGTGTGTGACAGACATTTACTTTTGTCTTTTCTTTTTACTCAATGCAAATAAGGTGCTAAGTAATCTGAATCAGTGCTCGTGTGCAGTAAAGATTACTAAACAGACTCAGTCGAAACATAATGTTAGGTAATTCAGCTGCTATTAACCTTTACATCCTAATTGGGTTAGGGCCTGAAATATGTTTTTTGCAAGATAGTCCTACATGAACCATGAAATAATCTATGGCCTACCTCTAGGGTGCCATCACCAAATGAAATGTAGCAGGTGACTACTAAGAAGGACTTCTCATTAATTACAACCTGGTTGTAGAATCTTCTTCCCAGTTATATAAAAAACAGCACAACATACAAAGACCAAGTGATGACTTAAAAAAATATTTTTCAGTCTTAAATTTATCTAAAGGCCACTATTTATTTATTTATATATTTATTTATTCATTCATTCATCCATTCAATCATTTTAGAGGCCTTCCAAGTCCTAATGACTCTGGGTGGCTTACAGTTTAAAAAAGTAAGAACAATGCAAAAAAACAGAAAAATATTTAGTGGCACAAAGGAAAACCCATCCAGCATGGGCCCAACCATCACCCTTTCTCAAAGCCTGGGAGAATAGCCAGGTCTTTAATTAGCTTCCTGAACATCATCAGGTGGGAGCCATCTGGATCTTTGGGGAAAATTATTCTAGAGGGTTTCTCAATTACTGTTTTTATTCTGTATTAGATTTTAGGGTTTTGTTTTGTTTTGTTTTTGCCTTATGATTTTTATGTTTATTACAAACTGACCAGAGAGCTATCTATGTTGGACAGTATAATTTAATTAATTAAATTAAATTGATCAGTCGGTACTAAGTAATGTAGAACTTTCCACCTATAATTTAATGAAAAATCTATAATTTCTTGCAGAGTTAGGCTATTTTGAGGATTTAAGGGAAAAAATGCAGACTAGATAAACTAAGTCTTTGAATTATAGGGCATGTTCAGAACTTATAATAGAGTTCTGCTGTAACTTAATGCAAACATTAGCAATAAGATTATTGCGAATAAGATTATGCATTCAGGCAGGTGAAGCTTTATAACCTACTTATTATCAGTAAATTATACAGACGACTGATTACTACATAAACATACTTTGTCAATTTAGAACTGTGTTTGTTTATACTGTAGTTGTTTAAAAAGGGAGAGACTGTGTAGTTATGGCCTGTTCCTAATAAGTCAGATGAGGAGAAATAAAAGTCACAACACTGTTCCTTGATGAATTTGCAAACATTTTCCAGTTGGCAGGCATTCTCTCTTTACTGCTAGTTCTGGTTTTTCTTCCAGAGGTTGAAGTACCATGAAATCTTGTCTTTCCTGAGGAACCCAAGAGCTCTATTATTGTGGTTTTTTTTCCTTGTCACAAAACAGATCCAGTGTGAATACAAAAAGGATGGAAGACTGGGCCACTGGCTGGAGTTTTGATTGTTGCATTTTGCTGTTAGCCAGCTAGGAAAGAGAGAGACAGTTCTGGTTAGTTTAAGAGATTTCTTGGCAGCCAAAAAATGAGGACGCTGGTAGATGATGTGATACTTTGGGTGTGGGGGAGCAAGAACGGTTAATATAGAGTTGGCCAGCCTTAAAAATTGAATGAATGAATGAATGAATGAATGAATGAATGAATGAATGAATGATGGCAGCTGTTACTACCTTTATGGAAAAGTGCTATGTCCCCACTGGGGGGAAAAATATTTTGGAAGCCACCTCCATTTTATTTACCATATGAAGAAGTCTCAGATTTATCATATACTTGCAAGTATTTTCAGAATGCATGTTAAAAAAAAACACAGCAACATTTGCTCAGACAGTACCCCTGTTTACATGGTATATGGATGAACATATTGTCATTCATTCCTGAGGAACAGAAAGATGCTGACAGCCTCTCCCTGAACTCATACATGTTCCCCCCACTACAGGAAAAAGACTTAACTTGAGCTCAGCTCCCTGTATATAGCTCTAGTAAAGTAGGTTCTAGCTGTTTGGCTGTAGCTTGGCATTATTTTGACAAATCTTACCATGTAGACTTTAGCTTTGCAAAAGTCTATACAGTACCTGATGCACTACATCAATATTGGGGTAGGCTGAGGGAAGCCAGAAAACCTTGAGGGCTGGGTCATTAACTGATCCCATTGTTCAATACTAATTTGAGGATCTTTTCCTGTGGGTAACGTGTGAAGAAAGCTAATGCCATGTAAATATACAATCCAAGTTTAGGGAAAGCTGTAGTTCTTGCTGTAGTAATGCTGCTAGATTAGGCTACTGGTAGCTGTAGCTGTGCTTCAGATGGAACATTTTGGTTGCTGACTGCAGTAGAGCCCCTTAACTGCTCTCACTATTCATTTTTTTTAATGCACACTTTCAACATTTCTTGCAAATATTATTTATAAATAAATAAAAAACATTGTCATAACATCATGCTTTAAATATTAAGCAGCTGACAGCGATGATAATGCCTAATAGATCAGTGATACTGTCCTGTCAAAAATATGTGAAAACACTGCCAAGAACAAATATATAGTGGAGGAAGAATCCATTAGGATTGCTATCTGCAAAATATTTATCTACATTGCAGTTTGTGTGGTTGATGAACTTACTAAGACAATTCATAATGAAGACATTAAAGAGGCTTAAAAAAACAACTGGGATGCAGCTTTGCATTGAATACAAGTAAGAAAAGAAAAACATGAAGCATTGGATTGCTTCTCTGTGAATTTCATATCAGTGTTCATGCTATCTTTTAAAAAACCGAAACAGTGATTGTATATATCTTTCAGTGAAAATATCAAGATGAGCTTAATGACTAAGAATACATAACATTTTGTTGTTATTCCATCTACACCATGTGAGAGTGAGAGTTTGGTTTATTTGCTTGCTTACTTGGTGCCACTCAAGATCATTGCTCCTTAGTTACTTCTGTCATATTACTGTTTCAAACACTGTGACAAGCACATTCACTTTCAAAAAGTCGATCTCTACGATTGTACCAATGACAAAATATTTTCGGTGAAATACTTTGGCCTGGAATTAAAAAAAATATTGCAGCCACATAATATGTCTGATTCAGATTTTTGACCATCTGTTCTCTCTCTCTCTCTCTCACTGTCTTTGTATCTATATGTTGGGGATGTGTATTAAAAGGTGAAATGTTTCTTCATTCATTCAAACTGTATTAAGTGAATGTTGTAGTTGGGGAAATAAAACAGCTTCAGCTGCTTTGAAGTGTTACAGACAGGTGCTATGCTTGCGGCCTTTGGGAGACTGAAATGCCGCACAACCCAGCCTTTAGCGTTTGTTGTCCTTATTGAGCTGCTGGTGTACTAATTCTTTTCTTTTTATATTGAATGCATTTCGAATGCATTTTGAAAGCATCCTTGAAATCCTTCAACTACATGAGTTCATTCTGAGCTTTAACTGATGCTGTCTCTAGAGTTTTGGGCTCTAGAGTTTCGGGCTACTGTACTCTTCCTTGATGACCTGGCACTCTTTCCTTGTCCTATATGTATTCTGTTTTGAGGTTTTAGATATTCCCCCCCCCTTTTTTTTTTTGGTGAGTAACCATATTAGCTGCTTCTGCTGTTCTCCATTCTCCACTAGAATTGTTTGTAGTTGCTTGCTCTTGACGTCCAAGATACACATTTAACTACACTCAGCTTCAGTTTCCCTTAAAATCAAGAACTCCAGCATTATTCACAATTGGATTCCTTAAACTTTTGGTATTCTATGTCCTTACTGTATTTTTTTATTTAAACAGTGGCTATGGTCTCATTGGATGGTCAGCATTTTTCAGAATGCAGGTTTGTTTGTTTGTTTATTGAACAGTATTTATAGGTTGCCCGATTCTGGGTGGTGAAGCACAATGCCATATACAATGAAATTAAAATAATATCATTAATAACAGACTACCAGTGATGGTGCCCAGATACCACTAAGGGCTGAAAGCTTGCTGGAACAGTACCAGTTACCTTCCAATATGGAAAGCAAGGAGGTTGGGACCATCCATACTTCCAGGGTTAAGGTGTTCCATAGAGTGAGGGGGTAGGAATACTACTGAAAAGACCTGGTTCGTGAGAAGCAGGGACCTCCAGCAGACCCTCTCTAGATGTTTGTACCAGGCAGACAAATTCTATTTTCATAAGGCGTTGCTGGATGTAATCTTGCGCTGAGTTGTAAATGGTTTGATTGCTACACATGAATTCATCTTGCTGGGGCTGAAGCTCAGAAAGACAGATTATAGCTAGGAAGTTTGGCTATTCCTGTCTTAAACAGCTATATTCAGTAGCCAGTATTTATTATGTATCTGGTTTGTTTGGAAGAACAAATAAATGTTCCAAGTCCATATATCAAGATGGAGCCATATAAGATTAATTTTAGACTTCTTGCTAATAGTGTGAAACACTACCCACATTCTGTGATTTACTATTTCTTCTCCATTAACAAAACTGAATGCCAGTCCTGATGAAGGCTATTCTACTTGTTATTCTATGATGAAAGCTATTCTATGCACAATTCTTTATTTTAAACTTACTTAAATCATATCACCAGCTTCTTCAATCCACTTTGCTATATAAAAAGGACAATTTATTTTAAAAGTAAAAATAATAAATAAATTGAGTATTCATAACAATGTGGTCCAAATAGCCATCTCCTTGTTATATCACATTTAAAAAACTATGCAAGATACACATCTTGGTCCTGGTGATTCCTGGCATTCCAACATCACCAAGTGTAGATACCAGGACCTTTGGGTACTGAGTATGTCAGCTCTCACTTGTCATATGTGAGCTTCCTGGCTCTTGGGCCCTGGATCTTGGCCCTAAGATCTGGTCCTAACTTGGTCTCTTAACTACGTAACAGGATCAAAGAGGAGTGATCAAGCACTAAGCATATTGCTCATTTTCAAATATGCTATTGTTATGTGGAAACATCCAGTGTCAGATGCAACATGACTCACTATAATTAGCAACTGCTTGCTGTAAAATTTTTGAACGTAATACACATAATTTACATGATACATAATTTCTCTTTTAATTTTTTCATCAACACAAGACATTCGCTTATTGATGGGGGCTGACTGATGTTTACTGTTCAGGTACTTATTGTGAATAAAACACTCACCTTAATGAGCTCCTTGCTTCCAAAATAAATACACTAACACTTGAAAGCAGTTTCAAGGGAAAAGAACCTGTAATGAAAATAACTGGCAGACATCTGTGCTCTTCGTTTTGTGTTTTTATCTTGTGCTAAATTTGAAGAGGAAAAATTAACTATGCTAATCTTCTGGAGCTACATTAAGCAGACATAGGTGAATAACAAGGGGAAACATTCCCTACAGGATTTGGTAAATCTGTGAAAACCTCTTCTTTGTACATATCCTTAGGAAAGTCACACTGTGACAAACTCACATTGTGATAAAACTCACATTAATCTGAACGTAACTATTAACAGAATGATCTCAAGGGAACAATTGTTTTCAATGACCTGGCTAGTAAGCATTTATCCAAGTTGTTTAAATCACAGTTCTGCAACTTTGTTGTTGTTTATTCGTTCAGTCGCTTCCGACTCTTCGTAACTTCATGGACCAGCCCACGCCAGAGCTTCCTGTTGGTTGTCAACACCCCCAGCTCCCCCAGGGACGAGTCCGTCACCTCTAGAATATCATCCATCCACCTTGCCCTTGGTCGGCCCCTCTTCCTTTTGCCTTCCACTCTCCCTAGCATCATCATCTTCTCCAGGGTGTCCTTCTCCTCATTATGTGGCCAAAGTATTTCAGTTTTGCCTTTAATATCATTCCCTCAAGTGAGCAGTCTGGCTTTATTTCCTGGAGGATGGACTGGTTTGATCTTCTTGCAGTCCAAGGCACTCTCAGAATTTTCCTCCAACACCACAGTTCCAAAGCATCTATCTTCCTTCTCTCAGCCTTCCTTATGGTCCAGCTCTCGCAGCCATATGTTACTACTGGGAAAACCATTGCTTTAACGATGCGGACCTTTGTTGTCAGTGTGACGTCTCTGCTCTTAACTCTATCGAGATTTGTCATTGCTCTTCTTCCAAAGGATTAAACGTCTTCTGATTTCCTGACTGCAGTCAGCATCTGCAGTAATCTTCGCACCTAGAAATACAAAGTCTTTCACTGCTTCTACATTTTCTCCCTCTATTTGCCAGTTATCAATCAAGCTGGTTGCCATAATCTTGGTTTTTTTGACTTTTAGCTGCAAGCCAGCTTTTGCACTTTCTTCTTTCACCTTGATCATAAGGCTCCTCAGTTCATCTTCGCTTTCAGCCATCAAAGAGGCATCATCTGCATATCTGAGATTGTTTATGTTTCTTCCAGCGATTTTAACTCCAGCCTTGGATTCCTCAAGCCCAGCATGTCGCATGATGTGTTCTGCGTACAAGTTGAATAGGAGGGTGAGAGTATACAGCCCTGCTCCTTTCCCAATCTTAAACCAGTCCGTTGTTCCGTGGTCTGTTCTTACTGTTGCTACTTGGTCATTATGCAGATTTTTCAGGAGGCATACAAGATGACTTGGTATCCCCATACCGCTAAGAACTTGCCACAATTTGTTATGGTCCACACAGTCAAAGGCTTTAGAATAGTCAATAAAACAGAAATAGATGTTTTTCTGAAACTTCCTGGCTTTTTCCATTATCCAGCAGATATTGGCAATTTGGTCCCTAGTTCCTCTGCCTTTTCTAAACCCAGCTTGTGCATCTGACAATTCTTGCTCCATGAATTGCTGAAGTCTACCTTGCAGGATCTTGAGCATTACCTTACTGGCATGTGAAATGAGTGCCACTGTTTGATAGTTTGAACATTCTTTAGTGTCTCCGTTTTGTGGTATGGGGATATAAGTTGATGTTTTCCAATCTGATGGCCATTCTTGTGTTTTCCAAATTTGCTGGCATATAGCATGCATTACCTTGACAGCATCATCTTGCAAGATTTTGAACAGTTCAGCTGGGATGCCGTCATCTCCTGCTGCCTTGTTATTAGCAATGCTTCTTAAGGCCCACTCAACCTCACTCTTCAGGATGTCTGGCTCTAGCTCACTGACCACACCGTCAAAGCTATCCCCGATATTGTTATCCTTCCTATACAGGTATTCCGTATATTCTTGCCACCTTTTCTTGATCTCTTCTTCTTCTGTTAGGTCCTTGCCATCTTTGTTTTTGATCATAGCCATTTTGGCCTGGAATATACCTCCAATGTTTCTAATTTTCTGGAAGAGGTCTCTTGTCCTTCCTATTCTATTGTCTTCTTCCACTTCCGCGCATTGCTTGTTTAAAAATAATTCCTTATCTCTTCTGGCTAACCTCTGGAATTTTGCATTTAATTGGGCATATCTCCCCCTATCACTGTTTCCTTTTGCTTTCCTTCTTTCTTGGGCTACTTCTAGTGTCTCAGCAGACAGCCACTTTGCCTTCTTGGTTTTCTCTTTCTTTGGGATGTATTTTGTTGCTGCCTCCTGAACGATGTTGTGAACTTCTGTCCAGAGTTCTTCCGGGACCCTATCTACTAAGTCCAGTCCCTTAAATCGATTCTTCACCTCCACTGCATATTCCTTAGGGATATTAGTGAGCTCATATCTAGCTGATCTGTGGGTCTTCCCTAATCTCTTTAGTCTGGTCCTAAATTGTGCAATAAGAAGTTTGTGATCGGAATTACAGTCAGCTCCAGGTCTTGTTTTTACCGACTGTACAGATGTCCGCCACCTTTGTCTGCAAAGGATGTAGTCAATCTGATTTCGGTGTTGTCCATCTGGTGAAGTCCATGTATAAAGCCATCTCTTAGGTTGTTGGAAGAGAGTGTTTGTTATGCAGAGTGAGTTGTCTTGGCAAAATTCTATCAGCCTATGTCCTGCTTTGTTTTGTTCTCCCAGGCCATGCTTACCTGTAATTCCAGGTGTCGTTTGACTGCCCACCTTAGCATTCCAGTCTCCTGTGTTGAAAATAACATCTCTTTTAGGCATGTTGTCCAGTAGGTGCTCCAGATCCTCATAGAACTGCTCTACTTCAGCTTCTTCAGCATTTGTGGTTGGGGCGTATATTTGGATCACTGTGATCCACAGTGTAAGATGGCTTGCCCTGAATTCGAATTGAGATCATTCTATCGTTTTTTGGATTGTATCCCAGCACTGCTTTAGACTCTAAATGACTCTATCCTACAGAAGGGGGCATCTCTATCCTCTCCTGGAATGTTGCAGGCTAGAAAGCAAAGATGTCAGATACTTAATTTATGGAATATATTTCTTCTTTCAATAATATTTTGTTTCAAGAAACATGGGCTATGGAGGATCTATTACTACCTGGATATATTCCCTTTACTTTAATGGGATATTCCCTTTACTTTTACTTTTCCCAGTACAAAAAAAGGGCAGACCATCAGGTGGCCTGAGCTCTATGGTTTCTGTTAAACTCAATGTCCCAGTATTTAAGCTGGAGTCTTGCTCAAATGTGGTTCTAGCCCTCCTACTCAGATTTAAACTTTACTCTGTATCACTTGTTAATGTATATTTTCCCCCAGTTCGTGGGCATAGGGAAATAAATAAATAAATTGTTGGATCAGTTTTATTTTATACCTACATAAATTTGCTATCATGTCAATACCCAGACTCTATCATAATAATAGCTGGTGATTTTAATGCATATATTGGCCAGTCTCTGCAAACTCATTTTAAGTGGCCAATGCCCCCTAAAACTGATGTGGGGTGTTTATCAGCGAGACAATCTAAAGACCAAAAATGTAACATTGCAGGATTTCATTTGGCTCAATTTGTGGACAGTTTAGATCTAGTTATACTTAAGGGCACTGTCAGGGGTAACAAAAGGAGAGTTTCCATTCTGGCGCCCAAACAGGGCCAGTGTAGTTGATTATATTATGATTTCCTGGAACGTTGTATGTCATATAGCTTAAAATTTATATTGGAACTTGCCCTGATAGTTAACACTTTCCACTAATTTGTCTTTTGGATTCTAAAACAAATCTTGAATCATTAGAAGTAGCCCACTGCCCCATTGACTTACAATGAAGGGGCAAATACAAAATAAATGGCCTTAAGATTTGGCTAAAATTATGTCTGGAACTTTGGCCTCAGAGCCCCTGCTTCAAATGCATACCCAAATTTGCTCATCTGATTCATATGAACAAGTAATATCACTGTATCAATCAATTATTGTTAATCTTCAAGCCCCCCTGACAAGATTTACAACAGCTAATTGTGTTTATGTACATAAAAGATCTAAATCTCGGTATGATGATGACTGCATTAAAGCTAAAAAGGCTCTCTTAAACGCAATAACTTCCTTTCGCCAGGAAAATTCTGCAACTGCCTCATAATTACTTAAGATTAAAAAAAATTATAAAGATCTCTTAAAGATAAAGAAATGGCAGGCTATAAGAGAGAATTGGAGTAATTTAATTTTAGCAGCAAAGCTCAAGAATTCCACTTGGTTCTGGCGTTTAATAAATCAGTCTCTTACAGATAGATGGTTTGGCCCTATTACACAAATATCTGCAGATAAATGGGAGGTTCATTTTAATAACATCTTTAAAAGGGAATCTGCTGTAATCTCAGATGTGATTCCCTCTTGCAGTGACCTCCAGGTTCAAAGTATTTTGCTGTCTTTTGACCATAGAGGGCTTGTTAAGGGTTTTGCCGTTAACTTCTGTCACAAGCAGCAGAGTGCTTTTGTAATTTCCCCATTATTATGAAATGCTTTTCCATTGGATGTGCATCCTTTCCTTTCTGAGTGCTTTTAAATAATTTTTTAAATCTCAGATGTTTTAGTTGGCCCTTTCTTTTGTTTTTAGAATAACATCTGCTTACCTGTAAATCACTTTGAGAGAACATTTGCTTTGTCAGGCAGTATAAAAATGCATGCATTTATTACTTATTTAAATAGAAGTTAAAGAACTAACTTCATGCTGTTCTGTACTTCTTGTAATTAAAAAAAACATAAGAGATGACATTAATTTAGATGCAGTAAAAAAAAGTGGAAATGGAAGTGGACTTAAGTATGCTTATTTATAGTGAATTAAATGTGTTGATATTTAACCTAATGCCCTGAGTAAGACTTATACGTGATATTTTATTGTTCTCTTTAACATTTGTAGTGTTTGTCATACTCAAAGGACTAATGCATAAGAAATTAGAGGTGCTTAGTCTGTTTGATGACTGCTAAAACACTGAAGTAGATGACACAAATTAATTTTCTTTCTTTGTACTATATCTGAAATAAAGAAAAAGAAAGACTCTCTTGGCACCTGAAAGGTGAACACATTTATTCTGGCATACATTGTCATAGGTCAGTTTTCTTCAGTGTTTGAAATGGTAGGTATGTTTACCTTAGGAACAAAGAAAAAGAAGTTTCCATCTGAAACTGAAATAAATGAAATGAAATTCCTGTATGACATGAGGAGAAAAATGTTAATTTATTCAGTTACATGCAGAAGGTATTACACAGTAATTACAGTAATATTTATGTAGTACTAATAGAATGTTGTTTTGACATTTGATCACACTAGGTATTGTGCTTATCAGTTGCATAATATTTTTGCAATTGCTAACATATAAATGTCTATATGCACATCTCAGCTGAGAGTTCAGTAAAAGAATAATAATTGAATCATATCAGTCTGATATTTTAACAATGCAGCTGTTTTCTAAGGATGGATTTGCAAATATGTGTTTGGTCATATTATGGCTTTCATCCCATACTTAAGACTGTACATCTCCAAATGCTTATAAATATTTACATACTTTCAGTAAGCATTTACAGGTCACTTGTTTCTTTTTACTAATAGGTTAACTGTCTTAATTCTTAACATGACTTAAAAAGTCAGAAAGTAGTATTACACACACGAAACAGTGTACATGATATAGCAATGTACAGTATATGTGTTTATATTACTTATTATATATTTCCTGCCCAGCATAATTTATAAAAATGAAAGCAGGAATAAAAGTGGGAATAAAAAGTGAAAGTGGGAATAATTAATTAGCAAGATATAATGCTTCCCAACAAGGTACAATGCTTCCCTTCCACCATTTCATTTTGGCTTGAAACCTGGATAAAAAACAATTTTATGCAATGGAAAGCTCCATTAATGTTGCTTTTAAATCAGTATGCTTAGCTTGGCAGCTAAATGCATAGAACTGCTCTGTATAAAGCAAACTCAAGTCTGTTTGAAAGTCATTGCAGCAAGATGCTCTCATTTGCTTTGCAGGTGGGACTGCATACTGGGTCTTACTTCTGAAAGGGTTGTCCCAGTAAAGAGTTACTGTTGCCAAGCTTGTGGTTGCCCTAGAAGAAATAGCTTGTGCTATCCCATTCCTGGATACTGTACCTCCTCCTCCTGTGCCTACTTCTTAAATAGTGGGGAGAAGTGAGACCTGCCTGTTTTAAATGAGGATGATTGAGATAGCAGGGGGCTTCAAAAACATTTGCCAAATCTTTACTGCAAAGTAGGAATATAATTGGTTTCTAAAATCAGCTATTCCTAAATTAAACACATCCTTAGGAGACAAAAACTGTGTCAGATTGTGCTTTAAATAAATATTAGTCATTTCAATTATATTGCCCTCAATGTGAAAATGAGTTAGGAAACCAAAGATTTACATGGAAGCGTTTTTCATCTCCACTGATTCTTTCCAATTGATTGGTCAGAGGTTTATTTAAAGTTGAAACTGCACAGATGGGTAATAGTTTGAAAGCACAGATGGAATGCAGGAAACAGTTAGGTCCTTGGCAGAGCTGCTCTGTCTAATCAGAAAGAGTTGATAAAAAGAATGCAAAAACAGATATTGCCAAAGACAAAATATTGACATCCAATATATATTTTCCTTGCAGATTAACTAAGACCAAACATATAAAAATTAGCAACCTTGTTGTTATAGAATATCAAATTTATTTGATGGCAAATTAATTAGTGTTTAGAGATTTTTTTTAAAATGCTAAATTTGTTTGATGAAAGAAGATGCTGGATTTTAGTCAAATGTCATTAAACCTTATTGGCATTATTAGAACAGTATCCTCATCACACTGAAGAAGAAAAAGTTGTTCTATAAATTAAACTGATCTTAGGTTACAACTTATTTTTTTTCTTAGAATTTCTATGACTGGATTGGAAATCCTTCTGGAACAGCTCATATTATGAAAAGATTGGAAAAACTTCACTTACTGGATTTCTGCTTACTGTGATTTACTATAAGTACAAGAACTCTGGCAGAGAAAGTTGATCAGTTGGAATTCTACTGCAGTAAATTTTACTGATTCTATTTACTCTTATTTTACTCATCCTGTTTCTGAAAAAAGTTTCCTCTGTACCTAAAATTGCAGTAGAATCCACAATTTTCAACTATATACTAAAAAGGTTCTTTGTATATTTTAGGCGCATAAACATTTAACTGTGTTGTTTTCTTTCCTCTGAGCTACTAGTTCACCAAACCCCCAGTGTTAAGTAATTAATATTTGACAAATGTTCTTTGGTGAGATTCATTTTACAGTTAGTATACATTTAAGGAATAGCATAAGATACATCATTCAGAAATTTTTCAAATGCAAATGTATACCATTAAGCATTGCATTAGAAAATGATTACTATTTCAAGTGTTTTATATCATGTTTCAGCCAAACTAGCCTCCACAGCTGGGTTAAAATGAATGCAGAAATTATAGTGCTGTTCACTTATAATTTTAAAATAAACCATGACACAGAAGGGAAGAATTGAGAGAGGTAAGGGAAAAATATTAAAACACTGTTTCTTATGTAGATGTTAAAAAGATATTTCTGGATAATAAGTAGGTTAATATACTGCAAGCTGCCTTGTAATTGTTTAAGTGAAATGCTTTATATAATTTTTAAATTTAACAATGATTCTATTGTATTCAGACTACATGATCCTGCACTGTGGTAAATGCACTACCCTCTCTTTTTCTTTACTTTTTTTTCCCTATCACTTTCAATTCACCTAATTAGATACATGGCATCTGACCAAGTTGTGTAATTATTCTGTGCTCTTATTTATGTAATCTTGCAAAAGCTGGCCTTTCAGGACCTTAGAATTTTATGTTTTGGCTTATCTCCAAATTATTGAGAATGTCATTCATGTATTGATACAAATTGGAAGTTCTCTCTTCTTATTTTGTTTAGTTACAGAAGTTAGCACCTTTATTAAAAAGGAAGACAACAACATATTTTGATGAAATATGCTTTGGTGGGACTTTTAGCTTGCATTACATGCCAGTGGTTGCTATATTCTAATATTAGTTCTTCGTACCTTTTGACTTTAATATTTGATGACACTTTTCTTGGTCAAATATTTTAGGCAGTACAGTAATATTGTACAGGTTATTGTTACTAAGTTTAAGTTCGCATCTGGCATTATTGAGGGACAGGGCAAGTGAGGAGAGCAGAGGAGGAAGCCTAAATTGACAATGTACATGTCAGTGTAAGAATGTGTTGTTTCTTCTTGTCCTGAGATACAGAAACATATGATTGCACATGAAATTGTTCTTTAACTACTTGGAGCTTTAAGGAAAGAATTTTTGTTTTGTGAAGACAATAGGGAATTATTAAAATTATCATTGTAGGACTTCTGGTGGGGACCTTGGCGGATTGAGCTGGTTTTTTCCACTGTCTGCGGACTGACCTCTCAGAGTGGCTTTTTTTCTTGGGCTCAGGCAGCCTTCCTTGGAGCCCAGAAGTGTTCTCTGGATTAAAGATAACCCCAGGAATCACCCCATGTGTTTTCCAGATGGCTGGTCACAGCCAGAAGTCAAAACAGCATTTCACGATTGACTGGTAAGCAATCAGCTGGGAGGCAGGGCCGTCATCTTCTTCTCAAGCCGCTCTGAAGCCAAAATGGACCTTAAAGCTGCCCACCCCATTTCTACAGCACTAAGGGTTTTTTTTTTTTTTTGGTTTGAATTTTACCGAAGAGAAGCTTTCTACAACAAAGAAATGCGGAATCTCTTGGTGACTCTCATTATTTTTGAAAATTATTAACTTGGTAATTTGGCTTTTTATATATAATTTGTTAAATTGAGATTTAAAGAATTTTGTTTTTTTATTGCTTTTTTATTAAAGTGATTTTTGAGGAATATAAAACTTTCTCTTCTTCGTTGAATATGCAGATTGGAGTTCTGATGTATTTGCTTTCACTTTCCCATGGGAATGCTGTTTGTTACTACTTTTTATTTTCCTGATTGGCCACACTGGAGATAAAAAGGCTGGAGAGAGTGTTCAGTTACAGAGTTAATGACTTTACCTTCCCGAGGCACTAGAGGGCGCCATAATCTATCCTACTGTTAAGAAACATGGAGGAAATTAATTTGATATTTAAAGATCTCTACAATGCTGTTATTCAAGTCTTGGAGCATTTCTCAGAATTTGTGGAGTCCAAATTGTCACAAGAATCGAGAGAAACTGGTAAGGCTGAAAACTGCCTTATGAGTAAAGCGGCTTCTCCAAAGAAAAAGATGAGAATTGGTGACTTACGTTTAAATAGTCAAAGGAAAATTGAGTTGTCGAAAGTTGAAGATAAGAAGGCCGTGTTGCTACCTCACCATGATCGAGAAAGAGAATTAAACTGTAGAGGCTGGAAGATTTTGGACAAATATTTGGGCTTTTTAAAGCAGGTTGTAGAATTTGAAATTGACAAGAAGAAAGCTCTGTACATAATCCTGAGACATGTAAATGCCTTGGTTTACTTTGATGTGGGATAATTGTCTAAATGTGTTGATCAGGATGGTTCCTTAAAGGTTTGGATAAATGGCTATGCTGTTTTGAAAATTCTTACATTTTTGGTAAATGCCTAGGTTATTGTTTTAATGTGGTTATCAGGATGGTTTTTTAAGGGTTTGGGTAAATGTTTATGCTGTTTGGATAATTCTTATATTTTTGGTTACTGTTAGTTTAGTTGGCAGATAGGAGCAAATTATAGCGAAGAAGGAAAGTGTTTGTTACTGTATCAGGTTCCAAATTATGCTTGAAGGGTTTTATATGTTTTTCTTTAATTGGGAGGTAATTTTGTTTTAGAAGGGAATGTAATAATGAGAATTTAAATGCTCTATAGAAATAATATTTACTATAATTTGAATTAGAGTAAGAGATTGATATTGATTTATGTATATCTTTGTTACAGAAAGTGGGAAGTCACTTTGTAGTAGTTTGTTTTGTGCTTTTTCACACCTTTTTAGTTGTTTCTTTTTCTTTGTAGGCTTCTTTGTTTCAATCTTTTTAGTTTTTACATATATTTTGAAAATGCTTTAATAAAGTTTTCTAAAAAAAGAAAATTATCATTGTAGTCAGCAAAGATTATACAGTAGAATATTAACTTTTTTGTATGAAGACAATCGCAAGAGAATTTGTGCTATAAAGGTTAGGATCAATCTTTTTATTTAACAATGTGTATCACTTGAAAATTCATTTAATCTCTTGGTTTCTAAATCGCTCAAGCAAGGTTTGGGTCATCATCTGTAGCATGGAAATCAACGTATTGATGGTCAGAGGAGATTTTATATATATATTATAAATTACTCCTGACCAACATGTATTTATTAGATTCTATATCCCACCTTTTGTACAGGAGCACAAGGCAATGCATTTATTTACTTATTTTGCTTGTGTACCACCCGTTCCCATAGACTCTAGATGGCCAGAAATATATACACATAAAATATCCAAAGAAATTCCATGTACATAAAAGCATAAAGATAAAAGGAATAAAAAATAAGCACCAATGCAACGGTGCTCTGCCTATTTTTCCTCAACAGCAACCTTGTGAGATAGGTTGGGCTGAGAGAGAGTGACAGGTTCAAAGTTACCCAGTGAGCCATCATGGTGAATCAGAACCTGGGTTTTCCTGCTTCTTGTCCAACAGCTTAACCACTACTGTAGACTGGCATTCAGCTTCTATATATCGATGCTTTACTTTCTTTCTCCAATTCTTAAGGGACAACTAGATGTGTTTAATTTTTTAATTTTGTTGGAGAAATTGTGTTTTGGCTAATTCTGAGGTTGGTATGCACTGTAAAAAATGATTGATTTCAGATCACAATAGATAACTCCTGCATAACTAATATAGTTTGTGCCATCCAGAATATAAATGTATATACTTGCCTTTAGATAATTTACCCAGTTATTTTGACTGTGAATGAACTATCTATTTATTGTACTAGGTGGGTGATGCAAAAGGATCATGGATACCCAACTTCCATGATGTCTGAAAATGTATCATTTATCTAAATCTTTCCATAAGATTGAGGATCTATGGTTCCTATCATTTGTGGTTAGTGAGGCAGTTCACTAGACAAAACCGTTGACATCCATAGTGTTATGATGGAGTGGGAAGGACCTTTCCTTGTCTGTTATCTTAATAAACTGATGGAGATGTTCCCACAATAGCCAGTCAAATTGGATGGGAGCAATAAGCAGGGTATGGATGCGTTAGCACTTCATCTAATTCATCAGCTGGAATTCAGAAGCATACTGCTTCTGATACTGGATATAATTGTTGTGATGCCACCCAGCATTCACAAGTTTGGCAGCTAGTTCCCAGATATGGAATACACATATTTTCAGTCTTGAACAGAATCACATGGGCTGGAATGGATACAACAAGCAGATCTTTCCCAAATCCCTCCCTTCCTGCTAGTTAGGAAAAGGTTTTCTTCTTTTAAAATGCAGAAGTGGGTGAACAAAAGTCTGGAAACCAGTGGGACTTACCATCTCCCCCCACCTCTGATTTCAGCTGGAATTTTCAGAAAGAAAGGTTTCCAGATAACAAATTGGCACAAAGGGAACATCCGCTCAAGGCTAATCTAATCTCCATAAGTATAGGGAAATGTTAGCTAAGAATTGTACTGTTTAATTTCTTTTCTGTGTCTGCTAATTATTTTATTCTGATACTTAACGTTCTGTGTAGATGCTCAGTAAATTGTGTGGGGGTTTTTGCAACTTGCAAACTTTTTACCACGCCATTTCTCTAAATTAAAATCAGATCAACATCATCTTGTGTTTGCCAAAATCACAATATTGTCCTTTTTAATCTTCTATGGGAGATCCTTTTAAGTTGCAACCTGAGATTTCAACAAGATATTTTTATGGTTTCCATTATTTGTTGTTTTGCATGTGACTTCTTAAAGCTGAAAAGGAGTTTTACATTTTCTTTTTTTTTTCAAACAGGGAAAATGTAAAACTATATTTTAGTCTATACCCTGTGAGGTTGATCTGTCTCCAAATGAAATTATATCTAACTATCTCCCAAAGGAAAGGGGTCATACACCTCACTGCCACAGGACCAGGAGTACAGCTAGGATATATTTATTTTTATTTATTAAACAAATTTATATGGCCTCATAAAAAGTGAATCTGGGTGACATACAACAACTGAATAAAACAAACAAATATATAAAAAAGTCACTATAAAAATATAAAAATCATTATTAAAAATTTAAAAAATACAGACCACAAGGCTTGAAGAGAGTGAATATATCAACTATTCTTAGAGCCATCTAAGAATGTGTATAGTCCCAGAAGAGTTCTGGGAGAAGAGAGTGAGGATTTCAAACTGCTATAGGCTCAGCCTTGTTGTTACAGTGATACTGACTAGTAGTCATGGAGTCTGGAAGATCTCTTTGCTTTATTTTATTATGTATCTGGATGTCACACCTGAGCATGAGTTAAGTAGTATTACAGAAGTAGTAATACTTAGACACATGCATAGATTAATGCTTGTAGCTTGGAGCACTGAAGAACAAAGGAGGGGGAAGGAGGAATGCATTCCATTCTCTTCCATTAGAAAATGTTTAGTGAAAGACTGTATCGCAAGTTGCACCTGATACTGTTTGGAATGAAGAGATGCCTGAAAACAAAAGGAAATTTCACTAGACAGTTAATTACAGAAAAAAGGAGTGAGGAAGTGGGAGAGTGACTGGAATGTTTTTAAGGAAAGCTTTGGGCACAAAAATTCATTGGTGGCAATGAAAGAGCTTGGAATCACATCCTAATAAATAACTTTTCATATATCCTTTACGGCGTGTATCAAGAGTTAATGCTGTTAGGATTGTAAGAACCAGGAACCCCACAGAAGGCATATGGATCTTATATTTAAAATAAGAATGTAATTTCACAAATTTATTTTTAAAATAAAAATCTTAAAAAGTCTAAATCTACATAAAGTATTATTTAATGCAACCATGTATTTTTTCAGCCTTAAATAGAATATTAACGTATAAAATGTGACATGGAAGCAGTAGGGTGATGGTAGAGGCAACAAATTGGGATATTGACCTTGTTTTTGTAAGAAGGTTGGGTTTTGGTTAAATGTTGTTGGCCCTTGTTCACTTGAAACAGGTTTTCATTCTTGTCAAATTTAAAAGAAAAAATGTACTTTTAAAAAGCTAAAAGAATAGATCTTTTCTGAATCCCGACAGCTGGAAAATTTCACATTCAAGGAGAGAACATTTTTCTTTCTCCATCCATCCATTGCCAGCTTCCATTGGGAAAGCAAATGAAATGGCCAGATTTTCACAAGTGCTGGGTAACTAGCCACTCATGCTTACATTCATTATTGAGAACAGGCAGAGATGTTGGACATTATATTTGCCCAATGTCAGTAATTCAAAGAATTACTCTTCATCAGTAACGTCTGCCTTGCTTTCATTGTCTTTAATAACTGTTTAAGTAGTCAAAGAATTAAACACCAACTAAGAAGAAAACTATTTTACACCAAGCAAGAATTACCGCTTTATTTTACAAAGCTCTGGATACCACAAATGGTCTTTTAAGTACTTCTATGCTACCACTTTTTAAAGAAATAAATAGCTAATTAGAAGAAAATAAAATGTAAATTCAGAGTTTGGATTAACTGTACCTTTAAAATAGGGCTGACAGACTATACAAATGAGAGAAATTATTTAAACAGTTATTGTTGTTATCCCCTTTATCTTAACTTCCTGTAACTGCAATGTTATTTGACATTCTTATTCTCATTCAACCTTTCCCCTAAATCTTATCCATTTAATAAAAACTAGCATGCTCTGGTATATGTATATGGTAAAATACATACTTTGCTAAGTGAAATCACAAAATGTTCTTAAATTAGGACTAAAATGGCCTAGATCACCGGCTTTGCAATCTGAAAAATGTATTTTTCAAAAAGTGTTCATTCCTCTCGGCTTATAATGCCAAGCACTGTTTGTGGTTTTTAATTAGGGAGCCTTGCATACACATGACAAATAGAGACGAATGACAATTAGTAGATGTTGGATTGGTAGGGGTTGTTTTCCATGTAACCATGACATTATTGGAATAGAATAATCTTCTTCCCTTCTAGTACTGATCTGCTATTGAACATGCTGTCAGTTGTGACAAATTAATGTAATTTTTAGAAGGTCACAAATTTCTTTTGGATAAGTCAGATGAGTCCAGTAAGCATAGCTTCGTTACAACTTCATACCATTTGCTCAGTAGCAGAAAGCTAACATATTTCACTATTGACTTCCCATATATAGATATTTTTCTGACAATGTAGGTGAGAAACATTTTAATGTTTTATTTCAAAAGACACTCCAGGTTTTACCTAACATCAGCTTGAAATGTGAAAAAAATCAGGATATGTTAATTAGCTTGTTTGATTACATAGCAATATACATGATTTAAAAACTCACCAAAGTACTGTAAACAAATATAATGGCTATCCTGAGAGCATTTGATCAATGCAAAACAGTAATCTGTTATTGTTTTTCTGCTTGTAATCAACTTAATATGGAATGTCCAGATCAAGGAATATTTAAAATTAGGTATTCTGTGACCTTAAAATTTACTTTGAATTCACCTTCATTTTGTATAAATATATACATATTCCCTGCAGCAGAGACTAGTTTGCTGTCTTATGATATCCCATGTTTAAAAATATCTTCATTATTTATCTTCACCATATTTTAACAGAGATATCCAAATCTGTGTAGGGAAAAGAAGAAATACAGAGACCAAAAATAAATGGGGATATACTGGATTTTCTATGTATGTAAGTGGTACTTCTATCTGAACATAAAGGAATTCTTTCAGAATTTTCTCTAAAATTCTTTATAAGGTCAATGCCACATCTATTACTACTGAAATAATTTTGACTTTTGCTTTTGCCTTTGCTGATTTCACTATAGTCACTTCATTTCTAATGTAACTAAAGCAAATATGTATGAATAATTCCATGAAACAGTTCTAGAATTCAGAATGTGAAAGACAAATATAACTATAGAAAATGTAAACATAGCTTTCTACTACTACTAATGACCAATGCTTTGGGGCATTTTAGAAAATTTTAAAATAATATCCTAGTAAAAGGTCATTTATATTTGAAAGACAAGGCCACTGTGGAACTCTTCGCCAAATTTTATGTTTGTTCAGAAAAACTGTGGAGAAAAAGAAAGAGATTGGACCTTAAAGCATGGATTCATTAAGAGATTGCATGGCTGAGAGAATTGGCTAGTTTGGAGTTAGTCTTGTGCTAATATTGGCCTGGATTGGCCTGCCTCTTCTCAAGCAAATCTGTTTTGAGAGTAGAAACTAATAAGGCCAAATTTGCTTTCAGCTTGGCTGGTTCCTCTTTCTGTGTTTTGCCAAATCAGAATACTTGGAGAAGGAATCAAGTGGCAGGCAAGGATTGGTTGGCAAGATCTCCATCCACCTGTTCATTTAATCAGAAGTGGGGGGAGGGGGAGGGAAGGAAGATCCTTGCCAAGTTAGAATTTTGCAGTGCCGAAACAGGATTCTTTTCCTGACATGACAGATATTTAGCCATGATGGATGTCTTCTCCCAGTGTGGGGAAAATAGTAGATGCCCGACACTGACTTTTATTTTTATTATTCTAGATGTTTTGTTAAACTGATCATTCTGAGCCCGGTAAGAATCTGGCCAAAATACTCTGTACATCCTTTGATGGCTAGGAATGACTTATTCTAGTCATTGGGAGATGACATCCCTCAAACCAAAAATCCCTCAAACCAAAAGATAAACCATTCGAAGCTTGTTTGGGCAATACTGATTTTAGCTTATGTAGGCCTCAGTAGGCACCTGGTGTGTAGGATGAGTAACTTGCTTGCATGGACATTTGCAAGGAAAAAAAGTATCCAGTATGTTTTATCTAACAGTGGGAAGTATGTAACAACATATTTATGAAATATCCCTTATTATGCCATATAAACTCAATATGATGAAAAAAAATTGTATGCTGAAATGATCCCCAACACATTTTACGTCCTCTGAACTATGCCCAGTACTGCATCTTTTCAGTCAGTGGATATAGTCAATAGGGATCAATGCAAGGGTTTATCTATATGTAGTAATGTGTAAAACTGAGGGACTTCTTACAGGCAGAATGACAATTTTCAACTGTGGAAAGAAAACTAAAAGGGAACAACTATGGAAACCACTGATGAGGTTTGAATCTGCTTTTGGATTATTGTCGTCCAGTCAAATTTTATTTCTTCTTACATAGATGGCAAGTCATCTCTTTTGGTCCTTGGAGCTTCATGGAAGCTATTGAAAATGAACCACCTCTGTCTTCCTTGCCTAACTGCTTTTATTTCAAGGCATTTGACATGATACAGTGATATGAACTTGTCATCTGATATGTAAATGTAGAACTATTTAGATAGCAATGTGCCTGAGATAAAGAAAATGATTCTTTGTTGTGCATGCTATGGCTTACAGAAATTTGTATTCTTGTATTGTGTTCTTATTGTTACCATTATAAGTCAAGTTATAGCTGTTTAAATTGAGAAATTAATTTTGTTCTTTTTCTTAGCTTTAGTAATTATACTCTATTTTATCCTTCCCCAACATTGTGCTTTGCAGACATGTTGAAAATACAAGGACGAATGAATGTTGCAATCATGCAAATATTTAGAAAGCACCAGGTTGAGAGCAGTTGTTCTATACTGAATCTCTGAAGAATTGGGGTTTTTTGTTTGTTTGTTTTTGTTTGCAGTATTAACTACCCTAGTTTCTTCTTTGCTACATTTTTATCATAATAGTGAACATAATAGAAACTTCACTGATTTAGTCACCTGACCACATCAAAAGTAGAAAACCAAAGCAAGTATACAAATAAATACAAAGAATACAGTAAGACATATTCATAATACGCCGTCACCCCTACAGTTAACCCCAATCTAGATAGTCTTTCTCCTTCAGAATGGCCTTTGATATAAATAGTGCAGTCTTACTAGTGATAGAATTATAATGGTGTTAATTTAAAGACACTGCAATTACGTCCTTGAATATGTTGTGTGATAAACAGGTATACAGATATATACTTGTACTGAATATTCAAAAAAGTTGCAGCATAAAATACCAGTGGGTGTGGCTTTATCTGTATATAAGTACCATTTGAATAATTTACTTTATTGCAATTTTCATGGTTATTGATAGCATTGAACCCATTAGATAGGGTAATGTCTAAATTTATATCACTAGTAACAGTGTTGAACCTTCTATTTCATTTCTGCTTTCAGCTGAACTATTTTATGTCATCAGTCTCATCATCACAATTTCACTCTCTCTCCAAAGAGAACAAGTAATGTTTTCAGACATTAAACCCCATTTTGAAAAGTCTTATAGATAATGCATTGCTTGGAAACATCTTTTCTGATAAAGCACGTGTAAGCAGTTTTGTATTAGTAAGGTGTGAAGGAACATTAAGTACCAAGTAACATGTGTTCCTTATAGCAAAAAGGATTGTGTCTATCTACTTCGATGTATTTCCCAAAGTTGATTATCATAGTCATATCAGGGAGTAAAACAAAGTGCAACAAAGTGCCTTTCCCTTGATGTTATAGCTGAAGGAATTTCAGCATTTGGGGAATGCAGTGTTACGTGAAAAAGAATCTGTGAAACAACTACTTTTGAATATTACTTGTATTATGAAGAGTTCATTTTTTCTTCTCACCAAAACTTCAGCAAACGTTTATCACTAAGCTACAAGAATATTCAAATGAGATTAAAGGAAATAATATCTTCTTCATGAGAATAAGAACACTATGATTAAAAAAAGCCAGAGAGAGAAAATGAATTACATGTGAACCACTGAAATATAAGGTGAAAAAATAATTAGAAAATTTGCAGGTGTCTGCTACAAACTGTGAAGATGAATGAAATGATGAAATGGAAACTCCGGCATTTTGTACTTGAGTCCCAACATTAGACACAAGTCTGTAAATCATGCTGTTTGTGTCCTGATGTCATAGCACATATTTTGTCACTTGCTCCCCACCATCCTATGGACACCTATGCAAGTATTGTTCTTTAGTCATTCGGTCACTTCCGTCACACTACGTCAGGACCCTATGGACATCAGTTTACCCAAGGGATGGGATTTGGGATGAAGAGATATCTATTTATTGTGAGGAAGGATATAGCAAGAACAGTACTTGGCCACAATGCAATGCAAATACCAATTATACTTGGTGGACAACCCTTGAATATGATAATTCATATTCAAGCACTGATGCAGGTGAAGAGGAGGTTGGTGAATTTTCTGATCAAGTTCAATTTGAATTGACAGATCTTGCAAGCAAAATGTGCTGCTTGTGATTGGAGACTGGAATGCCAGAGCTGGAAATATTAAGGAGGAAAATGTAGTTGGATTATATGGCTTCGGAAACTGAAATGAAAGAGGAGAACAACATCAATTTCTGCCACTCCAATGATTTCTTCATTGCAATCACTGTCTTCAGATAACCAAAATGATGCCTGTATACATGGACATCACCAGATGAGAATATATAGAAATCAAATTGGCTATATTATTGCTAAAAGAAGGTGGATGAGCTCAATTATATCACCAAAGACATGGCCAGGTGCTGACTGTGGAACAAATCACGAACTGCTCATTGCAAGTTCCAAGTTAAGTTAAAGTAGAAAAAAGCCAAGCAGTTTCCATAATATGTTCTTGAGCACATACCCACCATGTTTGTTATTAGTAGTAATATTATGACAATATTAATATTGTTATAAGTTGCCCTGAGTTCCTAAACTGAAATAAGTAGTCTGAAAATATTAAACCAGAAAGCAAGACAGACAGACAGACAGACTTCATCAAGTCTTGTATCTTTATACCTTAGCAGATTACAACTGATTCTTGCTTCTACCCATGAAAGATTTCTTCGGAAGGGGGAAGCAAAAAAAGAAAAAATAAAGCCTTAAGTGCTTTAAGGCAAGAGTGGTCACCCTGGTGTTTGATGAGGCTGTATAGACTATGTTAATGAAAAATATTTGTTATTGTAGGAAAGCAAATGGATTCTGGGTCTAATAATGTCTTTTCAGAACTTTATGAAATTTAATTACTTATATTTACAGTAATAGTAAGTTCAGAAGGCAGAACTGTATATCCTAGAATGCAAGATCAATATATTTCTCTAGAGATGTACTGACCAAAAGCACTTATCCCTTTACCCTACTGCATGATATACAATTGGCATATAAATTAGACAGCAACCTCAAATGATTATACATTAAACATCAGTCTAGCTCTAATGGTATTTGTGTTATTACTGTTATATATTATATTCATTTTTATTCAGATAAATGGCAGTGACCAGATAAATTCTGACCTGATGAGTACATCACAGTCCATTTGTAATTTTAATAAAATATTTATTTCTT
Organism: Candoia aspera; assembly: GCF_035149785.1. NCBI lineage: Eukaryota > Metazoa > Chordata > Lepidosauria > Squamata > Candoiidae > Candoia > Candoia aspera. The sequence goes on from NC_086159.1 coordinate 48,590,276, forward strand.
CCGAAATGAAATATATACAAAAGCAGTTGCATATGGATAGAGCACTGCCTTTTGATGCGGGAGACCGGGGTTCAAATCCTGGCTGGTACGTACCTTACCAGTAGGGTCCTTGGGCAAAGACCCCCTAATGCTTCACCTGCCTACCTCGAATATGAGAGTGACATGAACTAAGAGAGTCAAGCCAGCTCAGATTAACAAGGTCCATGCAAAATGTTGGGGAACCAGGACAATCTGACGATAAGTGGGCTACTGAAACAAACCATACATGGATGAGACAAGAGAACCTGGAATTGATGGAATGCTACTACAACAGCAGACCTAATGAGAGGGGATATATGAAATGTATGAGGGAACTATAGACACTAACTGAGAAACAGCTAGTTACCCTACTCTTCAACATAGTGAATAGGAAGCTGCTCTCACAAGTTGAGATAGACCAACTACACATTATATCCTGAATTCAAGAAGACCTGGAAGAACAACTGGAGGTGCAGCCAACACCTGAAGCTGGAACATCACTGCCACCCCTCCATTGCAGAGCACAGTGGCTGATATGAGGCATAAGATCATGGATAAATTAGCTACCCTCAACCCTCGAGACTGATTTCCAAGGCTCAGTGGAGAAGGACCATCAGATAGAATGCTAGAAGAGGCCAGTAGAGCCTTCATGACAATCCCTACTACCATCACTACTCAAACCAATGAAGTGATATATGCTACAGCTGCTGTAATCCTGGAGATGCTTGGCTACACGATCACAAATAACAGCAGTACTTACCGCCCCCCAACCCCAGAAAATGAGTTGGACACTAAGATCAAGGCAACTTGGAGAGAAGCTGGTGGAACTACAGAAGGGTGTGAAGATTAAGGATAAGACTTGGCTACTGAAAAAAATACAAGGGCCTGACTCCATCTGAAGCCCTAGAAACTGCTAAACAAAGGCTCACAGCACTGGCCAATGGGCTAAGGAGATACACTAGAGAAGCAGAGGCCAAGAAGATAAATGCCCTGTTCTCCAAAGAACCACCCAAGGTGTATTCCCAACTAAAGTGCAACAAGTAACAACAGACCCAACAGCAGAAACTGAACAGTACTGGAAGAACATGGTGTTTTACAGTTTTATATTTTTCTTCATGTTTTATTGTAAACTGGCCAGAGTCCCTTTTGGGAGATGGGTGGTGATAAATTTGATTAATAAATAAATAAAATTAATAAACATGTAGGAGAAAGAGAAGACACGTAACATCAGTGCAAAGTGGCTATAGGACCTAAGAGCAGACCACAGAAATCTCCCAGAACAGGAACCAGTCACCATCACAGTAGCAGGCATCCAACAGCATGTGAAGAACAAGAAGAGCTGGACAGCACCTGGCCTGGACATGATCCACACCTACTGGCTAAAGAAATTAACAGCAGTGCATGAAAGCCTAGCAACACAGGTGAATGAGCTGCTAGTAGCAGGCTCCCACCCAGATTGGCTAACACAAGGAAGGACAGTGCTGATCATGAAAGACCCCCATAAAGGAACAGCACCGTCCAACTACCAGCCAATAACCTGCCTACCCACAACATGGAAAATCCTATCAGGCGTCATAGCTGCCAAGCTACAGGACCGTATGGGCTAGTACATGATCCCAGCTCAGAAGGGCATTGGAAACAACACCAAAGGCTCAAAACCCCAGTTGCTCATAAACAGAGCAGTTGCCCGAGACTCAAGGTCTAGACAGACCAATCTGAGCACAGCCTGGATTGACTACAGGAAAGCTTACAACTCAACACCACACACATGGATCTGTAAATGCCTGGCACTATACAAAGTCAACAGGACACTCAGGACCTTCCTCAAGAACTCAGTGGGACTGTGGAAGACAACACCTGAAGTCAACTCAAGACAGCTTGCACAAGTGGCCATCAAATGTGGCATATATCAAGGTGATGCACTGTCCCTGCTGCTGTTCTGCATCGGCTTGAGCCCCCTCAGCCAGATCATCACAAGGACTGGATATGGATACAGGTTTAAGAGTAGAACTACCATCAGCCAAATGGATGACACGACTTAGCTGTATGCTAAGAGTGAACGAGACATCGACTCACTGATCCGCCTGACACAGATCTACAGGGAGGACATTGGGATGTCATTTGGACTGGAGAAGGGTGGCCAGATGGTAGTAAAAAAAGGGAAGTATTCAAAGCTGCTGAGATAGCAAGGTTGGATTCACTATCTCCATCCCACTCCTGCCAGAGGTCATCCACAAGCATGATCAGTGTGGTTTTGGTCCTGTACCCAGGTCTGAAACCAGACTGAAAGGGATCCAGATAACTTGCTTCCTCCAGGGTCCTCTGAAGCTGCAGTGCAATCACCTTTTCTGGATACTGAACAAAAGTTATGTAATGTGGTTGGGTCCAGCGATGGCTCCTTGAGGGGAGGTTAAACCACTGCCTACTTCAGAGCTGGCAGGACCACCCACTTTCTCCAAGAATACTTCCCCACTACCAGGACCAACTGCATGGCACCTAATGGGAAGTCTTTTTTACCCAGGAGGGACATGGGTTCGGTATGCAAGTAGCTGAGCTTTTAGTTCCCTCAATCCTGTCCACTTCGTCGAACCATTGATCAATCGCAGGCTCAGTCATTGGATATCTCTGGAGAGACAAAATATTACAAGCAGCCAGAATGGCAAAAATTTCGGAATTTGAGGGAAGGAAGCTTATGTTGTTTCCAGATCTACTCTTCAGATCTACTCTTCAGATTCTGCAGGCAATTTCTTATTTCCCTGACCCTTCCCTGAGGAAGGAATTGCAAGAGATTAAACAGTTTGCTCTTCTAAACATCAGAAACAATGCCAAGTCTCTTTTGACACATCTTCCCTAACTCTCCAAACATTTTTTGTAGTATCTCTGAGTGATCATCTTTTCTGTCAACTACTCTAATGTTCCCCTTCTCCCTTCTCCAAGTTTTGCTGCTTTTTTAGTAGTTGCCATTTTTTTTATTTGTAGTCCAGAAAGAGAAAGTGGATCATGTACCCAAGTAAAAGTAAAAGGTAGGTTATTCTCTTTTTTTCTTTTGCCTTTTCTCTCTGTCATTATGTCTTTAGTCCCTTCTGACACCTTGTAATTCTATAATCACATGGTCTGTCTCAGGTTTCCTGTATCTCTTTATCTTGCAAAGTTAACCAATTGCCTCTGCACTAAAACTATAAACATGTATTATTTATTTAATTATTTCAAAAGCACTTCACAAAAATAAAAATATTCTAAGATTCACTGTCCCCTTAACCTGTTTAAAACTTTCTTAAATCAGATTCTTGTCAAGCTTTTTGCTGTTTTTAATTTTTTTAAATTGTTATTTTACTCTTTTTTAAATCTGGAATGAAGGCAGATGGTTTACTCACCGGGTGGTTTAATCTCCTGCTGTTCCAAAAAGCTCTTTTATTTTCAAAATAATTATAATGCAAATGTGCTTAAGAAAGTGAGGTTTTAAGTGAATCCAGTGTCCTTAAAGGCTCCACTGTGACTGTGAGCTCAATGATTTTTTCCTGTGGCTCCTGGCTGGCCAAACTCATGAGTCGGCTGCAAATTGCAAGGAGCAATCTTCCAGAGCACAAGTGGGCAGTCTCTTGGCTTCTCCTTATCTGGAGAGGCTCACTGGCCAGGGCTTGTCGCCTGGCCATTGATCTCTGTCAGAATGTTGTCTCCTCTTCTTTGGAGATGTTGTAGTCTGCTGTTGTCCTCATGTGGAAGAGACTTGCCCACATTTGAAGGGAGAATGGAAGAAAGTTTCATAAACATAAAAGAGGAAATGAAAGAAGAGATAAAAAAAACTTTGAAGAATCTGTAGGACAATTAGCTGGTGAAATGAAACAAAGATAAAGTGGAAATTTAAGAAAGTAAAATAAAAATAATAAACAGATGGAAAAGGATTTAGACAAATTGTCATTATTGGAATGAAGAGAAGAAAAATTCTGCTTGAGTGGTTCCAAAGGATGCTGGTAAAGATACCAGAGAGAAGGTTGTTCAAAATGAAATCAAGAAAGCAGTTAACTGCAGAAGGATTTAGTTTTCAATGGTTTTCATATATACAATTAAGAGAACGGTTTAACTTACACAAAAAGACAACTGGAATTTAATTATAATAAGACGGAATTTGAGACTGCATAATGTACAAATGATGAACTGATTGCTAAAATGTGTAAGCTTTTACTGAAATTTGAAATGGATGAAGAACAAGTTAAAAATGTATTATAAAATGTATTATAAAATTTTGGTTATAACATACAGATGGACCAATGGGAGAAGATGTGATTGAAAGGACTGAAATTTGCATTATTTATTTATTTATTTTCTATCCCGCCTTTATTTTGTAAATAACTCAAGGTGGCAAACATACCTAATACTCTTTCCTCCTCCTATTTTCCCCACAACAACAACCCTGTGAGGGGAATTGGGCTGAGAGAGAGGGACTGGCCCAAGGTCACCCAGCCGGCTCTCATGCCTAAGGCGGGACTAGAACTCTCAGTCTCCTGGTTTCTAGCCCATTGCCTTAACCACTAGACCAAACTTAAAAGAGCTTTTACAAAATGATGTACCATTGGTATTTGATACCAGAAAAATTACCTAGGATGTATAAAGATAGAAAGGTATAAAGACTTCAAATTTATATTGGAAATGTGGAAAACATGAAGGGTCATTTTATCACTCATGGTGGACTTGTATAAAAGCTAGAAAATTCTGGGTTCAAATACTTACAGTGATACAAAATTTTTCATTCAGCTGAAACCAGAATTTTTTTTGTTGGGACTTGTGGACAGTTACTTAGAAAAGACCCATGGAAGATTGTTTTTATATATGGTAATTGCAGTGAGATTACTATATGCACAAAGATGGAAGGATTTAAAAATACTTACAATGGAGAAATGGTTGGTGAAAATGACAGACTTTGCAGAAATGTTGACTTGTTTGATCAGGGAAAACATGACAAGTACATTTATTAGTGACTGGAAACCCTTTATGAACTTTTTGCTGAAACTTGAAAAAAATTAACTGGTGATTTATGGATTTGATGATTAGAAAGGGTAAAATATGGGAAGAAGGGAATCATGATGTAACCTTAAAGAGGGAGGACAGATGATAAATTTATTTGTAATTGCTCTAAAGAAGCTGCTTCTTTTTCTTTCTTCTTTTCTTTATCTATTCACTGCTATTCTTTTCTCTTTTCTCAAATTTGTATACTATTGTATAAAATTCTTCAATAAAAATTAATAATAATAATAATAAAAAGAAAGCAATGTGATTGTGTTGGCAGTGGGAAAGGGTCAGGTAAAGGAGAGATTGCCTACAGAAATTGCTTGCTTTTTTCCCCCCCCTCCCCTTGCAGAGCAGAGAGATTGAAGAGGAAGAAATTTCAAGAGTACTGTAAGGTGTTTGTGTAGCATGCCTGTGGCTCCTAGCCCTGGGCTATCTGGGTGGTTGCATTGCTTTTGATGTGTACAAGACCATAAGTAGGTACTTGAGCATTCCATAGGGGGGGGGAGTGGGTAGGAGGCATACAAGAGCCAAAGGTGTGGGACTGATTAGCCTTGTCGCTTTCTAGCTGGAAAGCACAGTTGTGGTCACATGATTTTCCACTTAGTGACTGCTTCGCTTAGCAAAGGAGTTGCCGGTCCCAATTAGGGTTGTTAAGTGAGGACTACCAATACATTACTTGTAACAGAACTTTAATTTTTAAAGTAACTTTTTTACCCCAAACACTCAGTTTAAGTGAACTGGAAAGTTTGCTGTCATAGAAACATACTCTTGTTTCATCATGATCACAAAATTTGGATCATCGAACAGAAGAGAGGCTTAAAATAAGTGACATTATACAACTCCAGACAGTAATCCTGGTATTTAAATACTTTCTAAAAAGTTGTAACACATAAACATTAAGAATACACCTTAGGAGTATTTCACATAAAGCAGGGAGACGAAGCTTCTGAACTATTTGCCCAATCCAGCCTCATTAAATAGCAGTAGTTTCATCACTCCAGGAGCAAAGACTCATCAGAAAATACTTAATAATGATAGTCAGTGAAGAATTGTTACACAAAGATATTTATGGTGTTACTATACATTTGTTTAGTGCTTTGCTAATTGACATTTTTAGTGCTAGGCAAATATATATTTTTAAATATGGTTTACTGTTCTGATCAACAAACGAATTCATCCTTAACAAAATAACATTTGACAATATATAATGGATTTATGTTCATTAGCAGTTTGATTCCAGTTAGCGGTGGGTTTGTTAGGCAAGGCATCTTTACAGACTGGATGTTGGTATTGTTTATTCACAGCATATTAGCTGACTAATTGTGTGCCAGTAGCAAGGTGGGAGTTATTAACTGAAAATCCGCTACTGTTCCCTAAGTCCATCCCTTTCTCGGCTTTCTGCAGAATAATATGCAGAATGAAATCCACAAGAGTAGCCATAGGGATAGGACATAGTTGTCAAAGTTCATCTTCTCTGTTTTTAACACAAGATTTTCCTTACACGTCTTACAGATTCTGTGACAGATAAGCAAGATTGAGGTGAATTCAATCTACAAATACGTTCCCTTAGTGACTATTTCCATTTGTGTGGTGTTTTTTGTTTGTGCAGAATGTTTTTCAGAAAAGGAATGGCATTTACTCCCTGCAGAGAAAGGAACTGTCATTGCCTAGTTCTAAAAAATATAACAAAACTCTGTGCCTAATTTTATTCATTTTTTAAAAGCTTTGATAAACTACTTTGTAAAGACCATTATAGCCCCATGCAATTTAAAACACCAATATGATAAAATGAGGAAGAATAAAAGTAAAAAGAAAAAAAAATCAAAACTGTATTAGATAACATTAAAAACCACAAAAGGGTTAGGAAAAAAAGTACAGGATTTTTGGCAGTCTAAACTCCATTGAGATGGAATGGTCCTGACGTCCCACAGTAATGTGCTGCTACAGAAAAGTTCACTCTCGATCCTAACATCCTAGTTTCTGTGAATAGTGGTATATAAAGCAGGGGTTCTGATAAAAACGAGTTACAGTCAGATTTGCGGGGAAGAGGCAGTCTTTCAGATATCCTGGCTCAGAGTCACTTAAGACCTATTAGTCAAAACAGACCATTGAATTGGATTGGGAAACAAAATGAAGTCAGTATAATTGGAAGCTAGTTTAACTGTTTCCACACCAATGACTTCAGTACTGAGCACATATTTGTAAGTAAAGAAATTGGGTGGATAATTGTTCTAAATTTCTCTAAAGGAAAGGAGTAATGGGCCAGTTATGCATCAGCCATAGGCTGTAAGTCTTAAACAGATGATATTAATATTTATTTATTAAATTTGTACAGCTGGCCATCTCACAGGTGTGACTCTGGGTGGCCCACAACAATTAAAACAACAGAAGCAGTAAAAATTAAATGCAACAGCATACAACTATCCTAAAAATACTGTTAAAAAGTCAGTAAAATATAAGCACAGTCAGCTGGCAAATATAAATCATATATCCATTTAATATAGCCATTGCCAAGGCTTACCACTACTGCTGGACTCCCAGGCATAATGGCACAGCCAAGTCTTCAGGCCCTTCCTGAAGGGCAGAAGGACTGTGCCAATCTAAGTTCCACCCTAAGTTTCTATATAATATATGGTGTGTATACTCACATATGCTTCTCAAAGGAAGGGGTACAGTTACCACATCAGCAAAAGCTGGGCAAAGGCAATACTTAACTTTCAAGTAATGGTAGTAGGTAGAAGACAAACCTACTTCTTTGAAAGGAGAATGCCCTATTCAGAATAGACTGCACCACCAATCACAGAATGATCAAAAGGAACTTTTGAAGAGTACAAAAATCCCTTAACTCTTCTTTAATAGTATATGCTACACTTATGTGTTTTTGTGTGTATGCAAGGTGATTCGTATAAGTGCATATATTAACCTACTTGCAGATTTGCTATGCTTCTACTTCAACATTGTTTTTAGAGTACCTTTTTTATTACTGCTTGATGCCAGCCTAGCCCCATGTAGCTGGTTAACTATAGATGTTACTGATAGCTAAAATGCCATTATATTCTCCTTAGTTTGAATGGAAGAGAAGCAGAATTGTTTTGGCTAGAGCAGAAGATGAGGCAACTGGTGTGAAGTTTTTTGTCCAGCTGTACCCTTTCTGAGCCTTTCTGCAAAAGTTTTTATTTGATTTAGCAGTAGTGAAATGCAGATAAGTGGGACCTCCTTTAGCAAGACCAGCGTAGAGACACTCAGCCATCTGCACTGGCCTTTCAGAATCCATTACTGGTCAAATTTAAAGGTACCTCCCAATCTACATACTGATGAAGATGCCTGCTTATTTTATCAATGCTTTGTTCCAACAGTTTTTCAGGATTCCATAAAGAAGTATAAGAGTTATAAAAACTGGTCATCTTTAATTAGGGTGTGGCTCCTGAAAAAAATTAGAAACAGTTTTTTTCTGCTTCTGCCTATTTATCAAACTGAAATGAGATGAAAGCTGTGGAAGCTGATTTGTAAAAATGCACTGGATTGGTAACTAAATATTAATTAGAAAAATTCAGAAGCACAGTAGCTAAATTCACATAGCAGTGAAATTACAACAGTTTCTCACCTGTAATAATATTTTCTTATTAACAAAACAAAAATAACAAAACCCTCCCTGCCTCAGTTTACTCCTATGGGACCCCAATTCCCAATATCCCCGACTAGGACTGGGTGTTAATTTTTGGGGTTGCACACCTGAAACAGCTGGAGGGGGCTAGGGTGGGTGTAATGTGATAATGACTTTCTTTCTCAGAAGACAGGTGAATCTATAATTCAAAACTGAGTGTCTTAATGGGTATGTAGATTTGTTTCTATTTATTACAATATTTTGTTTTTGTCAAGTTCTCTGCTCCTTTCCAAAAATATATGGCAATATCAGCAAACTCAATCAGATACTGTACTTAGACTGGCTTCTGCAGAGTGATTTACATCACATTCATGTATGCATTCTGCAAAATTAATGAGTTGCATGGAAGTTACATGCTGTCTATAGTATATTTTCTGAAACACACAGTTGCCTCGATGATAATATCTTGGTACCATTAGGAATACTAAAAATAACAGGTGATACCTGATGTCAGACCAGGCAGCTAGTTTGTAAAAATTAACAGATTTTGCCATTTATGTGGCACACTATTTTTTTCCTGCAAAAGAAAAGCTGTACTGATCAATAATTAAGCTCCCAGTTTCTTTGCAAGTCTATAATCATGTGCCCTATGGAGACTACAGTACATTCTGCTGCAAGTATTGTGCAAAAGATTAGTTGCTCCTTGGTGGCAGGGCTGCTCTAGCAGGGTGAATTGCACTTTTAATTTGTCTTCCCATCTGACAGGGCATCTAATTATACTTTCTAAAATCTGCACTAAATTATACTTTTTAAACCCTTAGTTGAAGGATATTTACATAAAAAGAGGTGAAGATTAAATAAATTGTTTAAAGTCATATCAGCAAATCATTTAAATGAGGTTGCTTTTTCTTCAGCATTTGAAGCTGAATGCTTTTTCCCACCATATTCTGTTCTAGGCAGTCAGTCATGGCCATCAGGACCTATTATTATTTATCTGTCTAAATACTTAAAATTAATTGTCTAAATTATAAGACCACTTTACGAATAAAATACTGAAATGCTAACATACTGAGTTTTACACATACACACACACACACAAATTTTTATTATAGTTGGTAACAAGTGAGATATAACAGAAAACATAAAAACAGGCAACAGCATAGAAACCATAGAAAATGTTATATGTTTGAAAACCTAAAATTAGAGAGTATGTTGCTGCATAAGAGAGTGGCCGCTGAAAGAAAGTTTTGCAACTCTCCTGGAAATATTAGGGTTGTGGTCCACGAGTAAAGAGCAAATGAGGTCATCCTCAGAACAGATGGCATTTTTGTTAGAAAGTGGAGTTATGACGGTAGGGTGCAAGTTTCTGTAAAAGGACACCATCTGAGGTTCCTCGAGTCACAGGGCTGGTTCGTTCTGCAAAAGGGGTGTTGTGCCTTCTGTTCAGTATCACAGAGGGCAGGACATTAAAGCAGGCTAAAGACAAAGTTGTACTGTGGTGTGGGCAGATACAGTAATACTGATTAACAATATTACTACTTAAAAATTGTTTGTGATTTCTGTGTTGTATAAATCGAACTTACCCATTTTATAAAGTCCTCTCCAAAGTTCATATCTTCCAAAACTTTGAACAAGAAAGCCAGTTCAAATTGTCAAAGGCCTTCTCTGCATCTAAGAAAATCAATGTGGCTTGTTCTTCATTATGTTGCTCCAAATATTCCAAAATGTCTAACACATTTCTAATATTGTACTTTAACTGTCTTTTAGGTAAAAACACACATTGATCCTCATAAATAAATCCTTGCAAAATTATTTTCAGCCTATCAGCCAGAATCATTGTAAACAACTTGTAGTTGTTATTAAATAATGAGTTCGACCTATAATTTCTTGTTAAAGTCAATTCTTGTCCCTCTCTAGGTATTAATGCTATATTGGCCTCTTTCCAACTCTCTACATTATTTTCAAAGAATTCCTTTAATTTCTTTTTACAATCCTCCACTACTGCTTCCTTCTGTTGCAACATTTCATTTAGTCTCCACCTAAAAGAACTGGATTTCCTTTTATAAACCAAACTCACAGGATTACGATTCAAAAAAGTCTTTGGTAATATCTCTACTTTATGAACCTTAGTACACAAATTCTTCAAAATCCAAATAATATCTATTCTTGAAAAGGATCAATGTACTTCAGATAAGTCCTATACTCTCTTGAATTGCCGTTTTTCTGTTTCCATATATCAACAAGCCCTAAATTGTCCATCAAATCAAAGAAAACTTTTGGTAATTTGTCTTGAGTAATTTTAATTTTTTTCTCAGAAGTTCTATGGGTCAACACCTCCAGCAACCCTAGACAGTGTTCTTCCACCCATGCACACATCCATTCAGACAGAGTATTGCAGTACCTGCTTGCTCTCACCAGACTACTAGGGTACCCATTCTCCTCTACCACCCTGAAAGTGAATCAGGCTACTTCCCTGGTCTCCCTCCCTCTCATCCTAAAGTAAAACAAAAGTGTAGAACCACATAATGTCACATGGAGTTTAATGAGTACTACAGATTAGGGATTCCAACAGTCTAATTTTGATCTTAAAATTACCATTATAAAACAGTTGGGAGTTGCATACCTTTGTAGATCTACATAAATCACACAGAGGTCAATTTGTAAATTACAGCTGCATTTGCTCTAAAATCCTCTCTGTGATATGTTTTAAATTTTATTCTAGGTATTGAACAGGGGGGAATTCTGTAAACTCTGAACATCTAATTGTATTAGCTATATCTGTACTACAGTCAACACTTCAGAAATGTCACCTTTCAGTCTTGTTAAAAGATGCCTCAGCACCAGCTTTTTATCAATATATTCCAGAGGTGTGAAAAGACATTGGGCTTTTTGTTAACTTTACAGTTGTTGGCTAGCTCTCTCAACTATTACTGCTTCACTGCAGGTGAACCAGACATTGTTGTCATCTACAGTTTTTAACTGGACAAAAAGCTGATTCATCTGGCTATCACTTGCAGTGGCAACACAGCCACTAATAGATAAGAGCAGGTATTATATCCTTTTATTCTATACTGTAATTGCTACTTTTATATCAGAATTTCATATTTTGAAGGAGATGGTTATGAAATGGCTTATGCTGTCCAGGCTCAGGATGATGCAAGATCATTCAAATATGAAATATTAGAATATGTAAATTTCTCATATATTTAGTGTGGCTTAATTAATAAAATAACCAAGATTCAGCCAATGGATAATTAATAAAATAACCAAGATTCAGCCAATGGAGATATTACTATAGTTGAATGAAAGCTGTAATTTATATCATAATTTATTTGTATCCTATATGCATTTTATACCTCAAACAAAGCCATTGGTAGCAAGTCTACCTTGTGAAATAGTGTTTTTTGTATGATTGGTTCATGAAATATTACAACGTTTACTTTTTGGGTTACTGTAGCTTTGAGAATAAAGTAGCATACTATATCTGAAGCACATATTACCTTTAATTGCTATTGTGATTATATTAAGGGTGAACAACATGGAGCCCATAATTCATTTCCTGTTGTCTCATGCATCTGTGGTTATGTTCTTTAGCACCATTTTACATTAATTTTTGGATTCTTTTCATAAAGCAATCCAAATGCTGTAAAGCAAAGTGCAATACTGCAGCATCATTTTTATTCCCAAAACACCTGGGTTCTACACTGTTCTTCAAGCCATTTTAGAAAGTAAAACAAAGTGACCATCCGCATGTCATTGCTTTGTTTGGAAATATGTCCACCTGATCAGAAATCCTCCCCCACACCACCACACCCAAAGGTAAGCTCAGCTGATAAGGGGAATATCTTAGAGACATGGAGATGGTGATGATGAATAACCTCATCAGTTTGGCATATGGTAAACAGTTGATTTGTGATTACCATACCCACCATGGTAAATATAGGATGAAGAGACAACAGCATTCATTTCTAATTTGTAAGAGAATCTTCAAGCTGGTGTCAGAATTTCAAATGTAACCCAGCCACCCAACACATTATTTATTTATTGGATTTATGCTCTCTCCAATCAAAAGACTCTCAACCATTTTTAACGCTCAAGCATGTGTTATAATGGGTGTTTTTAAATGTCTATTTTTACAAAGTATGTTGAGTTGTTTTTTGATTTTAATCTGTTCTCCTGATAGAGTAATTGCTGTGAGATGGGTGATCATATAAAGTATATGAATTTATTTATTTAATCAAATTTAGCACCGCCCATCTCCCCCCAAAGGAGCGAACAAACAAACAAATTAGAGTACTACAAAAATGCCCAGGATACAATATAAATTTGTGATTAGCAAGAACAAAAAACTCTCTAAACATGTACAGTGTCATTTCATTCTCCAACAATGTGGGGAGGGGTGCATAATTGAACTTGCAAGGGAAGACTGTTGTATAACACACATTCACTGCAAAGCAACACCTGTAAGGCTTACCCCCCACATTTCACAGAAGTGCGGGAGCCAATAGCAGTTTGGTTGAGACATACAAATCAGCTGAGCTAAATCAGGTTGTATAAGATGGTCCTACAAGAAACTTGGTGCTATGCCTTATCTATATCCTACTAAAACTTTCATGTCTGTCTGTCTGTAACCTTCAATTGGGCGAAATGGTGCATCACAGGGCAACAGTTTTTGAACCAATGTACCTTTCTAAATGTTTGAGGTGATTAAAATGGAAAAAAAGGCATATCTTTGAATATTAGTACCTCTTAATTAGTAACATATCTTAATTTTTTACTGATATGAAAGCTTATACATTTGAATAATTTGAAGTTTTATTAACTTGTGGAAGACGTAACAATTTCCCTTTGATGACTAGTAACTTTAAAATATATTTTAAGGTGTCCTGGGCTAAGGCTATCAAAATAAGTAAAAAAAATTTTTTTCCTAATTAAAATTCAGTTATTGTCTTTTTCTATTTATGGATTTCTTGAATGCCTCAGATGAATGTATGTTTTGAATTATTTCAAATAGCATATTTCTTTTACAACAAAATAACGTGAGAAGACAATATTGTATCAGTACAAAAACAAGTAATATTTCACTTGTAGTTTAACCTTTGCTGTCCAAATATAATTATGTTACAAATGCATTAGAAAGGTGTCAAGAATTATTGTCAATCTAACAGTGAAATTAGGCAGAATGCAGCCATTGTAGTTTGCAAACCATGATTTATGGCTTAGTTTCCAACAAAAGTGGCTTACTGACCAAACCATTGTTTAAGAAAAATGGCTCTTAGAGAAAACAAAAGCTCCTCTTCTGCTGATGTAAGTAGTTGGGTAGATTCAGAACAGAAGAAGCAGTTCTACAGATAGACCCCCAAGCTGTTAAGGGCTTAAAGGTTGATACGAACACCTTGAATTGTGTCTGGAAGGCATCTGGTAGTCAGTGCTGATTTTTCAGTACAAGGCATTATATGTTCCCTGTACCTTGCACTGGTCTGCAGCCTAGTGACCAATTTCTTTTTACTACTTGCAGTTTCTAGACACTTTTTAAAGGATAGCCTATTTACAGCCCAAGGTGGGTTGTAACCAACATCTGGATAGCTTCATCCATCTTGCTCAGGAGTGATTAGTTGCAGTACAGTTGTTGCAGTAAACATGCTCTTCATCATATCATCATGCAAATCCTGTGACAATTTTTAATCAAGAAGCACTCCCAAACCATGAGCATTTTACTTCTGAATAAGTATGATCATGTACAGAGAAGCTTCACTTCAATTTCAGAGCCCAGTTTGTTTTCCTTAATAACAACACCTCTATCTTGTCTAGCTTTACTTTCAGCTTGTTCCCCCTCAACTGTCCATTACTGAGATTAAGCAACATCCAAGGGTACTGATTGCTTCCTTGGAATTACAACGAGTGTTGAAGATGGTGGTCATCAAAATAATGATCCCCTCTACTCCATAATACTGATTTCATATAGATGTCAAATGGCATGAGGACAAGATAGAATTTTAAGAGAGACCATGGGCCAAAGATCTAGGTGTTGAGCAATAATGCCCAACACAACTTTCTGGACAGATCCAACAGGAAGGACAGGTACCACTACAAAAGGTGGCCCTGAGGTGTTGCCCAGCCAGTTGATCCAGAAGGATATCATGGTTGATGTTACTGAAAGTCATTGAGAGGTCCAGGAGAGCTAGTGGGGATCCCAACTACCTTCTGGCAACAATAATTAACCAAGTAGACCAAAACAGTCTGAGTACCTTATCTTGCATGAAATCTTGAATGAATGGATCCAGAAAATCAGTTTTATCCAGATGCATCTGGAGTTGTTAGGCTATAATTTTTTTTATTCATCTTGCCAAAGAATTAAATATACCTATATACTCATATATATTCATCTTGCCAAAGAAGTAAATATACCTATATTGGATATACCTATAGTTAGTGAGTTAGGGTCTAGGGAGGGTTTTTTTCAGCAAAGTTTCATAACAGCCTCCATAAAGCATACAAGGACCCATCCACATTTAAGAAGGCATTGACACTCATTTAATTATAGAGCCCGTCTCAGTTTGGGGACCAGAAGGGGCAATGGTTGAGCAGACAAGTGGTACCCATCATCCTGCCATACACTTTGGCCACATTCTCAAGATCTATATGCTGCAAATGATCCATATGAACCTTACAAGTTGTAACCCAGGTTATCTGCCCCAAACCTTGAGTCTAAGTCAAGGTGAATCTGGTCAACCGTGTTTGTAAAGAATGATGAAAATTACATTGATCATCTATCAGTTCTGGCTATCTTCCATCTACAACTTGATGGAAGAGGTGCTGGACTATACTGTGTAGATGCAGTGGAAGCTGAGAAAAAAGCACTCTTCAGCATGCTCACTGGCATAGAGTTTCATATGGACTTGAAGGAGGACCTGAGTCCATGTATGGCCTGATTAGTCATGAGAATTCCTACATCTGTACTCCAATCGTCTACCTATCTGCTTCATTCTTCTTAGCTTAGTGGTAAACCAAGGTGTTGAATGAGTTCTGGTGGAAGGAAGAGGGCACTTAGGAATGATAGTGTGAACTGTGCAAGCATCTCCATGTTGCACAGATCAGCCAGGTATTTTGCAGTATCAATGAGAGAGAAGGTGGGAAATTCCTCACACTAAGAAATCCTTCCAGATCCATTAAAAATGTTAATTGTTTTTCCACCCTTGGAGTGGTTTTTGGCATCTGTTATACCAAAGCTCACCAGAAGATGATATGGTGGTAACAGTGGAGTGAGAGAAAGCTCCTCCACTTTCAGATCACCAAGACCAAGTGAACAAAATATCTAGACAAGCATGTATCCTGCTCCATGCTTGAGACCAGATACTAATTGGGACAAGTCTGTTATCATAATGGCAGATGCGAAGTTGGAGGTACTGTAGTCTTGTGCCATGCTGGAAATCACCTTGGCTAGCTTAGTGAGAGAGACTGTTGTGCTGCAGAGCGGATGGTACATTAACAGGATCCTGTGGTGCTATGTGGCCACCTAAATGCAGCAGCAGATATTCAAAATTAGCAGCCTGTTAGTTAGAGCTTCTGGTCATACATAAATTTAATTTGGCTGTGGACCACAAATGTTTATGTCACAATTCATTAGTTTTCAAGGAGCCACTGCCTGGCTTTTATTGCAATAACGTTACATGTATACCCCTCTGGAATTAATTACAATATTATGTTTTCCTGTACCCTATTACATTAACATTCTGCCATTAAACTTAAACCTGAGTTTACAAAATAACAATACTATGCCTTTCATTCTTGTTATTGTCTATTTGCACAAGTATCTTAGCAATTATACTTTAATGTGCTTTGTTATCAGTTGTATTAACTAATTAGTATTCTTATTGAAATGCACTCTGAAATATATTTGTAAGATAGGTATCACTCTGTATTTTCAAGACAGCTGTAAAACAGTCAATTAAGCTCTAGGACTCTCATATGCTGCCAAATTGCAGTTCTTAGAGAAAATAAAATAATTGGCTCAGAGCCCAGAATTTGCTACTTGTATTAAATGAAGAAATGGGAAATAATTCTTTCTACTTTTGCATGCAGCAGATCCTGAAAACAGACAGCTTTTTTTACAGCTTTTTTTAAAAAACAAAGCTCTATATTGTGCTCAAAACTTAGCACCCAATATCAAGTTATATGATACATAATTCAAGTGAAATAGCTTCTATATTTCTTTTGCACAGAGCATGAAATTAAATATGAAACTTATCTGAAACTGCTGATACTAAGTGTGTGAAGTTTCCCATAACTTTTTCCTACATTAATATTTTAAATTTTATGGGGACGCGGTGGCGCTGCGGGTTAAACCGCTGAGCTGCCGATCGGAAGGTCGGCGGTTCGAAACCGCGCGGCGGGGTGAGCTCCCGTTGTTAATCCCAGCTCCTGCTCACCTAGCAGTTCGAAAACATGCAAATGTGAGTAGATCAATAGGTACCCCTTCGGCGGGAAGGTAACGGCGTTCCGAGTCGTCATGCTGGCCACATGACCCGGAAGTGTCTATGACAATGCCGGCTCCAAGGCTTAGAAACGGAGATGAGCACCGCCCCCTAGAGTCGGATTCGACTGGACTTTACGTCAAGGGAAACCTTTACCTTTACCTAATATTTTAAAGTATTTTTACATTAAAAAAGTGCAATTTATTATTTACTTATTACAACAGCAGACCAAGGTGATCTCTTGTGGTTTTACAGTGGAGAACTCTTCCTGGCAAAGTTGCTGCTGATTCAGTTCTTCATTTTATATCATTTGTCCAGACGACACAGTATTATAGAGGAGTCATAGTAACAAGGCATTACTAAGGGACTGCTTATCCCATTATGAACAAGACCAGTTATTATGATCTGCAATAGATACCATTTTAAAGATGCCCCCACTGTAGACTCTCATCTTTCTGGCATGGGAGATGGCCTTCTCCTGCTTGGCTCCCTAGCAATGAAACACTCTCTTTCTTGTGAGTTATGTTTGGCCCCTTGTCTCAGAGCATTAAGAATGTACATCTTTTTTTCCCATGCTTTCATTGTTTATTGACTTAATATTAATTTTAGTTTAATATTTTTAACTTTTTATATTCTGATTTTGTTTCTAAAATGTTAGCTGTCCTGAATACAGAGCAGATTTGGAAGACAGGGTATAAATGAAATGAAAAAAGAAAATGAAATTGAATTGAATTGAATTGAATTGAATGCAATTTGACATCATTTGCTTATTTCCAGAAATAACAAAGCCACTATCTGAATCAGTTGCTTGTTAGTGTTTACAAATAAGAACTGGATCCGGTTTGGGGAGAAAAATTATATATAGTATGGGCAAATGATACATAGCATGGTCAATTTTCACTCTTTTTACAATAAAAATGAAGTATGAATTACTGCTATATTTTAAACAGTAATGTTTAGAGTATTTGTCATTATAACATAATGATTAAGAAAGCTAAGAATTATATTGATTGATTATGTGCCATCAAGTTGTTTTCAACTCCTAGTTACCACATAGATAGATTTTCTCCATGATGATCTATTCCTCAGCTGATCTTCCAGGTCTTCCAAAGATGTATTCATCGCCATTGTAACTGAGTCCATCCACCTTGCTACTGGTCGTTCTCTTCTTTCCTTCCACCTGTCCCAGCATTGGAGCCTTTTCCAGAGAGCTAGATCTTTTCATAATGTGTAAGAATTGTGGTTTCTCTTTTTTCCTTTCAATTGTATCCAGTTTTTTTGGCAAGGTTTTTCAGAAGTGGTTTGCCATTGCTTCTTTCTTAGGGCTGAGAGAGAGTAACTGGCCCAAGGTCATCCAGCTGGCTTTGTGCCTTAGGTGGGACTAGAACTCACGGTCTCCCAGTTTCTAGCCTGGTGACTTAACCACTACACCAAACTGGCTCATTATGTTTTGTTGTTTTTTCATTCAGTGCACTTCTGATTCTTCGTGACTTCGTGCCATATTTAAAATTTCGTATCTGCCATTCATTCACTAGGTTGCTTTTGAAGTGCATTTACTAAATTTTAGATTCAGGTTTTCCATCTGCAAAACAAAAATATTTATATATTGTTCTTCCTCACAGCATTTCTATACATCAGCCTTTTAAAATATTTTTTAAAAATAATTTTATTTTCTCAAAAGTACAGAAAAGATAGAAGTTGAAAAAAAACTTGTGAATAAAATACAAACAAAACTATAAATAAAAATCTAAATAGAACACGCTCTATTGTAAAGACAAAAAGAAATTAAAAAACCCAATGAAATTGTTCTCAGTTATCATGACTCAGCCTTCTTCAACCTGGTGCTCTGCAGATATGGCTGAGTTGCTGGCCCAGCTTATTTGAAGAGTGCCAGTTAGGATCTGCTGATGTTTTACCCCCCAGAATGAGTTTATATTATCATCAATGCCTGTCCTGAAAGATGTTTTAAATGATTTTTAAAAATACAATAGAGGTTAAGATCCTCAACTCAGCTGGGAGTGTATCCCAGAGAAGTAGAGCAGCCATACAAAAGGCTCAATCTAAGCCATTGCAAGATAAGCTCATAGCAAAGCTGGATAAACTCTTCAGATGATCTTGACTAGCAATTAGAGACAGAGGAATCATTTAGAAGATGATATTCCCACAGGAAATCTGGATTCTAGCTATATAGAGCTTTAGGGATGTTCATGAGCATTTTGTATTTCATCTGGAAATTGGTAGTCAATGCACTGCTTTGGGCACAGGTGTAACATGGTCCCCAAGTTCTTCTAGAGACTAGCCTGGCTTAAAAGCAGTTTGAAGATAACTGGCTACCATCACAGCTCAGAAAACAAGGAGCAACTGCCTTGTCCTGAGACACTTGCAGGTCCTGCAACAACATAAAACCTCTCACCTGTATTCCAAGATAAAGGGAAGTGTAACAGAGCTGCTGTATCTCAAAAAACACAGAACAAAACACAACAGTTCTGCAGCAGTTTCAAAGTCATCACAGGTGAACTCAAAATAAATTGGCTCAGCTGCCAAAGAGAGACAACACTATAGGATTATAGAGGTGCAAAACTGATCCTAGAGTGCCACAATGTTATAAATAAGGGGTCCTCAGTTTCATATCCCTACTTCTTCATGATGTTGTTTCTGCCATATCTGGTTTTCAACCTCCTTAACAGTCATCTTGCTAGAGTGTTCTATCATTACTACTAACTCCTTAAAAACTTTTGTTTTGTCTATTATACTTCCTGATTCCTGTTTATACCTCCTTGTTGTGTATGGAGGACCATTTCTGGCTACATAATTTATTTTAAATTTAGTTTAAAATGGAATGGCTCTCCTTCAAAACAAACGTTTTTTAAGAACTTCACAATCCATTTAAAACCACAGTTTAAAATTAAACTAGAAGAAGTACTCGAAAACAGTTTGGTATTAGTACACTGTGCAGGTAACCATGCTTTTGGCAGCATTTTATCTGCAGTTTCACACTTTTTGGTTGTTACACAGAGACCAAACACCAGTACATGTTGGTTTTGCATATCTGCAGTTTGGTCCCAGTTTTTTGGTATTTTATGCATGCCCAGAAAGGCAGAAAAGCATTTTTTTAAAAGTTCACATGACATGTAGTTTCAGTAAATCAGGAAACTACTGATTTACTGATAAACTAAAGTAGTTTCATTATCCCTGGTCATGGGTGGACTACCCCTGTATTGCTATCCATGATGAAAGTCCCATATTGAATTCCTGGCAACTTGTGAAAAATAGGAACCTATTGTATGCATTTATACTTCTTTATTGGTTTATTGTGTCACAGAGGTGCAGAGTTCATCCTGTTACTCAGAATAAGTTGTAAATGCTCTCATACTATTAATAACTGGCATTCATTGCATTACATGATCACACTGGCTGAGGATTATGGGGGCTGTTATCTGCTATAGCAGTGCATCCTGTGATAGATATTGTTATAGCAGGAGAGATTTTATGGATGTTGGAACAAGATTTCCGGCAATTTTATAGGGCTATTTAGGAAGGGTAATTTTGGAGATGCCCTTGACTTCTCTACTTTTGTGCTCTATAATCAGTGACAACATTTTAGAAATTTTGGTAGTACATTATCTCCCAACAGTGAAACTTCCACTGATTCAGTAATACAGATAGGTTTTGCTGGAACTATTATAGATAACATATCCCCATTCCCCACAACTGGGGCAGTTATGCAGCTGTAAGTTTCTCCATTTCTCTGACATGTGGATTTAAGATTAATTAATTAATTAGCAGCATTTATGTACTGTCCCCACTGATACAGACTTTGGGTGATGTTTAAAAACTAAACGAAGAGGCAGGAATGAGGAATTGATATTAATAAGCTTGCTCCTACAGAGTTAATCTGATGGAACATGAAGGTGACCTTGGAAGATGGGGAGAGATGCTGCCTAGGGAACAATCTGATAAAAGAGAAAAGGAGTCTGCAACAGGTTAACAGTGGAGAAAGAAACTTAGGAAGGACCTGCCGTAACTACTCAGGCAGTAAATAGGGCATTTGTGCTTTTAGACTTGCTAGATTCTGTTAATGTAGCCTTACAATAAAGTAGAATTAGCTCATCTCATCATGTTTCCTGTCTAGTTTACCTGGGAGAGCTGACAGTTAATTATCCCCTGCTAGTCCTTAGTATAGTAATTAAGCTCCCAATTTGTTATTTGGGCTCATGGTTTGGTAGCATCCAAGTGAAAGTCACTTCCTTTGATCTTCAGAAATGATTGCCTATGAATCTCACATAGGAACACTTTTGTTTGGGCAGAAAGATTTAAGTGGATGAGCTGAATTTGATTTGAATTCTTGTTAGAGTAAAGAGATTAACTTCCTGTTGTCTTTGGAGAGTGGCTGATAAGAGATATCTGTATATGTTTGAAAATGTTTCTATTTTTAAAATGTTAGAAAAATAGTTTTGGAAAATTTTTCATTTTGTGTATTTTTTTCCCTCTAGGATGAATAAAAGATACTTACAGAAAGCAACTAAAGGAAAACTGCTAATAATAATATTCGTTGTAACACTGTGGGGGAAAATAGCATCTGGGGCGAACCACCACAAAGGTAAGAAGCTGCATTCTATGATGTCAACATGGTAGGACAAAGTGATCTAAAGCAGCGTTTCTCAACCTCAGCAACTTAGGATGTGTGGACTTCAACTCCCAGAATTCCCCAGCCAGCATGCTGATCTAAAGGAAGGAAGGAGGATGGATTGATGGATAGACAGATGGATAATTGGGCACTCTTTTCAATTTTTTTCCCTTAGTTATTTGCTTGTGGCTTGGCCAGGATAGAAATCACACTTGAAAATGTTTTTTGTACAAGTTCGTTACTTCAGTTTTCTGTAAATTATCCATGAAGACATCTTTATATTCAAGTTCCATGTATTTCTCTTTATATCTGTTTTTGTCCTTTTCATTTGAGATTGATAAACTTTACAAATTAAATCGACTTATGTAAAAAAGTTTTTATTCGTAAAAAAAAACCCTTTTTCATAGAGCACCTGGAAAAGTTATGAATGGGTCCTAAAAAAAAATCTTCGGTAACACATTCTGCTCTGAAGTGTTCCAATGATTCTGCAGGAGCACTGTGTGGGAAATAAATCTGCTCTCCTGGTAACCTATGAGAGAATTCTGTTTAAACAGAAGAGTCCCCTTTTTGGGAGAGATGGGCGGTGATAGAAATTTGAAATATAAATAAATAAATGTCCATAGAACATGGACTTTTGGCTTCTTCCTAATCTATTCATTTCATTATTAGGTTCTCTGTTCAGGGAACAGTATCATTTGATTTATAAATGAGTAGAATGAAGCTCTAAGCACAAATACCTAAGGATGCTAATAATAGTTTTAACAGTATACTTCTGAAATTTTATGTATCACAGTATGTCCCTATGTTTGCAGATTTGAGCTGTCTTTCTGATTACATATTTCACAGTGGTTTTCTTATTTATTGCAAATAAATGGGAGGGAGGATTTGGTAGGAGTAAAGACATTACCGGATAAGACACAGAAAATTCATGATCAGATCCTTGTTTTTTTCCCCCCTTCTCTCACTTAAAATAATTCCTACAATGTAGGGAAGAAGGAAATTTTCTTTTGACTTTATTTCTAGGAAATAGTTTATTAGAGTCAATTGTTTGCCCATTCTATTATCAGTTATTTGAGATGCTGTTTGACCTATTGCAAAATACCTATATATCTTTATTTATTTTAGATTATTTATATGGCTGCCCAACTTGCAATAGTGATGCTGGGCAGTTTACATATGGCTAAAAGCATAAAAACAAAGAAACCAAAAACAAAATTTACAAACACCCAAAACATATCACTTCTGGATGGGTTCACCCAATGATTTGGCCAATGTCTGGGGGCAAAACCAGGTTTTCAGCGCCTTATGGAATGCCAACAGGGTGGGACCATCTGAATCTCAGGGGGTAAGTTGTTTGACCAACTGGAAAAAAATGATTCCAATTCTACTTTTAAGAAAGAGAGAAAATGCTAGAAGTATAGTAGAATATGTTTTGTATTTGCTCTAGTAAGGCTCTATAACAAAATTAATACAACTTTTAAATTTAAAGTTTATAATACAATGTTTTATAATGTTACTAGTAATGCACCAAATAAGTATCTATTCACAGATTTTAGACTTTAAGAAAAATGCCTTTTTGAAGTATGAAAAATACTTTTTATATAAGTGAATTTCTTTCTAATATACAGTATACTTGTAGCTTCAGTATAGCCTTCCCATACTTGGTGCCTTTCAGATGTGTTAGGATTACAACTGTGGGCACATAGACATGTCACTGTAGACACAACAGAGTCATTACCTTAGAAATTTATGAGGTAGTGCTTTTCTTACTATATGGGTCTGTTTACTAGAAAAACATTTACTTATTTCAACATCTCAGAATAGTAGCTGTTGGCTACTATTATAGGGACAGTAAAAAGTTAAGAACCAAAATGTTTATGGTCTTTAACAGAAAGACTTATAAATTTGGTAGTGACAAAAGATTAGACTGGCCTTTTGCCAGCTTCTTCCAAAGTAAAAGTATACTGGGAAGGAGAAATGGATTTCACTGTGTATGTTTCCTATAACATTTGTTTGCACACTTTTGTACTTTGGATCTGATTTGTTGGCCACTATTGCATTTAAAATTATAAAGGAAATTGTTTGAGAAACTAGGTTTGTGACTGTGGATATATCCATATATACTGTTTAAACTGTTTCTGTCCTTTGCTTATAGCTTATAGCTTAAGTTTAAACTGGTTTAAGAAAAAAACGTGCTTGGACTGATACATTTTGGCAACAGCTTACAAATTATTCTGTCTGGATTGCAGGCTACTATGTCCCCCCCATTAAACAGCTCTCCTGCTGTGGTGACCTCAACAAAAGCATTTTTTAAAATTACTGTTTTCTTTCCTTTGTCTAATTTTACCTAGTTAGCTGAGGATTTTTTTTAAGTTGCACGAATCCACTATTTCATTGCTTTTCATTGTTTCCTCAAATGTAAGGAGAAAAAAAATGAAATGGTGGGACTCTGCACTTTTTTTAATTCCAAAAAGATGTCAGCTAGCTAGATGAAGGAAATACCAAAATCTCTGCTGGATTTTGAACCAGCAACCTCTTAAATTCTAAGCAAAGCTTTTAGCCACTGTGCTATTTTAGTGCTGAGAATAAAGAGGATGTTTTAGAAGTTCTTAGTTCTTGTGTCAGTTGAGGGCTATTCTTTCCTTCATAAAGTAGCTAATTAACTATTGGGAATTAGCTGTAAGGAAGAAAAGTGCTCCAGACAAGAGCATTCAAGGCAGCCTAAGAGGAAAAGGCTTCTTTCAAACCACAGTGAGAAAATGTTCCCAGAGACTGAGTTTGCAATGGGGGAGAGGTGAGTAAAGATACATCATCCATTTCTGACCTCAGAATACAGTTCTGTTGTGTTCTGATAAATAGTCAATGCAGATAACATCTAAGTATCAGTAACTCATCTGTGCTGGTATGTTGTCTCCCTGTCCCAACACAGAGCAGCATGGCTAAAAGCCAGCAAGGCTGATGAAAATCCATGACGACCACAGGCCATCATAGGCATGCAAAGAACTTATTTTATCTTATGTATTGTTTTATTGTATTGTAATTTATATGTTTTTAATTTTGATTTTATTGTAGACTGCCCAGAGTCCCCTTTTTGGGAGAGATGGACAGTGATAGAAATTTGAAAAATAAAATAAATAAATAACTGCATTAACGTGATAGATATATTAACATAAATAAATTACTTGTTCAATCCCATATTTTCACTTGACATTAGTCCTATCTAGACATCACAAAGAGGATGAAGGTATCTCATCAGAAAGGACCTCACATGTGTAGTCAGAAAGTTACACACATGTTCAAATCTTGCATTATTAAGGAATCAACTTGCTTGGAAGTTAATATGTAGAACTTCTTAATTCAGCTTCTTTATTGTATGTATGGACACTTGTTCTGAGAATACATCACAGTCATGATTTTGTGGGTATGGGTCTATCCCCATTGCCTGTATGGTGAGTTCAGTAGTTTCGTTTTATAAAGCTGAACAGAGCTATAGGCTAGTACTCCGTGTTGTGTAGAATTGTAAGTTTAAGTATGTCAACATGTTTATCTATTTCATAGCAATAGCCAAGAGCAATTTCAGTCATGTAGGGCCGTTTCTCACATTTATTTTTTGTCATGCGGTAAAGAAAAGAACCAGAGTATAATCCTGTTGTGATAGAACAATAGACCAATTTCAGCATATAAAAATACAGTTTGACCCATATCCCATTTTCTGAACAAACACTCTTGGATCTTACCATTTAGTAGATAATACTTGTCAAATCTACAACTGTGCTGATGAGTTTCTACAATTGCTGAGAAGTATGGAGGAAATACATTTCTTCTTACAGCTTTAACTATATAGTTAATTTATATTTAGAATATATTTCCAGGTCTTACTTGCAAATAAAATAAGAGAAGGAGTTGTTTTTCTGGTTTGTGGCCATTATTGAGTTGGTAATGAGATTGTATAGGACTGCTGAGCTGCATTGCAGGATATACCTAGCATTAAAATATTTTTTGTCTACAACTTGATTTAAAGAAAATGCTTTCTTCTTACTTTATAACCTTTTCTAATTTTCTTTTAAAAAGTTTTTTTTTAAAGATTCACACTTCACTAGTGTTGGTTTATTATTTAATTAAGGTATGGTTCTGCCTGAACCAACTCAATAAGGTAGTCTGTATATAATTACATGCACTTGGGTGCAGAAACAAGACTCAGGCTTGTCTTCTTTTCCCTACATACAGTTGAAAAAAATGCCTTGATATCTTATGTCTTAAATACTGGGTACTTTTTTTCCCCCTGAGGCCAAGGAAAACATCTCCCCCATTTTTAAAAATGTAAGGAGAGGCATTCAAAAATTGATCAGAATATGTGGAAGAATGATCTTACCACTTTTCTTCCCTATGGTATTCAGAGTTTTGGTGCTGCCTGGAAGGAGGGTTAAAACAGCCCCACACTCTCTTTACTTGGAAAGTTTGTCCCAAAAAACTAAAGTTACCAGATGTCCGGCAAAAGGAGGACATGTCCTCTGTCTGGCAGGTATAGCCTTAAGTAGGGCTGCAACGGGGTGGGGGGGAAGCAGGGCATGTCCCCTGGCACCGCTCTGGGGGGCACCCAAATGAGCGCTGGGGGCGCCAAAATGGGTGCAGAATCCATGTTTGCCCTGGGTGACACAGACCCTAGTTGCGGGCCTGGCCTTAAAATCAAATATTTTCTGGCTTTTTGAGTATCTAACTGAGCAGCTTTTCTAGGTGCTTCCCAATAAGTACTAACTTCAAGTTAACATGCTCTGCCTAAAATTGACAAGATCTTAATCAGTTACACAGTGAAGGCTTTTGCCTCATATGGGGCTGGTGGCTAGCAGCCGCAAGCGCGCTAGGCAAACAGCCGGCACTAGCATTCTCCTCTCCTTGTGTGTTCCCCATTGTGTGCCTGTGATTATTCACTTGTAATCCCTTCCTCTCCAAGGAATGTAAATACAAATATGAAATAGTTAATGTGTCCTCCTCCCCCACCCTCTGGCCATTTGTCCACCTTTCCAATAGCCTGTGTCCTCCTTTCCCTGTTCAAATATTTAGGAACCCTCCATAAAACGAACCAGAAATCAAGCATGTGTGTGGGTTGGCCAAACAAGAGGCAAGCCAGGAAGACAGAGGAATAGGGAATAAACCTCCAAAATGAAGGCAAGCAGCTTAGTAGTTGTCCCCAGATGGATGATGGAAGAAAAGGCAAGCCTTGGGGCTGCAAGACTCACTGAGAGACAAAGCCAAGCGATGGGGGGAAAGAGTTTGGCCAGCAGCTGCAAAGACGCAACCAAAGCAAGCCCACTGGGTGCAGCAGCCCAGGCACAGAGCTTCAGAAACTGGCTCCAGGAAGAGAGGACTGCGAGTGCTGGGGGAGAGGGAAGCCCCATTCACAAGTCTATGGAGAAGAGGTGAAAAGGGTTTTCTAATGCAAATGGACAGAGTTTGGCTGCAAGAGCTGAAGACCTGGGAGGAAAAAAGGAAAGAACTAGGAAATAGGTAAGACAGGAAAACACAGGGCTACAGATGAGCAGCGCTTTTTGAATGCTGTTTCCTGTTCCAAACTGAGTTCTTCAACAGCTCATGAAGCTTGACCCTCCAAATTTCTGAGATGTTTAGATCAGGGTTCCTCAACCTTGGCAACCCTAAGCTGTGCGGACTTCAACTCCCAGAATTCCCCAGGCTGGGGAATTCTGGAAGTTGAAGTCCGCACAGCTTAGAGTTGCCAAGGTTGAGGAACCCTGGTTTAGGTAATTATGAACACAGCTGCACACCCAAAATATAGTGTTCATACATGCTCACATACTCTATTCCTGTGTGGCATGATGTTTGTACCATTCTAGAAGAATTCTTGTGCTGGTTAAATCTGACTGCTTTTTGAGACAAAGTAAGTTTAAATGTTATAAAGTCTTCCATTTCCTGAGGACACAGAATGTGCTTATTTTTTAATTTTTCCAAGAAAGATGATTTTTTGTGTCTGTACATGTAAATAGGCATGCATAGTGAAGCTCATTTTACTGGACCACAGTAAACTTCACCACAAGGTATCTACTGTGATTTACCTGATTTGCAGAATGATGTCATCATACAAATGACAGAAACACAAGTGACATCACACCAGTGATATCCCCACGATGCCCTACTCTCCAGTTGAACAACAGACATATATTTCTGAATAACAGAAAGTCTGTCCCCCATTAGTCTGTTAAAATGAATATTTGTGTGTGCGTGTGTGTGAACTTGCACACACATGGATATTGTCATGTTCATCATTTCAATGTGTCTGTACATCATGACGGTTCGCATGCCAGAGCGCTGACGCGCTTTTCTAGCTGGGAGGGAGCTGCTGATAAACCTTGCACCGAGTGCTATCTCTCTTTGTGCTAAGCAGGAATGTGTTTGGGTTATCTTTTTGTGTCAAGGTCTTTTTACTCGTTGATCAGCAGAACTCATTAGGAGCACCTGGGAATGTGAATTTGAGATGAGGAGGTGATCTCTATGATATACTGAGCTTAAGCTCTTTAGGAAACAAGGTGATATTAGTGCAGCTGCTGCAGGAGTTGTGTTACAGGACCCTGCCAATGCCAATGTTTTCACAGCTCCACTCTGGTTCATTTTCAAACAGTTCAAAGCTCGCTCCAGAAAAACCTTCAGCACTTCAGCGGAAGTGCTTCCCCATTCAAAATAGACTGAATTCCTATTCCAGAGCTTGGCTGCTTCCTTTACCTCTGTCTTATTTGAATTAAATCTTTCATGCTGCCAGATCCTGATTCAGAACATCAGCTACTTTGTGATAGTAGGTGAAAAAGAGAAATAGAGCAGTATGTACTTTGCCAATTAGGAGGTTACTACGCAAAAGTGTAATTCTAATTTTGGTGTAATATTAGCCTCCTGTGATTGCAATTCCATGAATCTCTCCTGTTTGCTTCCTGCCTGCTGCTGGTGGGCTGCTGTACATACGGGAAGAGTTGTAAGGAAGAGAAGAAGAACTATCAAAACAGCCTTTGTCAACCTCAGGTGCATTTTACATTGGAAAAAGAAGCCCTGGAAGATGGAAAAACTGGTTTTCTAGGGTGCCATAGTGACAAGTCACATCAAATCTCTTGATGGTCTCTCCCAGCACTTTCTTGTGGATGTTGGATAATATAAATGTCCAGATTGAAACCTGAATACATTGTATTATATTTAGTTTTTTCTTA
The DNA here is from genome assembly GCF_035149785.1 of Candoia aspera. Taxonomy (NCBI): domain Eukaryota; kingdom Metazoa; phylum Chordata; class Lepidosauria; order Squamata; family Candoiidae; genus Candoia; species Candoia aspera. The sequence goes on from NC_086159.1 coordinate 48,619,211, forward strand.
GAGAGAAAGAAATCTCCCTATATTTTTATCAGAATATTTCTTGTTCTTGTCTGATTTCAAAAGAAAAGTTAGTGTCATTTTTCCATGTCATTTAATCAGCTGATGATGTAGGAAGAGCAGTAGCTTGGAAACTACAATTACATAGGGGAAAAAACATCAGTGAACAAGCTAGCAGATAATCTTCTGCCAGAAATGGAATCAAGGCTGGCTCAGTCTACTTTATTGTTTTACAGTCTCATTGTTTAACCTTTTGCTTGTGTCAGGTTCTCAGTTTAATCCTGAGATAAATTCTTTTCAAGTCCATATCTTCGTAGTTGGAGGGAGGAATCTTACCTGAATTTAAAAAAAAATCAATTTGTAAGTTGCTTTAATTATAGCTGTTGTTTCCAAGATTTGAAATGAAATGTAATAGAACTTTGAGTCAGGAATTCAATTTTCAATCAGCTTGCTTGCTGTGATTTATATCCTCTCCAGCAGTCCTGCCGGTGGGGTAGGAGGATTGCAAAGGGAAATGAAGTTTGAAGAGCCTGGATAGAAGAAGCATTTACTTCTGTTGCTTGACTCTCCAGTCAAAGCTTTAAAAGTCTGAATTAAAGGAAGTTTAAAGCTTTGAACATCAGTACAGGATTTGTAGGAATGAAGCCTGTCTTTCCATTGCACTGACAATACCAGGAATAATTAAAATTTTAAACTCAGACAATTTTAAAATAACTTTTGCTTTTTCAGTTCTTACAGTGTGTTTTTCCATTAGTATCCTAAAAAATACCTTGTTTGCATATTAAATCACTCTTGGCTGCATAATACTCCTGGAGTATTAATATTTCTTCTTTGAGGGTGAAAGGAAGAAAAATTAGTAGATGAGACCTCAGTTAAAGATTCAGGGAGTGAAGAGTCTAAACAAAATCACTGGACAATTTTTTTTTCTGAATTTATATTTTAAAATCCTTGACTAAATTCAAGTACATGAAGTTGATTTATAGGTTATAGCTTTTTGATACATTTTGATTTATTTGTATCTTATGTATAAGTTTTGGAGAACTTGCTAATTTTTCGTCAGTGATTTTCCCATATTTAGTGATGGTCCTTTATAATGTGCATATATTTTTTGTGGCTTGATAGGTAGTCTGACTTGAATAATTTATTGTTTTATTGTAAACCGCCCAGAGTCCCTTTTGGGAGATGGGTGGTGATAAATTTGATTAATAAATAAATAAATAAATAATTGGCTCCTTACATCTTTCTAATTCTTGTTTTTTGTTTTTTACTTGAAGCACATTCTTATTCAGCTAGAATTCCATTCCATTCTCTGAACTTGACTGGATTCAAGAAATATATTTACAAGTGCATTTGGCCATAATGTGGTTTGCTTTATTTGGGGGTAACATTTTAGCTACCTAGCCATAGAATTTTATAAAATATGCTTTATGGCTGTCTAGATGATATAGCAAGAAGGTGTTGGTTACCACCTATAAAGCCCTTCATGGCATAGTGGAATGACCTATCTCCCATGGTTTCTGCCCATACAGTAAGTTTGTGAAGAATTGGTGAAATTTGGGTCTCCTCAATCAAATAATGCCATCTACCTGTTACAGCACCTGCCCTGCAGAATGATACTCTCCACAGATCTATGTTGCCCCCACCCTGATGATGTTTCTGAAGACCTTAAAAACCTGGCTGTTCTTCCCAGGCCTTGAAGTAGGGTGTTCGTGGAGCCCTGTAGGTGATGTTTTTGTTAGAGGGAATAGGTTTGTCTGGATACACTGGATTTTCTTGCTGGGTTTTTGTTTTGTTTTGTTTTCTTTCTTCTTATTTGATAAACGCCGTTGGTGGCTTCTAAACCTCATTCATTCATAAATGGAGAAAACCTCCACAGGACACTTCCAGTAAACTGTAGAATAGACGAGTTCTCGTCTAGATTTAAGCCACTGAGATCTAGTGTCAACAGCAAATTCAGAATCTTGAGCAACAAAGCATAATCATATTCCTGCAAAAGCAGGGCTTCCAGAAAGTCAAAGGGGACTGGAGCAAATATATTATGTTGGGCTATCTTACTATTTTCCTTTATTATTTAACTGTCTTCAGATAGGGCTTCTCCTATTAGAAGCTCCTGGCCTCCATCTGAACACAGCTGGCTCTGATAAGAACTGATTACAGAAGTTTTGCTTCCAGGCTAGCTGGCAGTCCTTTACTTCTTTATCCTTTAGCTTTAAATGCAACAGCATTGAAACTGTCATGGACATGAAAGCAGTATTGGGGATTGAGAAAGTTAGATTTCTGGAGATCTCTGACCTCTGTGTTTATTTGGGCTCACAATAGTGGCCATTTTATAAGAATACCCATACTATGCTTTCCTAATTCCAAGTGTGCCTATGGACCCGGATTCCAGTGCAATGTATAAATATGATGTGACTTATTCCATAATCCATGGTTAAAGAAACAGTGACTCAGTGAAATGTGGAAATCCAGCCAGCGTATCTTGGAAGAGACTGCAGGGTTTCAAATTAGCATTTATATTACTAGTCTTCTGCCTTTGGTCAAAGAACCTACATGACAGAATGCTCAGGGTAAAGCATTGTAACCTAACAGTACATACACTTCACCCTGTTCATATTTAAAAACTTGATCATTTTGTTCTGCATATTAAGGGTTTCCATTTCATTTCATACAAGTTGACTGAATCTAAACTCAGGGTTTTCAGACAGCTGTCGCCTCAGACATACACTGTATTGTACTGTGGACCTATCACTTAATGTTTCTATGGTGCCCTGCTGATTTAATTGTATATACTCTTTCAGATTCTGTTATCTTTATTTCATATACCTGGCAGCTGTTCTGGGGCAAATAATGCAATTAAGTGTCCAAAAGAGTCCCCTCTTCCAGATGCCTTCTTTTCCATAATAGTTATGATTAGAAAGATAGAACAGCTTTTTACTTCGTAAGGTTAAACCATTGGATATCTTGTTTCCCATTTCTATGAAATTTTAGCTACGTCTTATCAGAGTTCTCAGAGTAATTCATAATAAATCTTTTTTTCCATTGCTACTCCCCCTGCACCCACCCAATTTTCTAGTAAGTTGCAGAATATTAATTATGTGGAAAGAGATACTGAAGCCTGGCTTCACTGATCTAAGAGATTAGATCAGTGTTTCTCAACCTTGGCAACTTTAAGATATGTGGACATCAACTCCCAGAATTCCCTAGGCAGCTATGCTGTCTGGAGAATTCTGGGAGTTGAAGTCCACACATATGAAAGTTGCCAATGTTGAGAAACAGTAGGTTAACGTATACATATGAAACTGCTAAAAGACCTCTTGCATATGCATACTGCAATATATTAACTTTTGTAGAATCTGGTTTTCTATTCTGAACCAGTGGATAACTTCTAGGAAAATTTCCATTTACGGATATAAATGAACATATCAAACCATAGTAACATTATTTTCATGTTTTGGTGACATCGCTGAAGAGAACAGGTTGGTCTCATGAACCATATGGCAGAAAGTTGTGCATTATGAGGCCAGTGTGATAAATATTCTTTCTTTCAAGAAGGCACATATCAGAATGCAGTCTGATTTTCCATTATAAACTAGATTTGTTTCTCATACAGAGCTTTGTTGTTGTTGTTTATTCGTTTAGTCGCTTCCGACTCTTCGTGACTTCATGGACCAGTCCACGCCAGAGCTTCCTGTCGGTCGTCAACACCCCCAGCTCCCTCAGGGACAATTCCGTCACCTCTAGAATATCATCCATCCACCTTGCCCTTGGTCGGTCCCTCTTCCTTTTGCCTTCCACTCTCCCTAGCATCAGCATCTTCTCCAGGGTGTCCTGTCTTCTCATTATGTGGCCAAAGTATTTCAGTTTGGCCTTTAATATCATTCCCTCAAGTGAGCAGTCTGGCTTTATTTCCTGGAGGATGGACTGGTTTGATCTTCTTGCAGTCCAAGGCACTCTCAGAATTTTCCTCCAACACCACAGTTCAAAAGCATCTATCTTCCTTCGCTCAGCCTTCCTTATGGTCCAGCTCTCGCAGCCATATGTTACTACGGGGAACACCATTGCTTTAACTATGCGGACCTTTGTTGTCAGTGTGATGTCTCTGCTCTTAACTATTTTATCGAGATTTGTCATTGCTCTTCTTCCAAGGATTAAGCGTCTTCTGATTTCCTGGCTGCAGTCAGCATCTGCAGTAATCTTTGCACCTAGGAATACAAAGTCTTTCACTGCTTCTACATTTTCTCCCTCGATTTGCCAGTTATCAATCAAGCTGGTTGCCATAATCTTGGTTTTTTTGAGGTTTAGCTGCAAACCAGCTTTTGCACTTTCTTCTTTCACCTTCATCATAAGGCTCCTCAGTTCCTCTTCGCTTTCAGCCATCAAAGTGGTATCATCTGCATATCTGAGATTGTTAATGTTTCTTCCAGAAATTTTAACTCCAGCCTTGGATTCCTCAAGGCCAGCTTGTTGCATGATGTGTTCTGCGTACAAGTTGAATAGGTAGGGTGAGAGGATACAGCCCTGCCGTACTCCTTTCCCAATCTTAAACCAGTCTGTTGTTCCGTGGTCTGTTCTTACTGTTGCTACTTGGTCGTTATACAGATTCTTCAGGAGGCATACAAGATGACTTGGTATCCCCATACCACTAAGAACTTGCCACAATTCGTTATGGTCCACACAGTCAAAGGCTTTAGAATAATCAATAAAACAGAAATAGATGTTTTTCTGAAACTCCCTGGCTTTTTCCATTATCCAGCGGATATTGGCAATTTGGTCTCTAGTTCCTCTGCCTTTTCTAAACCCAGCTTGTACATCTGGCAATTCTCGCTCCATGAACTGCTGAAGTCTACCTTGCAGGATCTTGAGCATTACCTTACTGGCATGTGAAATGAGTGCCACTGTTCGATAGTTTGAACATTCTTTAGTGTTTCCCTTTTTTGGTATGGGGATATAAGTTGATTTTTTCCAGTCTGATGGCCATTCTTGTGTTTTCCAAATTTGCTGGCATATAGCATGCATTACCTTGACAGCATCATCTTGCAAGATTTTGAACAGTTCAGCTGGGATGCCGTCGTCTCCTGTTGCCTTGTTATTAGCAATGCTTCTTAAGGCCCATTCAACCTCACTCTTCAGGATGTCTGGCTCTAGCTCACTGACCACACCGTCAAAGCTATCCCCGATATTGTTATCCTTCCTATACAGGTCTTCTGTATATTCTTGCCACCTTTTCTTGATCTCTTCTTCTTCTGTTAGGTCCTTGCCATCTTTGTTTTTGATCATACCCATTTTTGCCTGGAATTTACCTCCGATGTTTCTAATTTTCTGGAAGAGGTCTCTTGTCCTTCCTATTCTATTGTCTTCTTCCACTTCCGCGCATTGCTTGTTTAAAAATAATTCCTTATCTCTTCTGGCTAACCTCTGGAATTTTGCATTTAATTGGGCATATCTCCCCCTATCACTGTTGCCTTTTGCTTTCCTTCTTTCTTGGGCTACTTCTAGTGTCTCAGCAGACAGCCATTTTGCCTTCTTGGTTTTCTCTTTCTTTGGGATGTATTTTGTTGCTGCCTCCTGAACAATGCTGCCAACTTCTGTCCAGAGTTCTTCCGGGACCCTATCTACTAAGTCCAGTCCCTTAAATCTATTCTTCACCTCCACTGCATATTCCTTAGGAATATTAGTGAGCTCATATCTAGCTGATCTGTGGGTCTTCCCTAATCTCTTTAGTCTGATCCTAAATTGTGCAAGAAGAAGTTCGTGATCTGAACTACAGTCGGCTCCAGGCCTTGTTTTTACCGACTGTACAGATGTCCGCCACCTTTGGCTGCAAAGGATGTAATCAATCTGATTTCGGTGTTGTCCATCTGGTGAAGTCCATGTATAAAGCCGTCTCTTAGGTTGTTGGAAGAGAGTGTTTGTTATGCAGAGTGAATTGTCTTGGCAAAATTCTATCAGCCTATGTCCTGCTTCATTTTGTTCTCCCAGGCCATACTTACCTGTAATTCGAGGTGTCATTTGACTGCCCACCTTAGCATTCCAGTCTCCTGTGATGAAAATAACATCTCTTTTAGGTGTGTTGTCCAGTAGGTGCTGCAGATCCTCATAGAACTGCTCTACTTCAGCTTCTTCAGCATTTGTGGTTGGGGCGTATATTTGGATCACTGTGATGTTAGATGGCTTGCCCTGAATTCGAATTGAGATCATTCTGTCGTTTTTTGGGTTGTATCCAAGCACTGCTTTAGCCACTTTACTATTAATTATGAAGGCTACTCCATTTCTTCTGTGGTCCTCTTGTCCGCAGTAGTAGATCTGGTGGTCATTTGATGTGAAGTGGCCCATTCCAGTCCATTTCAGTTCACTGACGCCCAGAATGTCTATCTTTAATCTTGACATCTCACCAATAACCACATCCAATTTGCCCTGGCTCATAGATCTTACATTCCAGGTTCCAATGGTGTGTTGATCCTTAGAACATCGGATTCGCCGTTCACCACCAGCACCATCGGCCGCTAGCCGTCCTTTCGGCTTTGAGCTAGCTGCGTCATCACGTCTGGGGCTAGTTGAGCTCATCCTCTGTTCCTCCCCAGTAGCATTTTGACCATCTTCCGACCTGGGGGTCTCACCTTCCAATGGTATACCGACATATCTCTGGTTGTACTGATCCATTTAGTTTTCACGGCAAGAATACTGGGGTGGGTTGCCATTACCTTCCCCAGGGATCGCATTTAGTCTGACCTCTCTGTCATGACCTTCCCGTCTTGGGTGGCCCTTCACGGTTTAGCTCATGGCATCATTGAGGTGCTCAAGCTCCAGCACCACGACAAGGTAACGATCCTTTGCTGAAGCATACAGAGCTAGGAACCTTTTAAAAGAGAGATCTTGAATTGGGGTAGGAATGGTACTGAGAGCTGGATTTTTGCCTTTTTTTTTTTTTTTTTTTAAGATACCTGTTTCCCTGGTCATGCCAAGTTAATTCATCAGATTTGTTTAGGTATATTATTGATTTATCAGGCCTGGGTTAGAGATTCATTGTTTATATGGGATCAATAATACAAAGGGAAGATTATACCAAAGGAGATTATATTTAAAAAGTGTATATTTCACAGGATTAGCAATATCTTGTTAGCACCACTTTTTCCCGAAGGTCTGAAAATAGTTATTCCTCTAACTATGCTCATGAAAAAACTTTGCCCTGGGCATTCTGAACAAAGGTGATGTTTAAAAAATTAATAATGTTCTTTCCATCAGCAAACTGAAGAATATCCTATGAACAATTTAGACAATATTTTGGAAACAGCTGAAAAGTCAATGAGTGATTAAAAATTAACACATTGTTTTAAAGATGTATATCCTGATAGTGGAATGTATACTTAAACACAGGACGTATGGTTGAAAAATTATACTTCACCTACAAAAGTACCATGAAAACATAGGCAGTACAATGTCCCCTACCTTGACTTGTTATCACTTCAAATTTTCACGGTATCTTTTTCTACTACACTTTTATTTGAACTGTACTACAGTACAGTGCAATTTTTTTGTTTTTGTAACTAAGAGAAACATTCTTCAGAGTCATAATCTATAATGGTGCAGTTTTGTTATGTTTATAAATACGTTAGGATAATTTGTTGTTCACATTTATGCAATAAGAAATGAAAAAGGTATATTAATGAATAATCTGAATCAGACAAATTATAAAATAGTGCAGTTTATCTCATAAAGCTAAGAATCTTAAATTTAGGCAAAAAAGGTCAGAACCATTAGTGAACTTTTCTTTTTAGAATTTTAACGTGGAGGTGGCTCAGAGATATATCTTCTTGCTAAATTCAGACTTTGGCTTGTGGCCAAAAGTCTGAAGTGATAAAGCAATTAATAAACAGAAAGTATTATTTCATACCTGAAAGTTAGATTTACCGCTTCTGCTGTGAAGCTGTGTTACTAATCATTGTGAGTTGATTTACATCATGTCTTCTTACTTAACTATATGCCAAGGGCTGATGTATATACGCTGAGGACAATTGCTTTAATTTTGGATCTTCACTTAGAGTGTGGCCAAGCTGGCTGAGTAAAAAGAGGAGACAAAAATTGAGAAATGGTTTGTGAAGGTAACAGCCAATAGGAGCTCTCATGGCAGTTAGAGAACAATAATTGCTTTTAGAAGAAAGAAGAACATGGAAAAAGAACAGAATGGGGATTAAAAAAAACGGTTCTGTAAGGAAAAATGTGAAGTTAATATGGCCATTTACTTCTATCTTTATTCTCAAACAACTGTAATCTTTTCAGTCTTGTGTACTATATTAAACACTTCTCTGAACCTGAAAGCCTTGAGGTTGTTTTGCAGCTTTTCTCCTTAGGGATCTCACTGGGGATCTGATATTCTGAACTTTGGGAAGACTATTTTTCTTTTCTTTGGCTCTGGCCTGAGCAGCTCATGTGATCTAGCCCTCCTGCCAGAGCTTACTAGGCTTTTTCACCTTTTCTCAGTTGATGAGTGTTCTGAAAGGGCACAGTGGAATGGAAAATTTGGAAAGAAGCCACATAGAATTAAGTATGTTCATTCTTTTACATGTCGGTATCTCCTCAGACCTTTATCCTGAATGCCATCTGGCTCACTCTTTACCATCTTTCCAGGGTTAGTAGTGATGTACTGTATGTAGCCTGTCTGGAAATGAACTTTCCTGCAGAACCCATTTTCTTGACCTCATAAGATTAAATAAACTTCACTGAACAAGTCAATGAATGTCACTTGTGGACACGTTATCCTGCAATCCACAGACAAAGGGAGATACTGCATTTTCTGCATGTTATTAGTTTACATAAGATTTTATAGTGACAAATTTTGAAGCTGAACTGAATTTAGTATAGAATACCCATTTTTCACAGAGGTGAGGTAATTAGGAGTCTGTGCAACCTTTTTCTTTGGCGGCTGCCTTAGGCTGATACAATAATAAAAAGCTGTGGTCTTAATGTTTTACTTTTGATGAAAGGCTTTATTGTTCTACAGCTGAGTAATGGACTTTTATTGTTTTATCAGCTGCTGTTTCTAGTGTAGATAATTTTTATTATGATTTTATTTTGTGTAACAATCTGAGCTCCACTAGGTAGAGGAGGCATATGCAAAATAAATAAATAAATGGACCTTGCATCTGAGTTGCAATCCTCCTTATATCAGTTTATCTGGCATATAAATTTTAACAATACAGGTGGTCCTTGCTTAATGACCACTCATTCAGTGACTGTTCAAACTTATGACAGCACAGTACTTATGACTGGTCCTCAAAGTTCTCAGCAACTGCCTTGCACTTATGATGTTGCAGCATCCCATGATCATGTGGTTTGCATTAGACATTGTTACAGATACGCCTTATAAAATAATAAGAAAGTGAACTTTTGTAGCAGCATTTTGGTGAATGAATTTGTATAAAATTAGCACCACAAATTAAAAGGAGCTGCTCTTTGACATGTTTGTTTTACTTCACATCTTCAAGACTTGTTTGAGGGAACAGAGTAATTTGGATTGTGCTTCTTGTAATTGGCTTCCAACTTCACTAAGGGGATCTGATTATTAGTTTGGGAAATATTTTATTTACCATTATTTTTGTTTGTGCTTTTATAGCACTGAATAAACTTTCCAACAATGCTAAGAATAACAAACATCCAACACATAATTTAAAATGGATTAATCAAACAGATACCAGCCACCCAACTCAGCAGCAAACTTTCTTACATTCATCAAAAAAAGTAAGTTAGCCTGAGATTCTGTGGGAGGATGTTCAAAACATGGAAACATATTTTTGATGTTGGTAGGTCTAAAAGAAGGGGCTAACCTGAAAAAGTTAGAATTTGTAAGTGTAAATAATGTACTTGAGTAGCCTGATCCCATGCCATATTTAAACAAGTTAAGTTAGAATTTCATCATAAAAAACTAGTAGTTTATTTTGGACATTATAAGTGCCAAAGACAGGCCAGGAAAATGTATGGTTTTATCATTTAATATTCTTTCAAAACAGCTTTTTGGAAGGGTTAAGTTATGATATTCTAACTAAAGATGATTTGAAAAAGTAATGTTTAACAAACATTTTTGGAAAAGAGAGATCTTCATTTGGAAAATACTTTTGGATTTCAAAATCTCAAATTATATAGAGACTGGTCAATGAACTCTAATTTTCAGTCTTCATAATGAAAAATCACTACAAACTTTACAGAAGAAAGGTTATGCCAATAATGTTTACTCACCAGTAGAGAAAGAGTGGATAAATGACAAGATTTGTGAACGAACAGGATAAAGTTAGATTATTGATAAGGCTTATAGACCCCATTCTACACTAATCTTCATTTAATAGATTCATCTGTATGGCAATCAGACAATTCCCTTTCAAGTTAAGCAATATGATGCAAAGTAAAGAAAGAAATAGCAAGCCAAAAAATCAAGTAATGAAATAAGTATAAATGAAATATAGCTGAATTTTTGTACAGTCTTTCTCGCATTGCCTTTTGTTCTTTAAACTTCTCACCTCTCTCTTCTGCGGATGTCATCAGCTTCATCCAAATACAATTTTCTTGGTCTTTTACTTCTTATCAACACATTTACTATTCTTTCATATTTAAAATTTAGTCTTCATTCCTCTTTATCAATGCGACCAAACTGCCTCAATGTACTTCTTTTGTACTTATCAATCAATCCAATCAAAGTTCATTTAATGTCTGTTCATTCTTGACCCTAGCCGTTCTTGCTTTACCACACACAATTCCCATTCAACTTTTATGTTTCTCTTGAGAAATCCAACTCATACTACCTATGACAAAATAGAGGCACCTTTGCTTCTTTTATTAAAAAATTATTTCTCACAATGCTCCATATATTTCTGTCCATTTTTTCATCCAGCCCTGAGTGCCTTAAAACTTCTCCATCCAATTTCCCATATCTAATAATGATTCTATGATGATATGCAATTCATCTCCTTTCTTCAGTTTCTCACTGTGAATTGTTCCATTTTCCCTGTCAACATATTTACCTTGGAGTTTGATTTTCAGAGCCATGCTCCTACTTGTGTCATACAATGTGCCTAACATTTACTGGAAATAATTTGGATTCTCCACTAATAACACAGATATGTTTCAGAACTGTATGTACTTACTCATCCACAACCAACATACCTCTAACATCTCCACAAGTACCCCTTATACATTTATTGATCGAAGATATGTCTACATTAATTCATAAATGCATTAAACAACCATTTAATTAAGGACATTACATATTCTTGTCATACTCTCTGTTCTATCCTCACACATGATTTACTTCCATCGTATACTATTCATTGTATTCAGCAATCAAACTCTAACTCCATATTCATGTAGAATTTTCCATAATTCAATCCTATTCACTTTACCATACACATTCTCTAGATCAAAAAATGTGCAATAAACTTTATTACTCCCTTTGATACATTTCAGTCTTGTGCAGTTGGTTATGATGAATCTAAATTTGTTGTGATGAATCCAAGCCAGTTTTCTGTTAATGCAGCTCTTGCCATTTAGCTGAGTTAACTTAACATTAAGTTTATTTCTGTATTTAGAAGACCCACTTGGGATATCTCCTATCTTCTCTGTGGACCATTAGGAAGTTTCTATCCTGATAATGCAATTACAAAGCAGTTTTCTTTGATTGTTTGCCAAGGGGCCAAAAGTCTTAGTGTACATATGGCAATAACTGGTGGTTTGGAGGCAGGTTGATGAATGAGATTTATTCCTGGCATAATGCAACAGGTTTGGCAAGTTGACCATTGTAAGCTATTTATTAACTTTTTTTAAGGGCCATAAAAGCATTTTGGGGTTCTATTTTTTTGGGGGGGGGAATGTGAACTCTCTTTACATCCTTCATGCACCTGAATAAAGTAGGTTAATTGCATTGCGGAGGCAGCCAGGTCCACGAGTCTTCTTGTAGTGGATACTCCATACAAGGCAATATATGAGAACTTGCTCTATAAACCATGTTAAGGATTATCCTATTTCAAATGGTCTTTGGAAGCTGCTTGCTGAGGTGTGGATTTCCCCACTCCCATGGAAAACCTGCTGAATAAGCTGCATCAAGGAAACAAACGTTTTTTCAACTTTTGCTCTTTTTCCTCTTCCTCTGGACATGGGAGGATGAACAAAATATATATGCCATGCATGCTTCATATTATTTCTAGATAAAGTTCATATAGAAAACATGAGAGAAGAAGCATATCAACCCACAGAAGAATTTTGGTTTAATTTCTGAGAAAACAGAAGATGGGAACAGATTATTTGTTATGTCTTCATAATGGGGAGTGGTGGTGGGCATGTTCATAGAGTATTATATTGTGCATAGCCAGTGTTTGGCTTGTTGTTAGTTTCAGCTACAGCCCATCACTGGCATGTAATAATTCCTTGGCTCTCACAGAAATGTGGTCAACTACAGAATAGAAAGAAGGGTTGCACATTAACCTCCAATTGTCATGTTCGCCATTCCAATGTTGCCGGTACATCGTAACGTTTCGCATGTCATTTGGCTGATGTGTGTTTTGTCTGGGAGGGGAGGAGGATTCCATCTCGTGGGATTGTTATATGTTGGCAGCTGGATTGGAATGTGTTTGGGTTATCTCGTGTGTTCAAGGTTCCTTTCCCAGGACATCAGCAGAAACGGTTACCAGCACCTGGGGGGGGGGGGAGTTTGCAACGGCAGGGCGAGGGGAGGGATTACGTTTGAGCCGAGGGTTTTTAGTTTGTATTTGGCACACTTTTGCTCATTCTCAGCTTTCTCTGTATTTGCATACTATTCTTTAATAAATCAGATATCATTAAGTTCCTGCTTGTGAGTCTGAGTCTATTAGAGTAGGCAATCATTACATAAAGCTGAGAATCCAAAAATTTTTTTCTGTTAGTCCCTTTCCAGATTTATTTTGTGAGGGAGAAGTGCTAGCAAACCAAATCCCCAAACCACGGAAAGCGAGGAATCGAGCGAGGGGGAACCCAACTCCACAGTGATAAGAACGGAGAGAGTCCCTCCTTGAGAGTGCTCAGAAGTTCGAGAGGGGTCGAGCTCCAGCCTAGGAGAAAAGGAGGTTGGAGGTAAAAGAGCCCCTGAACCTACCGGTGAGTCACCAGGCGAGCTGATCACCTGGGATGAAACACAGGGATCCCTACCAGGAACGTCCAAAACGTCTTGGAAGCAGCGATACCCGATGTCCCCAACCATGGTGAGGCAGGAGGGAAAGGAGGATTCCCAAACCCCGGATCATATAAAACTGGTGGAGGCCAAATTGGAATCACTAGAATTTATGTTCTGGAAAATGTCCATGGACTGGGGTCCCTGGGAGAGGAGGAGAGAGGAGTCCAGCAATAGGTACTCGACTCCTTTGTTGCCCCCACCTTCCCCAGAGGACAGGAGTAGGACCCGGCACAGAGAGGAAGAGCGCCGAGAGTGAGAATTTCAAGGTCCCCTCCTCGAGAGCGGAGCTCCTTGGGAGCTAAGAGGAAGCCCAACCGCCCAGCTGTGGCGAAGGGACCGCCCGGAGTGGGGGCTAAGGACTTTACCGTTAAATTTGATGGAGATCCAACTAAGCTATCATTCTTCCTTACAATGCAAGGAGTTATATGGACGAATGGAAACAGTGTTTCCACTCAGAAAGAGCCAAGATTAATGCCATTGCCACTAAGCTCAAGGGGCGGGCTGCCGATTGGTATGTGCAGTTATGTCAATCGGATGCCCCTGAGCTGGAGGAGTTCGAAGAATTCCTGTGGGCATTGAAACTACACTTTGAAGACCCGTTAGCTAAAGAAAGAGCAAAACGGGCATTGAGGGAGCTGTGCCAGGGGCCATGATCGGTGGCAGACTACGCTCTAGAATTTAAGGCTCTGGCTGGGAAGGTTGAGGATTGGTCCCAATCTACATTAATAGAACTTTTTAAGGATGGTCTGAATATGGAGGTCCTGAGGTGGTCGCTTGGCAGGGACAACCCAGATACCCTGTATGAATGGATACAGCTGGCAGGGAAGGCTGAGCATGCCCATGAGACCTTCACTCACCAGAAGGGGATGAGATATGCTGGGCTCAGCAAGGGTTCCCGCATGGCTGCACCCACTGGAAAGTCCGGTCAACGCGCCTGGGAAGAAGAGAGAGAGCGCCGCTATGCGAAAGGACAATGCCTCTGATGTGGGAAGGAAGGTCACCGAGCGGCGGCGTGCCCGAAGGGAAAGACCGATGATCGTCCGGGAAAGTCGTCGGGGAAATCTCCCTCTTTACCCAGGAAAATGAAGGCAGCCATGGCTGAAACTGAAATGGAGGAGATTCCTTACTTCGGGGACGAGGGGGAGCCCGATCTACTCCAGCCGGCGGGAAACACCAGCCACCTGCTTTAAAGAGTGCCTCTGGGCAGGTGGTGGAGGAGGGGCATGACCATATTTCGGTGAGTGGCAACTATCCCACACTGACAGTGAAAGTGAAGCTAGGCTCCCGCACAAGAACCGTTGAAGTTCGGGCATTGATCGATTCAGGGTGTTCGCGTTGCTTGATGCAGCCTGATGTGGTGGCTGCTTTGGAGTTACCCAGCTTCCCACTAAAATGTCCCATGATTTTTACCCAACTGGATGGTTCTACGGCAGGGGGGGGGGGAAGCCAGTCACCCGTTCCACGGGCATGGTGGCATTGCAAATGGGCAGCCACTGTGAGGGGCTGCCATTTGTAGTAGCGCCTGTGGGGGGTCCCTTAGTCATTCTGGGGATTCCCTGGTTGGTCCAACAAAACCCATATATAGATTGGGTGCACAGGACTTTGACTTTTGGGGATGGTTTCTATCAAGCCACTGGGGAGGACGACGCTCCGCAGGCTGCAGTGGGGAGGGTGGCGGCAGCAACCCTGCATTTCGCTGTCACCCCACTGGAGGGCTTGCTGGAGCAATACCAAAGCTTTGCGGATGTGTTTAGTGAAAAGGAAGCGGACCAACTCCCACCCCATTGAAAAACTGACTGTGCGATAGAGTTGGTCCCTGATGCACAACTGCCCAAACCAAAAATCTATGCCATGACACAAAAGGAACTGGCGGCGTTGCGGGAGTTTGTGGACAAAAACTTGGCCAGGGGTTTTATTGAACCAGCAAATTCACCAGTAGGCGCCCTCGTCTTGTTTCGAGCGAAGAAGGATGGGACATTGAGACTTTGTACAGATTACCGTGGCTTAAATGCAGTCTCGATATTAAACAAATATTGTCTGCCAATAATAAAATTATTGGCAGACAATATTTGTTTAATATCGAGACTGCATTTAATATCGAGACTGCACATCTGGCTAAGGGGAAAATCTTCTCTAAGCTGGATTTGAGGGAAGCCTATTTCTGTATCTGCATACAGGAGGGGGATGAGTGGAAGACTGCTTTCAATTGTCCTCTGGGTTCTCTTCAGCACAAGGTTTTGCCTTTTGGGTTGGCGGGGGCGCCAGGGGTGTTCATGCAATTGATCAATGAAGTGTTACATGAACATTTGTTCAAGGGTGTACTGGTCTATTTGGATGATGTTTTAATTTATACTGAAACGGAGGAGGAACATGAGCGCTTGGTGAAACAGGTGCTTAGCAAACTGAGAAAGGCTGAGCTTTATGCTAAACTTTCTAAGTGTGAATTTCATCGGACTCAGCTTGACTACCTGGGGTACAGGATCTCTGACAAGGGCATTGAAATGGATCCTGTGAAGATTCAAGCTACTTTGGGGTGGGAGCGCCCGCGTACCCACCAGCAGCTCCAAAGTTTCCTTGGCTTTTCCAACTATTACCACCAATTTATCCAGGGGTTCGCAGAAATTGCATTGCCCCTGACTGATTTGTTACGTATGGAGGGGTTGGGGGACACACGCAAGGTGAAGAACCCGGGAGCATTGCTCAGTTGGACACCTGAATGCCAGGTGGCTTTTGACAAACTCAAAAGCCTGTTCACTGCTGAACCCATTCTGCAACACCCTGATCCCACTAGACCCTTTGTGGTTCAAGTGGATGCTTCCGATTTTTCAATTGGAGCGCTCTTGCTGCAAGCGGATGCTGCTGGCCACCTGAAGCCCTGTGCGTATCTGTCCTGGAAATTTTCCGAGATGGAAAGGCGATGGCATGTTTGGGAAAAAGAAGCTTTTGCAGTCAAGCTGCTTTGGAGGCACGGCGCCACCTCTTAGAGGGGGCTAAATGTCCTTTTGAAGTTTGGACTGACCATAAAAATTTGGAAGCGCTCAGCATGCCTCGTAAGCTCAGTCCTAAGCAGATCCGCTGGGCTCAATTTTTCAGTCGCTTTGACTTTAAGTTGAAGTTCATTCCAGGAAAGAAAAACTTCCTGGCTGATGCGCTTTCCCGCCTGCCCCAGGATTCGGTCCAGGCACCTGACGTTGTGGGTACGGTGTGGACAGCATCCCAATTGGGGTTGCAAGCTGTCACACGCAGTCAGACTTGTGCACAGCTGCCCCCAGCTTCGGTTTCACCGGCTGGGGGAAGAACGCCAATTCCCTCGCAATTGCAACAACAGTTTCTGCTAGCGCTGAAATATGACATTTGGTTGCAAGCGAATAGAGACAATGTTACATTTGACAGAGGCTTCACTTGGAAGCAGAACTGCCTCTATGTCCCTGACAGTTTGCGAAGGGAAATTTTGATTAGGTCTCATGATGATAAAGTGGCTGGTCATTTTGGGTTTGTCAAAACCTTGCATCTGGTGCGCCGCCAATTCTGGTGGCCCACATTGAGATGTGATGTAAGGAGTTATGTTGCTTCTTGTCCTGTCTGTGCCATGTCTAAACGGAAGGGGGGCAAACTGCAAGGGTTGCTGCAGCCGGTGGCTAGCCCCTCCCGTCCTTGGGAGGAGATTTCCATGGATTTTATTGTGGATTTGCCCTCTAGTCAGAGAAAGACTGTGATTTGGGTGGTAAAGGACTACTTTTCTAAGCAAGCCCATTTCATTCCATGTGCTTCCATTCCGTCTGCACAGCAATTGGCCCGCCTTTTCCTAGTCCACATCTACGAGATTCACGGGAGCCCCTCCTGCTTGATCACGGACCACGGAACAGAGTTTACCTCCCAATTTTGGAGGGCATTCTTGAAGCTGGTGGGCACCAAGCAGGCGTTATCCACTGCATCGCATCTGGAGACTGATGGATCTACGGAGGCTCTTAATTCGACTCTGGAGAAATTTTTGCGGGCATTTGTCAACTACCAGCAGGACAACTGGGTTGATCTCCTACCTTTTGCTGAGGTGGCTTATAACAATGCCGTCCATCAGAGCACAGGGCACACCCCTTTCCATATTGTTTTTGGGCGGGACTTTGTTCCCATTCCTGACTTGCCTCAACCCTCCACACAGCCCTGCTCCGCTTCGGATTGGGCTGCTCACCTGGCTGATTCGTGGCCAGTGATTCAACAGGCGTTGGCTGATGCCCAATCTGCCTATAAACTGCACGCCGATAAGCGGCGAGCCCTTCAACCTGCTTTTAAAGTTGGGGATAAGGTCTACCTTTCCACCAAGTTCATTAAGTCTCCTCAGCCTTCAAAGAAGTTGGCTCCTAAGTTTGTTGGTCCTTTTCCCATTGTGGGCGTTGTGAACCCTGTCACGTTTAAACTGGCTTTGCCACACAATCTAAAACGTTTACACCCTGTTTTTCATTGCAGCTTGCTCAAGCCTGTCAACTGCTCCGATCATTGGCATCCGCAAACCCCACCTCCTGCTCTGATCATGATTGTTGGGCAGCAACATTTTGAGGTGAAGGAGGTCCTTGATTCTCACAGACTTCGTGGCACCCTGCAGTACCTCATTCTGTGGAAACACTTTCCCCACCCTGAGTGGGTGTCTGCCCGTGATGTTCAATCTCAAAGCTTTCATCTAGCTTATCCTCACAAGCCTGCTCCTTAATGTTTTGGGGGGGCGGTATGTCATGTTCGCCGTTCCAATGTTGCCGGTACATCATAACGTTTTGCATGTCATTTGGCTGATGCGTGTTTTGTCTGGGAGGGGAGGAGGATTCCATCTCGTGGGATTGTTATATGTTAGCAGCTGGATTGGAATGTGTTTGGGTTATCTCGTGTGTTCAAGGTTCCTTTCCCAGGACATCAGCAGAAACGGTTACCAGCACCTGGGGGCAGGGGGTTTGCAATGGCAGGGCGAGGGGAGGGATTATGTTTGAGCCGAGGGTTTTTAGTTTGTATTTGGCACGCTTTTATTCATTCTCAGCTTTCTCTGTATTTGCATACTATTCTTTAATAAATCAGATATCATTAAGTTCCTGCTTGTGAGTCTGAGTCTATTAGAGTAGGCAATCATTACACCAATACCCAGTAATGGATGTGGTCTGAGGAGGGGAGGAGAGTAAAGAGAACTTCCCATATATACACAGGCTTGCATCACATATCTGGGTAGTATGTTCAGACTCAAAAGGAGAAAATAACTGAGAGATTGCAGTTGTGTTATATATATTTTTCTTTTGTCATCCCCTGAAATCAAACTATGAGATCAAAATTTCAGAAGCTAAAATGGCTTTATCTAACAGATGTCATTCTATTAACCCTCTTTTCTAAGTTTCCTTTATTTTCCTGAGTTAAATATCCATCTATCTCTGCCATGTTTTGCTAGAAATGTTCCAGGAATTTCAACACAAAGTTCTCAGATGGTAAATCAGAACTTTCTAATGTAAATTTTATTGTGCTTTATTCATGAAGTGACTATGATTCTTTTCTATTTTTTTAAAAAAAAAGTCAGCATTTTTGCTTTTGATTTCACAGAAGTACAAAGCTTTTTCCAGTGAGTTAACTGATGCATCAACTGCTATATCCTAACACTCTTTGGAAGCATGATTAATACTCACCTTGAACCAGAAACAATATTGATAGTGTCTGAATATATTTTATAGAATCAGTTTTGTTCATTATATTGAATACCCATCCCTTAAGTTTATCACAGAACAAATTGCATTTGGCTTAGAGAATTTGAAAACTATTATTAAAAAAAAATACTAACAAAGCTGAAGTAGAAGAGGAAAGTTGGTTGCATTAAGTCAGGGATGGACAGCCTAAGCTCAAGGGGTCCTCAAAAGCAGCTCTCAACCCCCGCTTTTGAACTTTTCCTGATATTTTGATGTGGGAAGATGCACAAGGTATAGTATGGGCCCATAAAGTAAGTTTAACATAGCATTTTAAGTAATATGTATGTCTGTGTGCTTGTATAATCTTTTTAATAACCTGGATACCCCCCTCCCTCCCCAGAACAGAAAATTTTGGACTCTAGCATGTATGTTTCATAGATTGCCTGTGTTGCCCCACCCTTTATGTCCATTATCCTCAATACATTCTGTTACATGACAGATGCTGCATTTAGACTTTCACTTTTAAGATAAGGCTACCAGATGTAGGATGTACCACTCAGAATTTTCTGTATCTCTTTGTCTCTAGTGGTCTGGATTTTATTTATTTCAGTAATGGAAAGAGCTATATAACCTAAAGAGAAATGAGACTATTTTTTATTTTGTAATAATATTTTAAGAAATTGAATGTTTATAAACTATTGCAGTCTGTTTGTCTTATGGGGGTAAATATACATGCCACTGTATTCTTGAATCTTTGATGCAGTAAAGCTGTAACTTACTAATGATAAATCAATCAGCATCATATTAGTTATTCTGCTTTCAGAGATAATTATATACTGTATATTAATAGAAAACTCAGAACCCAGCTGGCCAGTAGCAAGTGAATTTCCATCAAATTTCTCAGACCATTGAGAAAAATTAGGGAGACACTGACATGCTTGGGGGAATTCCAGATTTGCAAAAGAAGACAACGAAGATGATAGAGGAAATCCAGAGATCACAGAATACTCACTGACTATCTGACAGAGAGAAAAATGGAAAACTGATAAGATGGAGTGGAGTAGACTGGATATGTGCAGGGCTGCTTGGCTGAGATGCTCAGAGCCAATCCTACTAGTTTGTAGGATGATGGGCTTCCTCAAGCAACAGGTTTTAGATAGAAGTATTAATTATGTGAATACTGTATTTTCACACCCACTGAAATGGAAGGATACTTGTGTAACATTCTGTCTGGTTTACATCTTCGTACAGAGTGACTCTGTAGGGCACTAACACAGGTAAAATGCCTGAAGCAAGTTCTGTTCATGTTGTAGCTTTCTGTTATCTGCTAAATCTGTATATTTCTTAATAATATGAAATAGGGAATATAGGTTGATTCTGACTCTGATCAGATTCTCTTCTTCGCCTGAAACCATCTACATATTTCAGATGAGCAATATCTCTGTTTCGCCTGAAAATAGCTAAAGAGAAGATTGATGTGCTTTGGTTTTTTGAAGATGTTTTATTGCTAATTTTAATTTGTTGTTTGCCAACCAGAGTCATATGTCAATTAGGCAACCTGCCCCCCCCTCTCATTCCTGTTTTGAGCTATAAAGAGTTATAAATGTTTCAGTTTAGGGAAAAGAAGTCCCATTCACAGCATAGTAGTATTTCTAATGAAATTTGCAGTTCAGGCAGCTTCCAGTTTGTGTGTTCTCCTTAATTGTATTGAATTATTACTCCTCTCAACATCTTCTTTTCACAGCTCATCATGTTAAAACTGGAACTTGTGAAGTGGTGGCTCTCCACCGATGTTGTAATAAGAACAAAATAGAAGAAAGATCACAGACAGTCAAGTGCTCCTGCTTTCCCGGGCAGGTAGCAGGTACCACTCGAGCAGCTCCTTCTTGTGTTGATGGTGCGACATCTTTGGTGCTTTGTTCTTTCTTTTTGAGTTGTAGCTGTCCTGAGTTTAAATGAAAACAGTCATTGAACAATTTTTATACTGATAAGGAGTTTGGGAGTTTGATGAAGAAATTTATACTCAAGACAAAAGGTAGCTAGAGATTTTGAAATGAGTTATTAAGTCTGACTATGAAATAAAGCCCTTGAGGAAAAAAAAAATTGGATGTATAATCCTTATACTGGATATCAGTATTAAGTTTACTTTCTTTATTTGCACCACAGACTACCTCTTTTCTCCTGCTGCAAATAGCAGACTTCAGGAGGTGTAGCAAGTCCAGCCAGGAATAATTTACTCATACAGTACACATGTATGTCTAATGAACTTTAAAGAAAGCCTGGTGGATCAGATCAAATATGGTTTTAGTGCCATGTTTCCCTTCCATAGGATATACATTTAAAAGTAACTCCCTACTTGTATTTCTTAACAACAAATATTCTATTTTCTATTTTTACCTTGATAATATTTCTGTGATATAAGGACAAAAAGTTTTTATTAAAAATATGCTTTTTTCTTCCTCTTTAGCCTCAATTGTAGAACAAAAATGGTGGTGCCATATGCAACCATGTCTTGAAGGGGAGGAATGCAAAGTCCTTCCAGATCGAAAAGGATGGAGCTGTTCTTCTGGGAATAAAGTGAAAACAACAAGGGTAAGTAGGAATTTCCCATAAAATCTAGCTGGCAGCTTTTGTAAAGAGAAGTCTGAGCTCAGTGGATCATAGTCTTGATCCAGGAAAATAATTCTTAACTATGGAATAAGTGTAAACAGAAAAAGAAATTTTTGGCTTGAATACCCATTAAATGCAATATGGTAAGTTATTTATGACTAATTTACTGTGATGGGTTTATTATATGATTGCATCTGGATCCAATGGTTATCTGGATCTAACTATTATCATGATCATTATTAGTAACTGATATGCATGTGCTGAAATTTAATATCCACTATTAGTGAGGAACCAAACCAGAATTGTAATCAGGTTCACATATTAAGCTAAATATATTGCATATCCTTAGAAAATCGGACTGTTTGTTTATCAAGCACATTTATACTGCTGTTTATCATCAGTTATTTTAAGTTCAAAAATTCAGGTGATTAATTCAATCAATAAAAATGTGCCTTCTAGGGCTTAGCCCTTGCTCAAATTGAGCTCATGATGAAAATGGAAGAACTTTCCTAAGAGACAAGACACTTTTATCATTCATTAATTAATGTTACTTTTGCTTTTGTCCTACTCAAGGCTTCTTTCATATAAAGTAACATAAAACATGTATAGTAGGTCCTATAGACATATATGCCCTTACACATAGATAATCTCAAAAAGTTCTATTTTAATTCAGTTTGAGAACAAAATATTTGAAAGTTGCTTAAAGGTTCAGTGAAATGTAAAGTATGAAAATCTTATTTCAGACAAGAAAAAGAAATAATCCATAAAAGTACAAAATAAGATTAACAATAGTCAAATAACACTTTTGTATTTATTCCTGGTGTTTCCAACTGCTTTGGATAATAGTACTCACAAAACTTGCTATTGGTGACATTAGCTGCTGCCGCTGAAATCTGAAATATAAAACATCTGGTCATTGTTAAACAGATGCATTCTTTAAAATAATCTACTAGTTCTATATAAATGTGTGGGTTGAAGGAAAATAAAAGGAATATGTAGGAGGGCTTCAAAAGTGTGCTGAAAACTCTTATTTTTTAAAATTGCAATTTTGTAAGGTATAAACAATTCTAGGTGCTCTCCTTCAAAATATGAGCTAAAGTATTCACAGGGTCTGTTCAAATAAGGCAAAATCTGATTATTATCTTTATTCAGAATCAGTCTTGCTGCTTATGTAGGCAGATTATCATCCTTATAAGTATCAGTATGTTCCCTAGAGAAATGTTTACACACATAAACTGTCACAGAACTGATGCTGGACAGACCCAAAATCCCAATGAAAACTAAATATAGTCAGTAAGCATCACATGTTGATTGACTGTTGGGAATGTAAAATTGAATAGAAATAAAATATAATGAAGCATATAGCTGATTAAATCATTGAACATGAGACATGGAAAACTAGCAGATCCCATTTGTAGTTTCTAATCTTTGAGGATTTATTAATTGTATAGTAAATTGTGTGTTATTGATTAGTTGTTGTCCAATTTACACATCTAGAGAATGAGTCATATTGAAATTAATGGATCTAACTCTGAAATTAGATTGTTCTGTGCCAAGTAAACTTAGAACAAGGGGAGACAACTTGCTTCATGGCAAGTTAACCCGCTAGGAGATTTTTAGAATGCAAATTATTACATCTAGGAATGTTTCTATGCAAAGTGGGTATGGTATCATTGAGCAATGGGTCTTCTTGGGGAAAAAGATCTCAAAGATGGAAGACCAAAGGTGCTTTCTTAGTCATTATAATTTCCTCTCTGTATGAGCCTTCTGTGCCTCCCATACGTGGCAGGGATTAGAAATCTAACACATAATAGCTATTTATGGATTTTGAAAATCATGCAGTCACCATCAGATGTCATAGTACAACATGATTTCAAAAGTCATTGTAGTTTGAGCAGGGTGGTAGAGAAATAGAGAAAATACTGAAGCTCTTTTATGTATTAAAGAACATGGCATGTATTCACCTTCTTCTGCACAAGTATTCCAAAAACTTGTGGGTTTTTAGGAGGGTAACAGATAATGTGACACCAGATATCTGGATTCCAGCATGTGAAGGAGCAGACAATGAAATCATATCTCTCTGTATGATGGGATCTGTGTCTGAGATGAAACTTGAAGGCTTTATTGATTCCCAAAATGGCTCTGAATTGATGCACCATTATAAGGACTGATAATTGGTAGAATAATGTAATCATCTGGTGTTGATAACTGTAACTATAGCATTCAATATACACATTTGCTCTATTAGGACTACTCCTGTTTAATAGACTGTTCTACTAAAGAAAAGAAAATGGATAATGAGACCCTGGATCGAGGAACCTTATTTATCTTGAAACTAAGGTTGATATTAGTGTCAAAGTTGCCTCTTTATACATTGATATCTGTCCTAGTCCCCTAAATTATCACAAATTCATATGTAATTTAGGTTAACTGAAAGTAGGACAGTTACTGCTGTGAGTGCTGATAAAAATACTAAAAATATGACTATCTTTATAGTTTTTCCTTGTTTTGAGTTCTCTTGCTTTCTCTTTTTTTTCCTTCAGAAATAGGACATATTAAGATTTGTTGTGTTGGTCCATTTATCTTGGAAAATTAGTATATGTTGTATGTATACAAAAAATACTGATTGATTACAGCTTTCCCTAGACTAGAAATTCTGGGAGTTGTAGTCCCCACACAACTGGAATAAACCAAAATTGGACAGAGTTGGAATTAAATCTTCGTAAGACAAAGAGTCATCAGTATGTGGAAAAAAGTAATGAAATATCTCTCACATTCCAGGTGCTATTCTCAGCTGGTTTAATCTGAAACAGCAATTGCTGACTTTGTGGGGCAATCTGTAGGAAAAGCAGTGTGAAGATTACAAAATGATTTACTTATAGAATGATGTCAGAAACTGCAAGCTTTTGCAGACAAAATGAAACGTTTTTTTATATTGAGTGCAATGGAAGTTATTCCCAAGCAAACAATGGAGCATAAAATAATCTGTTTCCCATTAGATTTTTGATACCAAAGCCATTTACAAGTTCACCGAAGTAAGATAAAAAAGAACTTTATAAAAAAGTAACTATCAAAGCTATCAAAGAATAAAATAGAATGACACTGTCACATTGATGGATATATGGTATGGTTAATGTCCATGCTGCATATACTGTATCTATAGTAGATATGCAAGGTAGAAGACATCCTAGGAAGCAGATGCAAAATGAGTTGGGAGCCAGGGGCCAGAGTTCTGAAGAGAAGAAAACCCATAACAGGCGCTGTAGGATGCATCTGAAGGAGGAAGTAGAGTACAGACAGAATCTGTGACAGTCGTTTGAGGATAATATTCTGCTGCAGAAACAAAGACCCGGAAAAGGAGTTAACTAATTTAGAACTGATAGAAGCTTATTGGAATACCTTTCAGCTTTCCAGAATAGTTATTTGGCTGAGTATTCAGGAACCCTGCCTAATCTTCAAGAGAACCCGATTACTTGGCTTTCTATAGACTTACTAAATAAATTACCAGTTTTCTAATTATTTTTCTTCTACATTAACATTACTGTAAACTGCCTGTTCAAGATATCTATATCTGTCTATATCTATTTTGATATATTAGAAATCCAGTTTGGTGTAGTGGTTAAGACATCAGGCTAGAAACCAGGAGACTGTGAGTTGTAGTCCTGCCTTAGGCACAAAGCCAGCTGGGTGACCTTGGGCCAGTCACTCTTTCTCAGCCCGAGGAAGCAGGCAAGGGCAAACCACTTCCAAAATCTTGCCAGGAAAACTGCAGGGAGTAGTCTAGCTGACTCGAAGGCATAAAATAAAATATAAAATAAAATAAAATAAAATAAATATTTTAAAACATGATGTATTACATTTCATTATTTCCCAGGTCTTATGCTTATGTCATTAAATATACCATTCATATATAAAAGAACTATATAAGAATTATATAATCCCTATGTTCATAACTCATGTATTTTAGATTTCCCTTCAATGCTTAACATAAATTTATGTTTCATCGAGATCATTGTGTCCTAAGTAGGCATGACCAAGAGACTTGGAGAATATTTTGCATAAAGATTTAAATTGCTGCTGAAGTCTTTCATCAAAGCATTATTTTTTCCTATAATTAGTTGTTAAATAAGATTAATTCACATTCATTATAATTTATTTTGCCATTCAATATTATTTCAGTTTGTTTGATCAGTTTAAAAAATCCTAGAGGAAAAGTGTATCTTTGAAGTTTACAGTTGATTTCTGTTTCCTTAGAGATAGAAAACAATGATTCTTTACTAGCCATCCCTTATAAACTGAACAGCCTGAGAACATATAAAACATACGTTCAAGGGGGGGCATAGTGAATGGGGGATGATGGCTGGGCTCTGATGGCACCGAGGGCAAGAGCTGGTGCACCAGTGGGCCTACCATTTCCCTGTGGGTGATTGATTGTGGGCAAGGATGTATGAATGGATGGAAAGAGCCCTACTTCGAGCCAGAGACTCCGGAGGTCCAGGAGTGGGGGATAATGGACTAGGAGTCACTGGGGGCTGTAGGGCAGGGCACATCATTGAGGTGGTGATGGGCAGGGGTTGTTATGGCAGGAGCTGGAGGGTGGGCCATCTTCAGGGAAGACGCCCCTGGTGTTTGTTACCAGT
Source organism: Candoia aspera (assembly GCF_035149785.1). Taxonomy (NCBI): domain Eukaryota; kingdom Metazoa; phylum Chordata; class Lepidosauria; order Squamata; family Candoiidae; genus Candoia; species Candoia aspera. The sequence goes on from NC_086159.1 coordinate 48,645,298, forward strand.
GGCATGTTCCAGCCCTCTGTGCTCAAATCCAGGCCCTGGTCAGCAGATCCATAGGGGCCCTGGAAGTGGGGGTACCTCTTTCGGAAATGTGCCTGGCTGGGTTTATGGTATGGCACCAGCTGAGATCACAGGGCAGGGGAGGAGGAGTGGCAGTTGTCATCTGGGAGTCTCTGGTGGCCTTTAGGTGTGCTGCTCCACAAGTGGCCGGTTGTGAGACCCTGGTTTTCAAGTTGGGTTCCCAAGAACAGTTGGGAGTGTTGCTACTATACCCGCCGCTCGGCTGCATAGCAGCCTCCCTGCTTGAGCTGCTCAAGGCCCTCTCAGGGTTGGTGGTGGAGTTCTCCAGGCTTATGGTTCTGGGGAACTTCAACCTGCCATCCCTGGGGCAGGCCTTGGAGGTGGCTCAGGAGTTCATGGCTACCATGGCAGCCATGGGCCTGTCCCAGATAATTTGGGACTTGACTCAAGACAGTGGCCTCACCCCAGACTTAGTTTTCTTGTTGGAGCAGTGGCAATGTGATCTGAAGGGAAAGTTACAGCTGTCCCTATTGTCGTGGTCAGATCAGGCCCTGGTGGCCCTGAGATTCTCTTATACCAACCCCCTCCACAGGGAGACAGGACCCCTTCGATTGGTCCACCCATGGCGACTGATGGACCCAGGTGGCTATATCTGAGGATCTGCTGCACGGTCCAGCGGAGGCCCTGGCTGCGGCCTGGAATAGGGAGGTGGCTGGGGCCTTGGACAGGATTGCACCTGTGTGGCCTCTCTTGTCCCATCGAACCCAGCACTCCCCATGGTTTATGGAGGAGTTGAGGGTTCTGAAGAGGGTTAAGAGACACCTAGAATTCGACTGAACCCAGGTTAGAGCATCTATTAAGGCCTACCTTGTGGCGATAAAAGCGGCAAAGTGTCAATACTTCTCCACTATTATTGCATTTGCAGAATGCTGCTCGATGGCCCTGTTTAAGATCACTTGTTCCCTTCTGGGAAAGGTGGGCCTAGTGACCCAGCTACAGGGCTGTGCAGAGGAATTTGCTGATCATCTGCAGGACAAAATCGCTCAGATCCACTCCAAGTTAGACTCTAGGTGTGAGGCATGGTCTGGAGAGATACCAGGGGAACATGCTTACCCAGTTATCTGGGAACAGTTTGATCCTGTTGGATCTGAGGAAGTGGACAGGATCCTATGGACAGTAAATGCCACCACATATCATCTAGACCCATGCCCCTCCTGGCTGGTAAAAGCAGCCTGGGAGGTGATGTGGTTGGGTCCAGGTGATGGTTAATACATCTCTCAGAGAGGGGGTATTCCTGGCTGCCTTTAAGGAGACATTGGTGCATCCCCTCCTTAAGAAGCCATTGCTGTGCCCTACTGTTCTGGACAATTTTTGTCCAGTCTCCCATCTCCCCTTTTTTGGGAAAGTGGTTGAGAAAGTGCTGGCTTTGCAGCTCCAGAGGGTCCTGAAGGAAATGGATTATCTAGACCCCTTTCAGTCAGGTTTCAGGCCGGTTATGGGACAGAAACGGCATTGGTCGCACTTATGGATGATCTATGGCAGGAGCGGGATGGTGGCAGTGCATCCATCCTCGCTCTTCTTGATCTCTCAGCAGCTTTCAATACCATTCACCATGGTAGCCTTTTGGGGTGGCTCAGGAAGTTGGGGGTGGGTGGCGTGGTTTTATGCTGGTTTACCTCCTTCCTCCAGGGCCTGTCCCAATTGGTGGTGATTGGGAGCGAGAGATCTGACCCTTGGCCCCTTCTTTGTGGGGTGCTGCAGGGTTCGGTAGTCTCTCCACTCCTTTTCAACATCTACATGAAACTGCTGGGTAAGATCATCTGTCACCACAGGGTGAGGTATCATCAATATGCCGATGATCCTGAATTGTACACTCCATCCTGGGTGAGGGCTGTGACTGCCCTCTCTCGGTGTCTGAGATTGGCCCCATTGCTCCTGGCCTTCTGGAGGAGTCTGAAGACCTGGCTCTGCTGCCTCGCTTGGGGCAGAGAGGGGAATAGTTCTACATGGGGATGGCTGCTATCCTAGACCACTCCTCCCACATATGGGCTGTGTCAGATTCTTTTGCCACTTGGACTTTTTTACTTTTTTACTTTTATTGTATAATTATTTTTAGGAGTAATTTTATATTTATATATTGCTGTTTTAATCGATTATTTTCATTGTAAACTGCCCAGAGTCCCCCAATGGGAAGAGATGGGCTGGGACAAATTAAATAAATAAAATAAATAAATAAAATAAAAATATTTTTAGCAAGCAGACAAAATCTAGTAACTTTAAAAGTTAAGAAACGTGTTTTCTGAGTTCTTATTTAAGCAGAATATTAAGCAAAATGATGGGGGGGGGAAGTTAGCATGATGTAAGACCCCCAACATCTGCAGTTTATATGGAATGTACAGTAGAGAGTGTTAGGTGGACTTGTAGTGCAACTCACACATACAGCTCATTGGGTTTAATGGGCTTATATTGTAAATTAGCCTGGGAAGGTGAAAAACAAAAGAAGGCGATTGCAGTTGTTGCTAAAAAAAGATAGGGTTCATTTATGTATAGTAACTAGACAACCCATGACCTGTTGGGTCATCCTTCTTTCCACATATAATACAAGCTGGTGCCATTTCCCCTCCCTTGATAACCCTCAGCAGAGCCCTGGTGAATCCTCCTCCTCCTCCTCCAATCCGCGAAACTGCCTGCCACTTTGCTGGGGGGAGGGGGAACAAAGGGAGTCCAGAACCGTGAGGAAAACTGCACCCCGCTCCCCATCCTGGCGTGTCCCCAGTGTCAGGAATGAGGCGAAGAAACATCGCTGAGTCAGGAATGAAGCTCTTGTCTTTATTGTTTCTATCCTGTAACAGAATCTTGCCAAAACTGCGCAGAACTAGCAAACTCTAAAAGGAAAACTCCAGAAACTCTAAGGTGGGTCCTGTCTGATCCTCTTGGCTGGGTGCCCAAGGCTTTCTACACTGTGTGTGCATTTTCCCACTGGAAGGGGCCCCCTCCTTCCTCGCCAGCAATCTCCATAACATCACTTTCCCCCTCAGAAATGCATTCCATCACACCAAGGGCCTCCTCCAGGAATGAAAAGGACTCAGCTGCAACCACGGGTACCCCCTAGCCAGCCATACCTCGCCAGCAGGCATCCAAGTTAATACCCTTGTCCTTCCCTCGCCACCCACCACCATTAAGAGTTTTCAATTTTTTGGTCTTGGTTCCAAAGCAGCCAATCACTGCTTGCCTGTCGGGCCTTGCTGCCAGCTGATTAGGCTCAAGGGCCAGAGAGAGATGGGAAAGAGGGCAGGGATATGCTCCTTGCACACTATCTACAGGTTTCTGGGAAGTGTAGTCAGAAATCATGATCATGTGACCGCAGCTAACCTGGCGATGCTGCAGCAGCCACAACTTTGCAAGTAGAACTGGTGTGAAAATCCTTGAAATTTCAATATCACAGGAGTCATGGCTCCCAGAATTTAAGTTAGCCCATTTGAGGTACCTTGCTTCAAAAATTGTTGCCCTGTGATGTGCCATTCCGGCCAATTTAAGGTTACAAACAGACAAACGGGAGAGTTTTAGTATATAGATAATAATAACTACTACACTAGTAAATAGAATCACTTGCCTAATTAGTCTCTGGTATTTGAAAAATGATATTAGGATTATCAAAGTTATTTAGTTAATTTTAAAAAATCAGTTTCTTCACGTTTTGAAAATGTAAAATTCAGTCATTATCCAGATATGTTTCCAGAATAAGTCACAAAATATGGGTCCCTTGTGTACCATACAGAAAAAGTAAAGAGAAATGACTCTTTTATATTTGCAAAGTTGGAGAATAACCTTAAGTAGCATGGTAGATAAGATATGCCAAAAATTTCAAAGAATTTGATTGCTTACTATTTTGTGACATTTTAGTTGACCTTGTTATGGGGGTCAGTTTACTGTGATCTTTATAAGATATTGTTCACTCAGTCTAGAATTAAATCTTCATTTGTTCATGTAAGTACCTTTTTTTAACTTATTAGTTCTTTTCAAATTCTGTATACACCCATTCACAAATGACGACCCATCTTCAAATCCTTCTCTGTCTGAATGTTCCAAACCTCACAAATAGGGCAATAGCCCTCAAATACATTACCTCTTCCCATTTCTCCCTGGCTGCCATCTGCTCCAGATTTATCTGCTCTCTGTAGCATATCTGTAAGCTGCCACCATCTTTTCTACTTACAGCTCTGATTTAGAACCCCACAGTGTTATTTATTTAGCACTAAAACATGTGAATGGCTTTACAAGACCCAGATAAGACCCAATTATTTCTTCAAAAAACTTACATAAAACAAGAATTAAACACAAACCAGGGAAAGATTGGGAGGCAAGAAATCTGGGATTGGGATTGCTTTATATTTTACTTACTTGAAGTATTGAACTGAGAGGCAAAACCGTTCATTTCAGATTAAATCCAAGTCAAAAGACAAGCATGCGTCATCCTTCCAATTGTCAAGCTTTACACTAGAATGCAGAAGTTAATTTCCAGATACTTAACCCCTTATTTAGCGCTTAACTCAGCACAAGACTCTCAGATAAAATTGCACTAGATTAAATTTTTATTACAGACATGAATAAAGCCTTATACTCAACAGATGATTTGACCACTACAGTGCAGTGAAATCAAAGCCTACAGTTGTGCTCCAAAGTTTAAACTTAGGGCTGCCTTTCTGGACATTCTCTTGATGTGGGAGGCAACTCCACATTATTTATTCATTTATTTATTTATCAAAGTTTTATCACCACCCATCTCCCCCCACAGGGAGGGACTCTGGGCAGTTTACAGCAAAACAAGAGTGTGCATTACAGTCTTCCATAGCCCAGGAATGGCTGGGTATCACTTACCTTCATGCAAAAGAGAGTTGCTTCATTACACTGTATGGCTGAGAGAAAGCAGCAGAATATGAATCTTGATTTCACTATATACAATATAGGATTGCATTCCATACAGAGCAGTTACTGAAATGTTTTCAAAATGGCTGAGTTAGCTGTTCTACAGGAACTCTACTTAACAGAAGCTGTTATATTCTGTTTCTAAAACAGATGGTTTATCTGCTTCCAGTCCTGCTTGCCATGAAAAGCTTAACAATGATAGGGCAAGCCAGGTTCTGGAACCCTTGTCCAAGGAACAGAGAAACTGTCTCAGTGATGGAGGGGAGGCCACTGTAGGGAATGAAATGGGCTATTAAAGAAAAGAGATCAGTTACCACAACAATAGTGAGACTTCTGGTGGGGACAATGGCAGCTTGAGCTGGTTTTTTCCACTGTCTGCGGACTGACCTCTCAGAGTAGCTTTTTTTCTTGGGCTCAGGCAGGCTTCCCTGGCGCCCAGAAGCATTCTCTGGATTAAGGAGAACCCCAGGAGTCACTCCATGTGTTCTCCAGATGGCTGGTCACAGCCAGAAGTCAAAACAGCATTTCACGATTGACTGGTAAGCAATCAGCTGGGAGGCAGGGCCGTCATCTTCTTCCCAAGCCGCTCTGAAGCCAAAATGGACCTTAAAGCTGCCCACCCCATTTCTACAGCACTAAAGGTTTTTTGGGGGGGGGGGGGTTTGAATTTTACCGAAGACAAGCTTTCTACAACAAAGAAATGCGGAATCTCTTGGTGACTCTCATTATTTTTGAAAATTATTAACTTGGTAATTTGGCTTTTTATATATAATTTGTTAAATTGAGATTTAAAGAATTTTGTTTTTTTATTGCTTTTTTATTAAAGTGATTTTTGAGGAATATAAAATTTTCTCTTCTTCGTTGAATATGCAGATTGGAGTTCTGATGTATTTGCTTTCACTTTCCCATGGGAATGCTGTTTGTTACTACTTTTTATTTTCCTGATTGGCCACACCGGAGATAAAAAGGCTGGAGAGAGTGTTCAGTTACAGAGTTAATGACTTTACCTTCCTGAGGCACTAGAGGGCGCCATAATCTATCCTACTGTTAAGAAACATGGAGGAAATTAATTTGATATTTAAAGATCTCTACAATGCTGTTATTCAAGTCTTGGAGCATTTCTCAGAATTTGTGGAGTCCAAATTGTCACAAGAATCGAGAGAAACTGGTAAGGCTGAAAACTGCCTTATGAGTAAAGCGGCTTCTCCAAAGAAAAAGATGAGAATTGGTGACTTACGTTTAAATAGTCAAAGGAAAATTGAGTTGTCGAAAGTTGAAGATAAGAAGGCCGTGTTGCTACCTCACCATGATCGAGAAAGAGAATTAAACTGTAGAGGCTGGAAGATTTTGGACAAATATTTGGGCTTTTTAAAGCAGGTTGTAGAATTTGAAATTGACAAGAAGAAAGCTCTGTACATAATCCTGAGACATGTAAATGCCTTGGTTTACTTTGATGTGGGATAATTGTCTAAATGTGTTGATCAGGATGGTTCCTTAAAGGTTTGGATAAATGGCTGTGCTGTTTTGAAAATTCTTACATTTTTGGTAAATGCCTAGGTTATTGTTTTAATGTGGTTATCAGGATGGTTTTTTAAGGGTTTGGGTAAATGTTTATGCTGTTTGGATAATTCTTATATTTTTGGTTACTGTTAGTTTAGTTGGCAGATAGGAGCAAATTATAGCGAAGAAGGAAAGTGTTTGTTACTGTATCAGGTTCCAAATTATGTTTGAAGGGTTTTATATGTTTTTCTTTAATTGGGAGGTAATTTTGTTTTAGAAGGGAATGTAATAATGAGAATTTAAATGCTTTATAGAAATAATGTTTAATATGAATTGGAGTAAGAAATTGATATTGATTTATGTATATCTTTGTTGTAGAAAGTCAGAAGTCACTTCGTAATCGTTTGTTTTTGTGCTTTTTCACACCTTTTTAGTTCCGTTTCTTTTTCTTTGTAGGCTTCTTTGTTTCAATCTTTTTAGTTTTTATGTATATTTTAAAAATGCTTTAATAAAATTTTCTAAAAAAACCTACCACAACAATAGTGATCAGGCTATTGATGATAAATTTCAAGGAAACTGTACCCAGATACCCTGTAGGGAGGGGAAGGGATAACAGTCCAGATGGCTTGTTGTCAAAGGCTCAGTATGGCAACAAAGTGTAATGAAGAAACATAGGCCTTGACATCTGCTCTAATGAAAAATCACCAAAGGTCATAGATTAGGAGCTGAGTTGTTTTAAATATTTCAAAATGTTAATCTTACCAGTTATTGTGACAGAGCTGCAATCCTTCCTCCCAGGTGAGAGATCTAGCCAGAAGTTGTGGCACAATTCTCCCTGTTTCCAGGAAAGGGAGAGTAAGAGGACAAAGCCCCAACCCAAGGTCATCTCTGAGTCTGAATATATAGATTCTGTTCTTCCTAAGCATGGATTAGATCAGTTGGGAAAGAGTTTCACAAGTACAATACATTGCTAATGCTTCAGAGAGGGGAGTTTTAATAGAACACTCATTTTGAAGTGACAGGTTATTCACAATATAGTCATAGTCTTATGTGCATTGGCTCAAATTTTCTTGAGCAAATAGCTGAGCTCTGCTAGATTTCAGTTCCATAGGTTCAGCTGCTGAAGATTCAGCTTTGTAAGTATGAAAGAAAGAGCAGAGCAGAGTGGCACCTTCCTTTTCTGTCCAATGCCTTAAATCTTCTATTAGTACCCATGCACACTTGGATGAAAGCTGCCATGGTCTCTGGGATGCCCTCTTCAAACTGGTCAGTAAAGTCTCTATTATTCCATATCACATCCTGAACTAACAGCTGAAACTTAATAGCATAACATCCTGAGAGCACTTAATAGCATTCTTAAGCAATGAATAATTACTTCGTTGTAAGTGATAGATTTCACAATCAGCAGTCACTTGTTCAAGTTAGCTCTCAGGTTTGCTACAAAATAGGTGTAGATGTACAATTGTAGGCTGTTCTGAATCAGAATGAGAGATCTCCATTTTACATCTCCCTCAGTTATGCACTACTTATAAAACAGGTGAGTTTGTTCACTGAGGAAGTAATCTGATCTCAGGGAAATGTAATGTTTATATAGAGTTAGGGAGGCAATAATTTGCTTAGATTCTATCATAATTCTAAGGCTGTGGTTCCCAAACTGTGCTAAGGTGCCATGGAGCACTGCAGTGAACTCACAGGGGCACCATGGATATTTAAAATTTTTGCAACGTCCATTTATGAAGCTAGGTTTTGTGACATCCATTTGTGTCATCATATCTTTGTGAAACTAAGGGTGCTGTGAACCAAGAAAGTTTGGAAACCTCTGTTCTAAGTCAAAGAGGCTAATACTCAGTGCTGAAGAGCTGTAACTGTAGCTTTTCCATCAACAGCTAAATGGTCACATACTGGACAAAGGCGTTAACAATTTGATCAACCTTTATCAGGTTATAAGAGGGTCTACAGCCATAGTTTAATCCTTGGTCTCTAGGCAACATGTCTCTGGCCATAGCAATGGGAGTTATCCTGTCATGATTCATACCTGGACATGACAATACAACTTAGCTCTCTACTTAATACTTTATTCAGCAATTGTCTTATTTTGGCAGAAAACTCTCTGATACACACTGATGTATATAAATCAAATCAAAATTATATTATGGCCCTTGGGCCAGAGAACACTACAATATAAATACATAAACCTTTAATCTATATACTACTAAAACTCTTGTCTCTGTCTGTTTGTAACCTTTAATTGGCTGAAATGGTGCATCATAGGGCAACAATTTTTGAACCAAGGTAACTCAAATGGACTAACTTACAGAATGCATCCAAAATTTGTGACCCATTACTCCCATGGGATTGAAATTTAGCAAAGTTGTGGCTGCTTCAGTGCCACCGCACCTTCTGACTATACTTCCTAGAAACCCGCTGGTTGCATGGTGCAAGAGAAGTTGGGAAGGGCAAAACCCTGCCCTCTTTCCCACCTACCTCTGGCCCCTGTACCCAGTTGGCTGGTGGCAAAGCCCGACAGGTAAGAGGCGATTGGCTGCTTTGGAACTGAGGCTGAAATTTGAAATATCTTGATGGTGGTGGCGCTGCGGGTTAAACCACTGAGCTGCTGAGCTTGCCGATCGGAAGGTCGGCGGTTTGAATCCATGTGACGGGGTGAGCTCCCGTTGCTAGTCCCAGCTCCTGCCAACCTAGTAGTTCGAAAACATGCAAATGTGAGTAGATTAATAGGTACCGCTTCGGTGGGCAGTAACAGCGTTCCATGTAGTCATGCCGGCCACATGACCACGGAACTGTCTACGAACAAATGCTGGCTCTTTGGCTTTGAAATGGAGATGAGCACTGCCCCCTAGAGTTGGACATGACTGGACTTAATGTCAAGGGAAACCTTTACCTTTACTAATGGCGGTGAGCGGTGAGGAAAGGACAAGGGAGTGACTCGGATGCCTGCTGGCAAGGTAGGGCTTTCTGGGGGTCGCTGGCAGTTGACAGGTGAGCCCTCTTCCTCCCTGAAGGGAGGGGGCCCCTGGGTATATGCTGGGATGGGGAGCGGGGTGCAGTTTTCCTCATGGTCTGTGGCTCCCTTTGTTCCCCCTCATCCCAGGAAAGGGGCAGCCAAGGAGGAGGAAAAGTGATTTCCATTGCTCCCTTGCCAGCTTCCCACAAGCAAAGTCAATGGGGAAGCCAGCAGGAAATTGAAAGTCGCTCCAGCTCCCACTGCTTTTTTGCCTGCCTGTGGTCATTCTGTTTCTCTGTTTAGGTAAGGAAATATCTCTGAAAGGATGACCCAATGGGTCACGGGTTGTCTAGTTATTAATAAAACTAAAAATGTGTATAAGGCTTCTTAATCTTTATTGTAGACAAGAACGAAGTATTATACACAACAGATGATTTGCCCTTTGCAGTGCATTGAAATCAAAGTCTAGGGCTGCATTCCAGAGTTTAAACCCTAGGCTTTTTTCCTCCTGTCTTTCTGCTTGGACATTCTATTGATGTGGAAGGCAGCTCAATTATGTTTTACATAATAGTTCTCTCTAGCCTGGGAATCATTGGTTGCATTCATACGTTTAGGACTGCACACTGAGACTGATCCAAATCTGATGATTACTTTTCAGCAATTTGATTGTCCATAATTATTTAATCAGCACTTGATAATAGCAACGGATGTGATAAATGAATAGAAAGATAGTAATTAGGAAGTCATATTAGTCTGTAGCAGCTGTGTGTACCCAGGAAGCCTGGAAGGGCAAGAAATATAATTATATTACTTTGGGAAATTGTTCATGTCTTTGCAGCAGGTGTATCTTCAGATTTCTTATCTTTACTATCTTATCTTCACCCTCATTCTGTAGACTGTTTTATTTTAAACTGAGTTTTCAGTTCTGTGTTTTACTATGGTGTGCAAATATATTATATAATTTACTTTGCTGTTTGATTTCACTGTGATCTTTTTACTTAGTGTGTATTGGGTGTGAATTCATCTGTATTTCAGAAAGCACATTCATGGTAGCATAATATGTGGTACCTATGAGGCAGAGGCAGAGTTGCAACTGACATTTTCATCCTCAGCTAATCTATTTGTGATCAAAAAGAAATTTGTTTTTAATTGTGTACATCTCTGTATCTGAATAGTACTTTGGAGCAACCATAGGGACTTCAGTATTTTGGTATGAGGTGATGGAAAACTGCAAATAGGACAGCAGAGTGCTATATGTAGCTCTCACAGCACCCTCAGGAGCTAGTATCAGCCACTCAATTTCAACTCCAAAGTAGAATCTTTTTTGAAAACAAGCAGCAGCAACATATTTTTGGCAAATGCAGTGGGAAACTAAGTGTCATCCCAGAAGAACCCTCTGATATGATGGAGTATATACTGCTCATTGTCTTGAAAGAGACAGTAGTATTTCTGTGGCAAGTGTTGGAAGTAGCAGGCAGAGGCAGCATTCTCAGATGTCCTTTTTAATTCTGCCTCATTACTCTTAAAGACAGTGATTTTGAATCTCTATATAAGAGTTGGGATTTTATAAGGATCACTTCCATCTCAGGTACAATACCTGCCTGTAGTGTAAAAAAGACCTAAACAAGGGAAGGGAACATAAATACTGCACACCTACTTGACTCTTCCTCTTCTTGAGAATGCTGTCCATGTCTGTCAAGAAGGAGCTAAGGAGCTAAGAAACCAACCTGCAATAAGAAAAATGCTGTTATAAAGTAGAAGGAGCATGAAAAGCCCTTCTCTTAGCCTACTTTTTCTCAGTAAACAAAAGTAGAATTTTTGGCAGGCCACTACCATTAAACATGGATCCAGGGGATAGTAGCTCTAAAGAGTGAAATGGATCCCCATCTCACTGACATGGGATGATGAAAAATTTGGCCAGATGGAGATTGTTTAGGTTTGGCTGCTCAATAGAGCTTGTAGTCTATTATTATACTTGTACATTATGCATGGTTATCTTGTATCACCTTTAGCACAACAATTATACGACCCCAGGGCAGCCAAAGAAAGTGCTGACTCAGTGATAGGGGACAGATGGTGTTCTTCACCTAATATTTGGAGCTTCAGAGAAGTGCCCTGCCTGAATTAATTGGAGTTATATGCACAAGGTATTAGGCAGGATTGCATGCCTTCTTCCATCCTTCTTCTGTTTAGTTGCCCTAAAAAGGACAATGATTCAACACTGTATTTTGCATTATGCTGTTCAAATACAATGCCATGATATATATACATATGAATTTTATCCCACCTTTTTTTTCATATACAATTTAAGGTGGCAAACATACCTAACACTCCTTCCTCCTACTTTCCCCACAACAATAACCCTATGAGGTAAGTTGGGCTGAGAGAGAGTGACTGGCCCAAAGTCACCCAGCCAGTTTTTCAGGCCTAAGGCAGGACTAGAACTCATAGTCTGTCAAGAGAAACAGGCCAAGAACCACAATAACTCAATGTATTCAACTCTAGTTCTTTATTGTTCTTACCATACAGACAAAATCTTGCCAGACTGAATGTGCTCTAACTGACCTAAGTGTAAATAATCAGCCAGGCTCCAGGGCGGAGCTGCCCTGAACCTCTTGGCTTTCCCACAAACAGAATCCAGACTGTGAAATCTCTTATCTGCCTGGAATGCACGCCCTCTTCCCTAGGAATGAGGGGCAGCTCCAAAATCCACCACACGGTCTCCTGGTTTCTAGGCCAGCACCTTAACCACTACACCAGATTGGCTTTATATTTCTCAGTAGAGAAGGGTTTGCTTGGTAAAAATAGATTGTTGACAAAAAGGGATTGGCATGAAAGTTCCATGCAAGGCAACACAGTAAGAGTGTAGGTTCAGGAATTAGTTGGAAAATATTTGCCGGATGCTCACGTAAACGTCAGTAACTTTTTACATTAAATTTGGTAAACTACTTAAATTTAGAAGAGGTTACTGTGATAGCTAATTTCTTCAGGTGGTATTAACATTTTTTTAAAAATAAGAATCATATCACAAATGGGAAAAGGCCACTTGTTTGCAGATAGACTTTATCTCTTCAGAAAAGTCTATGACTGCAAGTTTTATCCACTTTATAAAGCAACATATATTTGTTGCCTGTGAGCTGCTGAGAGTTACATGACAAAGCAATTCACTCTGTCTCTGATGATGCCAGCCATAGCTGCTGGCGAATCAACAGAATGAAAGAGGACCACAACCATTCATCACAAAAGATCATCACTATGATATTAGGTGCGGTTGAATAATAATCTATATTCTACTATACTCTCATGTCTGTTTGTCTCTTTGTAACCTTCAATTGGGCAAAACAGCTTGCAATTTTCCTCGCAGTCCGTGTCTCCTTTTGTTCCCCATCCCCCCAGCAAAGTGGCAGGCGGTTCTGCAGGTCATCTGAGGAGCAGGAGTGATTTCCAATGCCAGCTTCCCACAAGCAAAGTCAATGGGGAAGCCAGCAGGAAGTTGGAGGTCACTCCTGCTCCCACTGCCCACCTGTGGTCATTCTGTTTCTCTGTTTAGGTAAGGAAATATCTCTGAAAGGATGACCCAACCAGGTCACAGGTTGTCTAGTCAGTTATAAACATAGAGTTCAAGATTTCCATTATAATTTTTGGATTCATCCCTGAGTTGAATTGGGCAAGCTCCAAGTATGTCTGAAGCAAATTGAATATTTTCTGAATTACTGGATAGCTGTCTGAATTTGGTAATTCCTGCTTAACCTTACTCAAAACTCAAATACTATTTTTTTAATTTAGCCATTTATTGATGTTTGTTTTTAACTTCCGATGTAAAGGTTTTAGTGGCTGAATTCCTTTAGTTTAATCTATCACATGTCTCTGTCTTATACTATGATTATTGCTTTTATATATCTTGGATTTTCTTTCCATGATGTTCCAAAATATTATGTGCTAATTGGGCCCTTTTAGAAAAGATAACATTAATTTCGTCTTCTGTATACCCATTATTGGTTGGGTATCATTATATCAATTAAATGATTGGTCTATTTGACTTTCTTCAATTTAAAGGCTCTTGTTGATAATCTGCAACATAATTATATTAATATATTGAATTTGAAGAGTAATATTTTTGTCATTTGTTTTAGTAGGAAAACACTGTATTTGTTTAAAACACTTAAAAGACACAATGTATATCTTTCTTATACACAAATGTTCTGCCATTAATCCCAGTTCTGTTTCATACAACTCATCCTAGTACTTGACGTGTGTTTGTTTCTTAGGCAAACGTGTAAAACCATTCAAGAACAAGGAGATTTCTGCAGTGCCTGATGACAATTTTTGATTATTCCACACACACAAAATAATCTGGCTCCACGTTTGGAGCAATAGTTGTGATGAATCCTAATCTTGGTCGGATTCTCAGGAAGGGTCAGAAGGTGCATTGAGGAGGACAGAGTCAAAACTACTCCTGAAAGATGCTCCAGCCTTGGTTTGTTATCAAAGAACAGCAGGTGTGTACAAATTCAGGTAGTTGTAGCAAAATTTAAAATATCAGATTGTTTCTTAAATATATTTTATTTATTCTTTCATGAAAGTATTTGTTAAACTGCTTCACAACACTAACTAGACCAAAAGCAGTTTAAATAGCAGAACAAAAACAAATCAAATGCCAAAAATTAACTAAAATTCAGATTTGAGTTGAAAACCTTTAATTATATTACATTATAAAAATCAGAGAGATAAAATTGTTTTCACTTCCCTTTTAAATGCCACCATTCCACCTTTAAGATAAAATTTTATAATTGAGGTGTTGCTATCAGAAACACCCTCTCTCACTAAAATGCAGAGTACTGTTTGATTAAAAAATGTAAATCATAGAAAAAATTTCATTTCTGATAAGGAAAAGCATTCTGGGGTTACCTGTGGAGTCACTTTAAAAATAACATTGTGCAGCTTCCATTACCAAAACGATGTATTTGTTATCAAACAGATTTTGCGGATTTTATTGGTTGTACCCTGAGAAAATATTACTGTCTGTAATGTGCTATTAATAATTTTTTTTTGCAGTTTAGTGTAATTGCTATAAGCGCTTACTGGAACTTTCCTATAGGAATATGTACTCTCCTAAATATACAACGTATAAAAATATATATCAATGTTTAAACAATCACTTCTTATAATTTGTAGGATGATATATTTAACATGGTAAAAATGTGTATTAAGATGTTGGCTGAATCTACTGTAGTACATAGGTATGCGTCTGCAATATACATTGGGGGTGCACTTTCATTGAGAGTTTGGGTATGCATTGCTTCCTAGAGTATATTTACACCGAGAGTGTGTGTTCTGACTTTGGTGAATGCACTTGTGTTATACAGGCTTAGTACAGATCTTACACATTGTACTTTTGTTTTGGAGAAAATAGTGATTTATTCCTTAGCAACCCCCCTCCCCCCATTTCCCGGCAATTGCTTCTGCTAAGGCCCTTTTCTCTCATTTAGGATTACCTACATAACTACCTACTGTACCTTTCTGCTGCCTCATCACTAGAATAATTCTAGGCAGATTCTGACTATTGAAGAGAACTCACTGAGTATGTTAGGCTAGGTTAGCTACTATATGGATGGAAGCGATACTTTCAGTCTTTGAACCATTGCATATACATACATTCATTTCTGTTTTAACTTCCACTACAACTTTAGTATAGTTAGAGTACAGAATCCTGGTTATGTGTAAGTGATCAGTTTCCAAAATGGAATGTGCCAGTCTTTAAGCTTTCAGGAAATCTACACCTCAGCTGAAAAGCTTTTTTCTTAATTCACTGATACATAATGAGGTGATGTAATTTCAACTCTGTGGAAAAGGGAAATTTTAATATCTTAAATTGATATTAAAGTTACGGTCAACATAGTTGAGTTAT
Organism: Candoia aspera; assembly: GCF_035149785.1. Lineage (NCBI taxonomy): Eukaryota > Metazoa > Chordata > Lepidosauria > Squamata > Candoiidae > Candoia > Candoia aspera. Next base: position 48,660,612 of record NC_086159.1, read on the forward strand.
GGTCAACATAGGCACCATATTTCTTCTTATTTTACTGGTTTCATTTCATTATTTCCAGTATTTATATACTACCAGACTCTTCATATGTCAATTCTTTATGAAGAAACAACCTATGAATTAAAATAAGGGAGTTGGTAATTAGATTAAAAAGAAGAAGTGCTGGTGAAGGATAACCAGAACTCCATTTTCAGTATACAATAGTTGATGCACAAGAAAGCAGAACTACTTTATCATGCACTAAAAGTAAGATAAACAAATTCCATTGTGGTAAGAGACATTGATTAGTAGGATAAACAAACTCAGCTGAATTAGTACCTGTCTTGGTGATCTTGTCATCTGAGGGTTTACTATATGGTTATTGTTATAAAGTATTGAACTAGTTCTCCTCAAACTGTGTTTTGCCACTAAAGTAAATTTGGAGAATGTTTAGCTTAGACAACTAATCTTTTGGCTCCATTTCTAATTATAATGTAGCTTGAACTGAATCATGTGGAGAAAATGGAGAGCAGGAAAGAACTAGGACAAGTATGTGATTAGACAGTGGGGTCAGATGGAGCCAATGTTTTAATACTGTATTATGTAAAAAAAGCCTACTTTCCAGAGCCCTGACTCATAGGGTTGTTATATGAATTTTTGAACTGACTTTTTCCTGGATTGTTGCAATCACCACAAACTACAATAGCATCTTCATTTTGAATTTCTGTTCTGAAATTGATTCAGTCTTTCATATTGATTTTATTAAACAGTAGTATCGGCAAGAAGCATTTGACCACACAGTCTAGTGCACTGTTTCTCAAGCTTGCTGGCTGGAGAATTCTGGGAGTTGAAGTCCACACATCTTCAAGTTGCCAAGGTTGAGAAACACTGGTCTAATGAATTGTACATCTGAATTGTACATCTGAATCCACCCTGGTCTGTCATAAGCACCAAAACTGCTTATATATTAAATTTCTGCTAGAACACTAGCAAACTAGTCAGAAAATTCCTGGAATCCATACCAATAAGCTGACCACTGACATATTTTACTTCATATAGCTAAGTGATATGATTTTACAGTGATAGAGAATGGCCAAGACATTTCCTCATGGGAATAAAATTTTCTGCATGAAAGGTGAAATAGGAAATAAATTTAGAAGTGCAGGACTATTCATGTTCGTGTTGATATGATTAATAAAACTTGCCAGTTATCTGCATTAGTGTTTTAGTTAACAGTAGTTTGACTGTTCTGGGACTACTTGTCTGTGTGTGTGTGCGCGCGCACGTGCGTCATTATTTATTTATTTATTTATTTATTTATTTTTCAAATTTAGTCACCGCCCATCTCACTCAAAGAGTGATTCTGGGTGATTTACAATAAAACTAGAATAAATAAAGATTAAAATACAATAAAAACAATGTTCGTAAGTAAAATATACAGTCCAAGATAAAGATGATAAAAAGTTCTTAATTTAATTCATGGGAGCCTCTTCAAGGTGCCAACCACCCCCAGGATTGGTTACCCCTCCTCACGTTCCATGTGAGATGGCAAAGCCAAGTCTTCACTCCTTTCTGGAAGGTCAGAAGAGTAGTGGCCTGCCTCACCTCTGGGGGAAGAGTGTTCCATAGGGCAGGGGTAATGGCACAGAATGCTCTCTCCCTGGGCCCCGCCAATCAACAGTCTTTCATGGACGGGGTCCGTAACATGCCCTCTCTGTCTGACCAGGTAGAACAGGTCGATGTAATGGGGGTGAGACAGTCCCTCAGGTAACCTGGACTCATGCCATGTAGGGCTTTAAAGGTGATAACCAACACTTTGAATTAGACCCAGAAGCAAACTGGCACCCAATGCAGCTCCTGCAGCAAAGATGTTACATGTGCCATCCTTGGGGCACCCATGACTGCCTGCACGGCCACATTTTGAACCAGCTGTAGGTTCTGGATGCTCTTCAAGGGTAGCCCCATGTAGAGCGCATTGCAATAATCTATACAGGAGATGATTAGGGCATAAGCGACTGACTGGAGGGCTTCCTGATCCAGGAAAGGGCATAACTGGTGCACAACATGAAGTTGAGCAGAGGCCCTCCTGGCCATGACTGCCACCTGCTCTTTGAGTAGGAGTTGTGAGTCCAGGAGAACCACGAAATTCTGCACCGGGTCTGTCTGGAGCAGTGCAACCCCATCCAGAACCAAGGATAGTAAACTTCCAGATACAGAGGAATCCCCAATCCATAGCCACTCCATCTTATCATATTTATTTTTTAGGGGAAATGTAATAATTTGGGATTTTTTTTATTCAAAGTCTTTTTATGTCTTGCATTTTCATTTTGTATCTTGAGTCCTGGAGATATTTATTTGAAATAATATGTTCTGCATTTGAAATTTTACTCTGGTGGCAAACCAGTTATAAAAAACCTTGCCAAGAAAAATGCAGGGACTTGTCCAGGCAGTCTCTGAGAATCGGACACGATTGAACAGATTAAAAAAAACCCAGAAAGCTTGTTAGCTAACATTGCACCAAAACAAAAACAAAACAGTGAATAACACCCAATCCAAAAAGTTAGTTGTTTTTCATTTTGAATCATTGCAAACAGCATTAATACAGCCTCTTTTGCTTATACAGCCTCACATATTGCTGTTGATTTGTGGAAAATACGATATTCACTTTCCAATATTCTTATAATGAATGCTTCCCCATCTGTTCAGAAGTGTGTTTCCAGAAAAACATTCAGTCTACAGAGTGTGAGAAATCATCAATATCTTTTTCTGGTTGTGAGAATTCATTCTAATACAACACAATGTAGATTGCTTATACTACAAAGGAATCTAGTCTTTTTTTTTCCTTTTTGTTTTGACATTCCTATGCATGTTGTGTCAGCAACAGTCTCAGCAAAGGTATTTTCTATTCTGTGATGGCTGTACATATTGCTAATTCAGGCATCATGGACACACATGCATCCATTCACATGTAGGTATGCACCTTTCCCCTCATTCACATTCACATATTATAATTACACAGGCATACAGTACAGAAGTCATCCCTCTCCCTCCATTGTCCCTTTTTCTCTCAGTGATCCACTATGAATTGCTGATTTCCCACCATCAATGGATTGACTAATCAGCTGATTAGTAGGTACTAGTTAATTGGTGGCAAGAAACTAGCAATCTGTTTTCTGTTGGCCAGCTAATCATATTAATCACTTAGCCAAGTATGTTTTAAAACCACAGGTAGCCCATTTATTTTTTATTACTAACTAAAAGAAAGGAATGGCCCTTTAAAATTGTGTTTGCCATCCATATTTTTAATAAGCTTTTATAAGTGCATCTAGTAAAAATTTAAAAAGTAAGAGAACCGGTTTGGTGCAGTGGTTAAGGCATCAGGCTAGAAACCAGGGGACTGTGAGTTCTAGTTCTGCTTGAGGCATGAAGTCAGCTGGGTGACTTTGGGCCAGTCATTTTCTCTCAGCCCTAGGGAAGGCGGCAAGGACAGAAATGCTTCCAAGAAAACTTCAGGTACTAATCTAGGCAGTTGCTAGGAGTCAACGCTGACTTGAAGGCACCCCCCTCCCATGTAAAATTAAGGGCTATTTTTTTGTAGTTGGAGTGAAGAGCTTGCACATGCATGCATACACACATTTCCCACATCTGGGTCATACTTTCTTCACTTATTTTATTGTATGAGTTTTATTAGTATCTTGAGTTCACAGCTGCAACGTAATGTCCTCAATACCTTAAATTCAGGGCTTCCCTTCTGTATTTCAATAAAGCAGTTAAAATCTAGTTATTCCATAAAATGCAGAAGGAAAGCTTGCTGTGATTAAAGATTTGAATTTGGCAACATGTGTTTTTGTACATTTTTTTGGTATAACTTTGATGCTGTATTTAGTTTATTTTATGGTGGGTTTATTATTTTTGAGAGGGGGTTAGTTGATCGTTAGCTGCTCAGAGCCTCTGGGAATGGAGAACATGCAAATAAGGTAAATAAATATCATCTTTTTCTGTCATACAGTTCATTGATTTCTGACATCTCCTTATCTAATATACCTGCTGCCTTAGGATTCTATTCTTGATTCTCTCTTGTGTTTTGCTGTACCCCCTTTTGTTCCTGAGAAGTAGAAACTAATAAAACACCATTTGGAGAAAGAACCTGTCATTTCCTACCACAGCTTTATAATGTGACACAGTTTCTATAGTGATTAGGAAAATTGGTATCAGATACAGAATAGCCAAAATCAAGGACAGGAGCATAAATTATGATAGCAAATAAGATTGAACCCAGTTTGTCTTCAGTCTGTATAAAGCAAATATTTGTTGATAGAATATTTGATTGGTAGAAGTATAGGGACATTAGTGTTGAATATTGCTCTCCTCTTTCCCTGTTCCCCTCCACTTTATCTTCTTAATGCTACTTTCCATATGGGAATTTACTCTGTGACAAGACCCCCACTTAGAATCTTGTAGAGAAAATTGTATACTTTGGGAAGACCTTTGTTCCCAATTCTATCCATGCTATGTTTTATGTCTATCAGGCTAGAAACCAGGGGACTGTGAGTTCTAGTCCTGCTTGAGGCATGAAGTCAGCTGGGTGACTTTGGGCCAGTCATTTTCTCCTATACTTCTGCCTGTTCTTTGTAGGAAATTTTCATCAATCCAGTTTAGACACACGTTTATTATCTCCAGCTTTTTTCTGCTTCAGAAGCAGTCACAGTTATGTACTAAAATGGTTAAGTAATACATTTCTCTTTCAGGGGTCTTTCTGAGTTATTTGTAGGGTAAGTGATGCAATGCAGGCTGAATATGCATTTGTCCAACTTTAGCTGAGGTGTAAAATTATTTTAGATTTAATTATGCATTATTGTTTTAACTAGTGAGTTCATATGCAATTATACTTGGCTCATGGCAGCTATTCACAAATTTAAATTAAAAAGTCTTGAAACAGCAGAGTAATTATACCATAATTGCACATTGAGCACACAGAAAATGAAGAGAATCTAATTCTTTGTATTTGTAATATAATGTATGTGGAAGAAGATACACTATTTTCAAAGGAACAATGTCTTGCAAAGTATGACAAAGTTAATTCATATAAATATTTCAGGAGTTGTATCCTTTTAATCTGTATTGCTCAAACAAAAGGCAAACGTTAATTTTCAGATATATTAATAATTAATTTAAAATTGATTGGAACTGATTACAGCACATTTGGAATGTTAGTGTTCTCCAAGGATTTTTAAGTTCAGCTCAGTGCTGCTGTCAAATTCTCTTTTTCTATTAAAAAGTAAAGAAATTGGCACAGGCCTGTACCTTCCAGCTGCTGTGTTGGAAAGCTTGCATACAATCCAAAAATAAAACCCTTCTTGTAAATAACATGGGTGGATATTAGCTAAAATTTAATTAAATTTTTATGAAGTTGATTTGCTACATTCAAACAGTCTACCTCACCTTAATGTGTAATTGAATCCATGTCATTAACAATAGTGGGTGATAGTCCTGCTCTTATACTAGGATTTATGTTCCAGAGAGGGGCAAAGATGGCCTATTTTGATTATTACTCTGAGTAAAAGTGTGTAATTTGTAAGTGAAAAAGATACAGGGGGGAAAAAAAGGGAGCAACAGGATAGCTAGCAATAGAAAATCTTTCAAAGTTCCCCCAACAAGAACAATAATGATAATGATAATAACAAGTATCAGTTATCCAAATACAATGCATCTGTTTCAACATGAATTCATTTTCTGTATACATGCCATGTTGATGATCATGCACTGTGTAATGCTACATTGGGCAGCTGAATAGCAATTGATTAGTTGACATATTGGGATGTAGGATTCCTCTTTGGTTACTACTATGTCTTTGGAGCAGGACCATTTCATGTATTTTTACTGAGTCTTCCCCAACTGAATCTAAGGATGATGTAAAAAAACTGAGAGCCAGTCTGGCCTAGTGGTTAAGGCTCCAGGCTAGAAACCAGGAGTCTGTGAGTTCTAATCCCGCTTTAGGCATGAAAGCCGGCTGGGTGACCTTGGGCCAGTCACTCTCTCTCAGCCCAACTCACCTGACAGGGTTGTTGTTGTGGGAAAAGAGGAGGAAGAAGGCGTGTTAGGTATGTTTGCCACCTTGAGTTATTTATAAAAATAATAAAGGCGGGATAAAAATTAAATAAATATTTTTTTTGAATTTCATTCCATACTATCATGCAGTTGGAAGGGCCATTTACTGAACATGGGCTCCAGTCCCAAGTTCAGTAAAGGAATCCAAACTAAAGCATCCCAAACATTCCCCTTCTCTCTCTTTCTTTTTTTAAACAAACAAACAAAAACAATTGCTCTTTTCTAGTTAATTGGTACTGTATCAGTTTTCTGGGTTTGTTCAAGGATGATATATAAGCCAGAACATCAGCTAGTTCATATAGTACCTGGCAATGTCCTTCATCTGATCCTGGAAATTCAAATTCATTCAAAATAAAGAAGTATTTCCTTACCGTGTTTCTGTCAATCGCAAGCATCAATCCTGTGACTTTGTCCTGTTCTTCACAGTTCATTGTGGAACACACACTTTTTTTTTGTTGAAGAAGAATGAACAAGGAGTTCAACCGTAGGAGTTGAATAACTCTGCTTTTTCTTTTTCCTGTTCTCAGTTTACTATCATCACTGATCAGCTATAAAAAGGTCCTTTTTGTAATTCGTAGATCCTTTGCCAACCTCAGCTGATTCTCAGTTTTTGCATTTTTGTCACAAAGGTCTGTAGTCCTTGCCTATCTGTGCTCTTTGTTTGTAGCATGGCCCTCTTTTCATTTCCTGTATATCTCATACACACATACACATCTTCGCTAAGAGTTTGTGTAACTACATTAGCGTCTTTTGGTTTCCTATATTTTTTTCTGCTGTTTGGAATTATTTGCAATTGTGCTTTTAATATCTTCCTCTTTGGAAACTGCCATCCAAGTTGTGTTCCATTTCTATTAGTTTCTTTTGCCCTGGGATCTTTTTTATAATTATGATTTTACTAAAAACTGCTTTTAGAAGTCCAAGGTACTTGTTTAACTATACTCAGTTTAAGTTTCCTAACAATCACCAACTCCAACATTACAGAGGCACTTTCCCCAAATGTTTCTACTACTACTACTACTTCCTGAACTTAGTATTTCCTACTGATTAGTATCAAGTCAAGGACACTCTTGTGTCTTCCTCCACCCTCTGAAAGAGAAAATTGCCAGCAAGAAAAGTCAGGAATTTCCTGGAAGGATTATCCTTGGTATTTCTTGTCTCCCAACTGATGTTGGAGTAAATAAGGCCTCCCATCATTGTGATTTCATGCCTCTTTGAAAGATCTGCCATTTGCTTTTGGAAGACATTACCTATGTATTCTCATTAGTTTGGAGAGCAATAATATAAACACCAACAATAATACTGCTTTTTGTTTCCTCTTATGCTTATTTTAAGTTACAGAATAGCATTTTGATTTCTGAACGGGAATATATATATATATATTTAACATGTAGTGCAATTTCTTCTGCTTTTCTATTGCTTTTGTCCCTTTTGAAGAATTTGTATCCTTTAGTTACTATATTTACTATACTATATAGTCATGGGAGTCATCCTACCAGAGCTCTGTTATATCTATTAAATATTTGGCCTTCTGTATGAAGAGTTCAAGCTCAACTTGTTTATTTCCAATGGTGTGGGCATCAGTGCATACACAATGAAGGCCATGAATTTTATGAGCCAATGGTCTTTCATATTCTTCTCTGAGTGGTTTAAGAGGTCCAGTTTAACAACCCCCCATTCTACAATACAGAGATATTTCTCTGAGGTCCTTATGTCAGGATTTTAATTTCTGCCATTACAGAATTAAGTTTAAAGACCAACCTTCAATTAATTAATTAATTAAATTAAGATAAATGCCATGCTTTGGCCAAACTTATCTTTAACAGTCTGCATTCCAGTTTGTCCCATCATGACATCATTTAGATAACTTAGACAATGGTTTGGAAATCACAATTCTCCTACTGACCCAATCCTGGCCAATCACTGATTTTCAGTATTCTTTCCCTTTCCAATTATCTTCCATGGACTGGAAAAATAGATGATCTATGACCCCAAGGTCTTACACTTCATTCTGTATTTTTAAAAGACTGGGGTGATACAGTTGTAGCTGTTTGGATATAATTTGTCTCCGCATGTATCAGTTGGAAGGAATCATTGTCAAGTCGACTTGATAAGTCTTGGATGTTGTTCTGTCATGTCCTTGATCCTTGTTCTTGATAGTTAGTATACTTCACAGGCTGCTGGATCCAGGTGGCATATATTTGTTTCAATACCTTAACATAATGAGGCACCAAAAACCATCCCCTCTGTTCTTTAGGGGTCCATCATTTAATCACCCATAATGTAGAATTTTCTCCTCTTGAAAGTTCAGAGCATGTTTCATCTGTAGGGACCTAAAAACTGTTTCGGAATTCGGTTTCTGATGCAAACTTGTCTTCTTTTGTTTCTGGTCATTACTCATACCCAGTGGGCTTGCTCTTCTGTACGTCTGCCTTTCTTATGGAAGGTTGTTTCCACTGTCAGTTTCAGCTACAGAGCCTCCTTTCTTTGAACTGATAAATCCTTTCACATGAGTGAAGGGTAGTCACTTACTGCTCTGGTCTTTTGATGTTTTCTGCAAGAACTGCTATGAGCTTCAATATGCTGCAAATATATCTGACACTGTTTTCATACAGGAGACCAAACATGCCATAAGCGTTGTGAGTCACATTTGCAGATTTCTGTCTATTTATTACTTTTGCTTCTTGGGCACAACCAGGAGAATATTTTCATTCTTCTTTCTATTATGTTCTCAGGCCAAGTACAGTCTTTGTCTCTCTATAGAGATACATGCATACACACTAAACAATATATCCATCATTTAATATGGATGACAAAGTATTTTCTCAGCCATATAGGCAGTAACCAAATGTCTACCAATAAGGATAAAGATCAGTAGATCTATCAATGTTTTTAAAACTCATTTTTCAATATGCTTTACAAATTGTCTTCTAAGAAATAAAAAATAGGAGTAAAACATTATAGTTTATAAAACAAAAGTATATAGTTGCATTTGACCCATTTAAAATATTGGTATGATTAATACTGCCTCGATGGGGCCAGTTATGAGATTGTTATTCAGCATCTCAGATTTTATAATTTATCTTTTTATATTTATGTGTATTTATATTTATATTATATTTATTTTAACAATGTTTTAATCTCTTAATTTAATTGTTTGTAAACTGTCCAGAGTGGTTATAATACAAGATGGGTGGTGAATAAATAAGATAAATAAATAAATAAACCATGCTGTTAATACATATTATCAGAGTAACTGGAAATAGAAGGGTTGGTCAGAAGAGAAATACTTCATAATGAAAAAATAGTAAGTCCTATTAAGTGCAAGTCTCACTGAAACTTCTAAGTCAGGTTTCTTGGTTCTTAAAACTGATTCAGAATTCTTGTTAAGTATCAATCCTACAGATATTAGATAGCAAAAAGTATTAAAATGTGATAGTCACATAGATACATGCAACACTTATTTGAACAAGAGGTAGTATCTTTCTATTAATATAGACTCTTCCTACCTTACATTGTGCCATAAGGTAGCATGGTTCAGTGACACGGTATGTGCTTTGAGTGCAGAAGGCCCTGGCCCTTATGTTTCTCCAGATAAAAGATCTCAGATAGGAGGCTTTGGAAATAAGCCTGGTCTAAGTCATTGGCAGATGGTATTCTTTTTTTCAATACAAAATCCAACTGGACAGTAAGATTAATGTTATATCAACACTGGTGATGAGAGAGTGTTTTTCCACCACTGAGGCAGAAAGCTACTTGAGGAGCATCAATCATGAACGAAGAGTTCATGAAGGCTATGATTTTTTCCCCAGATTCTGCTGCTGTTCTTGCAGAGCTGGTATAAGTCAGAATAGGTAGCCTTCCCTGATTTGGTATCTCCATATATTCCAGGATCTCCTGTTACCACATGTTGTAAAGCAGCACATTTGGAGGGCACCAGGTTGAAAACAAGCTAGTACAGGCAATAAGGAATTATATAACCTGCCTTCGTATGTTCAGTGTTTCTTTTTACCTGCCTTCATAAATAGCAATATCATTCCATTAGTGCTTTCTTTTTTTGTATAAAAGAGGTTTTTGAGCATTAAAGGAAGGACTAAACTCCTAAAGCAACCTTTTTAGTATTCTCACAGTGTTTCCACTCTTCCACGTTGATAAAAGAGCTGTATGCAGATGGTTTTTGCTGTGGGCAAAGGAATGTTTCATCATAAAGGAGCATGGACTCTCAAAATTGGAGATTTCCCCTGATGTACTATTACCATAGCCAATCCAGCGGGTCAAGACTCCAGAGAAAGGCGGGCATTGCTTAATGAAGTTTTGTACCCAAAAGTAACATGATTATTTATTGTATCCATTGACAAAACAGAAATAGTTCTTAAAGGTGCTTTGATATGGTAGAGATTTTTTTTCTTTTCTATTCATTTTTCAAATTGAAGTCAAGCAGAGGGAAACATCCAATCACTATAAAATCTTCGGTCTTGCATACTTTTTCTCAGGGGCCCTTTTATTTATAATGTTGGCTCAGATGAAAGTACTCTGGTGAAGTCTGCTTTCTAAATGAAGGAATAGAAAGAAGGCTGTAGTTAATGTACATAATATTTTTCTCTCTTGAATGGTTGTTCCCCCAAAAATTTCAGATTATGACTGTAGTTTAAAAGAAAACATCAGAAAAATCATGATTGAAGAATGCATTTTAAAATTATCCAAATCCTAGAGAATAATTTTATTTTGAATTATTTAGTTACTTTTTGTTTTAAATATGTCTTCATGTGCTTACTAGAAATGCACTAGTGTTGTTTGAGAATTATGAAATGTTTTCTCATGTTAGCAACATGAACTGTTTATGTGGAAGCACAGTATAAGAAATCTGAATATGTAAAATGGAGAAACTTAAAAATAATTATTTTTATTTGCTTTTTATTGGCTTTGCATAATAATATATGAGAATTACCACCATATACTTAAGATTGCTTTTTTAAAGCAATTATCAATTTATATTATTTGTCAGCTAATATTTTGTGTTTGTTTGACATTTTGTAAACTATTGCATAATTTCTAAACCAAGGCAAGCAAGCAGCTAAGAAGAAGACAAATTTCAAAGGGACCTTGAATGATGATTTTCTAAAGTCTCAACCAAGAATTTCTAGAATCATCTTCACATGAGATCTAAAACGCCACTAAATGGGGAAATCTTCAGAAAGCTGCCCCCCACCCCAGGGATGCACTGAACATTCCCTTTCAAGGGAGAAAGCTATTTTGTTTCTGGCCCAATAGTAATAGTTGGAAATACTTTATTATTCTATGAGGTGTCATCATGCTAACTCAAGATCCACCACATGAAGTTCAAGCAGCTGTGCAAAGATTGGGAACAGTTATTCTGTATGCTTGGAAACAGCTTCCTAATTCCATGGAAAGTAAAGATCATCAGCTGCAAAAAAAGTTGTTTAGTCAGACAGCACTGAATTTCTTCCATTCAGCATTTGTTCTGCTTTGGAGAACAGACCTTTGCTAAGGAAATGTTACTGAGATGTTTCTGCTAGTGGCTGTTCCAGAAGTGTTTCTGCTTTTGGGCTGGGTGTGCAGATCAGAAGGCCTTTGCCCACCCACCTTTTTCTTGGCCTTTTGGCTAAGATCAAGTGTGTGTGTATAGTAAATCATTGGCCACTACAAATTGTATAAGTTAAAGGAGATTTGCCCAGAATATTAGATTTGGTGGAGAATACCAGATTTCAACACAAGAGGGCATACTCAAATAGAAATATTGTGATATTCTCAGCAGGCCTTTATCTAGTTAAATGCCTTGACAATTTTCCCCTTCAACAATTGAGGAAGCTGTTTTTCTTATTGGTATCTGTTTCAATTTCAGGTTTATCTGTTTGATTTGGAATACACAGAATTAATCATTGCCATATTGCTATTTTCATGTTAAAAATGCTTTTTGTGCATAAAGGCTATATCAATAGATTTGTGCCTTTATAAATCTTATTCTGAGTTCATTTAGATTTCATTTTGTCTTCTTTTTATATCTTATTTTTACAGGTAACTCGATAGCAAAAAATAAATCACATCAAACTCAAGACTGATAACATCCAATACAGAGAATTTGGAAGTTCTATTAGCTAAATATGATCTTTGAGATTTGGGTTGAAATTGCTGGGACAACTTGTTCAGTGAGGATATACGCTATAATCAACAGCTACTGGAGATCAATAGTGCAAGAAAGTCAGACACACAAACTGTCTAATATAAAGATTTCAATGGGAAGAACTGTACATTTGTAAAAACAGGAAAAAAGAACACACACTTTTTGGCAAAGGAAGTGAAAAAGATGCTAAAAGGATGCTGAAGAAGTAGTAGTCTTTTTGATCCTTGGCTTGGACTCAAAATATTTAACCTCTACAAAGTAACTCTTTGAAATGTACTGATATAGCTTATTTGAAACATTTCCAGTCCTCTGTTCAAATACTAGTGGAACTGTGCATTGGTTTAATCAAATTATTGTTCCAGAAATTGACCTCGGATACAGCACCGCCTTAGACACTTTAATTTGAATTCTAATCTTGAAGCTCCAAGGCTATATATTTCAACACGTTGAAGTTGCTTTTCTTATAGGAATGGAAATGTAATATCCATTGTTAATCATTATTGTTGACACGTAGTAGTTATCTGAATACTTCATTCTTATACTAATATATCATAAGTCAGATATTGTTTCCTAACCAGCTACTGCAGTTCCTTTCAAATAAATAAAAGATTGGTCAAAAATGAAAATTTTATTCCACACCCTTCCCAATATTTTATGTTGTTAAAATATCTGTTTTATATAATTTTAAAGTTTATAATTAAACTTTAATTTGTGAATTTATTAACATTAAGTTCTTAAAAGATGGTGATAAATAATAATTAACACTAGCTAGTCATTTTATGAAGGAAGACAGGGATGCATGTTAATTTTTGTTCTGAGATTTGATGGTATTCATTCAGTTTTAAGTTTTTTTTTTAAAATAACTGTCTTTTGCTTGGACAGTATTGCTGCCTGGATGCATAGGTAGATGCTTAGATGTTTATTGAGAGGGAAAATACTCTTTTTTTTTTTTTCCAAATCTAGAAACTATTGATGTTTTTCTTGTCTACTCCAGGAATTTTAGTTCCACTTAGCAGCTGTTTTGTTGAATTAGAAATTGTTTTCTATCTTCTATTTTTAATTTCACTGATTTTTTTTTAAATTAAATGCCTTAAGGAGCTGTAAACTTTTCCCCCCTAAGTTATTATAGAATGTATAATTCTATATATCATTTAACATATACCATTCTATTTAGAAATACTGAGGCTGTAAGAGCAGCTTGGTCTTAAAGAAGGCAAAGAGGGAAATTATTTATATTGATTTACTTTGTGAGTTGATATGAATATGACACAAATTCAGTCCTGATAGAAATAATTGTTTCAACATCTCCACTGTTTTAAATGACTACTAAAATTTATGAAAAGGTAAAGACTCATCCCTTTATTGCAAATCCTTGACATAACTAATTAGAAATAAATGAGTTATATGATGGATGAACATCCTTGGGTACTGTGCTCTTTCACTTAATGCACAATTGTTGCACAATTATTTCATTATTTCTGTTGTATTTGACACTGGATGGTGGAAAACTAATGGTGATTAAAATCAAAGTTGAAATGTATAGTGTAATTCTGCTCCACATCAGTCCAAATATTTTGCAGGAATATTCTTATTTTTAATTAAACCTTAATTAGGAGGAATTGGCAATAGAATTAGGTATGTTGATATTTTAAAGGGATTAATAATGTATTGATTTTTTTAAAAAGGTATATGTAATAGGAGATCATTTGAAAAGTATGATGAATTGTAATTTTGTAGCAGACTTAAGTTTGGCCTCAGTTTAGTCAAAATTCTATAATATGGTTTTCAGCATTTAGTTCCTTTGTGATTAGTTTTAAAACCAACACTAAAAATATTGTGTTATAAACAAGTGTAAGATGTGCATATCAATAAGTGAAAATAAATGGATTTTGAAATCTATTAAACTGAGTATTTGCAATAGGTTAATGTGATAACTGATAATGGAATAACTTTAAGATATAAAAAAACAAGCTTTGTACACATATATACATGGGAACATTTGAATTAGTTGAGAACAAATCAGATCAGAACAGATAAGAGTCACTCTAAACATTTTAGGATCCCCTAGATCAAGTCTTCTGATTTCATGTCAGTTATGTGGAAATAGTGGATGATTTTTAAAAATACTTTACTGATTTTTAACATGATATAAATACAACAATTAAGAACAAAATTTGTAAATTTCACTTTGAACAATTAAAGAAATAAACTATATACCTGAAAAACTAATAAAAAATAAAATACAATGATACAATAAAATTAAGATGCAAAGTTTTTACTAGTTTTCTACAATATTATAGAAATTATATTCATACAAAAGATTACAATTCAACTTTTAAACAACAAATTAAACCTAGACCATAGAGAATCATGTGGTCCAAACTTGTCTCTCCATTGATACAAAACCAGTTCGAAAGCTAAGAATTGACAAATTTTGTTGAGTCAGCTTTTAGAGTCTGGTACATACACATACTTTCAGGAATATGTAATTACCTTTTTCTCAACAGCCTGGGCATGATATATTCATAATGTTTCATAAATAGACAACTTGTAGAATGTAATTTAACATTATCTTTAAACTTTAATTTTCTTCCAAGAGCCTTGTTCACCACGGTTAAAATATCTCATAAATAAGGAACTACTTATACCAGTGGACATTACCATAGCATATGCATTCATTTTTCTTTAAATTGATTACATCTCCAGCATAAAAAAGATGATAGCCAACCTTTTTTGAATGTCTTTTGAGAAATCAATTGACCATTGAAAGGTTGCATTCTGTCACCTTTCTTGTTCAAGTTGTATGCCAAAATGTTCATCAGGAAACTGGAGCTATACAAATCAAAAATTGGGGTAAAAGTTGGCGGAAAAAACATAACCTTCAATACGCGGATGATACAACCCTCCTCTCAGAAACCCAGGAAGTCCTAAAGCACCTAATCATGAGACTCAAAGAAGAAAGTGAGAAGTTTGGCCTCTTTCTGAATATCAAAAAGACCAAACTCATGACAACTGCAGAGAATGGAAACATCGAAACAGTGATTGATGGAGAGGAGGTGGAATGCATGGAAAAATTCACCTTTTTAGGATCACTGGTCAATCAAAATGGTGAATGCAGCCAAGAAATTAAATGCTGAATCATGCCGGGTTGCACAGCAATGATGAGTATGAATCAAATTTGAAAAACAAGGATGTCAGCTTGATGACTAAGTGTAGACTAGTCTGCACTATCGTGTTCCCCATAACTACATATGGCTGTGAAAGTTGGATGATGAAAAAGTTGGATAGAAGGAAAATTGATTCTTTTGAACTATGGTGTTGGAGGAGGCCCTTGGACTGCAAAGATAACAGTGAAGTGTTGAAGTGCATCAAACCAGACATCTCACCAGAAGGAAAAACAACAAAACTTAGACTTAGTTACTTTGGTCTTGTCATGAGATCAACATTGTTGGAGAAAGACGTTATGCTTGGAATGGTCAGTGGCAAAAGATGGCAAGGACACCAAAGAACACACTGGTTGGATGTAATCAAAGCAGACACAGGCCAAAATATAAAGCAACTGAAAGGAGCTGTACAAGGTTGGAAATTATGGAGAGAGCTGGCTTATGAAACCGCCAAGGATTGGATATGACTGAATGGATAATTTGATTAGATTCTCTCATCTACTGAATGTTTTTGACAACCCAGCTCCAAGGTCTTTTATTATCTGAGATTAGATGTTACCTTGAAGTATGGTTTTTTTCCTCTCTATCTCAGGACTTTAGCAGTAATCTTTGAGATTATTTCAGGTTCTAACATTCATCTAGCCAGTAGAACTGGATTAAAATGTTTAATCTGGAAAATATTTGGCCTATGAATGGTACCTGTGTCAATCTAAATTCCTGGTACACTATTTAAATTATTTTTGTTGTGGTATATACAATGTGGCATATAACTTTATAATACAATTTAATGTAAGATGACATCAAGTTATGTTGCAGTGAAATAAATATGGTCATAGCCATATTTATCAGGCTAATTTAGATTTCTAATGAATTCTGACTTTCAGTATGTGAGTCTGGTCACCATTGCTTGGCTTCCCCAGCAGCAAGAGGAGCTAAACAAACTGTGCGAAGTTCTTCAGTGTGCCTTTTAAAGGCATGATATGCAGATTAGCATCCCTGGCTTGCCTCTCTTAAACAAGCCAGGGTTTAGACTTCAAAATGGGTTCCAACTCTGGCATTTTAGGTGAAGATCTTATCAGAGCTTGTGTTTTCTGCTTTGCTTAGTCTTCATTTGGCATAAATAGATATACTAAGGGGGGGAAAATAGAGCAGCATATATAGACTCTTCCAATGCAGACTTTCTGCCAATAATGCAGTACTTATACATCATTCAGATTCCATGCTTGGAGCCAATAGTTCCTATGGGAAAAATAAAAATTGGATTTATGAGAAATTCAGCCTGTTATTTTACATACTAGTATTTCCCCTGTCTCCTAATTAGCCTGGAATCCCTTGTATTCACTGCATATTTTCTTCTCCCCTCTTTTGTGGCTGCCACCATGATTTAATAGATTCTGATGACATCACAGAGCAAGCCTCAACTACATAATTCCCTAGAATCAGGATTGAAAGGGTCCTCAGGAAGTTCTACCGGTTCTCAGTGAGCTTCTGTTATTAAGCTAGAGGCTCTCTACTTCATTGTTTTTATTTTGTTTGGATTATTTCCTTGAAAATAGATTAAGTTATTATATCTATAGAAATTTCTCCTATAGTGTGTTTGTTCATTGGTTATAGGATACTGAACACTGGATTATCTGCGTGGAACAAATAGGTGGATTTGACCAGACTTGATGGTCCCTTAATGCTTCTGACTTGTAAATATTTATTGTTGTCATCTCTTGCCACTGATGGTATCTTTAATCCCTCATGTTTGGAATTGCAGCCTCATTCAAATAGCAAACCAGGATAGCAACACATGAGGCCTGCCTTTTGATTTTTCACTGCAAATGTCACCCAGATCTTTTTATCATAGCTGTTTGTTTTCTTGCTAATAGTCAAACTGACTGAGCATTGCCTTGTGAAGATGACACAGCTGAACAATTCGATGAAATTAAATAGTTCCTCTAATTTTGATTGCTGTTAAATGGCACAAAGTACATTACCTAATGATTGCTTGTCAGTCTTCAGTGTTTAATTCCATACTTGGATATGATTTATGTTACTTTTCTATGCTGTTAGAAAATGGCTTTCAGAAGATATAATGCTACCTGTCTTTTATTCTTTGATAACCTGTTAGTGTAAATACTTCAGCAAAGATTTCAGTTGAGTGCCTGTGCACTTATAATCAGGTTATTTTTTATCAGCATTTCCCAATCAGTTGCCCTTCACTTGGGTTAGCAGCTGGATGGATTATGCTGGAAGTGGGAGTCCCAACACAACGGAAAGCACCGGTTTGGGAGAGTCTGTGTTATATATAATACATTAAAACTCTGGCTTTGAGCAAATCAGTCATACTTTTTTGCAAAGACACTATCAGCATTCATAATTTTAAAGAACCTACTACTTGTTTTCACCCAAAGGCAGAACAGGTATGCTTTTCTTTCTATCCCTTAACATTTGTTACCATGATTAAACAGATCACAATAGCTTACTATAACAAAAAAATTTAACCCAAATTCAAACCTTTGCTCAGCCATTTTTTCATGTATTTATTTATATTTTACATTCTTAGCACACACAATTAACATAAGAATCTTTACAATTAAAGAAAAAAATGATAGAAACCAAAAAAAGAGAGGAAAAAAATAGAAAAAAAAAAATCCCAAAACAAACTAAGAGGAAAAAAGAGGAAAAATTCATTTGTTCAGCCATGAAACACAGAGTCACATAGCTTTAGGCCAAGTCATTATCTTTCAACCTAATATACCTCCCAGCATAATTGTAGGAATAAATAGGAATTAGAGTTTTTTTATGGTGCTGTAGGTTTTCAAAGGAAGTGTGAGATACATTTATCACATACATATGCATCAGTATTTCCTGAGACTGAAGATTTCAAACTAGTTTGAAAGAACCTATGTTTTCATACCATCACCATCACTGTAGAGCTAAGTTGGTTTCCTTCTAGTTTAGTTGCATTGAAGATTTTTTTTTCTTTCTTTTTAATCCATGGTGGTTCCATTGCCTCATAGAGGGAACTTTTCAGTGACCAATCCTGACAATTTCTAAGCTGCAGGTTCTTTCCTTTTCCTTTGATCCTGTGAGGATGGAAATTTTTTTTCTTGTTCATGGAACAGTTAATTTTTGCTGCTTGCTCTCAGCATTTCAAGTCACCAGAAGGGAAGACAATCATGGATTTCCTTCCAACAGCTTCTGAGGGTTTGGGAGCTGAAAACTGTGGCAGTGCAGAAGTTTCCTGAAAGTGATACCACTTACCAGAAACAAAAATGGAAATTCTTGTTTTAAAAAATATATGGCTTTTGGAACTCTATTTTAGAATTAAGATTTTTTGCCTCCTGTTAGGGCTCTATTGCCCTTCAGAACAGGAGAAGTTGAGTCTCTCAGTTCTCAGCAGTATGTGATGTTAGCTCAAAAGGCCTGTTTTTCATTGTTTAATTAACTAAAAACATGTCCCTGTGTGTGTCATCATCTCAAAAAATTAATATTGGCCTTCTTAGCTCCTATGAACCACGCAGGTAAAGGCTTTTCCCCCAAAAGCTTTGCCCAAAACTAATGGACTTACAACCCCATGTCCTGCAAGACATCTATTTTATATGTTCTAATTAACTACTGCTGTTTCTCAGTCATAGTCCCTTGATAACTTTCACATTAAAAGTTCATTAAAATCTTAGTGGGGGAGCATATGAAAAGCAAGATGATGAAAAACATTGCCTAAGAGTATGTATGTACACTTACATTATGAAATACCTTTGTGAATATGCCAAATATGAACAAAACTGAGGACACATGTACAAAACATAGATGGCAGCACCAGGATGACCTTGCCTGAGCTAAAAAGCTAAGCAAGGTCTGGCCTCATTAATACTTGGATGGAAGACCAATACGGAATACCAAGGCTGTAGGCTAGACGGGGAAGTTGAAAAAGAACATCCTGAAAGAAGACAACGGCAAACCTTTTTTCTACTGTGACCAAGAAAAGATGTCCATGAAGTCACCAGGAACCAAGTTCAATTTGAAAGAGACTTTATCTCTGTGCTCGAAAAGCAGAGTAATCTTATTGTCCTTTGTAGAATACTGTATAGATATAATTCCGTGCTATGTATTCTTTGGATATTTTGTGATGAATTTCACACAAGGTGATTTTTTTACTGGTTTAAGATGGGCTTCCACTTAATATTACTTTGTATGCTACTTATGAGGATTTAGTGATGCAGTTAGACATTCTATTCTTTTTTTCATTTTAAAGCCTGAAGGTCACAGTGAACAGGACAGTGACACTAGAATATCATAAAAGGGTGAAAAGTTTTCATGGCAGGGGGAATAGGAAATCTGTGGAAATCTGTGTGAAATTTGTGGTGCAGTTTCTGAGGACTCTTTGTGGTCCTCAAAAGATGTTTGAGATCACAGTCAGGGACCATACTCCTGTTTTATAATTTGGGCTTAAGAGTCTTATGGAGAACTTTTTATGGATATATGTTTAAGTTAACATGCTTTGTTGAGTATATACAATTTTGTATGTTAATGCTAGAACAAACATGATTATGAAAATTAAAATATTTATTTTATTTTATTATTTTATTTTACTTTTTGTCCTGACCTAAACATACTAACTTGGAGTATGCATCATTTTGTTATAGAAAACGTTAACAATTTTGTGAAATTATAAATTTATCTGTAATCATGTATATTTCTGGCAGCATTTATTTATAAAACAGTTTTTTGTAATGAACAGCAACTGGTTTAGTAGACCCTGGCTTGGTTATTTAGGACCAAGCACTGAACTGTTTGCCACTGCCTTATCATGTTTCACCTTTTATTCTTTTGAGGGTTCATCTGGCTTATGGGGCCTAGTTGAACCACTATAACAATTTCCACTAATAATTTCAATACTATTGTTCAGTAAGTACTCCAAAACATATGGCATCTTAATTATAAAAAATAGCCCCCCGGTCCCCAAAAGCATAGCTTTTAGTCATCTAAAAGAGGTATGCACAAAATTAAACCCACTCAACCCTGGAAGTTCTGGTATCACTGAGACACCTACCATGTATACAAATCCGGTATGAAATTACTGTTAAGCTTTCACACTTCAGCAAAAAGACTGACTCTTGCAGTTGAGTGAAAAGCAGCAAGCTGTGCATTTGACAAATTGGATTTTCCCATACTCTTCAAAGATTCAGTTCCACCATGAAAAATTCTTGCTTCCAGCTAGATTGTCTAAAAATTGCCCAGCCAGATTGTTATTTACACCCCAACAACATACTTTGGGTTATAGTTTTTTAAAATCCCTAGATAACTAACTTGCTTTTTATAAGAGCATTATATTTTATTTTGTATATATTGCATAACTCTTATTTTTAGCATTAACACTGATACCTATCAGATCTGACTGTATAACAGAAACAGATTTAGAGGCCAAGTTCTTACCTTCACTGTTGATCAGGCTCACAGTCAAGAGAATCTCCATTTCCACTGCCCCACTGTACTCCTAACCCCAAATCAAATTAAAAACAAAACATCTGGAGTTGGAAAAATTGTTGAGACAGCAGTTATAGGCATGAAAGACTTTTAGCATGGGAACAGTATCACATATGCTGTTTTGAAAAGGCTGTTTGCCAATATAATAAACAGTGTGTACATTATATTGAAAATGTATTTGAACTCAGAATGGAAGAGCCCCCCTTGAAATACTCTATCTACTGTATGTTTTGAGTTGTCTTGTTCTATAAAAACAAAACTCAAAATATTTTGACAGTCCTGATAGTAGGAATAATGGGAACTTGGCACTGTGTTTTACTCTTTTATTTATTATACCAGAGTCCAAAAGGTAAGTGGAATAATAGTCCATTCCATGTGCAAATCTCTGAAAAACTGCATTACCAAGGTCATATTGTAACTTTGAAAACATTTTTGCAAACATTAAAATTAATCTCCATACAAAATAATGAGAACATAACCCTGTTTCCACCAACTGAAAAATCTGTTTAAATTATAACATGTTACCAGAAAAGCCTCTTCTCAATAGAAAGAACAAAGGTATTTTAAATTTAATCATTTAATTTTTTTAATGGTCACTCCATCAACAGATTAAAGGTCAAAGAGAGCAATTAAAACTTTCCTTCAATTAGCACATTTCCCCTACAAGTGTTGTTTACTACCAGATCATAACATACAAGGTGGGCGATGGGTCCATTACAGACTTTATTTTTATGATTCATAAATGTAAAGACCCTTTGCGCAAATATGATTGGCTTTCAAAGTGTCTCCAGACCTTTAGTTATTGTTCTTCCTGTTTCTACTCTCAAGATCATATGCTCTGAGTTGAGCTGAAATCCTGTTAGAAAATATGTTGATCGAGTAAAGTCATTGCAGACATGTTTAGGAGGTGTTATGCCACGTTTTTAAGCTTATTTAAAAATACTTTGTTCAATATACAGTATCTAAAGACTGTTACTTATTCACAGTAAAAAGTTGTAATGCTTTATACTGCTTGTTCTTTTAAATAGTCACTCCACCCCAAGGTGACCTTTGCTGCTGTTTTGTTTAGCAATGAAACTGATGGAAAGTCTGTTCTTTGATACCTGAGTGGCAACATTTCAGGCAAGCGAGATTTCTCTGAATGGGCAGACAAGGAGAGATTATAGATCTAAAGAATGACATCAAAGCTTTAAGAATAAGCAGCAAAAGGAAGATGAAGGAATGGTGAGCCAAAAGCTGCCCATTCAGAGTGGAATCTAAAGATCAATTTAGAAATGTTGGGGATATAATAATATCTCTAATTGATTTTAATGATCAATAATAACTATTTAGTTCTTGCTTTCTTTCTAGGCTTAGTAGCTGTGATGGATAAGAAAATGATGTTTTTGGGTTGCCTCTGTGGAGGAAAATCTTGTATGCCCTTCAAAATAAGAAAGTAATGAACCCTTGTATGACTTTTTTTCATGCAGTTTAAGCCGAAATACATCACAAGTTTATATGACATTTGAAATGAGCTTCTGTATTTTATTCAATAAAATTTATAAGCTCCATTACCAAATTTCTCAGCATCATTTGTTTCTACTTTTCTATCAGTCATTCTCAAAACAAGTTGGAAAACACACACACTCTTCAATGTTACAAGCATGACTTTCTTCATATGAAACATTCTCAGTTAGGAGTTGAAGTTTATCAATCTGGGTGAAATACTAGAAAAAAGGATCCAGGTTGTACGGATAGGTATGTGGGGTAGGTGCTACTGTTTCTTGACTAGTGGTCTTGACGTAAATCAGTGTTTCTCAACCTTGGCCACTGGAAGGTGTGTGGACTTCAACTCTCTCTGACTCAACAATTCTGTAAATAGGCAGGATTTAAACTGGTGCAGACAAAAGTGAATGCTTTCTACATTCATCCTTCATTTTCATAAAAGAAAGTTGGAAAATCAGAAGTACCAATTTTGACTTTATAAAGACAAGAGTTGAGAGCAAGAAGAAGCCAGACACCATAATTTGCTCCTGGTTGTAGATATTCCTGATTGTTATTCAGGGTTCAGCATCAGTATCACCTTTTTCAGAGATGTCTGGGAGGGCCAAGTTTTTTTCCCCAGCAACAGTATTAACAATGATGTCTTGGTGTTCTCCTACTGCCTATTCTGCAAATTGTCAAATCAAACCAAATGGCAACTTTGCTAGAAGACCCCATAACTGTCATAGAAGAGGCCAGTGTCACTCCTCCATAGGCAGATTACCAGAAAATCACTGGAATGACCCAGAAGCACTTCTACTTTCTATTGTTTAAATAAAATTATCTCAAATTGTCACATCTTGCAAACAATTAAATGGTGGTAATTGGTGAGAGAGAATGATATAAAGGCAAAGCTTTCACGCTAACACAATGCAGCTCTTGGTTTAGACTGAATTACAGTGAAGATGGGTAAGCACTATCTTCTCTGAAAACTTACTAATTTTTTAAAGATATACTATTGTACTACATATACTCTGGTGGTTGTATTTCACATATATTAAAATGCTTGAATAAAATTTACTGAAAATGGAGAGATTTTTTTTTTAGGTGTAAAGCGGTAAGAATTCTGAAATTGCAAACCTCGTGCCTTGTGAAACTTTCCATCTCCTTTCTTTGAAATGGATGGTTTTCCAGGCATTTTGCCTGACCAGATGGCCAGTCCAATATCAGTCTCATAATTCTTCTGGCAGAAGTCTGCTCAGCCTCAGCAAAGACTGGCAACAGTAGTTAAAAGCTAGGGGCCAAAGTTTCATCTGCAGTGGCAATGTGTTCCAATTCAAATACCTCATAAAGCACTGAGGAGGTAAAAAAGGCTTACCGGTGCATTCTTCTATACCATTTCAGAAAAATGCATCATCCTTGGCTCATACATTTTTTTGCTTGGGCCACCCTTTCTTTGACCTTAGGTAGTACAGTCATAATGGAAACCATCACCCTTATTTCAGTAGTTTCACTTAATAGAAAAAAAGTGCAAGTTAGGACACCATCTAGATATTAGTTCTAAAAGAGAGAGGGACAACTAGCTCTGCTTGTTTTTTGTTTCTGCTTCTGTTTCTCCCACTTCAGGAGAGGCAATGTCAGAAAAAAACCCTGCCATTTGATAAGCAAATGTATCTATCTGATTGAAACGTTTGACTGTTTGATCACAATTTTCTGGCAGAAATGCATGATCAACACTTTTTTAATGTTAAGAGTCTTGTAATACAACCAACCATTCTGTTGCAAGAATGCTTAGGTAATACTGCCTGGCTTCCATAATTTTTAATTTCCATTGTTTTCTCAGGGAGCTTACTTATAAAATTCACTTCTAAAATGTCTTCATAGATCATTATGGAAAAATACTTGCAGTAGAGAAATCAGATTTGAGATTTATTCTTCCTTATTGTTATTTACAACTCCTGTTTACATCTTCTAGGGACTATTGTGAGCAGCTTTATTTTCTTTATTTATCTTACAGGTTTATACCTACCCCTGAATGGCTCTGGAAAATTTACCAAACTCACACAAACACACCCACCCACCCACATATACACACAAATGATAAACATGCCATGGTGCAAACTCTGAGATTCTTATAAAACTGTATGTGGCCTACTCATGCTTTTTCATGGCGGTTTGTAATTTTTTAAAATAAATGCTAATAAAGATTTCCTTTTAAATAGATGCTTTTAATTCACCTTTAAATAGATGCATTTTTAATTTGTTTGAAATAAATGATATACAGAATATTCAGGTCTGCAAAAGCTGAATAATAACTAAAACTTACAGCACGATATAATATTGGACAGTGTGGGTCAAGTCAATCTGTTTCAGAATACAGTAAGACTGAATTTCTCTGGCATTCCTAGTCCAAAACTGATGTTTCCTGAAGGACTTTGATCAGGGTAGGGATGGGCAGACAGAATAAATTAATAAGAACCACATCCTTTTTTGATAACAGAATGGAAGTGATTTGCTATTGCTTTCTTCCTGAATGTTCTTAATTTCCCAGTCTAGGTTACAGCTCTGAGATGTCATCCAAGTAACCACCAAGTCTGACCTTGCTTAGATTTTACATCACCCAAAGTTGACCCTTTTTGAGGGGGATCCCTTCAAGTCATTGTTGACTCCTGGTGACTGCCTGGACTAGTCCCTGCAGTTTTCTTGGCAAGATTTTGGAAGTGGTTTGCCATTTCTTCTTTCCTAGGGCTGATAGAGAGTGACTAGCCCAAGGTCATCCAGCTGGCTTTGTGCCTAAGGGCTAGAACTGACCATCCCCTGGTTTCTAGCCTGATGCCTTAACAACTACATCAAACTGGCTCTCTAAATGTTGACTAGGTGTCACCTTTTACACCAAGTCAACACTACCCAAATAAATGCTTGTGTCCTGAAGTTGCTTTTTTTTTTCTGCAACAGGAAGAAGGAGGAGGCTGTTTATACTGCCAGTGGGTCTGCTAATGCATAGGCTTTTGCAGGTACCAATTCTGTCAACTTTCCCCAGCCTTAGTTGCATCAATAGCTCTGCTACCATGCAATGCAACACATATGTACTGTGGAAGACTAGCATCAAATCTTATATGGCAAAATTAGTCAGAATATGGCTGGATGTTTAAAGGTGTTGATTCCACCTTTTAACATGAATAAAAGATTGCTTGGATAGCAGCACAAGTCTCAGAGGTATGTATTATAGGTACCAATTATACTTAGAAGTTTTCCATGGTATATATATCAATAAAACATGCTGATCTGATTCTTTGTTAATGCAGAAACAAAAATTGTTAAGAAATCCTGCAGGAGATGAGGAATTAAGCAATTTGAAATTGTTTTGACTATATTTAAATCCTCAAAGACAGTATTCATGAGATGACACAAAAATTGTAAGATGCAAAATTTGCACCTCTCCTACTTTGAATCAATTAATCAATAATTAATAATAATTAATATAGTCCCCACCCCTTTCTGTATTCTTTTCTTCTCCTCAAGGCACTATATGCCCACTGAGTGTTGAAATTTCTGCTGTAAGAAAAGGACTTTGTAAAGAGCAGCAGCAGCAATAGAATGATGTGTAATAATACTCTTGTTCGTATTTCTTCAAGGATAATGATGTCACTCACTCCAACTAATTATTCTTGTGAACATTAAAACTGACACACTCAAAAAGAAAGGTTTAGTTTTCTTCTCTTCTCAGCAGCACTGAGGCCAGAGGTGTGCGCAGAGGTGGGGTCAAAAATGTGAAGATGGCAGCCACAACCATGCTACTGAAGTCTCACCCTTTTTTATGTGTGTAGCCACCATCATGACTCTTTTGACCATCTGTGGACACTTGCGTTTGACATATTTTGAACAGCCATTTTTTTATAAAACAGAAAAACAGCATTCAAGAAAGGAGTGTAACAATAGCTCTTTGAGGCAGGAAACACAAACGTCCAGAGGCAAATGCAGCAATACTGTGCCTCAAATTTTAAAAATTCAGGATAGTCTCTTATTTGCTAGGAGGTTTTTGTTTGTTTGTTTATTCTATTGCATTAAAGCTTAGAATTTAAAATGTTGTAATGAGAAGAGTTTGGGGAAAGTCACCCTGCCTGGCCCTCATTAATAGCCATTTACAGATCATAAGTGTAGTAGGAAAAGTGCTTGTTGGAACTGCCTGAGTCTTAAAAAGAAGCGGAAAGTCATGCCTGTAATCCCTGCAATCAGTCAGCTTTCAGTTTTATAGAGAGAGGGGAAATGACATAAGTATTGCACCTAGTCATTAACTTATATAAGTTCTTCTATTATTCTGTATGTTTGAACCCAAACATATAATTTTAAGATTGCACATTCTCCTATAGATTCCTTTTTGGAGGGAAATAGCTTCAAAGATGTTTGCACGACAGCAAATTTATTAAACATAAATGTCATATTTTGACTTCAAAGAGGACTCAGAGATAAAATAAATAGCACTTTATTTTAGCAGAAATAAACTAGGCAACCAAATATGAAAATTGTAATTAAAGCATAAAGGAGAATCAATTTGAAATATAGAATTTGGAAGGGAGGGAGGGAGGGAGGGAGGGAGGGAGATGCAGCACCTACTATTTAAGTGAACAAACAATCTCAAAAGACAAAACATTAATGAATAAGGATTCACCTGACTTTCTAGGCAAAGCCTTCAATAATATACTCTGGGCATTTCTATATCAACCCCATTCTCACACACAAAACCCTCAGAATGACCTTCAAACCAACCACAGCTGTTGTCATATCACCAACCTATTGTGTTGCTTCAGCTGTCCAATGGGTATCTCACAAAAAAACCAAATCCAGCCAATACTAATCTTCATATTTCATTTGTTTTGTTTGGTGACTTAAACACACACACACACACACACAATTCAACAAAATTTATCTTCATTTATCTTTCCATTTATCTTCTAAATGGAGAGAGATAAGTGAAAGGCAGGATGAAACAGGAATGCATGCAATTTGGAAACCTCTTCTCCTAAGCCCCAACTTTTCCAAGGTAAACTACCTTCTTTTGTGCTATGGCAGAACTTGGATTTAATTGGTTGAAAGGCCCAAAGGAAACAATATCACAGGCTTATGGGGGTGCCCAGCCAAACTGAGAGTAGTACAAATGCTGCATGTAGAGCTACCCTCTGTATAATGATGCTACTTTCAGTGTTCACAACAGTAACTATTCCATCTATTCCTGATCTGCAGCCATATCTGTAAAAAATGATAGTATAATCTAATATTTCATTTTCTGTCAATATCTACCTCTGAATGCATAACTTATACTACAAATCCTAGACCCTTTCTACATTTATGCCTTCACAACCTGCTCTTCTATCTCTGAAGTTTTTTGTCATTTTTAAAATAAGTTAAATGTCCTGTCTGTTCCATGATAAAATATTTAAGTCATCCTCATTTACATCTTTCTGCCTTCCAGCTCCAGCTTTTCTTCCATCTCTTAATTTTAATCATATATCATAAGGCTGAACTGAAATGATCCTTCAAAGCTTGTTTCCAAGGATATTCTAGGTATTTTTTTCTTGAAATTCTTGAAATTTAATCTCTTTGGTTTTAAACCTCAGATGTTTCATTATGTCAAATAATTTCTGTAGCACTTTGTCCAGCTGTACACTGTCTTATACAACTATCATCTTATTTGTCTTCATTCCAGTCTTATGAGATATGGGCCAAGACAATTTATTTTCTCAGTGGAAAACAGACTGACTTAATCTGAATTTATATTTGAGATGCTATCTGGAGAGCCATGCATTATCCAACTGCCCATTTGCTCACTTACCCCCTTCCCAATCTCAGTGCACAATGTGAACATTTATCAGATTTTGTTTTCATATGCTGCACTTAGAAATTTCCTCTGCGCTGGTCACCAGAACACAATAGCATGTACTTACATTAACTAAATGTAAAATTTCAACTATAAACTGTATGAACACTCCAGGCCCCCCAGACAATCTAAGAACTTCCAAGGAGAGAACAACACCCCCACCAGAACAGGCAGGGCAAGTATATAAACTGGGAGCACTGAAGATGTTGCCTAGTCTGGCAATGAAACGTCTGCAAGAAAACAACAAGGCTCAGAGAGTACCAAGGACTCCACAGCTCCTGTGTTTTTCCCCATAGCTTGAGCTCGCACTTGTTGTCTGACTTGGAACTGGGTGTTTTCCACTTCTTCCACTAAGCAGATCCATTCTCTTACAGTGCAATTCTGCTGACCCACAAGTCCCAACACATGTTAACTCCATTCATGCATGCGAGTCCAATCAGATGTTCTGGGAACATTTGATTGGGGAACACAACACTAAATTTAGTAGCATTTGTATTGTCCAGTACAAATGATAGAATAGTCCATTCACATGCAAGCTAAAGACCCATTCCCATTTGAATGTGCACTACTGCTTTCTTCCAAAGAAGAAGAAAATCCTTCTTACCATGAGTGTACTTTAAATTACTAGTATCACACAAGTACTACACAGAAGCACAGATCTTTTAATCTTATGAGGCTCTGAAAGTGAACAGTTATCCTTATTTCTCTTTGAAACATTGCTTTGTGGTATGTCTGCTATTCAGAACTTGAAGGAACCCCCTGTAATCCTAAATACAAAAGATAAACTATCAAGAATTGCAGTGTACATAAAGGAAAATCATATCATGGGGGTACACCAATCTGTGAAGAACAATGCTCTTGAATAGCCTAATGCCACATTTCTTCAGCTGGTTGAGTCTCTGTATGTGTTTGGCTACAACTTCCACCATCCCCAGTCATCAAGTCTACTGGAAACTGAAGTGCAACACATTTCAAGGTTTGAAAATTGGGAAAGACTCGTCTATACTAAGAGCCATCATACTTTTGTGAATTCACAGCTGAACTTGGCAACAGTCACCTATGCTCAGTCTGTTTGGAGAACTAGTGGTCATCAACAACTTATTGCTTGGTGGTAGGGACCATGCAAGGCAATTCAAATTAGTCTTTGTGGTGGAATTTGTTTCACTGACATTAATGAAATGTGTCAGAGCAATAGCCTATTATTTTTTCTTCCTTACATTATATTAGTTTGTGTTAGTTTTTATCTTCTTGTTTAAGAGCAATAGCCTTCTAGATGTCTTCTAGGGATAAGGGAAAGTGGCCTCTTCACAGTTTAAAAGAGGAAAGGGGAGAACTTCAAGGACAGTTCTGGGCACAGCAATGTGACATTTGGAAATTGGCATCTAGAGAATATTTATTTTTTTAGAATCTGCAAAAATATCTGCAGAAGGATAAAATGTACAAGCATCACCTTATGGTGTTCCACATGGTCCAGAATGGGACATTTATGTTGTGCAAAGTTTCTGAAACCATTACTTCAGTTCTTCCATGACAGCATGTTCTTCCCAATCTGTTCTCTTCCCAGTATTCCTTAACAATGTCAAATGTTCCAAAGCTTTAGAAATGAACAAAAATCAAACCTTTTAAAAACATATTTATAGAGATTCAGGGTTCCTTGGCATAAACCTGGGAATGCAATCCTGTGCTTGTAAGTTCCACTGCATTTGGGAGCATTTAGTAGCATAGGATTGCATTGTCAGGCTGGAATCTTTACCAGGGAACAAAGCTCACTGAATTCAGTCTATTTCTTTCTGAGAAAAGAGGTATACAGTTGCCCTGGAACACAGCTAAATACACCCACTCCCTCATAATGACTGAAATGTCAAATCTTTTGCAAGACAAAGAAAAAAAATACTACTCAGGTCAATTCTTCTGACCAATACACTTTCCATCTACAGCAAACGTTAAGTCTCCAAGGTACAAGAGGCTCCCTGTGTGCATGTCATCCATTATCTTTACAGCCTGCTAACTCATTCAATGATTTTTGTTATAGTGATTTCTGTGAAATGAGTAGAGCCCAGATGACTGCATTCAAGGATGGCACAACAACCCCTGAGCTCTCAGATCTGCTATTCAGTACCTGCCTGAGAACTTCCAGTGGTTGACATATTAATACCCCATTACAGTAGTTCACTGCAGGAATATAATGTAGCATCTATTCAATATACGTCTATCACTTGTTCAAGGTTATTCTGTTGTGAGTGCCAGTGCTTTATTTCATCACTTAAGTACAAAATCAAGCTAAGATTTTGCTACTTTAAACCATATCATTCATCACTAAATTTATTCAAGAGGATGTGTGGAATATATTTCTTATTCAAAGAGAGTGTAAGACACTAAATAGCTGAGTGGCAGGAAGGCATAGTGTGATCTGCACAATCTTTTAACAGAAAGAATGAGAAACACTTAGATGGGCATTCAGATATTCATAGATAGATATACACATGTAGTATCCATTACTATCAAAAACATACAAAGATTCATCACATACATTCTGTCTTCTGTGGAGTCCTTGGTGCTCTCTGAGCTTGGTTGTTTGCTCGCAGATGTTTCATTACTCACTTAGGTAACATCATCAGTGCCTGAGCTACAGATATTCTCTTCTATTAGATTCTTTCTTCTTTTGACCACACACTCCTACAAATATTCATCATGGCTGCTAAGATGAAAAGGAAGAGTGAGGCTTACTGTCTCCCAGCAGCCCTGTTTAAAGTCACATTTGGGATACGCAGAGGACAGCTCTTAGCAAATTTTGGACAGATATTTTCAGATAACTTCAGATAAGGCAGAACTTTTCAAGATGACTGAAATATTTCTTCAGACGTCTACCAGGCTGTTGTATTTTAAAAAGCCTATAACAGTTTGCTTGGTGATTCAAAGCCCATCTGTCATGTTCCCCGTTTCAATGTTCTGTTAACATCGTAACGTTTCACATGTCAAACCGTTTTTCCGTGTATACCCGCCTTGCTCATGGCTGGGTTTTTCCATTCCTGCGCTCTGCTTTGTTTTGGAACTTTGGAATGTATGTTTGGGTTTGCACTCCTGTTCAAGGTTACTTTCCCAGGCGCGTGTAACGGATCCTAGCACCTGGGAGGGGGTGCGTGCTGACGAGTGCTTGGGGCGGGACTGAATTGAAGGCAAGGCTTTTAAGTTTGTATTTCGCGCACTTTGGCTCATTCTCAGCTTTCTCTGTATTTGCATACTATTCCTTTAATAAATCAGTTATCTTTAAGCCCGAGCTTGTGAGTCTGAGTATTTGGGTTTAGGCAACCATTACACCATCATAAGCTTCTAAGACATATTCCAAGAGGCCCATTCTCTCTTGTCCATTGGACACGGTTCACATCCTGGTAACACATGCCAGTCTCAGCACTTTCTGCACATTCCAGGGGTATCCACAGGATATGGTAAAAAAAAAAAAAGTGAAGATGTGACTACAACAGTGCCCTGAAATGACTGCAGCTCTGCACTTTTTTAATGTGTGGCACATAATCTTCTACTACTGGATAAAATGAACATGTTCCAGTTCCCAACCCAGATCTGATTTCTGTACAGTACATAGTAAAACCAATGCTCCAAAATTGTAGAGGGAAGAGGGAATGGCTTTGAAAGACAGGACGAAGAGCTCCTACCAAGGCAATAGTTAGATAAAAGAGCCTGGGCCAAGAAAGTAGCGTAAGTAGTTTATCTCAGACAAGCCCCTCCTTAGTTCTCATGAAGATAAAGGGAGGGAGAAGGAAGTGCATTCAGACTTGCAAGATTCTGTTATATTAGCTGTTACAATCAAAGTAGTACTGACTTACACGGCGTTGCTATCGTAGTCTGGTCTACCTTGAGGGGCTAGCATAAACCGACATGGGAAATCAAATAGAAACAAACAAAGAAACAAACAAAAAAAGATTCACTGTTAAGCAGGTGAAAATGAGACCTGAATCCAGACCTTCAGAATGCAGAATAGGCCTAAGTTTCCATATCTGGACTTTTGGACATAATCCAGGCAAAAATGCAGGAGGGGAAAAGTTTGAGAAATAATTTTGTCCATGATTACCTATGAAAAGCTAACAAGTTTAAGGAAGCAGATTACAAACTATAAAAGTTCTTCTGAATGCAAAATACATTGATGTTTAAAGTCAGCTTCAGTGGCATTTTCCAGAATGATAACTGTTTGTAACATTCCTGGTGATTACAATATTAGAAGAACCTAACTTAGGTTTATGCATAGGAATAATAACTTGATTGAAATATTACATTAAGTTTTTAATCAAAATGTTATGGTATGTGTTGTGAAGATTATAAACATGTCTCTCTGCTCTTCAAATAATGAACCAGTTTTCCAGGAAAACTTAACTTTCTTTGCTTCTTATGTTTTTTGCTTTCATAGAAAATTGCTGAAAATGTTTACTTTTTCTTTGACTAAAGGGATTGATATACCATATCTCTATAGATTTCCAACTTGTCTTGCTGCATGTGCTATCCCATTATTCGAAACACCACTACTCTCAGCTTCTGAAAAATCTTGGAAATTGCGAAGTTCTTTTCTGTTTGTTGATGGGCATGATGGAAATGTCCATCACTTCATTAATTCTTCTTTATTATTTTTAGTGAAACCTGTGGGTTAATTCTTCAATTTCCTCTCTGTAATTGTCAAAAAAAATGTCAAATGTGAATTTTCTAATTTCTTTAAATCTTGTACTGTGTATAGGTTTATGAATTCTAGGAGGAATTACCATTGGCAAAGGAGTAGTTAAATTTTAGTCTGAGGCAGACATCTGTATTTACTTCTTAGTGAATTATAAAGGAAACAGCACAATTCATCTTTAACATGATTTGGAGTTTACTCAAAAACCTGAATACATCATGTAGAACCTTCAAAGAAGATTACGTTATGGTGAAATTTTACACCAAGCTAAGCAGTAAACTGCAGCCAGAGACTCAATCAGTAATTGACTTAACTTGGGAGAAAACTCCCAGACACAACTCAGATAGATTAGAATCTTTATGACTGACAAAAATTCTTATACAGAACAAATTATTTGCCCACTGAAATGCAAAGAGCTGTAAAGATTTTTTTTTTAAAGCATGAAGTTTAAATGTTTTTTCTCCCATGTTTTTAAATATGGATACTTGGCCATTCTTTTGATGGCCTTTGAGGGCAACCGATGTACTGTATGTTTACATAATGTTCTATTTAGCCTGGGTCCTGCCTTTGCAGCATCAGTCTTTAAACTAAATACCATGTGTTATAACAATATTATAATTGGAATAAGCTAGGAAGATGTCCATAAATGTCCTTTCCATTCTTGTTTTTTTAAGATTTTTTTTAATCCTGCCTTTATTATTTTTCTAAATAACCTAAGGTGGCGAACATACCTAATACTCCTTCCTCTTCCTATTTTCCCCATAACAAGAGCCCTGTGAGGTGAATTGGGCTGAGAGAGAGTAACTGGCCCAAAGTCACCCAGCCGGCTTTCATGCCTAAGGTGGGACTAGAACTCACAGTCTCCTGGTTTCTAGCCCATTGCCTTAAACGCTAGACCAGACTGGCTCTGTTCTCTGTATGTTTCTTTGTGGATGGGTATGTATGCACATACAGTATGTATGTTTTATGTATATGATTCTATTATAATCCTGGTAAGAGTAATAAATGGAGAACAAAAAAAGGGTGTTTTTATTTTTTTTCAGAGGTTCCTGGATTTTTTTTAAAAAAAATCAATTTAATTTCGAATCCCACAATTAATTTAATTACATTGTAATGACAAGAAATCATCTGGATCCTGGTTTGAACTTTCTAAATAAATTTGCAACATAGTTATGTTCATTTGGTCTCTTGATTCCTCTAAGCTACCCAACCTCAGTTTCATTTTCGCAAAATTCTCTAGAGACAGCCAAATGTAGGAGGTTTCATATTCTATTATCTTAGGAAGGGCAAGCCTCCCCAATCTATTTTATTCTCCAGGGCTTGTTCAATTCTACTTTTCACAGGCTTCCAGCCAAAAATGGTTTTACTGTCCAGTAGATCTTCACTCTGCCAAAAATGTTACTGCATATATTATCTTTAATTTCATCCATTTGCTCCATGTCTTGCCCTTTTGGCATTAGCAAACTGAGCATGTAAGTCTCAGCCCAGCTATAGATATTTAGCTCTTCTAATCTTTTCACAGAAGATTCATTCCAGCTTCGTATGACAGCTTTGTCTGGGTTTCTCCATTTTAACCCCCCTTCCCTGTGGTTACTAGCTGATCAGAAATGATAGCATAATAACGATCTATTTCTCACCTGCTAGGTAAGATTTACTTATTGTTTGATACAGTGGTGTTCTCCTGGCTGCTCTGATGGCCTTTGGCCAAAAGCTGAAAAAATCAGACTTCCTAATTGAGAAAAATCTTTGTTCTGGTGAAAATGTAAATCTTTCATGTTTTATTTTAGCTACCCGATCTGCACCCTTCTTTTTAAAAGAAAACTTACTGTACAAAGTTCTCTTTATATCTATTTTAATTATTGTTGGGCACTTGCAATGGTGCATAAGTAGAGCGGTGGGATATAATGCATACGTTTTTAATATGTCAAGCTAGCCATCTATTCCTTTTTATAGCAATAGAGGCCACTTATATTATACATAGCTTGCATATAAGCATCTTATTTTACACACAGACATCTGCTTAATTTCAATAATAATGAGATAAGTGCATGGAAAGATTCCATTCTGGAGGATGTCAGCACGGAACTGAATCCTAGAATGGCAGCCATCTTGAAAGAACCTGTTGTAAAACTTGATTAGCATTACATTTTCGAACTTTCAGGCACTAGTTGAAGATATTCCACATTAAAATGCAAAATATAAGATTAAAAAATATGGAATAGATTTCTTGAACTACATGTGTTATAAAAGTCTAATGCCAGCAATAAATGGAGAACACAACACAAGATGAATCAATGAACAACTTTCCTACATTCTCTCTCTCTCTCTTTTTCCTCCCTCCCTCCCTCCCTCCTTCCTTCCTTCCTCCCTCCCTTCCTTGCTTGCTTTTCCTTCCTTCCTTCCTTCCTTCCTTCCTTCCTTCCTTCCTTCCTTCCTTCCTTCCTTCCTTCCTTCCTTCCTTTCTTTCCTCTATGTTTTCTCTGACCTTCTTTTATCTCCTTCCAATGGAAGATGAAAAATGACATTTTGGTAAATTTGTGGGATTAACCTGCTCATATTTTATGTTTGTCCAAGTGAGAAATGTATCTAGGGAGTATGAAAATGAACCTTTAGTTCATTTTCTTTGTAGCTAATGCCTCAACAGTTCTGAAGTACTGACTCCAGCATTAATTTCCCAGGCTTTCAGAGGGACAAGGTCAGATCCTCTGAGTGTTTCGTTATAACAAAATCTGGCTCAGGTAGTGAAGCAAAAATAAAATATACCATTGCAATAGGTACTTTTAGCAATGCAAGCTTCTAGAGATCTCTGTTAAATCAGAATGTACGTATACACAACTGAACTGCAGGCTAATCCCTATTATTGAGCAAGTTGGCTAAATCCCTAAGCAAAAAATGTTCCTGCCCTTGAGATTAAATAATGAGGGAGGGA
The DNA here is from genome assembly GCF_035149785.1 of Candoia aspera. NCBI lineage: Eukaryota > Metazoa > Chordata > Lepidosauria > Squamata > Candoiidae > Candoia > Candoia aspera. Next base: position 48,696,417 of record NC_086159.1, read on the forward strand.
TTATTTGAATCTCTCCAGGAGCAGCAGCTGGTTCTGGGGAAGGAATCAAAAGAATTGAAGCACACTCCAGATAGTGGCATGAAATCTTACAAGACGTGAGTTGGAAGGAATCAAAAGATAAGCAGGGATCAGCACCAGACAAACAATCTGGCAGAAAACAATAGTCTAATCAAGGAATTACCAAGGAGGAAACTACACCCCCACTAAAATTAGCAGGCAAGCTACTCTATATAAGCAGGCAGCGAACCACACACTCACTCACATAGGTAATGTTACCTAAATGGGTAATGGAACATTTTCAAGCAAACAACCAAGCTCAGAGAGCGCCAGGAAGTTAGTTCAGCCCTGAGCTACAGATCTTCTATTGGAACCACAGATGTCACCTAGTCCAACCCTCTGCAGCATGCAGGATATCCTGTTAAAACTTCAAGAGGTGGCTCTCCATTCTCTACTTAAAAACCTCCAAACAAATTACTGGCAGCCTCTGTAGATAGACAGTTCTATTGCCATACAATCTTATCAAATCCTATATACCCATACAATGAGTAATCAAAGCCCTTTAATTTGTATTTTGGATGTGTTTAACCTTATCTGATTTCTCATTTTTCTTTGAGATTTAATCTGTATTTTGGATAAGCCTATTCATTGTTCCTTTGGAATATCCATCCATGTTTTTCTTTGATCTTGTATGTAATTATTTTGCCCTAAATACTATTTTAATTAGATATTTATGATTCCAGTTGTTTATTTACTTGTTTATTAAATGTATACAGGTGCCCAATTCCATAATGACTCTGTGCAGCATGTAACAAAAACATTGCTTAAAAAATGCAAGTAAAAAACCAGACATTTGGAAGGTGACCATCCAATTTAAAAATAATACAGTACCATGGGACTGTCACACAAGTCTAACTCAAGGCCTGAGGAACAACCAAGATGGGGGTTAGGTGGATCTCAGGGGAATGTGGTTTTGGGGACTTAATCTGGTAATCTGCCTCAGAAGACCTATGCCATTTTGGCTTGACTTACTAGGTTTAAACTGTTGGGTTGTTTGCAAATTGAAGAAAGCTATGTATTTATGTACCTCTCTCTATCCTGCTAGTGCAAGGAGGTTATTTATGACTTCCTGGTTTTTGCCTTTCCTTCTCCTCTCTCCTTCTCTAAGTAATTTACATTAAGTGCAAATGCATAATACAAAATGGCTAAGTCTGAAGTTGTGGCAGGAATAGGGTGGAAAGAAATTGGCAATTAGAAACCTGTTCAAAAATCTGAATTAAAGTATTAACAACTAGTGTAATAAAATATGTTTGTTTCCTCGTCAGACAGTCATTCATGCCCTGGTCTCTTTACAGCTGGACTACAGCAATGAGCTCTACATGGGGCTGCCCTTGAATACCACCCAGAAGCTTCACCTGGTCCAGAATGCAGCGGCACAAGCAATGATGGGCATGTCTTTGTATGCCCATGTAACACCTCTGCTTTGTGAGCTGCAATGGTTGCCATTTTGCTTCTGGGTGCTGGTTGTCACCTATAAAGCCCTACATGGCATAGGGCATGGTTACTTGAGGGACTGCCTGTCCCCCATAGTACCTGGCCAATATGATCCTGCAGGGTTGTCACACTCCAATTGCAATGCCATCTATCGGGATCCCAGAAGTGCATCTTCTCTGTTGCAATGCCTGCCCTCTGAAATGAGGTTCCCTCAAGATCCAGACAGCCCCTACCCTGCTGGTGTTTTCAAGGGACCTGAAGACTTGGCTCTTCAGCCAGGCCTTTGGTAAGGATGGCCGAAACCTCCTTTTAACCTAGTCTGTTTTCCTCTGTTTTCATCCAGTTTGTTATTCTGCCATTTCTACCTTTTTATGTTTCTATTTGTTTTTATTGTCATGCTTTCATGTTTTAAATCATTTGTAAACCATCCAGAGTCACTGGGAGTCAGGCGGCATATAAATTTAATAATAATAATAATAATAATAATAATAATAATAATAATAATAATCTCTTCTACTGGTGATATTTTCAAACAGCTTTACTATATACCATTTGCTATGGATTTTTTTTTTAATATGCATGTTATATTCTGCAGAACTGTATGCTACAATTCCCTTTTCCCAGTTTGTAATAAGCTTTGTGACCTATATATAACTACAGTGACTTTACTAAAGAAAGGGCATTTGCTACATTTCTTAATTTATTATCATCTTCTAATTTAATTAGCATGCTAGTTAACCTCATCTTCCTGATAGCTAATGAAGATATATCTAATAGATCTTACCTACCTGTAATTCCTATGATCAATTAAATATTGAAAGAGAATTTAAATCTGCTTCATTTAATAACATTTATTCAGTTTAAGCCATTTCTACTATTTTTGGGGAGTGGGGGAGAGGGGTTGCTTTTTTCTTATCTATTATTAAGATTCCAGGCACATGGGTTTGGATGATAGAAGTGTACTGATGAGAAATATTCTTAATTTTTAGTTGAGTTCAGTCATTACCATTTTTGTTTGTTTGCTCATTTTTCATTTTGGCCAGATGAATTGTGGGGACATTCTCCTGAATATTTAGTTATACAAAATTGTGAACTGCTAGATTATGGGATGTGGCACTTGGAAAATTACTCTTATGAAGTATCTCTGATTCATCTGCTCACATTTTAATTTCTCCATATATGCAATTGTGTCTAGGGATAGTATTTTTCTTTAAATGAATTAAAATGTAGTTGAGCAAATTGACCCTTATTTCTGTCTACTTCCCTTAATATACAGAATCTCTAGCATCTCTGCATTTATGAAGCCCTGAAACCAGCAATAAATTTGCAATTTTTCCTATAGGCAATTCCAGATCAAATATGCTCTTTATTATCATAAAGTCCAGCTTAATTTGTAATGGAAAAAAAATCAGTCTCATATTTATCAGGAAGGGACATTTGTAGTTTCAGCCAGGAATAAAGAGGTAGAGGCATGAGGAGTTTGATAAATTATAAATGTACCTTTACTAATTAATAGAAAAACAGGTTCTGCAAGAAAAGATAGGAACTGTGTGCAGTCATTGGTAGTAATAGGTAATCATGGAGAGAGCCTGACCTGGTCCTGGTTTTGCAATGACAATTATGCAATGCAGTTTACCAGAATTCTGAAACAAATCAAGCTCTTACACAATCATCTGCTATTTTCCCAGTAAGACTAGGCACAGTCTAGTTTAAACATATGTTGCTTTGAAGGAGAAATGAGACCCTGCAGAGGTGTTTTTTTTTTGTTAGTGAAATGTTAATGGAAATAAATGTCAAGAGAGAGCCTTTCTTTGTAATTCATGGACCTCTTGACTTGAATGAATACATCTTAGATGAATACCTGATTTTTATATGAAGCATGTGTAATGAAGGATACAAATTATTCATTATCATTCAGATGCCTTCAAGAAGTTCTGGAAAGTTTGCTTTCATTGTGCTGTTTAAATAAAACACAGTTAGTTAGATTTGCCATGTTTTTAATTAATGGGAGTGTTAATTAAAAATTAACTTTAAGTTCGAAGATCTATGATTTCTATCATCCTGGTTTAATGAAGACATTTCATGTTTTTTAAGAAACTGAAGTGGGAGGGTTGGGTTGTTTGTTTTGTTTTGTTTTTGGTAAGGACAGGCTGCAGGGAAAAGTAATCAAGGGTAATTCCTATAATATAAACATATAGTCACATATTTTCTGGTCAGAATAGTTGATATAAATGGAGATGAGCAAGTGGGGTTCAGATGTTTGGCAATTTCATAGCCAATTAAAAGAAATCAAGTCACTTTAATAGTCCATGAATTCAATTCCTGGTAGAGGGTTTGAACTGCGTAGAAAGATCTGTGGCTATATACATTTGATGAGTCTCGAACAGGAGGAAACTGATCGGGTACTGTCTCTTGGTGTTAATATAAGTTAAAACGTGCACATGCAGACACAGAAATGCATACATGCAGGATATACACTGCTTAGGAAGTGAAATCTCAACAGAATATCCTCTATTCTGTGATAGAAATAAATGGCTTGATTGTAATATCCTCCCTCCATGCCCCCTCCCCCATATACAGGGCCACATATACAATGAGTAGGAATGGGCCAGGAATATTTTAAAAATGCTAAGAGACAGAAAGCTTAAAGACAGTAAGAATGAAGAATGAGGGAAGAGTATGTAAGAAAATGGTACTGCAAAGGAAGTGGGAAGAAAGTGGCAGAAACTTATCCCTGAAGGAAAAAAAGCTGAAAAACAAGGTTCAGTGAAAAGATGTTTCATAATAACTGACTTTCATTATTTCAAAATAACTGACATTGGTCCTCAGTATAGAAGGAACTCTACATTGCAGGGAGAATGGATGGTTTGCACAGTCTTCTTGGGCTGTGTAAAAAGCCCTGAACAATAAGCAGTGCTGCGAAAAGGACTTGAGGGTACGAACAACTTTAAGAAAACTGTCAAGAAAACAGAGCCAAGAAAGACAGACCAACCATGTAAGGGCAAGCCATATCCTAACATGAGAGTCTCACCTCTGAAATCCATTGTGAAAGCAAATTCTCTGAATGTAAGGTGGCTGGAAAAAAAAGCAGTTACCATTTTTTTCCTTCATTGCACTACTTGATGCAGTGCTTTTTATAGAACTCCATTTCAATATTCAGGAATGGGGAAATCATCATGTTCCCCCAAGTAAATCTCTGGTATTCAGGGTCCCAATATGAGTCTCATCAGGTGAAAGGAGGATGACACCTGTTCATTTGATCAGTAGTCTGGCATTATTGCATGCGTGTGTGCCTGTGGAGGCACACTAAATATAAAACATCCCCTTTGAGTGTAGATATTGAAAATGGAAAGTATAGGAAGATTAAGCACTGCACTGTTTTTGGTTGGTTTGTTTATTTATTGCTAGTATCTCTCACTGTTTTCATTATTTTCATAACTGCTTCCATGGAAGAGAGAGAGAGGTAGAGAGAGAATCGCCACACTTTATCAGTTGGAGACATGTTTAAAGGGCCCCATCTATCAGATATGGATTGCTTGACTCTCTATTTCACAGTACAATAGGCAATTAATCTCCCTTCAGCATTTAACTTCCATCTAGAGATAATTTACTTTAAGCAGAAAGCTCTCCTCTAAGGAAATGGGATTTTAAACTGCTTTGCCACTCCATCCCTTGTAGTAGCAAGAAAGTCTATGTACACGTCTGAATTTTTCTATAGAAATACAGTATGTCTAGCTAAACATGATAGAAATCTTCTTTCCTCTGTATATCATATTAAGCGATGGTCAAGATACTGCTAACTGACTTTGTTGATAATTCTAACCATTATGGTGCTTTTTCTTTTCTTTTCTTTTTTCTTAATTTAATTTAATTTAATTTAATTTAATTTACTTCCTCTTTTGAGTCCAACAGTTGCTCAAAGTTGGACTTTGAGGTGTCTTTGGTCTGTAAATAATTTGACAAGTGTTCTTGTAAACCCTACTTTGATGGAGCATCAAAAGTCTCAAGAAGTATAAGAAATTCAGAGAAACTGAACATAGACCATAAAAGTTGGCCTGTAAGCTTCTTAAATAAGGTCCATCCTTCCCTTTTTCTGCCCTCTTCTCTCAGGCTCTGACCTCTATCTTCCAGGCTTGGAAAAATGAAAAGTTCTTATTGCAGTTATCAGTAAAATATATAGCAAAAACAAAACAAAAGCAGATGTCTTATAAATTCTTATTTTCTCATGTTCAGGGTTTATAGAATTATGGAAACTTTCAGAGTCTTCCAGCAACATTTAAAGATAAAGGATATATGTCTACATTACACATGCATTTTAAAATCAATGGGTGACATGAAACAGAATATTGAAATTAAGCAGAAATCGGCACTAGTAGTGATTAAACCACCCCAATGTCTAAGTGGAATCTGACAAATCACTTATCACATTTATATTTGTTCTATCTGATTAGATCTAAGGTGACTAATAGGATGTCTGGTTTACAGATAGTGTATTGATTATCATCCAGTGAAATCCACCAGTCATGTCTCATTCAAGACATCTTCTTCTCTCTCTGTCCTTAAGAATTCATAAGACATCTTTGAGGTTCTGTGGCAAATAACTTTGTTTACCTCATTTTTTGGATGCTTTGGAAATTCACTAGCTAGTGTATTTAAGCCGATTTCATTGCTGGGAGCCAGGGAGGGTGTTTTTACTGTTGACGTTGTTTGTTCCTCATACCGGCATCAGTCTGAAGCCTTCTGGATGTAGGGTGACTACAGAGTGCTGTAGAAAATATGGTATGATGAACCACATGGTTCTTGTACACACAAATCAACCGCCTTGTAACTCAAGTGGCAGAGCTCTACATTTCACTGGAAAGAAATTCCTTTTCGATTTTGCATTTGTGGACAGCACTAATATTTGTTTCATTCATCCCCAAAGTAGCTCTAGTGAGGTGAGCTACTAATATTTTCATTTTGCAGAGTGGGAATTGAACCTGAGAATAAACTGTATAACAACACTCAACACATTCAACAGATTTACCCTATTCTGGGTCCGTCGTGCCGTTGTTAGGCCACATGTTGCTGGTTGTTTTTGACGTACAATAGATTGTATTCTAGTATAAACAAATTAATTAAAAAACATATCCAGAGTTAATCCATTTAAAAAGCTTTTAATATTTTTGCAAAGTAATGGGTGGAAAAGGTTTTATGTTTGATAAAGTCTAGGCATCCCCCAAATTAGTGTTCTTTTGAAGATTTTTCATTAAAAAAAATCCTGTCAGTAAGTTCCCAATGGACTGAAATACATCTTGTTATGACTTCATACAATGTTTTCAAATGAAATTCATAGTCATTCATACAGAAACAGTAATTTTGCATAAATGTGGCTTACAGCATGATTCTTTCAGCTGTCCAATGCATATGTCCTTTTTCTAACACAACTGTTCCAGCACAAGACATTCTGGTAGTAGATTTCCAAACATCTGGAGCATATTAGGTTGGAAAAAGCTACTGTGGCACTTCATGAGCAACAGAAGGGAAAAAATGGCATTGCCAGCTGTTTCAGGGATGCTTTCAATTTGCTTTTTGAATACAGGAAGTTAAGAAGCTACCTTATACTGAATAAGTTCCTGTATTGTACATATTAGCCAGCAGCAGTTTGTCAAGTTCTTCCAACTTTATTTGGAGATGCTGAGAATTAAACCTGGAACCTTCTGTGTTCAAAGCAGGTGCTCTGCAAAAGAGCTATGACTCTTCTCTAATACATGGATAAATAGTAATTTAGGAAGTGAAGTTTATTTGCTCATGGAGGTCAAGCAGTAGAAAAAGCTTAATCTGCTTGGCTCCACATATCAAACTGATCTTGAAAGTCTGAGAAATGGAACTGAGAAAGAGATTAGCAAAAAATGTTTTAAAAAAGCATACGAGATGCTTCTCCCGGTAAGTGCCCTCCAGATGTGCTTGGAACTCCATCTTGAGAATTCTTGGAAGATGAAAAATGTTACTTTCCTATGACTTCTTGCACATGGGTGTACCAGCATTCTAGCATCTGGGTTATCTATATTTATTGGAAACACAACAAGAATAATCTTTATTGTACTTTTATAAAATTTAGAATGTTTGAACTTTTGAAACAATAAAAGATCTCTTGCATAGATTGCCTGATGGCAGCCTTTCCTCCCTCCCCCCCTCCCTCCCCTCTTGATAGGGTCAAAGAATTTGGGAAAACTTTAATAATATATGTATTCTTACATGTGGTAGCAAAATACAGAACTTGCCTTACTGTATTACCATTTACTGGCTTAATAATTTCCACAACTCTTTAGTCTGTAAGACAGCTTTAGTAAAGATAAAGGTTTCCCTTGACATTAAGTCCAGTCGTGTCCGACTCTAGGGGGCGGTGCTCATCTCCGTTTCAAAGCCAAAGAGCCGGAGTTTGTCTGTAGACCCTTCCGTGGTCATGTGGCTGGCAGGACTACACGGAACGCCGTTACCTGCCTGCTGAAATGGTACCTATTAATCTACTCACATTTGCATGTTTTCAAACTGCTCGGTTGGCAGGAGCTGGGACTAGCAATGGGAGCTCACCCCATCATGCGGATTCGAACCGCCGACCTTCTGATCGGCAAGCTCAGCAGCTCAGCTTTACAATATATTTATTGTGAGCCTTGAAATATATTTATCTGCCCCACTCTAGCAGCAAAATGGAATCTTGTTCCTCTTTTTACCCAACATTTAAACACTGCAAAGTTAATAAGAGTTACTCTTAGCGCAATGGATAGTGATGAAATATGGAATATAAATATACTTTTAAAAATAATAAAGTTCTTTAAAAAAAAGAAATATAAATAAATAAATAAAATAAAGTTAATAAGAATATGAGTTTAAACTGTAGATATGCTGTATTTGATGAACATTTGCGATAGTTTTCTGAAAGAAAAATCTTGTGAAGTTAGGAACTTTCATGTGAAAGAGTACAAGAAATTATTACTAAACCAAATGGTTCCTGTTCAACAGAATTGTCCAAAAATAGCAACCTTATTTTTTCTCATCAATGCAATTGTAGTGACATGTAGAATGTAAATACATTGCTTGGCATATGTAGACCTAGTTCCATTGTCCTGAGGTCTTGTTCTGTAACCCTTGAAGAGATTTAACAATGTCTGTTCTCTTGAAATAAGTAGTTCTTCTGTCAGAAAAATGGCATAAAGACAGTGATATTTGTGATCCAAAGAACAGTAAAGTCTAATTCACACTGACTGATTAGATTTTCTTCAGATTCTATTATGGAGACTTATAGAGAAATGCTAGCATCCCACATTGGTTCAAAAACACAGATTTCCATAGCTAATATGTAACAATGAAAAAATAATTCTTTTCTGTACATTAAGATAATTAAATAAAGATAAATTTAGTTTACACTGGCACTATTCATTCTACCTTTGAGCAAACTAATATTGAAAATATGGGCATTCCTATATTCCTATCATAGCATTAATTTTTGGGACAAGGAACATTATTCAGACAGCTGAAAAGGAGTTATAAATGGTAAGTCAAAGCATTTAAAGACCAAGAAGAAAAATAACTAAAACTAGTTTATATAAACACCATTCACTATAGCTCTCCATAGTTTCCCATACTTCATTCCACTACATCCATACACTGTTTCATACAATGTCTTTTATTTTCAGTCCCCATACTTCTCATTGTACCATACAGTCTAATATTAATTGCAAATCATTTGAATTTATTTATGCTTAGCATAAAGCTGAACTGTACTTCACTTTTTTCTCCCTACACTTTCAGTCAGAATTAATTTAATTAATATTTACTTATTTTACAGCATCTCTATACTTTCATCTTCACAAGGACTTTTGGTAGTTTACAAAAGGCTGAACATAAAATCTATAAAAACCTTATACCTGTATCTCAAAACCTAGTGTCCAGTTACCTTCTTCATTCTTCATTGCTTAGAAAATCAGATTTGCTCTGGCACAAGCCAAACATTCAAATGTACATATAGTAACTGGTAAAAATTACAAAATAAAGCCTTCTAGATTCTCAACCAGGGTGTGCGACCTGAAGTCTGGGGTTGATGTGGCCCCTGAAAATTTAAGCTGTTCTTTCTAGACCCCCTGTAAAAATAGCCATTGATTTATGATTTTTAATATATCAGAAGGAGAAAATTATACAATATATTAGAAATAAAATAATAGCTGTAATTAATTTAATACATTACATTTAAATTTAGTCTTTATCCAGGCCCTATAAAACTTTTTTGAAATGTTGTCCTCAGCATGCCACTCAAGGGTCCAATGTCCATGCACAGTTGATTTCAATGAGGTTTAATTATGTAAACATTTCTACTATAAAAACCACCATCATACAATATGTTCTGTATGCTTCACATATAGTGGTCGAATATTCATTTTTATTTTGTACAGTCATTTGTTCTTCCTTTGATATGGCTGGTGTCTCATTTGTTCTCCTTGCATAAAACCTTATTTGTATGTAAATATTCATTCTCTGTGATGTTTGTGTTCCATTCCACTGCTTTTCCTTTGTTATATTTGGTATAGGGATGATATTGGCCATTAGGAATCCTTGGGCCCATCTGAAAGCAGCTATTTATATTCTCAGTTCCATTAGTGCTTAGAAGATCAAGATGAACTGTAAAATGCTTCCTACTCTTTTACCTGAGAGACAAGAGAATGTAAACTTTCCTTTGCAGAAGAGTAATCTGAGTTTGAGGGGGGAAATTTTATACAAGGGCTGATAGGTACAAGGGCAATAGTGAGAGATCTGGATTGTCCTCAGTTAAGGCTACTTACCTTTGAATATATCTATTCAAATGTATATTTATCTATTTTTAATTACATGTCTATGTCTTTCTGTGGTTCCTCCATCTGTACATCTATCTGATCATCTTACCTAATCTTGAAGACTGAAAAGCTCTTTTTGGTGACGTTATGGAGTTCCATCCCAAATACTCATTTAGATCAGATTCTGGGATGAAGGTGGGGAGAGAATTTTCTGCTATAAAAATAATATAAAAATATAAAAATCTGTAAATAACTAGGAGGGACTGGGAAATATCCCTGTCTGAAAGTGTGAAACACAGGAGAAAAGTTGCAAGAGGCTTTTTTTAGCTCTGGAGGGCTGTTTGTTTGAGGACTGGAATATTCATTTGCATGTCCCTCCCATTTTCTGCATCCTACATTGTTGTAATTTTCCCATATGAGAGCATGCGCTAGCTATGCACATAAAAGAGCATGGCTATCAGAACTGCAGCGACATGTTCAGATCTAATTACAGTATTGATCTGGGTAACAGAATATTGGCTTTCAAGAGATTCTAGCTGGGCCACCTGATTTGATACCCCTTCCCTAAATTGCATCCTCCACTCCCCCCATTTTGGCTCAAGATATGTGCCTGGTTCAGCTTCCTTCAGAATGAGACAAGGTAATTTCAGATGCATGGGCTTGGACCTTAAACACATGAACATTCAAAGTGCAAGAAGGGGAAGGGGAAGGAGAAGAGTACATATGTTTTCATATGAAGTGGTATTGGATGTGATGGATCAAGTATGGTTTGCAAGGGTAAGGTAAAGGTAAAGGTTTAGTCATGTCCGTCACTAGGGGGTGGTGCTTATCTCCGTTTCATGGCCAAAGAGCCAGTGTTGTCCGAATACACTTCCGCAGTCATATGGCTGGCATGACAGTCACAGAACACTGTTACCTTCCCACTGAAGCAGTACATATTTACCTACTCGCATTTGCATGCTTTCGAATTGCTAGGTTGGCAAGAGCTGGGGCGAGTGCAGGAACCGCCCAGAGGCCTCTGACGGGAGGAGATGGGTGGGGATAAATTAGACAAATAAATAAATAAATAAACTCACTCTGTCACGTGGCGCTCAGGTCTCGAACTGCCGAACTTGCAACCTTTTGGTCGACAAGCCTGGCATCTTAACCGCTGAGCCACCATAGGTTTGCAAGGGTAGAAGGTATAAAAGGATAGAAAGGTGCAAAAATATTTAACTGTGTTGATTTAACAAAGAGCTAGCTATATTTCTTTTTCTTTACTCTTACCTTATGTATAAATTTCTCTTGCTAATTCTTTATTTGTCTTTTGTGCTAGCATAATGTTGCTTTCTCCAAAAGGTAATAGCACAAGAATTTGTGTGTGTGTGGCTATATGTGCTTAAAAATATATATTTGAAAGAAGTATTTCCAATATATATCCAAAAGAAGTAAAAAATATGTTGTGGCTTAAAGAAACAAATGGGGTTCATTTCCATGTTTGATGGGGGAGCACCAATATACCCCAGCTATGAAGCAACTAAGAGCTCAGGTCTAAGTTTATTGCTGCTAGGGAAAGAAGATGGGGGTTGGGGGTTGGGTGCAGGAAGGAAGGATGCTATACTGTGTAATGTGGGAAAAGAAACAATGTTGTCTCTTATGCTATACAAAATAGAATTGCACTTGCATACTTGCATCTGCTTTAAAAATGCAGTTAATAAATGGGTCATCTTAGAAATATAGTAATATTTGGGGAATAAAAATGATGGTGAAAAATAGTTTACCCAGTGTCACCTTTTGTCTTCTGAGAGCAAATAATTCTTATTTCTTGAAGCTAAAAATGAAATTGAGTTACCGTTGCTGTTTCCTTCCTATGAGAAAATGCACTGTGATGTTCACTTTGCATCTGGCTTTAAGTTAATAGCGTGGAATGGAGAGTATTAAGGTGTAGGTCATACATGTCTCTGGATATATTGGCTCTGTTGGGTTATTAAAATGTGTGATGCCCTCAGAATACATTGTTCCACACAGCTCACTAAGCTGTCCCTTTAAGTTAGCCAGATTCTATGGCTGAAGCTATAGAAAGCCTTGAGTTTGTTCCTCACTAAACAAAGGGCAACAGCCATCAAATTGTTTCTTCGAATGTTTTTCAGAACTTATTCCTACCAAATCAGAGTGTTCTTTTTAAAGGTATGCTTTTCATGATAATTTAAGATAAAAGTGGGATAAAAGTGTTCAAAAAGAAATAATTGCTTGGAACCAAAAAGTAGTAAAGCTGAAATATCCACTGCACTTTGAAAGCTAGTTTCAATACTATGTTCTGCATGGATTCCAATATTCACTGTCCTAAGGAAACCTGTATCATTTATCGATCAGATGAAACAACTGCAGATATGGAATAGGAAGTGGAATGCTGGGGTTGGACTACTCCACTTCCATCCAGGAAGGACTACTTAGAAGATTCTATTCATTTCCTCATGATCCTAGAACTTGAGGTCAGCCAGTTATGCTTTTTCTCCCTCTTCTGGACACTTCCACAATGTCATCCTACAGCAGGTATAAGGAACTTTTAAAATAATATTTAAAATATTATTTTGTTTAAAAATAGCAAGAAAAAGCACAGTTCAGAAAATTTGGTGTGGCATGATTCTTGGGCAGTTCAAAAAAGGGGCTACTCTTGCTGTATTGGATCCCAGGGGTCAGGTCACTTTTCCAGGTAAATTACTTGCTCTTAAACTTGTAGTCATTATAAAAAAAAGTACAGAAGCTGTTCTGAGACTGTTGATGGAAAGGCAGGGTCTATCTCCCATAGCAAATCCTACCATGCTCCTGCATGTTCCATCTCTTATGACAAGACCTCTTGTCATAAGATACCTCTGAAAAGAGGGAACTACTCTTCAATATGGCTGAAATTATAAGGGCAACTAAATGTTGGAGAACCACCCTGCCTGCTGTATAAGTGAAACTATTCAGTTTCCTTATTCTCTGGTTCCGCCACAGTGCTGAGATTGTAAACATACATCCTTGGTTCATCCACACTGCAAGTTTTTGGATAGTCATTGGTCTTCTTGGCCACATTTTGTGACTAAGATAAGTTCTGCCACAGATCTGCTCCAATCTGAATTTATTTAAGTTCCACGCAGTACATTTGCTTGGAAAGGAAACATTTAAGAGAAAAGGAATATGACTGAGTATACCTTGCATTTATGTATGATTTGTCTATTGACTCAATGACACTTTATTATCATGCTGGCTTCCAACTGAGAAAGTAAAAGGTATGTTCTTAATTGCTGACAAACAAAGATGTTTGAAGCCTGAAAGAATATTTAAACATAATCTAGTTTATCTAGAGTATTTGAAAAATATTTTTTTAAAATGTACATTTAAACTTTTTTTACTGTTACCCAGTATTGTTATTGCAATAGCCATAAGTAATGGTACTTTGTGCCCAATTATATGAGATTCTTAACTGGTAGAAAACATGTGATATTTAGTTTAGAATAAAATGAGTTTCTGACTCTTTTCATTAAAATGATCTCTTTTATTACCTTTATTTTTAATGCAGTTTTAGGTGAACATCATCCAGTTGGACTAATGGTGAAATAGGTCCACCATCCTAGTTTTGAATGTGGGCCTGTTTGTTTGTTTTCAGTGTACACACATGCAAGGTAATCATTCTCACTGACACTCTTCCAATTGATTTCTGTTGGAGAAGATATGCATAACTATACAACTGAGTAGCATAACTGAGGCCATCCTTTAGGAAGATAATTTCCTGGTCCTATAAATTTAGATTATTGCCCTGAGACCTCTGCCACCACTGACTAACTTTTAAAACATAATTTACAGACTATTAATTGGAATACTGGCATTTTATAGTGTGCTTAGAAAGACTGTATACATCTGCAGTCCATAGGGAGTTAATTAACCAGCTAGTAGCATTCCACCAAACCTCTGTAAAACAAAACTTAGAAATTATGATTTGTAAAGAAGGCTGGAAGTGAACATCAGTGTCACTCTCCCACAGGAGCAAATTATGACTTGTAGAAATGCTTAAGGAAGGAGGATAGGAAATCAGTGCTCAGAGATCAGGACTCATAGTTTAGTTGCCCATTACTAGAAATTGGACCAAGAAGCTCCAACTTTTAATTTATTAGAACAATCACTAAGAACCTGTTTAATTATTACATCGGGCCTCTCTATACCTGAATCCACAAACCTGCTGCTTTTAGTTTTATTTATATAGTGACATGAAAGGCTCAGAAGGCTCAAGAGTCAGGAAGCTTGACAAAATTTATCTCCAATAAGAATAAAGCTGTCCTATGCAACTTTGGAATCCATTAGTAACTAAGCCATATAATATCATTATCTACATGTCTTCTACTTTCTGTTCCAAACACACACAACATTTTCAATGCTCCACCTATCCACCGGTGATAAATCAGAGCAGGAAGAGTCTGGAAAACGAGGTTCTTAAAACTGCCCTATCTTGAGATAGGAACATGGGAACTTGGGAAGCTGCCCTTTATTGCAATGTGTCATCAACTGCTGGTGTCTTCAGCAGAAAATAAGGGGCTTATGCTTTGCAGGGAGTCCCACTGGCTTTTCCTGCCAAGCAGCTATTCAGAGTGACCCTTCAGCTGAGGAGAAATCACTTACTGACTAGAGATCTTAATCAAAACTTTATTTGGAGAAAAGGAAGCCTTGTGGCTCTCCCTCCCAGAAAGCTTGCTCAGACACATACTCTTCCCAACCCCTGCACACAACTGTGCTCAAAATTACTGGTTTCTTGCAGCAGGAAGCTGCAGGAAGAGTGGAATAAATTAGCCTTGCTTCTTCCCACCTTTGTGTAGTTTCACACAAAGTGTGCGCACATTTCTTTGAAAGCATTCATCCACAGATGTGGCTTCTGACCTGACCAACCCATAAATGCTGCTATTTTAATGGATTTTATGGTTTTCTCCCTTAATTCTATTTGCATTTTAGCTTAATCTTTAACTGATGTTTGGTTTAATTGTTTGATATTTTTAATGGATTTTTTGTGAACCAGTTTTTTGTATGTACAGTATTATATGAGCTGCTCATTTTGTAAATGGGGGTGGGAGAATATAAATTGTGTGTGAAATAAACATTCTCTTCTATATTCTCACTGACAGCTTCTCTCCAGGATGTCAGAAAGAATCTTTCCTATTTGTTGCCTATATTATTGGGAGACCCGAGAATTCCCTTCGATTCTTGTTGCTGTTGCTGTTTTTAGCAAAGATATTGATGCTTCATATTTACTGAGCTCAGTGTTCTACTGTAGTTTATATTTTCCAAAGTGAAGCAGAGTTTTATAAAGTCCTTGCTAGCTTCAGCTTTCCTGTGATTGTATTTGTTTGTGTCCTCTTTTTTCTCTAAAATGTTTTCTTTTTCAACAAGGGGATAATAATGCTTTAACAAAGGCAGCATCTTTTGCAAACATCCATTAATCTTCATTACTTTCCTGAGAGGTAGAGAAGAATGTTAGGAGCAGCTACTGTGAAGGAGGAATCTCTCTGCTGGTGTTACTCTTTAATTGACATGAGGCTTTTGTCAGAAGGCTCCTAATAATCTGTGTTCATTATCAGAACTGACAAAAAGGCTGAATTCTAGAAACCTATATAGATGTTACCTGATGCTATTCTGAAACATCCCATTAAAGAATCCAATGATTTTAAAAAAGGACAGCATGGGGGCAAGAAGAAGATGGAAAAAGTGAAAAGGGTCCCAGCTCTAAATCGTAACAAGAAAAGCCTATATTTTTTTCTATGAATATTATCAATTCTAAAATTAACATAGTCACATATATTTTTGTCACTCTCAAACAGCATGCATATAATATCTGGATCATAAGGACTTCTTTTAACAGCTTGGCAGGGGTACTGATAAATCAACCATTTCCTTGCCAGTTTTAATCTTGAACCGTTAAAATATTTTATTGTTAAAGAATATGCCTTATATAATATCCATGATATCCAAATTGTATCCTATCAACCTTGTGAGATATATTATTTAGTCTGTTTATTTATTTATTCAACTTAGATGCCATCAAACTCTGAGCAGTTTACAGCATAAAAACTACACAATAAATATACAGTCAAAATAGAGGATAGAGCAATAAACAAGATGTGATACTACCAAGATGTTAGAATGGCAGATATTGGGTAAGGACAGTGGAAATTTGTACCCAGTTTATTTGGTTGCAAGATACACCATTTATTGTTTACATCACATTAATGAGCCATCCTACTCAGTCGAATCTGGGAGGCTGACAATTAACAACAACAACAGCAAAACCCCAGCCAATAAAGATTCCCAATAAGATGGTAGCTTGATTCATAATTGTAAATGCCATAGCTTAGATCCAAAAGTTAGATCCACTGTGCATATAGGCTTCCAATTTAAGTTAAAAGTAGAGCTTTAGGGTACACAAAACATTTTTAAACCTTTCTCTGTCTGTCAATGGGAAACAATATTTTTTTTCTCTTGCTTCGTAGTCATTAATAAATGGAAACATATGAGAGTTACAAATGAAACTTCCTTGATGCAGCCTTTTAGACTACACACACTGAAATCTAGCTGCCTCAGTCCTTGTTCAATTATGTAGGTTGTAGGTTTTTACTTCTCTTCCTTGGCTTTGGGGACACCACAGCATTTCAATCAATGAGAAACTGAAAGATGACACCCAGCTTCTGCTTTTACTTTTTGCCCCATTATTTGAAATCCTGGTTTTTGTGAAATGATTGGCAAGCCAGTTCTTCTTAAATAAATCTATGGATTTCTCACTTTAGTGTGGCACTCAGTCATGCTAGTAAATAGATGTATGCTGTTGTGAAGACCACCTTGATCATTATTTATTAATTTAGCAGCAAATAAATAAATAAATACTATCCAGCATAGGAGAGAAGTTTACATTGCACACATTACAAATGTATACTTTTATTAAATAAAATATTTATTTATTTATTTACATTATTCTATGCCATGGCTCTGAGCAGCGTGGAATCATCAGAACAAGAGTAAAAAACACCAGAGAATGACAACCGTATAAAGTCAAAAAATATAATTGCTTCATCCACCAGGGCAGGTGAAATCTTAGGGTCCCCCAAATGTTTGGTCAATGAGACACATTCAACACACCTTGAAAAATGTACTGGGGAGATGAAAGTCCAGATATGTGAGGGCTAGCTCTTCCATAGAAAGGGGGCCACCACCAAGAAGGGTTAGATAAGGGGTCCTTTGAGGTAGAATTGCTTCAGGAACAGGACTCTCAGTAAGTCTTCTTTCCCTAACTTCACAGAACACGCAAATTCATTTTGGAGGAGAAGCAGACCAAATTATATATTGTATGCTTAGGCTTTACTTCTATTCCCTCTTTACAAAGTGCTCCCTTATATAGGTATAATTTTATAATTCTAAAACAGATTATCTTAACATACACTTCTCTGAAATGAGGAACAGATAGAAATCTATCTATAGCTGCATGATGTCATCTGCATGTAAATATGTCTTTAAA
Organism: Candoia aspera; assembly: GCF_035149785.1. Lineage (NCBI taxonomy): Eukaryota > Metazoa > Chordata > Lepidosauria > Squamata > Candoiidae > Candoia > Candoia aspera. Next base: position 48,714,228 of record NC_086159.1, read on the forward strand.
ACCAGAGAAAAGTCAAAAGTTACTCATCTCAGATGAGAGTAGTTCATTCTTCATTTGGGATTGTTTTGGAATGGTGAAGGGTTCTAAAGTGAATACAATATTTGTAATACAAGGATGAAATCAAAATATTAAGTTTTTGTACATTGTAAGTATAAAGTAACTTCCTCCAACATCTGAGAAAATAAAAACACAAACTTTAATCAATGAGCAGTGCAATGAATTCACAATCACCGGAATGACAAAATGCTTCATGATATTTGCTCAGTCAGAAGGTCAGGATTAGGAAATTCTCTGGGTGTTGGTGCGAGAGATTATGAAGTGCTTTTGATATTGAGCAGGAGGGAAGTTTAAGCTCCTGGAGTGCTTAAGCCTCTTACAATAAATGAGGGACAGCTTGCTTTAAACTTCGATGATAACTTAGTAAATGGAGGGATGTTATTGACTGTTATATGCTGCTTTATATGCTTCTTTTTAATATTAGACAGAGCAAAGGCATTCAGGTATCAAAAAGCTCACAAAACAAAATTTCTTGTGTTTTGCATTTGTTTGTTTGTTTATTGTGCCTTCAAGTCAGTGTTGACTCCTGATAACTGCCTGGATGAATCCCTACAGTTTTATTGGCAAGATTTCAGAAGTGGCTTGCCATTGCCTGCTTCCTAGGGCTGAGAGAGAGTGACTGGCCCAAGGTCACCCAGCTGGCTTTGTGCCTAAAATGGATCTAGAACTCATAGTCTCCCGGTTTCTAACCTGGTGCCTTAACCACTACACCAAACTGATTCTTGTTTTGCATGTAGCCAGGATGAAAAAGGAAGTTGCACTTCTTATTTTCTCAGTCACAACATCTTTATATAAATCCACATTCCACAAATAAAATCTGTCAGCATAAATGAATAAAAGTTAAATATCCCTTATGATCAATACTGAATTCTTTTAAAAGCATGTAAACTATTTTTATGAAGCTGGGACAGGAAAAAACAAAAAAGGTATAATACATATTCAAAACTCTTCTTTTTCTGAGATGGAGTTGTTAAAGTATTTTAAAATCAGCGTCACTTTAATCTGAAGCCCATAGCATCTATTGTGATTGATTCGTTGCTGAAACAATCCCATGCATCTTTACTAGGATTTCAGAACAATTGATTATGTTTTACTTGAATATAATTAAGACTCTTCCTTAAATTTACACCCAAGCTTTGTTGTTGTTGTTTATTCATTTAGTCGCCTCCAACTCTTCGTGACTTCATGGACCAGCCCATGCCAGAGCCTCCTGTCGGTCGTCAACACCCCCAGCTCCCCCAGGGACGAATCCATCACCTCTAGAATATCATCTATCCATCTTGCCCTTGGTCGGCCCCTCTTCCTTTTGCCTTCCACTCTCCCTAGCATCAGCATCTTCTCCAGGGTGTCCTGTCTTCTCATTATGTGGCCAAAGTATTTCAGTTTGGCCTTTAATATCGTTCCCTCAATTGAGCAGTCTGGCTTTATTTCCTGGAGGATGGACTGGTTTGATCTTCTTGCAGTCCAAGGCACTCTCAGAATTTTCCTCCAACACCACAGTTCCAAAGCATCGATCTTCCTTCTCTCAGCCTTCCTTATGGTCCAGCTCTCGCAGCCATATGTTACTACTGGGAATACCATTGCTTTAACTATGTGGACCTTTGTTGTCAGTGTGATGTCTCTGCTCTTGACTATTTTATTGAGATTTATCATTGCTCTTCTCCCAAGGATTAAGCGTCTTCTGATTTCCTGACTGCAGTCAGCATCTGCAGTAATCTTTGCACCCTGAAATACAAAGTCTTTCACCGCCCCTACGTTTTCTCCCTCTATTTGCCAGTTATCAATCAAGCTGGTTGCCATAAACTTGGTTTTTTTGAGGTTTAGCTGCAACCCAGCTTTTGCACTTTCTTCTTTCACCATCATCATAAGGCTCCTCAGTTCCTCTTCGCTTTCAGCCATCGAAGTGGTATCATCTGTATATCTGAGATTGTTAATGTTTCTTCCAGCAATTTTAACTCCAGCCTTGGATTCCTCAAGCCCAGCATGTCGCATGATGTGTTCTGCGTACAAGTTGAATAGGTAGGGTGAGAGTATACAGCCCTGCCATACTCCTTTCCCAATCTTAAACCAGTCCGTTGTTCTGTGGTCTGTTCTTACTGTTGCTACTTGGTCGTTATACAGATTCTTCTGGAGGCATACAAGATGACTTGGTATCCCCATACCGCTAAGAACTTGCCACAATTTGTTATGGTCCATACAGTCAAAGGCTTTAGAATAGTCAATCAAACAGAAATAGATGTTTTTCTGAAACTCCCTGGCTTTTTCCATGATCCAGCAGATATTGGCAATTTGGTCCCTAGTTCCTCTGCCTTTTCTAAACCCAGCTTGTACATTTGGCAATTCTCGCTCCATGAATTGCTGAAGTCTACCTTGCAGGATCTTGAGCATTACCTTACTGGCATGTGAAATGAGTGCTATTGTTCGATAGTTTGAACATTCTTTAGTGTTTCCCTTTTTTGGTATGGGGATATAGGTTGATTTTTTCCAATCTGATGGCCATTCATGTGTTTTCCAAATTTGCTGGCATATAGCATGCATTACCTTGACAGCATCATCTTGCAAGATTTTGAACAGTTCAGCTGGGATGCCGTCATCTCCTGCTGCCTTGTTATTAGCAATGCTTCTTAAGGCCCATTCAACCTCACTCTTCAGGATGTCTGGCTCTAGCTCACTGACCACACCGTCAAAGCTATCCCTGATATTGTTATCCTTCCTATACAGGTCTTCCGTATATTCTTGCCACCTTTTCTTGATCTCTTCTTCTTCTTCTGTTAGTTCCTTGCCATCTTTGTTTTTGATCATACCCATCTTTGCCTGGAATTTACCTCCGATGTTTCTAATTTTCTGGAAGAGGTCTCTTATCCTTCCTATTCTATTGTCTTCTTCCACTTCCGCTCATTGCTTGTTTAAAAATAATTCCTTATCTCTTCTGGCTAACCTCTGGAATTTTGCATTTAATTGGGCATATCTCCCCCTATCACTGTTGCCTTTTGCTTTCCTTCTTTCTTGGGCTACTTCTAGTGTCTCAGCAGACAGCCATTTTGCCTTCTTGGTTTTCTCTTTCTTTGGGATGTATTTTGTTGCCGCCTCCTGAACAATGTTGCGAACTTCTGGCCATAGTTCTTCCGGGACCCTATCTACTAAGTCCAGTCCCTTAAATCGATTCTTCACCTCCACTGCATATTCCTTAGGAATATTAGTGAGCTCATATCTAACTGATGTGTGGGTCTTCCCTAATCTCTTTAGTCTGATCCTAAATTGTGCAATAAGAAGTTCGTGATCTGAACTACAGTCAGCTCCAGGTCTTGTTTTTACCAACTGTATAGATGTCCGCCACCTTTGGCTGCAAAGGATGTAGTCAATCTGATTTCGGTGTTGTCCATCTGGTGAAGTCCATGTATAAAGCCATCTCTTAGGTTGTTGGAAGAGAGTGTTTGTTATGCAGAGTGAGTTGTCTTGGCAAAATTCTATCAGCCTATGTCCTGCTTCGTTTTGTTCTCCCAGGCCATGCTTACCTGTAATTCCGGGTGTCATTCGACTGCCCACCTTAGCATTCCAGTCTCCTGTGATGAAAATAACATCTCTTTTAGGCGTGCTGTCCAGTAGGTGCTGTAGATCCTCATAGAACTGCTCTACTTCAGCTTCTTCAGCATCTGTGGTTGGGGCGTATATTTGGATCACTGTGATGTTAGATGGCTTGCCCTGAATTTGAATTGAGATCATTCTATCATTTTTTGGATTGTATCCCAGCACTGCTTTAGCCACTTTATTATTAATTATGAAGGCTACTCCATTTCTTCTGTGGTCCTCTTGTCCACAGTAGTAGATCTGGTGGTCATTTGATGTGAAGTGGCCCATTCCAGTCCATTTCAATTCACTGACCCCCAAAATGTCTATTTTTAATCTTGACATCTCACCAATAACCACATCCAATTTGCCCTGGCTCATAGATCTTACATTCCAGGTTCCAATGGTGTGTTGATCCTTAGAACATCGGATTCGCCGTTCACCACCAGCACCATTGGCCGCTAGCCGTCCTTTCGGCTTTGAGCTAGCTGCATCATCACATCTGGGGCTAGTTGAGCTCATCCTCTGTTCCTCCCCAGTAGCATTTTGACCATCTTCTGACCTGGGGGGTCTCATCTTCCAATGGTATACCAACATATCTCTGGTTGTACTGATCCATTTAGTTTTCACGGCAAGAATACTGGGGTGGGTTGCCATTACCTTCCCCAGGGATCGCATTTAGTCTGACCTCTCTGTCACGACCTTCCCGTCTTGGGTGGCCCTTCATGGTTTAGCTCATGCCATCATTGAGGCGCTCAAGCTCCAGCACCACGACAAGGTAACGATCCTTTGCTGAAGACACCCAAGCTTGTCACTTATTTATTATCTCTGATTGTGTCATTAAAGAAAGGCATAAGAATATAGGCAATCTTACATAAAAATCAGAGATCTAAATCCAAATTGGAGTTGGTAAATGGGCCTAATAATATTTAAAAACATGATCTGTACTATTGGGCTCCTTTCTGTATATTGCTCTATATAGAAAGTGTTATCACTGACTAGTTGCTTGTCAGAGATGCCATTAAGGGCTTTCTTTAATGGCATGACAGGCTTGAAACAATATGAAAAAATGCACAAATGTATACATGCATATTTAAAATATGTATATTCCACTTCAATCTCTTCAGTGGTTGGAAATAAAAAACAGCAATTAATTTTAATTTACAACAATTAAAATATACTTGAAAATATTGCATGAAGGATATATGTTTTTAATGTAGCATTTTGATACATGTCAATCATCACTTGAAACAGCATTCACCATTTTTAATGGCTTAGAACTAATCTTTCATGCTATGAGATGAAGTTCAGAACTGAAAAATCTGGAAAGGTGTTGAAATGGAAATAAAAACTTTTTTGTTCAACTTTCATTGTGTTTCAACTCTGAATTGGATCCAGATTAAAGGCCCCTCTATGTGTTCTAAAGGTTCTTTTGCAACAATTTATGAAGGAAAAAAGTAAATCTGGCCCTTTCTCACATCTTTTATTATCCTCTTCACATATAGGGTGAGAACTGATGCTACATTCAGTTTGAAATTAGAAACTATTAAGTGTAAATCAAGGTCAGCTATGGCTAATTTAAAGCCATCACTAACAACATCACAAACTCAAGTGATCATAATTTATCTCTTTATTTGGGAGACATACTGTATATTTAGATCCCCACAAACACTCTGAATTCCCTGTTGAGCAATGATTGATTTGGGATCTAGATTTCTAGTAATATATTACAAAGCCATATTACCCATTTCATGCCCCAAGCAGCAGGCTCAGATAATTCATTTAGGAAAGAACCATTTTTTAAAGTCTTTCTGTAGTCAAATCACTCCTTAGGGAACATCTAGTGTTTGGACTCTCTAGCTTTTCCATTTAACATTTATATCTGTTTTGACAATCAGATTCTGCATAATACTATATATAATATTCTAAAATAGCCTAAAACTGTTGCAGGTTGCTATGTATTCTAGTCCTAATTCAGGAAAAATTGCCATTATTCACATAAAAAGAAAAGCTGAAATTAAGCATATTTCTAAATAGTAGAAGATTGAATATTTAATTACAAGGGGATGGAATTTGTCCTTATATCTTTTCCATGATTACTCCTGTGTATTCCCTTCAATGTATCCCCTTCTACTGTATGTTTTCCTATGATTTCTCTATCTGAAACATTTTCTTATTTTCTTTTTCTTGTTCTATTCCTTTTTTGTTTGCATTTTTATTGTTCTATATTTCCTTGACTTTTCTTGTTTGGTCTGAAAGTCTGTCATTCTGTCAAAACTTTGCTACCAAAGTTTTCATTCTCCGTATTTCCCTGGCTTGAATCTTTGCTTCTTTGAAATTTTGGGAATACTTTTTCCCATGTTGATTTTTCCATAGCTTCTCGAGTTGCATACATATTAACCATGGGAAATCTTTTCCTTATATACAGTATATCTTATATTCTAATTTATGCCCTTTCATTATTAATTGAAGTATTTTATTTACCCAGTCCAAATCTTCTTTGATTATAGATTCTTTCCTTTCTTCACATTCCAATCATACATTAGTTGTAGTACATCCTTTCTTGAGAATGTATTTAGTACTTCTTGCAGTTTGACTTAGAATTTCCTCAGTGACTTCGTCTGGTAATAGTTTTATGTATTTTCATAGCCTTGATGTTTACTATATATTCACTAACTTTAATAGATACTATCCTGGTGTTTATAATTAAACACATATTTGATGTTTTTTTTTAGATGATTTCCACTCCATTTCTTCCATGTGGACTCATGCCCTCAATAATATATCAGATCATCTGAGTTTAAATGGCTTATTCCAGTCCCTCCTTAGTTATTTCTAAGATGTCTGATTTAGTATTATAAATACAATTTTAGTACTGTATTTTATTTCTGCTTTGACTATTTCAAGTATTAATTGATTCATGCTTCTCACATCTCTTATTTCCATTATGGGTGTTGTAACTTTATTTTTTGTTTGGTACCTTTGAATTAGTGTTGACTCCTGGCGACTGCTGGGACAAGTCCCTGCAGTTTTCTTGTCAAGGTTTTTCAGAAGTGGTTTGCCATTGCCTCCTTCATAGGGCTAAGAGAAAGTGACTGGCCCAAGGTCACATAGCTAGCTTTGTGCCTAAGGTGGGACTAGAACTCACGGTTTCATGGTTTCACAGCCAAAATGGTAAATGTGAGGTTGAGAAAGTTGTACTACAACTTTGTCCACACCAAGGTTTCCCAAACCTTAGAAATAAGAGGGGCAAGATGATACAAAGGTCATAGTTCCATCACATACCTAAGGTTAACTGAATCATTGTTTACTGGATGAACCCCATTTTCTGGCTTTGCATGATACCTTGAACCATACGTTAACCACATAGATTTGCTTTGCTTTTTGATTCATTGGGTCATGCAGACACAGCTAGGGGAAATAAGGTACAGAATCCCATTCTAGTGTATGGACCAAACTCCAAGTTCTTCATTTATTATCTCCAATCAAAATTATTACTGTCATCCTCAAAGTACAACACAGTAAAAAATAACTGGAATGGTGAAATACTCTTGTAATGTGTGGTTATGTTTACTTTGACTTAGTTTTATCTTCCAACCATTTAAAAATATGTAATCATGCATGAAACATTTGTGACTTACTTACGGCAAATGAGAACAGAATGTTAAAAATTTATATCTGGTGGAAGGGAAAAAACCCCCACCAGGACTATAATAGAAACTCTCTGGAGTCCCTTTCTCTACAGCTGTTTGTCTTGTGGAATTGACAGGCAGTGTAGACATTTGTACAACCTTGAGTAATGCAGCTCCCTAATGTGGCGTAAGCAATTGAAACTTCAGTGGTGACAGGTTTATAAAGCCATTTTGTTTGCTTTTAAAAGAATTATGATGATTGGCTCATTTCAGTTAGGTTTATAGGTTGTTATGTTTACATTTCAGAGAAGAAATGTGGCACTGAATATTTCAGGCCCACAAAAAACTCCCATTTCTAAAATGCTCCACTGGTGCAAATCCTTTTTTTCTCATAGAATTTCCTGGCTAGCAGGCTGGTCAGATGCCTTGGAATTTTCACAATAGGTTGCCACATGATGTTTAATGCCATGCTGATTTGTCATTACTATGAGTATGAACTTGTACTGAGAAAGCCCACTTCTTCTGTATTTCATCATATCCATATTAATTCTGTCTCTTCTATTTTCTATTGGAAAATAAGAAAGCTAATATTTTGGGGGCAGATATGTTGAATTCTAATGCTATTTATTGCTAACAAATTGCTTGTATTGCACATGTGAAAAAACAGATCACCCCCTTCATTGGGCATGTACAAATCAAAGAATGAAGAAGAGGAACACAAAGAGAAGGAATAATTGAAAACAATTTCATGGCAAACAATACAGCTGAGGACAGCCTGGAAGCATAATTGTCAGGTTACACTAAAGACCAAAACACAACAAAATACAACATCTCACCTTTCCAGTTATTAATGGAATGCCATGATGGAGATTCCAAACTTCACTAAATAATGTCACATTATCCCATGGACAAGTGAAAGGAAGTCCATACAATGAGGCTACTTCTCAGTTTAATCACAAAAAATTCATTTGATCCTTTTCCTTCTTTTATTATTTGCTATAAAGTGTGATGGTGATATTGGGATTACTGATAGATAATTGTCTAGTTAATTGTCCCTTTGACAGCTTCCTCCTACAGAAAAGAATTCTGTTCTTGGAGGCCCCTTCTCAATGGGGGAAAAAAAAGAAAACCCTTAAGTAGAAGGAGCAATTAAGATAAACTCTTCAAGTGCTAATTAACAGGCTATTTATCAGTAATCCAGATGGTGGGTCCAACAGGCAGCAATAAACAGAGATCCTGCAAGCAGGCAGCTTTTAATTAAGGGCTCAGATGTCCTAAGAAAGCTCAATAGCAGAACCTTCAAGCCAACCACTTGATGTCTGCATATTCTTATTAAACACTCTATCAGTTGCTTTCCACTCACTAAATTAAGTCTTTCATTATGTTCATGTCCTGAGTTTGAAAAAAAAGGTTTTTGACAGTATACATTTTTCCTAAATGCAATTTTCATATTTTAAAACAATAAAACATAATAATAGGTAGAGTTCACCTAGCTTATGGCCAAGCTACTTAGAACCATCTGTGCCTATACAGATTTGCCCAGGGGTATCTGTGAGTTAAAATGATGGTTGTGTCATCAAAGACCCACCTCTTTTTATATATGTGTCCCCTTTTTATGCACATAAAAAGGGGGCAGGGCTTTGATCACACGTCATCTTGACTTTATTGACACTCTCCTCCCCCGGCCTGCCCACTGGATACCTTGAGTTTGTCTCCCACTCTTAGATCATTGACAGAACATCTTTTGTGGATTCTGTTGTGGATACATTTAACACCTATGATCAGTTCTCCTTTCTCTGTGGTGAGATCCATCTTGTGAAACAAATGGCCATTAGAGTTGCAGTTAGGAAGTAGTTCAAAGCTTAGTTCTTTGTTCAGACATTTTAATAATAATACTAATATTTTCATTCTTTCTACATTTAAATAGTTTAAAAATGTAATTTCATTGTTTTAATACGGTTCAGGATTGTTTTATTTGTATTTTTGTTTGTATTTCTGTGAATTACCCTTATGGCTATGGAAGGCATAAAGAAAAGGAAGAAATGTGTTGGGTGTTTTTTTAATCTTTAATATAGATATCTATAACAGCTGGTACAAGAAGATCATATTCATTGTGGTAGAGACTGCAGATGTATAAACAAACCTTTAAGTTTGTCACATTGAACTAAAGGAAACTGACTTTTGATTAAAAATAATGCAAAAGTAATGTGCCATCTTAAAGGGTAAAACATTTATTCTAGTATTAAGTTTCATAGACCACATTCATGGATTGTTGATCCTGAAATAGGAATACATACTATATATCTGTTAGTGAAGGGTGGGAAAACCTTACTATATAGAATTTCTACTTCACCCAGTCAGGGATGTGTTCACATTTCTCTTAGAGTAACATTTCATGCATCCAATTACTGAAGTGGATATTGTGCATAAAAGCTTATGTCAGTGTAAATCAGTTTGTTTGTGAAGGACCATAAAGCTCAAGCTCCATTTTTTTTGGGTGCTATAGACTTAGCACAATCTGTCATTTCTGAGTAGGCATTCACAGGACTGTAATCTTAGTAGTTAAATGTAGCCTCTTATTTTCCAGTTGCAATATGTTTGCATCCTTGTAAAGAAGGAATATATTTTATTTTCCAAGAGGGTTTGGTTTCATGTATTCTTTAAATGCTGCAGAAAAATTTCTCTCTACTTTCATTCTTTTTGCCTGTTCCCCTCCCCCCACCCACTTCTAGGCACTACCATGCTATACGACTGGCAGGAATAATTGCTTCTATTCTTCTTCTGCCTTCAAGAAAAATCAACCCCCTTCCTGGTAAAAATAAGATGAAAACACACTATACCTGCCTATGATTTTTTGGAGAAAGTTTTTCTGTCATCTTACAGGGTGACTGACAAATTTGCAGATTCCTAGGTATTCTGTCTTGTCATTTTGATTTGTTCAAAGCTGGTTAAAACATAGGAAAACTGCAATGATTGTGCAAGGTACAAAACTGAATATTGATGTCCTTCTCCACTTTTGTGAGATTATAGTATATGAATGTAGAATGAAAGATTGTGCATTTGCTAGTCTGACCATAAGAAATCTACAAACTGGAACAACTTTGGAAACATAGGTAAAGGTAAAGGTTTCCCTTGACATTAAGTCCAGTCGTGTCCAACTCTAGGGGGCGGTGCTCATCTCCATTTCAAAGCCGAAGAGCCGGCGTTTGTCCGTAGACACTTCCGTGATCATGTGGCCAGCATGACGACACGGAACGCTGTTACCTGCCCGCCGAAGCAGTACCTATTAATCTACTCACATTTGCATGTTTTCGAACTGCTAGGTTGGCAGGAGCTGGGACTAGCAAGGGGAGCTCACCCCGTCACGCGGATTCGAACCGCCGACCTTCTGATCGGCAAGCTCAGCAGCTCAGCAGTTTAACCCGCAGCGCCACTGCGTCCCTTTTTGGAAACATAAAGTAAGTTAAATTTGGGGCAATGGAGCAAAATTCCTCCATCTTCTTGAATCATCCTATCAAATGTAATATTTCCATCATCTCCTATATACCCAGTGATTAATATCTAAAGCGTAGGTCTATTTAATTAAGAATTACTGTATTAACTTTATTTTATTTTATTTAAATTTAAATTGTCAGATCAGATCAAATCTTGTCTTAAACCTATTTATTAACTTATTTGGTTCATTAAAAAAAGTGGCACATTTCTGACTACATTTTTAAAAAAATATATTGTGGATTTCATTTGGTCTCAGCAGTACCTGATGTGGGATGGGGGTTAAGACTGATGTCAGGAACCTTGGGGCATCACGACACTAGCATTTTTCTAAATGCATCATGACCTTCTGTGCATACCACAATGTGGCAGAACTTGTGGTGTGATGTCATGGCACTACTTTCCTCATTCTGAGGAAATTCTGAGGAAGGCACATATTCCTATGGATGCCACTGTTTGGTCCGATGGAAGTAGGAATGGCATGTCCAGTGTAAAAAGTTCTCCATTAGGCACAGAAGCCACCTGGCTGACTTTAGGCCAGTCATTCTCTCTAAGTCCACCTCACCTCACACCACAGGGTTCTTGTGGAGAAAATAAGAAGAGGGAGCATTATGTAACCATCTTGAATTGTACAAAATAGAGATGGGATATAAATCCAACAATAAATAACTAACACTGCTGTTATTGTTTCTGATCAATGCTTGGGCAGCTATTTTACTGTACATTTCATATTTGAAATGTGCCAATATCTTTAATTTCACATATTGTTGGCATTATTTCTCTAGCTGGCAAAGGAACAGGATCATGACCATTGGGCCACTTGCATCAGGTCCACCATCATGTGACTCTTTTATGTCAGTAGCTTTAATCATGAAGATGAAAAAAGGGTCCATGAGAGATGTGATCTGTAGCAGGAAACAGGAAGGAAAGGCAGAGGAGTAGAATCACAAAAGAGGCCCATGGAGGTGGACCAGATGCAAGTAGGCCAATGGTCATGATCCTGTTCCTTTACCAGCCAGAGAAATAATGCCAGCAATATGAACTCAAAGAAGAAAGAGTGTGGAAAGGGTGTTCTGAAATGGTATATTAAGCCCTTTATACAAGCAATACTTAAATCACTTGTGCATTTCTTGCACCTGGTATTTAATTATAAGAGATAGAAAGGTAGGAAGCAAGTTAATTCAGTACCCTGGAATGCAATATGTCTGGCCCTGGAGACTTGCATTCATTTAAATAACTAAGTTCTTTTACCTTCTTCTCTTCTATTCTAAGTTCAACTGTCTTCTTCCTTCCATGGCAAGATGACCAGGTAGAATTTTACTTCCCGATAAAAGACAAATTTGCCTCTCACTATCACCTATTTGCCATTTGCTTCTCACAGCAGACCTGCTAGGGTCTTCCTTTTGTCTCTAACATACCTAGGAATCTAGTTTTTGGTAGATTCAGCTTCTTCTGAGCTTTTGCCTTTCTTACACTGTCCCTATAGTTTTCAGAGACAACCTTTCTTCATGAAAACTAATGTACATGTGATTATTAGGATGAGGTGTTTTAAAATAAAACTTTTATACGTTGGCACAAAACAACAACAACACAAAAACTACAAACATGAAGTAGCACCTAGATTCTCTGAGTTGATTTTCGGGCATGTGAAAATGGTCTTCTTTTAATACATAGGTATTTCATTTTAGGAGAGGGTCAGGGGATGTGTATATTGATGGATGCATATTGATTAGGCAAGTAGTGTGGTCAAGAAACAAGTGTATGTGTCTAGACCAGTGCCTACCAAACTAGGTATCTTCCAGATGTGTGGACTCCCAGAACTCCCCAGTCAGAATGGCCATTGCCAAGAATTCTGAGGATTCAAGACCACATGTTAAGATTGGTGTAGACTAAAAGCATTTTTTTTAAAAAAATCATAGCTATTACTTTTTGTATGTTTGGATTCTCCTGTCTACTCTATCCTATCTGAAATGATAATTTTTAATTTATTTACAGGAAATAAATGGCAACTAGGATGTATAGTGGTATGTTTTATACTGTCTGTATGTCCATGATTGAACATGTTGCTCTTCAGCCTTACCTAGCATGCATTATTAACATTGTGCATGTAAATGCCTTCTTTTCCTACAATATCTACTATTAGTAGACTGTTCAAAGTTTGCATAACAATTTATCATAGGCAAGGGCTGAAAATTCAGTAATATTCAAATTCAGTAAGAGGTATCATTCTCCCTCCCCCAAAGAAAGAAAACTGTTTGCCTAAAAATATATGTCCTACATTTGTAATCTGCAGCAAAATACGGAGGGCATAGCAGCATGTGCTAGAGAGAGAGAGAGATCATAAAAGAGAGCCCAACATATCTACTGTTAGTAGACTAAATTGTTGCATAACAACTTATCATAGGCAAGGGCTGAAAAGTCAAAACTTGTAGTTTAGTATAAGTTATAGAATAGCTTATACTACAATTATTCTAGTTGCTATAGAATAATTGTATTATTAAAGCACCAGTTTGGGATAAAAATCCTTTTTTAGAATCTTGATTTTTCAAAATATCCATACAAAATTTTCATGTGAATTTGGTGGAAGATGATGAAGGGTTCTATAGCAAATCTTTAGGAAGCTAGAGTTCTTAAAGAAGAAATTGTTTCTGAAAGGCAGAAGGCTGTAATTAAATATTTTCTCTAAGATCCTAAGTTTTTACTCCATGAATGCTTATACTAAACTACAAGTTTTGACTGTTCAGCCCTTGCCTATGATAAATTGTTATGCAACAATTTAGTCTACTAACAGTAGATTTGCTGGACTAAGCAAACAACAGGGCTAGGAGAAAAAAGTTATTTTGCCATGTGCAGATCATGGGACATTGGATATTGTGTAAAATGTTGTGTACAATTGTTTTCCATTAGCAATAGAATATTCCAGTAAGGATGGACTTGACCACACGAGGAGAATTGATGTGAGTGACAAGTTTCTATGCTAGATCAGGAAATATGGTAGATAGGAAAATCAGACCAATGGAAAGAAGAGGCATAGATCTGATGATCTTATAAATAATAGAGGAATGGGGAACCTAATGTGGCAACATGGGACCAGTTCATTTAAACCAGCCTTTGAGGAGGACCCTGCTAGGAAGGTCATGCCTGACCCCCTAAGGGTCTAGTCCACTGAATATATTTCTTCAGGAGTCCTGAATGAACAGCCCTTATTCTCTACAAGCTTTGGGCCCAAGCCAAGAGTCACACTGGTCCTCTTTTAGTCTGAATATAACATCTCTGTATGTGTGTACATTAAAACAAGGCAAGGTCAACTCAATAGTACTTAGGCCTGACATGACTGAGCAATCAAGCAATAAAAGTTACAACAACAATGGTTCTTTATGTTCCTAGAGGGTCTTCTTTCCTCTCTACTATGATCTTGCTTTAGATACAACAAAATATAACCTCTGAAATTGGACTTTAATATGCCAAATTCTGTCCAGGCTCTTTAAAAGTTTGTTCCTCTTGCTTAAAATATTTGTTGGATAGCTATATAAATTTTATATATAAATAAATAAAACGAAATGAAATGAATTTTTATATTTTTTAAAAATATAAATTATTTAAAAATATAAATTATATAAAATATATATATTTAAAAATATAAAATAATAGATATATAAGAAAAGCAACTGCTATCCACAGGCCAAGCCTGATACTTTGTTTGCCTCTATAATCTGATGCAATTTTACCCTTGCAAAGCATCACGTAAGACTCATTTCTGTCTCTCTTCCAGTGAGAAAGGCTCCTGTTATAAAGTTCCCCTCAGTAATTAGAGGCTTCCATTTACTTAAAATTATCGACAAATACTTGTACATTTCTATGCTATAAAAGCCAGTGGAGAAGATGTAAAGAACTTGAAGAATGAAATAAATGGCAATAAAAGATGCCCTAGTAAGATTGAAAGAAGCATTTTGCCTTCTCTGTTGTTCCTGTTCTCTTTTTCATTCTACATTTGAATCGTTAGTCTTATTGTTAGGAGCTTTTAAAAGTGACTGTAGCCATTATACATACAGACCATTAGTAGAACTGATAAAATGGACCCAAATAAAAATTAGTATATATATAGTATATATATTAGTATATATTTTATATTGCTATAAAATTGATAAAATTTGCTTAATAATCTACAAAGTTTTAATTAACCTCTCCAGGGGCCCAATTAAGGAACTGCAGATACTTCTTAGAAAATGGAATTGAAATTATTTCAGATTGCTCCATTCATTTCTTTTCCTCTCCTAAGCTATTCGTTTTATTCCCAATTTATTCCCACAAGTTAAATTGGAAACATCCTATATGGAAGGAAAGTAGAATCAAAATACTGTGAAAGTCATTCTGAGTAGATGGCAATCTATGCAAATAGCTCCAGTTGGACTGCACTTCTACTGTGAAAACTTTCATTGCAAGAAATGAAAAATCAAGAAATTCACCTACTACTTGCCAAATTCTACTGGCATAGGGCATCCTTACATTGTTCAACATGACTTGATGATATATCAGAAATGTGTTGTGGTTAAGTTTATTATTAAAATATATGGTGATAGATCAGACACAAGATATTGTAACATAACATCTGACCTCCATTTCTGACAGCTGTTTTCAATGGTTAATGTGTGTTTATGAATGTATTTTAGGAGAATCCATTGGACAGTTGAGGTTTCTGTGTTATAGCTTGTAAGTGTTTTGTTAAAAGTGTAGGGCTAGGGAAACCAAGGTTCAACTCTCCCCTTAGCCTGGAATCTCTCTGGGTGACATTTGGGCAGTCACAACATTGTTGTTTCGATAAAATGAGGGATAAATAATAAAAGGATAGTGTCTATTTCTGTTATGGATGAAGAAACCAATATCTGTATCTAAATTGTCTATATCGTTGTCCCTGAATATTAGAGATCTTGCAAAATATATGTGGGTAATTTCCAATTTAGTTTGTGCCCAGCATATTCCCAGTCAGTCCCTCTATCCAGATTAAAGCAAGCCCAAACACCACTCAGTTCAGCTAGAAAAGAAGTATAGCTTAATGTTTATTAAACATCAGCAAACAAACAAAAACGTTAACTGGCAAAACAGGACACAAGGCAGGCAAAAGCAGGGAGAGAGAAAGATATGAATAATGGGCAAAAGATAAAAGGATAAAAGATCTCCTCCTCCTCCTCCTCATCTACATTTTCTTCTGTCTCTCTAGCACCAAAATATTACTGTGGGTAATTAGCATGGACAGTCCCAAAGGAGTGGCATTTGATTATTCCAGCTTTAATGATTTTATGCACATAAAAGTAGTAGAATAGAGATGGAAAGTAGGACACTACTTGGTGCTTCCTGTATTCTGCATTATTAAAGAAATGATTTGGTCCAAAAAAGAAAGGTGAGAGTTTGTGAGCGAATGAAGCTGGGATTGTTGTTTGCATTTGGGTAAAGTAGCTGCAGCCAGGCAGAAAAGCTTCCCACCCCCACTTCTTCAAGGATAGGCTCAGCATATCCATTCTCCCAAATGGCAGTACATGTTTAGAGCCTCAGAAACTTGACAGGAGATGGGCTTATTCATTCTCATTCATTCTCATTCATTCATTCATTCATTCATTTCCCCACTCACAGTTTACTCACAAGCATCTATGCCGGTGCTCCAGATGTCTAATTAGGCCACACCCTGGCATTTTTAGAAATGTGTCAGTATCCCTAGGCAGCCTCACCTAGTGTGGGTGTGTAGGAGAAGGAGAAGATGACCACAAGCAGATGAGTGAAAACTGTAAGAATGTATTCATTGAATTAGATCTCAGGTCTAACTACTCCAGGACACTATCAATCCTACTAATCCATGATTCATTGAGATAATAAATCCACAATGGCTGTATATGACACTACATCAAAACCAAGGAAACAATTTTATGGCCTAACTTTAGCATAAATATGAATCCAATCTATATGTCTGCAACTGTGTTAATCTGTCCTCTCAGTGAAGTCCAGGAAAATACACATGGTGAAATCAAAGATATCAGTTTTGAGAGCTGGCAATAGAATGCAAAAGCGGCTTATTATTATATTTATCAATATAATAACTGATTGTATTAGTAAAGCAAGATCAACATATATTTCCCTTTTCTGGGGTACAGATGAAAGCTTTTCCCACAGATCTGTAGCAATCCATTTCCTGGAAGAATAATGTTTTTGGGTATCTTCCTCAGTAGCACCCTGGGATGCCTTTGTTATCCTAATTATTTATACTTTCTTTTTTGACAACATGACACCCATTTAATTGCAAACTATACGGTGCTGCCATGCAGCAGTAAACAAAAAACTAATTTGTGTTCCTTCTATACTTATCACTCATGGACTAATTAGTTTCTCTATGAGGATCCAAGTGACTCTTATATAAAGCAAAAGCTCCTGAGGATATAAAGGTTAATTTTGAAGTGGCTACAAATATTCTGTTAACACTATAATTAATAGTTATACTTAAAACACAGCAATTGTCCATAGCTCCAATTCATTGGTTGTTAATTAATTTGCAATACTGACATCTTTCAAAATGTGTTAACTTTTCACTGTTTAGCCACTGAAGTGACAAAGCTGAGTAATATTTTCTTTAAACCTTTGCCATGCTGGAAGAGTAATGCTTCTCAGCTCTAAAAAACAGATGTTTCCAGAAACATTCATAGAAGTGGTGTATGTGTGTGTAAAAAAATCAAGATGGTGGCTGTGACCACATGATCAAAGCCCCACTCCTTTTTGATGTCCATCAAGCATGGGCTGTTGATTACACAGTTGCCACTGCCATCTTGACACACACCTTCAATTTCAATTCTTTTTCCAAGAATATATTTAGATCACAAGTAGCTCCTAAAAGCATTTTTTGACTGTTTGAATAGCTACAGATCAATAAGTGATCTAGAATCATGCATTCTAACCCCCACCCACCCCAAACATAAGAATAAGCACAGGGGGCAAAGGAAATATTCTAAGTGGCTAAAAGATTGCCACATAGCAAACTTCTTGGTCTGGTTTCTGGCAAATAGATCTTGTGTGAATGGCATTCATTTTATGAAAACATCTACAGTACATGTATTCTCCAATGTGCCCAAAGTTGTAGACAAACATTTACTCCAACTATTATAAGAAGTCACTGAAATTATTTGAGGGACTGCATCTCCCCAATTACATCTGCCTGTCCCATCAGATCTGGCAGAGAGGGCAAGCTGCGGGTCCTGCCTGACAGGAAATTACATTTGGCAGGTCCCAGGAGGAGGCCGTTTTCTGCTGTGGTGCCTGCCTTGTGGAATTTCTTCCCCTGGAAGTGAGGTTAGTCCCATCCCTTTTAACATTCTGCAAGTCCCTCATGACCTGGCTATGTGATCAGGCCTGGGGGTCCCACAGGACCAGGGAGATTTTGCAATGGCTCCCTTACTACAGTTAACATCATCTTCTCCTGTTTTGTGTGTTTTTTATAGTTTTTATAGTTTTAATGATTGTTTTATATGTATTTATTGGTTCTTTTAATTGAGTGTTGTACACTGCTCAGAGTCACTTTCTTGTGAGATGAGAGGCTATACAAATATGACCAATAAATAAATCAACAATGAAATTCTTAGCAATTTTGTTACTTTTTCCTTCCTCAGCCATCTGGAATTCTGGCCTATTCTGATTTTCATGCATTGGATTAAGGGTTGTTTGGGTTTTTCACTGAATGTACTATTAGCTCAACTGGGTCAAACAAGGGATACAAATGCTGGCCCTCCTGCTTCTTGCCTCATCCTTCCTATCCTTCAGCTGAAGAACTGAAGGGAAGTCATGTCTGCTTGAAAGTGAATTCAGTCTCCAGGTGATCCAGGGTCCTACTCTGTCAGCACATGGATCATTGTAGAAAGCCGAACTCATTCACACTAGTCCAACTCACATCCCATGGTGCCCAACAGCTATCAGAGAGAATGGGAGATGTGGCTATTTGGGCAGCCTTGTGTTCTACTCAGTGTGAATTACTCAATCAGCTGAATGCCTGACCAGAGCTGTAAAATCTGTATGCAGATATACTAGGGAAGCAGAACACTGGCAGAGAATGGATGCTTTTGTGTAACAATTGCTTTAAAATGTATTATTAAGGTAAGGGTGGCATAGATTTGTCATAGTTGCACTTCTGCACAGCTGTGGGCTTCCTATGGGGACATAGGTTGGTCGCGATAACAGAATGCTAGATGAGATAGATTATTTACTTGATCTAGCCCAGCTCTTTTTATGCATCAAATCTCAGTCTACCAATGACCTAGTTTTTATCAAACTTGCAGCAGCCAGTATGAGATGAACTGAAAATAAAACAATGAAGCAAACAAATAAAAATAATAAAATGGGTCAGCTAAAGCCTCCAGGAGAGATGTTTGATGAAAATGCTGCAGAAAGTAGAGATGTTTGAAGCAAGAATATGTGTAGCATTGCAAAGGGAAAAGTTTTTTAAAATGAATTTTCAGTTATTCCTATCTGACAAAGAAGAAGAGAGACATGACATTTGATCTATGTTTGTATCAGACTAAAGTGATTAATCAATCCGAAACATAATGCACAGTATGAAATGTCATGGGTAAAAGGCAAAGAGTCTTGATTAAAATTTTAAAGAAAAGAAAAGAGATATATTGACAGGCGAGGGGTTTTAAGTTCTTAAGAATAAACTTGTGAATTCTATAAGCCATGAAGACTACACAGTGTGGGATATAAGTTATAATTTATATTTATTTATTTAATTAATTTTTATCTCGCCTTTATTATTTTTATAAATAACTCAAGGTGGCGAACATAGCTAGTACTCCTTCCTCCTCCTATTTGTATAATAGTAGATTATTCAGGCAAATTTAATTTTAGAGCATAAATAGAATAGTTACATATAGAAGTGTTATCTATCTATCTATTTATTTATTTATCAAATTTTAGCACTGCCCATCTCCCTCAAGTATTCAGAACTTTTTAATAAAAATTATATATAGAAGGAAAACAGGAGAAATGGCATCCATTATGAACAGATGACAAATTATCTTTCACATCACTCAAACTATGGCTTAGTTTAACAGGCAAATAACATGTCATGAAAGAACACTAAAAGTAGAACTAAGCTAGGTATTTATGCATCAGTGTGTGTATATGTGTTTTGGAGAGAGCAGCATTTTAAAAACTGCCATAGGTATTTTGTATAGATGCATCTGGGAGGGGAAAATCAGAAATTCTGTATTAGAGCAAAATCTAATTTTGAGCAGTTCTGGGGCTTGAGTTAAACAGCCTGAAGTCTGCTACAAGATTCCTCCATTGATCTGAATTTTCTAGGGAGAAACAAAAGCATAGAGCATATGCTAATGACCATATGTACTGTGCATTTCACTGTAGTTATCATAATTCTCAAGAAAGCAAAATATTATACATGCTAAAAATAATGTGGGCCAGCTGTGCTTCTTCTGGGATACAAAATATCTGCACTTAATTGGGTAAGCCCTTCTAATATTTTCCCCATGGTATGCAAAGTAGGTTGTTTGTAATTATCACCTGCAACTCCACTTAATTTAGGATTGTATTTTCTTCAATATTTTTTCCTGTATCTTTCTTTTTGTATCTGCTTAGTTATCCCATTGGAAAATTGCCTTCTTTGTATTTTTGGTTCCTGGAAGTGGTTTCATACTGTTGACATATAGTATTCTATAATTAATGATTCTTTTATTCTATATGTTTGAAGGATTTAAATTTATTGTTCAGGATTAACTCATACATAAAAATACCAAAATATTTAGATCTGAGTTTGTAATCAGTTTCTTTCAAATGCAGAAAAAGAAACTACAACATGCATTTAATGAACTTATTTTTAGGACTACAAATACATTAGTGTGTACTATTCAGCTCTTCTACTGGACTAAAGCATTATATTCCACTGAAGTAAATATAATGAATTCTAATCTTTTGTGGTTACTGGGCCCATTAGGAATTTTGTGAGAATGTCATGATTACCCTTAACTGGTAGCTGCCATCCAAAGAGGTTTTTTTTCCTCCCCATTATGGAATGCAAATATCCAAACTGGTGAGGTTAACAGAATTAACCTACCTAAGAATTCCAATGCCATAAAGAAATGGGATCTAAGTCTCAACAACCAAAGGAACAGTTTTGGAACTTACTTTTTCTAGCCTAATACCCAGTTCAAAAAAGGGTAGCTAATGAGGCACTGAACCAAAGAAAACCTTTATAATAAAAAAAATGGAAGGCATTTAAAGTTTAAACAAAAATGCATAGAGAAGCTCAGACTGCTTTAAAGAACAGATCCAGAGGTCTACAAATGACCTTATCTGCAGGTTGTAGTCCAACAACAAATGGAGAATCTCAGAATTTTCACCATGGTAAAGATAGTGATTTTGTTTAGCTAGAATGGTGTGTAGGTATTAGCCAATCTTCCATGAACACCTGCTTAAAATATATATATGGATTGCAATGAGACTTAGTCATGCTCAAAAGGAATCCAGTGAACTTAATAAGACTCATTAATGGAATGTACTTCAAATCCCTTTAATTGCAGAGAATCTACTCTAAAGATGACCTGAGGAACCAATTCTATATCCATCCATCCATCTCAGCACAAGAACAGGCACTAAGCACCAGATCCATAGAAGCAGGGCTCTACCACACTAGACAGGACCCAAGGTGCAGACTGGGTGGAGAAGCCTCAGAGACAGTCCAACACATAGTGGCAGGGTGTAAGGTGCAGGCAGGAACAGCATACACTGAACAGCACAACCAAGTAGCTGGCATTATGTACAGGGACATCTGCACAGTGTATGGGCTAGACCCTCCCAAGTCCAGATGGGAGATTCCACAAAAGGTCATGGAGAATAACAGGGCTAAGATCCTGTGGGACTTCCAGATCCAGACGGACAGGCAGGTACTGCCCAATCAACCAGACATTGTAGTAGTAGACAAGGACCAAAAGACAGCGGTGGTGATAGATGTAGCAGTGCCAAGTGACAGGAACATCCAGAAGCAGGAGCATGAGAAGCTGGAGAAATACCAGGGCCTGAAGGAAGAACTAGAGAAAATGTGGAAAGTAAAGGCCAAAGTAGTCCCAGTGGTGGCAGGAGCACTCGGGGCTGTGATTCCTAAGCTGGGACAGGGGATCCAACAGATCCCAAGAACAACACCAGAGCTCTCTGTCCAGAAGAATGCAGTGCTAGGAACAGCTAAGATGCTGTGCAGAACCCTCAAACTCCCATGCCTCTGGTAAAGGACCGGACGTTGAGGAAGACACATACTGTCTATAGGGAAAGGAATTCTTTATATATTGGTAGGAATCATAAAAACACTAGGCAATATTAATTCCTTAAGTTGTTGTGTTTTTCAACTGGATTATATATAGTATAAACCTATGACTATTTATTGCAAGCAAGTTCTCATTATATCTCTACTAGATTTACTCATAGTTAAGTGGATCTTGAATTCTAATTTTAACTATAATCTGCTTGAATAAATTATCTCTGTTTTTGCTATCTCAAGATTCCATTTATGCTTCTTCAGTGTACCAGTAAAATTTTATCAAGTATGTATTATTTTGCATTTTCTTTACTTGGGTCAATCACATTTAGGGGAAGGGACATCTCTAATTTGGTAGTGATCTCCACATCTGCCCTGATCACCCATTCTGGGCACCAGGTGGCTAGATCACTGGTGCTGCTGTCCTTAAGATGGTGATGGTTAATGCCAATTCTGTTTACAATAAGACATCTTCCATAATTTGGTGTTCAATGAAATAGCAGATCTGGCACATATTACTGAGACCTGGCTTGGTGAGGCCAGTGTTGTGAACTTACCTGGTCCTTCAGCATACACAACTCTTGGGTTGGAGAGGCAGGGTGGCTATGATCATAAAGAGACAGCATATTTGTGACCAGGGACCCTGCTGTGAAGATATGGGATGTGTTAGGAGGGCTGCAGAGACAAGCTGGAGGTCCCACTAGTGTAACAACCATTCTGCTACCTGGCAGGATCCTCCCCAATCTCATGGAGCTGATTTCTGGTAGCAGAAGAGAATCCCTCCCTTTTTACCTTTAGTCTGCTGACTTTAGAGGTAGGTTCTGGTAAAGCTCAGGAGTTTCAGCCCCCTCTTTTGGGCGGACTGATATTGGATCATTGCTTTGGTTAAATGATGCCTCTGGGAGTTCAAGCACCAGAAGTGATACCTGGAGCATCAATGGAAAAAGGTGAGAAGTGAACCTGACCAAGCATGGGTACGTGTTCCTGTTCAGGCCTACACGTTGGCAATAAGGGAGGCAGCTTCTCCTTATTGCATCAGTGGGCTGTCACCAAGCAGCCTTGTTTAGGGTTTGTGTGTGTGTGTGTGTGTGTGTGTGTGTGCGCCTCCAAGTCACTGTTAACTCCTGGCAAATGCCTGGACAAGTCCTTGCAGTTTTCTTGGCAAGATTTCAGAAGTGGTTTGCCATTGCCTATTTCTTAGGGCTGAGAGAGAGTGTCTTGTGCAAGGTCACCCAACTGGCTTTGTGCCCAAGGTGCGACTAGAACTCATGGCCTCCTGGTTTCTAGCCTGTTGCTTTAACAACTATACCACACTCACTATATTTAAGATTACCAAATATTTATTAGGGAGGAGTCAATCTTGTGACCTCCCACTGGGTCAATGAGATTGGTTTGCATACTTGATTGATTGCTGATTGATTATGTGCCATCAAATTGGTGTCGACGCTTAGCAATCACATAGACAGATGGTCTCCATGAGGATCTGTCCCTAACCTGGTCCTTCTGGTCTTCCAATGGTGCACTCGTTGCCACTGAGTCCACCCACCTTGTTCTTCTTCTCTTTCTTTCCACTTTTCCTAGCATTAGAGGGGCTTTCCATGATGCCAGCCTGCCTTGTGCTTCTTATTTTATTCTTTTTTTCTTGTGGTTTTTGTGTCCTTATGTTTCTATGTGGGAAATGATGTGGTTATCATTTCCATTGTTATGATTCGTTTGACTGATTTTGACCTCATTGTGGCTGTTTTAACTTTTGTTTATATGGCTGGTAATTTCCAAGAGCCATTTGATTATAGTAGGACAAAAGTATAGTAGATAAATAAGTCACCATTATTGTCCTATGATCTAATTGGGAAAAATCTCTTGAGTTTAAAGAAAGTTATTAAAATATTACATTTGCAAATAGCATTATTCTAAAAGAAGGAGTGAAATAAATAAAACTTGATATACAAATAATATTTCTTTTGTTATCATTTTAAAGATAATATTTTGGCACTGAACCATTTGCACCTGTTCACATCTTTTGTAAACATGCTAGATATAATTATAGCACCATATGTTACCCATGATTGACATAATGTGATTAATATAATACCAGTGCCAGTCTATCTAACATTGCTGAAGTGTTATGGTGTACTTAATAACATTTCACTATTAGCAATTTGTTCTTTTTTCTTCCATGAGTGTTAAAACAAATATCTTATATTTAATATTAATCTAATTATGTTTTCTAAAAACAAAAAATAGAAAGCCCACCCCCTTCATCAAATATATTCACTCTGAAGAGCACCAGCTCATATAACATGAATTTCTTCCCTCTCCCTCTCCCTTCCTCCCTCTCTCTCTCTCTCTTCTTCTGCCTCTATACATTACAGTACATTGTTCTAATGAACCTAGAAGCAATAAGAACAAGCTGTTGAAGAGCTGCTGCCAAAAAACTTCAGCTGCACATCATTTGGGCAATGTGCCACTTGCAATCTGCTTTCTTGGAAATGTATGCAAACATACAGTGAAGCCCTGTTCAAGCATTTGCCTGAGCATGAGAGATTTAAAGTGGGTAGAATGATGTGATTGCGCATTAGAGTTTTGCAGATCTTCAAAAGGCTGCTTTGCTTCTTCGAATGTTCAAGTGAAGCCCTTCCTTGAAGTTGCCTGGTGAAGCAGTGGGGTTCCCTTGCCTCTCAGAGTGAAGCAAAATGGCCATATTGCTTTGTTTTGCCCAGTTTGATGCCTTCCCCCAATACATATGATTGCTGGATTAAACTACCTCATGGATGTTGTGCAATGCACAGAAGCCCCTTCCAGCTATGGAAACTCAGGTTAAATCGGGATGCATAATGCCTCGTAATGGCAAATTGCATTGCCTCTTCACTTTGACAAAGAGAATAGTGTTACCTAAGTTATCAACAAATGCTTTGGAATGGTTTGTCTACGATTTTTAGACTGAGGAATGATAATATGTGGACCCATAATGAGAGCTAAGGAGTTCTAGAGTTTGGACTAGTTCTGAAAATACCAGTTTGGGTAGAGACAAATGAAAGCCACAGTATCATGTTTATTTTAACAGCCAAGTGTTGCAGTGGGAGACACAGTGTTGCCATTAGCATTAGTATTTTACATTAACTCCAGCCACAAAACAGAAAACATTATATAGATCAGCAAATTGCTCTGTGAGCCATCACACAGTTTAGTGGTCAGTAACATCTTGCAAACTGGGGGATTTTACCAAATGGAAACATGCAAAACGTTCATCAGGATAGGTACATAGAAATAGTTTTGATACACAGAATGTATTTATTACTTGGTTGGGAACAGCAGATATGGTGTTAGCAATAGTCACACTGGAGCATCATTGACCAGGTATTCTGAGAGCAGCGACAGTAACTGCAGATGGCTTGACAAATGTGGGTGGATGTGCTTTTGCAAAAGTTGACATGCTAAAAGTAGCTACACGGCATATCCATATGGCGTAACCTTCAGCACACATGTCGCGTGGGCAACATTTGTATTGCTATAGCTGCACACTATGGCCTGGCTGCTGAACAGTAAGTCTAGGTGTTGGGCACATCAATTAGCCTTATCTAAATAGTCCTTTCTAATTTTTCTGAATTTGGCTCTGTCATTATACTGACCCAGAAAGGAGAAGGGCCAGTACTGACTGTCAAATAATGATATAATTTAACTTTATTGTAACTTAAATGTAATCAGTTAGGGAAAAGCTATTACTTCAAGTTCTGCAATTTAATGTATGCTTTGCCATTTCAGTTTTTAAAATTTCAATAGTTTAATTTCTATTTAAGCAGATGGAAATATGCAACATTTGCCAAACATTCTGAAAAGGCAGAATAAAACAAATGCTTATATCACAGCTTTGAAAGACTGGAAATATTTCTGGATTAAAGAAAATCAAAGCCTTTATCTTGACAAAAAAAAAATCAAGTTTAAGCCGTTAATATGTCTGTCATCTTTTCCCACTGATAGCAGTGATTCCATCAAGAACTGTGTCTTTACTAGCATGCTGGCTGCATGGAGGTATTGAAAAACAATGTTTGTTTATCGAGATCTGTATCAGCATGAGTGTCAGCACTTCAGAAAGAGAAACATTTTCATTCTGAATTCTGTAATTGAACAAACAGTTTAGATTAGATTTCAAAATAATAAATTATGGCTGTTATAAAAGATATTCATCTGCACAAATTTGATTCTGAAAAGATGATGTAAATAATAAAATAAACTCCTGCCAACAAGCAAGTCCGTACTCCTCATTTCCTTCCCTTCATATCAGCTTAATCTACAGTGAAATGCAAGTTATATGTTATAGAGACAGCCCAAGAATGACATCTCCAGAGATTATGTCAAGAACTATGGGGCTATCTGCCTCAATCCCAGTCCTTCATTTAGCCCAGGAACTGAGATTGATAAACTCACTTTCAATTAGAATGGAACAATCATCACATAGTGTGTAGGCTTTGGTGAGTGCAGTGGCTCAGCATGGGCAGTTATGGGTGTCTGTAGGACAGCACATGTGACACCTACCTTCCAGAACATCATTCCCCAGAGATCAGACTTGACCCAACCCTACTGGCCTTTCACAAGACCTTAAAATTTGGTTTTGTTGTCAAGCCTGGGGCTCTGATCATGTGGGCAAACCCATTGCTTGATTGTGCTAACTGTTGTGAACTGTTATTGGTTGTTTTCCCAGATGCTATTTAGGTTATTTATGACTTTGTTATATTATTTTTAATTATTGTTAGCCACCTAGAGTCATGTATTTGAGATGGGCAGCTGTATAGATTCTAAAATAAATAAAATAAAATATATTTTATAATATATTATAAAATAATAAAACAACTTCCTTGGTTGTAGGAAATCTCATTAACAGCAGTACCTGAAGAGTAACTCACATCTCCTTTCCCCCATCTAATTAGCTGTTCATTTGTGTTTCACAGTCCTATGGCCCTGAAGATTAAGATGGCTGGAAAGTAATAGAAGCAATTATCATATATCATTGACATCAAAATCTCAGGATATTTTTAAAACATGGAAACCTTCACTGTGATTCTTTCCCAAGGATTTACATTTCAGAACCTAATTTACAGAGAAAACCAAAGACATTGGGGTTATGCTTCAGCAGTATACCACAGGTTTTTCCTTGGGCTTACCATAAATCCATCATATGTAATATGTATTATCATTATATATGTTTTGGGTGTATGTGTGTGTACATGAATGTATGTGTTCTTGGGATCTGAATTGTTATGAGCCCACAGAAAAAGCTCATGAAAGATGGACTTGGCCACTTTTTCCCAATCTCTAGTTGAGGGCACAGAAACTGTTTTAAATTCCAAAACTGCCCAAGTAAAAAGGAATAATTATTTGTTTAAATTTAAAATTATTTCTTTAAAATTATTTGCCTACCACTCTGTTCTCTAGACAGTACATAGTGTCTTTTGAAAAAGGATTTAAGTACAATATAAAACACAACATGACATACTGTATAAATAATAAAATAAAATAATAAAAGACATAAGACATAAGACAATACAACAATATTTCTGAAATGTCACTTTTATCCATGTTTTTCAATTACAGTTTGCTCTTTTGGTCTACTTAGATGTAGCTCTGTAACACTTAAGAATTAAGAGGATGATTTGAAGCAAAGGAACTGAATTTCTTGAAATGGATCATAGATTTCAGAAAGATAAAATTGGGCCAAATGGGTTGTTATCAGGGATCTTATTCTCATAACTGCTATTTGGAACATTTTGTGTGTGTGTGCGTGTGTGTGTGCCCTTTGCAAACAGACATGCTAGTTGACTTCAGTCTGGTAACCTTTTCAAGTCAGCAAATTGGAGGGTTCAAGATGCTGTTTTCAAATATTCATCATGTTTCATTCCAAAGAGCGAAGGATTTGCATAGCAATAACACTATTCTGAGCAAAAACCTTTTAGAAGATTCGCTTTTGATCAACCACACTGACTATCTGCTAATAGGATCATAGCAGAAATAAAATGAAAGACTCTTTAAGATGAGGGAAATTGCAATTGGCCATGTAAGTTAAATAAAATTAGGCATTACTGTGCTTGCTTTGTAAATAGAGTCAAATTGATATGGCTGGCAATTCTAATCAAGATTTTCTGTTACTGTGTATAAAACTTATTTAATCAAGAAATGACTTGTATCATTGTTAAGTTAAAAAAGAACTGAAACTCTTTTTGATACTTCAGTTGACAAAGTTACAAATTATCTTGATTCTGTGTAAATCAGAAAGAAAAATATAGCCATGTCACTAGCTGACATTGATTTGATTATTGCTTGAAGGATTATCTAATGTTAGGTATTACCTCTTGATAAACAGTATTTACCCTGATACGTTTGTTATTTATAAATCTCTTTAAATTCTGATGTTTGTTAGAAACTACTGAGACCATATTTTATCCTGGAGGATGATTCATAGCTCTGGAATATCTGGCACCAGAATGTCTGCCATAAGGGAAGGCCAAATATATTCAAGTAAAAACATAATACTTTAGATTTCAAGCTGGTATGAAGACATTTTGGGGAATTTACATGAACTCAGGGCACTGATTCATTAATGCCATTTTGTAAAATAATCTTTTAAAATCAGTAAGATTTCATTCATTTCATTTCATTTCATTTATATGCTGCCCATCTCACTATATAAGTGACTCTAGGTGGCTTACAAGTAAAAAAAAGAATAAAAAAACTTACAAAAAATAAACAGAGTTAAAAAGATGCAGGGAGCATACTCAACCCAGCAACCGCCTCCAAGGCTGCATACAGCTATCAGATCTCCATGCTAATTGGCAAAGCCAGGTCTTAATGCTCTTCCAGAAGGCTAGAAGAGTGGGGCCAACCTCACCTCAGGGGGCAAAGTGTTCCACAGAATGGGGGCCAAAAGATGGTTTTGAATTATTAGGTAGCTCAACTTCATTCTGCTCAATGTTTGATTTTCTTTTACTATGCTATGTGTTCTAAAGCTTCTGCTGGATCTATGAGGCCTTTGTTTTATAAAACTGTTTCTGCATATTTATTCTATTTGTTTACAAATTCAATCTGCTTTAAAGTGGAAAATTATTGACCCATGCTAAGTTATGCATATAAATGCAAAGTATTCTTCTAAGTTGAGTCAGCTGTGGATGATTCTCTAATTCAGTGAGATCTGAAATCCTCTGAGCAAATGCAACCCAAAGCAAAATAAAAAATGACCAGGTTCATTATCCAGTTATTTTTAAGCACCTTTCATGGAACAAGTAGCCTATGTTACCTATTTATTCATGAGTATATTATAGCCTAGAACATATCCCAGCCAATACCCAGGTAAGCAGAAAACAGCACCAGATAAACAATCAGAGGAAAGAGACAATACCCTAATCAAAGAACCATCAAGGAGGAAGCTATTACTCCACCAAGACTGTCAGGGCAAGCCACTACATACAGCAAACAAACCTCACTCCCCCTTGCACTGATGATGTTACTGGTAATGAAATATCTGCAAAAAAACCAACCAAGCTCAGAGAGCACCAAGAACCCAATAAGTTATTGTGCATTTGGCTTACACTGTAGGATTCCCATCAGGAATAGACAGATCCTGCATATTAAGTCAAAGCTAGATGTTGTCTGATTATGACTATGTCACTTTTCTGTTCTTCATAAAAATGATAGGCAACTATTATGAAAACAAAATAAGGTATGTTTGAGAGCACCACTGGACTAATTAACTGCTGACAATGAGCACAGTCTTTCCCACTGGTAAAAATAATACGTTCTCGTAGCATAATTCTATCCCTTTATTTCCATCAAGAATTTCTCTGTGTTCTAGTATTTGATGGAATGGTGGGACATTATTTTATGAATTTTAATTAATTCTATATCAGTTTTCTTTACCATAAATGTAAGAATGCTGCTACAGCTCTTCCATTTAATTTGCTTAGAAATTATTTGGGAGGTAATATTTGAAGATCGGTTGCTGTGAAAGAGATTTCTAAATTTATTATTTTGTTGTTGTTTTGTATAATAGTGACAGGGATTTAGCAAATTATGATTTTATAATTTCCATGGTGTAGTTCAGAGGAAACCAGATTTCTTCAAAAACAAATGTAGCTCAATATTTCCCCACCTCAAGTGGAGATAGGGAATCATATTTTAATCTCATAAGTGTGGTTTGTGGTATGGTTTTTGGGTGCATGTTATGTTGTTTTGAAATGCTTGAAGCGCTGTTAGTTACATGAGACTAGTACAACCTGTTACTGTCACAGATCTTTGGGGGTATAATTAGTGCATTTTCATTCCTTTGCTTTAATATTTACACTGAATTTATTGGAAACAAATCACGTCAGTTCAAGTAAACTCACATGATTTGCTAGAAGGGTAATGTGGTGGAGGAAACTGTAGGTTTGAAATTAATAAGTGGGAGACCTTGGGCTAAATTTAGTTGAACTAAGGTTAAACTGTATTGATCAAACAGTATGATTGGAGAGAATGATTCTGAAAAGCTTTTGTATGATTAATACTATACAAAGTGATTGATTCAGGGGAAATGTTTGTCCCTTAGATATGAAACTGCCTTAAGCAAAATGGACATTTTTGCCAGTTGCTATGAAGATCTTTAGCAGTTATTCTTTGGATGGCTTTGCTCATCATTGCATGAAGATTTCAGAAGCAAATGCCTGAGTATTAGACCAGCATGTCACTTTAAATTTATATAATGTCTATGAAATATGCAGACAGTACATAGGTCAGGTTTCTTAAACTTTTTGCTCTCAGGAACCCTTTCCACTTTTAAAAATTATGGAGGACCCCAAAAATGCTTTTGTTCATATGGGTTATATTTATTGATATTTATTGTGTTAAAAATTAAAATTGACACATTCATAGAATATTTATTTATTGAATCATGTATCAATAACAATATTAAACCCATTAGATATTAATTTTAAAAATTCATGAAAAAACCTTGTAATAATAATGAGAAGAGTCACATTGTTTTAGATTTTTACAAAATATCTTCAATATCTGGCAAATAATATTGATTTTCTGGACCTCTGAGAGGTCTTGGGAAAACCCCAGGGATCCTCAAACCATACTTTAAGTGACATACATATTATTGCTTCTATCTTAATTATAACAATCCCCATGCTGAAATCTGGGGGTTTTAGGAATTACTATGGTTAATGATAATATTACATAGGTAATACTGTAAGTACTGCACATATTTTGCAGCCTTATCCAGCATCTGAATTTGGTGAGTGTACCCATATGCCTATTGTGCATGATGATGTCAGCCTTCCAGTCCAGAGAGGAAGCACACCCAGATGAACTAATGCTACTTTATTGTATGGTTACTTTAACAGAATATTGCAAGTCTGAAAGTACATTTCTTCCCATCACCTTTACAACCCAAGAAACTAGGGAGGGTCCCTTTTGAGATGTTTGCCATGCCCACATTCCTGCTGTGGGCTAAGCTGCCTCTTATCCAACTGTTCCCTTGGTTGTGGCTCCTGTCTCCCAAGGTCATTCCCACATACCATGAGAGGTAACAGTGATCTTTGGTGAGAAATGGAAATAAGGAATGGAAATAAATAAATAAATAAATAATCCTTTAAAAGATTTCCACAAAATTTGATTGGGATACATTCACACAATAAATGGAGAAGGACCATTTTAGTAACTTCTCTTTTCCTTTTTTTTTTTTATCTTGGACAATATTAACTTTTCTTCCTATTTCTCCACTTACCTAGTATAAGCAATAATCATGTAAACATTGCAAGAATATTTCAAGGATGGTTTTGTATAGTGTGAGCTTTTTGACTGACATGTATAAAGGAGTATTCTACAGAAAGAAAAATTATCCAACTGGAAACAAAATGCATTTTTAAAACATTCTATGAGAAAATATTCTGCCCTATATCTAGAAATTATGGTTGGAAATACATATTGCTTTAATATACTGTATATGACTATTCACATCTAGTGTGATTCTGGATGGCAGTAACAAGAAAATGAACTTTGTTTAATAATTGTCATTGCTGTCATATGACTTTGGAGACATATATGAAAAATTGAACGAGTATTTAACAGTTATTTAAATTAGCTTTATTTTATGTGAATGTATTATTATTGGTCCACATTTAAGCCCAAAGGACATTTTGGAAGTTTTCAAAGTTTCTAATATTGTAGCCCATGAGAAAGCATATAACTTAATAATGCAGATAATCAAGCATTTATAGCTCAAATTTACAGACCACATTTGTTGTTGTTTATTCATTTAGTCACTTCTGACTCTTCGTGACTTCATGGACCAGCCCATGCCAGAGCTTCTTGTCGGTCGTCACCACCCCCAGCTCCCCCAGGGACAAGTCTGTCACCTCTAGAATATCATCTATCCATCTTGCCCTTGGTCGGCCCTTCTTCCTTTTGCCCTCCACTCTCCCTAGCATCAGCATCTTCTCCAGGGTGTCCTGTCTTCTCATTATGTGGCCAAAGTATTTCAGTTTTGCCTTTAATATCATTCCCTCAATTGAGCAGTCTGGCTTTATTTCTTGGAGGATGGACTGGTTTGATCTTCTTGCAGTCCAAGGCACTCTCAGAATTTTCCTCCAACACCACAGTTCAAAAGCATCGATCTTCCTTCTCTCAGCCTTCCTTATGGTCCAGCTCTCGCAGCCATATGTTACTACTGGGAATACCATTGCTTTAACTATGCGGACTTTTGTTGTCAGTGTGATGTCTCTGCTCTTAACTATTTTATCGAGATTTGTCATTGCTCTTCTCCCAAGGATTAAGCGTCTTCTGATTTCCTGACTGCAGTCAGCATCTGCGGTAATCTTCACACCTAGAAACACGAAGTATTTAAGTGCCTCTATGTTTTCTCCCTCTATTTGCCAGTTATCAATCAGGCTGGTTGCCATAATCTTGGTTTTTTTGAGGTTTAGCTGCAAGCCAGCTTTTGCACTTTCTTCTTTCACCTTCATCATAAGGCTCCTCAGTTCCTCTTCGCTTTCAGCCATCGAAGTGGTATCATCTGTATATCTGAGATTGTTAATGTTTCTTCCAGCGATTTTAACAGACCACATTTAGGAGAATCCACATAAGAAATAATTACATAATGCACTTCTAATTAAGATGGATGAAGATGCCCAATCCTAGATTTGACTCAGATATCATCTAAAGGACTGTATTTCATGAAGATATTGACCTGCTGCATCCCTGTATATTTCTGCAAAGTTCACTGTACTGAGTGTAGCCAGTATGACTATCCTGATAAAAAATGAAGGAAGAAAATAGTTTGGCTAAACACTAAATCACTGGGTAAGACTGATGCTTAACAGGGACCTTACTTTTATGTATGTAAAAGACAGATAAAAATGTATGCATGCCAATCATTTTGTTACTGATAGATGGGGCAATAACTTGCCATCATGAGTCCATTAGCTTACCTATAGCTTGGAGACAACAAATGATTCTCTTATAAGTGATTTTCTTTTCTTTATTCTTATTAGCATGGAAATTATGAAACCTTGCATAAGAGGCATTTTTTACCAACCTACAATTGTGAATTATTCTGGTTGCATAGGTAGGGAAAGTAATTTCATCTGTGTTGTTAGCTTTCATGAGACACAAGGGGCAAACACAAATATTTCTTCTGAATTGGATTAGCATAATTTAGAATTATTTTTATTAAAATGTTAGTTCCTAAGGTAAATTTTCAACAGCTACATGGATATAACGTTTTCCTGAATATTCTTCAGGAAAATTTATTCATAAGAAATATTTTGCCAATTGACACAAAGGGATGCTTTTTTTTTTGGAAACCAAGAAGGAATTTTCAGGTGGAGGAATCAACTATTTGCCCGTGCCATCCTAGAACACAATCATATTTCAAACATTTAACATTTTTAAAAGGTGGTATCAACTTTTATACTTAGTTGTGTTGAATACTTTTTATTCTGTAATTTGATCTGATTACTTTTATGAACAGCAATATGCCAATTCAGTAAACAAAAAGAATAGAATAATACTAGATCTCAGAAATGTATTTTATGTTCAGAGCAGAACATAATATAAAATATGGAAACCAAAGCCAGAAGATGAGCAATATCAGAAAATTTCAGCCTGATCACAAATCAGAAATAAGATTAGGCAGCCATCCCTCCTCTAGGAGAGGGAAGGACAGCAGATAGCCAGGAAATAGCAAAAAATGGAGAAGCTGTAGGGGTTACCAGTATCCTTTCTAATGATGCAGCAAAGTGGAGAAGGATATGACAAATGACCTTATCATGTTCGGACATATGATAATGTTATTGACAACATGCTATATAGGACATGACATCTTGTGCTCTGCTGTGGGTAGTAGAATGCCTTGGATCAAGGTTTAATTCAGAAATTTATTCAGGAACCAGATTTAAGGCATATATAACAGTGAACCAAAGGGAGTGGATTCTAAACAGCAAGGAACTGTAATTCTTGTAGAAACATCACATATTCCTAACTCAAATGGGAGGGACTGAGTTCAGTGAGAAATATTGATCAGTAATAAGATCATGATTATAAAATGTGGCTTTGCAGAATATTTGCTACAACTTCTCTTGCTGCTTCTGTGATTGCCTCCCATGTGGTACTGAAATGCCACAGATACTTTTCACACGGTCTGTACAGATCTTTAAAGGAGTGCTTTACATTGTCAGAACTTCAACTCAAATCCCTCTTAAAAGCAAAAAGCGTGAAGCAGAATGGAGTGGTCAGAATAGAGTGACTATGCCATTTCATTCTGATCAGCTAACAAGTGCACATTATGAAGCCCATTACAAAGAGGCAGATTGTCTCCATCATGAAGCTTTGTCATGGCAGACATGATGAGCATTTGCCACAGGACAGACACCATTAAATTAAATTAAAAAGTTACATGAACCCACATGTAATCTGTGTCGTGAATTGTAATATATTGTATTGTGCCACTTATGAATAGGATATGATGAGTATATAAAAGGAGCCAGCCAGCTCTGTGTGCGTTTATGAGTGGCTATCAACTCCTGATGTAACCTGCAAACTGCCAGCAAAGCTTACTTGTGTATTGGATTTGTCTTTCCATTTATTTTCTATATTTGTTGTGCTAACAAATAAAACAACCTGTACTCAGGCATTCCAGGGAACACATACAAGCTGCCTTCTTAGAGTGATTCATTCCACATAAGAAATTAATACCCAAGAAATAGGTGGTACAACATACAGTATAACTTCTACATTATTTGGAGTATAAGGCTTGCAATAACTGACTTTCTGCATAGAAAGCTGCAAAGGTATTCTATCACTGAATGCCTGTGAAATTTGACACTAGAGATGCTGTGACAGTTTGTGCGTAAAATTGACATTTCACCAAGTAATGTATGAAAGATCTGTATGCATTGAATTTTCTTCCCTCTTGCTCTTGCTCCTGTTCCTCTTCCTATCTTATTTATTTAGTTGGTTTGGGTCAAATTCTCTTTCACTTAGAATTGCAAGAGCACGGAAGCAACTCAGTCATGTTTAATACTGCAAAACTTATCAAATCAGTACCAGCAGTTTCTGTTTATGTTAAGAGAGGTAGAAATGATTGAAAGTAACCTTTGAGCTTTTTAATCGCTTAATACCATGTGCTCTCAGAACAATTCAGAATGACTAGAAACAGAGTTTATTTAAATCTGTTTTGGTCTTGTATTGTTTTAAGTAAATGGGATGTAATAAACTATTGCTGGGAATATGGAATGCATAAAAATATCTAGTTTAAGGGCATTTTTATAATTCCCTTTTCTGCCATCTTTTACTTGGGCTCCATCTGTCTCCTTCCTTCCTAAAACTAGGGTTAATTATACTGTTAGTTCCAGTTGCAACTGGAATCTCCCAGCCCTTCCTAACATTGCTGCTGCAGAATTTTCACTGTAATTCATTGTGCTGTCCTTCCTGGTTTAGGCACTCAAGACAATTACTGAATAGGTCTCCCTGTTGAGAGAAAAAACTGAAAAAGTATGTCTCAACAGCAGTCAAAATTATCCTTGATAAAAACAGCAGTCTTCAGCTCTGTCACACATCAGATTTCTGAAAATGCTAGCTAGGAAAATAAGGAGTGTGTTTACCAACACAAAGCAATGTTTGTTTGTTTATTCATTTAATTTTATTTATCTATTTAATTTCTATTGCTGCCCATCTCAACAAGTGACTCTGGGTGGCTTACAATTGTAAAAATTATAAAACATAATTTAAAATAATTAAAACAGTTAAAAGTACAAAATGAATACATAAGGTTGCCAAGTAAGCAATGCCTGGATGTTTATATAGCCAAGAAACGGGGCCATTAACACTTGGGGGCCCAGACCTGGGCACATAACCAGGTCTTCACTGCCTTATGAAAGGCCAACAGGATGGGGGACATCCTGATCCCTCAAGGAAGAATATTCCAGAGGGCAGGTGCTATGGCAGAGGAGGCATGCCTTCTAGTCCCTGCCAACCGACATTCCTTGGCTGACGAGAACCGTAGCATACCCAACCTACCAGACCAAATTGGATGGGTAGAAAAACTGGGAGAAGATGGTCTCTTAGGTAACCTGGTCCCAAGCCATTAAGGGCTTTAAAGATGACAACCAGCACCTTGAATTGCACCTAGAAGAACACTGGCAACCAATGCAGCTCATGTAGTAGTGGTGTTACATGTGTTGAATATCCGACACCATTTACTACATGTGCAGCTGCATTTTGTACCAGTTGAAGCTTCGGAATGTTCTTCAAGGGCAGCCCCATGTAGAGCGCATTGCAGTAATCCAGATGGGAGGTCACAAGGGCATTTGTGACTGTGAGTAAAGCCTCTCAGTCCAGGAATGGGTGCAACTGGCGCACAACCCAAAGGTGTGCCAAGGCCCTCCTAGCCATGGCTGCAACCTGCTCTTCAAGCAGAAGCTGCGAATCTAAGAGGACCCCCAGATTGCACACCGGGTCTGTTTGGGGCAGTGCCATCCCATCCAGGACCAAAGATGGAAAAACCTTGTCACTGAAAGGCCCACATACCCAAAGCCACTCAGTTTTGCTTGGATTGAGTCAAAGCCCATTGCACCCCATCCAGGCCCTTACAGCCTCCAGGCACTGGGACAGGACATCTATGGCATCACTCAGGTGACCCAGGGTGGAGATATAAAGCTGGGTATCATCAGCATATTGATAATCCCTCACCCCAAACTGTCAGATCACCTCCCCCCAGTGGTCACATGTAGATGTTTGGTCTAGTGGTTAAGGTGCTGGGCTAGAAACCAGGAGACTGTGAGTTCTAGTCCTGCCTTAGGTGTAAAAACTGGCTGGGTGACCTTGGGTCAGTCGCTCTTTCTCAGCCCAACTCACCTCACAGGGTTGTTGTTGTGGGGAAAACAGGAGGAGGAAGGAGTATTAGGTATGTTCACCACCTTGAGTTATTTATAAAAAAAACAATAAAGGCAGGATAAAAATTAAATAATAATAATAATAATAATAATAATAATAATAATAATAATAGATAGGAGAGGGGATTGAAAAGAGCCCTGAGGCACCCCACAAAGTAGGGGACATGGGCTGGACCTCTCCCCTGCTATCAACACTGACTGAAACTGACCCCGGAGGAAGGAGGAGAACCAGCACAACACTGTGTTGCCCACCCCCAACTCCTGAAGCTGGTCCAGAAGTTTACCATGATCAATGGTACCGAAGGCCGCTGAAAGGTCAAGAAGAGCAAGGATGGTCTCACTGCCCCTATCCCACTCCTGCCAGAGGTCATCTAAAAGTGCGATCAATGCCATCTCAGTCCTGTAATCCAGCCTGAACCCTGACTGAAAGGGGTCCAGATAATCTGCTTCATTCAGGGTCCTCTGCAGCTGCCACATGACCACTGTCTCCACAACCTAAAAAGGGGAGGTTGGAGACTGGACAAAAACTATCCAGGCTGGTTGGGTTGAGTGATGGCCCCTTGACGAGAGGGTGCACCACCACCTCCTTAAGAGCTAATGGAATCATCCCTTCCCTCAAGGAATTATTAACCACTGCCCAGACCCAATCATGCGCTTCCTCCCAGTTAGCCTTAACCAGCCAGGAGGGACAGGAATCTAATACAGAGGTGGCCAAACTAGCAGCTGCAAGGGCCCTGTCCACTTCCTCAGGGGCAACAGGATTAAATTCCCCCAGATAACCATTCAAGACTTAGTCCCCGTAACCTTCACTGGTGCTGCTGTAAAGCTAGAGTCCAATGTAGAGCGAATGCAAGTGACTTTATTCACTAGATGTCCAAGGAGGACTGGGTAACCTGAAACAGGGCCGCTGGGCGACAGTCTGCAGATGCAATAAGAGCAGAGAAATAACCATGTTTCACCACCTTTACTGCCATGCAATAGGCTCTAATAGTGGCTCTAGCTCATATTCGATTGTCTTCGCTCCCCGTCTTCTGCCAGTGATACTCTACGCATCTCTTAGCCCTCTTAAGCTTCCTCAGCTCTTCTGTATGCCATGGGGACAGGAGCCATGGGCATGGAGAGGCCACTCAGGCATGATCCAATCCAAAGCTGTGACCGCTCCCTCATTCCATGCAGCCACCAAGGCTTTGGTCAGACTGTGCAGCAGACTTCCCAGAAGAACTCCAAGCTCCCTCTGAAACCCAACTTGGTCCATCAGTCACCTGGGGTGGGCCAATCTAATAGGCCCAGCCTCCCTGTGGAGGGGGATGGCACCAGAGAATTGGAGGCTCACCAGGAAGTGATCTGACCATGACAGGGGAGAAACCAATGCCTCCCCCAATTTCAGAACACTCTGCCACTGCTCCAACAGAAAAACCAGGTCAGGCAAATGACCACTATTATGTGTTGGGCCCTGGATGCCTTGGGATAGACCCATGGCTGTCATGGTGATCAAGAACTCTCAAGCTACCTCAGATCCCATGCTCAGAGATGGCAAGTTGAAGTCCCCCGAGACCATAAGCCTGGGGAACTTGACTGCCAACCCAGCCACGGAATCAAAAAGCTGAAGCAGGGAGGTTGCTACGCAGCAGGGAGGCTGGTAGAATAGCAACAGTCCCAACTGATCCCTAGTGCCCAACTTAATAAAGAGGGTCTCGCACCTAGCAATCTGAGGAGCAGCGCCCCTGGATGCCTCCCAAGTATCTTGGATGACCACAGCCACCCCACTGTCCCTGTCCTCGGGTCTCGGCTGGTGCCACACTTGGAAACCAGCTGGACACATCTCAGAAAAGGGGATTCCCCCTTCCTCTCCCAGCCAGGTCTCCATAATACATGCCAGGTCAGCTTTCTCATCCATGATCAGATCATGGATGAGGGTGGCCTTATTACATGCTGACCTGGTGTTCAATAGCAGCAGCTGACAACCCAGGGCCTTGAAAGTCTGCTACCCAGGGCCCCAGAGTGAGTTCAAGGGGCTTATATCTGATTAGAATGAAATGGAATGAAGAACTGGGAGAGATGGTCTTTTGTCTTGGAAAGCATGGATGATTCCTTCTAAAATGAAAGCTGCCTTAGAAATATTAAACACCATTCTGAAGCTTTTCATGGTTTCCCAACGTTTCTCGAAGTGGGTGAAACAAAATAATTATTGGCTTGCTTGTAAAAATATACCTTTTTCCCCCATGAATCTCTGTGTGACAAATACCTGCATTATTTATAGTTCTAATGAACTACTTGTATATGTCTCTTCCAGCATCTCTTTTTAATAGGCCAAGTTTTATCAACCCCAAGCACTTTGTTTTTCAATTCTTCTCACAATAAAATCATGCAATATTTTTTCACAAATATATTTTGCTTTCATTTGATAGCTAAAATAGCTAGTGATGAAACAGTTTATCGCTATTCTACAGATCCAAATTTTGATTAGTGTTTGCTTGCTGAAATTTCTTCCAGCTTTTACCACAAATCAATGCAATTGCAAAAAGTCCACAGGGCTTTGCACACATCATGGAAATTGATTGTTCTTGTTTTTATTATAGTATTAGTAGTATAGATTTGTGTAGGGCAGCCCTATTTAGGCTTGATGAGGAAGTAAGACCGTGCAAACAGGATGCTATTTGCTTGAAAGAGGCACTTTATTCACTCCAACCATTTCATCCAGCATATCCAATAGCTAGAAAAACTATTTGCATACCTTAGACAGAAACCTTTTCTAGACTTCCCAACACCCTATTAGATGGAAGCTCACTACTCTGCATTGTCCTGACATCTCATTTAACACTGTAAGTACAGGTAATACTTCATGAGATGCTTTTTTCAGTTGCAACAATTCATAAGGCTAATTTATTTTATTTATGGTCAGAGGATAGCAACGCACATGTATACTGAAAATATATAGTGCTTGTCCCTTCCCCCATCAACATACAGTAGGCTCTAGAACTCATAATTCTTAAGAGAGCATCGCATGTAGGAAAGGACAAAATTCTTTGTGTCTAAAATTACAACTCCTAGTTTGACTGAAAAAAAATTAGGCTTTCTAAGTTTGAAAGAAGGGGACCAGGTGCCTAGGCCTAGAATACACAATTCAGTATATAGCTTATTCTGATCTGATTATACTTATGATTGGTTCACTTTGCTTCATTTCCGCTCCCCCGTAACCATAATGGGCTAGTTCAGCAAGATGTCCAGGCTCCAGTAAAGTATATCATTCCTTCCCTGTCATTCATGGGACTTGTGTGAATATGCCAAGCAATTGTCAGTCATAAACAGCTATGAAGGAATTTCTCACTCAATTCAAGTGGTCATATTCATATGTTTTAAAGCCAAATATTCATATGTTTTAAGACCAAACATATTCATAGATTTTAAGGCCAGTGTTTTTCCAAGTGTCCAGGCACTGGCCAGGTGCCAGACAATTGGTTCTTTTAGATCCAGAGACAATGATCACACCAGTAAGTAAGGAGATTTAAGTTTTATTGTTTAACTGTGGCAGACAGATTAAACAGAAACACAAGGAAGTTTACCAAGCCAGATGATAACCAATCTCCCTTCAGCTGTCAGGAGCCCCAGTAAATGACAGCGGAGGGACCCCAAGCCAATTTGCACAGCACCCAGTGCTAGGTTTGTGCTCAAGCTCAAAGCTCAAGAGGCAATCCTAAGGTTTTTATCAGTCTGGCACTAAAACCTCATGTCCCTGTTTCCATGGTACCAAGGCTGCAGGACCTTGAATGAGATGGTGCACCTGCTCATCATGTGAACTAACACAACCCTGCAATGTCTGGGAACTATACAGATAAGCCAGTGCTACCCTAAACAATCTTGAGGTCTTCCCACAACTATGTGAAGATTCCTCCCCTCTTTTCAAGCAAGAGTGAAAAACAAGCAGATTAAACATAGCTCAGAATGAACTCTAAACTTCTGTTATTTTCTTAATATGAAGGAGAAACCAAAATATGTCACCTAACTCCCTGAAATACAATAGTCTTCTGCATTGCTACTACAGCTAAAGTCATGCTCAAACCCTTGTGACATTCTTGATGACTTGCCACAATAAAAGTCATCCACTTTGTGGCATACTATCCATCCAGGCATAGTGCAGCTCTCATAAAGATTTAGAAGTAACTATCTAGAGGAATAACACAGTAGAACATTGTATTACCACCCATTTACTATCCTTCTGTCTCAGATTTTCTCTCATAATTTTGCCAGGTAATTCCTTGATGAGGTTATTCTGATTTCATTTACTGCTCTAGCTGTACACCCATCCACTCAAAAATGTTTCCATATCACTTTAAGAGATGAACTGCCAAGTGTAGGCAGCTTGTTCTAAAATGCTAGCTATTCATACTGGCCATGGCTGGAGAAATGGGCTTTCTTCAGACATGGAAAGACACATGGTTTTCTGCTCTTGTTTTTTGCAGAGCGGGGCAACTACAGGCAAGCAGCTTGAACAAATTCATACCTTTTAATAAAGCAAAGATTAAAAAACAAATGAGTTGTCCCCCTTATTTCAGAGCTTTTTCTACCCTCCCTCTTTTCCCTGAAGTATAATGCATTTGCAAATGTGATCAACAAATGGGAAATGCAGCTTGGATTTACAGTGCCTAGGGAATGAGGGAACTTGGCACTTGAGAGGCGAGGACCTATGTACTCATAAAAAGGTAAGAATAGTCCTGCTGGATCAGGTAAAGTGATTGTAGCTCAGCACTTTTTTCTTTACAGTGGCCAATCAGACGCTTCTGGAATGTTTACAAATAGTAGAAGGAAATGCAATCTCTTTCCACTGCTGTTCCCTTAACATGGTTTGTAGAGGCATGCTATCCCCAACACAAAAGGGACCTTGAATCTTAAGACTAAGAGTCCTTGATAGATCTATCTTCATTAAATTTATCCAATTCCCCTTTAAACCCATCCAAGTTAGTGGTCCTCACTATGTCATGAGATAATGGTTAATTATTCACTGTGCTTTCTGTTGCCTATTTCATATGTTAAGACGAAGTAGAAGTCTACTTTCTAGGCTCCCAGGAGAGAGGTCATGATCGGAAGAATCCAGGAGTTTCTGGACCTTAAAAATGTGGCTTAAATTTGGCCAATTTAGAAAAGCTTGAGGCAGCAGCACACAGGTTGTTGTTTTAAAGTGAAGATCAGACATGGGCTTCTGCAGATGTAAGCAAGTGATAACATGTGTCATTAGTCAAAATAATTTGTGTGATGATGTCATGACATACATTAACATCATTGTGGTTTCTACTGCATGTCTATGAGATCAGATATACCACAAATTTGTAGAGAACAAGGCTAGGCAACAGCAGGAGATTGGCTGCATTCTTACATTCCCTTTTTTATCCTCCAAATGATGATTGAATAGTTTGGGACCAATAGCCAGTTCACAAAACTGCTATTTGAGGCAGGAGACTGATGCTGACAAAAGCAGTTACAAGGGCTGCAAATTCAGATTTGTTTTTGAGCACTTTTAAACTGTTTGTTTCATAGTTGCAGATTATAGCATTATTCTTATGTTGTCCACAGAATTCTGTCAAAGTCAGAGTGATTCTCAGAACAGATTTTAACACCCACGATGGTATGTACAGTTTAAAATAACCCTCTTACACTAAACAGTTGCTCTCAACATATTTTAGTTCCAAATCATATTTGCACCTTATGTAAATAAGATGCAATGTGTGCTGTCATTAGGTGTTGAAAGAAAATATTTCTTATTAGTTTAAATAAATTTCAGATATTTAGGCTTGTTCAGAACTGTCTTACATTTTTAAAAGAAGGGGGAATGTTTACTATTCTACCAGTTCACAAACAACTTGTGACAGGATGCTTCTAAATCCTTTTTTTTTCCTGGATTAGATCAATGTAAGGACTTTTCTTGATGACTACATTTCACAATTACAGCAAACCCGCTAAACCCCCTTAATATTTTTTGTGCTCACTTTTAATAAGCTGTACTAGTGAAATAGTTTCCATCATGCTTTCCAGTAGGGTTGGGCAGCCTTTTTCCCCCTATGAATAATGAAATCCCTTGAGTATTGTAGAATACCAGCTGGTGGATGGGATTTAAAATCCATGGGCATAGCCTAAATAGTGGTCTATCCATTTTAACTTTCATGTTCTGCAATTTTTTTCTCCTGTTTTTGCCAACCTCTGTTATCCATGCAAGAAGTTATGGCCTTGCACTCACAGGTGGGTCAACCTTATGTTATATTAGCGCTATTTAAGTCCACATGAAGGACAGAAACATTCACCATCCTATTCACATTGTTTCATCCTTACCAGATGGTCCACCCATCTTGCGTTGCTGGTGGAAACTCTGAAACAGGGTTTTTAGTCACGTGACAAACCTTTGCACTCTGTCACAGATCTTTCCTTGTAGCATGAGAAGGACATGAAGCCCAGTAGCAGAGAGGAGAGAGGACAGATGAATGGGACCCCAAAGCATGCCCTTAACTGCCTCTCATGCAAGCCTATCACAAAAAAGCTTTAG
Source organism: Candoia aspera (assembly GCF_035149785.1). NCBI lineage: Eukaryota > Metazoa > Chordata > Lepidosauria > Squamata > Candoiidae > Candoia > Candoia aspera. The sequence continues at coordinate 48,758,220 of NC_086159.1, forward strand.
CATTTGAACAAGTCTATATGCCTTGTATACTGTGTCCAGAAAGAGCACAATTTTTATGCAGTAAAAAATTAAAATCCCATATACAAGCAATCCAAATAATACCAGGATATACCTGAACCTGTAATTATCTTAAATCCCCAAAACTGATTAACTCTGAAGTTTTCTTTTTCCTTGAAATTCATTCTGCTATGCATGCTTCTTTGAATAAATTATACACATCTGACTCATAGTGGGCAGGAGTGAAATGTTATGACCTGGCCCCTCAGCCCTAGAAATTCTGCACAGCTGCTGAAGTTCTAACAGACAACCTTCTCAAGTATATATTTCCTGCCATATGTCTGGGGTCTTGCTTCTTTTTTGAAAGACAACAAAACCACAATTCTGAAACACACTTCACAGAGTAATCTGGACTCCAGTATTCTGTGATTTCTCTCTCCTCCAGTCCTGTCTCTGACTTCTGGCAAAAATTTAGATAAGAGGAAAGGAGATTATTTTCTGAAACTCAGGACTAGGCCTGTTCAAATCAGTTCTGATTTAATTTGAATTAGAGTTTTGAAATCTGAAGATGGCATGATTCATGATTCAGGGCAATCCTGATTAGATTTGAGCCACTTTGAGAGCTGAGTCCAAAAAAGATTTACCAATAGCCTATAAAGAGAAAGCATTAAAATGTCTGCAGGTTCTTTATTTTTGGCAGACTGAGTTGAAAATTGCAGGCATGGTACACCTTCCAGATAATGTTGATATGCCAAGTTTTAGCTAGTATCTTGAAGGATTTGACTGCAATATATATATTTTTAATATTCTCCTTGCAATTCTTTTATAGCAAAGATAGCAGATCTATCTATGTGGAAAAACTACCACAGCAGCCTTCAAACATGTGGCAAAGAGCCTATGTTGTGCTGAACCAATGAAGAAATGTCCTTCTGCATTTAAAAAATAAAAACTTTAAAAATGATTATAAAAGTAAGCTCCTGCTTTTCTACCCAATTTTCCAGGATGCTTAAGTTTGCATGACACTGAAGAATGACCATTAACTTGCTCATGTGGACTGGTGTGCTTGCTACCTTTGTTCACTGGGGTTTCTGGAATGCTAGGAGAGTTGCATGGGATACACCCTTTCATAACTCACTTCAGTAGACTGCCAAGATGGGGAGGACATCTTGATAAAAATTGGCATTTTCTGAGCAAGACTTGGAATAATAATCACTGACTTGCTCTTATGGGTACGGAGTGCTCCAGAGCCAATTAAGTTAATCTGCTGCTTCAAAACAGGTTCCTGCCTCAGTTCTTACATTTGCTTCAGTGGGGTGGTTTGACTGTTCAAAGCATCCTTTCAAAATTTCATAATCACAACTCAGTACTTCTTTATGTATCATGAAATGTAGTTATACAATTGCTAGGGGACAACAATGAGGACAGACATTGTCTTCCTGCTCTACTTTTGAGGCATCTACTCTGGAGATCGGATGCTAGACTAGACAGGCTATGTACAAATCCAGTGGACATCTCTTATATTCTTATGAAAGCAAGACTTTTAAAGACTTTAAGAACCTTCCTAGATTCTTGAATAAAGCCTACCTTCCTCATTTTTTTCTCACTGTATCTTTATCAATGTACTTTTTCCTTCATTTTTCCCCATTGAAGGCAATGTTCCACTAGATGTGAACATATCACATACCTTAAAATATGAATAAAAAAACACTTGGGATTATTTGAAAACTGATTAGTTTTATTCCCTTGAAAGAAACATAGTCATTTCAAATACTGAACCATACTTTGGATGGCTCTTATTCTAAAAGGTTGGTCCCAATTGTCCCCTCAAAAAAACAAAAACAAACACCAAAAACAGCCAGTGTCCTCTAGAAAGGCTTCTGATTATATCCAATTGCTTGCTTTGATTTGCCACCAATGAACTCATAAACAGATTGAGACAAGATCCTTCCCTTCCCTTCCCTTCTGTGTTTCTCTCCCTCTCTCATTTCTTTCTCATGAAGCCTCTTACAAGATTTCTCACGCTGCTCTAAAAGGTTATCCAATCTTCTAGAGCAGATTGGGAGTAGCTCAGGATGATAGGGAAACAATGAAGAATTAGTACCATTTTTCTAGTCATCTTTCTTTCTTCACTGGTACAACTAGAACTAGACTTGGTGCTTAAATTCGTGGTTTAACCATCTAGGCTTCCCCAAAATAAGTGCTTAAGGGGCCTTTCAAATGGTTACTCAGGGAATGGCAGATAGGAAGGCAGCAATAAACAAGTTTAGCAGGATCAGACATCAGCATGCTGGTACCCAGTGTATTTGTTTTAAAGGGAGCCCCCTCTCCCAATGTTACAGTTGCATATGCTCATTTTATTGTTTTTCTTTAAAATTTCATTGTTTTATAACAAAACAACACTTATTCTCAAGTAATACACATAGCTGTCCAAAGAGATCTCCTATTATGATTGAGTTAAAATCTAAATTAATGATACCCTGGTAGTTGCAGCTAGACTGAAATGAAACCCAGTTGGATCTGATATAATTCTTACCATTATCAACACAAATATCAGGTTGCATTTATTTGATGTACCCTTATTTGGTTGTTAGTTATTACAGGTTAGTACATGATTTTGGGGAGCACATATGCAAATATAGGAGCCAGTGTGATGTGGTGGCTAAAGTGTAAGCTTGGGACTAGAAGAAAAATATCTTATTACATACATCAGTTTTGCTGGAGGGTTTATAGATGAAACTTTAAAGTGAATCTATTGTCTTCCTCACAGGGAGCTGTAGTTAATGAATCCATCTCAGTAGACTAACAGCTTTGGATCAAGGTCAGCTTCCATTTGATTAATTATGTACAGAAGGCATCTTGGCTATGGGGACTATCTCTCTTGTGGTGCACCTTCTTCACAATTAGTCAGTTAGTCAAGAGCTTCATATAGTGAAGTCAGCAAAAAGACTCAGCAAGAATTTGTCAGAGAAGCTGAATCTGAGCATACAAAGATGCAGTAACTGGTGAGCATATTCTGACTCTTTCTAAAGTAATCTGTATTGCTCAGTATTTCCTTTTTCTGAAAGAATAGACTTGAAATTGCTACCACCACCATCCATTTGAAACAGCTCAAGAAAATATCTAGAAATGACACCAACAAATAGGTATTTCTTTGATGAATTATTGTTTTACAGGTATCTATAAATTTGAGTACTATTGTTTTATGATAGCTAAATCAAAGAAAGATAGAATCATGATTGAAAGTGACTGGTTGAATTCCCTGCCAGTGTAGAAATCCACTGCTTAAAAAAAAACAAACCACTTTCTGAGATAGCAGTTTTCTCTGTTACTTCAGGAAGTAGTTCCTAGAGTTTTGTCCAAATGACTTTATCATTTGAGCCCGTTTTTATTTAATCAAGAAATGTTTCATCATCCACAACTGTTCAGATATTTGAAGGGGCTATCTGTGGATGTCATACCTTTTAATATTCTCTTTTCTAGGCAAAGTATGTCTAGAACATTTAACTTTATCGGATTTGGTCTCCAGATATTTCAATATATTTGTCACACTGCTATATAATTTTCAAGTTTATGATGTTTAACTTAAAGTATAATACCAGAACTGTTACAGATATAATCCAGACAGAATTGAATGGGACCACTCTTTCTTCCCACCTGTATGTGACAACCTAAAAATGCATTCACCTTTGGAGCTATACATGTCTGTCTTGTAATCCTAGATCTTACTCACCTCTATATTTTTTGCTAGATAATTATTTCAAGTTTAATACTCTAGTTTATTTTAGTTCTGTAGAATTTCATTTTCTTTTGGGCTTTGTCCAAGACTTTTCATAGTGGGGTAGGAACACTAACCACACATTTTCAAGCTGTTCAGTACAATAAAGAGGGAGAGACTTTTGTCCTTCTTAAAACAAAGCTGGTGTCTTTTGAATCTGTGGTGAGAGCAAAGCTTACAAAGATAAACAAGTAGCATTATTTGCCCTGCATTAAATTATTATAGCTTTAAATCAAAAGAGTTTCTAAATTTTTATGTTGGGTCACTTTAATAGGTAAAGGTGCACCTACAACAAGGCAGGTGTGTTCTATCTTTATCCTCTTATTTTCCAGGGGTTCATTCATCCACATCCAAGTTAAAGAAAGACTGCAAGAATAATCTGCAGTGAGAGACTGCTTCCCTTTGGCTTCTATTTAAAGAAAGCTAATTCCCAAGCGAGCAGCCTGAAAATGGATTGTCCATGCAGACCATTCTCTGCCTCCAGAAACTGTTGTACAACTCGGAGTTTTCTGCAGCACAAGCAAGTTCCTTTCAAGCATGAGTTGATTCTGCAGGAGGGTGTGTGACTTTCAAACAATCTGATATTTTCTGGAGCTAATTCTGAAGGGTATATTGAAGCCTTCATTTGTCGGCAGAGACCAAGTAGGTTACTGTAGAGATGGGAGCAATGCAGGACCATTGAATGAAATTGCCATACTTTTAATTTTATCCTAATTGACCATTGAATGAAATTGCCATACTTTTAATTTTATCCTAATATTTCCTGTTTAGGCCAGTTTTGCATTTATTTAATAATAAATCTTTGTCTTTTGTTTCTATATAAATATGAAATCATTATGGCTGTGTACACCCTGAAAATGTTTTGGGAGAAGAGTCTTGAATCATCACTTTCTAGCAGCACAACCAAATGGACATACCTGTATTGCATTTGTTTTTGAACAGTGTTGGGCTGCAAAGCCACTATGATAACAATATCTCTATAACAATAATAATTCTCCTAACCATGCTATCCTAGCTGGCTTGTTAGGTTTATTTTATGGATAGAAAAATTAATCTACAAGAAGGAAAGAAAGTTCTTAAAATTTTATAACCTTGATTTGTACATGTCTTTAAAATTTTTATTTTCCCCCAATGGATATTGACATTTTAAATATTAATGTGATTTTTAATATTGTACTGAAAAAGATAAAATGTTGACACTTTCTTATATTATAATTCCTACAAAATAAGTACTAGTTATGCATTATTGAGACTCTGATTTAGCTAGTGGCTTGGCAGTGAAAACTAACAAATCTCAGCCTTGTGAACAACGTTTCTCATATATTATTCATCCTAATCTCTTCACTTCAGAGCCACACAAGGCATGAAATGTATTGTCAAAAATACAGTACATCGCTCAGAATACTAGCCATTAAATATTGTACCCAGTTGGCTTTGGTGCTGGAAATGAATTAAATCTTCAAGTGCCTTCCATTCTAGGAATCAGGAGAGAGGAATGACATTTCAGTGTGTTTCCTTGCTCAGCTTCTTCAGATATGTGTTATGTCAGCAGTTTTTTTTTTCAAGTAGAGCATAGATATCTTGCACTTGTTACACAGTGGGACCCCAGTTATTACTTAAAACATCACCATTGCAGTAATTATTGATCCATTTCAAGCTTTCATTAGAGAACTAAAGTATTTTTTTCCTTTAGGAACCTTTAGCTTCCTTTTATTTTTTATTTTGTTTTGTAAAAGAAATAACACAAAATAGGAGTACCAACATTGTTTTCATTAATGTTTCAAATGATACCTAACAGAGCAGTCCTTTGCTCTACTTTAAGTATGTTAATGGTTTTCCTACTAACAGATTAAGGTGCTATTGTCTCTAATCATGTTGGCCGGGTGCAGAGGTTGAATTCAACTGCCCCCTTTTCGAATGTTAATTATTGCACCTGGGGGGAGGAACCTGCCCCGACTTGTTTCAGTTTCTCTTTCCCTTGTCTGCCGGCATGTAGCAAGCCAGGTAGCTCTCAATGAGAGCTAAGTCCTTTAAATATGTTTTGTTTTTGTTTTTGCTTTCTGTAAATAAATTATTTTTATAGATATGCCTGGTGTGTGTGACTTTTCTGATCTCTCCTGGGCCAAAGGCTTTCCCAGCAATCTGCCAACAAAGTATTCTGAGGTTACACCATTATAATCACCAGTGTGTGTATGTCTTTTCACCTATTTTTTTTTCTCTAATCAGGGAAATGGTGTTAAAGGGAACTTGTCCAGTGCTTTGATGGACGGCATTGTTATAGGCAACCTCAGCAAATGGGAGTAGGTCTACCCAGTTGTCCTGTTGATAATTGATGAATGCCCGCAAGTATTGTTCAAGTGTGGAATTAACAGCCTCAGTAGATCCATCTGTCTCTGGATGCCACGTGGTGGAGAGGGCTTGTTTGGTGCCAAGCAGTTTTAAAAATGCCCACCAAAATTGTGACGTAAATTGTGAGCCCCTGTCACTCACCAAACAGGTGGGGATTCCGTGGAGGCGGTACACATGTACAAGGAAGAGGCGTGCCAGCTGTTGTGCGGTGGGGATGGAAGTGCACAGGATAAAATGCGCTTGTTTTGAGAAAAAGTCTTTTACCACCCAAATGACTGTTTTACGTTGACTGGGCGGGAGGTCGACAATAAAATCCATGGATATGTCCTGCCATGGGTAGGACGGGGTTGCCACAGGTTGCAGAAAGCTTTGAGGCTTGCCAGTTTTGCACTTGGTGGTTGTGCACACCGGGCAAGCAGTCACATAAGCTATAAGGTCTTTTAGCAGAGTTGGCCACCAGAATTGACGTTTGATAAGGTGAAGGGTTTTAAGGTACCCAAAATGTCTGGCCAACTTATTGTCATGGCAGCGCTGGAGGACCGCCTTTCGTAAAGCCTCAGGGATATACAGATGATCGTTTCGCCAGGCAAAGTCATCAGTAAAAGTTAGTGTGTAAGTTCGCCTGTAACCAAGTGTCAGATTTCAGGTGGAAAAGCAACTGTTGTTTCAAGTCTGCTGGAATTGGCAAACGCACCGTATGGGAGGGAGGCGGAGCGGTCTGGCGTTGAGCCTGTTGCGCTCGCGTCTGACGGCGTGTCACAGCTGCCAAACCCAATTGCTTTTCGGTCCATACAGTACCCTGTACCGTTGGCCCCGGGCAGCGTCTTGGGGTCTGCGTGATAAAGCATCTGCTAAAAAGTTTTTAGGGTCCATAAATTTGAGTGTGAAATCAAAGCGACTGAAAAATTCAGCCCATCGGAGTTGCTTGGGGCTGAGTTTGCGACTGGTGCTTAATGCTTCCAGGTTCTTATGATCAGTCCACACTTTGAAAGGGTGGGAAGCCCCTTCTAATAAGTGTCGCCAGGTTTCCAGGGCTGATTTGACAGCAAAAGCCTCTTTCTCCCAAACATGCCACCTTCTCTCTGTTTCTGTGAACTTGCGAGAGAGGTAGGCACAAGGTTTTAAAGTGTCAGATTGATCTGCCTGGAGCAGAAGTGCTCCGATGGAGAAATCCGAGGCATCAACCTGTACTACGAAAGGTTTAGTTGGGTCAGGATGCTGCAAAATCGGTTCGGTGGTGAAAATCTGTTTGAGCGCATCGAATGCTTGTTGGCAAGCTGGGGTCCATTTCAGGAGCGCTCCTGGGTTCTTTGAACGTCCCGTATCCCCCTGAGCTTTAGTTTTTAATAGCTCAGTAAGGGGAAGGGCAGTTTCAGCAAAACTTTGGGCAAATGCCCTATAGAAATTGGCGAATCCAAGGAAACTTTGTAATTGCCGCCTGGTACGAGGAGTCTCCCATGCCACAATGGCTTCAACCTTGGCAGGGTCCATCTCAATGCCCTTTGCCAAAATTCTATATCTGAGGTAATCTATTTGTGATTGATGAAATGCACACAGACAATTTCGCATACAACTCTGCTTTCCTCAGTTTAGCAAGCACTTGACGCACCAAGTGAACATGTTCTGTCATGGTCTCAGTATAAATCAATACATCATCCAAATATACTAATACCCCTTTAAATAGGTGGTCATGCAAGACCTCATTGATGAGTTGCATAAAAACCCCAGGTGCCCCAGACAGACCAAAAGGCAACACTTTGTATTGGAAAGCCCCAAGAGGACAGTTAAACGCTGTTTTCCACTCATCCCCTTCCCTTATGCGAATGCGAAAATAGGCTTCCCTTAAATCTAACTTTGAGAAGATTTTGCCTCTGGCCAGATGTGATAACATATCTTTGATGAGGGGTAAAGGATATTTATTTAATATTGATACTGCATTGAGGCCGCGGAAATCAGTACATAGTCTCAAAAAACCATCCTTTTTTGGTCTAAAGAGGACAGGTGCCCCCACCGGGGAGTTTGCTGGCTCAATGAAACCCCTAGCTAGGTTTTTGTCAATGAATTCCCTCAGCGTGGCCAGCTCTTTAGGAGACATGGGATAGATTTTTGGGTGAGGTAATTTCACATTGGGCAGAAATTCAATGGCACAGTCTGTCTTTCGGTGCGGCGGTAAGCGATCTGCTTCCTTCTCTCCAAACACATCTGCCAGATCTTGGTATTGCTTAGGCAGTCCTTCTAGGGGTTGAAGTGTCTGTACAGTAGTGGTAGCCACCCGTCCACCCTCAATGTCCTCCAACAAGTCCTTTTCTGGTGCTTTATAAAACCCATCAGCAAACGTTACAGTTCTATGCAGCCAGTTGATAAAAGGATTTTGTTGTACGAACCAAGGCATTCCCAAAATAACTAAAGGACCCCCCACTGGAGCTATGACAAAAGGCAATTTCTCCCAATGGGTACCCATTTGCAAAGCTACAAGTCCTGTGGAGTGGGTGACCGCTTTTCCCCCAGCCATAATTCCATCCAATTGCGTGAAGATCATTGGCCATTGCAAAGGGAACGTGGGCAGTTCTAAGGCGGCTACAACATCGGGATGCATTAGTGAACATGAACAACCCAAATCTAGCATAGCCCAGACTTCAACAGTTTTGGTTCTAGATCCCAATTTCACTTTGACAGTCAGTGTAGGAAAATTCCCACTCACTGAATCGTGGTCGCGCCCGGTTTCTTCCACCTGCCCAACGGCGCCCTTCAGAGCAGGTGGTAGCCTTTTCCTGCTGGCTGGTCAAAGTGTAATTCCTCCTCCTCTTCCCCAAATGGGAGGTCTGAAGGGTCGACTTCTGCGCAGGCAGCCCTCATCTTACGCGGTAATGATGGCGATTTTCCCGATGCTTTCCCTGGCCGTTCCTCTGGTCTGCGTCTCAGGCATGAAGTGGCACGATGCCCTTCCTTCCCGTATCTCAGGCACTGACCTTTTGCAAATCGTCGTTCTCTTTCTTCCTCCCAACTTTTCGTTTTAGGGCGACTTGAAAATCCAAGGGCACGAGCCCCCTTACTAACTCTGGTTTGCCTCAGTTCTTTGCTATGGGCGAACGTTTGTAGAGCGTTTTCCACGCTGCCCACCAACTGAATCCACCCATATAATGTTTTGGGATCGTCCCGACACAAAGCCCACCGGAGGACTTCCGTCTCCAGTCCTTGTTTAAACATTTCCACTAAAGTTGACTGGGACCAATCCTCCACCTTTCCCACCAGGGCTTTAAATTCCAAAGCGTAGTCTGCGACGGAGAGGGTTCCCTGATAAAGTTTTTTCAGGGCGCTTTTCGCTCTCTCTTGGGCCAAGGGGTCTTCAAAGTGCTGTTTTAGTGCCCACAGAAACTCATCAAAGTCCTCTAACTCCGTGGCTTCTGTTTGGCATAACTGCACATACCAATCCGCTGCCCTCCTCTTCAACTTATTGGCAATAAAATTAATTTTGCCCTGCTCCGAACGAAAACATTGCCCCCAATCATCCATATAATGTCTAGCATTGGTAATGAAAAAAGAGAGCGTGGTAGGGTCGCCATCAAACTTTACCCCAAACGGTGGAAAGGTTCTTATCGGCTCCGCTGGCTGTGATGGCTCCGCAAACGTCAACGCACGTCGAGCCCCCAGTGGTGGCCGATCCCTGGTTGTTCTCGACTCCCTTCCCTTCGATTGTCGGGAAGCCCGAGTCCTACTTCTTCCCCTGAGTGATGGGGACCTCTCTCTCGGGTAAGCCAGCTGGGAGGGGTCTTCTTCCCAATCTTCCTGTAGGGACCCCAACCCTCTGGGAATATCCTTCAGGAGGGCCACTATCATGTCCATTTTATCCTCTATTGCCTTCATGCGGGCAGAGGTGACAGGCTCTTCTAAGGGTCTAGTTGTCACCACCACCCTTGGTGATAAGGGGATTTCATGTTCCCAGGATGGCTGTGGTGATTCCCTCCCCGTTCTTGCTTCCACCTTGGGTTGGAGTTCACCCCTTGTAGCACCCTGCACCGCCAACAATAGGTCATCCAATTGGGCATCCCGCTTCTCTCGACGTGCTGCCCTTTGGGCTCGCGAACTCGGAACTACCAGGGTCTTTGTCGAGTCCGGCTCCACTCCCATCACTCTCGCGTAGTTGAGGTTCTGTCATCACTAGCACTCCCCTTTACCCAAAACTTGGATGGGGCTAGCGGAAGATGATATAAATGATTCTCAGCTTTATGTAATGGTTGCCTAATCCCAAATACTCAGTCTCACAAGCCTGGGCTTAAAGATAACTGATTTATTAAAGGAATAGTATGCAAATACAGAGAAAGCTGAGAATGAGCAAAAGCGCGCCAAATACAAACTTAAAAGCCTTGCTTCCAACCCCGTCCCGCCCCGAGTGCTCGTTAGCAACCACCCCCTCCCAGGTGCTAGCAACCGTCACATCTGCCTGGGAAAGTAACCTTGAACAGAGTTGCAAACCCAAACATACATTCCAAAGTAGCAAAATAAAGAACACAGCAATAATGGAAAATACCAGCAAACGTTCAAGCATGTAAGACACGGATTAACGGTTGGACATGTGAAACGTTACGATGTTAACAGAACATTGAAATGGTGAACATGACAAATGGAAAGAGAAGTGCTATCACCCTGCGACTGATCACTAAATAAAGTTATTTAAAACTTAGCTTATTTCTCATTTATTTATATCTACCATATAACCCAATCAATGCAAAATGGCACATGTAAAAGATGTGATGTTAATGTTAAATGCAAGATGAATATGTTAACAGTGTAATCCCAGATATGTCTATTCAGAAGTACTGTAAGTTTGATACCCTTCAATAGGGAAGAGATCCAGACAAGGATGAGTGGATCTTACAATTTTATATCTTGGCAGAGCTTGACAGAAAAAGCAGACTGAATCTTGTATCAGCATGATTTTTTTGAAACAAAGACTATTGAAAACGGTTAACATATGACAGAACTAGACAATGTGTGTAAGGAATTAACATCAGCTAACCAACAGCTTATCCATGCTGCCTGGTGGCTCCATTGCCAGAAGGGCAGAAAGGGATGCTTTTACCTTCACCACTCACCATCAAAGTGTTCTCGGGATGTCTTCTTCTGCTGAATTTCTGAAGTACACTTTTCTATGTAATATGTTACCTTGAGGGCCCCTGTCAGTTTGGGAAGGTGCACTTCAGTTTGTTGCAGACTAACCCCAGCAATTCTTTGGCAGTTTTGCAGAGGAAGGAATACCCCTTCAACTGAGTTAAGGCTTACTATTCTTTAATCCTTTACAGCTGCTTTTTTACCATGAATGGTCTAAGAGCACAATGGCTGTAATTCTGGCTGCTGATTTCAATTGTGTGAATCCAGCATGTGCATTCTAAGGCAGCTACAGTCCAATTGGCCTGGAAGGTATCTGACCATGGGATATTTTTTTAAGGACTGTAATCATAGCAATAATGTTTAGTGAAGACTTTTTACTGCATTGCTACTCAGTGCTACATGCCAATAGGGCTAGGCATTGAACAGATCCAAAAACTGACATGGCTTCTAAGCAAAGGAGTTCCAGAAGGACAGAGTTGGCATGGTCTAGAAAATAATTTTTAACAGAAGAAAAATTCAAATAGAATAAGATATATGGATTTTTAAAGGAAAGGCCATTGGAGATAAAGGGAACACCATGACACTGATTAAAATAAAATACTGCATGGTTAAATAACATTGTACGGCTACCATTATGCTGATTTTATTTTATTTTATTTTAATTATTATTTTAATCAAATTTATAAGATAACCCAAGTCATACCAAGTCTAGGTAGAGTACAAGTTAAAGATACACTTAATAAAAGAAAAGGAAAAAAGAAAGAGATAATGCAGTGATAAACAGAGCCAACACATTCATACAATTCCCTTAGAAGGCATATACTCCTCTATGCTAGTGCCAAGGGAAAAAGTCAGGTGTTCAAAGCCCATTTAAAGGACATCAGACTTGGGATTATCAAACCTTTGGAAGATACAGATGACACGCTTTTAAAGATGGGACCTAGAGCATGTCCAGTTTCTTTGGATCTTTCCAGAGAGGTGTTTCCTCAGATTGCCAGGCCCAATGTTATGAGGGCTTTATAGGTCACAATCAGCACCTTAAACTTCACCTGGAAACTTATTGATAACCAGTGCAGCTTGCACGGTAGAGGTGTTACATGGGCATACCAAGTTATACCCATAACTGCTCATACTGTTGCATTCTGGACCAGCTGCAGCTTCTAGTGGTTTTCAAGGGCAGCCCCATATAGAACACATTGCAGAGCACATCCATAAACACCAAGTAGCAGAAGACATGACGAAAACTCCTTAATCTCACAACACATGGACAGACTCAACCATAGTTTCAACTGGAAAACTGTGAACATCTCTTAGCTTGAGATCAAGCTAAATCCAAAAACACTAGGGAATTCCTGGAAGCTTGGCATTCAGACAAATCAGCCATCAGTAGACATGTAGAGATAAACCACATTTACAAACCTTTCAAAAGAAACAATAAAAAAGCTAAAAAGGAAACAAAAATACCAGAACACATCCTCTTCAGCGATCAACACCCAAATAAGCAGGGATTAACACAAGACAGACAATCTAGCAGAAAATACCCTAATCAAGGAACTACCAAGGAGAAAACCACATTCCTAGCAACACTGGCAAGGCAAGCTACTGTATATAAGCAAGGTGTAAACCCCACATTTACTCGTGCTGATGATGTTACGTAGTTGGGTAATGAAATGTCTGCAAGCAAACAGCCAAGCTCAGAGAGCACCAAGGACTCCACAGAAGTGAGCTGGATTGCTGGATGGAAAGGAAAATCAGCTTCTACCCCCATTGAGTCCTGCAGGGCATCTCTCAATAATGCTTTATTGTGTGTATAATATGTGTGCATTAAGTGTGTTTTCTCAGCTGCTTGTTGTTCTTCAAGCCAAAAATGTTTTCTAGCTCTAATTTCAAGGGTCAAACCCAAACAGTGATACATGGCTGTATGGTGTGTGCATAGGGAACAGATTAGCATAATAGATTTTGATTTTGGAATATTGTTTAAAACTATTCTCATTATACTTACTGGGTCTTCCATTCAAAATGTAACAGAATATTCATCTTCACCTACAGATTCTAGTATTTAACCATTAAACTTTTGCACTCTGACACATATTTTACCAGGAAAAGTCAACTCTAAATAAGGAAAGCTAATTAAATCCCAAACAATCTGCTGATGCCAGCAAAGTTCAAAATAGGCAGTAATTCCTTCTGGAATACATTTTCATTACTAATGAGATTACAGCAGCAAGGAAACACAAGGCCATCCTCAGGGGATTGATAGAGCAGGAAATATACAAGGGTTGCTTTCATCTCTCTTTGTTACATACAGTAAACTTAATTTGGAGGAATGGGAAAACAACAGAATTAGAGTGGAATCATCCTTTTTTACTGCTATTTATTTATCCTTTACATTTGATTTTTGTAGTAGTTTATTATGTTGGAGTTATAAGCAACATTCCCAAAATAACAAAAAGCTGTCCTAAGTACTTGAGAGTAATTAATCAAATAAACATCCTCTCCCTGGTTCTGAATCCATGCAGATAAAGTATCTTTCCCTAATAATCTTATCTTTTCCAACACAAAATAGTGAGGCTAGTAAATAGATTTTGTTAAATTTAATTCTATAAATGTATACTAATATTCAAATCAGTAAAAGAAAAAAAATAAACTTGACAGATAAGGATTGTATCATACTTAAAAAGCTGATATATGTTATTATGAAATTATGCTCAGTAGAGGCTATAATTCTGTGAATGACTGCCAAATTGTCTTATTTTTCTGATAGGGATATCACTGATTAACAGGCAGCTTGATCTAATGGTGCTGCTATGCTGAATGCTCATCCTGATAATGGCAATGTAACATGTTCATGATCTCATACATCCCCAGGAGCAAAAGAGAAAGTGAAATAATACTAGTACATTCAAGAGATAACCACACAATTTTCCTAGCAATTCCATTGCCACCCATCAATCACAACACTATATACTGTTAATGGCACAATATTATTCAGGCATGAAAGGCATCAATCAGTACAGAGTAATGGCAAGACAAACCCAGGAGGTCAGCTTAACCTGCCACAGAGATGCCCACAGCAACCACCTAAACAGACTGCTACAGTGCAACAAAGTAGAGTTTGAAAAATACAGTACAGCTATCGCTGCATACTATTCCATTCTTTTGTTAACATGTGTAATATGAATAAATGCAATTTGGAATGAAATTGTCTTATTAATGTGACTGCTAATCTGTAAAAACTGAAGAGATTGTAAGTGAACCCTAGCTGATGTTTTATAACTGATATTTACTCCAGGAGAAGCATCAGAAAGGAGTGCTTGTGATAGGAGAGCTGAAGGCCAATAGATGATCAATTGCCACCTTCTGTATGGTATCAGCAAGTACTTGAAAAGTGCTACCATACCTTTCCTCTCAATCTTATCTTCTCAAGGCTAAAGATAAGCAGTTCTCTCACTTGTGCTTCATAACATTTATTTTCCACTTCACTGGTCATCCTTAATTTGCCTTTCTCTGCACCTATTACAGTTTCACTGAACCTTTCTTAACATGTGATGCACACATACTTGAGGTGAGTCTGACCAATGCAGAGTACAGTGGAACCACAGCATTTAGTGAAGTGGGAAGTGTACTTTTGTTTATGTAGCCTAATACTACAGTTGTCTTTGTAGCAACTAGGTCATACTATTGACATATATTCAGCTTGTGATCAATTATACACTGAATATATTCCCCAGCCTGTAACTGTATATCTTTTTTTTTCCTAATTGAAGAACTTTGCATTAGGCGCTGCTAAATTTCATGCTGTTATTTTCAGCTCACTATCTTACCAAGTCCACCTTGAATTTTATTCCTGTCTCCTAAAGAAATTAGTTATCCCATCCAATTTTGTCACTCTCTCTCAGCCCAACCCATCCAAGTCACAGGATTGCTGTTGTAGGAAAAATAGGAGGCAGGAGCATTAGCTATGTATGATACCATAAATAAAGGCAGGGCAAAAATTAATTAATTCAATAAAGCCCTTCTTTTACTCCTTTATCCAAGTCATTAATAGGAATGTTCCCCTGAACTTTCTAACATCTAATTCCTCTTTAATGACAAACTGTTGATAAGCATTCTGAGTATGATTTTCAGACTATTTATACAATGAACTATCATACCATCCAATGCATAGTTAGCTAGTTTGGTTATCAGAATGTCATGGGATACAGTGTCAAATGCTTTCCTGAAATCAAAATATATTACATCCACAGCATTGTACCATGATCTACTTAGGAAGTCACCAGATCAAAAAATGAAATAAGATTAGGCTGGCTATGCATGTTTTTGACAAATCCATCCTGACTTTTTGTCACTGTCACATTCATTACTACCAAACCAAATAAAGTCAAAGCAGATCCCTTTATGATCTGCTGTATAATATTCCCTGCTATCAGTGTCAGTCTGTATAGGTTAAAGGTAAAGGTTTCCCTTGACGTAAAGTCCAGTCGAGTCCGACTCTAGGGGGCGGTGCTCATCTCCGTTTCTAAGCCTTGGAGCCGGCGTTGTCCATAGGACACTTCCGGGTCATGTGGCCAGCATGACTCACGGAACGCCGTTACCTTCCCGCCGAAGCGGTACCAATTAATCTACTCACATTTGCATGTTTTCGAACTGCTTGGTGTGCAGGAGCTGGGACGAGCAACGGGAGCTCACCCCGCCGCGCGGTTTCGAACCGCCGACCTTCCGATCGACAGCTCAGCGGTTTAACCCGCAGCGCCACCGCGTCCCTATATAGTTCCTATATACTTAGGAAGTCACCAGATCAAAAAATGAAATAAGATTAGGCTGGCTATGCATGTTTTTGACAAATCCATCCTGACTTTTTGTCACTGTCACATTCATTACTACCAAACCAAATAAAGTCAAAGCAGATCCCTTTATGATCTGCTGTATAATATTCCCTGCTATCAGTGTCAGTCTGTATAGTTGTGTACAAAAAAAAAATGCTTTGGACCATGCATGAATCTATCAGCTATTCATCTGGCTCTACAGATTTAAACCCATTCAAAATAAATAGGACTTCTACCTACATTTTATTCCATTTCTCATTAGCTTCTCCTGTTATGGGATCATTATTACCATGAGTTTACTAAACTTTATTAGAATCTATTTTCTTAAAAGTCCAAAGATAAACAACATGGGGTCCAATGCTCCAAAACATATTAATCAATCAAGAGTCATTAATTTCTTATTGTTTCCTGCAGGGTCAGTCATGTCATTTTATGGTGAAATCTGAAAGCTAATCTGTGAACTAGTATACAGCTTTCAGAAATATACATTATTTTTAGATAAATCTTTCACAGGGAATTGCAGATTTTGGCTGGAAAAAGAGACAATAATGGGCTTTAATGAGGGCTGCTATCCAGTGCACATTTTGGCACCTACTAAAAATGTACTCCCATAGAAATCCATAGTTGAGATTTTCACATCATGAGCATAGTTCCAGGGGAAAGGCAACTCTACCAGGTCTTCTGCCCAGGGAATTTTTTTTTCATTCTCATGGGAAAGGAAACATAACTGCAGGACAAATGGGAGAACTTGATGGTCTGATACCTGTAAAAGAAAACAAAATACATCTCTGAAGTCTAGGAAATTGAAATTTCTGTAACATCTTTTCCTTTTCTTAACATTCCCCTCCTGTCTTTCAGCTTTGAAGTGGAATATCTAATGGTAGTAAGTTGGGGGCTTAGAGGACTGTTAATGCATACAGAAGGAAGCCAGTCTGTGTTGAAGCTTTGTATCAAAAATCCAATTATACTATTTTGTTCCTATTTTCTCTTATATACAGATGTGTTAAAGAGCAGCATAACCACAAAGTACTAGACCCTGAGTGCTTACTAGTTATCGGTGCCAGCCTTCATTCTTAAATGTGGCATCCTGCCATTTGGGCATCAACCTCAGAAATTCCAAAGGTGAAAACCTATCTGTCACTGTAGCCAGTTTAGCAGTACGTGTCTTATTCTTCCAAGCTGACACTTCTTACTCCCTGCTGAATGCACCTGTCGGACCTATAACACATCTTTGGCTCTCTGAGAGTATACTCTGTCTCATGTCATGTGTTGTTTAATTATTGAAAGCATTTTGGGGTAAAGGTATATGGTAGTTGCTTCACAAAGTAATTTTTGTTTGTATCAAGCATGAGGACTTGCAACAGCCTATTTTTTTTAGAAGTGTGTGTTCATGTGTGTGTAAGAGAGAGAGGGAGATGATGATGAACACGCCTTTCCTTTTGTTGCAGAAGGAATTTTTTTCTTTTGCCTACAGGCATCATTTCTAGATGATGCATTTGGCTTCATATGAAACCAGATGGGAACATTTTGCATTTTGGTTCAAAAATCAAAATTGCAAACCTCTTAAAGACACTTCTGCAAGAAACACAAGAAGAACATTATATTGAAAAATAAAGTGGAAAAACTGCAGGTGGGCTCAGTTTCTTTCTTATGTGCAAGAGTAAGAAAATGGAATGGAATGGAAGCTTTAAACCAGATGGATACTTGCAAGACTCGTGTTACAGCAATTCAAATACTGAGCCCTGAATAAACTTCCTTCGCAGATATCTATGCTGCATCAGTGGATGTCTTGATTAGGCTGTATGTCATTAACAGAAATACGTATGCTGTGAATTCTTCCTGCTTGAAATGTACAAAAATGGCTACAGTTATTCCATTTTTTATTTTTTTTTCCTGGGTGATAATACCGACATAGCTTAGGATGGTTACCAACTACAATCCAATTTGGAAGAACACATGGGTGCTCTTCTTAGATAGTAGAAACATGTCTTGAAATGTTCTACGCATTACAGAAAAAGTTAAAGATCTAACAACTTTAGATGAACTCACATCAAAATTCTGGATCAGTTCAAAGGACTATTTAGTACAATTGCCTCTTTCCATAGTGGCCAGTCCAGTGCTTACAGGAAGCCTCTGCACAAGGCATCAATGCAATGCAGTTATTTTAACCATGTACCCCTGGAGATTATATTGGAAGCCATATAGCCAGTGCTACTGGGGGTTAGGGCTATGTAGATCAGTGTAAACCTGGTCATGCCAATGCTGCAGGGATTCAGGTGTTATTCATTCCATCTTTTTTTTCAGTGAATCATGTAGTCCCAACAAATTTGGTATTGTATAGTTTTTGTCTGGATATTTCCAAGATAGGATAGTTTCTTGCATTTTTGTGTGCAATGTACAGTATGTCACTATTACACTTCTTGTATGCAAGTACCCCAATAAGCACTTCTTTTGTATTCAATTCTTCTTAAACTAATCATTCTTTGCATTCAGTTAAACTCATTACGTGTCTATATGTGGCTTTCCCAATCTCACCTATTTCTCCATTGCTTCTATTCCTAAAAAACCCCCGAAGTTTCAATATCCTAACATCTTCCCTTCCCTTCCCTTTCCTTGGAATAATATATATTGGTTGGTTTTAGAGAGCTAATAATAAATGGAGATTTAAGCTACAAAAATAATTCACCTCAGAGGAACATTTATACAGAGCAGAATGTAATACATTTTTTTTTAGTTTTCAAAAAGTGCTCTATCACAATATTTTCTTTTTCTTTTTTGTCTTTCTTTTGATTTTTCAGAAGTTGTATTCAAGAATTTTCACATTTTAGGATTCAAGTTGGAGTATGTCTGATATTCTGGAGTCACCTTTTGAGCCTTTAAAAGATATTAAGTAATATATTTTACCTAGAAGACTGATTAGAGCAGATCTGTGTTACAAGAAAGAAAAATCTATCCCAGAGAATGCTGCAGAGAAGAGGATGTAAAAAAATAGCTATTGTATGTAGAAAACTTTTTAAAATTTTTGTTTGTTGCCTTTATTTAATTACTTTGAAAACAAAAACAAAAACAAAGCACCAAAATTAAAAAGGTAGAGAAAAAAACAAGAAAGCAACACAACAATAAAAATATTGTATAAACAGGGGCTTCTCATATGGATATATAATTTATATAAAGTTTTATACCACAGTTTCATTAAAGGAAGGCCATATATACTTTTATTTATTTTAAAATATTCACTTTGGCTACCTTCCAAGAAACAGTGCTGGAGATGAGTGCCAGATTATTTTGAAATGTTCCAGTTTGAATGGAAAAAAAAGGAAAGGGGGTTAAAAACAAAAACAGAATTATGTTCAGATTTTCATATCTTGGCCTGCAAGTACTACCTATGATGGTAAGCTAATGAAGCTTGTGGATGGTTTCAGACATGGCTTCTGTAGGTGAATATGAATCAGCCCTATGATCAGTGGTTCAAGATTCCAAAAGCAAAAGGTTAGATTTGGGCTTGTAACTTAAAATTTGATGGCGAGCCAATTCAATATGAGTCCCTCCAAGATTCAGTTTGGGAAAATAAGCCCATAGGTTATAATAGCGAAGTATTAAATGCCTGCAGCTGCTTCCATTTTTGGCAGAAGGAAAATAAGATAGCAGGGATGATAGATCTTTTAGAGGACATTGACCTTGCCAGGTTTTCAGCTGGATATCTTTGGTGTGTTGCTGCCATAAATGTTTTGAAATATTTCCCTGCACCCATGCTTAAGGCAGAGAGAGTAGATTGAGAAAAAAGACAGCACAGCAGCAGCCTTGAATTGTCTAGAAAGGCTAAATTGTGCTGAACCAATGCAGAACGTGTCCTAGTCTACATTTCAAACAAAACCTTTTAAAAGCTATTTAAAAGATGAACTCTTATTTTCCATTTCCTGGGATGACAGGCTTCACGTTACAGGGGAAAATCACTACTAACTTGTCCTTGGAGCAGTCTGTGCTTCTGGGTTTTGGATTGACAAAAGGATTAGCAGAGGTACTTGGCAAGCTTGCCCCTCTGGGGAAGGATTCTTTCATCAGTGGCAGGGCTCAATTGTGTTCAGCTTATAGCAGTGTTTCCAGCATGGCTGGATGGGGAATTCTGGGAGTTGATCCACATATCTTAAAGTTGCCAAGGCTGAGAAACACTGGCTTATAGATTAGTTAGTTACAGAAGAAACTGTCATGAGTAAGGATGGCGAGCAGGGGACTCCCATCCAGACTGTTAAGCGCATGCGTAGCACTGAGGAATTGGGCAGCCATTCAAAGAGACACAGATCGGGACCGCCTTAACCTTTGGGTTTTATATGTCTGGGTTTTTCCCACGCTTCTTCAGTTTGTTAGGATTCCTGTTATGTACTAGCAATAAAGCATTAGAGACCAGTTCCTTGTCTCAGCGTGTTTCCTGGTTGTTAGGACAGAAACAACCCAGCACAGTGACATACAAAGCCACAGAAAAAGAAGCTGACATAAAGCAAGTGGCTTTTGTAACCTTGCCACCACTCATTCTTAAAAATAGTAAATGTTTAGGCTACTGTTTAATAATCTGACACCCATTCATCATTGTCAGGAGATGTGACATTGCAAAACTTAAAAGTAAGGTTTGAGTCAAAAGCATATACTGCTTTGATAAAATTGGGTGTGGTCAGCCTTGAGCTCATATTCAGAGAACTGAGTTGAAACTCAGTTGTACTGGCAGGCCTAGCATAGAAGGGTAATATTCCATTAACACAAGAGAGAGCAAAGCTGAAGCTTGTGGCTGGTCCCATTGAGAGCTGAGAAAGAGAATGAAGATGCCTCAGACAAGGTTCTCTTTACCAACTCAAGGTTCTGACAGATAAAGAGTTGTAATGAGGTGATAAAACTCATTTTCTGTCTTTTTTAATGTCACACCCTGAACCCCCCTTTCTGCATTCTTCATGTATTAAAATAAAGTTGCAACATTGCATGTTATCTGTAACAATCCTACAAATACCAGAAAAGCCACTGAATCTGTGTAGCACTTTGAAAGTATTTCAAAACCATTTGATTCAAGTGACTTCTTCAGCAGGGCTCTCTGTTTTGATAAAATGATTCAACTGAAGCTTTGTCAATGAATGAATGAATGAATGAATGAATGAATAAATAAATAAATAAATAAATAGATGTTATATTTCTCTATGAGATCTGATCAACAGCCAGGTTTTGATTCTCTACTTCTTCCTTGTCCCAGTATGTCCCTAACATGAGCAAGTGGAAATTTTTAAGATGATGAAATTATTTTAGAACTTTGAAAATAAAGAAAGAATAGTTACATTTCATACTCTGGAAACCATATTTTTTTGGTCAAGTTGAAACATCAGCTTTCTATTTCACATTTTCCTCAGTAAACTACAATAATTAGTTTTTTCCCCTTACAGTATGTTAGAATTGAAATCAATGCTTTCTACTCAATGTTCTTTTGTCCACTGTCTGCATACATGCACGTGCATTGGAGAAGACATAAGTCACCTCACAGGTTGTTGTTGTGGGGAAAATAGGAAGAGGAAGGAGTATTAGGTATGTTTGCTGCCTTGAGTTATTTATAAAAAAGAATAATAAAGGTGGGATAAAAATAAAATAAAATAAAATAAAATATAAAATAAAATAAAATAAAATAAAATAAAATAATATATATGCTGAGAATAGTTAGGATAATTTCCATATTCAACTAGAGTGATATTCACAAAGCTGGCCCTTCTGGCAAATAGCACAGGGAAGTCTTGTCAATATGACTAAAATATATATTAAAATGGAGTGACAGATACTCCTCTTGGGTTGATCTACACAGCTGCATTGTATAATAATTACCAAGTCTTCATTTCTTTCCTGCTGTTAGCCTGAATAGTCACTGATAGGACACAAAGGTAAAAACACCTATTGACTAAAACTGCATTCAGTATTTCACCCATAACAAGTCTTAATACACTGTGTGAAAATGCACTCTCTCTGCCTCAGGCTTCTAATGCCCCTCCAAAAATTGCTACCAAGTTGTATTTAATGAAATGGATAGATGAAATGGGGTGAATCAGAAAACAGTGATTCTGCAGCCAAAAGGTTTTAAGAGCCTTTCCGGGGCCATAACCAATATTTCTAATTTTATTTGATGAAATAAGCACCAGTTATATGGTAAGAGCAAGCAGAAATCCCATCACATGAGATTTCATTTCCATCCTGAAACTTTTCCATGCTGGCATTTGTAGTTCTGCAGTCCTCAACTTTGTGCCCTCCAGTTACAAAAACATACACTGCTCAGAAAAGCCAGCCAGCATTTTCCTTTGTTATGGTGGCTGGTGAATTTTGGGAGTCACAATCTCAGCATATCTGGATGGGAACAAGTTATGAAAGGGTACTATAGTGGGGTCTCTTAAAAACCTTTGATTTACCGAAAACGTAATACCTAGCCTCATCTAAACATCAAAGCAATTAAAATAATACTTCAGAATTTGTAACGCTGCTTAGAAGTCTCCAGTGGAAACTAAAACACTGGAAACAATGCAGAAGAATCTGCATTGCAACATTTGAATAGTATGCATAAAGGATCAAGTGGCCTGATTAGCCACAATTTCATTTTAGAGGCACTTTTGATGCAATGTAGGCTTTAGATGCCCTGGATTTTCCTCTGGGGTACTTATGTGAGAGAACTGAACAAACAAAGCATGTCAGGAAAGCAATCTAAAATCTCTTTTGGGAAAGGCCACATGTGGATACACACACTTCCTTCCTCACACAAAATATTAGCATACTTTTTGAACAACATCTTTGATTTCAAAAACAGCATAGGTTAAAAAGATACTTTTTTGGCACTATGTCTAAAGGCCTTTTGAGAACAAACATCTTTAAGCTGTTTTCATAATAAGAATCCCTGAGTTTCCGATCTATTTTAAATTCTGCAAGACAGTCTTTAGAACTTAGTTTAAAACTCACATCTGGTGTTTATTTGCATGATTTTCCCCAGCATACTTTTTTTTTTCCTACAGAAAAAGAGAGATCAGGAGTGTAACAACTCTTGAAAGCACCTGGGGTAATCAGTATTTCTCCTTTTTCCTTTAAAGAAACTTGTACATAATCAGTGGAATGGAAGGCTTTTTGGTTCAGGAGCATCTTGTTGTCTTATTACACATACGGATGGCATCCATAACTATGCAGTTGCTGGAATCATACATAAATGTTGACAGTAGATGTTACAAATTGTAATACGGTATTGGTATTTTTTATTGGAGAAGAAAGAAGAAGTAGAAAGGCTAAATTTCTTTAAGTATTCTTATGTCAGTGAATATATTGGAGCTTTATTGCAGGTCACCCATGACTTGATTGAAAGAGACTTGGTCTGCTGCATCTAAGCTGAAGATGTTTATGAATATGTGTTGTACACCAAGAACACATTTTGCCATAATTCAAAGTGCAGATATTTGATGTGTAGAAAATCTTGCAAGATAACAAACAGAAGGATACAAAAAGAGAAGGAGCAGGAATCTTGTACCATCAGTGCTGTAATAAGTGTATTGAATATTTTTATGCACCCTGCATATTATTTATGGAACAAGAGATGTAACACAATAATTTGGAATTCTGTTTTAAGCTATTATGAAAATACAGCACTGGACTATATATTTCCAATTTGGTTGGAATCAATAACGGTCCTTCCAGTTCTTGCACTGGTTCAGAATTAGCTGAAATGCACTGCGGATCAGTGTTGAAAGGGTGTATTCACATAGGGCTATACTAGTTTCAAGAAAGTCATTTGTGAATAACTAGTTTTCCCCCCACCAGACTATATTTGCTCTGAATGTGTCAGCCCAGCAAGGTAGACCAGACTAAGAAACCAATGCCATATACGTCAGGGCTACTTTTATTGTAATAGCTTAGCAACAGAATCTAGCAAGTCTGAATGTGCCTCCCTTTCCCTCACTTGATTTTCATGTGAATCAGGGAGGTGCTTGTGTGAGACATTTTCCTCCATTATTTTCTTGGCCCAGGCTCAAGTCCCTCTTATCTGACCATTACCTTGGTAGCAGCTCTTCCTCCTGTCCTTCAAGGCCATTCCTTATGCCCTATACAGAAGGCAGAAAGTTTGTCATGGAAGTGACCCAGTCTATCTTGATCTTCCAGTCATTCCTATCAACATAATAGATGCAGGGGAGAAGTATAAGCAAAAAAATGTGGAAGCTGTGGGAACAGTCAACTCTTACTATCGGACCAAGGCCTGCAGATTCCAAAATATGCACGTTCCACAAGAGGGATTTTTAAAGAGGGAAGTAAATAGGCCAAATTGTTAGGATTCTGGTTTATATACAGTATATGCCTGCCAGATAAAATGAAAAGGGATTCATTTTTGGGGGGCAGATCTGCCAAAGGGTGACATGTAGATTGGCTGTCAGTGAAGTGAGCTAGCATGCTGGTAAACAACCTGATAAGCTAGTTCAGCTTTTCCAGTCTGGTGCCTTCAGATATACTAGCATTGCAACGCCCAAGATTATGTTGGCATGCTGGTTGGGAATTCCAAAAATTGTAGTTGCTTGGTTGGCTTTCAAACTGGAAAAGGCTGAAATAACATTTTTCTGAGGCAAATAGAACTCAAACTACATTTCCAAATTGTCTTGACTCTTCATGGTGAACATACTATTTGGGGGTGGTTCAAGTTAGTGAGGCTTTAATCTGCAGGGGCAGTCAGATGATTACTGATTTGGTATTATTACCAAAGCATCAGGAAGTGTGCATTTGATATGCTTAACAGTGAGCTGTTTTACAAAATTGACCAGGACTCAATTATATTTTCAGATGTACTGTATGATAGGATGGGAAAACACCAAGCAGTAAATAAGTCTTCATAAAAAATGAATAACATTTTTTCATTTCTTTGGATTCTTTTCTACACTGACCAGGCATGTCTATTTAAACTATATACACTATATGCAGGAATATGTACAGGTAGTCCTTGCTTAATGACCAAAATTGGGACTGGAATTTCAGTTGTTAAGTGAAGCAGTCATTAACTGAATCTGACCCATTTTTATGACCTTTTTTGTAGTGGTTGTTAAGGAAATCACCACAGTTGTTAAGCAAACCACATGGTTGTTAAGTGAATCATGGGTTCCTCATTGATTTTGCTTGCTGGAGGCTAACTAGGAACGTTGCAATCATGTGGCCATGGGACACTGCAATTGTCATAAATGCAAACTGGTTGCCAAATGCCTGTATTGTGAACATGGCCCCTGCTACAGTCATAAGTGTGAGAACCAGTTGTAAGTTGTTTTTTTTGGCATCGTCGTAAGTCT
Source organism: Candoia aspera (assembly GCF_035149785.1). Lineage (NCBI taxonomy): Eukaryota > Metazoa > Chordata > Lepidosauria > Squamata > Candoiidae > Candoia > Candoia aspera. The sequence goes on from NC_086159.1 coordinate 48,783,593, forward strand.
GAACAGTTGTTAAACAAATGGTTGTTAAGCGATGACTACCTGTAACTTAAAAGCACTTGAAAAAAATACCTTTTAAAAGATTGTGTGAGATGGCAAAAATAATTTTCCTTCTCTTTCTCAAGCTTTATTATTTCTAGCTACTAGATAGAAGTGATTGCCTTATCTCATGGGTTTTAATAAAGCAATTGGCTCTTTAATGGGCCTTGTTAGGATTTAAGACCAATGCCTTTTTGGTCCTATTTTTTAGCGTTAGTGATACACTACCTGCTGAGTCATCAGCATGGAAACCAGAGGTTAATTTACTTTCAGATAAATGAAGGAGATAATCAGCCACCAGAGGACAGCTCCTGTGCTGTAAATGAATCTTGAAAAGCCAAGGGACAGCACTGTGCATCATTCAGCCCTATTCATACCATCTGTCCACAAATTAAAAACTAAGTAAGGATATTAATTTGTTACATTTCAAAAGCCATATTGACAAGCCCACATGGACATTTTAAAATGGTAGTGAATAACGGAAGTATTTCACTAATATTCCATTGAGTCATGGGTTACCATTCTTACCAAATTTCATTCCAACAATCAATATGTCTATCAAAGCAGAGGCATTACACCATGGATGGTCTTTAAGCAACAACCACTGTGAAAACAATGGAACTTAAATGAGAAATCAGGCTGTTGGCCCCATATTTGAATCTTATTTTCCTGGAGGGTGAGACCGTAGGGTCAGAAATTAGAAGTTTCTCAAAGATGTTCCAAAAAAAAAAATTATAAACCTACTCTTTCCCCCCCAAAAAGGGTCTTATAGGACTGAAGATGTCTGAAAATTGCTGAAGGGTTCCATTGCTATCTAATCTTGTTTACTTAAGTCTCTATAGCATGATTCACAAATAGGTTTTTTTGGGGTATTTTACACAGTAAAAGAAATGGACAGGTTGTCTTTCAGTGAGTGAATGAATCAGGTACAGGCAGATAACATTTTCTGTATTCATAGCATATGGTATTCTTGTTCAGTCCTATCCACTTCAAGTGAAATATTCAGGAAATAATAATAATAATAATAATGTGTTTGGTGTATCACTAGCCAGTTTTCTGTACAATTAATACAATTTGTTATGTCATATTATAGATGATAGATGGTAGATAGATAGATAGATAGATAGATAGATAGATAGAGCATAGTGGTTAGAGTGCTGCCCTTTGACATGGGAGAAGAGGGTTTGAATTCCAGCTGGTACCTACCTTACCAGTAGGGGTCCTTGGGCAAAGAACCTCTAATGCTTCACCTACCTACCTCAGATATGAGAGTGACACAAACTAAGAGTCAAGATGGCTTGGATTAACAAGGATTAGGGATAGAAGACTGAGGAAGATACATACCATCCATAGGAGTGAGAGGATGCTGGGGAAGGTGACGACTGGGGTAGGCAATGGCAAACCACCCCGCTATAGTCTGCCAGGAGAACATTGTGAAAGCGGCGTCTCCCCAAAGGGTCAGACATGACTCTGTGCTTGCACAGGGGACCTTTCACCTTTTTTCATATTTTTCATATTTAAATTAGTTTCTGGCTGAATGTTTAGATTAAGGGGCAAAATTCAACAAAAAAAATGGTGATTTTTAGCCTAGTTGATTTCAATAGCAGGGTTAAGCATAGACCTAAATAACTCTTACTGAAATTTATAGGATCTAAAATTGCTTATCTTTGACTTTTTATGTCAATGGTTAAAACACTGACATAATGAAAAATAATAGTAGCAATATAATTGTAATAGTACTATGTTTTTATATTGTTTTGAAGTGTTCAAAGCAGTTAATACTCATTATATAGTCAGAATCTTTATAATAACTCTCAAAATAAAAGCACCTCACACTGTTTCTTTCGAGTCTGGGATTCTGATCTTGTAGGTGTGGCCACTGAAAATAAATATTTTTACTGGAATTGAGTAAAAATCCATTCAATATTACTTACATTGTAACATACATGAATGTAAGCTTCCCTGTGTATGAGTGATCAGTGTAGCATTCCTATAGTTAACAAATTTTGAAATGGTAGGTAAAGCCTTACTATCAAATCAATATTGTTAAATAGATAGAATGTTCCCTTTGGTCATCATATGAAAACTGAAATATTACATGAGCTTGAGATAAGGTGATACAGTGCACCAATATATGATGGTGTGGATTGGACAATATTTCTATTTGGTAACTATTCTTCTGTCCAGCTAGGTGGTAGCAACTAATTGACCTTGGCCAATCTCAGAAAATAAATAGGGTCAGATCTGGTTGTTATTTGGAGGAGAAACTACCAGGGAATACCAAGCCTATAGGTTATATTGGAAATTGAAAACAAAAGCATTTAGGAAGAAAACAATGGCAACTGCTTCTATAATGCTACCAAGAAAACTACAGATCTATGAAGGACATATCTATGAAGACACCAGAATTCAAGCTAGAGACATCTAGCTAAGGTAGATGTCAAAATAAAGACATCTGTGCTAAGGTAGATATGTTTTTCTGGTGTAAATAATTTTTTAAAAGATCAAGAGAAAGAGAGAGTGTGCTTTGTGACACACCAGAACTCACACTTTTTAAATGATATAACCATAGTAGAAAGATTATTTCTAAGTAAAGCTGTTAATAATGTTCCTGAAATAAAAAGCTATCATGGATTTTTCTCCGAAATTTGTAGAGAATCATGTTGTTTTCATCTTGCTGCTATAACTATAATAGGACAAAACTTGATTGATAAAATCAAGTTCAGATAGTTCTAACAAGTAATTCTGGCTTGCCTAAATGGGATAATTGAATATGACACATTATTTAAAAAAGAAAACTTTACTTTCATACAGAATTCTCTTTAGTACATTCTATCTTTATGCCAGATGACAGTCAATTAGCAAACAGACAGCATATGAGTTGAAATGCAGGCAGGAAGAGTTTCCCAGCTTTTCCCCCCCACAGATTATAGACATGTTGCAGAGTGAAATATGGCAAAAAAGCAACTGGATGAGGAGTTATTAGAGAAAATGTAAGTGTAGGTGTAAAGTTGAATGCAGTTGGCAGCTTCTAGGTGTGAAAGCCTACGGGTGAGCTGCTGGTTTGCTAGCATGTGGATGTCCTTAGGAAGGGCTAAGCCAACAGTCTGGTGCTGAAATGAAGGACAAGAGACATGCTCCCACTCCTCTGAAAAAAACCCTAGGTTTTCAAATATGGCTTTATTTACTGGCATTGCAAAGCTACCTAATTATCAAATTACTCAAGATAAAAAATGAGTCCAATGACAGATTTCACACCAGTTTTGTTTTTTCTCACTTTTTTCAAAGTGCTATAAGACTTCAGTTCCAAGGAATGATATGTAAGCTATTCTGAATTCCTTAGAAGATGTGTCAGTGTTCTCTCTTCCCTCCTATATGATCATTGATGGAACTGATTAGATTTTTTTTCTCCTCCAGATTTAATTACTTGGATAGTGTTAATAAAGCCTCTGATGAAATTTTATGAGTTTTTGAATCACAATGGTACCTTTTAAATCACTCTGGTCCTGCCTTTCATTGCACTTACATTACTTTTGAATGGATTTAGAGTTCTCCAGAAATCAGCTAACTTTATTCTCAAGGCAGTATTCTCCATGGATTACAAAGGAAGCTAACTTCTCTGTATGTAAGTACAAATTAATTTTTCAAAGGTGTATTTCTCCTCCCCACTTTTTTAAAAAATTCATGTTGATTTGGATAATCAAGATGAAACAGAAGTGGTTTAAGAATAAATTAAATTTTAATTCTCATGCGATCAGTGATCTCATTACCATGGGCAAATATTAGCCAGGTTTGCTTTGGGAAGTCTCTATATTATTGTGATTTTAAGAGGCAGCAGCTTCATGTCCCATGGAGCATTTGTGAGTGCCGGTTTTCATCCAACATAAGCACTTGAGGAGACATAAAGAAAGCTATTCACCTGTTTTTGAAAGGACTTGGTCAAAACACATATTTCTCTTTCTTATAAGATGAAAGGTCCTTAACTGTGGCAGCTAGATAGGGCTACTAATAAGCAGGTGCTAATCTGCTCTCTGAACACTGTTCCTCAGATTGGGCATTGCCTCTATTAAAAGAAAGGGATACTGCATATGAATCCCAAGAGTTAAGAAGGCCACCAGAGAGCAAAAGACCACATTTGGAAAACTTGTTTACTTCTCTTGGTTCACACAGCAACAAAAGCAACCACAACCTCAGAAACTAGATGATCAGGAAGGCATGGAAAGCTCAGCTTTCAGAGGCAGCAGCTATTCAAGCACAAATGAAGCTGGTGTTTTACACTGCTTCTTAGTCACTTTTATTCACTTTCCACTTCAATTGTCTTTTAATTTTCTTTCCTTATGAAATCATTCCACTCCCTTAATCAAAAGAGACTACATTGGTCATCTTGTGATCGGCAATCAGATCCCTGCACTAATTACCCTGTGGAACATTGTATATGTTCTAGTGAATCTAGTATTTGTTAATGAGGCTAAAGCAGGCTGCTGCTTCTCTGCCAGTTTTGATCTAGTTTCCAGAGTCTTTTTTCCCCAGCAAAATCAATGAATCTTGTGTCACTGTAAAGACAAATGCATTTATTGTTGCATGTGCTTTTTTGAATCACAGAATGCATTCACCAAATGCTTGAAGTATGCACATGGACACACACACACACAGTATGTGTATGTATATATACACACACACACACATATAAACAGACTATGGCTGATCTCCAAAAGCTATGTAGGCTCAAGCCTGATTAGCAGTTGGATGGGACACTATTAAGAAATAGCAAGGACTGGAGACCAGACTGGGAAACTGAAATCTTGTGGAATGGAAGCAGAAGCCTAATCAATCCAAGAAAACCACAGTGCTGTACAATTTTGGTAGATGGAAATAGTTGATACTTTACTGAATACCCAAAGAGACAAAGAAATATGATAATAAATAAGAGCAAACTTGCATCTTTATCAGCTACTGGGAAATCCTGTTCAGAAGTAAGATGGATGTCTGGCAGGCACGTGCGGCACCTTTCTGGCCTTGGTTTACACTGCAGTTCAACCAAGGTTTTCCCAGTAGCTACTTTTATACTCTTTTGTTACAGAAAACATTTATATTCTGTTGTTCACCTCCTTGGTGTGATATAACTATTAACTTTAGCCCCCAAAGCAACAACACCTGAGTATATATATAAAAAAGATAAATGAAGGTACAGGGTAGTGCCAGCCAGAAATAAATATATATAGTGCAGTTAAAAAATAATGTTGAATGAGATGGATGAGAAAGTGAAGAAAACAGGGGGAGGGGGAAGAGGTAGGCAGGGACAGGTTCACGCAACATCATCTCTTTGTACAAGAATCTTCTATTAATTGATTCCTGAGGATCATATAATTTTCTTAGCAAGAGTATGAAAGTGGCTTCCTACTGTTGTTTTGATTTGATTTTTTTGACTTCTTGGTCTAGCCTGCAGCCATGAGATTTCCTGGTTATTTCGTATTCAAGTACTAACCACATCCTACTCTACTTAGCTTTTTTTCAAAATCAGTCAAGGTAGCCTAGGTGCTGCTACACACTGTGACTAGCATCTTATTCTGAGGTACGTCTTATTTATTCTTACATTGTTACCCTACCTTTCTGCTTGTATCAAGGAGTTAAACCATTAAAATACAGAATAAAAAAAGCTTAAAATTAATTATCTTTAAAAGAATTAACAATTACAAATAGTCCTTGTTTTGCAATTGCCTCGTACAGCAACCGTTCGCAGTTATGACGGTGATGAAAAAGTAACTTTGTGACCCATCCTTGCATTTACAATCCTCACAGGTCTGTAAAGCAAAGGAAAGCTGAAGTGTGATCATAAGCACATGGTTTCACTTAGCAATTGCTTTGCTTAATGACCTAGTTGTCGGTCCCAATTGTGGTCACGAGGACTACCTGTAAAAGCTTAAGGGCCAATAAAGGAATCTAAATCAAGGTGAATTCAGTCAACTTTGTTGCAAAGAATGACAAAAATTGCCTCCAACTCTTCTGGCTCTCCTCTATTAATGTATTAATGAAGAAGAAGCCTCATAGTAGGAAAAAACATTGCTAACTTGTTCTGGGGAGATGAGATAGAGGCAGGGAAGTAAATTCATTATCCACTGCCATAGACTATAATTTCAAATGGGCCTGAAAAGGGGTGTGCTGCATGTTTGATCTGAGACATTATGAGAATTCTTCCACTTGTACTCCAGCATGTTTTTTCATTGTTCCCTGCCATAGATTATTACCTCTTTCTCCTGAAAACATACTGAGTCTTTTCTTTTTGCTTATGTTCATACTTGTTTAAATATTCATATGGTGTTTTTACATTTTTAACAGGCATCAATACAGTGGAGTATATATAGAAATAAAATACATAAAACCTTATTTAATTAGATTATCTAGGAACCTGATAGTAAACAGTCATTATGTCTTTGCTGCAGATAAAAAGCTGAAACCAGGTGAAGTAAAATCATCTGTGTTATTGTAATCTTGCTGTCTTTTTCTTTTTTTCAATTTTTCCATTAGAGTATATTTGCTGCCATGTGGAGATATCCAAATTCTTTCCTACTTTTCAGGATGTGGCTACTATCTGTCTGTAGTCAATGAAAAAACTATCAATTCACACACACACACACACACAAACACACTTAGTAAGGCTAAGCTAGACTGAACATGTGGGCTTATGATGTTAATACAATCTTAAAAAAAAGGTTGTCTAATAAGGAAGTAATTCTGGCTTGGAATTGATTATATCTTATGATCAAGGTGGTATGTAATACTATCTTTTAAAGTAGGGTATCCTGCCTTGCTTTTCCTTGCAAATGATTCTACTGGATTTTGAACCACTGATCATTTGAAAGTATTTGCTACAACTTATGCTTCAATCTTAAATAATGTTCCAGGTAATGTCCTTGGTGGCATAAGATAATTCTAAAATGCATTTCCTGGATCAACCAGTTCTATGATGTAAAGGCTAAGGAGGTGATTGGCATACCAATCTGGACAAAAAGTTGAAATCTTACCCTAAACTCCTATAAAGATGCCATTCACTGTAACTACCTTCTATACCTTTCCTGATTACACATTAGGATCTTGTTTTACCCACTTTTTTAAATTGGCCATCCATCAGATTATTGACTAATGCTAAGGCTTCACAACTCATGTTGCACAGGTAGAAAGTAGGCATCACACAAAAAAGTATGAATACATACCTAGTTCTTCTGAGCTTCAGCAGAGGAAATATCGAAGATTGTGCTTTTCTTTTACTTAATTAGACTCAGACTAAAATGTTGTTAATAAATATAACCAACTTACTTTAGTCATATTCCAACCAATGCCTACTAAAATAATGAATAGAATTAAATAAAATATTAAAGTATTAATTTATACCAATGTATAATAGTGATGAAACAACAGCAAAAAAGGCAATCAACAATTCAATTACCATTGATCAGAAGAATAAAGAATATAGGAAAATCAAATTACTCCATATCCTTTCCTGAGAGAACTGGAACATTGTGGGACATCTCAGGGTCCACATACTTGGAAACAATTGCCAGTCAAGACAGTTATGAGAGTATTTTACCCAACTCAACAGCAAATGGTGCACAAATTGTGGATCACCAGATGTTGATTAGCTACATTTTCTAGCATTCCTCACCATCAGTCATTTTGGCTAGAACTGCTGGAACTTGCTGTTTAGTTCAACACTGGGGAATCCAATGACTTATCACTCCTAAAGTAGACAATGTAATTTTGTTCTTTAACTTCTGGGCACGAAGGAAATTTAGATAGGATGGATTTGACTAATTTCCATTGCCTGCTGTAGGTATGGATTTTAATTATAAATGAAGATATGTAATCAACTTCATTTTATGGATGTAAGCAAGTCTGACAGCCCTAAAACAGCACTCAGGTATGTTTTACAATATGCATTCCAGGTGCTTTGGGAACAGGTTTTTTGCTTGTCACTTGTAGTCACTACAGATAGGCTCATTTAGGGCCTTTCAGATGGGCAGGGACTGTACATGATTTGCACGGTTCAGAAAAAAAGAATTTCCTTTTCTATTTCCATAACTGCCTGCCAAATCCCAACTTTACAAAGTTCTATTTGTGAGAGCGGATGCTTCTTACAGTTACCACATCTGTGCTCCAAAGTTTCTGTCTCTTTGCTGCAACAGAGTTGCCATCTCTATTTTGCAGCCCAGATTTGATAGCCCTTGAAGGATAGTAGTGTGAGGCTATTTGTTTAAAGAGCATTTATAGGTCCAGTTTATAAGACTGAACTAAAAAAGGATGCAGCTAATTCCAAATTCAGGAGCTGCCAATGGATGAAACTATTAACCTCAGAGGAGCACACTTATTCATCAGTGGAAATTGCTCAAAATTCAGCAGTAGCACAGCAGGCTATAAGTTTTCCTTAAGTTGAGGTTAAATAATAAATATTCAATTATTAGCAGCTGCATCTTGGTTCTTCAGGATAAGGATATAAATCTTGGAATTAAAGTAAAATCCAACTTACTAGCAGGGCCAGTTTTGTCTGGCATGGTAGAAGCAGACACAGGTAAAATAAATAGGTTCCTGGTTCCTTTGGATGCTTCTTCCCATGTGAGCTGGGAGATAAGATAAGGGGAAAGTGGGCTGTGGGTTGGGTGATATCAAATCTGGTGGGCTTTGCCCACCTCCAACCTAGTTAAAAGGTGGTCAGAGCTGGCTAGCCTTCTTTTGCTGATCCATCAAGTTTCTCTACATACTTTCCTTCTATGATTTACATTCATGCATGCAATTTGGTGAAGTACCTTCATGACAATTTTGTGGTAAGCCTTGGCTTTGGGTCATTGGGCCAGATCCACAGTGCAAAAAAACTGAAATTTGGTAAGGTGGCCTTGGCAAGGGACCAGGACCAGGGTAAACTCATGGCCAAGCATAGGTTGGGCTGAAGATTAGATCCCTTCCACTTCATAATGACAGGTAAACATATAATCCTTTTATGTAGAAGTGAACTCACACCCTGCCATCCCCAGTTGACCCCAGATGCTGGTTGGGATTAGGTTTTGCAGCTAGCAGGTTTTTTGTAATATGTGGAATCTCAGTCCATATTGAAGGATATTGCTGTAACCAATAAAATTGTGGCTAATATATTCCTACTCTTCTGAATTACCCTGTCTGTACCTAAAAACATGTACATATCAGAAACAGAAGACATAATAAGCAAAATGTTCATTGGTTGCAAAAGAAGAGTAATAATCACTAGCTCTATATATAAGGAAAAGAGCATTAGACCCAGTTATATAGTCTGCTTTATTCCTCATTACATTTTTATATATAGTAGGCCAAATATGTTTATAGCTCTATAGCAAATTCTTTTAGTTTTAATGAAATCTTACTGCAATGTTCCATATGCTGTATACAGATTTTTAATGTTGGCTGAAGCACTGCATTTAATTGGCAGGAAACCAAATCTGCAAAACTGCCTATAAATGGGCAATGCAAGATAGAAGAAGGATTAAATTGTTGGCAGCTCAGTCAAGGGGTTAATAGAATTCTACAAGGGAAGTTATTTTCCTTCTGGAAAAGTAGATGCCTATGGCAGATTGTTGACCCTGCTATGAAGCACTATCTTTCTTTCTGTTGCTAAAGGAAATATAGTTCCAAAATATCTTTTTTAAAAATCCATATACTCTATTTTGTTCAAGCAGAGAAAAAAAAACAAGTCTTATTTCCAAATCTAGTCATGTACAAAGTATGTTTGTGTGTATATGTATATATATTCCTCTATTTATAATACAATCTATCTATCTATCTATCTATTTATCATCTATCATCATCTCTAAATTCAAATATTTTTCTATACTGGACAGTTTAAAAGGTCATCAAATGCCACTATAGTGTCCAGCTGTTCAGTTTTTTCTATGGCTACAGTTTTTTTAAAGCAATTAAACATGAACATATCTTCCTTTGCTTATTGTTTTGGTACAGGTTTGCAATATATTTATATAAACAAATACATAAAATACCTGGATGCGACCAAACTAACTTACCCTGCTGTAATTTGCAGAAAATGAGGCCAGTCAAGGAAATCAGCTATTATATTTTGTGAATTGCCATTAAAAACTAAGCTAAACTATGGTAGGCTAAAGTAAGTTAAGATAAACTAAGATGTGCTAAGCTAAACTAAACTAATCTCTCAATTTTTGGCTCAGGATAGCAGAAGAAAGAAAGTGGCTAAAAAGTGAAGCTCCCGTATAAACTGTAGAGTAAATCCTAAGAATATGTGAGCATTTTTTATGTTACCATTGCTGGAGCCTTAATTGTGTTAGCATTTGCACCTAGACAATATGAATTGCCATCAGAGAATTTAGAGTTGATAATTTAGAACAAGAACAAGAATATTCTTCCTCTCTCAAGAGATAACATGGGTAGGTCAGTGTGCTGCAATCTGTGTTCTTTTTCAGGTAGTTATTCTCTGAGAGGTGAACTCTACCTGCTCCAGATCATCTCTTCTCTTGGCTTTATGGCATTCCTGGCCCTTTAGGTGGGCAAATTCCAACCAAGAATATGGACAGCCGCTTTTCTGATCCAATAATTTTGTCCATCAGTAATTACCACCACTCATTTAGTTTAAATGTTTCTAGCTCCCTGGACAAAACAAGTAATCCCTTTAGCGTTTTAAGTTTCTGGTTTGTAATTAAGCTGGAAAAATCTAATAGCCAGGTCTGGCCAGTGCCATGGTCCTCAAGGAATTCATCCTCAGTTAGAAGTTCAGTCATGAATGGAAATATGAATTTTAATGATACACCAAATGACAACAGTAATCCAAAACTGGGTTTATTGTTTCCCTACCAAACTGAATATAACCTAGCCCAATGGCATACAAATAGACTTTCTATTGCTAGTCCTCTTAAAGCCCTTTTCTTCCTGGGAACTGATGGATAAAAGTCTCTCCCTAAACCAAAGCTGATCCTGCATTTGTATCTCTTTTGCAATTTCATCAGCAATCCCAATGCCAAGTCTCTTTGTTTCCCTTTGTTTTCCCCCCTTTCTTCCACCATGCCGAAGTAATTTAATTCCCTAGTTGTGATCATCACATATTTTTGCATTACAGACAAGGTAGTCAGGATATATATGCACAGTAATGGTAAAGAGATAAAGCACACATCCATTGAGCCTATGAGACTCTGGCCTCGGACTGTCCAGTAGTTCCAATCCTCTTTAGGCATTATATTATTAGGCATTATATACCTTCTGTGTCCTCAGGAAGAATGGAAACAAGTACAGAAACGTGCTTTTTTGTCTCACCCTCCAGATGTTGAGAGTATATAATGAAATAATATGCACAGTATATTAAGGCAATTTGTTACCCATTGTAACTAGCCATACCAAAAATCTTAGGTTTGCATGTAGCCATTTCAATGCTTAATTATAGAATAAGAGGACTGTTTTATATGGCTGAAACAAGGTGGGAAAATCAGAGAACACTACAAAACAGCAGATGTGGACAATAAGAACTAGGTCAACTAGGACCAGATAACTAGCATAGATGAACAGAGAATGTCAACATGATCAAGAAATTGGTAACATGTAATGTCCATGAATGAATGAAAGAATGAATGAATGAATATACATACATACATACATACCAGATTTATTTATTTATCAAATTTCTCTGTTGCCTATCTTGTACACAATGACTCTGGGCGGCCTACAAATATAATAGCAGTCAGTAAAAAACAATACAATATAAAATCAATACAGTATAAATATGCTTAAATAGCAATAAAAATATAAAAATACCAGATATAAAATGTGAAATTCAAGATGGGAATCGGATTTTGTACTTGGCAAAATCACTGTACCAGCCACCCCCAGGAATGGCTGTCCCCCTCCCATCCCAAGCAAGGTGGCATAGCAACGTTTTCACCCCCTTCTGGAAGGCTGGGAGAATGGGGGCCTATCTTACCTCTGGGAGTAAGCTGTTCCACAGGGCGGGTGCCATGGCAGAGAAGGCCTGCCTCCTGCACCCTGCCAATCGACAATCCCTCATGGACACGGTCTGTAACATGCCCTCTCTGCCTGCCTGGGTGGGACAAGATGATGTAATGGGGATGAGACGGTCCCTCAGGTAACCTGGCCCCATGCCATGTAGGGCTTTAAAGGTGATAACCAACACCTTGAATTGGACCCGGAAGCAAACTGGCACCCAGTGCAGCTCACGCAGCAATGGTGTTATATGTGCCCTCCTTGGGGCTACCAAGACTGCCTGAATGGCCACATTCTGGACCAGCTGCAGCTTCTGGATACTCTTCAATGGTGGCCCCATGTAGAGCGCATTACAGTAGTCTATGCGGGAGATGACCAGGGCATGTGTGACCGTTTGAATGGATTCCTGATCCAGGAAGGGGCGATGCTGGTGCACAACACAAAGTTGTGCAAAGGCTCTCCTGGCCATGGCTGCCACCTGCTCTTTGAGCAGGAGCCGTGAGTCCAGGAGAACCCCCAGGTTACGCACCGGGTCTGTCTGGGGCAGTGCAACCCCATCCAGAACCAAAGATGGTATGTTCCCAGATACCCGGGAGACCCTAACCCACAGCCACAGCCCCTAACCCACAGCCAGATTGTTATCAAAGACAAGCCTTATCTAGGTGTTGCCTTCACAAGTTCAGTCAATACTTAAGGAAATATTAGCAGGTTTCCTTTCTCTAGCCACATTGGCAGTCTCTATATGAAGAGATTGTCGTGATGTGTACAGCCCTTTTCAGACAATTGTGCCGCTCACTTATGTGCAAATGCTGTGATCATGTGGGGACAATTAGATTCAAGGCAAGGAGATTTTACCAGGAAAACTACAGGAGTGAAGGCCTTCTCATTGCTTCTGAGCATGATTTAGATGCAAAGGTAATGCCTGAGCAGAGCTACTGATAACATGAAATGTCACCAAGAGAACTTCTCAGAATGATGTTTGAGATAGTGACAAACACATAGACAGCAGTATCATAACAAAATGTTCATCTAGGCAATAATGATAAGACAATAAAAAGTCTCACAATTAAAGGGCTTTCCCAATGGCCAAGGAACAGCAGTGAGAGATATTTTCTAATTTTGATGCTACTATGGAAGCAGCCAAAAGAATAAAGATGTGGAAATGACCGACCATCTCTCTTGACATCCCTTGTATGAAGAATTCTTATCTGTTCTTGAAAAAGCTAATTAGTCTCAGATCTAGCTAGTACTTGGTTGGTTGGGAAACCATCAGCAAATTCTAAGACTTGATTGAGCAATCAAATTTAACTAGTCACCCAAAGTCACCCAAAGGAAAGTATATTGAGGCAGTCATTCAGCATGAAATTCTTGCCTCTCCAGATTAAACCATATTATTAAAATCATCCATTTGGATTGAATGTTTAATAGGTTTAACAGGGAACACCTACAATGCTGAAAATACCATCAATTAATCATTCATGTATCATCTAATAATGTTGTATTGCACTAAATTTGATTGTGGTTTGACTTGCATATAACCTTGCTTCTTCTATGAGGAACCCTGTTTTATTTCTGTTTTCTTTTTACATCACATAAGAGGCCTCCCGTAGAAAACGATTACTTCGGAATTCACATTTCCAGTATAAGTACACACTGGGTTTTTTGCACCTCTCATTTGAATACAGTAGTGCGTCTTCCTAGACTGTGCTCTAAAACAGTTCGTGGGTATGTTATAAACACATCAATTGTTAAGCCCATACAGCAAAATGAATTCTTAACCCACAAGAGAACTGTTAAGGGACTTGGAATAAATATCACTGATTCTGTATTTACAGTACAGAATCATTTATGTACAACTCTTTTAAAATCTCTTGCAGTTTATAAAGCCAAGACTAAGGTGGCCTGTATGTACAATGAATCATAAGTGAACTACCTCTCATTGTATGGTGGGATCACTTGACTGCATTTTAGTCATTGTGTGGTAACTCTAAAAATACTCTCATAAATAACATTTAGTAAGACAGTTGTTATATTCAGGTTGCAAGCCCTAAAATAAAATAGTTTGTCATAAAATGGTTTCCTTGAAAAGGGACCTGGAGATATATAATTTCTTCACTTATATCAAGTTTTTTCTTTTGGCTTAAAGTTAAAAACTGTTTTGCACTGAGACTTTGGGTGACTAGTTAAATTTGATTGCTCAGTCTACAGTAGTCTTAGGATTTGCTGATGGTCTCCCAACTAACCAAGTACTAGCTAGATCTGAGACTAATTTGCTTTTTCAAGATCAGATAAGAACTCTTCATACAAGGGATGTCAAGAGAGATCATGAAATAGGTGATAGACTTGCATTGCCTATCAGTTGGGTGTTTAGTCACTACCTGAAGGAGTCTTATGTATTCAAAATCCTCTATGCTTCTCTAAATACAGAATTACTTGGAGTTGGATAGCACATCCATTTAATTTATTATTATTATTATTATTATTATTATTATTATTATTATTATTATTATTTAGTTTAGAAGCTCAGTGTGCTAAAAGAGGCAGTGTCATGCAACCAAAAGGGTGGTATTTTCGATAGATAGCACCTATAGGTATTGATGGCAATGAGTTAATATCTTTGCTTCCCAGGTACAGTAAAACATGCCTTGCAGCATGTAAGCTAATGCAGGGGGATTACACAAAGCTCCTGCCTTTCAGCTAGAGAAAGAAGTAAATGTTCGACATTTTGGAATACAAGTCTCAAAGGTAAGGGAGTATTGCTCAGGCAAGCCCAACAGAAGATCTCCCCAGCCTCTCCCTTTCTTATTACAAGCGTTTGTCTTCATACAAAGGCAGGAGGGAGATTGCAGGGAGATAATTGAAAGATCCAATGGAAATAAAAATGACAGAGCAGGCTAGAGTGGGGACCTGATTCTGCTAGGAGTCAATCTCAAAGCTTCAAGGGCCAGGAACATATGGTGATACATATTTGATGATGACGATGACGATTTCCACTGCATTGGTCAGTAAAGATGTAGGTTGTTAAGTGATAAGGGAGAAAATGACAGCTAAAGGCCCAAGAAAGATGTGAAACTACTGAACAGCTGGGCCAAAGTGTGGGCAGTTCCAGAAGACTTCTGGCATGGAAGGTATGAAGCCTCCCATCTTTCACTTTATGGGCTTCAGTCAGCAAACCTCTTGCCACCATACTACATGTTAGTGTTTATTCATATAAAGCTCTGATAGGGAGGAAAAGGATAGTATTGGATTCAGAGATTGTCAGATTTATTTTTAAATCAGAGTGACCCTTGCCATTGGTATATCCAATCTCAGCTGTTTTGTGGATGACAGTTCATGAAGGAGGGATTAGAGATATGTGTATAGTTATTACCATTTCAATCACACTTCAGTGTTAGCCAATGTTTTTTTAATGGGTTCTGAGTGTGAGATAATGTTCTCCTACTAATGACTAGTTGATTTTGATCCCCTTCAATTAATTTATAAAACCATCTTTCTAATCCTCCCATCTTTTCCCTTCCTTCCTTCCTTCCTTCCTTCCTTCCTTCCTTCCTTCCTTCCTTCCTTCCTCCCTTCCTCCCTTCCTCCCTTCCTTCCTCCCTTCCTCCCTTCCTCCCTTCCCTTCCCTTCCCTTCCCTTCCTTCTCTTCACAATATTTGTATTGAATATGCTGTATATAATACTTTAATGGGGTATTATTTAGAATGGATTATCCTTCTTATGATTACAAGGCAAGGGGGTGTTATCAAGGATTTGGCCACAAAGCAAGCTATCCGTTCACAACCCTAACAATTACTAATAAAATATACGTTCTTAAAAATATAACTCCTCCAATATATGCTTTTTTGAGTGGAAATGATGAGCGCTAGTGCAATTTGCCAGTGTTGTATATCTGTGCTTTAATGAAGTCTATTTTGGTGGATCCTATCATTTGGTTCGAAGGAGTCAGTAATGGATGTCTTTTACAACCCTAACAGCTCCTCCATATGAGGTGATGTCATAGGCCAATCATAATCCTAGCTAGGGGGAGCAAGGTCTATGCACATACATCTCTATTCATAAAACAGCCAATACATAGCTGCCTAACATATTACAGGCAGGGTAAGCAAGCACCAATCATATGATGGGCAATCATATGAGAAGCTTATACATACTCGCCTTCTGAGATTACAGAATGAAAAAAATATATATGAGGAAATCAAGGATATCATAATAAATAAACAATATATACAATGGAGAAAAAACATACTACAAGTTCCTTCCTTCATTCCCTCCCACCATCACTTCATTTCATTTCTTGCACAATTTGTATTTAATTACAGTAAATTGAATAGAGGAAAAAAATAATTCACAGCACAAGGCATATCTGAACCCAGCTGAGACACGTATTAAAAGACTGAATTACTTTGTCCCCTGGGAACTAAGTTAAATATCTTTTTATTACTAAATTAAACTGTCTAAAATATATTTATTTTAATTTATGTAATCATGCAAACAGTCTTGTTGTGCCTTACAAGATGCAGAAATACTTTTAAAAATGGAAACATCTATAAAAGGCTAATATGAATGCAAAATGTAAGACTAAATCAAAATGAAGAAAAACAACAAATCCAACAATTGGGACACTTTTAAAAAGGACGTTTCTAATCACTATTAGAAAACTTGTAAAAGTATTCTCCAGAGTGACTCCACTATGAAGACCTGAAAAAACGAATGCTCTCACCCATATCTCCATATACATTTTATTTGGAAATTAATCCCACTGTGTCCCATGGGAACTTTGTAATTAGCACATTGGGCATCGTAACTGAGCAAAGATAATACTTTATCCAGAATTGAAGTTCTTTCTATGGAATTATTGTGACATTTGAAACCCAGCCAGAACTTAAGTGAATAGAAGTATGAATATGGGGTCTTCATCAATTTTTTGGGAGATTAAAATTCTGTCAATGAAATCAGTTGGATTGAAAATGCTTTCACCAGGCTGAAGGAGGTAAAGGAATGAGCCCCAGACTTGGGCTAAATGAGAACAGGCATAGGAAGATGTCATTCACTGGTTCAGTATACTGATAACATTCAATTTTACATTACCACCCAGGCCATTCCAGAGATGCTGCTGAAGTCTTGACCTAGTATTTCAGTATTTGGGCCTGGATGGGACAAAACAGGCTGAAGCTGAATCCAAGCAAGTCAGGGCTCTTGGCTGTACATGGGCATTCTCTGTCAGACTCTTGGTAGAAGCATTATTCCTGAAGGAGAAGATCTATGACTTGCGGGTCCTTCTGAACTCATAGCTACTATTGGATGGGGAGGTGGAGGACATAGCACCTTTCCCCAGCCTTGGCTGATGCACCAAGAGTAATGAAACAGTGAAAGAACACCACAATCCACCCAGGAGAATTTTTCTGAAATTAATCTCACCTTTGAAAGAATTTCTAAAGGAAATCTCTTTCATGAAACTGAATAAGGTATTGTTGGAAAATACACATAAAATATCCTTGCCTAGCACTAATTTGAACAACTACTGATTCATTAACTCAAAATGGGCTATTTAGCTAACCCGTCCCCATTAATGTTATGATTGGTGTATACTTGCAGTACAACTGTATTATTCTCTTAAAGTGAATATTTTTTCTTGTTCATGGTAGAAAGCTTCACACAATCCCCCCCCCCCTTTTTTTTAAGTAGGCCAGGAAGAAAAGTTACCTCTTTTCAGTAGGTAGGTAAGTCCAGTAATCCAATTAATGAGGTATACATGTCAATATTTCTGGACATTAAATAAAGCCAATATATAATCTGTGATCTGATTTTTGTATAGTGAAATCCTTTACTGGAGAACATTTTTCTGTTACATATGAAGCATTATCTTCAGTGTCACAGGGATCTGCCATGGTGTGTGTTAGACTCACCCAATATCACAGATAGCATAAATCTTGCAAACAGATTGAAAGGGAAATTCTCTTTGTAGTCATGCCTTGAAAGGTCTAACACAAGCCATCTACAGATCTACAGAAAATAAAGGGAAAAATGAGCTCTAAAAGTAGTCAAAATATTTAGAGATACAAAAGCTCACAGAAAAAATTGTAAATGTCATCTCGAAATATATTTTAAGAATGTTGACTTTATCACTGTATCAAGAATAGTAGGTTTATTAAGCAAGAGACTGTAAAAAAGATTATTCTTCAATGTTGGAATGACAGTATAACCCCAGATTTATAGTCTTGGGTCACTGATATGTACTCAGTTTCTGTCCATGAACTCATTCTGTTTTGATGTAATGGAAGGATTGACAAATATTATTCAGTGTGGTCACCCCCCATGTAATGTATTTTGTTTTTGTGATCCCCCCCATTGGAATTTATTTTTGTGTTTTTGTCTTTTTTATCCTTCTTCTTTTTCTCCTTTTCCTTTTCTTGTTTCTTTCTTTCTTTTTTGGAATATTAAAGCAAGCAAAAAGTACTGTATAGGCCTTTGCTCAACTTCATGTTGTGCACCAGTTACATCCCTTCCTGGATCGAGATGCCCTTCAGACAGTCAGTCGTGCCCTGGTCATCTCCCATATAGACAATTGTAATGCGCTGTACATGGGGCTACCCTTGAAGAATATCTGGAAGCTACAGCTGGTCCAGAATGTGGCCGCGTGGGCAATTTAGGTGCCCCAAGATGGGCACATGCAACACTTCTGCTACATGGGCTGCATGGGGTCCCAGTTTGCTTCCAGGTCCAATTCAAGGTGTTGGTTATTACCTAAAGCCCTACATGGCGTGGGGCCAGGCTACCTGAGGGACCATCTGATACCCATCACATTGACCCATCCCACCTGGTCATGCAGAGAGGGCATGTTACAGACTCCCATCTGTAAGAGAATTCCATCTGGCAGGGTCCAGGAAGTGGCCTTCTTTGTAGTAGCTTATACTCTCTGGAACATTCTTCCCCCGGAGGTGAGACAAGCCCCCTCTCTCCTGGACTTCTGTAAAAAGCTGAAGACCTGGTTTTGCCAGCATGCCTGGAGTGGGAAGGGGAATAGTCATTCGTGGGGATGGCTAGCCCCCTAGAATGGCCCTTTTATACCTACGGACTGGTGTAGAATCTTCAGCCATCTGGATTTTATCACATTTTATATTTTTATTGTCTATCTATATTTATATTTATTGTATTTATAATTGAATTTTGAATTTTGTTTTTATTGTAACCACCCAGAGTTCCTCCTTTTGGGGGAGATGGGTGGCAATAAAAATTGATAAATAAATAAATAAAACAGCAATTAGCTGTGATACATTTTGATTATTATTTATGTGATACCATAGTAGTTGGGCAATGTCATGGTCACTGATTTAATACAGGGAAAGAAGTTGAAGTTTATCCAAAGAAGCCATATTTTTGTGATGAGTCTTATCCATCAGCCTTTTTATACAATAATCATGCTGGCAATGTTCTCTTCTTTCACGAGCAATGCAATGTAAATACATTAGACTGCCAGTTCTGGAATCAGGACTCAGTAGGATTCAGCAAATGCAAGACTCACAGACCATAAGAGGGACTGCCTCAACTGATATTGCATCTTATCCCTCTATCCTTCCCTCTCTCCCTTCCCTCCTTCTTTTTAGTGGGGCAACGTCTGGCTTTTTTATTTGCCAGAGAAGAAAATAGGAATCAGCTGCAGCCTCTATGACATTTGACATTTTTCAGTGTGCCTGCTATCCTAGTAAAAATATGAAGAAAGGAAAGAAGGAAAGACCATTAATCAGTGGAATTCATTACTGGAAGATGTGGCAAAGGACCCTATCTTCAGTGGCTTCAAAAGGGGATTGGATAAATTAGAGACATTTGTGAAAGCCTTTATCAAGGGTTACTAGACATTGTTACCTCTGGATTGGGAGCAACATATTTCCAAATACCAGTTACAGTGGAGCAATGGTAGGAGTAATGTATATCTTTACCTTCTGCTTGCAAGGACAACAGATGAATCTGATTGGCCACTATGAAAAACAAAATGCTGGAATAAATGATGTTTATCTGAACCAGCAGGGATATTCAAAGCCATTTATGAAGAATTACAAGGATCAGGAAAGTCTACTGCATTATTACGATGGTGCAGAGCCACTCAAATAAAGTGATATGGTTTTAAACAGTTCCAATTCTGATGCCAATTTTGAGAATAGCAAATTTGTTTTATTTTTATTGGTTTTGAAACCAACCTTTTACAATTTTCTACCTTTAAATCTCCTGCTCCACATCTTCAGTACTATCTCTATCAGATTAAAACATTCGTGCATAGAAGGAGATCTGCTAAGAGATTTCAGATCTATCCTTGAACAACGCTAGTGAAACAAACAAACAAATAAATAATAAGTGTAAAGTATAAGAGCAAAAATCAGAGTTCATCAAGGAAAACTACAGTAAGCATAACCCTGCTGTTTTCGATATGTTTACAAGACTAGTCAGCTAAATCAATAATATTCAGACTCTGTGGGCAACTCTAAAAAACAAAAAGGAGGCTTGTTAAAGGATTGTCACTGTTTCTGTTTGAAATACATCCAAAGTCCATGTCAGCCATTCAGTCATACCTTTTTAGAGACAGGCCTGCCAGCTTGGGCACACTGTGTCAGGGAGCATTAGTATACTCAGAAAAGTGATTTATTATGGCAGAACGACATCTAATTATGTACACAGTTTACCAATTTGGTTTTTTTTTTAAAGCACAGAAGAGTCCAGCTGAGTGAAAAGTTGAAAAACTATTTCTTTCTTGTTACTAGTGTTTGTTTACATGTTCCTTATACCATTATTGTTCCACCTGAAACCTCAAAAGCACAAATGAGCCTTGTACTACATTTTCATATGACTATATTTTGAATTGTAGTGTTCTAAATATCAAATAAATGTAAGTTAGGCCTTTCTTTTTGCATATAATTGTACAACAAGAAAAACACATTTCTCTCTCAAACCCCCGGTGCCAAGTGGGAGAAAATGGGAGAAGTGGACAAAGGGGGAGGAGGCAAGCATAAGATAAAAGAAGGCTCAGTTTTACTTATAACACAAAGAAACATTTTCTTTTAAAAAGTGAGGTGCCAATACATAAATGAACACATATAACAACTTGTTTATTTGGGGGACCAAGGTATAAGTAAATGAATGGTTTGTCATGTTTGACATTGTGCTGTATATTAATTGGAGATAAATCCTACAGTTTAGTGCAAATGGATAAAACAGAAAAAACAGCAATTTGCAGGAATTAAACAAAAGTATGTTCAGTGGAAGCACTGATCTCCCCATGCCTTTATTCACACAATAATTCACATTCACATTCCAATAGATCTAGAAGTTGTCTGTGCTAAAGGATTATTCATAGCCTTCAGTCTGGTCTGATGAAGTGAAAGGAAGTGAAGGAAGGTGTTGACTCTTTTTATTCTTCCAAGTGAAGGAAGGTGTTGGCTCTTTTTATAGTTCTATTTCAACACACTTCCATCTACTGTATTGGTGGCAATCTGGTTCTGTTTCAGCACTCCCAGAAAAGCCTATGTAGAGTTTTGATAACTCAGTACAAAGGGAGAGATTTTCTCCAGAGTTTGGGAAGGGAGAACTCCACTGGAACTTGTTTACTTGCATTTGGATGATGAGCTCAAAAATAAATATGAATGAATCTCAGCAGAGGCAATGCTTTTTCAGGATTTGATATGAACATAAGAGATGGCTTGGAGCAAATCACTAAAACTTGTGTTACTTTGTCCTGCTAATTTATGTACATAGGAAAATGAACTGCAGATTCCCTGAAAGTAACAGCATATTTAAAGTTCCAAATTCTTTAAATATCTGAGTTCTAAATAAGTGCATTTTTGCAGCTTCATCACTCATTTTAAAGGGAGTTTCTCAAGAGCAATTTTCCTAGCAACATTTGGGTTATATTTGAGATTTATCCACCTAATTAACATTTTTCTTACTTAATGAAACTGCACTTTTTGCTCCTTTCTCAATAATTAAGTTGACCAAGGATGCTATTACAAAGACAATATGTTCTAGAATATTTGCCTTATGAACTGCTCAGAAGATTGGAGCTTGCAATCCAATACACATTTACTTAAACTAAGTGAGAATATGTGTATAGAATTACAACGTTCTTTATGGGAGTCTGGCAGAGTGTAGTGTTGTGGCAAAACAGAAATGAAGGTTCTGTCCCAGGACCTCAGAAACAAGATCAGGGCCAAACCCGAGCTACCCTCCCTCCTTTACACAATCCCATCACACCCCAAGAAACTATTCCTGCCCTAAAACAAAGCCCTCTTAATCCTGTCAGGCCAAAAGATAGGAAGTACATTCACCAGGACAAAACTAACAAAAGACGGTCAGGAATCAGCTTCTGCGACTGCCCAGCAGCAGGCCTAGGAAGAAAATTGCAACCATCTAACTGGGTAGAAAATCACAGACTTTCCAGTTCTAGATTAAGGACACGTGCCTGATCTCCCACCACTCATTAGCATGGGAAACAAAGGACATTCCGAACACTGATCTCTCCTTTGAAAAGGTTGATCCTCTTTCCTCTCATGAAATAAAAATAATTTGACCTACCCTCTGTGGCCATAGAAACCCACTCGCAAATAAGAGCCTTAGAATTTCCAGCTCCTCAAATCACAACTCCTATAAAAGTCCTTCCCTTTCTTTTGTTCTTCTTCCTCTTTCTATTCTGAACTGGAAACCAATTGTCAATTCTTGCAATAAAGGGGGGTCTTTTTCCTCACTGTTGTACTCCAGCTTTTGAATCTACAGCAATAGAGCTGTAGCATGGTGTCTTAATCCCAGTCAAAGCTCCTTCCTGACTTTAAATAGCAAGATGGTTACTTTGTTTTTTTCTCCTTTTTCTTCCTTCCTTCTTTCCTGATCTGGATTAAATTTAGCTGAAGCTGTCAACAGGTCTATTGGCAGTTCAGCAGACTGCTCTCCCTCAAGGAAAAGGGACACTTTTGTCTTTTCTGTCTCCACAGTTTGGATCCATAATAAAGCAAGTGAGAGAAACCCCTGGCCAATATATAGAGAAGAAAAACTTTCTGTTTATGGGTTAATCAATACAGCAGTGAACAACTGAACCACTTAGTCTGAGAGTGATCCAAAGTCATGTTTCATCATAGCAAACTGGAAGTTATCTATAGTTAGTATGTAAAGTAATTCTGTCTCATTCTCCTCTCACCATTCTATTTCCTTCTCTGTTTCAACAGCATCTGAGTCTCTGTCTCATGAATCTGATAAAGTGAATCATAATCCACAAAATCTTATTTGTTAGTCTTTAAGGAGACTCAAAGATCTTTGTTACATTTTTTCATGTGTATGATAGAATGGAAGGGCAGGTAGCTGTTCTATTTACCTGTATCAAATTGATCACCCAATAACTTGTTTGAACTACACGGCAGTTTCTAAAACCATCCCCAGATGTTTGTTCCCAAACATCTTTGTCTAGCCTCAAGTGTTTCTGAAAACATGACCAGAATAAAAAAGGTAATATCAATAACTGTGAACGCAAACTCTTAAGTTGTCTTCACCCTGTAATCAGTAGTCAAATGAAAGGTTTGTTTTTTCAGTTACTGCAAGAAGAAATAAGGCAGACAACAGATTGATTGGAGATATAAAGAGTAAGGCATTGCTCTGAGCCAATGCTGCACATGGTTTTAGTCTTAATAACTTTCAAGTACATAGACTTCTTACAGCAGGACAAAAATCAGGTTTCATTTATTTTCGATGGATCTTCTCTCCAGAACTCTATTGCTTTCAAAACTATTGTTGCAGAAGCACCTGACATGATTTTATTGCTCCCATAGACTTATTAAATGATTTCAACTGCAAAACATTTTCATGCTTTATTGGTTTAATAAGTGGAGTCTGGAAAGAAAGAAGGAAGGAAGGAAGGAAGGAAGGAAGGAAGGAAGGAAGGAAAGAAGGAAGGAATTCCATTTTCAACTTTAAATACTCCAGAAAATACTCCATAAAAAATAATCAATATTCTGTACCCACCAGTGTAACACTGTCAGTATTACAATGGTTAGAAGATTAAGCTTCCTAAAATTACTTTGAGAAACACTGGGAACTGGAAGCTCAAAGCATCTTCTTTTCTCCTGCTCTTTTTCACTATTGCTTCAAAATGTATTTCACTCAGACCATATGGAAACAAATAGCTAGATGCTAATATTTTTGAATTACCTTCTTACCTTTCTTCAGTTAAACTATCCTGGCAGTACAGAGAAAAGTAATCACATCAAACAATCAATGAGATTTTGGACTAGCTGTGAAACATATTCAAGCATGAGAATGTTCCTTTAAGAATGGCATGTAGATATACTGTATTCTATTGCAGTACAAAGGTAATGTTCAGTTGCAGCCTGCTTGAAGGACTCAAGTTAACTTTCCTAGAAAATAATTTTTAAAAATGTGATAAGACAAGAAATTCTAAGAAGCAGTTTGCACACATGGTACAAAATCAGTAAAACTGGATTCAAATTCAAGATATGAAGGCACAGAAATTCAAACAGGATCAAAATTAAATTTGATAAAATCATCCAGCCATAGGCTATACTGTGCCTGGAAAGCATCAAAATGCCTGCAGTTGTCTTTCTGGCAAATAGTGGGCCCTTTGGTGAACATCATGCATGTCAGATGGCTTCAAGTGTTTCATAGCACTGTTCTTTAAATATATATTCCTCCTGTAGCTCCTCAGGGAAGAGATTTCAGAAATGAGGAAAAAACAACACAGCAGCTTACAAACTGCCAGAACAGTGTTAGACCGGTACAGAAAGACTCCCATTCCAATTTAAAATTAGAGAATTTCAAAAACTGATAGAAAGTGAGATTTTCTTTTTCCACTTGCTTTTCTGGGGTGACAAATTCATTGGCGTGGTGCATTGGCAAGGTTACCCTTTTCTTTTTTTAAGGAATAAAAATATTATGTTATCATTACTGTGTATATATTATTTTATAAAGAAATAGTCCGCATTATGCAGAATAATCTAACACAAGCATATTTCATACCAACTATAGCAATGAAGAGTGGTTTGTTCCATACAAAACATGACAAGGCAAACAATAGCAGAAAGCAAACAGATGGATAGGGCTGTTGTTATTTGTGGAGAATTATTTTCTTATCTTAGGTAGAATGAAAGCCAAATGATAGGAAATAAAACAGGATCTTAACGAGTTGAAGAACTGTACTGATGGATTTAGGGATTAACAGGGGTTCTGGTGCAGATAAAACAAACAGACTGAATGTTAAGGATGGGTAAGTGTAAATGGATGTGCACAGGGTAAGAGGAAATTACACACAAGAAAGACTAAAAAAGGAATAATAATCTGATTTCCTTTCTCCGACCTCCCTCTGTCCAAGGGAACTTGCCTAAGCAAATTCTTACAAAATAATAAGGCACAAAGAGCTGAGTAGCACAACCCAATTGTTCTGATAGACAGTTTTTCAAAGGCATAAAATTTACTCATGTTAATATCAGACAGCCTGTCACGGCATTCAACCTCCCCTTTCAACTGTGTCTAAATATGAAAGTGTCTAACTTTCCAAAGCCAGAAAATTCACCAAATCTGTGAATCACCCTAAGATCATTTCATAGGCAATTCAAAACTTCAAATTATCTCTGAGTTTCAGTTTGAAGATTAAATAAATTATCTAATCTAATCTCGTTTGAATTAAATTACCCCTTTGAAGTTTTGCTGCTGGAGAATTCAGAAGATCACCCTTCATAGTATTGTCATTCTACACTGGAAAGTACTTCATTTGTGGCAATGTTATGTCTAAAGTGGCCCTATGAATCTTTACCACAGCCCTGGAAAATAATGCTTTTCAGATTGGTTCCATTGCAAAAATTAATGTATTTATTAATGACTTTATTAAAATATAGCACTGGTCTAAATTAGTTGAAGTGCATTGTAATCCATTTTTTAAATCAATTCAAAGCACTGTGCATTTTTTCCATTTGGCTACATATATATTAGAAGAATTATAAAGAAATATGTGCTCCATTTTATTCACTAAAATTCTACAGTTATTCTAAGTGGAATGGCACTGGGAATTGCATAGCATGTATAAGCATTGCAAATGTAGCTGTGAGGAGATAATACAATTTCATTATCATACAATTAATCATAGTAGTTCAATTAGATTCCTGACACTTTGCAAATGTATAAAATGGAGCCAACACTTTATGTTACATGAAGTAAACAACTGTGATGGGTTAAAATATACAGAGGAAGCTCTTAGGATCCAAAAGTTCAGTATTAATTTCTGTTAACTTCTTTCAGAAGCTATTCTCAAATTACAAACATCTTTTATTTTGGCAAATGAAGCTACAATTTCATATAAAACATTAGAAGTAAAACAAACAGTGTAACTGTAGCATAATATACAGTATTGGTGGTCCTGGTCGATATTGTATCTCATTTTTAGCATTAAAATAGGAATCAGAAGGCTGCAGATCCCCAACTGGTTATAAGAAGAGTTTTCCAGATAGAAAAACCTGATGATGAGAAGAGATGTAAATATGAGATTAGTAGAAAACATATTTCCAAAAAGTGTTCTTTGCGTCTATTCTAGCTAGCCAATAGCATGGAAGTCTGGATACATGAGGAGTCAGCAGAGAGTCATGGTGACTACAGGTGCATCAAGTAGAAACATTTCTGTCAAGTCAAAATATAATTGCTTTTCTTACAACTTTTTATGTTGCTGACAATACATACTCCATTGTCAAAAATGTATTTAAAGGCGAAAGAATTATATGGCCCAAGTGGGAGACAGATAAGATAGCTGGAAATTAAAGTAACCAATTGTTCCAAAGCGAACAAAAATCTAACCTTTTAAAATCTACAAATCTACCCTTGAAGAGCTCATCACATGGCCTTTTTGAAAGAAAATGTATTGAGTGGGAGAATTAGATGTTTTAAAAGATAAGAAACTATTTTTTCCTAGCATGTATTGTTGTGATGCAATTTAGCCTCACAAAGTTTTGTTTGAAATGTGACCTTGATACAGTTCAATAATGCTACAGTCATTTTTTGCTCATTGGAAATGGCCAAAAGTATTGCACTGAAGGTACTTCCTTTCAATAAGGCTGTATACGTGGAGCATCACATATGAGAGGGTGGAGTTACTCATCCAATATCATACAGAAAATGGCATTAGAATGCATGCTCTTGTGTAGTTTCACATAAGTTTTCAGGCTCAGATGGATTGCTATCTCTCTATTTCTCAAACCTTACATTTTCTTCATTTCTGTTTTTTGTAGAGTGATGATTAGCTGATCCCTCACTGGCACCAGATAATGTTGATGGGCACTGAGGACACTTTGACTTAATGATAAATGGTTAGAAGCCACGTGGTTGGTAGGAGGTCTACCCAGAGAAGGGTCACAGTGGTAACATGCCCCAAGCTCTTACCAAACAGGAAGCCTTCTGCTCTTCTGCCTACCTCAGCTTCTAACTCTTTGACTCCTGGGGAAAATTCAGAATGGGTAGATAAATCTGTATCTCGGAAAGTCCTACTAAGGTAGGAAGAGACTGGGGGTTAGCAGAAGTTGCAGGGCTACCGGATGGGGCACATTTTGAGGACTCAGGAATGAGGCAAGAGGGAAAGGAAAGGAGTATAGTGAAAGAGAGTCCTCTGCTACTTCTGCCATCTGGTGGCACTCTTGTGTACTATGGCCCCAAGACTTGATTGAATCAAGTCAGTGATACAAGGATAGTGAAGGTGACATTTCCTGTAACCTGTTTCCTTCCTCCTCCAGGCAGGAGGAAACAGTCAGCAGCGCTTTATAATTCCTATTTTAATGCTAATGCACTTTACAATTGGGCTATGTTCCATTCTGTTTGTGGGGGGGAAAATGAAACACATACCTATTTGTCAGTCTGTAAGACAGAAAGTCTAACATACCCTAGGAACAAGGAGGAGGGAGCCTGACCATTACAGGAGAAATCAGGGCCATTGCAAAGTAGATTCCAGAGTCCAGAGGAGGACAAAATGTGATAAAGAGACTCAGAGTAACTGCCTTAATTAAGTTAGGTGTAAGTAGAGCTGGATAATTGCTTTGGCAGGTTTTCAAGGTTCTGTTTTCAAGGTTTGGCAGGTTTTCAAGATTCAGTACCTTATTAGCAATAACATTCTTTCCAGAAATGCAAGAGTTTCTTGTTTCCTGGGTTTGCCTGCCTTGTAGGCCTTGACAATTTGGAACAAACAAACAGAGACAAAGAAGCAATGAGCACTGGATGAAAAAAGGAAGGAGACTGTGGATCATATGATGGTGGTGGTGGGGAGAACTGAGAAGAGAAGGTGGAGCAAATGATGATGGAATAGGTAGCAGCAACACAAAACTTTGGGACAGTATCACAGGGGAAGCTCACAGTGAGAAAATAGTATAAAATTGTGAATAATGGTCTCTGTTGAGAGAGTCAGCTGGAGGCACATTGATAACATGCAAAGGGATATCCAGGAGATCTCAACTGAAGCTTGCAAGTTCTCCTCATGGGTCCTCAAACATTCATTCTCCATATGTGTTTGCTGTAAGATTCTGCCAAAGGGTACGGATATGAAAGGAATTGGCTCATTTGGACTCCAAGGCATGTAACCTGTTCTGTTTTCCATGCTGTCTCTTTTTTGATGTGACCAAAAATCAATCCCTTTTAATTCCAGATTCAGACATGGATCATATTCACTTTTAATTCCACATACAATGGAAAGATCTTACAAATGTTCTTTCTAAAAAGGAGCCACTGATAATGCTCTTGAAAAGAATGTACTATCTGAGAAGGATAAGTAGTGAAAAGTGTTGCAAACCATGATTGATGTTATTCTTTAAAATTGATCAGTAAATACAACTAAGATATAAAATGTCACCTTGAATCTGGAGCACTGAAATGGCTCAGAAGAGACAGTGAATGCAAGCACACTACTTATCTTGGCATAACCAGAATGAGTTTTTGGAAATGTGTGCTAAGAAAGTGCTACTTATACTTCTTGAAGAGATAATAACTGTTTCGTACTGTGGATTGTTCTGGATTAGACACATTATATTTCTCATACGGAACAGCTGATATTTGTCTTGATGTGCATATGAGAAATATGGGAAATTGGTTGTGCAGAAATGCACCCTGAAAATAGTAGACTGCATTAAAAAGAAAGGAGAAGACATTAGAAAACAGATTAAGAGAGTTCCAGCAGAGAATATGATAGAACTGCAAAATTGTAGTAGTAGCCAAGGATATGCTAATGCTTTAAATAGGTCTGAAGAATGTGAAAACTAGGATACATACCGAAAACCCTCAGGCATTTTCATCCTGCACAGCACATTCTTTTAAACTATATGTTACTCATGCTATTGGGATAAGTCCTAGAGGCACAACATCATTAGAGAATGCACAGAAAGTATAGAAGTTGACTTTTCACATAGACCTACCAGATAAGGACTTATGCAAGATTTTCAAGATAATTATTTCAACAACTAGATGGAGCTCTAGAAGTTAAGCTATTTCCAATTCCAAAGTCTATTTCCATTGTCATCTTGGCAGTCCTCTGAAAGACAAATGGTTGTGACTTAGTAATGGAGGACATACAAGGAAAAATATATATAAATCCCTTGATCATGGGTACAACTGAGCAGGCTTTCATCTGAGCTCACTTGCAAAGAACTATAGTACATAAATATGTACATTGTATAGAACAGTGGGGAGGCCCCCACACCTCAAATCTGTCCCGGCCCACTTATGTTCTTTAGGACTTGGTGAGGCTGAAGCAAGAAATGGGTGGGACCAGAGCCCAAAGTGGATGAGGATAGTAATTCTTTCTCTGATACCCTTCTTTTCTTTTGTGACACCTTTTTCTCTCTCTCTGTCCCAAGCAGCAGATGAAGTCAGGAATAGGAAGTCTAGTCTTACTAGAATTATGAATTTATCTCTTGCAGAGGATATTTCATTTAGCTGTAGGACTTCATTGTGGCCACTTAACATTTTGTGCCTAAGTATGAATTCAGGTTAAATAAAAATGTCCCTAAAATCAGTCCATTTAGAGACTGAAAGATCATTGCTGCACAGTGACTGGCTATGTGGTGGCTTATACGTATAAGCAGTATTTTGGATTTGAGATACAAAAGAGAATCAGAGTGAAAGTATTCAGTGTTATAATATACTGTATATTTATATTTATAATATGTTTATAGATGATACACATCTCATGAATATCTTAAAGGAGAACCTATTCTGCCTGATGGTCATCAAACAAATACTTAATATGAGTTTGATATTAGAAAATTGTTTGAGCTTTGCATCTCCATGATGAGTGGTAGATCCCTTCTTTCATGTCAGTCAGAGTAAGGATTTGAGATTGAAAGAAAAGGAAACAGTGTGCAGCACAGCAGAATTTTATGCTTTTCTCAGCAGCAGAGAAAAATAGCAAAATTTATAATGCTACTGATCTGTCAAGACACTGACCGTCCCCGCTCCAAAAAAATGATTCCAGTTAAAAGTCAGCACTCTGGCTGATAATTGATCCATAACTATTGTAATTTTTGCCCCTTCCAGAGATCAGAGACCAAAACCCACATGGATGGAAGCTTCAACCAATACTGAAATGTTGTAGGAGGAATTGCTCAGTGACAGTATAAGAGTAGGTTTAATTGACACGCCTCTCCAGAGTCAATATGGCAATAAGTGTTCACTTAATTAAACAGGAATGATGTTTTATATTTTGGGTGCATCTTACAGATAGCATGGGATAGCAGGAGAATACATTTCTTAAATGTTCTTAGATACATTTTCAGTTTGCTCTGTTTTGGTTAACTCTGTTTTAATTATATAAAACTTTTGATTATTTTTCTCACTTGCCTCTTGCCGGCTACCACTGGTTTATATGTTAAAAACAACAACACAAATTATGCCTGCTATTTCTTGTCAAAAAGTCAAGGTGATGTTGGAACCTCTGAGAAACTCATTATATTTCACATCTCTGGCAGGTTCTTCCAATATAAACCATTAATACAAGTCAGTTTTGGAACTAGTCACCCTGAAATATTCTGAAAGAAGACATAATATCCCTGTAATCTTTATTTAGTGCTGGTTAGAGCTGTTATTTGTCCTAGTTCTTTGTTCAGAGTCAAGCTGTCAACAATAAATAAATTACTCTCCCTCTTGTAAATTGCCACATTCTATGGTGGATTTTGGAACAAGAAAGCAAAGTGATGAATTGGTAGCCTCAAGACATTTATTCATAAATTTTCCATCCGTTTTATTCAATGCACTCTCTGTTGACTCCATTAAAGGTATGTTTATTTCTTATGCAAGGCTCTTGTGTGGAAACAAGGTGTAATGAAAAATAGTCCAACTGTCCAGTTTAAATGAGATTTTGAAACTCTTTTGTAAATTTAATGGGAGGGAAAAACAAATAAATAGCCCAGACAGTATCCAGATTAATTGGAAGAGCCAAGATTTAAATAGATATAGGACTTTGATTCTTTGGAATACTTCAGTTCATCAGAATTGTTCAATTGAGCTAGATTGGATTTGTTTAGTTTCTAAATTTATTTAGTTACTTTCAGCAGAGAAGGATAGCTCTCCAATATATTTGGCTTAAATGTGACTTTTCTTTTCCTTGAAAGTAGTTCTAAAAAGACTCGACCATGGATGATTCTCAGAACAAGAGACAGTTCTCAAAACAAGCGATGGTTCCCATGTAAACCGGATAAGGCAGTGTCATTCAAATGGAAAGGTTCTAGGAAGCATGAGAAGAATTCCAAGCTGGAACTGGTCGAGCCTTATCAGAAGTAACAAAAGTGAGCAGGAACTGTGGTATTATAGAGCCAAGACACAGAATGAAGTACCATCATTTTTTAATAAGAACTTTTATTGAAGTTTAAAAATACAAAGATAAAAAACTAATACTAACTAAGAAAATATTGAGAAGAAGGGAAAAAAGGGCAGAGAAGAAAAAGGGGGGAGGAAAAAAGTATACAGAAAAAAAGAAAAAAGATATATCAAGAAATGACTTCTCCCTTCATCAAGACAAGTACAAACAATATCAATAACTCACCAATTTCTCTAACGTTCCCACCAAAAATCTCTTCATCCCATATCTTATCTTTTATCTTTAACAAAGCTTCATCATTCAATCTAAATCAGCAAAAGTCCATTTCCAGAAATAACAAAATATAAATATATTTTAACCTTAAACAAGTAACTTAATTTTATATTCCTTTCCTTTCCTTTGCTCAGTAACTTATCATTTTCTCTAAAAAATGCAAACAAAAAAACAAAAAAACAAAAGCAAAACCCCCCCTCTTCTTTCCATATCTTACCTCATATCTATAAACAAATTTTTAAAGCCTCATTATTCAAACCTTCAAGAAAAAAATTCATTAAGAGCTACCAGAAACAACATATTGAAAATCTTGATCATTAATCTCTACAAATAATATACCACAAATTAATTTCTTATCATTTTCTCTTCGTTTCCTGTCAAAGACTCTTTCACAAGTTTAACACTTTCCTTCAATTTTAACACTTTCTCCAAAAAAACAACAAAAATATTTTCTTCCTATATCTTATCTATAAACAGATCTTTAAAACCTCATCATTCAGTCCTGGTCAAGAAAAACCCATTAAAAGCTACTAGAAAAAAAAATCATATATACTTTAACCTTGATCGAATAAGCCAACTTTATAATCCTTCTTTTTGCTTTTAAAAGTCTTGATATTTATTCCTTTTAAGTAGTGTCCCAAAAGCTGATTTCTTTTCATTCTCTCTATATCTTTTCTCAGGAACTTCGTCATAAGTATAATACATCTCTTTTGTAAGTCCAAAATAAGAAAGTTGTCCAAGTCAGTCTTTTGAGTTGAAATACACCCATCCAAGTCACTCTTCTGATTTATTATTTTTGTGTCCCTTTTAGCTATTAAAAGATCAGCCAGTTTCATTTGTAAGTCCTGTGTAACATCTTTGTCAATATCATTGTAGACTGTCCTTTTTAAATCCATATCCAAAACAGCTTGGTTCTCAATTGTATCCTCTTTTATCTCCTCTTTTAAACCCATTTTTATAGTAGCAGAAAGGTCTGAGTATATTGTTGCCAAATATCCCTGAATTCTTCCAGAGTTAAAATACTTTTCTCCATGCTGTATTAGTGGGTCTTGTCCTTTATTATAATCTTATAATGAATGTGGTCATGTGCCATCTCGCTTTATGATGGCATTGCTTAGCAACAGAAATTCTGGTCCCAATTGTGGTTGTAAGTTGAGGACTACCTATATTGTCGTATTAGCTGTCATGCTTCTCTTTCAACACTGACTTAAAAAAAGGCTTGTTGTGAGCCTGCTTAACTAGTTCTTCGGGAGATTTTGTCATATGCTCTAGCATACTTAAGGACAGATCTGTATCACAGCCACAATTTAAATTAAGAGAAGAAACAGTTTAAGCGAATAGTGTTTCATTCTTATTTGTAGTTCACTGGTTCTACTGACAACATTATATCTAGGAACGTATCAGATTTGATATAAGAAGAACATGAGCAGCATATAAAAACTCTATCCAAGTAAGGGGAAAAAAAAAGACCGTAGTCAAATAAACCCTTGATTTACCAGACCTCAGTTTACTGTAGCAGACTCTGAATTCAATAAACAGAACTCATTCACCATTTAATAAACATATGAATAATGCCATTTTACACATGTTGAAAATTCCATTCATGATTTTATGCATGCATAATTACATTTTACTTAGGTACATCCCTTCCTTCATCAGCACATTGAATTGGAGATTTAATGTTTAACAGAAATAATAATATTGGCTGCTGAAAGTAAACACACTTGACTATGGATCTTCTGGCTTCTACAATGTGAGGGGTAGAATGCAAATATCTCTTTGTGCATTATCTCTATGGGATTGTCCTTTTTTTTTTTTTAACATTTCACTGCTCTGGAAACTTTCCACTTAGCTTTTATTGTCACTTCATGCTTCTCTTATAACAAAAAATCCCTCTAGAACAGATATGCACAATCTGAGACCCTCTGTCATGGGTGTCTTCCAAAAGTTATTTCCCAGTTGTAATGTTTAGTGTGTCAGAAAGGGAAAATTAATAAAATGCATACCAGAATTGATCCTATTAATTATATACACATTTAACTACAGTGTAAATGATATTAAATCAAATTTAGGGTGTTTTTTTTCTCTGGGTCAATCCACATCTTTTTAGAAATTGCCTCTTGGCATGCTACTCAAAGGCCAAGTGCTGACCTCATTCTGGAAAAATTGTGCACTCTGGGTTTATAGTATTTTTTTCAGAAGTACCACCTTGTAGTACATTCTTAGTACTAGGTGGTTCTTCTACTGAACATGTGGTTAAACAGGGCTGGGATGAGAACTCAATTTACCCCTACTCTGCTTGAATGGCAGAAAGCAGAACTTAGGTTCTTCACCTTTTTCAAATTCAGTTTAATTCTAAACCAACCCTGCTCTCTGCCACTTTGAACTCTGTCCTGTCTCCCAATAGGAAAGGAAAGCTTTATCTGAGGGAAAAGGGGGGAAAAAAGATAAGAGAATAGTCTCTTTTTATACACTGGAGCAGCTGAGAACAATGGACAATAATTCTGACCATGGACGCCTCTTATGGCAGGCAGGTATCTCTTCCATTGGGTAATAATGGGAAATCATTTCAAAGTTCTGTAACTCAACACAGAATTCTTCAGAGACCCTCCTGTTCATCAGTGGGGCGGTGTACTTTTCCTACCTCCAATCAGGATCAAGCAGCTACTTTAGTCAGTAGACTAGGATGAGCAATAAATTGGATCAAGGTCCATTTCTTCCTACCCAGGATAGCTGTTTCATTGATGTTCAGCCAGCCACTGCATATGCACCAATGGCTAGCTCATTACATCATTCTCAGGATCCTCTCAGAATGATGCCTACAGGATGGGCAGTCATCTGGATGGAAGGTAAAGAGTGTCATTACCACCACCACCACCACTGGAGAAAGATTTTGGAGGGAGCACATATGGAAACCAGACTGGAGGACTGTGGGTCCAACCACCGATGGTAGATTATCATGAGCTGACATTGGATATGAAATTATCATCTCCTACTTCCTTATAGTTGTAGGTATATAAAAAGGTTCAAACCTATAATGTTATTTTCATATAACATGCATGCTATTAAAACACCTATGGTTCAATTGTAAAAGAAAAGATTTTCTGCTATGCAAAATATCTAAGAATGATTTGGGCAGCAGTGCTAAGACATAACACATCTGTAAACTTTCAGCAGAACATTGAAAATAAACTGTCAGTTGAGTGTATAGGATAATAAGACAAATAAAACAAGAAGTTGCAGAAAATAAAAAGGAAACATAAAAACATTGAGAGCTTTTATCCGGGAGGAAAGTCTAAGCTTGCCTGAGTTAACAACTGAGTTGAGCATATAAAGTTTATTAACTTAAAATGTTTTAGCTTTTAAAAGGGAGCGAGGGAGGTGGGGAAGGATAGAAGTTTTATTAGAAGAATTTGCTTCATTGTTCCCTAAGGCAGGCTCAAATAATTGTTCAACAAAAACAAGTGATGAGTTTTAGATACTGCATGTAATAAGCACAAGCTCTGAAGTATGTAATTCCTCTTTTTCTGCTGTGAAAATTGTTCATGTATATGTTCAATATTTAGGAATGTTTGAGAAATCCATCACTGTTTCTTTTTAAGGAAAATGGTATAATCTGGCAGAATGACATGATCCACCAAAAAATCTAAATCTAAAGGTATATAATCTATTTGTGTCAGTTTAATATATATATATATATATATATATATATATCTCAAAAGTTGTGAACTAAACTGTATATTTGGACAAGGCATCCAAAGTGTATATACTGAAGAAAATTACATCGTTTAATACTCCACTGCTGAGACAAGAAATATATTACATACAAAATTGCATATATTGTGGTAAATTCTGTACAAAAAATGCATATAATTCAGAAGTAGGTATAAAATGTGTATGTTCAGGGAGAAAGGTAGAGTCCCTTGAGCTGAGCTTTACCTTGGCAATGTGTAATTTTCTTTGGCAATAATGTGAGGTATCTTGCTATTTTTTGGACTTCCCAATCTAGCCTAGAATTTACTAATGGTCTCCCAACTACTAATTAGGGTGACTATTCAGATCTACCAAGGTCAGCTAGGTGCTGATACCTGCTGTGACTTACATTAGGGAAAGATGCGTAGGAAAACAATTCAGCTTAAGACCTGGAAGTTGATGATAAATTATTGGCTAAAAATATAATTCTTCCCAGTTGATTTGACCCCTCTAGTTCTAATAGATAACTTCTCTTCACCCTGGAAGCAGATGGTAGAATATAACCTGGCTTCATATGGGCTCTCTCCATTATTCTTAATATCATTAGGTTATGACAAAGCTAAGCATCTAATCATTCAAAGAATAAGGGACATTAGGTTAATCTACATTTTGCCCCTAGTAGATAAATTCCCTGGGAATCCAGATAATTTTTACGTGAACCATCTTCTTCAGGATCTAAAACCATACATTACATGTGCAGTAGCCAAATTTTGTGTTGCTGCAATGAAAAGAAGACAAAATCAGCTAAAGAAGTAATTCCCTTGTTTCAAATATTACTTTTAAATTGAAGTATCTTAATTAATAAATTGTTAGGGGATATACTGTACAGTGTATTTTTATTTTTTATTTTATACTTACTAATGTTTTAGGCTCACACTACCTAGGTAACAAATGTATTAATATAGTGATAGCAGAGTGAATGTTATATTATTATGTGATATATTTTATTAGTTGGTAGTATATTATTTTATTTCTTTGTTTTACTTTGTTTTTCGCCTTTTAAATTTTGCTGGTCATTGACCAAATGAATAAATTATTGGACTGAATTCAGATGTGATGCAAAGAAAACATGGGTAAGAGAACAGTTTTAATCAGGTTCTACCCTCCATCTATCTAAATAACTTTTAAGCTTTGCAAAGTATAAGACCCATACAGCATAGACAAGTTTCAGTGGTCAGTAGGACTACCTATTTTAGCTTCAAAATCCCAGACTAGATAGCAGCAAAGAATTAGAGTGGTTAGATGTAGTAGCCTTAGTAGTAAATCAAAATCAAAATCAAAATTAAAAATGCAACATTTTTCTCTACAAGTGGAATCGAAGAGCTGAGGTATTTCCAAAATTATGTAACAAACTGGTTTAGGAATGAACCCATGCTAGTGGCTGACATTTCAGGGCATACCTTAAGAATCAGTAATGTATTATGATTACTTATTATGATATATTATATTATATTATTATTATTGTTGTTGTTATTGTTATTGTTATATTATGATATAGTCCTTAAGTCAAGGACTGTGGTAAGACTTATGCAGGGCATAAAACTTGCATACAGGGAAAGGCCACTAGGCCTGCAATTCCAAAACAAAGCACCAGGCGCTCCAAGCAGCCCCTGGAGCAAATTCACACTGAGCTGTGTGGGCCAATTCAAGCATCTGTTGGGAGTAACAGTTGGGGAGAAGCAGCAATGACAGTTACTTACCTACAAATAATAGATTACCAACAAAAAGGAACCGAGATATCAAGATCTGCCACCTGCCCAGCTTTGGTCATTGAGGCTTTTTAATAAGTACAGGGAAACAACCAACTGGCTTAGCATCATTAATTGCACCCATGTCATATGCAGCATTCTCTGCTAACAATAAAGGCATGACACAGGTCAGGTTTTGGCACAATTTATCCTATAAACAACAAGTGCAACCAAAGTCCATTTTTACCCCAAGCATGCTCATGCTATTCCATACAAGATGGGTCTCTAAAATAAGGCTACCTTATTGGCCAAGATACTATTATTCATACCCCACCAACTAAACGTACACGCAGTGTACTGAAAGACACTCAGAATAATCACAACAATAGTAGATGGTGGGCAATTTGAGCACATCTAATTTAGTAGATTCCTCTTGGTTTTCTTGTGTAAGGAAAAAAAAGATGCTGAAGTATTTTTCATTATGAGGAAAGGGCAGTATAATACTAAATCGTTTTCTATTTTATAGTCCCTCCACTCATGAAATAAAGTCCTACAGACAATTTGGGGTGAATGAATAAGTTATTTCTGACACACACACAAAAGAAAACAAAGAAATGGTCCCATCCACTTTGGTGTCCATGGTCCTTGGTATGCCATGCAGAGCTAGGTGTAATCCTAAAGTTGACCGTAATTGTATTGCACAGAATAAGCACAAAGCAATCAAATTAGGTTAGTTTTGCTAGTGTTGTCTCTGAATCATATCTAAATGTTGCTCACCTTTTTGTCGTGGTTAGAAAGAGGGGGAGTCCAAACATGATTGATTGACAAGGTCAGCATCCGAGGCTGATATGTCTTATTTCCAAACCCAGATAGTTTCAGCTCTATGAAAGGGTAAGTATATATTGCTGCTCAAGAGTACCACAATTCTCCCTGCTCCATAGAGGAAATTAAAGTGAGAACAAAGGAGAAAGTAAGTGAATATGCAGAAAAAGCACAACTAGGAAAAAGAAGGATGCCAAGAACATCAACAGCTGATTCACTAAATGTGGCCATAAGCTTATACAACAAGGATGGACAACTTTTGTTAGAGCTGCATTAGGAAAGTGAGCAGGGCCTTGACTAATGACTAATATTCAGTTACTATCTGCTCCTTTCCATTGGCACTGATGAAGCATTTTATATAATAGATAGCATGTTTAATCACAAGGAAGGGTGAATCAATATTTTCTGTTAAAAAAAAAACCTCCTTAATTAAATCACGTTTCTTGGTTTTCCCCTTTACTCAGTATCTTTTTAGTTTCACTGTTTCTCTCTCTTTTTTCCTTCCATCTCCTGTAATTTGCTTCCAATCAGTTTTTGTTTTTTCTAGTTGCAGCTCTGTTTTCTGGGGGCTCAGTACTGGACTCATTCTTTGGGATATGGGATATGCTACTCTGATATCAGTCTCAGGAGGAGGAAGAAGGAAATTGTAACTGATTTTAGCATAGGCAGTCAAGAGTAGTGAATAGTTGGTGTACACGTGTGGGTAATTCAAGTAGGCAAATGTTGCACTTAAGGCATTCAAGTGTTGAAAGCTTACCAAAGTTCCAAGGACTTGAAGCAAGCAGCAGTGCTTGGCTTCCAAAACTCAGTGGCAAGCTGCTAAGATGAAAGCAAAATGCTATAGAAAGAAAAAGATGGAGTCCTCGAAACTGAAATATTATTTATCCTTGAAATGTTTTGCGTAGCTCTTCAGTAAATCTTGGCAGGAAGCTCCAGGGACAGCTTGAGTGTGGATGATTTTGTGGTAACTTGGGAAAAGGTTTTGAGTTTAGCACACAAATTTAGGGAACAACATATATGGCCCAAGGGTATGGGTTATCCAGTCTTGTTATATACATAGCAACCTACTTTTACTAGGTAAAAAGTAATCTGTTTTCTTCTTGGGAATATCAGTCTACTTTTGTGCAGACAATTGTTTAGGAATGCACAGTGAACAGTGGGATCCTCTGGGGCTGGGGTCAAAAGAGGTAAGGTGGTGTTTGTGTGAGTGTGATGAAAGGCCATCCCTTTTGTAAAAGTGTGCAGTGTTAATGCCTATACAAAAGGGTCAAGGCTTCAACTGCCCTGCCACAACCACCATCTTGCCTTTTGTGACTCCCCCTGAGGATGATGTTGTCTGTGACTATTCCTCCTCAAGCTAATCTCTACTTTACCTGCAATAATGTTGCACTTTCAAGGTAAATGTTGAAATTAGTGGATACCATCTACCCCGGGGTAAAATCTTTTGATTTTTGGAATATATTTTATGTGCAAAACTAGAATGCCCAAAGGTTATGATTTTATACTGACTTTCTATTTGTAAAAAAAGAGTGATTATATTTCATCATTTTTTTTAAGTGGTGAATTTCACATTTCACAGTTTGTCATCTTATGCTTCCCTGCCACATGAAAGCTATTAAACCATTATTGCTTGATATAATTTATGTTAAATTTATCAGCTTTGTTTTTGTAAACATATGTTTGCTTAAAAATAACTATTTGTCTCAGGCTGCAATCCCTTTTAAGGTTATAAACTATTAAAAGCAGAGAAGGGTAAATTTTCAAAGTGGTATGTAGGAGGTATTAAAACAAATCCTGTTAAACATGAACAGATTTGGGGTATCTGGATTTCTTTTAATGCTTTGAGATAACTCTTCCTATGAAAATATCTGCATGTAGCCTTCTTTGTGTTTATCTCTCTCCCTGTAGGGTGTCACACCTATATAAACACATATTTTTCTGAATTTCTTCTTCTGTGTATGTGTGTGTGTTTGTGTGTGTTTGAAGTTTAAAATGGATTTAATCATTAAGGAACAAACAACTGAAACTGAGCACGTATAAAACTATATAATTCCTTTGACAGCTTAAATTCAGTTTGCAATCAGTATTCATGTTATCTTCTATAAAATCTCAGTAATTAGGACAAGCTTTTATAGTACAGAGCAGGAATATATGGAAATAGCTGAGATGTTTTGAGCCAAAGGATTTAATTATTTGTTGATTAACATTGTTTGATTATGTGCCATCAAGTTGGTGTCAGCTCTTAGTGACTGCATGGATAAATTTTCTCCATGACTATCTGT
Source organism: Candoia aspera (assembly GCF_035149785.1). Lineage (NCBI taxonomy): Eukaryota > Metazoa > Chordata > Lepidosauria > Squamata > Candoiidae > Candoia > Candoia aspera. The sequence goes on from NC_086159.1 coordinate 48,824,248, forward strand.
CCCTAATCTGCTCCTTAACTCTTCCAAGGGTGCACCCATCGCCTCTCTGAGTATCCACCTTACTTCATCCTCTTTTCTTCCACCTTTCTCAACATTAGAACCATTTTTAGAGACTACTTATTTGTGCTTCCTTTGAAATATTGAAAGACATTAGAAGTTTAGATATGTGTATAGCAGTATTACCAAGGTTGAGAGAGTCCTGGGCAAAATGCCATCTTATGGTCTCTCCTGCAAGGAGAGTGTATTTTTTCAATCACCTGACTCTACTGATCCTACTAGTTCCACAATACGTGTGGGTCTCATGGTAGTATTGATCTTCAGTTTTACTGCTTGGCTATATTGTTCATTCTTCATGATCCCATTTACCTTGCAACTCTTAGGAGTATGAAACTTGTATGTGATGTTACTGACTTGACATTCTGTTTGGCTCTGCTGTGACAGATTCAGTGTATGTACTTTTTGCAAGCATTCTTTTCTTATGAAAATGCATGTTGTGCATATTTTGTCCAATATTTGCACTTTCTGCATTGTATGCATTTTTGATATGTTGTAAAATGTATTGCTAAATTCTAAAAAGTATGAATTTTAGAATTAACCTATGTTCTGGATTGTCCCAAAAATTAGCAGGTGGCAAGAAGAGGTATATTTGTTTTAAAATTCCATTGTTTTGATACTCCTATATCTGATAATCTCCATTCAGATGTTATCAGAACACAAGTATTGGCTCTGTTAGATAGACCAATGGAAGGTAGAAGTCACCAAGATGTGTCCATTGTGCATCTCTACTATAAAGTAGCTGAACACCAGATAATGTGTTACTAACTTTCTAGGAGACATTTCACGAAACACTGGATACTTTAAAACATGGATACATATTCTCACTGTTCTATAGCCCCTTGATATTTGAATTCTCTTAGTGAATTCAAGCTCATTACGTAATTCCCTGCATGAAGGGTCACCTTTCTACTTCAGGCAGTAGAATCTCTGCATGTTCCAGGACCAATTATCTTCTTCAGCCAGGACTGATATATATGGAATAATAGGGTATCAAATTTCTGCTGAGGCATCAATGAACTGATTTAAAATGGGGTCAAAGCCTACTACTGTACAAAACTTGTTGAAATTATGTTGATGGTAAAGTTGGATAATGAATTATAATTTAAATTAAATTAAAGGTACAGTCATTTGGACATTTTAAATATCCTACTGAAAAATGCCATTATCAAAATTTTGGATGTCAGATATAAAGGAAATGTATATATGATATTTAGAAATAAAAGTTCTAAAGGCTACAGCATGGGTTGGAAATGATGATGTCCCTGGCCTCCCAGCAACTCTTACCCGATCGGTGAGAATGCTGTTTGTGATTCTCAGGCTGCAAGTCGCTGTTCCAGAGGACAGATGGGATGCTTCTCAGTGTTTTCTTTGTCTGTGAAAATGCTCCAGGCTTTGGGAAAAAACCTGCCCACACCCCAGAAAAAAAAAAGTGCTGCTGTCAGTTCTGTCTGTAGAGCTTGCAGACACAGCTGTTCAGCGGCCATGTCCCCACTGGAAGCCCCCTCCAACATTAATTCCATACGAAATGTCATTGTTAAGCTTAAACAAGTTTAATGGGAGAGCTATAGTTTTCAAATACCACATTTGTGACAAAAATGCACTCACTTAGGTCAGCAAATACTTTTTTGTTGAAGAATCCTGTTCATTCTCAAGAATCCTGTTCATTCTCAAATGAAAGACCTCACTAGAGTCAGTCCCAAATCTACTGTGATGATAATAGAGGTTCATTCAGATAAATCTGAACTTCGTCCTGGATTTGGAGAGCATAACAGATAATGAGATCCTCTTCCAAAAAAATAGTTGTACCAAGTCCCATAATTTAATCAATATAAATGATCTATCAAGGAGGGAGTTACATCTATATTCTCAACTCAGGATTAGGTTGTTTAAGGCAGGATGGGATGTATAATTGCTGTTCCTTTCTAACCAATCTCTGTCAGATCCTTCTTCATATTTTATCCCAATCCTATTGAGTATATCAGTCCTCAATAAGACTCCATGCTGTGTCTGTACAGTACTCTGACCAGGAAGCAGAAGCAACCCAAGGTCTGTCAATTATTGATGAAAGAGAACTTCAGGGGCTTGGCCAGTGATAGTGGCTACTGAGAGCTGAACTGAGCTGGATAGCAATTTTCTTTTCTTTCAAAATTTGTTATATATTTGTTATATTTGTTATATAATTTGTTACCTCTACCCCAGAACTATGCATCCTACTCTTGAATGGTTTTTTTGCCCTCAATTAGGGTGCAACCTTTTATGTTTTTAAATAATTAAAAAAAATTTTTTTTGGTTGAAATAAAGCCCCAAAGCATAAAAAACATCACTCCCGTATTCACTGAACTATGAACTATGCTTTGCTGCATACAGAATGTTACTTAATCTGCAGAATCTGTTCGCTACCCACTGAGCTACAACTACATAAATGCAGTCAACTGGTTTAACAGCTTGCCTATAAATCAAAAGGGCAAGTGAAAGAATATTAACTATCCAGTGCTCTAATTAAACACCAATAGGATTCTGTAGAAAGCTTTACTTCAGTGTTGAAAAAGTTACTTCCATTTTTGAATCTTAAGGTCAGATTCCCCTTCATCCTCATCTTAAGTCTTCAACCATTTGCATTATTAAAGCACAGCACCTCACATTAATTGCCCAGGTTTAAGGATATCTACATCTGCAACAGACATTATAAAATGCTCAGCCATTTAATAATCTTGTCAACAGTTATCTAATCAGAGCTCTTACATTGGATCTCATATACATTTATCCATGGTGAAGCCTGAGTTAGGTTTGAATAAAATTAAAGGAACAAATAACTTTCATAGAATCACTGGTGGTCACTCATTAGATGGAGACATACAAGTCTTGTTCAAAAGCAGGGTAAAAGAAACCAGTTTCAAATTATTCCATGCAATTATAAGTTATAGATGCCAGTTTGCTGCCTTGTTTGATCATCTTATCTGTCTATACACTATAGATGCATAGTTCTGATTTCAGGGAAGGTGAAAGCACTTGTTTTCCTTTCAAGTAACATTTTCTCATTCTTCACCCAGATGCTTATTGGATGAAATCTTATCCTTCCTACGTATCAGAAAATGTATTTAGGTTCAGTTTCATCTAAGTACATACTTAATTTCACACCTATGTTTGAAGCCCCATGGAACTTTACTCTTATCTGAGCATTATGTGTAGTGGGTTTTTAACCCTTCAGCACTTAGTGCCAGCTATTTAAGAAAAGAGATTTATGAATTCCTAAATGTACGTAGCAACAGCTTTCAGTGGGGAGGTCTAGGGATGTTTCTAGTTGTACAGCTCCTAGAGTAAAATGATATGTTTCTTGTAACCAATATAGTTAACATTTCCATATGTTCATTTTTAATTGAGATGGTAAAAAATATGGAAGAAGCAATGGTTGAGCCTAGAAGAAGGTACACATAGAACTCATTGTTATCTGAACGCTCTTCTTCCAATTGGTCAAATTAGGTATCTGAAGCAAAGGGTTTTGTCACAGAAATCAAATTTGAAAGCATTCCAGCACTAACTGGTCATATTCTTTCTTTCCCCCTTAATTCTCCCAACTGTTCTGCCAATCTTCTTGTTTCTTCTTCTGGGTATAAACTTGCCATCACTTCTTCCTTTTCTAAGATCTTTGTCTAATTCAAATCCTCCATATATCAACTCATAGTGTGGTCATAACCATCTGGCACCATATTGTATCCACTATCATAAATATGCCACATTTGAATGAATATAAATACTACGTTGTTTGCTCTTTTATAGATTGAAATATTTATAAGCCACTTTGACACAGCAGGTAATTAAAAGAAATGATAAAAATGACAATATAGAATGTTAGTAAGGTGCAGTAATATAAATTTTTTGGTAAAATCCAATCCATTGGTAATAATTAAAATTATTAGCATTATTTTTTTTAAAAAAAACCTATAAAATAATCTGAACATCAGAAAACATCTCAGCTAAAAGAAATAGGGGAAAATGGGTTTTTAAGGTCTGTTAAAAGTCAGAATTAATTGAGTTTAATGTGTATCCTTTTCGATGGCAGACTTCTACTGACATGGGAGAAGGCTAAATGTGCTCTGAGCTGGTTAATCTTGGAGAGAACTGAGTTGAACCCCTGAATCTAATCTGATTCTTTTCCTCTATGTAGTTAATTACCCTCTTCTTCATAACTTCCCATTCCCATTTGGCTAACTCAACCTTCTAGATCATTCCCCATTTTACTTCTGAGATGACTTAGATAACATACAGGCAATTTCTAGCCTATGAGTTGAATGCAGCCCCTAGAGGCCTTTTGTCTTTTGTGCAGATGCAAGAGTCAGTCTTGATTCTCATACTTCCAAATTTTTGATGGGAAAGAGAACATTCTTGCAAATTAAATAACATCTTTTATATAGCAAATCATCATTTGATTCATATGAACTGCAGTTTTTGTGAAGTTTTTTTTCCCTTTTAATAGAAGACACATTTTCATCCAAACAGAGGGAAGTGACCTTGAACACTGCCTTTCCCAACATAACTACACTTCTGACAGCTTGGATTTAAATGGGAGAAGACAATCTATGCAAAGAGTTATCCTGCATGCATTTCAATTGCACACTTCCTGTTCTCCCCAGCTGTCAGGGAATGGAGGTGTGAAATGTACCATTATGCAGAAACCTTGCAGGAGTGTCCATAGGGTATGGTCAAAAGCAAAGATGGTGGTGACGTCGAAGCTTCATTATACTATCGTGGCTGTCATCTTGACTTTTTTGACCATACCCTATGGACAGACCTGCCTTCTTACATCTACATGCTAATACGGGAAGGAATACAGTATGTTTGTATCTGATTGAGGAAATCTTCTGTGCATAGTATATATTTATCTACATGTGTGTGTGTGTGTTTGTGTGTACACAACAGATTCTACAACAAACAGTAATGATACCAAAATGACTGCACACATGTAAGCCTACTTTATGTTTTAAAAACTGAATTGTAATAATGTGTATATCCTGATATGGTTGAAAAGTAGTAAAACTTTTATTGTATGGCATTATTGGATATTTTCTTGTTTAGGTTTATATTCATTTTCTTCTTTCCTTTCCTTGTAAAATTTAGAAGGAAAGGAACAGGTTTTCTTTTAATTGCTATTATTTGTAGTGTTTAACAATCTCCGTAGCCCAAAAGGGGAAAATACAGAATTCTTTTTAGATGGCATTTCCAGGTAAGGAATATGCTCTGAGAAGTGAAAACTTATTTATTGAATAAGATAAGAAGTTAGAATAGAATATATTTTACCATTAATTGCCTTCCCCGTGAATGGTAGATTCTGAATTATATGGTTACAAATACTGAACCATAGTTATTTCATGTTGTTAGTAAATAAACCAAAAAGGCAGTTTAAATGAAAAGCACAGTTGTACAAAGCATCTGAAAGAAGTGATCACAATGTGAGAGTTTGTTTATTTATTTATGCAAGCTTTACATTAGTGCTTCAAAAGTTGTCCTCAACTTGCTCTGCATGGATGTGTGTGCCTGAAGTTTTTCACTTCACCAGGAAGAAAATGAATTGACTAGGCGCACCTCTTCAGAGACAGCTGGGCACAGTTTTGAAGCCACTGCTGGTTCCTTTTAAAGTTAATCAAAGCTCTGATTTGATCTATCAGAGAGTTTCTGTAATTTGATTCATTTTGACACTTTAGTTTTCTTATATTCTTATCTTTAATACAAAGGGTATTCTATGCATGCAATCTGTCTGTCTGTCTGTCTGTCTATCTCTATCTCTCATCTATCTATCTATCTATCTATCTATCTATCTATCTATCTATCTATCTATCTAATCTATATTATCTTGATGCGACTTTTGCCTTTTATGATAATAGTTTAATATGCAATTTGCTTTGTCATTTAACAAAGAGCTTGTGTACCAAACTGAATGTTAAGTGAAAATATTATCTCTGAAGTAGCAGGATATAGTAATTCTATAAGCTCATTAAGGCTGCCTTATTGCTCTTTTTTTTAGAATTGTTTTGTAGCATTGTTGTAAACTGCTTTTTGCACTAATAAGATATAAAAATATTCTAGTGTGCAAATAAATAAAATTTTCTTGGATTCCACTTCAAGGTAAGAGACAAGGTTTAGAGATATTGCATATTAATTTTTTCACTTAATGATTTCGACCATTTTAGAACAAATTTGCTTAACTTATAAAGCTAGAAAGATCCTATAATTATATAGATATAGATGATTGATAGATGATAGATAGATGATAGATAGATAGATATTACAGGAAATATCTAATATCTATGATTTTAAGCAATGTGTTTATTATTATGCAATGCATTATATCATTATTTAATATATTATTATTTCTATACAAAAGCATCTTGGTTTATAGAACATAAAATAAATAATAACAGGAAATTAAAAACAATATAAAAATCATATATACTGTAGCAAAAAGGAGGAATGAAAGGAAAACAGAAACAGAAACAAAAGGCATTAGTCCAATATTCATACAGAGAAAGCCTGGATGAAGAAATAGGTCTTCAATACCCATGAACCTCAGAGAACCAACACTCCAGAATACAGGCAAAGAGAAAGTCCCTCTGTGAAATGACCATAGTATTACTTTTTGAAACTATCTCTGAAAATAGGAACAGAGCCAACAGAGTGTAGTGCCCCCAGTCCTAAACTCATGAAAACAGTTCATCAAAAGCTGCTGAGAAGGTCATATTTTCTCATTTTCTTTCCTGTAAAAAGTCAGAACCACCATGACTGAGTCTGTCTTAAAATTAGGATAGAGCATCTTCCAAAAACATCTGCAATTGCATAGAAACCACTTTCTGAAGCACCTTGCTCCTAAAAAAAGAGCATTTGTGATTGGGCAATGGTTGGCAAAATTCTATAAACCAGAGAGGATTCCCTCAAGAATGGATTTATGAAGACAGCATTGCAGCATCACTAAATGATCAGTAAAGCATTCCCTAGACCCACCCAGTAAACCCTTGACTTTAAGATGGGCAAGGATAAAGTGGCAAAATGGTAAGCAGGACTGTTACAAGCACCTTGCCTACATCTCCAGGTCTTACAACTGAATGTAATTCATGAGATCAGACCAGCATAGGACACATCCATATGAACTGTACCAAAGCAGCATTTTAGAGTGCCACGAAGAACAAGTCATTTCATCCCCAACAAGTCTTTGAGGGTTTCATAATTCAGTTTCTAGGGCAGGAGACAATGTTCTCTTGACAACTCTAAAAAAGTTCTGCTGACTGGCTACTTGCTGCAGCAATTGAAGCTACAAAGTAATCCTCCTTGCAGGACTAGATTTAGACATGGTGAGGCCATAAACTAGGGGAAGCTGCTGAGGCTTTATTTGGCAAGCGTAACAGAAAATAAAGCTGTGTAACAACTGAACATAGCAAGAATGCTACCAAGGTGCATAAGAAGCCCATGATGGGGTGGGGAAGAGCCTCCTTAAAGAGAATGTGAGAATGCATGGAGAAACAAATCATATCTTATTAATTAGGGTCATACAAACCATACAGGAGGGCTTAATTCATATATTGGTAAAACACTAACAAATTTTTTAAAAATGAATTTTTGAGAGGCCCCATCAGAGGAAGCCCTAAGCTGCAGTTTGCTTAGCTTGTGTCTAAATCCAGGTCTGCTTCTTTATGAACTTCAATGCAGTAAGCATGCCTGTACACATTAAGGAGTAGCTGATTGGTCTCAAGGTAAATCTTATACCACTTGTGCTTTGTTTCCTAACTGGCTTCATTTTCTGGTGCAATCCAGAAAATTATGGAGAAACCCACGCTCCATAACAAGGGAGGGGGCAACTAAGGACAACTGTATCATTGGCTCATTCTGCTTTCTGTTTGCAAGGGTCAAGGAAGGCATCAATAGACTTCTTGACTCTTGCTCCTGGAAAATCCCAAGAGATTTCAAGAATTGTTCAGATTCCATAAGTTTCTGTGAGTTGACCATCATAATAGCCAAGCAAGGGAAAAAATATCTTTGTGAGATCACAAAATACTCATCTGACTATTTCAGCATTGTAACTGAAATTTGCTCAATATCCAGACTATCTTCTTGACCTAAAGCAAAAACTAAATTAAGAATTTAATTAAGAATGTCCTATGTATTGGCTCAATTATTGTTTGAGACAAACCTATAGCTATCATAAAGGCCATTAATCCCAGCTTGTCTTTTCTAGGGCAGCCTCAGAATGAATGTCAAACTTCTGGAGGCTCTGGATCCTGGAGCTTTTCTATTATCGCACTGAAGACCACCTCACCTGATTTGGTCAGGGAGGATATTGAGCAGCTGGATAGATAGTACATCCAAAGTGTCTGCAATCTTTCTTACTGACCCAGTGACTGTTAAAGGCCTTGTAGTGATTTCTAGCATGGGAGAGATTTTTTCATGAGTAGGATTGTATTTCTATGATCACAATGAATATCCATTAGTCTGACCAAACAGTGTTGACTGATACCAAGAAAATAAAGTTTCTCCCCCATTGCATAGAAAACTGAAAGCAAAGAAACCAAAGCTACCTATTTTCAGCACTCCTCAACTGGACATGATGTGGAAATCTACAAATTGGTTCTTGACCTTATCATGAAAACTCCATCTCCTAGTCTGCCATGTCCCATGAAGTACATGTACTTCATAGAACATAGCATAACATATGGGTTTTTCCAAAATTCTTTGGGTCTTAGTTTCATTCACATAATCTCACTAATATTTTAGATTTATTATTATTTTTTGCATAAGTCATAATAAGTAGTCTAAATCTGTTGTTATTAACAGAAATGAACTTTTTCATGTTTTACTTGAACTGTATTGGAAATAAACTTGGAGTTCTGGAGAAGATTATGATAAAAGAAAATATGCATTTATCTAATTAATTTTATGTCACTACTCTGCAATCTTTTTGTAATCTAGACTTTCAAAATATTAAACCAGAGTGATATTTATTTAATATAAAACATTTTGAAATTATATATGCAACAAACAATTTAAATTCAATGTCATATTATTAAGATCATTTCTTGAGCTTTGGGTTTGAGGATGTACTAGAAAGGCAATATTTCAGTGCCCTTTTAAAATCAGAATAATGTATTCTAAATGTGTTCATGTTAACAAGACACATCAAGAATTTTCCTTATGCTCTTTTAGAGTAAAATAAAGTTCTGGCATTTTATGTTCATTGGAGTAAAAATATAAAACATTGAGAAGGAAATCCTATTAGTTCTTTTTAGCTTTCATTATTAGTGTTAACTAATATTAAGTGCAAACTCACTTGGGAAATAGTAAATATTAGGTTTTAGAAATGACAGGTTGAGCTTAAGCTTGCTGAGTCCTTATTACAGTTTAGACGGAGCCTGAAAATATTTCTTTTTACCCAAGGCTTGTACATTTTTTTTTATTCTGAGTGATATCTATCTATCCATCCATCCGTCCATCCATCCGTCCATCCAAACCTATTTGAGAGAGGGGGCATATACACTAGTAAAATATCTTTATTTCAGTTCACAGAAGAACCAGGATTAATGGAATAATACCATATTGGAATAGGAGAATCCAACACATATAAACTACCACTTCAGGGGAAAAAAAAGTTAGACTGCCATAAGTTTTTTCCATGGACCATTTTATGTATAGATGAGCATCTTGTAGCATGGCCCTTCAGGATTTTATGCACAAGTTGATTTGCACATAATTTTAAGGAGCCACTAGTCTGAGAACGTACACTTTGGAGCAGAAATGAAGAAGGGCCAAATGTTAATTGAAGCAGAAGCAAGGCATCTCCCTTGAATTGAACTTGACTCCTGGGGACTTAGAAAGATGGCCTTGCCTGAGGTGAGAGGAGCAATAGCTCTTCCTGGGGGTAGCTGGTTCCATACAGCCCTTCCCAATGACTGAGATCTTTTGCCACTTGGATTTTACAGTATATCTATTTTATTGTGCAACTTGGTGTTGTGCGCCAGTTACACCCTTTCCTGGATCAAGATGCTCTCCAAACAGTGAGTCATGCCTTGGTCATCTCCCATATAGATTATTGCAATGCGCTTTACATGGGGCCACCCTTGAAGAGTATCTGGAAGCTTCAGCTGGTCTAGAATGTGGCTGCGCAGGCAGTTATTGGTGCCCCAAGATTGGCACATGTGACACCACTGCTGCGTGACTTGCACTGGGTGTCAGTTTGCTTCCAGGTCCAATTCAAGGTGTTGGTTATGACCTTTAAAGCCCTACATGCCTGGGGCTAGGTTACTTGAGGGACTGTCTCATCTCCATAACATAGACCTGTTCTACCCAGTCATGCAGAGAAGGCATGCTATGGACCCAATGGTAAGGGAATTCCACTTGGCTGGGTTCAGAAGGGGGGCCTTTTCTGCCATGGCACCTGCCCTCTGGAACATTCTGCCCCCAGAGGTAAGGCAGGCCTCTTTGCTCCCGGCCTTCTGGAAGAATTTGAAGACCTGGTTCTGCTGCCTCGCCTGGGGTGGGAGGAGCAACACCTGTTCCAGGTGGTGGCTGTTGTCATAGAACCCTTCCCAATGAATGAGATCTTTTGCCACTTGGATTTTATATCTATTTTATTTTCTATTTATATTGTAATTTATGTCTTTTATGGTTTTAATTGTCGATTTTATTGTAAACCACCCAGAGTCTCCCTTTTTGGGGGAGATGGGCAGTGATAGAAATCTGAAAAATAAATAATAAATGAATAAATAAATAAAAGATGCCACAGAGCATTGTTTTATTGGCAGACATTCAGAAGTGACTGCTTTCTTCCAGTATGTTTTTTCAACTTCCCTAGCTAGTCTAGAGCACTGAATTTAGGCCATGAATTTGGGTTTTTTCTAATTCATGGTTAGCACTTTTAATAGTAGAGCTGTCATACAGAATTTTTGGCATTTCTACTTCAGTTTCTAAAGCTTTTTCTGAAGACTTTATAGCTGATAAATGATAATATATTATATCTGCATAAGTTTAAAATGTGTTTTATACTAGGCAAGGTCACATTGATTTGAAGAATGGCACTCACACTATGTCCTGTCACAGGAAATGTAACATAACTCATTTCAGAGTGAATTCAGTAAAGACAATCACTTTATCACTTACTCAGGGGTTACTTAGAAGAGTTATGGTTTTAAACAGAACAGTCAAAATGCTATAATAGGTTTTCCTTCCAGGGGCTCTTCAGAGGTGTTCAGATTCTGTCCCAATAACCACTAGCCAGCACCAGGCTGGGGAGAGCTGTCTTACAAAGCAGTAGCTATAACTTCTGGATAACAGTAGCAGTTAAATCAGTAAAATGAATGAACATTGTTTGGAATGTAGATATACCAAAGAGGGAGGAGGTAGAATAGGAAGAAGCTGTAATGACCAGCCACTCGAGCATTCACTCAATGACAGTTCACAAGTGTAACAGAAGCTGTGCATCACCTTTTTCATAAAAAAAGGAGACTACATGTACATATTCTACTTAAAGACTGCAGAGGCTGCAAATTAAATTTCTCCCTTATCTTATAATATTATCCATTTTTCTGAAAGCTCAATAGTCCACGTAAGCGATAACTGAGCTAAATGAACAATGTTGTCACCCAAGCACAGAAATGATTAGATTTGTCAGCATTGATGGATTCAGCAAATGATATAGCTTCTTTTTCCAGTGTTATTCTTGTTTGCTTCCATACACCAAATATGCTTAGGAATACATTATAAACTATGGGATAGATATCTCTCCTTTTGGCCATAGTAGTCTTCCATTTTTTTTCCCTATAGTGGAGCCATCCAGGACGCATTTGGCCCGGAATCTGATTGAAACAATATTTTCCTGCCTTTGACAAAAGCAGTGGTTCTACTTGATATTTTGGTATTCTTGATCTTCTTTAGCATCCTGCACCTCATGGGCACTTACATTAATTCCCACTTTGAGATTAATGTAGGAGAAAAAAAAAGTGTAGCGTAAAGCCTATGTCATTACTGACCTTTCCTCTGAACAAGGGAATGAAATGCTGCTTTAATGGCATACCTAATCATTCTCTCCAAATAACTGTATCTCTCTAATTGCTCCAAGGTTTCCTGAAAATTTAATTTAGACACAGTTTCTTCTTTTAAAATTTGATTTATTTATATTTCTGACCTGCTTCTCTGCCAGTCTAATACTGATAAAAGAAAACACAAATTATGAAAACTCTAGGCTGATTTGTTGCTAGTTTTAACCTTTTATGAAAAAAATATTCTTTTTTTTCCTTTCTTTTGAAAGGACTTGCACATCAAGGTTTGTTTGTATGAAACTGAGTTTGTCATGCTTACTTCCAAGTGTCTGAACCAAATAGGAGATGGGTGATTGTTTATCTTATTCTGATTTCTTGATGAACTCTATGGTAATAAAATGTATTGTTTCCAGATATTGAAATAATAGATTTTTAATATTAAAAACTATTTATTTGAAGAACTTTTTAATGATACTATTGTATAGATCAATGTAATGTGTCAAAATAAATATTCTTAGTGCATGTCATTATATCAAAAGGCATTGTAACATTGCAACATACTTTTAAAGACAGTGACACTGAAGCAAAAAGAACAAGTTGAAAATAGGACAGAAAAATATTAAATAAACTTCTTAATTATTTAGCTAGAAAAGTGAGGATAGAAGAAAAAATAAGTTAGCTTGTTTAGATTTTTTTTGCTGCTATTCAAGCAATCAGGAAGCAAGAATTAAATGTAAAGAAGAAATAAGTGGAAGGAAGTCCATGAAGAAAATTGTTAAACAGTTCATCATTCAGGAGTAATTTAAAAAGCATTCAGCCACGTTGATTATGTAAAATGAATGAAAATAAAAGGGTGCCTCTTCCTGTCTTAAAAAAGAAGTTTATTCTTAATAAAGCTGTTAAGTTTAAATGTTATTCAAACAACTGTTTTCTTTCCAATGACCTTGCTAGACTAGGACCAGTCTTTAGGATTGGAGAGAAATTCATTTGGTGCATAGTTTAAAGTGACCCTATGTAATTTGGTCTTTGCAAGTCTATTGACAAAGAAAGTTGATCTTTCCTGAATTTTGTGATGTGTTTTTGCCAAACAAAATTTATCCAAAATATAGCTGTTCAAAAGACCTTCAAAATACTTGCTTTGAGGGAAGAACTGAATGTTCATGGGATCTTGACAAAGGGAAGCACAGACTATTCTGAAAATGGGATGTAGCAAATTATAGGATGGAAAAATGAGAAAGTGAGCAAAACCCAGCTTGACAGATCTGTCAATCATGAAAGGCATAGACAGCTGGCAAACATCTGAACCTTGAGCTATGAATTATCAGGCCATAACTTTATGAGTGGAGGTGCTACAGAATGGGCGGAGGACACTACTTGTTTCTTGATAGTTTAAGCTGCTGGGTCTGGCTACTTATAATATACCAACAATAACATTCTTCATTCCTAATTTGGGGGTGTATAGTTTTTCCTAATTTAATAAGACAACCAAACAATTGAAAATTAAGCAAGTGCAATCCAAGGGTGATTTAATAAGGAAAGGTAAGCTCTTAAAAATTCATAAAGAGCTTACCATTTCTTATTAAATCACATTTAGTATCAGCAGGAGGAAGGCAGAATGATGTGACCATGCTTCATTGTATCCTATAATGAGGCAGTAACATTCTTGAATTCTCCAAAATTCTCCAAACTCAACAGTTTACCACTACAACCCAGTATTCTAAGATTCCAAATATAGATATGTAGTGGGAAAAATTAGTTCTCATTGTTCTATGGCTTTAGTTATTGCTTATTGTGTAGCTGAAATTCTCACAGCACAGATAAACCCATTGCTGTTCAATTGTTGTTACTTTTACAGCACTTTTTCTCCTTTTCCATGTTGTCCTTTAGAATTACCCATGCTTGTTTCTATACAAAATTACAGCTGACTTCTGGGTATTTAACTGTTTCCCATTCTACCCCAATGTCAAAGGATCATGAAAAGAACCCAATAATAAATAACCAGATCAAAATTGATAGGAAAAAAAACCTGCAAAAGAAACCAAGATAAAATGCAAGATAGATGCCCACAGTCAGTCAGTTGGGATGAAAAGCAAATTGAAATAAAATGGCTTTAACTTCTTTGTGAGGTTGCAGTAAGGTGGGGGCTGCACAACACTTTTGGGATAGGGGAGTACTCCACAAGGTAGGGGCTACTACAGTGAAGAACTGCTGTTTCACTCATGTGTATCTTCCAAAGAAAAGGAACTTTCAGTAGGCCTTGTCTTGATGGCTGGCCTGGATGGGCCAATTCAATTCTGGCAATGTGTCACCTGATATATCCTGGTGCAGTACCATCCACAACTTGAAAGATAACAACCAGCATTTTGAATTGGGTCTGGAAGCTGGCTAGAAATTAATGTAACAACTCTGATACAGATATAATTGTATATAATGCTAGACAGTCCTGCCAAAAGCCTTGCAGTAACATTTTGTACCAATTGCAACTTCCAGATCATCTCAAAAAGCAGCCCCATGTAAAGTATTTTGCACTAGTCCAATCAAGTGGTGATCAAAGCATGAATTACTGAAGTCAAGTCACACTGATCCAGGTAGGATTGTGGACACCAACTTAATGGTGGCAAGATGCTCCCTGGCCCGGACTTCCACCTGCTTTTTGAACCTGCTGTTTGAGTTGTAAGTCCAGCAGGATCTCCAAGTCATGAACCCTTTCCTTTGGAGAGCAGCATGATCCCATCCAGAGTAACCACCAGCCCTGTGTTATCAGAGTGTCCAGATGGCTACTGACCATTGTCTTGGTAGCATTTAATCTGGGTCAGGATGAGATGATTGCTGTTGTCTATCTGGAAAAGCTAGCCTTGAAACTTGGATCTTTCACAGGAATACTACATAACTTCAAATGCATTTATTTATTTAATTTATATAGCTGCGTACTCACCAACTGATTCTGGTGGCTAACAAGGGTTTAAAACTTCACAGTACAAAAAGAAAAACAGCAACAATAAAGCCTACCCCTTGGGAACAATCACAGTCACATCATAAAATTAAAATAGGCTTATAAAATGTCTTGCCCCCTTGCCTGGGAAAGAACTAAGTTTTCCTAGAAACCTAAATTATATTTAGAAAATTTTAGAAAAAAATATGTAATAGTTACTGATTGAAGACTGCCCTAGAGATGAAAGAATGAGAGTGATTTTACCAAGGAGATTCTGTGATGAATATTTGGTAAGAGAAAGAAAGAGAGAGTTATATCTTTCCTCATTCTTTCTTTTAGCTTTCTGCTGGAAAGCAGCAATTGAATACTTGGCTTCAAGACAAGACTTGGCTGCATTGGTTACCAGTCAGCTTCTGGGTGCAATTCAAAGCCCTTCATGACACAGGCCTGGTTATTTGAGGGACCATCTGTCTCCACTTGGGCAGAGTTCATGCACTCCAGGTCTCCTCTGTTAAACATTGTTATTTTGTGGGACCAAGGAAGTGTACCTTCTCAGTTGTGGCCCCTGCCCTCTGGAACAACATTCCCCTGGAGATACTATGGCTCCCACTCTCCAAGTATTCCAGAAATCTCTTGAGACCTGGCTGTGTTCCTGGGTCTGGAGTTATGGTGTTTGTACAGCCCCTGTTAATTTTTCAAAAATGTTATTGATAAAGTTTTGTCTGGGTGGTCATATTTCTTAAATTATATATTTTAAATATTGTAAGCTTCCCAGAGTCTTTCTGGAGCCAGGCGGCCTCAAAAATCCAATAAATAAATGAATAAGTAAGTAAAAAAGGAAGATAGAAAGGATTCTCTTTGCTATTTTCAGCAAGGCTTACTTAGCAAAGTCTACTGAAGGAAGGCGTGCAGGAAAAGTGAGAATTCCAGACTATGTCAAACTAACCAAATCACAGTTAGGACTCTTTTCTGGACTTATATAAAGTGCAAAGATGCAAACATGATTTAGATAAAGTGGAAAGATGCAAACAAGAGCTCTTTTTTGGGCAAAATGTAGCATTTTCAGCTGGATGTCAATGATTGAAATACTAAAAACAGACAGGGCAATGCTCTTAAGCAATGTGAGGTTCTTTCTTGCTCAGCAAATGATGCTTGTTGATTCTCTCTCACTTATGGTCAAAGGGATCATAATGATTGCCATATGCAAAAGCAGACCAAACCAGTGATAGGTATTCATTATAGTGAAATTAATTTCGTTTCTATTTTCATCATTTCTATTTTGTTAAAAAATAAATTAAAAAAGACATTTGCAGATAGTCATTTCATCTTGCCTCAAGCCAAACCTTTACAGGCTGTTTCAGACTGCAGTCCTCATAAAGGTTTTATGCAATTAAGGTGGAATAAAATATTCATTGATGAAAAATATATAGCTCTTTCAGGTAGCACAGGCGGTCAAAGCATTTAGTTGCTAAGAAGAATATGTAAAGCTTTCCTATGATTCATATGCTTGCTCCAATATGTAACTGAATTTTCAGACCAGCCGGATTTCTGTAAGTCAGCTGACTATACTGAACATATTTGAAAACTGTGTTTAATTTCTAGAAAAAGAGACGCTAGCAGTTAGATCTCCCAGAAACATGATCCTTTGGCTGAAAATTTGTAATCACTCATTTATGGTACTATCCCTTATTACAGACTCACACAGAGGTTGAGTTCACATGACACATTCAGCTACAAACTACCCAACCGTATTTTAGCCTTCTGTTTTGTGTCAACCCATCTTGTATGATTAATGAATTGGGCTAATTCAGTAAAACATGGTTGTTGACTTTGGGAAACCACGCTGTGTGAACTCATACAGTCTAAATATCATCATGAGTTTAGCAACAGTGCAAACAGGCTAGAACAATTGCCCTTTATTTGTCCAGCTAAGTAATGTCTATAATTTTTCAATAAATAGATATTCCACTAGTGTTATGAGTTCAATATATTTCACTGTTTTTTTTGCAGGGGGGACTTCGAGTCAGTTTTTAGCTCCTGTTAACTGCCTGGACTAGTCCCTGCAGTTTTTTTGGCAAGGTTTTTCAGAAGTAGTTTGCCATTGCCTGCTTCTAGGGTTGAGAAAGAGTGACTGGCCCAAGAGGCTTCATGCCTAAGGTGGCTTCATGTCTAAGGTGGGACTAGAACTTGTGGCCTCCTGGCTTCTAGCCTGATGCCTTAGCCACTACACCAGACTGGCTATTTCACCAGGTGCTCAATCTATCTGCCGGACAAAAGGTCAGGTAAGTGCTCCGATCCCCAACGTTTTTTTCTGCAGGCTATTGGATGGTGGAGGGAGGTTTCCATCTTGCTCTGAAAAGCTGCTCGAGTGTACTGATTCTTGGTCTTGTAAGTGTGGATAAAATGTAATAAAGGGGGTACAGCTACTTAACTGACAGCATTGCAAAAGAGGTTAGTTCTACGGCGTCTTTTGTCCTAGTTCTATCATGAGAACTTGTGTAAAATGAAATTAAAACACTATTTTGTGCTTGCATATTTTCATATCTACTGTATAAATCATCTTAATATTAGTAGTTTTTGTGATTTGGATGACTGAATGATTTTAGTTTCAGGTAGTTACTGCTTTAGCAGTGGTTCCAAATACATGTCTGGTTTGTACCTGCTTGACCTGCTTTCTTGTGAAGCTTTTAAAAAGATTCTTATATGTTGAAATACACTGTATAATTATGTTTTAACTTGGTTTCATATTCATGTATTTCTCAGGTAAATTATTTTATGAAATGACTTACAGAAGCAGCTATTAACTTAATAAAACTCCAGAGCTGTTTGGAACAGGGATTTTATTGACTTAACGCATGGCCTCACTGCAGTTCTTTTTTCATTGAAGTTCTTTTAAAAAAAAAGTGATTTAATATATAACTTCTTATATCACCCCTCCTCTCAAATTCTGTAAAATAGAATTTCAGCCCAACACAAAGATAATGCAAGGGCTTTAAGTTTATGTGCCTCCTATCTTCTTCAATGAGAAATGAGGGAAAATAAGAGCTATCAGTGCAAATGAATCATAACGCTTGTGAAACTGCCCCCCCCTGCCTCAAATTATATCTTGAGTTCCCATTGGACTTGCTCTCTCTACCACAGCTACAATAACTCCTGGTTATCTAACAACAAAGCATTCTCACAGATGTGTTGAAGTCGTTGTATACCATCACCATTACTCAAAAATGTTCTGGCATGAAGAGCTATATAATTTGAAGTTGTTGTTAAACAGGGATGCGTATTTTAATTTTAATCTTTGGCCGAACACAAGGGGAATGAGCCTTCATTTGCCAAACGGAAAGCAAATTGGTAGTTTCTTTTTCTACAAAATGTGTATATTCTCCTTGGAGAGTGTGATAAATTAGAGGGAGAGTAAAAGCTATAAAGCTAACCCTCTTATATCTTACTTCTAGCAAAATTACATTGGAAAAGGAGAACAAACACAAACATATTTTAATTTAAAAGAGATGTCCACCGCTGGTATTTCCCACCTCCCCCTCTTCTTTCCTCCTTCTGGTGTTATTACCTACTGCCTGGCATGTAATTACAGTAGGATTGCTATTGTTGTACTGTTTTTCTGACTTGAATCTCATGCTTTCAGTGTAACAGGCAGAAATTCAACAAGAATTCTTGTAGCCGAGGTAAATGGTAAATACACTTTAGGCTTGTTGGATCTTTTTTTTTTAATCCTTTACTATATATCCAAATAGATGACACTCTTGAATAGATAGGACTCAGAGTATGCCCTTTCTGCCAGACCTGACATGGCAGGTAGAGACAAATGAAGAAAGGCGGTCCCTCAAATATACTGGTCCAATGCCATGTAGGACTTAATGGGTGATGCCATATTGCACACAGAAGCATACTGGGAGCCAGTATAGCTTGTGAAGCGAGGGTATAACATGGGCATCATCACATTCTGGACCAACGGCAGCTTCTGGATGTTCTTCAAGGGCAGCCACAGGTAGGGTGCATTGCAGTAATCCAAATGGGAAGCAACCAAAACATGAGTGACTATATGCAATGCTGTAATGGGCAGAAAGAATAACTTTAGGAACAGGAGGAGAAGCTGCTACCTGTCATGTTCACCGTTCCAATGTTACCGTTACATCGTAACGTTTCGCATGTCATTTGGCTGATGCGTGTTTCGTCTGGGAGGGGAGGAGGATTCCATCTCGTGGGATTGTTATATGTTAGCAGCTGGATTGGAATGTGTTTGGGTTATCTCGGGTGTTCAAGGTTCCTTTCCCAGGACATCAGCAGAAACGGTTACCAGCACCTGGGGGCGGGGGGGAGTTTGCAACGGCAGGGCGAGGGGAGGGATTACGTTTGAGCCAAGGGTTTTTAGTTTGTATTTGGCGCGCTTTTGCTCATTCTCAGCTTTCTCTGTATTTGCATACTATTCTTTAATAAATCAGATATCATTAAGTTCCTGCTTGTGAGTCTGAGTCTATTAGGGTAGGCAATCCTTACATAAAGCTGAGAATCTCAAAAAAATTTCCGTTAGCCCCTTTCCAGATTAATTTGTGAGGGAGAAGTGCTAGCGATGAGCAAACCAAATCCCCAAACCACGGAAAGTGAGGAATCGAGCGAGGGGGAACCCGACTCCACGGTGATAAGAACAGAGAGGGTCCATACTCAGGAGCTCTCAGAAATTCGGGAGGTGTCGAGCTCCAGCCTAGGAGAAGAGGAGGTTGGAGGTAAAAGACCCCTGAACTGACCGGCGAGTCACCAGGTGAACTGGTCACCTGGGATGAAACACAGGGACCCCTACCAGAGATGTCCAAAACGTCTTGGAAACAGCGGTACCCGAGTTCCCCAACTGTGGTGAGGCAGGAGGGAAAGGAGGATTCCCAAACCCCTGACCGTATAAGACTGGTGGAGGCCAAATTGGAGTCACTAGAATTTATGTTTCAGAAAATGTCAATGGACTGGGGTCCCCGGGAGAGGAGGAGAGAGGTCTAGTAATAGGCATTCGTCTCCTTCTTTGCCCCCACCTTCTTCGGAGGAAAGGAGTAGGACCCAGTGCAGAGAGGAGGCAAGGGCGCTGAGGGTGAGAATTTCAAGGTCCCCTCCTCGAGAGCGGAGATCCCTGGGAGCTAAAAGAAAGTCCGACTGCCCAGCTGTGGCGAAGGGACTGTCCGGAGTGGGGGTTAAGGACTTTACAGTTAAATTTGATGGAGATCCAACTAAGCTATCATTCTTCCTTACCAATGCAAGGAGTTATATGGATGAATGGGAACTGTATTTTCGTTCAGAAAGAGCCAAGATTAATGCCATTGCCACTAAGCTCAAGGGGCGGGCTGCCGATTGATATGTGCAGTTATGTCAATCGGATGCCCCTGAGCTGGAGGAGTTTGAAGAATTCCTGTGGGCATTGAAGCTACACTTTGAAGACCCGTTAGCTAAAGAAAGGGCAAAACGGGCGCTGAGGGAGCTTAGCCAGGGGCCACGATCGGTAGCAGACTATGCTCTGGAATTTAAGGCTCTGGCTGGGAAGGTTGAGGATTGGTCCCAATCTACCTTAATAGAACTTTTTAAGGATGGTCTGAACACGGAGGTCCTGAGGTGGTCGCTCGGTAGGGACGACCCAGATACCCTGTATGAATGGATACATTTGGCAGGGAAGGCTGAGCATGCCCATGAAACCTTCGCTCGCAGGAAGGTGATGAGATATTCCGGGCTCAGCAAGGGTTCCCGCCCTGCTGCGCCTACTGGAAAGTCCGGTCAACGTGCCTGGGAGGAGGAGAGGGAGCACCGCTATGCGAAAGGGCAGTGCCTTCGATGTGGAAAGGAAGGTCACTGAGCAGCAGCGTCCCTGAAGGGCAAGACCGATGATCGTTCGGGGAAGCCGACAGGGAAATCTCCTTCCCTACCCAGGAAAATGAAGGCAGACATGGCTAAAACTGAAGTGGAGGAGGTTCCTTACTTCGGGGGTGAGGGGGAGCCCGATCTACACCAGCCAGCGGGAAACGCCAGCCACCTGCTCTAAGGAGTGCCTGTGGGCAGGTGGTGGAGGATGGGCGTGAACATATTTTGGTGAGTGCCAACTATCCGACACTGAACATGAAAGTGAAGTTAGGCTCCCGCACAAGAACCGTTGAAGTTTGGGCATTGATCAATTCGGGGTGTTCGCGTTGCTTGATGCACCCTGACGTGGTGGCTGCTTTGGAGTCAGCTTTCCACTGCAACGTCCCATGATTTTCACCCAGCTGGATGGTTCTACGGCAGGGGGGAAACCAGTCACATGCAAGGTAAAGAACCCGGGGGCATTGCTCAATTGGACACCTGAATGCCAGTTGGCTTTCGACAAACTCAAAAGCCTGTTCACTGCTGAACCCATTCTTCAACACCCTGATCCCACTAAACCCTTTGTGGTTCAAGTGGATGCTTCCGATTTCTCAATTGGAGCGCTCTTGCTGCAAGCGGATGCTGCTGGCCACCTGAAGCCCTGTGCGTATCTGTCCCGGAAATTTTCCAAGACGGAAAGGCAGTGGCATGTTTGGGAGAAAGAAGCTTTTGCAGTCAAGGCTGCTTTGGAGGCATGGTGTCACTTATTAGAGGGGGCTAAATGTCCTTTTGAGGTTTGGACTGACCATAAAAATTTGGAAGCACTCAGCATGCCCCGTAAGCTCAGTCCTAAGCAGATCCACTGGGCTCAATTTTTCAGTCGCTTTGACTTTAAGTTGAAATTCATTCCAGGCAAGTAAAACTTCCTGGCTGATGCGCTTTCCTGCCTGCCCCAGGATTCGGTCCAGGCACCTGACGTTGTGGGTACCCTGTGGACAGAACCCCAATTGAGTTTGCAAGCTGTCACACGCAGTCAAATTCGTGCGCAGCTGCCCCCAGCTTCAGTTTCACCGGCTGGGGGAAGGACGCCAATTCCTTCGCAATTGCAACAACAGTTTCTGCTAGAGGTGAAATCTGATACTTGGTTGCAAGCGAATAGAGACAATGTTACATTTGACAGAGGCTTAGCCTGGAAGCAAAACCGCCTCTATGTCCCTGACAGTTTGCGAAGGGAAATTTTGATTAGGTCTCATGATGATAAAGTGGCTGGTCATTTTGGGTTTGTCAAAACCTTGCATCTGGTACACCACCAATTTTGGTGGCCCACATTGAGACGTGATGTAAAAAGTTATGTTGCTTCTTGTCCTGTCTGTGCCATGTCAGAACGGAAGGGGGGTAAGCTGCACGGGCTGCTGCAGCCGGTGGCTAGCCCCTCCCATCCTTGGGAGGAGGTTTCTATGGACTTCATTGTGGATTTGCCTCCTAGTCAGAGAAAGACTGTGATTTGGGTGGTAAAGGACTACTTTTCCAAGCAAGCCCATTTCATTCCATGTGCTTCTATTCCATCTGCTCAGCAATTGGCCCGCCTTTTTCTAATCCACATCTACTGGATTCATGGTAGCCCCTCCCGCTTGGTCACGGGCCGCGGGACACAGTTTACTTCCCAATTTTGGAAGGCATTTTTGAAGCTGGTGGGCACCAAGCAGGCGTTGTC
Source organism: Candoia aspera (assembly GCF_035149785.1). Lineage (NCBI taxonomy): Eukaryota > Metazoa > Chordata > Lepidosauria > Squamata > Candoiidae > Candoia > Candoia aspera. The sequence continues at coordinate 48,846,794 of NC_086159.1, forward strand.
CACTGCGTCACATCCAGAGAATGACGGATCTACGGAGGTTCTTAATTCCACCCTGGAACAATTTTTGAGGGCATTTGTCAATTATCAGCAGGATAATTGGGTTGATTTGCTACCTTTTGCTGAGGTGGCTTATAACAACGCCATCCATCAGAGCACAGGGCACACCCCTTTCCATATTGTTTTTGGACGGGATTTTGTTCCCATTCCTGAGTTGCCTCAACCCCCCCGCACAGCCCTGCTCTGCTTGGGCTGCTCAACTGGCTGATTCGTGGCCAGTGATTCAGCAGGCGTTGGCTGATGCCCAATCTGCCTATAAACTGCACGCTGATAAGCGATGAGCCCTTCAACCTGCTTTTAAAGTTGGTGATAAGGCATACCTTTCCACCAAGTTCATTAAGCCCCCTCAGCCCTTGAAGAAGTTGGCTCCTAAGTTTGTTGGTCCTTTTCCCATTGTGGGAGTTGTGAACCCTGTCACATTGAAACTGGATTTGCCACACAATCTGAAATGTTTACATCCTGTTTTTCATTGCCATTTGCTCAAGCCTGTCAACCATTCCCACCATTGGCATCTGCAACCCCCACCTCCTGCTCCGATCATGATTGACAGACAGCAACATTTTGAGGTGAAGGAGGTCCTTGATTCTCACAGACTTCGTGGCACCCTGCAGTACCTCATTTGGTGGAAACACTTTCCCCACCCTGAGTGGGTGTCTGCCCATGATGTTCATTCTCCTGTTTTAGTTCGACACTTTCATCTGGCTTATCCTCTGAAACCTGCTCCTTAGTGTTTTTTGGGGGGGCGGTATGTCATGTTCACCGTTCCAATGTTGCTGTTACATCGTAATGTTTCGCATGTCATTTGGCTGATGCATGTTTTGTCTGGGAGGGGAGGAGGATTCCATCTCGTGGGATTGTTATATGTTAGCAGCTGGATTGGAATGTGTTTGAGTTATCTTGTGTGTTCAAGGTTCCTTTCCCAGGACATCAGCAGAAACGGTTACCAGCCGTTACCAGCCCTGGGGGGGGGGGGGGGGAGTTTGCAACGGCAGGGCGAGGGGAGGGATTACGTTTGAGCCGAGGGTTTTTAGTTTGTATTTGGCACGCTTTTGCTCATTCTCAGCTTTCTCTGTATTTGCATACTATTCTTTAATAAATCAGATATCATTAAGTTCCTGCTTGTGAGTCTGAGTCTGAGTGTATTAGGGTAGGCAGTCCTGACACTACCAGGGCAAGGATCAGAGAAAAGAAACCTGAGTCTGTGGAAAACATCCCAGACAAGACTCTCCCTAGTTTTCATGAAGATAATGGGAGGGAGGGGAGAAGCACATTCAGACTTGCGGGATTCTGTTACCATAACCTTACAGTAAACGTAGTATTGGCCTGCATGACTTTGGTTTTCTAGTCTGGTCTAATTTGAAAGGTTGCAAATGCTCCCTGATCCAGGAAGAGGTGCACTTGGCCCACAACCCCAAGTTATACAAAAGCTGTCCTGGCCATTGCTGCTGCTTGCTTCTTAAGTGGGTGCTGTGAATCCAGGAAGACTGCAAATTGCACACCAGATGGGTCTGGGTGTAACCCAATCCAGACATAAGGGTGGTTCATCACCTGACCCAGGTTGCCATAAATAACATAAACACTGCATTTTGCTAGGGTTGAGCTAAAGCCTTTTCTTCCTCATTTAGACCCCATAGCTTCTAAACACTGGGACAGAGCTTCCAGGTGCAGAGATGACAGTATAGCTGAGTAACATTGGCATAGTAATGATGCCTCACCCTGTGCCACCAAATGACCTCAGTCAGCAGCTTCATGTATATGTTAAACAGGAATGGGGAGAGACCAAGACCTTAGGCACCCTATAAAGGTATGGGCATGAGCTCAGCTCGGCTTCTTCCCACATCAGCACTGGCTGGAATCTACTATGAAAGGAGGAGGAGAACTACCATGAGACTGTGCCACTAACTACTGGTGTCTTCCCTCTGGAGCAAAATACCTCCTGAAATCTGTGTGGCTCCCACCCCTGTTGGAGTTCTGTAAGGTCCTGAAAACCTGGTTGTTCTCCCAGGCCTTGGCTTAGGGTGTAAGGAGCCCCTTGTTGGGTGTACTTTTGTCTATGTTTTTGTATCAAGCGACCGGATCCCCATCTTGTTTTGTTTTGTGTTTTTACTGCTTATTATATTGTGAGCTACCGAGAGTCAGTTTGGAGTTGGCTGTGCCTAAATTGAATTAAATAATATGAATAAATAAATTCCCAACTCTTGAAGTCAGTCCAGAAGGATTAAAACTGAGAGTAATAGAAACCAAGAAGAGCAAAGATCGACACACTATCCAGCCTGCTCCTGACACAGGTTATCCACAACTGCAGTCAATGCTGTTTTCATCCCATGTCTGAAATTTGATTGGAAGGGGTTCAGATAATCCCCCTTCTCCAGGGTCCTTGGAAGGTGCAGCATGACCACCCTCTGACCAACTTTCCCTAAAAAGGGAAAATTAGAGACAGGTCAAACATTATCCAAAACTGTGGGGTCTAGCAAAGGTTCTCAAGGAGGGGACAGACCTCCTTTAAGTGTCAATGGGACCATCCCAGCTCTGAGGAAACTGGAGAAATAACTGATAGAAGGTTGCCAATCGGAACACTGGTCAGAGACTAAGCAGGAGTAAAAACAACAACAAGAAAACAGAACATAATAAACAAAATACATTTAAAAGTATTGCTAATAGATGCATAAGTACAATGGGCACCATGTCCACAATCAGTTAAGACCAAAGGCAAGTATTAATAACCTTCCATAATGCAAGGAAAAATGGAGCCAAACATACCTCCAGGGACGACATGTTCAGAGCATGGATGCTACTATTGACAAAGCCAGCCACCAGTCCACACCCATGCACCTCACAAAAGGGAGGCTCTCAGGAGGTCCTTTCTCAATATTCAGGCTAAATGGTTAGATTCAATTTTGGCAAGGCAGTGCCTGATATTTATTTAGTAAAGGTTTCCCTTGACATTAAGTCCAGTCGTGTCCGACTCTAGGGGGCGGTGCTCATCTCCGTTTCAAAGCCGAAGAGCCGGCGTTTGTCCGTAGACACTTCCTCCATGGTCATGTGGCTGGCATGACTAAACGGAATGCCGTTACCTTCCCGCCGAAGCGGTACCTATTGATCTACTCACATTTGCATGTTTTCGAACTGCTAGGTTGGCAGGAGCTGGGACTAGCAACGGGAGCTCACCACGTCATGCGGATTCGAACTGCCGACCTTCCAATTGGCACCCATCTCACATACAGTACGTGATACAGTATATCCCAGTGGCACACCATAGGTGGTTTTGTAGGCAATGACCAATATTTTGAATTGGGCCTGGAAGCCTAGTGTCAACCAGTGCAACAGCCTTAGAACTGGAGTTATTCTGCAGTGGCAGGATGTCCTTCCACAGTCTGGATGTTGAATTTCTCTATTAGCTGCAGCTTCTGAGTCATCTCCAAAGACAGTCCCAGGTCGACTGTATTCCAGTAGTCTGACTGCATGGTGATTAGAATGTAAATTACTGTTGCATCTTGTTTAGGTAGGTTTGCAACAAAGACATCAGCTAAAGCTGGGTGCAGGCCCCTCTAGCCATACCTTCTATAGCTTTTATAAAAAGGGTACCTTATTTTTCAGGAAACTATTTTTAATCAGTAGCCATTTAATTCAATTTTGATTATGTCCTAGACCTGCCCTTTCTTGGAGCTTGCTGTCTGGCAAGTATACTGTATATATGCCAACACATATGCATACACAAGTGTGAAATGTAAGCATATTTATTTGGGAGGTAGAAATCTGCAGGACTGATTTCAGCTAGAGTTGGCAACCCTAGAATGACAAAGGGGAGAAGCTGGATATTTTGTTTGTTTAATATACTTTTTTGTTTACTTTTCCTTGGGCCTGGGAAGAGAATCATCTTGAACTCAGGGTTATTGTCATGAGTACTGATGGTGAGCAGGAGGGGGCCCCTATCCAGGGGGGAAAATGCATGCGTAGTACTGAGGAGTTAAGCAGCCATTCAAGGAGACACAGATCAGACCCGCCTTAACCTTTGGGGTTTATCTGTCTGGGTTTTTCCCACGCTTCTTCAGTTTGTTAGGATTTTCTGTCTAATGTAGCAGTAATAAACACTAGAGACCTATTCCTTGTCTCAGCGTGGTTCCTGGCTGTTAGGACAGTTATCTTCCTTTTCAGTAAATATGATGCATGTGAGGAATACTTATAGGGCTATATTGTATGCAGTGATTGCCCTTGTCACACTCATAGCTGATGGCAAATGTCAGAGCCTGCTTCCTACGTGCCAACTCTCTGCGTAATTTGGATTCATGATAGGTTTTAAATTCTACAAGGAAATTACCTGCATATAGCAAGTTCCTGCTTTGAACCTTCTGCTTCCCCAGAATCTATATATGGATCAGGAGAGAGCAGGTGATAGATATAAGAAACGTGTAGCAAAACTCGCAATGTGTAGTTTTATGGTAGGAATTGCAGGAAGGAAAAATAAAGCAATGGGACCAAAGCCTTCAACTGCAAAATTAATGAAAGAGGCACAAGCACTTGGCTAAATTACTGTAATGCTCTTTTATTATTTAATAATAATATTATCCCCATAATTACTTAAATGTTGACAATAATGGTGAAAATAGAATAGGAGTGGGAAGAATGGGATGCAAATACAATATGGTAGATTAGCTGTATTCTGGAAAATATTTGGGGTGACAATGAGTTGGGGTCATGATGAAATAACAAGATGATGTTCAAGTCACATTTTCCTCTTCTGTGCAGCAAGCTGCATCTTCTTTGGCTCTGAAGTTTTTGACGAGCTACAAAAGCAGCAGTTTCAGAGGTGAATGTTATACCTTCTTTCATGCTGAAATATCCTAGTACTTATTCTATGGGTAAACACGAAGGTCATGAAGACTTTTAAAAGTCAGTAAAAAGGTAAACAGAATGGAAAGTTCAAGAAAATTAGATGAGGTTCTTAGAAAGATAGGACACATTTTATTAGTACATTTCCTAGCACCCTAACTGTGCCAGAAAACCAAATTGGTAACAAGCAAAAAACAAAAACAAAAAAGTCATGATATGCACTGTTGTGCTATTTGGGGAAGCAGGGACAGTCAAAACAGTTTTATGATTGCTCTGAAAGTTGTTCTGATAGATTTATGAATGAGTGCCAGACAATAGCTTTCTTAACTGCACAATTAAGCCCTGCAACTGATAGGGGGAAAAAGTGGAATTTGGAGCAATCCCCTTTTCTCATATCAGAGGAATCAAGTTTGAGCAAAGGTTGGAGGATTAGTTCTTCCCAAATGTTTATAGTCCCAGGAGGTGTCCTAGGAGTATCCCAGATCCCCAAAGTATAACCATACCCAGAATGGCTAACTTTTTGCTCAAACTGGTGATTTCCTAATTTAATTATTTCTGGCATCCTATGCACTGACTGCTCTCAAAAGCAATTGGAAACATGAAACTGCAATATTTATGCTTTTATTAAGAACTAGCTACAGGGGTCATATAACACCAAATCTTGTTGATCTTACCTGGAAATAGTTTATCTTCAAGCCAAATTCACAGGCTCTTTTGATCACTATAGCAGTAAACGACCAAGGTCTGATATCACAGAGAGATGTTTGTTAAATTCATTGTCAGCCATCCCCCCATATATGAGGATAGGACTGCAACCTTAGTAAACCTGAACATAGTGTTTCATTAAGAAATTCTAAGTTTTTTTTAATTTGAACATTGGACTTTGGCTTATAACTTTGGATATATGGAAAGCAAGATCTTTTTAGGGTGACAGTAGCAACAATTGTTCTTGAAAATATATGTCACACCATTAATGCCATAACTTGACTAGGATGCTATCTATCTAAAGCAGTATAAGAAATGTCAGGTGTCGCTATTAAACAAAGGTTGCCCTTTATGGATCTTATAACAAGGTGAGAGGTGGCAGATGCCTGCAGGACATCTTAAAGATGATTAGACAAATGCTATTTCTGTTTGAAGTTTTGATTAGGGAGGTATTTTTACCCTTTAAAAAATTTATTTCTGTCTGAGTTTATAGGTCAAATAGCTTTATGTGATCATATGGAGCATTTACCAACAAATTAAATAAATTTCAATAGAGGTTTTAATAACTACTTTCTATTATTGTTCTTTATGTAGAATGAATTAGATGAAGGACAAAATAACATAGTACCTGGACCTCTGCCTGAATTCATGATGCCTTTCAAAGCCTGCTAGAAATACTAATTCCAAATAGTAATATCTGTCAATGAAGTTCACTGCGCACAAGAAAGCAGTACACATTCAAACATTGCTATCTGCTAAGTCTATTTAGTTGTTTGAATTATCTTACTGCCTGTTGTGTACTTAGTGTTAATCTGGTTCTTGGAAGGCTCAGGTTCAAATCCCTGCTCAGCCATGATACTCATCAGGCAACCTTGAGCTCATCAGGCAAGCCACTGTGCCCATCTACGCTACCACCAAAAATTTCAAGGAAAGGCGAATGACTTAAAGGAAATGAAGTAATGAAATTTATAACCCTAACACACTTTTGTTTTAAGTTAAAGCATTTGTGTGAACTCATAAACAGGACCCTTAAATTACTCCTCAGTTTAAAAATAGCAGTTTGATACCTCTTCCCAAGTTATCTGTAGGAAGTGGCAAATAGAAATCAAGGGGAATTTTGTAGAACAGCCCTTTGAAAATGAATAGTTTTTACACTGGAAATTGGCAAAGATCTGATATGAATTTCATCTGTTTTCATCTGCTTGTCCTACATGATCAGTATAAGGTCATTTATTAAAGATGTTCAAATGCAACACATAGATTTACTCAAACATACTTGGGTATAGTGAGAGAGAAATTAATGTTGAAATAGATTTATTGCTAGAAAATAACTAGTTAGGGCAAGGCTGAAGATGAAGTCTTCAATGTGTCTCTTCTTCTTCCTCTTCTGTAGCCCTAACAGGTCCATTTTCAAAATATTGTTTTCTCACAATGGTTTATTTTTTATAACTGCAGAATAATTGTTGCCTGCAAATACATTTCTTTAAAATTGTCTTCTCAAGATGATTCAGCTGTTTATGTTTCAAACTATTCCTATACTGGAAATAGGGAAAGACTTTTGTCTTGGTGGACAAAATGAACCTGATGATCTGATATGTTATCTCTTTCAGCTTGATCAATCTAGTACCCTCCAGATGTGTTGAGACTTTCAATTCCTATAATTATTGGTTAACAGCTCCTGGAGCATTCTGATGACAGCTAATCTTTCTTTTGGTTATCAATAGTTCTAGTCTTTTAAAATATGCATTTCAATGATGATATATAACATACTGGCCTAGAACTAGAATTGTAATAACATCTGCTGTTAAAGGGAACTGTGATAACCTTTGATTGATGCAATATTGTTCGAGCATTGTACAGCAATTATAGTATGTGTATGTACACCATTGTAATTCATTGTGACTGTATGTCAGGAGTAGCTGAGGAGGCATGAGCATCTGTGTATCAACATATACATTCTCTTGATTCTCATTTTATTTCCTTGAACAGGGGAGAGCCTGTGGAGACTCTGCATGGTTAGTTTTCGTTATAAGAGATAGCATTGGTGACCACTGGCATTGTCATCTGTACATTTTTAAATGTGGAGCAAACCTAAGGAACAACTATGAAAGGGCAAAATCCAAACATATTCCTATAAAACATTTACCTGGATCATATTGAGAGTCTCATTCTATGCCCTGGTTTAGAGAAATGGGCAGCCTTATTACAGTTGACAGAATTACTTTTATTTTTATCCTTTTAAATCTCTGAAGACTACAGCAGCCCTGATGGTGACATTGTTGTGCATGAATGTTCCTGAGAGCAGGAATCTAACCTGCACAACCAATACCAAAGCAAGCTTACAACTATAATGTAAAGAATATTTATTGAAGGAAACACATGGCATGGAATAGGCAAAGCCTAGCATATGTCTAACTATATCCTATTAGGAGAAGAATAAGAAAGCAAAGGTTCTTGCATGCCTGGAAACAAAGCAAAAGGAATGACCCTGTGTTTAATAATCTCATACAGAAAGAGCAGGCATAGAAATAGACTAAGATTTGTACTTCTTCACCCATACCCCATTGCTCCCTGTGGTCAGTAGGTTGTGAGATGCTGAAGAGTCAGTGCCACTGAATCACACTACCGACAGATATGATGGCACCATCATCTGAATGACCAAGGCTGAACTTTTCAACTTTTCTTGGGGGAGGAGAGGGATATTAGGGATTTGCATATTTCCCATGTTTGCTATAGTGAAAAAATATTGCAGTGGAAAAGAAAAAAACAAAAAAAGAAGCATTATACTAATCAGCACTATAAAGTGATCTGGTTAACCCTGCTGGTACCATCAGAAAGATATATGTATACTGTTCAATTATCCTCTGAATGATTACTTTTGAAGAAACAAAAGTATTTTGTTCAATTTATTCTGTTCTCTATTTTCTTTCTTGTTAAAATTTAAAAATGGGGGGGGGGTCCTTTGAGGCAGCCTCGTGGGGAATATTTTCCATTAGTGGTTGGCTTTGCCTTTTTCCCAAGGGCTGACAGAGAATGACTGACCCAAAATCACTCAGCTGGGTTTATGCCTAAGGCAGGAATGGAATTCACAATCCCCATTTCTAGCCTGGTGGCTTTAACCACTACACCAAACCGGCTCTCTGAAGTATATTACATAAGCAAAAATTTGTGATGACTGAACTGCTGTGGTAAGGAAGTATGAAAACATTGTTTTGAAAACAATTTTATCTTTTTCCTATTTTTTCCCAATACAGTGAAGGAAATGACAGCATTTCACCTTGTTCCAGTAAGGAATGTAATTATTCTGTTCCTTGTCTATTGACAATCATGGATGTCCAAAGAGTTTAGGGCTGCACCATCAGGTCACACACTTTGCTTACTTATGTCATGACATTGTACTCGAGAATGTGAGGGGCCATACTTGTATTATGATATCACAATCCTCATTTTCTTACTGAAAAAAAATTTGGCTTCCCGCAGATGCTTATGTTTATAATATTAATCACTCCTCTAAGTTTCATAAAAAAACCCAAAATTGGGATAGGGAACATGGCCACAATTTTAAATGAGCTGGGCGCATATGTAATATATTAGCGATTAGTGATTCAATTGAAACCTCATCCCAAGGTAATTCAGGGAAATTTGTTTGGACAGAAATGGATAAGTCTGAACTCATTCCATTCCAATTCTAGGCATCCAGAAAGCCCCAATCTTATACACATTTTTTTGAGCAAAGGCAAAACAACAAAACAAACAAGTCCATCATTATTTATGAATGGTATGAAGGTTAGGAGAGAGGAAGAAAAAAAATATTTTTTTCAAATCAGAGTGACCTATCACCAGTCAGCCCAACCATTTACCCCATCTGATTTTTGCCTGTTTTTCCCTGCTGAGTAGATGTGTGATATTGTTTTGTGAAAGACATTATCCAACTGACATGGCCTAGCAACTGATTTTATGGAAAATAAGTAAGTTAGTGACTGTATCAAAACAAACAAATCCGAATCTTAACTTTATGCCATCACAAACCTAGTTACTTCAAATTTTGAAGAAGCAATTATTCTGCCACAGTAGCCCATTCAAATCTATCATCTCAATACATAAATATAATGAGTGGTCTTATAATGAATCATTAATTTATTTAGCTCAGTATTTAGCTCTTCAGTAGATGGATGTCTTTATCAGATCTACCTGGATTGCTGAGAAACTGAATCTAGGATTTGTAGCATACAAGGCCAATTTTCTAGCAATGAGCTACAACCCCTCCCATGATGAGATAACATAACATAACATACTTATTAGTAGACCAATGAATCAAACAGATAGATTAGAACCGACAATCCAGAGAGTGAATGGCATTATGACTAAAGATACTCAGTATGAGGCAATAACTTTCCAGTTTTACTTATGTGACCATTTTCCTTCCTTGGTCCATATGAAATTGCCAGGGAAAGTTATTAGTCTAAATAGCTCAGTCTGTTTACTTTGCAATGCTTTTCTAGCATGTCAGTCAGAAACTTCTTCTAAAGTTGACCCTGAACCTTTTTCTTACCTGGAGATGAACTACAGACCTGTGTGCAAACCACATGCCCTAGTATCTTTGAGCTTTGCTTATTCCTCTTAAGGTAGGAAGGTAGGAAGTAATAGCCCTCACACCACTGCTAGCAATATATTTATTGGCTCTGAGAAACTGAACCTGGTGCTTACTTTACTGTTTGGACACATTTATTTATGTTGCTCAAATTGTCACAGATATATCTGCATAATGCCCGAGTTCTAGTTCTGGATAGTTGCCCATATTATAAAGCTTTGGATATGAGATATAAGCAAGTTTCAATAATTCACTTGAGTATGCAAGTCCATGCCAAGAAATGTGAAGGACTGCATATGTATAGGAGGCATAATGCTTTTATGTCACATTAATGTTCATCCTATTACAAATTGGGCTTACAGCTGCTCATTACATCTTCCATAATCACTATTCCAATGTGTAATCTTTTATTCAAGTTATTATCAATTATAATTATCAAATATAGCTATTAATAAAGCAGTTTATATGATGCTGTATATTATCAATTATAGCTATTAATAAAGCAGTTTATATGATGCTGTATATTATCAATTATAGCTATTAATAAAGCAGTTTATATGATGCTGTATATATAGTTCAACAGACTTGCTTTAAATATTTTGCCAAAATATTTCTTTCCTAAAAAAGCAATTAATGGATCATTAGCAGTGATACCATTCTAAGGATGTTCGTAGAATGTGAATGGCTAGGAAACCATAACACTGTCCTCTATCCTTCTAAATAAACTCATTCAAATATAAACAATTAATAAAAATCTATATGGAAGGAAGACATGAGAATAGGACATATTTAAAAAGCAAGACACTGTAAGAGGAGTGAGTAAATAAAAATAAATAGTATTTTTTTTTCCTGTGAGTAGCTGAATGGTTTATGAAAGGAGGTACAGGAGGCTTGAGAGAAACCCAAAATTTGCACAAATACACCCCCATCATAAAGAGCCCAAACGGGAGTGAGCATATTCTACACATGAAATTATGGTTGACTGGAGAATGTAAATAGATCACCAAAGACAAAGGGAAACAGAATAACATATCATTCATGAGGATATGGGTAACTGACTAGAATCCCAAACAGGAGCACTCCATGCTATATTTTCTTGAAAATGTCATTGCATTGTAAGTTAAACCATATGTAATCTTTATGTCAAAACCTTGCTTGTATACAGGGAAGACTTTTTTGATTCTGACAACCACAACAACCACAACCACAACTTGTTCTCTTGTAGAACTTACAGTTAGAGTCCTATTTTTCTCAAACCTCATAGTACATTTGAATACTATGGCTATGAAAAGTTTTGATTTGAAGTTTTGATTTGAAGGTGATTTGATCTGATCTAATCTAATCAGTACTTTGAATTCATTCAAATGTGTCAAATACGATCAAATACTTTTGAATCACTCTGGTGATTCAGTGGACTTTTGCACATATGCACACATATTTTTATCAAATTGAATCTTCAGTTCAAATCAAAGCTTCAAATCAAATCAAACTGATTCTTCCATTCAAATTGTCAATTTAAACTGTTATTGAACTGACAATTTGAGTTGATTCTTGCTTGATTAGTATTTCAAGATTAATACATAATGGCAGTTAATTAGCAAAATATTGCTGCTGTTGACACTCCATTCTTAAGGTACAACTATGAAGAACAAAAGACAAAATGTCTCACAGTAGAACTGAGAGGCAGATATTTTAAATGGCTAGGTACATGGATTAAGATTTGCACAATGAAATGGAAGCAGATTGCGTCATTTTGACACAGAGTAGTGAGAAAGTGGCTTTATTAAAAAGTCATAAACAGATTGCATATTTTAAAATAAAAATGAAGCTTTTTCTTGTAAACATTTTTGGTTCAGCTACTTGATTTGAAAAATTGGTAAGTTTTAAAATGCATTTAAAAGTTTTCAGGATGTTCTTGTGTGGCTGGGGTGGAGAATGGATGGTCAGTCCTTCAACAGGAGGTTGGAGTCTTTATACACCATCATTCTGGTAGCATTGCGCATAGCCCTCAAACTTTCCCCTACTTTGTTTTTGTACATATGCAGAAAAAGGCACCCCTCCACCCACCCACAAATATGCCAGGTTCATTCTGTGATACTTATGGTGTGCCATGAATGTCAAGTAACTATCGTAACTGCTCTTGAAAACAAATGATGCCTCCTCAGAGTCAAACTACTAAAAAACCCTGCCCAATTTTATTATATTCAGTTGATTAACACAAAAAGTATACATACAAAAGTATAAATTATATTAAAATTATATATTTTAAAATTATGGATGCACAGCCTTAGATTCTTTAAGGAGAGAAAGATAAAGCAGAGCTGTTGTCTACTTCAAGGTGTTTTCCTTTTCCTACAGCTTGGGGATTTTCTGGTGCTCTCTTCAAGTACTGACTCAGCTTTTTTTGTGATCAATCAGGTTTAATTAGGTGTTCTTTAAAGCAGGGTTCCTCAACCTTGGCAACTCTAAGCTGGCTGGGGAATTCTGAGAGTTGAAGTCCACACAGCTTAGAGTTGCCAAGGTTGAGGAACCCTGCTTTAAAGGAAAGGTGGGTCTGATTGCAAAGATAAGACAATATAGTAATGCTATAAATGGGATATAGTACACTGAAAAAAAACCTATAATTGAAACATTGTCAAAAAACCTAGATACCATCATTATTGAGATATATAAAAACATTAAAGAATGGATCTCAGTATGACACAAACCAACTTCTTTCTCTCTAACTGATGCATTTATCTATGTTCCTGTATCGTTTTTCATGTTAGGTCAAGGTAAAAAACTAATGGTATAACCAGTGTTTAATTTTCAAACAAGATAGCTGATTCTCATTGGGTTTTTTTTCCTTTCACACTCAGAATTAGTCTGAATTGATTCTTGATGTGGATTTTCAATTAATTATTTCAGTTGCTAATTGGAAAGTGTTCAGTGACTTGTCACTGTTCCATTTCATCAACTGCCTATGCTTCATGAAAGTAAAAAATTGTAAAATATTGCCACATATAAATTCAAGCTTTGCCCTGCCCTGCACCTTTCTTTAATATTAACAGTACAGAAACTGTGAAATTGGTATTACAAAAATAAGTCATATTTATGGTCCTCACAATTTAATTTGAGTTTCCACAGAATTGCGACCCATTCCAGCATTTGTATATATTTTGCATTATTCAGGCTGCTTTAACACTTTGAAACAAAGTATCTGGAAAGGTTTTATTTTTATGAAATCATAATACATAATGCATTTTCTCTGAACTGTAAAACTACTGAATTGACCACCACTAAAATAGCATTTGTGACAGAGGATGCACCATCTGTTATGGAAAATAATACTAGGGAATCAAATGTAATCTCCAAGGAAACAGCATTTGGTCATACAGGCCAAATGAAGTGCTAAAAAGACTCCTGGTAAGAGAATGACAATGAATTTGAGAGAAGGCACCCTACAAGTATCTTGCCTGGCATCTGGTCACACCACATTGATGTCGACGAACTCAGAAATAGGAAAAACCATGAAATATAAATTATCAAAGCGATTAATTCCTTGTGTATTTCTTACCTCCAGAAAACAGCAGAATGTTGTAAGAAAGAGAGGCAGAGAGAAAATGATAGAAAAATGATAGAAAACAGTGCACAGAACCCTCAACTCTCAAAGTTTGGACAAAGGGTGTTATGTAATCAATTTAAGACAAATGCATTAATAAAAACAAGGTTGGACAATAAGTATGATTTTCCCAAATTTTATGATTTGGGAAATGAAGTGTTATCTCGGGTCATATATCCATGACTATTCCTTAACCATGAGAAATGAATTATTAAGGAAATCAATTAAAAAATTGTTAAAAGGAAAGCTCAAACTCCCACTTGTATAAATCACACAGATCTGCTAAACAGCTATTTTTTTTATTATACAATGTAGAAATATGTTAGTGATCTGATTAGGAGAATACTGTGCAAGCCTAACCTACCTGTGATACTATTTTAGCCTGTTCTGTAGTAAAAAGAAAAACAGTTTTTATTTAATTAAAGGTAAACAGTGTGTGCTTAAGTCCCCAGGAAAAGATATGCCGAGGAAGTTTAATAATCTACTTCCAGAACTTGGAGTCCTGTAACCTATTAGTTAATACCTTAGCTAAAAGCAGGACATATTAGGAAAATTTGAATATAAAATAATAACCTGCAGTTCAAAACCAGAGTAAGCATGTTTTGGAAACAGAGCAGTCACTGTGATTTTTTTTTTTTTTTGTAAAAATACTGAGATTGCCAATTTAGTTCCACAGAACTGTTCCATTAAGAAGTTAACTCAGAGAACTAGAAATTATGAAGACAAAGGAATACTCATACTGATGCTTATTCCCCAGTATCAGTTAACATATTTTACTGCTTCTTATATATTCCAGTCACCTAGCAGAACAGTTTTTCCTCTATATTGCATTCAATCAAATCTTGTCCAATTTTTCTCCAAACTCATCTCTGGTTCTTCCACTGTGAGCATTCAGTGAAGCCTAACATGCATTTATGCTTACCTGTGGATTACTACTTTCATATGAACCAACCACAACTTAGATGACTCTAGTTTATATTTTTTGACATACATATGAGCCCTTTCTTTCATACTTTAATCTACAGCTTAATTTTTCTGCATGTATTCATCAACTCATCCTTCCCTTTTCTCTTAATTTTACTGACACAGAACGTACCAATATTTGTTAATGCTATTTACCATTTATTCATTTTACATTCCAAACTACAGTTGTCCATATGCTATGGTCATATAGGACATTTCTAGTCAGTTTTGGCACATTATGGGCAGAATGAAAACATAGTTTACCAAAGACATGTTCACATTATTTTCTGCAAGCTAGGATCTAATGTAGGTATTTTACCTTGCAAGCCATGTACTACTGTTGTGATCTTATCAGCTAGGAATATATGCAGTGTACTGACATACACATATGAGAAACTCTACTTCTGCCATGCTTTACATACATGGTGTGTAACTTTACATACATTACCTCTGAAAAATAAATATTTGTTTTTCATCTCTTCATCTGTAAATCCATTTTGATTTACTAATCTGATTTTTTAAAAAAATCTTTATGGAGCAACCCATGGCTTTAGAGTAAGGGTTATGAAGCCCTGTTGGTATTCTGTTACATGGTGTCCTGTGACTGACCCACATTTTTAAATTAACATGAGGAAGAGAGGCTACTTGGACTAGCTAGCTCTTCCTATTTACTTTCCTGAGCTGTGCACCTTGCGAACTGCAAGCTGCAAGCTGCAAGATAAACTTCCTGCTCTAACCACCTTTCGATAATTATTTCCCACTTTTGTCTTAACTGTGCACCATACCTGCTAGACACTTAAGAATGTAGCTAATCCTCACTAATATATAACCTTCCCTTGTTATATACTAAGCAACTTGGGTGGTGGGGAGAGATGTTGAATGGCTATAAAACTAGTCAAATGAAAACAACCCCTTTGTGAGCATCTCCACTATTTTGACTCACCAGGCAGATCAAGGGGGAATCTCTCTGATGTTGTAAGTATTTGGACTTTGAGAGCCAGTTTGGTGTGGTGGTTAAAAGCATCAGGCTAGAACTGGGAGACCGAGAGTTCTAGTCCTGCCTTAGCATGAAGCCAGCTGGGTGACCTTGGGTCAGTCACTTCCTCTCAGCCCCAGGAAGGAGCCAATGGCAAACCACTTCTGAAAAACCTTGTCAAGAAAACTGCAGAGACCTGTCCAGGCAGGCTTCAAGAATTGGAAATAACTGAATGGATTTTTTAAAAATGTTATTAATTGTAATAATCCTGGCATCCTCCCCTGTTTACATCCTCTTCAAAATTCAACTACTGAATTTTACCAAAAGATACTTGATCCCGCGAATTCAGTGTGGTACTGAAAAGGTATCAAAAATATTAAATGGTGTATATTAGTGACGTGGTGACAGAAGGATCCTTAGGGATGGTGAACATATTCAGGCAAATCTACCTGGGATTAAGTTGGTCTTAATTAATTTTCTGATAACTGTCATCTGAACAAATTATTGTTTAAATCTTTATAGATCTGTACCAAATGTTCCATTCTGTGACAGTGGGCTTGACCACACTGTCACATTTTAAAAATTAATTAAATTAATTAATTCTAGTCAGTCTCTGTGCCTAGGCTTAGTTTTTCCCTTGAGAAGAACTGCAGGATAGAGTCTGTAGGTGTGAAAAAAACTCAACTGATCCATTCTTCCCTGCTAAGATCTCTGTAAGGCTAACATTCACCTTTCTACTGGACAAAAATAAACTTGTATAAAGGCATTTATTGCAATAAAATGCAATTCCAACTTGCTTCCAAAGGTTAGCAATTACTAAAAATGAATTGAACTATTTGCTATTTTAAAAAAAATATATTTATTTTTTCCATTTTAGAAAAAGTGCTGTACCTTGAATTTAACAACCTACTTGGGTTGAAATTACATTAACTATTAGTAAACAGCATATAAAAATCTTAGCCTGAAGAATTTAACTGTTCATAAGAAAAAGTTGTGTGTGCATGTATGCATTTTTATGTGTATGTAGTGTGTGTGTATATACATTTAGTTACTAGGTTTATAAGTTGTTCCAATCACGTCTGACTTATGAGCAGTTTACAGATCTCTAAACAGTGACAAAATTAGAAACTAAATAACATAACAATATAAATATCTGTATATAGGAAAAAAAGATTGTTCATTACCTAAAACAAAATCTAAAGATTTCTGTTAGAGAATCTTGAAAAATCAATAGAACATTTCATAAGGTGAGTATGAGAATCTGTATCATTGGGAGTTCTTAAGTTAACGTTTATCGATGTTTGTTATCCTTGTGAATGAAATGAAATGTTCTATGAACATTTCTCTTAGTTTATTTTTTTTTCCAAAATGGTAAGCCCAGTGATATTTATTAAACTGAATCCTTGGCTTTATTATTGTGGTTCTAAACCAGCATACCAATCAATGTATTTAAGGTGACTTGAATATCACTTTTATTAAGTAAAAGCAGCAAACCTAATTGGATTTTTACTGCATAGTGTTTTAACAAGCTGTTAATTATTTTTCTAATGGGTTTTCTAAACAATCTTACATGGCCTATTTGATCTGTAAGCTTAAAGTTTCATTAAAAGCACAGAGTATCTCAAACATAAAGGAAAAATGAGAAAAGGAGGAAGAGAGAACCTTTGCTGTTATGCTCTATCATACGATTAAGCCACATTTTGGGCTTTAGCCATGCTGCATTCACAAATTGCCTTGAAGCAAAGTTATTGTTCACTCATTTGCTTGCATGTAATGCATGTTAGAAAGGGGCAAGGCTCCAATTGTGTGGTTGTGCCCAATATCTTGGGGAGGGTTTGGCTCCCCTGGTGGAAGCGTCTTTCAAACATTGTGTTTGGATAGAATAAACATGATTATATTTGGGAAGGCAAAACTAGGGCTGCAGGTTTTTCTGTTGCTTACAAAAGTCCATTTTAATGTCAGAAGTGAATCTTTCATTCTCACATAGCACGATCTGTCTGCATATTTGAGAGAGCTTCCCACACATGTATTGAGGGCCAAAGGCAGATATTTAAAATATAACCCAATATTGGGCTATGCTGCTTCCCTCACAGCCTGTTTAAATGGACTCAAATGGAATATCTTTAAGATGTTCAGGTGGATATCCATCTTGATGATAACAGGTACAAATGGATACTGATGTATAGAAAACAGTAGCTCATAAACTATATGGACTACTTCATACTAGCTGAAGTTTTATTATCCTGGTTTCATTATCCTGGTTACTGTCTATACAGGTAGTCCTAGTTTAGCTATCACAGTTAGGACCAGCAACTTGGTTGCTAAGTGATGTGGTTGCTGAGTAGAAAATCACGTGAGCAATTGTGCTTATGATTTTACTTCAGCTTTCCTTTTCCCTCACTCCCCCGCCCTTTGGAATGGTCAACCCACTGGGATAATTAGCAAGAAGGGAATTAATTTTTGTATTTACATTCATTGGAGAGGAAGGAATTACAAGAAAGTAAGCAGGCACACAATGGGGAATATGCATTGAAAGAAATGCACTGGTGCCAGGGGTTTGCCTAGAGTGCTCAGGGCTAAAGGAAACAGCCAGTGTTTTCCCCATTGTGTGCCTGCTTACTCTCTTGTAATCCCTTCCTCTCCAATCTCTCCACTCTGCAAGAAGAAAAAGAGCAGGAAAAAAAGTTCATGCACAGGACAACATATACTAACTGACTGTAATGGTGAACACATGACTAGAAAGAGTTGCTGAAAAGGTAGTAAATGTGCACCTTGGTTGCAAAGTTAGTTTTTAAGCACCATTGTAACTTTGAATGGTCACTGCATAAGGCAGTCAGTAAGCGAGGTCTACCTGTAATGGCACTACAAAAGATTGGTGAAGTGCTGGTGGTGTGGTTCCCTCTGCACATATTACATAGATACTCTAACCAGTTTTTCATACTGTGTGTAACTTGGCAAGCTTTGCACTGTAAATTCTTTCACATGCGGTCTTAGAAAAAGTTACTTAGCAAGTTCTGCAGATTACTTCACTGTACTGTAAATCACTTTCGCCTTTGAGCCTTCTATTTGTATTGCTACTTGTAAAAATTGAGATAAAGGGGACAACATGAATTCTCTAATCTGATATCTGCAGAAGGAAAGGAAAGTAGCAGTTTGTCAGAAATAAAGTCTCATGTACAAATCTCTTTGGCAGGTGGTCACCTCCCTGGGTTGGCAAGTTATTGGCAAAATATGTCATCAGACCATCTCTGGGTGTTATATGCTGAAGACCATGTCTGACTTTAAAATATCTCTGGCAGTAGATCAACTGTCTGAATTATGACCAAGTCACTGCTAAGATGTGCGACCAAGTGATCCCCAGGTGCTGTGTTGTTGTTTATACTATCTGTTTTGTGAAGGAAAACAAAGAGAACAAAGATCTATTAGGGAAAGAAAATATAAAGAAGAAATTAGCAAATATATGGAAACTAAAAATGTCTAAAATTGATGATACATATAAAATTTTATCACTGTATTACAGCCAGACTTTTTAAAAGGGGACCTAGAAAATATTGCCATTAACCAAGCTGCAGGAATTGATGAAAAATCAGGACTATTTAAAATTTTAGAAGATGATGCAATTAAAGAGCCACTTGCAGTTTTTAAGCAGGTATGGAATACCCAGCAGTAGCCAGAGGACTTGAAAAGATAACTTTATATCCCAATACCAAAAAAAAAAAATGCTAAAGAATGCTCAAATTATGGAACAGCATCTATTTCACATGCTAGGAAGATAATGCTCAAAATTTTGCAATCCAGATCTCATCAATACATGGACAAAGACATTCCAGGTGTCCAATATGAATTCAGAAGTGGCATAGGAGCTCAAGATCACATCGCTAGAATTCGGTAGATAATGGAAAAGGCAAGAAAATTCCAAAAAGCAGTATGTTTTTGTCTTAATTATTACATTAAGGATTTAATCACAAAAAATAGGGAAAGCATTTTAAAATATGGGTATATCTGGCTTCCTGAACTGAATAATTTGTATGATGACCAAGAAGTAGCAGTTAGAACTGATTACAGAGTAACTAAATGGTTCAAAATTGAGAAACAAGTTCCTCACAATTGTATATTGTCATCTTATTTCTTTAAGTAACTTTATTTAAACTTATTTACTTAACTTACTGTATATGCAGAATATACATGACAAATGTTGAACTAGAAGAAATGAAAATTGGAATTAGCATTGCTGGGAGAAACATCAACAATCTCAGATATTGTCAGACTCCTTGACCAAATGTTAACACAACATCTGATTGAACTCGCTTCCATTTTGAAGAAACCCAGAAACCCATGTCAGCAGACTGTGAGTCACCAGTGGGGAGGGGGAGCAGGACTGGAGTGTGAATTATATTGTTTGGGTTAGATGCCCCTTGCCCAAGGTCAACGGGCAGAAACTGTTTGAGCCATCTGCTGGTACCAGGGAGGGGGTGCATGCCTATGTGAGGAGTGGAGGGGAATTGAAAGCTTTTGTGATTTTAAACTATGGAACACACGGGAATGGCCATTCACAACTTTTTCCTTGTATCAGATGCTTTGCCTCATTAAACAGTTAATTGAGCACAAAGTCTCTGGACTGTCTTTGAGCGAATGCTTGGGTGTTCAGGTCATTACAGATATGCTGATGATAACCACTTTGATGACTAGAAGTGTAGGTGACTTAAAGAATCTCTTGTTGAAGGTAAAAGAAGTTCAAAAGTAAGTCAACTGCTCAATGTTACAAAAGAAAAACCTTAGATTACATCAACATGAATGCCAACACAGTGCAAATGGGCAGAGAAATTGAAATTTCAACTTCAGCTTCAAGAACATATCTTCTTAGGCTGAGGGATGGTTACTTGGGGAAAAGACCATAACAGACTGCAAAATATTAAAGTGCAGAAACGTCACATTGAAAACAAAAACATGTATTGTCAAGGTCATGATTTTTCACTTGTAACATATAGTGTGAAAGCTAAATGAAGAAAAAAAATGCCTTTGAATTACAGTCCTTGAAAAAAGAGGTTGAGAATATCTTGGACTGCAAGAAAAACAAATAATAATCCAGATTTTTTTTACTGTAATTCAGATAGTTCACTGGTAGCACTAATAATAAAACTAAAGCTTAAATATCTTGGTTGTATAATGAGGAGGCAAGAGTTATTTGAAAAGTTCCTGGTTCTTGGAAAAATTAAAGACAATCCAACAGAAGACAAAGTGAGTGATGATATAGGTGTGAGCTTAGAGGTAGTCAAAGAAGCAGTTGCTTACAGACAATCTAGCAAAATGGCATCTATTGGTTCATGAAGAATCAGAAGCAACATAAACAGAATAAATCTAGGCTAAAATAGAGGCAATGGGACTATAATATCAAGGCCATAATTTTCTTTTGAAAAAGAAGGAGAGATAAAAACAAGGAAGCTTAAAATAATATAGGAGTATTGCTGAAAAGTAAAACATGTAGCATAATGAAGCAAAGTTAACTGCTTTACCTCCAAACCCTCAGAAATATGTGAATCAGCCAAATCTCTCTAGGGAAGAAATTGGTGATTCAGATTCCACAACTGAAAAGCCCTAATCTTTCATTTCAATTTTGCTTAACTACAACTCCCAGCATCCAGTTCAGAATAGCCAATATTTTATTAAAAAAGAAAGCCATTTTTCTGGAAACCTGTGCTATTAGAAATTAAATGCATTTTTAAGGTTTCATATCAACACCAGCATGATTGGAATAGCAATAGTACAGAAAAGCATTTATTTTTATTTAAGAAGCAGAGTAGATTCATAATAGTGATGTTGTTGTTGTTGATGATTTAAAGATTAATCAAAATACTTGATGAGTTAATAGACATGCATCTGCATTAATGCAAAATTTTCTCCAAATGCAACTCCTAAATGCAGTTCATTTCATATCATATCACAACCAGACGTATACATTACTGTATAATTTTACATACTTAAGCAAATTTAGAAGTAAATGATACATCACTCTGGGTGCCAATAAATGCATTTTCCCTTAACTTCCACTTTTTTATTTTAAATTATAAGGGAAGGGAAGTTTTGAGGGGAATATAGATAAAATTTACTACATAAACATGATTTAATCATTATGCAAGGATGGCAATTTCATCTTCCTTTATGTTTATTTACATAACAGAAATATGTCAAGTTATTTTATTTTTGATTTGAATAGTATTGCTACCAAAGGCTTAGTATGGAAACACATTTCTATGAAGATACATGTTGAATCCAAAAGGGAAGGAGGAAGGGAGAGAGAGGAAAAAGAAAGGGGTAGGGCTAGGGGGACAATGAAATTGCATTGCCATATCACCATGGTGCTACATCCTATTTTTCCTCTGACTGGTTTGAAAAGCAATGCCTGATCCAGTTCTCTCTGTATTGTGTTACAAGAATTTCTCCTTAAACCCCTTCACTGGATTTAAGGATATATGCCCTATGACACAATGATGAAAGAACTGAAGGATTATGGCGGCTAAGTGCTGGACCAGCACATTTTCCTTTCCTTTCCTTTCCTTTCCTTTCCTTTCCTTTCCTTTCCTTTCCTTTCCTTTCTGTTTTTTGATTTTTAAATAGATATTTAAAAGAGCAACCAATAAAAAAGAGAAATAAACAAAGATATAAAAAAGAAATTTGCAAACTATTGATAATTGAATAAGAACCATTGTAAAAATCAAATCAATAATCATTAGCAAAGGCATCTGATATGACAAGAATAATCAAGTTAGAATAAACAATGAGTTTCTGTATAATCCAGGAAAGCTTGTTCTTATTATCACAAATCAGGCAAAATCTAATATTTTAAAATCTTGTATTAAGAGAAACCCAAATTTCAGTGGTTCTACAGTCTATGTGAAGAATTATGATCCATAAATTGTTTCCAGGTTAAATTTAATTTAGTTTCAGACTTGTTTTTTAAATACAAAGTTTTGAAATGGTGCATATACCCATAGTTTAGCCTATTATTCTTCTAAAGAATGAATTGTGTGAACAATAATTTCTAGATAAGGTATCCTAGCAACTGTTATCAGGTACAGAGCCAATACTTTGTGGCATATAAAGCTTAATAATGCTTAACAGAAAAACTGCTGGTGAGAAGGAAATGTTGATGTTTAAAATTTGTTGCATTCTATGGTGAATCATCTTTCAGAATTGTTGAGATTTATAACATTACCACTAAACGTTAAACAAAATGATCCTATCTGATTATTGCATTTCCAGCATTTTTTCAATATAACTTATATATTTTGCCAATCAACACTGTGGGTAATATACCAATGAAAAATGCCTTGTACTAATTCTCTCTTACTGTAATATTAGCAGTAAAATGATCTTCATCTTCCATTGCTATTTCCATTATTGCATATCAATTGTCTTTTTGAAATTCTTCATTCATTTAATCATACAATCTTTATTCAGTTTCTGAATCATACTTCAGTAACAAATTAGAAATAATCCCAAGCAAGTGTTCTGAATTTTGTGTTATAAGTTTTTAAAATTCAGCAAGTCTTTACGTTTTTCAAGTTGTTTTTGTAATTCCATTTGAACTATATTAGTTATCTGAAGATATTGAAACCACTGATGCATTTCTGACATTTCCAGGGAAAGAGACCTGAAAGATTTAATCTTTGTTTCATTAAAGGTTAAATCTTGCAATCTATATTTATTTATTTATTTATATTTCAAATTTCCATCACTGCCCATCTCCCCCAAAAAGGGGACTCTGAGTGGTTTACAATCAAAGTATATAATTTATTATCGCTCCCTGATTATGTTTTTTATACATTGACTTTCATGAAATTTTTTAACATTGAAGCAAGGGGTGATAAACATATTTTTTTTAAAAATAATTTTTTAAGTTTCAAGACAAGGATAAAAGCTACAAAAAAAACAAATCTACAAAAAAAAAAAAAGGACTAAAAAGCTGTAGAAACACAAAATATTTTTTTTTCCAAAATTACAGAAAGGTGTGACTTCTGACTTTTATCAGCAAGGATATACAAAAAAATTCCATAATCTCTTACTCTATATTAAACCAAAACCACATTATTTCTATAAATCATTTCACTTTAGCAGATTATAAAAATCACTAAGTACAGTTACTCCCCCTTATATTAAAATATAGAAAAAAAATCATATAGATCTCCTAAACAACATTTTATTCTATACATTTCTGTCTACTATAATAAAAATCAAACTAAAAAACACATTAATTGTTGCACTGAAGATGTTGCCTAGTTTGGCAACGAAATGTCTGCAAGAAAACAACAAGGCTCAGAGAGCACCAAGGACTCCACATTAATTGTCTGCTATTATACTTAATAGTACACCAGTTTTAATAGTCTTAATCTTAATAAACCCCCCAAAACAAAAAACAATTCAAATCAATAGCCTTAAAACCATCCAAATAAACATTTTATACCTAATAATCTTAATCCAAATCCTTAAAAGCAAATAACATCAGTCAAACCCTTAAAGCAATCCGCATAAACATTCTTTAACCCTTATCCCATTTCAAAATAAACCAGAGCAATTACATATCCTCACAATGTGCACAGAGCTTTTCTCTTGAAAAAATTAAACAGCCCAACTGCCCCCTTAAAAACTCCAACTTCTCTTCAAAAAACCTCCCATACATAATGACCCCTTCTTTTTCATAGCATTCCACCAGAAAGTCAATTTCACTTATTGCTTTCAGATCTCTCTCTCCCTTAAATTTCTCCAATTCCACCATCCAATCTTCATCTAGTATCTCAATAGAAATCTCAATCTCACTCTTAGAAGAAACATTTCTATCACTGTTAATTTCCTCAGTTTCATCTACCACATCCCCAACCTGATGACACATTTTAGACCCCATATTTTCCACGATGTCCTGAGTATCTTGCATAAAAGCTTGGTAGAGGTCAGAAGAAATTTGTTTAAAATCTTGGTGGAAGTCAGAAAAAAGTCTGTTTAAAATTTTCCATGTCTCATGCAGTAGATCATAACAACCCCTAGGAGCTTAACCAGCAAAAGTCAAAGATATGGAAAAGTTCTGGACTGTATTTACACAAATGAGAGTGAAATAGGCAGACAGTTCCCAAGGGAAAATAGAAACAGAAAACTGAAGGTTCAGATCAGTCAACTCAATGTATAAGAAAATGCTAATTTCTTCAAATTTAGTACAAAAATAATAACAGAAAGACAATTGTTTATGCTCAATCCTCCTTTATATTTGGAAGGAAAATGAAGTCCAAAACTTAAAAAAGAATTTTTAAAAAGTAATCCCAAAAATAATGATAAGCACCAAGACAGTCAGCTTCTCCTTGCTATAGAAAGCCTCTCTTAGGTTACGTGTACTTAAAAAAGCCCCATAAATTTAGTGATTTAGAAATGACGTGGCCAGTCTTAGTGTCCCTTTAAGGCTACAGTGCGGCTTGGAAAATGATGACAGCCCCGCCTCCCAGCTAGCTCTTACCAGTTGAATGTGAAACACTGTTTGTGATCTTCTGGCTGCAAGCAGCCACCTGGAAGACAGTTGGGATGATTCCAGGGCTTCAGGAAAACCTGGCTGAGCCCGAAAAAAATTGCTGCATTGTGATTTCCACTCACCAAGCCCGCAGGCACAGCTGCTCAGTCCTACACTTTCAATAGAGGTAACTCAGTCATTTCATCCTCAATGTACATTCCATGGACTTGCTACCTCAGCTAGGAATGCTTCAGAGACTTAGTTTTACAAGTCATAACTTTTGGTCTAAAATAACTTATTCAGCATGTGCACTTTTAGAATAAACAGATTTAGGGGAAAAAATTGGAAAATGAGACAGAATATTAACAGAAGAAATGTAGGGAATGATTTTTAGGTGGTACATTAATCTTAACTGAAATCAAGCTCCATATCAAGAGGCTGAAACTTTTTTTCCTTTTAAACAAACTAGCCAGCAGAAATGTTTTTTAAAAATATGGATAAAATTAGAGAGGTACGTATTTTGGCTGAGTAATATCATTCTGATATACTCTCTATTGACAGTTACAGCAAAGCTATATGTCATCAGATATCTACGCCTTTTGCTAAGCTTCTGCATATAATCATGTTGATTAGAAAAGCTATATCACATTTGCTAAACAAATACAGCATATTTTTCTTTTTGCACTTGGGCTGATATTTATTCTGGAAATGATGCAAATTAATCAGTGTATTCAACTGATGTCAGTTGAATGATAAAATATAGCCAAATTAAAAAGAATAGAATCCACGGGAAATGAAGAGACGTTTTCTGTTGCTGATAACTGTCCAAATAGTGTTTGCGTGTATATGTATTCTCTCTGTATCTTTCCTAATGCAGAGTTTACTCACTTTCCTCTATCAAGAGATTAGAAGAAAGCCTGCTCTGCATTAAGTTTCCTTTTACTAATTAAAAAGAGAAAAAGAAAGAAGCAGTCATCTTGCTAGTTAAATGTTGTCATGTTCATTGTTCCAATGGTTTGAATACATCGTAACGTTTCACATGTCACTTTCCTGTTCCGTGTCTGTCATTTGTGGGGAGGGGAATTTCAGCCGTGCCAGGCTGTAATCTCCTTGCTGTTCTGCAGGAATGTATGTTTGGGTTATGACATGTATTCAAGGTTGCTTTCCCAGGCCGATGTGTGACGGTTGCCAACACCTGGGAGGGGGTGGTTACTATGGTGGGGTGAGGGGCGGGATTGGGTTTGAAGCGAGGGTATTTAGTTTGTATTTGGCGCGCTTTTGCTCATTCTCAGCTTTCTCTGTATTTGCATACTATTCCTTTAATAAATCAGTTATCTTTAAGCCCGAGCTTGTGAGACTGAGTATTTGGGATTAGGCAACCGTTACATAAAGCTGAGAATCATAATGAAATTTTCCGCTAGCCCCCATCCAAGCCTTTGGTGAAGGGGAGAGCTAGCGATGACTTTAACAATAGATGGAGGAATCGGGACCCAACAGCGCTCCAGCGGGGAGGGCATGGCAGAAGTTCGGTCGGGGCTAGCTCATGCCACCTGGAGACCCCAATACCCCACGTTTCCGGAGGTGGAATTCGCTGATCGGCGGGTCGGGCCGCAACGGGCAGAGTCGCGGGGGAGCGACCTCAGCGCGGTGGCCGGTAGCGATGGTCCGGAGTCGGGGATGGGTTTGGAGGTGGAGAGCGGCGCCCCGGTGTGGTCCCCGGAGTGGCTGGCATCCTTGATGGCCCGGGCTGGGACGCGGCGTGGCTGCATGGTTCCAGAGAAGGAGGGCGGCACGTCGGCATTTTCGTTGGAGTGGTGGGTGTTCCTGCTGACCGAAGCCGAGCTGCGGTGCGAGCGCTCGGAGGCGCAGTGGGACCGGATGAGGAACTTCCTGTGGCTGGAGATGGCGCTGCTCCACGGGATGCAAGCATGGCGGGAGAGAGCCATCGTTCCTGCCTGCGTCAGCGCCAAGAAGGGTGCGGCCCCGAGGGGCCTGGGCTGCGTGGAGAGCGGCGGCGGCCAGGCGGGATGCAGCGGAGAGGCCGAGGTGAGACAGCCCGCCTTGGGGCCCGAGGAAGAA
This sequence comes from Candoia aspera, assembly GCF_035149785.1. Taxonomy (NCBI): domain Eukaryota; kingdom Metazoa; phylum Chordata; class Lepidosauria; order Squamata; family Candoiidae; genus Candoia; species Candoia aspera. The sequence goes on from NC_086159.1 coordinate 48,874,086, forward strand.
GGCGACGCATTCATCGCACTGAGGGCGGAGGAGGTGGACCCACCGGGCGAGGCTGGCGATCAGCGAGAAATCCTGGATTTCGGGCGAGATAGGGGTGGGCTTCAGGGCTTTGTTTGCTGGAAGCATGTCCCTCCGGACTGAGTGGAGGAGCGGGGCTCTGTGGTTTGCTTTAGCATTATCATGCTGTTTAGCCTTTTGCATTTATATGCTGTTTAACCTCTGTAACCTGTTCCTTGCGTTTTGTCATGATCGCAATTTTCAGTGCTAATATATGCATCGCAAATAGTTTCATGCCAATGCTTAAATTTTGTGTAGAGATGAATTGGAGCGTTTCACATGTGAATTCTTTGATGCGCGTCTTCCTATGTATAGTTGCTGATGCGTGTCCCACACTGTAAAATCACTTCGCCCGTCTTTATTCTGCCTAGCCGCATGAACCTGCTGCTTAGTTTAGTTTCTTTAAGGGGGGCGATATGTCATGTTCATTGTTCCAATGGTTTGAATACATCGTAACGTTTCACATGTCACTTTCCTGTTCCGTGTCTGTCATTTGTGGGGAGGGGAATTTCAGCCGTGCCAGGCTGTAATCTCCTTGCTGTTCTGCAGGAATGTATGTTTGGGTTATGACATGTATTCAAGGTTGCTTTCCCAGGCCGATGTGTGACGGTTGCCAACACCTGGGAGGGGGTGGTTACTATGGTGGGGTGAGGGGCGGGATTGGGTTTGAAGCGAGGGTATTTAGTTTGTATTTGGCGCGCTTTTGCTCATTCTCAGCTTTCTCTGTATTTGCATACTATTCCTTTAATAAATCAGTTATCTTTAAGCCCGAGCTTGTGAGACTGAGTATTTGGGATTAGGCAACCGTTACAAATGTTTAAAATAAACGAAGTTCAGATACAAGGAGGAGTGGACTGCACTATTTTTTGAAACAAGTATATAGAAAACTGTTCAAAAAGCTCTAACCTCCTTGCAATACTTATCCTATTTGTATGTCTAGACAATGGGATCAGTGGGATGAATTAAGTTCCATTTTAACAATCCTGTTCCAAATTCTGACAATGAGTCATACAGGAAAATCTATGAATGTGGAAATAGGACTATTTCTTCAGCTCTTAGAGAACATATAGCTACTCCAAATGTAGAGGCATTGTCAGATATTCATAGGAGTCGCAAAATACAAATTTCTATGTCAGAAAGTTGGTCTTGTCATAGGCAGAGAGAATCAGATATCTCATCTCCATTTGCTAGATATAGAAAAAAGTGGCCTTCTTAAAACTGAGGGAGAACTAAGGAGTATTTGTGGACTGAAGCTGAGAGGAGACGATTTTACCATCACCCCACAGCTTCTGATTAAAGCTTGGAATCCTAAGAAAAAGAGAACTGTGGGTATAAGGAAACAGAAGGTCTTTGCTCCAAGGGCATTTTGTTTATTTTGAAATATATAATTATGTGCTGTTATTTTTAAATTTGTATCAGACCACTACCATCCTGTGGTCTGGCTGGAGCTTTTTATTTTATTTTGAACCTTTTCATGTTTAATTAGCTAGCTATAGTACTTTTTTCCCATTGATCTGAACAGCTCTGTAATTCATTTCTTCCATTTTAAAATGGTTGCATTTTATCATTTAAAATATTTTTTAATTATCTATGTTACTTTTTAAAAAATGATTTTGTTAAACCCTTGTGAGATTGGTTTATTTCTCAAAGAGGAAGGTTTGAATCCTTTAGGCACACTCTTTGACACTAAATGGACAGGAAGTGATAGAATGTATTTAATCTTACATATTCCAACACGGTAGAAAGTAGGAAAGATGACCTCGATAGAGATAGGTCAGATCCATTACCAGAGTGACAAGGGGAAAACATGACTTCAGTCCAAAACATGCAGAATGTATGTGAAAGCAAGTCAGGTAGGCACCTACCTAATTCATATTAGTAGGGGAAGGGGAGTAAAGCATAGCCAGACTTGAAAGACTCTGTTCCTATAATCAATATTAATAAAAGTAGTTTTAGCCTTTCTGTGGAGTTGATTTCTTGGTTTGGTTTACTTAGTCAGGCTGAGATATTTTAACTGTCAGAAAGGCACCACAGGTTGTAAAATCTCCCCCCTCTCTCTCACTGATTTTATTTTTCTTACATTTATATATAATACAGTATAGCTATTATTTAATCAATAATATTTCCCTTCTGTCACATTAAAATTATATTTTCATATTAATTTTGGGAAGTATCTAAGTGTTATTCCCAGCATCTTTGGATATCTCATGCAGCACTGATGTTTCAGTTGGCATGCATTGCTGTATTGTCTCATGGACTGCTGAACTTTAGATTGGAAAGCTCCATGACTGATGAATTGGGTTATTATCCAATTTTTATTGTATATTAATTGTCATAGGCAAATGAAGGAATAAATATTGTGAGCTATCCCAAGATTTTGCTATTATGCTTCAATTCTGTTAAACAGAAGCATAAACATAGCATTTACTCATTCACCTGGAAGAGAGAAAATGTGACAGTACAAAGCCATGCCTTAATAGAAGTATCATAGGAATATGATTGCATAAAGCCCTTTTCCAAATACCTAACCCAGTCACCAATTAATATCAAAGTTACCAGTCCAGTGAGTTTCCAATTACATCAATCTAACACTCCGTTTCAGAGAAAATATAATCAAACCAATCCTATTGTAATTGTTAATTACAATAACATCAACATTTAATAAATTGAACTCCCCAAATGACATGTCACAGAGTAAGTAAGAAACTGATTATATTAGGAAGAAGAGAAACCAAAATGGGGCCTGGGGGTGGAGAAAAAAGGGACATACTTATTTGGGACCAGGATGGCAATCTGGTTTTATTTCATGATCAACCATTTGAGAGCTCATAATTTTAACCTTGTATTGGTCAAAGTGATTGGAAAATGAAGGAATTTTAGTAAAGGCTAGCTATAAATCTCCTAATTCCTTGGCATATTAATTACCAGCAATGAATGGAACCCCCTTAAGTGTCCCATTTATTGTTTTAAATATGAAAATGTTTTAAAGATTAGAAAGGAAATTGTTTGAATTAATTAACTGAACTGACACTCTAGGGATATGGTACAAGATTTTAAAGACAAAAACTGGGAATTCACAATAATGGCATTTCCTTTCTGGTTAAATATATAGTACCAGAGGGACTTGGAGTCACTTTTAACATTTCATTTGATGCCTGTTGGGAGATCAAACAAGATTCATCTGAAGGTATTCATTTAATTTGTTGGTGGCTGTTCTCAAGTACAGTATGAAAAGATTTCATATTAAAATAGACCATCCACATATTTAATGATTTGAATGGAACTGGATAACTAGTACAATAAAAACTCAGAATGTAAATGGAAGCTATTAGGGCAATAACATCATTTAAGGGAAAATATCTCTGTTTTATTCCTGGAGAGGCTACACATAGGAGATAAAATACAGAGCTATGTTGAACACAATCAAATTAATCACTTTTTCATCTATCCTTTCTGTGATACTGTATGTCCTTCAGGCAAAATATCCCTATATGGAAAAGGTGACAATGACATTGTGAATCAATTGATTAGTCAAGTATAACACTCCCTGGAAAGTGCCTTAACTCTCATGAATGATTGGACAAATAAAAAATATGTCCACCTGAGGGTATGATTGTCACTGTTTTCCCCTTAGGACTTAAATAGTAAATAATAAGAATTCTGCTACATCAGATAAAATATCCATCAATTCCAGGATAGCATCCTCTTTGCCTCAATAGGAAACCAGATGTGTCTGAAATGTATTCAGTCTTAGCCCTTTCACAGATGCCTGTTCCCAGGCTTTTCCCTCCTTCCAAATCAGTTCCGAAGCCTGATTGTTCAAATCACATAGAATTGCTTTTACAAACTGGATCAATGATTCAAATTAGATTTTTGCATGATACATGAATTATCCCTATATGGAATATTCCATCATGTGGAAAGCTATCATCCAGTGCAGGCTCTCCTCTTCATTCTTCTACTCCAATATATAGAAAGCACAGCAGACCTGAGTAAGAAGAGCACATGAGAAGAAATGAGGCCAGTGAAGATGGAGTCAGTCTGTTTCACCATGTTCTGTATGTACTGTGGCTTCCTGACTTTATAAAAGTTTCTTGTGAGGAGAATGAGATGTTTTGGGATAATTCATTTTTTATAAGCACATTCCACAGCTTGACATGACTGACACAATCAAAGCCCTTTCTTTATGTGTGTGAAAAGGAGTTAACAAATTTCATATTCCAGGATCTACTTGTGTATGTATTGTTTGCTAGACAGTTGATGAGCACCCAAACTAACTGCCCAGGAATGTAAGCACTCTGTTCTTTGATGGAAAGAATTGGATCCAAAAGAGCTTCCTCACTGGAATAAAGGAACAGCTTACTGTTTCCTGCTGAACCCTTCACTCCCCCAGCTGTTTAGAACAGTTTTGGAAAGGGGGAGAGAGGAGGGGAGAATAAGAAAACATTACCTCTCATTTTATCTAGAGGAGCATTCAGTTGGAGGACTTCTGCTCCAAGCAATTGTGGATTTTTCTTTATATTATCTACATAAATCTGTTATACCTATGGCAATCTTTCTTAAACTGGGTGCTTCAGATGTGTTGGATTACAATTACCAGAATTACTCAATAGAACATCCAATTCTGGCTGGAAATTCTGGGACTAGTCATCTATCTATATGAAGGATACCAGGTTAAATAGATTGACCTGCAGTTACTGTTTCTCTTCTATAAGTTTTGATTTATATACAGACCCTCATTTCATTCCTACATTTTGTGTATAATTACATTATTTGGTTAGAAAGCCAACAAATATCCCTCTCACCACCATTTTCTCTGTTATTATTTTCTGGATAAATGTAAGCCAACCACAGTATTGGCGCATCAGTTTAGCTGAAGAATAAAATCAGACTTGCAAGTTAGTAATTAAGGCTATTTATGGCCATTTATGCAGATGGTTTTACTGGTACTTTTTGGATCTTTTAGATAACATACTCATTGTATTACAGTGACAGTTCACTTATCCTGAAATTAGAAAAGCTATGTAACATAATGTGCTACATCTGTCAAATTGTCATTGTCACACATGTTTCAGTCCAATGTTATGTACAAAATTAAATATATTACAATATGTTCTTCATAGCCTAGTAGGAGTTTAATAATGGAGAAATTAAATATGCAGAGCATGGTATGCATTTATCTTCCAAAAATGTAAGTAAAATTGAATACTAAAAATCCCCATGCATGTCCTGGTTACTTTCTTACTCTATGGTTAATGAAACTTAGCTTCTTCATCCACTTATTTCACAGCTGAAAAACCACTTAAACCTGTCCTGAGAAAGCTTTACTTTCTCAGGATCATTGGGAACTATGGGGGGAAAAAGGGATTCTTTAAGTTTCTACTTTACTTGAAGGATAATCATTCTGGTGCTGTAAGCTGCCAGTTCAACCAATGCAGTCATTTCAAGCAGTAAAGAAGTGATTAAGAAACAAAAGAGGGTGTATGTGAGAAATGATTCAACCAGTTATCCATCCTGTTTCTTTGAAACTGGTTGATATCCCCTCCCTTATGCTGCTCCAATTCAATTACATGCATTCTAAGTCAACTGACTGATGCTCTAGGTTTATGATGTTATTCTGACCTTACCCCTTACCAAGAATTATACACCTATTTTATTTATTTATTTATTTAATTTTATTTATCCCCGCCCATCTCCTCCTGTCGGAGGCCTCTGGGCGGTTTACAACAAGTGATTAAAACCATCAGAATAATACAAAAAATAAAATACAGTAAAAATACTATAAATAGAAATAAAAAATAAAGAATAAAAAATCCAAGTGATTTTGGTGCCCTTTTGTTAAATAAAACCTTCTAGCCTGTAGTGCTGAAGTGTATATGCATGGTTAAATATTATCTAGAATCAGAAAACTGCTTTTATAACATAATTTCTGATTAATTTCTCATGTGATGTTCAGCAATATCCTAAGTCTACATTTCACAGTAGCTACTGTTTGTTGGAAGTGAAAATGAGAAAATTAAGCATTGCTAACATTTGAAAATGGAATCAAATGGAAATCAAATCATCCCACAAAATCCATTTGGTGCTTATTTATAGACCCAACCATAAGCTTATTGAAACTTATAAATAAAGGATTTTATCACAGCTCTCAAATGGGAACTGAATGGGTATTTGCCAGACCACCCACACATCTCTTATGGCAAGTGTATTTTGAACATGCTAGATAAGAGACTCATAATTTCAATATTGCTTCTTCTCCTATGGGGGAAAAATGCTATTTAGCACTTAAGGGAAAACAGGATTACTATCCACTTTTCTGCTTATTTGCTTCTAGCTTGGCAGGCTTTCACAACTTCATGCCAAATGTAACTGGCTTGGCAAACACCCTGTGGACATTAACCATTCACTAAAACTTGACTTTAACACTGTCCTAAACCAGTTTCCATATGTAAAATACAGACATAAAAGAAAATGCATGTAATAAAACTATGACAAGTATGTACATTAATCTGATCCTTATGGGGCACCATAATGTCACAAATCCTTGATGCTAAAAGGTAGTATTTTGCAACTGTATTTATCACCTTTAGGTTTCTGTCTGCCAGAAAGTCATATACTGTACATTAGTAGGGGCTGTAGCAACTTTAACCAAGAATCAATACAAAACGTATATTGTAAAATTACATATTCTATCATTGGAAATGCTTCTGATTGGCAAGGGCAAAGGCTTCCTGTACTTGGAATCTGCCCTCTAGAACTGCGGTCAGAGGGGGCAGGGGAGAACATTAAAATGGGCTCTGGAAAAGGTCAAGCTATATTTGTAATAAGTAAATAATTTTAAATAATCTGCAGGAAAGTATCTTGAACTTTCTAGAAGATAGCAATACATACTGAGGGCCTTGGCTTTTGGCAATGTTCATACAGTAGCTTTCTTGGCTTTATCTAAACCTCAGCTTAACAAATGTTCAGGAGACTGTCCACAGGTGTACAATTTGTTTGTAATATTTTCCTACCCTTTAGAACTATCAGAGGTAGATTGATAGATGATAGATGTATGTATGTATGTATGTATGTATGTATGTATGTATAGATAGATAGATAGATAGATAGATAGATAGATAGATAGATAGATAGATACCAACTGTAAGACCTATTGGAGAACACCATAACTTTCATTAAAAATAATAGTAATAATCAACCGTCCCTTACAATTTTGTACCAGGGTCTTCAGAGTTTTCCATAAACCAACTTTTATCACTTTGCCTATTGGGCTCAAATTGGACATCTGACCACCTGTTTACATTTTATTTTGAGTTGTGTGTTAGCATATGGCCTGTTAATATGTAGTTGTTTATTGATGGAAGAGTTCTTGAGTTTTTGATGGAGATGGATTGTTGGAATTTAGATGTAGGCTGCTTCAAAGTCTACAAATGATAAAAATAATTGTGAATTTGTGCTGCACATGTGTTTGATGTGTCTGGGCAGCCATTTTTTAACGTAATATATTGGATATGTTGCAAGCCACTCAGAGTCTTTTTAGAGTTGAGCAGCCTCAAGAAATAAAATACTGTACATACATGCATACATACCAGGCAAATGTCTATGGGGAATATTTATTTATTTATCAGATTTATGACTGCCCATCTCTCCTTGAGGAGGGACCCTCTCTAAAGCCCACCAGCATAACATCAGTGTTATTTTCCTGCTTGAGTCAGTTACATCACTTCCAACATAGATAATTCACATACAGTTTATTTATTATATTCAGTAGGCTAATACACCTATAATTTGCAAGGGCATTTTAATTGCCTTTTTTCTAGTTAGGAACCACAATTGCCAGACAGTATATGTGCTATACTGTCTATGTAGGTGAACAGTGATTCTTCCTTCAATCTCTTATACAAACTCTGGAATCAGCTTGACACTTCCTTGAACCTTAAATTAATATTTTGAATTTATCTGAAACACTTTTAGAATCTTGCAACTTCTTGGCTTCATTTGGCAATGACACATCTTCTTGTCTCTGGATAGACAACATTTTAAGCCTGTCTGCCATAAGAGCAATGTTATCCTTGTGGCCAGAAATCCTGAATTTGGCTTGATGCCCAGACACTTCTGTTCATATGGTCTTTATCTCTCCAAGGTAGCCATACAGGCTTCTCTCACAGCCACATCCTGCTTAGCCTTTTTCTTACACAAGGGAAAACAGACATTACCTTTAAAGGCTCTGAACATAAACATTTGGTAGATCTCCAGATATCTGCAAAGCCAGGTAAGTTTTGTTACTATTAAATTCTGAGAAAAGGTTATTGTAAATCTTTAATATATTTTTCCTCAAATGAGCTAAAGCAAAGAAACTATGCCCTATTGTGTTGCATTACCCTATCATGATTTAAACTGATGTCCCCCATCAGTAATGAAGTCTTCTATGGATGTTAGCCCTACAATGGATGAGTTTAACTTTCAGTACCCAAGCCTTATCATATCCTGGAGAGGGGGGTGGGATTAGATACATTGTAGTCCCCCCTTCATTTTTCTCCATAGACTCCTTTATTCCAGTTACAGATAGTTTAACTACATGCCCAATAGTAGATGATGATTGATGAAACAACAACAACTACCCTTCTTGGATATCTTCAACAACAGAGGAAACAATGGCAGGTTACAAATCCAAGTATATTGAAAAACCACTTACACTAAACAAGGCAATACCAAAGCAACAATCCAACTACCCACAAGAGGATCTTCATAAGAACATCAGTGGGATGAGCTAAATCACACAGTAACAACCAAAAAGAGGCAACAGACTACCTATACGAAAACTTCTAATGTAACAGAGACCCATGCAGCTTTGTATGGGTCTGTAGTGCCTGCTACAGAAGCAATCTCAACACAGCTATCACAACCTACAAAAATGATAATTCTCTCATACATCAAAAATTTTTCTGAGGCAACCAGTGGACTACTACAAACTCTTTGCACCACTGTAGCACACAAAGCAACAAAATCCCACCAAACAATCTTAAGCAAAATCAAGGACCCAATAACTAAAGAATTTAAAATAGTACATTACAGCCTGAGTACAGTATAGTGCAAACCCAGTAACCAGAGTAGGAAAACATATAGTGTAAAGACAGTAACAGCTACTATGTGGGACAGACATGTAGATGATTTGCAGAACACATCCATCAACATCAACTGGCAGTCAGAAGACATGATGAAAATGCCTATCTCTCAGTGCATAGACAAATTCAACCACAATTTCACCTGGGAAACTGTTGACATTTTAGATCACACCAAATCCAAAATGCTAGGGAGTTCCTGGAAACATGGCATTTTGACAAATCAGACATTAACAGACACATAAACTCATCTACATACCATTCAAAAGTCATAACCAAAGCCTAGGAAGGAAACAAATAGCCCAGAGCACATCTTCCATAGTTACCATCACCCAGATAAGCAGGAAACAGCACCAGATAAACATCCAGAGAAGAAACAATGACTTAAGGAACCATTAAGGAAGAAACCACAGGCTAACCAAGACTGGCAAGGCAAGCTATATAAAAACAGCAAACTTTTCTCTCCCATGCACTGAGGATGTAACCTAGCCTGGTAGTGAACTCTCTGCAGGAAAACAGCCAATACCAAGAATATAACAGGTAACTAAATAAGGTAAGTAAGGAAATTATGGATTTTCCAAATCCCTCTGTTTTATCAACCATTTGATGCAGTTTATCAAACAGACTTACCGATGTCTCAGTTAACAGGGAAGTTTGCCTGTAAGATTCCCCAGTGTACCTTGTTCACACTGTTTCCTGAGGTCTTAGCTTTCTCATATACTGGCTCTTTGAACTCCACAGATACAAAAATTGGGGCTGATGTATGTTTTGTCAATACAAGTTAGTAGAATGTTGCTGGAAAATGGAAAATGGAATATGTGTTGCTGTTAGGAGAAACCATCAGGGTCTTCAACGATAAGAAATTCAGCTGATTTTAGTTGCTTCCCAGCCTTGGAGTTGCAGCTCTGTCTGTTCCCATTCTCAGAGCCTGTCTGGTGGTACTCTGAATCCTCTCAGGCAAGTCCTTATGATCATCAAAGTCAATAAACATCTTCAGGGCAAATAATATTACATATTACCTCTCTGACTTCTCTATTTATACTAAAACTAAAGTTATCTACCAAGCTTTATGCATGTAAAAAAAGGTTAGAGCTTTGATCACATGGTTAGAATGACAGTTTTGACTTTCTGACGCCCCCAACCCCCATGGATTCCCCTGCCACAGTGGGTGATGCTACAGTGCAGCAATCTTGACCCTCTTTCCCAATATTTATTGAACTTAAGCTGGCATAGGCTTCATAAATCAATGAATCAATGTCAGTGGTCTCCTATCAGAAAGACATTGATTCAAGGTTTCCTATTTTCAACAAGTCCCAGAATATGGTCTTGTGTTTAGTAGCTGGATTAAGTAACTGGCTTTTGTAATGAGTTATAAAGAGTATTATAGTGTTTCCGCAATGAAGAAAGATTCTATAGATAGGACTTACCACCACCCCAGGAGCTTAGGATAAATTATTTTCATAGACCTTTAGCTACTGTACTGAGCCACAATTGTAGGGGAAGCAGTTAATGCACTGGGCCAAGAAATGAAGCAATACAGTCAATGCAGTGTCCAGTTGGCATATATCAGAGCTACTCCAGATGAACATTTCTTGTCTTTAGAAAAGATATCATAGGTTTTAGGCCACATATCTCAGAATATAAGTACAATGACAATGAGATTTTGTATTTCTCTGATCACCAGAATTTAATTTAGATATTATACCAAATCATGACTTGATAGAACATATAGATAAATTATGGATCAAGGATGGTGCTTGGCATACTAGAGCATACACAGAAGTGTGGCTCTATGGACTCTTCCTTACAACTGCATTAATGTGCTGTTACTGAGTTGTGCTGTCCTGACTGCCTGCCCTATTCTGCCACAGGAATGAGGTTGCCAGGTGGTACCATTGTTATAGTTTTAATGAGGAACAAGTTAAAGATAGTGTGGTAGATTTCAGCAGTTCTGCTGGTTCTCAGGAAGAAGGGAACATGTTCCAAGAAGGTGGAGGAGATAAGAGGAGGCACAGTCCGGGAAGCAATGGTGGGAAAACCAAGAGGTTCACAATAGCCCTGCCCTAGAGCTCTCCCAGGTTATTTCCCCTTAGGTTAGGTAGAGTAGCTTTAGTATGGCAAGATCTGTCTATATGGTGTGAGCAAATAAAGAACTGAAGTTTGACTAGGCTGATTTTTCATTGTTCTTGGACTGGGCCTGACAGATAGTGATCACTGGATTCCCCTGGCTTAGTTGCCTTTCTCTATTAGTACCATCTCCTGGTGGATAAAACCACCTTGCACCCTGGTACACATTCTGTATAGAGGTGTCTTTTCCCATAGTTGGTGATAGTTGAATTTCAATCAGATAAAACCACCTATGATTGCTCTTATAGCATTGTGCTGTATAGAGTGCACAGCATAGTCCTCTTCCACCTACCTGGTAAGGGCATACTGTGGAGGCAGCAAACTGTAGTGTCCTCCCAACACCCAGCCAGGAAGGAAGCATTGCAAAAGCAGCTATGTGTAGGTGCTGTCTCTCTTTCTCTCACTGTCTCATATCACTCAACATCTTAGTCGTAGGTTTTAAAACACAAGTCTAGCACTCTTTAAAAAGAATGCTAAACATGTGTATAAAGACAGCCTTCGTAAGACTTGATAAAGGCTTCAGAAGGTGTTGGTGAGGCATTAAAGAAACAGCTGCCCCTATGGAAGCCAGGTGTCTGGTTTCTCCCTAAGCTCAAGCCAACAAATCTATGGAATGCAGCATTCAGCAATGAGATGGGTGAGACATGCCTATAACATCTTAAAGTAATGAATATAAGCTGATCATATCTCAACCATGACCACTTCATCAACCACATAATTGACAGTGTCTTAAATTCTGCCCATAGCAAAATTTGTGCAGAGGGAAGTGGGAGAACACCACTTTAAAACAAGAACAGCTAAACACAATTTAAACCTTTTCCCACTGTGATAGATAACAGCAGTGTCATTAGGTCAGGTCATTCAAAAACATTTAGCAGGGCATGTTCATGCCACAGTTAGAGAGATGGTAGCAGGAGCCCCACACAAGTATAAGAGAGTTTAGAACATAGTAAGAGCAAACAAAAATATATAATTCTCTTTCTCCACACCCTCATGAATGCACAAAGAAGAAATTAAAATGAGTTAAAATAAAAGCTAACTTAAGGAGAAGATGGGAAAGAGATGAAGGAAGGGGGGTCATTGACTGTAGAATTACATTTTAATGAGACATGGTAACAAACATGACAGGCCAAAAATATTAAACCCTTGAAAGAGTGTAAGCAAATAAATTGGAATGGAATAAAGATTTTTAGAAACAGACAAGGAAGTTGGAATAAGGATTGGTTGAAAGAATGAGCCTTGGTTGGAAAGATAAAGCAGCAAGAAAAGAGATTGGAAAGAAGGCCGCCCTTTCTAACTGACTGACCACACTCTTCAGATCTTCCTCCTCACTTAAGATAGAACTAATGAAGAGCAGAGAACAGATTGCAGCAAACAATTATATAATGTTGTTGACATCTCTCTTAAAGAAATGTAATTGGAGGACCTCTAATAAATGTGTGTCTGTTGTTAGAAGATGAACCTGTCACTTGCTCAGCTCTGTACCCTCCTTTCTATCTTTCCATATGTGGGAAAGCACAATCAGTGCTTCATTTTTGATTTTTTGGTTTTTTTGAAAGATTGTCTGCCTTCCAAAGTGCCTATTTGCATCAGAAAGATATAGATTTGGTTTAAGGCACATCCTTAATTTAGAGATGCTTGTCTGTTTTTTCCCCCTCCCCATCTGCATAGCATCCATGTTCCAAAGATACAGGACCCTTTGAAGGTAAGCAACTGCAGGTGCTATTAGTTATGAATTATGCTGGATAAATTATTTTGAAAAGTATTATAAGAATACTATAAATGTAATAAAATAATTCAAATATGACTTAAACAGAAACCATAGATTGGGAAACCTTCAATCCATTTTTTTTTAATACGAAGTAATCTGTCACTTTGTTGGTAAAAGTATCATCTCACTGAATGTCTTCAACTATTTGGGTATAATATTTGAACTAAAAGCGGGCATACAGTACATGTAGAAAGCTATGGTCAATTTCATTTCTCCTTCACATCATTTCCAACAGGTTAAACAGTACAAATGCAGAAAGAGAAGGGTTTAGGATGGAGAAAACATATAACATATAATATGACATCATGGTATTATAAAGAAGGACACACTGATATTTTTCACCAATATTATTGAAAGCCCAGCAATTTGCATGTGATATTACACAATTCCCAGAAGTAGTTTTTCTTGTTCTCTATCCTTTCCAAATTATAATTGCAAGTCACAGTTTGAGAATGACTTGGGAGTGGTAGCAGAAGACAAGCTGATTCAGTAAATGAAAGAAAACTATAGCTTTTCCCTGATTATGTCACCAACTTTTACTACTATTTTTTGTACAGCTATCAAGTACAGGACATCTAATTACTCCTGATTTGTAAGTCTCAATTTCTGGAAAGAAAAACAGAGATATTTAAACTAGTACCCACATGCCCACATATATATCCACTCTCAGCCCTTTCATCTCCAAGAAAGTAAGTAGCTTATTTAATGAAATAGCATATTGCTTTAGATATTTTCCAGACCTCAGTGTCTCCTTGTTTATTTTTAACTTTGCAGAAATGTTAGCAGTTCAGATTAATGCAGCATCCTCCAAATAGGCAAGTCCAATGGCTGAATTCTCTTTATTGATTGCCTCAGACAGGGATAGTTGATGGCAGTCGGCTGTAGCTGTTTCCCAGTGTGAGGGTGAGAAAACAAGAAACTGGGTTTTGACAAAGCTGTTTGGCTCACTGCAGGACAGCCAAAGGACCTTGTGTAAGACAGCTACAATAAAACAACCCTCACAGCCAGCCCCCATAGTGGGAGATTATTGCTGTTATCTTGGCTATCTGCCTCTGTCATTAATCAATTACTTTCCTTCCCCTCACTTCATGGGGACAACAGAAGGTGTTAAATCCTTTCCCCCAAAGTCCCCTTTATAAATTAAACGTATGCAGAGCAACACTGAAACTAGGCATGCCAGCACACTTAAAGACACATAGATACAGCAAGCTAGGTTGATTTTATTCTGTAGAAGAGAGGGTGGTGGAGAGTTCAATATCATATGTAAGCTTGATATTGGCCAGTTAATTGCTTACTTCTAAAAACAATCATTCCTGAACAAGTTAAAAAGCATATATTCCAACACAAATACTTGAAAACTCCACTTCTTACTTTTCTTCATTGAGAAAATTGTCCATCCATCACTAATCTAAAAGGACAGGATCTCTTACCTTGTGGTTGCTTAGTTCACTTAAGAGCCTTTGATGAGGAATTTAAAATCCAAATAAACAGTGTCAACAGAGTCACCTGCTTCCGTGTTCTTCTTAACCCTCTTAAGAACCTCTAAAAGTTGGTGATGTAGGATTTGCATGTGCAGAATCCATTCTGATTTTCTTTCAGCAACTTTCCCCCCCTCTGTGTACCCATTAATTTTTCTTTACTTACAATTTCTCCTAAGTTGCCTGGAACAGATATAACACTAATTGGATTATAATTCACTGGATCTCCTTTGGGTCCCTTCTTAAAAATGAGTGTCACAACTTGTACATGAATGGGACCTGAGCTGGGACTGACTGATCAAGAATGGGAGCTTGGAATCACAGGAGTCAATGTGATGAAAATGTCAACTCACTGAGCAACTGCTATTTTTTTTTAAAGGAGGTTCCATGCTTGATATCATTCAAAAGGAAATTGAAAGTAGTCTGCCAATATAATGATAATCTACAAGGAAAGTCTATAGCAGTTGGGGAACTTTAGCTTGGGATGGAAGAAGGTATGGAAAGACATAATAAGGGTACATAAAATCACGCGTAACATGAATCCTATGGATAGATAGAAAGTTTTCATCTCTCACAGGGTTAGAACTTAAGGTCTTTTACTGAAATTAATACAAAGAAATTCAGGATGAGAAGGAAGCACATTTTCACACAACTCAAGTTAAATTGTGAAATCTGCTACCAGCAGCTCTTGCAACTAATTTGGAAGTTTTCAAAAGTGACTGGAGGGGTTTGTAGAAGATCAGGTTATCCACAGCTAGCTATATTTGGTGGCTGTTTAGTATAGTATTTTAGAATCTTAGGCTGTGGTGTAGCTCATATGCTGGTTACTGCTGAAAATAAGAAGAGGTCTGTTGCCCTCCAGTCCAGACTGGAATGTGTCTATGAAAGAGGTGGGGGCAGGGTTTGATGTGATGGACTACAGTAATGCAGCTGGTTCTCAGGAAGGAGGGAGCACATTCCAAGGAGGGGAGTGAGATAAGATAAGAGAAATTCTATTCAGCTATTCACCGAAAAATGAGTGGGATTCCATATCTCACAGGACTGCTTTGATTCCATGAAGATTGTTCTGAGGCAACACTGCAAAGCAACTTTGTGAAGTGACGTGGCCACTGCTTCTAAATGGGAAGTGACTCTACTGCTTTGCTTCACTTTATGTTGCTCTGAGCATCTCATCTGGTAGGGGCTTGCTGGTACATAAGCTTCTTCTGACAGCTAAGTCAGGTATTGAGCTGGCTAGATAAAGTCTAAGGCAATGCAGAATGCCTCAGCAAGGAGAATTACATCGCCTCCTCATCTCTTGTTGCCTCTGTGAGGTAAAGCTCCCAGTTAAAATAAACTGCAGTGACTTTCCGCACGGCTAATGCCTCAATTTGTGATCATTCTCGTGTGATTCTTGCAAACTACTGGGCGTCTGAGAAGCTCATCTATTCTTGCTAATGCAAGAATAGTCAACAAACAGCAGCACAATCAATGAATCAGCTTCTGTTATGTTCCTTCAGTGTTCTTCCCCAAGGCATAGGCATTTCCAGACTGAAAATTAGAATGGTCAGTCATAATACCACACTGGTCACCTGCCTTTCCTGTGCTGTCTTTTATCGCTGAGGGAAAGCGTGCAGGAGTCAGAGGATATTAAATCTGTATCTACCTGACATTTTAGGAATGGCCCCTTTCACCTTTAATTGCTTCAGATTATATTCGAAGGTGGTATAAATGCCATCTCAAATCTATGACAAACTTATCTGTAAGCAACTTCCTGCTCACATGATCTCTTTTTCCAGAGATCATATGAGCAGAGATTTTTAGAATTTTTGAACCTGAGCTTCCTGATCCCTGATACCCATGTTGTGCAGCATTTTCAAGTAAGGCCATCCCTGTTTTCTCTTTCTGCCTGTAAGTCTTGTGCAACTTAACATAGCACAGACTTGTATGTAACAATGTATCAACTCTTTGTGAATTATAATATGGGCCAATTCTAAACAGTGAACACACAAAATTCAAAGGATGTGTGCTGCTTTATGGCAAGGGGTTCTTAAACTTGATTGTTGTTTGTCATAACAACTACTGCATTTATACCATAGACACACACACACACCCTCATCTGTTGGGAAAAAACAGCTCATGAAAGAAGTTTTGCTGTTCCATAGAAGGATATGCTCCATGTGAAACTTCCATCAGATTCAACAGCAAGCAAAGGAAATGTTTTAGGTGAAGAAAAGGATTTTAAAAATCTGTGGGAGAGTGTCCTTCCCTGCACACCTGTAGGCTGCTTTCCCTGGGGAGAAAAATCAACCAACCTTTATGTGGGAGGGAGGCAGCTGGTACAGCAGGATGTCAAAATCATTGCCTCCCATGGATATTTGTAGAGAATTTTGCCAGGGTTTCTCTCCTCTCCTCTCCTCTCCTCTCCTCTCAATGAACAGCCAGAAAAGAAACAATGCTGAAGGAGAGGCAAGGGGAAATAGACATATTTTAATTCCTTAATCTTTATTGAAATTGGAAGATTTTATTTTTACAGAAGTTCCTCTTCAAGAATTCAATTTGTGTGTATGTTTTGAAGAATTCTAATATGGGATAACATGTTCACTTTAAATGGTAGTAGAACACTGAATAGGACAACGTGTTGATTACTATTTTATTATTTTGTTTTATTTTTTTCCTCCAAGGAGGGTAAAATGCGGGGGGGGGGGGCAGCTTTGTAGATGTATAGGGAGCTTTCAGCTGAGTTGTGAGGGAAAAAAGATGGGTGGAAGATATGTATGAATAGTCACCAAGGAAGTCCACTAGGAATAAGCAAATATATGAATAAAGAATATTAGGAGGGTTAAAGCACAGGAAGTACTTATACTTGCAATGGAAACTAAAAACAACAAAAAAGTCTCTCTTCTTTTGCTATATCAGTAAAAGGGTAGAAAGACGAAAGGGTAGGCCAATGCCAAAAGAAGATGGTAATAAGGAAAGGGCAGAGATCTTCAACTCTTACTTTGCTTCAGTCTTTTTCCTAAAGGTGACTGCATTCAAACTGACTTAAGCATAATAGCTGACAGAAAGGAGTGCAAGGAATGGTTAGGGAATGCTTGGCTATCACAAAAGAGTTTAAGTCTTTAAGACCAGATCAGCAACATTTGAAAGTCCTAATGTCATCTAAGAACCTTGTTTTGTAAACAGTGAGAAATCATGCAAGACAAGTATAATGCCAGAGTATAAATGTTGTTCTTTTTCTCTCCCCCTGCCACACCAGAAAGAGTGTATGTGTGGTGGGGGGAGACCAAGGTAACTACAGTGTAATAAATGTGTCATTGATACCAAGTGAATTATGAAACAAATTATTATTTTTAGTAAATTTTATTAAGTTTCAAAGAAAGAATAAAAACTACAATAAAAACAAAAGAACTACAAAAAAAAAACTAAAGTGCAGAAACACAAGAGAAGAATTTTTTCTCTTAAAATTTACAGAAAGATGTGGCTTCTGACATTTTACAGCAAGGATATTCAAAATTTCTATAATCAATCTCTTGCTCTATATCAATCCAAAACACCACATTATTTCTATAAATCATTCCCTTTTTACACATAATAAAAATCACTAAGTACAGTTACTCCCCCCCCTTATATTAAAATGAAGAAAAACATTTCATATAAACCTCTTAAACATCTTTCTCCCCTCCAAAAGTTAAAACATATTTAACTATTTACCTCCTACCACTATTCTATACATTTCTGTCCACTATAACAAAAATCAAACTGAAAGGCACATAAGTTGTCAGCTATTATACTTAATGGTATGACAATTTTAATAATCCCAATCTTAATAAACCTAAAATCTTAAACTCAAAAAACAAAGCCAATTCAAAACAGTAAATCCAAATCTTCAAAAGCAAATAACATCAGTCAAATCCTTAAAGCAAGCCAAATAAACATTCTTCAACCCTATCCCACTTCAAAATAAACCAGAGCAGTTACATATTCCCCAGATATGCACAGACTTTTCTTCTTAAGAAAATCAAACAGCCCAGCTGGCGCCTTCAAAAATTCCAGGTTCTTTTCATGGCATTCCACCAGGAGATTGACCCTACTTATGTCTTGCAGATCACTCTCTCCCCTAGATTTCTCCAACTCCTTTATCCAACCTTCATCCAGCATCTTGACAGAAATCCCAATCTCAGTCTTAAGAGAAACCTTTCTATTGCTCTTAGATTTCTCAATTTCATTTCACCACATCCCCAACCTGATGGTACATTTTAGCTCTCATATTTTCCACAATGCCCTGGAAATCTTGCATAAGCGTTTTATAAAAATGAGAAGATATCTGTTTGAAGTCCTGGTGAAGGCCAGAAAAGATCTGTTCAAAATTCTCCATGTCCCATGCAGTAGATTATGATGCTTAATCAGCAAACATTGAAGATATGAGAGAGTTCAAAAGTTTTTTACAAAAAATGAAAGTAAATAGCAGACTGTTCTCAAGGGAAAGTGAAGATAGAAAGCTGAAGTTCAAATCAGCCAATTCAACATGTAGGAAAATGCTAATATCCTCAAATTTAATGCAAATATAATAACAGGAATACAATTGTTTACTCAATCTTGGAAATTTCCTTTGGAAGGAAAACGAAATCCAAAACTTAAAAAAAAGTTTTAAAAGTAATCCCAAAAATAATATTAAACACCAAGAGAACCAGCTTCTCCTTATTGTAGAAAGCGTCTCTTGGGGTACATATACTTAAAAAAACCCAAATTGGTGATTTAGAAATGGGGTGGCCGGTCTTAATGTCCCTTGAAGGCTACAGCATGGCTTGGAAATGGTGATGTCCCTGCCTCCCAGGTGCTCTTACCAATCGAGCACAAATGTCATGAGTACTGATGGTGAGCAGGAGGGGGCCCCTATCCAGGGGGAAAAATGCATGTGTAGTTTAGAGGCTTTGAACTTTCCTTTGAAGAAACTCAGAGCAGACCAGCCTTGAGTTTGCGTTTATTTATATCGGTTTCCCACAGTCTTTCAGTTTGGCAGGATTTTCTGTCTAGTAGAGTAGGACAATAAACACTAGAGACCTAGATACTGTCTCAGTGTGGTTCTTCACTCTAAGATAGGACATCAATCCTGCCAAACTGAAAGACCATGGGAAACCCACATAGATAAACCCAAAACTCAAGGCAGGTCTGTTCTGAGTTTCTTCAAAGGAAAGTTCAAAGCCTCTAAACTACACATGTGTTTTTCCCCCTGGATAGGGCCCTCCTTCTGCTCACCATCAGTACCCATGACAGCAAAATGCAGTTTGCGATCTCCTGGCTGCAAGCCTCTGTTCCAGAGGACAGATGGGATGATTCCAAGTATTCTCCTAAATTTGGAGAATGTTGCTGGGCTTCAGGAAAGCCTGCCTGAGCCCCAAAATAAGCCACCACACTGTCTGCTCTGCCCGCCAAAACAGTGGGCACCGCCTCTCAGTCTGCCATTCCCACCCGGAACAAATGATTAAGCTGTCAGTTTGTGGGCAAACAGAAATGGGTTTTTCAAGAAAATGTCATGCAAATCCAACCAGCTACTTATACAACTATTTGGATAAGTAGACCATGACAACACAGTGGACACAGAATACTAAGACTTCAACAAGCATTTGGGGGAAAAAACAATCCCCCATGAAGTCCTAATAGAGGAGCTGGCAAAATGAGGGCTAAACTGTGCTAACATTAGATGGGTATAGAGCTGGTTGCATTTGTACCCAATTAGTGAATATCAAGCTGGACCGTAATGCTGAGTGCTGAGCTACAGTCTTAGCACTATGCTGTTCAATATATTTATAAATGGTTTGTGTTAGGAGTTATAAAATATGATTATCAAATTTTCAGATAACACAAAGATAGATGAGATAGCAAACACCTTAGAGGATAGTATTAGGATTCAAGAAGATATTAGCAAAGAGAAATATTGGATAAATCCCAGCAAGATGAATTTCAATCGAAATAGATGTAAAGTATTATATTTGGGTAGGAATAATCAAAGGTATAACTATAGGATGTGGCAGTCCAGTGGGGAATAGGGAGATATAATAGCAATCTTCAGGTATCAGGAGGGCTGTTTTGTAGAAAATGGGGCAATATTTAGAGTTGTATCAGAAGGCAGAGCAAGAAATGAAGAGGTAACATTACAAGGAAGTAGATTTGAGTTGGACATCAGGAAAAAAAATTCTTATGGTAAGCACTGTTCAACAATGGTACTTTCTGCCTTGGGAGGTGGTAGAATTTCCTTCTCTGGAGCTATTTTAACAGAGGCTGGATGGTCATATGTTGTCATGAGTACTGATGGCGAGCAGGAGGGGGCCTCTATCCAGGGGGGAAAATGCATGCGTAGTACTGAGGAATTAAGCAGCCATTCAAAGAGACACAGATCAGACCCACCTTAACTTTTGGGGTTTATCTCTCTGGGTTTTTCCCACGCTTCTTCAGTTTGTTAGGATTTTCTGTCTTATGTAGCAGTAATAAACACTAGAGACCTATTCCTCATCTCAGCGTGATTCCTGACTGTTAGGACATATGCTGCAGATATAAAAGAGACCTGGACTGGTTAAGGTTTGGACTAGATGATCTTCAAGGTCCCTTCCAAGCTTACATTTTAAGTGATATTTACACTTGAACACTTTTGCACATACTTGATTTACAAACATAGATAATAAACTTTATTCTATGGTGTCATATAAAATATAAGAAGAAAAGAATTGGAACAATAAAAAAAAATCCCTGAAGCCAGCAGGACTTTGAAATACAAACGTCAGCTCAGGAGCCTTCTTATGCTTTTATTAAAACTGTCAATGTTACTTTGTAGTTCTGAGCTGTTCATTTTACCAACTAAGGTGAAATAAAAAGAGCTTTCTATGTTTATTTAAGTTTCAAAAGTAAACTGGCTTACTTAACTACTGATCTTTTCTCACTCAGGATTTCTGTATGGAATATACTGATACTACAATTCTCAATTATTTGAATTATACATGAGATCTAATATTAAATTAAATGATATATTTTATCTGATATATGAACCAACATGTTAGCAGCCTTTCATAATGCCAGTAAAAGCATCAACTTTTTTTTAACTAGCTGTTTAAAAGTAATTAAATCTGCAGATTTGAGCAACTGATAGTATTTACTTAGGTCTATGCTTGAAGCATTCAGCCTACTGATTTCTACAGATTGACCTATCATTTAAAGTGCAGGAACTTTTTGTTGTTGTTGTTGTTATGGTCAGTTGACCATCTGTAATGCAAAATGGCTGTCAAAGAGGAATGTTCAAGCAATACAATAATATAAAATACAATACAATCAAAACACAGCAAAATGGAAAAATAACAATGGAGAACGGAGCTGAGCAAAGTAGCAAGGGAAACAAGGTCAGACTACACCGCAAGGCAGAAAACAAAGCCACAAAAAAGCCCCACTGGCATACAATTCTTTGATATCACTCCTGTTCCTATTTTTGACTTTCAGTTAAGAATAAGAATTGCTGTTCCTCAGGGCCCCTCATTCTCCTTAGGCACTTTAGAAGCTTATTCTGAACTAATAATAACTATTATTGGCCTATAGTACAGGTACAGGTATAGACATAAATATTAAGTTTTAATGCAGGTATAGTCTGGTTTTTCAGCTATCACCACTGAAGTATAATTTGAACTATTAATGACATGGTGGAGAAAATTATTTTAGTTAAATATTAAAGGCCAAGAGAGCAGAACCACCTCCTCCTCCACCTCCTCCTCCTCCTCCTCCTCCTCGTGTTTTTATCTATATAATATAGAACATATATGTGTCTTTCTGTGTGTGTGCATGAACACTTGCAATAGCAATGTGTAATTTTGGGGGAAGTTCAGACGCTAATCTTTGGTTTGAGTATTAGGTGAAGAGTCATTACTTTAATCTGTGAAATGTTGAAAAATGGGAGCTTGTTTATTAAGTACCATTCAAACATTTTCTTCTACAACAAGAAATCCTGTACAGGGTTCCAAAGGGGCACTGTTCACAAGTTCATAAATGGGGTAACTTCATATACATTGATTAGGCCGTATGATACTATGGTAATTTTTCCCAGCCAGATTCATTTCAAAATAGTTGAGACTCCCAAGAGTTGTAATTCTTTAGAACACCAGGTTGGGGGAAGGTGATACTAGAGGATCATGAAATACATGTGATGTTCCATATCTGTAGAAAAACATGCGTGTTGCATGAAAAATGATATTTAGGTTAATTATTCTAGCTTTTGTTAGCAGTAAATGATTGGAATGGCTTGTGCAATGAATGTAAGGGCAGAGAAAATTGTTGAGTAATAATCTATCAAAGTTACATGGTGTCTTTTAAGAATTCCCATTTCTATATAATTTGATAAATTCAAATATATATGGATGGATAGATAGATAGATAGATAGATAGATAGATAGATAAAATGCCTCTCCGTGATAGAAAGTAACCAAAAATGCCAGGAACAGGAGTTAATCAATCTATGAAAGGCACCATGGGAGAGTTAGTTCTTAATCTTAGTGGTTTGCTTGCCTGCCACATGCCAACAAGACTAACCCAAGGATGTCCAAAATGATCATTGATCAATAGTTTGAAATTGCAGCACTTGAACTCTCACCTTCAATTTTGCTGTGTTGTAGCAGACCTTGAAACACCAGCTGTTGTAGAGTGATTCATTCTGAGTTTCAATCAGCAATTTCCAGATAGCTGAAGAATAGTAGACATATTTTTTCAGTTACTGGTGGTTACACTAATTCTTGTACAAAGCTGCTACCTATGTGTTGGTTAAAGCAAGCAAAGCTCAGAAAATTTGCAAACATATGTGTGCAGGAGATCTTGAAGCTGTAGATCATAACAATTCTTCAAAAGCAGAATACCAGGTGTTACATCCTGTGGAAATCTGCTCACAAGAACTCCATTTAAAAAGTAACCCTTTTAATGGAAAGAGGAAAAGTTCATTTCACTTGCATTTTGATGTGAATTGACTTAACAAACATACTTTTAAATGTGATATAAATATCTAATTAAAAATGTCTAATATATAATATTAAAATCTGTAACACATTTTATGCCTTCATGTTTGTAATTATCAGATTTGTGTAGAAGTCGAAATAGCACAAAATGATTTGTTAAGGAGAAATTGGTTCTTCCATATATGCAATGAGAATATATCTAAAATGCATCTAAATTTTTGTTAAGCAAGCTTAAACTGATGGAGAAAGCAAACTTTTTTTAAAAAGAGAAATTATTATTATTATTTATTAAATTTATATCACCAAAATTTATATCATCAAAAAAGAGAAATGTTAATTGAGACGTTTTTCTATTTCTAAACTGGGTTGAACTTTTATAAGACTGATATAACACAAATTGTTCTTATAATCTCCTTCATATATAATATATTGAGATGGACACCAGGTAATGAAGTATGATAAAATTCACAATTAGTAGCTACTTAATGATGCTTTTCCATTTATTAGTATTGACAACAATTAAAATATATATTTCAGGAGAGGATAGAAGAAGCAAAAGTGAATTACTAAGTAGGGGGTGATTAATTTACATAATATATTTCTGGCACGTATCAAATTTGCACTGCTCCATCTCATTTTCTCTAAATTCCCCATCTGCTGCAATCTGTAATTCACAGACAGAACGAAGAATTGCATTGTTTCTATGAATGCTGGATGATGATGGTGATGATGATGATGATGATGATGGTGATGATGATGATAAAAAAAATGTATTAGTCCTGATGCTGATCAAGAACAGGTGACTGTTTTAGAAGAAATTTCTAAAAGTTGCAACAATAATGGCTACAGCTGTGCATACTTCAAAAATAATTGTTAAGAAGTGCTTCACTTAAATCAGCCCAACTTTTTAAAGGCTTCCAGTGAGCTTGAAAACAGACAGGCTATGTTAAGAAATAGCAGAGAGATGCAGTGCTTATGTGAAGTATGAAGCACTTCTTCCAGATTTTTTTTTTCTCCTTACAGCTCTATTAGTGACACACACAGATACCAGGAGCTATGAACAGGTACAGAGTGCAATTCTGATTGATCTTAATTGGAGGTTATAAGAAAAAAGAGACAAAAATTCCACCCAACAGCCTGGGGCAGAGTAGAACACAAAATCAAACACTGATTTTCAGGAAGTGACAAAGTGATAGGGCAGAGTTTGAAGGGTTGATTCTTCTTGCTTTTCTTTTGTATTGTATTGTTTTCTGCTGAGTTGATCTTTCTAAATTTGGGTCTAAGTGCTATTCTTCTCTTTCATATGCCATGACAGAGGACATTGAAAATAGTGGTGCAGCTCTTGCAGTTCTGCAGTTCCAAAACAAGAAGGGCTGCTAATCCAGATTTAATACATTGGTATAACCAGCATTCCCAATTTTGCAGAAAGGATGAGCACAGCAATTTTTTTTTAATTTCAGTCAATTAACGCTATAGCCTAGGATCTCCATAGCAAAGCTGAGTAGAGTCAGGTATTCCACAGAGAAATTCTGTGTGCAGCTTTTACAACAAAAAGATCAAATAAAAACGGTCATCTCTTCAATCCATAAGGAGAAAAAGTAGTCCCTACTCTAAACATCTTTTTTTCACTGGAGTTGCATTCTCTGTTCCTCCAATGCCACTGATACTTTGGATACTACAGAGTATTAGTGAATGGAACTAATAGGAAAGCACAAAAATCCAAACACCTAGAGTACTTGTTCCAGTAAGCATATCTACCCAGTATGCAAACAGTCTCCTGCACAGTAATGAATTTGGATCTTTCTTGATTGCCTTGATTATGTGATGGTATTTTTATTTTTATTTTATGCTACAAATTTAATCACTGCCCATCCACTTGGTAGAATCTTTTTTCTATCATTTTCAAACTCAGTGGATCACACCTTGATCTGAGCTTATTTATGACTCAGTGGAATCTGCAAACTTGGCTATTCTAGCTTGGTGGGATGTATGGACCCATCCATTCTGGCAAGCTTCTTTCCCCACTCTCTTGCAACCACCTCTGTCCCTTTCTATAGCTCTCATAGGCTCTTCTGACCATTAAGGCTGAAAATGGACAGTTTATTTTTCTGCCATTTAGAGTTGAACAGATGAGAATTATACTGTAACTCTTACAATAGGTACATCACAGTTAAAAACCAAAGCAAACACTCAAAAGCTCCCTATGCTCAGCCAACATACCTGACATGTTTGTGGGTTTTGGTTCTTGGGTGGCAAGGGTCCTATTTCCATAACCTCTGCCTGAGATCTCTTTGCTTTCCCTGTGGCTGATGTGCCATGTGTACATGTTTTGAGTGGCCTTGATTTTATTATTATTTGTGACCTGAATTTTGTTACGTTGATCAGATTGTACCTCCTTTGATTTGATTTCATTGTCTGTTACTGGTTAAGAGACTTTGCACTCTTTAGACAACAGTACACTCAAGTTTCCTTTTCTGTCTCTGTCTTTCTCACCTATGGCCACATCTAGTATTCGGATAAATTACATCTTTTGGTTTCTTTGAGCATGTCCTAAGTAGTCCTGAGTACATTTTTCTTTCTCCAGAAATTTTATCTAGTGGGGGAAAAAGCAATAATGGTTTTATTCGTAGCAGTCTATTGAAACACCATCTTCTCTTTGTTCGTTACATTACATACATCCTTGCTGGGTGTTCAAGACCTACCATGTAAGCAAGGTACCATATTAAGAAGATTTGCTATGTTAAAGGAGAGGGTTTTTGTAATTCAACCCTTTCTTCCAAAGAAAGAGGAATCATGGAGGCTGCTTTTTAGCAATACGAGGTAAGCTGAGCAAAAATAGAAGAGAACTTGTCAATCACAGGAGCCACTAGCCTTTTCTTATCCTGCCTTACAGCTTCACAATGCTGCCTGCTTCAATAGAAGCCAGAGCGTAATATCAACGCTTGGAAAACTCATATTTTAAGAAGAGGAAACCTCTTCACTTTTCTAATAAGATTACATTTATAATATTTCATGTTGAATACCTAAACTAATGTGCAGTAATTTTATAAGGATATGTAAGGACGTGGAGAAGAAGGATATGATAATAGAAGCATCTTCTTACTTAGATCCTAAAAATTCCTTGTTTAGAGTTCCCAGTGTATAGAAGATTTTAATGCTAAGAATAAAAGGTCAAATTAAAACAAAGAAGTTAAGACTTTTGACAGGAATTCATATGTTCAACAACAACAGTTGTTCTTGAACATCATGTGTTTTTATCCATTTAAAAGGCCTTTCCTAAGGGAAAAAAAATCTTAGAATGTCTTTCAGCAACTTTTAGACATAATGTTTTGTTGATATATGGTGAGATAACATATTTATTTTGGGCTGTACTTAATTATTCAACATTCTTTAGAAGTAATTCAGAGATGTGGGGCTTATATTTGGGGGGAGAGGAAGAAGGATTCTGTGTGGAATCTGTAGTTTCTGTTTTCTTGCTCCACCCAGTCTCATCACACAGGATCTTTTGCTTGGATTATGATTTGATTGCCTAAATGTTGCTGAGACCTGAAATAATTGTTTTGTTAAAATGCCACTGTGGCTTGTGAATGACATAATCAAACTAATACTTGTAATAACCTAGTGCATAACTAGGCATGCAAACTTTACAAGCTGTTCCAGCTTTGGGTATAATTTAATATAAATGTATGGTGATCCAGTTCAAATTGAGGCTACCATCTGCAGAGCTGAGCAGCTTAAACCTTTTCTTCATCTCCTTTGTTTGAAAAAAAATGACATCTTCCACCCACAAGGTTTTATTTCTTCATCACTTCATAACCAGTATTCACAGATTAGGCTGCTGACCATCTACAGCACACATAAATAAAACCTGGAAATACAATGCCACAATATATAACTCGCCCTTGAAATTTCTGTAAATAATCCCCTGTTGTATGAGAGCTTAGCAGCAGAGTACTGAATGTAGAGATCTGGAAGTAAAAATTAGTGATGGCTGAATCTAGCAGCTTCAGTTCCATTTTTTCCTTATATTCACTTCACTTTCTTTCTGTATTGATCTAGAAATGCTTTTTAAAATGTCTGCATGAAAATGTGGGCTTTCTTACAGCAGCCCTCAGGGATTTCAATTGCTATCTACTACTCCTTTTAGATTTGTTAACTTGGTAGTCCCCCAGATGTGAGACTCCACAGTGATAGTATAGTGGGTCAATTCTGAATCATAGGAGTTCCCCAGAGAGGAGCAGGGTGTAGTATAATACCAATTCATAAGAATCAGCATGATTCTCCCAGAATAGGCTTCAATGAACTCAGTGGTACTTCATCACATTTCAGGCAGCTGAAGTACAACATTTAATTAGAAATGTAAATTATATTGCAAACAAATATTGTCAACCACTAGAGAGCAGTAGGAAGGAACCTCACTCAAGTAAAGGAAATAAATATTTAGCTTTTGCTTCATTATTTTCTCTGCCTTCTATGCAAATTTGTCACAAATAATAGTAAAACCTGAAAGCCTCCCATTCACTTGCAAGAGCAAGAAAAATTGTCAATGAGCCTGGGAGCTTCAGCAAATAATCTCCACTATCCTGATGTGAAGAGGGAGGGAGGGAGGGAGGGAGGGAGAGAGAATCCTTAAAAGACATAAGTATGGGCAGAACTGTTTTTTGCTAACTAATATCCTTTGGGGAAAAATTCTCAGTGAATCAAATCACTCCTTAATTCCTTTAGTGGGAACTATACAAGATATAGCTAAGCATGATATAACCATATTATTATACCTTTTATGTTGCCCAGTAGATAGAGTCTTAGCAGTTGACAGTGTCTGGCTATTCTTGTGTGAGCTCAGATGTTCAGTGCAAAGTAGAGTCAGAATGGTTAGTCCTTGGATGGGACATCTCCAAGAATACCAACACTGTAGGTTAGGCTGGGAAGTTGATATAACATTTGAGAAAAAAAGCAATGGCAAACCACTTTTGCACTGTTGCCAGGAAATCCATAAGAATGGATTAAATTGTCAAGAGTTGAGCAAATGAAAGCAAATGGACAAAAAGTAATTCATAAGAATTCATTCTATCCCCTTGTCTAATGTAGATTATGCTGTTTTCAAAAGCAAGATGATATTATTATATTACTAGATCAGAAAAAAAGTTACTTTTGGTAACCGTGGGTTAAATTTAACTATCGGAGGAAAATAGGGTAAGAAAGTGTCAAGAATGATTGAAGTTGCATTATATGTAAGTATTTTGGTATTTTCAATTGTGTTTCTGGATTGAGGATTTTTTTTTTTTTTAATATTTTAGGTCTTATACCAAAGGAAACCATTCTGTCAATTTTGGGAAATTCAGCAGTGGTATCAACTGAGTTCTAAAGTCTATGTAAGATGTAGTCCTGAGATATGCAGAATTATACTTCATGGATGTGGATTGCATAGAAAACTCACTCAAGGAACATGTAATAGTGACTTTGGTTGTGGGAAGGTGGCATGAAGTTGCTTTGCCTACGATCATGGGATTCAGTTAACAAAGGCAACTGTGATTGTAGGGATTGCCATTGCTAAGCGATGTGGTCATGCTTTACGACTGCATCTCTTGATGGAAGTGATGGAAATTCCAGTCCCAATTGCCACCCTAAGTTGAGGACTACCTGTACCTTATATCAGGGCTACCAGATCTGTAAAAATTTAGACAACTGCTAGATAGCAACTAAAGAAATAAAGAAAACCCTTAATTCTTGGCTATCATACAGTGGCCATCTGAATTTTTGCAGGCAAGAACTAGTAGCCTATCTTATAGTTCACTATAAATTATCTATAGTGAGCTTTTACTGTTTCTAATTTTTGGAGAAGGAAACCTAATTTTTTTCTTGACTTTGTATTGCCCCATGAACTTTGACTACTGATAGGAACTCTATTCCCTTTTAACTTGGGCTGTATTTATGATTCCACCTTGGCCTGCTGGATTTATGGCTCTTAAATTACTAGTTAACTGAGTCCATCCTGAGGGAGTAAGGATAATAGACTTTAAAGAGTTGGATGGTCTACTCTGTTTTTAAATGAATGGAAGCTGGTGATCATTTTATAAACTGAAAGATTGATAAATGTCCCTATTATTTTAAAGGCATTCACTGAATATTTTGTAACTTCATAGTTCTACTTTTTAAATTGCTTTGGGGAGGCTTCTCCTCAAAGGCAGCTTAAGATATATTAATTAAAAGCATAAATATAATGGGAGACAGGACTGACAGAAATAGTATGCACTCAAGCAGATAGTGACTGGATGCCAAAGGTCCCTTACAACTTGCATAAAGAATGATCAAATAGCCAATAATGGAAGTGATTCTGTCTGCAGTGCTGGAGCTTTGATGTCAGTGGGGCTATCATATGTAAGTTACAAAACCCAGACAGACATTACATGGAAGAGATTCAGAAAACTCTGCTGCATTTTGTGGTCATCTGCAGTTTGCAGGCTAGAAATGATAGCCCCAGCTGTCAGGGCAGACAAGGGATCCACTGAGGTTTACTTATGCTTTTAAAATGCACTTTGCAGTTTTGGTCCTAAGTTTATGAGGAAGTGCTTCCATTAGTTGCATCTATCAAAGAAATATTTACCAAAAAGTGATAGGTCACCTTTTAGTAGCTGAACACTATGCCACCTGCTGTAGTCAATTAAGTTAACTTGTAAGTGCAATTTCTCTACAGGCTTCCTGATTAGATTTATTCTCTCCTCTTCTTCAACTGTATGCCTAAGTATATTTCTTTCCCATTATGTAAAAGGTGTTTCTCAACTTCAGCAACTTTAAAATGAGTGGACTTCAACTCCCAGAATTCTCCAGTCAGTATGCTGGCTAGGGAATTCTGAGAGTTGAAGTCCATCCATATTAAAGTTGCCAAGGTTGAGAAACACTGATGTAAAGGCTTAAAAAAAGAAAAAGAAAAAGAAAATTGGAATCCCACTAGAAAGAAGCAGAGTATTTTGACAGCATGATCATCTCTAAGCAAGTGACCAGCTTCCAAGATTAAAACAGAAGTAAATTTGGTACTGGAACATTAGAAATATGTTATCATAGGAAGGAGAAGGACACCTTTGCACTGCACTTATGAAATACAGACTTCAGAAGCAAAGGTGAAGTCCATGGACTGAATGCTCAATGATCCATTTTTACAGAACAGTAGAAACAATGGGCAAATGAAGCACAGTGAACATAGCTGGATTTGCTGTTTTAAAAAAATAAATGGAAACACTGTCCATGTGTTGGATCCAAAGCAAAAAGGATTTAAAATACAACCATTTACATCAATATGTATTCACTTGGTAGAGACCAGCTTAAGTTTCAGGAATTCAGTTTGTCTCTGCTAAGTAAATCTGGAACCAACACATGATTTGAAATATTCTGGGAAAGGGATGAGAAACCTGTAGGTTGCTTAATTGCAATTTCCAGAAGCCCACAGTAATATGGTTATTGACAAAGAATGCTGAGATCTATAGTTCAATAATTGGAGAGCCACAGGGTCTCTGTCTGTTTTAAACATTGAGAGACATTCTAACCACTGTACTGCTTTTCTAATTAATTCATTTCCATCTTCTTGTGTACCAGTTGAAATTCCTGGTTATTAGCTCCTGGTTCTGTGTTAATGCATTTTCTGTAGCCCGGGGCAGTCTGGGCATGATATGAGAGTCCAGGTTGGCCATTATGTTTTTAGTTGGGTTTTTTTAATATGATAGAAAACTTCAGTTTTCTTGACTAATACTTATCATGTTCCATATGTAAAAGTCTCCAGGGAATACTGGATCAGAAAGAGATGGATGGACAATACCTTTCACTGCTTTAAAACTTAATATGAATTTAAAAAACATGATTTAATGGCATGCTCGCAAGTTTGTAATTATTTATTTATTTATTTTATTATTCAAATTTAATTATGATTTTGTTAACTTCTAAGACAAGCAAGAACACAATTTTACTCAGCAGAAAAACTAAACCCAAAAATAGATGGTAGAAAAGAAAAGAAAAGAAAAGAAAAGAAAAGAAAAGAAAAGGAAGCACACATTCAAACCACTTCTTAAGGAAATTTAGGAAATTTTCATCCTAGAACATTATTCATGGAATTCTTTGTCCATTTCGATTAATACTTCTTCATTACCTAGAATTTAAAAAGCTTTATTATGAAAGATAGAAATTATAAAAGAAATGCAGATTTCTAGCACTGGCATATGGAAACAGGTAGCATCAGGCATCCCAGGCATCCCAATGCAAAAGTATGTAGGACCAAGTCAAAAATTACACATAGAAAGAAATATTATAGTTAATACCTTAATATGATATTCAACAATATTCCTAAAACATAGAATTTGACATCTC
This sequence comes from Candoia aspera, assembly GCF_035149785.1. Lineage (NCBI taxonomy): Eukaryota > Metazoa > Chordata > Lepidosauria > Squamata > Candoiidae > Candoia > Candoia aspera. The sequence continues at coordinate 48,905,959 of NC_086159.1, forward strand.
ATGAAAAGCTTTGGCTAGACCATGGATTTTGGCTGGACCATGGCCTTTTTCCTTCTTTGTCATGTTCAGTTTATTTTAATCTCCCTAATATACCTATAGGGTTTTTCTTCTTCAGGGAACAACCACTATTTATCTTTGTTCCTGTTGATATTGTAGGGTTTTTTTTTGTATTTCACTATTAAAAATAAAGTATTTTTTAAAAAATCAAAAACTACATTTGATTTTCATTCATGTATATTTAAACTTAATTAAAATTCTCAGCATCACTCATAATAGGACTGTACCAAATAGATGGACAGCATAGTTTATTGTGTTGCATCTGAAGTTTTCAATGTGATTATGCCACACAATCTTGTAGTGGTAGAAGCTGAGAAAGAAAAAGTAGAAGTAGAATGAGATAACTCCCAAGTTTTTTTCTGCCTTGCATAGGATCTTTATATCCTTTCTTGGTAACACAGAAGATAACTACAGCTCTAACTGATCTACAGCTGCTAAAGATGAGAAGTCCATTCTGAACTGCTATTACTCAGCTCATAGATACGCATGCATAGCTCAGGCATACCTGTATATGTCTTAGCTGGCCTCCTTAGCCCTCCTGAACACTTGATGAAAATAATGCTAGAACAAGGGTTACAAAATTTATCAGGCCATTGACCCGTTACTGAAAATAATAATTACAAAAAAACCCTGAAACTCCTGACCAAGAAGAAAAGCACTACTAATAATAGTAAAAAAAAACCTGGCTGCATTCAAATAAACTTTGTTTTTTGCCATAGTCTCTCATGAAGCCCCATCAAGCTCTCAGGGAAGCCTAGAGGTCCATGTTACATAGTCTGAAGGCTGTGAACAGCTAAACATGGAAGGAAAGTGAAATAAGGTCGCTTTAGAAAAGAGAAAGAAGAATGTGCTGACTTATCTTGGAGCATTTTATACCAAGATTATAATTATTACTTGTCAAAAAATTGACCTTGTGAACAGTCTCTTTTAGCTTACAAAGGCTGTGACTTTAATGTTCTAGAAAAAAAACAATATTTAATTTAGAAAAAAATGAGCAGCAGTTAGCTTGGAAAGTAGATAAGAGATACAGGTTTTCAGGGAGCTGAAAATTGAAAAGAGATCTTGAGGTCAGTGTTGTGCGTAATAGTCTCTAACTATAAGACTGATCTCCATCATTTTTACCCACAAAGGAAAATATAATATTGACCTTGGTAGAAAGTAAGCTATACAGAATGCCAAAACACTTTCTGTTTTCAGACTAGGGAAGGAAACATCATATGTCCAACAACTATTTTTTATTTTGTTTTACTGGATTTCATCATCAAGTGCTTAAAGGAGAAGCTTTTATGCTGCCAGAGAAGGCAATGGTTTATAGCTTACTTTTAGTGCTATTAAGATCTAATCTATCATTCGTTCAGTCGATTGTATTTGACAAGCTGCTTCTTGAACTTGAACTTTGTCATTTGGTGACAGATAACCCTGCCTGTTTGCTCAGTTTCCTCTTTTTTTTTTTCTTTTGCAAAGCTTTTGCTGTGAAATGTCTCATTATTAATCACTGCCTTTAGATGTGATTTATTATACCAAACAGGCTCAAGAAAGGGACAAAAAGAAAATAGTGATGCTTGGGGAAGGGAAATCCAGCATGGTACCATTACCTTGAGGTAGGGAATACATGTCTCCTTCCTAAAAGTAAGAAGAGAAATAACAGTTTGGGATGGAGTGATACCTGCAAAAACCCCAAATATCACTGCATGTAAAAAGTGAATATTTTAATTTATACATAGTAAATCACATACCTGGAAGAAGGGGATGAGTGCATAGGGTAGAGATGGGGGATATTTCACCCTAAACCAGTTTAACTCAAAATAGTTTAAGGGGATGGGAGTAGGAGGGATGTATGTTTATCAAATGTTCTTGAGCTTGGACTCATCTCTAACCACCTATATTCTTATCAATGCTTTCTGATAAAATTGCTTTCTGCAGACACTTATACCTCTGCTTCTTGACACTAGTGTCCATAATTAAAAATGATCACTATAGTTTTTTCTATGGTGTCATGCCAAGGCCAAGGAAATTGTTTCCTTAGATGTTATATCAGAAGGGAACAGGTTTTCTGGATGCTTTTGCATGATACACTAAGCATATGAAGACAACAACACTGGATCCAGGCCTGAAATCTTTTTTAATGTAGAGAACTTTAGCCACAATCTGGAACAATGGCTTTTAGTAAGATTTCTTAACTCAACCATATTCTGCATGCCATCTAAACCCAGACAGAAAACTAAACAATGCTAACTCTCCTTTCAGACATTAAAACTGGCTTACATCATAGCCTTTCCATTGATCCCAGGGTAAGTAGAAATGAGGCTTTGGGTAGGATTAGCACTCTCCTACCTCACACATGGAGGATCTGGCACTAACTGGGCCATTGTTAACCTGTTTCTTTTGTTGGCAAAAGAAAAGAAAACATCTCACATGCACAACAACAGTACCTTGAACAGCAGATGGATAGGATGGCTACGGCCAAATGTGGTGCTGTGTATAAACAGGAAGAAAATAGGGTTGGAGAAGAGCTTGGATAAGCATTTTGAAGGTAATGGAAATAAGACAGGACAACGTCTGAACTGAAAATATTTCTGAAGCATTTGAAACTGGGCTGAGGAAGTGTTTATGAGGTTATCAGCTCTGCTAGTGAAGGCCAATAATGTGATGATGCTCCAGAAATACAGTATAGCCCCTAAATGCAAATTGTGAAGAACCCAACTGTCTGATTTATAATAACAAGGCAAATGATCAGTTGGTAGCCATTTAATAGTTTCAGCCCTTCTTTTAATACTTGTGACCCTTTTCATATTTGGCTGCTGTTTTCTGAATCTAATTTATATCAAGAGGCTATCCAGACACTGCAGAGATATTGGATGTGGCTCTGTGAAAACCTGAACTTCTTCACTCTCTGCCTTCTTATGTCCAAATTGTCTATTATTGTATGGAAAATAATACTCAAGCCCTTCTATCTGTTGATTAGAATATTGCAATCAGCAGATACAAAACAAGTCCTGCCAAAGGGGTTGAATGACTACTAGTCTGGAGTAATAATTTTTCTTTGGTCAAGTGCTTTGTTTGTAGTTTCTTAACAAAAGTGAAAATGAAGTGATTGAAATATTACTGTTTCTTGAAAGACTTAGAATTCAGAATGAGAACAAAAACAGTTGCAAATGAACCATTATTGTCTGGGACTGAAAGTTAAAAGAGGAACTGTATTTTTTCCACTTACTGATAAATATTATTATTCAACTTTGTTTAATATATTATCATTAAACATTACTGATATTTATGAAAACATAGATTTAAAGGCAGCATTTATCATTCAATGTTATTTCAAGAACAACTACAAAGGACTAAAGATTTCTTTAATTAAAACTAAATTATCCCTGAATGGTAAAGTGTTGAGTTCAATTCAGTTCTGTCTGAACTGAATGTTGTTAATTTCTATTAGTTTTGGAAGGAAGTATCTATTCTGAGAGTTATGTTGTTTCCAGGTACTCACCCTGCTGGGTTGAACAAGCTTTGACTCTCAAGAAAAAAGTGAGGGCTGTATGTATAGACCCATGTTTCCATCTATATATTATATATTATATATTATTATATTATATTACATTATTATAAATTATATTATATTAATATATAATTTTATTAAGGAAGTTTTTCCATAGAATAAAAACAGTACAAATTTTGCTTTAAAGGTAAGAGAAATGGAGAAAAGTAATAGAAAAGTGAAAAAAGATATATAGAAAAAGAAGTAGAAAAGGAAAAGGAAAAAAAAGAAAGAATATTAAAGCTGTGGCTTCTGGTCTTTTTAACAGCAGTTATAAGTACATTTATATTTTGCCCTCTCTCACTAAGGTTACATCAAAGTTTTCTTCTTTCCATAATCTACTCTTGTTTCCAGCTATATTTTTCCAAGGGGTGTTAAAAATGTTGAAAAGGCTGATATACTTGGATTTCCATAACTAGGATGACCTTCTATTTGAGGTGAAGGCAGCTCCTCATGCCATTATATTTCCCTTTTCTTGCAGTGGCAGAACTCCACTCAGCCACCAGCCAGCCAGTGAGTTGCTGTGAGGCGGTTCTCAGACTGAGGTGACCATAACTCTTTCCTATGCAGGCGAAGGCCTCAGTCAAATTACAGTCTGTGAGTTTCATGATCACTAGATGATGCATACAGAAAGCAGGTATCTGGCACAAACCTCAGTGGTGAAATAATAATGAATGTGTATTGCACCATCACAACGTGACCCCCTGCTTTCATATTTGCATTACATTTCATTGTTGGCCCCTGCTCTTCTACAGATGTTTATGATGCAGGGTTGCCATTTAGAATAGCAAATCACTCCAAAACACTATGCCTACTTTTATTGTGAAGGAGTAGATGTACACTGGGTTTCCGTGGTATGGATTTATATTTTGGCTAATAGAGAAGGGTAGTGATGTATGCAGAAATGCTTGTGTGGACTGAGCCAATGGAAATTCTAGAAAACAGTGCCCAGAGTATATTAGGAAACTTGATACTTGGCTCTAAACTAGAATATATGATACCTGTTGTAAATAAGGACCAAACTGAAAAGCAGGAGGTCTCCTTGTGGTCTTATGAGTCCCACCAAACGTAATTTTTAATTAAATGGGGGAGGTTATTGAATACATAGTGGGTAATCATATTAATGGTATTTAATGTGATTGTGATTAACTGTATGTAACAAATTCAGTCCAATTTTTTTTTCTCCAGTTGCTGCTCAGTTTTTAGAGTGCATCCCCCACAATGCTCCACTCAGATATGAAATTTGCTTCTTGACTGAGAAGTGGTTGCATTTGTACCACCCTGTTCTGGAGGATGAAGGGGATGAATTTGATTCACAGTAGTCCTCTTGTCATCACCCTTTTCTTTTGTCTGATATTAGCCAAATTGCAGGATCTTAACATAACATTTTGGGCATACTTTGAGACCAGGATGGACAGAATGATGAAGTAAAATGAGATCAATTTTCTGAATGTTTCTGGTGCTTAGGGAAGAGTATGGAGATTTTGTGGGTTTTGTTGGTTTAACCATGTTAGGACTTACAGTACAATCCTCTAGTGGTTTCTACCTTAACATGACAAGAAATTATGACTCCAGGTCATTATGGTTGAATTCAGTACCTGATGAGATTATGCTAATCAGAATGGAAGGTAGTTAATCATGTATGAAATTAATGGAAGCTGAAATATACAAATTGTTTTAAAGCAACTCTGATCAAAGGTACCTTTAGGAACTGCCCACAAAAGGGTTCAGTCCAGAGGCTGCAGACTGGTCACTTCTGTAGTATTGTTAGAAGCTTTGTAAATGACTATCATAATGGGTCAGTCTTTCTAGAACATTTGGAGTCAGTCTGGAGAGAGGCTAGCATGTTAAAAATGGATGATCCTTATACTAGATATAGAGGAATGGCTACACTTTAAATTTCCTTTTTCTGGCAAAATGAATGGAGTACTCTAGGACTATCAGTGTAAAATCCACCATCACAGGCAGCCAACTTTGCATGCAGTACCATTCAGGGCAGGCTTTGAGTTATGTGTTCATTAAGCATTTGATTTCTTCATTGGTAATTTTGTTCACCGTAAGCCTTATAATAAAGCTTTGGCCCATTTAACCTAAAGAATTTTTGCCTGCTTGTCCTTCGGCTGTTCCTGCAATGAGAGAATTTAATTAAACCCCTGATTTTACTATACCTATTCAAGCTGGTTAGGATGTGCAAATTTTCTCTTGATTTACAAGGTCATTATGGTTGAATTCAATACTTGATGAGATTATGCTAATTAAAATGGAAGGTAGTTGATCACTGATGAAATTAATGAAGGTGAAATATACAAATTGTTTTGCACACAACAAAAAATCTATTTCAGTATCATGACTTGCTCCTTACTGTGAATTGTGGCTAGAATTTGAGGAATGTGCACTGGTCATATAGACCCATTCTGTGTGGCTGTTATATCCTTACCTTTTACAGCATCCTTTTCTAGACTCTGAAAAACTATTTGTAGGCAGTGTTCCTTGTAGGCATGCTGAGAGCTTGACATGGTAAGGTAGGTTTTAAATCTCTCTCTCTCCCTCTCTCTCTATATATGTGTGTGTCTATATTCTTTGAGAAGAAAAGTCTTCCTGTCGTATATCCATATACAGAATAAAGAGCTCAGGCACTTTTAGCTTAGTAGAAAAACAGTATCAAAGGATATGGTCCATGCAATAAGATTCCAGGGAACCAAAATCTGAAAACAACTGGACCCCTTCCAGCATGATTAATGGGTAAGCAGAACTGGTATTAAACAACTGAAACTGTGTCTTTGATTAATACCTATAAACTGCAGTCTTGAAGCAGGTCAGAGAGAAATTTATGCTCTCCTAGATAATAGATTATATTCCTTTTAAAATTCTTGCCATGTGAATTGAAAAAAAAAACTTTAAATCAGATTTTGCCTTTCTTGACCTCCTGTCTTTTTCATTTTTATTTAATAAGAATGTCTCTTTGAGTATTAATAAATTGACTGTAACATGATTATTGTGATCTCTATATTACTTAGAAGCATATTACTCTATATTACTATGGAACATATTACTTGGTTCCCTGACCCCAGAACTACCACTACTAATTATATGAGACACATATTCTTCAATGTAGAATACAATGTTCTTTAAGTTTTTATTCTTCTAACCTCAGCAAGAGTTCATGCATCCTCTTGTCTGTCAGTAATGCCCATGCAACATTGTTTTGAAACATGGTTTGTGTAAAAAGACCTGGCACTTACTGCAAATGTTTTGGCAAACAGCATGTACATCCATAATTAATATTCACATAAGTTACAAGAAAATTCTGGTGTGCCAAGATAAGCTGTGAGTTCCAATCTCGTTTAATATCTTTGTTTATTTGAAGAATTATGTCACCTATTTATTTAAGGATCCTGGTCTATACAATAATACATACACCATAGCCCATTGCCCCCCCAAAATCCCTTGTTTTCTATTGGAGAAACTTTATAAGACAAAACACATGGCTGAGGAGAAAAGTTCCAGTCCTTATATGATCCAAAGTCTCAAGAAGAACCTTGAGTCCAACATGGTCTGAGAGACAGTATTCGACATCTGCTTCTAAGTGACACCAATCCCCTACAAAGCCATTTCATGAATAGCCCATTGCAGTCTGGCCAGGTAGCTGAGCATTCAGTAATTGATAGAATTGGAGCTGAAGGAGCTGTCACCTTTCATGCTATGGTGACAGTATCTTCTGATCTTATGCCATGACTCTATAAAGTTGTTGATATTCTACTGGCTGGTTGCTTTCCAAGCATTTTGGACTATCAGGTTCAGCAAGTGAGTGAAGTACATGATGTCTATGAAAGGCATTGTATTTTACCTTAGCCATCATAGAATCCTTCAGCAAAGGATCATTACCTTGTCGTGGTGCACGAGCTTGCGCACCTCAATGATGCCATGAGCTAAATTGTGAAGGGCCACCCAAGACGGGAAGGTCATGACAGACAGGTCAGACTAAATGCGATCCCTGGGGAAGGTAATGGCAACCCACCCCAGTATTCTTGCCATGAAAACTAAATGGATCAGTACAACCAGAGATATGTCGGTATACCATCGAAAGGAAGGATCCCCAGGTCAGAAGACGGTCAAAATGGTACTGGGGAGGAACAGAGGATGAGTTCAACTAGCCCCAGATGTGATGATGCAGCTAGCTCAAAGCCGAAAGGACGGCTAGCGGCCGACGGTGCTGGTGGTGAACGGCGAATCCGATGTTCTAAGGATCAACACACCATTGGAACCTGGAATGTCAGATCTATGAGCCAGGGCAAATTGGATGTGGTTATTGGTGAGATGTCAAGATTAAAGATAGACATTTTGGGCATCAGTGAACTGAAATGGACTGGAATGGGCCACTTCACATCAAATGACCACCAGATCTACTACTGTGGACAAGAGGACCACAGAAGAAATGGAGTAGCCTTCATAATTAATAATAAAGTGGCTAAAGCAGTGCTTGGATACAATCCAAAAAACAATAGAATGATATCAATTCGAATTCAGGGCAAGCCATTTAACATCACAGTGATCCAAATATATGCCCCAACCACAGATGCTGAAGAAGCTGAAGTAGAGGAGTTCTATGAGGATCTGCAGCACCTACTGGACAACATGCCTAAAAGACATTATTTTCAACACAGGAGACTGGAATGCTAAGGTGGGCAGTCAAATGACACCTCGAATTACAGGTAAGCATGGCCTGGGAGAACAAAATGAAACAGGACATAGGCTGATAGAATTTTGCCAAGACAACTCAATCTGCATAACAAACACTCTCTTCCAACAACCTAAGAGACGGCTTTATACATGGACTTCACCAGATGGACAACACCGAAATCAGATTGACTACATCCTTTGCAGCCAAAGGTGGCGGACATCTATACAGTTGGTAAAAACAAGACCTGGAGCTGACTGTAGTTCCAATCACGAACTTCTTCTTGCACAATTTAGGATCAGACTAAAGAGATTAGGGAAGACCCACAGATCAGCTAGATATCAGCTCACTAATATTCCTAAGGAATATGCAGTGGAGGTGAAGAATCGATTTAAGGGACTGGACTTAGTAGATAGGGTCCTGGAAGAACTATGGACAGAAGTTCGCAACATTGTCCAGAAGGCGGCAACAAAATACATCCCAAAGAAAGAGAAAACCAAGAAAGCAAAATGGCTGTCTGCTGAGACACTAGAAGTAGCCCAAGAAAGAAGGAAAGCAAAAGGCAACAGTGATAGGGGGAGATATGCCCAATTAAATGCAAAATTCCAGAGGTTAGCCAGAAGAGATAAGGAATTATTTTTAAACAAGCAATGTGTGGAAGTGGAAGAAGACAATAGAATAGGAAGGACAAGAGACCTCTTCCATAAAATTAGAAACATCGGAGGTAAATTCCAGGCAGAAATGGGTATGATCAAAAACAAAGATGGCAAGGACCTAACAGAAGAAGAAGAGATCAAGAAAAGGTGGCAAGAATAAACAAAAGACCTGTATAGGAAGGATAACAATATTGGGGATAGCTTTGACGGTGTGGTCAGTGAGCTAGAGCCAGACATCCTGAAGAGTGAGGTTGAATGCGCCTTAAGAAGCATTGCTAAAAACAAGGCAGCAGGAGACGACGGCATCCCAGCTGAACTGTTCAAAATCTTGCAAGATGATGCTGTCAAGGTAATGCATGCTATATGCCAGCAAATTTGGAAAACACAAGAATGGCCCTCAGACTGGAAAAAATCAACTTACATCCCCATACCAAAAAAGGGAAACACTAAAGAATGTTCAAACTATTGAACAGTGGCACTCATTTCACATGCCAGTAAGGTAATGCTCAAGATCCTGCAAGGTAGACTTCAGCAATTCATGGAGCGAGAATTGCCAGATGTACAAGCTGGCTTTAGAAAAGGCGGAGGAACTAGTGACCAAATTGCCAATATCCGATGGATAATGGAAAAGGCCAGGGAGTTTCAGAAAAACATCTATTTCTGTTTTATTGACTATTCTAAAGCCTTTGACTGTGTGGACCATAACAAATTGTGGCAAATTCTTGAAACTGAAATACTTTGGCCACATAATGAGAAGACAGGACACGCTGGAGAAGATGCTGACGCTAAGGAGAGTGGAGGGCAAAAGGAAGAAGGGCCGACCAAGGGCAAGGTGGATGGATGATATTCTAGAGGTGATGGGCTCATCCCTGGGGGAGCTGGGGGTGTTGACGACTGACAGGAAGCTCTGGCGTGGGCTGGTCCATGAAGTCACGAAGAGTCGGAAGCGACTAAACGAATAAACAACACATAGTACAGATAGTTCTCACTTAATGACAATTTGTTTAGCGACTGTCTGGAGTTACAATGGCCCTGAAAAGACCCAACTTATGACCTTCCGTGCATTTATAACCATTGCAGTGTTCCTGCAGTCACATGATCGTGATTGGGCACTTGGCAACTGTCGCACATTTACGACAGTTACAGCATCCTGTGGTCATGTGATCACCATTTTTGACCTTCCCAGCCAACTTCCAATATGCAGAATCAATAGGGAACCATATGATTTGCTTAATTGCCATGTGGTTCACTTAATGACTTCCACAAAGGAGGTGATGTAGAAAGAGGTTGTAGAGGAACAGGGAAATCTTAGCCTTCCCCTCCAACCTTTCCTCCATTAGCAGATTTATTTATTTTTATAGTATTTATTTGTTTAAATAATGGTCCCCCATCTGACAAGGTGACTCTGGGCAGGATACAAAATTAAAATCAGAAATAATAATACAATTCATAAAATTGTAAAATCAGTACTTAAAAAGCATACTTCACATGTCTGGGGTTAAAAAGCCACCCACTTCAAATCATGGAGTTAATAACGAACAATCAGACAACAAGACATCCTTATTTTTCTGGCCCAAATGCCTCCTCCTGAGGCTTTCAGTGACCAGTTAGAACAGAGAAGGCAGGATAGCTGGTTTGGAAAATAGTATAAGCTCATACTTGATTTCAAGTGATAATGATGGCAGTATGATTGGACAACCATTTGTAAAGATTGGACAATCATTTGAGATGATATGAGGATTCCTGCCTTGGGAAGGGGGTTGGACTAGAAGACCTCCAAGTTTCCTTCCAACCCTATGATTCTATGATGTTGTTGTTTATTCGTTCAGTCACTTCCAACACTTCGTGACTTCATGGACCAGCCCACGCCAGAGCTTCCCGTCGGTTGTCAACACCCCCAGCTCCCCCAGGGACGAGTCCATCACCTCTAGAGTATCATGGATCCATCTTGCCCTTGGTCAGCCCCTCTTCCTTTTGCCTTCCACTCTCCCTAGCATCAACACCTTCTCCAGGGTGTCCTGTCTTTGATTTTGTGGCCAAAGTATTTCAGTTTTGCCTTTAATATCATTCCCTCAAGTGAGCAGTCTGGCTTTATTTCCTGGAGTATGGACTAGTTTGATCTTCTTGCAGTCCAAGGCACTCTCAGAATTTTACTCCAACATCTTCCTTCTCTCAGCCTTCCTTATGGTTCAGCTCTCACAGCCATATGTTACTTCTGGGAATACCATTGCTTTAACTATGCGGACCTTTGTTGTCAGTGTGATGTCTCTGCTCTTAACTCTTTCATTGAGATTTGTCATTGCTCTTCTTCCAAGGATTAAGCATCTTCTGATTTTCTGACTGCAGTCAGCATCTGCAGTAATCTTCGCACCTAGAAATTACAAAGTCTTTCACTGCTTCTACATTTTCTCCCTCTATTTGCCAGTTATCAATCAAGCTGGTTGCCATAATCTTGGTTTTTTTGAGGTTTAGCTGCAAGCCAGCTTTTGCACTTTCTTCTTTCACCTTCATCATAAGGCTCCTCAGTTCCTCTTCGCTTTCAGCCATCAAAGTGGTATCATCTGCATATCTGAAATTGTTAATTTCTTCCAGCGATTTTAACTCCAGCCTTGGATTCCTCAAGCCCAGCATGTCGCATGATGTGTTCTGCGTACAAGTTGAATAGGTAGGGTGAGAGTATTCAGCCCTGCCGCACTCCTTTCCCAATCTTAAACCAGTCCGTTGTTCCATGGTCTGTTCTTACTGTTGCTACTTGGTCGTTATACAGATTCTTCAGGAGGCAGACAAGATGACTTGATATTCCCATACTGCTAAGAACTTGCCACAATTTGTTATGGTCCACACAGTCAAAGGCTTTAGAATAGTCAATCAAACAGAAATAGATGTTTTTCTGAAACTCCCTGGCTTTTTCCATTATCCAGCGGATATTGGCAAGTTGGTCACTAGTTCCTCTGCCTTTTCTAAACCCAGCTTGTACATCTGGCAATTCTCACTCCATGAACTGCTGAAGTCTACCTTGCAGGATCTTGAGCATTACCTTACTGGCGTGTGAAATGAGTGCCACTGTTCGATAGTTTGAACATTCTTTAGTGTTTCCCTTCTTTGGTATGGGGATATAAGTTGATTTTTTCCAATCTGATGGCCATTCTTGTGTTTTCCAAATTTGCTGGCATATAGCATGCATTACCTTGACAGCATCATCTCGCAAGATTTTGAACAGTTCAGCTGGGATGCCGTCATCTCCTGCTGCCTTGTTATTAGCAATGCTTCTTAATGTCCACTCAACCTCACTCTTCAGGATGTCTGGCTCTAGCTCACTGACCACACAGTCAAAGCTATCCTCAATATTGTTATCCTTCCTATACAGGTCTTTTGTATATTCTTGCCACCTTTTCTTGATCTCTTCTTCTTCTGTTAGGTCCTTGCCATCTTTGTTTTTGATCATACCCATTTCTGCCTGGAATTTACCTCCGATGTTTCTAATTTTCTGGAAGAGGTCTCTTGTCCTTCCTATTCTATTGTCTTCTTCCACTTCCGCGCATTGCTTGTTTAAAAATAATTCCTTATCTCTTCTGGCTAACCTCTGGAATTTTGCATTTAATTGGGCATATCTCCCCCTAACACTGTTGCCTTTTGCTTTCCTTCTTTCTTGGGCTACTTCTAGTGTCTCAGCAGACAGCCATTTTGCCTTCTTGGTTTTCTCTTTCTTTGGGATGTATTTTGTTGCCGCCTCCTGAACAATGTTGCGAACTTCTGTCCATAGTTCTTCCGGGACCCTATCTACTAAGTCCAGTCCCTTAAATCGATTCTTCACCTCCACTGCATATTCCTTAGGAATATTAGTGAGCTGATATCTAGCTGATCTGTGGGTCTTCCCTAATCTCTTTAGTCTGATCCTAAATTGTGCAAGAAGAAGTTCGTGATCGGAACTACAGTCAGCTCCAGGTCTTGTTTTTACCAACTGTATAGATGTCCGCCACCTTTGGCTGCAAAGGATGTAGTCAATCTGATTTCGGTGTTGTCCATCTGGTGAAGTCCATGTATAAAGCCGTCTCTTAGGTTGTTGGAAGAGAGTGTTTGTTATGCAGATTGAGTTGTCTTGGCAAAATTCTATCAGCCTATGTCCTGCTTCGTTTTGTTCTCCCAGGCCATGCTTACCTGTAATTCGAGGTGTCATTTGACTGCCCACCTTAGCATTCCAGTCTCCTGTGATGAAAATAACATCTCTTTTAGGCATGTTGTCCAGTAGGTGCTGCAGATCCTCATAGAACTCCTCTACTTCAGCTTCTTCAGCATCTGTGGTTGGGGCATATATTTGGATTACTGTGATGTTAGATGGCTTGTCCTGAATTCGAATTGAGATCATTCTATTGTTTTTTGGATTGTATCCAAGCACTGCTTTAGCCACTTTACTATTAATTATGAAGGCTACTCCATTTCTTCTGTGGTCCTCTTGTCCACAGTAGTAGATCTGGTGGTCATTTGATGTGAATTGGCCCATTCCAGTCCATTTCAGTTCACTGACGCCCAAAATGTCTATCTTTAATCTTGACATCTCACCAATAACCACATCCAATTTGCCCTGGCTCATAGATCTGACATTCCAGGTTCCAATGGTGTGTTGATCCTTAGAACATCGGATTCGCCATTCACCACCAGCACCGTCGGCCGCTAGCCGTCCTTTCGGCTTTGAGCTAGCTGTGTCATCACGTCTGGGGCTAGTTGAACTCATTCCTCCCCAGTAGCATTTTGACCATCTTCCGACCTGGGGGTCTCATCTTCTGATGGTATACCGACATATCTCTGGTTGTACTGATCCATTTAGTTTTCATGGCAAGAATACTGGGGTGGGTTGCCATTACCTTCCCCAGGGATCGCATTTAGTCTGACCTCTCTGTCATGACCTTACCAACCTGGGCTGCCCTTCATGATTTAGCTCATGGCATCATTGAGGTGCACCACGACAAGGTAACGATCCTTTGCTGAAGATCTGTACTATATACTGTAGATAAAGAGACTAGGGTTTGGAATGATAAAAGTGTACAGATCTTGGTTGTTTTCTTGCAGATGTTTCATTGCCTGACTAGGCAACATCTTCAGTGCTAGAAGGGAGTGGGGTTTGCTCTCTTTTTATATACAGTAGCTTGCCCTGACTGTGTTGGTGGGGGTGTTCTTCTCTCTTTGGTCGTTCTTTGATTAGGCTGTTGTTTACTGCTTGATTGTTTAACTGCGTTGGTGGTTCCTTGATTAGGGTATTGTATACTGCTTGATTGTTTGTCTTGTCTTAATCCTGGTGTTAGTCTTTGACTATCTGGGTGACTCCTACTGGCAAGGAAGTGTTCTGGTCTTTTTGTTTCCTTTTTAGCATTTTCTTTTATTGTCTCTTTTGAATGGTATGTAAATGTTCTTTATCTCTGTGTGCCTGTTGATGACTGACTTATATAAGTGCCAAGCTTCCAGGAATTCCCTAGCATTTTTGGATTTCCGTGTGACGGGGTGAGCTCCCGTTGCTAGTCCCAGCTCCTGCCAAGCTAGCAGTTTGAAAACATGCAAATGTGAGTAGATTAATAGGTACTGCTTCGGTGGGCAGGTAACGGCATTCCATTTAGTCATGCCGGCCACATGACCACAGAAGTGTCTATGGACAAACGCTGGCTCTTCGGCTTTGAAATGGAGATGAGCACTGCCCCCTAGAGTCAGACACGACTGGACTTAATGTCAAGGGAAACCTTTACCTTTACTTTAGAATGTTCACAGTTTCCCAGTTGAAACTATGGTTGAGTCTGTCTATGTGTTGTGAGATTAAGGAGTTTTTCATTGTATCTTCTGAATGCTAGTTGGTGTTCATGCCCTCTGCTAGTCTTCTGCCTGTCTGTCCTGCACAGTGGCTGTTATACATAATGCTTACATATTGCCTAATCAAAGAACCAAGGAGAGAACAACATCCCCACCAATACAGTCAGGGCAAACTACTGTATATAAACAGAGAGCAAACCCCACTCCCTTCTACCACTGAAGATGTTGCCTATTTGGGCAATGAAATGCCAGCAAAAAAACAACCAAGCTCAAGGAGTACCAAGGACCCCACAGTTCAAACCTGAGCTACAGATATTCACTTCAATTGGGTACTAATCTAAATTTCTTCATAACCACAGTATACAGTACAATCCCTGTTTGTAGAAAGCAGCCACCAACTATAAAATTTTCAGTCTGAATCAATTTTATTGATATATTTTAACAATCCTGTATTATTCCCACATCTTTTCTGTTGAATGTAATACATTGCATTTATTTCTATGCCTGTCCTTGTAAAAGTCAATGAGAATGGACTTTATTGCAATATTAGTGTGTCCCACTATAGTTTTGCAATTATAAGCATTGCAAATTTCCAGTGATATCCCTTACTCAACCCCCCCTCTTCAGTTTCGTTTTTCATCTCCAGACAAATCTGATTTCCTCTATAAGGACAACAAAAGATGCTGGAAATAAAACGACTTCCTTGTTCCTGCCAGCATTGCTTTGATAACCATTTCAATAACACAATCATCACAGTTGTCAACCTCCTGATCCATTATACTTCCAAGAAATACATCAAGAGATGATACTGGCTTAGACATCTCAGACACTTGATTGTACCTTGTAAATTTTATTACAGTGGCCCTGCTACAGTAAAGTTGTGCCAGCACTTTCATTATAATCCCAATTTTGAAGCGGCCATAAATATTGGGAAGGAGCTCAGTTTGGGTAGAATGCAAGGTCATATCTCCAAGTGCCATTTTAAAAATAACATTTTGAAGAAATATGTATAAATTAAATAGGTCAACTAAACATTTAAAAGGTCACTTCCTTTACTTAGATGTGAACATCTTTTGTGCCTACACCCAGCACTTCATTTCCAAATAATCATTAATTTTAATACATTTTCCAGAAAAGATGAAAAGATTACAAGAAGTGTAGATGATTAAAACTGGGAGGAAGCTCATCAAGATATATTTCTTTGGAATTTATAAATCCTAAGATGAGTATGCAGATTTTTTTCCTAATTTTACAATTATTATTATTTGCTATGATCTGCCTCTGTCCAGGCTGAGGAGCAATGAAAAGTATAGGACTTCTTACACTCTCTAAAAATGTGGGTGGTGGTGGGAGGTGGGGGTGTGGTCTGTAATCAAGGGCTAGGAATCTGAATTCAAGAAATCTTGAATTGGTTGAGAATTTACCAGACCTGGTATAAAGTTTCTTTAGTCTTGTATGGTATTCCTGGTTTGGATGTAAATGAGGAAGGGCAGGCAATGTGCCATATTCCTGGTTTCTAGATTACAAGGATATGATGTGTCTTTTTCGTGCAGGTGCAAAATTTAAAAAAAATGCTCTCTGAACTGAAATTTATCCTGCTTCTCACTACCTCCATGTATTTATCTTTTCAGGCAATGACCCCAAATACTTTGAATGACCATGCTAATGTGCCTGTTGCCATTGGATTGGATTGATTGGATCAAGGAATTTCTATGAATTAGCCTATGAAATGCCACAAGGAAACAGTCCTGGGTCCAGAAGGAAGGTGGCAAAATGAGAAAGGAAACTCTTGATTTTTTTCTTTTTAGGGTGATTTCTCAATACCTGATCAAGTCACAGCTCCAAAATCATAATATCAGATAGCTATAGGATCTACTGAATGTGAAGGTGCTGCTACTCCCTTTGTTATTTTTGGTGGAACAAACAAATATGGCTATTTTCCCTATCACACAGGCTTTAGATAATCCATATTGTTTGCTTCAAAGAAACAGAGCACTAATAAGCCTGTTATATGCTTATAAATGATAGGTTATCTAATGATGGGTTATTATATGCATTTTTTTGTGTGTATGCTGCTAGGAATGTATTCTTCAATTATTTCCTTCAGGGTAGTTCCAACAATTGGAAAACTGCTGCTATAGAATCAATGGCTTGAAAACTATCAAATTATAAATTAGAGGAGTGTCCAGTCTTGTAAGGCTATAATGCTGGAATGAACTAATAAAGCAAGAGGTTGAAATTAGGAAATCATATTAAAACTGTTATATCCATAGCCCCATTATCATTACAGTTCACTCAACTTAATTGAAATACACTTGGTAGTGAAATTAAGGTTATCTGACATTTAAAAAGAGGATCAAGCTGTAAGACTTCACATATATATTAAATATAGAATGCTAACGTAAGTTATAAGAAAAGAGTAAATTGTATCCTGACTACTACTTTAATTTAAATTTGTAGAAGATAATATTTTTCAAATGGTTGGCAGTGATCCACTATTAGGAATATACTAGACAACCCGTGACCCATTGGGTCATCACTTCAGAAATATTTCTTACCTAAACAAAGAAAAAGAATGACCATAGGCAGATTGCTATCTGTTTGGTTTGAAAATTAGAGAAGAAACATCTTCTTTGGCACCAAAGGATGTCACCTGGAAGAGGCATTTGTACTATCTGATGTTCTTCCTGAACTCCTTTGCCATAGGTTCATGATTGCTGTATAAATTGAGGAGTTCATTAGGTAGAGGTTGCAGATTGCCTACCCTGATCTTTACCTTTATACAGCAGAAATTGCCGGTTTCTCCAGGGAACAGGAAGGCATGACAGTGAGAGCAGACTCTGGCCATCACACCAACATCAATGGAAATATTATGCCAGGTGAGTCGTGCATTTTCCCTTGTCTTTTCTCTGTTGAGATCTTGTCATTTAAGGAGGGCATTGTTGTGTTGAGGAACTGTTGCAGTAATTACTGTTTGCCACATATTCTCAAGTTAATCTTCTCTTTCCTCCTCTGTCTCTTCTTTCCTCCTCATTCTGTGGTTTTCGTTGTCATTCAGGAGATGTGCAGCCCTTTCATCCTCATTTTGTTCATATCTTTTGCTATTTGTTCTTTGTCTCTGACATGCATTTCTCTGCTCTTTTGTCTCTTCCCCACTTCTCCTTCTGTATCTCTTCTTGTCATTCTGGAGACATGCATGCCTCTCCCCCTCTGTCTCTCTTTCTCTCATGTTATTTGTCCTGCCTATTTCAACCCGGAGTCACGCGGCCCTGGCCTCATCCGATTCTTGTTCTCTCCTCCTCCTTGCCATTTCCCAATGACATTTGATGTCATCTGTTGACCATGATGTCCTCCCTCTCTTTCCACACAGCAGGCCTAATTAGGCTCACTTAAAAAAAAAATTATTATTATTATTATTTCATTTCATTTTTTTAATGACAATGCTGTATGGTGACATCATCACCTCAGAAGAGTTCAGACTTTTTGCCGGCTTTCCCATTGGCTTGGGAATTACAATCATGTGACCATAGCTGACCACAGCAGTGTGGCGGC
This sequence comes from Candoia aspera, assembly GCF_035149785.1. NCBI lineage: Eukaryota > Metazoa > Chordata > Lepidosauria > Squamata > Candoiidae > Candoia > Candoia aspera. The sequence goes on from NC_086159.1 coordinate 48,924,233, forward strand.
ACTAAAATGGCTACAGTTTTTTCCAAATTTGAATGCCATAGAGAGTAATGGGTCCTGGATTTTAGGTGCATTCTTTAAGTTAGCCCATTTGAGGTACATTGATTCAAAAATTGTTGCTTTATCATGCACCATTTCTCCCAGTTGAAAGTTATAGACAAACAGGAGAGTTTTAGTAGTGCATAAAAGGTAAAGGTAAAGGTGCATAGATTCCCATTAATATATCTTACATTCACACATGAGTTTCTACAGGGGAAGCAGTGGGAAGCCAGTGCCATCTTGTGTGTCATGATGTTATCACTGAAATTATGCCAATTATGTAATATGTTAGGCTGTGCTGTCTGGAAAATATGGGTATTATGGGCCAACACTGGAGGATAGCAGGTTGGGAAATTACATTAGGCTCTAAGCACGATGGCTTATGCCTTTCAGTGGATCATGGGCTTTCAAGAAGTAAAAGACTCAACACAAAGATAAAAGCATATATAGCCAACTATATTTATGTAGCTATCTCTATCTCTAGACAAAGAGTAGGATTTTATGAATGAAAACCCAAATTGAATAAGATGTTCAGTAATTTATTTGTGAACTGCCCATGTTTCTTTTATTATTAAATTGTTTAAAGTTAAGTGATGAAAACACATTTGACAAAAAAAGAGAAATGATATTAGGCAATGTAATATTGTTTAATGATGTAAATAGGCTAACTGCTTGAGCGTAACAGCTCCTTGGTCAATCCTCATGGATTTCTCATCAAAAAGTAATATTCAAAGGTTCTAAATGAGAAATCTCAAGTCACACATTGCATTAATTTAATGTTTAAAGAAATGGAGGTAGCTGGTAATGTTTTGACTTCCATCTTTTGGTGTTAAAATGCAGATATATGCTTATTTATATTCTTAAAGAGTTTTATTTTAACTGTTCCATTTCTTAAATGATAAGTATGACAATTTAATTAGAGTTTAGATTCTAAGAGCTGTTGGAAAGCATTCATAATCCAATTACTTTTTCTTCAATTTGTTTAATAGTAAACTACTTTTCTATAATTAAGATAATCCCTTATCATTATCTTTTTCATTTTAACTGTTTATTATTGGCCTGTTATCTTTGAGGAAATCATACTGAGATGCAATTATATCAGCAATCCCCAACAGAATTAACAAACTTAGTAACACTAAGTATTTTTGTTTTTGTTGTTGTTGTTCTATTTATTATGTTAAAGGAGGTTAGGAAAAAAACATCAGTCTGAGACGAAGATCACGTGATGCCCCCCAAATAGTAATCTCAGACTAAAATAGTAAAAGATATGACTTTATAAAAGACACCATTTAGGATAATAGCTAAAATAGCTCATTCAAGTAGCACTGTGTGTCTTTAAAAAATGGTTATCTCTTCGTTTCTTTGGCTGATTCAAATAGTTAATGGAATCCTAAATTATTAGTGACAGTATGTGATTGCTGAGCATATATGAAAACATGTGGCTTTCATTGCTTACAGCAGGAAACTACTGAATTGTTAACTGTTCATAAGAATACACATATAAACATTCCAAAATTACAGACACTATGGAATTATTGCTATAGTGGGAGTAGAGTATTAATGTTTTAGATGAATTTGGAACAAATAATGAAATAACTTAAATGATTTTAGCATAATGGAAAAAATAAGATATCTTTAACAGCATTATTGTAGTAAATTCAGCAACATTGGTGTACAAATGAAAGACACCTTGTACTGCCCATGATTCAGTATTTTGGAATTCTGCAACTATAATTGTATCCTGTTTTTTTATTATTTCTGGTGCAAAACATCTCCCTGCCCAGCGTATATAAGCCAGAAGGGGATGCTATGGGGTTCTCTTGGGAAATTCAGGGTGGAGTACCAAGGAATAACTTTCTTGATAGCATCCCTTCACTCTGGAACCACTTGTCCCCCAAAGTCATGATGGCCTCTACTCTATTAATGTTTGGAAGGCAGTAAAAGCTGGGCTTTTCCACAGGGCCTTTAGGTAGGAGTAAACTCATTAGTGGACAGCAGTTTTGGTATATCCTGATTTATGGTTTGTTTTAATGGGTTTATTCTTTTTTCAACTATTATTTATCTTGTAAATATGTGACAATACAGTGAAGAAAAGCAAAGTACATATAGAGTATATGTGTGTTTGTGTGTGTGTATGCCTTTGAGTCAGTCTTGATTCCTGGCAACTGCCTGCACAAGTCCCTGCAGTTTTCTTGGCAAGTTTTTGGAAGTAGTTTGCTATTGCCTCCTTCCTAAGGCTGACAGAGAGTAAGTGGCCCAAGATCACCCAGCTGGTTTTGTACCTAAGGTGGAACCAAGACTCATGGACTCCTGGTTTCTAGTCTGGTGTCTTAACCACTACACCAAACTGCCTCTCTAAAGTACATATAACCTTATATAATTAAATTATCTAGGAACCTGGAACTAGGTAATAGAGATTCATTATGGTTTTATTGCACATAATTAATAAGTTAACTAAGTGGGGTAAAAGTTATATTCTGCATTGTCATAATACTTATTTGCTTTATGAAAATACTTTCATTATGCTTATGAAAATATTTGTGTCTTGGTCAATTAATGATACTGGTCTATATGAATGTATTGTTATATTTATGATCATGTTTTAATGGACTTCACTTTTATATTATTGTTACATTTTCCAGACAGCCTTTTTTCCTTCTTTTGCATTCCCTAGAATGACCAAGGTCAGCAAGTGATGCTGCATTGACATTCTCAATTTTAAGGGATGGATGAAAGCTAGTCAGACTTGGCACTAATGCTCATTATGGACTCCTCTGAGGATAAAGGTGTGAGGTTCTCTCCTGTAATAATTCACAGTGAAACTCTTTTATAGCCCTAATCCTGATAATCCATTGTGCAGAAATCTAACAAGTTCAGAAGCATTTGTTTCTGTTTATGATTAAATATAGCTTGCATAATTTATATATTGTGCTTGACAAACTATAATTGATAACTACCATGTAATTGAAAGAAATGAACTTGACTTGTTTCATCAATTTATCAGCAAATTTAGAGTCTGGATATAACTAAAGCTGGAAGCAGAAGCTTCTAATCACCTTGCTATTGTGATAAAGGAATAAAATAGGAAGCAAGAGACTCTGAAGGAAAGCTTTGCTTCTTATTATAAAACATTATTATATTGTTTATTCATGGCTGTAAACTTGCATCAGTGTATACCAGCAATGATTCCTTCTTACCACTATTTTTGATATCAATAAAATAAACTAGTGCTTTAGATGTATGTAAATGTATGAATCCTTGGGAGAAGAGCAATGACAAATCTCGATAAAATAGTTTAAGAGCAGAGACATCACACTGACAACAAAGGTCTGCATAGTTAAAGCAATGGTGTTCCCCGTAGTAACATATGGCTGCGAGAGCTGGACCATAAGGAAGGCTGAGCGAAGGAAGATAGATGCTTTGGAACTGTGGTGTTGGAGGAAAATTCTGAGAGTGCCTCGGACTGCAAGAAGATCAAACCAGTCCATCCTCCAGGAAATAAAGCCAGACTGCTCGCTTGAGGGAATGATATTAAAGGCAAAACTGAAATACTTTGGCCACATAATGAGAAGACAGGACACCCTGGAGATGCTAGGGAGAGTGGAGGGCAAAAGGAAGAGGGGCCAACCAAGGGCAAGGTGGATGGATGATATTCTAGAGGTGACGGACTCATCCCTGGGGGAGCTGGGGGTGTTGACGACCGACAGGAAGCTCTGGCGTGGGCTGGTCCATGAAGTCACGAAAAGTCAGAAGCGACTGAACTAATAAACAACAACAAAAGCATATGAACAGAGACATAAAGGAAGCATGCTAGAAGTTGTGTTCAAATCACATGAAATTAAGCAGTGATAAGATATATGGAATCCATCGTCTATGTGGAAGGATCATCATTTAATATCTGCTGTTGTTTATCCTCATATTTTATTACTCAGAGCTTTCAGCATGGAGAAAGGCAGTGTATCGATTATGGTCAAACAACTTTTTGTCTATAGCAATATTTGCTGCTATGTCATCACATCACAGCAATTACACAGCAGTATTTCCCAGAAGAGTTTCTCACCTGCTTGTTATATAAAATCAATGATGTCTCAACAAGAACTGAAAAGACATTTTAATGTCTGCTGAAGAACATTAGATCTCCAGTGTGCCTTTGACCATTTTGAGGATTCCTCTGAAAAAGGAAAGCAAACACTTTGTAATGAAAATGTCACATTATTTTTTAAAGTAAATTTTTATTGAGAAGATAAAATTCTTCATCGATGAGGCTAATTCTAACAGGATAACCTTTCTAAATGTGGTGCCCTCCAGATATGTTATGACTACAAGTACCACAAGACCCGGCTGGCACATATCTTTTTTTTTCCTCATTCATAAAAAGAGTTATCTCAGTTTTTCCCATTTTTTTTCCAATGTGCATGCTATTGTTGGGGATGATAGTTGGATCTGAATATGCTCTGCAATGGCACCCAACTGGGAATTTTCTTAGCAGGAAAATATTCTAGGCAGATTTGATTAAGAACTTCCAGAGTGTTCCTTGGTCTCTCTCTCTCTCTCTCTCTCTCTTTCTCTCTCTCTCTCTCTCTCACTCGTGTGTGTGTGTGTATTCAAAACTGCTTAAATACATTCTAGTTTCATCCTCCAAGCCTCTGCAGGACTGGTTTTGAAGATAAAAGGGTAAAAATAAATAAAAGTACCAGGACGCAGAACAGGCTATTCTAACAGGATGAGTAAAACATCGTAATGTTAAACTCAGTGACCAGGTTTCAATTTTACTCCCACCTAAAAATGCTCTCCTGTTCATCAAGAAAGTCTTGTGGGTATACTTACATCCATTTTAAATTGTCTTTTTTTTTTTTTTAATTTGGTGTTGCTATGTGGAAAAAAGCCATTTTGGATTCCAGTTAAGCCCCTGATGCTTTATTCTTCACATGAAATTTTTGCAGTGTGTTGTGTATTGCAAGACTCAAGATACAAGGGATTCTATTGCCTTAAACCTTCTGAAATTATGAAAGAAAAAGCCACAGAGTTTTTCCTGTCCTTACTCAGTGCAAAAAGAAAAAAAAAAGAGCCTCCAACAACAACCAGCATGTTATAATAGCCATAGGTTCCTTATCATTTTGGAACAAAATAAAATATGCAGCAAATCACTAATTCATTTCCTGCACATTGTCACATCAAAGAGAAATTATTTCTCCTGATGCTTATTGCATCTGAATTATCCAACTTGCAGTCTGACAAGAATGATTTCTCCCAGACACCATTCTCCTCATCATTTTTGAGCAGATGTAAGACTCTACTAAAGCTTCCTTAGTCAATATACAAATATGATTAATAACAACGCCATTTGGATGTCAGACACACAATGAGTCATTTTGTGAAAATGTGACTTTAGAAAATCACGAAAGACATTTCAACCTTCGGACCTTTAATTGTAGCTGGTTAAACTGACAAATAGTATTAAAAGCCTAATTCCTTTATTTGAATAGTTTGAAGATCTATTATTTCTGCCTTTATGGATTGAAAAAGCCCATTAAAGCTTGTGGCTCATGCAGTATTTATTTCTGCAGTTTCTTTGTTTAGGTTTAGGGATAAACTTTATATTAACTAAAGCTTATAATTCAGACATTGATCTGTTTAATTATAAGCTGCACATTTTTCATAGTTGTATATGTAGAACCAAACATGCAGAATGTCCCTAGTTTGAGCTTTGGTGTATACTGCACTTGGTGCATTTTCTTGTATCTTTTTATTTGTGAAGATTCCAGAGTGTATTTAAAGCTCACACAATATTTATAGCTTCTGCATCATGGGTTAGATTATTAAAACTAATGTATCCCAGTGCCAAGCAGACCAGTGACTTTCAGATCAGGGAGCAATGGTAAATCTCTTAACTGATCCCTAATATTTTTATCATATCAACATGAATATTAACTTCTCAACATGATAATAATAAAGGCTTGTTCTGATAGTGGCATCATTCAATGGTTGATTTGATAAAATCCTTGATTGTGGCTTTCTCAAAGGTTGATAAATAATGGTACAGCTGGGTTTGTTTGGGTGAACTTGCTCAGATGGTGATATTGATAAATGAAGTCTTGTTCCAAAAGCAATTTTCTTGGATAGGATAAGTGAAAAGAGGATTGTTCCAATGATAGCTTACTCAGATACTGATGGTGGTAAAAGGTTTCATTCAAAGGTACATGAATACCTGATGTTGATAAAGCATTTTGTTTCTAGTGCTAGGATACAAAGAAACAGACAACAAGCCTTTCAAGCTTTGGGTTTATTTTTCTTGAGAAGCCCTTCTTTCTTAATCATACATGGTCTTGACAAACCTGATTCCTTCTAGACTGTTCCAACTTCAATAACAACCCCCTTGCCAGCTAACATAGATTCAACTATGCCATACCTTCATTAAAAGGAATAGAAAAGCTGACCAGATCAACTATTTCTAAATGATACACTATTAATCCTAGAAATAAGAATGGGATGTAGTAAAAGGAATTTGTTTGTTCCTCACTGAGGATTCAGAAAAAGGACGTTTTCTTATTTTTTTTTTTTAAAAAGTCTTTAATCTTTAAAAATGTTAGATATCGTATCTGTAGTATTTTACACTTATCTGTCGTAGTTTTAATAATGACTCAACTGGATGTACATTGCTGTCATTTTTGGAAGACAAATCAGACTCAAAACTTAATATAGATATAACTAATGTGGAAAAATAGTAAAAGTAATCTGATCTAGAATTATAATCCCACTACTTAAATTTTGCAGAATTCAGCAGGACCTATACTGTAGCTACATTTATATACAAGGTACTATACGGACCAAGTATTGCATCTTCCTTCCTTCCTTCCTTCCTCCCTCCCTCCCTCCCTCCCTCCCTCCCTCCTGTTTTTGTAGAATTAGAAATCATATTTTCTTATACTTACATACATACTAGCAACCTAAGAGAGCTCCAGGAACTCTCACTTCCAAACATAAAATGTAAGATATGTCCTATGCATGAGGAAGCATCCTAGTTTAAGACTTACTGACAAAGAAAATCAGCAAGGAAAATACACACTGCATACTTCCTTTTAAGACAAAACATGGCTATTGTAATGATTGCCTATCCTAACAGTGTCAGACTCACAAGCAGGTACTTAATGATATCTGATTTATTGTAAGAATAGTATGCAAATACAGAGAAAGCTGAGAATGAATAAAAGCGCACCAAATACAAACTAAAAACCCTCGGCTCAAAACGTAATCTCTCCCCTCGCCCGGCCGTAGCAAACTCCCCCCCCCCCCAGGTGCTGGTAACTGTTTTCTACTGATCCTGGGAAAGTAACCTTGAACACAATGAGATAACCGAAACACATTCCAAACCAGCAGCTGTAATGATTGCCCCAGCCCAAATACTCAGACTCACAAGAGGCTGCTATATGAAATCTGATTTATTAAGGAACTTAGGACAAATACAGAGAAAGCTGAGAATGAGCAAAAGCGCGCCAAATACAAACTTAAACCCTTGGTGCAAACATATCCCGCCTCCCTCGTAACAGCCCCGCCCGTCACAGGTGCTAGCAATCGTCAGAGCTGCTAGCCTGGGAAAGTAACCTTGAACACAGCAGATAATGCAAATACATTCCAGAGCAAAGCCAAAAGATAAATACTCCCATCCTCCCGAGAAAGATGAAACACGCATCCAGCTAATGACATGCGAAACGTTACGATGTATCAAAGACATTGAAACGGCGAACATGACAGCAGCCAACATATAACGACTCCCCGAGATGGAATCCTCCTCCCTTCCCAGATCAAACCCGTATCAGGTAAATGACATGCAAAACGTTACGATGTACCAGGAACATTGGAACGGTGAACATGACAGCTATTCATCTACAAGATGTGAAGCAACATTCTCTCCTTCCATCCATCTATCCACCTCAGCTCAGAGATTACAATATCTTCAATGTAAGATTATAAATAGGGCAACAGGGTGGATCATAACCCAACAGTTCTGGTTTATTGTCATCTGTCTTAAGCAAAGAGGAATGAAAGTTTAGAGATAGGTGGACTATCCATTACAGTTTTCCTCTAAGGTTTTTGTTTTTTAAATTTACAGATAGACATTGATTTGATCCCATATCTGCATCAATATACAGATAGATGTAAGAAATGGAATGGAATTATGGTTGACTTAGTAACTAATGAGAAATAAGTTTCCCAAATTTAATTTTGTAGGAGCAAAATTTGATCTGTATGCTCAGTTTATTATAGGTCCAGTGAGATTAAGGTACAACCTGAACAATGGAGTTTGCTATTGCACCTGATTTACAAACTTGGGAAGATAATGTCACAGTTCTGTACTCTCATCATGGTCTTGTGGTGGCATATTTTGTTAAAATTTCTTGGTAGCAGCTGAAATTATGTTCTTTGTCTTATCCAGCCATGAAAAAAGGTGTTCCCAGGGTAGTTATTCACCTACAAGCTCCAATGTACAAGACATTTTCCTACTTGGTGTTTGGCATTCTAGCCATTTACCAACAGGATGTTCCTATACAATCATACTTTTATTTCAACTAATCAGTAACCAATAAAAGAAAGTAAAAAGTATTTCTGAGGATTTTCATTTAAACACAGCTGTACAAAAATCAGCCATTTGAAACTGAGCAAAAACATTGTCTATTCCAGTTTCTTCTTCAGCAAAGGATCGTTACCTTGTCGTGGTGCTGGAGCTTGAGCACCTCAATGATGCCATGAGCTAAACCGTGAAGGGCCACCCAAGACGGGAAGGTCATGACAGAGAGGTCAGACTAAATGCGATCCCTGGGGAAGGTAATGGCAACCCACCTCAGTATTCTTGCCGTGAAAACTAAATGGATCAGTACAACCAGAGATATGTCGGTATACCATCGGAAGATGAGACCCCCAGGTCGGAAGATGGTCAAAATGCTACTGGGGAGGAATAGAGGATGAGCTCAACTAGCCCCAGACGTGATGACGCAGCTAGCTCAAAGCCGAAAGGACGGCTAGCGGCCGACGGTGCTGGTGGTGAACGGCGAATCCGATGTTCTAAGGATCAACACACCATCGGAACCTGGAATGTAAGATCTATGAGCCAGGGCAAATTGGATGTGGTTATTGGTGAGATGTCAAGATTAAAGATAGACATTCTGGGCGTCAGTGAACTGAAATGGACTGGAATGGGCCACTTCACATCAAATGACCACCAGATCTACTACTGCGGACAAGAGGACCACAGAAGAAATGGAGTAGCCTTCATAATTAATAGTAAAGTGGCTAAAGCAGTGCTTGGATACAACCCAAAAAATGATAGAATGATCTCAATTAGAATTCAGGGCAAGCCATCTAACATCACAGTGATCCCAATATACGCCCCAACCACAAATGCTGAAGAAGCTGAAGTAGAGCAGTTCTATGAGGATCTGCAGCACCTACTGGACAACACGCCTAAAAGAGATGTTATTTTCATCACAGGAGACTGGAATGCTAAGGTGGGCAGTCAAATGACACCTCGAATTACAGGTAAGTATGGCCTGGGAGAACAAAACGAAGCAGGACACAGGCTGATAGAATTTTGCCAAGACAATTCACTCTGCATAACAAACACTCTCTTCCAACAACCTAAGAGACGGCTTTATACATGGACTTCACCAGATGGACAACACCGAAATCAGATTGATTACATCCTTTGCAGCCAAAGGTGGCGGACATCTGTACAGTCGGTAAAAACAAGGCCTGGAGCTGACTGTAGTTCAGATCACGAACTTCTTCTTGCACAATTTAGGATCAGACTAAAGAGATTAGGGAAGACCCACAGATCAGCTAGATATGAGCTCACTAATATTCCTAAGGAATATGCAGTGGAGGTGAAGAATAGATTTAAGGGACTGGACTTAGTAGATAGGGTCCCGGAAGAACTATGGACAGAAGTTGGCAGCATTGTTCAGGAGGTGGCAACAAAATACATCCCAAAGAAAGAGAAAACCAAGAAGGCAAAATGGCTGTCTGCTGAGACACTAGAAGTAGCCCAAGAAAGAAGGAAAGCAAAAGGCAACAGTGATAGGGGGAGATATGCCCAATTAAATGCAAAATTCCAGAGGTTTGCCAGAAGAGATAAGGAATTATTTTTAAACAAACAATGCGCGGAAGTGGAAGAAGACAATAGAATAGGAAGGACAAGAGACCTCTTCCGGAAAATTAGAAACATCGGAGGTAAATTCCAGGCCAAAATGGGTATGATCAAATCAAAGATGGCAAGGACCTAACAGAAGAAGAAGAGATCAAGAAAAGGTGGCAAGAATATACAGAAAACCTGTATAGGAAGGATAACAATATTGGGGATAGCTTTGACAGTGTGGTCAGTGAGCTAGAGCCAGACATCCTGAAGAGTGAGGTTGAGTGGGCCTTAAGAAGCATTGCTAATAACAAGGCAACAGGAGACGACGGCATCCCAGCTGAACTGTTCAAAATCTTGCAAGATGATGCTGTCAAGGTAATGCATGCTATATGCCAGCAAATTTGGAAAACACAAGAATGGCCATCAGACTGGAAAAAATCAACTTATATCCCCATACCAAAAAAGGGAAACACTAAAGAATGTTCAAACTATCGAACAGTGGCACTCATTTCACATGCCAGTAAGGTAATGCTCAAGATCCTGCAAGGTAGACTTCAGCAGTTCATGGAGCGAGAATTGCCAGACGTACAAGCTGGGTTTAGAAAAGGCAGAGGAACTAGAGACCAAATTGCCAATATCCGCTGGATAATGGAAAAAGCCAGGGAGTTTCAGAAAAACATCTATTTCTGTTTGATTGACTATTCTAAAGCCTTTGACTGTGTGGACCATAACAAATTGTGGCAAGTTCTTAGTGGTATGGGGATACCAAGTCATCTTGTATGCCTCCTGAAGAATCTGTATAACGACCAAGTAGCAACAGTAAGAACAGACCACGGAACAACAGACTGGTTTAAGATTGGGAAAGGAGTACGGCAGGGCTGTATACTCTCACCCTACCTATTCAACTTGTATGCAGAACACATCATGCGACAAGCTGGCCTTGAGGAATCCAAGGCTGGAGTTAAAATCTCTGGAAGAAGCATTAACAATCTCAGATATGCAGATGATACCACTTTGATGGCTGAAAGTGAAGAGGAACTGAGGAGCCTTATGATGAAGGTGAAAGAAGAAAGTGCAAAAGCTGGTTTGCAGCTAAACCTCAAAAAAACCAAGATTATGGCAACCAGCTTGATTGATAACTGGCAAATAGAGGGAGAAAATGTAGAAGCAGTGAAAGACTTTGTATTCCTAGGTGCAAAGATTACTGCAGATGCTGACTGCAGTCAGGAAATCAGAAGACGCTTAATCCTTGGAAGAAGAGCAATGACAAATCTCGATAAAATAGTTAAGAGCAGAGACATCACACTGACAACAAAGGCCCGCATAGTTAAAGCAATGGTGTTCCCTGTAGTAACATATGGCTGCGAGAGCTGGACCATAAGGAAGGCTGAGCGAAGGAAGATCAATGCTTTTGAACAGTGGTGTTGGAGGAAAATTCTGAGAGTGCCTTGGACTTCAAGAAGATCCAACCAGTCCATCCTCCAGGAAATAAAGCCAGACTGCTCACTTGAGGGAATGATATTAAAGGCAAAACTGAAATACTTTGGCCACATCATGAGAAGACAGGACACCCTGGAGAAGATGCTGATGAGTGCCTTGGAGTTCAAGAAGATCCAACCAGTCCATCCTCCAGGAAATAAAGCCAGACTGCTCACTTGAGGGAATGATATTAAAGGCAAAACTGAAATACTTTGGCCACATCATGAGAAGACAGGACACCCTGGAGAAGATGCTGATGCTAGGGAGAGTGGAAGGCAAAAGGAAGAGGGGCCGACCAAGGGCAAGATGGATGGATGATATTCTAGAGGTGACGGACTCGTCCCTGGGGGAGCTGGGGGTGTTGACGACCGACAGGAAGCTCTGGCGTGGGCTGGTCCATGAAGTCACGAAGAGTCGGAAGCGACTAAACGAATAAACAACAACATTCCAGTTTCTTACAATTCATAGTAAATATATGCCACTTTAAGTTACATTTGCTGCTCCCTTTTGCTATTTACATATTTGTATTTTATGCCTGTTCAAGAGCATATGAACATGTTAATGACACATGACTGATCTCAATTAACTGATTAAATTTCTTTCTGAAGTTTCTTAAAACCCACAATCTGAAACTGGGTCGCAGATGATTATAAATGCATTTGCTGTCATCTGAGCTGTTATGGCAAATGGTGAAATATATAAAACAATGAAAGGAATTTATTTTAATGTAAGAATAAAAGCAAATTCTTTACCAATAATGGATGCTAAAGTGGTAGGATGCTACTATGACAACAGAACATGCATTAGCTTATTGACAATACTCCAGTTCAAATGGGTTATGACAGTCTTACATAAACTAGGCAGCAAAAATATCTGCATGCAGCATGGCTATAGAGAGAAGAGACAGTGAGAGAATGCCTTTGAAGTTCCAGGTTGTCACAATCTATGGAGAAACACATTCTAATAAGATTTCATTTCTTATTCACAGCAGCTCTTAAAATAAAACAGAACTCCAGCATGTGCATGCTCTGGAAGATTGAATATTGAACTTTCCCCCTCCCTTTCATATTAGGAAATATTTATCCATCTTCTACTCAGACTTATTAGTTCCTTTACTGAAACTGTATTGAAAAAATAATAACACAACATGCTCTTGATTACACATTATGTCCAACATTTTTTTTTTATCCCTTTGATTGTGTCCAATTCTCGGAGACTGTCTGGACAAGTCCCTGCAGTTTTCTTGGTGAGTGGTTTGCCATTGCCTCTTTCTTGGGCTGAGAGAGAGTCAATGACCCAAGGTCATCTAGCTGGCTTTGTGCCTAAGGTGAGACTAGAACTCACAGTCTCCAGGTTTCTAGCCTGATGCCTTAACCACTACACCAAACTGGCTCTCTATGTCTAACATAGAATTACACATTAACAGATTTGCTATGGAAGGTTGAATGTTACATTTATAACATATTAGCTATTGTTTAAATACCCATTGTTTCAAAATCTGAACTACAGACATTACTATAAAGCAGTGCTTCCCAAACTTTTTCCTTCATTACCTAAAACTGCATATCAGAAAGTCCTTTTTACCTGATGTAGGTAAAACACTTTAAGTCAACTAATGGGTTCATGTGTCTTTACCCAAAGAAAAAACACTTTTACCCAATTTTGGGTAATTTACCCAATTTTGGGAAGCACTGCTATAAAGCATATGGAATTACCAATCTGTCTTCTGCATCTCTGATATATGTTGAACAAAATTTGGTTTTGAAGCAAAACGGAGGTTGATTAGATGAGCCCATGAAATGTGGACCAACAGATTTCATATGAGGCATATGAAGTAGATGGAAAAGAGAATAGTGATTAATAAATAAGGTAATAGGAAGGGATCTGAAGAAGGCCTAGTGGTAGAGTGCATGACATGCTAGGATGAATGACATGAGGCTGGACAGTCTAGGAAGGGAGTTAAGAGGAATTAAAACAAACACTCTTATAACACAAATATTGGAAGGAATATTTCATTCATTCATAATTACATCATTATAATTCTTATTATTGATTAATACTTCTTGAATGCATGAAATTGGTCAAGAAAGATTTATAAATGTCTCTCCGATATACATTACATTATATTTGTTTACAAGCACAAGAAGCTTAGCTGCTTCCTTTGTCTAAAAAAGCTTCATTGAACAATTTATATTATTGACAAATAATGTAGGACTTCCGGTGAGGTCATGGCAAGCTAGATGCCCCTGAAGAAGCAGGGACAGCATTATGGCTGAAATCAGCAGCCAGAGGATGGATTCTGGCTGCTGAAATCTCTCTGGAAAAAGGAGAGATTGTGGGATCACCCACATGTACTCCAGACAGCTGATACTTGCAAGACCTCAGGCTTTTATGGTTGGTTGGTGAATGGAGTGGCTGGGAGTCGAAGGATTCCATCTACACCCACAATCTGTAATGTAGCCTATAAGGACATTAAGCTTGGCCAAGCCTCATTTCTTAATCACATTTGGACTTGCTTTTTTACTGCTTTTTAAATATTAAGAACCTTTGGAATGGCAGGTTTGATGGTATTCACTGGGTGAGTTTTCTTCAATCCTAAACAAAAGAAATTTCATGTGTGACTTTAAGGATTTAGCAATTTTGGGGAATAAATGGCAAAAAGGTGATTAGAGTGTTGTTTTTAGAAAGTTACAAATGGATTAAGGGTCTAGATGGACTTGAAATGGGATTTTAAAATTAATTGAATGAATCCTTCCTGTGGAAAATGGTTTGTGTTTTCAATTACGAAAACAACAACATGACAAGATGGAACTTTGAAAGTTGGACGCTAGAGGCAGCTAAAAGGAAATAAGATTATAAATAAAGGAGAAGAACATCTATTTGACTTGTTAACATGGAATGGAGAAAAATACCTTAACATGGAATGTACTGAAGGATATATGTGAACAATGGACTTAAAAATTAATTTTTTAAGAATGCCTGCCCCACTCTCCTTCATCAGCAATGTCCATAACACTTTGTGTGAATAATGTTATGGAAGAGGAACAAGTTCTACTGGATAAAATCTGAACATGGATTTAAAAGTGACAGACTACAAAAAGGATCTGATTTGTTTCTGTAAGATTTATTTCTGTAAGTCGCCTAGAGTCACCATGAGTAAGTTGGGTGGCCATATAAATTTCTTTAATAAAAATAAACATAATAAATAAAACAATGATCTGGAAAAAGATATACAAATGAAACTGGCCAATGTTTTAATAATTAAAAGGGACATACAACCAACCAACCAACCAGCCAGGACTTCGATAATTTTTCTATATTTGATTTACAAAAGAGATCTGTTAACATTTTGAAAGACTTGGTGAGAAGGAAGGGAAAAAGAAAAGTAATCAAGTTCTAGGACATTATTTGAAGGGAGAAAAGATCAAAATTGTTAAAAGTAAAGTAAAATCAAATAAAGTTGGTTTATTTGATCAAGGTTAAATAGATCTTGTTCCTTAATGGACTTTTGCTGACCAGGACTGAATGACAAGATTGTAAGGATTTGTCTATAGATAAGAGATGTGATATTAGATGAAGAGATCATTTGTTGTATTTTAAGAGAAAGTGATAAGTTGTTAAAATTGTTTATACTTGTTGAGACAAAGGAGAAAGTTACTTTGTGAACTACCTCCTCTGTAACCTGTTTACCTGGAGAAATATACCATCTATTTGACCTTTTATTATTTGACCAGTTCATAACGATCAAGGCAGTTTCTGATCTTAAAGCAGGCCTAATCTGAATGAAATGTAACCTGATAATCATATGTAGATAATCAGTTTTATTCAATTTTTTTTTGCAGTTGGTTTGTACCTTGACTAGGAAGAATATATTAGCAAACAATCTATGGTATTAATATCTATTGGGTTGAGGTTTCTTCAGGAGTAGTATGACTGCCACTCCTCCTTTATAGAGGCTAATGTAATCTGTTTCTTCAATGAGAAATTTACAGTTTCTTGAACAAGCTCAATATATTTTCCTTATTAGATGAAACAAGCTCTGAAAGGCAATAATGAGGCATGCAGTTGATGATCTGCTTCGACTTCCTTGTCTATCCACATTCTCAGCTTCATCAACTTCATGTGACTGTCACTTCTAAGGAGAATGGCATTAACTGTAGACACCAAATTAAGAATGAATAAGAATTTAATGTCCCAGATTAGTCACTGTGCCCTACTGAAGTTCCACATCTTTGGCCCAGGCTGCCATTGGTTGTGAATGATTTGGGAAGTCTCTGATAGAGAAGATGAAGCAATGGTGATGAATAAGAAAAGAAGACTACATATTGAAACTGCTTCTTCATAAAGCATCTTAGCATGGCTTCCAGTGGGAATGGCAGACTGAATGGCTGTGCCTGCAGGTTCAGCAGGTGGAGCTGACAATGCGGTAATTTTTGGGGGGACTCAGGCAGGTTTTCCTGAAGCCCAGAAACATTCTCCGGATCAAGGAGAATACCTGGAATCATCCCATCTGTCCTCCAGATGGCTGGTTGCAGCCCGAAGATCGCACACAGTGTTCGCGTTTGACTGGTAAGAGTCTGCTGGGAGACAGGGACTTAATCATTTTCCAAGCTGTGTTGTAGCCTTAAAGGGACACTAAGACTGGGCACCACATTTCTAAATTAACAATTTGTATTTTTTTTAAGTATATATACTCCAAGAGAGGCTTCCTACAGCAAGGAGAAGCTGGTTCTCTTGGTGCTTAATGTTATTTTTGGGATTACTTTTTATTTTTTTTTAAGTTTTGGATTTTGATTTCCTTCCAAATATAAAGGAGGATTGAGAGTTAACATTTGTATTCCTGTTATTAGCATTTTCCTACATGTTGAATCAACTGATTTGAACCTTCAGCTTTCTGTTTTCACTTTCCCTTAAGAAATGTTTGCTATCTCACTTTCATTTTCTGTAAGCACACTTTGGAACTCTTCCATATCTTCGACTTTCACTGGGTAAGCTCCTAGGGGGGACCATAATCTACTGCGTGAGACATGAAGGATTTCAAAGAGATTCTTTCTGACTTTCACCAGGATTTTGAACAGATTTCTTCTGACTTCTATCAAGCTTTTATGCAAGATATCCAAGACATTGTGGAAAATATGAGATCTAAAATGTGCCATCAGGTTGGGGATGTAATGGATGAAATGAGGAATTTAAGAGCGATAGAAAGGTTTTTTTAAGAGTCAGATTGGGATTTTTATCAAGATGTTGAATGAAGATTGGATAGTGGAGCTGGAGAAATCTAAGGGAGAGAGTGATCTGCAAGCCATAAGTAAAATCGATCTCCTGGTGGAATGCCATGAAAAGAACCTGGAATCTTTGAGGGGCGCAGTTGGGCTGTTTGATTCTTTCAAGAGGAAAGCTCTGTGTACATTGTGGGACTATGTAACTGCTCTGGTTTATATCGAAGTGGGATAAGGGTTGAAAAATGTTTATCTGGTTTGATTTAAGGATTTGATTGATGCTCTTTGCTTTTAAAGATTTGCATTTACTGTTTTGAATTGTCTTTGTTATTTGGGTTTATTAAGATTGGGATAACTA
Organism: Candoia aspera; assembly: GCF_035149785.1. Lineage (NCBI taxonomy): Eukaryota > Metazoa > Chordata > Lepidosauria > Squamata > Candoiidae > Candoia > Candoia aspera. The sequence goes on from NC_086159.1 coordinate 48,941,454, forward strand.
CAATTGTATAATTTGATTATTAAGTATAATAGCAGACAACATGTGCTTTTTAATTTGATTCTTATTATAGTAGAAATAAATGTATAGAATAGTGGTAGGAAGGGAATAATTAAATAGGTGTTATCTTTTGCAAGGGAGAAAGATGTTTAGGAGGTTTATATGAACTCTTTTTCTTTATTTTAATAAAAGGGGGAGGAGCAACTGTACTTAGTGATTTTTATGTGTTAAAGTGGAATGATTTATAGAAATAATGTGATGTTTTGGTTTAATATAGAGTAAGAGATTGATTATGGAAATTTTTGTATATCCTTGCTGTTAAAATTCAGAAGCCACATCTTTTTGTACATTTGAAAAAAAAATTCTCTTGTGTTTCTGCACCTTTTTAGTTTTTTTCTTTCTTTGTAGTTTTTTTGTTCTTCTGTAGTTTTTATTCTTCCTTTGAAACTTAAATTTACTATATATATAAAAAAAGCATCTTAGCATGAGAAAAGCTCCCTCCTGGAGGCATAAAATCATCCGAGTCATTTGGAAGGCTTGTGTGACTGTTTAAGGCTGTCTCCAGTTGTCTATGCATGCCATATGCATGCACAGACAATAGTCCACAGTATATCTGGGACTGCCAGCAAAAGCAGCTGAAGACAGCCTTTAAAGCAGTGTTCCTCAAACTTGGCAGCTTTAAGATGTATGGACTTCAACTCCCAGAATTTCCCAGCCAGCTGTCTTAAAGTTGCCAAGTTTGCAAAACACTGCTTTAAAACATTCATGTAAGTCTTCCAAAAGACATGGTTTCTTTGAGGAGGGGTGCTACATTTTTTCTAACTTGCTTTGTGAAGCACCTTACTATAGTTCTTTGTACAGTCCTACAAAAAATGCATCTTGGATAAAATTACTATTAAATCAGTATAATTTATGGACTGCAAAATATTTGGCCTGGTACACCATAAAGTTTCTATGACAGAATAGGCAGTTCTTTTTCTAAGCCTCATGATTTTCTTTCATTCATATTACTATTCTATTAAATTAACACTTTCAAAGTATATAATGATTTCTAAAGAATTATTTTGGATGAGTCAAGTCTTTGGTTAATTCAGATTTCAACCTGAGTTCTTAAACTGTGATAGAATGCCTAAAAGACCTTGGGAAACCAGAGGAAGCAGTAAGCCAGTTGAGAGGAAACAGGGGCATTGCAGAAGTGATTCTTGAGTTTGGGGGAGTGGGGAAGCATGAAAAAGAGACCCAGAATAATTCCATCTTAATTACACCAGGTATATGTTGTGAGGAAGAATTACTTCGGTAGATTTTGGGAATTCTGTTACATTACATTACCCTACCAGCAATGAGGACCTTTCCAGAAATCCAAGTTGGTCTTGCTTTCTGAGTCTGGCAGCCTTGAAAAGCAAATATACAGTATCAATTGTATTTATTTATTTATCAAATTTTGTCACTACCCATCTCCCTCAAAACCTTCAGCATCAACTACATTCCAATGACCAGAATGAAGTATATAAAACTAGATTTGTGTAGTATTCCATACCTAAAAATGTTTTGGTCTGAGAAGTCATACTGAAAATGGTTATAATTAGCAATCACAGAATAGATGTCAGAAATTTACATTTTGATTAATAGCAAATGACTAACATGGCATTTCAGTGCATTCCACTTAATATTCCTATTTTCTAAACATAGCTCATATTAAACTAGTGATAATAACTCAACAATGACAACTATTTGCATTATCAGTGTCTCACACATCACAGGCATACATGCTTACTATATTTTTTGTGGTATCAGTGACAATGACTTGTTACAAAATGATAGGTTAGCAATCACAGCATTACAATTAAGCAAAATGCTGATATTTTGCATTACAGTAATGGATAATGACTAGTAAAGATGAAGGGAAACTTACATTTAACAAACTCGATTTAATGTAGTTCAATTTACATTTGGACTTTCCATCTGAAGCAAACTGTTGCTTCTGAAGCCAGTCTAGATAATTGATATAATTTATGTCATATATATCAATTCACTTGATTTAAATAATTACATAATTGATGTTTTTATGATATTTCCATCAATTTATATCAATTTACATCATTTGCATAATTACAAAATTACACAAATGCTTTAAATTACATCAATTACATAAATCTGGATTTAACATACATTTGGATTTAATGGGAACCATTTCCTCACATGATCCTGATGTGAAGTGCTGATAATTGAATCAATTAAATCTAATCATAGGTATGTTTTATCACGGCCATTTAATTTTGCTTAAGATGCTAAGACAAATAAAAATTCAGTTGCCTCAGTTGGAAGTGTCATATGGTAAATTTGTTGTGAGTTTCATTTATACCCTTTTTAAGAAAAACAACGACATAAATCCAAACACACACCTGCCAGCTGGCTCAGACCTAAGCAATGCATCCTCTGGGTGGCATATGGAGTAATCCGCTGTACCAGAGAATAGTTTACTGCTGCTATGGCATTGAGGTAGCTCAAAATAACTACATGTAAGTATGGTAGATAATCAGCCATGCACCCCTAGTAGAAACCTATTAATTCATATTAAACCAGCATGGTAGATTACGATTCACAACCTTCAATAACTTACAGCTTCATGAAATATACACACGTATTTAAAATATGTTTTTGTGTGTGTGTACACACACACATACCAAAATTGACCGAACAGGAGACACCAGACCCAAATTTAGACATTAAATATCACTTGGGCACACTGGAAAGACTAGCATGGAAAAGATCTGGAAATGCAAAGATATCAGTCTTAATATCAATTGCAGGGCAGTCAATCATATTGATTTTCATATAGTTACCTATGGCTATGAAAGCTGGACAATAAAAGAGCAGATAGAAGAAAGTTAAACTCCTTTGAATTATGGGATTGAAGACAGCTACTGTGCATGCCTTGGACAGCAAAATAACAAACAAGCAAATTTTATACCATATCATGCCAGAAATATCACTGGAAGCTAAGCTTATCAAGCTAAAATTGTCTTATTTTGGTTGTGTCATGCATTCCAATTCAGAAAAATCATTTATGCTAGGAATTGTTGGAGATGTAGAAAATAAGGCTGGCAAAGAACCTTCTGGATAGACACTATCAAGCAAGATACTGATTTAAACCTAGAAACATTAAACAAAGTTGTCAAATATCTCAAAGAATGGAGAGAGTTAATCTATAAAGTGTCTGAAAATCAGATGCGGTTAAGCAGAGAGGTTTAAATATATGTGAACGTATCATTGATCTTAGTAGGCCCCAGGCTAGAAACCAGGAGACCGAGAGTTTTAGTCCCACCTTAGACATGAAAGCCGGCTGGGTGACTTGGGCCAGTCACTCTCTCTCAGCCCAGCCCACCTCACAGGGTTGTTGTTGTGGAGAAAATAGGAGGAGGAAAGAGTATTAGGTATGTTCACCACCTTGAGTTTTTTACAAAACAATAAAGGTGGGATAAAAAAATCTAAACAAAATTGCTTTTTAATAAATGAGAGGAAGACCATTTAAAATCACCTTGTTACTACAACCCAGAAGGAATGAAAAGGATCTGCTGTCAGAAACATCAGCCCAAAGGGTATGCTTCTTGGTAGATCTTGTTTATTCAAACCTTTATACTGAAAACCTACATAAATAGGATATTTTCTTCTTCTTAAATATGTCCTTTACCCTATTGCAATGATACTTTTTAAGATACTTTTTTTTTTACTTATATCTGACCAGCTTTGCTCAAAGTCACATACAATCTGTGTTGTGGCTGGCTCGTAGGGCTTGGCAGGTAAGCAAAAGATCAGCATCAACTTATCCAATACCCATATAAAGGTAGGGGAGAAATAAGTAGGGTCTTGCATCTTTTAGATCATCTCCTTAAGACCAGATTGGTGGAGCCTTCTATGGTGGTAGCTTTATGTATATGCGTAGGTGCATTTGTGTGTCTCTCTCTGTGTTTAGGTTTAAATGACAAAGATAGCTTTTTTAAGACAGGAAAGAGTAGAGTGTGACTCCGCAGCACATGGTTGGTTGTGCTACTGAAAGAAGATTAAGATCAGCATCTGCAACACAAATATGTAGTATGGCTGGTTGTAAATAGTGCTATTGTATAACAATACTGCATCTACGTGCAAAAGCAAGCTGAGTGTATGACTGTATCAAGTAAAAATCTAAATCTGGGCAGTCTGAATTCAAGATATTCTTAATGCTCAAATTATAACTGTACTATGATATATAGCATTAAAAAAATGCTATAGCCAACAATATAGCATGTTGACCAAATGTAGAGAGCACAGTTGAGTTCTGGAAAGCAAATTCCTCTGAGTGGCTGCTATGGATCCTGCTATGCAGATTTCTACAGTTTCCTGCAAATCAGCAAGTAGACATACCGTGATAACATATTACTTGAAGAAAATCAGATAACTTGGTTCTCTTGACAAATATTTTTAAAATGGAAAATCTCTGCAGTAGAAAAGAAATAGGAACAAAACCAATATGATTCTGCAAAGTTTTTTTACATGCTGCAATTACAGCAATTCAAATTTTTGAGATATAGAGGGACAACCCATTTGACATCATTTTGCAAAATTCTCTGCATGCTGATTTATCACACTTGATAAGATTTTCTCCTTATTTGTTTTAAATAAAACCAACTTGCCAAAGAGAGGACTGCAGAGCATATGCTACCATTTGTTATTTCAGAAGCCAGTGCATGTCAAGGATAGATACTGAAAAGCTGTTGCTCCTTATAATCAGAGACTTTGTCTTTCTCTGCTGCTCCAGAATATATAGCTGTATATAATATTAAGAGAAGCAAAACAGCATTTGAAGCAAGGAATATTATTTAAACCTCACAGACTAAACTAAAGGTTTACAGCCAATCTCCTGCTTGGTTATTTCAAATCCATCTGATTTCTCACTTCTGATCTGCCAGCCAATGCATGCTTCTCTCTTTTAATTTTCCGTTTTTCTTTTGGGTTTTCTCTTTCCTGACCTTCATTCGTTGACAACAACTTCTTACATTCTTCTAGTTCCGTTTCCATTTTCTAAAACAGCTTGCTAGGTTCCTTTTTTGGCAGGGCTATTGAAAGAGGCATTTCAGAGATTTGGTCAAATTGAATCTGGTGCTACTGACTTGATCCAAGGATGTGATGTTCTTTTGTACACGTGCAAGAAGGCTTATATTTTTTCAGATCAAATTCAATCACTCCTCTGTTTCTGTCCCACTTCCCTTAGGCCGTTCGGCCTGCCTGCTTTTCTCAGCTATGCTATCTGAAGAGCTTAGCCAATGAAAGCAGGAAGATTCTTCCGCCTTCTGCCTTCTACTTCTCCCTCCCTCTCTCCTCCCTCCCTGTCTTCATTCATTCATTCATTTCTTAATTTTTTTTTAATTACAAAAAGAGAAGAAAAAAATGTAAAAAGTGCTTTAACAAAAAAGTGAAAGAAATACAACAAAGGAAAAAAAAAACCATGTTAATATGTCATTATAACAGTGAACAATTACAATTCTATATATATACTTATCTAATGCAAGTATTATTCAAGTACATATATATTTCTAATAGATTTATATTATCATTTTTAACCTATGGTATTTTGTATAAATGAGTCCTATATTTCATTATACATGTCCATACAAAGTTTACCTTTATAGGCAATCAGCTCATAAGTAGCATTTATCCCTCTCTAACACGGGCAGAATTTTCATCAATCCAGAAATATCTCTGTCTGCATTACAATATAAATATCAAAGCATATTATTTGAATTTTTAGATATATCTTTTCCTGGTTTACCTGTAAGATTTATCAGGATGGCTTTTTAATCTTTGGGGAGCTTTTGTACTGAATTGTTTAAATTATTGGGGAGGGAGTATTTCCATAGACATTTTTTTTTCCTATTCCCATATTCAGTTTGTTAAAGATGGTTTTGACAGGCAATCAATAAAAGGTATGAATGTGCTTGGTAAGAATAATTGCACTAATACTGGTTTATAGCATGTTGAGTCACAAAAGATTTCATTTTCTTATACCATAAGTAGAGAAAATGAAAATCTGCACTGAGCTGATTATGTGGTTAAAGGCCTAGCCTTGAATGTTCAAAAGTTGAAAATCCAAGGATCCTTAAAAGTAATTAGGTTACATCTAGATCACTATTTCTCATTATCCAGATAGATGACTTTTGAACATTAATGCATTTTCAATCACTTTTTCCAAATAACATAACAGGTTCTCCCACAATCAATGTTTTCCTTGCAAGAAATGGACCATCGATAGCAAAGTAAGAGGTTTTTTTTCTTTGTAATTAAAACACTGGCTTGCAGCTTAATTCTATCTGCACTTTTTCAGACATAAGCCCCATTTATTTCAAAGAGAAAGATGCTGAATAATCTAGCATAGATACCACAAGGTTTTCTATAGATTCATATGGATTTGTCCTGGAGACAAAATTATTTTCTACAAAGAGTAAGTACTCCCACATCAGACTCTCAATTCTTTACAGAAAGTAAAATGGCAGGGTTGGGGAGACACTATCTTCCCCAGGTTCCTAGATCTTCTGAGGACATGAATCTTACTATTATGGTGGTTTTATATGATTGTATATTTATTTATTTGTTTTTATTGGATGTTTTTTACCTGTTGTGAGCCACCCAGAGTCTCTTAGATGAGTTGGGCACTTAGATGAGATGGGCAGCCATGCAAATAGAATTAATTATTATATTATATTACGTTACATTACGTTACGTTATGTTACAGGTATTATTTGTGCTGCCTCTACTTTTGGCCTTGGTTTCAAACTCCACCTAAATGCAAAATTTACATGTATGTATAACATCAATTAGAAAAGGTGTTGCCATGATTGAACTTTTACCCTTTGTATTTGAAAATAAATACATGTTTGAAACTTAATTGATGTGTACTTATTATTAAACTCTATGTGCTGTGCATCTGGAAAATCTTCTTATACCTGTATATCTAATGGAATATTATGCAGCCGGGATAAGTAACCATGGGTACGTAAGGAAGGGATGCTGCTTCATTAAATTCTTTGTGGATGCTTCTCACTGGCTCTACCAATTGCTCCCACTGGGAATGGATATTTCTGGGAGTGGATTTGGGTTTTAGATTTCTTTTTTTCTCCCAATGATTTCACAGAGGTAAAGACATTAACAGGGATGAAGTCCACTTAGAGTTTGGCTATTCTCAAGAAAAAGTCCAGCTTGCTTTTGAAAGTGGACAAGGTATCCAGGGCTCTTGGCATTTGCCCTTCAGAACAAAAATGCACTCTGGGCTCACAGAAGTGTTGGATTCTCTTAGAAGACTGCTCTATTATATGAAGCAGCGCTTCATATAATAACTATTTGACTACATAATGAGTTTGCAGTCATTCTAGAAAGTGTCCCCCACTCCCATGGGAAACAACCCCTGCTGTATTGTTAGGAGCTTTCACCAGTCCTTAAATGGAACAATAAATTTAAGTCTGAGGGTTTTATTAAAAATATGTGCTATGTATGCTAGAGTATAAATCTGTCCAACAAAATGGCCAGCAAAGTTATTTACACTGGATTTATACTGGTCCACACATCTGAGGTTCTTATACACAGATGGTTGCCCAGCTGATAAATGGCTGTAGGGAAAAAAAATCTGCTTACCTGCCACCTCCCAGAGATAGGTATCTGTTGCATCTTCTGCTCACTCAGCCCCCAGTGCCTGAGTCACTCAACAACAGCAACAACATATTACCAAAGTGGTCTCAACACCTCAGCTAAAGATTCTTCAATTTCTAGGGACAACACCGGTAGCTAGCAGCTCATACAAATCAGATGTGCACTAAGCTTACAAGACTGTAGTGTATTAAGCATGTTGCCTTTGTTCACTAACTTTTGAATATTGATTTTGGCTGTTTGTCCCCCTTCCCTCTGCTTCCCAGGATTGTACATTTTCAGCTGTTTCTTGGAGGCACTTCTCTTAGTCTTTTATCATCTGCAAATCGCATGAGCATCAACTCTGTATTTTATTTCTTAAGTTGCTAATGAACATATTAAATTATGTTGATCCCAACAGAGGTTCTTATGGAGTTCTACTCATCGGCACTTGGTTCCATTTTTGACACTTTCGCACTCATAATTACTCTGTGGGATTTTTTTTTCTTAATGATGTATCCTATTGTTAGTCTTCCCAGCCTGTGGGGAAAAAATATAGCATTGAGCAGTAATATATGTTTTTTTTTCCTCTCTGAAATTTTACAGCAGTATTCTTAGCTATTCCTCATACCCCGTTTTCCTGTGAGTACAGATGTTGCCTTCTAGGTGACAATTGGTAAATCTTATCTATGCTAACATCAAGTAGTATACCTTTTTGCAAATGAAAATAGATTATTGCCATTGCTCTCCTGTTTATAACATTCCAGCAGATTTATAGAATTCAGTGAGTATAGTTCTTCCGTCTATATTTCTCTAGGTGCTTTGTGATCATGTCACTGATTAACGACTGCAAATGTTTGAACCTCTCCAGACATGCTCACAGACTGACAGGCGTTCTCTCCTAATAAAATGTATACTGAAGGTCTTTGAAAATGGAGTTCCCCAGAGGAAATACGTGAAGTAACTGGTCAGATTTCTTCATAAAATCACCAAAGGCCATGCTATATTTCAGTTGTAAATCTGGGCTGTCTGAAGATAGCCTTAAAAAAAAACCAAACAAACCAAACACAATCACACACATACAGAGAGCAGAATTTTTTTAAAAAAAATTGTGAATAAGTAATAGAGCAAAGACTACTTGAAAAAGGAAAGTAGTGGGCTAATAACAAGCTGTTTCTATCTCTTCCTTACTATCTACCAAAGTTAATGCATGAAGTTTAATAAGTAATTTATAAATTAATTAGACTTTGATCAGTTTGGTCTATGGTTAAGGTGCTGGGCTAGAAACCAGGAGTCTGTGAGTTCTAGTCCCTCCTTAGGCATGAAAGCTGGCTGGGTGACCTTGGGCCAGTCACTCTCTCTCAGCCCAACTGACCTCACAGGGTTGCTGTTGTGGGGAAAATAGGAGGAGGAAGGAGTATTAGGTATGTTTGCCTCCATGAGTTATTTATAAAAATAATAAAGGCAGGATAAAAATAAATAAATAACTGAAATTTCCTGCAACTATTACAAAATTATTAAACAAATACAAACCATAAGCTGTATAAAACAATAAAAGTAATAAATGTAAGAAATAAATAGCACAGGAAAGATATAAAACATATTGAAGCCAGTATCCCAATATATGGGAGGCAGTTAATTGAAAGAATTCTTTAGAGAATTTTTACAATATTTGTGAATTTAAATGTATCTGTGGATTACATCAAATGTTATCCCACAAACCCCCCTCTAGTATTAGCATTTTTATTTAATATGTGTGTAGTACAAGACCTGCTTTTTTCCCCCTAGACAACAACAATCTTTTGAGATGAGTTGAGCTGAAAGATAGTGCCTGGCCCAAAGTTTTCTATAAATTTCCATGTCGGAGGATAGACTAGATTTTGGATCTCCATGTTCCTAGCCCTTTAACTACTTCACCACAATGAGTCTTGTGCAATGCGGTTTCTGTTGCTTTAGTGTACTCTTGTATGTCCCATATTCTATCACATTTGGAGGATCACTCAGTTCTCCATAGCCAACTATTTCATGGAGAAACTATAGTGTGATCTGTGAACCATGTTAATTCATCTGGCATCTGGCATTTGACTACAAGCTTATGATAGTTATTTTTTATTTTTTGATATGCTGGGAATTATTTTCATAGAATTCACTTGGAAAGTGCCTCAAAGGTCATTAGTCCAACCATGTGCTAATACAGCATACCTAGTTCTACAGTATTTTGGAAGTCTTGTTTTAAAGAAGTTTTGTTTTTATGTTCCAAGGCAGGCTGCTCCACTACTGAAGCCCTTGCACTCACAGGTGATTCTTTCTTAATATTTAATTGATAACCTCTTCCCCCTTTGCCTTTCTTGCTTTTTGGAAAGGTGAGGTCATTGGTGAAGTCATATCTTCTAGAGCAGTGTTGCTCAACCTCAGGAATTTTAAGAAGTACAGACTGGGGAATTCTGGGAGTTGAAGTCCACACATCTTAAAGTTGCTGAGGTTGAGAAACACTGTTTTAGAGCAATCAAAACCCAAAGTCCTATCATGTATCACAGCCCTTCAAATATCTTAACTATTATATATTGTATTAGCAATCTGTTCTTCAAACTAGACACTTCCAGCTATTGGGAATGTTGGGATTTATTGTTTCAGGGTTGTTTTTTTTTACTTATAATGGCTATGTTTTAGTTATAAAAACATGCCAGCCATATAGTCTATTTGTTAGTACATTAAAACCATGATTCCTCCAATCTTCACTCAGTTGACTTTGGATACAATGGACAAAGTCTTTTTTTTCTAAAGCAGTGTGAGCAATCAATGTAAATTATGCCACTGGCATCAGTTTACTTCATTTGTGTCATTATGCAAAGTAGGTGACATAAATTATGGAACTATGCAAATGACATAAATTATGTTAATGATGTAATTCAGTTTTGGATTTAACTCTGTAAAAATCAGAGTTTTACTGTATGTAATCATTCTAGGAACATACATGCCAAATAGATTATGATAGTTATTTTTTCCTATAGTTTGAAAACACATACAGGCTGAATATACCTCAAAGATTTTTTAAACTCATTTAATGATGATCACAGAATTACTTTCATCTATAAAACTATGTAATTACAGAATGAAGTTAATTTATTGATTGCTCATGTGTCACTTCAATAATAATTAACTCTTGTGATACTTCTATCAAAACATATTGCATTCATATGAACAATTAGGTTGTTTAAATCTGCTGGATTTCTGTGAGACTTCAGCCGTTTGTGAAATTTAAATCCTAAATTATATTAGGTTAAAAAGGCAACCTGAAGTTGCTATCTTATACATATTTACTAGAGAAAATGTTAAACTCAACTACTCATTGGGGCTTTTGAGAAGATGCATTTTTAAAAATAAATCTGCATGATGTTGCAGTTTTTTGTTTCAGTTTTCCTTCAGACTACAATCCTAATATGTATAGGTACACTTACCTATAAATAGGCCTATTGAATTACTTAATGGCTATATCTCTATAATGCAATGTAACTGAATGAACCCTTTTTCTGGGCTTGTATACAATGAACATTAAACTAATCAAAAGGGTTGGGACCTGAGCAACTACAAAATGCAATTACAGTTAAATATTACACAGGCTTAATATGTTTTATGAATGCATCTGCCAGCCCTTTACCGACTTAAGTGTCATAAGGCTTACTCTGGAGTAGTTGTATACTATATTGCATTTTTTAAACTGGAAGAAAAACTGCACAGCTTTGAAAACCATTGCATGCACACCCCCACTCTCTCAATGTGAATATAACCAGCAACTTATGTTCAGTGCTGATATCGCTGAATATGCCTCAGAGGGAATAATTGAAAGAGACAGTTTAGATAAAACTGATAACCAAAACCTATTTCATTTTTATTATAATTGCCATCATTTATTCAGCATTTCTCTTTACTTTCAGGGCTTCCAAATCTGGATTTCTTTTGCCCTTCCTGCGGTTTTCCTAACTGCAGATGAAACATTTCAGGATGAGAAAATTGCACACAGTCTGCAAATTATCTAAACAGTATATTTGTATTGTATATTAGTGCAGGAGTGGAGAACCTTTGAGTGGGTAAGAAATAGATTAAAGGCCACAGCATGGGGGATAATGATAAAAACTATGTCACATGAATAGTGCAGGTCTATTTTTCCCCAAGATTTGGGAAACAGGTTTTACAGGATTATTGTTTTTCTATTTTTGTTTTAATTAGATTGCTGTTGCTACAGTAGCATGCCCATCGATATGTCTTGTGCAGTGCATCCCTAATCCCATAAAACCATAGAATCATAGAGTTGGAAGCAATATCCCACTTACCTGTTTGTTTGTTTTTTTAACAAGATATGGGTATGCTGTTACCTTCTTTCTGCTGTCCCTTGAGGTGGAAGGCTTTTAACACAGCTCCCCCAAAATACCCCCCAAAGATTTAGTGGCACTTATTCATTTTGGCTATTTGGGAGCTGAGTTAAAAATGTTATAGACACTGTGTTACTGAGAAAGTCTTTTAACAGCAGAAGGGATTATTGAACCAAACCTTGGAAAATGCAAGAAAGGAATTTTCTTTAAGGGTTCTTCAGGGCAGCAGCTGCTGACCCTGGGTGAAGTATTGTGTACAGTAGTCAATCAAAATGAAGAAATTTGTCTAGAAAAAATTAAAGCACAGCAATCTGGCAATCTGGAAGCAATGCTTTAGATCCCAGAAGGCGGAAAACACAGCTTTATAGGTGGAGCAGTAAAACAAAGGTGGCCTGGAGGTGAATAGATGACGATGCTGTGTGCTCCTGCTTCCAAAAATTGTTGACGGCCTACACTCATGAGGGGGTAACCTGACAATGAGTATATGCCCTTTGTAATTTTTAAATTCCATTTCCCCATATTCCTTCAGAGAATGAATTAAAAAACTGTGCATTTAAGACCCCAGTAAGACATACTTCAACAGGAAAGTTTGAGGCTACCCTTCAAAAACTAACTTTTGTATGGTAACCATTAAGCTAATGGTTGAAGTTAAACAGGGACATTGTGGTGAATCACCAATACAATACCTATGTATGTTGGTATGGTTGTTTGTTTTCTTTTTTTCCCAGCTCCTGTGATCAGTAATTATCACCATAATATTTATATTCATTAACTCTATGTATACTGATTACTTCTGGTACAGCTTAAGTACAGTTGAATCATTTTAGAATATGAATAGAGGATGAGTTGGAAAATATAAAGGAGGCAGAAGACTAGACAAGATGAGTTTATAAAGTTGCAAACAAAGAAACTATGTGGAGAAACTGTGTCCACAGGAAAGTTTGAAAACACTGATAAGAAGGCTTTAGATTACCAGGATTAGAGGAGTAAAAGCTGTCTTTGGAAGAAGTTGGTTTGTTGTCTGTAAGCCAAAGAAAGACTTTACAAAAGTCTGTTGCTTAAAGTCCGAGGGAAAAGATGACCAAGGCTGGAGACCACTGCACAAACTTTGACCTCTGAAGAATTCTCTGGTATTCTGTGGGCAGGTCAAGCCTTCTTTGCTCTGTCAGTAATTCCATGTGATATCAATAGGGGATATTACTGTTTTTAATAATAATAATAATAATAATAATAATAATAATAATAATAATAATAATGTCCCAATAGTTTGTATGGTCTCATGCTTAGGTTGCTCGATATCACTCCCTAACAATCCTGGTCTATATGATGATTGGAGTGGAGGGGTTAGATAAAATTAGTTAAAATAACTGTGGCTAATTTTGTGCATAATCATTCTGTATTTTTGAAGATAGAGCCATCACCTACAAATAATCTCATTCCACAGTAATATAACAGGAAGATGTATTTCTCTGACACTCATATATGACATACAGAGAAATGTTTTGTCTTTAACTTTCTCTCCTCTCCAAGCAAACTCCTGGAGAAAAAGAAGAGTGACAAATAGGTGATGGATGCTCCCGGTAAATACAAGTCCCAGGATTCTTAACAGGAAAAAGATATGTTTATATATTTTTATTATTTCACATGTAAGCTGCCTAGAATCTGTAGGCAGATACCAAAGGAGATGAATTAAATCAGTCAGTCTAATGTACCTATCTATCTATCTATCTATCTATCCATCCATCCATCCATCCATCCATCCATCCATCCATCCATCCATCCATCTATCTATCTCCTTTATGATATGCATTTGGATGAAGAACCAATGTGTTTCCAACAAGACTGCTACATTACATAATGCTTATGTTTATCAGAAATGCAATGATGTAGCCTGAGTATTTTGCTATGATTATGAAAATATTAATTGCACACATCCATTGGGATAAATTATGTATTTCTAAATAGCATGAGAGACTTAAAAATCATTGTAAAGCCTTATTTTACTGCACAGCCCTGTTAACCCGTTATCTTATACCCCACATGTGCTATTGGATAAGGGTTGTATGGCGATTAGGTTCAGGAATTTAATTAAAAAGTAATTAATTTTATGCTTAACTGTTTAGCAAGAGATTCGATGAAAGTAAGTCATTAGATTAAATTCATTTTAACCATTTTTACGCAATGTTATTAAATATCCTGTAACTTCCTGTCACCATACTCTCTCATGAATTAGCAGAAGCATCCTGGGTGTCAACTTAATGCTACTATTACCAAAATCCTCAGAAAGGGAGGCATTAGTGTTTTGTCTAATATATCAAAATAATCTTATGATTCTAATGATTTTTCAACCTTATCTGTTAATATAAGGGGCTTTTCCAGCATGACAAACAAGATTATCTGATAATGTTAACACTGTAGGCATCTGAGGCCACATCCTAACCCCATTTCAGGGCAAAATTCCAATTTTAGCTAATTACCTTCTACAAGCTTTGATAATTAATGTATGCAACTATGCATAGTAATTCTGTATTTTTAATAGCACCTCTTTAAACAGTTACTTAATTGAAAAGCATTTGAGAAGAGAAAGTTAACAAGTGGACTCAGAAATAGTCAGCATTAAGGCTGCTTCAGCCAAAACAAAAAAATGGTAAGTGACTGATAGTAGCTGCATTAGTCCATATAATAGAAGAGTGACAGTTTAAGATTAGAACATATGTTTAGCATGCAGAAGATACTACACTTATTTCACTAAACATTTTCTTCACTATTCTCCAGATTATTAGGCCAGTATTGTTCCTTGTTTTCTTTTTTCCCCTTTTAAGTTTCTTTTTTATTACTTCCATTGGATATGCTAGAAAATTTCTTATTACATATTTGCAACAATTCTGTCTGCCCTTCCATTCTTACCTTCCAAATAATTCAAAATTCATTAGAAGAAACAGTATAAAAGTTAATATTTAACTTTTACATAATATTTGACATGTATTTATACAAAATACAGTACACTAGGTTAAAAAATACAGTAGTCATGTAAATGTATATAATACACACACACACACACATACATACACACACACACAAATAATATTTGCATTGGATAAATATATATATAGATTTGTAACTGTTTATTGTTACAATGACATACTATACCAAGATTCGCTTAATGACTGCTTCGCTTAGCAACCAAAATTCCAGTCCCAATTGTGATCGTTTTAAGTGAGGACTACCTGTATTAAACTAGGCATTTTAAATGGTACTTTCATTGTCAACTTTATTTCTATATCTCATGTTCATATGCCACACCACCCCTTACAGCAGTTTATTTAATCTGAACAGGCATTCTCACTGAAAGTCAACTGTTATTTTTACAGTTGCTGAAAATCTTATTTTAATCAAAGTAATATGAATTGTATTTGATGCTGATAATTATCTCCCTTATTTTAGTCTATCAAGAAAAGCTTCTTTATAGCATTAGATTTCTCTACAGATTATATTGCATCTGCTCAGAAATTCTTTCTGAGCTTGCTGCGATAATCATTGTTGCCCAATTCCATGTTAAATGTTTTGGAGTTGAATCAATTGAAACTATCATTTGCTCTATCGATGCAGACTTCAATGCTAATGAACATATTCAACTATTTTCTAAAACACTGAAATTGTTTCTTGTACTTTCATGGTGCAAGCCATCACTCCTTTTAAAAGTAGTTCTTAAAGTAGATTTACTCTGAGCAATTACCTTGTTTTTCTTTTTTCTTTTTATTGCTCACACATTTTCAGAAGTTTGTTTTCATGACATCATTCCAATTTGCTAGTTTATTTGCATACTATATCGAAGAAGTCATAGCATTATACATAACACTACTGGCTTGAACTGGAAGGTTTCGGCTTGGAACGAGTTGTTCAGTCATACAGCTTTAGGCCTGGGCTCCATTAGAATCTTAATTGCTCTTCTTCCTACTTTCAACATGGGTGTACTTTATAAGCTTCTTGTGAGTGCAGGTGAGTGTAATGAAAACAACAGTGGAGAAGAACCATACAAGATGTCTGATCAGAAATTGTTATACTCACTCTACAATACAGTGAATTAGATTTATTTTACTGATAAAGAGTTGACAGAAAGAAGAGATGTCACCCCAAACTTTCACAGAATATAACACTGATAGTACTTTCCCCTAGCAAGCAGTCCCTGTCAGAATAAACAAAGCTAACTAGAATGAAGTAGTTCACAAGATATCTTCAGGATTGAAGCAGATGCTTCTGTGCTTTTATGTGTAGATTTTTAGGTAACAGGCAGTTGAGGATGCTGAAAATATCAAGATATAAACAAAGTCCTGCTGTGTTGCTTGCACAAGACTTCCTGTTGCTTATAAACATGATTCAGGCATTCTACCATCCAATTATATATAGCATTTGTCACAGTTTTGTACCTTAGGCTACAATGATTGCCTTAAACATTAACATCTGCTTGAGACATATGTGCATTGGCTTTCAGTTGGAATAAAGACTCCTTGCCCAAACCTCTTTGGGTTTAACTCTTATAGATGTAGAAATTCAGGAAATGAGCAGGTAACGAGAATTCAAGATCAGATAGATAAGGAGCAGAATTTCTTCCTTAGAAAGAGGAGCTGCACGTGTAGGCAACATGGTCCCTATAAACTTAAATGATCTTGTAGACACCTTCAGAGGAATCTGCCAGATTTCATAGTCAATATGACTTTTATTTTTTTTAAAAAAAGAATCCTAATTAAAAACAAAACAAAATCTTAAATGAAAAGCTTGCTCCCTGTTATTTGGGCCACCCCTCCTTGTGGTGTTCAAAGAGACTTGAACAAGTGACTCTTCAGGAAGGCTTTGTGGACAATGAGGATTATCCCACCCCCATTGGTTTGTTCTATTAGGGGATACTGCATGGAATAGATGCAGCAAGATAATGGCTGTTTCTGAAGTGGGAACATCAAACACTGGGATGTCCAGATGAACAAAGGAATTGTCATAGCCAACAGCTTTATGTCTAAAATTTTGCACCCAGATGGGAAATTTAAAATAGCCTCAATTTTTCAGTGAGTAGCATTTCTAAAAGAAATGAGATAATGATGACTAATGGACTAAGATCTCCCCCACCCCACTCCAAAAAAAACAAAACAAAACAAAAAGACTTATAGATAGGCAGAAGAGTTGAGAAAGTGCTGCTTTAAGAATAAAAACAATTTAATTCAGCACCATTAAATTTAATTTAAAACAGAACTATATAGAAATAGGAAAAAACAGCATTTCAGCTGCTAAGCACTGGTCACCTTCTCAGGAAACCTCTCGAACATTGCAGCAGAAACCAGTCCCAAGACTCTGGACACTTGGAGTAAGACACGGTCCCACAATGGATGGATGAATCTTTCTCAAAATTTTCACTTTTTTCCATAATTATTCTAGGAGTTCCAAGAAGACAGGAGGTGATTGGGTATTTGAGGATAGGGACTAGAAGATCAAAACTGGTAGTATATGGATGTGTCCCAAACTGTGCTCCCTACAGTTAGTATAAGCTTTGAGAATGCTGCACAAGTGCTCTAAGCAAGCAGTCACTATGCTCAGAAGGCAAAAAAAGAAAAAGAAAAAGAAAAAGAAAAAGAAAAAGAAAAAGAAAAAGAAAAAGAAAAAGAAAGAAAGAAAGAAAGAAAGAAAGAAAGAAAGAAAGAAAATATGAGATGCTTAAGATGAACCGTGCTGGATTCCAAGTGAAGGTGTGATCTATCTTTGCTTCTCTGCCCCTAAACACAGATGTGCATACAGGAACTCACTTCAGCAGTGTGAAGTGTCACTAAAACACTCTCAAACCTTTTTTCAGAGTAGTGTATTCTTTATCTGAGTAAAATGTTTCTGTTTATAATTTCAGAACTTTACTTTTCTTTCACATCCATCTTTAACATATATTATACAATAAAGTAGTTCTAGTGTATCTTCAGCTGAAAGGGATTTTGATATAAAGAAGTTTGTAGAAATTTATAAAGGTAGTTTTTAAGAGCTACATAGAATTGAATACTGACTTGACTAGAAGGATATAACCAATAATTAATCATATTGTAGAGAAATGCAGAAAAAATGTAGATTTTGATAAAAATAATATTTGAAAAACTTAACACTTTTGCTATTGGTGATTTAGTGATTTTTATTGAAGACACAGTACAGAATAGTGGATTATGTCGCAGATTCACTGAAACAAAGCAACTTTACTGCAATCCTATATTTAGTCTTCTTGATGTATTCCACATTTATCTCTAGGGCTACTCATGTATAAAGTTTCACTGTTCAACATTTAACTGAGTGTTGGGGAACATCTGGCCTTCCAGATGTCACTGAACTCCAACTTCTAACTGCTTTTATCAGCAAGTCTTATAATGAGGAACAATAGATGGTTTAATCTGACATCTGGAGGGCCACATTTACAGATCCTTTACTTAACTAAAAAAATTAATCTTATTTGTTCCTGTGGACTAAAATTTACTCAGTTTAAATTCTCTTGAGTTCTAGATGATACACAAAACAGCTCTCAAAACTATTTTTGTCTTAAATAAAATTATTTAAGCATCAGAAATTTTTATCTCCCTCTTTAATGGATGAAATCATTCAAGCAACTTGAAATTATATTCTACCACTTTAATTTATTAAATTGGTACTTCTCAGATGAATTGGTGGTTTGAAATGTAGTTATTGGTGGTGTTTGCCATCCGTTGTCTCCTAGTTATGCCCCCCTTTGCCTAGTATCCTCTTCTACCTCTCTAACTTTACGTACAGGACTTGCCCAAGTGGTTGCCAGGCTTCAAGACTGACTTGAGGAGTAAACTTATTTTGCTTATTAAAATCTTTATAAATGTTAGGAATATGGTACATTTGCACATCCAGAAGTCTCTAGCCCTATGTGATCCCACAGAGTCTTAAGTACAATCCCCATAAACTTTTAAAGAATTGCTACCAAATGTTAATGCTATAGGGTGAAACATATTAGACATACAGGAAGTAGTCATGTTAATTGAATATAATTTATTTTGGTGAAGGTGAAAGATCCCCTGTGCAATCACCGAGTCATGTCTGATCCTTTGGAGGGACACTGCTTTCACAACATTTTCTTGGCAGACTATAGCAGGGTGGTTTGCCATTGCCTTCCCCAGCTGTCACCTTCCCCAGCAAGCTGGGTACTCCTTTTACCAACCTCTGAAGTATGGAAGGCTGATATGATGGTTGCCTTATCCCCAAAGAGACACGGACTCACTTAGTTAGGTCTAAGGATTTCCGGTTTATTGGGGATAGAATGCATACACTGAAAAATACGGGAATGGGCACATGGCGTGTGAGGTAGCCGGTAAATACCCGCGGTGCGGACCTGGCCCTTCTCCACCCCCCATTGTCTCAAAGACCTAATCCGGATTCTTGATGGGCGATCGGGGTGCGATTCCGGAGTCTCGATGGGCGATCAGGAGGATTAGCGCTGCTCGCCTCTGTCTTCTTCCTGTGTCTGGCGCAGGTGTGTACCCCGGGGTAATGCAGAGATGTCAGGGAGATAGGACGATGGCTTCTCGGGTCAGGGCAAAGGTATGGATCCTTTATCCTTTATAGGTATCTGGTTTTTAGTGCTTAAAGGATTATCACTAATTCCTTCCTCTTTCCTTCCCTTCTCCGGAAAGGCATGTTCCCCATTGTGATGCATGTATGCATCGCAACGGGGGACATGACAGCTGAGTGGACCTGAGCCGGCTACCCGAGAATCCAGCTTCTGCTGGGATCGAACTCGGGTTGTGGGGAGAGTTTTGGTTGCAATACTGCTGCCTACCAATCTGTGCCACACGAGGGTATATTTAATAATTTATTTTAATGATATTTAAATATGACTTATATCAAATTTAGTTTTTGTGCTTGACCTGCCACTTCCTTATCCTGAAATGAATAAAGAGAGATAGCAATGTGCATAATATGTAGAATCATTTTGTAGTAGGCCACAACCCTACTAGGTAGTTACACAACCCTCCCACTCCTCTCCACCAATTATGTACCTTGCTATCTCTTTGGCAACTTATTTCTCCTCCTCTCCAACAACAGCCAATCATCAGCAGAGAAAGGCACCCTCAGTCTAGCTGTATACTGTACATGCATCTAATAACACACTTAAGGATCCAACTCTGAATAATCCCTGAATACATGAACACAAGGTGTGTGTCTATATACATCCATGCAGTTTTAACAGAGCCGCTTACAGGCTTGAGAAGAACCTTTGCAAATTTCCATCTTTTGAGGCCCTATTTGCATCAGTGTCTCCCACCTGTCAGCTTGCCCAATGTCTGTGGTGGATAGTTTTTGTTTTTCCATTTAAGTTTCTCTCAAAATTTTTGGAATGATGCTATACCAGATATTCTAGGCAATGTGGGATATCTAAAATGGCAGTGTCACAGAAACTGCATGTGAGTGGTTTATATGGGGAGGAGGGTAGTAATCAGAACTAGCTGGCATTAGAACTGAGATTGTCTAGTGTTAATCCTGAAGATGGGATACATGTACTGTTAGAATGAGGGCCAAGATGTAATCATGAATAAGGTAAATAGAGTCTTGCACCAGGAGCAAGAGGGACATACTTCACTCTTCCTTATGAGCTCACTGGAGAGATTTGAGTTACTGGACAAACTAAACAACATGGATAGAACAATCCAAATATGATCTCAGGTCTCTCTGATACTGGCATTCATATTATCTGTTTGGCTGTAGCCCTGGATGGTGGAAATTCAGCTTTTCTGATTTCCCACCTCCTATTGCAAACAAACTACTAGAATTCCCAGCAGACATTGCTATTCAACATTTGGAGAGTATCAGGTGGGGAAATACTGTTGTCAACATAGGATGTACAGCATTTAATTCTATTGACAACAGAGATGTGAATAATGTTTTGTGTCTATTATAAGAGTATAGATGATAGCAATGAATCAGAGAGTGCACAAAGTTGTATGGATACACCTGGAACATGCTATGTGTGCTCTACCAAGCTACTTGGAAGACAGGATATAAATGTGATTATTAAAAATAAAACAAGGTTCAACTATTTGGCTACATCTCATGTGTTTTCCAGAGGGGCAAAAAATACAGGCTATTCACTTGAGGAAGTGCCACATAACTGGTACTTAATTGTTATTTCTAGCTTTTGTGATTTCATGCTATCATTGAAAGTGAACTGAACAAACACTATCCTTTACTTTGATTCTTTCTGGGCAAATTGAGCAAAGATGCTCTGGGTATTGGCTCTGTGCCTGGCTTCCACAAATGCCAGCAGATCTTGCACAGTGAATTAATTAAAATTGACTACTTGTTTTAGCCAGACCAAGTTCTGGGTTGTTCCAAGAGTTATTGAACAATAGAGGGAAACCAAAGGAGCTGCTGCTATCAAAGCAGAAAACACAATAGTTATATGATCCAGAAATACCTATTAATTTCTACTATGAAAATAAGAGTGCTTGCAACTTTGTGTCAGGATCCTAATTGGTACATAACAGTGGAACATAGGGTGGATGTAGAGTTCCATAAGTATCATAAGGAACACTTCTTCCCTTGGCTTTGGTCTGCAAACATGCCTCTGCATCTTTGCTAAGAATGAACAAATATCAATATTTCTCCATCAGCACTCCAGGTAAGCAGTGGTACAACATAGCAATACACAAAAGGCCATTTCATAAGAAAGTAATGGTGAAGGAAGGCACTGCTACTAGCAGATGTTCCACTGGAGATGAGCAATTTTATCCATTTTCTTTTTCTAAATATTTTACTTCCACATGTTCTATTCTACCCCTCATCTTTAGGTTATAGATAGATAAAATTTGCACAAAACATACATCTCTGTACATAGAGGCCTTAACAAAAGCATTTTTGCATATACTTTGTTGCACACACTTTTTGCAAGCATTTTTCTGATTAAATAAAAGCATATAGAAAAATGCATTTTCTATATACAAGATATGCAAACATCTTAGATACATTTTCTTCCAGGTTTTGCATATATGGTGTGTAATAAATCATGCAGCAAAATTCTGAAAAGAGTTAATTGCCTTATGCACCTACATTGTCCATATTCCAGTATCTTTAGCAAGTTGAATCAGAATATTCATATGATTTTTTTAATTGGACAAATTTCTCATCCCTCTTTATCTCCCACTGTGGTGAGTCATACATACACAACACATACCTAAGAACCAATCATATTCAAAAATTATTGCAGTTAGTTGAGACATTTTAACTTTTTATGCTCTAGTTAGTGGGCAACTACTGAAACCAGGTCAGTTGAATAGGAGCCTGAGTGTTCATCTCAGTACATATCACTAAAATATGGAAGATAAGAGAAAAGCTTTACTACGATAAAGAAAAAAAGGCAGTTTCTACTAGGCAGTTAAGGGTACAGCTGGTTAACTATCCTGAATTCAATTCTTTGAAGGGACAGATTGCCCTAATGTTATAAGCCCAGCCTCCATAACTCTGGGTTGAACTGTTCTTCAAACCGGGGTCACCTTCTGTACTCTTTTATCAAGGGGAGCCCCAGTCTCTGCAAAGCACTCACTTAGGCATCAGTGCTGCCTAAGGAACACCTTTGCCATAGCACAGATTGGCAGGTTGGTTTCTGAGATCTATGTTGCTTTTTAGTAAAAGGTTATGATTCTCCCACTATAGTTAGCTGTGAAATAGTTACTGTTTTTTTTTTTACTCAAGAATCATTTCTCATCCCACCTTTTCAACTTTCTTCTTTTCACCAGCATTTCAGATCACTCAGAAATTGTATCCACTCTTGACCTATAGCATTTCCTGCCCCCTAATATTCCTTGTATGCAACAAACAGCTGTAAGAGACATGTCCTCGGAACACTTGTTGGTTTTCATTTGCTTATCTTTTGTTTTAGGTAGCTCCATTTGTTTTGTTCTCCACTCAATATTCATTCATTTCATTTCAACTTTGTTACTGTTTCACGTGTTAGTCATGCCTCTTGCTTTTCATTTTTGCACTGATTATGACTTCAAATACCTCACATTTAAAAAATTTTCTATAGAAATGGCATGACATTTCTATTGTTATAGTACTTCCCTAACATATTGGCCTTACTAATATTTTGACAGATGGGATAAAATGACCCCTATTATATAAACCATTGAAGAAGAAACTATAGGCACTAAATTCTCCATTCTTTTATATCTCATTTCACTATACTCATTTTGCAATCAGAAAGTCACTGAGATTACATCTGCAGCAAGGATTGTTCTCAACACATGTGTAATCCTTCAGTGATGTGGAAACCTGGATTCTCCAGATTTTAAATCACCATGGGAGCTTATAAGGGGTACTCCTGAACAATTTCATGGCACCGAAGAGGACAGTGACAGGGTCCATTATTCCCATTCATATGATTCTTAATCATTTCTCCAACCCCAAAAAACAGTTCCTGAATATATCATGTTCCTTGAAATGCTAGTGGTACATCTCTTGCAAGTTCCCTTCTTTGAAAAATGATAGAGGAGTGGCTATGAAGGGATTGTTATCAATTTCTCCCACTACTTTCTATGTTTTCATTCATTTCTCATAATAACATGTTAGAAATAGATAGGAGTATATTCATGTCAGATTTCATTTGTTTTACAAATGTATGTCTCTAGAACTCAGTATTGAACATCTGTTCCACCTTCAGCAAATCTACTGATGTTCAAGCAGATGCCAGTAAAACACATAATTGCAATAGCCTTCTGGATTAGATCAAAGCCAAGATTTAGGAGTGGCCAGTTCATTTCTATGGGAGGTAAAATCAAGTGGCTCATCTCATGTCACTGCTCCGTGATCTCACTACTGAATCATGTGACTGCATAAAGGGCCCTAATATAGAGCAATCAACTTGCTAGCAGGATCATGAAAGACAGCAGGGTAGTTCATTAAAATGAGTATTGTAATGTCTGCAATGTAATCTTTTTCTACACTTTAAGTGGGGGAAAGGATATTTATTTTCTTGTGAAAGTGATGGGATAGAACAAGGCACTCTTTAGGGACTGGCAGAAAATAGCACTAGGGTGAAATGAGAAATGGTGATTGTCTGTTGGTACTTTCTGAGCTCTACTATATACTTGCAAACATATAAATATCTGCATGCTCAGAGCATCTTAATGTCCTTGAACTGTCAAAAGGAAAACGTATGAATTCTGCTTGTGTTTTATAGAATCATATCAGACAGGCTGGTGGGAAGACTGGTCATGTGGAAATGGTCATTGTCTTACAGTTTATGTCCTCTATTCTACTGGCGCATGAATGGTGAACATGACCCACCCAGCTATTCAGGAAGTATCACTGTATGTTTCCTTGCTCAAAATAACTGACTGCTACTTGTGAGAAGAGAAGGGTGAAATATGAATGAGATGGCTTTAGATCAATGTTTTAAGACTATCAGAATTATGCAAAAGAATTGGTAGATCAACGGCACTCATGTATACCCTTTAATATATATTGAAGCCTAAATGGTAAGAAAACAAAAGAAAACCACTAGTTTTGATTTAGCTGCCACAAAAGATAAAGGTGATTTTTATACATCAAGCAAAAGGTCTAAGCAGCTGAACTATATTTCTAGCAGAAATATCAGTTACAGGAAACAGAGTGGGGAGATAATGGTGTTAATTCTAGCCTGTCTGAAGAACTGGAATCTTCAGCAAAATCCATTTACAGTCTTCAAAGTGACGCTGAGTCTATTAGAGGCAGCATATAAATAAACAATCAAGTTTAACTGAAATGCTTAAATACCCATAAGTACAGAATAGCTTAAAAACGAAGAGATTATTAAGGTTAACTCTTGTGAGATAAGAGGGTGAGAAACTTGACACACAACAAGATTGTTATCCCTGCTTTAAGGTAAAAATCATTACTGTAGGTGGGAATTTAATTTGCTCCTAAATAAAAAGATTGATTTTCTTTTTTCCTCCTTTATATTTTACAGAATATATTTTCTCACGGAGACAACTTCAGATTAAAAAAGAGAGAACTTCAATGGATTTATGCTTCTTTATGGTTGTGTATATAAAATAAAATATATAGTCAGCTTTTCATATTTTTATGTGATGTTTCGCATAGTTTGGCAAAATCTGCAATGCTAATGCTATTGCTAATACTAACAACACACATGTTCTTTAGTACTATTTACTGAAATCAAAACCAGCATTCTTTTATTAACTTTTAAGAAATGAGTGACAAAGTTAGAATGAACAGGAATGAAAACTCAATTGCTACTCAACATTCTGGCTCCGAAGAAGACAAGAATCATTATGTCTCAAAGGAAAAGTCTTATTGCTTTGATTGCAAAGAAAATAAATTTCTAAATTTCAACCCCAGGGTAATTGTTGAATTTAATAACAGCCTATAGTAAGAGATATGATGTTTGAGATTAAAAAAAAATTTTTTTAACCATCACTGGTGGACGTTCTTTGGGATTAGGCAGGCAGGGAGAAAATGAGAAATGAAGGATAGGGAATGGAACCCCTTTGAATTAGTACTCCCTGGGACAATAAGAAACAACTTATTTTTCAGGGTTACAGGACAAGGCCTACAGTCATGTTTCTTTTGCTGCAAATGACTCAGGATTAGGGATCAGTTAGAAATCCATTCATTTTGTGTTTTGATAGGAAGGTACCAAAATTTACCAGTATCTTCATTAAGAGTATAAAAGTAACCTGAGGACTGAACATGACTTTGGAATAACTGCAACTGAAAGATACATCCTCCAAGGCAGAGTTTTGTATCTGGCTTTGTATTAGGGATGCTGGGTGATTTTGTTAGATTCACATTTTTAGGCAAACTGAACTGTTTCAAAATGTATAGGCGGATTATATTTAGATTCCTCCATTCTCATGATTCTGTAATGCACTTCTTAGATGAAAAGTTCTCCATAAAACCATACAGAAATGTATATAGAAATCTGTAGACAAACAAGTTTTATTTGAAAAAGAAGTACAAAAATAAATATATTTTAGAGAAAATGGTATACCAAAAAAGGTTGTATTTTGGAAAGGTGTAGATAATATGTATGTATGTAATGCATGAAAATTGGTATTAATATATCTCTTGCTTTCAAAAGAACTATCAGTTCTACTCTTGAACAGAAGTGTTTGGTAATTCTTTGTTTCATCTTGTAAAAAAAAATCAGTGTCTGGAATTCTACAGAGCACTAAAATAAAGCATGTTTAAAGCATGATTATTTTATGAATAATCTTTTGAGCTTGCAGTAGAACATAGATCTTCAGAAATATATAGTTTAATAAAGCATTATCTGACAGACTTTGGAGTAAATCTGTAAATCAGAAGAAGAAATCAATGTGCCTAATAATTAGGAATAGATAAATCATTCATCTTTTCACAGTTGAAAATAAATGGACATAATTCACACCTCCAGAACCAAAACATAAAGCAAAATATATGTTTATATTTCTGCCCTTATGAAACATTCAGTGTAATTTTTCAATTAAAAAAAACCTACACATGTCTGTATATACACAAAATATGTATAATAAAATTGGAAATAATGTACAAAAATGTTTAAGATGCGTGGACTTCAATTCCTAGAATTCCCCAGCCAGCATGCTGGCTGGGGAATTCTGGAACTTGAAGTCCATGCATCTTAAAGCTGCCAAGGTTGAGAACACTGCACTAGACATTTTACATCACTCCCTATGGCTATAATGTTATATCAGGAAGAAATTTCATTAACTCCTTATTATATTAATGCTGGCACCATAATTTTTAAATGAAATTGAAGACTAGAGGAAGAGAAATATAGAAATACCCTACAGTAAGGAGGATTACAGCTTTGCAAACCACACTTAAAAAACAAAAAAAGCCCCAAGTCCCAGGCAGCATTGCTCATTAGGATTACCAGCATGAATCCATCTTCTTATGCCAACTTCAGCTTTCGTGTTGCTCAGGAGGCACTAAGGATTCAAAGAAAATTATTTCCACTCAAATCAATAAAAGTGATTTGCATTTGGCATTCACTTCAAATCACAAGAATAAATAAATTCTATAAAATGAGAGACCCGCCAAAAAAAAAAAAGGTGGGGAGGGAGAGAGCATGCTGAATTATGTAAAGATGAACACTGATTAAAACTTGAATTCATCTAAAAAGCAATTAGTGTGCACAAAACAGCATCCTTGTGGGAGGCTTGGCTCCTGACACAATTTACTAAGGTAGTCTGATTTTTTCCATATGACTTTTCCCTCGAAAGAGAGTTTAGCTAAACTACCACTCCTAGTCTTCCACATAAAAAAACTGAACTTTACTGTGTCTTGCTGAACACTGAAAAACTGATGCTTTCAAACTGTGGTGCTGGAGAAGAATGTTAAGAGTTCCTTGCACTGCAAGGAGGTCAAACCAGTCAATCCTACAGGAAATCAACCCTGACTGCTCATTGGAAGGACTGATACTGAAGCTGAAGTTCAAATATTTTGGCCACCTAATGCAAAGAGAGGACTCCCTGGAAAAGACCCTGATGCTAGGAAAGACTGAAAGCAAAGGGAGAAGGGGATGGCAGAGGATGAGGTGGTTATATAGCATCACCGATGCAATGAACATGAACTTGAGTAAACTCTGGGAGACAGTGGAGGACAGGAAGGCCTGGCGTGCTATGACCCATGGGGTCATGAAGAGTCAGACATGACTTAACAACTGAACAACAACAACTTCATTTAAGATTTCATTAAAGACTGTAAATGCAAATATAAATGACTGATTTTACAAAACCCATTACTATCTTTTTAACCAATAATAATAAAGATTTACTAATAAGGACTCAGCTAGTATATTGATAGTACAATAAAACCATTCTATGAAAGAACAATATTTATTTATTTAAAAGATTTGTATAGCTGCCCACCTAAAAACACAACTCTGGGTGGCTCACAACAACAATAAAACCCAGAAATATAAAAACCATAAACCATAAAACCATAAAAACAAGACAAAACCCAGTGCCTCAATCATCCCCTTGGGATTGTCCACAACCAACTCCAGACATCCTCACTCTACTTCAGTGCCTGGGTAAAAAGCCAGGTCTTGATGGTCTTCTGAAAGGCTAAAAGTATGGGTGCCTGCTGGATCACCAGGGGGATGGTGTTCCATAAGGTAGGGGCAGCCACAGAAAAGGTATGCTTCCATGCCCCCACTAAATGGCAATATTTCAGGGGAGGGAGCTGGAGGATGCCTACCCTATCTGATCTGGTAGGAGGGGCAGATACTGTCAGAGAGAGGCAGTCCCAAAAATAACCTGGTCCCATGCCATGTAGGGTGGTAAAGGTGGTAACTTGAATTGAACCCAGAAGGAAACTAGGAGTCAGCGTAGCTGGATGAACAGAGATGTAATGTGGGCAAACCTAGAAACACACAATAATGTGTGCACTGCTGCATTCTGGACCAGTTGTAGCTTCTGAGTGCTCTTCAAGTGAAGTTCCATATAATATATTTGGATAACATATCCATCAAGCTAAGAATGAGAGGAAAAAAATAAAAGGACAAAGAATCTAGCTGGGAATGAGTGTTTGTCATGAAAAGGAGAATATGAAAAGTGAGTATTAGTCTTTTACGGCTAAATAATATATAATTATACATACAGAAAATTATATAGGAATTCTATATGCCGTTTAGCTGCCCCATTCTTCCTTACCTGCAACTTCCAATGTCATCCTTAACAGCAGCCCACAAAGAGTGCATTTCAATCAACTAAATTAGATGTTATCAGAGCAGGTAGACTATCCCATTTCAGGGTTAGTCAAAGCTGTGGGCTATAGAAATCTAACTAAAAGCACCCTAGGCCACTAAGGTCCTTTGAGCCTCCAGTGACAAAAACAAAACGAAGTATTGAGCTGTGTATTGGCTCCTTCAAAGAGTCTGCAACTATCTGTGTAACTCATTAACTGAGCCTCAGACTTAGGAACAATCACTGATAGATCATTCATTTATTGGATTTCTGGTTCAGTTTATTGCCCTTGCTCAGCCCATTACAGCATCCAGGCAACAGTCAAATATCTTCATAATTGTATCTGACATCAGAAATAATTTGAATAGGCACCATCTGCCTAGTGATAATTTCTGGTGCCCTCACCCAATGACTCATTAAAAACATTAAAAAAAAATCAATAAATGGGGACAAAATGGAGCTCTGCAGCTTTCCAGTGGATGCTGTGAGTCTGGCAGGAGTCCCCCAGTGTTACCTTCTGGAATCAGCCTGCAGCTATGAGTAGAGCCACAGTTCTCAACCTACCAACTCAGTTCAGTATCATACTGTGATTAATGATATCAAATGCTGGCCACATTTTTCATCTTCCATAATGACCTAGTTCCAGGGAATCATTCTGAAGACAACCGTTAGAAAAAACTCAGTAAAGCAGCCTTCCGATTCCCTCCTCCCTAAAGTATGAGGAAAAGGAAAAGGAAATCTTCCCAAAAATGTCTCATGGGAAACCTTGTGTTAGGTGATTTATCCAGTATGTGTTGAAGATGATGAATAATTAAATATGAATGTTAGTAGCTCCTTTTGGGGAGCTTATGAGCAAATTATTAAGACCTACATGCCTGCTAGTGGTGTGAGATTTGCACATACATGAGCTGCCATGCATTTTTCCCTGAAATACATTAACAATGACTAGGGAGTTATGCTTGTTTATTTTCCTAGTTTATCCAAGAAACTATCTACCCAAGAACTATATTAATTAACTTTTATTAACTCATGAAGTCTTGCTCCCAAACAAGGACAAATGCTAGAGAAAAACTGCTTGAGCTTAAGAATGTATTATGGTTTATACCTCCTTTTGTGTTTCCTTTCCATGAACCTTAGAGTAATTGAGTTTTGCTTGCATGAATGCCTGCTGAAAGTGACTTGGAAGCTGGGGAGTCTGAATATGCATTGGATATGGTTTTCTATTTAGAGCAAGGGTGGGCAGATTTCAAGCTTGCAATATCTACTGTACTGGGATTTTTTATTAGTATCCTGAGATGCACCAATTCCAATTAGAGCCAGGTGCAAAGACTGCCTAAAGCAAAGAGTCACTTTCTAAGTATTAAAGAACCAGGGAGGAAAAGCTCATACCGGAAAATTATGATCTACGGCAGAACAAAGCTCACAAATCTTGTTATGCTAAAATTTGACACTGATATTCTTTTCTTTGGTCTGAGCAACCTCTCTTTTTAGGAGAGATGGGCGGTGATAGAAATTTGATAAATAAATAAATAAATAAAATATTTAGGGGATGGGTAAAACATTTGAGTTGGTCCTATTGTTAGACCATTGGAGTCAGAAACCCTCACTGATATGCTCAAGATCATCCTGATGTCTATCAATTGATCCAGATCTATTTTTGCCCATTTCTGATATCTAGGATGGCAGTGGATTAATACAAAGGAAGAACTAGGCTGCGTCATAGAAAACCAATACCACAATAACCACAATACCACATAAAATATTACCAGAACATTCATAAAATATAAATGATAAATATAATGTACCAATCAGGAAGGGAAGGCCAGTTTATAAAACTGAGTTTTCAAAAATCTTTTAAAAGAAGCCAACCAGGATGTCAACTGAACTTCAAGGGGAAAAGATTACCACCACAATGGGGCTGCTACTGAGAAAGTGCAAACCCTAATTATTTCTGGCTGGGTCTCTTTTCTGGAAGCACTCAAAGCAGATGCTAAAAATATGAACTGAGCTCCCAGTTGGTAGAGTAATTACACCTCCCCTCACAAAGGTTGTGTTTTATCCATTTCTCATTTCACAGAAAAACAATCATAAGCAATTTCTCTTTCAATTCTAAACCAGGCTTGGCTCAAAAACCAGAAATCCAGGTTCTAGCAGACCTTTAGAGATATCTTGTCATGCAAATGCCTGTTGCTAATTATTTTGTAACTGAACCCATGAAAAGAAGGTCAAATCAGAAATGCAGAGAAAGCATTTTTTCACTTATATATATTTCATATATGTATTGTGATAAAGTGATATCATTCACATATCAGATTATTATCATTCAACTCCCTTTTTAATTATCAGACAGAATAGAACTAAATAGTTTAGCTGAATGTGAGTGGATGAATTTTTATTATGGCCTTTGGACAATCGACAAATACAATAAGCTGGACAACAGAAGAGTGTTCTTAAAATAGCTGAACATGGAAAAAATAGTTCAAAATGAATGTTTGATATAATGACATAGATCTGATTACTAATTGTCTAAAGGAAAAAATGGCACCTTTAATTTAATAGACAAACTTATTTATACATTTAAATTTATATCCAATTCCCAAATACCATTTTACATGATTGAAATGAGTAACTAATATCAGTACCAATCATATAACTTATCTGAACTGATAGTGATGGATGATCCCCTTTTATTCCTCTTCTAGGAATAAATCAAGAAATTTCCCAGTCCCAATTCAGGAAATAATGTATTTTTTTCCAAGATCTGTTTAGATTAAATCAGATCTGGAAATGAGTCCAATTGAGTCAGTCTCCCTTAGTTTTAACTAAATGGGTCTTTACTCTGTGCTTTGGAGACAAGAGGAGAACAGCAAAGATAAATGGATTTGTTTTCTTCCTTTCTTGATGCAAGATCTTGCAGCAAGATCTTAAAGGAGCTATTTGGGAGCTATTTGGGAGCCAAGAGGCTAGGAACTGTCGTTTCACCATTATAAATAATTTTCCTTTAATTCTTCTGTTATTTCTCAGCTCAACAAGTTTTTCTAGGCTCCAGACATTGTCATCCACTCTTACATATGGTTTGGGCAGTACCCCCCACCCATTCTTTTTTAGATGTAAGCTCTTACAAGATCACAACGTTGCATGAGTTTTTGACAACATTATCTTGGATCTTGACTGAGATTTCACTGAAATATCATATGATTTTGGATTTCTTACATAAGTTTCACAAGATCTCAGCCAGTTTATTTTATTTTATTTTATTTATTTTGTTTTATTTAGTTTACACTGCAGACACGACACTATTTAAGGATGTGGCAGATGTTGGTGTCTCTGGACAGAGCATTGGTATCCATTTTGTCAGATGTTACTGGTAGAGAACATTCCCGTAAGTTTTCCAATTATTTTCCAATGCTCTTTTCTTGAAATATCAGGGGCAATGCCTTATTTTAAAGTACATTTTTTTCTTGAGCAACTGTATATCAGGAAACAAACAAGAAGAATTTTTATTCACCTATTGATGAATTAATAAAAATATTTATTCACCAATTAAAAGCACATTCATTATGATTAAAAACAGAACTGAAAAGTGGGAGAGAGGCAGTGTCCTAACAGAAATAGATGCAACAAGTATTAAGAGAGAGGCAACAAAGAATGATCTCCAGCAAAGGATCATTACCTTGTTGTGGTGCTGGAGCTCAAGCACCTCAATGATGCCATGAGCTAAACCGTGAAGGGCCACCCAAGACGGGAAAGTCATGACAGAGAGGTCAGACTAAATGTGACCCCTGGGGAAGGTAATGGCAACCCACTCCAGTATTCTTGCCATGAAAACTAAATGGATCAGTACAACCAGAGATATGTCGGTATACCATCAGAAGATGAGACCCCCAGGTCGGAAGATGGTCAAAATGCTACTGGGGAGGAACAGAGGATGAGCTCAACTAGCCCCAGACGTGATGACGCAGCTAGCTCAAAGCTGAAAGGACGGCTAGCAGCCGACGGTGCTGGTGGTGAACGGCGAATCCGATGTTCTAAGGATCAACACACCATTGGAACCTGGAATGTAAGATCTATGAGCCAGGGCAAATTGGATGTGGTTATTGGTGAGATGTCAAGATTAAAGATAGACATTTTGGGCATCAGTGAACTGAAATGGACTGGAATGAGCCACTTCACATCAGATGACCACCAGATCTACTACTGTGGAGAAAAGGGCTACAGAAGAAACAGAGTAGCCTTCATAATTAATAGTAAAGTGGCTAAAGCAGTGCTTGGATACAATCCAAAAAAACAATAGAACGATCTGAATTCAAATTCAGGGCAAGCCATCTAACATCACAGTGATCCAAATATACGCCTCAACCACAGATGCCGAAGAAGCTGAAGTAGAGCGGTTATATGAGGATCTGCAGCACCTACTGGACAACATGCCTAAAAGACATTATTTTCAACACAGGAGACTGGAATGCTAAGGTGGGCAGTCAAATGACACCTGGAATTACAGGTAAGCATGGCCTGGGAGAACAAAACGAAACAGGACATAGGCTGATAGAATTTTGCCAAGACAACTCACTCTGCATAACAAACACTCTCTTCCAACAACCTAAGAGACAGCTTTATACATGGACTTCACCAGATCGACAACACCGAAATCAGATTGACTACATCCTTTGCAGCCAAAGGTGGCGGACATCTATACAGTTGGTAAAAACAAGACCTGGAGCTGACTGTAATTCCGATCACGAACTTCTTATTGCACAATTTAGGATCAGACTCAAGAGATTAGGGAAGACCCACAGATCAGCTAGATATGAGCTCATTAATATTCCTAAGGAATATGCAGTGGTGGTGAAGAATCGATTTAAGGGACTGGACTTAGTAGATAGGGTCCTGGAAGAACTATGGACAGAGGTTCGCAACATTGTCCAGAAGGCGGCAACAAAATACATCCCAAAGAAAGAGAAAACCAAGAAGGCAAAATGGCTGTCTGCTGAAACACTCGAAGTAGCCCAAGAAAGAAGGAAAGCAAAAGGCAACAGTGATAGGGGGAGATATGCCCAATTAAATGCAAAATTCCAGGGGTTAGTCAGAAGAGGTAAGGAATTATTTTTTAAACAAGCAATGCATGGAAGTGGAAGAAGACAATAGAATAGGAAGGACAAGAGACCTCTTCCATAAAATTAGAAACATCAGAGGTAAATTCCAGGCCAAAATGGGTATGATCAAAAACAAAGATGGCAAGGACCTAACAGAAGAAGAAGAGATCAAGAAAAGGTGGCAAGAATATACAGAAGACCTGTATAGGAAGGATAACAATATTGGGGATAGCTTTGACAGTGTGGTCAGTGAGCTAGAGCCAGACATCCTGAAGAGTGAGGTTGAGTGGGCCTTAAGAAGCATTGCTAATAGCAAGGCAGCAGGAGACGATGGCATCACAGCTGAA
Source organism: Candoia aspera (assembly GCF_035149785.1). Classification (NCBI taxonomy): domain Eukaryota; kingdom Metazoa; phylum Chordata; class Lepidosauria; order Squamata; family Candoiidae; genus Candoia; species Candoia aspera. Next base: position 48,975,641 of record NC_086159.1, read on the forward strand.
CTGTTCAAAATCTTGCAAGATGATGCTGTCAAGGTAATGCATGCTATATGCCAGCAAATTTGGAAAACACAAGAATGGCCATCAGATTGGAAAACATCAACTTATATCCCCATACCAAAAAAGGGAAACACCAAAGAATCTTCAAACTATTGAACAGTGGCACTCATTTCACATGCCAGTAAGGTAACGCTCAAGATCCTGCAAGGTAGACTTCAGCAATTCATGGAGCGAGTATTGCCAGATGTACAAGCTGGGTTTAGAAAAGGCAGAAGAACTAGGGACCAAATTGCCAATATCCGCTGGATAATGGAAAAAGCCAGGGAGTTTCAGAAAAACATCTATTTCTGTTTGATTGACTATTCTAAAGCCTTTGACTGTGTGGACCATAACAAATTGTGGCAAGTTCTTAGCGGTATGGGGATACCAAGTCATCTTGTCTGCCTCCTGAAGTATCTGTATAACGACCAAGTAGCAACAGTAAGAGCAGACCACAGAACAATGGACTGGTTTAAGATTGGGAAAGGAGTACGGCCGGGTTGTATACTCTCACCCTACCTATTCAACAAGATTATGGCAACCAGCCTGATTGATAACTGGCAAATAGAGGGAGAAAATGTAGAAGCAGTGAAAGATTTTGTGTTTCTAGGTGCGAAGATTACTGCAGATGCTGACTGCAGTCAGGAAATCAGAAGACCTTTAAATCTTGGGAGAAGAGCAATGACAAATCTCGATAAAATAGTTAAGAGCAGAGACATCACACTGACAGCAAAGGTCCACATTGTTAAAGCAATGGTTTTCCCAGGAGTAACATATGGCTGCGAGAGCTGGACCATAAGGAAGGCTGAGCGAAGGAAGGTCGATGCTTTTGAACTGTGGTGTTGGAGGAAAATTCTGAGAGTGCCTTGGACTGCAAGAAGATCAAACCAGTCCATCCTCCAGGAAATAAAGCCAGACTGCTCACTTGAGGGAATGATAGTAAAGGCAAAACTGAAATACTTTGGCCACATAATGAGAAGACAGGACACCCTGGAGAAGATGCTGATGCTAGGGAGAGTGGAAGGCAAAAGGAAGAGGGGCCGACCAAGGGCAGGATGGATGGATGATATTCTAGAGGTGACGGACTCGTCCCTGGGGGAGCTGGGGGTGGTGACGACCGACAGAAAGCTCTGGCATGGGCTGGTCCATGAAGTCATGAAGAGTCAGAAGCGACTGAATGAATAAACAACAACAAAGAATTATAAATTTAAGCACTTTAAAAGAAAGAAATAGAACTAAATGAAATGTTGATCCAAGCTTTCATGTGAAAATAGATATAGAAAAGCTGGATTAATACAAAATATGATAAATGGGACTTAAAGGTTCCCTGGAGTTACTTTTGTTGTTGATGATGTTGTTGTTCTTAGGTCTATTGGTAAGCAACACAATCTCTGTTGAAAATCCTGAGATAAAACTTGTGAAGTTAATTGAGCTGTTGCCAACATTATATTGGAGTTGGGTGGCTATAAAAATTTGAATAAACACACACACACACACAAACACACAATGCCAACTAGGAACGATCAACTATCTAAAAAAAAAAACATACTAGCAATTATAAATATACTACATCTCTAGTAGTCTTCTAATGCTACAAGTGCCACTATTTCACCATGATATAGAAAAGCACAAGTTTTAGATGCAGTTCTCAAAACCCTTCCAAAAGTTGCTGCTGACATAAAATTTTTCATGTGCCAGCAATGGAAATTTATTTAACTGTTAAATAGTTGTGTAAGTACCATGATAGCAATTCTGATTGTAATTTTAAAATAGATCAGAGGCAAATTACATTGTAAATCAAATTTTTGTCCTGGCCTTGCTCACTTGTTTGTTCTTTCTCTGGTGAGTTTTGGCAGTTTCCTGTACCAAAATGAATTCTGCAACTGTCTTCTCACCCCATGAAGACAACCTTTAGGGCAGTCTTGGACTATTGTCTTTTCTTTATGAATTGGGTCCATTTCATTGATCTAACTATATAATGAATCTGTAGGGTTCCAAATAATAATCATGAATGTCTTGGATGATACATCTTCTACTTGGATGCCTCAAATTAACTAAGCTTTCTTATCAGTATGTGTTACACCTTAGGTATTTTGGTTTGATTGTTTTAAATAGGTTATAATTGTTTGTGTTGACAGTCGTCAACAGGGACTTCCACCCAAGTAGAAAATTCATTAAAGAATGTTGCTAAGTTTTCTCCCTGATACTGTCTCTCTTTCTTAAGGTAAATGGGAAAGATAATGTTTAATACCTCAGTACACAATGTTTCATCTTCTCCCACTCTCTTATATGTTCCCAAACTTCATCAAACCACTGTAGATTAAAAAGTAAAAAAAAAAATAAAACTTTTGCTCCAGCTGGAGGGGGAAAAAGACATAGGAAAGGTGGTGAAACCTCCCAGGTTTTCAGGGTGGGCTAAAAAACAAGCAAAGATACAAACGAGTATGCCAAGGAACTACTGAGCAAAAAGAGGGTGGAAAATTCTCATTCTACAAATGAAATGAATGGTAAAGAAAAATAATTCTTGTCCAAAACTCAGATGAATTTTAGACATTACAAGAGGAAGTTTGTGTTAGTCTGTGGTGACAGAAAAATTCAGAATCTGGTAGCACCATGCATCTGATGAAGTGAGCTGCAGTTCACAAAGGCTTGTGCCTTTTCATAGAATGCGTTAGTTGGAAAAGGTGCTATCCCACTTGTGAAATTTTAGGAGGTTATTGGGTGCATTATAGGCTTATTGTCTTGGATCTTTATAGCTGCCTAAAGCAAGCAATAGTCTAACTTGGAGGAATAGCAGTGGAGACAGGTGCTAAGGAAACTATTAAAAGTGACAGAAAGGAATGGTAATAATTGAAACCCTTTTGAATAAAAAAAATGAAAGAAAAAAGAGAAGACATTGACCTTTGGGAAATGAAATATATACAAGAGAATAAACAGTTTTAAGACATAGTTCTCCCATATGTATCTTGCATAGTTTATTTGGCTTTGTATCTCCATTTCGACTCCTGCCAACCTAGCAGTTTGAAAACATGCAAATGTGAGTAGATTAATAGGTACCGCTTTGGCGGGCAGGTAACAGCGTTCCGTGTAGTCATGCCAGCCACATGACCACGGAACTGTCTATGGACAAACGCCGGCTCTTCGGCTTTGAAACGGAGATGAGCACTGCCCCCTACAGTCGGACACAACTGGACTTAATGTCAAGGGAAACCTTTACCTTTACCTTATCACCATTTAAGTTCACAGCTTGTAACAAAATCTCCCATCATTCTGCTCAATAAGCAAACATCTGCTTTTTTCATTTCATTTCTAAATGAGGCTGGGAGTTAGATCAGGGACAGGTAGCTGAGAAAGGGTCAACCTAGAAAAAACCTCCAGTAATTTTTTTGAATTTAGGACTGAGACGAACTGGCATGTAGAGAGACAAGATTGTATTAGACACTGCTGAATTATTCACAGAATAGAGAATTTGGCAGATACTTGAAAATTTCCCTCGCAAAAATGTAAGTGTAACAAATAACAATACATATAAAAACAAAGCTGAAAAGCATTGGCTTCTGGAAAATATGCACTTTGTTGCATCTGGATTTTTCAGGTTTATATTATAAGACAATAGAGACAAAAATTATGTTTGAGATAAAAATGGAGACATACATCTACAGGAGCCTCCTTCAAAGCAATTTTCACTTCTGTGATATTATCTTTCACTACATATATATTTTGGGAGAAATGAAAAAAAACTTAATGTCTATTATTTTCCAGTGTTTATTTCCATTGGGCTATTAAGTCAACATTTTGTCAAATATTACATTATTTTTCAAGATGCACATACTCTGGTCAATAGACTGTGGCAGCAAAAATGTCATCATGGTCAAAGCTAAGTGTCTTTCAGTCACATGATCTTCTATCTCTCTCCTTTGATGGAATGGCATTGATTAGATTGTTTGCTGAAAACTGATGCTATATTCCCATAATAAATTGAAGTCTCTGGGAAAAGAATGCTCCCCTTCAGAGGCATTTTTGACAAATGCCTGTTAATCTTTATCCTTTAGAAAACAGCTGGATAAATTGTAGAACTGTTTTCTCAGATTGTAAGTTACAGTTCAGTTGGGATCTGTACTTCTTTTTCTAAGGTATTTTGAGCCATATCTGCACTAATAGCTGATTGCAATAATTGAGTATGGAGCTAATTGTAAAAAACTCTTATATAAGAGTGGAGAATTTGAATCTTTGTGTGCAGGATTATCATTCAATAAACCCACAGAATGAAGTATTATAAGAATGTGCAATCAATCCATCCTATGCCAGTGATGCATGTTTTATTCTGTTTTGTCTAATTTTTCATTGAATCATTTTTATAAATACTAAGAAAAAACACAATTGTTCTTTGTACAATATCAGCAATAATGTAGGGCATATTTTATCAATGTGGACAAGAATAACTGCATTGGTAAACCATTACACACACACAATTTTATTATAGGTTCAATCATATCTTTATAGTAGTTGACACAATTTGTGACCTATGTGTATTCAACTGTATTCCTCACAATTAGTGGTAATTTTGGTTCCATTGATTATACTGGATGTCCTTTCTGAATAACTATAGAGTGAACTGCAGGCGTTCATTCATTTATATTGACTGCAGATGCATATTTAACAGAGAGAAATTGATGAATGTTCTTAATACCTTTTCTGAACTTAACTATAAATATGCCCATATAGAGAAAGTTCAGTGTTATATTAAGGATATCCTAGTTACACTGATCTCTGCTTTAGTAATCTCCAGGTTATATCACAAAAACATTCCCTGGCCTCAAAAGAGGTTTAAAACATGGTTGTGCAAAGATTTGATTCTGAAATTTGTTTTGAAGTGATTCAATCACATTTCTAAATTATTTAAGGTTTTTGAGGTTTTTTAAAAATAACATTGTTGAGTTGGACCAAATTACTAAATCATATTGGTTGCCATTAAATAAAGACAATTTGATGGCATTTTATACATATGGAAAATAAATGTAGAAGCAGTGAAAGACTTTGTATTCCTAGGTGCAAAGATTACTGCAGATGCTGACTGCAGTCAGGAAATCAGAAGACGCTTAATCCTTGGGAGAAGAGCAATGACAAATCTTGATAAAATAGTTAAGAGCAGAGACATCACACTGACAACAAAGGTCTTCATAGTTAAAGCAATGGTGTTCCCTGTAGTAACATATGGCTGCGAGAGCTGGACCATAAGGAAGGCTGAGAGAAGGAAGATCGATGCTTTTGAACTGTGGTGTTGGAGGAAAATTCTGAGAGTGCCTTGGACTGCAAGAAGATCAAACCAGTCCATCCTCCAGGAAATAAAGCCAGACTGCTCACTTGAGGGAATGATATTAAAGGCAAAACTGAAATACTTTGGCCAAATAATGAGAAGACAGGACACCCTGGAGAAGATGCTGATGCTAGGGAGAGTGGAAGGCAAAAGGAAGAGGGGCCGACCAAGGGCAGGATGGATGGATGATATTCTAGAGGTGACGGACTCGTCCCTGGGGGAGCTGGGGGTGTTGACGACCGACAGGAAGCTCTGGCGTGGGCTGGTCCATGAAGTCACGAAGAGTCGGAAGCGACTAAACGAATAAACAACAACAATTGGTTGCCATTAAATAAAGACAATTTGATGGCATTTTATACATATGGAAAAGCTTGTCCTGAAACAAATTAAGCTTCCTAATAGAGTTTCTCAGTTTCATTTAACTTGGAAATATGCACCAAATTGATTTGCAGGTATGATCTGGAATTCCACATACTCTTAGTTCAGAAGCTATAAGTAGTATAGAATTCCATTGTGAGAATTGGTTTGGCTGGTTTGTGTAAGTGGAGCAAATCCATATTATATTATTGTTGGAATTCCAGTTTAGCAAGGCAGTTTTGATGATGGTGTTTACTTTCAAAGCTCCAAATAGCTTAAGGCAAAGAACCTACATTATAGTGTCCATACATTAAAACATTAACTGAATTTCTCAGCAATAAAAGGTAAGGTCTTCCGTATGATGGCTCTCATTGAAAGTGTGTCTGATGCCTAATAAAATAAATACACACAGAGAGAGAGAACTGGGTAGATACTCTTTTGGGCCTCTTTTGGGGCCTGAAAGCATTCCAGATTGAACTCCACTGGTGATTTGTTATCTTCAGCAGAAAGGCTTGTGATCAATTCCAAATCATTGCTGTTGTTTTAATTGAAAAACAGTACTAACATGCAAATGTTTCTTGGATCCAGTCTTGAAATAAAAACTGCAAAAGTTTCAAAGCAAAGCAATGCCTACTTAAATACCACAGAGGAAATGAATAAAAAGCTAGACAATCTAGTGTCTAACACAAGCTTTCCCTATATCATGCTTGTAATTTATTTTATGATGACCTGAGCAGTGCCAGTACAATATTTCAGTGGCCCTCACTGGGCCTCCTTTAATTACAAATTGTCAGTCAGAACTAATTCAATTACAGGACAGTGCTGGGGTTACATCTACTTCATCTATGGCAAATCTCTGCAATTGAACCGCACAGAAACCCATTAGAGCTGCTACTGTTGGGGGCACAAAATGGGTCTTGCTGCCAAATGTCCATGTCAATGGCTTAAGAAAACCAATGCAAGCTGAGAAATACTTACCATGCAATCAAACTGCCTAGCAGCTGCCGGAAGCTTTTCTGACTTCCTCCCAATATGTACCAAATAATAGAGGAGTATTTGGTCATATTACAAAATCATTTTCTTAATGCCAAGAACAGTCTGTTTATAGAAAACACACACACACACACACACACACGTGTTGGATTGCTTTCTTTTCCACTGATAACACTAGAGATTTTAATACTGAATAAATTAAATTCAGTGCCACTGTAAAAAGAATTAAACAAGTTTATTTTTATTTCCCATTTACTAAACACTACAGTGTCAGATCTGAACCTTAATTTCAAGGAAAAAAATTGCTATTGCTAGTTCTTTAGCATGCAACCAAATACCACCCTCATGCAACCTGTAAACCTCTTTTCTGCAGCTCTGAAAGCCTACCTCATAATTGCTAACTGACAGCAATATTGCCTGTTATTTTTAGGTGGGGGGTGGTTGAGAAGTGGAGTATAAACTTTTAAATAGATATATTCCAATTAAAAAATAAAGAATCCTATCCAAAACATCTACCTGAAACTCATTTTCTTGTGAGTGATGTGTGGTTCCTTTCACTTTGTGGCTCCCAGCAATGTTAAATGTGGCCTTTTGTTATTAAAAGATTGTTGGCTCTTGCCTCAGCACAAAGAGCTTGTTCTGTAGAAACTATCCTTTAGCCAACATTCATATATGAGGCTATCATTTTTTTCAGTGTTGTATATAAATCATTTGCAGTATACATGGTGGACTGCATATTGCTTGCAACAGAAAAGATCATGAATAAAGCACATTAAGAGATCAAAAAGGCATATCTTTGTTACAGCTGTAAATCCTAGATTCAAAGATATCATTTCAATTGCTCTCTCAAGAGGTAAGTGTAAGATTCTAATGGCTTAGGTTGCCAACTACATGTCAGAGAGGATTAATGAAGAAAGGAAGATGAAAAGAAGCAGTTTCACTCAGAGGGAATCAACAAGAAAGTATGGAAACAGAGAAGAAAGACTGCAGGAAGTATGTAAGGATTAAGAACCTCAAATCTTCTAAATTTTAAGCAACTGTTCTCCACCTCACAGTAAAAGGAGGTAGGGGATTCTAAATGTGCCTAGAGAGGGAAAACTTGATTTAGATTCCCCTAGACACAATGGAAGAATTTGCTTATGAGTATGCATAATATTTTCCATAAATCAACCAAATTACTACCATAGTTATTGCAAATATTTTATAATTTTAATTTTAGGTTAGCAAATGGCATGTTGATTGTAGAAAATTACTTCCAGAACAGTTTTGAACTGTGCACGGCACTTGTTTTTACTAAAAATGGATTGGTGTCTTTTTTATTTCTTTCTGAAAAGTGTCTATAAGTATGGCTTCTTATTTTAAAAAAATGTTGAGGGGGTTTATAATAGTTAATATATGATAAAAATAAAAGCAAAATAAAAACAGGCAAAATTAAAATGACCAGAAATTGGGTGAGAAATTTAATGACTGGAGAAGACTAACATAAAAAGATGAGTTTGCAAAAGATCCCAGAACGTGTTGGTTTTGGAGTATGGCATATTACAGTGGAGTTGCTAATAGTTTGGTATCTCCCCTCAGGTTTTTGCTCATTACATTTTTTTGCATAACGAATAAGACTGAGGTAACGAATAAGTTTCCACTGTGCTAATATCATTGAATATATAGGCCTTTCTTATAAAATGGCTCAGATCAACATGTGAACTGTATATAACAGTTAAAAAAAAACAGATTTCATGAATACTGGCCTACAAAGCTTTTGCCAAAATCATTTGTTAATGTTTAACTTTCATAAGATAGTTGATTTTGCTAAAGAATAGCAATGGGATATCTCCCTGGTGTGTGTGTGTGTGTATTACAAATGATAATGGAATATAATCTTTGCTTGCTTCTTTTTTATTAAAAGTCTCTCAGGACTATCACTGATTAAATGTGCGCACTGAATGTAATGCAACTCAGTCAATGAAGCTATGACTATTTTTTCCTGGTCGGTAACATGATGGACCTTCCGTACAGCATCTTCCTCAAAGAATAATTTAAAACAAACAATGAGTCTGATCGCTAAGTCAGCATAGAATGATTGACAATGAGAGAATTAGGCAGACGGGATCATGAGAATATCCACTTGAAACATGGATTTATAAATAAAGGATTTGTGGACTCTAGAGCAAGCAAGGCCCTTTCAGGTGGCATACTTGTGATTTGGAGATGTGAATGTAAATGGAGTTGTCAATTTCCTTTATCTAAAGAACATGTTTTGGACATCAAGGATAAGAGAAGTCTGTAAAAAGACTTAACAACTCAACTTGTTATCTCTAATGTGGTAATTAGATCTCTTTCTTTTGAAGATGTCTAATCAAGACAAATAGACACGTCTCTTTCTCTTTTAAGGAAGACTTTTGTCACTGTCCTATTTCAATTTTATAGTTACATGTACCAGCAATGATACATCTCAATATGTGTCATTCCTAACACTAGTCTATGATCGGAAAGTGGGATGGAATGTGTTCCTGAAGGAGGGGGTGATGTGGTGGATTTCGGTGCTAACGCTGATTCCCAGGAAGGAGGGAGCACATTCCAGGCAGATAAGAGGATTCACAGTCCGGAGACTGTTGCTGGGAAAGTTAAGAGGTTCAAGGTAGCTCCACCCTACAGTCTCACAGGTTATTTGCCCTTAGGTCAGTTATAGTAGCTTTAGTCTGGCAAGATTCTGTCTGTATGGTGACAGCAATGAAGAACTGGAGTATGGATTATACTGATCCAGCACTGTTCTTGGGCTGGCTCTGACAGAAAGGGTATTATTGCTATTTAAATATTAATTTAATTGATTTGTTAATTTTAAAGAGGACTTTTGTTGTTGTAAAACTATAACAAAGCCAGTAATAATTATTTCATTATTTATTTATTGTAATACATTGTCTATAGTGGAATAGTGCCTTATTCCAAATAACTTTGTATAATGTCCTGTCTTCTTCTTATACTACTATTACTACTACTACCAATAAAACCTATATTTAAAAACAGTATGCACAAAACCATCCAGGACAGTTTATTATGAAACATTTAATGTCTTCAGTCCTCTTGCCTATTGTTGACTCAAGACAATTGCGATCCAGATTAAATTTATTCAGAAATTGCACTTAATCTATGTTCTATCACATGCAAGAAGCTCTTAAGTGTAGATATAATATAGAGATCTTTGTACCTTTGAAGAGGAAAATGAATCCTTATTGTCCGACCAGAGAAAAATATCAGACTTAGTTTGTCACAGCCCTCTTTTAATGAAAAAAAAAAAAGAGGATTGCTTAAAATATTATTCTTGTTAATTCCTAAAGGCAGATAGCTGAAGAACACAAAGGCTTACCAAGACACACTGGAGGCAGAAATTGTACATTCCAATTAAACTAAAGATAACATATTTATGGATACAAATTGCACTTTCTATTATTTGCTGGGTCTGGTTATGCCTTTGACTTGAATATAAGATAAAGATTACCATGGGATTTATCAGATTTCCTACAGCAATTCAATCATTCAAATATCCTTTTCAGTTGAACCTTTGGAATTCAGTGGGGCTTATTAAGATTGAAATATTGAATCTACAAATCATATAACACAATAAGACTTGGACTTTTTTCATCACTTACTAAAGTGGCCATAAAATGCAGAGAAATTGAAGTATTTGGCTGGCACTATCTGAACCAAATGATTTTTGTTGTTCTTGTTGGGAAAAAGATGTAGAACAGATATTCATAGGTACAAGCCTGTTATCTTGCCTAAACATCGACATAGAAACACATATGTGACAGCAAAAATGGTGAGAAGGAAGGAGAAGTGGTAAGTAAGGGTGAACAAATTGAGCCTAGAGGAAGACCTTCTGTCACGAGCCCTGATGGTGAGGAGGGGGCCCCTATCCAGGGGGGAAAACACATGCGTAGTAGTGAGAATTTGAGCTGTCATTCAAAGAGACACAGGACAGACCCGCCTTGACTTTTGAGGTTTATCTGTATGGGTTTTCCCACGCTTCTTCAGTTTGTTAGGATTTTCTGTCTACTGTAGCAGTAATAAAACACTAGAGACCTATTCCTCGTCTTGGCGTGGTTCCTGTTTGTCGGGACACCTTCAGTGCAATGGATTGATACAATTACCACATCAGTGGATGCAAACATTGGAAAAGTCAGGCATATGGCGCAAGACCGAACAGCATTTTGTTCTGTTATACATAGGGTCGCCATGAGTCATAAACAACTCGACGGCAAATAACAACAACAACAACAATGTGATTTGTAACAGATTAGAAAGAATTTCTGCTGAAAAATAGTAGCAATTAAAATATTGCCTCTGCCCAAAATTATACGACTAAAATTAAGAATGCTTTGGATAATATAGCTGGGCTTATAGCTGGAAGAAAGAGAAAAGCTGTTCACTTCCAGCAGATTCCTGGACTGAGAGTTTTTCCATTCAAACCATTTTTGTTCCCTGTTCAGTTGGTGGGGAAATTCTAGTAAAAAATAAAGTTGATTTGCACAACTGAAATTTTCCCCAACTCTGACTTAAACAGTCTGTAGCAAAGTCAAATGGGAGTCAGTAACTTAGCTTTGCTTAGTGACTACCTGCTTTTCATGACTTCTCTTCTGAATGGTTTCAATTTCAACTATCTATTTGAAGAATTTTGTGACTTTAAGAATCATTGTGGAATTTTGCTTTTTTTCCTATTCCTGCCCCATCTTTTTTTCCTTTTTTTCATTTTGTGTCCTGTCTTGGAAACCTGAAAATAGGACATGGACTATTTTTTAATAATGTGTAATCTTTTTTTAGCTAGTTTAAGAGTAAACAACAACAAATGCTGCACCCATAAGCATTTGGGTGGCAAAATTTTACATTCTCCGGATCCTGCTGTCTTAGAGCAGGTATTCTACAAAGCTTTCTTGTAAATCACTGCTGCTTAATATAGCAGCAAAATTTATTTTTGTCACACAAGAGTCATTTTAATGAATATTTAAAAAAAAATTCCAACAGTTATTTAAGGAAGATGGAAGGGGACATAGATCACCTACAGTGCTTCTTTATTTGTTTTTGCATATATACAGTGTGTGTGTGTGTGTGTGCGCATGTATGTGTTTGTGTGTGTGTGTGTATGTGGCTATATAAATTATATACACGCATACACACTGTATATAATTTATATAGCCATCCATCTCACAAAACAAGTGACTCTGGGTGGCATAAACAAAGCTAAAGCAATCTACACACACACACACATACAGAGAGTGAGAGAGAGAGACTCCATTTAAACTATCAAGAATGGCAGCAGCAATGCTTTTTGTGAAGATTCATGGCAAACTCGACATCCCTGAAGAAGCAGGACAGCACTGCAATGGAGATCAATGCCCAGATGGTAAATTCTGGTGGTGTGGTCTTTCCATGTAAAGAAGAGATTGTGAGCTTGCCCACCTGCACTCTGGACAGCTGCTCCTCATGAGTAGATTACAGGAACTAAGGTTTTTGCAGTTGGCTTATGAGTTGAGTGGGTGGAAGTCAAGGGATTTTAATCAAGCTCACAGACGTAATGCAACCTACAGTATATGGATCTAAGGTTTGCATGAGCCTCATTTCCTAAACACTTTCAGATGTAAGTAATTTACAGCTGAAGAGAGTTTCTGAGCAGCAGGATAAGAAAATTCCACTTGGTGAGTGAACATTCTTTTTGGATTACAAAGGGGAAAAAAGGGTTTTAAAGATTTGAAAACTTTTGGCAAAAAGTTTAACAACGAGTAAATGTAAGAAAGGTTAAAACGGATAAAAGGGATAGTTATTTTGAAAGATTAGTTTTTGGTGAAAGTGCTTTTGAACAAATTGAAATTAAAACAGACAAACAAACCAAATTTCATGGGAATGTTTTTTGTTTACTGTTAAAGAGTGCAGTCAATTGGTGGATTTTACAAAACAAAAGATAAAGGTAATATGAGCCAGAGTAAAGTGATCAAGTTTTGCAGCAGCATTTTAATACAAGACTAAAGATTGATAATATGGATATAACTGTTCTTAAAGAAATTCTTATTAGAATCTTGCATAAGAGAAAAGAGTATTCTTTTTTGACTGAGAGATTAAGACAGAAAAAGATTCCCGCTCTTTGGAATATCTTACCTCCAGAGTTGAGATGTGTTTCCTCATTCTCAGCCTTCGGGAAGAAATTGAAGACCTGGTTCTGATGCCTTGCTTGGGATGGGGAGGGTAACAGCTCCACCTGGGGGTGGTTGGTGCTATAGCACCCCTTATTAATTTTGATTTTATCTCATCTTGGATTTTATATTTATTATCTTATTTATGTATTTAGACTGTAATTTATGTTTTTATGTTTTTATTATTTTTATTGTAAACTGCTCAGTCCCCCCCCCCATTGGGGGGAGATGGGTGGTGATACAAATTTAAATGAATGAATAAATAAATAAAATTCCATTTGGATGGGACAAATTGGAAGGTGTGATTTTTACTTTTAAACAGCAGAAGTTTCACCTGAATTCTGTCTAGAAGGTGAGGGAATTTCTAGAAAAATTTAGAGAGGAATTGGAAGAGATTCAAATGGAGATGTCAGATGAAATTACACAAAAACTTCAACAGGTGCAACAGGAAACTGAAAGGGATGATACTGAAGTAGGTGCTACAAATATTGATTTTTCTAAATTTTTGACTTGATTAGGGATTATAAATGCTAACATGGAATATAAATGGGGAAAATGCTCCTCAAAAGAGAAAAAAAAATCATTATTTGAAAAAATTAAAGCAAGACACAATTTGCCTACAAGAAACACATATTTAGAAAAAAGGACATAAAATATATGATTTATAAAAAATTGGGTGAAGAATTTATTTCAGCAGGAACTAAAAAAAGAAATGGAGTTGTTTTGTATATAAATCCCTAACTAAAACCAGAACCTGTATTGACCAATGAGCATGGCAGATTTGTTGGGGTGGAAATTAATTTGCATGGGACTAAGACTTTGGTATTAGGAATTTATACCCCAAATGAAGATAAAGTACTGTTCTATAGAGGACTTACGGACAGACTAATAGGTTCTCTTATGAAAATTGATGTTTGATGGGGGATTGGAATGGAGTGGTCTCCCCACAACTGGATAGAACTTCTTATAACTGAGATAAAGAAGACTGGTGTCTTTGTGTCTTTTTCTTTCTTTTCTATTTTTCTTTTACCTTTTTTCCTTTCTTGCACTTTTAGCTTTCTCTCTGGTTTCTTCTTATTTTCTTTTTCTTATTTTATATTAGTTTGTATTAGTTTTTATCTTCCTTTTTAACTTTTTAAAATAATATTATATTTTAAAAAATGGCAGCAGCAAAACTCTAGCATGACTTTTTTCCACAATGGCTGAACAAAGTGTCTAGCTCCTACCACTAAGATGAGTGAGGTTCTAGGATCTTCCCATCCAAATATTAACCTCTGTATCTTTTTGTTTTTCCTAAAATTAGAACCAAATAAAAATAGTTGATAATGCTTGAAGGTGTATTCCAGTCTTTGGCCAACCAAGCAGATTACAAATGTAGTTGCAACACTATACCTGAGAAAAGCTAGCCTATTGCACACACACTTTAAAGCAGTTTGGTTTGTATCTCTGAAAACTGTCTTAGAAGAAAGTTCATTTATTTAAAACAAATTACTTCCATATAAGAAGTTTGAAGGTCACAGCAACTTTCAAGTGCAGAGTCATCCATGCTTAAACTTCATTGATTTCCACTGAACTAAACATCTGTGATGTGAAAAGAATTGAAGCCAACAGCTTTAATATTTTAATATAACAAGAAAGTGTATATGTTGGCAAAAAAATATTGTGTCATGAGATGCTTCAGAAATTGAACAGATTATATTATTTGTTGATTTTCATGACAAGTACAATGTGGGTAAGTATAAAAAAAATCGGGTCTGGTAGCACTTTTTCTGACAAACGAATTTGATTTAAAAGCATTAGCTTTGGTGAGCTGCAGTTTATTTCATCAGATGCATCTGATGCTCATGAAAGCTTACGCCTTTTAATAGAATTTATTACTATGCAATAAATAAAAGGTGTTACTACACTTCTTCTGATTTTTGACTAACATGGTTATCCTCCTACAATGTCTACAATGTGTAGGTCTGTGTGTATGGGGTTTGATTGAGATTAAATACTAGGGATGCTCACATTTTGGAAATGATATCAGGTTTAAAAAACAAACAAGCAATATTTTAAAATTTACCCAGCAGCTTAATTTAAAACAATTGCCTTTAAATTAGAAATGTTAACAAATGTGGGAGTGGGATACCTAGTGTGTTTGCATCAAAGCTAGCAAAAACATGATGACTTTATCTTTATTTCTTTTCCTGATGCCTCTAGTTTCAAGCTAACCATTTAGAGAAGATAAAAAATAAAATGTAATGTCCTAAAAAAAAAGAGGGCATGGACAAGTTCAAATTAGCTGTACTTAAGGCCTACCATATGGGACGTGGTGGCGCTGCGGGTTAAACCACTGCGCTGCTGAGCTTGCCGATCGGAAGGTCAGCGGTTTGAATCCGCGCAACGGGGTGAGCTCCCATTGCTGGTCCCAGCTCCTGCTCACCTAGCAGTTCGAAAACATGCAAATGTGAGTAGATCAATAGGTACCGCTTCGGCGGGAAGGTAACGGCGTTCCGTGTCGCCATGCCGGCCACACGACCACGGACGGGTCTACGGACAACGCCGGCTCTAACGGCTTAGAAACGGAGATGAGCACCGCCCCCTAGAGTCGGATACGACTGGACTTTACGTCAAGGGAAACCTTTACTTTTACCTAAGGCCTACCATACTAAATGAACTTATACTGTTAAGAGATATTTTCTCATATTGACTTCAATAAGATCTACATTCAACTGACATGCTTTGGATCCAGTCCAGATAACCTCACATTTGGTAACAGACCCTGAGTAATTGCAGTTTCCATTCTCTGTTCCTTGCAGTCAGTCCACATAAAGGGAGTTTCTCTAGCCCATTCCCATACTAGGCAATGTTTCATTATGGAATAGATTTGTATGCTTCCCTTCTTAAGCAAACAGGTGTTGTGTTGTGTTGTTTTATGTTTTGTTTTGTTTTGTTTTGTTTTGTTTTACAGTATCTCAGTCAATTTACATGCCATCCATTTGGCAAACCTGACTCTGGAAGGCTGACGAAATGTAAAAGCAGTACAACCAATGAAATAAGAAGAAAAACTACAGGCAAGGACAACAGCAACCAACCCATCTGAGTTCAACTAAATTCCCAACCCCCATGCCTGAGAAAAGTTGGATTCACAGATCATATTAAGCCATGTTCTTGTATCCATGGTTTGCTGAATAAGCCACAATGTCTGGGTACACTTCTTACTCAGTCATAAAAAAGTAGTTTGATTCCCATGACCTGTGCATAACCTGAGACCTATGGGCCTCAAGTAGTCCTGAAACCCTGCATGCAGCTCTCAGTGCCCTCCATTGATGACCACCAAATGGTAACTTTTTAAAGTGATAGAAAAAAGACATAATTAAATACAGGAGCATAATCCTATTAATTATATTGGATTAATTTAATTTCTGCCTAAATTAAATCAAATGTATTATTTGTCCTGGTCACAGGCGTTGGTATGGCATTCATAAGTCTACTATAGCTTTCAGGTATAAAAAGTTCTGCATCACTCCATTAAGCCCTCAAACTTTATTATAGCTTAATCCAATGTGGTAACTCACTCACATGTAGCCTATTGAATCAAGCATAACAGGATGAGTGAATAACAGTGCTTGCTGGCAGCACTGCATTGGTCACTCTGCCATAGGGAGGTAGGAATACCAAAGTAGAGGATAGAGGTTCATGTTAACTAGCTACATGTGAAATTCTGCGCCAAATCAAATATTAATAATCTGTGACTATTTGTGCAGCCACAGCTTTATCAGATAACAAGGCTATCAGTAAAGACTATAAGAAGTGCTTACATTGGTTATAGTTTAATAGGGGCAAGAGCACTGGAATTTGTCAAAATATTAACACCACAGAAAAAGCAATAGACTTAGACTTAAGACAATAAACTTAAATTTATGAGCTAGCATTTCACTCTTTCTCAGTGATTTATCAGTATTACAGTAGTCAAACTAATTGTATATACTATATTATTTCATCACCGATTCAAAACCAGCTACTATTGTGAATCTCTGCCCCATCCAGAAAAGAAAATCTAGAAAAACCCATTATGTTCCACCTTAAAAGAATTAAACACAGCACAACTACCTGCTGGCTGAATTGGAATTTATTACTACATGAAAAATGTTAGCAACTCTCTAGATCTCTCATCACTTCAAGGCTAAACTGCTGCCCTATTCTGTGGTGGATTTCAGCAGTGCTGCTGGTTCTCAGGACGGAGGGAGCACATTCCAAGGATGTGGAGGAAGTAAGAGGAGGCACAGTCCGGGAGGCAACGGTGGGAAAACAAAGAGGTTCAGAATAGCCCCACCCTAGAGCTCTTTCAGGTTATTCCCCCTTAGGTTAGGTAGAGTAGCTTTAGTCTGGCAAGATTCTGTCTATATGGTGTGAGCAAATAAAGAAGTGAAGTTTGAATGGACTGATTCTTCGTCGTTCTGGGCTGGGCCTGACATATTCTGGTATTAAAAATTTTACACATGGAAGGAAGATGAATATGAGTTTCATCTTATTCAACTCCAACTTACAACCTAAGATTTGCAGCAAAACTAATAGGATTTAGCTGAATGGAGTTACTGGGCTCTGTGCCATCACAATCCTTGTTCAGTGGGATTCCACGGACATAGCTCTTGAACGGAAATCAGATGAATTTGGCAGTTTTATCCTAAATATGAGGAGAATAACAGCAGTGTTGGCAGATGCTGAAGATAAAAAAATGGCATCCCTTACAAGCCACAATAATATCAAAATAATGACACACGTTCTAATATCTCACAAAAGGCAAAATTATGTAATGAAATCAGGATGTGTGATGCAAGTATGTAAGTTGTTTCATTTGTGTCATGACATGATCACACATATGCATCATTTCCCCTGCCCCCAAACCTGGCCCCCACCCCCCTGGGAATCCTTGATATTATACATCTCTGGTGTCCTTTTCAAGCATAGTATATTTAACGCTGTCAGAGAGCTTAGTACATGGATGCTTTACTGAGAACCTGAACACTGAAAGCACTATCTATGCCTTTATTTATTAATTTGTCTAATTTCAAGGCCTCCCAATTTCTATGCAACTTACACATGGCTTAAAATTAAAAACAACCTGTAAAAGAATGCAGCTGACCAGAAGAACAAAATATCAACCATAAACCTACCAGAACCAAACCAACCAAACCAAATCAAACCAAACAAAAAGGGGGCTTCACAATTACCCTGATCCCAAGGCCTAGTCTTTAATGATTTCCTAAACAACATAAGATGAGAGCCATACAAATCTCTGGGGCGAAATCATGGCTTTGGGCCTGGTTCACCACCTCAACCCCCAACCTTACTGGAAAGGTTGAGGTGAAATTCTGAAGTGAAGTTCTAGTAGTTTTCCCTTGGATCTGAAAAGAATTCCCTTTCTGTCTTTACCTCTCCAGCTAAGAAACTGACAGGACATAGAAAATGCACGATAAACCCCTCAAGATTGTTGGTCTGAATTAAATCAATGGCTAAATTAAATCAGTGGTTAAACAATATACATCAGACTGTCTTTCCAGATGAGTAGACAGATAGGTAGATCTTATCTTAGTTGGAAGAAGAAAGAGTAAGAAGATGAAGAGGAGGGGGAGAAGGTGATAGGTAGATGAAAAAGAATGGGCCAAAGAAAATAAGATACCAAAGTGCTGTGTTCATTTAGCTGTATTTCATTAGGAAGCTATAACTAGCTTGAAATAAATTTCTCTTATTAAACAATATATCCTTTTAATATTGTGCAAAGACTTAGTCCTCAGGGTTCAGATAAATTC
This sequence comes from Candoia aspera, assembly GCF_035149785.1. Classification (NCBI taxonomy): domain Eukaryota; kingdom Metazoa; phylum Chordata; class Lepidosauria; order Squamata; family Candoiidae; genus Candoia; species Candoia aspera. Next base: position 48,994,318 of record NC_086159.1, read on the forward strand.
TCTTCCCTGTTACTTTATAAATAAAAGATAATATTGAAAACAAAATGATAGTAATAAAAAACAGAAGGGAGATTGAGCTCTTTTAAATTATTCTTTACGGATGCAAGGAAAAGACCGTGCAAAGTTTCTCAAAGAGATAGGAAAACTGAATACTGCCTTAGGAAGGTGATTTATCCTTTTAATAAAAGGAACCATAGGGATCTGTTGCCTATTAAGAAGACAATTAGGTAGGTGAGATTTGGAATCTATGATCTGGATGCTTATTTTCTTAATCTAGTTATCATCATAAAAACAGCACTGGATGTTGTAGAGTCACTTTGTCTGGCTATTTCAATAACCCTTTCTCAAGAAATGAAACCCTTCTCTCTCTCCCCCCCCCCTCCCATTACTGTATATGTAGAGCAGCACTATGGTAATGCTATTACCATGAGCACTTAAGTATATGAATGAGTTCAGTTTGGTCTACTGGTTAAGGTGCTGGACTAGGAACAGAGAAATCTAAGTTCTATTCCTCCCTTAGGTCTGAAAGCCAGCTGGGTAACTTTGGGCCAGGCACTTCCTCTCAGCCATAGGAAGAAGGCAATGGCAAACCACTTCTGGAAATGCTGCCTACTCATGTCCAAGTCCAGTCTGATTCAAGGCAAATAAGATTCATGATAATAGCATCAGGTGTTGAGAGGAAAATTTTGGTTCAACATTAACCTTTTGCCTTCCATCCAACCTTCCATCAAAAATACGGATTCTTCTTTCCCTTTATCCCTATAGCCTGGCACAAATCTTCTAAACTTATCACACTGTTAACTAGGGGGTCACTTATCCTTGTTTTTTATACTTTTGAAGCTAGACTAGCACTAGATTAGTGTCCACACAGAAAACATAGTGCTGATGAAATGTGAATTCCACATTTTATGGAATTCATTGTCTTTAACTAGCTCCAACTCTATGAGCTTTTAGGCATAATAAAAAGATCTAGTTTTTTAAATTGCTTTAATTTTGTTGATTTTTATCCGGGTGGATTGATGTTTTAAATATACTTATTGCACACATATGAGTACGGTTATAGAGACACACACTGATGCTCTCTCTCTTTCTCTCTCTGTATATGTACAGTATGTGTGTCAGAAAGTATAGTATGTAGTGGTGTTTCTCAGCCTTCACAACTTTAAGATGTGTGGATTTCAACTCCCAGAATTCCCCAGCCATCCATCCTTTAAAAAAATGCTGTTTTGAATTCTTAAAAAAAAAAGATAGGATGGGACTTTGAAGGTTAGACACTAGAGGGAACCAGAAGGAACTAAAGCTTACAATTAAAGAAGAACACTTTAATTTGACTTACTAATACAGGATGGAGCAAAATACTTTAACAAGATATATGTGTGAATAATGGACCCAGAAGTTAATTTTAAGAATGTCAGCTGTTATAGATAGACTATGTTTAAAAGATGTTATGGAAGAGGAACAAGTTTACTGGACAAGATTGAGACTGAATTGAAAGTGGATTTAAAAATGAATGATGGAAAAAGATCCTACAATAGATATACAAATGAAACCCACTGATGTCTTAGTAATTAAAAGGGATATATGAATAATAATAAACCAAAAGAGTGACCTGGATAACTTTCCTGCACTGGATTTACAAAAGAGAAAGTTTTGAAGGATTTTGTGAGAAGGGATAAACAAAAATTGAAAAGAAGTAAGTTCAGACTATCCATTTCAAGAAGGGACTGAAGGCATCATACGCTCGAACAAAAGCTGTAGAAGAAAAACTCAATGTAGCTAATCCAAGAAGCCTTTTTGCTATCAACACTCATACACTCTGCAATAAATTTTTTAATGTCTTCTTAAAGGCTGAGAGGTGGAGACATTCTCTATCTCAAGTAGCATGGTGTTCCAAAAGGACTGGGGCCGTCCCTGAAAACGCACATTGCCTGGCCCTGATCCCTGTCCTCTCTCACATGATAGGAACCTGCAGCATGCCTTCTCACAGTGATTGCATGGAGTGGGCCAACTGTAGTTGAGCAAGACAACCCTGTAGATGCTTTGTAGATTTTAAAGATTATAAATAGAACCTTGATCTGGAAGATTTGCCAGAAGGAGACTGGTTGCTGGTGCAACACCTGCAGCCTAGGCATAATACTGCTGAATCTGCTACTTCAAATTAGCAAGCAGCTGAAATTTCTGAGTGGAAACTCTGAACAAAACTACTGGACACAAGTCCACAAACACAGTCAGAGATTTAAATTAAGATTTCTTCATCGGTCCGGTTGCCATGGTATATTCTTGAACATGGGCATGCAGCTGTGATTGTTAGGCTTCACACTTCATTTTTCTCACCATTGCTTTAGGAGTTTCTTCACTTGTTTCATCTTCCACAATTCCTCAGTAAACCAATGAATGTGCTTGGTTTGTTTTCCTTCACATTTCTGTGTGGCTACAAGCTTACGGGCAAGCTACACAAGCATTATCTGTAAATTCTGAGGGTCCATTAGTGCCTGGGATGCACCACCTTAACTGGTGCCCTATGGAAGTCAGATGTGACCATGGCAAATGATTGATGTTGCTCCATGGTAAAGACCAGCATACGTCAGGCCCAAGATGTATTGGGACAAGCCTAGAATTTTTAAATTCTAACATTTAAAAAAAACACAACCCATTATATAATGTTTTATTCTGCACTAAATTGGTGGATATGATTATATGAAATATTACTATAAAGTAATTCTGTTAATTTACATACTGATAATATTGCATTACACTAAGTACAGAGCTGGAGATAAGTATTCATAGACATGCACACAATTCTGACATCTCTTTATCACTGAAGTTACTAATCTTGAACTACAGGCTAAAGTTCAAGCTATTGTATTTTGAGAGTTAATCAAAAAGGGGATATCAAAGCACATATATTAATTCCCTAAAGCAGTCAGACCCTGTAAGATTTATAAATTATCTTTTGCATTAACTTCACACATTGCATTCTATATTCATTATTGTAGCAATTTCATTTTATGCATTGTCTCTACTGGAGCATTTCTTCTGTCTAGATTTCTCTTTAACTGGCAGAAATGGCAGCTACAGATCATTCCCGAAGTTTATGGCTTATACCCAGGATCATAAAGCTTACAATCTTACCTTGAGAGGTTAAAAAAAAAGTTGAACATATTGATTCCATTAATTCATTTTGTTATAAAAACAGTGATTTGTTTGTATTTTGGATAAACCCACTGAAATCAGTTGGATAAGTCAGTCATGACAAACTACAATCCATTTTATTTCTACGAATCTAATTTGAGCATGATCGAATTATGTCAGAATTAATAAATTTAATCCAAAGATGTAAATGAAAACACCAGAAAATGGTGTTTTTACTGATCTTCCTGAAGTACAACCCCAGTCCTGTGCAGGATTTTGGATTGTGACTGAATCTAAGAACGAACTTCCTAACAGTAATAGCCATTCAACTGTGGAACTAATTGCCCAGAGAAATTGTGGGGTCTCCTTCATTAGATGTATCTATGTGGAAGTTAGGCTGGTGTCTGTCTCAAATATTTAAATATGAATTCCTACAGCTGATGGGATCCAATGGCCTACATGGTACCTTCCAACATTATGATTTTTTTCCCCTGATGTTGCATTTGATTTATCCTATTCAAGATCAGTTTTTTATTTATTTATTTTTTTAAGTCTGCAGGGGAATTCATTTATATATTTTTTCAGGTTTACACCTTTATTCATTTATTTATCTATCTAATTTATCCCCGCCCATCTCCTCCCATCGGAGGACTCTTTTTGCATGAAATCTTGAATAATATTTATATTTTTCAAGCTTTTGTTTTTTGCTTTTCTGCAGATTGTAAATTGTTTCATCCATGCAAGCACTTTTAATTCCACTATGTAATTTAGAGTCCTACAATGAATAAGTAAAAAAAGATCAAAGTTCAAACCTAAACTGCAAATTGGTCCACGTATTAGTGTCAAAAAAACAAACAAACATCCCACATCAGCCAAATATTTAGTAATCATATGTGAACTGAATGAAATTGTAAAAAAAATAATAATAATAATAACCATGTTTCTATATCCCATGCTATGTAATACATCCACCAGGGAATATACAAAATTAAAAATACATTAAGTTCAGTAAATACAACATATAGTAAGAGAAAAGTACCGAACGCTCAGCAATAAAGCTGTATCATCAAACAATTCAACCTGGCCTACTGTTTTATTCATGAATGTTGGAAACATTATCCACAGAAAGGGAGCAAAGGAAGGAAGCCTCTACTTGAACAAAGAGAATGTGTTCCACCTTTAGAAATGGGTCACTTCTTTTCCATTTCATATTAAGGCTCTTTACAATTCTGACCATCAGTGAAGTTGTGCCTATGAATTCTAACTATAGGAAAACAAAGTTCTTCTTTCTAACCTTTTGTGATGGCTTTTCACCCCCCATCACCAGTGACATTATTGCACAATAGGAAAATTGCCTCTTCACTATCCATTCCCCCTTCAAGTAATCTTCTCTACCAGAATTTTTAGGAACAAACTGATATTTGGATAAACAGAGTGACCCAGAATGTGAAACACATCTAAGCAGGTCGCAACCTTACCTTTCTGTTATACATTATTCACGAGACCAATGTGCTTCCCAGATGAAAGTGTAAATTTCAGGGCCACTGAGCTTCAGATTCTTTTGGTCTGTCATGCTTATAGAAACACCTGTGCTTCAACACCTTGACCTAACCAACTGTGAAATGCTGACAGTGTTCAACAGACCTACAAAACTCTCATTTCAAAATTACAGCAAGATGCTCTAATATCTTAATAGTATGCCGCACAGTGCACAATATCCCAAAAAATGGTCCAAAAAATTATTGAGTCTCCATTTTCATCTTCCCTGTATCTGAGTCTTGAACTGGTCTTCTGGCTTAATTTTTAGAACCATTTCAGTGTGGTTGAGAAGTAAATGAAGATGCATTTCCAGAAAAGATATCCAAATACCTTTCTCTCCCCCTCTCTCTATCCACATGTACAAGCTATATTACATAATACCTTGCCCAGAGTAGTTTACTGTGTGGTATAATTTAAAAATTTAGGCCAACTGCAACTGCACAAAAAATCTAATAGTGAACAAAAGAAACATTAACAGTTGAAGACATAATAAACATACTTATAAAACTGAAAAACTGAGAGTGCAGCTGGCCCCCAAATGTACTTTCATACAGGGCCCCTGGTTGTGTCTTCCTGCCTTTTACTTAGTAAAACCTCTTCTATATCAATGAGAATAAACATGTTTACATCTGATTCCTGTTTGTACAGATGATGTAGTGGTGGGACAGGCAGGAAGACACAACCAGGGGCCCTGTATGAAAGTACATTTGGGGGCCAGCTGCACTCTCATATTCTTTCAGCATAATTCAATGCAGAAATTAGACTTCTAATTTCTTGTTCAGAAGTTCAAGGAGATTTACTCCCAAGTAAGTAAGTAAGAGGGACGCGGTGGTGCTGCGGGTTAAACCGCTGAGCTGTCGATCGGAAGGTCGGTGGTTCGAAACCGCGCGGCGGGGTGAGCTCCCGTTGTTAATCCCAGCTCCTGCACACCAAGCAGTTCGAAAACATGCAAATGTGAGTAGATTAATTGGTACCGCTTCGGCGGGAAGGTAACGGCGTTCTGTGAGTCATGCTGGCCACATGACCCGGAAGTGTCCTATGGACAACGCCGGCTCCAAGGCTTAGAAACGGAGATGAGCACCGCCCCCTAGAGTCGGACTCGACTGGACTTCACGTCAAGGGAAACCTTTACCTTTACCTTTAAGTAAGTAAAGGATTGCAGCTACTTTGTGCAACCCCATAACTAAAGTCTAACTTCTCTATGGCTCATTCAACGTGCCATTTGCAGTGGGTTTGTTTTAACAAAATAGTGCAGAGATGAGGTCCCACTTTTAACCACTGTGCTATACAAAAGAGTGATATGTAACACTTCCCTGTCATTGTGATCCAGAGGAAAATCTTCTTAGGCTTTAATTCATAACAGGGAATAAAAATCCTGTTGCTTCCAGTATTTTTTTTTTTTTTTTAATCGTATGGTATAGCAGTTTGGTGTTCATGCTGCTTTTTCTTGCTGGAAAATCCTTGTGAGGTCCAGCAGCCAGATGTGTAGACTTTTTAGCCATCAAAAGTCACATTGCCCGGGGTGCACCACAAGGAGACTAGTCTACATTGCACCGAGTTGGGCTGAGAGAAAGTGACTGGTCCAAGGTCACCCAGCCAGCTTTCATGCCTAAGGTGGGACTAAAACTCACAGACTCCTGGTTTCTAGCCCAGAACCTTAACCACTGGACCAAACTGGCTTTTGCTTGGAGTAGTTATCTCCATCCTTGTTATGTCATTTTCCCAATTCAAACTAGACATACACATGTGCTTTTCTTAAATTTTAAAAAACTGACCCTGATCATAGGATTAATGGATCTTTGTGTCTGTGAAATAGACATGCCATAAAGGGTAGCCCAATCAGTGTCATTTTTTTGGAAACAGATGATTACCAATGAAACCTTCTGTAGGCATTACATTTGTATAAAGGGATAAAGATGTATGGAAAGGAAGGCACCAAATAATTGTCTTTTCCCAATGTCTCCACACACCCAGTGCTTCTGCAGATTTTGACATGCTGAACATGGAGGTTTGGGGAGGGCTTTGGAGCACATTTTCTTGCACACTTTTTTAAACCCCCCTGCACTCATTCCTTCTTTTAGCATTCAGTGTGAAAAGGTCAGCAAAATGGCAGGGATGCTGGGCTAATTTTAGTTTCAGAGTCAACTTCATCTTGATCCCAACTTTTAGCCCACACATAGACAGGTCAAAACTTGCAGAATGAGCTGTAAGTCCATGAAAACATGATTGCTTTGACACTCAAAGTCCAATCGCAAACATAGTTAAACAAAGTAACAACAACAACCACATCAAAGCAGAAATGTGAATCTTAATTCCCTCAGAAAGCATTATTCATGGCATTGAAATGGAAATGAAGCCTGTTTCATCATGTTGTTGTTGTTGATTTGTTTAGTTGCTTCCGACTCTTCGTGACTTCATGGACCAGCCCACGCCAGAGCTTCCTGTCGGTCGTCAACATCCCCAGCTCCCCCAGGGATGAGTCCGTCACCTCTAGAATATCATCCATCCACCTTGCCCTTGGTCGGCCCCTCTTCCTTTTGCCCTCCACTCTCCCTAGCATCAGCATCTTCTCCTGTCTTCTCATTATGTGGCCAAAGTATTTCAGTTTTGCCTTTAATATCATTCCCTCAAGCGAGCAGTCTGGCTTTATTTCCTGGAGGATGGACCAGTTTGATCTTCTTGCAGTCCAAGGCACTCTCAGAATTTTCCTCCAACACCACAGTTCAAAAGCATCGATCTTCCTTCTCTCAGCCTTCCTTATGGTCCAGCTCTCACAGCCATATGTTACTACGGGGAACACCATTGCTTTAACTATGCGGACCTCTGTTGTCAGTGTGATCTCTCTGCTCTTAACTATTTTATCGAGATTTGTCATTGCTCTTCTCCCAAGGATTAAGCGTCTTCTGATTTCCTGACTGCAGTCAGCATCTGCAGTAATCTTTGCACCTAGAAATACAAAGTCTTTCACTGCTTCTACATTTTCTCCCTCTATTTGCCAGTTATCAGTCAAGCTGGTTGCCATAATCTTGGTTTTTTTGAGGTTTAGCTGCAAGCCAGCTTTTGCACTTTCTTCTTTCACCTTCATCATAAGGCTCCTCAGTTCCTCTTCGCTTTCAGCCATCAAAGTGGTATCATCTGCATATCTGAGATTGTTAATGTTTCTTCTAGCGATTTTAACTCCAGCCTTGGATTCCTCAAGCCCAGCATGTCGCATGATGTGTTCTGCATACAAGTTGAATAGTTAGGGTGAGAGTATACAGCCCTGCCGTACTCCTTTCCCAATCTTAAACCAGTCCATTGTTCTGTGGTCTGTTCTTACTGTTGCTACTTGGTTGTTATACAGATTCCTCAGGAGGCAGAAAAGATGACTTGGTATCCCCATACCACTAAGAACTTGCCACAATTTGTTATGGTCCACACAGTCAAAGGCTTTAGAATAGTCAATAAAACAGAAATAGATGTTTTTCTGAAACTCCCTGGCTTTTTCCATTATCCAGTGGATATTGGCAATTTGGTCCCTAGTTCCTCTGCCTTTTCTAAACCCAGCTTGTACATCTGGCAATTCTTGCTCCATGGATTGCTGAAGTCTACCTTGCAGGACCTTGAGCACTACCTTACTGGCATGTGAAATGAGTGTCACTGTTCAATAGTTTGAACATTCTTTAGTGTTTCCCATTTTTGGTATGGGGATATAAGCTGATTTTTTCCAGTCTGATGGCCATTCTTGTGTTTTCCAAATTTGCTGGCATATAGCATGCATTACCTTGACAGCATCATCTTGCAAGATTTTGAACAGTTCAGCTGGGATGCCATCATCTCCTGCTGCCTTGTTATTAGCAATGCTTCTTAAGGCCCATTCAACCTCACTCTTCAGGATGTCTGGCTCTAGCTTCCTGACCACACCGTCAAAGCTATCCCCAATATTGTTATCCTTCCTATACAGGTCTTCTGTATATTCTTGCCACCTTTTCTTGATCTCTTCTTCTTCTGATAGGTCCTTGCCAGCTTTGTTTTTGATCATACCCATTTTGGCCTGGAATTTACCTCCAATGTTTCTAATTTTCTGGAAGAGGTCTCTTGTCCTTCCTATTCTATTGTCTTCTTCCACTTGCGTGCATTGCTTGTTTAAAAATAATTCCTTATCTCTTCTGGCTAACCTCTGGAATTTTGCATTTAATTGGGCATATCTTCCCCTATCACTGTTGCCTTTTGCTTTCCTTCTTTCTTGGGCTACTTCGAGTGTCTCAGCAGACAGCCATTTGCCTCTTTGTTTTCTCTTTCTTTGGGATGCATTTTGTTGCCGCCTCCTGAACAATGTTGTGAACTTCTGTCCATAGTTCTTGCGGGACCCTATCTACTAAGTCTAGTCCCTTAAATCGATTCTTCACCTCCACTGCATATTCCTTAGGAATATTAGTGAGCTCATATCTAGCTGATCTGTGAGTCTTCCCTAATCTCTTGAGTCTGATCCTAAATTGTGCAATAAGAAGTCCGTGATCTGAACTACAGTCAGCTCCAGGGCTTGTTTTTACCGACTGTATAGATGTCCACCACCGTTGGCTGCAAAGGATGTAGTCAATCTGATTTCGGTGTTGTCCTTCTGGTGAAGTCCATGTATAAAGCCGTCTCTTAGGTTGTTGGAAGAGAGTGTTTGTTATGCAGAGTGAGTTGTCTTGGCAAAATTCTATCAGCCTATGTCCTGCTTCGTTTTGTTCTCCCAGGCCATGCTTACCTGTAATTCCAGGTGTCATTTGACTGACCACCTTAGCATTCCAGTCTCCTGTGTTGAAAATAATGTCTTTTAGGCATGTTGTCCAGTAGGTGCTGCAGATCCTCATAGAACTGCTCTACTTCAGCTTCTTCGGCATCTGTGGTTGAGGCGTATATTTGGATCACTGTGATGTTAGATGGCTTGCCCTGAATTTGAATTGAGATCATTCTATTGTTTTTTTGGATTGTATCCAAGCACTGCTTTAGCCACTTTACTATTAATTATGAAGGCTACTCCATTTCTTCTGTGGTCCTCTTGTCCACAGTAGTAGATCTGGTGGTCATCTGATGTGAAGTGGCCCATTCCAGTCCATTTCAGTTCACTGATGCCCAAAATGTCTGTCTTTAATCTTGACATCTCACCAATAACCACATCCAATTTGCCCTGGCTCATAGATCTGACATTCCAGGTTCCAATGGTGTGTTGATCCTTAGAACATCGGATTCGCCATTCACCACCAGCACCGTCAGCCGCTAGCCGTCCTTTCGGCTTTGAGCTAGCTGCATTATCACGTCTGGGGCTAGTTGAGCTCATCCTCTGTTCCTCCCCAGTAGCATTTTGACCATCTTCTGACCTGGGGGGTCTCATCTTCTGATGGTATACCGACATATCTCTGGTTGTACTGATCCATTTAGTTTTCATGGCAAGAATACTGGGGTGGGTTGCCATTACCTTCCCCAGGGATCGCATTTAATCTGACCTCTCTGTCATGACCTTCCCCTCTTGGGTGGCCCTTCACGGTTTAGCTCATGGCATCATTGAGGTGCTCCTGCTCCAGCTCCACAACAAGGTAACAATCGTTTGCTGAAGTTTCATCATAGATCAACTAAATTGCATTTATTTACCACCCAGAAAGAGCTACTCCCTAATAAGAGCCTCCTCAAGCCTCTACATTCCTTATGTAATAAGGTTTGTGTTTTCTTGTTTTATGTATATAGTTGAGTTCAACTGCACTATTGAACTAGTGTCATAACCTAAGCCTCCTACAAGCATTTTAAACTGCTGCAGTACTTTGAAGCTGATGCAATTGCTAAAGTGAGGTTTTTTTTTTCTTTTTACCTCCCCCTTTTAAGCAAAGTACAGGTTCTCTGGGGCTAAGAGCAGGGGAGAAAGACAAAAGGAAAGAAGAAGAAAAGATGACTGCAACTCAGCATCCGTTATAAAAGAAACAATAAAACATTCAGACAGGTTTAGAGGGGGAGCCTCCAGATATTGAAGAGAATGAGAATGAACTTAAACCAAGACCTTTTCCATTTCTTTTTGAGCAACAGCCCTCAGGGAATTTTTTGATGCACAATGTGTAGATAACAAAAATCTCCTCTCACTTACAGAAAGCTGTAGAAATGGAAGGCTTTGCAAGAACAGCTTTCTTTAACCTGATGCTTCCTAGATGGCTTAAACTACAACTTCTGTCTCATCTGGGCTTAATGGGAGCTACAGTCCAAGAGAGCTTTGTAGTGGTGTAGTGGTTAAGGTGTCAGGATAGAAACTGAGAGACTGTGCTGAACTAGGAACAGAGAAATCTGAGGCACAAAGCCAGCTGGGTGACCTTGGGCCAGACACCCTTTCTCAGCCCTAAGAAGCAAGCACGGGCATACTACTTCTGACATCTTGCCAAGAAAACTGCAGGGACTTGTCTATGCAGTCCCAGGAGTCAATGCTGACTTGAAGACACAGATATCTCTGTCTGTCTATCTTCAGGGCATCAGGTTGGGAAGGATTCTAGAACTATATTACTTGTCTCCTGCTTCATTGCTTCACTGTGTGACACTCAATTTCTGTGGGATCAGTGACAATCCCATATTGAACATTCTTTTGCAGAGGGAGCTATTTAAGAGCAATATTCCACATTTTCTGTATGTATGTGACTGTGTATCCTTATATTACTGTTTTCCATTCAACTTTGCAATCCATCGAGAGATTAAAAACCATTCAGATGGCATTTTCAACTAGGATATCACATTATTGCTGCCAAACAAAGACCTCTTCCAGATCTTTGCATCTGAACTTGGAGAACAATACAGACTGCAGCACTGGGGACAGAGTCAAATATGACCTGGTACTGTATAAATTAATATTGGCGTCTGAGGAAGTAGCAATGTGCAGATAAGAATGTTAGCATTGCATTTATTCTATTGTTATTACATTCCATTAGATTTCATGCTACTTAAAAAAAGAAAAAAATATTGTATGAACATTTCTGAATAGTTTTGTTTTTCAAAAAAAATCCCTTAATATATTCTCTTTTTAAGGCAAAGAATGTAACTTTTAATATAATACTTACTATTTTCTTACATAATTTATTTTTATAAAAAACTTCCCCAAACATATACTTATATAGTCTTCCTTAACATGCATGCTTTGTATGAAAACCTTAAGCTGAGAAGGATGGGCTCCAACAGAATTCATGAGTTACTGTTATCTGTACAGCAGCCAAGTTTCTATTGTGGATGACATCATTTTACTCTATATCTATGAGAAGTTATGGTTCTGATAAGTCATTACAACAAGGCAAGGTCAAGTAAATATAAATGTGGTGGGCCACAAGTTAAAATATACAATGCTATTTACTAATATTTTGTATAGAATGATAAAAGCATACATAAAATACAACAAAAACAGTAAAAAGGCCCACAACAGCCAACCTGTATAGACCAATAAACAGACACAAATAATTCAACTGAAATACTCACTAACAGATAGAACTCTGACTATATACTTTTTGGCTTATTAGCCTTCATCAGTTGTCACAAGCATAACTAATGGACTGAATGTAGTTCTGGACAAGTTAATACCAAGATAATCAAGGTTCAAGTAAGTGCATTGGCTGAGTCCAATATGCAGTCTGTTCTTACCCATTTTCAAGTGTGGGTGGTTGAACTTAGGACACATTATCTTATTTTCACAATATTCCGGTGTGGTTATTTGATCTGAGAGTTCCATAGTCAGTAAACCTCATTGTAAGTGAGATTTGGATCTGCCTCTCCATCGTCTAAGTCGTCTTCCAATAATAATGTTATAATAATATTCAATATTTGAAATGCACAGATTGTAAAGTTTCTCATTTTAAGCATAATGCATAGGAAAATAATATTTTTAATGCTAGCTATCAGGGTTTCAACTGAGCTATTTAATTTTCTTCAAAAAAGAGGGAAGGAAGGCAGAGCGTAGGAATGCATTGGTTTTTTCCAATCCATAGGTTTTCCTATCATAGTGCTGTCCAATTCTGTAATGAAAGAATATACTACAAATTAACTAATGTTTCCTAAATATGTCTTTTAGACTCTCTTCCCCTGATGGCCATTCATATGGAGTGGAAAGAATAAAAACATTTTCTCTAAAGTCTCTTAGAGTTTCTAAATCAGTTGATACAGCCAGTTAAATGAAAGGTATCTATCATAAACATCTCAATACTGTATCACCCAGTTTCTGTATCAGTTTGACAATCTTATTACCTAAGGAAAAAATATGTATGCAGCTGGTCCTACTGAGACCTGTGAAATCATTCAAGTGAAGGAAAAAAGATCATGTTATTTATTTTAATGCAATTTACAGGTCTGGGATTTTCCCACAGATGTCACCCGTCCTGAGTCCAAAGGCAGAAAGTATCTCAGTGCACTGATGACAGCCACAGCAAGCCCTGTAAAGGCATGTTCACGAGGAAGTCAAAGGAAGCTTGGAACTTGCCACTGGGTTGTTTTGGAAAAACTGTCAATATAGTCTAAACTTGTCGCACTGAATTCTCTGCTTGTTCCCATTTTTGTCCTCACTATTTACGTAAGCTGTACAAGTGACTGCATAGTGCTAATTTATTCTGTATGGATTTCTTGTAAAAATTCAATTCTGTATTTCATAGGATTATAAAATAAGCAAAGTGTAAGAGACTGTTTAGGCCATCTGTGAGAGCCAGTTCTCAGACAGTCCCAAGCAAACAGCCTGATTCCAGATCAGTCCACAGTAGTCTCTCCAAGTAGTTTAATCCACTGTCAAACTGCTCTCACTATTTTCTCTTAACGTTCAACCAGAGTCGTTTTTCTGAATCTTGAAGCCATTGTTCTGTACTCAGACTTTCCCACTGACAAAGTTAAATTCTGGTTTGAATAGTGTAAAGTAGGTCTTACTGGCTAGCCAACTGTATTCATAAAGACAGCACTGATGGTTCCATATCAGGTTTTTTTTAAACTCAGGATAATAGGTCTGGATGATACTCAAGATAATAGATTACATCTAATTTGGATAGTTTGGAAGACTAGGCTAAGAAGAATAAGACATCCCTCAACAGGGAGAAATGTAAAGTACTATATATAGGCCACATACAAAAAGGGAGATCTATGGCTTGGATGAACTTGTTTTGGAGAAGGACTTGGATATGGTTCTTGTCAAAAAACTGAACATGAGCCAGCAGTGAGAGACAGCTAATAATAAGGCTAAATCAGTTCTGGGCTGAATCAGAAGAAGCACTGCATCAAAAATACATGAAGTCCTTATTGCCCCTATTTTGCATTGGTGAATTCACACTTGGGATACTATATACAGTTCTGGACACCATATTTCCAGAATTATATGTATAGATTAGAACAGGCTCTGAAAAGGGTGACAAAAATGACACAGGGACCCAAGGATATGCCTAGGATAATCTGGAGAAAAAATTGTGGGAAGACTTTTATGTATCAGCATTCTGATACATAAAAGGGTGTCATTGGGAGGATGGACAGGAATTGTTTTCCCTTGCCACAGAAACTAGGACCAGGAGTTGCCACCACCTAGATTTTACTTAAATAAATAAATAAATAAATAAAAATGTCCTGATGGTAAGATCTTTACAACAGTGGAACAATCTACTGTACATTATCAATTCTGGTTCTCCATCTCTGGAAAGTTTTAAGAAGACACTGGACAGCTATAGTATGTTTTCAAAATAGTTTAATTAGTTTCTCTGCACACTGCAGAAAGTTAGACAAGATGATCCTTGTGGTCCATTCCAATTTCATAATTCTACGATCCTATGCTTCTACATAAGAGATAGAGAACTGATCACCCTCCAGGTGTTGCTTATAGTCTCTATTAATTCCTTATTGTGAAATGGCTACTAGGAGTCACAGTTCAGCAATGTTTGTAAGATCACCATTTACTTATTGAGGTAAGTAACCTGTGGCAGGTTATAAATATATTGAAGGAATAAATAGATCAATAAAACTTCATGATCTTAAGATAATACTATTAAAATTGCTACACACCAAAATGCATTTGAATTCTACCTTAGTGGGAGAAAAGGCATTTAATTCTTCAAATGAAAATATGCCAGAAATTTCTCATTGGCAAGATGAATTTTCCTTGACTAGACCTTGTATGATGGTATGGTAACATTGGTTTACATTTTTTTAAGTATTATTAGAATAGGGATTTTTCCTATCAGTAATTTTGCATCATTATCTGTTGTCACAAGTTTTTCTACATAGATTGAAACTATCTGTTGCTATATGTGACTTTCTGTAGTGTATAGAATCCTAGCATACTTAGATCCCAACCAACATAGGAAAAGGATTAATTTGAACCAATTCTGGTATAATTCCTGAACATAACTCCTGAAAAAAAAAACATATTTTGTATGCTTCTCGTGATCCTATTGCAAGAGTGAGTTTGACTCACACAATGTACAGTATGTCACTGGGATTGACAACAATAGATGGAAACAGGAAATCAAATTTAAAACCAATTTCTTCATGAAAATGGAAACAACAATTTAAAAGTCAAACATTGCTTAGCATCCTTGCAGGCAGTTGCAATCTTATTATGACTGACATTTGAATATAATTCTGGTCAATCATGTTGTTCCATGTAAGTGACTGGAGAGAAAAGTGTCAGATAAAAAGTTTCCAACCAATCATATGCAACCAAAACCAGTGGGAAACTCTTGCATCCCAGTATCCACAAAGAACCATCAATATCTGAGTAAATAAAATGAATGTGGTCCTGCTGCTACAGCAGACTAACTCACAAATGTATCCATGTCTTTTCTCAGGGCCATGAACTTGGAAGTAAGCTGATACATAAAAGCCCAACTAGATTAAAAACAGAGCAAAACAGTTTAGATTTTTATAGATAAAAAACTGGTAATTTGTAAAAAGCCATCTGCAGTTATCCAGAATAAAGTACTTTACGTAGTCCAATCAAACAGCTCAATATACCCTAATCAAGGAACTATTAACTCAGTCAATCAACCAAGCAGCAAACAACAGCCCAATCAAGGAACTCCCAAGAAGGGAACAACACCTCCACCAACACAAGCTGGACAACCCACGGTGTATAAACAGAGAGCAAGGCCCACTCTCTCTTCTCACTGAAGATGTTGCCTAGTTTGGCAATGAAACATCTGCAAGAAAACAACAAGGCTCAGAGAACACCAAGGACTCCATAGTCCAGTTTACACTAGGCAAAACTGGGGCTAATCTGACCTCCTAATGGAAATAATTCCATAAAGGTCTCTGTTACACGTGACAGAAATTCCTAGATGCACACGTTTATGTTCACTCATTGTTTTCCAATTTTCTTGTGCACTTTCTAATAATATGCATAACTTCAAGAATCCATTTTTTCCCTTGTTATTTTGAACTATCCCCAGGAAGAGCAGCATCTATTGGGAATTGTTCTACGTGCAACAGTTCACTATGAAATTTATTCCAGTACTGCCACAGTGCTTAGGTAAGTTAAAACTGCCTGACTTATTTCATCTGTGAAAGAAATATCAAAAGTTGCAGATGAAATTTGTATCCACTACCTTCAAGACTATTTCCCCCCCTTACCAATTAATTTAAAGAAGTCAGAGCCCTATTATACACACATTAACATTTCAAATTGTGTTACTATGCTCTAATGATAAATTGGGAACTAGCCTTCATAGGTTCCTTTAAGAAGGAAGCTTTTATCAATATAATGTGCTCTTCTGTTAATGATGAGTCTGTTAAATTTCCCAATGAAGAAAATGAAAGGTCCACAATTCACATAAAGTCAATTGCTTAGCCTTTAGCATCTAAAATACACCAGTTTGTACCGCCAAATGGATGTACTGTCAGAAAGAACATAATGAATGACCTGCCTCCTAAGATAACCTTAGCTACCTTGGCATACTTGTTCTCATGAGTTGTACATTTGCAATTACTACTTTAGCAATTTGTAGGTCATACCTACTGTAATCTAGTGAACCTGTGTTTCCAACAAACACCGGAACCATATGTAGGATTTGGAGATATGTATACAAGGTGCATCAAATAACTTCCCAGATAGCTGCTTTTAGTTATTGAGATTTCTGATCCTAATCTTTTAGTCTTCAGATTTTCATATGCATTTATAACAATGATATTCAGAAAAATGTTGGTCTACAGAACTTTGGAAAGTCTCCTCCCCACCCCGCCAGAGCTGTCTGTTTTCCAAATGGCATTGCAGTTCCAGTCTCTTGGCATAATTTTCATTTAATATTAATTAATTAATTAATTGGATTGACTAATGGTGGTGTGGTAGTTCACTGGAAGATCACATGCTTTACATGCAAAAGTTTACAGGTTTAATCCCTGGTATGTCCAAATAAGGCTTAAAAGGGCCTGGAAGAAGTGCCTTTTTAAGTCAGTGAAGACCATAGTGAAGTAGATATACTGATGGGCTGATTTGGAATAAAGCAGTTTTCAATATAGTGATTTCCAGGATGTATTCTCTGTGGATTCCCCATGGCAACAACATCATTAGCAGGGTCAGACAGTATCTGAGGATCGCTCTCCTTTTATGGCCGATAAAGATTCCTCAGTTGAAGGTTACCCCACTGTGTTATTTCCCTGCAGAGAAATGCTACAATGTTTAATTTCTCCATGCCATGGAGAGTCCCAATCTGTACTTCTGAAACCAATAGCTTAGGAGAGGGTAATGTGATAAAGATTACAGAGTCAACAGAAGTGAACAAGAACAAAAATATGTTCAGTAAAGCACCTCAAAGTATAATGCCATGAAGGGAAATACAAAAGAAAATCCATAGTAAACAAAACAAAGTAGTATGGATGGAATTGGAATGGTTGTGATGTCAAATAGGAGAAAGTAGTCATAATTCAAAATATAAATTATTCAGTTACTGTAAAAGATGGAAACTGAGTGATTGATAAATGATGTAACACTGGTAATTCATAAATATTTCTAACATCTCATAAGCCTTTTTGTTCCCCTGTGTGGGTTAAAAAATGGCTAGCCTTTTTCTAGCTAATTAACTACACAATTATTTAGTTTGAAAGAAATCCCAATCTCCCATCAATAATTTCAAAAATGATACAAAAGTATTTAGAAATCTAACAAATAATTCTTTTATAATCCAAGCAGGAGATTCAGTATTCATCGGAAGTTGCTAAGAACTTGACATACAAATATATCCCCAGCTCATAAAATTTACTGGCAATTTCCTTAAAAAAAATAATCAAAATAGAATCGTGACATCAAAGCATCAGAGAGCTAGAGCTGGAATCTGTTAAAACAAGTTGTAAGTTCCACCACAACAGCAAAGATTGAAGAACTGAGCTGAGTCCATCTTTCTATGGTTAGAGATCTAAAGCACACAGCAGTGTTTCTCTGAAAGGTATCTATCTATCTATCTATCTATCTATCTATCTATCTATCTATCTATCTCAGTTCTTTAAAAAGGGAGGATACTTTTGTTAATTTTAAAAAGCCTAAATTGGGGAAGTCTTCAGCAAAGGATCGTTACCTTGTCGTGGTGCTGGAGCTTGAGCACCTCAATGATGCCATGAGCTAAACCATGAAGGGCCACCCAAGACTAAATGCGATCCCTGGGGAAGGTAATGGCAACCCACCCCAGTATTCTTGCCGTGAAAACTAAATGGATCAGTACAACCAGAGATATGTCGGTATACCATCGGAAGATGAGACCCCCAGGTCGGAAGATGGTCAAAATGCTACTGGGGAAGAACAGAGGATGAGCTCAACTAGCCCCAGACGTGATGACGCAGCTAGCTCAAAGCCAAAAGGACGGCTAGCGGCCGACGGTGCTGGTGGTGAACGGCGAATCCGATGTTCTAAGGATCAACACACCATTGGAACCTGGAATGTAAGATCTATGAGCCAGGGCAAATTGGATGTGGATATTGGTGAGATGTCAAGATTAAAGATAGACATTCTGGGCGTCAGTGAACTGAAATGGACTGGAATGGGCCACTTCACATCAAATGACCACCAGATCTACTACTGTGGACAAGAGGACCACAGAAGAAATGGAGTAGCCTTCATAATTAATAGTAAAGTGGCTAAAGCAGTGCTTGGATACAACCCAAAAAACGACAGAATTATCTCAATTTGAATTCAGGGCAAGCCATCTAACATCACAGTGATCCAAATATACGCCCCAACCACAAATGCTGAAGAAGCTGAAGTAGAGCAGTTCTATGAGGATCTGCAGCACCTACTGGACAACACGCCTAAAAGAGATGTTATTTTCATCACAGGAGACTGGAATGCTAAGGTGGGCAGTCAAATGACACCTGGAATTACAGGTAAGCATGGCCTGGGAGAACAAAATGAAGCAGGACATAGGCTGATAGAATTTTGCCAAGACAATTCACTCTGCATAACAAACACTCTCTTCCAACAACCTAAGAGACAGCTTTATACATGGACTTCACCAGATGGACAACACCGAAATCAGATTGATTACATCCTTTGCAGCCAAAGGTGGTGGACATCTGTACAGTCGGTAAAAACAAGGCCTGGAGCTGACTGTAGTTCAGATCACGAACTTCTTCTTGCACAATTTAGGACCAGACTAAAGAGATTAGGGAAGAGCCACAGATCAGCTAGATATGAGCTTACTAATATTCCTAAGGAATATGCAGTGGAGGTGAAGAATAGATTTAAGGGACTGGACTTAGTAGATAGGGTCCTGGAAGAACTCTGGACAGAGGTTGGCAGCATTGTTCAGGAGGCGGGAACAAAATACATCCCAAAGAAAGAGAAAACCAAGAAGGCAAAATGTCTGTCTGCTGAGACACTCGAAGTAGCCCAAGAAAGAAGGAAAGCAAAAGGCAACAGTGATAGGGGGAGATATGCCCAATTAAATGCAAAATTCCAGAGGTTAGCCAGAAGAGATAAGGAATTATTTTTAAACAAGCAATGCGCGGAAGTGGAAGAAGACAATAGAATAGGAAGGACAAGAGACCTCTTCCAGAAAATTAGAAACATTGGAGGTAAATTCCAGGCAAAAATGGGTATGATAAAAAACAAAGATGGCAAGCACCTAACAGAAGCAGAAGAGATCAAGAAAAGGTGGCAAGAATATACAGAAGACCTGTATAGGAAAGATAACAATATCGGGGATCGCTTTGAGGGTGTGGTCAGTGAGCTAGAGCCAGACATCCTGAAGAGTGAGGTTGAGTGGGCCATAAGAAGCATTGCTAATAACAAGGCAGCAGGAGACGACGGCATCCCAGCTGAACTGTTCAAAATCTTGCAAGATGATGCTGTCAAGGTAATGCATGCTATATGCCAGCAAATTTGGAAAACACAAGAATGGCCATCAGATTGGAAGGAAGGAAGATTGGAAAAAATCAACTTATATCCCCATACCAAAAAAGGGAAACACGAAAGAATGTTCAAACTATCGAACAGTGGCACTCATTTCACATGCCAGTAAGGCAATGCTCAAGATCCTGCAAGGTAGACTTCAGCAGTTCATGGAGCGAGAATTGCCAGATGTACAAGCTGGGTTTAGAAAAGGCAGAGGAACTAGAGACCAAATTGCCAATATCCGCTGGATAATGGAAAAAGCCAGGGAGTTTCAGAAAAACATCTATTTCTGTTTTATTGACTATTCTAAAGCCTTTGACTGTGTGGACCATAACAAATTGTGGCAAGTTCTTAGTGGTATGGGGATACCAAGTCATCTTGTCTGTCTCCTGAAGAATCTGTATAACGACCACGTAGCAACAGTAAGAACAGACCACGGAACAACAGACTGGTTTAAGATTGGGAAAGGAGTACGGCAGGGCTGTATCCTCTCACCCTAACTATTCAACTTGTACACAGAACACATCATGCGACATGCTGGGCTTGGGGAATCCAAGGCTGGAGTTAAAATCTCTGGAAGAAAGATTAACAATCTCAGATATGCAGATGATACCACTTTGATGGCTGAAAGCGAAGAGGAACTGAGGAGCCTTATGATGAAGGTGAAAGAAGAAAGTGCAAAAGCTGGCTTGCAGCTAAACCTCAAAAAAACCAAGATTATGGCAACCAGCTTGATTGATAACTGGCAAATAGAGGGAGAAAATGTAGAAGCAGTGAAGGACTTTGTATTTCTAGGTGCAAAGATTACTGCAGATGCTGACTGCAGTCAGGAAATCAGAAGACGCTTAATCCTTGGGAGAAGAGCAATGACAAATCTCGATAAAATAGCTAAGAGCAGAGACATCACACTGACAACAAAGGTCCGCATAGTTAAAGCAATGGTGTTCCCTGTAGTAACATATGGCTGCGAGAGCTGGACCATAAGGAAGACTGAGCGAAGGAAGATCAATGCTTTTGAACTGTGGTGTTGGAGGAAAATTCTGAGAGTGCCTTGGACTGCAAGAAGATCCAACCAGTCCATCCTCCAGGAAATAAAGCCAGACTGCTCACTTGAGGGAATGATATTAAAGGCAAAACTGAAATACTTTGGCCACATAATGAGAAGACAGGACAGCCTGGAGAAGATGCTGATGCTAGGGAAAGTGGAAGGCAAAAGGAAGAGGGGCCGACCAAGGGCAAGATGGATGAATGATATTCTAGAGGTGACGGACTCGTCCCTGGGGGAGCTGGGGGTGTTGACAACCGACAGGAAGCTCTGGCGTGGGCTGGTCCATGAAGTCACGAAGAGTCGGAAGCGACTAAACGAATAAACAACAACAAATTGGGGAAGTAGATATTTCTTCAGGGACATTTACATAAACATAGAAATAATGAGATGAAAGGCCCCATTTAGGTCATTGAGTCTAAATTTCTATTCATTGCAAGGATGAAGTAAGGGGAGCCAGACACATTTCAGGATAATTGGTTCCACTATTGTAACAGTGCCATCATATCCTTCTCTGCTGTCTTCTTTTCTCAAAGCTAAATATTCCCAATTAAGTTAATCTCTCTTCATAGGACTTTGTTTCTGGTGTCTTGATAGCCTTGTCCTTCTCTGAAATTAAGGTTGTCTGAATCCTTCTTAAAACTTGGCACCCAAAACTGGACATAACATGCAAGATAGAGTATGATCATTATGGAATAAAGTGGAAATATTATTTCCATGATTTGGGAACTATACTTCTGTTGATGTATAAAATTATATCTGCCATTTTTGTGGCCATATCGCACTACTGATTCATAGTTCCACTGCAATCAGATCTTTTTCACAACTAACATCATTAAGCCAGATATGTCCATCCTATATTTGTGCATTTGGTTTTTGGCTTGTGCATTTGATTTGGGGGAATAACTTTGCATTTGTCTCTGTTGAAGGTAATACTGTTGCTTTCAGTCCATTTCTGAACTTGATTTTATTTTTCTCTTCTAGGATATTAGCTACTCTACCGAATTTTATGTCACTTCTTAATCCAAGTCATTAATGAAAATAATGAAGAATAGAAGATCTGGGACTGAATCTTATGGAATCCCACATAATACAGTATCTCTGACAGGTTTGATGAACTCCTTGAAATGATGATTTTTCAACCTGATAGATATCTACTTTTTGCCATGTCATCCAGCCCATGTAACTAACTTTCCCATATTAACTAAAATTTCCTTGATCAGATTAAGAAAAGAGATTGCTGCAGTGTCCAAGCATGTTCTTGAAAAATCCATACTGAGTTTTGGTAATCACTGCATTGTTTCTAAAGTGCTCATACATAAGCTTAGAATTTTCCCAGGTACTGACATCAGACAAATCAGTTTTTAGATCCTGCTTGTTTGATTTTTGAAGAACAGAAAGCCAGCAGAAAAGATGAAATGAAAGAAGATGTGAATGAAATAAAATTGCCTGCTCACCCCTATGGGTGGTATGTGTCTTCCTCAACCTCAGATCCTCTATCAGAGGCCTGGGAGTTTGAGGGTTCTGTGCAGTATCTTAGCTGTTCCCAGCATTGCACACTTCTGGACAGAGAGCTCTGATGTTGTTCTGTTGTAGCCACTTTCCCAGCTTAGGAGTCACAGCCCTGAATATTCCTACCACCACTGGGACCACTTTGGCCTTTACTTTCCATGTCCTCTCTAGTTCTTCTTTCAGGCCCTGGTACTGAAAGTGGTTAGAAACTGGTACTGGTACAGCTTCTCAAACTTCTTCCTGATGTTGCTGTCACTTGGCACTACTACATCTATTACCACTGCTGTCTTCTGGTCCTAAATCACACTGAGCTGGACAGCTGCTTTGTAAACTGCCAAATGAGGTGATGAACCAAATCTTTACTTTTTCCGTTACTATTTTTATAACAAATGAATAATGTGATCAATAAAGTACATTTCCAAAGGATAGACAGAGAAAAGCATGACAACAGTTCTTGTGATATAGATGCAGCCTATCAATCAATTTCCAGCTCTGACCACTTCATATGTTTTCTCTTCTCTTCCAGTTCCACATTAATCTCTGCTTCTTTAAATACTAGTCTGCATGCAAATTCAGACAAACACACCATCTAATAGGCATTTCCAGCATTTTAGTTCACAAAATAGAATTTCTAGATGGGTATTTTATTACAAGATAGACTTTTTCAACACATTTTGATACTGGTAGAGTCACAAATTGTCACATCCATGTACTTCTATTATAATCTTCACATTCATCCAGAAAATATAAATCAGGTCAATTCATAACTAAAGACTGAGCTTTTTAATATATCTGGGGGCTGAATGATCAAGGCCTTAAGGAAAATCTTGAACAGCTTTTCATCTTGAAAATGAGTATTGAAATCTAACCATAAAAACTACCCATTAAATAATATTACATTCAAATTAAAAGAACTTATGGCACCATGACTATTTATGATACCCACAATAATAGGTAATGAATGCATTATGATGAGTGTTATTAAAATTAATTCATAATGTATTACTAAAGATTAAAACATAAAATGAAAGTCTCATAATGTTAAATGACTCGTCATTATAAATTCATAAAGAAATGTCATAACAGTAGGTATCAAAGTGGTTTGTGACAAAATCTAAGTTCAGCTTTGATAAATGCTTTTAATATTCTATAATATGAAGTATCATTGTTTTATAATAGATCTGTTAACAGCTATAACCTATGGCATTTTATTTTGCCTTAAAGATTAGATGATTTGTGATTAAAATTGCAAGATACGCAGAAAAAAAGGACCTTAATTCTTAGAGGTCACCTCTTTAGGGAATTGATTGCACACACACACATGCACACGTGCGCATGCGCACGCACACACACACACACAAGTAGGTAAGGAGAAGAATTTGAGCTATCACATGGTGATGCCCTTGTCGTCACTTGTCTCCATTGTGATCCTTTGGTGGATGCCCAGGCCTGTGACAATGCTTCATAACAAGCACTGATCACCACCTAGACTTATAGGCTAGGCCATGGGAAGTGCTGCAGGAAGAGAACCAGCCTCATGGTAGCAGCCTCACAACATGTAGTTGATTCCTCACTGTTTGTTGCCCTAGGCACTACCATCCTCCAGGAATCTCTCATCTATTCTAGCAATCCATGGCAGATGCTGTTTCTCAGGCAGTGTCAGGCTTTCTGGGCAGGACAGTGGGGAAATAAAGCTTGACCAGAGAAGACAGGCCACAAAGCTAGAGCTACACAAATGAGGGAAGGAAGAGGCAGCCAAAGAGGAGGGCTGCAAGGGTATCTTTGCCAATGTAATGGTATGTGGGAATGACTTCAGGAGGCAGGAGGTAACCTGCAGACTTGATAGGTATCATGCAAAATGTATCTCAGCCCACAGAAGGGACGCTCCCTAGTTTTCTGGAGAGTAAAAGTAAGAAGGGAAGAAATACTTTCAGACTAGGAAGATTGCCTTACATTAAAGATACTGTTAATACTCACAGTTTGTGTTTCTTGTCTGGAATACCTCAAAGGGCTAACAGCCAAGGAAGGAGTTGGAAATATGTGAGCAAGTGAGCAAGATGTCTCTGCTAGGCAAAGGATAGAAGGAATTGCTTATGTATTTGTTGTGATGATTTGAGTTTGACATCCCTCTAATCCCTACCACTGAAAAGTAAGCTTCATTTATTCTTAGGCTTGACTGTGTTTTGTCAGAACTTAGCTATACAAGCAATGCCATTTCTTTTCCTTCTCCCTTGTTTGCTTCATCCTGGCTCATGGGCTGTTTCCTACACTTATTGAAATGGTTTATTGCTAATTGATTCTGATATGTTAATAAAGTACAATCATCTATGAGATATAATTTTGATGATGCTTAATATCCATTTGATGTATTACAGCAGGAGTATGATTATGTAAGATAGGATATATTTTCTATTGGCAACTGGGGACTCCATTCAGTTTTGTTGGTACACAAGAATTATAGTTGGAGAAGGGATGATGAAAAGTGAGTGAATGGGACTGAATCAGATACATCAGCAAGGAGTTTGTCATGACCTGATCACCTTTTCTTTTGCAACCCCCAAATCCCATTGGATTCTATCACCCAAAGGAAAAATCTATGAAAACTAGAGGCTAATTCCTAAAGTACTCTCTGCACAGCTACAAACACAATATGAATGTACACCCTAGTTTTGAGAAAAATCAGGTCAATAAGCATCATCAAAATTATATCTCATAGGTCATTGTGCTCTATTTACCTTGCTGGTGAGCCTATGCCAAAGATTCCCTGTTCCTGTTTTAAGGCCTTTTGTCAAAGTGTTCTTCCCATCTCTGATAAGGTACTCTTTTAGCAATTATTACCCTAATTAAATGACATATGTATAGAAATTTTAAAGCATCCTATCTGGTTTAGGATGTTGGCAGACTTCAGATGGGCTGCTAATGCCTGCTTTGCTGCTGTTGCTGAACTTCTTTTCTAATAGCATCTGGGACATCACAACCTTACCTTTCTTGCAATTGCTCTCCACCACTGTGAAAGAAGTACAAGCTTAGAAATTTTTCTGTCCTGCTGTTTAATTAATAAAGATAAATGCTTTTAAATTTGCCTTGAATTAACTGGGAAATTATCCAAGGATGGAAAGTCAAATAAATCAGGACATCTAGCATTGTTTGTTGGTTTGTTTCAAGACAATGAGAAGCCCAGAGACCTATCTTTTCAGTCTTATTTTCTCGTATTCCATTGAATAGAATGGTATTATTCCAAGACACTGAAGAATGTAAGCAGGAAAGCCTGCAATGGCAATCACTGGTGGAGAATTGTGCAAATTTCTAAGGAGAATGTTCTATGAAGGTACCGCCTCATGCAGTGGTGGCCACAAAGGATTTACCTCAAAAGGTAAGAGGAAGGAACTGCTGCTCTCTCCCTGGGTGTCTTATTGTGTACCCCTTCCACCAGTGGTAGAACTGTCACTGTCTTTCCATGTGGCTTACTGGCTGGCTGCCCTGTAAACATTCTCTGATTCAAGCACACAAAGCAAGATGCTCCTAAGAGTTATGTTAATTGGTACAATGAAGCAACCGTTCCAGGCAGCAGATCTGGCCTAATCTGCCATCCTGCCACACTTACCCAGAAACAAATGATTCATTCAACTCATGACAAATATATTCTGGCTGCCAAATTCTAGTGTCTGCAGTTAATCTTGTTTTACTCAGCAAGGATAGTTCTGGCTCCTGGCCAGGCAAAACTTTTGTCAGTAAGGAAAGTTCACTTATTTTCTGCCTTGACTTTTAATTGAAATCAGAGGGGAAATCTGCACCACCTAAAGCTCACACCTAATTTAAGAGAGACCTTCATGAATTTTCAAAAGTTCTCCAGAAATACAAGCCACCTTACATCCAAGCTTTAAGTCTTTTCAGAACTGGTTCTGTTCTGGGGCTCAAAATCTTGGCATACCCCTAAAAAGAGCATATAGCTCAAGGAAAGGATGTGCCTCATAACAAGTTTTAAAAAAACTTCAAAAAGAAAAAAAAACGAGGAAGTTTTCTTAAATTAACCAAGAAGTTAACATGCAAATGGTGTCTTTATGCTCCACTCACATTTTTCTGATTACTTTCTCCAATGATTTTATGTTCACTCAGCAAATGGAATAAAAATCACCTTGTCTGCCTCCTCATCTGCTTTTCCCATCATCGCTGGTGCCAAATGAGATGTTATTAATTTTAGCATCAGTACATAACTTCTAAGTCAATCTGTGGTTAATTTGGAATTCTGATGTCCATGGCAGCTTCAAGCCTCCTCCGTATAAAGAGTTGGCTGGTTTTTATTTTGAAATGCAACTGAATGTATTCCTGTGCAGTCCTCTCTATCATATATTCCATCTTCCCCCTCCACTTTCCTTTAGAAGCAGTTAGAAGCAGATAATTATTCACAAAGAGTAAGTATGCAAATTAGGAAATCAGAAGTAGATTTGCAAGAGGGACAATGGACTTTGCATATATTTTCTTAACTAGATATGCCTAATTTAATTTTTATCTAATGTTTTCAAAGAGAGGAACAGTCAGGCTTCCAGATGTTCTTCTATCCCAGGATATCAATTAAGTCATATTTATAAATTTTATTTCTTTGTCTAGGTTCTCATCTACTATATCAGCATTTCTGGGATATATCCTTCCCACTTATAATCTTACTATGCTGCAGAAAATATGAAAAATATCACTTACATTCATGTCTCTCTTCTAAAAAATGTTATTTATGTTTTTATCCTTTCTATGCAATTTGATTAAAGAAATCAAGAGTAACATTGGTTTGTTATTCAGATTTTAAAGATTCTGCTCCCTTTTCTTTTTTTGCTAAGCTACCTGGTATGATGAGTTAAAACCAGGGGCTCCCATTTCATACCTGAAGGAAAAGATTCAACAGAGCGTTGATAAAGAATATTTGAATGCAAGATCAAATATTAAAATGGTAATTAATTTGAGGCTCATGAAAGTGTTATTGCATATTAATAACTGTGATGAATTTTGAAGCTGAGAAGAGCATTTTTTCCTATGGTGAAGTTAAATGTAGGCCATTTTTACCCAAAGTTGTATTCACATAGTCCAGTGGTTCTCTTGCTGGCCATCTATATTTATTTATGTATTTTAAATACAGTCTTATTTTCTAAGAGCAAAGGAATGTTTACAGCTAGCTGTGTATCAGGCTCAGAAATCTTGCCCCTTTGCTATTTATATTGCTTTAGAAATGGAGCAAGCACATTTTCAAGGCACTGTTTCTGTAAATTTACAAAATGATTACTTGCAAAATATAACTTAACAAGCATGTATTGCCCATATTCATTTTGGAACAAACAGGTTGGTGGTGTTATTAAATTTACATTTGTATTAGGAGCTTTTTAAAATATATCTTTGTACATGTGTTTGGGCATATAAGAAGACTTTTTGAAATTAGGCACAATCAATTTCTAATATATGTTAGTCAAATTGCTGTATACAAACATACATTTGTATCTTGAAATACAATATGCCCCCACCCCCAAAAAGCTATGCCAGTTGATAGACATTAGAAGAAGTATGATCTCTTTTGTGGGTATGGGCTTACCACCAAGTTCTGTCATCCAACTGCAATGAAAAGTCTGAATGACAACTTTTGATCTATTCCTACTCTATTTCTATATCTATTCCTAATACCTTTGTCACTATTCATTTAATCTTGTTTTTGCATTATTTGGCAGATTTTTAAATTCCAGTCCACAGAAAAGTAAGGTAAGTTAAGGCAAGATAAGGTAAAATAAAGTACAGTAAAATAAAATAGGCAAATAAAATCATTTTATCTCTCAAAAACGAATTCTATCAAAATACATACTTTTACATTTATTTTAAGTACTTCATTTTGAGCCAAGAAAAATGTTAGAACATTCAGGAGAGGCAAATGAGGTACATAACAAACTGTGATTCACACATAGTTTGGGAAGAGTATAATAGGTATTCTCTATCTGCATTTGTCCCCCACCCCAGCCTACCCAAAGTCCTGCCACACTGTGGTGGGTTGGAGATTGTTCCAGGGAAGTATAAGCAAAGAATGCTGGGAGTGCCTGCTAAGTGTATATACTTCCAGCAGGGTCACTCAAGGCATGAAGGTAAACCCAGCTGCCCAGCTACAGCAAGCAGGCATCTATATTGGGCAGTAACAATATCGGAAGATGTTAGAAGTGAATAATCACTTTAGTGACAATGGGAAAGGCAGAAATTCAAACTGTGCAGAAGAAAGCAATAGTAAACCACTCCTGTATTTATACTAAGAAAACCACATGGGTAGAAAATATAAAATAATCGATGATATAGTGCCGGATGATGGGCCCCTCAGGCTAGGTGGCACTGAACATGCTACTGAGGAATTGCTGAGGATCTTTTGGACTACTAATGGTGTTTATGATGTGATTAGAGTAAAGCCTTCAGGATATCTACAGTAGTTGCTGATTCTGCCACATAGAAACAGAAAATCTGAAGCTACAAAGGCAGAATTACAGTGGGAACATGGAACATAAGAAGCATGAATATGGGACAGCTCAACACAATGAAAGATGAGATGAAACAACTACAAATTGACATTTTAGGCATCAGCAAATTGAGATGTACTGGTATTGAACACTTTCAGTCAGAAGATTGCACATTTTATTACTTAGGACATGAAAAACAAAGAAGGACTGTCATTTTTATAGTTAGAAAGGGTATTGCAAGGACAGTACTTGGGAACAATGCAGTCAATGACTTTGTGGACAACCCTTTGGATCATCCAAGTTTATGGTCCAACCACTGATGCAGAAGATGAATTTTGTGATAAAGTTCAATTTGAAATCGACAGAATATGCAAGCAAGATATACTGCTTGTGATTGGAGATTGGAATGCCAAAGTTGGAAATATTAAGGAAGAAAATGTAGTTGGACTGTATGGCTTAAGACACTGAAATGAACTTCAAGAAGTCATTAAGGATGAATGTGCACAAAAAATGGCAAAGATGAAGAAACAGAAGAAAGCAAGCTGGTTGTCAGAACAAACCATGGAAATTGCCAAAGCCAAGAAAGACAAAAACACTTTGGCAGGAACTTATCAAAGTGTATTAGAGAACTGTAGGAAGACACAAGAAGCAGTATTACAACATCTGTAAAGATGTTGAAGATGGAAACACACATGGAAAAATAAGGAAAGTCTTCCAAAAGATCTCTGAACTCAGAAGAAGTTTCCAACCTTGAATTTGTATGCTAAAGGACTGCAATGGACAGAGAGTAACTAACTCAAAGGACATCAAACAAAGATCAAAACAATATGGATAATCCTCACTATAACCACAATTGGGACTGGAATTTTGGTTGCTAAGTGAAGTGGTCATTAAGTGGGTCTGACCTAAATTTATGAACTTTTTTGTGGCAGTTGTTAAGCAAATCACTGCAGACATTAAGTGAAACACATGGTCATTAAATGAATCCTGCAGTTCCTTATTGATTTTGCTTGCCAGAAACTGGCCAGGAAGGTCAAAAATGGTGATCATTTGAGCATGGGACATTGCAGATGTCATAAATGTGAACTGGTTGCCATGTGTGCAAATCGTGATCATGTGACCATGGAGACACTGCAATGGTTGTAAGTGTGAGGACTGGTCATAAGTCGAGTTTTTCAGCACCATCATAAGTCCGAACCATCACTAAACAAATGGTTGTTAAGCAAGGACTACCTGTATACTGAAATACAGTACAGTACAGATGTACTAGACAATGAGGTTAGATCAACACTATAGTCCTTAACAAGTTGGGAGGCTACAGGAACAGATGGAATACCCATGGAAAAATGGCAAGCATCAGAAGAAGAATCAGTAAAGGTTCCAATTAAGCTATACCAGCAAATCTGGAGTACAACACAGTGGCCAATAGATTAGAAGAGGTCAATCTGCATTCCACTACCAAAAAAAAGACTTAACAGATGCTCAAGATCATTTAACACAGATCAGAGCCCTATATGGAAAAAAATGCCAGGTATTTAAGGCCAAAGAACATAAGACATTATTACTGATGCATCCTGGATAATTGAGAAAGCCAAAGGAGGGGGGAAGGACAAAAAGATGTGCTTCATTGATTATAGAAAGGCTTTTGATTGTGTCAATCATGTCAAACTGTGAAATATGCCACAGACTAGGACTTGGTAGAAAAAAAGGGAATCCCATTGTCCTCATGTGAAACCTATATATAGGCCAGAAAGTCACAGTACAGACAGGACAAAATAAAATAGATTGGCTCCAGTTGGTAAAGGCGCGAAACAAGATGGTATAATTTTCCCTTATTTATTCAACCTGTATGCTGAATATATATTAAGGGAAGCTGGACTGGAAGATGAGTGTGGTTTTAAAATTGGAGGAAGAAGCATCAATAAAGTGCACTATGCTGATGATATTACTCTGATTGCTGAAAATGCAAAGGATGTGGAAGCTCTGTAATAAAAGTCAAGGAGCACAGTGAACTGCCCTGATGAACTAGTTGAAGTATATTGATGAACCAATTGATCCTAATCCTATAATTCTATGATGGTCCATTTGTAAGTCTCTCATTTCCCTCATTATATTCCTTTTACTCATTTCTCATTCCACACATATTTCTAGTTTCATGTCCAATCACTAGTGTTGTCCTGTGTTTTGATCCAGCATCGCAAAACACTTTTCTGCTATGATATACAATTTTCACATGGAATTTTTTAATCTCTCAGGTAGCTTCATCTCTGAATAAACCATGTTTGGACAACACAAATGAATAATGTATGAATAGAACAGTTTATTGTGAAGGAAGAAGGAAAGCTTAAAGCATGGAAGGAAATCAAGTAGAGCCAGGTAGCTGAGACTTGCTGGAATATGTTGACTAAATTCAAAAATGAAAACATCAAAAGCTACAAAAAATAACTCTGGCACCTTATGAGACCTTATCATGATGGTACAGCTGTTACTTTAGCCACCAGCTCACAGAAAGTGACAGATACATGTCATGGTACATTCAGAAACAAATTTCAGCTGCAAAGCATCACCAGAAAGCATTACAAGAGTTTTAATGCAAATACTCAGCTCCGCTCAGACAGGAAAAATATTGTCACAATTGGGTTAAAACATATAGTTTGTCCTTATTTGCATGAGGTAGCTATTCCCTGCATCCTAAATGATCCAGAGCATTACACAGAAATATTGACTAATCCAAATGCAAAATTCATTGATGTGTGATGTAATTAAGGAACAAAATTTGGTGGTAATCATTAAACAGATGTTTTTTTTTAAAAAAATCATACTTTCAGGTGGGATCCTTCAATAACACAATCTCTCTATACAGCAGATGCAATTGTTATCTTAATGATTTCATGACATCATGTCAATTCGGAGGAAGTTATAATCAGCTTCCATAATATGCATCTGATTAGTGTTACATGAAGGGAGTTTGAAGATGTTAAAGTAATTCTGAAGTACAATACCTTTATTGACATAAGTCATTGGTACAAATGACTTTTGAACTTTCATAGCCACTTGAGTTAAACTGCAGTGTTCTATGCCAGGTACACAACTATTCCAGACTAAGTGCCACATTTGAATTTTGCGTGGTATGCTGAGGGCCACACTCCACAAAGGTATAGGACAGAACAAAAATTAAATTTGATTTGATTTATATTTACATGCTTACCATCTAGTCTTTTGATATTTAATACTTAAATGTTAAATATTCCATTTATTTGTAAATGTTTAATACATTCCATTTATCATTAAAAATATTAGAATTTGAACAATTTGAATATTTCAGTGTTTGTATGTGTGTGTGTGTGTGTCACATCCAAGGCTTTTAGGGCCTGGGTACTTTTCCAGATTTTCAAGTTCTACATCTCTGCCATATACATGCTTAGTGTCCTAACAGTGAGACACACACTGAGACGAGGAGTAGTTCTCTAGTGTTTATTACTGCTACATAAACAGAATCCTAACAAACTGAATAAGCGTGGGAAAAACCCAGACATATAAACCCCAAAAGCTAAGGCGGGCCTGATCTGTGTCTCTTTGAATGGCTGCTTAATTCCTCAGTACTACGCATGCATTTTCCACCCTGGATGGGAGCCCCTTCCTGCTCGCCATCATTACTCATGACAAGCCCCACCGATCTATTGGTATGCTACTTTTAGGCTCAATGTCTAGGATTGCATGATCGGTTAACTCTGACACATACTATCATGATTTATAAACTATAAATGTCTGCTTTTGTGTGTGTGTGTGTGTGTTGGCAGTTCATAAATTACATTTAAACAGCTATGTTTAAGAATAAAACAGCTGTAACCTTTTAAAATTTCTGAAACCTGCAATGGAAAACAACAGTTCTGGGGGTGGGGGTGGGGGGAGGAACACACAGGTGAGATAGGAACTGAATAATAAATAAAATGCAGTCATACTGTTTTGCCCAAATGGGCTCTTTCAGAGATGTAATTAAGTAGGAATAACATGCTCAGCATGTAAGAAAGGGGAAGGCAACCAGCAGCCTGTAGAGTCTACATGTTTCCTTTCTGGAATCTTCAAAGCCCTCTCTGACTATGATTGCTATAAAATGACTGCACAATTTCATACCATTTGAAATGTGATATCTATGAAAACAGTAATGCATGCCTAACAAAGGTATATCTAAGCTTAAAAAATTAAGACCCCAAATTCTCCCCCAAATCCTGCCCCACCTTCATGAGTGATATGGCTCCACTGAATTTTGGACCTTCACAAACATTTAAAGTAGCCCTTGATCATTAAAAAATTGTCAGTTCTATTTTTAGATTTCTCTAGACTGAGACTTGGAATTTTAGAAAAGGCTGGAAAAACTTGGAAGACTTCTGGTGAATGCTATGGCGAGCTGGCATCCTACCGACAGTGGAACAGTGTTTACAAGGAAAATTGCGGATGGATGCTAGATTTGGACTGGCAAAATCTCTCCAGAGGAAGGAGAGATCATTGAGATAACCCACATTCACTCTGGACAGCCATTCCTTGTGAGTAGACCTCAGGAATCAATGTTTTGTGGTCGGCTTATGAATTGACTAGCTGGGAGTTGAGGGATACCACCTAAGCTCATACTCATAACACAGCCTTTTAAGGACAAAAAGCTCAACTGAACCTCATTTCTTAATTACTTTTTGGATTTTTTTTATTGTTCTGGAAAGATCAAGAGCCTTTGGCAAAGTATTCACTGGGTGAGTTGCCTTCTCCTTGGAGAAAGAATTTTTAAAATATGATTTTAAAAGTTCTGCAAAAATATTATTTTTTGGATTAAACAGCAAAAGAATGCTAAGAGAATGGATTTTGGAAAGTTAACAATGGATTAAGGGACCAGATGGACTTGGAATTATAGTTTTGAATTAATTAGAAAAAATCTTCCCATGGGAAATGGCAATTGGATTTTTTAAAAGAGGAAATACGATAATGGGACCTTGAAGGTTTGACCCTAGACGGAGTTGGAAGATAATACATTTGTCTTCTTAATAAGAATGGAGCAAAAACTTTGATCGCTATTTTGGAATATTGGTCTTTGAAATTACTTGATACAATAGATGGATCATGTGTTAATGAAGTTGCAGAAGAAGAGCGATCTATAGCGGATATGTTTGAATTTAGTTTGAATGTGGATTTAAATGTATCAAGCAATGAGAAGGATATGGAGAAAGATGTACTGGATATACAAATGAAACCAGTGGATGTTCATTGCTTAAAGGAGATACATAATTATTAAACCAATAAAAAAATGGATAACTTTCTCTTACTGGATGTACAAAAGAGGTCTGTTAAAGTCTTGAAGGACTTTATGAGAAGTGATTTTCAAAAAAGGACAAATTTTACTTACTGGATGTACACAAGAGGTCTGTCAAAGTTTTGAAAGATTCTTGGGACAAAAAAAAAAAGATGAACAGAAATCAAGCTCTGGAACTATATTTGAAGGGGTCAGAAATGAAGATCATTAAAGGTACAAGGAAGGACTACAGGGTTGGTTAATTTGATCAAGGTTAAAATAGAAAATTAGTTATATCTGTTTTCCCTTACTGGACTTTTGCTAATAAAGAATGAATGGCAAGGCTTTTGGATTTTTGTTTTTTAGTTAAGAGATAAATTATGGGGTGAAGAGAGTACATGTGGTATTAAGATAAGCTACTATCATTGTTTCTACTTGCTGGGATGAAGGGGGAAGTTACTTCTTTTTCTTCTTTACACTTTTTCTTTCTTTTTCTTTTTGTATTTCTATATTTTTTGTAGTTTGTATTAGATTTTATTCTTTCTATTTGTAATTCTTAATAAAATTATTTGGAAAAAGCTGGAAAAATTCCATCAATACACACTTGGGTAATGAGATAACATGTATACTATACCGGGCTCAGTAGTTTTGGCCAGGTTATTGAATGATACTTTTGTATCTGAAACTACTTTTGTATTTTCAACCAAACTTTCAAATCTCTATTAATTTGGATAATTATCAAATATTTCCAAAACATTTTTTATACCTTTTATTACTATGGCTAGATTCACTTTTCAAAATGGCTTGAATTCCTGCTAGGGCCTCATTTACTTTTCAGGAATTCAACTTATTTAAAAAATGCTCCTATCAGGATATTTGAGGTAAGAATCTAATTGCTTTACAATATAACAGTAGGCAGTGAGACAAGCAGTGGTAGATTGATCTGGTCTATACTCACTGACTGCAACACATCCATAGGTCAGATAAGGATTTTATATAATTTCTTGCTATGGTATTGTTTGTTCACTTACTGTACATCCAGAAGCCACAATATCCTGAATTATGTTTCAGGATCAACACTGTACTGTTGAATTTTTAACAAAATGTACTACTAGTCAGCTTTTAAGTACGTTAACAGTCCCCTGTGTATGCTTACTTGGCTGTATATAGGCAAGATGGTCATACCAATGGAAGGTATTCTCCTACAACCCTTTTTCCACTGTAGCCATCCCCAGCCAACTGACATATAACTGATGAAAGAATGATGCAGCTACTCACAGGCTTGAATTTCAGTTCTAATCTTACTACTTTTTCTATCCTATGGAGAATTCTTGATCCCACCAACATAGTTACTATCAGCTTTGATTGATTACTGTACTTGAGACAGCTCTATCAGAATCTATGAGGGGGCATCAATATCTAAGGACTTTAAAGCACAGGCACAGCTCCTGCAATATCAATCCTAGTGTGCAAAGCTATCCTTAACACTGAAATAAATAAGGAAGAGTCTGCTTGTATGGGAATCTCCTGAACTCTGCGGAGCCTTTGCCCAGGGGGATTGAAAGTGTAAAGTAAATTATGAAAAAGTAAGTGCAGCTGAAGGCATTATTTTGTCACAGGCATTGTCTTGATTCCTTTGGTGAATGATTTGCAGCAGGAGAAGTAAGGGACATTATAAGATATTGATTCTTTTGGATCTCATGGTGTCCCCTTGGAGACCCTTCTAAAATGGGAGTATGGCTGCTTGTTATGGGGACCAACCCTAATGTTTGAGTCATGGACAAAAAATATGATTATAAAGATGACACCTAGTTCTATCCCTCTTTTAGGTCTGATACAAAAGCCCAGACACTGCTTGCTGACAGTGAGACTCTAAATGAAAGCTGTAAAGAAACTAATTCTACAAAGATACTGTGATGATTTTTGAATGGTTCAGGAGAAGATGTTCAATGTTTTTCTGGGATGATTTGCCTGCTTGGTGAAGGATCATGTTCCCAATCTAGGAGTGTTTATTGATCTATTAATCATTGGCTTGCAACAGCCTTCAGTGGTGAAGGCTAGTAGAAGGGCTGAAAGTAACATTGCAGGGAGATAGTTTGGCAGTGGGGTACCTAGTGTGTTTGACACCCAGAGAAGATCATTTTTAACCCCCTCTTCTCTATACAACAAAATTATTTTCAGTAATAATCATGACTTGAAGCAAATTATAATAACGGCCAGAAAAGAAATGCAGACAGTAAATCCTTTTGAATTGAACTTCACATATAGGATCATGCCAATAAAAAATAAATATTAGAGTACAAAAATGTAAAAAGTAATGGATTAATATACCACTGCCAGCCCACCCTGTTCTCACTGATCACCCCTGCTGAAACACTGGTACCTCCAATCTAGAGAAGAAAACCATTGCTATCTGATGATATTCTACAGCCACTGTCTGCTTTCCCACAACTGCCTTCACTTACTAAATCTCAGCATTAGGCCCTGTAGCTCTGAAGGTTCCTTCTCCATCACTGTTCCTGTGCTGCACTATCTAAGATGGTTATTTTCCTTCCAGAGAACTAGAGTTTGAATTAAACCTCATGTGTGAATAATACCTCTAGTTTTTAATGTTTGATATGCTTACTGTTGTTTGGGTTATTGTTTGCACTTTGTTTTATGGTGGCTTTTAAATGAGTTATTCTAAAAATCATGTTGGAAATGATGATTTTAGCATTAAATGTTTTAATAAAAAAACACAAAGAAGCTAAGTGTGTTTATTGAATTTTAATAAAAGATTAATTTATAAATGGGGAAGTAAAACTTTAAGTTATATATTTTAGTTGAGTAATTTTTTAAAAAAAATCTCTAGTTTATGAAATTAAATAAAACAGCATCTTTTTTGTTATATAGGAACAAGATTAGAGTTCTTTCTCCCCAATTACCTTAGAATAAAACCAAATTCTTATAACAGTTTATTGATTTAGCACTATCTATCTTTCTATCTATCTTACTGCACTTTCTTAAAATGTATGGGTAGCTTTTTCTAAAGTTTTAGACAGCATACTTCCTCTCTTATTCATGGCTGGGTACCATTGCCTATTTGATCTTTCTCTAAATTAAGGCCTAAAATGAAATGTTCCATTTCAATGAAATGTTGAACTACATGGTAATTTTGAGCTGACCTCATTCCAAGTTGGCTCTTGAAAAAGTCACATTTTTATATGCTAGATTGTTTTTACAATATTACAGAGGTTGCTGGAACATGCTTTGTACACTTTAAATGCAGCAAACCTTGTTATTAAACTATAAATCTAATCCGTTTTTTCTCTCAGCTGGATAAATAAATATATCCTTCCTTTCCACACCAATACTCCTTCAGAATATTTTCCATATATCTATGTAATATAAGCTGCAAATAGCATTTGAGTAAAATTCAAAGAGTATTACAAACCCACCAATTCAGCAAAAATATTACCCCCACCACCCTTACTTTTTATATAGTGGTAATTTTTTTTTAACAGATAAAGTCTCACAGTCATTTTGGCCCAGGTGATTGAGCAACTTCTAAACATTTTGAGCCATGAATCATCAAACAATTTTGAATAATTCAGTGTTGTTAATTAGTATCTTATCCAAATTTTGCATGACAGGACAGCTTTTCATGAATGGTGAATTAAATCCTCAAAATACCAGATAGATGTACAATTCTTTTTTTTTTTTGGTGAGACATCAACCTTATTTATTTATTTGTTTGTGCTTCAAATTTAGTCACCGCCCATCTCACTTAAGGAGTGACTTAACTAAGAGGATGAATGAAAGTGTGGCTTTTATCTCTCCAGAATATTAGTTCATTGATGAAAACATTTATTTTCATTTCCTACTATTGTCATGACTCCTAACCAGTGACAATTTTTGTCCTGTTCCACCTAAAGATACATCTGGGGAGAAATCTGTCTACTGTTTATGCTGTTCTACTTGAGAATAATGAATGTTTATTACAGAGTTAACTTTAATTATTCATAAAATGGAGATGTTCCCCAACACAATGCCAATTTTCAGCAAGAGTGTAAAGCCATTAAGTTATAGTTGCTTTTTAAAAGTTGGAAAACCTCACATGTTTTTTGGAAATAAAAAATTCAAATACATGCTATCTGGGCTGCAAAAAGATGATTAAGGCTGGTATTGAGTTGCGTGCTTTAAGATTGCTTAATTTCTTAATAAATGTAACCAACTTCCATTAAGCTTCTGGTGCTTTCAGTCTTGATATAGCAAGTCAAAATCAATATTGCAAAGAACTTCCTTTTAAGCCTATAATCAATACCCACCAATTCTGAATAAACATCAATTATTAATAATGAATGTGGTTTGGCTTGTTTTACTTAGGCTTGCTTTTAGAGTACTTGTAAAGGATTGCTTCTGTCAAGTTCATCCATTAAACTGAAATCACAGCTTTGAAAGCAAGCAGGAAGGGTCAAACTGTTTTTTATAGTAATTTTATTAAAAATTAAAATTACAACAATAAAAACTAATACAAACTAAAAGAAAAAGAAAAAAATAGAAGATGCAGAAAAGAAAAAATAGATACAGAAAATAAAAAATAGAAAGAAATAGAAAGAAAAAAAATAATATAGTAAAGAAAAAGAAAAGAAATATATAAAGAAATAACTTCCCCCTTCATCACAAGAAGTATAAACAATTTTATTAACTTATCAGTTACTCTTAAAATACAACAAATATTGTATTTTAGAATTTGGTTTCTTTTCATTTTCTCTTTGTCCCTTCTCACAAAATCCTTCAAAACTTTAACAGGTCTCTTTTGTAAATCCAATATAGCAAAGTTATCCAGGTCACTCTTTTGGTTTGTTTGTTTTTTTAAAATTCAAATACCTTAAATTTGTATTTAAAACTTATTTCGCTAAGGATTGAAGGAAACTATAAAATCTGTCAATCCCAAGGTTCCTAATAGCTGAAAAGCTGTTAACAAGCAATTTCTGAAAATGATTAGAAAAGGAAGTATGTGAACCCAGTGTTCTTCTGAAGGTGTGGACTGCAGTTTGAGCAAAAAGATGGCTATTCTCCCATTTCCCAGAGCTCTAAACTTGCCAGAGGCCACTGTCTCGTGGTCTCCTCTTGAGAAGCAACTCTCTGGAGCACTTGTGGGCGATCCCAAGTCCTTTCCTTGTCTGGAGACAAATTACAAAGAGCTAGTCTACTTGCTGTCTCTTCATTCCACCGCGGTCATCAGCTCCGCTTTTCATAGAGCTGTCTTCAATCCACCATTTCTTCCCTGGAAGTGCAGAAAGGATCAAACTGTTGACAAAGCAATGCTTACTAGATTGGCTTAGGTGCAAAATTTTCTCTTTCAAACTCTCCAGGATCATCCAATATATTTTAGCTTTTAAGGCTGAATGATAAGATAATGCTAGAGGCTAAATATCACTGAAAATATTTTAAGATATTGGAAAAAAAAACCCTGGAATACATAGATTTGTTCTTCTGAAGAGACCATCTTAAAAAAAAAGAAAATACAGAAATAAATGATAGTGTGTTAATTGTGTATCTTATCTCTTAAAATATATTTGAGACTGAAATATTGAGCATGGTGTCTGTTTGTGTGTGTGTGTGTGTGTGTGTATAATTAAAAGATAGTCAAAAGGTTTCATGCATTTCACAAAGAAATAAAATTTATCTTTTTTTCCCGTCATAGCTTGGTCTGACAAGAGAATCTGCAAGGGAGACATGCATTTAATCTATATTTCCTTAATCAATTTTGCTTCTTCCATTGCAAAAAAGAATAAACACCTAAAGAAGCAGTGATTCAGCCCTTCATTCCTTCCTTTAATTAAAGTTTGGTTTTTCATATTCACATTTGTTACTCTAAGTTTATGTTATCTTGTACAGCAAGAGATTCTTAGCTGCTATTATTATTGTTGTTGTTGTTATTTCCTGCCATTATTTTGTACAACTCGAAGATCCCATTTCTTTTTTGTGGATAAAACTGTGAACCAAAGTAATTTCTTTTTCAACATTCTTTCCATAACTTTATAGGGAAGCATGATTTCATAATTGTTTATTTATTAAACATATACAGCCATCCCAAACAGGTGTCTTCTGTGAGACAGTGTGCTTATTTGTATGAGAAAGCAGCTTTCAGAAAAAAAAAGGGCATGCATATTGATATTGCTGAGATATGCCTGTACTTCTGTACATTGCTGAGATTAACACGTCCATAGCATAATTAGTATTCTAAATGAAGGATTGCTGAAACCACTGTTTTATTTCCAAATTCTTTGATTTGTAGTAGTTTAATTCCATGCCAAAGGATGCTACCCTTACACCATCTCCTGCATAATAAGTCAACATCTGTTTGTTATACTGTAAAGAAAATGGTCATTGAGGGATTGGTTTAGTAGAGAACATACAGTACATTTTCAATGAAAGTTGAAGAGTCTCTTTTTATTGACGGTGAGGTTGAGTACTTAAGGTTTATTTAAACCAGAGAATAAAGCATAACCAACATAAAGTACCCACTAATTTATCTAAAAGATAGTCATATCCAGGTAGGTTCTTTGCAATCTCTGAAAGTTTCATTGAATTTATAAAGGATACTATTAATTCATAAACTTCACAAATACTAACAACTGGAATGTACACACACACACACACCTACACACAGACACACACCCTCTTGGTCTATACATCTGAATTTTACTCTGTGTTCATACAGCATCAGACCCAGTGAATAACTTATGTAAAAACAAGATGTTTGTGGAAGTAATTATAATTAAAAAATACATATTTATGAATTTTTACTTTTCCCAAATCCTTTATGTAAAAAAATATCACTTTTAAACAGTTGTGTGACAGATGCTGGGATATTTTCTATACTACAATTAATGTTTAGTTTATCAGGTATGCTCAGAAAGGGGTTTTGTCAGAATACAAATGTGACAATGAACAAAATTTGGGAAGCATAGTATGCCAAGCTAGGCCAATAGAAACAATGGGTTTGGTTTCCAAAACCACAATTTGAATTAACTGAATGATGAGTTGATGATCACAAGGACTAATAAAATATATATTTGGTTGAAGTATAGTGACAGTGATCAGGAGGGCTTTACAATAAATTTTGCAGGGCTTGTAGAAAAGAACTTCCCATAAAAATGTGAATTGCCAAAGGAAATTGTTGTTTATTCGTTCAGTCGCTTCCGACTCTCGTAACTTCATGGACCAGCCCATGCCAGAGCTCCCTGTTGGTTGTCAACACCCCCAGCTCCCCCAGGGACAAGTCCATCATCTCTAGAATATCATCTATCCATCTTGCCCTTGGTTGGCCCCTCTTCCTTTTGCCTTCCACTCTCCCTAGCATCAGCATTTTCTCCAGGGTGTCCTGTCTTCTCATTATGTGGCCAAAGTATTTCAGTTTTGCCTTTATTATCATTCCCTCAAGTGAGCAGTCTGGCTTTATTTCCTGGAGTATAGACTGGTTTGATCTTCTTGCAGTCCCAGGCACTCTCAGAATTTTCCTCCAACACCACAGTTCAAAAGCATCGATCTTCCTTCTCTCAGCCTTCCTTATGGTCCAGCTCTCGCAGTCATATGTTACTACTGGGAATACCATTGCTTTGACTATGCGGACCTTTGTTGTCAGTGTGATGTCTCTGCTTTTAACTATTTTACTGAGATTTGTCATTGCTCTTCTCCCAAGGATTAAACGTCTTCTGATTTCCTGACTGCAGTCAGCATCTGCAGTAATCTTTGCACCTAGAAATATGAAGTGTTTCACTGCCTCTACGTTTTCTCCCTCTATTTGCCAGTTATCAATCAAGCTGGTTGCCATAATCTTGGGGTTTTTTTGAGGTTTAGCTGCAAGCCAGCTTTTGCACTTTCTTCTTTCACCTTCATCATAAGGCTCCTCAGTTCCTCCTCGCTTTCAGCCATCAAAGTGGTATCATCTGCATATCTGAGATTTTTAATGTTTCTTCCAGTGATTTTAACTCCAGCCTTGGATTCCTCAAGCCCAGCATGTCGCATGATGTGTTCTGTATACAGGTTGAATAGGTAGGGTGAGAGAATACAACCCTGCTGTACTCCTTTCCCAATCTTAAACCAGTCTGTTGTTCCGTGGTCTGTTCTTACTGTTGCTACTTGGTCATTATACAGATTCTTCAGGAGGCAGACAAGATGACTTGGTATCCCCATACCACTAAGAACTTGCCACAATTTGTTATGGTCCACACAGCCAAAGGAAATAGGAGTATTTTATTAAACAATCCAATGAAATTTTGAAAAGAACATTGGCTCATAAATTTTATGGTCTTTTTGTTTCTACACTAATGCTCAGAGTGTGGGAAATAAACAATATGATCCTGAACAGGAAGGCAAACGTGATCTAACAAAGATGAGGTAGACGACTGCCCTTATTGAAATACAGAAGTTGAAGTTTTTAGTTTTTTCAGACAGAATAAAAGCTATAGAGAGGGAGAAGAAGTTGCAGTGTATGGTAAAAATATCTCACACCTACTCAGAATTCAAGAGTATGAACTTGGAGATAACTGTAGAAACATATGGTTAAGTAAGTGAGTAACAAAATCCATATTGTTATTTGTGACTGCTGTAGTCTGATCAATCAGTCAAAAAGCATGGATTAAACCTTCAGAAAGCAAACTGTAGGCCTTTCAAGGAGGTATGAAGTAGTAGTGTCAGAAGTCTTTAATTGCTCTGATATTAGTTGGAAACAAACTGTGAAAAACATAATCCTTTGGCAAAATTC
The DNA here is from genome assembly GCF_035149785.1 of Candoia aspera. NCBI lineage: Eukaryota > Metazoa > Chordata > Lepidosauria > Squamata > Candoiidae > Candoia > Candoia aspera. The sequence goes on from NC_086159.1 coordinate 49,037,374, forward strand.
CCCATTTGTCTCGCTGGCAATTTTCTCCTAAAAGATAGTGAAAGGGGAAGTTCAGCTATTGATACTAACCAATACAGAATTCTTTGTCAATGAAGTGGAGGCAACAGGAACATTGGGGAAAGTGATCTTTAAGGGATACTAATGAATACCTTAACTTGGATTTCTGCATTGATCTTAGACTTACACTCAATGACCTTGACTCCTTTTCCAGTTATGATTTTCTATGATGATGTAATTTCCATGATAACATGCTTTTTAAATATCCATTTATTCCACATAAGCTCTTTTTCAGCTATATTCTTTTTTATTTAACTTTCAGAAACATATATTATTTTTCAATGCATACTTTGCCAACAAATAGTTTTTTGGGAGGGTACAGATTTTTATCCAAAGAAAAATTGATACTATTGACTTGGTTCAGTACTGCTATTTCTGCTGAAATAGAATTGGTCTGGTAAATTTTTCAACTCTACTGTCATAGAATGTATGGCAGGTTTGGATGTGTGTGTGTATACACACACACACACACACACACAATAATATATATTATTATATAATATTATTCATAGAACTTTTAAGATTTTTTCATGATAATCTTAAAATTATCTAGTGTGAGCCACTTTTTCTCATTTCCTTCAGCTTCATGAATGTTTCTATCATTTCAGACATTTTCCAAATCATAATGTAATTTTCACTGCCATATGATGGTTATAATTGATCATTTCATTAAACTTTTTGCCATAGTGGAATAAAATATAAAATATGCAAACTCAGCTGCTTGATGTATTTTGATGACATAAGAAGCTGTAAGAAATGAGAACTAAGATGGACATAATTTATTTGAGCACTAATCTCTTGTCAGGAGTAAAACAAATTATGACTGAAAAAATAATAATAAAATAAGGCTTCACATTATGGACCATAAACACTGAGTTTACAGCTTTTTAGGACATCAGAAAGATGTTAGTATATAAAACCACTAATATGTTTCTAACTCTGTATAGAAAACCAAAATCTAAACTGGACATGAGTTGTAAACTTTGATAGACCTTAGAGCTCCATGTATTGCTAAAACTAGATCATAAATAGTAAACAGCCACATATCCAAAGTGACCCATGCACTCCACTGTTCTGTTTTCTCAAATCATGTGAGTGGGAACTTGTTTCAGCCCTCATTCCGAATGTATGGTTTTACTGACTCCAAAAATGTAGAAGATCTATTGTCTCTTTATGTATTTAATAGCTTTTGCATTCTTTCCAACAAATGACAAGATCCAAAATAATTAAGCTGTATTCTGCTCACCATTTCTTTCTGAATGGTCCTTCTCCTATTAAATTTCTAGTGAGGATGAGTACAGAGAATGTTGTAAAGATTTGTGTGCTGTTGGAAAGATACTGGTACACTTCTGCAAAGCCCAGAAGGGGTAAAGTACATGAAAGTTGCAAGCATGGGAATCTTTCAAACAGCTAGATAATATGATTGTGATATTGAACTTTTCCTGCCTAGTGGACTAATTTTTCTCAAAGATGTTCCTCCCACTTGCAGTTTTACATATATGCAAATTGACCTTAAAGAAATGACTTTTTAAAAAATTTCTGAGTTAAGGGCTAATGATTAAAAGTAGAAACAGAACTGATGATCATTGTTCCATGCCATTATAGTATTAGTAGAAGAGTCGGACGTGACTGGACTTAATGTCAAGGGAAACCTTTACCTTTACCTTTAGCTGCCATTACTTTTAGAATCATGTAATTTAGACTAATAGATTTCTCTTCTATTGAAAAAAAATGCATAATTAATATTTTACTACATTTTTGTGGAGTGCTTGGTAGTCTCTGAGCTTGTTTGCTTGCAGACATTTCATTACCTGACTAAGTAACATCATCAGTGTGAGTGAGTGTGGGGTTTGCTGCCTGTTTATATACGGTAGCTTGCCTGCCAGTTTTGGTGGGGGTGTGGTTTTCTCCTTGGTAGTTCCTTGATTAGGATATTGTTTTCTGCTTGATTGTTTTCCTGGTGTTAATCCCTGCTTATCTAGTTGCTGGCCACCAAAACTTGTGGTTGGCCATCAAAACTAGTTGGCTTATCTGAGTGTTGGCCATGAAAACTGGTGGGGCAAGCTACCATATATAAACAAGGATCAAAACCCACACTCATTCTCACTGATGATGTTACCTAGTTGGGTAATGAAATGTCTGCAAGCAAAAAACCAAACTCAGAGAGCACCAAGCACTCCACAGTTCAACCCTGAGCTACATATATCCTCTTCTATTGGTACTACATTTTTATTTGCTCTGAAGTTGAACTCTACTTTATATATAGCTTTGTACCCAAGATTTTCTTGTGGTTACTCTGAACCTATGCATCCAGAATTGTGACTTCTTCTAACACCTAATTGAATCAAAATTTATCTCAAGATTCATCTTTTCAGTAGGAAATGTATGCTTAGAAAATTGGACAATATGTAATAGATAGATTTATTGATATATGATAAATAGGTTCCTCCCCAATTCCTATGTAATGTTAGGAGTGGCGCCATACTCTTTTGCACTACCTGGTTTTGCTTCAAGAAAATTAAATGTCTACTAAAACTTCTAACCTGCTCTACATTCTGTTTATTAGTCTAGCAGCAATGAATCTTAAGGCAGTTGAAAAAAGACCATGATTTTAATGTTTTGATAATTTATAGGCAATTGTTTTTCTTTATAATGTTGCAGCATTATTTGCATTTAACAGGATTGGCAAATGCTTTTCTGCCAATTTCATGCAGGTCAAGATCTTGTAAACATATTTTTAGTAAGTTTATATACACATTGAGCCAAGACAAATGGAGCCAATGTGCATTCTTGTTCTAACCCTATATTCACTGGAATTGAATTGGAGACTTGCCCAGCCTAGTTATACTTTACTTTAAGTCTTGTATTGGTACATACTGTAGTTTATAAATCAGAAGTAAGTCAGAACAGGTAGTCTTCTGTCAGTAGAAGAGTTTAGTTGTTCCCTGAGTGGGATTTGGAGATCAAAGCACAGGCTGCTTTAAAATCCACAAATGCCGCAAATAGTGGCAAGTTTGATTTATATGTACATCCGTCAGTTAGGTGCTGCAACCCCAGGCAGTGATCTCTATAAGTTTGGCTTCCTTTGAAACTTGCTTGTGTATCACTGGTAATATTTCCTTGTTCAACTTCTAGCACGGGTATTTTACATGCAATTTGCTCATTGAACTGTTAATTAGCCTATAATTTGCAAGGTCATGTCTAGTTCACATTTTAAATGCAGGGGAAAAAAAACCCTCCAGAAACTATACTGCCACTCCTCAGTCTTCTGGGATATGGGCTGTGCAGTCTGGGTAAGTAAACAGTGAGGCCAGCACTGAAGCTGGCCTTCCAGTATTGGCTTTTAATAAACCAAAGGCTGCTATGCTGTCCCACCCCTGACTTGCCCACATCCCTGTTATCTCATCCTTTTAAAAATAGGGATAATATTTTAAAAAGTTATTGTGATAGAACTTTTAAAAGTATCCAGCTGGAACTTAGCAGGTTTAATTGGTTTGTCCTTGAATATCAGAGCACAGCTTGAATTAAATCACACCTTATTCAAACTTGAATCTCCAGTTCGAATCAAATATGGTTGATTCACACAATTATACTTACAGTTACAGTTACAGTTGTTATAGTAGTTATAGTTGTTATAGTTTCAGGACTTAAAATTAAAGTCACTAGTGATGCTTCTTGAGTCTCAGCCATTTCTGTGCCCATTGCCTTGGTAGAATTTGTTTTTCCTTTTCCTCCAGATCTTGTTTTCTTTATCTGCATTTCTCCTAAAGACTGAAGCCATCCAAAGATTACTCAAAAAGGAAATGCAATACACAACGGAAAATGGATGTGAAAGCAACTCCCTCCTTTTGTCTCAATCCTGTTTTTGAGTCCAGAAAAATATGCAGTTAAGTTCCTCCTTTGGGCATTATACCATGATATTATTATTATTATTATTATTATTATTATTATTATTATTATTCACTATTACTGGCCATAAAGATGTTGAATTTAGTTCATTTGGTTTCTCAGTTTTGCAAATTAGATCCAATCCTATGCATATCCATTTCATGGCAAGATGGTGCAAGAAGTAAAAAAATGAAGAACTTACCATCCTGCACTTTTATAAAAAGAAAACTACTTCAGCTTCTTTGTAATTGTCTAAATTGAATTAAGAAGGCAAAAGAGGGCAATGTGTATAGCTTTGTAATTGCTTTCAATTGTACAAGAAGAATTCAGTGAAATACCTCTCTGAAAAATTTATTCTTCTGTAATAATATAAATATAATATCTAAACACAGTTGGGTTCTTGATCTTATATTAATAATGAATATGACAGGTTTATAAATTTCCAAAATATGAATGTGTAAGCCTAAATAACACTGTAAATCATCAAACTGAATTTCACTTATGCATTACTTTAAATTTTGCTCATATTATAGACAGGCAGGAGTTCCGCATAATTTAATTACAGAAATAATTTTGCTGAGTAGGAATAAACTTAAATATGCTTTATTGAAGTGAACCCTTCTAATACAAACTTTCAGTAAACTTAATTTTAAAAAAACCTAAAATTGGGATACAACCTACTATAATTTGAGGAACTTTAAATCTCATTGATTTCAATAGGACAGATTTCAAGCACACCTTTAGTTATCCCATCCTGTTCAAGAAACCTAAACGTATTTAAACTTACTCTGGGCTGATTTTAAACACTGATGTATATTATTTATCCTTGTGCTAAATTTAAAATTCCTCATACTAATACTACTTCAAAAGATATGTTAGGGATGGAAATAGATGCAATAGCAGTTCCTAAATATTCAGAGAAGTGACTGACTAAAGCTTCCAGACTATTATTATTATCCTCAACTTTCTCCTCATCCAACATTTTATATTTCTTGTCACGCTGTACATTTTCTGGACAGAAACATCAAATCATCTATCAAATCTATCAGGTTTCAGAATTATGCCAGGTTACACTAGATTTGCCTAAAGGGTTCTGGGTCTTTCATCCTGCTAGAAACATCAAAGAATAAACCAGATCTTCTATATTTTCTATTGTCTTTCACAGAATATCTAAGGTAAACAAGGGGCAGACAGTGCTGGGATCTTGCTTAATATTGCAGGATTCTACTTATTATTGCAAGTGATATACATCACACTTAATTCAAAGCATTCCCTTCTTCACTTCCTAGCTCAGGAAGAGGAATGAGCTTGGTTTGCATGCAGAGAGGTCTTTTGATGAAGATCCTTCACTAACTATTATCCCCCAGTAACTATTATGACACTTAGGGATCAAAGACCTCTCAAAATATGTAGCACAGGCTTAAAAACTGTATTTAGCAGTTTTTGATATTTTTATCTTAACATGTTGCCTTCTGTGCTATAATTAAAATCTATTTTATATATATGGTCTTGTTGTTTGTACTTCAAAGCAAACTGAAATGATGTCTCATTTTTGAAACAATTTAATTGCAGTGGGTTAAATACAAATAATTCAGAGAAGTCTGATTTTGAAGATATTTCTAAAATTGTCTGCAGTTTTATTTTTTGAAATGCAATGTAACGCAATCCTCATATTTTTGATATCTAATAAGACTTATCAATATTTTTAACAAATATTTTTCTACTATATCCTTTACCATAGCATTCATGGCCATCTCTCTCTTTTTTAAAAAAAAATAAAAAAAGAACTGATTCGTGACAAATGCACTAACAACCCAATATGCAGACTCAGATGCAAATGTGATATTTCAAAGCTAGTATAATGGCATTTTAAGCTGTTTGCATTTTCCAGTGTGATAAAATCAGCTTGTCAACATCTCACTATTTCAGTATTATTTTGTCTGGGAACACTGATCTCTAAATATATGAAAAATCTTTTTCTTATGTAGATCTATGTATCTTTTAAAGTGTGCAAATAAATATTTCAGCAAAGGATCGTTACCTTGTCGTGGTGCTGGAGCTTGAGCACCTCAATAATGCCATGAGCTAAACCGTGAAGGGCCACCCAAGACGGAAAGGTCATGACAGAGAGGTCAGACTAAATGTGATCCCTGGGGAAGGTAATGGCAACCAACCACAGTATTCTTGCCATGAAAACTAAATGGATCAGTACAACCAGAGATATGTCGGTATACCATCAGAAGATGAGACCCCCAGGTCGGAAGATGGTCAAAATGCTACTGGGGAGGAACAGAGGATGAGTTCAACTAGCCCCAGACGTGATAACGCAGCTAGCTCAAAGCCGAAAGGACGGCTAGCAGCCGACGGTGCTGGTGGTGAACGGCAAATCCGATGTTCTAAGGATCAACACACCATTGGAACCTGGAATGTCAGATCTATGAGCCAGGGCAAATTGGATGTGGTTATTGGTGAGATGTCAAGATTAAAGATAGATATTCTGGGCGTCAGTGAACTGAAATGGACTGGAATGGGCCACTTCACATCAAATGACCACCAGATCTACTACTGTGGACAAGAGGACCACAGAAGAAATGGAGTACCCTTCATAATTAATAGTAAAGTGGCTAAAGCAGTGCTTGGATACAATTCAAAAAATGATAGAATGATCTCAATTCGAATTCAGGGCAAGGCATCTAACATCACAGTGATCCAAATATACGCCCCAACCACAGATGCTGAAGAAGCTGAGGTAGAGCAGTTCTATGAGGATGTGCAGCACCTACTGGACAACACACCTAAAAGAGATGTTATTTTCATCACGGGAGACTGGAATGCTAAGGTGGGCAGTCAAATGACACCTGGAATTACAGGTAAGCATGGCCTGGGAGAACAAAACGAAGCAGGACATAGGCTGATAGAATTTCGCCAAGACAACTCAATCTGCATAACAAACACTCTCTTCCAACAACCTAAGAGACGGCTTTATACATGGACTTCACCAGATGGACAACACCGAAATCAGATTGACTACATCCTTTGCAGCCAAAGGTGGCGGACATCTATACAGTCGGTAAAAACAAGACCTGGAGCTGACTGTAGTTCAGATCACGAACTCCTTATTGCACAATTTAGGATCAGACTAAAGAGATTAGGGAAGAGCCACAGATCAGCTAGATATGAGCTCACTAATATTCCTAAGGAATATGCAGTGGAGGTGAAGAATCGATTTAAGGGACAGGACTTAGTAGATAGGGTCCCGGAAGAACTCTGGACAGAAGTTCGCAACATTGTTCAGGAGGTGGCAACAAAATACATTCCAAAGAAAGAGAAAACCAAGAAGGCAAAATGGCTGTCTGCTGAGACACTCGAAGTAGCCCAAGAAAGAAGGAAAGCAAAAGGCAACAGTGATAGGGGGAGATATGCCCAATTAAATGCAAAATTCCAGAGGTTAGCCAGAAAAGATAAGGAATTATTTTTAAACAAGCAATGCGTGGAAGTGGAAGAAGACAATAGAATAGGAAGGACAAGAGACCTCTTCCAGAAAATTAGAAACATTGGAGGTAAATTCCAGGCCAAAATGGGTATGATCAAAAACAAAGCTGGCAAGGACCTATCAGAAGAAGAAGAGATCAAGAAAAGGTGGCAAGAATATACAGAAGACCTGTATAGGAAGGATAACAATATTGGGGATAGCTTTGACGGTGTGGTCAGGGAGCTAGAGCCAGACATCCTGAAGAGTGAGGTTGAATGGGCCTTAAGAAGCATTGCTAATAACAAGGCAGCAGGAGATGATGGCATCTCAGCTGAACTGTTCAAAATCTTGCAAGATGATGCTGTCAAGGTAATGCATGCTATATGCCAGCAAATTTGGAAAACACAAGAATGGCCATCAGACTGGAAAAAATCAACTTATATCCCCATACCAAAAAAGGGAAACACTAAAGAATGTTCAAACTATCGAACAGTGGCACTCATTTCACATGCCAGTAAGGTAATGCTCAAGATCCTGCAAGGTAGACTTCAGCAATTCATGGAATGAGAATTGCCAGATGTACAAGCTGGGTTTAGAAAAGGCAGAGGAACTCAGGACCAAATTGCCAATATCTGCTGGATAATGGAAAAAGCCAGGGAGTTTCAGAAAAACATCTATTTCTGTTTGATTGACTATTCTAAAGCCTTTGACTGTGTGGACCATAACAAATTGTGGCAAGTTCTTAGTGGTATGGGGATACCAAGTCATCTTGTCTGTCTCCTGAAGAATCTTTATAACGACCAAGTAGCAACAGTAAGAACAGACCACGGAACAACGGACTGGTTTAAGATTGAGAACGGAGTACGGCAGGGCTGTATCCTCTCACCCTACCTATTCAACTTGTACACAGAACACATCATGCGACATGCTGGGCTTGGGGAATCCAAGGCTGGAGTTAAAATCTCTGGAAGAAAGATTAACAATCTCAGATATGCAGATGATACCACTTTGATGGCTGAAAGCGAAGAGGAACTGAGGAGCCTTATGATGAAGGTGAAAGAAGAAAGTGCAAAAGCTGGTTTGCAGCTAAACCTCAAAAAAACCAAGATTATGGCAACCAGCTTGATTGATAACTGGCAAATAGAGGGAGAAAATGTAGAAGCAGTGAAGGACTTTGTATTTCTAGGTGCAAAGATTACTGCAGATGCTGACTGCAGTCAGGAAATCAGAAGACGCTTAATCCTTGGAAGAAGAGCAATGACAAATCTCAATAAAATAGTTAAGAGCAGAGAGATCACACTGACAACAAAGGTCCGCATAGTTAAAGCAATGGTGTTTCCCGTAGTAACACATGGCTGCGAGAGCTGGACCATAAGGAAGGCTGAGAGAAGGAAGATCAATGCTTTTGAACTGTGGTGTTGGAGGAAAATTCTGAGAGTGCCTTGGACTGCAAGAAGATCAAACCAATCCATCCTCCAGGAAATAAAGCCAGACTGCTCACTTGAGGGAATGATATTAAAGGCAAAACTGAAATACTTTGGCCACATAATGAGAAGACAGGACACCATGGAGAAAGTGCTGATGCTAGGGAGAGTGGAGGGCAAAAGGAAGAGGGGCCGACCAAGGGCAAGGTGGATGGATGATATTCTAGAGGTGACAGATTCATCCCTGGGGGAGCTGGGGGTGTTGCCGACCGACAGGAAGCTCTGGCGTGGGCTGGTCCATGAAGTCACGAAGAGTTGGAAGCGACTAAACGAATAAACAACAAAATAAATATTATTCTAAATATCTTCCCTGAAGATTTTGGAAATTGAAACAAGAATGCACAGTTCATTGCCAAGTTTTCCAAATCTGATTTAATATTTAAAAACCTTTCTATGTTTATGCTGAACCAAAGCAGCAGTGGAACTGTACATCCTTAGGATTTTACATATATTTGGGCCTCTATGTTCATGTCCTGATTGTTGTTGTTTATTTGTTTAGTCGCTTCTGACTCTTCGTGACTTCATGGACCAGCCCACGCCAGAGCTTCCTGTCGGTCGTCAACACCCCCAGCTCCCCCAGGGACGAGTCCGTCACCTCTAGAATATCATCTATCTATCTTGCCCTTGGTCGGCCCCTCTTCCTTTTGCCCTCCACTCTCCCTAGCATCAGCACCTTCTCCAGGGTGTCCTGTCTTCTTATTATGTGGCCAAAGTATTTCAGTTTTGCCTTTAATATCGTTCCCTCAAGTGAGCGGTCTGGCTTTATTTCCTGGAGGATGGACTGGTTTGATCTTCTTGCGGTCCAAGGCACTCTTAGAATTTTCCTCCAACACCACGGTTCAAAAGCATCGATCTTCCTTCTCTCAGCCTTCCTTATGGTCCAGCTCTCGCAGCCATATGTTACTACAGGGAACACCATTGCTTTAACTATGCGGACCTTTGTTGTCAGTGTGATGTCTCTGCTCTTAACTATTTTATTGAGATTTTTCATTGCTCTTCTCCCAAGGATGAAGCGTCTTCTGATTTCCTGACTGCAGTCAGCATCTGCAGTAATCTTCGCAGCTAGAAATACAAAGTCTTTCACTGCTTCTACATTTTCTCTCTCTATTTGCCAGTTATCAATCAAGCTGGTTGCCATAATCTTGGTTTTTTTGAGGTTTAGCTGCAAGCCAGCTTTTGCACTTTCTTCTTTCACCTTCAAAATCATCCAATGAAAAATAGGTATTTAACTATTTTGCTTTACATAGACAATGTCCCTTTATTTATTCAAGTTACAATAATCCTATTGGCTTAAGATAAGTTTTGCATGCTTGTTCATCTTTCTGTAAACAGCATAAATTAGGAGTAAATTATCCAAGACAAGATATTTGCTAAGTGCCCAATATCTGGTAATTGGTCATTAATGCCCATATATTTGAACAATTCTCATGTTTTAAATGACAGCACATGTTCTTTCAAGTTACAGATAGTAGGACAACTCTCTTAAATTATGAGTAATCAAAGGTCAACCATTATTCTACCTTTTTTTTTTTTACTGCAGCAGGAATACTTGAGTGATTTTAATTGTATCAAATTTGTATTAGCTGCATAGTTATAATGATGCAATTATTAAATGCGGCACATATATGGTTCTATGTTTAACCCAGTTTGGTGTAGTGGTTAAGGTGCTGGGCTAGAAACCAGGAGGCTGTGAGTTCTAGTCCCACCTTAGGCGTGAAAGCCAGCTGGGTGACCATGGGCCAGTCACTGTCTCTCAGCCCAACTCACCTCACAGAGTTGTTGTTGTGGGGAAAATAAGAGGAGGAAGTAGTATTAGGTATGTTTGTCACCTTGAGTTATTTATAAAAACAAAGGAAGGCTGGATAAAAATAAAAAAATAAAAAATTGGAAGGTGAAGATTTCATATTTGTGAAAAAATTATACCTGATTCAGTGCTCAATTGTTAATGCAATGCTGCAGTAGGAAGCAAGTGTCTTGAAAGCTGGAATAATGTTGTAATTGAATTACAGTTGAAATTAAAATTATGTCCATATGGAAGAGCACCATTAGTATTGTCAAAGTAATTTTCTTCCTGGTGGAAATGATCACTGGAGAAGACGTTTTGCCCCTCTGTATGGATGTCCACAGAGTGTGGTCAAAAAAGTCAAGATGATAGCTCCAGTGGTGACATTGAAGCTCCACCTGTTTTTTATGTGCAAAAAAAAAAATAGGCTGCTATCTTGACCCTGCGGGCACCCCTGTCCCTATGGTATGTATTTAGCTTGTCTAATGTAAACAGGGAACACACAAGCTATACTAGCAATAAGACAAAGAATATAAGATAGGGACTGGCAAACAGAATTTAGTCATGTACTCGCTGTATAGAGTAAGGGAGATGACCTTTATAGGAACATGCATGAATTGTTACCTAAGCAAAGAGGGATGAAACTTTCTCTAACGCCTAAGAAACAAGATTATTATCTGGAAGTGATTCAGGCAAATGCCTCCCTGATTCAATGGACTATAAGAAGGAAGGGAGGTAAAGCACAATCAGGCTTGCAAGATTCTATTATTTAGGCTAACTCAATATATTTTAGTTTAGTCCTGTGGGGTTGATTTTCTGGTTTGGTCTACCTAGTGGGACTGACGTCGGTACAGTTTTCCAGCAGCCAAGTTAACAACATGAAACCAGAAATATATTGAAATTATTGTCATCAGATTCAAGTGGTATAATGTTTTTAAGGTTCCTAAATTCAGTGGTATAACACAGCAGGTCTACCAAAAGAGGACTGTTCAAATTGTTGGAAGTGTATAGAAGTATAAATTATGTTTCTGCACTAGAACTGGGTGTTTAAATGTTCCCTTCTCTTTTTTGGTTGATGACTGCATTAAAGATATCCTTTCAAGTTGATCTGGGCCTCCTGAGGATATTCTACCTATTATGTTTGTACTTCACCCATTAGATATCTTAAGACTGTCTTGGAAATGGAATACCATACAGTACACATACAAATAATTTTGTTCCATTCTTTACACAACTACACGTCAGATTACAGTCTTTCTTGGATCTAACTGTTAAAACTCTTCCCTGGTGACAGCAAAGCTGAATGAAAGTGTACTAGTATTCCCAAATTTACAGATCACGAAACAACTGAAGCAACACAGGACAATGTACTTGTTCTATTTCCTGTATACTCCCAAGACCAAAAACTATTTTGTCTGGTTAATAGCTTACTATATTTTAGCCTATTTTACAGATTTTACCTCCTTTGTTCCCAGGGTGGTATCCTTACTTGCCAGATTATTTTATTTGGTTGTAAAGCTCTGTACAGCTCTTGTAGCAATCAAGATTAATTTGGTGATGAACTGCATTCTTCCACTATTACATTTTTCAAACAGAACAAATTACATGGCTCTATAAATTTTTAAAAAGCCCAATACTCTTATTTTAAGGAATTATCTTAATGGCTAGTGAACATCTGGAGTAAAGGGAAGCATTAATTCAATGGTGTTTAAAAATGATCCTGTTGTTCATGAGCCAGGATTAGACAATGTGATGGTGTGTGGATTAATTCTTTTTCTTGACAGACTTTCCAAACACTGATGAGAGGAATGTTAATCTTACTGAATCTTGCAGGTATCAAAAATGTACAAAACCATTTTTGCTTGCATTTGTCTTTTATGTTAAGATACAAAATTCTGAGGCAGCATCTCTGCATGTGCTTGTGAAAAAACGTAATTGCAACTGAGGTTTCCTTTTGTACAGGACTGATATCTAAGGCTTTAAGTACAAGATCAACGAGCTACCATAGCATATTATGAGGCTCAAATATGCATACATCTGTCTAGACAAATGTTTTCAGATTACAATTACTGACAATTGAATCTTAGTTGCAAACTGTTTGACTAGATGCAACTTTCTTATGAGTTGGGGTTACTCTCTACAAATAAATCATTAAAATAAAGAGGTACAGTGTAATAGTGTTAGAAGGTATACCAAATAAAATATGCAAAGTTCATTCAGATCCATTAGGCGTCTGGGTCAGGCCATTTTAACCAGTCTGTCATCCTTTTCATTCATTTTTCATACTAGGAGGAAGAAGAAATTAACTCAAATCAGCCTGTTGTGGTAGAATATTTAGGCTTTCAGCCAAGAAAGGCAAATACTCCTGCTAATGTTTAGAATCCTACACATTGGCTAGCTTTGATACTGAGGAATTGGCATATTGTGGCTATGGGCAAAGTCCAAAAACTAGAAGGCATTTGGTAAGAACTAAACAAAAACAATATCTGCATGTTTTTTTTAATCAAGTTTCCTAGAATAAAGGAGAGTTTACCATTGCATTAAGAGAAGTTAACAGACCTTAACATAACAAATGCTTATTCTTTGACTACCTCTTGTCCTTCTCAATGGGAAAAATACATTGTGGATCATTCCTGGGTTATCTACTCCTCAGTATTTTCGTTATGACTTGAATGAGGAAATGGAACAATGATTATCAAATTCATAAATAATATACTATTGAGTGAGATAGCTAATTCCTTAGAAGGCAATGTCTTAGAAGTTAGAAATAAAATTAAAAATCATTTCAGTAAATCAGAGAAAAGGGCAGAAAGTAACAAAACAAAATTTCACAAAGACAAATGCAAACTTCTTCACTTAGGAAACAGAAATGAAATATAGGAGTGGTTATATTTGGTTTCCTAATGGTACTTGTGAAAAAGAACTTGAAATGTGAGTTGATTGCAAAAGGAATGTGAACTAGCAATGTGAGTTGGCTGCAAAAATTATGCACTGCATCAGCAGAAATAAAGTTTTAAATTACTAGTGTTTAAATTAATGGAGGAATTGTTTCAATTTACCTGGCTTTGGTCAGACACCAGTTTTAGTACAGTGTCCAGTACTAGAAAAGACAATTTAAGGAGGACTTACAGTATATACAACAGATATAAAATAGGATAGGTAGACTAGAAACTAAGACATATGAAGGCTGAGCGAGCTGGGTATGTTGAACCTTCAGAAAAGATGATTGAGGGGAAGATAAGTACTCTTCAGATACCTGAAGGGATGTCACACAGAAGACAAGTCAAGGCCTGTCTTTCATTCCATTCTTTTATGTGGAATAATGGATTTAAGTTACAGGAAGGTGGATTTTAACTGAAAATAAATACATAAATTATATATATATATATATATATATATATATATATATATATATATATATATATAACCTTAACTGTAAGAATTCTTTGACAGTAGCACTAATTACCCAGAGAGTTGGTGGATTCCATTTAATAGTATGTGTTTATACAGAGATTCAGATCATTTATCTGGGTTGCATTGATTTGAATCACCACACTGAACATGGTCTAAATGGCCCTTTCAACTCTACAATTCAGTGAATTGCTGGATACTTTTACTTCCTTTGACTTTGATTTTGGACTGGCTTAACTTGTAATTATCTTGACTCTTCTCACTCCTAAGGACGGACCTATATACCACAACTTTCACCTTGGTGCACCTCCACCAATACTCAGGTTGTCTGCTCCCTGATTTTATAAGCTTATTGCTCATATTCTTGCAGCCTTGACTAGATGCCAGCTATCAGTTTAAAACTGACCAGAGAATGAGCTGTATATGATGGTTGAATTACATGAGACTCTTTTATCATCTGCACCCAAACCAAAAGCCAAATCTAACATGTGCCCTGCTGCATGCATGGGGCCAGGTATTAGTTGAAACAGATTGATGGAGGACATGAGATCCATGAGCTGCTGTCCTAACAGTCAGGAATCACGCTGAGACGAGGAGTAGGTTTCTAGTGTTTATTGCTGCTACATAAGACAGAATCCTAACAAACTGAAGAAGCGTGGGAAAACCCAGACAGATAAACCCCAAAAGTTAAGGCGGATCTGATCTGTGTCTCTTTGAATGGCTGCTTAATTCCTCAGTACTACGCATGCATTTTCCCCCCTGGATAGCCCCCCCCCCCTGCTTGCCATCAGTACTCATGACAGCTGCTCTGGCCTGGACAGTCTCAGTATGGACACTGAAATTAACCAGAAATAACCAAAGCTATGCCTAAGATCACTTTGAGCTTCCAAAAGAAAAGAAGGAAGGAAAATGTTGCTTGCTGATGTTAGTAGTTAGTAATAGTACAGAGTAAAGGAATGCTGGAATCATGAATACAGAATAATTGCATGTTAGGGCCTACAGATCCTGGACCTTTGTCCTCTAGTCTCATCTAACTGGTACTGAAAGTCTTTATGACTATTGAAGAAATAATGCATGCTAAATTAAACTAAATTTGAATTAACTGATAAACTTTTTTCATGGAAATAGGCAACTCAGAACTATGCAAATAGAATTTCTCTCAAGACTTGCAGTTTGGAAGCTGATTCAATTAGCATTTTCCATCTCTGATTATAGAACTTTATAGTATTCCTTTTTTTGTAGGTCTGGTGGGAGCAACTGTAATTGAACTAACAGATCTAATAAAGCGAGGGGGAATTATCTAACAATAACAATTGAAAAATGCTCCTCAAAGACAGGGAAGTGTCTTGGAGACCACAAGTCCCTGCTATAGCTAAACATTGAAATAAAGGTTAATTTGGTGGCAGCAAAAGTTAATTTAGAAACTCCCCTATGGAAAAGAACCACCAAATTATATTGTACAGACAGCTGATTGGATTGGGAATCAGAGATCATCATAATTTAGTAGCATAATAATGGAGCTAGTAGATATGGAAATATATTAATTACATACCTGAATTTGGTTTTATCTATATTAATTTAGCTTTGTTAATTGGGCACCGAGCCTGGCCTAAAATTGCTATCTTTGGGTAGTCTTAAGCTACTTTAAATAGCAACTGTTACCCTCATCTGTTTAACAGATTCCACAAAAGACATGACTATTTAAGATAGATATTACTGTGTGTTATCTATGCGTGATCTTACAATTGTTCTTCTGATTTAGGAGGGAGAAGAGAGGGAAGATACCAAGTGAATAAATTACAGTAAGAATTATGAGGTAAACAGTAGCTATGTATTGGAAAATGTAAATATTTAAATGTAAATATTATTAAATATAATGAGCTGGAATGGTCAAACAGTTCATAAAGCCAAATATCTTCCAATATCTGTAGTATCCTTGATTATATTATTTTTTAAAAATTCCATATGAGATTAAACAGTCCCATTTAAGTAAAGAGAAGATCTTGCTGCCATTTATTTCTGCTTTTTGTCTTGCCTAAATGTTCAAGGAACGAATGCATACAGTTCTCTACTAAGGAGCAATTTAGGGGTCTCATTGAATGCCATTGGGCATCCATTACCAATTCTGAAAGGACCTGGCACAAATGTTAAATGGCAATTAATAAGTTGTCAGCAGAACTGTAAGAACTGTATTGATGTCCAATAGAACAGTAATTAGATCCTCACATAGGCAGGAAGTTCAATGCCTTTTAAAAGACTGTCTTCTGTCTACACCACCAGCTAAGAATAGTCTATATGTCAAAAACAGAAAGGAAAGTGACCAAATGAAGCACTATGAGATTGCTGTAGTATTTTGGAAAGGGAGAAGAGAATATAGAAAAGAGTCTTGATGACCAGTACACAAAAAGTCTGAATTCTGAATTAAATATGGTAGTCTAGTGTATAAAATATTATATATAATGTTATAAACCAAATTAGGATACATAAACTCCCAACAAATTGGGAGTTTATGTATCCAGATTTTATATTGGTCACACTGTGGCATTAAACAGTAGATAATGGGGAGGGAAGAGATGTGAAGCACAGTCTCATATAAAAAATTCTTATTGAAATATTAAGAACCTCTGTTATCTGAACTCCAGATATTCTGGTAACCAAAAGTTGTTAAAAATGACACAAATGTCATGGTTCTATATTTGTGTCACATTGTCTGATAAAAGTATGTAAGCTGCTGCCCTTACGTGATGATATCATCACACATGTCATAA
Organism: Candoia aspera; assembly: GCF_035149785.1. Taxonomy (NCBI): domain Eukaryota; kingdom Metazoa; phylum Chordata; class Lepidosauria; order Squamata; family Candoiidae; genus Candoia; species Candoia aspera. The sequence continues at coordinate 49,054,237 of NC_086159.1, forward strand.
TTTGTCCCACTTGTGTCCCCTGAGAATGCTTATCATTCCACTAAGAATGAGCACAAGACAGAATGAGAATGAGAAGTATCTATGTTGGAGAGTGAAGTGGGGCAATCAGGCAAAGAAGAGAAGGGGCAGGGACTCAACTGATGAGCAACATGGGGCCAGATCCATCACTGGCCATTTTACCCCAGACTGTTGAAATGTACCCAGACTATCATAAGACAAAATATAGAAGAACGCATAGAGATCGATCAAATCTGAAACAGCATCTATGTTTCAGCAGAAAATAACCTTTGTGAACATATTCAATTCTTGTTTACTACATGACTGATAAACAGCTTAATAAAAAGTCATGCTAAAATGATCTGTTTATTTCCAAACACGACTACTGAAAGAAGTCATAGCAGAATGAATTGGAAAACATTCCAGGACAGGAATGTATCAAAATTATCAATTATCAATTATCATTGTATCAAAATTAGCACAGAATAGTTGGAGAGACATGAGAAATGTGTCCCAAAAGCTACAATTCTTATTGTAATGAATGAAGATAGTGGAATATTGTTATCTCCCCTTCAAAATAAACCTAATTTATTTGGACTAATTGAAAATACAGTAGCTGGACACAGTACAACACATTGTTATGCTGAGTAGTATAAAAAGGCAGAGGAAACATGCTAGTCTATAAATGCAGCTCTTTATTCAATTCCCATCTGAAGTGAATATAGAATTATAGCCTTAGAAAGATGCATTTTTAATTTCAAATCATCATTTTCTAAATTGTGAAATCCAAGTGTGTTAGGAGTACAAATCCCCACATCCCTGGTCAGAATTCTGGGAATTTTAGTCCCAACACATCTGGAGGACCTTTAACTACCAACAGTAATTTGATTTTTCAGTAGTATCATTTCCTTTTTAATTATTTCAGCTTTATTCAATTAATTTCATGATAAATATGTACAATATTTTGAGATCTAAAATCTCTCTATTATGCAAATTGTTACCAAAGTGAATGAATAGAGGAGGGCTGGAAATAAAGGCTGGCACAGTACTGAAATCATGAAGTTCATAAAGATAAAATCTAAGATGGAAATGGGAGGTGACTGCAGGCAAGATTTAAAAATAAGGCAAATCTGAAAGAAAACCCACACTGATAAAAAGTATAATCCAGATGTCATTTGATCCCTGACTATATCTTGATACATTTCCTACCCATGGACTCCTTGATAAATAGAAGTATAAAGAAACTAGAGAACTTCATTAATATAAAAACTAGAGTTAATTTCAGATAATGTGCTAGTTTAAAAAGTAAGTGAAATAGGATGGTTGATCAGTTAGCTGGAGATGACGGACTCATACAAAATTGGACTGTTCAGATGGTCTAAGATTCTCTTCTTTAATATTTGGAAAAAAAATATATGCAATGCTTTGTCCATGAGAGCACTTAGATACAATGACTTTGTCAAAAACAAAAGAAAAAAATATCAAGAGCTGTATTAAGTCAAATTAATTCTGATTTCTCTGAAACAACTTTCAAATAGCACTAATAAGTAGTACAACCAATAAAATTAATCTCACAAGTTCTACATATGTAAGTTTCACATCTGGAACTTTACTAGACATATATTTTATTGTGGATTCCTGTCATGAAAATAACAATAAAAATCTCTTTGTAAACCCTGTGAAAAAATTGAATACATAATTTTAATTTATATTAAAAATTAGAGAGTCCTTCTGCTGCAAATATTTGTAAGCATCTAAGGTGTCAATTTTAAGCCCATAGCATTATTTGGGCATTAAGATTTCTTGATGAATTGTGATTTTTATAATTCCCAATTAAAATGGAAATAAAAGAGGTATTCATTGCATATGCTTGGCATCAGTTGGAATGAATTATCCATATGTCTTAAACTGTTTGATATAATGACTAGTTTTTACAGAGGAAGTAGATAAAGCAATTAGAACAAAGTATATGAGCAACCATGTAACATAGCCCAAACTGTTTCTCAGTAATGAATTAATTGTACCTATTTATGTACTAGGGACTTGGACTGGTTTTGAAAGTAGTTCTATATTGCCTCCTAGGATTCAGTAGATTTCTGCATCCTCAATGATAAATTCAGTTAACATTAATAAGGTGTTAAGATTATAATAAACTGAATGGAGCTATTGAGTTTGATAGAGGAGTACATCAATAATAATTCAATTGAAAAATTTATAAACACAATCATTTTAATTTATAAACAATATTTTTGAAGGCAAATTGTTTTGAAGGCAAAAAATATAACTACAAAGGTCTGAACATGGCTACTTCCTAGAGTACATTCCACAGTTTTGGACAATAAATTTTATCATCACTTGGCATTCTGGATAACTACTGTTGGGAAATATAGTTCAAAACACATAAGGGACAAATATTGAGGAAAGCGGGTAGACTAATACTTTATCAGGAAGTTAATTGTTCCAAAATCCATGGAAGAAAAGCAGATTTCAAGATATATTGTATTAATGCTTCAGAAAAATATGCAGGAAGGCTTCTTGGCTGCATATCATATGATCACACAATGTTAAACAATATTATGCCACCCATGAAGCTGCAGAATGAGAACCCATTATAAGTTTTGAAAGGGAAACCCCATCTCCATATTGTACATTTAATAAAGGAAAACCTTCCGCCCTACTGCTTTTGTAAGCTCCTTCTGAAATTCTTCTATTTTTCCATGATGCTTCTCTCACAAGAGTAAATAATTTTGCTAAAATGTAAGGAGCATCACTACTTTGGATATTTTGTATAAGCCTTTGCTGCTACCCATAAATCCCCCAACACTGAATACTGTGTGTTCTTCCAGCACACTACCAAGAACTGCAGAAAGTCCCACAACTTTTTTGCAGGAGGAGTCTAGATCTGTGAAAGTAAGATGGCCTGCTCTACACTGAGCTCTAGAAGGAATAGATATAAAACTATATATATCCAAGCTGCGGGGCTATGCATATCCAGAGTTGCACTTAAGATGTAAAGAAAGAAGCTTTGTAGTATTTATTGCTACTATTCCAAAAGGGTAGAAAAGAAGTTAAATTCAGGTAAATAATTCATTAAACTTTTTGTGAGTGACAGTGACACAAGCACCAAGATTCATATCAATATGCAAATTGTCAGTCAAGTCCTAGAGCTCTGAAAATATCTATTTTCTCACAGTGTGCAAAGAATGAAGCTGATGAGGCAGGATTTAATGGTTCCAGTGTTAGACAGAACTATTATTTTAATATAGACCAGGTGCATCTCAAGGTCAGAAAAAGAATGTAAACCCAGAGCACAGACGCACACTGTATGTATGAAGCTATAACTCCAGTGTCCTACACAGGCAGATATGTGTGCATATGGCTTTGTTCTTGCCTGGAATTAATAAACTAATTTAGCTATGACAAGTGTGTAAGCCTTCTCCTAGTAAGACAATTCCAGAATAAAGATTAGAATCTAGAGACCTGAAATTTCCAGCCATACCTACATGAAGCCTGACATATGATCCCAATACAATGTGACTATATACATTGCAAGAAATCATAGCAACAGCTCTGGCTTCTGTTGCTGTTGTATTATGTTTATCAGAGGGGCTATTAAGTCTATCAGAGGGGCTACGAAGTTCATCATAAGGACTTTGCTCAGGGGTCTTCAGAGCTTCTTCTGGCTCTGACTAGCACTTCCAAAGGCTGGTGTCATTTGAACTGGGTGTGGTATTGTACTGTTCAATAGCTTTTAAAAACTGTTTATTGTCATGTATTTTGATTGATGCTTTTATATTTAATTGTAAGCTGCCTAGAACCTCTTGAATGGCAGCATATAATGCATATGGATGGATGGATGGCTCATGGTCACAAAGAGATCCTTTAGCCATCTCTGTCTCCTGCACCTCTCTCTCATTACCTTTCTCCCATATTCATTTATAAAGAAACCACCTTCCACTACCTTGGATTCAAAAAGTACTTGAAAAGTAGATAATAGTTGTTAATATAGAAGCAGATGTAAAAGGAAGATGCCACCAGTAATTGGTATTGTAATAAGTATGATAAGGTAGTATATTCAGCTTCCCTAGAAATTTTCAAAGAATAAAACTAATTTTGGTGCATCACCAACAGTGCATTCAGTTAAAATACAATAATTTCCTCCTAAGAGCTGCCCAGTGGGATGCCTGAATAACACATTTAATGCTTTGCCTGCCTTCCAAGCTAAAACAAATCAAGATTAAGCAGGATGAGGAAAAGATATCCAGGGAAGGAAGATTTAACATGCTCTGGAAAGTTTAGAGTCCCTATTTTATTATATATAGGAATAAATAAGGAGTAGGGTTAGCTATCTTTTAAGTGTTTCAGTCAAAGGAGGAATAGGCAACTCTACACATTCCTACACAATGGTTTGTTCAGAGAACACTCCTAAACATAAAGCTAAAAAGTCATAGTTGCTATGGTAACTGCTCTTTTTAAAGTGGTGGACAAGGAGATGTATGTATGTATGTATGTATGTATACAAGGGTTTTTTTTAAAGAGATTAAATGGAGACAGAACTGCCAGATCAGAATCTCAGAATCTAATGGACATAGTGGCAGCCTTGGTATCTCCTGAAAGAGTCCTGGGGGCTTCACAGCGCAACCTTTTTCATGTTTACTCCGAAACTAGCCTCAAGAAATTAGGAAGTCTTATTCAAAAGACTGCAGCTTCAGAGCAATGAAATGAAGAACTTTCTGTCTTGTCCTAATGCACTGATACTGTACCTTCAAACAGAATACAATTCATGTCCTCCCAAGTTTGTGTGATTGTTTTAAAAATTAGGGATGGGAAGTGATATATTTTCTCAACTACTCACTGAGATATGAGGAAAAAATGTTGGACTAGATGGATCAACATACATCTACTTACATTATTATATCTTAGTTTTATGTTCTATCATCTGGGTTTAAGTCTCACTGAATACATGGAGACTTAATTCTGAGTGTGCATAGGAATATAAAGCAAATTGCATCGTATTGTTTTTTAGGACGAAAAATTTCTGGCTACAATTACAGCCACACTTACATACACCCACACACAAAATGCCATAACATAAAAACTAAGTTGGCAAAACTAAGTTTAATTTAGCATGAGATGGAGCAGAGTAGCTTGGAACAGATTTTCACATATCTCGACCTTCTCACTCTCATTCTGGGCAGTCACAAAGCTCCAATCCCAGTCTGTTTGTTCCTTTGTTTTGAAATCCCATGGGTTGTAAATGGCAGTTTCATAGCAGCTAGGCCAAGAACAACATAAAAAAGAAACATCTTTTGGTATTTACTTAAACTGCACTGATGGGAAGGGGGAGAAGGACTAGTAATGAAGACACTGGCTGGTGGGTCTGTCCTCCTGTAAAACTGCAGTGGGAATCGAGAGGTCTTCTGAAGGGAGAGAAATGCTTTGTTTTGTCATTTTCTCTTCCTCATTCATGTCTAGACCATATTTTGCAGCCTTGGCAACTTTAAGATGGGTGGACTTCAACTACCAGAATTCCCGGCCAGCATGTTGAAGTCCACCCAGTTGAAGTCCACCCATTTTAAAATTGCCAAGGTTGAGAAATACTGGTCTAGACTCCTATTTTAGCAATTGTGTGATAGGCTTTTCAGTTGATCTTATTTATTATTTGATGGAAAAGATTAATGCTGTCCAAGGCTTAGATTCATTTTTTAAAAAAGTGATTTGGAAATCATGGAGGTATCTGTGTCTTTTCCTGAGATTGCCTGACAGCTGTAGTTTTCTAGAAAGACTAGTGAATGCCTTCAAATTCTGTGAATGCCTTGAAATTCTGATTTAGCTGATTCTGATTTAGCTGATTCTGATTTAGCTCCCAACAATCAGTTCTATCATATTCAGGAGAGACATGCTCTAAATGTTTTTATATTATATTCTGTCCAAAAACAATAACTGACTTAAAGGATTCTTGTTTCAAAGCCTCTGCACTGATTTCTATAATATAATATCTGCATGCTTCATACCTTTAATATGCTTGCAAATTTCATCTCTTCTACCAGAAATTTTTTTAAAAAGTTAAAGTATATTTATTCAATGCTAGATTATATGCCTGCTTTTCAGGAGCTTACTGTAGATTTAGCCCAAATCATCTCTGCACATCCTTAGGAAACACATTTATTTTCCTATTCCAGTCAATTATTCTTCTCTTGCATACAAGTCATATGCAGTATATAATGAGCTTTGGGTAACCAATCATAAAGATAGTCTATCCAGAAAATATATACTGTTAAAAAATAAGTCTTGGTGAAAACTTCCACCAAGTCAGTCTTTTCATTCAGAGTGTAGCCTTGCTATTTAGTGGAATACTCTGATTGGAATTATATAGCTTAATTGATGAGGGACTTAGAAACAGATGAGGCTCTCTTTTAGTAAAAATCTGACTTGGTATATTTTTTGCTTTATGATTCTTTATTTGCTCACTACTGCTGTAGTGGAAGAACTAACTTTCTTTCTTTGCTTTGAGATATCCCAGGTAAACTAACGTCTCCAAGCCTATCACCTGGATGTACTTTAATCTCCCAGCCTTCTCAAAAGGAAGGGCTCTCACATACAGTCCACTACCAGTGGTGGAACATTGAATGACTGCTCTTTTACTAGTGATTTTTCTTATCAAGATACTTATACTGATCATGGTGTACTATTCTTAAGGCTAACTGGATATTCATTTTCCATGTGTGGAAAGAGAACGCATCTCATATTCTTGTTATCTAAACTAGTCCTACACAATTTAATTAGATACCAGAGAGTAATGAAATTTCATTAGAAAACAGAACACCACCTTATTTGAGAAAGTGTAACTTGAAATGTCATGATGCATACATTTTCACTGGATTCTCCTTATAATTTTGGGGAAATACTGTATGTGATGAGGAAATAAATTTAAGTGCAGCTGGCAGTCTTTTCAGGAGATGTAGATGGCTAGAGTAGGGAGAGGAGTAGACAAGAACATTTGCTGCCATGAACTTTATGAAATATGCTCCTTTAGGAGCCAAGCCACTTAATGCAGTAGGATTTACTTAGAAATAAATTTATACATGCATAAGGAATAGGATGAATCCTATGAGTATATGATAATGCTAATACCACAGATAACAATTATAACCTAAACTATAGTCCCATTAAACTCAAGGGTTTCTCATTGAAGCTGCAGTTCTCATTTCCTTTACTCAGAGATCAATTTTATTTAAATCTTTGGAATTTATTTTGATGTGGGAACTACTTGGTTGCCATGCAAAACAAATTTACTTTGAAGTAAATCCTATTGAAATCAGTGGTATTTTCTTCTAAGTAATCTGTTAAACTCAGGCAATAAGTAGACCCCCACATGCTTTGAAACAGATAGCCAGACTCAAGCATTGACACTGGGATGATTTGAGGAGCACTCCATTCTCTTCATTATTTTATTTATTTATGTTCTCTCCTGCCTTTATTGTTTTTATAAATAACTCAAGGTGGTGAACATACCTAATACTCCTTCCTCCTATTTTCCCCAAAACAACAGCCCTGTGAGGTGAATTGGCCTGAGAGAGAGTACCTGGCCCAAGGCCACCCAGCAGGCTTTCATGCGTAAGGTGGGACTAGAACTCACAGCCTCCTGGTTTCTAGCCCATTTTCTTAACCACTAGACCAAACTGGCTCTCATTACTGCCGCATCTCTTCTTAAACAGATCCTTTTAATTGCTTTAATAAAGTTTAACAAAACAAGTCAGTGGAAAATTTCAGTGTCATCCTTTCTCTTGATATTTGACATGCCAGGCCTTACTTTGTCTATGGGGAGGAAAGTAAATGATCTTCAGGAAAGTGAGTTCTTTCACCAGCAGACTCTGAGAGACCCAGCTGAGTGATTTTGTCTGATATTTTCATTAACTACCTAAAGGCCTATTCCTAATATTAACATTACTGGCTCTTTTAGCATTAAAGATAAAAACCTTTATAGGTTTTTAAATGTCTGAGGTAGGGTGGAATAATTTTAATATTAAAGTAAGGAATAAAAAAAACCCACCTCATCAAATTCCTTGCTTTGAAATGTTGACTACATTTATATTTTTCTCCGATAAAGTTACTGTTGCAAGACATAAAAGCACATGAGACATCAAGAATGCTGTATGAGATTTCTTTCCCAATTGGTGCATCCACTACTTTCATCACCCAGCTACTGCTTCATTTTATTTAAATTGCAGCATAATCTCCCTGGGACAAAAAAGAAACAAAACCTACCTAGAAATTGCAGGATGCTAAGTAAATGTGGGAGAATCCAGGAGATTTTAAGAAGAGGTGAGAGCTGCTAAAAACAAGATTGCACACTGCATTGTGTGTTATCTCTAAGGGCAGGGAGAGCTGGGATCTGGAAAACAGGTCCTGCCCATGAAAGCCAACATGCAAAACATAATGATCCGAGAAGATGCCTAATTACCTGCCTTGCTTCGTACAGAAGCAAACTCACTCGAGGTTTGTTGCCGAGTGACTCAGAACAATCCATTAGGGCTCCACTTGATCAAATATGTATGAATATCAGGGCAGTCTTGGGATGTAGAAGCCTGCCCTCTCCTACTGATAGCTGTTAAAAGGCACTGTAGCATTTCAGTCTTATCTCCAAATATCAGGTTGTGGTAGCACTATTTGCACAAATACAATTTAAGCAGCTGCACACATCACCTCATTTCAAGAGTCTATCACAGATTTACTATAAGACAAAGGAAGAAAAAGTTCATCCCAGTCAGAATGTCCAAAACACGAACAAACACAATCTTCTGGTAGAAATCAGCTCCTTCCTTCCTTCCTTCCTTCCTTCCTTCCTTCCTTCCTTCCTTCCTTCCTTCCTTCTCCCTTGCTTTTACACTCATCAATGTAAAAGTTCTTACATTAGAAGTAAGGTTCTGAAGTGTTGGTGGAAGTTCATATTACTTGTTAAAATGTTTATAAATGGGGATCACAACTGGCAATGGAATCTGGGGGGAAAATGTTGCACTGATTCCATTGCCAATTGTGATCCCCATTTATAAACACCTAAGAGAAACAAGGTGATTTGAATAATTAGCGTACTCTTCCTTTACTTCTGATTTACTAAACTGAAAGACAGTAATAGTCTGACGCTGTAATACTATTATTGTCAGTAATAGTCTGACAGTAATTGTCTGTAGGATCAATACATTTCCCTCCTAAAGCCTTGTTTTGAATTGTTCCTAATTTCTCCCAGCTGACTGTGATCCTTATCTCTGGTATGACTCATCATAGGCATCCCATGTGGTATGTCTGTTTTTTGGCTTTTGATTGTGTCACTCCGCTGCATTCTTGATCTTCTTTTTAACCCCCTTGTTTGTCTGCCCAATGATTTTTTTGGGGGAAGGGGGGAAGAGAGTTCTATATTGTGAACTGTACAAAAAGTTGAGATGAGAGTATCATACTGTCATTGTTTTACAGAAATCACTCTAAATTGAAAACAGACCTGTTGCACATTGAACCCAATGCTCCTTGCAAACATCAATCATTTTTTAATCTGTGCCCACTTTGGGTACAGCTCCCATAGCACCATTTCATCATGGGTGAGCTCTGCAATGACAAATCAGGAGTGAAGTTGTATGGATGCTTCTAAATCAAGATGGCAGGCACCTAAACATGGTTTAGGTAAGTAGAAATAATTCCCAAATTGCCTTGATTTGTCCAAGATTTAGACTTTATGCAGTAAATGTCTTGCATCCAAAAATATAACCAAATACTATACCAACATTAATCTCTCTGAGCTATAAGAGCTATGAGAAGTTCTACATAGAATGTCCTTTCCTTCCAATGCTAGCTTGATAACCACACCGTACACAGAAGCAATTTTTCTACTAATCTCCCTCATAATGTAGAAAACTTGTCCCTCAAAGAATGTCTGGTCCCAAAGCTTGTTTTTAAGCATAATGAACCAATTTTTGTTGGTTTGGTTTGGATATCTTTTCTTTTTGTACTGTCATTTTAAAATTATGCTATTATATACATTGGTTTTATTTTTATCTATGTTAGCCTTTTTTTGACGGTATTTTGGTAGAAAGCAGCCTGTTAAATATTGTTAACTTTATACAAGAATTGTGCTAACTCTATGAATGTTTTAACATTTAATAGAGCATGAATTTATTTGATTAATTCATTTAGGCATGAATTTGCCAATTTTCTATTCTTTGCATAAGACTATCACTAGGAGTGAAAAGAGAATAAGTAGGTTGTAGTAGAAGCAAAGATTAGTAGGTTAGTCTACTGCAGTGCACTCTACCTAGGGCTGCATTTAAAAATCACCTGAAAGCTCAGTTTGGTCCAAAATGCAGCAGCCTGCTTATTATCTAGCATCCACCAGTGGGAACACAGTAAACTTGTCCTAAAGGCCCTGCATTGCCTTCCTATAGGCTTCTGGGAGCAATTTAAAGTGCTGTGCTGGTGTTAACCTATAAAGCCCTTTATGGCTTGGTTCCACTTTACTTTCAGGACCATGTTCACCTACTAGAATTGGCCTGACCTATTTGACCTTGGTAATAAAGAAAAGGACATGCAGGGGCTGATATATGGAGGCACTATTTTTCTGTACCAGTACCAGCCCCCTGGAATGGTGTCCCACTGGAATTTAGATTAGTCCCAACTTTACCTGCCTTCCAGAAGCAGTTGAAGATGGAGCTCTTCTGGAAAGCATCTGGGACTTGATGCCTATTTCTGGATTGTTTCTCAGATTTTCACATTTGTGTGTTTTATGTATTTTAGGATCTTACTGGACCATGGATGTTTTAATGTACATATTCCCATAAAACCTACAAGAGTCCTGTGGGATTACGTGAGGTATAAATGTAATTAATAAATAAATAAAATTTGGTTTATTCTCATCGATAAGTAGTTAATCCCTTTGATATAAGTAGAACTTGATTTATCTTGATTATATAGAATGGAATGCATACAATTAATCTATTATTCACATATAAAACTATGCATAGTGGTTTGACGGCAGACATTTTTTCTACTAAGGCTATCAAATCTAAGATGCAAAACTCCAGACAACTATTAGGTGTGATCAGAAGATTAGGAGAAGTTTTTTTGCTGCCTTGTAATGGTCAGGTGGATTATTTTTTTCTATTATACTGACATGCACAAGAGAGAATTATTGACAAAACAATATTAATAAAATTGCATATTTTTATTTGGTTTTATTAACTGTTCTTTTCAATAATGAAACTAGATTCTGACAGTTATATCCAACATCTAAGAAGTTGTCTATGGGAGCCAGAAAAAAGGGGAGACCAAACCAGGTTAATGGATATTAATTATACATATAGACTACATTATAAATACCATGTCTTAAAAAATAAGGCCAGATTTCAAACATGGGGGCTACTGCAGGATGCTGCCAGCTGCTGCCGCTGGACATGTTTGCTTTTGGGGCTTCTGTTGGTATTTTTGCTGGGGACTCTGCTCCTGGATGCCTTTGCTATTGCCTGATTCCTTCTGCACCATGGACTTTCTTCTTTTGTGGGACACCGGGGCTTTGGAGGTGTGGGTGGTGGCTGGGCAGGGGTGAGGTGCAACAGTAGAGTGGCAGGCTACTGTGGACCCCCTTCCTCCATGGAGGCCACCTCTGCCTGCCCTCCAGGTAGCCTTGAGCCCTATGGCTGCTGCTATTGAATGCCAGGTCAGTGTCCTAACAGCCAGGAACCATGCTGAGACAAGGAATAGGTCCCTAGTACTTTATTACTGCTACATTAGACAGAAAATCCTAACAAACTGAAGAAGCATGGGAAAAACCCAGAAAGATAAACCCCAAAGGTTAAGGTGGGTGTGATCTGTGTCTCTTTGAATGGCTGCTTAACTCCTCAGTACTACGCATGCGTTTTCCCCCCTGGATAGAGGCCCCCTCCTGCTCACCATCAGTACTCATGACAGTCAGTCTGCAATAAGGCCTCCCTCATTCATGATTTAATTAGTATGGCATCAGCCATGACTCGGGGCAGGAGTAGGAGTGTGGCAATTGTCATCCAGGAATCCCTTATGGCCTTCAGGAGTGCTGTATCACAGGTTTTGGGGATGTGAGACCCTGTTCATTAAGTTGGGCTCTAGGGATCCATTGAGATTGTTGCTATTGTACCAGTGTCCCTGCTGCATAGCAACCTAAGCAACTTGACTCAATTTCTGGATTGGCAGTAGAGTTCCTCAGACTTATGGTTTGGAGACACTTCAGTCTGCCTTCCCTAGGAATGGAGTCTTAGGTGGCTCAAGAGTTCACAACCACCATGATGGCCAAAGTCCTATCCCAGGTCATCCAGAGTCCAATGCGGGACAGTGGACATATTCCGAATCTGGTGTTCCTGTCAGACCAGTGGCTATGTGATCTGAACTTGGGGGAGCTTTTGGCATCTTCCTTGTCATGGTCAGATCACGCCCTGATTTCCATGGGATTCTCTAGTGCCATTATCCACCTCAAGGAGGCTGGACTGGTCCACTCCCAGCAACTGATGGATCTGGATGGGTTTCAGAGGGAGCTGGGGGTTATTCTTGTTGGTCTGCTGCTTGGTCCATCTGAAGCCTTGGTTGCCACTTGGAATAAGGGGTGGTTGAGGTTTTGGATCAGATCACACCCATGCGACCTCTCGCCTCTTGGGGATCCCATCACTCTCCATGGTTTATGGAGAAATTGAGGGAAAGGTTGTTGAGATGGTGGTTGTGCAACAGCTTCAGAGGACCTTGGATGAAGCAGATTATCTGGATCCTTTTCAGTCAGGATTCAGACCTGGGTATGGGATGGAAACAGCATTGGTTTTGGGTGATCTCTGGCATGGGCAGGATGGGGATTGTGCATCCATCCTTGCCCTACTTGACCTCTTGGCAACTTTCAATACCATCAACCATGGTGTCCTTCTGGATTGGCTCAGAGGATTATGGGTGGGCAGAACAGTGTTGGGCTGTTTAACCTCCTTTCTTTGGGGTTGATTCCAGTCGATGATTTGGGATGATCCGCCCCTACTATGTGGAGTGCTGCAGAGTTCAGTGCTCTCTCCTCTGCTTTTTAACATCTACATGAGACTACTGGGTGAGCTCATCCATTGCCATGGGGTGATGTATCATCAGTATGCTGATGATACCCCATTATACATCTCTTCCCCTAGTGAAGTAAGCAATGCTGTGAACATCTTATCTCAGTGCCTGAAGGCTGTGAGGGTCTGGATGGGGAACAACAGACTTCAACTGAATCCTGGCAAGACTGAGTAGCTCTGGGTTTTGGGACCTACTGTTCTAGAACTATGCCATCTTTGTTACTGGATGGATTGCACTGCCTCAGACAGACCCAGTGCACAATCTGGGGGTTCTCCTAGAATTACAACTCCTGCTCAAAGAGAAGGTGACAGTTGGTATAGAATGGTAGCATGGACAGTTATGTGTGCTCCTAGGACAGCACATGTTGCACCTCTGCTCCACGAGCTTCATTGGCTGCCAGTTTGTGACACACTTACATACATACATACATACATATAATTTGATTATTGTATGTCACCCAGAGTCACTTCTGGTGAGATGGGTGGCCATATAAATTTAATCCATCCATCCATCCATCCATCCATTCATTCATTCTGCTTCAATTATTTAGAACAGACCATTGTTCTTTCTATTGAAGCTTACCTTCAATCTTTCTAGCAGTTTGTAATCTTTTACATGGTTTACTAAAGATATAGGATATCTGTCAAGAATATACAATAAAAAAGTAAGCACAGATAAGAAAATATTCATGAAGCTTGAAAAGTTTGCCTCCCTTATTTTTATTCTGCCTTCTTATTCCCTTATGTCTACTTTTTTTCATTTTCTTTCCACAATTATCTAACTATATTTTTAACGCTTTCTTGCTTTTTTGTTGTAAAATAGACCTGAGTCCAGTGAACCATATATACAAACTGATCCCACAGGTAGCAATGGAAGGTAAGAAGCTGTTAAGTATAGATATTTCCTCTGCTAGCAATCAGAAAGTTCTCTGTGCTTTATTATGCTAGTTTTTAACTTGTTCCTTTGTTTTTCAACTTTCTTTAAAAGAGGAAAAGAAAGTTGAAAAACAAAGGAAAAAGACTAAAGAAATTCAGATGCAGCTATCAAAGTGTTCTTTTGTTTATTCTTTTCTTTAACTTTTTATAAGCCATCTTCCTACCAAAAATATTATTCCATGGAAATCAGCTGTAAAAAGATAGAAACTACAAAAGCAAGATTAAAAATCTATCAGCATAAAATGTATCCATATGATTATAATTTTCAGTAAACATTACAAATGAGTTTAATCAGTATTATATTTATAATTGTCAAAGGGAGCACATGTAATTGTCCTATTCATATTTTTCTTCTCTCCATTGGGAATGCTGCTGCATTTCTTCAAAAATAGAGAAAATTAACGAAAATGTATCAACTGGGTTTCAGTGCCTCTATTACTGTTTTAATAGCAAAGTGTTAATTTGTCCTTAGAATTTAAAAGGACTGAAGAAATGTCTGCAGGCAGCTGGAACATTCATACTGTGCATGTGCATGTGATGAAGGCCATGACTAAAGCTTGTATCAAAACCAGCTTCAACAGATCCTTGTCTTCAGCACCAGGTTGGGAGGAGAAACAGATAGTTTATTTCTTAACCACTGCTCAGAAGGCCACCTGCCTCGCTACAAATAAACATGTCTCCATAGCTGGTTGTGATTCTTATGGTGGGTTTCCCTACTACCACCACAATTAATTTTCAGTGGCTAACTGTAGCACTCTGACAATTGGAAGGCAGTCTGTCGAATCCCACTGTCCACTGCAGTTGTCAGCTGTTTGGGGACAGATCAGATCAGGAAACAGACTCCACTGGAAGACTAGAACAATACTTTATTGAGATAAAACTATAATAACAGAATCTCACAAGCCTAATTGTGCTTCACCTCCCCTCTCTCTTATAGCCCACTGAATCAGGGAGGAGCCAGCCTGGGTCTCTTCTGAATACCGTCTTGTTTCCCAGACTTAAGGAATGTTTCAGCCCTCTCTGCTTAGGTAACAGTTCTTGCATATTTCCCTCAAGTCATCTCCCTGATTCTCTACAGCAGTATTCATAAGGATAATAAGATCAATCCTAATATTCATTATTGTTAATATAAATCAAGCACTGGAGGAAGATTTTGAGTCAAGTAGCCCAAATCATGTAAGGACGAGGCAATATCCTGATGAGTCTTTGTTTGTCCATGTGTCACGTCCTCTGTGCGATCAATGTGCTTCACTAATTAGGTGACCCAAAAACACAGCTCCTCCCAGCATCAACTATTTGAAAGTAGATCTGCATGCATGCAAAACCTGAATGTTCCCAAAGAAGTTCAGTTCCATGTTCAATTTTAGTTCAGGCTGAAGGACTGGAAGTACCTCAAAGAAGGACATGGTCCATATGCTGGGCTACTTCACTACTGTAAAAATATTCATGTATTTTTATCAGTATTTTGCTTTTGATTTCCTGCTAATACCAATTATTTCAATTAAATTGCAAAAATATTGAAAAGGATGATTTGTATGTATGTATGTGTGTGTATATATACATATGTATGTATGTATGTTTTGTATCAGGTTTTAATTGATTTTATGATTGTTCTCTACCTTGTCACTTGTTTGACATGGGCAGCCATAAAAAACAAATAAATAAACAAATAAACAAATAAATGTTCTTATGCTGCTTTGTGTGTTTTAGTGTATGTTGTATAAATTCATTGGTCTTTCAAGCAATCTTCCAGATTGGCAGGATTATGTTGTTTTCTGAACAGCCTTTACAACATTTATATTATATGGGTGGCCATATAGATCCCTTCAATCAATCAATCAATCAATAAAAATATTTGCTAGGCTATGGAGGAAATGGAATGCCTTCCACAATTCTGTTGGCAATGTATCATCCCCTGCCTTTAGGGTAATTAGACTATAGAATTGTTCTGCCCATGTTTATTATCATTTCCACTATTGCTTCACTTTTTAGGTCATCATTCAGTCTCAAGGACAGATTTGTTATGGAGGAGATATAACAATTGTTTCAAGGAATCACATTATGCTAACTGTTTAGCATACTAGGGAATTGAAAACTTGTCATTTATTATACTGAATGGTTCACATGAATCTAAACAACATTGACCATTTTGTTCACCTCCACCCCTATGAATGAACAGTTAACAATAGCCCAACAGTTGCCCATTGTGCATACTGGTTTGAAGACATATTTTTCTGTATGAGAGACAAGAAGAAAATCCATAGTTTCCCATAAGCTAAGTACAGTCATGTTTTTTCTCAGAAATGTGACCTACTGTGCTTACAATACCCTGTTAGTCTGTATTACTGATTTGGCTTGCTCTCTTTCACCTAAGCAGGAAAAAAAAACAGAATCAGATAGGAATGCTTCATAAACTAGAATGAAGTGCTATTGCTAGTGTGGGAACATGTTTAATATGATTGCCGGGAAGTCATTTCTTTTTCAATAACCCTTCATTTCATTTTCAATGACCCTTCAATGACCCTAGAAAAAGAGCTGTAATATTTCCTTATTTGATATTTAATGTAAGTGAAAAATTATTGGATGCATGTCCACCCAGCTGTTTTTCTGAGATGAATCCTAGAGCATGCTGAAAACAGGCTGGGCAGAAGAAGCTGGTAATGGAGAAGCAAAGAACAGCTTCAAAAGAAGCATTTTCTGAGAAGCAAAATGAATGTGGGAAGGAAAATTTGAACTTGTTTTAAAAAAAAGTGTGTGGAATGTTTAGTTTGGTTCTAAGATGGGCTTGGTCATTATGTTTCTCCTAAGAAGAAGCATACTAAGAATTGATATTAAAGAAAATTTATACAGCTTACTGAATATTGAGATTTCAATAATTCCTAAATTTTAAATAATGAATCTTCTATGTATATTTTCTATCGAGATTATATGTATTTATTATAAGCATTTGTGCCCTACTAGTCAAAATACTTGGAGCAAGCTGATGTTGCTAGGAAAAACAAAAATTGCTAGCTTTGAGCCTGAGGGGGAAAAAAACCCCAAGTACTTAAAATATACATAACTCTATTTATTTGCTGAGCTAAAAGCCTAACATATCAGTCTGCAACTCTGTTTGCCCTCATACAGATTATCTGATTAGCTATCAGACTGATTGAAGACTATTATTACTACCTGACTCACAGAAAACTAGAATAAATTAACTATTTTCAAAGATCAATAAATCACTCACTAATAAATAAAGGTTTAAAATTCAACAAGCCAATTCACTTTGCCAAATTAATCAAGCATTTGGTATACTTGCTAATGAAAAGCCCTAGAAAGGCAGAAAGAAAGAGCAGAGAGGGGCATATTGTCCCACACCAACCCCACAAGATTACCCAGCCATCCACAGATGGGGAAGAGGTACAGTAAGGCTAAGATTTTGCTAGCGTACTAACCCATGTTACTGCTATTTACTGAAAATGACAGTAAAGATTGTACATAAAGGTGCCATTATAATGCTCCCAGAATTCCTTTAGTAATACCCCATGACAGGATAAGATACAGTGGTAGTTAGCGTGTTATATTGCAATAGAGAGAGCCATGTTCAAACCCACCTTTAACCATGGAGTGATTGGGTAACTCTGAAGTGTCACTATTCTTGATCCAACCTACCACAGGACATTGGCTATGAGAATAAAGCAGATGGGGAATTCCTATGTCCAAAGTATTGTACTCCTTAGGGGAAAGGCAGGTTGGAATTCATGCGTGTAAATAAATATAAATGCAAGTTGTGCCAAGGATCCACAGTGTGGATGAGATTTTGCTGAGACCCATATCTTTTTCTTTAGTTCTACTGATTAAAATATTTAACATGTCCTAATTTTTAATTATGTTCCTTTGCTGTTTAAGCAGTGAAGTTTGGAAAGGTAGCATCCAAGTAATAGGATATTGCAATTCATATTATTTTTATTAGGTACAGAGCCCCTTAAAATCTCTCTCTTTCAAATCTGCCCGTGTGCTTTTATAAGGACATTAGAGACTGTTGTATTTCACCTCATTTGATAAAATATCCAAATTGTGCCAATTTATTTACACCCAGCTTCTCTTATCTGATCAGACAAAGACCATCTCTCTGGATGTGGCCAAATTTTGTTATCCTGATAGTGAAATCAAATGAGAGGTGATTGCTCCTCCAGCTTCATATATATGGAAATTTTAGATTTAAGTCTTTTTTCTTGGCTTATGTATCTTAGGTCTAGCCACCAGTTTGTATACATATTTAATGGGAATTACAAAGTTATAGTATCAGAATTAGTAACAGTTATTTTAGCCTTAAGAGTTATAGTATTAGCAGAAATAAATATTTGGTCTTATTCTGTTATCTGCCTCTATTCAAGACCAGCATTTCTGGTTTTGACTATTTTATTCTAATCAAATTGTTGGGTTGATTGTATAATACTATGCTGGTCAATGACTGAAATAAAAAAAATGATTTAATAATATCTTTCAAATCCAAAGGGTCCCCTGCAGTAAACTTCATTCCGTCTTTCATGAAACCCTAATCAATGTTTATGGTAATGGAAAAATATTGAGATGACCCTGATGGAATGTTAGCTCTGTTTCAACTTATAATCAGAATGTTTTCAATGTTTTTTCTTGAGTATCTCTTCTGCTAACAGTCATATCAACACAAACTATATCTGATGACTTCCAGTGGGGGACTGGCAACTTGAGATGTGTCTCCTCGAGCTCCTTGGTTGACCTGGCAACATGGACATTTTTGGGCTCAGGCAGGATTTCCTAGAGCCCAGAAATCTTCTCCCGATGAAGGAGAACCCCAGGAATTACCCCATTTGTCCTCTGGACAGCTGGAAGCAGCCAGAAGACCACAAAACAGTGTTTCAGGATCGACTGGTAAGCTAGCAGCTGGGAGGCAGGGATTGCCATCTTTTCCTAAGCTGTGTTGAAGCCTTAAACAGACTCAAAAGCTCCCTACCCCATTTCTAAAACACCATTTTTTTCTTGTTTAATTATTCTTACAGAGAGACTCTTTGCAACAAAGAAATGTGGAATCTTTTGATGGTTTTCATTACTTTTGGAAGTTATTAATTTGTTCATTTGGCTTTTTTTTCTAAATATATATTTTTCTCTCTTTTTTTTCTTTTTAAATTGTATCGTTGGATTTAAAGATTTTTGCCTATTTACTGTTACTTTTTTCGAAGTTTGAAGGATTACAAAAGAATTACCCACTTCGCTGAATTTGTGGAGCTGAGCTTTGATCTATCTGCTCTCCTCTGAGAAACCATTTTGTTTAAGTTTATTCTTACACCCCTGCTGATTAACACTTTCTTTCTCAAAGACAGCCTTTTGTCTAATATCCTGAAGCACTAGAGGGTGCCATAACATTTTGTGGAGGGATATGAGAGATTTTAAAGACATTTTTAAGGTGCTATACCTCAAGGTTACTTATGCTTTGGACCATCTCTTAGAAAGTTATTTGGAAAATAAGGTCCGGGTCTCAAAGAAAAAAAAAGGAGGAGTAATGTCCCAAAGCCAAAAAGTGAAGGGAAGAAGATTTACTTCTGGAATGTTAATTTTGAAGAAGGAAAAGCTTTGGGTGTAAAAGGTAATGGATGCATTCTTGGAATATCGAAATCAAAGACAAGATTTAAGCCTCAAGGGATGGAAGGTCCTTGAAGAAAAGTTGGACTTTACAAGGCAGGTCAAGGATTGCAAGGAGAAAGCCTTGTGTATAACACTGAGATATATAAATACCTTAGTTTACTTTGAAGTGGGTTAACTGTTTAATTGTGTTTATTAGGCTAGTCTTTTAAAGGTTTAGACACATGTTTTTGCTTCTGGGATAATGAATTTATTTTGGGTAAAAAGGGTATTAAGGTTATTGTTTAAATATGTAATGGTGGAGATATAATGTTTAACTATATAAACGTTTTGGCTAGGACTAAAATTGTAATGAAGAAGGATAATATTTGATTATCTGTCTACTAAGGGGGGATTTTTTTTAATGTTATAAAAATTATTTTTTTAAATATATCCATTTCAAGGGGAAAATAGTGTTTTAGAGCAAATGTTATATTGAGAATGGAAATGTTTTATAGAAGTAATGCTCATTCCAGTGTGAACTAGAGTAAGAGATTGATATTGACTTATTTATATGTTTGTTGTAGAAAGTTGGAAGTTAGTATGTATGTATTATGTAGTAGTCTTTTTTTTATTTTCATGCTTTTTATTTTCTTTTTTCGCTTGTAGTATTTGTTGTTTATTCGTTTAGTCGTTTCCGACTCTTCATGACTTCATGGACCAGCCCACGCCAGAGCTTCCTGTCGGTCATCAACACCCCCAGCTCCCCCAGGGATGAGTCTGTCACCTCTAGAATATCATCCATCCATCTTGCCCTTGGTCGGCCCCTCTTCCTTTTGCCCTCCACTCTCCCTAGCATCAGCATCTTCTCCAGGGTGTCCTGTCTTCTCATTATGTGGCCAAAGTATTTCAGTTTTGCCTTTAATACCATTCCCTCAAGTGAGTAGTCTGGCTTTATTTCCTGGAGGATGGACTGGTTTGATCTTCTTGCAGTCCAAGGCACTCTCAATTTTCCTCCAACACCGCAGTTCAAAAGCATCGATCTTCCTTCTCTCAGCCTTATGGTCCAGCTCTCGCAGCCATATGTTACTACGGGGAATACCATTGCTTTAACTATGAGGACCTTTGTTGTCAGTGTGATGTCTCTGCTCTTAACTATTTTATTGAGATTTGTCATTGTAGTATACTTTATTTCATTTCTTGTAGTTTTTACGTATTTGTTGAAAAACTTAATAAAGCTTTATTTAAAAAAACACTAATTATACCTGAATTTTTGACAGACAGGGATTTTGTTAAAATATAAACCCAATGGGCTGTAAACCTGTCATAATATTTGATGCTAATATCATATGTAGTCTAATTGACTGTTCTTAAAAAGTTAACACCTGGTTAGTATTTGAATGGGAAAGGGCAGTAGGCTACATTGAAGGAAATATTTGAGAACCACTCTGTACTTTTATACAGAAAATTACATGGACATATCCATAAAGTTGCTAGAGGATGAGCTTATCTCAAGGGACTTTAGTTTTAATATCTTATATTAATGCCTATGTCTGGTATGTCTATGTATTCATAGACATTTTTTAAAACTTCAGTCATTGACCAGCATAGCATTACACAATGAACCCAACAATTTGATTAGAATAAAATAGTCAAAACCAGTTTATCTCAAGAGATTTTTAGTTTTAATATATTAATGCCTTATGTCTGGTATGTCTATGTATTCATAGACATTTTTTAAAACTTCAGTCATTGACCAGCATAGCATTACACAATGAACCCAACAATTTGATTAGAATAAAATAGTCAAAACCAGTTTATCTCAAGAGATTTTTAGTTTTAATATCTTATATTAATGCCTTACATCTAGTATGTCTATGTATCCATCTGTTTATTTCTGTGTTTAATGCCAGTTTTACCAGGAATCACTTAAATGCCCAGATAGAATTTAACCTGAAGATGGTTATTAAAGGACATGTTTGTCTTTGTTCTTCAAAAGTTCTTCATCTTTTATCAGCTTAATTGGTTAATGGTCACCTCTCAGCAGACAGGCATTTAAGTGAAAAGCATTCAAAAACAACAGGTGAAAGAAAAACATAAATTGGTTCCCTGTAGGGCAACTTGGCAAGCCAACTAGCAATGCACTTTTACTCATATCTTGACTAAAACAAAAATCAGCACTTAATGAATTTATATAACATTCTATGTCTTTCTAGACTTCATCTGATGTTTTGTTGTCTGCTGATGCTTTTCAAGATTTCCCTAGTTGATAATGTTTTTGTGTTGCTACCAGGCCTAATTTGGCTTTAACCAAGGTCTTTGAATTTTTTATAATAAAGTAATTTAGAGATGCTAGTAGATAAATTAGCACTACAAATGCAGCTAAATTACATGATCACAAAGATAGATTTTATGTTAGCCTTCAAGATGTATAGATACCTTGTGGCATATCTGTTGAGAAGAGGCAGTAGGAGCAGAAACTCTTCAGTTTCTTTGGAAAACAAGGAATAATCATATCAAAGGATCAGGAAAAAAGAACAAACAACTAGAAATTCACCACACTGTTCCAAGTTGAATATACAGAGATTGATATAAACTAGCATCACTTAAAACAATGGTTCTGAAATACATAGATGTCATCTGTATATTTCAAAGCCAAACTTTTAAGGTTTTTCCCCACTCCCCTTACTCTTTCCATACACATGAGTTGACTTTTTACAACAGCATAAGGATGTTTCTACCATTGTGGTCCTACTCCTATCTCATTGTGGCTTCAAATAGACTTGCTCTTTCCTCACTGTTTGATAATGCCTATGTTGGCTCTCCATTCCACCAAAAAGTTGTATCCTTCAATGGCTTCTACTGTAAGTCTAGGATCAGCTGGAAGTAGCATGATAATAAGACTCCTCAACTTCTAATGAGTACTGCTGTGATATAATTTTCAGAGTCCAACAAATTCAGTCCAGAAAGATAGGAGATCCACAATCCTTTTAGACCATTGGATCCTGGAGTAAGCAAAGATCCTTAAATCATAAGAGGTTTCTCTTCATAGAAATGGAACTGGCTGCATGGAGTAATTTGTGGACTTTTAAAGCTTTAGTTCAGCCTTTTCTAACTGGTGGTGTAATACTAAACACATCTGGGTCTCCAGCCTCTGACATTTTTAGAATTGTCCAACATGACCTTTGATAAGTTATGCTCATTGCAAGAGTTATAGAAACAATTAAATCTAAAGATCACCAAGGATGATGCAATCCTTATTTACAAAAGAAGCCAGATTCAATTCTTGTACCTCTTTTTCAAGCCCATGTGGGAATAACATACTGAGAGCTCATGCTTCTGAGCAACAGTGGTTACTACATGGGTACTGAAACTGTATCAGAGGTGTATAGTCTCAGGCTGTTTCCTTTTGCCAGATCTAGCCCTTGCATAGCAAGAAATCTACAGACTACAGTGGTTCCCATGCCCCAGTGTACAATGAATACTTAAATCCAAATAATCAGTTTGGTTACAGATTCTAAGACCATTAGTGTGTAACTTTTCCACCATCCATCAGTCATGTATCAATGAGCTCAAGGATTCCCTTACATATTTCTCTTCTTAAAACAGTATCACAAAGCCCCTTAAAAGTAGAGAGTACTAAATCTTGTAATTAACTCATCTGCAATATGATCAAACTTGAAGGCAGGATAAGTAGAAAGCCATTATCTCCTAAGGTTCTTCTACAAATTGCCAGGTAAAAAAGAAACAGCTATTTTTAGTGCAGGTCCTAGATAACAATGGATAGCAGATAGGGCATGCATTTTTTAAGGCTTTAGATAATTTGGAGCAAGGCTCAGGATGCTCTGAGAAACTTCATATCCCAATTAGCTTACAACTTTGCAAAAGCTTTTAAAAGGAGCCAGCTTTATTAGTTTTTCCTTCCAGCCTATATTTCTTGACCTTTTCAGTTTATGATGAGTCCAAATGTGCTAAACGCAGCATGCTCTAATATAGATTAGGAGGATTGCTCATAATGCATTATGAGTCTTTGCAAATACTATCAGCTGACTGAATTAGGAGATTTCACTCTGCAGATCAAGCAAGCTCATTGTATAGCTCCTTTCTGCTCTGTTTCAGGAATTTTCTGGGTTCAGAAGTAGTTATCTGGAGCCTTAACAATACTGGTATGTCTTCCCACCATATGGCAGGATATGTTCTTCACAAATAATTGGAAAAAATACAGATGTGAGGATGAGCTGGCTACATCTGTCACACCATTGATTGCCAGAGTTGATCTGGCTGGCTAGGTGAGTGTCCCTTTCCTCCCTCCCTCCTGAAGTTGAGCTCTTGCGGGGAGGTGATGACTATCCCAGACCAAAGGGGTGCACTGATCTTCAGTCAGAGGTATATGATAGCTGCACACCCCTGCTAGAAGCATACCAGCTCCAACCCTCTGCCCCACATGCACACACTCACACACACTATGCATGGATATTTCTTTTAAATGTTTTCCAAGAATGAAAAAGTTAAAATACAACAGAATTTAACTTTGCACAAGACACATATAAACAAATTTTAAAAAATCTGATCAAACTTAGATTGATGGTTTTGCCTAGCTTTTCTTTTTTAAGGAACAGTCTTATATTGACAGCTTGAAAAATTAGAGTTCTGATGAAGAAGATAAAAGAGAAAGCACAGGTGCAAATCTTTTGAATTAGACATCAGAATGCATCTGTTTTTTCCTGTGACAGAAAGGCTACAAAAACACACACATCCCAGTCTTGCCCTTTGCCCAGCTTTCAGGGGAAATAAAAACAAGGACTAGTTTAGTGTTGCTCACCCTGGATTAATTGCTGGGTAGGAAAATAACCTTTATAAAGCAAAGGCAGTCTGGGATTGGTTTCTCCTGTGGTTTAACACTCCTCTCTTTCCTCAGGCTGGGTGGGATTTTTAAACAATACATTGTAGTGCTGTCTTAGTTCTCTTTCCTGCAAGGCTGCTTGAGAATTTCTTCTGAATTTCTCTCAGAGCTGTTCTGAGCTTATTGATGACAGTGGAGGGTCCTTCCAGTGGTGCTTTTTTCGGTTCCATATCTCTCTGAAGCAGGTGGGCCATGAGGAGAGAGCTCAAAAAAATCAACACGATGGCCACATTCATGTGGTCAAAACCTTGCCCCTTTTTTTACATGCTTTGCACATGCTCTATTGCCTCCCAAGTTGCTCCCATTTTTTCAATCTGAGAAATCCAGTGGGAGATGTTCCCTCCCATTAAATTATCCTTGAAATCAAATAAATGGATGGCTAAGTGGTTTCACTTTTGATCACAAACGGGCAGTTTGCAGGCACCTGAGATAAGAGTAACTTGTGAGTACCCAAGATACTGAGCATGAGTGAGAACTGTTGGAGGAGGACATTCTTGGGTGCTGGATACTTTGTCCCAGTGAACTTTATCTCGTAACCTTTAAGCTAGGTGCAATTACACATCCTTTATTTCCTGTTGCCTGTATAAACCCCCTTCTTTTAAAATTGCCTTTAATTTTATCTTGGCTTTGTTAGCCAGCTTGGACAGATATAGCTATAGATAAGCAGAAGGTGGGAGTTGCATTTTTTTCCCCTTATAAAGAAATAGTTTCCTATTTAATGTTGAAACCAGCACAGAGTTTCTTATCCAAGCAGTGTTTGCATAGAGGATTGCTGAAAGCCTGTAAAATGCTGTCTTTTTAAAGGAAAACTAGGACAGTTATGAACAAATCACATGGATTTAAACATAATTCCTGGGCCTATTGCCAAAGGGGGAAAAAAACACCAGCTTCAATTATTTTGTTTCGTTGTGGCTTGTTGCTATTGTACCAACCAGCTCCACATATGCTTCAGTCTATTTTTTGTCATTAGTAAGTAGCAATGGACTGACAACAAAGGTCCGCATAGGTCTGCATAGTTAAAGCAATGGTGTTCCCCGTAGTAACATGGCTGCAAGAGCTGGACCATAAGGAAGGCTGAGAGAAGGAAGATCGATGCTTTCGATCTGTGGTGTTGAAGGAAAATTCTGAGAGTGCCTTGGACTGCAAGAAGATCAAACCAGTCCATCCTCCAGGAAATCAAGCCAGACTGCTCACTTGAGGGAATGATATTAAAGGCAAAACTGAAATACTTTGGCCACATAATGAGAAGACAGGACACCCTGGAGAAGATGCTGATGCTAGGGAGAGTGGAGGGCAAAAGGAAGAGGGGCCGACCAAGGGCAAGATGGATGGATGATATTCTAGAAGTGATGGACTTGTCCCTGGGGGAGCTGGGGGTGTTGATGACCGACAGGAAGCTCTGGCGTGGGCTGGCCCATGAAGTCACGAAGAGTCGGAAGCGACTGAACGAATAAACAACAACAAGTAGCAATGGAGTTCCCTTATACTTTATAGATGTCAATTAAATGGTCATGGCCAGCTCTGGAAAGAAATCTTCCACTCGGAGGCTGAGTGATCCTAAAGTTGATTTCCAGTGAAAATACTGTTCAACTTTACATCAAGCAAAATACTGTATAATGCTGCAGATTCCTGAATTGGGGTGGGAGCAGAGCAGAGGGGAGCTATAGTTATAGATTAAATTCACTGACACAAGATGTGCCAGTGGGTTGCTAGCTTACTTGACCTTGAAAGAGGATTAGAATAATTCATGGAAGGCTAGCTATCAATATATCTTAGCTATGACAGTGTGATTAATAACCACCAGCTACACCTTTCTCCAATGATAAAAGAAGCCCCCTATTTTTGTTCTCCATTTCCTAACAACAATCAATATTATGTGGGTTGAGCATGCTTGCACTCATTGCTTTTTATTAAAGCACAATCTCTCTTTAGAGAGCTCCTGTTGAGTATGCATGCAAATATTTTCTTCTTTCATGGAGTCCTTTTGACTTCAACCCCATCTGTGTCACCGCCATCTATAGCACTGTTTCTCAACCTTGGCAACTTTAAGATGTGTGGACTTCAACTCCCAGAATTCCCCAGCCAGCAAGGTTTCTAGGATATGTGGAATTAAAGTGAGAGATCTGTTGTAACATCCTGTCTCTGAGGTTCCTGGAACTCTTGAATGACTGCCAAAGTGAAGAAGCTATTGAATGCAAAGGAACTCTGCTTTATCAGTAAGGTTCATCTTTTTATTAGCAGATACAACAGATCCATTTGCTCCAACATTTAAATCTGAATTTGTTAACAGTAACAGAGTTTGAATCTTTGATCTTCTAGCAAATATTTTGTACAGGTGTTTCCTGTCTCTCTCTGCCAACAGAGCAACACTGAACAAATAATATTGAATCACAAAGTTTTTGTTTGTTTGTTTGTTTAAATTAAGAGAACATAGCAACTAATGTTGATACCACCCTAATTATACCCTGTTGGAATGTAAAGACAATGGAACAAGTGGTACAACACTGCTGCATTTTAAAACAAGGGTAATCTTAATTTAAGGGAAAGTTTTAATTTGCTGTGAAAAATTATCTGTCACTGTCTGACCTTTAGAAAATGAGAAGCAACAACATTCTCACAATTTTCCCTCTGAATGACCCACTCTAAGCAGTTGCTCTAAATGACTGTTTAATGGTGCAGGTGGCATTGATTCCCTGCATTTATACAGAGAGGTCCTACAGCAATCCTTCAAGAGTTAATTTAAGCAGCAGGAAACTATTACAGAGACTTTTAGAAAGATCTGATTTATTCAGAGAAAAAGTACCCATGCCATTCAATACAAGAGAAAATACCGTAATTCCTTCCCCAATGCTCAATTCACACCAAGGCAGTCAGCTTTGTAGGCTATAATTTGGCCTTCCATAGAAAATGTTGGCAGTTTTGGTGAGATGACTATTACAACTAATCCACAGTAATAATTATAAGTGATAATGAGATGTGACTATCAGCAGCTCCTCACAGGAACATATCCAGTAACAACATCCAATATAAGTCTCTGTGAACTTACATTTAAAGCTTAAAATATGATGCATGTGTTAGTCTACCCAATACTTATATATCGGCATTAACCAATGCAGAAAATCTCAGTTGTCTAGTTGTTAGACTACTGATGCGCAAACTCACTTTGCCTCAAATTGTTACTGAGAAAATATGAACATTTTCACCTGAATGTGTAGCTACTTAGCTTTTCCCTGAGAATTCAAAACTGGGTTGCAATTGTTTGTTACCTATATTCTTATAATTAGCTTAGGATTTGCTTTTTGCTAACTTTCTCACCTTATTGATTATAGGATCTATCCAGCGTGCATGTCTATCAAAAAATATGTGTTCACATATTTATAAGGATACATTTTTCTAAGGATGGTCCTCTATTGGAAACACATTTTTTAAAAAAAAATAATACAGTTTTAATACACATATGTTTATGTTAATTTCCACTCATTCTGTGTACAATTCTTCAAAGTATGAATTCTGGTGATAGCAGCTGACTCCAGGTTATCTGGGCCCTCCAGGGCTCCAAGACCCCAGAGTGTGCCTAACCATGCTGGCTGCAGATACTCGAGCTAAATTTTCTCTCCCAGAAATGGGTCACAGCTTAGACCTTTTGAATTTGGGCACTAGCATGAGGTAATACTTTAATTGTGCAATGATATTTCATAGACTCAGAGTAAAACAGTCCACTGTAGTCACTATGAGGAGCAATTCCTGCTGAGACTTGATCTGGATCCAATGATGCTGCTGTCTCACACTCTGGAAGTGTTCCAAATATTTGATAAACTTTGATATGCATATATATTGATTCTATTTTCCTCACAATAACTGCTTGGTCAGATCTAGGTCTGAGGCTTTGGTGCTTCTGTTTGGGGAATACATTCTCTCAGTTTGAATCATTTAAAATTGCTATCCTTAGCTGTCTACAGAAGGGAACAGCCCAGACACTTGCATTTTGCTAGGTTAGCACAAATCTCAAAAACATTTAGCAATATGCTGCAGAGTCTGGTTTTTTTCCACACTTATTTTTCTGTATTGCAGCGCTATGTTTCAGGGTTGTATTGATTTCCATTCCGTGGGTTGATTAATGTTTCAGGAAGACGGCAGGTGCATTAGTGTAGAGCTGAATAAAAATATCAGTGTGTTTCTCCATTAAAAAAAAAATCACTGTGATTTTTATTTCATGTTATATATGCACAATAAACTATAGTATAGAGTGGTTATCAAGATGGTTTGTAGTCTCCTTCTACATTTTTTATTAAAGGGACAATGAAAAACCAGGAGAAGCTAATAAACCAGTGCCCTTTTGGGAATGGAATTAATAGGCTCTTTATTTAAAAAAAAAAGAAAGAAAAAAAAGAAGAAAAAAGCAATTCATTTCCAGGTTAAGTGTTTTCACCTTATAAACTTGCAGTATGGAATGAACATTCTTCAATAATTGGTTTTCTCCTTACTCATTCCTATATAACATGAGAAGACTAGCATGTTAAGAAAATCTTCACCATAGAATTTTATCCACATCCTATTACCAAGGTTTTAGAAACTACTTATGAGTTTAGTGTGTGTGCACACCTATTTTTCTCATAGCTGCAAGACTTTCTGTTATTTTAATATCTCAATTTTAAACTCTGGGGAATCTTTTTTAAAAATATGATTATTATTACTTTCCTATAATACAGTACACTGTGATCAGGTCTGAGTCAGCATGCTGGTGAACCATTATGGGATCTGAAGTGGGAGAAAACTATCAAGTTTTCATGGCAACTTGCTGTGGTGGCATGATCTCTTCAAAACAAGCAGCTGCAGGGGTATAGCTCTCTATCAGAATAGATTTTGCATAATTTTACAAATTTTTGGAGTGGCAGTGAGAAAGCTTGAACGTTTTTACTCTGTGTGAAATATTATGTATTTTGGCCACAAATCATAAGAGCTTG
This sequence comes from Candoia aspera, assembly GCF_035149785.1. Taxonomy (NCBI): domain Eukaryota; kingdom Metazoa; phylum Chordata; class Lepidosauria; order Squamata; family Candoiidae; genus Candoia; species Candoia aspera. The sequence goes on from NC_086159.1 coordinate 49,083,720, forward strand.
TACGGAATTCCCTTCTTCATCTTTAAAGCAGAAACAGGCATCTCCTTACAGCTAATGGACATCTAAGGTTGAAGGAAATTTTATTATAAGAAACTAGGGAGAACCTTATAAATTAATCTGGATATTTTTGACCACATTCTTTCCTCCGGGGGGGTCTGCTTTATAGCCGTGTAACTTGCAACTGCATGTTTGTTTAAAAATGATCAAGAACACTTACCTTACAGTAGCTTTATGTCCCTCCCAGTGACATCTACAAGGTTTTGTGTATGTCACAAAAGGAAATACCACCTTCTCCCAGTTGTTTCTGCCCATCCAATTTGATCTAGGAGGTTGGGTATGCTGCGGGTCCCATCAGCCAGGGAGTGTCAGCTGGCGGGACCTAGAAGGCGTGCCTTCTCCTCCGTAGCACCTGCCCTCTGGAAATCCCCCCTCCAGAAATTAGGATGTCCCCAACCCTGTTAGCCTTTTGTAAGGCCATAAAGACCTGCCTTTGTGCCCGGGCCTGGGGCCTCGAGTGTGTGGATGGCCCCATATCTTGTCTGTATTAATATCTATGCATTGCTCACTTGGCAGCCATATATATTTATTTTATATTTATTTTATATTTTAACTGTTTTAATTATAGTTGTTTTCATTGTTTTATGGTTTTATTGTTGTAAGCCACCCAGAGTCACTTGTTGAGATGGGCGGCTATATAAATCAAATAAATAAATACATAGAAATATGGTGGCAGCATGATCATACTCCTTTTGTATAAGTGTTGATATTGCATGCACAAAAGAGTGCCACCACCACTTTGCCTTTTTTGACCCCATCAAAAAACTGTTGGCACTGTTTCCCCACGTCCCAGCAAATAGGTTTGAATGGTAACTGCAAAGTATGTTAAACAGAAAGTCTTCAGTATAACAGCCATTGCCATAAGCCTTGTTGCATCTCCACATTTCTTTAGATCCTTCCTGTCTTTTTCTATTGCTGTTGTAAATTTGCCAAAGTAAAAGGAAATAGTTCAAGCATAACAAAACCTAAAATAGTTCAAAACTGATTTTAAAAAATGAAGTGGCTTCTCATTTCTAAATCAGGAAATAAAGCAGTTCAGTTCTTGAAACTGAATCAACTTAGGGAAGGCATGACTTCTGTCACCTTATGTATCTTTCTAGGTAGCCAAAGATTTGTTCCTTTGAAATCAGAGGTAAGACTAAGGGAAAACAGAGAAAGAGGTTGTGGTGGTAGAGGTGGGAAAAAGAAGTAGGGTGTAATTTCTTCCTAGCACTTCTGAAAAATGGCTGGAATTACCCTGGAGGCTTAGTGAAGTCCTGGGGGTGGGGGGTGGGGGGTGGGGAGAATCAGAAGCTAGCCAAAAATACATACAATTCTAATCAAACCTCCCTAAGGTTTCATCATCAATTCCCTTCTTTATATAACCTCTTCTTTCTAATCCTCAAAACCATACAGTAAGTCATAAAATCATTTTCTCTCTTAGGCCAAAAGTCCATAAGGGGTTTCCAGTCACTGATTAGTGTCAATAATGACCTTTCTCTAATCAAGTCAATTTGTTCATCTCAGCAAGTTCTGTCAGTTTCACCAACTATTCCTCCATGTAACTGCTGAGAGGAATGTCAGAAGCCGCTTCTTTTTGTGTATGTATATATGTATGTATTCTGTTCTGTTCTTTTCTTTTTCTTTTTTCTATCTTCTTTTCTCTCTTTTTTCTTTTTGTCTTTTTCACATCTACTTTACTATATATTTTTCTTTCTTTGAATGTATTTCTTATTATCTGTGTAAACTTTTTAAATAAAAACCTATCTAAAAAAAGAAAGCTAAGCAAAAATGAATATTAAGTCAGGTATGCTTTCCAATTATAAATAAGCAGTTACCCTTTTTTCTGGGATAGTTTGTAAATTAATATTAATGCAAGAAATGTAACAGTCTTAACAGACTTTCAAAAAGATAAGCACTTTTTCATTCCTGGATACAACACACATGCAGTACTCTATATTACCACAGCACACTTAAATATCTTTAATGAAATTTACTCCTACTGCATTGTCACTTTGCATAGATTCCTTTATTCCCCTCACACAAATTGATTCCCCAAACAGCAACAACTTGTTTTATTTGACAGGAACTCTAGTTTTGATTGTTGAAAGATATTGAAATATTTGATTATAAATTCACAGTGAAGCAGCTGCACCATTTCATTTTTTTTTCTAGCAAAGTTGAATCAGGATTGACTTTATTAAAACCAAGAAAATAAATAATTATACTTAGAAGCTTATACTTATCTCTGCCTTTCATGTGTGCAGATGGCTTCATTTTCCATGAACTGACAGAACCCAGTTCTGCTAATTATATATACGATTGACATTTGCAACCTAGTAAAGTTCCTTACCCTGAAGGAAAGGGAAACTCTCTTTTATTATATAAATTGTACATATTTGGTTTTATACAAATACATAGCATTCATTTCAATGAATTAATCATGTCCATACATTGATTACCCTAAAAGTTAAATTGAGCAAATACCTCTGAATATATATTTTTGGAATAAATTTATCTCCTGCGAAAAAAGGCATTGGTAGTCAGATAAGTAATTATGATACACAGACTATAAGAACTACATATATTACATGTGTTCTGTAGCCCAACAATTACATTTTAGTGGATAGAGTAATATAATCGTTTCACACAAATTCCTTAGAAGTTTAATAAGTTGCAGGCAGCTACTGAAGGACATAATTTATCATGAGTTATTGGAGAAGGAAGCTGTTGAATGCCTCTTGATGTTGTGCATATTAGACAAAGAGAAAGTTATTACACTAATGGAGTTGAAAAATACAATGAAAATTTACAGTGCTCTATTGATCAAATTCTTGGCAAATCATCATTTTGAGGATGCAACTTAATTTGCAATTTCATACCAATGCATCATAGATACATAAAAATTAAACCTGTCTGCCACCACTCCGTTCCTGTATGAAAAATGGCTTTATTTAAACAAAGTCATAAAAATTGCATTTCTTTCATTTCTGAAAGTAATCAGCTCTGGCATTCAGTGACATAAATCTTCGCTTTATTCATTTTTTGTCTTCTGCCAGAACAATAAAAATGAAATGTTTTTAAAGGTGATGATTGAAACAATTGAAATTAACATCTGCTCTTTTGGTAAACATACTGAGGCTTAAGGTAAATTCAAGTTTGGATTGCTTAGGTCCTTTATATGTTTAACACAATGGAGCTTACTTGAAGAAAACCAGTATCATTTACAAATTTCTTCTGCATCGAGCTAAACTAAAAGCTAGACATCTCTGTACATGTAGTTGCCCGAAATTTAAACTTCACTGGTAAATACAACATAAGATCATGCTACGCTTATCTTAGAAAACAAAGTTTTCCTTCCTTGTTTTCACCCAATTAGAGTGGGTTGATTTCGCATGTGTTCCTCAACATGATTTTTGTAATATGAATCTAAAGTGACATGTATGGAAAAAAATAATCACAGAGATAAGCAAGTTTGTGGTCCTATTCACCTGAGATTTGATTGATTGATTGATTGATTACATGCCATTAAGTCAGTGTCAACTCTTAGCAATCACACAGATAGATGTTTTCCATGATGATCTGTCCCTAACCTGTTCCTTCACCAGTGTAATTGAGTTCCTCCACCTTGCTGCTGGTCGTCCTCTTCTTCTCTTTACTTCCATTCTTCCCAGCATTACAGCCTTCTCCAGAGAGCTAGGTCTTCACATAATGTGTCTAAAATGTGGTAATTTGAGCCTGCACCTGAGACTTGGCCAGATATTGAAGCAATAAAGAAATTCCAAGCCTGAACATGTGATTCTGCTATCGCCATGTATATTTTAGATCTATACAGGGATATTATTGAGTCACAGCATCCACATTACTGCAAAAATCATTTTTAGGCAACCTTCCTCAAGCTCTGGGCAGTCAGGTGTATGGTTGGCTGGAGAATTTTGGCTGTTGGGCCATAGATATGAAGGAATGTGGCCTGGAGAAAGTTGATACATGGAAGTTATTTACAAGTTAGCCAGTCAGCCGGCATTCCTAAGGAATACCCTGGAGGTAGCCAATTGTAGTTGCAGCAAAAGATTTTTTTGTCCATGGTATAAAACTAAGTATAGGAATTGAACAGAGAAATGTTTTTGTTAATTAGCACTACTTTATTTTTTTAATTGATAGCATTGAGATAATTATCTCATTGCAGAAATGCAAATACCATTCATGCATATTTTTCTTCTACTTAGTATTATCTTCTAAGCTTTTTGCAAATTTCATATTAAAAAAAAGGATTGCTCCTATTTATTCCATCAATGAGCACAGCTACCTTCAACAGTGTGGTAAATTGTAAATAGGACATAAATCTAGATTGTAATTTTAACTTTTTAATATTTCTACAGTTTAATTTCATTCTTTATGAAACTGCAGTGCTTTGCATATGCATTTTACTATGATAGATAGAGTCTAGGGAGAGAAATTACAACATTGTACTTCAACTTAGTAAATTCAAATTAAGATGAACACTGCAATCCTGGGCACCATAAAACTTTGTAAATCCAGAGGTAACCGTATACATAATTTGGTAGCCAGATTTTCTGTAGATTTCAGAAATCTTGGCTGATTTAAGAAGTCTTTCTCTTTTGCAGAAAACATTTTTGGAAAATAAATAATCAATGCACTGTTTGCAGAAAGTGAAGCAGTGACAACTCTAGAGGCTTAAGTCATCTCGTTTTCTGATGAAATGAGCATAAGCAGTGGCTGTATATCTCATAGCCCTGTGCAAATCACTCAATGAGATGTTCTCCTCATGAATGAAGAGCTCCATAGGACCTGTGTCTCAAAGCAACAGTGTAGCCACCACAAGCTTGGCCCAGCTGTTTCTGGACCTTCCCAAGATCTTTTGGGCATGGATGTATTTGCCCAGAACATCCATCCACTGGGATAGGCAGAAAAGTAAAACAGTTTTGTAGCTTTCAGGAACAGATCCAGAGGAACAATTTTCTTGTTGGCAGAGGGAATTTAGGAATGATTTGCCCAGGCCTAAAGTTAATTAATTAATATTATATTTAATAGTTTCTATATTTCCAATAAATCCCACAATGTGTGGAAGTGTTGATTAGCCTTAGAAAAACAGTGCTGTATAACTGTTATATTGTTTCCTGAACAATAAAATAATAGAAAATGTAAGAATATGTTACCTGTGCACTTATCTCATAATCAAAAAGAACCTGAATTTAAGACAATTACCTTTACAAAAACTGGTCTGCCTCCATTACTGTATTCTTGTTGAGTACAGTATTTGGAGAAAAAAACTAATCTTACTTTAGGATTAATACAGTATATTTTTCATTTCAAAATCAAAAGATTTAGAAATATAAGAAATATATGTAGAGATACAAATGTTTGAAGTTTAATTTTGCAACAGATGGATATCCACAATTCAAATCACTGTTTGCCATATAGAAAATAAATATTTTTCCTTCACTAAAATCAGTGTCAAGCCATATGAAAAAAGGTGAAAGGTGAAAGATCCCCTGTGCAAGCACCGAGTCATGTCTGACCCTGTGGGGGGACGCTGCTTTCACAATGTTTTCTTGGCAGACTATAGAGTGGGGTGGTTTGCCATTGCCTTCCCAGTTGTCACCTTCCCCAGCAATCTGGATACTCATTTTACCAACCTTGGACGGATGGATGGCTGAGTTGACCTGAGCCGGCTACCCAAGAATCCAGCTTCCGCTGGGATTGAACTCAGGTTGTGGGGAGAATTTCGGTTGCAATACTGCGGCCTACCACTCTGCACCACACAAGGCTCTTTTTTTTTCATATAGAAAATAAATATTTTTTCCTTCATTAAAATCAGCATGAAACCAGGTGTATCATACCAAATGTGTCTGTAAAACACTTAGCTGCAAATACTCAAATCCATTAACTAAGCTATGTATTAAAAGGAAAGACTGATGTCTCCAGGAACCTTCAACACTGCATTGTAATCTGTAGGAAAGGAAATTCTTCCCTTTGGAGCACTATTAACTGAAAACCAACCAAACCATCAGAGAAAGTCACATTAAAAATGGCTCCTTCCTCATTACAATTTTTTTAGTTGTTTTTTCTAGTGGTTGTCATGCTCTGATTTTTCCTAGTGATTGTCTTGCTAGGTTGCAGCAGAGTCCCCTTGTTTTCCACCATATTCACTGGAGTTCACATAGCAAAGCAGTCAATGCATGATGCAGTAAGTTTTATTTTACTGCTGCTATGCGACACAGATCTTGAGCCAGCACCAATATGGGCTAAGAGTGTGTGACTCAACACAGGGGCATCCAGCTGGCTTCCTTGTCTAATGGAAGGTTAGAACCTGGGTTTCTCCACTCCTAGTCTACACCAAACCAGTCTACCAGTACTATGTTAAAAAAAAGTATGTGCATTAGAAGCTGTATCCAAATGAAAATGGATGCAGCTTTTTTTCTACCACTAGAAGTACAACAAAGTCCTGAAATATCCTTGTCCCCCCTTGTCCACAATTTTACTTTAGAAATTGACTTAAAAGCCTCTTTTAAATCAATAAAGTGGCTTACATCTCCTTGGATGGCTGGAATATTTTTCCGCCAAATGCAGAAAAGTGTTGATTGTCCAGCTCAGAAAGCCAGCTTGTTCTTCAGCTAATAGCTTTTCTTGCGTCAGCCAATCAATACATGTAGAGATATCTAGATTACATTTTACTGGTTATACTCACTCGACTGAATGGGCACTAATTGGTTGGTTAAGTTTGTCTTTTTTTAAAAAAAATTGGGATTATTATTGATTGGCCCCACTCTTTAGGTAACTGCAAGGACTGATCAATATAGGTAAATTAGGAGGCCAAAGAAAGAGCCCATCCATCTATAATGGATTTCAGAAACTTTGCTGTAATCAGATTCCCATCAAACACTTTACTGCTTTTTAATTGTGCTGTGAGACCAATGAAATAGTTATGAGAGACATTTTTTCATGACAAAGGACTTGAAATCAGCTATTCTAAAGCAAAAATGGTTCTGTTTACAAACTGTCATTCAACCTTGCATAAGTGACATCCAAATAGAACAGAGCAAGGTATTCAAATATTTGGGAGTCTATTTTCAGTCCTTCACTTTGTGGAAATATCAATCTTGTGACCTCTCAGTTCATGAAATGACTTCAAATGCCATAATGAGTTTTGCCAGATGTAACAGTAATACTTTTGTTTCAGCTACTGCCAAGCTGTTCAAAGCAAAGTTGCTGAGCCTCCTGCTGCGGGGCACAAGACTTGAGTGCACTGGAAGCAAATCAATCAAATTTTTAAAGAAACTTATTTTGTGTCCCTTATTGGGTGCCTCACACATTTCTCCATTTAGAGCTTTGCTTTACCTTTGTTAATGCTCAAATGAGAACCTACTATTTAAAATATCAGATAAAATCAGTATTTTGGGGTGATCCTGATTCAGTCCTCTTTCTGATAGATTTGTCTCTTAATGGAAAACAGGTAGAGCCAAGGATTTAGCTTATTGTGGTTCGTTATCCTTGACTTTGAAAAAGCCTTTATGAAGGTCAGAGAGAGTCCTTGATTTGGATCTACAGAGAGGTAGAATTAAGGCCTAAAATCATTACAGTAGAGATATCTTTTACAAGCTTTTGTCAAGATCATAGATAGATAGATAGATAGATAGATAGATAGATAGATAGATAGATAGATAGATAGATAGATAGATAGATAGATAGATAGAATATATTTCATACAGGATAGCATTCATTGTAGCAAGGCTTGATATCCACCTTCTCTTTGTCCACATTGGTTGACATGCTAAATGATTTCTTCAATCCTTCACACAGCCCAAATTGCCCTCTCCCTTTGTTAATCGCCAGCTGTGGTATTCTACCTGGACAAAATCCTGCAGGTCTGCAGGTCTGTAGAACTGCTGTAATAAAGACATTGGCCAGTGAATCATCCAGTGTATTGTACTGAGATAGGGGGTTTTATTCTTTCTGTGCTAATGTTAATGAAAAGAAAACCAATAAGGCAGAACAAAGCTGAGCACTCTGAAAATCTTGCTAGCTTGAGGAGAAAATATTCAGATTATAAGGCGCATCTACCTTGATCATGACTGCAATGAAAGAAAATGAAATTCTAATTTGAACGCTTATTGAAAAGAAAAGTAGTAAAATTACATGTGGTATTTTCATTACTGTTGCCCTTTTGTCAATGGAGTTTGAGTGGCTTTGTACTAAGCTTTGCAAGACAGAAACATAAAAATAAATAATTCCTAATTAAATTGTCTTCAGTTACTTGGTATTGAGGTCCTCCACAGTGTATGGCAGGTGATAGCCACAGGAGTATAAACATGTAAGTTTATGCATATACCCCAAATAAATAATCAATGCTTGTCACTAGCAATTGCTTTAGACTTTCTAACAAATGCTGCTATAATCAAGTATTCTCACCCATTTTCATTAAGGATTCCAGAATAAAGTCATTCTAGCATGAATGAGAAAGGAAATTCCCAGTTCAATACATTGCATTATTTCTTCATTTGGCTGGCCTGAGATTTGACTTGATATTTGCACATTTTTACACAGATGGACAGTCTTCTATAAAATCTGACAAAATGCATACTGTATGGGCAAAAATCTCCAAAAATGGCAGCTTTTTCTGGATCAATATATTCATTTGATTCAAAAGAAAGAAGGAAAAAAGTTGATACAATCTAGCAGATTGTTGTAATAAACATTGTGTATTGTTTGGTATATAAGATCCTTCCCAACCAAAATCTACAAAGCTATTCATTTCTTTATACAACAGCAATTCCTTCAACATACATCAGTCACTGCACCCCATATAGTTGGGACAGAGAAGCTTCACTCTCTTAACATTTCTTCCACTTTTGTTTTTTTCTCTTCTCGTGATCAGTGGGGCTGTCCAGAAGCCTCCCAAAACCTTATCCTACAAAGGATTTCTTAGAAGAGAAGAAGCATTATGGCTGGTAGGGTTCTGCAGCATTAGGGTTTGAAGAAGGAGGCATTCATTCTGGCTGGGAAAGAGCTAACAGAACCCTGCAAAGTTGTTTTTTTCTGAGTTTCGCTGTCTCAGAGAGACTGAATTCAGATGGTTAGGATGGAGCTGTATGACCAGCAAGCAAGCAATGGCAACCCAAGAAACATGGCCAGTGGTGATATTCCCAGTGGTGTGTAGGTTCATATTATTTCATAAAGAGTCAGGGTTGGTTCTGCAGCTTGAGTGTGTGAACTTCCTTTCAAATGTTCTTACACTTTTTTTGGGGGTGCCTTTGAGTTAGTGTTGACTCCTAGCAACTCCCTGGGCAAGTCCCTGCAGTTTTCTTGGCAAGATTTCAGAAGTGGTTTGCCATTGCCTCCTTCCTAGGGCTGAGTGAGAGTGACTGGCCCAAGGTCTAGCCCAAGGACTAGAACTAATAAGTCTCCCAGTTGCTATCCTGGTGCCTTAACTACTACACCAAACTGGTTCTCTTTCTTACACAACAAAGAACCCCAAATGCTTCGCTATGTTTTTGTGTAAATCTGTATTTCCATTAAGAATGTAAAGGTACTGTAGCTTTGAGGTAGACAAGGCAAGCACAAATAGATAAACTTAAGAGGGGAAAAACTCAAATGGAAGGTTCTAAAGATGTAAAAAAGCAAGTTCATGCTATAATAAGATTTTTTTAAAAAAGCAGATTTTCCTGTATTTTAACTCCTAATAATCTGTAGTAATAGAACACGGAAATAAAGACATTGGACCGGGTCTTAAGCTTTCTAGTAGTAGTCCTGATTTCTCTTTATTACATACTTTCTTTCATGCCAAACAACAAATGGAAAACTTTTCAGTTAGTTGCCTTTGTAAAGAATTATTCAATAATAGGAAACTGTAATGATTGCCTAATCCCAAATACTCAGTCTCACAAGCTCGGGCTTAAAGATAACTGATTTATTAAAAGGAATAGTATGCAAATACAGAGAAAGCTGAGAATGAGCAAAAGCGCGCCAAATACAAACTTAAAAGCCTTGCTTGCGATCAAGTCCCGCCCTATCGCCCGTCAGGACGCTCCCCCTCCCAGGTGCGAGAATCCGTTAGACGCGCCTGGGAAAGTAACCTTGAACAGGAGCGCAAACCCAAACATGCATTCCAAGCCCTGAAAACAATGAAGGGCAAAGGAATGGAAAAACCCCGGGTGAAGGAACACGGAACAGAAAAAGACATGTGAAACGTTACAATGTTAACCAGACATTGAAATGAGAACATGACATATTGCCCCCTCAAAAGAAACTAGGGAGCCGGTTTGTCAGGATAGGCAGAGTGGAATTGGGTTACGAGACGAGGGGAACGAACGTCAGGAGCAGCAACCCATTCAGGATGAGGGAAATGTTTCCAGCGGACGAGGTACTGTAAAGCGGAGCGCTGGCGGCGGGAGTCGAGGATGGATGCCACCTCGAAATGTTGCTGGTTGTCAATCATGAGGGGAGGTGGAGGAATGGGTTGCGGATGCCAACGGTCTGACGACAGGCAGGGTTTGAGTAAACTACAATGGAAAACAGGATGTAAACGTTTAAGGTTGTGAGGCAAATCAAGTTTAAACGTAACAGGGTTGATTTGAGCAACAATTGAAAAAGGTCCGACAAATTTAGGGCCAAGTTTCTTAGAGGGTTGTGGGGACTTGATAAACTTAGTTGATAAGTAGACTTTATCCCCGACCGTAAAGGATGGTTCTGGGGAACGCTTTGCATCGGCATGGCGTTTATAGGTAGCCTGGGCATGGTGGAGAGCGAGTAGAATATTAGACCATGAGTCTTTGAGAGATTCTGCCCAGTCAGCAAGGGTGGCTGGTAGCGGTTGAGGATGAGGAAGTTCAGGAATAGGAACAAAGTCACGTCCAAAAACTGTTTTAAAGGGAACTTGACCAGTGGTTTGATGAACGGAATTGTTGTAAGCAACCTCAGCAAATGGGAGTAAATCGACCCAGTTGTCTTGTTGGTAGTTAACAAAAGCCCGGAGGTATTGTTCCAATGTAGAATTAACCGCCTCTGTAGATCCGTCCGTTTCCGGATGCCAGGCAGTGGAAAGGGACTGTTGTGTACCCAAAAGTTTTAAAAACGCCCGCCAAAATTGTGACGTAAATTGTGTGCCTCTGTCACTCACCAAACGGGCGGGGATACCGTGGAGGCGGTACACGTGGATGAGGAAGAGGCGTGCCAGCTGTTGGGCGGTGGGGATAGAAGCGCATGGGATAAAGTGGGCTTGTTTGGAAAAAAAAATCTTTAACGACCCAAATGACAGTTTTGCGTTGACTAGGGGGTAGATCAACGATAAAGTCCATGGAGATGTCCTGCCAAGGGACAGATGGAGTGGCAACAGGTTGAAGGAGCCCTTGGGGTTTGCCTGGTTTGCGCTTTATCGCCGCACATACCGGGCACGCAGTGACATACTCCTTCAAGTCTTTAAGCAAAGTTGGCCACCAGAATTGCCGGCGAACGAGGTGCAGAGTTTTGACGTAGCCAAAGTGTCCAGCTAGCTTGTCATCGTGGCAGCGCTGGAGTATGGTTTTTCGCATTGCCTCGGGGACATAGAGCCGATCGTTGCGCCAGGCAAAATCATCGGTGAAAGTTAAAATGTGTCTATTGGCTTGTAACCAAGTGTCTGTTTTAAGGTGGGAAAGCAACTGTTGTTGCAAATCGGAAGGAATTGACAAGTGCGGCGAGCGGCTGGAAGGCAGAGCGGCTGGAGGCTGAGTTGATTGCGCTCGGGTTTGGCTGCGAGTCACTGCTGCCAAACTTAATTGTTTGTCGGTCCAGACGGTACCTTGGACCGTTGGCCCTGGGCCAGCGTCTTGGGGTCTGCGCGAGAGCGCATCAGCTAAAAAGTTTTTCTTGCCTGGTATAAATTTAAGGGTGAAGTCGAAGCGGCTGAAGAACTCAGCCCAGCGGAGCTGTTTGGGACTGAGTTTTCGACTGGTGCTTAGAGCCTCCAGGTTTTTATGGTCAGTCCAGACTTCAAAAGGTTTTGAAGTGCCTTCCAATAGGTGTCGCCATGCTTCTAACGCCGTTTTTACAGCAAAAGCCTCTTTTTCCCAAACGTGCCATCTTCTCTCTGTTTCAGTGAATTTGCGAGAGAGGTAGGCACAGGGTTTTAAAGCGGCTGATTGGTCGGCTTGTAACAGAATTGCTCCTATGGAAAAATCAGAAGCGTCGACTTGTACAACGAAGGGTTTAGAGGGGTTTGGATGCTGTAAAATTGGTTCTGTGGTAAAGATTTGTTTGAGCGCTTCGAACGCTTGCTGACAAGCAGGAGTCCATTTAAGGAGCGCGCCTGGGTTCTTTGAACGTCGCGTATCCCCCTGTCCTTTAGTTTTTAACAGTTCAGTAAGGGGGAGGGCGATTTCTGCAAAATTTTGGGCGAATGCCCGATAGAAATTAGAGAATCCCAGGAAACTTTGTAATTGTCGCCTGGTACGGGGAGGCTCCCATGCCACAATAGCTTCTACTTTTGCAGGGTCCATTTCAATGCCCTGAGCTGAAATTCGGTAGCCTAGGTAATCAATTTGCGACTGATGAAATGCACATTTTGACAATTTTGCGTACAACTCTGCTTTTTTCAACTTAGCCAGTACTTGACGCACCAAGTGGATATGTTCTGACATGGTTTCAGTATAAATCAATACATCATCCAAATATACTAGTACCCCCTTGAATAGGTGGTCATGCAAAACCTCATTGATTAGTTGCATAAAGACCCCAGGTGCCCCAGACAAACCGAATGGTAAGACTTTATATTGGAAAGCCCCAAGAGGACAGTTAAATGCTGTCTTCCACTCATCCCCTTTCCTTATTCGAATGCGAAAGTAAGCTTCTCTCAAATCCAGTTTTGAGAAAATTTTTCCTCTGGCCAGATGTGATAACATATCTTTGATCAGGGGCAAAGGATATTTATTTAATATTGAGACCGCATTGAGCCCGCGGAAATCGGTACAAAGCCTTAATGACCCATCCTTTTTTGGCCGGAATAGGACAGGAGCGCCTACCGGGGAATTTGCCGGCTCAATGAAACCCCTAGCCAGGTTTTTGTCAATGAACTCCCTTAGCGTGGTAAGCTCTTTGGGAGACATGGGGTATATTTTTGGGTGAGGCAATTTTACATTTGGTAAAAACTCAATGGCACAGTCCGTTTTTCGGTGGGGTGGCAAGCGATCCGCTTCCTTTTCCCCAAATACTTCAGCAAAATCCTGATACTGATTGGGTAGTCCCTCAAGAGGTTGAAGCGTTTGCACAGTAGTATACGCTACCCCTCCACCCTCCATGTCCTCCAGTAGGTCCTTTTCTGGTACTTTGTAAAATCCATCTGCAAACGTCACAGTTCTATGCAGCCAGTTGATAAAAGGGTTTTGTTGCACAAACCAAGGCATCCCCAAGATTACCAGAGGACCCCCCACTGGAGCTACCACAAATGGCAGCTTTTCCTGATGGGAGCCCATCTGCAAGGCGACCAGTTCCGTGGAAAGATTGACTGCTTTCCCTCCCGCCATAGTTCCATCCAATTGGGTGAAAATCATGGGTCTTGGCAACGGGAACGTGGGCAGTTCCAGAGCCGCTACGACATCAGGGTGCATTAGGGAACGGGAGCAACCCGAGTCTAGCATGGCCCACACTTCCACCGTTTTGGTTTTTGAACTCAGTTTAACTTTAACAGTCAGTGTGGGGAAGTTTCCACTCACCGAATCATGGTTACGCCCGGTTTCTTCCACCTGCCCTAGGGCGCCCTTCAGGGCAGGTGGTAGGCTTTTCCCGCCGGCTGCTCGAATTGCAACTCTTCTTCCTCATCTCCGAAGGGTAGGTCTGGGGGGTCCAGTTCCGCGAGGGCTGCCTTCAGTTTTCGCGGTGGAGCAGGAGCAGGCGACTTTACCGTGGGTTTCGTCTGTCGTTCCTCTGGACGGCGTCTCGGGCACGACGTGGCTCGATGCCCCTCTTTCCCACATCTGAGGCACTGACCCTTGGAGAACCGTCGCTCCCTCTCCTCTTCCCAGGTTTTCGGTTTGGGGCGGCTGGCAAGTCCAGATGTGCGCGCTCCTCTAGCAAGACGTGTTTGTCTAAGCTCTTTGGTATGGGCATAGGTTTGTAGGGCATTTTCTGCGCTTCCCGCCAACTGAATCCACCCATATAGCGTTTTGGGATCATCTCTGCCTAGTGCCCATCGAAGGATTTCGGGTTCTAGCCCCTGCTTGAACAATTCGATGATTGTTGGCTCAGACCAGTCTTCCACTTTGCCTGCCAAAGCTTTAAACTCCAACGCATATTTGGCCACTGAGAGGGACCCTTGGTAGAGTTTCCGCAGGTCATTTTTGGCCGTTTCTTGAGCTAGGGGGTCTTCGAAATGCTCCTTAAGTGCCCACAAAAAGTCATCGAAGTCCTCTAACTCATTTGCCTCCGCTTGGCATAGTTGCACATACCAATCCGCTGCCCTTCCTCTCAGCTTGTTGGCAATGAAATTGATCTTGCCATGTTCAGACCGAAAGTTTCGACCCCAATCTTCTATGTAATGTTTGGCATTAGTAATAAAGAAGGAGAGCGTTGTGGGATCCCCATCGAACTTCACTCCAAATGGTGGGAAGGTTCTTGCCGGCTCAGCTGGCTGTGGCGGTGCCGCGAATGTCAGCGTACGCCGAGCCCCCATGGGTGGTCGATCCCTAGGGGGTCTTGCCTCTCGCTCCCCCCCTTGACGTGCTGATCGAGTCTTGCTTCTCCCCCGGGTCGACATGGTACTGTGCCTGGGGTACTGTGACGGCTCTTCTTCCCAATCCTCCGGGGTGGGCTCTGCTTCTCTGGGTAGATCCTCTCTGGGTAGATCCTTGAGGATCGTCACTATTAAATCCATTTTATCTTCCAATGCCCTCATACGGGCCGGAGTGACCGGCTCCTCCTGGGGTTGGTTGGTTACCACCACCCTCGGTGACAAGGGGACTTCGTGCTCCCAGGACAATTGTGGAGACCCCCTCCCCGGTGCTCTTTCCATGACAGTTCTATGTTCACTCCTGAGACTCTCCTGCATGGATATCAGCAGCTCGTCCAATTGGATATCTCGCAACTCCCGACGAGCTGCTCTTTGCGCTCTCGATGTTAGCGCTGGCCGGCTTTTGGCCGCCTCCCGCTCCTCTTCGCTTCCCTCACTTGCGCGAAGTTGAGGTTCTGTCATCGCTAGCGTTCCCTCTTATCCAAGGATTGGATGGGGCTAGCGGCAAATGGATAAAATGATTCTCAGCTTTATGTAATGATTGCCTAATCCCAAATATTCAGTCTCACAAGCTCGGGCTTAAAGATAACTGATTTATTAAAAGGAATAGTATGCAAATACAGAGAAAGCTGAGAATGAGCAAAAGCGCGCCAAATACAAACTTAAAAGCCTTGCTTGCGATCAAGTCCCGCCCTATCGCCCGTCAGGACGCTCCCCCTCCCAGGTGCGAGAATCCGTTAGACGCGCCTGGGAAAGTAACCTTGAACAGGAGCGCAAACCCAAACATGCATTCCAAGCCCTGAAAACAATGAAGGGCAAAGGAATGGAAAAACCCCGGGTGAAGGAACACGGAACAGAAAAAGACATGTGAAACGTTACAATGTTAACCAGACATTGAAATGAGAACATGACAGAAACTATATGTACTGGAAAGCTATTTAAATTTTTACTTTTTGCTGTCCAGAAATCTTGAAAAAAACATCATGCTACTATGTAACATTCCAGAGAAAATCACAGTTATAGTTTTATATATCTTTAGGACAATTAACTAAATTGTACCCATCAGTGTTTAATCCCTCTAAGGTAATGTTTTTATCCTTTATCATTATTAAGTGCTGAGGGGGAAAAATACATAGCCATAATGACTGAGTATAGATGTTTGACAAGAGTAATGGGTAACTTAGCAGAGATGATACATGTTCAGAATACTATTAAGTTTATTATATCTTTTAGCCCCAGATTAAGTTCTGATCATTGCCATAATGATTACAGAATGAACAACTCTTACTCACTGATTTCTGCAGGCAAACAGTCCTTGAAAGTGACAATGCCACCTTTTTTGCAATTGTACATAAAACAGATTCCATTGAAATCTATGGGAGCTATTTTCAATCTTTGGGTGGTTGAAATGATACTTTTATTCTACAGACCTGGAAAGGAATGGGTGGAAAGGAAACTACAAGATTATGTGAACATTTGGCTATATTTGGCTTATGGGTCAAAGATTTTCCATGCTTGCAAAGTTCTCTTTGCTAATTCAAACTTTTTTTTTTTAAATCACAGTATAATAGATATGCTTTAAAAAGTAAAACTGGGATGGCAGGCCAATGTTTCTTAGAAGTTTCAGAAGTCCCCCTGGCTGATTTAAGAAGTCCCTGTCATTTAGTAGAATATTTGTTGAAAAATAATTAAATAATATTTTCCCACTCTCTAGAGAAAAATGTAGAATAACACTGTAATCTTGAGGAGTGAATAGATTCTCCAATGACTGAAAATGATCTACAGTACATTGAAATGAAAAGAACTGAATTTTTAAGGAGTAATTTGTCCTTATCTCTGTAGAGAGTAACTAATCAATTTCATTTAGTGTGAGTTACTAGCTTACACATATATTCAAGCACCTATTTGAAATTTAATTTCATCATGCAATTTTTTACAAGCTATAGATTCAGAAAGGATCAATGCAACTTGGGCCTCTCCATGAGCAAGAACCATAGTACATACCATGGACTTTCAACTGTCCTAGGTGTTGTAGAAGTTCCCTGACTGAATGGACACACATTCAGCAAAACAATTAGCAAGGCCATATTAGTATGTTTATATTGTCTCATTTGAATCTTCTGAATTTAAACCCTGCATTTGGCAAAACCATCTCCTTGGAATTTCTCTGCACTCTTCCTTTCTTCTTCATAGTCTAGTTTAGTATGCTCTTGACCTTAGAATAGCTCTGAAGGTCAGGATGTGCTATAATGTAGGCTAGCATTTCCTATCTTTCTATTTCTTAATTCCCACTCATGACTTTATCAAAGAATCGGGAACCCACCAAAATAAAAACAAAGCTCACTTTTCCAAGAAGGACAATTATATATGTTTGCAAGAGTTCTTTTCTCATATGTACCAGTAACAGTACAAGTAGTCCTTGTTTAGCTACCACAACTGGGACCAGCAACTCAGTTGCTAAGTGAAGTGGCACCATTTGCTCATGATCTTACTTCAGCTTTCCTTTGCTTTACAGACCTGCAAAGGTCATAAATGTGAGGATTGGTCGCAAAGCTG
Source organism: Candoia aspera (assembly GCF_035149785.1). Taxonomy (NCBI): domain Eukaryota; kingdom Metazoa; phylum Chordata; class Lepidosauria; order Squamata; family Candoiidae; genus Candoia; species Candoia aspera. The sequence continues at coordinate 49,101,031 of NC_086159.1, forward strand.
CATTTTCATTATTGTCATAACTGTGAACTGTCACTGTATGAGGCAGTCACTAAACAAGGACCACCTGTATGGTTAAGTACATAAAAACTGTATCAGTTCAGACCTATTACTGAGAAGCATATGGTTGTATTTAGTGACATGCATCCCAGCTAAATACATAGATAAATAATCTACTTTACAGTGAAGTTGTCATGTTCATTGTTTCAATGTTCTGAATACATCGTAACGTTTCGCATGTCACTTTCTTGATCCGTGTTTGCTGGGTGGAGATTTCCAGCCGTGCCAGGCTATAATCTCCTTGCTGCAACTGTGGAATGTATGTTTGGGTTATGGAATGTGTTCAAGGTTACTTTCTCTGGCCGATGTGGGTAACGGTTGCTAGAACCTGGGAGGGGGTGGTTGCTAAGTGCGAGTGAGGGTGGAACCGGGTTTGAAGCGAGGGTTTTTAGTTTGTATTTGGCGCGCTTTTGCTCATTCTCAGCTTTCTTTGTATCTGCATACTATTCTTTCAATAAACCAGTTATTCTTAAGCACCTGCTTGTGAGACTGAGTTTGTCAGAATAGGCAACCATTACATAAAGCTGAGAATCTCAAAACCCTTATTCCGCTAGCCCCTATCCAGATTCATCTGCGAAGGGGAGCGCTAGCGAGGAACGAACCGTGATTGCAGGAAATGGAAAGCGAGGCATCGAGCGAAGGGGAACTGAACTCCACGGTGGTTAGAGCAGAGAAGGTACCCTGTAGCAACGCTCCGGGGGTCCGGGCAGAACCCAACCCCAACTCGAAGGAGAAGGAGGGACGTCAAAAAGTACCCGAAACGACCAGTACTTCGGCTGGTGACTACCTTACTTGGGAGGAGGAATCGGACCCTGGAGCGGCTCAAGCCTCCTGGAAGCGGCGGTACCCGCTATCATCCAAGGTGGTCAGGAAGGAAGCGCCCGAGGGGTCCCCCACCCCTGATCGTATAAAAGTGTTGGAGGCAAAATTAGACTCCGTCGAATTCATGCTGAAGAAGATGTCAATGGGATGGGGGTCGCCTGAAAAAGGAAGGGAAGGGTCCCGCCGTAGGCATTCCCCCTCACAGTCACCCCTACCATCCCCCAGAGGGAGAAGCAGGGTCCGGTGTTGAGGAGAGGAGAGGGGCCCGAGGGTGACAATTTCGAGGTCCCCTCTGGCGAAGAGGCACTCACTAGGGGCCGTACAAAGGGCTGAGTGACCAGAAACTGCAAGACCTCCACCCTTCACAGTAAAGTTCGATGGGGACCCTGCCAAATTGTCCTTCCTCATAACTAATGCTAACAGTTATATGGAGGATTGGGAACAGGGGTTCCGGTCAGAGCGGGGGAAAATAAATGCCATTGCTACCAAGCTGAAGGGGAGGGGGGCCGATTGGTATGTACAGCTGTGCCAATCGAATGCTCTGGAGTTAGAAGACTTCGAGGAATTTCTGTGGGCATTACGGCAACATTTTGAAGACCTGCTAGCTCAGGAAAGAGCAAAGCGGGCATTAAAGGGACTGTACCAAGGGTCACGATCCGTGGTGGATTATGCGCTGGAATTTAAAGCACTGGCGGGGAAAGTGGAGGATTGGTCCCAATCCACGCTGGTGGAGATGTTCAAGGATGGACTGGAAACTGAGGTTCTGAAGTGGTCTCTGGGGCGTGAGGACCCAAGAACCCTATATGATTGGATTCAGCTGGAGAGCAGCGCTGAGCATGCCCTAGAGACGTTTGCCCACTGAAAATCGATGAGATATGGGAGATTCAGTAAAGGGTCCCACACCTCAGCTCCTCCAGGGAAATCCAGCCAGCGGACCTGGGAGGAAGACAAGGAGCGATGCAATGCGAGAGGGCAATATCTGCGGTGCGGAAAAGAGGGGCACCGAGCAGCGGCGTGCTCGAAGGGAAAGACCGAAGACCGGCCGGGAAAGTCATCTGGAAAATCTCCTTCCCTACCAAGGAAGATGAAGGCGCTGGTGGAGGTTGAACCTGAGGAAGTCCCTTTCTCTGGGGATGAGGAGGAGGCTGTTTGCAATCAGCTGGCAGGAAACGCCAGCCACCTGCTTTAAAGGGCGCTGCTGGGCAGGTGGAAGAGGAAGGGCGTGATCATGCCTCGGTGAGTGGAAATTTCCCTACCATGACACTGAAAGTGAAATTGGGGTCACGGACACGAACCATGGAAGTGTGGGCTATGGTTGATTCGGGGTGCTCACGGTGTTTAATGCATCCTGACATGGTAGCTGCATTGGAGTTACCCACGTTTCCTTTGAAACGGCCCATGATCTTCACCCAATTGGATGGATCTACAGTGGGGGGGAGACCGGTGACTCACTCCACAGGGATGGTGGCATTGCAAATGGGAAGCCACTGGGAAAAACTGCCTTTTGTGGTAGCACCTGTGGGGGGTCCGTTTGTCATTTTGGGGATGCCTTGGTTTGTTCAGCAAAACCCACACATAAATTGGGTGCACAGGACTGTGACTTTTGCAGATGGATTCTACAAAGCCCCTGAGGGGGATGAACTGGACAGCGGTGAGGTGGGGAGGGCGGCAGCTACAACTCCGCATCTCCTTACTAGTCCGCTAGATGGACTGCCGGAACAATACCAAGACTTTGCAGATGTGTTTGGCAAAAAGGAAGCGGATCAGCTACCGCCGCACCGTAAAACTGACTGTGCCATAGATTTTATCCCTAATGCAAAGTTGCCTAACCCAAAAATTTATACTATGACCGAGAAGGAACTGGCAACGCTAAGAGAGTTTGTCGATAAAAATCTAGCCAGGGGTTTTATCGAACCAGCCAGTTCCCCAGTGGGTACTCCTGTTCTATTCAGACCAAAGAAAGATGGGACTTTGAGACTATGTACAGATTTCCGTGGATTGAATGCAGTCTCAATATTAAATAAATATCCCGTCCCGTTAATCAAAGACATGTTATCACATCTGGCAAAAGGCAAAATATTCTCTAAGTTGGACCTGAGGGAGGCATATTTCCGCATTCGTATAAGGGAGGGGGACGAATGGAAAACTGCTTTCAATTGTCCTTTGGGCTCTTTCCAGTATAAAGTGTTACCTTTTGGTCTGGCGGGGGTGCCTGGAGTGTTTATGCAACTGATCAATGAGGTCTTGCATGACCATTTATTCAAAGGGGTCTTGGTGTATTTGGATGATGTGTTAATCTATACTGAAACCATGGAGGAACATATAGAACTGCTTAGACAAGTGCTCAGCAAGCTGAGAAAGGCTGAACTGTATGCTAAATTGTCCAAATGTGCTTTTCATAAATCTCAAATTGACTATTTGGGCTATAGAATTTCAGACAAGGGTATTGAAATGGATCCAGCTAAGATTGAAGCCATTCTAGCATGGGAGCCACCACGCACGCGTCGGCAGCTCCAAAGGTTCCTCAAATTCGCGAACTATTATCGCCAGTTTATCCAGGGGTTCACGGGGATAGCGTTGCCCCTCACTGAGCTACTAAAGGGCAGGGGGATACACGGAGGGCAAAGAATCCTGGGGCATTGTTGAAATGGACGCCCGCATGCCAGGTGGCTTTTGACCAGCTTAAAAAGCTATTCACAGCACAACCCATTCTACAGCATCCCGATCCTAGCAAGCCATTTGTGGTGCAAGTGGATGCTTCTGATTTCTCCATTGGAGCGCTCCTGCTGCAAGCAGATGAGTTGGGCTGTTTAAAGCCTTGTGCTTATCTCTGCCGTAAATTCTCTGAGACTGAAAGGTGGTGGCACGTTTGGGAGAAAGAGGCTTTTGCTGTCAAGGTGGCTTTAGACACTTGGCGCCACTTGTTGGAGGGGGCTACCCACCCTTTCGAGGTTTGGACTGACCACAAGAACCTCGAAGCACTCAGTGCACCTCGTAAGCTCAACCCAAAGCAAATCAGATGGGCTCAATTCTTCAGCCGTTTTGATTTTAAGTTGAAATTTATTCCGGGAAGGAAAAACTTTCTGGCTGATGCACTTTCCCGCAGACCCCAGGATTCCAGCACTGTACCTGATGTAGTCGGTACACTGTGGATGGACCCACAATTGCGCGCAACAGCCAGACGCTTCAATTTCACCCCGTCCTGGACGGTTGCCAGTTCCCTCAGACTTGCAACAACAGTTTCTTTCCCAATTGAAATCTGACACTTGGTTGCAAGCAAATTTACACACTGTTACTTTTGACCGTGATTTTGCTTGGAAAAACGATCGTCTCTATGTGCCTGAGACTTTACGCAAAGACATTTTACTCCATTGCCATGATGACAAACTGGCTGGACATTTTGGGTTTGTCAAAACACTTCACTTGGTTAGATGCCAATTCTGGTGGCCAACACTGAGGCGAGATGTTAAGGAATATATTGCTTCTTGCCCTGTCTGCGCTGGCTCAAAACGGAAGGTTGGGAAGCCCCAGGGGTTGCTCCAGCCAGTGGCCAGTCCCTCTCACCCTTGGGAGGAGATCTCTATGGATTTTATCATTGATTTACCTCCAAGCCAGAGGAAAACTGTGATTTGGGTTGTGAAGGACTTTTTCTCGAAACAAGCCCAATTCATTCCATGCGCTTCCATTCCCTCAGCCCAGCAGCTTGCCCGCCTCTTTTTTGTACACGTGTACAGGCTCCACGGGAGCCCCTCCCATTTGGTGACTGACAGAGGCACACAATTTACCTCCCAGTTTTGGCGGGCTTTTATGAAATTGGTGGGTACCAAACAAGCGCTCTCCACTGCGTCGCATCCTGAGACTGACGGATCTACAGAGGCGCTTAATTCCACACTGGAGCAATATCTGCGTGCTTTTGTTAATTATCAACAAGACAATTGGGCCGATCTCCTGCCCTTCGCTGAAGTTGCCTACAACAATGCAGTGCATCAGAGCACTGGTCAGGCGCCATTTTGCATTGTCTTTGGTCGAGATTTTGTGCCCATCCCAGAGCTGCCACGACCAACGTCTCTTCCATCTTCCCCTGCAGACTGGGCAGCACATCTGGGGGACTCCTGGCCTCAAATCAAACAGGCTCTCGCCGATGCCCAAGCTGCTTACAAACGCCATGCTGACAACAAACGGGCAACTCAGCCACCCTTCAAAGTTGGGGATAAAGTTTACCTCTCCACAAAGTTCATTAAATCACCCCAACCATCTAAAAAGTTGGCACCAAAATTCGTGGGTCCCTTTCCTATTGTGGCTCAAATTAATCCTGTTACTTTTAAATTAGATTTGCCTCATAATCTTAAACGTTTGCATCCCGTTTTTCATTGCAGCCTGCTCAAGCCTTTCCACCAATCCGATCGCTGGCACCCACAACCCTCACCACCTGCTCCCATTATGATTGATGGGCAGCAACACTTCGAAGTCCAGGAGATTCTTGATTCTCGACGCCTTCATTCTACTTTGCAATACCTGGTCCGATGGAAACATTTCCCTCATCCAGAATGGGTTGCTGCCCGCGATGTTCACTCCCCTGTTTTAGTTGACCATTTTCATGCTGCATATCCTGCTAAACCTGCTCCTTAATTTGTTGTTTTTAAGGGGGGCGGTATGTCATGTTCATCGTTCCAGTGTTCTGAATACATCGTAACGTTTCGCATGTCACTTTCCTGATCCGTGTTTGCTGGGTGGAGATTTCCAGCCGTGCCAGGCTGTAATCTCCTTGCTGCAACTGTGGAATGTATGTTTGGGTTATGGAATGTGTTCAAGTTTACTTTCTCAGGCCGATGTGGGTAACGGTTGCTAACACCTGGGAGGGGGTGGTTGCTAAGTGGGAGCGAGGGTGGAACCGGGTTTGAAGCGAGGGTTTTTAGTTTGTATTTGGTGCGCTTTTGCTCATTCTCAGCTTTCTCTGTATCTGCATACTATTCTTTCAGTAAACCAGTTATCCTTAAGCACCTGCTTGTGAGACTGAGTTTGTCAGAATAGGCAACCATTACAGAAGTAGCATGAAGCAATGAAGTGTTTATCTCTTCCACCTGTCCAAATAAAATCTCTTCCTACACTGAAGTAATGCCATGTGTTCTTGCTGAAAAGAAGATTTCTATACAGTTTTTTGCCTCATGGCCAGCAACACCTCTATATATGTCTTAGCCAGCCACTTCCAAATCCCGCTGTCTTTCCAATTCTTGGATTTATCCAGTACATGCCAAAGTGAGACAGAAGGAATTAAATGTATTACCTAGCAATTATACTGGGGAGGCATGCTCCTTCCTCTCTTCTGCAATGCTCCATGGCCACAGTCAAGCCAACCAATCAACCTTGGTATACTTGACTGGAGATTGGTTGCTCTGTTCTCTTTGTTACCACAGCATGCATTTGGAGAAGTGAGTCCTGGCCTGCACAGGGACCTTCTACATACTAGCAGTGGTATGCATATCCCAACAAGAAACATAACTCTTAATATTGTAGGAAACACACCGAAATACAAAAAAAATGGGTCATAATATAATCTTTCTACTTTATGAGGGAACTGTCCATATAGTTTATGCTATTCATGCATTTATGAGATGTGGATGGTTGGGTGGTTGCTTTTTTTGCCTGCTCTAAATAACAAAACAGAAAGTAGTTCTACAACATAAGATGGAACGTACACAAGGAATGCCTTCAGCTAGCTGCTGAATTTTAGTTCTGAAATTCACATGGTGTAACTTTCACATTATATTTGAATTACCAGTAGGCATTATTTTTTATGTTCCCTTAACTAAAGCTAAGCAGGGATGCCTTATAGATTTAACTGAAATTTACTGAAATTTTAAGCATTTTACGTAAGACTGTACTACAGAGAGCAGAAAATAATTAGTTTGAAAGGAAAAAATTGAATGTATAGTTCTAGGGACCACTCAAACACTTTAGGACAACCAGGGAATTGTTTAACCTGATTACTTCATCCTAAATGATAGTTCTTTTAGAAGGGTTTCTTCTTCATACTTAAACAGCATATTTAGATCATAGTTTTGGATAAATCATAAATACTTGCCATCTTTTCCTTGGTTCTTTTTTCATTTAATAGCAAATACACAAAGGAAAAGCAAATATTTATTTCCTCTTTATTAAAAATCAGTCATTTTTTCATTTACATGAATATTGAAGATAATCAGCATCAAATTAAGTTGCACATTTCTGTGGAAAATGTAACAGAAATTATAAGTCCAGATATTTTGGTTCACCTATTTCCAACTTTCATGTTTGGATTTCAAAAAATTATTATTAATATTATTTTAATTGGGCTATATTGCTAGTATGACATTGTAAAAAGGTAATGTCCTTTCCTTTCTGGCAGAATAGAAAATGTGACATAGTTGCCTACAATAAAGAAAGCTCCAGGTTCAATGGAGAAAAGTATTCCTCTTACTGTATATAACCACTGTCCTGAATAATCAACATTTAGAGTCATTTATGCTGGTTCCCTAAAACCTAGGGAAGAACGGAATGCAAATCTTTGCTTTTAGATAACAAACACCAACATAAAGTAGTGTACTTTCCAAAAGAACGAAAGAAACAAAATGACCAAGATGGATTGGAATCAGAAAGGTAAAATGAGGAACTTCTATTTTCCAGCAGTATTATTAAGTCATTATCACTCTGCTAGCCTAACCAGTTCAACTACACTCCTCCAGAATTTCTACTGTGATGTATTACTGTTCTAGTGGTATCTGTATTAGACTATTGCATTTGACTCTGGGGTAGTTGCAGCTTTAGAATCCTTTTATTATGAGTCTACTTTAAAAAAAGAGAAAAAAAAAGGTTTGTGATGGCTTTGATAGTCCAAAGAAGCAACTTATTTTCTCTGATCCTTTCTATTAGCCAATGAAGTAACTCTGACTGATGCTATTCTTTTTTCATTTATACGTGTAAATGCAACTATGGAACAGAGGGAATCCACCAGACACTTCCTGCTTGCCCTTGTAGGACAGTGGCCCACAAATCATTTCCTAAGGAAAGGAATGCCCAACATGGCCCTCAATCTACCCCCAACCCACCACAAAAGGAACCTCTGTCTGCCTTTTCTTGCTCGACAACGAAAGTATTTTTTTAAAAATTCTGTGACATAAATCATATTGAACAATGTTTCTGCCATTCTTAATTCCATTCTAGGCAATGCCTCCCCTCCATCTGCATAGTGTGCATTGTGGGGGAAGCAATCTTTCTCCTCCAGTCCCTGGTAGCTGCCCTGCATGCCCATCTCATCCTGGGTTACTTGCCTAGCTTTAAGAATCAAAAGTAGACAATATCTAAAACTGCACTGTCCTGCCTCTATCCCTTTTTACTCACAATTTATCACTATCACTCTATCCCTTTTTACTCACAATGGATCACTATGTATTTACAATTTATCACAATTGTAAATACATAGTGATCCATGCCAGTTTAGAACCACAATATGATCTTTTACTTAACCTGCTTGGGGAAAAAAAAATCATCCATACAAAAATTGTTATAAAAGAACAAAAGAAGGAAGGAAGATGAGAAAGAAGGGGAATAAGAGAAGGAGAATAAATAGACATGCATGGCATTACTTATCTGAACTGAACCTCTGTACTTAGGAATGCAATGTTCATACCATTTAATCAATCTCTTTGTTTGAACCCTATGCATGCTCTTGAATTAGGGTTGCCTAATCTTTTTCCTGACAGGATCCAGAACTATAGATAGTCCCAATGTGCTAGCGATAGCTGTATCCAGATGGGTCAGAATGTTATTTTATTTCTATAATTAAAAACTTAATAAAAATCATACATTTCTTTATAAACAAGACTGAAGGAATTGTGGGGTTGTTGCTGTTTTTTAAAGAAATCTGAACAAGGGAGAAAGTGAAACTGACAGCTAAGGACTGTTGAAGAGAGCCAAAGGTTGATTGCTTTCTTAACAGATGTAGTGGAGTAGCCATCTTTCTCTTCTGTTTCTCTGCTTTGCAACCTGATGAAATAACTGCCAGCTAGATAACAACTGAGGAGAATCAAAGGTCAAAAGTGTCAGATGGATAAATTGTCCTTTTTTTCTCTACCAAGTCTCATTTAATGTTATAGAAGCTAATTTGCTTTAAAATTCTTCCAAAAAGAAGTAAAAAAAAATACCAGAGAAATTCTCAGGGGTGAAGGAGATGTTCCTGTACTTATTGAATAATGAGGGGGCCAAGATATGTTTGTGAGAGTCTGTCCTGTCATTCATTGTTCAAGAATTTCTCCTTCCCCCTCATAATTCAAAGAAATCATTCACCTGCCTTCTCCACAAATCTGTTGGAGAATTTCAAAAGGCCATTTGTATCCAGTTCTAACTTAGACAGATTTTAACCCAGGCAGATGACTGCGTTAAAATCCAATCCATTACCCATGAGGGATCAGAAAAATATGCCATCATAAAATTGGCTGCTCTGATTCTTGAGCTTACTTTGCCTCAATAAAAATGTCTGTGAATGATGCTCTCCGTACTTTTATAATGTGAAGGTAGTTAAGGACTTACATGCTGAAGACTAGGTAGGTAAAGAGTGAGCTGTCACAGGTTCTCCTGCCACACCTTCCAACCATGATAGCATCTGCTAGAGCTAAAAGAAGTGGTAGATGAAGCAGGAAATCAATCCATCAGCAGATATTAGGCAGTCCAGAAGGCAGGCGCAAGAGGTGTAGCACAGCAGAGCAAGAGAGAACTGTGTTCTGGCTGTTTAGTGCTCTTTCAGAAGAAGCTGGACTTGACTAAGAGCAGGCCAGGACCAGGGGGGAAGGTGTCAAGTGCAGTGGGAGAGCTTTTTGTTATTTCACCTCACATCCACACCCACTGCCTTTCAGCTATTCCTTGAGCTATTTTAAAACCTAACTGTGATTTAGCTAAGAGAGATTGCAGGAACATTTAGGAGAACATCTCTTTACCTACTAGGTCTCTGCATCCATTTCCTGCCACGGATGACAGAAGAAACAGGGAGAGGTGGCTGCTCAACTGATAGATCCCTGATAACAGGAGCAGCAGAGAAAGGAGCTGACTTTTTATCTGTCAGGTTTTTGATCCCATTGTGCTGATCCCTGTGATTGGAAATCTCAGGGAAAAAGCCACATCTCCCAGATATTCCTATGACTGGAGGCCCAGCAACCAAGTATTATTACTATTTATTAACATTTCAGATTTGTTCTTAACAGCTTACAGATGTAATCAGGATATTGTGGTCTGAAACACCAGAAACTCACTTCAGTCTCTCTTACTTTCATTCCATTAGTCAAATGCTGTTTGTGTGGATCCAGGTCTCTGAGTGGGGAATCTGCCACAGAATTTAAAGGGTTCAGGGGAGAGTGCAGTTTGAAAGAACTGAACTATTCTGCTGATAAAACAAGATGACCTTGGAAAACATGCTCAGGAACTGAGGGAGTGCCTCCAGCAAGCTAAAGTGACCAACAGGAGTTAGGCAGATCTCAATCCTTGACCACATCATCAACCACATCGTTGATCAAGCATTCTAAATTGTGTCCCAGTTTGGGAGAAGAGAGAAAGAATAGTTTAAAACTGGACCAGCTAAAGATAATTTTATATTGTCTGTGCTTTGGGCTGGGGATGAGATGATGTCAAGATCATAAGGACATGGCATTAAAAAAAATGTTCACGGGGCATGTTCATGCCTCACTTGGGGAATACGATGATGAACTGTAAAGTACTTGATAACACGAGAAAGATTTCTTAGTCAAAATCAGGAGACCCAATTCTGGAACAACAAGGGGTTCCTAGAAGTTCAAAGTATTGGACTAGGACAAGGGAGACACAGGTTCAAAACTATGTACAGATTAGCTCCCTGAGTAATTTAGGACAGTTACTATTTTTCTGCATCTCCTGATGCATTTATCTACTTCTGATGGTAAAATAGGAAAGAATGAAATCCAGTTTATCCATTCTTGATTTTCTGGAGGAAAGGAGGAATCAAAGTGCAGCAAATAAATCATAAATATATAGAATTTGGATTAACTTTTAGATAAACATATCTAACTTGCACAATATACTTTAGTCTGTTGTGACAGCTTAAAAAAAATGGAAAAAAGAGGTGCCAAATGATTGACTTAGCCATTCTTGTTCATGTGCTGCTGGAACACAAAAGTAAGGCAATTGACTGGTGAATGGGATGATCAAGACTCAGTTTGGTGTAGTGGTTAGGGCATCAGGCTAGAAACCAGGAGACCGTGAGTTCTGGTTCTGCCTTAGGCACAAAGCCAGCTGGGTGACCTTGGGCCAGTCACTCTCTCTCAGCCCTAGGAAGCAGGCAATGGCTTCCAAAAAACCTTGCCAAGAAAACTGCAGTTGCGAGGATTCCAAACTGACTTGAAGGCACCAAAACAAACAAACAAAAGGCTGGATCAGCCAGGCCACTATAAGGTTTATGTCCACTAAATACAATGGGACTTAGTTGATACAGAAAAGGATATGGGTTCATTGCTTTTTTGCAAGGCAGTAAGCCTTGTGTTCCATGGCAGCACTCCAAAATACATTTACTGGGGGAAAAAAAAACCCATTGGATAGAGTGGGGCTTACTAAGTGTGCACTTCTAATCACTTTTAATTTTCCTCTGTACAAAATGTGATATTATTTATGTTAACTTGTGTCCTTTATTTCTTTTATTTTTCAATTACCCAAATCCAAAAGGTAAGGCCTTTTGGGCCTGGGAAAGAAAAAAAAGTGTTTTTTTAAATGTTCTAACCTTCTCTCTAAGGAAATATGCATTATAAATCTATTATTTCTAAAATAATTCAATTTAATATATGCCAATTGCCTGAGGTAGAACTGATTTTTAAAGGTCAATTAAGCACCAAAAACATCATCCAAACTAAATAAATAAAAGCTAAGAAATAGCCACAAACTGTTTACTTAAATCCAGATTTGTTACAAACCTTACTATAAAGCAAGATCAGATTTTCTCCTATATAATGCATATTACTCCACAGTACTTAGAAGTACAAGGTAGATTTATGTTGAGTGTAGGCTGCATTAAGGTCACAATATTAATAGCAATAAAACATCCTGTCTACTTCTACAAGCAAAATTCACTCACAATCGTATTTAAGAGGAAGATGAATTAAATTGCTAAAGGCACCAAGCAGTGTCTGTGTTTGCATTATTAAACATTAAATGCAAGAGACTTGTCTGGTTGTGGTTACTGCAGAAACATACGTGCTCAGCCATCAGGAGACTGCCTCAATCCCTGAATCCCCCACTCCACAAAAAAGAAAAAGTGTCTAAGGAAGGTCATGTGGGAAGCAATGGTTTGGGGAAGATAAATTGCATTACTGTATATAACACATACCCTCCTGTATTTTCACTACAGCTAGACCTCACTTAATGACTGCCCTGTTTAGCAACCATTGGAAGTTACAACACTGAAAAAGTAACTTTACTACCAGTCCTCACACTTACGACCATCCCAGCATCCCTGCAGTCATGTGATCAAGATTTAGGTGCTTCACAACCAGCACACGTTTATGACCATTTCAGTGTCCCATGGTTACAGTGTCACGCAGTAGCCATTTGTGCATTTCACAGCCGGCTTCTGACAAGCAGAGTCAATGGAGAAGCCGGCAGTAAAATTGCAAGTCATGGTCACATGATGTCTCATTTAACAACCATGGGTGATTCACTTAACAGCCATGGTGGAACTGATGTCGTAAGTCCAGAGCAGTCATGTGATGTTTCACGTAATAATCATATTGTTTAGCAACAGAGTTGCCAGTCTTAATTGTGGTCATTAAGTGAAGACTACCTGTTTAAGAGTAAGGGCCTGATTTGACATGCTATTTCAAGCCAAACATACATGCAGGTAACCAGGGATATCATGCAAGCACATGTCTATTAAGCATCAGGGTGATATGAATGATTTTCAAGAGGACCACCTTATGCAAGTGATAGTACATGGCTTTTTTAACCCCTTCTGTATCAGTGTGGCTGGAAGGGAAAGCTCCTACTGGAATCAATTGATTCTTTTTTCTGCAGATGAATAGCAGCTGTCTGATAGGTTTACTTCACCTTGCAGTGGGGCAAGAAAATATTTATACCTCCTATCTGCACTTACTACTTAGAAGAGAGAGAGTGAGTATTGTGATTTGTAATGACACACTTTCAGCACAACCAATTTGCATCTAACATGACAGAGTGGTAGACAAAATTTCAACCATGCATAAGATATGAATTGCGATGAAACTACGTGGGTTCCCATATATCTTACGAAGATTGAATAGTTGGAGAGCAAAAGATAAAATAAATTACAGGTTAACATCTATGATTTGCTGCTATACATATTCAGTCCAATGTAACTATTTGGATTTAAGGATCTGGGTAGAAGTTTTTACAGCTTCACTTATCCATTAAGTAACTGAAACTGTATGGAGTGTATAAAAAAAAAAGGGGTCTGAATCTGGTTAAAACTGAAGCTAGGTATTTTATCAAGATTCTAGAATATGAAAAATACTTTTTTCATTTGCTTTACTTGAACCAATCCAATCTAAAGATAATATCTAAACTGATATCATGTCTCCAGATGTTTCTGCCTGTCCAGAGGGATGGGGGGGGGGAAGTTAACAGCAATAACAGATAAAAAGTATATTCCAAATTGTGCATTCAATATTGTCTTCCTATTGTGAATTTACAGATATTTACAGACACCAAGACTTTTTGTTTTGGAAGTAAACTAGTTGTTGTTTATTCGTTTAGTCGCTTCCGACTCTTTGTGACTTCATGGACCAGCCCACGCCAGAGCTTCCTGTCGGTCGGCAACACCCCAGCTCCCCCAGGGACGGGTCCGTCACCTCTAGAATATCATCCATCCATCTTGCCCTTGGTCGGCCCCTCTTCCTTTTGCCTTCAACTCTCCCTAGCATCAGCATCTTCTCCAGGGTGTCCTGTCTTCTCATTATGTGGCCAAAGTATTTCAGTTTTGCCTTTAATATCATTCCCTCAAGTGAGCAGTCTGGCTTAATTTCCTGGAGGATGGACTGGTTTGATCTTCTTGCAGTCCAAGGCACTCTCAGAATTTTCCTCCAACACCACAGTTCAAAAGCATCGATCTTCCTTCTCTCAGCCTTCCTTATGGTCCAGCTCTTGCAGCCATATGTTACTACAGGGAACACCATTGCTTTAACTATGCGGGCCTTTGTTGTCAGTGTGATGTCTCTGCTCTTAACTATTTTATCGAGATTTGTCATTGCTCTTCTACCAAGGATTAAGCGTCTTCTGATTTCCTCACTGCAGTCAGCATCTGCAGTAATCTTTGCACCTAGGAATACAAAGTCCTTCACTGCTTCTACATTTTCTCCCTCTATTTGCCAGTTATCAATCAAGCTGGTTGCCATAATCTTGGTTTTTTTGAGGTTTAGCTGCAAGCCAGCTTTTGCACTTTCTTCTTTCACCTTCATCATAAGGCTCCTCAGTTCCTCTTCACTTTCAGCCATCAAAGTGGTATCATCTGCATATCTGAGATTGTTAATGTTTCTTCCAGCGATTTTAACTCCAGCCTTGGATTCCTCAAGGCCAGCTTGTCGCATGATGTGTTCTGCATACAAGTTGAATAGGTAGGGTGAGAGGATACAGCCCTGCCGTACTCCTTTCCCAATCTTAAACCAGTCCGTTGTTCCGTGGTCTGTTCTTACTGTTGCTACTTGGTCGTTATACAGATTCTTCAGGAGGCATACAAGATGACTTGGTATCCCCATACCACTAAGAACTTGCCACAATTTGTTATGGTCCACACAGTCAAAGGCTTTAGAATAGTCAATCAAACAGAAATAGATGTTTTTTCTGAAACTCCCTGGCTTTTTCCATTATCCAGCGGATATTGGCAATTTGGTCTCTAGTTCCTCTGCCTTTTCTAAAGCCAGCTTGTACATCTGGCAATTCTCGCTCCATGAACTGCTGAAGTCTACCTTGCAGGATCTTGAGCATTACCTTACTGGCATGTGAAATGAGTGCCACTGTTTGATAGTTTGAACATTCTTTAGTGTTTCCCTTTTTTGGTATGGGGATATAAGTTGATTTTTTCCAATCTGATGGCCATTCTTGTGTTTTCCAAATTTGCTGGCATATAGCATGCATTACCTTGACAGCATCATCTTGCAAGATTTTGAACAGTTCAGCTGGGATGCCGTCGTCTCCTGCTGCCTTGTTATTAGCAATGCTTCTTAAGGCCCACTCAACCTCACTCTTCAGGATGTCTGGCTCTAGCTCACTGACCACACCGTCAAAGCTATCCCCGATATTGTTATCCTTCCTATACAGGTCTTCTGTATATTCTTGCCACCCTTTCTTGATCTCTTCTTCTGTTAGGTCCTTGCCATCTTTGTTTTTGATCATACCCATTTTTGCCTGGAATTTACCTCCAATGTTTCTAATTTTCTGGAAGAGGTCTCTTGTCCTTCCTATTCTATTGTCTTCTTCCACTTCCACACATTGCTTGTTTAAAAATAATTCCTTATCTCTTCTGGCTAACCTCTGGAATTTTGCATTTAATTGGGCATATCTCCCCCTATCACTGTTGCCTTTTGCTTTCCTTCTTTCTTGGGCTACTTCTAGTGTCTCAGCAGACAGCCATTTTGCCTTCTTGGTTTTCTCTTTCTTTGGGATGTATTTTATTGCCGCCTCCTGAACAATGCTGCCAACTTCTGTCCAGAGTTCTTCCGGGACCCTATCTACTAAGTCCAGTCCCTTAAATCTATTCTTCACCTCCACTGCATATTCCTTAGGGATATTAGTGAGCTCATATCTAGCTGATCTGTGGCTCTTCCCTAATCTCTTTAGTCTGATCCTAAATTGTGCAAGAAGAAGTTCGTGATCTGAACTACAGTCAGCTCCAGGCCTTGTTTTTACCGACTGTACAGATGTCCGCCACCTTTGGCTGCAAAGGATGTAATCAATCTGATTTCAGTGTTGTCCATCTGGTGAAGTTCATGTATAAAGCCATCTCTTAGGTTGTTGGAAGAGAGTGTTTGTTATGCAGAGTGAATTGTCTTGGCAAAATTCTATCAGCCTATGTCCTGCTTCATTTTGTTCTCCCAGGCCATACTTACCTGTAATTCCAGGTGTCATTTGACTGCCCACCTTAGCATTCCAGTCTCCTGTGATGAAAATAACATCTCTTTTAGGCTTGTTGTCCAGTAGGTGCTGCAGATCCTCATAGAACTGCTCTACTTCAGCTTCTTCAGCATTTGTGGTTGGGGCGTATATTTGGATCACTGTGATGTTAGATGGCTTGCCCTGAATTCGAATTGAGATCATTCTGTCGTTTTTTGGGTTGTATCCAAGCACTGCTTTAGCCACTTTACTATTAATTATGAAGGTTACTCCATTTCTTCTGTGGTCCTCTTGTCCACAGTAGTAGATCTGGTGGTCATTTGATGTGAAGTGGCCCATTCCAGTCCATTTCAGTTCACTGACGCCCAGAATGTCTATCTTTAATCTTGACATCTCACCAAGTAAACCAGAGACAGCTGCTATTCTAAACATTAGAACTGTACTTTTTTGTTTTTCCTCAGCTGAGGGCCACATTTGGCCTTAATCTGGCATTCTGGGGCTCTACTCAAAAACTAGTGGCAGGAGTCAGGACAAAAACTACATTTGATTTTAATTTCAAATGTAATTAAAATTAAATACAATCAATTAGATTATTTTCCACTTGGCTATGTAACAATTTCCCTTTAATTTTCCCATTAAGATTATCATTTGGTAAGAACTTTTTTGGAGTACTTTGAGGGCTGTTTTAAGACTTTTGGTCCCTCACCTCAAATCATGCATCTTGGTTAAGCATACTTTGTAGGAAGGAAGTTCAATTGAACATAGTGTGACTTTTTTTTTTTGCATGATTGGACTGTAAATCCTGAATTTTATATTTAATCTTCTTGATACATGACAAATACCAGACTATATTAATATTCCAATTCCCTAGTTTCTCCTGGCAATTTCTTATTTTACAGCCTCCTCATCTGTCACATAATATGAGTACAGCTGAGAACTCTTCCTCAAGGCCACATTAATGTGTATTCTTCCAGTCCTTGAATTTGCAGAAAGAGTATGCCAGCATTAATTGTTCAGCCTCAACTTCTATTTTGCCTCAGTACTGAGATTGAGATTGGTGCTGTTTTTACAAATTCAGTGTGAGACAAGTTAAGGAATGCAAATTTCTCTATTTTCATTTCTTCTCCCACAAAACTTCTCAGTTGGTGGGAAAATACATCCACCAATCACTTTCCCTGACATGGTCTGGGGAGAATTTTGATGGTTAGCTAGTTTTGATAGTTCATTTGGATTTCCTATTTTTCCCTAGGGACTCACCCAGAGTTCCCTCGGGATCAGGTAGCTCATCCCACAACTGTTAGGCTTGGGAACGAGTTTGAGCAATGAGAGCTTTATCAACTATCAAAATCTGGTACCAAAACAACTGATCCATGGGATAGTTGGGGAGTTCCTGGGAAAACAGGAGAGAAGACGTTTCCCATTGCACTCTACAATTCCTTTCTCCCTTTATCAGCTCTTTTTAAAATTAGTTTTTTAAAGAGTTTAATGCTATCCATTTAACAAGAATTATCTGAATTCTCACGTTTATTCGTAAGTGTAATAGAAAGAACTTGATATCTATATTTTTAAAAAAGAAACAAATATGGGAGAAGTGAATTTTACAGATTTATCCTGATGGTAAAAGAAATGTGAGTATGTGTGAGAGAAAATAAAACCAGCAGATTCATTCATGCCTAACTGAATTATGTTTTAGACTTTTAAGTGTGTATTAAAGAACAGAAGAATACAAAGGGAAAAGAACGTGCCTCAACTAAATAAAATAAACGGTGAGAACTATGACAAGAACAAGAGAAATATATAATTCATCAGCAATGTATAATTGGCTATTTTGGGTGAAAGTCAAACATTAAGTTCATTGATTTATCTCTCTTATTTTTTTTTTTAAGTGTTTCAATGTTCTAAACACTGATTATGGAATCTACAAGATGATGTTAACTTTACATGCAAGCAAAGATATTGACAGATACAGAGCAGACTAAGATAAGAATTAGTTCTTTTTATTCACCCACTATTGGTTGTCAAGGACTGGTAAGTTTTTACTCTCTGACAAGCATTGTTGTCTCTGTCAGTAAAATCTGCAGTTTTATTGACAATGACCATGTAAACCTAATCTGCTGTTTTTCTTCTAAATTTTATTGGATCTGGTGCTAGCAGTAATAGAAATAATTATTCATTGGGACCCAAATAAAATAAAGAATATGGAAAAACCAACCTTTCTTTCCATAAATGCATTACATAAAGATCTGGATCCAAAAACCATTTGGTTAGTTCAGATAATTAGATGAAATTCATCTCTCACTTTTGTGTCTTTTCCAACCTTAAATTTGGCAACTTGATCAAGTTGCCCAATCACAAAGCTGCACAGGTGATGGAGTAGAAGGGATGTGGGCAACCCAGCATCCCCAGGCTTCACGCTGCTCCCAAAGCAATCTTAGATCACACTGCCTAGATTTTGGTTGCCAATAGCCAATATCTGACAGTCCAATTTTGTACTCAGAAACTATAAGGGAAATGGAAATACAAGAACTCCCATTCCCAATCCATTAAAAAAAATGGACCTAAAGGCTATGGCATTGCTTTTCCAGGGACATCCCAGCATCACCAGTAAGTCTCCTGTAGCTCTGTCATTGTGGAAAATAACTTTGATTTCAGACCTAGTAAGGTTGCATATCACTGCAGTAGAATTTCCCTGAAGTATACTTTTTAGAGTGCGTGTATGTATGTATGCGTCTATGCGTCTATGTGTCTATCTATCCATTTATCTTAGTTCCCAACCCTCAAATATCCATTGCATTTCCACTTTTTGTCTCATGTCAGTTATACACAATCCTATCCAACTTTCTTCTTCCCTCCTGTTTCTATACTGAGAGCCTATTTTTTTTAACTTTAGTCAGTATGCTCATTCAAGCTGCAAGATTATTCTTTTCTGAATACAATGAGGATAAACTGTCTGGTAAAAAAGTAACAGTTCCTATGAGGACTGCCTTTATTTTGCCACTGCTTCTATGAGGACTTCCTCTGGCCAGCTCAGTAAAAGGAAAGGAGGAAGAATATACTTGCAGGAAGAGGAGAGTTTGCCCATTCTCCCCCCCACCCCCTCAATCCTTATTTCACCTCCTTATGCATCGACCTAGAGCAGGGTTTCTCAACCTTGGTGTAATGATTGCCTATCCTGATATACTGAGACTCACAAGCAGATACTTAATGATATCTGATTTATTGGAAGAATAGTATGCAAATACAGAGAAAGCAGAGAATAACAAAAAGCACGCCAAATACAAACTAAAAACCCTTGGCTCCAAACGTAATCCCTCTCCCTGCCCAGCCATAGCAACCACCCCCTTCCAGGTGCTGTTCACCGTTTTCCACATATCCTGGGAAAGCAACCTTGAACACAGGAGATAACCCAAACACATTCCAACCCAGCAGCCAAGAGATAACAATTCCCCGAGAAGGAATCCTCCTCCCTCCTGAGATCAAACATGTATCAGGCAAATGACATGCGAAATGTTACGATGTACCAGGAACATTGGAACAGTGAACATGACATACCGCCCCCCCAAAAATACTAAGGAGCAGGTTTCAGAGGGTAAGCAGCATGAAAACGCCTAACTAGAAGAGGAGAGTAAACATCGTGGGCAGCCACCCACTCAGGGTAGGGGAAATGCTTCCAGCGAATAAGGTACTGCAGGGTATTACAAAGCCTGCGGGAATCAAGGATCTCCTTCACTTCAAAGTGCTGTTATCCGTCAATCATAATGGGCGGAGGGGGTGAAGGTTGGAGATGCCAGCGATCAGAGTGGTGAACCGGCTTGAGCAAGCTGCAATGAAAAACAGGATGTAAGCATTTAAGGTTGTGTGGCAAGTCAATTTGAAAGTGACAGGGTTGATAATTCCCACGATGGGAAAGGGTCCAACAAACTTAGGAGCCAGTTTCTTAGAGGGTTGAGGGGATTTAATGAACTTGGTGGAGAGGTAGACCTTATCGCCAACTTTGAAGGCAGGCTGAAAGGCTCGCTTCCTATCAGCATGCAGTTTGTAGGTTGATTGGGCATCAGCCAGTGCTTGTTGAATTACTGGCCAGGCATTGGCCAGGTGTGCAGCCCAGTCGGAAGGGGAAGAAGGCAGTGAAGTGGGTTGAGGCAGGTCAGGAATGGGCACGAAATCCCAGCCAAAAACAGTATGGAAGGGGGTGTGACCTGTGCTTTGATGTACAGCATTGTTGTAAGCCACTTCAGTGAAAGGCAGGAGATCAACCCAATTGTCCTGCTGATAGTTAACAAAGGCTCTCAAATATTGTTCCAAGGTGGCATTAAGAGCCTCCGTAGATCCGTCAGTCTCAGGATGTGATGCAGTGGACAGCGCCTGTTTGGTGCCCAGCAATTTTAAAAATGCCCACCAAAACTGGGAAGTAAATTGTGTCCCGCGGTCTGTGACCAAACAGGTGGGGCATCCGTGAATTCTGTACACGTGGACTAGGAAGAGGCGGGCTAACTGCTGAGCCGACGGGATAGAGGCACATGGAATGAAATGGGCTTGCTTAGAAAAGTAGTCTTTTACAACCCAAATCACAGTCTTTCTCTGGCTTGGAGGCAAGTTGACAATAAAATCCATAGAGATGTCCTCCCAAGGATGGGAGGGGCTGGCCACCGGCTGCAGCAGCCCTTGCGGTTTACCCCCCTTCCGTTTTGACATGGCACAGACAGGACAAGAAGCAACATAACTTTTTACATCACGCCTCAATGTGGGCCACCAAAACTGGTGCCAGACCAGGTGTAAGGTTTTTACAAAGCCAAAATGACCAGCCAGTTTGTCATCATGAGACCTGAGTAGGACCTCCCTTCACAAACTGTCAGGAACATAGAGACGGCTTTGCTTCCATGCAAAGCCTTGGTCAAATGTAACATTGTCTCTCTTTGCTTGCAACCAAGTGTCAGATTTCAGTTCGGAGAGAAACTGTTGTTGCAACTTAGAAGGGAGTGACAGCCTCCCCCCAGCTGGTGAAACTGAATCTGAGGGCGGCTGTGCACGTGTCTGGCTGCGAGTGACAGCCTGCATACCCAGCTGGGGGTCTGTCCACAAAGTGCCTACCACATCAGGCACTGAGGTCGAATCTTGGGGCAGGCGGGAAAGTGCATCAGCCAGGAAGTTCTTCTTACCCGGAATGAACTTCAACTTAAAATCAAAACGGCTGAAGAATTGAGCCCAATGAATTTGTTTAGGGCTGAGCTTACAGGGCGTGCTAAGCGCTTCTAAGTTTTTATGGTCCATTCAAACCTCAAACGGACACTTGGCCCCCTCTAAAAGGTGGTGCCATGCCTCCAAAACTGCTTTGACAGCAAAAGCCTCCTTTTCCCAAACATGCCATTGTCGTTCCGTCTCAGAAAATTTTCGGGAGAGATTCGCACAGGGTCTGAGGCAGCCAGCAGCATCTGCCTGCAACAAAAGCGCTCCAATGGAGAAATCCGAGGCATCCACTTGAACCACAAAAGGTTTAGTGGGATCAGGGTGTTGCAGGATAGGCTCAGCCGTGAATAGGCTTTTTAGCTTGTCAAAAGCCACCTGGCATTCAGGTGTCCACTTGAGCAATGCTCCCGGGTTCTTTACCCTGCGTGTGTCTCCCAGACCCTTCGTTCGCAATAAGTCAGTGAGAGGCAGTGCAATCTCCGCGAACCCCTGGATGAATTGGCGATAATAGTTGGAAAATCCAAGGAAACTTTGGAGCTGCCTGCGAGTACGCGGGCGCTCCCACTCTAAAATGGCTTGGATCTTTGCAGGGTCCATTTCAATACCCCTGTCAGAAATTCTGTACCCCAAATAATCAAGCTGAGTCTTATGAAATTCACATTTAGAGAGTTTAGCATAAAGCTCAGCCTTTCTCAGTTTGCTGAGCACCTGTTTCACCAAACGCTCATGTTCTTCCATCGTTTCAGTGTAAATTAACACATCATCCAAATAAACCAGTACCCCTTTGAACAAATGCTCATGCAACACTTCATTGATCAATTGCATAAACACCCCAGGAGCCCCTGCCAACCTGAATGGCAAGACTTTGTACTGGAAAGAGCTCAGGGGACAATTAAAAGCAGTTTTCCACTCATCCCCTTCCCGTATGCGTATACGGAAATACGCCTCCCTCAAATCCAGCTTAGAGAAGATTTTCCCCTTGGCCAGATGTGCTAACATGTCTTTTATTATTGGCAGAGGATATTTGTTTAATATTGAGACCGCATTTAATCTGCGGTAATCTGTACAAAGTCTCAATGTCCCATCCTTCTTTGCTTGGAATAACACAGGTGCCCCCACTGGTGAATTAGCTGGTTCGATAAAACCCCTTGCCAAATTTTTGTCCACAAACTCTCTCAGTGCTGCCAGTTCTTTTTGGGTCATGGCATAGATTTTAGGTTTGGGCAGTTGGGCATCTGGGACCAACTCTATGGCACAGTCAGTCTTCCGATGCGGTGGGAGTTGGTCCGCCTCCTTCTCACCAAACGCATCTGCAAAACCCTGGTATTGCTCCGGCAATCCTTCTAGTGGGGTGGTTGCAAAACGTGGAGTCGCGGCTGCCGCCCTCCCCACTGCAGCCTTGGAAGCGTCATCTTCCTCAGGAGCTTGATAGAAACCATCCCCAAAAGTCAAAGTCCTGTGCACCCAATTTATATATGGGTTTTGCTGGACCAACCAAGGGATCCCCAAAATGACCAAAGGACCCCCCACTGGCTCCACTACAAAAGGCAGCCCCTCCCGGTGGGTACCCATTTGCAACGCCACCATGCCCGTGGAATGAGTGACTGGCTTCCCCCCCCCCCCGCTGTAGTCCCGTCCAGTTGTGTAAAAATCATGGGCCGTTTCAACGGAAACATGGGTAGCTCCAAAGCAGCCACCACATCAGGGTGCATTAAGCAACGTGAGCACCCTGAATCGATCAACGCCCACACTTCCACCGTTTTTGTGCGGGAGCCCAACTTCACCTTCACTGTCAGCGTGGGGTAGTTGCCACTCACCGAAATATGGTCGCACCCTTCCTCTACCACCTGCCCAGCGGCGCCCTTTAGAGCAGGTGGCTGGCGTTTCCCACTGGCTGGGACAGCTCGGGCTCCCCCTTGTCCCCAAAGAAAGGGATGTCCTCAGCTTCGGTCTCAGCCAACGCTGCCTTCATCTTCCTGGGCGCGGAGGGGGATTTCCCTGACGACTTGCCCGGACGCTCCTCGGTCTTTCTCTGTGGGCACGCCACTGCTCGGTGCCCTTCCTTCCCACATTGGAGGCATTGTCCTTTTGCAAGACGGCTCTCCTTCTCCTCCTGCCAGGCCGGGCACCCCACTCTGCCGGTGGTGCCCAGTGGCTTGGGCGCTCTCATCATAGCCATTTGCTTAGGACCCTTCCTGCTTTGTGCGAACTTAGCGTGGGCTTGCTCGACATTCCCCGCCAGTTGAATCCAGTCATATAGGGTAATAGGATCTGCTCTTCCCAACGCCCATCTCAGCAACTCGGGTCTCAGTCCATCTTTGAACATTTCTATTAAGGTCGTTTGCGACCAATCGTCCACCTTTGCAGCTAAGGCTTGGAATTCTAGGGCGTAATCGGCCATGGAATTTGATCCTTGGATCAATTCCTTCAGAGCCACCTTGGCTTTCTCTTTAGCTAACGGGTCAGCAAAATGCAACTTTAGTGCCCACAGGAAGTCTTCGAAATCTTCCAACTCCATGGCGTCCATCTCGGTTAATTGGACAAACCAATCAGCTGCCCTCCCCTTCAGTTTGGTGGCCACAGCATTTATCTTAGCCCTTTCCGAAGGAAACAGCCTCCCAAACTCCTCCATATAGCTTTTTGCATTGGTCAGGAAGAATGACAGCTTCGTGGGATCCCCATCAAACTTGACAGTGAAATCCCTGTATCTTGCCCCCCGTGGGCTCCTCTTCCTCTCTTTCTGCCCAGCCCTTCTCCTGGACACCGGGGACCTTTCCTCTTGGGGGGGGGAATTTGAAACCCTGACTTTGGGATTTCTCTTCCCATCCCTATTTCTCCCCCTTCCTCTGTCCTCCGAACACCACAGGGGCGATGGGGATGCATGCTGGGGACTGCGCGGTGGTGATCCCCCCCGATGCCTCCTCTGGTCCTTCTTCCTCACGCTTGGGGGGGGAGGAGAAATAGATGGGGACAACCATCTGTAGCGATGTTCCCTTCCTCCTCTGTCCTGGCCGCCCCACGCCAATGACATCTTGGCCATCATGTTTTCCAGGGACCGTATCCTGGCTTCCCATCCTTGTGATTTCTCAGGGGCCTCAGAGTCCTCCAACCCTCTCTTCTCAATCCTGACCACATTCGGGGACAGCGGATACCTTGTTTTCCCAGACGCCTGGGGCGTGCCTGATAGGGTTCCCTGTTCCTCACCCCCTGTCATCCGATCGCCCGGCGATTCCTCTGCCTTCTTAACCACTTTGGACTTTACCGCTTTTCCTGTCGTTGGGCTGGAACCCGAGGTCTCCGATAGGTCCTCCGATTCCGGAGTGGGGGTCCTTTCCCTTCTCTTTACCATGGAATCTGGTTCCCCCGCACTGGAATCTTCACTTTCCCCTGAGCAAGGAGTAGGTTCAGTCATCACTAACTTTATTTCCTCACAGATACTCTGGAAGGATGTTAGTGGTAAAAGTTTAAATATTCTCAGCTTTATGTAATGATTGCCTATCCTGATATACTCAGACTCACAAGCAGATACTTAATGATATCTGATTTATTGGAAGAATAGTATGCAAATACAGAGAAAGCTGAGAATAACGAAAAGCGCGCCAAATACAACCTAAAACCCTTGGCTCCAAACGTAATCCCTCCCCCCGCCCAGCCATAGCAACCACCCCCCTCCCAGGTGCTGTTCACCGTTTTCCACATATCCTGGGAAAGCAACCTTGAACACAGGAGATAACCCAAACACATTCCAACCCAGCAGCCAAGAGATAACAACTCCCTGAGAAGGAATCCTCCTCCCTCCTGAGATCAAACACGTATCAGGCAAATGACATGCGAAACGTTACGATGTACCAGGAACATTGGAACAGTGAACATGACACTTGGCAACTTTAAGATGTGTGGACTTCTACTCCCAGAAGTGGCTGGCTGGGGAATTCTGGGAGTTGAAGTCTACACATCTTGAATTTGCCAAGGTTGAGAAACACTAACTTAAGAGTATTGCAGGTTGGAAATGTAACTTCAGGGGCACAAATTCTTCAGCACCTCATGACTTGCTGACCACAAAGTGACAGTAACATAGAGACAGAGAGTTTAGTTTGTGCCCCATTCTTTGCAGTGACATCCATGGGGGATGTCAAGGTCAAAACAGGCAATATGATGGTTGTGGCACCATGTTTGAGGTCTTTGTGCATGCATGTGACATTCATGTCCATACAAAAAGGGCAGGGCTTGGATTGCACTGCTGCAACCACTGTTTTGCTTGGCTTAGATGCCAATGCCTCTGTCTGCCACTCTTCCTGCTCTTTGTCAAAGACACTGCTAATCTGAAGACATTTCCTTCTGCCTTTGTTCCCAAGCGAGCATGCATGATGCACGTGCTGTTCCTGCTAGGATGTAGTTAACTAACCCTAAGCTTTTCCTATGCCTATAATGTATTTCCTGTAAACAAAGTATGTTATTGTTATAAAACCAGTTTCACAAATCATTGCTCAAGTCAGTTTCCCAGTCACATGCACACAGAAAGTTTAATCATCCAACCCTGCAGGAAGAAGTGTCCATGGGTTTGTGTCAAATGACAAAACATCATTGCAACTGTGTGACACAAACTGTGCCCCTTTGTATGTATGTTGCTTTTATCATTTTAATGAGAATATCAGATCCTAAAAATACCACTGACTGCAAAGCAGACTATCAGGAGGAAAAAGTACTGTGGGCATTGAGGATGGTAATCTCCCCAAGAAGTATTGCCCTGACAGACACCCTTTGGAAAACTAGTCATTCTGATGACCACCGTGCTTTTTTTTCCAAATGTGCTTTTCTACAATTTATCACAGAAACTTTTATACCGTGCGTCTCAGATTTCTTTCCTCCCTTCTCCCCACGTGGCTTCCTGATCCTTCGGATAAAAGATGATCTTTTATTTTTTGGAGAAAGGAAGGTCGACATGAAAGGGTCTGACAATTTGGTTTGGGTTCCAAAATTATTGGCAAACTCTCCAATCTGAAAGGATGAGGATGGGAAATCTAGTCAGATAAATTCTCAGTCCAGTCTGGAGTTCAGCTATCTCTTATTACTAAATTAAAAGTTACATTTAACTAGCAGTGAAATTATGTTACATTCATTTGTTTGGGTTTGTCAAGCAATTCATATATTGAGCTTTTAATAACCATCTGTTGGTTAGAAAAGTCCTATATCTCCAAGGGTTTACCAGCCAGGGGAGATTAACTGTTGTATGTAAAATTGTTATGAGTGCACAGGCTAAATTAAGAGATTGCTATTGGCACGGAAACAAAGAAAGTAACATGAACCTATACATTTTATATTTGCAGTTAACAAAATGATTGTATTCTAAAAATAATGCTTTGCATTGTTGATTAGTCATGCAGGACTTAGAGTTCCTCCACGTATTTGTAAGCCAAGCTGTTTTACAATTCATCTGTTATATTTAAAAGTACAACATATTTGCCTCACTACAGTACAAAGAGGATATTGTAAAAATTAATATAACCTTGTCCTTATAATTCTAGATCAGCTAAACTGATTTTAGTAGTTTTAGTTTTCACCATAAACTTTAAGTTTGGCTAGTTAATTAGCAGGATGACAGAGTAAACAGCGATTGCTTTTTATCATATTCATTGTTCTCTTCAGGTGTATAACAGGAAAAAAAAGAAGGAAAATGGAACGTGTATATTAGGTGAGGTTTGTTCTGCTGTGCCATAAAACAATGTGCTCTGAAATAGTGCCCTGTAGCATATGTGGCTCATGTACACTAAATCTGCTTCCCCAACCTTCCAGGGCTATACACCATTGCCCTCTGTCTTGCTTGCATTATAGCTTTCGGGAAGGAAACCAAGCAACTATCCATAAGGCAGTTCCTGCACATGAATTTTGTTAAATGTCAGGTAGGACTATTCAGAACAGGAAAGGTGAACCTTGACAAAGAAGCCTATCTAATGCTTATTTGAAAAATCCTGCAAACTTCTTGTCTGTAGCCTATTAGCGTCAGAATGGACAGCATGCTTGAAAGCTGCCAATAGCTATGCCTAGAGATATGGAAGTGCTATAGTCTTATCTGAAAAAGCCTCTGCCAAGAAGAAAGCATCCAATAAAAGAAAATCCCTATGCCTACCCTCATGAAGTCCTCCCATGATTCTGATGATAGAAGAGTACTCTGGGAGGAAGAGAAACATATTTGTCAGCTATTTAGTCTCAGGTTTTGTTAGACCGAAATAAACAAAGCTTCTCATTGTAATAAATGAGGGCTTAAAATTGTATAACCCCTGCCTTTAATCAAACTATCCTTAGTGTTTAATTAAATAGTTCTTGCGGTCGCTGAAGTCCAAATTGTAAATATTTTTGTAATCTTGAAAATATAGAATCTTCTAGAAAGAGTAGCATATTATATCTTTCCTCACCAGATTTTTTTATATGCTGTCTTGGATCCCTGTCCTGGTTAGATAGGAACATAGTCATGCTTTGGCCATATTGATTTCAGTGGGCATAAAGCTAAGCTTGACCAGATTCAAGTTAAAGCAAATTGGCTTTATTCATTTTTAGCGTGATCCTTTTGTTTCAGGTATCAGCTATCTGACTGGGTTTAGAATGACCTCTCATGTTTTATTTATTGCAGCTTTCTGTTTCTTTATTCTACAGCTTTGAGGAAAGATTTTTGTTGGGACTGCAGCATTAGAAGAAAGGGGAAAATGTGCCTTCCTAAGACTACATGTCCTGATGTTGATCTCTCTTCTGTCTTCAGCTGCTTTTTACAGAAAAAGTGTTACATGTTCCATGAAATCATGCATTTAACATCCTGTGTAGCTTAGCCCTGAGTTGCTGGAAAGAGTAACCTGATGGACCTCATCTCATAAGGCTCTAGGAACGATAAAGGGACTAGCTCCCTGTGTATTGTCTCCTTGGGTTAAAATATCCATCTTGGAAGAAAGAGAATACATATGTATAATAAATCAGAGGCCGTTATTATTGTATTATGCAGTGTAGCTATTGTTTACTTACTGCATTTATATCGTGCTTTTTTCTGAAAACCCAAGGCTAAGTATATGGGAATCTTCTCTCCACTTGCATTTTATGACTACCATCACCACATCACTGGGAGGTAAATGATGCTCAGAGAGCATAACTGGCCCTAAATCATCCAGTGAGTTCCCTTGTTGAGTGAGGACTTGAACCCAAGATTCCCTATCTCATTTCAAAATCTTAATAACTATGCTACACTAGATATGGTAGTGATGACGCTACGAAATATGCATTGTTTAAAGTTTGTTCTGGAAATGTTTTGTTCTAAAATAATCTATACATTTGGATACATCTTTTTAAACTAAGAACTCTTGCAAAGTTTGGAGAAGTATGAAAGACTAAACATAACTATCCTAATTTCTATGCAGAAGGCTGATTTATTTCAAAAAGCCTCAAGCATCCCTTCAGTCCAAAGAATAGGCCCTTTCCCAGCGTCAGCAGGATAATTTCCCTTAAAAATGAGCAAGGGTTTGGGGGACGAGGAAAGAAAGGCAGTAGTCTCACAGAGCAGGTCTGCTGTAAAGCTAATGGATGCTAAACTGCATGCATAGCAGTTCCCCAAGGAGGCAGCTTATCAACAGCCAATGTTCCCTGAAGTAGCAGCTTGCTAAGTTTCTGAAACAACCCAAGGGACTGAAAGTGATTTTATTTTCCAAACTTCAGGAAAGATCTACAGAGAAAGGTAAGCAGAACACTGCATGCAATTAACAAACATAAAGGCGAGAGCAAAAGGAACATTCCAGATTTTTGTAAATGAAGTCTGAGCTGAAATGGAGATTCCCATTAAATGAGCCCCATTCCCAGCAGATATTTCGGACTCTTTCTGAAAGGGTGTAGAAGTGTCCACAGCTCCCAAGTCTTCATCCTTTCTCAGAGCCAACATCATTTGCTATCTCAGGGTACATCCACATGTCCTTCTTGCTGCAAAATGAAGATACCCCACTAACCATTTGCTGGCCTTACAAGTAAATCTGAGGCAGGCTGAAGTTGACCTAAGGTGTTCAGGCATGAAGGTAGTGTTTTCCTTATTATGCTAGCAGAAGACGTGGCTATCCTAGGGCACATGGAGGAGACTGGACTCCAAATGTAGAGCTGCACCCTTCCACCTGGCTGGTGGGCTCTAAAACTTCATGGTCGTTTTTGCCATGGTTGACAATGAATCATGACACCTCACTGATGCAGCCCATTCTAAGTTTTTGTTGTTTGGACATGGTAATTTGGACATCATGGAATTCTGTGAGGAGTAGAAGTTTGGGAGAGCATTATTGGCAGAGTGCTAGAAAGCATTTGGCCCAGGAGAGATCAGAAAAGTCACACACCAGGCATTTCTAAAAAAATAATTTTATTTACAGAAAGCAAACATATTTAAAGGCTGTTTGCTGAGAGGAGAGATTTCTCTCAGCTGCATATTCTCTGCAAGCCTACACAGAAGGGAAACTGAAACCTAAAACAAGTCCAGGCAAGTTCCTCCCTTAGGCAATGCAACCATTAACACATGAAAAGGGGACAATTAAATTCAACCTCTTCACCCAGCCAAAATGATTAGTTACCATAGTAACTTTAATCTGTAGTAGAAAACACATTAACACTCCCCTTTTTATACTACAGAATAAGATGCAAACCAATTTTCTTTGACAACTCTGTATGTCTTTCCATTCACAATTTTTGAACATTATTTCCCCTTTAGTTTAACAGAAAGCTACCATCCTTCTTCCTGTGTATTTCCAAACCTAGGTAATTTGTTACAGTTCCAAGGCTTTTCAATGTGAAATGGCTTTTCATGCAGGCTTCAAAATCAAGCCTTTCTTTTTCTGTTGGTGTGAACAGCAGCAAATCATCAACATAAGTGCACAGATACATACAGCCTTGTTTGTCTTTCTTCATATATACACATGGATCTGTGATTTCCAAGCAAAATCACGGTCAAAAGTAACAGTGTGTAAATTTGCTTGCAACCAAGTGTCAGATTTCAACTGGGGAAGAAACTGTTGTTGCAAGTCTGAGGGAACTGGCAAACGTCTGGGACGGGGTGAAATTGAAGCGTCTGGCTGTTGCGCGCGATTGTGGGTCCGTCCACAGTGTACCGACTACATCAGGTACAGTGCTGGAATCCTGGGGTCTGCGGGAAAGTGCATCAGCCAGAAAGTATTTCCTTCCCGGAATAAATTTCAACTTAAAATCAAAACGGCTGAAGAATTGAGCCCATCTGATTTGCTTTGGGTTGAGCTTACGAGGTGCACTGAGTGCTTCGAGGTTCTTGTGATCAGTCCAAACCTCGAAAGGGTGGGTAGCCCCCTCCAACAAATGGCGCCAAGTGTCTAAAGCTGCCTTGACAGCAAAAGCCTCTTTCTCCCAAACGTGCCACCGCCTTTCAGTCTCAGAGAATTTACAGGAGAGATAAGCACAGGGCTTTAAACAGCCCAACTCATCTGCTTGCAGCAGGAGCGCTCCAATGGAGAAATCAGAAGCATCCACTTGCACCACAAATGGCTTGCTAGGATTGGGATGCTGTAGAATGGGTTGTGCTGTGAATAGCTTTTTAAGCTGGTCAAAAGCCACCTGGCATGCGGGCGTCCATTTCAACAATGCCCCAGGATTCTTTGCCCTCCGTGTATCGCCCTGCCCTTTAGTTTTTAGTAGCTCACTGAGGGGCAACGCTATCCCCGCG
The DNA here is from genome assembly GCF_035149785.1 of Candoia aspera. Lineage (NCBI taxonomy): Eukaryota > Metazoa > Chordata > Lepidosauria > Squamata > Candoiidae > Candoia > Candoia aspera. Next base: position 49,131,926 of record NC_086159.1, read on the forward strand.
AACCCCTGGATAAACTGGCGATAATAGTTCGCGAATCCGAGGAAACTTTGGAGCTGCCGACGCGTGCGTGGTGGCTCCAATGCTAGAATGGCTTCAATCTTAGCTGGATCCATTTCAATACCCTTGTCTGAAATTCTATAGCCCAAATAGTCAATTTGAGATTTATGAAAAGCACATTTGGACAACTTAACATACAGTTCAGCCTTTCTGAGCTTGCTGAGCACTTGTCCAAGCAGTTCTATATGTTCCTCCATGGTTTCAGTATAGTTTAACACATCATCCAAATACACCAAGACCCCTTTGAATAAATGGTCATGCAAGACCTCATTGATCAGTTGCATAAACACTCCAGGTGCCCCCGCCAGACCAAAAGGTAACACTTTATACTGGAAAGAGCCCAAAGGACAATTGAAAGCAGTTTTCCATTCGTCCCCCTCCCTTATATGAATGCGGAAATATGCCTCCCTCAGGTCCAACTTAGAGAATATTTTGCCTTTTGCCAGATGTGATAACATGTCTTTGATTAACGGGACGGGATATTTATTTAATATTGAGACTGCATTCAATCCACGGAAATCTGTACATAGTCTCAAAGTCCCATCTTTCTTTGGTCTGAATAGAACAGGAGCCCCAACTGGGGAACTGGCTGGTTCGATAAAACCCCTGGCTAGATTTTTATCGACAAACTCTCTTAGCATTGCCAGTTCCTTCTGGGTCATAGCATAAATTTTTGGCTTAGGCAACTTTGCATTAGGGATAAAGTCTATGGCACAGTCAGTTTTACGGTGCGGCAGTAGTTGATCCGCTTCCTTTTTGCCAAACACATCTGCAAAGTCTTGGTATTGTTCCGGCAGTCCATCTAGCGGACTAGTAAGGAGATGCGGAGTTGTAGCTGCCGCCCTCCCCACCTCGCCGCTGTCCAGTTCATCCCCCTCAGGGGCTTTGTAGAATCCATCTGCAAAAGTCACAGTCCTGTGCACCCAATTTATATGTGGGTTTTGCTGAACAAACCAAGGCATCCCCAAAATGACAAATGGACCCCCCACAGGCGCTACCACAAAAGGCAGTTTTTCCCAGTGGCTTCCCATTTGCAATGCCACCATCCCTGTGGAGTGAGTCACTGGTTTCCCCCCCACTGTAGATCCATCAATTGGGTGAAGATCATGGGCCGTTTTAAAGGAAACGTGGGTAACTCCAATGCAGCTACCATGTCAGGATGCATTAAACACCGTGAGCACCACGAATCAACCATAGCCCACACTTCCATGGTTCATGTCCATGACCCCAATTTCACCTTCACTGTCATGGTAGGGAAATTTCCACTCACCGAGGCGTGATCGCGCCCTTCCTCTTCCACCTGCCCAGCAGCGCCCTTTAAAGCAGGTGGCTGGCGTTTCCCGCTGGCTGATTGCAAACAGCCTCCTCCTCATCCCCAAAGAAAAGGACTTCCTCAGGTTCGACCTCCGCCAGTGCCGCCTTTATCTTCCTTAGTAGGGAAGGAGATTTTCCAGATGACTTTCCCAGCCGGTCTTCGGTCTTTCCCTTCGGGCACGCCGCTGCTCGGTGCCCCTCTTTTCCACACCGCAGACATTGCCCTCTTGCATTGCGTCGCTCCTTCTCTTCCTCCCAGGTCCGCTGGCTGGATTTCCCTGGAGGAGCCGAGGTGTGGGACCCTTTACTGAATCTCCCATATCTCATCGATTTTCGGTGGGCAAATGTCTCTAGGGCATGCTCAACGCTGCTCGCCAGCTGAATCCAATCATATAGGGTTCTTGGGTCCTCACGCCCCAGAGACCACTTCAGAACCTCAGTTTCCAGTCCATCCTTGAACATCTCCACCAGCGTGGATTGGGACCAATCTCCACTTTCCCCATCAGTGCTTTAAATTCCAGCGCATAATCCGCCACAGATTGTGACCCTTGGTACAGTCCCTTTAATGCCCGCTTTGCTCTTTCCTGAGCTAGCAGGTCTTCAAAATGTTGCCGTAACGCCCACAGAAATTCCTCGAAGTCTTCTAACTCCAGAGCGTTCGATTGGCACAGCTGTACATACCAATCGGCCCCCCTCCCCTTCAGCTTGGTAGCAATGGCATTTATTTTCCCCCGCTCTGACCGGAACCCCTGTTCCCAATCCTCCATATAACTGTTGGCATTAGTTATGAAGAAGGACAATTTGGCAGGGTCCCCATCAAACTTTACTGTGAAAGGTGGGGGTCTTGCAGTTTCTGGTCGCTCAGCCCTTTGTACTGCCCCTAGCGAGCGCCTCTTCGCCGGAGGGGACCTCAAAATTGTCACCCTCGGGCCGCTCTCCTCTCCTCGACGCTGGACCCTGCTTCTCCCTCTAGGGGATGGTAGGGGTGACGAGGAGGGGGAATGCCTACGGCAGGACCCTTCCCTTCCTTTTTCAGGCGACCCCCATCCCATTGACATCTTCTTCAGCATGAATTCGACGGAGTCTAATTTTGCCTCCAACACTTTTATACGATCAGGGGTGGGGGACCCCTCAGGCATTTCCTTTCTGACCACCTTGGGTGACAGTGGGTACCGCCGCTTCCAGGAGGCTTGAGCCGCCCCAGGGTCCGATTCCTCCTCCCAAGTAAGGTAGTTACCAGCCGAAGTACTGGTCGTTTCGGGTACTTTTTGATGTCCCTCCTTCTCCTTCGAGTTGGGGTTGGGTTCTGCCCGGACCCCCGGAGCATCGCTTCAGGGTACCTTCTCCGCTCTAACCACCGTGGAGTTCAGTTCCCTTTCGCTCGATGCCTCGCTCTCCATCTCCTGCAATCATGGTTCGTTCCTCGCTAGCGCTCCCCTTCACAGATGAATCTGGATAGGGGCTAGCGGAATAAGGGTTTTGAGATTCTCAGCTTTATGTAATGGTTGCCTATTCTGACAAACTCAGTCTCACAAGCAGGTGCTTAAGGATAACTGGTTTATTGAAAGAATAGTATGCAGATACAGAGAAAGCTGAGAATGAGCAAAAGCGCGCCAATACAAACTAAAAACCCTCGCTTCAAACCCGGTTCCACCCTCGCTCGTGCTTAGCAACCACCCCCTCCCAGGTGCTAGCAACTGTTGCCCACATCGGCCTGAGAAAGTAACCTTGAACACATTCCATAACCAAAACATACATTCCACAGTTGCAGCAAGGAGATTACAGCCTGGCACGGCTGGAAATTTCCACCCAGCAAACACGGATCAGGAAAGTGACATGTGAAACGTTACGATGTATTCAGAACATTGGAATGATGAACATGACAGGGGGTTGCTGCATGTATAATTTGTGGTCTAAATCACCATAGAGAAATGCAGTTTGAATGTCATAGTGGTGAACTGACATTCCTTTGAGTGCAGCAATTTTTAACAGTAATCTGATTGATTCACCTTTAGTAACTGGTGCCAAAGTCTTGTCAAAGTCTAAATCTTTCCTTTGAGTGAACCCTTTTGCAACTAACCTTGCTTTATATTTTTGGATTTTGCCATCAGCATCCCTTTTCAGTTTGAAAACCGACCTGCAACCTAGACAGCGTTCATTGGGAGGTAGATTTACCAGTTTCCATGTTTTATTTTCTTTCAAGGATGCTAACTCCTGTTGCATGGCAGAATGCCAATTTTGTGCAATCTCAGGTGATAAAGCATTCACTTGTTCTAAAGACTCAGGTTCTGTGAATATGTGAAAAGCCTTTACTGTTTCAGCCTGAAAACATGATGGAGGAACACCTTTATCACTTCTTTGAGATCTGCGAGGTAATACAGGGCTTAAATTTTGACTCCTATCACTTTCCTGAGAAGCATCTGTCTCATCAGACAGATCTTCAGTTTGCTTTTCTGGTTTAATGTCCTTATCAGGCAAAAGATCACCATCATCAAGTCCTTGCTGTTCTCTTGTGGTGGTCAGATCAACTGGAGAGCTAGAATTTAATCTCCCCCAGTTTTGTTCAGCAAAAGAAGTGCTTTTGCTAATTATTAATTTCTATCCCATTATGAACCTGTAGCTCCTCTGGCTTTGTTCATAGCCAACAAAGATGGCTTTCTTTGTTGTGGGGCCTCCTTTCCTTCTCTGTTGTTTTGGAATATGAACCCATGCAGTGCTACCAAACACTCTAAGATGGTTTACCTTTGGTTTCACACCATAAAACAAATGGAATGGAGTGTCCTGAATCACAGAGTTATACAATCTGTTTTGTACATAATAGGCAGCAGATATTGCCTCTCCCCGATACTTAAAAGATAAATAAGAATCTTTAAGCATGCATTCCATTGCATTTTGCAAGGTTCTGCCCTTTCTTTCAGCAACACCATTTTGCTGAGGGGTGTAAGGGTTAGAAAGAATTTGTTCTATCCCCTTTTCTGCTAGGAACCTTCTGAATTTATGAGAAAGGTACTCTCCTCCTCTATCACATTGGAGTGCAGATACAGGCCTAGGGAATTTTCCATTTGCCCATGTCACAAAACCTTTAAATTTCTCAAATGCCTCATCTTTGTGTTTTAACATGTAGATAAATGTGTATCTTGAGAAATCATCAATGATGGTCATTGCATACCTTGCTTGTCCAAGACTTGGAGCAAAAGGACCAATAATTTCAGAGTGTACAATTTCCAAAGGTCTAGTTGTAACTCTGTCACTGTGCTTACTCACAGGAGCTTTTAGTGTTTTGCATTCTTTGGAAACTACACAATCTAAGTATTTGTCACAGGGTTTTATCTTTAGGTCAGCATACAGCTGTGGCATTTGTGCTATATACTTGAAATTAGCATGACCAAATCTCCTGTGCATCAAGTGTACACATTGGTCATGATATGGCGTGTTGCCAACTGCAGCCTTGCAGCTTGGCTTCCTTGCATTTTGCACAATGTACAAGGAGTCTTTTAATATACCAGTAGCACACAATTTTCAATTTTTACATATCTCACAACCATTTTTCTTAAATGTTATGATATACCCTGTTGCAGCCAATTGTGCCACAGATAAAAGGTTTGATTGTAAATTTGGCACATACAACACACCTTTTACAGTTTCTCCCAAGCAGGATAAATACAAGTCACCTTGTCCCATAATTTTGGTCACAGACCCATCAGCCAAAGATACACTTTGACTTTCAGTTTTAGACAGTGACACAAAAGAGCTTTTACAATTACATAAATGAAAATTGGCCCCAGAATCTAACACCCATACATCAGAATTACCCTTCTCAGCAACCTGTGCAATTTGGGTTGTCTCAAGAGCCTTCTTCTGTGTTGCCCTTGGGTTCTTCTTCTCTGTCTTTCTACTCTTGGGTCTCAAGGCACAGTCTTTCTGCAAATGTCCAGCTGAACCACAAGTGAAGCATCACTGGCTGGCTAGTGCTGTGGCCTCAGGTTCCTTTCCCTTCTTTTCCCTTGTTTTCTGGTACTGCAGCTTTCCACAAGAGATGGGGGGGGGATCTTTCCTCTCTCTTCTCCCATTCAGCAAGTAAGCACTGTGTAACATACGATGGGGTGAGGTCTGCTTCAGGCATAGCCTCCAGGGTACAAATCAGCGTGTCCCACGTTTCATTCAGTGAGGACAGGAGGATATATGATTTTGTGAGAGGTGTAAATTCCATTCCTCTCTCCTGCAACTCAACAAACAGCTGCTGAATATAATGCAGGTACTCAGGAAGGCTATCTCCTTCTGCAAGGTAGGCTTTGTACAGCTTTTTTGTCAGGGTAACTTTACTCCCTGCTGTTGCCTTTACATACAAGTCTCTCAAAGTGTCCCAAAGTTGCTTTGCAGACTGCATACCTCGCATGTGGACTAGCTGATTGTCCTCAACTCCCAGGATAATGGTGGCTCTAGCCCACTCATCCTGTCTAAGCCATTCAGCACTGGGATTTTGGGGGGTTTGCTCACCCATTGGCAGCCAAAGATTCTTTCTGCGAAGATACATCTCCATCTTCAGGGCCCAATTCAAATAGTTGGTCGCTGATAGGTGCTCCAGAGGCATTGCTGAGGGCTGGGAGGTAGCCATGGCTTCTCCCTTCTTTTGCAAGTCATCTCAGCTGGCTTCTTTGTCCTGTAGACCAGCAGTTTCTGGAAAATCTCCAGGTGGCTCCAAAGAAAATCTTCACAGGTCTTTGCTACCTGCCTTTAAATTGTGCATGAGGTGTGGAGCTGATCCCTCTATTCTCTCTGGATTTTACTGGGCTTACTGGGTTTACTGGGCTATTTACTGGGCCTATAACCTGTTGGCAGAGTGCTAGAAAGCATTTGGCCCAGGAGAGATCAGAAAAATCACACACCAGGCATTTCTATAAAAATAATTTTATTTACAGAAAGCAAACATATTTAAAGGCTGTTTGCTGAGAGGAGATATTTCTCTCAGCTGCATTTCTCTGCAAGCCTACACAGAAGGGAAACTGAAACCTAAAATAAGTCCAGGCAAGTTCCTCCCTTAGGCAATGCAACCATTAACACGTGAAAAGGGGACAATTAAATTCAACCTCTTCACCCAGCCAAAATGATTAGTTACCATAGTAACCTTAATCTGTAGTAGAAAACATATTAACAAGCATGAGGCTCCAGCTGTAGCATCATTGGTGGAGATGGGATTACAGCTGGTTAATGAGGAATTGGGCAATGGCAGGGTGGTGGCTGAAGGGGTAGAGAAGTCCTGAGAATATTTATAACCTTTTTTGGGGGGTGGGGGTGGGCACGCCAGAAGAACATGCTATTAGATGGTTATCAAGGTGAGGGACAGGGAAAAATCATTCAGACACGAAGGGGGAAATTGCTTCATGAATTTCCAGTACTCAGGCTAAAAATAAAAATCACGAACGAAGACAAAAAAGAAAACAGGCCTTGAGAATTGAGGGGCAACAACTGAGGCTTTCTGCATGTGACATTATACCAGCTTGCCAGAAGCAAAATAGGCCTTTTTAGACTTAGGGGACTGCCCCAGAAGATTTATCATCTATGACAAGAGAGTTTAAAAAGGAAGAAGCTTCTGCCTGAAGTCTGAGTGAGAATCAGTAAATCTTTTTCTTTAAAAAAAAACCAGGGTACTTGACAGTCATTGCATGCTTGTAACACTGATATGAACCAATAAAAAACAAAGGAAACTATTTATAATGTTGCTCAGTCATAGAAGAGCATATATCTTTTCATTACCAGCTACAAGGATTTTAGTAATTGTAAGTTGTTCGGATAAAACAGGTTCAATACAATTCTGTAATTGTCCACTTATTTGTGAGAATTACATATCAATTAGCTGTACATATATATAAATTGCTAGTGTTTACACAGACACTAAGCCATCATGTGTTTTGTTTAAGTTTGGCTTAGTAAATGGCGATGTCAGCTATTGAAATCATGGTTTGTCTCTTAGTGTGCTCTATGAGCCACATGAATTCTGGTTATTCATTAAACAATTTAGTATCATGTGTGAACTGAATCAATATCCAGTGATATGTTACTATGAAATTGGCTATTTTTTTCATCTGTAAAACATGGAATTTAGCTTTTTTCAATTTGTTGTCATTCTGATATGTTCACTACAACACCCAGACTTTTTTGCCATCATTGTCAGCATTGGAGAAGGTTTATATACAGGTTTAGTTTCATATTTTAACCAATGTGAACATAGATTAGGTAAATGAAGAATACATACATGCACACATACATTTAACTATGGTCTTCAAGCTTTTAATCCATTTGCTCCTTTCATTCTAAAACCTTCATTAACTTTCAGTATATGGTTCAATATTCTCCAAACCATTTCTACCCAAGAAATGTCTGTCTTCACTAACAAACAAACAAATGTCCTGCAAACATGTGAAAAGATGATCAAAAGATGATTTTATATACATAACATTTAAATTATGGTATCTTTTTTTATTTTAAAAAGGAGTGTTTTATTATTAGGGGACGTGGTGGCGCTGCGGGTTAAACCGCTGAGCTGCTGAGCTTGCCGATCGGAAGGTTGGCGGTACGAATCCGCGTGACGGGGTGAGCTCCCGTTGCTAGTACCAGCTCCTGCCAACCTAGCAGTTCGAAAACATGCCAATGTGAGTAGATTAATAGGTACCACTTCAGCAGGCAGGTAACGATGTTCCATTTAGTCATGCCAGCCACATGACCACGGAAGTGTCTACGGACAAACGCCAGCTCTTCGGCTTTGAAACGGAGATGAGCACCGCCCCCTAGAGTTGGACACGACTGGACTTAATGTCAAGGGAAACCTTTACCTTTATCTATTTTATTATTGGAAATGAATATCCCAGCTTTAAGACTGGCTTCTCTATCATTTTGAACAACATAATTTTATTATTCTTCTATAGACATACATTCAAGAAGAATATAAAACTATGCCACCTGTCATGGTATAAGCTGAATCCCACAGGAAACCTGAAATTATTTCCTTCCAAATGATATAAAACTGCCCAAGCCATTCCCACAGGGTTTCCACATATCATCCAAAGAAAAGCACATTTCTGTTCCCTGTATAACTGATTTGTTCCTGTACTGATTCCTTCACAGGAATATTTTTGCATAGGAAACTCTTTAGATTCAGGAGCTGCTGGGGATGGTCCAAAAGAAGGCTATTACTCTATGATGATAAGTAGCACATGTCAAATCCAAAATGCCATGTGATAACTAGAGAAGGTATGTAATGAACTTCAGAATCACAGAAAAAAGATCTAATTGGCTATGTTCACAAGCTTGTTCTGTGGCACTGCAGTATGTTAACACTGGTAATATTTGCTCATCTATACAACATATAGAGGTGATTTTTCTGCATATTTCCTCACAAGCATTCTTCCATCCATCTTCTATATCATTTTAATCTGAAGAAGCAACTGGTGCTGGTGATGATTTATTTATTTACTACAGATGCTTTTATGCAACTTCAGTCAGCATTCAGCCTCCAAGCAACACAATTCAAGCAGCATAAATGTTTTAATGTAGGAGAATCATCTATTTCTTTCATCTTTGAATAGAAGGTCTATGTTACAAAGTCTGGACCTAGGATGCAAACAACTTGTGCAAATTGAAGTCCAACATCCTCTTAAGTTTCTCAGACGGCTGTTTGTGTAAATCCTTGAGGGGATAGAAAATGCAGTGGCTGTTTGAATCACACACTTAATGGGCTCATGAGCAGTGTTAGTGTGCTATGTAATACATGTTATGCAAACAGTGAATGATTTAAGCAACAGTTATGCCAATCAGTTTGTGTGACTGTTAAGGCTGTTTAAGACTTCTCCACTTTGAGCTAAAATATGCTATTGTGTTCAGCCTTTTCAGATTCAGTGTTTTCCTGTCCCCAAAGCATAACCTAGTCTGATTAATAACTAATTAACTAGCTGACTAATCCAGCTAAACCTCCTGACTGATAGTTTAACCCTGTGCATGATTAATTAGATATATTTCAGGTTAAATTTAATTCCACTGGATTAATTGACCCCATTTTGGTGTTCCCACCCCATCTAGTTCAGTCAGTAATCTTTGCCCTGAAAATAGGCAAACTGAGGTTCTCTATGGGATGGGAGGGTGCTTTCTCTATATGGCAATCTAAAGAAGTACAATCATTAATGCCTAGGAGCCATCATATTAAATAAGACAATGCTGGGCAGGCTAAGATGAGAGAACATCAGGATCTGGTGAGCCAGGATGGACTGTAATGGAATGTGAGGATGACCTTGGAAGATGGGGAGAAGAGATGCCACCTAGGGAACAATCAGATAAAACAGAAAGGAGCCCTCAACAGAGTAACAGCTGGAGAAAGAAACTTAGGAAGGACCCGCCCTAACTACTCAGGCAGTAAATAGGGAGGGCGGAAGTTTTGTGCTTTCAGACTTGCTGGGTTCTGTTAAGGTAGCTGTATAATAAAGTAGAATTAGCTCATCTAGTTGTGTTTCCTGTCTGGTTTACTTCGAAGGGCTGACAGGGACTGCCATAGCTCAGCACTCAAGTCTGTTTTATATAGGAGTGGCATTCAGATTCTCTTTCAGGGTGATGCTGGTTACGCTGGTTATTAGATAACTCATTCTAAGCTGCAAGGATGCTGTTAGCTGTTAAAGCCCACCTTGTGTTTTAGTTGCAGAGTTTTCAGTTTTGGCCTAGATCAGTGTTTCTCAACCTCAGCTACTTTATGATGTGTGGACTTTAACTCTCAGAATTCTCCAGCCAGCCATGCTGGCTGGGGAATTCTGGGAGTTAAAGTCTGCACATCATAAAGTTGCTGAGGTTGAGAAACACTGGCCTAGATTATCCATCCTAATGTGTTTTGCTTCATCATTTTACTGTTTTCACACAATCCACTTCAGAAACCAGAAGGAACATAAGTTTATGAAATGGCCTAGGGCTTTTTACTGAGACTAAAAACAGCCATCTAAACTCTTGGACTACCTAGATATTTTTTTTTACTATTGTAGTCTGTATAATTATTTTGTGATGTTTGCTGGCATTAATGTGTGGATAAAAATCTGTATGGGCAAAATGTCCTGAGAACTTTTTCCAATTAAAAATAGCATCAAAAGCAAACATTCTGTCTGTGGATTAGGACTGATGCAAGGTAGATTAGCAAAAAAGAATCATTTTAAGACAAACATATAAGGTACAAGTTGGAGTATCTTTTTTTCATTCAGGGTAATGTTGCCAAGCTGAATTTTTTTCCAGGCTCAGTTTGGTAAGTAACATTCATCTGAAGCAGGTTAGCATAGCGTTACTGTTGAATATGTTTGTGTTCTAATAACTGGTAGCTGATAGTATAACTAGCTTGATGAAAAACTTTGTACTTGAAATTCTGGAAAGTTTGTGAAATAAGCTTTGGGCTTTTTTTCCTGCTTCCTAACTGGAAAAAAATAGATTTTATTACAATGTCTTCAGATGGTGTTTCTGAGCTTAACTTTTCATTGCAAGCTGGCAGAGATTTACTCTTTATGCTTTTTTTTTCTTTCCTACTGCAAGTTTCTCTAGAGTTTTACAATCTCTACAGCTGCTCATGCTTCTTGATCCGAAAAAGGCCCTTTAGGAATTTTATCCTGTGCTTTAATTGGAACACAGGTAACCAAAGGGAATAACAAATCATTTACTTATTTTTTTTCCTCTCCTTTATCCATCCACCATTCCACCCACTCACATCCACATTTAATTAAAATCCCACCCATAAGAATTCTGTAATTTGTTTGCTCTTTAGTTTTTATTCTCCTTTATTTTGTATTAAACTGACTAAAAAAGAGTAAAACATCTAGAATAATTTTGTTGGTAAATCCATCACTTTTAGCAGCCTGGTCTGCAGCTGTGTTTGCATTCTAAAATTAGACTCCCTAGCTCAAACTAAAATGGATTTGATAGATTCACCTGTACATAACATTTTAATTTAAATTTTGAACTTAGCTTTGCCCGCCAGTATCTCTGCCAGTGAAAAGCAATTCTCAAAATCAATTATAAAATATGCTCTCTAGAAACACATTTTTATATTAAGTGTCAAAAAGATTATTTAGCTAGATAACAAAGGCATAACATATGATACCGTTTTCATTACTGTTCAGTAATATTTGCTGGTAACTGAAGTTCAATAATATCAGGATGACATAATGACCAGGAATTGTAGACAGAATGAAAAAAGAGATGCAATTTTATAAGATAAAATGGTGAGATTCAGCATTTGCATCACAGATTTGTTACTTCTTGAAGTTTGCTTTATTTAAGTCAGCAGTGTCCTGTTTCTTGTTTGCATCAATTCTCTTTAATCTATGTATTGCTATATGAACATAACATAAACTTTGTTTCAAACATATCATCAAACAATAAAATACCAACAAAGAAAGGAAATATAATTAAAACTGTAATCAGTATCAATATAGGTCAAATTGTTTCATTGCCCTACAATCAACTCCAACCTGTGCTAGGTGATCTTCCCTTTTCTGCAGTATTTTATATATAAAAACGGTGGTCCTTCCAATGACCAACAAGTGGGTTCCCTACTGTAAGTGAAACACTGCAACTTTAGTCTTCCAAAAGTTCTTAAATTTTATGTGGGATTCTAATTGATCAGCCCATTTTACAGTAACTGATATTTAAGTAACATACAAGCAATAGAGACTATGGCATCTGCACTACATATGCATGATCCTTCAGCTCTATAAAACCTCCCCAGCTTAACCATAGATTTGTTTATATCGTGTTCTACTAAAAGCTTGTCTATGGTGTTGGGGCACATGGACTGTTAAATACTTTTCAACATGAAATAGAATTTTGTGTCTAGCCAGCCATTTCAAAGATTTAGCACATTTAAGCAATGTAATATCCACTTGGACAGCAACATCACACATCCTTTGCTTGACAATTTTCTTAGCATTTGGACCTGCTTCTACTAGGAATTGCATTGAAATTCCATAATGCAAAGTGGTTAGGGGGATTTGGAAAGCCAAAGTATATTCAGATGTGTGACAGGACTGTTGTTCCAAGCACAGGTTAAGGAGGCTGTCTGTTTCAACTGAATGGATCTTGAACATACTTTAATAATAAGAGTTACATACTTTAATTATAAAATGGCTTTGTATGGAAAAAGTCCCCAGCTTGGCCCTTGCCCCCAAGATTGGCATGCATTTAGTCCACCAAGGATACGTTTCAGCAATGAAGATTAATTTATGGTAAGAGATTAATTTTTAATGTGTGCATTTATATCTGTATTGGAGAAGGTCAGAAGTTACCTCTGCTTTGACTCAGGTTCTGTGGCACATAAAGAATTGTGAAACAAGTATTTTATGTTTGGACCCATCCACAGTGATGTTCAGGACAACAATTTTGTGATAAGCCCCACGTTTTCCCAAAATTCCGTGTTTTGTGGTTTCTATCTATTTTTGCACTATTTTAGTTCTTGTTTCTTTTTTAGCTCTGTACTCTTTTTTCTATTCTCTATTTTGTATTTTAACTATACTTGAAAAAATCAATAAAAATTTAATTGCGAAAGAAAGAAAGAAAGAAAGAAAGAAAGAAACTGAATTTGTTCCAATATAGGAACACTCATAAAACCTCTTAATTCTGCTTCATATGTTAGTATTGGAACTATTTTTGCACTACAGACTTCAAGAATTGGGGGTGTATTGCTATATTAAGAAATAGCTATCCTTAAACTAGGTTTTCTTTTTATACTTTGCATTTAAAATAGGTTCTGACTATAAATATAATATTTATTTGAAATTGTTGTATTTTCATTTCTTATGTTTTTCTACAGGGAGTATAGATGAAGAAAGAGAAATGAGAAAAAATGGGGGGCAAAGGACAGTAGACTGGAGGGAAGAGAGATAGAAACAGAAAAAGAAAAAAAAATTGGAAACAGATGAGTTGGATGCTTTTCTATGCTGAAGCTCAGTTTGATGAGCAAGTTTTGCCTTTTTTGAAGTACTTAGTTTACAACAGAAAGAAAATAGTAAAAGAAACATAAGTTACCATGGGATTTAAAGGAGTGTGTTTGTATTTTGGGGCTCTTAAATACTTCTGCTTTGACTCAGGTTCTGTGGCACATAAAGAATTATGAAACAAGTATTTTATGTTTGGACCCATCCACAGTGATGTTCAGGACAACAATTTTGTGATAAGCCCCACAACGTTTTCCCAAAACTCCGAACTGTAAAAGTTGGAGACTATTGTAGATTTCATTGATAAATAATACTTTCTCTGCTATGATCTTCAGGCAACTGAATCTACATTCACCATGTTACTTTTATGGTGTAGTAGTCCAACCTCACTATGTAAGTATTCAACACACTCTCCACCAATGATACTCAGAGTATGGGCCTTCTCTTCAGGCAGTTGTACATTTAGCTTGATAGTCTACAGGAGGAAGGCATACGAATACAGTGTGCATGAACCAAAAGCAATTAAGGTAGTACCTAGCCAGTGCTAAAGCTACATGTGTATAGTTCAGTGTATAGTCCAAAGTGGTCAATATTGACTCCCAAGGGGTTGATGTTGTTATTATTTCTAGTACTATTAGTTGAAGTAGTATTTATTAAATTATTTTCATAAATGTTTTGGGGGTCAATGAACAATCTGAAACTTCATGAAAGGATCGATGAGCTGAAGAGTTTGGGAACCCCTGGTATAGATGCTCCCATATAAGCTTTCTTTTTGCATACTTCTATGGTCTCACAAGAATAATGTGAGCTGGAATTGCTCAACAAGTCTATAATATGGGGGTTATTGCTTGTTGAAGGAATCATATATTCACACTGCCATCCTGTAACAAATTTCAGAGAAGTACCAGTGTGGTGTTGTAGAAATCAACAGATTTCTGAAGCATCTTAAAATCAACACTTATAGCATAAACTTGCACGAAGTAGTCACACCATGATAAACTTGTTAATCTTTAAGGTGCCACATAATATTCTGATGTTTTCAACAATATGGCTAATTCTGACACCTACTTTTTTATATCCACTGAATCTACAGGCCCTTATTTTCTTCATATGTTAGATTGCAATCCACTTTACAAGCAGTTCAACATAAGTGAAGACATTGAAATAGAATTCGTTCTTGAAATGTTGAGTGACTTCTGATAGTTATATGTGAAATAATATAAACTATAAGGTGTTTTAGAAGTGTTGTGCTCCCCAATCTTTGGCTTAAAATGGAGGGGGACCAATTAAAGCAAGTTGTTTATTTTGTAATCCCTCTAAATGTATTTTTAAATATATTTCTACATTTCTATTTCATTCAGTATAAAACATTTCTATTTATATTTATTCAATATAAAATTCTATGCAATTCTATGGAATCTTTTATTTGCAAGATTTTTTTTTTTGCTGATGTCTAATAATGGTGCTTCATTATCTGTAGCCTAACATGCATTCTGGCTTTGCTTGCTCCATCATATTAGAAAATGTTCTACATGTTTTGTTTGTAAAATGTAATGTTCATTAATGTAATAGCACCCTCTATGTTCCATAACTAGCATGGATAATAATACTCCTTCCAGAATTACATAAAAGTATTTATTTTAATTTCAATTCATGTTTAATATAATGATGAAATTTTATGCTTTTGTTTTCATATTGTTTTTATATAGAAGGAGGGTTTTTTTTTAATAAACAGAGCACAATGGAATGCTAAATTTCAGGCTTTTAATCTCATAATAAAGATCCCATCAAGCATTATTGTTCTAGGAAAAGAAATAAATAAAGAGAAATGGTCTTTTTGGGAAAATGCATGTGAAAAACCCTAATTAACATTTAAAGGTCTAAGTAGTAATAATACATTTGCTTGTGACAGGGAATAATAACTGGTGAAATATGGATCAATTTATTAGAAAATGTAGGAACTGTGCTTTGTAAATAAAATGCAAGCAGATTATGAGAGAGTGGTATATTTATACACATATTCTTCTCTACAGTCTTGTTTCTGAGCTGCATTTATTTATGACCAATACCAGAGAAATGCTTTGTTTAGAATAAATTAGGAAGAACTAATCAACATGGAAAACAAGGATCTTTAAATGTAAACATTACATAGGATTACAGGCAGGTAGGAAGAAAATAGGTTGGCAGTTTAAGAAATATGCAGTCTTTATAACAAGCTGTCCATTTAATCTTTGGAATATGAGAACACTTTTTATGAGCTGAATAGACAGACCTCAGAATATACATATCTTAAATATGCACAGGAGCTTGGGGAGAAACATGGCAGTTTCTCACTAATGCTTTGGAATGGAGAAGATGAGAAGATGAGAAGTTATGAACTGAATGTGGTCTATCAAACACTTCTGCGCATGAAAAAATCCACACGATGTGACCATTGGGTGAGAATGATATTAAGCAGATCTTTTCGTCCTTTAAAGATAGTAACATGAAATCTTTCCCAATTTGAGCAGAAAAGGTAAGTAAAAAAGAATGTTACCAGCATATTAGGAATAACCCAGTCCAAACTTCCAGCAGTTTCATGACTATGAATTGTACAAAAGGCAAGGTAAAAATGCCATGACATTTTCCATATTAGAAGCTATAAAGTGAATTACTTTTGTGCTACAAATTTAACCTGAATATTTTTGAAGTATTTTCATCTAACTGGATGAAAGAGAATTGCTTTCAAAATTCTAAAGGAAAAGAGAATTTCAGTAGAAATCTTGTGGTGGTGGTGTAATGATCTTGGTCTTTCCCAAGGTAGCGAAAGAATATGAATGAAGGTCTTGGGTATTACTGTGCAACACATTGTTGTATGGTCTATTGCCTCCCTGGCTTCTTAATCTTCAATTAAATTCCAGAGGCATGCCTTTCTGACTGAGAAATATAGGCAGGCAGGCTCCAGAATGAAGGAGGCCTGTGTAGCAAAACAGGCAGAAGTACCTGCCTCTTCTAGTGTTACATTAAGCTCAAAACCCTACCAAAAGAAATTCTAAAGAAATTCTCAAGCACCCCAAGAACAAGATTAAAAAACTAGAAGCCTCCTTCATAGTAATTTTCCTCTGGGAACTGCCCACCATACATGACAGAAATAAGCACATCACTGGACTTTTTAATCCTATCCTGTCTAGGAAGTTCAGGAAGATGATTTCGCTGTGAAACAGCTGGGAGAAGAAGTAGGTCATTGTATAATACACTTTATCCATATTGGGATTTTATGTAATTGCACTAGTATAATTAAAAGGAAGATGGTCCATTGGGAACTAATTAAACTAACATGTAGATTAACCCCAAGATTTTCCCTCAAGGCAGAGCACTTTAAGTGATTAGCCCTTAAAATCTAGGTTTATATTCTGTCTAGTCAACCATGATGGTGGAAACCCAATTAGGGTTTCAGATTCTTTTCTTTTTTCTCTATCAGGCTCCCCATCTTTATCAACAGTTTGGCAAGCAGAGATAACATGGTTTGCAGGGAACAGTGTCATGCAAATAGGAACATTGTATTTGGTTGGTTTTTATAATCATTTATCAAAAATAACATTGTATTCATAAACTGGCAGGAAGAATTGGAATTAAGGAAAATAAATGTAGGACAAAGTGAAATGGGCTGAGTTAGGGATCTCTAGGTATGACATTTCCTAATTTGTTTTTAAAAACAAATCTTGAAAAGTTCCTGCTTCTATTTGCAAGCTTCATTTATTTTCATGTCCAAACATTTGGGAATGTTCAGTGGGATAGGAATTGGGCTGTGCTTAGAATCTCTCTCATTTAGTCTCCTGTCTCTATTGCTGGTCAATCATGGACTGCTAGGAGCCTAGTATTCGATATTTTTGTTGTTTGACTGCTAGTTGCCTGAAAGTTCAGTTAACCTTTTATTCCCATTGATGGATCTCTGCTCCATATAGTTATCCTGTCTGCCTCATATTATATCCTGTGATAACAACTTATATAAGTTTTCTATTCTGTGAAGAGGGTTTTTAATTTTTCTGTCCCACTTCTCTTCATGTCCTTTAAATCTGTCTCATCTTAAAACTCAAACTGTTTCTGAAAATTCCTTCTATTCTAGAAGTGGTTGACCATGATGCATGGTGAATAAAGAATTATTCAAAAACAAAAAAAGCCTACTTAACTTGATGCATGCAAAAGGACTCGGCCTTGTCTGTTTACTGCATACAAATCATAAGTATATTATAACTTACTAAATGAATGTCATCTATAAAATGGTTTGGGATGTTCAGTGGCTTATTAGGACATTCAGTGGTTGCTTCAAACCATCCAGACGATATATGTTCTCTTTTGCAGTAATAATTGTTTTATAACTAAAGCGTCAACAAAATGTAGTTAATTATTAAGCATTGGCATATGTATGTGTATATGGTGTCCTGTATTGATAAAATATAGTACATTCATTATTAATTGTTATTCAATAGAATTGAAATGAAGTAACAAGCTCACTTTTTAAAAAAAGTGAATTTATTATCAACTTTTTGAACCAACCCCCCCACCCCCAACAACCTGTAGACAGCTGCTCTGGGCTTGTTACCTTGAAAATGTAAATGCACTAAACTACATTATGCATTCAGACAACCAACTTCTCTTACTGTCATATAAACTAAGAAATATCTGGAAAATAAACAGGACTTAATGACACATACAAAATAATGTCCAGCTACTGGAAGTTAACATGACAGCAGAAATTCAATATGCATTGCAGTACAGGGAAAGACAAAGTAGGTACCTACCATTCAAATGTAGAGAACCTGAATTGTTCTGACAGATGTATCACAGTGACTCATCTCTCAGAATTCAGGTTTTCTACATTTGCACTAGATGACCTCTATCCTAATTAGTTAAATCAGTTTGATGTTACCTTCTGACCTAACCTGCAACCACTGATGCTTCTTTCAATGAAAGAATGGAAGAAAGGCTCCAGAACTAGAGACAGACAAAATGGTTTACCTGGATGTCTTGTCAATCCCATTTCTCCAGTGATATTCTTTCATTAAAAGAATATCAATTGAACAATAACCTGGTGGTAGAAGCCATAGAGGACAAAATATGGAGGCTTAGTTAATGGTCAGATAATGGGCTATTTATCTGTAAAACTCTTTTCATTGTAATATACTCCAAGACAATCTTCAATGGACTGCAAATGATCCTAGAAAGGCCTCTGAGACTTAAAAGATACAATTCCTCTTTGCTGGAACAGTAGCTGCTTGCCTGCCCTCAGTTTCTTGGTCTTTGCCCAACAGTCTTTGGCCTGTTTGTAACTTGACATCTGAATTTTGTTTTTCCATTTTAGGTGTGGTTTTGTCCAGGCAGGACAGGATATATGCATCTGTTCATTTTTATTTTTCAAATCTATTTCAAAACCCAGTTCCTTACATCTATTTAATAAAGAAAATTATGAATTTTGGCAACATTCTTTGGGCAATTCTGCATGGCAGCATAAGCTGTTTGCCCCCCTGGTTGCTCCCAATGGGCCCAGGATGGAAAGGAAAGGAGAATAAATTTCACCCATCTGGGCAGATACCGGAAGGTTGCTCTCTGGGTGGAATGGAGCTGTGCCAACAGAAGATGAGGAAAAACGGTGGTGGCCAGGAGACTTTACTAAAGTCCATAATCTTTTTGAGCCATTACTGGATTAACTGGAATAATAAAAAATAACCAAGAACACCAAGAACATATGAGCGTATGTACTTGATTATTGTATGCTGCCCAGGGTCACTTTACGTGAGATGGGCAGCCATATAAATTTGATTAATAAAATAAATAAATAAAATAAATATGAAGCATCTCAGTAACCAAAGATTAAATGCCTGTACAGGGAAGCGATCAGCTGCTGCAGGGAAGGTTTGTGGTAAGTGCTGAAGTGGGATGTCACTAGACTGGAATGAAGTGTAGTATGTTAACCTCTTAGAAGGGCTTAAGATGGCATGCGATAGGAAAGAGTACTTTGTAAGCAAAACCTCAAACATGGGCAAACAGTGTATTTGCAATGGTCTGGGAGTAAGTGGAGGACAACATCTATTCTTGCCCTCAAGATGTGGTAGGTGGCCCATACAGGTGTTTGGGCAAGCAGAAAATGCAGCTCTGGTGTGTCTCTAGAGAGCTGAATGAAATTCTCATTTCTAAGCATAGGTTTATGCTAAACTCTCTCTCTCTCTTTCTCTCTTTCTCGTTCTCTCCTTGAATACGGTCCAAGTTCAGTCTCTGACAGCTCCATCTAGGAATAGAAAAGACTTCTGCTTAAAAACTTGGATTGCCACTCCAAGAGATAGAGACTGAGTTAAATAAATGTCAACTCCCTGTGTTTTTAAAACTATTTCATATCATTTCTGTTTACTTAATGCAATTCATGCCAGCAAGGTTGAAATCTTAAGGCCACACATATAAGCTTGCCCCCAAATTAGACTGCCTGTGTTAAAAGTGAAACTTTTCAAGTAATATTACTTGGTTTCCAGTAATAGGACTGAAAGTCTATTTTTCTGATCTGAGCTTTTTGCAGCCATCTGTGGAGAGGACAAGGTAAGGGGTTGGCAACTTTTTATTTTTATTTTTGTTTGTTTTGATAAGATGCTATTCTAGTCTGCAGTAGAATGAAAATGGTGAGAAGTTCTGTCCTTTTTTAGCTTTCTGAGTTCTGTTTGTTTGTTTTTAATTAAAGAAACATAAACAGGGAAAAAAACCTAGCCATTTCAAGTAAGATAAAAACTTTAGTGAATCCCATCATTCCCTGAAATAAACACATTGTTCCTTCCCAGTTTTGAGAACTGATCTTTTTTTTTTTATAATTTAGCCCTGAAATTGAGATTTCCATTTTCCATTATGAAAAATGGTTCAAAATTATGTCTCTATCTGTAAAATACATTTATAAAATTTGTACAGCCCCTTCAAGGGGGTGGGTTCTCTAGCTCAGTGTTTGGCCAGGACTCTGCAAATGAAAGTGAATCTGTTGGATTATTTTTGATATTGAGAACATATGGTGGATTACACATCAACATTTTTAAAGAACTACAGTGGTGGTTTCCTTCTAAGAATTTTATGGAGGAAAAATGAATATGGCTTCTCCAAATATAACCAGTATAATAGAAAATCCGCATCTCAGTTCCTGAGATATGAAATTTTGCAGTAAAGAAAAAAGTTGATCGAATTTTGTCTTGTTGGAATGGTAATGTTTAAAATATGAATATCCTTAAAGTTTAGTTAGGGCTGTGTTTTGATGTGACATTAGGATTTAATTCAGAATCAATTAATTCAGTTGATTTTTTAATTCATTCAGAATTGTTTACCTGAGCTTATCCTTGACTCAGAATCCTTTATGGAATTCAGCTTCCAGTTACAAGGACTACTGGACAGAAAAGTTAAGCTGTGAACACCAAAAGTTTGAAAAAAGAAATTCTCCCATAAATACTATATTTCAGCATTGCTATATGGGAAACAGAAATCCTTAATGGGGAAGTAAGGGGGGGAATTATATTTAGTGATTTAAAGGTCTGCCTTCAAAATAGAGTAACCTTGGTCATGGACTGTCCCAGGGCCAAATGTCATGAAGGTGGTGGTAGTGATAATTTAGGACAAAGTCCTTATCAGTTTAACCATCTATTCAGTGCTGTTTAATCCCATTGCCTATCTTTGGAAGTTGTAAGAAAAACTTCTTCCACAGTATTAAAAAAGATGGATAACTTAATTATACTTATCTGTGCCCTTTACACCTGTCTAATAAATAGACAGGTTTATTAGAAGAGTTTAAAGTTAATTATATAATGAAGTGAATAGACAAATGCAAATGGAATGGAAAGCAGACTGTGATAAGCTCCAGTCTGTTCAGGAAAGAATCTCATACTTTCTTGCTACCAGCCTTTCTGTTTGAACAAAAATCTTTCAGTGTTCTGTAATTTCCCACAGACATTAGAAAACCTGCAAATTTTAGCTATACATTTCACTGAATTCTGTCTTAAAACAGAATGTTTATGAGCATTTTTCAAAATAAAATAAGAACATAAACTATGCTTTGAAAACTCTTCCACTGACTTTTTTAAATTTTTTAACAGTCCTTA
The DNA here is from genome assembly GCF_035149785.1 of Candoia aspera. Lineage (NCBI taxonomy): Eukaryota > Metazoa > Chordata > Lepidosauria > Squamata > Candoiidae > Candoia > Candoia aspera. The sequence goes on from NC_086159.1 coordinate 49,153,344, forward strand.
TGTATTAATAAATATCTGACTTTCTAATGACTGTCCATTATGGTGACATTAGGAAGTAAATACAATAAAACCCCACCTAGCTTTAAAAAACCTGCACCAGTTTTGGTAAAGTTTGGTTTCCCTCCTCTAAACCTGATGTTCAAAATTCTCCACAAATCTTATTGTGATGAAAACTGTACAGGTTATAGTTCTTTCTGTTTTTCCCATGCTAGATAATGGGAATGGAGAGCTCCAGGCTTTCCATTATTTGATATGATTTGAAAATAAGTCAAGATGAGCCACTCTCAGATCAATGTGGCAGACTGGATTATTTCCTAAACTGATGAAATGGCTGTGGAACAGTCCTTGCAAAATCTTTATTTTAATATATTATTTAGTCTTAAATATACCACTTTTAAAATTGATCACTTGGTATTTATTTTTAGAGATGTGGATTTTCATTTAGCATATTCAAAACTTACAAATGTTTTTTGTAAGTATTTTGGCTTCTTCCTACTGTACATTCTGAACAAAAAATATGCATCACTTAAATATACAGTTTTTTAAACCATCTGTTTGCAGGGAGCTCCTATTTCACAAAGTGGAATTAAGCTGTGGTTAAATTAATTCTGAAACAACTTGATCAGGTCAGTGCCTTTTGCTGAAAAGAATGGATAGTCTCTTTCTTTGACTTCTCTCTTTCTGTGGGTTTAGATAGAAACATTAAAGCCTCCTGATCAAGTAAAGGTCACTGAGAAATGCACTTCCTCTTCCCAAGAGAAAGCAATCATATACTACTAATTTAGAGCCATACTTTAACCTCATGCCCATCCCCCCTCAGCTCATGACAAGGGAGACAGGTTTATTACAATAGTTTAAAGCTAATTATATAACAAAGTGAATAGACTCATGCAAATGAGAAGGAAAGCAGAAGATTACATTTACCACTAGGAAAATACAGTCAATTAGACAAAACCATAATGTATGGGGCAGTATCTCTAGAACTTAGAGAAGGACAGATTAAAAATAAATCACTAGACTAGATATTATTTTACTGTGCACTGACAGATTGGAATAGATGACCTGAAAGGTCTTTTGCAACCCTATCAGCCATGACTGAATGATTCTGTGATTGCAAATAAAACAGTGCATGCAGTATGAGTTGTTTATTCAAAATTCTCTGCTCAGGACTCATTAGCATATTTGTTGTGCCCATTTGAAGAGATAAATCTAAATTACATTTGCAAAAAGTAGTTCACATACATTGGAAGGAAACTGGCATTAAAAAAATAAAACTTGTCAATAGTAAGAAAAAAAATCCATCTAAAACAAACCGACTATGACTTATGGCAATAGAAGAGATAGGTGGATAGGAAAGGACACTTCTCATTCATGGTCTGTTAGGTTACAGATTTTTTATTTTTTTTAATGGTAAGAGACCTTAAGCTGGCAGCAGATTTCAGGTTTAAACTGAAGCTTGGAAATAGTTATGGAGGAGAGGCCGCTGATAAGATTAACAATTCAGTATTGCTCTCTGAAAAAAAAAGATGTAATGCTCTATGAGTTATACATTATTATAAGTTATTGTGAACTAGGACCTGATTTCTCTTAATTGTGTGTTTTTTTCCTTACCATTTAATGCCCAAGTTTTACTGAGGCAAGTATAGACATTCAGTGTTACTATATGATGGCATCCCAATAATAAAAAAGTACTTTATTCAGAGTATTGTTTCTCTTTGCTTTTTTTTTTTTTACTGTTCATAAAAACTGCTTCCAATATTGCACTGAAGTAATGCAGACACAAGTTAAGCCTTGGAGAACATTACATATAAATAATGAAGCTGGGTCGTCCTTATATAAACTATAGCATGTGCAGTGTCGGCCCTCATTTAAATCATGAACCTGGAAGGAAGAGAATTGCTGGCTGGCAGAAAGTGTGCATGAAATCTGTGAGATATGGGCCCACTATTTATATGCTAAGCAGTCAGGCAGGCTTGTACAGAAATAATCAGTCTCACAATTTATGCATATATTACTGGAAAAACATGGGAGCTTCTGCAAGACTAAGTCCCACATACAGTATTTCTGCAGATGTTGATTGGTATGTTTGGTATATTTCTTCCAACAGCAACATGAGATCAAGACCCTACTCTAACTGTTGGAATCAAAACGTTTGTGCATGTATATTAGCATTCTATTAGCCGCCCAGAGTCACTTGCTGAGATGGGCGACTGTAGAAGTCGAATAAATAAATAAATGAAATAAATTCTTGAAAGAAGGAATCTAACCTGAGCAATGATTAATGAAGCAAGTTTTATCATTGGAACAGACAAGAGATTTATGCAATGAAATACATATTAAGGATAGTCATAGTCTTCCATCTAGCTAACTATACCCTACCAGGAGGACACTCATGACATCAAGAGTTCCATGGGTATGTGTGTGCCCCTAGGGTCTAAGGCAGAAGGAAATGACCTGAGATTAGCCTTTTCCTACACAAAGTTCTGGCTAAGTGATATGCAATGTCTACGCCTCACTGCCCCTTGTGGTCAGTAGGTGCTGAGGTACTGATGAATCAGGGCCACTGAAATAACATTTCCAACAGTAATAAGGCAAACTGACATTTGAAAAGGCAACAACTTGCATTAACTGTATTATTAAAGATCCATAATGAGTTTAAATACATTTAAATAGTAATTACTGATCCAAGGCTGGAACATCTTTCCTAATGATCTTTCAGACTTCTGAAGGAATGCTTCTGGCCCAATGTAGTTGTCTGTCTGTCTGCTCATAACCTTCCAGGTGATTAGTTGGTTGTGCTGAGCTATATCATGTCATCCCCAGCAACTTTTACTTTAGGGGATAAATTGAGTAAGCTTTAGGAAGAAGTTTTGTCTCCATTCAATGACCCTTGCATTTTTTAAATGAATAGCTTTGAAGATACCCTCTTCATCTTTAAAGCTCCACAAGAACCAGGGTGACAAATACTGTAATTCTGGCAAAGCTTTACAGGGAATACTGCAGGAATAATCTGAACTGTAAAAACAACAAAAACACTACAATCAAAGCACAAGGTAACCTGAAAAGCACTTTCTATTAAATTTGTTACAATTCATCAGTTTGTAATCTCTTTTTAAGGTTAAGTTTTGTCTCATTCTGGTTAACAGAAATGTTATGGATACCTTAATAATTAAGATTGCAAAAAGAGTAAATCAACTCCCTCAGCATCAATGTCTATAAAATTTGGCAGAATTAATCTAATAGTAATATGAATTTCCTGCAAATTTTCCATTCCAATATAACAGCATTTATAAAAGGTTATAAATGCTGTTAGATTATAAATGCATTCTGAACAAAATCAGAAGCAGTTATTCATAAATTTCTGTCAAATCAGCTTTATGGTCAGAAAGCTTTGTGGTTCCCAGAAGAGCCTAGCCCACCATGCGTGGGTCCAGAAATTCGCTCCAATATATTTCCAATTTTGGACAACAAATGTATTATCACCTATACAAATGTCATGTAGAACTTTAGTGGACAAAACTGATAAATTCTAAACATATACTGCATATGTTTTGTGACAGGAATCTACAGTTAATCAGATGCTGGATTCTGTTACCCAGTTCTGTGTGATGGCGCAGGATCTTCCAAAACAATTTAAAATGATGGAAATCCTATGAGATCACCAAATCTTTTTCAAGGTTTCTCCATTCTTAATCCAAAATTACCTGCTTTCAGTATTCTGTCCCAAAATTGCATGAGATTTTGGCCACTTAAAAAAAAAATGAGTGTGGGTAATGGAGTGCAATGCAATCTTGCATATGAATGCCCAGGGGTGTGATAGGTTGGTTTTTCTGGCTCTTTCAGTTGGAAGTCCCTAAGGCTTTACCTCAGCTGTTCAGTGACAATGTTTTGGGTGCTACCTACAATACTTCCATGAACTGAATGAAATCCTCAGGTAGAGACAAAAGAACATTGTTTTAAATGGTGTAGCTAGATAATTTTATTTATTTATTTATCCGTTCAATTGTGTCCGATTCTCGGAGACTGCCTGGACATGTCCCTGCAGTTTTCTTGGCAAGGTTTTTCAGAAGTGGTTTGCCATTGCCTCCTTCCTAGGGCTGAGAAAGAGTGACTGGCCCAAGGTCACGCAGCTGGCTTTGTGCCTAAGGTAGGACTAGAACTCATGGTCTCCTGGTTTCTACCCTGGTGCCTTAACCACTACAGTAAACTGGCTCTCAGATAATTTTATACCCTGGACTTAATAGTCTTACAGGGACTATATTTTAAGTAGCCACATATCTTACCTAGGAGTAATAAAATTTCAAAGTCAAAATAATGAAATGAGGATTAACTGCTATTTACAGTTAGTTACAACTATCTAAACCTTGTCATTTTTTTTTTAAATAAGAAAAAAAAAAGACTTCTGTGGATTGCACTGTCAGTCCTATTCATATGCATCTGTGGGGGGAACAAGGGGGCAACTTATGACATATGTTTGTCATCTCCACATAAACACCATGACTTATATACTTGTATCAGGTATCAGGACTCAATCATATAAAGTGTGTGATTTGTGTGATGACATTCTTGCATGCATCATCATTTTGGTGTCATTGTAGTTTGCTGAGGCTGCTGCTAGACCTGCTGGGTCCATATGAGACACTGCTTCTGTCAACTGTTTTTTGTAAATGGTCATTTAGAAGCCCTCTGACTGTACGTTTCTGAATTTTGACCAGGATCCATCCTTCAGTATACCACCATTTCATTCCATCAGTTTAGATCAAAGAATTTCACAAACTCCAGTAGATGCATATTTTGCTAAGAGTCTGAAACTGTAATCAGTGAGTGTAGTCATAGATTGTCCATGTATTCCTCTTTCAAGAAACCCTGACATTCAGGGCCATTCTAACTCATAAAGCTAAGGGCATTGCATAAAACTCATTGTATAAAATTTAATAGCCCAAGAGTTCAATTCCCAGGAGAGGGTTTTGAACCATGTAAGACCTAATAATAACTATAATGGCTGCATGTTCCTGATGAGTCCCAGTAAGGATAAAAGCAGTTTTACATTGCCTCTTGCTAATGTGTAAGACCACAGGAATATATACTGAAATATATTCCCCTCTGGAGAACCTCTAGTACGAGGCTTGACAAAAATAACAGTTCTAACTTTCTAATCTGAGGGCAAAAACAAGGAAGGTATATACCACTCATACAGTATTTTTTTTATTTTTATATTGTATCCTGCCTTTATTATTTTTACAAATAACTCAAGGTGGGGAACATCTCTATTACTCCTATTTTCCCCACAACAATAACCCTGTGAGGTTTAGTTGGGCTGAGAGAGAGTGACTGGCCCAAAGTCACCCAGCCGGCTTTCATGCCTGAAGTGGGACTAGAACCCGTGTCTCTTGGTTTCTAGCCTGGAGCCTTAACCACTAGAAAGTATCTTTTTATACGTTTGCTTTCATTCTATTTCACCAAGCTTTTGTCAGTCTGTATATTTTGTCTCACCTTAAAAATGTAATAGAAATGTAAATCATATTACATTTCTATTACAACAAAATAACAACAACAACAACAATGATACTGGTAGGACTAACACATTATTTCACTTGTGTACTAGGCATTGTACACCTGATATCTTGTATGTGCGAACTGACTCAATTATGAAAAACAGATATGAACATTCTGTGTTTATTTGTTTATTTATTTATTTATTATGTTTATATAGCCACCCATCTCACAAATGTGACTCCGGGCAGTGTAAAATAATGTTAATGACTGTTAGCATCTATATGCAGTAATCACACCCAAATACTTGAAAGGAGTCACATTACTGGTGTCTCATAATTTATGAACTGTTCCCTTTCTCAGTGGAAGAATTTCTTCCATCAAGACCTCTTTCCTCACAGCAAGAGATTTTGGATCCAGAGCACTGGCTGTGAGGCCCAGGTGCTGCGACTTCACATACGTATCTTTTTGAGCAGTTTCTACTGATTCTTTAGTTGACCTTTCCTTATTACATCTTTTTGATTTCCATTTTTCATCTTTCTTGTCAATACATAAAGCCCTTGGGAGTAATTCAAGGAGAATTAGTCACATGGAGAATCAGACAGTGTTATCAGTTGTTCTTTTTGCTATCCCAAACACTGCAGTACATTAGTTTATGCAATATTTTGCCTGAAGTGAGTACTACATAAAGAGAGACTGATTATTGTGAGTGTCTTTGGTAGCTAATGCTTAGAGTACAGTACATTCAGTGCCCAGGAAAGCTAATTGGTGTTGGTTAGTCATTGATGAAATCATCGGGATACTTCTGAATCTATCTGCTTTTGGGTATTCATGATGTGGGTGAAGCCAAGAGTTGTTGTTGTTGTTGTTGTTGTTGTTGCTTACCACCTTCCCTGATGAGAAAGGAATATATGATTCAAAACAAACCCAGTAATTATGATTCAAAGCTGTCAATATTACCTACAAGCTAGCTTATATCATGGAAACTTAACAGAATGGGATTGTGCGGATAAGTGTAAACCTGGTTCATATATTATTCTGGTCCATCTAATTCCTCAATACCAAATTTTAAAAAAACATTGAGAAATTCCACAGCTGCTGTTCTATAGGGGATTTTTTACACATGATTTTCTACACAATTTACTTATTATGATATACACTTCTTTCTACACTATTATATTCTGTAGTTTCACTTTTACGCTATACCGCTTAGCCCTAGAATAATAATTTATGTAAGTTTCTCAAAGACAGGCTGATCTTTACACAACTTTCCCTCACATAAATTGGTTTGTTCAGACATTTCTAGTTGCAAGAAAAGGTGACAGTAGATTCTACTCATTAGGAGGCTGTGGAGTCTACACTAATAATCATGGTATTTCAAAATAAAGAAATCCAGGACAAAGCTCTTCAACATCCTTACTCCTGAAAGTGTGGGATCACCCAAGTCATATTACACTGCTGTTGCATACTATGCCAATTTAAGTGGATCCATTCAAGATACCATGTAGGGGACACATTATTTGCTTTGTGCAGCACTTAAGCCCCTTCCACTGTACTTGTTATGGAATAAATCCTTCCCACCCACCCATCTCTCTCTGGCAAGGGTGTTTGGGAAAGCTGATCTCTTATTAATATCCAGGGGAATATGAACCCATAGTATTCATGATCATAAGACTTGCCTAGATTATACTTTTTCCAGTTGGAGGAAGGCATGTATCATTCCTACTTCTAGTATCTCCAGATGACTATTTAGGGATGCTAGTGCTCAAATGTGGCCTGTATTGCTTCTAAACAAAGAAATAATTGCAGTATAACCATTTTTCATGATGTCCAAAATGAAAAAAAACATGCATGACAATTAGGTTTTAGTCTCAGAATTGGACATTTCCATGTGCAGAAAGCATACTTCATAAAGCGGCTTTTGAAAAGTAATCAGAAGTACTTGTTATTTCTAATGACCAACATATAAACATGTCTTTATGCATAAGAAGACATTTTTGCTAGGCAAAACTCCTAATAAATAGAACACTTGCTGCATTTAGAGTAGGACTAGCCTTTAAACATCATTTCAAGGGCAACATTGACAAAGTAACGGGTAGGACCAGAATTAAAACTAAATTTGATTTGTTTTCATGTATATTTAATTTAAATTAAATATACCTGATTTTTTTTGCTTTTGTCACTTACAGATGGACATTTTGGAAAGATACAGTAAAAGTTTTTGTGATCATATGCAGCTGTGGAAACCCAGGTTGTACGCTTCTGATTTAAAATGTATTTGTCTGGAAATGATAGATTGAAAACAGATTAAAACAGTACCTTATGATTGTTCTAAGCCATTTTGTATGGTTGGTTAAATCAGGTTGCCCAATATGGGGCCCTACAGTTATAGTGAGAATCAACTCACATAATTTTCAACCAGATAGCCCAAAACTATTGTAATCCAGTACACCTGATCTGGAAAACACTTCATTGGTGGAGGCTGGATTAACTAATATTATTTTATTATAAGAATGATACAATAGTTCTTTCTCTCTTCCCCAAAGATTGACTATACAAAAAGGCATGCTCAATTATTGAACAGAAGCCTGCTTGAATATTAACTACAGAACTCACAGCTGCCCTTGAGATGTGTTTCATATTTTCTTAAGATCCTATAATGTAGCTACAGACTATCTATTAGCAATGAATATTTGACATGACACACAAGTTTCTTTTTTCCTTGTAGCAGGGTGATTGGAATGAATAATTAAAGTAGATCAGATGTTGCTAACCAGGTGGTCCTGTTCTCCATGTCTGATTTTCTGAGCAATATTTCAGATGAAGATGGTTCTTAATTCATGCTGTTTACTTACTATGTTCACAGAGCTGGATAATAAAATAATACCATCAGGAATCAAATTCAGGACATTGGAATTGGTATGACATGCTGAATCCTGAGGCTAATTTTTATCCTCCAAGCAGCGGTGGCCACAGGACAGGATCAAAGCAGTCAAGATGGTGGCTGTGACCACACATTTGAAGCTCTGCCCCCTTTTTTATTAACACAGGTTGAAAAGTGGTGGGGCTTTGACTGTGTAGTTGTGACCACCATCTCAATTTTTTTAAAACCCCTATGGATGCCCCAGATTAATTCTTTAAGTACCAATCCGTTTTTTGGCTAGAATGGCCTCAAAGGCAGTATTATCAGGCTCAGAGAAATCCAGATTTAAAAAGTGAAACAAAACCAAAATTTTCATGTAGAAAAATAAAAGGAAAATGAGGAAAAATCCCTAAAGTAAAAATTTAATGGAATACTTGAAATCTGTCCTGTTGGTCAGTACCAAAGTTGTAAATCTTCAATTAATTTGGGGGGAAGGGGGGTACTAACCTCAGGAATATATAATTTGGAACTCTGGACCTGGCAACTTTAAGGGAATCTCAAAGTTGTCATGTTCACTGTTTCAATGTGCACTGTACATCATAACGTTTCACATGCCATGGCACTGATGCGCATTTCTGTTTGGGAGGGAGCTGCTGTGAAACCTTGTGCCAGGCTCTGTATCTATGTTCATTTCAATGGAATGTGTTTGGGTTATGTGCTCTGCTCAAGGACTTTTCCCGTGGACCATTAGAAGCCATTAGGAGCACCTGGGATTGTGAACTTGGGAACATTCTATGGGGGGAGGGATCTCATTTGCGAGAGTTTTTAGTTTGCATTTGGTGCGCTTTTTTCATTCTCAGCTTTCTTTGTGATCCTGCATACTATTCTTTAATAAATCAGATATCTTTGTGATCCTGCTCATGAGTCTGATGGTGTTCTAGAATAGGCAACCATTACAAAAGTGATTTTACGGATGGAGGTTATTTAGATTATAAACTATATTGCTTCACTTCAAAATGTGGTAAGCAAGATCTCAAGCTTCCTTTGGGGATCCATCCTGCTCATGCTACTGCAGGAAGCCCTGGAACTTTGCAACATAGTCTTGCCCTGACGGCTACATTGGATTAATCAGTTTACATCTGATATATATCAGATTTATTTATTTATTTATCGAATTTTATTACGGTCCATCTCACCCTCAAAGGAGGGACTCTGGGCGGATGCTAATTTCTTATGTTATTTCAGATGCTAATTTCTTATGTAATTCCATAAATCTTTCTGTGAATTTTTTTAAAAATATGCATAAAGGACATTTGTTGTTACACACAGTTCTTCCTAATATGCAATTTGCATATGCATTTTTTTTCTTTTCATACTTTTTAAATATCCATTTTTTTTCATATTTTTCTTTCTGAAAGATATATCTTCAAATCATTATCAATTCCATGTTGGAGAGATGGAAGAGAAAGGGAAAAAAGATTTCTCTTTACTTTCTTCCCCCTTAATGATTCTGTTCTTGCCATGACTCTTAACAAAGGATGGAAAGTCAAGTGATCACACTTTCATAGCAGCATAGGGATAAGTAAAGATTTTGAAGGTTCGTTCTTTAAGAAAATGTGATGAAGAAAACTCAAATGTTTAAAAATTCAAATGTAGGATAGAGTGAAACAGACAGGATTGGGAATAGGGAGGACTATTCAAAGATTGGATGTTTTCTGAATCTGTGGTCATAATCAAAAAGATAATCCCATTTTTTGAGGTTTGGTTCTAAGTAAAAATAGGAAAAAGCTTTGTAAAATATGTGCTATACCACTGTTAATGCCACAGACAAAGACTATTGGGATAATAGTTCACACTTTTAATAAACCTGCTTATGTCATTCAAGGATGGGCAACCATCTGCCTAGATTATCTATATACTACTAAAACTCTCATGACTGTCTGTTTGTAACCTTCAATTGGGTGAAATGGTGTGTCATAGTGCACCATTTCACCCAGGCCCACTGCTTTTTTGCCTGCCCATGATCATTCTGTTTCTCTGTTTAGGTAAGGAAATATCTCTGAAAGGATGACCCAATGGGTCATGGGTTGTCTAGTTATTTATTAAATTTGTAAGCTGCTCAGATTCATTTGCAGGCAGCATACAAATTTCAATAATAATTAACTAATTTTATTAATTAATTATAAGTATTAATTAATATTAAATAATAACAACAACACCACCTAAGGTCCCTGTACTGAAAATAACCCCTAAAGGCTTTTCTGACCACAACAGTTAGCAATACCGTTCCGTTCCATTGTAGTAGGATAATGGTAAGTGACACATACAGGCACAAGCACAACTATTCTTTATGAACAAACTGTAAATACTGCTGACACAACAGCCAGTACAGCTCTTTCACTGGAAATGAGCTGCAAATGGGCCAAGAAGTAAGCAAGAGACTCCAGCATTACATGAGAGCAGATCATATGGGGTAGAGAAGATTCTCAAAAATGGCTTGGGATCAGTATGAATTTTGAAAGCATGGCCAGAGATAACGGTTGTTGAACTTCTTGACTCTACTGAAAATAGAATATTTTTTTTCAATTTGTGCCTAGTTTCTGGTTTCAGTAGAATGGTAAGCAAATGATGCCACTGGGTCATCTGGTAATGTGTGACTAACAGCTCCAACACCTTAAGCATAAGCAGCAGTGATGATCATCATTATCAGCAGCTTTTTTGCATTCTAACAAGCACAACAGCAAAAGTCAATAATTCCTTAACTTTCTGAAAACATCCAGCATCACTAAAGTCCTTTGCTTAGTAAGCTCAGCCAGAGTCATCTAATGTGCAATAATAAAATTCGAAGAGCCCAGGAAAAGTTCAATGCTCCTGTTTTGTCTTTGGAGTAGGTACATTGTGGATTGCATGTACTTTATCTTGGGTTTGGCGAATAGTTGAAGCATCAATCCAGAATCCTGAGAATGTGACACTGAAAGTTCAAATTCTACACTTCTCTTTCTTTCTGTCTCTTCTTTAATGAATACCAGTGTTAGGGTTTACTGCACAACGAGTCCTATAGAGTAATAATATTTTAAAAATACTTTCTCTGTAGTTTTATCCTTCACATTCAATGTAATGGACTACTTGGCCTCTTTTTTGAATGAGCTGGCATGTGTCCATCTGTGATTTGTTTTTGTAACCATCATTATTTTTTACTGGTTGTGCAAGAACTCCGCTACCAGATTATTCAACTAGTGCAGATTTCCTGAAGTTCTTCTATTGATGATCCTACAGTCAAGACTTTATCAAAGAATAGCACAACAACCACAATTCTAGCATTAAAGTGTCAATGAAGTGTTGTAACATTACAGGGGCACAGAGATTCCAAACTGGATTCACTTAGCTCAGAATCCTCTATGGCACATGATGAGAATTTGAATATCCACTGTAGCATCATTGGTTGTCAATATCTGGTATGCCTGAGCTAATCAAGATTTGCAAAGACTTTCCCTCCAACAAGAACAGCAAACAGCTGATTGACTGCAGGGACTGGATATGGATGCTGTTTACATGCTTTATTTACACTGCACTTATAGTCTCCACATAGCCTCACTTTTCCAAGACTGACTTCTTTGATAAGATTTAAATGTTTTTTTTTCTATGTTTCCACATAGGGCAAAGGCCATGTTTCTGGATTTCATGAAAATTGGCGCAATGGATGCATGCAAATGGAATGACAATGGCATCCCTTTATAAGCCCTCAGTTTTTCAGAGAACACTTGGAAATCTATTAATTACTTTTGTTAGATGACCAGTTGGTTTACATTCCTTAGACACCGATTCTTATTGGTAGGAACAATTCCTTCCAAAAAAATACATTTTAGTTCCCTTTCTATAACAATGGTGGAAGCTTCCCTTGGAAAGAAGCAGCTTGAATCTTGAAGTTAGCTCAATAAAATTGTTTTAAATCTTGAACCACAAAATACAATTGAATTATGCCATCACTAAATCTCAGATCTCTAATTTGAATCTTATCAGGGATAATTCACCTGCCTCTATTGTTCAGTTCCCCTTTAATAAAACTAGACCACAGTCCAAGCTGAACAATTTCTCTGAAAACATCAAGTTTAATTCCTGACACCTATGCACATTTGATATTACCAATACTGGGAATAATTTACAATATATGAATGTGTAATGTATGCACATGCCAGAGCATGGAAGCAAGGCTTGGATTCTCAGCACATCATGCAGTGAGTAGCAACTTTGTGTTTGTGCTATTTTATTTATTTAGGGATTGATACATTGCCTTTAATAACAGATATTTTCTCAAGGCAACTTATTTTTTAGGAAGAAGTGGCACCTCCCATTTCATTTCTTCAATTGTTGTGGTCAACAGTTTCATGAAATAGCTGGCCCAGAGAAAGGCAGGATGACAAAAGCCCTCACCTCTTCTTAAAAGATATAAATGTTGGGACCAAGGTCCAAAGCAGTTTTGCCTCATATTCTTAAAAGCAGTAATGATTTGGGGAAAAAAGTATTGCCCTGTGCCCTGTGCCTTGCTTATTAGTGTTGAGACTGAAATAATTCCCAAGCAAACAGAAAGCTACTTACTTATTTGGAAACTCTGAGCCCATATTCAGTTTGTTGAAAATTAGCATTGGTACAAAACAGCAAGTTAAGTCTTCCAGATTAATTTAAAAAGTTGAGTTTTAACATAGCATTCAAAGCCTCAGATAAGCCTTGCGACTACGTTAATAAAATTTAGAGTATTTATTGTGTTCCGCAAACCAATGCTTATTCCTTGAAACAAGTTTCGTTGTCCTAATCCTGCCAATCTGAAATAGCATATGCTAATTTGAAATGGAAGAGTTAATAGGTTTTGCTGTTCTATACAAACACATGAAACATCACCTATTTCAGATGCACAGCTTACAGAGCTGCTGATTATCTATCAGATTATCTACTCTGACCTTAGTTCCAATGGCATCATACAATCAGCAGAAACTTTGCTCTGCCAGAAGTGCTGGAGCCAAGTAAATTAGTTTTAAAATTCACTCACTCAGCACAGCAACAATTGCTTTGCTTTGCTCATGTCATGAACTTTACCTTGTGAATTTGGTTGGTGAATGAGACATTATTTTAATTTAGGATACATGTCACTTACAATACGTACCTGAAGGGTAAGATCTGGATGCTTTCTTTCTTCTTTTTTCACCATGAAGGACCTTGAATTGCATACCATCCTAGCAAGTTCTATTCTGAAGCTCAGGTGAACCAGAACCATGCAATGTACGTTAACTATCATCTTCTTTTGTCATCCTCAGTTGATCAGAGTGGGTTACATGAGACATATTCTTCTTGGGCTGACCAAATCATTTGAAAAACATACATTTAAAAACTCATATATTTAATCTTATTTATTTTCTTTCTTATTACAACAGTTTTCCTAAGTATACAGGAAGAAGATATTCACAAGCCATCTTAAAAAAAAAATGTATCTCAAAATCTAATTCCAAGAAATACTTACAGCAAAGTAGCCTAAGAAAGAATAATCAGATGTTCATTCTGGTACAGCTGTCTCAGAATGATTTCACATAAAGTATGTATTAGAGAAAGAAGCATGCAAACGGTATATATTTGGAAAAGCTGCATATAACTATTACCAGTTTTTATTATTTTTTTAAAGAAAAATATTGCCAGAACAGAATACTATAAAAGTTGCACTCAGATTTGGACTGATCTGTACATCTCTCTGTGCATCTTCTATGGCTAAAAATTCAGTAAAGCTCAGTAATACATTATCTGGTTCTTCCAAATGCTAGGGAAGCTTCATCATGTATTCATGCTTACCCTTTACAATATCTTTTGAGCCCTCATTCATATAATTCCTTTGCAACATAGTTGCCTTTACAAACCCATAGCTTAATTGCTCATTCTGACAACATCTCAGCAATATACAGGTGTTTGGATCTTTTACATGAACATTTCTCAAAACAGCATTACTTCTCCAAGACACCAGTAAATGTCTTTTCATAAGTGAACAAATGTATATGCATTGAGCCTCAGATACTAGTAGACCCACCATCAGCATCCAAGCATTTTCAGGTACCTGCTGAGATCCCAATAAGGTCTAACTTTCCTGATTACAGGAAGAGTTTTCACATAAACACTTAACCTGAATCACCACTCCAAGGAACTAGATTAGAAATATGTTTCTCTATGGCAAGTTAAAAGTTTTAAGATGAGCAAGCCTGCAGTTGAGGGATAGAGAACAAAATTTACCAATGTATGAGGTAGGAAATCCTGAGCTGGTCATAGATCTGGCCTTAATATAACATATATTGGTGGTAAGTTTGAAAGAAGAGTTAGTCTTCATTAAATAATTTTTATTCACCTAGCTAATCATGGTTTTATATTGCTAATGGAAATACCAAAGAGTGTTAAGGAGCCCATTCCATACACTGTTTGATAGTAGCTATATGCAAGTTCTCATGGAACTGCTAATAAATTTGGGATTAGTATGTTGCCTTAGAAAATCCTGACATCTCTCAGAAGAAAGCATTTAACAACTTTCTATTTTACTGCTTAGTGTGGCATATGCTTGATAAGTTTGACTGGAGTTTCTTTCAAATATGAGCAATGACCTAGATTTAGATTATCTAATTTATGTAAGGTAATTGAAAAAAAAATAACTCATTTTCTCCAGGTAATAGTGTCTGCTAATCAGCCATACACATACAAATTAAGTACAGGATCTACAGAAAGAGTAGGTATACATACTGACTGAGAATAGAGATGTACAAATTGCATTTCTTCAGCAAAATTCAGGTGTGTGTAGCCTGCAATCTTACAATAGTTGATTTGAAAAGAAAAAAAATAAATCGTCAATGTGCAAAAACTTGGGTCTTGATTACCTCCATATATGATTCTTCTTGGATAAAAGCTTTGCAGTAACATTAGTTTTTTGCTATGCCTATATCTCACTTTCATTCAAGAAGTTGAGATTGTCTTAGTACAGGTTTCTAGTTGTGCTCACAATCAGATCTGAACTAAGGAAGAAAACAGTGCCCAAAACTTGCGGCTACCACATAAGCCTGAGCTTGATGATTTTGTTTCCCATGTTCTTTGCAAAGTCTAGGGAAGCAAAATGCATACAACCGTGGAGAGAGTTTTCCTGCTTCTTGCAAAAGGGAAAAGATTTGTGGGTTTCATCGCTTGGATCTTTTGTTCCGACTGTATTGCTTGAATTAAAGAAGCATTTTGGCAAGTCTGCTTTATTTAACACCAACTCTGCTTTTTCTTTTTTGTATCTCAACAGAACACCCTTGTTTAAGATGTTATTACAACAGGCTGAAATTCTTTGGAGAGCCCATCATGCTCTAAGTTCATACTTAGTTGCAATGATTTCTTTTTACATTTTATTGTTATATATTTTTGAAAGAATATAAGAAATAGATGAGACAAATAATAAGTACAAGTAATGAAATACGGGTGGATAAACAACTAATCTGAGATATTGTAAAACGAATATATTCTAATACATTAAATATATTCTAATACATTAAAAGCTCACGATATTATAAAATATCTCATATCCATTTTCTGATAAACCACCTGGCCTTGTTAAACTTTAAGGTAAAAGTACCTGGTTAACAAAGTTCAACTCTTTTTTTAAAAAAGGACTGTAAATAGTAAAAAACTACACAAAATTGATACTGTAAATTATATATCAAATGAAGATATGGACTCTGTAACCCCAATTTTGGCTGTGGGACTACAATAAAATTGTAGTTCAAGAATGATTTCCAATTAGAATTAAATTCTACATTGGATTTACTTTTAAATATAAAATTATTCGAGACTTCAAGGCACCACCCATAATTCAGCTATCCATTCTTCTGAAGTGTGAATCAGAGGTTTTTTAAAAGACATATAAAATGCTTGCATCCATTAACATACAAAATGCTAATTCTGTGAATTTTGAAAGGATATATGGTTTAGTGAAATTTAATAATCATATCTCAGACATGACAATTTTCAAAATTTGTTCCATTCTACAATGAATTATTTTCCAGTATTGTTGGGTTTTACAACATTGCCACCACATATGAAGAAAAGATCCAACCTATTCATTACATTTCCAACATTTTTTTGGAAAAATAATTGTGATTTTAGCAATCTGATATATGAACAGTAAGACATCTTGTATAAATTCTGAGATAAAAGTAAATATGAAATTCTTCTTCCATTGAATTTCCTTCTGTTGCATCTCAATGATTGTGTCCAAGCTCTGCACCCATTTAATTATACAATCTTTGATTGTTTGGATTCTGAGTCATACTTCATAATTACATGGAATTCTGAGAGATGAAGAAATACATCCATCTGTTTCAGTGAAGTGGGAAAATTCAGGATTGTCTTTAAGGCAGATGAAGGCACCATATCAGGTAATTGAAGTTGAAGGGTATGAAAGGGGAGCAAATTGTTGGTCATTTGTTGCTAATATTTTAGGACTGCCTTGGAAAATATGTTGCTACAAAATTCACAAGTAGTGGGAATACAGTCCAGCACTATATACCAAGCTATTTAGATGGCACAAGCTTCACATAGTGAATAAATTCAAGTTGAATCAGTGATTTCTGGCTTTGTTATTTATTTTTGATTTGTCAAAAAACTCAGTTGCTTGTGAGGCAATCAGTCCAGGGATCTTCTTATGGATTTAATTTAATTGCCAACCTGCCATAGATGCCAGAAATGTTTTACCAGGATTTTCACAAGGAAAAATAGATTAAATTGTCAAAGTGGAGAGCTGGATGGGTGGTAGTGGTACAAAGGAGCTGCCATCTAAAAGAATGGCTCTTTGGGTATGTGAATCACAGAATGGATTTCCAAAGGGAAGGTACATCTTTTAAATTACATTTTTTCAGCAGAAAGAAGGGAAATATTTCAATTGCTTTTTCTTGATAAAAGAAGATATGTGATCTTTGCACAAGCCTTTCATTCAGCAAACGGCTGTGCTTGAAGCAAAATGAGGATGGAAGTGCTGACCTTCTGTTGATCTCTAAAGGGAAGTCCCCAGGAGCTTGCACTGCAGTAGCATGGAAGAGGATTGGACTCAGGATTTTGGAAAACACTGAAACTCCAAAGCATTAAATACATGCTTTGCATCCTACAGTGTGGGCTTTCCATGCCAGATCTTCCTGATATGGATATTTAAAGAATTCAAGCTTGACAAATTACAAACTAACTGATCCCTACTTCTCAAATT
Organism: Candoia aspera; assembly: GCF_035149785.1. Taxonomy (NCBI): domain Eukaryota; kingdom Metazoa; phylum Chordata; class Lepidosauria; order Squamata; family Candoiidae; genus Candoia; species Candoia aspera. The sequence goes on from NC_086159.1 coordinate 49,170,953, forward strand.
ATTAAATGTATAAATCTGAATGCAGTAATTTTCTGGCTTTTGCATTATCTGTATCAATGGCAATATGATTTTTTTTTAAGGCCAGCCTAGATAAATTGCAAAATAACTTTACTCAACCTAGTCTCAGTGAAAATTGCTACTGCAGTAAAATGATGGGGGAAATACATATCAGATCTTTAGAATTTATGTACCTACCATACCCAATGTTCCAAAGATGCTTTTTAGACAATTGTTTAAAGAAAATCTCCTCCTACAGGGTTCTCCTGTGCCCTGAACACACTTCTACTGAGCACTGGATTAATATGTGCAACAATAAGCCTGCCATAGCATAGATATTAGTATTGCAACTTAGAATTGTACAGCACTTCAAAGTGGTGTTACTCTTCAACTTCTCAAAGAAACTATCCCATCAAACTGCTCTAAGGTAGCTTTGGTCTAAGGGTTAAGCAGTCATTTTACTTCACTGCTAAATCTAGCAGAAGCATCTTCCAGCTGTTACCTATGTAAGCTGAGGCAAGTTAAAGGATGGAAAGCATCTGCCTGAGAGAAAGTATGTATCCTCTTTGCCTGGATGAAAATAATTCAGTTGCCTCTAGAGCACAGAGCTTTTTGCCTAGATCAGTGTTTCTCAAGCTTGTCAACTTGAAGATGGGTAGACTTCAACTCCCAGAATTTTGGAAGTTGAAGTCCACCCATCTTAAAGTTGACAAGGTTAAGAAATGCTGGCCTAGATGAGTCCAAACTACTTCACATAAGGCTACTTGTTTGGGGATAGCTAGCAAAGATTAGAGAGACCCAAGTAACTTGGTGTAGTCTTTTGTTTCAGAATAGTTTGGAAAGAATGTATTTTGCACTTCTTAAAAGAGAGGTTAGCATTTTGGTCCCTTTTGGGAGATGGGCGGTGATAAATTTGATTAATAAATAAATAAAAGTAAATAAATTGTGACTGTACTGTCAATGTTGCATCATATTTTTTGGCTCAGAAGAAGAAAATACCAAATTAGAACTTCAAAAAATGCTTCAACATATTTTTAAATTAGAATTTCAAAAATGCTTCAACATATTTAAATGATTGTTTTCTTACTTTTCTAAAAAATATTAATGAGATTAAAATAAAAGGGACACTAAGTCTTTGGGTACATCCACAGAACTGCTTTGCTATGCTCTTGCCGCATCCTGGAGTCAGCAAGAAATCATGCTGCCCTAAATCTTTCTGCCCCCACAGCATGCCTTTAGCATGTATTCATGCTGTGCATTAATGCACAATATTTTAAGAGCTGTGATAGCTGGTTCCCCTTTGCTGAACTTCCAGCTCCACCCAACGTCATTCACCACATGACAAGTCTCCTCCAATCGGCATGCCCAGCATTCTGGTTACTCCATGCACTGAATTTCCACACCCCCTTCCCTGTTGTATTATCCACAGATTGAACTCCCCCTCCCCTTATTTTTCCTTTGACCACTAGGCAGTACCAAAAAATATTTTTTAATCTTTTGACTGCCATGTGGCAGTTGACCAGATTTGTGCAGCCAAGATGTAGCTGCTTGGTCAGTGGTGCTGAATTGCTGGAGCCTGAGAAAGGACTTTTGTTATGGAGATTGGTGTAGGATGGATAAACTACCCTGGGATCATTATGTGAGGAGGCAGGGCTTGTCTGGGAACAGTAGCCACTGGCAACAGAATTCCCTGCTCTGCGGATTAGGAAGTACAGGAGCCAGGTCCTTTAATTGCACTTTCAATTACATCCTGTTAAGCGAAGGTGGGGCTAATCAAGTTCAGAGCCTCATACCTTCTAGGTCAACTGGTTGACCAACCCATTAAAAAAGAAAAAAAGTGGCTACAAAAGCCAGGGTTCCAGTGTTACTCTCAACCAAACCAGCATCACAGAAGAGATGCCCAGGCCAGGGACTCGAGAGAAGGAAGCAGTCTCACAGCACATCCACAGACCAATCGAGCTCAAGCATATTACCACACTTGACCACACCACTTAAACCTGCCTGCTCCATGTGCCATGGTTTGTCCAGGTGGAAGGTGTTGAAATGGGATAATAGAAAAAACACATTCAGAATGGAGTACATAAATCCATATTCAGGCTGCCTCAGCTATGGGTTGATATGAAGATATAGGCATTGGTATGAGGACATGTCTCCTGAAAATGATTAGTGGGATATCTTTATACCAGGGCAAGCAGAATGTGTGGGTGTGTCTCCTTTTTGAGCCTCCATAGATAAAGGATCTTGTATAGCATTAAAGAGGCCCTTCCCACTTTTTTACTGGAATGATAGCACTGAACTGGAAATTTTTATGATGCTCTTCTTGCAGTACAAAAGATCATAGGTCTCTCTATTACAAGACTTTCTGTCTGAGAGAGCTTCTACCTATTAAATTATATCAGTTTCCCTCAATCTGCTCTACTTAGAAAGGATGAACTTCAGTTCCCAGAATTCCTAACCATTCTTGCTTTATGGGAGATGAAGGCCAACAACATGTCTGAATTAGACTGTATGGTACAAGATGATCAATCAGCTGGCTTTCCATTCTACCATTATTTTAAAATTATAAATGTTTCTAAAATATTTTAAATTATTTATATTTACATTCCTATGCTGCCTACTCCATGGATTAGAGCAAAATCATGTGGGACACAAAATATATAATACCCCATTCAGTCACTAACCCTTAGCAATTGTCTCTAAATAAGTGGTATCTTCTGCTCCAATGGTATTCTAAGAATCCATCATAACCTTGGGGACAGGCTATTCCAGAGTGAGAGGTTTGTTACCAAGAAGGCTTGTTTCTGAACATCCTGCTTATAATATCTCAGTAGAGGAATTTTCAGCCCACCTTCTTGGCCAGGGAAAAGTGGGAGAGCAGGTTCTATCTGGATGAGATGATCCCACGATTACAAGGACCCAAATCATAAAGGGCTTTCTAGGTAAAAATAAGTATTTTGAATTAGACCAGGAAGACAACTGGCAGCCAGGGTAGGTCTTGTAATATTGGTGTTATTCTATTAAACTGGTGCTGACTGGGCAGCTATTGGGTAGCTGAATTGCCTTCAGAACCAACTGTTGATGTTTCATTTGGCTGTTTAATATTGTTCAGTTTCTAACTAAAACATTGTTTTGCACTTCATGCTTTGTTAATAAAATGCTCCTTTTCAGATGAAGAACTCATTGTGAAGCGCTATCAAATGTTTCTGCTTTTTCCCCTCCCCACAGTATTTATAGTGTATCCACAAAAAAGGAAGAGAACTAAAAGGGAGGGGAAATTATTAAAGCTGGGTTCATCTCAAAAAGGCCCTTCACGTAGCACCTTGTCAGATATCTCAGAATAGCATGCATGCATTTCAGCCTTCAGGAAAGACATTTTTAAATTCATTTCAGTCATTGCTTGTAATTGAGTTTAACAGCAGAAAATCCTTCAGTTGACCTCCTGTCTGTCTTTGTTTCTGCTCTTAATGCAATTGTTCGGAGAGAAAAATGTTCCATCTAAACAAGTCAGAATGACAGGAGGAAGAGAGAGAAGCAAAACAGAACAAAAATGCTGAAGCCATCTGTTTGGAGAACGTTAGAACCAAACGCAGGTAAATAATTGAAACAGCTTAAATTGCTTCCTTGGTATCTCCCTCCCCCCCATTCCCCCACCCCTGTACACACACATCATAAAAATCTCTGAACTACATGGTACAAATACATCACATATGGAAACTAATTTAAACCCTAGAAAACAGAAAAGATTGCTGGAGGAAAAAGAAAACATTCAGCACAGTGAGATGCTTTTAGTGGTGTGAAATTATGTGTGTAGGTTAGGAGAGATGAGCTTATGAAGTGTCTTTTTAAAATAGTGTTTCCTGGTCAAGAATCTTTCTCATACCTCCTCAAGTGCAGCAGGAATTAGCAGCGTTAGTGAGATATGTTTGAGGGCTGGGTGGGTCATGTGCTCAAAATTCAACTGTCTTGAAAAATTGAAATACAGTTTGAATCAGGCTCAGATCCTGTTCTGTGCTAGACCTGAACTGAAATCACGTTCAGCCACTGCCCTTTGGTAGCTTGCCTGCCAGCTTCACTACCTTTTCAATCAATTTCCCCCTGACTTTTATAAAGGGAATATGATCAACTGGCAGCAGGGAATGTGGTTCCAGCTTGAAATGATCCTACTGAAGTGCATGATCCTGTTACAGGAATTCTCTGCTACCACTTATTAGGAAAGTAAAAGCTGTTGCCACAAATTTTTCTAGGGCTACATTTGGAAGCTCTGTAAAAACTGACTCCACCCATGGCATGGGTATAGCATTAAATTACCCAAGTTTTTCTTTCTCTGCTTAAGCATCTGAACATCCCCCTTCCCCCCCCCCCCAAAGTCATTTATTTGCAAGAGATGCATCTTGAGAAAGCTGCTTCTCACTCATTCCGTGTTCTTGGCTTCATCCCCTTCTTTATCCACAGCATGCAGTCTCTCGCTCACTTGCTCTTCTTTTTCTCTCTTCCCCCATCCAAATGTATTAAGGAAAATCATGAACAGGAAAAAAGAACCTAACTGGTGTGGATTTTTAAATAGATTCTTAATAGAAATCTAAAAAAAAAATGAAGTCAGAGAAGTAGAAGACTGCTTTATCAACTAGACTTTAGTACAGAAAGGATTTTCTTATCTGTACCACCTACTCAGTTACCTGCTTCCCCTTAATGAAGGAAAGTCTTTCTTGTTTGTTTGCAAAGGGAAGAATGATGGAAGGAGGAACTATTAGGATTTTATTTTGGTTTTGTAAGCCTTCTTGTTTATTTATAGCCTGTCTATCCCTCAAATAGCCAAGGTGGCATATATACCTTTAGGTTTTTCTTTCCTTCAGAGCAATTATCTGAGATATGTAAGGCAGAAAGAAGGAGAGAAAAACCGATAATATCACAGTGACTGGCCTCCTACACCACATCGGTTTAGAGTCCAAGTTACTATAGTTGGAATAGGCTTGAGGTAGTAATCATGTATTCAAGTACTTTAAGATGGTAAGATGACCTGAAACTTCAACTGCCCTCTACCACATTGCAGTGAAGGGGAAAAAACTGCTATTTCAACCAGTTCCACATCTGAAATATTGATGGACCTTTGGCTCTCCCCCACTGTCATCTACCTTGTAGAATATTCAACCTCATTTTTCTGTAGAACTTACACAGATCCAGCCCAAAACATTTGGCTACCTGAGCCAAAGGATATGCAAGCTCTCACCACTTCCTTCTATGTTCAGAAGTGAATTGACAGGACAGCATCATTTGTCAAAATTACAAGGAGAAGGCTTTCTTAGAGGAGTATAAGTCAGGATGTAAGGTGTATACAGCTCTGTCCTTTTGTACCTTGCTTCTGTTCTATGACCCCAAATCTGTTACCTGAGGTAGTCATCTTGCTGTGGCTAATGTTTTTGGATGTTTTTCAGAGTATGGTTTGGATTTAATTTTTTACCCCATCAAGAAGATATCTCAAACCAATTGATTTTTTTTTCAAAATGGTGGTGCTGGTAAATTATTTTGATACAATATCCTTGAAAATCTCCTTCTGTATTTCAGGAAGCCATGTGCATATTAGTCTGTTTAATGTTAGGTTTTCTTCTTTATAGGATGATTTGTCCTCCCTTTTCCCTGTTTCTGGATTTCTTGTTTTGGTTACCTACTTTTCCTATACCAGCTTAAAACAATTCTTGTATTAACAAGGTTGAATTCTCCCTTCTTGTATCAGTATCCCTATAATCAATAATGTTAAACAGGAGTCCACTTCTACAACACACTGCATTTGCTACAAAGCATGAATTACAAAATAGTGGTTCCAGATGTTGTCACAATCTTGACAGTGAGCAAACCATTTGGGCGGTCTTAACCTCTGCTCAGCAGAAATGCTGACAAAACTTATGTGTGTTTGCCTCTTGCTTTGGAGATGCTGTGTAGAATGTTTATTGTTGATTTGTTCACTTGATATGGTGGTATCTTGCCCCGCTTTCAAGGAGGTCAGGCTGGTATACATGAGATAGACATAAGCCTATCTCATATTGCCTAATCCTAGAATCTATTTTGTATATCCATATGCATGACTCTTAAATACATCTCAATAGTTTCCAGTTGAAATGTTTCATCAACTTCAGTTCATATAAGGTTGACTAGGAAAGGAGACTCTTGCTGAGCTGCAAATATGTGAATAATATGAACCATTTGTACTTTTGCTAGATTATCTGTCTCCATCAAGGTGCACTAACTTTAACACTTTAAACAAACAGAAGATAAGAAATATGGTTCTCTTATTTCTTCAGAAAGTAATGTTGAGCCAATATCTGCCTTACAACTTCTCAGAAGTGTTTTTCTCCTGTTCCTGAATACTTACAATATTCATAGTGTGCTTGAGAATTTTTCTTAGTAATACCCTTGAGCTTGTGTTATTGTTGGAACTGGCAAAGGATGCTTTTGTTGATGTTGCTTTCTTTTATAAATATTTTCTATACATTGAAACTTCTTTGACTGTCCATGTTTCCCAGTATGAAAAAAAGTAAAAAGCAAGGAGTTTTCTCATGGTGTCCTCTCTTAACATTTACCTGTTCAGTAGAATGAACTCAGTGGAATAACACTTTTAGAATTTAATTCACACACACAAATATTTCCTTTGGTCATCCCATAACCAATCAAGTGTACACACTCTGTTGTTACTTGATATCCTTCCCTCTAAATTATATTTCCCCAATTAGGCTTGATGTTTGGGCAGCCTTAAAATTCTGGCCAAGCTCACAGATGAAACACGCTGATTGCAGGGAACAATTGCTTTTATACTACATTTTTGTTTAATCAAAATATTTTCAGGACTATCAGACTTTTTGCAATTCCTTTGTTCAGGCTAGGAGGAAAGCCATTAAATCAACCCCATCACTTGGTCAAATCTTTTCCCTATTTTCTTTCTGAAAATATTCTTTTTGTTAGTCTTGACCTCCATTTTTCCCCAGGTAGGATTACCTGGACTTTTTCTTCAAGGCAGAAATTTTCTATTAACAGAGAAGGATAAAAACATACCTAGACCATTTTTCTCCTTCACTAGCTAGAGTCACTTTGGACAACTGCACAAAGACAGCCAACCTTGAGATTTACCCCACTCTTTCCAGCCTATTGTTTCTCTCAGAGAAAAACCATCTGAAGCCAGACCCCACTCAAACAGACTGGACTAGAGCCCAGCAAGTGTGACCCTGGAGTGGGCAGAGGCTGTCGTGGTATTCTATTGAATTGGACTTACAGTACAGCCCCAAGGAGGTAACTAGACCTTGCAGGAGCTGAACTAAGCCCTTCTGGTACACTGTCTTCTTAGAATTTGGAAGCATTATGTTTATGGATCCCTGAAACAGCCCTGCAGAGTTGGGGTTCACAGCTTGGAAAACCTAGCTGGCTTCACCCGATCGGTTAGATTCAGAAACAGATAACGGAGAGCTATACCAATACTTATTCTTCAAACTCAACTGAGTTCCCAGCTCCAGAAGAACTATGGCTTCAGAAAGCCAAGAAGCACTGAGCAGACCCAGCCAAAGAGCACTGGTAAAAAATGCATTCATACTTTGTATCCTCCAACTGTTATATAATAGATTTATCAGTGGCCTTCATGGACTGTAATTATGTGCATAAGCTGCAAAGGAAAGGTGATTCTTTTTCTTTCTCTCTGCCACTTTCTCTCTCTCTTCCTCTTCAGACCACAAACATTCTATTTTATTGTCCATTCCCAGGTGACCTGGTCCGTGTGCATGCATGCATGTGTGTTTGTGCCTGTGTATGAATGCTATACAGTATTTTATAACTTTCTCTCTTCTGAAAGAATGCTTTGTTTTTTAAATGTCTGTTTTCTGATAAAAGAATGCTTTTTTTTTTGTAAAAAAAATATTTTCTGAAGGAAGCTTTCAAAATCCTTGCTTTCTTTGTGTGGCAAGAGTTTCTATGTTTCTCTTTCTGTCTTCTGCCTTCTCCTTCTTAGCTGAACATTTTGTAAAGTGCATCAGTTCTTCAACCTTGCCCCATTTTCCCAGCCAGTCTCTGAACTCCGACTTCATCTTTCTCTCATTGAATTGATGAGCTATTCTGTGAATGCCCTGTCTTTATTTCATTGAAAATAATGTGCTCTTCTCTGAATTCCTTGCCTTTCTTTCACTAAACTGAATATTCTATTTTTTATAGAATATTCTTTATTTTATTGCCTTGTATTCCATTAGTCTCAAATATTCTTTGTGCTACATTCCCCATAAATTACATATTATTTAAATCATAAGTTTCAAATATTTAATGAATTGTATTTACTGGTTATTGTAGTTGCATTTTGTGAATTCTGGAGTGGTACCTAGTTAATAACATAGAATAGAATTAAGATTCCAACAGATTGGCATTGTGGGAAGCCCTGCTTCTAATGCTAGGTTTCAGAATTTGTTTTTAAAGATCTCCTTTGAAATTAATTTCAGAATCAATTCTCTTTCAGTAGATTATATGGAAAGTGGCAGAAATGTTGTTTGCTTTACCAGCAGGTTGTTCCTTTCCATTCCTAGCAAACAGTGGTGTCCACAGCAATGGTCACTGGCTTCAAAATGGTGGCCGTGACCTAGTTATCAAAGCACTGCCCCTTTGTAACATGTATTGCACAAATGTAAAACGGGGCAGGGTTTCAATTGCCAGGTCTTGCCTGCCATTTTGAAGCCAATAATCACAGCTGCAGATGCCCCCGCCAGCAAAATCTAAGCAAAGTAAGTTTCACTAGAAATGCTTCGTCTACATGGCCTCTATTGGCCACATTTTTAATTGCTATCAAGGAATGTCCTTGACAAAAGAGACTTTGAATGTATTAACATACAATGGATTTGGTCCATACATGGATCACTTATACTTTTATATGGCTGTAAAATGTAATAGACAAAATAATTTAATACAAATCACTATACCTATAAGAGATTTAATTAGATAGAAAGTGCATGGGTAGTACACAGATAATTTTTATTCTGGTCTGATAATATGAGACTATATGCTCTCTGTATGTTACCAAGACAGTTTAAAAAAAAATGGTATCCAGTCAGAATGTCTGACTTTGCCTTGTAATGTTCTGGTTTTTTGAGCTGTTTCGTTCTAATGATGTGCGTATATGTGCACATCCACACCCACAGTTCCTATCAGGAAAAGGAAAAATCTGATTGATGGGGAGGGGTGTTCAAACATGCATTTTCCAAGAACACTATCCTTCAATTCCATGCTGAGTTATGACATGCCTGCTTTTCATTATCTTATTCAAGACGGTGGGTAGCTTCCTGCAGCTGTCAGGTGTTTCCTTCTTGAAATATGCCCACAGGGAAACAAAAAGAAATCTAAATTAGCCATCACAAAGATGCTCCTCTTGCAGTATATTCGGTTCTACTAAGAACAGAAGGAAGAGAACTCCAGACAGCCAGTTGGGGGTTATTTGAGAATGTATATTAAAACAATGCTTACAATATTATTTTACCTTTAAAAAAAACAGTTTGAGTGACTACTGAGGTTGAATTTTTCAGGCTTTCAAAGATATTAGATTATTTCTGATTTTTTCCCCTTAGATTTGGCATATATAATGATAAAGATACCCAAAGTACAAGGCTAAATGCTTTAAGCATCAAAGTTGACTTTAACTTGTTTGGACAGGGTAATAAAACAGTAGGAGACAAATTTTACACACTAATTCAGAACCTTAGAAAGCAGACTGTTGTGTTACAATCCTATATATGAATATGGTAGATTGTATGTTTTTAACGTATCATCCTTGCCTGGAAAGTAGATACATTAAAATGCAGTGGATGTGTGTTTCATCAGCATTCAGTGGTTATAGTGGCTATAAAATAAAGGAGAACAATTCATGCTTCATTATCTGAAAGTGGCCCCCAGCCCAATTTTTGTAGTCCCCAGAGCACTCCAAGATCATGCTGCTAAAATGGTACAATTTTCATTTTCTGTGAGAAATGGAAGAAAATAGATGTGTTATACCTCTGATAGGCTTAAGATTTAAACTTTTTTCTTCTAAGCTCTCCCCAAAGAAAGAAAAATGGACAAATTCCCACCTCCTTGAGTGACATTGTAACATCCCTGACTTGCTTCCTTTGGCCCTTAATAGCCAAAATCAAAAATGCAATCCCAGATAAAAGGTAATATGCTACCACAAATCACAAAGTAGTTTGCAGAATGAAAGACAAGTTTGAGTAGAGTCTCAATGTTATGGATTTAATCTTGAGCTCCAAGTAGATCTTGATTAGCATTTGAAAGCAAATGCTGTTTTACAGAGCTGTGTAGCAACTTCCAGGTGGAAACATAGCATACTAACACATCTCCGTGAAACAGTGGGGAAGACGCAGAAGCAAAGCCAGGCAATATGCCTGAGCTAACAGAGCTTCTCTGAACAAGGAGAAGCCATGAGATCACCCACATGAGCTCTGGGAGGGCAGCTCCTCATGAGGAAGCCCACAGGGTCCAAAGGGACCCTGCAGACAACCTGTGAATAAAGTGCCAGGAGCTGTGGAAGAAGACACCACACTTACACCATCACATGAAGCCTGTTTAAAGGAAACTGGGTCTGCTTGATCCACTTTCTAAAGTGTGTTTAAGTGGATCAAATTTAAAGTGTAAATATACCTTCAGAGCAGCAGAGTACCTAATGCCATGTGGGCGAGTGTGCCTTGATTCAGGAAAAAGTAAAGTATAAAGGAAGGAACCAGTTACAATGATTTAAAAAGAATTAAATGTAAAAAGCTTACTGGGATTTTGGAGTAGGAAAGTTTAAAAAATGGACTAAATGGAGAGTTAAATTTGGAATATTGCCTTATTTAAAGTATTTTTTGAATTAAATAAACAGAAATACATATCTTGTGGAAAAGAAGAATATTTAAATTTGTTAAGGAAGCTGATTGGCTGACTGGGTTAAATAAAGGGATAAGTAAAAAAAGGAAGGGAAATATGAAGTTCTGAGAAGATTGTGTGCTTACAGAAATAAGAAGTGCAGAAAGGGACTAAAGTGTCATAGACATGGGGGAAAGAAACCTCTTTTGTTTTTTGCTCCCCTTTTATGGATTACAAATTTGAAATAAAGACAAATGGTTATTGCTAATGGAAGGGAAAGCTGTAGAAGGAAGGAGAGGATCGTTGGACCACTCCAGAAGAACGTATTTGTTTATGATGGATAAATTCACAGAAGAGGAAATTATTTTGTCCGCCAGCAAAATTATTGTAAGTGTTTAAAATGGAGATATATTGGAGTATCCACAATGGAAGATTAAAAAAAAAAAAAACTCTTGTGGAATGCTGAACCTTTTACAGACTTTTTGCTGAAAATGGAAAAACCTTAAATGATGATTTTTAGACTGGACAATTGCAAGTGTCGAATAAGGGGATGAAGGGATTACTGCTATGTTTAAGAGGGAGGTGGGATAATAATTTTGATTGTAACTACTGTAATGAAGGTCTTTTTCTTTCTTTCTTTTCTTTTAACTGTATTGTTTCCTGCATTTTTTCCTTTTTTCTCTTCTTTTCTTCTTTTATATATATATATTTATTTTATTCAAGTAAAAATTCTCAATAAAAAATATTAAAAAGAAACAGGGCTGTGTTGCCTACATGGGATGTAGATATTTGTAAATAAATATTAGACTACAAAAACCACAAACCATGTATTAATTACCCTTTTCCAGTCCATGATACTTTCATGTATTTTATTAATTATAAGTGAGTTCTATTTGTTTGCTGTCTAAATCTGTTTGTAAATACATAATGAAATAATAATTTTATATGACTTTTACAGAGTAATTGGTAGTTACTCTGATATATTTTAACGACCAAGAACTGTGTTACAATTACAGAAGTATAAAATCTAGTTTAACTAAGTTCTAATTTGCATATTAGCCTAAATAATGTAAATTATGTCATTTCATAGAGTAATTTGCCCCAGATTTTCTTTGACTTGCATCATGAGCCATGATGTTGTGGCTCCTAACTGGGCTCTGCAGAAGAAAGAGTGAAGTTATTAGGCATCTTTTTAAAAACCAAAATCTGATTGAACAGAGCCTAGCACTGATGGAAAAGAAGAACTGCATGTACAATACAACAATAATGATGCTTCTTTTCACAGGACACTATTAACACCCTGTATTACTTTGTCAGCACACAATCAGCAAAACAGCACTGAATTCTAAGTCATCTTGATTAAACGAATCCCCCAATAACTTTTGTGAAACAATTAGAACTGGTATAACTGAAACCCTGAACCTGACTAAAACAATTTTGAAATGCAAATTTTTTAAAAACAAATTGCTCTAGAAATTAGATTATTTCCAGATCAGTCATTTCAGTCATATTAAAGAGAGAAGTGACACCTGGCTACATTTTAGAACAAGTGTATTTTTCCCTACAAATAACTCCAATGAATCACTTTAGAGATGAACAGGAAGCAGATGTCAGTTAAATTGGAGAACTGAATTTAATGACATGGTTCTGTAGGTACAGCAAGCAAAACAGCTGTGTTTTCCTGCCTAACGTTACTTTCTTTGAAGGTATCCTTTATATTTTTCTTCATTTTTAATCTATTCTCTTTCCACAACCTTCTGTGATAAATACTGGGATTTAGGATTATTAATATAGTTAATTTGTGTTAATACTGTCCAAAATTTATTCCTTTAAAGCACTGTTTCTCAACCTTGGAGACTTTAAGATGTGGACTTCAGGTCCCAGAATTTCTCTGCCACAATTTACCTTTGCCATGTAAATGGAAGTGATAGTCCCCAGTTTCTCAAGATCTTACCTCCTTGCTAACACTACCATTAATATTACCATTCAGGATGAAGTAGTTATCCTGAACATGAGGTTTGAGTGAAGAACTTAGGATCAGGAAAGAGAAATGAGGTAATCAGTGGAAAAATGCTTATCTGTGATATCAAACTATTGTTTGATCTATCCTGGCTCTTTTAAAGATTACCATTTGATTTCATAATTATCAAGAGATGAGTATAGTTGTATGAACAGGATGTTCATACCCTGAGAATCTTTGCTTACATAAAAAAAATCTAGCCTTTATGATTACAGAGAGGAAAAGATATCTGGTTAAAAGACAGGTTGTCTGTCTGCTTGTTTTGTTTGTTTACTACTCTGTCAATTTTTTCCATCTATCATACCAATATAGCTAACAGCTAGACAATGAAATCCTCTGAGAAATTGAAAGAGTGATATAGATTTGTCCTAGAGAAAATATGATTGCCATGATTGCTATCTTCAAATATCAAAACAGGCTGAATAACTCCCAGGATATAACTGAAGTGAAAGGAGTTATACTCTAACACATTAAAGTGATCCTGATGAGATGTGGGAAGGTTGACAAAAACAAAGTTATTTTCTGTAGCTCAAAAGAAGAGGGTTAAAACTAATGGATGGAAATTGCAAGACAAGTTTTGGCTTAAGTACAATAATTCATAATTATTGGTTATATCTACCAATTCAGTAGGTTGAGGATCCTTTCCCTATCAGAATAGGAATTACATAAAGAAAGGAAATAAAAGAAAACTGAAACATTGGGGAGAGGAAATAATCAATATGGGGGAAAGTTGGAAAAGTACAATGATAATGATAATATTATATAGAACAGAGATGGGAGTATAACTTCTAATCATATATATCATTTGAGTAATTTTTAATCAGTAATCTTACTTTGCATGCTAAATCATGTGAGGAAAAGTAGAAATTCCTTCTTACATAATGATATTGTTTAATTTTTTTTTCTAGGCTCCCCAATACTTCTTTCAGTATCTTTCCACTGTTTTATAAGCAGATTCTGTCTTTGATCTTCTTCCAAATGATATGAATCATTTAATGACTGTTTCTTTAACATTTCAGTAGATATGGTTATTTTTATTCCCCTTATCATTATCTTTGAAGATTTCAGAATCACATGATGGCTTTGCAAAATGCCTGTAGAGACCCACATGTCTCTACAGTTCTTCACCTTAATCTATAAAAAAGCTGCAGGGTCTAGCAGGACCAGACTGAAATGAATTGCCGTTGCTCTTGTAGACCATCCTTTTGTTCATCTGACTGGCCACAAATGGAAACAGATCTAAACATTATTGAACATGACCTCCCTGCAACACCACTCAGCATAGCTAATGCTGAAAGATTCTGAAAACTGCAGTTTAGTGATAAAAAGAGTTTTGTAGGTTTTGGGATTTCCGGTGGGGACATGGCCGACTGAATAGCTGTGTCCGCAAGCTCCGGGGACAGAACTGACAGCAGTGGGAGTTTTTGGGGCACAGGCAGGCTTTTCCCCAAAGCCTAAGAGCATTTTCATGGACAAAGAAAACATCTGGAATCATCCCATCTGTCGTCTGGAATGGCAACTTGCAGCCTGAGAATTGCAAACAGCTTTTGTGCTGATTAGGTAAGAGCCACCGGGAGGCTGGGACGTCACCATTTCCAAGCTGCGCTATAGCCTTAAAGGGACACTTGTTGAGCCACCCCATTTCTAAATCACTATATATATATATATATATATATGTATGTATGTATGTTATGTACCCTAAGAGAGACTTTCTACAGCAAGGAGAAGTGATCTCTCTTGGTGCTTGTCGTTATTTTTGGGATTAATTTTTTTTTAAAAAATAAAGCTTTGATTTGTTTTCCTGTCTGGATATTGAGGAGGACTGAGAATAAATAATTGTCTCCCTGTTATTATTTTTGTATTAAATTTTAAGGATTTAACATTTCCCTACACGGTGAATCTGCTATTTTGAATCTTCAGTTTTCTGTTCACTTTCCCTGGAGCTGCTTGTTGGCATACTTTCTCTTATGTCAACAACCTTTGGAGATTTTCCATTAACTCATTAACTCCTACTCTCACTGGTAAAGTATGTAGGGGGCACCATAATCTACTGCCTGTCTGTATAAAAAATGCCTTGTGTGTAATATGGAGATATGTAAATGTTTTGGTATATTTTTAGGTGGGATAAAGAATTAAGAATGTTTATCTGGATTGATATTAAGGCTTGTATGATTTCATTTTTCTTTAATTACTTGGATTAAGATGTACTGGATTACTTTTAAGCTTTGTTTGATTTTTTAAAGATTTATAAGGTATAATAATAATTGCTTGGTTTTAGGTTTTAGGTTTCAAGTTTAATAGGGTTAAGATTGTTATAGTTTTATCAATTATAAAAGTAGACAATTTATATTTTTTTATAATTTGATTTTTATTATAGTGTACAGAAATATATAGAATAATGGTAGGAAGGAAATAGTTAAATAAATGTCTTTTGTGTGTGGGGGAGTTGATTTAGAGGTTTATATTATTTCTTTTTCTTTTAATATAAGCAGAAGGAGCAAATGTATTTAGTGACTTTTATAATGTACTAATGGAATGATTTATAGAAATAATAAGATCTTGGTCTGATATAGAATAAGGGATTGATTATGGAAATTGCTGTATATTGTTGAAAGTTGGAAGTCACCTCTTTAGGTAATCTTCAAAATTCTTTTCTTCTTGCATTTCACACTTCTTTAGGTTTTTTTTTTCCTCTTTGTAGTTTTTTGCTTTTTTGTAGTTTTTATCTTATCATTTCAAACTTAATAAAATTCTTATGAAAAAAAAAAAGTTTTGTAGGTTTCCTACCCTTGTTGTAGAAAAAATGTCTGCTTCAACTTTTTCATCCTTTCTTATCTGACAACAGCAAAATAGACTACTCAGCAAATAAAGAACTTTAAGGAAAGAAGATTGTTCTCAATACAATCAGTTGTTATACAACTGTCTGAATTAGGGTATATTTTTTCTGTTATGAGCCATGCTATTTTAACATTTTTTACCATTAAAGGAAGAATTCAAATCATCTGTTCATCATTTCACCCAATGATGCTAAATAGTTCCCTTTCTGTTTCATGCAGTTTGAGAGAAGTAGTGCAATTAATCTGTTGTTTCAGACTGCATTGCCATTTCTATTTATAATATTCACAACTCTGAATCAGATCAGACTTTGGAACATAACAAATTGCACAACTGAGCAGAAAAGACTTCATTTTTCACTTTTTTTAAGGAGGAAGAACAATTCTGGAAAAACAATTATCAGAATATGCATCTCTGAAGGGGATTAATTTCAGAAATAAAATAGTATAAGGCAAATAAAATTGGCTGCCAACACTTTCAGTGGAAAGGAGACATAATGAATATAAATAATGAAGAAACAAAACAACTAATATAAATCAATATAAGTGATGGAGCAAAAAGAAAAATCAAAGAAAAACAACCTACTGTTTAAAGATCCTGTGGGAAAAGACTGCATTAGTGTATCACTTTTTATCCTGGATTAGTGAAGATCTCTTAATAGATTAATGAAGGTCTTCTGCATGAACATTAGCAGAGCTGCATCAGCTAGAATAAAGATATCACCAAGGACAGTCATTGTACCTTGCACTGAAAACTTCTCATAAAATCTCAGGTAACTTTGCTGATGACGACCTTAGATCCTAGATGATGATTACCTGTTAGTAACAGAGATTTATTTGTCTCACTCATAAGGTTCTTGAAGTAAATTGAGATAGGACAGCAATCTGATGCCAACTCTCCAAAAATATATTAGGGGTGTCCTAATGTTCCTTATGAATGCTTGAAAATCCTTGAAATTTTCAAGAATGTGAACGACATGTCCCTAATCTTTATCTCATGGCAATCTCCCAAACTGAGCAAAAGCAGAAAACATCTTGGAAAAGAGGCTAAGAAATTCTTTGAAGAAATGTTGGAGGAAATGTTGCAAATATGTAAAGTCCTGCTATCAGTGTGGACATTTTATTTGAAGCTGCAACATATAGATAATTGGTTGGGCTGGGCAAAACTTGGAAGCCCCGATTTGATGAACCTTGATTGAATTCCCCTTCAAAGCAGAGTGAAGCAAGGACCTGCTTTGAAGTTCCAAAACTATCTGAAGCCCTTATAGCCTTCTAAAGTTTTTCATGGATTTAATGACTTTTTTTGTCACTTCCAGGATTGTTAAAACAATGTATAATATTCCCAATTCATTTCCATATGTAGAGAAGGCTGAAGGGTGTTGAGTGGTATGATGGACTTACTGACATTGAATCAAATAGCAAGCCAACAAGATTTATCCCTTCTTTCAACACCTTGCTTATCAGTGCACCTTGGCTGTGGCAAGCTTTGCTAATATAGTTTGGGCCTCACTCACTTGCTCATCTTCTTTAATGTGGCGGCCAGAAGCATTAACTTTGCCCTCTCTTGTGCTAATGCAACATTAAACTTCTGTGCTGGTCCTGCCAACACAACTGTAGAAAAGCCAAAAGACCAGTACACTCCTTTGCCAGCAATCAACACCTAAATACGCAAAAATCAACACTAGGATTAAGACCAGATGAACCATCAAACAGTACAATACATCCTAATCAAGGAACTATTACCTCAGTCAATCAACCAAGCAGCAAACAACATCCCAATCAAAGAACTCCCAAGGAGAGAACAACACCCCTACCAACACAAGCAGGGAAAGCCACAGTATATAAACTGAGAGCAAGGCCCACTGTCTCTTCGCACTGAAGATGTTGCCTAGTCTGGTAATGAAACGTATGCAAGAAAACAACAAGGTTCAGAAAGCACCAGTGTTCAACCCATCCATTAAGTCTGACTAGCCTGGTACACATTCTTTTATCAAAGCACCCTGCACTCTTGGAAAGTTATTTCTGAGTTTTACACAACTGCCCAATTCTGCACAACAATACCATTTTTAAATTCTGTAGAAACTTATTTATAAAATCTATACAACTGAGGCCAATATAAGTCTATCAATAATTAAAGAAACAGATACCAGGATAATACTTATAGACACTAGTACCAATGTTTGCTGTAGTGGATGTAAGGCTAAAACATGTTACTTTTTCCATGTCTGTCACTTTTTCTGTGCCTGACTGGCCTCTCACTGTGTCATTCTACCTTGCTGCCTTTTTTTTTTTTTTTACCTCTACTGCTAACTGATTAATGCCAATAAACCACAATACAATTGAATCCTGCCAAGGTCCTTAATGTCATTGCTAGAAGGGGATAGCTAATCAGCATTGCCAACTGTTCTAGGATCCAAAACATGCAATGATCAAAGACAACAAAATTACACCCTCCCATAAGGGCAAACCACTGGTCATCCTTCTGAGACCTGTCCATTGGAGCCAGTGATTACACAGCCCTACCCAGAATGGGCAAATGTGCCAACTAGTACATCAGTCTTTACCACAGAACATTCAGTAATCAGAAGCAGCAAAATATACTACCTCACAAAGACAATGGGCATTATTCCTTATGAAAACTTGCACTCCTCCAGAGAAGTGGGAAAGGGAAAACTTACTTTTTAAACCATTTTTGCATGTTTTTAGTGTAAAGATCACTTGTTGCTTTGGTTCTGCACAACTTAGGCTCTTTACTGAAGGGATGGCTATGCTGTCCTTTCTTCAGCCCTGCTACCTCTGCCTTAAAATACAGGGGAAAGAATTCAAAAATGTATTTCAGAGAAGCTCTTGATGACAGCAGATATGTGGCAGGGCTAACATTCTCAGCTTTATCATACCTCCTAGTTTCATCCCAGTCTCTCTCAAAATGAGGCAGCTGCAGGCATTTTAATGCTTCTCTGTTCTAGTCTATGCAGGAATCTTTTTGAGTGATCAAATTTTTAAATCTTGTAGTGACTTTCAGTTGAATTGATTTGCCTTTAAATCACAGACTCAAATCAAACTATGCCCTGTCCAAATCTCAGATCTTGAATTTGAATAAAGGTTGATTCACTCAGATCTAATAAACATAGATTTAGATATAATAAACCATGTCTTGAAATTTCTGAAGTTTCAAAGATCTCACTTTCTGAATCTGCATCTTACTATTTTCTATGACCTTTTAATAATAGTTCCACTCCTCATTGGTAACGTGAAGTATGAAAATAATGAAATATGATTTTGTCTAATCTGGTGGAGTTGGCAGGTAGAATAATAGGCAATATTGTCTAAGAGTGTGTCATAAAGAGATGTAATGATGCAATGGGATAATGTGAATACTTTAAAAAAAGAACAAAGCAAAAATGTCACACATCATCAAAAAAGGCAAGGAAAGAGCAGCTGGGATCACTGAGCAGACTAACCTGAAGAGAAGCAATTCCCAGTAGGAAACATATGTTTTTAATCAAACCACAAGCGTGATAACTTCCATGGACAGTTCTTAGGAAAATATTTCATCAGGAAAAAGGGTCAGAGTCACCCACAATACAGCTGACAAATGGAAACTATTTGAAGGACAATGTATGACAGCTATTGCACCCAGAAAGCACTCTTGTATTATTTTCTTAATGTTTGGTTTGCTTCCATGTGCTTTGATGGCAGTGACTGGACCTCAGAGCCAAAGAACAGAGGAGAAGGCAAATGATCACTAGGAAGGAAGACCCTTGGGTCAAATGATAGATAGTTGTTGAGAGCCCTCTTTAATGTTTTTGAGCATGAATTCTCAGGTCAGATCTTCTCTAAGACAGAAAAAAATCCTATACTGGTGAATATATTAGTATTCATATATTGATGGTAACCTCAGCTCCATTCCCAATGGTATAGTCTTTCCCAAGAGGTGGGGCACAGCAGAACAAATAAGTGGAAGATCCAGTAATTTTCAGCACCAAGGACAGCAAAACAAAATATTTGGCACAATTTTTTTTTAAAGAAGTATTTGTCCTGGTATTTATGTAATTGTATACATAATCAGATATACGCTTGAAGCTCTATATAAATGCCACCATCATAAAATTTTCTCAGAACGTAACTCTCTTTTTTAGGCCTGGATTATTTGCTGAAATGATATGCAAATTAACATTGTTAAGGTTGATTTCAGTAGAACTGTATGACAACTTTCATGATAACTCTAGGAAAGACAGAATAAATTGGATTGACATCAACATCCTCAATGTAGTTTATTTATTTATTTATTAAATTTCATCACTGCCCATCTCCCTCAAAGAGCGACTCTGGGCAGTTGACTATATACTGATGTATCAAACACTAGGGAAATTGTAACATTTGCTTTTCTTTTTCTACTTGTGTCCTTATATAACTCTGTTTTTCTTACACTATATTGGTAGCATGAACTATTATATCTCTATAGAGTAATGTAAGTTCAGTTTAAGATTTTGGACATATTAAACAAAGCTTAATATTACTAGAATCCATAATCCTTTGTAGCACTGAATTTTGATACGTAAATCTGTGTACCTGAGAACGTTTGCAGTTACTATATGTCTGATTAGTTTAATATTTGCATTTTCTTTTTGAATTATTTGGGTATTTCTTCTACAAATTCTGAATGAAGAAAACAATAGGGTTGAAAAGGTCCATAGTATTAAACATTAATACGTTTACATATATTGTATACATTATTAATAATACTGACAGAACATGTGGGGTACTCAGGGTCCCTTCCCCTACTTTCTGGAAGGAGCCAGTCTAGGCAGGCTGCATGCTAAATATCTCTGAGCACCTTATCTTCATGGCAGTGAGCCTTCATAGCTAGAATCAAGAAGAAATGTGAGCATGGTCCCATGTTAATATATTTTACAGAATTAAACTTCTCTCAGCAACAGAGTTGGTGATTCTTCCAAGTTTTGAGTGAAAGATAAGCACCAAGTAAGTCTCCTTCAGAAGAGTATGGCAAAGAAAAGGAAGTGAGCAAACACTGTAAGTTCCTAGGAAGAGATACTTGGAACATGTAGGTATAAAGCCCCTCATGGGCTAAGAGGCAGACAGAGGGAAGAGAGGTGAGGTTCTCATACACGTGATGATGCTGTTAGCTGCAAACAGTATCTCCTACCCAAAAGAAAGCCACTTATAGCCTTCTGTGTACAATTAGTAGTGAGAAAGAGACACAAGACATTTGAACAATGATTATATAAATAGTACCCAAAATAGATAGACACATAACAGTTGCTGGCACTGTCTTGAAATGGGTCCATAGCTTTCTATAATAAAGCTACTGGATTCTTTTCTCATGTGCCTGTTGAATTAGTCCCAGTCTAGCCATCTGAGAGAAGACTGACAAGAGCAGAGAAGAAAATGAGCCATACTAGCCAAGCTCAGCCAGCAGCTATCTGCAGTATGTCTTAGGATAATTCTTGTTTACTAGCACCTACCATCACCCAGTGAAGTTCCATACCTACATTATAAATCCATATAAGGTGAATTTATATAAGGTCCACTTTTTTGATGAAATGTTCTGCTTTAGTTTTCTTTATTTGTTGATCTGATTTATTCATTCTATTAGGTCTAGAGCTATTAACTGAAGATGCCTAAGCACTGATGGTCATGGACATTCTATATGTGCATGTGTATATATGTGTATGTGCTTGTGTGCATGTATTTTAACCTGAAAAAAGACTGGATATGTTATTTGGGGGGGCATTACCCACAATTAGAGTTTCACATTGTCCCCGATAACTTTTTTAAAAAAATAATTTTATTACAGTTATACAGATAAAAACTAATACAAACTACAAAAAAATAAAGGAATAAAAAGAAAAAGATAGAGAATGCAGAAAAAAGGAAAGAAAGAAGAGAAAAAGAGAAAAAGAGAAAAGAAGGGAAAAATAATAATATAGCTAAGAAAGAGAAAGAGAGCCAGTTTGATGTAGTGGTTAAGGCACCAGGCTAGAAACTGAGTTCTAGTCTTGCCTTAGTCACAGAGCCAGCTGGGTGACCTTGGGCCAGTCACTTACTCTTAGCCCAAGGAAGGAGGCAATGGCAAACCACTTCTGAAAACCTTGCCAAGAAAACTGCAGAGACTTGTCCAGGCAGTGTCCAAGAATCCAACATGATTGAATGGATAAAAAAGACAAAGAAAAGAAAGAGAAAAGAAATATATAAAGAAGTAACTTCCCTCTTCATCACAACAAGTATAAAAAATTGTAACAATTTATCACCTTCTCTTAAAATAAAACAAACAATCTCTTCATCCCATATCTCATTTCTTATCTATAAACAAATCCTTCAAACCTTGTCATTCAGTCCTAGTCAGCAAAAGTCCATTAAGGGTACCAGAAATAACATCTATTTTAACCTTGATCAAATAAACCAACTTTATATTCCTTCCCTTCTCTTTTAACCATCTTGGTCTTTAATCCCTTTAAAAAGTGTCCTAGAACTTGATTTCTTTTCCTTTTTTCTTTATCCCTTCTCACCAAGTATTCCAAAACTTAAACAGGTCTCCTTTGTAAATATAGGAAATTTATCCAAGTCACTCTTCTGGTTTGTTATTTGTATATCCCTTTTAATTATTAAAACATCAGCTGGCTAGATCATTCTTGTAGCCTGTTATTTTTAAATCCACATTCAAATCTATTTCAATCTTGTCTGGTAGAACTTGTACCTCTTCCATAATGTCATTTACACACAGTCTATCTATGATGGCAGATATTCTTAAAATTAACTCTGAGTCCATTGTTCACATAGTTCCTTCACTATGTTCAATGTTAAAGTATTTTGCTCCATTCTGAGTTAGCAAGTCAAATTTAAGTGTTCATCTCCTTTAATTGTAATCTTTATTTTCTTCTGGCTCCCTCTAGTGTCCAAATTTCAAAGTGCCATCATATCATGCCCCCCACCCCCTGAAATCAAAACAATAGTTGTTTCCCATGGGAAGGATTATTTTAATTATTTTCAAAATCTTATTTCAAATCTATCTGGGCCCTTAGTCCATTTATAAAGTTCCAAAATCAACATTCCAATCACACTTTTGCTGTTTATTCAAAAAAAAAATTTTTTTCTAAGTCCTTAAACTCATACTTAAAACTTACCTTAAAGCTTCTTTCATTAAGGATTGAAGGAAATTCACCCAGTGAATGCCATAAAACTTGCTGTACCAAAGGTTCTTAATATTTGAAAAGCAGTAAAAAGTAATTCCAAAAGTGGTTAAGAAATGAGGCTCAGACTAACTTTATATCCATATAGGCTGCAATATGACCGTGAGCTTAGTTGGAATCTCTCGACTTCCAGCTGTTTGGCTCACCAGGCAACCACAAAAATTTCAGTGCAGTCCACTCACGAGGAGCAGCTCTCTGGAGTACATGTGGGCAATCTCACAATCTCTCTGGAGAGATTTCTCAGGCCAGGATCCACCCTCTGGCTGCCATTTTCCACCATAACACCATCCCTGCTCCTTCAGGGACGTCTAGCTCACCATGTCCTCACTGGAAGTCTCCACATTGTCCCCTGATATCTAGCAATTTATGAACATATTGAAAGGCTACCATAGTTGTGCCACTAACTCTCCAAAACAAGTTCCTCCATTCCCACAAATTTCAGAATGAGTAAGTTGATGAATCACCAAGATATGCCATAGTTTCTTTGTTTCTTCTATAGATAATGATTTGTTTTCTCAGTAAGACCCTGGCAACAGTCAATACACTTCCACAAGAGCCTCATACATCTTCATTACTTTAGATTTCAAATACTTAAATAGAATTACAAAGAGGTAACTCAAATTTTGTGACTAACAAGAACAACAATAAATTATGTTATCCCTTTGACAATATCATTGAAATGTTTTAAACCTGTGATGTTTCATTGTGCATAATTTTAAAAAATTAAATAGCAGATACAAGAAAGTGAGATATAAGATAATCTAGAATCCATTTTTGTATTAAGTCAGTCAGATGTTTTTCAGAAAGTTCCCAAGACCTCCATTTTTTAAAAAAATAGGTAAATATACTTCATATTGTTATTATAACTAAAGATATGATCTTCTTGAATGTGATTATTTCCTCATTTAATTTCTCCATAAATCCTTCTGTGATAGCAAATTTCATGGATTACTTAGGAAGTGTATGAAATGACTTCTCCTCTGCCCCAAATATATTGTAAATTTATTTTGGTGAGTTATCCTGTGTAGATGTTCTCAGAGCATGGATGGAGCCCAACATGGGAACACTAGAATTATCTCCTGTATCTGTAGTCCATTTGAGCTCCAATCTCCTCATATTGAGAGGCCTACATTATTAGGAACTGTACATATTCAGGATTCTGGATGACCCAAAGGAAATGTTCTAGCTAACTTGATAAGGTAAATAATAATAATAATAATAATAATAATAATAATAATAATAATAATAATAATAGATAGAGGGTGTTTTACTAGTGTACATAGAGATGAAAAAAGATCTACCCACTTTAAAAGCATTCACTTCCTTTATCTAGGAGTTTTGATGAACCAGGTTTCTTAGATAGAAGAGGAATAAAAAAACTACTAAAAAGTAAACAAACAATGAAAGATTTACATTAATCAAATTCTTTTATTCCAGTTTCCCATCAAAACTTTGTGTGAATGCTATGAACAGTCATCTCTGCTTGTGCCAATCCAATTCAGTAAATGAGAAATGTCACTGAGGATTAGTTTGCTTAAACATTGCTTGTACTTTTATCCAGGTAATCCCTTTGAATTCCTCCTCGTTTGCCACAACTAGCATTTGCCATTATTGTAATGAGATCTTGTTTTGTACTTTGGCAGACTGTATTGATTTTGCCATACCACTGAACTCAGTCCTACGCAGGCACAGCACTGTTTGCTGCACACACAGGAGGGCCAGAGCATTATCGCCATGCATTATTAATAGCAAGCTTTCGTAGACAAGCTTCTGCACAGAACAGAACATGGCCATTTCGCGATGGCATATCTGTTGAACTTTGACAATCATCTCTCGATTTTCTTTGAGTTTTCTTGCAAAACTCCTATTAATGAATGGCTGCCCACAGCTAAGGAACACTACTTTTATTCCATTAAACAAGAAAATTCCTTCCTGAACCATCTGGGCTGGCAGGTGTTCTTTATCAGATATGGATTGCTATGAGACAAGCACTTGCTAAAGTTAATTAGATATATAGCAAAACAAAGGAAAAAATGCCAGTGTTGTTTCACTGATGACACTAACACTTTCATATGTATGGTATTCAAACTAATCATTTATAATGTTCATTGTAATGGGATGGGAACTTTTTGCCATTAACAAAATGAGTTTCCAAGGGCCCAAAGGAGGTGTGGCAAAACCACTGTGCAGTTGCCTCATGGGAAAAAGCCACAATTGTTAGGTTCTTTTATGGTATGTTACTAATATTAGGGTATTGAGGGTGTTGATTTTTTGTCAGTTGTTTGTTGAGTCAAGATATATAATTTACCTTTAGCAGAGACTTAATGTTTGAGTTCATATACCACTTCAATCCAAAACCTGTAAGTGGCTAACAGGATCTCTAATATATAACAGGTACATTAAGTCTCAAAGAAGGTGATTACTGCCCAGCAGTAGCATGATTTTGGTAATGGGGGATGCAAAAATTGGAGAGTGACTTCTTAAAACATCTGTTAGACTTTCCCCTTCTTGTGTCTGTGGTCCTAACCCAGATCAGGTCACAAGGACTTTCACTTTATTCTTTTAAAAAATAAAAGAATAGAATAGCATTCTATCTATCTATCTATTTACCTACCTACCTACCTACCTACCTACCTACCTACCTACCTACCTAATGTATCTGTAATTTAGCCCTTAGAGATATTTATGGGGAACAGTCTTGTGCTAAAACCAAAACAAATGATCCTGATTTGTATTTTAAATTGTTTTCTTGTCTGTCTCATATTTTGCTGAATATGAAGTATTAAAAAAGGTGTTAACATGATACCTCTATTCTATTCTTGGTCTGATTTTTTTTAACTTCTTTTCCCATTCTGCTCACCTGGTAAGAATTTTCTCTGGTTGTTCATAGAGCTGAGCACAAATGACAACTTTAATTCTCTGCCAACTGTGTGGGCAGAGCAATTTGTGCATGATTTTTCTGACTTTTTCCAAAGGAAGCAGAAACTTGCCAAAAATTTCTCAAGGGCAAAGCAGGATTCCCAATGATCAAGGTATTTTCTCTTTTGAAAGATGTATCTAAAGCAAATTTATTTTCCATCAAATTGAATAAAAATTTGTAGAAAAAGAATCAGGATAATTTTTTGGCTTGCCATTATCAAATGCAATGTACATCTTATTCTATCTAAAAAATGCTAATCCTTTTAGCTAGTCATTTATTGATTAAGGACTACATGAAGTAAAAGCAAATTCTCCATCAAGGTGAGGGTGACTCCTGGTAACCTTATGGACACATTCATGTCTTGGAAATATTATGTAAGTGGTTTGTCATTGCCTTCTTCCAAAGTTTTTGTTTTTAATTGCCCAGTTTAATCTGCAGGCCTGGTACTTCCTTGAGGTTGCCCATCCAAGCATCATCAGCTGTGATCCTGCTTATCTTCCAATCCCAGTCAATGCACAATGAAACATACATTAAATAAACAGGCTCAAAACAGAGTCTTCCTTTTTGAAGTAGGGAATTTTATCTTGTCTTTCATTCCATTTTTCCATCAACTTGGAAGCTTGTGCTGTCCATGACCAATATCAGGATTGCAGGACATATCATATGCTGTAAATAGGCTATGCAAAGGTAAATTTATCCTGGCAAGATTCCAGGGTAGTGAGCAAGATCTGGTTTACGTATTCATATATTTCAGTTTTTAGTTCTTATTTATTATTCTATATCTACCATGAAGGACACTGAATATGGCTGAGATCCAGAGAAGAGGATTCTAAGCAGCTGCAGTTGCCACTATGCTTACTGTTTGATCAGACTGGCTTTCAGAATGGACAGCATCCATCTGGCATAATTAGAATACAGGCACTCTATTTTCATTTTCATTTCTTTCTCATGGCAAATAGCATTCATGAAAAGAAATTAAACATTTCTCTATCTGGCTAGTTTATGCTCAGCACAAGTGTGGATTTGTTTGGAACGTAAAAGATTTGTGTGAGAGAATAGTTCTGCTGCTTGTACTAATCTACAATGATATTTCTTTCAGATGCAAAACTGATCTAATGGAAAACAA
This sequence comes from Candoia aspera, assembly GCF_035149785.1. NCBI lineage: Eukaryota > Metazoa > Chordata > Lepidosauria > Squamata > Candoiidae > Candoia > Candoia aspera. The sequence continues at coordinate 49,197,912 of NC_086159.1, forward strand.
TTTTTATTGATCCCAATGATTAAGATAAGACAATTATGGATAACATTCTGAAACCTAGAATGTGCTTACCCAAAACAAATTTATAAGGGAATGCATACCATGGAAAGTTCATATTTTCATTTCATTCATTTCATTTAGGGATCTCTTAGCAGCTGGGTCCCTAAAGATTATTTAATATAAAAATTCATCACAGTTTATTGAATCAATACTTGGAAAAGTTTATCAATGTTTTATTATGTGGTTTTTAGAATAAGGTATTTTGGTGGCTCTATAGCTTGAAATAAGAACCTCAATGTCTGAGATTTAATGTGATGACCATGACGTGGAATACTTTAGGGGTGAGATAATCAACTTGTCCCATCAGAATTGCATAAATAATCCAATCTCAGACTTTCTAAATATACAGTGACCCAACACAATCAAATACATCTTTTTAGAAAAATGTGCATGAGTGGTGTGTAAAATAGTATATTTATTCGTATAGAAAAGTATGCACAAAAATGTACTGTATATTGGAAATTTCATTGCAGTAAGTGTATGGACTAGTATTGCATACAAAAGTGCATTGCATACAAAAATGAGTGCTTCAGTAGAATTGTGCCAAGAACATATACCAGAATACATTAAGACTCTTTTTTGCAGAAATTTTAACCCAAAAGCTAAACAGTATTAGGTTCAGTAAAATCAGACATTGTAAAAAAAAGGTAATCAAAATTTTGCTCATTGTGAAATTTCGGATAAATTCTTCTTGGGGCAAATTTTCATTGGCTTCATATGTATTCACTTACTAACAATGGTTCAGAAAAAGCTTGTCTCTTTTCTATTAATTATTTTCTTTTAACTGTAATTTGCTTTTAGTTCTGTCTGGCCCTTCTCATCTGCCTAAAACCAAAATGAATTCCTTTCTTTTCATAAAGTCTCTGGCAAAATTTATTAAGAAGGGGATGGAATTACAACATTTCCAGCAACTAAATTATTTCCAATCTAGAAGCAATATATCCCAAATTATATTAGGAAAGTCTTCCCCATTTTCTCTCTTTTTTAAAAATTGCCTTTAGTGCATGAAAGACCGGGAGCTTTCTTCACTGATAACAAAATGAGCCTGCAGGTGGCTGTTTATTAAACCATATCCTGAACCTTATCAGGCTAGGAACCGACCATTAAATTGCTATTACATTCTCTCAAAATTCCAGGTGTGCCCCCAGCCTCAACATGGCCTACAGCAGGAGTATATTAAGGAACGTTGTGAAAAATACATATAGGAATACTTGCACACAAAGAGCATAAGTCATGGATAGTTGTGTAAATTCTGTAAAAAAAATGCCTATAAAAATGTTTGAGTGGCAAACATGACATGACATGACATGACATAACAGCTTTATAACAGCTTCATAACATAACAATGTAACAGCAACATCACATCCCATCATCAACCAATATTTGGGGGCATCTGATAAAAAACTGACTCAGTGAAAGCACTGGAACAAAATGGAATATGAGTATGTACGATTCTGACATGGAATTGTGTTTGTCCTGATTCTTACATCCCTAATTAGCAGCCACAACAAAGTTGGACAGCAGTATGCAAAATGCACTGTGGCAGATGGAAAGGGAAGGAAAAAAACCTCTCTGTTTCTCCAATACATCTCCATTTTGAACCATGAATTGTCATGTACGCTGAACAGCTTTAAAGCCAGGATGAAGAAAACTGAACTTTAAGGAGAACCAATATTACAGGCAGAACCTCAGCATTTGTAATGCCAAAACAATATATGTAAGATCTTCAAACTAAAGGCAGAATAATAGGATAAGAATTCCCATACCTAAAGATAATGGGGACATTGTTCACAATAAAATCAGCTATAAAACTCACTTGCACTTTACAGCCAGCTCTTTTTCCTGGTGGCTGACAATGTTCACATTCCTGATTGTGCCTTTTCTTGCTATAAAAAATGAACAGCATTTGTTAATGAGAATGCCTGTCGGTGAGGTTGATTCACTGTCGACAGTGCCCCTTTTCAGCTCAGGAAGATGTTGAAGAGTTGCCATTAGCAAAAAAAAAGGGGGGGAGGGTCAGTTTAAAGTCTTTGCCGCTTGAGCAAGGCTTGTAGTTGAAATGGTGATGAAGAAATATGTGCAGCTCCTAAAATATGACTTTCTCTCAAAACTGTTTCACGTGGAAGAAATATATAGGCTCAACATCATGCATTTGCGGTGGAACTTTAACCTTAAGAATGGGATAGCTATTCATTTAATTTATATTTTAATGTGAACTCACCCAGTCTGGATTTCCCAAGACTTCAGCAGAGGCAAACTTGAATGTGGTTACAGACAAATATCTGCAGTTTTCCTAATTTTATTATGTGGTTTATACTTCAAAAGACTTAGAGAAATGCAAATACTGGAGAAAGTGCACACAAAAAGTGGAAGGGCTCTTCAGCATCATACGGCTAGGAGAGATGTGTTATATTCAGAAGGGGGCTGTCAGAATTTGTGGGGAGGCTTTAAAGTAACAGGAAGAATAGATGTAAACATGGAAGGGCGGGAGTCACTTCTTTAATTATCTTTTTTTTCTTTCTTGAACTGTATTGTTTTCTGCACTTTTTCTTTTCTCTTTTTCTCTATTTTCTTTATATATTTCTGTATTTGTCTTTTATCTATGCAAAAACTCTTAATAAAAAGTGTTTTAAAAAAATAAACATGGAAGACTGGCTGCTAGTAGCTTATCTCAGAAATAACAGCTCAATCCAGGCTATCAATAGTCCAGGAAGAAAAGTTTCAAAACTTCCAGAAAGACTCCACCTTGCTAATAAATGATGTCTGGCAGTTCCTATCCCACTGTCCAAGATTCTGTACTTCATCTGGAATCCTTGCATTAAAACACCTTATTAAAGTCTCTGTAATTATTGTTTCCTTGACCATGTCCTTCTGTGAGGGATCTTACAAGGGCCTTCTCTGTTGTGACACAATATTTTTGAACATCCTTTTCTTGAAGGCCAGCTGGAATTGTTATTATCTGGTTTTCAGTGTCAGATGAAGGACTGGCAATTTACTCTTGCATTTGGGTTTAGCAACTTCAGTCAGACATGTTTTGTGTCCCTTAGTGATTGCAGGCTGACCTTGCCATGTGTCCCTTAAGCATGTTGTTGTTGTTACTTTATCTATCTTTTTTTATATATATAGCAAAAGATGGGAAACATACTTAATACTTCTGCCTTCTATTTTTCCCCACAATAACTACCCTGTGAGGTGGGTTGGTCTGAGAGAGAGGGACTGACCCAAAGTCACCCAGACACCTAAGGCAGACTTGGAACTCACAGTCTCCTGCTTTCTAAGCCAGCACCTTAACCACTACTCCAAACTGGCTCTCCTTCAATGTTATTATAATTATTATTGTGACTTAACTTGATAATCTGAATTAAGTTACTATTAATTTTCTTGGTTTCATCTTGGCTTTTATGGATTGCAACATGGCATGACCTTGGGCCAGTCTCATCTCAGCTCACCTCACAGGGTTGTTGTTGTGGGGAAACAGGAGGAGGAGGGAGTGTTAGGTATGTTCCCCACCTTATTTATAAAAATAATAAAGGCGGTATAGAAAATAAATAAATAATAAATAAATAACACCATGTAATATTTGATCCTTTATTTATTTATCAAATGTATATGCTGCCTGACTCCCAATGACTTCACAACAACTAAAACAATAAAAATACAATAGCAATTAGATAAAAATAAAAGATGGTGAAAACAACAAACTAGACAGGAATGAAGCAAAGGGTCTTCACTCTTCCTTGCCAAAGGCCTGGACAAAGAAAATGGGGCAAACAGTAAATAGTCCCGTCCATTTTCTAGTCATGCAGTTGACGTAAGTGTAAAAATAGCTTCCACACTTATTGCATTATTGTCTGCATCAGGAAACTTTTGTGCGCTTATCCAAGAAAACTGAAGAGATAGCCACAAACAGACAGTGCTTGAAATTTCTTTTTTAATCAGTTGAGTTGTTCTGTTGGTTTTTTGTGTTTGTTTTTTGTCTTAATTTCTTGTTTGCTGCCCAGAGTCATATACATTGTTTAAAAATAGATAAATAAATCTGCACAAGACCTGAAACCTGTGCTCTTCTGTTCTTACTAAAGAAATCAGCCTGTCTGCTCAATAAGTCTGCCTTACTATAACAAAGAATATTTGCTCGTTAAACAAGTTAGGCTTTTTGCCTTTCATTTGACTAATATAAAATTTTGTGGTGTATAAATATAGGTTTAGAGAACCCCCCCCCCAAATGTAATGAAGGAGATAAGAAAAAAGAAAAGGAGATTAATGAAATCTAGGTTACACCAATCCCATTCACTATGACTATCCATACTTTTTTATCCTTGCAAAATGTTTTTGCTTCTACTATAGCCACATTTTAATTCATACATTGCCTTTTGTTCCTTAAACTTCCCACCTCTCTCTTTTTGAGTATCTCATCCAGTCATAACTTTCTTGGTCTTCCCATTCCTTTAAACCTATTCATTTTCCTTCTTTTATTTCTTAAGTGTTTTGATCCTCATTCATTCTCTCTAAAAGACCAAACTTCCCAATTACATGTCTTTTATACTGGACACTCACTTTTGGTTTTAATCCATGCTGATTCATCACTGATTCATTCTTAATCCTACCTTTTCTTTTTACCTCACACTCTTTGTAAGTAACTCATTCCTATTGTGTACTTTTATATTTATCCTAACATACTCAACTTTCACTTCTGTATAACAAACAGCAGAATCACACTCTTACATGCAGTCATTTTTGCTTCTTTTGACAAACATTCATGTCTTACAACAGACATGTACTACTCACTAATTTTCTACCAGCATTTTCACATCATAATATTTCTCCATCCATTTTCCCAGCTTTTCTAACATCTAGCCTAAATACCCCAATGCATCTACTTCCTATAATATTTTGCTATTGTAGAGGAATATGGAGATGGCCTTGCAGGAGGTATTCAACACCAGATTAGCCCTGGAAGGGAGGAAGGAGTGAGAAAGAAACTCACAATCATCTTGCTTGGTTCTCTTTTATCAAGTAAGAGTGAGGACACAGAATCTCCATCAGGTTTCAAGATTCTGGAATTATAACAGAGGTTCCAGTATTCAGTCTGGTTCCTGACCTGGCCTATTTTGAAGGGTTGTCAGCTATTTATATATGGTCACTCCATTTGTCTTGTCAAACCTACATAGCTAATGTAGTCTTAAATACACATTAATTTTCAGTTCCATAACCTGGAGATACTACCAGACAATGCTCATGAGGAATCCTCTTTCCTTGCTCTCCCTACTTATAAATGTGACCTTTACTTCAGATGTAATTCCAATGTTCTCTGTAGGATTTAAATTTATATTGTTGGGAAATAGAGCAAGTATATACAGTAGATATGCTATTGAAAGGTTGATTGAATTAAAATCTCATCAGTGATAATGGTGATTAATATCAGAGAAAGAAGATATACATTTTTAAAGGCAATTAGAACTGGGCAGCCTCTCTGATTAACCAACATTGGGCAGATATAGTATAGAAACCCTAACATTTTGGCCAGCCAGTGCAGGGTGGGACTTTTTAAAATACACAACGTTGTTAATTAAAATTAATGAGGTTGTCAATTGATATTTCCAAATGGGTAGACCAATGCTACCTTTATGTAGCAGTTTTCTGGATGGCTAGAGACTTTGTGAGAATTAGAGACAAGTTTTTGCCATCATAAATGGCTTATAGGTGTCTCATATGAAAGCAGAGTACTCAAGAAATTTCTTGTTTTGTAACTTTAATTTTATTTTAAAATATACTATTAATCTTAACTCTTAGATTTTTATTCCTTGGATAGTTTCCATTCTTGACTGCACAGAGGAATGTTTGACAGACTTACTGCATATTCAAGAGTTCCCATAGCATGCCAGATCTTCTAGTTATTTTTCACTTTTCAACAAATTAGGAGTTCTCAGTCATTCTTTCATTAACTTTCTGGGATTCTCAGTACATAATAAAGAAACTTCGTCACAGAGTGTATTCCAAATGATGCACTTATTGTCACCAAATCTGGACAGATTTTATAAAAGAAAAGAACAGTTCACGTATGATAAGGAAATCAATGGATACTTACCATGAGAGCTTTATAGCATCTCCAGTACCAAAAGGAGCATGCTTCTGCCTAGCAGTTGCTAGGCAACACATGTGGAAGGATGTCATTTAGCTCATGTCCTGCTGTTGGCCACTGTGGGAACAGAATATTGGACTAGATAGGCTTTATATCTGATTCTGTTTGGCTCTTGTTAGGTTCTTATATCTGTAGACTTCATACATACAACGTTTTAGCAGTTTATGGTCAAACAAAATTACATCCTGCTTTCCACCAGAATTTTTTATTAACTATGAATGTTTCAGTTACAAGCCTCACTAAAACACATCCACCCACATTTAATCATCTGAAGAAAATAAGCAGAATGTTTTTGATTCTTTGCTAGGAAAGTTTATTTATTTATTTAAGGTCCAAGACAATCATAAAAGTGAAGCATTGCAAAATGCAGTGAAGAAAAGAAACAAAAATAAAAATTACATATACTGAAAGCCATGGCTATCAAGACAGATTTTGCATTCTTATTAGAAGTTTCTCAGAATTGATCACATAAAAGAAGAGCAATAATCTTATAATCACAGGAGCAATTAAATTTACAATTGGAACAATGAGTTTGGATTTTCATTGTGTATATAATGGACAATTTAATAGCATATGTGATTCAACCTCTGTATCTAAACATGTGCAAGTGTGGCTTTCATCCAGAAGGTTACTGTATCTGCTGATTTTCAACTGAATGGGAAGCACCCAATTTATGCAAGAATAAAGAATCTTCTGTGAGGAGCATATAAGATATTTAAAATATATATCTAGGGATGAGCAATTACACTGTGGAGAAGATGGGAAACATTGGCTCTGTCAATCTGAGTATCTAAGTCTCAAAATCTCTGCTTTAATTCAGCCAGTTTTATACAGGCCTAAAGGCACAAAATGACAGCAAGGAAAGGCCACAATATGCCAAGTCATTGGGTGGTATCAAACCTTGCTAGCAAGGTGAGATGGATCAGGGAAGTTCCTCCAAAAACTTGCTTCAATCAGAATTTAAGTCAGCAGTCTTAAATGAGCACCAAATGAGATGCAGCCAAATTCTAATCATATTAAAGCATCAGAAGTTGAGTGAGTCAAGTGCATTATATTTTTAAAGAATTTTGATTGGATGACTTCTGAACTTGGGGTCTCCTTAAACAACTAAATACTCAATAGCATTGTATCCAGATTTTTAGCTTTAAATAATTTAATGGCTGCTGGGACACAGTTATTTCCAAACTGATTTGCAAATTTAACAACTGCAAAAGATGCTTTTGGAGTTATTATAAGCAGTTCTCTTGCTTGAATTGGACAACTGATAGAAGATTGGAATTGAACACCCAAGTACTTAACAGATTTAACCTATTTAATAAGCTTACCAGAGAGTTAATATTTAGCAACGACTGGCCATTGTAGAAAAAAGAGAAGTGCTTTTATCTTGTTAATGAAGTATAGGCTTTTGTTTTTGTGTTATGTATTCATATACTAATTTAGTGTTTATGGAAGTGGAAAATTAGCAGTCCTCATTTAATCAAAGCAACTCTTCAGAGCTTTTTAAAAAGATAAGTTATCTAAAGCATGTCACTATTAGATACATTAAACTGGTGTTTTTCAGACTTGGCAATTTTAAGACATGTGGGCTTTAACTCCCAGAATGCCTGCGTGCTGGCTGGGGAATTCTGAGAGTTAAAGCCCACATATCTTAAAGTTGCCAAGTCTGAAAAACACTGCATTAAACCAATCTCATTTTTGTTAAGAGGTAGCAACTTGTGCTGGAAGATGTGGTTACATAGTGATACTTAACTACTTTACTACTGATATGTAATTACCCTTAGGATATTTCCTACGCAAATAATGGATTGGGATTTCTTAATTTGAAAAAGCCCTTAACAGCCAAATGCCCCACCAAAAAGTATTTTGGCAGGGCAATTCCATAATGAATAAGAGTATATTGGAATATGTATATGGGTACTGGGGGGAACTCATTCTATCTTCTTTTCTTCATATTGCCTTAACTGTCATTATGATGATCTCCAGAATTGGCACAATTGTGGGCCAGTATGGAACGGGAAAAACACTTGGGGGCCCAATCCCGGAGAATCGTATTTAATTCCCCAGGGCAGTAGAATGTAATTGCCGGGATGCCGGTGCTCTCATTGATTCTGTACTACAACATCAGCTGTGATGTTAGTGCTATTGTACTAGTGGGTTTATCCTTTTTGCTGGTGAAATGGTACTTCTGCTCTTCCCTGTATTCCCTCAGTAGACTAAATATCTGCCATGGTCCTGGAGTTTTAGGGTTTTTAAAAACTAATTTAGCAATGTCTTTTAAATGCATCAATTTGTGAAAGCAAATCAAAATTACGGTTATTTTTAAAATATATTTTCTCCCATATTCATTTGGCTATCGTATCTTTTCTTACAATTTCTTCCATGCATATGTTTTTGCTCCCAAAACACCCTTTGTCAGCTTTGCATGAAGAGGAAAAAATTACTCCAAGGGACTGTAATAGAAAGGGAAAAAAGGAAAAGAACTGCACATTCTTTATCCCTGTAGTGTACAATCTGTCAAAGACTATTTGTCAATACTGTCTGATTGTTGTATTGATCTGCTAATAATATGGCTGTAGGTTGAAATTAATGATACAGACAATTTTTCAATATGTAATTACAGTAATTTTCCCTGCTGTGTTTTCATTGCCTTCATCTAAAGGATCTTTTCAAAAACCTCCCAATCTCTCTCTACTAATATTTCAATTTATATGACTGAATAGATGTCCAGACACCTCTAAGAAAAGGCTTAAATACATTTTAAAAAATTAATTTGTCCCCTATTATCTGATTCGGTTTCTGTAGATCAGAAGCTTCTGTGCAAATGTATCTATACACAAATGTTGTGATTCAATCAGCTTCTTTTATTTATTTATAGCACAGAATTAATAATAGTTGTTACTAGATAGTGAAATCCTGCATGCATGCATGCATGTATCTATGTATGTATGTATGTATGTATGTATATTCATTCATTCATTCAGCAAGCAAGCAAGCAAGCAAACCTGCTGTTTTAATTGAGTTCATTCCATTTGTTTGCAATCTAAATTGTTTATTGTTTGTTTGTTTATTTCAGGCATTTCTTTTGGTTTTTAGCTGAAACAAATAAACAACACCTTCCTGGAGCAACTATTAAAAAGAGGATAAAAATGTAGTCATCTTTACAGAGGAATCAGAGGAAACTGATTCTCCAGAGTCATATTCGCTATCCTAAGGAAGGTCTTTGCAGAGAAGATAAGTCATCTCTGATCCGCCTCCTTTTTAGACTTTTTCTTATTTCACCTTTTATCCTGAATGGAATTTCTTTTACTTCATCATTGCCAGCTCCTTTTCCCATATGCCCTGCATCTGTTTGCCACTCCTCACATTCTTGATCTCCATATGTTTCCTATTTTTGTGCTCCAAATACTTCAACTTTGTTTTCACAGCTGCACCAGCTCCTTTCTCTTCCCATATTCTTCTCCCATAGTGAATCTGAGGCTTCATCCTCTATCATAAAGAGTTTTATTATGTCTGTTACTTATGCCAAGCCCCCTCTAGCCATCTCCCAGCAACTTCTCTCTCATCTAGCTACCAGATCAGACAATGAGCTCTTCCAACAAGCATCCTGTGTGTAGCTAAAAGTAAGTGTTGCCAGGTTTTGCTTTTATCAGTTGGACCTTCTGCTAAATGATGCCTCTCATTGCCACATATGTATTTATCTGCTTTCTGGGTTACTTTTGCAATTCTGCCAATGCAAAGGATAACTGCATATTATTTTTTAACTTCATCACTGGGCAATGTCTTCTGGTCTATCGAGTTATGATGCCAGGTTGGTAAAAGTAAGGATCTTGGCTTTCTCAGCAATAACACCAAAACTATGAAATTTCCTGCCAGTCAAGATTCACTATATTCCTATTTCTGTGACTGACCTTGTCAGTTAAGAACACCTCACTGATCTGGTCAGCTTTGCGAGAATAATTTGGGGGTCCTCCTACACACCCGATTCTTGCTCAAAGCACAGGTGGCAGTCATGGCTAGGAGGGCCTTTGCACAGCTTCAGGTTGTGAACCCATTCCTGGATCAGGAGGTTCTGCTCACAGTCGCTCATGCTCTAGTCACCTCCAGATCAAACTATTTAATGTGCTCTACATGGAGTTGCCCTTGAAGAATATCTGGAAGCTTCAACTGGTACAGAATGCAGTGGTGTGGGCAGTTACGTGTACTCCTAGGACAGGACATGTGACAGCTCTTCTCCATGAACTGCATTGGCTGCTGGTTTGCTTCCAGGTCCAATTCAAAGTGCTGGTTTTAACCTTTAAAGCCCTTCATGGCAAGGGACTGGGTTGTCTGAGGAACCACCTCTCCCTGATTATATCAGCCTGTTCCATTAGATCCAGCAGAGAAGGCATGCTGCAGGTACCATCCTACCAGGGACCTACATCTGGCAGGCCCCAGGTGGTGGGCCTTCTTTGCCATGGCACCCATCTTATGGAACATTCTCCCCCCATCCAAAAAAATTTGGTTAGCTCCTGTCCTGTTCAGACTATGAGGCAGCCAGACAGAATTATTATGAAAACACTTTATTTAAACCAACTATTTACAGCAGTAAATTCCTGGTGAATAAGGCAAAACAATTTCAATCAAGACCACCCAGGCAATGGTGGATGAACAGGCAAGGCTGCAGGATCAGACTGTGGCAGAACAGCAAGGCAGAATTCAGCTAGCTCTCTGATCAAATCTGTCAGGCTTGGTGAAGCTACAGTGTGTGGCGAAGCAGAAGCTGGAGGCAAGGTTCTGTGAGCTGGCACGCAGATAGGACTGGGCTGACACATGGAGGCTAGGCAAGACTGGACTGGAACCTCTGGGCAAGACTTGGCTCTGGAGGCTAAGCTGGGCTGGGCTGATTATTCTAGGCAAGGCTGAGAACTGGAAGCAAGGCTACACTGGACTGGAGATCCCAGGCAAGGCTGGTAGCTGGAAACCAGGCTGGACTGGACTGGAAACTCTAGGTAAGGCTGCTGGCTTGAAGCAAGACTAGACTGGACTGGAGATACTAGGCAAGGCTGGGAGCTGGGAGCTGGGAGCAAGGCTGGACTGGACTGGAGATTCTAGGCAAGGCTGAGAGCTGGAAGCAAGACTAGATGCACACCTGGATTGCTTTGAAATGTGGTGATGAGATCTGGAGCTAAACACAAGGCTGTGCTTGGCAGGAATGGCAAGAAGTGGATCAATGAGCAGCTTGTGCAGAAGGCGATTCTGCAGAGGTAGAAGACGCTGGCGCTGGTTCCACTCTGGCTACAGGCAAGGCATCTGATGCAGGAAAGGACTCTTCTGCAAGTGCTGTGAGCTCAAAGGATCAGTTGTCTCCGGCAGCTTGCTCTTCGCGCATCTGCCTTTTATGCTGATCTTTTCTGTGCCTTTTCTCTCCAGCAGCCAATCAAGCTGCTTTCTGATTCACGTGCTTCTCAGCTCTCCTGTCTCATATGCTGATTGGAGAGTTCAAATCCCCCACTGGAGTTTGTCCAGTCCATTCTTGCAAATTCTCCCACTCTGCTGAGTCACTTCCTGGTTCAGCTTCTTCAACCATCTCCTGATTAATTTCGTTTTTTCCTTCTGACTCCAGATAAGTTTCGTTTTCAGAAGCAGAAGCAGGCTAAAACCTCACAACTCCATCCTTCTTGATGTTCCGGAAGTCCCTCAAGACCTGGTTATGTCCCCAGGCCTGGGGGTCCCAGGGAACCAGAGACATATTTAGATTATTCACTCCATTATTGATGTGGATATACCCATTCTATCTCTGCCTGGGATTTGTATATTTTTAAATTTTAATTAACTTCTAATTTTTAAGGTTGACTTGTTTTATATAGTATTTTTAAAATTTAATTATTGTATGCTGCCCAGAGTCACTTCTTGTGAGATGGGTGGCTATATAAATTTGATTTATAAATAAAATAAAATAAAATTACAGTTAAGTATTCTACACTGGTTTTGACATTGTATTTGTCCTTTCAGAAATGGTTTGTTTTCCTTTCAGTTTTCAATTTCAGCTACTGATACATTTTCACTGGGTTTCTTTTAATTTTGCTGTGGTATATTTTCTTGCTCTTTTGTAACAGAGTTGTTAGGAAATGTCTGCTGAAAGTGGAATCAAAAGTACTCAACTAAATTTCAGATCATCAGAAAATCACAGTCCTTTACAAAATGTGTTCAACAGTGCTCAGTAAAGCTACCTGAGGAATCCCAAATTGCTGAGCTAAATTTGAGCAAATAGAGCTTTTGTAGCTAGATAGCTCTCTTTATTAGTTATTAGTTAAAAAGGTTGTGAAATTGTTGACTGTGTCAGCTCTCTTTCTCCCACAGAGGAAAAGCTTTCAGAAAAACAGTCAGGCACAACTAAGACTGACAATTCACAGAGAAAGGGCACATTGATTACAATGCCTTCAAAAGAATTTTTGAGTAGTGAGCTAAAAAGCCAGAAAGTACAGTGCAAGATACAGACAATGACAAATGTGCATACCATTATCCAAATAATTATTTAATGAATGGCATTTTGTTTGCCCCATTCACCTCCACAGGGCTCGCATTACTAATATAGCTTTTTTTTTTTTGGTATTTTGAATATACTGCTTTATAAGGTTTTTCTTTCAATCAAAGTTATTTAAATAGATAGTGATACTGAAAGTTCTATTTTCAGCAGGACTGCTCTGAGAGCTACACTGTATTCATTCAAGTCTGGGAGCTTAGGCATGGCACATTCTCCACTCATAACTGGAATAAGAGGCAAGGCCCAGGAGAACAAATTTTACTAGCTGTTTTATAAAAAGGGAAAGATTATTATCTGCTGGCTGCCCCTCTTCTGAGCTGCTCAGACTTCGTCTGATTAGAATAGCAGACACCAAGTGTTGACTCAAGGCTTTATGGTCCCCCTAGGCCACATTGACTGATGGCATCACCTTCCACCAATGTGAAGATTTATATTTTTAGAATAATTCAGAAGAAGGAGTGGCACTGGCACCCCTAACTTTGGCACTCTGGGCCAGTGCCTACTCAGCTTTAGCCTGAAGCAGATCCTGCATACACTATGTCTAACTGATATTCATCACAAAGTGTATTTCTGAAATCCTCTTGACACACCTATATTACCCTGCCCCACAATATCTTCCTTCAGTGACAGCTGATTTGCAGTGAAGCAGAGTGTGGATGGGAGCTTAGAAAAAGCTGCAAAAACATTGGCTATATTGGTTCACTAGTTTATCACAGATAATTTGCTATCCACCTTAAGCTAAAGGTGATTTTTTTTTTTTTTGCAAAAGGACTCAGTTGTGCTTTAGCTTGCAGCTAGGGCAATTCTAGAAACTCTTGATTATTAGCACAATATTATAGGTTATGCTCTTGTAACCTTCACTCTGTTACTTCTATAGCCCTTGAAATATTTCTCTTTAAGCTATATAGAGAAATAAATCCTTGGATTCTGGTATGTTCTTGTTCCTGGCTGTTTTATTTGCTAGTTGGCTGATCATCAAGGAATTGCTAGGCAAAGAAAAGTTTTCCTTCAAGTATTGTTGAATGACCACTCCTAATATCTCTCACTTTTGAGATGTTGGCTTGGGTGTTTTGGACATTTGGATCAATAACTATTTGATTATTACAATTTTCCTCTGCTTGAGGAATTGGGTTACTTTTTCAGCAAACACAAACACTTCGTATGAGTTCTCTGCTTTGATTCCCATGATGCTGCTCAAGCAGAGAAAACAGGACATTGCTGAAGTTGTTATAAAATGTCTCAAATCAAGCACAATTATTTAGCAATTCCTTTTAGCCTTTTGGATGATTAATTAGTTCCCTTCATTTATTTTATGTTCCCAGTTATTCATATTTGTTGTGTTCCTTGGAGTAAGCTCAATCAGAAGAGAAACTCATTTGCAAAGAAATTGGTTGTGAAACTCTTTCATTCAGTCTCAGTAAAAGTCAAGAATGCAGATAATCTTGGCTATAATATCTGGTTGACTCTGTCTAGTTAATATGCTACTATTTTCCTTTTTTATTCCAGTTTAATTCCTCTGTACCTTTATGTGGCCTATCATACTTAATAAGTATTTTTCTTTTCTTTAACTTATCATTTCTCAAACACTGATTGCCATATCCATAGTGTCACTGATTCTCAACAATTCTTATCTACGGAATATGAATTCACTTCATCTCTGTCTTTATCCTTGTGTTAAAATAATTAGAAATTGTATATTGGTTAATCTTCTGGGAGACTGATATGCCAACTATGCCATTTTTCTCTTTTATAATGTGTGTATTTGTGTTAAAAATAAAGTCCGTATTCTTTGAACTAAATGATTGTTGGCACTATTACCCATTGTTTTAAAATAACTATATACATGTGGTTGAAGTGCAGTAGATAAACCCACTGTTTTCATGCAACACACCTAGGGAAATTCTTCATTTTCATGTTCACTTTGATAAATGGCCAAATACGGATTTTGATAAATGTAAATCAGCTTGAAATCTAAAATCTCCTTGGGAGTGTTGAGTGCTTTGTGAATACCCAGAAAACTCTGTACATATTAGAATTATTTGGGTGGGCTTTACCTTCAAATCTTATTTACTAGTGTTCCTAAACTATAACTCACTCACCCTTCCTTCCTTTCCTTCCAGTTTAACTTGAAGAGAAATTTGCACCAAACTTATCTTTCACGGAGATTTTCATCATTAAATTGGTACCTAAATAATCATATCCTTGGGTGGATAGACAGGGAGTTTTCAAATCAAAGCAGAAAGAATCCATTAAAATGTAACTTACATTTATTATCTAAAACAAATATAGCTGTAAGACTTAATAATTCTTAAATTAAGAATTCTCATAAAAATATAGGCAAGATATTTCTGAATAACGAGAACATGTACAATTTTCAGTCATGAACACAAACTAGAATTGTCAGGTGTACTCAGGAGGAAGTAAATACCTTTGTTATTAATACCTCTGCTGCTAGGATGGTACATCCAAATATGTCAGGTCTGTGCTATTTATACTGTTCAAATGCTTGCTATAATATGAGCCTGAAGGCCTCTGGATAAATTTCAGACTTGATTGTTTCAAGAATGAAACCTTTTGCCCAAGCAGTGTGGTTTGTGGAAACCAAATTATTACCCTTTCAGAGTACATACATTGTAATACAGTGTTTTCAATCCACTTCAAATGATGAGAATAACAATAGAAAAGTCCACCTCTTTTACAATTCATCAGTAAACTCAAAGGATGAAGAGAGAGATATAGAATCACAGTTTTACCTTTCCTCCTGTCACTTGGACTAACAGGATAAGTTCCAACTGGTTTAAAAAATAGAGGGCAATCCACCTTCCATTCTTTTATTGGTGAACTTGTGGAAGGCAGGGACAAGTGACTGTAGGGAACTGGATATATTCCTGCCAGTGTTTCAGTAGCCAACTGAAGTGGAAATGTTTGCCTACAATGAATTGCATCACAGCAGGCAAACCAGTCAGCTACTACTTGCACTGGCACAAGTGAGAAAATTACTTTTGATGTGTAGCGAGAAAAAACACATGGAGGTTATCTTCCCAATGTGCTGAGGCAGGTTGTAAGAGACTTTTCAAACTCCAGGAAAAAGGATGGTGGGTTGCAAAATATTATGACTTCAGAACTTCTGCACATTTTCCCTTTATCAGGAAAACTTGTATCCACCTCTCACTGCATTGACAGTCAGTTAATAAGATGATCAAGGAATGTTTGCCTCAGCCTTGGAGATAAGGGGGAAGGGGTGCTAACATAAACATATCTATCTGTCAAGACCTCTCCATCCTACCCTCTTTTTCCCTTTCAATAAACATAGTTAATAAGATTCTGTGAGAATCTACTTTTCTTGGTCATGAGCAGCTGCTAGAAGCTTGACCAGACAGATGGTGTCTATTCCTGCCCTGGTCAATGGCTGTAGTTGCACAAGAACACACGGTTCATGTGGATGAGCTGTTACAGAGTTCCCAAAGGAGAAGTGTGTGTCTTACTTCTTAGCCTCATCCTTTCTCGGCTGCTCTCTTCATTGTCTTCATAGAGCTGGGATATTTAACAAGCTGTCCCACCTGCTAGAAACTGCTTCTAGCATCCTCAACAAGCTATTGCTTCTCTGGTTCACTCATTCCAAATAGCGAGCTTCTGGGTTTGATAATGCCATTCAGTGGCTGTTCCCATTCCCAGTTAGCTCAGTGTCTCACTCTAGGCAGCAAAAGCCTCTTCCCCATGACCGTGAACCACAGCATAAAACTGTATGAGAGAATAAATCAAAACTCATCTCAAACAAATAATTAAAATTTAACTATTCCAATTAGCCTCAATTAAGAAGTTACAAACTTACTCCCTGTTGGCTTCTTTTACTTTTTTCATGCCAATTTGTTCCTCCTGTTTACTTATGTAGAGTATGTACTCTTCTATTTACTCTAGTGGTTACTCTGTATTTCCTAAAAGGCCAGTTCAGTGTAGTGGTTTGAAACTACACTTAGGCTAGAAACTGGAGGTCAGTGAGTTCTAGTCCCACATTAGGCATGAAGTCAGCTGGATGACCTTGGGCCAGTTACTCTCTCTCAGCCCTAGGAAGGAGGCAATGGCTAACCACTTCTGAAGGGTCCTGTCCAGGCAGTCACCAGGAGTCAAGACTGACTTGAAGGCACACACACACACACAAGTATTTACAAACCTTTTGGGTTAACTTACCTCCAACAGTAATGAAGAAGGAGATTTTTGAATAGCATCAATTCATCTTTTATTCATTTCACTAATATCCTCATTGTTCTGTTATATTCCAGCAGAAAATGCTCACTACCTTCAGTTTAATAAATTTATCTTATAATGAGACAAACTTTGGTTTTCCTAACAGAAAAGGAGAAAAAGTTTCATTGTATGATCAGATTTATTTAAGATAAAGGACAATGCTACATAGGTGGGAAAGTGTTTCTAAAACTGTTTCAATTGGCACTGAGCTGAGTGAATTTTCAGGCATTTCTCCATTCTGTGTTTTGTTTTGTTTTGTTTTGAACTTACTAGTAAGTTTATTCATTTTTATCTTGTTGGAAGGATGCTGGGAGAACATGAGGGCATTAGATGCATGTTTTCTCAGTCTATTTTTGACTAGCCGGCTGGGTGACCTTGGGCCAGTCACTCTCTCTCAGCCCAACTCACCTCACAGGGTTGTTGTGTGGGGAAAATAGGAGGAGAAAGGAGTGTTATGTTCCCTACCTTGAGTTATTTATAAAAATAATAAAGGTGGGATAATAAATAAAATTTAAAAACTAATAAAAAATAAAATGTATTAGCAAGCAATAGGGATGCATTTTTTCTGCTGAAGTAAGGGATCCTCTGAAAGCAGAATTCCTTCTCTACTTGCATCCCAGACAGAAATCTACCATATGCTCCTGGGATGTTCTTCTAGCCTAAAACACACATAATATTTAAGGTTTTAAAAAAGTGGAAGCAGTAAAAATAAATTGTAATTATCCCATTAAAAACATTCCAGTCAGGGAAAATTGCTTCCAATGCAATTGCCTTGTTTGTATAAATAATTCATTAAAATAAAATGACTCCGCAACTTTATCTTCTCCAAGTTTAAGATTTACAAATGATAACTAATCCCTTCTTCACTATTTGACTACTACTACTACTACTACTACTAATAGTAATACCATTTTACAAACCCAGGTGTTTTGGGGGCAGAATCTTTAAATTTTGAAGCAGAGGAGAGGAGAGTCAAGGATTTGTTAACTGCCAAAGCAAAAACAGTATTAAATTATTCATTTAAAGTTAAAATCCTGAACCAGGAGAGTTATTTAGAGTGGTGAAAAAAGAGAATAGGAGAAATTCCAGCTTGTCAACATCAAATAACTAAAAAGCATGGCTGATTATAATTTTACCCAGTGGGATTATATATCTTTTTTCTTACATTATTTTCTCTCTGGTATTTTTCTTTTCTTTTCTTTCATATAATTTTTATTAAGAATTATGATTACAATAGTAAAGACTAACACAAACGAAACTTACAGAAAGAGAAGAGAATAAAAAAAGAATAAAAGTGCTGGAAAAAAGAGAAAGAAGAAAAAGAAAAAAATATAATAAAGAAAAAAAGAAATATATAAAGTAGTGACTTCCAATGTTCATCACAATGAGTATAAACAAATTTAGTAATGCTTCACCCCTTATAAGGTTATAAACAAATATGTCTTCATCTCTATCTATAAGCACATCCATAAAATATCAACTCTTATTGTCTTTCTCTTTGGCATGAGATAAAATATAAAGATCTTCCTACTTATGTATCATTAATATTTATAATAAGAAAGAAAATGATTGAACAAATTTTCATCGCCAGGATCTCAGATTTAGATACAACCCAGGCCAAAAAGTTTAGAAAATGCTTGCATATTTTTTATGGTTCAAATTGTACACCTCAGTGTAACCTTCCCAACCCTTCAAATGTGCTGGCGTCCAACTACTAGCCATGCTGACTAGAGATACTGGTATAAGAATTATACTCTAATACAACTGGAGAGAAATTGATTTAGGGAATAATGGGACCCTGTCTGAGCACTCAGGCATATCCACTATTCATATTTATTTTTCCCTACCAAAATTAATGCATAACCTCATTTTCAAGATAAAGGCTAGATAAAATAACAAATAATGCTACATACTTAGATCTTGTCCATAGCACATAAATGAGAGATAATTAAAGTATTTGAACATCTGAAATTTGGAGCATAACAGTTCCACTGTAAATTTTAGTCTGACAGTCTAAATCTCCTTATATTCATTCAGCTGGGTGAAGCCCTGGATTGGTTTTAGGCAGCTTCATTCAATAAATTTTGATTAATTGCAAATACCCTTCCATCCCCCTATCAATTATAAAGAAAAATCAATGATGATTACTTCTTTTCAACAGAACTGAGAATAATAAAGATTTATGGCCTCTAATATATGCAACTGTTGTATTTTCTGAGAGAGAGTGAGTGAGCAAGAGAGAGAGAGAGGAATTCTAGTCAGTTCACCAGAAATGTGAAGAAAAAACTTCGCAGCTTCAAATTGGAAAATATGAATGAAAAAAGTTTGCAGCTTCAAAATAATTTGAGATAATCATGGCATATAATGAAACAGGCCTTATTCCACTCATTAAGCCTGGCCTTGATGTTTTGCCTCCTAATTATACATCTTTTATATTAGAAAGTACTTCTTCGAATTCTGTATGAACCAATTAGAAAACTATTTTCAAAACACATATGATACAGCATCTGTCATTTGTTGACCTTTTGGAGAGCTAGCTAATAGGCTTGTGTCTAGACAACCAATGGATTAACTCCATCGGAACAAATTTAAAACCCTTCTTAGAAACTCCTCATTTAAATTCAGCACCGAAGCAGAATGTGTTAGTGGGGATGTTAGCACTAACTCAAAATGCTGAGTCTAAATACGAGAGTTCAACAGGGCAAAGTCAAATGAGGTGGTTCCCTGCATTAAAAAATAACTCTCTGGAATGGTTTTGGATGCTGATGACCTGATCATTGCAGTCGGAGTTCCAGTCCTGCTTCCTGGGGCCATAGCAGATCAGTGATTATCATGTCCTACACATCACACAATGGTATCTTTGCCTATGCTAGATGATCATTTTATTGGCATGTTGGTCATCTTCACTTCAAGCAGCTTGAACTCAGCTAGGAACCTTTGGGAATGATTTGATGCTGTGTAGACTGTGTTTGCAAATATATTGTTTCAAGGATAGAACACAGGAGAAGGAAAGAAACAGAGATGGATGTCTAAGCATTCCTGACATGTCTATCAGTCTATCTTTCCTGGAGTCATGGAGACATGGAGATGGCGGTACCCCATACAGCACATTGATCAGTCAGTCACTCTTCACCATAGACAATGGTATCAGTGTTTTTGTACTGTGCCGTGTATCAGCATTTCCTCAACAGCTGGGCTTCTGACGGTGGATTTGGAACTGCTATGACCCCTCCATCATCTTTTGCTGCCCTCTTGAGCTGCTGATGCTGCTACTTCCCTTTTCTAATGCACTGCAGCAAGTCACTATTAGAAGAGGACTTCTTCACCTCTAGGTGTCTTGCTTAAAATATATATATATAGTTTGTAAAGTACAAGAATATGAGGGTCTTCATGAATAGGTTTGGGGTCATATACCGGTCAAGTAAAGAGGAAATTGGACAGGTCCAGAGTAAAAATCACTTTTTAAAAATTTTTTTCACTCCATCGACCTTTGTTAAAATTGATGTTAACTTGCTTGATGAAAATTATAGGCAGCTGAGATTAGGCACAGTGTACTCATATCAAGAGTCCCTTTGCACAAACTCCCTCAAGCTATCTGCATGTAATTTGATTTTATCTCCCAGTAGAGGCAACTGTATCTGTAAAAAAAGAAGTTTTTCTATCAAAGCCTCCCCGAACATGTCACATGCACTTTTCTAAATAAAACAAAAGTTAAAGGACTCTAGTTCCGCTCCAAACTGCTTGCACCAATTTAGTAGTCTGCATCCATTTGGAATGGAAGTATCTAGCATTTCTGCAAATTTCATCCTATTCTGTCAAAACTAAACTAAACTAAATAAAATAAAATAAACTTTACATCTCCTACATTAACTAGTTTGGGATTTCCAAAATTAGTTAATAGAACGTACAAGAGAGAAAGAGAGAGAATATAGATAAGAAACTCTATCCGTCGTAACATGAAAAAGATAAGGAAGGAGACTGTTGCCTTTTCTATTACAGACTGGGGTAACCTAAGTTCAAAGTCAGGGAAGGAGAAACTTCTAATTTAGTAGCAGTTTGCCAAGGATTTAGTTACTTCCAAAGATGCAAGAGACTAAAAAGAATCTGACCAAATGAGATTAATATATCCAGAAAGAAGAACAATCCCAGAGCCTTCTTAATATATCTTTTTCATGTCCTCCTGTGACAATGACGGGAATTTCAATGTATAGCATCCCAGTCCTGGGTTTGTTGTCTCACTTCAACCTAATTGGCTTCTTTTACATTGTATTTACAAAGCTGTAAGAAAATATTCACTTCCTGAAGGGTTAAAACAAGTTTGTTGAAGGAAAATCCTAGTTCAAAACCTACAGGAGAGCCTCAAGTTCCAGAGGATCCACACAGCTTTTATTCCTTTTATGAAATGGGAGATTTTAGGAGTGATGTTGCAGTTATTCATTGAACATGCATTGAATTTGATTAAAGGATATTTCAGAGCCATTATTTATATACTTGAAATGAAAGCTGCTGATGGTTAAGAAGATAAGGTTTCCATTTCCAAACCTATATTTTCATTTGTGCTCATTCAGTCTCTTTCCTTCCCTACCTTCTTTATTCTCTCCCTCATTCTCACACAGACCCACATAGGTGTGAAGAGCTTAAATATGTTGATTATGAATATCAAGAAATTATTTAGACTAAATAAAAATATTTCCAGTGTTCTGAAGATGCAAGTAAGGTGGAAATATGTTTTACTAATTATTTTGTTTCAGCTGACAGTTAATTGGAAACCACCCTAGGAAACATCCCACTCCCCAAATATCAGTGATATTGGAATCCTGTGAACTATTTACAGTTCATCAATATCAAGACTTTTCAAAATACTGGTATTTTAAAAGAATCTCAAAGATATTGGGAAAATAGGCATTATAAATGTTTTCTGGGACAAATTAGATTTTCCCAGGGATACTTTAAAAGATGTGGAAGTGATTTTTTTTTTAAAAAGCATATTTGGTCTAGTGGTTAAGGCAATGGGCTAGAAACCAGGAGACTGAGAGTTCTAGTCCTGCCTTAGGCATGAAAGCCGGCTGGGTGACCTTGGGCCAGTCACTCTCTCTCAGCCCAATTCACATCACAAGATTGCTGTTGTGGGGCAAATAGGAGGAGGAAAGAGCATTAGGTATGTTCGCCACCTTATTATTTATAAAAAAATAATAAAGACAGGATAAAAATTTAAATAAATAAATAAATAAATTTGGATCAGATAAGATGACCTGCACATATATATTATAATGCCTAAGTCTTTCTTCCTTTGAAGACTGTCAATTCACCAAACTCTGTTTTTCAATGGAACTCTCATGTTGGTCAGTTACAAACATTGGAATGGTATCCCCAAACTTGTCAAGTGTGAGAAGCTCAATCTGCTATCTACAATTATCAAATGCTGCTACCAATTATTGCCAAGACATACACTGCCACAGATGTTCTGGTGACTAATGTATCCTCCAGATTTTTATTCCCATTCAGCCCTTTCCATATACTTTTGTTTTGAGTATCAGCTTTGTAATATGCTACTATATGTACTCTGTATCCCAATTTAAATCCTACATCAGTCTAATCACTCATGCCTCTGATGAAGTAAGTGGCAGCTCATGAAAGGTTATGTCTTTTAATAAAATACAGTAGTTGGAAAAAGTGTTACGAGACTCCTGATTTTTTTGAAACACAGTATTTCCCCCCCCCTGGTTTCCAATCATCTTTCTAAATTACATCATCACATTTTGCCTACTTTAAGTCCTTTATACTTATCTATACATCTGATGTTAGCTACCTAATGTTAATTTTTCAGAATCATGCTTTCTTGGTCATATACACAATATAAAGATACAACCAAGGAGGAGAGCCCTCTCTGCCATTACCCTGCCCTATGGAATTACTCTTGCCCCCTGAGGTGAGGTTGACCCCCACTCTTCTGGCCTTCAGGAAGAGCATCAAGACCTGGCTCTGCCAACTAGCTTGGGGATCCAAGAGGGATAGGCAGCCCTGGGGCTGGTCAGTGGCTTAAAGATGCTCTCTCTGCCTTTTAGTTTCCCTCTTTTACCTTCTATTTTTTGAATTTCTGTACTATTACAATGGTTTTTATAGCTTTTATAACCACCCAGAGTCACTTTTATAGTGAGATGGGCAGTGTATAAATTTAACAAATAAATAAATGAGTAAACTAAAAATCCATATACACTCTTGGCATACTCTGGTTCTGGTACCTCTCCACCAACTCGAAAAACAAAGCACCAGTTAATTGTATTAATGACTTGAACATGGTTAGCTCCTGTCATAGGATGCTGATGTGCTGTATGTTAACCTATCAATTATTATTTATATCCCATTCCTATCTCATAAAATTCCCAGCATTTACTCTTTCATACTATTGCAAGAAAGCACACTGACTGCATATACATCTCAGTTGGAAATCAGCAAACATATTTAGTATCTGACTGATTTCCACTGGTGTAGCATCATTAATCTGCATCTCAGATTCTCAGGAAGAAGTGCCGATAGCTGCTCTGTAACTATCCTGTTTAGGCAACCTGCATTTTGATTTGTTTTATTTTATATACACCTTCAGTGTGCTATGAAAGAAGAATGAAATCACTGAATATAATCAACTACAGGTTCTAACAAGATTAAACAAGGTTTCTGAACATGCTTAATACATCAGAACTGAAGGGAACAGAAAGGAAAATTGAAGACTTTCAGGATGCAAATACTTAGAATAAAATTGTCCAATTTTCTTTTTTTTATAAGAATCTTATTAAATTTCAGACAAAGATAAAAGCTACAGATAAACAAAAACTACAAAGAAAAAGAAAAAAAAAGTATGGAAACACAAGAGAAAAAAAAAATAGAGTTACAAAAAGAGGTGACTTCGAACTTTTAACAGCAAGGATATACAACAATTTTCCATAATCAATCCCTTACTCTATATTAAACTAAAATCACATTATTTCTATAAATCATTCCATTGGCACATTATAAAAATCACTAAATACAGTTGCTCCATCCCCTTATATTAAAAGAAAGAGTGTATGTATGTATGTATGTATGTATGTATGTATGTATCTCCTAATCAACTACCCCCTCAAAGATAACATTTATTTAATTATTTCCTTCCTACTACTATTCTATGCATTCCTGTCTACTATAATAAAGATCAAACTAAAAAGCATATAAATTGTCTATCATTGTACTTAATAATA
Source organism: Candoia aspera (assembly GCF_035149785.1). Classification (NCBI taxonomy): domain Eukaryota; kingdom Metazoa; phylum Chordata; class Lepidosauria; order Squamata; family Candoiidae; genus Candoia; species Candoia aspera. The sequence continues at coordinate 49,222,111 of NC_086159.1, forward strand.
CAACAGTTTTAATCATCTTAATCATGTTAAACCCAAAACCAAGCAATATTTTTATGCTTTAGTAATCTTAATCCAGATCATTAAAGATAAATGAAATCAGCCAAACCCTAAAAGCAATCCAGATAGATATTCATAAACCCTTATACCCGTTCAAAATAGACCAAAGCATTTACATATCCCCACAATGTACACAGAGCTTTCTTCCTACAGAAGTCAAACAGCCCAACTGCCCCCCTCAAAAACTCCGACTTCCCTTCAGAAGACCTCCCATACATAATAAGCCCTTCTTTTCCATGGCATTCCATCAGAAAATTAATTTTACTTATGGACTGCAACTCAATCTCTCCCTTTAATTTCTTCAACTTGACTATCCAATCTTCCTCCAGCATTTCAACAGAAGTCAAAGAGACATTTCTGTCACTGTTAAATTCTTCAATTTCATCTGCAACAAGTGACACATTTTAAAGCTCATATTTTCCACAATGTCCTGAATGCCTTGCATAAAAACTTGGAAAGAATCAGAAAGAATCAGTTTGAAGTCTCGATGGAAGTCTGAGAATGTTTGTTTAAGGTCCTCTATGTCTCAACAGTAGATTATGGTGCCCCCTAGGAGTTAACCAGCAAAAGTTGAAGATATGAAGGAGTTACATAATGTGTTTACACAAGTGAAAGTGATAAGCAGACAGTTCCCCAGGGAAAGTAGAAGAAAAAAAGTTCAAAATAGTCAATTCAACATGTAGGAAAATGCTAATATCTTCAAATTTAGTACAAAAATAATAACAGGGAGAGAATTATTTACTTTCAAACCTCCTTACTGTTTGGATGGAAAACAAGCCAAAACTTAAATGAACTTTAAAAAAAAAAATAATCCCCAAAATAACAATAAGCACCAAGAGAACCCACTTCTCCTTGCCGTAGAAGGACACTCTTAGAGTACATAAATGTTTTTTAAAAATATGAATTGGGTGATTTAGAAATGGGGTGGCCAGTCTTAATGTCCCTTTAAGGCTACAGCGGGGCTTGGAAAATGGTGACTTCCCAGCCTCCCGGCTACTCTTACCAGTCAAGAGCTAACTCTGCAATCTTCTGGCTGCAAGCTGCCATCTGGAGGGCAGATGGGGTGATTCCAAGTGTTTTCGTATCCCAGAAAACATTCCTGGGCTTCAGGAAAAACCTGCCTGAGCCCAAAAATAATGCGCTAACCAGTCAAGCGCTAACTCTGCAATCTTCTGGCTGCAAGCTGCCATCCGGAGGGCAGATGGGGTGATTCCAAGTGTTTTCGTATCCCAGAAAACACTCCTGGGCTTCAGGAAAAACCTGCCTGAGCCCGAAAATAATGCCACGTTGTCAGTTCTGCCCACTAAGCCCGCAGGCACAGCTGTTCAGTCCTCCATGTCCCCACTGGAAGTCCAATTGCCCAATTTTCTAATAAAAGATTTAACATTTGAAATACTATTTTCCTATTTTACATAGTGAACTGCTGAAATTAGAATATTCAAAGTAAGCTATATTATTCAAGTACAGCAATACCTCAGAGGAAATAGAAGTAAGTATGCTACCTATTGGATGGACTTGAGTAGCTATAGCTATCAGGGTATATGCAGGAAGGGGAAGTATTCTACTCTGAATTTTATAGTTTTAATTTCAAGTATTGTTTAAGGCCCTATTTACTTTATTTCCCTTTCCTCAATCTCAAGTATTCTTGCTCAGCATATCTAAGGATTGGGTTGTATAAATTACCAAGGCTTCAGGATTTGGGTCAATAATTTGTTCTATGAAAAAGAAACAAAAGCTGAATACAAATGTTTATGCTCCATCTTCACAGTCGACAAATCAGTTTCATTTGGTGCAAAAAATAATTTCCATAAGACAATAATTTCATCATTCGTATAACCTTGTATATTTGGCCTGTCACCATTGTGGTATCCTGTCCTATCCCCATCTTCTGAGTCAATGATATATTTGTCTGTTGCCCTCTCTCTGGAGGTGAATTCTGAGGAAAAAATCTATTGCCACAGTAGACAGTAACTCAAGGAAGCCATACAGGGCATTACCAATCCAACAAATTCTATGTACATGTAAATAAGCAAGAACAAATAGCCTGCAGCTTCTAGTGCAAGGCCTGGGATCTGGGTTACTGTTTGCCATAAACATGAACTTGTTCAAAGGAATCTGTGTGGGAATTATTAGTCTCATTCTGATCGCTCTTTTGAAAAACAATTTTAGCAACACAAAGTACAGCAAAAACTCAGCATTACCTTTTGAAGGTAGTGAAATAGCACCCTCCCTCTCCTTCCCAAAATCAGGATGGGGTTGGGAGGAAATAATGGCATTGTATTTGGCAGAAATTATTTAATTTTGGCTTTAATTCAAATAGTTACTTAAAACAATGAGAAATCCTATACGGACTTGAAAAATAATAGTAAGTAACAGGTAAGCAAAGTATTAGTACAGTCTGAGGTGTGATCCAAGTTTGCGACTTTTTTTTAACTGCAGCAGAATATAGTTGGTATCCTACTTAATACCTGAAAGAAAGAATACTGTAAAAAGTGTTTTATAAATTTTTATGTAAGTTATAACATGAGAGAATAGTGTTGTTACCCACTCCTTGCTTCCCTGAGTAATTAAATATTCTAAAAGACTGCTACCTGTGTTTTGATCTTCCATGGAAGAAGAGCTTGGGAAACTTCACCAGTTTTGTATTTTTTTTTCTGTGTAAGGGCAGCATGAGTAGTCCTACTATAAAGCAAATAAACCGCCCTACATCAAGAGCTCAGTGTCACCTGCCCCCAAGCTGCATCAACTAATCTGCCTCTGATTCTGTTCCCAAAGATTCTACTTCTGTTCCTTCCTTTCCTTTGCCTGAAGAGTAATAAGATGTGTCACCTTCTCCAACCTGGTTTCCGCATTCCAAATATTCCTAACATATTTCTAAATCCACAGATTAAAGCAATTATCCAAGAACCAAGGAAGAACCATCACCACGAGACACAGCCATAGCAGTGCAGCTATTCAGAATAATTTGTTAGCAAATCTATAAAACATTATTGTTCTGATGATTCCAGAAATGACATATTGGTCTTGTTAATCTCTTTAATATGTACCCCACCTATTTCTGATGAAAACTCCCTGGTGTTCAAAAAGTGGTCATTGACCCTTAATCTTTCTATGGTAGGTTGAAAAGACAAAGGTCAGTGAGGGTTGCACTTTTAACACCTTTTTTCAAATATGTGGAATGGACTCAAAAAGTTAATATGAATATATAGTATATAGATAGCAAATTGTTTAATTGTTTAATTTCTTATTAGAATTAATGAAGGTAATTTAGAGAATTAAGGAAAAAAAATAATTCGCTAGGATACTAAGCTGTACCATCTAGAAAGTTGGAAACCCTAAACTTTCTATTTATTTATTTATTTATTTTTCATCTTATCCCCCCCTTTTTATTTTTATTTTTTTATTTACACACACACACACACACATATATATTTCCTTTTTTCTTTCTTTTTTCCTCTCTCTTCTCTTTTTTCTTTTTCTTCTCTCTTCTTTTCTTTTTTGTATTGTAAGATATTATTGTTTGTATGTAATTCTACGTTTATTAAATAAATTAATAAAGATTTCATATAAAAATGTGCACTTAGTTCCTTTTTTGTTTTAAAAAGCATTAAAAACACATGTACAGTTATCCTATAGCTCCTCAGAAGCTTTTAGTGATGAGCTTTGTTGATGGCTTTTTGAAAACCCAAATATTTAATATCTACTGAATAACATTGTGTATGAAGTCTAGAAGCTTAGTAGGACAAGCAGAAGAAGGAACAAGGCTAATTCTCATATTAGTCATTTTATAACTTATTATTAAATAATATTTATTATCATTTTTCCCAAAATGGACTTTAATTTAATTGACAAACATTTTCTGTATCTCCTATTATTCCCACTTTATAAATTGAATTTTTTTTGCCAGTGAGATATCTTGCCTACTCTTCAGTCTTAAGAAACAGATGTCACTGGTCTGGATTTGTTTTTGTGCTGGCTTGCATGCTTTCTTTTCTCAATTCACTGTTGTTCTTTATGCACATTTTTGGCAGTTGAGACATGTGCATGGACAAGCTTACACCCACACAAGCAACAGGAGGTCTAGAGCATCATGACTGGAGTACATATTCCTCTAAATTTGGGTGCATTATGAAATCAAATTTGGGAAAAAAACAAAAAACAAATTCAACATGGGTAAGAGCCTTTATTAAGGATTATCTTGTGGCAACAAGAGTGACAAAATATAATTATTTTTCCTCTCTTATCATGTCTGCAGATAGCCACCTTACAGTTCCATTCAAGGTGATTTGGTTCTCCCAGAAAAGGGATGGGGGCAGAGAAACATCTGCAGGGCTACTGGGAAAAGTATGGTGTGGTGTGGCTGTCAGATAAAGTTGCTCAGATTCATTCTGAATTGACTGTGGCTGTGTAGGTCCTTTGGACTTGACTAAGGCATGGTCTGGCTTGGTTATCTGAGAAGAGTTTAAGCCTGTTGGTCCTAAGTTAGTGGATAGGATCCTGGGGCTATAAGTACAGCCAACTGTGCATTAGATCCATGTCTCTCCTGTTCAGTCAAGGCTTTTCAAGAAATGACATGGGGTTGGATCCAGGTAGTAGTGAATGCATCCTTGAAAGAGGGGTTGGTTCTTCTGGCTCTTAAAGAGGGAATGATGTGTCCTCTTCTCAATAAACTATTGATGGATCTGATGGTGCTGGACATTTTCACCTCACTTTTTAGTGGTTTTTGAGAATTGGTCAGTTTGCATCTTCAGAGAGTCCTGGAAAAATGGATTAACTGGACCCTTTTCAATTGGGTTTCAGACTGGGATATAGTCTTGAGATGGCACTGATTGTACTTATTCATGATCTTTGGAAGGACTAGGATGACAGTGATACAGTCATCAAGTCTCTCCTTGATCTGCCAGCAGCCTTTTTTACCATCAATCATGGTTACCTCTGGACCACCTTTGGAGGTTAAGAGTTTAGAGCTTAGCTTTGTGGTGGTTTTCCTTCCACTGGGGATGGTTCCAATTAGTGATGGTAGGGAGGGATACAGCCCTAGATCCCTGCTCTGCAGGGTTCTTCAGGGCTTGCCACTCTGCACTTCTGGTTAACATCTACATGAAGCCACTGGACAAGGGTCATCTACTGTCATGGAGTTAAATAGCTCCAGTATGCTGATGAGATTCAGCTATACATCTCTACATCTGGCCAACCAATGGCATTTCTTTCCCAGTCTGGAAACTGTGGAGGTCTACATGAGAAGAATAGAGGTTTACTCCTAGTACGACTTGGTGCCTGGGGTTTTAGACCCTTCTATCTTTAGTTTTGGACAGGGTTGCATTCCTCCAGACAAAACTGGTCTGCAATTTGGGTATCCTTTTGACTTTGGCTCCTGCTTGAAAAGTAGGTGGCAACTGTGACCAGCAGCACCTTTGCACAAATCCATCTTGTGCATGAATTGTGACCATTCCTGGATTGGGATACCCTGCTCATAGTCACTCATCCTTGATCACCTCCTGTTTAGATATGTAATGGGAAGAAGGAATAACAGGAGGAAGATCTGCAATCAAGACAATGATCAGATAAAAGAAATTTGAGTCCAGCCAGATCACTTACCTGAGTAAATGTCCCCTAGTTCTCCCAAAGATAAAGGGAGGGAGGGAGAACAGCATTCAAAGTTGAAAGATTCTGTTACTATAATCTTATAATAAAAGTAATATTGGCCTGCATAACTTTGGTTTCCTAGTCTGTACTACAGTGGAGGGCTATTACAACACCCTTTACATGGGGGTGCTTTTGAAGACTATCTGGGCGCTACAACCAATCCAGAATGCAGTAGCACCGATAGTCATGGGCATACCGCAATATGCCCATGTAACACCACTATTCTGTGAACTGCACTGGTTCCCAAAAGACTTCTGCATACAATTCAAGGTGCTGATTACCATCTATAAAAGCCCTTCATGACACAGGGCTGTGTTATTTGTGGGACCACCTATATTCAATTGTTTCTGTCTCTCTCTGCTTCAGGTCACCTCTATGAAACAAACCTAGGAGATATGCCTTCTCTGCCATGCTGCCTGCCCAATAGAACAGCACACCCTAAGATTCAGATGAAGCCAACCCTGTTGGCTTTACATAAGGCCTTGAGGATCTAGCTACTTCCCCAGGCATTGAGCCAGGGTGTTGGATGAGCCTGAGAATATGACTGGGGTTGGCCTTAGTTGTATGATGTTCTCTGCTGTTTTATTTTTGTTGTTGTTGGTTATTTGTTTTAACATTGTGTTAGCTTCTCAGAGTTGAAATTTGCAACTTGGGCAACCATATAAATTGATTAAATATAAATACATTTGCTTTCATATTGAATATGAAATTGAATATGAAATTGCTTTCATATTGAATATGAATTGTCATTAATTATTGGACTTGTCCAATCATACTTGAACTTTAATTTCTCTCTGTTTGTTGCTTCTGATTACATCATACGTCATGTGGCTTAAAATGTACTGCCTTTTATTTAAAGCCAGTTTTTAATAGCTCACATAAGGAAAATGATAAATTTCAATATACATTTTCTTACACTGGCAGTAATTCAGACTTCATACACAGTGTATTCAGTAGATATCAGATTCCAATGGGCCTGAAAATAGCACGGCAAGAATGAAGACTATATACATATGTGGACTAAAACAGGTTAGTCTTTCAGAGTCCTGTTGCATCATTATACTCTAAGGAGAAATATTGTCAGAAGTGGAATGGACACAGCAGAACCATGTGACGTGTGTGCAATGAAAAAAAAATATCACATCTCTTTTTGCATTATGATAGTGACAGAGTTCTGCTGTTTCAGGGATTTTCTTACTTGGGGGTTCAAGGTCCTTCTTTAAAAATGATGCTCAGTGACAGAACTCTTGTGGATCTTTGGGCAGGATCCTGGGATTTGCAATTTGTTGTGATTAACTGAATTTACAGGTTCTTTCAGTGGGTTACCAGAATAAGCCGTATAGATGGTTTATCCTGTCTTGTTCCAGAAGAACCCAACCAAAACTAAAATTAAGACTCAGACTGATTTTCCTTTCCCTGAGGTAGGTTAGTTAGACTTCATTGCCATTTAACTATTTTTATAGCAAATAAAGGTATAACTGTAAGTGGATGTTTAGAAAAAGCCTAGGCACTGTAAGAATGCTCTCAACATTCTCAGCTGAATTTTCCCAAGGTTTTGGTAATTGGAATTCTTCATTCATGTATCCAAACATAAAAAAACAATACATCAAAAATATGTATAAATATTTCCATTCTCAATTATTTAAAAAAATGTTAAAATTCCATATGGAGTTCTTCACATGCACCATTTGCCACATCTGTTCCTTACATGCTTTAATGATTCTTAATGCATATTCGTGCATTACCGATTTTCTTTTTAAAAGCAGTGCTCCTTCCATGTGATTTTAACAATGATTCCATTCTCTCCAGGTTGCTTTCCCAGTGCATAGGATAGTAAGTGTAATAAAACCTTGAATAATATGTAAGAGAGAGATGGATGGATGGATGGATGGATGGATGGATGGATGGATGGATAGATAGATAGATGGATGATAGATAGAGATGATAAACAGATACAGATGATAGACAGACAGATAGATATAGAAACATTATTAGAGTCCTAGTCAAATTAACAACAGGAAAAAAGCAAAGTGTGAGATAGCAAGTAAAAACCATAGTAAAACCCAATAATTATAAAGCAAGTGTGGTCAAATTGTGACATATTTTACAAATTGTAAAACAAAACTTAGCCACATTAAGAGGAATAAAATCAAACTGATCAGATAGCAGCAACTATAAATAAATGGTTCTGGAGGCTTTGAAATCTGACTAGATGGAGTGCTATTAACCACAACCAGGCATCTTGTAATGAGAGCAATATAAAAGAACATGGGTTAATGTTTCAGGAACTTTTTCACCATAGAGGTAAAGTCTGCTCAAATGGAATACCCCACAGAACAGCTATTGAGAAGACATTAAATCTTGCCAGATTAGGGTTCTTCTGAATTTTGGAATTGTAATTTGGTTTATATATCTGGCTGGCTTGAAAAAAGGGCAGATGACTGCCCAAGAACATATCTCTGGGTATTGCAACCATGTCTGATTGGGCTTCCAAATCCTCAGTCTGCTGCGTAAAGGCTGCCTCTGTACATTCATATCCCATCAACAGGATTGCATTAAATGAGAATCCATAGCATTTCAGTTTCTTCTACAGTGTTTGTTTCAAGATGAAATAAACTTGTCACTTAAAAGTATAGATGTTAAGCCCATGGGGGGCAGGGGGGAAGTAACATTAACTAATAAGAGAAGATGCATGTCCAAATATAGGTTTCAATTGTGGCATAAGACCATATCAACCACATATGTTTAATTTACAGAAACAATGTTAATAATTCTTTTAGTTCAAACTATATAATGGATCAAAACTTGCAACAATTCTTAGGGAAAAATTCATAGAGAAACAACGATTCTATGTTAGTAAAGATACAGTTGAAATCTATGATTTACAAAAAGGAAGGAAAGAAGGAAATGGAAACTAGGGCTCAAAGATTGCTTGGCGAAAAGGTAGGGATGGGAGTGAAGCTAATTTATACTGTATAAATGAAGTTACAGAATTAGTGAAGTAGAGAATTTGGGAGAATAAGTGAAGTTATTGCACTACTACACAAATGAGAAATACTAAAATCTGAAAAAAGTTGCAATGGAAGTTGTAATGGATACAGGCTAGAAGAGAAACTGATATGAATTGGCTCAGTAAGGAAAGTGTCTAGAATATTTGATCATTTTTATTCGCCATTATGGTTAAGTGTTAAAGATTTTCCTTGAGGGGGAAAAATGGCTGACTTCAAGTAGGGAATAGTCTTACTAAAAAGAAGCATTTTCTTTAAATAATATTGTTTATCAACTAATACCTAGTGTAAAAGTCTGCATTCTAGCATGGTCTATTTAACTGAAGCAGATGTGAAGTGCCTGTGTTTGTAGGTATCCAGCTGTCGGTAGCAATAAGGTCCAAAGAAAGAGACTCTCCAGGTGAATGGTTTGCTTCTTTTTTCTTCCTCCTATGGTTCAGGTGACAACCCCTAACATTTCTAAATAGAAATTCAGGAAAAGTAGAATGTGTAGTGCAGAGAACTCTGGAACAATAAAAGGATGAACCATGGAAAAAAGACATCTGCCTTACAGCAAAGTCAAATTTACTGGACTCTTTGCCTCAGGATGGTCTTTTTTGACTAGCCACAGTTCTCTAAAGGTTCAAGCAGAAGACTTCCTTAGCAATCGAAGGACAGTGGCAAAGAAAGCATTTGCTCTACCATGCATAAAATCTACACCCCTGTAGCCTGCAAGCAATGCAGGTAGCAAAGAAATGTTACCACTGATGAACTCCAGCCCAACAGGAGTAGCACATAAAATAACAGTGAGCGCTAACAATCAGTTCAGAATTTTACATAGGGTTTTTATTTATTTTTTTTCATTTGTTGTTAATTTGTTCATTGTGGATATGCTTTACCTTAAATGTCCCGCATATACATGGCGATTCTAGACATTATTAGATACTAAAATAGGCCTGGAAGAGCAATTAGTGGGTAAGGAAAAATAATAAATATCTACTTAAACACCACATAATAACAGTGTGGTTGTCTTTATACAGTGTTAATATTCAGTGTAAACTGCAAACATTTGTCAAGTCAAAACTGCTTATTGAGGCAAGAAAGAGAGACATTTACTGTGATTCAGATCATCTTTGGAACATGAACAGCACCTTGAGCTAAAAGTGATTGTCAAAAGTTATATAGCTAATACCTGCAAGTAAAAACAAACACACTAAAAAGTCATTGCCCCAGACATGTAACAGTATTTCAAATTAAAAAAAAAAAAGACATAACTATTGCAATGGCTAACATAGAAATGGTTATTGCATATCTCACTATCGCTTAGAAGATTTCACTAAGATAAAAGCATGTTTACAAAGTTGAATATGGAAGTAAAATACATTCAGCTCAGTTCAATGGGCCACAAACCAGAGACAGTACAGAGCACGATATTTCCAATTTGTTTTCAACAGCAAATCCACTGTCTCTCAGGGATTCTCTGGCAAGTGATTTTGGAAACTAGAAGTATCTTAAATACATAATAATAATAATAATAATAATAATAATAATAATAATAGGTATCTTACAGCAATTCTCTGGATTGTGATCATAGTCTTCCTTTATATTGATCCAGGAGCAGTTCAGCCATATTTGCATACAGGTATAGAGATATATGAAACATGTACAATACATTTAAATTTGCATTCATGCCATTTAAATATTGGTAATTGTGAAAGAGACATATTCAAACCAGAGGCAAAGCAAGGCACAACTAAGTATCAACTGGTTTCATCAAATTGTAAATCAAAAATGTTCAATCAAAATGTAAAAGTAACCTTTCTTTTCTTTTTCAAACAAAAGGATGCAATGAACAAGCTAGTTTAATCAATTCTGCATGGAGCCATCTGCAAATCTGAAAATTTGTAAGGCTTTGCTGTTTCCTTTCTCTCTACCCAAAAGAAATAGTTCAGTTTCCTAGGGTCACATGAGCTAATTCACATAACTATATCTGAAGACATTTCCCTTTCCCCTTGTTTTTTGTTGAGAATTCATGCATTAATCTAAATCAGAGGTTGGCAATCTGTGCTCCTCCAGATGTTGCTGAACCCCAATTATCTGCCTTAGCAATTTGGCCAATGATATAGAGCAATGGAAGTTGCAGTCTGATCATTTCTGGATGACTATAATTTAAATGCCCTAGCTTTTAGATCCCAAATGAATGCATATTCACTATGCTTTTGATCAAAAATTATACACGCCTGTAAAAATGGTACAACTATGCCCCAAGAGAGGAAAATTTAGATGACCGATTCACTTGCTTCTCAATCAGTTGTCAACACAAAAATTAACAAACAAACCACACACCCTAAACCTAGTGCCACTGCAAAAAATCTTAGGCATTGAAGAGCTCACTCTTCAATATATCCAAAGACCATAACTGCAAAGTAAGTGCTGATTTGTAGGTGTACAAATCAGCCAAAGTTCAACTGAAATAATTGATTTAACTCTACAAATTGAGTTGATTCAGATCATTCAGTCAAGTTTAATTCAGATTGTTGATTCTATTCAGGAAAGGAACACCCAATTTTACTTAACACATCAAATTGCTTCAGTGATTCAAAGGTTAAATTTGAAGGGGTGATTTTATTAAAATGCCTTTGAATTGAACCTTCAACTTGAAAATTCAAGCCGCCTTACTGATTTACAATCAGTCCAGCTCCAATCTTTGACTTCAAGAAATGGACAAGGATTTTTTGGAGATGGAACATTGCACACAAGAGATGGAGACTTGCCTTTTCTTTCCTCACAAATTTTAGAGATTGTTGTGTTCATCAAAGGGAATGTGTAGTTTCTATGAAGAGATTCCTGAATTCATTTTCACCGCAAGCCAATTTATCAATGAACAGCTAATCAGCATAGAGTGAGGTATCTTCTTATAAATCAGAGCTCTGCCATCATTTTCCAGTCCTGTGTAATGCTTGAATTGAGCAGGTGTGATGATCATACCCATTCCAAGGGACATAGGAAACAAATCAGATGAATGACTACAGACTAAATTAGAAAATAATTGGTTTGATTGGGACTGAAATTTCACATAGACTCTGGAGATGCAACAGTTTTGAGCATATAGGAGCTAAAATACTACTGATTCAACTAATCAATCCATTATTTGCCTGATGCTTGGCCTATGCCAGAGATTTGCAACTTCATGCAGCTACCACCAAACCATGGTCCTGTAATTCTGTCCCTGTGCTGTTCCTCTTTGCTGTACTGGCTTTTTTACTTCCCAGTCTGCTTGAATGACGAAGCAACAGAGCTTATCTGTGTGCCTGATCTGCTCCCTGTGGAAGGTGTGCAGATTCAGTCCAGAGGAGAAAGCATTGAATGGGCAGTAGCAAATTGCAAAATGGGCAATAGCAATTAGAATATTCAAATTTTCTTCACTCTACACCCACTTATTTAACATATAGAAACAGTGGTGAAGTTTGTTCTCTCTATTTGACTGCCACTTCCTATATCCAGGGAAATAAAAATTCAGAATAATAAATGGTTTGTGTTGAAGGTACCTCAAGACACTTCGATGTTATCTGCTATCATGTTGCCAGACTTGTAGGCCTCAAAAGAAATAATAGTCAAAATGCAATTTATAATATTCATCTCAAGAGCGATAATACTCACTAATAGCCATTATAGTATTGTCTTTTTCAAATGCACAACCCAATGCAGTTTGAGCAGAACAGGTTCACAGGGAAGATGGGAGGCCATATCATGGAGGTGGAAGTGTCATTTATACAATAAATGAAGAGGCTTAAGGAGAACTGGTTTAAATGTTTTAAAGAACTGGTTTTGAGCCTTTTAGATTCCAAACATGGGATGATTTTTTGGTATGTGACTTTAGGATTCTCACAACTCAAGCATTCTCTATCACAATGAACATCCAAGCAACAAAATAGCATTTGTCTCTTAACAGGCTTTGCTTCTGTGGCTTTTTAATATTCCAGGTGCATGTTCAGCTCAAACATACATAGAAACAAGCAAAAACCTAAAATACATTTTGTTCTAAACACATTTTTTTAAAGACAGTTGCTTATACTGTTCTTGCAGAAATTAAAATATGTGTGGTGATATTCCAGGCCACAGTGAGGCAGGGCTTTAAAGCAGTGTTGTAAAATATTGCAATGTTCATCTTTAATAAATTCCTAATTGAAGGAAGATTAAGGAAAATGGAAAAAATAATCAAGTACTCTTCAGAAAAACATCATTTTCAGCAATTACAAATATATTTTATCAAACCTACACACATACACACACACACTGATGCACACACAAACATTTCCAGCAGACATGAATAATGACAACCACATCCTGATAAAAGAAGTCTTGCAAGGAATTAGGCAACTTCATTCTTTTTTGGATTTAACATTTGATCAGCTTTTTATATCATTTCAGTACATCTATATACATTGATGCTTAATGCCTTTACTACTTACATATTCCAGCAAAATAATACACATTTGTCTGGGATACCCAGGTGGAAGAAATGTGCTTGCAAGGGAATTGTACAGAAGTATCTTGTTCGCTATGCATTTAGCATGACTTTTAGATCCCAGCCATTGTGACTAATTTTAGGGGTGAATAATAGGAAATGAGGATGTGTGTGTGCCACTTGCCCTACTGTGCAAATATTTAGTCAATTTCCTTAGGTATGTCTGAGTAGAATGAGAGGATTATGTTGCCAGGAAGATGACTATGGAATATTTTCATGTACACATAAATAGCTATTAGTATCAGTTATACATAGGACATACAATAAGCTATTGTTGCATGTGCTTACTCATGCCTATGGCTGCTCACACCCACTGGATGGTGGTGTGGATAGAAAAAATCCAACTGCCATAACCTGCAGATAATTCCAGAAATTACTAGCCAGAGAAACTCCCTGGAAATAAATCTAGAAGAAGCCATGGGCACACTTTCCTGAAATATCCTAGAGATGGCATGGTAAACTTAAATAAGAGTATAGATGACCGTGCTGTTTGGGGAGAGAAATCAATGGGCATGAATATGTTTACTGAGAAGCCATACTTACGGTTTACTGTTTGTTCTTGATGTATCTACTGAACGTAACAGTAGGCAAACAGAAACACCACACAAATCTGATTTGCCACAAATTGTTAGCATATTTATTATTATGACTATACCTTTTCCACTAGGAGAAGAGGGTTGTGGGAATGGGATTGGTTTTGTGTCTATTGCTAAGCTAACATGCTTGGTTTTCCACTTTCTTGACCTAGATATGTAGAAGGAAAGATCCTTTTGTTTCTTTGTCTCAGGCAGTAAATGTCTTTACTTGGTCCTGGCCATAATTGGAAAGGAAGCTACAGTTCTGTCATGTACAAATGATCATTAATGAAAGGCCAGTGTTAGGAGAGATGAATAACCTGGGCCATGAATGTGCATGCTATGGCTTACACTTAACAATCCAGAAGGGCTTTTAGTTTCACTTTTTACATGGTTATAATAAAGAAGTGGCTGCAAAATGGGATAAATAAAAACAGATTTGTTTAAATTGCACTACCCCCCCCCCCCCAGGAATACTTTGTTAGATGAGGATGGCTTTCTAATTTCACTTAACTCCTATTTTTAAACTGTTTTTTTTTTTTACATTAAGCTTAGGAGTTCCAAAATCTAAGTCTGTCATAGGGTATAGGATAATTATATAGGCAAACTGATGCCTCAAAGGCTGCATTTGTTCATGAAGCTCATATCTTGCAGTTCCTGAAGCACCCTGTTACTTCAGCTGTTGAAAATCAGTAGCATGATTTTCTACTATTTTGAGATGGTTTAACACACATGCCTGTACTCTAAGGTTTAAATTAGATTTAACATTAAAAAAACACTTTTCTCTTTTTTTAAAAAAATGTCCCTGTCATGTTTTGATACAGTATATAGCTATATCCACTTTGCATCCTTCTCCTTTTCTTCATCCTCCTGCCTATGCCTGCCCCCCCTTTTTTTTTTTTGTCCCTTCAAGTCAATTTTGATTCCTGGCAACTGCCTGGACAAGTCCCTGCAGTCTTTTTGGCAAGGTTTTTCAGAAGTGGTTTGCCTTTGCCTCCTTCCTAGGGCTGAGAGAGAGAGTGACTGGCCCAAGGTCACCCAGCTGGCTTTGTGCCTCAGGCAGGACTAGAACTCACAGTCTCCTAATTCCTAGCCTGGTTCCTTAACCACTACAGTTAGTGGGCACAATATAGAACCAAACTGGCTCTATACTGTGCCCTTTACCCTGCCAAGAATGTTAACTGTAGCTCCAATCTTCAGAAGGTTGCAAACCACAGAAAAGTCATAAAGCCAAAACCTAGAAAAAAAAAATGCTTCTAAAAATTCAGGACAAAGATCATTCAATTACAAGAAACTGTGCCAGGTTTAGATTTTGTCTCCAGCAATAACACAGAGCTTAACCAATCTACAATCAGTCAATATTAAATATACATACAGGATTTTATCGTACAGAAAGTAATAAAGAACACATTTCCTTCTTGTCACTTTAATAGGATTGATTTATGTTATGGGCAACTTTTGTATGCTAATTTCTTAATATACAAACTTGCTCTGGAATACCAATAGTTTGGCTAATTAATTTCACTTCCTCAGGTCCCAGTAATCTGAACTGCCAGTATTTTAAATGCCACAGGTCTTGAAAAGGGCAATAGTTCATGGGACACATTTTCGATTTTAATTGTAAGCTAAGCAGAAAAATGTTAGGACAGCAAATCAGATAAAGTAAGACACTTACTAAAGCAAGCAAGCAAAAATTGGAAGGAAGGGAGAGAGGGAGGGAGGGGATGACGGGGTCAATGTGTCACCATACATTTTTGTTGTTTTTTAAAAAAAACCTTGAGGTGTTACTATCTCTAATCGTCTGAAAATCTGCCAAATGACCAGAGTTTCTAGATATTAGAAAATAGGTTTGAAATGTGAAAACATTCTGCTTTGCTAAAAGCAGGTTGCCTATATGCCATACAAACAGAGCATACATGTTTTACAAATCTGAACCCTTTTCACTTAGAAGACATCTGTGGTAAAATGTCCAACTGAGAGTAGTTTGTACTTTCTTCTCCACTCATATGTAATCAACAACTGTATTTTGCTATATTTGTTAAGACTTTTTCTTTCTTTAAGGATTTCATTATTTATCCAAGCTCTTGTCACACATTATGCGTGCATAGAAGGCATCACACCACTCATGAGAGGGACAGTATTCTTACCTCTGCTCAGAATGTGTTTCCTGACCTCACCTAGAGAGGCCCACATGCTGGCATGGTGGTCATGCAGGATGGGCAACTGTGGGCCACATGCAACCACCCAAGCCCCCCTGTAATAGCCCTGAAAAACCCTTGGAAGGGACACGGTTGAAAATTTTTGGAATTGTTTGTTTTGTGGAAGGTTTGGAAGGAGATAAGGGGCAAATGGGGGCTTTAAGCCTTGCAGAGATTTCCAGGCCAAATGAAAAAGACTGCCTACTTTGAAGTCATCCTCATGCAAGCAGACGTTTTCATGGTGTTTTTAAGTGAGCCTGGATACCAAATTATCTCTCTGTTCTAACCACATGGAAATTACATGGAATCTACATACAAATCTAAGATTTCTTTCTTAAAAATAAAAGTGCTCATCTACAGGCAATCCTAGGTAGAGCCAACCTGACACAGGGGCCAGGAATGTCACCACTCCTCAGTAACTGGATTCACTTATAAATGGGCAACATTGACAACTCTGTATCCTGCATATCATATATACTTAACAATGGACAGTTGCTTTGTATAGGATGAAAATGTATAATTACTATTATATAAAAATAAGACAGCATGCATGCATACAAACCTCCTAAAAACTTGAGTGTGCCCATAGAGATCCTTCAAAAATTGGGGCTGAATTGCACTTTTTATTGTGACAGGAATTAAATATTAAATGCATGATGAGTTCCCATTAATTAATTAATCATCATTAATAATCATTAATTAATTCTAATTAGATTGAAATTTAATCTAATAAAATTTAATTTTTTTGCCCCTTTCGATTTCTTCATCCTAGCCACAGCTGCTGAAATATAAATATAGTTCTCAATGTTTCCCAGAACTGTACACCCTTGATAGAAGCAATTGCATAAGCTCTATGGCACTCTGAACCCTATTCAAGCATACAAATGAATGAAACTTATCCTGCCCTTGGCCTTTGGGCATGAGCAAGGAAGTCTGAAAGTGCTTGGCAATTCCTTGAATGTAAGTAGCACCCTTATGCTATCAAGGATCGTATAAAGCACAGGTAGAATACTTTTCAAACTTGCTGCTGAACCCAGCAAGATCTGGAGGATGGAGCTTGGAAGGCCCAGTGTGAATCCCTAGCCCCTATAGCGACACATTAAGAAACTGAACTAAAGGCAACTGTGGTGAGGCTGTGAGTTAACATCTGAGTTGGCTTTAGAGGATCTTATTGAATTCTATGGGACAAAAAAAACAACAACTGGTGACCTTTAACTCCTGAACAGAAATCAAGTTAATATCTCTTAATGTAGCTTTAGTGGAAGGGCTGTTCAAATTAATTTCTAGCAGACTTTTCTTGTAGGATAACAGAATTCATTTTATAGTGGATTATAACAGCTATGTGAGTAGTTGAATACAATAGAAGCAGGAGTTACACCACAGGAGAAAAAAAAATTCTATCTTCCCAATTCATATTAAACTAGGGATCTGATACTAGGATGTAACCTGTACTGATAAAATGAATGCTTCTCCATGAACCAAAATTTATTTCCTGTTTGCTCTGTTCCTATTCTGGTTAGAAACCTGTAATTGAAAGCTAAAAAAGCAGAGTATGGAGACTACACTGTGCTTTATGGCATTTTAATTAAGCAGCTTGCATTGTAGATATCAAGTATTAAGCTGCAGCTTATCTTGTGGATCATTTAAGGAAGATCTTTTATAGCTAGGATGTGTCTGTGTGTGTGCCTGCGCTCATGTACACATGCCTTCAATCAGTGTTGACTTCTGGTGACTGCCTGAACAAGTTCCTGCAGTTTTCTTGGCAAGCTTTCAGAAGTGGTTTGGCATTGCCTGCTTCCTAGGGCTGAGACAGAATGACTGGCCCAAGGTAACCCAGATGACTTTGTGTTTAAGGTGGGACTAGAACTTTCCAAGGGGGGGGTAGGGAGGAAATATATAAGATAATCAACAGTGGACTGCATCTGCATTTCATCACTTGCTGTGCAATATTGGTTATCTTGCTTTATATCACCATTGTACTGTTAGATGATAAAACTCTGTATCAACTTGGACTGTGCAGATCTTTGAAAGGGATTTGCTTTGATGAAGATTTTGAGTGAAGTGCCCCTTGAAAGTATCTTCATAAAGGTAAGTAGGTCAAAGGGTTCTCTATTTCTAATTAATGTAGTGGGGTGGTTCCTTTGTTGCAACAGTAGCTGTGCACAATTACAAGAAATGTGCAGAAGCCACTGTTTGAGATGCATATTGGCCAACTGAGGAAGATTGGCTCCATCTTGACTCTTCATTTGAGGTACAGGATCAGTCATGATCCATAATCCTCTACTACCCCTGGTGCTCTGTTAACAAGGAAGGAAACTGTAAAGGGAGAAGGGTCTGCCAGATGGAGTTCAGATATGATTTGCTGGTCAGATCTGGGCACTGATGAACTGGTTTGAATTTTCAGACTGGATATTTTCTTTATACCAAAATTCTGCCCAGGCAGGAACACTGTTTCAGAGTAGGCTAGTTCAGAACTGGATGTCACCGATTAGAAGAATTATTTGTTCTTCAGACAATCATCTACCAAGATCTAAAAAAAAGGAAGGAAAGAAAGAGAAAGAAAAAAGAAAAGAAAAGAAAAAAATTCTACTGCTCTATGATCCCTGTCCAGATTTTTCTGCTTCTGAAGATGGGGAAAAAAGTAGAGATGGCCAAATGGTGATCCACAGATTTGATATAGTCTCCCTCCTGATTATTTTTTCTGGTCCCTGATATCCCTGTGAATGTTTCAGACTGCATGGTCTACAGCAGGAAAGCACCGAATCCTTGTTTAGAGCAACTTTATTAACAGGTATCAGTTTGTGTGGCAAGGATTCACACCCACATCTTGAAAAAAAGAGTGATCACCAAGGGCAGAGTATTTAAAAAGGTAAAGGAGCCTGTTTCAATAAGTGTGGATACAAACAGAGTGAAGTGATGATCACAAGGCAACAGGTTGTTCAAAAGTTATACCCTGATGCTAACATCTGTGCCAGCATATCTAGCTACAATATACAATGATGAGACAACCCATCCTAAGTATTATTTCCAGATCTTAAGATCTGGTTGTACATATTTAAATGTCTAACGCTTTATAGCGGAGGGGGGAAAAAAAACTATTTTTCCGCTATAATGAAAACATTATTGCATTCAGCAGTAAAACTTACCATTTTCATATGTCTTTAAAAGCCACATAGTAAAAGTTTGATCAGAGATAACAGACCCATTTGGATCTACCAAAAATGCATTATAAAAACAGTGATACATTTTTGTGCGCTTTTTACTCAAGTAGCTATTAAGAGTTACTCCACTTTTTACTTTCGTATTTAAACCCATAGTTTTAAATTATTTCCTTCTAGTGGACAATAAAAAAGCAACAAATCAAACCACCCCTCCCCCACAAAAATAAGCTTGTGAAGAGATCAGTAGGCATGGATACTTTATCACTGTAGTCATTTTCTTCCTTTACTATAGTAGCACTTTTTTTTTGCATTAGAAATTTGTTTGGAGCAAGAACCTTTGCTACTGGAAGACCCTACTGTCACAGCACTACCCTGTTCGGAGTTTGTGTTTAAGCAACTTGTATCAAATTCTACAGGAGCCCTAGCATACATGACCTCAAAATAAAATATCATCCATCCACTATAGAGCAGAATAAGCAATGGATCTTTGAGAGACTCCAGCATAATCCTCCTTTCTCACACCACACTACTGATTGTTCCCTTGTTGCAATTAATGGGTAGACCTGGACAGGTGCAGGTTGCTTGAAGGCAAGATGCAGAAAAGTTCAGTCTAGCTGCAAATAGCTAGACATTTTAACAAAAGTCAGTTACCAGGGCAGTGTGATGGAAGAAGAAGAGGTTATATGCAGTTCTGGGAAGACTCTTTCTGTACCCTTCTCTCTCTTTAAAGGGGACAGAACAGTGATTTAATTTACTGTATTTTATAATGCATGTATTTTTGCAAATGCCTATTGCCATTTGGTATTGTGACTGATTATAATTACTACAAAACATCTGGGCTGTACTTTGAACATTATAAATATGCATATTTATGTTAAATATTAGTTTCTCTTTCTGAAGAACTGTCTTGCAGTTTGCTGGATCTGTTGAGAACTTCTTCACTCTCTTTGTGGGTCAAAGGCTCCACTTCCTTGGAATCGGCATTCTTTAAGGCGTTCTGCCTTTCATCTTCTAATTTCTTCTCTTTTGCCAAAAGTCTGTAGTTGATTGCATTTCCAATGAACAGCCAGATGCTTGAAACAACAACAATTATACCACAGACAAAATACATATATTTGTAGTCTTTGGTTATGTCCACAAGCATACCTGAAAGATTAAAAAAAGAAAGTAACCTCAGATAACAAAGAAGGTAAGTTTTTCTTCTTAACAACTGGAAAGAAGGTGTGAACAGTATCTTCAGGAGCAAAAAATGGTTCTTGATGTTTCAAACATAGGAATTTTTCCTTCAAAAATCTGTTTCTGTTTTAATATATCCATGCATATCCATGTATATCCATGAATAGTGAAACACAGGGTTGAGAAGAGGGGATCCATGTGTTGCAAGCATACCATCATATTTGAAAGTAGCTGCTCCCTAGAAAAGTTACTGTAAGTAAGAACTGTCATAATAAGAACTGTTATAATCTGCACTGCTTTCAAGTGTATGTAAGTACAGTAATCAGTAGTATATTTACAGTATATAATATATTAAAATTCATGTAAGTAATATTTTCATTGCTTTATCAATGAAGGATCCTTGGCTTGAACTGAAAGGTTAGATTTCTATGTGATGGGTTAGAGAGAGAGAGAGAGAGAAGGAAGGAAGGAAGGAAGGAAGGAAGGAAGGAAGGAAGGAAGGAAGGAAGGAAGGAAGGAAGGAAGGAAGGAAGTTTCCTTTAAAAAAGATGGTACAGGTAGTCCTCGACTTACAACCACAATAAGGACCAGAGAATTCATTGAAAAGCAGTGCAGACATTAAGCGAGGCATCCTGTGACCACACCTGATTTCATGATATTTTGGGGGGTGGTCGTTAAGGTAATCATGTGGTTCCCCATTGATTCTGCTTGTTGGAATCCAGCTGGGGAGGACGCAAATGGTGATCACATGACCCTGGGACTCTGCAACTGTTGTAAATACATGCCAGTTGCCAAGCACCCGAATTTTGATCATGTGACCACTGTGATGGTCGTAAGTGTGAGGACCAGCCGTAAGTCACTTTATTTAATACTGTTGTAACTTTAAATGGTTGATAAATGAATGGTTGTAAGTCAAGGACTACCTGTATCAGTTATGCCCAATCCTTCTGAGTGAATGACTAAGTGAAAAGAGTAAGTGGGAGGAAGAGAAACATCTGTGCCACTCAATGGCTTTCTTTTGGATGCCACAGGAGCAGAGGGAAGGTAATGTGGTGTACATCATTCTGCCATCACTGATGAGTATGTAATCAGCTGGCCATTGTGTGGGAAGATGCCATTGCCATTTTGCTGCAGCTTGGGAAGACTGGACAACAAGTTTGCAGTTGGATTCAATTCAGAACTACTGTAAGATTTCAAATATAACCTAACAGTATGATGGCTTAATGTTGCAGGGTCACTAAAAGCCACTGCAGTGATAAGGTTTATTTATTTAACTTCTACCTGCCACAGTCAGAATGGATTTTCAGTGGCTTACAACACATCCATAAAAATAAAATAAAACATCCATGATATTATACAAATAAAAACCAAGCAACCCCCAAATATGTATTCATCAATCAATAACTGATGGTATCAATTAATTCCCCAAAGGCTTTCCAAATTAACTTGGTTTTTAATAGTTTATGGAAAGCCAACAATGTTACAAGAAAACTAAATAATGGGTAGTGTTCTACTCAATGTGGCGTTCTCATCCTTTTAATAAAGCTCTTTGCCAGAAAGGGAAGAGTGAACATAAGAAAAGATCTGTAGAAGGTCAAGGCAGAGCATAGGAACATAGGAAGATGCCTTATTCTTAGTCTAACTTTTACTCTAATTAGTATAATATTACCTACAGTGACCAACAGCAGCTCTCCAGAGTTACAGGCAGGACTTTCTGCAGCTTTATCTAGATACCAAAGACTAAACAAGAGAACTCTCCATGCATAGCATGTTCTACACAACTGAGATATGACAGAAGTTGATAACTTTTAGTGTAACATTTGAAGTATTACTGATAAATCTAAAAAGCACATTTACCTAGAAATTTAGTAGGCTTACTCAGCCCAATGAATTCAATAGACTTGAGTTCTAAATCAAACAGAGCTTTGACATGTTTGAGGGACTGATCATTGTTAAATGTACACATTGTGGATTCACTCCACTAGGTGGCACACTGAGAGCTTGTGTAATGAATTTCTTCTCAAAGGAAAATCTCCCCAACACTATGGCAATTAATAAGAAGTGCTTTTTCAATGCAAACATGCTTAGTCTTTGCTTTATTGAAGTATTATATTACTATATTATAATATAGACTAGGGCAAATTAAATATTTAATTTCTGTCCCTTGCATCAATGACAAAAATGGTATCTTCTAAGTATGTGGTAGATTGATTCTATATATACATATACAGTTGGCAGTAATCTCACATATGCCACATATATAATAATGGTAAGACAACTGAAGAAGAATCTAAGATACTGGAGATCAAAATAATGAAGAATAGTAACACCTTAAAAGGGGATTTGATAAATCCAATCTGGCATTTAAAAAGCAATGAGGATTTGGAGGGCATTCAAAGAGACCAAACCCATGCCTTGCCCAATGAGTACATCTGTGCACTCATTGTAAATATATGAACTAAAGAAATCTGTGCACTCAAAGTTCTAGACACATTGTTGCACTTGCTCAGATTTATGGACTGCATTGATGCAAAAATATTTCCAGACATTCACAATGTGCATACAAACAGGCAGAAAAGACAAGCCAGCCTATGTGGGGTGAACTACTGGATGCAACCCCACTTCCTGCTCATACAGTATGCAGATTTAAGGAATGAACATTTTTAAAAAATCTATTGTTTACATTAACTTTCTGATGGACTTGCCATCATCTTTATATGAATAATGATAAACAGTGCCTACAGACTCCTCTCCTCTTGTTTGTCTGCCTGCAAGTACTACCTGCTCATTGTTAGAATAGGTATAGTTTCATTAATAGGCATTTGCTCTAGTCAACAAGTGGCTAGGAATTCTGGAAGTTGCAGGCCGAACAATGTGAAGGCACCAGATTAGGGAGGGCTGACTAGAGTCTTCATAGTAGAGTCTTCAGAACTGGGTGGTCTGTAAATTTGTGTAAATAAACAATAAATAGTAAATCATACATGCTAACAGTATTTTTAAAATGTCTTAGCAACACTCATATATAGCCTAGGAACAAGAAGAAAGTCTGAAGTCTTAATTCTAGAAAGGTATATGGGTAGAGGTGTACACCTCACTGCAGAGAATTATGTACCTTGAGTTCTTTGCAGGCAAGGCAGAAAATAATTCTTGGTAATAGTAATAATAACAAGGAGGGAAGGATGTACAGGTGGTTTGATGTTAAGGAGAAGAGAACCTTCTTTAATGAGAAGGAGCAATCAACTGAAAGGTAGGACCTATTGGAAGGAGGATAGGCACAGGAAGTAGGTTGCACATTCTAAATATAGTAACTGTTTATACTGAGAGAAGAATTAAAAAACAACAACAACATATTGCTAGAGGTTGAGCCCAGGAAGCAGTAGAATTGGAATGAAATGTCTGGGAACAAAATCACATATCCTGGCCTGAAGTAACCAGCCAATCTTTTGGGTACACATTCTAATTATACAAATAGTATAACATGTCAAATGTATAATCATCACCTTCATCATCCCCATACTTACCTCCCATAGGTGGGCCTAAAAGAACAGGGCAGCACTCCACAATTGTGACCAGTCCTACTGCACTGGAGAACCTCGAAGCACCAACAAGATCCATCAATGTCTCAAAAAGGACACTGCTAACCATTCCAAATGCAAGTCCAAAAAGTACAGCATATACAACCAGGCCTGTATAGCTTTCAGCCAATGGGCACAGGATGTGGCAGACTCCATTGTACAAAACAGCAAAACTAAAGAAATACTGGATTTTGGGCCGGATGTATTTGGAGTTTGCAATTAAGCCCATTGATGGCCTGGCAAACATATCTACAAAAGCTAGGATAGAGAGTAAAAAAGCTGCTGAATATTCATCAATTCCTTTGTGCTTGGCGTAAGGAGCTAAGAACACAATTGGGGCAAAGAAGCCAAGAAACATGATAACGTTTCCAGACAAATAAATCAAAAAGCCCCTGTGTTTGAAGAGGGATAAATCTAAGTATTTGTTGATGGTTTGCCAGACCGATTTCTTGTCATTCTTGTGCAAAGCAGGATCTCCACTTCCTTTTTCCACATCTTCTTTGATGGCCTGCACAGGTCTTGGTCCAACGGGCCTCATAAGTGACCCAGCCACACAGCAATTTAAAAGAAGTCCTCCCAGAATGAGGAAACTTCCCTTCCAACCAAAAGCATTAAAAAGAAACTGATTGAGGGGTGCCAGAGTACTTAGAAAGACTGGACTTCCAGCCATGGCCAGTCCATTAGCAATGGGACGCTTTTTATAAAAATATTTGCCAATCATTGTCAAGGCAGGTTGCAAGTTGAAAGCCAAACCCAAGCCTAAAATAATAGCAGAAAAAAATAGAGCATTACTGCATTTAATACACAGCAACAATCCTCTCTAACAAATCAAAATTGCCTCTCCCATCTCCCCCTGCCCAAATGTGAAAATGCCAACCTGTAATTCAGATATTTCAAAAGAGCCACTGGCCCTGGCAAATAAATGCAAATAGTCATTGTTTCCCACATGCTTTAATGTCACTGATATGCCACACTACATTTCATTCACTCATTTTCTTCTATGGCGAAGCAATAAAAGCAAAAGCTTTAGCAATGGGCAATCCATGTTAGAGACAACAGAATGACAGAGGAACAATGATAACAAGACCTTGAGGACATTATTTGTATGTTTTACTATGCTACAATCCTATTTGCTCTTGGTTCATTTCACAGAAGTTATTAAATGTCACCTTTTCTATAGAAGGGCAGATTTTAGAAGTCTAAATCCTCTGCCTTTAGCTTTATCCTTTACTTAGCTTTGAATAGGAACACATAAAACAAGCTTCAAATAATTAATATACATGGGCTATTACACAGCAAATGCTATCCTCAGTTTTCACCATGAGGTCTTGAAATACACAGGTATTTTTCTCTACACAGAGATACAAGGATCTCTGCAGGTAGAGCAGAAGGGACAGGCCCAAGCATCCAAGCAGTCCATTTACCCCATACATCCTTATATAACATTAGACACAAGAACACAGGGGAACTCCATTTTTTCCCCTATTCTACCATACTCTGTTATTAAAGACAATTTTGTGAAATAAAATAACTTACATATGCTAGTGTTTGTGATAATTAAACACTGCAAGTGCTTTGTTTTGTCTCAGGTATGCGCTAATAACATGTGCCCTGTCATTTCCTAAGCCAACCTCATTTTTCAACTCTAACTGTCATAGCCATTCAGCATAGTTGTTATAGATCTTTCTGTGGATAGAACAGTGTGCCAAAATGTGTTCTGCATTGACTTGATCTGAATACCTCCCATGGGGCTTTAGACAGCCAAGTCACTCTGGCTGGAGCTGGCATACACAGGCTAAACAGCTGAGTGTCTGCGCTGCAAGAATTGCTGAAAAAGGCAATCAGATCCACCTTGGCCAAACTGTGTATTTGGAATGACACAAAAATTATTACTGTAATGTCCAACATACTACTCATCAATTGGTCAAACAATCATCACATGTGGACTAGTGACTGTTGCATAAGTATGTCCAGTAAGAAGGTTGCTCCAACTTTCCAGAAAATAGCCGATCAGGAAAAACGCCACTGATAATTTTTTGAATATGATTATAAAGCTATCAATGCTTTTAACTTTGAGAATTCAGTGAAAAGGACATTCCATTAATAGAGACCACACAGTATGTCTTATATCTGGGCTTCAGTATATTGTTTCTTTGCATCTAAGGCTGCTTTAGACCTTTCCAGTTAGAACTGCGTGTTCTCCAAACTCCCCAATAGGCCACTTTAAGAATTAAACCCATAACTTAGTAAAGGGCAAAGGGGTTTTGGCATATTATCTAAACTGTGAATTCTTTGTAAGGATACCTGCTGGGTAGAATGATGAAAAGCGAAAAGGACCTATATAAAATTGAAAGTCAATAATTATGATAAATACTGTCAGGAACCAATCAATTATTCTCCTGTAATTACAAAGCATTGCAGAAAGATTTATGCAAAAACTACATCCTAAGTTGAAGGAGGGAAGGAATCAATCAATCAATCAATCAATCAGATACAGATATCCAAAGATGCATGCTGAAGGAGAACACTGGGAAAAACAAATGGAAGAATACTGTTATATTACCTCCAATTACACCAACACATATGTAAAGTTGCAAGACGCTGTTGCAGAATGAAGAGGCAATCATTCCAAATGAAGCCAGCATCCCCCCAGCAATCATGATTGGCCTACTGCCATATTTGTTCACCAAAATACTGCTTATAGGGCCTGTGGACAGGAAAAACAAAAGCAAAAAATGAGCTACTTTCTGAAGATTAAAATATAAGCAAGGATCTTTTCAGTGAGTGAAATAAAGACTTTATGTTTAGCCCACAAAATGTTGAGTATATGCTCATTAACATCACTTGCTATTTACACAACAGACAATATGCCCCACAGAGGTGAACAGAAAGGCTCAAGCATACATATACTAAGGCAACCCAATCTATGTAAGCCTGAGCCTTGCCTGCAGCAGGATGAAGCAATTGGATACATTCAGCACTATGAGATAGGTGTCTGTGGCCGCCTTCCCTCCCCTAGTCTCATGGCAGAGTAGTTACATTGGCACCCTGAAAAGTGTTCAGTCAAAGACCTCACTGTCTATTAGTGATAATAAGAATTTTGGCTGTGTGCCACTTTGCCTCTCTTCCCATTGCACAGGGTTGAACACTATTAGCTGTAGTTCCCCCTGATCCTCCTCCTTTGTTCTTCTTTTGCCATTCTTTCTGGCCAAAAGGGTGACTTACAACTAGGTGCTTAAGATGCTTAAGTTAAGGCAAGGTGTCTGAATCGAAGAGGTATTGACTCGAGTGGCATGTATATTTGGATTTGCTCTAGGCAGCACAATGGCTCGGGACGGTACAGAATGAATCTTTCTCAATTTGCTCCTTCAGTGATCTGCCAGAGTGGTTCTTTCTTCAGGCAAAGGAGTGATAAACAGACCCAGCTGCATCTCAACCTACAGTTTGACAAAATCAGCTTAGTTATTTCTGCACATAAAACCACTCTGATTGGCATGAAGAGTACTCAGCTGAAAAGGGTGTGCTAAATATCCAGACTAGCCTGTTGTCAGACACATTTGGAAAATTTTCCCTATCGTATTCTGCTTTCTCAGAATAGAACAGTATTATCAGTCTCAGCTCTGTATGCATTACATTAAGGTACTATCCATACAAAAAGAAGAAATGAATTCTAAAAAGTCAGAGCAGTGTAACATTTAAACCTAACCCTGAAAATGACTCTAGAATAAAGTGAAATGTCAAACACTGCATTTGATTTTACAGAAAACCCATTGATGTGTTATTTAAGGTATGAGCTTTACATTAATCTCTCCCCTTCTAGACAAAGAACCGCCTTAATATTTCCACTATAGGAAGTTAGGTAAACTCTACTGTAGTTTGTGCTTACAGAAGGTACTACAGTGTGCCAACCACCCCCATGACTAACTATCCCTCCTCCCACCCCAAGCAAAGTGGCATAACCAAGTCTTAACCCCCTTTCAGAAGGCTGGGAGAGTGGGGGCCCATCTCACCTCTGGGGGTAACTTATTCCAAATGGCGGGTGCACAGCAGAGAAGGCCCTCCTCCTGGACCCTGCCAAATGACAATCCCTCATGGACAGGGTGTGTAGCATGACCTCTCTGCCTGACCGGGTGGGACAAGTCGATGTAATGGGGGTGAGGCAGTCCCTTGGGTAACCTGGACCCATGCCATGTAGGGCTTTAAAGGTGATAAACAACACCTTGAATTGGATTTGGAAGCAAACTGGCACCCAGTGCAGCTCACACAGAAAAGGTGTTACATGTGCCCTCTTTGGGGCTCCTAAAACTGCTCATGTGGCCGCATTCTGCACCAGCTGTAGTTTCCAGATACTTTTCAAGGGTAGCCCCAGGTAGAGTACATTGCAATAGTCTATGTGGGAGATGACTAGGGCATGAGTGACTGGCCGGGGGGACTCCCAATCCAGGAGGGGGCATAGCTGGCACACAACACAAAGTTGTGCAAAGGCTCACCTGGCCACAGCTGTCACCTGCTCTTCAAGCAGGAGTCGTGAGTCCAGGAGAACCCCCAGGTTCCGCACCCATTCTGTCTGGGGCAGTGCAATCCCATCCAGAGCCAAAGATGGTAAGTTCCTTTTTAATTTTAGCATGTTAAAATTGTATATGCAGATCCAGATCAATAGTATAGAGTTGTTCAATTTACAATGTATACCATTTGGCGTATTGGGCAAAGATATATTTACTGCTATCTTGTGATTGGATTTTGCAATCTAGAGCTAATGAAATGTATTCCTCTTCTTTTTCAAGAAATGTTGAATGCAAGACACTTTTTTTCAGCAATATGCTAGTTCTGCTGTTATTCTCCATTTATACATTGTCTGAATTTGGGGGGTTATACTCTAATCTGTGGAAGAGAAGCATAGCGAAGAAGAGGCTCAGCTGTTCATAGTGAAGTTATTTTGGAGCAGACTCCCTAAGACATAATGGGTGTCTAGAGCCCATATACATATGTGATACTTGATCTCTGTTCTTCCAGAAGTTTTTAGGTTATCTTAATTAAAATAAGCATGCTGAAAGCAAAGTAATAGCTTCCCTAATGATCTTTATTTGTAAGAATGCTTCTGAATGTCATATAGACCCATAAATACACATAGAAAATGAACTTGATTTTTGCTGCAAACCAATGCTGTTCTACTTGCCCGGGGGCGGGGGGGGGGGAGAATAAAAAACAGAGATAAATTAAAGGGTGAAGGAACATCCTAGCATACTAGATAGGAAGGCAGAAAACCATTTCGCTAGTTTGCCTTTTTGTCAGTGGGTGATTTGTGAATAGTTATGCCCCCATAGGAATAGACAATCCCCATGGAAGCCATTTTGTGAGGTCACATGATCCTCTCTCAGTATTCTTATTGTGTACCAGCATCTATAGGTTCAAAAATGATGACTGTCCAGATAATTGGATTTGCAAACAAACATGCATCTTCTTTAAGAGTTTAAAATTATGCTACAGTCTTATGCCTAGTTGTCAAATACATAAAGTCATGTACATTTATATTATGAACATGTAGTCAAGCTTATAATTGCTATGCACAAATGCAATTGCACATTTAACGATTTCTATTATTTGTTAAAAGGTATCTCTAATGGTCTAGTCTGCCACTTTATACAAGCTAACTTTTATTTTTAGGAAGAATCATGCTATTCTCTGTCTTTGGCATGCCCAGTCAACAACCTTTCTTTGAAATAAGAGGCAAGTTTACTGTTCTTCATTTGACCCCAATTCCCCAGGCTGCTTAAGTAACTCCTGGACATTAATTTCATTATTCACACTATTCATTTGATAGATTTTCATCTGATGGGGCTCATTTTTGATATCAAAGAACACATGTAATGATGCATGAATAAGTATATGTCTGTAAGAAAAAAGGGAAATACAAGATATAGGAAATTAATGGGAGTTCAACATGCTTGGGAGTGATCAAATTATGTTTGAAAAGATGGGAGGCATAATCAAACCCTTAAGCCCCATCAAATACTTGTCATCAATTTTAGGGAAATAATCCTATTTCTAGCCCTGTAGCCAGGAGCTAAGAAGGTTAGGAGATTAACTATAGCTGTTAATTCAACAAGTGTATGTAGCTGCAAAGTTAAATGTGTGGCCACTCAGGACAATTTTCAGAACAATTTTTTCTAAAGGAAAAAAAATATTTCAGGTAATAAAATACCCTAGTATTTTATTCTTATTCTTATTTTATTTTATTAATTTTATTCTTCAAAAATGGCAGTTCAGGATTGGCTCAACATATTTTGCTGAAAAAGGCAAAATAAAAGAGAGGCATGAGGCTGACCAATTGACAAGAGACCTTCTTTAAGTCTAGGAATGGAACAGTGTCTTCCATAACATCTGAGATAGCAAGCTTGCCTCACAGCAGTGGTCGTAGGTTTTTGAGGGTCCTAGTAAAGTGAATTATTTGGGGCCCCTTATTTTCCTTATGTGTGTGTGTGTGTGTGTGTGTATACAATTCTGTAAGCACTGGAATATCCAGAGAAATATAAATTCTGAAGGACAACTAATTGTGTACTGATCCTCACAGTTGTCCAGGAAATGGCAATTGTATAAATTCACTTAAAGATATGGAATAAAGAGTTTTCTACCATCCATACCGCAGTTCTGGGATATGATGTGGCTTCCTCTAAAATATAAAGGCAATGTTTTGATGCTGTTTTACCAAAGCTTGCGTGCTGTGCTGGCTGAGAAAGCATTCCTTCTGCATTGAACAGAGAACTAAAAAGGTTGAACTATGGATAATTTAACAGTGGATTAGCAAGAATAAGCATGCAACAATATTAGATATGCTCTGGCAAGTTGCCTGAGCTACTACTTAGAAATATATTAGTTTAGGAACGTTCTTAAAGCTGTATTTTGAGGCCTGCTTGCCAAAATACTGCTTGCTATTTGTGACACACAGGTTGCATTAATCTTTTACCTGTCCCACCAAATTAACAAAAGAAATGCATTGTTGCACACATCTCTACTACATCTCCTGTTTGCCTTTTTCTTATATTGAATAGTCCCAAATGTTGTAATTTATTTCTCAAAGAAGATTTGTGCTAGCTCTTATACCATTTTGGTTGCTTTGTTCTGTGTTTTTTCCAACTCTCTGATGTACTTTTAATGATATAGTGACCAGAACTGCATACGGTAATGCTCAAAAGTATGTTGGTCCTGCCAATGTTATTTTTCTTTCTTTCCTTTTTTTTTTTTTTTGGTTGTTTAGCTTTTGTTTTAGTGCAATATTGAAATCATACTAATAGCAAAGCCAGTATAAATAGATGACACCGGCTGTGTTATGCAATTGTTCAGAAAAAGAATGTTTCTTTCTTCCCCCAGCCTTCTCCACTCTTTCTTCCTATACTTTTCATGACAAACTATGTCTGTTACCCAGGTCACAAAACACTGAAGTCAACTTTCCTGGTTTAAATCCAATCTGTATTGATTCTTTCCCATATTCTGGAAGACTGTTATGAATAAACTGAAAAAAATTCATGAGACTCAGTGCTATTTACTATTATCCTTCATCAAGCATATGTTCCAGAATAAACTATGATGTCCTTACATTCACATTTTGTAATGGTTAATTTCCTCTCTTGATTTTGTTTTTGCTCCTGCTCATCTATATTTTTTTTTAAAAAGTCCAGAAAATTACTTTATTGTCAGCAAAGACGTAATTTAAATTAATAATATTTCAGTTAAATTATTACCATAATAATTATATACTAATCATGAAATAACTTCACATAGATATATAAATTACAAATTATATTGCTGTTTATAGTTGTTATAAACAATTGCAAATAATTTCTTAGTATTTCTAATATAGTGAAATCTATATTAAGTGCTAAGCATTTGAAATCAAACACACACACTGAGGTCATTTAAATATCAATGCATATTTCTTAAACAGTGTAATTATGAAGAATGGAAAAATCAGTACTTCTTTATGTTTTCATATGTTTAAACAATGCACAATACTTTCTGTTTACTTTTAGCAGTGCTGTGTACAACTGTGTTATGTTAATGGAAGATCAGTTTGAAAAAAAGACGGAGAAAAAAAAATAAAGGAAGATTTGTTTGACACCAAATCCATATCTCAATGGGTCTCAGGTAGAATTACATATATCTGTCCAAATATATTAGGTACATTCCATTAATTGAATGAATGAAAGAGAGTCCAAGAATCTAATTATATATAAATTATATATAAAGACTAAAAATAAATATTTTTACTTAGATATTCTATTTTATTTTATTTATTCAATTTATATAGCTGCTCATCTCAGACGAGTGACTCTGGGTGGCTAACAATAATAAAAAAACAAACAAAACAGTACAGAAAATTAAATATTAAATATAGAGACATGTGCCAAGAATGCAGCACTTTCTAGAAATAATAGATATCTTTAAGCACTTCATACACACTCACTTACTCAGACATTCCTATTTTTCCTTCCCCTACCCACAAATAAGTGAAATAAGGCCAATGATCTAGTGAGGGCATCATGAGATGTTGTGAGATTATTAGTTGCTATGAAAGTTTCCAAAGAAGTTGTGGGAACTTCTAGATTTCACATTATCACAAGACCTCCAGAGGCTGTTGGAAAAGCTCATCACCCCTTACAGTGAGGTCAAGTAATAAATTGGATTCAGGGACTTCAAAAAGACATATTCAGGGGCTGTGGCACATATGCAAACATTGATTGTTGACACTAACCTATTTGAATAGATTGATGTCCTCCTGAAAGAAATGTTTTAATGAACTGCCATATAAATACCTTTCTGTAATAAATGTTATCTTACTGTAATAAATGTTTTCATTCAGATGATCAACTGTTGCTATGTATTCTATACCATTGACAGCATAAATGACTACTTACATCGTTTTTCTTTGTGGTGCTTTACATTTAAAATCCAACGTTAATGAAACTTGTCCTGTCTAGTCCCAGACATGTCTATGGACACATGTGTTTCCTCAAGGGATATTTTAAGTCTGAAGGTTTCCTCAATTGCAGTTGAAAATACAGGTTAGCTCTTGTCTTTAAAGCTTTTAGGAACAAGAAGTAGGAGTTGATTGCAGAAGTGCCAATGCAAGCAACTGATTGCACATCAGTAATGCTCAAATGGTTCAATGTGTAAAACTGGGCAGACTTAAAAGATATTTGGACACTTCATCCCTTCTCTTATTCCTGCACCATGGCTTTTCATCTCTTCATTTCAAGTCAATGTGAAGGAAAAAGGGAGATCTTAGACTTCTACCATTTACATCACCCATACCAATAAACCATTAACCTTTTTTAGCACTATACACTTCCCATGTTCAGGTTTAAATTATGCACTATGCATGATTTTTCCTCCATATTGGTTTTTAAACTGAACCATCCAAAGCCAATTACCCGTAGGAATTAAAGAAAGAAATTGAGGAGACATTTAGTGGTTTAATACCTTTCCATGTGACTTACTCTGCTCAAACTGTTTTTCACTTGGTAGACAGGGATCAAACATTCTCCAAAGTGAGATAGATTTTCCCCTATAGCCTACAGGGAAATGTTCTAAACTTGAAACTTTGGGTCATGTTTTTTATTCTTAAAATATGTTATTGTAGAACAGGAAATTATGTACATAAAGTTAACAAAATTCATGGGGTAATGGTGCAACTGTAAAAAACAGCCAGTTTGGTGTAGCAGTTAAGGCACTGGACCATAACTCAGGATACCATGAGTTCTAGACTCCCCTTAGGCATGAAAGCCAGCTGGGTGACTTGGACCAGTCATTCTGTCTCAGTCCAACCCACCTCACAAGATGGTTGTGGAAAAAAATAGGAAGTGGGAATGTTTTTTACACTGCCTTGACTTGTACAAAATAAAGGTGGGATATAACTCAAACAAACAAACAAACAAACAAATAAATGATGTACATTTTCAGCAGTTCCCAAGCCTGACTTCAGCCCTCTTGATGTTGTCTATGAGATATCTACGAAATGCAAACCAATCATTACATAATAAACAGGTAAAAATTATCCTTCCACCAGCCAGTTTCAGAGTCTGGGGCTTTATTTTTCCCCTACAACATGCATATGCTTTAAAGATTACTCAAAACTGTTTCAAAAATCCATGAAGAGCTTGTGATAAGTGTGGCAGATAATATATGGATATGTTTAACCTTTGAAAAACTCAGTTGAATCCAAAGGAAAGTAAAATGTTCCTGTGTATGATGCTATACAAAACGTTCTGAATCATTTTTTTTTTCTAAGCACACTTTTGCTGAAAATATATTATAGGGACTCTGTAGTTTAGTTCCTTTTTTTTTTTTTTTGACAGCAGAATCAGAAAGGAAAGAATTAGGTAGCTTTTTCATCTTGTCCTCCTCTGGATGCTGCCTGCTCAGGTTACTCGGGGTTATTATAAGAGATTTAGTTTTAAATCCTTTTCTAACTGTCTAGAAAATACAGTTATTTAAAGTTTGTATGTATCTTTCTCTCTCTCTTTTTAAAACATCTTTTTGGATGCTAATGGTACATCTATTGTCTTGCAACTATAGTAGTTTATAAAGTATCTGTATGTGTAGATAGAAACAAAGTTAATACTTTTCTTTGATAACCTGTTTTTTTGTGGTTCAAAAAGTTTGCAAAATATCCTTTGGTTAAATACAGTCAGGGTAATTTTGGCTATATCTAGCAGCATTGCTTTGAGAGGCCTTGATGTTTAAGAAGCAAAGTACAGAAATGAAAATGTTAGAGACAATTTAATTTTTTTTTTAAAAAAGGATTGCCTGCAAAGTAAATTATTTCTTCGTTGATTCTAGTACAGAGGTCCTCTTAGTTTACTTATATTTAGGAAATAATTGACAAGCACCAAGTAACTTAACAAAGATGTATTAGTTGCTAAAGTTAGCTTCACTACCCTTGTCTTAGGCAAATTAATGTTAAAGGATGGGAATGTGAAAATCGGTGGTGATTTAAAATCCTGCAAAATCCAAATAACATCTTTACACACATTAAAAATCACTGATCAGTAGGCTTGTATCGCTAAATAATTGCATTGTTTCCAGATGTTTCCTTGATCTGGACCATTGCAGTGATTTTCTTTGAGGCAGTGCTTCAATGCAGAAAACTAAATATTCTGCCTCCTGCCTGCAATCAAAGCACTGAAACAGGCCAACTCAATTCACCTGGCTGCTTCACCTGGGTGAAAACAAGCTTCTGCCCCTCCATAGATCATACACAGAATGCCCTTTAGCATCCAGATGAACCCAGGGATGCTGTTCTTATGTGATGCTTCAAAGAGAAACAATGTTATATTGTTGATCTACTTAGTTATATTATCATACTAATCTGGATGCAGGAAGAAAAAAAAAAACATTCACATTCCACCTCCTTTGTAGAATTTTAAAAAATTGTTTATGTTTAAACTGGTACAATGATAATGAGTGGATTGTACATTTTAGGAATTATAAATTAAAATGGTTGTGTTTTAGAAGAAAAAATTCCATTCCTGAAACTATATGGGAGCCACATAAACTCAGTGTACATACAGAAGCTTGACCTATTTTGCATTATGATCCAATATATTTGTTCCATTTTTAATCCAATGTATAAATTTAATTCAACTTTGAAAATATATCTTATAAGAATTCTCTCAAGTTTTAATAATGTATAAATAGTGATAGTGATCCATGTACTAGATATTACAAGGGGCATATGTCATTCCTAAGACATATTTTTCTCTGAAATACTATGAATCTGAGATTAATACATAGTAAACTTTGTAATATTCTCCTTTCTAAAGAAAAGGGAAGGATTGCAAATTAATACAAAAATGAAATTGTTATTGTTCCTTTCCATCTAGGACTGAAATGTATGAAATAGCCATGTTGCTGAACATCCACTTTGTTTAAAAGGGGTCTAAATGTATTCAGCATAACTGTATCCACTTAGCCACTGGATCCACATAAGGCTTTCTTTACACATAATTAGAAAACATTATTTCCATCTTGATTGCACACACCAGTTAGGAAGCTATAGAAGAACTTAGTTGTCTCTTTGAAACAGGAATTGAAAATGTTTGATTCCATCTATACATATGTGCCTCAGTACCTCCTAATGAGTAAACCACATTATTATTATTATTATTATTATCATCATCATCATCATTATCGTCATTATTATTAAATGTATATGGCATGCCATCTCACACAAAGTGATTCTGGGCTGCTTACAATAAAACTAACAATTTACACATATTATAAAACCAATTAAAATAATTATTAAGACCAAGATTGCGAGAAGGTTAAAACCAGAATGTTATGCCTGATGTAGCCACCGTGTGGGCTCCCTGCTATCAGGGGATCCCCAGGCCTGATGAAAAAAACACATTTTGAGGACTTTCCGGAAGGCCATAAGGGTTGGGGCTAACCTCATCTCAGGGGGTATGATCCAAAGGGCAGGTGCTGTGGCAGAAAGGGCTCATCTCCTGGGTCTCATCAAATGGAATTCCTTAGCAGGCAGGACCTGCAACATGCCTCTCCTGCCTGACCTTATGGGATGGGTAGATGTAATCAGGGAGAGGGGGTCCCTCAGATAACCTGGCCCTATGCCTTGTAGGGATTTAAAGGTCAAAAACAGCACCTTGAATCAGACCCAGAAGCAAACTGGCAACCAATGCAGCTCACGGAGCAGAGGTGCAACATGTGTACTTCTACCATCACACACAACTGACACACAACATGAAGTTGCACAAAGGCCCTCCTGACCATGACTGCCACCTGCTCCTTGAGCAGAAGTTGTGAGTCCAGATGGACCCCGAGGTCTGTTTGGGGCAGTGCCACCCCATCCAGTACCAAAGATGGTAAAGTCCCAGATTTCAAAGGCCCTAAAACCCAAAGCCACTCAAACTTGCCAGGGTTCAATTGGAGCCTATTGTTCCCCATCCAGACCACCACAGCCTTCAGGCACTGGGACAGGACATCAACAGCATTGCTTAGTTCACCAGGGGTGGAAAGATACAGTTGAGTATCATCAGCATACTGAAGATACCTCACCCCAAGAGGCCAGATGATTTCCCCCAGCAGTTTCATTTAGATGTTAAACAGAAGTGGATAGAGCACTGAATCCTGCAGCATCCCACATAATAGGCACCCCACCCCACCCCACATTTTACTCCCAATCAACACTGACTGGTATTGGCCCCAAAGGAAGGCAGTGAACCAGCACAATACAGTGCACCTATTTCCAACCCCTAGAGCCCCCAACAGGATGACACCATCTTCTGCTGTCACAGGCTGGTAGAGTGATCTTACCACCACTGCCAAAGCCTCCTGAGACTCCAACAGCAACACCCTGCACCGTGCCTCTGATGCCAGCAGCTGGATTGTTGCCTCAGGTGTAAAAATGGTGGCAAACATATTCTGGTGAATGTCCTCCACAGCAGCCCTCCCGCTGTAGATGTAAGTCTGCAGGAGCTGGGAAAACACGCTACTCTGCCACCTCCAAACCAGCTGCCCAAGACAGAACCTGACCAACTCAGTTTTGGATCCAATTCGAGGCAGTCCAGTTTGCCACCAAAGCCAGCCTGGGAAAGGCAGGTAGGTCCTGATACCTGATACCACCAAGCAGCCCAGAGTCCTTCTTTTGGGGTAGATGGGCAGTAATTAAATTTGAATAATAAATAAAATAAATAAATAAATAAAAAATATCTTCCACAACTTCAACAGCCTCCATAACAAACTCCAACAGCACCCAAAACATTCTAATAGAGCCTGCATTCTATACACCACCAACTACTGT
Source organism: Candoia aspera (assembly GCF_035149785.1). Taxonomy (NCBI): domain Eukaryota; kingdom Metazoa; phylum Chordata; class Lepidosauria; order Squamata; family Candoiidae; genus Candoia; species Candoia aspera. The sequence goes on from NC_086159.1 coordinate 49,259,830, forward strand.
CACCACCATCTTGCCAGAAATACAATTCTACATAATACATACTGACAGTATCCACACAATATTACATTTAATGCATAGCAGTTGGAAATGGAGACATCATCTATTATTCAGTTTTCCTGACACTATGGATTCAGTTCTGTAGTGACTATCCTATCCAAGTCTCCTAAGTTACACTGCTATTTAGGCAAGAAATCCAGGTTTCTGCTGTCCTTCTCAAAAACTGCCTATTCATTCTTCCACACTAGCTTGATTTTCCCAAATAAAATAGTCTTTCCAAGAGCTAAAAATAGAATCTGCATGAGATATACAAACTTCAAATTAAAATATTTTGGGAATTGCTGTGTTATTTATTGCTAAAATGAGCATTAAAGAACTTAAAGGGAAATGCAATGGGTTGGTAAAGTTAAAGAAACAAATTCCTATTTATTTAGGAATACGCTACTCTCACTGGGATGTGGATCCTAGTCTTTGACCATAAGGTCCAGCTTTAGGGTTTTAATTCCAATTTCCATGGGTTCTATTGAAACAATCACTGTTGAGCTTTCAGCATCTTTGGGGCATGGGATAGGGAGAAGAAGATGATAATTTTCATTGCATTCTGGAACAATATACCATGGGATATAACTGCATGTGATTGATGAATTTTTGTAATATATAGTTGGCTCTAGCTGAGGCATTTGGAGACTTTCCAGAAGTGGGTTTGCTTGTAACATGTGAGGGTTTTTTTTTAAAGCCTGAACATTAAGGAACATAACTGTCTATTAATATGACAGTTTAAATTACCATTTTGTTGTGTTCTGGGATAGATATAGTATGCTAACTAGACTAGGAAATTGGTGCCCTCTGGATGTTTTCTTTTACATGTTCCAAAATCCTTTGCTGTGTCAACTGAAGCCAAGAGTTGTTGAATAAACCAGCTTGCTTATCCCAGCACTAATGTAAAGCTTTCCTGACTTGAGTGCTTTATAGTTTCTCTGCTAGACCTGTTTGTGTTGTGGTTCTGCACAGCAACTTCCTAGAGTATCGGTCTGATGTTTTAATGCACACCTGAATAGCATATGACTCACTAAGCATGGGGGGACCTTGATTTTTATTGAAATTGTAATGCGTAGCCTACCTTTTCCCCATTGTCTCAATGGGAGTCTTTTCATCTTGTTATTTGCAGTCAGGAAGGTATTTTTATTAGAATACTGTTGGGGAAGTAAGACTTAAAACACCTGCAAATCCTGTGCTATGTTCTTATATTTTTTCTCCTTTAAATCTATTTTCTGTGTACATACATACATACATACATACATATAAAGGAAGTTGCTGGATCCTCCTCCCGTTTACCAATGCAGAGTTACATTAAATCAACTCTTGTGTCTCCCCACAAGAGGGTAGTAAGATAGGTTGAGAAACTGTCCCAAAATCACTAGTGAGATTCCATGGGTAAGGGTACATTTGAACCTGACCCCCACCAGTGGTGTACCTATCAGATTTGATACACAGAGTGGACCATTTGTTAAGGGCCCCTCTTCCATTGCTGAGAGCCAGTTTGATGTACTGGTTTAGGCATCAGGCTAGAAACTAGGAGACTGTGAGTTCTAGTCCCACCTGAGGCACAAAGCCAGCTCAGTGACCTTGGGGCTTTCTCTGTCTCTCAGTCCTAGGAATAGGGAACTGGAAAGCCGCTTCCAAAACATGATGCCAAGAAAGCTTCAGGAAGAAATTGCCAGAAGTCAGAACTGATTTGACAATTTTTTTCCCCGTCTGCCAAGGAGTTGATTGGCACATCAGCAGCAGTATCCCAAGTCTACACCCACCCATATCTTCCTCCTTGCTTTCTGCAGCATCCTTATTGCCTTTACCTTGGTACGCTACTGATCAAAACCACCGTGGCTCTCTTCATGGAGTGTTTTTAGAATGTTAGAATCTCTAGAGAAAATCCACTGCTGAAAAACAAAGCATGCTATAATGTTGCAATATAATACATAGTTAGGTGAAATCCCACTTAATTTCAGTCCAACTTATGTCTAACTGAGAGAATGCTTAGTGTTGCAATATCAGTCAACTAAGGATGGCAATTTTCAGTGTTGCCTTTTGTCACCTTCTTTAAGAATCAAATATGAATATATATAATCTTATAGCAGCAGGGTGAGATAAAACATCTATGCTTCTAAAGTCAGTTGAACAAAATGTGGATGATAGAAGATACAGTGGAATCACATCTATTCATACAGGTGTACTCATTCTGCTTTTTCCAACTGAATATTATATAAATGAACAACAAGTATATGGTATAGATGATCTAAGATGAATATTGGTTAGTGCAAGAAATGAGGCAACAGGGTTTGCCTTGGGCCTTTTCATAAGTGGATGTCATCTAAATGCCATCTTTATTTCTTTATTGATGACTGATCTGAGAATAGGCAGAGATAAATGCTTAGGAACAGCAGAAAGCAAAAAGGGAGCGAAAGCAAGTCAAGAGATCCATATAGGTCTAGTCTCCATGGTTATCAAGAGTACTATCAAAATAAAATGACTGCAGGGTTTCAGCAAAAGAAAGAAGGAATATTTTATTTCTATATTCATGGGTGCTCCTTCTGAAGTCTTTTCCTTAGTTTCTGCTTGAATCTGCTTTTTTATGCACATGCATGAAAATAATTGTTTACGTTGCCTTGTAATACTGTGTATGTTTTAAATATATTTCTCAGCATGTGCATTGTAAGATTTTTGTACTGTAAAGTATGAATGTTTTTAGTGAGAACTGCATTACAAAGTGGAAAAAAGTCTAAAATCCAAAGAAAAATTGTCAAAATGCACAAAGTATCAGTAATTCTAACACGAATTATCTGAGATGAATCTACATTTACTGATCCCCATAATCAAAGTCCAACAAGCAGGAGCTATGCTTATAATATTGTTGAGAAGACAAGTCTGACTGATAGCTTTCAAGTACTGGATACCTTCAAAGAAGCGAAGAAATACGAACACTTAAATCTTGCAGGGCCACCAAGCCTCATGCAATTTTGATCACCTCACCCCTGGAGATCTCAAAACATGGATTCAAATTAGAACATTCACATCTTTCAATGTTTTAGTATTCTTATCTGCAATATCGCAAATGTTAGGGCAAGAATACTGAAATCCCATGAGAACCTGCAATTTGTTAAATTTCATCCATTTATTTTAAAAAATGACATTTACATTTAGGTTTCCACATCAGATATATATTATGGGTATTTGAGGCCCATTGGTGTTCTACTGACAATCCTTGTATTTAAGAAAGCATAGCAACCCCTCATATCACTGAACACATGCACATCCTAATATTTTACTATTACTACTACTAATAATAATAATACATTGTTGGTCCTTCTTGTATTATCACACCCACCAGAGTAATTTTATGCTTGATATACTAAGTTGGCTATAACAGCCTAACATGCATAAGCTTTTGGAAGTGAATATGTTTCAAAACTGTCCAAAACAGTTATTTCTGCTTAAAGGAAAAAAAGAGCAACATGCTGGCTGCCGTAACAAGCCAAACTGCACTTTGAACAGAATGACGAGCTGAAAAACAGTCAGCAGCACCAACTGTCTAAACAGGTAATCAACAAAGAGACATTAGAATAGGACTCCTGTGTTTCTGCTTGCAGTACTTCACCTTGGGCATCCATAGATGTGGGTGAGGGTCAGAATCAGTCCGACTCCTTCAAAGAAATTACTAAATGAAAATAGGGGAAGTGGCACAGGAAAGGCATATATTGTTCTGCTCCCCAAAACCTCACTATTCTTTCCCAGTACCTGCTGAGATGGCTGCTTTTCTCAGTTTAACCTAAGAGGCATAACCAATTTAGCTTATTGTTAGTGCACTCCAAAAAGTTGGCAAGATCAGGCAAATGAATTTGATTTAAATTTAATTAAAATGCATCAATTTAGCTAAAACTATTCAACTACCCCTTCTGGGTTTAATAATTTACTACTATCACATTAAAAATCAAATTTATTAGCAGCTATATAGGCTGCATCACAGGACTAGGAGCCAAAGATTGTGCACCACTGGCCAGCCCTGGAAGCAGATTAAGTTTCAGAACAATTCTTGTTCTGTATCTGCCACACTCTTTGCTAAATTTTCAGTAAAAATGACAATGATGGACAGCAATCTTATTTTTCTCTTGCGCTTTCTTCTTTTTAAGTCAAATGGCTATTAATTCCCGATTATTGTATAGCCCTAATCAAAGATTCTTGACAGACTATAGTGTGTCTTCAACATTCAACCTTAATCATTTAGTTCATAGAAAGAAAGACATGAAATTGTTTATGACCATTTCAGCATTCAGCTCTCCTGACCATATTTTCTAGTGTCATCTGGAAAAATAAGATACCTCCCATATCTTCCCTGTCACATAGCCTGTATTCTCAGATTACTGTATTAAATATTCAGGATACTTTATTATACAACCTTTATGGTTAGGAATAAAATAGATTTCCTGCAACTGTTAATCAGGTGAGGATTTATTTATTTAACAGTCACACTCAATAGGTGGTTTCTGATACATCTTATAATCTAAATATGGTCTCAGTTTAACAAAAGAGTTCTTGCAAGCTATGTCCTTTTTTAAATCAATCATGCCATATATTTTTGTTTACATATTTTTTCAATATAAAATTGTATTTCTATATAATCTGTATTTCTAGATAAACTCATAGAAAAGTGAAAAGAAATGCAATGCAGAACACCCACAGAAAATAATGAGAAGATCTGAGTGATCTAAAAGCACATTTTTCACGGAAAAGTTAACTTCTAGTCCTAGCTTAAATCTCATAAGCATTCAGGATTAAGGAGAGGTACATTCAGTAGCAAATAAGTATATGCTTACGCAAATGTTATCAAAATAAAGCATTCAGCTCCATCACTGTTGCCTTATTCAAGTTGTTTTCTTTTCTATTTTATTTATTTATATTTGCTTTAAAGACTGAGATAAAACAATTCCATGGTGCAATTGTGGAGGTGGGGGAAGAGGACTACTTAGACATTGAAGAGAACATTGTCAAAATGGCTTGAGGGGATTCTGAACTGATGTCTGAAAACTGCATCAATAACACAGTGGATCAGCCAGTGACAGCCTGAGGGACTCTTTTTTGCCATCAACAATAATGAGAGTAGACCCAGGGGTCCCATCTGCAGTTCTACCAAAAGTGCTGTAGCAGTAACCCCTCTTCTCTCAATTGGCTGATGTCTCCAAATGAATTAATAGAGATGGGGAATTCTGAGCCTGAAAGTGTGTGCACAAGTACATAGCTAACTCCACTGGTCCCAGGGGAACTTAATTCTAACTAAATACATAGCACCAGGTTACACAGTTGCTTTGTTCTTTTTTGTGCCTTTCTTTTCTATCTGGCTGGCTGTTGGTCATGACTACATCAGAATTAGTATTTGGATGCTGTATTTACTATAAAATGTACCGATGGAGATTGTTCCATTACTGTTGGTCTGCGGACCAAGCATTCCTTCCACATGTTTACCAATCAGGTGGAGGCTGAGAGCACAGCTGTGCCTCCTGGTGTCACTCCCACTATCACTGCCTACTGCCAGTCCCACTAAAAGGATGCACAGAATATGAGGGTACCTATGCAGAGCAGAATGCCCATTTTGTATGCAGATACCATCCTTGTGCAAAACTGATCGCAAAAAAGGCCAAATAAGGTTTTTGTTTCTCATGTTGTTTCCTTCTCTTTTGGTTAGAAAACCCTCACCAAATTAAGATGGGTGAATATCCTTGGCAGGTAGTCTCTGTATATAGGTTTTAGCTCAAACCACAAGCTATATAAAGTTTTTACTTTTCTGCATTGTGTATTTTTGTAGTTGTTTTTCTTTTTTGTTCTCTGCCCAGAGTCTGAGAAAGAGAGAGAAGGAAAAAGTGAGAGTCAACCAACTAATTAACTTAGTAGATAAATGTCAGTCTCCTTAATGAGAGTATTATGATTAGAATGCAGCTTTATGGTTATAGAGAATGGACAAGTTATATCTTAAGTTTTTATTCTACAATTCTGGAGCTATGAAAATAGAACCAAGAATCTCAAGAGGTGTATTATCAATTTACTGTATGATCTCATTCACTCCTCCACATTGTCATAAAGCCTGAAGCAAGAATTCCTGCAATTATGATTGCTTTCATTGTTACTGCAGTGTGCCATCACTGTAATTAATTTGTTATATTAGAAATGTAAATTTCCATCTGTTTTTAATCCAGGCACTCCCATAAACAGGATTGTATTTATTATGTGCCGACAAATATAGCACCATCCACACCTACATCATTTTGTTCCATCATTGTTAGAGGTATTGTTTTCCAAAACTATAAATGTCACTTGGCTGACAGATTAACTATTCTCAATGCTAGACATATAGAAACTGTATAAACTGTGATTTTATATTATTTATAATTTAATTAGTTAATGTATTTATTAAAAACAAGGCAATTAGTAAACTTGGAAACAACCTTTTAATTAAGTGACAGCTGGGCTCAGCAATCCTATTGGGGCAAAAACAATGGAATCCATAATAGAAAATCTGCCATTCCAAAAATTCTGCTGGTCTTGTGTGAGCCTGACAGAACATATGAGCCAGCTTCATTCCTCCCTGCCTCCTCTTCCATAGCATCAAAGAACACTAAGAGAAGCACATTTAGAGGTCATAAAGTCCAACCTCCTGCTCCATGCTGGATCCACTAAAGCATCTTTGACAGCTTCTGTTTGAAGGCTTCCAGCAAAAGAGAACTCTCAGCTTCATATGGCAGCCTGTTTCCCTGGCTGATAACTCAAAAAGACAAGAATAAGACCTTGTTATTTTGCCTCTTAGGGTCACTTTTTGTGCTGTGCCCACAGATCACTATGCTTCAGTTTTGCCCCTATTCACAAAGGTCATAGCAAAATGTAAGCAGAATTCCTAAAGGATTATGGGCTCTCTTATGCACAGAGCAGCATAAGAACTTGGTTTCTCCATCTTCATTTTCTGTTAGAATGATCACCTGATTAAATTTGCATGCTCACTGGAACATTGCCTGGACCAGAGGTCATTCTAAGAAGAAATGATGAAGGAAGACATATGCTCTTACACTGCTCTGTTGGCAAAAAGTTTTAAAAAACAGAGTAGCAACTAGAAAAATAAGGTGATTTCTAGGTTCTACCCCAAAGATGCAGGAAAAATAGCTTACCTTTTGCAGAGAGTAATGGCTCCCGAAAAGTCTAGAGGTGCAGTTCAGCCTAGACTTAGTTATTAATTAGCTTTCTATTTGATTTCTTCCTTTTTCTTTTTTCTTCCTTACTTTATATTATTGTATTATAAAAAACTTCATATTAGTTTTTATCTTTCTTTATAAAAGTTTTAATAAAAAAATTATAAAAGTAAAAAGTCCATAAAGGGTTGCCAGAACTTTGCAGAAAATGTCCTATAACCCTGATCAAATAAACCAATTTTATATTCCTTCCCTTTACTTTTACCTGTCTTAATCTTTAATGCAATCAAAGATTGTTGTAGGATTTGATTTCTTTTCAATTCTTTATCCCATCACACAGATTTCTTCAAGGCTTTAACAAGCCTCTTTTTGTAGATCTAATAAGGAAACATTTTTCAGGTCATTATCTTGGTTTCTCATTTGCAGTTCCCTTTTAATTTTTAAAACTTCAGCCAGTTTCTTTTCTATATCCAATAAAGTGTCGTTTTCCAAATCATTCTCTTAGCCTATCATTTCTAGTTATACTTTTGGTACTTTCTCTGTCTTGTCAGATAAAATTTATTTCACATCTGTCATTCCTTCATTAACATCTTTTGGACACAGTCTATTCATAGAAGAAGACATCATTATTGACAGTGCTGATATTGTAGTTACTAATTTCTGGCACCATTCTTCAAAGATCTCCTTTAATGTTTCTGATGTTATAACATTTTGTGCGCTTTGTAAGTCCCAGTGTTAACTGACATCAAGAACAGGCTTGTAGTTTGTTTGTTTTTTCCTTCTGCTTAGAAACTTTAGTCTCCTCTAGTGTCCAATTTCTAAAATCATAAAGTAACATCTTTATTATGGCTTACAATAGCCAGGATAGCCAAAATAAGTCTGTTTCCCATTGGAAGCTATTTATTTTTTATAGTTAATTCCAAAATCTTATAGGAAAAACCAATATTCCACATATATCTGGACCCTTAATCCATTTATAACTTTCTTAGATCAAATTCTTATTTAGCCTTTTTGCTGTTTATTTCAAATTCTTTAAGTTCTTAAGCTTATAAATTATTTTTCTTTTGTTCAGAGTGGAAGATAAACTCACCCAATGACTTGTCATTCCAAAAGTCTCTAATAGCTTTAAGATAGTTAATAGACAATTTCTGAAAATGATTAGAAAGTGAGGCTTGAGAATGTAGAATCCTTTAAAAGGCTCTGTTGCAGTTGTGAGGAAGATGGCTAATCCCTTCATCTCCTGAAGCTCAAACCCACAGAAAACCACTGTCCTGCAGTCTCCTCATGTCCAGAGCACATATTGGCAATGTCCCATCCTCTCCTTATTTGGAGAGGTTCGAAGGAACCGGTCCACTCACTGGTTCCTTGGTCTTTGCTGCAGCTGTTGGCTCTGATTTCACAGAGACATCTTCAGTTCCAATGCTCCCCTGGAAGTCAATGATCACCCTTCTTCTAACCACGGTTTCAGTTTTGTTGGCAGCATTCAGATAAAGATCAATGCAGCAATATGAATCATAAATTATAGGCCAAATTAAGTTTTTCCTGTATATGAGCTACTACTTCCTATTGTTTACTACATTTTTTAAAAAAAAATCTTGGAGACAATCGCTTACTGAGTAATTGTGTGGACATGATTTAGTGTCAGAAAATTATTTTTCTTCATTGTCAATTGTGAGTCAGGATGAGGTATCATCAATAAGCCCAAATTTAAAATGAAATGTTGACCTGAAGCTTGTTCTTGGAAAGTCTATTTGGAGGCCTGCCCCCCTCCTCCAAAAAATCAGCATGGTCCTGGCTATTTTTGTTATTGTTCCATCAATAAGGCATGGAAATTCTGTTCTCCCCACACAAGAACCACCACGATTTTCTATCATTTGACTACAAACTTATAACAAATCTATGCGTATATTCATACCCAGTTTCACCTGAATTTTTCAAAGGGTTATATTTTCCTTAGTATATATTAGTATATATTTTTCTCTAATATGTGCACTTTTTGCAAACAGATTTACACTGTAAAAAGCTTTGTATGGGTATTTCCTCTATATGTACATCATTTGTTTTTCATTTATTTTATGCATATTTTCTTGAATTGGAAATAACGTCATAACATTTTGAAAAGGACATAATTTGTTATGCATATGTGGTTCATCTATTTACTCTGGAAATCCAAAGCTGGTATATTGGTATACATATTCTACTTTAATATTTTGTAGAGTTATTCAACCCACTGTTATGGTGCTCCCATCATACTTAATTGCTCATTATACATTTTACCCAAGCATTTAAACATACCTTAATAACTAATTACTTTTGGAATGTCTTTTCTTAAAGAAACTTAAAGGTTTAGTGGCTGCTGGTTTTGCAAATGCTGACCTCATACAGTTGTTTGAATGTTTTTAAACCACTATTTTATAATTGTTTTAAATTTTGTTTGATGAAGGTGGTATATGTTATATCATATTATGTAAGACATAGTGGGAGAATTATATCCCCAGAAGTGGCAAATATGTATGGAAATGGGCTTAGTGGTTATAACATTAGGGGGTCTTTAAACCACACTTAGAAGCTAATATTTCCAAAGAACACTGAAATCAGTTGAATAAAACATGACTTCGGTTCTCATGTGAATGTGCTTTCAAGTTTATTAGCTCTGACTCCAAGGGGAGACTTCTCTGAAGTCCCATTCCATTACCTTGATCAACAATTCAAACATTTAGAAAAAAATGCACCAAATATTTATTTTTCTCTTTTTTAAAAATGAAAAAAAAAATACTGATACAGAGTAGGCAAAAGAGCTTGTCATATTGTGCTGGAAAAAATGTAGAAACAGGTGAAGAGTTTATTCTAAATATGTATTTGAGCATTTGGTCAAACCCAAAGCAATTGAAAGATGAAAGGAGATGTGTGTGCATATTCATTGTGGTTTTCCCAAAGTGAAAACATATCACATGCTGTTATGCCAACTTATTATTTAAAAAAAAAAAAACCAACCCTGATCCTACCATCTACTATGAACAGATTTCTTCAGGTAGAAGGAAGAACAAGACCAAAGGAATGACAGGCACTTTGTGGGAGGAATACTTTACCTATCTGAAAAGGGCAGGAAGAGAATAAAGTTATTACATGTCCCTGTGAGAATCTATCAAAGCCAGTAGTTTTATGACTTACAATGATAATACAGACTTGTGATTGTTAAGGATACACTCTTGAAATCAGAACATTCCCAATTTTGTACTGTTTGTCCTGCACAGAAGGCATTAATTAAAGAGCATGAGTAAAACCCTAATGGAGCAGAGCAAAAGCTGCCACTTTTCCCTCAATATCAACCAGATGCTGATAGCAAACTCATGAACATCACTTCCCCAAAATGGCCATCTAGATGCCGATGGCAACTCACCCAGGAAATGTTTATCTTCAGGAACAGTTACTTCTGTATCTGATTATGGAGTATTTTTACACTTTTTCCAACTTAGCAGGCATCAGTCATTTCTCTGCAGCTATTGACATTGATTAGAATGGGTAATGTAGAGTCTATTATGGAGACGAAAACAGCAGTTATGCAGTACTGTAGGACACTGGAAGATTCCTTGCAGTTACCCTTTTCCATTTTTTGGAAAAAGTTTGTGTGGGTAGGTGGATTCACTGAGTTTGGTGATACTATGAACTAAACTGTGCTTTATTTTGCAGACAGGACAGAAATGTGTTTGTATGTGTACACATTGCTGTGCTTCACAGGTAGCATTACTAATACTATTAAAATTGTGTAAATGCAAAGACTACTAGTACAGTGTTGGTTTGGGCTTGTTTGTTGAGCTTTGGGGCTTTTAAGCTTTTGAAATAAATTTTAAAATGCCAAGCTTGAGGACTTGTTTTCAATTGGCAGTGAGCAAGTCCTACTGTATTTGTCTACAATCTGTTGTCTGACTTTTACTGACTCAGCTGTAGCTTTGTGTGATTGTTTATTTTGTTCTGTGAGCTTTTCAGAAGGAGTTTTGCTGCTTCCCCCCCACTTTTGAATGCGATAAAGTTCTATATATTAATTCAAGAGTTAAAACAGCACAGCAGCAAAGGAACTGCCTTTTTAATATTTGTTTTATATAGTGACATACATACATACATACATACATATCAAGGAATATAATTGAACTGGCCAGGTTTTTTCCCAGGATCATGGTGAACCTGATGCTGTTAAATTGTTTAATTGCTAAATAAGTACAAATAATGCTGACGATAACAACCAACTAATTTGTGCTAATATGTTGACTGAGCATGTCAGGAAACTGAAAGATTCCTCTTGAGGGCCAAAGTATTGGCCTTTTTGCTAACTGTTTTAAAATCTTTTTCTAAAGATAAGATCACCTTCTTGAACAATTGTCATTAATATGGTGTCCAATATGAGAATAAACAGCTATCCCACCTATTCTTGTAGCAAGGTATAAAACAAGAGAACAAAGTTTTGTCTTGAATTCCCATTGTTTATTATGACCATTACTTCAAATGTTCCAAGTTTTGTTCCATAGAATACAGAATATTCAAGCTGTTTTGAGTCTTCTTCTGATAATGTGTAACCAGCTGTTTTGGTTGTTTTGAATGGGACTATTTATCTTAGGCTTCAAACAAAACATGTTTTCTGTTTTGTATGCATATCTTCAGTCATGATGGTATGGGGTCTGGAAACTAAATTCTATGGGGAAAAGTTGAAAGTGTACAAAAAAGTTTGAGGGCAGACATGATAGGCATTCTTAAATGCATGAGGTTCTATTATACAGAAGAATGAACGGAACTGTTTTGTTGTTATTATTGCTCTATATAATGTTATGTAATCTTTTTTTCTGGCTGAGGATTCTACTTTGTATCTGAAGGGAGGACAGGACAAAAACACCAAATATATTTAATTAACTTTTAATGAATTAAAATTTAATACTGAGCTGGCCCTAAAGTTTTTCCAGGTTCTAAATGACACTGAGTACCTGCAGAGAAGGAAAAGGCTCATCTCTGAACAAGCTATTAATCCTGTGATTAGAAGACATTTAACCTTGTAAACGGGCTAAAATTGCCACCTGCATTTCTTTGTCTGTATTGCTGCTCTGTTTCAGTAAACCTGAATATTGTCTATACCTCTCCAGGTGGTTCAGTAAATATCAACTGAGTTTCCGCACATTCTATTTACGACATTTATAAGTTCTTAGCAATATGAGAAACCTTTTGGAATCACTCTGTGTTCCATTTTTGTGTCTTTTTCTTCTTGGAACACAACCAGCTTTCCAACTTGGTCTGTACATATTCTACGTATGTTCAAAGCAGTTTTAAAATGAAATACTTGCATCAAAAACCAAGTTATCCCCTGAACTCTCATAAAAAAATTGAAGGCATTATAGTCTTTAAACTTATCTCCCTTTGTTTTTTATTGCTGCTGTGCACAAACCGTTTAATGAGCGATGCATGGCGTTAAAATAAAGGAACTTAACTGTATGTTCTTTGAAGTTCTGCTGATTTCAATAAACCTCTGTTCTAAGCAAATATACTTGAAACTGCTGATTATGAGTTCAAACACATTTTATTAAAACTAGTGCACAGGATATGGGATGTATGGCATGAAATCTCTGGTGCCAGTGGCTGGGCTAGAATAAAACAATGAAATATTCATAAACTATCCAACATAAAGAGATAAGAAAGTGGGGGGGGGAAGCAAAAACAAAACATAACACAAATAAATCCACCTCATGGCTCAAACAGATTATTTTTCTTTCCAGAAGCCATTCTAAATACCTTTAAAGAGAGATCTGCCCAAGGAAATCCATAGAGAAACCCACATTTTTAACACAGTTGAGCTTCTTTAAAATAAGGAAGAAGAGAGTGATATAAACAGAACAAAGTAGGTCTACCATAATCAATGCTTTAAATTACATTTGCACAAAGAAATGCTTTAAAGACATTTAAATAAATGGTTCCTTTACTCGTTTGTATATGTTCTTATCAGCCCTTTGAGGTAGGCAGGTCAAGAAGAAGATTCCAGGAATACTTCTTTATTATTGTAGGGTACAATAACAGAAGATTGAAAGCCTGTCCAAATTTCTCTCTATCTGATCTTACACTTACAAAATGAAGGCGGGTTTATTTTGAGTTTCTTTCTTACATAGCTTCTGGACTGTGTAATCACTTCTCCGCTTTTCTTGCATACCCTCCCCAAGGTCATCTCTACATTCCTGTAGGGTTCCTGATGAAAAGGAGGTTTTGTCAATTAGCTATGCATTTTGTATTTGTGATCTATAAGCAATATTATATTAAAAAGCAGTCTCTGCTGAGAGACTCCCGATAATTCCATCGGTGCTTTGTCCACAGTATATGGAAGACATTTGCGATAGTTTTCTTCTGGGCTGCTTTTTTGACTTTTCAGGCTACCCACATTCCTGAGATTTTCTGGTGGTTTCCTTTCCAAGTATTAACCAAGGCCAACCCAGATTAATTTTAACAAGATCAGTCAAGTGTTAGAAGAAGTATTATTGCAACAATTATTATTGAACTAAATCAGCCCTTTTTCCTTTCAGTGTTAACATTCAAAATTCTTGAGAATATAGAAGTATAATTTTATAATCTTAGATGACGTTTGTCCTAGATTTATTGACTAAAGTCACAATCCCTACTTCTGTATTATTTTATTCTACCAACAAAGTCAAATTAGTTCAACATATGTTAAAAAAAAGAAAAGAAAAGAAACATAAATGTGAAGTATTCCCTCATGCCCATGAGACATTTCAAAAGTGAGAAGCTGTGTTTTCAAGGACATACTAAATGAGGTCCTTAAAGTTCAGTGCTGTGTATAAGCTAATAGTAAATACAAGTTTGTCTCTCGCACTGAAGGACACAAGCAACTTATAAAAAATGTTGCAGCTGTTGTACATTTACTTTTCTCTAAACCATTGTTTCAACAATTAGACTCATTCTTGCTATTTTATGAAAATTATTCTTATAAGTAATCATGTGCAAAAGTTTTTGTTTCGTTTTAAAAAAGCAGCCATCTGGTGTTCATATTACATAAATGTTGCAACTGTCTTTTTTCTTGGTAGTACATGTCATTTTATTTTCAAACTGATGTTCCTAAAAAAATCTGAAAAACTTCCTTGGAATTGGAACTGAAGAATAATTGTCATGTATTTTCTGAAGCTTACAAGGAAAAAACAATATCAGCTTTTTGCCAGTATTTTTGCTAATATACACTATTCTTGCAAATCAAGGTTTATTTGCATAAAGTAAATTATCAATTACTTCTATAGTCTCATACCATTTAAAAGAAAATCAGAATCCAAAATATTAAATTAAAAAAATCTATTTTGCAGTCATCTGAACCGGTAGCTTTTGATAGGCTTATGGGTTCTATAAACCTTCTAAAGAGTGGTCTGTGCTAGTGACCATCACAATATCCTGTGATAATGAATTCTAATGAGTTCATTATTTATTTTTCCAGCCCTGCTGGCAATAATTGTATTAAATATGCCTGGAGCCAAACAGCACACTGACCTTTGGAGGTTTTTTTAAAGGTATACAGAATATTAATCCAGATCAGGATTTAAAGCTCCTTCAGCAATTTCATCGCTAAAATCCATCTCTCAATGCAACAGTTTAAAAAAGAAAAAAGCCAAACTGTCATCAATAGAGACTTTCCAACTTCTTCCAAGTTTCCTCCAAGTTTGGGTAGATGGGTAAGAGAGGAAACTGAATATTGAGATGGGGTAGAAATCTAAGTCTCTGTGTCATGGTTTTGATCCAGACTGTGCTTTCATATCCTTAGTTTAGTGTAAAAGGAACCCCATAAAAGGTTCAACTGCCTGCTAGGTAATTAATAAGATATAGTGTACCTTTAACTGTGAATTTTATTGTTTTAATATTCCTTATGTACTGAAGTGACATTATTTCTCTTTGTAAAATTAAATTTTGTTACTTTCAGGGAGAAAAGATAGATAATCTGAAACTTTTCTTACTTCATTTGTAAATAGCCCCCTGACTTAAAACAACCACTATTTTTAACAGACCTTCAGAAGTGCTTTTTGCCAATTAACATAAAAATAAACTGTAAGAATTTGTCTATGAGATACTCCTTAGTTGCCATGGGAACAACCCTTCAGGAGTCTGTTGCAGTAATAATCTAATAAGGCTGGTTAGCAATGCATTCATGGTTGCATTCACAGTAACACATAATGTGGTATCAAGGGATTTCTATAGGTATATACAAAGACAAAAACTAGACTTGTGCATTCATTGAAAATTATTTGGAAGCATAGCACAGGAATCCACTAATTAAAGTTGAGACTTCTAATGCATTGGCATCTTTTTTTTCAGGCTCATGAAGAAGCTTCAAAAAGTGTTGTGCTTGAATGACTGGCAGAGAAGTGCTGTGCTCCTGAGTTCCAAGACACTTTTTGGGAATCATTATTGAAGAGTGCATTGAATCAAGGGCCAAACAAGTTCTGCAGTGGGGCAGATTCAATAATTGCATACACATTCCTCTTCTTTTGAATTGTATGGCAATTGCCAAAGTGGCAAATTCAAGGAATGATAGAAGGCCATGAAGCTGAAGGATGGGAGAATGAAGCTGAGGCTTTTTTTCACAGCTTCACAGCTAAAACAACCTTTTGCCCCTAACCTCAGACAAAGATGATGGCCCTTCCTATTCCACATACATAATCTGGCTGGATTGGCATTTGATAGCATGGCTTTTTCCTCCATACCTAAAAGCAGCAGGATAATTCTGAGTGCTTAGGCCATATTATATGACAAAGGAGAACATCTGGGGAGCTAAGAAGGAACAGCCCAAGGGCAGCTGCAATTGCTTCCCCACAATTGATTGCTTGAGTAGTTCTTGCACTTGGCTGGTCGTGTTCTCTCTTTAGGGTTCATGTACTGACCAGTTTTATACTAGTAAGACATTTCAGCCATAATAAAGAGATCTATCTTTCTTTTTTCAACCCAGAGTTCTCACTTGAGGCACAAATGACAAAGCTCAGATTATCCTACTTTGAACACATTATGCAAAGACCTAGCTTCCTAGGGAAGGCTGTAATGCTGGGAAAGGTGGAAGGAAAGAGAAGAAGAGGATGAACAGCAGCAAGGACTCAGTTACACTGGTGATAGGGTTTCTGTTGGAAGAGCTGAAGGACCACAGTAGGGACAGATCATCATGGAGACAATCAGTGTGGTTGCTAAGAGTCGACAACAACTTAATGGCACATAATCAATCTTTCTTTTTAAATATACTGTATTATTAAATCTGGGTGCAAGGTATCCATGCATTACAAACTTTCTTCTAAGAATCTTTCAATATAAGGTATTTATGATAAATAGGTTCTAGTCAGACTGAACTTCCTGACATATTCTAGCCTATCAAGTTGGTGAGTTTTCAGCCTTGGCTTCTTTCTGCCCAAAGAAAATAGAAGGTGCTTTTTATGTCACAGAATATAAAACTTGACAAATCCTATACCAATCTCAAAATACACAGTGTAGTTGTGACACTGCGTTGTCTTTTGGGAGTGAAAGCTTTAGCTGAGAAATTCCCTTATTCAATCAGTAAAGCCAAATCCTACATTCCCTTTATACCAATATATTTATTGGTATAAAGGGAATGTAGGAAAAAGAAAAGAAGGCAACAAACACACATGCAGAATTCCAAATGAAATCAGTACAGCTAGCCTAGCTAAACTAGTTAATTATTATCTACTTTCCTGACAATTTGGGTTTCAGCTAATTTGTATTTTGCAAGAGAATAAATAGCAGGAAGTCATCTGGTCTCCCATTTAGAAAATCTGATAGCTTGCCTCTCCCTCCTCTTTTTCTCCCTCTTTTTGAACACTATCTTCACTTTTATATAATGTGCAGGATATCTAAAAAACAGCTCCTTCCAGCAGACTGACTGTTGCTTAGTCCAATAAAAGAAAATGCTCTGCCTGTGAGGTTATGGGTCTAGCCACTCAGAAGTTATCTAGTGAGTAAACCTGCCCTCCCAATAACTCTTGGTGGAATGATAAAGAAAGTCTCCATTTTTTACCAGTTGTGTTGTTGTATGAATGGGATTACATGGGTGAGACTGGGACATTTTTTTTAATCCATTGAATCATATCCAATTCTTGGATACTCCATGGAAAAGTCCCTGCAGTTTTCTTGGCAAGGTTTTTTGGAAGTGGTTTGCCATTGTTGCCATTGCCACCTTCTTAGGGCTGAGAGAAAGTGACTGGCCCAAGGTCACCCAGCTGGCTTCATGCCCAAGGCATGAAGAATTCATGTCTCCCAATTCCTAGCCTGATGCCTTAACCACTACACCAAACTGGCTCTCCAATTCCATGTATTCAGGGCTTCAGCATGCAGTCAATTTACTGCATGTTTTATGAGGTAGGTTTGGGTCACATCAAAACTTAAGGGCTTATAATACCATTACATTAGAAGAATTGCTGGATTCTCTATGAAGGTGTTAGGATAATTAACAAGTTAATGGTCCATAATGACTCAGAAAAGTAGAAGTTAATGCAAAATATTATTCCTCCCTTTCTACCTCATATCTAAAAATGATGTAATCTAGGTGTCTATGAAGAAAAACTGGGGAGAATTCAAGACTGCAGAAATATAGAAATCCAATGTAGACTTTGCAAAAATCTTGGGGATCTTCCTCCCCTGGAGACAAATGAGATATGGGGAGCAGTGGATAAGATAGCAGAGCTATCTTTAAACATGCCTCCAAAATACACAGCAAAAACAAAAGTAAAAAGTAAAGGAAACCAAGAAACAGAAGAAGGAAAAAAAAGAAGGGTCTGGAACCTCCTAATTTGATGCATATATATTCAAAGTCAAAATATAAATATTTTATTTAGCCATTTGGATTATCTTGTTACCTATTTCAAAACTTTTTTCCAGACACTACTGGGGAATTTTAACTGGAGATTTTTAGCAACAGACATTGTCAGCACAGAAAATGATTTCACTGTGCATGTCTCATGTAATAGTGACTCCAACCTACATATAAAATGCTATCATAACAGTGATAGGAGCATAAGAAAATGAGTATCCTGCTACAATAAGGAAGATCTTCATATAATAGCACTCCTGTGTATTAGTTCCATTCTTACTTCAGAAATTACATGTGCGGCTTCCATGCTTGTCTGTATCATGAGGCACATGTAATATATGGGCACATGTAATATATGGATCTAAGTAAACAATTAATTAGAATGCAGTTCCACAGTTTCATACATCTGGCAGCGTAGTTGAGAACATGCATCTTGGACTACCATTTTAAGATAGAGCTCTGCCAAAAAAAACCTTCCACATTTCCTTACATTTAGTGGGAAAGAGGCAGATTTTGAAATTGTTTTTCACCTATTTTCAAATAAATTATCTTTGAGGACACTGTGGGATTTTTTTATACTAACGAAGATGTAAGCTAACAGAGGGATTAGTATATGTCTTCCACTTCCAAATGTATATCCTGTAAGAATTGTCGTTTTCAGACTTTGGAAGCACAGGGATCCAGGAAGGCTGCAGACTGACTGATGATGATAGATTTGCTACATTATTTTATTTACAGTTTGTCTTTTGACTCAAGGGACTGCTCAACACATGATGGCTAACAAAGATAAATAAACAAACAAACAAACAAACAACCCCCCCCTCAAAGCTGAAATATAATTTCAACTTTGAGGAGGACTGCAACTTGGTTTTAAGAAAGAGTGCTTGATATTGCATGTCAGACAGATCTGAGCACTAGAGGCAATCTACATGGGTGGGTTCCTTTCTGGAAAACATAGATTAAACTATATGTTTAATCTGGTTTGCTCAGCGCACTGTAGAGCCTTCTTTTGGGCCTGCTTTAATGTTCTACTCTTGGCAGTACTGGATGGGAGGCTTCACAAAATCCCATTTAATGAGGGAAATTGTTCCTGTGGCCAGAATTAACCTGAGACATTAGTTCAGGTATTTATTTACTGCCCTTTCTCTGAGAACTTGCATGCTGGTAAACCTATACCACCTCCAAGGAGAGATCAAGCTTTTATTGAAGGAGAAGGAATTTATTTCCTTCTGTCAGACTGGAACCCTGCTATTATAAACAGAGTTGCCAAGTTCTTATCAGCAGCTATAGCCATAAGAAGGCTTAAGGTGTCCTAGTTTTGGAATGATATAATGAAGTCCTTTTATTATTTTATCTTAATTTTATCTCTTTTGTTTTGTTTTGCTTCGTTTTATTTCATTTACTTTTGTTTACTTCTTATACATGTAAATGTTAATTGGCAGGTCTATATGGTGGTTTTATTGCTCATTTATATTTGAGCCTGCTTTCATGGGTTGTTTTACTGCAGTACCTTCTTTGTTGGTCATTGACTGCAAATACATACATACATACATACATACATACAACAGCTGGATTACTGGCAAAGTTTATCATTTTTGTTTATTTAAACTGTGAAACTTTGAAAAGACATATTCATAAAAATTGAATAGGAATAAGTTTCCTATTAGTAAAAGGAAGATATAAATATGTAAAATAATTTTTAAAAACCTTCCATCTATATTCATTTTCCTGTGCTGTCAAGTGTCACGCTGAAAGTCCAAATCCTGGTGACGGTTTTCTATCTTGATAAACCACTATCCAGCTCACCACAGTAATCAATGCGTTGAAAATGGCTGAACTTAATGATGCAGAAAATAGCAGCAAAACAGGTTTGCTTTCAACTTATCATTAAACTAATACAATGATCATATATGCATGAGATGACCAAGCTGTCACTGAATTCCTATACTTTGCATTTCATTAAGGGCATCATCTGACTAATTGAGAGTTTCCTTATTGACTTTACTGGGAAATGATACAGTCACTAAGGAGATGTACAAAGAAAGTTACTTTTTCATATGTCATCTTTCTGGCAGTCAGGGTCATACAGAATTTAAACCAAGAATAAAAATGAAGTAAGGAAATAAAATGTTAAAGAGTGCTTAAGAGGTCAAATTATATATGTGACAACTAAATTTCTCATAAAACAAACTCAGTGAGTTTTTAAATTTCAATTTGTAAAATGACTCAAAGTTCTCAAGTGTGCAGTTCAGGCTAAAGAACAAGGAGTTGCCATGGAGATATAACTATTCCTTTCCAGAATGAAGGATTCTTCAAGACCAAACCTCACCATGAACTCCAAACACTGTTGTTTGCCTTCATCCATGGGCTTTGTTTTATGATATATCAAATCAATACATTCCACACCTATACCAAAAACAAATGCACATTGCTTAAACAGCTACAGACTCCTGGAAGCTCTGGTTACTGAAAGAGCCCTATCTGAATGGAGAGGTCACATCAAGAGCATGCTGAGGAGAGAACACAACGAATACAAACCTTGTTCAGTACAGTTTAGCACATCTTGTTTATGCTTTCTTGAAGGGGTGAACACTACGCTCGACCTATTTGCTGGAATTAACCATGAATCTAGGAGGCCATATGGATTTGCCAGATGGCCTGATATAATTTAATGACATTTATTCTAACTATGAAGTAAGTGATAAACATAATTAACATTCCTTTAGCTCCTTACTGGATGTCTTTTATTAGTTTCATTTTTTTTCAAACATTGAAAGGTAAGTTAATACCTTGTTACGGAAACACAGATGCCTGCTAATTACCTCGGGAGGTTGAATGCTTCTGAAGCGGAGATCCTTTGCTAGATTCTTACTTACCCAACGACCCCACTGTGAAGATTAATAGGCAAAGCACTAAATCATAATGAGTGTGTCAAACCTCAAATGTTTTTCAGGTTCTCTTAATTAGCATTAAGAGATACAGAGTGTGCCCACAACATTTCCAATATATCTGTCCTGCTTTGCCATAAATAAGGTATCTTGCGCCATATGTGCTTCCTGCTTTATTCCAAGCTATAGTACATCAAATGGTTGAAATCAAACAATCAGATTTAGATTTTAAAAAAAAGTCTCACAAAGGAATAGTTCTCATTATTTTAATAGTTTACCTATTTCATCTTCTGCCAGTGATTGTTTAACGGCTTTATTTCACAGGGAGCTATTTTGTGGTAACTATGACTTCAAAGAATGTTTACCTTTGGTGAACTTACCTGCTGTTAGCAGTTAAAATCACATGAGTCCGGCAAGATAACAAAAGAACTTTACACAGCTTAATTGTGCTACACTTCCTATTTTGCATGTACAATATAGAAGGTACTTCAAACTTCATTTGTGAGATGTAGAATTTATTTTGAACAGAATGCTCAAAATAAATGTCTGCACTGCTAACTATAATGTGAATTTCCAAAGAAGAATTATCCTAGTATTTTCAAGATGTTTAGGTATCTTAAGAGACATAAAAACATTCTAATACTCTCCAGCAGTAAATCAAGGGACAGCATTAACTTTCCCCATCAAAATCACAATTTATTGTGTGAAGTGAAAATTATCAAAGTGAATAGTCAAGATTTAATTTCCACAGCCAATATAAACTACTAAATAAAAAGACATATTACTTTAGCTGCAATGGTATTTTCCACATCAGGGAAAAAAAATGGATTCTGATCCCCTTCTATGTAAATACAGCAGCTTTTGGGACTTTCCCAGGTAAAGATTGGTGGGAAACTGGATAAAGACAGATAAAGAGATGGAATGGGAGATCTGATGTCAAGCTGCCTTTCTGAGCTTAAAGCCTTATCTCCTTCATTGAAATAAAGATTCCACAAACTTCTAATGCTTCTTTGATGCTCTACAAAGAGCCATAGAGTATCCTAAGTGATGTCCTGATATCCTGTTTTCCATTTATCCATTGTTGGATGGTTTACTTTACCTGCATGGGTGATTTTCCCATTCTTGTTAGACCCCTTTCTTAACCTTTCTCCCCCAACAAAAACAGTGCTTTCAAATCTGAAGTTCACCAGACTTCAAAACTCAGAATGTTTTCTGATATTTTGATTCTTTCTAACAAATGTACTATGTGGTTTAAATGTGGATTGATATTTATTTTTTCCAGACAGATCCACATTTTTCCTGCTTTGTGTTTCTCACATAATCAAAGAAGTTATTGATAGGGTTGAAAAAGAGTGGGAAAAGGCACCAGCTGTTCTCCCAAACAGCACAAGTCAGAAACAAATCTCTACATTTAATGGAGGCTGTTTCTGGGTAAGTGGGTATAGGATTACAGTCTTAAAGAGTGTATTTTTCTTTTTCCAAATTGTGGACTACATTGGGCCTTTGAGTAGTATGATAGAGGCCATACTCCCTAAAGTAGATGAGATTAATGCAGATAATTGATATTTTGGTCATATTTAAACTGCAATTAGGTGGTAACTTTTACAAGCTTTTTGAGACACACAGCCATAGCATTTGGGAGATGGAGCCCCATAGCCTGGTGGCCTTGGGTTGTGCACCACAAAATCTCATAACAGAATTTTGCTTTGTTTAGTAAGACCAAACAGCAGACCAAAAAAAAAAAAAAAAGCTTTTCCGGTACCTCCTGCATACATAACAGCCAACATGATTGATGATATCCAAGCTATCTCGCTATATGATGTGCCAAAGATCTCTTGTATCTCTTTGAAGAACACTGTGATGGCTTTAGGGAATGCATAGGAAAATCCAATGGAGATGAAAGCTCCAAAGACCACGATCCAACCCCATCCTCCATCAGGGGGAGCACATTGCGTTGCTGTCGTTGAAGGTGGCATTTCTTTTTTTTTTCTGGTAACTATGCTGTAGGGAGAAATAAAATGTTGATATTGTGTTTTAAACAGCTGCCTTCCTCTTTAGCATACAGTCACTGAAAATTAAATATATTACTAATTTCAAAAGCTGTTATCTCCCAACACAGGAACTGGCGATACATTGTTATGTTGCTGTGGATGATTTAGTACAACTACCCATCTATAATAGCCAAAGATGCCTTTTGAAGTGGACGAATTTTGGCAACAGCTATCTGAAGATCCTTGTTAGGTAGGATGTGACTTTTGCAGGTCATTGATCCACACCACCAAGATTCTATTTAGCAATTAATCACAGGTGATAAAGGGACCTGCTTTATCCTGCTAGTACCAATCTGCCTAGATTATTTCTGGCAAAGTATGTTTGGCTTATTCAATAGGAGAATATGATCTATATCTGATATGAGTAGATAATATATTCTACCATCTCAGCCATGACTTTCTGTTTTATTTTAAAAGTACCCTTTATTTTAAAGGTAATGATCAAACACAAATTATTTCAAACAATACTATATTAAGCTACTATGCAAGATCAATTAATAGGAATGTCCAAGTGTACTTGCTGAGCCATTAATAAACTGTTATACTATTGCATTATTATGAAATCCAGGGCAGCAATAAAATGTATTTATACAAGCAAATAACTAAATGCCATCAAAAGCCATGGAAAGCCTGGCTTCACACATCACACTTTAGGGCTATGCAATGTTTTGTATTTGAAGGAAGATAAGTGATTTGGAATGCACATGGACATCAGTCAGCCTCAGACCAGAGAACCACATTGTGATTCTTTGGTTTTGGCTCAGAATGATGTGGAACTCCAACTGTTGTAGTTTACAACCATGGCCAATGTCTGGAAGTTCTTATGAATAGAACATGATGACATGATTAACAAAGGAAGGAAGGCTAAACAAAGTATAGCTTATTTTGGTGTTTGTGAACCAAGTTGCTATGTTCTTATGAAATGGGAGTATATGTCCATGTTACTTTCATAACTTAAATAATTTTTAAGTTTCGTTACATAATTTACCAAATCTCTTGAGAAAATATCAATACACACAAATTTTCTATGCAGGCGAGTATTCATAAGCAGCTTTTGGAAATCACCATGACTTGTGGAAGCATGTTACCTCATGATTATTTAAAATGGAAAATAATTTACAACATAATTAAATCTGAAGATACTTGTCTCTACTGTTCTGTTTTTCATGTCAGTAATATTCAAGTTACTCAACAATGATTAATATATGGTTTTAGTACAAGGTGCCATTTAGCCTAGGTGATGATATCACAAAAATAGTTGGTGGTTTCTATGGTGTCCATATAATATATGCACAAAGCTTCTTAGATTTTTGTCATGAAACATGCCTTTTTTTCACCTCAGCTGGTTGTTTTTTGATAAGTGGCACCCTGAACTCACAAGACTTTTACTAGTCAGCTCCACTAGTTTAGCTTGTATTATGAATATGTATAACCACCAGCAAATAATGATAAATACTTTTGAAGTTGGATATACATATTTTAATTTTAATAGCAAAGTCTTCATTTTATATATACATTTTACAAATGTGTTACTGATTTTGCCTTTCAGGATTGATTGTCTGAGACAGAAACTTGAAAGAGTAGAAACAGGAGTTTCATAGTCCCACTATATAAAATATACCTCTTGTTGATTCCAGAATTAGAATGTAACAGTTGCTCAACTATTACTTGACATACACAAGCTTAGCAATTTTACAATAAGGGATATACTTGGAAAGAGAAAAATTAGTCCAATAAATGTATTTATAACATGTTTCCAATAAAATAAATAGGTATTGTATTTTCTCCTTTAGATAGATACCCTAGTACTGTACAGCAAAATCGGTTCTATGTGCCATATTGCACTGAATAGTGCGATATGGCCATAAGAATGTTATTAATGTATAACAGTACAAAATTAATAACAAAACCTATTTTTCTTAGAGATAAATATACAGAACAAATTTTTATTGGATCATTGCCATTGACATTAGGCTGCATTCTCACAGCAGTACAGGGCTATGCAGGTTTTCAAAGGGGCAATTCACTTCCAAGAAGGTTCAAGTAAAACACCCACTAAAGCAATGTGCTTTGTAAAGCAATGTGGCATTCTCATTTCTGAGACTGAAGCTATCCATCCATCCATCCATCCATCCATCCATCTATTGTTGACATTTATATCACTGCCAATCTCCCCCCAAAATGTTACTTTGCATTATTCTCCTTTGTAGCTCCTCTCACCTGTTTGTCCCAGAGCTCCCCACAGGGCTTCCAGTCTGGCCAACTTTGGCAAACACTCTGGGAATCTCTGCTGCATATACCAAAACTGGCCAACCTAGAATCCTCTTTGTACACACCAAAAACCTTTCAGGAAGGATAGCTTTAGTGCATGCTCTGACTGGCATTGGTAGAGAAGGTAAGTGGAGCCATCTCTCCCACTAAAGGCATAAAGTGGTTGAAGGAGACACAAATTGCTTGGTTGAGGTGCATAGTGTTGCATCTTTGCTCCAACAAAGCAGATCATACCATTTTATGGCACTGAAGCAAATTTAAATTTCTTTGAATGTATACCCATCCAGATTTTAATATTGCCTTTAGAAGCCTTTCTTCTGTTACCACCACTTAACGTAGAAGGTATCTATTGGTGGTGACACTCTACTTGTGAAATATCCTCCCTGAAGATAGTTACCTGGTGTGTCCTGTGCTCTTTTCAATACCAGGTAAGCTTTTTTTTAATTCGACTTTTAAAGGCTAGGACATCTTTTTTAAGCACAGAGTTTTGCACCTATATGTAGTGTGTGGGTGGGGTTAGTTTTTTTTTTCTCCCACTTTAGTTTTCTCTTCATGTTAGTGAAGAAATGAGCTGTTATTATTAATACTTTCCCTTTATGCCCAGATCCAGAAGAACAATTGCTAATAATTTCTAATTTCTATACACAGGTGGCAGCATTTTATCATAGAAGTGTTTTCCACATGATTGATGGGCAACAATCAGGGACAGTAACATGAGACCATATATCCAGGAATGTATGGCTAGTTAAGGCACAAAAATCTAAAAAAGCACAGAGACTTCATTCTTTTGATATTCTGATGTTTATTCAATTTAATTATATCAAGGTGGGTTTTTAATTTTTTTTTCAAGTTTGTCTTTCACTGACAGGTACTGTTTTTATCAGATAAAAGAACATCATGGGGAGAACTGACATCTGACAATTTTTTCCTAGGGCCACCAGTGTGAGAATTAAGACTGTCAGGAAAATAACACTGTGTGAATCAGTCTGCTGGAGCATTCACAGAAATCAACTTTTCTATTTCCATACTCCCCTGCAGGCTAATGGGAAAAAAAGAAAATTCCTGTTTCCACTGGTACAGATGATGACTTCCATTTACTAAAAGATCAGAAAGATACCTTGCCTAATGGGAAAATCAAGTCCCCAGTATTAAATAAAATTTTAAGAAGAATAACTGCAAAATCACAAATGGACCACCATTGCATTATTTTATTTGGAAACCTCTGATCCAACAGAACACATGCAGAGGAACAGAGGAAAAGAGCAGGATGTGCAAAACCTTTCTTTTAAAGAATAGAAAAACCACTAATCAACTGTTTGAAGGGCAAAAGAGAGTAGTGAGAATGAATCTCACCCTGTTCCTTATACCAAACAGCAGCTACTGCATGAAAAGACAGGAGGAGGTAATATACACATTTGGGCACATGTTGTTTTGAGCAACTTATAAATACTCATGTTAGCTTCTGTACATACTATATATTGCTCTGAGTCTGTATTATCATGATTGAATACTGTGAACACCAGCTGGATCAGGGCAAATGAATGCAATTTGGATCCAGCTTGAAACTGTGCAAATATATGTAGCAAATGCAATAGGCCCGGTAGACAAAAGCAGGCAGTAATGTATACATATACTCAGCATTTAAAAAGGGAGAAAATGGCAATAACAAGGTCAGGGGAACAGCCATGACAAATAATTCATCTTGATATCATGCACTGTAGATTCTAGTCAATCATGATCAACCTGTTTAGATTGTTCTTCTGCAAATGCTTCATTAATATTCGCTGCTTGCCAAGTGACAAAATCAACTCCTAGTACAATAAATAGCTTGTCAGGAGAAACTAAAAATGCCTAACTCTCTCTCCCATTTTCTTTTGTAATAAAACCTCTGGATTTATTATAAGCTATAGTTCTATTACTCCTAATAGTCCTCCTATAGTTCTATTACTATTATTAATCGGTTACTGGATTTATTATAAACTATAGTTCTATTACTCCAGCAAAGGATCGTTACCTTGTTGTGGTGCTGGAGCTTGAGCACCTCAGTGACGACATGAGCTAAACCATGAAGGGCCACCCAAGACGGGAAGGTCATGACAGAGAGGTCAGACTAAATGCGATCCCTGGGGAAGGTAACAGCAACCCACCCCAGTATTCTTGCCATGAAAACTTAATGGATCAGTACAACCAGAGATATGTTGGCATACCATCAGAAGATGAGACTCTCAGGTTGGACGATGGTCAAAATGCTACTGGGGAGGAACAGAGGATATGTTCAACTAACCCCAGATGTGATGACACAGCTAGTTCTAAGCCGAAGGATGGTTAGCGGCTGATGGTGCTGGTGGTGAACGGCGAATCTTATATTCTGAGGATCAACACACCATTGGAACCTGGAATGTAAGATCTATGAGCCAGGGCAAATTGGATGTGGTTATTGGCGAGATGTCAAGATTACAGATTGACATTTTGGGTGTCAGTGAACTGAAATGGACTGGAATGGGCCACTTCACATCAAATGACCACCAGATCCACTACTGTGGACAAAAGGACTACAGAAGAAACAGAGTAGCCTTCATAATTAATAGTAAAATGGCTAAAGCAGTGCTTAGATACAATCCAAGAAATGATAGAATGATCTCCATTCAAATTCAGGGTAAGCCATTTAACATCACAGTGATCCAAATATGCGCCCCAACTACAGATGCTGAAGAAGCTGATGTAAATCAGTTCTGTGAGGATACGCAGCATGTTCTGGACAATACACCAAAAAGAGATGTTACTTTCATTACAGGAGACTGGGATGCTAAGGTGCACAGTCAAATGACACCTGGAATTACAGGTAAGCATGGCCTGGGAGAACAAAATGAAGCGGGACATAGCCTGATAAAATTTTGCCAAGACAACTCACTTTGCATAACAAACACTCTCTTCCAACAACCTAAGAGATGGCTTTATACATGGACTTCATCAGATGGACAACACCAAAATCAGATTGACTACATCCTTTGCAGCCAAATGTGGTGGACATCTATACAGTCAGCAAAAACAAGACCTGGATCTGACTGTAGTTCAGATCACAAACTTCTTATTGCACAATTTAGGATCAGACTCAAGAGATTAGGGAAGACCCACAGATCAATTAGATATGAGCTCACTAATATTCCTAATGAATATGCAGTGGAGGAGAAGAATAGATTTAAGGGACTAGATTTAGTAGTTAGCGTCCTGGAAGAACTATGGACAGAAGTTCGCAACATTGTTCAGGAGGGGGCAGCAAAATACACCCCAAAGAAAAAGAAGACCAAGAAGGCAAAATGGCTGTCTGCTGAGACACTCGAAGTAGCCCAAGAAAGAAGGAAAGCAAAGGCAACAGTGATAGGGGGAGATATGCCCAATTAAATGCAAAATTCCAGAGGTTAGCCAGAAGAGATAAGGAATTATTTTTAAACAAGCAATGTGCGGAATTGGAAGAAGACAATAGAATAGGAAGGATAGAGACCTCTTCCAGAAAATTAGAAACATCAGAGGTAAATTCCAGGCAAAAATGGGTATGATCAAAAACAAAGATGGAACTAACAGAAGAAGCAGAAGAGATCAAGAAAAGGTGGCAAGAATATACCGAAGACCTGTATAGGAAGGATAACAATATCGGGGATAGCTTTGATGGTGTGTTCAGTGAGTTAGAGCCAGATATCCTGAAGAGTGACGTTGACTGGGCCTTAAGAAGCATTGCTAGTATCAAGGGAGCAGGAGATGACAGTCTCAGCTGAACTGCTTAAAATCTTGCAAGATGATGCTGTCAAGGTGATGCATGCCATATGCCAGCAAATTCGGAAAACGCAAGAATGGCCATCAGATTGGAAAACATCCACTTATATCCCCATACCAAAAAAAAAAGAAATACTAAAGAATGTTCAAACTATCGAACAGTGGCACTCATTTCACATGCCAGTAAGGTAATGCTCAAGATCCTGCAAGGTAGACTTCAGCAGTTCATGGAGCGAGAATTGCCAGATGTACAAGCTGGATTTAGAAAAGGCAGAGGAACTAGGGACCAAATTGCCAATATCCGCTGGATAATGGAAAAAGCCAGGAGTTTCAGAAAAACATCTATTTCTGTTTTATTGACTATTCTAAAGCCTTTGACTGTGTGGACCATAACAAATTGTGGCAAGTTCTTAGTGGTATGGGGATACCAAGTCATCTTGTCTGCCTCCTGAAGAATCTGTATGACCAAGTAGCAACGTTAAGAACAGACCATGGAACAATGGACTGGTTTAAGATTGGGAAAGGAGTACAGCAAGGTTTTATACTCTCACCCTACCTATTCAACTTGTATGCAGAACACATCATGCGACGTGCTGGGCTTGATGAATCCAAGGCTGGGATTAAAATCACAGGAAGAAACATTAACCTTTTACAGTTCCAGTTCTTGCCTGACAGTAAAACAGAAATTCTGATCCACTTTTTTGTCTATATTAATCATTATAATTGGTCTTTACCAGCATGAATCACATCAACCAGTGCTGTAGCAATGAATCTGCTGGAAAACATTCACAGCAATGTTTAAAGAAAAGACGAACTTTCCAGATTGGTTGAAAAATCTTGACTGACAGACCCCATGAAATAAAACAAAAATTTAAGGGTTAAATTATTAGAAATATCTGAGGTTAGAAAATGAATGCAATGTTTATAGATTATAAAATCACAACCATGAACTTGATGGTGGGATGTTTTACTTGGGGTGATAAACTTTGAACTTAAAAATGAATATATTCCCCTTAAGTCTTGACTGTATAAAACATTCATTTGAAGTATGTATAATCCAGCATCTAGTATTATTTGGCGGTGTGTAGAAGGGGGCAAAGGCAGATGTAAATACACAGAAGTGAAAACATCTGTCTTCCCTCTATTTCCAAATCACTAAATTTACATATTCATACATTTTAACATAGTACTTTCAAATAAAATATGGCTTAATCTGTCTTTGTAAGAAACTGAGCCTTTAAAAAGCAACAAACATTTTTCTTTCTGTTTTTAAGTAAAGCCATTTATATTTACACAGGTCAGCAGAAGCTATCATTAGAGAATACAAAATAAACACTGTCCTAGTCTTTGAGGAACCTCAGAAGAACTCCCCAAAAGTATTATCCAGTTCTGTATTTAATTTTCTACACAGGCCAAATGTAAATGTGGTCGGCATAAACATAATAACCCACTCCTATTGCTATTCCCAACAAATAATATTCAGAACTTGAGTCCCTCTGATCTGGAGGCAGATTATAGCCATCATGTCATGTTGCTGTTGCTAGCCTGATTACCCATAAACTATAGTTCCTAGCAGCTACAGCCAGCCGAGCCAATAACAAGGCATGTTGTAGTCCTCATTCAGCAACATCTGGATTGCCACAAGTTCCACTTATCTAATTTAGACTGGATCATAACCTTAACACAAAATTGGCAAAGGCAGCTTCAATAGTTTATTATAATGGACTCTTCATTATATTGATTCTGAAATATTTCAACCTTGGACTTCAATGTGTTGTCACGTTATTCAATCTATGTTCAATTATTAAAGCTATTTGTGAAAGTGGAGAAATTTAAAGCTGTGAATAGAAATCTATTTTAAGAACCTACTATAGTCTCATAGAACAATGGAACCAGTTTGGTGTAGTGATTAAAAGCACCAGGCTAAAAACCAGGAGACTAGTTTTAGTTCTAGTCCTGTTTTAGGCACCAAGCCTGCTGGGTGGCTTTGGGCCAGTCAATCTCTCTCAGCCCTAGGAAGAAAGCAATGGCCCACCACTTCCAAAAACCTTAGCTGCTGAGCAGTTTTTTTATTATAGTGGGATAGAAGTAAGTTTAATAAATAAAAAAAATTAACAATAACATTGTGTGTGTGTGTGTATGATAAATCTATGCTTATACATTTTTATTGTCACACACATTGATCACATAGAACATTTTATTTTATTGAACAAAATGAACAGTTTAAAAGGTATGAAATGACATGGTGTATGTGGAAAAAGAAAGTTCAGAAAACAGTGATTTTAAGTGTTTAATCCCAAAGTAAAAATATTTAGAAAGATTCAGTCACTATTGTCAAAGTTTAGCATGCATTTTCCAACCTGATCCAAAGCCTCAACAGATGGAGCATCTAGAAGGGCTGATTAATCTTCAAACACATTGATTCCAATTTTGCATAATACCTATTCACACACTGTAGCCCAGTTCACACATCACCTTAAACCATAATGTTCTGTGTTTCAATTTTACTTAGGATGATATATGAACATAGCCAACATTCCTTGTAAGTCATGCCTATGGCTTAGTAGTAAGTATGAACCAGACCACTATAGCTTATTCAACAAACCAGCATAAAACAAGTAATGGTGTAGTGTTATGTGAAGCTCCAGCTATATATACACTTTTTCCATTTTTGGCTGGTCCAGATAGGAAAACATATCAGGGCTTAAAACTCTGGTCACGATGGAGCAACTGTTAATGTTTCATGATTTCCCCCAAACCCATTATTTTGTGAAGGAAACTTTCTCACACTTTTATCTATCAGGAAGTTTGGCAGCAGCACAACTTTAGCAGGAGAGTGACCCCTTCTAGAACTCATGAGATACTATAGTTTAGCTCAGTGTTTCTCAACCTCAGCAACTTTAAGATGTGTAGACTTCAACTCCCAGAATTCCCCAGCCAGCATTGAAGTCTACATATCTTAAAGTTGCTGAGGTTGAGAAACACTGGTTTAGCTTACCAGAATATGAATCCATGAGAGATCTGCCATTGACAGGAACAGAATAAAGAGGGCAGAACTGTATAGAAGATTGTCCTATTAAAATTGGAAAGATTAAGTTTCAAATCTCCATTTAGCTATGGCTTTTGACCAGTTATTATAGCTTTAAGCAGAAGTTCAATTGTTGACATGATGGTAGCAGTAGGTAGGAGATACTGTACACAGAGCCTGGCCTCAGTACCTTTACTTCCCATTTTCAAGTGAAAAATCTAAAGGGAATTTCTCCTTCTGTTCACTTGAACATGAGTAGAAATTCCATTTAAGATGTCCTCTCTCAAAATGGGAAGATCAGAAATTGAGGGATTGTATGACCAGCTTATATTTATGCCTAACTCCTTTTCATACTTTCAGCTGCAAGAAAACAAGGTGAGTTTTTCCATTAGTGCTTGTTCAAACTAATCTACAAAAGTAGGATAGTTGGGAGGATAAAATGGGGCAGAGAAGTAAGTCTGCTGCCACTAACACCTGGGAAGAAAAACAAAAGGTAAATATAACACAAATAAATACATGTGATACATAGTAACATCACATCACATATGGATGTGCAAGCCCAGCTAAGTTTAATGTCTTAACTAATTTGTCCATGTAGATCTGTTGATGTTCTTTCAATTTCATTAATTCTTTATTTCTGTGCTGCCAGTGCAAATGGTTTCTCTGTATTTTCAGAGAATGGAGAGAAATTTGCTATGCAGTTTAAAATGGCCCATTTCACATAGCTACTGTCATGTTCACTGTTTCAATGTGCACTGTACATCGTAACGTTTCACATGCCATGGTACTGACACGCGTTTATGGTGGGAGGGAGCTGCTGTGAAACATTGTGCCAAGCTCTGTATCTATGTTCATTTCAATGGAATGTGTTTGGGTTATGGGCTCTGCTCAAGGACTTTTCCCACGGACCATCAGGAGCTGTTAGGAGCACCTGGGATTGTGAGCCTGAGAAGATTCTACTGGGGGAGGGATCTCGTTTGTACCGAGGGTATTTTAGTTTGCATTTGGTGCGCTTTTTTCCATTCTCAGCTTTCTTTGTGATCCTGCATACTATTCTTTAATGAATCAGATATCTTTATGAACCTGTTCATGAGTCTGATGGTGTTTTAGGATACGCAATCATTACAGCTACCAACAAGTGACAGGCTCATGAAAGGAAGAAAAACCAGCATAGTGAAAGTTACGTGATAGATATTTCTAAATATCTAAGTGGGTTCCTTTTTGAAGAATAAATGTAAGGGGATAAATAGCATAAAAAAAAAAAACCCTGCTTAATAAATGTTGCTGACTTCCATCTGGCAGTAAGTGTAATTCCAGACTAAATTGTTGAATTTTGAATTGATACCATATTTGGTTGCTAATTGTGTCAATCCCACTTATCACTGCAGCATTTCTATTTTAGAAGGTCTTAGTTACTTTTGACAGAACAACATAAACAAGAGAGAGTAGTTTAGATTATATCATTATAAGCAAAACATTCTGTTTATTCCTTTCCATTATTTCCTTAAATACCATGAAATGTGGCTTTTACTCATCGCTATGAGCTTGATCCAGAGTCATCTTGTATTGGGACTTAAGGTAATTCTGTCCCCTGAAACAGGAACATATTCTTCTCAGGTTTTCTGAAAATACCAGTCAATGATTTGTAGTTTTCTATTTTGCCATCATTGTTGAAAAAAATATATACTTCAATATTTGATAGAAAATATACTAAACAAAGTGAAAAACTTCAAAATTCAAACTTAAAGTGTTCTTGAATCAGGCCTTAAAGAATTGATACATAGCAAAAAAAGGAAACTTTTCAAAATATGGTACTCTGAATTTATTGTAGTATAAAAACCATCATTTCTAAATCAGCATGGCTATTAGAAATAAAAGCTATAGTAGTGCAGATTAGGGAATGCTTATTAAGGACACGATCTAGCTATAGGTAATAATTTCTGATTTCAGCATTAGTGCTTGGGCATCAGAAGTAACCAAAAAATGTTTAACTTTGGCAGATTGGTGGCAGTGTTTTAGATTCCAGATTAGCAGAGAAATAGTCAGTTGAATTAATTGCACAATAAACCAAGTGAGTCATATGTACCGGGAAATGCCATAAATCAAAGAAAATATCTGTTGGAACACTGGGCACACAGAACATCTATCTGAATAATGACTTTGTTGTCAGTTTCAGGAGATAAATTTCATCAGATCCATTAACAAAAAAAGCATGAGTCACTTGTGATTGTCAGATACCTGTTTATCTATCACAGCTTAGGTTTCTGTGAAATGTCCACTAAATGTCAAGCTTTGCAGAACCATATTATGACCTGCATGGCATGTGAATTGTTACACCCATGGGCCTGGGCAGATCATTAAATGTAGAGATGAGCTATGCATAGAGAAAGAATAATGATCTTGCCTACCAATCCTGAGACTGGCTAGTTGATCAGATAAACAAGGATGATCAGGAGAGTAGAACCTCGGCCCCATCAAAAGACTATGAAAGCACTGGAATTGCTTAGCTTTGAGAAGATAAATCTGAGGAGGCTTTCTTCTAATATCAAAAAGATGTCATGCAGAAGAAGGTTGACCTGTTCTGTATCACATGCAATTGCAGTGGGAGGAATAGCAAGCTCTCTGGAACAGCGGTCCCCAACTTTTTGGCACCAGGGACTGGTTTTGTGGAAGACAATTTTTCCACAGACCAGGGGGGCAGGGGATGGTTTTCCTTGGATTCACAAGGCACATGTCAGGCACTAGGACTGGAACAGAAACCAGCAGGTTCAGGCAAGGAGCTCTATCCTGGTAACTGTTGGAGGCTTTGGCAGCAGTGCGGATAAAGCTTCGCTCGCTCGCCCCCTGCTCACCTCCTGCTGTGTGGCCCGGTTCCTAACAGGCCACAGACCGATACTGGTCCACGGCCTGGGGGTTGGGGACCCCTGCTCTAGAATATTCACACTAAACTCCCTGCATAGACCAAGGCTACATACTGGTAGTCTGTGAAAGAATCCACCCTCTCTGCAAGGGCAACAAAATTAATGTGCACTTTGGCCCTAACAGTGTAGCAGCTGGGCCTTCATTCTTAAAATGTGAAACCCTTTTTCATCCACGGAATCAGTTTCTAGCAGAACTGCTGTATTAGTCCACTGAGACAGCTAAACTCTTTGGATGGCTTATATATAATTAATCAGCTTTTGTCTGCAGCTTCAAGCCTCTGAATATCCATGTCAAGGGATTTCTCACCTGGACCCTTAACCATGAAAAAGACTATCTTAGATAACAAAAACCTATTAGGCATGCCATTAGCACAGAATAATAAGAACATATTTTAGCTCCATAAAATAATCTGAGCCTGTATTTTTCTTTCTTAAGGAGTTTGCATTGCTTCTCTCAGCCTGTCTTAAATGTTTTTTTGCAAAATAGAAAGTGAATAAGAGGCATTTATAAAGTGAAAACGCATTCCAACCAATGTCCGTTTAACATTGCAATTAGAATAGGCAAGGTCTTCTAACTTGCCTGATGAGAAAGTGATCAACCTTTTTAAAGAGCTAAAAGATCTTTTTTATAAATTAAAAAAAAAAAAAGCTAATGTAAAATTGAACAAGTTTGAAAGGGGGAAGAGTTCTGCCCTTCATACCATATGTAATGTTATCAGCATCATAAAAAAATATTCATGTAACTGTTGTTCCATATTCAAGTCACAGTAGCTGGGACAATAAATATTATTTTTTCCATAAACTACAATCTGCAATTTTAGAATGGTAAATCCACGATTTATGCCCACTAATAAAAACAGTTCTTCAAATGAATATGCAGATATTTCCTGTAGCCAAAATCATAATGAATCTGTGGACCTGAATCTTGGGCACTTGCACAAGCATTTAGTTGTTTGCTTGATTTTGTATCTTTCTCAATGCTCCATTCTTTCCTTTGAAAGGACAAAGAAAAAATCCAAGGAAGAAGAGAGCAATCCAGGCAAAACGCATTTTAAAAAAAGAGTGGCAATGGATTCAGAATATGGGAACCAAATGTCTAAAAAATCTCCCAAATGAACATCTGAAAGTTTGCTACAGTTATTATACTCTCTAGAACTGCCTTTGCCAACCTAGCAACCCTCACGTTTCTTTGTTTGTTTGTTTATTTATTTATTTTTGTGTAATTGATTTCTATAGCTCAGTACATGACTCTAGGCAGTACATGACTCTAGGCAGCTCACAACATTAAAACAAATAAAAATATATACAAACACAAAATAAACAGAAAATAAAACACATAGCAGCTGGAGAATCATAAAAGAAATCATCAACACAGCCAGGAAACAGGGTTTGTCACATACTGGGTGGCCCAGGCTTGAGCACAGAACAAATTCTTCAAGGTCCTGCAAAAGGCCAGTAGGGTTGGGGCCAACCTAAACTCTGGAGGGATGATGTTCCAGAGGACGGGTGCCATGCCAGAAAAGGCTCTCCTATGGGTTCCCACTAGCCTACACTCCTTGGTTGATGGTACCAACAGAATGCTCCCTCTGCCAGATTGGATAGGATCAGTAGAAACAACCAGGAAGAGACAGTCCCATAAGTAAATAACCTACAGGACTGGAATGCAGCTTCCAAGGTTTCCTGCTAACATAGACATTGCAATTCTGAAATTGCAGTCCAAACACATCTGAAATATACCAGTTTGTAGAATAAGATCAATGTTGTCAACAGTAGTTAATGTGCTGCCATTTAGATCTGAAGAGAAAAAGATGTTTCAAAGGAGAGGTAGACTTGCACATTGCTCCTATCAGTGCCACTTTTAAAAAGCAGAACCTTTTCTTGAGTTCACACAGCAACTGCTGTGGAAGTACATTTGTGAGTTAATGGGAGCACTATCTCCATCTCAATCTTTTTAATGTCTCCATAACTCAAGTACATATTTGGGTGAAGCTTCTTTAAAGAAACACTGAGAGGGGCAGGGAGTATTTCCACATCTCCTCAGAACCATCTTTACTGCTTTGGATCTGAATAGCTGTACATCCCACTATACAGTTTTTGACAAGAGGAAATATCAAATCAAAGGACAGTCTAATCATTTTTGCCCATACTAGAGGCCACCCTATCAGATATACCACCATCTAATGCACACACAACCTATTAAACTAGGACTGAAGATTCAAACTTCTCATCATATGTGAAGCTTGTTGACTAAAACTGGGAATCACTCTCTCTTGGCCAAAATTTCCTTGTAAGTTATTGGGAAAGTAAAACAGGTCAACAGAGGAGATGTACAATACATTGATTTTTTTTGAGGAGAAGGTAGAATAATAATGAATGAGATTAAATATGTGTTTTAAATAGTGAATAGCTGGCTAGTAAATAAACTGAGAGCCAGTTTGGTGTAGTGGTTAAGGCATCAGTCTAGAAACCAGGAGTCCTAGTCCCACCTTAGCCACAAAGCCAGCTGGGTGAGCTTGGCTAGTCACTTTCTCTCAGCCCTAGGAAGAAGGCAATGCCAAATCACTTCTGAAGTCTTTCCAAGAATACTGCAGGGACTTGTCCAGGCAGTTACCAGGAGTCAACACTGACTTAAGGGGACAAAATAAGTAAATAAAAAACTGTACAGAGCTAGGCCTTTTGCAAGGAAGTATTTTTCTGGTGGAAGAACTTTTTCTCCAGTGGATGCCAAGCAACAATGCTGATACTTTTGGAGCTTCTTCCATTTAGTCTTCTCTGGCTTGATACTAATTCTTCTGTAATGCTCAGTTTCTACTCCAATGTGTTTTACATGGGGCTGCCCTTAATGACTACCTGGAAACCATAACTTAATAATAATAATAAGAGGCCACAGACTTACCAGGTCTGATACTGGGAACACATAACACTAATTTTGCAGACCCTGCATTGTTTGCTGATTGTTCCTGGGTACAATTTAAGGTGTTAGTTTTGACCTATAAAACCCTCTATAGCTTGGCACCTAGGTTCCTATAGGATTGGCTACTCCAGCCAACACTGACCCAATGTATCAGAACATCTAGGGAGAAGCTACTTATGAGTCCACATTTCCAAAGGATTTGGGAGTATGAAGCTAGAAGGTGCTGCTTTTCTATGGCAGTGGTAGTGCTTTGGAACAGCCTCCCAATGAAGACCCACAAGCAGGACAGAAGGGCAACAACTCACTTCCACTGTTGCTCTCTAGCAGTTGTAATGTTTGAGTTGAGCTTTTATTTATTTTTTTAACTGATGTAAAAAGCTCTAGGATTTGTAGAACATGAAGCTATACAAACTATTTTTATAAACTTATAAAATATTTAAGGATGTTCATCAAATTCATTCAAGTATTAATCTCAGCCCTCCAGAGCCTGAAGTCATCTAGGTATGTCAGACCATAACTCCAGAGTTTTCAGCCAGCACTATGAAGAGAGTTGGGTTGGGAAAGTAATTATTTTAGTAAACAACAGCAACCACTGACTCATAAACAGTCCCACTTAATCTGGATACTTTAATCCTGAATTGGCATCAAATTGAACCTCTAGGACAAGAAAGGTCATTCAAAAACTAGAGGGAAGATCACTTATGTAGCTGACATGTAGCATTTATATTCAGAGGGGGAAGTCAGGCTAGTCTTGTTCTCAGTGTCATAAACCTCACTAGTTCTGCCTTTTGATGTCTGTGATGGCTAAATTACTAGGAAGCCATAGTCTAGTCTAGCTAAGGGAGCTATATAGATACATGGCATTCCTTCATACAATCCCTGATTATCTAAGACTTATGCTTATGTAGATAAACTCCATTATATAGATAACAAATTGATATTTATAATCAATAAGTGATCATTCATAAATATGTTCAATGCACAGTTGTTAGGAGTGGGCATAGCTAATGGACAGTAATCCATTGCTTTTCATGCACTCAGTGAACACATGGGGGCATTATAGGTCTATCTTTATGGTGTGGCAGGAATATATGACAGTCTAACACTGGGCATATTCAAGAGAGTGGCATTTGGATAAGGAATATAGGTCTGCATAAATTTCTGCAAATAAATGGAATAAAAGTACAAAATGCTTACTGATATACTTATTTTCAGGGTTTGTTTGTTTTTTCATTTCATTTCATTTCTTACAGCTTGCAAGAGCAGTTTAAAGATACTGTACAATCAACAAATAGTCACCCAGAGTTACATATGTAAGAAGGATGGCCATATACATTTTCTAAATAAATAAATAATACAATGATCATCCAGTAAAAAGAGTTTCAATGTATTAAAAACTGGACACACTTTTAACTCCATACCAGCTTAATCCTGACTGTGAAAAAAAGCTTGTCCAAACCACAATAGCTTGAAAGCTAGTATTTTAAATATTTCACTTAGCAAATGTGATAAGATCCTATAGCTCTGTAAAGTATGGTGATTTGTTTAATAATCACAACTGTACATATCTGAGCTCTGCCGAAGTCCAGATACTCCTTATTAGAAGAGGACTGCTGCTTATGATCCAAATTCTGGAGCAGAATATCCTATCATGTCCCATATAGAAAGAAACATACGCTAAGATAAGCATTTTTGAACTTTTCACCAATTATCCATTTTACAACCAACATTTAAGAACTCATTTTCCATCCTAGTGTCTTACAGATGTCTTATATTACAGAACTTATGCTGGCTGGGAATACTGGAGTGGTAATCCAGCAAGCTAGTAGGCCAAGCTGGAGAATGATTTTAGACATATTTGATGGCATTTTTCTTTGCAGTAATCATAATGTATTCATTGTCAATAGCTACAGTACATGAGATTTCCATGTTCAGACAGAGACAGCATACTTCTGGTTACTGGGTACTAAATGACAAACAGCAGGAGACAGCCATTACCTTCAAATCCTGTTTGCAGACTTCCTGGAAGCACCTGGTTGATCACTACAGGGGAGCAGGATGTTAGGCTTCATGGACCTTTGGTCTGGCCCAGCAAGACTCTTATATTCTTAATATATATTTTTAATAGTTTGTTAGGTATCCCCAGCCAAGAAAAATAACAGCTTGTGAAACAAATGTACCCATTTGGCATTTGTTCTTTTCTAGACCAAAGTTCACTAAAACTCTTTAACTATTTCAGCCATTATAGGAACATAGTAATTCTAGTCTTTTCAGTTTCTAATAAGTATCCCTGTAGTATTAGACCCGGGGAAGATATGGTGGGGTGTTGGATAAGCTGTTTCAGGGGAAGAGAGATCTCCAATCGGGTAGTGATTTCCCCTTCTAATTTGATTACCCCATCCTGTGGACCAGCTAGTCAGACTGCTGGTGCCCTGGACTCATGGCTGATGCCAGATCTATCTGCAAGAAAACTATCCTCATCCATGCTTTGCTGCTGGATGAGGCAGCAGATACAGTGTTTATTAACAAAACCTGGCTTGTCACAGGCAACAGTGTAGCCTTGCCCATCCAAGTACTGGGTTTTTTAGCCCTTTCAGCAACATGGTCAGGGAGGGAGAATGGCTCTGATCATGAGGATCAGGGACTCTATCTGTGATCAGGGACTCTTCTGTTGAAAAACTGGGATCTGAGTTTACAAGTTGGGCTGAAGACACAAACTTGGGTTCCTGCTTATGTACCTACCACCTGCTGATCCTATTTAAGCTTCTTTATCTGATCTTCGGGCTGCTGGTGAAGAATCTTCACTGTGAATGTTTTAATTTTCGTTTATATGTCCTGTACACTGCTGAGAATAATTTCATTGCACCAGGCTGGAACTATAAACCTTTCCTGCTCTGAGTAAGACCCAGGAGTTCATGACCTCCATGGCAACCATGGCCTTGGGTCCAACGTGTATAAATGGTCATGTTCTGGATCTCATGTTTGTCTCTGAGCAGCTGCTGTGTGATATAGGGTTGGAGGTCATTCTGTAGCTATAGTCAGATCATGCCTGATCCAGTTGTGATTGGTAACCATCTGTGACATCCATGGGGCAGCAGGACCTATTTGGATGGTCCAACCCAGTTACCTAATTGATCCAATTGGTTTTCAAAGGGTGCTTGGGGAATTTCCCTGCTCTGTCCTGCAGTTCTGTTCAGTGCCTGGTGAGCAACTCACAACTGGATGCGAACTGAGCACCAGACATTATTGTCCTAAGCAAACTCTTTCTGGCATCCAGTCATGGTTGGTGTCTTGGTTCACTAAGGCCCTTGGGAAATGAAGCACCAGAAACAATGCTTGGAGTGCTGGTGGAGGAAAACAAGGAGGGGATCTGATCAAGATGATACATCCCCATGTTTGCGTCTGCACCATGGCAAAAAGGAAGGTGAAGTGTGGACACTTCACCTTAATGGGCTGTTATCCAGCAGCCCTGTTTAGGGTCACGAACTCCCTACTGGAGAGGGAACAAGCTTGAGACCTCCTGTCTAGTTGCCACAACCAATTTGCATAGCATTTTGCTAACAAAATTGCTCAGATTCACTGTAGCCTTAATTCCTCATGGACAGAGTCTGTGGTGACAAAAGCCTTCTTTCCATATAATCTGGGATTCCTTTTGGATTGCAATCACTAAGGAAGTGCATAGGAAGGTAACTTGCTCTTTAAATCCCTGCTTTTTGGGGCCCTCTGCTACTTGCTCTTTTTGGGGCCCTCTGCTACTTGCAAGTAGCAGTTTTCCTCTGCTACTTGCTCTTTAAATCCCTGCTTTTTGGGGCCCCTTGCATGTCCCAGCTTTTGCAGGGAGCAGGCAGACTGGTTACCACTTTGATCTGTGAGAAAAGCAAAGCCTCATTATGGGAGGGAGAGCTACCAGCAGCCTTCATGGAGACTATGTTTTCCTGCTTCTGAAGAGAACATCCCTGAATCCAGTGGTCTGTGATAACCATTGTCATATCTCCAACCTCCCCTCTTTAGGGAACATTATTAAGTTGTTAGTAGCAGACCAACTTTGCAACACCTTAGAAAAAACAAATTATTTGGACCTTTTAAAGTTTCTATTCACACCAGGGTGTTGGGCTGACAGCATTGGTCACTCTCTTGAACAACCTGCATAGGGACCTAAATAAAAGTAGTGCATCCCTCCTGGTCCTGTTGGATCTCTCAGCAGCCTTTGATATCATTAATCTTGATATTTTGCTGGACCACCTGCAGGGCCTTGGAATTACAGGCATTGTTTTGCAATGGCTCTGCTTCTCCTTCAGTGGACAGTTTCAATCTGCTGTAATAGGGGAGGAGAGGATGGCCCAGGGCCCTTGATGTGTGGGGTGCTGCAGTGGTTGGCCCTCTCCGCTGCTCTTTAACATGTATATGAAGCCATTGGCTGAGGTCACCTGACATTTCAGGTATGGCATCATCAGTATACTGTTTATACCCAATTGTACATTGCTACCCTAGGCTGTAGGGGAGATGCTGTTAATGTCCTTTCCCCATGCCTGGAGGCTGTGAGGGTCTGGATGGGAGAGTACAGGCTTCAAGTTGAATTCAAGAAGATAGAGTTACTGTTGATATATTGGGGTTCTCTGTTGCCAGGAGTGTTGTCCCTTGATAGGCAGGTACTACTAGGGGATCCTTCTGGACTTATTGTTCCTGCTTAACAGCAGGTGGAAGCCATGGCCAGAGGAACCTATATCCAGCTTTGGCTGATATCCTGGTTGTGGTCTTACCTGGTGCAGGAGAACCCGGCTACAGTAATGCCCTCATTACCAGATTAGTACAATGTGCTTTACATGGGGCTGCTGTTAACAACTACCTGGAATCTGCAACTGGTTCAGAATACAATGGCCCACATATTTACTGGGCTTCAGAGGTGGGAGCACATGACACTAATTTTGCAGATTCTGCATTGTTTGCTGATACAATTTAGGTACAATTTAAGGTGCTGTTTTTGAGCTATAAAACCTGTATGGAATGGCATCTGGGTTCTTACAGGATCAGCTATTCTAATCAGAATTGACCCAATCCAACAGAAAATCTAGGGAGTAGCTACTTATGGTTCCACATTTCCAAGAGATTTGGGAGTATGAAGCTAGAAGGTATTGCTTTCCTGTGGTGGTGCCAGCACTTTATATCAACCTCCCAATGAAGACCCACAAGCAGGAAAGAAGGGCAACAACTCACTTTCACTGTTGCTGTCTAGCAGTTGGTATATAGTGTACAGAAGGCAATATAGCTTTTAAGACTAATACCCATTTTTCACTCTCCCCTGTGTGAATTTGTCTAGTTTCCTTTTTAAACCACTGGAGTCTTATGACTCAGATGATGAAAAAAAAAATCATATTAATTCCAATTTAGTATAGAACTCTTTCTTCTACATAGATGGCATCCATTTTTATACATGGAAGAAGATGTGCATATCAGAGGCCAAGATGGTTTTTGAGTTCATGATTCATAAGCTAATAAAAGTTAAGCCGTTCAATGGAGAAACATTTAAGCATGTGATTCAGCTTTTTAGTGCCAGACAAAGCAATTCAAACTTTGCCTTCAGAGCATTCCAGTTCATCAAGGACAATAAAGTCATGTAAGACTAATGTCAAGCAGGGGCAGGTTTGCATCTTCTTCTGTCTTTTCTCATGAGATTTTAAAATAAGAATAATATAAGAATTTCCTTCCAACTGTAAGCAGAGAAATGATGATGTAAACCTGGACAACTCAGCACTATTTTTTCTCCTAGTATAGGGGTGTGGTAGAGAATTAGGACATCTTAGAATTAACAGCATGCCCTCTGGAACATCTGCATTTTGATCTTCTTGGCACTATCATTTTAATAGCAGAAAAAAAATGTCCTTGTTGGCAGACTTGATGAAAGGGGATGGTGAAAGGAATTTCTGATTTCATAAATCTTTTAATCTTACAGACTCCACTTCAGATCTAGACCTGCTTAGATTCAGTCATGTGCTCACATAAAGTGCCTTCAGACTAGGCCTGCAATTATCAAAAGTTTCTCATGTTCCTTCAAACATATTTAAAACATTAATGCAATTATCCATGGAAGTTGGAGATGGAAGACTATTCCCAGAAGAACAGCCACCACATTTATTTGAGAGCTGAAGCTTTATTTGTTTCTTTGGACAAATGTTATGCTTCCTTTCAAAATAA
The DNA here is from genome assembly GCF_035149785.1 of Candoia aspera. Lineage (NCBI taxonomy): Eukaryota > Metazoa > Chordata > Lepidosauria > Squamata > Candoiidae > Candoia > Candoia aspera. The sequence goes on from NC_086159.1 coordinate 49,303,923, forward strand.
ATGGCAAGAAAATCATCTTAAAACAAACATAAATATATACCACTACAGTTCAGCTATCTCGTCTAAACTTTTATTACCCTCAACTATTATAAGTAAGCAGCAACAGAGGTGTAGAGTCCTCCCTACCAAATGTAATCTATCCCACTTGGATTTTATATTTATATTTATTATTTTATTATTTTGGTTGTTTATTTTGTAATGTTATATGTTGATGCTTTTAAAAGGATAGTTTTATTGTAAACTGCCCAGAGTCCCCCTTTTTGGGGGGAGATGGACGGTGATAGAAATTTGAATAATAAATAAATAAATAAAAACAGAAATATTAAAACCTACTGTCATTAATGTATATAGACCAGAATTCATTTTCTTAAAAATGAGCCCATATAAAATAGGTCGTCAATGATGATGCCTAACCTGTTCCTGAAATGCCTATTTCCCACTCCCATCATGCCACCCATACATATATGCACACACAGATATTGCACAATACAACCAGCAAGATGGATACACCAGTGGACCTTTTCACAAACATAGCAGGAAGCCCACTTCAGTGTAGTCATTTATCCCCCTGTAAGTCTCTTTCTGTCCCACAGCCAGCACTTGACTGACTGCAGATTGAAATGTATACCTTCAGTCATTAGCACACAAAGGTTACGTTTAACAACTGCATCTCCATTGAAAGATAGGAATGTAAATAGGGACTCCTTTTAAAAATAGAGAAAGAGAATGAATATAAACTTAGAAATACCATGAAGGGACTTAGATATAGTATAAACAAATGAACTAGTTCAACTTCTAAATTATTACTAACATAATAATTTAATGAATAGAGCATGAAGAAATGGGCAATGGCAACCATACTTCTCTGGCACTTATTTCAAAGGCCACTGCTTTTTGGGTTGCTTTAGAACTAATAACTGGAATGAACACTAGTATCTGCACATTTTGTAATCTTATTTTTTCATATGATACTTTGTAAAAGTAAAAAAAAACAGTGTAGTCTTAATTTAACACTTAAATGAAATAATATTAATTTAATGAGAGGAGAAATCAAGAGGTTGGGATCTTCAAGAAACCATTTCCTCAACTGGCCAATCTAGACTCAATACCAAGTTTTCTTGGAATATCTGTTCATCTTTTTCTAGCCCAATGAAAGTTTCCATATCCAACTTACATGTTCTCAGCTGTGTGAAATCAGTTTCAAAGAAAATCTTTATTATAGTCATAGACCAGCATAAGGAATCAGTTTTACAAATGTTGATCTGTTTTCCAGAGATTGGTGTTGTTTAGATTAGAATCTAATGGATTAGAATAATTCCAGGGCCATACCCCTTAAAAAACCAGAATTGTATATTTCTGCCTCAAACAAAAGTAAAATAGTCTATTTCCATTATTATCTAATTATAGGATCAGTTTAGGAGGTGCCATGCTTCTATTAATGTTTTGATCTTCTGCCTAATCATTTTGCCAATCACTGAAGTGACTTTATTTATTTTTTTGTCACTGTGCAGATACTCGTCCCTTTACAACATCAACCATAAGCATGTGTTATTAATTTTCCTCATTTCTATTATTTCATTATTTAGAGTACAACCATTATGTCAGCCATTCAGTGATAAAACTATGAAATGATTCAAGAAGTAAAATATCTGGTGCTAACCAAGGTCACCTTCATATCCTTGTGACTAAGTGCCAGTCACCCTCATCAACCCAGCAGTCACATGCCCTAGCTGCTAACTCATGTAAGCTTCAGTGTTGTATTTAAACAATATTAGATAAGCTGTTTTATGATACAGTAATTTGGTCTTAAGAAAAATTATAGCTTTAAAAAACTTAACATTGTTTTGATGTGGGCTTGCACTGCTATTCTAGTTCATAGAAAGTTTCACTGTCTTTTTTTAAAAGATCATATAAATAACAGCTTCTTTTGTCAAGACAATGTGTTTATAGATGTATAAGCTGACTCACAGAGACACATTTGTTCTATAATTTTCAAGTATCAACTTGTATGTGTAAAAAAATCTATGGAAAACAATGTTCAAATCTCAGTGTTCAAAAAGGCAACATGAGCTCAAACAATCATGGAACAATAGGGTTTTCCCCTTCTTCTTTAAGATGTTACGGGAAAAAATGCTGATCAAATAGCTAAGAAAATTTCAGGAAAATGATGTTTCACACTGATGTTTCCATAGTAAATAATTTTCTTGCCATAAGACCTAAAAAACAGAGATAAAACTTCATAATATTTTAGTTTTAAAAAGAATGCATTTGGATGACACCAATTCTTTCTGGTTCAAAGTAATTTAGGCTGAAATGTTTGGGAAACTGAAACTAGGCAATAGTGCAATAAAGTACAAAAATTGTGGCATACTGTATGCTATCATAAACTTAATCCAATTCACAAAATGGGATGCAGTTCATGAAAGCCCATAGCAGGAGTGCACAAATCCACAATCCACAGGTTGCATGTTGCCCCTAATGTAGCCTATCAAGCATTTCCACAGTCTGTGCAGGCAGAAAGTTATTTGGGGGTGGGATGGAGGAGGGGCATCTGAAACTGGGGCAATACAATTCTTTTCAAAAGCTGCATACTTTTGGTTTTGCTCTGGAACTTCTACATGTCATTTAAAACGTTACAACTTTGAGGAGGATCAAATATTTTATGCTTACTCTAGCTACCATATACAAAGGATTTTGCCCAGCATTTGCGCTACATGGGGTATAAAGTTCCTACATTATACCCTACCGTTGTGCCTACTACCACAATAATTTAGAGCCAAGAAGTTATGATACAGGAATATTTTATCCTAACACTTCTATTTCCTTTCTTCACCAGGATAACAAGGAACCCTCCTGTTATACTGCACAAATTGTATGAAGCTGGAATAAGATAGTGAAGGTCAGTATCAAGAGGGAAATTACATCTGCTGCTCATGTTTTCATTGTTCATTTTTCAACTGTCTCATGTTTTGACCTCCTTCTCCTTGTTAACTGTTGCTAGATTCAATGAAAGAAGAGGATAAAAAGCTTCCCATCTGCAAGACTCATTGCCACTCATGAGTTTACAGTTGCTTTTTTAAAAAGAAAACATTGACTTTATTTATTTAGAAACAGAATTTCAGAATGTCTATTGATAATCTGTTTCTTGGAAACGTCAAACCAGACCCAGGGTTACAATTAAATGGAAAACTGCTATTTTTTATTTAATTAGTATCTAACACAACCTGAATGTCTTATTAGTAGCTCAAGGAGATAGCTCATCTCTGTTTGCTAGGTGACTGGTTTCATCAATCCAATAGTGAAATCCAATGCTTGTCTTACATTGCAGAAGCTCCATAAGGATCATGAAAGATGCTGGCTCTGTCCCCACACCCATCCACACAACTTTGGAGGGTGGGGGTAGATAGCAGGATAGTGCTCCACTTACAAAGCAGTCCAGAAGATTCTTACAATTTACAGTTTAAAGTGATACACAAGAAAACAATAATATATCTTAACAGAATAATCCATGTAACATGCTTTATCTGTCTTTTTTCCTCTCACTCTCTGGTGCGTAAAGTATTGAAAATAAAAGAGGATTATATTCCATATTTCCTGCTAATCGTTTTCTGTACTATTCAGTGTGAAAGTGGGATAGATACATTCCACTGATTTTGGGAAGGGTTAGGATTTGATTTACGTCAAACAAATACCTTTTATTTCATTGAAATTCCAGCTGACATTTAAAAACCATGTAGCATGTTTTAAGAGTATTATTATTCTTTTTGCTGTTCATAAGGGATGGCACTGTTTTTCTAACCCAGCCCAATGCTTCCTTAATGCCTGAAAAGAAATTGTACACATTTTCCTATACAAAGTGTTCCCTTTGCTTTTATGCCTACAAAAACTTCTGATTAAAAAAAGAGAGAGAACAGTGTATGGTCTTTCTGGGTAATCAAAGCAACATTCCATTCAACACAAAAGAGGAGAAACAGGAGTGGGGAGGGGGCAAGAAGAGAGAATAGCATAAAATAGCATCATTGTGAAGGATTCAACACTCTAATATGCCTTAACAACCTCATAAGAAAGTGTACAAGATTTTTGATTTGTAAAATTAATATTAAGCTACATAAACAAAGCATTGCAACCTTAGATTTTGCACATCATACTAGCCATGGTTATTACATATGATATATCCATCTAAACATCTCAGTCAGATTACTGGTGAAGAATTGCTCATTTTGGCTGCAATCCCAAATACACTTACCAAGGGAATAAGTTCTATGGAATTTCTAAATCAATATGTATAGAATTGTTGACAAATTATATCGTATGTAATTCTTGGTAACTCTGGAAAATGTCATGACTGACTGATTTTTGTTTCTAATGATTTTGAAGAATTGAAATTACTTTTAAAAGGAAGTTAGGGTCAGTTTAAAAGGAAGTGAAGCATGCTGTATATGTGTCAGTGCACTGTATATATCTCACAGTTGATAGATGTGGGCAAAAGTACGTTGGCTTGGAAGATAATCTCTATATTATCTGATGGGCAAGGGGGATATGGTAGGAGATATCGGCCACTCTCAGTGTCTAAGACTGCTGCATTCTAGCCCCCTGTGCTCAGCCCCAAGACCTGGTCTTTGGAGCTTCAGCAGCCCTGGCCTCCAGCTGCTGCTACTCAATGCTAGATCGGCCTGTAAGAAAGCTCGCCTCACCCATGACTTGATCATGGATGGAGAGGACCAATCTGGCATATGTCTCTGAAACCTGACAGTGCATAGAGGTTTCCCCTCTCTGAGATGTGCCCTTCCATGTGCAGATATGGCACTGGCTGCAACTATGAGGCAGGGCTGGCATGTGGCTGTGGTTATTTGAGAGTGTCTGGTGGCTTTTAGATGTGCTGCCCTGGCATAGCTGAATGTTAGACCCTTTTGTGAAATTGGGCTGTAAGGATGAGTTGGAGCTGCTGTTTTCCTACCTTCTTCTCTATAGCCTAGCAACACCTCTAACTAAGTTCCTCAACTGTGTGGTTTAGTTGGCAGTGGAGTTCCCCAGTCTTATGGTTCTGTGGGACTTCACTCTGCCTTCTTTGGGTCTGCAGTCAGAGGTGGCTCAGGAATTCATGTCCATCATGACAACCAACTTATAGAGGGTCAAACTCACAATAGAGGGCACACATTGAATCTGGGTTTTGTCCTGAGGCACTAGCATTGTTATCTGGGATTGGGGGATGTCAACATCCGTCTCTTGTCATGGACAGATCACACCCTCTTGCCCTATGAGCGTACAGGGGCTACCCCACTCCCCAAATCAGGGAGGTAGGGGCTATTTGATTGGCCCACACCAGGTAACTGATGGAGCCAATGTGGTTTCAGAGGGAAGTTGGAGTTCTTCCTGAAGCTCTGATGCATAGTTTGGCCAAGGCTTTGGTCATGTCTTGGAATTAATATGCAGTGGGAGGCCTGGACTGGATTGTGCCTAGGTGGACTCTCTGTGATTGTGGATTCCATAGACCTCTAAGAATGAAGTAACATAAGAGTGCATTCATAGACAGCTGGTCTGGGGCCCTTTTTCAGGTAACCAGGTCCCTTCTGGGTAATGAGGAGCTGGGACAGCCCTTGCAGGGCCTCTGTGAGGAATATTCTCAGCATCATAGAGTTGGACTCCACTTGGACAGATCCTAAGTAAGTGCCCAGTGCTTGTCTGAGCTCAGTTATCTGGGAAGAGTTTGAACCAGTCAGTCCTGAGGAAGCAGGCAGGATCCTCACGGCTGTGAGTTTGGCCACCTGTGTTCTGGACCCATGCCCTCCTGGTTGGATAAGGCTTCCTGGGAGGTGGCATGTGGTTGGGTCCAAGTAGTGATTATTACCTCATTGCAGGAAGGGGTGGCGCCACCTGCCTTGAAAGAGGTAGTGGTATACCCCTTCTCAAGAGGGGATAGGGTGAAGTTGAAGCCTAAAGATGCTTTTGTTGGATGCATCAGGGGATGATGCTGAGGTGACTTTTGTTTTTTTTTTGCTGTTTTGCTTTTCTTGTTTTTTTGCTTTTATTGCTGTTGTGAGCTGTCCAGAGTTATGTTTCTTAAGATGGAGGTAACATAATTTTTTTATAAATAAATAAATAAATAAACTTTTGTCCAGTTTCCAGTTGTGGAAAGGGTGATAGGCACTCAGCTTCACAGGGGCTTGGAGGAAGCAGATTATCTGGACTCTTTTCACTCCAAGTTATCTGGATCCTTTTCAATCTGACCAACTGGGCATTGATTGTGCTTGTGGATGACCTCTGGAGGGCTTGGGTTGGAGTGGTACAATCCTCCTGGCCCTCCTGATTTCTAGGTGGCTTTCTATACCATCAACCATGATATCTTTCTAGACCACCTTCAGAGGTTGGGAGTGGAGGGCACTGTTTTGCAGTGCTTCTCCTCCTTCTGTGGCCAGTTTCAGGTGGTGTTGGTGGAGGGAAGAGGTCCAACCCTTCTCACTGCTCATCTTTAGTATCTACATGAAACTGCTGGGTGAGATCATTTGGAAGCATGGAATGTGATATGATCATACACTAATGCCAGTAACAAAGTAACAGAAAGAAACAAAGAGTGCAAGGAAATCTGTGCACTGAAATTACTTGTATGAAGACCAGACCATAATAAAATATTTTAAAATTGCAGGCTTATACCAGCTGTATTAATGATACAGAAAAGCAAGTGTATGCACCAGATATTGAATATGCTCCCAATTATGGATTGAGTTTCAGTATTAGTTTTATGCCCAATAATTGTCCCAGTTGTTTTATTTATTCCATATCAGATATTCATCAGAAAGCAGGGATGGGGTTCTGAATCAAGATGGTCTTTTGAATCACAAGTACTTTTTCTTCAGAATAACTCCAATCCCTTTAGGGATGCTTTCCCATATTCCCTCATCCCCAATGACTTTTATTGGCTCTGAAAGTCAATTATGTGAAACTGAATCAAAGAATACAAACAGGGCTTTGAGAGGAATCTTTAATCTGAAGGCATTTTTTTTTTTGAAAATTCACTCTAATGCATACAGCATCAAAACTTCAGAACTTCAAAACTTCAGGAATCAAATAAGAAGACAACACTTTTAAAAGAAATGAATGTAGGAAAAATATTTTATCTCCTGGATCATCAGGTTATTTCATCCCATTAGTTGTAGTGATCAGTATGAAAGATCTAAATCATCCAAACACTGTATATTTAAAAGAAACCTTGATTTGATAATTGGCTTTTACATTATTATTATCATTATTATTATTATTATTATTATTATTATTATTATTATTTGTAAATATGAAGAAAATAGTCAACAAGCTCCATGAACAACTGGATCTGAATAACAGTCATCTAGGTGGAGCTCAAATGTATTTTTAAAAAGCTCTGAAGTGCAGCCTGGCTTTTTCTCTCCTTGAAAATTCTCATATGGCCTTCTGTTACTTCCTGTTAACAACCCCCCATTGCTCTGCTAGCTACTTATAATGAATAATTAATGGCCTATTGAATAAAGTGGGGTGGGGGGAAATCACACACAACAAATAAAGAACTTATAACAGTAAAATACCTGGCTAAACCACTCTCAGCCAGTTACATCCAGATAAAAGGAAGCCTTGTGATCTTGTGGCAAAGCCAAGACAGTTTTTCCTACTTGAAAGCATGTGACAAGCACAGCTTCAGGTTTCCAATACAGATCTGTTATTATAGCAACTGCAACACATGCTGAAGGATACCCATGGAAATCGTCACTGAGAAAAAGAGCAGATAAGGGCTTGGTTTGCAGTTTTCTCACCACCTTCCTTTTTTTGGTCAAATGAGTCAGTAAAAGTGTTTGACAAGCAGAGGATGTAATACACAGCAACCAGGAAAAGACAATAGCCCAGTGAAAGTCTTTGTAAGAATCAGGATAAGAGGTCATTCCCACAATGGTTAGGCTCACGTGCTAACCATTGCCCTTGCCCAAATACAAAGGCATCTTCCTATGGATTGCGTAGGCTGCATTTTGTCCTCATATCTGAGCAATAAGATGATTCACTAAACTGATCTTACTGTTACTATCTTTACTTCAGAAGCTCTGAAATGGACTTTGTTGCTACTGTATGTCTTATTAAGTCCCTTCACACAGATTGTGAAGCATTGGCTAGGCTAGAAGACACTGACTCAGCCTTGCCTCAGGGCAGAAATCTGAACCAAAATCTGTGTAGCTCAGGGTCATCAAGAGCTCATAGATGAGAAATCTGTGACTTTCCAAATTCTTAACAGCCCCAGCCAACATAGTCAAAGGTTCTTGGGAGTCAGCAACTTCTGAAGACACCACTGTTCCATCTTCTGTCTAAATGTCTCTCTTATGAAGCAGGTGCTTGGGGACAATAAACTTAGAGCAATTCAATTCAATCAGTCACCAAACTTCCCTATATGATATACGTTTTTCCACCATATATATAAAGCAATTGGAGTTCATGAATTTACATAATCTTTCTCATCAGAAGAAGGGAGGAACTAATAAAATGATGTAAAATAAACCATGATTTCATACCATTACAAGTGAGAAAAATATATGCTATATAACCATTTTTAAAATGATCAATGGCAAGGTGAAAAGTCCTATGCTCTTGAATGACATTGGAAGAAAAACGATGATCTGAGGTCAAATATGACCTCATATTTTGGAAGGAGACAAAAGTATGACAAGTATCTGGTTAAGAGGTTAGATCTACATAAAATAGATTTCGGTATTATACTTATAAAATATAACGATTGGCAACAGGAGCTCCCAAAAATGGAGGATGCATTTGGCATACAAAGATAGTTTTCTGAGATACCTTACTCTTAATTTTAACCCTAATCTTTCATATGTGAGATTTCTTTCACTGTCAAGAACTGCATATTCATTTTACTTGCAAGAGCTGCCCTTTAAACCAACTTTTAAAAGTTCTATGTCTCAATGGTCTGCATATTTTTAACCTCTTAGCATCTACTTACTCTGCTGAAGCTAAATTTCATGAGTTTCTTCTAAAGCCATCATGCTAGTAAAATGCTATTATACCTAGTGCAGTTTGAGTACAGGGGAACATTATTGTTATCTCTAATAGGGCAGGCCAGTGCTTGAAAGAAGTCTAACTTTCATTTTCAAACTAAATACAGTACATTTGCCCACAGTTGCCCACATTAACATGTCTCAAGCTGACTTTATTTTTATCAGTTTGCCTGGCCAGATATGTTCAGGAAAACTGGGCCCTAGAGCCCCAAATTATGTATGCTAGCTTGTTATTTCCATTTCATGCTTCTGCTGCATATAACATTTTTCAAGCAACCTTTCACAAGCAGATGTTAGGTACATGCTGTTCATTTAAATCATCCCTACCAATTCTGAAATGGGTAACATGAGATCATTAGGAAATGGGAATGGAAATGACATTTAATGTTTCTGAAGTGAGACATAAACCACCAGGCAAAGTATTTATAAATAATTCATCCTAGAATTGTTTTCACCATGGAACAGGACAAATGGACCATCAGTTCAAGGTACTGCTGTGCCAAATGTTCAGCCTATTCTGAGGTTGTCCTATTTTGAAAAGAAGCATGGCCCACCCACTGACCAAGGCAAGATGACTTCATATCTTTTCAATCATTTCCAGAATTTCTATGCTCCCTATAGAAGAGGCATGGAGAAAAAAATCCTCTTTTTTCCTTGGGGTTACTGTAGAATTCCTGCCAACAGTGAGGCCTAGATCTGGCCCAGCCTTAATTGAAAAACTGCCATTTTAGGCACAATTGCCTTGAAGTAACCTTCATAGTATAAGCTATTTCTGAATGCCATGAGTATAAAGCTGTACTGCACTGCTATAGACTAAAAGGAAAATTCCATTATAATGGGAGTTGCTTCTGATGATTTTTTTTAAATATTGTATTAGACGAGGATCTTTTACTAAATTTTCCACAAAGCAATTACATGTTAAACCTCTCATTATTTACCATTTAGTCCTTACACACACACACACACACACACACACACACACTATAGAATCATTGTATGACTTATACTTGAAGAAATTATGAATCACAGAACTATGTGTTCTAACATGATATATGGCTGTCGTATGTTGTGGCAGGAATCCATAGAGAACATGCCAACTCTCTGTTCTGTCTATCCTTTCCATAGTGGCCTCTGCTCTATGGAACGCCCTTCCCCTTGAGATCCACCAGGCCCCCACCTTCTTAACCTTCCAGAAAGCCATTGGGAGCTGGCTTTTCCCCCAGGCATTGGGATAGTAAGATTGGAGCCCAGGGGACTGTAAAGCTGAAGAGATGTAACTGTTGGATAGGGCGCCTGGTTTTTCTTGTTTGTCCTATTTTATTCTTGTGTTTTTTATTATTGTTGTTAGCCACTCACAGTTGTGTCTCACAAGATGGGCAGCCATATAAACCTTTTAAAATAAATAAAATAAAATACCACCCCATACCAGACTTTGTATAACCACAAATATAAATTAAAATGTGCAGATTGTACCTTGCTGAATAATTTAATGTACAATTATCAGGCAATCCTTCTATCAGTTTTATAGGTCTGCCAAAATGTGTAGACAGTAACCTGTCAAATAATTTAGTGAGATATTTTTAGGAAATCCTGCTATCTATTTTTATTCTTCTGCCTTCTACTTTTCTAAATAATAAAATAAGTCACAGTTTTGATGGACATGTAAGAAAAGTAGTATACTGAACAAGTTGGAGAAGTTCTGAGCTAAGCTTGGAAACAGACTACAGGAAATTACTAAAGAACACCTCAAACCTCAGCCTTTGAAGTATCTCATCTGTCTCTCCTTCTCTCTCCCAATCTTAAAGCTATTTTGTCTATAATACCACAACAGATTTTCCCCACCTATTCTTTTTCCAAGGGTTGCAGGAATCAGTGGAACTACAAAAGGGAATTTTCTACCTGTTTCTTTTTTGTGGCGTTATTGGCAGTATATGTTCAACATATTTTATCATGCTGCTGGAATGTTGGTGACCCAGCAGGGGTACAGTGTGGTAAAACCCTTTATCTTTTCCCCTTCACTGCATTTTTACAATTGCTTCCACTATTACTACATTAAGGAAAGAAGTGGAAGAGAAGGTTACCGATTGGATTAGAGGTAGATATGGTCTATGTGACACACCTCTGAGTCCTTGGACTGGCTCAGCATTTTTTTTTTCCAGGCTTCTCATATTCTTTCTGTCCAGCTTAGAAAAGTCCTGAGCCCATCTAAAAAAGCCTTGGAAAAAAATAATAAATTGGAGTTATCACTGAAGATGCTTCTTGCTTTATTTTTATTTTACCTGTATAATCAATAAGATTAAAGTTGTTTCAACTGAGTTCAGAACCTGAGAGTTGATGCAAATAATGTCTGCCACAATATTCCATTGTTGTTGAACATATACTCTAGCTTAAAGTTTAGACACATTTGTTTGGAAGCAAATAGCCCTGAAATAATATTTGCCTCTGCTTAGATCATGACTAGTATCCAAATCTTATATATGCTTACTAATGGGACATACTCCAAAATATGGGTAATGTTTTATACAGACTTCATTCAGAATAAATCCCATTAAATTAAGTGGAATTTTTTTCTGAGTAAATATGCTTAAAATGTATTTATGCAGAAGAAATACAATGCAGCTCAGGAACCCAGTCCTTGGGAAATACTACTTGATAACCAAAGAGGCTGAATTCCAATATGCAAGGGTGTACTCAGTGATTGATTTTTAGATTGTGGGGATAATGGTATGGAAAAGAAAATTTCTCCAAGGCTACACATAATTCAGAGAAGTCTGAAAGTAGACAGAGCTACTTTCTCCAAAACCAGGCCTGCTGACCTGCCTGCTGAGGCTCTTCCATAATGGTGGGTCACTGCTTTGGAGATTCCCACAGAGCTTCAGAGAACATCCATCTACATGTATACAGCCTTTAGATTGTCCTATAAGAGGCATCAGTTGAAGATGGTGACCTCTATTAAAGCTGACAAATGTGTTTAGAGTTGTGCTGAAGTATAAGTATCTGTTGGGAAAGGAATGGTATCACTTGTAAATGGGAAAAAAAATAGTTGATTGAATTGGATGCAACTGATTTTGTTGTGGTTGTTATGAAGCATTTGTAACATTCAGTGCAATTCTATATATGTGTACTCAGGCACAAATCCTACTGAGTTAAATGGGGATTGCTGCTATAAAATTGGATAGATGATTGCAGCCTGCACTGATTTCTTTATAAGGCTTCAGTCATAATATTTTGCACCTGTCTCAGATGACCTTTCTTGTAAATATTTATTCTAAGACACCACCAGTTGGGCCCTTTTTTCCATTTAAATATTTATTGTTTAGTTTTGCTCATACTTACAATATAACATTTCCCACCCAATCCAGAAGAAATAATTATGTTCTGCACAACTAATGGTCTTGAACTAGTGACCTAATAAAGTCAATTCTAGCAAAAGAAATAGAAAATGGATGTAGTAGAAAAGGACAGCAAAAGGAAAAAAATAGTTTCCCATGAAACCAACTTTTGCTAGAATCTCTAATAACTTTTTAGGCTAGTTTTAAAAATGTAAAGCCATTTTTTTACTTTAAAATATGACTTCATATGGTTTTTATTATGCTTTTATTCTATTTTTACTAGAAAGCCTTCACTCCAGAATACTTCAAATGCAAAGTGGCCTGAACTGGCTATACCAATAAACTGTGGATCACCTTATTTCTTAAGTAACCAAGGCTTGGTTGAGATTGGTTGAATAAATGAATGAGTATTTCAGCCAAGTAAATTTATTTTAGGGACGCGGTGGCGCTGCGGGTTAAACCGCTGAGCTGCTGAGCTTGCCGATTGAAAGGTCGGCGGTTCGAATCCGCGCGGCGGGGTGAGCTCCCGTTGCTAGTCCCAGCTCCTGCACACCAAGCAGTTCAAAAACATGCCAATGTGAGTAGATTAATTGGTACCGCTTCGGCGGGAAGGTAACGGCGTTCCGTGAGTCATGCTGGCCACATGACCATGGACGGGTCCTTACGGACAACGCCGGCTCCAAGGCTTAGAAACGGAGATGAGCACCGCCCCCTAGAGTCAGACTCGACTGGACTTTACGTCAAGGGAAACCTTTACCTTTACCTTAAATTTATTTTAATCCTACATCATGCCAAACTGAGTCCCAAGCAACCATGCTTTTATGAATTTAGTAGTCCTTGTTATCTTGGATCCAGTACATGCTGAAAACTTTGCCAAATCAGCATTAAAATATTGGCAGTGCTGAATATCTGTTCCCATGTAAACATTTTCCTCTCTCCCTTATCAAGGCATTCACCTTTCCTCATGACTTGCATAGTCTGCTACTATCTGACCCTTAAATATAGACTGTCAGCCAGACATTTTACCTCTCTCTTTCAAGGTTGTTCTATCATTACTCTGGAGGTCATGAAAGCTATTTTTTTTTTTACATTTATTGCGGCTTTTGTCAGGTCACAGTTTGAGGAAACTACACTGCAACATTAACGCCTTCTGTTAAAACTGCTTATTATTACAACTTTTCTCATAAAACATATGCATTCTTTTTTTAAGGCCTAGTTATTTACATTGTTCTCTTAATCTTGTTCATTTATTGGCTTATTTGAAACTTGTTAACTCCTCACTTACTCTACACTGAATAGTGATGAAAACATGGCTCAGTGCTGTTCACTTCTCAATTATGTATGCTATCTTAGGACTCATATAACCTATTTATCTGTTAGTAGGCATTATTTTCCCCTGCAAGTCTTATTATGCTGCCTCACTGTGAGGGGTGTGTTTGTGTATGTTTGTTCTTGGGAGGCATAAGTGAAGAATGCTGGGAGTGTATGCCAAGGGTATATAATCCCACAGACTCACCCAAGATGTGAAGGTCAGCCCAGTTGCTGGTTAAAGCAAAAAGTACCTATACTAGGCAGGAGTGATATAAGAAGATGCTGGCTATCACTTTAGTGACAACAGCAAAGGCATCATTTTGTGCTGTGCAACAGAAAGCAATGGAAAAACATGCCAGTGTTTTACCAAGAAAACCACCTGGACAAACAAGATTAAGTGACTGACAATATAGTACCAGATGATAGGCCCCTCAGGTTTGATGGCATTCAACATGCTACCAAGGAAAAGCTGCAAATTTTTCAGAGTACTAATGGTGTTTATGATGTGGCTATATTAAAATCTTTGGGACATTTAGTTGCTAAGGTTGCCATATAGAAAAGGGAAACCTGAAGCTGCAAAGACATAATTGCAGTGGGAACATGGAACTTAAGAAGAATGACCATGGGAAAGCTTAACACAGGGAAATATTAAATGAATTGACTACACATTGACATCTTAGGCAGGAACAAAATTTTATATGCTAGGAAAATAATGCTTAGGATTATCCCATGCAGATTATACTTCTGCATGAAAAGATGCCAGATGTTCAAGCCAGGTTCAGAAAAGGCTAAGGAACAAGAGACATTTATTGCTGATGCATGCTAGGTCAATGAGAAAGCCAAAGAATACCAAAAAGAAATCATTATGTACTTCATTGATTATAGAAATATATTTGATTATGTCAACCATGTCAAGCTGTGGAATATTGTTAGGAAAATGGGAATCCCAGTACATTTCATTGTCCTGGTTAGGTCAGGAAACCACAGTGTAGACAGAACTTAGTGACACAGTCTGGTTCCAGATAGCCGAAAGAATGAGACAAGGCTGTATGCCATCCCCTTATTTATTCAAGTAGCAAGGTATATGCATGCAATTACATCAGTGATGAGGGCATTAATTCTTTCAAGAAATACAGAATTTCAAAAACAGCACTACTATTATAACAAAAAAGTTAAAACAACAAATGCTTAAGTTGAGTTAACCTTCAAGAAGTATTTTGAAGTAAATTAAATTGAGTTTTCAGTCTTATGTAAGTTTGAAAAGTCTTAACTGAGCAAAGCTGGTCCAAGTTAATAATGCTGTGAGAAGCTCAACTTACCCCCAAACCAGTGAGTCTTAAGCTAAGGCTATTATATAATTTACTTTTTTACGGGCAGAATAAAAATTGTACTTATATCCCATCCGTTTAAATCCTACATCAGTTTAGCCAGTCCATGCATGTGACAAAGTGAGCTGTAGTTCACAAAAGCATCTATCTTTTAATAGAAGGTGCTAGTCAGAAAAGGTGCTACCCCCTTCCTTCTGATTTTGGGCTCAAGCAAAATAAAAGTGTTGAAACAGGTACATTCTCTGGAAAAGCTTATCTTGGCATGGCTCTTTGAAGGCCTTCCCAGGTTGTCTGCCCACATTTGGGCATATGGATACTTCAGCTGGGACTACAGGTGAGGATAACCAGGGAAAGCCCTTGAAGCAGCAGTTCTGAGCCTTCTGGAGGATGTGCCTGCCTCAACCATTTAAAAAGGGATGCTTCACTCATGTTACTGACTTAGAATTGGTCTGACAGTTGACACATCTTCCATCAGTTCAGTTACTAATCATTTCAATTATTACCTATATGCAGTGCAGTTTGATTTCTTAGGTGTGTACTATCACACACATGGTTTAGTTGTATTCTAGATCTCATGAGTTACAGTAGACATAACTAGAAACATACATGAATGTTCAATTAGTATTTCTAGAATCTAGCTTTAAACACACTTTTAGAATTATTTCTACTCCCCCCCCTTTACCCCACTTTTCTCCTGGACTCTTAATATGCTACATGCAAATATTAGTTCTGTGAGACTCTATAGAAACCAAATTTTCATTTTCCGTTAGTGCTAACAATAGGACAAATGTCAGCAATAGCTGCACATGTGACAAAATCCTTAAAAGATCCTAAATAAAACATATTTTAGTAGTCTAACTTACTTTAAAGTTAAGGGTGGTGGAAGAGGTAGAGTGATGATGATAATAAAACAGCAACTTCAGGCAATGGACACTATTAAAATACACCAATACATTAAATGTACTAAGCATAAAATGATAATAGACAATCAAGAAATAACAGCAGTGTTCAGAATCCAACAGTACTGTTGTGGGATGAAAAATGACAAGGCCAACAGAAACGTTTTACATTGAATTGTAAATTGTCCATTATATTTTTGTTTACCCTTCCAGCCTACATGGGCCATGATGAATATTAGGTCTCATGCGCACTTTCTTGCAAAAATCCCAGTGACTTTAAATGAGACTAGGACAGAGCTAATGATGGCAGTGAGCATAGGACTGCTGCCAAATATATCATCTCCTTGTGGAGTAACTCTTCGACCTCCTGTTAACAGATACTGTAGTTATGGCTATGGTTGTCATGACCTGAATACATGTAATCCTCTTTGAATCTCTTTTCCTGGAGCAATAAGGTAGAATAGAGGTAGAACAATAGACAACTTTATATTTCACATGTCTATAACTATATTTTGCAAAGGGAAAACAGGGAACTTGGCATAAGATGGCTATATTAAGGATCAGCCTATTCCTCTTCATATTTCTTTCCACCTAAACATATGCATAAGTTATATTACATACCCCAATGCATCAGGGCCTAATGCACCACAGTCTATTTTCTCAGGGACTGACAAGTGAGGCCATTCTAGTCTACACTGATGTGGTTTCCAGATTATTGTTCTGCTCAAGATGTAGACACAGATCTCTGACAGGTGCAGTGTTCATTCATTACAATCAGTTAACTGATCTGTATGCACAAGAGTTAACTTCATCTGTTGCAATCAGTGGAGGAGCTGTTCTACTCAGGGAAGTTCTAGGCTGAATGAGATTATCAGGCTGTAACACTTACTGGGCTAGGAGTGTTGTGGGGGGAGAGGGTTATGTTGAATCAACAGTAGTACTTTGCAAGAGAATCATTCTAAGCTTCAAACACATTACTTAGATTCTTTGTTATTTAAACAAGTGTCTCATAGGCAAATGAAAGTCACAGTGCCTGCCCTGGAGAATTTGCAGTATAATGAGTTTCCAGTCAGATGACCAAGTGATGGCTAACAGCAGAATTGAGGGAGAGGGAAGATGAACATAAAATGAGACAATCAGGTGGTCTGTGGAAATTCTACTTAGTATGTGTGCCATGTTAGGTATACATATTCATAGAGGTCAACATATTTCAGCTTGTCATGCACATTGCTTGAGATAATATATGTGACAATATACAGCACAGTAGAATCTAAAAACTGTATTAACACTTTAAGGATCCTGCTTTACTCTTTTTTAATCCCCCAACAGCAAGTTCTGGGTTTCTCTCTCATATATTTTGCCAGGCAGCTTTCAGATAGCTCTAGTTTCTTAATTCATTTTAGGCCAGAACTATACATGATGCTTCTAGAATGGTGTCATGAAACTCAAACTCTTATTATATACTGTACATAACAGGTGCTGTGATTGGTTCTTTTCTTTTTACCCTAAATAACAAAGACATGCTGCCAATGATGCCATTAATAACTTTCTTCCTGATGCAAACAACAGTTTGAAGTGGGGAATCATGGTAAATGATATCCAATTTATAGAATCAAAGATTTATAACCAACCATAAAGATTACTTAGTTGAATCATCTGTTTGGTGCAGGATCCACTATAGCATCTTTAATGGAATGGCCACCCACTCTCTGTTTGAAAACTTCAAGAAAAGAAGCACTCACCATAACAGGTGGCAATCTGTTCCATCATACAGGGAAAATGTTCTTCCTGATGTCTAGCCTGAATTTCCTTCCTTGTAGTTCTATCCCCCTGGTTCTGGTCCTGCCCTCTGGGCAAGTCCACTCCTTCTTTGGTGTGAAATCCTGCAGACTGCCATCATATTTCCTCTTAGTTGTCCTTTCTGTAAACTATACATATTCAGATATTTTAACTATTCCTCACAGGCATGCTGTCTGGCTCCTTCCCCATCTTGGTACCATTCATCTGAACTTGTTCCAATTTGTCACTATCTTTTTTTATTTATGGTGCCCAGAACTGGACACAGGACTCCATGTAGGGTCTGATCAAAGTAGAGTGAAGCATTTACTTCCTGTGATCTGAACTCTATGCTCCTGTTAATGCATCCCAAGATAGGATTTGCTTTTTTAGGAGTTAGTTACTCTGCTGATGTATGTTTAACTGTGATTGACAAGGGCACCTACAGTAGATCCCTCCACGTATACTACTGCCAAAACAAATCTCCCCATCCTATACGTGTGCCTTACATTTTTTCTACCTAGATGCAGAGCAATTCTTCCCATTAAACTTCATCTTATTCACTTCAGTCCACTGGTCAAACCTATCTGCAGCCCTAGTTTTGATGGTCCTATTTTCAAATTTAAAAAATCAAATTGTGTGTTTTGGTAAAACATACAGTTTTGCCTTCACAATTCTACCAAATAAAATTGGAAATGTCAAACAAAAGTAGTGGCAAATAGAGGAGTGACAAATTTCTTTTTTTTTGTCCAAATTATTCACCATTCTGCAATGGTTGGACTTGTCCAGAAGTTAAAAAGAAAAAAGCAGCTACAAAGTGGCAAAGCTGTAAGGAAAGGGGAGGATAATGAAAGGGTTGAGGAACATCTCCCACATTCCCTCCCATTACAAGAATTTGACCAGAAGGGCCACTTTAAGATATATTATTGACTTAGGCAATGGACAGTATAGCACTTCTTTCACCTATGTACAGAAGCCAACTGGCCTGGCAGTTGAATTCAAGACTCGCAACAGAATAGTGTTGTCCATCTATCTGAGAGCATTTAAGAACTTTAGGATAGCCTATGCCAATTCAGGCCTCCCAGCTGGGGGACTAGTGGAGGAGCTGAGAAACAAAGACAGAGGAATTAGCATTGCTTTCCCTCAGAGTATGACTCCAGATTAATTGCTTCATTTCACATGTTGGCTGGGCCCTATGTGGGAAAATGCCACTCTATTATGATCATATTGATTATCATCTACCACAAAAATATATAATGTAGTTACATAGATAGATTGATATTCCATATCCAAAGCTAGAACCAAGACTAATCACATCTCAAGAATCATGGCATTCTGGAGGTTCACATTCATAGAATGGGTAATAACCACAACAGTGGCTCATAAGAGCAGAAAGATAAGAAAATATGGTAATAACAACATTCAGACTAAAAAAAAAGTCTTAGACAAAATCAGGGATACATACTACTGACATATTTCAAAAATGTGTGTTTCTAATTAAAGAAATAATAATAGAGAAAAGGTTATTATTCATTTTAAAGCAAGTAGAGGGAAACTGCCTTTTGTAGGAAGCTTCCTCTATGGAGCTCTAGAATAAGAACCCTGGAATAATCAGGGCTGTCAATCCTTTATTCATGGAAAATGGTATAAATGAGGAGAGAGGGAATGCAGGGTAGCATTATCCCT
Source organism: Candoia aspera (assembly GCF_035149785.1). Lineage (NCBI taxonomy): Eukaryota > Metazoa > Chordata > Lepidosauria > Squamata > Candoiidae > Candoia > Candoia aspera. The sequence goes on from NC_086159.1 coordinate 49,323,281, forward strand.
GCTCTTCTTATGTATAACTTAAACATGTTAGAATGACTAAGAGGAGTACAGAACACTTATTTTAAATTTTTATTTATTTATTTTCTATCCCACCTTTATTATTTTTATAAATAACTCAAGGCAGCAAACATACCTAATACTCCTTCCTCCTCCTATTTTCCCCACAACAACCTCCTTACCCTAAAACAATAATTATCTACAAAAACGTATGTGATTTTCTTTAGAATCAGTTTAGAATGATGGTGGCATTTCTGTCTATTTTGTAAGCCAATTTCCATAATCAAAGTTCCAATGCTTTGATTATTGCCTCAATACTTCAGTTGGATTTATCCAATGGAATATATAGGACTACATGTTAAAATTCTGATCCAGCCTATAAGCAGCTTAAGTTTAAAAAAGACTATGCAGTTCAAGTGTGCTATATTCTGAGTTTTCCCTTTTTGTGTGAAACCATTAAGCAAACTATCTCAAGTGCTGTTTCAAGCACAAATGCTGATCATTCACACTCCTTTCTTTTTTACATTATAAATTTATTGTTTTTAGTCCTCACATTGGATATGCATGCATTTTATCATACATTACCCAACCCAGTCTAATTTTCCTCTTCTGTTCTACCTACATTAAACACACCACACACTGAACACAGAGCTTTTACTTTATGAAAACATTGTATGCATACTTGTATATATAATTTCAAAGAAGTCTTTTTATCATAACCCAATGTATGTCTGTAAGTCCTCTTAAATTCAGTGGTTCCCAAGAAAATGAACATAGGCTGTAGCCCTCTCCGCAAGTACAGTTTGGAGAATGGATGTCATAGATTAATGTTTACTATTGTATTATTACTTGTAAAATAATCAAATTATTGTTTTACCAAAAAAAAACCCTCCATGCCTTGTATAATGTTTAACAATGCATGAAAAAGTCTAAACAGTAGTGGCAGAATAATTAAAGAGACCTTCTGTTTGGTTACCTGATACTGGGAATATTTTCCCTTAATCTCAACTGCACCATTTAAATTAAACCCCTGTCTAATTCATGAAACCAACAATGATTTAATAAGTTGTGAAATAAGAAAAAATTAGCCTAATTTCAGGAATCAACAAAAAAGGAATTAAGCAAATCCCCAGGCTAACTGATGCATTTGGTAACTCGTTTATCAAATGTGTGAAGTAACCTAAGCCCTTGATGAGTTTTACTGACATTTCATAATTGTAGCAAATAACATTTCATTAATTACTCAGAGGTATTGCAGTTTGATGAAACAGGTAGAGGATTATTAATTTATGTTTTATTTTCTTTGTAAGAGTTCATGAAAATGGTTGTTTTTTGTCCTTTAGACAGAGGTTTTATTTAACTGATAAACCAAGCAAACATTCAAAATGCAGTAAATGCTTTTCTTCATTAACAAATGAGACTACTTCATAGACAGTGCCTAAAAGTAACTTAAACAAAAACAAAAGAAAAGAAAATGGGAGAGAAACATTTGTTATTTCTTATCTCTTTCATTTGCTCAGTGAAATTGTTCAACTAGTTTTTTTAATCTTCATAACACAATGAACTATTACATTTGATTTCAACTAAATTCAGTTTAACAGAACGAAACTCAACAGGATTAAATCTGGTTTAAAATGCTGACGACTGTGCATATATTACTTAAACATCAACAAGAAATTAATCACAAAAACATCCATTGTTCATTTCATTACTAATTTATATTTAATTTAGTTCTTTTCATTTAAATAATCCTGCAGTTATCTAAAACAAGAAAAGAAAGTGATACATTACCTGGCAGAAGATCCCTGCCTAAATGCAACAATTAACTCTTGTGACTATGGAGTTTTTACAGTCTGAACATTTAAAGTCACCCACCTGATTGGTTGGTGTTTGTTTATTTGTACAGAACCAGTTGCAAATAGGCTATGAGGATTCTTCTCAGTCAAATATTTAAATGCTACTTCACAAATGTACCGATCGTTCATAAAAAGCAGACTGGACTGCCACTCTTGTTAAAAGTTCAAGTACTTTTTCTAGTCTCATCATGTTTGTTAAAAAGGCATTTTATTCCACATGTTTAAGTACAGTGATTCAAGTTCTCCAATAATATTTTGCAACAGAAAGCCAAGGTGCCTATTTCTGCCCCCTCAGTGTAGCTGCAGGGAGGTGGAAATCAGAATGTAGTAGAAACAACATTCTTACAGACATTCTCTCCAGAATATTGTCTGAATCTCAGAAGAGCTAAAGGCTACTTAACTCCCTAGACAACAGTTTGTATGACAAAGCTAAGGCAGGTAGCTTTAGCCCAAAAAGACCGGTCAGTTTAAGGCTAATTCTAATACCTGCTTGGTCAATTAACCCCATTTTCTTGTCCATATTGTGCATTAACTCTCCCACCATAACCCCAACCATGGATATGTGTGAAATGGGCCAATACGTATTTGGTATATGTGAACTTGACAAGAGTTTGGTATGTCATTCTAACATTTTTGCTTATGGACTGCGATTTAGGAAACAGGAAATTCCATCTAAGAATATCCATCTGCCTTGAACTAGGGCAGCAATGAAAGTATTCAGGGCCTGGAAAACACAGGATGTCAAGTCATAATGTGGTGTATTTGGTTTTGCGTTAGGGCAATGTGTGAACCCAAACGCTGAGGCTTATGAACCAAACTTCATGGCTTAGTATTTTGTGTAGCTCTATGGTACTACACTGCAATTCAAAACATCATGATTAAAACAAATTGTAGCAAACTGTAGCATGATGTGTGAAATCCAACGCATTTCTGTTGCATGCTTTGTATCACTTAGGAATCTCAGCATAGAAGCAACAGTGAGAAAGTCATTATAACATGTGGGGCAAGGTTGTGTGTGTGTTGGGGGGGGTGTTGTTAGTAGGGATGGATGAGAAATGTGTCACATTCAAATTACAAATTCTTTATCAAATTTCCATAATTGAATGCATGCAACAAAATCTCCCCAAACAATTTGAATTTAACAATGCAATCAACAGCTAAAAGGAAACCTACAAAAATGCAGTTTAAGATCTATATGCTTGAAAAAAGGAGTATTTTAAATGTGCTTAAAATACAAGCAACAAGAGAATTTTTCATGAAAATTATGCAAATATGTCCACTGCTTTGTGACCAGCCCAAAGGACCTCAGTTCAAACATCAATGCACTTGTATGTTGTTTCTTGTAGAAAAAGAAACCGCTAGGCATTTCATGGTGCAGAGAGACATAAATGTTGTTGGACCTCTGAAATGTGCTTAATAACAGGATTGTGGAATCTGTTTTTTTTATAATTATGCCATGAGCACAAAAAATATTGGGACCTATCGATATTATATTATGAATAATATCTGACATTAAATGCAGGGTGTCTAACAAGAACAATAAATTCTGTTGGAAATAGGAAGCACTTATTGTTTATGCCAACTCAGATTGCAACGAGCTTGCATTTTTTTTTATCTACCATAACTATTTATGCTGAAAAAGAAAAAAATTAAATGTACTCTACCATCCTGTATTTAGATGCCATGAATCTGAATGGTTTGTGAAGCCCTAAAGTAGTTGGAAACATGGATTGATCCAGAAATGCAGAAACCATCTTTGGATGACTCACCTTTGAATGACCCATCTCTGAAGCCTCAGGTAATTCAATATGCAGCTGTTAGAATTTTAACTGGGCAGAGGAAATGAAATAATTCCTGCATTATTGCTACATCTTGATTCACTAGAAATGAATCAATTCAAGCTACTTATAACCTTCACTTAAACTATAGGTTATCTTAAGAACATCTCTTCCTAAATAAGCCTGTTGAACACACATAGCAACACTGAAAGGAATGTTCTTTTTCCCCCCAATCAAAGATACAGTGATAAGAACATGCAACAGGGCTTTCTTTGCTTTGACTTCAACTTTGCCCAATATCCTCCTAAAGAGGTTCTGGCTGGCTATGAAAGTATTCATTTCAACTACCTTTTTTTGAACACACACACACACACACACAGAGTATATCTCAGCAGGTCAAGAACTTGAAGAGCTGGACAGCACCTGGCCTGGACATGATCCACATCTACTGGCTAAAGAAACTAACAGCGGTGCATGAACACCTAGCAGCACAGATGTACTAGCTGCTAGCAGCAGCTCCCAACCAGACTGGCTAACACAATGTAGGACAATGCTGATCATGAAAGACCCCAACAAGGGAACACCACCATCCAACTACCAGCCAATAACCTGCCTCCCCACAACATGGAAAGTCCTATCAGGCATCATAGCCACCAAGCTGCAGGACTATATGGGGCAGTACAGCAGCACAGCTCAGAAGGGCATTGGGAACAACACCAGAGGCTCAAAACACCAGTTGCTCATAGACAGAGCAGTCACCCAAGACTCAAGGTCTAAACAGACCAATCTGAGCACAGCCTGGATTGACTACAGGAAAGCCTATGACTCAATGCCACATACATGGATCAGTGAATGCCTGGACTATGCAAAGTCAACAGGACACTCAGGGCCTTCCTCTGAGTGGGACTGTGGAAGACAATACCTGAGGTCAACTCAAGACAGCTCGCACAAGTGGCCATCAAGTGCGGCATATATCAACGTGATGCACTGTCCCCACTGCTGTTTTGCATAGGCTTGAACATTCGGTATGTCATTCGGATAGAGAAGTGTGGTTGGATGGTAGTAAAGAGAGGCAAAGTAGTTAAGACTGATGGGGTGGAACTACCAGCGGGCTGCATAGCGAACATACAGACCAGCTACAAGTACCATGGTATCCCACAGTCACATGGGAACCACGATGAGGAGGCAAGGAAGACAGCAACATCCAAGTACCACCAAAAGATAAGACAGGTCCTGAAGGTCTAGCTTAATGGGAAGAACAAGATCCATGCCATCAACATGTATGCCCTCCCAGTCATCAGATACCCTGCTGGTATAGTGAGCTGGCCAAAGGAGGACTGCCAATGGGAAGACCTGGAAGCTTTTCACGATGTACAGAGGCTTCCAGCCCAAGTCCAACACCCAGAGACCGTACACCAGCAGAAAGAGGGAGGGTGTGGTCTGGTGAGTGTCAAAGCCACTGTCCTGGATGAGATCCAGAGCATCCAGGACTACATCAGTAAGATGGCCCCTAAAGATGAGCTGCTGCAAGAATGCCTGAGGCAGCAGCAGACATGGAAGGAAAATCAAACAGAGGAAATGCCATGCAAGACAAGACCCTGCATGGGATGTACCACTGACAGATAGCTGAGGTGGCTGACCTTGGGCAATCCTACCAGTGGCTGGAAAGGGCTGGACTAAAAGACAGCACTGAAGCACTGATCATAGCAGCACAAGAACAGCACTAAGCACCAGATCCATAGAAGCAGGGGTCTACCACACTAGACAGGACCTGAGGTACAGACTGTGCAGAGAGGCCTTAGACAGTCCAACACATAGTGGCAGCATGTAAGATGCAGGCAGGAACAGCATACACTGGACAGCACAACCAAGTAGCTGGCATTGTGTACAGGAACATCTGCACAGTGTATAGGCAAGACCCTCCCAAGTCCAGATGGGAGATTCCACAAAAGGTCATGGAGAATGACAGGGCTAAGATCCTGTGGGACTTCCAGATCCAGACAGAGAGGCAGGTACTGGCCAATCAACCAGACATTGTGGTAATAGACAAGGACCAGAAGACGGTGGTGATAGATGTAGCAGTGCCAAGTGAAGCAACATCAGGAAGAAGGAGTATGAGAAGCTGGAGAAGTAGCAGGGCCTGAAGGAGGAACTAGAGAGGATGTGGAAAGTGAAGGCCAAAGTGGTCCCAGTGGTGGTAGGGGCACTCGGGGCTGTGACTCCTAAGCTGGGAGAGTAGCTCCAACAGATCCCAGGAGCAACATCACAGCTCTCCATCCAGAAGAGTGCAATGCTAGGAACAGCTAGACTAGACTAGATCAGAAATAGGCAAACTGTTTTGCTCCAAATAAAAGATAAAAAGGTTCTAGCCCTTTTGCACATCATGCACTATCATCACACACATAAGAAAGGAGTGGAACTTGCATCATGTCAGTGTGGTTTTGTTTTATTCACTTGCTCCCTTCTGAAAACCCCAGACATCTGTGGTGGACCTGGTGAAAGTAGAAGGCCAGATCCAAGCATGCCATGAAAGTTTCAGACTTTGCTATGGTGTCTTTGCTAGGCAAAGGGCACAAGTGCTCTTATCAAGTTTTCTTGACCTACTGATTTTTAAAAAACATCTTAATTTTAAAAAAATTAAATGTGAGGCTTGTATGCTACAAAAATGCCAATATCCTGCATCATCCTTATTTACAAGAATGGCCATAAACTCATACATATTCTCAGAAAACAAGGTGGCTGCTGTTTATTTATTCTGGGCCATCTGCCCAGAAAACAAAGGTACACTGATAGATCACAAGAAGCATCTTGAGGGGATGCTTCCAGTAAATGGATCTTTTATGACTGACTTCACCTAACATGACAGTCATTTTATGATTATGCAAGCCTCCTTCATAGAAATCATTATATATGCAGTCTATATGTGGCCACAAGCCCAAACTGATTGCTTCCCTCTGCTCTAGGCCCCCAGGAATGTTCCTGAGCAATGTATGTCTGAAAAAGAAAAATAATATAACCTTTAAAAAGTAAATAAGATACTATGCATCCCTGCTTGAACATTCTCTTTGAAAAGGAGGAGGAAGGGAAACCACCACCACCAGCAGTCATGAATTAGTTAATACCAGTAAAACCCAGTTCATCAAGCCCTTGTTGGTAGTAGGACCAGTAGCAAAACTTCAGAAACATTTTACCACTGGATTTGGGTGGAATCTTCATTAAAGGCTTGAACAAAACAAAACACAATAAAAATTAGAAGAGCTTCACCACTCAAAGTTTGCAATTGTTTGTGCAACAGGAAGGAAGGAAGGAAGGAAGGAAGGAAGGAAGGAAGGAAGGAAAGAGGGAGGGAGGGAGGGAGGGAGGGAGGAAGTCCACAGAATGCTTTAATGAGTTATTTATACAACTCTTAACACAAACAGCTGAAGATTTATTAGCACAGGTATTGAGATGTCAGAACTGAGCAGTAAAACCCAACAAGAGTATCTGAGTGCTTAAAAACATTCTTGAGCTTGTTAAGTAGGACAAAGGTTAAACACTGAAGATGAAGAATATCTTATTTTCTACAGTTACATAAAGAAAATCTGTTCAGAATGTCCTGTATAATAATATTATAAAACATCAAGTTAAGAAGGGAAAAGAAAAACAAGCCGTAGAACTAATGTTGGAAATAACAGTAAGGCCAACCTATCTGCCCTGCAAAAATCCAGAAGACCACTTAATGGCAGCAGAGTGGTAGAGACAACTCAGTAAGATGTTTTCATATAGTGATTGCCTGATTTTTTTCAGCCTAGCATTTGTAGCCCTAAAAATAGCATAGAACTCAATGAGAACTTATATAATCAGCTCATTCCTGGAAGGTCATTTCTTCAGTTTTGAATACCTACCTAGTATTTCTCCCTATTTTTTATAAACAAGTGAGCTTTTTATTCCAACTCATTGCTACTGGGTTTACCAAGAGTCTGGAAAATTATCTAAAGAAACACATGGGGGAAAAAAAAACTAACACACAAGACACACAATATTTCAGCATAGCATGCTACTGTGTTGTGGCTCAGGCAATATTCTAATCCATCCATCTAATGGAAAAGAACCAGAAAGTCAAAAAAATTCAAAATGTTCAGATAGTGTTGATGCAAAAGATTGGGTCCAAGGATCATGATGCATGTCAATGTTTCTCAAACTTTCTGCAAAGGCGTACCACTAAATAAAAGTTCGTAAATCATGACCTTTGCAAAGCATGATCCTAGAAAGGAAATTATTGTTTTATTATTATTTTATTTATTCACTGTCCTGCCTTTATTATTTTTATAAGTAACTCAAGGCAACAAACATACCAAATATTCCTTCCTCCTCCTATTTACCCCACAACAACAACCCTGCGAGGTGACTTGGGCTGAGAGAGAGTGACTGGCTCAAAGTCACCCAGCCGGCTTTCATGCCTAAGGCAGGACTAGAACTCATAGACTCCTGGTTTCTAGCCCATTGCCTTAACCACTAGACCAAACTGTTTGTGGACAAACTTCTCTTTTGGAGGATGGATTTTGGAGGACAGACCTAAGGAAGATACAAGCAGATCCCCTATCCTTGATTTGATACTAAACAATAAGTAAGATTTTAGTTGAGGAAATGAAAATAGCAGGAACATTGGAGGAAATTGACTGTAATGCTGATGCTCTTGATTTTAAGGACTTCTACTTATTCAAGCACTTGGACAGGGATTTTTTTTTTAAAAGTGGATCTTAATAAATTCAGAGTAATGATGGTAAATAAGATAAATAAATAAGATAAATAAGATCCCATAAGTTCAGTCTTGATTAGCAAGTCCATTAAGGGTTACCAAAGATAACATATCTATTTTAACCTTGATCAAATAAACTTACTTTATATTCCTTCCTTTTACTTTTAACAAGCTTGATCTTTAATCCCTTCAAATAACATCCCAGAATTTTACTTCTTTTCATTTTTTCTTTGTCCCTTCTCACAAAATTCTTCAAAATTTTAACAAGCGTCTTTTGTAAATCCAGTAAAGTTATCCAGATCACTCTTCTGGCTTGTTATTTGTATAACCCTTTTAATTATGAAGATAACAGCCAGTTTCATTTGTATATCCAGTGTAGGATCTTTTTCCATATCATTCTTGTAGCCTGTCATTTTTAAATCCACTTTCAGATCAGTCTGTCTTGTTCGGTAAAACCTGTTTCTCCTCCATAACATCTTTTAAACATAGTCTCTCTATAATGGCAGACAGTCTTAAAATTAACTTCTGGGTCCATTGTTCACAAATATCCTTCAATATGTCCAATGTTAAAGTATTTTGCTCCATTCTGTATTAGTATGTCAAATTTAAGTGTTCTTCTCCTTTAATTGTAATCTTCAGTTCCTTCTGGTTCCCTCTAGTGTCCAACCTTCAAAGTCCCATCCTATCATTTTTTTTAAGAATTCAAAACAACAGCATTTTCCCATGGGAAGGATTCTTACAATTAATTTAAAAATCTTATTTCAAATCCATCTGGACTACCTTAGTCCATTTGTAACTTTCCAAAATAAATCTTCTAAACACCTTTTTGCTGTTTACTCCAAAAAAGAATTTTTAAAGTTGTATTTAAAACTTCTTTCACTAAGGATTGAAGGAAACTCATCTGGTGCTATAGAACTTGTCATTCCAAAGGTTCCTAATACAGTAGCTGAAAAGCAGTTAACAAGCAATTTCCAGCAGAAACTTCCTAACAAAGCAGTTTGAAGGTGGAACCAATTAGCCAGATGAGGGAAGAGTTCAAGCAGAAGCTAAGACAACCAATTCTCTGGATGCTTTAATTTGGATTCCTGCACTGAACAAGGAGTTGGATTTGATGACCTGAATGGCCCCTTCCAATTGTCTTATTTTAATATTCTATTCAAAAGCACATAGCTTCTTTAAAAGTTTCTATAGACTCTTTAAAAGACCAATCTCTTATAAATAAAGCAAACTGTTAAACCATCAGTGAAGTGATCATAAATTTGTGTCACAAAGGGCTAGTTATTTTTTATCCCTTAAGAAAAGCATCAGAATCATGGCTTACATTCTAGTTGAAGTCAAAACCAAGTACAGTCTAAGGTTAACCATAAGTCATCATCCATTTTATAGTTAAATTTTATAGTTAATAAATAGGAAGTTAAATGTGACTAATGAAAAATACTTCCATGCATACAGTGCTCTCACAGACAAGAAACTGACAGATATGAAACCAGAGGCTTTGGGGCAGGTTGCAAAAACATAGTTTGGGAAAATCTCTTCTATAAATCTAGAGCAGTAGGCCCTAACATTTGGAATTTTTGAGAGGGCTGGCTTGGTTATTGCTGTTGTTTATATATATATACAGCCCTACCACCCTCAAAAAATCAGGATCTTTGGGTCCTGTCCAAATGTCCCTTTGGAGTGCAATCCTAAATATGTTGGGGGAAAGCTAATGGGGCCTTGAACCATCCTTGTATTAAGCTGGCTCCCCAGCCTTATGGTATGATTGCTATACCTTGCTCAGAAACTTCTTTGCTACCTAACACAGAACATTCTCATCAAGCCACAAACCAGGCACAGCCCAGTCCTGGTTGTGATGGAGCCTTTCCAGGAAAGGTCAAAGTTACCAACCAGCTATGCCAACCCCTAACATCTTTCAAAACCCAGCATTTAGAGGCTTCAAAACACAGTATCCCACAGAAACAAAGTCAATGCACATCCTTCAGTGTTACTCCAATCCTGGCATACCACAAAAAAGCAGGGGAAAAAAAAGAGGTTGCTTTTAAGCAGTAATTGAATGTTTTTATTTTTAATTTGGGATAGGATATTTTCTGTATTGGTTCAGCACAGCTTAAGCTCTTTGCCAGACATTTTGAAGGCTGCTGTTCTCTCTTTTCCACATGGTTACTACTACTGCCTTAAAAGAAGGGCAGGGGTAACATTTGAGATACTTATTGCCATGAAAACCTTGAAGATATTCAGCTAAACCTGACAGAGTTAATGCTCTTTAATGGTCTATCATCCCTTATATTTTCAACCCAATAAATGAAGCAGGAGCTAACATGGATGTTTCTCCATTGCAGCATATGGACAGAACTTGGTTTAGAACTATAACTTAGAACAATTCAACTCAAACCTTGAACTGTTCAAATCAAGGCATGCCCTGTTTGAATCAAGACAGATTCAGATAGCCTAATATTGGAAGAGATCATTCCCTTTTTTAATAGAGGAAGGATTTTCAGGAACATATCTGAAAATTGGGGCTGTATATGCTTTGAAAATGATTTGGAAGAAGTACCTTGAACAAGTGTGATAACTCACTGCTCGCTCTTGCTCTCTCTCTCTCTCTATACACATACACACACACACATATACACACACACTGTATATATACTCTAAATGTACATAAAACTTACTGTTATATATCTGCTGAAACTGTCTCAGAATAATAATACTTTTTGCATATTCCCAAGATGTATCCTGATTTCTACTTCCAATAAAAATAGGTTCCTGCCAGTGGATAAATTCCCTGACACAAGGCTTCACTCATCCTTAAAATAAAAGGGATCCCCCACCCCACCCACACAAACACAAATCATCTGAAAAAAGCCAGTCTGTCTTCTGTAAAATGAACTGATTCTTGGGGCTTTAGCCAAGGAAGTAGGCAGTCCATTTTTCTGCATCAATAAACCCAAATAAATGTAGTTGCGGGCAGAGAAATAAACAGTAGCATTCTCTCTTGTCCAAGTCAAAAAACCAAACTCTATCACCCTTGGTGGTGGAATTCAACCAAACACAAGAAGTTCTACCCTCAGCAGGGCTCAATTCAACAATTCAGGTCCACCCTTTTAGCAAAACAAACGCAAACAATTCCCTTCTCTATAGACTGTAGGGGGAGGGAAGGCAATAAAAGGTTAACAAAAGTGGCAAGAATCAACATAATTTGGAGGAATTCATTCAAAAAAGGACATTTACTTTGCTTATATTTTAAGGACAGTGAATCCTTACTTACAAGGAATCCGTTCTTTGATCACTGCCTTTTGTGTAACTCCAGTTAAAATGTTTTCTATTACAACAATCCTGTCTATAAATAACAATATTTTCCTCCAAGTTTAGTTGTAAAATTTGTCACAGAAATTATCTGTAAGTTTTCATGTTCTTGTTTTTTCCCCATTTAGTTTACAAAAGTTTCACTATACTACCTGTAAGACATAAAAATGACAACCCTACTCTACCTATCAAACTGGTGAATGTGTTCCAACAGTCTACTCATAGAAGCATCCATTTAGTTGTAGCATTGCCATGTACGTGTACCCTGGAGATGACACAGAAAAGTGGCATAGTTGCAAGTATTTTGTTGTAACCTACTCAAAAACTATTACATTAATTCCCCCATGTTTTACAAAGAATTACAGTATATCCTACATAGGTAGTTGTACTTGTGTTTACACTAATACTTTTTGCTGCCAACACATTCCTGAATTCTTCTTTGTTGATAAAACAGACAAACTGTCCTAACAGCCAGGAAACACGCTGAGACAAGGAACTGGTCTCTAATGTTTATTACTAGTACATAACAGGAATCCTAACAAACTAAAGAAGCATGGGAAAAACCCAGCCATGTAAACCCCAAAGGTTAAGGCGGTCCCGATCTGTGTCTCTTTGAATGGCTGACCAATTCCTCAGTGCTACGCATGCGCTTAACAGTCTGGATGGGAGCCCCCTGCTCGCCATCCTTACTCATGACAGCCCCCTCCCCTCCAGAGTCTTGATAAGATTTGCCATCTGCTTGTAAGGTCCCATGGGAACTGGGCAACGATGGAAAGTCTTCAAAGGAAAACTCCTCCACGGACGAATCAGTGCTGCTCTCCAGGTCTGATAACGCGTCTGGGCCAGGTGGCTGCTGCTGGAAAACATCTAGATAATTAGAAAAGTCATCCCCCTCCCCCCTGGGAAATGCAAGCCTGAGATGGAGGGCTGCGGCTCCCCCACCTCCTCTGTAACTGGAGTGAAGGCTTCAGGCGGGGGGGGGGGGGAAGGAGCACACTCACGAACTCTTCTGCTTGGGCTTCTTCGGCCTGCTCAGCCGAAAGAGGAATCTCAGGTAGAGTGCGAGGCTTGGGTTTGTGAGGGAAAAGCTGATGAAAATGATGAACCAGTGCTGGTGCATGCACATATCTGGCATTCTCCCACGTGCGCTCTTCCTCATGGTACCCTTTCCAGTGTATGAAATATTGGATGCCCCTTCCCCTCCTCCTAGAGTCCAGAATCTCCTCAACCTCGTATTCCTCCTCTCCCTCCACAATTACTGGAGGGGGGGGGCAGTTCGATCGCAAGGCACTTGGGGGAGGGTCTTTGGCTAACAAGGCTCTGTGAAACACTGGATGGACTTTCATGGATGCTGGGAGCTGTAAACGATAAGCCACTGGATTTATCTGCTGCGCCACAGTGAAAGGGCCCACAAACTTAGAGTCCAACTTCTTGGAGGGCCTGGTAGAGTTCAAAAACTTGGTAGAGAGCCACACTTTGTCTCCTACTGCAATCGCTGGCCCTTCCTGTCTATGAGCATCTGCCGCCTTCTTGTAAGCAGTCTTTGCCCTGTTCAGCTGCTCCTTTAACAACTCCTGTGCGGCTTGTTGCTTTTTAAGAAAATCAGCCGCGGCTGGAACAGTTCCCTGCTGGGAGGAGGTGGGCAACACCTGAGGGTTAACCCCGTAGAGTGCCTGGAAAGGGGACATCTTGGTAGAGGACTGTACAGAATTATTATATGTAAATTCTGCCATGGGCAGCAGGGCTGGCCAATTGTCTTGCCGATAAGTGGTGTAACACCTGAGATACTGCTGTAACCACTGGTTAATTTTCTCGGCTTGCCCATTACTGGCAGGATGATGCGCTGATGACAGGTGGATCTGGACCCCTAATGACTGGAAAAGGGCCTTCCAGAACCTGGAAGTGAACTGTGGGCCTCTGTCACTCACCAAGTGATTCACCATGCCTCTATACCTAAAAACGTGGTCCATGAACAACTGCGCTGTGGCTGGTGCAGATGGGAGGCCCTTGCAAGGAATAAAATGTGCCATCTTTGTGAAAAGGTCCACCACCACCAGTATGGAAGTCAGCCCCTGGACCGGGGGTAAATCAGTGATGAAATCCATGGAGATTGTATCCCAAGGCCTACTGGGGGTGGTTAGGGGTTGCAAGAGTCCTGTGGGCTTCCCTGGGAGAGGCTTGGCTCGTCTGCAGGTGTGACAAGAAGCAACGTAACCCTTTATGTCTGCAACCATCTTAGGCCACCAGTAGTCTCTCAGAGCTCTATGGAGAGTTTTGAAAACGCCTCCATGGCCTGCCGTTTGGTGGTCATGACACAGTCTCAGTACTTCTTCCCTCAATGAAGGGGGAATATACAATCGCCCACTATGCCAGAGGATTCCTGCCTCGACATTGAATGGTGAGGCAGTGTCTTGCGGGCCCCTCTGGAGGTCATCCATCCTGGCCCTGGCATATGGGTCCTGTTGCTGCTGAGCTCTGACTCTTGTAAATAGGTCCTCTGCTTGTCTGCCTGCTGCTAAAGTCTCTGTCTGGCTCCCCCTCATACTCTGATCAAAGTTGTGAGGTTGTAATATGGTAGCCTGTACCTCCTGGTTAGTAGCTGGGTTTGCCTGAAAGGATCGCGACAGGGCGCTGTTTTGCGCCCCGGGCACATAAGAAATAACAAAATTGAAACGGGAGAAAAACTGGCTCCATCTGATCTGGCGTGGGGTGAGGGATCTGGTGTTCTGTAGAAGCTGTAAATTCTTGTGATTGGTGCAAACTTTCACAGGAAAGGTCGCCCCTTCTAGCCAGTGCCTCCACTCTTGGAATGCTGCTTTAATTGCTAGCAACTCCTTGTTAAAAACATCATAGTTTCTCTCTGCTGGTGAGAGCAGGCGTGAAAAAAAGGCACAAGGAAGCAATGTATTCTCGGCTTTGTTTGTATATTGCAATAACACTGCCCCAATGGCAATATCTGAAGCATCTGAATGCATGATGAATTGCTTCATGGGATCAGGGTGTCTTAACAGCGGCTGGGATGCAAAGAGCTGCTTAAATTCTTGGAAGGCTGCTTGCTGTCTCTCCCCCCAAATGAATTTTGCTCCTTTCTTCAAAAGCTGTGTGAGGGGTCTAGCGAGATCACTATAGCGTTTTATAAAACTCCTATAGAAATTACAAAATCCTAGATATCTTTGTACTTCTTTAACATTTCGGGGAGGTGGCCAAGAGAGAATTGCCTGGACCTTAGAAGGATCCATGGATATGCCTTCTGTAGAGACGTTATAGCCCAGGAAATGTAATTCAGTTAAATCAAAGGCACACTTCTCTAGCTTGGCAAACAGCCTGTTCTCTCTCAGTCTTTGCAAGACATTACGTACATGGGTTACATGAGTTGTAGCATCCTCAGAGAAAATATGTCATCTAGATAAATAACCAGATACTTATCTAGTAAATCAGAGAAAACATGATTCATAAATCTGGAAAATATGGCTCCTGCATTAGACAAGCCAAAGGGCATAACAAGGTACTCAAATTTTCCAAACCTGGTGTCAAAAGCAGTCAGGTATTCGTGCCCCTCTTTCACCTGGATCAGATTGTACGCACTCCTGAGATCCAACCTGGTAAAAATGCGTGCCTTCTGTAAGTGATCTAGCAGATCCGAGATTAAGGGCAGAGGATAGGATTCTCTTTTTGTTTGTTTATTTAAAAAACTGAAGTCGTGGACCACTCTCATGGGTGTCTCCTGGGTTGCAGGTGCCAACGGGTCAGGCTTCTTTGGTACAAAGAAGGTAGGAGCAGACGCTGGGGAAGTAGATGGTCGGATGAATCCCTTTTGGAGATTGGAATCCAAGTAATCCTTTAAGGTGGCTAGTTCCTTGGGAGACATGGGATATTGTTTCCTTGCTGGAATCTTGGCTCCTGGTATCAACTCAATGGTGCAGTCACAGTCCCTATGGGGGGGTAGTGCTGTGGCCTCTTGTTCGCTGAAAACGTCTGCAAAATCTGCATACTTGGCTGGCAAGTGGACTCCCCCTGGTACTGTGACTGCGTTGGTTGCTGGAGAGCGTGGAGCGGCTTGAATCTTGTGGTGCTGGCATTCCTTAGCTGGGAAGGAGATTGCTCCTGTAGTCCAGTTCAGCAACGGGTTGTGGATCCTCAGCCAAGGCGTGCCTAGGATTACTGGCACATTTAGCGATGCAGTAACATAAAGCTGGATCCACTCAGTGTGGTCTCCCATTGTCAGTTGCACCGGTTCTGTGAGCCTTCTAATCGGCCCTGCCTTGAGGGGCTGGCCATCAATGGTCTCCACTTCTATGGGGCATGGC
Source organism: Candoia aspera (assembly GCF_035149785.1). Classification (NCBI taxonomy): domain Eukaryota; kingdom Metazoa; phylum Chordata; class Lepidosauria; order Squamata; family Candoiidae; genus Candoia; species Candoia aspera. Next base: position 49,339,263 of record NC_086159.1, read on the forward strand.
AATTCTCTGGTCAGGATGCTGAAGTCCTGTACGGTCTGCACATCAATAAAATTGGTTGAAGCTCCGGAATCCACAATGGCCTCTAGCTTGACCTGGTGCTCTGGGCTGACGTGCATGATTACGGGTAAGTAGTAAAAGGCTTGCCTGGAATCTTCGGAATGAGCTCTCCTTAATTGATTGATGGTCTCCCTGCTGAGCTCTGTGGAGGGAGACCGACGGAGTTTCCCTGGTTGGAAGCAGAGGCGGAGATGGTTCCTGTTTCAGCTGCTTGCCTTGGGGCTCTTACTGGAGTCGCTTGGCCTCTCGCTGGGCAAGCTCTCACCATGTGCCCCTGGGCTCCGCAGTAGAAACACAGGGCTCTCTCTCTCCTTCTCTGCCTCTCAGCCTCGGAAATCAGTCTCCTGCTTGCCCCAATCTGCATTGGCTCCTCTTGTGCTGAGTGAGAGGATGCTACGGAGAGAGCTGGAAATCCTGAAAACGCTCTGAGGGTCCTGTTTCTCCCCGGTTGCATCTGCCTGAGCTCTTCTAGTCTGGCATCTATGACCACCGATAACTGATATAAGGCTTCTAGGGTAGCTGGTGTTCCCTGGCGCACCAATTCATTCTTAATATCCTCATCCAGCCCTTGTTTGAATTGGTCTTTTAATGCACTCTCATTCCAGTCCAGATCTCCTTCTAATAACTTGAAATCAGCAATGTAGATTCCCACCCTCTTGTTACCTTGCTTGAGCTTCCGAATCTCTCGGCTGGCCATGGCCTCTCTGATCGGGTCGTCAAAGTGTGCTCGGAACCCTGCCAAAAAATTCTGGTAGTCGTTGAGAATCGGGTTGTTGTTCTCCACCATGGGAACAGCCCATTTGGCTGCTGGTCCCTTTAGCAGGCCTAGGATGAAGGTGACTCTGGTTCTTTCTGTGGGGAACTCTGCCAGTCTGCTGTCGAAGAACATAGTGCACTGTGTGAGAAAGGCTCTCAGCTGTCCTGCTTCTCCTCCAAATTTCTCTGGTAGACTGCCCTGGGATCTCAAGACTACTGGTGGAGCTGCTGCTGCTGCTGCTGGTGCTGGTTGTGGGTTAATCGGAGCTGGTTGTTGTAACTGCTGTAGCATGGCAGCTTGTAATGTGTTGATCTGGAGATCTACTTGTTGTTGGTGTTGTTGCAGGGCTGCTGCCAATTGTTGGATGGCGAGCCGCATTTCTTGGTTTTATGAAGACATTTCCAAACGTCTCTCCTTAATTTCTTGTTCCTCCCTCTTTCGATGGGAGTAGGAGTTTGTTAGGATTGATGTCCTAACAGCCAGGAAACACATTGAGACAAGGAACTGGTCTCTAATGTTTATTGCTAGTACATAACAGGAATCCTAACAAACTGAAGAAGCGTGGGAAAAACCCAGACATATAAACCCCAAGGTTAAGGCGGTCCCGATCTGTGTCTCTTTGAATGGCTGACCAATTCCTCAGTGCTACGCATGCGCTTAACAGTCTGGATGGGAGCCCCCTGCTCGCCATCCTTACTCATGACACAAACCGGCCAAAAGCCTCAACCTTCTCAGACAATTAGTTGCTTGGTCCTCTTTTCTGCAAAACAATGCAGTGTGTAAACTATACCTGGGATGAAAGGGTTAATAATAAACTTTAATCCTTGGTTACTGATTATCAGATGCATGGCAAATAATGTTGCTTAAATACAATTTCATTATTAAGCAGTAATTTGAGAATGTGATACTCGTTTCGCCGGCTGATAACCTAGTCTCCTTGTAATCAATTTAGGACCTCCAGTCTGTACTTCGAGATTGAATTTTATCTCTTATATGATTCATGTTGATGAGTGTTCCAGAACTCAAAGGCACATGTACTTAGTGGTCAGTTGAAATACTGAGCAATATTGGCACATTATCCATCTGCTGTCAGAGCTTCATTGGTTATCAGTAAGTTTCCACATTCATGGTGTTAGTCACTACCTATAAAACCCTATATGGCTCAGAATCTAGGCATCTTAGAGGCTGCCTTTCCCCAATAGTTTCTGCTTGCCTACCCAAACAACAAGGGAATGCCTGTCAGATGCCAGGAGAAATGGTGGGTAGGGGCCCAACTGTGGGCATTGTCTGTAACAGCTCCCCTCCTTTGCAGTTTGCCCCTGAAGCAAGAATGGTCCAATGGTCTTCCAGAAATGGGAAAACCTGGTTCTTCCAGAAGGCCTTTGGGACTTAATAATAACCAGCTCAACAAATTTTAGCTAATTAATTTTAGAACCTATTTGAGGAATTAGATTTTGGATGATACTCTTTTAATTAATTGTAGTATTAATTTTGTACTGTGTTTTATTTTCTAAATTTTGTAAGCTGCCTAGAGTCTGTATGGTTTTAGGTGGTGGACAACTTTCATAATTAAATAAGTAAACAGCTTCCAACACTATAATTTTACCAGAAATTATATAAAGAATATGTTTGGTGCTTTAGAAAATTTAGAGTAATATAGTATGGTAGCATGGCTCAAACATGTATTTTCAACAGATGTAATTCCCATTCCATTGAACAGTTCTTATATACAGATGTTTAAGTGACCTGTCCTGTGATACCTTAAATGGATGCAAATAGCTGGGAGTTTACAAAAATCACAGATTTTAGAAGTATTTCTAGTCCATTATTGCTGAAAATGCTTTATGTGTGGAGACAAAACTCAGAATCTGGAACAAAATATTTGATCTCACAGTAATGAAAATATGACCCAGAGTCACATAAATAGTATTTTATGGAAAATTGATTTCGTATTATATTAAAATTCATAAAGCTGGACTTTTACTCCATAGAAGTGAGTATCTAAAATTCATCTTAATCAGATTAAGTAAATGACTAAAAGAAATGTGAATCTAGACTGCTATTTCATGAAATGTTGTAGCAGATTTCCTCTTCTTCTAATCCTCAATACACTTTGTCTGAACTATGGTGGCATATAAGATTCCATATGTACCTATATTGTTTTTCCTTATAAAAATTCCTTCATTTTGTTCTCCTCCCAGCCATCTGAATGTTGTTCATTTTTATTGCATGTATTATTATATTTTCCCCTCTTTTCTTCATTGCTTACTTCCTTCCTCCTGTTTCTTTTCCACTCTGCCCATTCATTCAGTCCTTCTAACTGTCAATGAAAAAGCCCAATACCATGATTTCAGAAGTGCCAAATGTCACCTTTTAGATAACTTCCTAAGAGGCTGGAAAAGGAACTGGAAAGGAAACGAGGACAGGAAATCAACTAGGGTACAGACTTCACAGTATCTTCACTGACATGAAGCAAAATGACACCCAAACTGATTGGTAACTGTGATCAGAATAACAATAGATACCTCCTACTCAAACTTTCTTATAAAGTTCAACAAAGCTTATGAAAAAAGACTCACATTAAAAAAACAACAAGACAACATTGTGGCTTGAACAGAATATAATGACAGCTCATTAGAAAGATGGAGAGACAAATGAATAAGTTTTCTGATTTCATTCTATGGTATCACCTATATTATTAACTGCAATTTCAAATAAATGGAGAATCAGATACCAATTCAGTATACTGAAACTGTATTTTAGAAAGATGCTATTTTAGAAAGACACAATATATAGATACAATAGATATAGATAATACAATATAGGTGGTGCAGACATTAAAATGATTTAAAATTTAACCTTTAAACTCAACTTATTGAAGAAGCTGCATCTTATTCAGCTACTTTAAAGAGGTGCTGTGCATATTCCACAGCACCTCTTCCAAATCTTTATATATATACACTCATTAAGACTGCTAATATATTAGCAGTCTTAATGAGTGTGTGTATATATAATGATTTTATAATATATGTAGCAATCTATATTTAGATTGCTACATGTATTATAATCAACTATATATAAATATGGATATGTCTTTCATGCTTATCTCACTATAGCAGAATAAAAATAATTCGCAGAGGTCATTTAAATGTGACTTTATAGTTACTGGGTATTTTCATGTTAAATAAATACTTCATTAGTCTTAATAGCTGTTTTTATGAATTATTTTCTGTTCGTGTTACTGTCGCTGGTAACCCTACATGTTGCTATACTTCCATTTTAGACAATAAATGTGAAATTAAATTAATGTGAAATTACAGGCCAAGAAACAGGGAAGGCAAACATCACAATGCAACAAGGTTACTAATTGAGCAAAAAGGGAATTTGGTGATTGTTCACCTTAATATATAGAAATATATACTAGCAGCTACTAGATGACATTGAGCATTACTGGGTCAGGCTGCATATCTGAATGAGTTCCACATAGCCTGACACGGTGATAAGACTGTTCATGAAACAAGAGCAGCATATTTCAGCCTACGTCACCAGCTGGAATGGTTTGTTATTTAGGTGCTTGAGAGAGGACAAATGATGTGGCTAAAAATGCAGAAACAACACTGAAAAAGATAATAAATGGTGCCAATGTGAAATATAAGGGCTTTGATTGCATTATACTTTGTCCTTTTTGCTATCTACATTTTACACATTAGAGGCTGTGTCAAGGACAAATTTCTTAGATAACACAATATGCTGAATCTCCAAATAAGTTACAGATGCCCAAGCCTAGCAACTCCCTTCCTGAAAAGTAGTATCTAATATAGTGAATTTTTTTTAGTGGTATCAATAAGGAAAGATTAGAAACATGTATTTGGATGGGTATCTAAAACAGATTTTAGCCTGATAAATAAGAAAGATTTTGTAACAAAGCAGAGTCCTCATACGGCATTATTTTTGTCTAAACTTTAAAAAAAAAAAACAATTGGCTGGAAGTAGTGACCTGAAAGACTAACAGATAATTCAGCAACAGCAGCACAAAGCATGTAATTTATCCAATGGGAAGGGAAAGACAAGTTCTCCTTCCACCATTTCCTTTGCAAGCATCAACTTCTTTAAAGAAGAGGAATTGTGTGATCGTGAGTAGAATCAGAACCAAGTGTTAGAGCTAAGCTGAACAGTGACACTGAATTAGTTCAGATAGGCCTTTTTCTTGTTTAATTGTTTCAGAAACCGGACTTCGATGTACTCAAATACTGAGGTTAATGTGAGGCATTTGCAATATGTATTGTTGCCTAATGGGCTGACTGCTGTTAGGTCTTAATTCATTTTGTTATAAACAGACAATATAAATAAATTCAAAGTCTGCAGTCATGGAAAAAAATATTGGCTCTCTTGATCTCCTTAAGTCCTCATTCTGAATGCCTCTATTTTCCATACATTTTTCAGGAGTAGTTCCATTTTCAGAAGCAAATACAACAATGCTTCTTCTAGGATGTAAGCATTTTTCTGCATCCTTCTTCCACTGACACATACAGCAAGCAATCTGCATTCAAAAAATATGATCATTTCTAGTATAAGCAATAGTCTTCTAATGATGTTTTTCCCCTCAAGGCTACAAATTTGTTCCCAATTAACCTAGAATTCAGGATGCACAGCAAATAAGATGCACAATTTAATGAGAAAGCATGCATAGTTCAGTGCTTGTATTTAGCATAAAACTAACCCTTTCTAAGTCAGTAGCTTGTTGCTCATAGGAATGGGGGGTTATTTCATGGAATCAAATGGTTTTCCATACATAAACAAAACTTACATGCACACATCTTATTAAGCACAACACAATATGGAAGAGCTTCTGCATTTAATATTTGGGAAAGATTAAATAAGTTTCTGATTCCCTCTACTACCCAACATAATCTATAATTTAATACTGAACGTAATGTAGAAGCATATAATTAAACAAAGAAGTGTAAGCTCCTTCAAGAAGTTTCAAAATAGCTTTAACAAAACCTACTAAGTAAGAGCTATGTGGAAAGCATATTCTCAAAGACCATCACTGAATCATGTTCAGCCTTTATAACTTGTATAGTTGGTTATACTTTGCCTTGAATAGCAACAGTTGCATATGGATAAGCCAACTGAATATAATTCTCTATTCAGTTCTGAGTTCTAATAAGAGGTTATAATAGAGTTCAGATACACTGTCTCTGTTCTCATGCAGTTAGCTGTTACTTTGGACTTTTACTGACATTTCTTTGACAGTTTAGCTAAATAATCCATTTTATTCTGGAAAAGGCAACCAATCTAAAGATTTGAAGCTTGTCAGGAACAAGAGGAGAGTCCCGCAAAGGTCAGAATCTAATTGTTGACATACTTCCTCTGTTGATTAAATTAAAAGTAGTTACTTTCATGGAACTGCAGATACATACAAACTGACTGCCAATGTTTTTGTTAAGCCATCAGAACATGAGGATGCTTGTAAATGAGCAAATTCAAACGCATTTTGAATATTGACTCAACCCAAAACATCCTCAATCCCAAAATATTCTGATTACAAAATCATCAGGGTAATTTTAATACTCTCCTAAAGCATGGCTTAACAGAGTCCAAGTTAACAGCTCTAAGTAAAGCCAAGTAACCTGGAATTTCTCCCAGGATTGTTTTCATTCCCAGCAATCCTCCCATTTATCCATTTGTTTCAATTTATCTGAGTCCTGACAGCCAGTCCTTTGTTCCAAAGTCTATAACTGCTTTTGAATTTAAATATATCCAGAATTCACTTTGATTAGGTATCAACATGTCCATGAGTTTAAACTCAGTTCCAAGGTCAATCCAAACTAGGATCAGCTTGGCTTATGAGACCATTCTTATAGCCCTATATACTAGTATTACCTTCCATGTGTTCACATACACACTTCATTTTGGTGCTTAGGTCAGTTCTTCAAGACAAGTCTTCCTTACCTTCTTGAACTATTTTAATACATTTGCCCAGAGATAAAACTTTTCCTACTGATTAGTTTCCTTCAGGGGATGCATATTTATTCCATATATAACACAGGTTAATTTATAAGCTCCTTTCAAAATCTTTGTTTCTCAGTGGCTTGCATCCTCTATTTGAGTTACCAGTTCCATGTTTAATGGTGAAAGTGGAAAAGGAAACTCAGGACATTGCAGCAGCTGCTATAAAATAACTCAAATCAATCAGTGCAACTAATTAGTCAACTATTTATTCTAAACAAACCTTCTCATTTCTTCCACGTCTACTTTTCTCTATCCATCTTTTTTTATCTTAGAATATCAAACTAAATAGAAGATCTGTATAGTGAATAGGCAGGCTACAAACTCCCACTCTTGCAGCCTGCCTACCAGCCCCTCATGCCAGAAGTCCAAGAGTCCAATTAACTTTGATATATCATACAATAACCTTTCTGCACAACATAATATCCAGTGATGCCTAAGCTGTTTTAATACATATACTAAGTACATATCCAAGAGTTGGGAAATTGAGGGTAGCAACTGCTCTCTCTGTTCCTCCAAGTACAATAGGGGGCCTGGATGGGGAACAACAGGCTGGTAATGGATTTTTGGAGCATTAATAGAAATAAAAACAAGCTGATATTGAGAGACCCAAGAAGTCTCTGCACAATATACAACAATAACACTGTGGTCGTCTTCAGACATTAGAGGTCTTGTCACTGGTGAGGGTGAAGCCAGTAGTAACTCAGTGGTGTGTCATTTTATGTCCCATAAGACTTTCCTATGCTGAGAGACATGAAATATCTCTGTAAACCCACTGTGATCAACATGTATAAAGGACAGAGCCATCAACACCCTTTGCCAACTTGCAATAAAAACTTCAAAACATCATAAAAATAAATTCTTGCATACCCTGAGAAATGGCATATAAAAACAGCATCCTGTTTTGAAGAAGTGAAGAAATGGGGTGACATTTTTTCAGTACAATATCAATAAATAAAGAGGTTTTTTAATTGATTCCTAACAAAAGACTTAATAACCAGTGTTTCAAACCTCTCCCCTACCCTATTCTGGCTTTTGAACTGAACAACCTTTAATTAATTAATTAATTAATTAAAGACATAATTATCTAACAAACTGCTTAGAATGTTGATACCATATTGCTATCAATATAATCTAGAACTCTGTTTAGTCTTAAGTAAGATTAGCCAACAACAGCAACAATTTATCATTCAGGGACTGAGATAATGAAGAAAAAAAAGGGGGGGGTATTTTAAGCAATGATATTTTAAAAAGGAAATTCAACTGTAGGTTTACAAAGTGATAAAAATGTGGTGTTTCAGTACAGTGACAAGGCCTTGGAATAGAATTACTAGTTCACAACAATTCTGACAAATCTACTACCCACATATACATTTCATTGGCTACAAAGGACATATTAACAGGCTTACAGGAAAAAAAAATAAAAGAAAAAATGTGTCTACTAAAACATCCCTGTTTGGTTTCTTAAAAGAAATTTGTGCTTGCCTTAGGAATTAAAAAAGATCTTAGTTTGTTGATTGGTTGGTTGTCTAGATATATCAGTTCTTTAAAACATATTGTTCTGTCTTTGTACAACTTTGTCTGATACCATTCAATACATGCTTTGATATGAATATACTGTATATATACAAAAATTCCCTTCTCACCCCTCTGGGTGGTATGTGTCTTTCTCAACCTTGGGTCCTCTACCAGAGGCCTGGGAGTTTGAGAGTTCTGCGCAGTATCTTAGCTGTTCCTAGCACTGCACTCTTCTGGACAGAGAGCTCTGATGTTGCTCCTGGAATCTGTTGGAGCCCCTCTCCCAGCTTAGGAGTCACAGCCCCCAGTGTTCCTACCACCACTGGGACTTTGGCCTTCACTTTCCACATCCTCTCTAGTCCCTCCTTCAGGCCCTGCTACTTCTCCAGCTTCTCATACTCCTTCTTCCTGATGTTGCTGTCACTTAGCACTGCTACATCTATCACCACCACTGTCTTCTGGTCTTCTCTACTACCATGACGTCTGGTTGATTGACCAGTACCTGCCTGTCTGTCTGGATCTGGAAGTCCCACGGGATCTTAGCCGTGCCATTCTCCACAACCTTCTGTGGAATCTCCCATCTGGACTTGGGAGGGTCTAGCCCATACGCTGTGCAGATACTCCTGTACGCAATGCCAGCTACTTGGTTGCGCTGTTCAGAGTATTGTCATGTTCACCATTCCAATGTTACCGTTATATCGTAACAGTTCGCATGTCATTTGGCTGATGCGTGTTTCATTTGGGAGGGGAGGAGGATTCCATCTCGTGGGATTGTTATATGTTAGCAGCTGGATTGGAATGTGTTTGGGTTATCTTGTGTGTTCAAGGTTCCTTTCCCAGGACATCAGCAGAAACGGTTACCAGCACCTGGGGGAAGGGGGGGGAGTTTGCAACGGCAGGGCGAGGGGAGGGATTACGTTTGAGCCGAGGGTTTTTAGTTTGTATTTGGCGTGCTTTTGCTCATTCTCAGCTTTCTCTGTATTTGCATACTATTCTTTAATAAATCAGATATCATTAAGTTCCTGCTTGTGAGTCTGAGTCTATTAGGGTAGGCAATCCTTACAAGTATGCTGTTCCTGCCTGCGTCTTACACCCTGCCACTATGTGTTGGACCATTTCACTCAACAGAAATGATAACAGATTTAAATATAACTGATACACTTTCACATTAACACTTCTGGAACTGAAAGCCTATGTTAACACTATTAACTGTATAAAACAATGAATTTTCTATTATTCATATTTGCCATTTTTGACAGTTCATCATAAAGTATAACTAAATCTGTATTTGGATTAATGTAGCTAAAGTTCCATATTTTATACTATTCTTTTAATTGGAGAATGAGAATTTAGAGAGAGATGAATCTAGTCAAAATATGAAAATTAAGAACTGCTACTTCTTCTTCTTTAAAGTTTTGTTTGTTCATTAGGAAATAATCGGTATTTGCCTTCTTGGTATGGTTTAGTTTCTTGTGTTAATTCTAGTAGCAACTTGTGTATTTCCAGTTTGTTTTAGAAAGTACACTTGTGTAATGTGGCTGATGGGTGCAACCTTTGGCTGTAATCCATAATCTCTCTGTCAAGTGACTAAAAGCAAAGGAGAGGCCAAACAGTTAGACCAAGGATCATGGAGAATCTGACTGGAAGGAGAGTTAGAACAAACAAATAAACACTTTGTTTTTATAGCATATATTAAACCTGTAGATTTCACAATCAAAATATATGCCTTCAAATACTATTTGGAAGGGAGAGGCCTATGTCTCTTGTTGGAGAGCCCCCTGAAACGCCTGGTTGATAATTCAGATCAGAACAAATCCTTTATTACAATCCATGACCAGATCTGTTGACAGTTCTTAGAAATAAAATGCTAGACTAAAATAGTCCTTGGTCTGATCCAGCAAGACTATTCTAAAGTTCTTATCTTCTTCCTTTCAGTGGCACTCTGACTCATCTTAACTCAATTATATCCAGGAAACCAAAATGGGTATGCAAATCCTTCAAAAAAGGGCTCATACAATAATTTTGGAAACTGTTCCTGTCTCCTCATGCATGTGAACACATATTCACATTGCTTTACTGAAAGAAAAAAACAAAGTGAAATTGCTATGTCTGAACAGGTAAAGTGAAGTGGTTGTAAACCAGCATGCTGAGGCAGCCATATGAGCCTGGAAAAACCTTAATTATACAAAAAGAGGAACTTCAATATGTCCCCACCTGTTCCAAAGCACCTCTTCTGAAGGATTTGCACAGTCCTTCAGTAGGGTAGCATTAATCAATTAGTGATATGGGAAGAAGAAAGTTTATGCCATAATAAATGTGCTAGTCTCAAATGTGTCACAGGGTTTTGCTGGGTTTATCATCAGTACTGGCGTATATAACAGCCTTTCCAAAACTGATCCATTTTCAATCACTGTCCCATAGCTGAAGTTCAGAGACCGCCTTCACACAACACGCCTATTCCAGTTGCTAAGCCATAGGAAGCGAAGGCAAGGATAATGCTAACCAAGCTTAGCATTTGATGTAGAGACGTTTTCTAGGACATTATCTTTAGGTGGCTAAGCAAGTATATTGTGACTGCAGCTAGGGTGACTGCAGCTAGGGTGCTTAAATAAACTTTTTCTTTATTAGGAAATCTTGCAGACAGAGTATGTGATAAGTTCAGAGAAAAATGGACACAGAGTTGAAATCGAACCAGCTGCAATCATTTGATGATTAATAAATACAGTTTTGTGATGGGTAGCTCACTTGATAATGAGATTTTGGTGCTCATGGAAAGAGTGGGGGCTTTCATTCAAAATAAATCTGTGCCATGCAATATGGCTGGAACTGCCTTTGCTTTCAATTGCTTCAAAGAGACAGGGCATTTAAACTTTAAGAAAAATACAGACATAGCACATTTCTATTTTCCCTGCTATTCTAAATACATGTTTGGTGGTTCTGATGTAGACTGAGCCCAGGAGAGCTTACACCATCATAAACTTGTCTATCATGAGTCCAAAGATGTCACAAAGGTTCTTTACACCAGGACTTTCTATGTTAGTAACACACACACACACACAGTGCACAAAACACAGAAATACCAAAATCAAGGCAATTCCACTTGTCTCTGACAGCTCCAGAGCATTCTCCCTCAGTGGGGTGAAAAGGACCTAAAAGGTATTACTTTAACGAACGTCCCCCTGGACAGTGTAGCATTGAAAAGATTCCTATGAGCGGTAACCCAGCACGCCCTTGATACCCGCTGGCTGACAGCGATCCCAGCTGTTCAGCGGCACTCCACGTGGCCTCATATTGCTTCCAAACCAGCGAGAACCAACCGGCTAAAGCAAGTCAGCCGAGCCCCTGTCTCACCGCATCCCCTCCCTCCACAGAAGGATGAAGAAGGTGCCTTTCCATTTGGCCGCCTCCGCAGGTCTCCCATTGGCCAAGTCCGAGGTGGGGCCTGGAAACGAGAACTGCCTGCTTGTGGCCCAATTCACACGCTCGCGAAAATTACCGGGGCCAGGATCCTGCCACCCACCCATCCTCGGATGTGCTAGGGACCAAGGCCAAGCGGGTCAAGCCGGTTCAATACACACCGCCCTGGGCAGAAACATACACCGTTAACCGGTTTCTCCCGGAATTGAAGAGGAGTGGAAAAGGGCCGGGCTGTGCGACGAGCTGGATAGGGAGACCGGACGCATGATGCTGCGGCTGCTTCTGTCCCCGCCTTAGCCGCAGCGTCCTCGTCCTGCGGCAGCGCACAATTAACGGGCTGGCCCCAGAGGGGTACCCGCTGGCGTGCACCGGCCTTGTCACCCTCCCCGAAACAACCCGCGGTGCTTATCCCAATGGAGTGAAGCCACAGTCAGAACTGCTTTCAAGATGGCTGCTTTTAGGTCCGGGTGGAGGGAAACGTAATAGAAATGCTAGAAGCTGTAGCCTCCTATAGAGGTAAAGCTGGTTTTGTTAGTTTCCTAGCGCAGAGGATCCGGGTGCGAAAGGTAGCGGCGCCGGAAGAAGGGGACGTCAGTCTGACAGTCTGTGGGTGATTTGGCAGGGAGCAAGAGGGTCCTCGGCTAGGCTCCCAGCATCGCCCCACGGCGTGATGTCTGGGGCGGGGTGGGAAGAAACGTGCACTTACGTAAGTGTCCCCACGCACCTTCGTGGACGCGGCCCAAGGTGTGTGTATCGTTTTGCCTATGGGGGCGATTGCCAATTTCACGAGTCTCTGGGACATCTCTAGGTCATCTATCAAGTGGGAGGGGGGAAGAGGCGGGGTTTGTGCAGATACTTCCCCTGTCCAAGGGCGAGCAGTTCTGCAAGTGCCGGAGAGGTGGCGGGGCGTGAGCGTTTTGTTTATTCATTCAACTTTGTGGCAGCCTTAGTCCTCTGGCTTGCCCACGGTTCACTAGAACCTCTCCCACGCGTCTCCCGCTTTCGCGCACACGCACATTTAGCAAAGCGGCCCGTGAGGGAGGCATCCTTGTCCAAAGCAACGCGCTCCAACCACAGCAGCAGCAGCAGCAGCAGCAGTGAGGTGGCAGAAAAGGACGCTCTTCTCTGCGTTCGGCGCCTGGGGTGGGAAACGGCGGCCAGGCGTGTTACAACGTTCCTATACAGTCCCCCACACACACTCCGAGGGCAGCGGCGGTAGAAGCAGGGACAGAAACACGAAGCGGTAGGCAACGGACACGCTTGGCTAGGAATAAACAGATCGCAGGCTGCTGCTGCCAGCCCTTGCCTCCACCCCAGTCGCCCTTCCCAAGCTGCGCCAAGGGGTACAGGTTTTGCCTCAAAGAACCCACTGCATGGATCTGTTTTACGTTACCTGGCTTCGTCTCTCTGTCTCTTTCTCTAGCTTAGGCTGGTTGGGTTGGCGCTAATCTTGCCGCCGCCGCCGCGCCGGTTCCTGCTCCCTGTCACTGGGTGAATGGGATTATTTATTTATTTCCCGTGACGTGATCCGCAGCGGGAGGAGGAGGCGACACGAGGCTGAGGGGCCCTTTGTGCAGCCCGTCTGAGGCTGCCTTCAACCGGAGGCCGAGAAGGAGGAGCGGGAAGCTGCTCCTGGTCACCCGACCTGTCCTCGCCTGCTTCTGTTGTTGCGACTGCTGTTGCGTCCGCTGCGAAGGATAGGTGTCAAGGGCAGGCAGCAGCTGGAGTAGCATCCCCCGCCTTGGCGAAGTAGGGCGGAGGCTGCCTGCGGTGGGAGGCGGAGGCCCTGCTGCTGAGCTCTTGTCTCCAAGCCGGCAGCTCTCCCTTCCCGTTGGGCGGCGAAGGAGAAAACGGAAAGCGCGAAGGAGGCTGGCGAGATGAGAAGAAGGAAATGCGAAAGGAGCCCTGCGTGAACCCTGTTTCCAGGGCGGCGGCAACCCGCTCTGGGCCAGTTGTGTTAAGAGAGGTCGAGGTGTTGCTTTGCTTAACGCCGACCCCTCCGACCCCTTTATTCTGAGGGTGAAACTGTGCGACTGTAGCAAAGGCAGAGAGGCGACCCACCAAATCATTACAGCGGGCGCCTCCGCTTGCTTTTGCGCTCGGTCAGCAACGGAGCAATGGAAGCACCACCACGCTTCGCTCTCATACCCGCGCTTTCCTACGCTGGTGTGGCTGGGCCCCGAGATCCGGAAAAGTTCACCACGCGGTTGTGTCAGGATCAATAGGCAGAGATGACGAGCTGCACAAATGGGGTGTGCAAGAGAGTACTGGTTTCCGTGGGAAAGGGTCACAAGAGGCCATCCTTATTGCCAGACTTACGTGGAAACCGCGGCTGGCAATTCCTCGCAACCTTTCCCCGACTTTAGGTGACTCATAGCAGTGTCTTGGTGGTCAGAGAGAGAGCCGATGCTGCCTTCTCTGGCAAGTTTCCTGCTTGGGGGAGGATCTCCTGCTTCTCATCCTTGCTCTCCCGTGGGATTGGGGGCGTGGGGGGAGGAGGAAAAATGAAGTTGCCGTCAATACTTGATCTCTCCTTTCAAGAAATACAGGGCCATTTCAGACCAGTGGCGGCAGGATTAAGCCCCTTTGTAGAGGATGCTTTGTAGGGAATACTTCTGCCCCATCATCAGTTCCAATCCCCAATCCAAAACTGTTTTAAACTGATCATCTGTTGTCTTTATTGCCAACAAAAAGTGAAAAGCACCCCTGTACCCCCACCCCCCAAGCTGCAGCACAAAATAAACCTCCAAAGCCTACAGTACTGCATCCTAGTAAAAGGAAGGAAAATAAATGGCTTAGGGTGCCTGCCCCCAGTCCAGATCCTTATTTCACACTGAGTTTATTTGGCAGTCTCTAGCAGTTTCTGGGATCTGGAAGAATCAAGCCAACTCTGCTCTTGAAAGACCAGTTAGCATGGCTGCAGCCAAAGTTTCAGCAGGCAAGAATTTCCAGAAATGGAGAAACAGCTTCTATACAAACTCCCCGGAATGGCAGCATATCAAACAAACTAGCCTCACATTGGTTTCAAGTATAAAACAGCTGAGCCAAAAATAAATTGGTTCAGCTGCAGAACAGAGAGAAGGATGAATGTGGGAGTAATCCTAATGTGTTATATCACAGGAAGCTCTCTTTTGTTCGCATCATTCTTACAGGCCTGTCTCCTCATTACCTTTTCTTTGTATCAGATTTAAATCCCCCCTGCCCACCTTAAAATTTCCATGGGTTAAAATGTAATTGATTCAAATTTAGTTTTCTTTGGTTTGCATTGAGTTCTACATTTAAATATTACAAGAGGTTTTTAGATAGCTTAACGTCACTGATTGTATGCAAAGGTTATTCCAAGTGTTTCTCAATATGAGCTGCATCTGTTATATAAGAAACTGCCCATCCTATAGGTTTATGTATTCTTTTAATTCATAATTTGGAAGTACAATCCTCAAATGGGATTTTCACACAGACACTGTTATAGCTGTTTCATATGTATTTATTTAGGGTAGGATTCAGTGACTACTGCAAAACTGTCTGGCAAATTTTCATTCCTGCTAGTCCACAAAATACAGGAAGTTCAAGCTTTTTCAGTGTGAAGAACCTGTTCCTTAAATGATCAAGAGGGATGGGGCTTCTGAATGTCAACTGAGAAGCTCCACCATTTCTCTTCTACCATAGTAAAATTGCTATGGATGCCTCTGGACACCAGCATCAAGGTGGGAGCAAATGTGTTCAAGGGTTCCTTCCCCCCACCCCCCAGTTCCTTGCAGAGAGTTTTTTCCCCGCATTGGGGGGAAAATATTTATATTTATATTTACATGATGCACTTGTTTTTATGATTTTAATCTCTTGTTATCTTAATTGAATTGTAAACCACCCAGAGGTGCTTGGTGAGATGGGTGGTGAAGAAATGTGATGAATGAATGAATGAATAAACTGTCCACAAGGATTAAAGGGGGGGAGGACAGTTCTCTGCAAGGGACTAAAGCTTAGTTCTTTGCAGAGTGAGTTTCTTTCCCTGTTAGTTCCTTAGCCCCACTGAACCCATCCAAGTCCCCATGGACCTTTAGGGTTCTGTGAAATCCAGTCTGAAAAAATTCAAACATAACAGGGGATGATGATTGAACTTATCAGTTATTTATACTCTATTTATATAAGCACTCAAGGCAGCTTAAAACAATAAAACAAAATGCAATATAGAAATAAATATTATGAAATTCTAAGTCAAATTAAAAGCAAGACAAGTAAAATCAATTTAATAATTAGACTGTTGGTGGAAGTGGTACATGTTTGCCATTTTACTGGTTGTGGAAAAGTATAAGTAGTACAGAAAATCTACAGATTTTGTGTGTGTGTAATTTTCTGCAGAGGCATCTGTGCTAATATACTCCATTTAAGTTGTATATTATGGCCCATATGACAAATTACTGATGGCACATAATACTGCTTCTTTGTTTTTAAATTTAGATTAACAGTTGATCCTTTTAACACTAGCACGAAGAGCACAGAATTATCTTCTATGTGATTATGCAATAATTATATATTTTGTACATGATTATTATTGCCCATAGCTGTTTTTGAGCTTAATCTTTTTCTGTTGAGCAGCTAGAATTAATTCTGCACTGGTTTATTATGCACATAACAAACCAATCAGATAAATTGGGCAGCCTAAATCACTGAAATCTTTGTGATACCTTTGTGTGCAAACTGATAGATTATGCTTATATAGTTTGGGGGCAGGGAAACCTTTCAGATTTTCATCTTTCACCTTTTCTGGATATTTGCATATCTTTTCTACTAAATTCATTTGGGTCCTACTAAGATACAGAGGTGTATGAATGAACAAATCACACCACTGTTTGATACCTTTCTCACAAATGTTAAGTTTCCTCATCACAGTGAAGTTCTTGCCACAGAGATTCTAAAAACATTACACCCTGATAATAAGACATTCTGAAAAATATCATTGATGCCCATCAGTCTGGAAAATTTGTCTGCTACAGGACATCCCATTTATCAGGGCAAACTTGGCTAAATTGTCCCCAAGCCAGGCTGAACCAAAACTAAAAAAAAAAAAGATTAAGCTACTTGGTGTCTTCTAACATGTTTGCCGTTGCACTGAGACCATCCTGTTGAGCATTTTGCTCAAAAATTTAGTATTTCAGTGGTAGTTGGCAAAATCCCCTAAATCCAGGCATGGCTTCTTCAGGAAATTCACTGGGTCTTTTAGCCAGTCCTCTTGTCCAGTCTATCTCACAGAGTTGTTATTGTAGACAGCAAATGAAAGAAGATTCCTGTGTAAGCAGCCTTGAGCTCGTGTCAGAAGAACCTCAGCCTAGCAAAAAGGAATTGTCTTAGCATGAGAGCAGGAATGTCACTGCCTTCAGCAACAAAGCTTGAGACATGAGAAAAGAAGACTAAGACTTCTATGTATAAGGGGAAGGCATGAGGAAAGAACATTCAGGATTTGAAGTAGGACTAGATATGAACTCTGTACCATCAATTCTGCCCACAGAGAGACTGTGAACTATCTTTTACAGCTATGGTTCCAGGATTACAAGAAAGATTTAATTCCTAGCCATATTTGTCCAAAGTCTCTGGACAGTTACAGCCTAGTTTGTGCTAATGTTAGGAAGCCTGAGCACAGCTGGAGGAAAAGCAACATATACATCTGATAAGCAAATAAATAATGCAAAGTGGCGTTCCCCACTCCCTGCCTACCCCATCAACTAACTCAAGTAAACCAAAGATGGACAGGAGAACATGTAATAGGCTGAACAGCCACAAGTTGTATCTACATCCTCATAAATAAATTTAAAAAGTGTACTGGACACCTAAAACATACTATGTCAAAAGGAATGTTCAAGACAGCATAAAGGCAAGTGATTTTATCTTTACAAGCCTTATTTGTGGCCTTCACTACCATGCAATAGGCACAGTTATGTGCACTGATGGGTTTTCAATCAGTTTTACATCACTCTAGCCACCTCCTGGCCTGTTTATAGCTTGCAGCTTCAGAAGAAAGCAGGAAAAAGTTCAAACCCTACAGTGCCTGAAAGTGAACTTGCAAGAAGTTGTGTCAGTGGCCAGTTCTGTTTGCCCATTCCCTAGGTATAACGAGAGCTTTCACAGGATCCCCGGCTTCTGAAATTTTTCATAATATCCAAGAATCTACAAGATTCCATAAATACGATCTGACAGCAGGCTATCTTAATGGATGCTCGACACCTATAGGTAGGGAATAATGAGACCAAATTTCACTATACAGTAGTCTGGTCATGACAGTGGGGAAATTATAACCTAATATCCAGAACAGATTCCTTAAGATCTTAGTCAAGGAATGAATTGAGGCTATTGCCTGCCACACGCATTGACCCAATGACAGCCTGAGACAGACTAAGGCTATTATAGAGGCATAAAATCCTGGACTGACCTTCATAAGCCAGCCTCTGGGATACTGTCCTAAACAGTACACTTGAAACTACCTCAGTTGGCTTGATCAGGAGACTGTGGCAAGCAAAGTGGCCAATATACCACCAGAATCCCCCATCCAGTTGGTTGACATGCCTCTGGAAAAAGGTCCACCCAGTTCTGATGAGCAAGCTAGCACTATGACCACTTTTTCTCTAGCCATGAAAGAGCAAGCTGTTTGGCCTAAAAAAGATGCTTCATTACTTGCCAGCTGATGGACATGCCCTCAGAATATTTGCTACCTGACCACTGGCTGACTCTGGGAGGCCCCTTCCTTCCTTCCTTCCTTCCTTCCTTCCTTCCTTCCTTCCTTCCTTCCTTCCTTCCTTCCTTCCTTCCTTCCTTCCTTCCTTCTTATAATAACAACAGTAATAATAACCTCTAATCACAAAATAATAACTAGCCAAGGCAGCATAATAGATATACAACACTACACCTTTACTAGGTTCAACTAACATCCCCTACATTTAAAGTAGGGTGATGCAGGTGGTAAAAAGGTAATGAATGGGCAGCTTTAAGGCACTATGCAGGTGTGAACCTCAGGAGTTTGGCTTATGGGAGGATTTAGTGTAAAATGTATGAAGGTATGAAATGTATGAAGGAGAGAGAGGAGTTTCCAAGGGTGGGATTGAAATTGAGTCTGCTCAGCTTTGGTGGGGGTGGAGGTTGAGGTTACTGACCTAGGTGGGTGCTGTGTGTCTCTCCTTAACTCTCACTGCACAAAACTGATGAATAGCCTAGATACATTTTTCCTTGCTCCTTCTGTGGATTAAATAATCCAGAGGTTGGACTTCAGGAAAGAAAAGAATTCTTTCTGTGCTACAAAACAACTGAGAGCTTTCTAAGCAGAGGAAAAAAGCAGACCAGACTGCAGAGCAGATAGCTTAAAGCTGAACTTTTAAAGCATACTAATATACAACTGAAAAGAAAATAGTACAATTACTGAAGCTGTTTCATCTGTATAAATGTAGGAAAGGAATGATGGGATGGTCAGTACTGAGGATATTGGAAAATTGGAGTTTATGTGTCTATCCTCTGGAGTTGTTTAAAGCCAGGTCTGAACTCTTCTTAATGGAAGCTGAACCTATATAAGTAACCTTTTCCATCATCTGTAATCTTTCTCAATGTTACTTTGATGAAGTAGTAGAGGTCCATTTTTTTTTTCAGGATTGCCAGCCTATCTGCACCTTGCAACATATTGTCACAGCAGCATTCAGAAAAATTGTAAACAATGGGAAACATATCGGTCTTACGGCACTGTTTAGGATCTGCTTACTGCTGTGTCTGCCATCAGCCTTTCCTTCAAAGCCTTCATGCTGCTTTTCACAAAGAAGTGGTTCATGAAGAAAGTGATGGAAAATGAAACCTGAATTTGCTGCTGTGTTTAGGTAGTAAAATGCTTAGAGTAAATCTGATACTAAGGTTATCCTTAGTGGTCACTTTTCTTTCACTGCTGAAATCAATAGGCCATTCCTTCATGTTGAAACAGTGCCATCCCACTGATGTCAATGGGACAGCAATTACAACTAAGAATGGAACCTGGCACAAACCCTTCTGCTGAGCTGCTGCTTATGTCCCAAAGTCACACTGCACAGATGGTGTGACAAGCATTGGCAGCTGTTTTCCATTGTATAACTAGCTGGGCACAATGTACCTCTGAAGGAAATTAGGAATAGCACAGGACCACAGATCGTTCCTGGAAAATAGAAAACTTGATTACTTAGAACAACAGAGTTGTAGTCAAGGGTAAATGCAATGTTAAGTATTTTAGTCCAAAGAAACAGTATAATGGAAAACACAAAAAAGACGAAGCAAGTGCAGTATGAGTGCATTAAAAGAAGTGAATTTCTGTTTTGGAAACTCATGTTTAACGAATACTTTGCATTAATGTTAGATTAAATTTCCAAGGAAGAAAGTAAGTTCCAGTTTTATTTCAGTCTATAGGGAAGGTTAGCATGTCATACAAGTACGTTATCCTTTCTACTGTAACAGTGTTACTTTATGAAAGTTTCCAGCTATGAAGCAACAGCATCAATGTTCAAAACTGTTCTTTTTCCATCTGACCGAATTAATCTCTTTGAATGGTAATAATAAGCTTTCGTGGGTTTCAAGAATTATCCTTCTTTTCCCAATCTGGTGTTCTTTTTTTATATTAAAACTTTATTAATTTTCAAAGTACAATTAAAATACAAAATATAGAATATAGAAGAGCTAGAGCATAGGACTAAAGAAAAAAGAAAAAGCTATAAAAGTGCAAGCAGAGAGAAAACAGAAACAAAGTGACTTCTGACTTTTTCCAAAACAGATATGAATAAGTTTACAAATACAATCTATTACCATTGATTAAACTTTAGTAACATTATTTCTATCAAAACAAACCATTTAATTGCTAAAACCCAAAATCAAAGCTTTGTTTTTTTCTAGCACAAGCAAATAATCTAAAAGTGGTTGCCAAGTAGAAATAAATCCAGAAACAGTGTTTTCTCTTATTAACGCTGTTAACTTAAGCCATTTTGGGCCAAATCCATTAGTTTAATAATCCAATCTTCCACTGTAGGTATTTGTGAATCCTTCCATCATTGTCCATATAAGTCTTGCTGCTGTTTCGTTGTTTATTCGTTTAGTCGTTTCTGAGTCTTTGTGACTTCATGGGCCAGCCCATGCCAGAGCTTCCTGTCAGTCGTCAACACCCCCAGCTCCCCCAAGGACGAGTCCGTCACCTCTAGAATAACATCCATCCACCTTGCCCTTGGTCGGCCCTTCTTCCTTTTGCCCTCCACTCTCCCTAGCATCAGCATCTTCTCCAGGCTGTCCTGTCTTCTCATTATGTGACCAAAGTATTTCAGTTTTGCCTTTAATATTCCCTCAAGTGAGCAGTCTGGCTTTATTTCCTGGAGTATGGACTGGTTTGATCTTCTGGCAGTCCAAGGCACTCTCAGAATTTTCCTCTAACACCACAGTTCAAAAGCATCTATCTTCCTTCTCTCAGCCTTCCTTATGGTCCAGCTCTCGCAGCCATATGTTACTAAGGGGAACACCATTGCTTTAACGATGCGGACCTTTGTTGTCAGTGTGATGTCTCTGCTCTTAACTATTTTATCGAGATTTGTCATTGCTCTTCTCCCAAGGATTAAGCGTCTTCTGATTTCCTGACTGCAGTCAGCATCTGCAGTAATCTTTGCACCTAGAAATACAAAGTCTTTCACTGCTTCTACATTTTCTCCCTCTATTTGCCAGTTATCAGTCAAGCTGGTTGCCATAATCTTGTTTTTTTTGAGGTTTAGCTGCAAGCCAGCTTTTGCACTTTCTTCTTTCACCTTCATCATAAAGCTCCTCAGTTCCTCTTCGCTTTCAGCCATCGAAGTGGTATCATCTGCATCTGAGACTGTTAATGTTTCTTCCAGCGATTTTAAATCCAGCCTTGGATTCCTCAAGCCCAGCATGTCGCATGATGTGTTCTGCGTACAAGTTGAATAGGTAGGGTGAGAGGATACAGCCCTGCCGTACTCCTTTCCCAATCTTAAACCAGTCTGTTGTTCTGTGGTCTGTTCTTACTGTTGCTACTTGGTCGTTATACAGATTCTTCAGGAGGCAGACAAGATGACTTGGTATCCCCATACCACTAAGAACTTGCCACAATTTGTTATGGTCCACCCAGTCAAAGGCTTTAGAATAGTCAATAAAACAGAAATAGATGTTTTTCTGAAACTCCCTGGCTTTTTCCATTATCCATCGGATATTGGCAATTTGGTCCCGAGTTCCTCTGCCTTTTCTAAGCCCAGCTTGTTCATCTGGCAATTCTTGCTCCATGAATTGCTGAAGTCTACCTTGCAGGACCTTGAGCATTACCTTACTGGCATGTGAAATGAGTGCCACTGTTCGATAGTTTGAACATTCTTTAGTGTTTCCCTTTTTTGGTATGGGGATATAAGTTGATTTTTTCCAGTCTGATGGCCATTCTTGTGTTTTCCAAATTTGCTGGCATATAGCATGCATTACCTTGACAGCATCAACTTGCAAGATTTTGAACAGTTCAGCTGAGATGCCATCGTCGCCTGCTGCCTTATTATTAGCAATGCTTCTTAAGGCCCATTCAACCTCACTCTTCAGGATATCTGGCTCTAGCTCACTGACCACACCGTCAAAGCTATCCCCGATATTGTTATCCTTCCTATACAGGTCTTCCGTATATTCCTGCCACCTCTTCTTGATCTCTTCTTCTTCTGTTAGGTCTTTGCCATCTTTGTTTTTGATCATGCCCATTTTTTCCTGAAATTTACCTCCGATGTTTCTA
Source organism: Candoia aspera (assembly GCF_035149785.1). Lineage (NCBI taxonomy): Eukaryota > Metazoa > Chordata > Lepidosauria > Squamata > Candoiidae > Candoia > Candoia aspera. Next base: position 49,361,777 of record NC_086159.1, read on the forward strand.
ATTTTCTGGAAGAGGTCTCTTGTCCTTCCTATTCTATTGTCTTCTTCCACTTCCACGCATTGTTTGTTTATCTCTTCTGGCTAACCTCTGGAATTTTGCATTTAATTGGGCATATCTCCCCCTATCACTGTTGCCTTTTGCTTTCCTTCTTTCTTGGGCTACTTCTAGTGTCTCAGCAGACAGCCACTTTGCCTTCTTGGTTTTCTCTTTCTTTGGGATGTATTTTGTTGCCGCCTCCTGAACAATGTTGCGGACTTCTGTCCATAGTTCTTCTGGGACCCTATCTACTAAGTCCAGTCCCTTAAATCGATTCTTCACCTCCATTGCATATTCCTTAGGAATATTAATGAGCTCATATCTAGCTGATCTCTGGGTCTTCCCTAATCTCTTGAGTCTGATCCTAAATTGTGCAATAAGAAGTTCGTGATCTGACCTAGAGTCAGCTCCAGGTCTTGTTTTTACCGACTGTATAGATGTCCGCCACCTTTGGCTGCAAAGGATGTAGTCAATCTGATTTCGGTGTTGTCCATCTGGTGAAGTCCATGTATAAAGCTGTCTCTTAGGTTGTTGGAAGAGAGTGTTTGTTATGCAGAGTGAGTTGTCTTGGCAAAATTCTATCAGCCTACGTCCTGCTTTGTTTTGTTCTCCCAGGCCATGCTTACCTGTAAATCTGGGTGTCATCTGACTGCCCACCTTAGCATTCCAGTCTCCCGTGATGAAAATAACATCTCTTTTAGGCCTGTTGTCCAGTAGGTGCTGCAGATCCTCATAGAACTGCTCTACTTCAGCTTCTTCAGCATCTGTGGTTGGGGCATATATTTGGATCACTGTGATGTTAGATGGCTTGCCCTGAATTCGAATTGAGATCATTCTATCATTTTTTGGATTGTATCCAAGCACTGCTTTAGCCACTTTTCTATTAATTATGAAGGCTACTCCATTTCTTCTGTGGTCCTCTTGTCCACAGTAGTAGATCTGGTGGTCATTTGATGTGAAGTGGCCCATTCCAGTCCATTTCAGTTCACTGATGCCCAAAATGTCTATCTATAATCTTGGCATCTCACCAATAACCACATCCAATTTGCCCTGGCTCATAGATCTTACATTCCAGGTTCCAATGGTGTGTTGATCCTTAGAACATTGGATTCGCCGTTCACCCCCAGCACCGTCGGCCGCTAGCCATCCTTTCGGCTTTGAGATAGCTGCGTCATCACATCTGGGGCTAGTTGAACTCATCCTCTGTTCCTCCCCAGTAGCATTTTGACCATCTTCCTACCTGGGGGTCTCATCTTTCGATGGTATACTGACATATCTCTGGTTGTACTGATCCATTTAGTTTTCATGGGAAGAATACTGGGGTGGGTTGCCATTACCTTCCCCAGGGATCGCATTTAGTCTGACCTCTCTGTCACAACTTTCCTGTCTTGGGTGGCCCTTCACGGTTTAGCTCATGGCATCATTGAGGTGCTCAAGCTCCAGCACCACGACAAGGTAATGATCCTTTGCTGAAGCTTGCTGCTGTAATCATATATAAAAGCAAAGTCCCATATTTTTTCTCAAAAGTTTCCATCAAACACAAGAAGAACAGTTCTGGTTTTTCTTGTAACTCCACTTTGAGGATCTTTTGAACCAATCTGGTATTGAACCTGTTTCAACATTCACTCTATAGTATTTGTAATAGTCTGAAAGCTCTTAAAGGGAAATTTTGGGTCAAGCAGAGAACACTGTTTTTTGTTTTTTTTTAATGCACAGAAATCCTTCTTTAATCCTTTCTGGTAGGGCTTGCACACTTCCAAAACTATTCAGATGTTTTTTGGACCTTGTGCAAAATCAGCACAACTTTGTTCATTAAAGCACATGTTCCTTTCTCAGGCTTGTGTGGAAGCCTGAAAAAACATGTTGTTGCTTTAATGATTCAGTCTTGGGAAAGGCTGCCTTAAGGTGATGAAGACAGACAAATGTTATGTTCATGTTTGGTGTGCTGTGAAGCGCCATTTGAAGATCAAATTCAAAGTGCTGCACAGCAATATTTGATTCCCATAAGGTAGCTTTTAGGTAAAACACATTTACCTAAAATACTTTTAGTTAAATTTAGGGCACTTAGCATTTTTTTCATTGGCATTTCTTTTTCAAGGTACAAGAAATTATGTGAGATGAGTAAGAATGTTTGGCCAGAAGCATGTAAACTGCCTTAAGAATCCCTATTTCTTGAGCCATCAGTTCAGAATTAAAAAATGTTGCCACATTTGCTAACACCATAAATGTTGATGTGAATAAATAAGAGTGCATCTTTCAGTTGGACAACTGAACAAGTTATTAAAGAGGAATGAAAATAATCTGGACATATTACAAAGTATTATTTATATAAGCAGTATTTAAACTTTCAGAAGTTTTTCCTCACATTCAAAATGATATTACTATTAAGAAGAAGGAGGGTACTGGATACTCTCTATGCTAGCCTGCCTATACCCACTAAGCCAGACTGCTGCCCCAGGTATGTTAAAAACACTGTAACATCACCATAGTGGAATAAGGTTGATTGCTGTTTTGGTTATATTCTCTATGTGGAATGTCATCTTCTTTTTTGGCTCAGGCAAATCTTTTAGTCTGTTGTGATCATGCTGACAAAGTTCACAAATAATATGCTCTTGATAACATTTTTATTTCCTGTTGGGAATTCTGAAAATTCTTACTCATAAATGACTAAGATTGTAGTAAAGTTGCTTGCTCTTTGATTGGACTCAGTGAGTCTGAGTCTTACCAATAGGTGGTGCATTCCTAAAGCATGGTTATTTGGTGACAATAGTTCTCTGCAGGTGTTCCCAAAAAGAACACACAGAAAGAAAATGGAATACATGCTAGTTCTTCCCTAGTTCTAGAAAGTCTGTATGGAAATTAACCTTTAATATGTTGATATCCATGCAGTTGCTACATTTTTTACCAGGGTAGCAACAATCTGCTATCTGCTACCCAACAGTATTCTAGCCACCATGTCTTTTGTTTGTCAACCTGGGTTAACCTTGTACAAAATCAACACCATTTTGTTGTTCATTACAGCACACGTGTCTTTTTCAGGCTTGTAATCTAGGTCAACAAACTACAAGTGCTCTATTAATATAACAAGATATGCTTAAAACAAATGAAACACATTATGACTTTAACATGATGGCCTCATGTAAATACAATGGCTGAATTTCCATAACATGCTGATCTACAAATCACCCCCCCCCATTTTAGCTAGTTTAGGATGTTGTGCATACACAGCATATGAGCAAGAAGTATGACAAAAAATGAGCACATAGAAACAGTATCATCAAATTCAGAATGGTTTTGTTTTAAGCAATCTTGCTTAATGTTGTGAAAATGCTCAAGTTTTGTGAAGAGGGTTTCATATATCACCTACTGCATTTTTCATAAGCATTTGTAATAACTGTCAGGTTCATTTGATGGCAAAGTTGCCAGAGGATAAGTTTGTAGGGCAATTAAACCAACAGAGCAGAAGAAAGTAGGCAAGAAAAAGAAGGCATAAGAGGGCTTCGAGTGTTATTTGTCTTCATTATATCTCTGCTCACACAATGGACAACAGGGAAGTGCTTGGAAGATCTCTGAGCTGTGAACTCTTAATGAGAGAATTCCTTGGTGGTGAACAATCATACAAAACGCCAAAGCCAGAAGGGTTATCTATGAAATGATATCTATGAAGAAATCCCCCCATCTTATAATTCATATAATTATATATTGAAAAAAGATTTATATGGAGATATACAATTTATATATATTTTAAAAAATTGCCAGATTGCATTTCAGATTGCATTATTTTCAAAAGTTGTGTTTCAGTTCAAATCTTTACCAGCATTTCTAAGTTCACAATGTAATGATTTTTGAAAAAAGACAAGGTTGTTTTATTAGAGTTGCGTTTATCACAGAACAGTGATCAGAGTCCTCATATTAAAGTGGTAGGAGTGAAACTGGAGGCATATCAGAAAAGTAACAAATTAACAAATTATGAGTTGCATGGAAAGAAGTGATGTGAAGAAGAAAGTTTCCACATAAATAACACGAGTTACACTAGATAATTGCTTCCCTGAAAAAAAAAAAACCTATATCAAGAAAGATGCCATTTTTACAAATTTAGGGTGGTAGGAAACTAGCGAAAAAGTGTTATGCAGACTCTTCAATGGTGGTAATCATAACAACATGAAAACATGAACTAATATAAATATGGTTCTATGCTGCAAAATTACACCATCTTGCAACAGCTATTTATATTTAGCATACTGAAGAAGATATTTCTGCAATAGGAGAGAACACATTCTATTCATCCTGCCTTCTAAAACTATAATTTTCTGTAATATTCCTCATCATATGCATGGCTAAACCTAAATATTTCTAATTATTTTAAGGATATATTGATTCAAGTCAATTAAATGCCAGTGAAATCAATAGGTACCTTATTGTTCTTATGGACTTAAGTAGTCAATTGTTTTATATCTTTTTAAAAAAACTCAATTGGATTAAAATATATATCCAGATTATTAAAAAAAAATTACTAAAGTGGAATTATTGCATAATTGAGAGGCAGTATAATCAAATTAAAGCATCGTGTGGCGCAGAGTGGTAGGTGGCAGTATTGCAACTGAAAACTCTCCCCACGACCCGAGTTCAATCCCAGCGAAAGCTGGATTCTCAGGTAGCCGGCTCAGGTCAACTCAGCCTTCCATCCTTCTGAGGTCGGTAAAATGAGTACCCAGCTTGCTGGGGAAGGTGACGACTGGGGAGGGCAACGGCAAACCACCCTGCTATAGTCTGCCAAGAAAAGGTCACAAAAGCGGTGTCCCTCCAAAGGGTCAGACATGACTTAGTGCTTGCACAGGGGACCTTTCACCTTTCATTATCAAATTATGTATCAGCAGAATTTAACTGTAACACGTAACTGTAACATGAATCCTATGGAAGAATGGAGCCTAAGAAATGGTTATAGTGTCTGTAAGTTTTGGAATGTACTGTTCCATGTTTTCTGTTTTATTTATAATGTGTTAACTATTTTGATTGTCTTGTAACGGTTTTGCTTTTTAATTGTTTTGATTGTTTTGCTTTCGTTATTTTAATTGTGTGTGCCGCCCAGAGTCACATATGTGAGATGGACGGCTATATAAATTCAATAAATAAATAAACAACTATAGTCAAGGGAAGTATAGAAGCCAAGTTCAAATTAAAGTTGCTGTTTTTTCCCTTCCTCACAAATATATGAATGCCTATTCTGGAGAATATAACTGATGTAAAGAATGAAAAATAAATGATACTTTTGATTTACTTCTAAGACAGATATATTGGCTTATGATTAGTTTTAAAACAGATCTATTAGTCTGTTATGCAGCTAAATTAATCACTATTGAACTCCCATTTGGTCAGATGCTTTCTAGGCTAACTCCTAGGAAAATAATTCTGCTTTGTTTGAACCCCCAATTGGTTTCTTTCAGGTTTGTAATTTAAACATGTACTGACAGAGTCTATTAAAAAACAGCAATCTTTGTTCTTAAAAAAATATTTAAAGTACTTAACTGCTGTTTCATGTTCAGACAGTAGAAAAGAGGTAAGAGAAGCCATGAAAAAATTTAATACACAGTGTAAGTTACCACCCTGGGTCGTTACACAATTTCTGATCACTGCATTATAGCTCAGAAGGTAATGAGGAAAGATAAAAGAAAGGAAAAAATTTCCATGTTCCAGGAATACCAATATGATGCCCAATTAGCTAATGATCATCAGGGCAGACACTCAAATCTATTTTTAGTGTCAATCCTAACCTATAAAAAGTGTGAGGTAGTAACAGAGTATATTGCTATCTCTCGTATGTCAGGTTAGAGAGCCAACTCCCACATGAGGTGATACGGCTTCCAGAAAAGTTTGAGTCTTAGCAGAGATCTCTGCTATACTATCTGTTATATCTGGTGCAATTATAATATCATGCTTTGATCATATTACCTGCTCCTTCTACAAATGGGATCTGCAAAGATGCAGGAGTATGTGGGCCTGAGATAGCACAGCAGTGGAACTCTAATCGATCACAGATGGGGAGAGATTAGCTTAAGGTAATTAAACAATTCTGTTGGAAACAGGTAAGTGTTTAGATCAGGGTTTCTTAACCAGGGTTCCATGGAACTCTAGGGTTCTGCAAGAGGTCACTAGAGGTTCCCTGGGAGATCACGATTTATTTGAAAAGTTGTTTCAAATTCCGGCAACTTCACATTAAAGCGGTAAGTTTCATTCTTTATTTTTAGTTTATGAATGCTATTAATGCATATACAGGCCTACAGATGAAATGGATATAATAATTTTGTAACTTCCGGCCTATAGTTGAGCCTGAATGTGCAGGGGTTCCCCAAGGCCTGAAAAATATTTCAAGGGTTCCTCCAGGGTCAAAAGGTTGAGAAAGGCTGGTGGATTGTGGTACTTTGAAATCAAATAATGTTTCAGGAATTTACATTCATGTGGTAGTAATGTAGAGAGACAAAAATTGAGAAATGTAAATTTCTCCATTACCTGAAGGAATGGAAAGTTGAAACATTTTGTATATTCATTTTTAGGTCAATTTTATACCTGATAGAAAATAAGCTATAACAGTTAAAAAGTTAATTACTACCAGGCTATATACTAAGTCTTCAGCAAAGGATCGTTACCTTGTCGTGGTGCTGGAGCTTGAGCACCTCAATGATGCCATGAGCTAAACCGTGAAGGGCCACCCAAGACGGGAAGGTCATGACAGAGAGGTCAGACTAAATGCGATCCCTGGGGAAGGTAATGGCAACCCACCTCAGTATTCTTGCCGTGAAAACTAAATGGATCAGTACAACCAGAGATATGTCGGTATACCATCGGAAGATGAGACCCCCAGGTCGGAAGATGGTCAAAATGCTACTGGGGAAGAACAGAGGATGAGCTCAACTAGCCCCAGACGTGATGACGCAGCTAGCTCAAAGCCGAAAGGACGGCTAGCGGCCGACGGTGCTGGTGGTGAACGGTGAATCCGATGTTCTAAGGATCAACACACCATCGGAACCTGGAATGTAAGATCTATGAGCCAGGGCAAATTGGATGTGGTTATTGGTGAGATGTCAAGATTAAAGATAGACATTCTGGGCGTCAGTGAACTGAAATGGACTGGAATGGGCCACTTCACATCAAATGACCACCAGATCTACTACTGCGGACAAGAGGACCACAGAAGAAATGGAGTAGCCTTCATAATTAATAGTAAAGTGGCTAAAGCAGTGCTTGGATACAACCCAAAAAACGACAGAATGATCTCAATTCGAATTCAGGGCAAGCCATCTAACATCACAGTGATCCAAATATACGCCCCAACCACAAATGCTGAAGAAGCTGAAGTAGAGCAGTTCTATGAGAATCTGCAGCACCTACTGGACAACACGCCTAAAAGAGATGTTATTTTCATCACAGGAGACTGGAATGCTAAGGTGGGCAGTCAAATGACACCTCGAATTACAGGTAAGTATGGCCTGGGAGAACAAAACGAAGCAGGACACAGGCTGATAGAATTTTGCCAAGACAATTCACTCTGCATAACAAACACTCTCTTCCAACAACCTAAGAGACGGCTTTATACATGGACTTCACCAGATGGACAACACCGAAATCAGATTGATTACATCCTTTGCAGCCAAAGGTGGCGGACATCTGTACAGTCGGTAAAAACAAGGCCTGGAGCTGACTGTAGTTCAGATCACGAACTTCTTCTTGCACAATTTAGGATCAGACTAAAGAGATTAGGGAAGACCCACAGATCAGCTAGATATGAGCTCACTAATATTCCTAAGGAATATGCAGTGGAGGTGAAGAATAGATTTAAGGGACTGGACTTAGTAGATAGGGTCCCGGAAGAACTCTGGACAGAAGTTGGCAGCATTGTTCAGGAGGCGGCAACAAAATACATCCCAAAGAAAGAGAAAACCAAGAAGGCAAAATGGCTGTCTGCTGAGACACTAGAAGTAGCCCAAGAAAGAAGGAAAGCAAAAGGCAACAGTGATAGGGGGAGATATGCCTAATTAAATGCAAAATTCCAGAGGTTAGCCAGAAGAGATAAGGAATTATTTTTAAACAAGCAATGCGCGGAAGTGGAAGAAGACAATAGAATAGGAAGGACAAGAGACCTCTTCCAGAAAATTAGAAACATTGGAGGTAAATTCCAGGCAAAAATGGGTATGATCAAAAACAAAGATGGCAAGGACCTAACAGAAGAAGAAGAGATCAAGAAAAGGTGGCAGGAATATACAGAAAACCTGTATAGGAAGGATAACAATATCGGGGATAGCTTTGACGGTGTGGTCAATGAGCTAGAGCCAGACATCCTGAAGAGTGAGGTTGAGTGGGCCTTAAGAAGCATTGCTAATAACAAGGCAACAGGAGACGACGGCATCCCAGCTGAACTGTTCAAAATCTTGCAAGATGATGCTGTCAAGGTAATGCATGCTATATGCCAGCAAATTTGGAAAACACAAGAATGGCCATCAGACTGGAAAAAATCAACTTATATCCCCATACCAAAAAAGGGAAACACTAAAGAATGTTCAAACTATCGAACAGTGGCACTCATTTCACATGCCAGTAAGGTAATGCTCAAGATCCTGCAAGGTAGACTTCAGCAGTTCATGGAGCGAGAATTGCCAGATGTACAAGCTGGGTTTAGAAAAGGCAGAGGAACTAGAGACCAAATTGCCAATATCCGCTGGATAATGGAAAAAGCCAGGGAGTTTCAGAAAAACATCTATTTCTGTTTGATTGACTATTCTAAAGCCTTTGACTGTGTGGACCATAACAAATTGTGGCAAGTTCTTAGTGGTATGGGGATACCAAGTCATCTTGTCTGTCTCCTGAAGAATCTGTATAACGACCAAGTAGCAACAGTAAGAACAGACCACGGAACAATGGACTGGTTTAAGATTGGGAAAGGAGTACGGCAGGGCTGTATCCTCTCACCCTACCTATTCAACTTGTACACAGAACACATCATGCGACATGCTGGGCTTGGGGAATCCAAGGCTGGAGTTAAAATCTCTGGAAGAAAGATTAACAATCTCAGATATGCAGATGATACCCCTTTGATGGCTGAAAGCGAAGAGGAACTGAGGAGCCTTATGATGAAGGTGAAAGAAGAAAGTGCAAAAGCTGGTTTGCAGCTAAACCTCAAAAAAACCAAGATTATGGCAACCAGCTTGATTGATAACTGGCAAATCGAGGGAGAAAATGTAGAAGCAGTGAAAGACTTTGTATTCCTAGGTGCAAAGATTACTGCAGATGCTGACTGCAGCCAGGAAATCAGAAGACGCTTAATCCTTGGAAGAAGAGCAATGACAAATCTCGATAAAATAGTTAAGAGCAGAGACATCACACTGACAACAAAGGCCCACATAGTTAAAGCAATGGTGTTTCCTGTAGTAACATATGGCTGCGAGAGCTGGACCATAAGGAAGGCTGAGCGAAGGAAGATCGATGCTTTTGAACTGTGGTGTTGGAGGAAAATTCTGAGAGTGCCTTGGACTGCAAGAAGATCCAACCAGTCCATCCTCCAGGAAATAAAGCCAGACTGCTCACTTGAGGGAATGATATTAAAGGCAAAACTGAAATACTTTGGCCACATAATGAGAAGACAGGACACCCTGGAGAAGATGCTGATGCTAGGGAGAGTGGAAGGCAAAAGGAAGAGGGGCCGACCAAGGGCAAGATGGATGGATGGTATTCTAGAGGTGACGGACTCGTCCCTGGGGGAGCTGGGGGTGTTGACGACCGATAGGAAGCTCTGGCGTGGGCTGGTCCATGAAGTCACGAAGAGTCGGAAGCGACTAAACGAATAAACAACAACATATACTAAGTCTTTCTTCCAGAACAGTGTTTCTCAACCTTGGCAACTTTAGAATATATGGACTTCAACTCCCAGAATTCCCCAGCTAGCATGCTGGCTTGGGAATTCTGGGAGTTGAAGTCCACACATCTTAAAGTTGCCAAGATTGAGAAACAGTACTCTAGAACTAAAAGTATTATGGTTTACCAGTGAGGTAGGATGGGCTGAAGGCAGTCCAATGTATCACATAGAATTTTAGCACTTCGTACTGTAATTCAAACTCAGGAAAACGTAACTTGTTTAAGAGGGTACTGATGGGTGTAGCATGCGCTCCCATGTCGGTTCTGAAGCACTGAAGGGGGTTTGTCTTTGCACATCTCCACAAAGCAATGCACATCTCCACCAAATAATTTAATAAAGTAAAAGTAAAGACAAGACATTTTTCTCTAAAAAAATGAATGGGTCTTAGTTTGAATCTAATATCATAATTCGGTTTTCAGTGACATAAAGCAAAATCATTGAATTACCACCCCTTTTCACACAGTGTATGTCCTGATTACCAGGAAATACACTGAGACAATGACTTGGTCTCTAATATTTATTAGTAGTACTTAACAAGAATCCTAACAAACTGAGGAAGCGTGGGAAAACCCCGCCATATAAACCCCAAAGGTTAAGGCGGTCCCGATCTGTGTCTCTTTGAATGGCTGAACAGTTCCTCAGTGCTACGCATGCACTTGACAGTCTCGGTGGGAGCCCCCTGCTCTCCATCCTTACTCATGACAGTGTATGACATCAGTTACTGATATAGCAGAATCTGCCCTGCATTTTCTCCAAGTTTTTCTTCTACAAAAGAGGCTTCTGTTTTTCTCCTTTATTCATGGTGGTGATTTATTAGTTTTAGCTTACTTTGTTTCTGAGGAGGTAGAGGATGCTATTTGGTGTTGGTCAGCCACTTCTTAACAAAATCAGTGCAAGAGCACCACATTCCACCCATGAGAATGTCATCATAATTCTCTTTCATGAAATTGAATGAAAGCTTATAGAACGAAAAAAGCAGGATTTTTTTTTCCTGATTTACAATAGGACTAACATAAATATTGGTGCATTTCTATTCTGAGAAGATTCCTGATACCAAATTTCCATTTTTAAACTTGTTAAACTTCTCTGGCATATGTGGGATCAATGGGAAAAGATGGGGGATCTCGAAGATGTGGTTCTTTTTCTCTTCCAGAGAACCAGCACTGAACTCAATGTGAATACAGAGTTATAATACATAGCAGGTAATAAAGAGAATAATGAGGGTATTGACTATAGTAGCAGAATGTCAAACATCATGAAGTTCAAACTAAGAGACTATGACTCCTCTTTCTCTTAATCTACCAATATGATTAGCAGATCAAGGCACTGACTCCTTTCTCTTTTAATCTGCTAATCAGGAATTGCAGTTAGAGACTCTTCCATCTGGACCATTTACTCCAGGACATTTTCCTGCCTGAGATTAAGTCACAAATGGTGACCCCAGTGGTGACCCCTCACCAATCAAGGTTTATAATATCCAAGACCAATCAAATTATTTTGTCATCAAAAGTGGAAAATCCACAGGGGTGTTTCCTTCATGGCTGTAATGCATCAATAAAACTAATGACACTTCCAAAATCAGCTGCTTGAGATATTTACCTTGCTCACCTAATGATTGACTCCATCACAGTCTTGTACAGTCTGATCCATATTATTCCCTGAATTTGTATGGCAATAATTCTGGTCCACTAGATTTTTTTACTAAGTAAAAAAGACCCATAAAACCTACGTCTATATTCATTTGTAATGCTATCTTATCTGGCTTTCTATGTGTAAATTCTACAATGTAAGATTCTACAATATATATCATAATCCTACCATATATCATAAACTCTACAATATAAGAAACCCAAATGTCTTCATGTTGTTCATCCATATTTTGATGGGTTTCTTTCTCATATATGCACACTTCCCTGTGAGCCTGTAATAAAACACTACATGTTTATTTACAACTGCTATAAGAAGAACATGTCTTACAAGAAATCAGATTTAAAAATCAGACTGTTTTAGCAGGGTGGGAGGGAGTTGGTTCCTGATTGTATTAGTCAAACTTTAAACCAAGTGCATGTGACTTGATCTGAAAAATCACATGATTTTTATACTGTATCAGTTCTACTATACAATCCCTGTTTTCCTTATGCTGTTTCAGGTCTTTGCTCTTGTCATGTAGCTGCCCAAAGACCTCATATTAACTGGGTTACATACAGTATTAAAATGCTAACATACCACATAACTAGCAGCCATATAGAACTATGTCCATAGCAGTGATGTTACACTACTAGAGTTAGTCAAACTGGCATGGTAACAATAATACATGTGATCTAGTTGTAATTGTTCATTCACATTACTTCTAAATGTACAGCCCAATCACACAAGATATGATCTTACTGCAGGACTTTCTCCATTTCATATCACTAAGGTAATTGCTCTTCTGTATAGATTGCCTGAGATGTTTGTATATCATAGCAAACATGCACTGCAAAAACACTTCAGAATTAACAGCACTACCATATGCGATTTGATAAGAGAGCTTCTAAATTTCCCCTATTGTAAAATGAATGCCCACTTGCCCATCACATATGGAGCAACTGTAATAATAGAAAAATGGGGAGAAAAAATTAAGTAAAAATGATCCAAGTAGTCTAATAGTCAGAATCAATTTAGTAAATGCAAAATTGGTTGTCTATTACAATTTAAATATAAAGTTTTATAGTCGGAACAAAGTGTGAAATAAGTTAACCAGGGACTAGATTGTTACATTCTGGCTCATATTAGCATAATTAATTATGTTTCATTGTAAAGTTCCCCAGAGCTCAAGGTAGAATGCTTGCTTCCATGCATACAGAACTGTATTCTTTCTGGCATACCACTCCTGCATTTTTGAACAATATATTATAGAACCATAAGCAAAAATGGTAAGTTGGATTTTGTTCTTCTAAGATGCTGTACATTAATGCATTTGATTATTTTCTTTTATGTGAGAAGACTCCATTGTATAAACCTTGGAATTTTAATCAGGTTTCTATACCCTGAGGAGTATGCAACTCTGTGTGCAATTTGTTCACAAATTCATAATATTGCCCCAGGTGTCAAAACACATTTTAATAAAATTAACTACTTAAGAGAATATAGAAAACAAACCCTATTATAATTTTAAATAAAGTATCATATAAGTACTTATATGGGGCTACCCTTGAAGAGTATCCGGAAGCTACAGCTGGTGCAAAACGCAGCCTCATGGATGAACTTGGGTTTCCCAAGATCAGCACACGTCACCCCTTTGCTCCGCGAGCTGCATTGGTTGCCAGTTTGCTTCCGGGTCCAATTCAAAGTGTTGGTTATCACCTTTAAAGCCCTACATGGCACGGGTCCAGGTTACCTAAGGGACCGTCTCCTCCCCATCACATCAACCCGTCCCACCCGGTCGTGCAGAGAGGGCATGCTACGGACCCCGTCTGCAAGAGAATTCCATCTGGCGGAGTCCAGGAGGCAGGCCTTCTCTGCAATAGCCCCTGCCCTTTGGAATATCCTTCCCCCAGAAGTGAGATTGGCTCCCTCCCTCCTGGACTTTAGGAAACAGCTAAAGACCTGATTCTGTAATTATGCCTGGGGAGAGAGAGAGAGTAGCCATTCCTGGGGATGGTTAGTTTCTTAGAAGGACCCAGCTCTGCCTGCAAATCATAAAGAACTTCCAGCCATCGAGGTTTTTATTATATTTATTGTATTATGTATTATAGTGTTTTACAGTTTTATATTTATGTTTTATTGTAAACCGTCCAGAGTCCCTTTTGGGAGATGGGCGGTGATAAATTTTATATATATATATCATAGCACAATTTCACCTTTTAGTAGGAAATTTTGGCATGTTTCAGCTGGGTGAAAACTCTCAAGAAGGATCAAGGCTGAGTGTTTAATAGTTTCAGAATTAGGTTCAAAACAAAACAAAACAGCAGTTCCAGATCTATAAGCAGTGCAATCCACAACTGTGTATTCCTCACATTTATTTTAATACATGTATACATTACTATACATTAACAATGAATGCATGGAGACATTGGTGCTCTAGTGGAATGTAAGATGGGTGAATGTTCTCCTGCATGGAGTAAAGAAGATGACCTTTACAGAGATAGGCCAGCTCCATTACCAAAGGGGAAAACCATGGCTTATGTCCAAAACAAGCAGAAGGTATGGGCCAGAGGTTCCCAAACTGTCTTGGTTCACAGCATCTTTAGTGTCTGTCATTTTTTCACAGTACCCCGAAGGCCAAAACTGTGAACTACCTTGAGCTAGCAGTTTGCATTGTGTCCCACAGATGTCAAGTATTGTCGTGTTTCCCTCCAAATTTTAAAATAACTCTCAGTGCCCCTGTGGGTTTGCTGCAGCACTGTGGGATACTGTGGTACACAGTTTGGGAACCATAGACTTAGACTAAAATAGGGACTCACACTGTTTACCCCTGTACTGAAAGCTAGGCAAAGAGCTTAAATTAATACAAACAGTTTAATGGGGAGAAATAATTTCCAGTGTACTAAATTGTTAATAAATCAATGTTCCAAAGAACTTCATGTAAATTCAAGTGTGCCTTCCAATATGCTGAGATGATTTTTCATGATCACCAGTAGATTAGTAATCTTCAAAAAGTTAGTGTGTTGTCAGGAAAAGCAGGACTATAATAGTTTCTGCTAGATTGGAATCACTGAATAATTGATATAGTACATGTACTACAAGAAACAGACTGGGGCAGGAAAGCTTTTAAGAGTATATAGTCTTCACGTTGTATACCTAAGTCTTTCCTTTTGGGTAAAAATAAGATGGCTCTGAGTAGTAATGAAAGCATGGGGGATACTGATGCTTTGCTTTGTATATTTAACAATTTCTTGTTCTTTGGGAATCATCTGCTCTGTGATATCGACATTCTGCTCCTATTTTGTTCTGTGTATGCCAGAAGTTCATGTCCTGCTTTGCTAAATAAATCTTATCTTAATAAATCTTTATTTGCCCTTGGGTTATTTAAAACTCACACATTTAGCAACTTGCTAATCTTGAAGTAAACTGGGAAAAACTTTAAAAAGTGAAATTAAAAAGTTTTCCATACTAAATGGGATTTTATTTATGTATAATTATTTTATTACATTATTATATTATATACACACATACATTTACACATATAAACAGACAGTTTTCTTCAAGCTGAGTTCAACTCCTCATGACTTCATGCATATCTTCATGTAATGGTCTTGGTAGGTCAGAACTGGCTTGCTGTTATCTTCTTCCAGTTTTGTTCTGTTTTGTTGTTTAGTTTTTAGCCCTGATATTCTATTTAAGTTTCAGCAAAGGATTGTTACCTTGTCGTGGTGCTGGAGCTTGAGCACCTCAATGATGCCATGAGCTAAACCATGAAGGGCCACCCAAGATGGGAAGGTCGTGACAGAGAGGTCAGACTAAATGCGATCCCTGGGGAAGGTAATGGCAACCCACCCCAGTATTCTTGCCGTGAAAACTAAATGGATCAGTACAACCAGAGATATGTTGGTATAGCATCAGAATATGAGACCCCCAGGTCGGAAGATGATCAAAATGCTACTGGGGAGAAACAGAGGATGGGTTCAGCTAACCCCAGACATGATGACGCAGCTAGCCCAAAGCCGAAAGGATGGCTAGCGGCCGACGGTGCTGGTGGTGAACAGCGAATCTGATGTTCTAAGGATCAACACACCATTGGAACCTGGAATGTAAGATCTATGAGCCAGGGCAAATTGGATGTGGTTATTAGTGAGATGTCAAGATTACAGATAGTTATTTTGGGTGTCAGTGAACTGAAATGGACTGGAATGGGCCACTTCACATCAAATGACCACCAGATCTACTACTGTGGACAAGAGGACCACAGAAGAAATGGAGTAGCCTTCATAATTAATAGTAAATTGGCTAAAGCAGTGCTTGGATACAATCCAAAAAACGATAGAATGATCTCAATTCGAATTCAGGGCAAGCCATCTAACATCACAGTGATCCAAATGTACGCCCCAACCACAGATGCTGAAGAAGCTGAAGTAGAGCAGTTCTATGAGGATCTGCAGCACCTACTGGACAACACGCCTAAAAGAGATGTTATTTGCATCACGGGAGACTGGAATGCTAAGGTGAGCAGTCAGATGACACCTCAAATTACAAGTAAGCATGGCCTGGGAGAACAAAACGAAGCAGGACATAGGCTCATAGAATTTTGCCAAGACAACTCACTCTGCATAACTAACACTGTCTTCCAACAACCTAAGAGACGGCTTTATACATGGACTTCACCAGATGGACAACACCGAAATCAGATTGACTACATCCTTTGCAGCCAACGGTGGTGGACATCTATACAGTCGGTAAAAACAAGACCTGGAGCTGACTGTAGTGCCAATCACGAACTTCTTCTTGCACAATTTAGGATCAGACTCAAGAGATTAGGGAAGACCCACAGATCAGCTAGATATGAGCTCACTAACATTCCTAAGGAATATGCAGTGGAGAAGAATCAATTTAAGGGACTGGACTTAGTAGATAGGGTCCCGGAAGAACTATGGACAGAAGTTCGCAACATTGTTCAGGAGGCAGCAACAAAATACATCCCAAAGAAAGAGAAAACCAAGAAGGCAAAGTGGCTGTCTGCTGAGACACTAGAAGTAGTCCAAGAAAGAAGGAAAGCAAAAGACAACAATGATAGGGGGAGATGTGCCCAATTAAATGCAAAATTCCAGAGGTTAGCCAGAAGAGATAAGGAATTATTTTTAAACAAGCAATGCGCGGAAGTGGAAGAAGACAGTAGAATAGGAAGGATAAGAGACCTCTTCCAGAAAATTAGAAACGTCAGAGGTAAATTCCAGGAAAAAATGGGTATGATCAAAAACAAAGATGGCAAGGACCTAACAGAAGAACAAGAGATCAAGAAAAGGTGGCAAGAATATACAGAAGACCTGTATAGGAAGGATAACAATATTGGGGATAGCTTTGACGGTGTGGTCAGTGAGCTAGAGCCAGACATCCTGAAGAGTGAGGTTGAATGGGCCTTAAGAAGCATTGCTAATAACAAGGCAGCAGGAGACGATGGCATCCCAGCTGAACTGTTCAAAACCTTGCAAGATGATGCTGTCAAGGTAATGCATGCTATATGCCAGCAAATTTGGAAAACACAAGAATGGCCATCAGACTGGAAAAAAATCAACTTATATCCCCATACCAAAAAAGGGAAACACTAAAGAATGTTCAAACTACTGAACAGTGGCACTCATTTCACATGCCAGTAAGGTAATGCTCAAGATCCTGCAAGGTAGACTTCAGCAATTCATGGAGCGAGAATTGCCAGATGTACAAGCTGGGTTTAGAAAAGGCAGAGGAGCTCGGGACCAAATTGCCAATATCCGCTGGATAATGGAAAAAGCCAGGGAGTTTCAGAAAAACATCTATTTCTGTTTTATTGACTATTCTAAAGCCTTTGACTGTGTGGACCATAACAAATTGTGGCAAGTTCTTAGTGATATGGGGATACCAAGTCATCTTGTCTGCCTCCTGAAGAATCTGTGTAACGACCAAGTAGCAACAGTAAGAACAGACCACGGAACAACAGACTGGTTTAAGATTGGGAAAGGAGTACGGCAGGGATGTATCCTCTCACCCTACCTATTCAACTTGTATGCAGAACACCACATGCTGGGCTTGAGGAATCCAAGGCTGGAGTTAAAATCTCTAGAAGAAACATTAACAATCTCAGATATGCAGATGATACCACTTTGATGGCTGAAAGCGAAGAGGAACTGAGGAGCCTTATGATGAAGGTGAAAGAAGAAAGTGCAAAAGCTGGCTTGCAGCTAAACCTCAAAAAAACCAAGTTTATGGCAACCAGCTTGATTGATAACTGGCAAATCGAGGGAGAAAATGTAGAAGCAGTGAAAGACTTTGTATTCCTAGGTGCAAAGATTACTGCAGATGCTGACTGCAGTCAGGAAATCAGAAGACACTTAATCCTTGGGAGAAGAGCAATGACAAATCTCGATAAAATAGTTAAGAGCAGAGACATCACACTGACAACAAAGGTCCGTAGAGTTAAAGCAATGGTGTTCTCTGTAGTAACATATGGCTGCGAGAGCTGGACCATAAGGAAGGCTGAGAGAAGGAAGATAGATGCTTTTGAACTGTGGTGTTGGAGGAAAATTCTGAGGGTGCCTGTCATGTTCACCATTCCAATGTTGCCGGTACATCGTAACATTAGGCATGTCATTTGGCTGATGCGTGTTTCGTCTGGGAGGGGAGGAGGATTCCATCTCGTTGGATTGTTATATGTTAGTATGTCCTAACAATCAGGAAACACACTGAGACAAGGAACTGGTCTCTAATATTTATTGCTAGTACTTAACAGGAATCCTAACAAACTGAAGAAGCATGGGAAAACCCAGACATATAAACTCCAAAGGTTAAGGCGGTCCCGATCTGTGTCTCTTTGAATGGCTGACCAATTCCTCAGTGCTATGCATGCGCTTGACAGTCTGCATGGGAGCCCCCTGCTCGCCATCCTTACTCATGACATCACCCTCCCCTCCAGATTCACATTCCATTTCAGCCCCCTCCCCTCCAGAGTCTTGATAAGATGTGCCGTCTGCTTCTAAAGTCCCATGGGAACTGGGCAACGATGGAAAGTCTTCAAAGGACAACTCCTCCAAGGATGAAGCAATGCTGCCCTCCAAGTCAGATAACGCCTCTGGGCCAGGTGGCTGCTGCTGGAAAACATCTAGAGAGTTAGAAAGGTCAGCCCCCCTCCCCCCTGGGAAATGCACGCCCAAGGTGGAGGGCTGCGGTTCCCCCCCCTCCTCTGTAACTGGAGTGAAGGCTTCAGGCGGGGGGGGGGGATACACACTCACGAACTCTTCTGCTTGGGCTTCTTCGGCCTGCTCAGCCGAAAGAGGAATCTCAGGTAGAGTGCGAGGCTTGGGTTTGTGAGGGAAAAGCTGATGAAAACGATGAACCAGTGCTGGTGCATGCACATCTGTGGCATTCTCCCACGTGCGCTCTTCCTCAGGGTACCCTTTCCAGTGTATGAAATATTGGATGCCCCTTCCCCTTCTCCTAGAGTCCAGAATTTCCTCAACTTCGTAGTCCTCCTCTCCCTCCACAATTACTGGAGGTGGGGGGGGGGGCAGTTGCGATCACAAGGCACTTGGGGGAGGGTCTTTGGCTAGCAAAGCTCTGTGAAACACTGGATGGACTTTCATGAATGGTGGGAGCTGTAAACGATAAGCCACTGGATTTATCTGCTGCGCCACAGTGAAAGGGCCGACAAACTTAGAGTCCAACTTCTTGGAGGGTCTGGTAGAGATCAAAAATTTGGTAGAGAGCCACACCTTGTCTCCTACCGCAATAGCTGGCCCCTCCTGTCTGTGAGCATCTGCCACCCTCTTGTAAGCACTCTTTGCCCTGTTCAGCTGCTCCTTTAACAACTCCTGTGCGGCTTGTTGCTCTTTAAGAAAATCAGCCGCGGCTCAGACAGTTCCCTGCTGGGAGGAGGTGGGCAACACCTGAGGGTTAACCCCGTAGAGTGCTTGGAACGGAGACATCTGGGTAGATGACTGTACAGAGTTGTTATAAGTAAATTCTGCCATGGGCAGCAGGACTGGCCAATTGTCTTGCCGATAAGTGGTGTAACACCTGAGATACTGCTGTAACCACTGGTTAATTTTCTCGGCTTGCCCATTACTGGCAGGATGATGCGCTGATGACAGGTGGATCTGGACCCCTAATGACTGGAAAAGGGCTCTCCAGAACCTGGAAGTGAACTGTGGGCCTCTGTCACTCACCAAGTGATTCACCATGCCTCTATACCTAAAAACGTGGTCCATGAACAACTGCGCTGTGGCTGGTGCAGATGGGAGGCCCTTGCAAGGAATAAAATGTGCCGTCTTTGTGAAAAGGTCCACCACCACCAGTATGGAAGTCAGCCCCTGGACCAGGGGTAAATCAGTGATGAAATCCATGGAGATTGTATCCCAAGGCCTACTGGGGGTGGTTAGGGGTTGCAAGAGTCCTGTGGGCTTCCCTGGGAGAGGCTTGGCTCGTCTGCAGGTGTGACAAGAAGCAACGTAACCCTTTATGTCTGCAACCATCTTAGGCCACCAGTAGTCTCTCAGAGCTCTATGGAGAGTTTTGAAAACGCCTCCGTGGCCTGCCGTTTGGTGGTCATGACACAGTCTCAGTACTTCTTCCCTCAATGAAGGGGGAATATACAATCGCCCACTATGCCAGAGGATTCCTGCCTCGACATTGAATGGTGAGGCAGTGTCTTGCGGGCCCCTCTGGAGGTCATCCATCCTGGCCCTGGCATATGGGTCCTGTTGCTGCTGAGCTCTGACTCTTGTAAATAGGTCCTCTGCTTGTCTGCCTGCTGCTAAAGTCTCTGTCTGGCTCCCCCTCATACTCTGATCAAAGTTGTGAGGTTGTAATATGGTAGCCTGTACCTCCTGGTGAGTAGCTGGGTTTGCCTGAAAGGATCGCGACAGGGCATCTGCCAAGCAGTTTTGCGCCCCGGGCACATAAGAAATAACAAAATTGAAACGGGAGAAAAACTGGCTCCATCTGATCTGGCGTGGGGTGAGGGATCTGGTGTTCTGTAGAAGCTGTAAATTCTTGTGATTGGTGCAAACTTTCACAGGAAAGGTCGCCCCTTCTAGCCAGTGCCTCCACTCTTGGAATGCTGCTTTAATTGCTAGCAACTCCTTGTTAAAAACATCATAGTTTCTCTCTGCTGGTGAGAGCAGGCGTGAAAAAAAGGCACAAGGAAGCAATGTATTCTCGGCTTTGTTTGTATATTGCAATAACACTGCCCCAATGGCAATATCTGAAGCATCTGAATGCATTATGAATTGCTTCGTGGGATCAGGGTGTCTTAACAGCGGCTGGGATGCAAAGAGCTGCTTAAATTCTTGGAAGGCTGCTTGCTGTCTCTCCCCCCAAATGAATTTTGCTCCTTTCTTCAAAAGCTGTGTGAGGGGTCTAGCGAGATCACTATAGCGTTTTATAAAACTCCTATAGAAATTACAAAATCCTAGATATCTTTGTACTTCTTTAACATTTCGGGGAGGTGGCCAAGAGAGAATTGCCTGGACCTTAGAAGGATCCATGGATATGCCTTCTGTAGAGACGTTATAGCCCAGGAAATGTAATTCAGTTAAATCAAAGGCACACTTCTCTAGCTTGGCAAACAGCCTGTTCTCTCTCAGTCTTTGCAAGACATTACGTACATGGGTTACATGAGTTGTAGCATCCTCAGAGAATATTAATATGTCATCTAGATAAACGACCAGATACTTATCTGGTAAATCAGAGAAAACTTGATTCATAAATCTGGAAAATATGGCTCCTGCATTAGACAAGCCAAAGGGCATAACAAGGTACTCAAATTTTCCAAACCTGGTGTCGAAAGCAGTCAGGTATTCATGCCCCTCTTTCACCCAGATCAGATTGTATGCACTCCTGAAATCCAACCTGGTAAAATTGCGTGCCTTCTGTAAGCGATCTAGCAGATCCGAGATTAAGGGCAGAGGATAGGATTCTCTTTTTGTTTGTTTATTTAAAAAACTGAAGTCGTGGACCACTCTCATGGGTGTCTCCTGGGTTGCAGGTGCCAATGGGTCAGGCTTCTTTGGTACGAAGAAGGTAGGAGCAGAAGCTGGGGAAGTAGATGGTCGAATGAAACCCTTTTGGAGATTGGAGTCCAAGTAATCCTTTAAGGTGGCTAGTTCCTTGGGGGACATGGGATATTGTTTCCTTGCTGGAATCTTGGCTCCTGGTATCAACTCAATGGTGCAGTCACAGTCCCTATGGGGGGGTAGTGCTGTGGCCTCTTGTTCGCTGAAAACGTCTGCAAAATCTGCATACTTGGCTGGCAAGTGGACTCCCCCTGCTACTGTGACTGCGTTGGTTGCTGGAGAGCGTGGAGCGGCTTGAATCTTGTGGTGCTGGCATTCCTTAGCTGGGAAGGAGATTGCTCCTGTAGTCCAGTTCAGCAACGGGTTGTGGATCCTCAGCCAAGGCATGCCTAGGATTACCGGCACATTTAGCGATGCAGTAACATAAAGCTGGATCCACTCAGTGTGGTCTCCCATTGTCAGTTGCACCGGTTCTGTGAGCCTTCTAATCGGCCCTGCCTTGAGGGGCTGGCCGTCAACGGTCTCCACTTCTATGGGGCATGGCAATTCTCTGGTCGGGATGTTGAAGTCCTGTACGGTCTGCACATCAATAAAATTGGTTGAAGCTCCGGAATCCACGATGGCCTCTAGCTTGACCTGGTGCTCTGGGCTGACGTGTATGAGTACGGGTAAGTAGTAAAAGGCTTGCCTGGAATCTTCGGAATGAGCCCTCCTTAATTGATTGATGGTCTCCCTGCTGAGCTCTGTGGAGGGAGACCGACGGAGTTTCCCTGGTTGGAAGCAGAGGCGGAGATGGTTCCTGTTTCAGCTGCTTGCCTTGGGGCTCTTACTGGAGTTGCTTGGCCTCTCGCTGGGCAAGCTCTCACCATGTGCCCCTGGGCTCCGCAGTAGAAACACAGGGCTCTCTCTCTCCTTCTCTGCCTCTCAGTCTCTGAAATCAGTCTCCTGCTTGCCCCAATCTGCATTGGCTCCTCTTGTGCTGAGTGAGAGGATGCTACGGAGAGAGCTGGAAATCCTGAAAATGCTCTGAGGGTCCTGTTTCTCCCCGGTTGCATCTGCCTGAGCTCTTCTAGCCTGGCATCTATGACCACCGATAACTGATATAAGGCTTCTAGGGTAGCTGGTGTTCCCTGGTGCACTAATTCATTCTTAATTTCCTCATCCAGCCCTTGTTTGAATTGGTCTTTTAATGCACTCTCATTCCAGTCCAGATCTCCTGCTAACAACCTAAAATCAGCAATGTAGATTCCCACCCTCTTGTTACCTTGCTTGAGCTTCCGAATCTCTCGGCTGGCCGTGGCCTCTCTGATCGGGTTGTCAAAGTGTGCTCGGAACCCTGCCAAAAAATTCTGGTAGTCGTTGAGAATCGGGTTGTTGTTCTCCACCATGGGAATAGCCCATTTGGCTGCTGGTCCCTTTAGCAGACCTAGGATGAAGGTGACTCTGGTTCTGTCTGTGGGGAACTCTGCCGGTCTGCTGTTGAAGAACATAGTGCACTGTGTGAGAAAGGTTCTCAGCTGTCCTGCTTCTCCTCCAAATTTCTCTGGTAGACTGCCCTGGGATCTCAAGACTATTGGCGGAGCTGCAGCTGCTGCTGCTGCTGCTGGTGCCGGTTGTGGGTTAATCGGAACTGGTTGTTGTCACTGCTGTAGCATAGCAGCTTGTAATGTGTTGATTTGGAGATCTACTTGTTGGTGTTGTTGCAGGGCTGCTGCCAATTGTTGGATGTCAAGCTGCATTTCTTGGTTCTGAAGACATTCCAAACATCTCTCCTTAATTTCTTGTTCCTCCCTCTTTCGATGGGAGTAGGAGTTTGTTAGGATTGATGTCCTAACAACCAGGAAACACACTGAGACAAGGAACTGGTCTCTAATATTTATTGCTAGTACTTAACAGGAATCCTAACAAACTGAAGAAGTGTGGGAAAACCCAGACATATAAACCTCAAAGGTTAAGGCGGTCCTGATCTGTGTCTCTTTGAATGGCTGACCAATTCCTCAGTGCTACGCATGTGCTTGACAGTCTGGATGGGAGCCCCCTGCTCGCCATCCTTACTCATGACATAGTAGCTGGATTGGAATGTGTTTGGGTTATCTCGTGTGTTCAAGGTTCCTTTCCCAGGACATCAGCAGAAACGGTTACCAGCACCTGGGGGCAGGGAGTTTGCAATGGCAGGGCGAGGGGAGGGATTACGTTTGAGCCGAGGGTTTTTAGTTTGTATTTGGCACACTTTTGCTCATTCTCAGCTTTCTCTGTATTTGCATACTATTCTTTAATAAATCAGATATCGTTAAGTTCCTGCTTGTGAGTCTGAGTCTATTAGAGTAGGCAATCATTACAGTGCCTTGGACTGCAAGAAGATCAAACCAGTCCATAGTCCAGGAAATAAAGCCAGACTGCTCACTTGAAGGAATTATATTAAAGGCAAAGCTGAAATACTTTGGCCACATAATGAGAAGACAGGACATCCTGGAGAAGATGCTGATTCTAGGGAGAGTGGAGGGCAAAAGGAAGAGCGGCCGGCCAAGGGCAAGATGGATAGATGATATTCTAGAAGTGACGGACTCGTCCCTGGGGGAGCTGGGGGTGTTGACCGACAGGAAGCTCTGGCATGGGCTGGTCCATGAAGTCACGAAGAGTCGGAAGCGACTAAACGATAAACAACAACATTCTATTCAAGTCTTCAAGTACTAATCAGGCCCATCTTCTGAGCTGTGAAGTCAGTTACTTTCAGCTTAGGTTTTTTTTAAATACTTAGCGGTATGTTTTGCATACCACAAAGCATCCAGTTTTAATCAACCCATGTGCAGCACAATCTGTGCAAGCTCTTGTCTGAGTACATGCAGATAGAGCTTCAGCTTGATTAGATGCAATTTTTCTTTCTACCAGATAAACCAGTATTTTCCATATTGTCTCTGTATCTTTTTCTACTCTATTTCATCTTCTCCACTTTCTTTCTTCAGGTGCATCTGAGTGACTGATCAGTTGCTGAACTGAATATCACCCTCAAAATGCTCCTGCATTTGCAACAACTTGATTTGGCTACTTCCTAATGGATAGTTCTTCTGATCCTTGTGCCTCATCTATGATTATTTTCTACATCCCATTTTGTCTAGGTCAAGACATAAACCCAACTCTTTCCCAATCTGTTGGTGATAGGATCAGTCCAGAAATATTTACTCCATTCAAGTGTCAATAATCCAAGCAGTGTCCTCATATAAGATGGATCAGCAAGTGTTTTTTTTTTAATGGCACCTTGCAGAACCATTACCAACCTGCAAAATACCTTTCAAATTGACAGTTGTTTCAGGCCACCAACAATAAAGTGTGTGTGTGCCTGCCTGCCTATGTCATCCATCCATCCATCCATCCATCCATCCATCCATCCATCCATCCATCCATCTATCCATCTTTAAATTGCACGAGAGGCCCTCTAAACCTAAAACAAAGCTCTGTAAAATATCTGTGCCAAGTTGTAGAGGAAGCTTGTATATTTCTTTGCTAACTCAAAGCATGTAAGTATAAGCAGTAAATTTTAAGAGACATTATAAATAAGATTGAGTCAAAGGATATTGACTATAATCAGTGGAATTTCAACTTTGAGGAGGGCTTACTGCATGCCATGATTGGTGAAGCAGGAGCACTAATTTGTTCCCAGCAAAAGAGCTTGACAAAAATGTTACTTTGCAAAGTCTGATCAGTAGCTCTTGCTAATGTTCAGTTTGCTGGAAACAAATTTCCTCCCAAGATTTTCAGAGAACATATGATTCATAATCAATTTGACAGAACAGTGCTATGCACTGTACCACATGGGGGGAAAGTGCTAATACACTTGGTGATAAAGCTTTATTACTCTAACATTGAAGCCATCATTAAACAATTGAAATTGGGAGGAAGCTTCTAGACTTATAAAAGATAGCATACCGTGATTAAGTTCAGGAAGATTTCAAACCGTGAGATACTGGAAAACATAGAGGTTTGGAGGACATATTTTCTGATCTTGAAAGTC
Organism: Candoia aspera; assembly: GCF_035149785.1. NCBI lineage: Eukaryota > Metazoa > Chordata > Lepidosauria > Squamata > Candoiidae > Candoia > Candoia aspera. The sequence goes on from NC_086159.1 coordinate 49,387,407, forward strand.
TTCATCTGCCAAATTTTGCTATTACAGTGGCATGGGACCAATTAATGTCCTTATCATTTTATATGTGCAGGTATGCAAGTATGAGATTCATTTTCAATCAGGTATCACAGAATAAATTAACCATCTGACTGAAGAGAAAAAAAAAAGATTGTAGGATAAAGCAGTGTTCCACAATCCAGTGTTCACCTATTATTGCTAATTTACATTTCTCAGTATCTTTCAGTATTACCCATGCTGGCCGGAGCTTCCAGGATTTTAGCAACATCTAAGAGCCACAAATTCTCCACCTCTGATATACAAAAATGCAGTTGTGTGGATTAGATTTAGCACTTCAACATGTGCATATGCATACTTCTGGTGAATATATTGGCTGTGTATTATATTTCCAATATTTATTTAACAACTTGAGAAAAATTCCAAACACTGATATAGAAGCATCATTATGTACAACTGTGATTGTCACATCTCAAGAAGAATATTGTACAACAGGAAATGGGGACAGAAGACTAAGCAAAATAACTAGGAGCTGTTGTTCTTCTGATACAGGGAAGTTGCAATATTTGAAATTTTTAGTTTAGCCTAAAGACAAGAACAGATGGATATGACTGAAGCTTGTAATGACTCATAAGGTAAAGGTAAAGGTTTCCCTTGACATAAAGTCCAGTCGTGTCCGACTCTAGGGGGCGGTGCTCATCTCCGTTTCAAAGCCTTGGAGCCGGCGTTGTCCATAGGACACTTCCGGGTCATGTGGCCAGCATGACTCATGGAACGCCGTTACCTTCCCGCCGAAGCGGTACCAATTAATCTACTCACATTTGCATGTTTTCGAACTGCTTGGTGTGCAGGAGCTGGGACGAGCAACGGGAGCTCACCCCGCCGCGCGGTTTCGAACCGCCGACCTTCCGATCGACAGCTCAGCGGTTTAACCCGCAGCGCCACCACGTCCCACAATGACTCATAAACCAACCCTTAAAATGGAAAATGAGAAGAGTTTTTCTTCCTGTCTCATAATTGTTCATCATCTCATAAGGATCCAAATTCATGGTGGTAGATTCAGGACAGATGAAAGGAAGCACATAGTTAGATTATTTAGTTATTTATTAAATTTCTCCACTGCCCATCTCATGCAAGATGATGCAGAAATCTTTAAAAGAAGGTAGCTATATTCACAAAGGATTTATTGATAAACTCATTCAGTAGAAAAGCAGTATTGAAATAAATAAAAATATAAAAGTGTCCTTCACAGTCACTTGCCATGATGGCTGCATATTATCCCATTGTGTCTGTGAACAGCAGTTCTTGGAAGCAACAGCAGAAGAGGTTACCTCCTCCTGGCAGCTTCGGTATTGTTTCCCAATGCAGCTACTTCCTCGTCTTACCTAAACTCTGCAATCATTTTTGTGTATGACTGGTGGGCAAAAAGTAAAACATCTCTGATTGGGAAAGGTGATTGAGGCTTCCTGTCCCCTCTCTCAAAGTTTTGCCTGCAAACTGTTAGAATTTGTTTATTGATTGATTGATTAATCACATTTATATGGCTGCCCATCTCACAAGAAGCGACTCTGGGCGGTGTACAACAATCAGTAATAAAAACAACAAATATACAAAAACAATCATTATAAAAACATAAAATGTCACTATTAAAAATGAAAAAAAACCACTATAAAAAATTTAAAACACACAAACCACATGGAGAGAGTAAAAGATCAGCCACAATGGAGCCATCTAAGAACATCTCTGACTCCCTAGGACCCCCAGGCCTGGGGACATAACCAGGTCTTGAGGGACTTCCAGAGTTTTAACAGGGATGAAACTAAACTGACTTTTTTGGGGGGGGATGTTCCATAGGATGGGCTCCACGGCAGAGAAGCCCTGTCTCCTGGGACCCACCAATGTAGGTGCCTGGCAGAGCGTAGCTGCAACATGCCTTCTCTGCCAGATCTAATGGGACAGGTTGATGTAATCGGGGAGAGGCGGTCCCCCAGATAACCTAGTCCCATGCCATGAAGGGCTTTAAAGGTTAAAACCAGCACCTTGAATTTCCCTGGAAGCAGACAGGCAGCCAATGCAGCTCGCAGAGCAGAGGTGTAATATGTGCTCTTCTGGCAAAACACAAAACTTCCTGCACTGCTGCATTCTGCACCAGTTGAACCTTTTGGATACTCTTCAAGGGCAGCCCCATGTACCGTGCATTACAGTAGTCCAATCTGGAGGTGACTAGGGCATGAGTGACTGTGAGCAGAGCCTGCCAATCCAGGAAAGGGTGCAACTGGCACAATTATGGTAACTTGATAAATTCAATAAATAAATAAATCTTGCTGGACATACGTAGAAAGGGGGAAGAGTGTTATATGAATAAATTCATGTGTATGCGATTGAGTATGCCTGTGACCATGCCTACTTCCTCTTCATGTAGACTTGCAATTGTTAAAAATTGCTTCATGCTTTTCCTATTTAATCGGGTCCTTCCTCCTGTTCATGGAACATACTCGTATTCACCTTATAAATTATACGGCAACCTCATTACATTTTTTATTTAGGTGCAGGCTGAAAGCATTTTATTCACTTTGTGATTGTGCTACTGCATTTCACACTTTGTGATTCTGCTACTGCAGCTACATGTCTCTCTGGGTGTATTTATTGTACTTGATGTTAAACATATTTAAATACTGTATACTTGCCAGGGAAGTATACGTACACAAACATTCCAGCTTTATTTCAAAGAAGACTATACTAATGGCAGTCTATATACTGCAAAGGGTAAACATTTAAATTTCCCAGTGATATCCAAAATAAGTATGCTATTAAACCCCCATGTTTTAATGAGGTCAGGGTGTTCTAGGTCATGTCTTTTACCCACGCTGGAGAAGCTAAGCCACTAAGAAGCACGGTCATCTATTCTTTAATTTTCTGGTATTAGTGGCATTGTAGAATCAAAGTCCTTTAACATTCAAAATGTGTTTTGATTAGGGGTGATTCCCACAAAATGAAAAGTTTTACCATACTGAGTGTACAGCGGTTTGGCAGAAGCAAAACCTGGAATATATTGATTGCTCCAGGTTTGGATCACAACCCGGTTGACTGTACCTTGTCCTTCTGTCACAATCTCTTCCGTACACATTCTGTGTGCTAGCCTGCCTCCTCTTCCTCCTCCTCCTCCTCCTCCTCCTCCTCCTCCTTTTCCCTTACTTTAGCTGCTGCCACATCATCCACCTCTCCCCTTCTCTTCTGCATGGCCTGTGCTCCAGCCACCCACTAGTCTTCCCAACACTTTCATTTCTCTGCTTCTCCTCAGTTCCTTTTTCCTTCTCACTCTCAAACACTTCTGCCCAGAGTACATGTTTCAGTTTGGATACTGGCTTTCTAAAACTCGCTGTTCAGTGCATAGAACAGGTTACGCATGACACATATTGCACATCCCTAGTTTTAACTGTCACAGTTGGGTTTAATATACTTTTTAATTCAATCATTTCTCCAGCTATATCTTGCTATATTACAAGACCTTCTAACTACTTTCTCTCTGCAATACCACTCATGGAATACTTTGAGACTTCATCAAAATTACTCTATAAATAGAATGTTCATAGGATGCTTGTATGATATCTGAAGGTGCTGTGATTACAGCACCTGAAATATAGTTTACATGAAGATCAGGTTGCATAAGCAGACAGATAAATCTAGCAGAGCTTCACAGTAGGTTGTAAAGACATTCAAGCATAATTAAGCTCATCCATCTGTTACCAATGCACTTAATTTGGGGCTGGTAGAAACAACAATGCTTTTAAAAGTTCATGCAGGAAGGTCACTCACTCTGATTTAAAGGTAGAGAATTATATCTGTATGTACACTGAAGAAAATCTGATTAACTATTTTGAAGATAGTATACTCTGTCAATATGTTATATGGTTGATCTGTATTATTTTGGAAGATGAATGCATGAACTTATCCATTCTATCCAACTAATATATTCTATTCTAATATATAATCACTAATGTCTTCTATATAAAGCTATATTTAAAAGTGACTAGGAAACAGAAAACAACACAGAATGCAGATGTCTGAATAGGTTAAAGAATTGTTTCATATGATTCTTATACACTATACTGATTATGTTTAAATAGTTAATTTTAATATTTCAATTTTCAAAGCTTGAAATGGTTGAGGACCAACTTATTTGAAAGACCTTTTTCATTTTAGCAGCTTTCTCCCACTTCAAGATCAGTAATGGAGACCACTTTTAGATGCCTAATTTATTGTCTTCTTAGCTGATCAGAACAATACGTCCCCACTTCTGAAATGTGTTGGTATCTGGTAAGGCCCCAACATTACAAACTTTTAGGAAACCGCTGAATGCCTCTGTGTGAGTATGTGCATCTGTGTGTGCTATCAATGCCACTTCAGTGATAAAACAGCAATAAGATCAAAATAGTTTTTTCCAACATCTAGCATTGCAGAGGCCTTTCTTAATTCCTGTTAATAGAATATCTTACAGTGGTGGAAGAGTAAGCAACTGTTATCACGTAGGCAAGACAGGATACCACAGTGCAACACATTGAAATCTAACTTTCTTCTATTCATGTCATTACCTTAGAACACCAAATAAGAACAATACTGATATATAGCATGTTGTAACTTGAAAATGCTGATACACAACACACCTATTTAGAAACTGAATCGGCCTTCTAAATTTGCTGAACTAAATGTGTTGAACTGAGTTACCATTCATACTGGCAGGGCTATGAGAACTGAGAAATGGGTTGGAGAGTTAAATTCAATGAGCTTGCAGAACTCTCCTTTCTCCTTTTACCCTCCATGTATTATTTTTTTCACTTCTGAAATAGTCATACATCTATGACTAACTAAAATGTGCCATACATTCTTCTGCATGCAGTTTTAAGAAACTTCCTCCCTTGTACATTTTTTCTACATATACCTGAGCTCCAAATTCTTCTGAGCATTTTCTAGCAATTAGAGGTAGGATGCAATGAAGCATGAGATAAAGCATGAAATAAAGTATTTTCTTCCAGTCAAGTGGAGACTACTAACCATTTCCCTTAATAATTTTGTGTAGCAGCCCTGGGATTGCAATGTAAAGACCACTAACAGTTTGGGGAACAACTGTCTTTTCCTTACATCTGCCAAACCTCTTCACTTAGCAGTAGGTAAAATGAAAGTTTGAATGAAATTCAATTTCCTCGTCAAACTGCATGATGTAGAGTTCCTAGTCAGAGTGTGAATCTGCCTTTCATTGTTAATGTGAAAAGCATCCATAGAAATACATTCAGCTAACCCAATATAATTTCTTAACAAATCCTATTAGAATGTCCTGAGTTCTTTGTAGCATTTTCATAGGTGTTGTTTTATTGAGATCACTATGGGACTTTGGTCTCAGTAGTACTAAACATGTAGACTGGTTGATAATTCTCAGTGGTAAGTGAAATGTATTTTGGCAACTGGCAGCAGCAGCAGACATCTACTGACTAGACTGGCTGGGCTCAGAAACTAAGTAGGGTTGGGCCTTATTAATACTTGGATTGAAGATCTCCATGGAATATCAGGGCTCTAGACTATACTGGAGAGGTTTTTTTTTAAAGGAAAGGTACAAACAAATATAAGGACAAATCATTTATTTAATGTTGCTAAAAAAAATATCTAAGATCATGTTCATGAAATCACCAGCATGACTGCAACTTTTGAGCCTTGTTTGGTGTCCAGTACTTCATTTTTTAGTCAGAGGCACTTGGCAAAATCAAGGGGTTAATTAGATTCTCAGTGGCCACAACATACGGCTGAGTTGCATTTGACTTGAAATATGTTAAGTTGTGCAAGCTTGACACATGCCCAGCTCATACACCTTCTCATGAAGTAATACTGCTGAAATCAGTTGAGATGCCTCTGGAAATAGCTTGCGTCCCTCGCACAGTTATGGTCAAGTACAAATATTTCTATTAATATTCAGATCAGTGTGATTGAGATTTTTTTCAGATTATAATTCATATTTCAGTCTGAAGGCATTTTTACTCCAAAGTAAAACAAGGGTGAGTGTCTCACTGCCACACTTCAAGGTTAACATGTTGTCAGAAATCAAGCTTTAAGAAAGGTTGTGTTGGAGAAAAGCCAATCCATCTCAGCCCTTGAAGATCAAAGGAGATTGTGAGAAATGAAGCAAAGATTACAACCAAAGAATGAGTACAAACCAGAAGGACAAGAAAATCCATGGTATTAGTTTAAAGTCAGTGCAAGAGCAGAGAAGGAAACAAAAGACTTTGCTTGCAATAGTCCCAAAACACTGGATGCTTAAATAACAAGGAAGCAAGGAACCTTTTGTACTTGTTAAGAATTTGTTCTTAAGCAATTGTTCCCATCAGCTATTTGGTCAAACAAAATAATGATATTATCTGGATGTTGAATGTATGTTCATTGGTTTCTTCATATTTAAAATGCAGGACTGGGCACCGTAGTTATTCAATTGCTGACTTGAAATTCATACCTGTTGGAATGGTATCCACTGTACATTTTGAATTATTTCTAACTTGCTAAATTCACAACTAATCAGGCTGACTCAGAAGCAGTAAACCAGACTTTCTGCTTTAAGTTATCTTAGAGCTTTTTACTGTTTGATGAGTCACAACATCTCTATATTAACTCAGGTATCAGTTGTTGAAGAAGACCAGCAGAGGGGGCTATTGCTACCTGTGATGGAAAGAGAATGCTGAATTGAACACTTTTGAATGGGAAAACCACGTGGCAAACTTTGATGAAGATAATTACATTTTCTCACATACTCACAAAATGGATATTGAACAAATGTCTTCCTATCCCTAGTGAAGAAATCACTCTAAGAAAACAAAACTATACTTTAAGTTGAAAATCCAGCTCATCTGTAATTCCATCTCCCTTAACTAGATACTTAATTTTGTCATTTCTCCAGGTTTTATCCTGGAAGTTGGAATCCAGTACCTGAATGTGTTTTATCTGTTCTAATAGATAACATTGTAAGCAAAGCAAGCAAATGATTGGCTTGTAATTTCTTGCAAATTACAAATTGCTTGCAAATCTCTGTCTTTTATTATTAAAAATATTCTACCAGTTGTAATTCATTCCTCAGCTTTTCCAATTTGTAATATTCCATTAAATTATTTCATGGACAGTTGTAAGATGTTTAAGCCAAAATCCATTTACTTCCTCTTTTCCTGTTGCATTCCAATTCTTTTTTGCTTGTGTTTTAATCATTACTAATGTTATGATGGTGCCATGTAAGCTGCCCAGAGTCGTCGTATACGAGATGGGTGGCAGAGAAATCTGATAAATTAAATAAATAAATAAATCCTTTTTGACTGAGCCAATGCTCTTCTCAATTGCTTTTATCTATTTTGTATCATTATTATGTTATTTTGGATTATCCCAGATGCCACTCTAAAATGTTAATATTTCACCTTTATCAGGGCAAGCATCTGTTAGAAGTATGCTTTATAAAATAAATGCAGATTTTTGAAAGTTCTGATGTTTTAAAATCAATTCCTTGTATCTTCATATTCTTCCATTTTCTGTGAAATTGCCATGACTCATTGTTTTAATTCCTCTAAGACTTATTTGTCTTAGAGCCAAGATTATAACTTTTCTGTAAAATTTTCTTATTTTTCAGTTTTTTTTCCTTTAAATTCTTCAAATTGCTGATATCAACTCATAATTTATTGATCTTTCAATTGAATTCTCCATTTTGGTGATTGATCTTGTTGCTTTTTTTTTACAGCATTGTATTGCAACTCTGGTTCTATCACCGCTGTTGTGCTATAATTAGTTGATTAGTTTTGACTAATACAGTATATTTTTTTCAATATTTTCTGCTTTGTAACTTGTACCTTTCAGAACTTTTAATAGTTCCTTTCTACTCATTTTTTTTCAGTGGTGGAAGCACTTCTCTATGATTTGAATTTTTTATATGTTCATTCTATCTGTCTATTCTTGGTTTTTACATTTCCAATCCCCCTCATTTTAATTCCCTGGAAAAGCATCGTGAAATCCTATTTGGATAAAAATCAACTTTTTGTTAGGCTTCCATGAAATGAGGAAGGAAAAGAAATATCTCACTAGATATGGAGAGGCTCTTTATGGATAGTGTCTCTCTTCCATTTCCGATCTTCCTCATTTTAATTCCCTCAAATAATCCACGGGGAAATATTTTTTGGTTGGAAACCTTTGGGTTAGTGTTAATTTTTTTTCTGAAATCAGTGAGAAAAACCAACATTATGGATAGATTCAGTGGGGCTGTTTATGAATAATAGGCCTCCTACGTTTACCAAATGCATTGAGAAATCCACATAAGTTTTGGGTTAGTCTTTTATGAAATCATGGAAAGAAAGCAATGCCAGCAATAGATTCAAAGAGGTTATTTTTGTATATTGGGTCTCTTATATTTTAATTCCTTCTTATTATAGTTTCCCAGACTTCAATTAAATTGGAGAGAATATCCAAGATGGTGGATAGATTTTGAGAGGCTGTTTATCTATAGTGTGACTCTTTGTTTTCCTTGTTTTACTTTGTTGGATTGTTAGATATTCTCATTCTTTTGAATTGTGAGTTAATAAAGGACACTGTTCTATTTAATACACTTATTGTATATTCCATTTGTTGTTCTGAAATATGTTACCTGAGCGAATATTGTCAAACTGCACCTCCACCAAGTCTTCTTTTAAATGCAGAGACATTCAATTTATTCTGCTTGATCATAGAACAATTGAGGAATTGAATGACAAGGTTACTTGTTGATGCTGAGTCGTAATAACTTTCAGATGAATGCTGGTAAGAAAAATGAAATTATAGGAGTTGGTTATTTTTGCCCGTCTATCTGTTGATTTTAACAGATAATTGATATCTGAGCCATAAACTGATATCTGAGCAGGCTGCACAAAAGTGTATCAACCAATTTCTGGAATGTTCCTGTCTCCCACCAGATATTAAGATTTTCAGGCTCATAGAAGTTCTCCAGTATGTCACAGCATTGTCTGGATTGTTAGGCAATCTGCCTTCTAACTTTCTTTAGTAAGTCTACTAAAAATAATCTACTTCTGTTTTTCACATTACCAAGGATTCTGTTCAATTCACTATAGTTCCATCAGCCTGATTTTAAGTATGTGTCTGATGGAAGGATTTTTATGTACCTTGGTTTTAATTCATGTGCATTTTAGACCTTTGTTTCTGCATAACATAGCATTTCTCAGAAGGGCCTACACACATGCCCATACTTAGAAACACACTTATACATAATGTGTGGTTATGTTTGAAGTGCTTCCAGTGCCACCTATTGGTCAATATAAATAATGTTCTTTGTTTATTAAATAATGACACCTTTTCTACAAATCATAGCAAACCTTAACATTTTAAATAATATAGTTAATTCAGAGATCCTGTACAAGGACAGAAGATGTTTTAATTAGATGCAACATAACTTAATGTTAGACTGAAACTCTAAAAAATAGATATACAACTTTTTTTCTTCTTCTTCCTAGAAATAAATAAATGAACAACCTTCTACAGAAATACGCCATAGAAGAAAGGAAGCTGATGGCCTCTAGAGCAGTGTTTCTCAGCCTTGGCCATTTTCAGATGTGTGGATGTCAACTCCCAGAATTCCCCAGCCAGGGAACTCTAAAGGCTGTAGTCCAACACATGTGGGGCAACAGGTTGCCTATTCCTGGTTCAGATGGTATGATGGAAATGGAACAACTGGCTAAGAAGTAAGCAGTGGATAGGATTATATTTATATGGTTCTTCTTTCCTTCCTTTTGCCTGGAAGAATGACCCACTGGAATTGTGTTACTCAGGGTGAAATTGATTACGTATTACAATATACATATCTATGTCTATCTAAATGTGTATGTGTATATACATGTGTGTGTGTGTGTGTGTGTGTGTCTATCATCATTATTTATATCTACCATATATATTCATGGATAAGCCCATCCACGGATAAGCCAACCCTTGAATTTTTAACCAAAATTGGATTTTTTAAATTTTCATGATTGGCTTATCTGCAGGTGGCACATTTTTCATAGTATTTTGGGTAAAAAACATTAGAGTCGGCTTGTCCACAGGATATATGGGTACTTTTAAAAAGTATTACCATATATACTCATTGATAAGTCCATCCACGGATGTTGAACCCAATTTTTTTAGTATATTTTGGCACCTAAAACCAGGGCCGCAACTGGGGGGGGGGTGCCAAAATGGGCGCAGAATCCATGTTTGCCCCGGGTGACACAGACCCTAGCTGCAGCTCTGCTTAAAACTCTCAGCTTATCCATGAGTATATACGGTAATGTGTGTGTTTGTGCATACATATATTTGCTCTAAATATCTCCTTCACAGCAGATTTCAGTTCTTTTCAGATTTACATGCTGACAGAAAGCCTGTCTTTTTAAAATTAAGAAGTACACAAAAATAAAAAGCATAAAAAAATGTCCTTGTTATTTAATGTGCATATTTGAAATACACAAAACCCTTTTAATGTTGTTTTCCGGAGGAAGAGCTCAAAACACACTGGAATCTTTTCACAAATTATTTTTTTTTATCAATTTTGAACATTTTGTTCTTTTTTTAAAATGCTTTTAATTATTTAAAAATTCCAGGAACATAACTGGAAAGCTTTGTGATGGAGGTAGTAAGATACAGCCAGCTGTCCCTAACATGGAAATTAAAAAAGAAAAAAAGCTTTTTTCACTTGAGGTTAGACAGCAATCTGAACTAAGGGCACTTCTACATATGGCATTTGCTCCACGTGTGGATTGGCTCTGCACCCTTGTGATCCCATCCTGTCATCTCTATTGAACAGCTGAGCCAATTTATTTCTGGCTCAGCTGCAGTTCAAAAGGAAAAATGCTCAGTGCTTTTAAAGTTGAAACAGCAAAGCTCAGTAGAACTTGGGATAAGCTGTTGGTGGAAATCTCCTTCTTGGCTCTTGGGGTCTTCCCACTCCCTATAAGATACTAACTGGATAATGAAGCCTTAGTAATTTTAGGATCTTGGATGAAAGTGTTATTCCCCACTCCTGCCCTGTAGGAGTTTTATAACCTGTCAGTTCTGATATATCTGATTCTTTTTAAAGATTTCTTGACCTATGACCTATATACGAATGTCCAATTATCGTTATTCATATATTAAAACAAGTAAGGAAAAGTTAAATTGTGTTCTTCATCATATTGTAGATCTTTGTGATGAAGAATTTATCCTTTCTTCATGTATGTTCATCTGATAATAATAATAGGTCTTCACCTGATACTATAATAGGACACAATCTTCATTTGATAACATAACAGAACACAAACTAATAATTAATGAAGTGGGTAAAGTGTACTAAAATGAGACTTTATGAACCTTTGGGATTAAAAAGCCTCAAAAGATTAATGTAACCTAACTATTTTCCAATTTAATTTACAAATGATATTATTTATAATCTAACTATGCTTTCTCGTGATGTGGAGGAATATAGATAACCTATTATAATTTTCAGTTTTGAAAATGACCTCTCAGCAGATACAGCTGTTAGTGAATGTACAATATTGCACAGATAGAACAAGTGAGAAGAATGTGAAGTAGTTGTTTGGAGAAAGAGAGAGAGACAGAAAGAAAGGGAAAGAATATTACTTTTAAAGATAAACTGAAGGTATTCTAAAACTGTGCATTTTGCTTGATGTTGATTATATATTCTAAAATGAATAGATTTCAGACATCAGCTTAGCAGGATCAGTGCTTCCCTCAAAGTGTGATGTACAGTTTTGCATCCCATTTCAATACTTTCATCATTGATTTTTGCTAATGAATTCACATTAAATTTGAAACTTCACATTATCTAATTATTATTGTTATTGTTATTAACATTTAAATTTATATGCCACCTGACTCCCAGTGACTCTGGACCGTTTTAAACAGTTCTAACAAGAAAACAAGAACGGATAAAAAGAAGGGTAAAGATGGCAGGATGACAAAACTGGATGGGAACAAAGGAAAACAACCCACATAGTCCAAAGGAGGCTTCAGTCATCCTTGCTAAAGGCCTGGGTGAAGAGCCAGGTCTTCAAGAACTGGTAAATCTCCCATTTAACTAAGCAATTGTTTCATTCACTATAACATGAAACAACTCCATGCAAAATTTGTGTTTTAGTTCAAGTATGGGCTCATCTCCATTTTCATCTGAACGTCTTCAAAAGTCTCAACAGTTTTTATTGCTTTTAGAAAATCTTGAACTCTCTTCTCAGTCATATATTCCAGAATGCTTTTCAGTAGTTCCTCTGCAATATCTAACTTCATATAACTCATGTACTTTGCATAAGCTTGCTTATTTTATTCAAGACAGGAAGTCATCAGATAACTGTACTAAAAAGGACTTCTTTTTTTTAATTGCATGGCACAGCAATTCAGTGTTCATGCTGCTTTTCTTCTTGCTGGGAAATCCTTGTGAGGTCCAGCAGCCAGATGTGTAGACTATTTAGCCGTGACAAGTCACATTGCCCGGGGTGCACCATGGGGAGGCTAGTCTACATTGCACTGAGTTGGGCTGAGAGGAAGTGACTGGCCCAAGGTCACCAGCCAGCTTTCATGCCTAAGGCAGGACTAGAACTCACAGACTCCTGGTTTCTAGCCCAGAACCTTAACCACTAGACCAAACTGGCTCTCAAAAAACTAGCCCTGAAAATGGATGGCACTGGAGCGTTGGGCCCATACCCAGCTGTCGCCAGTGAAGCATGCCCCAGGGGCTAGGATGCTATGAGTAGGAGGGCCACCGCAGTGGGCCTTGAAGCCTAGGGTGAGGGCCTGGCTGGAGCTGCCGTGGGCGCAGATCTTGGTGGTAGTAGCAAATATTCAAAGAGGACTGTGAATGACTGTAACTCAGCCATAAGACCATAGGCCTCGACATAAATAATGTTGTCAAGGGTTGGGATGTTCAGCAATTCAGTAATTGAATTACAAATGTCAGAAGCTTCAGTACAGTACAGCTTTTTCAGTATCAGTGTTTCCAATGGCATTTTCACTGCATGTTCCACAGACAAAGTCAGTATATTCTTTTAGCTGAAGATGCAAAATATGATAAACTCTATATATATTTCCAAAATAAGTTATGATTGTGAACTATTTTTCCTGTAAGTGGATCAGTCTTGATTACATAGTCTCCACAGCTGTGACAGATGTTTTACCCAAGTCTCTGGAATGAATTGGTCTTAACAGATTCAATGTCAGGTGAGCTTTCACCAGGGTGATGTAGCTGTGGTATATCATTCTCATGCTCATGGCTACCCTTATGTTGATCAAATTCAGCAGGAGGCCCTTCACCTGATTTTGTGGGGCAGGGGCTATGCTTCCCTATCTTGAGTAACAGTGTTATGAAGTAATTTTTCTAACTGTCTCACTGTCTGTTTGCCTCTGATCTGCTTGTTTTTCTTGCTTTCTTATTTGTTGCCCCAGATTATTAATGACATGATGCCATCTGAATGTCACAAGAAAAAAAAAAGTTCAAGGACTTATCTACTAAAAATTCTCTGTATCAAATGCTGTCATACAAATATATTGGTGCAGCTGGCTGCCTGACTAAAGCGGGGAAGCTAGTAAACTAATCTTCAAAGTTTCATTTTTTAATTTAGTGAAACTATGTCAGAGTTGGGTGTCCTCAAACATAGGCCTCTGCACATTTGCAGTTTGCTCATTTCTGAAGTAATCACTGAAACTATATACTTCATGCTAGAATTTCACAGATAATTTTAATCAATCAGAAGGGAAAATGCCATGGTGGTTTGACTCTTTCTTAGCAAATCTTCAGTATCTTTGTTTTTAAACACCAGATTAGAATTTAACTATGGATGGGGGCAGAGTGCTGAGATGAGATCATGTTGTGTCTGAGGCATTTTATAGCAGCATGATAACTTCAGGGGATCAGCTTTGAACTGTTTTAACCAGATTTGATTAAATTGTGTAAATTGTGTTGGTATGGAAGTATCCTAATTAAGCATAATAAGGGTGATGCACATTGAAAGAATTGATTTTGGTGGAACAATTGCAAGAGGATTATTTGGTTTGAAAGAAGAACAAGTGGCTATATCAGAAGTCTAAGATAAAGGGCAAGATACACACACACACACACACACTGTATGTATGTATGTATGTATGTATACATATATATAAAGAGAGAGAGAGAGAGAATGTGTGTGTGTGTCTGTGTTGGCAGATTGCTGGGAAAGCCTTTAGCCCAGGAGAGATCAGAAAAGTCACACACACCAGGCATATCTATAAATATAATTTATTTACAGAAAGCAAAACAAAAGCAAAACATATTTAAAGGACTTAGCTCTCATTGAGAGCAACCTAGCTTGCTACATGCCGGCACAGAAGAGAAAGAGGAACTGAAACAAGTCGGGGCAGGTTCCTCCCCCCAGGTGCAATAATTAACAAGCACGTGAAAGGAGACAATTAAAGTCAACCTCTTCACCCGGCCAAAATGATTAGAGACAATAGCACCTTAATCTGTTAGTAGGAAAACCATTAACAGTCTGTGTGTATACACACACAGACATACATATATACTTATTTATATAAGTATATATGTATATTTATTTATTATTGGTTACTGAAAATTGCTTATAACTTTCTTTTTTAAATACTGTGTCTAGCCAAGCTTGTAGATAAAATAAAAATCTGTATTATATATAATCAAACAATTTCACTGCATTTAACAAGCAGCTCTACCACCCATACTATCAATTCCTTGCCTTTTGAATGTTTATAATATTTACAATTCTTGGCAATGGAAACTTTAGTCTTTAAAAGTAAATTCCAAGTAATGTTTCATTTAATATTGATGACATTTTCAGAATACAAATATCAAGGTTTACTTGTATTCCTGATTTATGACATGAATTGTCATGCACTTCCCCCATTACAGAGCTATGGAGATATGGAAAACCTATAGTTCTTGCTGTGAGGGCCAGAACAGACAAGATCAGAAGCAAAGGGCTTCAGATTAGACCTGTTCATTACAATAACTATGAACAACTATCAACTGTTCCTGCTGAGAAAAGAGTAGTTTTTAGCTTCTTATAATTCATGGGTCAGAGCAAGAGATATAAGCCTTTAATCTGGGTGTACTGTATATAGCTTGAGTCTTGGCATTAGCTGGTTTATTTTGTTATTCATGGCTTTCTTAGTATTTGCAATAAAACCATTATAGCAACAGCTATATCACTGAATCTCTGTCTGCAACAGAATCTAGCCTGATGCCTTAACCACTATGCCAAACTGGCTGAGTTTATTGTAGTGGTTAAAGACACCTGGCTAGAAACCAGAAGACCGGGAGTTCTAGTCCCATCTTAGGCACGAAGCCAGCTGGGTGACCATGGGCCAGTCTCTCGTCTCAGCCCTAGGAAGGAGGCAAGGTCAAACCACATTTGAAAAACCTTGCCAAGAAAACTTCAGGGACTTGTCCAGGAGGTCAGCAGGAGTCAACACTGACTTGAAGGAGATATATACATACATACATATATAAATACATACATAACATGTGTGTGTGTATATATATATATATATATATATATTCTGAATATAAAATGATTGAAGGTTCAGCTATAAGACTGTGAACTGGAAGCTTGCAACACACAGGTACCTAGGTATTTGGAGTAGTGTTTCTACTATTATTTAAAAATAGGCAAAGGTTACTGTAGTATTTGCTACTCAGGTAATCACCTCAAGAGATAAGGATACACATAAACCTTTGTTCAGATTGAGTTCTCCATCTGGGACAAAGTACTGGAGAAGCTGAAGAACCACCATATTCTAACTTGCATGATGTAGCTATCCATACAGTTGCATTAGTTAAGCCCTATTTAATGAGTATGGGGGTAGGTCTATAGGAAACACCTGGTTTTAGTCCCTTCTTCCTTTAACGGAGCTGTCTTCCTCGTGTGACCTCTTCTGGAATGCAGATAAGGAACTCCCCTCTTCCCCACACTGCTGCACTCTTTGAGATTCCTATTCAAGCCCCTCCCACAACTCCCAAAAGGGAAAATGTATCAGGCTTGGATTACTGCTGTCACAATAAAAGGCATACTCAGCTCTGTTAACCATGTAATTTAGCAACGTTAATTACCTTATTTCTAAAATTGTTTTAATGTATAGCAAATTCCTTTCTCAGTTAAGAAAGAAAAATCAGAACCCAGCTCTGGTGTTTTCCCTCACCTCCTCTCCTCTCCACTTCTTTCCTCTCCTCTTCTTTTCTTTTCTTTTTTAAAAAAAGCTGTGTTCCAGTGGAATTACATACAATACGGCAATGCAATTTTTCACAGTGTGATAGGATTCTCTTTTGTTTTAGTTAAAATGGCTTCTCAACCACTTGAGTGCTACTAGAGGACTTGATCTATTATTTTTTACTGAAGTAGCCTGCTGGAGTGTAAAACAGTTCAAACCCTGGAGCAATTAGGATGACATCTTGCTAGATATACTATATACTATACAAAGTAACAGTAAAACAGAGGTGGTTGGTACTCTGCCTTCTGTCAAATGATACGTAATCCCCTTAGATACGGAATGAAATCCTGTTAGACTTATTGATGATAACAACAGGTTTATTCACAGACAAGCTTTCAGATGTACTAGCACTCTTGTAAAAGTGACATTTTGCCATTTTTAAGCTATAATGATTGTGTGCAATTTTAAAAGCAAACAACTACACAGACTTCACATGAAAACACCTACATGGAGGAAAATGTATGTCTTGGGCTTCTCCAATATATGCTTACAAAATCAATTTAAGCAAAATGTGTTATTTATTTATTTTTTACTCCAAAGATTACACTCACATTATTTATCATTCATTACTAGTAATGAATAAGATTTCCAGGGAATCCACACAGCCTGATGTTAAACCCTTTGAACTTAAGAATGAAAACGTATCCAAAGTCCTTTCTTACATTCCTCATTGATGTATAAACAAACACACACACACACACACACACAACAAACATATATGGTTTCTCATTGCTTAACACTGCATGTAAGCATTCTTTACTGGATAAATATTTGTTATTCTTTGCTGTGAGAGGTAGAGGAAGCATTGATTTTAAAAATTGAAGGATGGCCTTAGCTAAGGTGATAATCAATGTAAACATATAGAGTATACACACCATCTTCCTCTGCAAGGATTTTCTGTATCTTATATAGTGTATAGTCCACATGCATATTCTCCATGAATGTAAGGTGTTAAACAATCAATTTTCTAAACTTAAGATTAGTTGGTTGATCTTCTAGTTAGTCTTCAATATATACGAAAAATATTAACATATAAATTCTTACAGATGAGGAAATGACACCATTTATACTGACTGAATTTGTACATTGCACTAATCCATGCTTGTTTGATTTATTGAATAAACCTCCATTGACTGAAACCAAAGCTTACAAACCACAGCAACTAAATTCACATAACACACTAAACTAAAAGCAAACTATTGTATTGCATAGTGCACTATACTTTGTCAGTATATAATGACTGGCACCATTATATTATTTAAAGGTGCCAGTCTTTAATATAATTATATTATTATTTATTATTATAGTTATAATGTTTTATCTATTTTTGAAAAGCCTCTGTATTCCAAAAATGAGAAGATGACACAGTATGTTGCTATATGGTCTAGATTTAATGATAAGCTTAACACTGAATTAACTTTCTATAGTTATTTATAGTCATATGTTATATTTATCTTTTTTCCTGTTAATTAGGGTGGATGTTTTGTTTTTGTTTTGTATTTTACTCCTTTAAAATAAATGTTTAAAACTGGATGATACTACCGTATATGCTGGTAAGAGTACCCTGGCACTAATGCACAGATTTCACCAGAGAGATTTGAAATCCTCATATTTTTTTTAAAAAAATATTGTAATTGTCTACAGTAAAATGCCTCATAACAAATCCATGGGAATTTATGGGACTTCCCAGCTCAGAACATGCTTTCTATACAGGTACCTACAAGTTTCATCCTTGGAATTTTTAGTTAGAAGGATCAGAAAGGTATGAAAAGTGCCTGTCCTAACAGTGAGAATCACAATGAGATGAGGAGTAGTTCTCTAGTGTTTATTACTGCTACATAACAGAATCCTAACAAACTGAATAAGCGTGGGGAAAACCCAGACATATAAACCCCAAAAGCTAAGGCGGGCCTGATCTGTGTCTCTTTGAATGGCTGCTTAATTCCTCAGTACCACACATGCGTTTTCCACCCTGGATGGGAGCCCCTTCCTGCTCGCCATCATTACTCATGACAGTGCCTGTCTGAAAACCTGGAAAGCTGCTGATTCTCATTGTTGATATGAGTTAGATTACTACAACTATCTGAATTGATACTTAAGGTATACATTTATATTTGGCACATCCTACTGACTCTTGTGTGCCCCCCCCTTCTTTTTGTTAGATATGTCATCCCTGTCTACCAAATTGCTTCCTTTATGATACAGAACAGAGGAGGGCTCAACTGGTGTTCTACTTTCCATCTTTATTTTGCTGCTATTATCTGCATAAAAGGGTTAAACCTGGAACAACCAAAGGCCACTCCCTCTTGGATCTGTCCATGCTAATTACCCACAGTGTTGCTTCCAGTGGCTCTGGAAAGTTCTTGGACTTTTGATGTAGCTATTTGGAGAATATAAATGTTTGCCTGTTGTTCATGTTTCTCTCTCTCCATTTTTGTCTACCTTATTTTGCCAATTAACTTCTTTTATGTTTGCTCGTGTTTAATAAATAAACTTCAAGCTATATTTTTTGCTAGCTGAACTCTCTATGCTTGCTCTGATCTGGATTGATTGGAACTGTGCTGGATGCAAACTAAATTAGAAATTGTCCACAGTAACTTTACAGCAAAAGGAAGATGGGTCCCTCAGGAGGCCAGAACTAAACACTGAGTACCCAGGAGCACCGCGCCACAAAGGATCCTAGTCATACAACATCCCAATTTATTTTAAGGCCCTTGGTCAAGCATAACATTGAACCAGCACTTAGAGCCCACTCATCATGGATACTCATTAGGACTTAAAACATCCTAATTGAGGTCTGATTTTTTCATGCTTAAAAAAGCTAGCATAGATTTTGAAAATGGCAATGACATCAGGACCATTTTTAGGTACCATAGAGTAACATGGCTCT
This sequence comes from Candoia aspera, assembly GCF_035149785.1. Taxonomy (NCBI): domain Eukaryota; kingdom Metazoa; phylum Chordata; class Lepidosauria; order Squamata; family Candoiidae; genus Candoia; species Candoia aspera. The sequence continues at coordinate 49,406,584 of NC_086159.1, forward strand.
CACAATGCCTATGAAGGTGGTGACACTATTTGAAAAGCTGTACCTTATAGAAGTTTTGGAGATGTCATTTCCAGAAAACACTCAAGCCAGGATAGTTTGATGAAAAAGGATAGATTACTAAAGCCCAAAATGTTATGAGGTTGAACTCAACAAATTAAGTTGAATCAAAATAGTGCTTCAAGAAATAATAATAACTAGAATCTAACATACAAACTAAGTAATTAGCAGTGGTACTGTAATGTTCAGACAAATGGTAAACTTGAAATTATCAGGGAATGGAAATTTAATCAAATGTGTGTCATAGTATATCTCTATTCAGAAGATATTAAAAGAAAACTATGTGAAGCTTTTTGGTAATTTAATAAATGAACTATTATTAAGTTAATTGCCAATAGACTATAAATGTATAGTAGAGATAATCAAACGTCATGATGAGACTTCCCTTGAGAATATAATTGCCAAACTGGAGGCATACCAGCATGACCTGAATGATGCAATTGAAGAGAATTACCTAAACGAGATAAAAGGGAGAAATATAGTCTATTATTATTGCAATAGGAAAGAGCATATTAAAAGGGAGTGCAGAATTTATAGAACTAAGACCTATACAAGAGGGATAATGAGATCAAACATCCTAAAACAAAAGTAAAGCCTGCATAGGGACTGAAAAAAAAAAAGTTGCAAGTAAAAGAAATAAATAAATGCTTACTTGAAATTAAGTATGATCTTGAAGAGAAAAACAGATTTTTGCTGGATAGTGATGCACCAAAATATACCTGCAAGAAAGATGTATTTAAAAGCCTTGATGTACCTCACCAGGGAAAAATTAATTTAGCAAATTGAAATATAATTTATTATATAATAAATATAATTTAACAAATGGATATATGTATTAAGCCTGATAAATCATAATGAGAACAGGAATGTAATATTTCAAGAACCATATCATGTACTTGAATTGGATGCAAATTCCTTAAATCTGTGTTGTCTTATGCAACATGCCTGTGAAATTGTGTGTCAGGCTCCACAATCAAATGATTGCTGAATCATCCAATCGTGTTTGCCTGCCATGATGAGTCAATGCATGTCAAGAGAAAGATGGGAAGGGGAATTGCAAAGAGTGTGAATTTCTGTTGTTTGGGCTGGTAGGGAGGGAGTCAAGGCCACCCTGCCAGAGACATCTGTGCCTGGTATGGCTGACTGTTAGAAGTTAGGTGGGAAATAGATAGGAGGGGGGAATTGGGTTACTGGAACGTTTAATGAGCTGGTTTAGGCAGGAATCTTTTAATCACAGCATTTCTTCTGTTCTGTACACTGGATCTCAATAAACCTGAATTCTGCATATTCCAATTGTGCATGAGTTGGGTCAATGTTGGGACTAATGGTGTCAGTTCTTACATAGTGCTTAAAATTGGACTTTGTAGACTTTGTCGACTTTGTTATAAACAACTACCCAGTAGTGTAAATTGGAAAGCATAATGAATCTAATTTGCTGAAGCTTATACAACTTGAACAAACAGAATTAGGATGCACAACAACAATATAACAACAATAATTCAGCATACAAAATAGCATACAAGATTTGGTTACAGACATAACTCCATCATTAAGAAAATAAAGTGGACTTAGCAATTGGATTGCATGTTTGTCTTTCAAAAAATAAAGGGAATCAAAATGTAATTGTTGTTTAAAAGCAAAATTTAAAAAGGAATAGTTTTCTTGGATTTGAATTCAAACATACCAGTCAGATGTTGGAACTTATTTTTTCAGATGTTTTGTGGTTCATATCAATAAAAATGAAGGATGGGGATAACATTCATAGACTGTCACTCAAAGTATATTTATACCTATTTCTTAACCAATAAGAATGGAGTGTTTAAAAAATTCAAGCTTACTTCTGTGCTTACACAGAAAAAAGTTCAGCAGAAAATGAAGATATTCAGGTATGATAATACTACTGTTCTACTCATTGCAGCTGATTGTATAAATTTATATTCGGCCAGGGAAGACCACTTCTGAAAACCCCTTTTTCAATTCCTCAGAATTATGCAGAGTAAGAAATGTCCAAAAGCTGAGAACTCCGATTCCTTGTAGCTCCTTTCTCTGCAGTGGAACTATGAGGATACAAATCTCTCAGGATGCAGCTGAGCCTTTACATCTTTAATAACTGTGGCACTGACATAAAACCGTAGTTTTTTGTGATTACTTGTTTATATATCAGAACATTTTTCATTTGTTGAGTTTTGAATGTAGCTGCAAAATGTATAAAACCCAAACCAGTCAAGGTTGATAAATCTTCTGTGCCTGACAAAACAACAACAAGAACAACAGTAGGCCAATTTAGGCAATGAGTTAAGAAAATATGGCTAACTAGCAGACTATCATGAGTTTTATCTCCAAAGAATATCTCTCATTGAGGCAAAAGACAAAACATAGCTTCAACACTAAAAATGAGGCAATATCCTCTATTATTCTTAAGAACAGCAATATTTTGAGGGGCATAGTACAGTCTGTGTGGTACACTTTCTCTTTGTACGCTTAAGTGTTTCTCTAGCCACTCAATGTCTATTGTCTCATACAGCTGCCTCTCTGGGCCTAATAGTAGGGCTGGTTGACAGTTGGTTTTCCTTCATTGTTTCCACACGTCTTTCTATTGATGCACATCTGGAACTTCATAACTTGGTATACGGCATACATATCATCCACATGCTTATTGCATCATGCAATTGTTGATGTATCCATGTGTCTAACTGGAGAGAAAGATTTCAAGTAACTAGAATTTTCCAAAGAAAAAGCAAGGGTATTTTTAGCTGAAACTAATGGAAAACAAAATCATCAGTATGCTTTTTATGAGGCCCTTGTATTTCAAATACAAAAAAGTCCATGCTGATGCTTAAATAATAACAATAAGCATGAATAATATTATTTGCCTAACAATGATATTGCTGCTGCAGATTGGTTCTGACTGAAACATGTTTAATAATTCATATGAGGATGTTTTCATATATTTTTTTGCAATGAAAGCTTATGTTCTCCTATAAATAAATTTCCTCTGAAAGTTGCCACACTTGTCTTACATTCTAAAATAGTTAAAAAATCCAGTACTTTCTCAGTTAATGCTTCTTCACTGCTTGAGCACTTTGTAGTCTCCTCTGCTTCTGCCGCTAAGGGTCTATTCATCAGGAATTAATTAAAGTCCATTTCTTTGCCAAGGCTGCTTTCCAAATCATTATAAGATGATTCCTAGTTATTTTATGCTAGAGGACTTCCTTTCTATTTTGGCTGATTTTCCACCCTTTCCACTGTTATTTTAGCAGACAATGAGGTATTACAATTGTTTTTCAGTGGCTTTTGTTCTGGCCCCCCTGGATTTGGTCCTGGCTTGACTTCCATAATCTCCGCGACCCAATAAAGTATGTGTGTGCACTGGCCAGAGGCCATGTAAACATAGATACAATTCCCAGCTTTCTGTTTTGTTCTTCTTACTGTGGATACCTTTTGTTTGCTTCCCTAGCTAGGGAAAAGAAAACATAACAGAGATACATTACAAGGTTGTCAAATAAATCCTTTTCAAACTCTTTTCCTAGTCAATAAATGATAAGCACTATAGAGGGCTGCCCCACCTACAATTTTTTATGAATTAACATTAGCATTTTTAATGTCATTAAAAATAACATTTAATACACTTTTCTCTTAAAATAATATGTTTATATTATTTATTGATTCATATATTGGCTGCCCATCTCACCAAAGCGACTCTGGGTAGCAAACAGGTAAAAAAAAATTGATATAACAATTTTTTAAAAAGGTGAAAATAGGTACATAACAGGAACAAATAAAAAATAATGACAAAAATTTTAAAGAACAGTAGGATCTAGCAATGGTTTCTTGAAGTGGGAAATGGATCACCACCTCTGTATGTATTGACAGGACCATTGTTTCTCTGAAGGATACATTCGGTACAACTACAGTCCACCACACATCGCCTCCCAGGAAACCATAGCTACTCAGGATGGATATTGGTCTAACATACAAGTGGTTGAACTGATACCCCTGAGGATCTTGTCCGTTTCATCAGAACTAATGGGATCAAACCCAGCCCAAATTATACTGCAAGGCTGAGCTTCGGTCAACTCTGTAGAATCCGCTTCAAAGCTAGAGTCCAGTTTGGAGTAGATCGGAGTGACTGTCTAACTGTCTGACTGTCTAATATATTTCTCACAATGGCCTTATAAACGGATCTACAGTGTTAGATGATTTGTATTGCTGAGACTCACTAGAATACCGTTATCCCAGGTCTTTCATTTCTAGAAGGTCTTATTTCATCCACAGAACAGGAAAAAGAGATGAACCACTTAGTACATAGGTTTTCTTTGCCTCTGAATTTCTAACCTTAGGAAACAATGTGTGTAATAAATTTTATGACAATGAAGGAGAGTTAGTTGACCACAAGCCTAATCTGGCCTTGAATCATGGTAGTGTTTCATCTGCTTTCTTCACCTGAGTCTATATACTTTCAGACATTCTCCCAATTCACTACTCCTGAGCCTCACTATTTTAAGTGTATAAGCAATCAGATGACCCCAAATAAAGCCCTGTGTCACAGAATGGAAATGTAGGTAAATGAATTCTGTTTGTCATTATGGTGCTTACTTCCTTAATTTATGTAAAGCTTTGATCTTGTGACAAATCCTAATCATGGTCAAAGAGTAATCAACACTGCTCTTTATGAGCAGCTAGAAGTACTGATCTGCTTTGCATAGGAGACAAAAGACCCACCACTTCTAACCAATTTGTAGTAGTCACCTGAACTATTCTTACACTATATAGCAAGATTTTAATTTCCTGGAAGCAGTTGTACATTTTGCCTCAATGTCTTCAGGAGGAGAAAAAAAAAACCTTATGCACCTAAACTGTATGGGCATAAACTTCCCTTCTGCAGATTTCTACAGCAAATACATGATATGTACAGATACCAAGGAGAGCAGAGTTGGGAGGTGCAGAGGAGAGCCAATTGGATTGATTCAATATTGGGCATTCTGGGTGAATGCTGTCTCATCTGTCTTCAACCAGGACCCTATTAAAAATGGGATTGCTTAAATCCTCCCCAGACAGGTGGACAGAGCTAATCTAAGATAGATAGATAGATAGATAGATAGATAGATAGATGATCTTGAAAGTGCTAAATGATCCCAAGCATCCATAAGTTCATTTCAAAGGGAGTTGCATTTTGAAGGCACTAGGCTGGGAAATGCTACAGAAACCTTTTCCAGTATCATATTGAATCCATGAGAATGTAGCAGAAATCCTATGTGCCAAATGATATCTTGATTTGCTTGCCTGGAATTCCATCAGTAATAAAGCACTGTTTTTCTCTGTTGCAGATTCAATTACTTACATGAAATTATAACAAAACAGAGTCTCAATAATGTTCAGCAAAACCTAGAGGCTAAAAAATAAAGCCACCTTTTTGGTGTTACTGTTAGCATCACCATCATTTATATCAGCAAGCTTGCAATTCTTCTGTGACATTGCCGTGTTCAAGTCTGAGGCCATCAAGTTGTTTTTCACTCCTAGTGACCACATAGATAGATTTTCTCCATGACAATCAGTCCCTAACCTGTGCTTTCAAGTTTTCCAATGGTGCACTCATTGCCACTGTAACTGAGTCCATCTACCTTTCTTCTCTTTCCTTCCACCTTTCCCAGCATTTGAGCCTTCTCCAGAGATCTAGATCTTCACATAATGTGTCCAAAGTAGAATAATTTGAGCCTGGTCATTTGTGCCTCAAATGAGAACTCTTGTTTGATTTATTTAATGATCCATCAGTTTGTTTTCTTGGCTGCCAATGGTATTCTCAGAAGTGTTTTCCAATACCACATTTCAAAGGCATCAAACTCTTCCTATCCTGCTTCTTTAAAGTCCAACTTTTGCTTACATAGAGTGTCACTGGGAATACCATGGCTTACATGATTCTGATCTGTGTAGGTATAGACAGTTCATGGGATTTGAAATCAAAATAAATAAAAATGAGCAAACCAAATCTTTCCAGTTTATGAATGCCTCTTGTTTATAATATTATTTAAGTATGAAAACACCACAGTATTTGCTTTTTGCATATTGTGGGGTATGGTATATGTAACATATATCTGAACTGGCACACTATTTCTTTTTCTTTTTTTAATCTGTATTGAAATTTTGGAGCTAATAAAGCATTTGTTTAAAATGCCAGCAAAACAACAGATCAGGTAAAATGGTTGAATTGGTGGGCATCTCAATTGATTTACTTCACGACAGTTGCATATCCCTGGAGCAAAAAGCTAGCATGAATGTCTCACCTGAATGCATAAAAGAATGAGCCATAAGAGAATCCCTTTCTGACAAAATTGTATGCAAGGATATTGTATTTGTTATTAAATCATACTGTACAATGACAATGTGTCCTACAGCTTCTTTCAATTATTCTTAGGATTGTAATGTACACAGTGCATAAATATCTAATTGTTCGTGATGATTAGTTCATTTTAATAATGCCCAAACATTAAATATTGAATAATTGGTGTCCTTAATGAAAATAAATAAATGAATAAATAAATAAGCAAGCAAGCCTGCTGGAAGGATATTCTATATATCATGGCTGCTCTTCATTATAGCCAGCGATGTATAATGGTAATTTCATGAGGCACAATTCACATACACATTGAAACAATTTCTCCAGTGAAATTTTGTATTGGACCTGCACACAAAGAAAGACAGTAAAAGGTAATCAGAAGTAATCTTGTCTGGCATCAGAACTGTCTCTGCCAATGTTCCCAATAATATACAAAAAGCCACTAGTTAATGTGTTTGTTAGCAATTTCTTTCTTTCTTTCTTCCTCTTTTTTTTGAGGGGGCGGGTCTCACCTTGAATGTTTTGCTAAGGTCAGCTCTTATGAGTACATTTTTATATCCTGACACAATAGTTAAAATTCTACCTTGAATCCCAGAGGAATTTCTGGGATTCAGGGAAGTTCTGCATGACCAATTGTGTATATGACTCTTACAAAGACATGTTCAGCTTTAGCTTCACTCACTGACACTTCTAGCAGAAATTAACAGTTGTTGTAATGTATACTTCTTCCTTTTTGGCCCTCAGCTCATGATCTCCACCATTCATAATTCCAAGAAACAGCATTCTCTGCTTAAACTAATCTTCCCCAATCAGCTATCAAATGTATTGGCCTTAAGTTCCCAGAATTCTCAATCAGCAATAGCTATTGGTTTCTAAACATAATGACTCCAACATGACAAAATGTGCATTGTGACATTATGACATAAGCTCTGACATTTTATACTTGTATCACAGCACTGCACACAAGTATGTAAGGGGCTTCATTTGCATCATAATATCATGCCACCTGTCTGTTCACTTGACTCCCCCTCCCATTCCCCTCCCTTTGCAGGCAGCTGATGCAGTCAATACATTCTGACAATTATAATGCAACACTATTGGAAGGCACAATGTGAGGGATCTTGGTTAGATCATTTGCAGCTTTTGCCCATCTTGGTTTTCTGCTTTTTCTTTGTGCTATACGGATTCTCAAGTGAACCCTAGCCTCCTTGCCCACTCTTGCTAAACCAGTATTGAGTTTTGGATTTTTGTTTTAATTTCAGCCAAACTGATCTTTCATCCTGCCTTCCATTAATTAATTATATTATTTTCAACATTCTCACTGGGCGTGTGGAGGAATCAAGGTGCTTGTGAATGTTCATATCTTCACAGCAGCTCTGGTATCAGAACAGTTCATGGAGACAAGCAAGCAGTCATCTAACCTACAGACTGAATTTCTTGTAACACAAGAATAATGAAACTATTGCCATTTCAGATTTAATACAGTCTCCTGTGCATTGCTTAACATTGGACTATCTGGTCTTCTCACATTTTTGGCATAGCATCAATGCATTAACAAGGTTCTAAGAAGGCTTCACATTCAAATACTTTTCTTTTCTCCATTCCACCTGGAGAGATTAGGTTAAGTGGGACATTTGGGATTACCTCCTATATCTTTATATAACTCTTTCTTTCTATTGCTTGCAAGTGGATGAATTTATGCATTACACTAAGCAATATTTTACTTAAATGTAGTTTATTGAATAAGTCCCAACTGGGTGAGTTCACACATTATATTAAACTAAAAGTATACAATCATATTATGGCTTATCATAATATGCGAATTCACCCATGCTGTAAATTCAAGATACTTCTATCAGGCATGAATAAAAGACTTGTTCATATACCAAAAGAGTCTATACAAATCTGCTGCTTGTATTCCTTTTTTTCCTTTCATTCCAAATCTACTAAAGACTATTTTTCTTATACTGTTCAATATTTTCCTGGTTAAGCCAATCAGTGCCATCAAATAAATCAATATGATACTTATTACTGAATACACACACATACGATACACACATAGAGATCCATTCTAAGTTAGTTGACTTTACTTTCCACAAAGATCCATAAAATTTACAACATGAGTCACTTTTTACACTTACATTTCAGTGTGATCTAAATACAACTAAGAGGCCTCACTATGTGCTTTACATGTAGAGTGTGTTTACTCCTTTTTATATGTACAAATGGCAGTGCTTGACAGGAATGGTTAGAAAATCAGTGTATTTTCAGTGTGACTGAAAGCTACAGGCAAAAGGCCACAAGACTGATCGTATTATTACAAAAACTATTCCAATAAACCTGGCATCTAGCTTCTTAGACAGCCATGTGAAAGCAGATGTTTGGCAGAAAGACAGATGTAATCTTAAACAGTAATGGTGGGTGGGGGAGGCCCACCATTATGATGATAGTTATGCTTGTATGAGGTGCTGGCGTGATTATCTGATGCATAAAGTGGCATTGAGCAGTCTGAAGTTCTTGGAGAAAATGGAAAGCTTCTGGAATAGGAAGAGCCAGAAGGCATTTGGTAGCAAATGTGAGTGCTGGCTGTAGGTGCCATGAAATGATGACAACTTAGTGGAAGCAGGAACTGAGTTATTATGAGCAAGCCAAGCCATGACTAAAAAGTCCTGCTGGTAATTTACAGAACAATGAAGATATTGCTATAAGGTAGCATTTGCTCTCTTAGTTTCCTCCTTTGACTTTGGATGATAGGTAGATTCAGATGGAGGTTTACATTCAATAGCTGAAATAGAACTTTCCAAAACCATGTCATGAATTATGGGCTTTATCAGAAATCAGATGATTGGGCAAACTGTGGTTCAGGAACATGTGTTGACAGATGGCTTAGAAAAACTGTTACAGGGCAGAGAAGAGGCTGTAAGAGGAACAAAATAGGCCATTTAGAGATCAACTACCATCAAAATGACATCTGCTATAACAGAAAACCACCGAAGTAATGGAGAAGGAAATGGATAGTGTTTCTTCCTCTTGTAGTTCTATCTACTACTGGAGATTGGCAATCATCAATGCTTTTTGAAGATTTACCTGGGGAAATATAGTGCAATGGTTTTCCATGCCTTCCATTATTATATTTAATCTCCATTATTGTGTGTACCACTGCAACTGTTCCAGACTACAGATTTGTACTTATAGTTGTAACTGACAGAGAAGTTGCCCTCTGCCAGGAATATTCTTATATCCTGGCAGCATAACTTGCTGGGTCTCAACACTGTCCTTAGATATAAGTAGCATTTTTGTTCAGTTAGAAGCAATACCCATATATTACTGCTATTGCATTCTGCTAGTGTTGCAGCTAATTGTCCACAGCTTCTTACTCAACCATGCTGATAGTGTAGTTAACCGTTATGTCTAATGATCATTGAATCATCTGTATCCCAGTGTCTCCTGTTTTACCACTACAATTAACCAGTAGAATTCAATCTGCTTGCATTAGAGACAGTTTTCTCTGCTAAGAGAATGGGAAAGGGGTAGCTCTCCCTCCAACTTGCAGCTGCCACACATCTTGCTCTGGGATCTTCTAGAGATATTGAGAATGTATAAAAGACAAACAATTCCCATCATATTAACAGAAGCCTATTACCTGCCCCCTATACTCTATGAAACTATTTGGAACCAATTTAAGTTTTGAGTAGATGCAGCCTCTGGTATGCATCTGGAAAACAAATATCTAATTGTATCCCATGTTATATCTTCCTTGCACACATAAAGCATGATAGATATAATAAGGATTTTTTTTAATCTGTTCAGTTGCGTCTGATTCTTGGAGACTGCCTGAAAAAGTCCCTGCAGTTTTCTTGGCAAGGTTTTTCAGAAGTGCTTTGCCACTGCCTCCTCCTAGAGCTGAGAGAAAGTGACTGGCCCAAGATCACCCAGTATCCCGGTTTCTAGCTTGATTCCTTAAACACTACACCAAACTGGCTGACCAAATATGGATACTTTGAATCTAAGATACTACCTGAAGGCTAACTTTGCACACGCAGAACATCTTAATATGAAGATAGTTCTGAATGTTTATAAACATCTAAGGCAGCCTCCCCTTAAGGCAATGTTACCTTGGTTGGCATTACCTGATTATTGTAATAATTGTGGTACATAATTGATTGTTATAGTTCCATTGTATTTTTATTTGTAGTACTTCATGTTTTTTTAAGTTCTAAAGCCCCAGGAGACTTTGGATGAGAAACAAGCAAGCAAACTGATAAATCTGTAACACATACATTGTGGAATCTTTGCACTGGCTATGAATGGTCAATATCATTCTCAGTAGTGCTTAGATAGGAATATAATACTGTGACAAGATCTAAGCATGGAATATTTATTACTTCATTCTTGAAGCATAATACCTTTTCAGTGGTCTCACATCTTGAATCAGTCTGAATTTATTACTATATTTTCACTTCCCTTCTCTGTGTGTCTTTATTTTCTTTTCTCATTTCAAAGCATGAGTTTGCTCGGCATCAGTGGTTTTGTACCTAAAGACACATTTTCCTAATTTTTTTAAATTGTCGTTATTGTCAGAGTGATCTGGACAACAACACAACTGTGTTGGACAGAATGGAGTGTGAACATTAGTCAGGATTAAGATTTACAGTTGCTCTATATGGATTGAATTAACACTGAACAAAATTCAGAATTCTTCAAGCCCCAAATCAATACCATATTTTATTGATCCACACTGAAATGTTGTTTCCAGAACAGAATGGATAAAAAAAAATAGCAATATCCTGTGGCATTCTGAAGAACCTTAAGGATCACATCCTGAGATCCAAATACTGATAAATGACATTTAGGAGGAAATGAAATTGTTTTGTAACAGATGTCTTTAAAAGACAACAATGACCTGTTTTCCCCAATAAAACTGAGATTATACTGAGACACAAAAGGTCATCAGAGAATGAATTCACTTTAACAATGGTAATTCTGAAACAATAGACACAGCATGATATGTTTGCTGAGCTAAATATCCTTTTAAGGTTTTTGTTTGCTTGTTTTTGGTGCTCTAGCTGGTCAGATTGCTTCCTGTCCATAGATCAGTTCCTTTGCAGCAGGGAGAACACTGAAATGATCCCACTATCTAGGCAGAACAGATCATACTGGTCTCTTCTCCAGGTGGTTAATAGATTGCCTCCCCACCCTCCAAGCTTATACCCAGGCAAAAATACTTTCATCCAAGCAAACCTGTCAACTGAGTTTCAGATTATCCAAATCCTCATCAGTCTATTGTGTTTTTAATTGAAAAGTTTATTTTTAATTTTCACATTATTATATTAAGTGTGTGTGTGTGTTATATATATGTGTGTGTGTGTGTGTATTTACACACACCCCCTACACAAACACACAAACATACACACTCCCATAGCTGCAATGTATACATTAGCAATGATAATTTTGTCTGTTGTGAACCTAAGTTTATGTCATTTAATTACTGTATGTTGTTGATAGAGTCTAAAGGTAAAGGTAAAGGTTTCCCTTGACGTAAAGTCCAGTCGAATCCGACTCTAGGGGGCGGTGCTCATCTCCGTTTCTAAGCCTTGGAGCCGGCGTTGTCATAGACACTTCCGGGTCATGTGGCCAGCATGACGACTCGGAACGCCGTTACCTTCCCGCCGAAGCGGTACCTATTGATCTACTCACATTTGCATGTTTTCGAACTGCTAGGTGAGCAGGAGCTGGGATTAACAACGGGAGCTCACCCCGCCGCGCGGTTTCGAACCGCCGACCTTCCGATCGACAGCTCAGCGGTTTAACCCGCAGCGCCACCGCGTCCCTTCTGATAGAGTCTAGATTGCATTTATAAAAGTTTACCATCAACTTGAGCTGTCAATTAAGAGACATGTTGTCCTCTGATTAAAACAAGTATCACAGCAACTCAGTCTAGGTGATGCACTGGGAATGCTTAACAAAAACAGCAATCAGATTTTTTTTTAATTTGTTGCAAAAATTTAAATTGTACGACATGAATCAAGGGATGGGTAGCATTTTATCATCATTGCCATGAATATACGGCCTCATTACACATAAAACTAGATCCACCTGCCATCTGAGTAAATATCCACCTTTATTTGTTTGTTTGTTTGTTTAGCTTCATTCTTATACCACCCATTCAAACAACTCTGGGTGGGGTAGAGTAAAACCTTTGAATAAATCCAATCATTACTCTTGTAAAGCAAATTTGTTGAGGTTTTCCTACTAACAGATTAAGACTGCTATATGTGCCTAGTCATTTTGGCCGGGTTAAAAGATTGTATTAGATTGTCTCCTCTCACGTGCTTCATGCAAATCACCTGGGGGGGGAGGAAACCTGCCCGGACTTGTTCTCACTTCCTCTTTTCTCTCTGCCGGCAATGTAGGCAAGCAAGGCTTGCTCCAAAGGGAGCTAAGTCCATTAAATGTTTTGTTTTTGTTTTTGCTTTCTGTAAATAAATTATTTTTATAGAAATGCTTGGTGTGTGACTTTTTTGACCACTCCTGGGCTAAAGGCTTTCCCAGCATCTGCCAACAGGTTATGTGCCCAGTAAAACCCAGAGAGAAAAGAGAGATCAACTCCACACCTCATGCACAATTTAAAGGCAGGTAGCAAAGACCTGTGAAGATTTTCTTTGGAGCCACCTGGAGATTTTCCAGCAACTGCCGGTCTGCAGGACTTAGAAGCTAGCTGAGGTGACTTGCAAAAGAAGGAAAAAGCCATGGCTACCTCCCAGCCCTCAGCGATGCCTCTGGAGTGCCTATCAGAGACCAACTATTTGAATTGGGCCCTGAAGATGGAGATGTATCTTCGCAGAGAGAATCTTTGGCTGCCAATGGGTGAGCAAACCCCCCAAAATCCCAGTGCTGAATGGCTGAGACAGGATGAGCGGGCTAGAGCCACCATTATCTTGGGAGTTGAGGATAATCAGCTAGTCCACGTGCGAGGCATGCAGTCTGCAAAGCAACTTTGGGATGCTTTGAGAGACTTATATGTAACGGCAACAGCAGGGAGTAAAGTTACTCTGACGAAAAAGCTGTACAGAGCCTACCTTGCAGAAGGAGATAGCCTTCCTGAGCACCTGCAATATATTCAGCAGCTGTTTGTTGAGTTGCAGGAGAGAGGAATGGAATTTACACCTTTCAAAAAATCCTATATCCTCCTGTCCTCACTAAATGAAATGTGGGACACGCTGATTTGTACCCTGGAGGCTATGCCTGAAGCAGACCTCACCCCATCGTATGTTACACAGCGCTTACTCGCTGAATGGGAGAAGAGAGAGGAAAGATCCCCCCCCCATCTCTTCTGGAAAGCTGCAATACCAGAAAATGAGGGAAAAGAAGGGAAAGGAACCTGAGGCCACAGCGCTAGCCAGCCAGCGATGCTTCACTTGTGGTTCAGCTGGACATTTGCAAAGAGACTGTGCCATGAGACCCAAGAGTAGAAAGACAGAGAAGAAGAACACAAGGGCAACACAGAAGAAGGCTCTTCAGACAACCCAAATTGCACAGGTTGCTGAGAAGGGTAATTCTGATGTATGGGTGTTAGATTCTGGGGCCAGTTGTCATTTATGTAATTGTAAAAGCTCTTTTGTGTCACTGTCTAAAACTGAAAGACAAAGTGTATCTTTGGCTGATGGGTCTGTCACCAAAATTATGGGACAAGGTGACTTGTATTTATCCTGCTTAGGAGAAACTGTAAGAGGTGTGTTGTATGTGCCAAATTTACAATCAAACCTTTTATCTGTGGCACAATTGGCTGCAACAGGGTATATCATAACATTTAAGAAAAATGGTTGTGAGATACGTAAACATGGGAAATTGTGTGCTACTGGTATGTTAAAAGACTCCTTGTACATTGTGCAAAATGCAAGGAAGCCAAGCTGCAAGGCTGCAGTTGGCAACACTCCATATCATGACCAATGTGTACACCTGATGCACAGGAGATTTGGTCATGCTAATTTCAAGTATATAGCACAAATGCCACAGCTGTGTGCTGACCTAAAGATAAAACCCTGTGATAAATACTTAGACTGTGTAGTTTGCAAAGAATGCAAAACACTAAAAGCTCCTGTGAGTAAGCACAGTGACAGAGTTACTAGACCTTTGGAAATTGTACACTCTGACATTATTGGTCCTTTTGCTCCAAGTCTTGGACAAGCAAGGTATGCAATGACCATCATTGATGATTTCTCAAGATACACATTTATCTACATCTTAAAACATAAAGATGAGGCATTTGAGAAATTTAAAAGTTTTGTGACATGGTCAAATGGAAAATTCCCTAGGCCTGTATCTGCACTCCAATGTGATAGAGGAGGAGAATACCTTTCTCACAAATTCAGAAGGTTCCTAGTGGAAAAGGGGATAGAACAAATTCTTTCTAACCCTTACACCCCTCAGCAAAATGGTGTTGCTGAAAGAAAGGGCAGAACCTTGCAAAATGCGATGGAATGCATGTTAAAATATTCACGATTATGTTTTAAGTTCTGGGGAGAGGCAATATCGACTGCCACTTATGTTCAGAACAGGTTGTATAACTCTATGATTCAGGACACTCCATTCCATTTGTTTTATGGTGTGAAACCAAAGGTAAGCCATCTTAGAGTGTTTGGTAGCACTGCATGGGTTCACATTCCAAAACAGCAGAGAAGGAAAGGAGGCCCCACAACAAAGAAAGCCATCTTTGTTGGCTATGAACAAAGCCAGAGGAGCTACAGGTTCATAATGGGAGGGAAATTAATAATTAGCAAAAGCGCTTCTTTTGCTGAACAACACTGGGGGAGATTAAATTCTAGCTCTCCAGTTGAACTGACCACCACAAGAGAACAGCAAGGACTTGCTGATGGTGTTCTTTTGCCTGATGAGGACATTAAACCAGAAAAGCAAACTGAACATCTGTCTGATGATAGGAGTGAAAGTGATAGGAGTCAAACTTTAAGCCCTGTATTACCTCGCAGATCTCAGAGGAGTAATAAAGGCGTTCCTCCATCACGTTTTCAGGCTGAAACAGTAAAGGCTTTTCACATATTCACAGAACCTGAGTCTTTAGAACAACTGAATGCTTTACCACCTGAGATTGCACAAAATTGGCATTCTGCCATGCAACAGGAATTAGCATCCTTGAAAGAAAATAAAACATGGAAACTGGTAAATCTACCTCCCAATGAACGCTGTCTGGGTTGTAGGTGGGTTTTCAAACTGAAAAGGGATGCTGATGGCAAAATCCAAAAATATAAAGCAAGGTTGGTTGCAAAAGGGTTCACTCAAAGGAAAGATTTAGACTTTGACAAGACTTTTGCACCAGTTACTAAAGGTGAAGCAATTAGATTACTGTTAAAAATTGCTGCACTCAAAGGAATGTCAGTTCACCACTATGACATACAGACTGCATTTCTCTATGGTGATTTAGACCACAGATTATACATGCAGCAACCCCCTGGCTATGAAAAAGGGGAGAATCTAGTCTGTGAACTGCAGAAGTCAATCTATGGGTTAAAACAAGCTGCTAGATCCTGGAACCAAAAAGTAGATGAAAAACTGCAGAATTTTGGTTTTGAAAAAGGAAAAGCAGATCCCTGTGTATATATGAAGAAGGACAAACAAGGCTGTATGTATCTGTGCATTTATGTTGATGATTTGCTGCTGTTCACATCAACAGAAAAACAAAGGCTTGATTTTGAAGCCTGCATGAAAAGCCATTTCACATTAAAAAGCCTTGGAATTATAATAACCTAGGTTTGGAAAAACACAGGAAGAAGAATGGTAGCTTTCTGTTAAACCAAAGGGGAGATAATGGTAAAGTAATGTGAATGGAAAGACATATAAAGTTGTCAGAGAAGATTGGTTATGCATCTTAATCTGTAGTGTAAAAAGGGGAGTGTTGAGGTTTTCCTACTAACAGATTAAGACTGCTATATGTGCCTAGTCATTTTGGCCGGGTTAAAAGGTTGTATTAGATTGTCTCCTCTCACGTGCTTCATGCAGATCACCTGGGGGGGGGAGGAAACCTGCCCGGACTTATTCTCACTTCCTCTTTTCTCTCTGCCAGCAATGTAGGCAAGCAAGGCTTGCTCCAAAGGGAGCTAAGTCCATTAAATGTTTTGTTTTTGTTTTTGCTTTCTGTAAATAAATTATTTTTATAGAAATGCTTGGTGTGTGACTTTTTTGACCTCTCCTGGGCTAAAGGCTTTCCCAGCATCTGCCAACAACATTCATTACCCCTTATTGAACCCTAATCAACATAATCATTAACAGCCAAATTCCAGTTGAGAATGTATTTTCAGTGCCTTCTGGAACACCAGAATTAAAAGAGCAAAATGCATCTCTGGGGGCAGCATGTTCCATAATGTAGGCACAAGTACAGAAAAGTTGACTTTTGCCTGCCCCTTTACCTCTCACAGGGGCAGAATCTTGAGTGAAGACTCTTAAGAAGTCCCTATAAGATGAGCAGAACCTTATTGGATAAGGCAGTTCTTGATGCAACCAAGTGCCATGCTATATAACAAGCATGAATTGGGGCTAGAAACTACTGGCAACCAGTGCATAAATCACAAGGGGTGTTTTTCTGCAAAAGTGGGTTTCATTTACTAGGATCCTGACTGCCATCTTCTATACAATTGAAGCTTCTAAGCCATCTTCAAAGGCAACTGCATGTAGAATGCATTACTAAAGATATATTCTCTAGTTCCACTCAACATGAGTAATAATAACCCACTTGTTTGTGAATAAGTTGGTGGGGGTCTTTTTTGGGAAGTTTGTTTATTTATTTATTTATTTATTTATTTATCAAATTTATCACCGCCCATCTCCTCCTGAGTAGGGACTTTGGGCGGTTTACAGTAAGAACACGGTTAAAACAATAGAATATAAAACTATACAATAAATATAGTACATAATAAAATATAAATATAATAAAGCTCAGATGGCTAAAAGTTCTCTATAAATCCGCAGGTAAAACAGGGCCATTCTAGGGAGCTAGCCATCCCCAGGAGTGACTATTCTCCTGCCCCAGGCGTGGTGATAAAACCAGGTCTTTATTTGTTTGTGGAAGTCCAGGAGTGAAGGGGCCTGTCTCACCTCTGGGGGAAGAAGTTTATCAATCTCCCTTGTTGGTAGCCATCCACTGGCATTTGGCCTATAGACTTCACTTGTGTTTTGTGCTGCCTTTTATTTCCAAACTCTATGGAAAGCTAAGTATAAACATAGTAAATCAAATCATATCATATCAAATCAAATCAAATCAAATCAATCCTCACTTACCGAGCAAATTAGGAATGGATGTGAAGGATGAAGTGTAGAAATTCTTGCACAGTATGGATTACAGTCTGAACTGCAGAAGGACAGCATCATGCATTTTAGGAATGAATAAATGAATAATTTCATATTCACTTAGAGGCAAGTGTTACACATTTTTGTGCTTCATGTTCCATACAAATCAAGAATTATGAATTTTAGTACTCTATCCATGACAAAGAAATAAGGAATGGGATATGAATTACCAGTGAGGTTTTCTGGGATGGTGTGTTTGCTAAAGATTAAATCAATTTTGAAGAACGCCCCTGATTTCATAATATCTGAGAGACTCTGTTCTGTAGAATATCAAACATTCAGCTGCTGGTGAATTATTTCTGCTTTTCACATTCTCTTTGCATAACCAATGCTAAACACATTCCCCTCTTGAGTATTATAAATTAAAAATGCTCTTTTATTGCCTTGTGACTCAGGGACCTTAGCAATTTGTTTGCACATTTAAAACTTTTTAGTAAGATTTTAATCTATTCTGGGAATAGACTTTAAATATTGTTAGCAGTACAAAGAATTATAATATTTCTGGCCATATGCTACCTTACTTTTTAGTTTGACACACAATTCAAAGCATGCAAATTAGGCTTCCGTTTGGTAAATTTCTAAACAAATGGTGCCATATTATAAATACTACACAACAGTTTTCATACACCCTGTAGCATTCCCATACACTTAGATCAGAGAAACAAGATATGAAAAGCAGGAAAGATTGGGGAGATGCATAAGTCAATTATTTTCTCCTCTTACTGGAAAAGTTCTGTACACTGTGATTATGTCAGATTTCATAAGGCTGGGTCAGTATTTCAAAGGAACATTACAAAGCAAAAAGGCAGCGTTTCAAGTACTTGTATGGGTGTTTCAAATAGATGGTGGTTTTTTTCTCCATATATTGTTAACATTACGATGCCCCAGTTTGTATACAAGGGCAAAAAATTCATTAGTCTTAGCATTTCAAAAGACCCTAATCTATGGTGTGAATTTCTTCAGATAAGTAAGAATGTAATACAGCTTTTTATACAGGACTTAACTCCTTTTTCCTAGATATAGCCCACTATCAGTTTTCTATATCAGTGGTTGATTTAAAAACATAGTCTCTTCTGGCTATAACACGAGAATTTTCTTTTGTTTTGATCATTTAACACTTTTATATAAAAACTTTCTGAATGAAATTTATTAGCCTTTCCACCTGTTTCCATCCACAAGACCTTACTGGCTACCTTTATCTTCTAAATTCCATTTTTGTTGTTTATTCATTCAGTCACTTCCAACTCTTTGTGATTTCATGGACCAGACCACGCCAGAGCTTCTTGTCAGTCATTGCCACCCCCAGCTTGCCCAAGTCAAGTCCATCACCTCTATAATATCATCTATCCATCTTGCCCTTGGTCAGCCCCTCTTCCTTTTGCCTTCCACTCTCCTTAGCATCAGCATCTTCTTCAGGGTGTCCTGTCTTCTCATTATGTGGCCAAAGTATTTCAGTTTTGCCTTTAATATCTCCCTCAAGTGAGCAGTCTGGCTTTATTTCCTGGAGTATGGACTGGTTTGATCTTCTTGCAGTCCAAGGCACTCTCAGAATTTTCCTCCAACACCACAGTTCAAAAGCATCGATCTTCCTTCTCTCAGCCTCCTTATGGTCCAGCTCTTGCAGCCATATGTTACTACTGGGAATACCATTGCTTTAACTATGAGGACATTTGTTGTCAGTGTGATGTCTCTGCTCTTGACTATTTTATTGAGATTTGTCATTGCTCTTCTCCCAAGGATTAAATGTCTTCTGATTTCCTGACTGCAGTTTCCATATAGTACACACACACGTGCACACACCTACCTATCTTTCCAGACTAAACCTGAGAAAGTTCTACCAGAAAGTAATGTAAAGTGGTCAGACAGAATTATAAGATATTAGGTTATACTAAAAGGAAGTTTTAACAAGTATTTATTTATTTATTTGATTTTTATCACCGCCCATCTCCCCGCCCCCCCAGGAGGGACTCTGGGTAGTTTACAATAAAAATAAGTTAAAATTCAAGTTGATTATAAATACAAAATACAATAAAAATGAAAATATAATCTAGATAGCTAAAAGTTCTCTATCAGGCCATGAATATAAGAGCCGTTCCAGGATCATCCTAGGGCACCAGCCATCCCCAGGAGTGGCCATTCCTCTTCCCGCTCCAGGCCTGCTGGCAAAACCAGGTTTTTAATTTTTTATGGAAGTCCAGGAGCTAGGGGGCCTGTCTCACCTCTGGGGGAAGGATGTTCCAGAGGGCAGGAGCTAATGCAGAGAAGGCCTGCTGGGCAATGTAAATGGATTCTCCATGATCTTATTATGGCCAAAAGACTGATACTGCAGTATTGGAAAGACAAATGTAGGCCCCATTCATTCAATGGATTGAAGACCTGATTACATTTGCTACCTATGAATGGATTGCCTATGGACATAAACTTTGTATGGACAACTATAATGAAATATGGAAGTCATTTATACAAAATATAGTCAGTTAAAGACAAATCATAGTTATACACATGTATTAGAAATAAATATATATGTACTTGAATAATATTTACACTAGATAAGTATATATAGAATTGTAACTGTTGTAATGATATATTATATGCTATTTTTTCCTGTTTTTTTCTTTTCTCTCCTTTTTTAAAACATTCTTCATGTGTTGTTTCTTTTTTTGAGAATGTATGCATCTACATCATAATTACTCTTGCTTTTCTTTTTCCTTGTTTGTTATTTTAAAAGCAATGTCATCTCTTGGATTTTTATTCTTTATTTTTATTTCTATTTATAGTATTTTTATTGTATTTTATTATTCTGATGGTTTTAATCATTTGTTGTAAACCGCCCAGAGGCCTCCGATGGGAGGAGATGGGCGGGGATAAATTAGATAAATAAATAAAATAAAATTAATTAATTAAAATAATTTTAAAAAGTACACACATACCTGTCATGAGATATACTGTATGGCTATAAAATACATTTTATCTACTCAAATAATTAATTTCTCAGTGGATGGTTGTGATGTTCCCATGCTCTGGATGAGCAGCCATTGTTTAAGATAATGAAAACACTTGTCTGGATCATAGAATTTTTTCACTCGATATACAGGGATAAGTTTAAAAAAAGCAGGATAAAAAATAAAAAAATGTATTCCCTGTTACTTAGCCATGAGATGTGTTTGATGGAACTTCTTACTTTTTTCGCTACTCTTGAAAATTAATCATCTGGAAATAGCATAAGTTTTTCCTTCTAATATTTTACAACGTTTGCATTTTTGGGGTTGCTGTGATATTTTACCAAGATCAGACATTCCCCCCAAAACTGACAACTATCTAATTGTGTAGCTAGTGTCTAATTGTGGCTTTGAAAAGAATTATATCTCAAACACACATGAGCACATTAATTAAATCCACTTGGTCTGAGCGAAACAACACTCATGTTTCTGGAATGAATGCAATGATTAATTATCTTCTAGATAAGGGAAATTTAAAACACATTTTTCATGCCTTTTGACCTTAGATTTGATCCAATTCTTGGCAGACCACCAGCTTGTTATTTTTAGCTTTAACTCTTCCAATATTTTTATACACTCCTCATATAACTCATTCTTAAGTTCCAGGAAATTGGTGATGTCCTTACAGAAATATCTGAAGGAATGTCAGGGGTTAAAAGCACTTTCTATATGTTTCCCATTTGAACTGTTTTTTTTAAAGCCAAAGTCTCTACCAGGTTTGTGGCAGGAGGAAAAAGAGAAGTAATAGTTTCTCTGTTGAAACTACTCTCCCAGCTCTACGGAGGCATCTTCAAAGACTAGATGTGGGCAGGGTTATCTGTGAGAAGCTGGATACACCAGAGAGGGAGAAAGCTGCTTGTTCGGTTTACAAGGCATATTTTCTCTCCAAAGTTACCAGATTAACCAAAGACGGTATCCTTAGTCACCAGTGCTTTTTGCTAGCAGTCCACAAGGTTATGGACACAACTTAACAGAGGGAGAAAGAAACAAACTGCATCCTAACAAACCACCATTCTGCTGGCCCTAAGCTGACTTGCTTACAAAGAGTCAGAGAGTTCTGGCATGTTTGGTTTACAGAAATCAGTCACTGATGAATGCTTTTCAATTCTAGGTAATATTGTATGTTCATTAAATGGAAGTTCATCATTTTAGAAGCCCAGAAATAGGCAAGAAAACATAAACAAGAGAAAGTGCAGTCCTTGTTGTAAGAAAAAGAGATTGCTCATTTTGAGAGACACATAAGGTTGAAAGAGTAAACAAGAGAGGAGGTGGGGGGGTGAACAAAAAGAAAGGACAAGGCTGACAATGCTAAAAATCAATATTCAATTATGACATGAAGCTATGCGTATAGACTGATGCTATGGAGTCATTTTTTAAGATCATTTTTATTCCTAATCAATTGTGTCCCAGAAATGCTTTCGGGGATTAATACCTGAAGAGGAAGTAAGGTTGCCAGAGGGCTTGTACAAATGATCCTTTGACAAAGTTGCAAATAATAGTAGGTTTAGCCAGTTGTAAAACTAGGGCTGGCCTCAGAATTGAAGTCCAGAGACGCACAGCCAAGGGTGATCCAAATGACTATCCAGAAAGTGGCAAGTGAGAAAGCCTATGACAAATAGGTCTAGCATGCATCCCTGGGCAATACAAGCATGATAGGACCCCATCAGGATTGATTCTACTCACCGTAACACCATTTCTTCTTTTTTAATGAAATTTTGATTTGTTGGATTCTTGTCTGAGATTGTTTTATTGATGGCAAGTGGATTTTTAATTGTTTAAATGAAACTTTTACAGTCAGAAAGAGGCAGGGTGAGCACATGGGTGCTAGTATCTTATTTTGAAAGTATAGTATATTTTCTATGACAAAAAAAGAGAAAAATAAATGTGTTTAACACCAAGGATACATACTGTTTTCTTCTAACAGTCATAAAAGTCATGATAGGTTTATGTGTTATATGAATTTCAGGGCAAAACTGTGAATGTTCAGCATGTGAGAGCGAGGTGCAAAATTGCACATGTTTGCCACTTGTCTTAATTTGTTCTAGCCTATTAAAATGTAGAAGTAGTTGTAAAGCATGGAATGGTGGCAAGGTGGAAAAGAGGAGAGATGTGTTATGTGCTTCACAGATGAAAAATAAAATGATTGTCTGAAGAGATTATTATTGTCTTAATAATCTTTATACTGTATAAAGATTATTAAGTCCAAGGTCTAAAATTATGAAGACCATTTTGGCCACTGGGCCCATATGGAATTTTGAAATTGTGTTATCTTACTAAATGGTTGCCATTTGAATGTAGAGGCTTTGCAAAATAGTTACCACAGTCCCCACTTGCTAGAAGACAGTGGTTCAAAGTGCCCTTTGGGATGATCCTGCTTAAACTTGCCTTTTTTTTTCTTGGATGATGGGCATACATCTAAACAAAGTCCTCAGTTGTAGCTACCATCCATGCTTCTTTTCTAGAAAGCAGATGATGAAGAGGCTATTCACTTTCTTTGGTAGATTATTCTAGACAGATTTAACTTCGTCTGTGCAAACATGGATGCGTTAACTGGCATGCTTCATCACAACATAGGTGTCATGTTCACTGTTTCAATGTGCCTGGTACATCGTAACACTTCACATGTCAGTTGCTACTCCCGTATTTGATTTGTAACACTTCACGTGTCAGTTGTTAATTGCGTGTTTGATTTGCAGGGAAGGGAGGCTTCCATACCCTGGACCGTTATCTCTGGGCTGAGGGAATGGAATGTGTTTGGGTTTTCTCAACTGTTCAAGGTTGTTTTCCCAGGGATGGTGAAGACAGTTACTGGCACCTGGGGGGGGGGGGGGGGTTAGAACGGCCGGGTGGGGGGAGGTCTTACGTTTTGAGCCGAGGGTTCTTAATTTTAATTTGTATTTGGCGCGCTTTTGCTCATTCTCAGCTTTCTCTGTACTTGCATACTAATCCTTCAATAAACCAGATGTCCTAGAGTCTACTGGTGAGCCTGGTTTTGTTAGGTTAGGCAACCATTACATAAAGCTGAGAATCCTTTAAACCTTTACCACTAACCTCTATCCAGAGCAATCTGTGAGGAACCAGAGTTAGCGATGACTGAGCCTACTCCTTTCTCGGGGGAGAGTGAGTATTCAGATGCTGGGGAGCCGGATTCCATGGCTAAAAGGGGTGGGAGAGAGCCCACTCCGGAGTCGGAGGACCTGTTGGGGGTGTCGAGTCCCAGTCCTGCGATCCACAAGGCTGTGAAGTCCAAAGTGGTGAAGAAGGCAGAGGAGGCGCCGACCAAACAGGTGATGTGGGATGAGGAACAGGGATCCCTACCAGGGACGTCAAAGACGTCTTGGAAGCCGGGGTACCCGCTGTCCCCGAATGTGACCGTGGCCGGTGAGAGAGGGTCAGAGGACTCAGCAACCCCCGTGAAAGCACAAGGGTGGGATGCCCAGTTGCAAGCCCTAGAGGCAATGGTGCTGAAAATATCGTTGGCTTTGTGGGACCCGGTCGGGGAGAGAAAGGAGCACCACACCCGACAGTCGTCCCCCTCTCCTCCCCCCTCTCCGGGTGCAAGGATGAAAGGTCGGAGGAGACATCAGGCGGGTTCACCATCTAGCAGCCCCAGACGATCATCACCATCGCCCCCACGGCATTTGGACGACCGAGGAAGGAGAATGGAAAGGGGGGAGAGGAGACATCCCAAAGTCAGGATTTTGGATCCCCCCCCCCCAGATGAAAGATCGATGGGTGCTAAGTGAAAGGCTGGGCAGAAGGAAAGGAAGAAGAGCCCGCTGGCCACTAGATACAGGGACTTTACGGTCAAGTTTGATGGGGACCCCACGAAGCTGTCATTTTTCCTGACAAATGCAAAGAGCTATATGGAGGAATTCGGGACACTGTTTCCTTCAGAGAGAGCTAAGATAAATGCGGTGGCCACCAAGTTGAAGGCAGGGCAGCTGATTGGTTTGTACAATTGACTGAGA
Source organism: Candoia aspera (assembly GCF_035149785.1). Taxonomy (NCBI): domain Eukaryota; kingdom Metazoa; phylum Chordata; class Lepidosauria; order Squamata; family Candoiidae; genus Candoia; species Candoia aspera. The sequence continues at coordinate 49,431,303 of NC_086159.1, forward strand.
TGGAGGCCCTAGAATTGACCGACTTCGAGGACTTCTTGTGGGTGCTCAAGTTACATTTTGCTGACCCGTTAGCAAAGGAAAAAGCCAAAGTGGCCCTGAGGGAGTTGATCCAGGGATCAAAGTCGGTAGCAGACTACGCCCTAGAGTTCCAAGCCCTAGCTGCCAAGGTAGATGATTGGTCACAGACAACCCTGATAGAAATGTTCAAGGATGGTCTGCGACCCGAACTGTTGAGGTGGTCCTTGGGGAGAGCAGACCTAATCAGTCTATATGATTGGATACAGCTAGCAGGGAACGTGGAGCAAAGTTTGCTCGAAGCAAGAGGGGTCCCAAGCAGATGGCCATGATGAGAGCGGCCAAACCCATGGGCACTGCAGCCAGAGCAGGAAGAACGGCATGGCAGGAGGAGAGGGAAAGCTGCTACGCAAAAGGGCAGTGCCTCCAGTGTGGGAAGGAGGGCCACCAAGCGGCGGCATGCCCGAAAGGAAAGCCTGAGGAGCGCCAGGGGAGATTGTCAGGGAAGTCACCCACCTTGCCCAGGAAGATGAAAGCGGCTGTGGCTGAGGGCGAGGAAGGAGGAGTCCCATATTTCGGAGAGGAGGGGGAGCCTGATTTGCTCCAGCCGGTGGGAAACGCCAGCCACCTGCTCTAAAGGGCGCCGCTGGGCAGGTGGAAGAGGGAGGGCGCGACTACCCCTCGGTGAGTGGAAACTTTCCTACGTTGTCAGTGAAAGTTAAGCTGGGCTCCCACACCCGAACTGTCGAAGCATGGGCATTGGTCGATTCGGGGTGTTCCCGCTGCTTGATGCACCCGGACGTGGTGGATGCGTTGGAATTACCCACGTTCCCCCTAAAACACCCGATGATTTTTACCTAGTTGGATGGTTCTACGGCGGGGGGGAAGCCAGTCACCCATTTTACCCATCCACCGGGAAGGGCTGCCGTTTGTCGTGGTGCCTGTGGGAGGGCCATTGGTCATTCTGGGGATGCCCTGGTTGGTGCAACAAAACCCACATATAAACTGGGTGCACCGGACTTTGACATTTGGGGATGGGTTTTACCAAATCCCTATTGAAGAAGATGCCCCGCAGGATGTAGTGGGGAGGGCGGTGGCGGCGACTCCGCAACTCGCAGCCGCCCCCCTGGAGGGCCTGCCGGAGCAGTACCAGAGTTTTGCAGATGTGTTTGGAGAAAAGGAGGTGGACCAACTCCCCCCTCACCGGAGGACTGACTGTGCCATAGAGTTGGTCCCTAATGCGCAGCTGCCCAAACCTAAAATCTATGCCATGACGCAAAAGGAGCTGGCAGCGCTACGTGAGTTTGTGGACAAGAATCTAGCTAGGGGTTTTATTGAGCCAGCTAATTTGCCAGTGGGCGCCCCTGTCTTGTTCCGAGCAAAGAAGGATGGGACTTTGAGACTGTGTACGGATTACCGTGGGCTCAATGCGGTATCGGTCCTAAATAAATACCCGTTGCCCCTCCTAAAAGACATGCTAGCACATCTGTCTAAGGAGAAAATCTTCTCTAAACTGGACTTGCGGGAGGCATACTTTTGTATCCATATACGGGAGGGGGATGAATGGAAGATGGCTTTCAATTGCCCGCTGGGCTCCTTCCAGTATAAGGTTCTGCCGTTTGGGTTGGCAGGGGCACCGGGGGTGTTTATGCAGCTGATCAATGAGGTGTTACATGAGCATTTGTTTAAGGGGGTTTTGGTGTATTTGGATGATGTGTTGATTTACACTGAAACAATGGAAGAGCATGGGCGTTTGGTGAAGCAGGTGCTTAGCAAACTAAGAAAGGCAGAGTTGTATGCCAAGCTCTCCAAGTGTGAATTTCACAAAAAACAACTGGACTATTTGGGGTACAGAATTTCAGATGCTGGGGTTGAAATGGATCCTGCCAAGGTACAAGCTATTGTGGACTGCGAGCGCCTGCGCACGCGCAGGCAGCTCCAAAGTTTCCTTGGCTTTTGTAACTATTATCGCCCATTCATCCAGGGGTTCGCTGAGATTGCATTGCCTCTAACTGATTTACTGAAAACCTAGGGGCGGGGTGACACACACAGGGTGAAAAACCCAGGGGCTGTGCTCAACTGGACGCCTCAGTGCCAGTCAGCGTTTGACAAACTTAAGGGGCTGTTCATTGCTGAGCCTATCCTGCAACATCCTGATCCCGATAAACCTTTTGTGGTTCAGGTGGACGCTTCTGATTTTTCCATTGGGGCTCTCTTGATGCAAGCAGATGCTGCCGGCTGCCTCAAGCCTTGTGCGTATTTATCCCGAAAGTTTTCTGAAACAGAAAGACGGTGGCATGTCTGGGAGAAAGAGGCGTTTGCGGTGAAAGCGGCTTTAGACACTTGGCACCACCTTTTAGAGGGGGCTAAGTGTCCGTTTGAAGTCTGGACTGATCACAAGAATTTGGAAGCCTTAGCACGCCTCGTAAGCTCAGCCCTAAGCAGGTTCGCTGGGCTCAGTTCTTCAGCCGCTTTGATTTCCAATTAAAGTTCATCCCGGGGAGAAAAAATTTCCTGGCCGATGCGCTCTCCCGCTTGCCTCAGGATTCAGCCCAGGCACCTGACGTCGTCGGGACACTTTGGACAGAGCCCTGATTGGGTATGCAGGCTGTCACATGCAGCCAAGCCCAGGGCCAGTTGCCCTCAGTGTCAGTTTCACCGGCTGCTAGAGCGCCGGCTGTTCCCTCCCAATTGCAACAAAAGTTTCTCTCTGAACTGAAATCTGACACCTGGCTGCAAGCGAATAGAGACAATGTTACTTTTGACAAAGGCTTCACGTGGAGGCAGAATCGCCTCTATGTGCCTGACAGTTTGCGAAAGGAAATTTTAAAGGGATCTCATGATGATAAGCAGGCAGGTCATTTCGGCTTTGTAAAGACCCTACACCTTGTCCGCAGGCAATTCTGGTGGCCCTCCTTAAGACGTGATGTCAAGGACTATGTTGCTTCTTGCCCAGTGTGTGCCATGTCAAAACGGAAGGGGGGCAAGCCACAGGGCTTGTTGCAGTCTGTCGCCAGTCCCTGCCGCCCTTGGGAGGAGGTCTCCATGGATTTTATCATTGATTTGCCCCCCAGCCAGAGAAAAACTGTGATTTGGGTGGTTAAAGATTACTTTTATAAGCAAGCCCATTTCATTCCATGTGCCTCCATTCCGTCGGCACAGCAATTAGCCCGCCTTTCCCTAATCCACATCTACAGGATCCACGGGAGCCCCTCCCGCTTGGTCATGGATCGAGAGACACAGTTTACTTCCCAGTTCTGGAGGGCATTTTTAAAACTGGTGGGCACTAAACAAGCCTTATCCACAGCGTGGCATCCTGAGACTGACGGGGCCACGGAGGCTCTTAATGCCACCCTTGAGCAGTTTCTCCGCTCATTTGTAAACTATCAACAAGACAATTGGGTTGATCTCCTCCCCTTTGCCGAAGTGGCATACAACAACTCCGTTCATCAGTCCACGGGATGCACGCCTTTCAGTACTGTATTCGGTAGGGACTTTGTACCCATTTCTGATCTCCCTCAACCCACCGTTCCACCTTCGTCTCCTTCGGATTGGGCTGCACACTTGTTGGATTCCTGGCCAGTCATCCAGCAAGCATTGGCTGACGCCCAATCGGCTTATAAGCTCCATGCTGATAAGAAACGTGCACCTCAGCCTCCTTTTAAGGTGGGGGATAAAGTTTACCTATCTACCAAATACATCAAATCTTCTCAACCTTCCAAGAAGTTGGCACCTAAGTTTGTTGGTCCCTTTCCTATTGTCGCTGTTGTGAATCCTGTCACATTTAAATTGGACCTGCCACACAATCTTAGATGTTTACACCCTGTTTTTCATTGCAGCCTGCTCAAACCCGTCACCCACTCCAACCGCTGGCACCAACAGCCCGCTCCTCCTGCGCCAATCATGATTGACGGGCAGCAGCACTTTGAAGTGAAGGAGGTCCTGGATTCTCGCCGGCTGCGTGGCACACTGCAGTACCTCATTCGATGGAAGCTTTTCTCCCACCCGGAGTGGGTTGCTGCCCGCGATGTGCGCTCTCCCCTTTTAGTTGCACGTTTTCATTCTGCTTATCCTATGAAACCTGCACCTTAGTGTTCTTTGTGGGTGCGATATGTCATGTTCACTGTTTCAATGTGCCTGGTACATCGTAACACTTCACATGTCAGTTGCTACTCCCGTATTTGATTTGTAACACTTCACGTGTCAGTTATTAATTGCGTGTTTGATTTGCAGGGAAGGGAGGCTTCCATACCCTGGACCGTTATCTCTGGGCTGAGGGAATGGAATGTGTTTGGGTTTTCTCAACTGTTCAAGGTTGTTTTCCCAGGGATGGTGAAGACAGTTACTGGCACCTGGGGGGTGGTGGTGGTTAGAACAGCCGGGTGGGGGGAGGTCTTACGTTTTGAGCCGAGGGTTCTTAATTTGTATTTGGCGCGCTTTTGCTCATTCTCAGCTTTCTCTGTACTTGCATACTAATCCTTCAATAAACCAGATGTCCTAGAGTCTACTGGTGAGCCTGGTTTTGTTAGGTTAGGCTTTATGTAATTAGTTATAAGTAAAATTAAAGTGGTTATAATGCATTTAATCTAGCTCTGTATTATCTGTGAGGTTTAAGCCTGCTTCTGACTCCTAAAATAAAACTTAATCAGAGTCAGAAGGGGAAAACGAAACCTATCAGCAAGATCCTGAAGAATCTAAACCAGGAAGTGACTCAGCAGAGTGGCAGAAATTGCGGGAGATGATTGGATAAACTCCAGAGGGAGATTTGAAGCCTCCAATCAGTGCTCGAGAGAGGAGAGCAGAGAAACGCACAAAAGAAAAAGAAGCGTGATTGGCTGGTAAGGGAAAATGGCACAAAAAGGAGCAAATAAAAAGGCAGGTGCGCCAAGAGCAAGCTGCCAGAGACAACCGCTCCTTTGAGCTCACAGCACCTGTGGAAGAATCCTTACCAGCTTCGGAAGCCTTGCCTGTAGCTGATGCGGAACCAGCGCCAGCGCCTTCTGCCCTTGCAGAACAGTAGAGCCTCTCTCCGCTGCCCCTGTTGAGCACAGTCTTGTGTCCAGCTCCAAGCCTCATCGCTTCGCTTCAGCATGATCCGGGTGTGCCTCCAGATCTCAGCCTTGCCCAGACACTCCAGTCCAGTCCAGCCTCTTCTTCAGGTCTGGGTCTTGCCCAGGCATCCCAGCCAAGCCCAGTCCTGCCTGCAGAACCCAGCCTTGCCTAGACACTCCAGCCAAATCCAGCCTTGTCTCCAGAACCCAGCCCTGCCCAGATACTCCAGCCCAGTCTTGTCTAGCCTCAGTGTGCCAGCCTGATTCAGCCTGCGTGCCAGGACATCAATCCAAGTGTTCAGCCTCTCCTTTGCCCCACACCCTAGCTCCTTCCAGCCTTGCAGCTTCGATCAGAGAATTGGCTAAGTTCTGCCTTGCTGCCTTGCCACAGTCTGACTCTGCAGTGCTGCCTGGGTGTCCTTTGTCACCTGGGTGGACTTGATTGAATTACATGCTCCAATCTATTGCAAGGACTTTCTATTGTAAATAGTTTACTCAATAAAGAATTTGATTAGTAACTCTGCCTGGCTGTCTCATAGTCTGTACAGGACATTTAGCAATGCCATCATCATGGCCAGAATCATTTTTAATGTCTAGCCATAGTACACTTCATCTTCTACCAAATTAAGAGAACTCTCATAGAAGATTACCATCCTGACATGGTAGGAAAGCTCTCTGAAGTAGCTTCTCTGTCTCGGAAAGTAATACAGGCAATTGGAAATATGGAATGTGGAAAGTATGTGAAAGAGGAAAGATGTGCAACAACTACACACAGACTTTCAGTGTGAATTAAAAAGGGACAAGGAAAGCTATTTCAATTAAGAATATCAACAAAGGAAATTAGCAAAAGAAAAAAAAAGGAGTATTTTCTAGAAGATCAGAGAAATCATAAGAAAAATTACAACCAAAATAAGACAAAAGTAATAATGGAAGAATCTGATAGAAGAAAATATGGTTAATGGAAGACAGAAAAACTAAAATTCTTTACAAATGGAAATGCTAAGATTACAGAATGAAGAAATATTTGTAGACAGGAAATATATTCATGAATGAATTTCATTAGAAATAGTGGTACTGGAAGCAATAAATTAGTTGTCTAATAATAAAACATTAGGCACAAATGCACTGTCCACTGAGCTGCTTACAAAGGCAGTTACAATGTTAACAATTATGTATCAACAAATATGGAATAAGACTGTGTGGCCTAAAGATTGGAAAATATTGGTGTATGTACCTGTACCAAAGAAGATACATGTGAGAGGATGATCAAATTACAAATCATTGTACTAATTTCCCATATAAGCAGTTTTCCTTACAATATTTCAAGGAAGTTACACCAAATGTGGCAAGGAAAATGTAAAATAAAGAGGCATGTTTCAAAAAAGAGAGAGGGATGCGAGATCAGACTCCTAATATAAAATTTTGTTTTGTCTCTTTATCTTTCTATTGATCTTGGCAAGTCATTTCTTGCAGATCCCCTCCATGGTTTATCCCATGTCAACTTCTTTTCTTATGGGGTTATAGAGAAGGATGTCTAAAATTATTGATTTCCTTTCTTTTTTTAGGTCTATGTGTATGTGTGTCTGTGGGTATGTGTGCATTTCTCCTTTGCCATCCTTTCTGTACATACATCTAGCAAGTGCACTACTATGGGGAGTTACATACATACAGCCAGAAGTGTGGGCACCAGAGTAGGCATTTTCCAGGCACAATTCTATTCTTGATGCTATTCTACTGAGGTCATTGGGATTTTAGTAATATAAATGGTGTTTGATTTGCCCCACTTACTTTATCTTCTCTTGGCTGTGAAAGAAAAATAAAATCTTTAGCAAAGGCAGTAATTTGCTCTGACGCTTAAGTTACAGGCAATAAGGGTTGATTGCCAGTAAATTATCCCAAATAGCTCTGCCAGTCTTGATTTTTTTACTAGTGTTGAATTGAAAGTTACCTTCATTTCATGAATGGGAATATTCCTGGGAGAAGCCTTAATGGTTTTAAGGCTATAAATTCTGCACAGCTACATGTTCAAAATGCCTAAAGCACAGGGGGTCATATATTGCTTCTTGTTGGTGCCCCAATGCACTAACATTCTTATAACTACAAAATAAGATATAAGGGTTACTAATACAGTAGTGTACATATAACAGGTCATATCTAAGCTTAGTATATTTTACAAATAATACACATTAAAATCACAGCTTTAGAAACTTAATATTCATGTCTTAAAGAGAGGTCTCATCTATCATCTCAGGCTAATATAACTGTTAGGCTTTTGCAGAAATGCACAGAATAGGAAAGTAGGGAAAAAAAAACATTTGCTAAGCAATCAAGGTTCAAAATAGCTTTTCCTTCTAATCCACTTTGGACATTCACTGAAGTCAACAATGTAATTTTATATAGGATAAAGGTCAAGTTAACAAATTAGATCCAGAACAACTCAAATCAAGGAATCAAAATTAGATATTACTCCAAGGGGAAGATATGACCAGAGGGTAAGTACTAGAAACAGTGAGGTTAACAGTAACAAACGTGAATTCATCTGATCATTTCAAATGCTCACTCTTATTTTGAAAGAGGGCTACATCTGAGTTAGTTATATAGTTATAATCTGGGTGTGAACATGGCAAAGTCATGGTTCTGACTGAATACATTATATGATTGTGTATTAGACTACATAAATGCAAGCTATCTCAGTAGAGATATCTTAGAAGACAAGATTGACTGAAGGGGATCACTGCAAGATTACTCCAGGGTAGATAGACAAATCTCAAATAAATGTAGGACTCTGGAGTTTGTGACTGACTGATAGACTCTAGTTGTTAAATGTGGGGATTCCTGAGGGCCAAGGGGTATTCCCAAAGACCCCTGATGGATCTAAGGTGTGTATCAAACCTCATGTAGCTCAGCAAAATCAAGGAAGCAAAAATGACACAGTTTTAGTAAGGTATCTTTCATGCTAGTCTGGGGTAAATACAGAATCCTGGAAAATGTAAGAGAAATTTCTACCATCATTTATCATGAGTGAAGATGGAGACTTCTTGAATGATTTGAAATGCTTCTTCAAAGGTTTCTTGCCACCTAGACCAAGTTGCCATTTATAAGATAAACTGTCAACTGGTACACCCATTATGTCTTGATTACTTATGTCTTCTCTCTCTTCCATTCCTTTTCCACCCTGCCCTGTGTGAAAGAAAGAGAGAGAGAGAGAGAGAGAGAGAGAGAGAGAGAGTTATACCTCAAGTCAAAATTGGCCATAACAATACTAATGATACAATGAAAGTTGCAAAAGTCCTAGGCCAGATAGACACCTATAGAGTGGTATTAAAATTATTAAGGGGAGTTTGGCTCATATTTTGTTTGGAGATATACCAGGAAGTCCTTGAAAAGAGGACTATACCAGTATCCTATTAAAAGCTGGCAAGCCCCCTAGAACTGGGCAACCTATCGTCCAATTTCTTCATTAAATCTTGATGCCAAGATATTAACAGCTATTCTGGCAAGAAGATTATAGAAGGTATTACCTTCAATAATTCATTCAGCACAATCTGGTTTTATGAAAATGTGTCAAGCCTGAGATAATATTACACTGTTAGGAGATTTATTATCATTGGATGGTGGAAAAATGAAACAGCTGTTTTGGCATCACTAAATGCAGAAAAAGCTTTTGATATGGTGCAAATTGAATTTCTGGTACAACTGATGAAGGAAATTGGATGTCCTTTAGAATTTGTTTCTTGGATAAAAATTTACTATTTTAATCTCTCTGCCTGGGTGATTATGAATGGCATTATTTTTTGTAATCAAAATACAATACAGAAGGAGCCAAGGATATTCTTCATCTTGTTTCATATTCACTTTGGTATTGGAGCCTTTGGTATGTCTAATAAGAGAGCCTGGTATTATTCTGGGACTATACAGAGTAGAATGAATGAATATAAGCTGTTATTACATGCCAATGACATTTGTGGTATTTTTATTCTATCAAAGAACTAAATGAGTTGAAACTGCACTCAATAGGACAAATACTCTGAGTATTCAATAAACTGAAGTATGTCTAATATGCCAACTGGTAACAATGATCCTATTGTAATAGAAAAAAAGAATTTGTATTATGTGTTAATTCAATTAAATATTTATTTATTTAGTAAATCAATAAATCAATAATAAATATTGTTGTATTGATTTATTTAGCATATTTATATAGCCACCCATCTCAATAAAAGTGTGACTCTGGGCAGTGTACAACACAACAGCAATTAAAAACTCCATAACAATCTAAAAACAGTCAAACATAAAATAAACACATAAAAAGAACATATAAAATAAACATATAAAACACAAGAATGCAGGAGAACAAATTTGTACAAATTACAAATTGTACTCTTGTAATTATTCCTAGGAAAATACCTTGTTTAGTCAAAATTAATATTTTGAATTGTATTACCCAGATAAAAGACAATATTGGGGATGAAACATGGATAATATACAAGATGTCTCAAATAGAGAACCTGAGCATCCTGTGTTACAGAAATAATGGTTTCAGGTTTTTAGAAATCTTATCTACTTTTATATTGTATCTTTAGATGTTGAAGAAGCTTTTGATTTGATCCAAATTTATTTTCTTAAGCAAGTGATAAGTATATATGAATTGCCATTCTATTTCATTAAATGGATGGAAATTTATTAACAACAACCCTATGCACAAATTATAACAATCTGATTGATTTCAAAGGCATTTGAGTTAAAATGTGATACCCATCAGAGCTGTCCACTTTCTCTGCTACACTTTGATTTAATTTTGGAACCCCTAACAATTTCTATTAGGCAATCTGGTGATATTACTGATAACATGTTCACAAGTTCTAATTATAAATTATTTCTATATGCTGATGATATTTCAGCAATTTTAGATAATTGCACTAATTCATTGGCAAATTTTATTTTCAACATTTTGATAAATATTTGATAAATATAATATTAATTGGGGAAAGTATTTACTTCCTTTAGTTTCTGAAGTTTCAATAGCACAATGCAAAGACTTAGGTTTTGTATTTGCCACAGGTTATATTTAGTATTTAGGACTTTATATTCCTAAAACATTTCTAAATACATGAGATTAAATATTAACAATTTTAGAGAATGTTGCTTTAGATATTAATCTATCAACAAAATTCCATTAAGCTGATAGAGCAAAATTAATATTATTAAAATGAGTATCACTCCACAGTTAATTTATGCATTAAGAGATATCCCAATGTTAATCCAAAATAAAAATTTTCTTTGGGAAGATGTTATTGAGGAAAATAGACCACCTAGGATTTCATTAGCAAAACTGAGATGATCTATTGACATTGGTGGTTTTAATTTATCAGATTTCCAAAAATATCATTTGGCTTATAGTTTATCAACTACATCTATGTGGAATGACTCCTTAGAAAGCATCAATCTTTGTGGGCTTTTTGGAAAGATTTTATGTATTTTCATTAAGGTCCTGGCATTTGTTAAGGTTGATATATAGTAGAAAGGCTATTTTGTTCCTGTGTTTATGACCAGCCAGATATGTTTGGGCCTTGTTGGGTTGTAGATTGTTTTTTGATGTTGACGCTCATTAATATTTAACTTGATGGAAAAACTCTACCTTAAAAATAGGGGGCAAAATGTTCTAGTCATGAGTGGAATCTGGAATGCATCCTTTACATCAATTAATTTGTAACAACTATTTTAAAGATTTTTCTTGACTTCAAGTGGAATTTTGTCTCCCTAATTCCCAACAATGGTGATATAATCAACTGAAGAATATTTTAATGTCACAATATGGACTGGATGTTTTGGCTGCATTTAAGAATCTGAAGTGTTAACATATTTGATGGAGTTGATGTTTGAAATTGAACCCTATCCTTTTTATATCAAAAACTAAAGGACATTTTTAAAGTTGACATTAAGGACATATATGGTTCATGGATAAAAGAATTGGAACACCCAATAAAGGAACATCAGTGGTGGAAGGTCTTAAACACTGTTAAATTTGCTTCAGTGGATTTAAAGTTAAAACTGAATAAGCAAAATATCGTATTTCACATTTGCCAGGCACCCCAAAAATTTCTAGCACTGAAGATGTTGCCTAATCAGGCAACAAAATGTCTGCAAGCAAACTACCAAGCTCAGAAAGCACTAAGAACTCCACCCCAAAAATGTATTAGAAATGACAGACATCTGTTTTTCTCTATTGGTAATATAAAAAATTTGAGGGGTCATTGATTGTGACTCATTGACATATTTTTGGAATACTATTGTAATGTACATAGTTTTATGGATTTTTTTTAGTATGTTACAGAGAGTAATATTCCTAATAAGTAAGGACTGATTCAAGAAATCTGTGTTTTATCCCTTTTTGAAGAGGAAATTTTATCCACTAATCAAAAAATGGTTCAATATTTTTTTGTGGTATAAATTTTACGACATTTTGTAATGTTAGGGAATCATTATTTATTTTTTTCATAAAATAGATGTATAAATCTGCTTGACATTTGATTAATATGTAACTTATATAGTTTTCCCTTTCTCTGATTTTTATTCATTGGCTTGTTGTTTTTTTTAATTTATATTTTTATTTCCTGTTGGTGATTTGTTTTGTTTTTGCTTTTGTTGTGTATTTTGTATTTTTCTATTTCCTTTTGTAAGACTTGCTAAGAAATTCTTTAATTTTTTTTTTTTTTAAAGGAAGGACACACTTTTCAGATTTGAAAGGTTAGCTCAGTGAAATTTGTCAGGTCTCAGCTTTCGAACTGGTTTTGTATTAATGAGACAAGATTAGACAATATGATTCCATATAGTTTAATTCACTGTTAAATTCAATTAAATAGCAATGATTTGTTGATTTGTATAATTATAGTATTATTCTGATACTATAGAAAAGCAGTGGAATGAATGAATATATGTATGTATATATGTATATATGTTTATATGCATATATTTCAAATATTTCAAACTTAGAACTTTGTCATAGACAAAGTTGTCATCTTTGGTTCTGGATGGGGTTGCACTGCACCAGACAGACCTGGTGTGTAACCAGGGCATCCTCTTGGACTCACGGCTCCTGCTCGAAAAGCAGGTGGCAGCCGTGGCCAGAAGGGCCTTTGCGCAGCTTCGTGTTGTGCACCAGTTATGCCCTTCCTGGACTGGGAGGTCCTTTGAACAGTCACTCATGCCCTTGTTATCTCCCATATTGACTATTGCAATGTGCTGTACATGGGGCAATCCTTGAAGAGTATCCAGAAGCTTCAGCTGATCCAGGATGCAGCCGTGCGGGCTATTTTTGGTGCCCCTAGAAGGGCGCACATAACACCTTTGCTGCATGAGCTGCTTCGGGTACCAGTTTGCTTCCGAGTCCAATTCAAAGTGTTGGTTATCACCTTTAAAGCCCTACATGTCATGGGACCAGACTACCTGAGAGACTGCCTCTTCCCCTCTACATCAACCCATCCCACCTGATCACGCAGAGAGGGCATGCTGCAGACCCCGTCAGTAAGAGAATTCCATCTGGCAGGGTCCAGGAGGCGGCCTTCTCTGCAGTAGCGCCTACCCTCTGAAACATCTTGTCCCCAGAGGTGAGGTTAGCCCCATCACTCCTAGACTTCTGGAGGAATTTGAAGACCTGCTTCTGCCACCAGGATTGGGGCGAGGAGGAGAATAGTCATACTTGGGGTTGGCTAGTGCCTTGTCCCTCCTATGCAAGGACTGAATGAGATCACAGCCATCTGGAGTTTATTTATATTTAGTAGCTATGTGTAATTGTTTTATAGTGCACTTTTATACTGGAATTTTATTATATATTTATTGTTTTTTTATTATTTTGTTGTAAACTGCCCAGAGTCCCTCCAGTGGGAGGAGATGGGAGGTGACAAATTTGATAAATAAATAAATAAATGGCAAGTCTGATGTGTGTGTGTGTGTGTGTGTGTGTGTGTGTATACCTCATTCCAGCTGTACCACACACAGCCCTCTCCAACGATAAGAAGAGTTTTCCCACTAGTGGGTGATGTTTGATGGGACAGTCAGGAGAAGCTTCTAAACTCTTTCCTTAAATTACCCTGTGCATAGTAAACACCAAAGTGATGGCAGTATGCCTGTGGTAGGATAAGCACCAATCTTATCAGGGTGCAGTCTTCTGTTAGCCCAAGGATAAATGGATAACTCTTTAAATAAGCTGTGAGAAAGGTCCTTTGAAATTGCGGTCCAGAAACATTGACTCTATCTTTTATCCTATTGACTGCGAGGGGCATTAGGAGTAGAGAACAGCTAAAGGACTCCTCTTTATTGTTCTCTTTCTCTCCACTCAGCTTTCCCCTGGTTGGAAGCTTACTTCCTAAGGGGGGGGGGGGGCTAGGGGGGAGAAATACCTCCTTTTCTCCTCCTTCCCCTACCATGAAGACAGAAAGCTTAGAGATGCAAGTTTTCTGTGATAGCCTTCTCAAGGCTTAATTATCATTTGAGATATTAAATATCTATTTCTAAAGATCTTAATGGCCTTGATTCTACTCATATACTTATGTTCTACGAAACATGAACCTCAATGAATGAACTGAAGGAGTTCCACCAGGATTCTCTCAGTATTTTTTCCTTACAAGAAGAAACAAAATCTGGTACCTTTCAAAAAAAATTATTGTCCTGAGAGATTGCTTGACAATTTCATCTCAGTAAGGTTGCATTCTATGGCACCTGGTCTCCTTTTGTGGGAAGAAAGGTATAATTCAGCACCTACATCTTGGGAGCAAGAATGTGAGTGAAGACTTCATCTTTCATGCCAGAAGGTAATTTTTCATTTGGCACTCCATCCAGATACTTGCATACTCAATTAAAAGCACATATGGTCCATGAACAACAGTGAATTCCTCTTTGCCAGTTTCCATTCCTCCTTCTGCACTACTAAATTATAACAGGGCTGCAAAAATATGTTTTACCTATCTTTCCCCCCCCCAGCTTTCCAAATACCATCAGATCAATATATTGTTATCCTAGCGATAAAATAATGCAGGGATCATTGTCAGAAATGAACATCCATGAGAATTCTGTGAATATTAATTTTTTTTTCTATTGAGGTCTTTTTATTTTGGGGTTTTGTTTTGATCTTTTAGCAAAGAGGTATGGAGATATTTACTGTTAATGAGTAATTCTGGTAGAATTTATCTTTGCAATATTCCCTGAAGCAGCTGCTCTCTTTTCAAAATAATGAGCATATGGTTTTATCATATTTCATTGATTTGATTCCCTTCAGCTAAATAGGATTTCAGCAGAATACAAACAACTTTGCGGAATTTCTATATAGTTTTACTTAATTTAAAAACAAGAACAAGAAAAAAATACTGTTTAGCGAAAATACTGTTTAGAAATTAAAAACAAAAAATCCAAAGGTGGCATTTATGCTCTAGAACAGGAACTGCTTAGAAGACCATAATCTGAAAATCTGAAAAGAAGGAATAGTAATGGGAATGATCTAATATTATGAAGAAGTCAATCCCTATTAAAATCATTTTATTTTTTTTCCATTTATTTCAGCAAAATATGAATCTGAAATATTTTCACAAGCTTATATTGAATTACATGCAAAGCTAAATCACAATATGTAATATTTTTATCTATTAGTTTGTTCTGAGGTTGCTTTATGTAATTAAAAAACTCTTCACAGAAATGCAGCAGTGTGAAGTACATAATATCCAGTATGATGAAGGCTGTCCTTGACATAATCTTCATTTCACAGCAACATTTATAAAATAAAATCATTGCTAGGAATATGTATTCCATATGGAATTAAAAGACTAAAATGTCACTCCAAACTTGTAGAAAAAGGAATAAAAGTAAAGTCATGTTTCAATGAGCAGAAACAAGTAGAAATGAAGATAGTAATTATTTTAGGACTGTACATTTGAGTTAAAATAGCCTGAATTTGGCTTTGAAAAATATGTTTAGCTTCTAAATCTGCAAGGTGATTAATGCAGATAATTCCTTGACATTCTACTAAGATCAATAGTTGACAGAACAGCTACCATCTACCAATTC
Source organism: Candoia aspera (assembly GCF_035149785.1). Lineage (NCBI taxonomy): Eukaryota > Metazoa > Chordata > Lepidosauria > Squamata > Candoiidae > Candoia > Candoia aspera. Next base: position 49,446,425 of record NC_086159.1, read on the forward strand.
TCTTTTCAGGGTAATCTGGTCTAAGATGAAGAAAATTCCTTTCCTATTCCAGATGTGCAAATGTTGTGTGTATATGTGTAGATTTTGTGTGTGAGAGAGAGAGAAAATAGAGAAAGAACAGTGCTATTCTGAATTTTTATTCAATCTAAAGGAAGATTTTGACTTTTTTTTCAGAGAGGCAAAGAAGTTGGGCCAGACTGTTACTTTTCCCCTAGTTATCACCTGACCTAGAGATGTATATACAGTATCTATCTTATATTTAATTTGATAGTAAAATAATTGGTCTGTCTTAGACATAGATATTTTTTTATTATTATTCAATTTATATAGCTGCCCATCTTAAACCAGTGACTCTGGGTAGCTAACAATCATAAAAACAGTTAAATAATTAAAACAGTACCAAAAAAAAGTAAATACAAATAGCAGCCAAGAGATATTAAAATCTGTTGGTGTCAGCACAGCCAGGAAACAGGGCCCTTTGCACACTTGGGAACTCAGGCCTTGGCACAAAGCCAGGTCTTCAAGACCTTCCAAAGAGGGTCAGGGCCATCCTAATCTCAGGAAGAAGGATATTTCAGAGGGCAGGTGCTACGGCAGAAAAGGCAAGTCTCCTGGCCCCCACCAGCCGACATTCCTTGGTTGACGGGACCTAGAGTATGCCCATCCTGCCAGACCAGATTGGACATGTAGAAACAACTGGGAAAAGATGGTCCCTCAGGTAACCCAGTCCCAAGCCATGAAGGGCTTTAAAGGTGACAACCAGCACCTTGAATTGCACCCGGAAACACACCGGCAACCAATGCAGCCCCCAAACCAGTGGTGTTACATGCGCTGAGTAGGCAACACTATTTACAACTTGTGCAGCTGCATTCTGTACCAGCTGAAGCTTCTGAATGCTCTTCAAGGGCAGTCCCATGTAGAGTGCATTGTAGTAGTCCAAACAGGAGGTCACAAGGGCATGAGTGACAGTGAATAGAGCCTCCTGGTCGGAATGGGCGCAACTGGCGCACAACCCGAAGGTGTGCGAAGGCCCTCTTAGCCACGACTGCCACCTGCTCTTCAAGCAGGAGCCGTGAGTCCAAGAGGAGCCCCAGATTAGATATATTGGGAATTAGAGCAGCAGGACTTGAACACATACTGTTACAGTACACCAATGATATATTAGGCTTTATTAATAATTGTATATGTTCTACCAAACCTTATTGATAGGATGCATCTCTATAGTAAATTTTCGGATTACTCAATTTATAAAAATTGGACTTTCACTTCTTGTTATTTTTAAATATTTGGGAATGATTATTCCAAGGAAATGTTCTTCATCTGCGGATGCAAATGTATACAACTGTTAATGCATACAAAAATCAATATAAAAAGATGAAAAACTAAGTTTTCAGAGAATGATACTCTAAAAATAAATACTGTTGTAAGGCTAATATATTTACTGAGAAGTATTCTGATATTTGACTAGTAAACTTTCTGCCAGTTGGAAAACACGTTTCAACACAGCCTAAAAGAAGTTCATTAATGGGATATTTAATACTTCAACTACATCACACTCATCTATAAATTAATGCTACACATGGTTCCCTGGATAAATTGGGGAAATATTTACTGTTGGACACAGTTTGGCAAACTTGATGGCTAAGGTTGCTTAAAATTAGTAAGTGGTTGAGGTCCACAATGGCCATTGTGGGAATCAAAAGTGGGGGGAACTAAAGTTTTCTTTTTCTATCTTTCTTTCCTTTGTGCTCTCTTGTCATGGCATTATTTAGGGAAGTTTTGGCTTTCCTCTGAGGCTTCCCTGAGGTGTTTAAGCTGAGAACAATCAGGGTTTACATAATTTCTCTCTCTGTACACTGTAGACCTTAAGACGCATATAAAACTGAACTGGGTCATCTTTGAAGAAACTTAGCTCAGAATTTTTCTTGATTCATAAACTGTCCGTTTAAGACACACTTTGAAGTCTAAACCTGTGGAGAGCAGTCTGTATTGAATAGCAGATGGAGGCAACCTCAGGATTCAGAATTGTATGTGTCCTGTGAACCTCCCAACTTTTCTTTTTTCATTTATTTTATGGCCCCCAGAGCATCTATTGCTAGAAGCTGATGCCTTATCTTCTCCTGTTTTTGAAGTGGGATACAGTATATACACAATAAGATCCTGTTGAGTTCTTTGCAGATTGGGGTGTAAATTAGCTCAAAATGCATTTAGTATGCAAATGCTTCTGCTGGAGACAAAACCATTTCATCTACTGTTATGAAAAGAATTAATCATTTCCCATCCTTTAAAAATGTGTCAGAAATATGAAAATCAGCGCAGTTGTAAGTATCAATGCTTATACTAATGGGGCAAGGTTTCCCCCAGATAGTCCTATAAACTGTAATGTTTTTTCTCATTTTCTGATGTTCACATTTCAGGGAGATGGATAATTGCAGCACCTCTGCCTTTGTGACATAATCCATACATTATTTATTTTTGTTGTTGCACTAATCCTGCAAGACAGATGCCATTCCAAACTAAAAACCTCTCCTTTGATGTGAGAAGTGGTCCCTCAACTACCAAGCATACTAATTAATGCTGAATAATTGAACAAAGAATGGTATTTTTTTTTTTACTTTAAACCCATTCCATCACATTCTCTACATGGCAGGAGTAATATAGTAAATAGTGAGCAGTGTAATAAGCATACACATATGTCAAATCACATATGTGTGCATACACTATGCTTGCAATGAAAGTGAATTATTAATAAGATGAAGTAGAGTGTGAAATACAGCATAGACAACAGCAATAAGATTTCTTTTTCACTTTTCAATGTCAGCTACAAAAAAAAAATCTCAACTACAATCTTGTTTATTACACTTTTAAAACCAAGACTACTGAACAAGGAAATAAATTCAGGAAGATTATAGATGTTTTCCCCAATGAAATAAAGTAAGGGTACAACATTAAATCTTTAAAAACAAAGGGGGAACAGATAATATTTTTTCCCCTTCTTGCTGCTTGGAAACTCATTTGATTTCAGACTGATGGAGCTGAGGAAATCTATAAGACAATGGAGCTATTTCTCTTCACTAATTTCAATATATAACAAAGTCTGATTGGCCAGAGGGATCCATGGCAATTTATCATGTGATCTCTGACTGGCTGGGATAAGATCATAAAAAAGACTTTTCAAGTTAAAAAAAACAAACAAACTTAGGCAAAAACATACTGGGTGCTATATCTACAGGCATCTTTTTTAAAAAAAATAAATGAGTGAATGATTAGTTTTTTATGCCAATTATTACATATTCTGAAAAGGTAAATTTGCTTTAATAACTTGCATAATGTGCACTTCTACCCATGCAAGCTTTTCGAGATCCCTATTATATCAGAATGCACACATAATTGACCTATAAACTAATCCCTTCTACTTATAGTAAGGAAGTCTATCAGGGCTAGCTCACTAAAACTTGCAGATATTGCAAAAATTCAATGCACCATTGATCTCCATTACACTCATATATACAATTGTGTGCCATTTTTACAATGCTTTCCTTATTTTTCCATTGACTTTCTTTCTGTTCCTCTTTTGCCTTGATTTGTCTCTTACTGCATCCTAAGAAAAAAGCTAAAAGCTTCCTTTCTCCTGCAGGTGCCTGCCCCTTTTTGGGCAACAAAATTGCCAGGAGATTGATCCCTCCTCTTTCTTGGATAAGTTATTATTTTTCTTTGCTGATTTGATCTGTTCTGTCATTAAATTATAAACATCACTGGGAATGTGAAATGCTTCCTGCCATCTTTGGTATAGGGGAAGACCAAATATTCAATGTTGAAATATGATAGAGATAGAATGGGGGAAAAAAGACACCCAAATTCTGTAGAGATACTCTTGTAAGCAGAATGCTCACCCTATGGCTTTGAAAAGAAAAGATGTATGTAATATATAAAGAATGCTCTCCATGTATTTACAGGATTCGCATGTTCACAACATATTCACTGTCCTGACAGATTAGCATAAAAATCAATAAATGCCAATGTTTTTCCTGTCTTTGCTGAGTCTCTCCTCTCCCTGATGCAATTTCTACTTGCTGTTGCTCCTAATATGGATATTAAAAGCAACAGTCCCTCCCCCCCATTTTAATTAGGTAAAATGCAAATCTGCAGCTAATTATAAATGTAAGAAATTAAGCAAACAATATAAACCTCACATATAACAAGAAATGCTATTAATCAAAAGTAATCCCATTTGAGAAAAAAAATGTTCATTTCATCTTATCAGAGATTTCAGAAGCTTTTGGTTTTGACTGATGGTTCACTGTGAGTAGATCAGAGGCAGATTTTAGGTGTGCTGTGATCAGATGAAGTCTGGAAATATGTCAACTACTAAAGGCCTGGCCACACAAATATTTCTTTAGGGCTGCCCTTAGTCTTTAGATTGTGTAATATTCCAAATTTAACAAACTATATCATACCAGGGAATAAGTCATAATGAACCATATTAATGTGTGGATAATAAGGAAAATGTGTTTGTGATATGAAAAAAAAATGATTAAGGATTAACGTGACAAAAGAATACCCACTTTAGAGAAATGATGAACTTCACAGAAATGTAACAGCCAGTTTGATATAGTGGCTAAGGTGCTGGGCTAGAAACTGGGTGACCAAGTAAGGTGGGCACAGGTTTTTTAACTTTTGTATCTCTGGCTTTCCTGGCTCACAGAACAATCAGGCTAATACTTTTATCATGTAAGCCAGATTGCTACTTAATCTACACCCCCTTCCAGACTCTTTTTCCCCTTGCACACTTCTGCTCCCATTTCTGGAAGGGTGAGAGAAAAGGGCAAACTGGAACATTTGATTCCTTGGAAGAGCATCTCAGATAGTGAGTGCTCTTAGGAAACAGCAGGTGGTTTAAGGTCACTGTAAGCTGTTTCTCCAAGGCTGCTGCTACTATTATTGGGGCCTTCAAATAGTAGCAGTGCATAGCTTTAGGGCCACTTATAGGGTTCTATTGATGTCAGGAGCTGGGTTGCCTGGGAATCACTTGCCAGTGCTTATGAGCTGCTCACAATTTTGAAAGTATGTACACCTTGTTGAAAAATTCACTCTATGTTCCCTTATTTGCTCTACTACAGCTCTTTACTTCTTGCTACCACTTCCACTCTCCTCTGGAGTCTTTGGTGCTCTTGTAACAGTTCAATATCTTCCACAGCAATTGCTGCTTCTCTACCATTAGGTGCATCTTTCTTTTTCTTCAACTGTTCTTCTCTTCTTTCTATTATCACACAGATTTCTCTTCAGCTAAGGCTGTCTGATTTACTAAAGCCAAGGCCCTTAAAAGAAAACAGGCAAAGGAGGATGCTGACCTTCCAGTCACCATGGGTCCTTTCTTCCACAAGATGGTTTCATTCTTGTCTGCAATAAAGAGACATGTTTGAGTCATTTCTGAGAGCCTTCTGCCAAGTAATCTCTATTTTAAATAAGAGATTAAGTGTCTGGAGAGTGAAGAATTACAGAAATGCTTCTGTGAAGCCTAACATTAACTGTGCCAAGTTTCAGCTGGATAATTTCAAGTGTTTCACTACATTGTTAAATATTTCCAGTGCACTTCTTTGAAGGCAGAAAAGTAAGTTGTTTTGTGGAGTAGCACAGTCCTGACGAAGACCATTGTTGATCTTAGCAGAGTGGTATAGTTTTGTTGTCCTGGCTCACAGGGTTTGAATGGTGCCAGGAGGTTTGACATTGCTGACTGGCAATCTTGATCCTTCCTGGGAAGATTCATTTATCACTGGCAAAACTTAGTTGTATCAGGCTTGTGGTTTGCAGGTATAACTCAGTTAATTAGCAAAGAAAGCAGAAGCAGGCTGGCACAGTGAAATACAGTCCACAGCTTTCTGCAGACTATAAAGAAAGAGGCTGGCACAGAAAAAAATACTTCCTTGCGATCCTTATTCTAAATTAGTAAACATAAAGACCAGCTCTTGCAGTCTTAGCCTCTCAACCAGGTACTCAATGTTAAGAAACTTAAATCTGTTTCAATTATGCAGAATTTAAAAATAAGGTTTAATCCAAGAATGTATACCAGAGTGGTCACCCTTGATCCCAAATTCAGAGTGCTGAAAGATGAACTTTATTATCTGAACCAGCACAGAACTGTGTGACATTCTGCTAATATGAGAAAGAAAAGTTACAGTCACAGTCAAAAAGCCAAGAGTTAAGAAGAGTGAATTGAATCCAATGTACCACAAAAGAGGCAGAAATTGAATGAATTGATAAATCTCAGTGGCTAGGGATATTAGGTACATGTAAAGCATTCTGTGCAAGACATCTCCATGTGCAGAATGGCCAGTTTCAGGTAGTACAAGCATGATCCCAAAACATACATGTTCTGAGAGAGAAGCCATCAAACAAGCTGAGAGCATGATAAATTGTTTCATGACTACTTTATCAGAACATATTCTCCAAGCATGCACACACATCCATTAACATGCCCACAGTATGCATACCCCAAAGAAAGACTCCATTGGCCAGTAGTTGGTAGGTTCAGAGAGCATATATTCGCTGTCTCAGGCCAATGCAGGGATGTGCTCTTCCCTCCAGTTCCCAGTTAATCTCAACTGCCACCATTTTCTTGTTGACTACAGATAGAGCTTAGATATAATGAAAACTATTTGCTTGGCTTGAAATAACACAGAGAAATAAAACTCCATGTCCGGAGTTTTATAAACAAGTTTATAAAACTCTGGACGTGATAAAGTGGGTTATAGGAGGAGTGCATTGGAAAGTTAGAGATGATGGGTAGAGTCCTGCCCAGTTCCTGGTCACTGCTGTTTGGCACACGTTTTGCAGCAATGTGCTGAGAAAGGTAGGCAGCAAAGTCAGAGAAATCAGCCATTGGCATCCGTGGTGGGGTTCAAAATAGACAGGATGAAGTTTGTGATAGCACAATACAAATCCTGCCCTTTTTGTACATGATTCAATAGCACATGTCCATACAAAGGAGTGGGGCACACTGGGACCGTCATCTTGCACACCCTGCAATGCCACTGGAATCAGCTGATAACTTGGCCAACTACACACTAGCCTACTACACATTTGTATATGCACAATCAGGGCAGCAGCTTTTGACAGCGAGTCAGTACTCAGTACTCAGGCTATAGACAGCAATTGGCAATGGGACAGTAGATGTCATACTGGTATAGTTTTCTGCCTATTCAAGGTTGGTGAGTAACATTTTAACTCAGCAGTGGTAAAGACCCATTGGCAAGAAGCTGTACTGGGAAGTTTTGGCTGAAGCTTCAGACTAGCAGCAGAGCAACCAGGAGTGGAGGTTGTGCTGTGATGCTGTAGCACTGCTTTTATCAGTACAATGAACACAGCAAGATCCTGCAGATGCTGCTGCTAGAGATAATTGCCAGTGCTAAGTTTATGTCATCCCTTTGAAGTAGGCCAGGTCAGGAAATGGACACCACAAGAAATACTAGAATTCTATTAATATATAACAGAATCTGGAAAGTCCTTCCCTCCTTTACCTTTAGACTCCTTTAGAATCAAGGTGGGACAATCTTCAGTTTCATTCTTATGCTCTTTCTTGTTTTCCCAGGCTGGGTTAATGTTTTAATATTGTTTGCTGCATTCCTTCTCCAAGATCATTTCTATGCTTCTCTACAGCTTATGGCAAGTGATCTGGAGGATGTGTCTGCTCCAGGCAGCTCACCAAATTTTTTGAAGCAAAGCAAATTGAAGCAATGTCATTCTTTGAAAAGGACATCCCAAAGGATGAGTAGCAAGGGTTGGGTTTCAATTTCTGTATGTTGGAAGTGCAATATATCAGAAGGCTGACTCATATGTTTGGGGCCTGTTCCATTAAAATAATATTATTTTAATATTTATAAGGTTATAAGTAGGGTACTGGGAAAAGAAACAAGAGAAATCAAAGAAAATTTTAAAATTGGGAACCTACTGAAGCATGAAAAACCTTGGAATTATTGGGCATGGGCAGGATCTAAGAATATTATTTTATTCCAATGGAAAGACTGTAGGCCGCCTGACTTAAAATCATGGATGGAAAACACTTTATACTTTCTACATATGAATTAATTCTTCATTGAGATTGTGAAAAGTCTGATCCATACAAGTCTATGTGGTCAAAATTTAATCTGTTTAAGACTTATCTGTTGTATATATACTTATTCTAATATGGATTACTTTTATTTATACAGTATATTATTTTTGTTTTGTTTGCATTATCAGTTAATATTCTGTTTGGATATCATTTTTTCTTTTTCTTTTGTTATAAATTAAAAAGCAATATAAACTTTAGAAATACTAGAAGCAAGGTGACTATGTTGCTTTGCAAAATAGCTTTGAAGGAGTTCTTTGCTCAAAATTTCAGTGGAGTGAAGCAAGACTGGAGAGTAGCATGGTCATTTTGTATACATTCATTCAGAAATCCTGATACATATAATTACTGTGCAATTTATTTAACTTACAATTTAAAATATACTAGATGGTTTAAGTCTCTGACAGATTGCTCTTCTTGTTATTTCTTGATCAATTCCTCTTTTTTTTTTATGAACTCAAATAAAGTTTCTCTTCCTCCCTGGCAGAGGTATCCAAAAATATGGTCAAAAAAGGCAAGATGGTATCTGCAATGGTGTGATTGAAGCTTCTCCTTTTTTTATGTGTGTTGTATGTTCAGTTGCACCATCATGGTGGCCATCTTGATTATGACCTTGTGGATATCCCTGCTTCAGGGACTGAATTATCTCTTTCATTCCATAAAAGCCTCTCTCCAACTACCTTCGAAAAATTCCTTTAGCCTTCCATTGCTACCTTTCTCTTCCCCCATCTCTTTCAGACTTCTATAGTAAGCCCAGCACACTAGATATTAACTTTTTTAGGGCCATAGACAACTTACAACATAACCATGCACAAATCCTTACACAAGTCTAAAACATAATAATGCCTCCTGCATAGACAAGTGCAGTTTTCTCTATGAAGCTGAAATTGCATAGGAAATGTCTGTTATTCCAAAGGGGAGCCGTACTGTAGTATCCACTTTTCCTTTAAAGCAAAACCATCTCTGGCAAGAGCACTACTTTCATCTGTAATTATCCGTATACTTCTAGGATGTCATCTTTTAATACTGCCCCAGCATCTTACTCAAAGTGCAAAGAGTGGACCTCAGCAAACCAGCCAAATGCACACAGAACTTGAATCCAAATGAATATTTCTAAAGGCTGTCCTTGCTTCTCCTGCACAGCTTAAGCAAGTACTTTTTCATTTAATCCATGCCATGCAATTCTTTGGTACATGGGTCTTCTTCTCTTTTGCTACCTTCCTCCTTTAAATCAGCGTAGACTGCGCTACAAAGGGTTTTGAGTTACTCTGAAGAACTGAATTGCCTGCATAGGAATATACCTTTTCTTCTCAGGAAGGAATAACATGGCATAGCTAGAAATTTCAGAGCACAGCCAAGAAAATGGGAAGAACAGGGACTCAACAGAAGAGTGACCAATATAATAAAAATGTTGCATATAATGGGATGTACACGTTCAGTAGGTCTCTCTTGAATGGAATAGGGAGAATTCCAGGGACAAATCCAAATTAGGGATGTTCCAGAATTTTATTCAGCCTATATTCACATTTCCTAGATAATTAATATGCCAATAAGATCATCAATTTTGTAAAATTACTGTCCCCCATCTCAAACTGTCCCAGCTCAAAAAAACAAACTAAAATTATAACAGAAAGATAGGACTTTACCCTTAAATTGTATATAACAGTTGCATATCTTGTGAGGGAAAAACTTTTCAAAAGTAATGAGAAATTCTATGTAGTTTTTTTCTTATATGCAGATTAATTCTTGGACACATCCAAAACTGACAGAGACTGGAGCTCATCTTATTAATAATTTATGTAGCTATAACAATAAGAAAGAATACTGTTTTAGATTGAAATTGATGTTTTGTATTTCACTTCCTTTTCTGCAGCTTCTATTATGACAAACCATAATAATCTCAATCCTTGATTAGTCATATAAATTAAAGATCTTAAAGAATGAACCTTAAAGAAGATTGTCAGTCTTTTGGCTTCATTCTTTTACTCTCTGTTGTATATCCAACTATTTAACAATTTCTTTTTTCCTTGCGAATCATATCAGATATCTTAAGTAGGTTCCTGCCTAGAAAAGTCTGCTTGTTAAAACCAGCATTTACTAATCCAGAAAAATGTGTTAATTTTCTAATAGAAAAGAGAAGAAAATTTCCCCAGAGACCTGAAAAATGCACAATACCTTCCCCCCCCCTTTTTTTTAATGACCACATAATTCAAATTTGCTCAATTAAGTTAAAGCAATGTTAACATCCCATGCAGATGAAATCCATAGTGGCCAGGGAAAAAAGGGCAAATGATAAGTGGTCTCTCAGATTTTCTTTCCTTGCTCTATAGCTTTTTCATAAGGTTGTAAAAAATGGAGAAAAAATCTGATGTTGTCAAGCACTGGTAGCTGGCAAGACCAAGGAAGATCTTAAAAAATTCTAATTAGAATGGCCATATGTAAAACAGAGAGGATACCTGCATTTTTAAGGATATGTTTGCACATAACCCATGTTGACAGAATCAGGGTTTACTGACAACCTAATTGCTTAGGTTTACACAAGAGCTGTGTTTTGTTTGTTGTTTATTCGTTTAGTCGCTTCCGACTCTTCGTGACGTCATGGACCAGCCCACGCCAGAGCTTCCTGTCGGTCGTCAACACCCCCAGCTCCCTCAGGGACGATTCCGTCACCTCTAGAATATCATCCATCCATCTTGCCCTTGGTCGGCCCCTCTTCCTTTTGCCTTCCACTCTCCCTAGCATCAGCATCTTCTCCAGGGTGTCCTGTCTTCTCATTATGTGGCCAAAGTATTTCAGTTTTGCCTTTAATATCATTCCCTCAAGTGAGCAGTCTGGCTTTATTTCCTGGAGGATGGACTGGTTGGATCTTCTTGCAGTCCAAGGCACTCTCAGAATTTTCCTCCAACACCACAGTTCAAAAGCATCGATCTTCCTTCGCTCAGCCTTCCTTATGGTCCAGCTCTCGCAGCCATATGTTACTACGGGGAACACGATTGCTTTAACTATGCGGACCTTTGTTGTCAGTGTGATGTCTCTGCTCTTAACTATTTTATCGAGATTTGTCATTGCTCTTCTTCCAAGGATTAAGCGTCTTCTGATTTCCTGACTGCAGTCAGCATCTGCAGTAATCTTTGCACCTAGGAATACAAAGTCTTTCACTGCTTCTACATTTTCTCCCTCTATTTGCCAGTTATCAATCAAGCTGGTTGCCATAATCTTGGTTTTTTTGAGGTTTAGCTGCAAACCAGCTTTTGCACTTTCTTCTTTCACCTTCATCATAAGGCTCCTCAGTTCCTCTTCGCTTTCAGCCATCAAAGTGGTATCATCTGCATATCTGAGATTGTTAATGTTTCTTCCAGAGATTTTAACTCCAGCCTTGGATTCCTCAAGGCCAGCTTGTCGCATGATGTGTTCTGCGTACAAGTTGAATAGGTAGGGTGAGAGGATACAGCCCTGCCATACTCCTTTCCCAATCTTAAACCAGTCTGTTGTTCCGTGGTCTGTTCTTACTGTTGCTACTTGGTCGTTATACAGATTCTTCAGGAGGCAGACAAGATGACTTGGTATCCCCATACCACTAAGAACTTGCCACAATTTGTTATGGTCCACACAGTCAAAGGCTTTAGAATAGTCAATAAAACAGAAATAGATGTTTTTCTGAAACTCCCTGGCTTTTTCCATTATCCAGCGGATATTGGCAATTTGGTCCCTAGTTCCTCTGCCTTTTCTAAACCCAGCTTGTACATCTGGCAATTCTCGCTCCATGAACTGCTGAAGTCTACCTTGCAGGATCTTGAGCATTACCTTACTGGCATGTGAAATGAGTGCCACTGTTCGATAGTTTGAACATTCTTTAGTGTTTCCCTTTTTTGGTATGGGGATATAAGTTGATTTTTTCCAGTCTGATGGCCATTCTTGTGTTTTCCAAATTTGCTGGCATATAGCATGCATTACCTTGACAGCGTCATCTTGCAAGATTTTGAACAGTTCAGCTGGGATGCCGTCATCTCCTGTTGCCTTGTTATTAGCAATGCTTCTTAAGGCCCATTCAACCTCACTCTTCAGGATGTCTGGCTCTAGCTCACTGACCACACCGTCAAAGCTATCCCCGATATTGTTATCCTTCCTATACAGGTCTTCTGTATATTCTTGCCACCTTTTCTTGATCTCTTCTTCTTCTGTTAGGTCCTTGCCATCTTTGTTTTTGATCATACCCATTTTTGCCTGGAATTTACCTCCGATGATTCTAATTTTCTGGAAGAGGTCTCTTGTCCTTCCTATTCTATTGTCTTCTTCCACTTCCGCGCATTGCTTGTTTAAAAATAATTCCTTATCTCTTCTGGCTAACCTCTGGAATTTTGCATTTAATTGGGCATATCTCCCCCTATCACTGTTGCCTTTTGCTTTCCTTCTTTCTTGGGCTACTTCTAGTGTCTCAGCAGACAGCCATTTTGCCTTCTTGGTTTTCTCTTTCTTTGGGATGTATTTTGTTGCTGCCTCCTGAACAATGCTGCCAACTTCTGTCCAGAATTCTTCCGGGACCCTATCTACTAAGTCCAGTCCCTTAAATCTATTCTTCACCTCCACTGCATATTCCTTAGGAATATTAGTGAGCTCATATCTAGCTGATCTGTGGGTCTTCCCTAATCTCTTTAGTCTGATCCTAAATTGTGCAAGAAGAAGTTCGTGATCTGAACTACAGTCAGCTCCAGGCCTTGTTTTAACCGACTGTACAGATGTCCGCCACCTTTGGCTGCAAAGGATGTAATCAATCTGATTTCGGTGTTGTCCATCTGGTGAAGTCCATGTATAAAGCCGTCTCTTAGGTTGTTGGAAGAGAGTGTTTGTTATGCAGAGTGAATAGTCTTGGCAAAATTCTATCAGCCTATGTCCTGCTTCATTTTGTTCTCCCAGGCCATACTTACCTGTAATTCGAGGTGTCATTTGACTGCCCACCTTAGCATTCCAGTCTCCTGTGATGAAAATAACATCTCTTTTAGGCGTGTTGTCCAGTAGGTGCTGCAGATCCTCATAGAACTGCTCTACTTCAGCTTCTTCAGCATTTGTGGTTGGGGCGTATATTTGGATCACTGTGATGTTAGATGGCTTGCCCTGAATTCGAATTCAGATCATTCTGTCGTTTTTTGGGTTGTATCCAAGCACTGCTTTAGCCACTTTACTATTAATTATGAAGGCTACTCCATTTCTTCTGTGGTCCTCTTGTCCGCAGTAGTAGATCTGGTGGTCATTTGATGTGAAGTGGCCCATTCCAGTCCATTTCAGTTCACTGATGCCCAGAATGTCTATCTTTAATCTTGACATCTCACCAATAACCACATCCAATTTGCCCTGGCTCATAGATCTTACATTCCAGGTTCCAATGGTGTGTTGATCCTTAGAACATCGGATTCACCGTTTACCACCAGCACCATCGGCCGCTAGCCGTCCTTTCGGCTTTGAGCTAGCTGCGTCATCACGTCTGGGGCTAGTTGAGCTCATCCTCTGTTCCTCCCCAGTAGCATTTTGACCATCTTCCGACCTGGGGGTCTCACCTTCCAATGGTATACCGACATATCTCTGGTTGTACTGATCCATTTAGTTTTCACGGCAAGAATACTGGGGTGGGTTGCCATTACCTTCCCCAGGGATCGCATTTAGTCTGACCTCTCTGTCATGACCTTCCCGTCTTGGGTGGCCCTTCACGGTTTAGCTCATGGCATCATTGAGGTGCTCAAGCTCCAGCACCACGACAAGGTAACGATCCTTTGCTGAAGCAAGAGCTGTGTAGAGCAGTGAATTTTAATGATCCAGCATGACATCTTTTGCATCTGGCCAGATGACTTGTTGAAGGATTCCAACTAGATACTTAACGTGAAAAAGAAGGATTATAACATCCCAAACCATTCTTTTTCTGCCACTATAGTCACTTTTCCTTCATCTTGGCTTTCCTGTATTCTATCCTATATAAAATTTTTGCTCTGAAATACCAATTTTTCCCTAATGGCATTTTCTAAACTAATGGACTTGAATCTGTGATATTTGTGATAATATAATCAGGTTTGTTGATCTATAAAATGGGAATAAACAAAGTGTTGAAGGATTTCTGAGTAAATGAAGTCAATGAGGACAATTCTCAGTCATGTGAAACTTAACAAGATTCTTTCATGAATTACAAACAATAATACCCAGGGTAACACCTGTTACTGCATCCGCAGGATGACTAATATATACAGCAATGGGCAACCATTTTCCCATGACACTCCATAAATCATACACATGAGGTCTCATTTCATCATGCTATATAAAGGGATTTCTTCTGAAGGGGAATGTGCTTTCAACAGCAGATGTTTGTGCTTTGACACCAACTTAAGCCTGACAGGAGGCAAGGAAGAAGATTTCTTCCTCATTACTCAAGTAGTCTTTCAGGCATTAAGTGATACATTTTATTTTGTAGGCCTCAGAGAGTTTATGATTATGTTGGACAGCATCCAGAAGATAATTCCTAGACCATTTTAAGTATTCATGCACTCATATAAATTCCCAATAATGCAAGCTGTAAGGAAACTGGACTCAGGTAGAAAGCAGTCCCGATAGCATATGCTTGATCTGAAAAACAACAGCCCTGAAGCTCCCAAGATGAGCTGTTGTTGCTTCTCAGACCCAGAAAGTGGTTTGGAAGAGAGCAGACCTCTAAACAAAATATGTGACAATTGTGATATTCAAGAGTCATTAAGAATTACAGTAAGGGTAGGTTTGGTTTTTTGTTTTTAGTTTTTGGCATTTGAGACAATGAGGACTGAACATATTTAAATATATGTTCATTTTGTTTCATCTTTTCATAGAAATACAGGATATTAGAAGCACTAAGAATATTTAAAGCCTTAATATAAAATAGAAGAGACTATATGTAACTCAGAGTTTAACTGTGGAGTCCTTGGTGGTCTTTGAGCTTGGTTGTTTGCTTGCCAACATTTCATTACCTGATGTTACTTAGTCAGGTAATGAAATGTCAGCAAGCAAACAACCAAGCTCAGAGACCACCAAGGACTCCACTTAATATAAAAACATATATCACATAATAACCCTGTTTGAAAATTATATACCTATTTTTCTTCAAAACAGATACAATTTAGTTACAACTTGAATTGAAAAAAATTATATAGAGTAGCAGAATTTAGAAGTCAGTTTTGATCATTGATCTGCTATGTTAATGACAAAATGGCTTCAAGAATCTACTGGATTTCATTTTAGCTGAAATAGATTTACGTATCTAGGGATAATATTCACTAAGAAATTAAAGAAATGTAATTATCACTTTCTTCTATGAAAAAAATAAGCACACAATGTTAGTCATAGCAATGTTTTTAACACTATTTGGCAAAATAGCCATAATTACAATAATTGTTCTCCATAAAATTTGCCCACACACACACACACACACACACACGGATCAGGCAAGCCATCCAATGTAAGCAAAAGTTTATCTGATCTGAACCATCATTTGGCTATCATTCAGTTAAAGTAACTAGCTTTGGGAACTGTGAAAGTCCTTTTTCATTCAAGTTTTAAACATGAATCTGGTTGGTGGTTTGAGGACTCTCTCTCTGCCTTTTAGCTTTTCTCTTCTCACTTTGTACTTTTTATAATTGTTGTTTATGACCTTTTATCTGTAAGCTGTCCAGAGTCACTTGCATAGTGAGATGGGTGGTGTATAAATTAGATAAAATAAATGAATAAATAAATAAATATCCTCCTCCTGGTTCTTAAGCTGATGATGTTAATCAGAATGTTTGAAACGTAGGTGGTTTAAAACTTAGGTGAAATGATTTCCAGATCCACATAGCACTCACATAAATTATATTTAGATGACTCCAAAGAATTCTTAATTCCTGACAATCTAACACTAACTCATGTTGAACCCATTGAACAATTATCAAGAATTTTTGCTTTATATATTCTGCAATTTCAGGGCTGTTGACTAAAAGCCACACCATCCTACAAGAGCACAATAGTTCCATATAGTTGACCAAAAAGCAGCACAGATATGATTGTGCAGTCACCACAGATTAAACTAAATGTGAGATTTTCATTTATAATCTACAAAAGAGTTGGTCATAAATTCTAACCTGATTTAAAATGAGACAAGTATTGTATTTTATTCTTAAGAACCTTAATAGTGTTTGAAGAATAGTTTATATCCATATCAAACATTTTTTCTTTAAAAATTATTAGAAAAAGACTTGGGATTTTATATGATATAAAACATAAAATATGTAAACATATTTTGATGGAAATATTAAGATTAAGATTGCAGGTGTATTTGTACATGCATACATATACACACATGAACAAGTATATACACTTCTGTATAGTTTCTGGTTGGTGTTCTTAATTTTTTTTTTAATTAAATGTGTTGATATTTATATGTTTATCTAGAACAGCAACTTTTCTTGACTAGCTGTTTATTCTGTATTCTGTCATCTGTGTAAGAAAAACCCAATTTATCATAACATGTAGGAAACTCTGGTTAAATGTTTGATAGACATCAATAAAATATACAAATTCATGTGTGCTGTGCAATTTGCGTTGTCAGAAGATACATTTAGGCTGATACATTTTTCATTATGCTAGAATAAATCACCTGAATTGGGAAAGATCAAGAAGCTTTGTTGGCTTGCTAGTACTCTATAGTAGAGCTTATAAAAATGGAAAACATTTTTTTTTTTTTACTTTTCATTATTTCTGTATTTTTGTTACTGTTATAACAGATAAATTTTGTGAGGTCTGTTGTTCTTGACTTTACAGCCTAAACACTGCTGACATTTTTATGTAACTATGCTGCATAATTACGTTGTAAAATAAAAACTACAAACCACCAAATGTACAAAGTCACCAAAATATAAATATATCACTCAACATAAATAAAATTGTTGTTGTAAAATGTAAATAAGAATGCCCTTCTATAAATTTGTTGGCTCAAAGACATGAAGGAGAGTCCACCTGAAAATACAACCTCATTAAAATAAAGGGTTTGTTTATATTAATGTGGGTGGGACATCGATTATTGACTGTCTTCCCAAGGATTGTATCAAATACTATGTCACATTTTTGAATTGAGGAACACTGTTATGCTAACATAGTTTCATCAGTGGCTATGTTACCCAAACTCTACTATTGGAAAAACAGCTTTCACTGACATATATAGTATATCAATCACCATAAGTGATACCCTATAAAATCATGGTGCATTTTGATGTATCAAGAATTTGTAGACATCTCAAAGTCTTTCTTACTTTCATAGTCTATTCCTACAGAACTATTCCTAATCATAGTTCCTTCCTATTAACATTAGTCAAGACTCAAGTGACTTTAGAAATTATGAAACTGGATCACAGCAGATTACTTTTTGAATAAATTGGAAGAACAGACTGATTTCTTATTTTTCAATTAAAACCAATTCTAGGAGGGAGGGAGGGAGGGAGGGAGGGAGGGAGGGAGGGAGGGAGGGAGGAAGGAAGGAAGGAAGGAAATTGTCCAGGAATGAGACAAAGGAACTGGGAAATATCCAGAGATCACAGTGATGAAATGGGAGAGATCACAGTGATGAAATGTTGGGCCAGACAGCTGCCTCGGCTGCAAGAGTCACCCTGGGTCCTGTGAAGAAGGTAAAATGCCAAATCTCTGAAGATGAACAGAATGGTCAGCAGCTGTGTTCACAGTGAAAGAGCTTATCTGTGAAACCTCTCCCAAACAAGCCCTAGTACAGGCAAGTTTGGCATCCAGGAGTATGGGTTATCAGGAGCTACAGTCCAGGTGCAGTCATTCCTCATCTTTTCCAAAGGACTGTGCAGTGGGCTAGGGAGAGCCAGACAGGGGGTTAAAGTCCCAGTGGGACTAGAGTTAAGTGGAAAGTTAAAAAAAAAGAAAAAAAAACGAGGAGAACTGTAATATGTGGAGTGTAGTATTATAGGTAATAGATTTGATGAAGAGATTGAAAATAAACGTTAAGAAACAAAACAGTAAACTAGTTCACTATTATCAGAAAAAGAAACAAAATTTTGATTTGTAGAAAAAAACAAACCCATTATTACTGTCTGTCTCCTTCCTTCTGACTGCTGCCATTTCACAAAGTGTACCTATGACAAGTTGAAAAAAGCTTTTGGAAGAAAGCAGTGCCACAGTTCCTTACTGTTGGTAAGAGAACTTCATGGATGTGTCTATGAAATCACAAGGTGTCAAACTGAACTTGAACAAGACTGCACCTTTTTATTAAATCCCCATGTAATCAAGCTTTCTTGCTTAGGACATAAAACATGTCCAAAGGCTAGGTCATTGCTGCTGGATTCCTCTGGCAATCATATAGAAACTTGCTACAGTACATTACAACCTTTATCAGGGAGAAAGAAGGAAACACAGTCTTCATTGAATCCTGTTAATATCTTTCTCACTAATGGGACTGAAGTTTCTTTAGGCAAATCTTCATAGGAAGAGCAGCACAACAGCCCATAAACCAGTGTTTTCACTCCTTCAGAACCACAGAAGCATACTTGTTTCTCTTAATAAATTTTCTTACATTGGTCCTCTAAGAAGGTACAGTATATGACGAAACTGCCCTAGCATAGGCAGTCTTTGGGCTTTTGGCACAGTATTGTGATCAACTAGTTGGCACAGAAGGGTTGACTGTTTAATGTAGCTGGATTAGGCATCTGATGTGTTCTTTTTGCCTTTTTACATTAAAGAATTCTTTGCCTAAGGAATTACTTGGCCTGTGCATACGTGAAAGCCAGCAAAACTATCAGAGAAACTCCAACTAGATGTAACTTTTTGTTTACAGCTTGGGCTAAAAATTATCTTCAGAATCTCTTCAGAAAGAAAATAACCCAGAATTAAAAGTTCAAGCGCTAGTTTCCAATCTAAAGAAAACTGCCTTCAAACAGGGGGATTGAAACAGTTTCCTTGATGACTTCAGCTGAACTGCTTCCAACAAGCAGAATAAGGGTGAGGGGCTGAGCTGTTTCCCACTGCCTTAAAAAGCTTTCTAGGCATGGGAATATATTCACTCCTCTTGTAATAAAACAAATAAAGATAACATGGCAACTATATTATATTTCTTTGGGCATTTTCAGTTCTATAATCCTGATGGGCAATTTTCCTGTCTGTAGTTTAGGGGCAAGGAAAAGTCTACATTTTAAAAACACCTTCACTTCACTCTTATTCCTACTTCAATTGAGTTTCTTAGAAAGACCATATTTTTTGTCTTATCTGCAGATATTCCTCTCTACAGAAACCAATCTGTATTCCCAGGCCTGTGCTAAGCCCAATACTGGCTGTGACAAGATTATGTCATCATAGGCCTAAACTAGCACTGAAAGTTGCTTGTTTCAAGTTTACAGAAAAGTTGTGCTGAAATATTTAAGCCCTCGAGTTTATATAAACATTGAGCAAGAAGGGGACAAAAATACATCCCTTTTTACCCCCTCCAAATAGAAATCACCTCAGTTATTGCAGTCCAGCTAGCTCTCAAACTGACCTGGTAATATAATTAATGAGGCCTTGAGTTGGTGCCTCAGTATATAAATGAGATAAGCCTCCCAGAGTAGGTTTGGAATCCAGTAGCACCTACACTGAATTAAACAAATAAATATGAGTTCTTTAAATCACAAAAAGCTGCATAAACTGATGATTTGGATTTCTGAGCATATTTTTGATCAGGTGGCGCAAGAGCAAACCTCAGTCAGCCTGGAGTGGACAGACAGTTCCAAAGCCAGCCTGAATCTTTGCAAAAATATTTTAATTATATAGCATTTCTTCAAGTTTCTAGTAGGGATGCCTAGCACAAAAGTTGTCACTGATTGTTAAAAAATTAATTGGGCAATAGTTGGCTGAGCCGTTCCATCTACCTCTTTAAAATTTGGAATAACAATTGCCCGAATCAAGTCCCTTGGCATATAGACATACCAGTCAATAAAGGTAAACATTGATGCCTAGAATGGAGTCTGCCATTCTAATTATTCCTTATCAGCTCACTTGGAATATTGTAACTTCCTAGAGCATTTCCTAAATTCAACAGGTTGTAAGAAAAGAGCTTTGTCATCTCCATCATGTATTATTAGTGACTATACACAGGAAAAAATAGAAAGAATGAGCTGTGAAAAACAAAGCAATTGATTCCTACTTCCTCAACATTCCCCCATAGAACACTCCAAAGGCTCCTATGTACGTGCAGTATGTATGCCGGATACGTCATATTATAACCACCTTGACCTGTCTTACAACTTTATAAATGTCAGGGTCAAAACAGGGTATGAGAAAAACTTTGATAAATATGTTTAAAAGGACATAATAAATAGAAATTAGGAAAGAATGCTGATAAGGCCGAAAAGTGGATACAACACAGAAAATGGTTTTGGTTTTTTTTAACATATGAGAAAAAATGGCAACCCATATTTTGTATCATCACATACTCCCATACAGGGGAAACAAACAACCACAACAAAAACATGAAGCTTACTTGCTGACCTGAAGATATATTATTCTATAGTTCAATATTATGTCAAGTGTCTCTCCGAAACCTAAATAGATTATGTCCATTTCTTCAACCCCATCTCTCTTTTTGCTGTGTGATAAAACAAAGATTTATATTCTTTTTCTCCTCACTTGGGTACATCAATCTCTGTCAAGTCGTCTCTCTGAGTTCAGAACTTCCATATATCAGAATTGGATTCAGTGTAATATTGATAAATGTGAAGAACACTTTATGGACATATGGCATCAATATATTCCATCATTCTTGATGCTTCGCTTCTTATCCAATGACAGTTTCATTTTGTCTGTGTGCACGGCTGTTGTTTGTCTGCTTGTTTGTTATGTCTGTTTGTTTGTTTCTGATCCAATGTAATATCTATAATTTGGATTAAATCAGAAATGAATTAAATCCTCTCCACTAGAAGTCATTTGCTTTCCGGTGAACAAATGTGGCTGGGAAATGTATTTGCAAATATTGGGTAAAAAGTAGCAATTTGAAACAATACCAAGCTGAATTCCAAATAACCGAGCTAAGCATCCAAAATATTACTGGCTTTTATAGAAGCTTTATATAAGTTTTGAAGATTCTACCCACGTTCTTTCTGTCAGTCTCTTTCTCTCTCTGACTCATCCACTTTCCAGACCTCAAGCTAAGGAAGCATCACTATTGCTATCACTTGCAATGGCACTGAAGGTCAGTGTCTTTACTGCTACTTAGTTGAGATGCTAGAATGTATAGCAAGAGTAGACATTTTAAGCATCAAATGCAGCTCAGTACTACATCCACCTTCAATCTAAACATTGCATGGTTACCATAAAGTGCAAACCCGATGCACTTTTACTTTTGGCTTTTCCAGGAAAAGTGGAGGAAATAAAGAGCCAGACACTTATAGCTGGAGAGAAACAAACTGAATTTCTTTAAAAGAACATAACATTCTAGCTGTTGATGCCAGTGTAAAGAGTCATAAAAATTTCTGATACAGTCCTTAGGGAATATGGCATGGGCTGCCAGTTATGAAGTCTACTGAGCACAGGTTGAATCATTTAGGAGCACTGTGCTAAATTTCATAGAGTCCGATGAGAACATAGAGGTCATCTAGTCAGTGCAGGATCCTCTAGAGTGTCTCTGACAGATGACCTCCAGCAAAGAGGAACTTTACACCATTCTGTGGACTTGTGAAGTCAGGAAGTTCATCTCCAAGTCTAACCAGAACCTGCTTCCTGATAGTTTTAAGCTATTGGTTCTGGTTCTACTCTTTGGGGCAATAGGGAATAAGTCCAGTCCTTCAGTCCTTTGAGATGTGTGAAAACTGTTAGCATATTTCCCCTCAGTCATCTCTTCTGTAAGCTAAACATATCCAGTTCCTTTAGTTCCTGATATGAATTAGATCTCAGACTCAGGGCCACAACTGGGGGGGGGGGGCAACCGGGGCATGTGCCCCAGCTGCTGCACTGATGGGGCACCAAAATGAGTGCTGGGGGGGTGCCAAAATGGGCTCAGAATCCATGTTTGCCCCGGGTGACACAGACCCTAGTTGCAGCCCTGCTCAGATCCCTCAACATCTTGGAAGCCTTCTTTCAATCTTGTTGCAACTTGTCATCTTTTCTGAACTGTGGTGATAAGAACCAGACAAAGTTTTTTAAATGGGGTCCAACCAGGACAGAGTAGATAGGATCAATTACTTCTCACAATCATCTTAATGCACTCCAAGATAGCAGTTGCTTTTTTAGCAGTTACAACACACACTGCTAGCTCATGTTTAACTTGGGTTGTCAGAGACATAACCAGACCCCTTTTACATGTACTGCTGCCGGGCCAGGTCTTCCCTTCCTATATTTGTGCCTTTCATTTTTCCTACCCAGTTGTGGAACTTTACATTTTTTCAGTCCACTGTCTAAACCTGTCTAGATCTGTTTGATCCTTCTATCAGCCACTCCTCCAAGCTTTTGGCTGTGCCATTTGTCCCCACTTGAATCAACAGCTAAAAGTAGTTCTTCGTTGGTTTGAATAGTTTCTATCATGTCCTGGATATGATATCTGAAAGACAACAAAACTTCCACAATGCCATTAAAGGTCTGCACAGAGACACCTCAGTTCATCTCATCAGTGAGATACCCCCACCATATTCCAAGTGTCTTGCTATGTTCCATGGCAAATTTGCTTAGGTGGCTGCGGATCATTTCCTAGAGAGAAAGCCTGGTGTGTCCTCTTTAGGCAGAGATGGCATAAACCTTGCTGATCAAGACAATGTTTCTCTTACTTTCCATATTGCTTGCAGTCTCTCCTGCTGGACTAGAAACCAGGAGACTGTTTCTTCCCTTAGGCATGAAAAACAGATGAGTGACTTTGGGTCAGTTACTCTTTTGTAGCCCAAACCACTTCTCAGGGTTGTTGTTTTGAGGGAAATAGGGGGTGGGAACATTAGGTATTATACTGCCTTGAGTTGATCAGAAATAAAGGTGGAATAAAAGCTAATAATATATAAAAATAAATAAAACTTACCTGTTTGCTTAGTCTGGTTGCAAGTTCTCAGAAGCTAACTGTGAGGGGTCCGGATGCCAGAGGATGGTTCAGAGGTGAAGGCAGCCTTCAGGATTTTGAAAGATCATTGCTTGGCCTTGGCCCAATTAAACTTGGTTCTTTTTTGTGGTAGATTGTTCAAGGGTGTGGTGAGTGCAGAGAACTGGGGTATGAACACATAGTAATAACTGGCAAACCCCAATAAACATTGTACATCCTTAGCCCGACATGGGGGTTGCCAAGTCTGGAGCGTTTTGACCTTGTCCGGGTCCATGGAGATGCCAGTAGTGGAAATATGATGCCCCAAAAAGTCAATGGTGTTTTGTGCAAGCTGGCATTTCTCCAGCTTGCACAATGAAATGCCTTCTGAGTCAGAGGAGGAAATAGAAACTTACTGAGCTGAAACTGGGAAAACAAAACCTGAAGATGCGTCAGCAGTGTGGGAAGAGTCCAAGGTGCTGATTGGCCAAGATTTGGGGGAGGATTCGAATCCTCCAATCAGCACACACCAATGATGGGCAGAAAAGCGTGCGAAAGAGAAGGCAGTCCAGAAGGGTCCAGGCACACGAAGGATCGGCATAAAACACAGATGCACGAAGAGTAAGCTGCCGGAGACAACCAATCCTACGAGCCTGCAGCTTCAGCAGAAGAGTCCTTACCAGTGTCAGAGACAGCGTCTGTTACCAAAGAAGAATCAGCACCATCGGTCTCTACTGATGAGTACTTGAATCCTGCTCCTGCTGCCATCAAGGATCCTCTTATTGCCGAGCCATCTCAGTCTTGCATCCAGTCTTGGCTCTCTGCGGTCTTCCTGTGCATGTTCCAGGTGTGCTCCTCATCCTGCTCCAAGGTTCCAGCTGATTCCAGCAACCTTAGCATGCCTCCGGTCCACAGTTTCTGCTCAAGTCTTTGGTGCAGCCTTGCAACATTCCTAGATTGCCAATTAGCTCCAGTTCTTCCATGCAGCTTCAGTGCACCTTTGATTCCCAGTCTTGCAGTGAATAATTGGTCCAGTCTAACCATGCTTCAAGTGCTCAACCTTGCTCAGGAGTTTTGCACCTATTTTGTTGTGAAACCATATCACAGTCTAGTCCAATGGTTCCAGCTGAGTCAAGCCTTGCTCCGAGTCTCCAGCCTTGCTCCAAGTCTTCAGTCCAGAGAATCCAGCCTAGTCCAGAGCTTCTAGCCAAGTCCAGCCTTGCTCCGAGTTTCCAGTCTTGCTCTGAGTTCCTAGCCCAGAGAATTCAGTCTAGTCCAGAGCTTCTAGCCAAGTCCAGCCTTGCTCCGAGTTTCCAGTCTTGATCCAAGTCTCCAGTTTCTGGATTCCAGTCCAGCACAGGTCATCATGTTCTGTCCGGTGTGGTCCTTATTCCTCAGAAGAGTCCAGGGGGTTCTGGTCAGCCCCACTCAGTGTTCCAGTGCCAGCTTAATTCAAGTACTGTTTGTTAGCAGATTGCTAGGAAAGCCTTTGGCCCAGGAGAGATCAGAAAAGTCACACACCAGGCACCTCTATAAAAATAACTTTATTCACAGAAAACAAACATATTTACAGGCTCTCAGTGAGAGCTGCTTAACTCTCTACATGCCTACACAGAGGGGAAACTGAAACTAAAACAAGTGCAGGCAAGTTCTTCCCCCCAGGTGCAAGATTAACAACTGAAAAGGGGACAATTAACTTCAACCTCTTCACCCAGCCAAAATGATTAGTTACCATAGTAACCTTAATCTGTAGTAGAAAACGTATTAACACTGTTCCAGTTCAAGACCTGTTGTCTTCAGCTTCAGCAGCATCTTGTGTTCCAGTCTTCTCCAGCCTTCCAGTTCCTGTTTGGGAGTCCTGTTCCTCTGCTTTGTCACCAGCTCCTCATGTAATCTTGCCGGTTACCTTGTCATTGCCCAGTTGGGCTTGATTAAATCCAGTTCTTTCTTGTTTCAAAGACTTAATCATTGTAAATAGTTATTTAATAATGAATATTTTTGATATTAATCTGCCTGGCTGCCTAGCCTGAACAGGACCCCTTCCATAATCTGGCACAATCTAGATGTATTGGGATAGCATATCCCAGAATTTGGAGCCAACTGTTGAATGTAGTATCTAAGCCTTGGCTGATAGCTCAGCCTTGAACACATAAATCCATAAAAAAATTAAGGAAACAGACATGGCTAAGAGTTTTCATAACATGTATGCCTCATCCTTTGTTTTCTATTAAGTAAGAGTAGATCAGTTAATATTCTGAATAAATGGACAGAAAGCTGATATCAGAAATGACAATATTAAAGTTTGTTGTTTATTTGTTCAGTTGCTTCCGACTCTTTGTGACTTCATGGACCAGCCCATGCCTCCTGTTGGTAGTCAACACCCCCAGCTCCCCCAGGGACAAGTCCGTCACCTCTAGAATATCATCTATCCATCTTGCCCTTGGTCGGCCCCTCTTCCTTTTGCCTTCCACTTTCCCTATCATCAGCATCTTCTCCAGGGTGTCCTGTCTTCTCATTATGTGCCCAAGGTATTTCAGTTTTGCCTTTAATATCATTCTCTCAAGTGAGCAATCTGGCTTTATTTTATGGAGTATCAACTGATTTGATCTTCTTGCAGTCCAAGGCACTCTCAGAATTTTCCTCCAATACCACAGTTCCAAAGCATCTATCTTCCTTCTCTCAGCCTTCCTTATGGTCCAGCTCTCGCAGCCATATGTTACTATGAGGAACACCATTGCTTTAACTATGCAGACCTTTGTTGTCAGTGTGATGTCTCTGCTCTTGACTATTTTATTGAGATTTGTCATTGCTCTTCTCCCAAGGATTAAATGTCTTCTGATTTCCTGGCTGCAGTCAGCATCTGCAGTAATCTTTGCACCTAGAAATACAAAGTCCTTCACTGCCTCTACATTTTCTCCCTCTATTTGCCAGTTATCAATCAAGCTGGTTGCCATAATCTTGGTTTTTTTGAGGTTTAGCTGCAAGCCAGCTTTTGCACGTTCTTCTTTTACCTTCATCATAAGGCTCCTCAGTTCCTCTTCGCTTTCAGCCATCAAAGTGGTATCATCTGCATATCTGAGGTTGTTAATATTTCTTCCAGTGATTTTAACTCCAGCCTTGGATCCCTCAAGCCCAGCACATCGCATGATGTGTTCTGCGTACAAGTTGAATAGGTAGGGTGAGAATATACAGCCCTGCCGTACTCCTTTCCCAATCTTAAACCAGTCTGTTGTTCCGTGGTCTGTTCTTACTGTTGCTACTTGGTCGTTATACAGATTCTTCAGGAGGCAGACAAGATGACTTGGTATCCCCATACGCTAAGAACTTGCCACAATTTGTTATGTTCCACACAGTCAAAGGCTTTAGAATAGTCAATAAAATATTAAAGTTAATATATGAAAATTCCCTGTGTTTCCCCACATATGGATTCATGTGCAAAGATCTTGTAGATTAATTCATTATTTAGTTAGGATTGTATTCTAATGAGATGATACCTTTGTGGGAATGAACACATGAATGATAACAATTGCTACATGTTTACATTGGCTTCAATCCTTCTACTTGTTTTAGACTTCTCATACAAACTTTCATGTACCTCACTATTTCTTTGTTTGAACACTAGTAAATTAAAATGTGAGCTTCAAAAAGCACTGCATTTGGAATTATATGTGATGATAGGTGCAAAATAGCTGTCTGATTGAATTGATGTGTGCTGACTATTTTATATATACAAATTATTTTTTGTGGCATACCTGTGTGAATTTATCTTCAGCTGCCCACACTTGCAAACATTTTCTAAAAGAGAGATAGAAGGCTAACATTACTGAGTTATATTCTCAGGAAATCCTTTTAAAATTTTATGAACTAGGTTATGGGTTATTATTCACTGATCTGTCGGGAAGAGTATTCCAAACTCAATCTTTTAGATCTGTTGACATACTGAGGGTTTTTTTTTTAACCAAATCAAGAGCATTTTTTATTTGAGGGTACCTTTGTGTGATAAAAGTTGTTTACTGTGTCAAGGGAATTCAAGAAACACATGCATTTCTTTGGAAGCTATAAACATTAATTTTGTCTATTAAATCAACTCATATGGATAATCTAATATAGGTGCGAAGGATTGATACAAATGATATTGCATGTTATCTGTATGATTTGATTTTATTATGAGGTTCTGTAGAATTAATTTTAATTCTGACATTTAAAAAGCGATAGGAAAAGAGGTGTGTATTATTTTAAATAATGCTGCACTGAAAATGTCTTCAGCGTTTTTTCAAATAATCTCATTCAGTGCAATGGAAAATAATTACTTTTTTTTTCTTCCCAAAGAGAGAGAAATGTCAGCAAAATTCTCATGAGTGCTATGTCTGGGTATTTTTTCATATGCTGTACATTTATTTTTCCAGAAGCCTGCTGTGTCCTTGATTTCACACTCTGAAATCCCAAGGGAAAAATGTCAGAACCATCAGATCAGGTTGTCTGGGCAGCCAAGAAGGTTGTAGAGGAAATCACACAGTTGCACACACATGCACACATGCATAGACAAACCCAAGCCAACAATACTAGCTACTGGTTAATAATGCAAGAAATACTAGCAATGAAATGTACTCTAAATTTTCATCAAAACAAATCCTAGGTATGTTGAAAAAGAGGGAGGATGCTCTTTCCTGGGGGAAAAGAAAATTCAGAGAAAAAAAACTCAGCAAAATGTTATATTTAATATCTCATAAAGTATAACCCAGTGGTCTTACATGCACGGGCACACTAGGATTTGGATTTGCTTTGGAGAATTCCATGGAATTTATTTTCCCTCTGGAATATATTGTGCCCCACAAAAACATGCTGGATTTGGAGCTTTGGGGAACATTGTAGTATAGCTATAGGGAATGGGGAAGATATTGCTAAGATGTGTGTCTGATTTTTAATCCTATATTGTATACAAGCCTATCATGGTTGGGGGTAGGACAATTTGATTGTTTCTGGATTATACCTTTAAATATCAGAGTCAGCTTTTACATACAATAATAGATCAAATCCATCTTTAGTGAAATGCCATTAGGGAAGATAGATGGTTTTGTCTTCTCCAGTTAATATGATCAGGATGAAATAATGCTTATTTTTTCTAAATTTTGCTTCTTCAAGACCTCATTCACAACCCATTAAAGTTAAGGTTGTATTTTCCATTGATTGCAATAAGACTTGAATCATATTTCTAATCAAGTTGCAATTTTTTTAAAGATACCACATAGCCAATCTATTAGTGATTATGCCAACCTCAAAGTATTAAAAAAAAAAGAATCCTCCCCCACAATTGTTATCCCAGGTTTCTGGTAACTGCAATTTTAATTTGCATTTCATCTATTGTTTAATACTTGTACTGCTGAGAGAGAGACAGAAGAGGAGAGAATACTATCCACACATCTATTAACATGCATAGAAGTATCATAAATTAAATTAATTAAAATGACAAGCATCATTACAACAGTGTAATAGAACCAACTCCTCATCCCCCCGGCCTGGAAAAAAAACCCAGCATTTTCACTGTCTTCTTAAATTGTAAAGATGTTCCAGAGTGGGGCTGCATTAGAAAAAGCCTGCTCCCAAACGTTTGCCCCATTGACATCCCAGAGGAAGGGGAACCAAAACGTTGCTTCCCAAGCTACTTGTACAGTACAGGCAGAGTATTTAGAGAAGACAATCCTTTCAATAATGTAGATCCACACCATAGAGTGCTTTATGGTGAAAAAGCATTACTTTTGATTGTATTTCATCTAATGGAATGCCCTCAGTATAGGTGCAATACTGCTGCAATGGCTTTTACCCATCACATGTGGGCTGCAGCATTCAGCACCAGCAGAAGTTTCTAGGTTGTTTTGAAAGGCAGTCCAAAACAGAGTACATTTCAGTAATCCAAACTTGAAGCAAGGATGTCATGAGAAACTGTTGTTAGAGCCTCTTGCTCCTAAAAGAGCTACAACTGGCATACCAGCCAAAGCTGGGCAAAGATTCCCTTGACCATGGGCTCCACATTCTGATCAAGCAGAAGCTGTGAATCCAGAGAACCCCCCTAAATCATGGGCCAACTCCTTCAGAAGCAGTAGAGTCCCATCCAAGTTCAGCAAATGGATCATCACCAAACCTGATGCCTTTTGGACGAAGAGCATCTTTGATGTTCAGTCTTTGATGTCCTGTCACTAATATATGTACGGCATTTCACCAATGACTACAAGTTATGTCTAAGAGCATATTTTTTTCATAATGATGCAATTTTGGTTATTTTTATTTATCATGTGTGCCCTAACCACATACAATCCACATGAAAATGAGCAAACTGGAAAGCGTGTGTTTTGTAGGCAGACAATCAATTCCCAGCATTTGCAGATAGGGCTATGAAATTTCCTGTCTGAAGCCCTGAAGATCTGCTCTCAGTCAAGGTCAGTGATATCGGGTTAAATATACTAAAGATCTAAAAGGTGTATTTTTCTACTTTTTCACTTTTTATTATTTATTTTGTTTTGCTTTCCATGAAGGAAAGTGTGCCTTCAGCCAGCATGGGAATTCTGGGAGTTGAAGTCCACACATCTTAAAATTGCTGAGGTGGAGGAACACTGATCTAATAGATGTTGGTTGAAGAGAAATGAATAAACAGCAGTTATTATACTCATTGCTTTAGTCATGTTTCATAAGCAAAAAGGGGGCCGGTAATCTGCATTTTAATAAGTAGAATTAAATACCAGATTAAAGTAGCTGAAGGAAAATACTATCAATAGTCGTGAGGCAAGTTAATTATGACTGAAGTTATTCCCCATTGCTTTTACTGTATATAGAAATTAATAGTAAAATCATATCTTCTCAGAAATAAGCTTCATTGAGTTCAAGTGGCATATACTCTCAAATGCTGTTGTATTCAGTGACATTTATTCCTACACATTCAGGTAAGACTGCCTTAGTGCAAGTAATTTAGTTTGCATCCTATGTTAAGGTCCTTTATGGGAATCCTATATTAGGTAGTGAGTTAATACAATTCCTCTTTATCTAAAGTGAATCCTGTCCCATGTGTCTACATACAGACAAATATACATCTTATTTTAATTTTAAAATGCTATGAGATAGAAGCACCTGAAGAATATGCAATATGAAGGGATAAAAGAGGGCAAAAGGCAGTAAAATAGATTCTGTAAAAAAGAAGAGTAAGAAAATGAACACAATAGCATGAAGAAGAGCTAAATGAATGATTAAAAATTATGTCACTAAAGCAATTCTGGAAGAAAAGTAATAAGCATTCAGTAAAGGTGATGACATAAAAAATCATTTACTGTTCCATTGTGTGTCTCTATTCTCCGGTGTAATTTCCTTTATATAGAATGTAGCATTGATTCATGCAGGAATCAAGTTCACACATTCATGGGTAGGTAAGAAGTCCCTGCAACAATTCTTGCAATCCATCTCTCTTAGAGACTGAATAGTGGTAGTGGAGAGTGTTTGATTTTTAAAGAGGCTACCCTACCATCTGGAACCCTGCTTTTCCAGGATTCTAAACTGCACAAAAAGCATGGCTTAATGTAAAAGACTCTGTCTTTGCTTCACAGCATTAAGGTATGGGTGGGTGGAAGGTAGCAGAAATGGTGATTCATATAGAGTATGGGTGGGGATAGACCTAAAAGGCTTGGCTTCACTCTGTCTTTCAGATGATTGCAATCAATTTTGAATGGAATAACTGAATTAGGGTAGTAAAGGGTAATGAGTAAAAAAAATATAGCTAATCTGAAACAAGATTGCATGTTCCTTGAGGCTTCCCCATCAATTATCATTTAAATTCATCCTAATTTTAACTGACTGTTGAGAGAAACATTTTCTTCTGTGATAAACCTTTGACTAGATACAGTAACAGCTTAATAAAGGACAAATTCACAGTATTATCATTCCCCTAACATCAAGCAGGCAGTATCTTTCGTTGCAATGTGACCAATTTTCTTTAAGGGATATAGAACTTCCAGGAGAAACTCCTATTGTGTAGAAGATTTTAAAAATAAATAAATGGGATGGGTGATCTACCTTCTTTATTTAGATACCATCAGTTCCAAATATGAGGCATGAATGAAAACAAATCAGCAGAGGAAAGATGTGCTATAAATGTGATGTTCTGGGTAGAAACAAGCAGTTGCAAAATGAAGGTTTAACATGTATTCCTAGGCATCTTCCAAGAGACTTGTAACAATTAGTTTATATCACTTCTAGTTCCTGTCAAGCGAGTGGAGGTACTACATGTGTTGCCCAAGAGGTGCCACAAGAACTTTGGAAAGGCTAGCTTGTGGTAATCTTTCCTCTGGACTAATCAGTGCCCTTGTTTGTAGCTGCTGTATTCTCAGCATAGCATCAGCTCCAATTTCAGGGGTGTGCATGTATGAAAGAGAGTCAGAGAGAGTCAGAGAGTCAGACAGATGGTAGACGGGAAACATATGCTTGTTATCTTAAATACACTGAAAATATCACCTAAGGATTGTTGTGATGCAATTATACTACAAACCGTGTACGATTGGTCAGTATTATTAAAACTGAGTAGGCTGGGCCTGCTTGCAACAGGGTGAAGTGATTTTCTTCAAGACTTCACCTTATGGAAAGAAATGGTTAGAAGACAGACGTAAGTATATGAATAATTTATATCAAATAGTTTCCCAGAATATATACTTGCACCATTTAAATGCCTCTGAAGCAGGTAATTACACATTTTGTTTTTCCACATCATGAAGAAACATATACTATCTGAAATTTATTATATGATGGTTTGTTGATATTTCCAAGAAATGAAAGCAAATATTTTTGGAATAATATAAAGAGAATAAATTATCTTTTCCCCTAAGCAAATAACACAATTACTATCAACAAATTGGAGCTAAACTCCAGAATGGTGTCTTTTAATTAAAAAAGGATGGCCTTTTTAAAAAGTATTTCACTGAATAACCCATTCCTTTGTGTGTTAATTGCCTTTATTAAAATTAGCATTTTAAAATTTCTAATTTTCTTGCTCATCTGTGAAATGTCATTCATTGCCTCATGTATCGTATCTTCTAATTAAATTTTTATGGTATCTAATTTTACTTGTTTATCTTTTTTCCCCTGAAATGTTGCCTATTTTTACCAGAACTGCTGAATGCTTACATGATTTCCCTCCTGCACCCAAATCATTCCCTTTAAATTTAGTAATAAGCAACAGACATGATTGTAATTATGATTTTCAAAAAATTGCATGCATCTAAATAAATGGAGCTAATTATTTTCAGGAGCTTCCTGAGAGGCAAAGTATATGTGACATGGAAGACATGTGAACCACCTTTTACTGGTTCCTTCCCTTTCCTTTCTAATGAACAGATGCTGTGGGAGGTTGCTAGTCTGATTGTAGCATCTGCTAGAAACTATGGTGACATCATGGGCATCATAGCATTGCACAAATTATGTAAATTGTATCATTTGCATAATGTGTATGATTATGATAATGTGCACATGATTTACCCCTCCCCCACCAGAGATACTAATGAGTGTGACTCCTATTACCACTCTTGTCACTTACATGGGTAAAATTGTCTCATCCAAGCTACTTTCTGCCATTTTGGAAGGAAAACATGAGATCTATCTTGTCTATTATAGTGATAAAACAACCTGAGGAAGACAATGCTGTAGGGACAAAAAAGGAAGTGAAGGAAGGAGTGGCATTACACAACACATCCCCTGCACTGTTCAGATTGGCAGCCTCCTGTAACTCCTGTTCATCGTCTAATAAACTGAGAAAAGTCGACTCTTGTTTCAGCTTTTTTATAGGGTGTTTTCATGCATGGATTTTATTTCTTTTCTATTTAATATTTTGCTGGGGTTGTGACTTATTGTGCTTGTGCTAACATTGTACAAAATGAGGTGGCCACCTCCATCTGTGATTGCTAAGAAGCAGCAGGAACAGCAATGTGTCATGAGACAGGCTGTGTCTCCTGCAAGGTTACCCTGAGCCCTCTAAGCTACTTGGCTACCTTCAGGTGGGGTGGAATGAAGATCTCATCAGTCAAGAAAAGAGAGCTAGCTATCAATCCATTTACTCTTTGCATAAGGAAATGGGGGAGGACTATTTTGTTCTGTGCACGACTGGAAACTATATCTCTATTGTACACCAGGAAATGTTAGCTACAGTATTTAAGATAACTGACAGTCACTGGGGTAGTAGGAAAGGTAGTTCAGAATTTATAGCTCATTGGATCTCACACCCCTTGCTTTCTTGCTGCATTGCTCTTGCTAAAGAAGAGACTTGGATGGCCACTTATCTCTAGTCCTGAGATTCTTTACATTCCTTTCAGATACATCCAGAAATTAGGGTTGAATCTTTTGCGCCTTGACACTTAATATGTTAATTTAGCTTAGACATTGATTTAATGAACCCTTTGAGGGAACTGGTACCTGTTGTAGCTGAATGTCTGTTAAATCTAAAGGTGAGAAAAGAGAGAAGAATATTAAGGGGGGGAAAGAAAAAGAGAAAGATAGAGGACAGTTATTCTTTTATTTCTAGCTTGAGACACACCAGAACTGATGAAGAAAAAGATGCCCTTCTGAGAATGCACAGAAAAGGTGTCCAAATGACCCAAGTTTGGCAAAAAGAGGGGTGCTGCAGCATGTGTAAGAAGAGGGACAGGGAAAGGAGGAAGTGAAGGAGTGGAAAGCAGTGCCTAAGGGTCCTGGGTGACTGATGAGGAGTGGGAAGTTTTTGGAAAGTAGCACAGGAGGAGGTAGCATGTCTTGAGGAGACACAAGGGGGGCATTTTGCTCAAAGACTCTTCTTTCCCTTCTCAGCACTCCAAGAAGGTGGAAGTGGATGGGAGGGGATCTTTCTCTCTCTGTCTCTGTGTCTGTCTTACTGGGTGCAAGCAACTGTCCGGGCTAGTTTGGAAACAGTGGGCTTCACTCATTAATTATGGGTCATGTGCAAATAAATAATGTGTTAGTTGCATCCAAAGTCTGCTAAACCAAACCAAATGGTTTAGCTTATTTCCCAATAAGCTTGGGAAAGCTTATCAAAAATAAGACCATGTTTTCACAAATTTGTCAATATGATTTTAGTATCTTCTTGGAAAACAGCAGCCCAAATTTCTCTGATTCATTTCTAAACTGATAAGACTGTGGTTAGTAATATACATTCCAGCAGCCATTGGTACATTAATATCAAACAAAGATTGCCCTTCTTGAGATGTTTCGAAGCAGATCTGGTACTGCTTTCCACTCCTTCACTTCCTCCTTTCCCTGTCCCTCTTCTTACCCATCCTGCAGCACCCCTCTTTTTGCCAAACTTGGGTCATTTGGACAGCTTCTCTGTGTATGGTAAGCAGATGGATGGTTGGGGTGGGTTGGGGCAGGATCTTTGTATGTGTGTGTGTGCCTTTAAATCATTCTTGACTCCTGGTAACTGCCTGGACTACTCCCTACAGTTTTCTTGACATGATTTTGGGAAGTAGTTTGCCAGGAGTTTTAGTCCTATGTTAGGCACAAAGCCAGCTGGGAAACCTTGGGCCAGTCACTCTCTCTCAGCTTCCTAGGGCTAAGAGTGAGTTACTGGTCCAAGGTTTCCCAGCTGGCTTTGTGCCTAACATAGAACTAGAACTTCTGGTTTTCTGGTTCCTAGTTTGGTGCCTTAACCACTATACCAAAATGGCTCTCAGTATTGAAGTAAAGTTGGTTATTAAGTGTATGGAGAGGAAGAGAGGGAGAGAGAGACTAATAATAATAATGTCATCATTTCATCAGTATCTGCAGCCGTTGCTTGTTCCCCTTCAATGGCCTCCCAGGGAAAATACGATTCCAGTTTCCAACAGAACTAGGACCATTTTCTTGGTCTTTCTGCCCATGGCAGAAGATAACATTATTGCTGTTTATACTGAAAACTGCTTTTGCGGGTTCTGGATCATTTCAAGGAAGGTATATTTTGTGTAGTGAATAAATCACTGAGTGTAAATGTTTATTATGATATGCATGCTTTATTAATATTTCAAGATGCTTAAAGTTTGGGCACGTGTTGATAAATTGGACTGCATACTTATAAATAACCCCAGTTTTATGTTTATATTTATAACTGTAGATTCAGCCCCACACAACAGGCAAATGCAACACTGAGCAAACACTTCCACCATGAGAAATAAATCTTAACACACCCTTGTATATTATTTGTCAGTTAGTTTGCAAAACAAAAAAGCAAACTTCTGTACTGATGCTCTGTGGAACAGAATGTCTGATCTTTCATGAAAGAAAAGTGTCATCATTTAGTTAGAGAAATTACTGTTGATGGGTTGAAATGAGGCCAGATGATAATATTAGAATCTTTAATTAGAAGGAAAGCAATTATTCCTGAGAAATAATTGCCAGATGAAGACACAGTTCACATGTTATGCTGAAATACTACATGCACATGTACATGTACATGTTTCCTCCTCCTTTAGTCTTATCATTAGAAAAATTTCAGAATGTTCCAGTTCTGTTTAAGATTGGCATCTTGAAAAATTAAGCAGGGTAAAGTCTGGTTATTATTTGGATGATAGATAACAAGACAGTCCCAGGACTATAAGACAGACTGGAAAGTTTAAAAAAATCCTATGAAACAACTTCTGTAGTATAGAAGTGTCCATGGAAAGAAAGGTTTCCATGAAATTACCAGGAGTCAAACTCAGCTTCAGCCTTTGTTTAAATTAACAATTATTGTTACATTTAAAACATTAACTATGGTTAATCTTAATCACAGTTAATGAAAACAATCCAGCTTCAAACAATAATTTATTTATTTTTAAAACTGCAAACTATTCTAAAAACTAATTATAGGCTTCTGGGTGAGGTTCTATGGCAGACTATGTGTCTCTGGAGGAGTAGAGATGGTGCTGTTGCAGTGAATGGCAGCCAGTGGTGATTTCTGGCTGGTGGAGACTTTCCAGATACCCACCTGCACCATGGACTGCTGCTCCTTGTGAGGAGACTGCAGGATGGAAGTCTTGTGATTTTCTCATGAGTAGAGTGGCAGGGGGTAAAGGGAGAAACAGCTTGCTTACACATGCAAGCACAGCCTTTTAAAGGATACTAAGTTCAACCAAACTCTCACTTTCTTAATCACTTTTGGATACAACCAATTTACAGTTGAAAAGAGGTCTTTGAGACTTCTGGTGAGGACATGGCCGACTGAACAGCTGTGTCCATGAGCTCTGCGGACAGAACTGACAGCGGTGGTTCTTTTTTGGGCTCTGGCAGGCTTTTTCCTGAAGCCCAAGAGTGATGTCATGGAAATAAAATGCTCAGAATCATCACATCTCTGGAACAGTGACTTGCAGCCTGAGAATCATAAACAGTGTTTGCACCAATCAGGTGTCATGAGTAAGGATGGCGAGCAGGGGGCTCCCATCCAGACTGTCAAGCGCATGCGTAGCACTGATGAATTGTTCAGCCATTCAAAGAGACACAGATCGGGACCACCTTAACCCTTGGGGGTTATATGTCTGGGTTTTCCCACGCTTCTTCAGTTTGTTAGGATTCCTGTTAAGTACTAGCAATAAATATTAGAGACCAGTTCCTTGTCTCAGTGTGTTTCCTGGTTGTTAGGACATCAGGCAAGTGTTGCTGGGAGGCTGGGACATCACCAATTCCAAGCCACGCTGTAGCCTTAAGGGACATTAGGTTAGGCCACCCCATTTCTAAATCACCATATATATATATATATATATATATATATATATATATATATATATATATATATATATATATATTAAGTTATGTACCCTAAGAGAGACTTTCTACAGCAAGGAGAAACGATCTCTCTTGGTGCTTGTCATTATTTTTGGGATTAATTTTCAAAAATCTTTTAAAACTTTGGCTTGTTTTCCCATTTGGATATTGAGGAGGATTAAGAATAAATAACTGTCTCCCTATTATTTTTATATTGAATTTGAAGGATTTAACATTTTTCTACACATTGAATCTGTTGTTTCGAATTTTCAGTTTTCTGTTCACTTTCTCTGAGAGCTGCTTGTTAGCAGCTTTTCTCCTGTATCAACAACTTTTCAAGATCTGCTATTAATTCATTAACTCCTACGTTTACCAGTCAAGTATCTAGGGGCACCATAATCTACTGCCTGAAACATGGAGGATTTCAAGGAGACTTTCTCAGAGTTCCATTGTGAGCTTCACTGTGAGTTTAAACAGATCTTTTATGATACCTGTTAAGCTATTCTGCAAGATATTCAGGACATTGCAGAAAGTATCAGCTTTAAAATGTTTCATCTGGCTGAGGATGTTGTGAAAGAAGGTGATTCTAGTGAAGATGGAGATGTTTCTACTGACAATGAAACTGAAGCTCTTGTTGTGCCAGATGGCCAGGAGTTAAAAGAACAGACTGAATTGCAAATCACAAATGCAGCTGGGTTTCTTTTCTTTTTTTTATGGAATGCTATGGGAAAGAAGAGGCTCTGTTCTGTAGGTTTTTTACTGAGAAGTCTGAGTTTCCAAGGGGAGCAGTTGGGCTGTTTGATTTCTGTATGAAAAATGCCTTGTGTGTATATGAAGATATGTAAATGTTTTGGTTTATTCTGAGGTGGGTAGAGAATTATTTGGATTGATATTAAGGCTTGTATGATTTCATCTTTCTTTAATGATTTGGATTAAGATTTATTGGATTACTTTTAAGGTTTGTTTGATTTTTAAGATTTGTAAGATATAATAATGATCGCCTGGTTTTAGGTTTAATAGGGTTAAGATTGTTATAGTTTTATTAATTATAAAAGTAATTGTTTTATAATTTGATTTCTATTATAGTGGACAGAAATATATACAATAGTGGTAGGAAGAAAATAAATGCTCTTTTTGGGGAGGGAATTTGATTTGGAGGTTTATATATATATTTTTCTTTTAATGTAAGGGGAAAGAGCAATTGTGTTTAGTGATTTTTATAATGTGCTAATGGAATAATTTATAGAAATAATGTGATCTTGGTTTGATATAGAGTCAGGGATTGTTTATGGAATTTGCTGTATATTCTTGTTTTGAGAGTTGGAAGTCACCTCTGTGTAATCTTCAAAATTCTTTTTTTGTGTGTTTCACACTTTTTTAGTTTTTTTTCTTTTTTCTTTTTTGTAGTTTTTATCTTTGTTTTAAACTTAATAAAATTCTTGAAAAGAGGTCTTTGAAAAAAGTGGGCCAAAAATAGCCTCTATATATTACAGAATATTTACTGGATCCCCAGTAACAGTAAGGATGGTAACTATTAATAATAAATGGATATGAGAAAGAATTTGTAGAAAATAAATTTGCAGTGGAGGATGCTTAAACTGAAAATCACTTTACCTGACAGCAGAGGTTCTTAAACTTTTCAGTCCTCTGACACCCTGAAATGGCAAATGAATGTGTATGAACCTTCCATGAGTAAATGTAACGATTTCATAAAGGTTGGGCAAGAAATAAATAAACTACATTTTATAATTAATTTTGACTTAGACTTCACAGGGATTCTCAAACTTTGTAATATTTGGAAGTTGGAATTAAATCTAGTTTCTTTTATGCAGTTTGTTTCTGTTTTAATTTTTATCATGGTTCTCAACAGAATGCTAATTTATATATCAATCTGTTTTTATGTTATATATTCTTCAGCATAGATATTCTCCTTTATAGATCTGCCTAACTGCTGCAATGTTCATTGGTGGCCTTTTGGATTGTAATATATCCTTAAGATCTTGTATAATGGTGTAACGAATGTTTGTTGGAAATGTTTACAAGGTGAAGGAACTTTTTATCACCTTTGGAGGACCTGTGAGAAGATTAAAAAATTTTGGGACCAGATATGTACTATTATTCAAATGATTCTCCAAGTGAATACACACACACACACACACACACACAGAATTGTTCCTCTTGGGTTTGATGGAGAAGGAGTTAGAGAAACAATATGGAACTTTGCTTTTATACAGTATATGATTACAGCTGCAAGACTTTTATATGCACAACACTGGAAAGTTCACGAATACCTACAGTGGAAGATTGGATTATTAAATTAGTGGACTTGGCTCAAATGGCTAAGCTAACAGCTTTAATAAGAGATAATACTGTTCCTGGATTTGTCTCTACTTGGCAACCACTTTTAGACTACTTGTGTTTGTTGGAAAAAAATGAAGTTTTGATTGTGGGTTTTAGTGATTAAATGGTTTGTTTTGATAGAAATAATGTTACTATGGTTTAACTAACGTTAAGAGATTATATTTCTAATTTTATCTATATCTGTATTGGAGAAAGTCCAAAGTCACTTTCTGTTTTTGTTTTTCTATCTATTCTCACTTTTATAATTTTTTTTATTTTTTCTTTAGTTCTATCTTCTATCTTTCCTATCTTTTCTATTTTGTATTTTAACTATATTTTGAAAACTAATAAAGTGTATATATACTGTGTGTGTGTGTGTCTGTGTGTGTGTGTAAGGAATGCCTAAGACTAAATAAAAGACTCAGACTCTAAATCAAGTTTAAACTCTGGCTTTTATTTAGAATAGAATGCACACCAGTAAAAAGCTGAGAGTGAGGGAAGCGTGCCAAAAGTTGAAATAAATAGTCTCGCGCCAAACAGCGCTCCACCCCCAACTCCCCGGGTGTGCCCCACGAGTTCCACGGAGTGACAGGTCATCAAGACTTGGTAAGTGAGAGGTCGTCCAGTCCCATTCACCCCGGGCATCACCCCGTTTATCTTCCTGCGAGGTAATGGTCCATTACCAGGCGATTAGACTTCGATATTCCTCGAAAGCCCAGCCGCGCCCTTCTGAACCTCGCCCTGATCATTTCTTTGACAATGGTGTCAATGGTCAATTACCGGGCAATGAGACCTTGTTGTTCAATAGATCTCCCCACCCATTACCTTCTTTGTCCGGTTTATCGCCCGCACCTCTCCAATCATTGACACGCATCTGTGCTTTGTCATGCGAGCCGTTACGATGTCACAAACATTGCAACGGCGATCATGACAGTGTGTGTATGTGTATGTGTATGTATATGAATATGAATGAATGCGGACGGCAATGGCAAACCACCCCACTATAGTCTGCCAAGAAAATGTCATGAACGTGGCGTCCCCCCAAAGGGTCAGACAGGACTTGGTGCTTGTAAAGGGAACCTTTCACCTTTCTTTCACTCATTCATATATTCCCTTTCCTTTTCCTTTTTTTGCTTTCTCCTTTGGACTTTTTACTCTCTCTTTTTCCTTTCCTTTCTTTCTCTGAATTTAGTTTGTATTAATTTTTATTACTGTAATTAAAATCTTCAATAAAAAAATTATATACAAAAAAAACACAAAGATTTAGTCTGAAGATCTTCAATTTGTATCAACCTAATGGAAGAAGTTTTCTGTATGATGTGCATTCCCTCTGCCAAGATATAAACTTTATTACAATTTTGCTGCATCTGAAAATGCAAACCTCAGCATTTGAGAACTTATGACAGAGCTGTTGTACTAATTAAGACCACTATTATATTACTTCATGTAACTTATTGGATTTATGTGTTTTTATTTAATAGTATTTTAATTTATCTTTATCAGAATTACATTTTTAAAGTTATATATACTGCCTAGGGATTCTTTTCATGACAGGTGATATATCACCATTCTAGATAATAAAGAAATAAATGGTGTTTATGCAGGAAAAGAATCAAATGGAATTGAACAATTCATATATCTGATTGGGTTAACTGAATCTTAATGTTTTTTCTTCCTTTCCAAAATTATATTTCATGTTTAAACTGTTATAATCAATCTGGGTTCTAAAAACACTTGGCTAAATAAGAATGTATTCTTTATCTGTTACACGTATACCCTTATAGTTTAAAAAATGTTATAATTATTATCTCTTGCAGAAGCCACATTCTCTTCTTGCAATTCATGGACTCCAATTATTTTCATTATTATATCTTTTGAAATCCATGTGGTGCATTTTGCTTCAAAATCAACTTTGCAAAGTTACATGGCTGCAGGTAGTAGGAAAATATGGAGTGGAAGTATTCTGTAATTTTCTTTCTATGCTTTTGTTTAATGTGGCATGTGGAAGTTAAGATTGTTTGTAAGCAATTCTAATCTCCGATTACTGGCAACTGTTTATTTTACCAGAAGGACGATATATGGACATATAAATTGTGTGCTACAGATTTACAGCTCAATCTATGTTCAGAAGTTGCACCTTGTAATTAGGCAAACCCCCACATGAACTGTTGAGCAGGTGTATTTGGAAACTCAGGTCAAAAGAGAATGTAGTCTTTAGAACAGACATGAAAATATTTGGGTATATTAGGAAAATTAGAATTAGATTCAGACTCCACTGGTAATCAAACAAAAGTTACATTAACCTAGAGCATCCATCTTAAGGAGGTGACTTATTAACCAGAGAAAGGCAAAACCAAGGCTGTTTCCAAGATTTCCTCTAAGAATAATCTCATTTTTAAAAATCATTATTATCTCTGGCCATTGCTAGAAAGATGTGACCTATGTTGCTAAGCACAGGGAGCTGTGAGATTGTAAAAGGATATTGGTAATTTTTCCAGTAAAGGAAAATTCCAAGCACACATTCAGGAAGCCCTCAGCATTTCTTGAGAATTCAAGGTAAGGTTAAAGGGTCTAAGCTAGGAAGATGCAAAGGGATAATACCCATTTCCCTCTATGGTGCTCGTTCTCTGTTACTGCTCTCAATTTGGCCCTTCTAGCCAGAGTCCCTCTCCTTCTTTCTTCCTAAGCACAGTAACTGGGCCTTGGGTGTTGAAAGATCCTGCTGAATCCTGTGTCATCATTTTCTTTGCAGATTCAGGAGAGGTATACGTTCATTGTTTTGTCTACTGTTTTGCTTCAGCACCTCTTTGGTTAGATGTGTGCCCAGCCTATGTCCTAAAGTCTTTATTTCCCTATGGATAATGTCCCCTGCACAAACATTACTCTTGACTCATCTCAGCCATATATTCTTTCATAATCAAATATTATAGCAGCACCTCTGTCCTTGATTCCAGCTCCTGATTAGGGAAAGAATGAAGAGGATTCATGCCCTCCCCACTTCCCTTCCAATTCATGGGAGTGGAAATGAACTACCTTGTTTAATGTCAAGGCTCCCCAAATGCCCCAGCCATCCCAATGTACCCCTAAGCCTAACCCATTCTCATAGTGTTCTATATTTTAAAGAAGGGCTATTAGAGATGGGCTGCAAATAGTATTTTCCATATCACTTTGCTGCCACCTAGTAGTTATATGGATTTTTGCAGTGCAGATCTGGTAGTTCTTTCTAAATAAACTTTTTTTTTAATGGGCCTGGAAATAGCTTGATACAACTGCTAGAATACACACCACTTTCAGATAATAATCTAACAACACTTGTGTGGACTAATTTAGAGTTTCTGAACTGTTTAACAGTCCAGGAATAACAGTCTGTTATTCTTAAGGGTAGCCTGAGATCTATCAAATGGCAATAATCTAAATGAGATATTACAAAATGGGATAGTACTAAAATAGGCATTTGTAGCTAAGTTACTTAAGTGGATAAAAGACACTTCTATAAGGCATGATAAATACTGGATCATTAATAATGCTGGATCAGCAAGGTCTTCAGCTACAAGTCTGCTATTCTAGGACTGGGGTGAACAATGTTTGATGGCCGGGGGCCCCTAAAATTTTCAGAGGGCTCTGAGGCACTTGATGGGGAGGACTGGATAGGGACTTGTTCTCTATTTTGTTTTCTTAGGCGGGTTGAGGCGGGGGGGGGGGTTCTTTTCCTTTTCTTAATCTTATGTTAGAATTTAAACTGCAGTTTTAAAATTGATAGGAAACCATGTCACTGACTTTTGGCAACATGCTTAGCTATGTTGGCAGATGAAAGAAAAAGAAGATGAGGGCTGCACTTACCTACTACTATTTAGAGCCATGCAGTTCCATCTTCACTCACCTTGACTGGCAAAAAAAACAAGGAGCAATATAATATTGCTAGGGCAAGATGACAAAGAAATACTGAACTGTAAAAGCGTAAAGTGCTCTGCCACTTTTACTTATCTAATTCATTTTAACACAGCTCTGCTTTTTCTAGATCACAGATCTCTGGCTGTCCCTGTACTATGCCAATCAGAACATCTAATCACAGCAGCACTGTTTCCTTTAGCCTTGATTGGAACATAAAATACAGACTTTCATAATTGTCAGAAAA
This sequence comes from Candoia aspera, assembly GCF_035149785.1. Classification (NCBI taxonomy): domain Eukaryota; kingdom Metazoa; phylum Chordata; class Lepidosauria; order Squamata; family Candoiidae; genus Candoia; species Candoia aspera. The sequence goes on from NC_086159.1 coordinate 49,489,766, forward strand.
GTTTATGTGTGGAATTAGAATCCCACTACCTCCATTTGCTTCAGCTGTGGCAGCAGCAATATATGAACTTTTGCATTCAGCTTCCATTGGAAGTTGCTTGGGTTGGTTGCTGTCAAAAAAAGAAAGACAACCAAAGAAAAAGTACCATTATTTTTAACCCATCACCATTTCTTATTTCTTATTTCTCAACTTCCAGAACTGCTGTTATTTCTGTAGTGATGATCAAAACTTTTGAGAAATTAATGTATTTGGTTAAAATACTTTCCATAATTAAAAATGTTCAGCAAAATTCCAAACAACTTGGAGTTCAGTTAGCTAAGGTCCCCTTCTATCCAAAGCCAAAGAGAAAGCCTGGAAACCTGTCAGAGAATTTCAGTTATCTTTTTCATAAATTCATGGGGTTGGACAAGACCAAACTTCTCTTTAGCAGCCTCTACGTTCCCCAAATACCAGTAACTCCAACCTTCCTTGCTTTCCAGAAGGATGTGAAGACAGTACTATTCCATCTTGCCGTTGGCCGAAGTTGTAGATGCCATCTAAATATTTGATAGAACTTTTGTTGTTTATTCGTTCGGTCGCTTCCGACTCTTCGTGACTTCATGGACCAGCCCACGCCAGAGCTTCCTGTCGGTCGTCAACACCCCCAGCTCCCCCAGGGACGAGTCCGTCACCTCTAGAATATATATATATATTTGATAGAACTATTAATATATATTAATATAGATAATATATTTGATAGAACTATGCTTGTATTATTTTTAATTTTTTAAAAAATTAAATTATTGTGTTCTACTCTACCAGTTGTATTAAGATTGGAGTGGGTTAGAAATTTTGTTAAATCTTTCATTCTCACTCATTATCTATTTATCCATTCATTCAAAATGATAAAAATAATGATGCTTGCTAGGACAGAATCCATGATCATTGTTTTCATGTTTTATAAAGGACTAAAGCACTGATTTCTATGAAACGCACTACGCTAAATCTACCCATGAAGGTTTATTTTTCCAGCAAAAATGTATTACATTACATTCTGATGAAAAAAACCCTATTTATAGTCATTTAAGTTTTTGCTTTAGTAGACAAGTCACAGACCAAAACTAAGGAACAAATCAATTGCAGAACTTCAGCGGTCAAAGCAAAATGCATGAAAAAAAAAAATTATAACAGTAAGTCATCTTCTGTGTACCTTTTACAGATAAGTTTTCAAATGTAAAATCTAATACAAATTCATAGACCTTTATTGAGAGAATATCTTATTTAAGCATGAATAGATATTTCAAAATATGCATAAAATGTAGTGTTTATTCTAAATCTGACTCAGTTCTTGAACATTGTTATTAGTACAGTGGATTTTCTAAATCATTAGTAAATACTACAGGAGATTTTGCTTTATTGATAGGCATTGCCCAAATAATGGAAAGTACTGTGCTGAATTAAATGCAATTGCAACTTTGGATTATTTCCAAAGTTTAATTATTTCTCAGCTCGTTTTATACTTGTTGGTTCATTGCAAAATTAAAGTTGGCAGAATATTCTTTTTTATTTTTGGACTGTTAAAGTGCCAACAACAACAGAGTCTTTAGAGAAACGTAGAGTAATATGGTTCAGCACAATTATACCTCAGATTGCCCTTCCAAGCTGCTCAACTCCAACTATGTGTGCCAGGCCAGAAATTAACAGTAAGTTGTGGCTAAGCATCAATATAGGACATTCCAGCAGTTTCTGTCTTCAGCACTAAATCTTAGAGCATCCATGAATAATTCTTGATAGCAGTTTGTAACTTTCAGCATACCTAGGAAATTCTCCATTTTTTAAAGGTGAACTTTCACTTCCATTTCAATGTTATTGTCTCAGTTTCCAAATAAACACAAAATTTAATATTTATACCAACCATATAATCTCAGAAGTTGAAAGAACATAAAGAAAAAAGTTAATGTCAGTCTAGAGTTATTGATTGATTGATTGATTGATATCTCCAAAAGCTCCATTTTTTCCCCATAAAAGTAACCCCAAGTAATAGATTAGGCTGAGAGACAGTGATTAGCCTAAAGTGAGTTTACCCAGTGACCTTTGTGGATGAGGGTGGACTTCAACTTGGGTCTCTGCAGTCTTAATTCGATCTTATTGCCAAGAAAATTAGATGAATGTGCCTGTTTAGTCACTTGGAGTCAAGATTAACATGAGGAAGTCTTTACCTTTTATATATCAGATGATAAATTGATTATTGCATTTCCTGTGTACATTTTTAAAAACCAGAAATGACTCTGTAGGAACAGGATTAGTGTTGGGCACTTGTTATTGTTGTGAAGGAAAGGATTAAATTCCCCTTCTTCCCTGCCCCCTGTGGTGCCCAATCTACTATTGAATATTTCCATTTTTAGTGGTTAAAGTGCTGAGCTAGAAACCAGGAGACTGGGAGTTCTAGTCCTGTCTTAGGCATGAAAGCCGGCTGGGTGACCTTGGGCCAGTCACTCTCTCTCAGCCCAACACATCTCACAGCGTTGTTGTTGTGGGGAAAATTGGAGGAGGAAGGAGTATTAGGTATGTTCACCGCCTTGAGTTATTTATAAAAATAATAAAGGCAGATAAAAAATAATAATAAAAAAATAAATGTAATAATATTTCTAACTTCACATGGCATTTAGCTCTAAATTAATGTATTTTTCTGCAAAAAAATAAAACCTCTATACTTAGCTATACAGAAACTCAAGTTCAGCAGATTCTATAGCAGTCCTTCCTGAATTTGTTTAATCTGTTACTACGTTAGCACTCCCATATTTACCAGAGTGGGTAATAGATGATAGATGTGTGGACCCCAGTGCTGGCTGGGGAATTCTGGGAGTTGGGTCCACATGTCTTAAAGTTGCCAAGGTCGAGAAAAACTGGTCCACAGTGTTGACAGAAGTCTGGAAAGCTTCCCTAGAGTATAATTATCTCAAAGTGAAGCAACCTTCAAAGTCTTGTGTGTTTCAGTATTACTTTGATGATGGAATCACTCTGCACTCAAGACTAGTGCGTAGAGGACTCCTAATATTGTTTCACAGCACCTTGGATTTTATGTTTTGCTTTGGGCATTGCACACTTAAGTATTTAATATTCTGATTATTTATTGTCAGCACTAAGCAACTAATTACCCATGAAGGAATGAATAGTAGATTAACATTTTTGCTGTTAAAAGTATCCAGTATTAATTGGATGATTAGCAATAAGAGAATTAAATGTTGATTTAATACTAATTGTAAGTTGCTTGAGCCAAACATTGTAAGTTTGAATTCAGCAAAATTTTGTACATAATATTGTACCAACCATAAGGAAGAAATAAGTATGAATATTGTCTTGTACTATATTTATCCACTTCTTTTCATGGCCTTTCCTGCTTTCTATTCTAACTTCTCCATAAAGCATTCTAATTCCAAGTTTTACAGTGAAAACTTTATAGAATAAAACCTCTTGTGATTAATTTGATCCAAGTATTTGGATCAAATGTATGTACCAATGTGTGTTTTTTCCTCTGGTTGTAATGTTTAATGAATAACAAAGGATTAATTTTTTATTTGATTGGTGCTTGATCTCCTGTATTTTGGCATGAACTTATTTTACATTTGGTTCTCCAAGGCACTTTTTTTCCATGATGTCACCACTAAAATTGAATTGGCATTTGTGCACTTACAGTGATGCAGCCAGGAATTAGAATAATTAGTTGATGAAGCATATGTATTTCTCTTAAGTTGAAGCAGGATCACCCTGGTTATACTATTTTTAATAATGACATCAGTATTTTTAAAAATATTGAAATTATGCCAACATACCATGCTTTGGGGGAATGAATGAATGAATGAATGAATGAATGAATGAATGAATCTATCTATCTATCTATCTATCTATCTATCTATCTATCTATCAATTGATCTATCTATCTATATATTGTTTAAAAGCAGGTAAAACTTTTTATAAATAAAATTAAGTAGATTTACTACTGTGAGTTAAATAAATAATGGAAGTTTATTTTGTTCCACTATTAAGTTTGCCATTAAGCTTTGCACATTCTCATGTAATGTACCCTGCAGTGGACCGGTATGGGGCAGCAGGGGAGGGAGGTGGAAGGGACCAGGGAAACAACAACTTGAGCTAGAAGAAAAACTGGCAGAATGTGAAGAATTGAACTCTTGTCTATTTTTTTATTTAGTATGTGCCATCAAGTTGGGGTCAACTATTAGCAACAACAGAAATAGATTTTCTCCATGATGATCTGTTTCTAAGCTGGTCTTTCAGGTCTTCCAGTTGTGCACTCATCACCAATGAGCTTTAAAACAAAACAAAAAGACCAGTCTTTCACCAATCACTAGTGAAAAAAATTATACCCAAACATACCCACACACCAACATTTCATTGGTCCACCATAGGAATTTCCATTTAGAAGGGAGCAGGCAGTATGAAATAGCTGTTGAGGCCAAAGGCAAGTGACCAGAGAGGAATAAGCCCAGTAGCCAACTGGAGCAGAGCTATTTGCCCACAGTAAAATTAAGTGAAGCAGGCAGCACCATTTATGCGAGCAGAAGTCAGAAAACATTACTTTTCACATACAGCAAAAAGATAGATGGAGGTTGCCTTCACAGGAGGCTGGTGGTAGACTGGGGACATGCATCATACATTCCTTTCTCTGAGAGACAGTTAGTGGGCTACAGTCAGACTATAGCAGAACATGCAGATGAGCCGAGAGAGAATCAGAGTGGGGTGGAGAGGGGAATAGATCTACATGGGGATGGTTGCTATAGACCACTCCTTCCACACTTGGACTATTTTAGATTCTTCACCACCTGAATTCTTTATTTTTACCTTTATTTATATTATTTATTATTGTATTTTATTCTGTGTATTTTATTGTTTTAATTGATTGTTGTAAACCACCCAGAGTCCCCAGACTGGAGGAGATGGAAGGGGATAAATTAGATAAAAAAACAAACAAATACATAAATAAAATATAAGAGGTGTTTAGATTAGCAGAGCAAAAGTGTTGTCTTAGATGGAGGTGAGCATATATAGTAAATTTTAATAATGAAAAGTTCTGCAATCTCCAGTTAGCAGTTGCTAGTTAATTAATATCGAATTTTATGGTTTTAACGGTTTTGTTTATTGTTTTTATTTTATTTTATTTTATTTTATTTTATTTATTGTTTTGTGGTTGTTTTAATTATGTGAGCCACCCAGAATCATACATGTATTCAGTGTATTTAGATGTCCTTGAATTGGAAAAGTTAAGAAATACAAGGATATAATTTCAACTTTTAAATTTTTTGCACATAGCAGATACGTAATATTTATAATATACATTTTTATGCAGTGTTTAGTGTCATAACTGCTAGATGACTAGCTATTATCATGTAGCCAGCTCGTTTCTGCTACAAAATCCATATAAGGCATTTGCAAATTATAGTAACTTTCAGTAATGTATGTTAGCTATCCCGACTAAGTGACTTACACTTTAATGCACTTTTGAATGAATAGAAAAACTAAAATGCATTGTTTGTAAAATTAATGCTTTTCTGTCCAATTAAAAATAAAAATAAACAAATAAATAAACAAAAATACACAGACCAAAATGTGCCTGGCCACTGGATTACCCAAAATTGCTTGCAAAAGTGCACATTTTACCAAATAAAAGCAGAAAAATATTTATAGGCACATTGAGCATCACCATGCATGCCATTTTCAAGGGAACTTCAGAAAAGAACAGCTTAAAATGGATGGAGAAATGGGATGAGCTGAATGGAAAACAGAAGACCTGAGAAACTGAGAGACACTAAAATTCAGAGATTTGTTCAGCTGTGGTTGAAGGATAGTTTGAAACTGCTTATGGAGTTGAGTTGCTTCTGCTTTCCCTGATCATTCTCCCCGCAAGGCAGAGGTTATCCAATCCTTTAATGTCCACATGAGGGCAGTATACCATAGATAAATCCAGACAAGGTACTGGAGATTTAGCTTAAATCCTCCTTAAAAGTAGTCTTTTCATAAACCCAGGATATTCTGCCAGTATTCTATGATTTGAACCATTTACATCAAATTCCTTTCAATCCATCAGGATAGGCCCTGAATACCTGAGTCTATAGTGATTGCAAGAGCAAGCTTTTTGAAAGTCTTTACTGCAATAGAAGGAGTTAATTGCTGGGCAGTTCGAATGATGATTAATATCCCCAGAATGAAGAAGCTGGGCTAGGTTTTCCTAGCACATATTAATTAAGGCAATGAGATGGCACAACAACACTTCTCTTTGATAGAGGCCAAAGGCTACTTTGTCTTCTGGCAGAAATAGCCACCTTCTCTTTCTCCACAATACAATACACTTTCTGGCTATATTATTGCCTCTTGCAACTATTATCACAAGTCCAGGACGAAAGGAACAAGAAACATAAATAGATTAAATGGCCATTCTGCTCCACAGGGTTTATTTTTTTAAAACTGCATTGTAAGAGTTTTATCAAAGCTAACAAGGAAAATCAGAAAGGAGGTTTTCAATGGAAGAAGTAGGTAATGAGAGACACTATGAAAACTAGAGCAGTTTTGTTTGAGTTTCCAGTCTAATAAATCATATTAATTAAAAAAAAGATGTTCAATCTTCTGCTAATATCAAGCCTACATTTTCTGAGTACAAAGCTCTTTAGAAGCCAGGGAAGATAAATCGAGCAGCTAAGCTAGGAAAAGCTAGAGAGAAACAGTGTAGAGCAATCCTAATCACTCAGAGTGACTAACATTTCAATAAATCATCTTATCTAGTCTGACCTCTGTGGCATCATCTGCAGAAATATCAGCCTGATCTGCATGCGCTTTGCTGAGCCTCAGACATACAGAGGGACAAAAAAGAAAAAAGAATCATTATTCTTTTAATACCAGATCGGGAGAAGTAGTTGTGACTTGGGATGATACTGCACCTGTCTATCTTTGGTGAAGGATGAATTTCACCCTCCCTGAAACCTTGCTTCCTTAAATAAGGGCCTATTTTATTTTATGATTTATTTATTTCTATTCATTTAATACAATTTACTGGTTGTCCGACTCCAAACAAAAATAAATAACAAAATCAAAACAAAAAGAGTGTTATATGGATTTGTGTGGATTTTTGACCACTGAAAAGCCAGAGAAAGCCTGATCTCACAGGCACTATTCAACTGTTACCATCCAAACCATGATGTTTTGATGTTTTTTTGCAAATATACTGCTATAGAAATCCATAACAAATTTCTTCTGGGAGCACCTGAAAGAGAAAAGAACATACTTAGTATTCTCAAAACAAACTGAACTGTTTTTCAGGTTAAGTTATGCTACCCATTAATTTCAACAGACATGTGTCCATCCTATTAGTCATATTTCCTACCTTCAGCTTCAATACGGAAGCATTCATTTTTGAAGAGGGGGAGCCATATTCTTATCAGTTATTCATTTATTCAGACTGTCAGATTCATCACCACAAATATTAAAGAAGAGGAAATCATTGTAGTAGAACCAAGCTAATAATTTTTAGACCTCCCCTGTTTCTAAGGTTGTATAGAATGAGTTTGGTTGCCTTGAGAACCATACCTGTTTTCTAAAGAGTTTAAGGAAACAGGGATGTTGAAAAGAATGCTAAGCATTTTGGTACTTCAGGAACTGAAACACCGACACACATGCTCATCTGATTTGATCTCTTTCTCTTCTGTTTCAGGTCTGCTGCTTGTCAGGGATGATTGATGTTACTGATTGCCCAGTAAGCTGGGCTGTATATGTTATGAAATATCTTACTTATCTTTTGGAAATACTTGCATTTATTTCCTCATTGGATTACAATTAGATTAAAGTAATGGTCAAACATGGGTTGTTTACTTTAGTTAAGCTAATGCATTCATTTTAATCAAAACAATCAATGTATAAAAAAAGTATTTGTTTATTTATATTTCAAATTTCTATCACCGCCCATCTCTCCCAAAAAGGGGACTCTGGGCGGTTTACAATAAAATCACAATTAAAACATATAAATTACAATATGATTTATTGTAATTTCTCTTCCTGATATCATTTGCCACTGTTGTCTTGGCAAAATTTCACATGCTTTCTATGAGGTGGAAATTTATTAGAATAATTCCAGGATTGATCCAGATTTCCATCTTGTTTGGGGAAGGAAAGCTCTGGAATGTTTAAGTTGTTTCATATCTACAGACCTTTCCCAAGTCCCTTCTCTTCAGCATTTCTAACAATGAAGGTTTTAATAGCAGAAAGAGCTGGTTGGGAGATGAAGTTATAGGCATGATACAACATCAGATTTCCTCCTCCGTGGTCATAGGTCTCTCTAAAATAACACTGAAGTTCTCATATGATCTCAACTTTAATATTTTAAATATAAATTGTTCTATCTGCATTTTGTTATTACTCACTTTGAGCACTATTTTTAGTGGAAATAAAAATTATATATATTTTTAAAATCCATATTCTTATTGCATTCCATTTCCCAAGTAATCCTAAAACAGATTAGGGAAAGTAGGACATGTTTGCCCAAACCACAGAACCACAGACTACTTAAACCATGGATGAAGTAATCATAAAACTGTCACACCACATGAAAATCTGTTTGGGGAAAAAAAATGGTACTTGGTCATACACTCACCACCTATACAAGTTGGTTCTGCATCATCATGGGAAGTGAACTAGTCTATAATTTATATCTACTTGCTCATGTGCAAAAACCCTTCATAGGAAAGCAGCTGATTAATTCTAAATTCTATGCACAAACAAGAATCATCAACCTTGTTATATGAACAACAGTCTCTTCCCTAGATAAAGCCTTCATTGCTGGAGATTGTCCTAGTGCTCCACTCTAAAATGAGTTATAACGTCAGCAGCAGTATACCATTAGCTGTCTCCCAGAAACTTCCTAGGAGTTGCTAAATATCATACAGAAAGTTAAAGTAGTTTATGACAGCTCTGTAGAAGACAGGCCTAATAAAGTATCAAGTATTTATTTCTTTAGTATAATTTATCCCATGCCATCTATTGGGTTGTGTGTGTGTGTGTGTGTCTTCTCAGTCTCAGTAAACAATGACAATTACAGTTATATAATCATGCCAACTGCATAAATTTTGAAGAATTTCCAGATGTTTCTTTTTTATTGAAATGTATCAATTTGGCATTTAGAACACCAGTGGGAAGAAGATCATGCTGATTCCATCTTGCTCTCATATTAGTCAAAACAAAAATGCACAGACAATTGATTTCAAAGGGAATGGAGACATATTTCACTGAGTAGTTATTAGATCTGATTATATTCTCTACTCTTTGTGGAGAAAGGGGAATTAATCTCCACATGTGGAATTTGTTCACTTTGTCTATCTGGTATGAATTTGGAGAGTAATTTTGTTATAGTTTTTATGACATGATTATATGAAAAGGGCTAATCTAGTCAGATGCTTGCTAGATAATTTTTTTCACTGAAATTCGCATTATGCAGATGTTCTCAAAGGCAGCAGCGATTTGTCCTTAGCCACAAGTTCCCACACATGGAGATAATGTCCATCAGTTTATTAGACACGCTGTTGCTTCCTTAGACTTCTTCAGACTTTGCCTACTGAAATGAATGCATGCCGAACTATTTGCTAAAAACAGAACGGAAACAACCACAGTGATTTTCTTTTTTAAAAAAGGGAAATTGTTTAATTTATACCCTGCAGTTTTGCCCAAGGTGCAAGTTACAATAAGAAAAAAATATAATTATAATATAATAAAACAAGTTTGTGAGAATATAGAGAATATATAAAGAATATAGAATATGTACAGAAGACAGAGAAAAGCAAAGGACAATAATGGCCAAGCTATATAAAACAGTGGTTCTTCAACTCTTTCACCCTTTTCCAATCGTGAATAATGTTATTACCTTCACCAAAACAACCAACTCTGTTCTTTCACACAAGCATCCAACAGTGGCAATCCCAAACTGGATTCTTGACTCACAAAAAAGCAATTAAAAATTGCTCCATTATGCCTGGATATGTCCAAATTTCCCAGTTTTAGAACTACTTATCCAAAATGAAAACAAAAGAAAACTTAACTGCAGCTGGATATTCTCAGTGGACTTGAACAGAAGTAAACATTGGCCTGTAGGCAGAATGCCTTTAAGAAAGAATTAGATTGGCATCTATGGGGATGGAGTTTGGGGACAGAGAAAGTCCTATCTCATGTCCCTGCCAAACTTGCTCCCACTATTGGCAGGACATAGTGAAAATCCTTTCCCAAGACCACCTGATTCATACTGTATAAATTGCTCCTTCAAAGAACTATTCCCAAGTCCTCATTTGAACCCTTATTTCTTGGCCATACTGAAGAGCTAGAATAGCCTGGTTTCTGTTCATCATGATCAGTATGTTTTTAAAATATAAGCAATAGAAGATAACTAAATCAAGACAAACAACTATTGGGCAATTAGCTAAATTAGAAAGATTATAGAAAACAGGAGAAACTTAACCAGTAGTACCAGGAATCTTCTGAACACCTTGTCAAAAATAATATGCTGTCTGCACAGTGAGCAAGTGAACAAATCAAAATTTTCAGTCACCCAGTTACCTCAGTCACATAGAATTGTAAATGTAAGCATTCATTTTCTTTCCCAGTACTGACATTTTAAGATTAGTAGATATGTGTGCTTTTCTTCCCTTACACAACATTATTCTGTCAATGAACTGGGACATTGTTCCTAAATTTATATAACTCAGCTTCTTTGCAATTCCCAAACCGTTTTTTTTCATTTTTTTTACAAAATTGATAAAAAAAAGAGAGGCCCTGACACAAATGGATAACAAATTTATGAACAGTAAAACAGTGTGGAATTAGGTGCACAGAGCTTCCTTTTACGTACTAAGAAAAATATGACAATTTATCATTTTAAAAAGATGACATGATTGGGGTAAACTGAAACTTTGTGCTTTGCACACAATCTTAGAGTCTTTTTATTTCTTTGAATTCATAGTCAATAGTTTCATCTGTAGGGGGGGAGGAATGACCCAAAAAGTCAAGTTGGCTGCACCAATCATGCAATCAAAATCCCATCCCTTATTTATACACAACATAAAAATGTTTCCTCTAAGCCTTCTTTTCTTCAGGTTGAACATCCCAAGTTCCTTTAGTCTGTCTTCATTGGGCATGTCCTCAATTCCATGTATCCTATTTGTAGGCCTCCTCTAAACCTTCTCTAACCTGTTAATATCCATATGGAAATGTGGTGCCCAGAATACTATAGAGTGCTCCAGGTGTGGTCTCACCAGTGCTGAGCAGAAAGGAATAATGACTTCACTTATCTTTGTTACAGTGCTCCTTCTAATGCACCCCAGAACTATGTTATTTCTTACAATTGGTCTATTTTAAACATGATTAGATCTGGATCCAAAGCAAGGTATATTTATTTCACTTAATTCAAAATTTGATAAGCCAGCCCTGCAATACTTCCTTGGCCCTTTTATTTCTGATGATTGGACCCTAGACATCTGCCCCGAAGTCTTATGTTGATAATACTATTGAGCATAACTATATGATTTTATTTTAACCATGCATAGTAAACAACAACAACACAATCTCATTCATGTTTATGCAGAACTAAGCCCTAGTGTTAATAAAAATCACTCCCTAGTTTGGGTACACCCCAAACTCTTAGAGGAAGCAATACAAATTTCAGAAATAAGACCTGCAAGCAATTAAATTCTGGTCATCTCATTAGTTATGCAATGGTTCTCCAATTAGAACCACTTAAAAGATGTAAGGAAATGAATAACATTGAAAGTGTGGCCATTACAATTCCAAATAGCCCACCTGCATAAATTTATAACTCTTTATAACTGTGGTTCAAGCATTAGCTGAAGTATAGAATAAATATGCCCTTCAATCCAGTTTATCTTCCAAATTGCTTAGCTTTAGTGTGAACATCAAGTGATATTCTACAGTGGAACATTTGGAATTCATTAAGAGCAATCATTACTCTGATGAGGTTATACTGATTGTGTCCTTTCCCTTAAGTGAGAACAGAGTTTGGTGCATTCGTAATCATCTACTTCATTCTTTTTCAACTGCAAGCAATCTAAAGACTGTGAATCATCAATTTCTGTATTTTTTTATTCCCATCCATCCACTCGCAACACTTAACAAAATAATTCTAACCTTCTCCCCTTGGATCACTTGCATTCATGTTGCACAACTTTCTCCAGAATTAATTCCTAGTTTTTTTTTCATTATAACATAGGGTGAAAATTTCTATGACCTAAAAATGTTAGAAATATACAAGCATTTATGACCTTAAAACCATTTTAAAATGACCAATTAAACCAAAAATATGATTTTAAAGCAAAAATATGACTTTACAATTTTTCTGAAATTAGCACCTAAGTTTTAAAAATCTGTGCTTACACACACACGGACACAAATTAAAAGGTTTATTCTTCTTCACTTCCAGTGCAGAAGTGCTAGTACTGAAGGAATCAAATGAACATTTTGAGAGTAAATTGGTCATCCCTGGATTAGTTTTAATCAACAGCAGAATTGCTTTGGATGACCACATGCATCTTGAGGTTATCAAACTCAAAACTCCTTCTGTTGTCCACCAGTATGTTCTTGTACCAGGAGAAACTCCGTTCGACGTCACAAGAGGTTATAGGAACAAATATGAAAAAAGCAAACTCATCTGGAGAAAATTCTGGCTCGAAGTCTTCAAATTTTGCTCCGAGTCCATTTAGAACGTTACTTATTTTGCAAAGTGTTGAATAACCCAGATTAGACTGCAGCACTCTTTGCAGTTTATCACTAATTTTTTCAGCCACTTTGCCCTTTTCTTGTTTTAAATCACTCTCAGTTTGTTTTACAATGTTCAGGGCATCACTAAGTTCCATTCCTACAGTTCCAAGGCAGGTGATTGCTCTTGATAATCCACTGAAGTTATATCCTATATATGCTAAGTTTCCAGCCAAGGTTTCAGAAAAGAAATATTGCATAATCTTGATGGAGGAAGATTCACAACAGTCAAATTCTTTAACTATCCACTGCAAGGAAGCATAATTTGTGAAATAATACATAGCTGCATCCAGCCAAGTCCCCCAACATATCATGACAGGTTGGGGAGGGAGAGCCAAAGTAGGAGCAATTTCTTTGAACTTTTGTACTTGAAGTGGAGCTTTAATGAACACTTTTTCCCCATTCGAAATTATCTACATCAGGATAGTTCCTTCGAATCTCTTCAGCCACTCTGTGTAACCCACGTGCAAGGCATGTGATATAGATCATTTTTGGATAAAGAAGTTTAAGTCCCTTGGCTGCTTTAGTCATGTATGGTGCAGCATCTGTTACAAAGAGAAGGATATTTCCCTTTTTTACACCATCCAGCCAGTGTAGTTTCATAGAATCATCAAAGAGCATAGCAATAGTGGAATTGTTTACTTTTTGTAGAGTTTCACATGTTAGAAGAAATTCTTCACCAGGCTTTTCACATTTCAGAGTGCCAGTAATAACACTGGCTACATATCTTCCTTTTACACCACTTGTTTCATCTATTGAAACCCATATCTTATCGTTGTCAACAGCAGATCTTATCTTTGCTAACACATCTTCATAGCAGGCAGAGATGTAATTTTTCCTTACAGTTGATTCATTTGGAATTGGGTGACTGGTGTACTTCTCTAAAAAATGCCTGAGGCTACCACTACCTAATTTTCTTAAGGGCTTATTTGAAGTAACCATCATTGTACAGAGATCCTTACAAATTACTAACTGGGTATTTGATGAACCTGCAGCTGAAGAAGCTCTCTCAAAAAGGAGATGTTGTCTGTTCTCAGAGAAGGTAAATCTTGCTAAACAACTCTTGTGTTTCATGGTGTCACAATAGTGTTGAATAGTAAAATGCTTTGGGGCCAATATCTTAACTTCACATGATTTACAAAACAAAATATCACCATCACTACTGAAAATCTGCTCCCCAAATTCTTGAACAAGACGCCATAATTTCACACTTGCTGAACATCTACTTTTAGGCATGTTGAACTCAGATTGCAGCTCTCATGTGACTCCACCACCTTGAACACACACACACACATGAGTTGGGGAGCAAATGAGAAAAAGAAAAAAAAATAGGCAAATTCTCATTCTTTTTTTCAGGCCTGGTCATGGGAGAAGCCTCTGCCTGCTAAAGTCATTTTAAAAAAGGTTGCTCTCCCTCTCTTACACACACACACACAAACACACACAGTCCTGAGTTGGGGAGCGAATAAGGAAACAAAATAAAACAAAACAGGCAAATTCTCACTTTCTTTGCTGGCTTGAACTTGCTGGCTTATCAGGAGGCTTCCCAATGACCAAAATATGACCAAAATATGACATCTGTTACAAAATTAAGCAGAAATATGACATAACACCTTTAAAAAGTCAAAATATGACTTTTCATGCAAAATAAAAAGCATCTAATTCTCACCAGATTACTCTAAAACATGTTTAACTTACTGTACTTATACATTCAAATAAAGGTTCCAGAAAAAATATGACATGTCATAAAACTCCCCACCCTAATTATCACATGGATAAACTAACCAATTATAATTGTAATAAACTTCACTATAAAAAAGGAAACTTCACAACTTCTGTTTTTCTGTCCTTCATTCACTTGGGCTACCTTCTTATCAATATAACCAAGCATGCCTGAAATACGTTATGACTTCCAGGGGCATGGCGAACCAAACATGTCTCTGAAAGAGTGGAGATGATGAAGACTGAAGAACCAGTGAGTAGACTGGTTCTTCAGAACCTCTCCTGACAAGAAGAGGATGGAAATTTACCCATATGTGCTCTGAATGGCTGCTTCTCACAAGGAAACTGCAGGATAGCAATCTCCTGTGGGTTTGAGTGCTGGGAGACAAAGGGATCAAGCCATCATGCTCACAACCATGGCAGAGCCTTTTAAAGGACACTGGGTTCACTCACTTCACTTTCTAATTACTTCTGGAAATTGCATATTTAACTATTTTTGGGCTATTAGTTTGAAAAGCCACCTGGTGAGTTTACCTTCATTCTTGAACATAAGTTTAAGAATTTAAAGATTTGGAAATAAAAGTTAAATAAGTTAAATAAGACTTTGATCTAAGAAAGGTATAAATGAATTAAGGATCCGGACAAATTTGGAATACTGAGACTTTTACTATAAGATTTTGGAAATAATTATATAAAATAAACAGCTTTTTGTGGGAACCAAATTGTTTTCTCTATCTTAAGTCATAACAGAGATTGGAGGTGATGATTTCAGAAATTGGACACTAGAGAGGACTAAAGACTCCAGGCAGAAAAGGAAAGGGGAAAAAAGAGTAAACTTGTCTTTGGTATTCAGTTACTATGGGGAATTACAAAATGATACAAAATGTTATAATATTGGACATACTCAAGGAGATTTTTGAAGAATGGGGCCAGAAATTAGTAGCTACAATATCAAAAATGATGTCTGTTTCTATGGCTAGATTATGTCAAAAAGATGTTTTGTCTGATGCAGAAATATTAAAACCATAAATACTGAATAATAACAAAAAGTATGGATTATAACATGGAGAAGACAACTACAGTGGAAACACAAATGGCAAGGCAAGACAATGACCAGGATAAAGGTTTTCTACTGGATAGACAAAAGAAATTGGTTACAGCTTTGAAAATCTAAGTCAAAATACAAATTATACAATACAATAATATTTATCTGGTCAATGACCAGCAAAATTTAAAAGGAGAAAAATGAAGTAAAACAAAAAAATACAATAATATACTACCAACTAATAAAAAATATCCCATAATAACATAGCATTCACTCCACTATTACTATATTAATACAAATGCAAATTATAAACCAAGAAAATGATCTAGATAATTACTTTTTACTGGTTTTACAAATGCAGTTTGCTAAAGCCTCAAAGAGGCCTTTGAGATGGGAAAAAGAAAAAGTGAGGAAGGATCAAATCTTATGACAACATCTGAATGAATTAACGTTCAAGGTTGTCAGAAGTAAAAGGAAGGAACATAAAGTTGGTTTGTTTGATCAAGATTAAAATAAGACATGTTTCTATAAAGCTCTGGGAACCCTTTATCAATTTTTTTTGCTGACACCAGGACTGAAAAGTTGATGATTTATGGATTTGCATATAGATAAGGGACAAGTTATGGGAAGAAGAGATATTAATTTGTAACCTTATAGGGGATGAAGAGTTATTAAGATTATTAATTTTCTTTATACTTGTGATGAAGATCTCCTCCTTCTCCTTTTCTTCTTTCTTTCTTTGCACTTTTTATTCTTTATTTCTATTTCTTCTTCTCTCTCTCAGTTTAGTTTGTATTTGCTTTATGTAATTAAAATTTTCAGTAAACATTATACTTGGAACACATCATAATACCAAGTGTAAAATATTTCTTTTTCTGTTGTACTTCTCCACTTATTCTTCCTGATTTGATATATGCCAATGAAGCACACATCTCACCATTTAGATGAGATGTACATGATTGTTTTATGAAAAATAAAAGATTCAATGTTTTATTCATTATATTTAAATAAAATCCTCTGATTCACACATACTCTAGTGATAGGTATATTTACTTGGAAGTAGAACACACTGATTTCAGTGACACTTATTCCCAGGTAAGAGGATGCAGTATTATAGGTTTACGTTCTAGCTACTGAAGCTCAGATTAAAAATGTCCTAGGGGGGACATGGCATTTTGCAAATCATAGCTTTAGATGAATTCATTTAAAATCATTTTAAAACCTTATTTCCTTTGTCTCAGAGATGGTGCTGCAGATTGCTGGTTCTCCACCATCATTAGAAAAGGGGAGCCAAGTGTCTCTAAGCCACAATTTGTTCTATGGCCAGGTAGAAATCCCATTTTATTTTTTTTTCCCCAGTTCTTATTCAATTTTATGAAAGAGAGTTTGCTTTAAAATAACTGTGGATATTTTAAAAAATATTATTGGCTTTGTTGTTACTTATTTAGGTAATGAGATATTCAATAAGCCTGTGAAAATCCTTTAAAAGTAGTGGTTCTGAACACAAGGGGGCATAAAAAGATGTGTCCTTCACCTGAAGAAATCTGGAGAAACCATCTAACTAATTTCTGGTGGAAACTTTCACAAGGCTATTTGTACCAGTTATAAGTTTGTCTTTAGCTACCAACTGCAGGTTGACCAGTGGCTGGTACAAAGGGAAATCTACAGGCTGGTGGTGCTCAAAAATGTCAAAAGAGTGGGGATGACCATGAGATTGAAGCTTTGCCTATTTTTACATAGGTGTGATATGTATGACACATTAAAAATAAGCAGTGTTCTTAGGTGCTACAGATTTTCTACCTATGACTTAAATCAGGAGTACCCAAAATAAGTACCACTGGAGCCACTTTCATGTCTTAACAGCAATGTGTCAAACAGGAAAGGCGGAAAGAGATATATTCTGCGTTGCATACAGAGATTCCCATGTTTACACTGATGGTGCCATGCAATATATGAAACTTGACAGGAGGGACTGAGCATAGAGTTAGGGAAGTGAATATTTATTTAAAATATTTGTATATTGCTTCTTATTAAAATTAAATCCGAAAGCACTTTAGGATTAAAATATTCTAAATGTTGGGCTAACTGCCTAGAAATGAGGAGATGGTGACGTCTAAATCTAGGGTGACTGGAGGAAACAATTTGGCTTATTTGCACTACTAATCCAATTTGGGCTAGGAAGAACTCACCCTTCATAACTTCAAACTGATGAAAGTTTTCTTTCTTACTCCCACATCACACACATCCATATGCCATTTAAGCAGATGCCTCAAATGTCCTCTGAATTTCTGTAAACTCCTGAATGTGTAAGATAGATTTCATTTTTAAAGAAGGAAAAAAATCCATTTACACTGGCCTTAAAGAGATGTATGCTATGTTTTACAGAACATTTGCAGCTGTTAGAGTTTTTGAAGGCTCCAGTTCAAATTGAGTTTGTTGTTCAAATGATTATGCTGCAAGTAAACCAAATTTTTGACATGCCAGTGATTTAACACCTCTGACTTGATCATGGGGTATTAGCTGTACAGTTGGCTTCATGTTAGTTCAGATGCAAACAAGATAGATTGAAAAATTGAATTTCATCTAAACTCGCTAGTTTGTTTGCAATTTACACTGGCCATTTGCCATTCTTAACTAAATGTAAATATACTACAAATAAGTTTTACAGCACAGTTATCTGCAGATTTGGACTGCTATTGGATGTCAGCTGCCAGTTTATCAAACTGTAATTGCATGCCAGCTTTCAACTACTGATGGTTACTCACTCCTTGCAGCTGTTGGATAGCCTGGCTCATGTTTTCAACTTTCCAAATCTCTCCTCAAAACTCACCATTTCTATTACTGTATATCCTTAACTTGTGGGGAAAGAGGGAGAAAGAGGGAGAGGGAGAGGGAGAGGGAGAGGGAGAGGGAGAGGGGGAGGGAGGGAGGGAGGGAGGGAGGGAGGGAGGGAGAGAGAGAGAGAGAGAGAGAGAGAAACTGCCAGTTTGGTGTAGTGGTTAAGGCAACAGGCTAGAAACCAGCAGACTGTGAGATCTAGTCCCACCTTGGATACTAAACCCAGCTAGGTATCCTTGGGCCAGTCATTTGCTCTCAGCTCTAGGAATCAGACAATGGCAAACCACTTCTGAAAAACCTTGCCAAGAAAACTCAGGGACTAGTCTAGTCAGTTGCTAGGAGTCAACAGTGACTTGAAGGCACACACACAAACACACAAATAGATATAGATATATGTGTTTGAGAGAGAGAGAGAATGTGTGTGTGATTACTGTATATACCTGCTAACCCCTCATTCTTTTCTTCTTGTTTTTCCCATTGAGTTAAGATTATCATTATATATATCAGGCTATAACAAAACTTCAGGGTAAACATTTAGTTCTTTTATCTATCCAATGTCACATTCCAAAATTATGTTCTAGTGACGACTTTGCAAGACTGGAACAATCAGTTATTAATCCAATTGAAAATGAGGAAGGATGACAATTATCTTATACACAATGGATCAGGGATTCTATCACCAGTGCTCTGACTCTGTAGAGATATACATAAAAATATATTTATCACCAACTTAAACCTTTGGCTTGAAATCAGCAAAGACAAAAACTCAGGTAATGAAACTTTGTCATTTTTCTTTAGTCAGTTATTAGGAAAAGCATCCTCTACATGTTTTCTACCTGATATAAGAAATTTTGAAGTGGAAAACCAAAGGTTGAGGAAGTTGTCATATCTAGGAGTACATCACATAATAGGTTGACCACAAGTAGAACTAAAATGGTCCAAAATGCAATAGTAGACTGGCATACATGATATAATGATGGGATAAAATTGCTTGGATCCCTTCCAAGTTGGACTCCGAGCTTGAGACAGAGTCTGACGAGATACCCGTGACCACCCTCTCCGAGTGTCTGGGGGCTGTGGGGGCCTGGATAGGGAACAACAAGCTTCGGCTAAACCCTGGTAAGTGGCAGAGGATTAATGGAAATGGAGTGGCTGTGGATTAATGGCTCCTCGGCTTCTGGGAAATTGTCATCTTTAGTTCTGATGGGGTTGCACTGCCCCAGACAGATCTGGTGTGTAGCTTGGGGGTCCTCCTGGACTCATGGCTCCTGCTCGAAGAGCAGGTGGCAGTTGTGGCCAGGAGGGCCTTTGCGCAACTCCATGTTGTGCGCCAGTTATACCCTTTCCTGGAACGAGAGGCCCTTCGAACAGTTACTCATGCCCCGGTTATCTCCCATATAGACTACTGCAATGCGCTTTACATGGGGCTACCCTTGAAGAGTATCCAGAAGCTACAGCTGGTCCAGAATGCACCCACATGGGTAATCCTAGGTGCCCCAAGGGTGGCACATGTAACACCTTTACTGTGCAAGCTGCCCTGGGTGCCAGTTTGCTTCCAGGTCCAATTCAAGGTGTTGGTTATGACCTTTAAAGCCCTACATGGCATGGGGCCAGGCTACATAAGGGACAGTCTTATCCCTATCACAAAGAGCCATCCCACCCAGGCATGCAGAGACAGCATGCTACAGATCCCATCTGTTAAAGAGTTCCATCTGGCGGAGTCAGGGAAGCGTGCCTTCTCTGCAGCAGCACCTGCCCTCTGGAACATTCTCCCCCCTGAGTTGAGGCAGGCCCCCTCACTCCTGGACTTCCACAAAAAATTAAAAACCTGGCTTTGTCGTGATGCCTGGGGTGGGAAAGAGAATAGTTCCTCCTGGGGATCGTTAGCTCCTTAGAATTGTCCTGTTTTGTTTGCGGACACAGAGAGAACTTTAGCCATCTGGATTCTATTATATTTTAATATATTTATATTTTATTGCTTATTGATATTATTGTATAGTATTTATATTATATTGTGGTGAGGTTTAAGTAGAAAAATAATCCAAAACAGAACAGAATAAGTTCAAATGCTTCTGAGTGATTAAAAATAGGCAAGTAATATATGGTAATAAGTAATGCACTTCACTCTTTCATTCTACAATGGACAATTATATTTATTTATTTATTTTGTTTACTTTCTATCCTGCCTTTATTATTTTTATAACTAACTCAGGGCAGCAAACATACCAAATACTCCTTCCTCCTCCTCTTTTCCCCACAACAACAACCCTGTGAGGTATGTTGGGCTAAGAGAGAGCGACTGGCCCAAGGTCACCCCATATATCCTACATACCTGAAGAGGAGACTCTTCAGAAGAGGAATGTCCTGTGTGAAGATCTTTTGCATGAGCAGAACTGCTCATGAAATTCTCATGAAGTTTTGCTTTTCAGGAGGGCTTTTCACTTATGCCAATAATATTTGTATCTGTTTCCATCTGTTTTAATAATTTATACTTTAGATTGGCAGCTGTAATACTCTGTAGGAAGAAATACAGAATACAGAATTTTCCTTCATTGCGTGAAATAAGAAAATAATGTTTAAACACTCCATAGGAAAGAGGTAACCATCTCTTTTTCTTTCCCCCGCTTGCTGAGCTGCAGTCAGTATCATTCTACAAAAAAAGGACCATATTTTTCACTATTGAGTCCAGCACTTTGCTAAGAGATATTCAACCCCTTTTGCAACTGGAGACCACCAATTTTTTGAATGCATCAAAAATATTTTACTTACTTTTTAATAGGCTATTCACAATGTGTAGGACTTCCATCCAAGTTACTAAGTGTATACCTCTAGATTACACAGGTACCAGATAACATATCAGCATTGGCCTATTTTCTGGACAGAGCACCAATTACTTTAATGGACACATCAGTTTATACTAAGCTTTCATCATCTGTTCTTCTCTCTAATTGAATGCAAAAGTAACATACTTCATAATTGCATTTGAATAGTAAAAGATAGGGGATTGGAATGCATGTTTAAATTTTTGCATCTGCTCTGTAATTGTTGCCATCACAAGCTTTTACCCAGGGAGAACAGAAGGAGGGGAAACTGGCATGTAGTTAATTTTTCTGGCAGGGATGACTTACTGGCATAACAAGTTATACTATTTATGGGTAAGGGAACTGCAAACTCAAGTTATACTATTTATGGGTTAGGGAGCTGCAAACTTGAGGTAAGTAAACTATCTCAGAATATATGAGACAGTGAACAAGTAGAGGAAAACAAAAGAATGTGATTAAACCTGCTGTCATACCCAGATATTTTCCAATATTTCCTCTCAATACAAAATTACTGCTTATATCTGTTAAATCCTAATGGAGGAATGGAGGAAGGAATGGAAAGGAAGAACTGGAGGTAGGAATGGAGGAAGGAATTCACCCACACTGGATGCTCAGTTAACAAAAAGTCTGTTGAAATAAGTCTTTCTTAGTTTTCCACATGCCAGACAGTACTTTTATGCAAATAGAATTGATACAATCTTGAATCTCAGAAGAATCACATTGAGATCTAGGTAGAAGAGTGTGAGGATAGTATGATAACTAATATCTACTACAGTTTTATGCCAGCAAAGGATCGTTACCTTGTCGTGGTGCTGGAGCTTGAGCACCTCAATGATGCCATGAGCTAAACCGTGAAGGGCCACCCAAGACGGGAAGGTCATGACAGAGAGGTCAGACTAAATACAATCCCTGGGGAAGGTAACAGCGACCCACCCCAGTATTCTTACCATGAAAACTAAATGGATCAGTACAACCAGAGATATGTCAGTATACCATTGGAAGATGAGACCCCCAGGTCGGAAGATGGTCAAAATGCTACTGGGGAGGAACAGAGGATATGTTCAGCTAGCCCCAGACATGATGACGCTAGCTCAAAGCCAAAAGGATGGCTAGCGGCCAACGGTGCTGGTGGTGAATGGCGAATCTGATGTTCTAAGGATCAACATACCATTGGAATGTAAGATCTATGAGCCAGGGCAAATTGGATGTGGTTATTGGTGAGATGTCAAGATTAAAGATAGACATTTTGTGCATCAGTGAACTAAAATGGACTGGAATGGGCCACTTCACCTCAAATGACCACCAGATCTACTACTGTGGACAAGAGGACCACAGAAGAAATGGAGTAGCCTTCATAATAATAGTAAAGTGGCTAAAGCAGTGCTTGGATACAATCCAAAAAACAATAGAATGATCTCAATTCGAATTCAGGGCAAGCCATCTAACATCACAGTGATCCAAATATACTCCCCAACCACAGTTGCTGAAGAAGCTGAAGTAGAGCAGCTCTGTGAGGATCTGCAGCATCTACTGGACAATACACCAAAAAGAGATGTTATTTTCATTACAGGAGACTGGAATGCAAAGGTGGGCAGTCAAATGACACCTGGAATTACAGGTAAGCATGGCCTGGGAGAACAAAATGAAGCAGGACATAGGCTAATAGAATTTTGCCAAGACAACTCACTCTGCATAACAAACACTCTCTTCCAACAACCTAAGAGACGGCTTTATACATGGACTTCACCAGATGGACAACACCGAAATCAGATTGACTACATCCTTTGCAGCCAAAGGTGGCGGACATTTATACAGTCGGTAAAAGCAAGACCTGGAGCTGACTGTAGTTCAGATCACGAACTTCTTCTTGCACAATTTAGGATCAAACTAAGGAGATTAGGGAAGACTCACAGATCAGTTAGATATGAGCTCGCTAATATTCCTAATGAATATTCACCCTACCTATTCAACTTGTACACGGAACACATCATGCAATGTGCTGGGCTTGATGAATCCAAGGCTGGGGTTAAAATCGCTGGAAGAAACATTAACAATCTCAGATATGCAGATGATACCACTTTTATGGCTGAAAGCGAGGAGGAACTGAGGAGCCTCCTGATGAAGGTGAAAGAAGAATGTGCAAAAGCTGGCTTGCAGCTAAACCTCAAAAAAAACCAAGATTATGGCAACCAGCTTGAGTGATAACTGGCAAATAGAAGGAGAAACATAGAGGCAGTGAAAGACTTTGTATTTCTAGGCACAAAGATTACTGCAGAGGCTGACTGCAGTCAGGAAAAGACGTTTAAGTCTTGGGAGGAGAGCAATGACAAATGTCGATAAAATAGTTAAGAGCAGAGACATCAAACTGACAACAAAGGTCCGCATAGTTAAAGCAATCGTATTCCCTGTAGTAACATATGGCTGTGAGAGCTGGACTATAGGGAAGGCTGAGTAAAGGAAGATCGATGCTTTGGAACTGTGGTGTTGGAGGAAAATTCTGAGAGTGCCTTGGACCGCAAGAAGATCAAACCAGTACATACTCCAGGAAATAAAGCCAGACTGCTCACTTGAGGGAATGACTGGCAAAACTGGAATACTTTGGCCACATAATGAGAAGACAGGACACCCTGGAGAAGATGCTGATGCTAGGGAGAGTGGAAGGCAAAAGGAAGAGGGGCCGACCAAGGGCAAGATGGATGGATGATATTTTAGAGGTGACAGACTTGACCTTGGGGAAGCTGTGGGTGGCAATGACTGACAAGAAGCTCTGGCGTAGGCTGGTCCATGAAGTCACAAAGAGTTGGAAGTGACTGAATGAGTAAACAACAACATTACAGTTTTAAACTACTATATTTTCTCAAAATAGGCATGCACAGGGAAAAGATCTCTCTGGATGCATTTGCCTAGGAATTAAAATCTGCTCATGGGACTCTCTCCTATTGTGGGAGATGCAGTTTATGAGCACATTTATGAGGTCTTATTCTTAGCTATGGTGCATTTGTTACAGAATTCATTCCCACTGGAATTCCTGCTAGCATTGATCTCAGTTCTATTTCAGAACTAAGTAAAGTTTCAAGGGCTGTTTATCATTTATAAAGCTCTACATGGTATAGGGCTAGTTATCTGAGGGACCACCTCTTTCCCATTTTTCTGCCCATCCTGTACAATCAGACAGAGCTGGCATGTTCCAGGTTGCATTGATTAAACTGTCATATGAAGCAGGATCCAAGAAGCTGGCCTTCTCTGCCATTACACCTGCCCTCTGGAACAGTAACTCCCTAGAGATTCAAAGTGCCCCTACCCTGACTTTTTAAACAAACTTTAAAAACCTGGATCTTCCCTGAGGCTTTGGCTGTAGAGAATAAGGAAGATGACCTTGCTGGAAATATGCAGGAACCATTACCTAGACAAAGGGGTCTGAAACATCTTTTAAACCCTGGAAAACAAGGTAACATTTGAAAGTGGCTCAGAAAGACGTCTCCTTGATTCACAGAGGTATAAGAAGGGGTGGGGAGGAGGTACAGCACAATTGTTATTATAGTCTGTCTCAATAAAGTATAGTTCAAGTCTTCTGTAGGAGTCTGTTTCCTGGTTTCGTCTACCTAGCGAGGTTAACATTGGGCTAGGGTGGTTGTCAAGTCCTTTTAGGTTAGGCATTGTATGGGGAAGAAGGTTTTTATTGTTCCATCTGGACAACTATTGTTCTTTTCTGATATTGTGATGTTTCTTGCTTTTTTTAAATTGCAAGCTGCTCAAACTCATTCAGGAGTTTGGTGGCTCTGGAATGTGAGTATGTGTGTATGTATGTATGTATGTATGTATGTTAACCTTATGGGTTTTCTTGATTGCACTATGGTGGTATATTGTTGGCTTCTCTTGCACCTCAGCGTTAGGGATTGCAGATTCTTAATATTTATATTTTAATAAACATATTATTTACAGTGCTTTTGTGACTGTACTCCATCCTAAATTGCATTGCTAGTTAAAAATAATTCAGTAATAATACGTACAAAAATTGTCACTTCTCAGGGCACAAATACTGCCATGGACAAATGAACCAAAACTATACTCTTTCTTCCCTAGAACTCTTTGAGCTTTGAAAAATGTTTTATTCAGAAAGGTGGCCTAAGTGGAAAAAAAAAATTACAATCAGAGCTACAGATACTACTGAGCAAAATTCACATGCAGACCATTTGATTTGATTCTATCAGACTTATAAGTGTCTTTTCATTACTCTGCAGCTGATGCTTTCCAAATTATTATTATCGAGGGAGAAGAATAAAATTAGTCTTACAGCAAAAGACATCTGTTTTCTCAGAGAGACTGCATTATTGCCTCCCCCTCCCAAAAAAAATCCTTCAATCTTCTTGCAACTTCTAGACATATTAAATTTCGCAGCAGCAAACAGTCAAAAGAGGTAAATGTGTTTCATGACTTGTCTACCTGCTGGGCTGCTGGCACGTTGTTCAAAGTCATGAAAGAGAAATTCAGTCAGAAAGAAAAGGTCCACCTATGCTATTGAAGTGTTCTATATTTTTAAAAAATTGTGTTTCCTGCAAATATATATTACTGTTTTTGAAAACAACTTCTTGAAATCATATACCACTTCTCTGATTTCACTTCTATTGTATCTATTGAAATTGATGTGATTATATTTTAAAAGCAAAAATATGCAGGTGGCTTGGTCTGAAACAGCTGGAAATCTCAGAAACTACTTAATCTGTAATATCTATGTTACGGACACTTTAAGTTGCCAAGGAAGTTTCAAAGGCAGATCCAGAAGCTACATATTGCAGTTGTCTATAGGGACATTAACAGAACAATGGTCAAGCTATCTCTGTCACAGCACAAGACACCTTACATATGTCACATATGTCACTTAGGTGTCAAGAGAAAGAGTTAGATGTTGCTACAACCTAAAGCTGTGAACCTAATCCTATAGGTTCCTATAGGCAAGAACAGCATCTAAAACATGCTGAAAAGTGCTTTTGACTCAAGGGAACTATCCACCAATAATAACTCCATTTTATCAAACTTCAGTTTATTACCTTTACCCATTCTCATTATCCATATCATCGGAATCTAACAAAAATGAACAGAGCTGGATATCACTGACACACTGATGACATTATCACTGTACATTGTTCATTGTTTATTGGCATTTGTTTGTTTGTTTGGTAAAATTTAAACCACACAGAAACAAAAGAGAATAATGTGGAACACAATAACACACATTCCTGAGCATTATTATCTCTTGGCTCCTCCTTCAGAAACTAATCAGCTTAAGAAAAATTAGACATTTGGCCACATTTGTATTAAATTTCTATTCCATTGAAAATAATTGATCCAGTAGGATATATGATATGGTTAACTGACCTGAGAATTTCCTAAGACACATTTTCCTTGTCTATTTCATAGCACAGGTTATTTATCAGACTGATTCAGGAAGTTATTGAGGATAGGTTTGATATTCACACCAAAAGGTCAGTGATATAATTTCCTACATGTTGACATCTTCAGATGGGGGCAGAAGACAGATCTAGATTTATTGGCATACATCTCTGTGAATTATAGAATACTATCTAGGTTTCTGATTCTTTTTTATCCTTTATAATTTATTTATTAAAACATTTGAAGGAACATAATTTATAACTGCAAAATAGAAGAAAAAAAGAAAAATAACATAGTGGATAAAGAATAAAACATCAGTTAATAAGCAGGAAGTTTACAGTTATCCCCAAACTGGAAGTTCATTATTTCACTATAGGTTTCTGATTCTCAATGGTTTGTCAGTAGCAACAATAAAATGAATCTCCATCCTCACCCATGCAATATTCTTAAACAATATGGCTACCATAAAGAAAACCTGGATATCTATATACATAAAATGCATGCAATCTTTCATTCAGACTATTTTAATTCAAGAAATTATTTGATACTGGAAAGATTCATACAGCCCTGCTCAAAAATAACAGTGCATGAGGACAAATGGAGATTGGGACTCACAATGTTGTTTTTCAGTCATTCAGTTGTTTCTGTCTCTTTGTGGCTTGATGAGCATCGTTTTGCAAGACTGTCTGTCAGTAAATACCTTCTTTAAATTATTGTAAGCTTATCCCAATAGTAGCTACCCACCTTGTCTTTTGTTGGCAGAAGACAGATTGTCTTCAATTTTTCCATATGTTAGGGTCTTTTTCAAAGACTCTTGCCTTCTCACTTTGTATCCAAAATATTTAACCTTTAGCTAAGAGTACCTCAACCCTTTATTGTCTTCTCTAGTTCTGACAGAGATAAAGTATACATTTATGATACATTTTTTCCTAAAAAAATGGAGTTAGGATGTATATTGCATGAGGAACTCCAGATCTGGATTGAGACCATAATATGCAGTAAAGATTCTGTCTTTTCTACTCTTATGATAAGATCCTATTTATTTTAGAATAAGGAAAATATGCATTAGTAGCTACATTTTTAGTAATATCTTTGATATTGAATGTATGTATTTGGTAACAGACTGTAGTTGATGATTCTCACCCTGATGTCTGATCATTCTTTAAATTATTTACCATGAATTCAGATATATATATTTTTTTCATTTTGCTTTTCAGTCTCTGTTTGGACAGTTTGCCTCATTATGTAAACCTGTAGAATGAAATTGTGGCAGGTAATTTAAATTACCCATTTGGCCAATAGATAATGCAATTTGAGCAAAAAAGAATAGGTAGAGGAGGAAAGAACATTATCTAGCCATTGACTGTGAATTGACCTACAAAAGAGACAATGAAAAATATAAAATCAACCTTACTCTTGTATAAGACTCATCTATCCAGCACACTTGATTTCAGTTATTTGAAAGCTCAGTTATAGAGCTTCTTGGAACAATAAGATTTCTTCCTTTCTCTCATTATTTAGTATTTTTGATACCTGAAAATGTTGATTATGCTTTGGAGGAACTAACAGGCTGCAAGTCTTTATCCAGCAGAGGGCATTAGTATATAGTTCTACTGTATGAAAATTTCAACATACTGTAGATTGAATGCTGATTTTACTTTTCAGTGGACAAAATAAAATTTTCTGTAATGCTATTTCTATCATTCATTATCTTCAGGAAACTTCATTACTAGCACAGCAGTTCTATGAAATATTATTTTCCCATTTTGAATCCCTTGTGTTTTATTTGATGTACAGAACCTAGGAATTCATTATTAGGATGAAGTAAATGGAGAGGAACAAATACTCTTAATGATTCATAACAAATACATGTGTGAGTGATAAAAAGCTTTTCAATTATAGTGCTTTTGTTCTACCACTGTGCTGAATATTAAGAAGGATGCCCTAATAAATGCAAAAGGTGATCCATGGTATTGTTTCCAATAACTAATAAACTGTAACTGCAACACAACCAATATCCATTGCAGCTAAACTTTGGAAAAATTCACACATTCTCAAGTCTGTGCAGAGCTGCTTTTTCATAATTCTTTCCCCAACTTTCCCCTAAAGAAACAACTGTTTCTTTAGGAAACAGTTCTTGGGATAATGGCTAGTTCATACAATCTTTCTGTGTTCAGGCAAGTATAGGCACTGATGAGGGGAGCAAGGCAGGCAAATAATAAAATGCATGTCACAACACAAGCCAAGTGACTTATGTACTTGTATCTGACATCAGTACACATCTGCGGAATGCTGAGGTTTGTACTGAGTGTCACAATTCATGTTCCATTTTTTTTAATAGCATGGTTTGTATCAGATGCCTTGGCAAGCCAGAATGAACATACACTAAAACATAAAGGCAAATGTAACATTGTAAACTACTCTTGTGATGATGAGTATTGGAACCATCATACTACTGCTTCACTCAAATGATTATTTGAATTGAGCTGTACCCTTTGTGTAAGAACATTTCTGAAATCTATCCAGCCAAAGTAGAATGACCTACCAGCCTTTTTTAAAGATATAACTGGCCTTTATTTCATTTGTTGTTTTTCTTAGTCTAGAGTCATCATGGCGAAGCTGATATTTATTGGGAACCAGAAGCAGGGCCGCAACTAGGGTCTGTGTCACCCAGGGCAAACATGGATTCTGTGCCCATTTTGGCACCCCCCCCAGTGCTCATTTTGCACCCCCCCAGCACGGCACCCAGGGCACATGCCCCACTTGCCTCCCCCACAACAGTTGCTGCCCTGACCAGAAGTTGGGGATCAGGAAGGCTTAGCCTTTAGCCTCATGTTTAAAACGGCGTATAATCTGACCATCCAGAGTCATATGTCGCACTATACCATGGTTGATTTAACTATGATTAATTAAACTACAATTATTGGGGTTTACACATGTCAAACCAAACCAAACCATATAATGCTTAGGATTTTATGAACGGATTGAAACTAAGACTTTTTGTGTGTAGGGTGTAGAAGCACATGTCCCAGCATGTAACCTGCCTCAGTGAAACAGCAGCTGCAGGGATTTTCTCCTCTTGCACAGCTGACTATCCAGGCTATCTTTATGCACTGTATTTATTTATTTATTTATTTATTTATTCATTCATTCATTCATTCATTCAATTTCTCAACCAGTGACTCCGGACGGCTCATAACAATAAAAACCATAAAACAAGAAAACAATTACAATTAAAACAATTACAATAAAAAATAAATATACATGGTTGCCAAGTAAACAATGTAAGATGTCAATACAACCAAGGAACAGGACCATTACCACACTTGGGGCCCCAGGCCTGGGCACATAACCAGGTCTTCACAGCCTTATGAAAGGCCAACAGGGTTGGGGACATCCTGATCTCTGAGGGGAGAATATTCCAGAGGGCAGGTGCTATGGCTGAAAAGGCACCCCTTCTAGTCCCCGTCAACCGGGGGCTGACATTCTTTGGCTGACGGGATCCGTAGCATGCCCAATCTACCAGATCGAATTGGATGGGTAGAAACAACTGGGAGAAGGCAGTTCCTTAGGTAACCTGGCCCCAAGCCATGAAGGGCTTTAAAGGTGACAACCAGAACCTTGAATTGCACCCGGAAGCACACCAGCAACCAATGCAGCTCCCGTAGCAGCGGTGTTACGTGTGTTGAATATCCAACTCCACTTACTACCCATGCAGCTGCATTCTGCACAAGCTGAAGCTTCCGAATGCTCTTCAAGCATTCCCCATGTAGAGCATGTTGCAGTAATCCAGACAGGAGGTCACGAGGGCATGAGTGGCAGTGAGTAGA
Source organism: Candoia aspera (assembly GCF_035149785.1). NCBI lineage: Eukaryota > Metazoa > Chordata > Lepidosauria > Squamata > Candoiidae > Candoia > Candoia aspera. The sequence continues at coordinate 49,520,209 of NC_086159.1, forward strand.
GCCTCCCGGTCCAGGAATGGGCAGAACTGGCGCACAACCCAAAGGTGCGCAAAGGCCCTCCTAGCCACGGCTGCCACCTGCTCTTCAAGCAGGAGCCGTGAGTCTACGAGGACCCCCAGGTTGTGCACTGGGTCCATCTGGGGCAGTGCAACCCCATCCAAGACCAATGATGGAAAAACCTTGTCACCGGAAGGCCCACAAACCCAAAGCCACTCAATCTTGCTTGGGTTGAGTTGAAGCCCATTGCACCCCATCCAGGCACTGGGTCAGGACATCCACGGCATCACTCAGGCGGCCAGGTGTTGTGATAATGTGCTTAGCTTTGTTTTAGCTTAGGGTATGACCCAGCCACTGTGACTAATAAACCACCACCTGGCCGTTGTAGTATTCAGTGAACCCAATCAACTATTCAACAAACCATGACTGAAAAAACCACATGGTTTCATATGTTATGTCACCCAGTCTGGAATTCTGATCAGTGATGTTCTCAGCATGGGTATGGATAGAAGCCTCCTTTCGATCTCTCCATTTGATGGGGGCACTTCAGGATAAAGCTAGCAAGGAAAGGGGAATTTGGGACTGTGCTAAGGTGGATAGATTATTTGGGAACAATTAGACTTTTATTACACAAACGAGTCCCATTTCTTCATATTCTAACATAGTTTGGACGAAATTGTAACATTAGCTAAATCTGAACACTGAAAGAGTATGCTCCACGGAATACTGCAAAGAAAAGTTCCAGATTATTACTAAAATGAAATAGATTGGTGTGGAAAGAAAAGACTTCAGTTAACTTATAAACAATTTAGAAACTAAAATATGCAGTAGAGCTTGATTAAAGGTTTAAACTTTTATATTCATTTGCCAACAACATATCATGTTTCAGTGTTCCCATAATCATATTTTGAAAAAAAAAGTTTTGAAATGTACATGATGTTGTGCAAGAATTCTAATATATTTACAGTGCAACCTTATACATGTCTACTCCTAGTAAAACCCAATGAATGGACTGAGATTTGCTTCAAGATACAGGGCTGTAACCTCAGCCAATTAAAACTGTAAATTACATTCGTCAGGATATCTGTTGATGTGTGTTATATTTTAAGGTACAAGTTTTATTCCAGTATCAGATTTCTCTTACCAAAATAGAAATATTTCACTGTGGCTGTAATATATTGCCAGACAAATTAAGATTAATATGAATAATAATAAAATATAATTATGGCTAACTGAGCTAAGAACAAAACACTGACTTTACAGTTATTTTCCATTTGCTATGCCAATTTAGCTCTGCTATTACCAAGTTTCCTGCAAATGAAGCTTTGAAAGAAAAAAAAAAAAACTGGAAAATGAATTACTTTAAGCACATGGAAATTCCATTGTATTATGAAGTAAAAATATTAAGACTGACCACCTTGGAAGGCATGAAATGTCTGTCTTCGTTATTTTGCTCATTATTTCTACTGACTTAGTCCAGCAATACACTATGCAATTTCATTGTCATTCCATTAAATGATGAAGAGTTCAATGTAGCCTTTGAAGAATAGTTCTCATAAGCATGTTCATTTCTGAATGATTCTAGCATAAAAGTAACATATTGTGTGTGTGTATATGGTCCATCACAGAAGAGTGGATCTAAGTATACTTTCTCACATGTCTTTCATCCATAGAAAAGAAAATCGAAATACATTACTTCCCTACTCATTTGTAAAGCTCGCTCTACCAGCAAAATTACTGACTAATCCCTTAATAATGTATCCTCCTAGCATTAGCTATAACTGCAGTCCCAAACAACCTCACTTGAATTCAGTGGGATGGTAAAAAATGTTAATTCAAAGGATAAGGCTGAAAAAACTTTTGAAGTGAGGTAATGTTGATCAGTCACTTTTGTCACCTTAACTGGATTTTGGAGTGGTCATAAACTAATCCTTTTCTTTTTCTGAATCACCACGTGTTCTGTCTTAAGGCTATTCTGTCCTATTTTATCACTCATTTCATTTAAAAAACATGTCTCAAAATCCACATTTTAACGTGTGTGTGTGTATAAGTATGTATGTGTATGTATGTATGTATGCATGTGTGTGTATGCATGTGTGTGTGTATGTGTGTGTGTGTGTGTATTTTTCAATTTGTTCCTTCTCAACATTTGCATTTATAAATGTCTCTTGGCACATGTTTGAATCAAGAAATAAATGAGAATAATAGAAAAGGTGAAGAGTGATTATGAATCACTGAGTTAGCTTTGCTATTCATTTAAAACAAATCTCTGCTCACTGTCTTTACTTTGCAAGATGCAATATGAAATGCCTAACTCCTGAACTAATATGCAATGGATAGGTAAATTGGATAGGATCCAAGCATTGCTTTATTTTTTTGATCCAAGATGCCATTCCTTACACAGGTCTGGGGAATTTTGTTGCACATTCCAGATTGGATCTTAAATTGTGTATAAACTTGTCCTTCCTCTCCAACCACTCCAAAATGCCGAGCTTCAACCTGTGCAAGAGCTAAATAAGAGTCCCCTTTTGGGGACGCGGTGGCGCTGCGGGTTAAACCGTTGAGCTGTCGATCGGAAGGTCGGCGGGTTAAACCGTTGAGCTGTCGATCGGAAGGTCGGCGGGTTAAACCGTTGAGCTGTCGATTGGAAGGTCGGCGGTTCGAAACCGCGCGGCGGGGTGAGCTCCTGTTGCTCGTCCCAGCTCCTGCACACCAAGCAGTTCGAAAGCATGCAAATGTGAGTAGATTAATTGGTACCGCTTCGGCGGGAAGGTAACGGCGTTCCGTGAGTCATGCTGGCCACATGACCCGGAAGTGTCCTATGGACAACGCCGGCTCCAAGGCTTTGAAACAGAGATGAGCACCGCCCCCTAGAGTTGGACACGACTGGACTTTACGTCAAGGGAAACCTTTACCTTTACCTTTACCTTTGGGGAGAGATGGGAGATGTTAAAAATTTGAAAAATAAATAAATAAATAAATAAATTCCCCTGTCGTGGCTAAGTTCATCTATTGGCTTAAGCCATGGTTTGTTAACTATGGTTTATTGTAGAAAGCATAATAGTCTGGTTCAGCTATAGCCCAATGCTAAGATGTAAAACAGTCACCAACCACAGTGGCTAGATTCATATATTACTTTATCAGAATCCAAACCAACCAACTAACCTGTAGCTCCTTCCCACTTTGAGTTCAGTCACTCACTGTGAACAAGATCATATTGCTGTTTCTAAAGGGAAATCAAACCTAACATAAAGGTAGTTTATTATACACTGTAAAAACAAATCATTTGTAACAGAAATTATTTAAGAAAACTGGAAATTTCCATTGTTTGGTGCTCCTTATTTGAGGAGTGATGTTTTTGTGTGTACCTTTGAGTCAGTCTTGACTCCTGGCCACTGCCTGGACTAATCCCTGAAGTTTTCTTGGCAGCATTTTCAGAAGTGGGTTGCCCTTGCCTACTTCCTAGGGCTGAGAAAGGGTGACTGGCCCGGTCACCCAGCTAGTTTCATACCTAAAGTGGGACTGGAACAGATGGGGTCTAGCCTGGTGCTTTAACCACTACACCAAACTGGCTACCCTGATGTCCTGATCAGACTTAGAGGCAGCGAGGCAGATTAAATATCAAAAATACTCTTTATTAAATGACTATTTACAATAAATAAGTCCTTAGAATCAAGAAAGAACTGGGTTCAATCAAGACCAACTGGGCAGCAACAAGGAAACCAGCAAGATTGCAGGAGGAGACAGCAGCAAGGCAGCAAAGCAGGATTCTCTAACAGAAACTGGAAGACTGGAAGAAGCTGGAGATGAAAGATCTCGAAATGGAACACCACTCGAAATAAGCTGGCACCGGAACACTGGGTAGGGTTGGCCAGAGCCCCCTGGATACTTCTGGGTTCTAAGGACTGGACTGGACTGGACTTGATGACTCGGGCTGGACTGAATACTGGGGACCAAAGACTCAAAGCAAGGCTGAAAACTCAGAGCAGAGCTGGACTCACATGGAAGCCCTGGACTAGGCTGGACACTCTGGACTAGGAACTCGGAGCAAGGCTGGGAACTCGGAGCAAGGCTAGACTCAGCTGGAAGCCCTGGACTAGGCTGGATACCCTGGACTAGGAACTTGGAGCAAGGTTGGGAACTCGGAGCAAGGCTGGACTCTGCTGGAAGCCCTGGACTAGGCTGGATACTCTGGGGTAGGAACTCGGAGCAAGGCTAAGAACTTGGAGCAGGGCTGGACTCAGCTGGAAGCCCTGGACTAGGTAACAATTTGGGTTTACAACAAGATAGATGTGAAACTCCTGAACAAGGTCGAGCACCCAAAGCACGGATAAACTGGTCTGGAGATCCTCGATGAGACTGGAGGCCAGAAGCACCCTGAATCTGTACTGAAGACCTGGAACTAAGCTGCATGCTAGAAATGTTGCAAGGCTGCACCAAAGACTCAGGGGAAGGCAGTGGACTTGAGGCACGACAAGACTGGACTTGAGACTCCGGACACAGCTGGAACCTCGAAACGGGACAGGAAGCACACCTGGAATGTGCACCAGTGAACCACGGAGGTCCGAGGCTGGACATGAGACTGAGATTGTTGGGTTCGGCAAAGAGAAGATCCTCGGTGGCAGCAGGAGCAGGATTCAAGTCGTCTTCATTGGAGAACGCTGGTGCTGATCCCTCTTCGATAACAGACACTGTCTCTGATGCTGGTAAGGACTCTTCTGTGGAAACTGCAGGCTTGTACAATCGGTTGCCTTCTCCTTTGTGTGCTTTTCTGCCTGTCGTTGGTGCACGCTGATTGGAGGATTCAAATCCTTCTCCGAATATTGGCCAGTCAGCACCTGTGACTCTTCCCACGCTGCTGACTCATCTCTAGGTTTCACTTTCCTGGTTTCAGCCTGGTAAGTTTCTATTTCCTTCCTGGCTCAGAAAGAGTTTCGATTTCTGAGTCAGAGGCTGTCTGGATTCTCACACCTGAGGACTTAATACAAATGCATAAAATTAAACGCTTATCTCAGCCAGTAAATCCTAAGTCTTAGACCATCTTTCTTATGTTTTGTCTCTTGCTGATAAGGAATCCTCCCCACCCCTACCTTTACAGATGAAGACACAGAAGCAGTACCTCCAGCATTACATTTCTGCTGCAGGTTTACATTACCTCCAAATACAGGGTGGGCTTTGTGTAGCCTGCCAGAACTTACTGGACCATTATCCCTTACTACTGGTGCTTTGGGCTCATGTTATTTGACATTCATTCAACAGCTATAGGACTGATGCTAATTGTGAAGGGCATGTCTTAGCTCTCCTTCCTTCCTTCCTTCCTTCCTTCCTTCCTTCCTTCCTTCCTTCCTTCCTTCCTTCCTCCCTCCCTCCCTCCCTCCCTCCCTCCCTCCCTTCCTTCCTTCCTTCCTTCCTTCCTTCCTTCCCATGGTTTAAAAGGAAGTCTTCCCTTCCCTTCCCTTCCCTTTTCATTTCCTATCTTCAGATTGACAGTGTGCTAAAATTGTTTTTCTCCTGAGAAATAGCACAAGCAGGTTTGCAATTTGCTAAATCATTTTTCAGGAGACCTCAGAAATATGTTAATGATGTACACATCACATATCTCTGGATTAAGATGAGCTTCATGATTGAGCCAGAGTAGATTAACAAGACCTTCTGCTGAAAAGGTTTCCATATTTTTGAACCAAGCAAAAGTTTAATTAGGGTTAATGAGTACATTCCCATGGCATGAACTATTAAGCACTAAAAATGTTCTTTTCCTTGTGGGCTTGCAACATCTCATACCACCTCATTTTGTTCATCTTGGTGAAATGCCTTTTTATTAGAGAACTGAAACCATATTGGCAATGTTCATGCTTTTTGCTTTGTGATGCTGAACAAACACAGTTGTTATTTGGTGCTGCTTTCCAAATCAAGTGTCTAGAGACTTTAGAAGAGACAGAATTAGATGTTTCGTGTCCTGGCACAAGCAACCTTCACAAACTCGTATCTCCTTTCTAAAGAAGAGTTTAAAATGTGTGTCTGCTTTATTGGTTCTCATTGCTTTTTTTTAATGCCTCAGGAAATAATTGTGAATTTTTTAAAAAAAAAACTTTTATAATTTTTCAAGTGTTGTTTTCCTCAGTTGCTTTCAGCCATTTCATACCTTATTAATGTTAAGTAAATACTCTAAAGTATGAGAAACATACAAACCTGGGGCTGCATGTGGCATCTGAATCTGATTTTTGCACTTCCCCTTCAAGTCTCCTTTGATGGTGCTATTTTAAAGTGCAAAATCCAATGAAATAATGCTAAAATAGGTTAGTCACATTTTGAAAAGCAAAAGTAAAGCTCTCTAATACCTCATAACCTTCCTAAAGGAAAAAAATCTACCCATGATTTGTATCCACTTTGCATCCTTGCCTTGCTCATCATCACTACACAAAAATATTAAGCCTGGCCTTTGGAAGCCAAGAAGATGCCAAGCCCTGATTTGTATGGCTGTTATTTGAAGTGTAATAAGTAAAGTGGCTTCAAGTAACTAAGTAGATCACTGCCACAAAGAGTAATAAATTGAGATTAGAGAATGACTATTAAATGTTCAATGTATTTGCCTTTCACTATTGTCCCTTTCTTACAGATCTATTAAATAAATTTTAAGCTCAAACAAGACAAGATTAACAGATGTAATGTTCTTTAAATAACTCTTTGGAGAAATTATTTGGTTAAATAAAATGATTGCACAACATTTCAAATTCTAAGGCCTGTTGTGGGATCCTGAAGGGGGAAAAAGTTGCTTTAAGAAGTTGGAGGCACAGCTATGTTTGCACTCAAGGCCACCCTGAAGCCTTTGATTTGACAGGTAGGTGAAATGTAGCTGAAACAATTTCACCTTTGAATCCAAAGGTCTGCACAGTCCTATGATGAAGTTGAAGAGGGACAGCACAAGAAATTGTTGAAGGGTTGTGGTTTTCTTATAATAATTCTGGGATTTTGATTTTGTCTTACATGGTGCTAGATAGATTCCTTGTGTCATCTGCGAATGTGATAAGCAGTGTTTGTCTCAATGAAGCTTTTTACACCATGGAAATAATGTGAGTCTTCTCCAGGAAAGAGGTCACACAGTCCTTTGGACAAGGTATTGTGAATCAATTCAAAGCCTCTTCCAAGTATTGGAACTTCTGGGGAAAGCCTCAGAAACAGGGTGGAGCAACACAGTTGCTTTGCTTTAGAAATAGAAAGTCATGAAGCTTATTTATTTATTTAAATAATTTAATTTAATTTATTTAAGGGTTACATGACAATATGTTTTCAGATCCAAGTATATCTATGAAACTGGCCTATCAAGCCATCCACCTGCACCCTAACTCTAGCTCAAATAAATTATAAAAATGCTGAATGATGCAAGGTACAGTCTTTGGGATCTCCCATCGAAAATCTCCTTCTGGTTTGATACAAAGCTATTAAGGGGTGTTCTGTGTATATTTGCCTAATAATAGAATTATTTCATCTCTATTTTACCTACCTGTCAAATCAAAACAACACCTTTGGGAAGACTTTTTAGAATCAATATATAGATCTAAACTATTCCCATGCTGTGCCCTGTCTGTAACTGAGAAAGAGGGAGAGAAGGATAGCATTGAACAAATTATTATCTGAATGGTGTAATAATACAACATGGATAGGGCCACAGTATACTTATAAGTTGGGTTAAAGCTCAGGGTTAAAGCTCAGGCAGGCTGAGATTTTTTCTTTTAGTTTGGTATTTTGGAGTAGAGAGGGCATGTCTTTTTCATGTGATGGCTATTTTAGGGCTTTGCTACAATTTTATTCTGCTTCCTTCCTTTAACTGTCAATTTCAGCAAACCATAGTCATGGGGAACTATAGAAATGGAATTCAAGAGTCATATATAGAACTGTGAGTACCAGTTTATGTGTTTTATTTGTTCACTAAGTAACATTAATATCAGTTCTACAATAGAAGTTTAGCTCATATTGATGCCACGGGGTGATTAGGGATACTGTACCAGATCTGAACTGCAGAATTCTAGTGGATTATCACTAAATGGTGGCAAAGACTTAGAGAATCTCTTCGTTGCCATGCATTGGTTGTTCATATTTTTGCAGCTCAGATCTAGTAGCTCTAGGGTTGATTTCTTTTACTTCATAGTTGATTGATATCAGCCCTATAAGGTAAACCAGACTGAGAAGTAGGCACTGTGTAGACCTAAAGCTGCTTTTATTAGAACAACTATGGTAACAGAATCTTGCAAGTCTGAATATGCTTCCCTTCCTCCCTCTTTTACTTTCATGAGAATTGGGGGAAGGGGGCTGTCTGAGGCATTTTTGCAAACTCCTTTCTTGCCCTGGGCCCAAGCTTTGTTTATCTGGTTGTTGCCTTGTTAACTGATCTTCCCTCTGTCCTTCAAGGCCATCCTCTATATTCACTAGAATTAATGAGTAAAGTTGATATGTGGATCTCTAGATAAAGTTGTAATTGATCAATTAAATTAAAAGGCACTCTTGGCCATCAGAATCAACTGCAGCTCTGCAGTCAAAGGTAAATCTAACAGAACCCCAAGTTACAAAATTTCAGAGCAAATGTAAATGCATGCAAGATCCACATTCACAGACCATAAGAGTTTTTACATTAATGAAGTCTGCATAAGCTATGAAAGTACAGAGGTTGGGGATACGGGCAGTGGATCTGAGCTTGTTCTACCTCTAGATGTTCAATATTGCTGGATTTGCCTTGCCATCAAGCCAATCAAGCCAAATGTTTCATATTAATAGTACCTCTGCATACACCTGTTTTTCTTTCTTTTTTGATTTTTACATGTTACTATTATTTTATATGTACTATTCAGTGTACTTTTTTTTTAATCTGTTCAATCATGTCCAATTCTCAGAGACTGCCTGGACAAGTCCCTGCAGTCTTTTTGGCAAGGTTTTTCAGAAGTGGTTTGCCATTGCTTCCTTCCTAGGGCTGAGAGAGAGTGACTGGCCCAAGGTCACCCAGCTGGCTTTGTGCCTAAGGTGGGACTGGAGCTCACAGTCTCCCATTTTCTAGCCTGATGCCTTAATCCCTACACAAAACTGGCTCTCAGGCTATTTTAATTTTTTTAGTCCTTTGAATTATATCAGTATCAGTATCAGTATCAGTTATATTCTTTTGAATAGCAGCAGGGCTAGGGTCTGTCACATACTAGTTTAATTAGTTAATTAGTTAATTAGATAATTATTAGTTAATTCGATAATTCGATAATTATTAGTTAATTAGATAATTGTTTTATTATTCATGTATTATTAATTATATCTAATTATTAATAGATAATTAGATAATTACTAGTTAATTAGTTAATGTTAATTAGTTAATTAGTTAATTAGTTAATTATCCATTTTATTTTTATTTTTTATTAATTAATAATTAATACATTTAGTATTAATTAATTGATTATTGATTATTTAATTAGTTTATTAGGGTTTGTCAGCTATTTTAATTGGTCAATTATTATCATTAAATAATTAATTAATATAATTAATTAATAGATTGAGTAATAAAATTAATAAAATTAATTAATTAATTAATTAGATTAGATTAGGTTGTAATACTGACATAATTTTAAAGTTAGGGATAGTAAAGTTTGACCTCAATAATTACCCCTAGAACTTAAAATATTCATCACACTATATTGCTGAACTATCATTTTAAAGAAAGAAGTAGTTCGTTCCTTCTTTCTTTCTTTCTTTCTTTCTTTTTTGTACATCAGTTTTGTTGTTGTTGTTGTTAAGTGTAAAACTATAAATGATGGTAATTTATGTTGTCAATTTTTCCCCGACATAGTATAGGACACAGGAGAATCTAAGCACAGTGCAGGTCCTCCAGTATTTTTGCCTGGAGCAAATTTTCTCCTAGGGTTTAGACTCTGGTATCTCTGAGGCTGCTTGCAGCCAGTGTCAGTCAACAGCAACTCCCATGTCAACTGACTTCCTTAACTTTGTAGCTTTTCTGGGGAGCTTGTAATGAAATCCTGTAATGAAATTCCTACTTATAAAAAAATAATCTCATAACTGCATGTGCAGAAGAAGAAAAATCAGTCGTTTCTATAGAAGTAGAAACTACAAAGTTTATAATGCTTGCTTTCTATTTATTTGTTTAGGAAATAACCAGGCACCTTCCAGCCAAGGACATCTGCAGAGGGGAGAATGGTTCAAAAAAAAATTAAGATGACAGCCACAACTGTGCAATTGCCCCTTCAGTTTTATGTTGTATGGGACAAGGCTTTGATTGTGCTGTCACACCCAGCATCTTGGCTTGTTTGTCCTTCTGCAGGTGCCCTTACCTCCAGCCTACATGTGTCATATGGTCCCAGTATCTCAGTGATCTAAAGGCTACCAATATTGTATCATTAAAAATTAGTGGCAAATAGATACATTATGGTGGCACAATTTTTCACACTAAAAACAAAACAAAGCCAAAAACAAGTCGCAAAATAAATATTTTAACTCTGTGGTAGTTTTATAATGTCTACTTTATTTTTTAAAAAATAAAAGATTCCCTTGTGTCCCAAATGCAGAAAAACTATGGTAAAATCACTGCATCACCACACTTGTTATCAAAGTCTCTGAAGGTAGTCAAATATAATATTTTGTTTCTTTCTTTCTTTTTCAAGCATTGTCCATAGAATTAAAAAAAAATAGTTGCCAATGTTTATTTAAAGATATGATGGAGAAAATGCAGCTAAGCTGCAAAAATGCAATCAGTTATACATATATGGTCTTGTAACTCTATCAATATACACCTATTCATGTTGAACATGCAACAAGATTTGTGGGGTTCTTTGCTGCAACAAACATATGTCTGTAAATATTGATTATATATACTTTTTAAACATGTATTGCTAGTGTTAGGTTTAGGAAGATTGCATTTCTATAATCTGGAATAATTAGCCCCTGGATAACTAATGATATTTCAAATCCTCACCTAAAACATAACTTTTGAATATATTATCTCTCTTCCCTTGCCTCAGCCCCTTTTCTCTGAGTAGAACATAATAAGCTTCATCTCACCAGACTAAATCTAGGCCTAGTTCATAAAACACATTAAGCATCACTCGGTTTTGGTTTAGCATGTTGCATCAGTTTGGGGAACTGATAAATAATAGGAAGCTATACAAAACAGTCAAAGCACTTCTCCTAGGTGTGTACATCATATGGGTGGTGATTTATGTGATACATTATGCTAAGAAGTTATGCATTAATATGTTATACAAATCTAGTTGGACTTTGAAGAAGCAGGATAGAAAGAATATTGATGGCATCAACAGACACATAGAGGTAAACAACATTTACATACCATTCAAAAGAGACAATAGAAAAGCCAAAAGACCAGTACACTCCCTTGCCAGCAATCAACACCCAGATATGCAAAAATCAACAGTGGGATTAACACCAGATGAACCATCAAACAGCACAATACACCCTAATCAAGGAACTATCAACTCAGGCAATCAACCAAGCAGCAAACAACAGCCCAATCAAAGAACTCCCAAGGAGAGAACAACACCCCTACCAACACAAGCAAGGCAAGCCACAGTATATAAACTGAGAGCAAGGCCCACTCCCTCTTCGCACTGAAGATGTTGCCTAGTCTGGCAATGAAACGTCTGCAAGAAAACAACAAGGCTCAGAGAGCACCAAGGACTCCACAATGGGTACACCATTGGAAGACCTGAAAGGATCAGGTTGGGGACAGATTGTCCTAGGGAAAATCTATCTATATGGCTGCTAAGAGTGGACAGTGACTTGACGGTATATAATCAATCAATTAATAAATCAACAAACCTAAGAAAAGTGCTTGATCATTTTGTAAAGCTTCCTTGTCATTTTAAGCAGGACCGCTGTCCTCTGTCCTCTGACAACTGCAGTAGTATTGTGAACATGATGTCTTCCCATGCCAATCAAATGGTGCATCAACCAGTATGGTCCTCTTAAGAATCCAGAAAAAGCTACATCCAATTAAATCCAGATGCAAAGTTGTATCTATCTCATTTGATCTTCATTGCTAGTTCAGACTGAGTACTGCCTGCCTTTAAGGTGTGGATGTATATACTGCCGGTTAGTGCTGTGTGTGCTTGAATAAATACTGCTCCTGAATTTCTTCATGATTCTTTTTACAGTACAGGAGACAATTGCAGAAATAAAATCTGTTAATATTTTTGTATAATTTATAATAATTGGCTTAGATCTGGAGAATGATAATTTATGGTGTAGTTGTATCAAGCCAATTTCAGTCTAATGAACCTAGATTTGACTGAAATGACAAAAGCAACTGAACAGCTGTAAAAAAATATGCAGGAAAAACAACAGCTGTGTAGTCAAAAACAGCATCCTTTATTCCTGACATATTTTGGGATAACTCCCTCTCAAGGGAAGTTATCTTTACAATTAATTCAAGGCCTACTCAAGATCCACTTCAAAAGTAATGGCTGAAATGCCACTGCAGACTACAACCTATCATCTCTCTACTGTCCCAGAACAATTAGTCAAGGAAATGTATAATCCTCTAGTTCCCTATTGTGTTACCTACCCTTTCCATATTATTTGGGAAACTGAGTGGAAATCTGCAACACCAAGTATTTTCCCCATATTTACCTCAAGTAAACCTTTGAAATCACTGAATCCAACCCTCAAAGCAGCTACTAAATCTCTCATTGATGGCTGTCCAGACTCTGCTTATATGTTAGTACCTTCACCAGAGAAGAATACACCAAAGGATTAAGTTCTCCTGCCCTATAACTGCCCCCATTATGATGTTAGTTGATTATATATTTATAGAGATAGAAGAGACCATTTATCTCTCTTTATTTGCTTCTTGTCAAAATTCTTTTGATGCTGTCTTCAGTGGTGTAGGCCATTCTTCCTAACTTTGTGTCATGGGATTCTATTTAAAGAAATCTTTAGGAAGCCCTTTTGTGTGTTTCTTATGATAGTTATACTTGACTCCATTTCTTAGGGCCCTCAGCATAACTGACATTAGTACTCCTTCAGTCCTACTTTCAGAGGATTACTGAGCAACAGATAGGCTTTTTTTGTCATTGCCAATCAGCGCTAAGAATCACTACCATGTTACATTCCTGCAATTTTACAGAGCACCTGATATAGCATTTCTCTGGATCATTATGGGAGATCTAAAATGGTGACTATACCCATCCACCACAGAGGCACAGAGCAACTGACTGTACCAGTGAGCTTTCCCAGGAGAAATAGTGCCACAAAAGACACACACTCTGTGTAAGAAATGTAATGTAGTGTAAGAAATTGGCAATGCAGCCAAACTAGACATGAATTTAATAACTTTCCAAATAGCTGGCAGGTTTGCACAAACAGAAATTAACTCCAGTTTGGAGAAATGATAATTAAAAGGATCTGAAGTGAGGAGTGTACGTAACCCTTTCCTTTTCTACTGTGGCTATTTAGAAAAAAATGTTTTCTGACATTAGTATTTTTGTTGGGGGGTGATCCATGATAGGCACATCACAAATCACTATCCTGTATTGTTACAATAATACAGTCAGATTAAACCTCTTTCAGACTACTTTCCAGTGCTGAAGAACATAAAAAAAAAAGTGAATTCCCTTTTACTGATTCATATGGCCCATCAAGCCAATGGTCCATTTAGACAAGTGTTGACTATTAGGGCTCTGCAATTCTTGAAAGGGTATTTTCTTCAGTGAAGATTTCATTAAAGCATACCCCCAAAGCTGCTTTGCAAAGCAATATGGCCTCCTTGCTTCTAAGAACAAAGTGATGAAACCACTTCACTTTGCTTTCCTTTGCTGTTCTCCACAGCACTGCATCAATGCTTCTAGTTTTGAGGAGTGCTGCTGGGGAACGTTGAGGACAACTGTCAGGCAATATTCTCTGCTCAACCTTCTCTATCAGCATTTGCCAAAGCTAGAAGATTTGGACTTTAGTGAAGCACTAGTGCAGAAGCCTGTTCTGCAACTAACAGGTAGGATATTGAGAAGCTAAGACAATTACTTTGCCTCTTAGCTCTGTCAAAGAGAATCAGCTACCTCCATGGCATCAAGCTTTTCACTGAAGAAAATCTGAGTCATTTTACATGGGGATGTTGTCTATACTGACATACCTGGTTAAAGACAGAAGTTTTTCAGCCACATGTGGAAATAACAGGGATAGAAATGATGTCTTTCAACTTGTACTACATGGGCTGCAGAACCTTTAAAAATAATGAATTATTGATCCACGTAACTTAATATAATGTATTAGCCATGCTGAGGGGGCATCAGGTTGGGGACACCAGTCTTTGTTACCCAGTAGCAGCTCTCCCAAATTTTATACAGGAGCCCTTTGCCAGCCCTTTTTCATGCAATCATCATTATTAGCTTTCCCAACACTCAACTATATAACTGAGTAATTCATTTCTCTCATGTGCCTTCATCCTCAGCAAGCAGTATTCCAGTTTTAGTTGCCCCTCAACTCATTGCCTTGTCTGTAGTTTTATCATGTCCTGTCTAGAATTACAGCCATGCTGCTTGGGTCAAAGTTACCATTTTTTGCCCAGTATTTAAGAATGCCTTTAAAGAATGGAACAACATTGCTAACTATGGAATATTCCCTTCAGCTGCAATTGCTTAAACCATTTTCACTGTATATAAGCAAATTATGTAAATTCCAGGTTTTTAGGGAGAGTCCTGCAAAATGTTCATTGCACAGCATGGATTGAAAAGCCTCTGAAATAAGGAAGTGTGAATACATTTTTCTATGGAGTGTTTCTTTTTCCCCCTTCCTGGCTTCATGTGGTGTCATGTTGCAAAACAAGAGAACATGCTGTGACCCAGCATGAGAGACAAGAAGATAATGCACCATAAATGAGAAATAAAACTGCTCTGAAACGTGCTATGCTCATATAGATAGTTTGCATCTCCTGTAACAGTAGTGCCATTGATCTTCCCCCCAGTTGTCTAGGACAACTGCATAGACAGTTTTTCCTACCTTCTTCTGTTTCCTTTTTCTTACTCTGCCATTTCTCAGCCAAAAAACTTCCTGCTTTAATTTCTCTGGCATAGAAGTAAATGCTTTTCTCATTACATTAATATACAAGCAAGCAAGAACAAAATTTAATTAGCAATACAGTCCTCTGCATATTGACTTGTCAGTGAGGATATGTAGAATTTCATAGAAATGTCCATTGATAATGATAAAATGAGACAAGTATGCACCTGATTGTGGTATGTGATCCATTTTATTTTACTACAGGATAGTATCAGTTTCCTCCAACTCTTGTCCTTGAATGACTATTAGATGGAATCCTTCTGCTTTCCTAGAAAGACTCTTCTATAGTTTCAGAAGATGTTCATTGGATCATTCACTTCTTTTATGGTTCATTCATTAATTGGTTCATTTCATCTCCAAATTTCACTCTTTTACTACAGTGAAATGAGCTGTTAAAGATGAGCTGCTTAGCCCTAGCTTGGGTTGTACACCAAAGCACCTATGCCAGTACAAGTGGTCAGTTTGTTTTGACCCTTGGAAACCATAACCACTGATATGATTCAAAGGACTGAAAAAATAGTCCTCAGGCCCTAAAACAGACTCAATCACTCAGCAAAAATTCAGAAATCAAACCAATTTGTTATAGAAAAATTCACTTTAACAATATACTCACAGACATACACACAACTACATGTGATCAAAATATCTAAGGATTCATGAAAACATAGTGCCAGGCTTCCAGGAATTCTCTGGTGTTTTTGGACTTGGCTTGGTCTAGGACCAAGATGGCTGCTTTGTCTGGCACTCAGACCAAGCAGCCATCAACCGACACATAGAGGTAAACAACATTTGCATACCATTCAAAGGAGACAATAGAAAAGCCAAAAGACCAGTACACTCCCTTGCCAGCAATCAACACCCAGATATGCAAAAATCAACACTGGGATTAACACCAGATGAACCATCAAACAGCACAATACACCCTAATCAAGGAACTATCAACTCAGGCAATCAACCAAGCAGCAAACAACAACCTAATCAAAGAACTCCCAAGGAGAGAACAACACCCCCACCAACACAAGCTGGACAAGCCACGGTATATAAACTGAGAGCAAGGCCCACTCCCTCTTTGCACTGAAGATGTTGCCTAGTCTGGCAATGAAATGTCTGCAAGAAAACAGCAAGGCTCAGAGAGCACCAAGGACAGGGAATGTAGCTAATACTCTAGAATACTGAAATGAATTTCAGAGCAGCCTATGAAATTTGACAGAGACAACTGCAAAATCATTCCGTTAGGAAACAGAAATTATTTGCATAGGTATAGAATGAGGGATTCCTGGCTTGGCAATAGTATTGGTGAAAAAGATCAGAGAACAGGGGTTGGTTAGAAGCTGTACAACATGGGTCAAAAAGGCAAGTGCAATATTAGGCTTTACCAGTACTTTCTAAATCATAGAAAGTAATGTTGTACTTTTTTCTCTACTGGTAAGACTTCAACTGTAGTAGAGTGTCCAGTTCTAGGCATCACATTGTAAGGATTAATAAAAACTGATTCAGAGAAGGGCAAGAGGATGAAAAGATACTAGAAACTAAGCCTACACATATAGATGAAAGGAACTGGGAAAGTTCAGCACTGAGACAATTGAAATGCTATGACGGCATCTTCAAATACCTGAAAGGATGTGATATTCTCTACATACTTTTTCTAACATTCAGTTATAGGGAAGCAGATTTTTTACTGCATATTCATAAACCTTCCTAACAGCATGTCAACAGTGGAACCAGTTATCGAAAGGGTGGTAAGCAACTCTCCACTGCATGTGGTTAAATGGAAACTAGAGAGCCATTTGTTGAGGATGATTTAATCTGGATTCCTCCACAGCGTAAAGGATTGGACTTGATGAACTAAATGATCTGATCAAATCCTATGAGTGTCTGACTGTGTGAATTGGGAGCTATAAATAATAAGCATAACATGGATAGCCATTCAATTTACCAGCAAGCATCTCATGCACTCATTGTATCTCATTGGGGGCAGGAGAGAGGGCAAGTAATGAAACATGTGTCATATCATCATGTTGCAAACTCAGGACCTACAGTATGTACTTGTATCAGACACTGAGGCAGAAGAACATGAGGACAAAGTTTATGCCATGATATCACTATGTACATGTCATAGTTTGACACATTGTGGGTATATTGCAGATGGCTATGGTTATATTCTTGATGGAATATGATTTGCTGCACGAGTATGTAATTCTGAACTGTCCATGAACCGTAATTGGGCTTCTGACTTAAGTTCTAATTTTCCAAACAATTAATATTGGTGATATAACTTATTTAAAAGGGTGTTGCATCTTGGGAAACATAATTTTTATCTAAATAGATATAAAACTTTATTAATTGAATTCAATTTTTAAAAAGGATGCTGCTTTTTGTATATTCCCGTGTCATTCAGAATGATCCAGTACATAGATGGTAATCAAATCACAGACTGTGACTCATTTAGGAAGTATTCATCACAAGTATTAATGGTAGTTATTGAGAGTCAGCATTTGATGTTTCTACAGTTTGCCTGAAACTTTAAGTCACGTTGTGCTGTTGTGCATTGTGGCTAAATTATGTGGCCTTTACAAAAGGCTTTAACCTTAGCCAGAAACAAATTTCATTTAGTCACTAAACAACTGTGTTGCACAAAGTAACAATTTTCATTAAAGAAAACTCAGCCAGAGGTCTGAAATTAGATGCCTGCAGGTTTATATGAACAAAAGCTGGCTTGCCTGAGCATTTATGAAACTCAAGGATAAAAGGCTGCAAATAAGGATAAATTAGAATGTGATTAAGAACCCATAAAGGTGTTCATTAATCTGTCACCCTTTTAGTCACTTAACTATATTTAGCAATATGCTGGCAGTTCTTTCTAATGAAAATGAAATGGCTTGTCTGACAATTTACAAAGTAGCGTGCTGGTTTTTTTCCCCTTGTTAGTCCATGGAAGTACTTACTTCTTCTCAGACGAACTTTTTTCTGAGACTTTCAGTCTCATCAGCATTACTTGTTCATCCCTCTGTTGTCAAATTAGCATAGAATGGTTATTATTCAGTTTGACTGCAGCACTGCACAGTTTTATTCATTTGGCTATGAAGATAAGAAAGGCTGAAAGATAAAACCATCAAGCCAAACATTAACACTTGAACTTCTCTTTTCCCCTTCCCTCTTCCTTGAACAGCTGTCCTTAAAAGCTGTGTCCTGGGTTGAGATGGGTTAGGAAAAATCTGGTTATAGTCCTTAGGGAAGGGCTTAGGCCTGAAGTTTTGATTTTATTTGCTTTCTTCAAGTAATACATGAGTCCTTGAATTCACCAACTCAGATAAATATACACACTAACCCAAATTATTTCAAAGTATAAAAGAATTTACCAAGAGTAGGAACCTTGATACCATTCAATTGTTTTATGCTATACCTCCCACCATCCTTTGCTACTGATGTTTCTGAGTAGGATTATTGGAGTAGCCAAAACATTTGGAGTAAATCACATTGCCTGTTCCTCAAATTGAGATATGGGTAGAATTAAAGTGAAATGGTAGACAGCAGGATTCAAATTTTATTTTTAAGGAATATAGGGCCAATAGGATGCTCCACAACCATCACTACCATTAGGTAGAGTAATACAACAGCCTTGAGCAGCAAGTGACGTGCTGCAGGGAGAAATACTGAAATATTGAAAGATTAAAAATAAGACACATCCTGATTTCCCTTTGTTAGTTTGCTGCTCCCTACAGTCCCAAAGGAGGATGCAATCCTATTATTAATATTGAAGAAAGTTGATTCAACTGCCAATCCAGTCAGTTTTCTACATGGAATGCCAGGAGATTCAATCAACAACATTTCTTGGGTCAACGTTGAATGAATGTTTGGGTTCCTGCTAGATTATCCTTTGAATTGCTTATCTGAGCTAAATCAATGTCTTGAAGTTCTTTTTGAACATGTATGAATTGCTTCAGACCTTACTTCAAAGATGGGTAATTCACAACCACCAGTACATCCCTGGAGTGGGCAAGGCTAATGTATTCTGCCTATTAGGGGGTTATTAGGGATGTGGTGACATTTTAAAGGAGAAATGAATGCCTTAAATCTTGGAAGTTCCCTCCACAACCTCTTAAAGATCTGCAAATGGAAAAGTGTTGGACTTTTCTCTTTTTAAGGGAAACTTGAAGGGGCAATGTAAGTGCCTTAAACTTCTTCTTAATGCACTCATTATACTCCTTCAAATGTCTCCCCTCAAAAGCCAAACAGTTTGAAAATGTTAGCCTTTCCTACCCTGATGGTATTATAATGGCACCAGTGGTCATCAGAGATCAAATTAAAAGTACAGCCCCCAAGGGAAAAAAATCATCTTTTCTTTCCTTGTAGTCAAAGGAGATGTATATGACTTCCTGGTATTATAAAAAACTAGGGCCATAAAAATAAAGAAAAATGAAAAGAAGAAATGGGAGATGGGAAGAAAATGCACAGAAAGAAGATACTAGTGCCAGGGCTGAATAGTTCTGGACTTCAGACTCAAAGTGCATCTGTACCATTAGATCAAAGATATACATCAACTGTACATTATGGAAATCTGTTTTTTTCAAGCCTTAGAAAAAATGGTAGACCTTTGTGTATGACCACAAGAAAAGTAGCAGCATGATCTTTTGTTTGTTAAGATGAAAGACTATTAAGTTTTGAAGGTCTGAGTTTCAGATAAGCCTCATACTTATCTGAGGCTCAATACCTCTTTTTTATTTTATGTTATTATTTTATACAGTCAAGTCTTTATATAGTCTGTTTTATGTAGTCAAGTTTGATAATTTTCTTGGTAGATTTCCAGAAGTGCCACTGACGGAAATTATTCAGGCAGTTTTGAATCTTCAATTTATGCAACAGTGGTGTTTTAATGCTAATATCTTCATTATGCCAGTAATATATTTTTATTTTTTTATCTTACTTTATTAAAGTGAAATCCTTAAGTTATATTTTATATGTGGGTTATAATACCGATTTGTATTTTTATATATTGTACACTACCATGAAGAAAATATTTGAAAGGTGTTTGCCTCCATAAGCTTACTTCTTAGCATCTGGAAGCTTCTGCCACCATTTTCCACCCCTAGGTAAAGGCATTTCCCTTCTGTGCTATTTCTAGTTTTTGGTGAATATAACTGTCATTTTGTATGGAACTCACACCTGCAATTAACTGACTGCACACACATTTTTGCTTTTCAATATAAATAAGAAGGTAGTTTTCAGAAAATAATTGAGTCTCCTCTTCTCTGTGGGCTGAAGCAAGAACCTGCACCTCTGATATTGGAGTACAACCTGATGTGTTTTTGTCCTCCTCAACAAGAGAAAGGAATAAGGGCTGTAATGTCAGCCCTTGTGATCGGCAAAAAATACAATAATCATGGACCTAAATACAAGAAACCCACAATTCTGTGTAGGCAAATAATATGCCAATTGTACTTCAGGTTCCATCTTCCTTGGCTTTTAGACACATCTATAGCCAGCATGTGTCAGCTTTGCATGTTTTCAGTTATATATTCATCCCAAATTTTCACATGATATTAGAAAAAAGAATATTATCCAATATTAGGAAAACAACTCATACACAGATTTCTGTTTGTTTGTTTTTCAGATGAGAACTGTGCCACAACATTCAGAGAAGTAGACTTTCTGAAAGGTAACTGCATTCTGATTTCCACAGTTGAGTGAGACCTACACTGGGACTAACCCACAAGACTTACTTTATATAGTAACATTTTGAGAATGCTAGGTATACATTAATATTGATAGTGCTTCCAGGTAACAAATGCACCTAGTCCACAAATTCTGTTTCAGACCTCCTTTGAAAATTGAAAGATCTGACCTAAAGTTTTGGATGAGTTACTTCTTCCATACCTCCTGCTTTTTATGCATGCCTGGAAAAATGTTCTGAAGAACTTGTAAGCTTGTACAATACACTCTTTTGGCCCAACTCAAGGTATTATCCAACTAAGGATTTTGGATGTGTTCATGGACAATCAAGGTTATAATTGCTTTTGATGTGTTCTGATATGTATATTTCTGCTAGGAAGATCAAATAAGGTCAGTCTTCTTAAAACTGAGGACTAAACAAAATTCTCTGGCATTTCTATGCTTGGCCTCTACTCTTGGCCTCTAGGTCTATATTGATTACAGCTACCCATGGATATAGTATCTAGTGATGGGCCAAATGTTCACTTTTATATTTCAGCATCTAAGCTTCAGTACCAAAGATAAAAGAAATCAACCCTTGTTTTCATATACATATGTTTACTCAGCTCCAAGGACTGCAAACTTCAATCAATTATAGTTCTTCTTTAAATGAAATAGGTAATTTCATAATGCCATTTTATACTGGGGATGCTAGACATCTATCATGTTTTGCCAAAGACCACACACTGTCATTGGAAGAGCCAGGATGAAAACTTGATCATTCTTTGATCCAAGGACAATCTACTAGAGACAGACTGCCTGTCTACAGCACTTTGTGAAACTTCCAGAGTTTGTTTCATGGATCTATGACTGTGAAAAATTATATTCTGCAAATATTCTTGATATAATTCCAGGAGGAAATGTTGTTATGCCATATCTGCCAAGATATACAAACATTTTTAAATTGCAAAAAATAGCAACATTCAATCCATTCTAGGGATGAGGAGGAAAAACATGTATCTGGGGTATGAGCAATAATTTAATACAAAAAATATCTTTTTAAAAAAATTGTAAACAGGAATCACCCTGAGCAGCATCAAATATAGGAAACAAGGACTATGCCACACACTGCTTTGTGCAAATTTGCAAATGCAAAAGTTATTTCCTGGCATAAACTCTCTGTTTCTTGATTATAATTTAACTTTCCTTTTAGCAGCATTTATATTTTATGGTTTCAAAATGCCCATATGAATTAAATTCAAGAACCTCTCACTCTCTTCAGGACCTTGCAATCAAACCTGTAGACCATAGAAAAGAGAGTTAAAATGTGCTAGAACAAACTATGCATATTACATTAACACTAGACAACTTTGTATATGTATATGTACAGTATATGTATATGTAAAACAGCCTCATGTGTTACAGAGTGGTAGGCAGCAGTATTACAACCAAAATTCTCCCCACAACCCGGGTTCAATCCCAGCTGAAGCTGGATTCTCGGGCGGCCAGCTCAGGTCAACTCAGCCTTCCATCCTTCTGAGGTTGGTAAAATGAGCACCCAGCTTGCTGGGGAAGGTGACGACTGGGGAAGGCAATGGCAAACCACCCTGCTATAGTCTGCCAAGAAAACGTCGCAAAAATGGCATCCCCCAAAGGGTCAGACATGACTTGGTGCTTGCACAGGGGACCTTTCACCTTCGTATGTGTATGGATATATGTATATAGACATACACACACATGCACACACACGCACACACACACCAGTAATAGAATTGCTTGCCTTGTTCTATGAGCCACTGTCCCGGTATGGTAACCACCAGGAGCACATTGAAAGAAAGGGCTAGACCTGTGATCTCTTCAGGTTACAACACATCTTTTGCATGCAGGGGATGCTCACTGAGTGAGAGAAAACAAAAGATTGATAAGGAAGTTGAGTGGAGAATTTTAAAACATTCCCTTTTCCTTCATTTTTTTCTAGTCCAGGTTAGTCCTAACCTAAAGAGACAATTTCTGGGTACTACAAGCAGACAGGCAGGTTTTTTATGGAAATTTGGCAATGGGAGTCAGCAGGGGAGGCTCCAACCAACAATGATGGCATGGAAAGCTTTGTTGTGATCTGTCAAGGGGTGGGCAAAGACATTCAGTCCCTGTAGAGGTTAGGAACAGGTGCCAGGTTCTCTTTCTAGAGAATGATGAATAGCAACCTGAGCAAATCTTACCATGGAAAGCTGTAGAAGACACTTGGGCCCCCAATAGATTGAAGAATGGGAACTTTTACAAAAATGAGATAATGAAGGCACAGTTGCAAACAATTCCTTCAAGTAGGAATAATGGGATAATTTAAAAACAGCAAACATAAATTCATACAGAGTTCTCTAATATGCTGAAAAGAAAATGGGCATGTATATGCAATGGAAAGAAAGTCATGTAACCAAAGAAGATTACAAGTTAGCCTGTAATAATTATGTCAAAATGAGATAAAGTTTGCAAATAGTACCAAAACCACCACCGCCCCCCCAAAAAACATCCTTGTGGGGAACAAAGGAAAGCTAAAGATGGTGTAGGTCCATTCTGAGGAGAAAGTAATAAATTGATAATGGGTGATGACAAACAGAACTTCTTAACTCCTTGTTTTGTATCTGTCTTATTTCAAAAAGGAAATAGAGTCCTAAAATGGTAAAATATGGTCTTGATGAAACTATTGTTAGAGGGACTTACAGCCTCATGTAAGTCAATGGCATCATTTCAGTTTGGAGATGTTATTCTGAAGGCCTGGTTATCTGAGGAAACACCTCTATCATTCCGAAACTCTCTGGATGCTATGATTTGCAAGTCAGGCCTTTTTGGAGATGCTGCTGCTTTCACCCAATTGTTTGATGACTACATGGGCCTTCTCCTCTGTCTTTTTCAATCAATGAGACATATCCCCTCAGGAGTTGCACTTAGTCTGTACTCTCTTTTCCACTGAGCATCAACTTCTAGTTTCTTTATTTGTTTACATTTTAAATCTTGTTCAGGACAACTTCTATCATTAGTTTGAGATAGCATGACTATGTGTAAATATTTATTGGAAAATAATATTGATGCCTGCCTGTTTCTAATGACTTTTTTTTTCAGCTCTCCCTCATTGGAGCAAACAGGATTGACCCATTTGACCCACTACACACAGTGACTGTTCTGACCAGTCTAGAACAGTTGTTTTGTATGGTGTCCAGATATTACAGTCAAAAGGAGAGGTCCTCTGAAAAATGCTCTCACTTTCTGAAGCTCATTTTTCAGGCACACATGAGAAGGCCTTCTGTTCTGGTTGTCTTAAGCTATGGAGTATACTACCTCAGGAGATGCACTCAGCTCCCATTCTTTCTGATGTGAAGTATACTTTTCTTTTCAGCCGTGTCTGTTCAGCTTGAACTAATTTTATTTTAATAATGATTATAATTGTTTTATTAAATGCTATTTTAAGTGCTTATGCTTTATAGTTTATTATTACCTGTTTGACAGACCTGTGGATGCAAAGGTGCAAGGAATCATATAAATAAAGATAAAGATAAATGGATAGGTAACACTACTTTTCTTCATGTAGTGCTGTGTTCTCAGGGCACACTGAGCCAAAAACTAGCCAATGACATATAATTTCCTTATTTATTTATTAGCTTTTAATCCTGTCTTTCCTCCTAGCACTATGTCCTCTAATTTTTCCACATCAACCCTGTATAATGGCTTCTGTTGAGAGATAGTTAGTGCCCAAAGTCATCCATTCAGTTTCTATGGCTGAGTGCAGACTTAAATCTTGGAATCCCCAGTCCTTGTGAAGCACTTCAAACACTACATCACACTGGCTCTTCAGCGTGTTGTGCGAACCCAATTTGGTCTGAACTCAGGTAGTTAGTTTATGGTTCAGGACATGGTGTCAACCTAGAAAATAGGGTTAATTAAATAAACATTAAAAGTGTTGTGCAAACCAGGCCAATGCTCTTTTTCCAAAATTATCAGACCTCTGGAGATTTGAAGCATGGCCTGTCATATTCAATCCTATCTGAAACTATTTTTTTTTATTCTTGTAACCTGCAAGTTTTTGTCCAGTGCCACATTGCAATATTTGTTAAAAAAGGGTTTTCTCATCATTTGTTTCAGAAAAAGACAGAGGATGGTAAGCTGGAACACAGACTGCATTCAGAAGCATTCAGTGAGTCAACATTTCCCCTAACTGATGTTCTTCATCTCCAAGCTTAGCGGCACACATTTACATGCAAAGCAGACTTTTCAAAAAGGTTGCAACTTCAGAATCAAAAACTGATGTGACCTACATAAAAGAAGTGCTCTGATTTCCTAATTAAAGCAAGCTGTGGCTGCACGCTTGGCTAACAGTCGCCAAAGGAATTATGCAATAAATCTTCTGAGTGTCCTCTAGGAATGTGGAAAGAAGATGATGGTAGGGAGGACAGCAACCAGGGAAAAGAGTTGGGGGAATGAATAACAATGCCCCTGCTCATCACAAGAATGTCCATATAAACACACAAGATAATTCTACAGTATATCTTGCAAGGGTGTGTGTCTGTGTACACGCGTACACACACACACACGCAGACCAAATGTTTTAACAGCTGGAGTTTTAAAACATTTTAAAAAATTGTTTTCCTAAGGATCCCATTTCTTTCTGAAAGGGTGGGCTCAGTGTATGCCAAGACATTAGCAGGGAATATTTATTCTGAGAAACAGGGATGTTTCCCTCTCTCTTCAACTGATTAGCTTTTCAGGAAAAGGAGCAAAACTTATTTCAAATGTTCCTTTCCCAAACTGGGTTAATTTGGGGGATCATTAAAATGGGTCCAGGTACTGCTGAACTACATCTCCTGATCAACATGATCTATTGAGAGTGATGATAGACTCTAGCACTATGATTTACATCAGCCAAAAATTAAAATTAAAAGATACACCTCATATTTATCACTTTTAAAACTCTGAGTGTGTCTGTTTTAGGATGAAGCCAGTATACTTAAGTGGAATTTCACTCCTTAGCAATTGTTATCAGCAAGAAGTGCTGATAATGATCTATGGCTGACAATTAATCAGCTGAATATTGTGTTAGTATACTTTACATAGAGTGAACCCACGATGTAGCAATGAGGAAAAAAAGAAGGGGATACATGGTTTTATTTCTTCATTCATAAGTTTCATTGGTTTTATTTTCCAGTAATTTAAACCATGCTAATTTTATTTTATTTTTTGTTTAACTTTAGTTTTTCCATTGCTGCCAATGGAAATTTAGGAGGTCTGCTGCTGCCATTTAACTTCTGTATTTTCCATCCCAATAGCATAATTTTCCAGGCATACTATTCCTGCCCTCTTCTAAAAGATCAAACTGCACATTTTGGTTTTAATTAATACTGTGACTAAATTTTCCACCCCTCTGAAAGTTTCTCTTTTTTAAAAAGTGTTTTGTTAGAATTTGGTTATGTCATGATGTCTTTCTTTCAGGAAGAAGCATAGTCTGGGACATCAGGGAGGCTGCAGAGCCCTGAAGTGATTTTCTCCTCTCTCTTGTTTCTTTCCCTGTACCTTTTGGTGATATGTACAAATTACAACTGCTTCATTGACTCATCCCAGGAAGAGGGCGGGGAGGAAGAGGAGGAGGAGGAACTACAATAATACAATCACCAATATAGTGTGTTGTTGAGGTTAACTGCTGAACTAGAACCCAGGAGATCCACGTTGAAGCCCATCATTAAAGGAAATGGATATCTTACCTTTATGCAATAGAATTCAACATGTTATGCATAAAGTTCCAAGATGATGATCTTCTGTCTAGTCACTGAACGTTGCCTTTTTTTCATCCCCAGCCACAACTGAGGCAACTTAAAGTTGTTCTTAGCTGAAATGTGTACGCTGATGTGGTCAGGGATGGAATCTGCCCAACTCCTATTGACCAATTTAAGAGCAGTAGTTGCATGATGTGCTGCATAGATGGCTGATTTAGACTGAGAAACAGAGCTGAGTTCTTACAGCTGTGAAGGTGCCAGCTTAGTCACTATGAGGTGCATTATAGGTTTTGTGCTGCTGCCACCAACAAGGGATTCATTTGACTATACTTTTTATGGTTTTTACTAGTTTGGGAGCATAACCCTATTTTCCCTATTCCATTCAGGGTCCATAGCCATCCACAGACTAATTGGCTACAAAGCAGAAATGGACTCACCACCAGTACTACCATTCACTTGCAGCACTTGCTGAGGATGGATCTTAATTGCTTCTCTCTGCATCCATCCTGTAACCCGTTAGCTGGGCAGTTTGGGGGCATACATTTACTTCTCTTTCAGAACAGCAGTAGATCCATATTCAGAAATAGCCCAACTCCATGTGTGAGACCTGTTAGGTGGAAATCTTTATAGATGGATAAACAAATCATTCCAGGCACCCTCTACATTTGCTCAAACCTGCCCCACTCCGCTTTAGCGGAGGGATTGCTTTCCTGCCAGTGATTAATATTTGCTGAGAACAGAAATGAAGTTAACAGAATCTACCAACCACTTTCCTTAATGCTAGGGACAGCTCTGGTCTCATTACTACTACAGTAACTTGTATACGAAAATATTTTTTTTTTCCTGCTGGCTCAAGAACAGGTGGATAGCACTTTAACCTGATTGTCTGTTTATGCCCTATATGTGGAATAATCAGAGTAACAGAGTAAAATTAATTAACTGTACAATATATTTAATTAAAAGTATTTTTTGTCCTAATGCTAAAAAGTTTTTTAGCCTGTCTCTATCAACTCTGGGACTACAGTCAGGTGTCCCCCATGGTATGCTACTTCTAAACCAGTCAATACACTTGTTTGGTAACTTTATTACTGAGCTTTTTATCACGATCTTCAGAGCTCAATGCTCTTATTTCAGTGTGCTTTCTACTGTGAACTCAGAAAGCAGTTTACTCTTTGTCCTTTATCACTTCCACCCAATTGGGGGTCAGCATTGGGGAAGGCTGTGTGGTAGCTGAAAAATCTGCCTTCCTTCTCCTGTCCCTATAAGACAGTGTTTTTCAGCCTTGGCAACTTTAAGATGTGTGGACTTCCACTCCCAGAATTTCCCAGCCAGCTTGGGTGGGAGTTGAAGTCCACACAATTCTGGGAGCTGAAGTCTTCACATCTTAAAGTTGCCAAGGCTGAAAAACACTGCAATAAGGATTGAATTTATTTATTTGTTTGCTTCCTTATTTACTTAACATACTGGGGCTTTTATACCACTCCAATTCAACAAGGTATGCCAGCCCTATAAAAAGGACTTGGCTGTGTTTATGATTGTGGAGGCTTTGAAAAAGGAAGAATGTTGAAAGAAAAAAAGAGGAAAAAGAAAGGAAAAAGTGAGTGAGGTACCCGAAGACAGCAGGCAAAGCAGGCAAGCCTCAATGACAATGATAGTGAAGGGACATCAGGAGCAGGGAGAGGCAGGTATGCTATCCACCATATGAAGGTCCTGGGCATTGGCATCTTCAAGAAATGGGCCAAGCACAGAACAGTAACGGCAGCTTCCAAGATGACCTACAGATACCTCAAGCAACCTCTCAGCAGCCAGTCATCTATAGCAAGCCATGCAAGTGACAGTGGGACAGAATGGGTTCAGCAGGGCTAGTGGTAGGGGCAGGTCTGCAGATCTTGAGATAAAAAAGGGAAACAGAATTATACAATATAGAAATATAATTGAAGAATAGGGGAACTATTCTTCTACCTATCTTTGTGTGCCTGTCTCTCTCTCTCTCTCTTTTCCATTTAGTGGTGCTTCTTATTTTCCATATTTTATTTATATTTTTCCTTCCTTTTTATGCCTTGGCTTTTCACCTATAACTTTCATCACTTACTAAGTTTCAAAATATGCTTTATTTAAGCTGTCATCCTCTCTTCTTCTTTTTCAAAAGGCTTCTCAGAGATTTGGCTTTTCCCCCCCATTCATGGAATATCTCAATATAAGTCTGTTATAATTTAAAGTAAGATTTATTGGTTGGTTGATGATCTTAAGTATAATTTTGCCTTGTAAGAATCAGGCCGTACAACTGCATGATGGTGTGTGGTCTTTGGTTTGAGGGGTGTGTTCAAACTCTGAGCTTTGGAAAGCAGCTGTACCACGTATGTTTTGGAACAGACAAGATCTACAGTGCTTCATGGAGAAAAGGGGGAAAAAATCATAATATAAACTTGAGCTTTGCATTTTCAACTTCCAGCTCATCCTTTTGCTGCTGTAGAACACACACAAAGGCAGACCTATTGATTTAAATCTTCTGAGACAAAATTTGCCTCTTCTGCTATGTAGTATCAATTTATATTCCATGTTTCTTTAATAGCCAAACTAAGAATGAATTTACAGAACCACATTTGAATAATGCATTTTTGGAAAGTTCCAAAAATGTCAGGATCTATTAACATTAAATGAATGGTAGACAGAAATCTTTCATTAATTGACTCCCAGCCCATGATCATGCATTCCATGCATCCTTGCATTTTTAGAATATAATCTTTAATGCAATCAATCCTTCTTACAAAAAAGTATTTTTGTTAACCACTTTGTTATGTAATAATGATTAGTGAATATTAATAACCTTCTAATTACAGGAAGCATTCATCAACAGCAACTCAAACTTTTTAAAGCTTTTTTAAAGCCTAAAGATAGATCTGTATGCTATTGATTCCAGACGGAAATAGGAGCTTTTGTACCTATCCTGGATATCCTGCCTGATTTGACTTCCATTGGGTCTTTCCACTTAAATTATCTTTAGTTTTTCAGTATGAAGTCTGCTCCTAAAAAGAAGATGCCATTGATCTTTCTGAATTTCCTGACACACCCTAGTTTGTTCTTCTGGATATTCTAAGATCTTTTGTCAAGAATCTTTTCTTCATGCCAGCTCTTGGAAAAATAAAAAACTTGCTTAATGAATACTCAGAAACACAGATATAGCTACAAAAACAAGAATACTGTGAAATTTTTTATGAACATAAGTTGTAGCTATGCAAAACTCTATCAAAAATGTAAGGAAAATATTAATGACAACCTCTTTTTAAAACAAAACAGACAAGTATCCAGTAATAAAAAGGAATTTGTATTGTAAACAGGAGAAACAGAAAGAATTAGGAAAGGAATGGTCAGATAAGAATACTAAACAGAACTGCTAAAGTCAGTTTCAGACAGCTAAATGTATGTTATTTTTTAAAATAGGATCTTAGGTTTCAGATCATATACAGGATTCATTACACAGACATAGCATGGCAAAAAGCATGACATTGACTGTTATACTATTCAGTGGGATACTATTCTTCCTTCCTGATGCCACTGGAATAACAAGAAATAGTAAATATATATCACTTGTTTTAAAATACTTGTACATTACTGTGCATTAGATAATTCTGGTTTATTTCCATAAGAAAAGAAAAAGCCTTCCAGTTGCAGGTGAAAACAATATCCTCAATTATATCCTTATTATACCGTATCTACCATAAGTTTGTGGGAAAGTCAGTGACATGGCAAACAACCCCACTCCTTATCCCCAGAGAATGGTGACAGAATTTTCATCTTCTGAGTACAGTTCATTTGTCCAAACAGCATTAGGGATAAAGGGAATGATCTACTGCTTGAAACAGTAATAGGCAGTGTAAAGTTATAAACATTAAGGTTAGAGGTAAGGTAAAATTTCTGCACAGTTATAGCAATTTGGCATTGAAATAACAACCAAGGAAAGAATACAACCCATCAGTTAAATTACTCAGTTCAGGATTAGAAACAGACCATCCTTTCTGGAATGCCATTTTTATATAATCCCTTTATTCTATATATTGTCTATCTCTTTACCATACATATGGCCACTGAACCAAACAAATCCATTATGATGATTCAAGCAATTAATGAAACATTAAAAATTAATAACACAATCATCCCATTTATCCTGGGCCTAGATGGATTATTAAGCCAGCTGCAAACCATTTATGCAGCTGGGGGGTTGCCAGCAAGCTGAGTTCTAAAACATGCATTCTTCAGTCCAGCTGCAAAATGTAATAATTCTCACTATTTGTTCAAACATTTTTCCCTCCAGCCATGGTCCACTTTGTTTGAATTAAAGCTTCTGCTTAATTTGTGTACCATAAGTTTTGGGGGGAGAGTGTGTGGGGGGGGAGGAAGGATATAGAAATAAATGTGAAATTTATTTGCATATTTAGAAAACAAACCAAATTAAAATCTATTCAAATTATTGAATGCTAGATTTGAAATACTTAAAAAGGAAAAGCCAGGGAAGAAATGTAATGGCCAAACACACAGTTACTTTCTGGCAGAGCTGCAGTGCTGGTGGTCTGCCACCATTGAGATTGTCAATGTTGGCAGGAGCAAGAACATACAGTACATCTGATTAATACAGGCAGTATTTATTTGCACAAGGCAGTTATGACTGTGGTAGTGTATGAGACAATGTCACTATGATTAAACGTTCTCACCACCTGTAATAACATATTGTAGATAACTATACAGTGCTAAATGGCACTGGCACCATATGTTTATTAAGGACCGCCAAGTAGTGAGTAAGCTTTCAAGTTCACTGGGACTCTTTTTCTTACTGGATAAATTACAGTTTAGGGCTGTGCAAAGCCTTTAGCAGCTGCACATACTGTAAAATAGATACAGCTGCTTTAAAGAGGTGCTCTGTGCTTGTGCACATTCGAAGTGCCTCCTTTAAATGAGTTGCAAATTCTTGTTACTATTGGTCTTAAAATATTATCTTTATGGAAATGTGTTCGCCAATAGTGCCTAAAATAATAATTAGCTTATTAATGTATGCCATCTGGAGTTATAATTCCCCTGATTTAAGCTCATTTAGAAGTCCAAAGTCCAAAGAAGTCTGTACAAACCAACACATCCACAAAAATCAAATAGAATGATATTTCCCATGCTCTTTAGATCTTTCTCTACATGACAGCAGCATTTATACTGCAGGGGCTGATTCATTTTCCCCAATCTGCATGTCTTCTAGATGTAGATAGAATTCAATTCCCAGAATTTTCCAGCTAGGTCATAACTGAGATTTCTGGGAGTTGATATCCACAATTCTGAGGGGTGTCAAGTTTGGGGAAGGCTGGTCTGATTTTTTTCTCTGGCGACTAATTGGCACTAATAACCTTATAAATCCCTTAAACATATTGTAATAGCTGCTTTAACATCTTTGTGTAACACATTCTTGAATGACTATTAAAAATAAGATAAAAATTGAAGACTTCTTGATTTATCCATATCTTCTACATAGTACCAGAATAAGAAGACCATATTTTGTCCTTTCTTAGCATAGGAGGCAAATAACTTGTGTCCATCTAGGATGATATCTCACATGAAGTATCATCCTTTATCATCCATGGCTCTCTTGCAAGTGCCATATAACTTAGCTTTAATCAAACTAAGCTTCAGGTACTTGAAGGGCCAAGGGCCAATTTAAGAGTGGCAATTAGATTCTGCTGAGGAAGTAGGGTAAAAGATGGGTCTTGGGCCCACTATAAGAGATCCTAGGAGAGAAAAAAGAGAATAAGCATAAATTACATTGGGGAATAGCAAAATTACCATCCCATTAGAGTAGAAACCTAGAGAAGAAACCTAGATAGGCAGGCAAGTGGGATCCAAGGTGTTCTAACTTTTAGGCTGCTAGATAAGATTTTTGCATGTATATACTAGGACAACTCTTTGCATTGCTAGGGGTTTTTAGAATAAGTACATCATGGAAGTTATATATCCAGCAGACTATAGAAGTAAATCTTGCACAATTTAGGATCAGACTGAAGAGCTTAGGGAAGACCCACAGATCAGCTAGATATGAGCTCACTAATATTCCTAAGGAATATGCAGTGGAGGTGAAGAACAGATTTAAGGGACTGGACTTAGTAGATAGGGTCCCGGAAGAACTCTGGACAGAAGTTCGCAACATTGTTCAGGAGGCGGCAACAAAATACATCCCAAAGAAAGAGAAAACCAAGAAGGCAAAGTGGCTGTCTGCTGAGACACTAGAAGTAGCCCAAGAAAGAAGGAAAGCAAAAGGCAACAGTGATAGGGGGAGATATGCCCAATTAAATGCAAAATTCCAGAGGTTAGCCAGAAGAGATAAGGAATTATTTTTAAACAAGCAATGCACGCAAGTGGAAGAAGACAATAGAATAGGAAGGACAAGAGACCTCTTCCAGAAAATTAGAAACATCAGAGGTAAATTCCAGGCCAAAATGGGTATGATCAAAAACAAAGATGGCAAGGACCTAACAGAAGAAGAAGAGATCAAGAAAAGGTGGCAAGAATATACAGAAGACCTGTATAGGAAGGATAACAATATCAGGGATAGCTTTGACGGTGTGGTCAGTGAGCTAGAGCCAGACATCCTGAAGAGTGAAGTTGAGTGGGCCTTAAGAAGCATTGCTAATAACAAGGCAGCAGGAGATGACGGCATCCCAGCTGAACTGTTCAAAATCTTGCAAGATGATGCTGTCAAGGTAATGCATACTATATGCCAGCAAATGTGGAAAACACAAGAATGGCCATCAGACTGGAAAAAATCAACTTATATCCCCATACCAAAAGGAAACACTAAAGAATGTTCAAACTATTGAACAGTGGCACTCATTTCACATGCCAGTAAGGTAATGCTCAAGATCCTGCAAGGTAGACTTCAGCAGTTCATGGAGTGAGAATTGCCAGATGTACAAGCTGGCTTTAGAAAAGGCAGAGGAACTAAGGACCAAATTGCCAATATCCGCTGGATAATGGAAAAAGCCAGGGAGTTTCAGAAAAACATCTATTTCTGTTTGATTGACTATTCTAAAGCCTTTGACTGTGTGGACCATAACAAATTGTGGCAAGTTCTTAGTGGTATGGGGATACCAAGTCATCTTATATGCCTCCTGAAGAATCTGTATAATGACCAAGTAGCAACAGTAAGAACAGACCACGGAACAACAGACTGGTTTAAGATTGGGAAAGCAGTATGGCAGGGCTGTATACTCTCACCCTACCTATTCAACTTGTATGCAGAACACATCATGCAACAAGCTGTCCTTGAGGAATCCAAGGCTGGAGTTAAAATCTCTGGAAGAAACATTAACAATCTCAGATATGCAGATGATACCACTTTGATGGCTGAAAGCGAAGAGGAACTGAAGAGCCTTATGATGAAGGTGAAAGAAGAAAGTGCAAAAGCTGGCTTGCAACTAAACCTCAAAAAAACCAAGATTATGGCAACCAGCTTGATTGATAACTGGCAAATCGAGGGACAAAATGTAGAAGCAGTGAAAGACTTTGTATTCCTAGGTGCAAAGATTACTGCAGATGCTGACTGCAGTCAGGAAATCAGAAGACGCTTAATCCTTAGGAGAAGAGCAATGACAAATCTCGATAAAATAGTTAAGAGCAGAGACATCACACTGACGACAAAGGCCCGCATAGTTAAAGCAATGGTGTTCCCCGTAGTAACATATGGCTGCGAGAGCTGGACCATAAGGAAGGCTGAGAGAAGGAAGATCGATGCTTTTGAACTGTGGTGCTGGAGGAAAATTCTGAGAGTGCCTTGGACTGCAAGAAGATCAAACCAGTCCATCCTCCAAGAAATAAAGCCAGACTGCTCACTTGAGAGAACGATATTAAAGGCAAAACTGAAATACTTTGGCCACATAATGAGAAGACAGGACACCCTGGAGAAGATGTTGATGCTAGGGAGAGTGGAAGGCAAAAGGAAGAGGGGCCGACCAAGGGCAAGATGGATGGATGATATTCTAGAGGTGACGGACTCATCCCTGGGGGAGCTGGGGGTGTTGATGACCGACAGGAAGCTCTGGCGTGGGCTGGTCCATGAAGTCACGAAGAGTCGGAAGCGACTAAACGAATAAACAACAATAGAAGTAAAATTGTTATTGCTTAACAATAAAGATAGATCTTTTCCTCCAACCCTTTGAATACTAAAATGTATGGTTTAGGATTTTTGTACCCATTCTTTTGATTACCACAAAACAAAACACAATTTTCAATGTGGAACTGTCCTACGTCTGCAGAAGCAATACCAAAAGTAGATTAGTTGATCCAGCTTGATGAATAATGACTTAGCTTTTCCTATTATTCGGGAAGGAGCAATGATCCTATACACAAAAAGGATTTTAGAAATAGGTAGATATGGCCATTGGCACTTTATTAAAATGTGTTAATAAACATTAAGAACAGATCACTGTGTTTCCCACACCAGTCCCATTAAATAAATTACTAATTATAATTCGGTTTAGCAAAAAGACATTTCCCAATGGATTATTAATGTTACATTTTGCTTCTAGAGCAAAAGGAATCCTTATTGTGATGTTATAGGTGTCTTGGCTGGGAACATGAATGTACATGTACATTTGCATGCAGATGATGCTGTGTGGTCTTCACACATTCTTTTTCCTTAATTAATGTTGAAATTCTCTAATCTTCTGTTTATTCTCATGTTTGCTTTACTTCCATCGCTGTCAGCATTTATCACCTTCATACTCACACAAAACATTTCATAATTCTGACCTATTCATGATATCATATGCTTTCTCCAACAAACAATAAAGTTTCTAATTCATTTACATACTTCTCAATGTCATGTTGAAAAACAAAAGTGATCTTCATTTCCTCAATGTGTTTTCCAAATGGTGTTCATTATCACTCCCCTTATCTTTCTACCAGAATCCTGCCATTTTCCCAGGCACATTTAGCCCATTAATTCCCCTATAGGTTTTGCATTTACTTATGCTACATTTCCCTTTGTATGGGGAAACAATAACAGCATTTTTCCAATATCAGGCGATGTTGGGACCGGACCAAGAACGATGCTAAGTCAGTGTATTCCAACTCTAATTCTTTATTGTTCTCACCGTATAGACAGAATCTTGCTAGACTAAAGCTATCCTAACTAACCTATGGGGAAATAACCTGGGAGAGTCTAGGACGGGGCCACCCTGACTCTCTTTGACCCCCTGCCAAGACATTCTAGACTGTGAGCCTTCCTATCAGCTTGGAATGTGTTCCCTCCTTCCTGGGAATCAGCGGCAGTGCTGAATTCCACCACATCATCCTGTCCTTCAGGAACACATTCCATCACAGGCACAGATGCAGCCTCGTCAAATGTTCACCAGTTCACACAGTCATTTAATAAGTGAACCACACCCATATTTTAATAGTTCTAAAATTACACCATTTATACCTGCAGCTATACTATTTTTCAACATATTCACAGACTAATTTTTCATCTTTTTTTTTTCTTGGATACTAATATTTTTAGTGCTTGTTTGAATTTTATTCTTCAACATATTTCACTTATTCCTTACAAATATCTAAATACTCCTAAGATTCCCCTAGCTTAGTTCATATCAACTAATTTCATTACTTTTTTTCCTGTTCATTCTGCTAGAGGACCCTTGTTCAGTTCTTGTCCAGCAAAATTGCTCTGCATTTTTCTGCCTTTTTAAAATCTTAACTGTTCCTTGTCTTCTTTGACTACATTCTTTGCACCTGTCTTTTCTCTCAGTACACACTGCAAAATATATTTCTCTCATGCTCATATCATTAGCAATCTTGTTTAATATACACTTTTCTTACCCATAGCCTCTTTCATTTCATCATTTTACCAAACATTCTATCCCTGGTAGCATAACTCCACACTTCTGTAGGACTCCGTAACATACATTATTCTTTTGCTGTTCTCCAAGCAGCTTCCATATTTTCTTTCCTGGCATCCACTATCTTTGCCTTTTTTCCTTAGTTTCATAGCTAGCTAGCTTGCTTGCTTGCTTTCTCATTATCTTCTGTATGCCATGCCAATCACCAGAGGAGCCAATAGATATTTACTCTGCCCTCTATCATGGCTTTGGTCAGTCAAGGCTTTCACTTAATGTTCTTATGGGTTAGAAAAAGGTTAAGTTAGGTTAGTTATTAGCCTGTAGTCATAGCCATGCCACGTGCAACATTTCCTGCTAATAATAGGCACAGTAGTGATTAGTTTTGTTACATTTTGGCCAGTCTGCCACAAACACAACAAAAGCCCAGTTGTACCTCATCACAACAGACAATGTAAGCTAAAATGTCTAATCTAGAGATTAACTTGCAAACCAACATACTGTGGCCTAAATCTCACGAACTCAGAAATGTACTATATGACAGGATGCTTTCTGTCATGCAAATTCTAGAATATAGGATATAATGGAAACAGTCCCAATAATTGACTATTTAACTCTTATCCAAGAAAACAAAATCACTATCAAAGTGATTAGCTCCATTGTCAGATAGCTCTTCCGCTTTGGATGTTTCTTCTAATGTTCAGCAAAATATGCTTCTCTATAATTTCCATACTTTGATTCTCATCCTGCTTGCTGGAGCTACAGGGAACAAGTCTCTGCTGTCTTTTAAAGGACAATGCTGTATACTTTTTAGGCAGCTGTTATTGCATATTCCCCCTTGGTTTTTTCTTCTGCATGTTAAATGTGCCCAGTCATATTTTAAAGACTTTACAAATTACAGTTGGCCAAATAAACTAAACTATTTTGGAATCTGTTGAATACCTGAATTTTCATGGCTTTCTATAACCCAGTAGCCAATAAAGGCTAAGCCGTTACTAGACATTACTGGGGTGTTAACTTCAGTGGACCAAAACCTCAAAACAAAACAAAACCAAGATAAACAATTATATCGACAAAGTTCCAATTTGTTATTTGATCGTTATACGGATTTTTGCTGCCTACACTTGCTAGCTTTAAGACTGCAATTATTGAGCAGAGATGGGATTTAGTGAGCAATGCCTAATGCAAGCATTGCTGAATTCAGCTGTATCAAAAACTAATTTTCTAGATTCTGCTGTGTGAAATCTAGATTTGAGTATATTTTATTATTGGTGGAAAAGGAAATAATCCATTAGGTAGTATTTAACTTCAAACAATGCACATTCATTGTTTACCTTAGTAAATGCATTCCATTACAAACTGCATTTATGTGAGACATGCAGTGCTAAAGCTACCAGAGATCTGCTTTCCTAGAAACAATGCTTGAGAGCAGTTTAATTATTTTGTTCTTCTTTAAATCTCTTTGCCAAGAGTCCTTACTGGATTAT
Organism: Candoia aspera; assembly: GCF_035149785.1. Classification (NCBI taxonomy): domain Eukaryota; kingdom Metazoa; phylum Chordata; class Lepidosauria; order Squamata; family Candoiidae; genus Candoia; species Candoia aspera. Next base: position 49,558,021 of record NC_086159.1, read on the forward strand.
GTATTCAACACCAAGAGATTAAAGATGTATATCCCTATAGCTACTACGGAACATTTCGCCACATAATCACTGGGATTATCTTTCTAAGAAAGTAGATCAAAGCTGTGTTTTCTTGTGGGTATCAGATAATAAGGGCTAAACTAAACCAAACTCTCATCACTTCTACATCTATTCCCCCAGCTAGTAGAACAAAACCAATGTGCATAAAAGTAGAGCCAGTGGCAAATGCTTAATTCCTACACAATTGCTGTATGCAGCAGACCAATTTAAGGAGACTACTGGAGAGATGGCAGGTTATAAGGAAGTTTTTAAGACAATAAGGAAGGGCAATTAATAGATTGCATATGTCTTTAAAAGGAAGAGTATGAATAATCCAAAGCAACCTATACTGCTTGTTCATGTATTGGTATGGTAGATAATTGTATTTGCATTTCTTTCCAATAAAGCATTTAAAAGATTTCAAAAATATGATTCCAGAGAATTCAATGTACAACTGCATATTCAATAGTCAGCTAAACTTGCAGTTTCACAAAGACCAAGATGAGGGTCAAGAGAGGGTCAGAGGGGTTATTTGAATTGAAAGGAAATGGAAAATATCTTTAGCTTTCAGCCTATTATGCATCATTCTGTCCTCTGTCTTTAGTGGAATCCCAGCTTTTTCTTATGAAGAGATATTTTTATAGTCTAGACTGGACAATTTTAGTATTAAAAATTTCCCCTGTTGTCATCTAGGGAAATAATACATTGCTAACCTTTTTCACTTTTAATCACAAGATCTATTAAAAATGTATGCATTTAAGCTGGCAAGCTCACAACATTTGATCCCAATTCAGTTAAAGCATGCTTAGTGCTACTGCAATGTGATCTACACATGGCTATTCTTAAATGGGCCCCAAATTATTGCAATTTATATAAAATGTGGCAGTTAGGCAGCTAAGTGGTACAAAATACAGGAATCATACGAGGCCTATCTGAAAAATCTGCACTGGTTGTCATTTGCTTCTTAAACAGAATTCAGGGGAGCTAGTGTTAAACCTTAAAGCCATAAATAACTAACTTTCTGGGGGACCCCTTTATCATTATGAGCCTATATGGATCTTGAGATCTGTAAAAGAGAGCTATCTAAAGGGTCTCTAAGAGGCCATTTATCTGGCAAACAGGTGGTGTCCTCCAACACTATGCAGCTATAGAACTGACTCCTGTCCTAACAGCCAGGAACCACGCTGAGACAAGGAATAGGTCTCTAGTGTTTTATTACTGCTACATTAGACAGAAAATCCTAACAAACTGAAGAAGCGTGGGAAAAACCAGACAGATAAACCCCAAAAGTTAAGGCGGGTCTGATCTGTGTCTCTTTGAATGGCTGCTTAATTCCTCAGTACTACGCATGCGTTTTCCCCCCTGGATAGGGGCCCCCTCCTGCTCACCATCAGTACTCATGACAACTCCCTTAAGAGTTGCCTTTGGTCTCTCACTCCCCATGTATTTAGAGGAACAGCTGTTCTGCCAACATTTTGTTGATTAATTTTTAATATTAGCTTAATTTATGTGTATTTCAAAAAAAATGGTTTTATATTCTTTAATTGCTGTTGATTATCTTGACACTCAATTGAGTATAATGGTGGGATAGAAATATTTAAATAATAAACGTCTGTTGTTTGTACAGACCTGACACATATATGAACTATATAGATATCAGCTGAAGTATACAATATATAACCTTCTGCTTTATAAGCAAGCACAATCTGTCCGTTGGTTCATCCTGCCATAATTGGTGTATGTTGTTGTTTATTCATTTAGTCACTTCCAACTCTTTGTGACTTCATGGTCCAGCCCACGCCAGAGCTTCCTGTCAGTTGTCGCCACCCCCAGCTCCCCCAGGGACGGGTCCGTCACCTCTAGAATATCATCTATCCATCTTGCCCTTGGTCGGCCCCTCTTCCTTTTGCCTTCCACTCTCCCTAGCATCAGCATCTTCTCCAGGGTGTCCTGTCTTCTCATTATGTGGCCAAAGTATTTCAGTTTTGCCTTTACTATCATTCCCTCAAGTGAGCAGTCTGGCTTTATTTCCTGGAGTATGGACTGGTTTGATCTTCTTGCGGTCCAAGGCACTCTCAGAATTTTCCTCCAACACCACAGTTCCAAAGCATCTATCTTCCTTCGCTCAGCCTTCCTTATGGTCCAGCTCTCGCAGCCATATGTTACTATGGGGAATACCATTGCTTTAACTATGCGGACCTTTGTTGTCAGTTTGATGTCTCTGCTCTTAACTATTTTATCAAGATTTGTCATTGCTCTTCTCCCAAGGATTAAATGTCTTCTGATTTCCTGACTGCAGTCAGCCTCTGCAGTAATCTTTGTGCCTAGAAATATAAAGTCTTTCACTGCCTCTACGTTTTCTCCCTCTATTTGCCAGTTATCAATCAAGCTGGTTGCCATAATCTTGGTTTTTTTCAGGTTCAGCTGCAAGCCAGCTTTTGCACGTTCTTCTTTCACCTTCATCATGAGGCTCCTCAGTTCCTCCTCGCTTTCAGCCATCAGTGGTATTATCTGCATATCTGAGATCGTTAATGTTTCTTCCAGTGATTTTAACTCCAGCCTTGGATTCCTCAAGCCCAGCACGCCGCATGATGTGTTCTGTGTACAAGTTGAATAGGTAGGGTAAGAGGATACAACCCTGCCATACTCCTTTCCCAATCTTAAACCAGTCCATTGTTCCGTGGTCTGTTCTTACTGTTGCTACTTGGTCGTTATACAGATTCCTCAGGAGGCATACAAGATGACTTGGTATCTCCATACTGCTAAGAACTTGCCACAATTTGTTATGGTCCACACAGTCAAAGGCTTTAGAATAGTCAATCAAACAGAAATAGATGTTTTTCTGAAACTCCCTGGCTTTTTTCATTATCCAGCGGATATTGGCAATTTGGTCCCTAGTTCCTCTGCCTTTTCTAAATCCAGCTTGTACATCTGGCAATTCTCGCTCCATGAATTGCTGAAGTCTACCTTGCAGGATCTTGAGCATTACCGTACTGGCATTGTGAAATAAGTGCCACTGTTCGATAGTTTGAACATTCTTTAGTGTTTCCCTTTTTGGTATGGGGATATAAGTTGATTTTTTTCCAATCTGATGGCCATTCTTGTGTTTTCCAAATTTGCTGGCATATGGCATGCATTACCTTGACAGCATCCTCTTGCAAGATTTTGAACAGTTCAGCTGGGATACCGTCGTCTCCTGCTGCCTTGTTATTAGCAATGCTTCTTAATGCCCATTCAACCTCACTCTTCAGGATGTCTGGCTCTAGCTCACTGACCACACCATCAAAGCTATCCCCGATATTGTTATCCTTAACTGGTGTATAGGCTATATCATTTAAAACCAGCCTATTTTTTGAAGATCTGAGGAAGCATGGTGCAGTTATTTTTCCTATTTGCCATGTGTTTCTTCAATATTTCAATATTGAAAGCAATTCCAGAAAAAGTGGTTTGTAAGATTGGTACAGCCAGCTACTAGTCCAGCCTCAGCCATGACATTCACTGGTGACTTTAGGCCAGTCCCTCTCTCACAGCAATTTTTTTATCTATTGAGTGGAAAGCATTTAGGGGCAACTCTCCATTGTTATAGGATTTCAGTGCCAGGCAACATGAGGAATCCATAACAAACCAACCAAGTGTAGTTCCCTTAAGGAACTGCAGATATTCCACTAAAAGTTCAAAAATTATCATAAATATAACCACTTGCTGAGAGAACTCAGACCACTTGTTAGGGAGTTCAACTTATATCTGCTTGTAGCAACATTCCCTATTCATTTACATTCAATATCAGAAGCTTTCCCCATGAAACAATGCTGAATGGGTGGCAAAATATTGGATTCCCTACAATTGTGATAATACAGATGGTGTAACCATCTTGGAGTAACTTTGCTGATGTAGCAAGTCTTACAACGAAGCTATTAAACAACCTCTTTAGATTAAACATTTTGCAACTCAGCACGAATCTTAATGTTATGCAATAACTAACTGGAAGAAAACATTGTTACACTTTAAGAATTGCATTTATTGTTCAACTGTTTCAGACAAAGCTTTATCAGCAACAATTCTGAATAAAAAAACCCTTCAAGTTTTTTTTTAATATACATTCTCCTGAATTGCCTGAAAGTCTAAACATTTTATCTTTGCAAAATGTAACCTGTGCAAATAAAATTATCTGTAACTTTCTATAACATGCTTGTATGAATATATATGAATCGTGGTTGATTTACTGCCATGAAACAATATACTGTTCTTTTCAGTAACCTAGGGTTTGTAAATAATAATAATAATAATAATAATAATAATAATAATAATAAGAAGAAGAAGAAGAAGAAGAAGAAGAAGAAGAAGAAGAAGATTTGAATTTATTAAAAAGATGGTGGGGTATTGTCAGTGCATGGTGTTGATATACAAAAACAATACTTTTTATTTAATGTTATCCTTTTAGCATATATCATAACATATTTTTTCAGTAATAAACATTGTGTACAAAAATACATTCAATAATTTTATTTCTCTTTCATGCCCAGTAATTGTACTTTATCTTCTGCCATGTAGAGAATTTGATTTAAAAATGCATTAGCTTTTGTTCTATCTTTATATACAGAAAACCAATTCGTTGCATTATTATTGATTTGAACACATTTTCTCCTGCACCAGCCAGGCTTTTCTCCTGGGTGTGTGTGGAAAAGGGGTGGGAGGAAAATGGAGAGAAGATAAAGACCACAAAATGAGCCTACACTCAGATAAATTTCCCTAGGCTTGGATGAATGACCTCTTGTATCAACTTTTTGGCCTGTAGCCATTGAAAAGGTTACATGCACATTACCACATTGTTTTAAGTGGACTTTGCATGCACACTGCCTTGGCAGTTGTGGGAATGAGTTCTTTCATTCGCTTGGCTCTTCTACAAGGACATGCAACCTTGTGGGGTCAGCGGGCACTTCAGAATTTAGATATGATGTCATGAGGTCCTCTTGCAAAAGGAATGGTATGTGGGCTTCTCTTCACAAAATAGCTGTGCTGGTGGCCTGGCCAGTCACAAAATGCCCATTTTTGTACCACACTTCTCTATTTCCTCTACTCCCCCAACTTTTGTCTAGCTTTTTGTGGTCAGGTGGGGATGTTTTAAAGCATGGCTCTTCTAAGAATGCCAATGGAGCTTATGTGAGGCTCAAATGTATCCTAGGAAATAAAGATGATGGCAGAAGTGTTATTTTGCTGAAAACCAGCTTCTTGTTCAATTTGTTTTTGATTGAGATAAGCATGACAAATGAAAATCATATGAGGCAAAGAGCCTGGTGGGCACCAAAGAATATATTACTTGAAACTTGCAAGAATGTTGCTACATATCCCTCCTTTAGCAAATAGTAAAGAGGTGGGTTTTAAAAAAATGTTTATCAGTTATTGTCAGAACAAATAATACAAGTAGTAATCAAGTAGAAATTAATCAGGCACTGTAACAAAATGTGTTTGAGTTATAAGAGCTTCGTATCTTCTTTCTTGGAAAGAAGGGGAGAGATTGTTCAGACCAGAACAGCTTTAAAGGCATAGATCAGACTGTTGGTTGGCCTAATCCAGGTTTTCAAAATCATTTCTTCTGATGTTGAAGATAAAGCTTTGAAGGAATGGTTTAGAGCAGCCAATCTGTTTTCAAAAGCTTCCCTTTGTTCCTTAAGCTTCCTTTGCCCCATCTTGTGGCATATTCAACCAACAGACTACATGATTTTTTGGGGTGGAAGTGGGGAAGGCAATTGCATGAAAAAGCCATTGTGTGGTTGTTGTTAGGAATTAAATTGGCAGTGTAATTGTGTATTTAATCTTTAATGAAAAGTTTATTCCTTTTGGGATATTTTTTAATCAGACTTTTACAAACCTCAAGGATTAGTCAGACAGCTCATCTCTACCACTTGAGCATCAAATCTCCAATAGCTTGGAGATCAGGATTGGAAAAAGTAAGTTCCTAGGAATTTTTTTAGTATCTTCCACTAAAGGAGTAGCAGCACAGGAACAACCAAGCAATTGTGTCACCATTTATTCACACTAAGTCAAAACTCTGAACAACCAAAAACACCCATTAATGAAAGCTGACTTATTTTAGAATTTGTTTTTTAACTACTAATCCCATCCGAATAAGTCAGGTAGAAGAATACAAATGAGAATAATACAAAGAAACAAGTAAATTACATTATTTGCTATTAATCAAGAAAGACATAAAAATGAAACATTATATATAATACATGAGCAGAAACACAAAGAGTAAAAACATTCTTCAGTCAAGTTCTTTGTCATTTTTCCAGACTTAAGATAATACATTCATTCTTAATGGTGTGTATATATTTATCTATGTCTTCATAAAAGTAGCAAAGCTGGCTTTTCTTTTTCTGATTGCAGAATTTTGCATTTGTTGTGTTGGCCTGCCTTTCATAATGTGTGAATAACCTAACACACACACACACACACACACACAGACACACACACACATATATATATATATATATATATATATGATAGATGGATAGATAGATATAGATGATACAAAAATACAGTGGATATGGAAATAAATTCCATAGTGTAATTGCCAGAGGGACTTACCATGTTATTTCTATGCAGCTCAAACCTATATATCTCAAGTCAGAAGTAAGCTATTCTGATTTGTTCATACACACTGTCTTAATGCATGAAAACTGCAAGCTGTATGAAACAGACCATCAAGTTAAGTCATAATACATGTAATCTTTACTTACTAACTTCAGTTGGTAGTTGGAGATCGGCAACTCCATTGCTAAGTGACATGGTTGTAAAGTGGAACAACACATGACCGTGCCCAACTTAGGATGTCAGTTACAGCTGTGGTTGTTAAGCGAATCTTGTGTGGTCATTAAGTGCAACATCATGTGACTTTCAACTTCCTGCTGGCTTCCCCATTGACTTTGCTTGTTGGAAGTGGCCTGTGAAGGTTTTAAATGGCAATCACATGACTTCAGGAAACTGCAACTGTCATAAATGTGCATCAGTTGCTAAGTGGGGCATGTCATGTTATGTGGGAATTGTATTTTGTTAACCCAAGTGTAGGATTAAAATGCATGGTATGAACCCAACCATTACCTGAAGCATTAAACCTCTGAATCAGGTTTGAAGTAGCTTGTTCTGCTTCATTGCTCCCATCAAGAGCCACTTTGCTTGGGAGATGGTCTGAATGACTCTAAAGCTGATCATTTTTATACAGGATTTGATTTTCCTCTGTAATGGATCCATATCTCTAAGAACGAATATATTTTGGTAGTGTGAGACATTGACACTGTTGCTAGCTTAAGCTGACACATCTCACTTTAGCACAATCTCCACATTCTTTCTACCTCTGTCTTACACAAGACTTGAACCTTCTTTCTATGAAGAAACATATCAGATTCCTTATGCAATACATCATTTAGTTTCTCCTGAAACGTAGCATATTTTGCACCTCTAGTTTCCATAATAAAAAAGAAATACCAAAATATATATGGCAGGAGATGCTAATTCAGCAAGCCACACAAGGTTTATTCTCATAAATTACATCTCAGTGACGTTTTGTTTTTGTTTTATTTACAGAATAAAAAGCTGTAGCTTATGTGCTAGGACATTAAATCCATTCAAAATAAATGGCTTGAACATAATCCAAAAACAATTCTGCCCTTTCTTTAAATTTATAAGAAAACAATACATATTTTCTTCTCAGGGTATAAAGGCAATTAAACACCAAAAGCGATTCTTATAGTATAACTGAAGAAAAGGGCGGATTCGTTCTTCATCCTGAGAAACAAGAATACGTCACTGAAGAAATAATGCAACTTTCCTGTTGTTCTATATAGATTATGATGATGAAATCAAACACCTGATAATTAGCAGAACTCAGGGATAGCTCCACTATTTGGCAGAAAGCAGCAGTCCCCTCAGGGAGGTAGCAATTTCCCTGGATTGTACTCCTGCTTACAGGGCTAAACTTGCCTCATTTTAAAGCATAGTCAATATTTGCAATCCCCCCCCCCTTTTTTTTTCCCTCGAGAAAATAAGTCTGTGAGCTTTATGGGCTGCTGGGCATATTTGAAATGTTGGGAACCTATCACTAGGCTTATCAGAAATGGCAAATTGAAAGGAATTTGCTCATTCATTTGCCATGGTGCATGTGCCATGTAGAATGCATAGATAGATGCAGTTTCAGTAGAATGTGGCCTCTTTTTCAAAGTGAACTGTTCATGCACTGCAGCATCCTGATTCAATGCACCATGCAGTAAATGAATGCTAATTAGAGGAAATGCTCTCACATTAGAAAGGAAAGAAGAGTAAGCAGGGATACAGAAATTCATCCCTTCCCACACATGAACTCATAGAAAAGCAATACTCCAATATGTCCAAGGCTGGATGTACAGCCCTTCGAACTTCGATCTGATGGCAGCATGATCTGGATCTGGTTCTGGATCACCTCAGAGCTGTGCAGACTGATGCCTCAAGCACCAACTATTTTAACTTGCTGAATCTACTCAAGAAACCCTGTAACAGAGGACATAAATGAGTTGCAGGGTAAGGGAAGTGCCAACCCTATAATAGCATTGCATTTCCATACTTTTCTTTCGCAGTGTGTAATAAGCATCTTGGATGGGGATGCTTGTGCTTGAACTTCTTCAGAAGCCTAACCAACAAACTTAAAATGTTCACTGTAATAAGTACTTGAGAATGCTGATGAAGAATTACGTCCCCAAAGCAATGCCCTATACTCACTGTCAGGACCATGCATAAGAATGTTATAAGACTGGGACCTAAGAATGTTGCATAGTGGCACATGCTAGAAATATTGGGCTTAATTAAGTAGTCTAAGTGATTGAAATGTATTGTAATTCCCCAGGGCACCAATGACATTCTTCTTCAAAATCTTCTTTGAAATAAAATTAGTAACAAATACAGTAAAATCCCAATTCTTTGGCACCTGTATCACAAAGTCACAGTTAGTTTAGATCTCAATAGATTGAATAAGTGACCAAGGATAAATTAGTAAGTGCAGATGTGAGAAGTTGATGAAATCGTATTATCTGAAATGTGTCAGTCTGCTCAAATGGGCTTGCCACCGGCCAACTAAATCCTACTCATGCTGTTAAAGAATAGAGGACGTCAGGAGATGGGTCTGCTGTCATGTTCTTCAATTAGCCCCAAAGTGCAGCCCTGAGATGCTTAAATTTGCCCTGGACCTTCTTTGAACTGCAAATTTACATCTGCCTCTGCAGCCTCTTGGAAACTGATGTAGGAGAACATAAAGAGGGTGCTGACTGCCAAGATATCCACTGTCCCAAATGGTAAAAAAAGTAAGGCCCAGCATGACTTTTACCTCCTTCTCTCACCCTCTCACCAGTACGTCCCCATCTTGGCAGCTATGTTTAATGGAGCATTAGTGTGGTTGAAACAAAGCATGAAAGGAGAAGATAGTGGATAATGGAAGGGAAAACTTGCCTCACTACTCCACTGCATTTTTCTGCGCTGTGGCTACAGTTACAACCTCCACTCGTCTGGAACCTTTGTGCAATGCCACTATTCAGATACAAAAAGGGCAGGTCTTGCATTACTATGAAGTAATGCTGCGTTGCATCCAGTTCAACCCCCACCCTACAGATCCCACTGGATATAACTGTCATGCCAGCTACTGAATAACAGCTTCTCAGTCCTCATCTTTCATTCACTCATTCATACACTCAAATACCGAACCTGACAGTACCTAAAATCACTTGCAAATATCTTTTATATTAATTTTATGAGGAAGAATGATCTGTGGCATTCGGTTAAATCTTAGGAGCAAGGTTGTTTAAGCTCTGATCTAGATGCTTTTGTATGTGATATAAAACCCATTGGAGGATTTCAAGAAACAGGCTACATATTTATCTCCCTCATTATTCCATCCTACACACCTGCAGGTTTCCCTCTTGGCCTTCTAACTTCTTCATAACAGTTCAGATAATTAAGAGGGAAGTTAGCTGATTACTCCAGAGAAATAAGGATTTCAGTGCATGCAGGCTGAACTAAACTGAATGGTTTCCTAAAGTGACCATATCAACTTTGCTTGCATTGTCTTTAGAGGAAGCCATTCAGACTCAGAACTAAACTAATCATCCTTTCACATATCTTCTTAATAACACTGACTACTGCATATACTGTGTAGTTGTTCTCTACAAACTCATAAACATTTGCCTGCACACAGAAAACCAAACGTATGTAAAAAGACACAGAATTTTACTCCCTAGTAAATGGAGCAATTTGATGTAGTGGTTAAGGTGCTGGGCTAGAAACCAAGAGATTGTGAGTTCTAGTCCCACCGTAGGCATAAAGCCAGCTGGGTGACCTTGGGCCAGTCACTCGTTCTCAGGCAGCAGGCAATGGCAAACCACTTCCAAAAACATTGCCAAGAAAACTGCAGGGTCTAGTCTAGCAAGTACCAGGAGACAACATTGACTAGAGGGAACAACAACAAAAAAAATGTGGGTACAGACCTGAATATCTTTTCCAAGGCCATCATGGCTGGTCTACCAAGTGCTAGTCTGCAGCATATTTCTTGACTGCTTGTTCTTTTACTGTCGATGGTTGATCCTAAAAGGCAGAAAAGTTCAAAATCTTCACTGTCAGTTCTAAGACTGCTTATTGTCATTAGTTTGGTCTCCTATATTTAATTTTAGTCCCATTTTTCCTAATTTTTTACTGTGTTTCTTGACTTTTATTACTAGAGCTTGCAGATGCTTTGTATTTTTGGCTATCAGAGTAGTGTCATCAGCCTAGTGCAGGTTATTGATGTTTCTTCCTCCAGTTTTAAAACCACACTCATTTTTTTTCCAGTGCAGCTTCCTTTAACATGGGTTCAGCATATAGGTTGAATAAATAAGGAGAGAGTGTACAGCCTTGACTCAATCCTTTGCGAACCTGGACCCAGTCTGTTTCACCATTTTCTGTCCATACTGTGGTTTCCTGACCTGTATATACTGTAGATTTTGCATGAGGACAATGAGATGTTCTGGGATTCCCATTTTTCTGAGCACATTCCACAGCTTGACATGATTGACACAATCAAAGGCTTTTCTATAATCAATGAAGCACATACTGATTTCTTTTTTATATTCTTTCTCAATCATCCAGCATGCATTAGCAATAATGTCTCATGTTTCCTGACCTTTTCTAAACCCAGATTGTGGATGATGAAATTATGGTCCAAGACATCTGAAATAAAAATACATGTTTTGCGTGACTGCAAGCACCCAGAAAAGTATGACAAATCCACACATTCTTATACCATGGGGAAAAGTTCAAGACCATATAGAAAAGCCAGACTCCATTAAAATAAATATATATTGGCAGTGGGGAGGCAATCACTACCTGCTTCACACAGCATAATGCTTGGCTTACATTACTGCCAGGCACTGCTGCAGCCAACAGATCTTTGCAGACTGGTACTGTTCAAATATTGTTGAAGCCAGCCTGGATGGGAAAGCTCATGTCAGGGAGAAACCAGCTCAGTGTATTTCAGCTTCAGCTTGCAACCACTATATTCAATAGATCATTCATATATCTTCAGCACTCAGCCAGAGAGTTTGGAAAGTCAAGTCATGAACAGGAAGTAATGGAGACAAAGCAGAATTTCTTAGTTGAAGCTCAGATGCAGAACTACCTTATTGTTGTCATGGCTACAAGTTCCACATGGCTAGAATCACGGGTTTCTAAAAAGAATGATGCAGTCTCTGGGCTTGAAGCTGTATATATAAACCAAATTAGTCTACTATGCTTTTACCTGTTCCATGGCTTACAATGAAAGGAATCATACATCATGAACTCAATTATGTAAGTAAGTTAAACTGGTTTCTTGAAAATACAACTTTCTTGAAATTTTATTTTTATGATCATAAATTAACAGGACAGAGAGTTGTTAATCCAGAAGGTTCCTTTCTGAGAATTGAGCCATTCACCATCAAATACAGACTAAGATGTAAATAAGTACTTCCCTTGACCATTTATCTTCCTGCAGTTTCACTGAGTATGGTACACCATGGATCTTTAAAATGCCACATCCATGACCCCTCTATTTGTAAGGTCACCTCTGTGGCTGGCGGGAAAGTTAATAAACTGCAACTGACTCCAGACTTTATACTCATAGTATTCAATTCATAACAGGTTCGTAAGAGTAGCATGACTGGATAAGAAGACTGAATCTAGCGCATGAAGAACTTGCAAACTTGACTTCAGAAATAAAACAGGATATATGGAACTCAATCTCAGCAAATTAGATCAGCATAGCCCTGAGATCACACCACATATTGTGTTTGCAGGGCATGGGTAACCAGCCAGCTTCTACCATGAAAAGACTATTCACACATGAACACAACCCCAGTGAAGTGAGAAGTGGCCACCTTTGATAATCTTCCATTACTCTAAAAGCAGGAAGTAGAGATTCTCTCTTCCACCTTAAAATATGAAAAAAGAGAAGAAAATGTACACATTTAACTCAATATTACTGAAGAGTCATTTTGCAGAAAGCTTATCCATTCCTACCTTTTCTGCTTTTATTTCTATGTTTGGTGGTGCTGATAATGCTGAAAAATAAATAGCAGAAAGAGAAAGATTATTATAGCAGTCCTATTTTTATAGCAGGGAGAGATGGATAGCCTTCTTTTTCTTGTTTGTGTGACACAACTAACCTGGAATAATTTGATTTCAAAGAGCCCCAGAGCTTTCGTTGTCTAGGTCTAACAAACTCCAGTCACATCACTGACTGTTGAAATGATCCTGGTAAGTATACTGTAAATAGTATAACAGAGACTGAAAACAGGCTTCCCCCCCAACTTAATTGCTGAAAACTTGTGAAATTTCACCCAAATGCTGAAATCTACCATATTGTGAGCATTACATTACATTACATTACATTACATTACATTACATTACATTACATTACATTACATTCTGAGGGAGAACCATGATAATTCTGTAAGTTTTGGGGACATAAGAAGTTGCTGACTCTTTAATGATAACGTATGCACACACCATTCACATAAGAAAGTCTCCTTGCTTGTGTTGCTAGATAATATCCATGCAGAGTTCTAATGAAGTCTTTATCCTGGATGATACCTGCTGCTACCTTTTTAAAACACATTAATGAGACATTAACCCTTACTGCCCTATGTGGGGTGACCTTCTATCATTACTCTTCCAATGAATTAATGTTGCCAGGAAAAAGTGAGCATTGTTAACATCTTCTATCCAAATTCATATTTAATGACAGTATTCTCACTGGCCATTTGTTACTTCAGAAATCGATTACTTATTCAATACTAACTAAATGTCAATGATAGGTAAGAAACTGGTCTTTCTAAAAAAAGACCAAGGTATCAAATAATCCTGATTAGGGAGGCAATTTGGACTGTACAGACTGGACTATAAAGGGGATCTATAGGTCTTTCCTTGCCTTGGCCAAGATCCTTCTCTTTCCCAGGGCTGTCTCCTGGATTGTCCAGAGAGAGGGGAAGGTTGGTTAAGCCCTTCAATGGGCTCTGCTAAATTGGACATTCAACATACAAACTAAAAAATCAGCTTGGTTGCATCTGATGTTCTTGGATGCATTGTGAAAACGGAACTAGTATGATGTTAAGATAGTGAGCTTTCTGCCAGTTTTGGGGTGTTGGCAAACAGCTAATCCTACTATCCTTTGCAGCTAACCTGTTTCTGTATCATCCATTCACTGGTTCATAAACGCAAACATAAAAAGCTTCTAAGCTCTGTGTCTTTTCCCTTCTTTGTTCTACCACACTGAATGTAGAGAGTAGGAAAGATTACCTTGATAGAGATATGCAAGCTCTATTACCAAAGCAACAAGGAGTGAAACATATCTTAAATCCACAATAGAAAATACTTGGAAAAGGCTCAGACAGACACCTCCCTAATTCACAGGAGTATAAGAAGGGAAGGAGGTAAAGCACAATCAGACTTGCAAGATTCTAGCTTCCAGGTGAGGTTCTATGGTGGACTGGATGTCTCTGAAGGAGCGGAAATGGCACTGTGGCAGTGAACAGCAGCCAGCAGTGCTTTCTCACTGGCAAAGTCTTTCCAGATAAAGGAGAGACTGAGAGATCACCCACCTGCACCCTGGACTGCTGCTCCTTGTGAGGAGACCGTGGGATGGAAGTCTTTTTTTAAAATAAATTTTATTAAAAGTTTAACAAAGAAATAAAAACTAACACAAACTAATAAAGAGTAAAACAAGCAAATAACAAAAAAGAAAAAGAGAACAAAAAGAAATAGAAAGAAGAAGCTTCTGATTTCTTCTGCAGCAAATATAAGTACAGTTACAAACTTAACTCTTACTCTATGGTAATTTAAAAAACTCACTTTTTTTATTATCCAGTTCTTTTCTAATCATCAAAACCACAAATCATGAGTGTTTTTTTTCTATTTCATGCAAAATGTCTATAAGGGGTTTTCAGTCAGCCATGAATGTAGATAATGTTTTTTCTCTAACCAAAGAAGTTAACTTAGGCATCTCTGCAAGCTCCATCATCTTCACCAGCCATTCCTCTATTGCAGGCATAGGATAGAAGTCTTGTGGTTTTCTCATGAGTAGAGCAGCAGCAGGTGGTCAAGGGAGAAAGAGCTTGCTTGCACACAAAGGCACAGGCTTTTAAAGGACTTCAAACCAACAGCAAAGAGCTTAATCAAGATTTTGACTTAGAAAGTTATAAATGGATAAAGGGGATGGAAAAAAATCTGAAAGATATTTTGGTGAAAGTGCTTTGGCATTACTTGGAATTAATTAAATAAACAGTAGATGTTTATTTAACATGAGAATGTTGATTGTTTGACAACAAACATAAGATAATTGGTGGAAGTTACAAAATAAGGAGATAAGTGTAATATGAGATGGATTGTTTCATCTAAGCTATGGAAAGATAGATTGGACTAAAGTCTTAAGAGTATAGAGAAAGTGAAAGAGGAAAAAAAATTGAGCAGCAAAAGACAGAATTTGAAGTTGAACTATGTACCAATTATGAACATGTAATTGCAAAAATGTATAAAGTTTTATTGAAATTTGAAACAGAAGAAGAACAAGTGAAAAACTGTGTGATAAGATGGGCTAAGAACTTTGGACACAATACCCAAGATGGGACAGTGGGAAAATATGTGCTTAAAAGGATTGAAATTTACATTAAGTTATAACCTAAAAGAGATTTTTTATAAAATGATGTACTGTTGGTATATGAGCCCAGAAAAATTGTCTAGAATGTATAAAGTTATTTCAAACTTATGTTGGAAATGTGGACAACACCAAGGGTTATTTTATCATGTTTGGTGGACTTGTAAAAATGCCAGAAAATTTCTGGGTTCAAATACCTATAATGATACAAAAATTTTAAAGACTAAGTGTAATGATTGCCTATTCTGACATACTCAGCCTCACAAGCAGGTTCTTAATGAAAACTGATTTATTGAAAGAATAGTATGCAAATACGAAGAAAGCTGAGAATGAGTAAAAGCGTGCCAAATACAAACTAAAAACCCTCGCTTCAAAACCAGCCCCGCCCTTCCTCCCTCCTAGCAACCACCCGCTCCCAGGTGTTAGCAACCATTACCCACATCGGCCTGAGAAAGTAACCTTGAACAGAGTCACTAACCCAAACATACATTCCACAGCTGCAGTAAGAAGATTACAGCCTGGCACGGCTGGAAATTTCCAACCCGCAAACACGGGTTAGAAAAGTGACATGCGAAACGTTACGATGTTACAGAACATTGAAACGATGAACATGACACTAAGATTCAACTGAACCCAGGACCTTTCTTGCTGGGATTAATGGACAGTCAATTAGAAAACAGCCATGGAAGATTGTTTTTACAAATGATTACTGCTGTGAGACTATTATATGCACAAAAATGGAAACACTCTGAAATACCCACAATGGAGGAATGGTTGGTAAAGACAACAGAACTAGCAAATATGGCAAAGTTAACTCCCAGAAGGAAGTAGAATGTTTCTTCTGGGATTCTCATATTAACTTTTCCCAGTTGGCTATTTGCCACAACTATTTCTACTTTTTCAGAAGAACCTTCTATGTTTTGTTTGTTTGTTTGTTTGTTTGTTTTTTGTCTAGAGGGATGTTCACTCTGATAGCCCTGCATGCAACAACTAATTCAGCTTTGGCTCAAATACATTGTTATTCAAATCATGGCTTAGAAAACTGTGGGTGAGTTTCTGACTTGGGAAAAGACTAGATTTTAGGAGTCCTTGGGGAGATTGATCACATGTTGCTAAGTATTAAGAGCTTCAAAACATCCTTCACATCCCCCATAGATTGTTTAAGACTGGATTCTTAAAGCTCTGATTACATTACAAAGCTGTTAGTTTGCTCCTGCAAGCTTGGGAATTCTGTTTTCTGGCAATCTCCTCCAAGTCTTTCTGATAATGCCTGCAGATAAGAGCATAAAGAGGAAAATTCTCAATAACTGGTAATGATCACTGCCAAGATAGGAAGCTACCTTAAAATCAATACTCCTGTTTGGTAATTTATCAGATATTGTGTAATCAATCATGCTGGCACCCATGACTCCTAGAAATTGAGTTCTCTCTCAAAATTATCAGTAACCAAGTTGTTTAAATTTAGTAAACTAAATTTAACAGCCAGATGTGCTAAAGTCCATCCCCCATTATTAATTCCTTCATTCTTAGAACCACAAGACCCAAAATGAAGTAGCCTGTCAGGGCTAAAAATACCAAAAAAAAAAAAAAAAATTGGGGGGGGGATTATTGTCATGACCCAGCCTGGCATTAAAATCTGCTAAAATCAGCTTTGAAGTTGGAAATTGGGAAATTATTCCAATAGATAGTCTTCAAGTTAATTTGAAAAATAATTTGTTCGGGATAAGGGTTACCTGAGGGACCACCTCTTCCCCATTACATCAACCCGTCCCACCTGATTGTGCAGAGAGGGCATGCTGCGGACCCCGTCTGTAAGAGAATTTCATCTGGCGGGGTCCAGGAAGCAGGCCTTCTCTGCAGTAGCTCCCGCCCTGTGGAACATGCTGCCCCCAGAGGTGAGATTGGCCCCATCGCTCCTGGCCTTTCGGTGGAGTCTGAAGACCTGGTTCTGCCACCTCACTTGGGGTGGAGAGGGGAATAGATCTACATGGGGATGGTTGCTATAGACCACTCCTCCCACACTTGGACTGTTTTAGATTCTTCACCACCTGGATTCTTTATTTTTACCTTTATTTATATTATTGTAGTTTATTCTGTGTATTTTATTGTTTTTAATCGATTGTTGTAAACCGCCCAGAGTCCCCTGATGCGAGGAGATGGGTGGGGACAAATTAGATAAATAAATAAATAAATAAATAAAATAACAATCTTTGAGGACAAATGTAATAAACTAAGAGAAAGAGTTGGTTACCAATTTTCAGCTTTATAGAGATAGTGAGATATTACACTGAATAGGGACAGAGGTAGTTGCATGTCATTTGGTGGAGATTACAATGTTAATGACCCTGTGAAAATTTTCATCAATATTGACCCAACTCCCTGGCACAATATGTGCTGCTCCCACCACAAGGCAAGAGACAGGCCTAGCAATTGACACTTTCCCCAAATCTCTTCAAAGATATACCTGGCCTTGAAAGGAATGCTCCAAATTGTTTACTGCTTTGGATGATTTTGTGGTAGCATTATTAATTCAAGATTATGAGAGCTGGGTTTTGTTGTTGTTTACAGAAAAGGCATAATACCTATGAATACATCCAGAAGAAAACACAGATTTTTTTAAAAGCTGAAACAGCAGTTATAAGGGCTTGACTTTCGAATAAAGTCAGTGTTTTATAGTCCAAAATGCCCTACATGATGTCATACCATGTATGCGTCTGTGTACATATGTGTGTGTGTATATGCAACTTGAAATGAAATTTAATGTTACAGTTAAAAGCAGCAGGGCTGCTAATCTGAGTGATAGGCTGTATAGCAAACCATGATTTGCAGACTTTGCCTTTTCGGGAAAAGTTGTTGTTACACTAATTATGTAGAGACATTATTTTTTAAAGAAAAAGTACTGAGCTTTTCAGTAATTACACGTTACCTGCTGCTTGCTGTTACTGAAGTACTACTAAAGTGGTACAAATATAATTGTTTCCATTCATTTTCATGAAAAATCCCTTGCCAACTTGCTGCTTACAACAGTGGCTGAACTTGAAAAAAAAAATAGGGAAGCACTTTAACTTACAATTTTTGAGCTTCCATATTACTTTCCCTGAAAGATTTCTATAGTGCTGAAACAAGATACAAGGCTTTGGCCATACCTTTATCTTTTGCGTAAGAGATAGGAAGTATAATAACTATTGTGGATAGGATCTTCTTCCCCAAACTGCTGTCCCAAACAATGTTTAACCAGTTTTCTCCAATCTTTAGGATTATGGGAGTGGCTTACACACCTGCAGAGCACCACACTGCAAAGGCTGCTGTATGATATACTGTTGTCTTTAAAGAGACAGAGAGGACAACCTACACCAAACCTCTGCTAGAAAAATTTGTAGGGGTATCACTACAGGAAGAAAAGAAGCTAGACTTGCTTTGAAAGCACCCACACAGGTGATGTTTTCTTTGCTGCCATTTTTGTTTGGTTTTATTACACTTGGGGCAAATGAACTCGATGCTGGAATTTCTAAAAACATAAGGAGGTTGCAATCTGTTTCCACATACATTATAAATTAATTTTTTGCCATTGTAAGTTTGACGTGTGGGTATGTGCCTTCAACTCAGTTTTGACTCCTGGTAACTTTGACAAGATTTTTGGAAATGGTTTGCTGTTGCCTTCTTCTTCCTAGGGCTGAGAGGGAGTGACTGCCCCAAGGTCACCCAGCAGGACTAGAACTCAGTCTAGTCTCCCAATTTCTAGCCTGGTGCCTTAACCACTACACCAAACTAGCCTGGCTCTCACTGTTAACTTTCCTAGGATATAATTAACGTACATCTGTAGATGCTTTATTTTCAAAAAATAGTTAGGTTATAACTTAGCGCAGAAAGGGGAAAAAAATCCAGAGAATCATTGAAAACTATGGGAGATGAGAAAAGGGTATAATCTTAGTGTTAATTTTTATCCTTTGTGTTTTAAATATCTAACATTTACTAACAAAAAAATTATATATTGTTGGAAACTCCATGGATCCCAACGCAGATAGCATGATTATGACTACTTACTTCAAATACAACCTCTACTTATGGAAGTAAATATAAGAACCATTAGATTTACCTAATAAGATTAGATATAAGTTTGTTTGTTTGTTATGTTTATAGACTCCTAGGCCAGTGGTTTACAACATAAAGTATAAAAACATGGTAAAATATGAAAATCAGTGAAAACGTAAAACTACCCTACATTACATACACATACCACACATACATAAACAGTTTGCTGGTAACTTCAATCCTTGTAACCATAATTCTTGGGTTTAAAATCTGTGTTTGTAGCGACCACAAAAGAGTTATAACACTCACATCTACATCTTGTAGCTGGGGGCTATGGACAAAGACCACAGCAGATGAGCAGTTTATGGGAAAACAGTTAAAATCAATTTCCAGCTATGAAGAAAAAAAATCAAGCTCCATGTCACCATCTATTGGTAAACCTAAGTTCAGAACATATTTCTTAAATGCCAATGTGATTAAATGCCTTGTCAATATGCCATATCAACAGACTACTGGTGTATAGACATGATAATTGTGTATAATATCTAATGATTAGCCTATATAATGAATACCCTGATTGATGTATTCACCCAAAGGTATGCTTGAGCAGCTGTTGCTTATTATACAGGCTCTTTTTCATTCATATTCTAAGTTAAGCAGGTGAACATATTTTCTTTAGAGACTGTAAAATAAGTGCAGATTGATATATTGATTGTACATATGGTAAGGCTTATTCACATTAAATAATGCATGAAGAAAGAGCTACACACTATACAATTACTGTAATGTAAAAAAAGAAGAATGTGTTGTTTTCCTAATGTGGGAAATCTTGAAGACATGAACCAGCAAAATGGCTGCTATAGGAGATTTGCCTCTTAACAGAATGACCATCATAGTGGGAATGGCCAATCACAAACATCCACTTATCAGAAAGCAAACTAGCTCCTAAAGATACTCTTTCATGACCAGTGGGGCTTTGGGAAATCCAAAAGATCGTGTGATGGGCTTCCTCACAAAATGGTTTCCAAGATTGGTGTGGCCAGTTTCTACCCACCTTCCCCTTAACCAAAAGTTGAATTAGCTCCCTAGGATTTTATCTACCACCCTAGGTGGTAGACTTGATCAAATGTTACCAGGCACTTTACTCCAATCATGTCCCTGAAACAGGGCCCTTAATGCATTTCAGCAATGCACAGTGGTATCCTGCTTCTAACTGCTTTTTCAGAGTGGCAGCACTATTTTGAACTGGCTGTTCCCTGGCCTTAAAAGTGGCCAGGCAAAATGGCATATCTTGTCATTAACAACTGGCGATATCAAAGGTAAGCTTTCCCAAGTATAGATGTCACCTTACATTCAGTGCTTGGAATCAAAGCAGTGCCACTTCACTCAGCCCTACCAGTAGGACCTTTGTGTGGCTCAAAGGCATCCCTGTAAGTAAATTTGATACTATAGGCTAGTATTTTGCTTTAGAGCATTTGGCCTTCCTATTGTTGTTGCCTATTTAAATAGTTGGTAAAACAAAGTGGGCACTAATGGAGGTGTCACATTAAAAAAGGGCAAGCAGGATACAACATTGTAAGCATAGTCTATCTGTACAATTTATTCTAGACATTTTTAATAAATATAGTTTATTGTTTAACAAACATAACAAAAATCAGTCTAACATATTTCTCGTACTTCAAAATTCATTTTTATATTGCATATTTTACAGTTCTTATATACTTGTTAAATACACAATATGGATTAATTTGTTTTGATATGTTCACAATGTTTAGACCATGCTTTTAAATTTTTGAAATAAGTCACTATTGTTATGGGTGAATGATAAATGGGTGGTTAGTAATAATGCCCATTTGTGAAAATTGGGGCTATTAATCCTTTGGCTGGCAAGTGCACTTGAATCAAAAGAAGTGGGTTACACACTTGTCTGACCTAATAACAGAACATTTGGTAAAACAGAGCCATTTGAAATGAATAGGAATTCTACGGGGCTCACTCTATATAAAACTTGTATACTTTAGTCTCTCTGAAAATCTGAGTGAAACAAAACTAAAGTTCCAATGTCTGTGAAGTGAAACAACCAAGAGGTTTCCAACAGTTGTGTAATGGTAGAAATTGCATGGAATCTGAATGTATGCAACCTATATAGTTCAACATGTTGCATTGCTTCTTTATATCCACCTACCTATAAAAAAATGAAGCTGCTGTATTATAGAGTAGCCACACTTTGTACTCAACCATACTGTGTTTTCTTTATAGCTTAATATAACATGTGACTCATACCCTTATGCTTGTTTAACAAATCTTGGCAGACAATGTTATAGAATCCCTGGTTGTCCTCTAGAATGGGAAAATTTCCCAATAGTTAACATAACTATTAACATAACTTCTGCATGCTTTGTCCAGCTGGTAGACAAGCTATGTTGGTGTTAAAATGTGTTGAAATAACAAGATTGACCAAAAACAAAATAAAACAACCTAACTGTAACTCCAAGTGAATACAGGATAAAGGTCTGTGTTGTGATGGCTGTTAGGGCCGAAGCCAGCGAGACTGGAAATAAAGAGTCTGAAACCAACAAGACTCTTATCAAGGCCATCATCAAAAACTGGGCAGGTACCCTCAACATCCAAGGATGGGCAACATAAAGCCTATTACCACATAAGGCAGGCGAAAGAGACATAGGGTGTAAAACTTAGAGCTAACATGTAAATACCACTAAATTGGCCTCACATTCTGGCATTGGCAGGAGCTGACTCTAAGGGTAAGGATGACTGGAATCCAGGGGGAAAGGGGCAGTGCAGTACCAGGAAGAAATTTACAGCACATATTTCATAGTACTACCAGTGAAAAAGAATCTGAGACCACTATGCCTGAAGGTGAAAGAGAGTTTCTGAAGGTGAAAGGAAGACAACAGGGATCAGTTATTGAAAATACTGAGGACATGGACATTTGCCCTACTCTTCTTGTCAGATGGACCAAGAACTAGATTTCTTCTGAAGAGGAAATGGAAATTCCCCATGCTGAGCTCTCAAAGCATGAGGAAAAAGGGTTCAGGAAGGTTCTGTCAGCTCCAGCCCATGAATGGATGAAGCACCTCCATGTCCCTGGTGATCCAGAAAGGAAAAGATGGAAAGATTTTGGTTGGATGACCTATGCTGTAAGAGGACTCCATGACTGAGCAGAGACTCCCCCCGCCCCCGAATGGCTCTAACACATTCAGAACAGGGCCATTGTTTGAGAATACCACTGACAGCAGCAGTGGAAACAAATGAGAAGTTGGATATGGAAAGACGTCTGATAGCTAGATGGGTACTTTAAACCTCTTGGGGCTTTTTGAGTTCTCAGTATCTGATGAAAAAAAAGGTAAAAAATACCTCTGGGTAATTTTTTCTCTCTCTTATTCAAACAAACAGCATCCATTATTTACTGCTGGATCTTCAAGCTCCAGGTCTTCTGGCTACTCTTGTCTATTTTTACTGATAACCATCAGGTAAGGAATATGGCCATGGTCTGAGATTTAAATTACATTGTAAAGGGAACTATTTTCCTCTATTGAACATTATGCTATTTCCATGTCCCCTAATGGTGTATGTATGTGTAGTAAGTGTGTATATATATTTTTCTGCTTTTGAGTCAGTGTTGACTCCTGGACAAGTCCCTGCAGTTTTCTTGGCAAAGTTTTTTGGAAGTGGTTTGCCCTTGCCTGCTTCCTCGGGCTGAGAGAGAGTGACTGGCCCAAGGTCACCCAGCTGGCTTTGTGCCTAAGGAGGGACGATAACTCACAGTCTCCTGGTTTCTAGCCTGATGCTTTAACCACTACACCAAGCTGGATCCCTAATGGTATATGTACATAATGTATAAAGTGATTGCTTGTTTCTGAAAACTATATAGATTTTGAAAAAGAGCAAAAGACACTGGCCAGCATTTTTTTTTTGGTCTCTTTCTGGCTGCCCTTATCTTCATCCCAGAGCCATTTGTGCCACGTATATTCTGTCCCACCTTCCTTCAGCATACCATTCCTGATTATGCTTCAGGGGTCTTTAAATTCATCTCACACTAACACTCCTGATGTGAGTCTAACTGTTCAGTCCAACATTGATCTTTACTAAAACAGTACATCTTCAAGAGCTAATGCTGTCTAGCTCCATGTTTGGTTGCCAGCCATCACATCTCCCCTGTCATGGTTCTCCTTCCTCTTCCTTTCTCTTCCTACCTGATTTTCCAATTTTATTTGCCATGGATGGGGAAAATTCCCCATGACCCAATTTACGAGTGGAGATCACATGATCTGCTGAAGCCAAGTTTATTTGAACAGCGCTAGGGACAGAATTTATTTATTTATTTTCTATCCTGCCTTTATTATTTTTATAAATAATTCAAGGCAGCAAACAGCTTTTATGTAGTCATATAATAAATGCTGACCAGTAATGATGTCAAACGTCAATCATCTTATCTTTGATAACATGGGTTAGATTTTCTGCTTATAGTGAGAATACACAGTAAATAAAGCAGAGGTCAGCACAAGTCAGCTTTTGTGGTTAGTTATTTCCTAGTTCCCATTTAAAAATACAAGTGCTGATTAAGATAACTCATGTGCCAGCATCTGCAAATGCCTAAGGAAGCTATTAGGGAGGCCTTGGTAGTGTGAAGATCTTGGTTCAGGTATTTGTTTTACTCCTTCACCAGCAAACCAGATCCCCTTTCTCTACTATAAAAAAATCTTCCTAACTCCTATTCTCAGTTCTACTTATGTCAGTAAAATAAACTGAGTGTCTGGGCTGCCTTTATGCCTCCATGACAGATCGATTCTCATTGCACTCTCCACCCCACCCTCAGAATTGCTCTCCATGAACACAAAGTATGTAATGTGTCAATAAAATATGAAATGAGATGTATGGATGAGACATGTGAATGAGGTATGGTGAGCATCAGTGGATGATGTATGTGTGCATGCGCACATCTCATGAGCCAGCCCTGAAGGCCACACTCAGGGCCAAAATATCTTAATTCTGAGGCTTTATTAGGCTTACCATCAAACTGGCATATTCTTTATTATGACCAGTGAACATGTTTTTATATATTACTCTCCTGATTTCAAATTACTTCTTGCTTGAAGTGTTTTGCCACCATTAGCACTGAACACTGAAAGAGAACCTAGTTCGTCTTCCTTCCCCTCCTCTCCTCCCCCAGTTAATAATTACACTTTTACTTTCTACCCTAGGACAAAGATGGGTGTCTTTGCACCTGGTTAGAATAATGTGTATAGATATATGTCAGGGTCAGGCTCGCTTCGCAATAAGACACGGACTCACTTAATGGGTATTAAGGATTTCCGGTTTATTGGAATGGTAGCTGACAGAATGAAAAACGGGAACGGGGGTGCGGTGGTGAGGCGCCCTGTTTATACCCTCTTTCGGGGTCCCGTGCTTCTCCACCCTTCATTGTCCCTAATCCCTCTTGATGGGTGCCTTGATGGTTGCGTGGGCGTTTTCCCAGTGTCTTCCCTTGTCCTCTTGTCGTCCAGGCCACCAGGTGCAGCTTATCTCTGCTTATCAGAAGCCCTTCTTTTCAGCTGTATATGAGTCCATGGGTGTGGGTGCTTTGGGTGCTTGTTTTAATCTCTGATTTAATTATCTCCTTCCTCTATTCCTTTATGATCATGATCTACATTGTGAGGCTCTTTGTGCCTTTCAATGAGGTCATGACATGCTGCCCCCCAAAGATGTCTTTAGGGTGCTGGTTTCTCTGGGTATGCCTCGTGGAACCTTCTAGCTAGTTGTCTTGCCATGACATGTTGTGCCTGTACCCACTCTGGGTGTGGGAAATGTTTCCATTTAACGAGGTATTGCAGCTTTCCTCTTTGCTTTCTTGAGTCCAGGATTTCTTGTACTTCAAAATGCTGTTGGTTGTCTATCATTATGGGTGGGGGCGGGGGTTCTTCCGTATGCCATTGTGATGTGCTTGTCGGTTTTAGTAGGGCGCAGTGGAATACCAGGTGGACCCATCTCAAGTTGTGGGGCAGTTCCAGTTTGAATGTAACTGGATTGATTACCTCTGTGATTTTGAAAGGTCCGATGAATTTCGGTGCCAGTTTCTTCGAGGGTTGCGAGGTTTTTATGAACTTAGTGGAGAGGTAGACCCTATCTCCCACTTTGTAGTTCGGTGCCTCCGCCCTGTGGTTGTCGCATATTTTTTATACGTAGTTTGTGCGTCTGCTAGGGCCGTTTGGATGATTGGCCAGGTTGTTGCCAGCTGTGCCGCCCAGTCATCTGGTGAGCAGGGCGGGGCATCTGGTTGAGGCAGTTCTGGTATCGATACAAAGTCCCTTCCGTAGACCACCTTAAATGGGGTGTGGCCAGTGCTCTGATGTACCGCATTGTTATAGGCTACCTCTGCAAAAGGTAGTAGGTCCACCCAGTTGTCCTGTTGGTAATTTATGAATGCCCTCAGGAACTGTTCAAGTGTTGAGTTTAGGATCTCTGTAGATCCGTCCGTGTGTGGATGCCATGCCGTGGACAGTGCTTGCTTAGTCCCGATTAGTTTTAAAAATTCCCGCCAAAATTTTGACGTGAACTGTGTGCCCCTATCGGTTACCAACCTGCAGGGGGCGCCATGTATCCTGTATATGTGTGTCAGGAACAGGCGTGCCAGTTGTTGTGCGGAGGGGATGGTTGCACATGGGATGAAGTGTGCCTGCTTTGAGAAATAGTCTTTTACCACCCATATTACTGTTTTCCTTTGGCTGGGTGGGAGGTCCACAATAAAGTCCATGGAAATTTCTTCCCATGGGCGGGAGGGGCTGGCTACTGGCTGCAGCAGCCCTTGGGGTTTCCCCCCTTCCGTTTGGAGGTGGCACATGTGGGGCAGGTGGCAACGTAGTCTTTAACGTCTTTTCTCAGGTTTGGCCACCAAAATTGCCTCCTCGTTAGATGAAGGGTTTTTACAAACCCAAAATGTCCTGCAGTTTTGTCATTGTGTGATCTGTGTAAGATTTCCCCCTGCAGAGATTCTGGCACGTACAAGACTTTCTCTTTCCAGGCGAGACTGTCCTTGATAGATACAAGGTGTTGGTTGGTTTGCAACCATGTATCTGTTTGTAGTGCTTGTGCGAGTTTTTGTGGCCAGTTCGGTGAAATTGAATGGCGGCTCCGTTCATTCCCTGCCGTTCGTGCTGGCGTGCGCTGATTCCTTGTCTGGCTGCACGTGACAGCTGGGCAGCCCAGCTGTTTCTCAGTCCATACTGTCCCCACGATGTCGGAGGCTTGCGTGTCGTCCTGTGGCCGTCGGGAGAGGGCATCTGCCAGGAAGTTCTTCCTGCCCAGTATAAATTTCAGCGTGAAATTGAACTGGCTGAAGAACTGAGCCCAACACACCTGCTTCGAGCTGAGCCGTTTTGGCGTGCTGAGTGCCTCCAAGTTCTTGTGGTCCATCCAGACCTCGAAGGGGCAGGTGGCCCCTTCCAGCAGGTGCCTCCACATTTCCAGAGCTGTTTTCACTGTGAACGCCTCCTTTTCCCATACATGCCATCTCCGCTCTGTTTCGGAGAATTTGTGGGAAAGGTAGGCGCAGGGTTTTAGGTGGTTGTCAGAGTCCCTTTGGAGTAGGATAGCTCCGATGGAAAAGTTGGAGGCATCTGCTTGCACCACGAAAGACTTGGTGGGGTCGGGGTGTTGTAGCATTGGCTCAGCTGTAAAGAGGTTTTTTAGTCTCTCGAATGCCGTTTGACAATCAGCTGTTCAGTTTAGTAACGCCCCTGGGTTTCTTGATTTGCGTGTGTCCCCCAAGCCCTTTGTCTTAAGTAGGTCAGTTAGGGGTAATATAATCTCCGCCAGCCTCGGGGTAAACCCCCTGTAAAAATTCATGAATTCGAGGAGACTTTGGAGTTGTCTCCTCGTGCGTGGGCACTCCCACGCCAGTATGGCTTGGACCTTGCTTGGGTCCATTTCTATTCCTTTAGCTGAAATCCTATACCCAAGATAGTCAATTTGTTTCTTGTGAAACTCACACTTGGAGAGTTTGGCAAACAGCTCTGCTTTGCGGAGTTTCCTGAGCACTTCTTTTAACAAGCGTTCGTGCTCACGTTCCATTTCCGTGTAGATTAATACATCGTCGAGGTAAACCAACACCCCCTTAAAAAGGTGGTCACACAGGACCTCATTAATTAATTGCATGAAAACCCCCGGTGCTCCTGCCAGTCCGAATGGGAGCACCTTATATTGAAACACCCCCAATGGGCAGTTGAAGGCAGTTTTCCACTCATCCCCCTCCCGTATCCGTATACGGTAATAGGCTTCCCTTATGTCAAGTTTGGAGAATACCTTACCCTTTGCCAGGTGGGACAAGATGTCCTTTATTAAGGGTAAGGGGTATTTATTTGATATGCATGCTGCGTTTAATCCGCGGTAATCTGTACAGAGCCGCAGTGACCTGTCCTTTTTCTCGCGAAAGAGGACTGGCGCTCCTACTGGAGAGTTTGCAGTCTCGATAAAACCTCTTGCCAAGTTTTTGTCCACAAAGTCCCTCAATGCTGCCAGCTCCCGCTGGATCATGGCATATATTTTGGGTTTGGATAGGGGTACCCCCGGGACCAGTTCAATGGCACAGTCCGTTTTCCTGTGGGGGGGGAGTTTGTCCTCTTTCTCGCTGAAGACGTCTGCAAAGTCCACGTATTTGATTGGCAGTCCCTCTGGCAGCACCACCTCTCTGTGCTCTGCAGTCGTCGTTGCCCCCCCCCCATGGCCGCTCGGGGGACCCTGTTCCCTGCAGGTGCTTGATAACGCCCATCAGCAAACTTAATCTCTCTGGTTTTCCAGTTGATGACTGGGTTTTGCTGCACAAGCCATGGGATCCCTAGTATGAGTAGGGGTTGCCCCACCGGTGCCACGATGAAAGCCAATTTTTCCTTGTGGCTGCCGAGCCTTAGTGCGGTTTCTCCGGTGTATTGGGTGACCGGGCCCCCTCCCGCTGCTGATCCGTCAAGCTGTGTGAACACCAAATGGTGCTGAAGTGGATAGCAGTGGAGGTTAAGCGCGGCTACCAGGTCTGGGTGCATTAGGCTTTTGGAGCAGCCAGAGTCAATCAGTGCCCAGACCTTTTCAGTTTTATCCCCATGGGTGAGGGTGACATGGACATAGAGGGTGGGGCATTCCTCACTCACCCCTTTGTCGTTGTGCCTGTTACTCTTCTCCACCTGTCCTTCAGCGCCCCTTAGGCCAGGTGGCTGTCGTTTCCCGTCGGCTCATTGGGATTGCTTCCCTCCTCCTCTGAGCTGTAGGGGAAGTGTCTGGCTCAATACTCCCCCTTCGCTGCTGGTCGCTTTCTTGGCACTGGGGTTGGTGCAGTTGGTGCCCTCTTCGTGCTCTCTCTGGGTGTCGGTTTGGGGCATGCTGCTGCCTTATAGTCGTCCTTGCCGCACGTGAATCACTGCCCTTTTGCAAAGCACCAGTCCTGTTCCTCCTTCCATGGTTGGGGTCTCACCTTCCCCAGCCTCGCAGCTGTTCGTGGGGGTCTCGTTGCCTCCGTCTGCTGCGCTTCCTTCTTGGCGTGGAGGAACGTGTCGTGGGCGTCTTCTGCTTCCCCCGCCAGCCAGATCCATTTGGTCATGGAGTTGGGATTGTTGCGGCAGAGTGCCCACTGGAGGATGTTTAAGTTAAGTCCTTGTTTGAATTTCTCAATCAGGGTCGATTGAGACCAGGTGTCCACTTTTCCGGCTAGGGCTTGGAACTCCGTGGCATACTCTGCCACGGGGCGCTGGCCTTGCCTGAGTGTTTTCAGTGCCCTTTTAGCTCTTTCTTGCTCAAGGGGGTCCCTGAAGTGCAGCTCCAACGCCCACAGGAATTCTGTGCTGTCCTGCAGTGCCCGGGCGCCTGATTGGCACAACTGGACGTACCAATCGGCAGCCCGTCCTTTTAGTTTTATGGCCAGGGCATTGACTTTGCCCTTTTCCGTCCTGAAGCAGGGACCCCATTCTTCGAGGTAGTACCTCACATTTGTTAGGAAAAACGAGAGTTTTGAGGGGTCCCCATCAAACTTTATGCCAAAGTCCTTGGCAGCCATTCTGGTTTGGCTCCAGGTCATCTGTGGGCCATGCAGCGTGCTCCGCGGGGGCTGGTGCGGGTCGGATTGTCTCCAGTCCTCTTGCAGTAGCCTTGTCTCTCTCTGGGTCTCCTCACAAGTAAGCCGGCCCGTAGGCAGGGTGGGAGGGCGGGATGTCCTCCATCAGGTGGGCTCTTGGGACCGGCCCCTGCCATCGCCGCCGCTGTACTCCGAGTCCTCGCTCCGCCTTTCATCTGGGTGCGTCTCTGGTCGTTGGGTGGGCTCCTGGGATCAGGCTCCACCGTAGCAGCTGCTGTCCGCTGGGTAGCCGCTCCGTCTTTTGTCCGGGTGCACCTCCAGTTGTCGAGTGGGCTCCTGGGACCGGGCTCCGCCGTATCTGCCGCCGCCGCCGAGGTCATCCCGCCGCCTCTCGTCTGGGTGCGCCTTCGGTCGTCGGGTGGGCTCCTTGGACCGCGCTCCTTCGTAGCCACTGCCTCCCGCAAGGTCATCCCGCCGTCTCTCGTCCAGGTGCGTCTCCACGATGCTGCCGCCGTGGGGTTTCTGCGCCATCGTCAGCTGTTGGAGCAGCAGCCACATCGCCTGCATCCCTTCCTCCAGTGCGTCCAGCCTTGCCGCCGCCTGCAGACTCCCGCCAGTGCGTTCGCCACTCGACTCACCCTCTCTTCGGGTGGCCATTGTGGAGGACGGACCTTCCCTCAGTCCCTCCAGGGTGCCGGGCGATCCCTCGACTCCATCCGCCGTGGGTGTCGGCTCGGCTCGCGCTTCCTCCGGGGTGCCGGGCGAACCTGGAGAGGACCCCCTCATCTCGCACCCGGCGGCACGCAGGCCCCGGGGTGCCGGGGTGGTTCCCTCCCACTCCTCTTCCCCCGAGCTGGATCCCATACTTACCCGGGCGTGGCGCCGCCCAGACCTCAGCCGCATCCCGCCCGAGGAAAGGGGAGCTTTTCCGCCAGGTGCCGAGTGGTTGCTCATACCTAGCTGGGTCCCTCACAAGCTGGTTGGATAGGTGCTAGGTAAAAAATTTTTGTCGGTTCCCGTTTTTATGTCAGGGTCAGGCTCGCTTCGCAATAAGACACGGACTCACTTAATGGGTATTAAGGATTTCCGGTTTATTGGAATGGTAGCTGACAGAACGAAAAACGGGAATGGGGGTGCGGTGGTGAGGCGCCCTGTTTATACCCCCTTTCGGGGTCCCGTGCTTCTCCACCCTTCATTGTCCCTAATCCCTCTTGATGGGTGCCTTGATGGTTGCGTGGGCGTTTTCCCAGTGTCTTCCCTTGTCCTCTTGTCGTCCAGGCCACCAGGTGCAGCTTATCTCTGCTTATCAGAAGCCCTTCTTTTCAGCTGTATATGAGTCCATGGGTGTGGGTGCTTTGGGTGCTTGTTTTAATCTCTGATTTAATTATCTCCTTCCTCTATTCCTTTATGATCATGATCTACGTTGTGAGGCTCTTTGTGCCTTTCAACGAGGTCATGGCATATATGCCAAATGCAACTTTACAGCTCTGGGCAAGTTTGACTTAATTTTCATTTGAATGCAAACCACATCTAAATCATTCACGTTGCAGATATCAGCACAACCCCATGAAACTATTTTGCAGAAATAGACAGTACTCCAAAATAGATTGGTTGGGCCTGGCAGGAATGGCAAAGCAATGGCTATAGCTAGGATTAGAAGGAAAATGGAAGAGGAGAAAAAAACCCAAGAGGTTTTTCTTTTCTTTTCTTTTTGATTTCATGTACTGACAAATCTTTAGAATCTTTTTTTCAGGTAATCCCACAGTTTTCAAAACAGCAACTCTATTGATTTTGAGCCATGACTCACATGTGGCCCTGGAAGCAGGAGGATGAAGCTTTTAAAATACAATCACCCAAGCCAAATGGTTTTGTTCCACAACAACTTTGAGCTTCACTTTAAAACAAACAGAGCTTGACTCACAATGCAATGGCGATTGATGTTTTTCATCAAAACCCAATTATCATTCCATCACGGCACAGGACTATAATGCCACATTGGCTGAGCCAAGGCAAACACATTGCAAACGTCTGAAAAATTTAGATCTGTGTTTTTGGAATGTAACTGCTGTTATTAGTTCTCTGAGACGTGCTTGATCTTGTCCATGAAATAAGCAAACATAAATGGAAGCACTTCTTTTAATCAAGCATTTGCAGAAGTTAACTTTCACTAACTTGGCAAAAGGGGGGAAAGAATGGGGAAGCTCTTTGAGAGAATGTTTAAAGAAGGGATTTAAAAAACAAAACAAAACCAGCCTAAGCAAACTGGGACCCATCAAGCCAAATATAACACACCAGCCATGTACCATGGCCTCCTGGATACTTAGCCAACTTCTTTGTTTGTTTGTTTTTTTCCTCTCAGGAGTGAAGAAACAGGTTGCACCTGATAAACCAGAATACATGGATTGCAAAAATTGTGCACTTTATTTTAAACCAAAAATATCATCCTCTTTTGGCACTACTGATCTATTTCTACTGGCAATCTGTTGATTTGGGTTTCAGCTGGCACTAAGTATTGCCCTGGGATAGCACTTAAGTATTACATTACAGCAAGATGTCACTCTCCTGCCAGGTGGAACAGTATTTCTTTTATTTTATTTTTATCCCGCCTTTATTTTTTTTATAAATAACTCAAGGCGGTGAACATACCTAATACTCCTTCCTCCTCCTCTTTTCCCCACAACAACAACCCTGTGAGATGAGTTGCGCTGAGAGAGAGTGACTGGCCCAAGGTCACCCAGCCGGTTTTCATGCCTAAGGCAGGACTAGAACTCCCAGTCTCCTGGTTTCTAGCCCCGTACCTTAACCACTAGACCAAACTGACTCAGTTGAAAGAAGTAGATAGAGTTATCTTATTTGCCACCATTTTATTTTAATATATCAATATAACTGCTTCCCAAGCAGAGGTTACAGGCACACTGCAGCAAAATGGCATATATCAGGTGCAGTGCTGAGATGTAAAGAAGATTGGATGGAGGATCAAAAGAAATCAAATTATACCTAAGGGTGAAACACGTATGAAAGCAATATGCTGTTCTCAGCAATTACCATTTTAAATCAATTTATATGCTTGATGGAAACACCCTTTCCCCCACTACCAGGTGGACTCAAAGCCACACCTATTGCTGGTAATAATACTTCCATCAGGTTGTTCTATCTACAGGTAGATCTTGATCAACAAACAGCTGCCTTACAAAGCCAGCTTCATAAACAGCAACTGCAATCATGAAAAATTTTACATAACTTTCAAACTTAGCTCTCAGTCTCTCTTTACTGTTCCAGTTGGGACTCAGCTATCATTTTCTCTCTGGGAAAACTAAGGGAAAAAATGGAAAAACACCCAATTTCCATGAAATTAATGGGTCTTAGATGGCAATTTCCTAAATTGTACTTCTAAGTAGTTGTGTAAAATTGTGCTCTAATTTAAGTTGCTAGGCAACTTAGTTCCATACTCTGAGTTCAGATTAGTTTTGTGAATGTGTACAAGGGTGAAACTCTTACTTAAAAAAATAATTGAGATTAGAAATTCATGTCAACCTTCTGCCCACATTACTTTACATCATAAATATTGATCCTGGAATCATTTGCATGCATAGCATGTATTTAATGAGCTAGAGCTGATTGAAATGCTGACTTTCTCTTATTGCTTGAGATGGTCACTTTGGACCTTTACTTTTGCAGCATGGGAACTGATAGATGGTATTCTTCTGCCATGCAGGTACTATCAGATTTAGGTCACCTCAAGTGTTTTTCAAATGTGAACACTGATTCTCTTAGGATATGAACAAATGCTGTTAGGGAAGAGGCTGGATTATCCTCCCATGATATCATAGCACCATCAGGAGATCTAGGTCACATAGGAGGAGGCCACAACAAGGCTTCCAAGTATTGTGAAACCTGGAATTGTGAAATGACATGGCATAGCCATGGTATACAATACTATTACTCCATGACAATAGTATACTATACTTCAATATCTCAGTCCCGGTGCTATACTTCTCAGGGTGATAAGTTACTGTAAACTAGTAAAGCAACTTTGTTACAGTCTACAGGGATATGTATCTTTGCATAGATGAGCTTTTCCTATCTGGTACATGGATTCCAACTCCCACTATATTTATTACATAAAACTAGCATGGAAATCTGCCAGAGAATTCTAGGAGTTGAAGTCCACCCATCTTAAAGTTGCTGAGGCTGAGAAACACTGTTCTAGAGACTGCCCAAGATTGCCTCCTGCTTAGATTTTGTCTAAGTTATGTGGGAGCTGCAGTTTGCAGCTTGGCAACGAGACTTCATACTGCTAAAGGTGAGGCTGGCTATGCAGGACGTTCTTGAAAATGGTGTGAATTAAGCTGCCAAATGGATGTTGTTCCCCTCTGATGGATGCCCTAAAGGGCTCCACACGTAGCCACATTTCTTAAAGTTCATCAAAAGCTCTTTATCCAGCTCCACAATCTGCAGAATGGGGGTTATAGGATTGAATTATTAAATGGACAGAGCTTGTGGAAATGACAAAGCTGACCAGTCTAGTCAGGGCAAAAATGATTAAGACTTTTTTAAAAGACTGGAAGCCTTATATGGACTTTTTGCTGAAGGAAGAAAGACAGAACTGGTTATTTATGGATCTGGGGATTAGAAAGGGTTAAAGAGGGATGGGTAAAGAGTAAGATGGCGATTACTTGATAAAAAGAAAGGCAGAAGAAAAAATTCTGTTTTCTTTCTTTTTTCACTTTTCTTTTTTCTTATTTCCTATCTTCCTTCTTTTTCTTCTGTTTCTCTTCCCTTTTATATATATTTTTTGTATTATAAAATCCTAATAATTTTTTTTAAAGAAAAGTATTCACAAATTACAGTTGATGTAAATTGTGATGGGCAGGCTGTTATTCAGGGCAAAATACAGAAAACAATGTAGTCTGTCTTGAAAGATCAGCACTGAATGCCAGACCCCTGTAGGGCATAATTTAAATTGCTGATATTAAAATTAGGAGCCCTGTGTGACAATCCACCTTTCCCACTGTGAATCTGTCAGGTTAGTTAGATCAGCAAGAGTGGCCATTTGGAAGATAGACCTGCTCCAAGAAGCTCAGATACCTGGTATGTGGGAAAGAGCCTTTCCTGGTGGCTATGAAATGGTCTCCCCAAAGAACTGTCTTTGGTTCCCACCCCCACCCCCCCCACCCCCCCACCCCCCCAGTATTGTGAAAAATGGTAACACCACCTTTCTTTTGTCAAGCTTGTAGTTATTCATAGTTTAATTGAATGGTTTTTACTGTTACGTTTTATATTTTGCATTTTTTAAATTACTGTAAGCCCCCTTAAGTGTTTATACCAAAGTCTTTTCTTCTTTCAGCAAAAAGTCCATATAAGGCTTCCAGTCTTTTAAAAAGTGGGGCATAAATTTAATAATAAATTCATAATGGGAAATGTACTCAGGATGGTGACATTATGGGCTTATTCAATGATTGTTCTGTAATAAATGATATCCCAGAAGCAGAGGTTAAGTGGGGGAACCATCATTAAGTGACCTTGTGTGCTTGGAGGATGGCTGCAAAATTACCAGGGACACTTTCATTTTGGAATTCCTATGTGAGTTTTTGTTTCTCTGGTTGAACAGAAAGAAAACTAAATCCAGGGCTTTGTCTTGCAAAACAAAAGTTCAACTATTTTATGAATCCTTAAAGACACTGAGAACCATAATCTTCATTTGCAGCTGCAGAGGATTTGGTTCTTCACATCCTGGAAAAAATATTTCTAAATGGTTTGGTCCCACAAGTCATTCTTTTTGCATAGCAAGTTGGATTTTTTAAAGTCATAATTAAATGCAAATGAGTCATTAGGCTAGAATCCATGATTGCCATATCTTTATATCATCTCTGTTTGTTAATATGCTCTGTGAAATGCCTGCTTATAATGCAATTCTGGCTAAATCTCTTTTCCTTTAGAAAGCTGCTTTCTATCATTAACTGCCAATTAGAGGTCCATGGGATGCTGCTGAAATTCTCTGACCTGAGCCTTCTTCCTGCTTGCAGCTTAGAAAGTTTATGCTTAAAAAACATCTCAGTGTCAAAGTGAAGTTTATGC
This sequence comes from Candoia aspera, assembly GCF_035149785.1. Lineage (NCBI taxonomy): Eukaryota > Metazoa > Chordata > Lepidosauria > Squamata > Candoiidae > Candoia > Candoia aspera. The sequence continues at coordinate 49,593,426 of NC_086159.1, forward strand.
TCTAATACAGATTTGTATTAACATTATGTACATTTTATTCATAGATAGTATCTCTTTTATTCTTTTCTCATAATGAATACATTCATCTTGAAATTCCAATAAACACCGCTGTTTTCAGTGGCAAGACAGAAAAATAATATATTTGAACTGCATTCCTTATTGTCTCAGCTAAATTTTCTATAGAATGACAGAAATTACCATCTCTTCCTTTATTAAAGAAAAATATATAATGCATTTGCTGTTAAGGATGGCAATGGTTTTCTTTTCCTTTTTAACCACTGGCTCTTTTATAGGATTGAGATTCAGCTGTAACAACAAACCATGATTAAAATTTGTCAGGTTTTATAATTAGGTGCAAATCGTGACTTCAAATGGAATTTGTCATCAAAAATAAATTATGGTTTATTGTCTTATAAGGGTAGAAACTGAAATGACCCATCCTGGCCTTGGGCTGTGTGTGAACCAGATCAAACAAACACTAATGTTAAAACATTCACACATTGCCATTCATTCATCCAGTGTGAATTCCAGGGGAACATACAATAAATTAACTGTGTAATATAAAGTAGGGTTTGTTTTTTTAAAAAAAAAGACTTAATAGATTTTGACTTTGATGATGTACCAGCACAAGAGTTGCTAGGGTGAGATGGGAAGTCATATATATCCAAATAGATAAATAAACAAACAAACAACCTAAAATGGTGAAATAATGTATTTTCCTTTCATGATATTTTTCAAAAGGAGGAGGCCAGAATAAATTACCTTCCCACCTAGTCTCTTGCTCCTGTGGCCACGATTTTTTCCTACAGTTATGCTGTATATAATTGCCCAGTATAAACAAAACATTAAATATGCTTCTTGCTGAACTTTGGGCACATATAGTAATTATATAATTAAGCTGCACAATTATGAAATCAGAATGTGCTGTTACTTACTGAAAGTATGCTACAACTTAATTTCCCTCATTAAAACACAAGGCAGGAAAGAAACAGGCAGATTTGAAATTCTATGTCAGAGGAATGTTAAGGCCTCTGTTGTGGTTTTATTAGTAACTCTGCTGAGATGGGAGAATTGAGACAAGCTGTACATCTTTTCTTAAGCAGCCAAAATTGTTAGAGCTGCCTGTATGCTGGAGCCCATCTCCCTAAGAAGTGCGAGAAAACTGTCTCAAACAGCTGCATGCTTTTTTCCTACATCTGGCTGAATGAGGGCCCAGAACCACAAGGAGTGTATCCATTCATGAATACTATTCTGCCCAAACGGTTCATCGGCACACTAAATGTAGGTGACAGATCTAGTTACCATGAATGGGTGAGATCCTGCTGTTCTCTCTGTGTATCCACTGAATAGCAAACCAAACATGACATTGTACTTATAAGGTAGCAGGTACTGGGTGCCTAACCAGATCATAACTATAGCATGGGTTATGGTGGGGCCCTAGAGGGGACTTATCCTTCCAGAAATCTGCATGTTTACCTTCTGACCCATCTTCTCTGTCCAAAGGGAGGTGTAATTAGCAGATACAGGCAGGATGGTGTCTCACATGGACCATAACAAGGGCAGGGGTAAGCATTGTCTTCCCATGCAATGGTTCCCATCCAGCTAGAACCTTTATTTTTTCCCCATGTCCTCATGATGGCAAATCACTTCACAAAAATCAGCTGTGTGGCAGTTTGCACAGGAAACAGAGATTTTATCAAAAGACAAAATGTGTGTTGTGATGTCACAACACAACCTCCACTCCTTATGTACTTATGTGTGCCAATATTTAATTCAGCCATAGACCTGGCAAAACCAGGCACTGTGTTTATTTAATTTTTACTATATTTATAATTAGTTTTTCCTTCAGTGATGCACATGGTCTCCTCTAATCTATGTTATCCTCACAGCAGTCCTGTGATACCTCTTAAGTAAATCCAAAGTCACCAAGTAAATGCCCCAGTTATGTGGCAATTTGAATCAGATTTTTTTTTTTCAGTTGAAGTCCAACTTTCTGACACTAGGGTCTCCAGTGTAGTATCCACCTAGCATTTTTCAGTTTTTTTAAAAAAAACATTTTATAAAGAAATATCACGCTACAAATCAAAGGATCAATCTTCAACAACATCTTGGTGTCAAGAATATTTCTGTGTCCCAAATGGATCCTATATGCTTTCTTTAAAAAGAACGTGGTAGGCAGCAGTAACTCAGAACTTTGAAAGGCTTAAAAAAAAAGGATTAAAGTAAGCAGAGGGAGGATGGAGTGTACCGCAGAGGGAGCTAAAGTAGGCTTCCATATCTGGACTGTAAAGATCTGGACAACCACTAGTTGGCAACAAAGAGATACCTGAAACTCATTCTGGGAGATTAAGGGAAAAGGGTCTGGAAGCAGAGCTTCTGTGTGTCTGCCCAGATCTTGGGAGTAACACCCCTGCAAGATCAGGATGGGAGCTACACTTCTCATCTTTAGGTAAAGAATTAAACCTGACTGTTTGGACAAAGTTTGGAGACTGAATAGCCAGGGTTTTATGTTCCATTTTAATCTCAAGTTGCTCTTTGCATTTTATTCTTAATGTTAACCTTAATTTGGGGTGTTTACTATTATTGATGTACACTGCTTATAATTTGGTTATATAGAAATCCTGGGAAAATGAATAAAGAGGGGGATATAAATAAACCTTTCTTGTCTGGCTTTTTGTAGCCCAGATTTGAAAGTTCTAACTAAAGTTGTTGCCACATAGCATATGTAAGTTTCTGTAGATGGTTTATGAGTGTCACAGTAGCTATTTGGTAAAGCGGCAACTCTCACCTGCAGCCATTTGTGCTTAGGGTTAGAGTGTTCAGAGTGTGTTTATTTGCTTGGAGTGTTCAGAGTGCTTAGTGCTTAGAGCAGTGTTTCCCAATCTTGGCAACTTGTTCTGTGGACTTCAACTCCCAGAATTCCCCAGCCAGCATGGCTGGCTGGTGAATTCTGGGAGTTGAAGTCCACACATCTTCAAGTTGCCAAAATTGAGAAACATGGCTTAGAGGATCTCTGTTGCAATCTCTCCACCATAAACATTACAGCCAGGCAAAGCTTTGTTTCAACACCACTTCACAAAGTAATACAGCCCCCTCTTCCATTTCAAAGAGCAAAGCCAGCGTATTGTTTTGCTGTACGCTGTTCTGAAAGTCTCCTTGAGGGAGCTATTGGTAGTGATCCTGGAGGCTGTCAAAGCAAAGCCAAATGCCTCAGGAGGCTGAGCAGTGTTGTCATTAGAGTGCAAGGTGAATTACCACACTGGCACAGGTCTATACAGTGTGTGGTCTCTCTCCCACGCACAGTTCTGCAAAATTCTGGTAATACAGAATCCTATTTTCTCCCTGTTTTAAAAGCTTCCATAGCTGATTTATAAAAGCAGCAGCCCTGTGCCTCTGTGTAATGAGTTACTAACCTTCATGTGCACTGAACTTCAGGATTTTGAAGTAACCAATGAAGGGAGGAAAGGATGTATGTACAAGGGGCTTTCCTTAAAGTTCTATGCCAAGGGCAGAGGGTGCAGTGCCAGAAACTGCCAATGGAATAAGCCCTAAGCTGCCTGTTCTTTCTCAGGAACAAGGCCTTTGACTATGGAAGTTCAGAACATCTGAACATACAAGTTGAGAAGTCATCTTCCACAGTATCTGCTGGCTGTACTTCAGACACTTTCATGGATCTCTACAGGATAGCTAGTGTCTTGGTGTTTTTCCCTTCCCTTCCCTTTCCTTCCCTCCCTCCCTCCCTCCTTTCTTTCTTTCTTTCTTTCTTTCTTTCTTTCTTTCTTTCTTTCTTTCTTTCTTTCTTTCTTTCTTTCTTTCTTTCCACTAGTAATGGAAGGCATATTTTTATGCAAATATGTACTTCTACAGGGGAGAAAAAAATACCATCAATCTTCTTAGTGAGCAAGAGATTATTTTTTTTCCTCATTTCATGTTCAAGCAAGCTATAGCTTGCTTCACCCTTTTTCTCTTTCTTGACTAAATTGTGCAAGGCCAAGTTTCCCCCATGAAAGATAAGTTTTCAATGATGAATCTAACTCAGAAGACAGTGGCTAAATTTGCAAATAAACTGAATATGGTTTCCTCTGAACAGGGATTCCATTTGGATCCCAGAAGTGTGCTTCCTGTAGTAAGAAACAGGTTATAGTTTGTTGAAACTTTGGGGGTTTTTTAAGCTTAACATTTATTTACTGTTATCTCTCTACACCCAGGACTCTGGGTGGCATATAGCATATTAAACAAAAATTATTACACAAAAATAAACTCTCAGACAAAATACAATGCACACCTGCAATCAAATCAGCTGGCTCCAAAGGCTCACTGGAAGGAAACAGCTTTTACATGAAGTACAACTTTGATGTCGATGTCTGGTGCTCAGTGATGGCATGACACAGAAACTGGTATGTGTGTGTGAATAAAAGCGGTGAGAATTCCATAAAGCAATTCATTAAGGCATCAGGAAACAATGAAAAGATAGAGGCCACCACCTCAAGCACTAAATGAGGGAGGAGTTGCAATGTCAGGGTCCCAGCTCTCACTACCACCATGTGCCAAAGATTTATTTTATAACCTTTTTCATTAAAAAAATAGTCTGCCCCACATTTTCTAAGCCTGCTGTTTTTATATGTAGTGGTAGATCCCCTCCCTTTGCCAGTGTTGGCATGAGATTGAACTGCCCATTTAGTTGTTTTCTGTCCATGGAACAGAGGCAGCTACCATTTTATCCCTTGCCTCAGGCAGGTGAATATCCAGGGCCAGTCCTGAGGTGGCAGGTGGGATCAGTGTCAATTCAGTTATGCTGGGACTAGAGACATTCTCCCTTATAGTGCATCTCTCCTGATGAAATCATGCATGCAGCATACCACCATTAGCTACCACAATGTCACATCACTTCACAGCATTATGGATAACTATGAGGGTAGCTGCATGGTATTTCTAAAACATCAGAAAAAAAATGGTCCAGGCAGCAGTGGTATCAGTAATAGGTTTCGAGCGGGTATACACAGATGCCATGTGCCAACACCTGTTCTGACCATATCCACTTAGCATGCTTTGTTTCCTTGGAATAATGAAGCAATCACCATTTCATTTTCCCAGGCAGTTTACAATTTATTTACATAGGATGATTTCAGCTGTGGCCCATTTCTGCTGCTTGCAATTCTTGCCTTTGTGTGGGTTTGTATTTTGTTTGATGTGAAGATACTCAAAAGCTGTTTGGTGTTTATTGTTTTGTAATGTCTGTGCATGTCTGCATGTTGAGGAGCTGGAATCTGTGCAGCTTAAATATAGAAAAATACATGTTGTTTTTGTTGCCACTTGTCTCATGAACTTTAAAAGAAAAAATAACTTTTCTCTTTCAAGAGAAATGAGATGCTTTGTCCTTCAAAAGAAGTGGAGAATAACAGGATGATGGGAAGAAACTAGCTTAAACTCACAGAAAAATAATTGCCTTCCCTCCCAAGCTTTGCTCCAAACTCACAAGGTTCTACTGGAATCTATTGCAACAAGAATGCTGCATCAGTTTGAAAACCTCTCCAGACCTTTGTATTCCCACCATGCTGAAGTGTAATGTAGACAAAACTGCTGCAGAGCTAGCTTAATTTATGTACAATTAATTAATTAATTGGGGGGAAGTGTTGGTTCCATTTCCCAATTTAAGAGGTGCCTTGCCTCATAACATCCTTCTAGCTTTTGACCTGCTAATTCTGTAAGGAAACTGCTAGTGTGAGGTTTTGCAGGTCCTCTTTAATAATTCAAATAAAAATGAACAGGAGTGAAAGTGACAGGAGTTTCCACCTTCTCTTAAGCTCAGGACCGGCCGGTGGGCAAAGGGCCTGCTGGATTCCTCCTTTCCTTACCACTTAGGATCTCAGAGCAGGCAGCGATATTTCTCCTTTTTCTCAGTATTTCAAGTGGGCAGAATAAATACCATCATGGAATGCCTGCAAATGTCATCTGATGGTTTAGGGAGAGAACATTCTGTACATGTGAAAGTGCCCTTTTCCCCAAGGAATGCAATGGGGTGTTTCAGAGGCAAGTTAGGCTGTGTCAGAGGACCTCCAGGGTCTATATCCATCTCAGGATGTACAAAGCATACTCCCCTACGTACACAATTATATTTTCTTAAAAAATCAAATCTCTCTATGCACTTCTGCTGCCTCTTTTAGCTAAGAATTTGGGGCCCGGCTTTGTTGTTGTTTTAAAGCCATATCCTATACAAAATAAGCACTGGAATGCTTATATCATCTAAGAAAAATGCCTTTTGTTTTGGCTATTGGCTTGGGGTTTTAGAAATGGTGGATTTTGAGCAGAGGGACCTAATAGCTCTTCAACTAATATTTTTCTGTGTCAAATGTTCTCCTTGGTGGATTTTCCCATCATAAGATTCAAATAAATATTTGCCTGTGTACATTTACAATTATAATACTTCAGGGGATGGAAGAACTGTTGAGCTTGATGTGGGGTGGAAGAAATGGAAAGAGATTAAGTGAGAAGCTCTCTTGGAAAAATGTAGGTTATAAAACAGCTCATGGGGAGATCATAACACATAGGTATGAGGTGCAATTTGTTCTCAAAATCACTGAGCTGGGGAAATGGATTATATAGATCTGGCCTTGTAGGCTATGAACTAATGCAGATGTATGTAAACAAAAATACTTTTAGAAGTATGTTGTCACATGTGTAACTAATTATTACACCATTTTTCTTCTGAGACACACAACCTAGAATAGCGGAGGATAGAAACTAATATAAACATTCATATTTCACCATGCAAGCAGTTTGTGCAAACTGGTTGTCAGGAGGTCAAATTAAATGTATACTCTTTAAGCAGACACATTGCGTAAGCGAACAACAGCTCACTACCCTAGTTTTAATTGCTTTACAACTTTCTATAATACCTAACAGCACAGTAATTATATTTTCCCTTTCTGTTGGTTTATGACAGGGCAAAACACCTTCCCCCTTAATGAAAGTGCAAAAGCTGTAATTGAGAAGATGATGCCTTGAGAATTATGCAGTGCTGGTGGATAGAGTTGTATCTGAAGAAGTCTTATATCTGGATATGAGCTACTTCAGGCCAGAGGCTAAATCTAGTTATCAGCATAGCCTCAAATTGTAAAAGTCCCAAATCACAGCCCCAGTTATGTACCTTGTGTTCAAAGTTGTGAGACACAGGCAAAGATCTGGCTAACTCCTTCTCTTTCTTTATGAGTAGCAGAAACAGCTGAGTGAGTTTCCTTCCTTGTATGCCTCATCTGGCATCTCTTGCCCAAGACAAAATGACTGAGACAGAATTCTGACATTTCATTACTACTCACTATAAGATAAAAAGTATTAGAGCCTTTTGCCTAGAAGTCAGCAATTGTAAGGGGCTATAGAAATGATCTTGTGGAAGGGATAAAGTAATTGCTCACACTTACTTCAATCTCTTTCTTACACTTACTGTGTAAGCTTTTCTATAAGTCCCTTCTAAATGGTTCTTTTATACCTTCCTCAAGGTCATCTCTAAATTCCTTTATAGCAATAGAATTGCCCCTATGAATTTCAAGGCCTCCACAACCATTCTGGGGAACTCCACAAAATTTCACTGAAGTTTAAAAAGAACTTTAGGATAATTTTAAAATCACAAAATCTCATAAGATTTCAGCATAGTCACATGGACACTCAAGAGACGGGTTGAGGCAAGACTGATGAAAGCACATGAAAACTGACAGAGTTTTCAATGATTTGGTGGAAAGACAACCAGGCCCCCCAAAATGTTGCTGACCCCTGACTTTGTCTATCTCTTTCTTCATGTAGGACTGTGTTAATACTTGAAGTATTGTTGCCATCATGTCAGCCCTGCTTAATTTAAAACTGTGGAAGAAAGTCCTATTGCCAGCTGTATGAATTAAACCATGAATATTTGAGAAAGCATGGACCAAAGCCCTGGAGGGAGAAAGGGAACATTGTTTCCTTCACATCTATTTACTTGTCCAGAAGAAAAATGACACAAGACAGAGAAGTCCTTGTAAATTAAAAACTGGCATTTGAGCAGAGGCCCAAATGATATGCAAGGATGTAACATGGACAGGGAAATGCTGCCATGTTCATATTTCTGAAATCTGCTTTCAAAGGGGTCATTTGATTCTTCAGTTCCAAGTCCTAAATGATTGGGAAGCAAGGACTATGTTCAGCCTTGAAGCCTGCCAGAGTGTTGACATCTGCTGAACAGACATGTAGCTTTGTCTTTATTTTTCACTTCTATGTCTCTGGTTCCCATAGTTGAATTGTAGCCAAATTATGACACTAAACAGCAGAAGCCCATTTCCAGAAGGGACATGCCTGAAGGGGAGTCTTACACTGAGGGAATCATCTTCATGAAGGAAAGTTGGTTGCACTGCCCCTGCACTTGGACAGGTTAGGATGATACAGATATTTATTTATACACAAATGCACACGCACACTGTTTAGTGATATTGCAAATAGTATGCAATGATAAAATTAATTTTAAAAATTAAGTATGCCCTACAAGTGCTTTGACAAGAAAATAAAACATAAACCATTGATGGAATGAATAGGAATAAATTTTAATAAATAGGAATAATAGGAATAGGAATAATAGGAGTAAATTTTAATGGTGACCTTTAGCCTGTTAATTGATCCAATTAAATATACTGTTTGCCCTATTGATTATAAAGTGGTCTATATTACACATTTGAATCTTTCTTGGTAATTGGGGTTTATAATATATAAAATAAGTTATTTATATGACAGGATTTGAGACAGATAACTGATGCATAATGTAAAGATGGCATTTCTCTGATGGGCCTCTTCAGTAAGTGTTTGGGAACCACTGCATTGCTACATTAGACAGCCGTGGGCAAGGAGTGTCACAAGTGCTTCAGGGATCATTGCATGGTTATGTTCCAAGGGAGGTGGTAATCAACAATGAATACATATACAAAAATCCTTTTATCTCAAGATCAATTGAGCTATGTTTCTCATGGGGTGGTGGATTGGGAACAGTCTTTTTTTCTTTCTCAGATGAATTGCCAAATTGTTTTTGTTTGTTTGCTTGCTTGCTTGCTTGCTTGCTTGCTTTCTTGCAAATTAGTTGAAACTCCTTGTGAATCCCAGTGTCCTTTTATCATTGCCACCCATGTATAGACACTGTTAGAAAATTTACCAATGGTCTTCAGTCATTGTTTTTTTAGGGATCTCAAAGCTCTAGCTTAGCAAGAAAAATGTTTCATCTTTCAGTCTTGAGTCCTTGTGTTATGACTTGCTGAAAGACACTGAAAAATTAAGCTATCCGTAACAGTGAGAACCACATTAAAGTGCAGCAGAATAAAAGATCATATAAATGAGCAATCATTAAAATCTACCACAATCCTAGAAAGGCACTATTTGAATACTGAGTACCATTTTGGTTACATAGAAGAGGAATTAATACCCACTGCAGAGCATGTGTTTAATGCTCTGTTCACTCAGTTGTTATCTACACTGCAAATGAGAAATATTATTGAATATTTTAAAAGGATGTTTTTAATCAGAGAATTACTATCGATGTTTAAAAAATCATTTGCTGGATTCCTAAAGGATAGCGTAAGGACACAAATCCTAGCTACTGTTAACTAAAAACCAAAACAAAACGTCTTTTTAATAGGCATAATGCTATTCAACAGGTGGATGAAAAAGACTTTATGTGGCTGTACAAGATTTCTTACAGTACTGCTTGCCTGATTCTATGCTCCAATCTCTACATTCAGAGCGGCTAGTATTAGGGCTAGTTTCCACAAGCATGTTGCAGCAGTGATATGGTACAGAAGAATTAGTGGTCCCAGAAGCAGAAAGGCAACGTGGAAACCAATAAAGAGATATGATATAAGGGGTATAGTAATATATAATTATATTACAAGAGATATATTTCTATTATAATAATGAAATGACCAAAAATGTAGTTTCTAAATGCCAAACTGTAATCCTCAAGGACCTAAATGAAGAATATAAAATTCCTTAGGAATTTGGAATTGGGGATATATTTTAAAAAATACTCTCCAAATTTTCATAGGAGAGGATTTGGGAGCTCTACCAAACCAGGTTGCACTGTCCATACACTGCATCACTACTATCTTTCCCAGATCAGCAGTCTACATAGTGAAGCACTGACTTGCGAATAATGCTTTCACCCTTCAAAATGTATGTTTCCAGTAGCTGCACACAAACTTAGGCAATTACTTTGGTTTTTTTTTTCCAATTTCTTTTTAAAAAGAGGTTACATGGGTGAAATTGACTAAATAGCATTTGGAGCTTAAATGGATCCTGGAAGAAGTTGCATACGAAAGATTAGTAAGAAAAGTTGTGAATGAAAATACGTGATTTTTACACCATTTTTTTCAAGATCCAAATGCTGATTCAGATATCTGTACTTTCAATGTAAGTCAGTTGGTGTATTTCAAACCAAGTCAGTCAGTGTGATGACAATCCTGTTTCGGTATTAGAAGAGTCAGGGCACACAAAACTAGCTGCAGGTAAGGAAGTAGCAGCATTAGAATGGGGCTAGGCAACAGTCAGATTTCATCATCTACTTCGCTCACCTGGAAATTATAAAAACAACAGAAGATTTTCCTCTCACAGAAAATACTCTTAAACAAAGTGCCGGGAAAATTAATTGGTCCATCCTACTGCATCCACATCTATTATTTCTACTTACTCACCTTCTGAATTTTCCCATACCCTCGTAAGGAATTATATTCCAAGACCATTTGAAGCTTAGTTATGCTTCTTAATCTACCTTATGTAGACATGGCATGTATAGTGCCATGGCCAAAGAACAGAGATAAGCTTCTCAAGCTGGTGTCCTCAGAGATGGATCACTGCTGTATACCAAACACGAACAAATCTATATGCCTTATTTCTGCTAAAGGAAAGCAATTGTGGACTTGATATGACGATAATTCAACAATTTCTGGCTAGTCCATTGATCCTATTTAACCAGAGGCCACTAGCCTAATATTGCTGACTATCTGTATTATTTTAGACTACTGAAGAGGTTTTAAATGGAGTTGGTTCATAATTTTTTTTTTTTCCTAATGTCCCTGTTCCACATTTCTTTTGGTTGGAAAAACATCTTGCCTGAAAATACTACATTGTTCTGGGAAGCAGCCAGCAAAACAAAGCAGCAGCAGGAAATATCAGAGGAGCAGCTGAACAGAACTGCTATTACTTGCTAGCTCAGAACAAGAACTGTCCTTCTTGGGATAATTGTTTTATCCAGCCACTGGCTGTTTCACCGGGAAGGCTGCATTTAAGGCCCCCTGGCCTTAGCAATAATCCCTTTGGAGAGTGATTTGAGGACAAGCACTTTTAGTGATGTTGAGAAGGTATATGGTCCTTCTCCATGTGGGGGAGATGGGCGGTGATAAAAATATAAATAAATAAATATTGGTTGAGTGATTGTGCTGCTCCTGGATAAAGGAACTCAAACCTCTTTCTCTCCCTCTCTCTGTGTTTGTGTGTGTTTAGGTGTGTGCTTATCTGTAATATCCTTTTTAACTGATTGACTTGTTAACATATGTATTGGAATGGATTAGCAAGTGTGTGAGCAGAGCAGGGTATACATCTCTGGAAGGTTTGACATTAGCAGGCTAGCAGACTATTACAGTAATCTGTACAGTAGGGACATTAGAAATTTAAAGGCTATTCCACCTTCCAGCAGCCTTGTCAACTTTAGGCTTTGGAGAAGTTGATATTGCAAGATCAGGTTAGTTCAAAATAAAGTAAAGTTCTTCCACAATTGGATCACAGAGAAGAATGCTGACCTGACTTGTCTATTAAAAATTTGGCTGGGGAGAATCAGGTTACTAGTTTATACCCAGTTTTTCCTATTTGGGAACCAGGGCACGTGGATGGGGAGATCTGTGTTTGTGATCAGAACACTATCTCCTTACCCATGAGAGAATTGGTTCATATTGAGAGTATGTAAGTCACTCTTGAGACCAGGAATAGACTGGGGATTCTATTAGTGAACTTTCTGTACTCTGCTTTGACAGAATCCCTGGCTGAGCTAATGCAGCTGGTCTTGGAACTGTTTATTATTTATTAAACAAACTTATATACAACCACCCATCTACCAGGCAGATCTCTGGAAGAAAACAAAAACACTATAGAACAACCATTTAATAAAATAAACAACACTGAGGCTCTGATAAAACTTGCATACAACCACCAACCACCCCATGCTAGGTCTATCAAAATCCTGGCCCTAGTATCTGGACGAAAAGCTCGGTCTTCACCACTTTCTTGAAGGCCAACAGGGTTGAGGCCATCCATAACTCTTGGAAGAGGCTATTCAATAAGGCAGGAGCCATGACAAAGAAGGCACACTTCTGCCAAGTGACACTGTTTCACCGAAGGGACATAAACAAATTGTAAATAAACAAATTCAAAATCAAACAAATCATTCAAAATCATATTAAAATGATTATGCAATATCTTCAAAATTGCTGTGAAAAGATAAAATAAAATCATGTTATACAATGTCAGTAACTTAAGTAACAGAAAACAATGTTAATCTGGTTATTGTCTTATATTCATATTTCAATAACTATTATTAAACAAACTGAATATGTTTGATGCAACTACTTCTTTATAACACTTTATAACAGGCTATTTATAATACAACTTTGCAAATATAAGTCCAGTTTAGAACTAGATAGCACTGCTTTAATTCCCAAAAATATCTTCTAAATACAGTATAGTGAGGAAAAATTTTAAAAGCCTGGGAATGCCCATTAATAAACCAAAAAAGAACATTTTGTAGAAATGTATGAATGTATTAAAGTTTCAAAGTAAGCATTTCCTTTGTTGCAAAAAATAGAATTCTCTTGCACAGTAATTTTCATTTGGGAAAATAAATGAAAATGCATACTTAGTGCCACAAGTACAGTTTGTGTACTTGTTTTTAGTGTTTATGTGATTCTGTATCCAAGTGCAAGCATATTAAGTATAATTTGATTGTACTTGATATGCTTGCACTTGGATACAGAATCACATAAACTGTTTATTTATTAACAGTTGATGAGAAAGCATTCAACATGACTTAGTTTTAATTATTGAAATTATTTTTACCTATAATGCAGTTAGATAAATTATTTTTATCTATGATGCAGCTAAGGACAATAATTTTATTAGGCCAACAGTAGTTTTACAAAATAGTTGCAAGCTTTTGAGAATCCAAGAAGGGAGGGAGGGAGGGAGGAAGAAAAATGTGAACCTTTTCCATTCTTAATTGGAATGAGAGTTGTTTCCAGTTATTCAAACAGTCTTGTTGGGTACAGAACCATCCTTAGACTACTCTCTCTATATAAATATAAATATAAAATATAAATATGTGTCTGTGTGTGTGTCTCCATTCAATTGTGTCCAATTCTCGGAAACTGCCTGGACAAGTCCCTGCAGTTTTCTTGGCAAGTTTTTTCAGAAGCGGTTTGCCATTGCCTCCTTCCTAGGGCTATTAAACAGCTGCTTTAACAGCTGTTAAAACTGTTTTTATCTTATGTTAAATACAGAGATCTTTTGGCTGGAAGAAAATGAGGAATAACTAGACAGACTTCATATAAAGTAGAAGTTGTTGCAGTAGGTAACCAAAGTCCCCAAATTAATTATATGTATGAAGTTTTGATCACTGAACTAGAGCCAGACATTTTGGAAAGTGAAATGAAATGGGCCATGGGAAATATTTCTAACAAAGTTGCATGATAAAAATCATGGAAAATATTGCTAACAAAGATCCATGATGAAATACCAGCAGAATTATTTACAAGATGATGCAGTTAAAGTGCTACATGTGGGTTGTAAGCAGGTATAGAAAATACAGCTATGTCAAGGGACTGGAAATAATCAATTTATATTTCAATATCAAAAAGGGCAGAGCCAAGGAGTGCTCAAACTACTGAACAATTGCACTTATCTCATATGTTGATAAGATAATGCTCGAGATTTTGCATCCAGACCAACATCTGAAATGAGAACTGCCTGATGTACAAAGTGGATTCAGAAGAAGCAGGAGTAGCTAAGATCACGTTGTTAATGGATCCATAGATAATGGAAAAGGCAAGTTAGTTCCAAGAAACCCCTTATTCTGCTTTATTGATTATACAAAGGGTTTTGTATAGATGATAATAAATTATAGATAGTTCTTAAAAACATGGGTATACAGGACCATCTCATCTGCCTATTGAATAATTTGTTTGAAGATCAGGATGCAAGAGTTTGAATGGAATACAAAACAACTAAATGGTTCAAAATTGGGAAACTGCTCAATAGTATATACTGTCCCCTTACTGATTTAACTTGTATACAGAATATGACATGAGAAATTCTAGACTAGAAGAAATAGAAACTGGAATTAAAATTACTGGGAGAAACAACAACCTCAGGAATGTTGATGCTAATGCTCTGATCACTAGAAGTATGGCTGACTTGAAAAACCTCTTGTTGAAGGCAAATGATGAAATTTAAAAAGCTAGTCTATTGCTCAATGTTAAAAATGTTAAAAAAAAGAGTAAGATGACGGAATCATTTGCAATATGACAGAAAGATTATGACAGATTTAGGAAAAATATTCAAGTGCAGAGACATCACAGTGACAACAAAGGCTCATATCTCAAGGCCACTGTTTCATAACGTAACATCTGGCTGTAGATGCTGGATAGTTAAAAAGTCGAACAAAGAACAATTGATGCCTCTGAATGTTGATGCTGAAGAAAATTGTTGATAATACCCTGGACTGCAAGAGAAAATATTCGATACTATATGAATTAAAAGCAAGCTGCTCAATAGAAGTTCTAATACTGAAGCTAATACTTAAAAATTTTGGGCATATATTTCGGACACTATAAGAAGGCAAGAATCATTAGGTACATTTAGTTGAAAATTAGCACAACTGGGGAAGTTAAACCAAATTGTTGTTGTTGTTTATTCGTTCAGTTGCTTCCGACTCTTCATGACTTCATGGACCAGCCCACTCCAGAGCTTCCTGTCGGTCATCAACACCCCCAGCTCTCCCAGGGATGAGTCCATCACCTCTATAAACCAAATAAATATGATTTATAGTATACCATTTTTGTTGTTTAAAATGGTGAAAACAAGCATTTGTAATGATATACATACCTTAATAACTTTTCTTTGATTACAATACTTTTTCCCAAAATATGAAGAAATACTGTAGAGATCCTCCATGGAGTGACACTTTGATCAGCTCAGGGTCTCCCTTCCTTGGAGGACCTTCTGCTGATTTGTACATATATCGGATCTTTCCCTGACAAACTTTCCCAGGATCCTGTCATGAGGGAAAAATGCATGCGTAGGAGTGAGGAGTTGAGTAGCCATTCAAAGAGACACAGAACAGACCCGCCTTGACTTTTGGGTTTATCTGTATGGGTTTTCTCACGCTTCTTCAGTTTGGTAGGATTTTCTGTCTAATGTAGCAGTAATAAACCCTAGAGACCTATTCCTCGTCTCAGCGTGGTTCCTGACTGTTAGGACAGATCCTGACATATTGTAAATGATATCTTCTTCTTCTTTTTTGCCTTGAAAGATTGCTTCCTCTTTTTCCTTTTTTTATTTCCATTTGCTTTTAGTGAGAATAACTCATAAACATGGACTTCTCTGTTTTTAGAAATGGTGGTTGGAACACATCCACTACCAATACGGAACCTTCCTCCTTGTTCTTAACACCTTTCAGGAATGACATGGCTTCACAAATATCTTTATGTCTAGAATGTTGGCTGTACCTAGTTTTCACCCTAGCACAGCTAAAAGAAGGAAGTGCTTCAGATTAGCATCAGTTCATTTTTGAACAGCCTACTTTAGAATGTCTCTATTTCTAGTTGGTAACTCCACCTTAGCAATGGGGAGGCACTGAATAAAACCATTCAGACCAGAGTTTATTTGCTATGGCAGGGATAACAGGTAGACAAGAAGTGAGCCACCAATACTGCGTCCATTGACTTTTTTTTTTGGTACAATGGTGACTAAAATATAGTAAAGACAGAAATGTATACTTAGACCAGTGTTTCTCAACCTTAGCAACTGGCTGGGGAATTCTAGGAGTTGGAGTCCACACATCTTAAAGTTGCCAAGGCTGAGAAACACTGACTTAGATAATGAATCAAAATCCACAGGGGATACAAATCATATACTACCTAGACAAAAACAAAAACAAAAAACAAAAAAACTAGTACTGAAGAGGCAGACTATTCAATCAATAAATAAATGTCGTTTGAAAGGCATCCTTCCCATTCACTGATGAGGAAGATATGTAATTTATAAAAATAATAAAAGCAGGATAGAAAATAAATAAATAAGAAGGGAAGGGTTTTTCCAATTATCAGAATGGTCTGTGTTTACTTAGCATCTCTTGGGAAGCATTTTTCTCAAAACTACAGGCTTTATTTATCTTTGGTGACATCAATTCTAACACTATGCCTGCTTCCAACATTCTTAGGAAGAAATGCATCAGACCTCATGCAATTGTGTGCATGAACCTCTTTGCTGTTCATTAAAGAACCAACTTTCTCCAACCTAGTGTCTTTTTGAATATATTGGCCAGTTCCCATAATTCCCAGTCAGACTTTTGAGTATATTGGCTGGGAATTATGGGGATTGGTCCAATAGAATTGTAAGTTTGTAAGTTGGGAATGGCAATGGTGCATAGCCACAACCTTATGAATTTCCATTCACATAAATTATAAGTGTGCATGTCCTCAAAATGTAATGTAACAAATTACTGTAACTGCACATTATGCAGAAATATCCTACTAGAATGTCAATCTGTTGAGCCTATATGTGTGCATTGCCTTTGCTAATTGGCAATATAGGTCTATACATGTAGGTTTCAAGCAGATGTTACCATTCTTTTCTTGAAATTTCAGGGTTTGAATCCAGATAGTCTATACATAAAGCAAATGTTTCATTCCTGGGTTATAGCCTCAATACTGACTCACATTTGATGATTTTGAAGGCAATGCTCATGTTTGCCTTTGTATCAACTTTCACTTAAGTCTAGCATTTCTTCTAACATGTACTTCATTACTGCGAGAGTGAATAAACTATATTACAATATTTTATTGCAATTCTTTCTCAAAAAGTTTCATGAATGCTCATGGAAAACAAAACTGCTCCCTGCCTGAAAAAGAAATGATAGCATATAATTAGCAGATGAATGTTACTGAACTTTATACATTTATTTTATGAAGTATTTTGATCATGAAAAATCCAAAATGTATTACCTTTTCCAACATGCATTAACGATATATAAAGTAGAAAGCCTAGAAGAATGTCTAGAAAATTATAACTCAGCTGCAGGCTGATTCTAATAAGATAATAACATTTAATCATATGGTTATCACCTGGGCTTTTTTTCTTCTACCTCAAAGAAATGTTTAAAATTAAATTGGTTGGTATTTAAAAATAGCTTCTTAGTTGTTGCCGATTTCCAGGTATCTAACTGGGAAAAAAAGATTTAGGCTAGGATCCAAAGGGTAACAGTTCTTTCTATACCTGTACAGTGGTTCTGTTCTTGTTTTTTTTAAACAAAAAAGTTAACCCATATCACCTAGTATATTATATACAAAAAAATAGGAGATCTCTGAAAACCCACAGAGTCAAGTCTAATACAGACAAATACAGAAAAAAAAAAAAAGCTTGAGATTTGACATGTGAATTTGCAATGCTACTCAAGGCATCCCTAAACATTCTTTGGGTGGGTCTCTCAAACAATGTAGAAGAGGTAGCTTATGCTGGGAAAGATGGACCGCAGTTTGTACTAGAATGTCATTACAATGCAGAAGTAGAAGACATCTCCCTTGTTCTCAAATCTTTCTGCTTCAGAAAGAAATAAAGCCTTTAAAGGGGGTGATTTCCTGTCCCCTCCGCAAGTCTTTGTGGAAGTGGAACCTGCATCAGAGTCTTTTCTTTCCAGAAGTTAATAGAAGCATGACATAAACCAGCAAAGTAGGAAGAGAGTAGGTAGGCAAATGCTTTAGGAAGTCTTATGTATGTATGTATGTAAGTATGTATGTCAGAAGCACCTTGGTAAGCACCTACCAAGGTGCTTCTGTATTGAGAGGATTTGCTGGTGACGTCAGCATTGCCCAGGGGATGCCAGAGGGGGTTCCATTCATGTCCCTGTTATTTTCCCACCAAAGTGGTACCTATTCATCTACTTGCATTTTCCATGCTTTCGAACTGCTAGGTTAGCAGGAGCTGGGACAAGCTGATGGGAGCTCACTCCGTCACGCAGCTTGCGCTCCAGGTTTCAAACTGCCGAGCTGCCGACCTTAATGGTCCTCTGACTCAGCGTCTTAACTACTGAGCCACCGTGGCCCCTTATTTATTTATTTTCTATCCCACCTTTATTATTTTTACAAATAACTCAAGGCGGGGAACATACCTAATATTTCTTCCTCCTCTATTTTCCCCACAACAACAACCCTTTGAGATGAGTTGGGCTGAGAAAGAGTAACTGGCCCAAGGTCAGCCAGCCGGCTTTCATGCCTAAGGTGGGACTAGAACTCACTCTCTCCTGGGTTCTAGCCTGTTGCCTTAACCACTAGACCAAACACAGGCCATCCCTATTTGCATAAGCTGGTGCCCCAGCACTAGCACAATTTGCTATTGATGGGCTGTTTGGGCTGTTTGTCTATGGAACTTTTCTCCAATGTACCTCATATAGTACAAAAGCTGAAAAGCCAGTGGACAAGCAGAGAGGCAACCAGGCCAGGGCAAACCTTCCATAAATATACACATGGGCAATGCTTTGGTCAAGGGATGCACACCAGCACAACCTACACCATGAACCCATCCTGCACTATTTGGGTTAGCTTTCAAGAGGTGGAGATAGCTTGTCTTATGGCTCAACTATCAAAATGTCTAGGACCAGCCTTGAACATGTTTGTAAGTTCAAAACTATACAGCTTACAGTGCTATTAACAAGTCTTCAGCCCATGCTCTGCTCACCTTGCAAGTTATACTGATACAAATTACAGCCAAGACGGAATATGGAAACATTTGGAAAGTCATTTTATTTTGCCTGCCTGCACACATTTAATTATGTAAATACTGTAGCCCAAGTTAGAAAATGATATGAATTTCAGGAATATAATCTCATTTGTTCTACAGTATGCTTTCTTCCAGTGAGGAAGGCTTGAGAAAACAATGTTGTTGGATGCAGTTTCTAAAAAGTGCAAGGTAGGAGGAAATCTCTTAAGCAGTATCCTAATATTTTTTTTTCTGCTCTGCTTTGCTACGAAGTAAAGAGTGCCAAAGGAAGATAATACCATATAGAAATATTCCATTGTTTTCCATAAGCCCTGATGGGAAATCACACTCAATTTATTCATCTTTCATAGGTGTGGATGATAATTCCTTTGAAAATTGTCCATAAACAGTGTGCCTACTGGTTAAATATTACACCGTTTAGAAGTTAACTGAACTGACAGAAATGCAAGCTCAGACGTATTTGTTTTTTAAGAGGATATCCGCATTTCAAAGTGTTTTAGGACCCTACCATGCCATATCACGCATACCAGAGCTCAAAAACCAGGGTTAAATGAAATCAAAATTGCCTTGTTTAGCTATCTTCCTCATGCCTTTCCTTTTCTTTTGTTTTTCCAGTTTCAAATTGTAAATTGTTAGCTCCTTGTGAAATGAACATACTTCGATACTTCGTCAGATCACATACATTTTATTTATTAAATCTGTTGCACACTTTTGCTTATACTGAAATAGCAGTCTAAGTGTGGTGATGAGGATGAGGATGATGTACATTTGTCACATGCTACTATGATATAGTTAGAGTGTGGGCAGAACACATTTTAGAAGCTTAAACTAGCCAAACTAAAAGGCACTTTTAGGATCCAAAGATCAATTCTTGATCTTTAAGACATACTAAGCCCCGCCTTCACAATTTTTTCAAGATATTTTTTTAATAGAAAATAATAAGTGGGAAGAGGCTCAAAGAAATTGAGGTAAAAAAAAAATACTACTAACAGAGAAATGTGCTGTTTTGCTCCATCCAAAATCTGTCTGAAGCTAAATATGACTACAGCAATAAATATCTCTCTGTGCCATTTTCTTCAGGGCAAGATAGTCCTTTCCCATACCCATGATAGCCAGTTGTAAAACGTTCATAGCGGGTGTTTAAAAAGTCAGGATGGTGTATCACATGTCAAAAAGAGATGGGGCTTTTGATCACACATTTGCGTTCTCCACCTTGACTTTCTTGATCCTTCCCTGGCCAGGTCCTTTGCCCAATTATTCGGTTACTAGTTAAACAGTTTTCTGGTTATTCTTTTTGGTACTGTATATAATAAAAAAAGGGGTGTGATGGCTCAGTGGTTAAGACACCAGGCTTGTCGACCGGAAGGTTGCAAGTTGGCGGTTTGAGACTCGAGCGCCACGTAATGGAGTGAGCTCCCACACTCGCTCCAGCTCTTGCCAACCTAGCAATTCGAAAGCATGCAAATGTGAGTAGGTAAATAGGTACCGCTTTGGCGGGAAAGTGACAGCGTTTCCATGATTGTCATGCTGGCCACATGATGCGGAAGTGTCCTTAGACAACACTGGCTCTTCGGCCATGGAAATGGAGATGAGCACCGCCCCCTAGTGTGTCATTAGACACGACTAAACTGGAATCTTTATTTTTACCTTTTATTGTATATAATATGTTTTTGTGACCTGTATAGCAAGGATAACAATATCGGGGATAGCTTTGACGGTGCGGTCAGTGAACTAGAGCCAGACATCCTGAAGAGTGAGGTTGAATGGGCCTTAAGAAGCTGTCATGAGTAAGGATGGCGAGCAGGGGGCTCCCATCCAGGCTGTAAAGCACATGCGTAGTACTGAGGAATTAGGTAGCCATTCAAAGAGACACAGATCGGGCCCGCCTTAGCGTTTGGGGTTTATATGTCTGGGTTTTTCCCACGCTTCTTCAGTTTGTTAGGATTTTCTGTTTATGTAGCAGTAATAAAACACTAGAGACCTATTCCTTGTCTCAGCGTGGTTCCTGGCTGTTAGGACAGAAGCATTGCTAATAACAAGGCAGCAGGAGACAACGGCATCCCAGCTGAACTGTTCAAAATCTTGCAAGATGATGCTGTCAAGGTAATGCATGCTATATGCCAGCAAATTTGGAAAACACAAGAATGGCCATCAAATTGGAGAAAATCAACTTATATCCCCATACCAAAAAAGGGAAACACTAAAGAATGTTAAAACTATCGAACAGTGGCACTCATTTCACATGCCAGTAAGGTAATGCTCAAGATCCTGCAAGGTAGACTTCAGCAACTCATGGAGCGAGAATTGCCAGATGTACAAGCTGAGTTTAGAAAAGGCAGAGGAAGTAGGGACCAAATTGCCAATATCCGCTGGATAATGGAAAAAGCCAGGGAGTTTCAGAAAAACATCTATTTCTGTTTTATTGACTATTCTAAAGCCTTTGACTGTGTGGACCATAACAAATTGTGGCAAGTTCTTAGTGGTATGGGGATACCAAGTCATCTTGTCTGCCTCCTGAAGAATCTGTATAACGACCAAGTAGCAACAGTAAGAACAGACCATGGAAAAACGGACTGGTTTAAGATTGGGAAAGAGTATGGCAGGGCTGTATACTCTCACCCTACCTATTCAACTTGTACGCAGAACACATCATGCGACATGCTGGGCTTGAGGCATGCAAGGCTGGAGTTAAAACTGCTGGAAGAAACATTAACAATCTCAGATATTCAGATGATACCACTTTGATGGCTGAAAGTGAAGAGGAACTGAGGAGCCTTATGATGAAGGTGAAAGAAGAAAGAGCAAAAGCTGGCTTGAAGCTAAACCTGAAAAAAACCAAGATTATGGCAACCAGCTTGATTGATAACTGGCAAATCGAGGGACAAAATGTAGAAGCAGTGAAAGACTTTGTATTTCTAGGTGCAAAGATTACTGCAGATGCTGACTGCAGTCAGGAAATCAGAAGACGCTTAATCCTTGGGAGAAGAGCAATGACAAATCTTGATAAAATAGTTAAGAGCAGAGACATCACACTGACAACAAAGGTCTGCATAGTTAAAGCAATGGTGTTCCCCGTAGTAACATATGGCTGCGAGAGCTGGACCATAAGGAAGGCTGAGAGAAGGAAGATCGATGCTTTTGAACTGTGGTGTTGGAGGAAAATTCTGAGAGTGCCTTGGACTGCAAGAAGTTCAAACCAGTCCATACCCCAGGAAATAAAGCCAGACTGTTCACTTGAGGGAATGATAGTAAAGGCAAAACTGAAATACTTTGGCCACATAATGAGAAGACAGGACAGCCTGGAGAAGATGCTGATGCTAGGGAGAGTGGAGGGCAAAAGGAAAAGGGGCCGACCAAGGGCAAGGTGGATAGATGATATTCTAGAGGTGACGGACTCATCCCTGGGGGAGCTGGGGGTGTTGACGACCGACAGGAAGCTCTGGCGTGGACTGGTCCATGAAGTCACGAAGACTCAGAAGCGACTGAACAAATAAACAACAACAACGTTTTTGTGGGAGGCAACTCTTCTTGAATCCTGGAAGAATAGTTATTTTTTGAAATCCTTTATTTCACAGAAAGCTATTCAAATGAATTAAGAACATGGGTCAAATCCTTCTTAGAAAATATTGTCTTTTTGTATTAGTCCAAACCTTCCAATCAGTTTTCCAGCTAAGACTTTGGTGGGGGAGAGGTCAGTCCAAGCCAAATGACAGCTGACCTTTCAGGCTCCCCTACATGTGATCTCACATAGTCCATTTCTTGACCAGGAAGGCAGCTAAATGGGTGGCCTAGCTCCACGGAGGTCAGAGATGCCCTGGCTTTTCTCCTTGGCTGTACCGGCTTTAAGAAAAGATGGGGAAAATTATAGCCACCCATATAAGAACAGGGACTCTGACTGACACCCAGAGGATTAAAGCAAAAACATACCACTACCACCCCCAATCCAGAAAGATAAAATGGAAAAGCAAGCACCTAAACCACTAAAATTTAGGCCAGATGTTTCAGCCACAGCTTCTGGAGTATAAAGTTTATCCTGATGAAGACTGTAGACTGAGTACATGTAAAGTATTAATGGTAGGTACCAGATTATACTTACCATTCAGGGATAATGAAGATGGTTGTTTCCCTTAGCTCTGAAGGTGAAACTCATAGGCTCCTGGCCAGACTGTGGTGTTTTCCAAGACACATAAAAATAGCTGGATTGGTCCAATCAATCAATCAAATTAAATTCATGCCTTGGTGGTAATCTTTCTTAGGGAAAACAAGGTAACAGAAAAATGTGTGAAACTTTTGAATTCTCTGTTCATTAAGTAAGATGATGCAAAAAGCAGGGACAGGGCAAACAATGTGCCAAGCCATACTGTGATTTTGCTGGCATGGGTTTTGTAAACTACAGTTTATAGCTTAGCCACTAAAGCTTGATCCACAAACCATGATTTGACATGACAAGTGATCCAGATAATCACTGTCAATGACCTGGGGCCCCTCAACAAGGTTTTATTGTCCTGTTCACAACAAATTACAATAGTGAATTGTATTGCAGCACAGCTTAGCTGGAACCTTTTCTACAGCAGACTTTGCTTCAGGGCAACTGGCAGTTTGAAATCTAACATTTTAACACATCTTCTCTGCTGACAAAGCGAATCAGCCCAGTACTCTGTGTTTGTATACAGAATACATAGGATGGGAAATTTTCATCAAGTAGTTGCATGTTGATCTGATTCATTGCAAGATTTATCTTGTGAAAATTTGCTGACAGCAGTACTGGGTGGGGGAAATATTCTCTAAGTGGAAAACCTTCTGATGTTAACTTTTATTCCATACTAAGAACAAAATGGTATTAACAGTTCTGGAAGTTGGGAGGGGAGTAAGGCTATTAAAAAGCAATTCTATGGATACAGCTTCTTCTATGGAAATTTCTCCTCAATTGCAATGCTGGTTCAAATTGTCCCATCAGGAATCTGAATCTAAACAAGTGTTTCTCAGGGATGCTTTTCCAGCTAGGTGGAGGACTAGATTAGCACTCAAGTCAAAGAATAACCCTTCCTTCCAAAGTAAATTTTACAGTACTTTCATTTTGCAATCTCTTTACAGATTCACAAGGAAGCCCTTCAAAACTATCAGCCTCCAAAGCAGTGTTTCTCAACCTTGGGGGGTTGAAGATGTCTGGACTTCAATTCCCAGAATTCCCCAGCTAGCATGCCAGCTGGGGAATTCTGGGAGTTGAAGTCCACACTTCTTCAGCCATCAAGGTTGAGAAACACTGCTTTAAAGGAACAAAGCAGTATACACCCCACCTAAGATGTGTGGGAAAAGGCAGTAGGCAGGGCATTTCCAGCCACCAATTCCCAGGTATGTAATAGGTATATAATTCAAAAGATTATGGATATCTGAAAATATTAAATCCTATCTCAGCCATATTAAGTTATGTGATTATTCCTCCCAAAACATAACAAGTTTAGGATATCACAAAGACATATGATTTAATGAAAGATTATTCTACTAACCTCCACAAACAAGATGATTTACTTATTCCTTTTCTATACAAATACAATGAAGTCCAATAAGTTTAAAACATTACCTTTTGTTACATAAGCCAGTCTACCATGTATTGAAATTTTTGATAGACATGAAGATAGTTTCCCATTGTCTAAGCTAAGTGTTGATCTCCAATTTCTTGTTCCATTCAGTCTTTAAAATTTGCATATCAATTTGATTGATCAGTAATGATTAAGACTAACTGTTGTAGTTGCCACAATTGGCAGATGTTTTCCTATGGGTAGCCAATGTGCAAAAGAAAAAGGACAGCAGAGCCAGAGGATTCAGCCAGTTGATTTGCTTACCAGGTGCTGCACAAAACTTGTGGCAGTGAACCAGAACAAAAGCAATGGAGGCAGGACAAGGAATGGCAACAGAGAAGCAAATTTCATGTTTGCATAGTTTTCTGCCAAATCAGCAGAAACAAAGAAAGACAGAGTCAAGATATTACGGTAGCATCTTCACTGCATCCTAGGTATTATTTGGGCAGGACTCTAAGTTCCAGGATCTATGAGAAAGAGAGTTACAGTGGATCCAGTCCTCCATTATTTTGTGATGGGAAAGAGAAGATCACTAACTGTTGGGGTAATACTTATTAATTCATAAAAATGAATCTGATCCAAATGGTTCTGTGGAATATTCACACATACTATACATACACATGTACATGCATATATAGAGAGATGAAGTGATTGTCTTCCCTCCCCCTTTTAGCACTTGATGAAATCACGATAAATCTGAGAGTCCCATTTACTTTAGGTACAGGGAGCCAATATCTCAGCAAGATTTAGCCCACATCCAAAGTCTACACAGTGAATGCTGGGTAGTTCTGACAGTTTCTGGGCACAGCTATAGAAGACAACAAAGCTGGATATTGGAGAGTGCTAAAATTCTGGCAAAGAGACCACTGCCCCATTAGGGCCATTGTTCTGATTTTGTACCTCCCACTTGCCAAGTTTGGACTTAGAAGTAATTCTCAGCTTGAATAACTAGCAGATGAGGGTGTTCACTGCCTTTAATAAGAGTTTATAAAACTTCATTCTTAGCCATTATTTCATTGGCAGCCATTCATTTTCCTGCCATACTTCCCCCTCCTGTCCCTCTATTCTAAGCAAGCAGTATTTTAGGTGTAAAATATATTTTCAAAGAAAACAACACTTTAACAAAGTTAACAAGATTGCAAGTTGGTAAAATTGGGCTCACAATTCTATAGACATTTAGGATTAGGCATTAACTCTACTGAACCAAAATATGCTGTTAATGGCTAAAGAAGTATTTGATCCAAAAAAGGAGAAGAAAGGGCAGACAGGTTGCCTAAAGTAGCTTTAAAATTGAGCTGTTTAGCTTCATTCCTCTTAATTCACAGGACCATTTTCAGTATGTTAAAAATGAAAGAATATAGGAATCAAAGACAAATATTTTTCTTAATATGGGCTTTCCTATGTTACTTAAGCTTCAAAAGAAATATTTTGGGGCTGTGCTTTCTTCATTACATTCCAGTGTTTGCTTTAAACTTGATTTTGGAGTCCAAAAAATGAAGTCACATCTAAAAAAAGTTTATTTAAAGCTTTCCTAAGGCAATAAGCAATTTGAAACTCGTTAACCAATTTCTCATTTATCTAGTCATAGCACATCCTTGATTGCTGCTTTCATGAAAATATGCTGAAGCCAAAAGAGCATAAATGCTGTAGCACTGAGAAACTATTTTCAATGTGTTAAATTGCAGGAATAAACAAACTAAGACATTACCAGAAGAAAGTATAAATTTGTGATATTACAGTGTTCAAAAATATTAGAAGTCAGTTTTATGCTGATTAATCAGCTTTTAAATGGAAGTAACTGAGAGACAAATTTCTCCCAGTTAACAGACATTTTAAAAATATGTTGAATTAAGACATATTGAAGGGTTAAAAACTTACCAAACCATAGTGACACCAAGTAAATAAGGAGGCAGGAAGGGGAGGATGAGAATAAACCACTTCCACTGAGTAATGATCAAAAGAGAACCTGGTGGAGATGAAAGGTAATAGTAGAGATATGAACATATCTTCTGTTGACTTGGACCATTGGTTTATTTAGCCCAAGACTGTTTATTTGTTGTTAATTTTACTAGGCTTACATGCTACTCTAATCACAGCTGAGTCCAAGACTGTTAATAGTAGTGGCTTGAAAGTAGGTTTTCCATCCATCCTGGAGATCCTGGGGTTGAACCTGGGACCTTCTGCATGAAAGCTATACAGCTCTGCTGTACCATCAACCTATGATGGAGTTTGGATCAGCACAAGGTAGGAAGAGTGAGCAATTGTCAGCCCAAAGGTAGACACTGAGTTGCTCTTTTCTGGCCCCTAGTAACTATCCTGATGGTGCTGCTGTGTGGTTTGCCATCAGAATTTGGCAATAACATTTGATTGCAAGCAGCCATTTTAGTAGTGATAGGAAACCATGTATACGTATATGTGTATGTATATGTGCATGTGCATGTGCATGTATATGTTTATGTTTATGAGGCTGGGAGAGAAAAGGCAATGCACATGTGCCAGTATGTGTTGGCACAGCTTTGGAAGTGGAAGATAATCTCCACTTCACTCCATTTCCCTGATTTAGGGAGGCTTTGTTAGCTACAGCTGTCTAACAATACACAAGTTTAACTCTATTTAGATATAAGAGAGAGACAGAGGACAGAACAGTGCCATATATTTTTAAAAGAGGTTATATAATAAAAAATGAGGACTGTTTATTTTACCCCCTACCCCCACCAAGTTTTCAAGCCTTCATTTAACTTCCCATTTACCATATGCAGGACGTATCTTGAAGACATTAGCCGTTATTACTAAATGTGAATTGCCAGAAGGAGACTCAAGTTTATTTGTAATGGAGACAAACACTCCACATTTGGGTGAATGCTACAAATGGCTGAACATATGGTGCCCTAGGCAAACTTTCAGAGAGAGTTCATATGGTTTTGCTAGTTGTAATCAGCACAACTCAAATTATCCATAATTTGGTTTTCACGGTTGGGTCTTAGATCGCCCAAAATCAAGTATAATTACTACCACAAAGGAGAATTCTAGATGCATGTCAGGACATTCATGATGGACTTATGACACACTAGAAAAAGGTTCTACAATTACTAGGAAATTATTTAAACACATTTTATTGTTTTTTCCTCAAAGGCATGTGAAATTGCAGTGAGTAATCACAGGAACTAAGGTAAATGGTTATTTGGTTTTTGTGTTATTATAGTATTAATAGAATTATCAACTTATTTGTTTTTTCCTAGAGAGCATAAAGGTGTCCTTAAAGCATCTAGTAAGGATAAGGCACACAAGGAGTGGGAAAAACTAAACAGCAGGAAGAAGATAAAAAAAAATCTGCTCTAGTGAATGGATAATGAAAAAAATAGAGCTATGAATATCAATATCCTGCTCTTTTGTAAAGAATATTCTGCCCACATATAATCTATGTCAGCTTTCCCTAAACTGGCACTTATGAAATATATTGGGGCTACAACTTCTACAATTGGTTCTGGGTTGAAGATGTTTATTCTACTTGCCCCTCAGATGATGGAGAATTATATCTTCTAGCATTCATCACCATTGGCCTAATGCAATATGTTAATCTTATGCTCCTTACAGTGCCCTCCATTCTCAGCATCCTCAGTTGACAGTGCTGAAATGTGATGGCAACATTGCCACTTATGAAAAGGAATTTTCTAACCCCAACCTCATAGGTGCCACATAGATGTATTAAGGCTTAACGTACTTATATTTCAACCATCCCAACACTGCAAAAAGCAAAGCAAAGCAAAACAAAACAAAAAGATTATTTACAATGTCTGTGTTTCTGGATTCATCTCCCAGTGACATCACTTTAACTCACCCTGATATGGATGGTGTTAGTCTATACCTAATTGATTACTGAATGCAAAAGTAACTTCTAAAGATTGTTATGGTTGGCCTATGGTTCCCAGAATCATTCCAAACCTATGAACAGCATTTTCAGGGGATGTTCTAGAATGTACTTATATGTCTCTCTTGACAACCAGTCTATCGAGTCCTCTAAATGGTCTTCAAATAGCAATTACCTCTTTTCTCAAGATTAAAAGAAGCATCTTACCCCTAGAGATTGATAAAGCTTCCTGTCTCATGTTTTTCAGAAAATCTTTAAAAGCAGTTTTATTTTACCCAGCGATCAACCCCATTGTGCCTATCTTGGGGAAGGAAGAATAATTACTCATTTATTAATTACTACTGTTTTGTTTTTCTTTATAATTTGATGTATTATTATCATTACTTTTCTCAATTTAATCTGTCCTACATGCCTAGTCTTTTGATTTGGGTGAGCTATAAAAACTGTGAAATCACTTCAACTATCCATCTATTTGGAAAAAACTTGTTGGTAACTTGACATGAATGTTAATTCCCCATTTCTTTCAGAGTGGTACACAAAGATGGTATTTCTATTTATCCACCCAACAATCCTATAAGATAACCTGGGAGAGAATGACTGGTTGAGGGCCATTAAAAATCTGTCTCTCCCACTAATGTCAGCTAGAGTGTATTGCTTTCAGACCCCTGACTTTTGATGTGGTGACTAGGAATAGGGCCTTCTTGGTGGCAATGCTGCAATTATAGAGGTCCCACCTGAAAGAAATATGGCTGACCAAAATGCAGTATTGTTTTAAACAAATGTATTTCCAAGATCACAACTGTCCCGGTACCAGAGTTTTGCAAAACATGTATTCTTTTTATGCAACTGTATTTTATTGTTTTGTTTTATTATTTTTTTATCAAAATTTTACTGAATATTTGAATTGGATTTGTACATGGGAACTGAACTCCTCTGTGAGGAAGTAAAGTATAACACCATCAACATCCTTATCATCATCTGCTATGCCATGCAGGCTGAATTAATCGGGGCTAAAATAGTTTCTTGAGAATTGCAAATCTAGAAATGGACTTTTAGAATATTGTTTTAATGAAATTACTTGAATTTGTGAAAATGAAAACACTGTTATCCTCTGGACAGTAAATTTAGTCATCCAAATTCTATCTTCCTTGCTTTCCCCTGTCCTTGCATACAGTTAAAATACCACAATATGACAAATGATGTAAATTTGTGGTATGTCATAGTTCACAGTCTCTTCCTTCCTTCCCTACTCCTTTCTTAACCTGGTGCCCTCCAAATCAGTTTGGAGTTACAACTCTTAAAATTCCCAGTCAACATGGCCAAGATGTCTTGAAGTGATGGCAAATGTAGACCAACACATCTGGAAGATTCTGTTTAGGGAAGGCTGTTCTACCACATAAGAATAGTTCAAGTTTAGCTGTAGCATAAACTGTTCCATCAGACTCTGAACACAACCAATAGTTACTAAATTCTTTTGTATGATACTATAACACTTTATTTTATAGTAGGATCCCTAAAGTTTAAGTAAGTATCCCACCCTGGATCTTTTTGTAACAACTCTGTGACACCAGAGAGTCACGTTAACAGTGCTGTGTATCGCATCCTGTCAGGCCACATATTTGCAATCACCAGTTCAAAATTCTTAGTTAAGTATGTACTTGTTAAAATATATATTTACTTTTTTATATTACCCTTTTATATAAATTATTATAAAAACACAAATAAAAGAGCAGCTTATTTCTATTATTCTTGTTTTTCTGAGGTTTTTTTTAAAATTAGTTTAAAGTCAAGAAAACATTTCAGTTCTGTCTGGATAATTTTAGGCACTTTTCATTCTGTTCTTTTTCTTGACACTTAAAGTGAAGGTTTAATGCCTCTATTAACGCTTATTCGTGAGTAATCGCCCTTGCCAACACTCAAGATAAGAAATACTGTGATGTTTTAAAACACTTTCCAATGAAGTCCAGGTTCATACCAGCAGAAAACGCGCTTACCATCCAACTGCTATTGAACGACCTTTACCTAGATTTTGAATAATTCAAATTTTGATTAGCATCAAAATATTGATTAGATCGTCTTCGTTAGCATTGATTGGACCTTCCATTTTCATACCACCTCCGGGCTTATTTGTGCGCCCGTTTCATACGTTTGCAGAAGAGGGCTTGGTTTGCCTCCACACTCCATCCCTTTGGCTAGAGATGGCACCAGGGCTTTTGTTGCGGCGAAACGATTGACGGAGACCCGTCGGGAAAGCCTTCCGCTCGGGTTGGCTCTCGCGGCCAGAGCCACGCTCGCCCCGGGCGCCCCTCGTCTCTTTCCCCAGCCAATCCGCCCTGCCCGTCCTCGTCCCCGTCCATCCCCGCCCCGCCGTCTTGTTGTTATCACATGGCAGGGGGCGGGCTCGGCTGGTCCAGGCAGGCGCTGGGAGGCGGCAGAAAGTTTGGCGGACTGAGTGGAGTTGGTTGGGCGGAGAGGAGAGGAGAGTCGCCCGCGGATTTGCCGGGCGGGGGGAGGCATGAGGGGACGCCTTCCAGCGCCCTGAGAGTGGCAAAGCCCTGCGTCGACTTCACTCCGCCCGCCCAGCCCGAAAGCCCCAGGTGGTGAGGGCGCGAGGGACTCCGGACATGGGCTCCTCTGCGCGCCGCTGGGTGCTGCAGTCGCTGCTGCCGCCGCTCCTGTTAGGACGCCTGCTCTTCTGCTGCAGCCTCTTCTTCTCGGGACTGGCCGAAGAGTGGCCGGCTCCGTGCCGCTGCCTGGGGGACCGACTGGATTGCAGCCGCCTCAGACTGAGAGAAGTGCCCCAGCTGCTCCCCAGCAGGACGGTGCAGCTGTGAGTATAGGCGCTCCTCCGCGGTGGGGGGAACTGGCTCCTGTCTGGCGTCAAGGCTGGGGCGCTGATCTACGGCGCTAGGGGGTGCTCGGCGTTCCCCTGCTGGGCCGACTAAATAGAGGCGCTGGAGAGGAACTAAGATTGGATCTTTGTTGGACGGTGTGCAGCGTGGGTGCTAGTGGTCGAGGTGCGGGTCCCTTCACTCTATTTTTGAGCAGAGAAGGATGATCCATAGATAAGTCTTCAGCGCTACAGCTCCCTCCCCATCGCCACAAATATCTCAGCTTCCCACCTCTCCTGTTGCCTTCTGCAGCCTGGTCCCAGCCGCTGGATTGCCTGGATGGAGATTCTAGGTCAATGACTGGAGATAATCTTGCAGAGCTGCCTACACCTTTCTGGCCATTAGGACTGGATTTCCACAGCTAGGCTGACATCCTTGGCTAGATTACCTTTCAGTCCTTTGTGTGGACTCAGCCCTTGTGGATAGTTTGTGTGTTGTGCAAGGCCTGACAATAGGACTGATTAAGCAAACCAGAGCATTTGAACCCAGCCTACCTGTGCTGTCTTGGTACTTCCTGCTGGAGGGCAGAAGCTGGTGGAAGGGGGAATAGTCCTTGCTGCTGCACCTCAGTAGCATCATTGAAATTAGCAGTTAAGCCATCCTTCCCCATTTGGGGCCCTCCAGGTATGTTGAAAGGTAACAGTTCCCATAATTTTTACCCATCACCTGGATGACTTGGGGCTGGTCACAGCTGGAATGAACAGCAGCTCACATCTCTGCTCTTAGTCCCTCACCTAAATACTTCTCCTCTAGGCCTCATAGAAGTGAGGATTGGGCCAAGTCTTAATGGTCCTTTCACTCAAAGGCAGGCAAGCAGGTGAGATGTGAAACCACCTCTGATGTTACAGTATGTCCTGTTGTGTGCACATGGAGCTGGTACCTATTTGTTTTGTAAGCTAAGGCCTTGGGGGTGCATCAACATCTGGAGACTGCAGGAAAAGGTCTTGACATTTTTATGCATTGTAATGGTCTCTTAAATTGGGGTGGGCTTAGAATAGATGTTGCCATTTAGATAGCTGGAAAAAAAAAAGTAGATTTATTGCCTCTAGAATGAGCATTGAGACTTGGGTTTTAGGCCACTGTGCAAATCGAATCTGTATCTATTCCAGTAGAGATTACTGCTTTTCTCTCCCATATATTTTGTTTTCCTGCTGAGGAGTGATGTTTCATCATTTAAGAGATATTTTAAAAAAATCTTTACAAAAT
This sequence comes from Candoia aspera, assembly GCF_035149785.1. Taxonomy (NCBI): domain Eukaryota; kingdom Metazoa; phylum Chordata; class Lepidosauria; order Squamata; family Candoiidae; genus Candoia; species Candoia aspera. Next base: position 49,626,014 of record NC_086159.1, read on the forward strand.
CCTAAAATGGGAGATATCTTCATAAAAGAAGTCTGTGTGTCTGTATCTGTATTCATGAAGAGTGCACATGAGCTTCCCTCAACTTCGTATACTCCATATAATTGTAATTAATCTTCACAGATGGTTGATAGAGGTAACTAAGGATTATGGTAATTGTAATACAACACACTGAAGGATATTAGGCTAGGGAAAGTTAATCAATCTGTTTCTAAGTCTTGGTCTGTATCTGGGAATATGATTCCAAACTTGTGTAAGATAAGATCATGTATGTTGATCTTCTGATGTATTGCATCTACTGTGTAGGAGATCAGGGAGGGGTAACCAGGTTAGTCTTGTGGAATAAAAGCAAAAAAGAAAAGAAAAGAAAAAACAGTTGTATGATTCATAACAACTAACAAATATATTATTGCATAAGCTTTGAACTGGAATATGATTCCAAACTTGTGCAATAATTCATTTTGTTAGTCTAAGTTTCCAGAAACATTGTTTGTTATTTCATTTGGGTGTTATCTAGTGGCAGACTAAAATAACTATTGGGCAAGGGTTGGTTATCATTTGAAAAATGACAATTGAGGCACAAATGTAGATTAGGCACAGTACAAATTTTCAGAAGCAATAACTGCAAGAATACATAATGTAAGGGACAAAATAAATGCTGTCACTGATAGTCACATGCATTTATTGTTTTAGGGCACCATGACCATTAATCAAAGTGGTTGCGGATGATGGGAGCTGAAGTCCAAAAAGATTTAAAGGACCATTTTCTACTTGCATTTAAACTAACTTTGGGCCCAGTATGGTTCCTGGGCAACAATCTTGCTTGTTGAGAGCTGTATGGGAAAGGTGAAAGATTCTAAATATTTTTTGTCCATGTGATTTTATTTAATTGCTCTAATAGTTTCTGTAATGCACTAGGCATCTTTTCCTTCTGACGTGGATTTCTGTTAAGAATGGCATAAATTAATATGTGTATATTTGCATGAGAGATGGACATGATAGTTTTGAAATTGTTTAATTCTGCAGTTTGCAAGGATTCTTTATAGCAAAAACTTAATGACTTAGATTTGTTTAAAGTCAGCAAGGAATTGAAATGTGCTGGTGTGGTATGTTTGTTCTGTATCTGTTGTCTTTTCAATCACTTCTAAAAGTATTAATTTTCTGTTCCACTTCAGAAGCTAGTAGAGATAAGAAGTTTAAAGTAACAGGAAGTCTTTCAATTAGTTGTGGCTAATTCTGTTCAATTGCCTCTTCTGGAAGTTGTCCTTGCTTATTGAAAAAAAGACACTGGTGTATTCATACCATATGTTATGGCATATGGGATTAACTATGTATGATTATAGCTGTGAATGTCTACTCAGAAGTAAATCCCCCTGTATTCAGTGACTCTTATTCCTAGGTAGATATATGTATTGCAGCCTTAGAGAAGGGAGACTCAAGGATTGTAAACATAGAACAAAATTTGATAAGTAACAACTGATGTAAAGATCAGCTTGCATAATTGGGCACTTTGGGGGGTATTTTTAATTTAAAAATCTTCAAATTGTTTTAACTAAAGCTATTAAATATAGACTGTAAAAATCCAGACAACTACTAGATGGTAGCAAAGAGACACAAAACCAGTCCAAATATGGCAGACCTAGTCATATACAACATTTGAACAAGAGCTTCTCAAGGTTTATAATATGTAAATCAGGTATCCTGTCACAAAATGTGCAGTACTTAAGCAGTCTTTATCAGGCAAGATCTTTCTCTTCCTGATTAAAAAAAACCCCTAAACTAAAAAATCAAATGGGAAGAAAAAATTGGCAGATGTTCAACCATGTCTGCATTTTATTACAGTTTTAGATGGAATGTGGGAGTAGACTACAGACATGCAAATAGAGTCTTTTCAGGTGCTTTCAGTAGTGTCAGGTTGCACTAGGAGTCTCCTAAGGAATGCTGAGAAGAAGAAACAAGCCTACAATGGTTTCCCCCTCCCATTTTTGAAAATATACAATCTAGCTGTCTGAATGTCTCCCAGTCCTTCAGTGAAACACCCCAATTCCTTGTTCAGTGGAAAACAGAAGGAAACAACATAAATGTGTTCACGAAGTCATCAGGACAGCTTGACTTGAGGGAGCCTTTACCTAAGGCAGTCTGGGTGTTTATGGACATTTTAGGTATTTTATTGGGGAAGAAGAAAAGCAAGAGCCATATACTTGAACATAGAGGGGCTTAATTCTGAGTAGACAGGTATTAGCAGTGCATCCTAAGTACATGTTTTCCTGAATAACCAATTTTACATGTAGGAAACCAGTAAAACCAACATGGGAGATGTGTAGCTAGTAATTCATAGACACTAATTAGGACTTAGAACTTTTAAAAAATCTTGTCCTTTTCAAATGGATGTTGGATCAACCAAAACAAGAACAAAGTATCTTTGTGACAGTTAATTTAGTGTCAGTTAAAACAAAGAGATCTTTTGTGGTTGCAAAAGCAGTGGAAGCTTTCTAATTGGATTTCCCCTGGAGAGGCAAATTGTCCATATGTACATTCACATTCCTTTACAAGAAGTGTGAAAAATGGGCTCCACTTGTATAAATAAGCACTTGGCCTTTTGTAAGGAACCCCGCTGTGATCACTCATGGGCAGCTGTGTCACTTGTTCTTAAACTCACAGGGTGACGTCTTTGTAGGTGTCATCAGACCATGTGGTCCGCTAGATTTTGTGACAAGTTTCTTTTGTTAAAGTTAAATGCCTTCAGCAGTTCCTGTTCGTTGTTTGCTTTTCATGCCCTTAAGAAAAGCAGGCAAGCAGGCCCCCCAACCCCCTTGGCCTCCTCTTGCTCTTGCCCTAGGAACCCTCAACTGCTAAGAGACAATAGGTAAACAAAATAGGCTGTTGTTATTAGCACTGATCATTGTTGACCCAAACAGTTTGTCTGTGAACATACTGGCAAGGGGGATAAATAGGAAGCCTGGGTGATAGATAAGTAACAAAAAAGCCCTTGGCTTGTTTCTGTATTTAAATCCTAGATTTGAAATTTTATTTTTTAGTGAAGAGAAAATACTGATTTCAGTGGACTTGACTTCAGTTTAAACTGCAAATATGTGTGTGCGTATACATATACATGTATGTATATATACATGTTGTGTTTGTGTATAAACAAACAAACAACAAACCTAGAAGAAATTTATATGTTTATTACTAGTAATGTAATTAGTCACAGTAAAGTGCATTGTTAGGTTGAAACTCCAGGTCATCCTTTGAATACATAGGAAGAAGCTTTCTTGAACTTAATGGGATTTATGTCTGTGTAGATATATATAGGACTAGGTTACATGAAGAATAGCTTATTGTACTCAGTCCATTTTGAGGTGGAGACCATTTTCCTAAGTAGTGCAGTTTGATTCCAAAAAATTAGAATTTAATGTGCTTTTGTTATGAAACTTGACAAAGGCTTACCTTGTAAATATATATATTCATTTTGCTCGTACCCCAGTCAGATAACCATCTTTTTCTTCATAAAATACCTTGGGGGGGGATACTTTCTTATTTTCACATTCAGAGTTCTAGATGAAATAAATTCTGGATGCTGGGTAGAAGCAAATGTAACTACAAAAGCTGAAATTATTATTTTTTTAATCTTGGAAACTCTTGGAAGGCTCTTAGAAGGCTAAAATTATCTTTACATGTTGTCAGTGTTGTGGTTACTCTTATAATTGTGATTGACATAGCAAAATGGGTGGTGGAAAATAGCCAGTTTTAACACAGCTTTAATGCAGGCTTTCAGTAAAGGTGTATGCATATACTAAAAATAAAGCCAAGACTGTTCAAAAGCAGTGAATGTTTTTAATAATTTATCAAAAAATATCTTTGCAGACTGACTTTATTTGTAGCATAGAGGTCTAAGAATTCATAGAACTACTCTACATTTTAAGAATGTAGCTTTTGTTAGGTTTAAAGTTTAGCAGCCAGATGGGAAAAGAAGAGAAAATCTGAACAGTTGCCAAACATTTTTGCTGTTTTTCAATTCTCTTTGGAATTTTAGATTATTTTACCAGGGTTTGTCTAGGAATGTTAAATCTGTCACTGAGACAGGGAGGGAAAGCTAAAGGATGCTTTCTGCTAATGTTTGTATTACATCTCAGTATTTACATTTTCTAAACCCTCTAGTCCTTACCAGAATTGCTAGAGGAAAAAAAGTTTGGATAGTTTTCACAGCTGTTCTGCAGTATTTTCCAGACTAGAATCTGAACACAGCAGGCTGATTTATGAGTCACTTTGGACCTGTGTCTTAAAACAGCTACAGTCTACCTCTTTGTTTTTTAGCTGTCCTTCTTTCTGCTGAATTAGCAGCTCTAAAGGTCTCAGTGGGGTTTGATTAAGAATATGTTGCTGGATTTGCATTTTAAAAAAATGACCTACGTTTCAGCATTTCCAAGAAAAATGATACCAAATACACTTAAAATGATGTACATTGAGAGGCTGAAATTCCATACATGCTTTGTGAAGAATAAGTGTCTTTGAAGTTACTGAGTCTTGGGAACATAGGGGCGTAGTACAGTATTAGGTTGCTCTGAGATATTTTTTTATCACCATTTTGTTCAGATTTGAGTTGATCATCTGATATGTATATCGTTAATGTTTTTTATAATGTACAGTGTCTTGAGCACTTGAACAGCAATAACATTGGTTGCTTCCTAGAAGTCTCCATTATCCTAATGCAAGAATTGTGGATGATAAAACTACATCTGTCCCTACATCTAAGGAAATGAGGAAATTCAGGACTCAGTATGAAGTAAGATACTGGTTTGAATGAGGGTTTCTGTTTTCAGCCTGGACACTCAAATACAACATTAAGCATTGATTTAATATTACATGAATGAGACTCAGGCTCATGAGCTTTCTCCTTCTCCATGAGTCAGTGACAATAGTGTATGCTTTCATTTGTAACAAGATGCAGTTTAGAATTATATCTATACCTTAATGACTGTGTTCAAAGCCAAGTTCAATCAGTGGTGTCTAATCCTGGCTTCTTCCACTATATCATAGTTAAGATCTGTGTAGTTGTAAACTTGCAGATAGAGGTGTTGAATCCAAAGCTCTGGGTCTTCTCTTTGTAGCCTTACAGTGAAGTAAGTGGAGGAGACAGAAATGAATAAAGTACTCTACATCCTCATCCATTTTACATATCTATTCCAAACAGGTCAGGATAAGTCTGGACACGTGCAGAGGCTTGCTGCTATGAAAACCTCACCACATCAAAAGTTCCTTAACAAAAATGTAATGCTTCAAGATGTCTTCTGCATTTTCCACATACAGGAAGGCATCTACAAGCCCTCTTGCCTGTTACTCTGAAAGGCTTAAAGAAGAGTCTCCCTCCTTGGATGATTGTACCAACTGCTGGGATCTTAACAGGCCCTGTCTTTGTAAAAGTGGAATGCCTGTTTTCAATGCCTGAGTCCAGCCATTCTTAGTCATTTAATATTTCCAATGCTGCTAGAGATCTGAAACCACTGGAGAGATTTTTCTTTCCATGTGCTGTGGTTTTAAAGAGGGAGGAGGCCAAAGGAGTGGAAAATGTGTGTTCCACAACTTCAGTGATGCTAGTGCTTACTGCTAAATTATAAGGAAAGATTGATTCATTTTATTTCTTGCCAGTTTAAGGAATTCTGTCAAAAAGATTTTGAGGTGCTCTAAAGAGAGATATCTGCATTTTAAAACCTATTTTGTCAGGAAGCTTCTTCAAAATTGACTTCAGAAAGAATCACCTGTATTTCAGCTCTTAGATTGTTTCTTCTTGTTTTGTAGAAATGTCCCTTCAAATGAATAATCTTTTCCTTTTGTATACTTCTACAAGCTAAAAATAGTTTTAAATGGCAGGCCTATTAAATTTCTCATTATAGTATTTGATTTTGGCTGCTGAGCAGTGAAGAGACATTATAAAAAATCTGGACGGGGAAGGGAGAGAGCAGGTCACAGAAAATCTGCTGATAAAACACAAAGGTAGCCTGAAACATAATGCACATGCAAGTTATACATAAAACCCCCTTGATAGACTCCAGATGGGGAGTAAGCTTGAGCTCTTCGGTGAAAATCCCTGACTCCAGTTGAGTAATAATTGGCAGCAGTAGTTGTAACAGTAGGATTTTTATAATGTAAAGTCTGTGCCAGGTTCCCACCCCCATTCTTAGTGTTATAACTTTAGCAAAGCAAATCTGGCAGGTCCTAAAGAAAGTATGTCTTCTATATTGTTTCATGGTGTTGATGCCTTCCTTCCTTCCTTCCTTCCTTCCTTCCTTCCTTCCTTCCTTCCTTCCTTCCTTCCTTTCTTTCTTTCTTTCTTTCTTTCTTTCTTTCTTTTTCACCTTCCAGTCATTGTTAACTCCTGGTGACTGCCTGGGAAGTGGTTTGCTATTGAAAGATCCACAAATACCTACGGTTGAAGATTGGATTGTTAAACTAATGGTCTTGGCTCAAATGGCTAAATTAACATCTTTAATAAGAGATCATTCTGTTTCTGCATTTATATCAACTTGGCAACCACTTTTGGACTACTTGCTTGTAATATGAAAAAAAGTGATGTTTTGATTTTGGGTTTTAGAGATTAAATGGTTTGCTCTAATAGAAATAATGTTGAGATAGGTTAATTAATTGTAAGAGATTAGATTTGTAAATTTATATCTGTATCGGAGAAAGTCGGAAGTCGCTTTCCTTTTCTGTTTTCTTTCTACTGACACTTTTATAGTTCATTCTTTTTTCTTTAGTTCTGTGTTCTATCTGTTCTATATTCTCCTTTATTTGTATCTTAACCATATCTTGAAAAAATAATAAAGTTCTATATACATCAAAAAGGAAGTGGTTTGCCATTGTCTTCTTCTTAGGGCTGAGAGTGAGGGACTGGCCAAAGGTCACCCAGCTGGCTTTGTGACTAAGGCAGGACTAGAACTCATCAAAATCCTACATGGCGTCCAGGTTTCTAGCCTGATGCCTTAATCACTTTACCAAACTGGCTCTCCTTTATTTATTTTACTTTCTGTCGAATGAAGAAAGGATGTGTGCATTTATCTGTGACTAGGTCAATAGAAATTTGGAGCTCTTTGTTGAAATAATTGTTGATCTCAGATTCTTTGCTAATGCAGGCTAATATATTATATTTTAATAACCATAATTTTATAGGATTGGGCTTCTAATGCCTTGAGCCAAAGCCAAATACTAGATTGGTACAAATCAGGGAAAAGTCTTTCTTTATTGTGAGCTTTTTTCAGACCACTTTCACAATATTGTTAAATTATTTTGATACATTTCTTCATTTCATCCAGGAGGTACAGATATATGCCCATCAAAAATATGCACCCCCAGAAGTAAACATGATCTTGCAGGAGAATCTGAAATGTGTTATGCTTTGCAGCTGAAGTATTTATTCAGGGTTTTTTTCCTACTTGGTATTGCATATGGTTCATGTTAACCATTTTATATGTGAGAATTAATGATCCAGAGACATTTGAATGGAAGAAGTTTCCATGCCACCCAAACATCAATATATCCACATACTGCAAATTTAGACTTACCAGGTAGAAACTATAAATTGAAAGACAGCTTTATTTGCCAGATGTGTCTTTGGCCTCCTAGGCTGCCAAGATAGAAAAAAAAATGTTTGATTTATATGCTACACAGGACAATTGTTGCCATGTTGGTCTTTAAAAAAAGAATTGTTTTAAGTGTTATTGTTTTAAACTGATGTGAAAATAGCTTTTAGTTGTATGCACTCGATAGAAATCATGTAAAAATGTATAAAAGTTTATCATGTGAACTGCTGAGAGAAAATTGGAGGAGATAGATATGAATCAAAATGTATTTATATTATTATAAATATCTCTCATTTTGATGAGTATTTATGCATTTTTTTTAAATTTTACAGTGATCTAGGCCACAATAGGTTTTCTTCAATCAACTCCAGTTCTTTGAGTCATCTTTATAATCTGCGAGAAATGTAAGTAGTTGGTCTGCCTGCAAGTTCTTACCTTTGCCTGTGTTGTAAGATGTCTTCCTTTCCATTGCTTTATTTTACATTTCTAAAATCATGATTACATGTGCGGATAAAACCTAGAATGATTTCATTTGCATTCAGTGGTAAGCCGTGATTCCAAAGGAAGCCAATACATAAAGTGATTGGCTCCTGCTTTGCTCTTCTTTGTGGAACATAAATAGCAACCTTTTTTGCCTAGTCATGGCCCATATATTTACCTATATAGACACATGGCACATTGCTGTATTTTGATAGCCTGCACTCTTTGACCCGTACTCTTAAGTGATAGCTCATGCTGTTTGATAGCTGAGCACTCAGCTGATGGAAAGCATTGGAGGTAACAAATAACATGCCAAGCCACAGAAGATATTATACAACCACATGTAGTTACTAGTCATGGATTGTCTATCTATATGGCAGAAACCAACTACTAAGGGAAAAAAAATGAAACAAAAATTGTGTGTGTGTGTGTGTGTGTGTATGGGGGGGTTCCACTAGCATGAAGGAGTAAATGGGCCACTTGCATCACACAAAGCATACCCTCAATAAGCCAGAATTCTCCTATTTGGTTTATTATTCCATGTATAAATGGTCAGTGTAAGAGGAGGTTAAAGCTGACTGCAATTTTTGTTCTTGTTTGTGTTTAAAAGACGTATAACAATTCAGTAGGCATCTGTGGAACTCAACATCATTAAAAGACTTTTTTGTTTCTTTGGGATTTTGTGCAGCTGTGAGGGTGAGAGGAGAGATGAAAACTGCTAAGTTGTTGGGGATAAAATGGGAAGGGAAAATCAGAAGATACCAGTTGCATTTATTTCTACCTTAGCTAAGCTTTCATTATTTTTTTTTAAACAGAAAACTGAACAACAATGAATTGGAAGCTGTTCCAAATCTGGGACCTATTTCAGTAAACATTACTTTCCTGTCTCTGTAAGTTGATTTGATATATTTTTATTGGTATATGAAAAGAAATACTGTATATAGACATACTCTACATCTGTGCAAATCTTAACATGCAGATATTTTCACAGATAAAACTAATATTTGAAATAATAACATTGAAATAAGTTTAATATAGTGCTGTCCTTGGATCTTCTTGGTTGTGATGATATATTTCTTCTAGGAGTAGAAGCATATATTGTAGAATTTGCACTTATTACAGAATATTACAACTCAGATTCTGAGAATTCTTTAGTTTGCTTTTCCTCTGAATCCTGGACAAAACAGCCTGTAGATTCAATTTATTGTAACTCAAGGTATAACTAGGAAAGGCTTTGTCTGAAATCCTGTAGAACCACTTTCAGTCATTGTGGAAAGTATCTAGTTGTAATCTGTCATTGTTCTTCATTTCTTGCCTGGAATTTATTGCCCTTAGTTGAATGAGTACTTGGGAAAAAAGATTAGCTCAAGTCAAAGATAATATGTGGAACTGTGTGGAGAAAAACTTTATAAAAAAAAATCTAAAATGCCACCAGTTGGTTGGAGGGACTGCAATCTAAATCTTCTTAGAGGGTTTTACATTGCTGTTTTAAGGCCTTGACAGAGTAGAACTGGTTGGGTAGAATGATATGTGCAATTTTTTCTTGTTCCCTAAACTTCACAAAGTGGGTACGTACATACTGTGGTGTTTGCTGTCTGTGTATAGAAGTTTTCTATTGACATGATCTCAATTCATCTAAAGTAGAGAAAGACTGGCTTTTTAAAAAATTTATATGCCATTTTTATTAAAAATCTCAGAAGTATTGATAGTCAAATGATACATAATACAATTATTTTTACAGATTATGATTATGATGTGTTCAGTCCTATCTACATTTACATTGAAGTATATTCTATTAAACATATGGAGGCATAAGATTCTGCTGTAAGAGTATGCAGAATATTTGTAAGATGCAAATCTGTGCCATGAATGTGTGATTTTTTTTTAAGTCCATATATGATAACTTGCATGTGTATGCAAGTGTTTATATGTGTGTTTATATGGTCTGTATCCAATTAAGTTTAATATGCTTGATTCCTTGGTAGAACGCACATAAAATTGCACTGTTTTCACACAGATAATAGCAGTGATTTATAGTTTGTTGTGAATGCATCTGGGCAAGCATGGTAGCCTCTGCTGTGGTATACTTGCTAACCATTTGTTTTAGGTTTGGATTGGTGATTGGGCAAAAGTCACTACCAAACCAAAATTCTGAAATAAACCAGCAGAAATTAAGAGGAATTGTGTGGAGTTTCGGGAAGAGGCCATCACGTAAAATTAGCTATTAGTTTGTTTATTTATTTTCTACCCCCTCCCCCTTTATTATTTTTATAAATAACTCAAGGTGGCGAACATACCTAATACTCCTTCCTCCTATTTTCCCCACAACAACAACCCTGTGAGGTGAGTTGGACTGAGAGAGTGACTGGCCCAAGGTCACCCAGCTGGCTTTCATGCCTAAGGCAGGACTAGAACTCCCAGTCTCCTGGTTTCTAGCCTGTTGCCTTAACCACTAGACCAAGCAAAGATACACACAGCACAGGGAACCTTGGTGTACTCCAGAGTTTGCTAATATGGAAAATTAATATTATTTTACAGGTGAGAATTAAATCCATACTTCTGAATCTTTCTTTTAAAACATGACAGTATATGTGGGATAATCCATTTTTCCCCATTTCTAACCATGCCCACTTCTCTCATGCTGCCCCTGGCAGATTACACAGTTTGGACCTTAACATGAGTAAGTTTGGGCATAGATTCCATGAATCATGATGATGTTTAGCACCATTGTTTAGTTCTCATGTGTCAGCCCAACTAGGAATCTCAGACCAGGAATCAACTCCATGGGAAGTCTAAAAGTACTTTTATTGAGATTGGCTGTAATAACAGAATCTTGAAAGTCTGATTATGATGTACCTCCTTCTCCTTCTTATACTTCAGTGCAGCCTTTTGACCTTGGAAGAACCCTTGAAATATTTTTCAGGTCCCAGGGAACTCCTGCACATTCTGGCTCAAATATAGGCCAGAAGTGACAAAATTATTATATTTGTTTCATGTGTAGGCCTGTATAAATGCATTAACAGTGTTCTTAATCTAAAAATAAAGAATGAAACTTACTTGCTTAATGTGAAGTTGCCTGAATTTGAAATAATTTGTGATCTCCCAGAGAACCCCTGGTGACCTCTCACGGAAACCTAGGGTTCCATGGAACCCTGGTTGAAAAACCCTGTTCCAGTGACTTAGGGAGGCATCTGCCTGAGATACTTCTAAGTATTATCTCATTGTTCTGGACTTAAAAAAATGTTTCAGCCCCTTTTGCCTAGGTAATGGTTCCTGCATATTTCCATTAAGGTCATCTTCCTTGCTCTCTACATCATGATAGTTTCCTGTATCCTTTGGGCAATATCCTTTTTATTTATTAATAAAATTAAGATTTATATATAGTATTTATAAGGGAATTAGGAGAGTAGAATGGAATATTCATCTCTAATGATATTAATAGCTTGTTGTTTTATTCTTTTTGATTGTGCCTTCTGAAACTGGAAACTCCAAAGCACTTTTTAGTTTAACATACAGATCTTGCAATAGGTTAATTGTGATCTGGCAATACAGTTCTAAGCACTTAACAATTACATTTTAGTTATATCTTGAAGTAAACTATGTATTACTTAGTTTATGATGTGTTCAATTTATGATTTAGAGGAGCTGAAAGGGTTAAACTAATGTAATAGGTTTTGCGAAATTGTTCCAGTAATGAAAATGACTATTATTTAGTTGATTACACATGGTGACTTATTAGACTGTTTTCACTCTTGGCCTTGGTCCACCAAGTCAGCTGGTACAGCTGTTATGTCTGCTCTGCTCCATTTAAGTAAGAACAAGGTAACATTTTATATTGGTGTGGCTTTCCTATAGATTAGGTTGTATGGGAGGAAAATATTAAAGATGAAAATCAGGTGTTACACAGCAAAAGGAAACTATTTAAAATATTAATAGAATATTAAATTCTATAAGTTAAATCTCAATAATGAATGTGTGAAAATCACTTTCTCCAGAGAATTTCTTTCTCCAGCAACCTCTGCATATTGTTTCTTTTCTGATGTTCTTTCTGATAGTCTTATGATTTTGGTTGGTGTTCTATGTGATGTGACTGAATTAACCCAATGTAAGTATTTGTACCAAGCACAGAGCTACATTTTTTCTTACTCAAAAGTTAGCACATTAACTTGAATGGAAATTTGTTTTCTTATGCAGTCAGTGGGCTATAATTCAGACAGAGACCACAGTAGGAGACCAAGGATTTAATACTTCATCCCCATATGGCAGGGACCCAAATTAGATTGAATCCCCTGCTATTTTGAGGAAGAAACACAAAACAACACTAGTGTGTGTTATGCATTAAAGAAGAAATGTATTTGTGCATCTCACATCAAACAGCATTGAAAGTAATAGAAACTTAAACTCCTGTTCATAATTGTTAAGGAATTGTAGATTGGTGATAAAGTGAGGAACTAGTATGTAGGTTATTAGATTAAGGAAGTCAAAAGGGTTTTGGGTGATTTTAAAATTACATTTTTATAGACAAAGAGTATTATTAAGATGAATATCAGTAAGTAGTAAGAACTTTGGAATAAAAAGTTGGAATAATAATAATAAATATATTTATCTAATTTTTACATTCAAGAATATTAAGCATGTTTCTTATGATCTTAATTCAACAAAATATTTTTTTTCATGTTTATGGCATGCCTCATAGAATATTTAAAAAGACTTGGTTGTTCACATTCTTGTTATGCTGGAAGTGTAAAATAATGGAATATTTATATATACGACATGGGGTTACCCTGCTACCTTTCCATTTTGGTTTAATATCCATAAATGGTTTGAGTAATATTGTCAAAAATTTGGAATTTATCTATATGAAGAACTGTGGATTTACTGTGGATGGCAAAAAAACCCCCAAAAACCCGAAGATTACTCTTTTTCAGTGTCACTCTGGATTGATAATCTTGGATTGACAACATGTTTGCTTTCTGCTATGAACTGGCTCTTTATTGATGTATTAAAATGTCTAATCAAGATTATTTAATATGATCACACTTACTACTTTGCTTATCTGCATTTTATATATTTCCCTTTTGTTCTTCTGTTGGTTTTTTATATATATATTTCTTTTTCTATACTAATATAAAAAAAATAAAAAATATACTAATGGTCATTGTTTCCTCACCTATTAACTCACATTAACCAAACTGTGATATGTCACAAATGAAAAAGTAAGACTTATTAGATAAGACTTGAGATCTTGATGTTTCTTCTTTCTCTGAAATGTTCTATATTGTTTCAGGGCATCCCAAATGCAAAATGAAACAGACTGTATCATTAGTTCACTGCTGCTGCTGTTCTGTTGTTATTCTGCAACTTGTAGGACCATGTTATTGTTTTTAGCCCAACTGTAACATATTTCTCTTAGACATATTCCTTCAGCTTCCTTTCCTTTTTCCTTTTTAAGGTCCTTCCTGAAAACTAAATTGTTATGCACCACTGCTGAGCTGCTTGAAAAATATCTTGTTGGCACTGCAAGTATTTTAAAACTTGTTATGTTCCCCTCAGAAGGCTTCTTGATTACGTTCTGCAGAACTCAGCTAAGGTTATAATTGTGTACCATGTACCTTGTGACCTCTGTGGAGAATGGAATTAGAAATAGATAGACAGACATGAAAGCCACTTGACAAGAAAGCCATAGCCCTAAGACAAAAGTACACATAGGGATCAGGTGGCAATTGAGTGTGTAATTGGTGACTTACACTCTGCCTTGGTACAGTTAATTGTTCCCTGCCACAATTCGTGAAAGTGCAACAGCAGATCCTTCTGCCACTATAAAACTTAATTTTGCAGTAAACAGTGCTTTTTTAGATCCAGTGAATTGTAATGGATTTTAAGACTACAGTATTTTCTTTGGAACAGACCCAATATAAATTGCTACAGCAGCATTATGGCAATGTTTAGTCTTTGAAAGAATGACTGCATTCAGACACAGAACTCCAGTTAGCCTACACAAAAAGTCTTTCTTGTTTTCTTTCTTCTTCTTAGTTTTGTCTAACTTTTTATGTGATGATTAGTTCTCTTTCAAGGGTGTTCTGATGACCTGGGTGCCTCTGTATGTGTCAGTTTGTATATAGACCATATTTGTACACTGTGTGATCACCAGGTTTTCTGAGAAATAACAACTCCTACAATCTTTCTGTACTCAAATTCTCAAAATACTCCTGTTTCATTCTTTAACTGAAGAAAGTAATTTTGGCATGTATATATTTTGCAGCAGTATTTGTGTTCCTGCCTGAGATGTTCTGCAATCCTGAATTAATTATATACATTACCACATTACTGCCTCCTCTTAGCATATATTGGCTGCTTTACACAGATAATATATGTGCCCTATCATATAGGTAATGTTAGGTTTGTAAGTATTATCTGTATTTTTACAAAGAGTAAGTATATATTCCTAATTTTCAGACAGAAAATATAATGCAGGAACATAGGAACGAACCTTTAGCATTTGTACATTTAGCTATTTCAAGCATAGCTGACTTCTCCATAGCTAGGTTTATGACAGTAATGTAGCCCTCAGAGCAGAACAATTAAAATCAGGTTCCAATGTGTTTTCCATGTTACATTATAAAATAGACATGATTTTAAAATAAAAATGGCAAATTATTTTTGTGCTTCAAATCTAAACTTTAATTGCACATATAGCCCAGAAATTGGCTTTCTCAACTAGATAGTCCTCTGAATTCTCATAAATATCCTGTGCAGGCCAAAAGAAAAAAGCATAAGCCTAATGTGCCCTTTGTTTGCCTTACAATTAAAAGAATTTGTAAATCATCTTGAACCATTAAAGTTATTAAAACATTAAATCCCATCATAATATGAATTAAAAATATAGAAGTCAAAATTAGAATGACTTGATTACAGATATAATAAAAATGAAAATATATCACATCCATCATAGAATTAGAGACAAAAGCATTCAAATTATTCAATGATGTTGAAAGAATTAATGCTATGGTTGAAAGGTCCTGAAAAAAACAAAAAACCTTGTCTGGTTCTGAGATAGCATTACAGAAGTTATCAGGGAACATTTAAAGTAGTGATGCACTCAGAGGTACCAATCACTGGATTTCTTTGCACCAATCACTAACCTTTTAATCAAAGAGGATTTGAAGAAGTGACTCTGCTGGTAATTTTCTGGTTCAGCCAGCTGTGTGGGAAAGATGCAGTCCTTTAGATACTAAGATTTTAAATTGTGCAGTGTTTTATCAATCAGAATGAATACACAGAAATGGGCCAGGGGCAGGGTCAATCAAAATTCATATAGTATCTGCATAATTTTGTTTTGGATATGGTTTGGAAAGAGTAGCTAGTACATTATGTAGCTGCAATGCAAGAATATTATTTGGGAGTGGGAACTAAGAGCGTATGACATAATATTCCCAAGTTATGACAGGTGCAGCCATACTTCAGACAGCTTCAAGGTGAAGTTCAAAGGCAGTTTCATGGACACATTTTGACAATTTATATGGATGTTATGCAGAATAATTGCACCCAGGTTATCCTATGAAGTTGCTTTGGGGAACATGCGGTGAGTTAAAACAAAGTACTTTTTAATGTAGTGAATAATTGAGCTATGAAATTTGGTATCACAACCAAAATGGATTTAAAAGAGGATTAGACAAATTCATGGATGATGAAGCACTCAGTGGTTACTAACAATGGCTTTTGCATTAGAAGACTTACGGTCCCTAATTTCGGTTGGATTGATGCGGTTAGGGTTAGGATTAACCGCAATACTATAACAGTACAATCTGAAACAGGAGTTTATTGTTGCTTATAGATTTTCTATTGGTATCTGCCTTATTAGAATAGCATTGGTCTAATTTAATTCAGTTCTCTTTTTGTCTTCTCCCCACCATCAAGCACCAGACTAATAAGGGAAGGGAATCAGCCAAGACTCATCCTATCTGTTGAAGAAGTGCTTGGACATTGTTGCACTGAGATTTAGCAGGCACAACCATTTGCAGAGAAGCAGGTTTGCCTCTGTGCTCAAAGTTGGCTTTATTTAATTATTTGATTAATTAGATTTAGGCCCCACCCATCTCCAAAATGACACTGTGTGGCTCACAATATTAGAAAACAAAATAAAAGCACTACATAATATAATATAAATATACACTGAACATATAACAAATACAAAAACCTATCCAATAAGGGGGGGGGGCAGAACAGCTCATATTAACCCCATTTGAGTCATCATCTTTTGAACTGGATGAATGCAAACAGGGTCTGGAGTTTCAGCTAACCAGGTTTTCTGACAGTGGCTTGAAATTGGTGTAGCGTCAGGCTGCCAACCATTTCAGTGTCAGATTTTCCTTCATCACACATTTAACTTGTTTTGGAAGTCAGTTTTGCTAGTTTTTCTCTCTGTATCTGACAGCCATTGACTTCCTTTCTCTTCTACTAATTCCTGTGTGGATTGGATCAAGGCAGGATCTCAATTAGTGCCATTGGAGATTAACAATGTAGAAAGCAAATACTACAAGCCTGATGAATGCTTTGGGCTTTAAGAAGATAAATCTGCATCTTGCACTGAGATAGCCTAACCAGTTCATTAAGGTCAGTTGACTGCAAGACTGAATAAATTATGAAAACCTGCATATAATTCTGTTATACAGTTCTGGTTCTGCTATTCTCTATGCCATATATTTGTATTTTTTGGTGTAACATATACAGGGTTTTTAGACAGACAAAAGCTTTAAAACTGAGATCTCTGAGATCCTGCTTCCAATATTGAATTCTGCACTTTCTTGTTATTACTGCAGAATTATACTCTGCATATTCTATCCTCTTCTCTGAACCCTTCCTTCCTTCCTAAAGATTCATTGTCAAATATTTAAATGAATTTACAAGCAGAAAGCTTGGGCTACTTTTTGGAAGAAAAAGTATTTGTTAGAAATGCAGGATCTCAAGAGGTCTCAAGATAGGGATATACAATATTTTCTTCAGATTGGCAGTGCATCAGTAGATGGTTATTGGTAGTGGCAACCCATCTTTGAAATGTCTTTCCGTTGGAGGCCAGTGGTAGCCAATATTATCTGTCAGGAGAAGTCTACTTTATCTTACTTGAAGGTTTTATCATCCCTAGCTTGACCATGCCTTTTGCCCCTTATGTGCTTCTTTGTGTTACTATAATTATTATTTTGTGTCTCAATAAAAATTATGGTATATTTTCTTTGGTTTATTGTGCTGTTTCGTTTTTTTAACCTTTTATTATGTTTTCTTGCTAATCGGAAGGTTATGAAAGTTTGAAATAAGTACATAAACATTAGGACATTGTATGCTTCAAAATTTATTCAGAAGAAGGGTTTTGGAGCTTGCACAAACACAGCACCTTCTGTTTTTCATTAAAGTACTGTACTTGTTCCTTTTGCAAGCTTCCACCTTAGCTTGTATTAAGGGAACAACTCATTACAGTTAATGTCACTCTTGCCTTCAGGGTGAGGATCTATGATGGACTAGACCTCCCTGAAGGAGCAGGGACATCTAGTGGCCAGATGGTGAATCTGGCTGGCACAGTCTTTCCAGACAAGGAGAAATTGTGAGATTGCCTACTTGCACTTCAGGCAGCTGCTCCTCATGAGTAGACTGTAGGAACTGAGGTTTTTGTGGTCGACTTGTGAGTTGAGCGACTGGGAGTTGAGAGATTTCAATCAAGCTCACAGCCATGATGCGGTCTAAATGGACACAGGGTTTGCACAAGCCTCACTTTTTTAATTAGTAAAAACTAATTTGTGTTTTTTAATTAGTAAACACTAATTTACAGCTAAAGAGAGATTTTCTGAGTGGCAGGATAAGAAAATTCCATTTGGTAAACAAACATTCTTTCTGGACTAAAGGGAGAAAAAAGGGGTTTTAAAGATTTAAAAACTTTTGGAAAAAGGCTTAACAAGGAATGGATGTAAGAAAGTTTAAAATGGATAAAGGGGAGAGTTTTTTTAAAAGATCTTTTTGGGGGGTGAAAGTGCTTTTGAATAAATTGGAATTAAAGTAGACAAACAAACTGGACCTTTGTGGGAATGTTTTTTGTTTACTATTAAAGAGTGCAGATAATTGGTGGATTTTACAAAACAAAAGATAAAAGGTAATATGAGTCAGACTATGATGCTGACCATAACTGCAGAGTGCCATCTGAGACAAAAGTATTAAGGACACAGGAAGACAAAATCGAAAAATAAAAGAGAAAGGTTGCCTTTTATTCTTTCCCTTGTAATTGAGACACTTTTCCTTTTGGATTACAATATTACAATGGAAACCACCAGAAAAGTGGCAAAACTATCAAGGGGGAGGATCGCTAAAGCTACCTGTAGAGAGAGGAATTACATCTGATTTACTTCAGAAAATGTTTGAGGAATTGGGCAATAAGTTAGCTGAATCACTTGATACTAAATTGACTAAATCACTGGATACTAAATTGACAGCTTTTGAAAAAAGAATTGATCAAAGACTTGTAAAGATGAAAGAGGAGATGAAAAAAGTCAAGAAGATGGAAAGCTCTGTAAAACAGGTGTCTGGGGATGTAAAATGAATTAATGACAAAGTGGAAATTCTGGAGAGTAAGACAGAAGTTATGGACAGAGAGCTGGAAAGAGAATTAGATAATTTAGCACTACTGGAAATGAAAGAAAAGGAGTTTTGTTTTGAGATTTAGAACGGTTCCAGATGATTCTGGTGAAGAGATTAGAGAAAAGGTTATTAAAGCTTTAGCAAAATTTTTGGATTGGGATGAGGAGGATATGTTCTTCAGTCCAAGTAGCAATTCTCCTGGCTATTTAATTTTTTTTAAAGCCATCTCTGAGAGCACCCTTTGGTGGACTATCCAATTCTCTGCAGCGAAGGAACATCATTGTTCCTTGAACTTCTGCAGCCTTCTCTGAAATAGAACATTTGTATTTTGTTAATTGCATGCCTTTGTATTAATGCACTTTTAGAAACGATAGGCTAAATGCTGATGCAGATAGAGTCAGTACATACAGAACAGTGAAATATTACTATATCGCTCCAATATTTGTGTACCCTGCCAGCAATAGAGCTATGCAGATCCCCAGCCATAATCAATTTAGTGTTATGTCTGAACTGTTTCTTTATTAGCATGCCAAATCATAACCCCACTGTCTTCTTTCTTTACAGGTCAGCTTAAAATAAAGTAACCTGTTTTATTTATTACTTAAAACGTTATCTATCATTTCAGTATTACTAGTCTAAGGGGTATCCAAAAACCATATAAAACCGTGGGAGCCAGACACCAACTACAACTAAACTACATAGAAGTAGAACTTGGGTTATGAGCTCATCAGCCCAATCTGTTGAAATAATATGCAACATGAATGATTCCCCAGGAAATCTGTAAAGGATTACAATTCACACTTGCTTAAATTTGGGGTGGGTATGATTAAAATCCATTGGTGAGTTTTATTTATTTATTTATTTGTTGGATTTTATGGCCACCCAACTCCAAAAAGACTCTGGGAGGTTTACAGTAATTAAATATACATAATTTAAAGAAACATGACCACCTTAACAAACTACATAAGTAACGTTAAAAGACAAAAATGACAAGGGCTCCACAAATATCCTAAACTCTCAGCCTGGGAACGGAGCCTTATCTTAAGCCAGGTAATTAAGCCAGAGATAGCATCTGTAATACAGAGTTTTAAGTACAGCGTGCTTCTGTTAAGGATGCCAGCTAGCCGGGATATACTCATCCTTTTGTTTTCAGTTTTCCATCTCCCTCCCAAGTAAAATTCTAGGTATGCTAGGGGCAGAGGCAAGGGAAAAGTATGATTTCCTATCTATTTTTTTCTTACTGGAAAGACTGAAACTTGCTGATAATTTTACGAATATCATATTGTGCATGGATGCTTTTATTGAGTTCACTGTTAACATGTGATTTACTTCTAAATTAGTTTGCCTAGCACCATTTTCTGCCAGAATGATTGCTTGTCCATGTGAATGATGGAACTTCAAGAGAACAACTAACTTAGCTGTAAATTTACAGTTCAGGATGGGTAACTTATTTTTACAGACAAAGCTGTTGATTCTGTAATTGGAGTGCTTTGATAACACTAAGGTTGCTTCATTTAAAGATTTCTGAAAATATAATACTGAACATAGATGTTCTTAAGAATGAAAATCTCTACCTAGCAATTGCTTGGTAACATATGTTTTGTTGAAATCCATACTCAAGCTGTAAGGAAGGTGTATTCTGTGGTAGGAATCTAAAACTGCCAATGCAGAATTGCCATTATATAACTCTAGAGCAGCCTTTCTCAACCTTTTTAGCCTGGAGGAACTCTTGAAATAATTTTCAGGGCTCAGGGAACCTCTGCATAAAATGTATTATATCTGCAGTTCATGGTACATTGACTTTTATCAGTAATCTGAGTCCTGGCATGTAAGAATTCGCACTAGACTTGTGCAGCACACAAAGTTCAAAAAATGATCCCCCCCCCCCCAATTCATGATCTCTTGAGGAATCCCTGACAATTCCACTTGAGAAAGGCTACTCTAGAGTGACACAGTATTTGGTCTATCATGTGTAGGTCTTTCCACGGTACTTCAGAAACAATATTGTAGAGCTGGAAAAAAACCAGGGAAGAGAAACCAGCTTGATTAGGGTTCTAGTGCAGGTCCCTTCTGAGGAAAGATTACAGCTGTGAAGGCTTTTAGCTCAGAGTAAAGCCAAATAAGGAGAGACATGTTATAATATTGAAAATCATGCATGGTGTGGCGAATGTGGACAAAGATGTGTTTTCTCCCTTTCACAGTGTTATAAACTTAAAAAAGGAGATTAGACAAATTAATGGAGACTCAGCATGCTGGCTGAGGAATTCTGGGAGTTGAAGTCCACACGTCTTAAAGTTGCCAAGTTTGAAAAACACTAGAACTAAATGGACCCTTGGTCTGATCCAGCAGGACTTTTCTTAACTTTCTTATGTCAGATTGGATTTTGCTACATGGGATACAATATAAATAGCAAGTTAGAACCATTCTAATTACAGTATCTAACTACAAAAATTTGTGTACTTCAGTCTCTGTGATAATGTTTCAGTTGCACGTGAATTGCAATACAGAAGTGACACACATGTCGAGGACCCTAAGTGTCCTAATGAAATCTGAGGAGTTTATGCTTCTCATGTCAGTTCTGAACTCTTGACTTGCTATTTATGAATGAGGATTGAATGACTCGACAGAACTTGATAAGATGGACTGTACAATCCAACAGTAAGGCAAGTAAATAAGCAAATTAAATTTTGATTTGCTCATTTGTTTTTAATTGGGTGATGTCCTTTTCGAGTGTCTTTCATGACATTTTCAGGTACTTATATTAACTAGATCCCATGTAGATAAATTGATATTAGAGAGTGCTTGAGTTCTGTCACATATTTGAAGAAGGAGAGATTCTCTTCATTTTGTCATTTTATACACTCTATATTAAATCCATATTTAGAAATGCTTGCATACATCAGCAGTGTTTGTAAAAGGCTATTTAGGCTATCTAATGCCAGGGTGGGAGAAAAGATAGATCAGGAATCAGGCAAATCTGTACAAGATTTTTAGCTAATTGGCAAAGTTTCCTGACAGCCCCCTGCCCCCCAATGTGTCTATCTAAAAAATGTTCTGCTCTGCTGAAAAACACTAATTTGTTGAGAAATAATGCTTTCCTGTGAAAACCAGGAATGGATTATTTTGTGAATGAACCTACAGCATGGTTCTGATATAGTTACAAATTCCTGAGCAAAGTTGAACCTTTTCCTGTATTCTAGCAGGTATTCATAACTTTGTTTTAGTGATTTTTGAAAAAGAATATGATATTAATTACCCCTTTCTAAGTGTAGTTGCAAAAAAAGATATTTCAAATCTGGGGGAATCTGAAGGTTTGCAGAAGTACAAAGGTCATTAGAAGGAGAAGGAAAAACAGAGTGGTTACCATAATCTACTATGTAATGGTCAATAAAAACTGATTTTGTTGGAAATTGAATTTTGTGTAACTCCAGTTTTTTACTTGACTTGATTTCTGAATGTACAAAATACTACAAATAAACAAGATAAGCTTCTTAACTTGTTCTTGATTTCAGAACTGCATGATGGGAATCAGTTGCTAGTTGGCCTTGGCAGCCATTTGTTTAGAACTAGTCCATGGAAGTGCCCCAGTTCATGAGGTTTTCCATCTGGCCTGTACTCCAAGGATGCAGCATTTTAGTCCCACATTGCCCACTCCTACTGTTCTCATTATGTGGGTGGTATTTTTATCAGGCTAATACACGGGGAGTATAAAGGAAAAGTCTGCCAGAGGGTGGGAAGGGAGTTTTCTGACATGATACAACCAGTTCAGCAATTTGGATGTTAGGAACAGCCTGTTAGCTTATTTCTATTCCCCATCACTTCCTATGTGTTTAAAAAGCGTAGGAGATCTTGAAGAGTCACTTAAAATGGAAAGTGCCAGCTGGTTTGGTTATTAAACTGATTATTTGAGATGACTTTCTTCGACTTTTTCATTCTGCATATCTAAATGCAGTCTAAAAGAGTTCAGGAACAATTTCTGCATTCCAGTAGTTTCCCGTTCTCTTCTTATGGGGTCTGGGGAATTACCCAGCTAGAGATGGTAGATTTCATGTATTGCAGCTGTATTAGAAGGTCCAAGGAACTTTAAATAGCCTTGCTGGATATGCAGTATTTGTAGTTTAATAGGCATGCTATTGAAGTGAAAAAAAGACTTTCTTTGTCCAAATAAAATTGAAGAGCTTTTAGGTTGTCCAACCTAAAACATAAAGCTTTAGTTCATGTGCTAAAAATAAGCATTTTCTGATGATATGGCTTTGATATGGCCTTTGCTTGTGAATTATGGAAGAAAAATAGAAGAATTCCTGAGTAATGTTTGTTTTGATCAGCATGTAAAGTAAGTTAGAGTAACGCTCAAATGTTCTTATCACTTAATAGACTGAAGATGAATGAAGGAATTATGTGGGTTGATATATCTTCTTTTTGTGATACAACTGTTTTGTCATGCTTATCTATTAGGGACAGTTAACCATAGTGGTTATTGGGTATAGACTGATGCAGGGGTCAGTTCAGGTTCCTATTTGGTAATTTGGAAAATAGTCAATCCAGGCTAAATCGGTGCTGGCCTTTCCAACTTGAGAATTGTTCTGAAGTGAGATGCATGCCTGTCACTGAATAGTTAAAAATATCTCAACAGAATAAGATGAAATTTGCAGAAAGAAAGTTCTTGGATGAATCAGATGAAGACTGTTGTTTAGTGGGCAATGTTGAAACTGCAGACATTGCGCAAGTGTCCTTTTACAAGAAACCTACAGTCAATCAATCAATGACAACCTAGGTGAAGAGGTTTTGTTTTGCTTCATTTGTTCTAAATCAAGTTATATTTGCTGGGAAGACCACTCTGTAAGCATTTTTACATAGGAGTGATTTCTAAATATAAAATGGCTTATATTGACCTATGGCAAATAATTTATATGACTGTTCATAATGTAACAATGTGGCACAATGTTCATTCAGTGTCCTTTTCAGTATATTGCCCTTTTGGGAGATATACATGACAGATTCCTTCAAAGCAGTATTATTGGAAAGCCCTAGATGATTTTTTTTCCTGTGATAAGCAGCAAGTAGACCTATTAATCCAACTTGAGCTTCCTCAACCTGTGTTGATCAACCCTCTGTATTCTGAAAATTCTGGGAGCTGAAGTCCACACATCTGGATGGTATCCAGTTGGAGAAGGCTGTTTTAGTCAAATGTTCTGAAGATTTCTTGGCTTTTTTCCCCCTCCTGGGCATCTTACAAAGAAATGGAAACCAGGTTTGTAAATATGTATGTTTATTTCTGCAGAATTCAAAGCATATAATCATTTAAGATGCCTCCTGATTCTATCTGAACTATTTTGTAAGGAACTTACTGTACATCATACAGCTATAGATTTCATCTGCAATATGACTCAGCATTCTAACTGAAGATGTGGTTGTACATGTAAATTTGTTTTTACTTTCTTTAGAATTAGGAATGCATACAAATATATGTACATTGGGCTTCTCCTTCCTCTGGATATTTGTTTCTTGTTTTTATATATTTCAGTTGAAATGCATTGTGTTTTGAGGAACTATGAACTTCTGTGATGGTTATTGGTTGTGTTGGTTGTTGGTTGTGTTGGTTGTTGGTTGATGGTACAAGCCAGAGTTCATTTGTTTGTTTATCGAGTTTGTATAGCTGCCCATCTCACAGAAAAGTGACTCTGGGTGGCATATAACACTTAATTAAAAAACCAATAAATATATAAAAAACATTCATTATTAAAAACTATAAAAAACACAGAGATCCCAGCAGTCATACAAAGAATCAACATATATGCCTGATATAACCTCAAAACTTTGGTATTCTAACCTAATTGAAAAATAGGTGACAGCTAAAATCTGTACATCTGAAATTAGTGAAAATATGTGGGGTGAATGTTTTAAATTACCTTCCAGTAGCATTTTTATGGCAGGCTTAAGGGCATGTGAACCTTGAAAAAGAAAGCAGAAACTTGAAATGAAGGTAGAGGCATGGCACACTGAGGTACAGGCAAGGTTTCTTTCTTGGAATTCCCTTGGAAAAAGTCGCTGGAATGAAAAGTGTGGCATAATGTCATTGTGGAGAGGCAGTGAACAAAAGGCAGAAAGTTCTTAAATGTGGTTCAAGATAAAGCTAAATCATTCATCTCCATGTTGAATGCTTGGTCTGTGGTGCAGAAATTTGGAATAAAAAGTAGGAACAAAAAAACATGATAATGTGGGAGCTCCAGCATATGTGATACATGCCAAATAAATGAGATCACAATTGGAAAGGAAATAGAAATTCAACAGTGAGGAAAGCTATAGAAAAGTGGGAGTCAAAAGCAAACATCAGTCTGAAATAAAGTCTGAAAAAGCAACAGAGATTCTTGGTAAGTCAATATGGATGGAGACATGGTAACTTGGCCCAATGCCATCTATAAAGTTTGCAAGGTTAGACTAACACATTGAATTAGGCTTAATCTGGCAGCCAATGCAGATGGAAAATGCTGGCATATTGGGATCATATCAGCCAATCCTCATTTACTACTTTAAGGAGTTGTAGAAGCTCATATATACACACTTCCTTCACATTTTGAAATCTGAAGTGCTGCACAGCTGTAAGAGTTTATCCTGCTTGTGCAGGAAACTTTTTTGTTTCTCTTCTAATAGAAACATAAAAGAAAGTTAAATGTGCTAGGAGTCCTTCCGACCCAAGGACATCTTAATACTATAAGTAGAATTGTGGATATCTGACAGACAGTAAAAAAAGGACCATAAAAGTACATTGAATTGAAGACAAGCAGAATGTGATACATAAGAAGTATGCTGTTTTTGCTCTTTTGTGCTATGGTGCATTATTGTAACATGTAAATAATTTTTATACTGTCTGTTAAATAATATAACTATAAATAATTAAATGATAGATAGATAGATGTAGATATACACATACAGATATATAGATATAGACATCGATATTTCACTGTAGAATCTGATTAATGACCTGAACCAGTTTTTGCTGGTTGGAAATTAAGGGAATAAAAACCCAAATATCTGGAGGGCACTAGATCGAGAAAGGCTGTCCTAGCCCGATTATCTAATATTGGACTTTGGAGCTTCTAATTCTCTTTTTTAAATTTCTCTGAAGAACGCTGCCTCTCTAGGTAAAACACATAGAACTAGATATAGCCTTACATCAAATCTGAATGCCTGCAAAGCGAAACAGTGATTAGTAAAGCAAAAAGAATGGTGAGGGCTTGTCTTGAAGGGTGTGAGGACTCTGTTAGAACCAGATTTTACTAGTAAAGCTTGAAATAAATGAATGCATTGTTCTGTCTCTGTTCAAGTTTAGATTCATGACTTCAGATGTCCTCTGAGGGTCCTTATTGGTTGCAGAGAGAATTAATGGAGTGCTGTTACAAGTCACAGTCTGCTGTCACAATTGATTCTCAGTGGGATTGATGGCTGTTGAAGCTGAAGTCCAGTAGCTACAAGTTAAATTGCAAGTTAAATGCCTTAAGTTTTATTACAGATACATTTATTCTAAGCATTTACACCATTTTGGGCACTAAATAATTCTATTGTCAGTGAACATTAGTGTAATAGAAGTTCTCAGGATACTTTTATAGAAACTAGATTCTTTACAGAAAGTAGCACTGGACCTTGTAATGCCTTTTTAGTTCCACCAGCCTACAAATATACCATGGTAGCTGAATAGATAATAAGCAAATCTAGTTAATGTAGTAGTGCACATCCAGGTTCACAAAGATATTTGTACTCCAAAGCAAAAAATAAAATAAAAATTATGTTACCTTTCCAGATCTTTGGATGTGTGTCTGTTAGGGTGCAAATTTTTGAAGCTTTGAATTGATTTGTACCTATTCTGAATGTCAAATTCATTTGACAAATTGAATAGACTGTATTATTAGATCCATTTAATCAAACTTGTCCAAATCAATTTGGTCCAATTCAGACACTTTCCACAAATGGGCATGTGTATTTTAATGATTGTAATTGGTACATACTGAATCAGATATGAATGAAAGATTTGGTTCAAATCAATTTGTATGTCCAAATTGAACAGGTGTATTTTTGTTCAAATTGAATAGGACCTGTCTTCCATTCTATAGATGACACAACCATTGCCCGCCCCTTTTGGAGATTAGTCTCAATTAATCACTCAAATGATTCAAGTTAAAAGAAAGTTATGTAAGTAATGTCATATTCACAATTGCCTTAATAGAGATATGGCAATGAAAAATAAAACCAAAAATGTTGGGGACCGATGGCATTAAGAATGCAAAATGTAATCCGATCCCATCAATACTAATCACTGCCTAATGTACTCAGTCTGCTATCTCTATTTTGAGATTGAATTTAAACTGCAGAATTTGTGATGAGATACATTATTCCAGTTTTGCTTTTTCTTCTTCCCCTGTTTTTATAACATCTTGCTCGATTAATAGCTCTGGAGAACTCAAAAATATGTGGGTTGGTCTTAACAAAAGTACTGCTCTACTGTAGAAATTAATGCTGGGTGCGGGAGGCTCATGGACCTTGGCTATCATCTTTTAATATAGGAATTGTTAATGACTTATAAATCAACATGGAATAGGACAGTTCTGCAAAAATTGCAATACTGTGTTTTTTCTAAGGAGTCCTGTGTAATGATGGGTTATGACTGAGCACTTATTGCACTCAAACCATGTGCCTGAGATCTGAAAACTTAACTAGATCAATTTGCCCCATTCAGGAATGTTTTCCTGAGAGGTCAGGTCCCTTCCTTAGGCCAGCAAGATATCTACGCCGTACAACTATCCCTAAACTCTGGAAGGCATTATCCTTAGCATGCTTTAATGTACCTATGGCCATTTTTGAGGGCAGATACAAAGATTCCATATGAGCTAAGGCTGTGCCCTTGTGGAAGGGTCTATCAAAGCCATAGTCTACAGTCTACAATATTATATTTCTTATGAGGATGCAAGGGATCATCTTATCATTCCCCTTTTGACAATTCTGGCAAATTCAGATATATTTTATGTACAGTTGCTATTATCAGATCAGTTATAATTCCATTTCTATGAATGTGGCCAAATTCTGTTATACAGTCTTTAAAACCAAATACTCCTTAATCACATCAATTATCTAGTCACAAACCATATTATTTTGTTCAATCTGCTGTTGATGTATTCTGGTCAGTGACCATAATAAAGGTATATATGTATGTATGTATGTATGTATGTATGACTTTGGTGGTATTCTGTGGTGGTATTGGTGGTATTACTAAAGAGGAAGTTTGTATTAAAAATTATTATTAGAACTGATTAATATAAATACATGAATTAGGAGAAATTTGGAAACTTGATGGAAAGTTTTGGGGTCTTCCTTCCTTGGTGATTTAAGAGTTATAAATTATAAATCTGCCCTTCTAGAATCAGAGAGCGATCCATTAAAATGTTTTTAGAGTGCTTTTAGCACAGCTAACACCAAATTTCTTTTTCTGTTGAATTTTTGATGGTAATATTTATGTACAGCTCATTTGTCCTGGTCATGAATATCTGGATTTGATAGCTACTTCGTAAGTTAATCCATCCAGGATTTTTCCTCCTTATACATTTTTTTCAGATTTTCAGCAAAAGCAGTTGATACTGGAACTGAAAAAACAGAAGTATAAGAAAATTACAATATGCTGGTAGTAGTTCTCATCTTGGAATTAAATTTCATTCTGATTTATTTATGCAAGGGTTTGAATTTTGAGGCTGAAATTACCTAAAACACAGCCATTACTGTGATCCTAGTTGAGGATTTCTAAAAAATATTTAGTTGAAAGTTCTTCGAAAGCATGGTAAGAGACCTGAGCTATGGACTGCTAAGATGGTTTGGAAGATACATGGAATTAAACCTGAAGAAAAGAATGGCATTTCAAATTTGTAGGGGCTACTCCCCCCCCCCCATGGAAAGAAGTCACTAATTTTTTATCTAAGCTATAAGTGAGGAAAACCAAACTGTTAATAGATAAATGTTGTATAATAATAAAAAAAACCAAGTCCCACACTGATTACGTTGCCATTCAAGGCCATCTTTTCAGATAACAGTCAACAAAATGCAGTATGTCTTAATTACTGAGAATGTCTTTGGACTATATTGAGATGCAGTTAAATCATTAATGTCTCACCTGCTGTTCTCTTCTTGCAGTCCTGCGTAAAACTCTAATGGATGCTGTCTGTAAAACAGGCTGCCTCAAGTAATTTGCTAGGCAGTTAATCTAATTTGAGGGTGGGATTTTTTAGAGCCATTAGCAACTGCTGAACCTTATGATCATTATCCAACTAGTTGGGGAAAAAAGTCTATTCTATGAAGCAGTGATGACCCAAAGGCTGAACTGTGTATGTTCTTTCTCCTTAACCAAATACTTCCACATTATAAATCAGGAGCCATGGAATTCAGGAAATTGCTGGTCTAGGTTGAAGCACAATTTTACAACAAGGAAAATTTTATTTGTCACTTAGTCATTGGCAGTTTTAGTGGCTTGTTAGTAATCACTTTATGAACAAACTAATGTTTAAACTAAGGCCTCATAAACATGTTATCTCTGTCTTGATTGCTAATACATCTAATTTATGGATTGCTCATTGTTGTTTCTTAAAGATGATTTTTGTTTAAGCAAACCCTTCTAGCCAAGGATTAAAGTTAAAGGATCAGTAGTATACCTAAGCAAGACTGAAACTTGATGCTGACTGAAAATAATATCTGAGCGTAACAAAATAGCATTTCTTGTTTTCTCATCTGCTGTGGCCAGTTAATCCACAACTTCTGTTTTGTGTTTGAGTGTGTGTCATTTTGGGGGGGGGGCGGGGTGAGTGGTAATTAATATCAGTCTTACAACTTCCTTTTAATTCTTCTTTGGACACTGTGTTTGCCAGACATCTTGTTTTAACTAGGAACAGCATGTTTTGAATGACTGGTAAATTGATGTATTCAGAATATTTCAAGTGATACAATTTTTGCACAGCTGAGGAAGGACAAACAGACCAGCTTCTTCCTCTGTTCTGCAGAAAACCTAATATGCATGTTAAGCTTCTGCTTTTAAATTATCTCTGTCTCAGCAGTTGGACTGACAGGAAAATTTGATGTTAGCAGGTGTACTTGGACAATTCCTCATCAGGCCCAGAGCCAGTTATATATTTATTTGATTTATCAAAACATTTACCGGTCACCTTTCTCTTCAGTATGGCATCCAGAAGGATACATACCTATGACAACTTTTAAATAATTTCATTTTACTCAGTTGGGCCTATAAACTATCATTCTAAATTTATCACCTTTCCTGGTTTCTTCCTGGGATATTGTTCCAGCTCATAGTTATCTGGCACTAAGCTAGGCAAGGATTAAGCCAGGAGAAAACCTACTCATTCAACTGTCTAAGAGTCCTCTAAAATCGGGAATTACCTTTGGAACAAGCAACTCAGCAAGGACTTCCTATTTTCTAATTTTGGACCAGGAAACTATAATTGTTCTCTAACTAGAATCAGATGCCCTGAAATTATGCACAAGGAGTAAAAGATGCAATCTTGATAGAGGCATTAGGCATTAAAAACTTATCTGTAATGATGGGGTACTGCACC
Organism: Candoia aspera; assembly: GCF_035149785.1. Lineage (NCBI taxonomy): Eukaryota > Metazoa > Chordata > Lepidosauria > Squamata > Candoiidae > Candoia > Candoia aspera. Next base: position 49,656,288 of record NC_086159.1, read on the forward strand.
CTTGTTTCCAGCAAGTTGACCACTGTGTGATCAATTTTCTATAATTTTCCTCAAAGAATGGAAGTCACTCTACAGGGTAACTAGCAGAGAAGATATGGCCTTTGATTGTAATAGAGTTTTGTCTGAAGAAGGGCAGGATGTTTCAACAGTGGTTGATCTAGTATCTAATAACAGTACTCTGAACTGAAAAAATGGAACCGATAATTTCCTTTGCTGGAGTACTCTTTAGGAAATTATGACTCATTTGTTTTCCCCAAATAATTGACTTTAATTTAGTATATGATGTCTGCAAACACTGTAGAAGAAAGGCACAGTTCCAACATTTGTATATCCATCCATCCATCCATCCATCCATTTATTTATTTTTCAAATTTTGCCACCACCTATTTCCCCTCAGAAGAGGGACTCTGGGCAGTTTACAATAAAGCTAACAAGTTAAAAACAATAGCCATAAAAATATAAAATGGTATGTAAATGTTGCTAACCATTCAAAAGAGACAATAGAAAAGCCAAAAGACCAGTATAGCTCCTTGCCAGCAATCAACACCCAGATATGCAAAAATCAACACTAGGATTAACACCAGATGAACAATCAAACAGTACAATACACCCTAATCAGGGAACTATTAATTCAGGCAATCAACCAAGCAGCAAACAACAGCCCAATCAAGAACTCCCAAGGAGAGAACAACAGCCTCACCAACTCAAGCAGGGCAGGCCACTGTATATAAACTGGGAAAAAGGCCCACTCCCTCTTCGCACTGAAGATGTTGCCTAGTCTGGCAATGAAATGTCTGTGTCATGAGTACTGATGGTGAGCAGGAGGGGGCCCCTATCCAGGGCGGAAACACATGCGTAGTACTGAGGAGTTAAGCAGCCATTCAAAGAGACACAGATCAGACCTGCCTTAACTTTTGGGGTTTATCTGTCTGGGTTTTCCCCACGCTTCTTCAGTTTGTTAGGATTTTCTGTCTAATGTAGCAGTAATAAAACACTAGAGACCTATTCCTTGTCTCAGCATGGTTCCTGGCTGTTAGGACAGTCTGCAAGAAAACAACAAGGCTCAGAGAGCACCAAGGACTCCATATTTCAACCCTGAGCTACAAATATTCGCTTCGATTGGTATCCTATTCAAGATAATCAAAAGCCTGCTTTCTTCTGTTGGCTGTTTCTCATCTTAATTATGCTGACATTCTTCTTAATTGTCTCACAAGTTGGGACTTCCAGTGGGGACATGGTGGACAGAACAGCTGTGCCCGCGGGCTTAGTAGGTAGAGCTGACAATGCGGCAATTTTTTTTCGGGCTCAGACAGGTTTTCCTGAAGCCCAGGAGTGTTCTCTGGATAAAGGAAAACACCTGGAATCACCCCATCTGTCCTCTGGACAGCTGCTTGCAGCCGGAAGATCACAAACAGTGTTTTGCATTTGACTGGTAAGTCCTAGCAGGGAGGCGGGGACGTCACCATTTTCCAAGCTGTGCTGTAGCCTTAAAGGAGCATTAAGACCAGCCACCCCATTTCTAAATCACCAAATTAATGTCTGTGTGTGTGAGTGTGTATGTGTGTATGCATGTGTGTGTGTGTGTATATGCGTACCTTAAGAGAGTATGCTTTGAGGAGAAGCTGGCTCTCTGTGCTTATCATTTTTTTGGATTACTTTTTTTGAAAATTCTTTTTTAAGTTTTGGACTTCATTTTCCTTCCAAATATTAAGGAGGATTGAGAGTAAACAATTGCCTTCCTGTTAGTTTTGTACTAAATTTGAAGATACTAGCATTCTCCTACACATTGAATCAGCTGATTTGAACTTTCAGCTTTCTGTTTCTACTTTCCCTTGGGAACAGTCTGCTTATCTCAACTTTCGCTTGTGTAAAGAGATTCCAGAACTTTTCTATATCTTCAACTTTCACTGGTTAAGCTTCTAGGGGGTGCCATAATGTACTGCGTGAGACTTGGAAGATTTTTAAACAGATTATTTCTGACTTCCACCAAGATTTAAACAGATCAGTTGGAGAAATTTAAGGGAGAGAGAGATCTGCATGCAATAAGTGAAATTGATTTTCTGGTGGAACATCATGAAAAAGAAGGGGTCTGGGTGGTTTTCTGAAGAGAAGTTGGGAGATTTTCTGAAGAGAAGTTGGAATTTTTGAGGGGGGCAGTTGGGCTGTTTGATTTTTTAAAGAAAAAGTCTCTGTGCACATTGTGGGGATATATAAATGCTTTGGTTTATTTTGAAGTGGGATAAGTATTAAAGAATGGTTACCTGGATTGTTTTCAGGGTTTGACTGATTTTATTTATCTTTAATTATTTGGATTAAGATTATTAAGGTATCATACAAAAATAATAATGTCTATCTGGATGGTTTTGGGTTTATTAAGATTAAGATTATTAAAACTGTCGTACTATTAAGTATAATGGCAGACAATTTATGTGCTTTTTAGTTTGATTCTTATTATAGTAGACAGATATGTATAGAATAGTAGTAGGAAGGGAGTAACTAAATAAGTGTTACCTTCTGGGGGGAAGTTGATTAAGAGGTATGATTTTTTTCTTTTTTTATTATATTATTTTAATATAAGGGGAGGAAGTAACTGTACTTAGTGATTTTTATAATATGCCAAAGTGGAATGATTTATAGAAATAATGTGGTTTTGGTTTAGTATAGAGTAAGAGATTGATTATGGAAAATTTTTGTATATCCTTGCTGGAAGCCACATCTTTCTGTAATTTTGAAAAAAAACAGGTTTTCTCTTGTGTTTTCACACCTTTTTAGTTTTTCTTCTCTTTGTAGTTTTTTTATTTTTTTGTAGCTTTTATCTTTGTCTTGAAACTTAATAAAATTCTTACAAAAATTGTCTCACAATTTCATATCATATTTATAATTTAATATGATATTAAACTGAATTTAATTCAGCTATTTGTATTGATCTCCTTTATATTCTGGCCATGGATCATTGCCTCTGTCCATCTATTAGATAAACTTTTTACCTTTTTCTTTTAAGATGCTCATTCTGTTTTTTACATTTCCTGCTTGATTTTCTCCTTGCATGTCACCTTGTTGTTTACATTCATCTTCCAGTTAGGCCTCCTATTTCACTGGAGCCCTTTTGTCTGTCATTTGCTCTGCCTTGAGTTTTAATTTGCTTTGGTCTTTCTTGTTCTATTTGTTATCACTCTGCCTCTTCCTCAAGATTCTTTGTAAGTGGACTTTTAAATTTTTGAGTTGCTTCATCTTTGGGTGACTTAATCAAAAAAGAGAAGTCTTACTTCTTTGGTTCTTCCAGTTATCATTATTCTTTCCTAGGGATCAATCTCTTTTTATTGTTTTACTTCTTTTCCCTTCAACTCCTGTCTTCATTTGAAGGAAGTGTTTTTTTTCCCCCTCTCAATTTCTCTATCTTTTGTTTAACGTACTGTGTATTGTGACTGGGAAGAGGTGCTTCTATTTTCTGTTTGTGTGCAGCACCTGGTGCTTATAAAATGGTTTTGATTTTATTATTCAGAAGGCTACTTTCAGTTATATCCAATCATATTTGGGTCATGAAATGAGCAGCCTATCTTCAGCCTGCAGGAAATCCTGCAGGAAGACCCATGCAGAGGCGTAGAAGTGGGCAGGAGAACTGCATTCCATTAACAGATGCTATTCCATCAATCACTGAATCCAGTTTGTGCACAATATAGGATGATGGCGCATTTAAAAATCTCTATATTCTATATGACATTTCTTAGCAATGCTCAAACACTCTGGACTAGAGTTCAGAACCCTTTTCTGATACTCCCTTTTCTTTGCATTCTTCCCTTTCCCTTCTTCCACTTCAAGACTTTTACAGTGCTTAGTAATTTTAAGTACTTCCTAAACAAGATACGATGTTGACATTATGCATGCCTGTTTATGTGTTTTAACTAAATTATTGGGAAATGCAGTAAGTTCGTCAATGATCCAGAAGAAGTTTTTAACATGACTGCTATTGTTTAACTCAGGACAAATAACAAGATCATGAAAATTCTGCCTGAGGAACTGAAGCTATTTCAATCCCTCGAAACTTTAGATCTCAGCAACAACAATATTTCTGTGCTTGAGATGGGGTCATTTCCTCCATTGGTGCTCAAGAACCTGTAAGTTAAGTTCAAGCTTTCATTTCATCCAAAGTTTTCTTTAAAAAAACAACAACTTCTCAATCCTTACTGTAATCAAGTAATCTCTGGCATTTGAGGAGACTCCCAGTGCTTCACAAAAAGCTCTGCAGGCATGGATTTACCACTTTTTTTTTTTCCTACCAACATCTGACACCAAAGAAGACAGGTTAAAAAGGCCTGCACAGGCCAGTGCACTTTGGAATTGACAGTTCTCTTCCATGGCACCTACTTCCCAACTAGAGTTGCTTGAATATGCTAAACTAATAACACATCTGTGTGTAGCCCTATTATTAAGATAATTGGAAAAAAAATAGTGCCCTTGCAGAGCATGCTTTTTGTGCATGGTATCCTCACCCTGGCATCTCAAGAGAGAACCATCATTTTAATCAAAAGAAAATCCACTGGACTTTGTTGACTGTGCCAACTGATTGATTCATTAATTCTTTCCATCCTAATTTAAAGACTTTTTTTAAAAGACAGAGGCAACTGTCTGACAAACACTATTTTTAGTGTTCTGTAAATTGAGTTAATAGTTAAATAGGAAAACAATCAGTATTTGAGGCTATTGTGAAAAAAGACCAAATTTTTCAGTGTAATATTTTGAAGGTATTCAAAATTGATTTGAATATTTTTCCATCACTGAAATGTCATTTGGAGGCTTATGTAAATTGCATTTGTTTTGGATCGGTGTGGAGGATTCTCTGTCTTTTAAGAGCTGTTCGAAGTGATGCTTATCCACTGATGGGGCAAAGGATTTTAAAATGATTATTAAGATAAGTATGGTAGTTGTAGACAGCAGGTGATTAAGACTTCAGCATAGAATCTAAACATTTCCAGAGATGTTAATCATGCCCTTCTTTTCCAGCCACATTAACAACAATCGAATAATTTCACTGGAACCAGGCATTTTTGACAACTTGGCTAGTACTCTTCAAGTCTTGAGGCTGAACAGGAACCGCATTTCAACCATTCCACAGAAGATGTTTAAACTCCCCCATCTCCAACATTTGTAAGTACAGCCTCCAACTGCCTTGTTGTTTTCAGTGATTTTGCAGGCCTCTTCCAGTGGTTGAGCATCAGACCTATTAGCAATCACATAAACTCAGGAGGGATTTAGATATAGCAAAAACACAATTCTGGTCCTACTTTCTTTTTCTGAATGTTTATATTAATTTATTTTGTTTGCATTGCCTGGAATAAGACATTTGTAATGCTGATGTGGTTTATAGTGTTGTATATAAGAAAGATTTAGATTCTTTTCTCTCATTGCTAGTAAATCACTAAAGAGAGAGTGAAATCTTTCAAGATTTACATGATTTCACGTGGCATTGTATTTACCATATATACTCACGAATAAGTTGAGAATTTTAGGTGGCAAAATATACCCCCAAAATTGGGTTTGGCTTTTCCGCAGATGGGCTTATCTGCAAGTATATACGGTAATACTTGGTTAAAATACCAGTATATCCTGTATAATCTCACCTATAAGCACGTCTGAAGGAAAGCTGACCCGCAAGTTTTTAACCAAAATATCATAAAAAATGGATTATCCATGGATTACCCACAAATAAACCAATTGTAAAAATTAAATCATACAAAAATTTTGATGCCAATCCAGTAATAGACACTAAGCTGCATTAAACTAATACAATGAAACAACCATAGTAGAATAACAAGCAGTTATTGAACCAGCAGATCGTTCATCAAAAAAGTAAAAATTTAACACAAACCTTTTTATAAAACTTCATATTTTAGTTTCTACTTTTTGGCATCTGTACCATCATGTGGAATTGCTCAGTGGTTCCTCCTGCTTAAAAAAGTTGCTGATCCCTAGTGTAGATATTTAAAACAAAAGAATTAAAATGAGTAGAGTAGTAAATAAGCTTATGAAAAAAGAGGAGGAGGAAATAATAGAACAAATAAAAGAAAATTGAGAGATATTAACCTGAATACATAAAAGGCTAACAGTTTAGCATTTGAGGGGGCTGGTTAGAGTCACTGCAAAAGCTGAAGGAGAGGCTGCATCTCAGCAAAACTAGCATGGGCTTTCTGAGTTACTGTTTTTTATTGTTTGTAATAATTCACTAATAAAATTCTAAATTACAGAAGGTTGGAGATGTGGGGAAAAGGGAAACTGCTCTGGAGTTTGCATGGGTAAAAGGAATAATAGCCATAGAAGTGACAGAAAGAATTTATACAGAATATAGGTTAAAAAAATAATAATAATGTGCTGAAGAAGATGTCAGGTACAGCAAAATCTAAGTAACATTTTAAATGCTAAATAAGAGAGCATCAGAGGCAGGACCAAATACACACATATGTACACCCATGGATAGCACATAGCTTCCTAAACTCTTACCTTGAACCCCTGAATTCCTGGCAGCATAATTTTCATCCTTTTCAAAAATGGAGATGCAAAGTAAAATAGGCTTGAAAGGAATTCAAAATTATTGGCACTGTCATGCCTTAGAGTTTTGTTTTTTTTTAAGAGCAGTCTGGTTGAAAAAGAATGTTCTCTATTTCTGCTAAACATACAGAGACCCAGGCCCACACATGCAGTGCTTAGAAACTTGAATTTACCTGCAGTAATATGGAATATTTTTCTCCCTTCAGAGAGATGAACCGCAACAGAATTAGAAAAATAGATGGGCTTACTTTTCAAGGACTGCCTTCTTTGAAATCATTAAAAATACAGAAAAATGGGCTTGTTTGGCTCATGGACGGAGCTTTCTGGGGATTAAGTAACATGGAAATACTGTAAGTACATATTTTCACAGTCTTCAAGAAAGAACCATTCTGAGTACTACAGTTAATTGTGTTTGAGGACTGATTTGTTCACAAAATATACATGTATAAAACACAAGGTGGTACTTTTTTTTCTAGCTTGCTTTTATGAGAAAGAGACTTGATGTCCTTTTCTACCTTTAAAATGGTTAAAGCTTGCAGCTATAAATTGGTTTTTCATTTTTGTATTCTTAGGCAGCTGGATCATAACAACCTAACAGAGATTACCAAAGGCTGGCTTTATGGCTTGTTAATGTTACAGCAGCTTCATCTTAGCCAAAATGCTATCAGCAGGATCAGACCAGATGCCTGGGAATTTTGCCAAAAACTCAGTGAGCTGTGAGTAGTGGTTTTGTGGGTTTTTTTTAAAAATCTCTCCTCTGTTTTAAAAGTAGAGTACAGGCCAAAGTACGATTGGAAGAGCGGTGGGATAACACTTTTCAGGATGACAGTGGCTTTGCTTTTATGTGCATGTGCTGAATTCACTGATGCTTTCTTGTAAGAAACTGAAGTCAACTATGTTTCTTTGCACCAGTAACACTTGGACTTTGTTACTGTAATTTCAAATAAAAGAAACTAGTTCTGCAATAATATTATGTGTCATGGAAAATTACACACAAACTTGCATTAAAAATAAATTATTCTGAAACTAATTAAGGAATGAGTTAATTCTTAGCTTGAATGTCTTGTTTATGCTGATTTAAAACCCAACATCCCCCTTTTTTTTAATTTGCAGGGATTTAACTTACAATAATTTAGCAAGACTAGAAGATTCAAGCTTTGTTGGTTTAAGCCTGCTGGTAAGGCTGGATATCGGGAACAACAAAGTGAGCTACATTGCAGATTGTGCCTTTCGGGGACTGTCCAGTTTACAAACTCTGTAAGTTTCAGGAAAACTTATTTAAAGATCTAAGGCAGCCTCCCCAACTGAGTGTCCTCCAGTTATTTAAAACTTAGGAAAATTATGAGAACTAAAGCCTAACCCATATGAAGGACATTAGGAAAGGCTGGTGTAATAAAACAGTGTTGTCTTTCTGTAATGGGTCTGAGAAGCTTGTGAAGGAAACCTCAGTAATAGGTACAATTTGCTCAGTTCTGAGTTCTTTTTTAGATTGACTTATAATTGAGGGCTTTTTAAAAGTACCAAAACTAATTTGTTGCCTACATGTCAAAAAAGCATATTGCGTATTTTGGGAATTTCCATTTTAAATTACAAGTTAAAAATCTAGATAGATTGTTATAGAAATATGGAATAATAATACAGAACATGTCATACAGTGACATCTGGTGGGGCAGGGTTGGGGGAATTTTGGGAAGGAATATGAAATCTTGGGAGATTTGGAGATCTGAAAGAATTTCAAATATGTAAAAACTATGTAATATTTTTAGATCTTCAGACATTATACATTGGGGGGGGCAGGTCGTATATCCTATGATACACACAGGAGCACTGTTGCCAACTCCTGGGTATGGGGTTACCATTGAAAAACTTTCAATGATGGTGCTGTTATCTGCATAATGGAAAAGAATGGGAACCACTAGGAACATCACTTGCTGTTGCTGTTTCAGAAGCACTCAGCCATTTATCCATGTTGTTGCCCCTTATGTTTATATGTCACACATTCCATTGATGGGAATATCTGTGTTCCAACTCATATTATGATATGTAAATCAGGCAGTGGTCTCAACCTCTTGAACTCTGCAGCATCCGTTGCTTGGTTCTGTTTTCCCATAGCTTCATTCCAGTAAGAAATAGCTTGTTTGTAAGAAGTGTCTGATCTTTGCTACAATTCATGTATATTGACCCGACTGCTAACCTCTATTACAGTCAGCTTCTCTGTTTGCCTTTCTACCTTCCCTCTCTAGCTACTGGCATAGCTACTCTTCTAATGGGGAAGCCAAAATATTGTTATGATCAATAAAAACCCTGTATGTTTGGTAAAAGCATTAAAATCAGCAAGATGCCATAAAATAGAATTGTAGTTTATGGCTTACAGATGGAACTACCATTGAAAAAGTGTGACTAATGCTTAGTGGACTGAATATTATATTGAGTCTTTTTTTTCCACATGACAATTATTAACATGCTCCTAGATTGCAGAAGACAGCCAGTTTGATGTAGTGGTTAAAGAATCAGGCTAGAGACTGGGAGATTGTGATTCTAGTCCTGCTTTAGTCACAAAGACAACTAGGTGATCTTGGGCCAGTCACTCTCTCTCAGCCCTAGGAAGGAGACAATGGCAAACTACATCCAGAAATCCTCCCCAAGAAAAGCAGGCAGTCACCAGGAGTCAACACTGACTCAAAGGCACTCCCCCCACAAAAAAAAATTGTAGACACTATCTTCTCAGGAGTTACACAGATTAAAATTGTGATTTCAAGCACCTTTGTCATATCTTGGGACTGATTTCAAATATTTTCTTCCCCTCATAACAGAGACCTTAAAAATAATGAAATCTCATGGACAATTGAAGATATGAATGGTGCTTTCTCTGGACTTGACAAACTTAGATGGCTGTAAGTATAACTTTCTTCTCTCTACTTTAGTAGTGATTAATGTTTCTTCTTGTGGTCCTGGATAGAAAGCTATATCAAGGACACTAGCTCCTGCAAATTATCCTTACTGTTGCTGCTGTTATTACTGTGGTGGTGGTGGTGGTGATTATTACTGTTCCACAACAGTCCATAGATAAACAACAACCACAGAAGAAATGGTAAAATACAGAGGAGCCAGACATAATATCTAGGAAATTTGATAGTATTAGCTGATATTAGATCAGCTGGCAGCTATGATCAGGAGTGTGAAAACTAGCTAAAATGGAGATGGGAAAATGGAGATAACATACTATGAGACTTTGTAGCCAAAGTTACTCATTTTTAATTATGTAGGCATCTTAATTCAACAGTTTCTTCCTTCACATATTATCTTTCTCAATGGAAAAGTATGAAAAGGATTTGAAATATAGTTCAGCTTCTTGCTGTTGATTTTGTGGCTTTTCTGGTCTTGCTTATAATGACTGAATCTGTTTTAATCACTATCTACACATTTCTATTTTTGCATGCTGTTATTTGGGGCATGTTTTATGGGATGTTTTTGGTTTTAAATTGATCTTGCTTTCATTGCTTGTTGTCTTGAGAATGTTATAAAGCAACTAATAAAAGCAGTACATAAAATAACTAATTTCTTAGCATTACACATAGTACTATAAAATGTCTTATTTTTATTCATTATAGATATTGAAGTAATTACATTATTGAAAGGCTGTTTAGTTGTGTGCAGAGATAACATTGATAAAGCAAACTAGTATCCAGGCTTCATTAGAATGCAAACATTTTATTCAAACTCCATGCAGGTGGGAATAAGAGATAGGTTATGTGTATTCCTAAAATAATTGCTCTGTCAAATTATATTCATAAACATTTTTAAAATGCCTTCATCTCTCTAGTTATTGAACCAAAATAAAAGCATCTATTTAGGAAATGAAATTACTGTGGCAGGAAGAAGCTTAAAAGGCAAAGATTTGCAACATGATAAAACATGGCCCCAAAGGCATTATCAAAATGTCCAAAAATACTTCTTATTTTATTGCATCTGTTATGTATTATATTTCCAGGCTACTCCAAGGGAACAGAATTAGGTCAATTACTAAGAAAGCATTTTCTGGTCTGGATGCACTTGAACACCTGTAAGTAGTTGAAAATCATCCTTAACTAATCAGTTACTAAAATATACAGTGATGCTAACAGTAGAAAAAGTGGTTTACTGGAATCGTACAGCTGGCAATACAGTGTCCACAAGCCACACTTGAACACTTTTCTGGGTTAGGGATTAAAAATAATTTTAACCCGGGCTTTTCTAGGAAATGGAAAACTCTTTTTTTAATTCATCAAAAGAATTCCCCTATACAATACAAATGTGTCTATCCAGAAATATTGCTAAATTGTTACGTATAATGCTAATGAGATATAAACTGCTTTTAAATTTTCTTTTGGAATAGCGTTTGTCCTAAATTGATCTACATTAATTTTGCTTTTCTCCTACAGAGATCTAAGTAATAATGCAATCATGTCAATTCAAGGAAACACATTTTCACAAATGAAGAATCTTAAAGAATTGTAAGTATCTCTCTTTCCTACAACTTTCACACAGCTTTCACATAGTTAGAAATACCCAATAACAGCTGAGTTTATCTAAGGTGACAGCACATAGCAGACCTTTGCTGAACTTCAAAAAAGCAGGCAGGGCCAGACTTAGTACTTGCATCAGGAAATCACAAGGCTGGAGACAGGACCAGCCAGTTGGAACAATTCCCAGAAGGAGGAATGGTGAGCCACATCATTATTGTTGCTGCCCCAAAAAATCACATGGATGTTTCCATGAAGTTACCACATTCAGGTCAATTTGAGGGAGTCTTTTCATTTGATAACACAGTGAGGTAAGTGGGAGGGGCTTGTTTGCTTGCTTGTGAAAAGAACTGTGAGACTTAGTTCTCACACTGTCAGAGCAAAATAACCTGATATCAGATCTCACCATGACTAAAACAAAAGATAGATGGAAAATGAACCTCTTGCCTGTGAAAGAAGTCCACTCTGCTCTATGGATAGGAGAAAAAGACACAAAAAGTGAACACTTGAGTTCAACACACTGTAATGGTTGCCTATTCTAAAACACTATCACACTCATGAGCAGGAATTCAAAGATATCTGATTTATTAAAGAATAGTATGCAGGATCACAGAGAAAGCTGAGAATGATAAAAGCACGCCAAATGCAAACTAAAAATCCTCAGTGTAAATGAGATCCCTCCCCCCGTAGAATCTTCCCAAGTTCACAATCTCAGGTGCTCCTAACGGTTTCTGATGGTCTGTGGGAAAAGTCCTTGAACAGAGAACATAACCTAAACACATTCCATTGTAATGAACACAGATACAGAGCTTGGTACAAGGTTTCACAGCAGCTCCCTCCCAAACAGAAACGCGCGTCAGCGCCATGGCATGTGAAACGTTATGATGTATACTATACATTGAAACAGTGAACATGACACACACACACACACACACACACAACTTGCTTTGGATATAAAGTACTTGCTGGAATTCTAAGTCTTCTACAGTAAAATTCTTTTATCAGATGTTCCTGGATTTTTGTGTACTTGTTAATTGTTTCCAGTCCAGCCTGCAAAGGAGAATCTTGAGAAAAACATATATTTATGGAATTCAAGCAACAATATTTTTAAGACTTCATACTGAACAAGTAAAGCTAATTCCATACTGAAGAAGACATTTTGTTTCAGGATAGTTCTAGGTTATTTTACCTACTGAATAAAGAATTACATTGTTGGCATACTTTCTGCATGATCCCCTATTTAAAATTCTGATAATACTAACATTTGATTGATTGATTACATTTATATGGCCACCCATCTCACACAAGGCCACTCTAGATGGCATACAACAATGAGTTAAAACAATGTATAAATAAAAACAATCATAAAAGATAAAATGATTATTAAAAGATATTATCACAAAATTATAAAATCACTATAAAATATACCAACCCCACAGAGAGCAAGAATGTCAGTCATAGTGGAGCCATCTAAGAATGTTTCCCATTCCCAAAGACTCCCAGGCCTGAAAACACAACCACATCTTGAGGGACTTCCTAAATGATAGCAGGGAAGGAGCAAGCCTAATTTCAGGGGGGAGAATGATCCACAAGGAGGGAACCACAGTAGAGAAGGCCCGCCTCCTGGTACCCGCTAAATGCAAGTCCCTGGCAGATGGAACGGGTAACATGCCTTTCCTGCTTGATCTAATGGGATGGGCCAATGTAACTGGGGAGAGGCAGTCCCTCAGATATCCCAGCCCCATGCCATGAAGGGCTTTAAAGGTCAAAACAAGCACCCTGAATTGGGCCTGGAGGCAAACTGATAGCCAATGCAGCTCACGAAGCAGAGCTGTAATATGTGCTTTTCTAGGGGCACACAACTGCCTGCAGCGCTGCATTCTGTACCAGTTGAAGCTTCCATATATATGGGTGAACCTTGATATGGTGCAGAAGTTTTCTTTAAAGGAAGAGTTTGATCTGAATTAAAACCAACTTTAGATATTCCCAGTTGAAATACAAATGCCAAATCAGTCAGTTATGAAGAATGGAAATAAGCATTAAGGCTCCAGTTTTGAAGGCAGAAAGGTTCTTTGAAGCATGCTGAACTCTTTAAAGCAGTTAAGTGTTTTCCCAGAGTCACATGTCTGGGCAGAGACATGTTTAGTTTAAGGAGTTCCTACGAGTTGCTACATGTGCACCATGCAAGCCCTCAAGCACCTTTTTCTCTTTGAATCTGAAACCCTGCACAGCCCTAGTGGGCATATGCTATTTAAGAATGCAAAGCCTGTTATTTGGAACCTGAACAGAAAGACCATCATGTGAGAGTTAGCTTCCAACATCTTGTTATTGTCACTGACATCTTATGATGCAGTAAGCTGTTGGGCACCAGTTTGTTGTTTGTTTATCCTCAGGGTTGTATTTAATATTGTTCCCTTTAAACATAGAAGTCTGTGGGTTTCTTGTGGCTCAAATGTGTTCCCATTTGTTTTCCAGATATATAAACACATCAAGCCTTTTGTGTGATTGCCAGCTGAAATGGCTACCTGAGTGGCTGGTAGACAATAAATTCCAGACTTTTGTAAATGCCACATGTGCCCATCCTCAGGTGTTAAAAGGAAGAAATGTTTTTGCTGTCAGCCTAGAAGATTTTGTGTGTGGTAAGTTTAAACTGCCCTTTTTATCCCTGTCAGGATTGTAAGTAAAGGTAAAGGTTTCCCTTGACGTAAAGTCCAGTCGAATCCGACTCTAGGGGGCGGTGCTCATCTCCGTTTCTAAGCCATGGAGCCGGCGTTGTCATAGACACTTCCGGGTCATGTGGCCAGCATGACGACACGGAACGCCGTTACCTTCCCGCCGAAGCGGTACCTATTGATCTACTCACATTTGCATGTTTTCGAACTGCTAGGTGAGCAGGAGCTGGGACGAGCAACGGGAGCTCACCCCGCCGCGCGGTTTCGAACCGCCGACCTTCCGATCGGCAGCTCAGCGGTTTAACCCGCAGCGCCACCGCGTCAGGATTGTAAAGTTGGTAGTTATTTTAGAAAGGAGCTAACAAGCTTTATCTTTAATGTTTTAGAGTTAATTCTCCCTCACTCTCCCTATATGTGTGTATGTAGGATATTCTTTTTCTTTTCACTTTTCATGTACTCTGATCTGCATATATTACAATATGTGATTTCAGGTTGGGAATCACACTTTATTATTGATCACGTATGCATATTTCAAACAGGGTAAATGAAGGTAGGTAATATAGATGCTATGGCCTTAAAATACCAATATTTCTTGGGTAAGAACTTTAGTTTAATATGTTTACATTGGTGCATGTTTAGTGTTCTCAAATGCAAATAGTAGTGACCTTTTCAGTTTTGAAAAATCTTCATGATTAAGCAATAGTCAGACCCAGCCTTTCTCCATCTCCTTCTTCTCCTTCTCCTTCTCTTCCTCCTTCTCCTTCTCCTTCTCCTTCAATACCAAATCAAATATCTTTATTTTGGTTCTTGGTTTTCCTTTACAGTAGGAAAAAAGAAATAGTTTGATACAGCAATTCATTATCAGGGAAAAAAGAGAACAATAAGACAGTATATCCCCACAAACCTAGGAATACTTGGGAATCTTGAATAGGGCTCCAGAATTCCTGTCCCTTTTCCCCTTAAAAGGAGTCTTTCTGTTACCTGAATATGCTTATGGAACTGGGGCAAGCATGTTCTTCCTTTTCTTGCTCTTTTAGCTTAGTGTTTCTAACATTCTTGTAAAATTAGAAAGTATATACTACATTTGTTTCCATTTAGCATGGTATTGTCCCATCTTCTAGCTTGGTATTTTTCATAGCTGTAGCTTCACTTCTTATTGCTACAAATCTCTAAGACTCCATCTCAGCTAGACTGGGAAATGTAAATTTCTCCAGATGTTGCTGTGCTACAACTTTCAACAACTGTCATCACTGGTTGTGCTAGTAGAGGTTGACGGTTTAACAACACAGGAGGACAACAGGTTCCCTATATCTTAAGGATTACATTTCCAAATGGAAAGGGTACATGCTCACAATTGAACAAATTGCAAGAGAAATACTTTTATGTTTGCAAAATTATCTGGCTAATAATCAGAACAAGTCTGATTGATTTGTTATGTAGAAGGAAGTATTATTCAGTTGGTCGTGGACTGTCCCATTCCAGATAGCATGGCTGATATTTCCATAATAAGGGCATATATTACTGTATCTAAGGAATAGACAGAACCTGGAAAGGAAGCCTGAAAGGAAAACATTTGGAAAAGGGGCAACTGATACAACTAAGATTTATCTTAGTCCAAGATGTTGTTATTCAAACAAGTGACTGTGGTGCTTACAAGCAAGAGATGGGGACCCTCCTCTAGACTACCATTGCTCTGTGCAATTGTTATTGGTGCCCCAATCCAGAAGTTACCTCAACTCTTAAAGTTAACAGCTAATCCTGTCCTCTCCAAATTTATCTGGTTCATTTCCAAATGAGTTTGCACTCAGATAGAAAACCAGTGCCAAGCACATTGGACTCAGAGGCTGGAGTTCCCCATGTATGTTCTAGTTTTAAAAAGAAAAACAAATAGTATTTGAATCAAGAAGATGAATTTTGACATCTTGCCTTTGTTTCTTTTTTTGATGTATCCATCATTCTTTCATTATATACAATAGATCAAGTTAATAAAAAAGATAGGGAAACTGTAGTTGTAGAACATCATACCTTATATATAATAGGATACTCACTAATCTATATACTACTAAAGCTCTCCCATTTGTCAGTTTGTAACCTTCAGTTGGGTGAAACAGTGCATCATAGGGCAACAATTTTTGAATCAACGAACCTGAAATGGGCTAATTTAAAGAATGTGTCCAAAATCCAGGGCCCGTTACTCACGAGGAATTGAAATTTAGAAAAGTTGTGGCCACTTCACTGCCACTGCGCTGCCAGTTAGCCACGGTCACATGATCGTCATCTCAACACTCCCTGCCAGCTTCCCACAAGTCAGTGGGAAAGCCAGCAGGAAGTCTGAACTCTTCGGAAGCAATGATGGCACCATGCAACATTGCGGTAAAAAAATAAAAATAAAATTTGGCAGCCTAATTGTGCTGTGTGGAAAGAGAAGGTGAACATCATGGTCAACAAATAACACCAAACATCATCGGGAAGTGGCGAGGAGGAGGAGAGAACAAGAATCAGATGTGGCCAGGGCTGCATGACTCCAGGATCAAATAGGCAGGATAAATAACATGATAGAAGGAGAGACGGTGGGGAGAGGCATGCACGTCTCCAGAATGATAACAAGAGGCCCAAAAGGAGAAGAGAGGAAGAGACAAAGGAGCAGAGAAATGCAGGTGTCCAGGATCAGAAACAAAGAACAAATAGCAAAAGATAGAAACAAATGGAGGATGAAAGGACTGCACATCTACAGAGTGACAAGCCACAGAATGAGGACATAAGAAGAGATGGAGGAGGAAAGGGAAGATCAACTTGAGAATATGTGGCAAACAGTAATTACTGTGAGAGTTCTTTAACACAATACCCACCTTTGACGACAAGACCTCAAGAGAGAATGAGCAAGGGACAATGCATGACTCGCACGGCATAATATTTCTGCTGATGTTGGTCCCCTATTCCCTGGAGAAACCACCAATTTCTGCTGGTCGAAGGGAAAGGTCAGGATAGGCAATTTGCAGCCTCTATCTAATGAAGTCCTCAGTTTATACAGCAATGATGAACCTATGGCAAACGAGTTCAGGAAGAACATCAGACAGTACAACTGCTTCTTCCAAATGACTTCCTTTGTTGGCAAAGAAGTCCTTGGATCTTTCAAGGCTTTGCAATGGAACATGGATGATAGTGGAAGAACTCCACAAGAATCTCATTGTAGCGAAGATAAACATTGGAGTGTGTCATGATTCCAAAAATGTCGCTCAATTTATCAGAAGGTGAAGATGTCCCTCTTCAGCAGACCCAGTTCCTGATACAGTCATGCTTTACTCTTACTATATGTAAAGTGCAAGGACGAACCATGGAGAATGTGCTGATTTATCTGGAGAAGCTGGTATTCCCATGTGGTCAACTGTATACTGCTTTAATCTGGGGAGAAAGAAGTGAAAACATTAGAGTATTCTTAAAGGATGGCAGATCAACCAGAATTGTTGTCATCAAAAGTATCCTTCGTTAAACAAAAAGCATCTATATTTCTCTTCCTATGCACCTTTCTTCTTTAATAAACTGATGTCTTTCATTTTCAAACCAAACCAACAGCAATCCACCCATGGTCATTCTGTTTCTCTGTTTAGGTAAGGAAATATTTCTGAAATGACCCAATGGGTCACAGGTTGTCTAGTAGCATATAATCCTATATATAATAGGATACTCGCTAATAGCATCTGCATGGCCTGGCTTGTTAATAGTCTTAAATTAAATGCCTAGTGTGCCACTTAGAAGAGTTACTATTTGAATTAATGTTATTGTGCAGTATGTTTCAGGAGTTGGATAAAGTTAAGTTGTCTGCTAACCAAATGTAGTGAATTGAATAAACATGTTTTTGATCTTAATATCCCAGTTACCATTTTAATGTTTCAACAGATAGTGTTTCTTTGACATAGTTGCAATCAAGAGAAGTGGGCTGCGTAGTTCTTAGGTCTTACAGTTGAATAATCTTAATTCAAATACTCATTCTTGCATTCATTATGATTGCTCAGCAGGAGAAAAATACCACATGCTTTTCTGAACATAATGCAAATAACGATGTGTATGTGGTTTTAGATACTAAGTCAACTTGCCAGGTTAGAGGATTTGAGTTGGGGGCTTGCTGAGAAAACAGAAAATATTCATTTTAACAAAAATGAAAAATATCTGCATAGACATTTTCTTATCCTTATAATTCAAAACTGATGTAACTTGTACAACTCGCAGCTACACAGAGATGATAAATTTTAGATGCAAAGGCAATTGCTCAGAAAATTATAAACTGAAAATCAGTATTGAAACATGCCATGCTATCTAAACAAAAACAGTGCCATTAATTTATAAATGAACTTGCATGCTATCCTTGTATGTGACTGATATTTGATATACAACAGAAGTCAGCAGTTGTTACTCCTTGGGGTAAAACAGCCAGGCTGCATGTCACTATCCTTACAGTTTTAAAAAATGGTATGGAAGGATCAGTCTTCTTATATTGAGAGTTGCCTGGAGATGTGCTTATCATACACACATGATACTTATTTATTAGAATGACCACCTAACCATACCTATCAAGTGATAAGTAATATGATTGATTGAGAAAGTCTGAATATTATTACACATGTCTTCTCAGAAGTA
Organism: Candoia aspera; assembly: GCF_035149785.1. Classification (NCBI taxonomy): domain Eukaryota; kingdom Metazoa; phylum Chordata; class Lepidosauria; order Squamata; family Candoiidae; genus Candoia; species Candoia aspera. The sequence continues at coordinate 49,674,640 of NC_086159.1, forward strand.
AGTCCCTCTTACAGGTAGTCCTTGCTTGACACCCATTCACTCAGTGACCATTTGAAGTTAAGACAGCACTGAGCAAATGGTATTTACAACTGGTTCTCAAAGTTACAACTGTTGCATCGCTCCCGCAGTCATGTGATCAAAATTTGGGCACTTTGCAGCCTACCTGCATGTACAACCACAGGGTGTACTTCACCTTTCCCCACCCGTCTATCTCCCCCCATCTCTGTCCTTTTGGCCACCCTGTACTCCACTGCCCCTGCCACCGTGCCCTCTGCTGCTCTTCCACCCTGCACTCTGCTGCCCCTGCTGCCCCAAGCTGACCTTTGCTGTCTTCTTCTTTCCACTGCTGATGAAGTGCGAGGAAGAAGATTGTGAAGGTCAGCAAGGCACGGCTGAGTGCAGGGGGTGGGGTGCAGGATGGAGTGCAGGGTAGCCAAACAGGCAGAGATGGGGAGTAAGTAGGTGGGTGAGGACAGCTGAAGCAGAGGCGAGCACAACAGGGCAGAAGTATGAGATCCTGGTCTAGTGATAGTGTGGTCCTGGCCTAACAACCGCAACTGGGACTACTGGAACTGCCATCCCTAAGCAGTGTGATTGTGTGATATTTCGCCTAATGACTGCTTCGCTTGGCGATGGAAATTCCAGTCCCGATTAGGCTTGTTAGGCAAGGACTACCTGTATTTCTGATAGACCCCCTTCCAGTGTATAGAATTACAGCCTAGATATGCTGTTGATGATACTAATAAAATTAGGAATGTGTTCATTTTATTTGATGGCAAACATTTATAGTGTCAAAGCCCAATCTTTGTCCAAATGAAATTAGGCATCATATATGGGTTCTGAAATGTTTCTCTCTCTCTCTCTCTCTCTTTCATACACACACACACACACCCCAACACAAAACCAGCATGATGGAATATAGCTTTGTGTCTGTCTCTCTCTCTGTCAGTGGAGCCTTCCCTTCTCTATGCTTTTAGGTTACTGGACAGCCAGCTTTTTCAGTAAGTAGCTATGTGGTGAGTGTGCCAAAATGGAACTAATTTCTTTTAAACCATACGGAATCCCTTTGTATATAAATACGCAAGAAAGGTTAGTGAACTTATTAGACCATATTTCTAAGTGGAATATGTATAAAAGATTGACATTCATTAGATTAGCAATTACTAACTTGGTATCAGTCCCAACCAAATTGTAGAAGGCTGGTGTAGACAAAGATTGGTAAAAGAACTGGTTTTAAAAAATGAGTTGTGCACTATAAAATTGATTGTATCAAAACTAATAGAAGGTTTTCAAGTGTGGTCTCTCACTTTTTCTGATGGACAAGAAATTGTGCGATCTTATTCATTGCTACTCTTTTTGTTTTCCTCTTTTTTAGATGATTTTCCAAAGCCACAGATAACTGTCCAGCCTGAAACTCAGTCAGCAATCAAAGGTTCCAATTTGAGTTTTATATGTTCAGCAGCCAGCAGCAGTGATTCCCCGATGACTTTCGCATGGAAAAAAGACAATGAATTAATACGTGATGCTGAAATGGAGAATTATGCATATCTTAGGGCACAGGGTGGTGAAGTGATGGAATATACCACCATCCTTAGGCTGCGCAATGTTGAATTCAGTAATGAAGGAAAATACCAGTGTGTCATATCCAATCACTTTGGCTCATCATATTCTGTCAAAGCTAAACTTACAGTGAACAGTAAGCATTTCAAATGTACTTACCCATTAGACGAAAATGTACAATGTAGCATTCCTTCTAAAAAGTTTTACTCAGCATATTTGTTTAATAGATGTTGAGCGGCTATTAGTCAGCTGTATGAATGCATGAGAAAACAAATGAGATTTTTGCTGAAGTTTTATTTGAAGAGCTTTAAAACAGTAGATTCTGTTTCTCATTTTTATCACAGTTATCTGTATCTGCTAGCCTCCATTTAGATTGCTGTAATCTATACAACCTCGTGTGGCACAGAGTGATAGGTGGCAGTATTGCAACCAAAACTCTCCCCACGACTCAAGTTCGATCCCAGTGGAAGCTGGATTCTCGGGTAGCCGGCTCAGGTCCACTCAGCCTTCCATCCTTCCGAGGTTGGTAAAATGAGCACCCAGCTTGCTGGGGAAGGTGATGACGGAGGAAAGGCAATGGCAAACCACCCTGCTGTAGTCTGCCAAAAAGGCTCAGACATGACCTGGTGCTTGCACAGTGGACCTTTCACTTTTACAATCTATAGGCAAAGAACTTACAGCTCCCCATATTATAGCTCCCAGCATCCCCAACCATTGGCTATGCTAGCTGGAGTCCTGTGAGTTACTCAGCAACATATGGAGGGCCATGGGGATTTATTAAAAGGAAAACTATATTTCAAGGCTATCTGGAAATAACATTTAACTAGAATACAGCTGCTCAATTGCTAACTAGGACCAGGGTTTAGGAACTCCATTTGTTTCTGGGCTGTTCTGCTTCTGCTCTCCTGACACAATTAAATGTGTGTGTGTTGACTTAGGCTCTTTATGGCTGAGTATTTGGGTACCTAAAAAAATTATCTTCATATCTGTTTGACCTTTCCTGGAGGACATCACGGGAGGGTCGTCTCAAGGAGTCCTATGAAGTGAACAACAACAGGTGGCAATGAGAGGAAGATTCTCAGTGGTGACATCCTCTCAGTAAAATGGTTTCCCTCGGGATGCTACCAGATATATTTGTTTGCCTGTTTCATTTTTAAGACTTTTAACCTCTATTAGTTTGTTTTTGTTGTTTATTTATCTTCCAGTGTCAGTCTTCTATTAGGAGCTCACAATAAACATTAAAAAAACAATAAATAAATTAATAAAACGTCAGTAAATAAATTAATAAAATGTCAGCAAATTTAAAAAGCTAAGAGCCAGGTATAGTGGTTAAGACATCAGGCTAAAAACTAGAAACTCTTAGTTCCAATCCTACCTTAAACATGAAGCCAGCCGGGTGACTTTGGGCCAGTCACTCTCTCTCATCCCTAGGAAGGAGGCAGAGCAAACCACTTCCAAAAACATTGCTAAGTAAACAGTGGATTTTTTGAGGCAGCTACTAGGAATCAAGATTGACTTAAAGGCACAACTGCAAAAGCAAGATACAGATCAGTGGCCTGGGAAAACAAGACTTTCTGCTCTTTTCTTTTGTTTATACCGTATTACTTCTAATTGTGTTTAAGATATCCTAGAAACTTTATTTGAAGATTTTACTTGAGCAATCAACCTTGAAATGTGAATATTTTATACAGTATACTTTATATATACTGTATAAATATTTACAGTATATATAAAGTAATACTATTTAATACTGTTATTTTGTTTTCCTGATAATAATGTCTTCCTGTTCCTAATACCTCAGAACTTTGCAAACTTGTTTGTAATTCAGTTCTTAAGTAAAGTCATGTGTAAGGCACAAATGTCTGAAAGGCACATCATATTGCATGCATAGTCTGAGCCTAACCACAATTTGATCCAGAACCTGGATACACAGAGCTGCAGATCTCATCTACCTACAAGTCTTCTCCTTTCCTATCCAGATCAAACCTTAAGCTGCCAATATGACGCCACCTTCTTGGCTTTTCTACAAGTTGAAACCATCTTCTCACTACATATGAAATCTATGAAACTCTCCTCACTCCTAATGTGCATTTCAGAAATGTCTATACTGCATTCATTCAACAGATAAATGAGTAAAACATAACCATTTTTCTGCCATCTCTGCTTTTTTATTTATTTTAACCCCTTGTATGTTTTAAAATATTAAATTTATAATTTTGGAGAGCTGTAATGCTTCTTATGAAGGGTCATATGCAGTTTTAAACAACGAAACAAGGAAGATGATAATATACTGTATACTATACAATATAAAATCATAACAAAAATTACCAAATGAGTGAACAATTAAAACATATAATAAGCTTAATCATCATTATCCTAATCATGGTATGCATATAATGGGAATCAGTAGTGCTCTCCCCCTGAAAGAATTCAGTAATACATATTCTCTCTTCAGGAAAATTCTTTGTCAATTTAGGCTTAGAACCAATGCATTTCTTTCAAGATTAGCAGAGCAAATTTATCCTAGTTAAAATGTTGGCGACTTCGACTTCTGGTGGGAGCATGACTGACTGAGCAGCTGTGTCTGCAGGCTCTGCAGGCAGAGCTGGCAACGCACACTTTGGTGGGGGGGAGGCTTGACAGGTTTTTTCCTGGAGCCCAGAACTTTTTCATGTGAAAGCTCGGAATCACCCATCTGCTCTCCAAAGCACCCTCTTGCATCCAGAGAATTGCAGTGTTCGTGACAATCCAGTAAGACAACAGGAGGCGGGGGACGCCATCACTTCCACGCTGCGTTTGTAGCCTTAAAGGGACAGTAGGTCGAGCCAACCCATTTCTAAATCACCCAGTTTATATTTTTTTTTAAGTTCATGTACCCCAAGAGAGCCTTTCTACATCAAGAAAAAGTGGAGTCTCTTGATGCTTATCATTATTTTTGGATTAATTTTTTTAAAATGTTTTACGTTTTGGCTTGTTTTCCCTTTTAAAGATTAAGGACAACTGAGAATATATAATTGCCTTCCTGTTATTATTTTTGTACTGAATTTGAATGATTGAACATTTTCCTACATTTGCTGTTTTGAATCTTCAGCTTTCTGTTTACTTTCTCTGGGACTTATTTGTTAAGAATGCTTTCTCTTGCCAATTTCATTTGGACCTCTTTCATTAACCCATTAACTCATTAACTATCTGCATGAGTCAAGTATCTGAGGGCACCATAATCTACTGCCTGAAAAATGGAGGATTTCAAGGAGATTTTCTCAGAGCTTTGTTGTGAGCTTAAGCAGACTTTTAAAGAGACTCAGAGTGTCATCAAGCTATTCTGCAGAATATTCGGGACATTGGGGAAGATATTATTTCTAAAATGTGCCATCTGGCTGAAGATGTTATGGAGGAAGATGGAGATTTTGGTAAAGATTGTGTTTTTACTGACAGTGAGATTGAAGTAATGCCAGGTGAAGAGTACATTTTGATGATGAAGGGGTTAAAAAGACAATCTGAACTGCAGACTACACAGAAAGTTGTTTTTCTGGGGGATTGTTATGGCTTTCTGGGGAAATGTTATGGGAAAGAAGAAAACTTGTTTTGTGGGAGTTTTTTTTGCTGAGAAGGCTGAGTTTGGGGAGGGGGCAGTTGGGCTGTTTGATTCCTGTGTGGAAAATGCCTTGTATGTAAAATGGAAATATCTAAATGTTTTGACATATTTAAGAGTGAGGTAAAAATTTAAGAATGTTTAATTGGATTGATAATGAGTTTTTTATGATTTTATTTATTTATTTATTTATTTATCAAATTTGTCACCGCCCATCTCCTCCCACCAGAGGGACTCTGGGCAGTTTACAACAATAACTAATAAAACAATAAAATTACAATATGTAATTTATGTCTTTCTAATTATTTGGATTAAGATTCACTGGTTCCTTTATAAGGTTTGTTTGATTTTTAAGATTTATAAGGTGTCTATAAGGTATAATAATTGCTTGGTTTTCGGTTAATAGGGTCAAGATGGTTGTAGTATTATTAATTATAAAAGTAGACAATTTTTATGGTTTGATTTTTACTATAGTAGACAGACCTCTACTATATATACTATACAGGGCGCAATGGCTCAATGGTTAAGATGCCAGGCTTATCAGTCGGAAGGTTGCAAGTTTGGCGGTTCGAGACCCGAGCGCCACATGATAGAGTGAGCTCCCGCACGCCCCACCTCTTGCCAACCTAGCAATTCGAAAGCATGCAAATGAGAGTAGGTAAATAGGTACCGCTTCGGTGGGAAGGTAACCACGTTCCGTGACTGTCATGCCGGCCACATGACCGCGAATGCGTCTTTGGAAAGCACTGGCTCTTCGGCTAAGAAACAGAGATGAGCACTGCCCCCTAGTGTTGGACACGATTGTGCAGGGGAAACTTTACCTTTATAGTAGGCAGAAATACATGTCTGGAAGGAAATAATTGAATAAAGGTTGTGTTTAGGGGAGTGAAGCTGGTTTAGACATTTATATATTTTTCTTTAAGGGAAAGGAGCAAGTACTTAGTGATTTTTATGTGTGCTGATGGATTGATTTATGGAAATGTGATCTTGGTTTGATACAGAGTAAGGGATTGATTATGGGAATTGCTGTATATACTTGTTGAAAGTCGGAAGTCACTTTTGTAATCTTTAATTTTTTTTCCTTAAGTTTCTCACTCTTAGTTTTTTTCTTCTTTTTATGTTTTTTTCTTTTTTGTAGTTTTTATCTTTGCTTTAAACTTAATAAAATTCTTATAAAAAATTGTTGGCAACTTCATAGCTTCCACATTGTGTTCAATGAGCATAAAACTTCCACACTGTATTTTTTTTAGATGTTTTTATCCTTTATTTATTTATTTATACTTCAAATTTAGTCACCACCCATCTCGCTCAGAGAGCGACTCTGGGCAGTTTTATTATTTTTATAAATAACTAAAGGATGACCCGGAAGTGTCTATGACAACGCCGGCTCCAAGGCTTAGAAACTGAGATGAGCACCGCCCCCTAGAGTCGGATTCGACTGGACTTTACGTCAAGGGAAACCTTTACCTTTACCTTAAAGGTGGGGAACATGCCTAACACTCCTTCCTCCTTCTATTTTCCCCACAAAAACAACCCTGTGAGGTGAGTTGGGCTGAGAGAGAATGACAGGCCCAAAGTCACCCAGCCGGCTTTCATGCCTAAGTTTGGTAGTTCTATGTCTATTGTACATAGATACATGGAATTGTAATACAGTACATAATCTAAACAAGATGTTGACTAAGAATGGATCACAGTGACCAGACTATATCCATGAATAATTGAAATTAGCAAGCCAGGAGAAGTAAGCAAAAGTAGTTAGCCACCTGCACATGACAAATCTCCATTAGAACATTCCCAAGCCCTTTCCAGAAAAGGTTGAACATACCATTCTTCAAACTTGGAAAAATCTAACTAAACACCCATGTCATTCATATAGAGAAGTGTGGCTTGTAAAGATTTTTCTTACGATCAATGCTTTTTAAAATTCCATATAGAGGTTTGTTTTTGAATATGGCTTGAAACGATTTAGAATGTCAGAGAAATAATTTAAAAATGCATCTGTAAATTGATGGTGATACTGACTTTACTTAAAGCATATAAGTAAGCTGAAAACAACATGTGAATTACAAAGTGAATTACAAAGCAGTGAATTGGAGTAATCACTTAGTCTGAAAACAAAGTTTTCTTGTCTTTTTTGTAGTGCTTCCATCGTTTACCAAGATCCCCATGGATCTTACAATTCGTGCAGGGGCAACAGCACGGCTAGAATGCGCTGCTGTTGGTCACCCCGTGCCCCAGATTGCTTGGCAGAAAGATGGCGGCACTGACTTCCCTGCAGCACGCAAGAGACGCATGCATGTGATGCCTGAGGATGATGTGTTTTTTATTGTGGATGTCAAAATTGAGGATACAGGTGTTTACAGCTGCACAGCTCAGAATACTGCAGGCAGTATATCTGCAAATGCAACATTAACAGTATTAGGTAAGGATAGCATGTCCTTCTCAGCTTGACACTAGTAATTTGGTAGTTCACCATTTTGTTTTTGACAGTGATAAATATGGATTGATACACGTAGCGTTTCTTTATTAGACCTAGATCTATTGTTTTTAGTCTGTTGACTACATTTGCATATAATTCTATGGTTGAGATTCTAGCCTGAGAACTTTCTGGGTTTACTGGTTACTTCAGACTTTTTTCTGCATTTTCAGAAACACCCTCATTTTTGAGGCCGTTGCTGGATCGAACCGTGATGAAAGGTGAAACGGCAGTCTTGCAGTGTATTGCTGGTGGCAGCCCATCTCCTCGGCTGAATTGGACCAAAGATGATGGCACTTTAGCGGTGACAGAGAGGCATTTCTTTGCTGCAGGAAACCAGTTGCTTATCATTGTGGATACAGACTTTGAAGATGCTGGGAAATACACATGTGAAATGTCTAACACGCTTGGAACCGAGAGAGGCAACATTCGCCTGAGTGTGATTCCCACTCCTACCTGTGATTCTCCTCAGAATGCTGCCCTGTCTCTAGATGATGATGGATGGGCCACTGTGGGTGTTGTGATCATAGCTGTGGTGTGCTGTGTGGTTGGCACTTCCCTTGTGTGGGTGGTCATCATATACCACACAAGAAGGAGAAATGAAGATTGCAGTATCACAAACACAGGTGGGTAAACTGAAACTTGGAAGAGACCTCTTAAAGATGTTTGTGGTTACCCTCCTGAAGTTTTCCTTGCAGAAATATTTGTGTCTTTTGACTCACATTCAGAAACCTAAATAACTTCTGAAAATCATCCTTCTGTAGCTCATGTAAAATACTTCAAAGAATTCAGCCACTGATAATTTTGTGCGTGTCCATTTGCTTAATCACAGATGAGACCAACTTGCCTGCAGATATTCCAAGCTATCTGTCATCCCAAGGAACTCTAGCTGAAAGGCAAGATGGATATGGGTCATCAGAGAATGGAAGCCAGCATCACTTTGTACAGTCATCCCCAATGGGTGGCTATTTTTTTCAACAGAGAGAAAGCAACGGTAAGGCTTTAACAGGTCTATACAGTTCATGTGTATTCAGAAATAAATCTTGTTGAGATTCAGTGGGATTTATTCCAAGGTAATGTGCTACAGAATTGCAGCTTAAATTTCTAATTGTACTACACTGATGCTTAAGATTTCACCACTGTTGTTCTTTGACCAAATAAATTGGAGAATAATAGTTTTACTATTTTACTATTTCTAAATTTCTCATCAACTGCTTTGATGATGGATTGTCTCCTGCCTATTATTGTCCCAAAGACATTCTGGTACTACAGTATTTGTCCAAATGTTTCTAGCTTTATGGCAGTAAAAAAAAAAGGAAGCTATCTTCTTCTTGATATATATGCTTTTTCCAGCTGAGGAACACTTCCAGGAAATGACTTGAACATTCTTGTTACTCTGCATGTTATTTCATTTTTAGTTTTCACCTAGAGCCATGTTTTTCAACAAAAATCCATAATACTAAAAACACACAGATTCCTGCCAAGTATTTTCAGCTGCAGTACTAGCTAAGGCCTTGCTGTTGACAGAAACATACTTTTTTTTTTTGAAGTTGTGGAAGAACAAACAAAGCTTATGTTCCAAGATATTTTCTCAAGACTTAACCTAACCCCAGACCTAAGTCTGTGTTGTCAGTGATTGGTCTTATGAAACATATTGCAGAACAGGAAGAGACTGTATTTCAGGTTGACAGTTTTGTCTATCCATGGCTAAATTTCTTGTAAAAGAGGGGGAAGGAGGTCCTCCTCCCATATATGCACACATCTGGAGAAAGAATATTGCAACAATGATCCATAGTCTAGTTTAAGTTTTCCCAATCTTGGTGTCCTCAATTATTTTTGGATTTGAGTTGGAATTTTCAGCCAGCATAATGTAACTTTAAATTTTGTTATATAGCACACTCTTGCTTTGCAGTATTTTTCCCTCCTAAAAGGGATTCCTCAGACTTTTTGATTAGCTGCCTAAGAAAGTCAGGGGTATTTGCAGGAATCTAATTATTCCTCCCATCAGAGTCAATTTGATATCCATATAAAGACTGTTTAATTTGTGGTCAGCAAATATAAATGAATGGAGAGTGTGTCTTGCTAAACATTTGGAAGCCACTAAGGCTGTCACTGTTTAAAGAATCTGTAACTTAGCATACTCAAGCTGATTATTGCTTTGAATTCAGTTAGTTTTCTCTATACATAGATGTTTTGGTTTGAAAAAATAAACCTAGAATCAAATGAAGCTGATAGTGTGTCATCTTCCTTTTAAAGGAATTTGTCATACAGATAACTGCAGTGAAAATGACCTGGAAGCTGTAACAGATCCATTTTTATGCCATTATCTGGGAACTTCAGGAAGTCTATATTTAAAAGGAAATATATGTGGCCCAGATATGTTTGAAGTATATCATACAGGTAATTTACATTATATAACTGTTTAAATTATTTCCCCCCTCTTTTTGGAATGTTAAGGGTCTTTGTTCGTTGAAATTATAACAGTTTTTCCCCCTATTGGTTTCTTTAAGGCAGCAATTCAGAGCAAAGAACAGCATGCATGGACCTTTATGATTCAAGTTGCTTAAAGAAAAAAGACTGCTACCCATATACCCACTCACCTGAAGATCCTTTTGACCGATATCTCAGTATCTCCAGAATACACATGCCAAGTAGTAAATTGATTCCTTCTGTTTATACCCCAAGTGAAGAGAATGGAACAAGAAGTTCACATCTAAATGTAGACACATGTGAATTTAAAAGAAATCAGGATCTGTCTTCCATTACACCAAGCACCACTTTCATGGGTATGTTTTAATGGCTTTCTAATCCAGGAATCCTCAGTACATATACTGGGGAGCAAGCCACACTGAAATGAAGTAAGCAGAACTGCTTTTTGAAAAATGGTTCTCTTTCATACCCAGGTGGATGGGGAATTCCATTAAAAGTTTTCTTTAGAGATTTATTCAGAATGTGATAATTAAACATTGCCTTTTTGCTAAAGAAGGGATGAGAAGCCTATGACCCCTAAGATATTTTCAGCATATTTCCATATTGGGGTAGCTGGAAGCTATGTCTTACTACATTTGTACATTTGAATACAAGGAATAAAGTTGTAAGGCAGTAAAGTTGAAAAATGAGGTCCTAACTACTGTATTGTTGAGAAAGTACCTTTTTCCTATATAGCTGCTACTTAACAAAACATACACATATGAAGTTCAGTGTAAAGATTCTCACTCATCATGTATCTATATCATTTACGGTTTCTTGAAACAGCTCAGACAGTATTTAGTCTTAATACCTTCCAGTGTTATCCCTGTAATAATCCTTAGAGGTAGATTAGGCTGAGAAAGAATGGTCATTCAGTGAGCCTTAGCAGTCCTCTGTCAAGTTTCAAAGGCCATTTACTAAGCTTCATGACTGCGTTTAAAATGTGAACCCAGATCTCTCTTAATTATTTCACAACACTAAATCTTGAAAGATGAGCAAGAAATCAGTGTTGTTCTTTTTCTCTCCCAAATAGTTGAATATATGAACACAATCTGAACCAGAGTAATTGGCTAATTAGAAAAAGTGTAATTACTAAATTTATGATAATAACATAGACCATTTCATTGGTTTATGTTATTTTGTGGATCATTTATTATGCTTATCCATTTTTATAACAGCTAATAAATGTTTTCTCTGTCTCTTCAGGAACATTTGGAAAACCTATATGGAAACATCAGCTTGATTCTTTGCCAAGCTGTAAGCAGTCTTCTGTTTGGCAGCCAAAGGCCTCCCAACATTCTCATGAATCATTGGATTTTGACTCTGAGTCTGAAGGTGGTAATAAAATGGGCAGGACGTTTCCTGAAGTGGACAATAGCAATTTTACTTGCAGGCAACCAGCTGAGAACCATAGGACTCCTACTTTTCAGTCCTTTGACTTGGATACATAGCTTCCCATCAGTGCTAGCCCAAAATCAACTTATGAACCAAAAAAATGTACTACCTCAAAGTGGACATTATTTAAAAAGAAAAGAAACCTGATATTTTAAAAGAGATTTATGATTTTTATACAGATGCAGCTTTATTTGCAAAACATTATTTCAGGCAGATTATACATTCCTTATATTTCTGATAAGTGTATAGTTTTGTTTAACCAAACAGTACCTTTTGTAAATTAATGGTGTGAATAATAACTATGCATTTGTTACTGAGACTGACTTCATTTTATTCAAATGAGTGTTTTAAACTAATACCAATTCATGTGCATCTACATGAGTTTAAGAAACTGTCCAAAGTTATGGGCAGTTAACAGATTCATTTCTGACATAACTTTTATTATGTTTTGTTGATTTGTGCATTAAAAAGCACTGGAAACAAGCACATACAGCCAAGATCATATTCAGAGAAATAAGGAAGTTGAATCTTTCCTGCTGGTTTCACCTGAACTGTGCTGCATAACATTGCCCATGTCATAAAACTGAATGTTTTGGATATATGCAAAAATATACTTGTAAATTTCATGTCCCCCATAGACTTAATTATTTTTGCCCTAGGTGCTATTTGTGATTATTTCCAGTTCTAGTTAATATGCATGGTCAGTATCAAATCAAGTTAGTAGCAATCCCTGCTTATAATGTATCCATTCCAGTAATTTAAATTGCATTTCTAGATTATCTTTGAATAGATGAAAATCTGGTAACATTTAGCTATGTTCTGGCCCTGCTTGTCCTAAGCCTGCCTACCTTTAGGAGTAATATATCCTTGGTTTTTACAAACCAGTTAAAGACTGCATTCAGTATATCTGAATACTGACTTTGTAAGTTTGATCATTGACAAGAGATATAGGGAAAACATCAATTTGAGATCTTGGACTGTCCACCTGATAGCCTGGACTGTTGTGCCCAATAAAAAAAGACTCCTGGGTTGGTCTATGTTCCTATGCACCCTTATCCGAAGACTAAGCCCATTGAATTCAGTTGCACATATCTGTGAAGACATTTATGAATTGTGTTATTAGCTGGAAAAATTGTGTTACCACATATAAAGCAGCATCTGAGGTTAGAGAAGTCATGCACTCTTCTCGAGAATTGTAATGTGTGATATGGTGGAGAATAGATCTATGTGGCAAGGACAATTGCTGGAAAGATTGCTACTGCATTTGGCATAAATTGTTGCTGGCTATGTCCACATATGGCTTTTTGCTTGCTTTCCATCACACAAGTATGAATTTGAAGTGGTGTGGGGGTATGGATGTGGGTGTGTGTTTGAATTTAAAAAACATGACACATGGAGCCAGCCCTAAATCATTAAAATGTCAAGTGGTGATCTGTGAGTGGTTGAATCGTCTTTTGGACATGGCTGATGAAGGACAACAGGCTGGTGAAGTTTATAGCTTTAATGCCGCCATCCTATTCAACTACCTTGGTAAACAAGAGTAAATAGGAAAGAAATCACAGTTTCACTGTTCTTATACCTTCCAAACCCATGCTTATAATGATGCTATATATCTTAAGTTACTAGGGTACTAAGGTTTCTGTGGCATAACCTGATCCTGTTAGTGCTAAGGAAAAAGCACAAAATTTCAGTAACACTAGATTGTCTTCCTTGTCTTTATCAATGTAGACTATTCTGTTCATGTAATACTTGCTTCACAAAGTACTAGGAAGCTATAATATTTTGGTCCAGCCATTTATTTAAAAGCTGGGCATCATCAGGATTTTTTTAAAAAAAACTTTGTCTTTGTTCTTGTTATTTTTTTAAAAGGAAGCCAACGCTGAGATTTTGCTCTTTGTATTAATTTCATTAAGAACAATTCTCGTTACAGAGATTAAAATTTCAGAATTTCTTTTGGGTGATCTAGGTTCTTCACACTGTGTGATAAACTTCACCATGAAGTATTTCTGCAAAAGGCTGAGCTTATATATAGAAATCTTTTTTATTTCTTTTGCATTGATTGAACAAATCCAGATTAATATAAAACAATTCCATTTTTAACTCAGAAATTATTCAGTTCTTACACATTCATTTCAAAATTAAGTTGGAGAATGCATTCTTTTCCAGCTCTAGTTTAAACTAGAACTGTGTTCTGTTCCCCCTCCTTTTCTCCCCCCCCCAAAAAACCTTAATCACCATTTCAAATCAAGGATTAGGGCTTGTCTCTCTGGTTTAAAATCAAAGTGTAGTACTTTGGGGTAATTAAAGCTAGATTAAAACAGTCCCATCTGTCCATTGGTGCAGTAGGCTAGGCTCTTGAAAGCTGTGAATCCTCATGTCAGCAATATGCTTGAGACCCATGTGTCTCCCTGTGGGCTAATATTACAAGGCTGCCTCCCCCCCCCCCAACCCATTCACTTTGAAAGTGCAAATTTATATACTTGTCAAGATTTTTTCAAAGCAAAATTGAAAGCAGCTGTTTAGACAGAACTCTGTAAGCCACATATCTCAGATGCGGAAGAAAAGTTCCCCCATTTGCACCACCCCATCTAACAATGTCAGAGAAGCCAGGTTTTTCCCCTATCAAGGAACCTGGTATCCAGATTGCAGTATAATTTCCCTCTTTAATTTAGGTTTGGAGACAGGAAGTTAATCTATCTTCAGACACTGGTGGTCTCACTGTACAGAATGGATTTTTCATGCTTTTGTTTATCCAATTGCCAGGTTTTCTGACTCTCCTTGTTAATTTGTCTTCATTGTTGCCAGATGTAGTTATGTGGTGGCAGACATTCATATTGGCATTTGGGGATAATTAACGGTGTTTTGAAAGAAATTAATTTTTCAAGGGTTGGAAATAAAGCTCAGAGTCAATAATGCAAGAAAATCTTAAATTAGACTCTTTTAAATCACCTTGACCTCTGATTATTCTCAGGTCTGCTAGAGTCCCTCCTTGTGGGGTAAATGGGTGGTGATAAATCTGATAAATAAATAAAATGAGTTGGTTATCCACACACATCTGACATCATTTTGAAAATACCAGATAGAAAATGGCAAAATAGGGAAGGTTCCTCTTCAGAGGAAACATAGCAGTTTGGCTATTTTAAATTTGACCATATTCAGTTTTCAGCTTTAAAGAGTTGAACTTATGCTAAAAGAAATATCATTTAGTATAAGTCTCTGTTTGCTGTACCAATACTATGTCCCCCTATCCAACTTCATTTTCTGGATAGGTATTGTCAAAGAAATTCATAACTGCAATTATTTATGTATATCCTGTTAATTTCTCCTGGAGCTACTTCCACAAAATCAAATACAGGATTGCAGCTTGAATTTGAATCATCATCATCATCTAGTAAAGTGGATTACAAAAGTGTTTTATAATACACATGTTTGCTTCAACTATATTTAGGATACTCCAATATTTTTAGCTAGAATTACACGGACCCAAAGTTTACATTTGTATGCAATACACATTATTTGCAGAATGTCTAAACTGCAATCGAAAGAAGCTCTAGGACATCTCCAAACTCATCAATAAAAGAACCCATTAACATAATAAATATAAAAAAGGAAAAGATTATCGGCAGGGGCTTTGGATTTCAAAAACCAATTAAAAAAAAGTTCAGAGACCTTTTTTTTTTTGAAGATTGGGTATGAGAGGGCCAACCATTCACTGGGACAGTGCATTCCATAGCTTTGGAGTGATGTCAAGAAGCCCTGAAAACTTTAATTTATTTACCCAAAATTTTGAATGGTAAAAGATGGCTATGTTGTTCTTCCCTCAGAACTTACCTTCCAGTGCTAGGAGATTTCAGAAATGTATAGTCTTCTCTAACCTATACACTCCAGATGTTGGGTTTGGAAAGGCATCCAGTAGTTCTGGGAGTTGTAATTGAGTAGAGGAACCCATTCCTGCCATAGTTAAATACCCGTAAATACTATTAGTTTCAATAGAAAAATTAAAATCTCTTTAATTTTTTTTCAGATAACATAAGTGGATCTTAGAAATCTTGTCTATAATTGTATTGTGCCATAACTGTATAAAATCACTCGGGCGCTAAGAAATACTTCCAAATTCAGCAAATATGTCCATATTGCTGGGAAGGGAGAAGAGGAGAAGGGAATTAAGCCTAAGTCCTTGATTTATGGGACTTACAAGTTACAAATAGCAGGTGATTGACACTTTTTCCCAGTCAGAATAGGTAGGGCTAGACCATCTTAATGGAAAATATTATGACAAAAGTATCTTCATTAAAATCCATTAAAATTTACTTGCAAATTATTAAAACCTCAATGTCAGGGTTTTTTTTTTTAAAGATGAAAGTGTGAGATACCTATTTATTCAACTGTAAGTTACCAGTTATTAAGAAAAGTAATCTTTTTTTTAAAAAAAAAAATCTTTCCAACCCAACAAAACATTGGAAAGAAATTAAATGCGTCCGTCAGTAGAATGACTGTCCCAAAACTGAACCAAGTGGGAACAAATTTAGTATGGTGGGAAAAGCTGGCAAAAGGAAGATCAAGTTTGAAAATGGAATGGATCTAGCTGGGGAGCTGCAGAGAAAAACTATCCAGAAAAAAACAATTCCCCAGACATCCCTATGGGAAAGGCAGTTATGCAGTGGTTCAGAGTACTACCAAGCTCCTCCCTTCTAAGCTCCTCCTCTTCTCTCTCTTGTTTTTGCAAAGATACACACAACACACCAATATGCCACACCAGGGAAGAGCAAAAACACAGGTAGGACATTACTTTGTTACACAGAAGAAAATGCAGATACTTCCTGTGGCTTCTGTTGGTAAAAGGGTTGGAAATAATCCCAAAAGGCATGTTCTGTCTGCTTTCCCTACCTAGTTTGACTGTTGCTGTGAAGGAGTAAACATTAAATAATTACAACATTTTTACATTTCAGTCAGATTTGGCAGCTAACCCCCTCCCCCTCATCTTTGGGGAGCTCCTATCCACTGCAAGAACTGGTGGTTCCTGCATGTGACATGTTTCTTGTTGGAAGCCTAGGCATACAAAGCTGGGATTAAGTCCAAAATAACTCACTGAGTGTCATGAGTAAGGATGGCGAGCAGGGGGCTCCCTTCCAGACTGTTAAGCGCATGCGTAGCACTGAGGAATTGGTGAGCCATTCCAAGAGGCACAGATTGGGACCGCCTTAACCTGCGGGGTTTATATGGCTGGGTTTTCCCACGTTTGTTCAGTTTGTTAGGATTACTGTTGTGTATTATCAATAAAACATTAGAGACCAGTTCCCTGTCTCAGAGCGTTTCCTGGGAGTCAGGACACTGAGTAGCCATACGTAAGAATTCAGTGTTGTTTTTTTTAAGCGTTAGTTTTGGAAAGCTTCAGCTGAATTCTTTTTATAAATGGATTATAGTTTGATCGTTCTTAAATATGTGGATGGAAATCCTTTGAAACAGTAGATGTTCCGGTAAGGAGACAAGTTTCTATCAGTTCCTCCATGAGCCTTACAGACAGTGTATATGTTCCTATTGTTTGAGAAGCTAGCATAGAATTAGGAGGAATGACAGAAATATCCTGGTAAAAACATGAGACTTCTGAGGTTTCTTCTTGTAAATTTGTAAATTCTCAGACATAGGTAAACAAAAATAATACATAGAGCTTTTGCTAGGGGCCAAGCTACACAACTTCATTTAACCAATTTTATAAAAGAAAGAAAGACTCCTAATAACATTTTTTTAAATGCGCATAAATAGATTTTTGTATTAGAAGTTCTGCATTAAATTTTAAATAATAATTTAAGAATTTATTTAGCAAGGTTCATGCTGTTGTCCAAGTTACCAGTGCTCTGATGATGTTACCTTGCCCGGTACTGAAATGTCTGCAAGATGAGAGCAAGCTCAGAGAAAACCAAGAGCCAACAATTTAACCCTAAGATAAATATATTCATCACTGTCATACTAGAAGTATTATATGAATATAACTTGTGCTTCAGATGAACACTCACACTGTACTATACACTATATGCACATGTGTGTGTACAAACATGGAGAAGCACAAGAAATGTCATGGCCGGACCCAGAATATTAATGGATATTTGAGGAAAAAAAAAACATTCCCGGAGTGAAAGTTTTGGCAACAGATCCCAGTAATGGAATCCAGATTCAGAGACATTTGTTCCTAACTCAAAATGGGATGAGGAGTTTAATAGTGAAAGACAAACACTGCTAATTGTGAATTTCCCAGTATCACTAATTAACTTGAGGATTATGTATGCATTAGATGTATATCCATAATGGGAAACACACAGTTTGCCTCTCTGAATATTATGTAAAAGGGTAGATAAAAAAAGCACAAGGCACTCACATTATCATGGAACTTCTGAGGTACAGTATTATGAGTTGATTGGTAAAAAAGATCCTTATAAACAACTTTTACTTAATGAAAAAAATTATATAAAGGTGCAATATCTTATATACGTCTTGGCATATGACTACAAAAAGAATATTATAAAATTTAGTTTGCATTACATTTGTAAATAGTATTTAAGCATTTATTTAGCAAGGCCATAGAAATTTATTATGTTTCATTTGCTCGAAAACACATACATTTCATATGTCGCTCAGATATCAGTTACATGATGAATACAAGCTGGCAACTATTTCACTTGCAAACATCTGCTCTCTGCAAATAGAAAGTTAGTTACACTAAACCTCTTAATCTAGATCAGTGTTTCTCAACCTCAACAACTGTAAGATGGGTGGACTTTAACTCCCAGAATTCCCCAGCCTTGAAGTCCACCCATTTTAAAGTTGCTGAGGTTGAGAAACACTGATCTAGATAATTAATACAAAAGAAAGTATTCTGGATTTAAAAATTCATTAAAAAAAATCCCCAAAATCTTGATGTTAAAAGTATATTTTTAAAAATGAATGGCATCATTTCCTATAGAATTTTTCAGAGCTGATGCATACAACTTCGTACATGTGGGATAAATATAAGATATGCCATGATTCATCTTTCATAGCAGTTATATGTCTAACCTCTTTCAGTTTCTCACTGTATGTGTTTATAAAATATAATAGGGACACCGATATTTGTCCTCCTCTCAAGCACCCTTCCAAAAATTGCCACTGAAATTATTAATGTGAAACAATGTGAAAATTACCACTAATACCAATTCTATTTAATTCTATATTAATTAAATTAAACCAAACTGAGTTTTTTTGTCCCACTCTGCCTCCTTTAAAAACATCCATGGGCATACCACCTGAAGACTAAGTGAATTCCTTGGCCCCAAGACTGCTGCACACTCCAAAATATATAGGAACCAAGCAATCCATGAATGTATATGAATCCATTCTGGAGAAAAGCAGCCCAAGTAATGAATGCGAGCAATCACCAATTTACTTGTAATAACTGGTATACAGCATTATATCAACTTGATTGCCTTAATACTGTGCCCCAGAGCTTCTTAAAAGTTTTCTTCCCTTCCATTCTTCCCTTATCTATTTTCAAGATGCTTAAAATTTTCTTTCAAAATGTTCTTGGTGGGTATTTTTGAAATTACTTTATTATTGATAGGACAGAAGGTGCTACCACTGATTCTGGTTTGTGTTTTGCGATCTTGTCATCATCATTCAGTGCTTCCCAGGTTGCATCCACTACCCTGTTCTGAAAAAGCTTCATCATGGCATAAGTTTAGGTGAAGTCTCAGAATAGAGGAAAGCTGGAGATGATTGGAAAAAGAATTGTACAGTGAAAGACAGGAATTCAGACATATCTCTTGGCTAGTCTGTCACTAAATAACTGCATGAACACCACATTATTCCCCTACCATCAGAATTTCTCTTAGATAATTCAAAAGCAAATTCTCTCTTATCGAATTGAATCCAAATTGATTTTTAAAAAATACAGGAGAAATTATCTACATGCTATGGGCAATACATAGCAATCTTTGAAACATCTGGTTTATAGGAACAATATTACAGTAGAGATCTATGGAGACCCTATGGGAGTTTTTGCCCACATAATGTATTTAGGATGTGTGGGACTTCAGTATCTCTAATATACAGCCAACACTGGGAAAACATTTACATAGAAAGAGATGGATTATGCCATGCCTGAAATGTTTAGGAAATTTTAAAGAATCCTTCAAGCTATTTGCCCAATCAAGAATGCAATGCATTCTATTTGCAATTCATTTTTATTTCAAGCCTCAAAATATGCTTTCTATTACATAACTGACAAGTCTCAAGTCTGAATTTCATCAGGAGTCACATTCATGTCAAGTAGGACAAGTCACATAACATTAAGTCAATGTCAATTGGATCCATAGTCTAGGACAGTGTTTCTCAAACTTGGGAACTTTAAGATGTTCCCAACTTCAGGATGTGTGGACTTCCAGAATTCCCTAACCCTGGCTGGGAAATTCTGGGAGTTGAAGTCCATATGTCTTAAAATTCCCAAGTTTGAGAAACACTGATCTAGGAGCATGAAAGATGAAATCAAATTGTTGATTATTATTTACCTTTTCATAACTCTTTTAAAATTAAGTAGAAAAACCTTTCTAACTTTGAAAATTAAATTGATTAATCTTTCAGCACTTTCTTTAGCTTGGATTATCTAAACCTGTTTTCTGTCCCAAAAAGGGAATTAAGCAGTTAGGGAAAAAGGATAATAAAATAGCACAGCAAAATAAATATATCAAGTAATCCAGCAGTCAAATGAATAATTTGGATATGACACATGTCATTTGAACCAGAAACATAATAATAATAATAATAATAATAAATCAATTATCAATATAATTTTCAAAAGGAATGGTTAAAATGGCAAAATTCAATGTATTCACTAAGTTTATATTCTTTTAAATAATATCCAGGATAAGAAAAAGCAGTATCCATTAAATGCAGGAAATAATTCTTCCAATTTTATAGGTAGTCTTGTTAATTTTAAAAGTGAAGCAATAGATTCTTCTTTTATATTCTTCCTTTTAAAAAATGAAGCACACAAATAGTTTGTATTGGTAGCAAGTTAGCTTTAGTGTAATTAATAATTTATTGCAAAGAGCAGGAGGGTTTTTTTTGCCTCCCCCCATTTTCCCCCCCCCAAATTATTTCTTCCATGCATAGCACCATTTAATTTATCATCTGTGAACATTTAAGCAACTCTGGTTCAGTTAAAAGATGCTATAACAGACTGCTTTAACAGTTGTGTAGGTGATATGCTCAATTCATCTCTTCTCTTAATAAAGCAATGAACATTATTGGCAAGATTATACAAAAAGTAGGGGGTAGAATAGACACAACAAAATCTCCAAATTAGGTTAGGTCTTCAGCCATTAATTTTACAGTGCAACCTATTTTGATGTGAGAACTATAGCTTGATAAATGAATTCATTTCAGGTTTATTCTAGCAATCAGGAACAAAAAGCAAAAAGGGACTCCTTCCAACTCTGAAAATACAAGCTAGTAGTCTCTTGTCTGTTTTGAAAGGATAAAATGCGGCTTAAAAGGTCAACCAGAAATCTCTGAACAGCAGTTTTTGGCTTGTAACTCCCATTTCTTCTTCACAAGACATACTCCAGGAATGATGCA
The DNA here is from genome assembly GCF_035149785.1 of Candoia aspera. Classification (NCBI taxonomy): domain Eukaryota; kingdom Metazoa; phylum Chordata; class Lepidosauria; order Squamata; family Candoiidae; genus Candoia; species Candoia aspera. The sequence continues at coordinate 49,695,738 of NC_086159.1, forward strand.
ATATCATCATGTTGCATCATTATCAGGGACTTCTAGAAATAGTATGACTGCTCCAGCTGCTATAATAATTAGGAGAAGCACAAATGCTGAAGATGGCAGAAATTTCATTCCCATTTTCACTTCCCCCGTTTCAAGCTGAAAATTGTAGCAGAAAATACTCAGTTCATTGTAAGAAAATGGTTCTTCTAGTACAGCATTCAGTCTGCCATCTTTACAATCCAAAAGCTTCTTGAAAATTATCCTCAGGACTAGAAATAGGCAAATCTGTCAATTTCAGATCTATTTTATTGTTTTTGCAAAATGGTCAATTTTGGTTTCTTTCTCATGTTTGGAAATATGTCAAAGTCAGTTTGTTAAACTTGAGATTTTTTTAAAAATCATTAAACTGTATAGGCATTTAATGCCTTTTGTTTGCACATCTGTCTAATGTACAGAACTTTTGCAATACTGTTCTACTATATTTATGTATGTATTTCCATGAATATATGAATTTTTTTGCTCTGCAAAACTTCAAATAATAAGTTTCAGCTTGATTATTGGCTCAAAAATGATTAGTTTACATTGAATTTTTTTTTCCCTATCACTAATCAGGATATAAACTCTGTTCTTGGAACCAGTATTTGATCTTCTATTTCTGATTTCTAAAACCTGTGTTTTTAGACTGCACTTTCAGAAAAAGAGAATTACTCCTGAATAGATCAACAGAGGCAGGTCAATCTACCTCAATCTGTCACTTCACTTCAGTGGAAGCCTCTTTTGCTGAGTGAAGTCCTCCAGCTGTAATGGTTGCCTATTCTGACAGACTCAGTCTCACAAACAGTTGCTTAAGGAAAACTAATTTATTGAGAGAATAGTGTGCAAATACGAAGAAAGCTGAGAATGAGCAAAAGCACGCCAAATACAAACTAAAAACCCTCGCTTCAAACCCGATCCGCCCTTGCTCCCACTTAGCAACCACCCCCTCCCAGGTGTTAGCAACCGTCACACACATCGGCCTGAGAAAGTAACCTTGAACACAGGCAATAACCCAAACATACATTCCACAGTTACAGTAAGGAGATTACAGCCTGGCACGGCTGGAAATCTCCACTCAGCAACCGTGAAACACGGATCAGGAAAGTGACATGCAAGACATTACGATGTATGCAGAACATTGGAACGATGAACATGACACCAGCCATTCCACCAGCTGAAAACAGGACTGCGGCATTTCAAGGATGCATTTCAAAGAGCAAGTCACTTGAATCTTCATCGAAACAAATCACCCTTTAAAGATCTATATAGGCCTACTTGAAATATGCAGCTATTATGTACAATGGGGTTACGGTGCAGCTTCATGTAACAAAGTGCAGTGTCTCTTGTCTTTAGCAACAGTAGAACAACCAAGATATTTCCAATGAACTAAGTGACTTGTCACTTAAAGCTCTTTGCAAACATTTAACCTGCACATGTGATAGTTAGAAGCAGGTTGAGAAAAGGCATACATGTAAATTCTGCTCTCCTCACCCCATATTTTTATATTCCTAGCACATCTATAGCTCTTTGTAACTGAGAATTAGTAGTGGGTAGTGCCTTTACCTGAACGTTTTTTCAAAGTTCCTCTGATCCAGAACCCTGAAAGAAGGCATGTGTGTTCAGCTACATGTGTTTATTGCCTCTCCCTTCAGATCTTAATGGTCAGTAAATGAAGATCTGGAAGTGCAGAGATATTAGAAGTTGCCATAGCTGTATGCCTTACTCACCTTCCCACATTTCTAAACCTGTAGAAAATTCGAAGTATGAAAAGCAACACAGGCCAGCCACCAGAAACTTATTTTTTCAAATTTCAGTACCAAAGTATTCATATTGTTATTTCAACCAATAATGAAAATAGAATGAGGCTATATGAAATATATATATATATATTTATTTATATGAAATATATATATTTCATTCAGTTTGATGAAAAATTAAGAAATATTGCTGCATGTCTTGTTGGTAGGGTCTATGTTTATAGCACTTAAATTACCTGTGAGATGCTCTTCCTTTAATTTAATTTTGATATCCCAGGGGCAGTCATGGGCAGAGGTCTTAAAAGTCAAGATGGAGTGTTACTGCACCAAGGCCCACTCCTTTTATGGGCATGTGCCATGTGTGCCATCTATTAAAAAGGGGTGGGGCTTTGAACATGCAGTTGTGCCCAGCATCTTAACTTTTTTTAATACCACCATCACCACAATATCCCTGTGCGTATTTGTGGCCGTTTGCATCCACCTTGGCCACCCAGCCTTTAAGGGAGCTTCTCAAATCCAGAATTGTGAAAGCCAGGGAAGTTGCAAAGAAAAAAAAAAAAGGAACAGAAAGCAATAATTCTTGTGGCCTATGCCTCCTTGCACAAATAAAGTGAACTCAAAGTTCTAAAGCATCTTCAGAATGAGATTAAAAAAACAAAACAAATGCCTCTTTTATAAGGTAAAAACCTGTGGGAAATTAGCAGACTAATCTGAGTGAAATGTTCATTTAAAAAAAAAAATACCTTGGCAGAATGCCACATTATGTTCATTCTTTATGAAAGGGATGGAAACAAGCTGTCTTTTTTCAGACAGCTTATTTGTACAACTTTGTAGCACTTACGGAGATTGCTGAAAACTGAAATATAAATTCCTTCTTTTGGCTTAAGTAGCACTTCCTCACTTTATTCAGTTATAAAATATTTCATACAGACTCATATTCGATGGGATATTTTATTAAAATGTTTATAACTTTTATTAGAACAAGAATTCTAAAAGTTTATAACTTTTATTAGAATTGCACATAGTATCACATTATTTTTCTATTCTTTTTATATTTTATAGCTATGTCTTATACTTTTAATTTTATACATAATTAATGAAATGGATATGGTAGAGGGTAAAAAGCACCACAAAATGAAAATGTGCAGGATTATCTTTCCTAAACTTCCACTGATCCTATGTGTGTAATATGTCTTGGTTCTAAAATTGTACATAAAAGTAGCAAACCTTTAAAATACAATACACTTCTGTGTGTGCATTTGTGTATACTTATTTATGTTTACATTTTATTTATCTGTATGTGATGAAGGCATGATAGATAGTGAGGGAGAGAGGAGTAGGCACCTAAAATAAACTTATAAATTAGGCATGAACTCTAACCATACTCTTTGGCCTCCAGATCTTTCTTTTGGAGCAGTCAATGGTCTCTTTGTGATCATCAATCTCATAATATTTTCAGAATGATCCAACTGCTTAAGAAAAGTGTGTGTATATATGGGTAGGTTAAGCTGATTCTGAGTTTACCTTAAGTTTGTAATTTGTAGCAGGGAGAAAAGGGGGGAAAATCAGGGAAAAAATCACTCCGTGCGTATGTTAATGTAAATTTCACTAATTCTCACTTCCCAAACATATACTATATGTTAACCAGAATTCAGTTATGGATGAATGGTTGAAGTTTTCCAAATGTTGTGATGCAATTAACAACTTATGTACACACAACATGCATGCAAAAAAATTAATATTGAAAAACATTAAATCCACTAAAAAGTATGCATGAGATGAATTCAATTAGGCAAAAGTAGTGACCTGTGTATATTAAGAAAAATGCTTACAAAAATATGCAGGCATGGAGACAAAGATTAGCAACTGATGTCAGAATATGGTGTGCTCAAGGTGGAAAAGTGAAAACCTGAGAGATATCAAGTGTAGTGATTTACTTTTTTATCGATTATTACAACTATTTAATAGCATCTAGCTTACACAGAGCCATCTTCAGTTTGCCATACTTCCCCTGGAAGTCCCTGCATTAAATTAAATTACAGTCCCTGGCAAACCACTCCAAAGAGTTTGCACAAAACTGACATTATATATGTGAAGTCTGTGGAAAACCAAAAATCACATATGGTGCACCTTGCTGGACATAGATGTCACGGGATAATGTAGTTCTCGTTTTCTTTACCTCATAGATCTGCACACATCGGAAGAAAGGACAACCCAGCATGTATGTTATTGCACTAAATGTATCATCCTATTATTCTAGGACTGCATTTGCATCATATGCCAAACCACAAAGCCAATCATTTTATTCTAGTGCGTTGTGTAAATGAAATGCATGCACTTAGCTTAAATACTCTGGTGTCTAAGCAGTTTCCATACAAGCAGAGATACTCTTAGCAAGATTCATCCACATAGACAAGGACTCACTAATTAAATCACCTCCTTGCTTAGAAGTTGTATATACATGTCAGTTATAAGTGTTCTTTGGAATTTTTTAAGTGCAAGCGCGTAGTATTCCACTTCTTATTTACTATATTTAAATGTGGTCTTCGTTTAGGATTTAATGTCCAAACCATTTTGATTTGTAAATACTGAAGAGGTCTAAGAAAGCAAGCTAACACTTCTGCTTATGTCCAGTAGGAGATTTAATGTAACGGACTAACACCTAAAAACTCTCTTAGAGTTCTTCGGCAACATTAAGAGATAGCTAAACTAGAATCAGCTTTGGAAATGATATTTCCTTATGGGTTGTAAACAGTTTTTGTGTGTTCTAGAGAACATGCTGGAACCATGAACCAGCTGCCAGGCAGCTGCTCTTAAATAATGTTGAGTTTTCTATTTCTATTTCTATTTTTGTAATTATTCTTTGTAGTTTGACGAAATGAGATTCATCTTGTCTTGGGTTGTTTTTGTTTTTTGCAGATCTGTTTGTGCTAGCTTTTCAGAGTTTTACAGAACTCTATGTTTGTTGCATTATATTATAAAAGAGATCTTGAACTCTAATAAAGGTGTCCAAGAATTACAGAACAAAGAGTAATGCAAGGATGATAAAATGTGGACATTATGTACCTGAACTGTGGTAACATCCGAAGATGTAGCTTAAAGAAGGACTGACACACTGGCCTGGAACCCAGTCATAGAAAGGAAAGAAACGTTTCCCATTTCTTCCCCCCCCCCCTTGCATCCTCCTTATTTTTGGATGTAATTGATTCTTACCTTGCCATATCCCACATTTTTCTGAATGTATTCCATTACTCTCAGGCTTTTCAAGAATACAGAGGGACACAAAGGGAAGATGGGAAATGTAAATTGCCATAGAAGCCAAAGCATCACGAAGATTATCCTCAAAGTCATTAGTTCTATGTGGAGTTTCTTCCCTTTCTTCTGCTTCTCCATGTAAGCAAATGACTCCTTTTCCTCACATCACTGCACTATGAACTGTTCTATACTCAGCTAATCTCTAACTTTAGGACAATGATAGATTACTGAGGGGATAAAACGGATTGCATCAACTCAGACTCAGAGTGGTGAAAAAATAGGATTGTTGAATTCTTCATTAAAAACCCCTTGAAAAGAAGTAGTATTAGTAGAAAGGGAGTAGATGGTTTCTAGCCCATCTGCTTATATACTGCATGTGTTTTTCCTCTCTCTCTTTCACTCTTGATGATGTTTAAAACATTTAATCTGCCTGACACCCCTTTTTAGGCCTGATTTATGACCCAATTCAATCTGATATTCAGTATGGAGTTTTAATCATCACGATGAAGGCTGTCCTCTTCATTGTGAGAAGTGCATGTGCTGGGTTCAGAATACAAGAAAGATAAACTTCTTAATGGTCACCATATTTTAACTAGTTAAAGTATCGAACAGAAGCAGGGTATTCTCAATTCTGGGAGATAGGTAGGTAGGTAGGTAGGTAGGTAGACAGACAGACAGACAGATGATAGATGTCATCTTTAATCAGTGTTGAGCTAAATATCTCTTCAGTCACCTTGCCTCAGTTCCTAGAAAAACACTGCATTTATTTATTTATTTGCATGCTTATTTATTTATTTATGGGTGTAGGGGGTCATAGATAAACTGTTGTCCTTTCCCTCACCCATCAGAGAGTGGGAAAAAAAGAGTGGAAGGAATTTCCTACTGAACAGATTCTGCCTCAGTGCAGAAGTCCATCTATTTAGGATTTAAATTAAGGTTGTTGGGGAAAAGGTGGTTGGACTAAAGTAGATTCCTTTAGCAGCAAATAGAAGTGTCATGTTTCCCCTTTCAATGTTCTGTTAACATTGTAACGTTTCACATGTCAAGTCGTTTTCCGTGTATACCCGCTTGGCTCGTTCGGGTTTTTTCCATTCCTGCGCTCTCCTTTGTTTTGGATCTTTGGAATGTATGTTTGGGTTTGCAATCCTGTTCAAGGTTACTTTCCCAGGCGCGTGTAACGGTTCCTAGCACCTGGGAGGGGGTGCGTGCTGGCGGGTGCTTGGGGCGGGACTGGATTGAAGGCAAGGCTTTTAAGTTTGTATTTGGCGCGCTTTTGCTCATTCTCAGCTTTCTCTGTATTTGCATACTATTCCTTTAATAAATCAGTTATCGTTAAGCTCGAGCTTGTGAGACTGAGTATTTGGGATTAGGCAACCATTACAAAAAGGGTATTATATCTAAGCTATAAACATCCAGATGACCCCTTGATAGAAACAGTGTTTCCTGTATCTTTTGTCCTTGTGTGTGTGTGTGTGTGTGTGTACACAATCTAGTGATCTGCAAGATCTTTGCATGCATGCATGCATGCATACATATACATATACATATACATATACATATATCCTCAAGTATAGCAAACTTATTTTTGGCCTAAGACTTGCTATGAATGTTGGTTTGTTGACAGTGCAGGAAGGTAGAAGAGGAGCCAAATTTATACTTTATTTTTTAAGTAATAGTTTATATTTTGTCTCCTTGGAAGCTATCCTAATTAAATTCTATTGGATTTACTCCTACATAAGTCAGCATAGTTCAGTATAGTGGTGATGATTTTGAATTAGGAATGGATCAGTCACTCTTAGTACAACCTTCCTCACAGAGTTGTTGTGTGTGGAAAGTGGGAGGACAAAGTGCTGTTAATACCTCTTTGAATTTCTGAAAGAAATTCAGGATAAAACTAATGGCTAAAGAAATGAGCAAAATATTTACATTCAGCCTTATGACTCATTTCACATCACTATGTTGATGAGATGGTGTTTGCATAAGGGCACTTCAGTTTTGACCAAATCAGAGGCATCTACATTTGAACAGGGCCACCTAAAGTGAAAAGAGGACTCAATGGAAAAGACCCTGATGCTAGGAAAGACTGAAGGCAAAAGGAGAAGGGGATGGCAGAGGGTGAGATGGCTAGATAGCATCACCCATGCAGTGAACATGAATTTGAGTAAACTCCGGGAGACAGTGGAAGACAGGAAGGCCTGGCATGCTATGGTCCATGGGGTCACGAAGAGTCGGACACGACTTAATGACTGAACAACAACAACGTTTGAAAAGAATGATCAATATTGTTTCTGTATCTATTTCAGTTACACAGATACAGAAATGCATTTTTCAGTTAAAACGTAGCACTGAAACATCTTTAGGATATGGTCATTCATAGTAATAGTAACAGTGCCATGAATCTAAAGCCAGAATCTTTTCCTTTCTTGATATTATGTACTCAAACTTTTGCAAAATGTATAATATTACATTTGCTGAGAGGTCAGAGCTATTGTTTATTCTTTTGCTCTGAACATTTACTCCCTTTGCCAGAAGCTTGATACTGCAAGAAGAATGGGAAAAAGAATGCTTGGATAATAGAGAACGTAAACAAATCATAGTAAAAAGGGATGGCATGAGCTGGTCCTCTTTTGACAAAATATCACTTGTCAGATACTAAGCAAGGCTGTTTTGAACCAATTGTTTGGCCCAAAAGTTGGACAGCTATTCAGGAGGTCCAAACCTGGAAAACAATTCAGAAGGTCTGGAACCATTCAGAGCCTGGGAAAGAGGGATCTTTGGATAGCAGCCTAGACTTTGAAGCAATAAACCATGTTGAAAATCTGCCAGCAAAGAGATAAAAATCATTACATGTGCTTTGCCTTTCACCCTTTTTCAGGAATGTACTCCAGCTTCCCTCACCAGATTTCACCTTAACAGAGGGATGCTTAGTGGACACCAGCTCTTTTTATACTTGCATCTGGGCTAATTCTTACTATATCAAACTTTCTGAAGTGAGGATAAACAAGCAGAAGTTTGAGGCTTGTCAGTGTGAGTATTTTTGACAACAATTATAAGAAGCTGTATATTGCTGTACAGTATGTGACACAGAGTGAGAACTGAAAACAAGAGAGGGAATTCCGACTCCTTAAGAAGTTATGAGAAAGATACCCATAAGCTTTGAACATTAGGATGTCAAAACAAACTGACCATAGTAAGATGGAGGTGGGGAAGAGATCTGGTTTCCTATCAGAGGACTTTTACAATTCTGCTAAGATTTCAGTAGTAGTTTCCTACTGTGGGTTTCTGGTGTGATACTCCAAAGGCAGGAGTAGTCTTGTGATCTGTCCTCACTATCACTAGCAACAGTGTATCTAGCCAAGCTTCATAGGAGCAGAAACATTATGTGAGGGATAATGAATGAGTGGAGACTGTTGAACCTGAGAATGTAGCCTCCAGAGAACAGGAAGGAAATGACACACATCCCTAGCAGTCCTTCCTAATCAGGACACATGCGTTTCTGTTTATCCTGTTGAGAAAGCAGTATGACTGTTTGTGGATATGTCTTCAGAGTTAGTGCTGGAATTGAGTACACAAGCAGGCAGGTGTATGGTAACTTGGAATCACTACCTATGTAACAGTTGCTAACCATGTTCTACTGATCTCTGAGACTAGTGCACTCACTGGAGACTCAGGTCCAATATAGACCAAGAGCTGACCAGTATAATACCTGAGGTCTTCCAAGGAATAAAGCCAATACAATCAGTTAATGAAGTAAATGAAGAAATTTTAATAAATTTATTTCAGCTATTTCTTCCTGCTTTAGTGTACATATATATTTCAGGCAGTAGATTAAATCATTGTAAAAAATTTTTGCAGAAGACCTAGATACAATAAAATTAAAATTTGGCTAATCATTCTGAGAAACATTTGGGGAGATGGTAGAATCTGAAATTAGTTATAAACTGAAGTGATAATTATTCAGTGAAGATTCCGTTGCAGCACCTTGTTGATTTGAACAATAAATACTGATTTTGGATTCAAAAGTACATGTCATTCTGCTTTGTAATATTTGCATGCTAGATTTAGCAGATTCTGTCTGCATCTGTGATGAGGAACTGGATGTGCTATTTCTCCTTCACAGAGTTGTTGAATGCAAGGGAAAATCAAATCTCTCATTATGTATGACAGGGCACAAGTGTTCATTGTTTCTAAATGGTTGCTGGCAGACTCAGCGAGATGCAACACTGAGGGCGACAGGCTACACAACTAGTAAGAGCTGAAGAGCCATCTCTGAAACCATCCTGCAAGTGCAGGCTGATTCTGTTTTCAATACCCAAACATAATCATTTAATGTTATGTGAAACAGCTTAACATGTTCATCAGGTAATTTTACCCACTGATTAAAGAATGTGATTGATAAAATAAAAACACAACTATAGTTACTCATTGAAATTTGTGGTCCTTGCTTATGCTGGAACAAATGATTTGAACAACCTTTACCCTTTACTTATGAAGCAAAAGTATTATTTGAGTACCAATACAGCTAGTGATACAGAGTTCAGCTTTATGTCCAGAATTCCGTCACCATTCCAATGTGGCAGATTTCTGTCACAGTCAAAGCTCCTGAAACCATCTTCCTCTCCACTCCCACTCCCATTCAGGTTAAGGCAGTCCATCTCTTTAAAAAAGAATGAAACTTCAGTGTCCATTACAAGCAGGGCACATTTTCTGAGGAGCACTCTAAAGGATCAGAGGTATAATAACAACCCATATTTTGTTATTCATGCGGGTGTGTTGCAGCCTCATAAGTTTTGTTTTTTTCTTGTTTTTAAAGCTAGCCTATAGCTGAAAGAAGAGGATCCATTCCAACCAGGCAGAAGGGAAGCCCCTCCATTATTGAAACCCAGGCAAAGTAAGTCAGAAGATGTAACAGTCTGCTGAGCTTTCTCATGCACCTTTGGTGGGCCTTAATATTGTTATTTTAATACTTCCAGCCTCCCTCTCAACACATGGAAAATTGCAGACATTTCCTGAAAGCTGGAACAATTCATCATTCACCTAAGTACTAAACTCACCAGGTCCAAGCTTGCATAGTATTTCTGAGATCAACAAGGTTTGCCACCAAGCTGAATCTTTCATGGGGGGGGGGGAATTTGTCTAAATGCATTGATTAATAATCTTTTCTCTTTTTTTCCTGCCCTTAAGAAAATATACTAATTATGTAAGAGACATTGATAGTTTAACATCTCAATAAGCATGTCAAGATTTGGACTCTATAGATTCACATATACATATGGATATGAAATCTTAGAAGATTTCTTGGCAGCTAGGGCTAATAAAGTTGCTCCACTCCACCATGTGATTCAATGCAAACCTAGAAAGATCCAGCAGACTCAGCATCATTTACTGACAAAACCCTAGAGCCAAATACTGCCAGCAAAATAGATTCTAGAGTGTGGTTTATGAGCTCATCAGCGGCCAGACTTGCTTTGTGGGTGGCCAGGGGTGTGTTAATTGGTTCCCTGTCAAGAACAAGCTTAGTGCCAATATTAGCCTTCACTGGCTCAGAGAAAGGCCAGAACTATGCCATCAGTCTACAGCCATGTGCCTCCCTGCCCCAGTTTTCAAGCTAGCAATTACAATGGAAATAATCAGTCATTCCCAAGGCAGATACATGCCTCATGCCACACATTGCATCAGCCTCTCACTCGCACTCAGTGGTTGCCTCTTTGTGTCATTTATGTGGTAATGTTAAAAAAAAAAATCTGTCTCAAAAGATTGCCCTCTCTCTTTGTGTCTATGTGGATGGGTGGGTAGGTGGGTGTGGCTTTCCTGCTTGGAGGTATTTTAATTCTATGGCTGTTTCTAAGAGGTAAATATATTGATTCTAATGGAATCTCTTCCCAAGCAAGGGAATTTGACCATTAGAGGATATGTCACCCTGCAACCATTTTCCACTTCAGCTCTCTAGCATGAAACTGTGAGCACAAGGCCAGCCTGTGGGAGAAGACTGTTAAAAGGCAGTGCTGCATTTGATGTGGGAATCCAGTGGATGGACTAGTAAATAAACAGTGTGTCCCTCCAAGAAAAAAATGCCCTGTGTATATAGTGGCATAGCATGCTTTAAGTTTGTCAACAGAATAGCCAAACCTGCCAGCCTAAGAAGGCAATAATCAATCCAGTTGATATATCTTTCCCTGAAAGGTAGCAGGAATATGGCAAAATAGAGCTCAAATAACTCATATATAGTCTTTCACCCAGGAGCTCAAGGGGTCATATGTAGCACTTCTTCCTTCTATTTTTCCCACAACAGCAAGAGTTAGTGATAATGACTGGCCCTAAGTCATCCAGAGAGCTTCCATGGGTGAAACTAGACTTGAAGCTAGATTTTGCAAGTCTCAATCCAATGCCTCATTGACAAATACAGTTGAAGGATCTCTGAAATCTTGGAGCAGAGTTGTGGGACCTGTGACCCACTAGTCCATTCCAGCCAACCACTGAATCTCATGAGAGGACTATCCCTACTACTGCCTCATTCTACTGACCCTGCTGATACTTCTGCAGAAATGCTGGCAGGATCTGACCCTGTCTCCCCACACACCGCCTTTCCCTGTTACAGTGGAAAATGCTTCCTTGATAAAGTCCTTGGTAAACATGCCAGGAAACTCCAGGCTGAACCAGTTTGCCTGGCACATGTATTTTCCGTTTGGGGAAAGCATGCACTAGATGAAGCAGCTTTCTCTCTGGCAATGACAGGGAGCAATAATTTCCTGTGTTTCCTCTTTGGAGAAATGAGTGATACGGACAATGTAACTTCTGTGATGTCATTAATTTATGTCATATAAACACCACTATTCTGAATCACCCAACCCGGTGGATTCCCCAAGACCCTCTCAGGGGTCCACAAAATCAAAATTATTTGCCAGCCTATGATATAAAAATAATATATTAAAATCCCATCAAACAATTGTGAGAAGTGGGAGTGGCAGTGTATGCAATATTTTATTTTTTAATACAGTAAGTATCGATAAATATTACCCATACAAACAAAAGCTCTTTTGGGGTCCTCCATAATTTTTAAAAGTGTGAAGGAGTCCTGAGAGAAAAAAGTTTAAGAAGCTCTGCTCTAGCCCTTCAGCTCTTGGTGAAATGTAGCTCCTCATCTTCAGCAAAAAGAGCAGTTAGTATTGCCTGACAATATTGCTACTATGGATGATAATGCTGGGTAATACGGAGTCTGATTATGAATAAGATAGATTTCTATTTCTGAAAGTTAGAGGAGGACACCTTAGAGGACTTGCACAAGTTTTGAGCACATTTCAAATTGAACCCAGGTCAAAAGCTCCTTTTTGAGGACTGAAAGCACAATGTTTTTGTGGCTCTGAGTAAGACATCAAAACTAGGACGCTTTCTGAATGTCTACCATTCTGTCATTCATGGATGGAGGCTGCATTCTGTACTGTAAGTCATCAGTTATGCAGTCTTAGTATAGCCAATTTCTGCTATTCTCTGAATTGTGATTTTGGTCTTCATGTGTACAAGGCAAACCTGCTGTGCTCATACAGATAATCTTTCTGATGCAGGATCCTTACATGTTTAGGGCACTGGACCAGCCTTATTATTAAGGGGCCAATATTCCATGCTGCTGTTCTTTTATGAACATAACATTTGTATAGTGTTTCAACAGCTAGATAAAGTTCTGCTATTGATCTCCCTCCATGAGTCTGTGTGGTAGATCAAAATATGCCAAATATTTCAAAAGTGAGCCAAGCTGCCTTTTCATTCCTTTCTAGAATCCTGGAAATCTAACTATTCAGCAATGTTCTCAAATTATTTCAGGTCACGCAATATATACAACAAATCAGTTCCTCTGACCAAGAGACAATCATTCCAACTCTGTGGCCTAACCTCGAATTGAACTGAGTATGAACCTCATAGAACTCTAATGTAAGTGCAGGAAGTTCTTTGTTTTAGTAAGAAAAACAAAAAATAAGAGAATGCGAGAGAGAAAAAAACCTGGACATTCTGCCTGAGCCTTTAACAGGAAGTTAGCAGTGCTGAACTAACTCCTCCAGAGGCTATTCTGAGAGTACTACTTACTGAATGAGCCAAAACCAGAATATCCTGGAAATCTCTCAAAAAATCCTGCTGGAGTTATTTCCAATCACAAGTTCCAGACCAATGTGGTTTGGACACATGTTCAAAAGTTTGAAAACTTGTCTGCTTCTTGTCTTTTTTGAGAATCCTAAGCCAACCTGCCAAGTCTCAAAGCACTGTGGAATCTCCTCTGGGAAACCCATCTGATTGTTTTGTCCTGCAAAATGTCATGTAGAAAGCCCCATCAGAACTGGGGCTAGTCCAGGATTTGGTAGGCAGATTGTGAATTATTTTAAAATTATTAATGAATGGATATAAATCAAACATCAAAATCATGAGTACATAGGTGGGAAGGAAACATTTTAGTTAACTTCATTTGAGAAGTGAGTTCAGTGCAAATAATAGTAGTAGTAGACTAGCCTCCTCATGGTGCACCCTGAGCAACGTGGCTTGTCATGCCTAAATAGTCTACACATCTGGCTGCTGGACCTCACAAGGATTTCCCAGCAAGAAAAGCAGCATGAACACCAAACTGCTATGCCATACGATTAAAAAGAAAGTGCAAATAATTAAAAAATTGCAGTGCTTAAATTGCATAAAAGAATTGAGCTGGTTTCTTGAGTATGAACTAGGATTTGAAAAGATTGTATCACAACTGGGCTGGGAACAATCTTTATTACGATAAGTAGATGGAAGAAAATCACAATGATTAGATAAATAATGCTAACCATGCTTTTGTTGTTGTTGTTGTTTTTATTTTCATTGAACATTTTAAAGATAGATGAGGTGAAAGGTCCCCAGTGCAAGCACCGAGTCATGTCTGATCCTTTGGAGAGATGCTGCTTTCACAACATTTTTTGGGCAGACTATAGTGGGATTGTTTGCCATTGCCTTCCCCAGTCATCACCTTCCCCAGCAAGCTGGGTATTTTACCTACCTCAGAAGGTGCTTAGGGTAACCTGAGCCGACTACCTGAGAATCCAGCTTCCACTGGGATCGAAAGACAGATACACACATAAAAAAGAACAGGGAAAAGGGATAAAATAATGAAATATATCAATGAAAAGGGATTTTCAAAGGTAATGGAAGTTACAGTTTTCCAGTATATCATTAGTCAATTATGAGTAACTGAATATAACATATTGTTTAAAAGCTGAGCATGAATATCAAGAACCATGGTCATCAAGTATGTCACCAAATAAGATGACAAGCTACCATAAAGTCAGCCCATTTTACTGCAAGTGTATTCTGATTTAGCTATCCTTAAAATTGAAATATAGAGTCTATTCATAGAGAAACCCAAATTTTGGATGTGGTACAAATCCATATATTACGTTGTAGCCTAGAAATGGTTTCCAGTCTGAATTCTGTGTCAGATTTATTTTTAAGAAATGAAGTTATTCTAGACATTGAAACATACTCCTAAATATACTAACATTAATTAACTCCATATTTATTTTTGTTTGGATATATTATGTTCCATAAATAGCATGTTCTAAAGCTTGTATCATTTTTAATATTTTCAGTTTTTCAGTAATTTTTTGTGGGACCAATAAACTACATTGACCCGGATTCTGTACAGCTAAACAAATGTAGGGGAATAGGTTTTCTGTGCATACTGTACATCCCATTATGTTCAAGCTGTTGAGATGTGAGCTGGTGGAATTCACTGCCAGATAGTGTTCTCAGATAGATATGTCAGAAAATGGTGCATTCACTATTTAGAATTCAACTGCTGCCATTGAAACAAGCCATCTCTTTTTTTTTTTTTTAGCCAGGTTGCTGAAGCTCCCTCTGAATTTACATCTCTGCTTGAAGCATTTTGGTATTGAATTTGCTCCACTACAGTTTCACACCATAGCTTTTTATTCTTCTCATCCATTAGGTTAGCCTTCCCCTTTCTGCCCCCAACAGCCACAAATCCCAGTCATTTTCCAGTCAATAATCAACCATATTTAACTGACTAGCTAAACATTTTTTATTATCATCTGTTCAAAATCACTGACCAATTGTGCTTCTATCTCTTTTCTTGGCTGGATCCCTTGGGCAATGCAAGAGAATATTTAAAATTTTCTGCTTGAAGTCTGCCCTTTCATTAGAAACAGTTGCTATGGAAACCTCCACTGTCTTATGTCCAATAGGCTTATGCAAAGCAACGTAGATTCATTTCAGCAAAGCCCTTTGGACCATGGAGGCAACCCGATTTACTTTGCCCTCTGCATTACATCTGAATGAAGCAATACGCCTGTTCTCACTTCTCTTCTGCCAGTGCTACTAAAGAAGGATCGTCTTGGCAACCTTATCCTATAGCATTACCCAAAAGTCTTCCAGGCTGACCGGCGGACCTTGAGATTGTCTACAGACTTCACTGAAACTGCCCAGCCTGGGCAACCTTTAGCAAATGCTGTGGGAGCTATAGACTAGGCATCTTTAGTGCACCATGCAGGCAATCCATGACATACTCCAAGGCCACCAGTTTGGGGACACTCCAGCCAGTGTTACAGAAGGAGACACCTCTCAGCTTCCTCCCACTTCCACACTGCTTCCTGAAGAAAACCTTTTGGCTTCTTTGGGCTGCTGATCTTCCAATGCCCTGTCTCAACTTCTTGTTAGCAGGTCAGTTAGGAGACCTAAGCAGTATGAAAGGAGCTTTCCCACACCACTGCCATCTCTTGGATATACACCAATGGCTGAGAAATGCTGTGCACTGCAAAAAGATGCATCCTGTCATACCATTAGACTCTCAGTCACTTGTTAGCCGGCCAATGGTTATTAAAACTAAGCAGCCCAGCAAGAGCTTTTCTACTCCACTGACCTATTCTCCAGCATTTGGGAGAAGCCAGGAAGTGGGAAGAAATCAAAGCTGAAAAGAGATTGGATATTACAGCAAAACAGCAAACTGAAACATATCTCCAAATCAACCATGAAGTATTTATGATGAAGAGAGATAAATGTTTGGGAATTGCATTCACAGTTCCCAGACTTGAATATTATTGATGATCTCTGGGAGATCTCAAACATGCAGTGTATCCAAGAAGACCTAAGAATATTTTTGAGCTAGAAGAGCTCTGCAAAGAATTCCAAAAACAAGAGTAACAAAGCTCTTAGCTAACTACAGGAAATGTTTGAAAGCTGTTATTTATGCCAAAGGAGGAGTTACAAATATGCATGTGCCATATTTACTGGATTCATATTTGGAATCTGTAACCAACTGGATATAAATAATAAATATGCATTCATATTTGCAAAAATGTTGTTTAACATTGTACAATGTAAAGGTTGTGTCAGCTTCTGTGCAACCTAACCCTGAATGTTTGCATACAGCTGTACAGAATACTGTTGTTGTGGTGGAGATAGAAGCCACTTTGAACACTTGGAAGAAAAGCAAGATATCAATATAGCAAGCAAACAAATACATTATATGCATCCTGTCCTACCTTTCTTTTTTCTCTCAAAATATATAGAAATAGCAATACACTTCCCTTTTTAGAAAGATGTTTAAACTTCCTAACAAACTGTCATAGTGTCACTTAATTTTTGTGACCATTTGCTGATACTGTTTAGTTTCTTTGTTTTTTGACCTTATCTATGAATGTTTATGTATTTCCCCAATCTGCCATGTGAGACACCATCTCCCATAAAGGTTCATGGCCATGCTAACTAGAAATAAATTGAAATAGTCTCTGTTTTATCAAACAAGAACAAGTACCCTCCAGTTGTTTCTGAACTACATTTCCCATTATGCCATTCTTTATGCTCCTGGGAAATACAGTTCAGAATTAGCCAGAAAGCTATAAGCTCCCTGTCCCTGAGTGAAAACTTAATGAAAAAGGGCCAGTCTTATCTCAGGAGGCAACACATTCCACAATGTTGGGGTAATCATGGAGAAGACCTACCTTCTGTTCCATGTCCTTTTCACCAATGAAAGGTCAGGATCAGGATCAGAAGCAAGCTGTCTCTTAATGCTCTCACTGGACAGAATTGTTTTGAGTAAGGCAGTAGCTAATATAAGCTAGTGCTATACAATTTACAGCTTTCTAGGTGATAATACAATTAGGGTGATATAAGACTTTCTTGCTGTTGCCACCTTTTGCAATTCTTTTTCTGAAGTTCTGGTATCAAAAAGAGCTTTCACACAGCTCTCCCATGCATATGTTTTAGTTCAGAGCAGGCAGCATCTGATTGTGAGTGCCTGATACAGTGATTCCTTTTCTTGTTTCCTTTTTCGTTTCCTTTGCTATTGATAGTAATTATATGACCCCAATCACAGTCCCAAGCATTATTTGATTCCTTCTACTTCCCCTTCATGCTTTTACAACAGCTCTGGAGCTCAGGTAGGACAGCGCTATTTTCAAAAATCAGATGGAAAAGGTCTTTTTTTTCTTTTTTACCTTTCAAGCTATTCCAAGCAAAAAAATCTAGGATGCATGTGTTGCGAGGTAATTAATCTGTGTAATGCAATCTTCAAGCAGGAACTTACCAACAGTTTGTTCAAGGACAATCAAATTGCCTCAAGCAGTTGAAGAGGATTTTGAATCACATTTTTTTCCTCCCAGCTGTGTAAATTTACATTTCTTCCTCTGTGCCACAGGAAAGGCTTTCCTGGTAGTATTTGCTTAGAGGAAGGTGGCAGAAGAGGTTCTTGTTTGTCCAAGCCAAGAGCACCCAGCATTTTTACTACAATGCAATAATATTGTCAAGGAGGAGGAGGAGGAGGAGACATAATTGTAAAAATGAAGTTTCATTCCAGTTACTTCATGGGCCTATCCACGTCAAGGCAGCTTCACTTTGTTTTGTTCAGTATTGTCTTGGTTATAAATCCACTAGCTTATTTCTTCATTAGCTAGTTTGGTTTAGCTTAGTTACAAAGGCTGCTGTAATTGCAAAATATGGGATTCCCCTTAGTTCAGAGCAAGCATCCTTGAAAGATATGAGCAGATACATTGCCTTTTGATATTGTCTAATCCAGTTCTTAAACTGTTTGACTCAATTATCCCTTTTCCCATTGTCAAATAATGTCATTACCTCCCCACCCACCCACCCACCCACAACAAACCCCCAGACTCTGTTGCTTTACTCAAGCATCTCAGCAACAGCAGTCCCAGACTTGATCCCCCACTCACAAACAAGCAATTACAAATTGTTCCATTACCTATTTAGCTATGCTTAAATTACTCCCTTGGGGGTTATTACCCCCAGTTTAAGAATCACTGGTCTAATGTTACCTGTGATATACAATTCAGATGTTTATATATTGTTTCCTAATGTTACAAACAAAAGCTTCATGAAGTTAACAATTAGAGATTGGAAATTTACACTAGAGATTTATTATTTACACTTAATATATAGCCACCCACTTATGTGCTTTGGGAAATGGCCTCTTAGAGCTACCCTGCTACTGGAAGATTTGACAGCACACTTGATTAAAATAAGTTGAAAGGAAGCTTGCTTGGGAGATTGTCTGGGGAAATCAGCTCTCAGATTCAGGGCCTATTTTTCTGTTATAGCAGAGGTTACATTTCTAAAGTTGCCTAGGCCTATTTTGAACAAGGGTTAGAAATATCACTTAGAGATATGTTTCGTAATCTCAGCAATATGAAGACAGACAAGTGCAAGAACATTAGAAGTAGAGAGTACATATTTTAAAATAATATTTTGAAAAGAAAGACAGGTTTTGAGAGTGACTCATAAGTACAGTATTTCATTTTAAGTTCAGCTGAGCCCCTTACAATTATTTTTAAATTTTAATTTATTTTTTTACTTTAATGCAGGGTTTCTCAACCAGGTTCCAACCTAGGATTCCAACCTAGGATTCCACAAGAGATCACTAGGGGTTCTCTGGGAGATCATGATTTATTTAAAAAATTATTTCAAAGTCTGGTAACTTCACATTAAAGAGGTGAAGGTCCTGATGACCTTGCATATCTTATTAATTGTCAGGCCTAGCCCAAGAAGAGCAAGGAAGCAAACCAGCCAAACTTCAGTTCTTTATGACATGTATAGACAGAATCTTACCAGACTAAACCTAACCTACTCTAATGTAAAGGGAAATAACCAGGGAGGCTCTAGGGTGTAGCCACTCTGAATCTCTTTATCTTCCCAAGATCCAACTCTAGGCTGCGTTGTCTGTTGTCTTGCCCCCTTCCTTGGAATGCACTCCCTCCTTCCTGAGAACCAGCAGCTTGACTATAGTCCATCACATAATGAGGGTATTACTCTATTTTGATGTTACTTGAGAGCCACCTTGGAAATAGTAGCACCCTGAAAGGTAGGATATAAATCTGTAGAGACCCTGCAGCCCTCCAGATTTTGCTGAATTACAATTCTCAGTATTCCTCACTTTAGGCCATGCTGGTTATGACTGTGGAAGTTATAATTTAGTAATATTTTATTTATTCCATCATTAGATTTTTACCCCTCCTTTCCTTCAGGAGCTCCAGCACTTTCTCAACAGTCCTGTGTGGTAAGTTAGGCTGAGAAAGAGTAAGTGGCCCAAATTCACCCAGTAAGCTTCCATGGCTGAGGTTGGTCTTGAACTTCAGTGGCTCTGCCCTAGTCCAACATACTAATTACCACATCACACTATACTATGAAGTCCCAGAATGGAACATCTCAATTGAGTGATCCCTTTTCAGCCTTTGACTGGCCAGTTTATGTTAATTTGTTGAATGATCTGGAGTTTTATAATAAAGGCCCGACAGTAAGTCATATCATGTCAAAATCTTGCTCAGCATCTGGAGATGAATTAAACAAGAACTTTTTTTTTCTTTTTTGTAAAAGACCAGCTGTGGCAAAAGATAGAGTACTTCAGGGCCAGGGGCTGAATGAACTGCCAGAATGCTAAATTGCTTGAGGAAATCAACCAGCAATTGTGCCTTATCTTTTTCATCAGGATTATTAAGAAACCAGATAAAATCCGGTCCTTTCAAAATGTCTCTGTGATAGGGAGATGAAAGGAGCATCTCAATGAATAATTGGTGAAATGAAAGTGAGAAATCTTCAGGGTATGGTAAAAAGAATACTCACCTCCAGTTTGATCTCAATAGAAAAACTGTAAACAAACATCATAAGTCTAAATTTGTTTCTAGAGTTCACAGAATCACTGACAGAATGTAAAAAAATAGCTGTTTTTTTTCCCTACTCTAAGGA
The DNA here is from genome assembly GCF_035149785.1 of Candoia aspera. Lineage (NCBI taxonomy): Eukaryota > Metazoa > Chordata > Lepidosauria > Squamata > Candoiidae > Candoia > Candoia aspera. Next base: position 49,715,990 of record NC_086159.1, read on the forward strand.
AGAGATGCATTATACATATGCTATGATTCACTCATAGATGGAAGATGTCTAGGTCTATAGTGATGTCTATCACCTAACAGTGATGTGACTAGCATAAATTGAACCTTTGTCTATAGGTTGGCGATAGCGGCATGTTACAGTCCAGTGCATGTTGATAATGGAAGAACCAGAGATGCGTTCTGGAGAATATAGTGCCACATTTTGAAAGAATAAAATGCAGGGGGCGGGGGGAATCTAATAAGTGAGATGAATAGATGGATGGGAATGAGATAACAGAGTACAGAAAAATGTTATCTAGCTTTATGAAGAAACAAGAATGAGAATGGTGACTATTTGGTGACCATCGGCTTAGGAGAAGTCCTAGTATTTATCAGGTGGTTTAAGCATTTATTTATTTATTTATATTTATTTATTTGTCAAATTTGTCACCGCCCATCTCCTCCCAACAGAGGGACTCTGGGCAGTTACCAGAGCATGTTAAAATAGACAGGTTAAGCATGTCTATTCATATGTATGTACACATGGAAAATGAATGAATGAAAAAGCCTGGTTGATTTAATGGTTCACAATGAAAGCTGAAGAGAATTAGTGAAGAGAATTACAGAGAATTGGTGAGTGATATAACTTCTGAATGTGAGACAGGTAATTGCTGGTTTCCAGGTTGTGCCAGAGAGTCCCCTCCTTCCACACACACAACTTGCTTCTGCCTTCCTATCTTAAACAGCTTTGTCCATAGAGTTCTGTCTCATTAAGGAACAAGATAAAAGGTGATCACCAATATCAGTCATATGAGTTATGCAAAAGCAACAAAAACGTCACTGGATAATTGGGCCCATATAAACTTCTCAGAAGTTACAACAATTCTAGGTCTAATAAGCCATGAAACTTCTCAGTTAAATTGCATTCTTCTTTTGTCCTTCTATCTGCCCATTTTCTGTCCATTGAATTTTAGTAATAATACTTGAGTTCTTTTAAGCAAGTACGATGATAGTACTGTTTCAATAGGGCTAGAAGAAGCTACTGTTGCTCTCCTGACTCTCTGACCCCCTTCTTAGATCAGTGCAGATCTTCTTCTGTTATGGGATAGATGCTAAAGGGCAAGACTACTTGCCAGAGCAAAGGAACTGGAGGAACTAAAAAAGAAGTGGATCTCTCTATAACAGAGTATGAATGTAATGGACATCTAAATCTTCTCTCCACCCCTCCAGGCATCCCAGTCATTCCAATCATGGGATAGCATTGCCCAGTGGAACATTTCCTTTGGTTAACCAAGGCTTTCTAATGAAGCTTACATTGTAAATGAATCTAAATCCTTTATATGAATTAACCTTCTCCTTAATCTATCTGCTGAATATTTTTGCCTCTCATTTAGTGCAGTAAAAAAAAATGTTTTGAACATTCATAATTCTGTTTTTACTATTACAGTATTCCTTACCCTCCTCCCTTCTGACAAGCTATTTTCAAATGTCATTTCATGATTAAGAACTGGCAGGCTAATTTTGGTAGACTGAGTGGCTCCATTGAAAATAAGTGAGACCAAATAAATAGTGAAATCAATTTGTTTTAAAAAAATTCCAAAGTCTGTGTTCCTGCTCTGAAGGAATGGACTGTGTGTGTGTGTGTGTGTGTTAAGAGTTTCCTTACAGAAGTTGAATTCCAGTGGGGAAAAATGTAACAAAGAACTTTACTAAGATAGCAAAGAATTTAAAAGGGACACATGGGCTTATTTCAGCTTTTATTTTCAGATTCAATTTTCATCTGTAAGAGAATTTTGGAGTTAGTTTTGGCAAAACCAAAGCCAGTTTGCATTTGAACAATTAACATGATGATATATTTATTCATTTATTGTATTTATTTAAAATATTTGTACAACACTTCCTATTCTGAAACATCTCAAAGTGGTCACCTGATCATGAGTGTAATGACATTTATGTTGTCCACAGAGATGCCTGTCCCACGGTGCATATCTATTTATTTATTTATTTATTTATTTATTTATTTATTTATTTATTTATCAAATTTTATCACCGCCCATCTCCCTCCCAAGGAGGGACTCTGGGTGGTTTACAATAAAATAGAATTAAAAACCAAAACAGTTATAAATACAGTAAATACAATAAAAATAAGAATGTGATAGAATCTAGACGGGCAAGAGTTCTTTATCAGACCGTGAGTATAGTAAGTCCATCAGAAGTAAACTAAAACATAAATGTGCTTCCTCAGTGCTAATTGGATGTTATCTAAATGAATGCATTTGCAAATGGAAAAACAGCTGGGCAAGGAGTTTGTCCAATTGAACTTTGACTAGAAAGGGACTCTTGTCAGGTGACAGATGTTACAGTATTTTTACAGAATATAAGTGGTACAGACAGGATCTCAGAAACAATCAGAATTTTTACTGATGGTAGCATAACTGTCTGGCTTCCAAAGTTGGTAGAATTGCCAAAGAATGGCTGATCTCAGTGGGGGCACAAGACATTCTGCAGCCAGAGCCAAAGATCCAGGCTGTCTGCTCAGATTAGCAATTGGTAGGATATCACAGCCAAGGCAATAGCCTGACCTAAGGATAGAATATGTAGCCTGCACTGCTCAATCCACCAATATAGGGAACAAGGGGGATTCCAAAAAACCATCTGAAGGAGTGTTAGTGCTGCTGCCTACTATGAATCACCCAGGGAGGTGGGTCCAGTCTGCTTCAAACAGTGTTTCTCAACCTCAGTAGCTTTAAGATTTCAACTCCCAGAATTCTCCAGCCATCACATCTTAAAGTTACTGAGGTCGAGAAACACTGGCCTAAAGGAGCAGACTCCTTAAAAAATGCTTTGACTGGCAGCCTTACATAACTGGTTTAGATGGCTAAATCTTTAACAATTATACAGGAATTCCTTTACAAACATTAATTCTCTACAGAGAACATTTTTGCAGCTATAGTATACAATTTTAATTTTTTTTTTTACTTCCTTTTCTAAGGTGAAAAATAGGCATCACTACAATTCATTGTTTTGCCTCTAAATGTTGACAGCACAAAAATTGAATCTCACAGGGACTAAGGAGGCATTGAGTTTCACCCATAGATTCCCTATTCCTGTCTTAGCTCTATTGCTATGAAAAGTAGTGATTTTATTGTCCTCAAATAGGAAAATGCTATGGACATTTATTCAAAAGTAAGTCACACCATGTTGTCACATTAAAAAGTAGACTCATGTGCCACCTATATCATTTAAGTATGGCTTGCACCAGATAAGGTATCGGTAAACTTTGGCCTAAAGTTGTAGAATTGGATTTAAGACTTTCTTTGCTTGACTGCATAATGGCTCAGTAGTTTTCCATCCGATGAAATAAAAACCCGTTGTCTTGCAAAGAACCACAATACTGGCAATTACAGATCCCTATGTGACAAATATAGAGCAGCATAAATATGGCTGATAGCAGCAGTTGCTATAACTGCAAATTAGACTAGTAAATCAAAGGAAATCTAAAACAATTTCATTTGAGGAAAAGTAGCAAATAAGCAAATAGGTCTTGAGAGTTAACAGTTCATAGGGGGAAAATGTGGAATTTGTCACATCCGATTTCCTTAAAAAATACTTTGAGGAAGGTTGCCATTGATTTATCACAATGTCATTAAGCAGCTCATGGTGCATTTGTCAAATAACTATAATAAAAGATGTCACATGTATTTGTAAATATACTCTGTCTTTTACAATAGTCGTAATAGTAACCTTGAGATTCCTGCTGTCAGCTGATACATGAACAATTCCATGGCTTGCTACATGTAAAGATGCATTTAAACATGCAGTTTTATGTGAATAAAGGTATATATCTCAATAAATGTGGCTATCCAGACAAAATATTCACAGTGTATGAACAGAGGTATGATGCCACACTACTAGGAATGTACTGAAGTCATTTACTCCACTCAAATTGGGAGGACAGGCAAGAGGAGAAAAAAGCCAGAAGATCGAACAGTTAAGAGGAGGATTCAAACCTCTGACCTGTTCAGATGTCAAACTAGTAAATCTTTATAGGTGTTAAATGATAAAACTTGACCTACCCTATCATTGTCAACAGGTTCTCTTTTTGTTAAGTTCAAAGATCAAAGTAGTTTTAGATAGATTGAATTCTTAGCTACAGCTAGTAAAATCCCATCCAAAGAATTGAGTTAAAATTGCATCCTGCTAGTAGTGGGGTACGGGATAGGACCTCTATCACAGATCCTGACCCATTTATCTTAATGGGCCTCTAACTAGTTACTTGTAAAATCTTTGCATTGTATTAATATTTTCCAGCTTTACAAATACTATATGATTTGTCTGAGTACACTACAGTATTGGTTGCATCATTTTCAAGGTTGATTCTGGAGTTCCATTCCTCATTTGTCCAATGAGAAACATGCAGCTGCTATCTTTATTTTTCAAAATAAAGCTTTGTGTTTGGTAAAATAAATACTCAGATATTATCAATTATATAGACTCCAGTATTTGGCTTGTCAGTGTTGACTGGAAAATTCTAGTAGATAATAAGCAGTCCTATGTTTGTTTGTTTGTTTGTTTGTAATGGAAAGATAAAAAGTGCTATAAAATAAGCTAATATTCAGCCCTATCAACTGAAATCTTCCTGTTGCAAAGGAATGCTTTGCAAGTGAAACTTATGGTGTGGGATAAACTTATTTTATCAGCTATATTTAATGTAGCCATACATGTATCTCCTAAAGCTATGATGAAAACATGTTGTGGTACTACCTCTGTATTAGACATTGTATTGACATTTTTCTTGTTATCTAATTTTAAATAAATATAATAATTAAAGCAGAGTGATTTGGTGGGGGTAAAAACATCCCATCTTTCTTCTTATATATGGAACTGGTAGCTGATTGGAAAAAACTTTTTCTATATGTGATATATTTGAGGGTAAAGATGATAGAAGCAGCTTTATATTAAATTCAATGACATGGCTATAACACAATCAGCCTTGAAAACTGCATCAGAAGATCTTCTCTATATTTGCTTTTTCACCTTGCTTCTGATCAGAAGTGACTTCTTATCTTCAGTTTAAACATGTAAGAAATATTAAAATTTGTGGATTGGCTTGAGTACGCTATCCACTTAGCCTTGTAAGGCAGTGGTTATGCAGTTGTTCTATGAAATGGAAAATCATGTACTCATCACTTATTTGGGTTCTGACAATCATGCTCTTTTACCTGAGAGTCAGTTCCATTGAATTTAACACGGACTTATATTGTGAATAAAGAGGTATTGGGTTACATTGTATACTGGCAAAATCTGCATATTGTGGATTGTATTTGTAGTTCAGATCATGAACTTCTTATTGCACAATTTAGGATCAGACTAAAGAGATTAGGGAAGACCCACAGATCAGCTAGATATGAGCTCACTAATATTCCTAAGGAATATGCAGTGGAGGTGAAGAATAGATTTAAGGGACTGGACTTAGTAGATAGGATCCCGGAAGAACTATGGACAGAAGTTGGCAGCATTGTTCAGGAGGTGGCAACAAAATACATCCCAAAGAAAGAGAAAACCAAGAAGGCAAAATGGCTGTCTGCTGAGTCACTAGAAGTAGCCCAAGAAAGAAGGAAAGCAAAAGGCAACAGTGATAGGGGGAGATATGCCCAATTAAATGCAAAATTCCAGAGGTTAGCCAGAAGAGATAAGGAATTATTTTTAAACAAGCAATGCACGGAAGTGGAAGAAGACAATAGAATAGGAAGGACAAGAGATCTCTTCCAGAAAATTAGAAACATCGGAGGTAAATTCCAGGCCAAAATGGGTATGATCAAAAACAAAGATGGCAAGGACCTAACAGAAGCAGAAGAGATCAAGAAAAGGTGGCAAGAATATACAGAAGACCTGTATAGGAAGGATAACAATATCGGGGATAGCTTTGACGGTATGGTCAGTGAGCTAGAGCCAGACATCCTGAAGAGTGAGGTTGAGTGGGCCTTAAGAAGCATTGCTAATAACAAGGCAGCAGGAGACGACGGCATCCCAGCTGAACTGTTCAAAATCTTGCAAGATGATGCTGTCAAGGTAATGCATGCTATATGCCAGCAAATTTGGAAAACACAAGAATGGCCATCAGATTGGAAAAAATCAACTTATATCCCCATACCAAAAAAGGGAAACACTAAAGAATGTTCAAACTATCAAACAGTGGCACTCATTTCACATGCCAGAAAGGTAATGCTCAAGATCCTGCAAGGTAGACTTCAGCAATTCATGGAGCGAGAATTGCCAGATGTACAAGCTGGGTTTAGAAAAGGCAGAGGAACTAGGGACCAAATTGCCAATATCTGCTGGATAATGGAAAAAGCCAGGGAGTTTCAGAAAAACATCTATTTCTGTTTTATTGACTATTCTAAAGCCTTTGACTGTGTGGACCATAACAAATTGTGGCAAGTTCTTAGTGGTATGGGGATACCAAGTCATCTTGTCTGCCTCCTGAAGACAACCCTCCCCCCATATAAGGAAGGACAAAAAGTTTTGGCATGACTCCCTCTGAGGGGCTCTAGGGCCACTGAAGATATGCTGGCCTGTGGGCTTCCTTTTTTGTATGGTAGTATCCTTTTTTTCCTTTTGTCACTGGCTACTATGTTATGAATTAGTATGGTATTACCCTATTAATTCATAACATAGCAGCCAGTCACAAAAAATCACAAAGACAAATAAAATCAGATTCCAAATACCATTCAGATCATACCAGCTTAACAACCACTTTTTGTACACTTCAGTTCTTATATGTCAAAGCATATCTGTAGTGAATGGATTTCATAAGCAGATCTGGTAGCTTAGTGGTTGCCATTTTGGTGGAATTATTACCTCAAGCTGTGTATGAAGATGACATAATGTAGCTGCAAGTATTTATTATGATACAGTTATTATCCACTCGGTAAGAGTTTGTAAGATTCACAAAAATAAACAGAATACATTAAAATAAACAAAATTGCTATAAATACTGTATCACAATAGCATGCTTGAAAACAGGTGAAAAGATATCCAGCACTACACCCATTAAGACAAAGAGCAGAGAAAGAAAAATTCTAAAGGAATATAAAGTTCTAAATAAGTTTTTAAAAGCCTCAGAGAAACAAAAAATGTTTTTTATACATTGCTGTTAAAGATGAACATCCATATCAACTTCAAAAGAACTTATCTATTGTGACTTCCTATCATGTCTCAGTTGGTAAGGCATTCAAAGATTAGGGTTGGTATACATTAATGTATTTATTTACCAAATTTTAGACTTATATGCTGCTTTCCTTTCCAGAAAGGCAACTTATATAATACACTCACTAATTCAATATTATTCCCACAACATCCTGTGATGTAGAGTGAGCTAAGGACGATCCAAAGTCACTTACTTAGTTCCCATTACTAAGAGTATACTTGAATCTGGGTCTCCCAGTCCTAGTCCAACAGGTAGGGCTCATCTGCATTTACTGCTTGCTCCAATGGGAGAATGTCACACTAACAATTTCTCAAGGAGAGAAATACCTAATAACATCGTCAGTCCACCACCATGGGAACTTCCACTAATTTTTTCTAGCTCCACATCAAAAGAAGCATTGGTCCAAGCCATGGCCATAGTCCAACTAGGACATGTCATTCCATTGCAGGCAATACTTTTGTTGTTTCTATGTGTCAGAATACTTACCCTCCAATTGATCAGAATGTGGCATGATGGGAACACCCTCTCTCTGCAGTCCTGGGTAGGTGCCCTGCAGGCCATTTCATTCTGGACCTACCGGGCTTCACACCTGGTTGACTGGTAAACCTTTGCTTGTTTTTCTTTTTTTTCCTCCTCTTCTATCTTGATTTGTTTCACCAGCAAAAAAGCACATCTTGATTTTTTTTCCCACTGACATGATGATGCAGTGATGAAAAACTGGATGCTTGCTTCTTTCTTCTTGTTTTTAATGTGAACCAATTCTTTTTTTCTTTTCTTTTTTTTTCATAAAACTTTATTAAATTTCAACAAGAGATAAAACATAAAGAAACAGAAAAAGGTTAAAAAGAAAAGATCAGAAAGAGAGCAAAATTAAGAGTGCAGAAAAGAAAAAGAAAAAAAGAAAACAGTAGAAAAAGAATAGATTCCAAGTTTCCTTGGTACAAATACTAATATAAGACACATTAACCTCTTACTCTAAAATTAACAACAGTACACAATATTTCTATAATCCTAAACAATTCTAATCATCAAATCCCAAAATTTAAGTTTTATTTCTTTCAGTTTCAAGCAAAAAGTCCAAAATTGGTTTCCAAATAGAAACATAACTAGACAAAATCTTTTCTTTAATCAATTCTTTAATCTCAGCCAATTCCATTAACTTCACCATCCATTCTTCCACTGTAGGTATCTGTAAGTCCTTCCACCTCCCTGCGTATAAAAGTCTCACTGCCATTATCATACATAGAAGCAATGTTTTCTTTCAATCTGTTTATCCATCAAAGCTAAAAGGAAAACCTCTGGTTTCAATTGTGCATTTATTTTGAGAATTCTCTGAATTAAAGGACCTATCTGATCCCAATATTTCTTAGCTTTCTTACATGTCCACCAAAGATGATAAAAAGTACCTTCACATTGATTACATTTCCAAGAACCAATGCTGAATTTATTTTCTTTAACATATCCAGCAACAGAAAGATGAAACAGTGGACTTTCCTTTTTCTTTTTACCAGGTGAACTTGATAAGAGTCCTGCCAGTTTCCCTTTTTAGCTCAAGTTCAGGAAGAAAAATAAAACTGTGTTCTGGTCTAGCGTTTAACCCTTTCACAAGAGAATAGTAAAGTGGTGAGCCTTTCTTTTTCTTTTGCTACTAAAATTTAGAAGTGTTCTGCCACTTTTCCCTAGCTGAAGTGACTGGAAGAACTGTAAAATGGAAGTAGGATTTGTGCTGCTTCTTTTTTTTTTTTTCACCATTGCCAAATTACATGTCCAAAGAAAGAAAAGCAATTAATGCCTGCTTTCTCAGTGTGGCTGATTGGGCAAAGAAGCAGAGAAATCCACCAAAGACATGATACTCACTTTTTAGACAGAATAGTTTCCAAACGTCCCCAAGTAACAAAAATATTTGAGCTACCAAATTTCAAGCAGAAATGACATCCTGCTTAGAACATTGAGACTTTCTTAAATGTTTGGCACAGTTTCCACTGCATAAGTGTGCTATAGTAATGCTGTAGACAGCTTATTGTTAAAATTTATAGATTTCTATGCATGTCTATTCAGAAGTAGGTCCTGCTGAATTCTGTGGATCAGGCCCATTCAAAATATGGTTTAATAGTTGAAGTGATCAGAAGAATCTGTGCGTTCATTCAAGGCCCTAAAGATAATAAATTAAAATACAGTTCCAAGAGTCATTCAGTATTTTATGGTGTCCCAATAGATTGCCCATTGATATTAATGTATTGAAAAAATGGGGGGGGGGACAATGGATTTAATGAGAATCATTTGTGTGGGGAGAAGCAACCCCCCCCCCCAACTGTTCTCAGGAACCCAACTTGAAAAACAGGATCTCACACCCGGCCACTTGTGAAGCAGAGCCCCTGAAGGCCACTAGAGATTCCTGGATGACAACAGCCACCCCTCCTCCCTGGCCCTGAGGTCTCAGCTGGTGCCATACCCAAAACCCAGCCGGGCACAATAGAAGGTACAAATAAATCCTCCTCACAGATTACTAAAACATTTAATAATGTCCTCAATAAAACATGCTGCATTTTCTTCTGTAAGTGAAAAATGACAACTTAGAAAGCAGCATCTCTTCTCAGTATGGTTCTGACCTTCTGAGCTGTGTGCAATTAATTATGTGTTTTGCTCTGGCACTAAGCCACCATTTTTTGCTACAGAGGAATACAGAGATGATCTTTCTGGATGTAAAAACTGAGCAACAAATTGCCCAGTGGAATTCAGTGAGACATTCCTGGCATCCAGAGAAGAGCTTTGATGGCTGGTGGATCTTACTCGTATTCTGTTTGTGTCTGCCAGCATTCCTTCTTCTCTTCAATCCTGCTTATGGGGCTTCCAGCTCTTCTCTCACTGCTTTTCCAGTCTTGCACAAATGCTGCCAAGCTTCTGCCTGAGACAAGGAGGAACCTGGCACGGCATGAAGGGGAGACATATCTAATCCTGATTTAGCAAGCAGGTTGCTGCAATGTGTCTAGAAACAAGCAAGAGGAAGTATGGTGTTATGGCAACAAGCCTGAACAAAGGCATGACTTGACATACATATGGTGAAGAAATGCTGTTGAATGAGTCTAAGAAGCAAGGTTCACATTTCTTTCTCAGTTAAAAACCACGAATAAATAAACCATCAAAATTAGAACAATGCAATGTAGGTTTGCTAAGCATTAACTGTGCAGAGTGGAGCTTATTGTCAGCTAAGTAACCTAGCACACTAACCCATCATTCTACCCACAAACATAGTCTTGTCTTCACAGGATCTTGGAAAAAGTGCTACATTTAAGCTCATTTATTTTCATCTATAAAGTGGAAATTGAAGGCTCTGCTTCAAAAGAGGTGGCTAATGCCTCAACATATGTGAAGCTAGAGGATATAGTGACTCAGGTCATACATTACATTCATTTATAGTTTGCTTTACTGAAGCTGTTGAATAATTAGTCTACTAGTTGTTATTAGTAGACTAATAATTAGTCTACTAATTATTCAACATGCTAAGCCTGAAACACTGCTTCATAAACTAGAGTAGCTGGCTTGGATAGCATTTTAAGCCCAAACCAAACAAATCACATAACAGGTTAGTGTAGTGTGTGACTTCACTATGGTGTGTTGTTACAACATAATACCTTGCTTTGGCTACTGTTCTCATATTCTTGTTGGGCTCTGTCCTGCTTATGGGTAAAATTTAGTTTCCTGGCTGTTTATATTTTAGTGGAGCAAATGAACTATGCAATTAGAGACTTAAAAACACATCTATCTTTCCTTTGTGATACCCATCCAACCCTATGGATTGGTTGCTTTTGAACATAAGCAAAATATTAACTAAAGCTGTGTGAAACTTTGATTCAGATACGTAATTTGAAGGTGATTCAGCTGAATTATTCCTTCAAACTGAATCTTTGAATCAAATAATCAAAATAGGTCAATGCATTGAATGAAGTCAGACACCTTCAAATTAATTGACATGATTTGATAGACATTTTGGCATGCACATACTTTTTAACAAATTGATGGTTCAAACAGAGTTAAAACTGGATCAGTATGACACTTTGAGTCAAATTGATTCAGCTCATCAAACTGATCAATTGCTTGAATCAAATCTTGGGTTACTGGCAAATCTCTATTAATAGCAATTCTGTCACCAACCAGCTTCTGGGCCCTACACATCATGTCAGCATTTTCCTTTAAAGCCAACAATGGCTATGTATGCAATCAAAGGCTATGTTCCCAGCTGCACCTAATAATGTTACAGTTATTCCTTAATTAACAGCTTCCACCCTTATTCTCATGATATTGCCTTTATGTCATCCTCAGCCTGCTAGTGAGACAGCCTTAAGATGTCATTAGTATCTTACCCCTTACTCCAACCAAGGACAGCCTCATGATGTGTAAAATCTGTTAGGCTTCTTTACCAATTATCTTACAGGGAATTGTATTGACTGGCATTGATGGTAACCACAGAGGCCAGATAGGAGTAGAGACAGCAGGTTTCATGTTGTTTATTGTTTTCTGCTGACCCAAGGCTAGGGAGATAGAATTTCAATACAGTTGTGGAGAAAGACCCTAAGCAATGGCCACAAGAATAATATAAAGGATAATTACACTTTAACAGAAAGCCAACATATCTGAACTTTTCAGTAACAAACTTCAGGAATTAATTCCTGTTTAATGTTTGGTCCACATGTATATGCATTTTTCAGTTTTTATCCCACATAAAAGATTATAAAGGAATAAAGTCCACTGCATTTGTTTCTATTTTCTCTGTTGAGATTCTTGTTAAACTGTAACCTTGAAAATATGGAGGAAAAGTTTACCAATGACAACAACTTAAATCTGAAACCTATTTAAATTCTATGCTTATTTAAAGAAAGCATAAACAATTTCTAATATAAACAAATATGTGTGCAAATGCAGTCTTTTTGTGACTTGGGTTCAATGTAAAGCTTCAAATGATCAATATTCAGATCTAACCAACATATTCCAGAAAAGGAAAATGGTGGTGGTGGTGATGAATTTGCTAGAGAGATCTTTTGTTGTTTTTGTTTAAAAGCAAAGGACTTATGGACAGTATAGCAGCTTATTTTATCCCAACAGAACACCAATAATTAATTGCTAGACAACTGCAAATCTTCCATGGTGCAGTTAGGCTTTCTCTATATGTCAGTGAGTGGATTCTAAAAGGACCACTTTTGACTCTTAAGCTCTGCAAAAAAAGGTAAATTTTTTCAAGCCCAGCTATTTTGGCACCACAAAAGAGATGCTGGGTGGGCTGCCTGAGGCCCATGTGCTATACCTTTTGCACCTCTGTCCCATATACCAGCGAGGGAACAAACAAGGTTTCTGCTACAGATGTATGAATTGACCATAAATAACATGAGATGGTGCTTTGCCTCATGGGGTTACATCACTGCACTTTGACAAAGACTTGAAGGCAGAATAGTCAATGAAGTGAACATTCCAGCTTGATGAAGAAAGTAGGATCCTGCTTCCCTTCTGAGCTTCCTTTCAATGAAACAAAGAACCCTTTGAAGACCTGCCCAGCTCTGGTTTCTATAATTACCATGCATGTATACAGTGCAAATGAAGCCTCTTTGAAGATCTATTTATAGATTAACCAGATGAATCAAATCAATGTGGGAAATAAAGGTGCAGAACTACTGAGTAAATAGCATGAAATCTTAATTTATATTGGTGTGACTCATAAGCCACAATTAATGGAATGGATTATGTGTGGTCTATGGCATCCAGCATCAGATGCTCTGCCTGATATTCTATTGTTAATCGGAAATTAGGCACGCATTGTCAGCAGTTGAAAGAGAATCTAGAGCTGGAAGATGTGGTGCAATTCCCTGATTTCCTCCCAATTAATTACCAATAGTATATCTACCCAGCTTTTGGCCAGTAGTCTTGAAAATATGTCATGCAGCAGGATTGTCCTAACCAATGGACAAACTGAGGCAGCCATCCTAGGCAGCAGATACCATGGAAGATCAGCCTCTTCGAAGTTATACTTCAATAGTTCTGATACCTACAGGCTGCTGGATTAAGCTGAAGAATAGCTGTTTTTCCTAGTGAGAAAAGGTAGAGAGAAAAGTAAGATACTGATAGACAAGTGCTCAGCAGCAAGACCGAATATGAAGTCTATCCCCTAAAAACATATTTTACTTACTATACATGGAACATGTGAGAAACATCTTATTTTCATGCCAGGCAGCAAATGTCTTGAGCGATTCCTAATACAAGTGAGGGATATTCCTTAGAACATATCAATGATTTGGACTATGATTGTTAGCACTTTTTTTCTTGTGACCCCCTAATTTGGAGGAAATGTCCTGCTTCTCTAAAATAAAACCTTGTTCCTTTTCTTTGGCTGATGGTTCACACATGTTTTTCTCCTAAAACTTTGCTTCATTTGGCTGGAGTATGTTCATTGTAGCCTTTGAAAGCATTGTGACTGGAAAAGCACAGCTGTTAGCAAGATTTCCTAAAATGTCCATGAAACTCTTTTCCCAGGCATTTCTCCCAAGGACCGTGATGTATCTAATGGAGAGATTATGCCAAAAGGCATTTCAGTGCAGCTAAATACAGGAAAAAAAAGTCCAGCAATCCATATGTACAGTTGTACATGTTGTTATTCTAGATGTGGATTGTATATGCTGTATCTAAATAAACAAATCAGAGGCAAAAGTACTAATGAGTATTAATAACCTATGCATGGATTCTTAAGGATGTTGGTTCTGTAGGTCATCTTACAGAACAATCTTGTTCTGTAGTTGCTCAGAATATCTCCTATTAAATTCACTGTGGCTTTCTTCTGAGAAACTGTGTACAGGATTGCAGGTCTTAGTTATTCTGACACATACTAAATTATGCTCTCATTTTTATTCTTGATTGAGGGATAGCAGCAATTTGCTGCTATCCATGTGTATTTCTAGAATGAGGAGCAAATGCTTATTTTTCGTTCAGCTTGTATATCTTTGTTCAAAGATCTATAATCTGCCTTTTAGCAAATTATAGACAGATGACAGTAATAAATTAAGGACAAATGATAGTACTAAAATGTATAATCAATAAAATAATCCAATAGTAAACATCAGAAGACAGCAGTAGTGAAGAAAGAAAAAAACTCAAGAATAGAATCAGCCATCCTTTCCAAGGTTTGAAAAAACAGAAAAAATGTGGATATGAGAGTCAAAAACTATAAGAAGGTGCTAGCTAAGTATCTATAGGTGCATCTTCCACAATTTGGAATACCACTGAAAGGGCCTGCTTGTAGGAGTCACTGAAAGTGGTGACACTTGCGAATGGACCCTTTACCACAATCTAAAGATTGAGTAGTAATGTGTGTATATATTAGCAAACTTCAGTTGCATATTCAAACTTAAATAATTAAGTTGGAGGTTGCTCTCTCTCTCTTTCTCTGTGTATATATGGTATGTGTGTGAGAGTGTGTGTGCGTCTCCTATTTATATCTATCAATCATACAAACACACACACACACATATGGCCAAGAATAGTCGTGTGTGTGTGTGTGTGTATGTATGTATTAGATCATTCTTGGGACCTTATACTGTACGTATAGCTTAGATCCACCATAAATAAGGGAGTATTATATATGTTGAATGTTGTGAAGTTTAGCCCATTTTTTTTAAGTGTTAAAACTAGAACACTGTCCTCATTTTGTTTAATCAAATATCCTTGAATGTGATAAGTACATAGTGTTGTATCCATTTAAATCAGCTTAAAAGAATAGGGATATACTGTACGTATTCATTATTTTGAGAACTATGGACAAACACATTTGCCTTATTGTGCTAATTCAAATTAGTGACAAAAATGCTGAAAGCCTTCCTATATCAAAGATCTTTTTGCTTCTGAAATAGCAAGAGAAAATTCAGATTGTTAATTATGCCTTCTTTATTTTGTTGCATATCTTCTTTTAAAAAAATCAAATTATGTATTTACTTATTTTATTGTTGGTCAGCTAATGCAGTGTACATAGCTACATAGCTTGTATTAATTTGGCATCTTTGTAACTGCAGTCCCAGCACCTGTGGAGGATACCAGAATGGAGAAGATTAGCAAAAGCATCGTAAGTGCTGCGGACAGGACCATGGGCTTGGATCCAGATAACTGCACATCGAGTCCATATGTGTACCAAAGATGTTCACCCATAAACCCTTTTTGAGTTTCCCCCAAAATAGTTCTGAGGCTCAGAGCATCCCCTAGGAAACTCTGAGGACCACACTTGACCTTTGAGTGGTTGCCAGAGGCTGTACTCCAAAATGTACTAGGTGAGGCTGGAGCAAAAGCCAAATTTTATTTTATTGCTGTTATATTTAAAATTAGGTACCATTAATACAATTATTGTCCATTTGTATCTTTAATAACCTCTTCCATTATGTTGGGAATTTCAGTCTGGTAACAACTTTTGTGGCTCTCTGGACTACATTCAAGGATTTGGGGGTTTTGTCTTCAGGTTGTATATCTCTTCCCATATGATGTGATGAAGTACATGAAGCTGAAAAGGGAGATGCCATTGGGAAGCAAGTGTGAATTAATGGCTAAAATCCTAGGGTTAGATTCATGCTATGAACTCAAAAGTAGATGGCAAGAAAAAATACTGGTAATTTTCAACAATTCTGTACTATCCCCCCCTTTAAAAAAAATACCTGGGTCATAGCTCATGCCTCACTGAAGCATGCAGCTCACTTATTTGGAAACTGAGCAGTTCAGGGCTGGTTAGTACATGGATGGGACACAGTCAGGGAGTACCAGGGCTACAGGCTGGACTGAAAATTTAAACAAACAAAAATCCCAGAAGAAGACAATTCAAATTACTTCCATATTGTTGCAAACGGTCATGTCCATGGAGTCAGCTGGAATTGTGTTCAACTTTACTTTTTTCTTTTTTTAATTGTAGCTCAGTCTCACTTTTCTGTATTTTGCAACCAATCTTTAAATCACATGTCTCATACTACGTCTTAATATTACTATTCATGTAATGACTGCACTAAGTAACCATGGATATCACCTGTACAGGGTCTATGGATGGGTGATCTACTTATGAGGAAGAGCCCACAGATTTGTTGTTGTTGTTATTGTTATTTACAGAACAAAATGATATGATCTGCTCATGTGGATTTTATTTGGTCCAGAATAGTGTATAATTGGGGAAACTGAATAGAAGAAAGCATATATTATTGACAGATGTGGGAAAATCATACATTACAGAAAGTTGCATACAAATAAGCCTATTTTAGAGATAATTGTATTAAAATAATGTGTACTATAGAAAGTTTATATAAAATATCTTTACTAAGAAAATAAAGCTGTTTAAGAAACAAATGCAGATTTTTTTTACACAAATGACAGAATGTTAGAATACATTAACCATGTAAAATCATGTTAAATCAATGGAAAATCATGGCAATCATGGAAATCCATGGAAAATCATGGCAAGAGAGAAAAGTGCCAACATATACTGGCCAAGCTTTGATGGACTCTTTATAACTTGTTGGAAGTTGTAAAGAGCATGGGAACTGTTTTCCTTGGAAACCATTATGAGATATACATACATTGGAGGACCTGCCTCAGCTCTTCTGGAATTGAAATTTAGCCTGTCTAGCTAGCCTTTGATTTAGGTAGGTATGCATGAGTATGTGAATATCTGTGTAAGATGAATAGTCTGCTGAGACAACATTGATACTGACATGATTCTGATTAGTACTTGAATTCTATTGCATTGAAACTGATAAAATGTTGCCTCAACATTGTAATGAATGAAATGCATTTCTAAAGTATTGCAATTACTATTCTATGTGAGGAAAATAGTTTAATTGGGCAATTGGAAACCTCCATAACAAGTTTCACTTTTTATTGCTTTTGTTCCTTTTCTATAGGATTCATTTTTTACTTCAGTTCATAATGAGTTTATAAATTCAACACACATTATTCCATCAACATTCAATTATTTTAAGTACTGTATTGATGAAATCTTATGTATCTGTGTGCCATTCCATACCATTGAAGCTATTCTAACCATGGGCCTTTTTGCTTCCTATTCATCCCCAGAAGGAGTTAAAATAGAAGACAACTAAGGAAGATTAATTCACAACTTTCCTGATGATCAGAGGATTAGGTTTTATGGTGAAATCAGTCAGTTTACTACATTTATTTCTTTATTTACATTTGACAACCAGATGTACCTTTTGCTTTGACCAATTAAATATTTTCCATCAGTCATGCTTCTTTCATTTTGTAGACCAATCAACAAGGTTGTCTACGCTCCAAGTGTCATGCTGTCAAGTGTTCTAGAAGTAATTTCATTTCAAACATTCTTTGTTTTCTTTCATTGTTAGGGTATTGGCACTTAAATCATCTGGACAATTCTTTATGTCTTTTACCTTTTATAGACATGCTATTAAAACCTATGGGTTGTGTTGGCTCAAATAAATAGCTAATTCATTAACAAGAAGATTTGCAAACCTTTACAATCCTTATGGTACAAAATGACATGGTATCAATTGTCAGTCAGTTTACCCATTCTTACTTTGTATCTTATTCCCTAATAATTTTGGAAGGTGAACTTCCATCAGGCGTTTTTAAAATCAGAATATATTAAAAAGGGACACGGTGGCGCTGTGGGTTAAACCGCTGAGCTGCTGAGCTTGCCGATCGGAAGGTCGGTGGTTCGAATCTGCGTGACGGGGTGAGCTCCTGTTGCTAGTCCCAGCTCCTGCCAACCTAGCAGTTTGAAAACATGCAAATGTGAGTAGATTAATAGGTACCGCTTCGGCAGGCAGGTAACAGTGTTCCGTGTAGTCATGCCGGCCACATGACCACAGAAGTGTCTACGGACAAACACCAGCTCTTTGGCTTTGAAACGGAGACGAGCACCACCCCCTAGAGTCGGACATGACTGGACTTCATGTCAAGGGAAACCTTTACCTTTACTATATTAAAAAGCAGCTTTGGGACTGCCAACAGCCATAGTATAGGTTTTTACATACTTGAGAACTTAAATTATTTTCAGTGGAAATTTTGTCATGCAAGATGTTTTGTTCCTATACTAGGAGTCAGCTAAAATAACTT
This sequence comes from Candoia aspera, assembly GCF_035149785.1. Taxonomy (NCBI): domain Eukaryota; kingdom Metazoa; phylum Chordata; class Lepidosauria; order Squamata; family Candoiidae; genus Candoia; species Candoia aspera. Next base: position 49,734,278 of record NC_086159.1, read on the forward strand.
CCTAACATACCATAGAGGCAAATGGCTTATTGTCATGGTGCTATATGTATCTAATAAAAGCAACAAAGATAACACAGACATAACAAGTCAAAAGCTATCCTGAAATAGTGTATTAGGGCTGTGGAAAGCTTCTACTAGGTAATTCAATGTAGCAAAGCTTTGGTTGAACCATGCCCTCAAAAAAGATTTGTGAACTGAAGTGAAGATTCTTTCAAAGCAACAAACCAAACGGTGTGGCTTTAAAATGCTTTCAGGCCTTCCACAGCACTTTAGACATTTCTTGGGGGTTTTGCTGCTTCTGAGATGATAACAGACAATATATAGCATTGTAACTTCAGTTTGGTACATGGAGAAAGTTGAGGGAGAGTTTGAGTGGTATGATGGCTTCTCTAACACTGACACAAGTAAACAGGCAATGAGATTTATCACCACATTAAACTCTCTGCCTTTCAGAGCAATTTTGGGGTGGCAAGGTTAACATCACTTTGGACTTCATTCACTTTCTCAGCTCTCACCTTCAGTTTTCCTGATAATCTGCAGGAATGTAAGGATATCAAGCCAACACCTAAAACTACAACAAAATAAAATTTATGCATGCTTGGATTTTTATGGTTTTCTTACTGCTTAGAATTTTTTTTACAAAAAACCCTGAAATGATTATTTGGGGGCCAAAGATGCTCAGAATTTTTTCCTGATAAAGATCCTAAATCACTTGATTCTTGTCAGAAGGATGATTACAGATATTCTAAGGTACTGTTTTATTATTAAAAATCAGACACCTGTTCAACTTCATAAAGAAAAACCACTGATGAAGAGAGACTTTGATCCAAATTTCTTCTTAATAAGAAATTTCCCAACTGGATAACTGCATATGAAGTAGCTGGGATGTTCGGGTGAAGGTTCCAGGATTTTGAAAGCAGACATTGGTATTCCATGATTATGTATTTATTGTTCGGGTTTCTCTGTGAGATAGCCATTACAGCATAGCTTAGTCCTTAGATTTAATTTGCTTCACACCACAGAAGTGCAAAGGTAAGGTAATGTTGACCCCTTTTACCTATTTTTGTAGTAGACCCATGTAGCATGTGAATGGTTAATTGATAAGATGGCCAAGTAATTGTGGTAGCCATTTGGAATGAAGACAATGATTGCTCCCCATGGGATACAGATGGAATGTGCAACCCAGGGCCTGTGGGTAAAAAAACATTGTCCCCAAACCCTGATCCTGTATTTCATCCTCCTTCAGAGGTTCATGTAGCCTTTCTTAGGAGGGTAGAATAAATAAGCGATCTCTTCTTTCCTCCCAACATAACAGCTGGAAATACCAATTATTCTGTGATTTATAACAGCAGGATTGCAGCAATTTTCCTTTGGTTTTGCAGCCATGGAAGAAAGAGAAAATCTCATGGCTGTCTCTTACCTCCCAAAAAATGGGCTGAAAATCATTGTGTTTTGCTACAGAAATGCTCTCTCTCCTTCACTGGAACAAAACTGGAAGCAGGTTAAGATGACTATAGGAAGTGTGTGTTTGCAGAGGGAATAGTGTGCATTTATGAGTGTGGGTGCATGTGTATGAAAGATAGATTGTATGTGCCCATGCATATAGACTCATGTTTAGGGAAGATAGGATAGGAGCAAGGGAAAGTGGTGTAAGGACATTGTTGGAAACAGCAGGAACATAAATAATGTAACAATTCTCTGAGGAAATAAAGTGAATTTAACATATTGATCTCATTGGGCTTCTGATGTAGTTTTATTAACTGTAATAATTTTGCTTTAAAATGACTGCATTTCTTTTGCCTTGCTCAGAATGAAGTGGCAAACACCCCCCTAGACAATATATTTATATTGCAATGATTATTTGTAGGCGAAGAAAATCAATATTTGATTTTCTTCCATTCTTCTTTCTTTCCTTTTTTTTTTCTCTTAAGGGTGTTCCCATAGTATGGTTGTTTCATGAAAAAGAGGAACGTTTTCTCAGGGCTCCTAATTATCTGCAATGCATGTTTTCCTTTTAAAAACATGTTTGTAATAAGGAATCCTCAGCAGGAACAATTGGGAAATGCAAATTAGGTTTAGATTTAATTTAAATGACAAATGCAAAGTCAGAAAATGACTTTTTTAGAATGTGTAATACTTGCTATAAGTAGATGCTGAATAACCCTATTTCACTCTTCAGTACCAATTGTGTGAAAGGGCTTCCAATATTCACTAATCCAGCTTAACCTGGACTATTACAAGCATAGAAGCTGCATTTACACAACATGCTCTATGAACACATCCAGTGTGTCAGCCAACTGATGTATGATCAACATCAGTCTGTACACATGGAAGACCTGATCCATTGAATAGCTTACCATTCATTGTATACTAGATGTAAATACAGCTAGTATGAGATAGTGTGCCAATTTCTGTGGGGTAGAGGTTGAAACTGCTCAGGCATATTGAAAACTCATGGTAGCTTCTTGTGCAGTGATGATATATTCAGTCTAAACTTTTTCATTCCAAACTTGTGAATGGACATAGTTCACAACACAGATTCCTGTGCGTCTTGGATCCAGTTTGAGCTTTCTCCAGTTTTTTTCCATTTTCCTTGGACTGCTTAAAAAATCAAGCATTCTTCAAAAAGATTTGAACACTTCTGTCTTGCCTGTTTTCTTATTTTGCTCCAAGCTGTGGCATCTGCAGCAAACCACAATGATGCCAACATGAAGACATTCACATCGTTATCATGGAAATTCTACCATTATGTAATTGACTCTTGATGTTTAATGCAAGTATTTAAGGCACAACATTGTTATGATGATGACATCATGCTTTTTCATTATTACCCACCCACTCCAGCCCTACCATGGATACAAGTCTCTTATCTTTGCCTATGGAGAAGGAATAACTGGCAATCAGTCTGACAAATACTGTAGATATTGATCTAAAGGCCCAAGTACACATGACCATGGATGTTCAAATCAGCCATGATTTGAATTTAAACTTATATGTAAATGTATTATTGGATTCAAACAGTCAATCTGATTAGATTTCCATTTTGATCTGCTAAAAATTTTCATGTACATGTGCACATTGTTGGTATATTGTTTTCTGCTACAGAAATTAAGGTTACTATGGTAACAAATCATTCTGGCCAGGTGAAGAGGTCGAATTTAATTGTCCTCAGTTTAGGTGTTAATAGTTGCATTGCCTGAGGGGAAGGCAGCTTGCAGGACAGTTTTCTTTCAGCCTTGCAGCCAGTAAGCAGCTCTCTGAGAGACCTCTCTCCTCTCAGCTCTGAGTATGCGTAAATGCACAAGCCTGTAAATATGTTTTTGTGCTTTCTATAAATAAATTTATTTTTATAGAAATGCCTGGTGTGTGATTTTTCTGATCTCTCTGGGCCAAATGCTTTCCAGCACTCTGCAAGACACATTGCTTCAAGTAAGAATTGCAGTGGAACTTAGAAATATGCCTTCAGTGGGAGTGCTCTGCAAATCAGTGCAAAGAATGACAAGATAGATCATGTTCTCTAAGGATAGGATGTGCTATTTGGAGAATCATTCAGAAATTCACATGCCAACAATGGTTCATAATGTGTTTGAAAAATATACTGGGTAGGGTGGGTAGCATTAAAACTGTGATGTCCAGTAGTTTGGAAAAAGTCAGAAGAGTTCAAATAAATCCAGAATGAAAAAAGAAAATTGAAGATGCTAAAAGTAGTGGTAATTGCAAAAGAGCCTCCCTTCAGCCTTCCTTTTGCTGTCCTGGTATAGGGGACAATTATAAAAACTCAAGATTAGGTAAGAGTGGATCAGAGATAGGAGGCATTATGTATCTACTGTTCAGGATGCCTGAATAAAATATTTTTCTGTCCTTTTATACTTTGGATCCTTCCCATTAAAAAGTCCCAACTGAAATGTCATCATCATGGCCCACTGTACAACTATGAAGTCTTTCTTATCCCTGGCAATACGGATCAAGTTCCCTTTGTTTTTTACCTTATTCTGTGTAGCCCCCCTGTGACCTGACTCTCAATTAAACAGCAACACATTAGGGCTCCAGACAGAATTTCTTTCAAAGATGACATTTACAGTATTAATTCAGAACCATGGCATGTGAGAGTAGCTGAATTAATGACAGTGATCGCTGTCTTAAGGCACATAAACTATCCATCCATTTTCACTTCTACCTTCTCTTAAGGATTTTTATTCTTAACAATTTATTGTTCGGCTTACTATTGTGAACAGCTTCCAACAGAAAGGATATAACTTGGAGGCTAGAGTATTCTGTTTTTTCCATTTATTGTGGTTGAACCCAATAAAAGCAGATTTATTTTAACCAGACAAAATGTATAATGTTCACCTTGACAGCACATATAATAAAATTGGAATGATATAAAGAATATTAGCATGGCCTCTGCACAGGGATCACACACAAATTCATGAAGCCTTCCATAACGTTACCAAATTTGTGACTATTTTATTCAGAATTTCATATCCCAGTTATATCCATATTTTCCTGTCTGAATTTATTGGTCATTCTTAGGTGCTTTTGAAAGTGTTTCAAATGTACTCCTTTTGAATGTATTATATAACTGAGTTTGTAATGCTGTAAATCACCATGGGAAACCTACATATAATTATCACTGATCGGAAAGACAGCAAGATCCAGGGAGTCCACAACTAAGATACGATAACACTTACAGCTTTTTGGAGATAAACCTGAGGTCCCCAGTGTGGCATCTAGGAGTCCAACCTCTCCATCACAACTCTTTCTTGCAGTTCTCTGCTAAGATTCCCTGTCTCATCAGACCTTTAATATATTTTTATATTAATAATATATCAATATATTTTAAAAGATATATTTAGTGAACAGTATCTCTCCTATCTATCTATCTATCTATCTATCTATCTATCTATCTATCTATCTATCTATCTATCTCTGCCCAGAGTCACAGCAATGAGATCAAGTAACCAAGATCACTATGCTAGCCATTATATGACTTGCCATGTCTACCATTAGAGAGTGTGTGACTGGCCCAAGGTCACTCAGCCAGCTTTCATGCCTAAGGTGGGACTAGAACTCTCAGTCTCCTGGTTTCTAGCCCGTTGCCTTAACCACTAGACCAAACTGGCTATAATAAAGAAGTATAATAAAGAAGAGACTTTGAAACATGGTACCAAAAGATAATCTTTGATTAAATGTCACCAGATATTACTGTTGGGCAAACACTTGAAGGGTGCCTTATATTTATTTATTTAGAGTCATGTCCCACCTTTCCTTCAGGAGCTCAAGGTAGCGAGGCTAGTATGATGCATTCCTTCAAAGCATGTATTCCTTATGCACTTCTGAATGAGAAGTGGCCACATTGCTTGCCATTTTGCTTCACTGGTGGTTCCAACAGAAATGTTTTCTGTGCCTGCACATTCACACGTACTTGGAGATACCAGGCGTTTAAAAGGGGAGTTTTACATACCCTCATTGGGCAATGTATATGGAAAAGCTTAGGCTATAGATACGGTGACCATATTTTCTTGGAAAAAATAAAGGACAAACCTGAAAAGGGGGCAAATCCGAAAGAGGTTCATAAAGATAAAAAAATTCAATTGTGTATGTTTATAACTTTGCTTTACAGAGAAAACTATAAGAACAAAACCGAGAAAAACTTTACAAATACATGCATTTTCTAATAAAAAATATCTAAAATCAAACAGTATATGTAAACTTATATTAAAAAAGACAATTAAATTTCCATATTTTTCACATGAATGTGAAAGACTATGCATTAAGTGGTACTGTTCGTACGATAAAAGTTAAAGGGCCAAAATAAAGGACAAAAGTGACTTTTTGAAAAATAAATAAATCTAAAGGACAGCTTTCTGAAATAAGGGACATATGGTCACTGTAGCTATAGCAGCCGCTCTGTGAGGCCTCAAAGTCTTGAAAAGATAATTTTTGTTACCTTATTGGCATGAAGCACCTCACTGAGACAAAACTTAGCCTATTGCTGCATGCATCAAGTCTCCTGATGGCTTGACATGAGACTCAGGCTTATGTGAGACTTTGTTATTAAGTAGAGAGAAAGCTGCACAGATTTTAGACTGTAAGGCAATTTCTGACTTCCACTGTGCGGGAAGCATGGATCATTGTCTGCCATGACTACTTAAATATGTAAGCTTCAGTCATACATTCCAATCTCTTCCTCTCCCCCTCCCCCTCTTTCTCTCTTACACATCCAACTGCACCCGAGCGCGTTGTTCCATTCCTAAAAAGTTATAGACTGAATGTTTAACAGATGTGTTAAGGTTACACATTTCTATTTTAAGGCAGTACAGCTAACATATGTCCAGCTTGTTTAATACTGCATGGCAAACCTGAAAATAACTTTATTTTGGCCTTAAGTCGCAGCCTTTCCAAACCACTGTATGTATGTATGTATGTATGTATGTATGTATGTATGTATTCATTCATTCATTCATTCATTCATTCATTCATTCATTCACACAGATAAACGTTGTTATTCTTAGTTTCTTCATGCTCTTTTACAGAAGGAGGTAGAATGACGTGTATCTGGGTAAAAATACATGGTGGGTTTTTTGTTTTTTTAAGGTAAAACAAGAGAAGGGACGAAAGATGGGGAGAGGAAGAAATAGGAAAGCCTATTGCAATGAATACCTCTTTTCAGAGTTCAAGCACATGATTGAACTTGGCACTAAAAACTGCTCTTAATTCAATCCATCTGCACCCTGCCCATAACGTTTCTCAGTGCCAGCATTCAGAAGGAACAGAATAGAAATTGTACCTTGACTTTGGAAGTAATGTGGGAGCCTCAGATTCATTCCTTAATGAAATGTTTGGTTTCTACTAGGTAAACAAATAATTTCAACTACCTCAGGTTTAAATGTCTCACACATACCTCCTTTTTAGGAAATAGTAGCTGTAGATTCCATAGGATCATAACTTTATACAGTAGTGTCCTAACTTTATGATGAGAATGCTGACATTGTAAGAGTAGGATTCCTGACAAATTTACTTTAATAATAACTTCAGGCACTATAGCCTGTCTCCAAGCTAACCTCCAAATTTTCTAGCAGGTAGTCTTCCTCAAATGGTTTGATTCAGGGGGAGATGTATATATTTTGATTTGTTTTGTTTTATCTTGTTACAGTACAGAAGTGATTTAACATTGCCTTCTACTGGAGTGTTTTTCAACTTCCCAGTCTAACCCACAACTTTGTATATTTTGGTGGACTTCCAAGAACTAACCAGTTTTGAACCTGCTTAGCTTTATTGGGATCAGCCAAACTTAGCTAGATGCTGCCACCTGCTGTGACCCATTTTTTTAGCTATATTAAAAACAAACATACAAGCAATGACCATGCAGGAAAATTAAGACATTTTTAATCTTACATTTTTATTTTCATATCTCAAATTCTTTCTGGCCTGTTAATTGGCAAATTTTAGATAAATCTTTATTTTAAATTGTTGAATCAAATAGAAATTGCACTCATCTCTAGTCAAATAATTATTTGTCAGTCTAGCCAATGTAATGTAGCGGTTAAGGTGATGGACTAGGAATGGGGAAACCCAGATTCTAGTCCATTCTCAGCCATGGAAACTCATTGGGTGACTGTTAGTCAGCCATTCTCTCTCAGCCCAATCCTCCTTACAGGGCTGTTGAGGACCCGAGGTTGAAGGAGACACATACCACCCATAGAGGTGAGAAGGGAATTTATAACCTTTCTGGTTACTTGATGCAAAATGAAAATTTTAGCTATGCCCAAGATGTCTATAAAATATAGAGAAAATATGTTTCCAATATTCTGACTTTTCCTAGACTGGTCCTGTTTGGAACTCAAGGCCAGCATATGATCAAACTAATAACATTGTCATAATTAACGTTGATTTGTCATTTGAAACAAATACATTTTTGTTGTTCTATTAAAAAGTCAGTATGGATTTGTTCTATTCGAAGAGATGTCCCAAAGGCAGTTCTCTACTTTTCACTTTAATTCTGAACCATCTCCAGGAAGTACTGTTATTTCTCAACACTTGTTCATTTTCTGACCTATTATTAACTACAGGTAAAAAAAAAACACAAGAAAAAACTTTTCATAGCGCTTATTATCTTGTACCATTATTCCTTCTGCTGCCCCAGGCCCTTAATAAATGCTTAGTTCATAGGGCTATTTATTTTATTGCCACTGATTAATGTGCTTGCTTGATTATATTTGGTAAGTGTTTTGTTATTAGCCATTATGTGGTCAGACTTATTAAATAAGGATGCTCCCCCATTTTTTCCCCAAAACTGTAAGGATTTTTTTCTTATGTTGAGGGACCATTTTTTGCTGAAGGTCAGTTTAGTGTTAGATTAATACAAACATGTTTATGATTAACTCTTTTCTTCCATGTTTTGTATTCCTCAAGATCAAAATGTTTCAGTTACCCAAAGAAAGACAAGCCTGAATTTAAAGCAAACCAAGTCCAAATGAAGATTAGATAGAAACAAGGATTATAAACCCATAAAAATCCTGTACACTGTCCAGCTTTCCTACTCTGTCAACAAAGATTGGCAACTACCACTGAAACCAAATTTGAGAATTTTTTTCTTCTCCAAATCTGTGCATGCAACACATTTGTATATGTATACGCATATTGGTATGTGTATGAATGGATACTTATGACTCTACTTTGGAGAGTTATTCTAGCCTAGGATTACTGGGGCTGAACTTTGGCAACAGAATGCAATGAGCCAGGAATTAAGCAAGCATCAGAACCAATGCAGGACATAAGTGGGAAGGGATATTGGCTGAAGAAAGCACTGAGTGAGATGTTGGGGCAAAGAATAAACCAGAACATTATAGAGCATTGCCTTTTGAAAAGTGGATTATACGATTTCATGTGATTGAACTCAACGTATTTTTATGTTGCATTTAATTCTTTGCTTTAAATGATATATACCACCTGAAAACATTTGCATCATAAGTAGACTAAAACTATTTTAAAAAGTCATGAACCTCACCAAGTCATGAAAACGAATGCCTTTTTGATTCCATTCTTCATTTCAAATAAATCTGATTTGCCTTGAGAAATCTGGCTAGATCGCCTTAGTTTTGTACAGAACAATTCTCATGCATATTTTTTTCCTACCAGTTTGATGAAAGAGGCTTTGCTTTTCAACATTCTTTCAAAACAAAGAGAACGTTGGTGAAATTCTCAAGAGAGGGGTGGGGTGTTCTTATAGTTATTTGGATACAAGATAGTCAAAGGGTGTGTGTATGTGTATGTGTATGTGTATGTGTGTGTGTGTGTGTATGTGTATGTGTATGAATGTGCTGTTTGTCATGGCATAATCCTTTCACAGAGGCCCTTTCCTCTCAAGGAAGGACTTCATGAGGGGATTAGAGAGTATGGGCAGCCAAGAAGTGATGGAAGATTACAAAAGAAATTAATAACAGTAGCACTAGCTCCCCCACCTCCCCCACCTCAGCAATAAAATATGTTTGAAAATACTACCAACAGAGATGCAATTCTCAAGCACCCTGACAATAAAATGGAAAAGCAGAAGTCTGTTCAACAGGCAAAGGTAACTTCTGAAAATAAGGCAGCTTTGGACTCAGTAGTAGATCCCACAGAAGTACTTCTCCCACTGAGATGAAACAGAGGTTTGGTAAGAACTCTTTTGGGCTACAAATATAAAAATGATTTGAGATGCTGTATCTTATTCTCTGCACTGTTTTCAGACAGAGCTTGTTTGTGTGTGTGTGTGTGTGTGTGTGCATGTAAATATGCATTTGTGATTTCTCTGTGTTTCCTTGTTCCATTTCTTATTTGCAGCCCAAGCATTCCAGTTTCCACTGCTGCCTGTTAACCCTGCTTCACATCGGAAGTGAAACAACCACCACAGTGAACTATTAAATTTGGAAAACAATTGAACCATTCTTCCATGCAAAACACTATGACCATCAGTATAAACATGCATGCTCACTATTTTCCATTTGGCTCCCAGGGGGCCATTTTTGTCATGCATTATTCTGACATTTGAGTTGAAATTAATCTGCATTAATGTTTTCTAGATGGGAAGGCAGCAGGAGATCAGAAAATGTAGATGTACTACAGTATAAAATTGCACTTCACCCTGCTCCGTTGATGATTCACTTACAAAAATAATTCTTTTCATGTGTTCCATTCTTACACATAGAATTGAATGCATCTCACACTGTTCACAATGCTCCATGGAAAAGTATTTTTATTTTTAGTTAGCGATATGAAATAGGATTGCTTCTGGTCCTGCAACCTGACCCAGTCTGTATATCCAGGGTGGTGATTACATGCACAAAAGACTTGTTTTGCTTACTTGGCTAAATAGCTAAAGAATTTCCATGCTGCTGTTGAAACTTAGAAGCATTAAAGCAACAGCTTTCTGCCTACGGATATCCTCCTTGCCAAGATAAAGGCTTCTAATTCCCATTTTGTTCAAGTGTCTTTAATATAGGATCAAGAACAGGGGACATGGTGTCCATGGGTGCCAATTTGATTGCAGATGCCTCATTTGGCATCCATGCGGCTTTAGGCTTTGCTTGCCTTTTTCATTTTTAAACACTATTTTAATTAATAATCATTAAATGGGGAAGTGACATGCTGCAAAGCAAACTTCTCCAAGCTGATTCACTGGGTGATTTCTTCAGTGACAAAACTGCCAGCATCTCTTTGTGTTGGCTGACCATGCCAACCAGTCTCCAAAACCCTCTATATCCCCTGTTTCTCTGTTTCCTTGTTGGCTGCAGAGAATGGAATCCCAGCTGGACCAAGTGCTGTGGGGAGAAAAGCCTCATGCTTTCTCCCTTTTACCTCTTACTGGCATGGTCATATCAGCTGGGACACTCCCAAATATCAGAACATTAGACCTAGGCTGCATGAGCATCTGCGGTAAACCACAACACCAACATAATGACATATGTATAATGATGTATCACATGACTGCTGAGATTTATGTCCTTGTCCATGCAAGCATGTGATTGTGGCATTTGTGCAACTTACACACCTCCCCCTCTTCAACAGGATTATCATTTCCCCAGAAAAATCAAGAAAACAAAGAGAGCATACAAGGTTCTTTGGCTTCATGATTGCTTTGCTTTGCTGCCTCACTTCAGAGTTCAGGTCTGATTTATTTTGTATTAAGGTTGGAAAGGGTGGTTTTCAGTCCCAATCTGGCCAATAGCTCTCCAGGTGCATGCACATCCTCTATGCCTTCCTCAGCAACCTAGGCTTGCTTATTTGGACTACTGACTCTGTAATCATATTTTCACAGCTTATTTGTCCTCTTCTTGAGCATTAGAAGGTTTTCCAATTTGTCTTATGGCCTGTGGTAGAATCCAGTGTCTTTTTGAACAGGTGGGCTATCCCATTCTAAGGCAGCAGGTGCAAGAGATAGGCTGAAAGCCAACAGTTTTTTGGGCAGAGATGTAAGTTATGTCAATAACCCCAAACCACTTGGTTTCAAGGCCATGCAGTTCAGGGTAAGAGTCCAATGCAATATGAGAAAAGCAGGAAGAAGCTGTAAATTTAAGTTGCTGTGGATATAAGAGAACCTAACGCTGACACAAGGCAACCAACTTTCAATATGGTGTCATTCTAGTTTTTCAGTAAAGAATATTATTTGCTGCATCTTGTTGCATACCTGACAGACTTTAGCCAAGACCAAGCCTAGAGGCCATGTAAAGCTGGGGGACTGAGATTTATTGTCACATCCTGGTCTATAGAGTCTGAGAAGGAAGGGAATGTATTGATGGGCTACAACTCTATTGGGCTATTTTCACCACTGATCACATTGACTGAGGCTGCTAGGAGCTATAGCTTTATAAAATCTGGAAAGCTATATATTCCTTATCTAACAATCTCTCTTATAAGACTATTTTGTAGTAATTCCCATTTAAATTAATGGGACTTTTTCCAGACAAAAATATTCAGAGTTAAGGTATATATTTTTGGACTGAGCTGTAAATTTTAAAAAAAGACTACATGCAAATGCAAACAGTAATGTTCTGCTCCTTCAAGAAAATATTTGAAACAGATAATTTACAGTGCTTTAAGGCCATGCATTTATTCAAGAGGATTATGAGATTTTAAGAAGTCCGTACTTTTCAGATGGATTATAACACACACACACACACAGACATGTTTATAGGGAAATATTTTGCCTGTTCTGATATGGACCATCAGCTTCTTCAAAGCCTAACCTGTTTCAAGCTGGTTCAGTTTATGATCTAATACTTTAAACCATGAAACAAAATAAACAAGAGCGATAGAAAACATGCCCAGGCAAACTATTTCAGGCTGTGAAGGCATAAGCATAAGAAATGACTAACAAAGAATTCAATTTGAAGGCTTGGGGGAATTAAATTAGAAAAGCAATGAAAACATTTCCTCATATCAAACATTTTGTTAAGAAATAAACCACCCATATGAAACACACACACACACACACACTGTAGATGGAAAAAGTTACTTATTCAAGACTAACTAAATAAAATATAAATTGGAAGTACAAGCAAGAGTTTAGCACTTATGACTTATTCACAGATGTACAAGGGCCTGTGTTCTCAAGGGCTCCCTTTCTGATTCTTTGTCAAGAAAGATTTGGCCAACCAGTGTCTATCTCTCCTCAATCATGTCATCTCCAAATACAGTACAATACTTGCAACATTTCACTACAGAAGTGAATATTACTTGTATTGGGGCAGGCTAACCTGTCCCCTGTCCTTGGGTCAGAAAGTTTCTTAGCTCAAACTACTAGCCTCTAGGCCTCTATGTGGCAGCCCTGCTTTGTTAAATTTAAAGTTCTTGGGTTCTTAACTGGGCCCACCATCCTAGGCTTTTTATTGGATACTCCTGGACCAGAAGGACTATGAGAGTAGCATGCTGTTTTTCTGCAAGTTTAGGTACCTAAAAGAAAGAAGAACCACCACAAACAAACAAAGACATTGGAGTGGAGAAGACCATGCTAAGAAACCTCTTTCCAGAGAGGATTTTCCCTCTGGAGCAAACTATCATTTTTGGTTAAGGTAAGTATTTTCCTCCTATTGAAGTGAGTGAAGCAAATCAGAGTTCCAAGCACACTCAAGTATAGATGCAATCATTGACCTACACAATCCCATATGCATGCCTCCATTCACCCACACAAACTACTTATATTACCCCTCTCACATCCATACATCTGAAGTGTTGATATTTTATCTTATTGATTATTTTAATCTAGTCCAATCAAATTTCAGACCCTTTTAAAAATAAAAACAGTCATGGTTAACCAGTTGGATGACTTAGGCTAGCAAAAGTCTGAGAAGAACTCAAACTTCTGTTTCCAGATACTCATTCTAGAAAGGCTGTAGAACTCTGAGGTCAGAGTCAGAAGTCCTTTTTGTGTGATAGGATGTTTTTATTAATGGTTGTTCCCCTTTCTTCCAAATGATGGTTGTCAGGTCCCATTACTTCAGACCTAAAATAGGTCATAAAGTTTCACTGTTTATCTTGACCTATAAATGAAATAAAAGTTTATTTTAAGTCTGTGACTTAATTTGGCTTTTCATTAGTAAATAAAAATGAATAAAGCGATTCCTGGCTGCTTTTTTCTCTTTCATAACTATTGCCACATCCATTGATCAGAGGTGCCATTACAGTAGAACTTTGGACTCCAAGTTCACCTTTAGCAGAATAGAACAGGAAGGTCCCCAAATTCAACAGGGCTGGCATGCCACTATTTTGAAAGAAGTGAAATGGTGGGTATAAGACAATTGAATACAGTAACTGAAATTACCTGACTTTACCATTGCCCCAGATTGAGCTGGGTGGCTGCGAGAGGTCTACAAATGAAATTGCCTTCATGAAGTCATCCTTAGAACAACCTTTGTCAAAAGAAAGGGAAGAACAGACTATTCTTTTTCCATTTGCTTCTCTGTGTCCTTCAGATTTTCTGCTTGTTTGGAGCAAATTATCCTCATGGTGAAGGCAGAAAATTAAAGCAGAAGCACACAGACATGCTGCTCCCTTGTGGGAACTGGCTTCAGGCTGTTGTTTTAAAGCCTTTGAATAATTAAAACAAAAATAAAATATTTTCTGTGACATTAACAGAAGGAGGAATTATACTTGTAACTGGATAGTGATATCAAACAAGATGCAGTATGAACAGCACTTCCACAGATCTGTGTCTGTGTGTGTCTGTGCATAGTGGCATAGCTGATTTATCTGCCATTCGTTAATATGACATTTTTAAAGCCATACAATGAAAGAACATTGTGCTGCTCCATTATGCTAAATGGTTAGAGAAAGAGTCATGCTGACCTGTCTCAGTTACTTATATACAATATGGGCAGAGACAGTCTGGTACAGATGGCACTTCAGAGGGCTGGAAACTCAGGCTACTGTTTTCATACTATGTGGTGTATGTGTGAACCTTTCTAGTTGGGCAATTTCACTAAGCCAAGCACTAGTGGAATAGTCAGGGTACTGAAGACAGTGGAGTCTCAAGATGATGGCTATCAAAGCCCTGCTTTTTTTACATGCATTGTGTGCACGATGTATATAAAATTGGAAGGGGCTTCAATCATATGGTTGTGTCTTCGTCTTACCTTTTTTGACCCATCCTACAGCTACTACAGCCCTATCTACAGCTAGGAAATGTGTTAGTAATTTCAGCTGTTCCAAGTGTGACGTTAGGTCCCTGGACTGGTATCTATGAAGAGAACCACATTTACATAAATGCTAGTCTCATTTTACCCATAAGTGATAGTTCTGTACTACCTAATCCCTTGAAAACAGCTTGATCTGCTACCAACAAAAAGCAAAAAATCATGTCCCTGGCCTAAGGGGACACAGATCCTGCAATAACAAGAATCTGTTCTGTGTAAATGATGAAGGAAATTTACTTCATATGGTGTGTGTATGCCTGTTCATATGCAAAAAGCCCTGGGGAGTCCTATGATGGAGAAGCATCATGCTACCTTTTCTCTTAAAAGACCTGAAGCTCAGGAGCTGAGAGCATGGTGAGACAGGAGTTCTTGGGGGAAAAGGCTGCAATTCCAGCTCAGCTAGAAATAAATTAGCTCTGCTTTCAAACACCGTTTGCAGTGAGGGAACACTAAGTTTTGAAGCCCAAGGAATTTATAATAGGTAACCGATTACAGGAGTAGATCTATTCAGTAGATTTTTGCAAGGACCAATCTGGCTGACATTGTCTCAGCAACACATTAATTCATTTAATTTGTTTGTTTTTGTTTCTACATTTACAAAGTTCCAAAAGCACATGTCCTATCTTTGTCTTCAAAATAAGCATGTCTGTCATGCGCTGCCTACCTCTGAATAACATTCAGACACTGGTTTGCGAATCAGGCTCTGGTTTATTGCAGGGCAGGTACAGCGTTGGTAGAAAAAAGCTGAGAGTGACAGGAGCGCGCCGGTGTGGGGTTTAAATACCCCGCGCCGGTCAGCGCCCCCTCGCTCACGGTCACGTCACCCCCCTTTGTCCCATGCGTTGCCCTGCCGGTGGGTGAGGGTTTCCGGGATTGCCCATCATCAGGTTTCCATTCTTCTGCTGATTGCTTTCAGCTGGGCGATCCCCGTTGTATTGCCGCTGATGGCTTGGGTGGCTCCGTGATCCGTTTAGCTATTGTTTGTTGGCCGTTAGTCGTTGTGGGTTGATGGCTACTTAACTTGTACCCCTTCACCTATTTCCCTGTCATTGTCATGTGTGCCATTGCGCTGATGACTTTAGCTCAACGGCACTCATGACATACTGCCCCCTTTTCGAATAGTGTTCTCCCCCGGTTTTCTGGGTTTTCCCCGTGGAGCTGTCAAAACGCCACATTTTTTTTTTTTTTTTCAAAGTTCCCGCCGGAGTAGTTGTCGCCCCTCCCTTTGCTCCTCCCTCTACCACGTGCCTTCCCAGGGTGTGTCCATGGTGCGCATGCTCGGGTCCTGACCTGGCGTGCGCATGCTCCAGCCACACCCTGTTTGTTTGGCTCAGTTCGGCGAGGCGAGAGGCGTGGCTGGTCGGGTGCTTCTCAGCTCCAGGTAGGGCCCTTCTTTTCTTATTTAGAGTGCGTCGCCTTTGTTGTGTCTCCTGGGCGTTGCCCCCAGGTTGCCCTGTTGACTTGCTTGCCACTCCCCCGCGGCCGGGGGGCGGGGGGAGGGTGCTGGCGATCGTTTGTCACCACCCCGTGGGCCCGGGGTGGGGGGAGTGAGTCCCGGGGGGGGGAAGGTCCACCCAAGTCGCGGGCTTGGGGGGGGCCCTTTCCCTTGGGGCACGGGAGGCGGGGGGGGCCTGCGGGGGGGGGTTTGGTTTTGCTGACCTTGGTTGCGGTTTGTCGGGGTATGCCCGGTGAAATTCTCTGGTCAGGTCAGGCGCGTTAACGTTGTGCACCGCCACCCATTCCGGGTGGGGGAAGTGTTTCCACCTGACCAGATAGTGTAGAGTTCCTCATTGCTTGCGGGAGTCGAGAATGTCCCTTATCTCGAAGTGGTGTTGCCCGTCGATCATTAGCGGTGCGGGCTGTGGCGTGCTTGGGTGCCATCGGGAGGTGGTTGCCGGTTTTAGGAGGCTGGTGTGGAACACCGGGTGGAGTCTCCGGAGGTTGTGTGGCAGGTCCAGGCGTATTGCTACCGGGTTCACTATTTGCGTGACTCGGAACGGCCCGATGTACTTAGGCCCCAGTTTTTTCGAGGGTTGGGTTGACTTTAGGAACTTGGTGGATAGATAGGCCATATCCCCCGCCTGGAACGTCGGTTGTTGGCGCCGGTGCTTGTCGGCCTGCTCTTTGTAGGCAGCCTGTGCCTCCTTCAGCGCCGCCGTGATTACTGGCCATGCTTCCGCGATCTTCCGTCCCCAGTCGCTAGCGTCCACCTGGGGGTTGAGGTAGCTCTGGTATGGGGACGAAGTCGCGCCCCGAGACTACTTCGAACGGAGTTTTCCCCGTGCTCGTGTGGACGGCGTTGTTGTATGCGACTTCGGCGAACGGGAGCAGTTCAGCCCAGTCGTCTTGGTGGTAGTTGGTATATGCTCGTATAAATTGCTCTAAGGTGGCATTAAGAACCTCAGTGGCTCCGTCCGTCTGAGGGTGCCAAGCCGTAGATAGGGCCTGTTGGGTCCCCGTCAGCTTCAGGAAGGCCCGCCAGAATTTGGAGGTGAACTGTGTGCCCCTGTCAGTCACCACACGTGCGGGACATCCGTGTAGCCTGTACACGTGGATGAGGAAGAGTTTGGCTAGCTGTTGTGAGGATGGGACCGACGTGCAGGGGATGAAGTGGGCCTGCTTTGAGAAGTAGTCCTTCACCACCCAAATGGCCGTTTTCTTCTGGCTGGGTGGGAGGTCCACTATAAAATCCATAGAGATTTCCTCCCATGGGCGGGAGGGTTCTGCCACCCGTTGCAATAGCCCCGCGGGTTTGCCTGGTGCCCGTTTGGCCCTAGCGCACGTTGGGCAGGACGCCACATAGGTTTTTACGTCTCGCCTGAGCGCGGGCCACCAGAATTGACGCCGTGTTAGGTGTAGGGTCTTGAGGAACCCAAAGTGTCCCGCTTGCTTGGCGTCGTGTGACCTATGCAAGATCGCCTGGCGTTGCGAGTCTGGGACGTAGATTCTGCCTTCCCCCCATGCCAGGTCTTGCGCCATCGTTACCTTGTTGGGGTTTGCCAGGAACCAGGGGTCGGTTTTGAGGGCGGCGGCGAGGTCCGTGCGCATTCCCCCTGGTAGTTGCGGTTGGCTTCTTTCCGTCGCCGGTTGTCCCGCCGTCGGCTGCGCCGTAGAGTCGAGCTGCCTGCGTGCGCCGCTTCGGGTGGTCACGGCCATCCCCAGTTGCGAGGCGGATAGGACCGTCCCAATGGTGTCTGGGGCGGGCTCTTCGTCTTGGGGCAGTCGGGAGAGGGCGTCGGCCAGGAAGTTCTTCTTGCCCGGCATGAACTTCAGCTGGAAATCAAAGCGGCTGAAGAATTGGGCCCATCGGACCTGTTTTGGGCTAAGGCGTCTAGGCGTTCGTAGGGCCTCGAGGTTCCGGTGGTCCGTCCAGACCTCGAATGGTTGGGTGGCTCCCTCGAGTAGGTGTCGCCAAGTCTCTAGTGCCGATTTCACCGCGAAGGCTTCTTTCTCCCAGACGTGCCATCGCCTCTCTGTCTCGGAGAACTTCCTTGACAGGTAGGCGCATGGTTTCAGGAGTCCCGTGGGGTCTTTCTGTAGCAGGATGGCTCCCAGGGAGAAGTCTGAGGCGTCGGCTTGGACCACGAACGGCCGTTCTGGGTCCGGGTGTGCGAGGATTGGCTCCGTAGTGAACAGCGCTTTCAGCTTGTCGAATGCGGTCTGGCACGCGGGAGTCCAATTCAGCACTGTGCCTGGGTTCTTGGCGCGTCGGGTGTCCCCCACCCCTTTGGTTTTGAGGAGGTCCGTTAAGGGGAGGGCTATCTCAGCGAACCCCCGGGCGAATGACCTGTAGAAATTCGCGAATCCCAGGAAGCTCTGTAGTTGCCGTCTGTTGCGGGGCCGCTCCCAGTTTAGCACCGCTTCGACTTTTGCGGGGTCCATTTCGATGCCGTCCCCGGAGATTCGATACCCCAGATAGTCTAGGCGCTCTTTGTGAAACTCGCACTTTGTAGGCTTTGCATAGAGCTGCGCCCTTCTGAGCTTGTCGAGGACTTGCCTGACTAGGGTTACATGTTCCTCGTGCGTTTTTGTGTAAATAAGGACGTCGTCGATGTAGACCAGGACCCCTTTAAACAGATGTTCATGCAGTACCTCATTGATGAGCTGCATGAACACCCCAGGGGCCCCCGCGAGTCCGAAGGGCAGTACCTTGTACTGGAAAGCGCCTAGGGGGCAGTTAAACGCCGTCTTCCATTCGTCCCCCTCCCTGATTCGGATGCGATAGTACGCCTCGCGAAGGTCCAATTTGGAAAAGACTTTGCCCGTGGACAGGTGGGCGAGCATGTCCTTCACCAGGGGTAAGGGGTATTTGTTGGACAGGGAAGCCGCGTTTAGGCCCCGGTAGTCGGTGCAGAGCCGTAGGGTCCCGTCTTTCTTCTCCCGGAATAAGACGGGGGCTCCGACCGGTGAGCATGCTGGCTCTATGAATCCCCTGTCTAGGTTTTTATCGATGAACTCCCGGAGGGTTGCCATCTCCTTCGGGGTCATCGAATAGATCTTTGGTCTAGGTAAGGGGACGTCGGGCAGTAGGTCGATCCGGCAATCCGTCTTGCGGTGGGGGGGTAGTCGGTCAGCCTCTGCCTCTCCGAAGACCTCGGAGAAGTCGGCGTATTGTTCTGGTAGGTCTGCTGTGGTAGCGGCGTTGTCTTGTGTGGTCGCCTCCGCTCGTCCTACCGTGGGGTTGCTTCTGCCAGCTGGGACTGGTGCTCGATACTCGCCGTCGCCGAATGTGAAGGTGCGGGTCGCCCAGTTGATCCGCGGGTTGTTTGTCGCGAGCCATGGCATCCCCAGGACTGCAATGGGCCGTCCGATGTGCGTGACTACGAACGATGTGCGCTCGGTGTGAGTGCCCATTTGCAGGGTGACCGGCTCGGTTTGTAGCGTGGCTGGTTTCCCTCCCGCTGTAGAGCCGTCCAGCTGGTGGAATGCCAGCGGCGTGGGGAGGGGGAAGCAGCGGAGGTCGAGTTTGGCGACTAGGTCGGGGTGGATGAGGTTTTTTGAGCACCCCGAGTCCACTAGTGCCGCGGCCGTGGTGGCTCCGTTGCCGGCAGAGAGTTGAATTGCTGCCAATATTACGGAGCTTTTGTCGTTTCGTTGAGGTGGTCCGCGTTGCTGTCCCACCGCCTGCCTCGCCACGCGTCTCAGAGCAGGCGGGGAGCATTTCCCGCCGGCTGGTCGGGGTCGGTATTGTCCTCTTCCCCCCAGTAAGCGTCCCAGCCCTCTTTCGGTGTCGCTGTGGCCACGGTCATTCGGCGGTGAGGAGGCGGCCCCGGGTTGGGTGGTTTGGGGCTAATTTTCGGGGTGGGCTTGGGCGCGCTGGTCGGCGGTCGGTTGGCGAAGCAATCCGCCGTCTTGTGCCCTAATTTGCCACACCTCCCGCAGGGCTCCCGGTTGAACTTCTTTTTTGGGTATATGGGGCCGGCCATCCCCCCGTGTGGTGCGGGTACCTTTTTCCCGGCATAGTTTGTGTCTTCCGTGGTTGTCATGAGGAAGGTGCGGTGCGCGTGTTCGGCTTTCCCCGCGAGGTGGATCCACCCGTGTAACGTTTCTGGGTCGTCGCGGTAGAGGGCCCATTGGAGAACGTCGCGGTTGAGCCCCCTTTTGAAGATTTCCAGCAGGGTGGTCTCGGACCAGTCGCTGACCTTCCCCGCGAGGGCTTTGAACTCCAGGGCGTAGTCAGGGACCGTGCGTGTGCCCTGTTTAAGTCTTTGGAGTGCGCTTTTCGCCCGTACTTTGGCTAGGGGGTCTTCGAAGTAGTTTTTCATCTCTTTGATGAAAGCAGGGAAGGTGGCGAGGGCGGGGGAGCTGGACTCGTACAGTTGGACGTACCAGTCCGCCGCCCTGTCTTGGAGTTTGATCGCCACGGCGGCGATCTTGTCGGCCTCGGAGTCATAGGAGTGTCCGTGCCTCCCCATGAACTCCCTAGCGTTGGTCACGAAAAACGAGAGTTTTGTGGGGGTCCCATCGAAGAAGATGGGGAAGTCCTTTGGGGCCCGGGCGTTTTGTGCGGCCCCGCCTCTCGCTTCCCGGGGTGTGGTGTCGGCCGCCTGTGCCGTCTGCTGGCCCTCCGCTGGCCCGTGTGGGTTCGGTGCTTCGCTCGGGGTGTGGGCTTGTGCGGGGACGTCGTTGGGTGGCGCGGGGGGCATAAGCGCCTGGAGCATGGTCCGGAGTTCCGTCAGTTGAGCCCGCATGGCCGCGAGTTCAGCTCGTGCCTCCTCGTCCACAGCCCGCGCCGCCGCTGGGGCCGGTTCCGTTGGCGCGTCCTCGGGGGTGGGTTGCCGGCGGGGTTCATCGTCCCTCTGCCGCGGGTCCGCTTCCTCCGCCGTCTGATGGGTGTCTCCGTCGTCCTCCTCCGTGTTGAGCACCGTGGGGCTGTCGCTCCACGCCCGTTGCTGGGGTGCGATGTGGAGCGCGGGGTCCTCCGCTGGTTTCAGAAGTCGTGCTGCTCCCTCCCGCGGTCGGGTTGCCTCCATCGCCATCTCCCCTTGGGGTTGGAGCTGAGGCTCGGGTCGGGTGGGGTGGGCGTCCATGGCTCCGGGAGTCCGCGGTGCCTCTGGCCTTGGTCGGTCCTCCTCTGTCTCTTGCCGCGCGGCTCGCCCTCCTTGCCCGCGCCATTCCGGCCTCATCTTGCTGGTCTTCTCGCCGTCTACTCCTCCCGCGGCTCGTTGTCGTCCGGTGGGGCTCGGCGAGGCTGAGTTTATGACTCTCAGCTTTATGTCATGCGCTGCCTACCTCTGAATAACATTCAGACACTGGTTTGCGAATCAGGCTCTGGTTTATTGCAGGGCAGGTACAGCGTTGGTAGAAAAAAGCTGAGAGTGACAGGAGCGCGCCAGTGCGGGGTTTAAATACCCCGCGCCGGTCAGCGCCCCCTCGCTCACGGTCACGTCACCCCCCTTTGTCCCATGCGTTGCCCTGCCGGTGGGTGAGGGTTTCCGGGATCGCCCATCATCAGGTTTCCATTCTTCTGCTGATTGCTTTCAGCTGGGCGATCCCCGTTGTATTGCCGCTGATGGCTTGGGTGGCTCCGTGATCCGTTTAGCTATTGTTTGTTGGCCGTTAGTCGTTGTGGGTTGATGGCTACTTAACTTGTACCCCTTCACCTATTTCCCTGTCATTGTCATGTGTGCCATTGCGCTGATGACTTTAGCTCAACGGCACTCATGACAATGTCTGAGCTTTCTCTTGCAAAGGAAACTTCCGCCAGGCTTTATTATCTCACCTGGAGACCTCTTCTTTCCTTTTTGTTTTCCTACATGTTTGTTTTCTTTCTGTTATTTTACATGTATCTGTGTTGCCTCTTGTATCCTAGGGGTGTCTTGTATCCCTACAGGTGTCTTGAAACATTATCTGTAGGGATGCACAAAGTAGCCAAGATCTGATTTGAATTTACAATTCAAGTATTACTCACTAAAAGAGTGAGCACATTGTCAGAAGTCCATTAGGTCTTTAAATGAATCAAGGCCGTCTGATTTGCCTAAAAACAAGTTGGCAATTAGATTCCAAGATTCAACTTGAATTGGCTGATTTGGTCAAATCACCTATGAATGGAAATTTCAGTTAGAAGTTTTAAGCAGGCTGGCTTCTGGTGGGGACATGGCCAACTGAACAGCTGTGTCCATGAGCTCTGCAGACAAAACTGACTACATAGCAGAATTCTGGGCTTGGGCAGGCTTTTTCATGAAGCCCAGAGCATTTTCACAGACAAAGAAAACACTCAGAATCATCCCATCTGCCCTCCAGAATGGTGACTTGCAGCCAGAGAATGGCAAACAGCATCTGCGTCAGTCTGGTAAGAGCCACAGGGAAGCTGGGATGTCACCATTTCCAAGCTGCACTGTAGCCTTAAAAAGATACTAAGTTGAGCTGCCCCATTTCTAAATCACCCTGTATGTATGTATGTATGTTATGTAACCTAAGAGGCTTTTTACACCAAGGAGAAGCATTCTCTCTTGGTGCTTATCGTTATTTCTGGGATTAATTTTTACAAAAAAAAATCTTAAGTTTTGGCTTGTTTCCCTTTTAAATACTAAGAATAAATAATTACCTCCCTGCTATTATTTTTGTATTGAATTTGGAGAATGTAATATTCTTCTACACATTGAATCTGGTGTTTTGAATCTTCAGCTTTCTATTGCCACTTTCCCTGGGAGCTACCTGTTAGCATACTTTCTCTTGTGTCAACAACTTTCAGAAATTTTCCATTAACTCTCTAACTCCTATTCTCACTAGTCAAGTATCTAGGGGGCGCCATAATCTACTTCCTGAAACATGGAGGATTTCAAGGAGGCTTTCTCAGAGTTTCATTGTGAGCTTAAACAGTCCTTTAAACAGATCTTTTCCAACTTCTGTCAAGCTATTTTGCAAGATATTCAGGAATTGTAGAAAATATCAGCTTTAAAATCTGTCATCTGGCTGGGGAAGTTGTGGAAGAAGTTAAGGAACTCAACAACAATAGAAATGTCTTTACTAACAGTGAGATTGAAGTTTCTGCTGATGATGACCAGAACCAAAGAAATTAAATGAACAGATTGAATTGCAAATTATAAATGGAATTGTCTTTCTGATGGAAAGTTATGGGGAAAAAGGTTTTTTTCTATGGGAGGTTTTTTGCTGAGAAGTCTGATTTTTTAAGGGGGTAGTTGAGCTCTTTGATCTCTCTGTGAAAAATGCCTTGTGTTTATTGTGGAGATATGTGAACGCCTTGGTCTATTTTGAAGTGGGGTAAGGATTTGAGAATGTTTATCTGGATTGCTTCTAAGGCTTGTTTGACTTCATACTCTTTTTCAATGATTTGGATTAAGATTAATAAGGTATAAAAAATAAATGCTGGTTTTAGGTTTAATAGAATTAAGATTGTTATAACTGCAGTATTATTAATTTTATGAGTAGACAATTTATATGTCTTTTAGTTTGATTTTTATTATAGTGGACAGCTATATATAGAAATAGTGGTAGGAAGGAAATAATTCAATAAATGTTTTTTTGTGGGGGGAGTTGATTAAGAGGTTTATACATTTCTTTTTCTTTTAATATAAGGGGAAGGAGCAGTTTTAGTGACTTTTATAATGCGCTAAAGGAATGATTTGTAGAAATAATGTGCTTTTGGTCTGATATAGAGTAAGGGATTGATTATGGAAATTGCTGTATATTCTTGTTGTTAAAAGTCAGAAGTCACCTTTTTATGTAATCTAAAATTCTTTTTTTCTTGTGTTTTCACACTTTTTAGTTTTTTCTCTTTTCTTTTCAGTTTTTTTTTTACTTTTTTGTAGTTTTTTATCTTTGCTTTAAATCTAATAAACTTCTTATTAAAAAATTAGAAGTTTTAAGCAGGCCTAATTACGAGTTGTTCTTACATCATAGGCTTTCTCTGTGCAGGTTGAAATCTATGTTGCTTGTTTTGGGGTGGGTGGGAATGGAAATTTAAAAAGCTGAAAGACAGAGTGGATTTGTGTGTGTGTGTAGGTATGTATATAAGTATATGTATCCACTCTGCCTTTCAGCTTTTAAATTTCCATTATTTAGTTTGATTCTTGTCTTTATATTAGACTAGAACTAGGGGTAAACAAATAGGTTGCTTTCTTTTTTATATCTAATCTTTACTGAAGGTATTTTTAACAAAGTAAAAACCATAAAAGAAAACAAAGATAATCAAGAAAAATAGTAAATAGTGAAAAAAGAAAATAGGAAAAGAAATGGAAAAAGGAAAAGAAAGGAAAAGAAAGGAAAAGAAATTATAAAGCAGCAGCTTCTGCTCTCTTTGACAGCGGTTATAAATACATTTATATTTTTCCCTCTCTATAAAATTACATCATAATTTCCTTCTTTCCATAAACTACCCTTTCTAATCTTCAAACCCATAAATCACAAGTTCATTTTTCTCTTTTTTCAGCAAAAAGTCCATAAGGGGTTTCCAGTCACTGATAAATGTTCTTTGTATCATTATATGTATTTGAACCCAGAAATTTCTGGCTTTTTTACAAGTCCACCAGGCATGATAAAATTACCCTTCATGTTGTTCACATTTCCAACATAAACTTGAAGTACCTTTATACATTCTAGACAATTTTTATGGAGTCTTATGCCAACAGTACCTCATTTTAGAAAAAATTCTCTTTAAGATTATAACATGGTAAGGCCTTGAAGACCTGGTTATGTGCCCAGGCCTGGGGCCCCAACTGTGTTAAGGGCCCCATTTCCCCTGGTTACATTGACATCTATGCTTATAATTTTCCTCAGCTCCTATACATGTATTGTGTTTGTTCTTGATTTTATGACTGTTTGCCCAGAGTCACTTGTCTGAGATGGGCAGCCATAGAAATCAAACAAACAAACAAACAAAGTAAATTCCATTCTTTTAACCACATATGTTCCCACTGTTCCATCAGTATATTGTGTCAAAATTTCTTAGCCTATTTTATCATACAGTCTTTCACTTCTTGTTCTTTGGTTTCAAATTTCAATAAAAGTTTATACATTTTAGCAATTGCATGTTCATCATCTGTACAAAGTTCAACTTCAAATTCTGTCTTCTTCTGTTCAATTCCAAATGTCCTGTATCTATCTTAAATCTTTATCTTAACTGTGCATACAAAAACTATTGAAAACTAAATCTCTCTGCAGCCAATTTCATCTTATATTCTTCATGTTCCTGTTCTAACTTCCAGGTGAGGTTCTATGATGGACTAGATGTCTCCAAAGTAGCAGAGATGACGCAGCATAGTGAACGCCAGCCAGCGGTGATTTCTGGTCAGCAGAAGTCTTTCTGGATGAAGGAGAGAATGAGTGATTGCCCACCTGTGCCATGGACATCTCCTCCTTGGGAGGAGACTGAAGAATGGAAGTCTTGAAGTTTTATTGTGAGTAGAGCAGCAGGGGGTCAAGGGAGAAACAGTTCACTCATAACACACAGCCTTTAAAGGACACAAAGTGTCTTCTGTTTTCAAAGACCTCTTTTCAACTGTAAATTGATTATATCCCAAAGTGATTTAAGAAAATGAGGGTTGGTGTACAGAAGTGTAATATGAGATGGACTGTGTCATTAAAACTACGGAAAGACAGATTGGACTAAAGCTTTAAGGGTATAGAGAAAGCAAACGAGGAAAAAAAAGAAGCCTGCTTTTTACCTTCAGCTTTGTAATTGATTTACTTTTACTTTGGGATTATAAATTTTTTAAAAAATGGTGACCACCAGAAAATCTGCAAAGCAGGGTGAAGGAAGAAGTTTGTTAGAGCAACTGACAGAAAAGGGAATTACTCCAGAAATGTTGCAAAAATTATTTGAAGAGAGCGGAAAGCAGGTATCTGAATCTGTCAAATCTGTCAAAAGTGAGCTGGTTACATTTGAAGAGAGAATGGAAAAAGGGTTTGTGGAGATGAAAGAAGAAGTCACAAAAAAAAATTGAAGAATCTATAGGGCACTTTACAGGAGAAGTTAAACAAATTAATGACAAAGTGGAAATTTTAGAAAGTAAAACAGAAATAATAAACAGGGAGATGGAAAAGGAGTTAGACAATCTGGTGTTACCGGAATTGAGAGAAAAAGAAATCTGCTTGAAACATAGAGCAATTCTAGATGATCCTGGAGAGGACACTAGAGAAAAGATCATTCAGTCTTTAACAAATATTCTGGTATGGGATGAAGACAATATGGAGGAAAAAATTAATGAAGTTTATAGAATCAATATGCAATTTGCAAAATTAAGAAAAGTACCAAGGGATATTCTTATGCAGTTTGTCAGAAGAAAGACAAGAGATCAAGTTTTGCAGCAGCATCTTACTACCAGACTGAAGATTAACAGTGCAGATGTGATTGTACTTAAAGAAATACCGATTAGAATACTGCACAAACAGAAAGAGTATTTCATTTTGACTGACAAGTTCAAACAGAAAAAGATACCATTTCGATGGGATACATTGGAAGGAGAGATCTTCACTTTTAAAAACCATAGGTTCAGACTGAACTCAGTCCAAAAAGCAAGAGAATTTTTAGAAAAGTTTAAAGGGAAACAGGAAGAAATGCAAGTGGAAGTGACAAAGGGCTCCAGCACTCTGGACTCTGAATAGCTACAAGAAGAAAACAAGGAGACTAACATGTTAGGTGCTACAGGTATTGACTTTTCTAAGTTTTTGGTATAAATATGGATTATGAATATCTAACATGGAATAGAAATGGAGCAAATTCTCCTCAAAAAAGAAGAAAATTCTTTCACAGTTTAAAAAAAATGAAACAAGCTGTAGTTTGTCCAAGAAATACATATTAGAAAAGTATTTGATCTGCAGAAATTTGGGTGAAGAATTTATTTCATTGGGATTTAAAAAGAGAAATTGAGTTGTTTTGTATGTAAACCCCCCATTACAACCAGAAGTGATATTGACTGATCATTATGGTAGAGATGTGGGGGTAGAAGCTACTTTGCATGGGGCCAAGACTTTGATAATGGGAATTTATGCTCCAAATGAAGACAAAGTTACTTTTTACCATGGACTTATAGATAAATTAATAGACTTGCCATATGAAAATTGATGTTTAATTGGGGCCTGGAATGGAGTAATTTGTCCACAAAAGGACGGAACCTCTGAAAAAGATATTAAAACAACACAAGGGAAATTACCCAAAGTATTTTTTGACATGATGGACAGTTTAGAGCTGGTAGATGCATGGAGACACAAAAATGGTAATGCAAAAGAATATACTTATTTTCAGAAAGACATAGAACTTTTTAAAGAATTGATATGTTTTGGATATCTAAGAATTTGGCTACTAATGTTCACAAAGTGAAGTTATTGCCAGACTTTTTCAGACCACAATCCACTGACTTTAGTATTTAAAAGGGAAACCAGTCTCTTCAGATGGAGGTTAAATGAAAGAAACAGTAATGGAAGACTGTAAAAAGAAATACGTTGCTTTCAATCACTCTTTCATTCTACTCCATTTCTTGCCATTTTTTTCCAAAATGAATGAAAGACCTGACTATTATTAAAAAACAAACAAAAATCTGAAATGAAGGTATTCCTGGAGCAGGGGGGAAATTCAAATTTTTTACCACCTTCAAAAAACCAAAAACCCTAACAGTAGAGATGGAAGAGAATATATTCAAAAAGCTAGAATTTCTGAACACAAGACTTCTGAAATCATATGCTTCTGAAATCTGGATACAATGATAAACATTCAAATAGATTTGAAAAACTGAAATGGAAAACTGGAGTCACATTTTCTCGTGAGATTGTCAGAATACCCTACACCTACCATAATAACAGATTCTTTCACATAAAGTTGGCACTTTCATGATGTAACTGGCATGTTGGAAAATCAGAACAGGTTGGATTTCATTCAGGATCTGAGGAAACATTTGGATCAAGTTTCCTTTTGTTAGAGGTGTTTTTTCCCCCATCAGTGTGCTACAAGCAGATGTTATTGTAAAACCCTGAACTATGTTGTCATCTCTGAAGTAATAATTGTTTAAGCCATTTCTCAGTTATTGCACATTGTTGTTTGGGAGCCAAGCTAATGTTCCATATCCGTTCCCTTTTGGTTTCTTCCAAGCATCTTCTGTTTATGAAGATTTTTTTTCTGGTTGAATTTCTTTATAATGCTTTCCAAGTGCAACCTATCACAATATTACCTATCTGTAAAACTGCATCCATTTCAGATTTAAAAAAAAATCAGGAAAGAAAGGCTGGCAATGAAATCACTGTCATGTCTATTCCTATATAAGCTCCATTGCTTCCTTTCAGAAAAATGATATATGCAGCTTAAGAATGTTTCTACAGCAGTAGTAAGATGTGATGGTGATTACAATAAAATAAGTTTGTCTGAAAAGAATCTGAGATCCACAGTGGATGAAGCAAGGATGCAAAGAGGACAGAATTGTGCCGTACATAGAGCAGGGCTGGAATTTTGTTTAGGATTTTTTTCCCCCTGTTTTGGGGTTGGGGGATAGAAAGTGGGGGTTTTCTTTGCTTTTAAACACCATGTTAAGCCTATTTTAACAATGTGATTTGCCAAAATAAAATGCATCATGACCCAAATAAGCACTGAATTCATTGGAAAATATTGGGACAATGTTGTGTACAAAACTGCATATGTTAGGGAAAATGGGTACAAGATGCCTATTCCAATGTGAATGTATATGTCTTTTAAAAAACTGAAGAGAGCAGACTGAAATCTGAATACAGATGAGGCTATAGACAGACAATAGGAACTCATGCACACACACACTCACACACACAAAACGATCACCTCCTCTAAAACTATAGGTACATTGCAAGTGGTGAGACCACCTTTCCCCACTGACTACCTCTGAAGCCCAGAACTACAGTGGACTGCTATAGGAGTTCTATGGGAGCTCTCTGCAGACATAAACAAGTTGGTTGTGTGGTAGCAGGCAGGAAGACAAACCCGCCCTAGGGACAATGCTGAAGAATGCTGTGTTTGAGGTATTGAATGAAATATCCTCACAAACAGGATACAGTTTTGAGATTCCCAGCTTTAGAGCAAAATGCTCTTTGCTCAACCCCTTTTCTGTAATGAAGTCCTCTGAAGATAATTGGCAATAGTGGCTCATCACAATATTGGTCAGCTGGAAGTATCATAACAACGTCTGGGAAATGAATGTGATGGGCAAACCATCAGTATGTACAGAATGCCAGACCAAGCAAAGGATATTAAGAGGGGACTGTTAAGAAATACTCTGGGGTATTTGCTTAAGAAGTGAATATCAGTTCTTGGCTCATCTTTTTCCTGTCTACACACCATTCATATAGCTGGGGACAGATCAAAGGAACTGAATAATTTGATTCCTCCATATAGAGATGGACCTTGTCAATTGCAGCATGTATATGAAACCATTACTTCACAAACTGGCCAATAGTATATAAAAATCTGATACCAGACATACCCAATTCTAAATTACTGGCTTTTCATGGGTAAAAACAGAGCCAAGGGATAACTATTTCCAGTGCCTACAGGGATGAGGAAGAATTTTGTTTCTTCCATATTTTAAAGCAAACTGATGTATTCTTTGATTAATACTGCAATGCCATTTTTTGGCTCAAAACTGCATACAGATCCCACCCTGAGCTAGTCTTTTCCCCCTGAACTAGATAAGTATTAGGTGTACTATTTCCATCTCTGTGAGCCAGAAATTGGCCTGAAATTTAAAATAGCATGAAGTTTGAAAGCAGGCCTTGAACAAAGAGGTTTTAATGAAGCAATGTTAGCCTTTCTTCAGTAAACATGGTTTTGAATGCTCAGATCTTTGGTAGTATCTCATGTATTTGAAGAGATATTCAAATATACAGTCAAATGTTCTAATCATATCTGATGTAGTAAGTGTGGTGGGACTTGTTATGTAGTCGATAAACATCTTTTTTTGTTTTGATTTTCTTTTCACGTGCAATCATTCACTTTTGATACATCTGGACATCTTAGTTTTCATGCACTTACATGTTAGACTCTTGTTATGTTAACAAATCATTCCTCACCCTTCATTTGATTCAATATACAGAACATATTAAGCCCAATTATTAATCAGCTTGTAACTACACTGAAGAATATATTGTCATCCTTTTAGCAGGGAAGGCTTATGACAAAATTAATTGATTGCAAGTTTTTTTCTCATGCCAAGAGGCCTGGAAATATTTTGTTATATTGATTAAAAGCTCAGCTTTCTTATGTGCAAGGGAGATTGTCTGTTTGTCTGGCAACCTGCCAGCACAGGCCACCAGGGGTTCAAGATAAACTAACAAGTTTATTTTAAAAATTAAATATTATATTGATTTGTATTTTTTATTACATTTATCACAGTGAGTTGGAAGCAGGCTGCACCATATTTTTCTTCCACTGGGGAGTTAAAAACCATCTTGCTTAATATGTTTTTGAAAACACACACACACACTCAACAGTTTATAGAACCATATGAATATTGCTAGCATCCAAACAAATTAGATACCTAAACATTCCCATTGTAATTCTGAATTAAAACCTTTACCATTTTGGAAAAAGATAAACTCTCTAGAGGAATCTGCAGGTGAACTGTTCATATTTAACGAGTCCCAGTCCTGTCCTTCCTCATTTCAAGACAATTTAATTTTGTTTTTCCTTCTACAATTGCATTTAAACCTCTCACCTTAACTACATCATAATTACTGGGTTGGGGGGGGAGTTCTGCAACATTTACCTTTTCTATTTTGTCAACTGATCACACTGTCCTGGGGAGCTACACAGGTATTATCAATCCTGTAGGGATGTGAACTGAATGTTCTCATTGTCCAAGAAGAAAACTTTACCTCTGATTTGGCATTCTTCCTACATCACTTACATTCAATCGAAGTTGGCTTCTGAATATATTTTTGGAAAATCAGGTTTGTAATACAATACAGTCCCGAACTGTAGAGAGCCACAGAGATGACCTTGGAGAAACTATATGGGGATGGTTACAGAAACATGCTTTAAGCTCAGGAAACAAAGAAAACATTAGGAACAAATTCAGACTGGTTCCACCCTCATTCTCTGGGATATAAGAAGGTTTTTTGTTGTTTATTCGTTTAGTTGCTTCCAACTCTTCGTGACTTCATGGACCAGCTCACGCCAGAGCTTCCTGTCAGTCGTCAACACCCCCAGCTCCCCCAGGGACGAGTCCGTCACCTCTAGAATATCAACAAACTATAGCTCCAGTCAAACTTGGGGACTCAATTTTGTGATTTGGCCCACCTCAAAGAGCTGACAATCTCACAGTCTCTCAGTAAGTATGTTTACCCTAATATTTGTTCACTGTATTTCTAAACAACCTAAGCCACTGCAGTGAAACAAGTTATGTTTAATTAGGATATTTAAAAAAATAAATAAATTGGAAGCAGGCACCCAATCACCCTCCTCTCACATCATCTTTATTGACAAAAATGCCTATGGCATCAGAAAATTAGCTCCACAGGTATTCTTAGAAAACTTCCTGGGTAGCTAGAAGATATGTACTGAGAAATATCACCAGTTATTTGCTAAATTCTACCCAGGTGATACAAGCAATTGTTAAATTCTTCACACAAACCATCTTTTCTCCTCTGTAAGTCACACTCTGGTTTATCAAAAATGTAGTGCAACTGTACACATATCTAGGCAAGGAAGTTGTATGTAGTTTCCTTGAGTTGTACTATTTGAAGGTTTCCATGAAGACCAAACATTGCACTACCAGGTTCAAACTCACTGAGAAGCCTTTACTAGGACACCAATTCAACAACATCTGGAGAGTCATGATTGCCCACCATGGACCACAATTGTTGCCAATATGAAACAGAAGGACAGAAGAGCCACTTACCTGATGCTATAGCTACCTTATGGTTTAATCAGATTTATTCACATGTCTTTTTGTAGGATTGGAAGAAATTGCTGAAGGGAGAAAACTCAGCAATTCAAATTCTTACTACATCTTTTCCATAAAGTTGGCAGCTGTACTGAGGAATGCATTCACATAGCTAGCATGCCAGCTGCAATGGTTTCTGAGCAGTTAGGTTTATGTATATGCCTTGTTTACATTGTGACTATTACAGCACCTGTTGTACATGGTTATCACTGAAAAATGTGTAGAAACTCCCATTTGTGCAAAGTGCATCAGTTAGTCTCCTAATCAGTGCACACGGCAGCATAACTTGGTGTCCATGTTAAAATATCTACTGATTTCTTCGTTCATTTTACTATGTGTATGCCACTCTTCCAAACCAAGTTTTCCCCGGTTAACAATATCTTAAAATCACAATTTTCTTTTAATAACAATAATTAAATTTAAAACACACAGGTAAGGAAACCAATTAATTAAAATAACAGTGGTAAGCAAAGCCAGAGTACCTGCCAGTTGTTTCCTGGACAGAGTTGAAGATTTTGGTATTAATCTTTAAAGTCCTAGGTAATTTAGGTCATGTACGTGAAGGCCTACATTGCTGTCACTTTCCTTGAGTATTTAATGCAAATAGAAATTCAGAATATAAATAGAAGGAAACCACACAGTTAAAGCACAAAAGGGAAATAGGAAGAAAATATATATTGCTGTTGCAATATTAAAACTGGGTCAGAAGATGGAATTTGACTGGCAATAGGAAAAATAGACAAAGGAAATTTCCTCTTCATTCATGTCTACAGGGGGCAAGTTGCAACACTAAGCTCCACAATGGCCCCAAATTCTTATTTCGGCCACCTCCATATCACAAATGCCCAAAGTTGGTGGCATGGTACCTGCCATTTTGTGGTGAAAAACAAACAAAACCTGAAGGTCAAGTCCTAAAATAAGATTTAAAAACAAAACAAAACCCCAAA
Source organism: Candoia aspera (assembly GCF_035149785.1). NCBI lineage: Eukaryota > Metazoa > Chordata > Lepidosauria > Squamata > Candoiidae > Candoia > Candoia aspera. The sequence goes on from NC_086159.1 coordinate 49,767,257, forward strand.
CTCCCCAATTCCAGAGAAAAAGCAGACCCAGGCCCATCTCATATGTATGTCTACATATGTACTTTAGATTTTCCCTTCCTGTTCTCCTGTTCCTGAAAGGTTGTCCATTCCTGTCTTATACTGTCTCACAAAGCTATCAATGAGGCTGAGGAAGCAGTTATTGTCTAGAATATTACATTCCCTGAAAAAAAAAAGTATTCTGAATTTGTAACCCCTTTAGCTAATTATTAAATAGGTTATAGAAAGAGGTCCAATAAAACTTCCAAAGAAAATTACATGATTCAAGAAATAGCTCTTTTTTGCTGTTACATTTGGCTACAATTTTTCTTGATCAAACTGAGTCCGGAAGAAACAGATCTAAAGTAGATTTTTTTTAAAAACCTTTAATCTCTAGTAGAAGGATGGATAAAACAGTTTTATTTTTTGAAATATACCTGTGAGTTAACTACTATTGGTGAAGTGGTAAGAAGGATTTTAATTATTTCCCATCTGTTGGGATTTTAATTAGTCAGCTACAGTATAGCTAGTTTCTATAATCATTTTATTCTCTATTCCTTAGAAGACTGCCTAGACAGACAGACAGACAGACAGACATCAATATAGATATATGCCCATTGGTTTTATGATATATAGGCAATTCCAAAATTCAGGAAAATCATAAAGTATGAATCTCATTGGGTATTAATATTTCAGAATAAGTGGTAGAACATGGTAGAAGGACCATTTTCTTGTACATGCAAAAGATCATGGAGAATTCATTTCAAAAAAAAATTGTCACAACATTTATTTCAAACAATTATTGTCACTGGAGATGGCAGAGATTGTACTATAGGTCCTATTGAACATTTAATAGATCTACTCAGTGCTGATTTTTTTTTTGCATACATACAGTATACTTGATCTCACAGCCTCAGAAGTTAAAGTAAGCATAAATTCTGTGCTATCTAAAGGAACTACAGAAGTATATTAGTATTTTTCCCAGCCTTTCAGAACACTTTCATCACAAATGGCCAGTTGTATACATATCTGGCCAATATTGTTTCTTCTCATTTTTAGATAAAAAATAAGGTGAGGCATGCATACTAGATGTGATATTGCTTGCACTATGGAAGGAAAATATAATTCTCCCATTTGCAGTGGAGAAATTATTTTGGAATCTTAAAATATATGAAGAAATAATAATTTTAATACTTTTAATAGATATAAAGTCACTGTGATATTTTATAAAATATATTATGCACATCTTTGGTTGTGCATCATATATATACAGTATGTGTGATGTGTAAGATAGAAAAGTATATTTGCTCAGGTAACAATTATGAATTTATTAACTGACTTGACTTTAACATGTTCTTAACTGTGACATACAGGTTTTTTTTACCTTTCAAATATTCATTTTTTTTTAAAAAAAATAGTCTTTTTCCAAACATAAAAACTGTATCTATTATATGTTGAATGTGAAAAGAAATTTCCTTTTTTTTTTTGTATTTTTTTCTCCAGATGGTGAGGAGAAAAGGTCCTGGGGGAGTGGGGGGAACAGAAAAAAGTTAACAAAGTGAAAACACTCAAGGGTTTTCATTTATTTCCTGGGCCCTCACTACGTATGCAACAGAAAGTATTGGGAATTTTGGTAGCTCTTCTAACATATTCTAATTTATGCATCGGTTGAAGTTAAAATGCCGACACAGTATCACATTTCTTCACAGGCTAATAAGATTCAGCAGCAGTAAACCAGAGCGAGCTATAACCTTATTTCAAGCAAACTGACATTTCTTGATATTTTATGTGTCTTTGAAACTATGGAAGCACATTCTGCAGTAAGGACATGAAGCAAAATGAAATCTATACAATCTTATTCAGTTTTTCTGAGCACTCTTCAGGAAGACAAGAAGAGCCTCAGGTGACACAACTTAGGCCAATTGTTTCACTTATCAAAACTAGCTAACATAAGTCCTAAACAAATACAGCTGTATGGTTGTTTTGACCTCTTATTGAGTTGTAGTCAATTGTCACTTTGACTCACATTTTTATATGAAGAAGTCCAGAGATTATTGCATTGCAAGTGAAGGTTTATAAGGCTAAATGTCCCATTTGTCAGCCTTTAGTTTGCTGTACATTATCTGGAATACAGGACTTCTCTCATTAATTATCAAACAAAAATATAGTGCATATGCAGGAGAGTAATATATCATGAACTTTTTTTGTGTTGCGAAAAGTGAGAAGACCTATTTATTTATCTGGAATACTTATAGCAACTTCTTTTTTAAAAAACAATTTATTAAAAACTTACATAAAATAATTAATCTGACTCTCAGCCAAGAAGAATTCAGGGCAAGATCTTTCTAGGTTCAATAGTAGATTCCTGTAGAACTGCAAAACCACACTCCCTAAAGAGATCTGCTGGTACTCTAGCTGGCTTCCATGCCCATTAGATTTCTTTTCAAAATAAAATTGTGTGAATTTTTACAATATTTTAGTAATGCCCCATAATGTCTTGTGCTCTCAAATTACAATGCTGAATGTAACCTGAATATGTCAAAATTTTATGGATGTCACATAAAAACACCAATTTTGCACAGTGGAAGAGCTAAGGCTGGTGAAGTGGGAAGCTTTCGTCCTCAACTCAAAATCATTACAGTCTACTTTTCTCAACAAAGTTGCAACCCTGTTAATTTCTCATATTTTCTTTTAGAAGTGTAGAAAATCTCCAGATTAATTAAGGATAGAATTATTGTTGCATTTAATTTTAAGCTTTATAAGATGATGAAGGAATCCATTCTAACTTTTTTTTTTACATTTAAAACTAAGTAACCAGCGCAGCTAGACTTCTTGAAATGGGATATGGCTACACATCTAATCGCTTTATCATACAATTCCTTATATCTTTTTACCCATCTATTCGTTACTAGGGAGATAACCTAGATTTAGGGCATGAAATGACAGATAAATTTATTAAAACCTGACCAAAAAAGTAATCTTGCTTAGCTTGGAAAAAATGAATAACAGTGTGATCTATGAAGATGGGAAGGTTTGACTGCTGGAATATGATTAATCTAAGATAAACAGGAGAGACAGGCCCAGTCCTGCACTTAGGTTAACTTAGATAGTAAACCTAGCTGGTACCTGCTAGGTAGAGCTTGGAGGATTAGGATGATAGAAGAGATATGTAACTCTAAAGCTAGCCTGGTGGTCTCTGGTATGGTGGGGGACATTGTCCCATCTCCATTATTTGCCAATCCAGTACATGAAATCGGATTGCCATTTTTGTCTTTTGCTTCTGGCAGCATAGGATCTTGGACCAATCCTAATGGGAGACAAATCCTGATAAATGGAAAGGAACAGTTGTTATTCAGAAGACAGGGAAGCTATTTCTCCTGTAAGCAAACACCAAACTTAAGCCAGGTGCATGTAATGTATATTAGGAAAAAGCAATTACCAGCAGATCTGTGATTTTAAATTGTTAAAGTATAGTCATGTGCTGTTTGCATTCATTGTTGGCAACACTGTATTTTAAGTGTTATTATACTTCAGAACTACCACCATACAGCTGCTTTTGCCATCTGAGCTAGAGTTTTACAATTCTTTCCATCCAGTTCAATGTTTACTCAGGGAGATGTGTAAATCTTGAAATCACACTTGTGCTGGAAAATGACTAACAGTGAATAAAACTTTTTTTAAGGGTAGGGAGAATAATTTGCTAGTTCCAAGAAAGTTTCATTTAACCAATGCCATGACATAAAATAAGAGACATAAAACAAGACAGCCACCAGCCCAGTTGAATTGGTGGCCGGAGGACAGGCCTACACGGAGGCTGCAGCTTTTATTCGCTGCCATTACTGAGCAAAAGACAATCTTAGCAGAACCGGCTGTCCAAGTGAGGAATGTGGAAGTGCTAGAGTGCCATCTACTGCCTAGATCCTTTCAAGATACACCATTTGTTCAATGAATTCACAAAACATAAGGTCACATTTCTTGGTGGAAGGAAGTAATGTTCCTTATCCAGTGTGCTTTAACATTAAGTGTTGACATCCCAGTAAATGCAGACTGTTTTTACAGAATCATTTGCTATGGTAAACTGGCTTCATTTATCAGAAAAGAAAAATGATCTCACATAGAAATGTCCTATTATATGTAAGAGCCTATCTGCACCAGCACATTCCAGGAACGTCTACTGGGATATTATATTTCTTAATCCAAATATATAAAACTGATATTTGGGACGTCTTATTATTTGGTATAGGAATAAAGTTCAATGCTATGTTTGTACAAAAAGAGCTTAGGCCTTTGGTCACCTTCCAAACATTATCCTGAAAGCTATTCCTATTAGTTTCTTGCAGCAAAAACAAGAACATTTCTTGTGGCAGTTCTGAGATTGGGTGGTTCTCATATCCTTTTGTGGACCAAATTCATTTCATCAGATGCACGCAGGAGCTTTTATTCAAAATGAACATATACAAAGTGTGGTGTGCACAAGAATTGCTCAAGACCTGCTGTTCTTCCCCTTCTCCAGGATTTAAAAAAAAAATCTTTGGGAGAGATAAATGGGAAACAAAAGTAATGTCATGCACTTCTGGTCTCGGGGTTTGTTTGTTTCCTATTAGGACCTGAGACTTAGAATAATCCTTTTGTCCTGTTCACTTTGATCCTGTTCATGAACTTGTTTGAACATCCCTACATTGGGGTGCTTGCATTAATATTAGGAATACTTGTCTATGCAATGTCTAAGACCTTTAGCAAGGAATCCTAATTCTCTTAGCTAGAGGGTACATTTGCAATTTCATGAGCATATTGTGGGTATGATGGCTGCCATGTTTGCTTCATCCATTAAGGAAATGATAGGTGTTGTGGGTGTGGCCATGCAAAAAAGAAACTAATCAGATGGGGCGGAGAGGCTGGTATACTCTTAGCTATGTATAGGTATAGTGTGTCCATAGGCACCACATTAAGGTCGTCAGCCTAAGCTGCCAGTGATCTAATTATTTGTGCAACAATGAAGAGAGGAAAAGGATGAGAACCTGTATAATCTTATCAATGTTCAGATGTTTTTAAATTAGAAATTTAGCAGAATGTTCCATTTTTTTCCATAAATGGGATGAAATGGACTTGAGCTTTTTTAAAAAAATAATGAAACCTCAGTTTGTTTATCTAGACGGTCTGCTAACCAGTCTCCTACCAAATTGCCATTAGATTTCACCCTTCTGGCAATGAACTCTGGTCACTTAATGGTGGATGATGGCTCCCAATTATCGGCTGATTAGAATTGCTCACAAGCCAGCCACCACTTCATCCTGACTGCATTCACAGCAAAGTCATCCTGGGCTCTTTGTGTGACACAGCACTCTTCCCTACTTTCCTCCAGATCTTCTTGCCCTTGAAAAGCTGCACTGTTCCCAATAAGCAGTGCCATATCATCCACATTCTTTTTATTGTGTCAGTCTATTCCTTCAACTCATTGTTTATCCTTTTGCTGATCAGCAACCACTAGTACCACTTTTATTTTGATTCACTGGGGCACTAACTTGTGATACACCTGTCCAAGCCTCTGTTTTAATCCCTGAGATCTGAAGGAACCCCATGTCTATTGTTGTCTATATGGAACATATGGTCTTCATGGGACATCAAACTCCACTGGATTTTTCAGATCTTGCAAGGCGACACTATAGTTCTTCTCCATAACATCACTTATGGTGATAGTCATTATTGTTCTGCATGTTTTTGGAAATATCATGATAGGGACTTTAACATCCCCAGCAGCTAAGTCTCTATCACCATAATTTACAACTTTTCCATTGGCTTGGCCCCTGTGTCTGCTTCCTCTTCCATTTTGCCAACTGGAGCTCTTGTGTCCCTTTTAGCTAGTCTTTAAGTTTCTTGTCACAAAGGTAGTCATGTTACTCTTCTTCTGGTAATGGATGCTGCTGGCAATCTTAGAATCATGGGTATCCCAGAGGTTCAGATCACTGACTTTCTTCCATCTCTTATTTTCTTAATACTGAATAGTAAGTGCCCCAATATTAACTTTCTGCCCAGTGTAGATATTCACTGGAAAATTTGGAAATCAGAAATTTGATGAATGTCCATATTCACCATGCACTGTAGTTAATTTTTCATCAGACTTTAATCACTTTAAGCTTCTAGGCATGACACTTTTCAAATTCTGTCTAATACTTATTATAGCAGAAAATTACCATCCACTTTGATATACAGCTTTTAACAGTTTTATGGAGAACCTTGGTTGTTTGTTTGTTTTTTAGATTTTTTAAAATCCTGCCTTTATTATTTTTATAAATAATTCAAGACAGGAACATACCTAACACTCCTTCCTCCTCCTCTTCTCCCCACAACACAATCCTGCAAGGTGAGTTGGGCTGAGAGAGAATGACTGGCCCAAAGTTTCTTGAAAGCTTGTCAGGAATTTCTTAATAGGAAGATCAATAATAACAGATCAACTTTTCCAAACCAGTAATTTTTAGACCAGTAATTTTCCTTTGTATCACATGGAAGTATGCTGTTGTTTACACATTAATATATTCTCAATTAACCATCTAGCTTGCACAGAGCTAACTTACAAAACAAATCAATATGGGAAAGTTTCAGTCTGATGCAGGCAGTAATCACCTACAACTCACTTTTTGAGATAAAGAGCTCTGCCCCCAGTATCCTAGTGTGCCAGCTGCCTACAAAACCTTTGCTTTGAACATGAAAGCCTTCTCAGGGTTCTATGAGTATGTTTTGACTAATGTGCTTAAGACTTCTGCCATCAGGATGTCTGCTTCATTAGGATTTCTGATTGCAGGAAGTCTGTGGGTAAATTCAACCAAAGACTTTACAGAATCCTCTGTTTATTCCTGCATTCAATAGTTGAAGATCAAAACCTTGGTGGTAGTCAGATAGGGCTGGGGAGGATTCGGAGTGGTGTTTACATGTATACTCACATCCCCCTTCTAGCTAACGGTATTTGTCTCCACAGAAATACAAAAAAATCTAAACACGTTTATTAGCTATCATAACTGTCAAATATTATATACTGACAAACACAGGTACTGAATACTCAGTGATTATTTTTAATACAGAAAAGGTGGATCCTGCATCTGCAGGAAAAACATTAGGAAGAAAAAAAATCTGATGGCAAAATTTTCAAAGAATATTTTTAACAATAATTTGGGGGGAGGGATTTTTTCAGTTCTGAAATTGTACAAGTTCTAAAATAAGATCCACTCAGCGATTTCTTGGCTCTGTAAGATCATTCCTTGCACAAGTGCATTTCACCCTGATTGTGATAAAATGAACCAATTATGGCATGCTGTTAAGTGCAGCTACAGAGCACATTTATGGCTACATTCAGAGAGCAATCTTTTATTCAGTCAGTAAAAATGTCAGGGAATTGTTATAATAATTTGTAACTCCAAGGTATATGCATACGATTATGCTGGATATTTAGAACAAGTTTATAGTATGAGAATAGGGAAATAACCTTTGTTCCTGTGAAAAGTTATTAATCTTATATCTACAGGATAAAGTCTGAAAGTCCTCCTTCTCCACAATGAGATCAACTTGTATAGAGTGTCCTGAGAGACAAAGATTTCCAAATAATCTGTTTCTCAGTGGCTTGCCTATTTATGTGCTAAGCAGAATGCTCTTCGTCCTCTCTGTATGATTTTCTTCCAATGTATTTGTCAAGGCATTTTAGAAGATTGGGTCTTTTTTTAAAAAACTTTTTTATAGTGTTTCTAATCTTCTAAATCAAACATAAAGTGGAGAGAAGTAGCAAGGGCCAAGGTTTTCGATATCGCTACTGGTAGAAATATATCCTGCTTTGGGGTAAGCTCTGTGAAATCAGCTGTCAACATTGCCGTTCACTCCAGCTGCTACATGGCAAGACCGTGAAGTGAACTGGAGTGGCAACTGATGCTTTTCTTCTATTCCAAAGCATTTTAATCATGTTCCCAATACTGCACTATTTCATCATGGCAGGGGATGACAGAATTTTGTGACAATTCTAGGAAATGTTTTTTGATAGCCCTGTCTATGAATTATGAGTGTTTCACAATGAATAAAAACTGAGCTCAATTGGCTTGCTTTGCTCAGTATCAACTCTTAGCTAGCTATTAGAGTCTTCGATTCTGACCTGATGTTATTATAAACTTTAAAACAATACCGATGACCTGAGAATACAAATTTTATTCTAATTGAAACAAAGCACATAATGATAATGATAATAATAATAATAGTAATAATTTACCCTTATGCCTACTTAGGATCTTATGGCAAAATGCATTTTCTCTGGATTAGTCTTGCTAGATTTAATAATGTTTGTGACATTGTGAAAGGTGTTTGGGCTACTGGCCCATCTTTTGCTTTGTTTGAATCTTCTGATATTAAAGCAACCAGCTGGGGGTCCATGGTGAGGTGATCAAAAAAATTAAGATGACATTTGCCCATGCAGTAGAAGCCCCCACCCATTTTTAATGTGTGTTGTGCCATCTTGATTTTTTAAAACCTTCCTCTCCTCTGTGGATGTCCTTGGCCACCAGTGACATAACATTTAGTGACTCCAAGTGACAAACCGACTAAGTGAACTTCCTTTTTATCCACATATCTGAATATTCATGCATAGCTAGATGTATACTTACAACATTAGTAATCAGCACAGGTAGTAGTGATACTTATCCAAATGTTATAACTGTGAACTGTTAGATCATGGGAGGCCAAAAATTTACACACACAACCCTCCACATCCTTTAAAATATCTAGTTCAGCTTCCATGTCCTGGCACCCTCTTGATATGTGAGGGCCTGCTTTTAATGCAGTCATTGAAGTAAGTTTTATTTGAACATGCTTTTCATTTAATATTGTGTTCTTAATCTTGATTTCAGCTATTTACTATATAAATCATTGTTCTTGTTGCAGTATATTTGCTTATTATGCATGTGTTATAACTTTGCTAATATTATTGTGATAATATATGTTTCATTAATTGTGAACATCCTTTGAATTCTTTATGATATATAGTATAAATATCCATAATACAAAAGCAAATACATAAAAAGTACAGGGGAAAGCATTAACTCTCCTATCCCCTCTAAGACCTGACCAAAGTAATTCAGACCATATTCAGCTATTAACGTCTCTCTTTCTGTCTCCCAACCGCACCTCGAAAAAAAGATGGCAGCATGGTTGAAATCATACATTTATGCAGCTGTGGCCTTTAACTGTTTTAACTCTGTCCCTAACCATCTCCTGCATACTGGAATGTTGGCTCTGATTTCCTTATCAAAACTGCACATATCTATTAAAGTAAATAAAGGTGTACATCAGGAGTGCTCACCTTCTTGCCAAGCTCAAGGCCACATTGGGCTTTCAGTTGTATATAAGGGGTTGTAATCCAATAGATGGGGCTAAGACAAAGAAAGAGGTAGGGGTATGACAAAATGTGATTTAATTTAAATGTAAATGAATTGCATACTTTCAATAAACTTACTTACTTACCCATGTAACTAATAATTTTCCCCTTTTGTCCCATTAAAAATTATAGTTTGGTGGCAAGATCTGGAGAGACTCAGCTTGTGTCCAATCCTGAGACCACAGGTTGGATACCCTAGTGTGCACGGAAGAGGAAAATGCTCCTTTTAATATACCTTCAAGGAGTTCAGACAGTAAAGGATGTGAGAGTACAGTTTAATCTGAGATAGTGTAGAGAAAGAGAAAGACTGCTTACTCCTATTTGAAGCACAACACTCCTTGTTTCCAATTTCAAAGCACTAATAAATCGTATAAATTAGCAACACTATCTTCTTCACTTGTAAAGAAAAATGTTTGATTTATATATGTGTGGGTGTATGCATCTTTCTGCATGTGTATATGTATGTGTTATGTGTGGGTTTATGTTTGTGTGTGTTTATGCATGTATATTTATAGACATGGTTTAAATAAAGACTGCCTAATGTTTATTGCACCCCAACCCCCTAAAACAGATGAGATATTTATGCTGGGTTGTGCTGCTTGTAGGTGGTACCCCAAAGCAAAGTAGCTGACTGTAAATACAGTGTTAGAGTTATGAGTAAATGGTGGAGCTCATGCCAGCCAGGTGGAGAAAGAGGAAGCAGATGGAAATCTGAGGTTTACATCATAAAAGCATACCTTTGAAGCTGTTGGAAGTGTTAGCAAATCAGCATGCCTCAATTAGATGTAAACTGAGTTTGTTCCCAGGATGCAACTCTCCATGCTTGTTAGAGGAAGCTGTTTGTTGCTACTCCCACTTCCCCCCTCTCTCTCTTGCTCCTTCACCATCTGAGAAGAAGCATGTTTTGCTTCTCTCTCCATCTTGGGCCTAAAGCCATGTGCCTAGCCCTTTCTTCCATGCAGTTCTTGGCAGCTATAGGGCTAAGAGATCACTAAGTATAGTTAAAGAACAAAGAAACAAGGAACATCATTTTTCCACCAGAGATGAATGTAACAGAACCAAGAATAAAAGTCAGTAAGACTCTTTTTTTTACCTTTGAACATACTATGTCTAAGTGTGTGATTCTTTACACTTGGGAGGGCTAAGTGTGTAAGATCAATAACCTGTGTTTCTCTGATGTGCTCATTAAAGCTAAGATAATTTATTTATTATTCAAATTTCTATTACCACCCATCTCCCCCCAAATAATATTCTTTTTCTGCGCACAGCTTCCTCTGCTGTGTTAAACTCTGCTTCATTATGTGGTCCTAGCTGGCCACTAATTGGCTTCAGAAGCCACAACAGAATTTGTAAGGAAAAGTAGAGTTCGGATTTGCTAACACTTCCAACAGCTTCAAAGGTATGCTTTTATGATGTAAACCACATGCAGAAATGCTCCTTTGGATCTACTGTTTTTCACTTTTAGTCCTGGCTACCAGAACCCTCCTGCAAAGAGAGGCAAAGAGAGGCAAAGCAGGAGGTAACTCTTTAATTGAAACCTTAGATGCAACCAACGATAACAGACACTTCATGAACACTTTTAAAAACTCATCACAGATAGTCCTTGTTTAGTGACTGCCTCAGACAGTGACCATTTGCAGTTACAATGGTAACGAAAAAGTAACTTTGCAGCATCTTTCTCTCTCAGTCACCTGTTTGTAGAACAGAATTTCCCTTAATATATGCTTTAAAATGGACTCTTCCATTCTTGATCCATAGAGCTCCTATCCTGACTTTATTTAAACAGGCCATAAAATCTGTCTCTTCCCCCAGAGCTAGGGTGTGTAGCGGACCTCTAATGGAAATATTTTGTGTTCAACTCTGTATTTATTGTTCTGTCTGGGCATTTATCATTCTTGGTGGAGGATTCTCCCAATGGAACATGATAGGCTACCAAAAACATGCCTTGAAGAACAGATGGGCACACCTCAACCCTCCACATGGATCAACCAACTCCTCCAAACTATCGCATTCCTTGGCTTTTCACCACAATACTTACTTTCAGCCAGAGACCAGGCCAAGGCAATATTCAAACAAAGAGTCTTGGATGTTAATGCCCAAACAGACGTTGAGTCACTTGCACACAATAGGTCATTGAAATGGCTGGCCAAGAATAAACTGTCCTTTCAAATAGAAAAATACCTGACAATGGGTCTGACTCAATACCATAGGAAAGCTCTTACTAGAGCAAGATTTGAGCAACTAGTTTCTATGGTCAAATACGGACGATTACACTAAGTGCCTTACCTTGAGAGGACATGTGTATGTGGAGCACCCGAAGTAGAAGACATTGCACATGTCCTATTTAACTGCCAACTATTTGTTCCAGCAAGGGCTCAGTACCTTCAGACACTAATTGACAGAAACACATACTGGGATCGTAACAAAAGACTATGTTACTTCTGCCAGGGCACAAATACGTATGTGGTCAATAGAACTGTTAAGTTTATAGTTAGGGCTGTCCAACTGAGAACGCAATTTATAGAACGCACTGGGGTGGCATGTAAAGGTGATGAATTCGTTTAAACTCACATTGGTTCTGTATTTTATTACTTGTTTTATTACATCTTGCATTTTTTACCTTACAACTTTATCTCTATTTTACCCTACTGTATTTTATCGTATTTTATCTCACCATAGTATATTTTAGCTAATTTTACTGTATTTTAGTTGTTTTATGGTATTATATTTTAAATTTTATATCTTATAGTGGCTGATGCCCAACTTTCTGATATGGTCATTTGACTAATCAATAAAGTTATTCATTCATTCTTCCCTATTATTATGTTGTTCAGAACTATTTTTAATATTGCACTCTACCTAGAGTCATCACAGAGTCAATTTTGAGAAATAGATAACACTTTTCTGTGTACAACTTTCCCAAGTATATATTCCTTTTTGGATACATCTTTCTTAGGCTTACAGTTATTTGTTTGAATTTTTGAACAAACAATGAAAGATTTTAGAAGGCATTATTCACTTTCTGTGTGATGTATCTATTTCTGTGCATTGCACAATTTCAATCCCATTGAAATCTATGGCAGGTTGGTTTAAACATCTCAAGCCATCCATTCAAAGGCAGGATGGAATGTGAGGTGTCAACATTTCCACAGCAGGCACATCAGAATAATTCAAAGTATATTGAGTTATTATAACATACAAAACATCACATGTTCAAACAAGTGGAAACGAAAAATAAAAATGATTTTCTTTCCTAAAGCAACCACGGAAGTGAGATTGCCAGAAGTCTCCAAACGATGCTCTATTGTTTAATCAAATTCATACTGCCCTGCGGGGATTAGCTGAGGTGCCACAACTACAAAAACATTTTTACACCAGTAAACATGGCTTGAAGAGCAGATGTAAAAAATCCTGCTGATTGTAGTGCATTTAGGCCCTCATTCATAAGAGAGATTACTACTGTGCTGGTGTGGGACCGAAAGCTTTTGCTCTGCCCGAACTGAATTGTCATGCTGTTGAATTTATGCATGTCCTGCTGCTCCTCAGAAATGCTTGTCTGAACGAGCAGGCAGGGGGAGAGGCATTCTCTGTGGAAAATGCTTGTCTTCTCTTCAAGTCAAAAGGTCTGACTGGTATTTCAGTCCCTGTTCAGTGGTAATTTGTTGCCCCTATTTGCTCATCTGTGGGAGGGCGAGGGGGGGTGGCATTCAGCAGAAAAGATTGTAGAACTAATTTTTACTCAGGAAGACTATGAAAAACATGTTAATACAAATGGAATGAAGGGATAAAAGCAAAGAAAATAAAACCAGAGCTTCACCAAGATAAATGCAACATCCTTCCTCACCCTTAGGAAATGAAATTATTCTGACAGGGTTGGGAGGATTCTGCTTGGCAAACCATCTTAAATTAATTACCTTCTTGACATTTTAAAGGAAGGTTTCAGATTGTAAATTTAACCCAGACAAAGCATTCTTTTTAATCTTGTCAGTATGCAAACTACTTGCCACTGCAGTCTCTGAATTATTTATCAGAGAAATGACCCCAAAGGGTAAAAAGCAAAATCATGAGTATTTGATCTACAATTCCACAGCCTGATGTCATTTTCAGCCTTAGATATGTACCTGTTGCAATGGCTTAATTTTTTTTTCTTTAAACAGATGTGCCAGGTCTTTCACCCTTGCAGTTGTTTCTCAGAATTCCACTTTTACTGCTTTGTGGAGGTTTAACTTATATTAATGCAGATTTCTCAAACAGATATGTCCAAATATATGGGGGAGAGGGTAGCCACTTTTTATTTTGATGCAGTTGTATATATGATCTAAGTCTAAGGCATATGCATTTAGTTTATCTTATTTTTTAACTGAGGTATAGTGAAGACATTCTAAATTAACACATCCAGGTACAAAGGAAGGATCACTATTTTTCACCTATTATGTAGCCTCCCAGACCAGATGGCTTGTAATTACCAGAAGGAATCAGGAAAAAAAAACCTGTGCTCAAATTCCAAAAGATTAATAGATTCTCTCTTTGGGGTTATGACATTTCCAACCTCAGTGTCATAATACAGTTTTTTCTAGCAAGCTACTCTCTAAGATTTACAAGGTTACACAAATACAAATACAGGTTATTTTAGAATTCTTCCTATATTTTAAGCCCAAGGCTCAGAACATTAAATATTTTTTTTGGAATTACTTATTCATGTTTGCTTAAATTGTCTGGGATGTACACATGCAAAAAATCCCTGTCCATATTCAGTATGAATTCATGTATTCATTTAAAAGAGTTCTAGGCTGCTGTTAAGGACCAAAGTTTAGCAAATGGAGCTGAGCTAACAGAGTCCCTTTCAATCCACCAGCAAAAACTGGCAAAATCCATAAATCCAAACAATGAGATAACTCTAGAATATGAAACACAATTGCATCTGAAACTAAAAGGAGTCCAATAAGTTGTTTAAAAAAGCCAAAGGCTCAGAGATTTCCAAAATATTTACCATGATGGAATCTGAGCTGTGGCTGTGCAAATATAAAAGTTTTTGTTGTTGTTGTTGTTGTTGTTCTTATTTGGATTCAAAAAGCCATGGTTAGCATTCTGTTCATGACCACAGAGAAGCAACCCTTCCCAGTTAAAAAGTTGATATTTCATAATATCTTCTCTTTTTGACAAAAAAAAAATCTGTTCTACAGTAATGTGAGATTCTATAGAACAACCTGAGCAACATTACAGAGGCAGGAGGGGGGAATAGGTGTAAATTGTCTTTTCTAATTCCATGAGTGAATCTTCTTAAGGATAGGGCACATCTTGTGAACAGAAAACTTACATCATTTATATAAAGTCTTTACTGGATTCAACCAATCTCTATAGTTCAGCTTTTTTTTTTACATATAAAAAGTATAACTTATGATCTTTAGGCTGACCTTAGCACTGATTAAACATATCAGTGCTAAGGTCAGCCTAAACATGGGATATAGGAATTAATGGAATTCTCTTGATCCAGAGAAACCTTCTCACTGTACTTCAAGGTCAGGTCTGTAGTATAAATACATCATTCAGAATTGTCCTAATTTATGGTGCCATTTCTCCTGAAATCTTTGAACATCCAAGTGATCTTTTAAAAAAAAAATGATATTATTATAAAACATATGTGATACATTATATTATTTTGATACAGTGGTATTTATGCAGTATTAACTAGAGATTAACACTGTAACAGCTTAGACCTCCAAAGTAGGGGGAAAAAAGAAAAGGTGTATCAGTGTTAACTATGATTTGAAAAGTCAATGTTGATAAACATTAAACTGTTTAAATGTTTACAGCTAAAGCTGAATATAACATTAATAAACAGCTGCAAATTACATCAACATATTTGTTTTATAATAAAAGTTTGACTCTTAATCGGAATACTTAATACTAAGGTCTCCACTGTATTGTTACTTATTCTTGTTGGTGCATGTTGAGAAAAAGATATTAAATATACAAAGCAAAATAGGATCCAAGCAATCTTTAAGATAGAAAGATAGGTAGATGATAGATAGAAAGATAGACACACATACACATTTCTTTTTGTGATGAATCCCGTTTGGGGCGGGCAGGGGAAGTCCCTTTGACAGCACATATCACAATTTCAGAGTTCCCTGTTTGGATTCTTCTTTTCTCATTTTACCTGTTTTTATGGCTTTTAGTTCTGTAACATCTGTGTTGACTTAGAAACCTATAGCTAAGGTAATTAGTAGCAGGTGGCTAAGAACCTGTAAACAATTTATCTGCTTTTTAGAAGTGTTCCTATTAAGTGGAGTTTTCTCCCTCTCTGTCTGACTTTAAATTACAAGT
This sequence comes from Candoia aspera, assembly GCF_035149785.1. Classification (NCBI taxonomy): domain Eukaryota; kingdom Metazoa; phylum Chordata; class Lepidosauria; order Squamata; family Candoiidae; genus Candoia; species Candoia aspera. Next base: position 49,782,987 of record NC_086159.1, read on the forward strand.
AATTTGTCCCTGCTGTGTTATATTTATGCTCACATAAGGCTGTCCTGGAGACTCAATTAGCATAGGTGTCCAAGCCACTGTAGGTTGGAGGGAAATAGCTACAACTACAATAGTCATTATGACTTTCATTCTGCCTGAAGACACTACAGCTCCTATATCTGGCCTACAAAAATTGGCACAAGAAGTGAATGGGAGCAAAATATTACAGTTTCCGGTATCACTTCTCTACCAGTTAGCAGCCAATAAAGTTTTTGCACCTCAAATCCTAAGACACATCTTATGGTGCTCATCCCTCTTCCTGCTCAGTTATTTTTACAAATCTTGAAAACTTATTTCAATTTTTTAAAAAAATATAAAGCTGTAATACTGCAAAGCAAAGTGCCTGTCTTCAGCTCCACTTTGATATTCAAGAATACTCAACTAGACCTCATAACCATGAATGGCTGGTTATAGCCCATTGCTTTCTTTGGAAGATGTGGTCACCTACTCAGGAATAAAGCAAGGATTAGCATAAGTGGCAGAGAGAAGATTGCAGTAACATCCTAGTATTGTACTTGCTCCAAAGGAAGACAATGTTTCATTTAAGGCAATCCCTTCAGCAAAGAAATATTAGACAGAAAAAGAATTATAAGTATTCAAAACTCCAGTGGAATGTCCAGCTTCCCCATAATGTCAACCTAGGGTTGCCAACTCAAGCTGAAACTATAAGCTTGACCTGGAGAATAAGTGGGCAGAGCAGTAATTGTACGTATATAATAAATCATATATAACCATGCATTTATGAAAGGACATAAATATATTGGCTAGAAACCATAGTGCAATAAATGTTAACTGAATAACTGTTTAAAATTAATAGCCTTTAATTAATTGATTCCCCATCTGTATGGCACTCATACAAAGCACTTTTTCTCTTGCTTGAAGAATCATGTAAGTGTATACACGTTGGACCTTAGGAATGGGACCTCTTCCCCCCCCCCCCCCAAGAATGATGTTTGTTCCTTGAAATTTGCTATGGATTCTTTGATAGAGGTAGAAAGTGTTTTCTTCTACTCTTCCTGTTCAGCCCTGCCCGGTAGGCAAGTATAAGCAAATCACTTTGGCAGACAACTGAGTTAATTATTTGCAAGTTTAAATTAGGTTGGGACTATATGAAAGAGTTAAGAGTTAAGAGCAGAGACATCACACTGACAACAAAGGTCCGCATAGTTAAAGCAATGGTGTTCCCCGTAGTAACATATGGCTGCGAGAGCTGGACCATAAGGAAGGCTGAGAGAAGGAGGATAGATGCTTTTGAACTGTGGTGTTGGAGTAAAATTCTGAGAGTGCCTTGGACTGCAAGAAGATCAAACCAGTCCATACTCCAGGAAATAAAGCCAGACTGCTCACTTGAGGGAATGATAAAAAAGGCAAAACTGAAATACTTTGGCCACATAATGAGAAGACAGGACACCCTGGAGAAGATGCTGATGCTAGGGAGAGTGGAAGGGAAAAGGAAGAGGGGCCGACCAAGGGCAAGGTGGATGGATGATATTCTAGAGGTGACGGACTCGTCCCTGGGGGAGCTGGGGGTGTTGACGACCGACAGGAAGCTCTGGTGTGGGCTGGTCCATGAAGTCACGAAGAGTCGGAAGCAACTGAATGAATAAACAACAACATATGAAATTAGATCAAGGCATACAGCTTGCCCAGTCTGATCCAGATGTTTGCTGTTGTACTTAAAGTACATTTTAAATGTAAAAAGTACATTTTTATGAATAGACTTACAGTAAATAATTAATTCTGTAACAAAAATATTAAGTATTTTATAAGCGATGCTATGGTAATATATCAGATTCAATTTCCAAAGCAGATATTGCAGTTTCTCTGGTATGGACAAATAGCCCAGACCTTCCTGTGTCCAATTCTAGCTGAATTCAGGATATATACAGGTGGCTAGAGATCCATTCATGCATGACATCTTGCATAAGCTGAGATAGCTCAAGGACTGCAAAGAGCAATAGGGAATCTATGAAATTTTCTCACCACCATTGCAATACATTTGAAGAAACAGCAGAAATAGAAATGTAGAATTAATAAGGAAATTTAAATCTCCAGTTAATCTCACACCTTTGCTGAAAGGTCACCTTTGACTCAGACAAACCTGAGTTACCAGGAAGGACTATATATATAGGATATGACGTATTTAAACTTTTCTCCTCTGGTTACAAAAATAAGTCTCTCTCCACTTCAACATGCAATACTGCTATTTGTATTAAGGAAAAAATAATTCTAGTTCAAAGTGTAAATTCCCATCAAGTGCAAATAACAGCATTGATAGTGTTGTTGGGAGTTGGAATTTTCATTGAATTGCCACAGAATGGTTAAACATGGCTCAATCTTGTTTATTCTATTTTTAAGTGTACAGTAAATCAATAAAACAGTTAATTCACTTCAGCCTCACTGAAAAGATGGAAAGAAAGCTTGTCAGATTTCCTGCTTACATGGCAGTATAGATAATATGACAGGTCTTTTTTTCTTTCATTTCTCAAGCTTATACCATTATGCTATGTTTCTATTGCTCTGTGTATTGTCCTAGGGTTTTTCAAGAGGAGATGATGACAACAATGACCACAGTGATGATGATGATGATTTAACAGACATCATAGAAACCATCAAAACTTCTAAAACTGTGTTACTTTTGGTGTGTCCAAGAGCAATCCTTGGACAATATTAATGATCACATTATCTGCCATGGAATGGCCATCATAGGTTAAATTAGACTAACAGCTTCTTCTGGCTATTCTGTCTACATTTCAACTACAATATCAGTTAATAACGTTGAAAGAGGCTTTGAATATATTTATGGTAGGCTGGAATTCCATAACAATTTACCCATTAAAATTAATAAATAAAACAATTTATCCATTAAAATTAATGAGAGATTCTTCTGAACAGACATATATAGGATTTCACTCTCAGTGCTGGCAAATCCCAATAATGTAACATATTTATATAAGATAACATCTGACACTGAAAGTTTGTTCAATAGCCAAGAGAGCAGAGTAGCACTGAAGTAGGCATGCCTACCATGATAGCTTGGTAGATGTCTGAAAACGGCAGTTTTCTTCACCTACGAATGCAAAACAAAACAAATGAAGGTTGTAGTTGGTTTCTCCCTATCAATTTGAACCAAACCTGGCAATGATATTCTGAACTAATCCTGACATTATATGTACTGCCAAGCAACCAAGGGATCAAAAAAAATAGTTATCTTAATTCATTGACAGAATTTAGAAGAATGCTTAAATTTGAAGTCCCTAGGGAAAAAATCCTTTATTAGCCCATATTTTCCACTTAATAAGCCTAGGGATTATAGTATACATACTATACATACATACTATAGCATGGCAGTGTTGTCCTATAGAATAAGTACCCTCACGCAAATAAACCAGTAACTTCAGTGCTTGCCTGTAAGCAACTTCATTATGAAGATATCTTTTGATACTTGGAACAAGTTAACTGAAGGACTATGAAATCCATGAAACAGAAGGGTGATAATTAAGAACCCTTTCAGTGAACTTGAGAGAAGTGATGATTACATGAATACATCCCTTAAATAATTTACAACAGAAAGTAATTACTATTTTACAAAGCCTAAAGATTGGGCAAATTAAAATAATTCTCAGCCATTTTGGTCCACCCAGTGCAATATATGTGACCTCCCATCATTTTTCAACAGTATTTTGCAGATATATGGGATGTTTTTAGATCTACCAAATGGCATTGTGTAGATTTTCTATCTTTTTCTCCTTGAAAACTGTATATTAAAACTATATATTGGAATGTTTATGTTACCTAAAATTTAACCATTATTTTTATATCAGAGATGCCCAAAGTGATTCAGTTAATGACATGAAATAATTTGAATGAAGACAATTATTAAGAATAATAGAGCAACAAAGCATAGAGCTACTTTATTGTCAAATGTACCACTTTTCAGGCTAAAATATATCATATGCTCCCTGATGGTATCAGCAAGAGATTTCAAAGCTATGTAAAAAAAAAAGTGGAGAATATGCAGCATTTCTGCCTAGGTTCACAATATATTTTAAACCAGGACATTATATAAAATCTTGCATCCAATAGCATATTCTGTTTGGAGACCAAAGTAACAAGCAATGCTCAATAGATTCTACTTCATGAATACAACTGTGTATGGCATGGTGTTAAGAGCAATGTCTGTTATTGTAGAAATTATCTAAACATCTGTCTGAACAAGATACTTTGGTATTTAATACCACCCAGAGTCACTGGTTTGAGATGGGGGTTATATAAAGAATGGAATGGAATGGAATGGAATGGAATGGAATGGAATGGAATGGAATAGAATAGAATAGAATAGAATAGAATAGAATAGAATAGAATAGAATAGAATAGAATAGAATATGGGTTGTTCTCAAGTGTATACAGTACTGATGCTTAGGTAAAGGTAAAGGTTTCCCTTGATGTAAAGTCCAGTCGTGTCCGACTCTAGGGGGCGGTGCTCATCTCCGTTTCTAAGCCTTGGAGCCGGCGTTGTCATAGACACTTCCGGGTCACGACTCGGAACGCCGTTACCTTCCCGCCGAAGCGGTACCTATTGATCTACTCACATTTGCATGTTTTCGAACTGTTAGGTGAGCAGGAGCTGGGACGAGCAACGGGAGCTCACCCCGCCGCGCGGTTTCGAACCGCCGACCTTCCGATCAGCAGCTCAGCAGTAAACTGATGCTTACTCCATATTATTACTATTTTTAATTGCCAACTAGCATTGCTGAAAAGAAGAAAATAGTGGAAATTAATATCCTGATAATGGAGTCAGGGATGTTTTAGCTGTCTATATTGGACTTGCATTAATGGGGAGTTTTAGGATATTTTTGCTATTTCAGATACTTGGGAGCAGATGGAACAGCACCTTTACATGAATGTATTTAAGAAAAGTATTTCCAATGGAACACTGTCTTTGTGGAATCGTCAGAATCTTTAAATAAGCTATAATAAAATATTGCAGATATTTTTGAAAAATAAAAATCCATTTCAGCCTATAGGCTGACAGTCTTTTCAGTTCCAGCTGAATGATCACGTACAAGGCAAGTGTCTTTCAGTTTGAGAATGAGTTGCTCCTAACCTAACATTTCATATTATTCATTCCTTGAATTCTGAACCATGTATTTCATCCTGCAGCCTCAGCCCATACACTCAAGAAGCTGTGGCCTATTGGGGGAAAAAAAAATCTGGAGAAGGTAGTGGAGGAATCTGGTGAGGTAGAGCCTAATAGCATACTTACTCTGATTTTTTTTAAAAAAATCTCTAAAATTCCAAAGCTTTGAAGAAAGGCTGGATAGCTGAAATAAAGCCTTTGTTGAGTGAGTCAACACAAACTTGTCTATATAAGCATCAGGCTGCTAACATCACAGAAAGCAAATACCTCTGACTTGAAGGAGAAATAATATTTACCTGGTAGACCTGCTTCAGTGCTCGGACAACTGTATTGTTTCAGCTTCTGTGTCAGAGTTGCTTGTTGCTTTATTTGATTTGAATTTACCAATAAGAGGAGCACATGGATCTCTTCTACCTTCCAGTGGAGGAATCTTTTCAGCATTCCACAATATTTAGAAAACTGGGTGTATAAAATACAGCTAAGCAAGAAGCCAAAATAACGTATTCCTTTTTGTAATGGTATTTTTATTAAAGATTATAATTACAGTAGTAAAAACGAATACAATCTAAAAGTAAGATAGAAGAATAAAAAGAAAGAATAGAAGATGCAGAAAAAAGGAAAAAAGGAAAGATAGAAATAGAAATAGAAATAATAGAAATAGAAATAGAAAAGAAAGAAAAGTAAGAATATAGTAAAGAAAAGGTAAAGAAAAATATAAAGCGACTTCCAACCTTCATCACAAGAAGTATAAACAATTTTGGTAACTTACCACTTCCTCTTAAAATACAACAGATGATTTCTTCTTTCCATATCCCATCTCTTATCTATAAACAAATCCATAAAGCATCATCATTTCAGTCCTGGTGTCAGCAAAAGTCCATTAAGAACTTTTACCAGAAATAACAACATACCTATTTCAACCTTGATCATATAAACCAACTTTATATTCCTTCCTTTTATTTCTAACTATCTTAACCTTTAGTCCGTTCAAATAATGGCATAGCACTTGTTTTCTTTTCATTTTTTGATTCTCTCTTCTCACTAGATTCTTCAAAACTTTAATAAGACTTTTTTGTAAATCCAATATAGGAAAATTATCCAGGTCACTTTCTTGGTTTATTGTTTTTATATCCCTTTTAATTATTAAAACATCAGCCGGTTTCTTTTATATGCCTAGTGTGACATTTTTTTCTGTGTCATTCTATAGCCTGTTATTTGTAAATCCATTTTCAACTTAGTCTCAGTCTTGTCAGGTAAAACTTGTTCCTCTTCCATAATAACTTTTAGTCACAGTCTCTCCATAGAGGCAGATATCTCTGTTGACGCTATTAATATTAATTTCTGAGTTCATTTTTCAAAAATATCCTTCAATATGTCAAATGTTAGAATATTTTGCTCCATTCTGTAATTTTAAGTCCAGCTTATGTGTTCTTCTCCTTTAATTGTAATCTTTAGTTCCCTTTAGTGTCCAATTTTTAAAATCTTATTATGTTTTTTTTTAGAAAAAAATCAAAGAAAAGCATTTTCCCATGGGAAAGATTCTTTATAATTAATTCCCAAATCTTATTTCAAATTCACCTGGACCCACAGTCCATTTGTAACTTTCTAAAATCAAACTTTTAATCACCCTTTTCTGTTTATTGCAAAATAAGATTTTTTTTAAAGTCCTTAAACTTGCGTAGAACTTCTTTTATCAAGATAGGTTTCTAATAGCTGAAAAGCAGTTAGCAAGCAATTTCCAAAAGTGATTTAAAAAGGAAGTATACAAACTTAGTGTCCTAACAAGCAGGAACCACGCCAAGATGAGGAATAGGTCTCTAGTGTTTTATTACTGCTACATTAGACAGAAAATCCTAACAAACTGAAGAAGCATGGAAAAAACCCAGACAGATAAACCCCAAAATCAAGGCTGGTCTGTTCTGTGTCTCTTTGAATGACAGCTCAAATTCTCACTACTACGCATGTGTTTTCCCCCCTGGATAGGGACCCCGTCCTGCTCACCATCAGGGCTCATGACACTTAGTGTCCTTTCAAAGTAAGGTGGCTATCCCCTCATCTCCCAGAGCCCTAAACCTACTAGAGATTACTCTCTTGTGGTCTCCTTGTGAAGAGCAGCTGTCTGGAGCGCTTGTGGGCAATCTCAAGTCCTCTCCTTGTCCAGAGAGGTTTGAAGAGCCATTCTACTTGATGTCTCTTCATTGTTTGCCATGGTCATCAGCTCTGTTTATTGCAGAGCCATTTCTTCCTCTGGAAGTCCATATTCTGTTAAAATCCTTAATGTTCTTTGAATATAATAATCTTTCATAGCAATTCTTCTTTGCCAGGGCAGCCTGTATGCAATTTTGGTTATAGAAAACCCAAAACTGTAAAAGTAAGTTGATCACTCTAAACTGTAACATTTAAAAACTAATTAAAACTTTAGCATTGCTATTGCAAATGCCTGCTATTATTAACCATAAATTACTAAGACTATATAGAAGAAAGAAGATTGCAGTATAAAATATTAAATAAAATGTTGTAATTATTAGGTGACTTAGGCCAGTGTTTCTCAACTTCAGCTGCTTTAAGATGTGTGGACTTCAACTCCCAGGATTCTAGGAGTTGAAGTCCACATATCTTAAAGTAGCTGAGGTTGAGAAACACTGACTTAGACAAAGGCACACAGGTGTAAAAGCATTAAGTATGACCTACTAATCTACTGACTCTCTTGCTGGTAGTCAATTCCCAGTGTGTTTTACATAATGCAGCATAAAAGCAATTTTATACATTTTAGTGGAATTTTAATCTAAGAGTAATAAAGAGACATTAGGCTTGAGCTATATGATCGGGAAATCTTTTCAGTATAGGGTTATAAGACCATCTCTATCAAATGAACACTGAAGAAGGGCATGTTCAAGAGACTCAACTTTCCCATCTAACAGAGCATCACACCATTCCAGAGTCAAGGCCTGTCATTGTATTTTGGATACTAATTGCATAAGGCAGGCTACAAGTTTCACTGTTGATGATAGGGAGATTTGAATCCTGGTTAGATAGTCCTGGCTTCACTGCTTCAGCACAGAACTGACCTGATCAAATCCCAGGGACAGAAAATAGAATGGAGAGAGCCCTAGAGAATCTAATTTCATTATCAGACTGGATTTTTTCCTCCAAAGATAGATAAAAGAGCCACATATGAAAGAGAAAGAAAGAGAAAGAGAAAGAGAAAGAGTTTTAGCTAGTAATTTAGTATGGATAGCCATGTATAGGCTCCACTTTTACTACACCAGCTTTTAGATGCAGGCCAACATTTGGGTTACAGGAAGGGGCCTGGAATGCTGATCATAAAAATATAGATTGGGCTTACTCCAGCAAGCCAAAGTCAGGCACTGTAGAACATTTGTGTAATGCTTTTGCTTTAAAGCAGGTATAGATTCAGTCCCCACCCCATCCTTTTTTTTTTTTATCCAAAAGAATGGAAAGGATAGTAGATATACTCCTTTGAGCACTTTGAGCAGAATAGAAGGTATGAGATTCCTCACCCCTGGAAGTACAAAAAACCATCCACAAATATTGAAATACCCATCTGTACACAGTCCTGACTCATGCCTCCTGACAAAACTCATCATTTTCATCTTTCAACTATTAATTTAAATTTATCTTCCTTGCAGAGTTGTGTAAGTCCCTTCAGTGATCTTCTGAAACCTGTTGGAATCCTGGATAATAGAATCACATCAAGTGCATATAATATAATGGAAACTAATTTCTCTCTTGACAAGAAGGTGAAAGTCCAAATGTGTAAGGTAATCTACCAGGACATTTGTATAGAAGTTAAACAATAAAGGGGGCTAGGATAGATCCCGTTTAGCTTTCTTTATTGTTGGCACAGCAGATGTTAAATGACTATGGGATTTACATCTGGCCTTCATCTTTGTATCTTTTTTTGAAGATTACAAATTAGAAATTGCAGGCATCAGTCAAATGGGAGGCTTGCAACTTCTCCCACAATTTATCTTGACAAATAGAGTCAAATGTTGACTTAAAATCAATAAAAGCTGCATACTGGAAGAGGTAGACTATTTCTCTATTAAATGCTAGAAGACTAGCCCTTGGTCATAGTAGACTGGTTATCCTTGAAGCCAGCCTGTCCCTCCACCAGAAGATTCTCCTGGTTTAGCCAATTCCTCAGTTTAAAGTATGTATGTGTGGGTAGAGTTTGATAATCATGTTAAGTAAACTAATAGGTTTACAACTTATTGGGGTGTCTATCCCCCTTTTTTTTTGAAATGGGGAACTAGGTCCCCATCCCTAGGGATTCAATCCCCATCCCTAGGGATGCAATCATACCTATCTATAGACATCAACAATGCCACCAAGATAGATGTCTACGAGACAAGGTTATTATTAATTAATTCATAGGGTACTAAATCATTGTCAGTAGCTGCCCCTAAACCTAATTGGATAATTAAGTCCTTAATGTCTTCAATAATTACTGGAGGTAATACTGGTAGGTTCTCTATAGAACACCAAAGGATTTTTTTTTTTTATCTGCTGCATGATTGTTGTACGATTTTCTCATATACCTCTCAGGTGGAATACAACTATTCATAGGATATGGGCCATTTTTAGGTTGGTCTGCTGTGATGGCCAAAATAAACCCACATTTTTATTTCTTTGTTCTTGTGCAAGACATGCACAGATATCTTTAATAGCAGCACTTGTCTTACATTTGAAATGTTGTTTATAAAGCTGTTTTTACCTAAGAAAACTCTGTATTGACATAACACTTGTGTTAACTCTAGGAACTTATAATATGCAATAAACGTTTTTGACTTCCACACATTCTTTACCAAACTACAGCTTAGAGTGGTACTTGTATTCTTTAGATCAGCCAATATTTACTGGGTAATAATTCTTGTAATTCCAGCAGTTTTATCATAAGGCTGTAAGATTAATTTATGAAAATGTGCAGAAAAAGAAAAGAGAAATACTAACTTGAACTCACTATGAGGAGAATTGTTACATTATTATCTTGTCCTGCTGGGGCGTTCACTTAATATGATATAATCATCCCCCTGGAAAATCAGGTGGGTGATATAAATCTTCCACATAACATTGCAGAACAATAAATTTTAAACACTAAAAGAGTGGGAAGTGATCCCACTCTCAAGTTACCTGAGAAGATACAATAATCAGTCATGCTGCGTTTGGTCCCTGCCCAATAAGTAAATTCTGCTGGATGATCATTTTGAAAGGAACTATTTAAAGTGTGTAGATAAAGGGTAATGACCAAAGACTCTCATAATTTGCCAACCTGTCCTTTACTTTACGAATCTGCTTTAAGATTAAGTGGGCAGGCCTGATATCTAGCATTTCAGTATTATCATCTGCACCTAGACTGCTTTGAAATAACCTGCAATATTAGAGAAGCAATATTAGATCCAATATTAATAACCATAATTGTTAGAACAGTATTGCAGTTCAACTGCTTTATGACAAAAACAAAGAGACCCAGGCATGTGTCCTGCTTCTGTTTCTGCATATTGTCCCTTTTCAGCCTAAAGTGCTATTAATATTAATGGCTTTCTGGAAAACAAAATAGGCATTAGTAGGATGGCCAATCATATAAAACTGCAGTAGACAGTGCAGTTTTATTAAAGTTTGTCATTCACCCACCTCCACCCTCTGGTAGACTTGTCTTTTTATAGAGCTACCATATCTAGGCTGCAAAAATCTGGACAACAAAAAGAAGTGTCTGTATCTAGGGGTTGTCTGGACTTTTGCAGTCCAAATAGAGGAACCCGCCTCTCCTAACATGATCAGGGGACAAGACTGTGAGACAGCAAGAGAACACACAGCCACAAGACTGACTTGGCTGGTCTCCAAGAGGCCATATAGTGGTGAAACAGAACAGGTGACCAAAAAGAAAGTGGGTGAAGCAAAACAAATGGTTGAGGTTTTAAGCAGCTTCCAAGCCCTTCTTCGTTCTCTTGGTGCACTTTTTATTACCAGAGCAGGTGAAGATGCCATGATCAGCTAATAGAAAAGCCAAAAATCCCATATGCATGTATAAATGGAGGGGAGAGGAGCAGTGAAAGTGTTTATGTGACAAGTATATGTATGTTGGGGGGTGGGGCAGGGGAGAAGCTCTATAGGTGTGGTGAGTACACATTTAACATAATTACTGGAGGTATATATAGTTGGGGGGGAAAATCCTCAAAAGTATCCTTCCTCTCATCATGTCCTCTATTCTTAGACTATTTTAATGGCCATGAAAGCTGCTAATAAAATACTAGCTGTGCTATTTTTTCTGGAAAGAAACTCAGAAGCTAGCACCTGCTTAAACAAAGATGGAAAGTCATTTTCCATTTTTATTTTTATTGAACAATCACAATATCCAGACATAAACTTTGTAAGAAATCAAAATTACAAGAATAAACCAGAAACAAAAATAATCAAATAGAAAAAAGAAATTAATGTTCCTATCTGTCCTAACAGCCAGGAACCACGCTGAGACAAGGAATATGTCTCTAGTGCTTTATTACTGCTACATTAGACAGAAAATCCCAACAAACTGAAGAAGCGTGGGAAAAACCCAGACAGAAAACCCCCAAAAGTTAAGGCGGGTCCGATCTGTGTCTCTTTGAATGGCTGCTTAATTCCTCAGTACTACGCATGCATTTTCCCCCCTGGATAGAGGCCCCCTCCTGCTCACCATCAGTACGCATGACACTATCTCAAGAGTATACAATTGTAAATATTTATATAATTGAAGAGGATATATAGAGGATATATAAGATTAATACTCAATGTTTAATATATTTATCCAAAATGACATCTGGGCCAATGTGGGCAATCTATCAGCAGAAGTTTATTAATGTAACTAATATATGATGTCCACATGTTCATCAGAGGACTTTCCAAACTATTTTGTTGCTGAGTTAATTTTTCTGCCAATTCAATTTCCCTCAGTTTAGAAAATTGTTGAGCCAATGACCAGCATGCTTTGTTTTCCAATTTATTTCAGTAACAAATCTGGCTGCTAACAATAAAAATTGAATTGGTTTATTTTATGCAACACTTTTTTAATCTGTTGTATGAAACTCAGACAATAATCCTATTGTAGGATTTGTTTTAAAAGCTTTATGATTTAATCAAGTTTATGATTTAATCAAGTTTATGAAAAATCTTTGACTAAAACTTTGTCTAACTGGGGACTCCAGCAGGGATGAAATATGAGCCAATTTGCTTATAACCTTGCCACTGAAATTAAAAAGAAAATTATGAATATAATTTTAATGGAGTACAATTCACCAGTGACTTTTTTATTGTCATTTCTTATGAACACTGATATAAATTTAAAAGATTTTCATGGAGATTCCCAAAGTTTTTAAAAAATTTCTTTAAATTTTTTTTGTACCTATGGGCATCCAGAGGAGATGGGAACAAAAGGGGGAAGTAATAAAATATGTACTGCGATACTGCCACAAATCCCACCTCTGCATATACTTCCATGTGACATTGCAATGCAGGCATGAAAGGGTAGAGTTTGCATTGCGATGTCTCAAAGCACATTTCACCATGATATGTCCCGAACCTGGCCCTTCAGTTCTTCTCATGATACATACATTGTCACTCTAATGGAGTCCATCCGCTTTGCTGATAATCACCCTTTTCTCTTTCCTTCTACTTTTCCCAGCTTTATGGACTTCTCAAGAGATCTGGGTCTCCACATAATGTGTCCAAAATGATAACTGAGCCTGATCATTTGTGCCATGAGTGAAAACTTTGGCTTTATTTGTTCTATGATCCATTTGTTTATTTTCTTGGCTATCTGGTATTCTCAGGAGTCTTATTCACACCAAAGTTCAATAGAGTCAATATTCTTTCTATCCTGCTTCTTCGAAGTCCAACTTTCACTTCCATAGAGTATCATAGAAAAAAGAAGGGAAAAATATTACCTGTTTTATTTGAAACCAGTTTCTGGCTTCAACTACTAAAATATATATTCAGTAGTGACAATTTTATTCTTTATGGTTACATCACTACCTTGATAAGTCCTCTATATTCCCATTCTTTGAATTAGCTCATACTCAGATACTGGATGGCCAAGAAATGAGATAAGAGAAGTCCAGTTATCGATCATTATATGATTCCATCTAATTACAATTCCAGTAAGACAGTTATAATAAAGGACAATTATAAATATAGGTTATAACAATTGCTTTTATAAGTTGGTGAAATGCCTGTTCACTTGATGCTTCTTCTAAAAGTATGAATGAATTGTCTCATTTGAGATTCATTAGAATACTCTTTCGTCTTTAATACTTTAGACCTCCCTTTCACTTTTGTTTATAATGCAGGCTTGTCTGATTTGACATTTTTTATACTTACATATGAAATATCATACCATTGTTTTACCCTATTAAGCTGATTAGTGGGCATTCATATTAGGAGATTTTAAAATAGAAACAAAGTTATTTGAATAATAGTCAGTTTAAACATCGCTAACCTTCCAGATAAAATATATGATGCCATGTTTTTAATTCAGTCTTGATTTTGTGTAACTGAGTTTCATAACTGCATTTTTTATTTGTTGCCTGCTCTTTGTAATAATTATTCCTAAATATTTAAATCCACAGGGGCTAATGCGATGCACAGTATTTTTTTTCTGAACTTACTACTTTAATGCTCTTATCAATGTTTATTAACTTGACAGATGATTTTTTCAATATTTCTTTCTAGTAATGTGACTTCATAGAATAATCCAGCTTAGTTTCAGTGGAAATATCTATCTCTTTGGGTTCTTAAATATAAATAAGTATAACATCTGTGAACAAATTAATTGCATGACTATATGTTGCTATCCTATGACCCAAATATTCTTCTTCCCAATATTTTGTGCTAATACCTCTATAATCAAAATAAGTTAATAATTGTTTGGTCCTTTTAACTCTTAATGTTCATAAATGTTGTAAGACAGGAATATTATATTAATGTAAACAAAACATCATTCTACAATAATACATTGCTGCAATTTATCTTAGAACACCAGCTGAAAGTCCTAGCTTTATCTGAAACATTCATATGTGGACATAAATTTCATTCTGATGAGCACTAAAAGCTTGCCATGAGGTTGCATAAAATGACAAGTTCAAAACTGTCAGCAGTGGTTTTAGAGCATGATAAAATCAGGAATTAAGTATTAGAAAATACTTGCCTCTGATAATTCCATATTCCTCAGCATATAGCATTACTAAAATATTATGCTGTGCTACCTTGTAAATTATATGGATTGCTAAGAAATACCCAGTGAGATTAACAGTGCAATCCCTTATGTGTCAATTCAGATGAAAATTGTACTAATGAAAATTACTCCAAGATTGTAAGTACAGAACTACAGCCTAAGGCAAAAAGTGCTGCCCACTGTTCCTTGAGAAAAACAGAACATTTGTTGCCCCAAGTGCCAAGCCCTAGCCTGCCATAGTAGCAAGAGCAGTGGCAGGCACTGTCCTCACTCTTTTAAAGTGGGATAAGCTAAGAAAAGCCATTGGTGGATTTCCTGGCTTCATTTCTTCTTGCACAAGATGTCTGTCACCTGCTAATGGGAAAACAACCCCATTATTTTCCTTGATGTGAGTGGGGTGAGGTGGGTTAGGGTGGGAAAGTAAGGACAGGCAAGTGTCTGAAATCCCTTGTTTATCCAATTGTTCATTTGCCTACCAAAAGGGTTGCAGATGTGGTGCTCTGTACCTGGGCCCTGTTGGGGTATTCTGAAAAGGGCTCTGGATGCAGACCTGCAGAAAAACTGATAAAAACAGAGGACTGCAATGTACAGAGAGCCATGCAACTTATATTAAGCATTCTTGCTAGACTCTAGGAGGAGCATTTCTTATGTCAAGAACTTGGCTGAAAATCTTGGACTACAAGTACCAGCAGCTACACCTCTACATAATATTTTTCTAGTATACTTTTCCACTTCTTAAGTTTAGACAATAGTGGAGATATTTGTCATGTTCGCCGTTTCAATGCCTCCGAGACATCGTAACGTTTCTCATGTCATTAATTGGTTGCGTGTTTCATCTCTCATGGGAGGATGGCACTGCTTATCTCTTGGCTTTGCTTTGGAATGTTTCCCTATTATCTGTTATGTTCAAGGTTGCTTTCCCAGGCTAGCACGTCTGACGTTTGCTAGCACCTGGACCGGGCGGGACTGCTGTAACGGGGGCGGGACACGTGTGCACTGGAGGAGTTTTAAGTTTGTATTTGGCGCGCTTTTGCTCATTCTCAGCTTTCTCTGTATTTGCCTTAAGTTCCTAAATAAATCAGATTTCATTTAGCAATCCCTTGTGAGTCTGAGTATTTGGGCTGGGCAATCATTACAATATTGGAATTAGTGAGGAATAAAAATAAGGGTTTAGGCAATACCATCAGTTTTAGCTAGTCTGCCTGATATAGAAACATGCAGTGTTTTTATATCTCCGAAATCTACTTTAGCTATTAAATTATAGTCAAGATCAATCAGCCTCATCCCAGATGGAATCAGTTCAGCCTGACTGTGATGTGGAATGTTTTCCTTGTTATCTTCAAGTTATTGTTTTTCAAGTCATTTCACACACACACACTGCTATTCTCCAACTAAGAATAAAATAAAATAAAATAAGTATATGATATTGTCTGCAACTAATTCTTAACTAGGACCAAGGTTTATTCTGAGTAATAAACCTGGATAGACTAAATGAATGTGTAGAACCAACCCCCACCCTTCTTTGCTTCTGATTCTCAATCTGATCTTTATTAAAGTTAAAATTCCCATTTTGGCTTCTTTGCCATTTTCCATTTCTAATTCTTCTTTCTTATTTTCATAACCATTCTTTCAGTACCAAAAAGTGGGTGTAAACCAATCTTCTTTCCACAGTCATTAACTCTTTCATTGATTACAGGTCAAAGTATAAATATCCTAATTGTCATTACTTTTTTGGGTGGAGGGGTAAACTAGACTTTCATCTAGATAATATAGATGGCATGTTAATATTTTAGGTTTCAAATATTAATAAAAAAACTTCAAAATGGATTATTAGTGAGTACATCCTAGCAATTTTTTTCTGGAGTATCATTACCATCCTATGACTTCATATGGACACACGCCTTGAATAAATATATTATAGAATCATTTGCATTAGAGTGGCCCATTCTGGTCCATATAAATTCAATTATTCATACTACATCAAATTTTTAAACACAATAAATACACTTTATGCCAGATTTTTATATTCAAAGTTAGTGGATTGAGTACAAAATGAAAATATTATTGCTGAAGAACAGGCCAGATTTAGAGAAGAACATTCAACGCTAGACCATTTTTTGGTCCTTCACCATCTGGCAGAAAAATATTCTCCCCCCTCTTGTGGTTCCCTTTTTGCAACCTCTGTTTATTTTAAGTCAGCTTTTGATCTAATACCAAGGGAGAGATTGTGGGATATTCTGAGACATTCCACAATTGATAAAAGGCTGCTATCTCTTATTCAGTCGCTTTATTCAAATACCTCCCTGAAAATTAGATGCACCCCTTGGATGCATTTATCTAAAGCTGTCCCAACTTACAGAGGTGTAAGACGAGGTTGCATATTAGCTCCATTACTTTTCAATTTGTATCTAAATCCAATAATTCAAGCACTTTCTGTTCCAGTCCATCATCCACCTTTTTTGGCTGATCATGCAATTCCAGCATTATTTTATGCCGATGATGTAGTCATTTTGTCTATCTCACAAGTGGGAATGAGAAAAGCACTTAGGGCACTAGCTTTATTTTGCACAGATCAAAAACTTTTAATAAATTATGAGAAAACTAAAGTTTTATTTTTTACCCGACACCATCATAAGATTCACAAATGGCAAATAAATGGGACTCCAATTGAACAGGTGCGCACCTATAAATATCTTGGAGTGCAGTTTCATGCTTCCTTATCCTGGAATGCTCATTTTCTGTACCAGGCAAGTGTTGCACAATACCACATCAGCTATTATAAAATTCTACCATTCCAAAGGAACCCATTATATTCCTGCAGCTTGCAAGGTCTTCCAAGCTAAGGTAGTCCCTCAGCTTCTCTATGGCTCTCAAATTTGCTCCCTTGCTAAGCTCAGTTCTATTGAAATCATCCAGAATAAGTTTATTAGAGCCATATTGATGGTATCAAAAAGTATCAAAAATGCCATCCTACGGGTAGAAATAGATATAGTGTCATTGGATGCCAGTGCATGGTTCCTTCTTCTTACCTTCTGGCTAAAGTTAATTATGTTGCCTATAAGTTTAGCCCCATTAATATTTAGAGATCATTTTAAGTCATCTTGGCTAAAAAAAGCCTTAGACAAAATTAAATTGTTGGGCTTCTCTATGGAAAGTCTGTGCTCATTAGGATTTGATAATGCTAGAACTGCCCTGAAACAACGAATCTGGGATATAGATCTCCAAATAAATTTAAGTAAGGTGCTACACCCCAATATCTGTCGTTTACTTCCGGAAAGGTTTGTTCCAGCTTCTTATCTATCATCTATCACAATTTTGAAATTCCGTAAAGCTTTCACTTTAGCCAGGCTGGATGCACTGCCCTCAGCAGTCCTTTTTGGACATTTTAAGGGTACTCCTGTGGACCTTCGACTATGTCTATGTGGTGATGGCTCAGTAGAAACCCTAAGCCATATGTTGTTATACTGTTCCCTATATAAGGATTCTAGACAGATCCTTATATATCCATTATTGAAGAAATTTCCAGGCAGGGAGAGTGACTTCTATCTAATGTTACTTCTTTCAGACAAGGACCCAAAAATATCCTCCCAGGTTGCCCAGTTTTGTGCTACCATCTGCACAATACACCACACCATCACTTAGATTTTGAATTTCTTCACATAGTATTTTATTTCAATTCATTTTAGTATTTTTATTCTTAATTAATTTTGGATTGTAGTATATTAATTGCTTTTATATATATATGTATGTATGTATGTATATGTGTGTGTATGTATGTGTGTGTGTGTGTGTGTGTGTCTGTGTGTGTGTGTATATATTAAGATAAGATTACTATTGTATAGTTTTATTGTGTCTGGCCTTAGGGCTGTAATAAACATGATGATGATGATAGACTTTGTTTTGAGGATGTCAAATTTTCTTTGCTTCATGCTTTTTGCTCTGCAGATTCTGATAGCATGGACCTTGAAAATCAAGGAACTCTTTTTTTAAAATATAAGTTCCATCAGTGACCAGACTTAAGTACCAGAACTACTTACAGAGCTTCAGTTGCTATTCGCCAGTAAGCAGACAATGAATTCTAAGCTGGGTGTTTCATCATCTGGCACCCAAACTCATCTAAATCCCCATTAGTTGGTGATGCTTGCATGTTATACACCAGTGGATGGTTATAATGAAAAAAAAAAACCTAGGAATTAATTCTGGAGAAAGTTTTGCAACATGAATGCATGTGATCCAAGGGGAGGAGGTTAGAATTATTTTGTTAAGTGTTGCAGGTGGATGGATGGGAATAAAAAAATACAGGAAAAAATGTAATTGGAATATTAGGAGATCCAAGAATGAATGAGAAAGGTGATTGTTCACTTACTATCTGCTTAGAAAAAGGTTTGTTTTAAATACCTGGCATAAGCATAAGTTTATTCATGTATATGTATGCCAAAGACGTCTAATCTAAAAGTATCATGGATTTGATTGTTTATGATGACAGATTAAGAGGATTAGAAATATACCAGGGTGATAAGCAGTTCTTGGTTTTAGTTCTTGGTTTTAGTTTTTTTTTTTTTTTATGATTTTATGGTTTTATGGTTGGTAGTTTTATTACTGTTGTGAGCTACCTAGACTTGTGTTTTAAGATGGCTGGCCATAGAATCTTTTAAATAAAGAAATAAATACTAGAAAATGCTGCAACAAATTAAGATAAGAGAAAGATACATATAATGTGTATAATGAGAAAAAGTTGCTAAGAAATTAGTCACAGGGAAGAACAGTTACCTTTAAAAAAGAAAGAGACTATGCAGAGGAATTTTGATTGAGATTTAAAAAAATAGTTTCAGAAGTAGGCGAAAAGGGCTAAACAAAGATCCCGCAGCAGAGTGAATGGAATTAAGAATAAAAGTGATGGAATGATTTGGGATGAAATTGAAATGAGGGAATGTGGGAAGCAGTATTTTAGAGATCTCCTTACAAATTATCGTGATATGCAAAAGAGTAGAACTGAAATAGATAAGTGTTATTGTCTAAGAAAAAGAGGCCATCAATACAGCAGGAATGCTGACAAATGGTAAGATTGAAGGTGTAGATGATGTCACTGGAGAAATGTTAAAACATGAAGTGGCTTGCTTATGGAGTGGCTGTGAAAATAGTATATAACATCTGTGAAGACTGCACCTGTGCCTAACAATTGGAAGAATGTGGTTATTGTCCCCTCATTCCAAAGGAATGAAAGAAGAGTGAATAAAGAGGGATTAGATTGCTAAGCATGACTGGGAAGGTATTTGGCACAATTCTCATTGGAAAGGGTATAAGAGGTGACAATGAACAAAAATTGGATTGTGTAATGTTGGGTAGAAGATGTGCAAGCTAATTTTTTTGCTCCTCAGCATATCAAAAAGAAAGTTTATTGTATATTTGTTGATGCAGAGAAACAGTGTGATAAAGTAAATAGGCTTGAATTATGTAATGTTTTGTGGAAATAAGGGGTTGAAGGTTGCTGAAGGCAGTAAAAGAAGTGGTGGATGTAAAACATGAGTGACAATAAATCAAAAGCTTAGCAAATAATTGAGCAGGGAGCAAGACAAGCCCGCATGATGTCCCTTTGGTTGAAAAAGAGAGACATAAGAAATGTAAAGAATGAAATGCAATATATGGATCACCGTACAGATGTTCTGCAAGTATGGTTTGCAATATAGAAAACTATGATATAGCAGTGGTGTTGGTGTAGAATAGATTTCACTATATTTCCTTTTCTCTTATCTCATGCCTTCCACTTTCTTTGCTACAGTATTTCTTTCTTCTTTTCTGTCCCTTGCACAATTTTGTTTATCCCTAAAGGGAAGAGTGTCATTAATATATATGTGTTCATTCTTGTCTTCTAATACCTTTTTAATACCTAAGTAGCTATTTGGAATTCTGGCAGCAGAATTATATAATTATAATAGGAAATTACTCTGAACAGAATTATTTACAGTGGGCTTTGTAATGGATGATTTTGTGCCTTTGACAAGTCCCTTCAGTTTTCTTGGGAATATTTTTGGAAGTTGTTTGCCTTTGCCATTGCCTTTTTAGTAGACCTGAGAGACAAGGATAACCCCAAAGTCACACAGGTAGCTGTCTAAGATGGAACTAAAACTTACCATCTCCTGGTTTTTAGCTTGATGACTTAACCACTACACCAAACTGGCTGTCTGTAATGGATGGTACCATCTATTTATTTGTTTATTGTGTTTTCTGGCTGTTCTTGTGGTTTTTATTTTACTGTATTATATTGTGGTTTTAATGATATTTTTTGGTATTTTGGATTTATGATTTATACCATATATGTTTTATTGGAATTTGAGGATTGTAACCTGCCAAGAATCTATCAATTGCAGCAGAAGTAAACTGAACAAATAAACAAATGTGCAAGAAAAAAATGTCCCCCCCACAATAACCTCCTTTAAGGAGCAGATATTATTTAAAATCAGCTGCAAAGATGCTACCTCTTGCCTTTAATTTCTTTTGCTCTCTATTTTCACTTGTGATACTTTGCATAATACTGTTTAGCCTGAAAATTAATAGTGTGATGAGCACATATGTAGGTCTTAGTGGATTTCCACTGCTGTTTCAAATATATTTCGAAAGATAAAATTGGATTTAGGACTGGTTGAGAAGATCCTTTTAACTTCAATTTTTGTTCTATTTGCTGCTAAATTCAGTTTTAAAACCTAGCTTAACAGTTTTATGAGATTGCCACTGTTTAATGATTCATAGATGATTGCCAAATGACTCATAGTTTCATTTGATCCTATATTTTAGTGTTTCTCAACCTCAGCAACTTCAACTGCTGTCTAGGGAATTCTGGGAGTTGAAGTTCACGCCTCTTAAAGTTGCTGAGGTCAATAAGTAGTGCTATATTTAATTAAGAAGAGATGATCTGATACTTTTGCAAATTTGACTAACTTGAAGAGCCTTTTCTTGGATAGGTTAACCAAACTTGATAAACTGAAAGCTTTGGGGAAAATAATCAATACATTAATTAGATTTCTACTCCTCCTTTCTTTCAAGAGCTCACTGCAGCCTAAATAGCAATCAGATTATTGATTTTTCCCCAAAACAACTCTATCAGATGGGCTAAGTGACAGTGGCCAGTTACCAAGAGAGTTCCCATGGCTGAGGCTAGACTTGAACCTAGGTTTCCCTAGTCTTAGTCCAAACTCTTCACCTCAAGTATCTACTTATAAAAGTCCTATAAATAATACTTATTGCACAGTTACAGTATTACACATCTATTTAGTAATGGTATTAGATTTTTGTTGACAGAAATCCTTCACATTAATCAATCTTAGATTAACATATTTTAAAGTGATTTGTAATTTGCCCCAAATCCATACTGACTGCAGATTATAACTGATTTTGGGGAATTTAAAAGTAGCAAATTGGACATTTTATTTTACCTTTTTGCTCCCTATTGACAACGGAATATCATCGTTAACAATGTCATCAGAATTGTAAAGAGTTCTGTTCTTTAGCCAAGGAAATATTGGTATTGAGCAGCAGTACTTGTGATTTTAAACCTTTACCTTCCAAAATGACATCCTTCTTTTAAAGGGTTGCATCACTTGTAGCCTTTCAAAATAAATGCACATGAATTTGTGCATATCAGCTTGTTACCAAGCAAACAGTGAATATGGATAAAGGCTTTGAAATACATCTTTCATGGACAAGAAACATAAAGAACGAGCTAACATTTAGCTTTACAAAACTGAAGGGTAATCCAAACTTTGGGAAAAATAAATTTTATTCTGATTCCTAAAGAAAAAGAAAGTGAAGCAGGTAATATTCATGGAATACAGCACATTCCCCATCTGCTTTAAAAAGAAACCCTTAGGCTTATCATGGCTGCTCACACCAGATGCCTTATACATGAGTACAAGGCAGGAATCCAAAAAAGGAAAGAATGTGCTTGATCCCAAAGCATTGTATTAGATACTATATGATTATATATTTGAAATCTTTGCTTGAAGTTTATAGTACTGTACAGTAGGTCATAGTTATTTTGTGGTCAAGTGGCAATTCTTGAAGGCCAGTTTCTATGGTGACTAGTTTACCACTATATCTAAGACAGAAGTAAAACTTAAAAGAGGGTACCACAATTTCTGTCATAATTTGTGATTCTTCATATACTTCCAGAATAACTGCAGTTTTCATGTTCCACTAGATTGCTGTTGATAACAGAAGGCCCAGAAATCCTTGTTTGATGGATTTCAAGGCCACAAACACCTTGAGGCTAGGGCTTCTTTGGGATACTCCAAAATTTACATCTAGATTATAATTTGTAATGTAACCAATGTGGGAACTATTCAAGTATTTATTCTGTTTTAATTGTGAGCTGCCCGGAGACATGTGGATGAGATAGGTGGCCTATAAAGTTATTAACTAAATAAGTACAGAAACAAACAAATAAATAATGTGGGCCTCAGAGCTCAAACATTAAGGCCCATACCACAAGCCACACTCTAAAAAGTAATAATATCACAGATTTCTATAAAGTGATTTAATGCAAGAGTTAGAGTTATGGTACAAGATATTGAAGTTGCAGCTCTCTTTTATTAGTGACATCGTTATGGCAAAGTTTCCCTGAATCTTCTGAATATTTTCTTCTTTCAGGGTCTTTTGCAAGATAAACATATGAGATGAACTACTAATGAATTCCATTCTCATCTGTTACTTGTCTATTTCTGAAATTCCTACCATGTCTTTCTTAGTCTCCTCACAACCTCTCACATCAAGGAAACCTGCTGACTTCTCTTGAAAGGTATTTGATAACTAAGGGAAAAAAGAAGGAGCCCACCTTTGTTTGCAGGTGGGATGGGCAGGCATGGTAACCAGGAAATAATGGTCAAAACTGTTATTACATTTGGTCTTTGTGAATCAGCCTTGATTTGATTCAAAATGAAGATTTTGGATTCAAAGAGGGCATGACTTAAGTTTGCAATGCAAGCAAACTAATTCAACTGCTTAAAACAAGGACACTGCTGCTATACATTTTAATAGGATTCCAGGCTGGGTTGGATAGGACACATTGGCTTGGTTGTGTCAGGGTGTGGTTTGTTGGCAATGTTTTATGTTACCTAGTGAACAGAAGCAGCAGGAACAGTGTACATGACAGGAACAGGCTGGAACAGAGATGCAGCACTGCAGTTAGGCAGACCATAGAGGCAGGACACAGAGAAAAAGCTGAGCCCAAGAAACTGACTTTCATAGCCCTGCTGTAAACATTTGAGCCAAAACCTGTGTTAGCATTCCTTCAACCTGTGATGGTGCTGTTGGTGTAGATGTGGGGTCAAAGTAGACACCTGGGTTTGTTGCACCATCTGGTTCCCATGTTGGCATCATTGTCCTGTTGTTTCTTACTGCTTGTAAGAGTCTGCTTTGGGTTGGGTGGTTGTTTATAAGCAAGTATGGGCTGCCATTCAGTGCCTGAGAAAATGCAACCTCATTGACTAGTATGAACTGCATCTTATTAATAACATGGTTGAGTGGTTTGAGCTATGAGCTGTAGGTAATAACCAGTGGTGGTCTGTTGTTCTGCTTCTGTGGTCTGTTTTTAAGAGGTCCTTCCTGGAATTGATCTGGGTCTATTGTTTTGTGAATTGATTGTGTTGGGTGGGTAGTTCAGTCTCCTGAATACCTGGTTTAATTCCATTAGTTGAGCATCTCTGCAATGGGTCAGAACAAATGCAATTGTAATATATAGCCTGGTTATTGTTGATAGATTTGATGCTGCGTACTGGGTGGAAGCTGGAATCATGCAGATATGTATGGCAATTGGTAGGTTTCCTGTATAATGTGTCACACAGCCTGGTGGCAAGGCATGTTGTTTTGGCATCAGTGATGATCTTGATGACTTGAAGTCCATGTAGGTGGGAAATGTTAATATTTAATACCTCAATAACTATGGTGGTTAAAATGGTGTTGTTAGGGAAATTGCTTATGGAGTTCGGTTTTCTTAGGAAGTATGTGGTGTCTCTTAAGTAGATGGCAGTGCTGTTGGAATAAGGTCTGAGCACACAGTCCATGAAACTAGGTATTCCACATGGGACAGTTCCAGTGCTAGAGACAATGGGATGGCCTGGGTTGCCTAGGTTGTGTAGTTTCTTAGCTTTGTTATTTGTTAAATAACCAGACTCCTGATTTTTTGCCTTTGTAAACTAACATGGCTCTCTTCCTATGTGTCGAATGGAGAGGATGTCATCTTATCTCTAATGTTTGTTTATTTAGACACTATAGAATTGCAACAAATTACAATGCACCATTTTTCTTAAGCTATCCCTAGCTTTTCATGGCCTGAATTATTGAATAATATAAATCTACCATACCCTAACTTTATTATTTCATGCACAATCACACTGGGAATTCCATTGTGGATGTTAACTTCCAACTTTGTCTTCTGGTTGAACCCCACTTAGAGTCAGCTGTCATTGGTTTTGGCATATAAACCAAGAAAGAAAGGGAAGGAGGGAGGGGGGAAGGGGTATTGTTTGCCTAATCTGTCCCCCCACATCCAGAACATCCAGTCCATAGGATCTCTTCCAGAGATTTATCTTTATCCAGCTGTACAATTCCAAATGTAGTCCTGAAAGGCTAAATTAGGTATTTTCCAAGTTATGCAGAAAACGAAGTAAGGCATATTGCCCATTTAAAAAGTGACCTTTTTCTTTATGCAATAAAGTATCTCCAACAAAAATCAATAAACTTAAATATATTTAATGCTGATAAGGTGAGCTCTCAGCTGAGTCCCACAGCCTCTATTCTGACTTCCTACTTTTGCACTTTCTTCTTAATGTACCAGTTGCATATCTTCCATTGATCCATGTTATATCTATTTTATACTGTTTCCCAATGAGTAAGATTTGCAGTTGTTTTCTGTTACAGACCCACACATATTATCTATTAAGAATTTCTATATTATATGATCCCTTAGGCAATTTATCCTTAAAAACATTGTAATGAAATTGCATTACAACTTAATCCTTCTATTCCAGACAGAGCACTTTCCTCTGTAGACTACATTTCAATTCTGTACCCACTTCTTCAGCTAAATAAAATGCCACCAGATATACTACTGGGCATTCTATCAATGTGTATGTATACGCATATGTATATATGTCAAAGTTTTATAATGTGGTAGTAATATAATTATCTTAGTGCAATCTTTTTAAGAGTGTGTATTAAAGAATTGAGACTTCATTTGGGGTTTGACATTCATTGCCTTTTCTAGATCATATCTCATGAAAATTTGCATATAAAAATGATGCTGTTTATTATCCATGGATGAACTGCAATGTAGAGCAGGAATATTTTAATCTCAGTGTTGTTTAGTTCAGCATCCAGCAATAATACTAAAGTAATATTAAAAGTAGTTTAACCAATTATTGCTTCAATTATTTTTTAGCACTCAAACTACTATGAATTTATTGCATGAGCCGACAGTAAGCTAACATCAATGCAAAAGACATTTATTTCCATCCAGTTGTGTGGCTGCATAGCTGCCAAGCTTACATACAGGGACGTTATAATCATGCTAATCAAATGTTCAGTGTAAGAGAAGAAGCGGGGAAAACTAAATGTTGTCTTCTCTAAGTCTTGCTTTCAATCATAAGGTACTGATTAGGGAATATCTTCTGAGGAATATAGGAAGAAGACATCAAGAAGCTATCATCTACTACTAGACTAGGAGTTCTTGGCTTCTTCTGTGTAGAAGCCATGAGCATTAGAGACAGAGGAGAAAGTTGTTTATTTTACATTTTAATTTTGATGGTGATGATGATGATTACATGCCATTAATTTGTTGCTGACTCTTAGCAACCACATAGATAGATTTTCTCCATGATGAACTATCCCTAACCTAGTCCTTCAGCTCTTCCAATGGTGCACTCATTGCCACTGTACCTGACTCCATCCACCTTGCTGCTGGTCATCCTCTTCTTCTCTTTGCTTCCACCTTTCCCAGCCTTCTCCAGAGAGCTAGGTCTTCACATAATGTGTCCAAAGTAGAACCATTTGAGCCTGGTCATTTAACCAACTAACCAATCTCAAGTTCAAACTTGAACCAAGCTTGAAAGATTTGCAAAAAGGGAAACTGGAAGACTCTAGAATTGATAGAGCCACCATTGTTAAGGAGGCTCCCCTGTTTCATCCTTCAGGAAATACATTCTGTTACCTGCTTTCAGCACCTATCAAATCCAGTGAAAAGAAACAGCATTCAACACAACAACAACAACCCACTTAAACAAGAAGGCATTTTTTCTGACCATGCCGAGTGGATGTGGATGTGACTCCCTTTTCAGCCATTACAAAGCATCTGGGAAGGAAGAAGAGGGACTTGATTTAAACAGACCAAAGTGAGAACAAGTTTCTTTGGGTCCTCTGGACTTTTCCACACTCCAGCCTTCAGTTGCTTGTCTCCCATATGAAACCAGCTGGAAATGAGCATGGCTTAAAAAAATCCCTTTCCAGATTTAAAACCCTTCCTCCACTTTGGCTATAGTGATAAGGTATATATCTCTGCTTCTTTTCACCTCCCATCCATACTAGAAAAGCAAGCACAATGGCTTTTACTTCTATCTGTGGAATATCTTTGGAGAACTGGTAGGAAAGAATGTCAGCCTTATACACATCTCCCTGTCATCTGGTCTATGGGGGGAAACTGAGAAAAACTCTTGTCAATTTCATTCAGAGAAAAGAAGAAAACAGCAGGCATTATTCTGGTCCACTACTGAACCTGAAAGGTCCAGCTGGTCATGGTAGGCAGCCCAGCAATCCAGAACAAAATGATTGTTGAAGGTGCTGGGGGACGGGAGGGGGGAGCCATTAAAGCAACACCAGCCAGTTGGAACGAAGACATTTTTATTATGAAATGGAGCATATCCGGTGGACTGCACTCCCCGGCTTCACTAGCAGAGAGGAAAAAACATTGCTTTTGATTTGGACCCAGAAAACTCAGATAGAAGTCAGCTTCCCAGCAGGTTAGTGGCAGGATAAGGATGTAGGTGGTATGTCCTCAAGCTCTGACAAGAAGGAAGCGTGGATTAGTCCATTGTCTTCAGCCTGTGCAATTATATCACATGCTAATATACTTTGTGCATTAAATTATTTTGTTAGTGTAGATTGCTATGGAACCAGAGTTAGCCTCTGTTACCAGGACTGGGAAGGGATTCTATTCCAGATGATCTCTTAGATTCTGGGTTGTTACCTCCTCATAGCAATTGTCTATGTTTGATCTGTTTTGCTTGTGACTTTTGGACTATGTACAGAATAATGGGGGGAGGGGGGACATCATTTTTCTAGAGCAGTGTTTCTTAACTTCGGCAACTTTAAGATGTGTGGACTTCAACTCATGCTGGCTGGGGAATTCTGGGAGTTGAAGTCCACACATCTTAAAGTTGCCGAAGTTAAGAAACACTGCTCTAGAGTATTGATCAATTGGGTTGGGACTGTCTCATTTAGGAAAAGGTCTTCAGAAATATCAACACAGGTCCATAAGTCTTCCTTGGCTAAATGGCTATAGCTGTCTTTTCCCAGCAAGAAGAATTATGAGTATTAGCTAATTTGTCAGAGGAAGGAAGGAAGGATCTGTTGGGAATGAAAATATGCTTTATAATTGGGTTCCCCAGCTATAGACCGTGTATAAATTAGAAAAAATTTGGAAAATATTAGGAAGGGATAGCATATTCTGTATCTTAAGACAAAGAGGAATTCTTCTATTTGCATATTCAGCTAATATTACTCTAGGAATTGTCGCAACATTTTCTTTCCTTCAATTTTCCTCTGGTAATCTGTTTCTATTCACTTTAATGAAGCCCTGTTCACTTGAAATGCAAAGGTTATCATCGGCAGTGCTTGGTCATGCACTAAGGCAAATATATCCAACTGTTTTTCTAGATATAGTAGAAACAATCAAGCAGCATAAAAAATATCTGTAATGGGAAGGTAAAGAAAAAAAAAATCTTATTTGCCCTTTTGCATGCCATTGCATACATTCCAAATATGTAAAAAAATGTCATATAGAATATATTGTGAAACTATGACCTGCAACAAAATATTGCAGTGTGACGTAATAGTGAACAGTATATCTGTTCAGGACATGGTTTGCTTCATTTATCTCTCTCATTTTTTTTTCCCCACCCAACAATTTGTTATCATCTTGAGCCCAGTGAGCTTGTTCATTCATCTTAAGGTAGTATTAGGATTTGGATTCCTCCCACCTTTTAGGAGGTTTTTAATTATATTCTCTAAACCAGAAACTTCCCCCTGGTAAATTGATACTTCTTTTGTGTGTGTGTGCTGGGGAGAGAGGGGAGATGTTGGTTTGGCCATACAGAAGCAAATCCTTGAAGAACTGAAATGATCCTCATGTGAAGCATAGTATTTACTCTTTGTTGTGGTATAGTATGGAGTAAAGAAAAATACTTCAATAAGGCAATCTTAAACAAATGCAAAGAGCTACATAAATAGAAATAACTTTGATATACTGTGTGCGCCCAGCGAGTGCATCAAGCTCCTGCTAAGCTCAAGGGTCTTCTCATGCATTTGGCTGAAAGAAACATCCATTGCAAAAGGCTGGCTCCACTACTGAACTGAACAGAAGAATATACTAATGCAAGGAAGGCTTGTACCAATGGTGGGTTGAGCAAGAGCTATAGTTTATCATAAGAACTGTTAATGTACACACTGACTACTTTTACCTCAAGGATGGGGGAGCTTTCTTCTTTTGATGGCCATGTTCTAGTGTGGGCAAGTCAATGGTAGGTGGAGTCAAAGCACACATGGACGCAGGCTGCACATCGATTTCTTACTTTTCCAGAATAGAAATACTTTATCAGTCCTAAATATCCATGGTGTTTCATTCTTTCCTGCTGATCTCTTGCATTTGTTATTCTCCCTTCTTTTGTTTTTTGTTTTTGTTTGCTTTGGTTGTGGGTTTGTTGCACCCAGACTTATATAAGCCATTATCTTCCAATTCTTAAGAATTATCTTCAAGTTATATCTTAAAAAACAAATAAATAGAACAGTTAAAGACAAAACTCCACAGGATAAGCTACTTTTCCATATAATAGGTTAGGAGTGTAAGCTTCCCAAATCCCATAATTGCCTCTCTTCTTTCATGGACAATTCTTTTATTCACCAGCTGAAAATACTTTCCCTGTTTTAATTGAGGTTATCAGATAAACACACACTATCATTTTAAAGGCTATATTTTTTAGCTAAACCTGACAAGGATGCCATGATGGAAAGAGAGCATATTTTCCTATGGCTATCAGATCTGGGCTGCAAAATCCAAGCAATCATTTTTTAATTATTATTTAATTATTATTCCTTCAGTCATGTCTGATTCTCAGAGACTGCCTGAAAAAGTCCCTGCAGTTTTCTTGGCAAGGTTTTTCAGTAGTGGTTTGCCATTGCCTCCTTCCTAGGGCTGAGAGAAAGTGACTGGCTCAAGGTCATCCAGCTGGCTTTGTGCCTAAGATAGGAGTAGAACTTAGAGTCTCCCAGTTTCTAGCCTGGTGCCTTAACCCCTACAACAAACTGGCACTCTAGGCAATCAATAGTTCATAATAAAACCAACTTTTTGCTTCCATCTATTGGTCATTCAGATTACTGCATCCTAGATATGTAGCCCTAAAAATGGGAAGCATTATATTAGGTAGTTGTGAAATGAATCACAATACATTTATATCAGAGAAAGAAAAAAAGAATTACTTCTTGGAAATAGTTAGGTACAACTTTCACTTTTTACTTGGGGAATGATCTAGGAGGGATACTCTGCCTGATTCAAGACTTACCAGTGGATGAAGCAAGATGTCTAAGGTGTCCTTAGTACCTTCAGCCACAGCTCCTCACAGGATGTCATGGAAAGGGCTGGGTTATCAAGTATTTTACTGAAGTCTCATGGACCTGTTGAGTAGTTTGCTAGTCCAGTTTCATTATTATGGCCAAAGGTTCCCCAAGTTTGCTCTAGAAAACCAGGTAAGATGAGAGAGATCAATAAATGCTCTGATACATAGAGAAGAGCCTTCTATATACCTATGTAGGCATAATGTGATATAGATTGGACTAGAGATTAGGAGGCTGAGGTTCAAGAGTCTTTGGATCAGTTACTCTAACTGAGCCTAATATCTCATAGGCTCACTATTGGGTAAATTGGAGGGGTAAGTGTTATGTGTGCTGTAATGCTGTAATGCTGTAAAGAGGAAGGAAGGAAGGAAGGAAGGAAGGAAGGAAGGAAGGAAGGAAGGAAGGAAGGAAGGAAGGAATCAACCAACCATCATCACAGTTCCTTTTGCAAGACTTGCTGAGCGATGTGGTTAGTGAAGTCAGGAAAGTCAAATTTCTCCCTGAAGTTTCTCAATCCAGGTCACTAAAGAAGAGTGAAGATCAGTAATGAATTATGTACACTTAATGCTCAGTTATGTTGCTAATTTATAAATGAAGGAATAGATACAGACTTTAAATTGTCATAAAATTGCAAATCATCATATTTCCTTCACAATATTGAAAGCTACTATTAGTACTAATACTAGCTACTATTAGTGTGTTTATATAAAGGTAGAAAGAGATGGGGGACCCATTCTTTTCTGATCCAAAATAATATCTGCTGAGGTTTTTAAATAGGAAACTCATGGCAGAATATAGTGAGATTCAAAATTCATTGAGTTTGTGCTTAACCTGAGCTTGCAGCAAAGCTTCACTGGTTTTATAGCATAAAAATGAGTAATATCAAAAGGAGAGAAATTGAATTTCTCACCATGGGAAAGCAAATCAAATATTGACTTGTTCAAGAGTATGGTGGAAATATACAGTATGGTACTGTTTGTACTATCTCTAGTTGGTGTAAATGTATTTGGCAGTCCTTTAATTTTTTTAGTGAATGTTAACAAATGTCCTTTTCCATTCCAAATAGGTAATTTAAAAACATTTTTTTAAAAAAAATCCAAAGGCTAATTTTGAAGGTTTATCCATGCAAGCCTGTTGTACTTGTTACCCGATTTATACAACGAGAAGTGCAGTGGCAGAGGATTATGCATAGAAAACTGTTTACTTATGGATCTGAATCACAAAAATAATAATTTCTTGTATAGATTGACTCTTCTAACAACTATCAAGAATGATACATTGGTAGATCAAAAAAATCACACATTGAACATATCCTTTTCAATAATAATAGAGAGTGTCAGCAGTGAAAGATCACTCGGAAGCCTATTGGGCTCTCACCTCTGTCAAGGATACGAATTATAAAAAAATAAAATAAAATAAAAAATAGAAAATTGGGTGCATCAGCTTTATTCAAATTCTTAGCCATGTCATTGTTTTATGACATGTTAATGTTATGAATGCTAATTATTAAATGTATAAATTGACTGTGCAGTGCATAATGCATAATAATAAATATCACAATGGTTAAATTGGAGGTTAAAACCTCACTGTATTAAAACAATAGCTAGCAATTTTAGATTTTAATATTGCAATGTCAAAAGTTAAAAACATGTCACTTTTAATACATTATTAAAAGTCAAGGTTACTGTATCTAAGCACAAGTGTATGATAGGAAATTTAAAGGTATCCTGTGACTCTTCTGACAATTACAAAGATACTTAAAAGACAAGAGACTGTTTGGTATTTACAGCCTACATACAGTCATAGTGCAAAAAATACCATATCATATCATATATATAACTAATATAAGAATGAGAGTGGAATTTAGAGCAGCACATGAGAAAAATAATGAAATAATGATCAGGTCTGGAGACTGGGAGTATGTTAGTGGGTGATCAACTGAGTGACCGAGTAATTCCTAAAAAAGCAAAGAGAGATTTAGTTGAATAACAAACAATGTTATTGCTATGTTAGATAGATGTGGAATACACAGCAATCCAAAACCCACTGAGATTCTTAGTATTAAGCTCCTAGCTAGGACAACTGCAGGCAAAGCTGTTTGGAGCTGCATAACAGACTATACGGAAGAGGCACCAAGATTCTTTTCTTTGCACTATATGAAATACACTGTCATTAAGTCAACATATTTTCTTGCTCCACGGTCTTGCTCAACATGATCCTGAGGACTGGAGGACACCTAAAATCTTTGGGTGTGGTCAACAAAACCCCTCCCTAAATTGCCTTGCACAGTAATTTTTAATTTGATAATGAAAGTAATAAATATGTTACGTCATTAAATACAACTCAACAATATGTAAAATTTAATTTCTATTCTGACCAAGCATTAGCTTATCTTTCTAATGCATTTCCTGAAATATCCCCCAAAAGCCAGTGAAGACTTTTGCATTCTCCCCCACAAGTCTGTGTATCTCTACTATAATGGAACAGGGAAAGTTTTTGAAACAACAACATGCTTCCCTGTTAGTCATTGTGCCTTGGTCTTTCTGACCTCAAGTAATGGTGATATCAGATTGTCTCACAAAGTATTGGGTTTGGATTGTCCATGTCTCTCTATACTACTTGGTCCCACAGTCTCCCATCCCTCCACCATGCTGCCAATGGAAAGGAAAGCTTATTTGTTTGGGGAAAAAAAAAACCATTGGAAGTCAAAAGTTTGGCATCCGCAGGACACTGTAAATATTACAATTTTCCAAAGTTGAAATATATATTTGAAGATGCCTGGCTTTTACATATGATTTTGACTACATATAGATTGACTCTTGATTCTGAACTCTGCCAATAAAGGAAATAGTAGTTCTTCACTCAGAATTATGTAATTATTCCATGATCTTGCCAAAAAAATCAACAACCTACTAAATTCTTCATAAGATACTCTCTATAAATACTTGGCTATAAAAAGATTAATGATAAAATCTTATTTTGATGTCACCATTCAGTGAAATACTTATATTGTATATATGTTCTGCTACTTACTGCATTTAAAAGTGTAATAAAATACATTTTTGCAATACAGTAGAGAAAATTTTCATTAAAAACTAAATTACAAATTCAGATGAGAAAAGAAACATGAAATGTACATTTATTATAATCTGTATTTACTTTGTAGCCTTATCAATAGCAACTTCCCATTTTCTACATATTTACTACACAATGAAAATGAATCCATTTTCTATTACAAAATAAGGTAGCAATATGATTTCTGTTTATATCAGAAAATTATTGAACTATAATAAGCCTCTAAAAACCATAATGCCTTAAATTCTGAAATAATACTGCAGGCTTGACTAACTATACTCTTTAATCTATACAGTAGCAGGTATGCAGTAAAGTGTACTCTGCAGGGTAGACTAGCTATACCCACAGAAGAATGAAAATATTTAGAAGTATGAATATAGCTCGCTCTTCTCTAAATCATAACTCCCTAGAATGTATATTAAAATAGCAATACGTTCTGAGGATTCCATGTTGAGATATTTGACTATCCCAAACTCCTTCCTTGCTTACAGCACTTTACTGAAAGTATTTGACTCTATTTTTGACTCTATGTAAAATACCATGTTACATAGTTGAATTAAATTAGAAAAAATTCTTTTGAAATAATAATAATAATAATAATAATAATTGACATCCTGTAAGCCATGGTGATTTTGATATATTATTCAGAGATTGATGCAGTTGGTTCCTTTCAGCATGACCTTTTTTACCATTATTTCAAAACAATCAGGCACACAGTATTTCAATTTGCCACACAGTACAGTCAATCCCTTCTATTTATGGAGGGAATGAGGAAACATTGGGGACAAACCAATGGTTTTCATTGATTTTACCCTCCTTCTCACCAAATTACAATTCACATAACACCAGTGGGGCAAGTCGGCTGGGGAGCCCCAGACTGGAGAGATGCAAATAAGGAATATAGGGAGAGAGAGCTATCTGGCTTTTACTCTTGCTATCTGGCTCTTATTCTTCAGTGTTGCAGAGAGCTTCAGGACTTCCAGCAGTGACTAAATGTTTTGTTTTTTCCTTTAATGAGAAATCAGCAATTAATACCTGAAGAGCAGCAAAAGCTAGACATTTTCAGGTGTCTCAAAAGTCATGTGTAGAGTTAAGTTTAAAAGATGTATATTTGGAGTATTACTTAAACAGTCCAATAACATTCTTATGAAATATGAACAACTGAGATCAATGTTTTAATAAACCCCACTCCTCTGTAATTCAAGAAGCCCATCTCAGGAGAGAATAAGATTGGTCGCTTAATACTCAGAAACCAAGTTACATTAAAAATGTGTATTTTCCATCTACAGAGAGACAGTTTTCAAATTAAAGTAAAGCAGGGAACTCAAGTAAAAGATAATGCCTATGTTGACAGAGCCTGGAGGCTTCCTTAACTCTTATGTACATTTTGTGCCTCATATTTAATAAAAATATTGTTGAAGGAAGCTCCTTTGTAAAACAATCATACATAAATAGATTCATCCCATAATATATCATACTGCAAAGGG
The DNA here is from genome assembly GCF_035149785.1 of Candoia aspera. NCBI lineage: Eukaryota > Metazoa > Chordata > Lepidosauria > Squamata > Candoiidae > Candoia > Candoia aspera. Next base: position 49,817,827 of record NC_086159.1, read on the forward strand.
AATGTTATATTTCTGGCACATTTAAATTTTGTCTGGAAGTCCAGAGATCCTTTAAGCTTTTTCCCTGGAAACACTTTTTTTTTTAATCGTATGGCATAGGAATTCAGTGTTCATGCTGCTTTTCTTGCTGGGAAATCCTTGTGAGGTCCAGCAGCCAGATGTGCAGACTATTTAGCCATGACAAGTCACGTTGCCCGGGGTGCACCACGAGGAGGCTAGTCTACATTGCACCAAGTTGGGCTGAGGGAGAGTGACTGACTGGCCCAAGGTCAGCCAGCCAGCTTTCACGCCTAAGGTGGGACTAGAACTCACAGGCTCCTGGTTTCTAGCCCAAACACTGACTGGCACAGTATCAGAAAATAATGAAATGCAACTCTTAGTTAAAACAAATTACTTCCCAAAGACTGTTTCTGGGGTTTATCTTAAAATATGAGGGCAAACCATACATAGTTCAACATGCAAACATTGCACTGAAATAATCTAGAATAAAGTGTACTGTATATTGTACTGCTGCATTATTTCAAAGGGACTTATCTTAAGCAGATTTATGCATTATATCCTGTGGATGTCAGTAATACTTATTTCTAAAAGAGTGAATCTTGTATCCCAGTGTTTCTCAACCTCAGCAACTTTAAGATATGTGGACTTTGACTCCCAAAATTCCTCAGCCAGCATGCTGGCTAGGGAATTCTGGGAGTTGAAGTCCACACACCTTAAAGTTGCTGAAGTTGAGAAACACTGTTGTAGCTATCCCATGCAGATCACTGAAGCATGAACCATAACTCATATACGTAAGTAACCTCTTGTTTTGCAGCCTAACGTTAGGTATTTTTAATGGTGACTATGTAGCATGTACATCTCTCTCTCCTTCTCCATAGAGACATGTAGTAGTATAGCAGGCTTACAGGAACACAAGTGTTCGATTTCAACTTTGCATGGACCAACTTTCTGCACCTACTGACTGCTTGGGGCAATACATATAGAGCTAGCTAGCAAAGAGATTCTGCATTTTTTATGTTTCCATATCTAAAGATTTACTTTCCATGAAGCATACTTCCTATTGGCTAAACTTATATTCTTTCAATTCAACTGTCTCTTCTGTCTCTAATCTGTGAAGTTCAGGTTCCTTAGCCTGACTCATTTTCTTTCCACAATGGAGGAGAGCATACTACAAGCTCTTACCTGTAGGTAGATTTAAATAGCTCTGAGTTTGCTAACACTATGTTATTTCCGAAGTCAAGTTTATGTTGTTTCACTCAAGCTCCATCCTCAAGAACAGTTTCTTACAAAAGTTACACTCCTAACTTTTAGTGTTTCCCTCAACATGCATTATTTCCACTGTGCAATATATCCTGCTGTCTAATAACAATGACAACAACATCAAACCACATCATCCATAACGTCAATCCACACAATGAATATCTGGAAAGCAACACAGGAGTGTCACCTGGACAAATAGGCCGAAAGAGCAGAAGAAGGCAGTCCTGAAATATTAGGTCAGGCAGCTTGAAAGGAAAACCAGACAGAAACTAAGGAGTTGCAACACAGAATGCTATGGCACCTAAAATATTAGCACATTTTGAAGATTAAAGGGCAGTGCGTCGCATGCATGACATATTAGCCTGCAATCAGAATGAATATGTTTATGTTTATATGTATCCACGTGAGTGTAAGAGGAAATGGTAAAAGAGGATGTCAGAGGGAAATGAAGTATAGAAAGTGCAAACAATAATGGTTACCTATGAATGGCTATTATTTACATCTAATTCTCACTAACTGCATCTCCTGTATTTCAGTTTCTCGATGTCTCCGTTTAATACTCCATGATGAAGTGGGCTGTGTTCTACGAAAGTTTATGTGATAATAAATAAGCTAATCTGTATGAGGCCACAAAATCTTTTGCTTTTCCTATGACAAACTCACACAACTATCCCCTGGAAACTGAAGCATTAGGCTTATTGCAGAGAAGCTAAATAAAACAGATCTTCCTCCTATATTCCCTTGTCAGAATGTTTAGCCTGTTCACAGAAGAGCTAAAAGTGGGAAAGGAAAATGTGTTCATGGAAACCCTGTACCAAAATCCTTAGATCCTCAGTCTGATTCTTCCCATATGAAGCACAGAAGCTGAAGTGGGCTCCACCTTGTATTTGCTAGAAGATAAGTAGAAGTCTGTGCATGATTGGAAGGGCCGGCCTACCATTAGAAGGATACGCTGGATGCTTCAGATGCTGCGAGGTGTAATAAACTGGTGCAGTGGAGAATACTGTATCACACCACTGATCTAGCACCACTTTAATTAGCCAGTTGCAAATGGAAGTGCTATTCCAAATGTATTTTGGAATAAAGATTCAGCTGGAGATCAATTTGCATGAGAAATGAACAGACCGTGTAAAGGAATGTACAGCTGGCCTCAGCTCATAGGAAAGGAACGAGAAAACCATTAAAGGGGGACTTGCAGAAAAGGTTACAGTCTTGAGAAAGAAGAAAGTGTGACAAAGTAACTCAACATAACCCAAGTTGATTTTGATTATTATAAGATGGGAGAGAAAGAAACCTGGAAAGGCTTTCAGGATTGATGTCAGCCCTTCAAGGAAAGTCAGGTCCAGAAACAGGGATTCCAGGAATGCTATTTTTTGTAATATGCTAGAATAAACAAATCTTGAAAGCCTATTCTTTCTTATATTCATTCATTCATTTAAATTTATATGGCCACCCCTTTCTCCAAAGCAACTCTGGGTGACAAAATGCAAAAATGGAAACCACAATAAAAAAAATAACTATGGACACAAGATGCAATCACTTTTTTTTTTTAAAGACACCAGAGTATAAAATCACTGAATAATAAGTAACCATCTGGGACTCACCAACTTCCCAAACCCTGAGCATCCAGAATGTCAACTGGGTTAGCTGAAGTATATATGTTGATTAGTACCCAATGATAAATTGATATGCCTGAACTAGTGAATAAAATACAGCTAGGGAAGATACCAGAATTTTTAAAAAACATTTTTCAAGTGGAGAACTCTGCCTTTTGAAACATTCTGATACAACAGCATACAATATGAAAGTGTTATATTTCCTGGTATCAGAAGGAGCCAATTTTAATAGGGTGCTAAGGCATAGCACTGATTGTTCTGTTTCTAGCAGACTACATATCTGATTTAAATCCTAACCATAGTGTCTGCCTGTTTACAGTAAATTATACATTTATGATGCATCTGAGGCAAATGACTGAAGAATGCAAAGCTACCCAAAGTAAATTCTTAATCAGTGGAAATACCATATCCAAAAACTCTTATGTAGCCTAAACATGGTAACTCAATAAATACTGTATGAAAACTTTATGGAATTAGGCTTCATCAGGCATTTCCCTACCATTTGTGACTTGGATTCAGTTACCCTGTAGTTCCAATCTTATTGGGACTCTTCTTATTTGTTTATTTATTTATTTATAAGATTTGTATGGCTGACCATGTATATAAAATAACTTTGGATAGTTAACCACAATTACACAAATAACAAAAGATAAATTTAAGCCACCAAACACATAGCAAACCCATTACAAAACCACAAATGTCAGGCTCATCTCCCCTCCTGACTCAGCTCCTGATGGAAGGCCAGGTCTTATTGGCCTTCTGGAAGGCAAGGAGGGTATAAAATTGATTGATTGGGAGAGAAGAACTGTTGATCAGTACTTTGTTTAACCCATCCACATCCAATTATATGTGGGTTTGTTTTTGTTTTTTGTTTTGGTTCTGGAGGAGCCTATAATGATGTAACTTGAAGTTACATCACTTTCACATGTCTCCCCAGCCTTAACAGATGGTTGTAGAAGTTCCATCTCTGTCTAAAAGCTCCTTGACAACATATTAAAATAGCTAGGGGATCCAGATAATGCCAGCATTTAGCATCCCATTTTGGATTTTCTGTATGAATTGACTAATCAGCAGCAGTTAGGAGTTTTAGATAGCAAAGCATGTTTATACATTTTTAGAAACTAGTATTTACAGCCTGAGGAGTGTGTGTGGGTGTGTGTGGGTGTGTATAACTTACGGGGTTAAAACATGAAAAAAAGCAATAGTCAATGAAGATTCTCAGTCATCCAGGTGGAATTATCTGTAGGTTGAGTCATGGCAACTGGATTTCCTTCTTTTTGGTAGAAACGTTTCACTGCTTGGTCCCTGAAGAAGCTGCTTGGACAAGCAGCGTAACGTTTCTACCAGAAAGAAAGAAATCCAGTTGCCATGACTCAACCTTCAGATGAAAAAAAGCAGTGATTACTTTATATTTGGGACCATATGGTATCATTAAGAGTAGCTTTCATACTTCTCAATGCTTCATTCCAATTAGACAGCCACCAAGTATATTTGAAATATTACATCAATATGAGATGAAATATCATTTGGCCAGGTGAGCAGCACATATGTCTACACCCTCACAATTTCCCCCTTAAAAAAAATGGAAACAATAACTACACTTTCTGTATATAATATCGTAAATTCCAACTTGCTGATACTCTTGAACTGACATTTGCTTCTCTACATATTTACACAACTCCTTCCCATCTGTTCAATAGAAACAAATTTTTGCTAGCAGGATATGTAAGTGAGAAATAATACTCCACTATAGTTAATTAGGCCAACTTGTTTCTGAGAAAAGCAGTACAGTAGCCATGTCCCCCCATTTAAAGAAAACAAAATAATAAACTGGGCCTGTCCTAACAGTCAGAAATCACGCTGAGATGAGGAGTAGGTCTCTAGTGTTTATTACTGCTACATAAGACAGAAAATCCTAACAAACTGAAGAAGCGTGGGAAAAACCCAGACAGATAAACCCCAGAAGTTAAGGCGGGTCTGATCTGTGTCTCTTTGAATGGCTGCTTAATTCCTCAGTACTACGCATGCGTTTTCCACCCTGGATAGGGGCCCCCTCCTGCTCGCCATCAGTGCTCATGACATTGCCAATCATACTCAGAAAGATGGAAATGGATCTATTCATTTACAATAGTTTGTATGCTGCTATTCACCAGACCCTATGACTCACCAGAATTTTAGGACTGGAAGTATCATAGATGTCATCTAGTCCAATATCTTGCTCAGTACAGGATCAACTAGAGCAGTGGTTCCCAACCTTTCTGGCACCAGGGACAATTTTTCCATGGAGGGGGGGGGGATGATTTCAGGATGATTCAAGCACTTCCTCTTTTTCCTGACCTTTTATTCTTTTTTATTCATGCCATTCTGAGATTGCAGCCAATGGGCTTGCTTTCTCTGACAGGAGGCGGAGCTCAGGCAGTAATGCGAGCAATGGGGAGTGGCTGTAATTTGCTCGCTCACCCACTGCTCACCTCCTGCTGTGTGGCCCGATTCCTAACAGGCCACGGACCAGTACCAGTCCACAGCCCAGTGGTTGGGACCCCTGAACTAGAGCATTCAGCCTGTGTATGAAGACCTCTAGCAAAGGAAAACTCATCTCATATGGTAGCCTATTCTACTAGCTGATAGCTCATATAGTCAGGAAATTTCTTCCGATGTCTAGCCTTTTAGTTTGGATTTCATCCTGACCTCCACTCCCTTTTCTGTGTGACAGCCCTTCAGATATTTGAAGACTGCTATCATATTTCCCCTTTGTTTCTTTTTGGTAGGCTAAAGATATCTTTTACCATCTTGGTATCCCTCCTCTGAACATGCTCCAATTTATCAGTGTCCTTTTGAATTGTGGTACTAGACCTGGATATGATACGCCAAATGAGTCTCTATTAAATTGCAGTCATCATTATTCTAAAAAAGAAAAGAAGAAGAAATGGAACTGGGGCAATTCTTATTATTTCCTTTACTAGTAAGCTGGCAATTGCACCTTGCCAGCAAGGAAAGATATCTCATACTTTGAACAGCCTCCACCCAGAAATCTGGAGGTCCTCTACCCTTTTGGTGTTCCAGAAGGCCATGAAGATCTAGATATTCCTGCAAGCACTGGGCCAGGATGAGATTTGAGCCCATCACATGTATTCTTGGAATGGACTATGGCACTTTGCTGTATGTGAATATTTTAACCTCATGATGGTTTGCTGTTGTTAGCCACCCAGGGTTATATCATATAAGGTGGGTGGACATATAAATCAAATAAATAATACAGATCATAAATCCCTTAAGGAAACATTGATGACACATTCAGTCCATGTTATTTCAGCACCCATGCATTATCATCCTTATCTCTTCTTACTTTGCCATACATAATTGCCATATATAACCCATTACCACTGCATTCAAGTTTCTCCTGACACACCCAAATCTCATATCCAGTTGGCATATACATATCCAACTCTCACACCCAGTAGCTATGTATACTCTTATACACAGCTGTTTTCACTTCTTTTGACAAACATTCATTCCTTGTAGTAGACTAGATAATATCCACTACCCTTCTATCAGCTTTTGTACATTTTTTTTCATTTATTCTCAACTTTTAGTAAACATTCTACCAGAGAACACAAAGTGATCTATTTGATCTAGTTTTTAACCTTTTTGTATAACTTGTAATTGTTCACTCAATTTTCCTTGGCAAACACAATTATCTTGGTCTTGATACATTAATTTTTATACCCATATTCCTTGTTGCATCATATAATGTATCTAACATTCACTGCAAATCTTTCAGGTTCACAGCCAAGAACATGGTATCATCTACATACAAAAATGCATATACGTACATTCAAGTCCCAACCAATACACCTTTAACATTACCACAAGCAGTTCTTATACATGTATCCATAAATACTGTATATCAAAAAACCAAGAAGATGTCACTCATGTTTCCTGCTCAGTGCTGAACTATTTGCTAAGCATTCCATATTTTCATGCATGCTTTATTTCTATCATATATACCAACTATATCACATTCAACAACCAACCCTCACTCCATAATCAACAACATGTTTTCTAACTCAAGCTTACTCATATGCTTTCTCTAAATCACTATATAATACACTTTCTTGCATTCATACAAGATAAAAGTATCTAGCACCAACAATGGTGTTTTTTTTTTGCAAATCTTTACTTCCATTGAATAAGTATAAATATTAACAACTCTTTTTAGATCAATGATGCAAATAGATTTTTTAAGGGAATATACAGTCTAGACAGTAGCATGCTTCCTGGGGAAGTGGTGATTGATTATGACCACTTATGTTGTTATGACTGCACATTCACTTACAGACAAGAGCTAAAACACTCTGTGTCATACTTTCAGCAATCATACTGAAAATTCTTAAGGCAAATTCCAACTTCCTCCTTTTTTTAACATTTATATAGTCATTCATCCATTTAGCTCATCTGCACATAATTCAAGATAGACTTCCACTGATAACAGCTCATTTTACTTTAATAAAATTTATCCACCATATATCTAGAAACTGAGGATAAAGAAGCTGTCCCCATCCAGATGTTGTTGAACTACAGTTGTAATCAGCCTTAACCTGTTTGGATAATGGTGAGGGATGCTGGGAATTACAACTTTTGGAGAGTCACAGATTTCCCAGTCCTAGCCTCCTGAGCATGGAACTGTTAAGAGTAGCTGGATCCATGTGGTTGAGCAATGTAATTACAATATGGTTCTTCTTGGTTCTTTTTGAACTATTAAGTATTCCCGTCCTTGGTTTTGCTTTAATCCTGCTTTTGGCTTGTTCCTTGACTGTGATTGTTAATGCTGACTTGCCTTTTGATTCCAATGACTACCTAGTTCTGATGCCTTTTTCTCCTCTGCTTATGACTCACTTTGACTAGTTTCCACTGTTTAGCACTAGACCTTGAAATTCAGACACAGAGAAACAAAGGAAAAAGCTAAAGTGTTGCGGCACTCCAGAGGCTATTCTGGCACAAGTATCCTCAGCTTTCCAATGAAACAAATTGAGTGTGCTGAAGAACTTTTGTGTAAACTTTTCAGCTGAGGATCATCCCAGGCTTTTGAATACCTGCCTACTACATCCCAACAAACAGATGGAGACAAGATAGATATTTATTAGTTTATTTAGTCACTCCTGGCATAATTCTTTATGCTATATAAGAAGATTTCCATCAAACCTGACTGGAAAAGGAGAGGAGAAACCCTCACTAAGATTTGTGCAGCCAGGTTTTGGGTAGCATTTCAGCAGCAACCCCAGGGTAGAGGAGGTGGGTTGGAATTTGTGTACAAGGAGGCCCTCACAATTGTGAGGAACTTTTTTCACAGGTAGCTGAGTGTGAGACTGTATTTATCAGGTTGAGCCAAAGAGATAAACTGTGATGCTGCTACTGTACCATCCTCCCAGATGCATAGCCTGAGCTATTTGATCTCATTGTAGGGATGATTTATAGATTTGTTGGAATCCAGGGCAATTTAGTTTTCTCTTTGGAGTCAGAGGCATTTCAAGAAATTATGGCTGTCATTACAACCATGGGCTTATCCTATGTCATCATGGGTCAAAGCACACAGCCATCCACATATTAGACTTGGCCTTGACCTTGGAACAAATGAAACATGATCTCCTACCAGAGGACATTTCTACTGGTGCCTTGTCATGGACAGATAATTTTCTTGTGATTTTGGCTTAACTCGAGCCACCTGCTTCAGCAAAGGATCGTTACCTTGTCGTGGTGCTGGAGCTTGAGCACCTCAATGATGCTATGAGCTAAACCGTGAAGGGCCACCCAAGACGGGAAGGTCATGACAGAGAGGTCAGACTAAATGCAATCCCTGGGGAAGGTAATGGCAACCCACCCCAGTATTCTTGCCGTGAAAACTAAATGGATCAGTACAACCAGAGATATGTCGGTATACCATCGGAAGATGAGACCCCCAGGTCGGAAGATGGTCAAAATGCTACTGGGGAGGAACAGAGGATGAGCTCAACTAGCCCCAGACGTGATGACGCAGCTAGCTCAAAGCCGAAAGGACAGCTAGCGGCCGACGGTGCTGGTGGTGAACGGCGAATCCGATGTTCTAAGGATCAACACACCATTGGAACCTGGAATGTAAGATCTATGAGCCAGGGCAAATTGGATGTGGTTATTGGTGAGATGTCAAGATTAAAGATAGACATTCTGGGCGTCAGTGAACTGAAATGGACTGGAATGGGCCACTTCACATCAAATGACCACCAGATCTACTACTGTGGACAAGAGGACCACAGAAGAAATGGAGTAGCCTTCATAATTAATAGTAAAGTGGCTAAAGCAGTGCTTGGATACAACCCAAAAAATGACAGAATGATCTCAATTCGAATTCAGGGCAAGCCATCTAACATCACAGTGATCCAAATATACGCCCCAACCACAAATGCTGAAGAAGCTGAAGTAGAGCACTTCTATGAGGATCTGCAGCACCTACTGGACAACACACCTAAAAGAGATGTTATTTTAATCACAGGAGACTGGAATGCTAAGGTGGGCAGTCACATGACACCTCGAATTACAGGTAAGTATGGCCGGGGAGAACAAAATGAAGCAGGACATAGGCTGATAGAATTTTGCCAGGACAATTCACTCTGCATAACAAACACTCTCTTCCAACAACCTAAGAGACTGCTTTATACATGGACTTCACCAGATGGACAACACCGAAATCAGATTGATTACATCCTTTGCAGCCAAAAGTGGCGGACATCTGTACAGTCGGTAAAAACAAGGCCTGGAGCTGACTGTAGTTCAGATCACGAACTTCTTCTTGCACAATTTAGGATCAGACTAAAGAGATTAGGGAAGACCCACAGATCAGCTAGATATGAGCTCACTAATATTCCTAAGGAATATGCAGTGGAGGTGAAGAAACGATTTAAGGGACTGGACTTAGTAGATAGGGTCCCGGAAGAACTCTGGACAGAAGTTGGCAGCATTGTTCAGGAGGCGGCAACAAAATACATCCCAAAGAAAGAGAAAACCAAGAAGGCAAAATGGCTGTCTGCTGAGACACTAGAAGTAACCCAAGAAAGAAGGAAAGCAAAAGGCAACAGTGATAGGGGGAGATATGCCCAATTAAATGCAAAATTCCAGAGGTTAGCCAGAAGAGATAAGGAATTATTTTTAAACAAGCAATGCGCAGAAGTGGAAGAAGACAATAGAATAGGAAGGACAAGAGACCTCTTCCAGAAAATTAGAAACATTGGAGGTAAATTCCAGGCAAAAAATGGGTATGATCAAAAACAAAGATGGCAAGGACCTAACAGAAGAAGAAGAGATCAAGAAAAGGTGGCAAGAATATACAGAAGACCTGTATAGGAAGGATAACAATATCGGGGATAGCTTTTACGGTGTGGTCAGTGAGCTAGAGCCAGACATCCTGAAGAGTGAGGTTGAGTGGGCCTTAAGAAGCATTGCTAATAACAAGGCAGCAGGAGATGACGGCATCCCAGCTGAACTGTTCAAAATCTTGCAAGATGATGCTGTCAAGGTAATGCATGCTATATGCCAGCAAATTTGGAAAACACAAGAATGGCCATCAGATTGGAAAAAATCAACTTATATCCCTATACCAAAAAAGGGAAACACTAAAGAATGTTCAAACTATTGAAGAGTGGCACTCATTTCACATGCCAGTAAGGTAATGCTCAAGATCCTGCAAGGTAGACTTCAGCAATTCATGGAGCGAGAATTGCCAGATGTACAAGCTGGGTTTAGAAAAGGCAGAGGAACTAGGGACCAAATTGCCAATATCCACTGGATAATGGAAAAAGCCAGGGAGTTTCAGAAAAACATCTATTTCTGTTTGATTGACTATTCTAAAACCTTTGACTGTGTGGACCATAACAAATTGTGGCAAGTTCTTAGCGGTATGGGGATACCAAGTCATCTTGTATGCCTCCTGAAGAATCTGTATAACGACCAAGTAGCAACAGTAAGAACAGACCACGGAACAACGGACTGGTTTAAGATTGGGAAAGGAGTACGGCAGGGCTGTATACTCTCACCCTACCTATTCAACTTGTATGCAGAACACATCATGCGACAAGCTGGGATTGAGGAATCCAAGGCTGGAGTTAAAATCTCTGGAAGAAACATTAACAATCTCAGATATGCAGATGATACCACTTTGATGGCTGAAAGTGAAGAGGAACTGAGGAGCCTTATGATGAAGGTGAAAGAAGAAAGTGCAAAAGCTGGCTTGCAGCTAAACCTCAAAAAAACCAAGATGATGGCAACCAGCTTGATTGATAACTGGCAAATAGAGGGAGAAAATGTAGAAGCAGTGAAAGACTTTGTATTCCTAGGTGCAAAGATTACTGCAGATGCTGACTGCAGTCAGGAAATCAGAAGACGCTTAATCCTTGGGAGAAGAGCAATGACAAATCTCGATAAAATAGTTAAGAGCAGAGACATCACACTGACAACAAAGGCCCGCATAGTTAAAGCAATGGTGTTCCCTGTAGTAACATATGGCTGCGAGAGCTGGACCATAAGGAAGGCTGAGCGAAGGAAGATCCATGCTTTTGAACTGTGGTGTTGGAGGAAAATTCTGAGAGTGCCTTGGACTGCAAGAAGATCAAACCAGTCCATCCTCCAGGAAATAAAGCCAGACTGCTCACTTGAGGGAATGATATTAAAGGCAAAACTGAAATACTTTGGCCACATAATGAGAAGACAGGACACCCTGGAGAAGATGCTGATGCTAGGGAGAGTGGAAGGCAAAAGGAAGAGGGGCCGATCAAGGGCAAGATGGATGGATGATATTCTAGAGGTGACGGACTCGTCCCTGGGGGAGCTGGGGGTGTTGACGACCAACAGGAAGCTCTGGCGTGGGCTGGTCCATGAAGTCACGAAGAGTCGGAAGCGACTAAACGAATAAACAACACAACACGAGCCACCAGCCTCCACAGCAAAGATGGGCTGATTTTGATGGCCTACTCCAGACACCTAATGGATACAAGACAGACAGTGCTTAGAGGACAGTTCTGTTGAATGAGTTCATTTAGCCTCTTTTAGCCTCTGGAATTCAAAGGCAACCAGGGACTAAAATAGGATTGCTTCTCAGTGGCTTCTCCAATTCTGTTGGTCTCAGGAGGCTTCATGGTTATTTAAGGAGATCTGGGAAGTGAAATGGGTGAAGACATGGCTAACGTGATTGTGACAAAGGATGAGCAGAAAAAAAAGTAAAGGCGGGATAAAAATTAATTAATTAAGTAAATAAATTCAAATATAAGCTCATATACAAACCTACTCTGTAGCAATAAGAATAGCTGCTTCTTGCACCTGTGAAATGTCATTCAGCTGACATTTAGAGTTACGGGCTCCCTAACTGGAAAGATGGACTAGAAACTTCAGTGCATACAACTATAACTGTCTGACTGATCAGATAGTGATAAAGTCACTTGCATTCTCTGAGAGTTGGAAACTGGCTGATAAGAACCTGAGGTAGCATCTCATGTAACCTGAGGTGTTTTTGAGCCTGTGGACTCTTCAACTTTGTTATTGTTGTTATCTCAGTTCCACCACTTATAGCATAGAACTCTGCCCTCCTTGGTTAATTAAAGCAGCAAAGAAGGAGAATCCAGGCTAGAGTCAAAACCTCTAAGACAGGAGAGATCACAATGGCCTTGAAAGAGACAATGGTCCACAACATCTTCAAAAAGGTCCAGATTGGATCCCCTACTAGTGGACAACTATCCCTTTGATGGGAAAGGGGTGGATAAAATGGGTGGCACAAGAACTACAAAGAACTGAGAAAGAAGTGGATTATCAGTCCAGAGCAAAGGACTGAAACTGCACTGGTCACCCTCATGTATTACTTGTGGAGGAAGCATGGCCATCCCCATCTTGCTGTACCTCTCAGCTGCTTTTGATCCTGTCAACCACCACCTGGACCATCTGTGACAGCTGGAAATTGGAAGCAGTGCATTGCAATGATTTTGTTCCTTCCTAAGTGGGCAGGTTTGGTCATAAGGTCCAGATATCATGGGATGTCCCAATGCTCAGTTCTCTGTTCCATTTTATCAAACATCTATAAATTGAACTGGATTAAAATAAATAAGTTTTAGAAAGAGGATTGGATCTCAATGGCTAAATTTTGAAAAATATCCCAAATGCTACAATGATTATAAAACATTAATATAAATTCCAAACATTTTAGATCACTTTGCCAGTGATTCTTAGAAACTTGGAATAGTACTAAGAGATTGATATATTTGTTCTGTAGCAAAAGGTTATTTTGTACAAGAATTTAATTTTAGCATCAAAGATAGGAAGAATGAAGAAGTACCAGACTATATTTGGCTGCTGCTCTGCATAAATAGGATTTATAGGTTAAAGTGCAACAGTGTCCCCTAGTGGGCAAACACCTTTTTCTTTTGGAAACTTTAACATCACTCTTTCCACTTAATGAATTGAGGATTATTCAAGATACCTGCTGCCCCAATAAATGCTAGATGCATTCTTTATTTAAAAAAAAAAATACACTACTGAGAAATTCTGTATGTGCTTACTGAAAGACATACTATTAAACACAAGTTATAATAATTTCATTTCACAGGAGATTACATTTTTACCCAAGAGATTGAAATTGTTAATTAATGCTATAGAATGTTAGTAAGGTGTGAATACATAGCGAATCAGTGCCTCAACAAGCTCAGTGGCACATTGCAGACATGGAAGTATTTCACAAGCATCCAGATTGTTTACTGACAGGTGGGATACTTCCTTTGTTTATATAACAGATTTTAGATCTCCCCAAGTGCTCAAAAATGTATTACAGATTTCAGCAGGCTATCTAACTTAGCTTCTTTCTTGACATAGCCAGCAGACATACTGTGGCTAACATACCAAGATATAGGTGAAGAATTTCCACATTGGAAAGACAATTTCTAATTGATCCAGGGTCCTCTATTGTTACCATCATAAAAGCATAAATTGGCCATGTAAATATGCTGGACTGAGCTCACATAGGGTCATATACTTTGTAGTTCAGTATGTTCTGGGAACTCATTAATTGTCTTGGCATGTTGTGTGATTCAACATGCTAATTGGACTACAGTATGGTAATATGACTACAGCAATAGTGATTGTTAATCCAGGTTTAGGATTGACTATGTTGTATGAAGTCAACCATGGAGTTATGAGAAATGATCATCTAGTTTAACCCCTTGCCAATATAGAACATCCACAACCAAAACATGCATGAAATATGGTTATCCATCCTGCTTAAAAACTTCCAATCATGGATTGTCTGTTGTCTTTAGATATAGTCTATTCCGCTGTCATACAACGTTGCCGGTCTAGATGTTTGTCCTAATGTTTTAGCCTAATTCTTATTTTTGTACCTGAATGTTGACCCCATTGGCCTGGAACCTATTTTTTGAAATAACAAAAAATAAATGTAATGCCTTATAAGTATATATGTATAAAGCCTTCTAATATGCAGTAAGAATATCAACAGCGGGTGAAAAGGAGATATGGGCAGGGCATACAACTGTTGTTCCTTTAGATGTTCCTGTGAACAGCCTTGCAGAACAATTAGAATCTGAGATCTCCATACACCAAATCAGTCCCACAGTTTGCCAAAGAACATGCAACAGAACACACTGTAGGTTATCAGAAATGTTGCCCAGCAGGATTTCCAGTAGAACAACAGTCTAGCCCTATTTTTGCTAAAGGTATTTTATTTATGTGTTTATTTTCATATGACTCTTGTCTTGTGGGATCAATACTGTGAATTGAAAGCATGCTCCCAGCATTGTAAATACTCACAGGTGTAAATATAGGTATTGTTTTGAACTGTAGGAATTTATTTTAGGGGGATGAGTCCATGTCAACTAGTCCTTTGGTATTACCTCTGTCTCTCTCTTCCCTCTGGTGATTAAGGAAATCTCTATTGATTTGAACACAATTATGTGAACCAGGATTACTTGCTAACTACATACATCACTTGAAAAGGACATCATGTTTGGTAAAGTTGAGGGCCAGCAGAAAAGAGGAAGACCTTCAATGCGATGGATTGATACAATTACCTCAACAATGGATGTAAACATTGGAACAGTCAGGCATATGGCGCAAGACCGAACAGCATTTCGTTCAGTTATACATAGGGTCATCATGAGTTGTAAATGACTCAATGGCTACTAACAACAACAACAACAACAACATACTTCTACTTACATTCAAGTGAACACACATGAAAACACCTTCCATACTTCTTTGCTCAATAGGTGGAGACTGGAGATCTACAGAACATTTCCAGCTTATACAAAGATATTGGGAGGTGATACAATGTATGAAACCCTTTACCTTTTCCATACAGGACAGCTATATAGTAGAGATGGGCAACAGGTGACCCTTGAATAGCTTTTTGTAACCATCAGAGCCCTCACCAACCAGGACTAACTAGTGTACATGGTAGCATGATTACTAGCTACTTTAAGGTAGGGAACACGCAAATATAGTAATGCAAACCCTAAAACCATCTTAAAAAGTCCAGGAAGAAAGAAAACATTAAATGCCACCTCAGACTCCCAAAAGTTGCCCATCACTGAGCTTAAGGCTTTGTTCATGTCATATCTAAAGAATAATGGAAACAGTACATTGAAATATAATACTAAAACTTAATATAGAAGAATTTTGAATAAGATTTGCTTACTTTTGGAATAAGGTGCAAGTGACAACATTGTAGCTGAAGTTTTCTGAAAAATAATTTAAATGTTTATACTGCCATAGTTCCATGGGGATTTTCCAGGGCTGCCCCATCCATTAACAGCTGAAGCAGGTCTCACAAGCCCAAGGGCAATTTTCTTCCCATGGGACCTTAACTGTAAATATTTATAAATATTATAGTCAGCAGAAGTTATTTGCATAGAAAAAGCTCTTCAATATAATAGGTTTCCTAACATTTTATGATGCTTTTGTAACTGCAATTTAATAAACAATAATTCAGTAACAAATCCTAGAAATTACAAATCATACATATTGTGATTCATTCGATGACATAAAATATGTAACAACTAGCTTCTTCCTAAAAAAAAATTCTATTAAGCTTTAGGTCTCCAGTTATAAATTGTAGTTGACCATTGACTCACCAGTTTATGGGGAAAGGTAATTTGCTTCTATCCCTAATGAAGAATGAACTGTATTACAGTATAGGTAATAAAGGTGGCTAGATAGACTATAAAATAGAGAATTAAACTTCAAGATACTACAGCTCTGAAAGTAAGTAAACATTAATCAAAACTCTTATAAAGGAGTGCGGACATGCATACACACACATGCTTCTAAATCTTAATTTGATCTGAAACTGCATCAATCCAGCATAAGTTGTGTGTTTTTTTCAGCCACCTGTTTGAAATGTTTTATGCATCACATGATATCATCTCTCATGATCTAATTGTTTTGATACAATATAGACCAGTTACAAATTTACAGCATGAATATGCAATCTTTTTGGGTCTCCTGGTCACACTTGGCAATGCATGGTATATTTGGAGTTGCATTCAAAATAGGAGGCAGGGGCAATAAGAATAATAAGAAGAATGTACACACAGAGAGACAGGAAAGATGTTCATTTTTAAAGGTAAAAAATGGATACAGATTCTAAACATCACTTTACTGCTGAATCGCAGCTGCATAAGGCAAGGGATGCAGATAACCAATCATACATTGGTTACTAGTTAGCTTCCAGGTACTGGTTGTCACCTCTTAAGCCCTTCAGGCTCAGGAACTGGACACTCAAGGACCACTTTTCTCCATTTGTCTCTACCTGTTGGGTACTATCTGTCAGGTCAGCATGTTTCAGCTCCCATTAGTTGAACAATGCCATCTTATGGGAATTCAGATAATGGGCCTTCTCTGTAGCTGACCCCAGCCCTGAAACAGCATTTGATGTCAAAATGGAAGTGTTTCCCTGATATTGGGCTCTTACAGTACTATTTTTACTGTTATTATTTTCCCCTTTTTGTTATTGATCTAAATTACACTTATGATATAGTTGTACTCTGCCTAGAGTTGCTGTGGTAATTAAGTGACTTATTTATTAAATAATTAAACAGATAAGGCTTCTATATGTGTTGTACAGCTGATTATTTATTCAGATGCCTACAAATATGCTAGCTGTTGCATTCAGAAGTGTGTCCCAATACTCATAATCTCCGTAGGCTTCTGCAGAGACTTGTATTCTTGGAAAAGTCTTACAGCCGCAGTTTGCTATGTCTTAATTGACTGTGAAATTACAGCTTAAATAGCAAAATCTTTTTAATGCATTAGAACTGTAAACATGGTGCCAAAGACAGAGTTTCATTGTTTCAAATACAGAAAGAGGTGTTCAACTTACCTTCTAAGTTTAGAAATAACTGTTTTAAAATGTTAAGAAAAAAAAATTGCAAGGCAAGCTAGAAGTTTCAGTTTCAGGAGAGGAATGCCTATGATTTAAATAATTTGGGAATAACCGAACTATCTTCTATCAGATTTTTATTTTTATTCATTATGGTCTGTCAATATTCACCTACTTTGCTATGTAAGAAATACCCATTTGGTCTGGAAAACAAAGTCCATTTCTGGATTTTTTTTTGTGTTATCAGCCAGTGCTGATAAGTGGGAACAGAGGAACTTGAGACCTCTGGAATGCTAATAGCTAGGACTTCTTACAGACCAGTACAATACTTGTGGGGTTTTTTTGTGTTTTTGTTTTGGTATCTGTCTAATGCAAACAATGGGACGCGGTGGCGCTGCGGGTTAAACCGCTGAGCTGTCGATCGGAAGGTCGGCGGTTCGAAACCGCGTGGCGGGGTGAGCTCCCGTTGCTCGTCCCAGCTTCTGCACACCAAGCAGTTCGAAAACATGCAAATGTGAGTAGATTAATTGGTACCGCTTCGGCGGGAAGGTAACGGCGTTCCGTGAGTCATACTGGCCACATGACCCGGAAGTGTCTATGACAACGCCGGCTCCAAGGCTTTGAAACGGAGATGAGCACCGCCCCCTAGAGTCGGACACGACTGGACTTTACGTCAAGGGAAACCTTTACCTTTACCTAATGCAAACATGTAGAAATACTTCATATTTTGTATGCAAAAGACATCTGATTCTTCCAAACAACTTTCACCATACCCCTTTTATTTTCCTAATACGATCGCTGAGTTCAACTCTTCTGTTCCAATTGAATTTATCTGCAATCCTCATTTCTTCGAACAGCTTTGGTTGGTGTTGTCTTCACAACAGTTTTTCCTAAACAAAATTTAGAGCAGCTTGACAATAGAGACATTTCAAATGTCTAATTACTTCCAGATAATTCGTTGTTTAATAAACCTAAGTGTACATGTTGTCCAATTATTGCTAATTGGATCGAAACTTAACAGATATACCTGTAGCACAAATTTATCTCCTCTCTATCAATTGCTACCTTCTTACCCCATTATTGTTGCTGTTTTAAAAAGTTGAACTACTTCAGATGTTTTTCTGTTTCTGTGATAGCTGGCAGATAGGGTAGTTGTTTTTCTTATTAAACATTCCTTAACTTGATGCCTTTCATATGTGTTGGGTCTTCAGTTAACACAACTGGGGATCCCTTTCCCAATACATCTAGAAAGTGCTATGTTAAAGAAGGTTGTTCTAATAGATTCTCCCTGATATGTCTCCATGATGGAGTACACATTAGGAGCTATGCTGGATATAATCTTAAATGTATTTTTTATTTGAATAAGAAATTTTTTCAAAGTCAAGTGCCATCAGATGGATGGGGGATGGGCAGATCAATAACAAACATCATCAGGGAAATTAACACCAGCTAAAGAAGTAGAGAGACACATAAAAGAGAAAAAAAAATAAAAGAGAAACCAATCTGCTTAAGAATATGCATGTCTAATGTATATGTACATATGCAAATTTAGAAATAAGTGCCTTTATTTTCATGGAAATACAGTGTGTCTTGCTATTATTGGGAAGATAGTCATCAAAAGACCTGGTCACTTGCTCTCTTAGTGCTAAACAGTGGTGAGGAAGTTTAAGGCCTAGTAAGTTTAAGGCATTTCAGTTTGGCCAGACTGCCCTTAAAATACAGAGAGTCCTCAAACAGAAGACTGTCCCCAACAGCCCTTCAGAAAGAGGGCTTCCTTTTGTAAAGTAGGACATAAAGCCACACGGAAGAGAGATTTTGTTTAAAATAGCAGCATATGGCATGGGGTCACCCTGGTGCCAGAACAGCTGGTGAAGCCCTAAACAATGTACCACCAATGATCCCCAAATCTGTAAAAGAGGCTAAACTTATTAGAAGATTAGCTAAGAACCTTGGGGAAGCTGCTCCCATATGCCTTTCATATGTGTTGGGTCTTCAGTTAACACAACTGGGGATCCCTTTCCCAATACATCTAGAAAGTGCTATGTTAAAGAAGGTTGTTCTAATAGATTCTCCCTGATATGTCTCCATGATGGAGTACACATTAGGAGCTATGCTGGATATAATCTTAAATGTATTTTTTATTTGAATAAGAAATTTTTTCAAAGTCAAGTGCCATCAGATGGATGGGGGATGGGCAGATCAATAACAAACATCATCAGGGAAATTAACACCAGCTAAAGAAGTAGAGAGACACATAAAAGAGAAAAAAAAATAAAAGAGAAACCAATCTGCTTAAGAATATGCATGTCTAATGTATATGTACATATGCAAATTTAGAAATAAGTGCCTTTATTTTCATGGAAATACAGTGTGTCTTGCTATTATTGGGAAGATAGTCATCAAAAGACCTGGTCACTTGCTCTCTTAGTGCTAAACAGTGGTGAGGAAGTTTAAGGCCTAGTAAGTTTAAGGCATTTCAGTTTGGCCAGACTGCCCTTAAAATACAGAGAGTCCTCAAACAGAAGACTGTCCCCAACAGCCCTTCAGAAAGAGGGCTTCCTTTTGTAAAGTAGGACATAAAGCCACACGGAAGAGAGATTTTGTTTAAAATAGCAGCATATGGCATGGGGTCACCCTGGTGCCAGAACAGCTGGTGAAGCCCTAAACAATGTACCACCAATGATCCCCAAATCTGTAAAAGAGGCTAAACTTATTAGAAGATTAGCTAAGAACCTTGGGGAAGCTGCTCCCTTGTTCTTCTCAGTCCTTTCCGGGTTTCTGCTAACCTGACCTCTTTAAATGATGGGATGCAATTAGCAGCAAAGGGGAAAACTGCTTCATGCTCTGGTTCCATTACTATTTAGACCTATGAGAGGTGACTTGGATTAGTCTTCACCTAGAGCTATGTGCCATGGAAAAGGTAAGATTGTTCTCAGTGAGATCTAATCATAATATGATTTGTTTCAATAAAGCATTTTGTATCACCTGGAAGCTTCACTTTAGTGTTCCAACAAGAAGCCTCTTCTCTCCAGGTCCATAAGCAACCACCATAAATGCTGAAACAGGTTTCTGCACATGTAGGATGCAGACACAGAAGCCTTTTCCAGCTATGGGACTACCAGGGGAGGCCTCAGAAGTTAGGCTAAGTGAAGAAGCCCAGCCACTTACTGTTAGAAATGGGGTGGCCAGGCCACATTATTTCAGGCAGCAGCACAAAGCATCATCAAAGCAAAATCCCCCTCCAAGCTTTTCACAGCTATATTAGCACAACTCACATCTGGAATGGTCTCTTCTCCAATTCTTGGAAAGCATTCTTCCTTCCATACGAGGCTTTCTTGTTTTCTTCCTCATTCTCAGGATATTTTAGGATTTCTTTTGGTGGCTTTTGTAAACTTTATTTTTGTAAGGTGGTGAAGGATATTGCTTTTGACAGGAAGGGAATTCCATCAAGAAAATTTGCTGGGGAATTAACTGAGTTGTGACAAGCCAGGAAAGCTATAATTAGAAAATTCCTTCTAGAATGATGGCTGAGAAGCAGTCTGCTCATGAATCAGGATCACCAGTTCGCTCTGCCCATTTAATTCAGTTATAAAATAGTGGACATTTCAGTATTTGAATGGTAGTAATACAAGGCTGGCAGATAGTTTTATCTGAGTAATGATTTTGGAAAACCAGGAAAAAGAATATTTATTTATAAGCTGACAGGGATTAGCTAGAGACCATTGTGAAGGTTTTGATCAAATAAATTAAAAAAAAACTTCTTGAATTCAAAAGCTCTCTGCCTTGTCACTGCACAATCATTTTCCATTTATTGTGATCCATTCATCTGAACAAAAGAGGAGGTCCTCACCTGCCTGTTTGTCGCAACCAAGACGATAGCAGTCGCATCTATATTCCATCCAGTTTTCAACACCAATTATTTTGACTTTAAAATGCTTTCCAAGTGTGGGAGGGTTCTCTTTGTTTCCCTTGATGAAAAATAAAATGACTCTTTTAAAAAGAGTCTGGTTGGTCTTGTTTTTCTTAAGCCTCAGCAGTAGGCAGTTTGTAATTGAAAAAGTTGTGAACAATGGAACTCAGAACTTGTTCATCTTTTCTGGAGAGATGAAAAAGACTTTGAAAGACTAACTTGGCTATCTAAACTATTGCATTGTGGTGAAATCATTAGATATTCTCCCTCCTGCTTTTTTCTTTTCTTCTTTTTCTTTTTTATTTTTCATACATCTCAGCTTCTCACGATTATCGATTATAGGATTTATCTGCTCTGTTCTTCCTGCATGGCAGGATATATTCACTAAGGATTCCTTTCTATGTTATATTTGAAATACCATGAAAAAAACAGAGGTTGAGAGCTAATGTTTAAACACTGCTGAAATCACCATGTATAAATGGATAATATTGTGCCTTTATCAGAAAAAAAAAGGTATGTGTAGTAAAGCTGTTGATTACAGTCTTCCCACCTAAGCAATAAACTGACCAACACTGTAATGAACAAGGATAGTTATGTTTGTTTGCAGGCAAAAGGTAATCTAGATCCCACTGCAAACCTAGTTCCTTTGTAAGTAATATAGAAACAGGCATGTTCTCTATGGTATGGCAGGCTGATAAGCAATTCACACAATAGCCCCATAGATAGTTCAAGCTGATGAGACATCAAGCCACATCAGAATCTAACACCTGAGTTTAAGACTGGGATTTCAGTGAACAAGTATACTGAGGAACAGCTAGGTCAGTAGTTTATAATTAGACTTAGGCTGGATTTAAATATCACAGAAGCAATAATACGTTTTTTTCTTTCATTTTGACTTAGAGTACTGTGTAAATCTTGCCACTTGTAGTCTACTCAAGAAACTAAGTTTAAACAAGGCATTTCTTAGCACAAAGTATTAATGCCTCTTCTTTAGACCGCACCTTCATGCTTGGCCTGAACCAATAAATGTCTGCAGCCTTTAGGGCATAGAGAACACCTTCTTTTCTTCCCTGTGCTTCCCTTGCATTTCTTTCTAAGTTGAATAGTAGAAATCATGGGCACTGAAGTCCAACACTTTGGGAGTTATAAAATTGTGGAAAGCTGATGTAAGTCATTAGTGGTTGAGATAATATGTTTGGAGCAACAGAACTTCTCTACTGGTAACTCCTAGATGTAGGTGAAAGCATTTTTACAAAAGCAGAATAACTGTATGTTTCTCAAGGCTATGAATAACATCTTTAGAGAATGTTGGCTGCTGAATGACAGCCTAGAGAATCTGAATGAGAATGAAGCTAGTTGAAAATGCTTCTTTTTGTTCCTCTGGCTGGTGCTAACAGCTGTAGCATAACTCAGCTATGAGAGTTTAGGGGTTTTTGCTGAGAAGTAGGTGAAGATGAGTGAGATCCATCCTCCTCCCAACATCTTTGGTTTTCTTTATTATTTAAGAGCAAGCATGCTAAACATTGTAGACCAAAGCTTCGGGAGGTCATGCCCAATGTGACAAGGGTATTAAGAGCCATTCTGCACACAATCTGTGGAAAATCAAGGCAATGGAGAGGATTTCTAGAAGCTTCACTTTATAGAAAGCAGTGTACTCCTGCCTCACTCAAACATATTTTAAAAGAGAAGGCACTGTAATTATGTCATTTAATTGAGTACTCTTGTTTGCCTTTCCAGGTTTTCTAAGGACCCTGACTTGATCCCAGATGTCCAATCCTAAAAGCACCTCCCTGCTTTCCTTCAGGTTTTTGGGTGGAGTGTTCTATAGGTTCCAACAGGAGATGTGAAAGAATCAACATGTGCTTTGAAACAGCAAAATGGGGTTCCACCACTGAATTATGGTCCCTCCTCAAGGCAGAGCAATCCTGTTGTATATCTAATTACAAGAAGCTATGGAATGTTCTATCTTTCTAAATAAATAAACTCATTTATTTGTTTATCACATTTCTAAGGCTGCCCAACTCCATAACAGTTCGGGCGGGTGTATAATTTTAAAACAAGTTGAAAGCATTATAACCAGCAGAAAAGAATGATAGAGAGAGAGAGGGAAAATTATGACATAACTCTCACCACTACATACTGTATGTCCAAAATGGCCCATCCCATTTCCTAGCTCAGGCCCTAGAAAATTATGCATAAAATGCAAATATAGATTTTTGTAAGTAAATAATTATGCTGAAGAAAAAGAAGAAAAGAAGTTATGGCACACAGAATATGCTTTCTAATGCATAGAACTATCAAGGGCAAATTGCAACCGATGTTTAGTAGAAAACGTGGCGTGGTGTTTCTATCTGATCATCAGAATATCTGGATCTGTGATCTATGGTTCTTTTTCCTCCATAGAGAAGTGGCACATCTGAGCATGCTTTTTAAACAGTATAAATAACAGAAAGTGTAGTTTGGCTGTTTGTTTATGTCTGCTGCAAAAATGCTGAATTATGTTTCCACAAAAACTGAAAAGATAATTTTCTGAAGGGTTTTGTACAATTTTATATTAGAAAATGTTTATATTAATGTATCTTAAATACAGTTTAAGGATAAAGGGAAAAATGACCTTTACTTCCTATCTGAGAGAAGGAGGGGTATTCTTCATATAATCATTAGTCCAGAATTAAAAAGCATTTTCTGAGAAATTGGTCTTCTATCCCATTTCTTCTATTGTCTGTCCTAATAACCTGGGTCTTGGAGATAAATGAATGCATTAAAGTTCTTAACTGCTCTTTGATAGACTACAAATGGACATGGTAGAAGGGCAATATTTGAACAGTAATGATTTGTAAGCTGATGACAAAGGCTCCTAGACCACAGAGTAAATAGCTAAAGAGGTCATGAATCTTAATAGCTTCCAAATCAGAAAGATCTGCAACTTATAGGCTTTGACCAGGATGTGTATGGAATGTATAAATATTAATAGAGTCGGCAAGGACTTGGCATCCAAGAGCTGTCTAAAATTTCACAGTGGGAAAATTGAAGCTGCAATGTGTGGAGAAGAAGTGTTCTCACCTGAAAATGAACTGCCAGCTTATGTGTAAATATTAAAATACCATTTCCCCCCCTGACATATTTAACATTTGGAGCCACCTTGGCATCCTGTGACATTTGTTTGCACTTTACATTACCAGCATGTCAGTCATTACAATGATCCTTAGAACACTCCACTTTCTAAATGCAAGCTCATAAAAAAGCACATAATACTAAGCTGCTACCCTCCACCTTGCATGTTGTTACTTGTGGGTGTGATAACTTCATAATGGGGTCTTCCATCTATCAGGATGTAGATCTGCATGTGGCTCTCATCCTAATTTCCAAAGCCTTCTGCAAGGGATTAATTCAGACCCTTAGAAAGAGCAGTTTTTACTATCTCCATAGTAGCCTGATGTTTGGAAGATATGAAAAGTAAAAGATAAAGCAAAGAAGGTTCTCAGAAATAAAAGAAGGGTTCATCAGAGAACAGAAAACAGGTACTTTTGGCTCTGCTCTAACTTCATCCACTCTACAGTCTTCATCTGATTAACCCCAGAAAAATGCAACTCTTGACAGAGAAAGAGGTTCCTACCATGCTATACACCTCAGAAATATACAAATATTAATCGAATGGCTCTATTAATATTTACACTTGCTCAGCCTCCACATCTAGAAATCCCCTGAGACTTCTTCGGGAATCAACCACTTCCTTCTTCCTAATGGCCATGCATTATTTCTTCCTTCTGCCTGCCTCCCTTTGATTTCCTTGATCCAGTAGTAAACACTATTGCAGTGTTTCAGAACCTTGGCAACTTGGAGATGTGTGGACTTCAACTCCCAGAATTCCCCAGCTAGCCATGCTGGCTGGAGAATTCTGGGAGTTGAAGTCCACACATCTTCAAGCTGCCAAGGTTGAGAAACACTGCACTATTGGCTTTTATTTCAACTGGCTTGTATGTGTTCCCATTTGCTCATTAGAACGTTAATCTAAATGTATCAATGTTTAAATTAATACAATACATCCACACTCATTTCATGCCTGAAATTTCACAATTCTCAATTTCATAATGCCCTTATCCAATTAAAAAAAAAAGCCCATTAACCTGTATTTCTGTGCGGAAAATTAGCATAACACAGATACATACTGTATATATGAAAATACGGTACCAATAATATCCTATATAAGGATACATTCATGGCAGACAAAACAATTATTAGGCAAAAATGTGAACAAAGAATGAGTAATTAAAAGTGTACATTTTGCCAACATCTAACAAGAAATCCCAAATGAAGATAAAAATGGAATGAGCTCAAGTTAAATTTGGAAAAAGTAAGATAAACTAAAACTGAAAAATTGATCTCTTCCTGTTGGTAGTTCTAATAAATTGTCTTCACAGGGAGTACTGGGTACTATTAATTCATATATGCATTCATAATTCATTAATGTGGGAGGGAAAGCAGTTAAAGAAAAATTATTAAATTTTTCAAAAGCAGATCAGAGTTGAAAAATGTGAAGAATGACTTTGCTAATACCGGTGGGAGCAGTAGCTTCAGTTTTTAACATTCTGTTATTTAATAACCAGTGATGACCAGCACTGTTTTTTCCCACAATGGATTTGGAATTGTGTACAGTATTCATGGCAAAATTATTATAACCTACTAGGTGCAAACTGGAAATTTGGAAAATGTTGTCTCTGCCATCATTATATACCTCTATCTGCAGAAAACAAAAATAGGGTTACTTTGCAGCAAAATGAAAATTGCACACATGGACACACACACACACACACCCTCACATCCATATTTTATGGATTTTATGTGATGGTGACTTGACTCTAGCTGAAATGCATTCCAGTTGTGCAAGAAAGGGCATTCTGTTTCCACCAATTCTCCTGGCTGGCTACACCATTCTGTGGCTACTTAGAAAGTTTACAGTTTGGCACTCACTATAACAGTAGGCAATACAACACATAGGGTAAGGTTATATTAGGGGAAAACCAGCCAAAATACTGTAACAGCCACAATAGAAAGGTTTATGTTAATACAAAACACAGTTGGAAATTACATTCTGTTCAAGCTCTTAAAAATACTTTAATAATTGAAAGCAAATAATGTAGTCACCTGAAAAGGTGACTATGTCCGCCCCCGCCCCCCCAAATAATGACATGAGTTGGCAGTTTCACCAAGAATATGGTAATAGAGTCAGGTGAGGGATTTTTGGTTTAATTTTCCTTTTCAGAAAGGGGTATGTGTCATCATCTTTCTTTTGAATAACTATGTTAATCAAACACTGACATCCATAATTATTTCCTTTTAAAAAAAGGAGAAAAAAATTATTTCACTGACAAATATTATGACAGGTTCTTCACACTCCCCACTCCAGGCTTGACTATTCACGTATAGATAGAATTTCTATCCTCTTAAATATGTGTTTGTCTTATTGTGGACTTGTCCATTCTCAATATACTGCAAAACACAACATAAGACAAGTTACCAACAAGCAGGTAGGTTGTTTAAGGGGAAATTGGGCATAGAGAAATCAGAAAAAGAAGGGGAGGCAGAAATAAACATGAAAAAAATGGATGATTATTTTAGGATTAATTTATATGGTAAGTTATAACAGGTCATAAAAACTCTCCTTTCCATTGACCATGCAGGAATTCTCTCCGTTGTGCTATTTGTGCATCAGGGCAGATCAAGGATCTTCCATATGTTGATCTAATAGTTTTGCAATTTTGCTCACATTACTGACTTGTATATTGCTTCCATTCAACAATATATGTTTTGCTTCAAACTCACACAGTCATTGCATGACTTAAATATCACAACAATGACTAAGAAACATAATTTCTGGCTCCATGGCAAAACTGAAGTAAGTTATGCTATTTCAGATCTATTTTTAGCCATTTTTGCAAAGTCAAAACATACAGAATGACATTTGTATTGCTTTGTCCTGAGTCTGCCAAAAATATCAACGAAACCATTCTCATTATTGCAATAATTAAAGAAAATTGGCATGACTTGTTCAAATGAGTGACTAGAATACTAATATGTGGTGCTGGAAATGTCCCTAAAAAGATACAACCCAACTTCTTGCCTTCTTGCTTTCATCCCAGATATGGAAAGAGAAGACAAGTTGGTGTTGCCATTAGTTTACTGAAAAAGAGAGGAAAAGAGGAATATACTGCAGAATCAGCATCTCAACAAGCACAGCATGGAGCAAAATCTTACAATGATGCCCATGTAGACTATTCTGAAGGTTTTCTGACACCATGCAGGGTTTCAATTATTCACTGCTATGTTTAAATTATACATTGCACAGCAAGAAAGTTGGAAGGGGAGGAAGGATTTTCACAGCATTCACTCCTTACCCAGAGCATTGTTCTTTACATTTTTAGCCTGTGTTCTTCCACTTAGGGAGGTGTTTCCAATTTCATTAAAAGAAAAAGAAAAATATGAAAAGAAAAAAAAACTTATTTTATACTAAGGGATGCTTAATTCAGTGTTAATTTAATTGCATATTTTTGAGCTCCTATCATACCAATAGTTCCAGCCCCCAACTACCCTTCTCTGGACTCAAAAGCTAAGTAAAGTTGGTGGGGGGATGGGACACCAGGGAAATACAGGACTGTAGGCCAGACTGGGAAGTTGAACAAATATTTTAAAAGAAGCCAATGGCAAATTGCTTTCTCTCTGCTTCCAAGAAAATTTTATTGACATGTATGTAGAATCACCATGAGCCAAGCTCAATTCAATGACATTTTTAATGTTAAAAGCAAATAATATATTTCAAGTGTTCAAACATTTCACACATGTTCTTGTATAATTAGTTATTTTCTATCATTTATTTATTTATTTATGAAATTTATGAAATTTATATGGCCACCCAACTCACAGGTGACTCCAGATGGCTTAGAAAAATAAAACCCCAAATATAAAACCCACTACACTCCCACCCCAATTTTTCCAGTCCCAAGTGGGGCTGTGTATTTACCAAGGTTCAAATAAGACATGGCATTGATTTTGCAGTTACCCCTTGGTTTGTTTGCCTTAGTTCATGGGCCAATGTGGGGATGTAAAAGATCCATGGAGAGAAGAAATAGATTTATTTCTATCCTTAAATACATCCTTGCATAGGAGCTCTTAATCTAATGAGTTGAGACTTTGGCTCAGGACTAGTCATGAGGAAACATTAGATTTTAGTACCTCTGTCTCCAGCATTGCTGGTAAAATGGATTTGACCAATTCTTAGCATTTGTGTTGGAGTAAGAAGCCATGCTTCTTATTACTGGGGATTTGTCCTCCTGTTTTTCATCCACCAAATAAATGTTTTCCAAACATTTCCAAATGAGCTCAATCACTTTCAGATCTTCTCTGCAACTGCCCTGTCCTGACAAAAGTTATTATATTTCTATCACATTTCAAATGGGACACATGTAAAGGTGTTCTCCATGGTGATCTTATCTCAAGGATCACTCTATGTTAATGTCCTGTTCAGACTATGAGATGACCAGGCAGAATTATAAAAGGAAGATCTTTATTAACAACCAACTATTTACAACAGAAAAGAGTTCTTATTAATAGGCAATATAACTCAATCAATTCCATGCAGGCAATGAAGGAACACAAGGCAAGGCTGCCAGATCAAGAGTAGCAGAAGATTGTGGCAACACAGGAAGACAGAACTCAACTAACTGTCTCAATGAATCAGCAAGACCAGGCATGGCTAGAGTGTGTGGCAAGGAGGTAGCTTGAGGTTTGATTGCAGGATGCAGCATGGAGGCGAGGCGAGGCTTGACCATGGAGGCTATGCAAGACTCTGTTGGAGTGACAATACAAGGCTCAGAACTGGAGAGAAGGCTGAACTCGGCTAGATTGGCAAGACAAGGCTTAGAACTGGCAGCAAGGCTGGACTTAACTGGATCTGCAAGATAAGGCTTGGAACTGGAAGCAAGGCTGGACTTAGCTAGAGTGACAAGATAAGGGTTGGAACTAGAGGCAAGGCTGGGCATGGCTGGAGTGGCAAGGTGAGGGTTGGAACTGAAAGCAAGACTGGGCTTGGCTGGAACAGCAAGATGAGGCTCGTGTAAGGATTGCCTATTCTAATGGATATCAGACTCATAAGCAGGGTTTCAAAGATATCTGATTTATTGAAGAATAGTATGCAGGATCGCAAAGAAAGCTGAGAATGATGAAAGCGCGCCAAATGCAAACTAAAAACCCTCGGTGCAAATAAAATCCCTCCCTCCATAGAATCTTCTCAAGTCCACAATCCCAGGTGCTCCTAACGGTTTCTGATGGTCTATGGGAAAAGACCTTGAGCAGAGAAAATAACCCAAACACATTCCATTGTCCTGATTTCACATACAAAGCTTGGTACAAGGTCTCACAGCAGCTCCATCCCAAACAGAAACGCGTGTCAGTGCCATGGCATGTGAAATGTTACCATGTATAAACTACATTGAATCAGTGAACATGACAGCACGGTACTGGACGCAAGGATGGACTCGACTGGAATGGCAAGATGAGACACAGAACTGGAGGCAAGGCTGTACTCGGCTAGATCCCGGTGCGAAGGAAGCAGGTCCACATCGGTAGAGGGAGCTGGCACTGATTCCATGTCGGCTACAGGCAACACTCTGTTTCCTGGCAAGGATTCTCCTGTCAAAGCTGTAAGCGCAGTAGAATGGTTGTCTCTGGCAGTTTGCTCCTGGTGCCTTTTTATGCGATCCTTTTTGCACCGTTTCTCCTCTGTAGCTAATTGGGCTGCCTTTTGCTTTGCATGCTTCTCCACTCTTCTCTCTCGCACACTAATTGGAGGATTCAAACCTCTCTCTGGATTTTGCCCAATCAGCATCTCCGAATTCTCCTGCTCTGCTGAGTCATTACTAGTTTCCATTTCCCCAGCTCTTTCCCGATAAGTTTCGTTTTCCCCTTCTGGCTCAAGATAAGTTTCGTTTTCAGAGTCAAGGTCAGACTCAAACCTCACAGTTAAAGATAGACTTGTCAATCACTTGATGCAATTGTCCTCCTCCTAGCTGTGGTGTTTCCTGAAGCAGCTAAATTTTCTTTTTAGCATAACTCCCCATTATGTTTGTAGCATATCAGCACTTTGGAGCAACAAAGTGGGGGCACTCATGGAGGGTCTTGAATTGGAACAGCACAGGCTAGGACCACATTTTCTGAAATGAAGACTTATCAGCTTCAATGCTTTTTAAATCATTTCCACTAAACTGATAGTCATAATGTGAATAAAACTCCTGTTCCCAAGCATGTATTATCCAAACTGCAAGCCAATATCCTTGTTAATTATTATGATTTAATTATGGCATTTTTTTCTTATTGCAGGCCTATTTAGAAATCATTCTTCTGTGTAACCACAAGGAGCATTATTAGTACACATCAAAGAACACAGTAAAACTCTGAATGAATGTTAATGACCCATGCAAACCCAAGTAAAACATGAAATTACATGAAGAAGTAGATTTACTCATTAATCCCATTTAGTACATGATTATAGTTGGCTACGATTATTCTCTCAGTGATGCTGGACTGAACTTCATGACTTAATAGAGAAATTATGGAACTGAGTGCATGAGTGTAAAAATTACAGAACTTGGGGCCATGTCAGAGCACAATGGAATTGGAAGAGTGTGTTCCTTGGAACAATTCAGAAGTGGATATTTAATATAGTCAGTAAGCAAATGGAATCTAAATTTCATCAGCAGTCCAATTACTTAATTTGTTCTAGTCCATGACAGACTTAGTGAGTGGTTTGGGACATTTTTACTGGATCATGGCTCCCTTCATGTTGTTTTACTGTGGAAAAAGAATCTCGCTGCTGACATCAAAGAATGCAACCAAAAGAAATGTTGCTGACATCTATTATTCTAATAATTCTGATTATTAGACTTATGCTAAATAAAAACGGGAAGTGTACAGAGAATGATTACATACTTTGTAGATCAATTCATAGAATAAAGAAGGACATTTCTCTCCAAACTCTCCTTACATGAAAGATGTCTGCATGGGAGAAAGAAAGGGGAGAAAGGAGGGGTATAGTTTTGTGACTCACAGCTCTAATCATATTTTTTTGAGACTCATTACAGAGTTTTGAAAGAGTGGTATTGAAGTTATATATCAAAAAAATATAACTTGAGAGATACCTGGCTTGGCAGTAGTAGTGTGAAAAAGATCACTGTTCTAGTAAATCTCAAGCTGAACATAAGCCAACCATGTCATGCAGCTAATAAAAAAGGCAAATGCTAGTTTGGGATGTATGAATAGAAGCAGAGTCCATGTCATGTAAAGTAATATTTCCACTCTGTTCTGCCTTAGTCAGCTTCCACTTGGAATACAGTGTCCTGGTCTAACACCATAAAGGAAGAAGAAACTTTATACAGTGGTAGGGTTTTTTTTCCACAATTCATACAGTTTCAAGGACTGCTTCTGAAGTGTTTGATGGTAGGTGTCATTCAAGTGTCATTTGTCCTGGTCACCTGTACATATGCTTGACTTGCTAGGGTCAGATGGCATACACATTTAATTTATCATCATCAGACAATAAGATGCCAGTTCTCATTTATGTTATGGATGGAATTTATAATTTGTCAGTCATGGTGACTCTTTTGCATGTGACCTTGTTTTTTGGTTGGTTGGTTGGTTTTTAGGTAAGCCTCAGCCCCACCAGTAACAAAAGGTAGTCATACCTTTTTTTACAATGACTATGGCTGTGACATACATGAATTACTTTAAATATGTACCCAAATAACAACTTCCACACATGGATTGGATCTAAAGATTCTATTTCACCTACAAATTACTGTATGAATTAGAAAATCTTTCATGTTCCCTGACTCAATATTACTCTGTGGATAAGAATAAAGAATGGGCCTACCCACTATTCAGACAGCATAGAGCTCTTAAGATTATCAGCCGCTTTCTGTGCCTAATCTAATCAAAATCACTCATTGCATCTCTCCATCAGCTGGTTATATAAAGCCCTCTGATTGAACATGGATGATCTGGAAAATACCACAGAACTTGCAAGTCCAGATGCCTTTCTTTCGTAAAAAAGTTGTGTAATTTGGATCACCTTGGAATACTCTTTATTATTATTTTTTTAAGGTGAATGGATTGACACACTAACTTGTAACTTTCTTAGGTGAACAGAATTCTTGAGTGTTTCTCTTTCTGTCAAAATTTCTAGAATTCTCACTTCTTCTTCAAGTTTCCCTATACTGTATATGATCTCCTTATAATCTTACAAGTGTATTTCTACTGGCAGACAATCTACTTGATTAGCTTTGGAAGTTTCTGCTTTCCATTCTTCTTCTTTCAGTCCTTTTGGATTGACTTGAATGTCTTGCCTCTTCCATACTACACAATACACAAAAGAAATAGAGTAAATTTAACTCCATCTTTAACTTCTCTGCACTCTCCCCCCCTGAGCTCCTCTGAAGCCAAAAATCACAATGCAGAATCAAGTTAATTATCCCCCAAAATCTCCTCCTCTTCCTCTTCTTCTCTTTGGAACACCTTCAGTGGTTCATTCTTCATTCACTATTTGGACATATATCCTCCATAAGCATCTTTTCTGGAAAATCTCTAATATTTTTTTCTGTTGATTTCCACATACTTTATGAGGGTGCTTTGCTACCTAGAGGAAAATCTAATTCATTAATTCTAATTTGGCCTATTTGTATGTTGATTAGAGCACTAGTTTCCTGCCCAGACCTCTTGAACAGACAGCAGACTCTCCTCTGTCAGGTTCAAGCTAAAATCACAGTGTAAAATGGTGGTACAAAATCTTTCACCCAGGCATTTGTGACCAGAAGACTGTAATATCTACCAAGAAAACTGCAGGGACTTGTCCAGGCAGTCACCAGGAGTTAACACTGACTCAAAGGCACTCTCTCCCTTTCCATACATAATATATCCTTGATGATACATACAACAATACTATAAAAAGGTGTAAGTACAATGTATACCCTACATTTTTCAGGATGTGCTGTTCTGATATGCTAGGGAAAAATAAAGTTTAATGCTTTATAATTCAAAATAATCAAGAACTTTGATCCAAGATTATGATACTATATCTGCAATTTAAGATGATGGAGCACTTCTACTAACCTTAACACAAGTCTGAGAATTATTAAATTACATCTCATTTAGAACCCGATTGTTTTCTGTCAGGCTGTGAGTATTTGGATTATTGAAAAAAATAGTTGTGATTGTTTGGATTTTATCTGATTTAAAGAAAATCTGTGAATCAAAGAAGTTGAGCTGCATAATGAAAAATATCACATTCACATTTTCAGCTCCTTGTCACTAAAGTAGGGACAAGAACTCCATCTGGTACTTCTCTTGAGTTGCAGGAGAAAGCTGTCAAACTGCATAAAAAATATTTAGCACAGCAAAATATGAACCAGGATAGTCTCACTGAAGCCATCAAGACCATACAAATACCAAATTGATACTGTGCCTCTAGGGATTATTAGCATCAATACATTATAGAATGAATCTTTTTCTTGTCAAGGCAGCAATGTGATGTGAAAGCCTTTGTATTTCTACATTGTTTCTGTAAAGAATCAGGAAATATTACATTTAGGTTTGAAAGACACAAATAGAAGTATTTGGTGGCAGATGGGATATTTATGAACTGTTTGTCTCCATATACCAGTCTTGTTAAGGAGCAGTCGTTTTCTGCTTCATTACCCAAAGATAGCTCTGTTTAGGGTTCCACTCAGCTGTGAAATGACTTTAAAATTTCTGTAAGGAATAGAAATAGGATTTTTATAATAAAAAGAATGCTGATAAAGTGCACTAAAAGAGAATGAAAATAGTCCAACATACTATTTGGGAGAAGGGAAGAAAGGAGACCATAAATCAGTTGAATCTCATACTTAAACTTAATCTTTTAGTTGGTGGGTACAAAGGTATGCTTGGGTACTACTATTATTTTACTCACCTGAAACAAGGGAAAGTTTGAGATCTTCACATTGAAGATTGTTTCCATATGTAGGTTTGAAATTCTCAAGGTGCTTTTATGTTTCTTCTGATGATCTTTGAGTCTATTTAATTACTGCAAGGAGGAGAAAGATTGTGTTGTCATTGTTGAAAATTCATTTCAATCAGACTGCACAGACAGAACAACAGAACACCACTGGTTGTCCACCTATGGCTCACAGCTTAAGCCACTAAAATGCATCATTAATAAGCTACAACCCATTCTGGACAATGGCCCTGAACTTTCCCAGGCACTTGGTGGCAGGCCCATACTTGCATACAGACAACCACCCAACTTGAAACAGATTCTCACAAGCAACAAGAAACAACAGGATAATGATACCAATATGGAAACCAGACCCTCACACAAGCCCAGATGTCTACTTGCCTCCATAGCTACACCAACAGTACCATCAAAGCCCCAACAACTTTACACACAAAATTAGAAGTGTCTTCACATGTTCTTCTCTAATGTGATATATGCATCATCTGCCAGCAATGTCTTCAGGACTCTACTAGGACAAACAGGCCAGATATTGGGCAAAGGACTCAGTGGACAGAAGTCTGACATCAGCACTCAAAATAGGGACAAAGTAATAGCAAAGTAATTAATCTTTCAGGACATTCCATTACAATTCTCAAATTTAGCAGTTTTGAAACAAGGAACTTTGACAGCGCAATTGAATGGAAGGCAGCTGAGCTTATATATATCAAGCACTTTCAAGTTATTTCCAAAGAACTTAACAAACACAATAGGTTCTAAATACATCACAACTGTTAATTTATAGGTGCTTGTAATCTATCTTCCAATGAAGCCCATTTGAATAATTACCTTGTCTTCCCTTCCCCCCCATTGCTTCATCCCAATGTACCCCACATCAGTCAAGCTACTCCATACATCTGATGAAGTGAGCTGCAGCCCACAAAAGCTTATGCCTTAGATAAAATTGTTAGTATCAGAAGGGGCTACTAGACTCTTTCTGCCTTCTCATTGCCCTCTCCATTCTTCTTCACTCTTCTGGCTACCTGTGCTTCTTCATCTGAAAAACAATGTTTTTTTAGGCTCTTTCCTTTGGTTAGGGAAGGGGGTTATTGTCATAACACTGACAATGCATCAGAGTGAAACATTTGTGCAGTTGCACTGGGGGCTGCCTGTATAAGGAGATGCCACAGCACCTTATGATGTGTCATGTTGAGACCCTGTCAGAGCAGCATGTATAGAGAAGGCTGCTAGTGTTGTAAGATACTCCAGAGAGTCTTGTGCAAGAGGCTTATCTATGTATCTGGGTGACACATCAAGGAAATTGGGCGAACGGTGCAGTAGTGGACTCTGGGCTGCACCGGAGAAGAAGTGACCAGTTGTTGGCCTTGGGGTAGCAGACCATGTGGGTGAGGCGTGGGGAGTTTAAAAAAAAAAAAGTTACCCATCCCCCCCAACCACCCCTGAGGTGGCTGCAAGCTGTGAGGGCCCTCCAGAGTGAATGAGAGACTCTCCCCCAGGTGAGAGACGAGAGGGGGAGTCTGGGAGTGTGTTTGTGTGAAAGGGCACTCACCCCCTGAGTGAGAGACAGGGGGTGGGTGAAGAATGAATGAGTGCCCCCTGTTGAGCAGTGAGAGAATTTGAGGGCGGGCATAGTGAATGGAGGGGTGAGGGTTGGGCTCTGACGGCGCCGAGAGCGGAAGCTGGTGCACTGGAGGGCCTACCATCACCCTGTGGGAGATTGACTGTGAGTAAGGATGTATGAATGGAAGGAGGGAGCCCTACTTAGAGCCAGAGACTCCCAAGGTCCAGGAGTGGGGGCTAATGGATCAGGAGTCACTGGGGGCAACATGGCAGGGCTCATTATTGTGGTGACGGGTAGGGGACGTTATGGAGGGAGCCAGAGGGCGGACCATCTTTGGGGAAGATGCCCCTGGTGTTTGTTGCCGGTGGCGTGTTCTGGCCCTCCTAGCTCAGACCCAGGCCCTGGTCAGCAGATCCATAGGGGCCCTGGTTTCCAGCTGCTGCTTCTTAATGCCAGGTCAGTTAATAACAAGGCCCCCCTCATATGTGACTTGATCACTGAGGAGGGGGCAGATCTGGCATGTATTACTGAGACCTGGCTGGGCGCAGAAGGGGAGGTGCCCCTTTCAGAAATGTGCCCAGCTGGGTTTACGGTATGGCACCAGCTGAGATCCCAGGGCAGGGGAGGAGGGGTGGCTGTTGACAACTGAGAGTCTCTTGTGGACTTCAGCCCTGCTCCACAAGTGGCTGGTTGTGAGACCCTGTTTTTCAAGTTGGGTTCCCGAGAACAGTTGGGAGTGTTGCTGCTGTACCAACCTCCCTGCTGCATGGCAACCTCCCTGCCTAAGCTGCTTGAGGCCGTCTCGGGGCTGGTGGTGGAGTTCTCCAGGCTTATGGTTCTGGGGGACTTCAATCTGCCATACCTGGGGCATGCCTCAGAGGCAGCTCGGGAGTTCATGGCTACCATGGCAGCCATGGGCCTGTCCCAGATAATTTGGGACCTGACTCGAGACAGTGGTCACACCCCAGACTTGGTTTTCTTGTCAGAGCAGTGGCAATGTGATCTGAGGGGAGAGATAGATCTGTCCCCATTGTCATGGTCAGACCATACCCTGGTGGCCCTGAGATTCTCTTATGCCACCTCCCTCTGCAGGGAGGTAGGACCCATTCAATTGGTCTGCCCCTGGCGACTGATGGACCTGGTAGGTGATCTGCTGCATGGTCCAGTGGAGGCCCTAGCTGCAGCCTGGAATAGGGAGACGGCCGAGACCTTGGACAGGATTGCACCTGTGTGGCCCCTCTTGTCTCATCGAACCCGGCACTCCCTGTGGTTTATGGAGGAGCTGAGGGTGATGAAGAGGGTTAAGAGACGCCTAGAGCACCACTGGAGGAAGATGAAGACTGAATTCGACCGAACACAGGTAAAAGCCACCATTAAGGCCTACTTTGTGGCGATAAAAGCGGCGAAACATCAATATCTCTCCGCTCTTATTGCGTCTGCAGAATGCCGCCCGACGGCCCTGTTTAAGATCACTCGATCCCTTTTGGGGAAGGTGGGTTCAGCAACCCACCTACAGGGCCGTGCAGAGGAATTTTCTGAGCATCTGCAGGACAAAATCGCTCGGATCCACTCCAAGTTGGACTCCAGGCATGAGGCGTGGTCTGGAGAGATACCAGGGGAACAGGCTTACCCAGTTATCTGGGAGCAGTTTGATCCTGTTGGACCTGAGGAAGTGGACAGGATCCTACGGACAGTAAATGCCACCACATGCCATGTAGACCCGTGTCCCTCCTGGCTAGTAAAAGCAGGCCGGGAGGTCATATGTGGTTGGTCCATGCGATGGTTAATACATCCTTGGGAGAGGGGGTGTTTCCGGAGGCCTTTAAAGAGGTGTTGGTACACCCCCTCCTCAAGAAGCCATCGCTGGACCCTACTGTTCTGGACAATTTTTGTCCAGTCTCTCACCTCCCCTTTTTGGAAAGGTGGTGGCTTTGCAGCTCCAGAGGGTCCTGGAGGAAACGGATTATCTAGAACCCTTTCAGTCAGGTTTCAGGCCCCGGTTATGGGACAGAAATGGCATTGGTCGCACTTATGGATGATGTCTGGCAGGAGCAGGATGGAGGCAGTGCATCCATCCTCGCTCTCCTTGATCTCTCAGCGGCTTTCGATACCATCGACCATGGTATCCTTTTGGGGCAGCTCAGGGAGTTGGGGGTGGGCGGCGTAGTCTTACGCTGGTTCACCTCCTTCCTCCAGGGCCAATCCCAGTCGGTGTTGATAGGGGAGGAGAGATCGGCCCCGCGGCCCCTTCTTTGTGGGGTGCCACAGGGATCAGTACTCTCCCCTCTCCTTTTTAACATCTACATGAAACCACTGGGTGAGATCATCCGTCACCATGGGATGAGATATCATCAGTATGCTGATGATACTCAATTGTATATCTCCATCCCGGGTGAAATAAGTGATGCCGTGACCTCCCTCTCCAAGTGTCTGGGGGCTGTGGGGGCCTGGATGGGGAACAACAGGCTTCAACTGAACCCTGGTAAGACCGAGTGGCTGTGGGTTAATGGTTCTTCTGCATCCGGGACATTAACATCTCTGGTTCTGGATGGGGTTGCACTGCCCCAGACAGACCCGGTGCATAACTTGGGGGTCCTCACGGCTCCTGCTCGAAGTGCAGGTGGCAGCTGTGGCCAGGAGAGCCTTTGTGCAGCTACTTGCTGTGCTCCAGTTATGCCCCTTCCTGGACCAGGAGGCCCTTCGAACAGTCACTCATGCCCTTGTTATCTCTCAGATAGACTATTGCAATGCGCTCTACATGGGGCTACCCTTGAAAAGTATCCAGAAGCTTCAGCTGGTCCAGAATGCAGCTGCTCGAGCTGTTTTTGGTGCCCCCAGAAGGGCACATTTAACACCACTGCTGCGCAAGCTGCATTGGGTACCAGTTTGCTTCTGGGTCCAATTCAAGGTGTTGGTTATTACCTTTAAAGCCCTACATGGCATGGGACCAGGTTACCTGAGGGACCGCCTCTTCCCCATTACATCAACCTGTCCCACCTGGTCATGCAGAGAGGGCATGCTATGGACCCCGTCTGTAAAAGAATTTCAT
Source organism: Candoia aspera (assembly GCF_035149785.1). Taxonomy (NCBI): domain Eukaryota; kingdom Metazoa; phylum Chordata; class Lepidosauria; order Squamata; family Candoiidae; genus Candoia; species Candoia aspera. The sequence goes on from NC_086159.1 coordinate 49,856,660, forward strand.
CTGGCGGGGTCCAGGAAGCGGGCCTTCTCCACAGTAGCTCCCACCCTGTGGAACATGCTGCCCCCAGAGGTGAGATTGGCCCCATCGCTCTTGGCCTTTCGGCGGAGTCTGAAGACCTGGTTCTGCCGCCTCGCTTGGGGTGGAGAGGGGAATAGATGGGGATGGTTGTTATAGACCACTCCTCCCACACTTGGACTGTTTTAGATCTTTCATCGCTTGGATTTTTATTCTTTATTTTTATTTCTATTTATAGTATTTTTATTGTATTTTATTATTCTGATGGTTTTAATCATTTGTTGTAAACCGCCCAGAGGCCTCCGACAGGAGGAGATGGGCAGGGATAAATTAGATAGATAGATAAATAAATAAATAAATAAATAAATAAATAAATAAATAAATAAATAAAATGTGGCCTCAATAAATACCAATCCTGGTCAGCCATTCAAAAAGACTTGTTCATATCAACTAAGGGTATACAGGCACTTTGCTTAGGCTTGCTCTCAAAACCTGACACCATAGTTTGCAATTCAGTATGAATTCAGACAGTGATTTCTCACTTATTATGCAGCTATTTCTAAACCATTCAATATTCGCTTTTAGTTTTTCTAGATTTTTTTTAACAAAATATTTCACAATTGATGGGGCCTTTGTTGCAAAAGTGAGAAACCGTGACATTTTAACATTTTTTTATGATGATATTTTTAAAAATAGATCTTCAGCGTGCCATCAAAAGGCTATTCAGTATAGTCATGTAATAGCACGAATATGCTATTGGGATTTCCAGTGAATTCTTAAATGACTAGCCACAGTACAGACCCAATAAACTGGGTCCAAATTCTAATTAACATCCTGTAGTTACTTGTTTAGGCTATTTAATACTAAAAGAACATTGTCAATATGTTTACATGCATAGTCTGAAAAATGTTTTATTTTTAAAAGTATGACTTGCTTTTGTTAAGCTTTTGGGAGATGAGGTGGGAGACAGTCTTTCTGAAAACGCTTAACAGAGAAATGGGGGGAAAAAATGAAGTAGGAGTGTTTATGTTCTTATGGTTGAGACTGAAACAGCAATTGCTGTTACCCCTCTGTTGGGACTTGTCCCTCTCTGTTCCCCCTCCTCCTCCTCTTCCTCGGCCTTGCTGTATTTTCCTCTCACTGTTTTGATGAGAAGGCTCGTTAGGGTACATCCTGAGAAACATATACAGAAAAGAATACAAATAATGCATCCCACCTTTCCTTGCTTATGGCTTTATGTTTGTGTTCAGGTACATAAGAACACCTACTGGGTCACTGGATTTGTCCATCATGTCTCCACTTCAAACATGTGCTTATGGCATGTCTTTGTGCGCTGTTCCCTTTAGACTGAATGACTGTAACTAGTAATTATCCAAGACTTATGGATGTGCAGAGCTGTCATCGTTAGAGTGTTATGCTCCTATAAAATGAAAATGTCTGCCTTCATTTTTCTTCATTGTATCAAACAGCACCTAGAATTTAAGACTAATGACAGGGAATTATCTCATAGCAACAAGCTTTTAAAAAATAAAGTCTTTTGTCGTTTTTGGGGGGTAGAACAGATATTAACAATGTAAATGATGAGTGTGATGGAGTTGTGATCCATCTGACTAAAAAGAAGAAATGCCATCTCATTTGAAGTACTTGAAAAATAATAATAATAGGCAGACTAGAACTATAATGCTATTGATGTATATGCAAAGAACCTCAGCAGGTAGCACTACTTAACTGATTCTGGCTGATTTGAGAAACTAATCAAATTTGATCCTATTAAGATTTGGATGCAGAATTACTAGAAACTCCAGGGCTGTTGGCTAGACCAAGGAGTTGAAAAAAAATCTCAGCAGGAAAAAGCTACATGGATGGAATCACCAGGGTTCAAGTTTGACTCCAAGTCTCTCACACACTGTGAAAAGTGTTAGGGGATCGTAAAGAGCAGCAGGAAAGGACACTTCAATATTTGGGATCCTCAGTGTGGGGCCTGTGACACTATCCTGCCAGAAAGCCTCTCCCTTCTTGCCCACCCTGTGAAGCTCCCTGTACCCCCCCCCCCAAATTGCCCATGTTCACCATGGCACCCAACATACTCTCAAAATGTTAGATGACCCCATCAGCCCAAAAGATTGGGACCTCTGTTATATATCATGGGTGTACCACATTTGTGGGGAGGGGTGTTGAGATATGCATATGGTTGTTGTGAAATGTTTTAGAAGCCACACATGGGTATAGCAAGAGGAGAAGTTGGTGTGGTCAAAGCAGAAATGTGGTGCTTCCACAATAAAACATGTTTATTAAATCTTCTTCCCAACCATCCTCTTTTAACTAGTCTTAAAAGTACATTAAATTAATTACAATAGTGTTTCCCAAAGTGTGTCCCAAGGACCCCTGAGGGTTCCCCAAGACCCTCTCAGCATCTACAAAATCAAAATTATTTGCTAGGCTACGTTGAAAAATAATACAATATTAAAATTCCATCAAACAGTTGTAAGAAATGGCAGCAGTGGTGGAACAGTGGAGCCTTTCCTGGACCTATCTGAGTGGCAGTGGAACATTGGGAAGCTGGCTACAGATGGTGGCAACTTGGCATCAGGAGCATGGAATGGTATGGAATGGCATGGCAGGCTGGTGGTGGAGCCTCATGGGGGTGCTGGCTGGCTGTTTTTGGTGCAGCTGACTGGCAGTGTTTGGCCAGCCCCTAAGATGCAGTGGTGAGGCAGAAGTCAAGTGGACCACTGCCTGTTTTCCATCCTCCATTTCATGGCCCACTCTGGGAATAAGACAGCAGTGGGCTGGGCCAGCTGACTGTGGTGAGGTGGCTGTGGCTATAGCACTAGAAATAGGAATCCTGGCTGACTGGAGGACTCAGATGCCCATGTGGATGGTGGGAGCAGGAGTGGGCAGTGATGCTACAGGAGAACCAACCTGCATCCTATGGCTACCAACTGGCCAGCCACATGCTCCGTCTTGGTAGCTTCTTCCCTCTTTGAGGGATTCAGGACTTGGATGGACTGTTTTAATTTGATTGTGGTGGCTGGCAGCCTGAAGGGAACACCTGGACCAGGGAGGATATTGTGGGTTTTGGACTGTTCTGTTGGAGTGGGACCAACAACATGAAATGTGTCAATATTTGGAAGATCTGCAGAATTCAGTGAACCAATATTTTCCAGATAATCAAAGCATGATATTACAAAATCATGCATGGGTAAACAATCCATTTAAAGTGCAAGACAGACCACTAGGTGTTAATGTAACCAAATACAAAAAGTTCATTTATATTTCAGATTCCACATTGCAACCAACCTTTGAGAAATTACCACTTGTCCAGTTTTGATGTAGTATCAAAGAATATCCACAATTATCTGAAAAGGCTATCCAAGTATTTCTTCCTTTTCCAAAAAACGTATCTGTATGAAGCCAGATTTTCTTCATATACTTCAACTAAAACAACATGTCGCAATAGATTAAATGCAGAACCAGATATGAGAATCCAACTGTCTTCTATTAAGCCAGATATCGAAGATATTTGCAAAAATTTAAAACAATGTGACTCTTCTCATTAATGTTTTTATTTGTTAAAAATAAAGGGTTTTTTCATGAGAAATATTTTATTCATGTTAATATCTAATGGCTTTAATAATGTTATTTTTACATGATTCAATAAATAAATATTCTACAAATGCATCAATTTTAATATTTAATAAAGTAAATCTCAATAAATATAATCCATACAAACAAAAGCTCTTTTGGGGTCCTCCATAATTTTTAAAGTGGGAAGCAATCCTGAGAGGAGAAAAAAAGAGTTTAAGAAACACTGAATTACAGAAAATTGGTAGCAGTTGAGGAGAGAAATAGAGTTAGTACTCTTGGACAAATTAGCTTTAATGGGATTTGAACTAGATATTTGAGTCTTGAGTGCATTATTCAATTCAAGACAAGGGGACAAAAAACAATTTTAGTTGAGTCTCTTTGAGATTTGATTTTTTAAAAAAAATGTCTATTGACTATAACAAGGAAGCTTCCATCTTTGGCAGATATCAATGAAAGTAACAGGGATGGTAGACATTTTGAGAAAATTATCCTTATCATCCTTCAACTGATTACCTTCGAAATTTACCTCTTTGAAATATTCCTCCTTGCACCTCAGAGATAGCAGGAATGAGAGAAGGATAGAGCAGCAGACCCAGATTTTCCAACAGAAAGCCTAAGATATGCAGGAAGAAGTGTCCTATTCTAATTCAGAAACATAAACATTCATAAAGTATTTAAAAGTACTGCCTTTACCACTTACTTTTCTGGAGCACCAGGTTTGAGAAGACACTGAAGTATGACCACTGCCTTTGACCTTGAAGGATGATGTGCTTTTTTGCCTCTGATCAGTGGGTTTCTCAGTGCCAAGAAGATTGACACAGCTGATTGGCAAGCTTGGCCTCTCTGGGGAGAACAACTTCATCACTGACTTCAGTTGGATACCAAGCTGGGTAGGCACATTGGCAAAACTTGGTATCTTTAAGGAGCACTCAGATGAATTAGCACTGACTTGCCTTTATGGGAAGGTGTAGCTTGTTGCCTCTGATCACTGAGGTTTGGGGAGAGACTGATTGTTGGCATAACTAGTTGCAAGCTTTGCTCTTCCGAGGAAGGACCCTCTTGTAATTGGAAAAATGTAATTATGTTAAGGATGTGGACTGCTGCACTAGTCTATATTAGTTGGCTCATTAGGAGAAGCAGTAGAAGCTTGTGGACAGAGTGAGATATAAAGCCACAGAGATAGATAGGTGCCAGAAAAGGAGGCTGGCACAAAAAAGTAACATTTGTAACCTTGCTATTCCTTTTGTCAGCACTTGTAAATGTGAATCTGGCACCCATACATTCCTAGCCAAGCAACCTTAACTGCCACAGTCATGAATAATGTAAAAGTAAGGTTTGACTCACTGGTATGTACCAAACTGCTCAGTCTTAGGACCATATTTAAGTTGTTGAATGCTGGGCTTTGTTGGCAAGATTAGCATAGAAATGTAGTTTTCCAGCAGCATAAAAGAAAGCAATGTTAAGACTTGTGGCTGGCCACATTAACAGAGCTAAAGGTATGTCTGAGCAATTCTTTAGATTTGATTCCAAAAAAGTGCTAAGGAGCACCCAGAGACATGAACATAACACCTTCTGCAACTCTTTAAATCAGCTGCCCCTTTTTCTGGGATCACACAATTACCTTCCACAACTTGGTGGATAGCTTTAAATATGCAGCTGCTTTAAAGAGTGGAAGGCAGGCACCATGTTTATTAATTAAATTTATATCCCACCTAAAGCTCAAGGTGCTGTACTTAGTGTTTTCTTCTCCTATGAGGTAGATTGGGTTGAGGGAAAATGACTAGGCCAAAGTCACCCATTAGGATGCCACAGACTAGAACCAGAGTCTCCCCAATTTTTGTTTCAACATGTTAACATCTCACAACTGGCTTTCTGTCTTCATGCCCTACAATGTCTGAAGCACCTTTCTGAAATCAAATCCTATGTACTGTACAGAACAGAAAAAAATGGATGAAACCCAAAATATAATTAGTGTTACTACTATAAAAGAGCTTCATTAGGCACAGAGTTGAATGAGGTGATCACTGATTGTGCCTAGTAATGGGTTGGTTTCAATAAAAGAGTATTGGGGTTTCATTATTTTTTTCCCTTTAACATGGCTGATACTGTAAGTCCCATATAGAGATCAACTTTACTATTTCTTTTTGGAGTGTATGATTTGATTTGGTCAAAAGGAGACAAGTAAAGTTATTAAAAAGGAAATACAGGATTCCAGTTTTCAATGAGATCTAAATGCTATCCATGATATTCTTGTGAATGGGTATTTAGACTAATTTAATCAGGTCATATATGTCTTTCACATGCTTTTGCTGAAACAGCTTCCCTTCTTTACACTTGCCAGGTTTAATGTGTCCTCGATAATGTAAAAGTCTAATTATATGAATATACCACATGAATAAGTATTATAGCACTGTGGCAGAGTGAAGTTGAGACAGTGGAACATATTTTTTGAAACTGTTCCCTATATAAAGAAATATGCCCTGCTTTTATTGCCCCCATTATTATGCGTATATTAAATGGGATGAGGAATCCTGCCATTCTTTCTCTCCTAATAGATCATTTTTCCAATATTTCTTTAAAAATAACTAAGTATTGTCTGACTGCCAATGGTGTAAGGCAAGGGTTGGTTAATATACTGAAATCTACTGAGTTTGCATATTAGAAGTGTATTCTTTTAACATTCCCATCAAAGAAATTATTGGTAGGGCAGAGAAATATAGTTGCAAAATGGTTCTTTTTAAATTTTAAAACTTTTCTATGCTGCATAATTTAATGGTTTAGGTAGCCTTTTGATTGCCAAGGTTTTTGATTTGTATTCTTATTATATTATCATTGAGCATTGGCTAATAAAAGGATAATAATAAGTAAAATCAAGTCAAGCTCAGTTTTTGAAGACCTCATAGATACATGTATGTAAATTTTTTAGCAACAATATGGAAGCAATTTCTATTTACTTTTCCCAGGATATTTTTTACCAGCTTCCCAGTCTGGCCTATAGACTGATATTTCCTGGTGGACAAACATGCAAAGAATAAAGCTCCTACTTATCTTTTGGAGATCATCCAAAACTGGCAATAAGCAAACAAAAATTGTTTTATCCATATATTGTATTTATGCTTTCAAGAATTGCCCCATGTAAATTATTTTAAGGCCTCATTTTAAGCATTTAGAACAGTTAATGCTACAACAAAACATAATAAATTATTGCAATGTTATATAGATATCCTGCATAGGCATAAATTGAGGAACATTTTAGTATGAATTAGAGGATAGTATTGTATTAATATACAGTTTGGTGTAGTGGTTAAGGTACATGGCTAGAAACTGGGAGACCATGAGTTCTAGTTCCACCTTAGGCACAAAGCCAGCTGGGTGATCTTGGGTCAGTCACTCTCTCTCTCAGCCCTTAGAAGCAGGCAATGGTAACCCTATTCTGAAAAACCTTGCCAAGAAAACTGCAATAACCAGGAGTCAAAAATTGACTTGAAGGATATAGAGATAGATACAATCTTTTGAAATATTAAAATAAAGGATAATATTATTTTAAAATAAAAAAATAGAGCTCCAGGACTTGGAAAGCTGCATGGGCTTCTTTGTGTTGGGTGCATCATAATCCAAAGAAGAGATGGATGCCAGGAATATGCTTTTTATGTCCTCCTATTGACATTCCTAATATGCTTGTCAACTCAAGTTGGTTTCACAACAACAACAAAAGTCATTTGTATTACATTTGCTTTGATGGATTGATTAAGTGAAGTATGATCATGGACCTTTTAAAAAAATCAGAATGGGCATATTTTACCACTTAAGTTTTGATATGATCAAGACCAGGTGATTGATTTTTGAGCAACAAACACTGGGCTATTTTCATCAGTCAGGCAATACCTAATATGTGCACATCTTCAAGTGATTACTGGAATTGTTACCCTACAGCCTTAAGAATAGAAAAATCAGTGTCCAAATCAAATCAACACTGGTCAAGTAAAGCCTACAGTCAAAAGGATTTAATATGGACATGTGACACATGAGTTAATTAAACTGATATGAATTAAACCAGATTTGATTTCAATAATCTCATCAGTCCTATTTGAATTATCAAATCACCATACATGTCTGCATATATTTGACTCCATTTGTCAATTTAATACATAATACAATTTAATACATAATAGATAAAGATTAGTTCAATTACAATGCTTAATTATTTCTCTCCAGGAAGAATGTGTTAGCCAGGGATGATGAGAGTTGTATTGTAACAGATCTGAATGGCACCAGATTAACCACAGTTAGCCTACTTCCTGGTATCAAGCAAACAATACTTTTAGCTATTATCTCAGAAGCACTAAAGCAACAACTTGCACAAGGCTTAGATTGCAGAGACAGAAGATAAGGTAGCTCATAGCTAAAGTTTTTATCTTATATTTACACCTTATGTCACATTAAACTCTGCTCTCACTCTCAACTTTCCTTTTTTGTTCAATAGGAATTAGCTATTTCATCTATCTGTAGAAGAAACAGGAAGAGAAAGGTCATTCTGCAGACTCAGCTGAAGACCAACCAGCAATTTTTATTTCCATTCTTTGTAATCATGATAAAAAATACTAACAATATTCACTGTAAGTATGATATTAGATCCTGTTTTCCTTTTACTTGTTTTACATTTCTCTCCTCATCCCCTTTTCCTATCCTATGTCTTTCAGGTTGTGCACAAGAATACTGGGATTTTATTTGTCCTCATCTCTTATCACTATCTGGTAGCCTTTCGAGCAAAAGAGGAAGATCTAAATCAGTGTTTCTCATGCTGCCTGGGAAATTCTGGGAGTTGAAGTCCATACTTCTTAAAGTTGCCAAGTTTGAGAAATACAAGTTTGAGAAATACTGATTAAATGCTGAAAATTATCTTTAGATGTTATTATGCTCATGTTTTTCTGAATATATGTATTTATTTCTATTATTGAATATTTTACTGTATCTGGCCTTATGGCTGTAATAAACAATTTGATTTTATTTGTTTAAAATAAATATTGCAAATAAAATACTGTCCCAGCACCCCCACTCCAGAAACAATGTAGGTAAACATTCATGGGGCCCAAGGATTTGAATTCTTTGTTTGCTGTTGTTTTATCACCATTCATTTCGAAGTGTAACTCCTCCTAAAAATATGTATCATCTTTATCTCCCCCTCCCCTCAGGCCTCACCTTATTCTCTTAGGCTTTTACATGTAAATTTCCATTTTTAATTTAGCTTTGGCCTTGCACGGGCACATTCTGCAGACTTGATTGGTTTGTTTTTCCGTATATGGTGCTTTTTTATGGATGTACAATTTTCTTTTCTCCAAAGTGAAATGTTTTTCTGTAAAGTCCTGTGAAGCTGTTTTGACATAACTTCCTAGGATTTGAAAGCTTTTCATTTCCTCCCCACTGTGAGTAGCAATGATCATGTATCAAATACTGAGCGATCAAGAGAGGTGCGCTTGGGGTCTTGGCAGTTTTCATATTAGGTATTTGCATACTCCAGTGCTGCAATCAGACACATAATGAGTTAGAACTGAACTTCTGATGCATTCCTCATTAGAAAGAGGTTGAAAAATAATTCATATTAATCAAACAGCACCAAAAATTCTTTCTTCATCTCCTTCCCTCTTAGTATTTGAGAACAATAACAACACGTAAAGTGTTTTTCACCATATCATAAGTATTTCATTACTTTTAACTGAAATAGCACATTATTCAGTATGAAAGCCCTGAAGATTTAAAAAGTAAGTACAGTAGTGGAGAAGGTTATTTAAACAGACATGTCTGGCTCTACAGTTTTGGATTGTTGAAACCCGTAAAAATCCAGCTGAACATAAGTAAATTGAGGCCTAGAACCAAGGCAGACAACTCCTTTAAATATTTCTGGTCCACAAGAAGAGCAGGCACTGAAATGAGCAGGTCATTTCAGGGATGGAATTTGGAAGGATGGATTCAAGTAAGAACCTTCATTTTTGAGGAAGGTTGTTGAGACAGTGATGGCAGATAAACCATAGAGCATCCTAGATGGTGGATTATCTGAACACTTTTTAGTCAGAATTCAGGACTCGGGTTGGGACAGAACAGTACTAGGTGCTCTCCTTGATGATCTCTTTCAGGATCTGGATGAGGTGAGTGTACCTCTCCTGGTCATTTCAGATCTCTCCGTGGTCTTTGATACCATTGAACATGGTATCTTACTGGATGTCTTTATGTCTGCCTTTCAAGTCAAGCAACAGACACCAGAAAGATTCCAAGAACGTTACTTTGTTGTTGTGAGATCTAATAACAGAATCCTGAAAGCTACTCCAGGTTTCTTTCTGTCCCATCTTTACTAAACAAAATCAAGGCAGAGTTATTTTGAACTTCTCATGCTTACTTTAGTCTCTGGACTCTGAAATTTCTTGTCCAAGCCCCTCCTTAATGGCTCTTTCCTACATTCTCCAAGATCAGTTCTAAGTTTTTTTTATCCTTATGGGATTGGTAGGCAACCACTACACTTGAAGGAGCAGATTCATGGTTTGGGAATCCTTTTAGACTTGAAGCTCCTGTTAGTACAGCAGTAGAAGCTGAAGCTAGAGGAGCCTTTGCTCAGCTTTGGCTGGTGTACCAGTAGCAGTGTCACCTGGTACAAGGCAAACTCAGTATAGCAATCCATGCCCTTAATACCATACAGTTATATTATTGCAATGTGCTTCACATGGGGCTGCCTTGAAAGACCACTCACATGCAGCAGTAAGTCCAAAATACAGTAGTCTGTGCGATAGCATCTGTCGTTGAAAGGATATTACACCTACACACTGGCTACCAGTTAGTGTCCAGGTGCTATTTAAAGTGCTAGGTTTGATCTATAAAGCTCTTTAGGACTTGGTAGCTGGATACTATAGGACTACTTGATCTAATCAGAATTAGCCAAACTTATTGGGTTATCAAGAGAGAAATTGTCCCTAGTGCCCCACTTTAAGGAACTAAAGAAAGCTGAGACCAGGAAGCACAGCTTCTTGATAACAGTGCTGGTTTGCTGGAACAGTCTCCTTGTAGCGATCAGGCTGGCTCCTCTTAACTGCGTCCAGAAAAATATAAAAGGAGAACTGTTCCAGAAGGCATTCTAGCCACATTGGGTCATCTCTACTTTTATTTTTGAGTTGTTATTTTATTGTTACTCAGTTTTTATGACCACTATGGATATTTTAAATTCTTTTTCTGTATATCTTGTTAACCATCAAAAGTCATTTGATTAAGATGGGGTACAAATTAAACAAATAAAAATAATCAATAAATAGTTTTGTAGCAGCAAGTGTTCAGAAAGACATTCATTAATTAACATTACTTTCAAAAAATGCTTTATTTAGTTTACGTCTAATACATTGCAATCAAAGTGATAAAACATTACACATAGGCAAGTATTGTGCTGAATCAGACACAACTTCAGATAAATGTTGACTTCTCCCAGGGACTCATTTGAGCATCTTCTATTTTTATTATTCTCTTTGAGTATAAGTAAGTAACATCCATTGGTACATCCTGGTATCTGTGGTGGGATGAGTAGAATGGGATGATTTACAAAAGGCAAGAGGGCAGTCATGGAAGTACAGTTTGACTGAAACCATACCACTTTTGTATATATGTGGTCACATAGATGTACAAAGGGGCAGGCCTTGCTGTGATTCCCCATCCTGTCTTTGCTGACCTTCCCTGTGGACACTTTTGCTGGTAGATCCATGTATTGATCTGGTAAGTGCAAATAAAGTTAACATGAGGAAATTGCCTAACTAATAAAATTCTACAATATCCTGAATCATATAGCAGAGTTGTAAGGCTCAGAGACTGTCCATCGAAAAAGCCTACTTAGCACAGAAAAAGATGCAGTCAGCTGCTTCTAATTTAGGATTCAGTAAGATTAGGTCTTCACTTACATGTCACAAGACAGCCCTTTATTAGATGAGTGTTTGGTTTAATTCCCCAGCTTGGTGTCTAACACATATATTGAGTGTTCAAGTTTCAGAATTCTAATGGGTGCCAGGTTAAGACATGCTGCATTCAACAGTGTTCTTACACATGAAACTACTAATTACAGCTTTTATTAATACTGTCAAATATTAACCAAAAGTTGTGATTCCCATTAAGCTAATGACAAGCATCTTACCTTTTTATTCTAGTTCTACACAGGAATACTTTATCTCTGTATCTTCACACTATTCTTAAGACTACAATATTCCTTTTTGACTGACAAGTGAAAACGCTTAATGCAGATCTGGTGAATGTTCGTCTCTTGTGGTTTCCAGATCTTGTACATTTGTTTTACTGGCAACAATAGCATTTGACCCATATTTTCACAAGACTATACTATACAACCTGTGTAGTGCTTTTTGATGCTATTTCCAGCTCAGCTGGAATTCTACTATAGCAGGGTGTATAAGCACTTTCTAGGACATCTGGAATAGAAATTCACAGCAAACTAGAAATCTTTTTTTTCCAATCAATTGTTTAATATGGAATCCAATAATTCTTCATTAAATATCATGTGAAATATACAACTCATTGCTTGAAAAAGTTAATAACTGGATAAGACAGAATATTTCAATAGGCAATACATCTGAATTGCAATTCTCAGATATTCATTAGGCCTCTACCACGTCCTATACATTTTGAAGTATTCATGAAGGACATACAGATTGCTCATGGCAGTCAATTCATATATAAACTAAACTGCCTCCGCAAGTTACAAAATATTTCCAAAAGTCTTTTCCTTTTTTGACTTATTCTTCTGTTTAGCAGTTTCCACTAACTGAAAGGACAAATTGCCTTGCTATTTAAGAGTGACGTTGTTGTACTTGAGTCTTTTCTATGGTATGGTATTGAATTGCTGAATCATTTTTAATGCTAGCGAGGAACTCTGTCTTGTCAGCAGCACTTCTTGCAGAATTCTGTAATGCTGCATTGCTTCCTTTCATCAGCAGGTAGCCTTTATGTTGCTCATTACTTAAAGGTGGGGCATATTATAAAAGGTACATCTTCCTGTTATGGCAGTAATTCAAGATGTTATGCTCTGCATGGTCACTTGATAGCAAATTCAAATTAGCTCAATTTACTTCTGAATAAATTGAGTTATAATTTGGTGAGAAAAGATACGAAAATGAGCCATAGGCCATTGGTGGCCACTAAACCCCACCCATCCCTTGCTAATTATGCTACCAATATTTAGTAACAATTCATCAAAAAGAAGAGGTATGATTTCACAGAAATTTCTGTAATACAATATTTAAGCTTTGTGTAGGCTTAGGACACCTAAAACAAAACAAAAAAAGCAAAAAAAATCCAGACTACTACAAACTGAAAAATAACAGATCCAGCCTTGGCAATTTGAATGACATGATGTCATTGGCCTGCCCTTGGAGGTCCTCAGACACCAATGAAAATCTATGGCCCCAAAATGTGTATTTTTAGAAAAATATTTATGGCTTTTGAAAATTAATTCAAAAGCCATAAATCAATTCTCCATGGCATAAAAGTTAAGATTCCTCTCTTAATTTGCATGAAATACAAGTAGTAAATAAATTCTTGTGTTTGTTTTCACCTTTGCCCCCACTATGCTATTCCATCCAATTCAGGATAATCCTTCATTTGAGATCTTGCATCTTGGGTTGGGAAGAATAGGAAGAAGGATAACTGCAGGATGTGGAGAAAGAGATACAGCAAAAGGGTCTGGACACTGGAACAAATGTCTGAGTTGTTCTGGCACAGCTAGATGCCAGGGTACTGTTTGTCGGAGAAGTATGAAAATGGATGTGCATGAACAGATTATGTCTAGGCAGACAGATGGAAGACTTTATGAAAAGAATATTGAATCACTATAGTTTCATTATAATTTTGGCTATTCCATATCTCTCCTTGTTGTTCCACTATAATGTTCACAATGGAGATTAGCAACCTGCAGTTCTCAAATAATGTTGAGCCAAAACTCCTAGAATTCTACACTATTGGTCATGCTGGTTGGCATGCCTGGGAATTCTACTTCAACATCTGGAGGACCATACATTCTCCACCTCTGCTTTAGAGCCACTACAGAGGAACTGCAAATGACAACAGGATTTATTGCCATATGGACATCATTTTTGCTTCCATCTATTTCAGTCGACATTCTATGCAATCACCTTCAAAACAAAAACAACAGCTTGCAAAACATTTACATAGTAGCTCTGAAGCCAGCTCAGTGTTGCCCCCAGCACTGTTGGGAGTAACAACCTGCAAAAGATTGCTGTACAATTCTGTAATTTACAAGAAGGAGCATGTCACAGATACATCCTCACAGATACATTCTGTGTAAATCACCTGACAATTGTAAACCGCCCATAGTCGCTGGGAATCAGGCAGCATATAAATTTAATAAATAAGTTGTTGTTGTTGTTGTTGTTATGCTAACTCCAATGAGGGATCATCATCATCATCATCATCCTAACTCTAATGAAAGTACAACATCATCCTAACAACAATGAGGGTACAACAGACTCTGCCCCAAGCCAACACAGGGTCATTAATTTCCATAAAAAAGAAACAATTTCTAAAAAGCCCTTGATCAAATTCCTACCTACCTTGAAACAAATCATTCTGAGAAATCAGAATTGCATGGCAGTTGTTCCCCCAGGTTTTTTCAAGCAAGGGTCTTCAGAAGAACAAGGTCAGTATGCAGTACACCTCTTCCTCTCACCCAAGGTCTAGCTTACAGCATTTTAAGGGTCTGAAGTAGAATCAATCAGCAGAAGCAGTGTTTGATATTTGGCTGGGTAAGGAAGAATTAGAATGTGTCAATTTTACTGTGTTTTTTACAATAATTCTGAAGTATATTGAGCATGTAAGTATCCTAAGTAGCAAGAGCATTCTGAAACGAGAGTTGGCTCTGTTATATCATATTTACTGACCATCTGCACTTGCTGTCAAGAATCCATAGCCAAGATAACCACAGATGCTTAGATGCTAGGCTGCATCCTATTTATATATGATCTCTCCATCAAGTTGAAAATGCCAAGAATATTCATATTTGTTCAGACACATCTTACCTGTTTCCTAGCCTGACACTGAGTATACCCATGCGAGATATCCCTTTTGAGGTCACAGACTTCAAAGTGTTCTGTTTGGGACAATACCATTATGTGCCTCAGGTATCATCAGTTTGGATTAGATTTTCAGCTACAAGATATTTATTGATATTGAGAAAAAGTTCTAAGGAAATAATTGGATAAACAGAACGGGGATAAGTAAACCTAGTAGGCATCTTTGGAATTTGGAGAACATATTATAATTTTCTCACACAATTGCAGTCATGAGGAAGCTTGGATATAGTACTCACAAAATTGCTCTTCCCAAGGGCCTGGCCAGTCACAAATCACCCATTTACTAGGCAAATTGATGTGACCTGTCTTTATTTTTATTCTCCCCCCCCCCCATATGTTTCTTTATTACTCCAACATATCTTTGTCTTTTTCTGAGCAGCTGGAAAATATACTTTCAAATAAAACAACAGCCCGCAATTCTACACCTTTCCTACTTACTAAGAATATCTTGTAAATATCAGATTTATTAAACGCCAAATGAAATGGAGTGTTTTTAACATTCTCGATGCTCCATCTTTTTTGTATCACAGTGATCACCACCTGACCACATAACACTGCATGTTCAGCAATGGGGTGACTTCAAATCAGAGTGAATATGAGCACCAATTACTATATAGTTTCCACTCCTATTTCAGTATGTCCTGAGGGATATGCATATATAAAAAATAACAGATCCAGCCTTGCCAATTTGAATGACATGATGTCATTGACCTGCCCTTGGAGGTCCTCTATGCATAGATTGGACAAAGTCAAATTTTATTAATATGATCAAAGGTCAGCAATAATAGATTTGACAAAACATTACAGGTTTCTTGGCCTTATGAGAGTTTGCTTCTGGATGATGCTGGTGCATTATCTTACAAGTCAGTTTGGTCTAGTGGTTAAGGTGCTGGGCTAGAAACCAGGAGACTGTGAGTTCTAGTCCTGTCTTAGGCATGAAAGCCGGCTGGGTGACCTTGGGCCAGTCACTCTCTCTCAGCCCAACTCACCTCACAGGGTTGTTGTTTTGGGGAAAAGAGGAGGAGGGAGGAGTATTAGGTATGTTTGCTGCCTTCAATTATTTATAAAAATAATAAAAGCGGGATTAAAATGAAATGAAATGAAATAAAATATGGCAACAATAATTTTTATTGTTGCCGTTTGATAAGGCTCATGTTTATTCAGCAATTTAAGGGAATCAATATATATTAATACCAGGATGGGCCAATAATCTATTGGCCGCATATGCACCAATGTGTAAATACAGAACTGGATTTTGTTGGAAGGTAACATTTTGTTTTACTGGCATGTTTTTAATTGTATTTTAAGCTGATGTGCTTGCATGCCTTTTATTTTTATTACCATTAGCTACCTTGAGCATCTTTCTGATAGAACTGTGGCATATTCACTAAAAGTCGATGTATCTGATATTTAACTAGTATTATGGGCAGTGACAAATTTGATAAATAAATAAATAAAAATAAAATATCCCGTCAGTGTGCCTGAAAATTCTCATACATGTGAGATGGGTAAAGTGGGGTTCCACCGAAATAAATGTAGATACTGGTGCTTTCTAAATTATATAAGCATGATGTGGAGTTCTAGCTGAGCAATGAGGTGGCCATGTTTGCAGATGACACCAAACCATTCAGAGCAGTAAAATCTAAGAGAGATGCTGAACAGTTCTTAAAGGTTCTTTCCGAACGGATGAGTGGGCTTTAAAACAGCAAATGCAGTTGAATGCAAACAAAAGTAAAGTGAGGCATGATGGCACAAGAAATATGAAAGCACACACACACACTAACACCAGCTGCATATGTTATACAAGAGGTACCTAACCACAGGTGGGATTTTCACTGGTTTGGTACAATACCTTTTTCTCAGCTGCGGTGGAAGGAAGATATAGGTAGGACCCCGCCCAGAATGACTTGTGCCCTTTCGTTGTTGGGCAAGTGAAAAACACTAGGTACATCTTCCTCTCCTGCTCATTTTAAAGACATTTGTGGTATCCTTATTCTCTGATTACCTACCAGGCTGTACAGACTAATTTTACATCTCCCCACTGTTCTTTGACTTCAGCTCCTCTCATAATATATAATGTTGCCAAGTGCAGTAGTATGCAAAATCCACCAGGTATTTTCTGTCAGCTAGAGCCAATAAGGCTTGACACAGTTCAAGCCTAACTATTCTACTGCTGTTGTTAACCTCCAGTTAATCAAAACCTTCAGTTGTACAGGTTTTTGTGGCCACAGCTTTTCATTTTAGCTTTTAAGAAGGCCAATACGGATATTGGTTTTATAGTAGATGTGTAACTTTTATCTCTGTCTTTTAATAATATAGTCGTTGTCCTTGTAGATGTTTTATGTTGCTAATTTTATAACCTATAGGTATTAACCTATATATTAATAGTATCTGCAATATAAACCCGTGGTCCTTTAGCTCTGTTCAAAAGATATGAAAAATGAGCCAAGCTCTCTACCTTCAAAGGAAGTGGGGATGAGTTCCCCAGGTCTATCACTTGTATTATTGTCTACTTTTTAAAAATGACCACCTGTAGTAAAGGACTGTCCTCAGTTGAAAATGTTGAGGTTTCCTTAGTCCAAGGGAGAGCTGCCACAGTTAGGAGCTGTCTACTACATATGATTGCTCTCTCCATGTAAAAAGTAACATAAATAATAGTTCTAGCACGCTCATTCCTACGCCATTTTCTGTTCATGAACAGACTGTATCTGATTTTCATAATGCACAATAAGGGCTTTTATATGTATATATAGATGTCTGTGTCTGTGAATCTATACATACTTATACACGCATACACAGAAATATGCATATACCGTCTTTTCCAATGTCTTCAATTTTTTTCCCTTCTGTATTGATAGACTCATGTTATTCATGAAAAAACTTCAGAATACTTCCTGGTGTTGGAGTTCAGACTACTGTTTCCCTAACAGAAAAAAAAAACAGCATTAATATTTCATTCTGTCTTTGCACACTTGTAATTTCTTGAAAATAAACCTCAGGGTAACCAAAATAAAAGTAAAAAAGTAAAAGCAGAAACAGCCAAAATACAAATTATGGATGGAAAAATAATGCAACTTGTTCCAAAGTAAATTTAGTGTCAGACAGTAAATCCCATGAAAGAGAATCTGACTCTCAATGATTGGGCACAGGACTGCAAATTTAGAATGATGGAAATTGACCAACTGTAACATGCCATGACATTCCACCTTTGTTCCCCTTTTAAATATCTTAAATCCATGTAGTAATTCCAAAAAGGTCAGAAAATTGAATAATCACTAATATGTACAAATATTAGCTATTATTTATAGAAATTATGAAAAAATAGTATTTATAATATATAATATGACATTATATGAATACGATATTCATATAACAATAATTAGCTGTAATAATATGGAAAGTTTGTCCATTCATTCCAAAGTATCAGCTTGTGAGGGACAAGAACATTATATCACTTCTATATTTGGGCAATGCAACATGATGCTAATTTAAACTATGGCTGTAAAGAAACTGCTGCAACCAAAGAAATGTATTATCTTCTTTTGCTGCTAAGACTGCAACTTTTTTTCATAACGTGAAAGTTTGAACATTCTCTTATTATTGTAAAACTTGACAACATTTAATTAATATGTGCATGTCATTTGAAAAAAAGATGCAGCATATTTGCATAGAAATAACTATGGCAAACTGAAATCTTAAATATGAGCCATTTTAATCACTGTCTTAGACACCATGGTAATTACTTCTCATTGACATATTTGAAGAGCTTCCTTGCAGCAATTGAATACGTTTATGCCAATTGAGATTTCCTCTAATGAGATGAGATGCATGGGCATATTTTTCAATGCCCCCTAATAATTAGTAGAAATTCATTACTCAGTGTTTGCTTAAGACCTAACAAAGTAAGTTTGTAATTACTTATAGCTTAGAGCTAGGTAAATATTTGATGTGATGGTTGTGAATCAGCTGCTAGTGATAGAAGGGCCAGCCAATCACATTTTTCTTTAGCCTTTATTCTAAGCATTACCCACAAAGAGAAGGACTAATCTATCTCCCCTTGTCATTCCATACTATCAACAGATGGTAGAAGAGACAATGCCCATAGGAAACAAAAACTCAGCTAATGAATGCTCTGGAGAATAGATCTCCATAGGCAATTGTTTTAGCAAAATATTAAGAGGTCAAACTATTTACAATATCTTGGGAAACTTAATGGAGCAGAACAGAAGATTCCCAAATTTGTTTTAAAACTATCAAGTATAAATATTGAAGGAAAAGAAATATGGTAGAGCAGGGAAGAAATTGTGGTTTTAGAATGTATATTTATTCCTTCTCTTGCTGTGTTCTCATATAAAGGGCAGTGTATTATGGTGTTGTTATTGTTACATGAATGTCTTGCAGTGGATAGTCTAGTAATTGAGACAAAACATATATCTATGTTTTTCACTGGTAGCTAGAAATACATTCCTGAGTAGTTCAATGCTATTGGAATTCAAAATGAAAAATGTACGGAAGATATTCCATCTTCATCAATGTTTCATAGAGGTGTGCAAGAAATTATGATTAGTTTTGTTTCTTGATGTCTAAGAATAATATAAGGAACTGCTTTAATGTGGAGAAGACCAAGAGTCAATTAAGTCATAACGTTCAAACAGCAGATCTCCAACATATCAAGCAGATACATTGCTAGATTTGCTGCTGAGAATGGGGAATATGATTTAAGTTTTAGCCCTCGAAACTGAGGTAAAAAAACAGGTCTGTTCAAATCATTCCTAATTCAATTTGAATTGAACATTCAAGATTCAAAGAGAGTATGATTCTATGTGAGACTGGGTTGAAATTTAACAGCCAACCAATTTAATTGAAGATTTGACTTGGAAATATCTGCATATCTCCACAAGACATAACTGGAAAGTATCAAAATACCGCCAGCTGTTTCTATATAGTAGTTTCTTTTGAAGATATTAACCCAGCCAAGTATCTGTCAGTTATTTCCAAGACTTTTACCTCAATATTTTTTCCTCCAGCTCCTCTTCCAAAGCAGAGATGTAAATAATGAAGAAAAGAGTATCCAGAATGTCCAACAAAGAGCATAAGTTGTGCAGAAAGTATTGTACTCAATTTTTTTATTGTTCTCCTTGCTTTTCTGGGGTCTGAGATTTACACGATCCCTTGATAGCCCTTGTGGAGTGGTGAGCTTTTCTGGCTCTGATCTCTAGATGTTTCAGGGGTGCAGGAGGGCTGGGATAGCTGTGTCAAGCTTGTGGCTTGTTGGCAGTATTCAATATTAGTTAACAGAAGCAACAGAAGCCATCAGGTGCAATGCGACGAAAGGCCACTGAGTTAGGCAAGCCGTAGAAAAAGAGAAAGTCACATCCATTGCCTTGCCACCCTAAAAAAGGAACTATTGCTTAGACCAGTGGATCGTTGTCAGGAACTGGCATGTTTGACCAAACATCACATACCAGGTGATCAGCCTTGAGCACATGTTCATGCTTACAGCTGGGTTAAGCAGTCCCTAAAATATAAGCTCTATTAATCCAAGTTCTATTGATGTTGTAAAGAACATGGGGTTACACATGTTGCTTCTACCCTTGATGATACAATGGACTTTAAATCACCAGCCTTGTCCTTGGTTGACTTAGACAGAAGCCACTTGACAGTATGGGAATGTGGTAACACATATAGCAATACATAAAACAAAGCATTGACTTGTACACAACATTTCTCATAACCTGTTCATACTTCATGACTGAACATAATAACCATGGAAATCGGAGGGATTGGTAGAGTGGTATTTCAGAGCAAACAAAAGGATCAAAACCTGAGCAGATGTTGTATAAAAGTTTAATTGTTTTAATATATTTTCTCCAAACAAAATTTCAGATTTCTCCTGCCTTTCTGATTTTCATTTTACTTATTTATTTTTACTATAATGTACTACATTAAATGTGATAATGCTGGCTGCCATAGCCTCACAGTGGTTTACACTAAAGAATAAAATAGACTTAATGAAAATGTTACAAAAACATTAATGTACACTTTCAACCATCAATTTTAATCCTTACTGTGAATTGTCTCACGTACTTCAGTGATTAAACATTGAGGTAAGAAGATAAGGAGCCAGGCAAACCAAGGCAACATGTTCCCTTCCTCCATGGTAAGATAAAGACTCATATCTACACACCAGACCTCAAAAGAGTGGGTTTCTACAAACTCCAAGGGAAAGTCGATCAGATTCATAGGCTTGAAATCCTGAAGGAGAAAAATTCCTGGGAAGGATGGAATTTCTATGAAATGAGACATTGGAGGTACAATTGCAAACAATCCCCACAATAAGTATAAATAAGAGAAATTTTGGCACAGTTTTCCAGGGCTGATCATTTTTTTGTCAGCAAGAGAGTTCAGTTCTTCCTCTGCCACCCTTGCCAGACCTGGCACTCCCATTGCCATGGCTTGGCAGATGGCCAGAAGAGAGTTGACAGGCACTGAACTGGGAATATGTTGAAATGGGAGATATACCTGCTCACCACACAGCCCTCCAAAGCTTGTCAGGTCTGTTTTGAGCTGCGTTTAAACACAGGTTGATTTCTCTTTTGGAACAATGCTAGATCAATGTTTAATGATAACATTAGAAGGCTGCTGGCAGCTGTGAGGGTAGTGGGTTGATGGTCATTGCAAAATGTCCCCATGCCAGTCAGCCATTTACCAAGAACCCCCACCCCACAGACTGGGTTTTGACAGATGACTTATACCCATGTTTTTAGCCATCTATCAAAACTTGCCTGCTCCCCCACGTTAGGGAAAGCTACTGCTGGCAGGAAACTCATCACTTTCCTTAATTTGTCCCACATTAAAGTACCACTTGCAAGCCTTGTTACTGAGGCAAATTAGAGCTCAGCTATCAAAGCAATGAATTTGTGCTGACATACTGTTCTGCCAACTCAGGGACTGCAGGAAGGCACATTAATGCAGCCGTGAGCAAGAGCCCATAGAAGTCAGATGTTTTGCTTTTTCTGCTGATCTCAAGAAAAGAAAGGACGAAAGCAAAAGGTTCATAGAACTTTGTCTTTCTACAGTCAAAGGAAATAGCTATGGTAAATAGCAGTTTTTAAGGCCAACTGTGCAAGCACATCTTTTGATTCAAGGATAACTAATGCAATTGACACCAAAAGTTTACTCAAAAAGCCATTGTTTTAGGCTTATTGAAATCAATCCCCAGTCCATACTGACAGTTTTGCTTAATTTTAGTAAATGATTTGGTATGCTTTATTAAGAGCCAGTATATTTCTGAAGTTTTCCTTAAAAAGACAAATAATTATTAATGTTCCCTTCCAGGCTTAAATTGGTCATACTTTAGTTCTTTGGGGTTATGCATTATATATAAAATGTCCATTTGTTAGCAAGGAGCCTCCATAACCAGTGTGATAGTTACTATTGGCAAGACAAGGATTTATGAAGGATGGCATTGCTGTCGGCAATACTGTTTATCTGCATGACACTGCATGTCACTTTTGAACTTCAGCTTGACATCCTTAAAATTATATTTTCATCAATCTGAAAGATCAAGCTTCCTCAGCTGGCTCACTTGGGTCAACATTTTGCAAGTGACTGGATTTACTATTTGAACTATAAACCTTTTGTGAATAATTTTATGCACTGATGTCTGATAGCCCTGAGGCACAGATCATGGTTTTGGAGCCAAAGAAGAGAACTCAAAGCAACATAATCTCCCTTTCTGCATATAGAATGACTTATCCCAAAGAGATTCCTCATAAGGTTGATTTTTAACTTGCTTGTTCAAGGATTGATTTGCTGGATTTTAGGCACTTTCAACAGCATGCTGGGAATATTTCCATACTTTATTTTTTTTTAAAAAAACGCTACTCATAAATTTAAATTTTCAAGCTGTCTGAGCTGCCTAACAAGTTTAATTGATACCAGGAATAATTTTTAAGTGAGGAAGTTTTAGGACTGATTCCCAGCTATCACCATTTATATGCTCAGCTGTGACAGGAATTTCAGATGAAGAAACAGTATATGAAAAATGCTGTTTGCTACAGATGACTGTAGTGATCAGTGAGTTTCAATGTTGTAATACCTGCTGCTTAAAGATGGATGAGAAGGATGACACAGTTGGATATTTCATTTTGAAAACCATGATACTGACATGCTGAGCTAGAACTTGTTATAGAAGTTTTTGCTGGAGATGGTGCTTTGAAGAGGAGCTATACTCAGGGGAGACCCAAGATAGTTTATTGCCAGAAACACAAATGGCACCCTCTCCCCAGCCCACATGCAGCTACTGATTGCACTGGAAGTTCTTCAACATCAGTGCTGGGACAGCTATAGCAAAAAATTCATTTAGGGAAGGCTGGAAAAATGTGATACCACCAATACTACTACCACCAATACTACTATTACTATTCTACCTTTCATCCAGAAGCCCAAGGTGATTTATATGGGGATCTCCTATCCCAAAGTCACCCTGTGAGTTTTCATAACTTAGGGTGGACTTGAACCCAGTTTCCCCAATCTTAGCCCAATGCTTCCACCAATACATTATGCTGTCTACAATGAGAAACATCTAGGGAATTAATGAAGGCTGCCACTACTGCTGTACCCTAAAATCTCCACCATGAGTTAGTTGCTATATTCTGCTTAAGGGTAGGACTAGCCCTGCAGGACTAACAGATCTATGCTGCAAAAACTCTGGATGATCACTAGGGGGCAACATAGGTTTTCTGTATCTCTTTGCTACCATCTAGTTCACCTGGATTTTTAAAGATCAGGTCTGATAGCTGCCTCTTCTTCTTCTTCTTCTTCTTCTTCTTCTTCTTCTTCTTCTTCTTCTTCTTCTTCTTCTTCTTCTTCTTCTTCTTCTCCTTCTTCTTCTCTTCCTCCTCCTCCTCCTCCTCCTCCTCCCTCCTCAAATGTTCCTCATATTTAAACTAAGACATATTGGTTAGGGATTTAGCTGCTTTTCCCATTCAGCAATGATCAAAGGTGGAAACTATAGAGATATCAGCCTGACTTATTTAAAATCATAATTTAAATAAATTATCATTGAAACAAATCACACTACTCTCCAAGATACAAGAAACCACTGCTGAAATAAAATCCCTGTCCCACAAAACTCATGACAAATTTCTGTGCTTTATGGAGAAGAAACCACAAAACACAGGGATAGGGATCTTTCTTTACCATTTTCATATTAGAAATATAATATACTCAATCTTTAAAAAGGGCAACTGGCAAGAACCTGCCAATTATTGTCCAATTAATCTGCTAGATATTCTTCTAAGCTCTATGCCAGACATCTTCTGAATAAATTAGAAGATCGGGAGGAAAAAACAAAACTCTTTCATCTAGAACAGGAAGGGTTTCAAAAAGAACATAGCACAGTACGTAGATCACCGTGCCACTTTGAAGGCCCTTGTTCAGAAATATACCAGTGTGCATACAAAACAACTCTATGCCACTTTTATTGATCTTACCTCTGCCTTTGATTCCATTGACAGGTCTCAATTATGGGAGAAACTAGCTAGGACAGATATCAATAAGCACCTTCTTAAACTAATTATTGAACTACAGCTATAGAGATATAAGACAGAACTAGAGTAAGAATGACTGTAATCTTGTCAGACCCTATTTTATTGGAGAGATGAGTAAACAGGGCTGTTTACTTGCTCCCTTCATATTTAACTTCTATATTAATGATATTGTAGTGGCCATGAAGTCACAAAAATATTGAATGTAAAGTTTCAATATTAATGCATGCTGATGACATAGCTCTTATTTCCTGTAAGAAAATTGGCCTCAGAAGCTTACTGGCCAGACTAGCTGTACTGTGAAAGGGAAAAACTGAAGATAAATTATAATAAAACAAAGATAGTTTTTCACAGAAGTAATATTAAGCACAGATGGACAATTAATGCCCAACAAATAGAGCAATGCCCCTCTTTTAAATACCTGGGATCACCTTCCATAAGCCCATTTTATGGAAAACACATTTATCTACTGTCTTAGCAACTGCCCAGCATACAGTAGGTGCTATTCGGACATTTTTATATTCTAAAGGATGGCAATTGGTAGCCTCTGCACTTAAAATATTCCAAGGCAAGGTGATAGCCCAGATGTTGTATGGGGATAAGATCTGGAG
Organism: Candoia aspera; assembly: GCF_035149785.1. Classification (NCBI taxonomy): domain Eukaryota; kingdom Metazoa; phylum Chordata; class Lepidosauria; order Squamata; family Candoiidae; genus Candoia; species Candoia aspera. The sequence continues at coordinate 49,881,548 of NC_086159.1, forward strand.
GTTGGATTGGAAGGTCAGTGCCCAATTGGAAGTAGTCCAAAACAACTTCATAAGAAAGATCTTGGGCTTCCCCCAGGGTACCTTTGCTGCCTATTTAAAGATGGAGGTAGGGTTACCTTCCATTGAAGGGGCATTATAAGAAACCAGAAAGCCTTCAAGAATCCCATCTTGCCAGACTCTGTTTTCTCCATTACACAGCTGGGAACCAATGGCCTAAACTTTTGTCACCCATCCTACAAATGTATTCTCTACCACCTTTGGGAGAACTTAGATCTTGGAACAGAGAAATATTAGAGATTGGCTTTTTGAAAGGGATGCCAATAAGGATGCCACTGCAGTACAATCATCTAAATTTTCATCCTGGTACCATCATTATAAAAAACATAGAAGCCTCTCCCAGTACCTGGTTAACATAACCAGTGCTTCACTGAGAAGGGCTTTAACTTCCCTCCGCCTGCAGACTATGCCCTCCACATATCTCAAAGGGAGATTTTGTAAGCTCCCTGTCAAACACCTCTGTCCTTGTGTTGGTCAAGTGGAGGACCTTATCCATTATGTCTTCCACCATCCCATTTGCAATAAGATCAGGGCCAAATTATTAATGGCAGGTGAACTCAAGGCCTCCAACCTTGAAAAACTGAACCATCTTCTTGCAGACATGTTCCCAATTGTCAGCAACCAAGTTGCTACTTTTGCTCTGCTGTCATTTAAACTTAGAAAGAAATACTTAAGTTCTTAGTTGTAGCTTTGGCTTTATTTTGCTGTAATCTTTTTACAGTGAATACTTCTTTTATTATTTTCTTTTATAATTTCACTATTGTATTGTTATTTTATTGTATTGTAGGGCACGTCATATGTTCTGACCTGTGGTTACAACAATAAACTTATTCATTTACCTACAATATTAGAAATAGGATTCTTTTACATTAGTAGCCACAGTCCAGAATGCAGAATTAATACTGGGAGTCTCCCATTATTGTCCACAGGAAAAAAATTCCCCCTTGTGTTCATAAGGTTTTGTATCCTATAAGCTAGTTTTTCGCAACCTTGTCCACTTTAAGATGTGTGGCTGGGGAATTCTGGGAGTTCATCCATACATTTTAAAGTGGCCAAGGTTGAGAAACACTGCTATAAGCAATCATAGGAAGCTGTATGTGGAGCTCAGCCAGGCTCTCTTAGAATGTGGGGCTGGGCTAGAGAGCTTTCTCAATTGTCTGGGACTGATGTGGACTTCCAGCACAAGAAAAGATGAAAAGCTGCGCATCAGCCTTCTCGGAAGGCAAACTAATGCTGACTATAGTCCAAGGAAATGAGGAACAGTAATTCAGTTTTAATGTCTTAGTATACTGTCATTTAATAAATATATGATCATCACACACATTTTTATTGTCATGGTGGTTAATCTAAGTGTAAATTGCTTTTATGATAGTTATCAGCATTCCATCCTCAGAAAGAACAAGCATGCTGGGCATATATTTGTGTTTTATAAATATTAACAGATGCAATATAATTTTTCCAGAAACTATTTGTCATATTTTTGAGCTAAATCATTGATATAACCTTGCTGCTTTACTATGTTCAGAACAGATATTCTTATGCTGAAGAAAACTTTTCTTCCCTAGCATCTTGCCTCTTTGCATACAGAAATATTTCCTGCCTATATAATTAAATTATTTCCTAAATTATTGTCATATAATCAACCTTTAATTAAGCCAGTTAGACTAGTTATCAGAATATTAGTTCTCAAAAGTACTTTGAAAAGTTTTGGCTGGGGTCTTCCCCTCCACCTCACCCCCACACAAATATATACCAAATTGCTTTTCTGAATAGCTGATTTCAGTAAAATGACTCGGCATTTCTATTTCGGTTATCACTACATTATCTCTTTATATTGTTCAAAAGACATTGAAACTCATTAACAGGTATGTTAGAAAAGCAAAGGCTTGAAATTACTACATATTATGTTGATTCATTGAAATTTAAATATTTAACATTTATCAATTAAAAAGGACAAAAACAGAGTTTTTAACATTCCTTTTCTAAGATGTGCATTATTAATCTTTTGTTTACCATGTTTTCATCATTCTTGTATAATAGTTGATGAAAAACAATACATTCCAAAGATCATCACAATGAAAGAGTTACAGCTCTAAAAATAGAAAACTATGTGTTTTTAAATAAATTGATGAATGGCAAAGAGACATACAACTCTCAAATCTGGTTGGGCTCTTCCATGAATCTACTGCAGATGCAGGCAAACTTTTACAACCACTGCCATGGAAGGGGGACCTTGTGCAATCACAAAATTATTCTGGAGTTGGCAGCACCTAAATCAATTGAATTGAATTGAATTGAATTGAATTGAATTGAATTGAATTGAATTGAATTGAATTGAATTGAATTGAATTAAAATGTCTACCATGGGAGTGTGGCATTTATCAAAATAGTCATTTATCATAAGACCAAGAAGGAGAGAGAGTTCCCTGAGCCCCCTTTTAATTCTTCAAGATATGCCCTACTGCTTCAGATTACCTTTATATTTATTTTCTGATGGGTGAGCCTACTTCCAAACAAAACACTGGATTGTAGAGCCATTGTATTTTATAAGAATAATTATTACTGTTCTGTGGGGTCTAGAGGGATCCTTCTAAATACTGGAAGTTGATGCTTTGCTTTGGAGTACTTTACATTACTGTTCATACTGTTCAAAACTCTAGGAATGAGGTTAAAGTCAGGTTGGTTCTGGTTGACTCTTCCTGATTTATTGCCTTTGGCATGGAAGTGAACAAAAATCAGTAACATTATGCACTTCCTAAATGTTCAGATATGGCAGTGATATCATCCTTAAAAGTACAAAAAAATCCAGATCAGCTCAATATAGCAATAATATGTAAAGATGTATTAAGTAAAAGGTAGACAGTGGAGGACAGGAAGGCCTGGCGTCCTATGGTCCATGGGGTCATGAAGGGTTGGACATGACTTAACGACTGAACAACAACAACAACAAAAAGAAGACAGGAGAAGATACTGAGCAGCAGTTATAACATCCTATGCAAAACTTTAGATAATCAATATACTGAGGAAACTACTCTATACCTTGAGATTTACTCAAAGTATGTTGATCTGACATAATTTAAATGGCCTTATTTGGTCCAGCAAGGAGCCAAGGAGAACTAAGAGCAAAGGATACTTCCATACTGCCACTGATTTCACTTCCATAGCCCTCAGAGACAGTTTGAAGGCAATCATGATTGTCTTCAGTTCTGCTGGCTTGAAATAGCAAAAACAAAAAGCAATAATCACTGGAACTGAATCACTACAAGTCCTACAGCAACATTCTCTGTACAAGAGAAATTAAGAAGAAGGCCAAGTTCCCAGGCAGTCTGGCACTGCTGATAATTGTCATAGTTGAAAGCTACCAATCTGGAGGATATCCAGATTGGAGAATGCTGACAAAGAAGACTTTGTCTCAGTAAGAGTCTGGTCTCAGTCCTCTTTTCCATCTCATTATAGTATCTTACATTTTGAAAATTGCCTATCAAAAGAACTTTAAGGTAGAATATATTTATATGAACTCTAGCTGAATCAGAATATAAGATTTGGCTCTAAATAATTTAGATCTAGATAATTGTGCAATTAATTGAGATATTTGCTGGGGGGAGGGGTTGCCTTTCAATATGTACTTTAAGAAAGGATAAGGAAGCGCAGTATAAGATTATCTGGGCTATCCAAAAGAAAATGAAATGTTATGTTCCTGGAATTTGCCCAGTGATCTGAATTCAGAATAAAAATGAACCAATCTGTTGAATGTCTTCAGGTTCCAATAGCTCTGAGAAGTCATTGCAGAAGTTTGTACCTTTATCAATAACTATGAGCAGTCATTTTCTGAATATGGAAGAAGCTTCCTGGAGAAAAAAAATCTTTTTCCCCTCCACAAAGAGACAGAATTAACATTTTTCTTCAAGTCCATGAACCCATGCTATGAGAAAGCTTAGTAGTTTGCAAATAGTTTTTCAATGTCACATTTCAGTTACAGAGTTATGGAACAAAGCTAATTGCTGTCTGGAGTGGATGCAATTTTATTCACAGCAAGATAAATTGGATTTCTAAACTGTGATTTCCATTGTGTTACCTCCATGTATCACAAGAGCTATCCTGATGTGCACAGCAGTAGAGCTGCTTACTTAGACAGAGCAATACAGTCTTATGCTGAATTCATCATCTTGCCATATGATCCAGGGAAGTCAAAAGAAAATTCTAAGTTTAATTATACACTGCCACCTATGAAGGGGTTAATGAGGACACCAGATATTCAGGTTCAGGTTCATGATATCAGAAAAGGGGAGTAACCTTTTATTATATGAGACATGGAAATAAAACATTACCTTTAAAAAAATTAGATACTTTTCTAAGCAATCCATGTAGTTTCTAAGTTTGGACTACTTGTAGATTTTGGGTTTAGAAAAGACAGAGGAACTAGGGACCAAATTGCCAATATCCTCTGGATAATGGAAAAAAACAGGGAGTTTCAGAAAAAACATCTATTTCTGTTTTATTGACTGTTCTAAAGCCTTTGACTGTGTGGACCATAACAAATTGTGGCAAGTTCTTAGTGGTATGGGGATACCAAGTCATCTTGTCTGCCTCCTGAGAAATCTGTATAACGACCAAGTAGCAATGGTAAGAGCAGACCACGGAACAAAAGACTGGTTTAAGATTGGGAAAGGAGTGTGGCAGGGTTGTATACTCTCACCCTACCTATTCAACTTATATGCAGAACACATCATGCAATGTGCTGGGCTTGAGGAATCCAAGGCTGGGGTTAAAATCACTGGAAGAAACATTAAGAATCTCAGATATGCAGATGATACCACTTTGATGGCTGAAATTGAAGAGGAACTGAGGAGTCTTATGATGAAGGTGAAAGAAGAAAGTACAAAAGCTGGCTTGCAGCTAAACCTGAAAAAAACCAAGATTATGGCAACCAGCTTGATTGATAACTGGCAAATAGAGGGAGAAAATGTAGAGGCAGTGAAACACTTCATATTTCTAGGTGCGAAGATTACTGCAGATGCTGACTGCAGTCAGGAAATCAGAAGACGCTTAATCCTGGGGAGAAGAGCAATGACAAATCTCGATAAAATAGTTAAGAGCAGAGACATCACACTGACAACAAAGGTCCACATAGTTAAAGCAATGGTGTTCCCCGTAGTAACATATGGCTGAGAGAGCTGGACCATAGGGAAGGCTGAGAGAAGGAAGATCGATGCTTTTGAACTGTGATGTTGGAGGAAAATTCTGAGAGTGCCTTGGACTGCAAGAAGATCAAACCAGTCCATCCTCCAGGAAATAAAGCCAGTCTGCTCACTTGAGGGAATGATATTAAAGGCAAAACTGAAATACTTTGGCCACATAATGAGAAGCCAGGACACCCTGGAGAAGATGATGCTAGGGAAAGTGGAGGGCAAAAGGAAGAGGGCCCGACCAAGGGCAAGATGGATAGATGATATTCTAGAGGTGACGGATTCATCCTTGGGGGAGCTGGGGGTATGATGACTGACAGGAAGCTCTGGCATGGGCTGACCCATGAAGTCATGAAGAGTTGGAAGCGACTGAACGAATAAACAACAGATTTTGACTCTTGAGTATGGAAGAATATGAAATAAAACAAAAATTTCAGCTCAGTTTTTTTCCCATTTGTTTTAGATCTTATAATATCCTTCAGAAAACAAGTTGAAGAGCAATTTGTGCCAGTTCATGTTTCTCAAAATGCAAGAAATGCTATTAAATATCTCACCAGTCTTAGCACAAGTTACTCATAAAGACCATTGCTTTCAATCCCACTTCCTTCCAAAAATCAAATATGAAGGGATTTTTCCCAGAATAAAGCTACTCTATGTGTCATAGGCCTTACTTTCAAGTAAGTATATATGGGGTTGCAGATTTAATATTACAAATAACACTACCTGTTTCTACCGAGACAAGAGAATCATTCGAAATGATGGTTTTGTAGATGGAAAGGAAGACATTGGAACTTATCCGTAATGGTAAAATTTAAGGGATTGTAACACATGCTTAGGATCATGTAACAAAAGAGTGAAGGCTTTTATTTTAAATTATAAATAAAGCAGCAGAGCAGAACAACATTCCACATAAAAGGAAAAATACAGATCCACTTCTGTGGTCGAATGAAGTATATATTTCTCATGCTATAAATTGCAATGCTATTCTAGTGATTCAGGGTACTGAAGAAATCTCTTTCAATATTAAAGAAAAAAGTATGCCAAGATCAATATGGCTATTTATGCAAAAAGTGAAATGGTTGGAATTGCACAGATCAAAATGTTAGCATCACAGAAAATAGATCCTTTCAACTTTGTTGCCTGGTCTAGGTAGTACTAAATAAAAGCTTCCATAACTATATTACTAGACTAATCTGCAAGAAATCAAATAGGAACAACTTTTCAGTTCTGTTCAATTACAATTACCCCCCACTCTCAAGTGGCTTCACCCTGTTTTTCATTGCAGCTTGCTTAAACCTGCCCTAGATGTCTCTTCTCATGTTTCATCTCCCAGAGTTCCTCAGAAAACCAATTAAGACTCTAGATTAGCATTCAAGACCATTTAGAAGCAATTCTGTTAAGAGCCCTTGCCAACTCTATATTCTAGAGCAGGGGTTCTTAAACTGTTTGACCCAAGTACCCTTTTTCCAAGTCAACAATGTCATTACCTTCCTGCCCACTCCCAAAACCAGACTCTGTTGATTTATAGAAGCATCTCTGCAGTGGCAGACCCAGATTGGATCCTCAACTCACAAACAAGCAGTTACAAATTGTTCCATTACCCTGAGGATACACCCAAATTACCCTCTTGGAGTAGTTCCCCTCAATTTAAGAACTACTGTTCTTGATTATCAATCAATTGCTGGGAAAGTACCCAAATACTATCTTGTAATCAGCTGGATCATCAGGCCTCTGAAGCACACCAATCTAGTTGTTCTCATCTCCCTGTGGAGCTTTGTGGCACCAGTCAGCTCCATAGTTATGAGAATGTGATTTGTCAAGTGTGTAGTTCCCACATGTCCCATTGCCAATCACAAGCCAGCATACTGTTGTATGATTCCCACCAACCTGGAGTCAGTGTGCTGACATACACTCAGGATGCTTTATGTGAATTAATGAACATTAATCGCGGGAAAAATGAGGTCTTAGATTTACGCAGTATGATTCAAGGTTAAGAAAAGGTGAGGATTAATTGGAATAAATTAACAAATCTAAATCAAAGAGGCAAGCAGTCCTTCCTGATCTCTGGCCACAGATATATGGAATGCAACAGTTGTATTAATAATTTAATTAATATCATGCATACAATTAACTATTGAAGATCATTGATAATTTTAAATATTAATATTTTAATTATAAATATTAATTATAAATATATAGTATGCTAGATCCTTGAGTTGAAAGCTTATGATTTAATCCTATTTTACTGGAATTCATCCTCTCATTTATGATAATTCATTAACAAACTACTGCAAGCAAAAGCTTATCTTGTTATTTGTGTAAAACCTTGATTATAGTTTGACCTCTTCATATCCTTCAGAGTGCCTCCTTGCCTGGGTATCTAAAATGTTTCCATGTGAACTCTTCCAAGCTATAATGTACATATTTGAATTTGATCAAAAGACTTCTCCCTGAATGTGAATTTCCCCTTCAGCAGAACTTAAAGTCCACTTCACTTCCTTTGTTTTAATTATATATTCTACTGTATAATGGCATCAGGGACTTTAAATGTGTATTGAACATCAAACTTTCCAACCTGTAGCCTCAGGTACACATGCATTCCTCCCAAACTCTTTGGGTTTATCCCTTAGATAACCTCCATGTCTTGCCACCAAACTGAATTTTTGTGGTGTGACAGAGGGAAAGTTTACTAACTACATGGAAAAATAATCAAAGAATTATAGACCATATGGGCTGGAAGGATCACATAGATCTTGAAATCCAGCCCACCTTCCATCCTGTAGCCTCAGGTCTGCTATATCACTCTGGCCATCCCACTTCCATTTAAAAACTAGATCACCATTAAATATTATCTTCTCACATGTGGACCAGTGTTCAAGCATCTTTGAGATTATTTTGAATTGTGATGTTATTGTCTAAATTGTACTCAATCTGTTTGGTGTCACCTACAAATTAAATACAAATTAAATAACCTTCCATTCCATCCTCAGCAGTACTTGATACAAAACAATTTATAAAGAACATTCAGGTGTGTTTGTTCAATCTGTTGCAAATTGGATTTCAATCTCTTTTACACTTTTTTTTTCTTTAGTCATCGTAAGGCATACAGAGAATGTGAACTTTATTACTCTCTTAAGTAGGAGTTAATGAGAAGGATGACAGATAAGACCAAGGTGTAAAGACCAAAACAGAAATAGGGTGTGTAAATCCCAAGGGCTTCTGGAAGATGAGATTTAAGAACTCTAGCCTTTCATCTTATAGGCTATATCTAAACCTGGCTATGAAACACACTGGCATCTTTACTCTTTGTGCAGTGATGAAGTTATTGTGGTATAGTCGTTACATTGTTGAATTAGGGATTGAGAGATCAAGAACACAGCCATGGAATCCATTAACTATCATTTATTCTATCTCACAGATTTGTTGTGAGTAAAAATTTAGGGTTGGTGTATACTATTCATGTTGCTTCAAGCACCTGGAAGAACCCAGTTATAAATCTGACTACCTAACAAATAAATATTGTTTCTTTATTAACTCCTCCAGTTAGTTTATTTTATTACAAAATTTTAAACGCAAACAAAATCCTCTGCAATGTCCAGCTTATCAGCCCACATTTGCCAATTTCAGCTAAAAACTATATTGGGCGTTTCTCCCCAGCCCATAAATGTGTTCATATAGGACATACACTACATACATGTTTGTATGTGACCCATTTGCATGCATGTATACAAACATACACACATACATACACACACCTGCCAAAGATATACTGTAAAAAAAAAGGCAGGACAAAAAAAACAGTTGAATTAATAACTACTGATTAAAATTAATTGACTATAAAATAAGGTACTTCACTTACAACATTAATTGATCTACATCTGCATATGCCATTCTCTCTCTCTTGTAAACACACATACCCATCTTACACAGACAGACATATAAGTTCACAACCATACACTCACATCATTCATCTCCCTCCTTCAGCAGAAAAGAAAGGGAAAGAAAGTGGTAAACAAAAGTAAATAGAGACAAAGAGACGAGAAGAATCAACAAGGCAAGGAAGGAAAGGAAAGAGAGGAGCCTTCTTTAAACATTACAGAAACGGTTATTTATATTCATCAAGAGAACAGCTTCACTCAGGGACATAAGTTTGCAGCAGGGATGCGTATTATTACTTGCACTTCTTGATCATTCTCTTGGTTTTAACAGTATCTGTTCTTATCAGAGAATGTCAAATCTCATTTGAAGGTTTTGAAAAATAACTATGAAGTTGCTGGAGATATGGCTAACCAGCAATTGGCATGAAAATCTTTTTGGCCATACCCTGCAGCTTGATTCATTTTAGAAAATGGTTGATGGATACCACATTGTGATTGTAATGTAATGATCATTATTTTTATATATGTTTATTTTTCAAATAAAATAATGGACAGGCAAGAATGCCAAAATACAGTGTTAGCCATATTCTTCCATGCAGCAAGGGTCCAAAGCTCTTACATGCAGAGTAAATTTCCACTTCATTGCAAGGATATTCTTAAGATTCTAACCCTTTATAAACTTCCTTGAGAGTAAATAGCATAAAAGAGACATGTTATACATTTACTGTGCTTTTGATGAGATGCAAAGTCCTTTCATGACCTAGCTTCCCATTTTCAATAATTTGATATGTTTAGGAAGTAGTGTATGTCTTATATGAGTTTATGTTATTTGCTGTATTAAAAAATGAACTTGATTTAAAGATTGATTCAATTTTGTATATTGTAGTGTTCTGACAATATTGTAGAAGACTTATGTGTACATTCATGAAAACATTGGGGAAGTCTTGTATTTTAAATTAGGCTCTTTATGACATTGTACAGGGAATTTTTTGAAATATGTACCATAATTGTAATTGCAGCTCAAGTTATAAAAGCAGGGAGCTGGAGATTCTAGCTCGGCAAGGCTAAATATTGGATTATTGTGCAAAATATTATTTTACAGAGTTGCACTATTTTATATCACATTACTTTACAGAATGTAATCGCCAATATTCTAGTGGAGAAGTGCTGCTGTCTTTTCATCCCAGGCTGTGTTCCCTTAATTTGTCGGAAGGTCATATGCCATTTGTAGCAAAAGGTGGATGGGGCAAGAACCTGATAGATCTGATCATGCTTTTTCTCTCTTTCCAAACCATTTTTTTCTTTTTTTTCTTTTTTTGGTGGGATTCAAATATTCTCTTCTCTCTCTCCCCACCACTCTTTGCAAGCAGCAGTCTGCTAAAGAAGAGACAAATTGCTTTTACTAAATCTCTGCATTGTTCATTTGCAGAAGTCATTTGAAATAAGCCCATAGGCCATACTGTATATTACCTAGGGCTAAAAGTTCCCCATTCTTTCTTTATATCGATGTGATTATAATTCAACATGTGTAATATGTAAATAACATCAGGAGGCAAATTTACATGTTAACACTGCTTTGATCTTAACACATTTATTCAGTCTTTCATAAATAATGTTCTCCAGATACATTAGATTTCAGGTCCATAGGCCCTAGCATGCAGCATATTGGGGTAGAATTTCTTGTTGATATTTCTGAGTTACTTTTATATGTTTTATGATTGTGGCTTGTCCTTTAGGGTAAACGTGGGAGGACAGCACTGGGCCAAGGTACTATTTTGCTAACTGGAGTAAAGAATCCTCTACTGAATCTAAGGCACTGGGGTAAATTGGGGGTGGGGGATACAGTTTTGCTTTTTGATTTAAACAGAGTAAGAGACTGAGATAGAACTACAGGCAAACGTTAATGTTGTTCCCTCTAGAACTTGATCCAAGCAGCACTCTTGACTCATCTCTGAGAATCTGTTTCTGATAACTTTACTTATGGACATTTTTGAACAGTTAAGTTTGCATAGGCAAAATCCTGTAGCTGCAGAGTCAGTGACAGTTTTCTATTATATTTTCTATCACACTGAAGGGACTGTGGCAATGTAACATGAGAAATTGTCTTGAAAATACAATCTGCGTAGAGTATACAAAGGTATACTAAAGCTATATTGATTTTCAAAGAAGCATTTCATTTTGTTAAACATCCAAGCAAAGCACCCTTTTAAAGCAACTGTGGGATACAAAAGAGTGCTCAGTTTCTCAACAGTGGAAAGTAGCCACTTCACTTGTCGAGAATGGCTTCTGCACATGTATAAAAGCTTCTGTCAGTGAGACAGATTGGCTGATTAAAATGGATTGGCCTCACCATGACCTTGCATCAGGGCAGAACTATGTCTATCCATGAGATGATTTACCACATTAAGGCAAAGCAACCCTTAAGAGATACATTTTTTTAAAAAAAATGTAAGATATATGCAACGGCACTATTTTTGGTGCAGAATTTTGAGCAGACACACAGTGCTGGCTCTGTTGCTTTTTGTTAAAAAGAATAACAGGGTCTTCTTTTCAATCATAGCAGAACTGGCAGCCTGAGGACACTTTCAGTGCTGATGCTGCTTATTTTATGGGACCATATATCAAATTTCATATAAGATGCCTGAAAAGGGAGGTTAAAACTTGGCAGACCTCTATAGCTGAATTGTGTCAAGCATAACCTCAAAATGGGTATTTATTTAACACTGCTCAAGAAATATTTTGTTTCAAATTAGATTTGACAACATCTTGGTCTAAAGGTCATTCCTTTGCCATTAGTAATGTTGTGACAAAAAGATATTCAGCGGATGGATTTTCTCTTTTCACTGAAAGAGATCAAAATACATAGATATTATAAAGCATCACGCTGCTGTGCATTTGTAGACATCCTAACATAGTTGCAATAGTTGTATGTCAGAGCCATAAACAGGCAAACATGATTTTAGTATCCAGGTGCTGATTGTCAGGCTGTCTGGCAAGACCTCAGCAGAATTTCCCAGGCAATTTAGTCAGGCTTAACCAGGCTGTAGACCCTTAAGCCAAGGCTAGTATTTTGATACACAGCCCAGAATGGCTAGGCAACAGTGTTTATTGCATGCTAGAAAGAAGCCACAAAACCAGTTGATTGTTCTGCATCAACATGAAGATCCAAGTCCCTCTTTATAGTGTAGTTTAATTCTAGCACTTCTTTCTCTAATTCTTCCCCTGGTTTACTCTAATATTTGCTCTGTACTTCTTGATTCTGAAGCTGGGAAACAGTTGGTTTAATTGTTCTATATATAATAATTTCTATAAATTTATATTTATATTTCTATAAATTTATAAATAATTTCTATAAATTAATTTCTATAAATAATAATTTCTCAGTACATCTCTGTACTCAGAAACTATGACTATCACCTTTACTGTCATACAGAGTTACAGAAATGAATGCCTGAATGCAGACTTCATATTCAATATTGCTAATATATTATTATTATTATTATTATTAATATCACAGATAGGCATAGGAACATACTGCTTTTTTCTCCCCCTTTGGTCTGAATAGAAAGAGGCTAACCGACTACATTTTTTTAGAGATCACTTGATCATCCATGACCTCACCCACTTCTATATCTGCTGGTTGGTGCTGGAGATTATTGGAGTTGCAGTCTAAAACAGCTGGAGTGTCAAGTTGGCTTAGGTATTTATTATCTCTTGTTGATATTGCTCTTTGTAGGTAAAATACCATATAATTCAGTAGTGTGATATTGATATTGGACTTCACTGTCAAATATAACTAAAGATTCCAAGATGTAAAGCACTTTATTCCTAGGAAACCTGAAAACTGAACTTGTGTTATATATATATATATATATACACACAGAAAAAAAGAAAGAAAGAAAGATTGTACTTAAGATTACTTCAACAGCATAAGTCAAAATAAACTGAGAAACATTAAATTCAGGGGGAAACTGTCTCTAAGGAGCTATGACATGCTGAAAAGCCTTGGGAGACAGTCCTATACATTGTTTAATCTGCTTATTTCCTATTCTATGAGCCTTTCCACATTTATGTTTATTTTTGTTGATTCAGTGGATTGATCGTCCTGTTTCCAGCAGATAATTACCTTTGGTTTATTTCCATCCCATCCGCCAATAACTTCTTTTCTGCGTTATTAATATTGATTTTTGAAATGCAAAACTAGCTTTAATATTCCAAAAATACTAACCGTGTCATAACTCATCCTTCATTAGTAAACAGATTATGGGTTTCTAACTCAGTTTCCTTTTCTTGTTAATAATAATAGCCAAGGGCAACACAATTAAAACGTAAGCAGGCTCCTTTCATATCCCACTGTGAGGAGGAGGAGGAGGAGGACAAGGGGGACAAGGAGGAGGCAGCATATAAAGCTGCCTCCTCCTCGTCCCTCATCTTGTTTCCATGTGAAAAGAGAACCTGGGCAGGTGGTTGGTTGAAGAACAGAGGCTGCCTTTACCAAGTCAGCAAGGGCAAATTATTCACACTGACATGAACTGGCAGTACAAAGCATTTTAAAAAGAACTAAAAACCTTTTCTTCACCCTGTTTCAAAGAATTTGAATTTCTGTTAGCTGAGATGTAGATCTCATATGTCTCACTGGGCCACCTTCTCATCTTGCGTATGAATTCCTTTTTGCACATCACTGCAGTTTCATAATGTGTTGAAGTAATCTTCAAGGAAGTTTGTGTGTGTATGCATTCACAATTCCCTTGAATCTGGAGTTGTAGGGCAACCATATTTGTTATTCTACAGAAAACCTTCTATCTAAAGCACTATTCAATCCAAGCCTCATTTAACAAATCAGAGAAAGTGGGATGGGGCCTTGCTTTTTCTCCAGGGGCATCCATGGGAGGGAGATGTCAAAAAAGTCAAGATGGAAGCTGTGACTGCATGATCAAAGCCCAGCTCCTTTTTACATGTGTTGCTTTGATTGTGCAGTTGTGGTCACCATCTTGACTTTTTTGCCCCCCTCCATAGTTGTCTCTATTTTTCTTATCACCAGATAGAACCAGAACAGCAGACCAAGCAGGCTCTTTGGCAGACTTCTCTCTGCTTCCTTAGAAGTGATTCTTCTTCAGTGTTTCTTAATTTTTTTGCTCTCAGGACCCCTTCCCACTTTTAACAACTATGGAGGACCCCAAAAGAGCCTTGGTTTGTATGGGTTATATTTATTGATATTTACTGTATTAAAAATTAAAATGGATGCATTTGTAGAATATTTATTTATTTATTTATTGAATCATGTAAAAAGAACAATATTAGACCCATTAGATATTAACATAAGTAAAATATTTTTCATGAAACAATCCTATATTTTTTTAACAAATAAAAAATAATGATGTTCAATATCTGGCAAATAATTTTGATTTTGAGGACTCCTGAGGGGGTGTTGCGGACCCCCAGAGGTCCTCAGACCACACTTTAAGAAACACTGATTTAAGGTATAGTAACTATTTCTGAGTGTTTAGCCACTGAAATTAGCCTACTTTTGTCTGATGTATTATTTTTGTGATGCATTTTCTCCTGGCAATGCACAAATAGCCACTTTACTGATATATCATGTTATATCTTCTATATCTATTTTGCAAAATAGAACAAAAGCACTTAAATTATGTATAAAGGGGGGGCATTTGCTACAAAAGTGTTTTTTATTATTAAACCCTTGAAAAATTATTACCATACTTCATTTTATTACTTGGCTTGTTTTAAATGGGGCAGTTTTAATACTCTAAGAAAACTAATGGTTTATAGCTTAAAACTGGAGATACATCTGTATTTTTGTCCTATAAAATATGCATGCATGATTTTCAGCCCCATTTAACCAATGTGTTTTCTGAAAGACTTTACAATGGTAAATGCAACAAACCTCAGTGAGGAGAGGGTGTAATATGTAAAGCATGATTAATGGCAGTTGTAGTCCTCTCTCTCTCAGAACATTTAAAATATGAAAACTAAATCAATATTGGACAGGTGTATGGACTCTGCATTACCATACAGTTCACACAGTTGTATCCATTAGGACTAGGTACAGAACTTAAAATTGTGTGGGAGAATTAAACTGTCAAAACATCATAAACTAGTAACAATGTATTTACCAAAAAGACATGTACAAGTTAAAGGAATTGCCTGGACAGTAAACAGAACTTGGATATCTCCTGCTAGGAAGATGCATTTTAATACAGACCTTAATAATGGAAGGATTTGAAGGAGCCCTATACTAAACTAGGCAAGGTTTGGGTTCTTTAAGAATGAGCAAGACAGCAGTCCTATAATCATGCCTCCACAATACAGTACAGTAATTGGAAAAAGATACTATACGTTAGTTGAATTTTTATTTCTCAGGGCCCTTAAAAGACTACAAATGTTTGAAACAGATAAAGTTCAGTTAAACACTGGTTGTTTAAAATGATAACAAGCAAAGAAGGTACCAAGTTGATCTTTCTAAATAATGTTCTACCAGATCCTTTAATTAGAGCAGTGTTTAACACTTGAAACACTGAATTAGAGGAACCAAGATCCATCTCAGTTCATCTGCAAGCCAAGTGCTTGACCAAGTGGTCCAAATTTAGCAGCCAGGTCATTTGCATTTGCTGGTCTAAACCTACATGCTTGAATTTTGCACAATACAGTATTTTCTTTAAAAATCTGCGTGTGAAATTCAAGACATGCCACAATTTAGGCTATCCAAATCTGTTTCAATAATTCTTTTTTAATTTTTTTTCAGAATATATTATATTTTACAGGAGTATTATATTGTTCTGTGTAGTTCACTCTGAATCTTTCTCTCCCTCACAAACACACTTTCACTGTTCTCTGTTTAATTCAGTAGCCTACTTTGCATTACTCTCATGTACTTTATCTTTTATACATGTCTGTTACAGTTGCGCGCAAATAAACGTCACATACAAATGAGCCAACAGCTACACATCAATACAGCACCTCTATTACCAGTATGGCAACATTACTACATCCACTTCTAAGCACCATATTTTAGGAGTCAGAGAAATTGGAACAGATTCAAAGGAGGACAATAAGAATTATTACACGTCTGAAATTAACTCCTATGAAAGTCCTAAATCACATAAAAGGTCATTCAATCTCCCTCCCTCCCTCTCTCATCAAAGCCAAAGCCTACTTTCTCTTGTTTCAGATTGCAGGACATAAATTAAAGCCTCTGTGTTCATGGGCTGCCACAGAACCTTGCTGTTTTCATCATGATGCTCATTATAGTAGCATCATGTTATTGTGCCGCAAACTCCACCCCTTTCATACATGTATGCAATATCACCATGCACATATAAAGGAGGCAGGGCTTGTTCCATATTGGTGCAGTTTTGCATTTCTTCGCATTGCCTTTTTTCCTATCCCCCACCCCCACTTCCAGGCACCTCTGTCTAAGTTACAGGATGGCAGATTCCAACTGAATCTTAGAAAACATCTACTGATAGCGGTTTGAACAAATTAGCCAGAGAGATAGCAGACTCCTCTTCATCAACTGCATTTAAATGGTGGTTAGATAGCCATCCTTCAGACATGCATTGATTTTAATCCCTGCAGTGACTAGGGGTTTGGACTTTATAGCCAAAATATCCCTTCTAACTCTATGATTATCCCTGCCTTCCTTGAGGGCCTTTTGTCTCTCTGGATTTCCATGTAGCTTTGATGTTTAGTACCTGTGCCTTGAATCATTACAACATATACTTAAATTTCTGCTGTGACTGATACTGAGAGGCAACCTGCTTTAAATATATTTATTTATTAACATCCACATGTGCTGTAGATTCGTATGAATCATTTTTTATTTCCACATAGTTTTATAACTTGGATGGTATTATCATCAGAATCATAGTAGTTCTTAAATTAGAAGTAAATGATGAACTTCAAGGATTATCCTGAGCTCTGGACAGCATTTCCTGCAATTTGACATACTATAGTGTCTGTATTGCCTGTCATTAAACTATAAACTATCAAGTATAGGAAGGCTCTTAGTTGGGGTTTCCATAAACAGTTCTCCTGAATTCCTCACTAAACTCTTAACCCTACAACAGGATTGTCAGGGTCAGCCTCGCTCCGAATAAGACACAGACTCACTTAATAGGGATTAAGGATTTCCGGTTTATTGAAATGGTTCTGACAGAAAGAAAAACGGGAACGGGGGTGCGGTGGTGAGGTGCCCTGTATATATCCTCTTGTGGGGTCCCATGCTCCTCCACCCTTCATTGTCCCCAATCCCCCTTGATGGGTTTCTTGATGGCTGTGTGGGCGTTTTCCCGGCGGCTGTCCTTGTCCTCTTGGGTCAGGTGTGTCCTCCAGGGCACCAGGTGAGGCTTATCGCTGCTTATCTGAAGTCCTTCTATTCAGCTGCATATGATTCCATGGGTGTAGGTGCTTTGGGTGCTTGGTTTAAGCGCTGATTTAATTATCTCCTTCCTCTCTCTCTTAATGATCATGATCCATGTTGTGAGGCTCTTTGTGCCTTGCAACGGGGTCATGACATGCTGACCCCCGAAGATGTCTTTAGGGTGCTGGTTTCTCTTGGTATGCCTCGTGGAAACGTCTAGTCAGTTGTTTTGCTAAGACGTGTTGTGCTTGGACTCACTCTGGGTGTGGGAAATGCTGCCATTTAACGAGGTATTGTAGAGTACCCCTTTGCCTTCTTGAGTCCAGTATCTCCTGTACCTCAAAATGCTGTTGTTTATCTATCATGATGGGTGGGGGCGGTGGGTCTTCCGTGTGCCATTTGGATGGGCTTGTTGGTTTCAGCAAGGCACAGTGGAATACCGGATGGATCCGTCGTAGATTGTGTGGCAGTTCCAGTTTGAATGTCACCGGATTGATAATTTCTGTTATTTTGAAGGGTCCAATGAATTTCGGTGCCAGTTTCTTCGAGGGTTGTGAGGTTTTTATGAACTTAGTGGAGAGGTAGACCCTATCTCCTACTTTGTAGTTCGGTGCCTCCGCCCTGTGATTGTCCGCAAATTTATTGTACGTGGTTTGTGCATCTGCGAGGGCCGTTTGGATGATTGGCCAGGTTGTGCTGCCCAGTCATCTGGTGAGCAGGGTGGGGCATCTGGTTGAGGTAGTTCTGGTATCGGTACAAAGTCCCTTCCATAGACCACCTTAAATGGGGTGTGGCCAGTGCTCTGGTGCACTGCATTGTTGTAGGCTACCTCTGCAAAGGGTAGCAGGTCCACCCAGTTGTCCTGTTGGTAATTTATAAATGTCCTCAGGAATTGTTCCAGGGTTGAGTTTAGGATCTCTGTAGATCCATCTTTGTGTGGATGCCATGCAGTGGACAGTGCCTGTTTGGTGCCAATGAGTTTTAAAAATTCCCTCCAAAATTTTGATGTGAACTGTGTGCCCCTATCGGTCACCAACCTAACCTATAGGGGGCGCCGTGGATCCTGTATATGTGTGTCAGGAACAGGCATGCCAGCTGTTGCACAGTGGGGATGGTTGCGCAAGGAATAAAGTGTGCCTGTTTTGAAAAGTAGTCTTTTACCACCCAGATGACTGTTTTCCTTTGGCTGGGTGGGAGGTCTACAATAAAATCCATGGAAATTTCTTCCCAGGGGCGAGAGGGGCTGGCTACTGGCTGCAGCAGCCCTTGAGGTTTCCCCCCCTTCCGTTTGGAGGTGGCACATGTGGGGCAGGTGGCTACGTAGTCTTTAATGTCTTTTCTCAGGGTTGGCCACCAAAATTGCCGTCTCGTTAGATGTAGGGTTTTTACGAACACAAAATGCCCCGCAGTCTTTTCATTGTGTGAGCGGTTTAAAACTTCCCCCCGCAATGACTCTGGTACGTACAAGACTTTCTCTTTCCAGGCTAGGCTGTGCTTGATAGATACAAGGTGTTGGTTGTTTTGTAACCATGTATCTGTTTGTAGTGCTTGTGCGAGTCTTTGTTGCCAGTTGGGTGAAATTGAACGGCGGCTCCATTCGTTTTCTTGCGTTCGTGCTGGCGTGCGTTGATTCCTCGTATGGCTGCGTGTGACAGCTGGGCAGCCCAGTTGTTGGTTGGTCCATACCGTCCCCACGATGTCTGAGGCTTGCGTGTCGTCCTGTGGCCGTTGGGAGAGGGCATCCGCCAGGAAGTTCTTCCTGCCCGGTATAAATTTCAGCGTGAAATTGAACCGGCTGAAGAACTGTGCCCAGCACACCTGCTTTGGGCTGAGGCGTTTAGGCGTGCTGAGAGCCTCCAGGTTCTTGTGGT
This sequence comes from Candoia aspera, assembly GCF_035149785.1. Lineage (NCBI taxonomy): Eukaryota > Metazoa > Chordata > Lepidosauria > Squamata > Candoiidae > Candoia > Candoia aspera. The sequence continues at coordinate 49,900,920 of NC_086159.1, forward strand.
CTGTCCAGACCTCGAAGGGGCAGGCTGCCCCTTCCAGCAGGTGCCTCCACGTTTCCAGAGCTGCTTTCACTGCGAACACCTCCTTTTCCCATACGTGCCATCTCCGCTCCGTTTCGGAGAATTTGCAAGAAAGGTACGCGCAGGGTTTCAGCTGGCTGTCAGCGTCCCTTTGTAGCAGGAGAGCTCCGATGGAGAAGTCAGAGGCGTCTACCTGCACCACGAAGGGCTTGGTGGGGTCGGGATGTTGTAGTACTGGCTCTGTCATGAGTAAGGATGGCGAGCAGGGGGCTCCCATCCAGACTGTCAAGCGCATGCGTAGCACTGAGGAATTGTTCAGCCATTCAAAGAGAACAGATCGGGACCGCCTTAACCCTTGGGGGTTATATGTCTGGGTTTTTCCCACGCTTCTTCAGTTTGTTAGGATTCCTGTTAAGTACTAGTAATAAATATTAGAGACCAGTTCCTTGTCTCAGTGTGTTTCCTGGTTGTTAGGACAGGCTCAGCTGTAAACAGGTTTTTTAGTCTCTTGAACGCCGTTTGACAGTCAGCTGTCCAGTTTAGCAGCGCCCCCGGGTTTCTCGATTTGCGCGTGTCCCCCAAACCCTTGGTCTTTAGGAGGTTGGTCAGGGGTAGTACAATCTCTGCCAGCCCTGGGATGAACCCCCTGTAAAAATTCGTGAATCTGAGGAAACTTTGAAGTTGCCTTCTCGTGTGTGGGTGCTCCCACGCCAGTATTGCTTGGACCTTGCTCGGGTCCATTTCAATCCCTTTTTCTGAAATCCTGTACCCTAAATAGTCAATTTGTTGTTTGTGAAACTCGCACTTGGAGAGCTTGGCAAACAGCTCTGCCTTGTGAAGTTTCTTGAGCACTTCCCTTAACAGCTGTTCGTGCTCATGCTCTGTTTCAGTATATATTAGCACATCATCGAGGTAAACCAGCACCCCCTTAAAAAGGTGGTCATGCAGGACCTCGTTGATTAATTGCATAAATACACCCGGTGCCCCTGCCAGTCCAAAAGGTAGCACCTTGTATTGAAATGACCCCAATGGGCAGTTGAAGGCCATTTTCCACTCATCCCCCTCCCATATCCTTATGCGGTAATAGGCTTCCCTTAGGTCAAGTTTAGAGAATACCTTGCCCTTTGCCAGGTGGGACAATATGTCCTTTATTAGGGGCAGGGGGCTTTTATTGGATACAGATGCTGCGTTCAGGCCCCGGTAATCTGTGCAGAGTTGTAGTGACCCGTCCTTTTTTTCGCGAAAGAGGACTGGTGCTCCTACTGGGGAGTTTGCAGGCTCGATAAAACCAATCGCCAAGTTCTTATCTATAAAGTCCCTTAATGCTGCCAGCTCCCTCGGGGTCATGGCATATATTTTGGGTTTGGGTAGAGGTACCCCCGGGACCAGTTCAATGGAGCAGTCTGTTTTTCTGTGAGGGGGGAGTCTGTCTGCTTCCTTCTCGCAGAAGACGTCTGCAAAATCCGCATAGTTTGGTGGCAGGCCATCCAGCAACGTCGTTGCTCTGTGCTCCGAGGTCACCGTTGCCCTTCCCATTGCTGCCCGGGGGACCCTGTCCCCTGTGGGTGCTTGGTAGCACCCATCAGCAAACTTGATCTCTCTGGTTCTCCAGTTGATGACTGGGTTTTGCTGCACGAGCCATGGGATTCCTAGTATCAGTAGGGGTTGCCCCACCGGTGCCACGATGAAAGCCAATTTTTCCTCGTGGCTGCCGAGCCATAGCACGGTTTCGCTGGTGTGTTGGGTGACCGGGCCCCCTTCCGCTGCTGTTCCATCAAGCTGGGTAAACACCAAATGGTGCTGAAGTGGATAGCAGCGGAGGTTAAGCGTGGCTACCAGGTCTGGGTGCATTAGGTTTTTTGAGCAGCCAGAGTCAATCAGTGCCCAGACCTTTTCAGTCTTTTCCCCATGGGTGAGGGTGACACGGACATAGAGGGTGGGGCACTCTTCACTCACCCCTCCATCGGTGCGCCTGTTGCTCTTCTCCACCTGTCCTTTGGCGCCCCTTAGGCCAGGTGGCTGGCGTTTCCCGTCGGTTCGTTGGGATTGCTTCCCTCCTCCTCTGAGCTGTAGGGGAAATGTCTGCCTCAATACTCCCCCCTCGCTGCTGGTCACTTTCTTGGTGCTGGGGTTGGTGCGGCTGGTGCCCTTCGCGTGCTCTCCCTGGGTGTCTGTTTGGGGCAGGTTGCCGCCTTATGATCGTCCCTGCCGCACGTGAAGCACTGCCCTTTTGCGAAGCGCCGGTCCCGTTCCTCCTTCCACAGTTGGGATCTCGCCTTCCCCGGCCTTGCAGCTGTCCGTGGTGGTCTCGCTGCCTCCGCCTGCTGTGCTTCCCTCTGGGCTTGGCGGAACGTGTCGTGGGCGTCCTCTGCGTCCCCTACCAGCCGGATCCACTTGGTCAGGGAGTTGGGGTTGTTGCAGCAGAGTGCCCACTGGAGCACATTCAAGTTAAGTCCTTCTTTGAATTTCTCAATCAGGGTCGATTGAGACCATACTTCCACCTTTCCGGCTAGGGCTTGGAATTCCATGGCATACTCTGCCACGGAGCGCTGTCCTTGCCGTAGCGTTTTTAGAGTCCTTTTTGCTCTTTCTTGCTCCAGGGGGTCCCTGAAGTGCAGTTCCAGCGCTCGAAGGAATTCTGTGCTGTCCTGCAGCGCCCAGGCGCCTGATTGGCACAATTGGACATACCAATCAGCGGCCCGTCCTTTTAATTTTATGGCGAGGGCATTGACTTTGCCCCGTTCAGTCCTGAAACAGGGACCCCATTCTTCGAGGTAGTACCTCGCATTTGTTAAGAAAAAGGAGAGTTTCGAGGGGTCCCCATCAAACTTTATGCCAAAGTCCTTGGCTGCCATTCTGGCCTGGCTCCAGGTCACATCTGGGCCATGCAGCATGCTGTGTGGGGGCTGGTGTGGGTCAAATTGGCTCCGGGCGTCTGGTGGTGTCGGTGTCGTCTCTCTCTGGGTCCCCTCATAAGTAGGTCTGCTCATCGACAGGGTGGGAGGGTGGGATGTTGTCCCTCTGGTGGCCTCTTGGAACCGGGCTCCGCCGTAGCCACCGCCATCCGCTGGGTCGCCGCTCCGCCTTTCGTCCGGGTGCGCCTCCAGTCGTCGGGTGGGCTCCTTGGACTGGGCTCCGCCGTAGCCGCCACCGCCCGCTGGGTCACCGCTCCGCCTCTCGTCCAGGTGTGCCTCCAGTTGTCGGGTGGGCTCCTTGGACCAGGCCCCACCATAGCCGCCGCCGCCCGCGAGGTCGTCCCGCCGTCTCTCGTCCGGCTGCGCCTCCACAATGCTGCCGCCGCAGGGTTCCTGCGCCGCCGTCAGCTGCTGGAGCAGCAGCCGTATCGCTTGCACCCCATCCTCCAGCGCGTCCAGCCTCGCCGCCATCCGCAGACTCCCGCCGGTGCACTCGGCTCTCCGCTCGCTCTCGCATCCGGCCGTCGTGGATGACGGTCCGTCCTTTGGTCCCGCCGGGGTCTCGGGCGAACCTAGAGGGGATCCCATCTCGCGCGCCGCGGCCCGCTGGCCCCGGGGCGCCTGGGTGTCTCCCCCTCCACTCCTCTTCCTCCGAGCTGGATCCCATACTTACCTGAGTGTTGCGCCGCCGGGACCTCAGGCACATCCCTCCCGAGGGGAGGGGAGGGGAGCTTCTCCGCCGGGTGCCTTGTGGTTGCGCTGCCATGCTCCGTGGCTCTTCATACCTAGATAGGTCCCTCACAAGCTGGTTGGATTGGTGCTAGGTAAAAAAAATTTTGTGGGTTCCTGTTTTTATGTCAGGGTCAGCCTCGCTCCGAATAAGACACAGACTCACTTAATAGGGATTAAGGATTTCCGGTTTATTGAAACGGTTCTGACAGAAAGAAAAATGAGAACGGGGGTGCGGTGGTGAGGTGCCCTGTATATACCCTCTTGTGGGGTCCCGTGCTCCTCCACCCTTCATTGTCCCCAATCCCCCTTGATGGGTTTCTTGATGGCTGTGTGGGCATTTTCCCGGTGGCTGTCCTTGTCCTCTTGGGTCAGGTGTGTCCTCCAGGGCACCAGGTGCGGCTTATCGCTGCTTATCTGAAGTCCTTCTATTCAGCTGCATATGATTCCATGGGTGTAGGTGCTTTGGGTGCTTGGTTTAAGCGCTGATTTAATTATCTCCTTCCTCTCTCTCTTAATGATCATGATCCATGTTGTGAGGCTCTTTGTGCCTTGCAACGGGGTCATGACAAGGATGGACATAAGCTAATTAATTCACTGTAAATACAAACTAACAGTCATCAAAATTAGGTAGGGATACAACATTTAATACAGAATAGATTTCATAGCTCCCAGGCTTGCCATTAATGTCTCTTTCTACCTAAGACAAAGAAATCTGAGATGTATGTTGTTTAGAAAGAAAAAAAAATATGATTGAATTGAATTTCTGTTGAAGAATTTTAGACAGAAGCATGGTTCCTTTAGCCCAGTACAGATTCTGTGTCCTATTGAGTTCAGTACAGTTTTCTGGTAAATTGGGATAGTCAGTCTCCATTGGCTGGGTTACACATAGTCTCTCGACTATGCAGTTTTTGCAGCCCCTATCTCAGTTTTTCTTGGCAGATTTATCAAATTTTGGCACCTTGTTTGCCATCATTTTGAGAAGGGAAAGACACCTCCCAAAGACCCCCAAAAATGCTTAACAAAATTAAAAGGGCAACAAATCCATCCCACCAGTCCCAGTAAACACAAAACATTCCAGTCCCACCCATACCTGTGACATGGCCCCATCTTTTCCATTACCAACCTCCTTTTCCACAAGAAAACTTTCCATTGCAAGGTTGAAAAAGAAGATGGAAGGAGAAAGGGACATACTGGAATGCACCAAAGGAGGCTATTCTGACTCAACTCCAGAAAGAATTTACAAAGACTTTGGACGAGATATTTTTCAATCTGCAGGAGCATAAACAAAGCCACTCTTTTCTGAGGCTTAAAGAACCCCCAGCTTTTGAAAGGCTCATTCAACTACTTCAAAGCTGCTCTTAGTTGTCTCCTCACATATGTGCACCTGCAGCCACCTTGCTTCATATGGAGGAAAACAAAGAGAAATTACTCCAGATGCTCACACATAAGGAGCAGTTTCTGAAGCAGTTAAGCAAGCTCTTCAGTTAGAGTGGTTGCTTTAATAATTAAAAAAAAGTTCCATTCATATTTCCATGTGTTGTGAAACAACTCTTTTGAAGGAAGCCTTGGAGCTGGAAGTACTTGTTTCTCTCAGATTCAGAGCAATTGAGAAAAAAAAATTAAAAAGGAATAACTGATGAATGAGTCAGTGGATAACCCTCTAACTTTTGCCCCAGCCATTACAAGTCTTCTTAAATAACAATTTCTCCACTACATACTTTTATCTCCTTAAATTGGTCTGATAGATCCTGTTTTTTTTCATTTGTAATATTTTTCAATAATCAAAGTGTTTATGGTATATACTTGATTTTTTTGAATCCCTGGAACAATTTAATATTTGTAAATTATATTTAACTGTACTTTTTATTGGTAAATATTCTAATTAGACTAGATTGTTTGAAGAACAGTACAATTTAAACTGCTTTGAATAACTTGACTCAGTAACTCGCAAAATAAGTCATGTTATCATAATTTGCTGTTGCCTTGAAAATACAATCAATATTCACAGCAACATGTGCATGAAACTTGGTACAAAGGTTGCAGGTAGGCACTGGAAATCTCAGCTTTGAATATGCAGTTATTTTTTGAGAATTTGTGACCTGCTTTGACTTATTAAAAGCTATCTGGCTGCTTTATCATTAGCATTATATTTTTCTCCATTGCACAGCTGTACACTTTCCTCAGTTGTTTGTGGAAAGCTCAAAATGTTGGACTCTTCAAGTTTAGATGGCGACATTCTCTAATTCTTTAAGTACTAGAAAAAATATTGCATATTTTCTCACCGACGAGATAGCAAGAAACACAGAAAGCTATCTTGTGCCAAGTTAGACCACTGTTCTATCTAATATGATAGCAGTTAGAATAGAGGTAAACAACCTTGTTTTGTTTTTTTAGAAATGGACTATACTTCTTTGTTTAGCCTCTGAGGGCTGCAGTGAATGTTACAATGTACAATGATGGGACAGTCGGGAGAAGCTGGAGGTTTGGGTACTGTGAAATCAAAAAGGCTATTGAGAAACCTATTCTAAGTCCTACAGGGTTTTAAAAAACATAAGCACTAAGGTTACCAGAAATCAGCACTTTGTTGCTAATTTTTAATGGTACTATCCTGTGTAATTCTGGGGCCTGCTAAAATAGGACTGTGAATTGCATGTGGCTTATAAACCACTGACTGCTCAATCTTACTCTAAATTAGCATTGGTTCCCAGGCTTTCAGGCAGCATGATTTCTCAATCTTCTATTTGCATGTGCTCTGCCTCTGGGACTTGGCTTCTCCTATAAGTCAGAGTGTGGTGTAGCTAAATAGAGAAAAATGTTTTCTCTTTGTGAATCACATTGTGAAGCATTGGTAGTTTTATCTATCATCTATCATCTATCCAGTGTAGATGTGCAAGTGGCTGAGAGGGAAGAGTTCTTTTTAGCTCAGAACAGAGACATTGCTAGCAAAGTCCTGGCTGTTGCTAAAGCACCTTTGTTGAAATTCTTAAAAGAGGTGGCACATATAATCATCATATTTAATAAACGATAGGAATTCTGTTCCATTTCTAGAGTAATCTGACAATATCATCCAGGAATGGGGCTTCTAAGTCTTCCTTCTAGCAAGACTTCTTGTGGCTTTGAAAACAACATAAAAATAAGGGCAGTTAGATTCAGCCTTCCCCATTATTCCATTTCAGTTCTAAATAAAGCTGGGCTTACCTTTTAATTTGTTCTGATTTTCTTCTAAAAGGTACAAGAATGTTGGGAGGAAAAGTGGTATCTCCATAAAGTCACAGCCACTGCTGGATATGCAGGTGGAAGCCATGGCCAGGAGGACCTTTGCTCAGGTATGGCTCGTGCACCATTTGAAGCCCTACCTGAAACAGGAGGACTTAACTGCAACAAGTCATGCTGTTATCACCCCAGAAATGTTTGTTTTTGTTTATAACAACCTTGTCAATTTAATCCTGTGATTCCAATTTTATCCACAGGAAACTGAGGTCATCAGAAGGATGGGATATAAATTGTTCAGTAAATACTAAATAAGCGAAAATAAATGTAGGCTGTACACGCACAAACTATTCCAAGAATAAACTTCTTGAGCTCGGTGGAGAAGAGTTCCAGACTGGTCTGTATTCTGAAGCAATAATCTGGAGTCTTCTTGGCCAAGGAAAGTCATCTCATATTTGCAGTGTATGGAAAGGCCAACATATCATTATAAAATCCAGGTGCTCAACCTTACTTGTAATTTAGTCATAAATGAAGAAAAGAGAAATGTGAGGCCTTTGAGTAAGTGCTGCAAGTGATGTCACAGGATCCATCAGCACGAAGGACTTTATCCTACTGTGCAGGAAAGGTTAACCTGAGAAAAGTATTGCATCAACAGAAATGTTAATGAGTTTATATGTGGCAGCAGGTAAGCAGCAACACAGCACAAGGAAGCTATTGTGATAGGCAGTTAATTACAATGGAAGTCATGTCTTGATAATGACTAGGATTCACAGCACATCTCTTTCCAGTCACAGTACAATTTCTCCAGCTCTGTTTATGATAATCTATGGGATTATTTGACAGCAAGATGACATTTTGACTTTGCAACAAATTTATTCCATAGACAGGGCAATTACTCACTGGTATTGTGACATTCAATTAGGTGTAGAACTGCTCTGCAATTTATTATTATATTTTTTTTAGTGGGAGATAAACAAATATTGGGTCTATTTCTTATTAGTACATAGGGCCCTTTCCTTTTCAGCTTTCTTACTCAAAAAGCTTTGTTCTCTGTAACATCATGTGTTAATATGCAAGAGAAATTGCCTTGTAATATATATTTCTTTTCTTAAAGACACACAAGCCCACACCAATCCAACTGAATTGTGGTTGTTGTAGGTAGCATTAAAAAATACAGATAAAATATCACAATCTTCTTCAAAGACATTACCATGCTGGGAGTTCATATGCAGCTGAGAGGTAGGGGTCTTCTGTGCTTTAAGCGACTCTAAGAATTCATAAATTATACACATCATTTAAAATACTGCACAAAAGGAACACATGCAACTTGTATGTCAGAGTTGGCTTCCGGCTATGATCACAGCAGCAGATTATCACTGGGAAGGTACCATATAGAGAAAAAAGATTAGCCTGATAGATAGAAATGTTTAGATGGCACAGAAGGTTAGTGTTGCTGACTCTTTTTGTCTATAAAAGAGAAAAGGAAGTATGTAAGGGTGTGTGAGTGTGTGTGTGTGTGTGCTTGTGTGTGTGTTTAAGAGACTGAAGTGGAAACAGCATCAAGGAAATTCTTAGCAAGAGTAATGCTTCTGGAACTACTACAAATTCTGGAACTACTACATTGTTAGCCGCCCAGAGTCACTAGTTTGAGATGGGCGGCAATATAAATTGAATAAATAAATATAAATTGAATAAATAAATATAACTAGCATATTATAGAACAACTTCTGGAAATAACTCCATAGATCGCATGAGGCTTGCATGACAAGAAAGCAATATAAACGGACACCAGACATACTGAACTGTTCCAATAGAATAGTGAAGAAAAAGGTGCTATCTGCATACATTTCCATCTCCTGTGTTATATAAAGTATTGGTAATTTTGGGAGAAGGGGCTACTGGCATAACAACTTTAACTTGTTATCCTTCTGGAATTCCATCTCAGTCTTCTCAGCTAATACTGCCCTTACTTTTGGCCTTGTTACCATTTTGAAAATCCTGCAAGACTAGCAATGAACTGGAGTACATAGTGTAGACTGACTGCTTGGAGACTTGTGGAATAGTTTTTCTATATTAAAGATGAAGCTACATTTTAAAAAACCTTAATATGGACATTACTTTCATTTAGTTGTATGGGTAGGAAATAGGAAAGCAGGTAAAGCATGCAACAGTTTGTTCTTTATCGCATCTGATTGTAAGTGCTTAAGGAAGCTCCCTGTCTTTTGCTCTGCTCTTAATAACTATCTCCAGATCCATAATTCAGATCAATTTATCCTCTTTCCTTTACGCTTTTTCAATGTCCAACTTTCACAGTCATACGTTATCACTGTTTTAAACTTCCTGGTACATGTTGTCACAGTACTTCTGTTTTGATTCATGATGTCATGTTTTCCAATTCTTATTTATTTGTTGTGTAAGTGAAGCAAGTATGTGTATGATATGCATTCTTGTCTCACTCCCTTTCCTGCTCTGAACCACTCTATTTCTCTAAATTGAGTTATTATAATAGCTATTTGTCCACTGTAGAGGTTCCCCAGAAGACGAATCATATGTTCTGATATTAGTATTAATATAGTCCACATTTTTACATGTTCTACATAAACAGAGACCATGCTCTAGTCAATAAAACAAGGATAAACCTCTTTATATTATTTTGTTCTCTCCTTTATACATCTTAATTATTTGATGTCATGTCCTACTGCTAATCATTTGTCATCTTTCTTTTCATGTACAGTTCTATTGTTTTTTGTAAGTTCTTAAGCAAGAAAATCCTTGTGAGGAATTAGCACACATTCTTTTGCATTTCCCTTCTTTGATAGAAGTATGTACAGCATTTTTTTCCAATCTCTAGGCCATGTAGTTTTGTTCTGAATTTGTTGACATACACCTGAACACACTTTTACTGCCTTTTGTCCTATAACTTTAAACCATATTTCCATGTGCTTTCCTATTTGACATCTGGTCTGGTGCCTGTTATATCTCACTTTCTAATGGAGTAGGTGCCTGAACATATTTTTTTTTCCTCTGCAAATGGTTCTCTACTATCCAATTTATTGAAAGTTTTATAGTCTTTCATCATCATTTAATCTCATTTGCCTCTTTTAGATTGCCTTTGAATACAACCGTCTTAGCCATACATTTCACTGTGAAATCTCCGTTCTTTAAAATATCTCTTATTTTCCTTTTCTTGTTTCCTTCTAACATGTTCCATAGACATCTTTCATTGACATATCTTTTATTGTTCTTTCTTACCAAGAATTGGAAGTCTGTATTCAATTATCCTATATTCTTCCCCCTTTATATTTCGTCTTTCTTTAGCTATCATGATACTTTATTCTGAAAGTCACTTGAAACATTTCTTGAGATTTTGGGAATATTGCTTTCCACTTTGGTTTTCCATGAATTCTTGTATTTCTTCTCATAGTTCTTCAGGTTCTCTTTTGCATAAATTAAGCATACTGAATCTTTTCCTAGGTAATCTTTCCATACCTATCCTCTGATTGCATGTTTTCCAGGTCGAATCTTGCTATGACACCTACTTGCTTTTATTTTCTATATTGTTTATACCAGGAATTCCCAGTCTGTTCCACAACCCATACCTGGAAATGCCCTGCCTGATTGAATTATACTTCTTCCTCTTCTATTTCCTGTTCAGGTTCCAATAATGTGCATCTAGTGATAACCATGGACAGAGGCTGTTGTTATGTTGCTTGACACAAGAGTTGACAATAAAGAATTACCTTCACAAAATTCTATTAACCTATCTTCTGCATTAATGTGTGTAACAAATCCAAAAATTCCTGTAATTCCAGGTTCATCCATTTTTCCAATTTTGCCATTCTAATCTAGGTATCATACTGGGGAATACATGTGTGAATGTATATGCATCTGTATCTGTGTGTCTATGTCATATCATCCACCAGTGTTGCAAAACTAACTCTGCTTATATGATGGCCCTGAATATTTTGATGCAGTGATCTGCATGAAAACAAGTTTGAGAAGTGCTGATTTATGGAATTCAGCATCCACTTGAACAGTAGCACAACTTCCAATCCATATTTCTACATTTAGAAGTTCAACAGATACTGTACGCTACCAAATGTATATTCTGCTCAGCAATTTCATGCTGGCATTCTTGAGAAATCAAGAAAAGTTTGGCAATTAGGTATGGGTACACACACACAATAAATAAATAAAAATACTGTAACAGGCAACTGGAAGTAATTGAATGTCCATGTTTAATACTGGAAAAAGTAATTTGGGAAATGGGGCATTTCACTTAAAATTCTGATTAGTCATAGTGGGAATCAATCATCTAACATACATACATATTTAAGAATGCAGTATAGTAGCACTGAATCACTATATTTTTTGAAGATCATGCTGTTCTGTCCCAAAGATTTAAATGGAAAATTTGACTAAATGCCTATCAGGAGAATTTGAAAGTAGTTTTCTTAGGCAGGGTTGTTATACTTGTTCTTCGAAAATTAACCTCACAAGCTCATAATGTGATGTCAAAACATGGGGCATTGTAATTACCTTTTAACAAATTGGGAACAGGACAGAAGCTTCCACAGAACTGAAGGCTGCCATCAGAATGATGAAAGCAGGATCATACTGTTGCAAGGTGAGAAGTGTGTACAAAAGGCAGAGCTTGCAGACCACTGGTGTGATGCTGCTTTTGTCATTTGCCCCCTTTCACTTCCCCACCACACCCACAAACACTTCTGAAACAGGGGCTGAGGAAGGTATATGCTCACTCCATTGGAGCTTATTCTAATGCTGAACTCAGTTGATGCCAACATTCAGCCTCCATATCTTTCTGCAAGGGAAAACTTTTACTTCCCTAACCTAAACATTCTCATTGTAAATGCATCAGCAGATCCAGAGTCAGCCAAATATATTCTACTTGTATTCTCCAGATCATTATTATGAGGAAGTAAATATTTCATTTTTGAACTCTCTAGGTGCTGAACAATGCAGCGGAATTGTGTTTAATTTCTAATCTATTTTAACATTAGAGTTATGTAAATTGGATTAAAATGCAGATTTAAATAAAAATGGAAATGCCTGCTGAAATAATTCATGGATTGCTTTTCACTGTAGCTTAATTTCAGTGATACTCTAGCTCCCTCTGCTGTACTGATAACTATTCCCAAATGCAAAGGCAAGAATTACAGACTTTATTCCCTAGTTCTTTCCCCTTCAGTAAAATCATTAGGAAACAGTACAGGTTCATATTATAGAGAGGCTTCTCAAAATTATAAATACTTTGGAAGATGCTTGTTATCTTCCAAGGTTAAAGCACATGCTGGCCACTAGTTATTTCTGTGACTGTACAAACAAAATCCATCCTTTTTAAAACCTTGGCATGTTTCAGAGATCACCGTCGGTGGCAGCATGTAGTCATCTCTCAAAAAAGTAAAGCAGGGTCAGACCTGCTTAATGTTTGGATGTCAGACCCCCCCCCCCCACAAAAAAAATCCTGGTCTATAAACTAGGCTGGGAATTTGGACGAAGTATTCTGTAAGAAGATTGTGTCAGGCCAGTTCCCTAGTATTACCAAGCAAACTAGACGGATATGGCTATATCAGTGTTTCTCAACCTTAGCAACTTTAAGATGTGTGGATTTCAACTCCCCAAAATCCCCAGCCAGCTGAGTTGAAGTCCACATATGTTAAAGTTACTAAGGTTGAGAAACACTGGCCTACATAGTCTCCAAGAGTTGAGCTCAGTTCATTTTTACCTATAATTATGGTCCTTCAGATCCAACTCATCATGCCATTACCAAGACAGGGTTATAACTCTATATGGTATAGACATTTTCTGAAAAGTAGATTGCTGTTTTGCCACACTGATCCTCAAGAACAGCTTTCAAACACATGCCAAGGCAACCCAACCCTGTCATTAGGCAGCCACTCCAGATGGTGAGGTGTGGGGGTGGGTTGGGACATGATAGCAGTAGATCCACCCCAACCTGTCTCCTGAACATCCCAACTCATTCCTTCCACTGTACTACACTGCACTACATTATACCCCAAAGCTAGCCTTCCATGCTCAGGTATGATTAGCGATATTAGCCCATTCCCAGGACATAGCATTCACCTCAAGCCAGTCAATTTTTGGAACGGGGTGCCATTTTGTTCACTACCTCAGGCAACAAAATGTTTGGGGGCATTTTGACTATGTTGGCTGGGAATAAAGGAAGTCCAGCACATCTGAAGGTATCGGACTGGAGAGAGTTCTGGATAGACTTGTCTAGGTACCTTGGAAACTTTTATGTATAAGAATATTTCTACTAGAAATCACAACAGAAAAAATGCCTCAAACAAGGACAAGAGTACCTGAAGGGAAAAATCAGGGTGCAGTTCTTTAGCATACACTTGATATCATGAATCACTGCAACATGTTATTACACAAGGAATCAGATGAAGAACAGTTATGTGTGACTTTCCTATGCCTCCTGAAAATGCAGCCACACTGGGGGAAAAAAATTAAGAGGAAACTGGAAAATAACTCAGGGTCAGAGGCATATTAACAGGCATGATTATGCCTCTGCAAACTAAGCTGCCTATGCCAAAAGAGGGGTCTTCTTAAGAATTTAGTGTGCAATTTTCTCCGTATGTGCAGAAAATATTTTCTAACTGCTTTACTTTTGATACTGAGTCACTCTACAGCCAGCAGCTATGCAATAGTGTCATTGATAAAGTTACTGCTTGAAAACAAGATTTTAAAAACCTTGACATGAAACACTGGTGGGCGTCGGGTGGGGGGAAGAGTTTAGTGGTTTGTGATTAGATAATTATGGATGTAACTCTAGAATGCCTTAGAGAATGCTCCACGATGGGATAGTAAATGTGCAGGTATGCAGATGGTGATGTAAAATGTTTGCCATTCCCCCCACCAAGATCCCCGGTTACGTCTACTGGTCCCATCAGATCCAGCAGGAACGGCAGGCCACAGGTCCCCTCTACTATGGAATGTCAGCTGACAGGACCCAGGAAGACGGCCTTTTCTGCCATGGTGACTGCCCGTTGGAACATCATTCCCCAGGAACTTAAGACTGGCCCCTTTAGGTAGGGCCTAAAGACATGGCTGGGCCACCGTGTTTGGTGGTCGAGTTGGACTGGTGAGCCTCTTCAATGGTTACACTAAATAGGATGTATTGATTGTATTTTCCTGCTGATTGTGACTATGTTTTTGTGTTTTGAGTTTTTAACAGTGGTTTTAGTATAGCTGTATCTTTGCCGTTTTTATTTACATTTTTTATTGTTCTCGCTGTTGTATTTAATTGCCATGAGCCGCTGTAATGTCCCATTTCAAAGACATGTTCAAAGGCATTTTCAAAAGGAGAAGCCAACCTAACTTGGCAAGTTCTTGGATTTTTTTTAATGCAAAAGATAATTGTCAGGCAGATAGATCTGAGCACACATGGTCTTCTTTAGTTCAGAGGCACTCGCTGGAAGAAACAATTATTGGAATAGGAGGCATGTGCTCAGACAGACGGCCGGACTGGATAAGAACTCAGTGTGAATCCCAAATCCAGAACGGATCAGAACAATTTACTCGGAGGGAAATGGAGCAGTTCCAATTTGTTATGTCTCCAAAAACTTCCACAAAGCTATTTGCCAAACAAAAAACAAAAAACAACCCCCCCACCCCACTCCCCCGTGATGGAGTTTGCTGTTATAAAATACTTCAGAGAGAAGGGGATGGGGAAAGAATGGAGAGAAATCAATGGAGTCAGTGAGCATACTTTCTGATTCTTCCACTCTTAACAGTATTTTGAAAGAAACATTGTTCTTTGACACCATCCTTTTCTTTCATTCGTACGTGTGCACGCATTCCCCTCCAACATATGAATCTATCTGCCTGAAATCTTATATAGAATTTCTTCACTACAGGATTTCTTTTTGCTGCAAATTTCAATATAGTCTGCCTCAAAACAAACGTTATGGGATTTTTTTTTAAATTAAAGGAGTGTTATTTAAAAACTCATCCACCAGTATTTATAACATTTGGCTTCCTCCATCTCTTAGTGGTGACCTAGAGCTCCTGCAATTTTCATCCAATTCTAGTGAAAAGTAACAATGTTATTGGGGTGTTCAGATTGGCTACAATTCAGTTTGGGATTGTGCTTCAATTTGGGCAAAGAGATCCAAGTTAAAAAAATATATAACAAATAAATTACACCACACAAAGGTTGCAGGACAGGAATGGGTAAAAATGGCTAGTCACGGCACGCTGTATTCGGGATGCATTCTGAATATGTTACAAAACAAGAATTTTGTGATTTTTTGTTTGTTTGTTTGTTTATGGAAGATATTGACTTATTCCACAGCTCTGGATTAGAAGATCTTCACATTCTGTTAAATGACAGAAACACACTACCTAGCCACTTGGAATAAAGCATATATAATTAAAAATGGCCTTTATTCAACCAAGGATGAAAAAACAATTTCAAAACTAATTGGTAGTGGAATATACACAGAGGCATCTGCAAGTTCTGATGCATTTCCCAGAATGAGTAAAGCTCAGCTGTGCTGCAAAACTCCTCCCCTTTTGTATACATGCAAAAGCAAACAAACAAAAGGTGTTGAGCTGGCAGCAAGATGCTACTTTCATAATCTGTCCCCCTTTGAGTCTACCCATGGATGCCTCAGTTCATAAATACCCATTTTGCTCATTGAAAAAAATAGATATTACTAGATCAATTAATTAAATGAAACACAGAATGAAAATTAAACAAATTGGATATATTCTCTCCAGGGACTCCAATTATCCTCAATGTGGTAGTTTGAACCTACAGGTGAACAGTTTTCATTCATAGATTTTGGTAGTAACGGTGACGGTTCTGAAAACCTCTATATGCGTACTTTGCATCCAGTTTGCTGTGGGGCACTCTGTCAAATGGTTCATGATCATTGAAACAGGATTCAAAGACTTCATCTACAGCTTTCTCTGCCATCTCTTTAGTGATATTTCTAACAGCCAACATGGAGCGAACAGCTTTCATCCTTACGCACGTCTGAAACAGGTGATAAAAAACAAGGTCAAGGCATATGCAATGACATCTAATCAACTGAAGCTTTTATATTAGTATTAAAAAGGTAATAATTATAAGCTCCATGGATAGCTTCAAATGTACTGCTATCTAAGTCAAAAGCTTTCTTTTTCATTTTCCACATTAAATGTATCACTTGGAAGATACCATAATGTACAATTCAACAGTCAATAACAAATAATTTATGAGGATAATTTATTAGTTTAAAAAAATAAGCATTTATAATGCCTTTGCAGTAACTTTAGCGCAATGAAGAAATCCAGATTTTCATTATGCCGAGAAGGACTTCCATTACTTGAAATACAGATACCTAGATTTCATGATAACATAACATAGCCTTTTTCAAAGGAGTAGCCAGAAATAGTTGTAATATATTTATTAGTTCATAAATTTTGTGGATCACCAAAGTAGTCCTGTTTATCTGATTACTGCCAAGCTGCAATGAACAATTATTTTACCCAAGTCAAATAAACAAGTAGTCTTAAGTCTTTCTAACCATGAAAATAATATTCCATAATCTGGAATGTACACATTAACATTGAGAAAGATAATCCAAGATTAGCTAAATTAAGAATAATCGATCTGGCCAATGAACAGTAGGTTTCCCACCCTTAATCTCTCTTCTTTTAGATGAAGGTTGAATGAAAAGTAATGCCTCCACCTCCATAACTTTAGTTTAAATAGGAATATTTTAATAAATAAAACCAAAAAAATCCTTGAAAGCTATTTTGTTACCTGTATTTACTTCTCCATATAATCACCACCATTCACTACACCTTTATGCCGATGGACAAGCTTTTAAAAGCCATCACAAAAGGACTTTACATTTTGTTCTTCAACCAGGTCCTGATAATCCTTTCTACTTCCTCCACCTTTGCCACTTCGAAAAAACAATTAAGCAAAATATGGAAGCACAAGGAACTGTTGACTCAAGACAAAGCTAGGCTTCACACTACATGAGTCACCCAAGAGGCAATTGCAAAGGTGGACCTCACTGTCTTACCCCATCCGCCACACAGGCCAGACTTGCTGCCATGCAACTTCTACCTTTTCCCAAAATTGAAGAGATCCTTTGTAAGCATCTGCGAGGACCTGACAGAAGAACCAAAGTGTGGAGTTGTTTCTTAAAGAAGGCTTTAAGAAGCATGTCCATCACTGACAAAAGTGTTCAGATAATGTGATTATGTGGAGAAATAAATTCAGGTAACAAAACAGCTTGTTTTGAGGATTATTTTGCTGTTCCATCTACTTCAACATCCCTATTTCAACTAAAGTTATGGAGCTGGAGGTATTATTTTTTATTCAACCATCATATATAAAAACAAGCAGCATACTGAGAGAGACAAAAAGCCTCTTATCTTTGTCATCCCTATTGATACTACATTCCTTCGTAAGATTCTTTTTGAGGTGAGCCTCAAATTCCAGAAGAAACTACCCCAAATGAAGACTTCAGTTTGTGAACCCAAATCTCTTCTTTTACAGTTCATTATTAACTTACCTGCTGATGCTGCTTCAGTCCAAATCTGAACCGCATCACTTCATTTATGAGAGAACAATCTCCACTGAGATTAGACGCCCGAATCTATAAAAGATACACAAACTGAATAGAATATTTACAGGAATGTTAACATAGTAACACATTTAAAACTTTTTGTCCTCAAGGCCGCAACTAGGGTCTGTGTCACCCAGGACAAACATGGTTTCCACGCCCATTTTGGCGCCCCCCAGCACTCATTTTGGCGCCCCCCCCCAGCGTGGTGCCCAGGGCACATGCCCCACTTGCCCTACACCCAGTTGCAGCCCTGTTTGTCCTAAAGGCTTCAAATCTGTACTTCATTTCCAATTTGTTGTATAATTGCTTAAAAGAGGTTCAACAATCAAGTGGTTTGAATAATTGAATTATCTTGGTTATTCATATAGCCATTCTCTAGAGGTGCTATTAAAGCATCACTGCTGAAAGACTATCACCTTGATCCCATTTTAGAAATATAGAACGTGATCTTGCTCATCTAGCTGGGCAGTATTTCTCAACCTTGGCAACTTGAAGATGTATGGACTTCAACTCCCAGAATTCCCCAGCTGGCCACACATCTTCAATTTGCCAAGGTTGAGAAGCACTGAGCTGGGTAGTAGTGTTTAGCTGAACTTGGCTGATCTCAGAAACCTAAAGAGGGTAAGATTTTATTAGTACTTGGCTGGGAGATACCAGGAAACTCCAAGGCTCTAGAAAGTGTTTAAAAACACCCAAAAAAGGTAATGTCTAACTATTCCCACACTGCTGCCAATAAAATAGATGAACATATCCATGAAGTCAATTGGAGCTGAGTTTCTGACTAAACAGAGAGTTTATTTTCTCCAACCAGTTATAATACTACCCATACTGGCTTAAATGGCACCTCTAAAGAACTGATGGACATTTGTCAGTCAGTAAACTTCTTTTTATCTCAGTACGTGGCAATATCTGATCTATCCTTTCTGAGTTTTGAAGATAAACAGGCTTACTCCTTGAATGGGAGATCACCAGATAATACCAGAATTATTTTATCAGAAAGAAAAGTTGAAAAAAAATCCCAGGATGCAAAGGCAAATTACTACTGTATTTTTGCCAGGGAAACTACATGGATACATCAGTGAAGTCACAAGGTACCAAGTTCAACTCAAAGGAGATTTTTAAAAAATTGTATACCCTGTCTTTATTATTTTTATAATTAACTCAAGGCGGCAAACATACCAAATACTCCTTCCTCCTCCTATTTTCCCCACAACAACCCTGTGAGATGAGTTGGGCTGAGAGAGACTGGTCCAAGGTCACCCAGCCGTCTTTCATGCCTAAGGCGGGACTAGAACAGTCTCCTGGTTTCTAGCCCAGTGCCTTAACTACTAGGCTCTAGATATCTTAACTATCAGTGTAAAAAGACCATGCTGCTGCCAGATTTCAGGATTGTGTGTGTGTGTGTTACATGATAACCTTCTAATTATGTTTTATAATCTTTAAACCTCTTTCCTAAACTATGTGAGGCAGCATGCTCTTACTAATGCACTGGAGCCAAGACAAGACAAGGGGGAAAAACTATTGTTCTCTGTATTAAAGATAAATTAGCTGATGTTTTCAATTGTTTGAAAACACTGTTTATTGCTATACTAATTTAAATAATTGAGTGTAGATATTATGGGTTATAGGTTGTTTTATGTGTTTGCTTTTAAAAGCTTAGTTGCAGTGAGGGGTAGGGAGATATGCTGCTTAGGAAGATGCAAAACATGTTGCAGTTTCACAGACTATCTCCCCTGTCACATTTCTAGATTGTTCTAGAGGAAAGAAGGACACAAGAACAAACAAACGATTATGTTCCTATCGTATCCACGGAAAATAAGTACATGCTACTCATGTAATAAACTATTCATGTTACCCAAGTCCTCTCTTCATTCTCTCTCTCTCTCCCCTCCCCCATGCCGACTCTGCTGTAGGAATACACATACACAAACACACATTCACACATATATAGAATAAAAATTTGCTTCAAACAATCCAGAAAAAAATGGTGCATAACATAGTAATATTTTGCTTTAGTACTTCATATATTTGTATGAAAGTTAAAATAAATGAAATGATAGGATTTTTTTTTTCATTCATAGTTGTCTATTCTCTTTTTAGGAATAGGAAAAATGAAAACCTATTTTCAGTCAATTGAATTTCTTGTACAAATTGCCCAGTACATTTTATTTTTAAAACCAAACAAACCCATCAAAATTTCTAAATTAGAACTGTGAAATTACAGAATTATGACGACTTCATATTCCAAACACTGTGGAACTTTAATATCATGACTATAAGAATTCATCTCTCCTTGCTTATACTGAAAACAATGTATTAGGAATGGAACTGGCTAAGCCTGTAGGATGGAAGGTTGGAAGCCTGCAACCTCCTTTCCCAGAGGTTCCCTGGATATTTAGACTCTGGGCCTGCCTCAGGCTTCAGTGTAGCAACGTGATAGTCCCACTGCTATCACCTAATGTCCAGGGAGTGCTTCACCTACTAACTTCCTCCTTAACCCCAGCACATGAGAGAGATAAGGTTCTCCCACCCCGTGCTGCTTTTCTGACAATTAAAGAATCCAAAAGAAAAGAAAATGAAATAATTTGAATAATGCTACCTCTTGGCTGTATTTCAGAGTAGTGTAACTACAGATTTCATCCCCTCCTCCTTGTTAAATTCTCTTTCTCCAGACTAGAGGGAGGAACTGGAGAATCTCCATGGGCACATGGACAACAACCATGCCTCACTTGTGGGTGCAGACTGAGGATATCTACAGTCTGTGAATGTCGGAGCCTACCTAGAATACAGACTGACATTCATAACAGGAGTTAAGCAAAGAAACGTAAAATATGACAGTAAGTTTACAAAACTCTACTAATTTGTTTGAAAGTATGCTTCATTTAGATCAATGGGACTTACTTCTGGGTAAACATGCACAAGACTGTGTTGTAAGTGAAACTGTGTTGATACGATGTTTATGCCATGTGTGTTTCTGGCATCCTTATTAAAATATATTTGTAAAATTAAATTTTTCAAACTTACCTCTGAACAGGCTAAGTGCTTTATATTATTAAACCAATCGACATGAGCACGGCAGTGATCAAATGCATGGATAAGTTCATGTGCAACCACTCTGTTCATTTGAGATTGACTATGTATATTGTTTTGGCACAGAACAATCTGCAAACAAAGTTAACCAGAAAATTCCAAAGACATTTTAATAATGTCTACAAGTTGCATGCATTTTAGTTTTAGAGCTTTCACAGCATACTGTACTTTCAGGATTTTCCTGTTCTTTATGCAGCATTTTTCAACTATTCACTAGATGTGGTACGAGAACTTGGGGGAACTATTCATCTGGTTTCCCCTTTTTCCTCTTCTGGGTATGAAGAACTTCCCAGAGACTAAATACACATATTAAAAAACAAACAAACTAAAAACTAAAAATCAGCTGATATCATTACTGTCTGCCATTTCTATCATGATCTGTACTTACCAAAAATACTGAACAAAAACTATGCAGCCCCCAGTGTCTGCTTACACACTGAGAAGCACTGTTACCAGAGTTGGTTGGGACAGCCCATCACAAGGAATATCATTGAATTTTACTGAATATTTATCACTGAGCTCTGTGTCTGTCCCCAGTTGATTCATTTCCTGCTATTGTTATCCAGAAATAACACCATCTAAACTTAATATAATGAAACTAGCTGACAAAAAGATGAGAAAAAAACTACTGAGTATTTTAACCAAATAGGAAAAAAAAATCAGAGGCTTTATCAGCAATACTGTATAAAATGTTACTTGAGATCGACATAAGAAATTCTAATAAACTCTAATATTCAACACTGACTACATAACTCAACTATTTTGTCTTACTAACATAGCAGAGCATAAAAAGCTGCAAACATTAGAGGAAAAAAATCACTCTTTACCTGTGATACTGAAGAATCAAATCCTCCACCAACATGTTTATCACAATTTTCACATGAAATGTGTCGGTTATTGGTGACGGTGCTAAAACAATTGAAGAGTTACACATATAACAGGAGATTTCAAAGAAATATAATACGTAGCATTCATATAACAATCTCTGGACATAAATTATCTCACCAGCCAGAATTCTTCATAGCATCAAGAAGCAGTTTAGCCTGTGGACCTAGAATAAACATTGACACAATAACTCATTTCTAAAAAAAATCTGTTGCTCAGAGAAAATACAGAACGCATCTTTCAATTACCACAGAAAGTGTTTACAGCATCATTAAATTTACTGAAATATCATACATCCAGAAACACTTTATAGATATCATGATCAGAGCACAAAAATGGACTTTATCAACTTAAGAGATACTATTAGTAAAATACTGAGTTTTTACTCAGATTTAAATCTCAGTAATTAAAGGGTGTTTAATAACATTTAAGTGTGCGTATGACTTCTGCAGTCCAGGAACACAGAAAGTAACTCTGTGAAATATCAAATGAATGTTCCGCTTTGATAAAAACTTTGAAAAAAATACTCTTCTGATGCAGAACACCCACTTCTAGGTACCACAGTAGAGCTATGACACCAGAGCACCCACTTTGCTGACTCTGACAATCTTCTGTGCAGGTACTGAACGAAATCAACACTTTTTTTGCTGAAGGGTATCGACTTGCCTCAATGCTTAGACTGGAACGTAGAACATCCTCCTTTTCCATAACACACTGAAACTTTATTTCTGCGTTCGGAGATAGATAGGTACTGTAGATATAGATATTTCTATAACGATATATATTTTCATGGCATTCTGGTCGGTCACAATACTGGTATTACTTAACTTTAGATGGGGCAATCTTCAAGGTCAGAATTATAACTTACTTCGCAGTAAAATTTAAGGAAAGGTGTTAAAGACCGTGTGTTTGGGTGTATATGTTGGGGGGCGGGGGGGGCGTAATGAACACCTAGAGCTATTTATCTGAGGCAGAAGGCAATGTATCATCCCTTCCTCACTGGCAAGATACATTCTCACGACCAGGCAGACGAGGGAGACTTACTGGTGTCCAGGGCAACCTTCAGCATCGACTGGCATCTATGCTGGGAGCCAAAGATTCCGGATATTATTTTTCCCTTCAACGAGGGCTTCTTCCCTTGGCCGAGAGTTCGATCGGGAAACCGGCTGTAGCCGAAGTCCTCCTCCTCTTCGCCAGAGCCGCGACTCTCCGGAGCCTGCTCAGATGTCATCGTTCATTCAAGCCCGGTCGACCGAGCAGAGATCGCCGTTCACATGGCCTCGACGGCCACCGTACCGTCCCACGAAGCCAGGCAAAGGGCATCTTCCGCTGAAACCATAGAGATACGCCGCGCGCCTTTCCCGCTGCCAATCTGGGACGACACGTGAGTTAAAGTGGGATGAGCTCCATAGGACTGTTTTATGCCTCTTTTCCAAATCATATAGACACAGATAAAACTCTCCTGCCGTGGCATCTTTCTAACTTCTGTATCTATGAAGCGGGGTAGGGGGAGTGAGATAGTCATCCGCGTGGGGGTGCGTGACTAGTCATGCGCCACAACGCGCATGCGGGTTGCGGAGGGGGCTGTCGACGCTCTTTCCCTCTGTTTCTACCAAACTCGAACCATAGGAGTTGGAAGTCTTTTCTGCTAGAGAGACTTCCTTGGCGACGCATCTCTCCTCGCTTGGCGCGCTGGGTGTTGTGGGAAAAGAAAGCGGGACGGGCCTCGGAGGGCAGCTAAAGAGCGACACGGGTTCGCAGTCGCGCAGGTTGGGGCTGCCTCGCTACTGTTGCCGCGGTGGGCGGGACTGGGGAAGAAGGCAAAAGCCCTCCGAAGTTGGGGAAGTGGCCCCTTTCTTGGGTGCTTATGAAAAGCCGGGGTCCCTTGCGGAACCGGCGCGACTTGTTTGCCGTTCTGACCCAGTCGGAGAAGTTGATGTCCTCTCTTCATTTTGGAGGCGATGCTCAGCATTCCCAAGACGTGCCATGTTGGGAAGAGGGTTTTTTTTTATTTATTTTTGCACTGTGGGAATAATACATCAGGGAGGGATCTTGCTTTCCCCAACTCCTGCATGCCCCTACACAGATCTCCTCTTCTTGCTGTTTCTTTTCATCTTTCCTTTGGAAAGGAAAGTCCTGCCAAATTCGTGGGTTTCATGTGGTCACAGAATATGACTTATATTTAAGAGCAAATTGAGCCTGTGGTGTTGTTCTAATTATTTTCCATTTGCGTGAAAAGCAAAAAAGTGAGTGTGTTCCACATCAGTAAAAACAAAAAGCGCAAGGGTACTTGTATGGGCAGCATTTGTGCTGCTCCTGGTTTGATCCCTGCCTGGGTGACTGATTGATTTCCAAGTGGACTGGAAATTTGGTCAGCTGTAGTATGACAGTTGGCAGAGGAGCTTTGCAGAGCTTTGACTAGGCCCAGTTTCTGTTGGCAGGACCTCACTTTCTAGTACCAGGGCCCTTTATAAGATGCTAGGCTGTTCTATCACAGCAGATTTTAATTGATCTAAAGGGAAAACACAACAGCAGCTGTAATTCACAGAGGATTTTGTGATTTTGAACCTGGATGATTCAGTCTGCTTGCATTATTTTTACAAATAAAGTGTAAAAATAATGCAAGCAGTAATAATCACTGGTAAGCTGATTTTTCCACAGTAATTATATGTGATTTGCATAGTACTGTGCCAGAAAGCGTGTGTGTGTGTGTGTGTGTATTAAGTTAGAATTTGCTTGTGCCTGTTACAGACCTGCCTGTTTTCCAATACATCCATCAGATGACTTCACCAAATAAAGCAATTGAGTTACAGTTGCAAATACGACAAAATGCCGAGGAACTTCAAGATTTTGTGAAAGATTTAGAATGCTGGGAGAAGGATATTAAAGAAAAAGATCATGATTTAAGGCTTCAGAGTGGAATTGCAGATAAAGTAAGATCAGTGTTTTGATAATAGGATGAATAGAGACACCTTAAAATGGAAATGTGCTCTGTTAACTACATCTTCTGATTTTAAATAGAATTACAAACAAATCACTATATAATTGACTTGGGCTTCAGTTATAGCCCCTCTGTGCCAGAGACCTAGGGGCTATGGATAGACAGAATTTCTTGTTATAGGTCTAAAGAGAATCTCAGAAAAGAAAAGAAAAAACTTACTTCTTTCAAACCCCTGTGGAAATAGCTACAATCCTTCCTCGCAGTCTCTGCATTGAAAGAAGGAAAAGAAATCAGACAAAATTAGGGAGGGGTGGAACAGGGGAAATTTTAGATCCTAAAGTTTGTCTCTATACCTTAGATGAGTCCTTCAGGTTTGTTGTTGTTTATTCGTTTAGTCGCTTCCGACTCTTCGTGACTTCATGGACCAGCCCACGCCAGAGCTTCCTGTCGGTCGTCAACACCCCCAGCTCCCCCAGGGACGAGTCCGTCACCTCTAGAATATCCATCCAACTTGCCCTTGGTCGGCCCCTTTTCCTTTTGCCTTCCACTCTCCCTAGCATCAGCATCTTCTCCAGGGTGTCCTGTCTTCTCATTATGTGGCCAAAGTATTTCAGTTTTGCCTTTAATATCCTTCAGGTAGTTTAGAATATTTCTACTTGTCACAGTTGAAGGGGGGGAGCTTTAAAAGTATGTGAGATGCAAAACCTTCTGTCAGGACAGTGCTCAAATTGTCAGTGTTTCAAGTCAATGAAGTAGAATTACCCTGTTAGTTTTACCATTTTGTATTAACCCATTAGTTTGGGGAGTTCTATTGAAGTGTTTGGAAGTCCTTTATTGTAGGTGGATATGATCATCCCCATGGAGAGCCAATTTTTGTTTTGGACCCTTGTCTTCTAAAAAAGCCAGCCCTGATTTTTCCCTGTTACATTGTGGTTTTATAAGTTGATGTCATATCTTAATTATCAGATGTTTTCTGAAAGTATACTGCTGTATTTTCTGTTATTAGGATTTACCCCCAATTAGGAATGAAGCATACAAAAAGAAAAAGAGCAAAGTTAAAACAGTCTCAAAAAAAACAACGGAAGAAAACAAAAAGAACAAGATAAAATCTTATGATTATGAAGCTTGGGGAAAGCTGGATGTGGTAGGTAAAATATTTTTTATTAAATATATTTATCAAAATGCAAGGCAAGATTGTAGGATTCTGTTTTGTGGATATTTATACATACCAATGTAAAATATCAGTTTTATGTTGTAAACGATGGTGACAATACTGAGGATACCAATTTTAAATGTTACAATGCTTCATTAAAACTGGTAGCCAAAATTTAAAAAAAATACTTATTTTATAAAAAGTATAGATAACAATAATGTGCAGTGTGTATTCATTTTGTTTTAATGCTTAAATGTTAGTTTAAGGCTTGGGAGATAATTTTGTATCTGTTGCAAATTACTGTGATGTTCCACTGAAAAGACTATATAAATCTGACAATAATATAATATATAATAATATATAATATGATTTTAATATAAAAATACTGTATGTATGAAGTTTGTGATTATACTTGTTTTCTAGAAATTATGAAATTTATTTCCTCCATTAGGCAGGAGTTTGATGGAATAGTTGGAAATTGTATTGAAAGGCTTTGATTTTGCCACTGATAGAAATATTTTAATATATATCTTCAGGGTTATCTTTGTATATCATATATTCACTTACGTTGCTTCCTTATTACGTTATTTACTCATTCTTTAAATTTGTTTTATTTTGCCCTTACAAGTGCCTTTAAATATATCCTTTCAGGATAAGATACTTGAGGAACTTGATCAGGAAGATACAACTCATGACTCAGTGTCAGATTCTGAAGAAGATGGAATTCGTATAGATACAGAAAAAGCTCTTGCTGAGAAAGAAAAGGTTATTTTAATATTTTAAAAGACCCTCATTTTTTCTTCTAACGCTCACTAGGGAGCATGATAAATTAACCTACATAAATATGTGTATTCTCAAGCTCTATGATTGAGAAGGATTTCAAGTTTTTATGCTGTAAGGTGAATTTTTTGAAACCAAGTCTTAGTTTTCCATAATATTTTTATCCATATTGTGATTTGATTGACTGTGTCTGTGGTTATATTGAGCATCTTAAAACTTTTTCAAAATTGTAATATGTAGTTTTCTAGCTCAATTTACAGAGCACTTTTCAAGGAAAACTGTCTTTAGAAAATATTACAGTGCAATAGTCAACATGATTTAATATTTTTATACATCTATGTCTTGTTTCTTCTACTATGGCTTTTGTAGATCCTGAAATTTATTTACTTGAAATTATAAAAAACAATTCCTTCTTGGAACTATATAGGTGATTATCAAAAATGGTTGAGAAGTCTTTACTGCCACCTGATCTGTCTGCTAAAATAAAGTTTGAAAACTAATATGCATTCATATGCATCTTAATGTTTAAAAAAGTAAGCGTTTTTGTAAGTAAAAAGTAAGACCGTTTTTTTCCAGTTTTCTCTCCAGTCCTCTTTATTTTATCTTTAAAAAAGACCCATGAGTTAGGTTACAGTGAGAAAGGTTCTTAGTGAGTGTTATTCTTTCTTTTCGAAAGAGATTGGTCTCTCTTTTATTCATTTATTTCATTAGTTCAATTTATAATATTTGGATACCACTAATTGAAGATAAGAGTTCTTAAAGTGGTTCAGATGAAATGTCATAAAATTAGATTTATAGACACAAATTGCCATCTCAATTACTATAATGATGTGGGGAATATAACATCATTTTTATTTTTATTTAACAGAAAGATTTTGTAGACCATGGAATATTGCGGCTGAATTGGACTCTTCTGTTAAATTTTAAGTATTTAATTTGACTAGCACTTGAACATAATTCTGTTGATTTGAAAAGAGGGACAAGTATTGTTTCAAAGAGATGAGAGAAGAATAAAATAAGAGTTTGCAGTATATTCATCTTAGTGCCTATTACATTTGTTTTAACAGGGCAATACTTATTTTAAACAAGGTAATTATGATGCTGCAGTAGAATGCTACACAAAAGGAATGAATGCAGATCCTTACAATCCAGCTTTGCCTACAAATAGGGCATCTGCCTTTTTTCGACTGAAAAAGTAAGAGTTTGTTGAATTCCTTCATATTTCACTTTAAATACAACCAATATGTATTAACTGTAATTATATAATTATAATTTTATTGTGATAGGCTTACCATATCATTACCTGACAGAAAGTTTCTCTTATTGCCAGTTTCAACCTTTTAATTAATTTTTTTTTACATTTATGATGTTAATATAAAGGTAATGTACATGTTAAATTCTTTGAACGTTTAACTTTGAACATTTTAATTTTGAACAAGGAATAAGATCATTTTTAACTCCTCCTGTTGGAGGGCTGTGCGAAATAGAGAGCTACGTGAAGAATGCAGAATGCACTGCAAACCAAGGAAAAGGAAAACTAATACATTTGTTTAAAACGTATGTGCTTTAAGAGGAATCTTACTTCATTCCTAATGCATTTCTATTGCATATCAAATTTTTATTATGCTTCACCTTAACAAGGCTCATGGTAGTGCATATGTTTGTGTCTAATTTTAGTCTTAAAACAATTCTGTGAAGTGAGGTAGTAGACTAAGTGATAATGATTGGCTCCAATGTGTCTAATGCCTGAATAGAGTTTGAACAATTTGTGCTTGTTTTCTGTTATCCTTTGATCTGGACTCTGGACAAAGAAACTTTTCTGTCAAATAGACAAAATCTGGAGAGTTCACTCTAGGAAAGCACTCTTCACTCTTAGTTTCTTAGTTGTGACTTTGTTACTTGGAATAGTGTTAGATAAAGGAAAGGAACCAAATTTCAGACCACTTCTTTGTTTTCTGCTATTTTTCTTTCCATGCTATTTTTACGTTTTGAAAAATAAGGATCTTTTGCTAATCCTGTGTTGATTTTGCCTGGTCATGGATTGTTTTAAACACTTCACAATCTTTAGCATCATGTCCTGAAATCTTTTCCATAAGAATAGCATCACTTCTGTAACTGACACTGCTGTTTGGTAAAGTAACTCCTGATTTTTCAAAATCAGGAGTTTTTTTACTTTGACATTTATGATTGCACAGATTATGTGATGATCAGCACAAGATTGGAATGAAAAACAGTAATAAGTTGGTATTTGGGAACTCTGAGGGACGCAGTTTACTCATGAGCCACAGAGAGCCCTCCAAGCCATTTTCTGCAGCCTTCAGTAATACTTTTCCGTAAGCCCCATGGGGCATACATCTGTTGGTAGGTGACGACTGTTCCAAAGCACTCAGCTTCTCTTCCTGCCCATTCCAGTAAAGTGAGAGTAAACTAAACAGATGGGATATTGCTGGCAGCCTAGAATTTAAAACACCTCACTTCCATACACACCAGGACGGCAGTTGCCAGAAGTAAGGCAACACTTTTCCAGTCTTGCCAGGCAGTGTAGATTCTCCCTTAAGCTGAGAAGGAATAACTCCATGCCTAAGCAGGACAGACAGGGATGGCAGCACTCCTAGTCCCATGCTGAGGCGCCATCACAGCTGGCT
Organism: Candoia aspera; assembly: GCF_035149785.1. Lineage (NCBI taxonomy): Eukaryota > Metazoa > Chordata > Lepidosauria > Squamata > Candoiidae > Candoia > Candoia aspera. The sequence continues at coordinate 49,929,905 of NC_086159.1, forward strand.
TCTGATTTATAATAGGTTCTCTTTCTTATATGTATATTTAATTTGGCATTTTCTAGAATGTGCCTAATGATGAAAATGTACCAATTAGGTTGCCTACTCACTTTCTTAGTTTGGTTTGCTGCATTAATTTATGCACGTCAATCATTTAATTCCATCAGTCCTTGATCAGCACAGAAAAACAGACAAGTTTATGGGAATTAAGCATGTAGACCACATTAGTAAGACATGTGATATAAACAGGGATCAATTGTCTTTGTAGTTCAATAAACAAACAAGAGTGATTGATACATAAATCTTACAAACTTTGGTTCCCATCATCACCACACAGATTCTACAGGTACATGTTATCCTGCTTAAAAAACGTTTCTAAACACCTTCATTAAAAGGCATTGATACCTGTGTTCGGTTACTAAAACATTTTTAGACTTAAACCCCATAGAAATATTTTGGCAGGACCTAAAATGAGCAGTTCATGCTGGACAGTGTTACTGACTTGAAACACTCTGCATTGAAGAAATTAACTACACAGTCATGTGAGAGACTGACTGTCAATTGTAGGACATGTTTGGTTATTGCAATTACTGCAACTAAAAGTCATATCATTGGTTACTGAATGGTTGGTTACAATGCTGGATGCCATTGTTTATGATAATAAATGAAACAACCTAAGATGTTGTTTGGTCATTTAGACTCTTTTTATATATCAGTATGAACTCCATGAGGTTTCATTAACATTCAGTGGCAAAGTTTTGAAAATCCAGAAGAGGACAAACACTTTTTCAAAGAACTGTATGTGATTCACTATTTTCCGGTTGTTGGGGGGTTTTTTTTAGATCTCTGCATGCATCTGCTTGTTTAAGGAGAGAATTAATTAATTTATTTATTTATTTATTTATTTATTTTTCAAATTTCAATCATTAGTATCAAATTATACTAAAATTATTTGTACTCTTCCCCAAGATTTTGTTTCTTCTATCTATTCATCCTTATTCTTTGAACCAAAACCTAAATAATGAAATTCAAAGAATTGTACACACCTAGAATACTGATTATGTGCCATAAAGTCATTATTGACTTTTAGCAGTCACATGGATTTTTTCCATGACAATCTGTCCCTAATCTGGTCTTTCAGGCCTTCCAACAGTGCACCCATTGTCACTGTAACTCACCTTTACCAACATTAGAGCACACCTAGAATATAACTAATTCTAATTTGTGTATTAATCACGGAAGTTTAAATTGGTTAATTAGAAATACAGACCACATGAAATTCACCAAAGTCCCTTAGGTATGCACAGTAGTGAAGTATATGGCCAAAGCGAGGCTATAAGGAAAGTTAGCCTTTATGTCCACACAGAGTCACTGATTCTAAATTGATATTATTGGAACCTGAATAAAAATGTTAAAATTTAGAAATCTGTCCACTCATTCTTTCCTAGCAGGGTATTCTACATATTCCCCCTAGACATGCTTAGTTATCTTATGCATTTGGTTTAAACCTTTGCAAATTTAGAGGTCCTTCTAAGCATTCTGTTTTCTCTTTAATTACTCAGTAACCTCATTTTATTTCAAATTGTGTCTACAACCCATTAAAGGAATTGATTCATCATTAAAGGAATTGATTGCAAACTAAATTGGAGTGCTAGCACCCTATCAGTGTTTGGCTGGTGCCCTCCGTCCCAAAATTGGACAGCCAGTGTTAGACTTTTTTTGCTGTGCCCAGAGTCCTTCCAACACAGTACACCATGTCTGCAACAGCCTTGGTAGTTTGAAGTTAAGAAACTTTTTTGAGCGTTTCTCCAATTCTTCACTGATGGTTTTGAGAGTTAATATGGTAGAATGGCTATGATGTTGGAACTAAGAGACCCAGGTTCAAATCTACCTCCATGACAACTTGCTAGATAACTTTGTACAAGGTTTCTCAGCCCTAGGTGTTGGGAAAAATTGGAGGAAGATATCCAATGCATACTGTCTAGAACTACTGAAAGAAACGTAGGCTGTAAATCTAGCAGATAAATCGTACTTCAAAATTCATATCTGGACTTGTGCTTTTATTAGTATGTATTTAATGAATGTGTATTTTTAATAAACATGTATTTTTAATAGTCATACAATATCATTTCAGGTTTTCTGTGGCTGAATCTGATTGCAATTTAGCACTTGCCTTAAACAAAAATTATACAAAGGCTTATAGCAGAAGAGGGGCAGCTCGCTTTGTTTTGGGAAATTTTAAGGGTGCCAAAGAAGGTACACATGTCTCTGTGTGTTGTATAATGCATTCCCTTTTTTGAGTTGTGTTATGCAAAACTTTTGATTTATAGAGTGTGTATTTGAGATGATCAGTACTACTTTCCATACACTACTGTTTCTCCCATCTCAGCATAGATGAGTTTGGCCAATATCAGTGTTTTTACAGTCTGTCTAAGGAGTTTTTTCCTGTGTTATTATGGGAAATATCTGTAGTTTAAAAACCCAAATACAAACATATATGCTTTATCTGGTCTTTGTAGGGGGCATTATTGGTTTAGTATCCATTATTGGATATTAAAAGTGCCTTGTTATTTGTTACAATTATGTTTTATTCCTTCTTTAGGTAGAAGGAAGGTTATGTTAATGAACTGTTAACATAAAATAAACTGCCTTTTTCCTTCAAAATTAAAACAAGTAAATGCAAGCGCTTGTTTCTAATATTATAAACTGTATCAGGAATAATCTAGCTTATCTAGTTCATATCTTTGCATTGAGGCATGTTATATTTTGTATAAAAAGCACTACTGGTATGATAAATGAGCCCTATCTCTTTATTTCTTCAAATCATACAATCATGGTCTACACAATCATGGTTTTTGAAAACTCTACATTTATATCTTCATGCAGATTATGAAAACGTTTTGGAAGTGGATCCAAACAACTTTGAAGCAAAAAATGAACTTCGGAAAATTGAACAGGTAAAGAACTTCAGCTTAATCAATTTGCCAGTTGACCACGATTTTCTTTATTGCTAACTATTTGAACTATGTATATTTTTATATTAGGCTCTCTTGTTAAAAGAAAATGGCCAGATTGAAGAAACAGATACCTTTAGGAAAGTGGAAATTACAGAAGAAGAAATGAAACAACTGGAGGAAGAGCAGCTAAAGCAAAAGGCTGTGGCAGAAAAAGATTTGGTAAACAGCAATGCAAGAATATTTTTCAGGCACATAAATTGAGTACTTTAAGTCTAAGGAGTCATTTCTTGGCCCGTGGAAAAGTAGCCAGGCTGTTCATGGATTACACTCACATCATTGATGACTACATTTGCCCAGTATTGTTAAACTGAATTTTTCTGTGCTTGCTTTGCATGTCAGTAACTTGGCCCAGATGACACATTGTTTACACTTGGCTTAAGACATCTCAGTGTGATGCTTTCCAGATAATTTACCTTATAATTCCAGCAGTCATGCTAACTGTGGTTTAAGGGCATTGTAGTCCAGAACAGCTGGAGACATGTTGCTTACTGCCTGATACCAAGCATACTGAATTCTATATAGCTGTCTGAAAATTATCCCCATGATCAATTCTTCCTGCTTTACCTCTTGCAAATCAAAGTATTGAGAAAAGTATTATTTTCAGTATTACATGTCTGCATATATTTAGATTACCACATTATTATTTTTCTTTCTTTTTCCAAATGTGGCAGGGTAATGGGTATTTCAAAGAAGGTAAATATGAAATAGCAATAGAATGCTACACACGTGGAATAGCAGCAGATGGCACCAATGCACTTCTTCCAGCAAATAGAGCTATGGCCTATCTAAAAATTCAAAAGTGAGTTGCGTGAATTTACCATTTCTTATCTATGCATTTTTGTGAAATTCTCTTTTAAATGCTTACTGATTTTTATTAAACCAAGGACACTCAATGTTTTATTGTGACATTGAGAATTGCTTAAATTAGGAGTCCTAGACAAATTATTTCTCATATGCATTCTTGATATATATAACTCGACAAATTTACATGTTTCACTAGTGGTGTTAATTCAGGTCAAAGTTATGCACTGATTTGCCTTGAGTCTTTATTTTTCACTAACATTCCAAAGCACAACTAGTAAAAATTGAGATTTTTGGGATCCTAGCAAGTTCATTGCTTTTAGTATCATATATCTTACCATTATATTAACTAGAAGATTTTTGAAGCATCTAAATGATAAACACGTATTAGTCCTGCCCTAATTGATCTACTGAGATGATTTCACATACATTCTAGTATATACTTCTCTTTCATACCTAAGATATAAATATGAAAACCTTGATTGGAATAGGTGAGAATTACTGTAGTCTGTAAGGATCCAAAACCATATTAAATTATTATGCTACAATAAATAATATTTTTTTTAAACAAACAACTCTTAACAATAAGATACGAAGAAGCAGAAGAAGATTGCACTCAGGCTGTGTTACTCGATTCTTCATATTCTAAAGCCTATGCCAGAAGAGGCATGGCTAGATCTGCCCTGGGAAAACTAAAAGAAGCTATGCAAGGTGGGATTGTGAATAAAAGTGTGCATGTTTAATGTTGTCTCTTTCTCTGTCCAACCCTTTCAAGGAAGCAGCTCCAATCCAACAATAACATTCCAATATTCAAAATGCTGTGGTTTTAAAGCTGTTTTATATAGAGTAGCAGATACGTGTTTTATGAACCAATGTTTTTTGTTGTTGCTAAGAATTAAAGAACAGATTACGGATTATGCTGCTTTTAAGAAAATCCTATACATTTTACTCAGAGAAATGCTTTGGAAGTCCTGTTGGAGTCCATGAAACTGCCAAGAGCTTACCTTTGATAGATGTAACTCTACAGTTGTAAATAAAGGTGTATATTGGAAGAGATGCTTTTGGATTACTTGTATCTTTCATAAAAATATAGTGAAAGCCTAAACCTTTTGTGTGTGGGGGGGTATTTATATGCTTTTGTTAGATTTTGAAACTGTCTTGAAGCTGGAACCTGGAAATAAGCAAGCAATAAATGAACTAACCAAGCTTAAAAATGTAAGTATGTTTATGCTTATGTATTTTAATGCTTTCTTGCAGCAGCAATGAATTGTTTTTAATCTGAGTATTTTGTGGATATTAACCTCTTTAGATTTCCATGGATGTTTATCTGACTAATCTTTCTTTTAAGGAGTTAATCGCAAAAGGTTTTTTGTCAGACACGGAATATTCTGGACTACCACAGAATGAATCAGAAGTACAAAATCTGGTAAAACCCATTGATAAACCCTTGCATCTGAGATCAACTGTAAGTATTAATGATGAAAGGTGCAAGTTTTTAAATCTTCCTAGTAAGCACATTTTTTTCATGCAGTATTTCTGCAAGGATAAGCAATGTGGCTTAACAGTCCAAGTTATCGTTCTGACTCCTCTTCGGTCTCTCTCGTGCATTTACAAGCAACCAAATTCTTCATAGCAGTAATGTTGTATATAATAATGAGGCATACAAGGGAATAGTGGGGTCAGTGGGTAACAGACAGAATGCTTCTTGATATTAAAACTGAATAAATAACCCAGGATTCAATTTCACTTATCCAGTTTCAAAGCATGCTATTGAATGCAACCCATAATTTATGAATTAAAATAAGTCAATTGCAAATCATGGGCTCCAAGAAAGCAATCATAACTCTCTTGGATTTGTGATGTGGGTGGGGTCATCAGAATCCACAGATGGGCAATATGTTTATTAGAACTAAACAAAATGACCCAAAAGAGCGTGCAAGCTTTTGAAGTACCTAAACTTCTTCATCAGGCAGGATGTTGCATGAATGGGAAGGAAAAGAAAACAAAAATTAAAAATTAGTCACAATATTTAATCCATAAAGTCTGCAGTTCAAAATACCAATATTAAGTTTGTGGACTCAGTGCAATCTATATTGGGTATTGTTGGTAACAGATTACACTCAGTCATCAGGAACAAAGCAAATGGTTGCTAGCTGATTTTAAAACTGTAGTTGCTAGTTCTCATGTATTGACTGACAAGTCAGGAATCAGCCAACACACATACACACAAACGGAATTCTAGTTCATTCTGTCTCCTGCTGTTCTTTATCTCCGTGTCCTTTTGCACATTCAAATAATGATAAACTACCATTTTAGTGTTATATTCACGTCACTGAGAAATCAGATACAAAAAGTACAGTTAACTATTTGAATGGAGTTAAATTGCAGTTGTTTGTATTCTGCTTTCCACTTCGGTGGTGAGATTGATAGATAGGAGGCAAAATTCCCCATGGGATATTTCTACTGAAAACAAAATATTCTTCGTTTTCGTTAAGACAGATATAATTATTCTTTAGAAATGTTGCTCATCTGTATGTAAAAGTATGCCTCTATAATAATTAATTCATTGCATGGTTATTTTTGTTTATTTAGAAACCTTTAAGAAGAGTAAACATTGAGGAAGTCAGTAATGATATGCTAAGTGCAAATTCGATGGCCACCAGAGAGCCTGAGCCTATTCAATCTGTTTTTGCAAACCCAAATGCAACACAGGAATTAGTATCTGCAAAGAATCAAAGCAAGAATTTATCTTCTCCATCTGGTACTCCCAAAGCAAAGCTGCTGAAAATAGAAGAAATTGGTGATGCTTTGTTGACTGAGTAAGTTCCGTGGGTTCAAAGGCTTTGTAAAATTGAAATAAATAGCCTATGCATGGATTTGTACCAAGAGCTTATTGTGATTTTCTTACTACTTTTTACAACCCTTTAAAATTATACATGAGTTTAAGGATCTAGTTCAATGTTACAGCTGCTTGTTTGCATACGCACTTTGGTTTTCATGTTTGTTAAGCAGAATTACACAAGGAGACTTTGCATAATTTTGTACACAAATGCAGAGACAGTTTAAAGTTTTCATTCTTTCGGAGATTCTAATGTACCTTTGATAAATATATATATATTTGTAGTAAATTTGCATTTACTACAAATCTTGAAAATAAGCTCCAAATTGAATTGGTAGACAAATTATAGTAGAGGAAAGGACAAGACTGTAACAATTGTTGAGTGTCTTTGTACATTAAGCATTTTTAAAAAAGGAAACTTACAGCGGAAAAGAACACCATAGTAATCATTTAACAATAGTAAGGAGATTTAAAATGCATCTAAGTTCATGTTATTTAATCTTGTATTGTGCTTGTCTTCCCATTATATATATCTTTTTATTTTTCTTTAAGTTTTCAATGTATGAGTACAGGGGATACGCAGCTAATGTACCCCTTTAATAAATTCTAGAGGTGGGGAAGCAGTTGCTGTTGGATTTCAGTAACAACTATAATGTATTAATGTTGAGCAAGATTTGCTATTATGTTCCATTCAGTGAAAATGTCTCCAGGGGTCCAGTTGCAGCAGGACATGCTACCCGGTACTGTAAACAGGGAATTGTATATATTTCCTAACAGAAAATTCTCTATTCTCTATCTTAATGTTTTTAGATCTATTAGCACAAATACTGTGAAAGAGAAACCATCACTGCAATCCTGTGCTATAAAAAAGCAAGCTGAGACAGAAAACTACATTCTTTCATCTTTGTCTGAATTTTCTGTGCCTCCAGTCCCTGTGAATTCTTTCCAACTTGAATCAGATTTCAGAAAATTAAAAGGTTACCCTGATCAGTTGTATACATATTTAAAGGTAAGATAATTGATTCTTTATGGCCACTATTTAGTTTCTACCAAATTTGATTTTGAGAGCCAGTTTGGTGTAGTGGTTAAGGCATCAGGCTAGAAACTGGGAGACTGTGAGTTCTAGTCCTGCCTTAGGCACAAAGCCAGCTGGGGGACCTTGGGCTAGTCACGCTCTCTCAGCCCTAGGAAGCAGGCAAGGGCAAACCACTTCCGAAACACCTTGCCAAGAAAACTGCAGGGACTTGTCATGGCAGTTGCCAGGAGTCAAGACTGACTCACAGGCATTAAAAAAAAAAAAAGATCTTACTAAGTATAGTTAAATAGTGCAAGTGCTAATAGCATCTTTTTTCGAGATAAAATTACTGTATTCTGTTTTATTTATTATATTGTTCTTGAACTGTAGAATTATTGGGATTCTACTCTTGGAAAGTTGAATGCTTCATTTTAAATTCTTTATAATCTAGAGCAAGTTTATTGCACCAGTCAGTAAGTGCCCAGTTCTAGCTTAGAGGCTGCAGAGCTATTTACAGTCTACAAAGGCAATTTCATGGAGTCCATTTTGGAGAGTCCTATGTTCCTTCTCTTCTAGCTTGGAGAAATGGGAGGCTGTGCAGTTCCTCAGTGACTTGAGATTCTTGTTCTCCTACTGTCACGAGTGCCGTTGAGCTGAAGACATCAGCGCAATGGCACACATGACAATAGCAAGGAAACAGGGGAAGGGGCTCAAGATAAGTAGCCATCAACTCACAAAGACTGAAGGACAAGAAACAATGGCTAAACGGATCGCGAGGCACACCCAAGCTGTTAGCGCTAACGCAACGGAGATCGCCCAGCTGACAGCAATCACCGGAGGAATAGAGAAACCGATGATGGGCGATCCCGGAACGCCAGCGGGGCCTCGCAACCCCTCACCTACCGGCAGGACAACGTGTTGGACAAAGGGGGGTGACGTAACCGCGAGTGAGGGGGCGCTGACCGGCGCGGGGTATTTAAACCCCGCACCGGCGCGCTCCTGTCACTCTCAGCTTTTTTCCTATACTGTACCTACACTGTGAATAAATCAGAGCCTGTTCCACAGAACCAGTGTCTGAGAATTATTCAGAGGTAGGCAGCGCATGACACCTACCTAGCCCCAAATTCCTGAATTAGTGTCTTTACCTGGGTTCAAACACTCCAATTCCCAACATAATTACCTCAGCCTATGTAGCTGCTGTTTGTGTCCTTGGAACTGAAACCTGAAACTATTGTATTAAAACTACTGCAATGGATATAAGAGATAATTAAATATCACACATGCATACTCAAAGCAAGTTCCATTTGTTAGAGATCTCAGGCTGAGGGGAAGCAAAAAATAAAGCTGATTATTTTTCTTGAACTAAACTCAGCTGCAGTTGTTTATTTATAAAATTTAAACCCTGCCTCAGTCCAGTTGGACTTTTAAGTGGTTTACGCTGTATATAATAAGTACAATAATAGCATTATAATAATATAAAAATAAACAATAAATATACACAATTTTGTATGCTTCCTTGTTTTGCTGATATGTGTTGCCAGTATGCATGCCTAGCCTGAAGTCGTATTAATTAAGAAGCATAAATTCCATGTGACAGTTGAAAGAGGCCTTCCAGTGTGCAGAGGCTCACCTATACACTCTCCTATGATTTTGAGTATCCCGCATGCAAGACATTGGTTTTCCTGTCACTGGGAATTACTAAATTGCAGCCAGTGTATAAATTTTAAATCTTTTTCAAGTGTTACATCTTTAGGAAATCCTTTATTTATTATACTGTTTCCATCTTCTTCCCAAATAACCCATGATAATGTGCATACTTGCACCTCCTTTTGATCCAAGCAGTAATCATGCAACATTCATTAGCTTCACAGAGGGTTATTCATCCATGCTTACCTAGGGTGTCAACTCTTTGAGGTAGGCCAGGTCAAGAAAAAAACATTGCAGATATTCCAGGAATGCTATTTTATTCTAATAACAGAATCTTGAAAGCCAATCCAAGTTTTTTACAGTTCTATCTTACACTACAGAAAATCAAGGCAGGGTTATTTTGAGTTTATTTCTAACACTTTCTTCAAATTATGAATCTCTTGTCCAAGTCCATCCTTAATGACTCTTTCATACCTTCCCCAAGATCAACTCTAAATTCCTTTACAATGAGTATGAATTTGAATCCAGGTGTCACACATCCAGTTCATGGTCAGGCCTTCAGAGCTTTATTTCAGCTTCATGTGAACTGTGAAATATGCCTCAGCATGTGGTCAACATTTTTTTCTGCTAACTGTAGAAGGGAGTAGAGCACTCATCACTCAAAGGCATGCAGTGTGTTTTACTGTGAAAGGTGATTGCCATTACTAACTTCACTAAGAAACTCTGAGAACCTCCCAATATAAGTAACCTGCTATAGTTTGAATACTATTTGTTATAACACATTCTGCTTGAGTTTTCTTTTAGTAGGCATTGTGTAAGAACATGAATTCCATAAGTATTAAGTATTTGCTCTGATTTTTATATATTCCATTTGTTTTTGTTCTTCCAAAGCAAATTGATCCTTCCCTTTATCCTAATCTCTTCCAAAATTCATTGGATCCAGATGTTTTTTGCCAAATCTTGAAAATTCTACAGGATTTTTATACTAAGTAAGTTTGAAGCTATGTTCTTAGACTAATTTACTATTGTACTTTTGGTTGGATTGTGCCTATAGCTGATAGCCATTTTTAATTTTTCTGCAGCATATTTCTTGAGACAAATTTGTTCTGTCTGATACTAACGATATGCCAATATCTTAAATTCATACTCTTTGGATAATAAGCAACAGATACAATAAATTATTAAGTAATTTAAGATGTTTTTAAAAAGGCACGGGTAACAACAGCAAAACTCTTTTCCAGGGTTGAAACACTTCAGTGTGACTTTTACAGTTCTTGGATAGCAATCCAGAGATTACCCATAAGTACAGTTGCCATGGCAATTGTTTCTTCATTCACATCTGACAAGATTGCATCCCAGAGACACTCAGAACCTCTGAATAACACGTTAAAGTAAAAAATGAAAGCATTCTTGTATCCCAGACTAGTAACTAGGGGAAGGAGGAAGCATCTTTATGCTATGTTTCAGAGCATTCTGGATTTCTAGAAAGCACAAGATTCTCCCCAAATAGTGGTCTGGAGTGGAGCATTCACTCCCTTTTGAAAGATGTAAACGTCTTCCCTTCCATCAAGTTCTCTGTGAATGTTGGAACATTCAGCAGAGGCAGGCTGATGACCTTCATTAATACTAGTTAACCAAGGCCAGCCAAACTACTAATACCCTTTTTAATTCAAGATGCCAAAATTTAAACTTTGGTAATATATAAGAGAATAATTATGCTACATGAATTTTTACCAGTATCTTTGGGAGGGGTGGTTGCTTTTAAGAGGAAGTTGAATATATTTAGTATTGTTTAGTATCCACTTGCAATTATGTTTCATACCTTTATACAAAAGGAGAAAACATTTGCTGTGAACAAGGAAATAAAGATTAGATGACTATTTATTTAATATAAGTAGAATGTTTCCATTACCATGGATCTATAATCTGGAACAGAAATAGTAGTTGTGCTACTGCAAATACAGTGGAATGCCATATTTGCAGTTTAAAGACAATATCAGGACATTCTTTTATTCAAACAATTGCAATTTGGGGAATGCATAAGCTAGCAAAAAAGTTCATCAGTGTACTTTTGCTTTTCAGGATAGGACTTTATTTTATTTTAGCAACAATTATATATTTGATTTGTAGCTGCTTTTAGAGTATACTGCTGTATGTATTCTATGAATGTTTTTAAATATACATTCAATTTTTCATTTTTTAGCCAATATTGATTGTGATTTATTTATGCCATGAATATTTCCAAATAAAAATATTTGTAGGTATGCATTAATATCTTATCTTACCAGGAAAGAAGAACCTTTACTTATCCTTGAAATTCTATGCAAATTATCAGCATCCAAAAGATTTGATATGGCAGTTATGTTTATGTCAGAATCAGAGAAAAAAAGTAAGTAAAACACATTCCTGGGTTATTATTAAAATCTACTGGCTTGGTAGTTTAGTATAAATATGGCCATGTCACTGTTCCAGCTACATTAACATCATTTATTATTACATTTTTTCTACAGAAAGTTCTCTCTTCTGTCCCTGAAGAAATTTTGAAAGTAACTTTTCAGAACGAACTATAAAATGATTTGTTGGGTCTATGAAATTCTCTAGCTCCCGTATCTCTTTGAGTGTCTTTTCTTTCTCTTTAAATTGGAAATAAAAAAGAAATGAAACAAAGGACCAAAAAGGAAAGATGGCCAAAGCCATCTTCCCACTCTTTTTCTCTACCCCATTTTTTAATCCATGTTTCTTGCTTTCTGTTTCATGCTACTGCAACTATACTTGTTTCTATACTGGTTGCTGATGGCCAGTTAAATTCAGTGAGCCTCTTGTCTCTGGTTTTCATTTTCATCTGATTCAACAGTCCATAGATACCCTGAGCAACAATAAATGGCTCAGCCATCTTAGCCCATATTCCATCTAGATAATACTAACCATAGTGAAACATTAATGTGATTTATCCTTCATTTAGTTAAACTTCTTTCTAAATAAATGAATAAAATATGCAGCTGCATTTAAAAGTTTAGATACTCTTGGTCAAATTACATGTTTCAGTGAATCCTAAAGTGAACATAAGCTGACCCAACCTCTACATAGGAGGGCTAAACATAATTTCTTCCTGCAAATTTGAAAGCATGCTTATTTATGTGCAGTTGTTTGCAGATTCAAATAAGAAAATAGTGAATATGGCAGTTGTGGAGGTTTGGACATCGTTCCAATGATTAGATGCTTTTTTTTTTTTTTACTGTGAAGCTGTTAATCATAAAGATGACTAGGCCTACAATTAGCAGGTGAAAATTTCACAGTTGAACAACTATTCTGACTCCTATAATCTCCTCAGTTGTGATTCTTCTGTCTTTCAACAACTGTTGGGCCCTCAAAGCAGCTGTCTAAGCATTTGAAAATGAAACAATTTGTTCAGGAATAAACGAAAGAAAAAAATTCAAAATACTTCCAGTTCGCAGCACCAACTGTGAGAAACATTGTTAAGAAATGGAAGTTATATGGAACTGCTGAAGTCAAAGAAAGATGTTAAGAGACCAAGAAAAAATTCTTCTAGAATTTGCCTGTAAGCAAGTCAGATATGCCAAGTAGCTATGCCACTGTTGAAAAGTTTAGCTGCAGCTGGATTAATTGTCCCCAGTACAGCCTCATTTATAACTACAACCATCTTCATGGAAGAGTTATTGGAAGGACATTTGTTTTGGGGGCTCGTGGCAAATATTGTGAAGATAAAAGGAAGAATGGATTCAGCTAAATATCAGTATTTCCTAGATGACAAGGTCATACAGTCAAGTGAAAAAACTACAACAGAAAAGAGCTTGCGTAATTCCAAAAGGCAGTGTTCTGGAACATACCATCAAATCGACCATGAAGTAGTTACAGGACAGAAAGGTAAAGGTTTTGGAAAGGCTTTTACAGATCCAGAGTTCAATCCTGAAAGTCTGTGGGGAGATCTCTACAAGGAGACCTAAGATGTTTCTGAGCTAGAAGAATTCTGCAAGAAACAGTGGGGAAAAAATCCAAAAAGCAAGATAGAGAAAAACTGTACTACTACAGAAAACGTTAAGAAGCTGTTGTTTCTGTCAGAGATTTACAAAATTTGTGATTGAAAGAGTGTCCAAACTTCTGCACCTGCCATGGTCTCTGTGTCTTTATTTTGCAGTTTAAACAACTGCACATAAGTAGTAAATATGCATCAAATTTGCAGGAAGATGTTATGTTTAAGTTTGTGACATTATCATTTAGGGATTCATTGAAACATAGCACTGAGTTTCCTAAATAGTGGGACTTACTGACTTGTTAATATCTCTCTAATGCTAATACCTACTTGATTGCCTCTAATTACCAATCTCTGGTAATGGTTTGTTCCTATGCATAGTTTGTTCCTATGCAGTGTTAAGCATACTTAAACACAATGTGATGAGGGGTTAGGGAAAGTTACATCTGTACAGCAATGGATTGTACTGGCCATAAAGTCAAGCTCCTGCAAGTGGTTTTGGTACAGTTCATTCCAAGTTCCATCATGACTCTTAGTTCAATATGGCCTTTAAGACTTTTTAAATATATAAATTGCTTGATGTTACCATATCATTAACTAAATGCTAAATGTATTTTTCTTAAAACAGAATGTAATGATATATTTCTCTCATTATAGCTGTGCGTTCATTATTTGATCATTTGGAACAATCTCATTTGAAAGATTCTACAATTAAACAACTCAAGATAAAATACAGTGTTTGAGTCAAAGGACTTTTTGTATCTGTGTATATAAATACAGCGGATTATATACTTTTTTGGAAGGACAGTTCCATATGGGCAATTATGACAAAGAGAATTTCAAGTTCATTCTGCTTTTCTGTTATGAGTTGACCCACCATGGCTTGCCTCAATCTTACTTATTTTTTCGTTTTGAACATCCTGAAGAAACAAGATTGACAGCTGTTAAAATACTTAATAAATTCCATTCTTTGTTTATTAATTGTGTGTTAAAAATTATGTATTTTTGTTCTTATAAATAAATTCACAGATGTTAAATTCTTTCAATCTTTTTTGTTCATTTACAAGACTTCCAATATTTCTTGGCTGATTTTCAGGCCTAGACAAGTGAAAAATCACTTACTTTGATTCTTTAGTCTTGGTGTATTTTAAGAACATTTGCTTGCTGTTAAAATTTCACTAGTCATTGTTTTGATTATGTCAGTCTTTTAAGACAGCTATCATCTTGATCGTACACTTGATTGTAATGCTTTAGGTTTGTGTTACTTACACAAGGAGCGAGATTTTCCATCTGAGTACCTTGGAAGTTGCAGAACATATAGTATATAGGAAGTGCTCCACAAACTTTCAGCTGATCTCTTCTATGGAAAATGGACAAAGCGTAATATATGTTTTTTCTTTGTATTTTATGTCAAAAGTGATTGAATATGTAATTACAAAACTTCATATATAACCACATTTTATTACCTCATCTTCCTTTAGTACTTCAAATATCGTAACACATTAAGACTTAGATGATTTTTTAAAAATATTTTGCTGATATAAATAGCTCATTCCAAGCAAAGGATGGATATAAGCATAAGCACGAAGAATACTAGCTGATGCAAGAACTGCCAATGCTTTTAACAGAGTTCTATATTTATATAGCATCCCAAAATACAAGTTCTCTGGGCAGCTTACAAACAATCTTAAAATGTGTAAGATTATTTCTCACACACACGCAGTATTTTTCTATTCCATCTGTAAATTTATATTCCTTAACTGGAAACCCTATCAGACCCTATTATTTCTCAAAATGTTCCCTGTAACCTTTCATCCACATTGTTTCCATCACAGTCACATAAGCTAATTCCAGTTTGCCCCAGTATTAAATTTATTATCATTTATTATTACTTTTAAGGAAGAAAGACTCTCTTAACCAATCAAAGGCTGTCATGACTAATTAGGGATTATGAATCAGTATTTTTTCTTCCAACAGAAAAGACAGTATGTCAGATAGAAAAAGAGCTTATTTCTAAATGTCACCAGCTACATGACTGAACACCTGATAGAAAATGGTTGTATCCCTGTTATGCTCCAATGAGGCAAGATGTCTCTTACTAACCTCATTGAAGGGATTAGTGTTGAACAGCTAGAATTCAGCTGTACTGAACATGACTAATATGATTTGCAACACAGCAAATTCATTATGATGGTCCAATGTATTAATTCCTAAAAGGCTAAATTCAGTTAATTCAATGCACAGTTGAAACAGTCAAAAGACGACATAGATCATTTTGCTGTTTAAATAATAAAACCTAGCAATAATATTTATACATTAGCAGAAGCACTAGCTGCTGGCACTCATGAAAAGCTTTGCGGTGGAATGGTTTTGATACAAACTCAAATAATCTGGTTGATATTTTACACGTCATGAAAATATTTCCTGCTTATATGTAATACTGTAGGATGAGCTACAGTAGAGGGCATCATTTTTTAAACTATATGGCTAAATGTGATATTTGTATATTAAATATATGCATCTCTGGCTCTTAGGATTTGTGGCAATTTACAGTAATACACAATAAAAGCAAAATAAATAAGAATATAGCCATTCATAAAACAAATATTTCAATAACACCAATATGACCACCATACCATCTGTAGGCACTAAGAAGATAGATCACAAAAGCCATATGAAAGCTCAATTTTTATTACTTGGCAGAATGATGTCATGGTCTTTGCCAGCATAGCCTTCATGAAGTGAAGGCCATGACTGAGGAACACTGACCCCAATCTCCCATTAATCTAACCTTTCTTATATTGGGTTGAGAAGGCCTCTCCAACTGGGTGAATGTGCTGGACAGAATGATTCTATCTAGACAAAAAGTCCTGGAAGGACCTAGGAACCAAGATATGCAGGGATCTAAAAGTCAAAAACAACCAATGGTCTCCAGCTGAAGCCACACTACTTTCCCAACCATCTTCCTTAAAGGGGCAATTTGTCTAAAATGCTGGGTCCATGGAAGTTCTCTTCATACCAGCACCTCCTTAAAGGCATCAGGAACAATCTCCTCACCCCACCAAAAAAAGCATTAATTACTTCCCAGATCCAGCTGCTGCTTTGGGGGGTTACTGATTGGAACTATTAATAAAATCTATTTCTGTATCAGTTCCTTATATATTCATGTTCCTTGTAGGAATGACTCAACCACACAAAATCCATTTTTTAGACTACAGTAGTTTTGTTCTGGGATTGGAATGATGTTTAATTATGTAGGTTACAATTCTCACAGAATTCCCTAGATCAATTATTTTAGATAACTAAAACGCTGGCTTTGATTTTGCTACATGTTCTGATGCTACGCATTGTTACTTTACATTGTTGCTGCTGCTGCTGCCTGTAATATAAGGGGAAAATAACACTGAAATTTGTATAGAGTTATAAGTAATTATTACATAGTACAATCACCAATTCTTTTCTGGTAATTAGGAATTTTGGTGAAGCTGTTACAATCCTATTGTCACTTTGGGTTTTGCTATTAAAGTGGATGAACAAGTGGCTAAACTGGAAAACTATCATGGACTGTTAAAAAAATGTGTAATGTGCCATTCTAATGAGAACATGTAGGGATTAGCAAACTAAGCCTTCAAAGCTATTTAAAATTTTAACACTATTCAAAATGTATGGAGACAGGCATGGATGTGCATTTTAACTAAGCCCCACATTTCTAAAAGTCACCACCTTTTCTTGGAGAAACATACTTAAAGGGAGCAATCAGAAAAAAGAAGTGATAGCAGATACAGTTCTAAGACCCCAAACCCAGAAATTGCTGTTTATTCCTTGAGACCATTCTGCCTCAGAAAATAATAAGAAAGAAAAATAATACCTTAGAATAATAGCCACCCTAACCCTGAGAAAGAAGTTCTGCCTTTGGTACAAACTTAAACCTGGAAAATTCAAACTTCCTTTGTTAACTAGCCACTGAAGCTTCATCAGTAAAAAATTATGGATGAGTTTTCCTTAATAAATGTAAAAACAAACTCATTACTTTTCTGAAAATATGTTTTATGAATATGTAAAGTAATATCCCATGGCAAGGGACATTTTTCAAAGCATTAATTATACCCCAAACATTTAAAAAGATTTAGTATTCAACTATGGGCCAAAATGTCTATACATTCTTTATACACTTCTATGAGAAAATCATTCTAGTGTTTTAGCATTCCTCAAACTATCAATAATTTGTTTAATTCCATCCATCTGGATCAGCACAGAAAATAGCTTTTATCAGGGGAAAAAAAGTGCTTGATAAAAAGTCTAATTTTCCATCAAATCCTTATTTTATTAAGGATTTTCTTAAAAAAAAAAGATATCTCACATTTCCAAAATAGTTATTATCCTGGATTATTAGACTAAATCTCTGAAAGTATTGCTTCTTGAACTGATGTACGAAAACTTTACCTGTTTTTTTTTCTCCTGATTCCCAAAATATCTGCTGTAAACATGTTAATGAAAAATCTGTCTTAACAGAAAACAATTTATAGATTTTCTACATAGCACTTTCCATTTCATTATCTAGAGAAGGATGAGTAGCAATCAATCAATCAAAATTTATTTACAGCCCAAGACCAAACACTGGATTAATAGCAAACTGAGACAATAGAAACTTCAATTTATCTTCTGGCAATGCCCTTTTTTTCCCTGTGTGGAATATAGAGAAGGAATATACGCCTACTGTATATGCCTTACACACTTTATACTCAGTTAACTAAAGAATTATGAATATTCCTTCAAATTAAAACAGGCTTGAAACTCAAAACCCATTTTCTTTTTAAATTATGGTAAATTAACCAATAAGCTGCCATTTTAATTTTAGAGGAGGCTCCAGTTTCAAAGGAACAAGATCAAGGATGTGGTAGTACATTTATATGATATGCTAATTCATTCTAAGATGAAGAATTAAAAGATAATCTAGATGAGATTAGTTTTGATATAAATAAGAAAGTTATAAAGTCCAACATATTAGATAGGTTGCATATCAACTAAACCCACCTCACACAAATAAGCCTTCAGTGCTAAGCAAATTGCAAACTGACTTCTTAAGTGAAGAACTGTCTAAACCTGGATGAAAAATTTCATTAAAATCAAGAGTGATTTATCAAAAACACTTGGTCTTTTTATTTTTATTTTTCAGAAGTCCTGCTAGAAATTGAAAAATAGAACCCAATATTTAACATTTTTTTTTTTTTTGTATTCCAATGAGCATTCATTCATTCCTACCACAATGCTCAGGAAACTAACCAATTCACAACATGCAGTGTGTTGGCAGAATGCTGGGAAAGCCTTTAGCCCAGGAGAGATCAGAAAAGTCACACACACCAGGCATATCTATAAAAATAATTTATTTACAGAAAGCAAAACAAAAGCAAAAACATATTTAAAGGACTTAGCTCTCATTGAGAGCTGCCTGGCTTGCTACATGCCTGCACAGAAGAGAAAGAGGAACTGAAACAAGTCCGGGCAGGTTCCTCCCCCCAGGTGCAATAATTAACATTCAAAAAGGGGGCAGTTGAATTCAACCTCTGCACCCGGCCAAAATGATTAGATACAATAGCACCTTAATCTGTTAGTAGGAAAACCATTAACAGTCCCCTTTTTATACTATAGATTAAGATGCAAACCAATCTTCTTTGACAACTTTGTATGTCTTTCCATTCACACTATTTTACCATTATCTCCCCTTTGGTTTAACAGAAAGCTACCATCCTTCTTCCTGTGTTTTTCCAAACCTAGGTTGTTATAATTCCAAGGCTTTTTAATGTGAAATGGCTTTTCATGCAGGCTTCAAAATCAAGCCTTTGTTTTTCTGTTGATGTGAAGAGCAGCAAATCATCAACATAAATGCACAGATACATACAGCCTTGTTTGTCCTTCTTCATATATACACAGGGATCTGCTTTTCCTTTTTCAAAACCAAAACTCTGCAGTTTTTCATCTACTTTTTGGTTCCAGGATCTAGCAGCTTGTTTTAACCCATAGATTGACTTCTGCAGTTCACAGACTAGATTCTCCCCTTTTTCATAGCCAGGGGGTTGCTGCATGTATAATCTGTGGTCTAAATCACCATAGAGAAATGCAGTTTGAATGTCATAGTGGTGAACTGACATTCCTTTCAGTGCAGCAACTTTTAACAGTAATCTAATTGATTCACTTTAGTAACTGGTACAAAAGTCTTGTCAAAGTCTAAATCTTTCCTTTGAGTGAACCCTTTTGCAACCAACCTTGCTTTATATTTTTGGATTTTGCCATCAGCATCCCTTTTCAGTTTGAAAACCCACCTACAACCCAGACAGCATTCATTGGGAGATAGATTTACCAGTTTCCATGTTTTATTTTCTTTCAAGGATGCTAATTCCTGTTGCATAGCAGAATGCCAATCTGCAATCTTGTGCAATCTCAGGTGGTAAAGCATTCACTTGTTCTAAAGACTCAGGTTCTGTGAATATGTGAAAAGCCTTTACTGTTTCAGCCTGAAAACATGATGGAGGAACGCCTTTATTACTCCTCTGAGATCTGCGAGGTAATACAGGGCTTAAATTTTGACTCCTATCACTTTCCTGAGAAGCATCTGTCTCATCAGACAGATGTTCAGTTTGCTTTTCTGGTTTAATGTCCTCATCAGGCAAAAGATCACCATCAGCAAGTCCTTGCTGTTCTCTTGTGGTGGTCAGATCAACTGGAGAGCTAGAATTTAATCTCCCCCAGTTTTGTTCAGCAAAAGAAGCGCTTTTGCTAATTATTAATTTCTCTCCCATTATGAACCTGTAGCTCCTCTGGCTTTGTTCATAGCCAACAAAGACGGCTTTCTTTGTTGTGGGGCCTCCTTTCCTTCTCTGTTGTTTTGGAATATGAACCCAAGCAGTGCTACCAAACACTCTAAGATGGTTTACCTTTGGTTTCACACCATAAAACAAATGGAATGGAGTGTCCTGAATCACAGAGTTATACAATCTGTTTTGTACATAACAGGCAGTAGATATGGCCTCTCCCCAATAATTAAAAGATAATTAAGAATCTTTTAGCATGCATTTCATCGCATTTTGCAAGGTTCTGCCCTTTCTTTCAGCAACACCATTTTGCTGAGGGGTGTAAGGGTTAGAAAGAATTTGTTCTATCCCCTTTTGCACTAGGAACCTTCTGACTTTGTGAGAAAGGTATTCTCCTCTATCACATTGGAGTGCAGATACAGGCCTAGGGAATTTTCCATTTGCCCATGTCACAAAACTTTTAAATTTCTCAAATGCCTCATCTTTATGTTTTAAGATGTAGATAAATGTGTATCTTGAGAAATCATCAATGATGGTCATTGCATACCTTGCTTGTCCAAGACTTGGAGCAAAAGGACCAATAATGTCAGTGTACAATTTCCAAAGGTCTAGTTGTAACTCTGTCACTGTGCTTACTCACAGGAGCTTTTAGTGTTTTGCATTCTTTGCAAACTGCACAGTCTAAGTATTTATCACAGGGTTTTATCTTTAGGTCAGCACACAGCTGTGGCATTTGTGCTATATACTTGAAATTAGCATGACCAAACCTCCTGTGCATCAGGTGTACACATTGGTCATGATATGGCGTGTTGCCAACTGCAGCCTTGCAGCTTGGCTTCCTTGCATTTTGCACAATGTACAAGGAGTCTTTTAACATACCAGTAGTACACAATTTCCCATGTTTTCATATCTCACAACCATTTTTCTTAAATGTTATGATATACCCTGTTGCAGCCAATTGTGCCACAGATAAAAGGTTTGATTGTAAATTTGGCACATACAACACACCTTTTACAGTTTCTCCTAAGCAGGATAAATACAAGTCACCTTGTCCCATAATTTTGGTCACAGACCCATCAGCCAAAGATACACTTTTTAGACAGTGACACAAAAGAGCTTTTACAATTACCAATTGTCCCCAGAATCTAACACCCATACATCAGAATTACCCTTCTCAGCAACCTGTGCAATTTGGTTTGTCTGAAGAGCCTTCTTCTGTGTTGCCCTTGTGTTCTTCTTCTCTGTCTTTCTAGTCTTGGGTCTCATGGCACAGTCTCTTTGCAAATGTCCAGCTGAACCACAAGTGAAGCATCGCTGGCTGGCTAGCGCTGTGGCCTCAGGTTCCTTTCCCTTCTTTTCCCTCATTTTCTGGTATTGCAGCTTTCCAGAAGAGATGGGGGGGGATCTTTCCTCTCTCTTCTCCCATTCAGCGAGTAAGCGCTGTGTAACATACGATGGGGTGAGGTCTGCTTCAGGCATAGCCTCCAGGGTACAAATCAGCGTGTCCCACGTTTCATTCAGTGAGGACAGGAGGATATATGATTTTGTGAGAGGTGTAAATTCCATTCCTCTCTCCTGCAACTCACCAAACAGCTGCTGAATATAATACAGGTGCTCAGGAAGGCTATCTCCTTCTGCAAGGTAGGCTCTGTACAGCTTTTTCGTCAGAGTAACTTTACTCCCTGCTGTTGCCTTTACATATAAGTCTCTCAAAGCGTCCCAAAGTTGCTTTGCAGACTGCATGCCTCGCACGTGGACTAGCTGATTGTCTTCAACTCCCAGGATAATGGTGGCTCTAGCCTGCTCATCCTGTCTCAGCCATTCAGCACTGGGATTTTGTGGGGTTTGCTCACCAATTGGCAGCCAAAGATTCTCTCTGCGAAGATACATCTCCATCTTCAGGGCCCAATTCAAATAGTTGGTCTCTGATAGGCGCTCCAGAGGCATCGCTGAGGGCTGGGAGGTAGCCATGGCTTCTTCCTTCTTTTGCAAGTCACCTCAGCTGGCTTCTTTGTCCTGTAGACCGGCAGTTGCTGGAAAATCTCCAGGTGGCTCCAAAGAAAATCTTCACAGGTCTTTGCTACCTGCCTTTAAATTGTGCATGAGGTGTGGAGCTGATCTCTCTTTTCTCTCTGGGTTTTACTGGGCTTACTGGGCTGCTCACTGGGTCCATAACCTGTTGGCAGAATGCTGGGAAAGCCTTTAGCCCAGGAGAGATCAGAAAAGTCACACACACCAGGCATATCTATAAAAATAATTTATTTACAGAAAGCAAAACAAAAGCAAAAACATATTTAAAGGACTTAGCTCTCATTGAGAGCTACCTGGCTTGCTACATGCCTGCACAGAAGAGAAAGAGGAACTGAAACAAGTCCGGGCAGGTTCCTCCCCCCAGGTGCAATAATTAACATTCAAAAAGGGGGCAGTTGAATTCAACCTCTGCACCCGGCCAAAATGATTTGATGCAATAGCACCTTAATCTGTTAGTAGGAAAACCATTAACACAGTGATACAATAAAACACCCATGGTAAAAATATATATAACAAATTGTAAAAAATACATCAACATAGAATATTAAACTATCTACCATACATTGATGTCATCTCAGTTGTTACAGTTTCTCTGGAACAACTCAGTCTTTAAAAGTTTCTGGAAGGATCAGAAATCATCCTCCATTAAATGCGGAACTTTGTATAATCAGAAAAGATCTTTAATGGGTTCTTATTTGAACCCGTTTATTTAATCACTGAAAAATCTCTATTTGTGATGTAAATCTCAAAAACCTAACAATAAACAGCTGTCTTTCCAGGTCCCATGTGAGTAGGGGCAGGTTGGAATCTGAGAAGTCCTCTGTTTTGTAATTGAAAGTCTATTGATAAGTTAAGTATGTTATACAAGAAAATCTTGAAAATAGCTGTAGAACGTGCCTTTTCCATATTTTTGGCAATCCTGATTTTACTTTTGTGCTTCCAATACAAAGGCCTGGTCTATAACATTTTGATGAGTTTTCTGAAGAGTTGTCATCAGAAGCTATTTGTTAGTCATTTAACTGAGAGATACTATTTCTTATTTTACTATAATTGTGAGTGTATTATTGTGGTGGATTCTGGTGCTGCCCCTGGTTCCCAGGGAGAAAACACATTCCAGACAGAGGCTTCACAGTCTGAACTCTGTTGCTGGGAAGGTTAAGAGGTTCTAGGTAGCCCTAGAGCCCTTCTAGGTTATTTCCCCTTAGGTTAGTTGAGTGGCTTTAGTCTGGCAAGATTCTGTCTATATGGCAAGAACAACAGAGAACTAGAGTTGGAGATACTGGCTCAGTGTGGTTCTTGGCCTGGTTCCTGACAATTATATGTAGTACACTGATTGAATATACTACAAATTAGAGCATTCTTATTAATTTTGACGTGTCTTCTTTCTATAGGCATTGAGACAAGCTACTATTTCCCACTTACATTAAACAAATCCTCATTTTTTTCAATTATATTAAAGGAGACATGCAGCTTTCTAGATAAAATAAGGAAGAAGGTAACAGGATAGAGAGAGCTGCAACTGATATATCCTTGTTATAGGATCAAATAATGCTTAAAGTCCAAAGCATCTGGTAAGCATAATAACCTGGAAGACATTTGTCACAAAACAGAGGTTCAGTTGTACACAACTGTTCTTCCCCTACATATAAAACCTTTTTATTTATGCCTTAGCTGGCTGGGGAATTCTGTAAATCTGCACACTTTAAAGTTGCCGAAGTTGAGAAACACTGCCTTAGACTTTCTTTTTCAAAGGAACTGCATATTTTCCATTTTCTCATTAGTCGAGTATCTGATTAGTTTCTAGTTCCCAACATATTCAGGCTAGATATGCTCTAGTGAAATTTGAAATTCAGCCACTTGGAGGAGGAGGGTGTGAATGCAAAAAGTGGCACTATCTACAGAAATGTCTCTGAGAGTTGATAAGGAAATGTAAGCAATAAAAGTGCCTTATTACAATTGTAAAAAATATATGACAAAGGGTATTAAAACCTTCCCAAAGGTGAAACCTCAGAGAGACTAGATCCTAAGAAGGTGGTCATGCCACCCAACTCAGAAGGAATTATCTATTGTTGCCTCTGAAGAGAAGAGAGAGGCTCCTGGCAACAGGAAGCATGTAAGATACCATTTTTTCTTCTGTATAATTTTCCTTTAACACATTGTTTAACTAAGAACTATTGTTTTTTTGGCTTATTAAATTATTCACTTCCATTTTCACCTCACCCATCTGTTTATTGCCTCCAAACTCTAAAACTTGCTGCTCCGAATTTGCTGAGGAAAAGCACCAGGTTGGGGAAGACTGCTATAAACTTTTGAGCTACATTACAGAAGTATGGGATTCACGGATGAGACTTGGCTTTTCTTCCAGATAATTTAGCATGTTTTCAAACAAAGTGTTTCCCATTTTCAGTATGTATTTTCCTAAAATCATTTTAATTGTTTCTGCTTTAATTCCCCACCTGCTCCTGAATCAACAGAAATAGATTAAAGTGTATCATGCTTACTGATGTGAATTAATTAAACCTGAGAACACTAATAGGTTTGCAAATGAGCACAGGAACCATCTATCTTTCCTAAGCACGTTCAGTTCTTCCCAAGTTTCTAAAGTGCTTGAGGAGCTAGGGAAGTACATTGACTGAAATATCCTGGTTTGATTATATTTGTAAAACCTTCCTGGTAGGAATTAGCATAATATAGTCTTTAACAGTGTGATCCTATTTTTGAATTATGCCCACTGTACTGGAATAGATTCATCACCCAATTGTGTCTGCCAAAGAACATAATGTTAAGCCAGGGAAACATTGCTATGGCCACAGAATTATATGTATTTCCCCACATTCTGTCAGGTTCTCAGCTTTGACCTTTAAAAACTTCACTTCCTAAAGGTTTCAGAAAAAGAAAAGGAAACTGTGATTTATTAACTGAAGGCAGAAGAAGAAGCAAAAAATGTTTATGACCAAACAGAAGATTTAGCTAGGCAAGACCAGAAAACCTAAAGAGCAGTTCTACATTCAATTTGTGGAATTTACTTATTAAATTATTTTCAAGAAAATGTGTAACCATGGGACTGTGCATATATCTGAAGGATCATTTTGCTTCAGTAAGATTTGAGCAAAGTAGCCCTTGGTAGTATCCCCACAAATAACTGCAGAGCACAATGGCTGCAATACTTTTCTCTGTTGAAGCAAAGTGGGCAATGAAAGCAGACTTCTTGACTCAAAACTTTGAGGATGCCAAAGAACATGCTTTTCTGAGGCTCTTTGCCTCATCAAGGAGAGTAACACATCTCCACAAAACAGAGCACCTTAATGAAACATATCAACCACAATCAACACAGGCCTAACTGACCAATATTAAAGTTTAACGTGTTACAGTCACATTCCTAATTAAATTGTTTATTTCGATGACTCCGTGAGTGAACAGCTGACATGGACCATAAAATCTGTAATACAAAGTTAAACATAGTATGCTTACTATTTATGTACAGTTGTTTACAGATTCAAAATAAGAAAGATGCAGAAGTTTGGAATCCCTTGTAGTTAGTGCACAGCTTTAAAAAAGCTGATGTTATTAACCCACCCAGCCCCCGACACCCCAAAGGTGAATGACTCAGTAGGCCTATGGCTAGCCAGTTAGGTGAAGAAAATTCCACAGGTGAACAAATATTCTGAACCCTGTAACCTCTCCAGCTGTGATTGTTCTGTCTGCTTCCAACAACTATGAGCTCCTCAAAACAGCTGCCTGAGCATCTGAAAATAAAATCACATTTACAAGGCAGGGAAAGGCTGTAAAATAATCTCTAAATGCTCCCATATAGGAATTTCAGTTGTGAATTACGCTGTTAAGAAATGTTACAAATTGGGCTTCCTGTGGGGAATGGCAGGCTGAGCGGTACTGCTTTTTTAAGCAGCACCAACAGCGCAGCATTTCTGGCTGCAGGCTGGGTCCCTGCAGCCTGAAGAATTCTCCGGGTAAGGAGAATCCAGGAAATCATCCCTTTTGTTCTCCAGACAGCATTTTCTTGTGGGTGGTGGTGGTTGTGGAACGGAGACCCTGCAATCAATCCGTGATTGAGAATGCTGGGAGGCATGGATGTCATCAAGTTCGGGGCTCCTGTGAGAATGGCTTTTGTTTACATCTTTCTTCTCCTGATGACACACTGTGGAGAGACATGGAAGAAATGAAAGCGATCTTTAAAGAACTCTACTGAACAGCATTTCGTTCTGTTGTACATAGGGTCACCATGAGTCATAAACGACTCAATGGCAACTAACAACAACAACAACATCTTGATGTCACCCAAGCCTTGGACCGTCTACTAGAACTCATGGAGTCTAAAGCCTACCAACAACTTGAAAAAGAAGACAAGAGTGAAACTACTTTGACAGTAGCGCTCCTTCTGTAAAGAAGAAAATGAGGAGTAACGTTTCTAAGCCAAAAAGTGAAGGGAGAAAAATTGGACTGTGGAGAGTTAACTTTGATTCTGAAGAAAGAAGAGTTTCGGGTGCAAAGGGGAAGATACAATTGGCTGTGTTCCTGGGAAATGAAGGCCAAGAATGAAGGCTAGGTGCCCAATTTGAGACTTGTAAGGGGAAAGCTTTGTATAAAATGCTGAGATATATAAATGCCTTAGTCTATTCTGAAGTCAGGTAATTGTTTAAATGTGTTTATCAGGATGGTCTCTGAAAGGTTTAGACTGATGTTTCTGTTTTGGTGATAATGATTTTACCTTGGGTAAAAAGACATTAACCAAATGTAGATAATTTATCTTTTGTTATTTTAGTAGGCAGAGGAGTAAAATTTTTGTGAAGTAGGATAATATTTGAGTATTTGCTTATTAGGTGAATAATTATGTTAGAAAAGGTGTTTTTTTTTAGAGGGAGAGAGAGTTTGTTTTAGAGGCGAATGTCATATAGCGATGGAAATGCTTTATAGACATAATGTTTATCTTAGTTTAAATTAGAGTAACAGATTGATAATGAGTTATATATATCTTTGTTGTAGAAAGTCAGAAGCCACCAGGTAATAGCCTTTTCTGTATTTTCACACTTTTTTTAGTTTTTTTTCTTGTAGTATTCCTTGTTTCATTCTTTTTAGTTTTTATTTATTTTATGTATATGTTGAAAACATTAATAAAGCTTTATATATAAAAAAAGAAATGTTACAAATTGTAGTTGGGGAATTAACAGACTGACAGCCATATGGGAATAATAATTCAGATCCAGTACAATCAGTTCAGATAACAAGAAGTCAGATCCTAATTTGGTGAGTGGTCCAAGCCCTACAACATGCCATCAGGTACAGAGGGCAGCAGTGAAGACTGGTATGTCTGTTCAAGAGAAGAGGCTATCTGGTTTTTAAGTAGGTAATTTCAGCTGTACAAGAGTGTTTCCTGGGCCTTCTCCCTTGTTGAAAACAATGGACTACTTTCTGAGTTGGGTTCCTTTGTTTCCTTCTTCCTCATTTGTTCTGCAAGCAGACATTCAGGGACCTTGGACTGAATATTGTGGACTTCAATGATTCTAGACTAATGGACTGAAGCTGAACAGGCTGGCTCTTCACAGTTGTTTTCAACCAACAGCTACAAGCTACAGGCAAGAGACACTCTGTCTGCAAATCTTTGTCTACATAATTTACAGTCCCTCATTCTCAGCAGTGTCTGTATCTGCTATGTTAACTGATTTATGACCAAGCTAATAAAACAGTTGGAAACATGCTAATTGTCTCTTGTTTGTTTACCACTCAGCCTAGTGGAGGACGCTAGACTTCAATATTATTGACATCTGTGGCAAAATCTCAAGCATTCAGTACAGGCAAGGAGACCTAACGTATTTCTGCAAGCAAAATCTGGCTACTGGAAATGTCTGGAATCTGTTACTTCTTAGCAAGGTGTTACAAAGTATGCACTGAAAGGGTCTTTGAATTTATGCACTTGCCATGATCACTGTTTTCTTATTTTAAAACTGTAAAAAAAATATATGTAAATAGCATGTATATCTTTAGATTTGTAGAAAGTTGTGTTTAACACAGCATGGAAAGGTTGTGCCAGCTTCTGTTTACTTGGGGATTCATTGAAATGTACAGCTTGACCAAGGGTGCCTAAATGTTTGCTATACTGTATATTAGAGGGAAGCAGCTCTGGAACATAATCTGTTTGGTTCATTCTTTACAAGTCTAAATCTTAAATATATGTTGTCAACAAAGATGAAAAAAATAATAAAGATATTTTTCATTAACATAAAATTCTTTTTAAAGAATTTCTATATCAACATCAAAATAATTACCCAATTCAAGACCAGAATGTTTATACTTATTTGCATTGTTTCAAATAAAAGTTGAGAAAAACTGTCATATTAACATATTATACCATATTCATTAACTCATTACTTCTTACTCTATTATAGAAAACTGCAGGTAATCTAGGTCAAAATGAACCCTTGTCATGGTCCCAGATCAAACGTTCTCAGAATACTTGATTGGACTTGCATGCATGTTTCAGTCAACATGTGTCTTCTTGTGAGTTCAAGGAAAGGCAGGGGGAAACAGCTTGGAGTGTGAAATCATTTTGTCTGGACTATCTTGGACTGCCAAGCTCATTTACAAAGAACGTTGGAGGCAGCTGCACATGTTTATACTAACTGGCATGAGAGAGACGGGGCATACCTGGGGAGGGGAAGGAATTTGAAGTCACTGAAGATATTTAATGGGGGAAAAGCGCAGGCTTTTCCATTCACAACTTTTTCTTCTGTACTGAATGCTACGCACCATTAAAGAGAATTCTAAATAACTATTTATGAGTCGTATTTAATGGGAGTTGAGTAGTCCAGTCATCACAACCCTACAGAAATAACTCCAGTAGAAATTTTATGAATGAATATGAGAATGAAATTTATAACTGAAAGTGCTTTATAGTTGGATGGTTTCACAAATTAAACTGACATTATAAAATCCAGATATTATCTGGATTTTTTGTACCAGAAATTTAGTGTATGGAAAAGTTTAGTACTTCTAAGATTCTGTGTGTTCCAATTTAATATAGCAAATCATTTGATTTTATAGTGGGCTGGCCTTTTATGCCCTTGAAATGAAGAAAGAATCAGATTTTTTAATGTTCTGTTTTGCAAAAGAAACTATAGACTTTGAGACACACTGAATGAAAATGCCAATATCCTAAGTAAAGTTTTCCATTGCTTCTGGCATCTGATTCGATACACTTCTTGTGTATAAATAAAGCTAATCAAAGGCCTGTGAAAGTAAAGAAAATATTACAAATGTGTTTAAGTCTTCAAATAAACATTGGTTATTGAAGGACATATACATTTATAAAAATGATATTGAAAGAAAAATGTGTATATAAATATATCTAAGTAGATATGATTTTTAAATATAATTTGAGACCGATGTGTAGCTCCTTGCAGGATCAACTTCACTAAATCACAGAACTGTAGAATTTGAAGTAACCACAAGAAGAATCTAGTCCAAGCCTCTCTAATGTTCAATGAAACCATTTAAACTATCGACAAGAGGTGGCTATCCAGCCTCTTAAAAAATTCCAGAGATCGAGAACCCATAACCACAATTAAACTATTCCATTATTGTACAAATATTATAGGAAGTTGTTCCATATATTTAAATGAAATCTAGATAGCTGCAGCTTATTTCTAGTACTAGTTTCTGTGGCTATGGAAAATAGTTCATGTCTATCTTTCCCGTAGCTTTCCTTTGGGCACCTTAACATGGCTATCATGTGTTCCCTAAGTCATATTTTCTTCAGACTGAGTTGCAATTAATTCAATTGTGGCTTGTCATGTTAAGCATCCTATGCACCTGTATTTTGAATGTCTATGTTATATGAATGAAATGACTCTCATCTGAACTGTTTTTAAATGAACATAAATATTTCCTTTGTTTTCTACAGGGAAAATTGTATTTTTAAAAATAATAATTCATTTATTTGTTCATTCCTTATAAAATGAAATGAGAAGTAATCGGGAAACAAATCCCTGTCTGGAGAACTTGTTGATTTAATATCTCTCTCTGAACGGTAGATGTGAAAAAGAGAAAAGACCAATCATCAGCACAATACAAGCTAAGCAAATGTTTGACTTATTGATTATAAAGAAGTGCTGCTATTAGTGGCAATTACTTCTTCCTGATGCGTTGTTTTTCAGCTCATGTGAAATATTATTTGAGTGCAGAAATAACCACTTAATTTCCCTCAAGAAAATAGCTTACATACGAGAAAGATTTATTCAAAATGTAATTTGTAATAACTATTCCATTGCTGAGGAGAACAAAATGGTTAAGCAGAGTATTTTAATTTTCAACAATGCCTAACAATCTACAGCCCTTGCTATGTTTTTAAAACCTGACAGAAGCTGCATGAGTCACAGGACTGGTCCTGTCACTTGGCAGAATGAGACAGCTGCCTCAAGCAGATGGTATGGAATACCATGGAACAGAAGCAAGTCGATCTTGCTGCTGCTGCTCTTCTTGTTGTTATTGTTGTTGTTTTACTTCCAGGGATGGAAAAAGACATCCATGGAAATTTTGCTTCGCTAAGAAAAGAATTTGGCCAGGTTTGGATGTTATTCACTTTGACCAGACAGCAAGGAATGAGGGAGGGAAAGAATTCTTATGAAGCACATCTTAGATTGGTCCTGTGGAGTCAGTAACACCATGCATGAATTGATGTAATGTAGGCTTTGCTGGTTTTTATCAGCCTACTGTAGGAAGCATTTAATGGCTTATTTCATCACTACCTGTTCTTCCTCTGCCTCTGCTACTTCCTTTTTATAAAACACAATTTTTGAAACTTGCTACCTACTTCAAAGCAAAAAATTACTCTCCTAAAAAAACAATTGTGGTTTACAATTGTTGCTATGGCTCAAAAATATCGGCACTGCTATAGCAGTTAGGAGAATGCAAGTTTTCCCCTCTCTATTTCATTAAGAAAAGCACTGTTGTTTTACTGTGTGTCCATTGACAGTTGCCAAAATGGCTCTTATAGGCATAGATGAACTCAAAATGCCTGTAAGAAGCCTTTGTGAAGGAGGCATGCAAACGTCTCATTATTAGATGGCTCTTAAGCATTCTGGTTTCTTTTTATGGCTTGCCGGGCAGTTGTTTCCCTCCCTCATTTTAAAAATGAGATTTAACTCTAATAAAGGAGCAGAAGTCATGGTTACCCCACCATCTATTGTCTATAAAAACAGCTTTTAGAACTGTAGAGAAAAAGAATAAAGAGAACCAGTCTTATGTTCAACTTTGCACAAATGTTGTAATAACATAGAGACAACATGCCTAGTATTTAAAGGCCTCATTGTAGGAATATAGGAAATCCTGAAGATCTGTGACTTTTGCCAAATAGCATGTGCCTGCTCACTCATTGAGTAAATTTACTGCTTTCTTAGAAAATGATAGGTATTAAGTTGGCATCTTAATTGTTCTGGCACCTTGCATTCAAATCCCAGTAGAATTCTTCATTTTCTAAATCCATGGTGTTAAAATAAGTGAAACCCCTAGGAACCTCTGAATGACATTATTTTTCTTCTATTCTTTCAATAAATAGAACCTCAGTGACATACTGTATACTTAGTATGTTCTGTACTTAATTAACAATTAGCATTCTGCAAAATTCTTGGGTATTGATTGCCAGTCAAGGGTCAGTGATCAACTGGGAGTCAGATCCCTAGCCAAATAAATAAATGCTGACAATCTGGTCCTATTCAGGGTAAAGAAAGATCCACACAGATATCTTTTCTTGCACCTAACTGTAGCATGAATATACCCCAATAATCTCTTTTTTCTGCCAAGTCCTAATGCTACTGCATTGTCTCATCCCCAACTCATTCTTGTGTCATCCTAAAGCCATTTGTAACTGTTCTGGTATTCAAATACTGATTTTTTTTTTAAAGCAGGCAACAACATGTAACAGTTTAGCTGTGAGTAAAATCTGATGCACTTCATTTAATCAGTGTTGCAGCCAGTTAAGCTCTCTTGGCCACTTGGATGTAAGCGCAGCGATCCTCTTCTCCTCCAGTCTTCATCCTCTTCTTCTCCAGGCCCTTCTTCCTTGGGAGCAGGAGAATTGGGTTCTTTCAAACTTGAATCAGACTAAACATATGCTGACCATAAATGGCAGCAGGGAGGTGCTACACAGTGAAGTGGGAGAGAGACAGCTGGCAATTGCCTAGTGCTATTAAACCCTTGTACCAAAGAAGCCTGACTAGTAGTTGGGGATTAACAGATAGGGTAATTCACCAGTCCCTGCCCTTGATGTGCCCTTTACATTCTCAATAAGGATAGCATCATCTGATGGTTTTGTGCTTGTGGCAGGATAGGGATTGCCAAGGGAAGGGGGACACCACTGGTGGATTGCATTTTAACTCAATCCTAAGTCACCAAGGGAGTCAGCCTCTAAAAAGTTCATTGCTACTTGATACTAGGGACGAATGAGGTAATATATACGACTACTGTTCTGCTAGTCCTTATACTGCAGATTTTTCCTTCAAGAAAGCAGTCGAAACTGTAGAATCTACAATATCACACACATCATTATGTCCTTGTACACATGGTATGAATTATACAACTTTTGCCAGTTGCATGATAACCTAGATCAATGTTTCTCAACCTTGGCAATTTTGAGAGCCATGCTGGCTGGGGAATTCTGGGAGTTGTAATTCACACATCTGAAAGTTGCCAAGGTTGAGAAACACTGACCTAGATGATATACAGCAGTGGTTCTTAAACTGGGGGGGTGGGGGTAAATTGGATATTTCCTGGGGGTAATACAGTGATTTGTAATTGCTAATTTGTGAGTTGAGGATCTGGTTTGGGACTGCTGCTGCTGAGACACTTGTGTAAAACAATAGAATCTTTGGGGTTCAGGGGTGGGCGGGGGAAAAGAGTCAGTTTGGTCTAGTGGTTAAGGTGCTGGGCTTGAAACCAGGAGCCTGAGAGTTCTAGTCCCCTCTTAGGCATGAAAGCCAGCTGGGTGACCCTAGGCCAGTCACTCTCCCGCAGCCCATCTCACATCACAGGGTTATTGTTGTGGGGAAAATAGGAGGAGGAAGGAGTATTAGGTATGTTTGCTTCCTTGAGTTATTTATAAAAATAATAAAGGCAGGATCAAAATAAAAAAGTAGAAAAATAAAATAAAAAAGGTATTATTCAAGATCAGAAAAGAAGTAATTGAGTCCAACAGTTTAAGAACTATTGAGGTACAGTATATAATTTGCATCATTGTCATGATGATGCGCATGAGGTCAGTTGTCCCTCCTGGCAGAAGGCTGGTAAATAAATGAATAAATATCCTTGCTTTTTAAAAAAAATTTTTTTATTGTAACTGGGTTCTTGTAGACCAGACTTCCAAAATCTTCAGTAATACAGTGCCATCCCACGGGAGAACACTTTGTCCATAATCCAATTAAGAATATAAAAAGACCCCTATAGTTTCACCCAAAAGCCTGCTCGTGCATTACCCTGAAAGACGAGAAAATAACTCAGGCTCACTTTTTTAAAATAAGGGCTTGAGCAGCTCGATTGGAAGCTTGCTTCTTTCCTTTCCATCTCCTGTTAGCTGAACTGCCAGCAAATCAGAAGAAAGGTAATTTCATGTCAGTTTAGAAATCTAGCACTGGAGAAAATTATAGAGTAATATAAAGCAATTATTTCAGCATTTTGAATGTGGGAGAGTCATGGCGTTGACTTTATACATTTAATATGTTCTCCAGCCTGCAGCTCTTTAACTATGGATAAATTCTAAAAGCAGAAATTAGTACTTGCTAAGAATGCAGCAATAGAAATGGAACAAATTGGCTGGACTTAAATTAGCTAAGAGATGAAATATTAAGGAAAACTAGTTGATACAATTGCTTTAGAATACCCTAACCTTATATTACCAAACATGCACCTTTTTCATTTGCATCCTTCTCTGCAGACTGCTCTTCTAAATGCCTGCACAGGTTATAACTTAACAAAAACTTAAAACCTAATTTATTTACCACTCTCTTACTAATTCTTCTTACCATATCACAGTTACATTTAGATCATCATCACAACACATCATGGGAACTCTAATGAAATTACCACCATGCATCATTTTGTTTTACCCATAGAAAATCTGCCTTACCTAGTTATACTGTTCTGTTGGTTTTGTTTGCAAGAAAATAGAGATCTTCTCATGACTTTGATGGATAATCAAGGAGAAATTTAGCCATAAGAGATTGAGAAATAAGGCAGATTCTCTTTTGTTATTGTTATTACTGGGCAGGAAATGAAAGCCTCACCTACATTCAAGTCTAGTCAGTACTTTAAATGGGGTAGGCAACCTGAAATCTTTCACATATGTCTTCAGCCTAATTTCACATGATCTTTAGTTTAATTTGAAAACATTATGCAAGATATTAAATATCTAATAAGTCTGGTTTTTCCCTTCTTGGTCTTGGTTCCTTGCTGCTTAGCAAATAAATAAGAGGATATTAGAGGGAAAAAAATGTCCCTACTCACTATTGATTCTAGCTCCACCCACTAATTGCTTTGGCCTACTCAGCAAGTGCTCTCTATCAGATCATCCTAAAACAATTATCCCAACAGGAAAAAGGTTGCTGACACCTGATTTACGCTAATCTGTCTATCTATCACCCTTCCTCCCTTCCTCTCTCCCTTCCCTGTTGGAGAAGACTCCTGAGAATATCATGGACAGCTAAGAAAACAAGCAAATGGAACATTGAATAAATCAACCCAGAGTTGTCACATGAGGCACAAATGACCAGGCTCCAATTATCATACATTGGACATGTTATACGAAGACCTAGGTCTCTGGAAAACACTCAAATGCTAGGAAAGGTGGAAGGAAAGAGAAGAGGAGGACATCAGTAGCAAGGTGGATGGACACAATGACAGTGGCAATGGTGCACCATTGGAAGACCTGAGGGATCAGATTAAGAGTCAACACTGACTTGATGGCACATAGTTAATCAATCTATCTATCTATATCTCCTCCTTGAAATTTAGAAATGATTGTCAATATATTATATTGTATTCTTTTGTGTAATGAATCATTTGATATAAACAGCATACATGGAAAAAGAGGAGGAAGAAAACAAAAGTCTCCATTTTTGTTCCATTCTGACTATATGCAGTTGAAGGATATACAATCCCTTCTTTCTAAAGCAGTCATATGAATTCCATAAGCCTACATGACAGCAATAATGAGGGAATGTTTCTGTAAAGGAGATGTACTCAGTCCACTTCAAGCCGTGGAAACAAATCATTATTTTGACAGCTGGAGCAGCAATGCTGAGATACTAAGAGCTACTTTCCACATCATTAGACACAGCTTTCCCTACCTTATTTGCAGCTCTCAGTGAAAAGGTGTGGTTTTTTTTCCCCATTCATGGTGCTTTGTTTCTCATTTATTTTTCAGTGTATTAATCATATATATTTTGACACTTTGTGGAAAAATCAGTTTTGCCAAGATTATATCTGCCAAACCGGTTGGCAGCAGGCTCTCAAAATCATTTACAGCCAACAATTTCAGGAATCAGTGAAATTCCCTCTTTAAAAACAACACCTCCTTAAAAATATAGCCTTCCTCATAATATCATCTGCTGTTGAAACATTCCCTCTTTCTTTTTAAGAAGTAACCCTAAGTCACTTCTACAATCTTAAAAGTGTCAGGAAAGCCACTGCAGCATGGCTGTACTATATACAACTGACTTAGCTGTTGCATCACATTAAGGCATTTTAACCACAGGTTCATATATAAATTGTGGTGTACAAACACAGGCCCAGTCCTTTTGCACATGTGTTGTGATGCTGCATGCATGTCTAAAAGGGACAGGGCTTGTGAGGTGATGCAGTGATAGTGTTTTCATCATGCTGACTAAAGATGCCCTTGAATGGCCAGGTGTAGATGCTGTGCTGTCTTATAAACCAGAGGTGGTTGCAACATGATTTTCAATAATGTTCAATTCATATTGAAAATTACAAAATTAAATGTTAACATTGGAATTCAAATTTCTGTAGGTTTAGAATATAGATTTTCTGCTGTCATCTTTCAAACCCAACATTAAAATTGTCTTCTAAAATCTGGCTAGCAATCTGAATTCTTTTGAATTACACTGATTTTGGCTTAAGCACAGTCTATTCCTATTGGCATAAATGGATCAGAAATTAACTAAAATAAAAGAAGTCAGAGATATCTACAGAGAGGTGGAACAAATATTCAGGATGGTGGCCACAACCATGTGACCAAAGCCCCACCCCTCTTTTACAGCTTGATTTCTTCCTCCAGATATCTCTGGAAGAATTACTTGGACTTATATGAGATTGTCTGGCCCTTAAAATTGATGTCAAAGCACCTGTTTCTTGGAGTACCAGTATAATCTATCAAGCAGAGAGACAGGCTTTTCAGCAGTGGTTTATTAAAATATCTTCTTAGAGAAATATCCATGTTTCCATTTAAAATGGATCCTGAAAAGTGTTTGTTCTTCAGTCTACTTTCTCTGGAAATGTAGTATGTTGGAGATTTTAACTGCTGCTGTTTTTAGACTGAGGGTGGGATAGTGTAATTAAATGCTGCCTTAATTCCGGGAGCCACCTGGGGAGAACTTATTCTGAAGGGCAGACTAAAAATAAAATTAAATAAATACAAATTGAAACAAAAGCAGTAAACTGAAATTGGTAACTGGGTTTCTGGCAATAAATCTTTTTAGCAACAACCTACAGATTTCTACAAGACTTAATTAAATCTGTGAGACTTGAACAAGCTTCATTTACAGCGATATCTATGTGATCTCTCTCTTTCTCTCTTTTTATAACTCCCCTATGTGTTACCTGAAATTTACTAAGAGGAAACTTCAGTTAATTAAAAGGATAAGACATGCCAAACATAGTTCATGAACATGATGGTCAAACACATTATAACTAATGAGAAGATGTTAGATGGAAGGCAAAAGCTCACTTTTCTATCTATCTATCTATCTATCTATCTATCTATCTATTTATTTATTCAAATAGGTTAAATCTATCCATGGCCTCTGTTGAAGATACACATCTATGAATGATGTTGTAATCTTAGATCCTATGAGCTATAGGTTATAAGAATGTTCTCAACATTTTGCTATTTGAGAGATTCCTTCAGTTCTAAATAATATCCAGAAATTTACAAGTACACTAGAGTGGTTTTATTTATCCCCTACAGAAACTGGTACTCTGAAATGTTTTGGCTTTGTTGAACAAATGGCTCATCACACAAATGAACAAATGGCTCATCACACAAATCAGCCCCCAGTTCTCACTCAAGGCACAGATGACCAGGCTCAAATTATCCTATTTTGGACATATTATGCAAAGACCTAGCTCTCTAGTACTGGGAGGTGGAAGGAAAGAGAAGAGGATGACCAGCAGCAAGGTGGATGGTTAATGTAGCTCAGCTACATTAATGTAGATTCCTAAAGCCAACTTGGTGCCCCTGTGAGGAATTAGTCTTTTTCTCTCATAATCTGGAACCAATAGCATTGATCTCATCCAACACAATCAGAGGGTGATTTGCAGAAGGCTATCCTAACAACTTATCCCTAAAAGATTTATTTGGCCTAGGTATGTATTTCAGTAACATACAAACAATATTGTCAAGAAATACACTGCAGACTAGCACATGGTAGAGCAGCCATGAAAGCCTTGGAAAAGATATTCAGATGCCGTAATGTGTTTATACCTACAAAGATCAGAATCATGCAAGCCATGGTATTCCTTGTGGCACTCTATGGAAACAAAAGTTGGACTTTGAAGAAGCAGGATAGAAAGAGCATCGACACTTGTGAACTTTGGTGTTGGAGAAGACTCCTGAGAATAACATTGCCATGGGGAGCTCAGAGGATGAGAAGACCAATGATGAGCAGCCAGTTCTGGAGTTGCTGGATGAACTGATGCCTGAAGAGCTACAGGCAGAGGAGGCAGGGCTGTCCAGTAACCAGGAGGCACAGAGTTCACTTGACCACTCTTGTCCTGCTGTTTTGGATTGGAAGTCTTGCTGAACTTTTGGGGACTTGTTTCTCTACTGTGTGTGTGTGTGCATTTGTACTCATAATTCCTTTGTTTATTTACTTCACAAAATTTATCAGTAAAGTTTGCAACCACCTCTCCTGTGTGCTTGGCTTGGGACAGGACAACCGTGGTCAGCCAAGAAAACAAATAAATGGCTCATCACACAAATCAGCCCACAGTTCTCACTCAAGGCACAGATGACCAGGCTCAAATTATCCTATTCCGGACATATTATGCAAAGACCTAGCTCTCTAGTACTGGGAGGTGGAAGGAAAGAGAAGAGGATGACCAGCAGCAAGGTGGATGGACTCAGTTACAGTGTCAATGGGTGCACCATTGGAAGACCTGAAAGACCAGGTTAGGGACAGATCATCATGGAGGAAATCTATCTATGTGGTTGCTAAGAGTTCACACTGACTTGAGGCATGTAATCTATCTGTCTGTCTGTCTGTCTGTCTGTCTGTCTGTCTATCAAAATGTATTTCAGTAACATACAAATAATATTTATTATTCAATTTATTTATTATTCAAATTTAATTACCGCCCATCTCCCCCAAAAGAGGGACTCTGGGTGGTTTAATAAAATCAAACTATGATAATAAAAGTCAAAATCTCATAAAACTAGATACATTACAATTATTATTAAATAATGCAATAAATAAATATAAAATCCAAGAGGGTATAAAATTCCAAGCTGGTGGGAGGGACTCTAGGGTTCGAGCCATCCCCAAGAATGGTTACCCACTTTCCCGCCCCAGGAGAGAAGGCAGAACCAAGTCTTCAGGGCCTTCCAGAAGGTCAGGAGTGAAGGGACCTTCCTCACCTCCAGAGACAAGATGTTCCAAAGGGCGGGGGCCACTACAGAGAAGGCCCATTTCCTGAACCTCGCCAGAAGAAATTCTCTTACAGACGAGGTCCATAAAATGCCCAATATACGCAGGTATTCCCTAGCTTTCTTCATCTGGAGTGCACTAGAAGTTGGGTTTGCCTTTTAATAGGACATTTCACCTTGATTTACTTCTAGCTTTATTCTGAGTCAATGGGGCGTGGTGGCTGAGTGGTTAAGACACCAGGCTTGTCAACCAGAAGGTTGCAAATTTGGTGGTTCAAGACCTGAACGCAGCATGACAGAGTGAGCTCCTGCGCTCACCCCAGCTCTTGCCAACCTAGCAATTCGAAAGCATGCAAATGCGAGCAGATAAATAGGTACTGCTCTGGTGGGAAGGTAACAGCATCTCCATGATTGTCATGTTGGTCACATGTCCCCAGAAGTGTCTTCAGACAACGCTGGCTCTTCGGCCATGAAATGGAGATCAGCACCACCCCCTTGTGTCAGACACAACTAAATGGGAACCTTTACCTTTACTTTTTATTCTGAGTCATGCCTTGGATATCTCAGAAGCCAAACCACATCCCCGGTCAACACCAAAGCATATCTTACAGGGGCCACTGGAATCTCTCTAAATGTTTTTTCCTTCCTATTTGTTTCTTAGGAAAAATTCTAATAAATACCTTTCTAGAAGTCTCTAGACAAGAGTCATTAATCAGTTACTTGTTAAGGATACTGAGGAACAATGGTGAAAAGTTATTTACAATATGTCTTTGCTATTGGCTAGACTAAGGCCAAATAAATCTAAATACAAAGCTGTCGTTGCATAAAAGTATATCTTGAAGAAGATAATATCCTATCATGTTTATCATTTGAAGAGGAGCACAGAGGGAAGGAAGAAACTGATTGTTTGCCAACATTGCTATTGCTCTATGTCTCATTTTTTCTAATCTTCAATTTATTTCCTCTCATTTCTGCAACAGTTTGTAATTTAAAACAAAACATGAAAAATGCAGCATATTTTCAAGAGTGCTGCTCTTGATAATTTGTACAGAATTTCCTGTAAGATGTGCATTAGGTATTACTTCCATGAATAAATTAAAAATTACACATTTCTGAATATCAAAATATAACTGTACTGGTTTGGGCAGTGCTAATTATGTTCATATTTAGATGCAAATTTTACCACATTCCTGACCTAATGTAATCCCCTCCTCCCATTTGTCAGAATGAAGCAGCCCAGATGCTCTGCTCCAATGCTCTGAAATAGATGGCTATTTTTCCTTATTAAAGTACTCTGAAGGAACAACTCATTCAGACTTTGTTGAGGTGGAGCATCCCATCAAAACACTTTATTTCAAAGCCTATATATAGTACGTCTATTCAGTAGTAAATCCTAAAGAGCTTCAGCATCCTCAGTAGGTGCCACAAAATTATTTTCCATTCTTGCCTTTAACATGGTTTTTTCTCCTAGAAACTGAATGCCTCAGACTGAAATATATTTTATCTCAGAACTGAACAGTTCTTTCACTTTAGACTTTTAGGAATGAATTTCCTAGAATGTATGTATGAATAAAGGAAATTATGGAATAATAGTCTGGTTTTGCTTGAACCAAGTTCTTACTGTTCCTATTTCTCTTTGGCCCTCACAGAATACTAGGGCTGGAAGAAGTATTAGTCCACTGAGTCCAACCCCCTAATGGGTGGACTCAGTGAACTAATATTAGTCCTTTTTAAATTTATAACAAAACAACATGAATAAGATATTCTGTTAACTGACAGTAATATTGTTAATCTAAAAAAAATATTCAAATCAAGAAATATTTAGTATTAATTAGATTAAATTCATACTAACACTCAAAATTCCAAAGAAAATATATAATTGGATTGTTTAGAAAAGTACTAATTATATTTTAATTATAATTGCAAATCAACTCTCAAAGATATTATATATTAAAAAGAAGGATAGTATACAATCTAAGGAAACAATTTACCGCAGGTTAAACACTTTTAATAGGCATTGATCGCAAAAGGCAAGAATTAAACATGTTCACAGATTTCTCCTCTGAAACTAATGGGATTTAAAAGCATATACAATTGATTGAATTATCTTTCGTCTATCACTGGTTTAAGCATTACTGAGAAATTACTAAAGATGTTGGATGAAAAGTGGGGAAAAGTGAAATGGATTTTGGAACACACATTTTTAAAACATTTTTAAAAACCAAATGTTTCAATGTTCCAAACTTGGATAAAAAAGACTGGTGAACAAGTTTTCCTAACATCTTAGCTATCAGTTTTCCACCTAAGCTGGATTCTTCCTGTTCCAAATATTCAGGTGCATTCTTGCCTGTGAGGAGAATCGATCTAGCTTCCCTATAATTTTATTC
Source organism: Candoia aspera (assembly GCF_035149785.1). Lineage (NCBI taxonomy): Eukaryota > Metazoa > Chordata > Lepidosauria > Squamata > Candoiidae > Candoia > Candoia aspera. The sequence continues at coordinate 49,971,315 of NC_086159.1, forward strand.
TATTATTGTTCTATTGCTGTATTAATAGAATAATTATTGTTCTATTATTAGAATAATTTTATTCTATTATTGTTCTATTGCTGTATTGCTTTACTGTATTAGTATATTAATTTGGTTACACTACTTTTGTTGCAATACATTTATATGAGCTATTTTTTGTGAGGCTTGGTGAAAAGAAGTATAAAAATAGTGTATCTTCTTGAATGACATATCCTTGAGGTAACTGGCATCACAACATAGCTAACTTCAGCTCCACCTTCTGGAAGTTCATATAAAAATGTATTTTAGAAAAACCTTCTCGGGCTCTAAACAAACAAAGAATCCTTGCACTTTGAAAAAAGCTGTTCCTTTTCCTAAATAAACAATAGAACAATGAATATTGAAAAAGAAAAGGTTTCCATAATTTACAAGAAATATTATACAGTGAATGGGAATTAACCTGCAGCCAAAAATGCAGGGCCATATTTCTGGAAAGCACGCACTGAATTTACCACATACACCCAATAAGTCATGTCCATTTATTTCCAAATAACAGTAACACAGAGCAGATCTTGGCTGTTGATTTATTACATCTGGATAAATAAAAGCAGGCTTTCAAACGCTCTTACATACTTGCCTTTCCTGGAACAGAAAGATAAAGATGGCTGTGTAAGCAGCTGATAAGCCAGTTAAGCATTTTTATGGCAGAAAGCCTACTTTATCTTTTTCAAATCCACAGACTTTTAATAAGAATATGACAACACTGTTTGAATATTTCCCTTATCCATATAATTCACTTTTCAGTAATGAGTCAAAATTATTTATGCATGCAGGCTAACAGATACGTTTCCATGTAAAGTAAATAGTGCACAATTAGTGAAAGAAGATATATTAATTTTAATGCAAGAGCCCATATATGTTATGAGGACATGAATCGAGCAAACTAACACTCACATATTTTGCTGTCTCTATGTAGTTTTTGACAATGCACCAAAATGAAGCAAGTTCAGTGATGACCTCACAGAAGCTAGACATATGAAATCCTACATATGATACTAGCCCTTACATAGTTATGTTTTGTGGGTTGGTTGGATATGATCCTTCCTAGGTGTATCAGATATGAGTCAGCCTGAAGTAGCTTATTTATAAGTTCTAGAAGCCAGTGGAAGAAAAATCCCTATATGGGGAACATATAAGTGCAGCTATTTCATTTGACTTAGATTTCTCTCTGTCCATGGCCATTGGCCTATTAATAAGAGAAGGTTTCATGTTGATTTTAACATCTACATGAAATAACTGGAAAGTCATCTGGAGGTTTGGGCTGAAGTCTCACCAGTTGTCAGCACCTGATCATTCGAGCATTAACACATACACTGTCAAGAAGCTGGATCTCTTTGAACTGTTTTAATGAAGCGTAATGAACGGTACAGAAGGCAAGCTGCGAATAAAGATTTCCCGCTCAAACCTAATTTAAAACTACATTCCCTTAGCTAGTCCCCTTTCCCACAAAGCATGCCCCCCCCCATCCAGTTGGTATTCCTGGCGTATCTCAACCCCGCATCCTTGATGTGCTCCATAGCCATAATAAACCACTTTATACTCCAACTTCACACAGCCCTCCCATCTGGCAACATGAGAGAATGAAATGATGGGAGATGCCCTGATAAGGGTTTCTGTGAAACCTTTGATCGGGGGATCTGACACCAATATTTAGTTAATATTCAGATCTACCTCACTATTCCATTTATTCATCCCAGGATCATAACGTGTAAAATCCATACAAAATTACAATAATATTCCACATGTGGGACAATAGTTCAGTAGCTCCACTGGTGCCAAGTATTGTTACCTGAATATTAGTGGGTCTGAACCAACTACACTGGATATTGAGGCATTTATTAACACAAAATAAAGTATTGTTTTAAGATTAAATTAAATGTAACTATACTAAATTATTTGCAAGATCACCATCACCCCATCTGCTAATAACTGAGGCCTTTCTCACTTACCATCTTTGACAATAGTTAAGAAGCTCAAGATAGGAGCCTTTTTTTGTACTGACTAACACTACTGCAGCGGTTTGTCATTTCAGATTCATTAGCACCATTCACGTAATACTTTCAGGAAAGCCCTGAAAGTTTGTCTGTTGTCTTTGGACGATTTTATTATGTAGCTCTTATCCGCAATTGTGTTTCACATTTTTGTACTGTTTAGTTAGTATGTACAGTATTGGTTATAGATTGGCCTAACCAATGTTTCAGAGACACTGAGGTTCAAAGGAGAGTTTTGTCATAAGATCATATCAATCTAATTTTCATTTCATGGGAATGCTCTTTGTAGATTAATTAATTAAAAAAAAAGAACTCCAAAGACTCCAATGTTTTTATGCTTCTTTAAGCCCTTGGTCTCATGTCAACAAGACATAGTGCTTCAGCAGCAAATAACAAATGAGTCTGATTTATCAATATTAGCACATAGAGCATTTCCAGTGGCAGCTGGTAAAGCTATATAGATCATGTGATATGCTGCAGATCTTTGGATTGGCCAACTATTCCCAAAGCAACCATGCCAAGCCTCAAACATCAACAGTTGCTCTTACCCTTCAAGGCATGGATCCAGAGAAGTGCTTCAGTTCTGAGAGAAGTACCTTATTTAATTATCATTACAGCCCTAGTAGCTGCTACTCAAAAGGCACAACAGCAAATGAGATCAGTCATGCAGCACTATAGCTAGTTCTACATGAGTAATTTCCTCTGGAGAGCAATTGAAATCTTTGGAGTGTCTTCTTCCAGCCCATTTTATTCCAAGCTCCGTACCTTAGCCTGTGGAAAATCTCACATTAAACTTTTGGTGACCAGTCTGGCATGATTTCTTAGCACTGGACATGCACAGTAATGCCAGAGATACTACTAGGCTTTTGCCAAGACATGGCAGAAAAGCATCAGTAAAAATTGTAGTTTATATTCTAGATTACTAATGTAAAGTTCTGTGGGCTCCTGATTACAAGCTCCAGATTTTACATGAGAAAGTCCCACACTGGACTTGCCTGGGGTTTTCTCCTTTTTTTTTTTTTTTTGGTCTTGAGTCCAAAGTTTTGACAGTATTATACAAGTGGACTTATAACACCTGACTGAATATGGTACATTTCATATTGCATCGAACCCATTCAGAGAGGTAGTTTGGTATAGTGTTTAAAGCACCAGTCTATAAACCAGGAGACTGTGAGTTCTACCTTCGGCATGAAGCCAGCTGGGTGACCTTGGGCCAGTCATTCTCTTTCAGCCCTAGGAAGCAGGCAATGGCAAACCACTTTGACATCTTGCCAAGAAAACTACAGGGAGTCCAGGCAGTCACCAGGAGTCAACACAGACTCAAAGGCATTAAAAAAAACACATTCAGAATAAATGTGAGCCATACAAAATGTGTTATGAGAATGTATTTACCACACTGCAAATTAATGGAAGATGAATAACAAACTTGCTAGGAGTTTATTTCTTCCAAAGAATCTGACCTGACATGACTGTGCTGGTAATGGAAACTATCTGAAATTCATCCTCAAAGCTGATCCCAGTGTATGAACGATGCAGGATACAGAGATTATCAGCCTTTTTTCCCCCCACTTAAACAGTCCAAGCTTGAAAATGTTAATATAGGTACTGTGACTTTGGCACAGCCAGTCACTGAACCCAAAATTTGGAAGAAACCCAATTTAGTGACTTATTAGCTAGACCATCTGTCTTCACTTCCCCGAAAGCTGCTCAAAGGGTTTTTTAAAAAAACAAAACAAAACAAAAAATTAAAGATCATAGGAATATCTTCACAGGAATATTTTGACAGGAATGTCAATGTATGTATGTATGTATATGTATATATTGACAGGTTCTCTTGAAAATCCTATAAAACTTTTGAAGGATGATCAGGAATCTGAACTTGATAAATCTTTCAGTGTCATATATCTTTTAAATATATTTCAGTGACATATCAGGAATTGACCATGAAGTTAATAAGTGATATTATGCTCCACTAAAAGTATAATTTTTCTGTTGCTAGAATTTAAAGCAAATTGGACCATATATACTGGCTAATATCTAATTATTCTAATATCTAATATCTAAATATTCATTTGGTTGAACATTTTTAAGAAATTGGGAAGAACAACCAATGTTTCCTAAGGAATACTGCTTTTGATCATTTTTGTCCATTTTTTTCTAATGTATATGCATTAATATATTATGAATCAATTCCTTCTGATAATTGCCATATCTGTTATTACAAAACACAAGAAAAATAAACTAATAAACTTTTTTTCCTTAATAGGACCATTGGATCAATTCTATTTAAAGGTGCGAGAAAGGTTTTTGCTGAAAATCTGAAAAAACAAAGAGCTTTGCAAAACTGTTTGATGAAAGATACATTTATTCAAAACCTTTATTTATTGGCTGTATTAACCATGTTTTTTTCTAATAGGTTACCTTCATCTGTGCAAATATAATTTAAGACAGAAATATTGAATATGGATAATAAAAGTAAAGGAATAAATGTGTGGTTGGGTAGGAATTTGATCCTACCTAACAATGACTAAACTACTAAGGATCTCTTTGACAATGTTTGGGATCTCCTCCCCATTTTATCATCATAGCATGGCATAGGTTTGAGTGAGTATCTGCCCCAAAGTCATTGGCAGAAGTGGTTCAGCTTTATTCTGTCAAATTCAGGTCCACCACTATGCCATGCAAGATTTCAAGACCTAGAATAGATGTCACTGTGATAAACAAAGGTAACTTTCAGTCCTTGGACCATCCATGAAGTTGTCCTATGCCATCAGTTCTACCTTCCCAGAGTGGTCCCTACCATGCCAGCTTACCTTTGTTTTTATTTTTGGAGTGCACGTATTTTCAAATAATAATTGGGCTGCTGCTTCACAACGTTTTATTTTCTAAGAATACCTATGTGAAGCCAGAAATATTTTTAAAATTGCTTAAAAATAAATATGATGCTGGAAGCTAGTTATTTCCTTAACAGAATTCCATCTTCACAGAGTCTACTTAAAAGACTCTTTTAAATTAAAAATATGAGCTAATGCAGAGAATTTAGAGGACACCCTGTTCTCCTTCCTGATATAGATCCTGGCTTATCTTTATAAGGCCACAATAATTGTGCATGAATGAATGTGATGACTCTTCATGCAGCCACAATAATTGTGATTTATTCAAATACTGGGAAACAACTTCATGACATTTGGAGCTATCCAATGTCCTGTTTTTAATACTTCCCTCCTCTAAGAGGAGGATGTGATAACACCATTGAAGTAACAGAAATGTTTACTTTCCTGTGCAATCTACACTTCTGAGTTCTCCCTGTGGTCTCTTGCTTGGTTTTTTGAGTTCAACCAAGATTGTCTAGGTGCTACCACCTGTTGTGAACAAAGCTAAGTTTCCTCTCTACCAACAGGATGTATACATTTGAGTTAGCAGATAGATTTGGACCAAAGAATACCCAGAATCTCTAGTTTTGTTTCAACTTTCATGCATAAAGGGGTATCAATAAACAGAGAGGTTTTCTGACTGGAAGCATAACAAAAATATCAGCCCAGTTGTGTGTGAGAGGAGAGCCTCTGGTATCAAGGAAAAATAAATAGCCAGAAGTACTGTATAAGCCAGCTCAGGCTTTTTGTTGTTTATTCGTTCTGACTCTTCATTCAGTCGCTTCTGACTCTTGGGCTGACTCTCCAGCCCAAGCCAGAGCTTCCTGTCAGTTGTCAACACCCCCAGCTCCCCCAGGGGTGAGTTCATCACCTCTAGAATATCATCTATCCATCTTGCCCTTCGTTGGCCCCTCTTCTTTTTGCCTTCCACTTTCCCTAACATCAGTATCTTCTCCAGGGTGTCCTGTCTTCTCATTATGTGGCCAAAGTGTTTCAGTTTTGCCTTTAATATCATTCCCTCAAGTGAGCAGACTGGCTTTATTTCCTGGAGTATGGACTGGTTTGATTTTCTTGCAGTTCAAGGCACTCTCAGAATTTTCCTCCAACACCACAGTTCAAAAGCATCGATCTTCCTTCGCTCAGCCTTCCTTATGGTCCAGCTCTCGCAGCCATATGTTACTACAGGGAATACCATTGCTTTAACTATGCGGACCTTTGTTGTCAGTGTGATGTCTCTGCTCTTAACTATTTTATCAAGATTTGTCATTGCTCTTCCCCCAAGGATTAAATGTCTTCTGATTTCCTGGCTGCAGTCAGCATCTGCAGTAATCTTTGCACCTAGAAATACAAAGTCTTTCACTGCCTCTATGTTTTCTCCCTCTATTTGCCAGTTATCAATCAAGCTGGTTGCCATAATCTTGTTTGGGTTTTTTTGAGGTTTAGCTGCAAGCCAGCTTTTGCACTTTCTTCTTTCACCTTCATCATAAGGCTCCTCAGTTCCTTTTCATCTTCAGCCATCAAAGTGGTATCATCTGCATATCTGAGATTGTTAATGTTTCTTCCAGCAATTTTAACTCCAGCCTTGGATTCCTCAAGCCCAGCACGTCACATGATGTGCTCTGTGTACAAGTTGAATAAGTAGGGTGAGAGTATACAACCCTGCCATACTCCTTTCCCAATCTTAAACCAGTTCATTGTTCCGTGGTCCTTACCATTGCTACTTAGTCATTATACAGATTCCTCAGGAGGCAGACAAGATGACTTGGTATCCCCATACCACTAAGAACTTGTGGCAAGTTCAGCTCAGGTTAGGCACTTTTATATTCTACTCATTAAGTATGAGCTATTTTTTTTTCATTAATAGGATTTAAATGTGTGTGTGTGTGTGTTTGCTACTGCCTATATCTATTTTTTTTTTCAATTTCATTTCCAATATATTGGTATCATTTCCATACAAATTTTCAAAATATTCCATCCAAAGCAGTTTCACTTAGTTAAATAGAGAATGTATAGATTAGGTTACCAACTTTAGTTATACCCATTGCAAATGCAGCATTCCTTGCTAACAGTAAGGACAATATTGATCAGTCTTGGCATGTTTTGACCAGTATGCCACAAGGGCAATCCATGCTCAGTTTCACTCCAAGTGTGCTCACATTTTCTGTGTAAACTAGAATTCTAGTCTAGAGACTTGCAAGCCAGCATACTGTTGCCCAGAATCCACCAGCTAGGAGGCATATGCAGCGTACTGCCATATTCAGGTTGTGGCAATTTTTATTTGTTTACCAGTAAGTGTCAGTAGAAGGCCCCTTCAGGTCAATTTGTTCAATGTGGCAAGATTTCATGTTCTCTCCCCACCTTTAGCTCTCATGTGAGACAACTGAATGCTAGTGTTGGGGTAATATTAAAAGCAGATACAGATACAATTTATGAATATGGCTGATTTGATCTTGAATACTCCTGTGACTGTATGCTGTCTATCCATAAGGTCAATGGAGGCTCAACAATTTTATTACTTATTAGTTAATATTTTCATTATTATTTTCAGACATAAAATTATCTGTTTGTGAAAATATTAATCATGATAGAAGTCTAAGCAGTGGGAGGCTCACGGAGGAGTCAGATTAATAATTAAGGATGCAATCCAGCAAGCATAGCACAGTTAAATCATAGTCAAACCATATATGCCTTAAATCTTCTTTGCTGAGATCAGTGGAACTTAAAAGTATTTAATTGTTATAAATACTAAGCCAATATATTTTATATAGGAATGACACTTGAAATTCTTGATATTATAAAAGACCTGGCACACAAACAATATTAAGTTTTTACCAATGGCACATGACAGTCAAATTAACATGGTTAGCTGAACAAGGTCATATTGACTTCACAACTTTCTCTGTAAAATGATATTTTTCTGACTCCTGCCACAAAATCTGGAATAATAATTAATTAATTAATTAATTAATTAATTATTTCCAGTCTCTAATAACTGCAGAGTGTTGCAGATTAAAGTATTTGAAAACAAAATATTAGGGGAAAAGATAAGAAAGTAGTGGGGAATAGACCCAGTGTCATGATCACCATTGCGATGTTCTCTCCATCGTAACAGTTCGCATGCCAGAGTATTGATGCGTGTTCCTGGCTGGGAGGGTGCTGCTGATAAATCTTGTACGGGGAGATGTGTAGGGCTGTGCCAGGAAGGAATGTGTTTGGGTTATCTCTTAAATGTCAAGGTCTTTTTGCCCGTTGATCAGCAGAGCTCGTTAGGAGCACCTGGGAATGTGGGATTGTTCTATATGCAAGGGGGGGGATCGTTGTTGGAAACGGAGCAATTTAGTTTGAGTTTAGGCGCGCTTTTCTCATTCTCAGCTTTCTTTCTGTTTGCACCTTATTCTAAATAAACCAGACCTTAAACTTAGATTTGGAGTCTGAGCTTTTTATTTGAGTAGGGCAATTGTTACACCCAGTTTCTAGATTGCTAATTTGGCCCTTTCCCTATATAATATTTCATCACATTCAGTCATGACAATGATCTATTAGAAGGCCAAAGTACTATCACTGGTAGACACAGTTAATATTTCAGCATTGCCTGCAATAAAATATGACAGTTCCTCTTGTTACATTGCCTTTTATCTTTAATCTTCTTTGCTGACATTTATTAAAATTCCAATTTATCTGAGAAGTGAGCACTGGAATTGTCTTGTAAGATCACACTGATGTATTTCCAAATGCAAAATTTTCTGATGTAATCACCCATGCTTAATTTGCTCACATTTACTAGCAGGATGTGGGAATGGTGTACGGTCAACATCATGACACTTCTGCATACTGTGTGTGTGCTTAGTGGGAGTGGTCAGATTGTAATACACTTCTCAGTGGTGTATCACTTCACCTTGATGAAGTACTGGTGGGGCCAAGGTACCTCACAAACAGAAGTTTCTGAGCATGTGCAGAAGCCAGTGTTCTTCAGAAAAGTAAACAGCCGATCTACTGATTAGAAGAAAGCTAACTCTTCACTTGGCAAAGGTAGCTTCTCTTGAAACTCAGTCAAAGCTCACTATCTCTTCAAAGATCTGCCCAGGTTAGTGTTCAGCATGTTTTCCAGGGAATGGAAGAACAGAGAGAGACAGAGAGAGACAAAAAGTTGTGCACAGTAGAAGACACTGTCCTTGGAGAAGGTTGATGAATGTTAAGAGCGCTTCCCCTTTCTCTATTGTTTACAGTGGATTTCCGATTACAGGACCATTTTAGGCTCTGCAGTGTAAATCCTTTGCCCTAAAGAGTTTACTTCCTTTAATCCTTGTTAATTTCTTGCTTATTCTTTACAAAAATAGAAGGTACATTCACGGAATTCATTTTGTATGACTTAAAGCAGTATCTGCTTCTATTTTCTACCACCAATATTAGGTACTCTTGAAATAATAGTTTCTTTAAACATGTTTCCTTCTTCAATGCATCAATCTTGACTCCCACACAGAAATTAACTATTTAATTAATGGGTTCAAATTATCCCTATCTTTTTCTTACTAACTACAAATTAAGGGGCAGAAAATAATTGCATTTTTAATGAAAAAATATTTCTGGTTGTTTACTGTTCTGAATGGGTAGAAGTGATACCAAGTTTGGAGGTACACACAGTTAAGTGAGTTTATGAGCAGAAAAGGTCTCAGTGCACCTCCTCCTTCCCTCTCTCCCTCCCTTCCCCAAACACATTTTAAAATGGAAAATGGAGACTAGGAGCAGATATTATCTTAGAACCCATCATTTAGAAGTAATCCTTAGCTTACTGACATTACCATAATGAAGGTAGAGATGATCATTCAAAACACTCTGGTTTTTTAAATTACTTCCTGTGGCGCTGCCTTAATCAGGCCCCTTCAACTCACTATATGACATCGATTCTGCAGGTCTATCACTGAGTTTTCATCTCTCAGGCAACAGACCTTGCCAAAAGATTAAAAGGTAGAATAGTAATTCATACTATGGGACCCAGAGGGAGGAAAGGAGAGATAGATGAAGGAAGGAAGGAAGGAAGGAAGGAAGGAAGGAAGGAAGGAAGGAAGGAAGGAAGGAAGGAAGGAAGGAAGGAAGGAAGATGATAGAGAGCACAGTTTCATACCTTTAATCCAATGTAGCATAAGCTACTCCATTATTTCCTATTTCCAACCACCTGTGGCATATACTGTACGGAATTTAGAGGACAGAGGGAGATTCCTCTGAATAAAGCAGTGCTTTTAGCTAAGCAAACACAAGTTCTAACTGTAGAAATCTGATTTCCTTGTGCTGTGTTACAGGCACACTATTTACTTTTCTGTCTTTTGTTTTTAATTTCTGCAACTTCATAGTTCACGTTCCAATATGAATTGATGCAGATTCAAAAATTGTCAGATAACATAGGCACCCAAAAAGCTCAGTGGAACAATGGTGGAAAAAGTAAAGGGTCTCTTAAGGAAGGAAGGCAGGCAGGCAGTTACTACTATTAGGGGGAGGGAAAACAGAAGGAGACTGAAGTTACTCACATGGTAATGTGATTTCTATACTGCTGATGGAGCACTGCAGTATAGCTTCCAGAAGATCAATAACTGGATAATACTAGTTACACCTTCTCTGGGATCATTTACACATGTTACAAACACACACACACACACACACACACCTTTTCTTCATGTTTTATTAACATCAAGCTACAAAATAGAGTTTGTTCCCACAGTATCGGCACCTAAGTATCTTGGAAATAAGAAGATATTTTGATAAATCTGGAATTATCAGATTTGAGAGATAGCTAGCAATATTGTCATCTATATGTATAGACTAAAGTATTTTTCAAGGGTGAAGTATTTTAATAAAACCTCGTATCAGGAAATCAATTTGTCACCTACATATATATCTGAATAAACCTCATTCAGTGAAGGGTCACCACCAACCTGATAGCTTCATTAAACTGAAATCAGGACTTTCTTATTTAGCCTTCAAGTCACAGACATTCATTTTCTTTCTACAAGTAATGACAACGTATCGTAAGATCAGACACACAAAAAGATTCAAATAAAAAAGGCATCTCAGCACAATAATACAAAAAGATAATTATTTCCCTTGTAGGCATGGTTAATATTTTAGTAATTCAGACTATGCAGTGCAGTTATATCACTGTCTTCAGTGATCACTGGGGAAGTTTGCAACACCCAAAAACCATTGCAACCACCACACCACCAGCACCACACAATGAAAGAACAAGAATGCTGCAAAAGTTGTCTTGCAGTTGATGTGTGTTGGCACCTCACTGTGGCTGCCATAATGTAAGAATCCCTAGCTATCACACTTCATTAGACATTGTCAGGGTCAGTCTCGCTTCGCAATAAGACACAGACTCACTTAATGGGTATTAAGGATTTCTGGTTTATTGGAATGATGGCTGACAGAACGAAAAACGGGAACGGGGGTGGTGATGTGGAGGTGCCCCTTTTATACCCTCTTGTAGTGCCCCGGGCTCCTCCACCCTGCATTGTCCCGATCCCTCTTGATGGGACCCTTGATGGCTGCCTGGGCGTTTTCCCGGTGTCTTCCTTTGTCCCCCGGATTCGGTTGTGTCCTCCAGGGCACCAGGTGCGGCTTATCTCCATTCTTCCGACATCCTTCTTTTCAGCTGTCTATGGGTCCATGGGTGTGGGTGCTTTTGGGTGCTTGTGTTAATCCCTGGTTTAATTATCTCCTTCCTCTATTTCTTAATGATCATGATCTACGTTGTGAGGCTCTTTGTGCCTTGCAACGAGGTCATGACAGACATGCTGACAGGGAATTATGAAAATTTTATTTCAATGCACTCTGGAGCAAGATGTGAGCTTTTGCACATGACATTGGCCAAAGAAACAGAATGAAATGATGATCACCCACATATTGCCTGATAATCTCCCTCTCTACACTTGCTGTAATGGTTTCAGATATGTTGAAAAAAATCCAAAGATGTAGTCCTTGAAAACTTCAGGATTCATGTGGAGTTTGCCTTGCCAGTGCAGCCTCAGGACATCATGGCTTCCATGACAACATGGCACAGTCTCAGTATGGAGTACTGGTTAACTGAAGTCCGAGCTCAGATCCACTCTTGGCCATGGAAGCTCACTGGGTGACTTTAGATCAGCCACACTTTCTCTCAACCCAACTGACCTCACAAGGTTATTGTGAGAATAAAATTGAAGGAATGGGTGCTATTTATGCCACTTTAAATTCCTGAGGAAATATTGCATATTAATCTAATACATAAATAAATATGCTTTGGGATTGTTTTTAATGATGAAAAATTAGATAATTAATTAATGAGATCCTAGCAAATCACATCCCTATTTCTTTTTTCTTGTAATGGGTTCAGATGAACAACTTCCTAAACTAATTAATTTGCAAATTGTGTTGTATCATTTCACATTACCTGCATAATATTGTATTATAATTAATTAATTCATAATATCATAAGTGTAGACTTGATAGTTCCCTACTCCAAAGGTTTTATAATAGGTGAAAAGAAAAGGTGAAAAATGCATTAACAAATTGAGGTTATAGGCTTATAAAAAGTTTTTTTTTCAGTATAAGTATGAAAATGTGTTGAAAATCCATCAATACTTGCAGTACTCTAAATACAATGGCAGTACTCTAAAGATAGATTTCATTCAACATTGTATGTGTGTGTGTGTGTGTGTGTGTGTATGTGTGTGTGTGTGTGTGTGTGTGTGTATAAAGAGAGAGAGAGAGAATGAGCTACTCTGGTGTAGTGGTTAAGGCACCAGGCTAGAAACTGGGAGACCGTGAATTCTAGTCCTGCCTTAGGCACGAAGCCAGCTGGGTGCTTTTGGGCCGGTCACTTTCTCTCAGCCCTAGGAAGGAGGCTACGGCAAACCACTTCTGAAAAACCTTGCCAAAAAGACTGCAGGGACTTGTCCAGGCAGTCTCCAAGAATCAGGCGCCATTGAACAGAATATATATATACTGTGTGTGTGTGTGTGTGTGTGTGTGTGTGTGTATTCATTCTTCAACCTAGACTATAGCATTGCATTGAATATTTACATATTCCCATTTTCTTATCTGGAAATTAAAAAAATATAACACCAAAATTCTTGTGGGTAAGTTTCTCTTCCTACTCTTTACACAGAGTAACAAGCTCTATGATTATTCAGTAATTAATCCCTTCTACTCAGGCCTTGTAAGCTACATGGCATAAACAGTCTCCCTATGACTGAGCCTCTACCTTTTCTCCTAAATGAAAGCCTTCCAAAATGTATAGTGGCAACACTTCTTGCTTTGCTGAAACCAAAAGACAATCATAGAAGACAAGCCAATGATTTTCTTCATCTGGAATTCCACAGTCATGATTGGTTTCCAGTTCTCTGCTGTCTGTGCAAATGTCACACAGGAAATTATCATAAGATATTCCAGACAGAGGATGTAATTCAATAATTTCAGAATGCATGCGCTTTATTAATTTTAAGCTTGATAATTCAACAGATTCTGCAGGGAAGGGAGGTGAAGACAGCAAATGCTGCCTGATCCACTTGTATTTCATCCCCCCTCCCCCCTTTTGGGTGCCTTTGAGTAATGCTACCAATTCTGAATTTTACAAGTTTTTTTAAACAAGCAAGCAAAAACCACAGTTGTCCTCAGATGATGTCTGTCATCCTGATGATAAGAATTATTGCTATCATTACAAATAATGCAGAAAGCTTCAGATCACTACTGAGAGACCATAGTTACAAGTTCACAAATCAAGAATGTTGCAGGAGATTGTGACACATTAAAGTTCAACTGAAGGCTCCTTTGTTGAATCCTCTTCTGACTTTGGCATTTTCCATTGATGAAAAAAGAGAGGAGAGGAGAGGAAAAAAGATGCAATTTGGTGCCAGTATACCTTGTACATTTCTGAAGAACTTCATAATGCTTCAAGAAAGTTTGCAAGGAAAAAAGGATGTCTGAGATTTCCTGATATGTGCACTTTGGTAGCAGATTAAAGATGCTGGCCAAGACTTCATATACACTTTCAGGAATTGATAAAATCATAATGGGGTTGTCTGGATATTGTAGCTGTGTGAAGCTTGATTTGTTATGAAAAGGGTGATTTATTTTAAGGAAGATTTGGTTCAATTCTTCCTTCAAATCAAATCTTGGTGGTGATTTCAGACATCATATGGAATCTGAGGTAGTTCAGGCTTTCTTATAAGTCTGCAAAGATGAAGCATGTCTTTGATGTGATTCTTAAAGCAGTGGCTGAAGCCCTAAAAGCAATGGGCTGCTTTCACGAAGAGTGGAGTGGTGCGGTGCTTGCATGCACAAAGTGGAAAGCACTTCTTCCAAATCATTTGTGAAGCATGTACAACTCTAATACAATATATTTCTTCACATCTTTACAGTTCTTTATGTACTCTGAAACCAGCCAGCAATAAGGAGATTTGTGATTAAACTTGTATTATGGAAGTGTGGTTTGCTAAAATAAAAGTTTTATCTAATATCCTTTTTTTTTTAAAAAAAAAGTTCTATTGTATTTATTTATTTATTTATTATTCAAATTTCTATCACCACCCATCTCCTCCCAAAAGGGGGACTCTTTTTATAGTAATAATGCTTGATTAAAAAATGAAGAAAGCTTATGAGAAAGGTGATCATGAAACAGGAATAAGTTATTATTAAAATCAACTGCCTCCATGACATGATCATAACCTACAGCACATGTAATATCTGGAGCTATTTCTGAGAAACAAAAGTAAAAAAACAAAGCTTGCCCTCTTTTCTCAAACTGATACTTCAGAGGTTCTCCATTTCAAAATATGAAACACAACTTCCAGTTTGTCATGCTGTATTGAAATTTTTTATAAGTTGGTTTTAAGCTCCTTGGATTTGTGTGCTCCATTATTGCAGACCCGTGACATGATAGAACCTCCTCAGTTATATTCACTTTATATGTTGACTTTCTAAAGCACATTTTTTAAGACAAAAGTGGGAAGGGAAAATAACCAATTCAGAGTCAACTGATGTCATAAGGGGATATAAAGGAACTAATGTGCAAGAGGCTTCACAAAATTAAGACAATAATTCAAAACCAATATATTTATAGGGTACTGCAAATGTTGAAATGGCAACAGTTAATTCAGGGCACACTATGCATTCACTCCACTGTCTGTTCAGATGATGCACATGAGGGTAGAACTCATCAGATGCGCAAGGTACACATTGCAGTTTAAAGTCAGTGAACAGCCATATTTAAGAACAGCATGACTGTCTGTGAAAGGAAGCCAACACTGTAGGTTTGTATATGCAAAAGTATCAGCAGCTGGTAAATTTAACTGGCTTTATTCAGGACAAAAGACTCAAGGAACAAAAAAACATGACAATAAGGAATTATTAAAAGAAGAAAACCAAAGTTTACAGCATGGGCAAGCAGTTATGAATGCCCGTTTGGTATCAGGTGGGAAAAAAATCTACATTATTTCGTACCTATTTGCAAGGAAAGAATTTCCTCTGTTCAGTGCTAAGCACTGTATGTCAGCTTTATCTTCTCTGCTTTGCCTGAATGTCAGGAAATTAATGGAATACACTCCGAGCATGTGTAGCAGGTCAGAGCTCACTTGACTCAGATTAAAGCTGCGTAGCCCCGTCTTCTTGGTGAAATGAGAATGCAAATGTGTTTCATCTATTCTAACCATAATCCTTTATTAAGAAGATAATATTTCATTCAAAAAACAGTGGCTACCCTGAAAGATAATAATGGCATATTGAGCAAGATGAGCTTGTCTGCTTTTAACAAAGAAACACACAGATTGCTTTTGCATTGTTGTATTCTGCAAAGCCTGTTTCTTACTTGTATTGTCTTGAAGGATGTATTATTAAAAAAAGCCCCTTATTAGGAGAAGGAATCTCAAGCTGTGGTATTCATTTTCTTGACACTATCTAAAACTTTGGCCAGCCTCCAAAAAAAAAAAAAATCCCAACCCCAACAACACATCCACACAAAGCAGTCAGATTGATGATGTACTTTCTTGAACAATATTTCCCCCCTACAAGGGATTTTCAAAATGATGTGTGACCTGGCCAAGGGGTGGAGGAGGCAGTAACTTGTTTTTTGGAGGTGGGGAAGAAGTGAAAAATACCATCAGAAAGAATCAGGTTTTTTGAAGCAGTTGAAGTTAGCTCTTTGAATCCAAGCCATGAATTGGAAACAAGCAGTGGACAAATAGAAGTCATTAACACTGTAATATGGCAGCCACTGATAAGGCAATCCTGTGTATGTTTCCTTAGAATCAAGCCCCATTGACTTTAGTGCAGCATGCTCCTAGATTATTAGGTAAAAGGGTGGTAGTCCAGATTAGATTAATTCTGTACCCTTGTGTTTGACTTTGCACTTATCATTATGGAACAACAATGTATCTACCAACATTTTCTCAAAGGATTAGGTATAATAGTTTTGCCCCACCTGACATTTGAGGGGTACAATTTCTAGAGCTACCAGCTGGCTGGGTATTCTATGATTTGCAAAAGTCTAGATAACATCAGCCTGGGAAAGTTTATACAACATAGGAATCCTAATTTTTTTTTTTCTTCTATTGATTAACAAACAAGCCATCTCACTCACTGCAGGGTAATTCATTTTCAGCAACTATTCCATATGCATGAATTGCTACAATATATACTTTCTTCCTATCCTTCATTTCCCTTTAGTTCATATCAACACTTCTAAAATAAAAAAAGTTTCCTGTGAAATATTGTTTCAATATTCATCTGCTGAATGTGGTGCTGATCTAAAGTCCATGTTTTATTGTTATGAAGAAATCCATCAAATTACCTAACAGAGTTCAATGTTTAAAAAATAAAAGCCATCTGGCCTCATATAAAAGCATGAAAAAAGGCAACTATGATTCACCACTCAAATGGAGCTGAGGAAGCCTCTGTAGTGCTCACCTCGCTTCCTGTGCCCTCACCCCAATCTAAACTCAAAATGACATCTCTCACTTGGTATGATGTTATTTTATAATGCTGCTTCCTCAATTAATTACTTTCTCCATTAATGAGCATTGTGCTATGTTATGATAACATTGAAATTATGATGTCCATCAGGTCTGCACTACGCAATCAGTTTTGCCCAAGATGATGCAGCAATTACTGCCTTTAGCTTTACATTCTTTTTTCCCCCTCCCAACAGTCAGGGGAAATACAGAAGAACAAAAGACTCCAGCAAACTCCTCCCTTGATATTTAACCTCAGATAGAGGAAAGCTATTCTTTTTCAAAATTTTGGCTAGCCAGGCCCCATAGATTTATGAGGAGATCATGAGTTCTAGTCCCACCTTAGGCATGAAACCCAGCTGGGTGACCTTGGGCCAGTCACTCTCTCTCAGCCCAACTCACCTCACAGGGTTGTTGTGGGGAAAATGGGAGGAAGAAGGAGTATTAAGTATGTTCGCCTCCTTGAGTTATTTATAAAAATAATAAAGGTGGGATAGAAAATAAAATAAAATTAAAAAAAAAACCAACCAGCTTTGGTGTATTGGTCAATTATGGTGCACTCGTATCTAATGGGAACTTCTAAAAGCTTGCATTGTTACCAATGCTCAGTACACCTAGAGTCATAGAAACAGAATTGGAAGAGACCATGTAGGACATTAAAAATTATCCTATTCTGAGTGCAGGGATCTACATTAAAGCATCTTTCATAGATGGCTAGCCAGTTTCTGCTGGAATATATCCAGTGAAGGGAAGTTCACCATATTCCTTGGTCATTGGATCTATTATCAGCCTGCTGCTATTATTAAAAAGCTTTTCCTAAAATTTAACCAGACTACCTTCCTGTAATTTAAGATCATTATTCCACGTCCCACACTCAAGGATGATAGAGAACAGGTCTTAACTTTCTCTGGGGGTCATATCCCTTCAGGTATTTGAACGGTTCTGTTCTATTCACCTTTGGCCATCTTTTCTCAAGACCAATCATAAATAGATCTTATAATTACCAGACAAAGGCCAGTTAGCTGCTAATTATAGGAATTATAGAACAAAACATCTGGAGCACAGCTGGTTGGGGAAAGCTTATCTGTGCCATCATAGAAACACCTTGGAGATTTCCACCCCAAAGAACAATAAGTGTTGATTGACTGACTAATTTTAATATGATTTAGCAGTGAGTGTTCTGTTACCTAGTTCCATACAAAGAAATCAGCCTCAGGCTATATTATAATATGATTTAGTGAACAAAGATGCCACTGAGAATATAGATGCTATTGTGACATCAAAGCAATTCTGGCTTACAACCATTATCTATCATTAATGTTGAGATAGTTATTCTCTCTATTCATCAGAAACAAACCTACCTGTACTGGGGTTGACAGGCACAAATGTATGAATGGATCATTTCTGCTGTTCTCCAAAATTCATTCTATTATCTCCAGAGACGTCTCAGAAACTGAATGAAGTATTTTTGGCTGATGTTTACCCTTAATGACAGACCATTAACAACACAAACAATCCTGACAATGAACAAAAAACTGTATCCTATAGTCTATAAACATTGCCACACTCTCCGATAACCATGTTTATATCTGAATAGCTGTTAATAGTTACTAGCTGTCATATAGCTGGTAATTAAGGTTCAAGTTATCTTTAAGTAGGGGACGCAGTGACACTGCAGGTTAAACCTCTGAGCTTGCCAATCGGAAGGTTGGCGGTTCGAATCCGCGTGACGGGGTGAGCTCCCGTTTCTAGTCCCAGCTCTTGCCAACCTAGCAGTTTGAAAACATGCAAATGTGAGTAGATTAATAGGTACCACTTCGGCGGGCAGGTAACGGCGTTCCATGTAGTCATGCCAGCCACATGACCAAGGAAGTGTCTACGGACAAACGCCGGCTCTTCGGCTTTGAAACGGAGATGAGCACCGCCCCCTAGAGTCGGACACGACTGGACTTAATGTCAAGGGAAACCTTTACCTTTACCTATCTTTAAATATTAATACAGGTCTATGGTATAGGGCTACTATACTATATGGTATAGTATAAACCAGCTTAAGTTTGTCAAACCATGAATAATAAATAATAAATAAAGCCAGCTGGGTGACCTTGGGCCAGTCACTCTCTCTCAGCCCAACTCGCCTCACAAGGTTGCTGTTGTGGGGAAAAGGAGGAGGAAGGTGTATTAGGTATGTTCGCCGCCTTGAGTTATTTATAAAAATAATAAAGGTGGGATAGAAAATAAATACAATAAAAAATAAATAAATAATAAAGCTCTGTATGCTAATAGGCATTTAGATAAAGAGATACCAAAAGATATATGAAAGAATGTAATGATATTTACCCATAAGGTGCTGGAACAATTTTAGATCATGGGAGTTGCTGATCAAGGATGAAAGAAATTAGCAGTATAATAAAATATTACAGTATTATAATATATTACAATATGATAATTACTCTATCACCTAATGTATTATTGAGACCAGGCTGGGAGAAGGGGGAGGGTCCTCACTCAGAAATGTGCACACCTGGTTCCAGGTTTGGCATAAGCCATGGACCCTGGCAAGGGCAGGGGTAACTTTTGTCATCCACAAGACTCTGTTGGCAAAAGTTGATTGTCCTGATTGCAGGGTTGGCAGTGGAGTTTCCCAGTTAGTAGTTCTGGGAGATTTTGAGCTGCCTTCCATTGGTGAGGGATCTGGAGTAGTCCAGGAGTTCATAGTTACCATGACAACCATGGAGCTGATCCAACTTACCAAGGGGCAAACACATATGAAAGGTCATACAGTAAACTTGATCTTTGTTTGGGACAGATGCAGCATGATCTGAAAGTGGCCCCTTGTTGTGGACAGATTGGCCTCTGTTTGCTATGGAATTTGATATAGCAGCTCCATTCCCCAGTGGGAAGGACTCATTAGATTGGTCAGCCCTGAGACACTAATAAGAGCCCAAGGGCTTTTTCCTTGCACACAGATTCACTGCTTCTCTTTAGTTTACTAATGTACTCAAGGAGATGAAGCAGCACAGGAGATCTCTAGAGCACTGCTGCATACCCTCTTGACTATGAGCTCATGTGGTGATTCAGGTAGCAAAAAAGAAATATTTTGCTTCCCTGATTGCCATCCAGTAGCCTTCTTAAAGAGACCAGAATTGTATGAAAGGCTGCTGTGAAGAATTTTCACAACATTTAGCAGGGAAAAAAAACACTCAGATTCAAAAGGAGTTGGGTTCCAGCTGGATAGTATTCATGAAGAGGACTATTTCTGTCTCCTCTAAAGGAGGCTGTGATGAAGAAGCCTTGGTTCAATCTGACAGTTCTAGACAACATTAGACCTGTCTCCAACTGGAGAAAGCAGATTATTTGGACCCTTAGCAGTCAGGGTTCAGGCCAGGACATACAATGGAGACTTACTGATGGCCTCTGAAGAGGGGAGCACAATCATCCTGACCCTGCTTAATCTCTTGGTAGCTTTTAATACAATTGACCATGGCATCCTTCTGGGTCATCTCTGAGGAATTGGATTGGTTGGGGGTACTTTTTACAGTGATTTTCCTTCCTGAATGGGTGGTTCCAGTTTGTGGTATTGAGAGAGAAATGATCCAGAAATTTCTCCTTTGAGGTATGCCTCAGAGATCCCTTCTCTCTCCACTTCTTTTCATTATCTAGATGAAACCACTGGAAGCAATTGTTTTTTGGAACAGGATCCAGTATCATTGATATGCTGATGATGCCCACTACACATCCTAGCCTCAGTCCAAGTAAGTGATGCAGTGGAAATGCTGATCCAGTGTCTAGAGGCTGTCATGGTGTGGAATGGATAGAACCAACTAAGACTGAATCCCTCAAAACTCTGGGTTTATGAACTTACTGGGTTTATGAACCTAATGATTTCATCTTTATCTCTGTCTTCTCCTGGTCAGAGTTGGTCCATATTTTTC
Organism: Candoia aspera; assembly: GCF_035149785.1. Taxonomy (NCBI): domain Eukaryota; kingdom Metazoa; phylum Chordata; class Lepidosauria; order Squamata; family Candoiidae; genus Candoia; species Candoia aspera. The sequence continues at coordinate 49,992,128 of NC_086159.1, forward strand.
AAATTCTCCTGGACTCAGATCTTCAGTTTGAACAGTAGGTGGCAGCTGTGGCTAGGAAGACTTTTGTACAGTACATCTAGTGTGCCAATTGCAACCATTCTTGGATCAGGAGACCCTACTCATGGTCATTCACACCCAAGTCACCTCCCACTTGGATTACTGAAATGCTCTACATGGAGCTGCCCTTGAAGAACATCCAGAAGCTGGTACAGAATGCAGTGGCCCAGGCAGTAATGGGTATGCCCTGATATACTCAAGTGACCCCTTTGCTTCAGGAACTGCACTGGTTGCCAGTGGACTTCTGGATGCAAATCAAGTTGGTGGTTGTCATTTTTAAGGTCCTACATGGCTCTGGTCTGGTTTACATCTTCTGGCATTCATCCAACCAGATCTCATTGGGTCAACTACTGCCAGATACTGTCCCTCTAGTGTTGTCATCTAATGGGGCATCAGACATGGGCTTTTTGAATTGCTGACCCAGTTTTCTGGAACTCCCTCCCAGTGGCATTTTGGTCCACTTTGTTCCTTTTCTGCTTCAAGAAGTTTGTAAAATGTTTCTTTTCCAACAGGCACAGGAGCAAGGTGCTTTATAATATGGAAGTAGAATATGTGGTGCACATAGCTTATTTATAAGGATTTTGCTCTTCTACACATTTGTGGTTTGGGGTATTGTTAGCCATCTAGAGCATCCTGGAAAGAGTAGCATATTAGTATAATAAACAAACAAACAAACCTCCTTAAGATGGATGGAAAGAGTTACCCCTAGAAAAGAGAAATGTTTTTGACAACTACAGTTGTGGGGTTTTTACTGCAGCTAAAAAAATAGTCTAACATATGAAAACACTTAAAAGTGCTCAAACAACCAAATCAAACCAAACCACTTTAAAAAAATGGGCTTTGCATCATGGCTTGTCTTTCAAGAAATATCTATTAATCATCTTCATCATTATCATCATTAAAAAGCCTGTCATATACTGTCAGTCTACAGCAGAGGAAAGGATAATGACCAGCTCTAAGTTAGGAAAATACCTTTAACATGATTTCATATTGACGGCTCAGCTAACAGTTATGCCCTCCTGAGACTCCATGAACAGATCTGTGCAACTTGGAAGTTTTATTCAAAAGCCCAGAAAAGTATTCTTGGCTTCTGAAACAGTGATTGCAGAAATTTTGTTCTGGGAGCACAGTCTTATGAATCATATACTGATTTTCTGTTAATGCTGTTAATGTATCATTTTGCATACTAGACACAATAGCACCTGGGAGTTACAATGGCCAGGTACATATTAACTCAAGGCAATATAATTTTGACTTCCAGGGAAGTAGGTGTGGTTCCAGACTAAGGGGTTAAATTGCAGTAGCTCTGCAATTTTATAGGGGATCAGGATGATGGATTATCCTATGTATTTGTGTTTTTCTTCTGTTTCTGTTACTTGGTTTTTGGGGGTATTTTTAGTTAATACTTGTTAATGGTAGGAGTTGTCCACATAAAAGTATCCTTTGTTACTGAAAGATAAGAACTAGATGAAAGAATTATATGAAAACTTCCTGTTTTCATCTAAATCTTGTAACCTATTTATAGTTTAGTAAGTTTATACAATGACAGCTTTCAATGCTTCAAACTGAGTGGCAAAGGTCTAATTACATTTGCACAGCAAACTCTGATTGCTAAAAGAAAGCAAGAAGGGAAACTTCCTTTTTCAGGATGTAAACTCAATTCCTACAAAGAAAGATAATGCAGCTCACAAGATGTCAACCTGTTTAGAGTGGACCTTTGTGAATCCACCCACCACCCCATGGGATTTTTTTTCTTTCTATTAAAGTTGACATATCTTTTTTTTAAGTCTTAGTTCTGTGAATTGGCTGTATCATTTGATAGCAGTGAAACTGCATTAATGTGCTTAAAAACCCTTGCCAAGGAGTACACTCGGAAGTCAGTGTTTGCTCCTTGCCTCTCTAAAAGTCATTCCACCGTGCTAAGTCTGAAAGAGTGAGAGAAACTGTAGATTATCCAGAGGTAGAACAACTATCCATGTTGGTCCTCCCATAAGCAGCTAATGCAGTGCCTCCCTCACCTTTTGATCCTTGTTGTATCACGGTAACAGATAACATAGCAATCTGTTGTTTTAAACTGTAATTCAGCTTGACTTACTTACAGAAAACAGATATATAGGGTCAATTAGTTAATAAGCCCATGCCCTTCTTTATTTATTCATTTCTTGGATGTCTACCTCTCCTTTCTTCCAGAACTTCAAAGCAGCAGACATTGCGCATCTCTCCATTTAACCTCATAACACCCTATGAGGAAGCCAAGACTAAGATATTGTGACCAACCCACTAATGAGCTTTATAGTTCAGTGGAAATATGAACATAGTCTCCCTATATCTAGTATGATACTGTCATGGGAAAATAAAGATTTTGTTGAAATGGGGCAATTATTAACTGCTTGTCAGATCAAACTCAAATGATTATGAACTATGAAACCACTCAGAGTCCCTCTGGTGCGAGGAGATGGGTGGTGACAAATTTGATAAATAAATAATGTGGCCCATGGTAAGCTGCAGTCATTGTTGATTGATCTGATTATGTGCCATCAAGTTGTTTTCAACTCCTAGTGACCATATGTAGAAATGGGTAGAAAAAGGTAGAGAATGCTTCCATATGAAGATGCTCAACATTTTGCCCCCTGCAGGACATTCCTCAAAACGTAAGGTAGGGTGTGTTGGCCACTCAGAGCAATGAGAAGAAATAAGGAAATGGGGGAAGAAGGAGAATGTAAATGATATCTTATTCCTTCTTGATCTTATCTTATTGGTGTAATGAAATAAAAAATCGACATGTTTTTATGAATCAAGAACGGAAGCCTTCAAGCTCATATCAGAAAAAAACATGAAAAAGAAATATTGTGGCCACTTTGTGGAATGCTTTGAAAATCTAAGCTTTTTACATCAAAACAGCAGTCTTGAGATTTCTTAAAGACTAAACAATTTATTATTAATAAGCATTTTGGATCATGTTCATGGAGCCTTTCATCTAACTGTGAACTATGAAAGCTTATATGATAATCAGTTCATTAACCTGAAGTTGCCACAAAACTCTTGGTTGTTTTAAAATATTTAAAATAGTTGTTCAACTATTGATTTTCTGGGCTTAAATATCATATAATCAATTATTGCTCAGGTATACTTACCACCATTATTCTGTAATTTGCTACAGTTCCCTGACTATGCAGGGAGAACCTTAACATTTAAGCATCTGACAAACCAGATTTAGAGTATCACATCACAGAAGGGGAGTGCAGAGAAGTCTTAAATCCTGAGAACCAGCATGGGGTTCCTTATCTTCCTAAAAAGGGTTACTACACTTTGTGGGGTCAAGGAGTAATGTCTGCAGATGCAAATATTATTATACCAAAAACACTTTCAAAATTAATAGAAGAAAATATTGTATACTTTCTAACTATGTTATCTTATTCCTAGGGTCACTTAAAGGATAGGGTCTTTGTATATACGACAAGGCCAAATTCTGACTCTTTCCTTCTTGATGACTGCCTTTTTCTTACTAGGAAATCAAACTCCTTCCCTTCCTGAATTCTACTACAGCATTAGAGGCTCTTTTGACACACCATTCCTCAGGCTGGGGAATATATCCTATTAACAAGGTGCAGAACAGCTGCTATTGATTTATGGTGAAAACCAGTGAAAGGATTGGTACTAAGCAGGGAAATTGGTTGGAGGTATTCTTAAATAAGAACAAAATAACATACTCTTTTAATAATTTTCACTTGGATGTCTTCTGGAGCTATTTTGCATACATGATACTTGGGTTATATTTAGAGTCAACACCATTATTTGAGTGACAGGATAACTCGATATACAAATTTTAGCAAATGGAAATTGCAACTGTCTTCCAAAAGATTCATGTTATTATTTCTCAGTCATTTGTTTTGTTGGTTTTGTAGCTGACAGGGAGAAGAATAAGAATGAAGAAGAATGTTTTGCAATTTTTAGCTGTTGCTTTCTCATTCCTATATTTAGTAGTTACAGTAGGCTTTCAACTACCACACATTCTTCCAATACATTTAAATAAAAAGCTATTTGCATGAGTCTGGAATGAGTTGGAAAACAATGCAGTCTGTTTATTGGATAAAGATTTGATTGTAGCATAAACAAACTGAAGACACCTCCAGAAATAGTGATATTTTAAGGAAGAAAAGAGATTCTGGGATTGGAATTGGGGTGGGGGAGGGAAATGTTGAATGCATTAGATAAATTCATTTATAATTCATGCTTCCCCTAGCTGGTAGCCTCCAGATGTGTTGGAATTAAATTTTGGTACTTCCAGTATCAAATTTAAGACTGTTACAACCACGTGGCATCACCGTAGCACATAAACCAACTAAAACTCTTCAAAACATATTAAGCAACCCAAAAGACCCAATAGCCCAAGAAGAAAAAACAGGAGTTATTTACAACATACAATGCAAAGACTGTAACAGCCATTATGTAGGACAGACAGGCAGACTAGCAGAGTGCATCCACAAACACCAGCTAGCAGTCAGAAGACACAATGAGAACTCCTTAATCTCACAACACATGGACAGACTCAACCATAGTTTCAACTGGGAAACGGTGAGCATCCTAAACCAAGCCAAATCCAAAAACGCCAGAGAATTCCTGGAAGCCTGGCACTCAGACAAAGCAGCCACCAACAGGCACATAGAGGTAAACAACATTTACATACCATTCAAAAGAGACAATAGAAAAGCCAAAAGACCAGTACACTCCCTTGCCAGCAATCAACGCCCAGATAGGCAAAAATCAACACTAGGATTGACACCAGATGAACCATCAAACAGCACAATACACCCTAACCAAGGAGCTATTAACTCAGGCAATCAACCAAGCAGCAAACAACAGCCCAATCAAAGAACTCCCAAGGAGAGAACAACACCCCCACCAACTCAAGCAGGGCAAGCCACAGTATATAAACTGAGAGCAAGCCCCACTCCCTCTTTGCACTGAAGATGTTGCCTAGTCTGGCAATGAAATGTCTGCAAGAAAACAGCAAGGCTCAGAGAGCACCAAGGACTCCAGAGATATTCATCCTCCCTTGAATTATATTGTCATAACAGAAGCCATATTGTGAATATTATGAATTGAAGAGTGGAAGAGAAATGCTTAAATAATTATGAAAAATAGAGAGGTACAATACAGAAGATAGGTATAGCTTGTACATTCGCTCAATCCAATATATTGGATCTGCTTAAGATATAACCAGAACAATACATTTAAATGTATTGGATTTGCTTAAGATACAACCAAAGCAAAAAGGCCTAAAGTGACTCTCTTTGCTCAGACAACCAACTGAGCTGCCAACAGCATTCCACCAGCAACTTCTACCTCACTTTTTAATAGTTCTTCTGGCTGCCACTGATAAGCCAGTATAAGTAAGCCATGTGTCTTAGTTTCCATGGTACCATAAAAGCAGAGCAAAGCAGAAAACTCTGTATTTTGCTTTAAACCAATAGCTCTTTTATCACTTCACTTTAAGTGATATAAAACCAACTGATGCTGAACTGAGGATACGCATCAAAAGAAGCTGAAAGGCAGAGTGTTCTGGAGGTCACACAGTGTATCACTTAGCAACTGTTAATGTTGCTAAGATTAGAGAACAAGTAGCTATGCATGGGGAAAATATAACACAATGCACCTATTTTTTCCTCATGCTTTGCAGCAAGGGAAACCTTGCTTTGATGTTTGCTTTAACTGGAATTTTCTACTGAGCTTAATAAAGAGAGGATTCGCTAACATGAAGTCAGGACTGAACTGTATAGAGCTCTGTGGCCCTGCTTTAACCAGCTTTAGCTAGTATCTACTAGAAATATTTAATTGTCCTATCTATGTGGTTGCTAGGAGTCGAAAATGACTTAATCACACATAATCAATCAATCAATATTTCCTATACTGGGCTGATATTTTTCCCCTCTTATTAAGTAGAATCAATAGGTCAGAATAAAAGGAACTTGATCTGTTTGCTATGTACAAGATAAGTCTAATGAATGACACCCCCCCACATACCCCCCCACAAAATCTGCATGTGTCTCATGTTTCATTACATTTTCAGTAAATACCACCTCTATTTGGATGACAAAAGGGAAGAGTTAATTATGATGTACAGTCTTTTGTCTAGACAATGTAAAAGATTGTTCAAGCAAGTTCTGCTTGATGAGCAATTAATACAAGAAACTCCACATGTGGCACAAAGTTGCCTATATTAAGAAAATTAAAATAAGAAATGGAATAAGTGTAAGTTGGTATACTCTTCCCTTGAAGAACCTAAGGGCAATCAAGCGTTCAGGCAAGGAACACAAGACAGATTTATGTGAAACTTCCTAGATGTCTGAATATGGTCTTAAGGGCTAAATTTCTCTAGGACATCCCAGTTAATCATTCTAAGGACGAACTGGATTTTAGCCTCCTTGTCTTCAGTTAAGCCATGTATGAATGACTGAATTAATAGCCTAAGCAATGTCGTTTTTAATCTTTTATCTTTCTATTTCTTGTAGCTGTGTCAGTAAATGAGAGTCTGTACATGCACAAACATAGATACACAAAACCATATGGATATCTTACTGTTGTATAAACAATGTAATAATCAATCTATTTTCCTGGAGTGAGTCACAGCTTGTACAATGTGTTATAAAATTTGCTGACTCCAGCCATAAACACCAAAGAACATTTCTCACACTAAAATAGCAAGTTTGTTCTTTTTTTATAATCCAAACTAATCAGTGAAAAATAGTTTGCCAAGACTGTTTGTGTGTTAACTGGTAACAAATATGAGTGGATTTGAATGGGGGTGGGAATAAGAAATGAATGATTTACAGAGTAAAATACATAGTCAAATTCAACAGTAATCAGCACAAAAAACAGAGTATTAAATATATAAAATAGTATTCCACAAGTGGCATTAAAATCAAAAGACTGGATATTAATACGCCTTTAAAACTGTAAAAAACAGCAGAGCACCAGATCAGCCCCCTTGGAGAAGATTTTTTTCTTTCCATCTGAGAAAGCATTCTCTTTTGTGGACACCCCGCCCCGCAAAAGTACTCTGGAGTGACCCAAGCGTCTTTGCAAGTATATATAGGAAGATATTTTGTTTTAGATGTTCTGATCCCACATAATATAGTTCCTTAAAGTTCAGTACCAACATTTTGAACTGGACTTAATTATGAGTCAGTGAATTAGCTTATATAGCGGGAGGGAGAGACCAGTGGCTTTCTAGATTTTGTTGAACTACGATACCCAGAAACCCCAAACAGAATAGTAAATGGTGAAGAATGCTGAGAGTTGTAGTTGAGCAACATCTGGTAGCCACAGGAACATCTGGTAGCCACAGGAACTTCATCACTTTGTATATACTAGTGTAAATAATCACTTCCAAAATGATATCTACTCCTGGCGTCAGATATACTGAGACAAAGCATTGAGCCCCTACAATTTTAGCATCCAAACATTCCCAAAGAATGCTTTAAATTTCCAGATCCACAAGATAGCTGGATTCATTAAGATTATTTTGTGTTCTTTTTGTCTAATCTAGGGCTGGTTCCTGCTATGGCTCTTTTTTTTTTCTGGCATGAAATACTCTAGTACAGCAGGTCAACAGGCTGGCTTTGCAAAGAGTCTATTAGCATAGTATAAGGGAGGCAGACTTCTGATTCCTTTATGATCTATGGTAGTTTGTGTAAGAGGAATATAAGCTTATCTTTTCAGATGATGAAAAGTACTGTTAAAATTGGACTTGGTGAAGCATAAAATATAAACTAAATGCATCATTTTCGTTCACTGTCCATCCTCTTTTCTAGCTTGCCCACTGCCACACAGACACTAAATGAACATGCAAGCTGTTCAAGGTGGGAGTGAATAGGGATTTGCTGCCAGGGTTGATGACAGGTTGTTTATTGACTGCTGGTGCCAATCCAGCCTGTCCTTCCTACTTGTTTACTGACTAGCAGATTTCAAATCTAGGAAACCATATGATTCTAATTACAAGCTTTTTTCCTAATGAATTGTAAACATGAGAAATAGTAACTCCAACTTGCTGGATAATTTGTCTGACAATTAATAATGACAATTTAGGGGTAGACAATTCAATTAATATCCAGAATATCCTGCATCTTCCCCACGCAACTCCTGTATGGACACCAGAATAATGATACATAGCAAGAAAAGAGAAAAGTGGTCTTAGTTAACCTAACTAAACAATGTTGCAGTATCTGACTTGGGTAGACAGAGAAGTAGCATAATGTTTGGGAAGCCTGTGTCGAGATTAATAGCATTCTCCTGTCTTCTATTAAGAATTGATCTTGATGTGGACCAAGGCAGGCTAGAGTACTTGTCAAATTCTTACAAGATGTCAGCCCTAGCTACTTATTGATAACTTGAAACAGACAGGTCTAAATAAGAGGTTGCAAGCCTTGATGAGATATGAATCTGCTGGGTTTTGCCAACTCAGTCTGGGAATGGCACAGGTAAAAGCCAGAAAATTCTGAAGGATTAGAAAAAAGTCAGTAGACTAAACACAGAGTTTGCAATATCTGTCAAGGAAGCAAAAGATGGCTTACTGGAAGTATCTACTGGGGAAAAAATGGAATGTGGGTACTTGTTTCAGATTTAGGTAACTTCAGACTTTGGTTCTCCTTGAATGATAGTTGGAGGCAGTGGAGGTCTGGGCTCCACTGGTGAGGGTTTGCAAGGGATATCAGGACTCAGCAAAGATCAATGGAACATGAGGTGGATTTTTAGGGATGGATGGAATGATACGTGGAAAGTTACAAGTTGATGTCACATTCAGTAGAGACTGGTCCAATTTTTTAGAAGATTGCTGGGAAACCAAGTAGCATGTTGATACCTACAATGAATCAACTATTGACAGGAACAACCTAGGCTCCCAATGGTAGTTTGCAAAGCATTTGTATCTATCCTTGGTTTGCTGCAGCTATTCTAACAGGATCTGATACGAAGCCTACAATTCTAACAGGAAGTGGTCTGTTGCTGGGACTTATGACATTGGGCAATGCAGGGAAAGAAGCAGGATGGTATGTGAAGTTGATGAAGTATGGTGTCAGCTGGATAGTCATATGCTGTAAATTCTTATAAACAAATTCTTTCAGATTAAGAACTCTAACCAGTTGTCTTGTCTTGTCTTGTTTTTTGGTGCCTTTGAGTCAATGTTGACCCCTGGCAATGCCTGGACATGTCCAAGCAGTTTTCTTGGCAAGATTTCAGAAGTGGTTTGCCATTGCCTGCTTCCTAGGGCTGGGAGAGAGTGACTGGCCCAAGGTCACCCAGCTAGCTTTGTGCGTAAGGAGGGACTAGAATTCTGTTGGCAGATTGCTGGGAAAGCCTTTGGCCCAGGAGAGATCAGAAAAGTCACACATCAGGCATTTCTATAAAAAATAATTTTTATTTACAGAAAGCAAAACATATTTAAAAGGCTTGGCTCTCAGAGCAGCTACATGCCTACACAGAAAGGAAACAGAAACTAAAACAAGTCCAGGCACGTTCTTCCCCCCAGGTGCAAAAATCAACATCTGAAAAGGGGACAGTTGAATTCAACCTCTGCACCCAGCCAAAATGATTAGTTACCATAGTAACCTTAATCTGTAGTAGAAAACATTAACAAATTCATGGTCACCCACTTTCTAGCCTGATGCCTTAATCACTACACCAAATGGGCTACCCCACTGTACTGTTGTACTATTGTTCTAGGATATCAGGGGTTCATCTGAATAAGGGTAGTAGGCTGACAACAGATGTATCTCAATACTCAGACTTTTGAACAAAGCCCACCTTTGGACAAAGCAATGAACTGGGTGCCACAATCAAAAATTAGATGTTTGAATAGTCCATGAAGGTGGAACACATTGTGTAGGAATAGATGAGCTGTCTCTTCAGCTGTTGGTAGGCCTGAATAAGGAATGAAATGTGTCCTGATTGAGAACATGTCAACAGTTCCCAGAGTTGTGGACTTCTAGGGAAGAAATGACAAACCGAAGACAGCTCCACTAAAAGCAGAGCCGACAACAGCCGTGAAATGAAGAGCTGGTGAGTAGACTGGCACTTTGAATCTCTCCGGACAAGGAGAGGACTTGAGATCACCCATCAGTGCTCCAGGCAGTTGCTCCTCATAAGAAGACTACCAGACAGCAGTCTCCAGCAGGTTTAGAGCTCGAGGAGATGAGGGAAAGCCATTTTCTCTCAAACCGTGGTCAGCACCTTTATGGATGCTGGGTTTGCATACTTCCTTTTCTAATCACTTTCAGAAATTGCTTGTTAACTGCTTTTCAGCTATTAGGAACCTTTGGATTGACAAGTTTTACAGCACCAAGTGAGTTTCCTTCAATCCTTAGTGACAGGAGTTTTAAATATAAGTTTAAGGACTTTAAAAAAATGGGGGGGGATAAACAGCAAAAGGGTGATTAGAACATTGATTTTACAAATGGACTAAGAGTCCAGATGGATTTGAAATAAGATTTTGAAATTAATTATAAGAATCCTTCCCATGGGAAAATGCTTTTGTTTTTAATTCTTTAAAAAAAAACATGATAGGATGGGACTTTGAAGGTTGGACACTAGAGGGAACCAGAAGGAACTAAAGATTGCAATTAAAGGAGAAAACCACTTAAATTTGACTTATTTAATAAGTCCATAATACAGAATGGAGCAAAATACTTTAACACTGGACAATATTTTTGAACAATGGACCCAGAAGTTAATTTTAAGAATGCCTGCCTTTATAGATAGACTGTGTTTAAAAGATGTTATGAAGAGGAATGAGTTTTACCAGACAAGTCTGAGACTGATCTGAAAGTGGATTTAAAAATGACAGGCTACAAGAATGATATGGAAAAAGATGCTACTCTGGATATACAAATGAAACCAGCTGATGTCATAATAATTAAAAGTGAAATACAAATAACAAACCAAAAAAGTGACCTGGATAACTTTCCTATACTGAATTTACAAAAGAGACTTGTTAAAGCCTTGAAGAATTTTGTGAGAAGGGACAAAGGAAAAATGAAAAGAAATCAAGTTCTAGACAATATCTGAAGGAATTAAAGATCAAGATTGTTAAAAGTAAAAGGAAGGAATAGAAAGTTGTTTATCTGATCAAGGTTAAAATAGATATGTTGTTATCTTTGGTATCCCTTAATGGACTTTTGCTGCTCATGACTGAATGACAAGGCTTTAAGGATTAGTTTATAGAATAAGAGATGAGATATGGGAAGAAGAGATCATTTGTTGTATTTTAAGAAAAGGTGATTGTTGTTGTTGTTAGTTGCTGTCGAGTCCTTTATGACTCATGGCGACCCTGTGTATAACAGAACAAAATGCTGTTTGGTTTTGCGCCATACTCCTGACTGTTCCAATGTTTGCATCCAGTGTTGCTGTAATTGTGATAAGTTACTAAAATTATTAATACTTGTTGTGATGAAGGGGGAAGTCTTTTCTATACATATTTTTCTTTTTCTTTACTATATTCTTTTTTCCCTTTCTTTTCTATTTTGCTTTCTATTTTTGTTTCATTTCTGCACTTCCTATTTTTTCTTTTTCTTTTTTTTGGTTTGTATTAGTTTTTATCTTTTTAATTGCAATGTTTAATAAAATTACTATTTTAAAAAAACAACTCCCAGGGTTGTATCCCCTCCCCCAAAATTAGTAAGTCCATGATGAAATACAGGGATACTGCATACCATGGTCTGGGTCAGTGAGGGGGTTCAGAGAAAGCCATAACACAAAAGCAGTATTGCGACATCACATGGCAAACTCTGCACCTTTTGACTCACAACCTCACAACACACATGCCAAAAGTCTGGGATTCCATCACACTGCCTTCATCACTCTTCCTCACTTACCTCTCCTGCAAATGGAGCTATTGTGTGACCTGCAGTGGCTATTCCTCATAGATACAGTGGTCCCGTTTTATGACTCATAATTTTTTTTAGGATTTTGTTTTTCTTGGTGAGTGGAACACTGTTTCCTTTTTTAAAACAACAATGTTTGACTTTTTCTCCTGGATCCCCACCTGTCTGCTCTAGCTATAGTCACTTTTCAGAGTACAACCACCAGATCCACTTAATCCAGAAGTAACCCATCCTGGTTCAAGTACTTGGAAGTTAACAGATTTATTTCCTGAGTACCCAAACTGAAGGTTTCATGCATCCTGACTTAAAAGTCGAAGTCTCACTTGATTGCCATTGTAAAGAACAAGAGCCTTGCAATACCCTTCATGGAGGCTATATCAGTATCTCAGTGCTTTATTTAGATTAACTGACAGGCAGAAATGTCTGCTAAGCTGGAATGTGAGATTCCATGTCATAAAATGGCAGTCCAAGCCTTTTACAGGAAATGATGTTTTCCTTTCAAAATGCAATACATTTGTACTTCTATCAAACAGTGTACATAATTTATTTTTCTATGCATTTTCTATGCATCTACTTAGTCTGAAAATGCATTTTCTATGCATTTTCTATGCATCTACTTAGTCATTATCACATAGAAATATGCACTCACCTATACACACACACACACACAAATACACATACACATACATGTAAGTCATGGGTCACTCTACCTACATTATTTTAAGCTTTTAATGATGAGATGGTAGGATTGGAATCTAAGCAAGTCACTTGCCAACCTCTATAAATACCCAAGACATTCCATTTCTAAGGAAAGATTTAAGCGCACTCCCAAACTTCTGCTTCCCTCAGCACCACTCTTGGCATGGCATTTATGAGGTCTTCCATATCAGTTGCTTCTATTGCTGGCCAAAGCTCCAAGGAAGGTCCAGTGCCAAGAAGCACCCTTTCTGGGCCCACGTTGGGAATGCAATCCATTCCATCCCAGCAAAAGAAGCAGGAACAGCAGCAGCAGCAGCAGTTGCAGTCACAGAAAATAGAGCAGTCTTATTTATGCTAAGGCTAGTGAGGGACTTATGTGGGAGAAAGAAAGAATTGGGAAAGTGTATACATAAGAGCTAAATCAAGAGCTAAACAGAATGGGGCTGCTCACAGCAGTATTAGACATGTTGTGCATGCTGCTTTTCAGCAATTTCTGGTCTACAAAAGACCATCAAACCAATACAATATATAAGTCATTATCTATGACCTTCACTCCACCATCCATTTATGGGGTCAGGCAATTAGAAAAACAGGAAGATTATCTGCGTTGGGCATACATAACTATGGACTAGCCTCAGCTTAGTGCTGGCTAGAATAAAGCAATACCAGCTTTGGGCTAGCCATGCTGCATTGCCATTTGACAAGGCATTAATCAAACCAAATCAGGTTACAGGGAGCTGCTTTTGCAACAAGAGCTGACTGACTGATAGTCAAAATGAAATTTTACATAGGCAGCTATTTGATATCAGGGGCGCACAACTTTGGGAGGTCAAAGGCTTGTGTTAATAACCTGTCAGTCAACATATTGGGCACCAGTTCTGTAGAGTCTTAAGAAGCTGGTATAAAACAACCAGGAACAGCATCCAAAAAGTAATGAGTGGGACCCCAACATAGGTCTGAGTATGGGTAAAATAAAATTAAATTTGATTAAATTAATATTAATTAATTTAATTTATATTAAGTCACTCTCCATGAATAATTGTGTGCAGAAGGTCATATGTTTCCCAATTTTATAAATTATTACAATTATTTACATGCTGCTTTTCAGGATAGCAATCTTCTCAATGTAGCTTTCAAAAAATATAAACAATTGAAAATGCAATAAATATTTACCATAAATATTATTTCAACTACTTCTATGTCCACTACTTCTTTTCACAAGGCACATGTTAACATTGGTCTGAGAGGGGAGAATCCAGATGAGCAGATTTCTGTCATTGATTTCCTTGCTTTCTCTTAAGGAATCCTTTCCATTGGAAAAATGGTGACAATGGCCAGCAGGATCTTAATCTTGGGCATTTCTTGATGAAAGTGAGAAGAATCCCCAGGCTAGAACTCTGAAGTGCTGTTGCTGGTTGTCAAGGCTGACAATACCAAGCTAGGTGGCTCAAAGATTATATTATGCCAGCTTCGCATAATTCTACAGAACTGGTACCTGATGTGTTGAATGTCTAGTTATTAACACCAGCAAAATAAAAAGTAAAACAAAGCCGATAGAAAAATCAGGACTGTAGAACACACTTTTCAGCTCTTAACGGCATTATTTAGTCTAGCTCTGATAAGTTTAATGGCTATGCTGAGGAATTCCTATTCTGAGAAATTCCAGGACTTGCAATGCAACATATCTAGAGGGCATCTCATTTGGGAAGGCTATACAACTGCATTGATTTTTCCAGATACAAGGATAGTTGCTCACAAGGGCAAAAGTTCACTTCAAGAATAGAACCCCTCACAAACATTATTGTAAAAAGACTCAGAGTAGCATGTCCTAAATGAGAAACACCCTCTTTATTAGACTGGACAGTAAATAAAATCTCTATTGTCATCATATAAAACACGTTCTGGAGAAAGCAGTGATGAATCACTTCTACACTGTTGCCAAGAAAACTGCTTGCATATGTCCATAAAGTCATTAGGTGTCAAGTAAGCCTCAAAGGAGACTTTATCTTTTGTTACACAGATCTGAAAGTTGCTGAATCTTTTTTAGTTGAGTTTGTTTGATGGAGATGACTTGAGTTCTTCCCTGGGAAGAAATAGCTTTTAGTAACTTTTAGTACAAAACTTCTAAGGTCTCTTTATACATTTCTGTTTTGGCACCAAATGATTTACTGTAATGATATTTCTCTTCAGGAATGTGTTAAAATTAACTTCTGGTAAACCCATTTTTTAAAATAATCAGACACACCTATTGACCCAGGGCTTATATTAGGGCTTCAAAACCTGGACTGCAAAAATCCTGGTGGCCACAGGATGGCAGGAAAGAGTTAGTTTTCCTTGCTGCCATTTACTGATGTCAGGATTTGTGCAACTCAACACCAATATTCCTATATTATAGCAATCTAATGGGTCCCATAGGAATAATAATAATAATAATAATAATAATAATAATAATAATAATAATAATAATTATTATTATTATTATTATTATTATTATTATTATTATTGCCTTCAAGTCAGCGTTGACTTCCTGGACAAGTCCCTGCAGTTTTTTTGGCAAGATTTCAGAAGTGGTTTGCCATTGCCTGCTTCTTATTTTTATAAGTTGGGCTGAGAGAGAGTGTCTCACCCAAGGTCACCCAGCTGGCTTTATGCCTAAGGCAAGACTAGAGCTTCTGGTCTCCCAGTTTCTAGCCCTATACTGTATTATAGCAAAGATTCCATACTGTATCTTAATTTGGAGGACCTGTTCTCACCGTCTCCCAGTTTCTAGCCTAGTGCCTTAACCACTACACCAAACTGGCTCTCTCCCATTGGATTGCTGCTAGATAAATAGTATATGAAGCAGGGCATGGACATGTGGATAGTACTCAGCTTGAGCAACGACAGCCTGTGCCCTTATCAGTCCCACTGCTTGAATGGTTACAAAGCCCTCCAGTTTTACCAGTTTATTGTATTTTTTATATTCCATCTGTTTCCATTTATGGCTCTAATCAGCTTACATACATCGACTTATTATATAATAAATCCAAAGGATCAAACAATTCAAACACAGATGCACCCAAAGCCTGTTTATAAAGCCTCTACAGGCCTAGGCAAAAATATATGTTTTAACCCTACTCTTAAACTGCAACAAGAAGGGAGCCAGCCACAATTCCAACAGCAAATTATTCCATAGTCTAGGCCTTTTATTATAATGGTATCCATGGTGGGGTTTACTAAAACATCTTAGTCCCCCTCTGTTGCAAAGAAAGGAAACAGTTATGTGAGCAGAGTCTCTGCATGGAAGTATGTTTTTACACAGGGAAAAATTTACCCCATTTTCACTCCAAATCAGGGTTTCTCAACTAGGGTTCCGTGACAGGTCATGAGGGATTCCCAGTCGTTAGGGGTTCCCTGGGAGGTCACAATTTATTTTAAAAATTATTTCAAATTCAGGCAACTTCACATTAAAGAGGTAAGTTGCATTCTTTATTTTTAGTTTAAGAATACTGTTAATGCATATATGCAGGCCTACACATGAAATGAATATAATAATTTGTAACTTCTGGCCTATATTTGAACCTGAATGTACAGGGGTTCCCAAGGTGTGAAAAATATTTCAAGGGTTCCTCCAGGGTCAAAAGGGTGAGAAAGGCTGATGTAGTAGATCTGCATTTGGGCACTGGGCTATAGACGCAAATGGACCAAGAGGAAAAACAGATAGGGAGATGAGCCTAACTGCCATGCCTACCAGAATCTCAAACTGGTCAAGCCAAGGGACAAACAAATACAGATCCTAAGACTGTGGGAAAATATGCCTGCTACCTTTTACAAAATTAAGAAACTATACATAATTAACCATCATATGCTCAATTTTATTTAATTTTAATCAATGTAATTTTGCATGATATAATTTTTTTTCCCAATAAAAACAATTGGATTTGAGTTGCCATTTATTTTTCATCTCAGCCCATCGGTGCTAAGGCCCATATATTCACATGTGCTGATCAATCCCTGCTATTTTATCCTTACAATAAGTGGGCAGCCAAAGAAAAAACATCCAGCTAAGTAAGGAATGTGCTTGCCTGGCAGTCACAGGTTCTGTATTGGCACAGGGCAGGCTTATATAGCAAAAAAAATAGCTCAAGATTCAGGACTGAATTGCTGCACTCAAGAAATTGCAGGAAAAACGATCCTGTCAGAGTCTGAAATACTGTGCTAGGGAAACTCCTTGTGCTGCTCAGATAAGAGCAAATTTATGATGGAATGTATTTCTCCCAGACTCCTGGTGTCAAACTTTCTAAATGATCTTGATTACTATCCATAAAATGCGTGGTGCGTACCACTGTAGTTCACTCTGATGCCGTCAAGTCTGCTTAGCATCATCTTGCCTAGATTTACTGCAGTGCTGAAACTTAACTAACCGTAAAGTGATAAGATTAAATTAATTGTAAAATAACAGACTTTGTATACCAGAAGAAGAGAGGGTACTCTTTTTATAGTTGGATTCCTTCTTGAGAAGATTGAGTTAAACATTTTCTATAACCCAATCATTATAGACTTTATAAAAGAAATATACAAATGTATGTATATTTATTTTATAAAAGAATGCATATACAGAATAAAGCTTGGTTTTCTTTAAAATATATTCTAGCAATAAGTTTGAGGCCTTAAGATAAGAAAGGAGATAGGGGCATTTTGCATTTTATTTTACAGCACTAAGAAAACTTGATTCCTTTTTCCCAATTCAACAAGCCAACAGTATCATAGAAATAAGGTAATAAGTTATATGTTATTGCTTCTGAAGTCTTTCTAACAGTGATTATTTTACAGAAGCTCTTAAGGCTTCCAAACTGTTTTTTTTAATAAATCAAAGTGAACCTTCAACATCTAGAGAGCTACAAAGACTTCAAGCTATGATGTGACTAAGCATGACAGAGCTCCAAACAGTTGAGAGATTTACTGTAACTTTGCTTTCTCATTCTACAGCATCACCTTCTCCATCAATGGGGTAAAGAAGCCTTAATCTTATCATATTTCACAGATAATGCACACAAACACATAAAACTAGATTTTTGGTGACCAACAACATTAACTAAATATATGACTATATAAATCAAGCAATCATTTTAAATCTCAGCTATACCTGATTACATGAGTTACATTGTTGTTATGGTTGTTTTAATGAAATGATGGTTTCAGTTTATCAGACTACTGTAGCTGTCCTCTGCTATGGAGTTTGCTTTTTTTTTTCTCCCAGCTGAGATTATCTGTCCCTTTTTCTTGGGTTGTTTCTATTAAGCTGTTCCCCTTCTGTGATGGAATGCGAGGGCGACCTCAGGGAACAGAGGGAAGAGATGCTGCCTAGGGAACAATCAGATAAACAAGAAAGGAAGTCCACAAGAAGAAGAAACTTAAGAAAGACCAGCCCTGACCACTCAAATGATAAATAGGGAGGGCAGGAGCTTTGTACTTTCAGACTTGCAAGATTCTGTTAATGTAGCTTTATAATAAAGTAGAATTAGTTCATCTAGTCGTGTTTCCTGTCTGGTTTACCTGGAAGGGCTGACACCTTCTCCTCTTCCTTTGTGAATCTACTTGACTTTGCTGCCTTTCTTTTATCTTCCAACTCTGCTGTTCTGCTTTCTTCTCTTCTCTTCTTTGTTCTTCCTCCAGTTCCTCTCCTTTGACCTTTCTCCACCTTGCCAAGCTCCAACAATCTTTTTTTAAAACTCATTCTTTTCTCTCCACGCTTGTTCTTCCTGTTTTTCCCAACTGTATTTCAAAGCCATTAATATGGGGATGGAAACTCAGATGCTGTTTATTTCAGTTCCAGGCATTGCTCATTGTTGACCATACTATTAGGGGTTGCTGGGTATAGTAATTCAACAATATCTAGAACAGATCACCCCCGGTCCACCTCAGGAGCAGGCATTATATGATGAGCATCAGACTTTTACTAAGACAAGATGTACTGAAGGAGCAGCACTCCACTTTAGAAAACAAGCATCACATAGGGTGAAATTATTTGGCATGGCGTGGCACAGAAATTCCCTGCAGTGATCTGCTGATTCTTAAGCATCCATATGATGCAATTAGTGAAGCTGTCAGTAAAGTGATGAGTTTCAGGTAAGAGCACTATGCATATGTCACCACATAAATGTTATTTAATACAGCTAAACAGCTTGCAATGATTTTAATTTGAGATACTGGCAGCACTAAATTGCTGGGTACATCTGTAATAAAGACAAGCAAATCATCATAATCTCAATATTTTTTCCTAAAATTAGGGTCTTGGAGGATATACAGTATATGTTAAACATTCCAAGTGTAGCATTCCTTCTAGTAATGAATCCTTCATTATTGTTATAGCAATATGTTATATAGAATATAGTATTCAAAAGCCCAGACTAAATGTCTCTGTGGGACAAACTGCAAAACAAACTGCTGCATAGTCTAA
Organism: Candoia aspera; assembly: GCF_035149785.1. Taxonomy (NCBI): domain Eukaryota; kingdom Metazoa; phylum Chordata; class Lepidosauria; order Squamata; family Candoiidae; genus Candoia; species Candoia aspera. The sequence goes on from NC_086159.1 coordinate 50,011,199, forward strand.
CAGACATATGTACTGAAGCTACAGCTGTGTGTTTAGGTGATAAGATCATAGAGACATTCAAATTGCAGGTAGTCCTTGCTTAACATCCACTTGTTCAGCAGTCAGTTGAAGTTATGACAGCACTGAACGAGGTCCTTGTGACTGGTCCTCAAAGTTCCAGCCATTGCAGCGCCCCCTTTGTTCATGTGAACAAAATTTGGGCTCATCCACATTTACGTGCCCACTGCCACTGCTGCCCCCACCACCCGGCCCTGCCTGCCATCACACCAACTGCACCATGCACCACTGCTATATCAGCCAGGGCATTCTTTCATGCTGCCTTCTTTCACACTGGTGCAGCTGGGGCTTTTCTTTTACACCAGTCAGGGACTCCATTCAGGCCCTGCCCAGGGCCTCCATTCTCCCATGCTGATTGAAGGCAGCCAATTGTTCAGTGTGGCTTCATTTTTGTTTGCAACAAAGGATTTATATCTAGCCCTCTTTTACTGCGTGTTCTGGAAGACTTCAGCCACTTCTGGGCTATCAGTCTAGTTTAAGTCACATGAGGTCAGGTGATTGAGAAAAATTTACTGCCAAGTCTAAGGTGTCTGACACTTGATTGCCCTCTCTTGCTTTCACCAAAACAAGGAGGACATCCACAGACTAAGGATAAGTGTGATGGGTACTGACTCTTTGGCAATCCCACTGATTGTCAAACAGGTGGTCAGTGCCTTGCTCCAATATTAGGCCAAGTGACTACTTGGGTGGACCAGCTACTCTAAACTGTGAACCAGCTAGACCTGCAGGGACTACAGAATCATAATTAATTACCACCCTGAATGGTCCTCTCCAAGCAGGGCCCAGACATGCTTGTAAACTAGGATCCTCTCAAGCATAAGAGCCCCATAATGTATAACAGGGAAAACGTTCAGTGCAGGAATATGCTACAGAGCTGCTAGCTCAGTCTAGCCTGAAAAGGGCTCAACTGACCACTTCAAAGAGAGACTGTAAGATGAAATACAAGATGAGCTAATTCATCAAGACACAATGGCCACTGCTTCCTGAAGCAGTAAATTGGAAAGGCACAGCAGCAGGGGAAGTGTCCAAGGGGGCATGGAACGTGGTAGACTGCAATCCAGACTGAATTCCTTGTAAACTACTGCTGCCAAAGTTTCTCAATCCAGACAGGTTGTTCTTAAGCCATCATCTCACAGGACATGAGTAGGTTAAGGGTGCAGTATGGATACCCTCAGACAAAAGAAAACTGTATATATTTTCATTGAGGTATCTTAAAAGAGCAAATGGCATTTTCATGATGACTGTGGTTTTCTACATCCAATTAACTGAATGAAAAATGTGAGCTAAAAAGATATACGATTTTAAATGATTTGCTTTTGCTTTGTACCTTTCCTATCTATCTTTCTGGCAAGAGCTATTTCTTTTTTAGTTTAGGTTAGGGTGTTTTTTCTTTTTCTTTTTCTTTATTTTTAAGGAAAAAATAACCAACTGTGAGCCATTTTCAGATCAGCAAGTGTTCTTCTAAGTAGGAAAATGACTGATGGGACAATTTTGTTAGTGAGCATCTCATGTGCACACATGCAAAGAGTAAAAATAAGATCAGCAGGTAATCAATCCCAAAACATTTTTCCTGGATAAAATTGAAACCGATAAGGTCGAACTATGCATGATGCCTAGTCACATAGTTGAGTTCTTTTGTTTTACGAAGAGCAACTGTAGTGTCTGTAAACTATAGTCAGAGATGGCTGTGGCTAATCCCTGTGCCATATCTTGAAGATTGCAGTATGGTGGTAGTGCAGAAGCAGGTCTTCCCTGTGGTAGCACCTGTCCTGTAGTATGCCAACACCAATATGATTTAATATGCCAATACTTCAGTATGTTGTATGCCAACCCTGATGTAATTTAGGGATTTTTTTTAAAGCCACCTTTTCACATTGGCTTTCTCTGGTCATGAATTCTCCTAATATTTTGATTTTACCAGGTGGTGGTAGTGGTGGTGATGTTGGCCTCTGCTCCAAAGTTTACCTTGCTTTTTCACTTGTTTTTATTCTAATGCTAGGAACACATAATACCAACACTGCAGGCCCTGTGCTGGTTACCAGATGGTTTCCAGATGCCATTTAAAGTGCTGGTTTTAACCTATAAGGCACTTTATGGCTTGGTACCTGAGTACCTGCAGGATAACCTACTACAAAACCTGATATACTTGGACATTTAGGAAGAGACTTGCTCTCCCCTTGATAGCCCAGGAAGATGTTAAAAACATCTGCAGGGGTGGCTCTAGACATTTTGGCGCCCTGGGCAAAATCATATTCTGGTTCTCCCTATGATTATATTTAACCCTTAAGAAGGTGCACTGGTACATGGAGTGCACTGTTACCACTTTTCCAGGTATAACTTTGAGAAGCAAATAGCCACACAACTCACTCAACTGAGTACCTTCCTATCAGACCTTTGTCTTGCTTCAGTAATATTATCAGCTTCCTGAGGTCCATAGCTGTAATAATAATTTATTTTTTGTGACTTGCAACGTCAGGGTAATGCAACTACTTGACTGACTTTGTGGGTAAGTGGTTTTTTTTTTTGAAAAACATAGAAAGAAAAAGTTCTAAAGCAAGGAGAAAATATTATCAGATTTTATACTCATATTGTGTATTTTGGAAGTCTTTTCAATTTTGGCACCCCCTAAGATTTGGCACCCTAGGGACTGCCTAGGCCTAGAACAGCCCTGATTTCTGAGTGTGTTCCAAAGATGCTTACGTACTGGCCTGTCTTTTCTATTTTTAATTTTTGCTGATCTCCTTCTTATTATATTGTGAATGGCTTTTCTGATTTTCTGATTTAGTTTTTTAATTGTAATTTTAAATGTACCACTGAGGTGAGCCCCCAAGAGTTACCAGGTTGTAGTGGGATAGAAATGCAATAAACAAATACCTGCTTTGAGAATTTAGGATTCCTTGTCATAATAAATGAGGGTTACCCTTATAGGGTTTTACCTTCATTTTTCTTCTATCTCCAACTTTCATACTGCATTTCACCTTATGAAGGAAAAGATAGACAGGTTCAGGAAGGTGATTCCCTGCCAGGGAATCTGATCACTTGAAGGGAAAGGAAGAGTCACTTCTTTTCAAGTTGCTCCCATCCCTTAGCAGCTGGGCAATTTACCAAGCACATGGTCACTGACTCACAGTTTCCCTCATCATGGTGAGATATATTATAGTTCCACTTAAATTATAGTGTGGTCCCTATGTGCATAATTTTTGTCATTTTTAGTGGTAGCTTCAGAAACATAGCCAAAATAACAGCAAACAACAACAAAAAGTCTTGTGGCATCTAATTAAATCTGTTAGTCTCTCAGATGTCTCAAAACTATTTTTGGTAATGAATTTCTCTCCCTGTGCCAATATCATAATTGGCAGTCCTAGATTTGAATAATAGGGAAAGCCTGTTATTAAAATATGATTGGAAAAATCCATGAGAACATCAAGGCATTCAAAATAATATCTTCTAGGCTTGGAGGTGGGGGCCAGAGACAGTGACTTATCCTTCCAAAAACATTCACCAAAGAAATGAGTTATTGCTTCTCCATGTAGCTTCTGGGAAGGGTGTGTAGTTGTATTTCTACATGGAAGATGTAATTCGCCTACAAAGAAATATACAAAGACGTAGTTCTCTGGAGAAGTCCATAAAGTTGGGAAATGTGGAAAGAAAAATAAAGTTTTGATTTTGGGTTTTGATGATTAGGTTGTTACAGTGTTAGAAATAATGTTATGGTTAAAATTAGAGTAAGAGGTTAATGTATTATGTATTTGTATCTGGAGAAAGTTGGTAGTCATTTTTTCTGTATTTCTTCCTAATTATTTCTGCACTTTTTAGGTTGCCTTTTTTCTTTTAGTCTTTTTTCTATCTTTTTTATCTTTTGTATTTTATCTATGCTTTGAAACTTTAATAAAGTCTTTGTAAAATTAAAAAAAGGAAAAGGAAAAGATGACGACCAGCAACAAGGTGGATGGACTTCATTCCAGTGGCAATGTGTGTATTGTTGGAAGACTTGAAAGACAAGGTTGAGAACAGATCATTCTGGAGAAAATCTATCTTCTTGGTTGCTAAAAATCAACTGACTTGATGGCACATAATCATTCAGTAATGGAGAGGTCTTGAAGACAAGGGTCAGGTAAATTAATTCAAGTTATAGATGAAATATCTAAGTAAATTTGCAGTGGTGAGGGGGTTTTTTCTGGCAAAGTAAAATACTTTCAAGGAAGTATGTCTTTAAAAGGGAGCCAGGATTCACCAGCATAAGTCCTGGGAGGTCTATAAATTAGGTTATGGACTATACTTAGTCATAGCCTCAGTTTTATCTTCTTTAAGAGAAAGCTATGTGGTCCATAAGGAAACAGGTAGGCAGCAACTTAGTTTAATATATTTTAAATTCTAGGCTTTATTATTTCTATCATGGTTCAGATAACCTTTGTAATTGTAACATCTCTTGTGTAATTTTGATTATAATTACAGCAGCACATTGTTTCCTAGTTTTTCCATGTATATTTATTCATATTGTAACATAATGTATAATTAGAAACTGAAGCTAACTAAATAAACATGCCTCTTGGCCAAAGATTTATGAAGTTTGGCTGCATGGAGTATAAGCTTCTTCTAGGCAGTTGCTATAGAGCAACAACATTGTTAACTTAAGGTTTTATGGGAAGGCAAATGAATCCACAAGAAGCTCAGTACATCCTCTGATATGGATTCAAAATCCTGTTTTCAAAGCCTAGATTGTTAATTGGAGCTAACTGAAGGAAAGAAGATAAATTCCTAGCATCTTCTCCACTACAGAGAGACAAAATATATATCTACATTCTGTACTAGTGGTTTCTAAACTTACAGCTAGGTATACAAAGCAACACATTCAATTTTTTTGAAAAAAAAAGCCATTTATTGTGGGCAAAACTGTTTTCTTTTTCTTCCTTCTGGTAATGCCTAAGTGGCCACAGTACATTTTAGCAATGAACAAGGTTTCTAGATCCACCTCAGTAGCAGCATTCCTGATTTCAAGAATTACAACTTGATGGCCAAATCATCATTTTAGCACTATGGGAACAGTTTGCTTCTACAGTTTTTACATCTGCCTTTGCATTCCCCTTGTTGCATCTCATTGCTCTGGAGCAACAGAGAGGATTGAGGCTTCACTGAGGTCCAGAACCTGAGCAGAGTGGGTTCAGGCCTATCCACTTCACCACAGAAAAATAAAAATCCGTCCTGAATTGGGATCCAGATTTTCACAAATTCAGTGCACACACCTAGTGCACAGTTATATAATCTATGCAGGAGAGGTAAAAGATTACCCAAAGAAGTCTCTCGTAATACATAATTTATTATGCCCTGGACAGACTCCCAGCCCTTCCAATTGTTCATTATATTAAGTAACTGGGAACAATCATAGATTTCCAACTGAAGCTACATTTAAAATGAGACAGCAATTTTGAAATCTTTTTCAAGAACTCACTTCTGTTCTATTAAATTACATTGCACCACAGTTCTGTTAAATTTAGACATTGGTAATCTCTGGAACCTTATTATAAAATATTGTTAGGGCACGCGGGGAATCAACAAAACAGGTTATCTTCAGAAGCAGTTGCCTTGACAACTGTAATGCTGCACTACTAAAAAAAATCTTTGCGGCTGCAGTTGGAGGGCATTTACAGGGGAATGCCTGTAAAAGAAAGAAAAAATATGTCTTTAAGAATAACATGTGATATCCCAAGGCAAGGAAAAAAAACCTTGTTGACTCAAATAACTATCAAAAAATTTTAAAAAGTCTAAATCCCATGTTTACTTAGTCTTGTTTTTGTAAGCAAAACTCCTATACAAATCAATAAATATTCATTTGCATTTCATATCTCATGAGAATAATTCCCTTGTTAATGGGACTTCTTTGCAAGTATACGAAGTTACCTATTGTAGTGATTGTTACAAATTAGTTCATGAGATAGATTTACAATTTGTAGGGAAATTTCTCTCAACCCAAAGCTGTAAATTTAAGTCAGTAAATAAAAACATGTAGTTCTACAAGAGTAACTTCTACTGGAAAATATATAGAATGAATTGGGAAAACAGATTCCATAGAAGCACTGTTTCTGTTTATACATTGTTAATATTGCTGTTTTAACCTAGAACAGCCAAACACTTGAGTCTATGACCCAAGCATCATTTCTTGGACCCAATACCTACTTTTATTGTCCATCACCACTTGCACAGTGGTCAGTACAACCACGGTGTGACAATGCCAGGGATACTTCACAGCCTATGTTACTAAGCACTTCCATGACTCTCGTCATACAATTCATATTATCCTTGTGACCTAATTGGTCACAACCCCCCTACCTTGCAAACGAGATACCTCTATGCAGGTGGATCCAAAAGTCTGAAAGCAGTGTCCCACAATAGGGGCCCTGCTTTCTTCCTACTTGGCTAAGTAGGTAGGTTCTGCAGTCTCCCAAGTGCAGCTGCCCCCCATTGCCCAAGGTAGGAATGGGTAGGTAACTTTTCCAATAATGTTGCCCTCTAATTATTCCAAGCAGTACCTCCCTCACAAAGAAAGTGATAACTGCTTCATGAGAGAAGGAATCATTACCTTTCAAAAGATTTCTTTCTTTCTTTCTTTCTTTCTTTCTTTCTTTTTCTTTCACAAGACATCTTTATTGCCTTTATATTACATTAAACATTATAAAGTTTCATAAATCATAAAGAAAAAGATTCTGTCTTCATTCTACTTCACACTATTGATTGCTTGTAACTTTATGGAGGGAGAAGCAAGAAGTTGGGATTTTTGTTCCTAGTAATGACTTTATCTTGGGAAGATTTCTCTTCTCTTCTCTTCTCTTGTATTGTATTGTATTAATTATTTTATTATTCAATAAAACAGACTAACAGGGATTCAATAAAACAGACTAATGGGGATGCAAAGAATGCAAATCTTTTTGTAAACAGAACCATTAACTTTAAAGTTGCACTTGTTTTCACTGTAAAATCATGAACTATTTCCCCAAAGTCATTTTATCTTGCAAATTTACACTCTGAGAGTTTGCTGCCTTCCAAGGACTGGACACACCACAGCATAGCATACATAATGCTTTATTGCAGCACACACCTTACCCAACACTAGACTATTGCTCTCCACCCTTCTAGGACTTGGAAGGTGATGTTGCCATGTAACATCTTTAATTCTCAGTCCTTTAATACTTAATGCTTAGTCCAAACAAAACTCCCAAAGTCTGTAAAATGGCATACAACATTTTTGCCTTTTCCCAAAAGTTTTTACAGTTGAGGTGCTGTTTCAGTGTGGTTGGTCCTCTTCTAGTTGCTACCAAGCCCCTAGCAAAGCTCCAAGCTCCAGGTAGGACTCCCAGCAGGATATGCTGCTCACCATAACTTCTGGTCCTGGCAGTTGAATGATAGTCCTCTTCCCTGCTTGGAATAGCTGCCAATCCCCAGACATTGCCTCCGCTTCCTGATCTGTATGCCATTTGTTTATCACCTTTCCTCCTACACACACCTCCCCACATTGTCTTAGCATTTGCTTTTGTAAGCTAAAAGCCTGAGTGGGGTGAGGCTGCCTTTGGACACTGACACATCCTTGAAAATGCCAGGGTCTGGCTCAATTATCACAGGCAGCTGGAATGCTGGCTTGGATGCTTGTGAGTAAAGTTGTGAGTCAATGAATGTATGAGGGAAGTGGGTGAGAAACATTTCTGCTTAGCTGCAGCTACTTTTCCCAACTTCATTCCCTCACACACTTCATAGATAAAATAGCAAAGGTAGCTTAATCATTCTTGTCCCACAGTAGAACATCTTAAATTTTCACTGTAACTTCTTTCAGCTTCTGCTGCAGACACTAGTAAAGGTAAAGGTTTCCCTTGACGTAAAGTCCAGTCGAGTCCGACTCTAGGGGGCAGTGCTCATCTCCGTTTCTAAGCCTTGGAGCCGGCGTTGTCCATAGGACACTTCCGGGTCATGTGGCCAGCATGACGACTCGGAACGCCGTTACCTTCCCGCCGAAGCGGTACCTATTGATCTACTCACAGTTGCATGTTTTCGAACTGCTAGGTGAGCAGGAGCTGGGATTAACAACGGGAGCTTACCCCGCCGCGCGGTTTCGAACCGCTGACCTTCCGATCGACAGCTCAGCGGTTTAACCCGCAGCGATCCATAAGGCAATGCACACTTCATGAAAAATTAGTTGACATTGTTTTTAGTAAATTTCATTAAATTAGATTAAGAGAGACCAATTCATACTCTTTCTCCAAATTAAACCTGAAGATATTTTTTTTCAGATGCAACATTTCACAAAGAACATTCTCAGACCAAGTAGACATTTAGCAGCTTCTTCCAGTTCTTCAAGCCCCAACGTCACATATTTTACAACTGAAAGAAATGTTATGGCATGTGATTGGTTGCTTTGAACCTATGTATTGACTCACAAATAACATTATCCAAATTACACTGAGAACATTCCTTCTGAATAAAACGTCTGGATCTCTATCAGACTGTAGAAAATGTTTCCTCAGAAGCATCGTCATGGAATCTTTTCTACTGCTTGCTTCTCTTTGTCACAAAATTCTCATTTTTATTTCTACAAGATATGTTTTCTGTAGAATTTTGGATCACTAGTTTCTATATTGTGTTATTACTTCAATAATATCTCCTAATAATATCTGCAGAGACACCTGTCAGTCAGGGCTGCTCTGGCATGTCAAATCCAATTTTTTCATGAGTACTTGAAAGGATCTTGCACCAGAAGGTAGCCAACAAAAGGCATGAAAGTGAACTGAAGAACTTTTACTATACTTCTAGCTGTGAATGAGCTTTCTGTGTCAAGTTTAATTGAAGATCACATTCCAGTGCTTCCAGAATACCTGGAAGATTCTTTCTGAGTAGACAAATAGCATCATATGTACTGTATCCCAACCGGAGTGGAGGAGTTGTGCTTTTTTTCCTGTTATAATTCTACACTTCATGTGGCTAACATTGTAAAACAGAGAACTGCTGTATGCAAAAAAAAAAAAAAAGTACATGCCGCGGCATCATTAACACCTACAAGATTTAGTGAATGAGAGCACAGAAAGAATATACTGCAAGTTCGTTTTTGGACATAACACAGGCTTAATTTTTTTTTTTTATTGCTTCTGATGTATTAGAGCCATTGTCAATTGTGATCCCTGAAGTCATAAAGAGGAATGTTATGATTCTACAAAGCAGGAATGAACACTTCAGTTTTCTGTTCAGTTTTATATCAGAGTATTAAAATGTATCAGTATTTTGTTGTGAATTATAAATCTGTTTATCATGGCACTTTTCTTAAAAAATTGAGATATCAGAAGTAGCATCACACATGATAGAGTAATAAATGGCTTTCGCTCTCTCTATCTCTCCCTATTTCTCTCTCTTTCAGTCCTAGGATCACTTTCTGTAATTTCTTTCCATAGAGTTCAATAAACTCATTCTGACTCTCCTATAAGAGATATTGAGCCCAACCTTATTTTGTTCTGTTTTTGTTTGACTTCAGCCAAATGGGCATGAGCAATATTGTCATGATGAGTTTGAAGGAAGTTGTCATGGTATGAGTCATCTATCAAATTATTATCTCCTTGAAATGCTAAACCTCTTGAAGCAAGTTATAATATCCAACCACCTTTTAAATATTTCTTTCCAATTTTTGCTTTCGTTATATTAGTGCCCACCAGACAATGATTAGTGCAACTCCAACACTGACAGTAGCAGTGTTTATGCTCTGTGCTCTTTTTATGTTCAGGATAAATTCGTTATATAGCTTACCCTATTTCTTCAAAAGCCCTTCATGTTTTGCCAGCAGACTGCATTGTTTTTTGACTCTGTTAAAGATAACCAACATGGAAAACAATACAGAGTTTATTTGGTAGAACTCAGAGCAACTCAGTCTTTTGGTATATGTTTTCCATTGGAAACCTTACATTTTAGAAGAAATTCAAAAAACATATATCTACAAGCATCTTTTAAAACTGACATTGCTAATTTTGCATTTCTTCAAATATCAGGACACCAGGGAAAATTGTATTTGTTGAATAGAATCAGTTATTAGGTTAGGCCCTAAGTCTGTGTCTTTGAAAAAACGTGACAAAGACAGTATAGATTAGCCTACTCAGAGTGACTAATGGACCCTGATGGTTTACAGAAGGAGCTTCGTGCAGTTCAACCAAGGCCTTGGTAACCGCATGGAATGGGCAGGTGTTGAGGACAGGATTTTGGATTGTATTGCTCCTGTTTGGCTTCTCCCTATTCTCAACCCTGAGGGGCACCTTGGTCTTTCAAACAGCTCTGGAGATGAAATGACAAAAGAGATGGCCACAGTGCTGTTGGAGGTGATTGTATTGTGGCAATAAGAGTAGCAAAACATGTTCATTTTTCTGCTCTTGTGTCCAGAGTTAGACAGCAGATGATCTTGTCCACTCTCTGTTGGGGATGGAGGAGTCCCAGGAATATCTTCAAGGCTGCTGTAAGGAATATTCTAGGCACCTGTCAGATAAAGCTTCTTGGACCTGCCCAGAGTGAGTCTCTGACTGGGCAAGTACATGTGAGTTGTCCTTTTTTTTCTGGGAGGTATTTAATTCTGAAACTTCTGAAGAAAGGGACAGATCCTTGGGATTACTACCTTGGTGACCTGTCGTTTAGATCCAGGCCCTTTCTGGCTAGTTAAGGCTGTCTGCAAGATAATATGTGATTGAGTCCATGCAGTAGTTAATTCATCCTTGAGTTTAGGGATGATTTCAGCCTTCCTTTTCCCCCTTCCCTTGGATTAGAGTCACATGATGCACCTGGCAGGGGTTTTCGTTCAACAGTTACTTTAATTATAGATGTAATCTCTACATCTTGCTTTTCTTCCTCTATTACTTCCTTATTGCCTGGGCCAGACTACAGAAAGGCCTTGTCTGTTTAAAAAACTGGAGCAGTTTGCTATCCTTTAGTTGAGTATCTTTTGTTTTGTCTTCTAATGACTCTGGCTGCCTATTTTGCACTTACAGCCAGACACTGAGAGCAAGAGTGAAGAACATTTCTTTGTCCCTTGGATGTGGTTCATTGTCCTCCTCCTCTTCTTCTCTCCATATGCTCTATTAAGGACTCTGGGACTCTTAGTTCTTAGAGAACATGTCACATAGGAAAGTACAAATTCCTCTGTCCCTCAAACTACAGTCCAAGGATTAATTGCACAGACGTATTCTGTGTAAAGTATCAGAAATCAGATCATTGTTGAGCATCTCTTATTGGTTAGGGAGAGAAAACAGAAAATGTCAGATCCCCGTAAAGGAAAGAACTGATTTCTCTGGACTAACTCGCTGAGATGACATCTTCCACTATAGAAAAACAACACTCTTGTGGCAGCAGCCTTTTCTGTCTTATATTATCTGAGTAAAGTTCTTTTGCCTGAATGCCACCATAATTTTAATTGCCTAATTTCTGTCTTAGGGACACTTTGTAATTACATTGTTGGCAAACCAGTTTGTTGCCAGAATATACAACCCAACTCTAAAAGAGACACTAAATCATCCATATTTTTTTGAAGGAATTTTGTAATAGCTAAGATCCCCATTTCAAAAAAGCAAACAAACATAGATCTTTGACAGTATAGATCTATGTTTGTTTGTTTGTTTTAAAAAAATGTCTACAGTATAAATAGCAATACAGTCATTAACAGGAGAGGAATAATTTATTTTCAGTGACAGAAACTTATCTGCTTTGGAAACATAAACATCCCTTGGAGATTAATATGGTCAAGACAAGGCCAAATATTTGCCCTCCCTAATTCACTTTTCCCACCACCAGTTCCTATTTGGTAGTAGTAATTATAATAGTAAAATATCAGGCTATGAATGGAAGAATATTCTGTCCGTATTCTATTTTTTATTTTAAAAAACAAGCTGAATATGCTGAATATGCAAGTCTTGTTAAGGATGGGAGGATATACTATATCATTGAAACTGATAAGATTTAGAATGCATTCCATCATTTGCTTTTCTATACATGCTTGAGATTGTCTGGAATTTTATAAATAAGCTTAAGGATTTGGAGTACCTTAAAGCTTCCCAGGTTCATTAGTTCATGACCCAAAAGGAATAAATAGTCCAAGATAAATATAATGAAGTCAGTATTTTTTTTTAAAAAATAAAGTTGCCTTCAAATCAAGGTTCTTGTTTTTTTGGCAACAGTATGGGAGTAATTTCCCATTACCTTCTGGGATTTTTTTCAACTCCCCAATCTAGCCTAGATTTATTATTGATTTCAGGAAGGTTTTTAGTAGCATTATAACTATCTTTAGCTTTCCCTTCTATTATCTTCTAAGTTGTCTTTCATATAGTGGAGAAGAGCTCAAGTTACAAAGTGGTAAGTATTCATGAGAAGACATCCACAGGTGGAAACTCAGAACAGCTAGTTCTGGTGAAAACAGCTGTGTATGGAAGCCACATCTGTTGGGGCTAATTTATTCTAAGATTAATGTCTCTTGATCTTAACTGGGTTTAAATGAGAGCTGAATTTGGAAGTATTTTCCAGCAGCTACAAACCCTGCCCCTTGTGACATAGCATCACATGAATTGTCTAGGTGCACTTTGCCTTTCCTTCGTGCCTTCCATGTTATTTATTTATTTTTAAGAGTTCTAAGACCTTCCAACTCAAGCAAGGTGACTCTGGGTGGCGTACAACATAAAAACAAACAATAAAGAAAAAGTCCCACTGTATAGCAATAAACAAATACAAAATACAAAATATAAAATGGTAACCAAGCACATAACAAAACAACCATAAGGGAACTCCCACTTGAATGAATTTTCAGATTCACTTAGGTTCTTTCTCCCTTTACCACCTTCCCTGACGCAGAAGCTACATCCTTTTTCTAGATTCGCTGCTTTGCTTTGGATTCTTCTTTCATGCCAGTATCTTCTCCTCCCACCCCCAATCTAACTTGCCTTCAGTGAGGCAAACCATGAGCAGATGAATGGCAGATTTGCCAACTGTTCCACATATTAATCCTATTTCAAAGCAAATGAAAAGAGATGAGCAGGACCCTGGTGCATTATTCTATTTATTAGGTCAATGGATTGTTTGGCAAGATAGTTTGATTTGGTTTTCTAACATGCATCTTTTTTCAGAATTATTTTCCCATATATTCAGGAAGGGGGAGGTGTGAATTGCCCAGGTAAATACATGTAAGGTAACAGCCCCAGAAAGAAGGAGCTAAATACAATGTATTTTAAGAAATGCAGGCTTAAATGTAGTACATAAATAGATGAACACATAAACTGTTCATTGACATCACACACACATACAAAGGGGTGACCTTGAATCACAAAGCCACATACATCACTTTGCCTTTTTGATCACACACATCCCTTTGCCTCTGATCTTTTTATTGGCTGATCTGGAATTATCCATTTGGAAGCCTTTCAGGTGATACCATTGATCCATCTAGTTCAATACTGTTGTTATCAATCTATTCCAGTTTGCTGTTGTTTAGATCTGTGTGAGAGACACTATTGAAAGCAGGCAAGGAAGAGGAATTCAGTTCATGTGAGAATAGACAAGACGGTCCAATGTAGAGAGTAAACAAAACAGTCCAGTGTCCGTCCAGAATATGAAGGAAGCATTTCAAAGAGACTCTACCTTAATTAGCTCACTATAAGCCTGCCTGGGTATTTACTGTTACAGCTTTCAAATGTTTTCATATGTTTTTGCCTCTGACTGGCATTAAAAATGCCTTTCTGAAATCACTTCTAACTTCTTTGCTTTGCCAGCTTGTCACTATGGGAGCTAGAACTCCTGCAAGAAAGGCAGATAACTGGGCATGCTAGCTCCAGATGTATAGCTTCCAAACATCTGGAGAGCACCAAGATTGGGAAGATTGGTCTGTGCTAATTTCAGAGGCTCTCTAAGGTTTAGGACAAAAACCTTTCTCAACCTAGTCTGGAACTGACAGGGGTGAACCTAGAGCCTTCCTGCATAAAATCTGATGCTCTGTGTTGTGCATGAAGAATTCCAGAGCACTGATGAATAGAGGCATAGGATAGGGGATTGGGGCCATACACTTATCAGTGGCTGCTGCCATGAAATATGTGAGGTGGTGAAAGTGGGCATTACCTGATTATATTACATAACCAAGAGTAGAAGTTCTGTTGGAGCCAACTTAGAGATGGTGCCAAACAAATCGCATAATTAATACAGTGAAATAATTTCTGCACTCCTAATATAAAGAGCTTCACATGACATTTTAAAAAATCTATAGGCACTTGAGTTTTAATGTCTTCTTTTTAAAAAGTGTATCTCCTTAATAGGAAGAATAACTACAAAACTCATGTAATGCAAATTCTCTTCAGTGAGCTTAAACAATGCATAATACCCTCATATCTCTAGTTTTTAAATGCCAATGGATGGTGTTATTTGTAAGTTAATTCACAGTTATATTCTCAAATGTCGTAACCCTCCTGCTGTGTGACACTTCGGCTTCTTTCAAATCCGGTAAGCTTTTCTCAGATAAATATCATCTTATAAATTATAAATTTTGCCATCAGCTGATCAGCACAGTTTTTAATGCTTCCTATTGTTGGTCGAGCATATATTTTTAAACAGGCAAATAGTATTTAAAAAAATAAAGCAGCTTTGTATCTAACCCTGGGCATAAATCAATTTCCTACCATTACATCATATTCAAGGACAGATTCAATATTCAGCAGAGATGGAACAAACCTTCAGTTTCTGATCAATTTCTGTTCTATGTCACTTTCACACTGTTTTAGCCATAATTTGTTCTATTTCCGTATCTATTTTTAAAGTGTCAAAATAATATTGAAATACATATTATAATAGCAATTAAATATTTATTTTCTCTAAAACGTCATGTTTAATTTTTCATTTTTTATAAATTTAGCTTGTGGAGAACTGAATTGCCAGATCTGTTGACTAGCCACAGCTAATGATCAGAATGTTATGTACAAGAAAGAATAAAGATCAGACTTGTCAATTATTCCACAGCAAAGACCAAGGAATCAGTGAGTAGACCAGTTCCTTAAAATCTCTCCAGATAAGGAAAAGATGGAAGATTGCCCACATTTGCTCCAGACAGCTTCTCCTCATGAGACTGCAGGACAGTAGTTTTCTATGGGAAATTTCCTATTAACTATTCTAAAGCTATTAGAGACCTTCAGAATGTCAGGTTTGAAAAGTCTTCATTGATTGAGTTTTATCTTCAACTTTGAACAAAATAAAAAATTAATTACAAGCTTAAGAACTTAAAGAATTTGAAATAGATAGCAAAAAGCTAAATAAGATTTTGATCTAAGAAAATTATCAATGGATTAAGGATAGGATATGGGATGAAGAGATATCTGTTTAACCTTATGGGTGTGAAGAGCTTTTAAATATGTTTATACTTGTGTGATGAAGGTTGGAAGTAACTTCTTTATATATTTATTTTCTTTTTCTTTATTATATTGTCTCCTCTTTTTCTTTTTCTTTATTATTATTTCTTTCCATTCTCTTATCTTTCTCCAAGTTTGGTTACTAAGTTGTATTAGTTTTTAACTATTTTAATTAAAATTCTTAATATTTTTTTTTTTTTAAAGGAACCACCAAGGAGGAAACTACACCCCCACCAAAACTGGCAGGGCAAGCTAATGAATATAAACAAACTCCACACTTACTCGCACTGATGATGTTATCTAGTTGGGTAATGAGATGTCTGCAAGTAAAACAACCAAGCTCAGAGAGCACCAAGAACTCCATAATACAAATAATGTAATTTTCCTAATATATATGCCTTAGTTAATATTTGAATATCTCCAGTGATATTAAATGCAACTTAAATATAACTGGGATTACCAAAGAATCAGGGGGGAATGGGGGTATTTTTTCTGACAATAGTGAATGTTTGGCTAAATCTGAAAAAAAATGTTTATTTTCAGACAGATTGTTGGAAAAATCAGACAAATTGTAGTCTCAATTGAAGTAAATTGTAGAGGAATAAATGGTTTTACAGTAGCTACTTCAGTACTGTCTGAAAATGCAGCTTAAAAAGAGTATAAAAGAGGAAACAGAATCACTTAAAAGGAGCATATACTGGTGCAAATTATTGATATGTATTTAGAAATAATTGCTATAACTTAAAGAGAAATATATCAATAGACTAGGACAGATCATCCATCCCAAGGTGCTACATTATGGTAGACAACTTCAACACCCCTGCTTTCTCTTCTGTATAAGTTTCCTTATCTTTAAATATGGTAGAAGAAGAGCCACATTAGTCTATCACAATTCTTAAAAAATCAGGAGTCTGGTAGCAGCTTTTCCAACTAACAAATTTTTCTAAAAAGTCATATGCTTTTTTTTTTTTGCTGTATTAAAAGGCATAAGCAAAATTCTAAAAAAAAAAACCCTTGAGGAATACTTAGTGGGAAGAAATCACACTCCTTTCTCTCTTAAGTACTTATTAAAGCTTTCATAACCTTTCAAAGCTGGAAGAAGCCCCCCAAAAGGGGGGAAAACCCACCAAGTTCTTTTCTCCTTTTAATAGCTTCCCAGATTTTGATTATAACCTCATTAAATATGTCACACTGGGCCTCTTCTGGAGATCAGCAGCTAACTCTAACCTTCAGCACTGAAGCTGAGACTCTCAAAGACTGCTTCAGTCAGAAGGTATCCATATATGGTTTGAAGGAGTTTTGCTAAGAATAACAGCAACAACATATGAGGTTTAAGTTGAGAATAAAGTCAAAGGAAACAAAATAATAAATCAATAACAATGGTGGCTTGCCAGAATAGCAAGTGAGCTTTTGCCTTATTTTAGGAATTCTAATATTTTCCTGATCCTCCTCTTCCTTATTTCAATGCAGGAAATTTTGACCCATGTCCTTGTCACCTCTTAGATTAATTATTATAACACTGTCAGTTTGAGACTACCTTGAACAGCTTTCAAATGTTACATTATGTTCTAAATGTAACAGATAGGAGTTTGACTGGCTCTAAAAGATCAAGGTACTATATATAACACCACTCTTGGTCCAGCTGCATTGGATGCCAATTCTCTTCTGGGAGAAAAATACCGTTAATGACTTTAAAAGGTCTAAACTGTTTGGGATTAAAGCACCTAAAAGTGAATCTGTTCCCATCTGGATCTGCCCAGTTTATAACAGAGATTACCAGATTAGCAGAGAAACCAGATTAGCATTCAGAAAAAAAGTAGACTTTTTTGGTGTCCCACTTAATAGGTTTTGATGTTGCTTCTGGTTTTTTTTTACTGCTTGTGGCTTGTCTAGCTCCAGTTTTGAGAGGGAAGGTGAATTCCTAACTTTTTTCCTCTGAGTTTTGTTGACTTTATTCAGATGATCTTTAAATAACTCTTCTGATGGATGTTTTAAATTTATATGTTGTATTTTTTAAAAAAATCTTCATGGTAGTTCTATCCCTGGCAGAAATTCAAGAACAACCTGTTAACAGCAGTGATGATACCATAGGAAAGAGGAGAGGAGAGGAGTGGGATGGTCTATTTTGATGTCAAAGAAAATGAAGGGAAGGTAGTGAAGGGAGACATGTGTACAAACATCTGGGAAAGCAAAGGAAAGGCACAGGACTAGTGAGGAAGGAATAGTCCCTAAAAAGAAAAGGCAGGCACTGGTAGACTGGTCCAGACAGGACCCAGCTAGCAAGGCTTGCCATTCCTGCAGGGTTGGGAAGGGCAAGAAGCAAAAGAACCATCCTGCAGATTGTGTGGTCTGCAGCTGAGTCCAATTGTCAGCCCACTGCAGTCTGAGTTGGAATTTCCAAACTGCCAGGAGCAGAATGGGAGACAAACACCTAAGGCACTTTGCACTTTCTGTAAAGTTTCCATGAAAGTTTCTCTACCTTTTTATGCCATGTTGTTGACTGGCCTTGCCATTTTATATAAAAAAGACATTTTTATAGGAACTTCCCTATTTATTTTCTTCACTAAATTAAAACCCTGTGGTATTATATGCAGTTTGGGAAGGTTAATGTATGCATTTTTTATAGCCTCTATATAGCAAGGTGAAAGACTACTGGTTTAAACTGCATTACAGATCATATGTAAACTTAGGGAGTTTGAACTGTGTTGGTTTTTCATATTAAAATGTGAACTAAACTAATTTTCCATCCATTTCTACTCAGCAGCGATTGGCAAACAGAAATTAATTCTATTCATTTTGCTTGCATATTTATTTATTTATTTACATTTATAGTTCAGATTTCTAAGTCCACCCTTATTTTAAATTACATATACCATACTTCAGTGTTGCTCTTCCCCAGGCAGCTAACAAGAAAATAATACATTCAAAAAATCAGATATCATATTATTAAAAAATAGGGGCATAAAGGCAACAGCTGCTAAAAACAAGAAAGCACAGCTGCTAGAGAGATAAAGAAAAAACCCTAGAAGCTTAGCCAGAACTTTAAAGCTCTCAAATATAATAATAATGATAATTTTAAAAAATCACCCTTCATCAAAAAGTCCATAAAGATGTTATGATGTTAGTATCCCTGAGTAAGAATATTCCAAAGATAGGATACCACATCTTAAAGAGGTTTTATATCCAGTTGTCATCAAACTAAACTAAGAAATGAAGGCATTTGTCAAAGTGTCTAATGAAGATCCAGTTGTGTTCCAGATGTCACTTAAACCAACATAAATATTCTATATAAGTATTATGCTTGCTTAGATATCCTTGATCCATCCATTGAGCATCATGCCAATCCTTGATTTGCTCTCTGTTGTGCACAAGATTCAGATCTTGGCTTTGAAGTCTTGCACTCATGCAGTAGAACTTGCATCTCAGAGAAGCTAAGCAAGACTGGATCTAGTTAATATTTGGATGGGAAACTAGGAAACAGTACTAGGAAATCCCAGGATATTGGCCAGACTAGAAAATAAACAAATAAAAATTCCTTGAGGAAGGTAATGACAAACCACTACAGGGATGTCTCCATATAGTTCCCAGTAGTTCAACTCAACTTACTCTACATCTATCTATTTCTCAGAGCCAATGGAGCTTGGGTCAGAAGCTTGAAACTTAGTTTCAAAAAGTGGGAAATTGTGCTGTCTTAATAAACACCTCTCCATTTGAGAGTGGTTGTTGTATGTTATTGCTGTTACTTCCATTTGTTGATACTTTCCTCCCTAGCCCTCCATCCCAGCTACTCATCATATCTGCATACAGTATTATTCTTACAAATACTGGACTGATTTTGGAGGATAGCTGAAGTCTTTTTTTCTATTGTGTTTGCTCGACTAACATTGGTATTAACTGGACTGTCTGATGTATATGTAAAAATACTGGTAAAGTACGTATCAAATTATCTCCAGAATTTCCATCCCCATGTATTTTAGAACAAGGTATCACAGGTTTGAAACAAAATCAATATTGTTTCAATTTACTGAAGATATGAGTCCAAAGATAATTAACTTATACATGAAGTATAATTAAAGATTCATTCTTCTTCATATTTACAATTCTGGTTATTTCAGAGTTGATAAGCAAAATGGTTTTAGGAAAAGAAATAAAAAACCCTAAGACCTAAGTGCTAAACACAGAATTCAGCCAATGAGTCATTTAATCGCTTAAAAGAATGGAAAATGCATTAGTTTGACATGAATATGTATAGCTTTGCTACATTACTGTTATGCAAAATTACCTATTTGAATTCATCTAGAAATATATTCCATTACATATTGAGAAAACACTCACCTGTCTCTGATGGTTTTGAAACAATGTAAAAAATGAAAGAAGACCAGCATTAAAACAAACCTGAATGCCCATGGACCATTCATTTATCCCTATTAAAATATAAGATGAATTGATCAGAAATGGAGATTAACAAGTCAGGTTGTACATGCTTCAAAAATTCTTTAGAAGACTGCTTTGGACCTCATCTGAGTAGAGGCACAGCACTTCTCCGCTGTTCATTAGAACAGCCCAATCTTCAACAGTGTCCACTAAAATATGGTAGAAAAAGTCAAGATGGAAGCCACAATCACACTACCACCCATTTTTTATGTCCATGCATATAAAAAACACACAGCTTCATAGCCACCATCCTGATTTTTTTGACCAACCTCTGTGGACATCCCTGCCATTTTGCCAATCTTTCCAAGATGTTGCACAAGTCCAAAAAATGTTGCTGCTACTTTGAGGAGTCCTCTCATGTAAATTAATGCAGCTCTTGATGCAGTTGTGCTTCTTTTTTCCAGGCTTTTTAAGCCTGAGCAAAGTCAAACTCTTTTAAGCAATAGTAGAGAGGTTACAAGCGCTTCTTCCAAGTCATTTTTGAAGCATGTACAGCCCTATCAATAACACCAAGAGACACTCAGTGTAAAAACTGAAGATGTTTGGCAAGTTCTGTTCTTCAAGGGAATGAACGTGACTTTTATATTCATAATATATATTACCTAAGACCTACAGGTTAGGGGTGATGAGAAGAGTTGTCAAAAACATATAAATCATAGCAGTTTAGGGAAGGTGAATGTTAGAGAACCAAAAGTCAGCTTGAAAAGGCCTAAACTCTGAATTTGTTGTGCTAACTCTACAGTCCTATTTCACAGTTCTGTTTGTGATTAAACATTAAGTCCCAGATCGGAATAGGAGCTGAGAATTTTATACCTGGGAATTAAGCCTTCTGAGAGTGGGACTGAAGCTAGATCAAATCAAGTGGTAGAGTTTCCTGTGTTTTAGAAGCCCAAAATAGAGAAACTAGAAGTAATCAACTTCTCTATGTCAGGTTTCTCCTTTTCACATGACAGCAATTTATCACATAGTGAGGTTTTCCACCACTCATCACCTTTTTCTCACAATGTTCCACAGTACAGTATATGAAGCATAATTGCCAATTATTAGTTACTTTATGCAATTAAAGTACTATCTATCTTTACTCACAGAAGGGCCTCTTGATTTCAGACACCAACCTTCTGTGATAGGCAAAGGAAGGGTAAATGTTCTGTGTGAATACCTTTAAATTTCAGATTTAGTTTAGGACAGCAAGTTTCCTTCACATGAATATATGGTAGGACAGGGATATCTCCAGGGTGTGGTCAAAAAGGTCTAGATGGGCACAGCAACAGTGCATGGAAGCTCTGCCTGTTGGTCACATGCGCGCATAAAAACCCGGCAGAGCTTTGATCACACCCATCATGTCCTCCATCTTGATTTTTCTGACCATACCCCCATATGTCCTCTTGTAGCAGGATCTGTCTTGAAGATCTGACTATAAGCTAAATAAACACCTACTGGGAAGCTCAGTGAAGTGAAGCATGCATAATATTTGAAAGTAGAGCAAATAGCTTCTTTCTGTTTTTAGCAATTTGATCTGACATGTTTTTGTAACCATCATAAACAGCAACCAAATTCTAAGCTGTTGTAGAGCAAGGGGAATATTTAGAAGGGGAATATTTATGCATAAAGCAGTATGGATGACAGGATAAAAAACATGTACTTATAAGGATCTAACTTACAAATTTTCTCGATGCTGCAGCCATTATAAGGCATTCACAATCCTTGCAGAACTGCCTTCCAAAAAGTGCAAATGATATAATTTCATTTAATAAAAAATGTTTTTAAAGGAACATGTAAGTATAAAATGCTGAGGATAGCACCTGTGCAAAACAACTCTCAGCCCCCCATCCCATCCGTGTGTATTCTTCTTACTGTATATGTTTGTTGTTATTTTTCATTTTCATTTTGTATTATATTGATGTTTTTAACTGTGTTTGTCACCCAGAGTCATTTATGCAAAATGGCTGGCCATATAAATAAATAAATCCTAAAGTTATAACACATTACTTAAATTTGCTCACTTACTGTATATAACCAGGGGCATTTTATTTATTTGATTGATTTATTGGCTGTTTGATTTCTATAGCTGTCCATCTCAACACCCCTTATAGTGATCTGTAGCTTCCTGAAATGGATTAGTTATTTCTTCACCTCTCTCACATAGATGTAGTGGCATCAAAACCAACTGAGAGTATCACTGAAAATCAGGAAATAAAAGTGGCTTTGGTAAAAGTCAGGGCTAGGGACATGGTGATCTTCCAGATGCTGAGGACCCACAGAGTCCCAGCATTGCTCACCATAGGTTACCACGTATACATTTTTAAAATATTTATTTATTTATTTATTTTCAAATGATGGAAATTATTTTAAATAAACATGATTAGAACCAAAACTTTAGAACTCTACTGAGTGTGATGTTAATTATCTTATCTTAACTGATACACACAAAAGATGTCTATACATATTCCCCTCTACACAATAGTAATCATAAGGAGTAAAAGAAAGGGCCTGCATCTACTGTTTCTGCCACAGCTCTTGCCAGTCTCCCAAGAAGACTATAAAACTGATGACAGTCTGTAAGACTGATGACAAGCTTGTCTCAGAGCAAAACTTAAAATGCTGCTACATATGATTCTAATCATCTTCTAATCATCTTTGCAGGATAATATTATCACTTGCCAGGTGTCTATGGGGAGAAGAACACAGTGGCTATGCTTCTGAGTAAGGGAAGATACAAAGTAGCTTCATTCATTCTCCTGAAGGATTCCTGATGTCAACCATTTGCTTATTCACACTCATATATATTACTATTGATAAACAAGACCAGGACTGATTTTCTTGAAATCAGACTTGCAGAGCCCAGAAAAGTCTCCAGACTTTTCCTGTTTCCCTCTGCTTAATTTCAGCAGTACTGCCCAAGTGCTTTAGAAGAGATCCAAGTCACTGAGTTTGCAGCTGCCAAGGGCAATGAAAAGCAGCATCCTGCTTCCCAGCTGCTGGAGGCCTTGTATGACAGGGGGAGGGATGTGCCTAAGTGGAGAAATGAGTGTATGATACACATCCAGAGCAGGGCATCTGAAGACTTGGTGTAGTCCTAGGGGTCCCAAGTGATGTCCACATCCCTGCTTTCAACATCTTGTGAATGCCAACTGGAAAAACACCCTGTTTCATTTGACTATATTAGCATTCTAAAATCCAAATGCTCCAAGTTATCTTGACAGCTGATGCAGAAAGCTTGATTTGCCATTTCATGCTCTAGAAGTAAGGTACACAAACTTTTGTCCAGGACACATTTTGACTTTTGCAAGGACAAACTCTAAACCTTCTCACAAAAAATGGCAGAATTGCCTAATCACAAACTGGCTGCTATGGCAGGCACTGAATGTCACAAAGCACCCAGCTCCATGAGCTGAACTGAGGAGGATGTTCCTGAGGATGTTCTCTATGACTTCAATGGGCCCCAAAAGCATCCTTATGAATAAACATGATGCAGACCATAGTGATTTCCTTGTAATACATCAGCTTCCTATCTGTCTGTCTACCTATCTACCTGCCTATCATTAAACACAATGTTTTTGAAAACTCAGGTCAGACAGCTTGGTGGGCCCTAAAAGAGGCATCCCAAGAGCACATTGATGCTTGCAGGCAGCACATTGACTACTTTTCCACTAGACAGTGAGCATCTCACAGGGATCAACAAAACAATACTCGATTCCACTGAGAATGTGGAAGTACATGAGAGACATGTCTTCATAGGACTCTTCTTCAGAATCTGTGTGATTTCAACAAGCATCTTCTGCAGAGCTATCAGTGACAGCATTAAGGCTAAATCTAGAGTTTATAAACACAATATTAGTGAACACCCAGACATATTGAAAAAAGGGGAAAAATGAGTGGGCCCAATTTCTTCTCCACAAAATATCAGCTGCAGGCAAAATGAAGTGATTTTGTTTATTTGAAAGGCTGATGATTATGTGCCTGAGTTTGTTGTAAATATTTGTTACAACCAAAGATTGATGTAATTATTTGCAAAGACTGCAAAACAAATATGAGGCAACTGTAACTTGAGAAATGCCAGAGTAGAGAGTGATATGTTGATATGTAAAGAAGTGTGAACTCTCCAAAGAGAACAGTGCTAATTAATACTGTGTTAAATGTTGTCTTCCAATTTTCCAAAAGTTCCTTGGATTTTTGTGAAAGAGGTTTCTGTTTTTCGGTCATGTTTGTTTAGTGGTATTTGGAATATTATTTATTATTGAAAGAAGGTCCAGGATGTGTTTCTCATTTTATTCTTCTGCTAAATATTTCTCCATTATTCTTTGGCTTTCCTGTCTATGGATCTGAAAAAGTTGTGGGGTGGGGAAGGCATTATCTTTGCAATTTCTTGCTTTGGGGTGCAGTTGAAGTATGGGGAGGCAAGGAGGCACCTAATTGCTAGAAGTACCATTTCAGACTGAAGGAAAGGAATGAAGTAGATCAGTGTTTCTCAACCTTGGCAACTTTAAGATGTGTGGACTTTCAGGGAGTTGCCCAGAATTCTCCAGCTAGCAATGCTGGCTGGGGAATTCTGGGAGTTGAAGTCCACACATCTTAAAGTTACTAAGGTTGGGAAACACTACTGCAGATAGATAGAGGTAAGCCACCTTTAAACTGAATTTCTACAGGTATCCAGGTTAGTCTATTTACAGCAAAAACAGCAGAGATATCTTATTTATGTGGTTTGTTTAACCACAGTTAGTTGAACAATTTACAACTGGCTAACAATACACTCAGCCATAATGGCTGGGTTCACACACTTAATTTAACCCCAAACCAGTCAAACAAGCTTAGACTGATATGGGAAGCCAATTAGCAATTTATGGCATTTCAAAAACTAAAATAATCATTATAATGCCTCGTGTATGACAATCCATTACTGCAATTTTCTTCTCTTTTGAAAATAATTTCCAAAGCCATTTCCCATCACACTGAAATGGAATGCAAAATAAAATTTTAGTGCAGCATTGGTTTAAAATAAGAACGGTAGGTTTTTTTGCAGAATTTTCTTTTAAACTTCCTCTTCATCATACTGCATTCATTTGCTGAGGTTTCTGCTTTTTTATTCAGTTTTGTATTCAAACACTCTCTTTGTCAGGCTCTGCCTGCTACCCAGTAAAACACAGACGCTAGTGTAGGCTTAGGTTCTGGTTTTATTTGAGTATAGAATGCATGCCCTTGGAAAAGCTGAGAGTGAGTGGAGCATGCCGGAACGGGATTTAAATAGCCTGCGCCAGTCAGCGCTCCACCCCTCCTTACTCCGAGTGTGCC
Organism: Candoia aspera; assembly: GCF_035149785.1. Lineage (NCBI taxonomy): Eukaryota > Metazoa > Chordata > Lepidosauria > Squamata > Candoiidae > Candoia > Candoia aspera. The sequence continues at coordinate 50,036,362 of NC_086159.1, forward strand.
CCGAGCCCCGTTGGTTCCGTTGCCGGTAGGTGAGGGGTCGTGGAGCCCCTCCTGTGCCTCGGGTGTTTCCTTGACTGTTTTTCCCGGCCGGTGATGGGTCATTGCCGGGCAATCAGGTTCGTAATCTTTCTGACAGCTCGGGCGTGCCTCGTGGTCGGGTCTTGTCAATTACCTTCTTTGCAACATTGTATCTCTTCCTTCCGCGCCTCCGGCTAGAGTCAATACTTTGTTGCCAGCACCTGTTGCTCTCTTTTGTTAGCTAGTTGCCTTTTCCCTTAATCCGCCCGGTACCCATTTCCTTGTATTGTTATGTGAGCCATTGCGATGTCACAAGCATCGCAACAGTGATCATGACATACTGCCACCCTTTGGGAAGGTTAAGCCACGGGTTTGGAGGGGTAGGCGGTGTGGAAGGTGCGGATCAGGTTGGGAGCCTGGACGTCACGGGCAGCGACCCACTCAGGGTGTGGAAAGTGTTTCCACTTTACGAGGTATTGGAGGGAGCCCCGCTGCTTATGGAAGTCAAGCACCTCTTTTACTTCAAAGTGTTGCTGTCTGTCTATCATCACTGGTGGCGGGGGCGTGCGTGGGTGCCACCGGGAGGGATCACTTGCCGGCTTGAGTAAGATGCAGTGAAATACTGGGTGCAGTCTCTTAAGATTATGGGGCAGGTCCAAGCGCACCGTGACTGGGTTCACTATTTGTGTCACCCGGAATGGTCCAATAAACTTGGGGCCCAGCTTCTTTGATGGTTGCAGCGATTTTATGAATCTGGTGGATAGATAGACCATGTCTCCCACCTGAAATGTTGGTTGCTGGCACCGGTGCTTGTCCGCTTGTGATTTGTACGCTGTTTGTGCCCCTTTAAGCACGTCCTTGATGACCGGCCAGGATTCTGCGATTTTCTCACCCCAATCACAAGCGGCCACTGTTGGGGACAGAGGCTGAGGTAGTTCAGGGATGGGGATGAACTCCCGACCTGACACCACCCCAAATGGAGTTTTTCCGGTGCTCTGGTGTATCGCGTTGTTGTATGCGACCTCTGCAAACAGGATGAGGTCTACCCAGTCGTCTTGGTGATAGTTTATGTAGGAGCGGAGGAATTGCTCCAGTGTGGCATTAAGGATCTCTGTGGATCCGTCTGTCTGGGGATGCCAGGAGGTTGACAGGGCTTGCTGGGTACCTATCAGTTTCAAAAAAGCCCGCCAAAACCTCGAGGTAAATTGTGTGCCCCTATCGGTCACCAAACGGGAGGGGCATCCATGTAGGCGGTACACGTAGACTAGGAACAGTTTCGCCGGCTGTTGGGCTGACGGAATCGAGGCACAGGGGATGAAATGCGCTTGTTTTGAAAAGTATTCTTTTACCACCCAAATGACCATTTTCTTTTGGCTGGGCGGTAAGTCGACTATGAAGTCCATTGAGATTTCATCCCAAGGGCGGGAGGGTTCAGCTACGGGTTGCAGCAGCCCCTGGGGTTTGCCAGCTGGTCGCTTGGCCATAGCGCACACTGGGCAGGACGCCACATATGTCTTGACATCCTTCCTCAGCGAGGGCCACCAAAACTGCCTCCGAGTCAGGTGTAGGGTTTTCAAGAACCCGAAATGACCAGCCTGCTTGCTGTCATGTGATCTGTTGAGGATCGCCTGTCATTGTGAGTTGGGTACATATAGCCTTCCCTCTGCCCATGCGAGGTCCTGGTCCATGGTGACCTTGTTGGGGTTGGCGAGGCACCAGAGGTCAGATTTTAATGCCATTATGAAGTCTACCCATAGCCCACCTGGTATTTGAGGTTGCCTGCATCTGGGGGCGGGTTGCATTGTAGTTGTTTGTGAGGGGGGGCAGGCTGTCCCCGAGCGCGACCCCAGGTGACCGCTGCCATACCCAGCTGGGAATTGGAAAGCACCGTCCCTACAATGTCAGAGATAGGCTCCACATCTTGGGGCAGTCAGGAGAGTGCATCTGCCAGGAAGTTCTTTTTGCCTGGTATGAACTTCAGCTGGAAGTTGAACCGGCTGAAGAACTGAGCCCAGCGTATTTGCTTGGGGCTGAGGCGTCGGGGCGTGCGGAGCACCTCGAGGTTGCGGTGGTCTGTCCAGACCTCAGACGGGCAAGTTGTCCCTTCCAAAAGGTGATGCCAAGGCTCCAGCGCTGCTTTAACCGCAAACACCTCCTTTTCCCATATGTACCATCGCCTCTCTGTCTCTGAGAATTTCCTCGAGAGGTAGGCGCATGGCTTAAGGATTCCCGCGGAATCCTTTTGCAGCAGGATGGTGCCTATTGAGAAGTCAGAGGCGTCCACCTGCACCACAAAAGGCCGTTCGGGGTCCGGGTGAGCTAGGATTGGCTCCGCTGTGAACAGTGCTTTCAGCCTGTCAAACACAGTTTGACAGGCAGGAGTCCAATTAAGTACGGCGCCCAGGTTTTTTACCTTGCGCGTCTCCCCGGCGCCCTTGGTCTTGAGCAAATCGGTTAAGGGTAGGGCTATTTCCGTGAACCCCCTCGCGAAGGACCTGTAGAAATTCGCGAACCCGAGGAAGCTTTGAAGCTGGTGCCTGGTGCGTGGGCGTTCCCAGCTCAAAACTGCCTGGACCTTCGCAGGGTCCATTTCTACGCCTTTGTCAGAGATTCTGTACCCTAGGTAGTCCAACAGCGATTTGTGGAATTCGCACTTGGACAGCTTAGCGTAGAGTTTGGCTTTTCGTAGCTTAGTGAGGACTTGCCTCACTAACCTCTCGTGTTCCCTCTGTGTCCTCGTGTAGATGAGGACATCATCCAGGTAAACCAGTACGCCCTTGAATAGGTGTTCATGCAGCACCTCATTGATGAGTTGCATGAAGACCCCCGGAGCCCCCACAAGGCCGAATGGCAGTACCTTGTATTGGAAGGAGCCCAAGGGGCAGTTGAATGCTGTTTTCCACTTGTCCCCCTCCTTGATGTGGATTCTGTAATATGCTTCGCGGAGGTTGAGTTTGGAAAACACCCTTCCCTTTGACAGGTGTGCTAGCATGTCCTTTACGAGGGGTAGTGGGTATTTGTTGGATAGGGAAGCGGAATTTAATCCGCGGTAATCGGTGCATAGTCTTAGGGTGCCGTCCTTCTTTTCCCGAAATAGGACGGGTGCTCCAACTGGCGAGTTCGCTGGTTCTATGAAGCCCCTGGAGAGGTTTTTATCCAAGAATTCCCGCAGCGCCGCTAATTCTCTCTGGGTCATGGGGTAGATCTTGGGCTTGGGTAATGGGACATCTGGGAGCAGTTCAATTGTGCAGTCCATCTTGCGGTGGGGGGGTAATTGGTCCACCTCCTCTTCGAAGACATCTGCAAAGTCTGCATATTGCTCCAGTAGTCCTTCTGGGGGGGGGGGGTCGTGGTTGTGGACGACGACTTCTGCCCTCCCCACTCTCGGAGCAGATGGTTTGTCCAGTGTCGGTGCCTGGTAGACTCCATCTTTGAACTTGATGGAGCGTGTCCTCCAGTCTATGTGTGGGTTGTTGCGTGCTAGCCAGGGGATCCCCAGCACTATTATGGGTTTCCCTATCTGGGTCACCACAAAGTTTATTGATTCCTTGTGGGTGCCCATTGTCAGGGTGACCATTCCAGTCCTCTGGGTGGCCGGTCTCCTCCCCGCTGTAGAACTGTCTAGTTGATGGAACGCCAGTGGTTTAGGGAGGGGGAAACAGGGCAGTTTTAGTGTGGCGACAATGTCTGGGTGGATCAGATTTCTGGAGCACCCAGAATCCACCAGAGCTTCGGCCGCAATGGCTCTAGGGCCGTAAGCGAGTTCAATTGTCCCTGCCAGGATGGAGCAATCGTCACTCACCCTGGGGTTGTTGCGCCCCTTCTTCACCACCTACCCAGCGGCGCTGCTTAGAGCAGGTGGGGAGTGTTTTCCGACAGCTGTTCTTGGGCATCGATCGCATCCCCTGCGAGGTAGGCATCCGCGTCCTCATCCGGGGTTGCTAACGCTCCTGTCAGCCATCTGGGGGGGTTGGATGGTTTGTGTGGCATCTTCGGTGTGGGTCTGGGCAGGCAATCCGTTGTTCTGTTTGTGAAACAGTCTGCCGCTCGGTGGCCCGTTTTCCCGCACCTGGTACACTGCCCACGGGCAAGCCTCCATTGTTGGTCTGTGTGCCAGGTTGGGCCCGGCTGTGGGACTGGTCCTCTTGTGCTGGGCAGAATTTTGTCATCTGCGGTTGCGAGCAGGAACGTGCGCTGAGCGTGCTCTGCTTTACTGGCTAGGCAAATCCACCCGTGAAGGGAGGCTGGGTCGTCCCTGTAGAGTGCCCATTGAAGCATCTCCCGGTTGAGGCCACACTTGAACATGTCGATCAGGGTGGCCTCCAACCATTCCGTGATTTTGCCCGCGAGGACCTTGAATTCGAGGGTGTAGTCGGCCACCGTTCTTCTTCCCTGCCGCAGCGCTTGGAGTGTGCACTTTGCCCTTTCCTTTGCCAGGGGGTCCTCAAAGTAATGCTTCAACTCAGCGAGGAAGTCATGGAGATCGGCCAAGGCTGGGGCTCCGGACTCGGACATCTGTACGTACCAGTCCGCAGCCCTGTCTTGGAGCTTGGTGGCTACCGCCGAGATTTTGGCGGCTTCTGTGTTGAAGCAATGGCCATATTGGGCCATGTAGTCCCTCGCATTAGTTAGGAAGAAGGATAGTTTCGTGGGGTTCCCATCAAATTGTATGGGGAAGTCTTTTGCGAACCTCCCAATTTGTGGGTCCCCTACCTGTAGGTGTTGAGGGATGGCTCCCACTGGCCTGGGGCCGCGAATTCCTGCGACAGAGTCTCATGCTTGGCCCCTTCCACTCAGGGTTGTTGGCGGGGTGGGTATGTTGCCCCAATCCCCTCTTACCCCCTGTGCCGCCTCAGTCTTGGAGCGCTTGCTGACGATTGTTGCTAGGGACTGGAGCATATGTTCCAGGTCTCGTACCTTGGCTTTCAGGGTTGTGTCCTCATCTGCCGATGGCGGGGACAGGAGCAGGTGCTCAAGGTATCGTACCCTGGCTTCCAGGGCCGTGACCCTGTCTGGCGTGCCCTGGTCGTCCGACGTCGGTGCTGCCAGATGCTGTCCGGTACGTAGTCTCGCGCCTTCCTGCTTGGGCATTTGGGGGTAGCGGAGCCTCCAGGTGGAGTAGGGTGTTCCCGTCTGGGATCCTGCTCTGTCGGCCCAAGCGAGGAGTTGCTGGTCCCCGACTTCGTCTTCCGTCGTGCCTAACCTGAGCTGAACTTGCCACAAGTTCTTAGTGGTATGGGGATACAAAGTCATCTTGTCTGCCTCCTGAAGAATCTGTATAATGACCAAGTAGCAACAGTAAGAACAGACCACGGAACAGACCACCGCAAGAAGATCAAACCAGTCCATACTCCAGGAAATAAAGCCAGACTGCTCACTTGAGGGAATGATATTAAAGGCAAAACTGAAATACTTTGGCCACATAATGAGAAGACAGGACACCCTGGAGAAGATGCTGATGCTTGGGAGAGTGGAAGGCAAAAGGAAGAGGGGCCGACCAAGGGCAAGGTGAATGGATGATATTCTAGAGGTGACGGACTCATCCCTGGGGGAGCTGGGGGTGGCGACAACTGACAGGAAGCTCTGGTGTGGGCTGATCCATGAAGTCACAAAGAGTCGGAAGTGACTAAACGAATAAACAACATTCAGTTTTTAATTCAGTCCACAGCTGGATGGTGGGCAGGGCAAGAGGCTCAGAAGAGACCCTCCCTAATTTCTCAGGGTGTAAACAATACAGGAGTTGTACTTTCAGACTTGCAAGATTCTGTTAACGTAGCCTTACAATAAAGCAGAATTAGCTCATCTGGTCATGTTTCCTATCTGGTCTACCTGGTAAGGCTGACACCTTCAAGCTAGAAGGTCTGAAGTGCTTCCTTCCAGTCTGGGACAGCCCCTGTTCCAATTGGCTACAGCATGCCCTCTCCCTACTAGCAGCTGATCACTGCCCTGTGCAGCTAATTCATCCAGAGCTGCTGAGTTCTATGTTCTCTTGGTCATAGCTGACCTTTTTTTAAATTATCTTCCAGTTGATCCAACAATTGTTCATTAAGTTAATAAACTTCCTCTGCTCAGTGCTTCCCACACCCTTTAGAATCTCACAGCTCCATTCAACCCTTACATCTCCCAGTAGGCACTGTTTTTGTCCTGATTACCAGGAAACACACTGAGACAATGACTTGGTCTCTAATATTTATTAGTAGTACTTAACAAGAATCCTAACAAACTGAGGAAGCATGGGAAAACCCTGCCATATAAACCCCAAAGGTTAAGGCGGTCCCGATCTGTGTCTCTTTGAATGGCTGAACAGTTCCTCAGTGCTACGCATGCGCTTGACAGTCTGGGTGGGAGCCCCCTGCTCGCCATCCTTACTCATGACATCACCCTCCCCTCCAGATTGATATTCCATTTCAGCCCCCTCCCCTCCAGAGTCTTGATAAGATATGTTGTCTGCTTGTAAGGTCCCATGAGAACTTGGCAAAGAAGGTAATTCTTCAAAGGACAACTCCTCCACGGACGAAGCGATGCTGCCCTCCCAATCCGATAACGCCTCCGAGCCAGGTGGCTGCTGCTGAAAAACATCTAGAGAGTTAGCAGGGTCAGCCCCCCTCCCCCCTGGGAAATGCAAGCCCGAGGTTGAGGGCTGTGGTTCACCCGGCTCCTCTGTAACTGGAGTCGAGGCTTCAGGCAGGGGCGGGGGGAAATACACACTCACAAACTCCTCAGCTTGGGCTTCTTCGGCCTGCTCAGGCGAAAGAGGAATCTCGGGTAAAATGCGAGGCTTGGGTTTGTGAGGGAAAAGCTGATGGAATCGATGAACCAGTGCTGGAGCATATACATCTCTGGCATTCTCCCACGTGCGCTCCTCCTCAGGGTACCCTTTCCAGTGTATGAAATATTGGATGCCCCTTCCCCTCCTCCTAGAGTCCAGAATCTCTTCCACTTCGTACTCCTCCTCTCCCTCCACAATTACTGGAGGTGGGGGGGGGGGGTAGTTGCGATCGCAAGTTACTTGGGGGAGGGTCTTTGGCTAGCAAGGCTCTGTGAAACACTGGATGGATCTTCATGGATGGTGGGAGCTGTAAACGATAAGCTACTGGATTTATCTGCTGCACCACAGTGAAAGGGCCGACAAACTTAGAGTCTAATTTCTTGGAGGGTCTGGTAGAGATCAAAAACTTGGTAGAGAGCCACACTTTGTCTCCTGGGTTGCAGGTGCCAACGGGTCGGGCTTCTTTGGTACGAAGAAGGTAGGAGCAGACGCTGGGGACGTAGATGGTCGGATGAACCCCTTTTGGAGATTGGAGTCCAAATAATCCTTTAAGGTGGCTAACTCCTTGGGGGACATGGGATATTGTTTCCTTGCTGGAATCTTGGCTCCTGGTAACAACTCAATGGTGCAGTCACAGTCCCTATGGGGGGGTAGTGCTGTGGCCTCTTGCTCGCTGAAAACGTCTGCAAAATCTGCATACTTGGCTGGCAAGTGGACCCCCCCTGCTACTGTGACTGCGTTGGTTGCTGGAGAGTGTGGAGCGGCTTGACTCTTGTGGTGCTGGCATTCCTTAGCTGGGAAGGAGATTGCTCCTGTAGTCCAGTTCATCAACGGGTTGTGGATCCTCAGCCAAGGCGTGCCTAGGATTACCGGCACATTTAGCGCTGCAGTAACATAAAGCTGGATCCACTCAGTGTGGTCTCCCACTGTCAGCTGCACCGGTTCTGTGAGCCTTCTAATCGGCCCTGCCTTGAGGGGCTGGCCGTCAATGGTCTCCACTTCTATGGGGCATGGTAATTCTCTGGTCGGGATGTTGCAGTCTTGTACAGTCTGCGCATCAATAAAATTAGTTGAAGCTCCAGAATCCACGAGGGCCTCTAGCTTGACCTGGTGCTCTGGGTTGACTTGGACTTTTACGGGTAAGTAGTAAAAGTCTTGCCTGAAATCTTCGGAATGAGCCCTCCTTAATTGATTTACGGTCTCCCTGCTGAGCTCTTGGGAGGGAGACCAACGGAGTTTCCCTGATTGGAAACAGAGGCGGGGATGGGTCCTGTTTCAGCTGCTTGCCCTGGGGGTCTTACTGGAGCTGCTTGGCCTCTCGTTGGGCAAGCTCTCACTATGTGCCCCTGGGCTCCGCAGTAGAAACACAGGGCTCTCTCTCTCCTTCTCTGCCTCTCAGTCTCGGAAATCAGTCTCCTGCTTGCCCCAATCTGCATTGGCTCCTCTCGTGCTGAGTGAGAGGCTGCTACAAAGGGAGTTGGGAATCCTGAAAACGCTCTGAGGGTCTTGCTTCTCCCCGGCTGCATCTGCCTAAGCTCCTCTAGCCTGGCATCTATGACCACCGATAGCTGATATAGGGCTTCTAACGTGGCTGGTGTTCCCTGGCGCACCAGTTCATTCTTAATCTCCTCATCCAGCCCCTGTTTGAATTGGTCTTTTAATGCACTCTCATTCCAGTCCAGATCTCCTGCTAACAACTTGAAATCAGCAATGTAGAGTCCCACCCTCTTGTTACCTTGCTTGAGCCTCCGAATCTCCCGGCTGGCCGTGGCCTCTCTGATGGGGTCGTCAAAGTGTGCTCGGAAGCCTGCCAAAAAGTTCTGGTAGTCGTTGAGAATCGGGTCATTGTTCTCCACCATGGGAATAGCCCATTTGGCCGCTGGTCCCTTCAGCAGACCTAGAATGAAGGTGACTCTGGTTCTGTCTGTGGGAAACTCTGCGGGTCTGCTGTTGAAGAACATAGTACACTGTGTGAGAAAGATTCTCAGCTGTCCTGCTTCTCCTCCAAATTTCTCTGGTAGACTGCCCTGTGATCTCAACATTACCGGTGGGGCTGCTGCTGCTGCTGCTGGTGGTGCCGGTTGTGGGTTAATCGGAGCTGGTTGTTGCAACTGCTGTAGCATGGCAGCTTGTAATGTGTTGATCTGGAGATCTACTTGTTGCTGGTGTTGCTGTAGGGCTGCTGCCAATTGCTGGATGGCGAGCTGCATTTCTTGGTTTTCTGAAGACATTTCTAAACGTATCTGCTTAATTGTTTGTTCCTCCCTCTTTCGATGGGAGTAAGAGTTTGTTAGGATTGATGTCCTGATTACCAGGAAACACACTGAGACAATGACTTGGTCTCTAATATTTATTAGTAGTACTTAACAAGAATCCTAACAAACTGAGGAAGCGTGGGAAAACCCTGCCATATAAACCCCAAAGGTTAAGGCGGTCCCGATCTGTGTCTCTTTGAATGGCTGAACAGTTCCTCAGTGCTACGCATGCACTTGACAGTCTGGGTGGGAGCCCCCTGCTCGCCATCCTTACTCATGACAGTTTTAGATTCTGCCCAGACTGGGTGAATCATGCTCCCTCACTTTCTCATCCCACTGGTCACAGGTACTACTAAGCTTCCCTTCCCTTTACTCTCCTACTTTATAAGTTGCAACGTAGGCATGCTGGAATGAGTCTACAGCAGGGTTCCTCAACCTTGGCAACTCTAAGCTGTGGGGACTTCAACTCCCAGAATTCCAAAGCTGGCTGGGGAATTCTGGGAGTTGAAGTTCCCACAGCTTAGAGTTGCTAAGGTTGAGGAACCCTGATCTACAGAGTTTCAGTGAAAGCTACTTTCTTCCATGAAGCTGAACTAACCAGTCTTGTCTTGTTACTAAATTTCTAGTGGAGCATGGGAGGGAAGAACAGCCTACTTCCCTTTGCTCTGAATATTGTACCATTAGAACAACAATAGCAAAATGGCGGGGAGGAGGAGGAAGACCTGTGTTAATGTCAGTGGAGAAAGTGTGTGAAGGAGTAGTAAAAGCATCCATGTGGGCAAACATCTGGGAAAGCAAAAGGAAAACCATGGAGCCTACTGTAGTAAGAAAGGAACTATCCCTAAAAGAAAAGGGAGGCACTGGATGACCTTCCCATTCAGGGGCCAGCCACTGAAGCTAACTTTCCCTGAAACATGGAAAAAGCAAGAAGTGTCCAGCTGTATTACCATCCTAGCTGTTTAACAAGGATTCTCAAATGGATTTCATCTCCTTATGGCTTTGTAACTTCTATGGAAGAGGCAGAACTTCCAGATGGTTTGCACAAATATCTCTGAGCTGACACAAATAGAAACAAACAATTTATAAGAAATTGTATACTATTAAGTAATATACTGAATATCTGGGATAAAAACAGAAAAAGAATTAGTCCAGATCTTTCTCATCTTGAACTGTTATTAAATGTTTATTTTTATAAAGAGGGAGGTTCCAAGAAACCTGCTCAGTGGACAGTTAATAATTTGTTCAGATTACAAGATCTAATGAAGGCAAAATCTTTTGAAACTCTTACTTCACAATGGCCCAGTTTACCTGATTGGCTTCATTATCTTCAAATGGATAGTAAAGTATTAAAAGAACTGAAGAGCCAAGGGGATGTAGAGAGCCTTGACTGAATTTGAAAAGACTCAGATTCTTGAGTCTTATTTAGATACTCCTAATGAAGTATGACTCAGCACCTAGACAGGTCAAAGAATGTATGATTAAAAGGGTACAGAAATTGAATGCAGCAATATAGATGCAACGATGGAAATTTCAATGGAAGAACATTAAATTCACTCTGAACATTATACTTAGAGAAAATTGGGACAAAATGCTTTATTGTTGGCCTATTACTCCAAGTTTTGATTGCTAAAATGGACCATTCATTCTCACAAAATCGATGTAATGAGCAGGTTGGGCCATTCTTTCATATTTGGCAATAATGCTGTAAAGCTCAACAACCAGGTGGAGCTTGATCACACTGTCACAGCCAGCATTTGACTTTTTCATCCTATGAACACCCCTGGGCCATAATCTGCAATCCATATTAGAAGTTTTCCAGAACAGCTAGGAGCAGCACAGAAGAGAAGCTGCTTAGTACTACAGGGCCATAAGGGGTAGAAAAGGAGGGAGGAAGAACCAATCACTCTTTTACTATTTTTTTCTGTCACTTGGACTAAAAGGGAAATGTGGTAGAATTCTTGTCCATTTCACCTGGTTAAAAAAATAAAATAAAGACCTCCATGTTGCATTGCTCCATCAGTGAACCTGCTATTAAAAACAAACAAACACCAGCAGCAGCAGCTTCTTACTATTCCACTGTGGACTTGTAAAAAAAATGGCCATGGAAGGCAATGTCCAGAGCAGTGTTTCTCAAACTCAGCAGCTTTATGATGTGTGAACTTCAACTCCCAGAATTCCCCAACCAGCATACTGGCTGAGGAATTCTGGGAGTTGAAGTTCACACATCTTAAAGTTGCCAAGGTTAAGAACATTGATCCAGGGACTGAAGGGAAGGGTGGCTCCTGCCAAAGCGTATGGTGGCCAATTGCAGTAGAAGTGTTTGTCTACCATGAACTTCAGCACAGCAAGGCAAACCAGACTACATCAGAAAACACTGGAAAAGTTGGGCAGTGGTTGCCTTCTCAATAAGCTGAGGGTGGGTAGAGGAGAACAATGCACATTCCTGCCACTGAGAAATAGTCACTGCCTTGTACTTACCCTGGGGCATTCTGGTTATGCAGACCATGGAGACCAGCTTAATTTTAATTAATCATAAACTAAATTAAATATACATTTAATAAGCTCACTGCCTGGCATTAAGATTTTTCTCCCACAAGATTAAATAAATTACAATTCAGTAGTAATCCCTGGAGAGAGTCAGCTGGTATAGTGGCTAAAGGCACTGGACTAGGAACCAGAAGACTGATGGTTCTAGTCCCGCCTTAGGCACAAAGCCAGCTGGGTGACCTTGGACGAGTCAGTCTCTCTCAGCCCTAAGAAGAAGGCAAGGGCAAACCACTTCCAAAAATGTTGCCAAGAAAACTTCAGGGACTTACCAAGAGTTAAGACTGACTTGAAGTTACAAAATCAGCAGCAGCAACCCCTGAAAGAATTCTAGGGCTAAACCCAGGCTTTGGAAGGGCCACATGCATTCCTTGGTCCTCATGTGGTACACCACTGTGGGAGATCAGTCCCTTCCTCTCTCTCCCACTTTCTGGCATGGCTGGGAGAACTGGTTCATTGGACTGAACCCCCAACACTATGCTAGAGGATTGGCAAGTAAGAGAAAGAAATGATCTCTCCTTTTGCCACATAATGCTGCTAAAGCTGATTAATTCAGCCAAAGCTGAAATTATTAATGTACAACAAACTCTGTTGTAAAAGAAAAAAGTCTCTTAACGATATCAAATTACCAAGCAATTAGACATCCTGGTTTTTTAAAAAAAAAAAACTAGTTTAATTCTCTATTCATCCAACAACTAATGTCTCCAAATTTGGCAAAGCTAACTAATTATCCAGCCAAACTGAGTAATTTCCCATGAATAGAGCTATTTGTATTAGATAACCCACAAAGCAGCCTTCAACGACAGGTTCCTATTATTTTCTTTTACTCAATATAAATACAGTTTTCTGCCTAAATCAGGCAGTTAATCATTTCAGTCTTTGGACTTATGGAGTAAGTGGAGAGAGACAACTCTTGAGATGGAATTATTATTATTATTATTATTATTATTATTATTATTATTATTACCGTATTTGTATTCTGTCAACTCCTGTTGGACTCTTGATGACTTTCAAGTCACCATACAATAGAACAGAATAGGGATGTGGCAGATATAGTTGTTCAGTTCCACTTTGACTCCAATTGAGTAAGTCCTGTTGAATTGGACAAAGCATAATCCTGTCTTGTTAACTCTGATGTCTTTGACCATGTGATGCCTAAGGAAGTATCATCCAATCTGTTAGCCAAGCCACCTAAGTTTACGATACATGTCTCCTAATTGGCACAGGCTTTTGGGGAGGTGACATGTGGTTGGATCCATGTGGCAGTGAATTCATCCTTGAGAGCAGGGAAGAATTCTGACTGCCTTGACAGAGTTGGTGATCCACCCCCTCTTCAAGAAGCCATCACTGGGACCCACGGGGTTCTGGACAACATTTGTCCAGTCCCTTGTTTTCTGTTTAGGTAAGGTGGTTGAGAAGGTGATTGAACTACAACTCCAGAGGGCCCTGGAGGAAATTAATTATCTGAAGCTGTTGCAGTTGGGTTTTAGGCCAAAGTCTTGTCCATTACTTCTGTCTGAGAAGGATGAGGGTGGTGTGAACTTTCTGGTTCTTCTTGTCTCAGCCATTTTCAATACCATCATTCATGGTATCAAAACTCACTGAGACATCATGAAGAACCAGAACTCACAGTATGCTTCTGGACCAGTTCTGGGGTCTGGGAGTGGGAAGCATGGTGTTGCAGGGTTCCCCTCCTTTCTCCATAGCCAATTCCAGTTCATGCTGACAAGTGGGGAGATATCTTCTCCATTCAGAGCTTGCTGTAATTTAGAGATCTTCTGTACTCATAATTTCTGTTCAATAAGCAGTTAGCATCTATGGCCAAGAGGGCATTTACACAAATTCATCCAAGGTGACAATTGTGCCCTTTCCTGGACCAGGTGTCCCTCATATGGTCATTCATGCCTTGTTCACCTCATGGTTGGATTACTGCAGCATGGTCTGCATGGGGCTGTCCTTGAAGACCACTTGAAAATTAAAGCTGATCAAGAATGTAGCAGCACAAACAGTTATAGGAACACCTTGGAATGTCCATGTAACAACACAGAAAGAGCCAATCTCATCAAGAGCCCTTGTCACCTATTGTTACCAAAGGCTAACCAGGTAATCTATGGTACCGCCTAGCAGATTGTTGGGAAACTACCCAAGTCATTCTAATCTTGATTGGCTCCAACCTCAAGACACACAATTAAGTCTCAATCTCTAATAATCCATACAAAATAGTAACAACCTACACAAAAGCAAATATAAAGCAATCAAGTAGCCCTATATAATACTCTCCTCCATTTATACCACAAAACAGCCATACATTTTTAATATCTTGCCATTTCTAAATATGTATTAATTTGCATGAGGAGCCTTGCTCATTTTGCAAGATAAGACCCTGGATTTTGCCCCCAAATCTTGCCCTAATAGCAGCATTGGATTAAAATCAGATGTAAGGCAATGTAACGCCAGTCTGCCTATATGCTTTCATGAAATAGGTTCATGCCTTTTTACACTGTCAGACTGCTGATCTTTATGAAATGGAAATACTTTTTTCCTTCCTAAGAACTATATATTGCTGCTACTGATTTCTTTACAGAAAAAACTGAGCGCAACCATGACAGCTAGACTGGAGAGAGGAATCAAACTTCAAGTACATGAGCATGTGAAAATCTATATATGACACATGGGTAGAAAGTTATTTCTCTGTTCACATGATCCATAGCTTTAAAAAGACATGGATATTTTGACAGCAGGTCTTCCAAATAAGGTACAGGATAGAACCTTTGCTATAATACAGTAGAGGGCTAGAAACCAGGAGACCGTGAGTTTTAGTCCCATCTTAGGCAGAAAGCCAGCTGGGTGACATTGGGCCAGTCACTCTTTCTAAGCCCTAGGAAGAAAGCAAGGGCAACCACTTCTGAAAAACATTGCCAAGAAAACTGCAAGGACTTGTCCATGTAGTTGACAGGAGTCAAGACTGACTTGACAGCACAAATAAAATAAAATGAAAAATGAAAAACAGTGCACTGCGTAGAAAAATGAGAATACGTTTTTAAAAATGACATGATGCTTCAGCCTTGTCAACAATGATCTAGATATCTTCACTTCCAAGGGCAGGCAACTCCCACAATTCCTTATCATTGCCCAAGTTGGTTTGAGTAGATAGAACTAGAAATCCAAACCTTTGGAAAGCACCAGAGAGCCTATCCTTGCTTTGCTGTATAGCTTAAGCACTGAATCTTGTCCTATCCAGCATTGCCAGTTATCCATACTAAACTACATATGAAGGTGGATAGAACAATGATGACTGAAAGGAGCAGCAGCAAGAAAGGGGGCGGGAGGCAGAAGTGGAATAGAATGGGTCTGCAGTGAAATAAGTGTCCGTCAAGAGCAAAAGATAGACGAACGGACATAACATTTGCTTAGCCTTTCGTCTCCAAGAACTGCTCTGGCGTCAGCTCCAGGCCCATGCTGTTTTGCACAAAACTTCCCATTCCTTTCATTGGACGTAGAGCAGAATAGAACTAATCAGCGCTCTTTAACCCAGTGCCCTGTCCTATTAAGTATTGTCTGTTTCGAAAACATAAGTTGATGCAAATTGCTCTGTGGGTTAGAAAGCTTTACTTTTGTATGCCCTCAGGATATCTAATGGGGGGACAAACGCAGCATGGCATTCTCCAGACATAATATATATTCCCTACTGAAGTAAATGGTGTGTGAAAGATTTGGCAGAAAAGGTCATGAACGGTCACCAAAACATTTATTTATGCAAAAGTCAAGCTCCTATTTACCATGGCCTACAGGAAATTTCAGCCCAGCTATTTAATTTGTTATCCTTCCTTTTGTATTCACCATCCATGTTGGCAGTCATATTCTGCTCAATGAATGCATGCTGTATTCATGGGGTAAAGATTAATAATAATATATGCAGGCATGTTTTTTTTTAAAAAATCATTCTACATTATTAATCAAAAGACCAAGGCAACCCTAACTGTCATTTCAAAGACCTCTAATCTGGGAAGGGAAAGCTTTCACAAGTAATAGAACAGAATTTGTCCTGGTTTCCTCTAGAGCTTGCATAAATAATATTCTTATTTGGAGGCATGTTGCTACCTGACAGGCTCCAGAACAAGGAAATCCATAGTTCCTTCAGGGCTGTTGTTTGGCTCACCCTCCAGCATGCTTCTTTGTAGTCTTTCAAGTGTCAGACTTCAACTTCAGTATAATTGTCCTTGGGTTAGAATGAATTTTATGATCTTAGATTCCTCTTGAGATTGAAACTGTCTCAGAGGACAAAGTTCCGAAAGTCTTATCATCCCTCAGACATTCCATCAGGCACAGTAGAGCTGCAGCCTTAAAATACAATTTAAGTGCATCTACTAATGTTTGTTTTGCTGGATACTGCCAAATCAGATTGTATAAAATCTCTGTCTGAGGATACTCTCCAGATACCCTCATCATTTGTAAACAAGAGAAAAGAGATAACTGGGGAAGAGCATCTTCTGCAGTGGCCTTCTGGATTTAGACTATGACTATCTAGCTAGTCCACGGTTTCTCAACCAGGGTTCCGTGGAATCCTAGGGTTCTGTGAGAGGTCACTAGGGGCTCCCTGGGAAATCACAATTTATTTAAAAAATTATTTCAAATTCAGGCAACTTCACGTTAAAGAGGTAAATTTCATTTTTTATTTTTAGTTTAAGAACACTGTTAATGCATATATATAGGTCTATACATGAACCAAATATAATAATTTTGTTACTTCTGGCCTATATTTGAGCCTGAATGTTCCCCAAGGCCTGAAAAATATTTCAAGGGTTCCTTCAGGGTCAAAAGGTTGACGAAGGCTGTTCTAGTCTGATGGTTTTTAAAGATAGCCCTAGATTTTTTATTTGCTCAACTTTAATAACTATTTTTATATCTATTAATTTTTCTATCTACTAATGTTTTGTGTATTCTTTTTCACTTTTTCAGTTACTTGTTTGCCTATTGTTTATTAACCATATTTTATTAACTCGTTATATAGGGTATAGCTTAATTACTGTAAGTTACCTTGAAAGGTATAGTTATGGAAATCACTTATAAACAAATATGGGAATTTGATGCAAATGAAAGAGGGATGCATGTAGCATGTAGTGGCAAGCCAATCGCTGCACTCAAGGCAGCATGTAAGCTCTTTCTCAGCATCCACACTCTTACTAGGAATCATCTCAGACATTTTGATTCTGTGAAATAACAAATATTAAGAACGTTATTAATAATTTATCTCCCTCAGTCTGTAATTAACATATCATAAACCCTAGTTTGTTTTGTGTATATCTGTTTGAAGCATAATTTCAATTTAACTCTGAAAACTGAGATTACCAAATACCTTTTTGATACAGCATGGGAAGTAAATTAATGAGGCTTATTTTAATCACTACATGAATGAACCAATTTGGAAAAGAATCCTAAACTGAAAATGCCATTTAAGAGCTTCTGAATAAACCCAAAGTTGCACAACTCTCAAAGTGTCAAAGGATAGTGTGCATACTCATGGGTCCCATAGACAATGTCCCTCTTTTCTTGGCTGCCTTCTAGATCATCATGGTTGTTCATTTATTCTTTTTATTATATTATTTATATACTGATAACATCATATGGTTTCAGACAAGTGTTCCAGTCAAGGGAACTCTGTATGCCTTTCAAATAAAGATCTAGAAGAGGATCAGATATGCAGAAATGTTAGGAAAGGATCTTGCATGTGTGCCCAGATTCTCTTCACTAGGTTAAATGTGTACAACAGCATTTAAGTCCCTGGATGAGGTTTATCCAGTAGCTCCTAAATGTACTTTCTAGTCCTCTTCAAATACATGGAATACATAAGGACACATACTGGAACCACTGCTACTCATATGTATTCTACCCTTCGAGCTCTTCACACTTTCTCCATTCAGCCTAGATGTTTGGGAGCTGCACTTGTGCTCTCTTGATCATGTATCCCAAACTGCCTATGGTCAAGAAGCCAGGTAAAATAGATCCATCATCATCTACCTGCCTCATTTCTCTCTCTGGGGAATGGTGCCCTGATGATATGTAACTCTAAAACTTGGGACAGATATCTTCGTTCTACATTGGCTATCAATTACAAGTACACAAAATGACCTTACATGAACATCTAGCCTTTAGCAGCAGCTCCTCAGCTCCAAGGCAAAGGTAGCACTGACCCACTTCATTGGGTTTTGTAAAGATTGCTGAGAAATGTACTGAAAATGGCTGTACTTGAAAACACAAAACCACTATCACTAATTGTAGATAGCCAACACACCAAGCATGTTATTGACCTGTTTAATGTCTTCTAAAAAGAATTAAACGTTAATCTTAATAAAGCCCAAGGATATAATTCCTTCTAATTTAAAGTCCTCTTACTTAAAAGATTCAGCACAAAGCAACTGTTTCTATGCTTCCTTCCATCAATTATCACAAAACCCTTTATAGAAAAAAATCCAGTGCTGGGAGGCATGACTTCTAAGGACTAAATGAACAAAATTCTTTAAAGGAAAACCAAAATGGAAGCAATAAATACAAAATTGTAAGGATAAAGAAATATTAATTGATGGCAAGTATACTGAAATAAGTAGCAGTAATGGATAAAGAGAATAATAGTTTCAAGGGTCATTTGCAGGCATGAAAAGGGAGAATCGAAAGATGGGAGGGCAGGAGAGCAAAAATTACAAAATACTGGTGGAGATAATTTAAAAACAGAATTAAAAATCATAAAAAATAATTCTAATAAATTAAGCATATATATCTAATAGTTGAGGTCAAATTAATATTGGGCAGAATAATTTTAATTGGGAAGGATTTCAAAAGCCTTGTAAGTAAATGACCTCAGAGATACAAAATTGTTTTCTGAATAAGGTGATAGGGACAGCCCAAAACATTCTATTGACTGATTTGATAACACCTATTTTATCCAAGTTGAAACCTTGCACTGCTGAAATACCAAAACAAGATGGTAAGATATTTATAATGATAGAGATGAAGAGCCAGTTTGGTGTAGTGGTTAAGCCACCAGGCTACAAACCAGGAGACCATGAGTTCTAGTCCCGCCTTAGGCATGAAGCCAGTTGGGTGACCTTGGTCCAGTCATACCTCTTCAGCCCTAGGAAGGAGGCAATGGCAAACATTTCTGAAAAACCTTGCTAAGAAAACTGCAGGGACTTGTCCTGGCAGCCATCAGGAGTCAACACTGATTTGAAGGCACAACAACAAAAACAACAACAAAAAGAGATATGAAAAGGGCCATTTAGGCCATTGACTCTTATCTCCTATGCAGGAATCCAAAATAAACTCATCCCAGATGGACAGCTGTCTACCTCAGGTGGGATACATCCAGTGAAGGAGAGTCCAACTTCTCTTTGTGTTAGTGGTTCCATTGTAAAATAGCTCTTATTCCAACAGAAGAGAATTTATTTATTTATTTATTTATTTATTTATTTATTTAATTTCTATAGCTGCCCATCTCAGCAAATGACTCTGGATGGCTTACAACAATAAATCTATAAAACAATATATGTAGCTCAGGGTTGAACTGTGGTGCTCTCTGAGCTTGGACCTCCCACAAGAAGAGCTGTGTAAGAATATTATTCAGATGAGCACAAACACACTGTAGCAACTCAGAACAGAAAAAGGAAACAGACCGCCTGTACAACATCTTCCAACAAAATGGATACCCAGCTTCATCAAAAAGTGCCTGACCACTCAGCCCACTACAGCACAACCAATACAAGTAATGAAAAGGATAACACTACCATGCAGTACATCAAAAACATCTCAGAAACAACCAACAGGCTATTACAACCACACAGCATCACCACAGCACACAAACCAACTAAAGCCCTTACGTAAACATCTTACGTAAACCAAGTAAACCTAGATCAAGCCAATCAGCCATCAATAAACACAGAAATAAACCATATTTACACACCATTCAAAAGAGACAACAAAAAGCTAAGAAGGAAACAAAGATCAGCACACATTCCATCCAGCAGTCAACACCCAGATAAGCAGGGATTAGCACCAGTCAAACAATCAAGCAGAAAACAATACCCCAATCAAGGACCTACCAAAAGGAAAACCACACCTACACCAACATGGCAGGGCAAGCTACTGTATATAAACAGGGAGCAAACCACATACTCACTAGCACTGATGTTGTTACCTAGTTGGGTAATGAAACATCTACAAGCAAACAACCAAGTTCAGAGAGCACCAAGGACTCCACAGCTCTTATTGTTAGGAACAACTAACACTCAAAATCTTCCTGTAACTTATATCCATTAATCCATTAATTTAAATCCAGTCAGTCAGAATCTTTCCGTAACTTAAATCCTGACTTTCTATGTGACATCCATGGGGTTTTTTAAATAGTGCTATCAGAGACCCTTATCCATCTTTTCTCAACACTAAACATACCCAACTTCTTTAGTCTCTCTTCATAAGTCATAGTTTCTAGTCCCTGATTGTTCTTGTTGTCCTTCTCTGAATCTGTTCTAAATTGTCTGACAGCTTTTTAAAGTATGGCAGTCAGAACTGGATGGAGTAAATGCAGGATCTGGACAAAGCAGAATAAAGTGGAATGATTGACCTCCTCAGTGCATTTTTCTTTCCTGTACCACATATTCAGTTGACAATTGACTATTATTCCAAGTCCTTTTTCAGAAATATAATTACCAATTTAGCTATACGATGTACAATATCTGTGCTTTTGATTTTATTTCCTGAATAAATAACTGGGTTCTGTTAAATGTAACTATTAGTTTCAGTCCACTGATCTTTTAAGATAATTTTGAATTTTATCTGTTTTCTAGGGTATTGGCTATACCACCAAGTATCATATTACATTCAGACTGGATAAGTATTCTTTCCACTTCACTGAAATCATTAAGAAAGATATTGAAGAGTAGAGAATTCAGGAGTGATTTTTACATTTCATATCATTCTTAGTTTGATTGATGAACTCTTTCTGAGTATGAATTTTAAGCCAGCTATTTATTAATTTAATTGTCATTAGGCTATATGTAACTAATTTCCAATTCCAATTGGAGTACTTTGCCAAATGCTTTGCTGAAATTAAGATACATATGCCTTCAGAAATCCCACAATCTATTCAGGAAATTAGCCAAACAATTATTTACAATGTACATATAGATGAATCTTTATGATGTGCTGTAGAATCTTCCCAGGTATCAGAGTCCACTGACTGCTGTGTGATTTGCTGGATCCTCATTTTTTCCCTTTTTGGACAATAACTGGACTCCTCCAGTCATCTGGCATGTCACCAGTTGTCTGGAATTTCTCAAAGATCATAAATAAGGCTTTGATCAGGCCATCAGCTAGTACCTTCAGTACTCTAGGAGGCAATTCATCATTCACAATAAAGAAGAATTCCCTGGCTGTGCTTCTGTTTGTTCTTGTGTACATCATTTATCACTACGGAGGCAATGATCTTGCAGCGACAGGAAAGGAAGGACAAACAAAGACAGAAATGCCAAGCTATATTCCACTTTCCAGGAATCAAATAGCCTTTTGAAAGTAGAGGTGGATTGCTATACCTAATATTAAAGCAATTGTAGTGTCTCTATACAGAAAATCAAACACTGGAATTCAGTAGCTAACACAAGCAACATCTTTTTTTCTAAAATGACTTCAGACCTATTTTGATTGTCCCTTTTTCCCAGTTCATCCTTCAGTAATTCTATCATCTTGTTTCCTCTGTAGTATTCATATATTTGAATGGAAATAGGCTTTACAGAGTAGCTTTTATATGAAGCCGAGAATTATTATGATCACTATATAGTAAAAGGCTTTTTCTTTTTTTCACAGGTCCATGTCTTCCCACAGTTGTATTCAGTATGTTTGCAGTACCAATTATATACAGAAGAAAATCTATTTAAATTAGTCCAGAGATCATAATGAAGTGCAAATTAAAGTTAGTTTATCTCCTCATACCTTACTTTTTACAACATTTAACTGAAGTAGATTCCAAGAATCTTTTCCTGAGGTGAGACTCTTTTGTGGCCAAAACAATGACCCTCCGTGCTTGATATTAAATAGTTTCTTTTAATTAAAAAAACTTCATTTTTCATTCACTCTCTAATATTCATTTTTTAATTGTATTCTCTAATTTTGGATACAGTTGGCAATGAAAAATATAGTGAAATATAGCAAAAGCACCAACAGTTTTCCTCAATATCCAATATAGTCTATCTTGCACTGATAAATCCTCAGTCTCCCATTTGACTCACCGATTCTATGTGTTCAGAGTTAAGTAAAATGTTCTGGCATTTCATTTACCAGGAAATGACAGCTGTTTTTCCAGATTTATTTGGACTCAACTTATACTTCAGGATCTCAACTCAGTGTATCGGCCTTGATATATTTATAATGCTGAACTGATATTATAATCAAGGATGTTGGATAGTGAGGGGAAGAGGCTGTGTAATCCTCCACTTAAGTATCTGAACATTCTTCTTACTCTACCTTACATATATGAAAGCATGTCAATCAGAATCATATGGAAGTTACCACTGGAGTCACAACCAGTATCCACTCACAGATAAGTAAAAGTAAAAACTCCCTCAAATCAAGTCCAAATTCTGTTTTCTTTTTCTGTTTATTGTTTTCTTTCACAACAATACGGATAGATTGGATATGTTGTGAAAGAAAACATGGACTTGTCCATGTAGTCATCAGAAACTGGACTTGATTTGAGGGAGTTTTTACTTTCACTTACTGGTGAGTGGATACTGGTTGTATTGCTTCTTTCCAATCTATCCTATAGCCCTGGTATTTCCTGATGGCTTCATTTCCACACAATAGGCAGATTTAGTCCTAATTAGTTTTGGAGGATCAAGGTGCCAAGGCCTGCTAGGTGATACCACTTATCTCTGAGCCAGGGGGAAGCACTCTTTGTGAATAAAATATCCCTGTGTGGTAATATGTCAAAGAACTGAATTCATGGCAACTACTAATTAATTACTAGTAATTATCAGTAGCCAGTAACAGGTTTCAGTAGCTGTTCAAATTATTCCAACCATAAGAATCCATTTCATATGAACACTGCGTGCTTCCCATCAAGCTACCTGCCGTCTACAAGCTCCCAATAGGTTATTTTGCAGCCACTTCTGTCTCCTTTTCGATGTTGCTGTCAAGCTAAGTCCGCAACAGAAACCTTATCTTGAACGAAGATGTTTGGTTTCAGGTCACTTTTCTTATCTTGTATAAAGACCTGAACTGTGGACTGCATGGTGCTCTCTGAGCTTGGTTGTTTGCTTGCAGACATTTCATTACCCAACATCATGATGATGTTACCTTGTTGGGTGATGAAACGTCTGCAAGCAAGCAACCAAGCTCAGAGAGTACGCAGGACTCCACAGTTCAACCCTGAGCTATATATATTCTCTTCTATTGGAGATCTGGATTTATAGATTACTATTTGCTGTACTGCTATTACAGCCCAACACAGGTTCTTAATTATGCTCAAGAAAGAAAAGTGGGGAAGACAGTCAATAGCTGCAGAACAGAACAGGAGAGTGTAATTATTAAGAAAATAATAAGTCAATACTTGTTATCAAAGCTTTTTCAAAATACTCTTTCATCAGGTACAATTTCTGCTGCTTAGCTTCAGAAACTTTGAATGACTTTCTCTTTTCCTTTGCATCTAACACTTCATAGAGAAGGTATGGTTTTTCTCCCACTGAACTGCAAGGCAAATAGTTATGGAATGGATCAATCGCATCATCAGTGAGGTTTTTTTTTGTATTACAGCTAATGAAAATCTAGTAAGGACGCCAACGTGACAAAAAACACTATCCCATTGCTCCTCTTGCTCTTCTTAGTGATAACAACAGATCAAAAAGAGTCTTAGCCTGCTACTTCTATTCATTTTCATGTTGCACTTACTTTTCAGAGTACCTCAAACATCTTCACTGAAGTAAACAATATATTCTGAGGCTGTGACTCACTGACAGCAAAGATCCCAGCAGATCCTCCTATCTTGAAATTGATGAGAAACTGCTTTATGTGGAACATGGAACTTGACAATGATCTATTTATGAAGATTTCAGTGGTAAAATGGATCAATCAGAAGAACTCTACATTTCTGTTTGCAGTTTAGAGTGATGCCAATCTAATACATCTCTTACATTCCATAAAAATATATGTTATAAAGTTAAAAATGTAAAGGACTAGTTATTCTTTCATTCTCGTTGCTCTATAATTCCTTCTGCCATGAGCATATCATGAACAAACACCCATAGGATTAATGCTGTGAAAGCAAATGTACTCTTAAATCCAACATTTACACTGAAAACAATGAGCACCACAATAAATTCTATTTTAGATTATACCACTTTAGTATTTGATCACTGTAGACCCAGCTGACCACACAGTTCTGACTTTATATTAGCATCTCTTCTTATCCTCTACGACTTACCGTTATGTCTAAGCATTTTTTAAAATTGCTCTATATATTTATTTTATTATTTATTTATTTATTTATTTATTCATTACATCCAAGACCAAGTCATGAAATTTAAAATACAGTACACCATTAATACATACATATGTATGCATTACATACATGCATATGATGAGGAGGAGATTGAGGTGTTTGTTTATTTGTTTGTTTATTTATCAAAGTTCTGTGCCACCCAACTCATATACAATGACTCTGGGCAGTTTACACAAACAACCATACCGGGGTGTTTTGAAGGCAGTAGCAAAATATTTATAGTCTTAGATTATATAAACCATTTGGTGCTGTCAATGCGTTGCTAATTTTATAGGTTTTCTTTCATTTATATAGTATATATTCTATATGTTCTGGTTTGTCTGTTTGTTTGTTTGTTTCCCCTTCCTTTGAGCTAATATTTTCAAAATACAGACCTGGGTTGACTGATGGATTTGCTATATTTATGAGTAGCAGAGACCTTCACTTAGTCTGTGACAAAATATTAAATTGCACAGGAAAATATGCTAAACCTGGGAATAATTCTAGGCCAGGTCAAGAACATAACTTAAGCAATCTGGAAGAAACCAAATTGGAAAAGGCTATGAAAAATAGAAATAGACATAGCTCTTGTTTATTGATGCATCCTCTATTTGCAATTATCTATTATGAAAAAAACATTTATCTGCTGTTGGGTATAATTAATATGTAATGTGGTAAATTACCAGTAATAATAGTAGTAAGTAGTAGTAGCAGTAGTTTTATTTATTACACACTTATAACAAGACAGAAGCTGGAGAGAATTAGCTCCTTACATTACAACACTTCTTCTTAAGTATAGTAATAGAATTTGTCTTGAATATCACAATGTTTTGGGTCAAAACATCTTTTGAAAGCCAGCCTAACAGTATTCTAATCCCTGCCTGTCTCAAAACCCTCTCAAAAGGTTATTCTTTTCCTATAACCATATCATTACTGGCTTTAGTACACTATATTATTAAATTTGAAATTATACTATCCACAGAATTCAAGTCTAATGAAGCTTCAGGTCTCACAAAGACTTCCTTCTAGTTAAAATTCTTTCATAATCCTTAAGTAATATTATGAGTAGAAAAAAGTAAAGAAAGAAAAGAATGTAAATTGTTTAAACATGTATTGTTGTTGTTTATTCGTTTAGTCGCTTCCGACTCTTCGTGACTTCATGGACCAGCCCACGCCAGAGCTTCCTGTCGGTCGTCAACACCCCCAGCTCCCCCAGGGACGAGTCCGTCACCTCTAGAATATCATCCATCCATCTTGCCCTTGGTCGGCCCCTCTTCCTTTTGCCCTCCACTCTCCCTAGCATCAGCATCTTCTCCAGGGTGTCCTGTCTTCTCATTATGTGGCCAAAGTATTTCAGTTTTGCCTTTAATATCATTCCCTCAAGTGAGCAGTCTGGCTTTATTTCCTGGAGGATGGACTGGTTTGATCTTCTTGCAGTCCAAGGCACTCTCAGAATTTTCCTCCAACACCACAGTTCAAAAGCATCGATCTTCCTTCGCTCAGCCTTCCTTATGGTCCAGCTCTCGCAGCCATATGTTACTACAGGGAACACCATTGCTTTAACTATGCGGGCCTTTGTTGTCAGTGTGATGTCTCTGCTCTTCACTATTTTATCGAGATTTGTCATTGCTCTTCTTCCAAGGATTAAGCGTCTTCTGATTTCCTGACTGCAGTCAGCATCTGCAGTAATCTTTGCACCTAGGAATACAAAGTCTTTCACTGCTTCTACATTTTCTCCCTCTATTTGCCAGTTATCAATCAAGCTGGTTGCCATAATCTTGTTTTTTTTGAGGTTTAGCTGCAAGCCAGCTTTTGCACTTTCTTCTTTCACCTTCATCATAAGGCTCCTCAGTTCCTCTTCACTTTCAGCCATCAAAGTGGTATCATCTGCATATCTGAGATTGTTAATGTTTCTTCCAGAGATTTTAACTCCAGCCTTGGATTCCTCAAGGCCAGCTTGTCGCATGATGTGTTCTGCATACAAGTTGAATAGGTAGGGTGAGAGTATACAGCCCTGCCGTACTCCTTTCCCAATCTTAAACCAGTCCGTTGTTCCGTGGTCTGTTCTTACTGTTGCTACTTGGTCGTTATACAGATTCTTCAGGAGGCAGACAAGATGACTTGGTATCCCCATACCACTAAGAACTTGCCACAATTTGTTATGGTCCACACAGTCAAAGGCTTTAGAATAGTCAATAAAACAGAAATAGATGTTTTTCTGAAACTCCCTGGCTTTTTCCATTATCCAGCGGATATTGGCAATTTGGTCTCTAGTTCCTCTGCCTTTTCTAAACCCAGCTTGTACATCTGGCAATTCTCGCTCCATGAATTGCTGAAGTCTACCTTGCAGGATCTTGAGCATTACCTTACTGGCATGTGAAATGAGTGCCACTGTTCGATAGTTTGAACATTCTTTAGTGTTTCCCTTTTTTGGTATGGGGATATAAGTTGATTTTTTCCAGTCTGATGGCCATTCTTGTGTTTTCCAAATTTGCTGGCATATAGGATGCATTACCTTGACAGCATCATCTTGCAAGATTTTGAACAGTTCAGCTGGGATGCCGTCGTCTCCTGTTGCCTTGTTATTAGCAATGCTTCTTAAGGCCCACTCAACCTCACTCTTCAGGATGTCTGGCTCTAGCTCACCGACCACACCGTCAAAGCTATCCCCGATATTGTTATCCTTCCTATACAGGTCTTCTGTATATTCTTGCCACCTTTTCTTGATCTCTTCTTCTTCTGTTAGGTCCTTGCCATCTTTGTTTTTGATCATACCCATTTTTGCCTGGAATTTACCTCCAATGTTTCTAATTTTCTGGAAGAGGTCTCTTGTCCTTCCTATTCTATTGTCTTCTTCCACTTCCGCGCATTGCTTGTTTAAAAATAATTCCTTATCTCTTCTGGCTAACCTCTGGAATTTTGCATTTAATTGGGCATATCTCCCCCTATCACTGTTGCCTTTTGCTTTCCTTCTTTCTTGGGCTACTTCTAGTGTCTCAGCAGACAGCCATTTTGCCTTCTTGGTTTTCTCTTTCTTTGGGATGTATTTTGTTGCCGCCTCCTGAACAATGCTGCCAACTTCTGTCCAGAGTTCTTCCGGGACCCTATCTACTAAGTCCAGTCCCTTAAATCGATTCTTCACCTCCACTGCATATTCCTTAGGAATATTAGTGAGCTCATATCTAGCTGATCTGTGGGTCTTCCCTAATCTCTTTAGTCTGATCCTAAATTGTGCAAGAAGAAGTTCGTGATCTGAACTACAGTCAGCTCCAGGCCTTGTTTTTACCGACTGTACAGATGTCCGCCACCTTTGGCTGCAAAGGATGTAATCAATCTGATTTCGGTGTTGTCCATCTGGTGAAGTCCATGTATAAAGCCGTCTCTTAGGTTGTTGGAAGAGAGTGTTTGCTATGCAGAGTGAATTGTCTTGGCAAAATTCTATCAGCCTGTGTCCTGCTTCGTTTTGTTCTCCCAGGCCATACTTACCTGTAATTCGAGGTGTCATTTGACTGCCCACCTTAGCATTCCAGTCTCCTGTGATGAAAATAACATCTCTTTTAGGCGTGTTGTCCAGTAGTTGCTGCAGATCCTCATAGAACTGCTCTACTTCAGCTTCTTCAGCATTTGTGGTTGGGGCGTATATTTGGATCACTGTGATGTTAGATGGCTTGCCCTGAATTCGAATTGAGATCATTCTGTCGTTTTTTGGGTTGTATCCAAGCACTGCTTTAGCCACTTTACGATTAATTATGAAGGCTACTCCATTTCTTCTGTGGTCCTCTTGTCCGCAGTAGTAGATCTGATGGTCATTTGATGTGAAGTGGCCCATTCCAGTCCATTTCAGTTCACTGACGCCCAGAATGTCTATCTTTAATCTTGACATCTCACCAATAACCACATCCAATTTGCCCTGGCTCATAGATCTTACATTCCAGGTTCCAATGGTGTGTTGATCCTTAGAACATCGGATTCGCCGTTCACCACCAGCACTGTCGGCCGCTAGCCGTCCTTTCGGCTTTGAGCTAGCTGCGTCATCACGTCTGGGGCTAGTTGAGCTCATCCTCTGTTCCTCCCCAGTAGCATTTTGACCATCTTCCGACCTGGGGGTCTCATCTTCCGATGGTATACTGACATATCTCTGGTTGTACTGATCCATTTAGTTTTCACGGCAAGAATACTGAGGTGGGTTGCCATTACCTTCCCCAGGGATCGCATTTAGTCTGACCTCTCTGTCATGACCTTCCCGTCTTGGGTGGCCCTTCACGGTTTAGCTCATGGCATCATTGAGGTGCTCAAGCTCCAGCACCACGACAAGGTAACGATCCTTTGCTGAAGTAAACATGTATAGTAGATTGAAAAACGAACTGAAAAAGATTTATTCAATATGGATATTTCCCCAAACGATATCCTTAAATAAAATGAATGGTTTTGATTCAGACTTAATCGTGCACAGGTCACATTAATTTCAGTGAGTCTGCTCCAAATATGACTAAATCTGGGTTCAAGCCAGCCTTTCTGTAAGAGACAGAAAGGGGTTTTCTGAGAGTTTAACTGATAGCAGACTTTGAAATTTAGATGGCAGTATTTAAAGAAATTAGAAATAATGGAAACTTTTACCCACAACAGAGGAATGGTTGGTGAAAATGATGGAACTTGCAGAGATGGCTAAACTGACTTCCTTGATTAGAGAACAGACAATATCTACATTTATGGCTGACTGGAAACCCCTTACAGACTTTTTGCATGGAACAAAAAAAAAAAAAAAATGCACTTATGACTTGTGTTTTTGATGATTAGCAAAAATTAGACTAGAGAAAAAAGTGAGGTTTTTTTTTGTAATCATAGAGGAAGATATAATTTTCAATCATACTTATATTTGCTGCAAAGGAAATTAGAAGCTTTTTCTATTTCTTTTTATCTTTTCTTTCTGCACTTTTGTATTTTTTTCTTTTCTCTTTCTTTGTTTTCTTTATTCTGTATCAGTTTGTGTTAGTTTTTGTGTTCTCTTTAAAACTTTTAATGAAATTTATATATATATAAAAGAAATAATGAAAACTTTGAAATATTTTGTTTGTTTCATTTATTCTAGCCTTCGGTATCATATTCTCAGTGTATCTATGGTTATCTACACATTATATAATATACTGCTAGCATAACCACTGTAAATTAAATTACTGGAAAAAATGGTCTGATTTCAGCTAAATATATATGATTTACTTATGTGGTTCAAGGGAACAATGTTACTGTGTGAATTAAAGTTAGTATGAGTTGGTCTTGCTCATTCAACATTAAATGACTCTTTAGGGCAGGATGAGGAAAAAATACTTGAAAGTAAGTGCAGAATCATGAGTTGTTGAGTAGCAAGAAAACAACTAGAACATCAGAGGAGGGTTATTTGTACCATACTGATAATTATTTCATGAGTTAGATTTGGGAGTGGCAGATCAAAGCATACTCCTTTTGAATAAAGATAATCACAGACATTCTGTAATGCCAAATAAGAATTATATAAAGCAGTCACTTTAATGCTTAGGGTCATCTCCAAGCTATTGCCTTGGAACTTCAATGCCCCAATTCCTCGGGAATTCTTGGACTTGATCCCTCAATACATATAGAAGATGCCAATTTAAAGAAGACCAGATTGCAATATCCCTAATAGAGTATACTTATCTAAATAATCAAACACTATATTAAGCAAGAAAGGACATCCTGCAGCCCTTGAGGCACATTCAGGCCCACACAGCTTTTTAATTCCCCCTTCCCAAAATCTCATCACCAAATTTCAGTAGCAACCTGCTAAGAAACAAGTGTTATTCTCCACCTGTCCAGTGGAATAATTTTATTGTGTGCAAGTTTTATTACTTGGACATCTCCAAAAACCTTATCTCTGACCTCCCAAATAATGAAAAAAATCCTGACCCTACCCTTTCAGCAGAGTTATCACAACCTTAATCTGAACACTGTGACCTCCCTTGAGAAACTCCACTTTTTTAGAACAGATTATTTATCTTAGTTTTGTTATATAATATTTAATAATACCTACTGGTAACTAGGTTAAGACATAGGTATTTGGTATAAACCACAATGACAAAAAATGGCAAAATATGTATTACTAGATTACAGCACAAAGCCAGCCTTTTGTACTTGTATCATGACATCATGAAACATATTTGCCCTCACTCACCCTTAAGCCCATTCCTGGTAGACATCTATGGATTATGACCTCTCCTTAGAGAATAAGGAGGTGCCTATGTTGAGTGAAAGATAACGATCACCAGCATACTGTATATTCTTTTGGTTGGTCTTAATAAAGCTATTGCCCAACTATGGGTTAATTTTCCTTAAGGACCAACATAGCAGCTATGATTAACTTTTAATTTTACATTCTTATGCAGATTTGTGTGTGTGTGTGTGTGTGTGTGTATAATATTATATATAGAATATATATTTCTATTTCTATTATTTCTCTCATTTTTATATGTGACAAATACTTATTCTTAGTTAATACTGCTCCAAGCCAGAAAGTCCCAAGACCACAGAGGTAATACAAGAACCACTACAAAGTCAATGCCCAACTGTAATTTTTGATGTGACAGAAGAGGAAATTGGTTGAGGATATGGGGATTAGTTGTATTAACTGAAATTAATTTAGTTAAATTTAAATTTTCTTTTTAAAAAATAGTTTATCTCCAGGATAACTATTTCCCTTCTCACTTTCTGAAGTAAAGCCTCTCCCACCCTCCCCCAAAAAACCCAGCTGCCAAACAATTGCATGTCTCCATTCTAGGGTAGAGTTGGAAATGATAAATCAAAGACTAGTCACACATGGCTTGAATAATTTCATTGACTTTCCCTCAGAACCCATATAATCAGCTGTCAACAGGTAGTGGGAAAATGAATGCTGTCCCTTTAGTACTATTTCATAGCACTAGAAGAATGATTTCCATCACAATTGTGGAGGGGAAGAGCAGTCTGTCTTATCCATTTTATATAGAGAAGGCAATTCTGACGCAACCTTGTTTTCCTGCTACTAGAGCAGTGGAAACCACAATCTCAGTCAGGTTCATTAGCAAGAAATTCCAAAGACCTTTTGAAAATCATGATGGTAACTGTAATGTCAGCCTTTTCATTAACTTTTCTTTCTCTGATACAATGAAGAGATAGTTGGTCTGTTTTCACTTGTAGGTCCCTAAGGGTATGTAGTCTTAAGAGGGAAAATACTGCCTATCCATTTTGTCAGTGATGGCTCATAGGATTTCCCCCTAAATCCAGATCTGGTTCTGTTTTTATTTTTCTCGGGAAATGAACTGGTGGCCAGGTTTTTATGTTGCTTTTTATATAAACAGTGGTGCCTTAACCATCAAGGCTATTAACTGGTGTAATGTTCAGACAGACAATTTATTTGTTTGTTTGTTTGTTTGTTTATATTTGAGAGATTGAGAGAGATTCTAATGTGATGTCTTAACTTCTGAAATTACTTGAACTGAAGACTGAATTGAATATCACTTCAGATAATGCTCCAAAAATGCCAGGAAGCAACTTTTTAATTACAGATGCTGAAAGATGGAGACATTTAGCACTATAGACATAAGCCTGCTGAGCAGCATGGAAATTGGTAATTATGAAAAGGCACAGAATAAACAGAGGAACTCAGCAGCACACACAGAGTTAGAGATTTCTATAGGATCTTTGAGGATGGCAGATGTCCTCCCAAGGACTGAAAGAAAACTGCATTAATTGTACTGCATGGTTACCAATAAATTTTAAAGCTTTAATTTAATGAAAAAAGTTGGCACCCAGAAAAATAATATCAGTTAGACAACACAATCTAGCAATCAATTAGACCTAACCACTTGAATGTAATTACACTTCATTATGTTGCATCGTAAGTAGTTGATTACTGCTTAGCGAAACATGTTCTTTCCATGAAAGGAACCCAGATGCCACTTTGGATGGCTAGGAAAAATTACTGCCTGAAATGCTGGAAGATCCACCAAATTCTGGATTAGCTAACTCATTGGCCAGACAGAGGGTTAGGCAACTTCCCCAATGTTGGTTAAAATTTAGGCATGAACTTGCTGGGTAATTCTCTAGCTGCCTTTGCACCACATACCATGGCGGATAAAATGGGATTGCAGTTTGTGATTCAATATGTTGTGGGAGCCCAGTATTGTCTTAGCATGTTATATGAATCGACCCATTATGTTGAGATATGGTGTGGCTTATTTATATAATGTTATGTTAAACCAGAATTCAGGTTTAGCACATTGTATCAAGCCAGTCTCTCAGTTTCAATGCATGGAATCACAGTACTAACTTTATGGCACACAGTGCCTAAAAAGTTTGCTGCCCCCTATTTTAATAATAAAACCTTGTTTTGGCCTACAAGCAGGTGTTCATCAAGGACAATCTCCCTGATATCAATATTGTATAAGTAAAAGTACTGGGATAAATGCACATGCAAAATTCATTTGGGTTGGGGGAGGCTGCTCAGGATGTATTGGAGCAGTTTATGGTCCAATCCTATACTCATTACCTGGAGAGTAATGCCCAGTGAACCCAACAGGGCTTCTTCCAAGTAAATTGTATAGGATCTCACTGTCAAATTATTTAGGCAGAGTTTCATAGAGACATTTTGCCACAATAAGCTTCAATTGAAGGGCTCCTTCAAAACCCATCAACAAAATGAGGCAGCTCCCCACTTCCAAATGTCTGAGTGGATCAACAAATGGGGCTTCTGTTCAATGTTTTAGCAACGTGGAATGCTTTACCACAGTAAGACAAAATATTTCATGAAAGTGAGGGAATACTGATTTGCACACTGACTACATATAGAGAGATATAACCATATATTTTTAATGAGGTCAATTTGAGAGTTGTAGAGTGTAATTGTTTAAGATGGACCCTGAGGATTATAGAGAACTTGCTCTATTTTAGATACATTCTGCATAAGCTGAGTTTACCCAATCTGCAGGGTGTTAATTCAACAGACTGTTACAATATGAAAATGATATGGACTTAGACTTCTAGATTAAGTGACAATGAAACTCTGACATTTAAAATAACAGCATGAAGCAAAATGAGGGTAACTTCTATATTCCTATTGCAATGGGACAGTTTCATATCACAGCAAATTAATCACTCTTTTAATCAAGGATTAGTTTAAATATGACACTGATTCTGTGGTATTTAGTGCCAGTACATAAACAGCTGCTGCAATTTGTTATAATTTATTACATAGAATCAACTGTGGGATTTTAAAATTTTTACTTAATGTAAGAAGATCCCTAGATTACACTTCTTTCTGAAGGAAAACAATCTGCTGTGACAATTTAGTGCCTCCACAAAATCAGAATCAGATTATGTGTATGTCAATGAAGCAACAGAAAGCAAATTACAGTCTGAAATTCTTCATTTCTTGTTAATATTCTATCACATAAATACCTGTTTTCCTCTCTTGCAAATAATCACTTAGCACTTAGAAAAGTGATCCATCTAGTACATATAGAGTTACTGGATATTCTTCCTCTACATTCATTGCACATTAGATAAAACTGAAGTTGTCTCCCAAAAATAATTCTGATTGTCTCCAAATAATGTATGTTGTACTTCAGCTATCATTATTCTTGGTGAGCATGGCCTTTGGATGAAAGTTATAAGAACTCAAGTGAAACATGTGTAATGGGATCTAAATTAAGGGAATCTGGCTTATATTTTGAGGGTCATTGGAACAGTGCTATCTAGATAAGATAAAGTCTTCATTAAGTTTAACTCAACTTCTGGTGACTTCACAGAAACATCCACACCATTTTCTTGTTAACAGTAAGAAATGGTTTTCCACCACCTTCTTAATGGATGTTTTTCATGTACTTGGCCTAGCTACAATCCTGGGATTCCTTGGTTATCTCCTATGCATTTATTAAATTCTACTTTTTTCCCAAATAACCAAGGTTGTCCAGTGCCAGCTTTCCTGTACAGCATCTGGTAATTTGGAATTATACTGGGATGTTAAATATCTTTACTACAGATAGTAAAATCTGTACTATCCCTCTAAAGAGGTATCCAGAACTTAAACACGTTAACCATCCAGTTCTTCTGATGTAAATTTCGAATTTGGCCACTAATTAGTTGCTGTTCAAGCAAGAACCCAAGAAAAGGAAGATCAGCAAGGCCTGAATTGGATAAAAATAACAGTTGCTGGTTCACCAATTTATTCTAGACTTAAGAAACTAATATTTTTCCTTTCTGGTTTTTCTCTCCATTCTCCTTGTATATTTTGTATCTTTAAACTGCAGAATTCTCATATTGAACATATGCATATTCCTCTTATTTTACCATAATTACCATTTTAAAGGCTCATATTAAAGACTAAACAGAATCATGCAGACAAGAAAGGACCAGACACTGAAAGGAAAAAAAGTGGAAGTAGACAGATAAATGTGTAGTGAATCATTAGTTTGAATGGGAACTCTTTGAGGAAGGAAGGGCCAAATGGAAGGTTCCTCAGCCAAGCAAAGGGAAAGCCCCCCTCTTCACTCCACTGTCCCTTGCTTCTTGGTTGCCAGAGGAAGAAGCCTATCCATGGGTGATTTCATCATACACTTTTTGTCTGATTATCACAGACTTTTTCTCTATAGAGATTATTCCAGTAAAAATGAGAACAGGACACTTTTGAGAAGGATCCTCCTAACAGATCTGGAATTAAAACTTGACTGTATGAATGTTGAACAATTCTTTGGTAAATTCCTTCCGCTTTTGTTTTCCAGAAAACTAAAGCAATGACTCTCTTCTTAAAACGATGTTGTTGATAAAGATTTACAAAGATTTATGCTGAAGTTTTATCTTAAGACATTATAACTGTATATTCCATACCATCTGGTGTGTGGGCTACCAGCACATTTTAATTTGTCATGTGTTATGCAGATGATCTTCCTCTCTCTGCTTAGGTTTTACTTTTGTGTTTACAAATATTCATGTTATATACTAATAAGATGGCCCTTCTTTAAAAATAAGTCCTCATTTCAGCTGTCCTTCAGAAAATGAAAAAGAAGAAGGGGGAAAAAAGCTCATTAGTAGTGGATATGTTTGGCTGCAATTCTACATTTGATTGTGATGCCAAATTTCTATTCACTTCACTGAGATTTAATCATCCTGTGTCTACAATTGCTGTGTTAATAATTTCTCCATTTCTTATTAACTCCACATACAAGATGTTTAGATATATTACACACCTCCTATCATAAAACATTGATGATTCTTCTAACAATGCAATCCTATGTATATCTATTCAGATATTTCACTGAACTCAATAACATATCCTCCCTTGAACCATCAAGCTGTATTCTTATACCCACTCCCTGAAGTTGAGTCCCATGGATGTCAGTGGGGCTTCCATTTGAGTAGGACTGCACAATATCCTGAAAGAAATAATAATTGTAACTTGATGGTTCCAACTTTATACTCCATGCATTTGGATCAAATCAGTTATGATTGCTTCACAATTGACTAATAATATTATTAGTAAAATTAAATGTGCTGTAATTAAAAAAAAGTTGTAAGACATATGAAGTAAATGTAAAATGAATTATTTATTTATTTATATTTCAAATTTCTGTCACTGCCCATCTCCCGCAAAGGGGACTCTAGAACAGGAATATTTGTAAAAGAAAAAAATAATGGCATATTTCCTACCTGATTTTTAAAATATAAGGGACTAGTGCCATAAGATCCATAACATGTAATTGTGAAAAGTTATATTACATTTATTTATTAAATTTGTATGCTGCCCAACACCCAGCCACTGTACACAGTTATTTCCACATCACCAAACACTCAGAATTGTTATAGGGTAACCCATAGTCACCTTTGCTTTGAATGTTCAGCATACCATATATGCTGATCAGTGCACCCTCTGGGGAATCAATAAAAGGGCATCTAACTAGTGTCTTACCCCCATACACCCCATCTCTATCCAGTTCCTGTATGCACTGTTTTGAGCCTTGGAGGAGAAAACTCTGAGCATTTACACTGAGGGAAAATTAAAAGAACTACCAATTTATCAGTTTAAAAAAGCTATGAAGTGACAGTTCCAAAGTTCAGTATCTTAGGCTCTATAGCAAAAGAGAGAGTCCAAGATCTAGGAAACAGAGTAAAGCAGAGTAAAATTGGCCCACTCCAAAGCTCTTCAGAACTCCAAAGGTTCTGCTAGAAAAGCAGATCTAATGCAGTTCCTGATCCATTGGAGCTGACAGGGAGTAAGTTGACTAGACAGCCCAACAAAGATGACAGCTTGGATTGTATGGGCACAAGGCCACAAAATAGTACAAACACTGCATGGGAAAGGGAAGGGCCCACAGTGTAGTTATTAGTAGGGACTAAAATCAATCTGGTTGAAGACCAGAGATTCCTGATGCTACTCTGTTCTTGCTTAAGAGGGTGAACCTTGTCTGGAACATGTATTTTCTAGCTTTTCTTAATATTGGCTATATTCCTTGGGGCTATGTAGAAGGTACTCATTTGATACCCCTGCTTGGAGTTCTGGAATAGTTCTGAATAGTTACATTCTGAGTAACTTCCACTGCATTGTCGTTCCCAGTTTAGCATACTTGAACAATAGGCAGCTATTTACTTCTTATTGTCTATGGTCCCATACAAATCAACAGAAAAATGAAGCATGCAGATTAAATGAATCTATTAAAAAAGGGGGGAGGGATAAATTTTCCAAGCTTCATAAGCTACATAAGTTTTGTTTTAAACAGGACAGTTAGAATACACATGCTATGGATGTTCCTGGAAGAATAAGCAAAGTGATCTTAAGGGAATGCTAAATTTCCGCTAAAAAAAAAGTATCCTGGCCTTCATATTATTACGTACACTGTTAGTGGGGACTGTCATAATTAAGACCACACTGAACTATTTTTAAATTTCTTTAAGCAGTTGCATGGACCTTAGATCAATTAGGTTTAAAAAGTTTCCAGTTTGGAGCACTTTTTATCACATTCAGATGTACTGTATACCTTGGTTTGCTGGTGCTCTTTAATAACAATGGTTTGTAGTGACCAAGAATGAGAAAATTAGCTAGTCCAAGAAAAGGAAGTGCTAACTGGTACAGCCTGGCAGTTCCCATCAGGGGCTTCTAAATGAATTAAATGTCTGTGTACAAAGTTCTTGTCTCATATAAAGCTATTTCAAGATCCTGGCCAGTCCCAAGAGCAAAATGAGTAAGAGGGTAATTTTGATAAAAGGTTGTGATTCCATCTGGTTCCAATTGCAAATAGACAGAATAAAGAGAGGGTGAAAAATCTCCTTTATATATCAACATGACTGCATAATCTCATTTTTGTCCTCTCTCTCCTTCATATGTGTTGGTGTTCAATAAAAGAGAAAAAGCTCAGTTCTTTATCAAACAGAGAAAATGCAATTGTCAGTACTGTTCTGGAATGATATGAACCTGAAATAAATATATGTTCTGGTTTTGGTATTACAAATTCTAAGGCTTGAGGATCAAGCTGTGTTTTCAGAGGCATGCTGAAGATGATACTCCAAAAGTAGTTGACCCACTTTTTATTCTTCCCTCTTTTATTTGATTTATTTGATTTGATCTTTCATTTTAAAATTTTATTTTATTATTTTGAGGATGTTTCATAAAAGCAAACTCCTTAAGCCAGAATGAACCACACTCTTTCACCCTAGAGTGTGCAATGACACTGAAACTTACTTTTCAGTACTAAAATGCCCTTCATCATAAAGAAAACCAGAGTATCTTCTTCTCTTTTTTGTAAGCTAGAAGAGCAAGTAGAAGAAGAAATCACCAGAGTAGATAAGAAATGTGTGATTGTTGCTTAAATTGGTGTATCTCCCTGATTCTAGTCTATTTTTAAACTGAAATATCAGAATTGAATTGATTCTACAATCAATTATGTTACAGAGGGAGGAAAATTCCAAGCAGTGATTGCATGCTGGAGAAAAATGGATACATATATTGAATACTGAATGGACAGCTCATTGTCCACTCCATAATTTAATTGGCAGCTTTATAGGGGAACAGAGAGCCAGTTTGATGTAGTATAGTAGAGCCAGGCTAGAAACCAGGAGACTGGGAGTTCTAGTCCCACCTTAGGCACAAAGCCAGCTGAGTGACCTTGGGGCAGTCACTCTCCCTCAGCCCTAGGAAGGAAGCGATGGCAAACCACTTCTGAAAAACCTTGCCAAGAAAACTGCAGGGACTTGTCAAGGCAGTTTCTGAGAATTGGACACAGCTGAACAGATTAAAAAAAAAATAGGGGAAAAATGGGGATGGGAGAGGAGTTACCAGAAATGAAGGGCCCGTAATATCTCAGACTAGCTTCAGTGGCTTTCATTGCCTGTGCCAAAAAGCTAAGCACTTTCTATGAATGTTGTTCAGTCTCATACAACAGGCTGGAGCAAATACACACACACACACACACATACATACACACACACATACACATACACATACATACACACACACACACAGTATAATAATAAAGTTTTATTAGATACAAAAAGCCATTCATCTATCTAAGATATTAAAATAGCCTCAAGGCTTTGATCTGATACATAGAGGAAAATCATTAGAGCCAATTTCCCAAGTGCTGATAAAGTTGTTAGTACTAGGCAGAGTGCCCAATTATCCTATACAGGTAATCCCAATACAGCTTGGGAAAAGGCAAGCATCTCTTCTTATTGTCTTAAAATGCCTCTTGGAAAAGCTTGACAATTTTTTTTTAATCACTCCTTCACTAGGTGTATAAAAGAGAGCACAGGATTGTCCTAGTTTGCCATAAAATATGAATATTTTGAACAAACACATCCCTAATTCTTTTCATCGAAGCAACTTACTACTGCATGTCACTTAGACCTAGCAGACTCTCATGCACTGGTTCTATTTAATCACATATGTTTAATAGGATGACATATTGGGATATTAGTTGGTGAAAATCAGAGTGCACAATTATCAAAATTTAAGATCCTTAATTGGAAGCTTCCTACATTGTGCAGTTAAATATATAAGACTCAGAATTTGCCACCAGAAACTAACCAAAGCTGCAAGTACCTCTCTGGGTATGAATTCTTTAAATGTTATCATTGTCAAGGCTTGATTATAGGCCAGAATCCAACAAGTGATTTTGTTATGTTTTGAATAACAGATTTCTCCTGCCAGATCATTTGAGCTTCAAAAGCAACTTAACATATGGTGGTGCAAAGGCTGTTGTTCAAAAAATACAAACCCAAAATTCCTTTAAGTGCACTGAACTAACTGTGTTCTGTGAATCTTGGTCATTTTTCCTACAAGAACTTGGGTATAGATATATTCCTTTACATTATTTCAATGCTGTTGATTACTAGGTTGTATCCTGAAAATTTTACACAGTTACCCTCACTGTGCATTAAACAAGAAAACAAAAAAACACACATTTTATATATAATGAACCCCCATCAGGATGCAATTGAAGAACAACTAAAATTTATTCAAAGAAGCATCATGAGTGTTCCTAATGTTATGAACATCCTCCAGATCCCATCATTAACATATCTACGTAGCTGTCTGTGAAACAGAAGACTTTTATGTGTAGATATCTATCATTTTCTTCAAGTATTCAAGTATGGAGGGCCGCAATATGGGAAGAGAATTGTCTGCGTACATGTTCCTGCCCTCTAATCTCCTCACCTACCACATGTTTGGTTATCTGAAGGAAAGTTGTTTTTCTGTTTGCTTGCATGTAGGCCCTATTTTCTGGAATGTAGCTTTATTGGATTATGTGGAAAGTTTACTCTTTCTTGAGCCAAGTGAGTACACCTCTGCTTTATATCTCTTGACAGAATGGAAATCAGACAGAGAGAGCAATGAGCCAGCATACATGATCCATTCCCAATATAATTTGAAGCTCTCCATGTGTGCTTGAGGACAGCTTGCAAATGATGAATTGCGGGGTCCTTTAAGAATGTATAAACAGGGCTCTAAAATTCTAGGACATCTTCCTATGTAGACATTCAAGCACATAACATCATATGTAGATGTTCAGGCTTGGCACATTGATGTCCAGTTGAATACATGGATGTCAGGATGAGGAAGATCCATGAATCATTAACGATATGAATAAATATATGCACATTTGAATAATATTTACCCAATTCACATGAGTAATGTAGGAAATCTAGTGATGATATTAACATTCATAATTGCCTGATTTGGTATATTATTTTGTCCAACTTATTTGCTTGGGCATGTTATGAATAAAGCATTATTTCCAGAGATACTCCATTTCAACTTGGATAGTCAACTTTCAACAGGCTATGAATTAAACACAAGCTGCTTTGCAGGTTTTTATGCATCAAGCAATTAAACATCTTTCATGCATCAACAATAAAAAGGCTTGTCCAATGTATCTTGCCTCTATTTATTGATAATCAGTTCCAGTTATCAGTCATGGAAAAGTAATTTTAGCTCCACTGCAACTACAATCTAACAAAGCTATAGTTCTGTCACAGTATGACTGATGCTACTTTTATGGCTGGGTGTGAGTGTGGGAATTGCTTCACAGAGACAGACACCAAGAGGCTTTGTTGTTTCTTTTAGCATGTACAAGTATATTACGGGAATTAGGAACTATTTA
Source organism: Candoia aspera (assembly GCF_035149785.1). Lineage (NCBI taxonomy): Eukaryota > Metazoa > Chordata > Lepidosauria > Squamata > Candoiidae > Candoia > Candoia aspera. The sequence continues at coordinate 50,077,105 of NC_086159.1, forward strand.
AAGCAGTGTATCCAAACTTCCCGGTAGAAAAGTCTGTTCCTCCTGCCTGTTTCTCCCAGGATCTAACTTTCTCTACCTCTCTCCCAGAGATATTTGCTAGCAACCACCCACTCTGTTGCTTAGCTACCAACTCCCCCCTTTTTTTCCTCCCCCTCTCTCTCAGTTTTTCATTAAGAGAGGGAGATAAGAATGGAATTGGCTGATTTACTTTGGGGTGTGTTTGAAGCCTTTCTTTATACTTTTTCATATCTCAGCAGCATTTCCTCTATGTTGACATTTGTGATGAACCTCCTTCTTGGTCTTCCACCCAGCCCTTCCCAGTCTAGGGCTTCCCCGAGGTTTCCAGGCATCCCTGCAGGCAGCCACCTCCTTCTGTCCCCATATGTCTTGGGTTTGGGGTGAAACCTGTCCCTCTGCCTGGTTCTTCACTTCTCTTGTCCCAGGGAAGCCTCCAAATAACATCTTCATCCCTCTTCTCTCTCTGGTAACCAACGATGTCTCTCACCAGCCACCAACTTCCCATACAGTCATTCCAAAAGCACTTACTGCCTCGATGCATCAGAATGGCACAGGCTCAAACATGGCAATGTATCTCTCTCTCTCTCTCTCTCCTTCTTCTCTCTCTCTTTATGACTCAAACTAGTAGCATTGCCTCCAGCAGCCCATGAGGTGGGTTTCCATTCAGGGCTTTAGATCCCAACACCTATATACTAGGGTAAGCCAGTCAGAATGCTGCCTCCATCTGTCCTACTACAATAGTCCTGGCTAGCAGCCAGGGCAGCTTATCTGCCCTTGTGACAGCAGAGCTACAACTCAAGGCCATATCTGAGCTGCTTCTCCCCAGTTTTTCCCCTTATCAAAGCAAGTTTATGAAATTTGCTTTGAAGCAGTGAATCAAATCAAGTGGACTCAAAGATCTTCACAGATTGGATGACTTTTCTCTTGCTTCTGCAGTTGTAACAAACTTTATGTACTGCCACTGTACAAGTTTGATTCCATGTATGGGGGATATTGAGGAATGTTTGAGTGGTGTGGTGTATTCTCTTTATATTACTATGAATAGATAGCCAATGAGTTTTATCACCTTATTCAACTTTACCTATCACCCTGTTTGAGGTGACAAAGCTAACATTACTTTGGGCTTCATTCACACTCACATTTTCAATCTCAATTTCTTTAACATAAGAAGCTTGAACTTTGATGTTAATGAAATTGATGTCTTTGAATTGATGTCTTTGATGTTAATGGAATATTATATTTCTGTGCTAGTCCTGCCAACTGGAACTCAACTCTGTTCTCACCAGTGTGAATATGGGTTCAGGGTCTAGCTTTATTTTTAAATTCTGCATGACTGGAAGAGGTTTCAGTTTCTTGACAATGACTGAATGGGTGTCAAGCTAGTGCTGGCATTTATATTGCTTTCAACTTTTACTGCATTAAAAATAAGAGTGTAGTGGAGATGGCAAGGCTATGAAAGCCAGTTTCTTTGTGCCAGTCCCAGAGAGTCCCATAACTCTATGTTATTCAATTTTTACCAGTGAGAAGTGGTAAAAATCCTGACAGTATGTGATTTTTTTAAAAAATCTAATCTTTCATTGCAGTGACATGCTTCCTGAACTATTGTTGAACAGACTTGCAAGAATAGGAAGACCAAGAAAGTTATAGCTGGATGGAGTTGATGAGATCCCTAGAAAATGAGATAAGAAACTTGAAGAACAAAAGCAACATATTGATATAGTAGAAGCAACAATGGTTTGCAAGGATAGAAAAGTATGGAGGGGGATTGTGAATAGTGTTGGTGTAAGCTAGATCCAGTTGTATTTCATTTTCTTTTATCTCTTCCGTTTAATTTCTTTTGTTTATTATTATTATTACTCTTTTTCTGTACTTTACATAGTATGTTTATCTCCAGTTTAATGGGTACATACATGTGCTTTTCAATTCTACTCTTAGTATATAAATTAAAAGTGTTTGCTGCTAATATACATGAATTAACATTAATTCACTGCTTTTTGAAAATTAGCTGTGATTAACTATAACAAGAACTATATATTTACAGAGTAACTTTCTCAGTGAACTAAGATTTCATCCAAAGCATTTTCTTCAATGAAATACTTTTTTTTTGTAGACAATTGTGTAATTTTTGAATGGCCATGTTCCTGGAAACATTATAAAAAGCTGCAAAGAGTTAGTTGAAAATTAGCTTAGTAATTTGTCTTTGGAAAGAAATCTTGAACCACACTGGCTGACACAAACATGCCAGCTCTGAATTATTCTATAAGCAATATGCCAGGTAGACTGTAAATTCAGCTGTTCTGTTTTGTGTTCAAGCGCTTGCTACCCTGATGCTGGGCACTGCAATGCTAAATATATTTACTTGGAATTCCCCATTGTTTTCCATGGAACTTAGTAGAATCAGCCTTTTCCCAATGAAAATATAATGAAGGAAACCCCAATGTAAATATTACCAACTTATTGTGAAAACTCTTTGAACCTCATGTGTGCCTCATATGGTGATACTATGCAAAATGCATTCTCATTTAATGTCTTCCAAGTACATCAGAGCTCATAGCAATTATATATGGAAAGAGGTAGTCCTCGACTTATGAACATTTGTTTAACGACCGTTCGAAGTTACGACAGTGCTGGGAAAAGTGACTTACAGCCAATCCTCTTACTTACAACCATCACAGCATCCCCGTGGTCACATAATCAAAATTCAGGCACTTGGCAACTGGCATGTATTTATGATGGTTGCAGTGTCCTGGGGTCATGTGATCACCATTTGCGACTTTCCCAGGAGGCTTCCACAAGCAAAGTCAATGGGGGGAGCCAGATTCACTTAATGACAATGTCAAAAAAGGTTGTAAAATCAGGTGCAACTCACTTAATGACCGCATTGCTTAGCGATAGAAGTTCCAATTGTGGTCATAAATTGAGGACTACTTGTATATAAAAAATTGATGGGTTCTTCTGTTCTGATGAAACGTTACTTTAAGAAGTGAATTTCAACTGATTGCCATCTTGTAATTAATAGAGGATTCTTTAATATATTAAGATAAATATTTGTCTCTGTTTGTTATATTTGCATATATCCATGTGCCTTTGTCTTTACCAAGGCAAATTTTAGAGAAAACATTATACTTTTAATTCCAGTGGCATTTCCATATGTCCTCCTTCTTTTTATATTACCAAGGCCCTGATGCCCAAACTTTAGAAGATTGAGAAGCCTCGGTTATTATTAAGGCTTATTACTATAATCAAAAGCATTCATCCTTGTGGCAGTATGGATTCCTTCAGTGGTGTTTCCATAGGAGTTTCCTATGGAATCTCAGGAGTTTCCATGCGATCTCAGGTCATTTGTTTCAATATGATTTTGTAGTTTCAATTATGCTCAACATTTAAAGTATAGTAGGCAGAACACACATACATCCTAAACAATGTTTCCAAACATTGTTTTGGGGAAAAAAAAGAAAATTCAAGAAAGGCAATCTGGTGCCCTGTATATGTTTTAGACTACAGCTTTCATAATCTCTGGTCATTCTTCTCTCTGGTTTTGTCTGGTCGGAGTTGAAAACCAAAATATCTAAAGGGCATTAGGTTTCCTGTCTCTGTTCAAAAGCATTTAGTAGCAATTATTGATAAACTTTACCTAAATTGGGGCATGCAAATTTGGTAAAGCTAATCCTTTAGAGAAAAACCAAGTACAATGTGGGTGTGGGACAAGGCCAAACTAGGGTATCTGGCATTTCCAAAAGTTACAAGATATGGTCTGATTTTTTTTTTACCATTTCAAAATCAACCATAAATTTCAAAATGGCTTCTTCTTAATTCCCACAGAATTCAACAGTGATTATATCTGAGTAGACATGGGACTGGGATGTTAAAGGTTACATTCTTTCTCCTTGCATTGTATGTGAAGTTAACTTAGTATGACTCCAATGCACTTAAAGAACTTTTCTTCACAATTATATGAGATTTATTTATATAAGGAACTCATTAAAAACTGCATAAATGTGCATATGACTTATAGGAAAGCCTTATGTTCTTTTCCTATACAATGTCTATTCTATGTAGTAATCCATATATTGTAGCAAATTTGTCAAACAAATAAAAAAACCTCTCTTTTTTGTTTTAAAATAACCTGCCAAAATTGTATTATAATTTCTAGCATTAAAACTGCTTAACACTTTTTAAAATCTTGTTTGTTAATATATAATAAAAGCAATGAGTAAATATATCATTGACCTTTTGCCATTTCATTTAAGGATGCACTAAATTTAGACATAAGGAGTGCAGTCTGGTTCATCTGGCCCCATACTCAAGTACTGGAGATATGATTGTCAAATGAATTCACTGCAGCAGCCAAAAAATCAGTGATATACTCAAATCCTGTAAAAAGGATGTGATTCTTGAATGCTACTTGAAAGTTTTTTGAAGACACCTATACAAATACAAACCTTGTTACAGCTTCTTATACTACAATAAAAACATGAGCATGCAGTGAAAACACCAATGGCCAGATGTGATTAATAATGTATAAAGAAAAGATATACTTCAATTAATTCCTTTGAACATGCTTATATTATATAACATTCATCTGCCTTTCATTTCAATAGATAATACAACTGGATGGCTTTTGGACAGCAAATGTGCTACATTCAGGAATAAGAAAAATTTAGGTTACCTCCACAAGCAAATAACTGCCAACCTATTGGGTGTCTGAGTCTGAAAAAATACTGATCAGCTTGTCAGTGGGCAAAATATTCAACTTTACAGCATTCATTTTTATTTATAGGTTTTAATTGATTATGTGATTAATCAGACTTACTCGTGAGATTTTTATCTAGAATGGGATTTTAAAAGCATTCCAACTAGTGAATCAAAACCTTTCCCCTAGAAATTAATTCAGACCTGGTAAGAGTATTCTTTCTTCCCTGAAGCCTGCTGCTTGCAAGAATTAGGATATAAAAATATGAGGGGGGAATGAGAGGAAGGGTGCCAGAAACAGAACGGATGTTCTAACCACTTACATATCTGATCTTACCTGTAAATTGCATTAGGTCTGCCCATTACTCCTACTTACATATGACTTCCAGTAAACTGTCCCAAGGAGGCTGCACCCGTCCACAGAAACAGTATCACTGTTTATCTTCCTACTTTCACATCCTATATTTCCATATATCACAGTTGTTCTGTGGCACATCTCGCCTTTGTGCCCTGCTTAGGGTTATTAGTCTAATCTTTCTGAACATTCTCTAGATGTGAGGGCTTCAACTCCCAACATTTTCAGCAGTGGCCATTCTGGCTTGAGAATTCTGGGAATCCACATCCTTGAAGCATGGCCAGGTTGGAAACAGCTGCCTTTGCTAGATCAGAACACAGAGTTCTGTTACTTACTGTGAATTTCATTGCAGAGCCGTCAGATTGGTTTTGGCTATTTTCAACACAATAAAGGTTTTTTAACAGGAGTTCTTTCACAAATTTTAATTGTATGAAAGAAACCACTTTTCTACTTTTCTCCTTTACAGCAAATTAGAACAGTTTTTATAGCTAATTGCTAGAAAAAGATGAGGTATTGTCAGGGCAAAGTGGATCCAATTAGCTAAGGACTGAGATCATGATAATGTAGCCAGTTTCAGGAGTTTTTGTTTCGCAAACCTAACAAAAAAAAAAAGATGAATGCTTTCATAAATCTACAGCTGGTTGATTCCTGTTTCTGGGAAAACGAAGCTGGCTTACAAAGTAGTGCTGATTTCAGTGAAAAGGATGTAATATAAATATATGCAGTCAATAAAATGCACCACCCTTTGAAGGTGCCACAGATCAACAAAAACTCAAGAGTTGTCATCCCTTCTTTTTTGCTTGGTCAGTAGAACAGATCACCACAATTTTTTCTTATGGGGAAAGGTTTTCTCAATGTCACAGCTCCCACAGATCTCAAATGGAAGCCTCATTCTTCTCAGGCAGGGCCAGCATATACTTAAAGGCAGATGCCATGATGGTTAAGAGATTGTGGAAGTTATAGTCCAATCCATAATGTTATGTTACAGGAACTGAAGCCCAAATATTCAGTGTTGGGCTGAAGACATAGATGAGGGAAGGGTTCTTTCAGAGCCCATTCCTCTGTCAGGAGCGGCTGGTGGCTGGGATGAATGGCAAGTGGGAGCAAAATAGCATTATTGCTACATTTTCTCTCATGCTCTGGCATCTTACACGGCTGATACCAGATAACAAATTCCTAAAAAAACTGTGAGATTCCCCATCACATTGTCAAGTTTTATGGAGTGTGAATGTTTGCAGCTTTCTTCCCCAGCAAGGACAGACTGTATTTCTGTTTTTGACAGGCCCACAAGGGAAACTGCCTGGAAAATTAAGAAGCATCACTGCCTCAGTTAATTTTCAGGAACACGGAGAAGCCCCAGTTCAGATCACAACAGCTGAATGGAAGAGCAAGGGGAATAACCAATTTTTTAAAGAAGTTAGTCAACCTAAAAGGCGAACAGCCTACAGAACAGATGGTAAGGAAAAGACAGCAACAGTAGTGACACTCCCTGCTTAGCAAATAAAAACATTCTTTCCAGCTTTGCTTCTGCCCTCCAGAAATACCCTTGAATAAACAGATTTGGAAGATCTGAAGGCTAGAAGTCCCTTAGTTCAAAAGTGTGTACTTCAAGAACAGTTACAGCCTGGGATGGGCAAGATGGGGGGCCATGCTTTCAGTCATCTACAATCCCCAAAATCATGTGGAAAAAGCAGAATAGTTTTGCAAGATCCATTCAGAAAGTTTATTGAAACTGATACTCTGATGAAATCTCTCCTCCACTTTACCAAAAAAATTTGGTCTCTTCCTCCAAAACAGACTTCTGTTTTTTCACCTCATTCTTAGGATGCTTTAGAATTCACTTTAATGATGGCGGTGTGCTTTTTCCTGATGGCTGTGGTTGGCTTTCTGCTACACCTCTCTGTCCCTCTGCAATTTCCTCAACTGCTCTGTTTCATGATATGGGAAAGCTCCCAGAAGGAGTTCTTCCACTATTTTCTTCCTTTCAATTTTATAAGTCTGGGAAGCAGAGAGGTGGTAGACTGCAGAAGACAGGTGAGTCACCCATGAACAACCTTTGGATCTGTGCTATTTAGAGTAAGAAAAATCCTGCTTTCAGAGGGATTTCACCAGTTTCTTCTCCTTCGAAAAACAAAATTCTACAGCTATTTTTAAAAATGGAAAATGTTCAGCATTTATTTATTTAACTTATCCACCACCTTTCCCCTAGTAGCTCAAGGTGGCATTCACAGAATTCCCTCATCCAGTTTTGCCTACAACCACCTATGAGGTAGGTTGAGATAATATAGAGTCGCTAGTCCAAAGTCACCCTATGAGTTTCCATGGCAGACCTAAATCTGGCTAGCTTTCCACAGTGCTAGTCCAACAGCTTAAGCTCTGCACCGCAGCACTTCAGTGATATTAGAAACAAATTCCTCAGGTCATATTTAGAAGAAAGGCAGACGTCTTTTATTTGATGGTATTGAGTAAAGATACTATCTAGCAAATATCGTGCTTCAGCAAAGAAAGTTGGGGGCACTTTGAAGTGTTGTATGACTGGGATAGTTGATGATAAAAATCTGAGGGGCTGAAAAGCTGAATCTGAAGAGAGATTTAGAACAAACTCTGTTGGAACATTCTCTCAGCAGTAAAGTTGGTCAATATCTCCATAAACAACAGATGTTCTTTTCCAGGATGGAAACAATATTTGGGCATTTCTGTAGGTCAAGTTTAAATGGTTTCACCAGGGACCTTCATTTGTATTTACAAATAAGAACTTCAGCTTTAAGCTGAAGGCTTAGAAACTGATAGTCTTAATGTGACTATATGCTAACTTTACATGTCTTCCATCAAGCAAAGAAACACACTTGCCAAACTACCTTTAAAATGAAAAATAGCTCCATAAGTATCCTTTCTTTAAGGGCTGTTTTCCTGCTGAAGAATATCAAAATGACCTTCAAATCTAAAGCATGTATTACATGTATGATTATTAATTTTCTTAGAATTTTGCACAAGTGCTTTGTACAAAAATTTGTAGAACAAACTGAAAATAGATTTATAGAACATGCATATCTAATGTGCAAAGTCAATATGCCAGTATTGTATGAATGCTAATGAAATGGATGTCATTTTAATTAAAGGCTCCTAATTAAAGACTATCATCTGCTGGATCAGATGGATTTAAAGACAGCCTTCTCTGATCTGGTATGCTCCAGATGTGTTGGTTTTTAATTCCCATGTTCCAGTTTGGATGCCATGGTGGCTGCGGAGATCAGGACATTGAAATCAGCACATGGGGAGGGCAGGATAGGAGGAAACATGCTTTAAACTACCTGACCTTTTAGGCAGCTAAAACTGTGTCGTATACTTACAACTCAAGCCTATGCCTACTCATGTACTCATCAGGAAATTTCATTCAGCGTGCAGGAGAAGATAGATTGTAACCCCTTTATTCAGTGCGTGATATTCCAGCCACTGTACTAAGCGGGGCTAAATCCCTTATAAACATGCTCAAGAGCGGCGCCAGCTGCTGCCAGTATTCTTTCATCTTTTGTAAACGAACAAAGGAGATCCACAACCTGCGCCCAAACAAGCCACCCATCCGTGTTTTCTTCTTGATCCGAAACGACTTGGGCGGTCTTCTGCTCCTCTCCAACCCTTCGCAAATTTCTCCTGGGAACTACCCAGGTTCAGTTTATCTCTATCGCTTTTCCTTCTCTGTCGCCTCCACGTGTACAGCTCCACCTCCTTTAGCTGATGGCACAGCCTGCATCGGGCCCTTGATAAAGGAAAGTGTCCGGCGGCGAGGAGGGATCTACACGCTGCGGTCTCCCCGAGATCCAAGTATTTCCAGCATAATTAATCGTCAGGACGGTCTGAATCGGTCCGAACTCGGGCCGCTCTTCCAATCCAAAGGCTTCTGCTCAGGCGCTACGAGCCAATCCGCCGTCCAGAGGCGGGCGGAGGCGGCAGGGGCAGATGCCCAGGGAGGGTCGAGTGCGCGCCCAGAGCGCTTGTCTGCCGCCGCCGCCGCCGCCTCTCCCGCTGCCGCCGACCTTAAACTTCAAACCTAGCCTGAGCCTGGGCAAGGGAGCATGTATGGAGGCTGGGAAAGGCGGGCGACGTGGTAAAATCCAGGGCGTGATCCTGTATCGGGTCTTTTCTTGGATTTGCCATGAATCATTGGCTGCTGCACCTTCGTAATAATCCGAGGTAAGCTTTCCAGAAAGGACGGTCGCTTTGCAAGACCAGAAGATCATTCATAGGGAGCTGCTTCTCAGCACGGGGATTCCACAGGATGCTATATTTGGGGTGGGAGGAGAGCGGGGATGTTCCCAGTTCCGTTCGCACTTAAAAAGCAAAACTCTGGGCGGTGCGCGCGATCCTTTAGCAGCGAGTCCTGTCCTTACAATTTCAACGGGACAGAGGCATAATTAATCTTCCGCTCCGAGAAATCCTCTACTAGGCGGCCCTTCTAATAACGTGGAACTGCTTATTTTTGAAAGTGTGTGTGCCTGTATTTGCCCTCTAGAAAGAAAAGATGGGGGGGGGGGGCTCAGACAGCGGCGGAGAAAAATTCAGTTAGATTCCAAAGAGAGTGGGAGAGGTGGCCCAGAGGTGGCCCAGAGGTGGCCCAGAAGCAGAGTTTCAGCAAAGCTGGGAGGGAGGGGGTTCCCGCATTATTCTGAGGGAAAGGTCTTCCAGAGCATCCCCCAGACATCCGGGGTAGCAATGATTGTAGCTACAGATAGTTACAGATTGTTGAGGCACCACAACTCCATGGGATACTTTTGGTCTAGAAACTTTGAAGTCCAGATGCGTGTGTGTGTGTGTGTGTGTGTGTGTGTATAAATAAATAAAAAACAGACTTAGTAGTAGTGATGCCCCATTGGAATGGCCCTCCTCCCCAGATCTATTTTCATTTAATGATAGAGTCCCAAGAAAGGAGATCTTGGAGATACCCTAGGCCCTGGGGAACAATTAAGCATGGTCACTGATAAGGTAATCATAGTCTTTCCTATGATATGATGTATTCATATTTAAGTTATAGCATTTATTTCTATCCTTGCATCTATAAATACTAGCCAACATATACAAATATTACGAATATAAATATCTTCTATCTGCTTTGGTGTGTGGGGGGTATTTTTCTGGCACTAATTGCCAAGCATGAACCACAATGGGAAAAAGGAGTGGACAAAAATGTAATACTGAACAGATCTCAGTGAAGTGTAAGGAAAAGAATTTGAGGTACCACAACAAGGTGAACCAGTAAATCAAAGAACAGAAATTCTTAATGAACCCAGTAAGAAAAAAAAAATGGAGGAAGTATGTATGCATTTAACTGAGCAGTTGGAGCAATCTGTTTAAACTGTAGGCCTACACAAAATTCCATAAGAGTAAGTTGTATAACTTCTTGGAGTTCTACACTGACATTCATAGGATTGTACAGTTTTACAATTTAGAAGCACTGAAGCAAAAATGTGGGGAGGGGGACAGAGAAACGGTTGGGAAATACGTAGGAAAAAAATCAGTCTGAAATTGTCTGGATCAGCTAGAATGCTAGGGACAGTAATTGCCACAACTGGGAAAATGTGGAGCGTCGAAATTATATGCTGAGATGACTTCACAGGAGAACTCCATAGGGAAGGAGATAAGATATGAGTTGAAAACCTATGTCACAGCAGGCTACACAAATGGAAAAAAAGATAAATCTAACTAAAATTAATAATACAAGTTAGAGTTGTTCCTTGTTTCAGAAAAATCCAGGTGTGTTTCCACATAAATCAAATAGAGAAAGATGGGAGTTTTTGCAACTGTTACATCCATAACAGTCACTTATGACTGAAAGCAAAACTATTAGGAAACATACTATAATAAATATAAATCTCTGCAGAGTTTTCTGTGTACATTAAACAGTCATCTGAAATGAGTCCATATTTTATTTTTATTTTTGGCAGTGAATAAGTTGAGCCAATTAAAATGTTGATGTGATTATTTTAGTAAATTGAGTTAATTGAATGTGTGGGTAGATCAGTAAATTAACTGCAGTTTCCAATAAACTTCTGAATATGAAAGTAAATGTGATAGATTTACTTTTAATGAAATATGCTCAATTGCAGCCTAAGTTTTTGGTAGAAATGAAATGTCTCCCTTGCTGAGTAAGTGAAGCTAGTATTCATGAGCATATTCTTAGCTGTACAGATTAACCGCCTGTCATTCTGCCAAAATTAATAAATATATTTTCCATTCATTTTTATCCAAAGCTAGTAGATATTTCGCATTTTGGAATGAATGAACCCATTATAATTCTTTTTCTACTAATAAGAACTACAATCTTCAGCAGTTAGCTGAAATTAACATCAGTATTTTGGTTTTTCTGGATCTTTCATGATACTGAAAAAAATGCTTTAAAAGGGATTAAAGACAATTATCTTATATATCATAGGTTATCAAATACCTAGGAGCAAGTACAAGGGAATTCTCTCAAAAAAGATTGCATAATATGCAAATACATTTAAATGCAATGTATACATTGATTAAGAATGGTTATGACCAATTTGTAACTGGTTGCCTTAAATTAAATAGATACAAAGACTCCTGGCCTAGAGGAAAAAAATAATTTAGATTTCATGCTTCAGTATCAATCTTTTATGGTGGCTTGGCAACTAGATTCCTGGAGTTTTTCTCTTCTAGATGATCACCCTGAACTTAAATCTGTGTCAAAGGTAATGAATTTTGAGAAGCTGAAATGTGTTAGTTTCTCTTTTTTATCCTTTTTACTTCTAACAATCTTTTCTTGTAGCATAATAAAGCAATAAAACTAATATTATCAATGTTTCTAGCTTTTAACCAGTCTTACCTGGAATGATTGACCATTAACAAGCAGAAATAGAATGCCTTTGAGAACATTTTTACCTTTTTTCCCCACACAGAATTGAAAATCTTTAGAAAATATTTGCATGAGAAATATATTGTTATTGTCTAGAAGTTATATGAAAACTAACCATTTTTCTGTTTTACTCTCTTTTTTTTTCTTGTATCATGATAAAACAAGACAAATGAGATGTTGTAGGAGGAACTGTTGTTATTCAGAGCTCTACCAACCCCATTCTATTCCCTTCTCCTGGAGTTCAGTGTTTTTTTGCCAATTACCACTGGATGCCCACTGAGCATGCTCAGACATCATCAGACTTTTTTTCCCCCCACCTTTCCATGAAAGATATTTTGTACTCCTGCAAACATCAAGTTTCACCTTAATCCTTATGCTACGCTGTTTGGTTACATGAAAATCTAACATCCATAGTAGGGCAATACCTACATTAGTACAAATGAAAATAAGGCACAGATATCATGTCACAATGCAAAACAAAATTTGCATGTATTTAAAAGCTATTTCAGTGCTGATGTCCTGATAATAATCAGCAAGTATGACAATTTACCATTGCCTTCTCAAATGTTACACTAAAAGTTGTGTAAGTAAAACAAACAAAAATGTAGAACATAATTCAAGAATTCTTAGTGTCAAGGCAACCTATTTATAATGCCACGCACGGATTTACAATGGTATTGCATTAACACCTAATGGGTTATATCAGCATTATACGAAGGTCGGCGGTTCGAAACCGCGCAGCAGGGTGAACTCCCGTTGCTCGTCCCAGCTCCTGCTCACCTAGCAGTTCGAAAACATGCAAATGTGAGTAGATCAATAGGTACCGCTTCGGCGGGAAGGTAACGGCGTTCCGAGTCGTCATGCTGGCCACATGACCCGGAAGTGTCTATGACAATGCCGGCTCCAAGGCTTAGAAATGGAGATGAGCACCGCCCCCTAGAGTCGGACACGACTGGACTTTACGTCAAGGGAAACCTTTACCTTTACCTAAAGTACCGTGTATGCTTATAACTATTGTGGAGTCCTTGGTGCTCTCTGAGCCGTGTTGTTTTCTTGCAGACGTTTCATTGCCAGGCTAGGCAACATCTTCAGTGCAAAGAGGGAGTGGGCCTTGCTCACTTGTGCTCACTCACTTGTGAGCTCATGTGCTCACTCACTTGTGAGCTCATGTGCTCACTCACTCACAACTTTTAGTGTAACATTTGAGAAGGCAATGGTAAATCGTCATACTTGCTGGTTATTATCAGGACATGAAATAGTTTTTAAATACATGCAAATTTTGTTTTGCATTGTGACATATTTGTGCCTTCATTTTCATTTGTACTAATGTAGGTATTGCCCTACTATGGATGTTAGATTTTCATGTAACCAAACAGCGTAGCATAAGGGTTAAGGTGAAACTTGATGTTTGCAGGAGTACAAAATATCTTTCATGGAAAGGTGGGGGGGGGGGAAAGTCTGATGACGTCTGAGCATGCTCAGTGGGCATCCAGTGGTAATTCAGTTCAACCCTGAGCTACAAATATTCGCTTCAATTGGTATAATTATTGTCTCAGAAAAAATCTATATGGACAGATCTTTATGTGTGGGTGAATTTAGAAGATTCAGACTTGTGTGGGGTAATATAATTTAACGATGCCATAATAGTGCAAAGGTCTACAAAAGAATGCTGCAGGTTGAAAAGGCTCTATTGAGCTCCCCAAATAGATACTCTGGTCTCTTCCTTCCCTGGTCCCACAGTGATGATTGAGACAGTAAATTACTTTGGAATCCCATACATACATAACTTAGTTTAAGTTCTGGGGTCCATATTATGACTATATGAAGTATTATTTTATGAATAGAAAATAGCTTTGTTAAAGGGAAGAGGGACACCACTCCCAAGATCTAGGGCAGGCATGGTTTTTGCTGCCTTCAAAGTTCCCTCTACCCATAATGGTTGAGGTGGGAAATGGAAAGAACTCTGTATTAGCTAACCCTCCGTAAAAGAGATGCACAACTGAAACAAAAAGAATTTTTACTGAACAATGTTAGCAGTGCTAGGAGTTTAGAAACCAACACAAAGGTGTTGCTTATTCCTGCAGAATGATTTGGCCATTCAACCCTGCATGACCGGAGTGTGTGTGTGTGTGTCTGTGTCTTCAAATGGGTTGACTTCTGGCGGGTGCCTGGACTAGTCCCTGCAGCATTCTTGGCAAGATGTTTGGAAGTGGTATGTCACTGCATTCTTCCTAGGGCTCAGAGAGAGTGACTGGCCCAAGGTCCCCCAGCTGGCTTCATTCCTAAGGCAGGACTAGAACTCACAGTTTCCTGGGTTTCTAGCCTGATGCCCTAAACACTACACCAAACTGGCTTTCTATGTTTGGAGTAGCACTTTCATAATGCAGAAGACCCATTTATGAGTTGCTCTTGTCATAAAACAGACCTTAGATGCAACATAACCTTCTCTGATCAAACAATAATAATCTCTTGTATGAGCAGTGAGATTCCTCCAATGTACTATTTGTTTACTAGTGGTTTGCTTGCCACTGGAGTAAAAACAAAGATGGATGTCTGTATAGACAACATCCAGTTCTTTCATACTGTCCCATGACTCTGATGGATATTGAGATACAACTGCAATCCTATGATGAAGTTTTCATTTGGCATTATTTACATGTTTCAGCTGCCTTCATGAGTGTGCAGTTACCTAATGTTCCATTCTTACGTTATGACCTGTGGTTACAACCATAAACTTCACTACTACTAAGGTTCCTGTAATATTTACCTGTTAGATAAAGGCAGTTTACAAATATTAAATAAATAAGTAAAGAACTAGTTTCCATCAAGACAATGCCGATCCATCCTTTAGAAAGAGTTTCAAAGAGTTCCTGCTTGCCTCTTAGTCTTTATCTTGTGACTGAATCATACATATTTATCCAGCTATACCAGTAGGTGGAAAGAAGTCCTTGATGTTCAGTGCTAAAGGAAGTTAATGCCTCCAAGAGATTAAGGATTGGAGTTTGGACAATGCTGCTGCCAAGGATAGTGTAAGAGATGGATCTTAAAACACAAACAAATTCTGCTAATTGCAGGAGGTACACTATGATCAAAGGCTTGTGACTACTTTGTTCACTTGTATGCTTGTGGGAAAACAGGAGGAGGGTCATATGTGTTAGTTTGGTAAAGTGGCTAGAGTGTTAATTAGAACCCAAGAGAACAGAATTCTAAATCCTCATGAAAGGTATTGGGAGACCTCAGTCATTCTAATCAAGCTCAGAGTGTTCTTGACAACAAAATAAGAGGGGAGGTAAAGCATGGGTTGTTCCAGATAACCAGTCTTTCTGTTTCTCGACTCGTTCAATTCCAGTATAAAATGTATCCAAGATTGTTCTGTCCTGGCTGTCTTCCTTTCCTTGAAAGCCTTTCTACATATGGTAGCCCAGTCAATGCAATTCTGGTTTAAATTGACCAGAATTAATTAGCAGTAGACCAGCTGTCTATTCCAGGCAGTTCCGGATTTTTTTTTTCTCATAATGTGTCCATTTCAGAAAAAGCAGTTGCCTTGAAATGGAAGTTCTCTGTGTACAATTGCAAGTTCCTGTCACGTCACTTGATCATGAGAGAACACATCCTACTTTAAAATGGACTGCAACTTTGTATGTTATCCTTAGAAAACAATATTTGGGGGCCTGGCTTGCAATGCAGGGTTTTGAATTCCTGACAGATGTTTGCCATCCTGGGCTGTAGGGCTATAATATTGTAAGAATAATAATGCACTGATCAGCCCTTTATATTTAGAATTGCATCTGTTTACACCTAATTTTTTATATGGGGTATTGTAAGTACTAAATGCCGCCTTTCTTTAAAGTACCCTGTTCTTTACATTCTGTACTGATAAAAACACAGTGATGTTACCATATCTGAATATGGGTCAATTGTGTTCTTTGTGTGTATTTAAGCACTCTTGGTATTGCACAATTGTTTGCTCCTGAATGGAATCCCTTTTAGTCCGTGCCTCCATGCCTAGTATAAATACACAGAGAGGATAGAGACTGGCTCTTGTTCCACACTTTGGAAGGTCTGAAAGGGCTTCAGTCCACAAACCCAGGAAGGCATCCCATGCAATCTAGAATGGTGATCCATATCCAGAAGAAGAAATCAACTAAATTAGCCAATTTGTATATAGGCCAATATACTTTCTATTCCTTTCCACTACACCGGAGCTGGTCTTAAGGGTAAAGTCTCTTTCAGGTTAAACTCAACTGCTAGCAATCTCATGGATATATTCATACTTTTTGTAGCAACAATGTGGATGAGGTTTGCTGTACCTTGGGTTGTTTAGATATTTTTTTTTAACTTCAAACTCTAGCTAACAGCCCTGTATTTTCATGGTGTTCTTCCATCCAAATACTTATCAGACCTTACCCTGCTTTGATTTGGAGATCAGCCATTATCAGGTTGGGACTGCCACCTAGCTGGGGGTAGTTATGACATAGACTGAAAGATAGGAAATTCTGAAATTGTCATGACTTAGAGTTTTGTGGCTTCAGCTTAGTTACATCTTAATCAGGCAAAGTTTATTATTATTATTATTTGATTTGTATAGCCACCCATCTCATCTAAGTGACTCTGGGTGGCTTACAACAGGTAAAAACAACAAAAACAAGTTAAAAACCAATTTACAAACATATAAAAACTATCCATAATAAGTTTAAAAAACATAAAATCACGATCAGCAGCAGGATTCACTCTACAGCAGCTCAATTTAGCCATTGTAAGAGCTTCCCACCATTACTGGACCCCAGGCATGGTGGTTGAGCCATTCTTCAGAGCCTTCCTAAAGACTGAGAGGGTCGGGACCAACCTAAGGTCTGGGGGGATAATATTCCATAGGGCAGGCACCATAGCAGAAAAGGTTCTCTTCCTGGATGCCACCAAATGACACTCTTTCACAGATAAGACGCATAACGTTCCTCTCCTGCTGATCCATATAATGAAAATATTGGGATTACTCTCAGAAATGATAAGTATAGGTTTACGGCTAAGACTGTTCCTCTACAGAATGGATGTCTCTCTTCTCTCCCCCCATGTATACAGTAGTATTTGCTGTATACTACAGTAGTATTTGCTGTACCCCCCCCCCCAGTATGCTGTTTAAATGTTCTTTAAAATAGCACTAGAAAACTGCAAGGCCTTTTTCTGAACTAGCAAGCTTTCTGAATAGAATTGCCCCATGGTTTAAAAAAAGAATGAATGGAGGATGATCTCCATTTCTGAGTAGATCCAGATAAAACCAAAGGCAAATGTTTTGTCCAGAAAAGTGAAATGGTAACATTCACTCTGTATTTTTAAATATAGAATCAACATCCTATATCCTCCATTTAAAACTAAAACTTGCAGAAAACTGAGATTTTTTTCCATCCTTAACAATTATCTAATTTAGATGTTATACATACATACCCAACATGCTACTTCCTTTCAGAGTAAGCAACACTAGCAAACCACAAAAAAAGGAGTAAGAAATATAATTTTCCACCTATATCATCACCCAGTATAACGTTGGTTAATCAAGGCTTTCTCCTTATTTGTACTTCCCACTTTTTGCTATAATAGAGTAGGCACAGACTAGGTTGCATGGGATACATGCAAGATTCCCTGCTAATGGTAAGGACATGATACAAGTGAGTCTTGGCTGATTTGGGCCCGTGTACCAAAAGTGTAAGGAAAGCCCAGTTTTACCACAAGTATGTTCATACTATTCTTTATAGGCTTAGATCTCTAGATGACTAGACTACTTTTCCAGCTATCATCATATTTTTGCCTTCATCAACGGACTGGCTATACATACAGCGTATTGACACACTGAGAGTGACATTACTACATTTGCTTGTTTGTTTGAATACTACTGTATACATGTTAGCACAGGAAGTATATATTAAAATTGTAATCATTTATTTTTCATTGTAGCATTGTAGCAAGATCTGAAACTATAAACCAAGTCGTTTGTGTTCTTGAATAAGTATAGTCAATTTGTGATCTCAGGGCTGCACAAAACCCCCATAGAACCATGTTTGCTCATAGATTCCTGTCATTTTTTGAGTTGGAAAGAGATGAAAGATAGTAATGTAAATTCTAAAATAGGCATATCACTGTGGGAAAATAGCTCCCCAAGTTTGCCTCAAACTCAGCCTCACCCCACTTGGATGATTAAGGCCCATCTCAAACCACCAGAAAACTATGTCAGCTGTTTTCCTATGTGTTCTTGTTTTAAAGGAACTCCCAAATTCCAAATGAGATTCTACACATTCATTAATGGGAACTCTGACAAAGGAACTTATCACCATGACCAAATTTCCCCTGAAATATGAATTTGCAAGGGCATGTTGGAAAGCCCATTGAGATTGTGAAGGCAGCAGTGTGTTTTCTAACTATTCTTCACAGAGCTGCAATAGTAGACCAGGAAACCATTTATTTAACAAGACAAGTTTCTAGCAATTCCTGAAATATAATCTCTCTCTTCCTCTTACAAAGTAAGTCAAATTCCTTGGCATAGCAATAAAATAAATCTGCCAAGAACATGTTTAGTTTATAGCTATTAAATTAGCTTCGATATCATACTTTGATTCAACACTGAGAGTGCAATTCTATACATGTCTATTTGGAATGAATCCCTAATGAGGCAATGATTGTAACTCTCTGGTAGCTGTGAATAAGATTAGAGCCTAAATTTACATTTCTGATTTTTTTAATGCTTTTGTCTCCCTTCAAACCCTCTTTGCCTCAGGCAACATGGGGACTGTTCTAGAAAACAATGACCAAAAAAACCCCCTCTGTATGTACAGCTAATTCACTGGTAGTACCCTTGGACTCTGAATGACTATTCTACCGAAAGGGGCACCTCTATTCTCTCCTGGAATGTTGCAGGCTGGAAAGCAAAGATGTCAGATGTTTCATTTATGGAATATATTTCTTCTTTCAATATTATTTTGTTTCAAGAAACATGGGCTATGGAGGATCTATTACTACCTGGATATACTCCCTTTACTTTGAATGCAAATCCCAGTACAAAAAAGGGCAGACCATCAGGTGGCCTGAGCTCTATGGTTTCTGTTAAACTCAATGTCCCAGTATTTAAGCTGGAGTCTTGCTCAAATGTGGCTCTAGCCCTCCTACTCAGATGTAAACTTTACTCTGTATCACTTGTTAATGTATATTTTCCCCCAGTTCGTGGGCATAGGGAAATAAATAAATGATTTGTGGGATCAGTTTGATACCTACATAAATTTGCTATCATATCAATATGCAGACTCTATCATAATAATAGCAACCTGGGAACTGTTCTAGAAAACAATGGCAAAAAACTATGGGCTTCACATATCACAAACATGAATATTTGTTGTATTAAAGATCAATAATACATTCGGTTATTGGTTACATCCATTCTTGGATGTTTAAAGCAGTCTCTAAGAAAGGAGAATTCACCTCCTTTTTTTAATTTAAACCTCTCAAATCACTCTGGTGTTTATAGATTATGGTAAGAAGTGTCCAAACAAGCCAGAACTGCAGGATTGGGGATTTTCTGATTCCTATGTACCAGCATTAAGTGTTCACAGAGATGAATGGACAAGCATCAAGAGCTCTGGAACAGACATTTTAAAACAGCACATCCATTCTTACATACCTGAAGTGTGATTCACAAGTCCCTGTTAATATCAGTTAGTAGTTATACTTGTGGTTTAGGATAGCATGTTATGTTTTGGATAGCTGCATGCCTCTTCTGAGATTTTAAAATTCTGGCTGGCTAAAACCCCATGACTGCTGATGAGTTTTTTGTACTTTTCCTTGTAATTGCTGGTAATTGTCTCTGCATCTGAATGTTAAATTAGGGTGTTTCATGATGTTGGAGCATCCTTTTTGAATGAACATGGAAAAATGTCTTTACAAACAAGATCTGCCTTGTCTTTTGTAGGTTTTAGTCAAGCAGAGCTGAATCTGTTGCATTCTATGCTCACAGATAAATTCAGATAGTTCCCTTAATAATTTCTCCACAATGCTGCGCTCTGAGATTCAATCGTCTGCTAATTTAGCTTTCGATAAATAACATGTTTATCCTTCTAATCCGGATTACTGTGTTCTAAACATCCTGATGAGTTTTTATTCTTGTTCCTCCTCCAAGCTCCCTAAATGTATTGCCTGTAGGGTTATAATCTGGAAAATATAAAAATAATTTATTTTAAAAAATAAAAAATAACCATGAAGTCAAACATTCATATTATTTTTATAGCACAATTTGCAAGCTTTTGAGTACCCAAGTTGTTTTCTTCAGATAAGAAATAAAAAATGATTTTAAAAACCCAGAAAAAGTGAGGAAAAGGGAAAATGGTGCTGCTATTAAAGCTCTGTATCTGCACTAAATTACAGCCAAAGTAGAATGTGAAATTAATGTGCAAATTGGATACTATCAAATGGAGAGAGAGAGTATGTATGTGTATGTAACAAAAATATAGCAACCAATTTATTGCTTGAATAAAGTTTCTCTTTTCAGTGATGTTCTACCAATTCTACACAGTTTTATATATCCCAGGGATGCTATAAATTTTCTTCATAATTGAAAGTGTACATTAAATCACACCTCTGTGACCCATTAGAATCCCACAGGTTTCTCCTTGGTGTAATATATGATACAATATACAATAAACTTCTCTGATGTGATGACCTCCAATTTGTTGGATTATACACTCAGAAATAATGCAAGTTACAGTGGCACTTTTGTAGACCACCAGTTTGAAGAAGACTGGTCTGAAATGACTTCATCTACATGACGTCTCAGAGTTCAGACATTGTACAAAGCCATGATATGGTTATAATATTGCTATAAATTTTGGCTTTGCATTGTAGGTAAACTCCATCAGTTATGTTTTCAATAGAACACCATTAAGCAAACAATGGCTCAGTACAATGTGTTAACCTAGTCTTTGGCAGAGTTTTAGCCAACAATTTTATTTAAGAATCTCCACCAACAATTCATATTGCATCTTGTTACTGAACTACTTTATGTCCCACACATTTCCTATGTTCTGGTTACTGTTTATTGGAAATATCTGCTGATACCATTTTAAAAATTCTGTACTGTTCCTATAGTTCAAAAATGCATGATTTCTATTTGTTATATAACTTAAAAGCCAGTCAGGATTTTAAATGAATTTAATTGTAAACCTGAACTAGAATTATCACAGGTATTGAATGTCGACATAAAAAACAAGTTACCAGGAGCTTATAATGGTTATGTACAATACAAATGAATATATATTCATTTGTATTATACATAACCATTGCACATATGTCTGAAATAGTAGTCAAAGTAACCAGGCCCATGACAACTAACTAATCTAATTCTGCAAAGTGAAATTGTATTTACATAGATCACATTTAATCCCAAGATTTCTGGTTCAACACAAATAGTTGATGTGATGGACTTCAGTAACACTGCTGGTTCTCAGGAAGGAGGGAGCACATTCTAAGGAGGAGGAGAAGATACAAGGAGACATAGTCCAAGAGGCAGTTGTGGGAAAACTAAGAAGTTCAGAATATCCCCACCCTAGAGCTTTCCCAGGTTATTTCCCCTTAGGTTAGGTAGAGTTGCTTTAGTCTGGCAAGATTCTGTCTATTTGGTTTGAACTAAAGAACTAAAGAACTGAAGTTTGACTGGATTGATTCTTCATTGTCCTTGGACCAGGCCTGACAGTTGGTTTCTGTATGGTTACCATACAGAATTGTGCAAACCTTCTAAGGAGGGCTTTGTTTTGACAAAGCTTTGAACAAAGCATACCACCCCCACACCCAAAGATGCTTTGTGAAACAGCAACAGTCCCTGCACTTCAAAGACCAAAAGTGAAGCAATCATGTTGCTTCATTTCTGTCTGGTTTGGAGCCCCTCTCAGCTTCCTACAATTTGCAGTGTGAAAAATGGCTGAGAGGAGCCTTCTCCTGAACTCCTGTCCAAAAGTGTCTCAGCTAGAGAGCTCCGGTGCAAGCTGGAGCATGTGTCTGAGAAGCTAGCCTGGAGACTACTTAGGCGCTCCTAGGCTTGGCAGCTTCAGGACAAACTAGGAAAATCCCATGCAGGAGAGGCCAGCTGAGATATATCTTGATCCACAATGGGAGAGAAAGTTGGTTCCAGCATGGGCTGTGTGGAATTTCAAGACCAATCATGCAGTTGAGAGAGGCCAGAAATGCAAAAGGAACCCCCTGCTTTTGTGCCACAGGACTCTGCCAAACATTTTCCAGCTCAGCAATTTTCAAACTTTTTCAAGTCATGAAACCTGTTAGCTAAAAAAAAAATGTTCTTGGAACCTCTGATCCTCAAAATGGCAGCTGTGTCATTTTGAAGAAGCCCTGCACTTCCTGCTGAACCTTAGCAAAAGGGCTGTGGATGCTTTTGGCTGCATTTGTGCAAACGTTGCCCCCACCCTCACCCTTAATCTTTCATGGAACCTCATCAAGGTCTTGCAGGAGTCTATGAAGCATAGTTTGAAAAACCCTACTCTAGCTGATGAGTGATTGAGACAGGACACAAGCAGGAAAGGACACCTATTTCCTCAAGTTAGGAAGAGGTGAATGGGAGGAAAGGGCCAAGAAATCTTTGGGAAGCACTGCAGGATTTGCATTTAAATGTGGCTTTAACAATGTTCAGAAGTAATTTGGTATATTTTAAGGGTGCCAGCAAACTTCATTGGGTTAACTGCTGCTTTTCAGCTGAACTTACCTTTTAGTATTAATGTGATGATAACATTTCAGTGGGTTAGTTTGCTGACCTGAAGCAATAAGGTTGAAATATAATGTAATTTCTGGATACGTAATCAGCAGAATGCTATAATCTGCTTACATTCTAGGTCTGTCTTTTCAGCAGTGGAAGTATTAGTTGCTTAATTTAATATTTTGAGGCAGAAAGGTCATTACTGCTGAGTACATGAAATGACTAATATAAAAAGATGACAAACCTTCATTGTCCCATTTGTTCTTACTGCTGGGAATGTATTAGGGAAGGAATTCTAGAGAGGAAGTATTTTAAAACTTAAGCCACAAATTTTTAAAAAGGCCACAGATCTTGGCTGTGCAGTTCAGATTACGGATGCTGTACACAACCAGAATCTCACTAGGCCATTGTAGGGGAAGGTTAAAAAAAAGTCAAATTTCTGTATAGTATATCTTTTTTTTGCATGTGTTGTCACACATAAAAAGGGTGGTTCTGATTGCACATTTGTCGGTTCCATCTTAACTTTTTTTACTTTTTCTTACTTTTTCAGATGTCCTTGCTTCCCATAATGTCATCATCTTTTGATGATGTTAGATACAATAGTTTAGAAAGGTAGGATGCTGAACTGCAATCCCTGATGCTTCCCATGTTGCCAGTGCTGTCATAAATCATACTTTACAGACCGCAGTACTGTATTCAACTTGATAAGCCCAAACCAAACAAACTGCAGTATGTTTTAGCATGATATAAAACTACATATGAAACTTCCCTTGGTTATAACATCTCTGAAATTTTTGTAAGAAAAGAACTGCATGTTCTCATTTTTTTTAAAAATGCAAATGCACATGAGTCATTTAGTTGCCCAACAAAGCAGAAAAAAACAAGTCATAATATTACTGATTTTCTTCACAATGCAACTCAAAAATCTGATCAAGCTGGAAATAAAATCCTCCATCTTGTGAATTTTTGTGCTTAGTGTGGGTATAACAAATAAAAAAAGCAAATATGGTCAATAGCTTTGCTCTTTCTTTGTCTGGGGGCATTTTGAAGGAAAACAATATTTCAATTCCTAGACAATGATATAAAATAGAAATATTTATTGTCAATATTTAATCTTTTTTTTATAAAAGAGGATAATAACATAAAGTCCTTGAATCCTGGATAGATTGAACAAAATGCAAGACTGAAATATTAGTCTGTTCTCAATATATTTTAAGTTGTCCTGAATGTGAATATTTTAATTAGAAATATATTGAGACTAAATATTTCCAGAATTGCTGCTACATCAAAGTGGCAGCAAACCAGGACACTAATTTTGGTAGTGTTGGCCAGAAAGGCCCCTAGCAACTACAGGAGGTTGAATTCATGTACTGCTGGGACCTCAACTTTCTTCCCCCTTGCCTGTAAAGTTAGATTTGGGCATGGTAGATAATGGATTCAGAGCCAGTTTTGTGTAGTGGTTAAGGCACAGAGTAGAAACTGGGAGACTATGAGTTCTAGTCCCACCCTAGGCATGAAGCCAGCTGGATGACTGTCACTATCTGTCAGCACTAGGAAGCAGGCAATGACAAACAACTTCCAAAACTCTTGCCAAGAAAATTGAAATGACTGGTCCAGGCATTTGCCAGAACAAAGGCACCAGGGGAAAAAAAGGATCCAAGTCTTACATCAAGTAAATCTTGATTTCTTAGCATGATTTACAGAATACCAATACAACAGGCAATTTTTGCTCCATCTAGTAGTTCAAAGAAGACATGAGCCAGATCTCTTTGATAATGCTCAGTGCAGTTCATGGAAGATTCAGGAATGGAATTGCTGAACTAAGTTCCAGCATCTCTTATCTTTGGGCCTGCTAGTTTGGTTACTGGGTGATATGGTTCAAGTTCTCTGTTCATGCTCTACATTTGGGATGAAGAGTGCTTCTGAAATAGTTCTGAAAAGATGCATCAGAGACCACAGAGGCTCAAATGTAGCTCCTATCTTCATTGCTTTAAAGCAGCCTCATCTTCTCCTAAAATCACACAGTCCCTGTGCAGGTGCCATATGATCCCAGGACAAGACAGAATTGATCACATTTCAGAATTGATCACATTTCAGAATTACAAACCGACTTGTTCCCAAAGCACCTTTAGGAACAGAATCCAAAGCACTGTCTACAGCAGGGTTCCCCAAAGTGGTCAGTATCACCCCCACAGGTTGATGGGACTATCCGTTATAATAATTATTATTATCTGTAATGCTATTAAAGTAGTATTTATTAAATTATTTTCATATAATAAATGGAGCTCGATGAACAATCTGGAACTTCATGAAGGGGTCAGTGAGCTGAAGAATTTGGGGACCCCCTGGTTTAGAGCTATCAAGACACTGGCAATGGAGTTTGGATGCCCCTGTGAGAAAAAAGAAGCATCCAATCTTTTATCAAGTAAGGTCCCTTAGTTAACAATACATAACTATCAATTTACCTTTTCCAATTTTACAGGAACCAGTCAGACTGTAAATCAGGCTATAATTTTTAATGCTAAATAATAGTAATACCTGTACTACATTTCCGTTAGAACAGTTCTATCCTGTTTTATCTGTACTCACCTGATTCAATGTATGTGTGAAATTGAGAATCAAAGCACATTTGCTATAATGAAAATGCTACTTATAAAACAGTGTTCTCTATAAGAGGCAGACTGTTGGTAGCTAGGAGGTATCTTACTCACATTGTGAAGGATATATGAGTAGCTGGCAATGGAAAAATTGAGCCCCTCTATTTTGTCTTTAGTATACCATCCAATATTACACTATTGAATAGAAAGCCACTCAAAGACTTTGAAATAAGCAGCACATCATTTTTTTTCTTATATGTGAGATCATTTATTTTTTCATATCCTGTTTCTGAATGATAGGGAACAGATATATCAAAGTAATTTTAAATTCTGATTTCTTTCTTCTGGTATAGCCCTTTTATTATTAAATGCAGAGGATTGTCATGTCACATATTCCTGCCTATAAAATATTTTATCTTTGCCTATTAATAAGGAAAAGATAAAATATTTTGAAACTCCTTTGGAACTCTTTGAAACTCTTACTTCACAATGGTGAATAATTCAGAAATTCATTGGGCCTTATTTGTAGAGTGCTGACTGCTGACTCAGAACCCAAAGGTATCAACAATTGTATGATTAAATGGTTGCAGAATTTGAATGTAGTAATAGAGATGCAACAATGAGAATTTCAATGGAAGAAGAACATTAAATTCACTCCATATATTGTACTCAGAAAAAAATTGGCTGGATCATTTTTTTTTCTTTTCCCAAATTGGGTGACAGTACCGTAAAGCTCAACAGTTCTAGAAAATGAGTTATACTACAATGAAATAAATCTTAAAATTTGAATTCCTATTTCAACTGATGAAATTCTTGTTAAACTTTTACCAAACCAAATATCCCTTCAACATATACTGAATTAGCTTTATATATGATAACTATTGCCAGAATACTATTTGCTTTTTATTGGAAGGGTTGTCTGAAAAACAAGTTGTGGAAGTATGCTGCAATTGTTGTTGTTGTTGTTGCTTATTTATTATGGCCATCCACTCCAAAAGACTCAGTGTCTAGAATAATGTTGTATCTTAAAAGTAAATCTGACGCATTAGGCTTTAATATATGGATTAGTACCACATACAAAATTTGGGTTTACTTATACATAGAATTTATATTTCAGTTTTATGAGAGATAGTATTCAGAATAGATTCTTTGTAATATCAACTGAACTTATTGAACTCATTACTGAACTCATTCATGAGTTATATTGTGTTGACAATGGTTCTTGATATTTACTTTTAGCTCATGTTTAATGGTGATCTTTAGCTTTCAGTGTGATATAATATCAATATATTTACCTATTTACAACTAATTAACAATATGTTAGAAAGCTATTACCTCCATGACATTTTTAAATCCCTGATTTGTTCATCTGTATTATATTAATTTATTCTTTTTTCATGTTTTCTTTTGTACTTGTTTATATGTTTTCTTTGAAGTGTCCAAATTTAAAAAAAAAGAAAAGAAACTGGCATGAGATTTAATGAAAGAATGGTAACCTTGTGAAATATTTGGATTTATTATTTGCTCTCACCACTACCTGTAGAATTCTTGTGGACTACCTGTGATTCCTAGATCAAAGATCAGAAATCACTGACATAGTGTATGAGAACAATGATAGGAATCCTTACCTTCAGATATGTTGGTCTAGGCTACAATTCCAACAGTGTCTATGAGCCATGCTGTCTGGGAGTTCTGGGACTTGTTGTTCCAACTGAACTACCTAAAGAATGCAGGGGGTAAATGAGTTCATATCTTCCCATAATGATCTGGTTATTACTAAATTACTAAATCCATATCAGCTGGATTTTACCACTAGCAGAACCATTTGAATTTGGTTTATGTGAGAATCAGCTACCTTTCCAGGATGTGCATTAGGAGATCCAGCACTGCATCTTTTTTTGTGGTTGGCATTTCCATCAACAAGTACAAACATTTGATCCAGCTGGCCCATATCTGAGACACCAAACCAATACTTTCCTTCTATATGAGTACTCCAACAATTTCTGACATCATAAGGGACATTTTCCTTTGCTTTTCTAATCATCTTCCATACATACATAACATCACATAAAACTTCAGAAGACTGTATCTAGTGTCGCCATTAAATTTTTACATCTGTCCCATCTAAGAGGATTGTCCTGTGTAATATTTTGTACTAACTTACACTAATATTTTTGCGTAATTACTGTATTTTTTCTAATCTGCTTATGGAGAGAGATTCAAAAACAACACCGTATTAACACAGTTGGATGAGCAGCAGCAGGTGATGATTGCAAGACACCACTATACGTAGAGTTGTCTAACTGAGATAGTCCCAAAATTCCCCCTTCCCCCAAATCTTTACCTAGGAAGTAAGATCATCTTCCATTTCCTAATAAAAATAAAAGAAGCTATTGAAAACAAAAGGCTGAGCAAGTGCTACAAATGACTTCAGGCATCTCCACTGCAAAGCATGACTGCCATGGAAGCTTGGCCGAAGATTATCTCATTGTTTGGACCTAACATTATTTGTCTGGGGTTTAACCTGTCCTATAAGCTTAAACAGGACTTGCTATCTTTTCTTCCTGGTCCAGTTGCCTCTTCCCTATACCTCATCTTTGTTCAGCTTTATTTCCCCACCTTATTTTCCTTTCCCTTCCTAGCTACCCTTTCGTAAAAGCGGGCATTGGTTGTACAGTTTTTTCTTTTAAGCACTGTCGTAACCTCTAACAGTTGCTAAATGAGGCAGTCACTAAGCAAGGACTACCTGAATAATTTTTTTCTGCCAATTCTTCCTTGGGATGGGGGTGAAGGAGAAAGGGTGATCATAAACTTTTTTTTAAAAAATCTAATTTTTATTGAAGATTTTTTTAGCAAGATAAAAGCAATACAAATATTAGAAAAGAAACAAAGAAAATAAGAAAGAATAGTGAATAAGTAAGAAAGAAAAAAGAAAAAGAAAGAAAAGATTATAAAGAAATGGTTTCCAATCTTTTTGACAGCAGTTATAAATGCATTTATATTTTACCCTCTCTCTCTAAGGTTATATCATAATTTCCTTCTTCCTTCTTTCCTTTCTAATTGTCAAACCCATAAATCACAAGTTCATTTTTTTTTTCAGCAAAAAGTCCATAAAGGGTTTTCAGTCACTAATAAATGTAACAGTTGAGCTTTCTCTAAGCAAACAAGTTAATTTTGCCATCTCTGCTAGTTCATCTTCACCAACCATTCCTCCACTGTGGGTATTTCAGTCTTTCTAATTTTGTGCCTATACTGTAGTAGTCTTGTAACAGTGATCATGTACAAAAATAGTCTTCTGTGGCTCTTTTCTAGTTGTCTGTCCACTAATCCCAACAAGAAGGGGTGATCATAAATTTATGATCAACTTCCTGTTGAGGTGAATATGGTAAAATGTGGATGATTTTAGATATTAATCTCCTTTTTTTAAAAAAAAATTCTCTCTCTCTCTCTCTTAACAGTGATTGGTATAAAGTGACCTACAAAGTGTGGCAAGGAAAATTGGAAGGTGGCTAAAACACAGTCATGTCTTCTGTTTGGCCCACTATTCCCTTTCTTCATGGGAACTACAAGGGGCTGGGATGCCTCTTAGTCTTCACTGTAAGTGTATGTTGTAGTGCCTCTGAAATGTGCCCCACCACTTGCATCTGTGCCAGTGACATTGTGAGCTGCACCAGCAGAAACCTCTCAAGGGTGCCATCAGCTCTTTTCAAGCACATAAAAAGGCTGGATCTGAGCCATAACAGAATTGGAATTTTGGATCAAGACTGGATACCCACCCTGCTTGAGAAGCTGACCACCCTCATTCTCAGTCATAACAACATTGTCAGTATTTCTATAGGGAGCTTCTCAGTTATTCCAAACGTCAAGTACCTAGACTTGTCCTCCAACAATTTGAGGTCACTGGGTAGTCCTGTATTTCAGGAACTGAGAGTGCTGGAGGTTCTGTTGCTTTTTAACAACCATATTGCACAGATTGATTCTGCTGCTTTTGGAGGAATTCATACACTGCAAAAGCTGTACTTAAGTTACAACTCTCTCACGCACTTCCCAATAGAGCTCTACACCGGGAAACATAAGCTCTCAGAACTTGTGCTCTTAGACGTTTCGTACAACCAGATCCAGTCAATACCAATAAATGACATGAGCTTAGTCCCAGCCCGACGCTTGAGTGGGATTTACCTTCATGGGAACCCATTTCATTGTGACTGTACACTTTATTCCATGCTGAGCTTCTGGTACCTTCGACATTTCAGTTCAGTGGAAGATTTCAAGACTGAGTACACATGCAATAAAGACTCCCAAAAACTGCCTTTATTGCAGAACAGTTACTTAAATTGCTCAGAAAGCACCATTAATGGTTCTTTCCATGCCTTTGGTTTTATTCATGAAGCACAAGTTGGTGAAAGGATAATAGTACCCTGTGATACTAAAATCGGTGACGCTGGGACTCGTTTTATTTGGACCCTTCCAGATAATCAATTTTTGGAGCCAGGAAAGACAACGGAACACTTCCAAGTGTTTCATAACGGGAGCTTGGAAATAGATGATGTCCAGTATGAAGATGCTGGACTTTACTCCTGCATTGCAATAAATAAGAAAAGACTGCTGAATGAAACCATTGAAGTGAGAATAAACGTCAGCAATTTCACAGTGGACAAATCTTATTCACACGAAACATTTAACACAGCTTTTACGACCCTTGCAGCATGTGTAGCCAGTATTATTTTGGTCCTTCTTTACCTCTACTTGACGCCCTGTCCTTGTAAGTGCAGGTCAAAGAGAAGGAAAAGGCAACTGAACCAAAGTAGCACACCTCATGCATCCATACTAACCTCCACCTCACCGCTCGAACTGCCAGCAGATGAGAAGAAAGCCAGCAGTGGCAAAAGGGTGGTGTTTCTTGAACCCGTGAAGGAGCCAAAGCCAGGTCAAAATGGGAAAGTCAGAATGTTTCCCAATGAGACTGCAATTGCTGAAAGCATTCTGAAAACACCCCGGACAAAATCAGACTCCGATTCCATGAACTCAGTATTCTCGGACATGCCTTTCATGCCACCCTCTTAAGTTTTCAACCTGCACTGAAGTCCTGACCTGCTCAGCTGCAGCCACGGCTTTAGCCAATGTTAAGAGAAATATCATGGGAAACTTTTCTATTTTTTTTTTAATTGAGATCTTGAAGCGTGAGGTATTACCACTGTTATCTTGTTCCTTCTCAGACTAGTGCGAGGAACGTGCATTAATCTGGCAACGGTTGGGAGGAGCTCTTTGTTGCGTGACATTTGTAGCCAAGTAGGGTGGTATACCCTGCTTTCCTTCTAATCTTTGCTCTGAAATGAATTAGGGGGTAGCCTTACGAAGAGTCATTTTCGCTCTCTCTTCTCATTCAGGGGAACGAAGCTTACACAGGCCAATGTCCCTTCAGATTAGACCCCTTGCTGCTTCACTGCAGAACCAGCGGGACTGTATTATCAGGGATCAGACACTTAATCAAGTGTGTCTTCTAGAGTTTATAGAAGAACAAAATAGCCATTTATCCAATTTCTGCTCACTGCCTTGAGACACTGGGTACATAAAGAGGCAAATGAATTTAATAATTAATATTCCCCAATACATGTTTAGATAATTGCAAAGCTGGGTTAGGATTAGCTTCTTCTTTTTCTTTTATTTTTCTACACTGAATTTTAAAATCTAGGAATGGAATGTATGGTAAACCTAGTATAAGGTAACCTTCACACAATGAAAACTTTTGTAGAAATCATACTGTCCAGAGGTATGATCTATTATTAAACCACTTAAGCCTTGAAGGCCTGTATGGAAGGGATAGCACTTCAGTCCTGTTAGGAAACCCAAAGTCCAACCGTATTTAAGAGGTATCGTTTTCACATCCACTGTCTGGCGAGGACAGAGGTGCCCTACTGGAATGTCTGTCTTTACAGGTCTTAAAGGGATAAGAGCCATGATGCTGTAGAAGTATATCCAGCCTATTTGTTTGGATTTAAACTTAAATGTGTGTGCTGTGTGGGCTGAGCGGAAAGTATCTACAAAAAAAGAATGCATAGAATTAGTTTTGTAAGTAAAATTATCAAGATTTGTGCAATTAGATGTTTTGTATAAGTTCTACTGCACTTTGACTATTTTTGATGACCTATTTAGAGCCATAATCCAAACTATTGACCCCAAGGTAAATGTTGCAAATGCAGCTAGGCTTTCACATCATCAGTGATGAAATGGCATCAATGCCTCGACTTTACCTTCTGTAGAACCTAGATTCATTGAATTTACTGGTTTAGAGCTTTATTTGGAAAATTCAAAGTAGTTAGGCTGATTCTGTTTGTCATTGTTTAATGTGCAAGTATCAAAACAACAGTTCATGAAGCTTCCATCTTGTGAAGTTTTGATATGAAATTGTCAATTAAGTCCTAATTTCAGGATGATCCATTCTGTAAGAAAGCTAGAACTTTGTACAAACTGTACTTTCATATACATTTTAGCATAGTTTTGTGTCAGTAAGTGAAGTACAAAAAAAAAGTAAGTTATTTGCAAGTCACTTATTTTGCATAGCATTGTTTGTACCATTTGAGTTCCTTTCAAACAGGTAGACATTTCTGCAGGGACATGCAGAATAGCTTATGATTCCCTGGTTTCATATATAACTTGCAGATGAGAATCTTCCCTTTCTCTGCTGGCTGTCAACTGCAACCTTGTAAGAGGGTTTCTATCAAAATGTTAACAATGTATTGTTATAGTTCTTTGGGGGTAAACCATAGGTCTATTCTCCTTAGTCACACATCTCCAGGATGGGTTCAAAAGAGTCAAGATGGTGATCACAGCAGCACAATAAAAACCCTATCCCTTTCTACATGTGTGAATGTTGACACATATGCAGAAGCGTTGTATGTGAGCTTCAGTAACACTGCCACAGCCACCACCTTGACTTTTTTTAATCACTCCTGCAGACACTGCTGTCTACTACATTCATTATCCATCCATTCTGAATCATGAAACAGTGTTAAATGGTTTCCTTATTCTACACTTGATAAAGTTGTGGCTATCTTAGTTTTACTGTTCAATGATGGTTAGCATCCTAAGTTAGCTGAATTTTCTTTTGTTCAAAGCCTTGAAGCACTTACTTGCTACTATATGAGTTCGTATAAGATCAGGGACATCCAGTCTTACAGAAATGGTTTAGAATGGGTATGCATAAAATGCTATCTCTCTGTAGTCAGTGTAAATGAGGTTATTTTCTTTGCTTCAGTTCTTCCTCTCAAGTAAAGGAGAATTAGAGCGGTTTACCCTGCCAAGGACTTGCATTTGTAAATAAGATTAAGAGCTATATGTACAATAGGCCAGTTTACAAATCTATAGTAAATGTAAGTCTAAAGCTCTCTGTTCCTTTACATTCCATGTGACTTTCATGTCAGTCTTGATTCAACAATAAAGTATCTTGAAACAATTTTTTGGATCTGTGACTTTGATTTTGTGAATAATCAATCAATGTACTAAACTAAAAATGAAAGGAACTAAAATGAACCTTCAATAATTATGTGCTGCTTTGTTCCTTTTCTTCACTGAGCATGTTTATTCATTTGGCCATACATAGGGGGAGAACTTCTATAAAACATTCTGCAACTGACTTCATACATTGTGCTAAGTCATGGTTTAATCATAGTTTGTTCAACCATGCTTTATTGAATAAACCACAACTGGCTAAGGCAACACAAGATACATTACAGCATAGCATCATGTGTGTGTTTACTGTATATGATCAAGGTGTACCTGTAAGCAATGACTAAGGGTGTATTAAAAGATTCAGGCCACCGTTTATCTTCAAATGTTTCAAATGTGCAGAAGAAAGGACCAGTTTTGATCTGTGTTGCAATGACTAGGTTTAATATCATCATACGTTTGTTGGAAATGTTTACAGGGTGAAGGAACTTTCTATCATTTTTGGTGGACTTGTGGAAGAGCTAAGAAATTCTGGAATCAAATATGTATTATTATTCAAAAGATTCTCAAAGTGGAATTACAGCTGAAACCGGAGCTGTTTCTCTTGGGTTTGATGGACCAACAGCTTGAGAAGCAACATGGAACTCTGTCCTTATGTATGATAACAGCAGCAAGACTCTTATATGCTCAAAGATGGAAAAAGCCACAAATTCCCTCAATGGAGGATCGGATGATTAAGTTAATGGAAATGGCACGAATGGCTAAACTGACAGTGCTGATAAGAGAAAATACTGTAACTGGATTTGTTTCTACTGTATTTGGAAGTCACTTTTGGACTATTGCTTGTAACAGAAAAAAATGAAGTTCTGATTTTGGTTTTTAATGATTAAATGGTTTGATTTTAGAGAAATAATGTTACTAAATGTTTAATTAATAGCAAGAGATTAACTTTTATGTGCCTTTATATATGTGTTGGTAAGAAGTCACCTGTCTTGGTTTCTTACACTGTTTTGGTTTCTCTTGTTTCTTTTTTAGACTTGTATTCTATCTGTTCTATATTCTGTATTTTGTGTTTTAATTATATCTTGAAAATTAATAAAGCTTTATAAAAAATAGGTTTAATATCAACAAAGTGATTTTAACTAATTTGGCGGAATGGTCATCATTAACCATCTATCTTGCCCTTCCATGCCACTTGTAAATAAAGCAAGACATTGTTAATAACAGATAAATGGGGTCAAAATAGCAGATAAACATACTAAGCATAGACAAAACTGCCTGGGAAATGTAAAGTCAGCACTCTTGGCCCAAAGCTTCTTAAAAAAGGTTTTGCACGGTCCAAATGGGACTGCAATGGGAGTTATAGTCCAAATCATTCTGAAGATATCAGGATATGGAAATATATCACAAGAGATTAACTTGTTCTAAGGAAAAGAATGAAAGAAAGTCAACAATTTGCTGATTGGATATTCCTCCAGTATTCATAATTTAAAACATTTAAAAAAAATTATACTAAACAATGGGTTTCAAGCTTTACAATGCAGTTTTCATTACTTCCTGACTCAAAATTACAGGAAACCACCCTGCTAATTTTTAGTAAGAGAGAACTCTGGGGATCACAAAATAATTTGTCCTGGGGCTGTATGCTGTCTGGAGTTGTACCTTAGGGAGATAACCAATATTTCTTAATTTTTTGGCGGATGATGGTGATGATAGTTCTCTAAGACAGTTTACTATATATTACACTTGATGTTAGCCAAGCAGCTGTTTTTTTCCAAATGAAAATCTGAGGAGCACCCAAAACATTTTGTCTGTACTCACAGTTCATTAGGTAAGAATTTTCTTCTTGTACCCTTCTTGTTGGAAGTAAAGTGAGGTGACAACCAGTGGACTGTGACTCTCCTTCCACTGATTCTCCTTTCCCAGAGAAGCTTGCCAGGCATCAATACTAACTTTTTAGCCCCTGACAAAACCCTTTACTCTTTTTCTTTAGGAAGGTTTAAACCTTGCTGTTTCTTATATTTCTTCTTGACCACCCATCCATATTTTAATATTTTGATATATATTTTATTGAGCAAAATGCTGATCAAAAATGGTATACAAATATTTTTAAATGCTTATGTGTACTCAAGAGCCTTTTAACAGAATCTCAAGAAAATGTTCAGGCTCACTTGTTTGTAAATCAAGAAGTTACTCCTGAGTATCTTTTGGAACATGAAATAGCCTTTCAAGATAGTGTCGCTTAAGGAATTTGCGGGGGGGGATGTCGTTGAAAAGACAGGTTAAAATGTTCTGGCTTTACTGCTGTGTGACATCTGTGCATGGACAAATTGGAGCATATAAAGCAGAAGAGAGTTATTGTAAAGAGAGTACATTTTGTAATAAAGTATGTCTCAACATTGAGTTGTAAGCATTTGGCATATCTTCAATAGGTTGGGTTTCTTTTAATGGAAGAGCCATCCTTCCACAGATTTTGACATAATGTACCAAGTAAGCACCCTTAGAAGACCCATGAATCATGTTTTGGCACAATTGCATTGTTCCCTTGCTATGAAAAAAAAAGTATAATATGATTTACCACCCTATTTAGAGTATACCTTTTTATCTTCTTTAGATTAAATGCTAATCATTAAAATCCAAAGCAAATGTGAGTGATTGCAACCAGTTCTTGCAATATTCCAATTTAAATAACTGACATGAATTTCAGTAATACTCCTTGCATTAAAAACCTTAAAATGGGCTTATTTCCAATTATTTCCAATTAAAATTATTTCCAATTTCCAACAGTCCAAAATGCAGCTGCGCGGACAGTTTTTGGTGACTCAGGATCAGCACACATTACTCCCTTGCTCCGCGAGCTGCATTGGTTGCCAGTCTGCTTCCGGGTCCAATTCAAGGCGTTGGTTATCACCTTTAAAGCCCTACATGGCATGGGGCCAGGCTACCTGAGGGACCGTCTCATCCCCATTACATCAACCTGTCCCACCCGGTCATGCAGAGAGGGCATGCTGCAGACCCTGTCTGCATGAGAATTCCATCTGGCGGGGTCCAGGAGGCGGGCCTTCTCTGCAGCAGCTCCCACCCTTTGGAACATCCTTCCCCTGGAAGTGAGGTTGGCCTCCTCTCTTCTGGACTTCAGGAAACGGCTGAAGACCTGGTTTTGTCACCATGCCTGGAGTGGGGAGAGGAAGAGCCACTCTTGGGGTTGGTTGATTCCCTAGTCCTGCCAGGACTGGTTCCGGTCCCCTTTGAGGGAATTAGATCTGCCATCACTTGGATTTTATTACATTTTATATGCATATTTATTGATATTATTCTGATTTTATTTTATACTGTTTTATTGTGAACCGCCCAGGGTCCCCCAAGTGGGGGAGATGGGCGATAATAAAAATATGATAAATAAAAATAAATAAATAAATAAATTTATAGAATTTATAGAATTGGAGATAAGGTCACCTTGGCAATCAAAATATGCAAGTAATTTTGAGTGAAGTATTATTTGAAACATATTTGAATGATCTGCCTTTAGTCAGTTAAGAAGAAACAACTGAATAAGATGAGCTATGGATATCTTCACACATACATTATTTGAGTTCAGCAGCTTTGGAAGACCAGCTGTGTAAAGACAAGTTTTTGCATCTTCATTGCAAGTAGAACCGGCTGTATCCAGGTGCCAAATGACCTTTCAGTTTCTGCTGCCCACCCATCTATCTATCTCTTAGTTATCTTTAGCCATTGTATTTAAATATGCAGTTTGGACATTTTGTAACAAAACCTGCAAAAGATTTTCTGAAGGCCATGTATGTAACCTGAACATGATCTCCAGTTTACACAGTCTTGGGTGGGGGGAATCCCAAATGTCAGTTCAAGAGAGAGGACTCATTTATTTATCTCTTCCTCCATGATTCCTGTGTTTTCAAAGTTGAATTAGGCTAAAGGCTCTTTAAAATGGAGCACCATATAACTTCCATGATAATTAGTGATGCAAGCAACTCAACAGGGAGAATGAGGCTAGCTTTTCTCAAACTTGGTGCAACTGTTCAAATTATAATCCTTATACATCCTGGAGGTCATCTGGCTGGAGAAGGCTTGTTTTGGCAGTGATGCTGCCTAATATCTCAGCACCATGCTGCTATCACTTGGCTATTTTTGCACTTCATAAATCAACTGAGTTCTGAGTGAATCATGATTTCCAATACATGAGGAGTTTATTCCTGGGTCTTATTACTAGCACTTTGGGTTTATAATGGATCTTGGAATATCTACACCTCTCATAAGACTACCAGATATGTCCATGGAACACATTTTTCCTAATATGTACAAAAGTTCCATTCATGTGTGCTTCAAAAACATGGGAACTATGTCCTCATTCATTTAGTTTGCACATCTTTTGAGGCTACTGCAGATGGCAGCTTCCTGCATGGTTGGGGATATGGGTATACTTCCAGGTTAGGTCTGAAAGTTGAGGTGAAAAAATAATAAATAAATGGTGCCAAGTAAGAAAATTTAACTTGCCATTTTGGCTATGGTAGTTTTTCTTCTCTTATACTGAGTAGCCAACACCAGTGTGGGAATCATTCCTTATGAAAATATCCTAACAGCTTAATCACTTTTTCTAGGGCAGTAGAAGAAACTCAGACTCCAAAGAAGGATTATAGTACTAATAGAAAGCCATTGTACCATAGAAGAAAGCTTTTGTAAAATTGCAAGGCAGATTTTAGCAGACTGGATGATGTTATGTTACCGATAACATCATCCAGAATCCTTTGAAACACAGAAAATAACAACTTCTCATCTTTTGTAAATATTTAGAGGCAGTGTCAGCTGTGGAGAATGAGTGTTGACTCCTGAAGATGGTGAAAAATACCACTCCTTGACATACATTCCTATCCCACAACCTAGCTTTAATGAAGTAATCTTCATTCCATCTCTGCTGAGTTGCCACAGTAAAGAAAAGGAACCTCAACCAGTTGCATAATGAATGGATAAAAGTGAAACAGATCCATGAATGATCACAATGGCCAATTGCTATGATTTTCAAATTATCCTTTGAAAATGGGGTTCTGGGAGTAATAAATGACCTTTCTGGATCCTAACATTTGCATTTAGTTTTAAAGCAAGCTGAATACATTTTACTTTCCATCTGAATCAGGGTTAGCGATCACTTAGTGGTCAGGGCCACATAAAATATTTGGAGGATGAAAACAAGCATCACAGTGATCAAAGCAATGATTCATGGAGCCATGGCCAAGTCTTCAATATTGGGGGGGGGGGCATGGGATTGGGGAGTTTCTTTACTTTTAAGCCTATTCTAGGATTAAGCTTGCTCGGGTTTACATTACAAGTGTGTGTTTTTCTATATCACAATCCATCAGCCATAGAAAAACCAGAATGTTGCAAAAAGAAATGACTCTGGCCTCACTATTTTTGCATTCATACTGTTTCTGAAAGGTTTGCACTGCTAAGTCTGTGCTGTAGATGCTACTGCAATCGTGACAAAGGTAAAACCAAAGTCTCATTTACATCTTTTTAATGCCATGATATTATTTATTTGCAGCATTGTTAAACTGTCTTTGAGAAAAGCCCCCATAGCCATCTACAATTTTAAAATAAAACAAAATATTATAAATCCCTCAGTCATTGAAAAATTGTTATTCAATGATTGCTTGAAATTTGCAAAGTGTATAACTTAAAAATGAACCATGTATATTTCTAGAGAAGTGATTTCTCTGAATGAAGTGGCTAACATTCAGAAAATTCTGATGCTCATCAGTCCAACGATGTTCTCCAGATGTACTGGAGAAGGAATTCTAAGAGTTGAAGTCTAATACAGCTGGGAGACATTAGGTCAGAAATTTGTTCTAATTTTTTTTGTTGCGGGCTGGAGAAGAGAGGCTCTATATACTACTCTGAATCTGAAACCCAACCTTTGCTTTGATTATCCAGATAACTCTACTTCCAGGAGAACATTGATAATGCTTGCTGTCTAGCTTTCT
This sequence comes from Candoia aspera, assembly GCF_035149785.1. Classification (NCBI taxonomy): domain Eukaryota; kingdom Metazoa; phylum Chordata; class Lepidosauria; order Squamata; family Candoiidae; genus Candoia; species Candoia aspera. The sequence continues at coordinate 50,115,818 of NC_086159.1, forward strand.
GAATTTTGCTACCAATACCCTGGAGCAGATCTTGACATAGAGTTTTCTGTATTTCTTTGTTGTCATCTAGGTTTTCATGTGGACTTTCCCAGCTCAGATACAGTAGTTCTAAAGACTGGACAATTAATTTCCAATTAGCTCTAAATGTGGTTTCTTTGATGGTGATTTTATAACTGGTTCATTCAGGATCTGTCATCCTTTGCCTTTATATCAGATGTGTTACTATGAATGCATTCAGGTTAAAGCATATTAACCCAGGTCATATCAGACAGTCACTATTCCTATATCCATTAATATAGAACCAAAGCATAGAGCTACTAATTCTAGACTAATCAGGAAAACACACTCTGCTGCCATCTAGTGGCTTTCCTTATTTTTGCGGCCAAGATATGGTAGCTCTAGCCAAATTGGAATCAATCTGAGGTATCTGTATTGTGGATCCTCCACATCAGTGGTTTAGTTGTTCAGACAGTTGGGGGGTTTGCCATAATGACCAATATTAACATAAATTTATTTTTTTTAAAAAAAATTAAAGATTTCTTTGATATCAGCCAATGACTTGAAGCTTCTCATTTACAATTTCTGTCATGTTTACTTCCCAGAGAATGTGTTATCTTTCATGCTGAAATCAATGGAACAGTCATATATTTAATGCTGACTGCGTCATGCTCATATCTATAATCAAATATTCCTTTCTTTTATTTTTCCTAACAAAGGAAGTATATTTTGTCCACCTGTCACTGATCTATGCTATGTTTTGTTTGTTCTGAGGCACAGGAGAAGGGTTCAGTCATAATGGTTCATGCATGATTAGGATTTAAAACACAAGATTCACAATCCTACCTGCCACCCATATGTTCCACACTGATAAGCTCAACATTTGCTGCTTTAAACATATTTGGTAAAAGGCAGTGTTCTTTAAAACATTTTTCTCCTGACCAAAGAAAATGCACCTATCTGGTGAAGAATTTGACATCTTCAAAAATCTTCTCCTGTGGTTGCTGATAATAGGAACTGGGGAAGCTACTGTATACAAATACCTTTGTATTTCTCTCATTCGCTTCTCTTTCCTCCCCCCCCCCCCCACATTTCTGTTTCTATTGTTTAGCAATTCCCACTTAATTACAATTTCAGAGAAGTCTGCTAGTTTGACTTCTTTCAAATCTGTCATGAAAATAGCAAGCATTCCCAGACTTATCTTAAGCAGCTTAAGTTTTCAAAGCAACTCCATTCCTTCCTCAGTTTCCAAATGTAAATTTATTTATTTTATTTATTTATTATTCACATTTCTATCACCGTGCATCTCCCCCTAAAAGGGGAGATCTCCCCCTAAAATACTGAAAAATTGTTCCTGGGTGGGAAGGGAGGGAGGGAAGGGGGAGAGAGAGAGAGAGAAAGGAGGGAGGGAGGGACATAATAAACAATATAAAAATAGGGAGGAAATCCTTGTAATTTTAAAAGTCTCACACCAGCCTCCCCCAATTTGGGGCCAACTGCCCTGAGTATGGAATACCAAGAAAATGAAATTATATTAAATAAATTAGCAACATGAATAATGCAGGCAAAATGCCTTTCCCCTGCTCATAAAGTCTGTTTTCAGAAGCTATTTGATTTCTGGTACAGTGATTATCCCCAGGTAAGGCTGACATGCCATTTGGGTGCTGAATATTTCTTTTCACAGGAGACGATGGAAATTTCTTGTCTATGTGCATCTTTGGCTCATGCCCATGCGCTTGGGGATCTGACTGACACATGCACACTGCCAGACATCTGCACTGCACAGAAATTGGGGTAGATGTTTATGTCAATTTTCTTTTCCACTGCATTTCTCACTTCACTGCTCATACTAGATGGAGAGCATACAGAAAATGCCTAACAAGGGAATTGTATGCAGGCACATACAGCTATTGCTTTAAGATTTCATCAATATTTCTACATATTTCTGTACAGTTCTCTTAAGGCAGATGTTTATGTATGTTCTTTACCAAGTACAATTTTTACAAGCAATTCTTTCATCGGAAAAACTGTTATTTTTCTCTAATACAGATTTCAGCTCTATTTTTCAGCTGAAATCTGAAATAATATGTCTAATAAAGATTTCAGCTCTATTTCTTGATATATATGCATTTTTGTGTATATTTTTGCATGATAAATCACTCTATAAAATTCTGGAAAGAAATGAGCATACATAGACATTCCAGCCTTTATATTTAGCAAGTCCAAAAGTTGTAAATTGATCTAAAAATTCTGATGGAGCAAATTAATTTTCTGTACCTTAATTAATTAGTGATGCAGTTCTGTGAAGTTCTGGTGAATTCTGACTTTTGTTTAGAGATCTGTTGGTTTCAGTTTGTAATATTTCAGATACTCCAATCCCCCATTTGGGAAAAAGAGTGGAAAACCATGTTTAGAAGCTGCCACAATTAAACTACAGCAAAATCATAAGTTCCTCTTTCAGCTGATTGGTCTTGTGGTAGGATATATTTATATCACTTGACAGATGTCTCTGATTCAATTCCTTCCTGACATGCAACACAAACACAGTCCAATAAAAGACTATGGAATAATATAGAGGTATACGGTATTTCATCTGAAGTATCTAGAATCAGAACTGGGTAACACCTCAAATGTCTTATACGAATTCAAACTCCTTGAGATACAGGACTTTGAACATACCTGTTTGGGTTTGGTGCCATGCCCACTACCCTGCACACTCCCCCACTCTGCAGATACTACTTGATATATCAGAAAGGTGTTCTTTTTGCTGTTATTTCCACAGAAATTAAATTACACATTGATTGACCAAAGTGCATGTAAATACTACCTAAATAAGCAAGAACAACATCTTTTAGCAGGATCACCAAGTCCCAGAAGTTAAGTGCAAAAATTTGCATGTTCATTAAATAATGGGAAATGATTATAAAGTATTGTGAAGGTCAATGTATTCAAATGAAGATTGCAAATATACACTGGAGAAAATTAAGTGAGAAACAAATGGGTTTTTTCATCCCTCTTTGTCTATTAAAGGGAATAGTGATTTATTAGAATTCAAAAACATGCATGACTTAGCAGCAGTGTTTGGTTGCCAGTGCCATTACCCAGCTGGATGGTCTACCGTTCTGCCTTTACTGCAGGCCAACGGTTGGAAGAAAATAGTTCGTTATAAAGACTATAGCTAAAGCAGAGTTGAAATGTTAGGTGGTCTTTTTTGTAATTCATGCAGGAACAATGTTTTAAAGGCAGAACAGATTATTCCAAGCAAAGGAAAGGAACTGCACAGCTCCATAATTATAAAGCAAGAAGAGATGAATGACCACAAATCAACTTGAGGCTTCCATGGACAAACTTCCATTTTTGAAAATATATGCTAAGCCTTTATTGTTGGCTTTGCTTTTACTTTGCAGGGGAATGTGAAAAGATTTGCTGCTTCAGTAATGCTGGCAGGGTTCAGTCCTTCCAGGAATAAAGGGATTGTTTACCAGTGGCAGCAAATGAAGCTTGGTTCATGCTGCGTAATTGTCATCACACAGACCAGTCAAATGTATTAGTTAACCATGGGATATTCACTATAACACAAACTTCTGACTTACCATACAAGTCAGCAGATTGTCTGAAAAACAAGTGGCATGACTGAATTGATTCTGAGAGTTCTAGCACTGAAATATGTGTAGGTGTGTATTTGGAAGGTGTATAAACAAAAATATAATGATTAGTGAGTTTCAAGCCCTCCTTTGTCCTCATGAAAGGCCACCATGAATTAACTCCCTGTTGGTATAGCTGTGGTACATCTCTCCTACATTTATTCTGGTTTCCCTTCAATTGCTGCAACTGCTGTAAATCCTTGGTAGCCTTGTTCTGTGACTGAGGCAACCATTGGAGATGATAAACAGGGTTTATTAAAAGGATTAAAATAAGTAAAGCATTATTTTCTTCATTTATAACTGTATTTAGATTTTTATATGCTTCATTACTGATTCTATTATTAAGTGAGTTTCCCCCAGCTGTCTGTAGGTAGTTTTTTCCACTCAGATTTCACAGGCAAATCTCAAAAGAGAGCTGTGCAGCAATCTTAATCCACTTACAATTTTTTCCTTCCAGGTTGAAGTAGGTTTTTTCACAACTCTCCACTAAAATTTCATCAAATTGGATCCCTTCCTGGAAACTTTCAGTACTGAGCTCTGCAGTCTGCTGGAGGCTTCACCATTACCTCCAGCATGGCTTTCTGTCACCTTAGTCACTTGTTGGGGCATATATATCATTTTCCAGCATCTTCCTTATGACTGGAAGAACTCCCAATTCTAAGCCACATTCTTTTCAGCTGGAAACCAATTCACTAACTTCTCTGTCAAACTGAACTTTTTATTTTTAAAATTCTGATTAGAAGTTACAGTAAAACTGTTAAATACTGTTAAAGTTAAAATAACTAAAGTGTTAAAAGTTAAAATAAAACTGATTAGAAGTTAAAAACTTCTAATCAGTCCAATTTTCTTGTCCCCTTGGCCAAATTATATTTCATGTTTCTACTTCTTGGTCCTTTCAAAGCAATATTCTGAAGATAGTCATACTGTCCCTTGCCCAATACAGAGTAGCAAAAGTCGACCTTTGGTCCGCTCAGTTGTATCAGTCTTACTCATTTTAGCACAAAAACATTACACTGTTATGGAAAGAGAAGAACCTTTGATCTTCTAGATGTTGCTGAACTACAACTCCTAGCTTCTTTTCTTATTGATCTGCTAGGTGATACTGCAAAAAGTGTAATTGAGCAACACATGGAGAGCCATAGGTTACCCATGTATGCATGATAGGTTTCTTCACAGTTCCCCAAGTTATACATAACATTAGTGTAGCTCTCCCAAATTTATTTTCTCTTATAATAGTTTATCTTACAAAAGCATGCTTATAATGATATTCTGATATAATTTTTAATTAATAGAAATGTATTTCTTTCAACAAATCAAATGAGTTGAATGATTACCTTCCTTCCTTTAATGCAGCCTATTTTTTCCAGCCTGGTGATTCCTAGTGTTTTAAAATTTTGTTCCCATTATTCCCATAGCACAGTCATTAGCCATGCTAGCAGAGGATTATAGGAATTGGAGTCAATGCATGAAGATACCAGATAGGAAAAGGCTACAAAAGCACAATGTATAACTTCCCATGACACATGCAGATCCATCCCGGTTTCATCCCCCAATATCTTCACATTCAGACCAAAAATTATATTCTTTTTCTTTTTTCTTTAAATGAAATAAACCAAGTTGAAGCTTTTGCAGTAAAGAATTAACCACAACATCTTTTTCAAATATAGATATAAATGTTTTCTGTCAAATTGCTTTTAACATGTGTAAAAACATAGCATCTGTTTTGAAACATTTATTTCTTCGTGCTTATGTGTAGACTGCAGTGTATTTAGCTCGTTCATCTTGTATTTGCCTTACAAAACAATCTGTCAGATTTTTTGTTGGATTGCTAAATCTTATGTGTGAAAAGTATAAGCTAATTGCATTGTCATCTCAGAAACTAAATTTTCCATCAAATTATGTATATAATTATGTACTCCCTAAATATCCAAAAATGATTAAGAGAAAAAAATACAAATTACAGCAATGGTTTTGTTATCCTAATAAAACATGTTTAAAAATATATGTCTTGTCTGAATTTAATTTCAGCTTGTTTTTCCACATCTGCCTATTATGGAGATTAGGTACTGTTGAAGGACTATAGATTGCTTACTTGGGTTAGAAGGCTGGGAGCAAGAGATCTGATGGCATACCAAATGACTTTCTCCAGCAGTTCCATGTAGATGTTAAACAGATAGTAAACCAGACAGAACTCTATGGAATACTATAAGTCAATAGCCTAGTCCATCAGCATCACCTTTTGGGCATGCCCCAGCACCAAAACCAGTGGAAAATAGTGCCCAAGCCCCAACCTCTCCGAATCACCCAGAAGTATGGCATAGTTGATGATACTGAAAGCCATCAAGAGGTCCAAAAAAACCCTAACTGTGTTGTACTCCCCACATCTAGTTTTCAGCATAGGTCATTGCCAGGGCAACCAAAGCTGTCTAGATTTCAGTGGAGCTGTGAAGCCACCACTTTCACAATCAACTTACTGTACCCAAAAATAGAATATTTAAGACTTATCAAGTGAGAGCTTTTCCATGAAGATCTTATAAATACCAATCTTCAGCATGAAGGGGCATATTTCATGTTCAAGGAGGCATTTATCACCTCCTTCAGTCATGGGACCAGTCCCAGCCTGGCCAATTTAATTAACCAGAAAGATCAACAGTCAAGCAAGTGTTGGCCTTCATCCCTTCATAAACCCCGTCCACATCTCGGAGATCTACAAGCTGAAAGAATTCATTCACTGCTGATAAGATTCCCAAGATTACTTACATAAACCTGTTACAACACTAGAATCCAAATCTAATACAGGATGCATGCAACTGGATGCAACTTGAAGTTTACAGTTTAATTGTAAAGCAGCTTATTCAGTTCTTCTGCATCAATGTCCTCATCAATATTACTGTAAAAGTGCAACGAGGTTGACTTTCACTTTGGATAATGTGACATTCACTCTTTGGTGGAATTCTGACATCTTTGCCTAGAAAGCACATATATATTGGAGCTTCAGATTGGGGGGGGAGGGGCACAATGTGTTGAATGAATATTGAAGTTTGATAACACTGGTCTCTTGTGAAATTCACCAACTTTTGAGATTAGTGTCCATTAGTATTCATTGAAAAAATTGGAATGCAACTGTAACTTATTAAAAAACTAAAATCCAAATATCTGGAAGCAAAGAGAAAAAGGAACCCTCTTTCTCATGTTTTAAAGAAAGTTTAGCAGGTAACTTTCAACATGTTCATTTAATTCTTTAAAAAAATAATTCAAATGGAATTCTCTGTAAATCTCACCTGTCATGCAGTGTGAGATATTGAATGACAGCTATATTAGTATTCCAGCTGAGATGGTTTATGCAGTCAATTCATGCAAAACTACTTGGAGGCAAGTAGTACACAAAAACTTTTAATAGAGAAAAAAATCTAGCACTGGTATTGTACTAGCAATGTCAGCCTGTTCAATAAACTATGGCAGCCAGGCTTTATCCAGATTTCTCACTGAAGGGAATTCAGAGTGGTTTAGCCATGAAACAAAACTGATTTTAGAAGAAAGCTTTAGATGCCCATGTGAATGAGTTCAGTTATAAAACACACAATCTTTTTTTTCCTTTCCCTATCCAATCATTTCATATTTTATCACTATTTCTATATTCTTGAAAAGTTTTTGGAGATGGATTTTTGAGAGAGTTCTGGGAACTATCATAAAATGGCTGTCATGTGTTTAGTTAAAAATGTTATTATCACACAAAACACGCATTTTATATAACCACATTAGTTCCCCCCCCCCAAAAAAGTCTTTGAAATCAGGTTTTTTGCTCAACAGAGCATCAGTTTCACAGAAAAGGGAAAGTCTTTCCTTACATTTCCTCAGAATAAACTCTGCTAAAATTTACTTTAGCAGAATTCTGCTGAACAGGAGACAGAAAGATGAATTACTGAACAGCAGAGGAGATTCAACTGCCGTCTGAAGAATATTAAAATAATGGGGGCAGGGAAAGGAGAAAAAGAGAGATTAATTGCTTAGCTGCCAAGGCTGAGAAACACCGATCTAGAAGATTCCTGCTACTTGCTAGCTGCATAAACCTATTGACCGTGAGTGCAGATAGGAACTGTTTTTTCACCAGCTTGAGACTATAGTGGTTGTGCCAACTCATCAGGAGAGCTAGAGTTTACAGCAGGAGATTTCTCTAGGTCTGTCTAAATGCATAAATAAATGAACAAACAAACAACTCTATTATTGGCTGCATATTCTACTTGTTCCATATTTTCCCTTCTATGGTTCTTTTAATAAAGTTGTTCAAAATAAGCAGAAATAATAAAAAAGATCCATTGTATGCTAAATTTTATTTATCTATCTATCTATCTATCTATCTATCTATCTATCTATCTATCTATCAAATTTGTCACCGCTCATCTCCTCCCACCAGAGGGACTCTGGGTGGTTAGGGTTAGACTAAATAAATCACATATGCCTAGAAATCCAACTTGGCCATAATCTAGAGAATATCTGGATTAAAATACATGGAGGGACAAGTAAAGCAACAATATTTACTATTGGTGTCTACTATTGCCTACTTAACTAAGGACAGAATATGAATTATGGTTTCTAGAAAGAAATTGCAGAGCCATGAAATAATAGTGTCTGGGATTTTAATTACCCTGAGTGAAAAACTCTGCAAGTATGATTGTTTCAGGAAATTCCTGGTTTGTCTTGTTGACAGTTTCCTTCAGAGAATTTGGAAGACATAAGAGGATCAGCTCTCCTTGACTTGGATGTTAAACAACAGGGAAAAGCTAGGTGAGGAAGTGGAAATAATAAGGGGAAATGATAATGTAATTCTTGAGTTCTTGATATTAAACCGATGTGAAAAACTAGTCTTGCCAGGCTAACTTCATCTTATTTATTGATCCAATAATTTTCTTAGTAGATTGTGGAAATGTAGAAGTAATATATCTTGATTTGGGCATTGACAAAGTACCCAGAAACATTTGAAATAATGAAAATGCACATGATCTCTCCCCTTCTGGATTCATGTCTAAATTCCAAGGATTAGTATATGAATCATGTAAACCTTGAATTCAGAAGGAAAGCAATGTAATTCAGACCTGTCTTTTAGCACTCTACAGCAATGTGAGTCCAGTTTTATTTCTCACCTGGAACTTTATAAAGCTCTAGTACCAAATATCTGAAGCTTCAGAATGTTGTAGGATTTGAAAAACTCAAAAATTCAAACCCAGCATTACAGGGGGGGATGTGATTCCTTTTATAATGGAATTGCTCCATTGGCTTTGCTCATTACCAGTTAGTAGGCTGACATGAGTAGTTTCTTATTCTGAATCTATTTGGTTCCTTCCTTCCTTCCCTTCCTCCCTCCCTCCCTCTCGGAAAGGGAAAAATTGTTGCTTCACATATTGGACATGATTTATATCAACTTTCTCTGTGAAGGTCTAACCCACAATTAGCTTTCTTGTATCTTATTTAGAATTCATTTACTAGTTACCAATATAAAATATTTGAAAGTTCTGATTCTTCTGTTTTTATGTTTATATATATGTTCATTTGCTGACAATTTGACCCTATTTAGGAAAAAATCCTTTGGAGGAGGAACCCTCCAACTTAATCAGCCAACTTAATCTCTGAAATATGGCCATAGAAAGGGCTACTGTTATTTCAAATTTAACCATTTCCCCCCAAACAACCAAGTTACAGAGAATTCTAAAATCATCATTAGCAGCAGCAGCATTTTATTTTAAATGTGTACTTTGAAAATGCCTGCACAAATTTCTATTACATTTCTTTTAAAATTGATAAACTTCACTCTCTCAAAAAGACCCTGTTTCCTGTCTAATTTCAACCCCATTGCCAAAAAAGTACAACTTTTTGTGTATTCCATGGAGACAGTGAAAAAAACCAAGATCAGATGAAACAATCTATCATTAAATCTGGCATGTGATGGACCAGGTTCAAATTCTTCTTCCCAATTCATTGCTGCGGTCTGTGTACATCTCTACTCCATTGGTTTCTTCCCTCACATGTACATGCACTCCCTTCCATTCTCGGATACCTGTTGCCTTCCCTTGCTGGATTTTAAGCAGAAGCAAACTTCATTTTAGGCTTTTAATCATGGTGATATTTAATTTTTTTAGATATGAAATTGTACGTGATCTTTTCACTGGAGTTTTCCTTTTGCTTTAACATAGCAGAGACACAAAAGAGTTTATGAGGCAAGAAGAAAGAAGCCAGCTGTACCCTTCACAAACAACACCACTAGTCATGTAAAGCTTTCCCCTTTAGCTATAAAACTATTAAAACCCACTTACAATTTTTCCTAGTTTCACCACCATTTCAATTATAAACTAAATAATGCCAAAATAAAATAAAAAATATTTCATTTATCTATAATAATTTCAGGCTTTCAATTTTGCAATTTCAATAAATGAGACTGCATCATTGGGCTGATTTTTAATTCATAATTTCATAATACTACTGAAAAGCATAAGCGTATCAATCTCTCTCTGCTATTTCAGTGCTGTATCTTCCATTCTATATAAGATGAATAACTTCATCATTGTTGCAAAAAAACAACAACAACCCTGAATATGTGATCAGTTTATTTATTTATTCCATAACAGAGGTTACTAAACTATATTTCTCATCTGCATGCTGGATTTTGTACACAACCCTCACATTTAGTTGGGGCATGTGCAAAAATTAATCAAAGTTGACAGTGGCTTATTAGAAGCATAACTAAGGAGTCTCAGGTGGATTAATTATTCCATTCTGATTAAGTCTGAACACACACTTTCTAAATTTGTCCTTCTCACAGCCACTATTAAAAAAAATACATCATTTAAGTAAACTGCCACATCTTGTCTGCAACTCAATCATCTCCAGTTGCTTACAGATTGATATCTGCAGACAGCTCAGATATGCAAAAATGTATCCTTGCATGCCTAGGTCATAAATATTAAATTTTAAATAAATACCATTTTTTAACAGCACATTCTGCATTAGTCAAATTAGAGTTATATTAGCTTGATTTCAGACAGCTGAGATTTAGAAAGTTTCATGCTTTTGCAGCAAGTTCGGAATTGGGCCATGAATGCAGAAAAAGGGTTCCCAGGCATAAATGTATTTTGAAATGGCTTGAAACTGATACAATCATGCTTCTTAACAACGATCTGAAAACGTAGCTTGAAATAATTCAAAGGTTTAAATAAAAGGTCAATAGCGTGCAGATAATGTAAGTGCTCAGTATAAGCTTGATGGCATCATGTGAATCATGGCATTGTAGCATCAATTATACAATTCACATCATTTGTGCCATCACATTGTACCACAGGTAATGTCTCTCTAAATATGACAATGGATTCTACTCTCATTTCTGTCTTCTACTTCATTGGATGATAAGATGCCCCGAATAATGTCTGGGGGCAGTCTGCATATGGAGAAGGGAAAGTGCATTGAAATTTAAACCAGAAAAGATGGAAGTGCTAGGACTGGTAGAAATAGGCTGATTTCAATGGAAGCAACTAAATGATTCTGTATGCAAGTTGTACTCCCTCAAAACAATAGCATAAGCATTATAAAAATGATCTTGGACTCTTCACCTTTTATGAAGTGGCAAGTAGTATCTGCAGTCAGGATTATGGGAACTGAAGTACAATACAGCTGGAGAGCACCGAGTTAGAAAGGCTGAGCCAGTATGTGCTGTTGAAACTTTATATCCAGACAAACATATGAATTGCTTCCCAGGCCCACAACTAGGGTCTGTGTCACCTGGGGCAAATGCATTCCGCACCCACTTTGGTGCCCCCCCAGTGCTCATTTTAGCACCCCCCAGCGCTCATATTGGCGCCCCCCCACAGCACAGTGCCCCGGTTGCCCCCCCCCCAGTTGCTTCCCTCTTGCTTCCTAGACCAGATTGAAGGATCATTTTGTCCAGTAATTTATCTTCAAAAGTAGTCATTCAGATCATTCAGTAGTCATTCCCACCCGGTCAGGCAGAGGGCATGTTACAGACCCTGTCCATGAGAGCGTGTCAGCTGGCAGGGTCCAGGAGGAGGGCCTTCTCTGCCATAGCTCCCGCCTTCTGGGATAAGCTACTCCCAGAGATAAGGCAAGCCCCTACCCTCACGGCCTTCCGTAAGGGGCTAAAGATGTGGTTGTGCCACCTCGCTTGGGGTGGAAAAGATGATAGTTTGTCGTGGGAGTGGCTGGCACCATAACATGGCCCCGGGAAATTTTTAACATTCTACCATCTTGGGTTTTAATTTTATATTTTATATTTTTAGTGCTTTTATTATATTGTATATTTGTATTTTATGATGTATTTTTATGAGTAATTAATTGTTTTATTTGTAATTGTTTTAGCTGTTTTATGTTTTTTGTTGTTGTAAGCCACCCAGAGTCACATGCTGAGATGGGTGGCTATAGAAATTGAATAAATAAATAAATAAGGAATATTTCCAACCAAAACATAAGAAAAAAGAGAATTGAACTCTATTTATCTACAGCATATAATATATACAGGTGTGTGTGTGTGTAGGTGTCCATAATCATCTTTGTCAATGGCCATTTTCACATATAGATCAATGAAAATGTTGTTTATCCTCAAGATGAAGAAATGTGAGCAGTCCCTTAGTTGCATGGCCTTCTCCTTTCATGCAAAATAAATTGAAGATGAACAGTTAATTAAACACTGGACAGAATGTAGTGTTCATTCTTGAAAATGAAAACTAGTCATCACCTCTATAAATTTAGCTTTTATACATTTATCACCACAGAAAGGATGCTTTTAGTACACAACTATGCTCTTTTTGGTGAAGCTTTCTAGGTCAGCTAAGATACTCTAACACATCTTTTTAGCAACCTATTCTGACTAAAAAATTAAATTGTGCAGGATTAAACTAATATTGGAAATTACATATCCAAATGAATTTCCATGTTAATAGCATTATAAAAATTGGTATACATTGAATAAAAAGGAAGGAAGGAAGGAAGGAAGGCAGGAAGGAAGGAAGGAAGGCAGGCAGGTAGGCAGGCAGGCAGGCAGGCCGGCCGTTGAACTATATAACTGTGATATATGAGTTCTATACTTTATTATACTTTTTCATAAATAAAAATTAAACAAACTGGGAAAGGTAGTAAATGCTTGAAACAGTAGTGCTCTTAAACATCCTGCGTATTCCCCTCTCAGGGAATAAAGAACTCTGATTACCACAGACCCTCTCCAGTCCCATTACCTTCACTGTAATAAGATTCAAGAGTCACTCCAATAGGCTTCATTGCAAGTAATGGAGGAGGGTCATAATTATGTCCTTTGCTATAGGCTGCAAAATCTCTTGGGCTGGTCTGATGCAAAAATAGACATTAATAAGGACCTGCAAAAACAAGGAGCATTTTCTCGCATGAAACTAAAAGTTCCCCTACCCAGGCTTCACATCTCACCCTAATCTGGAACTCAAATCTACCTCATACAAAGCGAAATCAAGGCAGAGTTGGATAACTTTTACTTTACTGACAGGGCTACATTTCCCAGAGGACTTTATTGCTGGCCCAAAGGAAGAGAAACGAGGGTCAGATAGATGCAAAGAAGGTCAAATTTTCATTCTCTCCCATATATCTCTTTTTCCTTTTCTTAGTAGGATCATTTCATTTCTGATCTTCTCTTCATGTCCAAACATGAAAGAGAGAATGAGCTCTTACAGATCTCTAGCAGAGAGCTTTAAAAATAAGGTAAAGAGCCATGTGCAATCTTAACACCATAAATAGCCCATCCTGGTTTTAAGGAGATTCAGAAGTTTACAAGTGGTCTTTGATTCCATTTTGAAATATAATGCTTTGGATCTTGCTCCTCAATCTGAACTTGTTTGAGAAACAGCCAAGCCCTTCTTGCAGATCCGGCTCTGACTGGCAGTGTTTTTCACAGTCTCTAGCAAAGAGTTTCCCATTACTATACTTGCCACCTGACCAGTTTCATGCGATCTAATCCTTCAAATAGCAACTTGTGCTCTAAACATTAGTTAATTCACATCTGTTAGCAGAAGGTTCTTACTGCCTATGCTTTTATTTGATCCAAATGTTCTCTATGTAGGTATTCTCAAAATGTGTCAGACTGCAATTCCCATAACTTAGTTGCCCATATTGGTTGAAAATGATGAAAGATGAAGCCTTACACTTTTAGAGGCATCAGGCTGGAGAAGACTGCAATTTATTACTTATGATTCTCCATTTAATACATTTGCATGCTACTTCCCATTGCTACAAATTTCTTGATATTTAGAAATTTAAAAAAAAAGTGTTAGAGACCCAGGTAGCAAGAACTGCCATATAATTAAGGAGCTAGGAGAAAAAGCAAAGATAGGACAACAATTTCAGGTAGTTGAAAAGCTGTGAAGTCCTAATTTTAGAATGAAAATATTTTTGAGAAATAAAGATGTTAGCAGGGTCTTGCAAATTCAACGATCTGCAAAACCAGAAGTTAGTTAGTTAGTTAAGATGAGCAAACAAATTTTAAAAAACCTGGAATTGATGTGATGAAAAAGAAACTGGAGTGATTTGTCTAGCAACTTATCATTCAATGTTGGGTTCCATTATCTATTTATTATCTATCTAAAATGAAATACAGTAAAAGTTGAAGGGATGACTCTAATTGAAGCATTTTTTATTGATTTATCTTAAACAGCTCCCAGAATGTTTTGAAACTATTGTGAATGTTCTAGCAATAAGGTAAAGGTAAAGGTTTCCCTTGACGTAAAGTCCAGTCGAATCCAACTCTAGGGGGCGGTGCTTATCTCCGTTTCTAAGCCTTGGAGCCGGCGTTGTCATAGACACTTCTGGGTCATGTGGCCAGCATGACGACTCGGAACGCCGTTACCTTCCCGCCGAAGCGGTACCTATTGATCTACTCACATTTGCATGTTTTCGAACTGCTAGGTGAGCAGGAGCTGGGATTAACAATGGGAGCTCACCCCGCCGCGCGGTTTCGAATCGCCGACCTTCCAATCGACAGCTCAGCGGTTTAACCCACAGCGCCACCACGTCCCCCCTATTGTTCTAGCAATAAGGGAAGATAAAACCTTACAATTTATAGTAAAACAAAAAACCAACAGATTTATTTACCATAAATAAAATGGATTTTAATATATGCATTGGTACTCCCCCCAAAAAATCAGAAGGGAATATAGAAGTTGCATTTAAAGCCAAGGAGTAAGCTTTCCTGTAATCTAAACATAAGGGAATTCAGTGACCCCAGAGAAAAGAAACTGCTTGTGAGAAAGAAATCTGTCTACATTCCAGAGGGGAATGAGTTAGCATAGGACAGTCAGGACAGTCGAAGCAAAGCTGGTAGGCAGAGACATTTATCAGTGGGGATTTTGAAGCTAATTCCAAAAAGCATTAAGAAGGAATCTACATTGATGCATCCAGTAATTTAATTAAAGAAACAGAGATTTACTAATTTAGACGAAGATTGCAAAACCACCATTTATCTAGCAGATGGAAGACAGAGCAAAGGAGCTGCAAGACTGCATTGCAAATTGCATTAATTGCAAATTAAAGAAGGCTTAATGAAACCACATAATAGAGCTGGAAGGGCCATTGAGCCCAACCCCTTGCTCAGCATTCCCTAACAGAGAACTGTCTTGCCTCCACTTAAACACAGCCAAGGAAGTGGGGCCTATCACTACTCTAGGTAATCAGGTCCCCTGTTTCTGCTACTGTTAGGAATGTTTTTCTTCAGTTAGAATCTACCTTCCTGTAACTTATTATCAATTATTCCATGTCCATACTTGAGAATGAGAAAGAACAAGTCCTGACTTTGTTCTATGTGCCACCCTTTCATATATTTGAAGAATGTTATCATATTGTTTCTTCCTATGGCTAAACATATCACCTCCTTCCATCTTTCTTCTAAGGGCTTAGTTTCTTTGTGGTCCTTCTCTGAAACTGCACAAAACACTTGCCTAAGGATGTTTGTCATGGCAGCAACACATGATCACACAATACTGCCACTTTCTTCATTAAAACACCACCCTGGCTACTATGTGAGTTCAGGAAAAGGAGCAATTTCTTTAAGGAGCTTCCAAGAGATACAGCAAGTGCACCTAGAGTGATTCCAGAGGATCTTGTCTGCTTCCATCCAAGTACTGCACAAGTCTACAAGCCATTTACATCAAGCAATCGCCCAGGTTTAAAAACTTGTAAAAGAAGTCCTTGTTTCAAAACAGCATATGTGACCTAAAGCAGCCAAATGTGGAATACGAAATTGAACCAAGTGTTGCTTAAGGAAAAGTTTGTGCAAAGAAAATCTGATTCCTCCCAGTACTCAGGATTTGGAAATGGCAGATGGATATTCATTCTGACCCATGTAGATTATTTGATTATAAGGTATGATGAGAATGAAGATAGCCATACAAATGTAATATACCTAAAAGGAAATAGAGATGAAAAAATGATGAAACATCATGTACTACTGTGACATTATACAAATGTGATATAGCTCAAAGGAAATAGAGATGAACCTGCATTTAAAGCATACTGGTTGAACAAAAACTGCTTAGATCCTTGACAGATGTTACATTTGCTCTGGGCCATCAATTCCTTTTTACCTCTCTGCCTCCAAACATTATTTTCCTCTCATTAAGGACAACCATCTGCTGAGCACACAGCCTTCTTTCTTGCAAGGCAAATGTGTTATCTGAATTAATCTTGTCAGTTCTTACACATGTGTAAATCGCACTGGCAAGTCCTTCACCTGTGATCAGTTTAGGGGGGCAGGTAGAGTTGCTGAGACAACTGTTTCATGCAACATATTAATTTCCTTTGCAACACACTTCTCCATTTTCAGTATGATCAAGGAGAAAAACCTCATTTTTTATAAGAAGAAAAGCTGAACTATTTCAAAAGATAAGGAAACTTATACAGTCTTATAAACAATATCCATTTATGCCAGTCTAAATGCCATTGCTCTCATTGTGAATGAAGCTCTTCCAAATTGTCATCTAATAACAGAAATTCCAGCCGGTACATCTAAAGATGAGGTGAGAGGCCATATGGGTTAGTCACTGACTTAAGACCAGTTCGCTTAAAGTTGCTTGTTAGTGCCATTCTATCCAGTCATTTTTAAATGGAAAGCATCTCCGCTTTAATTGTTTTCCTCTCTTTTTTTTTGACTCCCCTCTTTATATATATATGAAAAAAAAAAATCTAAATACATCATTTTTGCTGTTACTATTTTATTGTTATTTTATCTTTTTAAAAAACCGAAGGGAAAAAAATGGAGCAGGCAATACATCTCTTCTTTTATCTATTGTTATACATCTTTCTGGGAGAGCCACTTAAAAGCTGCTGTGACATTTTTGCCAAGTCCTTCATAGATAAAATTCACTCACAGCAAAGTCTTACAAGATCAGCAAGGATTCTTTTGTACTTGTAGAGACTGAGGTGGTGGATAGGGTGCTCTGTGCCATTAACTGCCTCCTGTACGTTGGACATATGCCTTCCTTAGCAACTTTGGGTATGATGTTAAGGAAGAGTGGACCATAGACCACCATCTCAGAGCTGGTCTTATGTGATGGAACACCTTGCCCTCCCAGAGAAGAAAGGATCCCCCACCTTACTTGCATTTCACAAGCTGTGAAAACCATCATTTTGGAATTATGCTGCAAAAAAATTGTTTTATTTTCAAAATTTTATTTGTGTTACTGAACACATTTGGAGTTTTTGAAAAATATTGTCAAACCTTCCTCGAAATCTGTTTCTTGGGGTCTTTGACTTTTATCTTTATCTAGCATTTATCTTTAAATCATTCTCTGAGATAAAAGTGTCTTTATTTTTACATAAATGCCATTCTATTATAGGTTAAAGGAAGAAAAAATAATATCAACATACTATAAATTTAAAACAGCATGACACAGCATTCTCACAATCAAATTATTATCATTTCTGTATCTAGGCTTCTGAAGCAAATTGCTTAACAGGGCTATTGGAACCACACAGAGATAAGTGAGCTTTCCATTTAAGATAGCATAATTTCAGCATTTCTCCTTTCTTATCCATCCTAATACAGTATGAATTAGGATGCTTCATTCCACATCAACATGCTTAAAAATAGATGTATAACCTATTTATAACATGTGTAGAAAAAAAAATCCTTTTGTCTGTCCTGATTCTTCCAGGATTCAATTTCATTGGGTGACCTCTGGTTCTACTATTTTAGGAAGGGGAAAATAGGTTTTCTTTGTCCACTTTATTCACACCATGCATACTTTGGACACTTCAATAGACTAAAAAGCCCAAATGTTGCACCTTTCTCTTTCACGTATTCCTATAAAACATCTTTGTCAATGTGCACTTTCCTGAAGAAGATTTATATAGGCAAAGTGACATTTCTAATATCTGACATATTTTATTCTGTCACTTTACAGAAGTCTGAACACAAGATGTTTTGACAGACAGCCTACATTTTACAGTCCTTGCTGATTCTGATTTCCACTGAAATGGTATCACCAGGGACCACGTTCAGGGATAAGATAAGGAATTATCTGACTTTCGATCAGTTTTTCTATCCCTGAAGCCTTTCTGTGTTTCATTAACCTGTATGACCAAAAGCCTTTCCTTGAATATTTTCTGTATTTGATTCATTCATATTTGTGTCCAGATTAATCCATGTAGGTGGTACTTCCTCTGTCACAGTTCATTTATATGACAACCTTGTTACAACAGCTCACAGTGTGACATACTAGCTGTGATTTATACAAAACTAGAAAACAGAAGAAAACAATGTTCGTGAAGTGTGGAAAAAAAGTATTTAAATAACTGTTCATTGCCCAGTATGTTTTGGAATTACCTCTTTTGCTGTTTGGCTTCAGTAAATTTAAATTACATTATTATATTATATATCATAATTATTAGAGATGAATGTGATTTTCTCTTAATGAAGATGCTCAATAATGAAAGCATAGAATAAAAATACAACAAGTTCTAGGAATTCTTTTTCAACCTTTTGAGAAGAAGAATACAATACATTGCATAATATTTTGTTTCAAATATAATACCCAGTAGCTCTTTCTCTAGTTATCAGTTCTATATAACTAAAAGAAAGAAGGTAAATGCAGAAGGTATGATGGTTTTTAAAATATTTTTTAAAATGAATAATGCTCTTACTTTAAGTGAATTCTTTGCTCTCAGTCATTGGCAGCTACTGTACATTGATTATGATCAGGGTGCAGTCTAATATTCTGGAATGCATACAATGCAGTATAATAACTTGCAAGTATTTCATAGAGAAGACCCATAGGGGGAAATTAAATAAACGAAAATATGTGATGATAGTTTTTTTAAAATGTAATCATCTCATATTATGTTTATTATTTTTCTTTTACCTGGAACTCATTGGAAATAGAGAAAAGATCCAGGCTCAAATTTTGAACATCATCTAGGTGTTTCTGAATACGTTTTTGCTATACAGTGATCCTGTCTTATTCATGGAATTTTATAAGAGTCTTTCCAGCCTTTCTATTTTCCAAACCTTCATAAGAACCACTAAAATTAAGTCAGAATACTCAGTCTTCTTCTACCTTACAGTTTTCAAACCTATGCTGATATTAAAACACTAAGACCATGATGAGGTATGTTTTTTGCAGATCTACAGCTTGCAAAGAAATGATAATCAATTCCTGTTCTGCTTTACTGCATTCAAGATGACAAATAGTTGACTTCTGAGTTTTGGAACATGCTTTTTAAAAAAATCATTCCCTCCTCCATAACAAAGAAATGAATACTGTTTATGTTTGTTTGTTTATTGGGACTTATATACTGTTTGTATGCAGAGGGGCCCTGAGCACTTTATATTACATTGTTTCAGTAACAATATACAAATAACAAATGATATCACAAAAAGACAACTAACAGTGGCAAATAAAGTGACAAAACTTGCTAATACCCATTTCCCTATGATTCATATAATTGTTATTGGTCTTATGATTTAAAAAAAAACCTTCTGAGAGCTGCTGTATGGAGAAAGGCAGAAAAACAATTGTGAACAATGCCAACAAAACACAACAGCTCCATCATCATGATGACAGAACCTTGAGTAGTCTCATAACGGTGCGATTGACCCATGGCTGCATTTAAACACCTTTATCAACGGCTGTATCCATGGTGGCATCTTACTGTAGGAAAGATAAAGAATAAATAATTCTGAACAATTCATAAACAAACACATAAACATGGGAAGCTGATTGCATCTGCCATAGTTAACCTGAATTGTTAACCAGAGTATGGTAAGAATTCTTTCCATTGGAAAAGATCCTCAGACTCAAGTTCAAAATTCAAAGACGCTCACCTATTCTATAAAAAGTCTATAAAAACTGAAATATACATTAAAATCTAGTAATGTTTCCAAGTCATTTAGGCACTGCTATTAATGTAATTGTCCTGTCTACAAATCTAGTTTCAATAAAGGGACACGTTCTTTGTCCAAACCAAAGTGTAAGTCAGATTGTTCCTTATTGAATGAAGTTGTCAGAGATAATGTCAAGGCCAGCCTCTCTTCGCAATAAGACACAGACTCACTTAATGGGTATTAAGGATTTCTGGTTTATTGGAATGATAGCTGACAGATCGAAAAACGGGAACGGGGTAGGTAGTGTGGGGGTGCCCCTTTTATACCCTCCTGTATTGCCCCGGGCTCCCCCACCCCTCAATGCCCCGATCCCTCTTGATGGGATCCTTGATGGCTGCGTGGGCGTTTTCCCCGGTGTCCTCTTTGTCTTCCTGCAACGGTTGAGTTCTCCGGGGCACCATGTGCTCCTTATCTTCACCCTTCTGACGTCCCTCTTTTCAGGTGTTGATGGGATCATGGGTGTGGGTGTCTTTGGGTGCTTGTTTTAATCCCTGATTGGATTATCTTCTTCCCCCTTTTCCTTAATGATCATGATCCACGTTGTGAGGCTCTTTGTGCCTTGCAACGAGGTCATGACATGCTGCCCCCCCAAAGATGTTCTATGGTGCTGGTTTCTCTGGGTATGCCTCATGGAACTGTCTTGTTAGTTGTCTAGCCATGACGTGTCGTGCCTGGACCCACTCTGGGTGTGAGAAATGTTTCCATCTCACGAGGTATTGGAGTGTTCCTCTTTGCTTTCTTGAGTCCAGTATTTCTTTTACTTCAAAATGTTGTTGGTTGTCTATCATTATGGGTGGGGGTGGAGGTTCTTCCGTATGCCATTTGGATGTGCTCGTTGGTTTCAGTAGTGCACAGTGAAACACTGGGTGGACCCGTCTCAAATTGTAAGGCAGTTCCAATTTGAACGTAACTGGGTTGATTACCTGTATGATTTTAAAAGGTCCGATGAATTTCGGTGCCAATTTCTTCGAGGGTTGCGAGGTCTTTATGAACTTAGTGGAGAGGTAGACCCTATCTCCCACTTTGTAGTTCGGTGCCTCCGCCCTGTGGTTGTCCGCATATTTTTTGTACGTTGTTTGTGCGTCTGCTAGGGCCGTTTGAATGATAGGCCAGGTTGTTGCCAGCTGTGCCGCCCAATCGTCTGGTGAGCAGGGCAGGGTTTCAGGTTGCGGCAATTCTGGTATCGGTACAAAGTCCCTTCCATAGACCACCTTAAAAGGGGTGTGGCCAGTGCTCTGGTGTACCGCGTTATTATAGGCCACCTCTGCAAAAGGTAGTAGGTCTACCCAGTTGTCCTGTTGATAATTTATGAATGCCCTCAGGAACTGTTCAAGTGTTGAGTTTAGGATCTCTGTTGATCCGTCTGTGTTTGGATGCCACGCCGTGGACAGTGCTTGCTTGGTTCCGATTAGTTTTAAAAATTCCCGCCAAAATTTTGACGTGAATTGTGTTCCTCTGTCGGTCACCAACCTGTAGGGGGCGCCGTGGATCCTGTATATGTGTGTTAGGAATAAACGTGCCAGCTGTTGTGCGGAGGGGATGGTTGCGCACGGGATGAAGTGTGCTTGTTTCGAGAAATAGTCTTTTACCACCCATATCACAGTTTTTCTTTGGCTGGGTGGGAGGTCCACAATGAAATCCATGGAAATTTCTTCCCATGGCCGGGAGGGGCTGGCTACCGCCTGTAGCAGCCCGTGGGGTTTCCCTCCTTTACGTTTGGTGGTGGCACATATGGGGCAGTTGCCTACGTAGTCTTTTACGTCCTTTCTGAGGTTTGGCCACCAAAATTGCCTCCTCGTTAGGTGGAGGGTTTTTACAAACCCAAAATGCCCTGCAGATTTGTCATCGTGCGCTCTGTGTAAGATTTCCCCCCGCAGTGATTCGGGCACGTACAAGGCTTTCTCTTTCCAGGCGATGTTGTCTTTGAAAGATACATGTTGTTGGTTATTCTGCAACCATGTATCTTGCTGTAGTGCTTGTGTGAGTCTTTGTTGCCAGTTCGGTGAAATTGAGCGTCGGCTCCGATCGCTCCCCGCCGTTCGTGCTGGCGTGCGCTGATTCCTTGTCTGGCTCCGCGTGACAGCTGGGCAGCCGAGCTGTTTCTCGGTCCATACTGTTCCTACGATGTCGGAGGCTTGCGTGTCGTCCTGTGGCCGTCGGGATAGGGCGTCTGCCAAGAAGTTTTTCTTGCCCGGTATGAATTTCAGCGTGAAATTGAACCGGCTGAAAAACTGAGCCCATCGCACCTGCTTCGGGCTGAGTCGTTTTGGTGTGCTGAGTGCCTCCAGGTTCTTGTGGTCCGTCCAGACCTCGAAGGGGCAGGAGGCCCCCTCCAGCAGGTGTCGCCACGTTTCCAAGGCTGTCTTCACTGCAAACGCCTCCTTTTCCCATACGTGCCATCTCCGCTCCGTTTCGGAGAATTTGCGGGAAAGGTAGGCGCAGGGCTTTAGGTGGTTGTCGGAGTCCTTTTGGAGCAGGATGGCTCCGATGGAAAAGTCGGAGGCATCTGCCTGCACCACAAAAGGCTTGGTGGGGTCGGGGTGTTGTAACACTGGCTCAGCTGTGAAGAGGGTTTTCAGTCTCTCGAAAGCCGTTTGACAGTCAGCTGTCCAATTCAGTAGCGCCCCCGGGTTCCTCGATTTGCGCGTGTCCCCCAAGCCCTTAGTCTTTAGCAGGTTAGTTAGGGGCAATATAGTCTCTGCCAGCCTGGGCGTGAACCCCCTGTAGAAATTAGTGAATCCCAGGAGGCTTTGCAGCTGTCTCCTCGTGCGTGGGCGTTCCCACGCCAGGATGGCTTGGACCTTGCTGGGGTCCATTTCTATCCCTTTAGCAGAAATCCTATACCCTAGGTAGTCAATTTGTTTTTTGTGAAACTCGCACTTGGAGAGCTTTACAAACAGCTCTGCCTTGCGAAGTTTCTTGAGCACGTCTTTTACCAAGCGTTCGTGCTCACGTTCTGTTTCTGTGTAGATCAATACATCATCCAGGTAAACCAAAACCCCCTTAAAAAGGTGGTCACGCAGGACCTCATTAATTAACTGCATGAATACCCCCGGTGCTCCTGCCAATCCGAATGGGAGTACTTTATATTGAAACGCCCCCAATGGGCAATTGAAAGCAGTCTTCCACTCATCCCCCTCCCGTATCCGTATGCGGTAATAGGCTTCCCTTATGTCCAGTTTGGAGAATACCTTACCCTTTACCAAGTGGGACAAAATGTCCTTTATTAAGGGTAAGGGGTATTTATTTGAAATGCTTGCTGCGTTTAATCCGCGGTAGTCTGTACAGAGCCGCAATGCCCCGTCCTTTTTCTCGCGAAAGAGGACTGGCGCTCCCACTGGAGAGTTTGCTGGCTCGATAAAACCTCTCGCCAGGTTTTTGTCTATGAAGTCCCTTAATGCAGCTAGCTCTCGCTGGGTCATAGCATATATTTTTGGTTTGGGTAGGGGTACCCCCGGGACCAGTTCAATGGTGCAGTCCGTCTTTCTGTGGGGGGGGAGTTTGTCCGCCTCTTTCTCACCGAAAACGTCGGCGAAATCCCCGTATTTGGTCGGCAGTCCCTCTGGCAGTGCTGTCTCTCTGTGTTCCACAGTCGTCGTCGCCCCCCCCATGGCTGCTCGGGGAACCCTGTTCCCTGAAGGTGCTTGGTAACGCCCGTCAGCAAACTTAATCTCTCTGGTTCTCCAGTTGATGACTGGGTTTTGCTGCACGAGCCATGGGATCCCCAGTATGAGTCGGGGTTGCCCCACCGGTGCCACGATGAAAGCCAATTTTTCCTCGTGGCTGCCGAGCCGTAGCGCGGTTTCTCCGGTGTATTGGGTGACCGGGCCCCCTCCCGCTGCAGATCCATCGAGCTGCGAGAACACCAGGTGGTGCTGAAGTGGATAGCAGCGGAGGTCGAGTGCGGCTGCCAGGTCAGGGTGCATGAGGCTTTTGGAGCAACCCGAATCAATGAGTGCCCAGACCTTTTCGGTTTTATTTCTATGGGTGAGGGTGACACGGACGTAGAGGGTGGGGCATTCCTCACTCACCCCTTTGTCGAAGCGCCTGTCAGTGTCCTCCACCTGTCCTTCGGCGCCCCTTAGGCCAGGTGGTTGTCGTTTCCCGCCGCCTCATCGGGGTTGCTTTCCTCCTCCTCTGAACTGTAGGGGCCGTGTCTGCGTCGGTACTCCCCCCTTGCTGCTGGTCGCTTTCTTGGCGCTGGGGTTGGTGCTGTTTGTGCCCTCCTTGGGCTCTCTCTGGGCGTCGTTTTGGGGCATGCGGCTGCTTTGTGATCTTCCCTGCCGCACGTGAAGCATTGCCCTTTTGCGAAGCGTCTGTCCCGTTCCTCCTTCCAAGGTTGGGGTCTCGCCCTCACCTGCCTTGCGTTGGTGCGTGGGGGTCTCACCGTCTCCATCTGTTGCGTTTCCCTCCTTGCGTGGAGGAACGTGTCGTGGGCGTTCTCCGCTTCCGCTGCCAGCTGGATCCACCCCGTGAGGGAGCTGGGGTTGTCGCGGCCAAGTGCCCACCGGAGGACATTTAAGTTGAGTCCATGTTTGAACTTCTCAATCAGTGTCGATTGAGACCAAGTGTCCACTTTTCCGGCTAGGGCTTGGAACTCCATGGCATACTCAGCCACGGAGCGCGGGCTTTGTTTAAGTGTCTCTAGCGCCCTTTTTGCCTTTTCTTGCTCCAGGGGGTCCCTGAAGTGCCTTTCTAGTGCCTGCAGGAATTCAGTGCTGTCCTGCAGCGCCCGGGCGCCTGATTGGCACAATTGGACGTACCAATCGGCGGCCCGTCCTTTTAATTTTATGGCCAGGGCATTGATTTTGCCCCGCTCAGTTCTGAAGCAGGGACCCCATTCTTCGAGGTAGTACCTCGCGTTAGTCAAAAAGAAGGAGAGTTTCGAGGGGTCCCCATCGAACTTTATGCCAAAGTCTTTGGCGGGTGTCCTGGTCTGGCTCCTGGCCCCCTCTGCGTCGTGCCTCGGGCTCTGCAGGAGCTGCTGCGGGTCGGGGTGTCTCCGGTTCTCTTGCGGCATTGGTGCCTCTCTCTGGGGCTCCTCGCAAGGTCGTCGTCCCATCGCTCGGGGGGGAGGGCGGGGTGTTCTCCCTCGGTCGGGCTCCTGGATCCAGGCTCCGCCGTCGCCGTCGCCGCCCGCCGGGTCGTCCCTCCGCCTCTCAGCCTGGCGCATCTCCCGTCGTGGGGTGGGCTCCTGGGGCCGGACGCCGCCGCCGCCGAGGTTGTCCCGCCGTCTCACGTCCGGGCGCGCCTCCGCTCGTTGGGTGGCCTCCTGGGGTCGGGTCCCGCCGTGGTCGCCGCCGTCCGCTGGGTCTCCGCCCCGTCTCGCCTCCCGGTGCGCCTCAGGTCGTCGGTTGGGCTCCTTGGGTCGGGTTCCGCCGTCACCGCCGCCCCGCTCGCCCTGCCTCCTTTCGACCGGGGGTGCCTCTGCGCCGCCTCCGTCGCAGAGTCCCTGTGCCGCCGTCAGCTGTTGGAGCATCTGCCGCACCGCCTGCATCCCTTCCTCCAACGCGTCGAGCCTCTCCGCCGTCCCCGGCTTCCCGCCGAGGTTTTCGCCGCTCCGCTCGCCCTCGCCGTTGCCCGTGGTAGAGGACGGATCGTCCCTCGATCCCGCCGCGGTGCCAGGCGCGCCCTCGCCTTCGAGCGCCCAGGGTGGCGGTTCGTCTCGCGCTTCCTCCGGGGTTGCCTGTAGGCTTGGAGAGGGTCCCCTCGTCTCGCCCCCGGTGCCTCGCGGGCTCCGGGGCGCCGGGGTGGGTCCCTCCCCTGCTGCTTCCCCCCAGCTGGGTCCCATACTTACCGGGGCGTTGCATCGCCCGGACCTCAGCTGCATCCCGCCCTGCGAGAGCGGGGCTTCGTCGCCGGGCGCCGAAGGGTTGCGCGTCCTCGGTTCCTGGTTCTCCATGCCTGGCTGGGTCCCTCACAAACGTGTTGGATAGGTACCAGGTGGAAAAAAATTTTTGCGGTTCCCGTTTTTATGTCAAGGCCAGCCTCTCTTCGCAATAAGACACAGACTCACTTAATGGGTATTAAGGATTTCTGGTTTATTGGAATGATAGCTGACAGATCGAAAAACGGGAACGGGGTAGGTAGTGTGGGGGTGCCCCTTTTATACCCTCCTGTATTGCCCCGGGCTCCCCCACCCCTCAATGCCCCGATCCCTCTTGATGGGATCCTTGATGGCTGCGTGGGCGTTTTCCCCGGTGTCCTCTTTGTCTTCCTGCAACGGTTGAGTTCTCCGGGGCACCATGTGCTCCTTATCTTCACCCTTCTGACGTCCCTCTTTTCAGGTGTTGATGGGATCATGGGTGTGGGTGTCTTTGGGTGCTTGTTTTAATCCCTGATTGGATTATCTTCTTCCCCCTTTTCCTTAATGATCATGATCCACGTTGTGAGGCTCTTTGTGCCTTGCAACGAGGTCATGACAGATAAACAACTTCTTTTATTAGAATATGGCAATGAAAATCAAATCAATGGCAGACAGTCTCTTATGTGTCTCATCCAGACACTTCAAAATAAAGAATAGCAAGTACACTGAATGCATAGCTTAGACCTAGTTTTCAAATCAATTTTTAGCCATGGAAAGTGTGTGTAGGAAGAATAATCATAACTCCAAATCAATCATGCTGGAATAAAGTAAAATTAGGTCACTTTTACACTGTTATTTTATTTTTGGAACTCTGGGAATGACATGGGGCATAGCTGGTGATACAATGGCATCGCTGTAATGTTAACTCCTTTGGCTTTTGGAGGGCTGGGAGATTTAAGGGGCTTAATACACTTATTTTGCCTCTCCTCTTTTTGTAAAGAATTGCACCTAATTGTACCACCGAAAACGAATTCAATGCTCTGAATTTCAGCAGCATAATCCTGGACTGCTCTAGGGGCCACTGGAGAGGGGATCATGCAGAGGTGCAAGTTGCCTAGACAGTCTTCTGCCAACAGAGGGCTCCATCACTTCTCCATCAGCCTAAGGCTATGCTAGTAGGACTTCTTATCTACCATGACCAGGGTGAGTTAGCATAATGCAGCTTTGGATTGGGGCAAATTTTCTACTTCTTTTTGCATCAGACTGTATAGTTTAGTCATTGTTTGCATGAAGAAGGCATTAGATTAATGTCTTACTTACATGCTCTTAAACATATCTGGTCCTTAAAAGGGTCATAGCCAGCAAAAGCTAATCTTTCTTTGCTTAAAATTGTGAATGACTATTGTTCTTTGATTCAAGCATGAGAACTGGCTCTGATCCAGGGTGCAGATCCTGTGCATCTCCCCTCTTGCTGAAATAACCTGATGATGTCAGAAGAGTGAAATTTATAACTTTATTTATCATTTATGGACTCTCTGTCTCTTCAGAAAAAGTCCCATCCATTTCCCTGTGCAAAAGGAAATGGAGTAACATTCCGCCCTGCGTCTCATAAATGCAAAGAAACATTTTGAGCAGTATGAAGAGGGCAGCCATTGTTGTCCAACATGCTATGTACAAAATCAACTTTATTATCACAAACTTTCTGCAGGAGGAGGCAGGGGAATGCACATGAGGCTGAATTGGCATAGGCCACTCTGTTCTTCCCTGAATAGGAAAACATGCAGTAGTCTACAATAAAGGGGAAAGGAAAGGAAGGGGTTTGGGGTGAGGGGCTCAAGTGATTATACTGTTCTGAGCTAGGTGGACAAATTATCTATGGCACCTTATTTATTAATTTCAGGGAAAATACACTGGTGATTCCTGTTTTTCCCATCACCATTGCGGTGATCACAATTCTCCATCTTCAAACAGAGGGAAACTAGATAATAGCTTTTCAGATATTTTGTGTTTGAAAAGAGTTCCAACAACTAGTAAAGCAAGTTATTACTGACTGTTCATTCAATGTTCTTTCATGCCCAGGATTTTCTTCTTTCTTATCACCGTATCATGCAACTTGTTCAATACCCTACTGCTTTTTAACTTTTTATGCCTTTTTTCTCAGCTGGTTTGTTTAGAAGAGGGAAAAAGCTGAGTGGGAGTATATGGAACACCTCAATTATTATTTAATTGCTTCATTTTTAAAAGACCAATGCAAAGGTTATTAATAAAAAGTAGTGGTTCTCTTTAGAAATGTAAAATTATGCAATCCAATTCTTATATACATCTATTTAAATATATCAAGTGCATAGGAATTATGATAGAGTTTCACTGCTCCATCACCAACTTACTCAACATTTCCATCATGTAATAGTTGTTTATACAAAAAAAAAAGAGAAACCCAATTCTACAACTTTAATTATTCATACTTTTTTCCATTTTTAGGAAGAGTAAGTCAACCTTAAAATATGGTAGACATGAGAGTCAACCTAGTTCATCTAAAATATGCCTACAATTATGCAAAAGAGGCTGTTTTGCAGACTTACTAAACAAGATAGTATTGTTCTACTAGACTTTGTGTGAGTTGTGTGATTGTAAATGAGAGATGTGCCATCAACTACAAAATGCTTACTCCAGAGTAATTTCTACATAATTCAATTCAATACTTAGCCTCTAGTTAAGAATATTTAGGAATTATTAACAATTGTAGAACACAATTCTCAGCATGCTTACTAAGAGGTAAGTGCGATCCTGTTCAACATCACTTAACTCAAGTGTATATATGAAGGAAATCTATATTCTGAGCATAAACAGAAGTAAATCCCATTTATTTCAGTATGGCTGACTTATTTATAAGTACACTGAAAACTGAGACTAGATTTTATTTCTCTGCCATAAATCTACACTTTTCTCAAAGACATTTAACTCAGTTCCAAACTTTATGGGAATAAAGCATATCGCTGACTGAGTTAAATATCTTTGAGGGAAAAAAAAGGTGGTAAATAATTTCATAGTTTTCTCCAGCACAATTTAAACTGGATGCTAGTTACAGTGAAGCATTTATTTATGTAAGTGTTGAACATGCATTGCTATGCAGAATAGATATTTGAGATTCTGGCCCTACACTAGGATACCTTTGTAAGAATGGGAATGACAATTACATTTATTAAATCTTGTTAATATGATGATTATTCCCTTGCATTTAATGATTTCCACATTTTTGTCCACTTAAAAAATGCAATATGATAAAGTTTAGAAGGGGCCTCTGTTCTTGATGAGAATCTCTTGCTGGTGATGAATGATAAAGCCAAGGAATAGCCAATGGCCTCATCTGTATGACCTACTTGTCCTGGCCTGACAACAGCCCAGTAAACAATTCTCAAAAATAGGAATTCACAGTGTCACACTTCACCCCCTAATACCTCATTCCAGAGACCACGTCCACCTGTCTTTTGTTGCTCTGCATCCAAAGTAATGTGGTGCTATGTGATCTGCCTGCTCCTTTGCACTTTCTTGTAGGCAAATGCCTCTACTCCAGCTAGCTACTGGGCACAGGATTGTGGATGTCCCCCTACCTCTGATCATCAGTCACTGCCTTCCATGGTAATTTTGCCCTGGGCTGCCTGTCTGCCGGCCTGCCTTCCTGCCTCAGAAGTTCACTGGTGGTTGGACTTCATTTATTTTTACAGGTTCATGGTGGGCTGCTGAAAGGCTGGACTGTTTTAACAAGTTCATTGGTGAAAAGGTGGAGATTTTTTTTATACCCAGATAAAATTGATAATAATTGT
Organism: Candoia aspera; assembly: GCF_035149785.1. Classification (NCBI taxonomy): domain Eukaryota; kingdom Metazoa; phylum Chordata; class Lepidosauria; order Squamata; family Candoiidae; genus Candoia; species Candoia aspera. The sequence goes on from NC_086159.1 coordinate 50,145,485, forward strand.
GCCAGTTTCCCCCCTCATCCAAATGACAAGAAGAAAAATAAAATTGATGTGTTGTATTTTTTTTTTCCCACCACCAGTCCACTGGTGAGCATGCCAAATGGGAACCCAGCAATTGGGGTCTATGGTTAAGTGTCATTTGAGCAGAAAACCTGGCCAGCACTGTTGCCAAAGCTGAAGAACAGATGAATGTACAGACTGCAATTTCTTAAGTCAGCTTCATCTCCAGCCTGTTTCTGCACGAGCGATGAGAGCTTAAGGACCTGTGCCAGCATGCAGACTGAAACATGAGAAATGTACAGCCTGCTTATATTCAGATATCTGTCATGTCAGTCAACATTCATTCTTTAAGGACTTTATTAGTCCTCTGTCAGACTTTGTGAGTAAAAAAGTAGTCAAAACTGCTACAAACCTAGAGAGTCATTCATGCTACTTTGTTCTGGAACTTGGAAGAAGAGCTTGTTAGATTCTTTGCCAACAGACAGATGGCAAAAATTCAGACTCGTTGATTTGCTTATGTTGAATTTTATCTGCAGCTGGAGAAATGTCAGCATCCAAATGATATTTTCTGGTATAGTTCAGAAAGTCAGAAGTTGACAGTAAGTTCCTTCCACTTCCCACCTCTAACCCCTTATGATTAATTATGGATAAGAAAATTGGTTTTTGAAATATACTGTAGTGGAGTGACAAGGATTTTTTCCCCTCCCAACTGTTTAATAGTAGCAGCATAAAATGAAGTGGAGAAGTTTCAACAGAGGGGAATGAATTTTCATATGACCTTTGAGCTCAGCTCACTTCTGTACCTGAGAAAGGTTGATAGGCATCAGCTCAGAGGTGCTTTGCTCTCAGTGTTGCCATTAAGATGGGCCTCTGCAAATTAAAGGATGAAGCCTTGTGTAAAGTCGGATGCTGAACTTCAAAAGCATTGAAATGGAGTTCTTAATTATTTTAATCTGTGAGGTTTAAGGAAAACTTTTGCTCCTGCAAGTTATCTTTCCAATCTGTTGTTCCCAACCCAGCACAAGAAATACTGCCACACATCCATGTGTTGCCATCAGCCTTGCTCAGGAGAAGATACTCTAACACCCCACTGGCAGTTATATTTGTACTTGCAGATTGAGTAATATAGAGATAGTATACTGTACTGCTTTTTCATAGTCATTTTTTTTATCACACTTTTTTTTTAGTAAAACTGTGAATAGACTTGATACATTTTATATCTCTTCTATCAGATTAGTATCAAGCAATCTCTGACAGGAAGGTTTATGTTATTGCTTCTGCAACACAGAAGTATTTTACTAATTCAACTACTTTTGGCTAGTTCCCCCCCCCCAAAATAAGTATTTCTTTATGGAATGTTGTTTGTTTGTTTGTTCATCAAATTTTGCCACCACCCATCTCCCCCCAGATGTTATGTTAAATGGATAATAGGAACATATATCCATTCTGTAGTTTTGTTTTCTATATGTCATTCTATATTTAATGTAAGTTCATTCATTCACAATTTTATAGAACTCTGTCCTTTCCTTATTCTAAGGGAACTTCCAAGCAGCGCCATTTCCACTTTCTGATCCCAGTAAGCCATTTTAAAGATGGCTGTGCAATCTTTACCAATGATTTCTCAAAATGTAGAGAAATGAGGGAACGCCATGAGCCAATCAGTACTCTTCCTCCAGCTGACTAACAAGTAACCACAGCTTCTAGAGAAACTAAAATCCCTTTAGCTTCCAAACCCTGCAAAAATAAAATCAAATAAATTGCTAGTGCCACCTTGCCCTATCTTTGTAGTGTGTCTTTGTCTGGCTGTCTACAAAAAAATCATAGCAGTAACTATAAAGGTCTCTATGGAGCTGACAAACCACCATTCCTTTGTTGTAGTTAAAACTCTTTTCATGATCATGGTATCTCCCCTGCTGGGTAAATATGAAGGTAAAACGCTTTTTCTAGCTGTGATGATAAAAGCTAGCATGCTAGCAAATTTGCAACCAAGCACTTTTCTCAACAGCTGTAAGAATGACTCCATGTTGCTGTATGGCTGGAGTGAAGAACAGAGGAAGATAGATTTTAAGCAATGCTTACAATAGACATCAGGAAAAGAACAGCAAAGCTTGCCTGCATGGGGATGGGGAGAGAGAGAAAAAGACTCACCCTCATGCCAAACAGAATAGAAAAAAATAGCACCTCCCCATGCCCATCCCAAAAGAATGTATTAGCTAAAACCAAACTAGCAAACATTACTCAAATGCAGTAATGGCAGAACTACATTTTATACACTGATTAGAACTAGTTAGCTGAGAGAGGGCTTCAGATTTTGAGGGCAATTATAAATGGAGTATTAAAAATTAGAAACCTACTACCTTCCCCTGAGACTGCCTTTATTTGATCATTCTCTGACTTTCATCTTAGACTGCTTGATTATGGTGACTTATGGTTTTCCTTTTGAATGCTGATTATTTAATCTCTTAGCTTTGTTTTTTTTTTCTTTTGGACTGATGGATTCCATACCTGACACCCATGGTCTTTGATCTCCTTGAATTTATCTCTTTGTTTTGATATCTATTATTTGGCTATTGGATTCACAAGGAAAAGCCCTGGCCTTTATGGTAAGCTGAGCTGGTACAAAACATATTTTGCTGCTAGGGCATCCATACCATTCAGGCTCAGCAATGCACTGGGGTGTCTGTCATCACTGTGAACTAGAGTGCTATGGACAACTATGTGTCATCCAATTGAAAGACTTTATAATTAGGTTATCATCATCATCATCATCAATGCATGTAAGAGTTGGGTTTTAATGGTTTTATGAGCATTCTCCTTGATACATGGCAATATGTATGTGCTTATTTCAAAATTGGATCTACTCGCCCAGCTGCCTTAGTTTCTGAACCTATGTTCAGTATTCATCTTTCCTCAACACATCCCAGTGAAGTTGTAAGATAAGATAGGCCATAATGAAAGAAAAATAAATGTTTATCTCAGTTGAAGTACTATCAGATGAGATACTTGCTGCATCCCATTTCCAGATACTGATATTGTCCATTTCTAATCACTTGTAGTTTCTGTTACTTTGGCCTTTTTCCTTAGACCAAAAGATATATTAGGAGGGAAAGATGGAATAGCTGCACAACATCACCAGGCTAGAAGAACCCATACCGTAAAAAGGTGCATCAATCTGAATCCCTGCCTCCCAGCATTAGGTTTTCGAATAAACCATGTCTCAGTGCCCTGCTTCCTTGTGCCTGGATAATTGGTAAAGCTAATGGAGAGCAAACACCCAGCACTTAATTAGCTGCTGCACAATATGACTGCAGAAGAACTAAAGTGCAAACAAAAAGCAGCTTGTTTTTTTTCTGTGCTGCTTCTGGTAGTTAGGCCAGATTTTGCTGAAGCTCGTTAAGAAGGTTGTGACCCAAAGGGTGTCTTGTACAACCCCTGCCAAGGGGACAAGCAGTGTTTTAGGAAACTTCCACACAGGGCTTTGCACCAGTCTAAAATAAGTTCCAGTTGGGTGTTACCCTGCCATTTGATAAACAAGATAATGATTTTTCCAGCTCTGCTATGGTGTATTTGAGATCTTTCCATATGCCGCTCTGAAGCTCTCTAGAGCAGGGTTTCTCAGCCAGGGTTTCATAGAACTCTAGGGTTCCCCAAGAGGTCACTAGGGGTTCCCTGGGAGATCGTGATTTATTTAAAAAATTATTTCAAATTCAGGCAATTTCACATTAAAAAGGTAAGTTTCATTCTTTATTTTTAGTTACACTGTACTACATTAACACTGTACACTGTTAATGCATATATACAGGCCTATACATGAAATGAATATAATAATTTTGTAACTTGTAGCCTATATTTGAGTCTGAATATGCAGGGGTTCCCCGATGCCTGAAAAATGTTCCGACAAGTATAATCTCATTGTCCAACACTTCCCTTGGCCAAGATCTTGATAACGCTACCTCTTGATCCTTCCTTCATCTTTTGAAAGATATTAGCAAAAAAGCATTCCAGGAATTTGTTGGAGATTCTATGTTAAAAGACTTGGTCTCTCAGCACTTGAAATTCTCCATTACTACTAATCCATGAATTTCTGGAAAGTTGTGATCCACATCAACTCCTGATATGGCAGCTTGTAATAGATTCTGAATGCAATGTATTTATTTATTATTTCTCTTTATTTTCTTCCATTATGGGAAACTAATTTTTGCTTCTCATGCTGCTGTATTTCCAGCCAACTCCTAAGAATACATAATTATCATATTTTATTAGCAGTACTCTATATCCCACACCAAAAAGAAATGTAACGTTTCTGATTACTAGAAATTGTTTGGCATTGATCAAGGAGATTCTAGTCTCCTAGAATTTCATTCAAACAAATCTTCCCAAGGATGCTCTGGAAGAAAACTGGTATGATGCTCATAAATCTGGTGCAGCATGAGGATCTGAGCCCCCTTTTAGGTGCAAAGATTTAAGAAGTTACATGCAACCATGTCTCAAAAACTAAGACACTGCTTTTGTAGAGTTATAGGTCATATCTTTACCACAGCATTTTCACTGCCCAACCCCATCACTAATCAGTTTGATTAGTACAATCATTGCAAAACTGCTGACCTCAAAACTTAGTAAACAACAGGGGCATCCATAGAGAAGAACAAAAATGTCAAAATGTACAATGCACATAAATAATCAGCAAGGTTCCAATTGCATGGTAGTGACCACCTCCTTGACTTTTTTATTCAATCCCCCTCTCCCCACACACTTCTCAGACAACATTAAATGATATTTTTATTCCTCCCAAACAATTTCAGGTTCTGGAAGAACAAAAAAATCCCCTTGTCTTTCCACTTCTTACAGAAAAGAAATACAATAAATTGCTAGCCTTATCCTCTATTTCCATAACATAAAATAGTTTGTGGGCATTTCCCAGGCCTTTAACCATTGCTACACAGAATCAGCTGTGCAAATTTATTTATTTATTTATTTATTCATTCATTCATTCATTTATTTATTTGCTTTCTATAGCCGCCCATCTCAACAAGTGACTCTGGGCGGCTTACAACAATAAAACCACAAAACAGTTAAAACAATTACAATTAGAACAATTAAAATACAAAATAAATACAAGATAAATATAAGTGGCTGCCAAGTAAGCAATGTATGGATGTTAATATAACCAAGAGGCAGGACCATCCACAAACTCAAGGCCCGGGCACAAAGCCAGATCTTCACGGCCTTATGAAAGGCCAACAGGGTTGGGGACATCCTAATTTCTGGAGGGAGAATAACAAATAACAAGCCACCATTTCTATGTTGCAGGTAGAAGCTTCTCACTAGCTGAGATTATGCCAAAAGTGTTGGCAATTTTGCATTCAGATGTTTTCTTGGTGGTTGTAATCATAGTTACAATACATAGTTGTAGGGGCTGGAGAGAGGACCCTCAGGTACAGTCTCAGTAACACTTACTGTACATAGAAGCACCAGGTTGCTGAAGGTTGCTTGGAGTGAAACACAGTCCTAGGGCAAAAAAATCCCCTTGCCTGCTCTGCATCCCTTGTGAAAGGGAAAGGAAAGAGATAATTAAGCAACTTCTTTATCCACAAGGCAGGCACAAAAAACAAAATGGCAGGGGATTTGCAACTGACTGTCACTTCCCAAGGAGATGAACTGAAATCTAATAGAATGGTTATTTAACTCTTGCTCCTCTCACCCAGTTTCTTTCATTACTCACCCAAGTAATGAAGCTGGTGAGGCAGGAACCAGAGATTCCCAAGCTTGAGACAACAGTTAGGTCAACACACATACGATGACTTCTAGGAACCTTCAAAAGAGCAGCCAAATACTGGTGGCTTGAAAAAGGTAAGAGGAAAAAAAGCCTAGAATTGCAACCCCGACACAGACACCTATATATAGTTCTAGATTCCTGTGTACTGCAGTGGGCAATTCTTCTATTTCTATATGGCTCTTTTCTTATCTGCAGTAAAGAGATTAATCTAGCCAAGTTGTGTTGAGAACTTCTGCCAAATAAACCAATGCCTCAATAAGAGTTCAATGGATAGAGTTCTATAAGATTTGTGAAGCCTGACACTGTACATGTGTAATGGTATCTGGGAATGACCTTGGGAGACAAGGGTAATAGTTGCAGCCAGGGTAAAAGTTGGATAAGAGGCAGCTGAGCCTGCAGCATGAATGTGGGCATGGCAAACATCTCAGAAGGGACCCACCCTAGTTTCTTCAGCTGTAAAGGCAACGGGGGAGAAATGTACTTTCAGACTTGCAAGATTCTGTTACTGTAACCTTACAATAAAGTAGAATTAGTTCATCTGGGTGTGCTTGTTGTCTGGACTACCTCTTAAGGCTGACATCATGTAAGAACAGTTGCAAGAATCTGGAAAGAGTCAAAACAGCCCAAGTCAATTCCAGGTGCATTTTAATTAGAATGGACAGAATGATGTTGTGCATTTGTTCAGTCATATAAAAAAAATCTGATTGCAGTGGGAAAGACATGTGAAACCATCCTTTCTCCTCTAAGGTTCTATGAACCAGTTGAAGCCGAGGATATCAAAAGAGTTCTTATCAATTGAGAGACATCCACAAGTTCTGGAGAGTGTCAGAGTTGCAACAGAACAATCACTTTTTTTTTTTTTTGCAATTTTGGATACACCTAAACTGAGTTAGCAATAAATTAGTCATCTCTCAGACATAGATGACAATGAAAGAATATATGTTGGATGCAAAAACAAGGCCCGCTGTCCATAGAATCACAGATTTGAAGTGGCAATGACCTGTTCAGTGCAGGATCAGAATAAAAGCATTACTGACAATCCAGCGAAATAAAATCCACTATCACTCTAGATTAATTGCTCCACTGTCAAACTGCTGTTACTAGTAAACTTTTTTTTCCTAAAATTCAGTTAGAATCTGCCTTTCTGCAACTTAAGACCATTATTCCACATACAGAATAGGTCATGATCTTCTTCCATACAACACCCTTTAATTATTGAGAAGTGCTATCTTCCCTCAATAATCTCTTCTGAAAGGTGAACATAAGCATCTCCCTCATTGTCTTTTTACAGAACTTAGCTTACATAGCAGGGCTATACAGCACTTCGGAACTGAAGGCAAAAAGGTATTTCAGAGTCTGTATAGACCTGTATTTAGCACCTGCCTGCAACTCCTGAAATTAAACAGTATTTTTCCTTGGGGGAGGGGGTTGTTTTAAGGAACTTGAGGTATGTGCTAACACACTCTGAAGTACCTTTTTGCATTTAAACCTGAAATGCAGCACATTACTGCATAGGATTGTAACCTAGTGCACCATGTTTTCATTTCTTTCAGTCAATCTGTTCCCCAGAGAAACTGTTAGTAAGGATTCCATATTTTTCATTCCTGATGCATGCTAGCAGTCTGACTACTAAAGATGGAAAGATTACAATGTGCATCTTTTGAAAATGACTTGGAAGTGGTACTTCAGCCTCTCTGCAACCACAGCATCTCTCTGGTATTCATTTAGGCAGAAACCCCATCACTAAAATTGCTGCAACTCTTAAAGCAACTCTTAAAGAAAGTCAGGCTGCTTTCATGAAGATCGGGGGGGGGGGGCTGTACTCACATAAAGGCTGCAGCTTTTCTGCTAAATCATTTTCGAAGCATGCATGGCCCTAGGCTAGGGGTCTGACAACCATCACAATGCCATGAGGCTGTGGTGGTGCCCTTGTCCTGCAAAGACTTCTGTTTTGATAGTTCGTGATTAGTTTCCATACTCTCCGCCCGCGTTCCCTGGCAAAGTGTGTTTTCTCTTAATATCTCCCTTTGGAGCTTCTGCAGCCGAAATAAATAAATAAATGGCGGCACTAACAAATCATCAGCTTTGGCAAAGCTGTTTACGGGTTTAGAAATCTTGAAAGCTTGTGGCATCTTGCCAGTCTCTTGCCTATCACAAGCAGATTCCAAAACAGATCATCACTTTTATTTAAGAGATCAAAATATTGCCAGCAAGACAGTGATAGCCAACAGTAGAGTGACAGTTTTTGTCTTTCTTCTTTTTTTTAGAGGAGGCAAATGAGAAGAAATAGGATGAATGTGTTCAGTTCTGTATGAAAAAAAATCGTTCAACATTTCTGAACAAGCTTTTTCAGCGTTACTTTGAGATGTTGAGATCTTTGCACGTAAAGTATGTATTGTATCAAGGAGCATGGCCTCTTCCTACAGTGATCAAGGAGGGACTTCATCTCCAATTTTTAGCAAACCTCCATCAAAAAATTAAACCAAGCTGACAGTAAAGATGCAACCACATATTTTGTCTGTTTCATTCCAGTTTTTCTCTGCCTGCTCATCTGACAGAGAAGAGTTTATTGGAACAAATCTTTATTTCAAGGTAAGAAGTCACTGATTTGCATTTACTTTTCCTATTCTTTATCTGGCATCAAGACAAAGTGACACACCCAATAGAAGCCCACAAGAAAGCAAACCAAACCTAAATCATTCCTTTCATACATGTTTTGTTTTTTTTATTTCCATCTAGCCCAGACTAATAATTATCTGTCATTTTAACAATTCCTAAGACCTGTTACATAAGTATTTCAAAATGCATCTCACATATGATAAGTCATATATTAAGTACTATTACCATACCGTACCATACCTGGGCTGCAAAATCCAGATGGGATTTGTTGTTCAGTCGTTAAGTCATGTCCGACTCTTCGTGACCCCATGGACCATAGCACGCCAGGCCTTCCTGTCCTCCACTGTCTCCCGGAGTTTACTCAAATTCATGTTCGTTGCATCAGTGACACTATATAGCCATCTCATCCTCTGCCGTCCCCTTCTCCTTTTGCCTTCAGTCTTTCCTAGCATCAGGGTCTTTTCCAGGAAGTCCTCTCTTTGCATTAGGTGGCCAAAGTATTTGAGCTTCAGCTTCAGTAACTGTCCTTCCAATGAGCAGTCAGGGTTGATTTTCTGTAGGATTGACTGATTTGACCTCCTTTCAGTCCAAGGGACTCTTAAGATTCTTCTCCAGCACCACAGCTCGAAAGCATCAATTCTTCGGCGCTCAGCCTTCCTTATGGTCCAACTCTCACAGCCATACATTACTACTGGAAAAACCATAGCTTTCATTACCAGATGGGATTAGATGGCAGCCAAACTTTAAAGATCTGGGTGTCCCTTTGCTGCCATCTAGAGATCATCTGGATTTTTGCAGCCCAGGACTGGTAGCCTGCCCTAAGGTGTATGCTGTGAGAAAAACACCTAGTTTCACTAGTGTGTTGAAAACACCTTATGATCTGAGATAATTTGAGACTTTAGGTCCCTCTAGTGGTTTAGCACAGCAACAATCAGATCAGAAGAAATAAACAAAGTTGGTTCTCTTTCTCTTTAATGTTAACATCTATTGTACAGTATGGATGTTTCATTTATTTATTTGTTTGTTTGTTTGTTTCCTATCCTGCCTTTATTATTTTTATAAATAACTCAAGGCAGCGAACATATCTAATACTCCTTCCTCTGCAAGCTACACTGTGGAAAATAAGGTGGAAAACCTAAATTTGGAAAAGAAAGAAAGAGGAACTTTGCTGCTGATGTTGTTGTACATGCATATAAAAGTCATCTTGTGAGATGTGTTTGGTTCTGGTAATTGTTTGGCTGGATAGATGATAAAAATAGAGTTGGAGCTTTCTCAGTCACTTCAATTGACTTTTCACTCTAGTTTTCCCTAAAAAGGCCTCATGGATGTCAAGGGAATTTTGACAAAATAATATTTCTCGATGGAATTTATTTAACTGCATTATTTAATGTGATCTTACTACAGCAGCTGCTGGGATGAAACAGAGATGGGTAATTGACTACAGAGGAAAGCATCATAGTACATCATTTGTAATATCAGTAGAGGGCGCACTAGCAATACCAGTCTCAAAGTGGTAGCAATTTTGTTTTCTGTCTGTCTGTCTGACTGACTGACTCTCTCTCTCTCTCTCTCTCTCTCTGTCTCTCTCTCACACACACACACACACCAATCCATGAATCTCCAGGTGCAGGTTCGTGATCAAAGAGTGTGAGTTGTGTACCATTAGAAAAGAAATAGTATCCTGGTTCAGTCTGGCCCATTCCATTTTTCCTCTGGTAACTTATGCCAAAGGATGGGCAGAGAGGAAAGTTATGGAGAATGAAGTCAGCCAAATTATATATGGCAATCTGTCTGATATGTAAAGATCAAAACCTGCCCTCAAAATCCACAGTTGTGGTCATAGGGCTTTTAAAATTATTTTTTTGAAATTTGTGACGCCACTTTCATGGCTACCCCATATATACGTAGTCTCTCTGAAGAAGGTATTTTTCTTTGCAATTTCCCTTTTCCCTTCTACACACTTTATTTAAATGCAACATAGTCCTAACATTCCTTCCAAAATATATTCTGATTTGTTTCTATATAAAGCATGCCTGAATAGATCTGTATTGTATTACTTTTGCCTACAAAGATGACAAACAGCACCACACTTGGTTCACTGCTACCTTCCTGCCATAATCTCCTCTTCGTATTTCTTTCTCTGTTAAAAGCTGTACACTGCCTGTAATGATAGACTCTGGGGGTAATGCTTTACAGATATCCTTGTGACAGCCAGTTTATGTTCAGGTAGAGTTATTTATGAAGTAATAGTTAAAAAGTCTAACAGGAATTTGCATTAGATGCTTGTCCATGTGTTTGTGTGTGTGTGTGTGTTTTCTAGGTGAAGCAAAATCAAGTGCTATGCACTTTATTTCTCTGTACAAATTAGGAAAATTGAGTGCATATCCTCTGGCTTTAATTCCATCCTTCACCCTGATCAGGAAGTTAGTACTGTAGCTTTATTTATAATCTTCTGGTAGTCTGTATAGTAAGCTGTATCATCTCCTGTCTCACAGGACCAAAACATTTATTTATAGCAGACTAGCACATTGTGGTCTGTCTGGAAAACTGCATTTTCTTTTGGAATTTTCAGGGCTTTTATATTGATTTTTTTCCCCTTCTTTTTAAGTAACATTCAATTTTGCTCATCTCTGGTGAGAGTGATATATCTTCCAAGCAGGGGAGGAAGGACTGCCGTGTCTAGCCAGATGCCTCTATGCTCTCTAGACATAAGTCAGCATTACTGAAATTATTTCAATGGATTCTAATTTCTTCTTTTAACCTTTAAATCACGAGAAAGGCAGCACAGATACTAAGAACCCTAACTTTCTAACACAGAGGAAACCAAATGGGATGCACCCTGGAAGATAGTTGCTGGCAAGAGGAATTGCCAACTTCATAATCAAAAGCAGGAGATAAGGCCAAGCTCTGAAGACCCGGAGGGCTTTAAGGAAAGTATGAAACTCCATTCTTCCACACCATGAACAAAGTCACTGTACTATTAAAAGGCCTGTAACAGATAATTATGACAGTCCCAATTCATCATACCTCTACAGGGCATGATTATACATGTTTTTTTCCATGTTTACTCAGTTCAAATAGTTTGTTGTTGTTTATTCGTTTAGTCGCTTCCGACTCTTCGTGACTTCATGGACCAGCCCACGCCAAAGCTTCCTGTCGGTCGTCAACACCCCCAGCTCCCCCAGGGACGAGTCCGTCACCTCTAGAATATCATCAAATAGTTTACTTTCCAAATTAATATTTAAATGTTATTGCAGTTCTTTCATTCAGGGATTCTGCTCATGCAATACCAACATGTAAATAGGAAGATCTTTGTGGTTGTAGATTTAACAACATAGCTAGGACATTTAAACAAAAAAATTATTTAGGCATTTTTTTTCCTGAGCTTGCTGACAACAGTTTAACTTTGGCCAGTTTTTGAGAAAAATGACCATCTGTCCTTTATGGGTGAAGAGTCCAGGAGAAGTTCGGCAACCTGAATAGAGAATTTCACCGGAATATTTTTACCTTTCAAAAAAAGGAAAGATTGATAGCAGCTCTGTTTACATTTCAAAATTAAGTAAGAATAATTGAAAAAAGTGGCAGAAACTTATGGCACAGCATTAGTTGGAAAGAGTCATCTTGATGCAAAGAAAATTTAGTTGGTTTTTCAAGAGAGGCATATTAATTTCCCCCCCTTGGAACAAATAATGTTATTTTGCTTACAAAAGAAATGAAATAAGTACCAAACATTGGGGCTACTTATTGATTCATTCTTTCTTTATATATCAGTATGACCCATATGAAGTTCTGATAACATTCAGTGCCAAATTATGTAACACTCCAAAAATCTGAAATTAATTGAATACTTTTCTCAAAAACTATATGTAACCATTTCCAAAGGCCTAGCAGTCTGCACTTTAAAAAAGAGGTTTCTCTCTGGTAGCTATCATGGTCATGTAGAGGTGAAACAGCATAATATCTTGGTATTTTGTGTGGAATCCTAGATTGCCTGTGATAGTTTAACAGCCTCTCCGATGATGGAATATTCCATGGCCCTTGCACTTCTTTCCCTTTTTTTTTTGCTGTTGTTTCAGCTCTGCTCGGATTTGCCTGCAAACAAATACCTTGCAGGGAAGGGGAATCATTCTGCAGCATCTGGCAGGTTTGCAATCTTCTCCTGTGCAGGAAATGAGGTATTCAAAGGCACCAAGTAATCACAAAACCAATGTTTTGTGATGGGGTAGCCTTTATCTAGCTAAATGCACAGTATCTGTAAGATAAAATTCTGTATCTCAAAGCACTTTTTTCCTGTGTTTTATATTTGCCAGAACAAAGGGAAAAACCTATCTAGACAATAACATAAGACGACAAAATATAAATATTAAATTATGTAAACTTTGGATGGTTTAGATCACTTGTGGGGAAATTATAATCCAGTTGTGCCCTGAAATCCAGTAAAAATTACAGGAGAGGATAGCATGATGCACTAGCACCTTCAGAAACTATCTCTTCGCATAAAGTGGTCCTGTGACATTCCATGAATTTGAATTTAGTCACAAATTAAATTCAGAAACACACTTTTCCACTGGAGGATTGCTTATTGTTTGACTCAAATATAAAGAATTCTTTATGCTGAAATACTGTATGTTTCAGGCTGAATAAAAAAGAAGTCAAAATAGTTCCTCTAATCTAAAAAAATAAAACTTTGAAACTAGTATGAATGCCAAGAAGAATAAGTAAGTTCATGTTTATTTGCAACAATGCTATGGAGACATAGAATAATTGATTTCAGTTTTCCTTGCTGCATGTTCATTTCCTTTAAAAAAAATGTTTTCAGTATTGGCATTACTATTTCCTTTGTTAGTACATAGTTTTAACTTACATCTTTAGAGTAAAGGGATCTTTAGCATTTTAAATGCTGTTTTAATAGCATCGAACTAAACTACTGATCCATTGCAAATTGAGGCAATAGTTTAGCTTCCTGTGCCAGTTTAGTGTAGGAAGTTTTAAGCATAGTGCATGTGCTTTAAGCTGATGAAGCTGATGATTACATTGTTAGCATTATTATACTTTCTGTAGCATTTCAGGAGCTATATACAGTATGTTCCTGAAATGTTCTAGCTATCTTGTACTTGTGTATCTGGTTTTCTCTCACTAAGTGAATAACCTTACATTTCTCACCACTGAAGTGCGTATTGTTGGATAAGGCCCAGGATCAATATCCTTTTGAACCTTGAGCCTGTCTTCTGAGGTGTTCACACACACACAAACACACACACACACAGCTTTGTGTCATCAGCAAATTTTAACAATCCCATGCTGGCTTCTAAAAATCACCGTGTTCCTTTCTAAGTGCTTGCAAACCTACTGTTTGATTTCCCCACCCCCACCCCATGATTTTTCCAGGAACTGATGTCAAGCTGTCTGTCTGCGGTCTGCAGTTTTGTAGGCCCATTTTCCCACTTTTTTAAAAGAGTGGAATAATGTTTGCTCTTTTCCTATCTTCTGGCACATCTTAAACACTGGTTCTGAAAGATATGAATCATCTCTAACATAAATTACTAACAAAAAGTGGTGAGGTGGGGCAGAGTTTCCCCTCCTTTATACAGGATGAGCAAACTGATTCATCTTGAAAGGTGCCTAACACCATGAAAATGAAAATGAAGGCAAAGAAGCAATAACATGCGCTTCAGTGTGGTGCTTCATGCTACCTTACAGTTCCTCTTACTTCTTCTGGCACTTCCAAGAGATGCCAAAGGGAGTTGCAGCAGGGCTGGGATGAAAACAAATGGGAAGCAACATAGATCTTCCATATTGTTTCATACAGCAATTTCAAGGGAGTGCTTTGCTAATATCTCAAAGCAAAGCACCTCCTTGAAGATTTGTAAAGCCTTAGCACTGTATATATGTTGGATCATCATCACTGAGACTTTTCACACAACATGAGGAAGTTTGGAATGGAGCCCCATAGACTCAGTGAGATTGGGATAGGGACATGACTCCATTTTACTATGAAAAAGATTGTAGTGCCAGTTAAATGTTTTTAGAAAAGGGTTTTTTTTTTTCCATTCTGAAACAGGTTAATAGAATCATACAAGTTGGAAGAGGCTATTTTGGCCTGCAAATCCAACCTCTTAATCAGTACAGAAATCCAAATTAAAAACCTCCAGTACTTACCCTCTGCTTTGGTATATCTAGAATGTTGCAATAGTATCTGTTTAAACAGCATTCTGTTATTTTCATCCCATTTCTCTGCTGTATCAAGATGGTTTTTAATTTTATTTCTGTGTTCTGAATCTTACCTATTCCACCTAATTTTCAGTCTTCTGCAAATCTAATAAGCATTCCCTCCACTTTTTATCCAAATCATCACTGAAATTGAGGCATAAAAAACTGAAGAGTAATCCTTGTGGCACCAATAAATAATGAATGTGTGTGGATTATTATTTGTTCATTTCTTATGTATTTATTTGATTCATACCCTACCTTTTTATTCAGTCTGAGTATTCAAAACAGCCTTTTGCTTTTCTTTTAGAACAAAGAAATGAAACTTTATTAGTTATTCTTTCACATTTTTTAAAAAAAATAAAGAGAATATAGTACTAGGAATGGATTAATTCCCCTGCCATACAGTTATACAAAAAGTGTTTGATCTCAGTTACCCTCTTTCAAACTCAGGGACACACTTTTGTATAAATAAATGGACAAATATCAGAAGCTTCTTTTTCAGAAAGAACAGTTAATGATTGTTGAATGATGCAAATTGCTGCTTGTATGGAGCTGCTTGTATGCTGCTTGTATGGAGCCATTAGCCAGGCTTCAAGGGAATTCAAATTAATCATTTTAGATGGTGGTGGTGGTGGTGGTGGTAGTGGTGATGATGATTGAAATTGCTTCCTGTACACAGTAAATTCAAGGCTGTTTACAAAATATGAAATACCCAATGAAAACACTACATTAAAAACAAACTAACATATATTTAATCGAATGGAGGAGAGAAAGGAAAACACAAATAGATAAAAACCATTCACCCAACATTTAGGAAGGCCTGGGTGAAGAGATGCGATAAAGCAGTGTTTCTCAAACTTGGCAACTTTAAGATGTGTGGACTTCAACTCCCAGAATTTCCCAGCCAGCTATTCTGGGAGTTGAAGTCCACACATCTTAACTTGTCAAGGTTGAGAAACACTGCGATAAAGGGTAAAGTAGAAGATGACTCCATAGAGAAAGCCTGCCTGCCTGCCTGCCTGTGACCACTAGATGGCACTTTATGGTTCCTGGCACACAAGCAGGACTTCCTGAAAGATCTCAGCTCTGTAAATGGACTCTGTATTGCTCAGAATTTCTCCATAGAATAAGAAATATTTAGATGATACATTTTGAAAGAAAGAGTTTTTAGACAGGTTATTGATAGCACTATTTTGTTAGTCTTTTAAAGAAGTACATTTTATAATTTACATTATTAGTATAGCCGTGACACTTATAGCTTGCGGTTTTAAAACACTAAACATCTAAGTATGTATTACTATGCATAGCCACATGTATTTGTGTGTGTGTAAAAGAAAGAGAGGGAGGGAAAATGTCTGTGAATGTGTGCATTTCCACTCCTCACTCTTTCGCTCTGTCATACACAAACACACATAGATCTGAAAGCATATTTTCATCACTCAGTTTCTATTTATGTCCAGAAAACAATTAAGAAATGGCTCTCCAGATGAAAGGAATTCCTAAGCTAAATTAATGTCTATGAATGTAGCTAAACTGGAAGAAAATTCACTTGAAGTTATAGCACTTGCTTTCTGGGGCAGGGTGTAGCGTTATACAGTATTCTCTCACAGTTATAAATAATTTACCAGATTATTAGCTTGAGAAACATGCTTGAAAAGCTTTTCCATTTTTCAGATTTTGAAAACTTAATAAATGGGTGAGTTCAGGACAGTCTAAAATGTCAATATTCCATTCTGCGTCCTTGAGGAACTAAGCCAGCAGCTAATGTTGCAATTTGCTTGACTATGAACTAATCTTATGCATATTTAATCGGAAACAAGCCCATTCTCTTGAATTTACTCCCAAGTAATCTTCATTGATTGCAGTCTAAATATGTAATATGTAAAAGCATTATTAGAGTAAAACAGTAGAATGAAATGTTAACAAACAATGTAACAGACAAGAAAGAAGAAGAAAATGAGAAAAACACAAACAATAGAATATTGTTATATTAATGTGCATACAACAGCACAATTTTTATTTGCACTATCATTTCAAATAATGAATTTCCCAATTAGTGTAACTGACCCTCTCAGAAAGATCATAGATTGAAAATAATGCAGTAAGGACCAGCAGTCAGCATGGATTTGTCAAGAATAATCTTACCAGATTGATTTTATCTCAATTTTTAATCAGGTAACTTACTTAATAGAGGAAAGAGGGCACATTGTTTTCTATGTTACACAGAGAATAATTCAGATAATTAAAGCAGACCCATGTGTGCCTTGAAAGTATTTCTTTAAATGAAAGTGGATTCAGACTTTTCTTCACTAATCCTTATGTAAGTAGGCATTATTGGTGGCATTGTTCATGTGATGACAATATTGTTTAGTCATTTGCACAGCCAACTACACTCCTTCGATGGATCTATATTTCACATCACCTTTTTCGCATTGTAGTTCTCCAGGGAATCAGTCTGTTGGAGGGATGGAAGCATCAGGAAACAGTACAATAGACTCAGATTTCTACCACATCTCCATCTCACCTAGTTTCTGATTTTTCAGTTCCAGATTACTTACACCATTTGGGTTTGTTACTGCATTGGAAAACTAATCTAATAAATCACCCAAGAACAATGTTTGTGCATGGGAGAACTTCCAGGCCCAAGCATGCAATGTACTGAATAACCTATAGGCTTTAAAAAATACACACAAAAATCCCATTAGGACTACAATCTTACAATACTTATTGTACTTCCAAATACTTATTTGGAAGTATGCGTCGTTATACTGAATGAGATTTTCTTCTGAGTGACTATGCATGGGATCCATCAGGAAGTATGTTCAGATGAATATTGATTCTGACCTTTACATCCTAACTTTTAGGGTTTGGTGGGGAGAGGTTGCAATTTTGAGCCTCAAAACTCATTTTGGCAGATATCACATGCAGTAAGCATTTCGCAGGATAATACTGAGAAACAAACAAGGCCATCCCTATTTAGATAATTTAGTGGGTGTGGAGAGTTGCACAGCTATTTGTTTGTGTATGTGTGTGTGTGTACCTGTATGAATGTATGAATATATACATACATACATACATACATACATACTGTATGTGACTGTGTGTGTGTGTGTGTGTGTATATGTATATATATATATGAAAAGTATTCATTGCAGATGTGCTGGACTACCTTCCTTCATGCTGATTGGGAATTAGAATTGGCTAGGCTGTCTGAAGAGCACCAGGCTGTCATGTTCACTGTTTCAATGTGCATTGTACATCGTAACATTTTGCATGTCAAGTTGCTGACGCATGTTCTGTATGGGAGGGGCTGTGAGGACTCCTTCTACTGGGTTTGTTATCTGTATTCAGTGGAATGGAATGTGTTTGGGTTATCTAGTGTGTTCAAGGTTTTCTTCCCAGGAGAACAGCAGAACTTGTTACCAGCACCTGGGGTGGGGAATTTGAAACAGTTGGGCGAGAGGAGGGATTACGTTTGCACCGAGGGTTTTTAGTTTGTATTTGGCACGCTTTTGCTCATTCTCAGCTTTCTTTGTATTTGCATGCTATTCTTTATTAAACCAGATATTATTAAGCTCCTGCTTGTGAGTCTGAGTATATTAGGATAGGCAATCATCACATAAAGCTGAGAATCGTGAAGTTTTACCATTAGCCCCTTTCCAGATTTGATCTTGTGAGGGAGTAGAGCTAGCGATGACCGAACCCAAACCCAAGACCGGTGGAAGCGAGGAAGCGAGCGACGGGGTGCCCGATTCCACGGTTAGGAGAACAGAGAGCAACCCTACTCCAGAACCATCAGGGGTACAGGAGGGTTCGAGTTCCAGCCTGGAGGAAGAGGAGGTTGGAAAAGGAAGAGCACCAGAAAACACCGGAGAGTCGCCAGGCAAGCTGATCTCCTGGGACGAGGTGCAAGGACCCCTACCAGGGATGTCCAGGACGTCCTGGAAGCAGCGGTACCTGTTATCCCCAATCGTCATAAGGACAGAGGGGAAGCAGCAGGACGGACGAGGGAAGGAGGACTCCCAAACCCCTGAAAGGCTAAGGGTAGTGGAGGCAAAATTGGAGTCAATGGAGTATATGTTTAAGACATTGTCAATGGCATGGGGGCCCCAGGTGAGGAGCGAAGGGGAATCAAGTGCCAGGTACTCGTCCCCTTCCCCCCCCCTTGGTGGCACCACCGCTGGAGAGAGGCAGGAGACGGCACAGGGCTGAGCCAAGACCTCACAGAGTTCGTCTCTCAAAATCCCCCCCTCGAGAATGGAGATCCCCAGCAATCAGGGGCACGACCGGGCGACCAGATGTTGTATGGGGCCCGCCCGGAGCGGGAGTGAAAGACTTTGCAGTCAAATTTGATGGGGATCCAACTAAGTTGTCTTTCTTCCTCACAAATGCAAGGAATTATATGGATGAATTCGGACCGTATTTCTGTTCCGAAAGGGCCAAGATAAATGCCATTGCCAACAAGTTGAAGGGGTGGGCAGCTGACTGGTATGTTCAGTTAAGCGAGGCAGAAGCTCCTGAGCTTGATGAGTTCGAAGAATTCCTGTGGGCATTGAAGTTGCACTTTGTAGACCCATTAGCCAAAGAAAGAGCAAAAAGGGCTTTAAAGGATCTCAGCCAGGGGCAACGGTCGGTAGCAGACTACGCCCTGGAGTTTAAGGCTTTGGCTGGGAAGGTTGATGACTGGAGTCTACCTTAATAGAGTGATTCAAAGAGGGTCTGAATACGGAGGTCCTGAAGTGGGCGTTGGGCAGAGATGACCCAGACACCCTGTATGGATGGATACAGCTGGCCGAGAAGGCTGAACATGCCCAAGAGACCTTCTTGCAGACCAAGAGGGCGGCAAGGCAAGTGGCGATCATCAAGGGACCCCGAACCACTACAGCGGCTGTGAAGCCCAGGTATCGAGCCTGGGAGGAGGAGAGGGAGTGGCGTTATGCCAAAGGGCAGTGCCTCTGGTGCGGGAAGGAGGGCCACAAGGCAGCTGCTTGCCCAAAAGCCAAGGCAGTGGATCAGTCTGGAAAAGTGGCAGGCAAATCGCCATCACTGACCAGGAGGATGACAGTGGCCAAGGGGGAGACTGAAGTTGATGAGGTACCCTACTTTGGCGGAGAGAAGGAAAGCAATCCTAAAGAGCTGGCGGGAAACGCCAGCCACCTCTCTGAAAAGCGCCTGTGGGCAGGTGGAGGAGGACAGGCGCGAAGATGTTTTGGTGAGTGCTAACTGTCCCACTCTGAATGTGAAGGTAAAGCTGGGCTCCTGCACGAAGACTGTGGAGGTTTGGGCGTTAATTGACTCAGGGTGTTCACAGTGCTTAATGCACCCAGACGTGGTTGCTGCTTTGGACCTACCCAGCTTCCCCCTTCAGCAGCCCATTGGTTTTCACCCAATTGGATGGTTCAACAGCGGGAGGGGGGCGGTGGCCCATTTCACAGGAACGGTGGCATTGCAATTAGGTAGCCACCGTGAGGGGTTAAAGTTTGTAGTGGCACCTGTTGGTCATCCCTTGGTCATCCTAGGGATTCCCTGGTTGGTCCAAAGAAACCCCTACATAAACTGGGAACACAGGACTCTGACTTTTCCAGATGGCTTTTACCAAGCCCCTACGGCGGACCGAGTTCCCTGTGCTGTGGTGGGGAGGGCTGCGGCGGCAACCCCACATTTCAGTGTGACACCTCTGGAGGGCTTACCAGATAGATACCAGGAGTTTGCTGATGTGTTTGGGGAGATGGAAGCGGACCAACTCCCTCCTCATCGAAAAACTGACTGTGCGATAGAGTTGGTCCCCAAGGCTCAACTGCCCAAGCCGAAGATTTATGCAATGACTCAAAAAGAGCTTGAGGCGCTGCGGGACTTTGTTGATAAAAACTTGGCCAGGGGGTTTATCAAACCAGCGAATTCTCCAGTCGGAGCCCCCATGCTGTTCCATGACAAAAAGGATGGCACGCTAAGACTCTGTACAGACTACCGGGGGTTAAATGCAGTCTCAACATCAAACAAGTACCCTTTACCATTAATAAAAGACATGTTAGCCCATTTGTCAAAGGGCAAAATTTTCTCCAAGCTGGATTTGCGGGAAGCCTATTTCCGCATCCGCATACGAGAGGGGGATGAGTGGAAGACTGCTTTTAATTGTCCATTGGGTTATTTCCAGTACAAAGTCCTACCTTTTGGTTGGCGGGAGCACTCGGGGTGTTTATGCAACTGATTAATGAAGTGTTACATGACCATTTGTTTCAAGGGATACTGGTGTATCTAGATGATGTTTTGATTTACACAGAGACTGAGGAGGAGCACGAACATCTCATTAGGCAGGTGCTTAGCAAGCTTAGGAGTGCCAAACTTTATGCCAAACTTTCTAAATATGAGTTTCACAAAACTCGACTTGACTATGTGGGGTATAGGATATCTGACAAGGGCATTGAGATGGACCCCGTTAAAATTCAAGTGAACTTGGGGTGGGAACGCCCACGTACCAGGAGGCAACTACAAAGTTTTCTCGGATTTAGCAATTACTACCGCCAGTTCATCCAGGGGTTTGCTGAAATTGCCTTGCCCCTTACTGATTTACTACGTACCAAGGGGTTGGGAGACACACGCAAGGTGAAGAACCCGGGGGCAGTGCTCAATTGGACACCTGAATGCCAGGCAGCTTTCGAAAAACTAAAAATCCTTTTCACTGCTGAATCCATTTTGCAGCACCCCGATCCCACTCAACCCTTTGTGGTTCAAGTAGATGCTTCTGATTTTTCAATTGGGGCGCTTTTGCTGCAAAAAGATTCTGACAATCACTTGAAGCCTTGTGCTTATTTGTTCAGGAAGTTTTCTGAGACCGAACGGCGGTGGCATGTTTGGGAGAAGGAGGCTTTTGCAGTTAAGGCAGCTTTAGAAGCATGGCGCCACCTCTTAGAGGGGGCTAAATGTCCTTTTGAAGTTTGGACTGACCATAAAAATTTAGAAGCGCTCCGCACCCCCGGAGACTCAGTCCTAAACAGATTCGCTGGGCTCAATTTTTTAGTCATTTCGATTTCCAGCTGAAGCTTATTCTGGGTAAGAAAAACTTCCTTGCTGATGCTCTCTCATGGTTACCCCAAGATTCTGTCCACGCGACTGAGATCGTGGGTACTGTGTGGACGGAGCCACAGCTGGGTCTGCAGGCTGTAACTCGCAGCCAAACCTGTGCGCAGCTGCCTCCGACCCCGGTTTCACCAGCAGGGAGGAGAATGCAGATTCCCTCTCAATTGCAATGACAGTTTCTCCAGACACTGAAATCTGATACTTGGTTGCAGGCGAACAGAGACAATGTTTCCTTTGACAGTGGTTTAGCTTGGAGGCAAAACTGCCTCTATGTGCCTGAACAGTTGTGGGCTGAAATCTTAACCTGTTCTCACAATGATAAGGTTGCTGGGCACTTTGGGTTTGTGAAAACATTGCACCTGGTTCGGCGCCAGTTTTGGTGGCCCACTCTGAGGCACGATGTGAAAGACTATGTCGCTTCCTGTCCTGTGTGTGCCATGTCAAAACGAAAAGGGAGTAAACCGCAGGGACTCCTGCAGCCAGTGGCGAGCCCATCCCGCCCTTGGGAGGAGATTTCTATGAATTTTATTGTTGACCTCCCTCCCAGCCAGAAGAAGACAGTAATTTGGGTAGTCAAGGATTACTTTTTCAAGCAAGCCCATTTCATTCCATGTGCTTCTATTCCTTCCGCCCCGCAATTGGCACGCCTTTTTCTAATACACATCTACCGGCTCCACGGTAGCCCTTCCTGTTTGGTCACGGACCGCGGGACACAGTTCACTTCCCAATTTTGGAAATCATTTTTGAAATTGATTGGCACCAAGCAGGCATTGTCCACTGCTTCACATCCTGAGACTGATGGATCTACAGAGGTTTTAAATTCGACCCTTGAACAATTTTTAAGGTCATTTATAAACTACCAACAGGACAATTGGGTTGATTTGCTCCCTTTTGCTGAGGTGGCTTACAACAATGCGGTCCATCAGAGCATGGGGCACACCCCTTTTCATGTGGTTTCTGGGCGGGACTTCGTGCCCATTCCTGAGTTGCCACAACCTCCTACCCAGCCCTGTTCTGCTTCTGATTGGGCTGCTCAACTGGCTGATTCATGGCCGGTGATTCAGCAGGCTTTGGCTGATGCCCAGTCTGCTTACAAATTGCACGTGGACAAGCAAAGGAATGTTCAGCCTGATTTTAAAGTTGGCGATCAGGTGTATCTTTCCACCAAGTTCATAAAGTCCCCACAGCTATCACGAAAGTTAGCCCTGACATTTATTGGCTCTTTCCCCATTATTGGCATTGTGAATCTGGTCACTTTTAAGTTGGATTTACCTCGCAATCTGAAATGTTTGCATCCTGTTTTTCATTGCAGTTTGCTCAAGCCTGTCAGCCACTCTTCCCATTGGCATGCCCAGCCTCCCCCCCTGCTCCGATCATGGTTGACAGGCAGCAGCATTTTGAGGTGAAGAACGTCCTTGATTCCCACAGGCTTTGGGGCACCCTTCAGTACCTTATCCGCTGGAAGCACTTCACACACCCTGAGTGGGTGTCTGCTCGCAACGTTAACGCTCCTGTTTTAGTTAGGCACTTCCATTTAGCTTACCCTTTGAAACCTGCTCCTTGATGTTTTGACTTTGTTTTGGGGGGTATGGGTATGTCATGTTCACCATTTTGGGTATGTCATGTTCACCATTTCAATGTGCATTGTACATTGTAACGTTTCGCATGTCAAGTTGCTGATGCGTGTTCTGTTTGGGAGGGGCTGTGAGAACTCCTTCTACTGGGTTTGTTATCTGTATTCAGTGGAATGAAATGTGTTTGGGTTATCTAGTGTGTTCAAGGTTTTCTTCCCAGGAGAACAGCAGAACTTGTTACCAGCACCTGGGGTGGGGAATTTGAAACAGTTGGGCAAGGGGAGGGATTACATTTGCACCAAGGGTTTTTAGTTTGTATTTGGCACACTTTTGCTCATTCTCAGCTTTCTTTGTATTTGCATGCTATTCTTTAATAAACCAGATATTATTAAGCTCCTGCTTGTGAGTCTGAGTATATTAGGATAGGCAATCATCACACAGGCTGACAATATTCTTAAATGGGTTCCTGCTTTTAACTGTACAGTTCTCACTTAAATGAATTCTACATTGTACAATGTTTTTTTCTAATCTGACAGTTTGCTGTACAGTCACTGTCTTTGGGAAATGCTCCAGAATTTTATGAAAGGCTTTTAATGCTCAGTTTTTAAAGTATTTGCTTCCAGATCTTTATTCATGGCAATCTATCATCAAATAGCTTCTCAAGAAGGAATTATTTCATTTTCATAGCAACAATTTGCAGGGGCCTTGCAGGTCGTCATTCAATTATTTCCTCTATAGAGAGATTACAGCTGACATTTTAAATATTTTAAGAAAAGTAGTGCACTTTAAAGAGCTCTCATGTAGAATGTGAGCCAACCAGCAAGATATACATCCCTATGTTATTATGTAGTGTTCCATCCTCATCTAATTTTTCTATCCCTATTCCAGCAGTCAGCATATACCCATAATCAGTTCAAGTCATCCTCCATCATCTTTATTTCCTTTGAAACTCTCTTTTCATTTCCCAAAGGTCTTCAGTAAACCAAGGAGTCACCTTGGCTCTATAATTGGCAAAAACACACAGGCAAGTAAATCCATGGCTTTGCCCATCGCCAATTTTCAAAGATCTTTCAACAGACTCAATTGAATTGCTTGTCAGATTTCCAGTAAAGTTCTGCATAGCAGTCAGATATCCCTCAGTTTCCAAGGGTGACCTATTTTAATAGGTTGTCCACTAATGAGAATTTCCAATGAGTCTCAGTCTTACCCAGATGATGATATATCCAGGACAAAGGAATGACAAAGATGACAAAGGTCTCTTCTACATTTATACCATTGAAACCCAGTGTAGTGTAGGAGTTAAGATGTTGGATAGGCATCTTAACTCCTACACTAGTTCAAGTCCAACCTCAGTGACACAAGTTGACCAGGTGACTTTAAGCCAGTCATTGTCTCTCAGCCCAATCTAGCTCACAAAGTTGGTGTGGGGAATATGAAAGGAGGGAGCGTTATATATGACACCTTGAGCTCATGAGCAAAAGGCATGAAATAAATCTAACAAACCAGTGGCAAAAATTAGATGCTGTGGAATATGGGTTGGGTCAGTTCTTGCCATGGCAGCCCTTCTGGACCACACTAGATAAAACAGCAATGAAGTCCTCCTCCAGAGTAATGCTACCAGGTCTTGGCTGTAAAAATCTGGATAACCATACATGGAAGCAAAGAGGTACTGAAAATTAACTCTTGGTTAACATCTAGTGGTCATCTGAATTTCCACAGCTTCATAATTAGAGCAGCTGAGGTATGAAGGCTGTTAGGCAGCAAAACAAATGGTACATCAGAGCATCTGCAATTCCCTATCTGAATCACACATCCTTAGCATTAAACAATAAAACTCCTGAACATTGCAGTCATGGTATGTTTGACAGAGAGATGGATTCATGAAAGATTATTGCAGCTCCCATCCCCTGCCCTTGCCAACAGGGCTACTAGAAAATCCTGCAGCCTTGTGTACAAACTATAATAAGACTATGTACCCGCTTCACCAAAATAGATCCCAGTAATAGATCTGCTTGTCATGCAGATGAGATTCTAGATAATTGGATATTCACTACTATTAAGTTCACTATTAAAGAAGGTGAAAGGTTCCCTGTGCAAGCACCGAGTCATGTCTGACCCTTTGGGGAAACGCTGCTTTCGCAATGTTTTCTTGACAGTCTATAGTGGGGTGGTATGCCATTGCCTTCCCCAGTTGTCACCTTCCCCGGCAAGCTGGGTACTCATTTTACCGATCTCATACTTCACTAATAATAGTCCTACTACTATTCACTACTATTATTTTTAATTTTATATGCCCTTTATTTACTTCTTTAAACTGAATACCAAATGCAGTAAGAGCTGAAATCAGTAGCAAGTTTTCTGAAGGAGTTTTCTAATTATAGATCTATACTCTCTTTCCCTTTCCTGACCCCCACCCCATTTGCCATATATAGCATGGGTTTTTCAGTGAGCTGTTTTCTGTATGAAACCATCTAAACATGTGGTGGCAAAGAATAAAGGAATCCATGTATAAATAAAAGTGTCACATGCACAGATAGTAATGTGCTGGCATGTTATTCAGCTCTTCCAAGTCACTTGAATGTTTTAAGTTAAATTCGAACTCCTGTTTTCAGGGCTCAACAGCTTTCATCTAGTCCCAAACTGCTATTATTTCAAGCTAAATCCTGTCTTTATGATTGAAATTCAGCTGGTCCCAGTTTATTGTCTGGAGGGCCATTTATTAACTCAACAGCAACTAGTTCCAGTCCTCCTTACACAGACATGCATCCTGCTTTAGTCTGATGCAGACCTTTGTCTGTACACAGATGCAGTCTAGCTCAGTCAGGAAAGATGGACACAGTCCTTACACTCATCAACATCTCTGCAGTTCTAGCTGATCTTCTGCAACTGGGAGCTTACCAGAATTTCAGACAGCAGGAACTCTGTAAGCAAACTTGACTTATTGAAACTGTTTTTGTGCTGAACACTGAAAGCTCTGAAACACCGCAGAAGAATTTTGCAGACTTGGGGAATGGGTTTACATGCCTATTCACATCTCTCAGGACAGCTAAATCTTACCTGTTGAAAGTCTTTATTGCAGAAGATATTAGCCAAAGTAAATACGTTAGTAAGTAAATGTGTGTGCAGACAACACTGGATATTCGCCTCATTATTCCTCAGCCTTCCCAACCAAGAACACAGAAACACTATCGTATGATTTGAAAGTGCGTGTTTACCTGAGTATGAGTGTAATGAAACATGCTTCCATCCTCTCTCTATGCGTAGAATGTACTGTGTTGTGGTTACAGTTCACCAACGTTTGAGACTGAGCATCATCTAGTTATAGATGATGATGATGGTGATGATGAAGATGACGATTTTAAAGTATGAATAATAAAAGCATCTGTAGCTTAAAACTATTTTTGAAAAAATAATAATAAAAAGATTGTGGTATTGAATAATGTTATTCTACTGGGTCTTAGCATGTCTTCCTTCCTCCCCCTGTTTTGTATTTCTAAACTTCCAAATATCCTCAATATTCTAGGCAGTGTACAAATCATTACAATATCCTATTAAATCATCAGCATCAAGAACCTGACTCTGAATCCAGATTTAAGCCATGCAGTAATATACTGCTTTCCCCGCTCCCTCCCCCTCCATTTCAGGCATTGCAACCACATTCATGGATTGCCGGAGGGAGTTTTAATCAAATACATCGGGATAGTGGCAAGTTAGGCAACAGTGATGATTTCCTAGCAGCTTATATTTCTTTCTCTTTTTTTTCCAGCAGGCAGGCCAAAGAAGTAGCTTTCTTATTCAAGGTTTTGTAAAAAGGTGAATGTTTTCAAAAATTGAAGCATACCCAGCTGGTGATTCCCAGCTGCTTGCATAATAATTTCCTGGAAATTATATGTTATTTCAATCAAAAATTCTATCTATTGTCTAGGTCAGGTTTTTGTAGAATCAATAACTTACATTTTTTCTACAACTCTTTATCTACATCCGATTCATGCCCTGGGTTCCTACTTGTTTTTGTGTTTATTTTTATCCTATCCTTTCCTTAAGGAGATGAATGTATTGTATATGGAATCATATTTGTTTTATTCCCACAATAGCAATGAAGTGATGTATTGTAGAGGGTTAGAGAATTTTTTAGTTTCTGTTTTATTTTATTTTCCTCTGTACTTTTCTTTTTCTGGTTTCTATAGCTTTTTTTTTAGTCTAAGGATTGTTTCATGTAATTTTGTTATTTTAGTAATCTTCGTATTTTGCTTATATTTTGTATTCTTCTAAAATAAATACTATTTTTTAAAAAATTAGTTAAGAGAAGATTAGTAGCGGGGTCACATAATGAGCTCTGTAGGTTTCCTGTCCATGTCCACCTCTAACCATACTAGCTCTCTATGCTGTCTTCTGTAAAAATGTCTTATATTATCCATCTAGATTACTAGATAAATATTAGAGATTTCTTTCATCAAAAGAAATCTCTAATATTTCTCTGAATCATGATCCAGACAACCAGCAATAACTTGGGCACTGACTCAGAAAGAGAGGGACTAGTTGAGTAAGTAGTACCATCTACACAGGTGGATCTTGGATCCATAATGCATCAGATCTGAGTCCAGGCAACCAAGATCATCTTGAACATGTCATAGGCTTAATTTTAAAATATCCTTCTCTATTTTTTTATTTTAAAAAGAATGCTGCCGATGCAGATTTGCTCTAAATGGTTGATAAAACACACTCATTTGTTACATTTTTCTGAAGATTATATATTACTTATGTCTACCAAATATTATATTTATTTTTGTGGCTAGATTCTTCCAAAACAAATAATTTTGTGCAATTATTTGGAGAGCAATTAATGTTCTCCACTTGTCAACATTCTAAACTTCAACAGTGCTAAATTCCACCAAGATATAGACTTTTGGATTAGCATGAATTAGTACTACGTGAGGTGTAGATGATTAATTGACAGTACTGATCAGCTGCAAAAAACTGGCAATACATACCCTTTGGCTGCAAAGTTTCCCAGGGTTTAACCTAACTTTTTTTGATAGGCTGGAAAGACACCTGTTTGTTATGCTCAATAGATATAGCTACTTACTATTGACAGCTCTGGACCTGATGATCCAGCAGCCTGATTTGGTGACTGGGTTCATTCTAAAATGATTTGCAGAATCTCATGAGTATTGTAATGTTCATGAGTCCATTCAAGATCTATACTATTTTCCCATGAATTTCAGTGGAGAGTATGGATTGGTTTATTGTAACAGCAGGGATGATATTTTCACATAAATACAAATACAGTAAACCCTTGATTCAATGGACCTTGGTTGAGCAGACATCTGTTGTGACAAAATCTGTAGTTATATTCTATGCTTCTGCTGATGCATACTGTATAATCCCCATTCACAATTAATGGGTATTTGACTTTAACAGATTCTAACTCTACCGATTAGTCTGTTAAATCAAATGTTTATTGTATCTGTTAAATAATTAGCTTGAACTCAATGAGCACCTTAATGCAAAGCAGTTCCATCAGCATATTTGCAATGACTCTTGTTGTAACTATCTTAAACACTTCTGTGGCAGTGTGGACAACTCTTAGAAGTGGATATTTTATTATGTGTCAAAATCTAAAATTTAATTGGCTTCTACATAGCATCACTAGTGTGTTGACTTCTTATACAATTACTTTTTTGGGATGTGACACATGTTTTATTAATTAGGTCTAATGAAATCATATATGTAAGCAATATAGTTAATTCTAGTATTGTGTAAAAGCAATATATGTACATAAGAACAAAAAAAAAAAGCTTGTCTACAAATATTCCATGTTGCTATGCTTTTATCTGTACAGCCACAGCTGGAAAACTGTCTCTGTGTGTGATCTGAATATCAAGTTCAGTGGAAAATTCCATAAATGTAGAATAACTTGAATACATTTAAGAGCTGATATGAATATTATATCCAAAATAAGTGACAGTTAATTAGTACTTGCTGCATCATCTTTAGTGTGTTCTTCCCCATAATGGTTTATTCAAGTTTTTGACTGTCTGGGCTTTTTTTTTTTTTTTTGCAACCCAGATGCAACCAATTGGTAAAGTCTTGTTCAAGAGCCAACACCAAAGGATGCTGGTCTATCTGAAAGAGGTGTAAAGTTGTGGTGTGGGTATACTGACTTTTGTTCTGAGGCCACAACCCCTATGAAAGTGCCTTATGAAGGTGCCTAGGTTGATATTTCCAAGTGAAGACAGCAAATAAATAGAATACAGCAAACTGTATTCTCGTCTCTGTATTCTAGCAGACTGGGTTCTAGTCCCCCTTGAAGCCAAAACATCACTGCTGAGCAATCAAACGATGGGAAGAAATACTGAGATAACACAAGTGTGAACTCTTCTATATTGAATCTGTAGACAAATTTCCAGTTTAATGCATAAGAATCAGATTACTTTTCAAAATACCTACCCTAAATTCAGTTTCTGGTATGACATGATGGTCCAGTTCAGACTGCCTTACATTTCTTTAAGAAGCCTATCTATGAACAAATATTGTGCCAATTTATTCTGTACTCCCATAATCCTTTTTTTTTTCACAGCCTTCTGCAGTTAACCACATTTTTTGACTGGTTAATCCAGAGAACTATGTTTTGCCAGAAATAAAATGAATCCTGAACCACAATTTAAAATTTATTAGAGATCCTGGCTTTTTCTGATCTAGCAAACAAAATTTTCCAGTTTGGCTAAACAAGGAAACTGTCACTTCTTATTCTCATCTTTGTATGTACAGTATAGACTCATCATGGCACCTGAATATCTTTTGCAAGGCCTTCATGGCTGCTCTACTGACTGCTAGTCTGCAGCATATTTCTTGATTGCTTGTTCCTTTACTGTTGATGGTTGAGCCTAAAATGCAGACGCTATCTACCACTTCAATATTTTCATTGTTAATTCTAAGGCTAGTTGTTGTATCTGTTGTCATTTGTTTGGTCTTCTTTATATTTAATTTCAGTCCCATTTTTTTCATGATGCTCCTTAACTTTTATTACTAGAGCTTGCAGATCCTTTGCATTTTCAGCTATCAGAGTAAATGGAATTTTTAGTGACTTTAAAAATGAATGCAATATGGATTTGGAGGATGTCATAACTAGTCTTCTTTCATCAAAAATAGATTCATGTTTTTGGTCAAAAACAGAAAATAGAATGACATTTCAATAATGCACATTTCGGGGACTAAGGGCCATACTGGTCCTTTGAGTAATGGTTAATTTCACAATGAAATGGTCAGCACTAGGACAAAAGTTAAATTGGATTTAGCCTAATCTAAAGGTAACTTATGATCAAATTAATTAAATCTAGTGCATTTGATTAGTCTCTAGACTATATATTTATTGAGTTTTTCTTTTTCTGTCACATTAAATATAATGCTTGGTAGAAAGTTTTGGAGCACCTTTAGAGGGCATACCTGTCATGTTCATCGTTCCAATGTTCTGAATACATCGTAACGTTTCGCATGTCACTTTCCTGATACATGTTTGCAGAGTGGAGATTTCCAGCCGTACCAGGCTGTAATCTCATTACTGTAACTGTGGAATGTATGTTTGGGTTATGGAATGTCTTCAAGGTTACTTTCTCAGGCCGATGTGAGCAACTGTTGCTAACACCTGGGAGGGGGTGGTTGCTAAGCGGGAGCGAGGGCGGAACCGGGTTTGAAGTGAGGGTTTTTAGTTTGTATTTGGTGCGCTTTTGCTCATTCTCAGCTTTCTTTGTATTTGCACACTATTCTTTCAATAAATCAGTTTTCATTAAGAACCTGCTTGTGAGGCTGAGTATGTCAGAATAGGCAATCATTACAATACCCATGGCTTGGGAGCAACACATGCAGACTTGGGCCCTTGACTGTATACTTCTGCCATATCTTCTCCTCCTTCTCCTCCTTCTCCTTCTTCATGTGTATGCTATGTAAAAACCTGAAGAAGTTATATGTTTAACGAAAAGGTAAATATGTTTTTTATGTAAGCTGAAAAGCATGAAGATTTAACCTAGTTGCCATGGACTACTATTGAATTGGAGGCTTTACTGTACTAAATTGGTAATGTTGAGCCAGCAGTATTGATTAAGGGCTGCTCCAAGAGCTTTCTTACAGTATAGTATGTCTGCATTGAGCGTCTGGCTAGTGACGACTAGAGGCAATAAATTACTTTTCCAATACACAGCAAGACAATAATCAACAACTTATATATTTTAACTGAATTTTAGAGCATGTGGTTCATTGTCCGCACGTTGAGATTCTGCTAATACTACTCAGTGGGAAAAGAGAAAATACTTTGCATAGCTTAGATATGTTTCCTGATTGGAGAGCAAAATGGCACAGCCAAGTCGGTAGGAAGTCCACATACACAATGGCTGAGATCCTTGTAGGCTACAAATCAGTAATTCTTCATATTTTAATCTCTTCTAGATGGTGTGTGAAGAATGCAAGTATCTTTCATAACAGATGCCTATGGACTGAAGTTCAAATATCACTTGTATTATAATGTGATGCCTTGACTGGTTTGGTTTTACTTTTTTTAAAATTCAGAGGTTTCCAAACATAGAGAAAATATTTGACCCATAATATCTAACAAAAGTTTATAATGAACCTTGACAAAAGATTGTAACTAAAGAAGGAGTGTATAATTTATTTAAATAGAGAAGATGAGGTACAATGACAGAGAATGAGTATTACTAAACATTTGTACTTGTTTATATCTATATTACATGAATGGTTCTGAAAGTTAACAAACAATAACCATTATTGTATATTTTAGAAATTTCTCACTCTTCAGTAACCATTTGTTAACATTACTAAAACAAGGCTTTGACACTCCAAAACTTTTTGCAGCTGTGAAAAGATTCCTGATGAAGTAATCCTGTTCCTTTATATTGTTAGTTAAACAAATAAAGTATGTATTTAATGCATGAAAGTAATAAATACACCTGCTCATTCATTTAAAACAAAATATATATACTGGCTGCAGTCTTAGGTTACATTACCAGGAGTAAATCCCATCCCGTCTCTCAGAAGGAAAGTATAAGATTGCTTTTAAAAAAAAAAAGTTTGCTATTTTGGGAATAAACATACATTAGTGTGATTATTTTATTTCTTCAAAATAGCAGTAAATGGTTTTATGCTATCTAGCATGGGCAGAGCCTAAGATCTAGGGAAGCTAAAATCCAAAACCTTTGGAAGCCGCTGGCTTCTTACTCTTGCTATCCAAAATACATATTGTGCAACACATCTTCCAGGTCTTCTTTGCTCTCATGTCAGGATATTCTGGCCTCCAGACTACCACTCACACAGATGGGAGATCCAGGAGGGTCTACAGGAGGGTGGAATCAAAAAAGTCAAGATGGCAGCCACGACTACTGTATAGGATTGAAACTTCACCCCTTTTCAAATAGCATTCAAAGATCAACTAAATACTGAAAGTGTTAAAAGCACAACAAAAAAACAAGAACAACAAATTATTTGGGAGCATAAATAAATATATTCTTAATGTGTTATTCAATATTTAAAATTCAATATTCAATATTTCTGTCCAACAGCATTTGCAGTGGAGGCAAATTGGAATTGTCTTGTTACTATAACTAAATAATTGATACCTAATCTAAGACAATATTTAGCTAATAGATTAATCCTAGATACAATACAAAAACAAGTTTTTAAGGTCTTTATTTGCCACAATTTGAGGTACTCCCAACACAATACTCAGACTGGAGTCTGAGATGCCCGAAATTAAACACAGAGCTTGGTGACTATTGGTGGCATATTGGTTAAAGATCAGATTTTTTTTTTCTTTCAGAGTTGCTACTGCTAATCTTAGCTGACAATTATATTTCATTATGGACAAAAGGGGCAGAGCAGAAATTAAGAACATCTGGATTAGTGTTTCTCAACCTTGGCAACTTTAAGATGTGTGGAATGCAGCTCCCAGAATTCCCCAGCCAGCACAGATGGCTGGGGAATTCTGGGAGTTGAAGTCCACACATCTTAAAGTTGCCAAGGTCAAGAAATACTGCTCTAGAGTATCTATAGATTCCTTATTGACTTTGCTGGTCATTGAACAAATAAACAATATTTCCTTATTGACTTGTTCAGGCCAAAAAGCTGGTGTTAGAACGACTGGATGACACTGAATATCAGTCTGAAGTCAGATTGCTCTCTCAAATCCCCAGTGGTATGCTAGACTCAGGGGCCTGGGAACCTGCATGACATTTGTATGCCCTGAATTCCGGTAGCTTGCAGAAAGGATTTTTCAAGGCCAGGCACAGCATCCTTCTATCACTGCTATTATTTGGTAGGTAAAAATATTCCCCCATCTCAGCATACTTGCCATTGTGACTCCAGGGAGAACCAAACAATGCAACATGTGCTTTTTTATTGTAACTTTTATAAGGAATTTTGGAAGGACATCATAGCCTCTCTTTTACTAATTGCACATGGGATAATGGATTATTTTTATACTCATTTTTTATTTTCAGACTCAAACCACAAACGTACCTACAGCATAGCTGAATGTATCTCGCAGCAGCTAAAACAAAATAATTAATATCAATCATAACTTGACAATCTCCTTTTTCCATTTAACTGTTTCATTTCATTTAGTTGTTTCTACTGTTGATATTTGATTGTAAATACTTTGATTTGATTTGAACCAATAGATTATTTAAGTCTCTTTTCTTTTGTGTTAATTTTCCAACAAATGCTATTTTTTTTTCACTTTTATGTACCATTGATCCCAAAAAGAGATGTACTTTAATATTTTAGCATTTTATTACCAGAAATTTGTCAGCAAAAAATAAAAATTCAATTAAAGTAATTTGTATGTCTTTTTTTATGTCAGGAAACAAATTGACAATAAAATTACATTGGAATTCATTGTTTCATTCATCCCTTCAGCCAAAATGAGTAACTATATGGACATTGCTTTCACATATAATAATATATATCAATTTCATTCATAATGCCTATAACACAATATAAAAAGATTTTGACACATACAGTATAAAGCAATATGAAGGAAGAGTAGTATTATATATTATTCCTTTTCATAGTTGATTCTGGATGTGCTGAAATAGATTGAAAGGAATTTTGTACCATAAAGAGTTCCAAGTTGAGTCAGTATGTTCAAACCCAAGGCATCTTCCAAGACTTCCCATTGTACATGATATAACAATTGAATTTAAATAATGTGCTGTACACTGTTCTTCAACACTGTTAAAGCAAAGCAACTTGTCCATATTACTGTAGTCCCAAGGCTTTAACACTACAGCCCCATTACAAGCTAAAGCCCAAGAAACTACAAACTTTAGGCCAACCCATAATTATTTCAGTGCCAAACACCATTTCTTCTCTCTTGCCTTCTTTCCTAAGTTAGGCAACCTTTTTAACCAAAGGAACAAGTAGGCTTCATCCTAAAGACCTATACAGTCTGAGCATGCTCAGGGATGTCCTTTGCTTCTGGGTGTGTGGGATGTAATTTCCTATACTTCCCAATCTGATAAATGAACCAAGAAACATTGGACATGCTGTCCATTCCCTCCAATGGCAAAGAAAGAAATGACATTGTTAAGTAATATCCAGGCCTCTTCTTTCACCAGCTAGACCTTTCTGCTTCAAGTACCCCTTTCATTTTGTAAGTATGAGTGTATATGGGAAAGAATCAATAATGAAGTAAGACTGTGACAAGTTGTCTATTAGTTTTCTCAACAACCAGTTAAGGATGATCCCAAATTTTAAACAGTTCTCTCAAAAAACTCAGCAATGTCAATTTAGTAATGATATTATTTGGACTGAGGAGGAGTACAGTAAATAGGTCAGGCCCCCCACCCCCTCATCACTGGTGCAAAGACAAATTCAAACTCATCAGCAATACTTATTTTCCTGAATCCTACCCTCTGAATGTTTTCATCATCCCACAAGCTGCATCATCTCTGATTTCCTGAGACTGGGGGTTCAGCCAATGCTCTCAGCCAGACACTGAGAAAGCAAATAAACTCCTCAACCATCTGGGATTTTATGAAAATGAAGCAGAACTGTGCCTTGATAATGTTGCAAATTCAATCATCTATCTCCCCTAGTGACTTTAGATTCATGTGGTGCAGGAATGGTGACACACTAGAACCCTGCTGAAGTTCAGTTCAAGAATGTGTTTGCTTGGATTGAATCCTTACCCCAGGATCTTTCTATGGAAAAGGTACCGAACGCCATGAAAGGCAGCCTTCTCAAGCAAGTGTCCAATGGTATGTTAATAAACAAGCAATGTTGCTGATAGAACCAACAGAATTAGTGTGAATTTTGTGCATATTTAACCTCTGCTTGTCAGTGAAGGAAAATCATCCGACAATCTCCATGTCATCTTCAAGATCAACATCAGAGTAATAAAGAACAAAAGAATGTGAACATTTGAGATTATACCAAAGCTATAGTATGTTCCTCAGTAATCTAATTTAGAAAACCCAGACTTGGGATCATGGTACTGTACAGAGAATAATATGGCATTAGTACTGATTTGTTGTTGTTGTTGTTGCACTACTTTACAGACACTGCTACTTCTTGATGGATGATGCTAGTTGTGGTTGTTTTTGTTTTAAGTAAAGTCAATTTGGAAGGAAGATAGCTGGGAATAAAGAATTGGCATATAAAAGCTTCAAACATGTGACTGAAATCTCAAGGATAGATGACAGCTTCAGACGTAAAGACGTATGGACATAAAGAGTGGTGTGACATTGAATGAAATCATAATGTCATCTTCTTCAATTTTTAGGTCTATGGTTTTCTGGAGGCACTGTAGTGGGGAGTTGATAGAATATTCGCTCCCCTCTGTGAGATGTCCAAGCTTTTTTGTAAGTTCTTTGCCTATGTTGTATGTTGGGGTCCCTGATAACAATACAGTTGGACAAAGAGGTATGTCAGGCTTGTGTATTTTGGGGCATCCATAGAAGCGTGGGCAGATGGGTCCACTGCTTTTCATCCATCACTGTTATTCTATTGTGATTTGACCTTTCTTGGTTAGGTCATTGAGCGTTCTCTTGATCAGGTTGTCCAGTTTCTGTATTGGGTTGGTGTTTACTGAGATGTAGGTTTCTTTGCCCTTCAGTAATTCTTTGGCTTTTTGTATGGATTGTGTTCTATCCATGATAACCATGGTTTGGCCTTTGTCTGCTGGGAGGATGGTGATGGTTTGGTCCTTCTTTGGTTTTTAAGGGCTGCTCTGTCCTCTGTTTTGAGCTGGTTCTGATTCTGTGTTCTTCTGATCTGTGGCATGATTGTCTGTCTTATGTTTTCTTGCATCTCTGTGGCAAGTCCTGTGGTTTTAAATGCTGCTTCTAAGGCTGCAAAGAATTCTAACTGATTAGCATCGTCTATGTTGTAGTTGAGGCCCTTCTGGAGGATATAGTGGGCAGCTGGACATGTTGAGTACCGATTTGGGTTTAGGTACTTCTTTGCTTTTGGGGTTTAGCTTGAACAGTTTGGAGTTTTTTTCAAACCTCAAACCTGTTGGAATTATCAGGGGTCTCATAAGCATAAGGGTGTCTTTCTAGTAAACACATCTCTATTGTGCTTGTGGGATATCACATGGGTCACCTGATTTCCACTTCTTCCTTCTTCTTGGGGTTTGGGGATTAAACAATCTCCATTACCTCTTGGGCACACCTGCAAGCAGGAGGTGCTGCAGAATGCAGCTCTCGTCCCTTTCATCTCGCTTGCATGCAGACTTTCTATCTCCATAGAAAGTGTCTCCAAAGAACCAGTGATGAATAAGTGCTTTCTAATATGAAGCTACTTGTATCCAGATCTACTGAATAAATGTAAGCTACCTTTTTTTCTCTCTATCTTCATCTAACTACTGTGTGAAGACTGAATTCTTTCCTGAACGTAATTAAGCTTAATGTTCAAAAATTCTTTTTGGTTCACGCTTCTACTTTGCAAGATTGTTGTTAGCTGTTTGGAGTTCTTTTATTAACCTTTAAAAGCTCCATCAAAACCCTCAAGCCTTCAAACCTCAACCCCCCAAAACCTAAAGAAGGATCAAACCATCACCCAGCAGATTCATTATAATATTATAATATAAAGTCATTTATAATATTATAATATAAATAAGGAACCTCTAAACTAAATGGTCTATGACATATAATAATATTAACCTCTAGAATACATTCAAATTAACAGGTAAGAATTATACGGTGGCTACAATTCATAGTCTAATAATAGACTAGTCTGATAGAAATATCTACAGTAAATTGATAGATTGTCTATACAATTATAAAGGAACTATAATTTTAGGTCATATAAAATGAAATTTACTGGAAATTACTAGGCTTCTGGGTTTGCTAACAGATTACACTTTTAAATAAGTTTATTTATTTTAATTATTTATTTATCAAATTTTACCACTACCCATCTCCCCACAAAAGGAGGGACTCTGGGCGGTTTACAATAAAAGCAAACTATAAAATTCAATACAAT
Source organism: Candoia aspera (assembly GCF_035149785.1). Classification (NCBI taxonomy): domain Eukaryota; kingdom Metazoa; phylum Chordata; class Lepidosauria; order Squamata; family Candoiidae; genus Candoia; species Candoia aspera. The sequence goes on from NC_086159.1 coordinate 50,183,231, forward strand.
TAAAAATACCATAAATATAAATAAATAGACAATAAAAATATAAAATGTGCTAAAATCCAGATGGTTAAAGATTCCATATCAGTCCATGAGTAAAGGGCCATTCTAGGGGGCCAGCCATCCCCAGGAATTACTATTCCCTTTCCTGCTCCAGGCACACTGGCGAAACCAGGTTTTCAGCTGTCTTCAAAAATCCAGGAGCGAGTGGGCTTGTCTCACCCCTGGGGGAAAGATGTTCCAGAGGGTGGGGGCTACTGCAGAGAAGGCCTGCTTCCTCGACCCTGCCAGGTGGAATTCTTTTACAGATGGGATCCATCACATGCCCTCTCTGCATGACTGGGTGGGACAGGTTAGCCAAATGTGTTGTGCAAATAGGACCACTTGTACATGTGCTAGTGAGTTCTTTGCTTTTGAATACCTTTCACTAATACTTCTCTCCAGAACATTATTTATTGGTTGATGTCTGTAATGAAATAATAATATATGCAGAGAAGTACCTTATACTAACTGCAGCATCTCCAGCAACTTGCAATGATGCCAAAGTGTCAATGTGCATGCGGTGAGATCATCACATGAATGTCACCATTATGTATTTAGTTCCCAACATCTGACACAAGTATCGAATTTGTCCTAATGTTGTTACACACCTTTTGCCATTTGCCCATCATCCCTACCACCACCATCACATGTGCTCACCATGTGTACCAATGAAGAAATAGCAAGGCTGTTCTGAATTCTGTTGGCATATTGAATACTGGGCATAGACATCCACATACTGGTCCACTGATTTGAAGGTCCTGATTTGCACTGGAGCAGGCAAGATCAATTTCAGAGTTCCCCACCTATAAATAAATGGTCTCCCAAGTTTTCATTTAGAGCCAACCATTCCAAAGATAGCAGAACCAAAGATGAAGGGGGGAGGAGGCACCAACGACACAAAAATACTAAAATTGCCTGGTTTCTGCTCAGCTACTGCTTCATGTATCCAGTAAATACTGTGTGGAGCAACAAGGCTGGCTTGATACAAGAGTTTGCTTTATTTTGTTCTTTTGCAGCTAGATTAGTTACAAAGTAATTCTTAGGAATTCTCAGATTCCCTGTGTAGAATAAAATAAAATAAAGTTTGAGGTATTTTATGTACAAGCACATTTTAACTGACCTTTTGCAGCCACTTTAAAGATGAGCCCCCCCTAAAAAATGGATTTTTAGTTAGTATTCCATCTCTCTCCTTCAAAACAGGCAAAACAGGTGATACAAGGTGGCCTTCTTCTTAGTATTTTTGGAATGGGGAAAGAGGGAGTGTCTATACTGTTTGCTTATAATAACCCCCTCACATATTACATTCATTATGGGTAAGGGCTCTCGCATAACTTGTGAAATAAAGAGCAAAGCACGGGCTGGTTTGGGTATTTGGTAAAAGCACTGCTGATAGGCACTTCAATTTGATAAAGCACGGGTTTTGCTTCCAGGCTGAATTCTTTGTTTGATCACTGAATGATTTACATATATGAATAAGTTATCATGTTTCAACAGTGTTTTTCAGGGTGATCAATTCAACTTTCAACTGCAGTTCAATAACTGTTGGGTAGTCAAATGGTATGTCTTCATCTGTGAATCAACCCAACTGAATTTTAATTCAAGTTGCTGAAAACCACAGAAAGCCCATCACAGTATTGCTTCAGTGTAATAGCTTGTGTTGAAGCACTTTTATTATGTTTCACACAAACTATAATTAACTCCAAAATTATTTGATGTTCCCTGCCAGAAATTGAATCTAGCAAATGCAACCCTATGTATCTCAACTCAGAATGAAATCCCATTAACTTCAATGGTACTGAGAATAATAGAATTATAGAATTTGAAAAGGCCATTTAAGATACTGAATTTAACTGCCTGCTCACTGCAAGTAAGCATGTATAGCCAGTTTCTGCAGATGAGTTGGAATCCAGAGTTTCAACTGTCCAACGGCCATACTGAAAGAAGGAGGCTGAGAGTTATCCTTTCATTTGTCTGGAGAACCCCAAGTTAGAGAAGTCTGGAGTAAAAAATTGCCACCCAGAAGTAGTACATAGGTACTTTGATTTCTGCTCCATGTGGCTCCCTGGAGATCTGTCAATTCCTATTAATTACAATAGTGGAAGTAATAACATTCTTATTCAGAGATAAAATCAGCCTGATTATCAAATACTGGGAATCAAGTCAATTGTTTATCATATTTGACCTTGGTGAAGCAGGATAACAAAATATGAGTACATTATTCAAATAGAATCCAATGTAGAAAATAATGCCAACTCCAGAGCACATTGCAAGAGATGCAACTACTCCATTGCCTTCGATATCAAATACTATCAATTATAATGGAGAATGCCTCCAATCTGGCCTATTCGTTCTTGCTCTGTCACGTCAACATGAGAAGTGGTTTCCAGGGAGCAGCAACCTTTCCAATTATCACCCATCGCATTAATGCTTCAGATCCGAGAAGTGACAGCTTGCACATCTTCTTATCCCGAATGTCCAAACAAAAGGTCAGTTTTGCAGATTATATAAACAGGAGGGTCTGTTGTTTTCAAGAAGTCCCTTATTAAAAATAAATATCCGGTGATTCTGCTGGCTGTGAGCTCTGCATTAAATACAGTTTGAAGTTATGACAGCTGTTCCTCTCAAAAAAGTGCACGTTCTCGCCTTGTGAAGCAGAGTTACATTTTGTTCTTTAAAAGCCAGAACCATTTGCTGATGGGCTTGCTTACATGAATTCAGTTCCACTGTCACTGGAGGGGGACCAAATTCCCAGATTGCATTCCCTTTCCAAAATGCAATCTGGGAATCTGGTCACCTTTGTGACTAATGGTTAAACCACCACTTAAATTCCACTTTTCTGCCACAGTGGTGGTGGTAATTTTAAGAAGGTGTTTCCAAGTTTTTTACTGGATCATTGGAATATAGCACAGGTTCATAGAAATTAGGCAGAAAGGTGGATATATATTAAGAAATGGTACTAATTTTTTTTCTACTAATTTTTTACACTGGATAATTGCTTCAGGTTCACAGATTTAGTTACTAGCCATTTTTAGAGATGATCTCATGATACAGCCTTTGTCTCAACACCAGCCCTCTATAAAGCCAGCCTAAATTTGCTTTAGTTGCTCCAGGTTTAAAGTTATGTTTCCAGCATAAGTCACAGTGAACAAACATTCTGCAACACTCATTGGCAATCTTGGTGATGGCACAGTCAGGAGCTGGCATCTGCTGAACTCCTATTGGCTGGTTGAGGCAGCTGCAGCCATGACCCATCTCCTCTGGTCATTGGACACTACTATCCATGGCCACTTTGGCTTGTTTTACAAACTGGACAAACAGGCATCTGTCTATGTAATGCCTGACCTGCACTTCACAAAATACCATTCAAGTTTATGTGGACTCCTTGTACACAGTGCTATACGAATCTTCTGGAAGACCCTTCCATGTGTTATTAATGTGTTTTTTCTCTTTTTATTACTTTGGGAGGGGAGCAGTATTTTCTTTCTTCCGTGGAATATATATGGGGACTGCTGGTTGGGGCCACTCATTGCCAGCACTGCCATTCCCTTGCAACACTATGGATTTGGGAAATTTTGGAGCTGGGGTAAAACTGATAAGAGTTCTGCCAGCTTCCTCTCCCAACCAAAGTGGCTGGAAGACTGATGCATATGCATACCATTCTACAAGGAAGATTGGTAAACCTTTGTCCAATGGAGGTTTACCAATACTCCATCCAATCAATGGATGGAGTATAAACCAGGATGAAGTAGAGGGAGTGGTTCCAGTGCACCCCATTAATGCCCTCATTCTTCAACACACACCCCACAACTGTCACCTAGTCTATTTCTGAACACTGATCATTGTACCTGTGTTCAGAAATAGGCCAAGTGACATTGGCATTCTACACCAGCACCTCCAGACAACTTATCACTTGGGTAATCTGACAGGTTGCTAATGTCTCTGTCTCAGCCTCTCTCTTGTTCAAGCCTGCCCCCAATATACTTTGAGAGGAATAAATGGTGTTTTCCCTCTTGGCTGGACACTGGATGGGAGGGGAAAGCCAAGGGAATCTACCAATTGCTCCTCTTAAATTGTCTTGCAGAAAAGCTGTAGGAAGAGGACACTCACAAGCCTCACTGATGAGTCAAATTAGAGCTTGGCCGTTGAGGCAGCACAAATTATGCTGGCATATTTTTCTGCCAGCAAAAGGACTGGAGAAATACATGTTAATATGGCAGGATTATGGAGGAAGAGCCCTTATTCAAGACTGCATAGTCATTCGCAATAGGGAAGCTTATACTAAAGCTTGGTGCCTTCCAAATGTATTAGACTACAACTCCTAGAATTCTTCAGCATCATGGGAAAACTGTAGTCTGGAGGGCACTGGGATGGGTAAAGCTGGTATAAGTCTTAAGTCATTTGTCAGATGACAAAAAAAAAATCCCTTCTAACCCCTATGGGTGGTATGTATCTTCTTCCACCTCAGGTCCTCTACCAGAGGCCTAGGAGTTTGAGGGTTCTGCGCAGTATCTTAGCTGTTCCTAGCACTGCATTCTTCTGGACAAACAGCTCTGATGTTGGTCCTGGGATCTGTTGGAGCCACTCTCCCAGCTTAGGAGTCATAGCCCCAAGTGCCCCTACCACCACTGGGACCACTTTGGCCTTCACTTTCCACAATGTCTCTAGGTCTTTCTCCAGGCCCTGGTACTTCTCCAGCTTCTCATACTCCTTCTTCATGATGTTGCTATCACTTCACACCACTACATCTATCACCAACATTGTCTATATCTATCTATCTATCTCCATGTCCATCCTACATGGAGATTAGATAGATAGATATGATAGAGAGAGAGAGAGAGATGATAGAGAGAGAGAAAGAGAGATCCAACATGTTCTCTCTTTCCCTCTCAAAGGCAGTAAAGGTCTGACTGATTGTAAAGAAATTTAGAACTGATCTTGAGGAAAGCATGAGAAGGCTGTTCAGTGGGGGACTGGCAGAAAAGATTAGTGGGTCCTAAGAAAGAGGAGAGTGTGAGAAAGAAACTCAAAATAACTCCACCTTTATTTTGTTGGTAGAAGATGGGACAGAGAGAAACTTGGGCAAGCTTTCAAGATTCTGTTATTCTAACTTACTACAATAAAGAACACTTCTGGAATCCCTGCCATGCCTATTTCTTAACTTGGCATATTGTGAAGGGCTGACAAAATTATGTTCTTGCAACCTTGAAACTTTTGGCCTCATGTAGATTTTGCTCTAAACAGGAGATTCTGGAGCAGAGACAAATAATCTTTCATTACCGAGCAGGGGAAAAGCCACTACAAGGAGCAGAATAAGGTGATAATGATTTTCTTGGATATGAATTTCAAGGGAGTTATGTGGGCAAAATGGGGGATTGGACTGTTTCTTTCCTTTTGTGTCTTTTTATGGTATGCTTAGTCTTACCAAAGATGTAACATATTCATTCATTCATTCATTCATTCATTCCAAGTGCTTTTGTTCCATTCAGTTGCTACATTTTTTTTCTTTTATGCCATATCTATCAATTAAAAAAAATAATTGTTTTCTGTTGAAAATGAGTAGGAAACTACTTCTCCATTTTCTGTGGTTTGCTGTTCAAATTCAGGAGCACAATTCCAGAAGATCTGGGAGCCATAAAAAAGAAGACAGATTGCTCAGCACTGGTGTCAAAGTTAGTATATGATATATTCAACAATTCTTTCTAATTATCCACTAGGTTATCCAGAAGTAAATCCCATTGTCTCTAATGGTAAAATCCAACAGCATATGGTTTTGGTACCTTCCCTGCCAATACTATCAGAAGAAAGAGAGTTTTTCTCACTTTATTTTGAGAGAGAAAAAAATAAGAAACAGCTTTCATCAAAATGTTTTACCTTCTACTATATATAACTTTTGACTTGTTCTATCATCCTGCAGACCCTGCCATATGAATTTCTATGTGATAAAACAAAATCCATAATATAGGAATTGTATCAGGCACTGTTGTCCTAAGACAGCCTTCTCAACCAGGTACCCAGCAGAAGTTTGGGATTACACTTTTTATAATTCACAGCAAGAGTGGTATTATGAGTTGATAACCATAACCAAAATTAGTCTGAAGTTGGGGGGCACCAAATAGAATAAATAAATAAATAAATAATCAGGGAAAATATCAAAGTTGGTAAGGCATTTTGCTATCTAAAGCAGAACATGAAATGGCTGTTCCCCCATCCACCATGCTAGAACCAACACTTTAAAAAGTTTCACTGCACCATCCATACTGTCTTCCTTTATCTACTGCCTTTCTGTTCTTGATGGGAGAAGCTGAGGCTCAAAAGGGCTACCGGGTAAAGAACACCACCCAGAGAACTCCTGTTATTGGACAGGAGAAAACTACAATCGATTGTTCAATCAACAATCAGATTCACTCATTTCCCAACAAGATGCCAGTTCATGACATTATTTTTTATAGTATTATATAGTAATGGACAAGATGGTACCCACATGCAAAAGACAGCTAAACTTTATCTTATCATAACAATGGATAAGCATCTTCTACTCTACCTGAGGACCACAGGCTACCTTATGTGATGCACAATGGGACTTGTGCATCTGGATTCTACTTCCAGCAAGTCATTGCCACTCCTGCTTTCCCTCCACTCTATCCCTCCATAAGAATCTGCCTGCTAGGCAGCTGTTTCACTTAAGCAACAGCCCAGAAAGTTCTGAATATAGAAATATTAAATGCTGTTATTACAGTGTTTTATTCCCTATGGGCAGGTAAGTGTTTTCTTAGAGCTTGAGCACAGATAGAAATTCTGCTACACAGCCTGTTTCACTTGTAAGTGCTGCATGCTCTTTTGTGTTTAAAGGAAAGGATTATGGGAAGCATGATGACTCCCCTCCCTCCAAAATTGAAGCCAGTCCTCTCTTGTGTCAGTCATGTAGCTGAGAATATATTACAGTTTCCCATGTTTTTACTAACTACTATTTATGGGCTTCATGTTTCTTCAATTGCAAATAAAATCACAATTTGTAAACTACATGTAATTAAGCTGACATGGCAGCTACTTCCTGGGATGCATAAAGTGTAATTTTGGTTATGGAATCAGAGTGAAGGGGATAAAAACTCACCCAGGCCATATGTTGCTCAGGCTTATGGCAATATTATGGCTATATTCCATACACTTCAGGGGCCTTATCTGAATCATGCATAATGTGATGTGCCATATATAAGTGACAAGTCTCCAAGCACCTGTTTCAGAAGAAATGCTTCATGTGAAATGTGAGAAATATTGCTGTCTATAGCACTGTGTCATGTTCACTGATTCAATGTAGTTTATACATCATAATGTTTCACATGCCATGGCGCTGACGCGCGTTTCTGTTTGGGAGGGAGCTTCTGTGAGACCTTGTACCAAGCTCTGTATGTGAAATCAGGACAATGGAATGTGTTTGGGTTATGTTCTCTGTTCAAGGCCTTTTCCCGCAGACCATCAGAAACCGTTAGGAGCACCTGGGATTGTGAACTTGAGAAGATTCTACGGGGGGAGGGATTTCATTTGCACCGAGGGTTTTTAGTTTGAATTTGGCATGCTTTCATCATTCTCAGCTTTCTCTGTGATCCTGCATACTATTCTTTAATAAATCAGATATCTCTGAATTCACACTCATGAGTCTAATGGTGTTTTAGAATAGGCAACCATTACATGAAGCTGAGAATCCCCAAAGTTGTTTTATTATCTCCTACCAAGATCAATTTCTTGTGAGGGAAAATAGTTAACGATGGCTGAGTCAAAATCCACGGCTGGGGGACTTGAGGAGATGACATGATGCCCGAGTCGATGGTCAAGAGCGGAGAACTGAATCTCACCCCAGAACCTTCAGAATCCCGAGACCTGTCAAGGGATGAATCGAGTTCCAGTTCTGATGCAGAGGAATCTGACAACAGGGAAGAGCCAAAGCAACCGGCACCCAGTGAATTACTCGCAGAGTTGATCACCTTGGATGAGGTGGGGGAACCCCAACCAGGGACGTCGGGGACGTCCTGGAAGTATCGGTTCCCGCTAACCCCAGACAAAGAATCTACTACGGTGTCAACTGAGAGGAAACCGGGCGCGTGAAGGAGAGGGGACTCTCGAACCCCTGAGAGGCTAAGAGTGGTGGAAGCCAAAATAGAATCAATGGAGTACATGTTGAAAAACCTGTCTTTGTCACTGGAGGGGCAGGGGAGACGCGGAGGAGATCCCAGCTTCCCGCAACCATCCCCCATCCTCCCATCCAGACCGCCGGTGGAGCGGGGCCAGAGACAGCTCCGGGATGAATCTCCATCCCGCAGAGCCTGGCCATCAGTATCCCCACCCCGTAAGGGGAAAGCTACTGTAACCTGGGGCCAAACCACTCAAGTGCCTGCTGGTCCCACTCCAACCGGTGGCGGAGTGAGAGACTTTTCTGTCAAATTTGATGGGGATCCAACAAAGTTATCTTTTTTTTAACAAATGCTAAAAGTTATATGAGGCAATTTGGGGCATGCTTCCCTTCCGAAGAGGCTAAGATAACTGCCATTGCCACCAAGTTGAAGGGTTGAGTGGCTGACTGGTATGTTCAGTTAAGTGATGCTGACTCCCCTGCACTTGATTATTTCGATGATTTCACGTGGGCATCAAAGCTGCATTTTGAAGATCCCCTGGCCAAGGCAAGAGCTAAGAAGGCGCTGAAGGATCTTACCCAGGGCCAAATGTCAGTAGCTGATTATGCCCTAGAGTTTAAAGCTCTGGCTGGGAAAATCACTGACTGGTCTGAGTCCACTCTAATAGAGTGTTTTAAAGAGGGATTCAACCAGAACGTCCTACGTTGGGCGTTGTGTAGAGACGACCCCGAGTCATTGTACGACTGGATCTGTCTGGCAGGAAAGGCTGAGCACGCTCAGCATACCTTCATGCAAACTAGAAAATTTGAAAAACCGCCCGCCACCATGAGGGGACCCTGAGGTGCTGCGACTGCTGCCCGGCCAAGCTATAGAGCCTCTGTTCTAATAGCTTCTGTTCTCAGTTTCCAGCAAGTCTAGCCTTGAGGTATTCTCAAACAACCATTATTCCTAATTGGCAGTAAAGGATCTGAACTGAAATCACTATAAATGGCCATGAGAAATATTTTTTGCATTGTGGAGCTGCAAGGCAAAACTCAAACAGTGCAATCTCCTGCAACACTATGGATAGCCTGAGACTTTAAGTATGGACTTCCATTGGTCTGCCCAAAGAAACTATTCGTTTCTCCACAAAAAGAAATAGCAGTGTGATGCATATTGGTCAGAGCAGTGAAATTCAAGATGGCCACTTTGCCTGGAACTGCTGGGAATTGTGGCTCAGTGAAATCTAGAGGGCCAGAAGTGCCTATTCCATCTATTTTGGAATAATCTGGTTGCAAATGTGTACATTCAAATCTAGCCTGTACTTGTTATTTCACTGCTGTATTTGGCAGGGTTTTTAATTCCATGTCTTATTTTTGGCAAAAAGTGTTGTCTTATCCTCTTTACTTCAGTTAAATGCTTTATATACCAGAGAGAGGAATCAGAAGTCTAAAGGTAGGCTGAGAACTTCAGAGTTATAAATATTATTTAGAAAATAAATACCCAATGACTCTTAAACTAGTCCCATCAGGAATGATGATACTTGGTGGGGAGAAGAATACTGACTGATCATAGTGGTGGGTACAGAAGACCTCAAGGGAAACAACATGACATGACACCTTGAGCCAAAATTGTACACAATGATGCCATGGTCTCAAGGATTACATGTAGCTTCATTTGCTTTGATTAGAATTAGTGCCATTGTTCAAATTTTCTGGAACACATTGACAGAGTTAAAAAATAAAAATAAAAACCCAAACTACATATTACTTTGTAGTTGTATTTCTAACATATGTCTGTATGTGATTTTGCACTGTATACTGTCTTTTATAAAGGCATGGGGGTCTTTGGCTTATGCATTAATAACATTTATAGACTAACAGCACAATCAAAGCCTCCTTACTGAGTATAGAATTTATTTAGAATCAGAATCATGCTTGTTTATTGCAACAAGAGCACACAAGAGATGTTTTTACTGCTTAATCCTGCAGATACAACACATTTGGTGCTGACCTGGGAATGATTCTCCATGATATATTTTTTCTGGCATAAGTAAAAACATGCACACACAACACACTTGACTTTCAGAACTCAGACTATAAGTCAGGGAGATAAAGTTGTTGCTGGTAAACAGCAAAAGGCTGGAACAGAAACAATAGAAAGAACGTAAATATGAATTTCTACCAGGCCAATTAAACAGTACTTGGTAAAGAAACAGTGCTCTTCAGAAAATGTATTTTGAGTTCCAGATAATATTACTCAGTAATATTTCTCTACTATTACTCTACAATTGAAAGAAATTTTGTGTTTGTGTGTGTCAGAAGAACCTACCAAGGATTTGCCGGTGATGCCACCGTTGCCCGGGGGACACCCAAGGGGACTCCTTTTATGTGCCTGTTATTTTCCCACTGAAGTGGTACCTATTTATCTACTTGCATTTGCATGCTTTCAAACTGCTAGGTTAGCAGGAGCTGGGACAAGTTGATGGGAGCTCACTCCATCACGCGGCTTGTGCTCTCGGGTTTCAAACTGCTGAGCTGCCGACCTTAAGGGTCCTCTGACTCAGCATCTTAACCACTGAGCCACTGCGGCCCCACCAAAAGAAACGGAAGGAAGGAAGGAAGGAAGGAAGGAAGGAAGGAAGGAAGATATGGATTCCTACCAGACCAATTAAACAGTACTTGATAAAGAAACAGCACTCTTCACAAAATGTATTTTGAATTCCAGATAATATTACTCCAGTATTATTTCTATTACTAGAAAAATATTGTGTTTGAGTATCATACACAGAAACATCTTATACAATATCATTAATATATCTTAACACAAAGCATATTGATTTATTATGTCAAGCAATATAATAATTTTTTAAATATCTCCAATACATAAATAAATATTTAAGAGTTGATCTATAAATGATTGGCAAAACTCTTGGATTATTATTTTCCACTGATTTTTGTAACCTGACTTGTTTTTTGTGATGCAATGTATGGCCAAGTCTCTGGCAGAGTGATACCACAAGTGCAGCTTCAAGCAACTCAAAGGACCCCAGACTAACATTTTCCTTCATCCTCCCTGTCCCTCCTTTTATTTTTTAATGATGCATTGAACCTGTTTTGGGGAAACTGAAAGGTCTGTTTCCAGGCTCCTGGTGCTGATACAGGAAAGTCTGGCAGAATTGCAGTAACATAGGTAACGGCCACAGCAGCATTTGCCACAGTGACACAACAATGACATTACATATTTGCATCTCAACTTCTGAAGCAAATGCATGGTGTGGATGTCATGATGCACATTTCATCACTTGCCCCCTGCCAGTGAAGGTCATTAGAAGCCAGTTTTCCCAAGGCCTTCTTAAACTTGGTCATCCTAAAATATAAGGTATTTGTTGTAAGCCACCCAGAGTCACTTGTTGAGATGGGCGGCTATAGAAATCAAATGAATAAATAAATAAATAAATGATTAGGAAGCTCCAGGTTTTATTTTCATTTAAGATGTTCATGTCTGCCATTTTAAAAAGTTGGTGAGGTAAAAGAAACATGAGAAGGATTAATTAAAATATAAGAGAAAAACTCGTAAAAGTAACCAGAGGATACAATAGGAATAAAAAAAAATCTATCAACCAAAGTTATTAAAATCACTAACAAATCAAGTTCTTTCTGATAAGGAGTCAAAATTCAAATCAAAGTTCAAATTCAACCCTGTCATGAACTCTGGGCATAAAAATGCCAATCTTCTTCACAGGGTTTTATAACTAATATTGTGATAAACTGAAGTTCTTTGTTCCAGAAGCACTACATAAATACTAAGAATATAACCACGTACGTGGATGGACTCCATGCAACTTACTTCTGAGTAAGACACATAAGTGAATATATGATAATTTACTAACTGATTTGCTTAAGAACCATAAGAAACTATTCAAAGCAACTGAATAGTTTTTGTACTATTTACAGTGTGAACACTGGTACAACTTTCCTGTTTTTGAAACATGTTCTATATATTAATTCTGAAACATAGGAAAGCTAATATGATTCATAATGTTACTATAAACCATAGAATTTTGGGGGGGGGGAATACAAATGAAAGACTAATAGAGACATAGAATATTTTAATGCCAGACAAATTTTTTATCTATGCAATATGAAAGGGGAAAAAAAGGAATATTAAAGGTAATTCCCTAATTTCAGCTGACAAACATGGAATAGATGGCATTTTTTGAAGAGAGAAAGTATCTGATTTTTGTTTGAAACTGAAATTACTTTTGTCTTCTGAGGACGTCTTACTGAAACTAACTAGGAAAAAACCAAACTTCTGTCCACACAGAACAAGGGTTATTGTTGTTGTTGTTTATTCATTTAGTCGCTTCCGACTCTTCGTGACTTCATGGACCAGCCCACGCCAGAGCTTCCTGTCGGTCGTCAACACCCCCAGCTCCCCCAGGGACGGGTCCGTCACCTCTAGAATATCATCCATCCACCTTGCCCTTGGTCGGCCCCTCTTCCTTTTGCCTTCCACTCTCCCTAGCATCAGCATCTTCTCCAGGGTGTCCTGTCTTCTCATTATGTGGCCAAAGTATTTCAGTTTTGCCTTTAATATCATTCCCTCAAGTGAGCAGTCTGGCTTTATTTCCTGGAGGATGGAGTGGTTGGATCTTCTTGCAGTCCAAGGCACTCTCAGAATTTTCCTCCAATACCACAGTTCAAAAGCATCGATCTTCCTTTGCTCAGCCTTCCTTATGGTCCAGCTCTCGCAGCCATATGTTACTACAGGGAACACCATTGCTTTAACTATGCGGGCCTTTGTCGTCAGTGTGATGTCTCTGCTCTTAACTATTTTATCGAGATTTGTCATTGCTCTTCTCCCAAGGATTAAGCGTCTTCTGATTTCCTGACTGCAGTCAGCATCTGCAGTAATCTTTGCACCTAGGAATACAAAGTCTTTCACTGCTTCTACATTTTCTCCCTCTATTTGCCAGTTATCAATCAAGCTGGTTGCCATAATCTTGGTTTTTTTGAGGTTTAGCTGCAAACCAGCTTTTGCACTTTCTTCTTTCACCTTCATCATAAGGCTCCTCAGTTCCTCTTCACTTTCAGCCATCAAGGTGGTATCATCTGCATATCTGAGATTGTTAATGTTTCTTCCAGAGATTTTAACCCCAGCCTTGGATTCCTCAAGCCCAGCATGTCGCATGATGTGTTCTGCGTACAAGTTGAATAGGTAGGGTGAGAGTATTCAGCCCTGCCATACTCCTTTCCCAATCTTAAACCAGTCCGTTGTTCCGTGGTCTGTTCTTACTGTTGCTACTTGGTCGTTATACAGATTCTTCAGGAGGCAGACAAGATGACTTGGTATCCCCATACCACTAAGAACTTGCCACATCCAAAGAAATTTAGACTTCCAAACCTTTTCAGTTTTACTCATTTGAAGGGGCCTTTGCAAATAGACATGAATTACATGCAAGAATGTGCAAGCCTTACTTCTGGATGCAAAGGCAGCAAGGTCAATCATCCTGCTCAATTACCTAGTGGGACTCCACTCATGGTAGAAAAAAACAAATATTGGATCTACCTGGGGCGGAGGGAGAGGAGAGAGGGAGAAGGTAGGGGGATATTCAGCAAAACACAGAGAGATACAGGGAAAAGGATAAATTTTTCCATTTAGCATTATAACTCAGATGTGTTCCAGATCCTTTGAAAGAGGCTTTTGCCAAACCTGGCGAAGGGAAAAGTCATTTTACAAAGTCATGAAGGCCCAACTAAGATTAGGTGAGAGTTCATGACTGGGAAATGGAATAAGTAAGATTTTTCCTGTATTTCACTCCTACACTTGCACAGCCTTCCCCAACTCGCCATTCTCCATCAGCGTTCGTCATGTATGTTTCAGAATTCCTCCTAGCCAGGATGGAGGGCTTCAGAAACAAAAGCTGCTCTACAAAACCAAAGTCAACATATGTGCTTGCTTGTTCTTTTGTCATTCAATAACTCTGTCAGGCATTTGAACTCAGGTCCCTCAGTCCAAATCTATGAGACAATCCCTCACTTTACATCTACCAACTCTTATGCACAATTACTGTACCATAATTGATTAAGCCCATTGCTACGAAGGACACAAAATATGCTTGGTCCTTCAGAGACTCAATGTCTTTTGGGTTGTTTAGTAGCCAGTGGTTTTCCTCTTTTATAACGGCCCCAAGTTAGGAAGGGTTGCATTAGCATGTCAGAAACAGAAAGGAAATGTAAGCTGGGTAGGAGCTTCCTTCTTCTGTCCTTGATGTTTTTCCCAGAGAAGTGCTATGGATGTGCTATCTAATTTGGCAGCTGCCATTATAAGGGAGAGCACAACTGGGGCAAAATCCAGTTTGGACAGTCTGCCTTGAGTAAATTGGAGAGTGGGGGAGCTACAAACTCTTCATAGATGGACAAAAGGTTATAATCCATACAAGTCATGAGCTCCAGAGTGGAATCTTTCCAGAGCTCACCTGGAGAATTGGCAAAACAGAAAACCAAACAAAAACAACCCTTCAACCTGTCCAGGGGGTGGATATGTTGCACTTTCACCCTCCAGAGCAGCCCCCTAAATCCCTACCTGAGCAAGGAAAGATGAGCACTCTTTAAAAAAAAAAAAAATGTTGTTTTGTTTAACCTCTCAAGTTGCCTCCCGGCTGTTATTGGTGGGCGTTTTCCGAAAGGGAGGGGTCTGCCTGGAAGGAGAGGCTGGGGATGCTGCCCCCTGTCACATGATGGAAATTTCCACTCTTTGACTCTTTGTCAAAAGAAGGAAAGAAAAAAAAGGAGTGCGAGGTGGAGGGTCTCTGTCCACACTGCCTTCTCCGGAGCAGCAACAACTTCTGACCCGGAGGGCCTCCGATAACCAGAAGCCCCTGCAAGTAGCCGGAGACCTCTCCTGGAGGAAACCCCCGGCGGCCTTGACGCCCACCGCAGAGCCGCTGCCGTTTGCCAGCAGAATTCCAGCGCTTGCCCAGGTAGGCAAAGCGACCTTCCCGAGAGGCAGGTACCCCCTTCCAGCGCCGGCGTATCGGGCCACCTGCCGCTGCGCGTCACTCGGAGAGCACCGGGCTGGCTTTTCCCTTTCAAATCATCCCGCCGGGGAGGGTCGCTGCGGCGGATGGCAGCTACGTCGATAGCAAACGGGGGGCGGGGGGGCTGCGCGGGAGATAAGAAGGTGCCTCGGATTGATCCAGCTCCCTCACTGCCCCCCACCTCCCACCTCCCACCCCCCGACGGGTCTGGCGGCAAGCAGTCGAAGAGATCTGGCCGAGCAGTCGCTACGCTGTGGCGTTGCAGCCGAGTTGGAAAGGCAGACAGGGCGGGTGGGAAGGAAGGGGGCACCTGCTTTGGGATGGGATGGTGGGGGCAATGCAGTGAAAGAGAGGCAGAGTGAGAGAAAGATGTGCAGGAAGGCCACAGCTAGGAACGACGGTGCGGCGACCGGCAACTCGGGGCTGATTGATATGGGAAAAGAAGCTCCAGGAGGCGTACGGTTAAACGCGCCTATTTATATATAGCGCATCTAACGGCAGTGCGGCTCGGCTGGACACCGTCTCCTTCAGCTCCGACTAACACTAGAAACTTCTTCAGCCTCGCTAGAGGCACCTCTTGGCTAAGTGTGGCCAAGGGTGAGCAACAGCCCGGGTTCAACCCCAGGAGCTGGTTGCAGCGGGCTGACCCGCAGGAAAACACACCAGCGCCTCTTTTTTCAGAAGCGAGAAGCCCGAACGGCAGGCAGGGGCCACGCAGAGGCGTGGCTGAGGCAGTCATTCGCCCTCCTCAAGCCGCTGCCTTCCAGACGTGCTGGACGCCAAGCTCCAGAGTCTCGGGCACGGCTGGATATTCTGGGAGCCGAGCACTTCTGCAAAGGAGGCAGAGCCGCTGAGAGGCGTCCCGAGACGGCCGGCCCGAGGAACGCCGCAGGCGCCGCAGCGCTCCGCGCCGGATGGAGGGAACCTGGGGCGAACCGTTCGGGATTAAGGAGGAGCATCTTGGCTCGCGGCGGCTGCTGCACAGGCGAGCGGGCCACCCGCTGCAGCGCCCTTCTCGCCCTCTCCTTGGTTTCCGCCCGGAAGGTGCTCTTGTGCTCGCTGGGCAGCCGCCAGAAGTACCTTCCCCGGCGCGCGGCTACAAGGGGCCTGTCGCCTCATTCCCGCCTTGAGCCTGCGCTCGGGTCGGGCGCGAGGAGCGGCGGGGGGCTGGTTGGAGGAGTGGGAATCCGCTCCCGAGCCCGGCCGGCCACGTTGCGCTAGAGGGCTTCTCCCTGTAGGGAGCGCTAGGGAGCAATGTGCCTTCTGCTCTCCACCATCATCGGTGGCCACTCTTGGGCTCAGTATAGCAGGATCCGGATTGCTTCTGAACCTGAGGAAGGGTCGCTGGAAGACAAGGCATTGGCTGCGCTAGGGTGTTCCAAACTTTGAGATGCCATGGCCACCTAATGTGATAAATGGATTTATGTGACACACATACATACACACGCCTAATGTTTTCATTGGGGTCTGAGTTTGGGGAGAAATACATATACCACATATGTACACACACACACACTACATAAGCGCACACACACATATTTTCATAGGAATTAAACAACAAAACATTTAATAGAAGGATGAGCTTCTTATTTCTGCATAATTCTTAGGATCCAACTTTTATTTTTGAGATATCTATACTCTCACTTCTACATTTGTTTTGGATTGATATTTGCTCTTTATAGCAGGAATTCCTATAAATCCTGGCTGCTACCCTTCTCACTGAACTGAGCAGGCCTGGATTCTGACAGCAATCTAGGTTTGCGAAAGCAAGCTTTGAGGCTTGTGCATGGAAAGTAGGAGTCAGAACTTGCTGTGGACTTTGCCTGGACAGCTGTCCAGCCGTCAGCAAAGCTGTTGATTTGTCCAGGGAAGGAGGGAACAAGTTCTAGAAGTGATCCTACTTTGTGTGAGTAAGCCCCCCCCCAATTGTAACCCCCTCAAATTTCCTTGTGACCTCCAGGGTGGTGATGGTCATGATCCATAATCTGCAAACACCTGGCCTACACATTTTTATGCAGAAGGAAATTTCCTGCATTTCAATAGCAGGAAATCATTTCTTACTGTTCTACCTTTCAAGAGAAATCTAGCTAATCTAATGGTGTGGTTTTAGGCAAGGCTGCTTGGGATATACTCGACACTAATATTGAAATTCTTTGTGAATTATGACAATTAGACATTGCTTGATCTCTCTTGTTTTTGGTTGCCTTAAAAACAGCCACACACCTGCAAGTTTTTTCTTTAATACCCAGTAAATAACAACTTTGTAGATATTAGACTTGTGTGAGGCACTGCAACTCTATCTCAGAGAAACATTATGTCATGGAGGTGATGCTGTTCACCTTGTTATGGTACAGTGTCACACAGTTAGCCTCACTGAGGCTCTGATAACTTCCAGTTCCTCCAATAACTCACTAGAAATGCCAGAAGTTGTGTAGGCATGCAGCACATACACAGAGTCCTGGGGAAGGTCAGAGTGAAACAAAGTGTGTAATTGCACTGCTTTGTGAACCAGCTTCGAAGGAGTGCTTCGAACTTTAGAAGCAGGGATCATGTTGCTTCCTGGAGTAGCTTCAAAGAGGTATCACTGAAGCTTTGTACAGCTGCATTTTGGATCTGTATTAGAATACTTAATACATTCCAAGGGTTAGGGTTAGGGTTACTAGTAATATTAATAGGGCCATCACTAGTGATGGCCCTATTAACATTCCCAGAACAAACTGCTTAGGAGTAACGTACTTCCCATTAGGTTGATCTAGTCTAGCCTCCACTGATTTCCCTCTCTATCATAACAGTGCAGAAATAAAAGATTCATGAAAAGCTTATTAAACTTAAGTTTTCATGAATATTAGTGGTTATACTTTAGTTTCCTCTAGTAGAAAAATAAACCTTCACTGTTGCATATTTTGAGCTATCTAAGAATTAAATATTTGTAGCCTGAGCTTCAAACTTTTCTACTAAAGATAGGTCTGCAACTGTGCAGCATGGGTTATTTGACAGGACTAACATAGGGATCCCCAGTGTGTTCATTCTAGAGGACAAACTTGCCATTTTGAAGATATGTGGGCACTTTTGTAAAATGGCTGTTGGGTAAACTTACCCAATCACTAAATAACTACCAAGTGGGATAGAACCAGTTACAAAGTACCAGTTTACCAAAATGGTCCTGCCACTCCTTCCCTACTACCCCTGACTCCTTTTGTGCTTTTTCTGGGCAACTGATTACACCTACAAAGAAAACATTGGGCTACAACCACCGATCAAATTTATGGTGTCCACTTGGGATCCAGAGGCAAAATCTTCCTTAGGAATCCCAAACCAGTTGTTGCTCCTCCATGTCTGGCCTTAAGACACCATAGGAATAGTAATAGTAATAATTCATCTGCCTATCCCAGGTCCTTGGGAAGGACCTGATAGGTGGGCAAAAATGCCAAATCCAGTCTAAATATCTGGCTGACTGTGCAACCAACCATAAGTTATTAAATTTATATGCCACCTGATTCCCAGCAACTCTGGGCGGTTCATTGGCATCATTATACATTATTCATTATGCTCATGTGTTGTACGATGTAAAATGGAAAAAGCAAGAAAGAGCATAGAATAGCAAATTTCCTTCTATAGCAGTGTTTCTCAACTTTGACAACTTTAGAATGTGTGGACTTCAACTCCCAGAATTCCCCAGCCAGAATGCCAGCTGGGGAATTCTGGGAGTTGAATCCACATATCTTAAAGTTGCTGAGGTTGAGAAATACTGTTCTATAATACTGAAGGTAGCTAGTTATTAGACAGCAATAATTACTGGAATATATTTTATTAATTATTAATTAAGCTTTAACATACTGTATATAGTCTTGCAACGAGTCCTTGAGATTCATAACTAGGTGACTGCATACAAATATAAAAATAAAGATCCCCTTGAATTGAGCTTGACTCCTGGCAACTACATGGACAGATTCATGCCACTTTTTGCTAACAGTCAGGGTTGGCCATCACAGCCTTTGGGTTGTATGTGTCTGGGTGTGTGTGTTTTATTTCAATTCTGGGATTTCCTAATGAGTCCCATGCAGTCCCATAACCAGACCTGATCCCAGTTAGCGTCCAAGCCCAGAAGAGATCGGCTTGGTGCTGTCTTCTCTTATATCAATTAATTAATGTCAAAATCTATTGGCATTTTTAGAAACCCATCTGATCAAATCTGCACATGGAAGATATATGCATATACACCTCACCAACTGTGTTAGGTCTCCTCCAGTATGTAAGCTACCTGTTACCCATGAAAAATTACTACTCATTTGCAAGTCTGAATTAAATGTAAGAGCGTGTGTGTGTGTATGTGTGTGTGTGTGTATTAGAATACAACTTTTCAGAAATAGGAGACATTTCAGAAAAACTCCAGTTTGCTAACATGCTAGAAAGCTGGAACTAAAAATTAGAAGGACAGATTTCAGTTACTGGATCAACCAGAATAAATGGAAGGTATAGTTATAGCTGTAGACATACAGACACATGTACGGACAGAATGGTTCCCAGAAACATTTTCTTTTACAGTTTTGTAAAACAGACCTAGAGTGACAGTAGGAAGAGAGAGAAGCAATAAATGAAATGGCCATACATTGCCATTTTGCTGTTGCATTGTGTGATAGATGATGGATTGAGTGGCAATGTGAAAGTGATAGAGGTACCTCAAACATTCAGGCATGTTTCTTCAAAAGGTTTTCTGTTTCTTAGAAGCAGCATGACAGCTATGTGATGCAAAGGTTGCCATGGTGAGTTCACATCCCTTATTTAATACTGTACCCAAGTAAACAGCCACTTAACTTAGTGCTGTTATTCACTAAAGCTGTCAGCATTCCTGTCACCCGTTCCCTGCCAGCCTTGTTTTGATAGGAACATGGCTTCTGGGAAGGTCCAAACAAAAATATGAGGTCTGCAAAAATATGAAATATGAAAGCAAAATGTTCTTAAGTGACATTATTTCAAAGATGTAGTTCCTATGCAACAGTTTGCATTGGAAGACAACAGGTTCCTCAGTGAAACCAGTTCATTCAATATTGTACACAGCCTCAGTCTTGTTTTGAGCCAATTTCAAGGCTGTTATCTGTGCCAATATGTGGGTTATAATTTCATGTACCTGTAGTTATATACATATTTGAAATCAGGTTCAAGTGTTTCAGGTGCCTTTTATCATTTGTTATGTCTTTTCCCCTGCCTCATTCCAAAAAATATTAGGGATGGGGATCAACATAATCTGGGGAACGTTAGGAAAGCCCAATTCTCCTATCTGCTGTCATCGTAAATCCCACTGGCTTCTAAAATGATCAGAAGTGAGTAGTGTTAGGAGAGGTGGAAAAAGAGAGAAAGGCTGCTTTTTCACCTCTGAAATTAAAAAAAAAAAGCAGATGAAAAATATATACACATTTCCTACTGCTGCTATGAAATATCTTCAGAAGCAAAGTCATTGTATCAGAGCCAGTCTAAATAAGGAATGGCAAAGTATGGTCACCACAGATACCTATCTTCTTCCAAAGGCAAAAGGGCGTAGCGTATTCTGAAGACGGCTCTTTCAGAAGGCTCTTGGGAGGTGATGGAATCTGAACCGCTCCTGAGTTGGAGGTGTGTGTTTGGTGGAATATTAGGATTAGCTATGTTCTGTTGTTCATTTTGCCATTTTCTTTTGGATTTTTATTCTCTTAATCCTATTGCTTAAACCAGTGTTTCTCAACCTTGGCAACTTTAATAACTTTAAGTTATTTATTCCCCATGCTGGCTGGGGAATTCTGGGAGTTGAAGTCCACACCTCTTAAAGTTGCCAAGGTTGAGAAACACTGGCTTAAACCATTCAGAGTCTTTAACTGGAGAAGCATAGAAACCTGAGGAGAAGAAAGAAAATAAATCTAAATTTATGGTGTGAATAAATGAGATGTCTAGAGACATCATCATTGTTTTGTCATACTGTCTCTCTCAATGGACTCTCAGTTGGGGTGAGGAAAGGCTGATCATCCTTCCCCTACTGAGTAATGATGGGAAGCTGGAACAAAGAGTCACTACTTTCCCATCATCCCAGAAAAGGAACTGATTCCTCCAAAAGAGGAAACATATCTGTATAAAGTTTACATGTCTTAATGTATATAACTAAGAAATACTCCTTACAGTTCAATTAGAAATGCAAAATATTTCACCACAACGAAGAAGATTGTGACTAAGTGATTTGATAATGTCACAAGAAAAAAATCAGTATAATTGAAATAGAAATATAATATGTCTCATGCCCTAAAAGAGGATTGTCGCTAGTTCTTCAAACAGAGAACTGCCCTCTGTGAATAACTCATGACCATTCTAAAAGAATAAGGCAGACTTGTTTGTCTGTAGTACTTCTCTTAATTCACAATTCCCTGTTCAAAATCATGGCTTTCTTGTACATATGGAAATTATACAAATATTCTCTCAGCAGTAATTCTGTGTTGAAAGTATTGAGAACAATCTATTTAATCATTCAGTGTTGAAAATATGTGCTTAAGTTTTTACTGCTATAAAATGCGTTCATTTCCAAAGCTTTGACACATTAGGAAGTGAGTTACATGATAGGATTGGTGTTGTTATTAGTTGCTGTCGATAGGATACTTAACTGAAAAAGTTAATTGTTATTTTCAACAGCTCTGATTAAAACCATTGCATTAATGTTCCTTAAGTAAAAAACAGCATTTACTAGAAATTAATCATAATATTCTGAATTTGTGAATACAGTTAGCCAATTAAAAACAACCTCTGAATGTCTCCATTTTTTCTCTGACAATAATAGAATAGATTCATTTTCATATATATCATATACATATGGTCTTGCATAATAAATAGATATACCTCTTCCAAGTTAATTCTATATCATTTGACATTATCATTCTTATAGAACATATAATCATATTCATATGGCATACTTAAGCAGAAATAAGATTCAGGTAACCATGGTTTTCCTGCATAAATCACTAATACAGTCAATGGAGTACAGAATTCAGTTCCAAGATGTTATGCCATCTTCTTTAGCCACACAAAATATCAAAATATTGCTATGTCAAATATATTTCACTCATATGATGAGACAGGCATGATATTTCTTTGCAATTAGAAATACATAGAATTCCAAATTTGGATTACCTAGTCAATTCACAGCATATTGCAGAATCCATATACAGAAGATACACAAGTTGAAGCAATATTAGTGATGAAAAAAGCAGTAAATATAGATGCAAAATGGTCCCTCAGAAGATGGAGTAAGTTACCTAAAACCACATTCAAACTGGTATCAAATTTGTGGAGTCCTTGGTGCTCTCTGAGCTTGGTTGTTTGCTTGTAGACATTTCACTTGCAGACTAGGTAACATTATCAGTGCAAGCGAGTGTGGGGTTAGCTCCCTGTTTATATTCAGTAGCTTGCCCTGCCGGTATTGGTGGGGGTGTGGTTTTCTCCTTGGTAGTTTCTTGATTAGGGTATTATTTTCTGTGGAGTCCTTGGTGCTCTCTGAGCCTTGTTGTTTTCTTGCAGACATTTCATTGCCAGACTAGGCAACATCTTCAGTGCAAAAAGGGAGTGGGCCTTGCTCTCTGTTTATATACAGTAGTTTGTCCAGCTTGTGTTGGTGGGGGTGTTGTTCTCTCCTTGGGAGTTCTTTGATTGGGCTTTGTTTGCTCCTTGGTTGATTGACTGAGTTAATAGTCCCTTGATTAGGCTATAGTGTGTTGCCTGATTGTTCCTCTGGTGTTAATCCTAGTGTTAATCTTTGCATATCTGGGTGTTGATTGCTGGCGAGGATGTGTTCTGGTCATTTGGCTTTTCTATTGTCTCTTTTGAATGGTATGTAAATGTTACCTCTATGTGTCTGTTGATGGCTGCTTTGTCTGAGTGCCAGGCTTCCAGGAATTCTCTAGCATTTTTGGATGTGGCTTGTTTAGGATGCTCACAGTTTCCCAGTTGAAAGTATGGTTAAGTCTGTCCATATGTTGTGAGATTAAGGAGCTTGTCCACAAGCTGGACAAACTATAGTACATAAACAGAGAGCAAGGCCCACTCCCTTTTCGCACTGAAGATGTTGCCTAGTCTGGCAATGAAACGTCTGCAAGAAAACAACAAGGCTCAGAGAGCACCAAGGACTCCACAGTTCAACCCTGAGCTACAAATATTTGCTTTAATTGGTATTGTTTTCTGCTAGAGTGTTTGACTGATGCTAATCCCTGCTGATCTGGGTGTTGGTTGCTGGAGAGGATATGTTCTGGCCTTTTTGTTTCCTTCTTAGCTTTTTTATTGTCTCTTTTGAATTGTGTGTAAATGTGGTCTATCTCTATGTGTCTATTGATGGCTGATTTGTCTGAATGCCAAACTTCCAGGAATTCCCTAGCCTTTTTGGCTTTAACTTGATCTAGGATGCTCACAATATCAAATTTACTACAAATCAGATATTGCAATAGCTTAAATCAGGGGCAGAAGAAAAGACTTCTGTTCATGCCAGAACTTCTCATTAAACTATGGCCAATTATCTTCTGCAAATCATTCAATGATTTGATATTTTAGTCTTCTCCATCCTGGATCTCCAGATGTTGCACATTAACTTCCCTAAACCCTGGTCACATTATTTTTCAAATGATGTGTCCTGATATCCAACACATCTGGGATGCACTAAGGATATATCTTGTCTGTTCTTAGTATTAGATTTATTCTCCATTCACCCAGCGATGGCTTCATACATATAACCTTATCTCCACTTATGGTGTAAAGACATAAATTGCTTACTCTAAGATCTGATTCACAAGAAACATCTCCATCCTTCTGGCTATGGCAATTTGGTTTGATGCAAAATAGGAATGTCCAGGGTTCCCCTTTCCTGAGAATATTTCTCAACCCCTATTTTGCTTTTCCATCTGCTTCACTAGAATTTACAGTAAAGTATTACAAAACATACACATTCACTTGAATTGTCAGACAATATCCTGATCCTCACTTTTATTTATTTGTTTATTTATCATATTTGTCACCACCCATCTCCTCCCACCAGAGGGACTCTGGGCGGTTTTAAAAGGTCATTGTTTTTAAAGAAGCCTCATTCATGCACCCTCAGAACAAGCAGCATAAGACAATGCAGCCAGGTCAATTGGAAACTTTTCAGCTTTCTAGGTGCTCCCTTGATGGACTCCAGTACAATTATTAGCTTCAGAATTGGTCTTGATCTCATCATATATATTTTGATTATATAACAAGCTAAATAAATGACCAATATCAAATCTCCATAAGTATTACTGCACAGTATAGCAAAATCCTTATTCCCTGATGTTCTGTGCCAACTGTTTGCCCCCCTCCATTTATTTCAGCAATGAGAGATATTTATCTTCAATATCTCTTAAAACCCTGAATGTCACTTATCAAAAACTTTCCTTTTGCCCTTTGAGCTAGCTGGTTAAATAGTTCGAAAATATTTCCTTCTACTGTCCCTTTCAGTATTCTCATTTAATGCACTCCACTTGGAATCAAAGGCATGTATCGTGCCTTAAATTATTATCACAACTCAATAGCTGGATATATGGAACAGTTTCTTTGTACAGCAGTTCTTCTTTTTGCTTCATAAATTGGTGGTTCTTCTGTCGAAAGCTTGTTAAAAAAAATTAAATAGAAAACCATGGGTAAATATGAGCACCTGAAAAAATAACATGGATAATGAATCCAGCAGGCTAATTTTAAAGTAAAATGTAATTCACTTACTATGGTCTTCTACTTTCTACTGATAACAGTAATATGTCTGTAGAGGGATTTTTTTTTTTTTGGTCATACCAGACACTGACCCCCCACCTGCTTTCTCACACACATAAATATCCCACTCTAGTGATTCAACATATTTAAATAGTGCCTTTGAGAAAGGATTCAGGAACAAATATGTACCATAGCAGTGGAGAGCCGCACTTGTGGAGTTCAGACTAAGCAAACATCGGTTGCAAAGTCTCATAATGGGGTTGTTTTCTTAGATTTTTTTCAAGGGGTCATGGACATAACCTTGCAAATTGTGTTTTTGAGACTTACAGAACTGCTAATCAGTGCTATCACAAAATTACACAAGAAATGTCATAAACAGCTTTCTAAAATGGGAAACGTGTTTGCGGCTTTGACTCCTTCAAAGCCAGCCTGTGGCCATAATATGCTTCATGGTGATGAAAATGCAGTACAGCTCCAAGAAATGAAATGTAAAATATATTAATTATTATTTGCTTAGCAAACTTCAGAAGGCTTAGTTAATAATAATTGTAGAATGAGTTTTTATAGCCATCTTTCCCATGTGATTGTGACAAATAGCCTGTACTGAGCAAACGTCACTTTTCAACAATACTGTAGAAGAACTCCATCAAAAAAAATATAGGAGAACTACACTGAGGATCCCTGTCATGTATTAGGAGGGGAAAAAATGCACTTTAGTATGCATTCAGTGTAGACCAATGTTGCTAAGAGATGTTTATGGTAAAAGCTCTAAAGGAGAGGGGGATACAACAGGAGCTCATCAATGCAACTTTATTTTGATGTATGAAATACCTTGCACATATTAAAAATAGTATTTTCTTCAAAAAAGGTTTTATTTTTTTTCAGCCCTGATAATAACAGCTGTAACTTTGCATACTATTCTAGATCCTTTGGATTTCAAAAAGTCTATCTTCAGAATACATTGGGCATATTGTATGTCCTGGTGAATTGCATTTCAGAACTCCTGAGTGAAGTTTTGCTTGTTTTTTCCACGTTTCAGCTTTTTAATAATGTGGCTCTTCCTTGTTCTCTGTATGTGTTCTAGACAAATGCAGTATAGAAGCAAATAAGAGAATGTCCAGGGAAATTGTAATGCTGCAAAAGTTTTCTGTGTGACTAGATTGATTGACAGTTCCTATCCATGCATTTTCTTTTGTCCCGTATGCCAGAAACTGTTCTGCCTTTGCTGCCTGCAACAGACTGAAGCGTTTTTCCAAAGAGAAACAATTTAGGTGAACTTCTCATGTGGCCTCTTTAATGAGGTGACTGGGGGGACATATGAGGGTCCTGTTTTCATCATTCCAACAGCTTTGTCTTTATCTCAGGCATCCACAGAGAAGGCAAGAAGGCAAGTGACAAAAAGTAGGTTGCATGTTACAACATAGCACCCCTTACAAAAGACAGTGTTTGTGTTGGGATGTGATGTCACAGTACTCCATTTTAGCATCACATGTTTAAGAATAGATAACTACCTCAGCAGACTCTCTGCTTTCCTAGGCCAGATGAAAGAAAGAACTCTTCCCAGGGCTTTTTCAGGTAAGAAAGCAAATCTCCTTGGTAGGTTTCCATTTATTTTTGACCTTGATAATTTTTCTGTGGGATTTAGCAGGTTGTGTAAAATAATGAAATCCAGCAGGTCTGGTTAGCACCTCCCCATAAACACATTCCAGAATTTTCTGCGGTCATTGGAACACAGAAGTCAGGGCTGCCGCATACAGTTGTTCAGGTTATACACTGCACAACCTTCCACATCTAGACTAGAGCCAGCAAACTACAAGGAGGCAGTGACACTTTACTTCTTCAGCAAAACAACAGAGAGGGAGTGATCCCCCGGCCGAAGGGAGGCCACCTGTGTGACTCGGCAAACAGGCATAGCTGGCTTGCTCCAAAGGAGGCTGATGCTTGCCAAGTTGGCCTGCACACATGGTCCCCACTTCCTCCATTCCAGAGGTGCCTTTTTCTAATTTGCACAAAGGTGCTAGCAGCAGCCCTGACAAACGTAGGTGTGATGGAATGTCTAACAGACCCCGGAAACATGGAGGAGCATTCCAGGAGAAAACAGGCCATTGCAGAAAATATTCCTAGGGGAGAAACGTGAGAAATAGAGTGGCTCCAACTTAACTACACTAGGTAGAAGTTGAGCTGGAGAACTGCTTTGTCAGGCTTTCAGTATTCTGGTACATTACCCTTCTAGCAATCAAGATCTTTCCAGAAATCCAAGCAGTTCTTATTTCCTAGATTTGCCTGCCTTGAATGGCTTAACAATGGAGAATCAATGGCCCTCCATATTTTGTTAGACTACAGCTCCCTTCCGCCCTGAGCAGCATGACAGAAAGAGATGACAGAGGTTTAGTAACATTTGTCAGGCCACAGGATGCCTACCCCTTCCATAGTATAGGAAATGCTGCCATTTGTTTTTATTTTCTTTCTAGTGAGGTCGCATTACATTTCACTTCCCGTCTGTTCTGTTCAAACAATTGAGTTGCAGCATTTTGACTTACTGTTGTAACTATACTGGATATGTAACATCACAACCTTGTCTATTTGTGGCATTGCTGGGAAACTATTTTTGAGATCCCAACAAAGCCAGAAACTTACACAATCCATTGGCAACATAGGGAGCATGTAAACATTTAACATATTTGACAACTTCTCTTGCACACTCTCTCAAATGTCTAAAAAAAACTTGCTGTGATAGTAATAGTCTTGGAGATACGCAAGGAAAGACTCAACTTTGAAATCAAATGAGTAGGCTGAAGGGGGATTTGGTACTGTATGTGCTTACCTCCTACTCTTTGTCTTTATCTCAGTCAATTGCCCCAACTAACACTGGGCTAAAATTTGTCTTGCATTTTTTTTTCAAACTTTTCATGCATGGCTTCTGTTTTTCTTCACTATTTCTTTCTAGCTTCTCTTGGAGGCACCTTTGAGTTGTTTTTATTGTTGAAAGAGGCAGAAATGCTGCTGTTAGTATATTTGTATTGTATTACAAGGTTAGTGGAAGAAGACAGTATGGAAATCCTTTTTTCTTTAAAATAAATAGGGCTTAACCTGTCTGTAACAGCTTTAAATGTAAGATTGCATATGAGTCAATATGTCAAGTGTGTTCCAATGTGGGTATGTCAATACAAAAGTTTTCACCAGAAGTTTTAAAAATTAAACTGAAGGCAGCCCATCACTAAGCCTATTATCTAGGAAGGATGAACCTCACCAAATTAGAGCTTCTCTAATCTACAGTTTATTGCATAACAAATGCACTGCATTGCTTCACACAGTTTACATCACTTTTTGAACTGGCCGCTTTCTCGATCTCATCAATGGCCAAAACCAAAGGTCAAGCATTATGAATTATGGTTGTGAAAACCTACATTTCATGTTATGCTTTTTGTTTACCCATCTCTCGGCTCTTTCTTTTTAAAAGGCTGGTCCAGTCTTTTGGTCACTATGGGCTTCCCTCCCCCCATTTACTGTAGACAGAACATTATTTGTCTCCTGCATATTGATCAAGGGTTGGGCAAAGACTGCAGGAACATGGGATCCCCAGCTTCTTAGCCATGAACTCTTTGGATGGGCAAATCAGAACCTTGTTATCAACACGGTCTCTTGGCAACATGCAAACTGGCTAGCTATTTTTACCCACTGGATCACATTAGTCAGCACATGAATTAAGCATTAACTTTTTTTTTTCTCTCAGACTTCACATTAATACAATATGTCAGATCAGGCTAAAGTGTCTAGTAACAGTGCACACTGTACATGCTTCTTTCAGCATTTACCTTTTAAAGGGAAGGGTGGGCTGCAGTTCAAACCTGCTTTAGAGCCTTTTTTAAACTAGGTAAATTTCCCCAAACCTCTTAACTCTGCCAACAGCTTATACTTACTGACTGACTTCATAGATCATGCTAAGCCAACTGATTTTGATTCTGCATGTTGTGCTCAACTAGCTACACCCCTCCATCATCCTTATCATTGTCTTCTACATGTTGAGGCTGATTGGGTAGCATGGAGAGCCTCTTCCATCTGTGGAGAGTCTTAGCAGGCCTGGCCTGGACTGGACTGGATTGATCAAAACTATAGCAAGGTCCTCAGTAGATAGAGAAGTCTCTCTCTGCAAAACTGTCTTCTGCATGTGAAAGAAAACCAGCAGGGACACAGTTAAGTATGCCACAGTAATCCCACTCTCCCTCTCATTTGTAGAACTGACACAAGTTCAGAGTAACTAAAGAAGGCTCAAATTTGCTTCATCTTCTGTGAGATAGTAGATACTTGCAGGTAGCTTTCATGTCTCCCTTTAACCTGATCTTCTCCATTTACACCAGCATCCTACTTACAGTTAGTTTTTAAAGTCAGGGTATGTTCAGCTATGTGGATCTCCTTAATGCGTTATCATAGTTTTTCATGGGATTAGTACAGCATTCAGAGTGCATTGCGGAAATTAGATTAATGCTAATACAAGCTACATTTGCTAGCTGATATACAGTATATTTATGCCAACAGTAATGGTTAAGGCACCAGGCTAGAAACTGGGAGACTGTGAGTTCTAGTCCTGCCTTAGGCACAAAGCCAGCAGGGGGACCTTGGGTCAGCTGGTTTATGACACATCTATATTACGAAGTAATCATTTCATTGTTTTGAAATTAAGATGTTAATTAAGAATTGCTGTATTTGGACAGGCAAATGACTGGTCTAATTCAGCAAGCTGCCCTCTCCATGTAAGCACCTAAATGAAACAGGAAGATATACATATAAAAGAATAATCATTCTCACTTCCATCTTACTAATGCTTTCTTATCAATGCCCATACTGTATATACTGCCTTTGCAGACAGAAATTCACTTGCTTTGTTATCATGATCCAACTTTCTTATATTAATTCCTTTTCAGAGATATTTTCTTAGAATCTACAGTTTAGCAAAATGTTTCTTAATAAATTCTGAGTTACATGAAAAGTTTTTTGGAGATATTTGCAGAAACAGGCACTACCTTTTTAGCTGGAAACAAAAAGATCAAAATTAAGTGGCTGCTTCCTCAAGATCATCTAGTTTTAGTTAATACCCTCAAAATTTTAATACTTAGAAAAATCACTTTTCTTTTAAAGTAAATGGGCTATCAACAGTGTCCAGATAATTTGATAAAAATCTGTATCAGGCCTTCTACAGATGTACATTTTGTACTATAGCCAAGTTTGAAAAGCAAATAGCTCTGGTGACAGTGATGTTTGCCCTGAACGTGCACTAGAACTTTTTCTATTCCATTTTTTTAAAAAAGCTGACGCAAATCTGACAAAGGGAGGTGTTGAGTTAACTTCTTTGTTGATTGGTTTGTCTAATATACTCCCATCTGCCTTTAAATCATAGTCTAGCTGTGGAAGGTTTTAAATGGAGACAATCTGAAAGATAGGTGCCATTTTTAAATTAATTTAGAGGAAAGAAGAGAAGAGAAGAGAAGAGAAGAGAAGAGAAGAGAAGAGGAAGGAAGGAAGGAAGGAAGGAAGGAAGGAAGGAAGGAAGGAAGGAAGGAAGGAAGGAAGGAAGGAAAGGTAATTTTTCAGTATTTCAATTAAAGGTCAGAACTTATGAATTTCTAATTAATATTTCAAAATGTGAAAAATATGCAGTAAAAGTTCAGGTTTTCTATTGTTATTTCATTGCCAAATATGGTTTAACAGTTGGATTTGATTTTTGTTGGAATTCATTGCAAATTGATTCTAAATTTGGTAAGACAGTTTATCTCATTTTCTCTAAAAGAGATCTTTATCATACACTATTACAATAATAATTGAATAAATTGTATGTATCATCATGTTAATTTTGAAAATGTATTGTCCTTATAATTATTGAAGAGGTTGAAGAAATATATGATTCCATTTGTAGTCATATCATTAATTCAGTTCAACAACTCCATCGAGTGCCTTCTATGGATTTTGACTCTTCCATAGTCAAGGTGATGGTCCTGGTTATGTTGTCTGGGTCATTTAACCTGTGAGGAACAGATGATAAAAAATTGACCATAGCAGAAAGAGCTATGGTTCCTGATTTGAATTCACATTTAAAATAAAGCATTTGATTTGACAAAGATTAAAGCAAGTTAAGATTCTTTTTCATGTACTTGATTAACTAGAGCTTCCAAAATTGGCCCTAATGCAACTTCAATTTTATTCAGCTAGTTGCAGTCAATAGGTAGTGCCCAAGGCAGGATGCACAACTGCATCCATGTAGAAACAAGGCTGCCCCTGAGTTCAGTGTGACCCAGATGAATACTGGAGCACAGATGGAAATCTAAGTGTATATTGACAGCTGCCATGGGTGTGCATCAAAAGATACACACATGTTATGGGATATATGCGAGACATATTATGAAAGTACCAGTCTAGAATTCTAGGAGTCACAATTCCAACATATCTGGAGGTCACCAAGTTGGGGAAATTGGCATATATAAATGAAATAAATAACTAAACTATTTAGCTGTGAAAGAGGAATGTAGGGTTTTCATTTCTTTTGTTTTGTTTTCTTGTTTGGATCATTCTTCCCATTGCCAATGTAACATTATCCAAGTTAAACTTACAATGCAATCTTTAATGTTTCTACTTAGAAGTCCTATTTAATTCTATGCTCACTTCCAAGAAAGTAGGAATTGGTTTGTAGCCTTATTATTTTATTATAGAATGATACTGATTTTAGATAGATAGATAGATAGATAGATAGATAGATAGATAGATAGATAGATAGATAGATAGGCTAGACAGACAGACAGACATTGTCATTTTGATCCTCAGAAAGCAAAGTGCCTATGGTTATTTATATAGCTAAGGCAAGAAAGGCAGTGTAGAGCTCGTGTATCTTAGGAATCAAAATAAGCCTGCAATACAAGCCTAACTAGATTTCTCTGACCTGATTCCAGATTAAGTTATCATTCTTTGGTACCAGACTGATCACAGAAAGGAATATACAGAGCTGCTATCTCAGGTAGGAAATCAAATTAGAAACTTGACATTCTTTTGAAACAAATTAAATTACAGATTGTACAGAACTGGATTTGCTGCCTACTTTTCCATACAAAGTTTATTTTAATTTGTTATTACTCTGCTGGTATTGAAAAATACTTCAACGCTTTAAGTGCATTCACTTCTCAGTGCTCTTGGTGCTATAAATAAGTACATAAGTAGCTATTTGTTGGGAGCAATTTACTGTATCTAAATCTAACTGAAAGGTTGGGTTGAAAACCCTCCCAGTTGCTAATATCCCAGGTTTGAAAATTAGGAAACAAATGAAATGACACATCGAATAAATAAAACCTGGGATTCAAGAAAGAAACAGAAATCAGAACTATTCATGCTGCTGAACTTTTTTTCGAATGAACTTTTAACTCTGCAGTATTTTAACCTTCACCTTGAATATTAATAATACATCCAATAAGTTTTTATCTAGAAATAAATTCATTTGATTGATTTTATCAGCTTTATTCCATATAAAGGCTGTAATGTAAATATATATGTGGTGCTTAATTGCGTGGCACTATGTATCCAATTGATGTGCAATTCTGTGAGATACAGATTAAGCTTTGGGTTTTGATCAGATAACAGTTATGGGATTTCAACTGTCCTGTCATCAAAAGTTGGCTTTTCTTAGTAATAACAGTCACTATTAATAACTGCGTTTGAACCACAAATAACAACTGTTATTATTGCCAAAAAATTAAGGTTTTTATGAGCATAGTTATGTTTATTCATACACTTAACATAAATAACACATTTGTTCAATTGGTAAATGAACAATTTATTCCGGTATTTTGGATAATAAATGTGTAACTGTTTTATGAGGAAGATTTGCAATGTGGGTACATTTTTGTAGTTCTGCTTACCGGTAAATATACTTCCATATGTATATATTCATCATTATATTTGCTTAAGGTAATCAACATTACGCGGAGTGCAGAAAAGGAACAAAAAATAATAAGCAACAAAAAGTATAGGCATCAGACAAAAGAAGGGAAAGGAAAGGAAACATAGCTAGAACTAATTTACACCAACACATTCATATAGCTTTCTATACCTTTTTCTGCTTCCAAACCATCCTTCCATGTATAGTTCTTTTACTTGCTCACCACTCTCTTTTTCAGGAACTCATCAACGTCACCCAGCCATAATTTCTCAGTCTTCCACTTTCCCTCGGCCCATTCACTCTTCTCATATATGTTTTGTAATTTGATCCTCAACAAATCTCTTCAATGTTCTTCTTTCTTAGTGGTTACTTGCTTTTGTATTCAATCCTCTGTTCATTACTGAACCATTCACTAAGCATTCCATTTATTCTCATGCATGCTGTACTTGTGTTCAATAACTGACCTTCAAGTCCATATTCACACAAAACATTCCATAGTTGTTTTATCATACACTGTCTCAAAATCAGCAAGTGTTCAACACATTTTCTATCTCGCATTCATACTTTACTCAATGACTTGCTGACAAGCATAAATCTGATCTGCAGAACACCAACCTGGCATAGAGCTCCAGGATTTTGTTCACTGTCACCACTTGTGCCCTTTCAGTAGCAATTCTGTCAGACAATTTCCCAGGCAACCTTAATTTCCCTTTAGTTTTTGGATTCACTTTTCTGACTTTCCCTTTGTATAAGCAAAGAATAATAGCATTGTTCCACTTGTCAGACACAGATGTAATCTTTGCATATTTGTTAAAGAAGTCATAGCCATTCCATATGCAAATCATGTCCACGTTTTAACATTTCTTCAGTTACATCATCTACGCATGTAGCCACTCTTCAACATTCTCAGAATATTTATATCTTTTATATCTTCTTTATTTGAACTCTAACATTTATAACATTTGGAGTTTCAGTTCCATTCTTTGACATATCACAATTGCTATTATACAGATTGTTAAAATGCTCCTTCAAACAATTTCTTCATTTCAGTTTCATCCCAAATCATTTCACAACTTTTATTTTTAATTCCATTGATTCCATTGGAGACTCCTTGTTTAGCCCTCTACAGCCACTTCCAAAACAGATTTTGGAATGACAATCACTGCATTTCTCTTCATTCACTTTTCTTTCATTCTACTAAGAGATTGAATTTATCTTCTAAAAACTTTTCATACAGCATGTGTACTTTTTCTTCCTGTAGCCATGCTATTTTCCCTTTAGTTTCTTTCACATTTTACTTTTTGCTTCATGTATATACACAAAAAAGGTCCATCTTACATTCAGAACTTTTGATCATCCTTCAGTCCTTCACTAATTTGCTCAGTCTTTTATCATAAAAGGTCATGTTAATAATGCTTTAGGATGTTTATACAATCTTTCAATATGTGTACACATGATTTATTATGCTTAAACTACATGTTTGAAACAGACCTTTTTCTCTTTTTTATAACAATTTTTATTAGAGATTACAATTATATAGATAAAAACTAATAGAAACTACAAAAAATTAAGAATAAAAAGAAAAAAATATAAAGTGCAAGAAAAAAATACAAGTATAGCAGAGAAAAGGAAAAAGGAAAAAATATGAATAACTTCCCCCCTCATCACAACAAGTATAAAAAAAAATTAAATAACTTATTACCTTCTCTTAAAAAGCAACAAAGAACCTCTTCATCCCATATCTCATCTCCTTATTTATAAACAAGTCTTAAAACCTTGTAATTCAATCCTAATCAGCAAAAGTCCATTAAGGGTTACCAGAAATAACAACATATCTATTTTAAACTTAATCCACAAACTCAGTATCACAAAAAACAAAAGCCACAGCAGCTCCTCAGCCTTCCTATCCCAAGGCCTGGGAAAACAACCAGGTTTTTAATAGTTTCTGGAAAGTCATTAAGGTGGGAGCAATACAAATTTCTGGGGTGATAACATTCCAGGGGACAGATGCCACCATAAAAGAGGCATACCTCCAGGTCTGACATTGTTTAATTGACAGGACTCAAAGCATGCCTGTTTTACCTGACTTCACCAGATGGGTGAAAACATTTAGAGACAAGCAGTCCCTTAAGTAGCCAGGCACTATGCTGTGAAGGGCTTTATAGGTGATAACCAGACCTTGAGTTGCACCCAGAACTGGTTGCAACTCACAGAGTAGTGGGGACAGGTAAGCATATCATGACACATCAATCACTACCCATACCTGCATTATGGACCAGCTGTAGGTTCTGGGTGATCTTCAGGGATAGCCCCATGTAGAGTATATTACAGTAATCAATACAGTGAGGTGACCAAGACACAAGTGACTGTCTAAAGTGCCTTCCATCCAGGTATAGGTGCAACTGGTGCACCAGAGGAAGCTGTGCAAAGGCCTCCTCACTGAGCAGGAGCTGTGAATCCAAGAAGATCCCCACACTGTGCACAAGTCCTGCATGGGGGACTGCAACCCCATCAAGGACTATAGATGGAATATCCCTAGAACTAGAAGGACCAAACAAACAGAGCCACTTAGGGCAGCTTTGATTGAGAAATAAGCCTCAGTCTGTTCCTCCCCATCTAGACCAGACATTGGGCCAGACTTTGACAGCAGCACTTGGTCAGCCTGGAGATAAGGTGTTCAAATGAGTATCATCAGCATATTGATGATACCTGACCCTAAACCAACAGATTACTTCACCCAGTGGCTTCATGTAGATGTTAAGAGGGAAGAGAATGTTGAGCCCTGAGGCACTCCATGATTAAGAATATACTTTTCTCTGATCTCATTAGGTAAGGGTTTTCAGTATTCTGACATACATTAAGGTATGTCTATAAGTCCTGTATATGAATGGGTGACATATATACACTTTATGTATGTTATTAAATCATCTGCTTCATGATTTATCCTAAGTACATTAAGAAACATATTCGCTTAGATCCAAGAAGTCTTTCTCATGCAGAGAGACTCCTTCCATCTATTTAATTGCATCATGCTGGCCAGATGGGAGAGGAACTAATTGATGTCAATTGTTCTTCCTGTTGTGATCTCATAACAAGGAGAAATTTGCTCCAATGTGTGGGGATGTGGGGATATCCTTGAGATCAATGGGAGAAATAGCATGAAGAGGGGGAAATAGCAAAACTACTCATCTCCTACATGTTCTAAGGTTCCATCTCTCTAATCATGAAGACATTCAATTATGAAGATCATCAGAGTCCTTTTAAAGAGGGATTTACTTCAGAGGCCAGCTTGTTGAACATATGGAAATTGGCCTTTTTTTTTCTTTGCTTCTGAACTATGAAGCTCCAACTCTCCTTTAGGGAAAGAGCTAATAATAATTCCTTAGCCAAGCCTTTTGTTAAGTCACTCTCATTAACAGGAGTCATGAGTAATTGCGTAGTGCAGAAATTTCAGTTGATAATGATGTCCAGAATTGGTTACCATGTATCTGAAGGTCAGGTAAAGGTAAGGCAGAGATATTCCACTGGAAATGGAACAGGCTGCCTTCCAGAATCCTACTGAATGGAAGATGGCATGTGCCCTAAAGTTGCACAAGCATGGGAAGCAGTTGGGTAGAGGCTAATCTTTGCTTGAAAGGTACCACCTTTATATAAAAGGAAAGAGTGCTCCTGTGTTGATGGGATTCTGGACTAAATTCTTTCCAAAAGCACAAACAACAATCATGGGTATAGTTTCTTTCCTCAGTCACATGTCTTGTTTCTGTCTCTCATCATGGACACTTTGTCTATTATTTTCTGCCCTTCATCTTTTAAAAGAGTTTAGTTATATAGTACTCCACTTCTTCTTTTCTACCAGAGTGGAACAGAAATGCAGGATAGGTTCCCTGATTAATTAAAATGTGTGTTATGTATGACATTAAATATGAGGAACCCTTGAGCTGTGGAGTCCTAAACCTGTAGTTTGTCCTCATGACATCACTGCTCAAGGAAAATGTCACTAATTAGTAACAGCTGCTGTGGCTGGAGGATCTCTCATGACAATAAGAAGGACTGTAAATTTGGGGGTTCACAATCTGTGGTTTTTGAAAAGACTTCCAGAATAATAGTATAGAGATAGAATTGGAATACTAGCAAGACTTCTTCCTAAAGTTTGACTGAATTCAAATATAAATTTTGGAAAGAAGGAGGGGGTGCAGTAAATAAAGTATGTGAATTAACAGTGTATGTGGCATCTCTTAAACTCTCTTTGATGTTGTATTTTATTTCCGTAAGATTCATTTTATGGGCAATAATGCATCTGCCTTAGCCATTGCACTTTATTACATACTACCACTTAGCTTGTTGTTCTGCAAAGGGTGTCATAGAAGGTTGACATCACAGGCTTCCACAGGCTGACATAGAAGGCTTCCATAAAAGGCTTTTACCATGCAACTGCTCTTTGTGGTGAAATGTTCTCTTTCACAAAATTTTACAGGGAGTTCAGATGAGCATATTTCCTTTGTCTTTGTATTTTCCACGACTGCTTCTATTTATTCTCATGGGTGAAAATAATCCATAATGTAAAAAAAAAAAGCATTTCTTCCTGATGTAGGTAGTGCCAGGAATTCTCTGCCTAGAACAAGTGCAGGCAAAGAGTAATTGAGAGCCTTATGTAGCCCCTAAGCCAATTCTGAGATGGAAAACAGTAAGAAATGGTTTGTACCTTCTGAAATAGGTTTTGATTTAATTTAAATAACAAAGGGGAGGGGAGGAGGAATTTTCTCCCCAAAGAAATTTAAAAGGGGGGGTGATGAAGAAACCATATGTGGGTCCTGTTCATTTGTATCATCACCTGCCTGGTGTTGTCTTAATCATATCCTTCCCAACCATTATACTGTACATCCAAAGTTTATTTACTCCTCATTTGGAATACAGAGGTTTCAAACACAGATTGTTTTCTACCACTAATTGACATGCAGATTAACTGTATAGATTACAATTAGTTCCTAATTTTATACAGCTAAATAATATACTTTTCAGTGTAATACAGAGCTTCTTTACTTCCTTTTTAGAACATTTTGATATATAAATTACAAGTCTTTTTCATCTGAAGGAATGCAACTCATGCAAAGGCTAAATCTTAGCTGGAAAGCCAAGCAATCCAAACTCAAAACAAATCTCTATTTTACGAAGTGTGCAGCTTATACTAAAATTAACACAGATTTCCTTCAAAAAGAATTTCCTTATTGAAACCAACAGAAACTTTGTTCTAGGCAGAGAACCATTGTGTTTCAAAAATGGATACTATTCAACTCTGTATTTATATCTCACAAATACATTTGTCAACTTTCAATTCAAGTGGGTTATCATTTCATTAGTTTGTTGTTCAGCTGTGCAACTTTGTAAATATTTTATAAGAACTAAATCCTGTTAGATCTGTAGGACTTACTCCCAGATAAATTAGTATAGCAAGGCTCCTTAAGACTATATCCCCTTACTTGGGAATACTGTGGTGGCCATTGAACAGAAGAGGGCTTACTTGTTTGTTTGATTGATTGATTAATTAGCTTTTCTCTGGGAGTTTGAAGTGGTGTCTATAGCACTAAAACTCTGTGAAGTGGTTCTGGACTGAGAAAGAATGAATAACCCCAAATCAGCCAGTCAGCTGTCAGAAGGAGGGCTTGGATCTGGATCATACATGTGTACGGTTGTACATCTCGGTTTGAGAAGAACCTATGGATAGTATTTTAATTCATACACAATTTTTCTATATTAAAATATTGTTACTACAACCTCCCCATATCTCTAATTTGAGGTTTTTTTTTAATATATTCTGTTTATAGAACGAAGTGTTCCAAGAGTCAACATCTTGTGGAAGCAGAAACTTTAAACAGAAGGCCTAGTTCTGTTGACATTGAAGTTGCCTCAGGGTGTGTGTCTGGGTGTCTGGGTGTGTGCGTGTATTACTGGAAATCGCTGACGGCTCAAATGGATCGCCTGGAACTGCAAAAAGTCAACACAGAACTTGATGAGGAGAGCAACAGCGGCGAAAGCACCGAAGACAATGACGCAGATATGGTTGATCCAGAGAAGGCTACTATTAGCAGGTAGAAAGTGATGTAGCTGCAGAAAGAACAAGACCAAAACATGTTAGAAAAGTAGTAGAATTTCATGTGAGGAAGTCAGATGATTAAAGAATTGATATCGCTGAAAATCAAAATGCATGCTTTTCCTGTAAAAGACAGCAGCTACATTTCTGGAAAGGGATTCTTCCCAACTATATATCTAAAACTTTTGCAAATTTGCCTGCGCAGCTTAACACTTATTCTTAGTGTATTGCACAACACTCCGTTTAATTTATTATTAACAGCTTCTCTGAGAACTCTCATTATATTTCTGGACATCCTCACAAACTGATCACAGATAAGTTAATATTTGGAGTCACAGGAACCAATGCTCATTTTCAAAGTACCAAGATATTAAACTATGAAGAGCTCCACTGTTGTGGCTGTGCAATATCCCCTCCCTTTCCAGGCAGCTAATCTGTTTCTTGTTACAGTTTATGTTGGTCTCTTTACTAAAGTCTTAAGGCTAACAGCCTCCGTAATTAAAATGGTTTATCTGATACTAAGAAAGTTATACATGTGCTGGCTGTTTATTTTATTTTATTTCTATCATGTTTCCATGTTATTTTATGTTACTGGAGGCTGGTCAGAGCAAAATAAAGTCATTTTATTTTATTTTATTTTCATTGTGATGTCTTTTGCTTCATCTGCTTTTTCTCACCTTTCAGCCACTTCATTGGTGACGATGCAGAAAGCCAGAAGTTTCTTGCTAACGGCTTCCTGGGTAAAAAGAAAATGGAAAGTTATACAGATGAATATGTAAGTTTATTAGCAATAGTTATGTCGTAGAACTGTCCCTAGAGATGCAGTGCAACTAATGCATCTTCGTTCTTTTATTGTTTTACCCAACAGCATCCAGGAAATATTTCATTTGGTATTTCAGCATTTAACCTAAGCAACGCCATCATGGGCAGTGGTATCTTAGGGTTATCCTATGCCATGGCCAACACTGGAATTGTACTTTTTATGTAAGTAGTCATGTTATGATTTTAAAAAATGGTTGAGGAAAATTGGGAGTATCTGATTTGGTGCCATAAGGTCCTTTAATCAATACATTCTCATGCTAGTTGGTCATAGGATAAAAGACCCCTCTTAGGTGTTTGGTTAATCAGAGATGGGGATTCCGTTTGTATTCATGGCCTTTTCTGTTCAAATATTAGTATTAGTCCAAAAAGTATTAGTATTCCACTTTTAAATATAGGGTTTGGATGGGGGAATACATATATGAACCATTCTCATTTGATGCGAGCTGTGTGTACTTTGTACTCAGAAGAAATACAGAGTA
The DNA here is from genome assembly GCF_035149785.1 of Candoia aspera. NCBI lineage: Eukaryota > Metazoa > Chordata > Lepidosauria > Squamata > Candoiidae > Candoia > Candoia aspera. Next base: position 50,223,447 of record NC_086159.1, read on the forward strand.
CAGAAAAGTTAGTGTGAGAAACAATCCAAATAAATCATAATATAACCTTGTTAGGGATTCTCTGATGTTTTTCACATCTAAGAAACAATAAGGTAGTAGCTTTCTGTATACAGATCTGGGCCTGCCAGAATTCACTCACTTGGTATCTGTGGCAAAATCAGCATATATAACAGTAAAATCCAAGATAGATGATATAGATATCTGCTCAAAATGCCGTAAACAGTATCATTTCAGCCTCTAGGGCAAATCCAAACAATACCTTAAATGCTTAACAATCTGTATCTATTGATATATGGTAGATTTCTCTGCCCATCTGGAAAATAGCGAACCAAAAAATGTATGTCTTAGATATTGATGTACCTATTAACTAGATAGGGACATGGTGGCGCTGCAGGTTAAACCACTGAGCTGCTGAGCTTGCCGATCGGAAGGTCAGCAGTTCAAATCCGCATGGTGGGGTGAGCTCCCGTTGCTAGTCCCAGCTCCTGCCAGCCTTGCAGTTCAAAAACATGCAAATGTGAGTAGATTAATAGGTACCGCTTTGGCGGGCAGGTAATGGCATTCTGTTTAGTCATGCCGGCCCCATGACCACGGAAGTGTCTACGGACAAACGCCAGCTCTTCGGCTTTGAAACGGAGATGAGCACCGCCCCCTAGAGTTTGACGCAACTGGACTTAATGTCAAGGGAAACCTTTACCTTTACCTATGAATTAGATAGATGGCATGATGATGGGGCTGCAGGAAAATGTGCTTGAACTGTACAACACTAAATCTGCAACTGTAACATGTAGATATAGATTTTCTGTCCATCTAATATCTTACTATGCCAAATGTTCTAGTAATGCTGACAGTACTGACATACAGCTGACATATACTATCTATTCAGCATATACTTTGATAGACAACAACAGATGCTTCTGAACAACTTTTAACTATAGCTAGATCTATCAGAGCAGGAGGCAACTTTTCAAAGCTGTTCCATTCAGCAAATGGATACAATTCTTTCAATCTAGGATCATGCTGTTTAATTTGGAAAAGACTGAAATAATTGGATTTGATGACTGGTTTAAAAGAAGAATAAGGCAAATATGCTCCCAGTATTCTTACATACTCTCAGTGTTTAAGACTAGAGTTAAGTGGAGAAAATTGGGGAAACAAATGTTCAGCAACAAGGTAGTGAAGTTTTCAAAAATAATTGTTGCTGCACGAATTCGAGATAGGATTCTAGATTGAGGCAGGGCTTAAGCATGAGGGAAAAAAGAGGAAATGGATGTCGTTTACCAATGATTTTCTAATAGTAAAGGATAATTTTACCCAGAAAAAAATGCTTCTTAAAAACGTTTATGTTAGCATTCTTAGTTTGGATGATCATTCAGTGTCATAAACAGACGATCATGGATGAGCTTCAGAACCAGCCCATCTAATCCTCCTCCACCCCACCTTTTGCAGCCTGTGAAAAGTTTAGCACAAAGATTTTGACTTGCATCAATCAAGAGTTCCCAATTATGCAACTATGACCTAATATCACTTAACAATCAGGAAAATAAGCAGGGATGTGAACAAACATCCATATGGAGCCACCATGTTCCTATCCGTCTATACCAGTAGATCTGATGGTTTTCCTTACAGTGTTTTCTAAAAATAATAAGGCAGAGAGTCTTTTAATTTAAATCCCCAAATATGATTTAAGAATAATATTAAAATGTTTAACCCTAAAGTACTATAAATTCTAAGGCATTGAGAATTCATATCTTTATCATATATCACTCTTTATTAAGCAAATGTATTTTATATTAATGTACATTCAAATTAAATACTGTATGAGTAGCAGTAGTGTCAACTGAAGAGTGGGGGCAAACTGTCTCTGTTTTAGACTACATATAACTGTTTAGCAATGCACAGTCATTAACAATAAGACAACAAATACTCTTCGTACAGGCTGGGCTTTCAGAAACGCCTATGAACCTCATTGTGACTTTAGCCCCCTGTTCCTTTAAATTCTGTTTATCCATTACTGAAGCTACAATAGCACCCTGAATTAAAGCCTCCATATAGAACTGGAAAGCCTTTACATGTAGATTTTTTTTAACATTCATATTTGTATTTCCAATTTCCATATTCCTTTCAGAATCTTACTTCTCAGCGTAGCAGTAATGTCCCTCTATTCAGTACATCTGTTACTGAAGACAGCCAAAGAAGGAGGTATGATTTACTTAATATGGGGAGGGGGACAATACTCTGAATAAGCATATCCCAACTCATAGACTGCTAGGCAGACGTATCAGACACCCAGTCCTGATGTCTCAATAACCACAACTGTTTTTACTACATATTATCATCAGTGCTATCATTCTACCCAGAAGACCCTCGAAACGACCATGTAGTGTTGCTGGCTTCAGATACTGGCAATGAGTATTTGCTAGAAATTTCTGTTTCAGTGTATCATGGGAACCAGATGCAGCCAAAGAGAATCCTCAGGTTTTATGTCCTATCATTTCCAAATGGGACAGAGGCCTCCTGAGGGTACCATGCCCAAAGTCTTCCTAAATCCTGGAGCCAGCACTGGATGGTAGTGCAGTCACAATTTAGTCAAGTTTTACCTCCTCCAAATTTCCATAGAAAAATGATAAGTATGTACTTATTTTGAATTAACCGGTGAGCTGCCATGGAGGGTCAGATCAAAGCCAATGGATCAAATACTTTGTATTAAAATGTTTCATTTCCTGTTGGTCCTAGGTTCACTAATTTATGAAAAATTAGGTGAAAAGGCATTTGGATGGCCTGGAAAAATTGGTGCTTTTATTTCTCTCACAATGCAGAACATTGGAGGTAAGTTGGAAATGACTGCTGAGAAGGTTTAAAATAAGAATAATTTGTCTAACAATAAAAATTGGAAACAGTTGTCTACCACTGATGTCATAGTAAACTTGAATTAGGTTTAACAGAAATAAATTTCTTAACTGTATTGTCAAACATGGTATACAAGTAACATACATAATGAGAATAGCAGCTGAAAACTAATTTTAGAGTAGTTTAACATTTGATATGGAGCAACTGAAAAATGATATTTAGAATAATTTCTACTGTCCAGGTAGCATTTTTCAGCCCTGGCTGAAAATACCGCCTTCTAATTTGGATTATTTATTATATTCCTATTTTGTCTGCATTTGCTATAAAACAGATTTCTTCACAATTCTGGATGACCAGCAAATTACACTATGTAATTTGGAGTGTGTGATTCCAGAAAAGAATAAAGGTGTGGCAGGCAATTGCTAACGTTTGCACTCACATGTGCTTTGAAACACCTTTGGAGATCAGTTTTTTAAGTATGATCATTTTAAATAATCCTTCTCTGGGATCCCTGTCCTGTAAGTACTTTTCATTGGTGGCAAGAGCATCACACAAATGTCACAATGTATACTTGTGTCCCAATGGCTTTACAAGTATGTAAACATTGTTACATATGTCTTATCAATATCCATCCTTCCTCACATGAAACTTAGCATGAATAGCATTTCTATTTGACTGACCTTTTAATCAACTAAATGGTTTGTATGCCCCTTTTCAAGCATCCTCTTCATCCTAAGATAACATGTTTGTCATTCACAGCAATGTCAAGCTACCTCTTTATTATTAAGTATGAACTGCCAGAAGTAATCCGAGCATTTTTAGGACTCGAAGAGAATTCTGGGTATGTTTTTGTTTATGCTTACTTTTATATATATACAGTATATAAAAATTTCCCCTCTCACCCCTATGGGTGGTATGCGTCTTCTTCAACCTCGGGTCCTCTACCAGAGGCCTGGGAGTTTGAGGATTCTTCACAGTATCTTAGCTGTTTCTAACACTGCACTCTTCTGGACAGAGAGCTCTGATGTTGCTCCTGGGATCTGTTGGAGTCACTCTCCCAGCTTGGGAGTCACAGCCCCAAGTGCCCCTACCACCACTGGGACCACTTTGGCCTTCACTTTCCACAACCTCTCTAGTTCCTCCTTCAGGAATGCTACTACAACAGTAGACTATATTGTATACACACACACACACACAAACACACACACACACTATATATATATAATGTGTGTGTGTGTATACATACACACATACTATATATACATATATATATATATATATGTCTGTGTGTGTGTGTATATATATATATGCACACACACATACACACACATACATACATACATACACACACACAGTCTGTCTGTCTGTCTATCTATCTATCTATCTATCTTTATATCTATTGCTGCTTATAGATAGAGCAGTCACCCGAGACTCAAGGTCTAGACAGACCAATCTGAGCACAGCCTGGATTGACTACAGGAAAGCCTATGACTCAATGCCACATTCATGGATCTGTGAATGCCTGGCACTATACAAAGTCAACAGGACACTCAGGACCTTCCTCAAGAACTCAGTGGGACTGTGGAAGACAATACCTGAGGTCAACTCAAGGCAACTCGCACAAGTGGCCATCAAGTGCGGCATATACGAAGGTGATGCACTGTCCCCACTGCTGTTCTGCATGGGCTTGAACCCCCTCAGCCAGATTATTACAAGAACTGGATATGGATACAAGTTCACGAGTGGAACTACCATCAGCTACCTCCTCTACATGGATGACATCAAGTTGTATGCTAAGAGTGAACGAGACATCGACTCACTGATCTACCTGACACAGATCTATAGTGAGGACATTGGGATGTCATTTGGACTGGAGAAGTGTGGCTGGATGGTAGTAAAGAAAGGGAAGGTAGTTAAAACTGATGGGGTGGAACTACCAGCAAGCCACATAGCAGACATACAGAGCAGCTACAAGTACCTTGGTATCCCACCGACACATGGGAACCACGATGAGGAGGCAAGAAAGACAGCAACAGCCAACTACCACCAAAGGATAAGACAGGTCCTGAAGAGCCAGCTCAATGGGAAGAACAAGATCTACACCATCAACATCTATGCCCTGCCAGTCATCAGATACCCTGCTGGTATAGTGAGCTGGCCAAAGGAGGACATGGAAGCTGCCAAAGTGAAGACCTGAAAGCTCCTCACAATGTACAGAGGCTTCCACCCCAAGTCGAACACCCAGAAACTGTATACCAGGTGGAAAGAGGGAGAGTGGGGTCTGGTAAGCATCCAAGCCGCTGTCCTGGATGAGACCCAGAGCATCCAGGAGTACATCAGTAAGATGGCCCCTAAAGATGAGCTGCTGCGAGAATGCCTGAAGCAGCAGCAGACATGGAAGGAAGAGCAAGCAGAGGAAGTGCCATGGCAAGACAAGACCCTGCATGGGATGTACCATCAACAGATAGCTGATGTGGCTGACATTGGGAAATCCTACCAGTGGCTGGAAAGGGCTGGGCGAAAAGACAGCACTGAGGCACTGATCATAGCAGCACAAGAACAGGCACTAAGCACCAGATCCATAGAAGCAGGGGTCTACCACACTAGACAGGACCTGAGGTACAGACTGTGCAGAGAGGCCTTAGAGAGTCCAACACATAGTGGCAGCATGTAATATGCAGGCAGGAACAGCATACACTGGACAGCACAACCAAGTAGCTGGCATTGTATACAGGAACATCTGCACAGTGTATGGGCTAGACCCTCCCAAGTCCAGATGGGAGATTCCACAGAAGGTTGTGGAGAATGACAGGGCTAAGATCCTGTGGGACTTCCAGATCCAGATGGACAGGCAGGTACCGGCCAATCAACCAGACATTGTGGTAATAGACAAGGACCAGAAGACAGCAGTGGTGATAGACATAGCAGTGCCAAGTGACAACAATATCAGGAAGAAGGAGTATGAAAAGCTAGAGAAGTACCAGGGCCTGATGGAGGAACTAGAGAGGATGTGGAAAGTGAAGGCCAAAGTGGTCCCAGTGGTGGTAGGGCACTTGGGGCTGTGACACCCAAGCTGGGAGAGTGGCTCCAACAGATCCCAGGAACAGCATCAGAACTGTCTGTCCAGAAGAGTGCCATTCTAGGAACAGCCAAGATACTGTGCAGAACCCTCAAATTGCCAGGCCTCTGGTAGAGGATCCAAGGTTGAGGAAGACACACCACCCACAGGAGTGAGAAGGGATTTTTTTTTTTTACACACACACACATTCTGCTTTACATTACTGGTGTGGACGTCAAAATGGCATTAAGGGGTTGATGGGCACAGTCAGTGGTTCCAGCTTTTGTGAAGGTCTCCTCCATTTGTCACCAGATAAACTGAACCTGATGAATTAATTCATATTTTATTTCCTTGTACTAGGGAATGGTATCTGAATGGCAACTACCTTGTGATATTTGTGAGCATTGGAATTATTCTCCCCCTTTCACTGCTAAAAAATTTAGGTAAGCAATTACTTATTCAAATATATAGTTTAACTGATACTAAATTAAACTATCATTTCACTTTTGAATTAACTATGCATTCATTTATTGTTTTTAAAGGTTATCTTGGTTATACAAGTGGATTTTCACTTACTTGTATGGTATTCTTTCTCAGTGTGGTAAGTATTTATACCAAATGTGGGGAAAACATGTGCACAATCTTAACATCAGCCTTCTGTAATCTATCTCCAGATGGTGTTGGAACTAGAAGCTCCAGACATCTGGAGATATAACTTTGAGCATTCTGCTTCACATTACTGGTGCGGGCATCAAAATGGCATTAAGGGGTTGATGGGCACAGTCAGTGGTTCCAGCTTTTTGTGAAGGTCTCCTCCATTTGTCACCAGATAAACTGAAGCTGTTACGGCACATACCAGGACAGTATAAATATGTGATAAAGTAGTGGGCTGAGTTGTATTAACACTGATTAAACCTTTTTCAATTCCACCTTTAGCAGAACTAGCTAGAACTCTTCCAGGAATGATCAATCAGGGCACCTCTATGGTCATATATCACATATGATCACACTATGATCATATCACCAAAATTCAGCATCACAAAATTACCAACTTTCATTTGTGCAATTCTTTTTCTTTTGTTGTTGCTTTTGCAAAATTAAGGGTGGGAAGTTCTTTCAGAAGCAAACCTTTCCATTACCCTTAATCTCCCCAAACACAAACATGACCCTAAATCACACCACTGAAATGTGGCTGTTTGGCACTGAAAATCAGCAGTGTGATATGGGGCCAGTTTTGGGGCTGAGGGTACATTACAGGTAGCAATTGAAGCATCGGATCTCCCAGCCCTATTTCTACCCTTTATATCCCCAAAACATAAATGGGCCCAAAATTTGGTCCTGTTCCCTCCTCTAATGTCAATCCCTTGCAATCTTCTGGAAATACTGGGAGGGCAAGATGTGGTCCTGTTCTCTCATATACCACCTAACCCTGGAATATTGTATAACAGCAGTACTGTCCTAACAGCCAGGAACCACGCTGAGACAAGGAATAGGTCTCTAGTGTTCATTTACTGCTACATAACAGAGAATCCTAACAAACTGAAGAAGCGTGGGAAAACCCAGACATATAAATCCCAAAGACTAAGGTGGGCCCAATCTGTGTCTCTTTGAATGGCCACCTAATTCCTCAGTACTACGCATGCGCTTTACAGCCTGGATGGGAGCCCCCTGCTCACCATCCTCACTCATGACAAGTACCATTAATAGCTTGAGAAGTAGCAAAGCATGGTAGCTCACCCTTGGCTAGGTTGCAAATCTTCTTCATCTGTTATACTTATTTGTATTTTTATAGACACTACAGTAAACCAAATAAGTACAGGGAACGTGTATATCCAGAGTATTATTTCTCTCTTCGTTATTGATACCCAGGCTGATTTTTATTTATTGCATTCTTTTCTCAAAACTGAAGTGTCTCTGTAATTGTGGATTTCTAAATAAACATTAAAAGATATACTGCATATACTTTAAAAATGGAGATCACTTCCAGTAAATATCCAGTGGCTGCATTCTACAAAACATGTTCAGCTTGATAATAGTCTAGCCACATAATAGCCCAAATGAAATGCTGGCACCACATTATATGCAAATGTACTTGTTGTCTTTTACTTTTCTGGCAATGGAAAATTGAAATGTAACCTAATTAGCTATAACTTCTGCAAGAATGATAATAGCAATGCTTTATAATGAGATCCAGTGCTTTCTCTGTTGAATTCATGCATGTATTCTCTCATTCTATTTATAATAATTTAGGTAATCTATAAGAAATCCCAAATACCCTGTCCTCTCCCACTCTTGGATAATAAAGTTGGCAACTGGTCCTACAATGACACCGCAGTTCCGCTACATGTAGTGGCATTACCAAATGATTCTGCTAATTTGGAACTAAATTTGATGATGGACAGCACTAACAAACAGTATTCTTCAGTTTTTGAAGAAACCAAAGCTAAGCTACATCAAAGTGGAGTAGAATATGAAGCCCATGGAGAAGACAATGACAAATGCCAAGCCAAGTATTTTGTGTTTAACTCACGGGTAAGGCCCTGTTATCATTTGCCTGACAGAAAAAAACTGTAAATATTGACCTTCTTCATTAAAGAGTCCATTCTGGAAACTTTAAATATGTAAAACTGTACTGGCCACTGCTGCAATCCGATTGGTGGCCATGTCTTGCTGCATCATGGTTAGAAGTATATAGAAGCAATAGCCCATATCTATCATGTCTTCATTCTCCTAGTTTCCAAATTTATACACAAGATATATTTGAATCATTTGCTTCCAAAATAGGCCACTAGTTAGCAAGCTATTGGTCTAACTCTCTTCATCTATGCTTCTGTCTTGGGCACAGCTTTAACTGTACCAACTACATCATAAAAACCCCTTACCATGTTCAGGAAATTGAATTCAGGTTACCCAGGGAAAACCAAACCCAGCATTAACTAGAGTTGAAATACTTGTTTTCTTTCAGACTGCCTATACAATACCAATTCTGGCATTTGCATTTGTATGCCATCCGGAGGTATTACCTATATACAGTGAACTTAAAAAGTAAGATAACTCACAGATTTCCTCTGTTGTTTTTTTCTTTCATAACTGGTGAACTATTTCCTCATAGTAAAACATTACTGTTTATTATTTCTGTTGCAATCTTCATTGGTTTATTGTTATTTTTCTCATTTCTTCATGTTTCCATTTCACATCGGGGGCATCTAGGGGTGCAACACAAGTTAAAAAAGGAGCGGGAAAATGTGGTTGCAGCTGCCATTTTTACTTTTTTTACCCCTCCCCGAGGAGACCCCCTGTTCACATTCTTAATGTAGCATCCACTACATTTAAGGTTTTGCTCAACGTGTTTTACACTGTAATAGTAATTTACTGTTCGGTTGGTATATAACAGAGGGAGCAACAGGGGAAGAGATAAGCTCTCCTGGGAAAGTAATGTTCCTACTTTTGGATGTAGGCAGAGCTAGTCTCACCAGGAAGGAACAGATCTTGAATGACAATAACACAGTCCCACCCCCATCCCACTCCATTCCAGCTGAATCTGTCAGCCATTTTCTTCCTATTGGGGGACAGACTTATGTTTATCTCATTTTTCAGTCGGCCTCCCTAAATGAGATTAATTCCTCTGTTGTGGCAGAGGATATTATCCCCTTGCCAGCAATGAAGTAAGAGTTAACTGATAATCCTGATGCTTTCTGTATATAGAATGACTTGAAAGAACTGTACCATTTTGTTCTTAATCTCAGCAGCAAAATGAATTTATTATTATTATTGTACTATTATTAATGTTTCTAATCACCCATTAACCAGAGTTCTCTTCAGCCATCTCCTTAAAAGGACAAGCAGCATCTCCAGATATTTATGTTTAAATAAAGTGAATAAATGAAGCAATATACCTGGCCCAGGATGAGAGCAAAGCATGGTAGTGTAGAGAAATTTAAAGTTGTGAGATTTGAAGTTGTGAGATTCATCCCCACTTCACAACACTGTACTTCCTAAAGTTCCTTAGGCAGGATATAAAACTGGTATAGATTTGATAAGCAAATGAAGCCACTTACTGTGCACTGAATAAATATGAGAACTGAAATAAATAGATAAATAAGGCAGACAAGCAATCTCTCTCTCCCTCTCACTCTCTCTCTCACACACACACACACCACACACACACAAAACTACATGAATGAACAAATCTACTAATAATTAACTGTCCTTTTGCTGTTTTCTTCTCAGCCGATCTCGAAAACGGATGCAAAATGTTTCCAACGTCTCCATCATGGGAATGCTCATCATGTACCTCCTTGCTGCCCTTTTTGGCTATCTTACTTTCTATGGTGAGTCTAAGCTGATCTGAAGTGCTCAATATGTCTGTGCAAGTTTCATATTATTCCGAATCTGAATTCCCAGAATTTTCTGGGGAAAAAATAGGCTTCGAAGTCACTCTGTGTTAAGGAATATACGGCTCACCCTGAGAATAGGGAATTGAATGAGGGCAGACTTTGTGGAAAGATTATTCAGTCCTGAGAAACAGGAGAGCATGAGAGAGAAACTCAAAATAACCTCATCCTGATGTTGTTTAGCATAGGATAGGACAGAGAGAAAAGTGGACAAGTGTTCAAGATTAAATTATTCTCATTACTACAATAAAAAGCATTCCTGGAATATCTGCCATGTCTGTTTCTTGACCTGGCCCACCTCGAACAACTGACATCAGTCTTGAAAGTCTGTCCAAGTTTCTCTGAATCCCACCTTACATACTAAATAAAACCAAGGAGCAGTTATTTACACCGCTTTAAGTTGTACAGAAATAAAGGTGGGGTATAAACCTAATAATAAATAAATAAAAATTGAGTGTCTTTCTCACACTGTCCCCTTTCTCAGGACTGAGTAATCTTTTCCCAAAGTCCCCCCTTAATGACTCACTTATTTCTTCCCCACATCCAAGGTTAACTCTACATACCTTCACAATCTGGTACCAGCTGGTTCCTGATTTAGGACAGGCACATTGGAAGGTCATATCATATAATGTGTCCTGTGAACCAAAGCCAAAGAAATAAAATGCCAAAGTCTCTGAAAATGTATTACATTCTACAGTCTTGTGAAAAAAATGTCCACTTGGATTTTCATGGCTTATGTAGGCAGTGTACCCAGAACTCATTCCACCTCCTAGCCTCTGGACTCAGCCAAGGCATTACTGTCTCTTTCCAGACACACCCAGAGGTACTAAACTTCAACGTGCAATTATAGTTACAGCTCTTGTCCAAAGCACTTGGTTGCAAAAATGCCACTGTGCAGTATTTCTACCATCTCAGCTAGCCAAGGCTTTGAGGCTTTTTAAATCTGAACAAAACAAAATTAACACAGATATATACACACCCAGACACACATAGACAGACAGCCAAATAACCAAACATCCCATATACTGAAAACATAGAAAGGGAAGGTGTTAGCAAATTCCTTTTATTTTCTTTTATGTCGAGTCGATATGAAGGACTCTTGGTACTCCAGGAGCTTCTGTAGTTTGGGAATTAGGTTTTATTTATTTTTTAAGTTTATTTATAAGTCAGTTGGAAGGAAAAGTGATTGGTTCATTGAATTCCCTGTCGGTGTTTCAAGGCCAGCAGAAATTATGACGATCAAACATTAGCTTCAAATGTGATTGGCAGGTAGAAATAGAGTGAAACTGTCCATTGTGAAGGTGCACCAAGTAACGATGAGATTGCTTGAGAAAACTAACAGTGATTGTTCTTTTTTTCAGGTGAAGTAGAAGATGAGTTGCTACATACATATAGGAAGGTTTACACCTTTGACACTCTGCTTTTGTTGGTTCGCCTTGCAGTACTTGTGGCTGTGACTCTCACTGTACCAATAGTCCTCTTCCCAGTAAGTCATTAGATAAACTTTGAGCAGCCCATCCATGATTGGTTGAATTGCTGTGCCCTTTCCCTCCACTCTTGTAATTCATTTCAAGCAACTCAAGTGTAAAATAGGTCTGTTTTTTAATTTTTAATGGCAATGATGACATGACATTAAAAATCATAGAGAACATTGCACATAAAAATCTAGAAAGGTAAATTTGGGCATCTGGGAGGCTTTGCAGATTAACAAAATTGACTTCAGGAATTACACTAATGATCTTGATCTGTTAAAGAAAATGTCCCAGTAGCAGAAGAACTCTAATTCAGAGTTCCAGTTCAGTGTGCTGGCTGGCCATGCCCTCTTCCAAGATACTCCATTCTAAAAAAGGCATATAGAACAGATGCTGAGCATTATGTTACCACAAGCACATTCTCTTCTGTTAGATGGGGAAATTCTTCCATTATTGTGTTTCTCCCCTAAAAACCTGTTTAAGGAAACATACTGTATTTTGTTATTATTTATGGGTGGTACTATTTTGAATAAACTAAGATCAGCCTTCAGTCTTAAATACTGCTTATAGAGGAAATGCTTGTGGAAGAATTTAGAACCCAAAGGAGTACTCCCCATGGTACTAAAATCAGTGACAAAATAGCTATTAATTTATTATTTTTTACAGACTTGATGCTGATGCCATTTTTTGATGTTTGGCCTCTGCACTTAAATTTTTTTTCCCTTTTAACAAGTCAAGTGACTTCAGTGTAATGTTGACCACAGTTACTAACTGGAGCTGCTATTAACCTTTTACCTAGTTATTATCCCTGCAACTACATAACAGCTATAGAAATGTTGTTCAGGTTTGAGATATTTGCTGAGCAGGCCAAACGGAATGATGTATACACATTTATTTTTCCAGATGTCCCTTGTAGGTGGAATGATAGAGTGAAATTATATTTGATAGACATATAGAAGAAGCAAAAGTCCCTGCTTTCATAAAACCTACAAGAAATCCGATAAAATTGATTGCCACAACTATAAAGTGAATATACAGAAATGTTTGCTTATGAATAAGGGATATCTATCATGGATTTCACTGGTAACCATGCAGATATCCTTTTCCAAGTCAGGTTTTATCAGTATCTTATTAAACTGTCTTTTAAAAGTAGAGTTTATTTTTGGTAACTTCACATAATTTTTAACATTAGATATTCTGTATCAAACTACATTTTCTTATTTATAAAACCCCAGGATCAAAAGGGCATGTTTTTAAAGCTGAAAAGGGATGAAGTTATAACATTTCTTGCTACAAAATGTTTAAAGAGCATAATAAAACTAAAATATGTTGATTTATGTATTCATGTTTTCTTTTTTATAGATCCGTACATCTCTTACCACACTTCTTTTCCCCAGAAGGCCTTTCAGTTGGATAAGACACTTCCTAATTGCTATTGTAATTCTTATATTTAATAACCTTTTAGTCATCTTTGTCCCTACTATTAAAGACATCTTTGGATTCATAGGTATGTGTGCTTTCTCTTTCTCTCTCTCTCTCTCCCTCTCTCATTGTTTTAAATATAGAATAGCAGTAACATAGTCACATGTTCGTTTTTGCTATGTCTTCTTTCTCTAACCTGGTACCGCAACGTGCTGGATCTAGAATTCCCTGCCAAATTAGCCAGTAACCATCTTGGGGTCTGAGAAGCTTCTTTTTATACACCAAGGAAAGAGAGATTCCATCTTTCCATCCAGGTGCATTGGTTGAGTGGGGGTCAAAAAAGTTAACATGGCAGCCATGACTATTTGACCAAAGCCCCACCCATTTATACATGCATCACAGCAGGGCCGCAACTGGGGGGGGGACCGGGGCATGTGCCCCAGGCACCGCACTGGGGGGGTGCCAAAATGAGCACTGGGGGGGGTGCCAAAATGAGCACAGAATCCATGTTTGCCCTGGGTGACACAGATCCTAGTTGCGGCCCTGCATCACAGTGCCACACGCATAAAAAGGGATAGGTCTTCGATTGCACAGTCATGGTAGCCAACTTAATTTTTTCGATCCACCCCTGTGGAAGCCCATGCTTCCATCCCTCACAACAACTGGGTGGCTTTTATATAACAATTGTTACATAGAGGAGGTGAAACATCATCCTCCTGTGCAGGTGCCAATCCAGGGGAGATCCCCACACAAAGTTACACATAAGGATAAGTTGATCTTTTTCTAGTTTCACATGTGATCAGCCTCTTGCTTAGAAATAGATGAAGCATCCTCTTTCCCTACTGTTCCAATTACTCTAATTTCCTATATAAAAATGAAATCTCAGTAAGTACAACTTGAGTTAAATCTTACCCCCGATGCCTAGGTCTTCTAGAATCTAGTCTTTTAGATTTAAAGATGAAAACTGTTCATCATTTCCACAATTGATCAGGTTTATGGCCATTAATGGAATAATCTTGGGGTGGGGGGTGAGTAGACATTGTCTTCGAGATTACAAGACCAGAAGACTGACATTTTAAAATACATTATCAATGCCTTTCTTCTCTTCTGACACATCTTTTCTAAAGTTTAAAAGTGTTCATTCTTGTATTTTAATTTATCACTGTGTTTTGGCTTTGCATTATTTTTCCATCACTGCAGTCCACGTTGGGGGATATTTATTGAAAAGTAGACTACAAATTTTAACAAATAAATAGCAATTCAATTTGAGGATTTAATTCACAAGAAAACCTAATTCTGGATTTTTTTTCCATTGTAGAAGTATTTCTAGTAAAACATAGATCCTCCTTCCCCAGATACATTTATAGAAATGTCTCATATTGTAATAGAGGATTCTCATCTTTTATTTCTAACTTCAGGTGATACAATTTACTAGATATCTGATGATGCACTATTAAAAAAATGTCTGTTCAGAAAACAGTGAGTTCAGCTTGGTTCAGATCAGGTTGGAGCAACGACTCTAACCTTGGAAATTGAAATTTAATATTGGGTCTCCCCTGCCATTTTTGTGGGAACATCAGCAGTTGTTCTTCCCCAGCATTTGAGTGGAAATGTTCAAGGGACTTAATTTGAGTGAAATGGAAGAAGGCGAGATGCAAGCATTTGTTACAGCACTGGAAATGTTAGAACCTCCAATATTGGAGTATTCCTCCTGCCAGGCTTCAACCCAGAGGATGGCAGGCAATAAATCTCACTTCTCCAAACAATGAACCAACTATTTGGGAATAGGCTTTCTTGGCAAGAGACATTCAGACAGTTCAGCTAGATTAGACTTTTTATTGCAAATAAGAATGAAGATGCACATAAATAATTTATCTTCTGCTATGCAAATAAGTCAAAACTTTTATAGAGGACTAGGTTTCACAGCAGTGTTTCTCAACCTCAGCAACTTTGAGCTGTGTAGACCTCAACTCCCAGAATTCCTCTGCCAGCATGCTGGCTGGGGAATTCTGGGAGTTGAAGTCCATACATCTTAGAGTTGCTGAGGTTGGGAATCACTGCTTCGAAGTTCAAATTCCTGGATTTTTCTTCCTGTCTTTGTGAGTCAATAGAGATTTGATGGTTTGCTGGATAGCTTTGGATGGCAGACATGTTTGTGTAATGGCCAACTTTAGCCTGGGAATGCCGGTTGTCACTAGATTCAGGCCTTACATCTGCAGAGAAAACGACATTGGCCTATAACTTCAATGAAAGTGTATATATTGCAACATTACTGTACTTTGGAGAGCAGTTAACAATAATAAGCGTCTTTTTTAAAAAATCCCCTTAGCTTGCCTTCATTTCCCAAACAGTAAGAATATATGTTTCCTACTTTAGGTGCCTCTGCTGCAACAATGTTGATTTTTATTTTGCCTGCTGCCTTTTACCTTCGGATTGTCAAGAAAGAGCCTTTGAGGTCACCTCAAAAGATTGGAGTGAGTCATCCAGATTTATTCAATTATTGGGCTATGTTATAGCTCTTCCCATTAATTAATCATTTTTGCTATGCTTTCCCAATTACAGGCCCTGATTTTCCTCATTGTTGGCATAATCTTTATGTTTGGGAGCATGACTCTAATTCTCTTGGATTGGATTTACAACTCTTCACATTCCAATCAGCATTAATTTGGAAGGAAATTGCAAGTGTTTGTTTTTCTTTGCTACTGGGAGTGGTTGGATTTCATCAGCCATGTGCAAACAAACAAACAAACAAAAAAGACTTCTGACATATAGAAGAGGACATTACTTCTAGTCAATAACTGCAAGATCTGAAAGACTTTGTTAATACCACTAGATGGACCTATGGTGGATTAAATCCCCCTTCAGTAAGGGATGGTTATTTATGCATTAACACCTGTGTCATTTTTCTTTTTTTTAGGACCAGGTCAAAATAAAAATGTGTTGTTGTGGAGATGCCAGGATCTAATTATGTATATAGTCCTCCAAATAGACTGTTACTTTAGTTTTGATAACTACCATTTCTAGAAACTAGAAAGCAATGTAGCCATTTGAAAATTACACTGATATCTTTTAACTAGCCTGTGAGTATGGGTTATTCTATATTGTACCCAATCCTGAGAAAAAGAGGTTGGAATATTTATAAGTTGTCCAAAAATGGAGATCACCTTATTGCCAAAAAAAAAAAAGTCATGTATATATGTATGAATAGTGTATATACACAGATAAAGAAAAATAAGATAAATGAAACTATTATTGTTTTAAATGTCTGTCTATAATATTAATAAGTACAATCAAAACAGGATATATAACAGCATCAATCTCTGTAAGTATTTCACTTACTTATCAATCAATTATATTAAGTAATTACAGGAGTGCCCACCAGGGAAGGTGAGCAAATGTGATAAATTCTTTGCTATACTAACTTTCAACAATATTGTCTGTTACAAAATTTGGCTGCCACTGGGGACTGAAAAAGTCCTCTTTTCCTTGCAACTGTGAGTTATAGAGAGTATTCAGGCCAATGGATAGTTATAAATAACTATCAGAATTCTCCAATTTATGGCACTGTGCTCAAAAGGCAAACAATCTCAGCCAGCCAAAGGGTCTACTGGGTCTACTGTTTAATGCTACCAAAATGCACTTTTTAATCTTTCTGTTGCATTTACAACTTCCAAACTGGCTTTGCAATCATTCTTTGGCTTATGACTTGTGTTACGTTGTCAGAAATGAGCACTCTCTGTCCCACCAATAAATCTGAAAGTTTGTCATATTGAGAGTTCCTCTGCTTCTGGTGGCCAATAGATTAGTGTAATCTTCAATATGATGTCAGTAGTTGCATAATAAGGATGTCTAATCATGACAGCTAGAATGGGCTCACTTGTCAGAGAGAGGATGGTTTGGTGGGGTATCTATGAGATGTACATATAACATGCATCAAACTGATCCTGTACATGTAATTCTGTTTTGATCTTAAATATTTAACAGACTGGATTTTGGTTTGTAATTTGTCTTCCACAGTAGTGCAGATGGATTTAATGCAATCACAAGAAATGTGAAAGCACACCAGCTAGTATTGTTAAACGCATTTGTATTTGATAATATAGTCACTACAGGACATTGTAAGCATTGATATATATCTTCTATATAAATATGTATGTATATAATATTATTCTCTATCAAAAGTTCCTGTACGGTATAATGCTTTGATTTTTATATATAAGTTTGTGTAGTTGTTGCTTTAATATTCCCAAGTGTGATACTATTTAGAAGCAGCACTGTTTCAATGAGCTCTAAAGCTTCATTTCTCATTTCACTGTTTGAAATTTCTGAAAAGCCCAAAAGAATACCTAAATAAAATGAGACATCAAGTGTTACTAAAATTAATGACAATAAACTTAAAGGATTTGGGGTTATTACCTTCTTTATCAATCTGTCCTGCAAAGTTTATATCATCTTGAACTACATAAACTATACCTGCAATTCAGTGTCAGGGGTCAGATTTATTTTTCAGACATACTCTGTTGCTGATTATGGCTTTAGTCAAGAGCGGAATATTTTCCTAAGTACTCTGATGCAGAAAACAGAGGCATTTACAGAATTAATTCCTATTAGATATTTTATACAGATAAATTACTGAGATTTTTTTACTGTCAGGGTTGTCTATTTCCCACCATTCCCAATATGTTGTACTTCTTTTTCAAGACCAAACTGAACTCCTGACAAAGCTTGTTATATTTCAAAGCACATGATCCCCAAAATTTAAATTCCACTGATTTTTTTTTTCCACAAGCAAGTTTTAAGTATGTTTGTATCTCCTCCACTGAAAGCAATGGAGTATAAGTTACATAATTATGGGTTACTTGTATATAATGGATTTTATTAGGAGGATCATTTTAAAAGAAGATATAATGTTGTCTTTTCTAATATTCTGAAACCAATATCTTTAAATGTGCGTATTGGACCATGACTGTTTAATAAAACTTGCAGCACTGGGAAATGCAGCAATGAACACTAATTTCTGCTGCTGCTAGAATTTTATTGCAAGTTATACAACTGTATAGGATTTTTGCTCCATATCTTTTATTTCTTTAAGAATCAAGACTCCAACAGACCAATTTCACAACAGCTAAAAAGGTACAGTAGCATTGTTCCAGCATTACTACAATGAAGAATGCAAATTTATTGTACTGAATAACAATCAATAATGATTTCACCAAAGGAGAGGCTACCAGTCCCAATCTTTACTGGATTCATGGGATGAGAATCTGCAGAAGAGTTTATGGACTTAATTTCTTACAGCATGACTTCTCCCCTTTAACTACAATTCTGACCAAACCAATCAAGAAAAAACAGCACCGGCTACAAATTGCTTACAGGGTTCAATTTGTTACACTGGTGTTGACCATTAAACACATAAATGGTTTATGGCTGATCTGGATCATCACCTCTCCCACAAGAAACCTGCCAGTTACTAAATCAGCAGAAGAGGCCCTTCTGAAGATGGTCCAGTCATCAACTCTTGGATACTCAGGAGAGTACATTCTCCTAGCTGGTTCCCAGGCCAGGGAATGTGCTAATGAGATGTGTTGGGCTTCCACTCTCTATTGTTTAGGAAGATGGAAAACAAATTTCTTTTAATGGCTAATTCTTTTAATATCTGAGTTCAATTTTGATTTTGACTGTGTTAATTTTGCTTTGGTTTATACTTCATATTTTGTATTGTTGTAAGTTGCCTTGGAAGGTAGAAATACAAATTCAGCAACAAATAAATGATTAAAACCAAGATGTTATGAATAAGGAATAATTTCTGCAAGTGAAGAAGGCCAAAATACCAACTTCCATTCTCAAGCAAATAAACTTCTTTCAGAGATAACTTTGAAGGATAATACTTAGCCCTACTTCTGTCATTTACCAGTCAAGTTGCAAACAAAATATGGCACTGCTTGTATGATTGAACTTAAATAATTGTTTAAAAATGTAAATAACTGTCACAAAGAGGCATGCATATAGGCAAGGCTGCCTTATGACTTTTGTGGACTGGGCTCTAGGCACTTTTGCTTTTGTGGCCCCCTCCCTCCATAATATTAAAAATTATATTTCATGATTTTCAATATTTTATTTTTACAGATAAACAGGGAGTAGCAAATAATAGTAAAAAAGGTAAATAATAAATTCTAGTAAATAAGATTTATTTTTTATTTTATTTATTGTCTATCCCACCTTTACTATTTTTATAAATAACTCTAAGCGGCGAACATAGCTAATACTCCTTCTTCCTCCACTTTTCCCCATGACAACAATCCTGTGAGGTGAGTTGGGCTGAGAGAGAAGGACTGGCCCGAAGTCCCCCAGCCAGCTTTCCTGCCTAAGGCGGGACTACTAAGGCGGGACTAATAATATTATTTTGTAATAATATTCAGGTGTTGCCGATCAATTATGATGTGTTATGTGTATATCATCAAAGTTACTGAATTCTAGTAGTCATTCTACATCTGTAAGTTACAAATAAGATCATTGGTTTGATGTTTGAATTTTGTGCTTTTCTTGCCTTTTATTTTCATGCCTTTTAATAAATATCTTTTACTTCATTTTTATTATGCTGGTCTTTGACCATAATAAAGATTTGATTTGATTCACTTTTGTTTTTTTCTGATAAAAAGAAATTAAAACATTTTCAGTCAGTCCTGCATACAAAATCAAGGCTATGGGGACAGGAAACACATTTTTCAACTCTCTGTGAAAATCATACCTTCAGAATTGCCTATAATTCTTCCTTCCAATATTACACAATTCTGTAAATTTACCACACCATTATTACAAGCAGTTGCTACAGCAAATGAGTGTGACTTCCCCAAGTAGTTTGCCAGCTGATATTGCATATTGCATATATCCTTTCTCCATGGAATAGTTGCTTATAAGAGGTAATGTCCTTCAGGTCAAGCTCAATTTATGCTGATTGCATGGACAAGGACATATACTTTCTTTGCTATTGTTTTTCCAACAATGTTTTTTTCCCCCCTTTCTCAATCTAGTCCTGAGATTTTCTGGTGGTCTCCCTTCCAAGTGATAACCTGGTCTGATTTTATTTTGCTTTTCAGGGTCAGTCAAGGTCAGTCAGGTACTGTGCAAACTTTATGGAGAAGTCTGCCCTGCATTCACTGCCATTGGGAGAAACCTGTACGAAGCACTGAAGTTTAAAGCAGGACTACTTAGGAAAACCCCATTCATGTGTTTCAGGAACCCCTAATCCCTAAAAAAGCTGAAGTTGTAGTATTGGGAGCAGGAAAGACAAGAGCAGCTGATGTTAAGCTGTTTCAGCATGTCCGTGTACTGAAGAGTATTTTCAGTCCTCTTTATTCACTGACCAAAAATAAAACAGGAGGCAGATGGTTGTTTCTTCGTAGTCTTGAAGAGGCATTACTTAGTTGTAAAGGCCAATTCTCCTAAGAATGCGCAGTGGTCTGAATACACATTCCAGCCATCAATCAAGCTAATCAAATGTCCTGAAGACACTGCACTACTTGTTTCCCCAGAAAAACATTACAGCTTGTACCTGAGCTGTATTCATCACCCAGAGCTTCTGCAGGGAACCTACCTCCTGCCTCCTGTCTGAGGGAATATGCCTCTACAGCTGCAAAACTAAAGAGAAACACACTGTAGCCCTATCCACTGGCCAAGGCACTAAGGCTGCTAAGTTGTGGGCATGGGTACAAGTCTTGGAAGAAAGCTGATCAAGTTGCCTCAATAATAATTTGATTTAGGATATAAATTAGACAATTATATTTTCCTCTTATTTCCCAGAAAAAAAGTAATTCTTAAAAAATTCATGATGAGCAGAGTTCAGACTTTAGTGGAGAGTTCAAGAATGCTCAGAATTGAGGAGAAAAAGCTGGGAATTTTTCATGGAGTATCTTAAGTTATGAGAAGTTTCTAATTTTATTTGTCTTTAGACATGCAGCTGAGATTTAGCTACGGAATCGTCAACAGTCTGCTTTTTGCACACTTTGGAAAAGGATATCCTAGAAACAAGGCAAAAATCAATAGATTGTGTTTTCACAGAGGTATTTGAAGCCCTCTTTGGCCAGCAGGGTTTCAACCACCCCATAGCAACACTTCTAAAGGCTTTGCATCACCCTGTTATTTAAGGTCTAAATACTATTTCCACCACATCTAAACTTCATCACCCAAACATCTATTGTCCCTTCCTTTGTTGAAGGTGATTAAAATGAGACTATTTGTCAAGGATGTTGTCATTATTTCAGTAAGCTGAAGGGCTAAACAGCCCATCTTAATGGGAGAGCTTCAAATGCCTCCCTCCAGATACTGAAGGAATGGATCAGAGCATAATCTGGACACATGAGAGAGGGTACCCCTCCCTCCTTGACAGACCTGCAGCCCTGCCAACCTACCCTCTACATGTTCAGAACTAATCAGAAGGGGCTGAACTTGTGCCCAAATAGAATTCCTCCACATAAGAATTAACTTTGGCCTGATCGGGTCCCTTCCCTTGTGGGAAAGGTCATAGACTCACAGAATTGTAGAGTTGGAAGGGACCATAAAGATCATCCAGTCCAAACCATTGTGCAGGAATACCAGGAAGACCATCTGTGAGAGGTGGCTGTCCAGTCTCTTCAAAATCTCTATGTCAAGGGCATGTAAGTCCCTTTTGATTCATTTGGTAGAGGGTAGTATGTCAGTGATAGGGCGGAATTCTTTAAAGTTGTTCCAGGAGAAGAAACAATGGATCTAAATTACAAAGAAGTAGATTTCAGTTGGACATCAGAAAACTTTTCAAAATTGTAAGAGCTGTTGAACAATGGAACAGATTGCCTCTGGAAGTGATGGACTCTCTGATGGAGGTATTTAAACAGAGGCTGCATGGCCACGTCTCAAGGATGCAGTAATAGTGGAATTATGCATGGGGCAGGAGGTTGAACTGGGTTATCTCAAAGGTCCCTTCCAACCCTCCCATTCTATGATTGACCTTTCAAGCCCTGCAATCCTCTCCATCCCATGTATTTTTCCAATGAACATGGGAATCTCCCTAACTTAAGTAGAACATGTGAATCTCCCTAGCCTAATCATTATAAGCCCCCATTCCAGATTTTTCTGGTAGCAGTAGTCTTCTGAACGTCAGATTCAGATTTGCCTTTACCACCTGCAATTTAACAAGAGTTTTTGACCTAATGCAGACGTGACCAGTTACTGAATTTCTGCCAATTGCAGCAATTCTGTCCTAACTCCAACATTGTAATCATGTTGTAATCATAAACCAATATTTTAATATGGTAGTAGCAAAGCAAAAATTACTTTCCCATGGATTCTTCCTGCTGCAGGGGATGTGTCACACTGCCCAGAGAAAAATCCTTTATTGAAAGTCATCCTCTGTTTTTGCTCAAATATGGCTTAAGATAACTATAAGATGAGAGAGGAGAGACCTCAAAATTGCACATCAACAGACAACATATGGACAACAGGCTAAAAAAGCACTCAGGTCATTATGGCATGTTCAACAACCATGGTTAAACATTCTGGCTTGGTGTTATGTGTGAATGCAACACCATGCAAAACTTCCTAGCTCTGGAGTTTCCCTTGAGACTCCAAAGCAGTGTTTCTCCATATGTAGATTCCAACTCCCAGAATTCCCCAGCCAGCTATTTGTCAAGGTTGAGTTGAAGTCCGTACATCTTAAAGTTGCCAAGGTTGGGAAAGACTGCTCCAAGGCATCATAAGCAGGCTGTGCCTGGAGCACGTGATACCTTTCAAACTTCGGCATGAAGATGTTTCCCAACCAGCCTGCCCAACTCCACTTTATTTTTAATGTCTGTTTCCATTCTTTTTCACAATCGCAGTACTTTTCTTTCAGGCGACCACTCATATTGCAACTTCCTACCATAGGATGAGTTAGGAAACTACCAGTTTGTAAATTGCTCAAATGGCCTGAAGTCTTGATCAGAGTCGTGATTAAAATTAGCTCAACGAGAACAAAAAATGCAGAATGATTAAATATTGGGGATGTGTGTCTCGCCTGGTGAAATTTTGAAATATATGTAGATATTTTCCTGGTGTGTTCACAGGGTATGGCTAAAAAAAAAAGATGGCTGCTGCAACGGTATGATTGAAGTTCTACCTTCAGTCTGTTTATGGGCATCACACATAAATGGCAGAGCTTTGACTGCACCATTGCAGCTGCCATACTGACTTTCTCTTTTTTTTTTTACCATAACATCTGGGCACCTCTGTATTTGCCATTTTGAACCATCCTGTTGTTTCTTTATGATGGTTCCAGATACTGTTTTAGGAAGCTTTTATATTATTTAAATATTACAACTCTCATTATCCATAGACAATTTGGGGACAGCCTTCTTGGCTTACAGGACAGCCCATAGGAAAACCAAGTTAGACTTCGCTGTTCCCCTCAACTTGGGGTACATCTGTTTTTTTAAACAGCAACTGAGCTTTTGAAAATGTGGGGTTTAAAACTGCAACCCACTCCAACCTTGGGAATATCTGCCATTGTAAAAGATGACACAGCTAAGGCCAGGGCCACAACTAGGGGGGGGCAACTGGGGCATGTGCCCCGGGCGCCACGCTGGTGGGGTGCCAAAATGAGCACTGTTGGGTGCCAAAATGGGCACGGAATCCATGTTTGCCCCGGGCGACACAGACCCTAGTTGCAGCCCTGGCTAAGGCCACAATCCTGCCTTATTTGGGAGCAAGTCACATTTGAGATCAGCTGGATTTATTTCTGACCAAAATGCTTAAGATTATATCATAGATAAATATGATCCCTGCATCAACTGAAACACAAAGCTCAAAAGCTCATCATTGGTATATGAAGTATTTTACATAAGCAAATCATAAGAAAAATACAGTGGTCAAATGTATAAAATTAAAATCTTGGAGCAGCACCAGTCTCATGCAAGACCCATCCAAAAAGTCCACTCTATTATCATGTACATTTTATTACTACACAGAAAACAATTTGAACCTAGCCTAGAACACATGTAAGCCCAACGTTTGTATTGATTTATGGTTTGTCTGTTCTGGGAAGATGCAGCTGAGAAAGGCTTTGCAATGACTGTCAACACAGCAAAATACACACTCCTTCTTGACAGTTTTCAAGATATCCCTTTCCTGGGAAACCTTATTGTCAGTTCAGCTGTAGCAATGCTGCCCTCTGGTGGAAGACTATAACAGGAAAAAATTAAAATTGGCATTTTATGCTATTTAATCACTGATACCTGGAATTCCAAACTTCTCCATAATTTTGTCAATCATATTAACTGAATCTAATTGAACCGATAAATATAAAGTGTATTTACTGACCAATAGCATCAATCACCATTGATAACTTTAATGTTCAGTTCAATAAGCTCTTGAGAAATGTAGGCAGCAATGGCTTTGTCAAGAAGCTTTTAAAACATTGCCAGCCGATTGAGGACATTGGCTTCCTTTGCAAAACAACTTATTAGTTTCTAATCAGTTAGTATGTAAAATTCAAAATTGTGATGATTGTTTAGCATGTCTGCAGGATCCCTTGCCCCAGCTGCCTACTTGCCATTAGCAGCAACATCAAAGGTTCTTTTGTGGCTCAAAGGAGGCCTGTCTTACTATCACTGCTAGTACAGGTAAAGAGAATGTTCAAGGGACTTAATTTGAGTGAAATGGAAGAAGGCGAGATGCAAGCATTTGTTACAGCACTGGAAATGTTAGAACCTCCAATATTGGAGTATTCCTCCTGCCAGGCTTCAACCCAGAGGATGGCAGGCAATAAATCTCACTTCTCCAAACAATGAACCAACTATTTGGGAATAGGCTTCCTTGGCAAGAGACATTCAGACAGTTCAGCTAGATTAGACTTTTTATTGCAAATAAGAATGAAGATGCACATAAATAATTTATCTTCTGCTATGCAAATAAGTCAAAACTTTTATAGAGGACTAGGTTTCACAGCAGTGTTTCTCAACCTCAGCAACTTTGAGCTGTGTAGACCTCAACTCCCAGAATTCCTCTGCCAGCATGCTGGCTGGGGAATTCTGGGAGTTGAAGTCCATACATCTTAGAGTTGCTGAGGTTGGGAATCACTGCTTTGAAGTTCAAATTCCTGGATTTTTCTTCCTGTCTTTGTGAGTCAATAGAGATTTGATGGTTTGCTGGATAGCTTTGGATGGCAGACATGTTTGTGTAATGGTCAACTTTAGCCTGGGAATGCCGGTTGTCACTAGATTCAGGCCTTACATCTGCAGAGAAAACGACATTGGCCTATAACTTCAATGAAAGTGTATATATTGCAACATTACTGTACTTTGGAGAGCAGTTAACAATAATAAGCGTCTTTTTTAAAAAATCCCCTTAGCTTGCCTTCATTTCCCAAACAGTAAGAATATATGTTTCCTACTTTAGGTGCCTCTGCTGCAACAATGTTGATTTTTATTTTGCCTGCTGCCTTTTACCTTCGGATTGTCAAGAAAGAGCCTTTGAGGTCACCTCAAAAGATTGGAGTGAGTCATCCAGATTTATTCAATTATTGGGCTATGTTATAGCTCTTCCCATTAATTAATCATTTTTGCTATGCTTTCCCAATTACAGGCCCTGATTTTCCTCATTGTTGGCATAATCTTTATGTTTGGGAGCATGACTCTAATTCTCTTGGATTGGATTTACAACTCTTCACATTCCAATCAGCATTAATTTGGAAGGAAATTGCAAGTGTTTGTTTTTCTTTGCTACTGGGAGTGGTTGGATTTCATCAGCCATGTGCAAACAAACTAATTGAACCGATAAATATAAAGTGTATTTACTGACCAATAGCATCAATCACCATTGATAACTTTAATGTTCAGTTCAATAAGCTCTTGAGAAATGTAGGCAGCAATGGCTTTGTCAAGAAGCTTTTAAAACATTGCCAGCCAATTGAGGACATTGGCTTCCTTTGCAAAACAACTTAATTAGTTTCTAATCAGTTAGTATGTAAAATTCAAAATTGTGATGATTGTTTAGCATGTCTGCAGGATCCCTTGCCCCAGCTGCCTACTTGCCATTAGCAGCAACATCAAAGGTTCTTTTGTGGCTCAAAGGAGGCCTGTCTTACTATCACTGCTAGTACAGGTAAAGAGAAATGGCTGAGAAAATGAGGTTGCAATGCATTTGTTGCTTACCCAATGCCGTTGGGTAAGAGATATCATTGTATAGCTCTTTATTTCAACTGAAGAAAGCCAACTGTATTGTCATCAGCTAAGATATAATGAAATTGCAAGAACCAACATACTTCAAATTGCAATTTAGCTTTTTCCCATGAAAACAAAAAAGAAAACTGAGCAACATGAAGGTTAGTCAAATCAGCTGAAATTCATAAAAGAAAATGTTCCATATTCTCAGCATACTGCCATTACCAAATACAGTACTAGAGAAAATGGAAGCATAGAAGTTTTCCAATTTCTGCCATTTCCAACCACATTTTTCAACCACAGAATGGTAGACTTTGCACTAGAGGAGTTCAGGCAAGAGAGATGGCAGGGTTTCTTCATTTCCTGTAATTAAGAACAGGAGAGGAAAGTGGTAGCATTAAAGGCAAGATTGATTACCAGCTTGAGACATCCCAAAATGTCTCTGTCAGACATCAAGGCATAATGTAAAGAATGCATATAATCCACAATTTGTGCAAAATACACCAGCACTCATTATGATTAAGTGTAAAACATACTATGCATTTTGGTTTCTTGAGATTTGTCCTGGTTTTGCATACCAGTCTAGAGATCCTGGCAGGTTCACAAAAAAATCCTGGAAAGTAGGGCTCTATAGATTCACAAAAGGGGAGCACAGCCTTGGTCATCTGTTATAACTCCTTCCCACTGTGCCACGGCTAGAAATATAGGAGGGAGTTTAAATGGCTGAGCAGGCAAAGAGGAAGACCTGTTCTAACTAGAAAGCATCAAATGATTTGGAACCAGGATACTTAAGAGACCCTGAGCTTGTACGTACTGGTCCAACCAGTCATGGAGATCAGTCACAGAGAAGATATTCCTCATTCTGAAATCAGGCAAGAAGACACTGGACAATGGTCCTTTAGCAAAATCTCTCGCCAGTATTCTCCTGGTAGGGATATTTGCCTGATGTTGATTGCTGTTATTTCCAGTGCCAGCTGAAAACTTTGCTTGCCGAGACATGCTTCTGATTTATGGTGCATTTTAAGTCTCCTGCTGTGATCTGTAAGTGATGAACCACAGATGAAAAGCAACATAAGTAAGATAATTGGATATTTTTATGAAGAAAATATCTAAATGCTTCTTTTCCATCCATTGTGTACAGTGACTGTTTGTATCAATGTGATTTTAAGCAAGCAGATTTCCATTAGTCTGAATATCTGATTTCAGGAATGGTTTATGTTGAATACTATAATGACAAAAGATTTTGATATAAGCAATAAGAGCAATGCCTGCCTCTAACTTAGTCTGAAGAAAAATATTTAGCACCTCAATAACACAAAGAGAACATTAGACATTTGATCACTTTGAATTATTCATGATAGCATTTTAACATACTGTTTTAACACATCCTTCTCTTATAGGAGCTGTGGAATGAGAGGATTTGAGTCTAATAGAACCCATTGAGCTGAAACTAGTGAATTGTTTAATATTCTTAGTAGAAACTTACATCCAACTTACAGAAAAATTAGTATGTGAATTGAGCCTTCTACTGCAACAGTTAATTGCTTATTTGGAATCTAAATGAACTGTTTCAAAGCCACCTGAGTTTTCTCAGTTGGCCTAGAGGCCAGGAAGATTCCCCAACTACACACTTGGCATTTTAAAAGGAGTGCAAACTCCTAGGTAGGATGCTTAGTTTCCCTAGCCACATTACTCTTTTTTACCTACATTGTTTTAGTTTTTCACTTTCATATATCCCCAAACAGCTTCTGAACCTCCTTAAGCCTTCTATTACTTCTCCAAGAAGAGGACAGGCGAATATGAAAGAAAACTCAGGATCAACTGTTTACCATGGATGCATCCATGTCACAAAACTTCAGATGATTTTTCCCACCAGTTGGAAAGCATGGGACACAAGATGAAACCTTCCAACATCCCATATTGTACATCAGTAGCTATAGCACTGATTAGAAGTTTCCCCAATGCTGTCTTCTGGGACTGTTTCTCAGCAATACTGTACTTCATACTATTATGCTTTGTAAACGCAACTCGGATAACAGTCTGGAGGTAGACCATGGTTAATGGTTTCAAAAACTGCTAAGAGATTTAGAAGAACTGGCAGGTTTCAAGATTGCAGTTTTAGGCATAGAAAAATTAGGCGTATTTTGTGTATCTGCAGGGTATCTGATACTGGGATGGTTCCAGACAGAGGGCTCATCAGATTACCAAACAGAAGACATCATGCATCTATTTCCTCTTTAATTATTGTCTTGAAGTAAGAAAAAAAGGATGGAGGAGTGATGGAAAACATAGGAATGTTTCACATGAAAGTTAATATCATCTAAGCCTCCAACATATAATCCTATGAGTGTGGCAGGGGGACCACACATCTAGAAACACCTATGAATTACTTGAATAGATAACCCTTTCTAGTTTGCCAGAGACTCTCAGACACTGCTAAATGCTGGTACATTTTTCCCATTTTGTTCATAATCATGAAGGTATTTGTTTGTCTTCTTCCCTCTGTTGTGAGTTTTGCATCTTTGAATAGAAGGGAGAAATTCCTGTGAACTTGTAATAGCAGGTTATATTCTTACTGGTGTCTGTGAGATAATCACAAGACAATGAATTCTTCAGGTAAATAGGTCATTGCTCTTTGAACATTGAAAAATGTATATTTGATGCATGTAGTTTTCACCTTGATAAACTAATATTGTAAAATGACTCACATAAAGACCTTAAAATTATTACAAGAGATAAGTTAAGAAATATTTAAGTATTTCTCACGAACATACCCTTAATTGGTGAACTTCTTTTTTTAAGGGGAAATGGAAATCTTTTGGAATCTTTTAACATTTTCAGTATAGAAACAATTTGAATGCCAAAAGATGCCCTCTATTTCTTACATGGAGCTACATGTGGAAATCTAAGGAAAGGGTCTAGCTCAGACTAGAAGTGGTTAAAAAGAAACATTATTCTCTATACATATGCAGTAGACCAGCTGAATACTGTTAAATATTTGAAACCTCTAATTATTGCACATTGCTAATAAATTCCTGAAAACCCCTATGTAAAATAAGGGATATAAGGTATACCATCAGAAGAAATAAGGTATACCATCGGAAGATGAGACCCCCAGGTCGGAAGATGGTCAAAATGCTACTGGGGAGGGACAGAGGATGAGTTCAACTAGCCCCAGACGTGATGACGCAGCTAGCTCAAAGCCGAAAGGATGGCTAGCGACCGATGGTGCTGGTGGTGAACAGCGAATCCAATGTTCTAAGGTTCAACACACCATTGGAACCTGGAATGTAAGATCTATGAGCCAGGGCAAATTGGATGTGGTTATTGGTGAGATGTCAAGATTAAAGATAGACATTTTGGGCATCAGTGAACTGAAATGGACTGGAATGGGCCACTTCACATCAGATGACCACCAGATCTTCTACTGTGGACAAGAAGACCACAGAAGAAATGGAGTAGCCTTCATAATTAATAGAAAAGTGGCTAAAGCAGTGCTTGGATACAATCCAAAAAACAATAGAATGATCTCAATTCGAATTCAGGGCAAGCCATCTAACATCACAGTGATCCAAATATACGCCCCAACCACAGATGCTGAAGAAGCTGAGGTAGAGCAGTTCTATGAGGATCTGCAGCACCTACTGGACAACACGCCTAAAAGAGATGATATTTTCATCACAGGAGACTGGAATGCTAAGGTAGGCAGACAAATGACACCTGGAATTACAGGTAAGCATGGCCTGGGAGAACAAAACGAAGCAGGACATAGGCTGATAGAATTTTGTCAAGACAACTCACTCTGCATAAAAAACACTCTCTTCCAACAACCTAAGAGACACCTTTATACATGGACTTCACCAGATGGACAACACCAAAATCAGATTGACTACATCCTTTGCAGCCAAAGGTGGCGGACATCTATACAGTTGATAAAAACAAGACCTGGAGCTGACTGTAGTTCAGATCACGAACTTCTTATTGCACAATTTAGGATCAGACTAAAGAGATTAGGGAAGACCCACAGATCAGCTAGATATCAGCTCACTAATATTCCTAAGGAATATGCAGTGGAGGTGAAGAATAGATTGAAGGGACTGGACTTAGTAGATAGGATCCCAGAAGAACTCTGGACAGAAGTTCGCAACATTGTTCAGGAGGTGGGAACAAAATACATCCCAAAGAAAGAGAAAACCAAGAAGACAAAATGGCTGTCTGCTGAGACACTAGAAGTAGCGCAAGAAAGAAGGAAAGCAAAAGGCAACAGTGATAGCGGGAGATATGCCCAATT
Source organism: Candoia aspera (assembly GCF_035149785.1). Taxonomy (NCBI): domain Eukaryota; kingdom Metazoa; phylum Chordata; class Lepidosauria; order Squamata; family Candoiidae; genus Candoia; species Candoia aspera. The sequence continues at coordinate 50,254,103 of NC_086159.1, forward strand.
AAATGCAAAATTGCAGAGGTTAGCCAGAAGAGATAAGGAATTATTTTTAAACAAGCAATGCGCATAAGTGGAAGAAGACAATACAATAGGAAGGACAAGAGACCTCTTCCAGAAAATTAGAAACATTGGAGGTAAATTCCAGTCAAAAATGGGTATGATCAAAAAGAAAGATGGCAAGGACCTAACAGAAGAAGAAGAGATCAAGAAAAGGTGGCAAGAATATACAGAAGACCTGTATAGGAAGGATAACAATATTGGGGACAGCTTTGATGGTGTGGTCAGTGAGCTAGAGCCAGACATCCTGAAGAGTGAGGTTGAATGGGCCTTAAGAAGCATTGCTAATAACAAGGCAGCAGGAGATGACAGCATCCCAGCTGAACTGTTCAAAATCTTGCGAGATGATGCTATCAAGGTAATGCATGCTATATGCCAGCAAATTTGGAAAACACAAGAATGGCCATCAGATTGGAAAAAATCAACTTATATCCCCATACCAAAAAAGGGAAACACTAAAGAATGTTCAAACTATTGAACAGTGGCACTCATTTCACATGCCAGTAAGGTAATGCTCAAGATCCTGCAAGGTAGACTTCAGCAATTCATGGAGCGAGAATTGCCAGATGTACAAGCTGGGTTTAGAAAAGGCAGAGGAAGTAGGGACCAAATTGCCAATATCCACTGGATAATGGAAAAAGCCAGGGAGTTTCAGAAAAACATCCATTTCTGTTTCATTGACTATTCTAAAGCCTTTGACTGTGTGGACCATAACAAATTGTGGCAAGTTCTTAGTGGTATGGGGATACCAAGTCATCTTGTCTGCCTCCTGAAGAATCTGTATAACAACCAAGTAGCAACATTAAGAACAGACCACGGAACAACGGACTGGTTTAAGATTGGGAAAGGAGTACGGCACGGCTGTATACTCTCACCCTACCTATTCAACTTGTACGCAGAACACATCATGCGACATGCTGGGCTTGAGGAATCCAAGGCTGGAGTTAAAATCGCTGGAAGAAACGTTAACAATCTCAGATATGCAGATGATACCACTTTGATGGCTGAAAGCGAAGAGGAACTGAGGAGCCTTATGATGAAGGTGAAAGAAGAAAGTGCAAAAGCTGGCTTGCAGCTAAACCTCAAAAAAAACCAAGATTATGGCAACCAGCTTGATTGATAACTGGCAAATAGAGGGAGAAAATGTAGAAGTAGTGAAAGACTTTGTATTTCTAGCTGCGAAGATTACTGCAGATGCTGACTGCAGTCAGGAAATCAGAAGACGCTAATCCTTGGGAGAAGAGCAATGACAAATCTCAATAAAATAGTTAAGAGCAGAGACATCACACTGACAACAAAGGTCCGCATAGTTAAAGCAATGGTGTTCCCCGTAGTAACATATGGCTGCGAGAGCTGGACCATAAGGAAGGCTGAGAGAAGGAAGACAGATGCTTTGGAACTGTGGTGTTGGAGGAAAATTCTGAGAGTGCCTTGGACTGCAAGAAGATCAAACCAGTCCATCCTCCAGGAAATAAAGCCAGACTGCTCACTTGAGGGAATGATAGTAAAGGCAAAACTGAAATACTTTGGCCACATAATGAGAAGACAGGACACCCTGGAGAAGATGCTGATGCTAGGGAGAGTGGAGGGCAAAAGGAAGAGGGGCCGACCAAGGGTAAGATGGATGGATGATATTCTAGAGGTGACGGACTCGTCCCTGGGGGAGCTGGAGGTGTTGATGACCAACAGGAAGTTCTGGCGTGGGCTGTCCATGAAGTCATGAAGAGTCGGAAGCGACTAAACAAATAAACAACAAACAAACAAAATAAGGGATGCTTTCTGAGATCGGAGGGGGAGAGAAAAGTATGCGTACACCTAAATATTGCAATATGCAAAGCATTTCACTATAGAGGAAATTCGAGCCTATGACAGATGACTTACTCAGTCTTATATCTCAGTTCTAATTAAACATGGTCCCTTTTCTCTCTATGTAGGGTTTTTAGATAGTATTTGGACTTTGCTTCAAATAAAGTAAAGCTATTCAAACACTTAAGTCTGCAAATACTTTTTAAAATTTGGGGGACATTATCAATGTTGTGACCACTTGCTTCATCACAAATAAATATTTTGACTCCGAACTGAATGCACGGATGAGGTGGGTTCTCTGCCCCAAATGCCAAAATATAGATTTAACATCACAAAACAAATTAAGCTATGCAATTTGAGTTTTAAAGGTGAACAATGGATAAAAAAGTTCATTCCTCTCAATCTGATAGCCCTGGGTCTGAGAACACTGGGTCCTTAAACTGCTCCCATTCTGTGCTGATGCTGGCTTAACTCTAAGCCAGTTTAAGAAAAACATGTCCAGACTGAGGACAATTCCTCATTGCATCCAAAGCTGCTGCTTCTCTCCCATGTTGCTTGCAACTGTTTCTTAAGACAACTTCATTAATTCCAATCCAGGATGCAGTGAGTTGGCAACCGGGCAGGGCTAGTGCTCAGTCTAGATCAGGGTTTCTCAACTAGGGTTCCACGGAATCTGAGGGTTCCATGAGAGGTCACTAGGGGTTCCCTGGGAGATCACAATTTATTTCAATTTATTTCAAATTTGGGCAACTTCTCATTAAAGAGGTAAGTTTCATTCTTTATTTTTAATTTAAGAACACTGTTAATGCATAAATACAGGCCTACACATGAAACACATATAATAATTTCATAATTTCTGGCCTATACTTGAGCCTGAATGTGCAGGGGTTCCCTGAGGGTTGAAAAATATTTCAACGGTTCCTCCAGAGTGAAAAGGTTGAGAAAGGCTGGTCTAGATTAGGGCCATACAAGACCTGACTGGCTGTTTCCTGCTTCTTGCCCTTCCCATCCCTGCAGGGAAGGCAGGGGCCAGGGTGTGTGGGCCTTTTCCTTCCTCCCTAGTCCCTGTGCCTTTCCTTTCTTCTCCCAGATGTTTACCTACATGGAGGCCTTCACAACCCCTTCCTTTGTTGCTCTGTCCTTTGGTTCCTACCTTTCTCTGTGTGTCCACAGAAGCTTTTTAACAAGGAAGAACAGATAGTTCAGCTTCATAGAAACAACGTAGCAATGCTCCTAAATTGCAACTTGAAGATGTTTTTAAAAACTAAAGGTAGGGAAGCAGTACTGTGGGCAGGGGGTGTGAAAGCAAAAGGAAGGGGCACGCTAGGCACTGCAGCCAGTCGAAGCTGGGCTGCTTCTAGAACAAAGTCTCCTCTCTGAAGATGAGTCTGATCAGAAAACACTCGTTTTGAATCAAAGCTAGAAAACAGAAGTGCAGGTTCATTTGCAAAAGGCTGAGAATGGGAAGGTGAGGAGTGGGGAGTGGCCCATACCAGCAGTTGACTAAGCAGAAAGTGCTGATCTGCCCTGAGACCTTCTGGTTGCAACTTGTAAGGAATTCAGTCAAAACTGCAGGTGACCACAGCCCTCTACCCCTTTGAAAATTCCCTTGTTATTGTACTTTCCCAGCTTGCCATTCCAGGAAAGCATTTGCCCAATTCCTTTCTTTCCTATGGGTGGAAAATACTCAGCATTCTTTTATATGTGTGTGTTTGTGTATATACATACGTACTTACACACACACACGTAAGCATAAAAATATTTGTATGTAAAGTCAAATTATATGTATATACAGTATACAAAGTTAAAGACTCAGAGTACACATATATGCAAGCACAACAACCAGCTTTACAATAAAAAAAATCCCCTTTCTTGCATTTTTCCAGCTTTTCCTCAAAGAAAAGTCTGGTGCAGATTTTTTTTTTTTTGGTAATTTCTCCCCCACCCCCAAAGTACCTATTTTCCACTGGAGTTTTTTTCTTTTTAGTAAATTAACCAGGTCACCATTGCATCATTTTTCTGGTACCTTGAGGTCAAAGGATTTTACCCCAGCTTCCACAGTACTCCAATGACTCAAAGAGCCTCTAGTATCTAAAAAAAATGACATATGCCAGTGGACATACTTATTTATGTATTTTTAAAGGCCCAGTGGAAAAGTATATCGCTCAGGGCAAGGGAAAAATACTGCCAGATTTCAAAGCAGGACATTCTGCATATCAGGCAAGTGTTAGAAGAAAAGACCAGCAACAGAAGCTGCAGCAGACCTTCTTGGGGAAATGCTGGAAAAATTAGATAAGGGCCATTCCTGCCTAAGGGGAGGAGCCAACGGGCAGGGATTTGCCCAGAACAAAGTAAAACTCAGCAGGCAAGCTGGGGAGCATCACTTGGACCTGCACAAGCCAGAAAATGCTGCTTTCAAAATGGAGTAGGAAAAGGCAGAGGCTCCATGTGTGATGGAGCTGAGCCAAAGCCATCATCCATTCTTCCCCCTAGAAAGTGGGAAATGGGTGTCCCCTACTCACAATGGGGCAACTTGGCCCTGAGCATGTAAAGAAAGGAGGAAGCAGTTTTGCAAACTGGAAAAGTGATATTTCACTCAGTGAATAAATAAATAAATAAATATTCTCTTCCAGGATATTAATTAAAAACTGTCAAGGAGACAGTTATATTCACTTCTAATATTTACTACTAGAAGGAATGAATTCATTAGAAGAGCTGGTCATGGAACTGGATTATATCATTAAATCAGGGTTGAAGGCTAGTATAGAAAAGGAGGGTAGGAATATCAATGCAGTCCTTTCTCCTATAGAAATCTAGAGATGTATTTGAATGGCAAGATACCCCACCAACTTGTTCCTTCACTGGACCTCTTTTAATAGTAAATCTGGCATAAATCCAAATGCAGGTCAAGTTCTGCCTAGTGGCAAGATCATTGATTTGATATTTACTTCATGGCATATGAAAATAGTACTGTAAAATCTCACTGCCAGTTCAGTAACAAAGTTTACCTCCTGCTCCATCACTGCACTGTTTCCTTAAGGAGTCTCATTATTAAAGTTTTGTTGTGTTGTGTCGTTTTGTGTTGTGTTGTGTTACACCACCAGCCATTGCCATAAGAGACATGCTGTGGAAAACCAGTTCTGCTTTTGCAGAAAACTGCTGAAGTTTTAATTTCATTTTCCCTCAGAGTATATCTTGTGTTTGTTTATTTTGGAATATAGTATGTTTGCTAGATATCAGCCCAGCTTAAACAACAGAGCTTTGACTAAATGAGTAATTACCCTCCAGATATATAAAGAGTTTTCTTCTGGTCCATCCAGTGGATATTGCCTTTCATGATTCCTCTCATGAATGTTTAAAAGTATACTGAGTGAGAGTCTGAGTCTGACATGAAAACAAATCTGGAACAGTTTAGAAGCTACCTCACAGCAAAAGCTGAGTTATTCCTAATATTGAAATATCTTAATTTGAGCCCCACTCTATTCTTCATTTCTCCTCTCCCTAACAGAAAGTTTTATCTCCTGGATCCTGACAAGGAAAAAACAAAGGGGGGTGGGGGAGGACACATCCAAAATTCAATTTGTGTGCAATTTTTTTTTTCTGGCCTAGTATACCTAGGTTGAATGAATTGCTTTATTACCCACAGAATCTAATCCAGAAAGTATCATTTATATCATCTAGGCAAAACTCCTGGGACACATAAGGGAAGTAGGCTTTAACTGGCATGCATAAGGACCAGCCCATAATAATTTGCTGTCCAGAGCAGCAGATGGCATACCAGGGCCAGCTATACAACTAAGCTATGTGAAATTTTGCCTGTCACAAAGGGTACAGATTGTTATTTAATTATATTTTAATTAATTTAATTTAATGTAATTATATTTTTTTATTGCCCAGATTAACAGAGAGATGCTCATGGGCTTCTCTACATCAGATGCCAAAACAATCGGTGTGAGTTTGTGGGGCTATTATTTGCTGCTGTCTTTGGCATGAAATTACTTAGTGTATAAGTGAAGAAGGTGCCCATACTTTACATAATAAGGAAGGAGTTATTTGGGGAGTAAAGCTATCGACTACAAAAAGCCAGAAAAGGGCAGTGAACAGTCCATATATTTAGTTCTTGTAACTATACTAGCTTGTCGTTGAACTGAAAAACAAGGGTGTTTTATAAAGAATGGACATAGTGTGAGAAGTCTTCATCACTTGGCAGCTTTGCAGAGTCCTGTAAGCAAGAACTCTTATTTGAAGCCTGAAGTCCAGCAGTTTTGAATACCGTAAAGGCCAGCTGCATTTTTCCCATTTGAGATTTTAGATTTCAGCAAGCCTGTTAGATGGCTTGATTGGAAGAATTAGGTTCTTTCACTAAGAAGTGCTACCAAACTGACTGCAGAGAAGAAGCTAAAGTATGTGACTCATATTAATGTCACCAGCAGGACATAAAGCAGAAGCTTTACTTCCTGGTGGGAGGACAGAAGCTGGCAATAGGAGAAGCGGAAAACCTCAGATCAGGCAAGACAATCATGTAAACCTGGTTTAAGAGCCTTTCTACATTCTAGTCTAGAAAAAGGTAGCAAAATGTCTGCTCTACAAAAGGGCAGGAAAACACCAGTGCAACTTGCCAGAATTGCACCCCAGATCCAGATATGAATTAAATGAGAGAATCAGAAGGCAAAGTCATAACAAATAACTATTCAGGAACAATTTCAAGTACTTCAGTGTTATATTTAATCAAGACAAATATAATGAGGAACAACTGAAGACTTTATCTAGTTCCACAGCAGCAAAAATCATCAGCCACAGGAATTTCCTGAAACAGAGTCAAGCAGAGAAGCTTGCAAGGGAGTAAAACGCTGAAACAGAATTGTACCACCAACAGACAGCAAAATCCAACTGCTATCATCAGACTGACGTTCCCTGGCTTCAAGCAAGAAACTGACTTCTAGAGGCTTCTAAAGTTATTCCAAAGCCTGCACATTGTAGAGACTACTTTGTGTAGATAGAAATAAAAATCATTTGTAGGGATGAGGTAATCTCAGGTGCTGTTAGACATGACTAATAGCCTACTAACCACACCAGCAAAAATAAATTTTGCCCAACACTGGAAGAAAGATACAATTCCAGTGATATCTGATTGGGAACTTAAACTTGGAGAATATGCAGCAGTGGCAAAGTTAATAGGATATCTTCACAATAGAAGTTTAACCAAATTCAAGCAAGAATGGTTCCCAGACAAACAATATATAATGCAGCATGGCAAATATAAACACAGTATAGTTTCTTAGGTGGCTAAATGCTTATACAGGTAGTCCTTGGTTAACAACCACTTGTTCAGTGACCATTTGAAGTTACAATGGCACCGAACGAGTGGTACTTACAACCAGTCCTCGAAGTTCCAGCCATCCCAGCACTCCTGCAGTCATGTGATCACAATCTGGGTACTTGGCAACCAGATCACACGATGGTTGCAGTGTCCCACATGATGTGATTGCCATTTGCAACTTTCCCTGCTGGCTTCCTATAAGTAAAGTCAATGGGGAAGCCAGCAGGGAAGGTTGCAAGTCCCTCTGGTAAGTTGCTCACACTCCAGCAGATTTTTCCCCCTAGGAGCCTGACTATGGTGCCCGCAGTACCCCCACCCCTGGCCCTGTTGCACTTGCGCCACATCGTGCCAGCCACCTGTGTGCCCTTGCATACCCTCCCCCACCCGGCAACAGCCATTCTCAGCCCTGCTGCACTCACGCCTCAACAGCCACCCATGCAGCCTCACACATCCAGCAGCAGCCACCCCCAGCACCACTACACTCATGCAGCAAGGCCACTCACACACCCTCCTCCGCCCAGCGGCAGCCACTTACCTGCCTGCCAGCCTGTGTGCAAGCCGCCTGGGACTTGCGACTTCCTGCCGGCTTCCCCATTGACTTTGCTTGGTGGAAACAGTCACACGCTTTACGACCACATCACTTAGTGACAGACATTCCAGTCCCAATTGTTGTCATAACCTGAGGACTACCTGTAAATACCACAAACTGGTAGTGATACAAGAAGGGAAAAGTTAGAAACCCAATAGATTTTTTTCTTGTTTCTGTTTTTTTTCTTTTTTTAATTTGCAAAAGCAACAGTAAGTAACAATACAGTGGAGACCTTAGTATTAAGTATTAAGCTTAAGGTAGAAAACTTTAGCATATAATAAACAACTTAATGTATTTTGCAGTTGTTCATTAATACCACACTCGGCTTTAGAGGTAAAATCAAAGCAACTTATGCTTATCAACATTAATATTTTAGAAATCATAATTAATATTGATTTAAACCTTTTTTTCCTTTATTTTTAAAGGTTTGTTATTTAAATCATTGGTGTTAATAATCTCCAGTCAACATTATATAGACATCTCTGTACCCAAATAATACAACCTATTGTTCCTGTTTTAAAATAATACTACTAGTGTTTTATAATAATACCATAAAATATTTTTAAAAAAATAGTAATCCCAGGTGATATTAGACATGACTAATAGCCTACTCACCACCTCATAATTAGGAAACGGAAAACATTAATGTTTGTTTCTTTGTTTATTTAATTTATGGTCATAGACCAATAAGCTTTCGTGTTATTTAACGTTTATTTTGCATTTGTGTTTTGCAAATAGTTTATGCCTCAAAAGAGGGGAATCATACTGAAGTGTGATCCTAAGTAGTGATTAGGAGAAAGAGCAGGCAATACCTACGTGGCCAGGAAGAACACAGAAGAACAGAAACAGGTTGGGAGTAAGGCTTTCTGCTAAGAAAGTTTATATATTTAGCTTTCGTAAATAAACCAAGTGATTGTTGTTTAATTGAAAGTCTCCAGTCATTTTATAAGGAGCAAACACTGCTCAAGCGGTGTAATGGTATGTAAGAATAACCTTGAGGGACTGGGCCCAGAGATGCTGCCAAAGGAATGGTCAGATAAGAGACAGCATAGACCACAGCTGGATAGTGGGCAGGGCCAGAGGCTCAGAAGAGACCCTCCCTAATTTCTTGGGGGTAAAGGAGATGGGAGGAAAATTGTACTTTCAGACTTGCAAGATTCTGTTAATGTAACCTTACAATAAAGTAGAATTAGCTCATCTGGTCATGTATCCTATCTGGTCTACCTGGTAAGGCTGACAAGAGGTGAAGCAATTTGGACTGGCACTGTGACTTCTCCAATCCTATTGGATGCTGAGTAACAAAAGCCATGTTAGCATTTGAAGCAGAGAATCCCATTCAGTGCATCACTGGCAATAATCTAAACTCTCCTAATAATAAAAGTCAGTGAATACACTTCATAGGATTTCTTTCCTTAATGGCAACTTAGACAAGCCTTATCATTCAGAAGTGGCATTACAGCCTCACCAACAAATGGTACATGTTTCTACATCATTCACAGATGTTGCCATGCTAAATGAATGTTACAGCGAAAGATTTTGTAAACAGGCATCGAGAATATCTATGTGCATTTGATATAAAAATATATTAAACATGGTTGTATATACCGGAAATGAATGTACATCACAAATCATTTCATTTCCCTTACCTAATTTTCTACAATGGATGTTACATTGCCTTTAGATTATCATTTAATTATATGCTGTTAAATGAGACATAAGCCTCAAAGTAATATTTTGCCTAAGGCATTACATCTCTTGGGACTAAGGTAGGCTCAGATAGAGTAATTCATATACCTCTACATCTCATGCCGACATCTTTACCAATGATACTATTTCATGCTTGTTTAACTTTCAGATTCCTTAAAGCCCTTATTTAGGCTTTATCTGCTTACCATGTAATCTTAAGAAACTTGTGGCTCCTGAAAGTCTCATTTGAGTTAAGCTGAACACGTTGTTATCCTCAGTCAGTACGATGCCAGAAATGGTGCTGTATGCAGTGTGTGCAAAAGCTTCAGGAATTCTGAAGTTCTTATTCTGAAAAAACGAATTGATTTATTTCCAGCTGACTTTGCCTTGTCTGCTGTGGTGGTAATAGTGGTTAGTGACAGAAGAGACCTACATGTAAAAAGCATAACCAGTGAGACAATTTACTATGTAATCCCCACTGAAATAAATGGAAATAACAAAATAGCTCTTACAAAACTTTTATTTCAATTCAGTTTTTAAATGACAACTTTTCACTGGATTATAGTTTATGTTAACATGGAAATAGTTTTTGGACCTTGAAAAGGAAAACGGTAACCAAAGTAGCTTTCAAACATGAAATTTTAATTTTGATAGGAAAATATTGACTATAATTATTGGTCACTTTCTTTACTGATCAGGTTCATTACTGGAATGAAAATTTGCTATTTCACATGAATGCATGACTTCCTGAATTCTCTAGGAGGATTTCTTGAAAGAAAAAAATGAGTTTAATTTAATGAAGTAGCCCAAATAACAACATGAACTTCAACTTCAGAAGTTTAATTCACAGGGTTCAAAATCTCAAAAACCTAAATGTTTGATTTAGGCATAGAGGCATAAATATAGTAAATTGCAGAATAGGATTAATCATAATGTTTCTGAACGGACATGTGGAGGTATGAAGAAATTTGGTTGCATTTCAATATTTAAATTCACATTTTTAATCAATATATAAATCAAAACAGAGTTGCCTTCTAAAATGTGTACCTATCTGAATTTTGTAATGCAATTTTCCAACTTAAAATGTATATAAAAATGGGTCAATTAAAACAAGTATATTAACCCAAACAGTGGAACAAACTGTTATGCAAAGTTGTGTATTTTGCAAAAAATAACTTAAGAATTTAAAAAATAGGAAAATTACTTCAAAATATATGCAATTTTAATGTACAATCTTAAAAAAAGATGCAAAAAATTAGATGAATCCAATTTAACGCCAGAAAAACAAGAAGCTGGAGAAATCAACACTGACAGTTTCAACTACACGGCATGTGAGTGCAACCAGGGTGTCCATGCGTATGACAGTTCAGCTGCTACCCTGTCTGGTGACCAAACTTTCCTCTGATGACATCTTGCTCTTTTGCTTACTTTCTCATGAGGTGAAAACCACCTTTTCAACAGTTCAGTGACAAGGCCTCCAAGAGAAAAAGTGCTAGCAAAAATAGCAAAACCACTGACTTTGGTTTGAAGCTCTCCTGTGCTACTTACATAGTACAGTACAGGTAGTCTTTGCTTACTACTGCCTCGTTTAGCAACTGTTCAAAGTTACAAAAAAAAATCTTTGTGACTAGTCCTTGTATTTACGATCATTGCAGTGTCCCACACTCACATGATTGCCATTCAGGTGCTTCACAACTGGCTTCCAACAAGCAGTTAATGGAGAAGGCAGAAGTAAAAGTCGTGGTCAGGTGATGTCTCACTTAACAACCAGTGATTCGCTTAATGGCCAAATGGGAAGCCTGTTGCAATCGCATGATTTTCCATGTGGCGACCATGGTGCGTAGCGACGGAGTTGCTGATCCCAATTGTGGTCACTAAGCGAGGATTACCTGTATTCTAACCTGCTCCTCTTGCTTTTGCTTTTCTTACTTAAGAGAGCAACTCTCAGAAACAGCATTTTTATCATAACAGAAGGAATCATAACCAGAGATGTAAAAATAACCCAAGCTTAATTTGAATGTACAGGACAATGAAGACTATTTTTTCCTACGTGAGTCTCTCTATACATTATGGTAGAGGTTATAGTCCAAAATACCTGGAAGAATCTAGACAGGTCCATCTAAGTTTGCACTGTCAAATCTCTTCAAACCTTACTCCAGGCTGAATAAAATAATATTGAAAAGGGCATCACTTCCCCCCGTTATGTCTTGCCTGTATTTTTCCCCCACTCAGCGCTTTAGTGTGTATTTCCCACAGGTTTTAAAACAATTCTCTCCCAGTCTGCCAAATCAGGCTTAATCCTAATAAAGGCTCATTGCTAAGACTAATCAGGATTTGGCCGTTCCCAAAGATTAATTCTGTTGCATGCTGTGGTCCCCCCCCATCCCCACACCCTGAGTTCATTTTCTTAAGCTGATATGTTCCTTGGAATTCTTGAGTTTTGATACATTCTCCAAGCATTGTCTGCTTTACATCTTCGATATTTTCACACAATTTGTTATTTTCTATATCATCTAGAGTATTTCATGTGTTAAATATCTGAGTGGTGATGTGCAAGAATTAATATTCTGACTGTATTTGATATGCCTTAGTATTTCATATCAGGGAAATATATGATATTTGCTAAGCAATGCTATTTAGTATTTAACAATATTTGAAAGGCGACATGGAATAATTTTGACATGGAGCAGCATTTCAGGTTCAAAACTGTCATTTTATTTTACCTTTAATAAGATTCAAGGATGGGTTAGATTCCAGAACAAAATGGCAGAAGTCACTTTGAAAGGGGAATTGTTCCTCTTTGATCTGTTTTGATATTATTAGAAACATCAAGTTGCATATTTTTTTATGTTTGATTTCTATCATTAGGCTCAGTGAACTTCTGGGGAAGAAGACAATTTAATAATAATCAAGATGCAGTTCACACATCAGTTAAACAGAGGAATGTCCATTTAGCTGGCCTAGGTACAAGAATGCTGAGAGACTTGTGGATAGCCATGTCAGGTTTCACCCTGGAAATTAATAATTATGGTACAATAACTAGAATAATATTTGTAAGTTTATTTATTTAAAAAGAATTAAGTAGCTGCCATTCTTACGCACCATAATGCTGGGTGGCTTACAAAAGGGTTAACCTTTTTGTTCCTTGTTGTATTTGAAGTGATTCAGATTTTCATTTTCATTTTCATTCCTAACTAAATGAAAATGGTATTCTGGTAAAATTAGAATTGTTACCTACTTTAATTTCTTTTCCCAATCCATTGCTATGTTCTCAAAAATTCATCTGTTTTCTAAACAAAATCATTTTTTTAAAAAAGGATGGATGGATGGATGGATGGATGGATAGTTGGGAGGAGGGTGCGGGATTGAAAAAAATGGCCTGTTTAGCTGTAAGTCTCTCTGAAAAGAAGCTGACTTGGCCCCTGGATCTGGAGAGATGCTCATAAAAATAGGGCTGCATTCCATTATTCCAAAGCCAGCATGGGAAAACACAATACCTATAGCTGTAATTTTTTTCTGCACAATAATAGGATGAAATTTGCAGCAAAGCTAGATTTTAATAAAGGTATAAAGCCTATGTTTCATACAAATTGGTACAAACTATTTTTATCTATGTCAAGTGCCATAACTTTATTGGATTGTGACAGAACATGATAAATATTGCAACAATGCTATCTTTTCCTGTGGTGAGATAGAGTGAGTGGATTGTATGTAAAGGGAAAGTGTTACATAAGGAAAAATGATGCCCCTTCCTTAATATGCTGGAGCCGATTGTCAAAGGTTGAAGCAGAACTATAGGATAGTAATTCACTCTACTTTTCATAAAATCAATCAGTTGATAAGGAAGTTACTTTAGCTACCACAGCTCAGAGAAAACTGTTACATAACTGTTCAGTGAAAGAGGCTGGATGACAATAAAGTAAATGACAGAACTAAGACTCTCTCTCTCTCTCTCTCTCTCTCTCTCTCTCTCTCTCTCTCTCTCTCTCTCTCTCTCAGCTCTGTTGGCCACTGAATCTAATATCCTCCCTTCCTTCCCCATAATGGCATGTTACATAAATGATGAAAGGGTGTTTTCCTTGCCTCTTGATGTGGTTCTACATCACTTATTGCCATACACTGGAACTCTAGAGAAACAGTTCCGGCATGGAGATTCATAGATGGCCAGAAATGGAATGAACAGATCTCTTCTACCCCATGTAAAGGAAATCAGGATCCAGGCTTCAAACCAAATCCAATGCATAACACAGATTAGGGGTGGGGCAACTGTGTTGTGATCAGAAGCTGCACTTTTCCTTTTTAAATATAAAGGGAGCATGACAGTGATGCTGTGACAATACTGGGGGAGATGAAGCTGATATTTTTGGCTCTTTGAGAGTCACTTTTTTTAAAGTGAAAAACTACACCACTAAAACTGGTGTTTTGCCATCATGTTTTGGTACTGGGGTCTTAGGGAGATCCAGGTTTGTAGGAATGGCCTACAAGCCACAGGTTTCCCATCATTGTTCTAGATCATAGCTCTTTTCTGCTGACTGCAAATGAGAGGGGAAGCAGGAATGAGTGCACAACTACACTTTATTCATACGGCCCTTCATATTCAAGAAACAAATTCTGCAGAGGAAAACCTCCTGTAACTATACAGGTAGTCCATACAAATTGGGGTACCCTTGACTGAACAGAGTTCAAAATCACACTACAGGACAGAGAGCACTAACATACTCATGCCTGCTCTTCTTTCATTCATGTAGAGGTGGCACATGTCAATATTGATCTCTACCATATTATGACCCAATGACAGCTCAAACATCCCAATGACATGAGACCTCACTGATCTCTTGCATCAGTCCCCCTGCCAGACTGTGCAATCCACTCACTGAAAGGCAAGGGTCATGGCAGTATTCAGGCTTTCGAGTTGGAGATAAGCAATTTGGCCTGTTCCTCTCAAAGCAGAGGCATATAGGAGGAAAACAACTTTATTTCTGGTATATGCTGAAGTGCTGGATTTTCTGCATCCTTCTGGTGAATCAACAACAATGGAAAAGGTGACCTATGTATGCCAACATTCAATAACTGAAGAAGCAAATTATAAGTTCCCCAATGCAGAAAGCCCTCCTGTACCCTTTATAAATGAATGTAAGTAGGATTTGGCAAGTATAACTTGTCACATAAGAGTATGAACATTTCAACTAGCTGACATTTCTTTTAAATTATTAAAAAGTTATATACCATGTACATGGTTTGTTGTATACCAACACTTTAGCAATATAACAATGAAGAATTTTTAAAAATACTAATGAGCGTTTTTATCAAAGATAGGGAGGCCATAATATATCACAAATCTCTTCTTTGCAAACTCAGAAAGAACAGGACCTACGGAAGAACACAATTACCCTGAGGACTGGGTTAGAACTATACAGTAAGAACTCCAAATGCAGAATCAAAATCAATAGTCTACTGCATGTAGCTTAGCATTCAGCCTCTGGCTATAACAATAAAACTTCTTAGGAAGTTCACAAGAAAAAAAAATACAGAAATATTCCTTCCTTACCTTTTTTTCCTTCCAAAGTAGATATAAAGGTATGTTCTCCCTGAACGCAGGAATTATATATTTCATTGTCTTGGTGACTGCCATTTGTCATTACTGACATAACGTTGTATCAACAAAATTACTGATCCTTTTTTCATATGATTCCTCTTCCCAAAGTCTGAAAAAGTTGTTAAGATAAGCACAGTTCTGTGACATAACATAACACTTTAGTGTTTTAACCACCAATGCCAGTCTGCCAAAAGGAACAAGGGTGAATTAATTGGGGGGCAGAATTGCATTTTGCCCTTTTTTTTCTTTTTTTTGATATTACTAATTAGTAGGGCTGCACAAAGTATTTGAAGGGGGTGCTTCGTGAAGTACTGCTGGATTAGCCCGATCTTCTGGAAGGCTTGATGCAAATGTTTTGAGAACTTTTCAAGGCTGCCTCCAAGCATGATTTCCCACATATTTTAGAAGCAAAGTCAAAGGAAAAAAGATATATAAGCTTTCAAATCACTGTTTGCATCCATTATTTAAATGGATAAATAAAAATGCAAACTCCCCTCAGTCATTCCAGAAATCCAGCCCTTCTTGCATGATATGATGATTCTATTACCCCACCCCAACAGATATTGGCATCCAAAAATAATTCAAACAATTTAAATTCAACAGATCTGGAGGGAATTAGGTTGGGTTAGGCAGCACGATAAAGCAAAAGTAAAGTAGCATAGTCATTGAAACTTCCAATGCTGGTAGTACTTTCCTAGAGCCATGAATTTTTTTGTGTGTCTTACCCCAGTTAATGATCACTTTTTCTTTTACTTTATTAGTTCATGAATGCTGAGAATTTTGTTTTGTTTGGGGCAGTTTGCTATTCATGATTTTATAAACAATTATTTTCCCTCATTATTTTTCTCACCATTTCTTATGCTGTTGTTAATGTATGATCTTATTGAAACAACAATACAAGAATAAATGCATTTCTTTTCACATCACATTTGAAAACTGCCACAAAGGGAGGTGTGTAATTAGAAATAATGTATGGCTCTTTTAGTTGCTGAATATTTCACACTGTTCCCAGTGCTGAATTACATGCACTCACCTGGTGGCGGCTATATCACTGGGGGATGGAAGTTGAATTTGCTAATAATCATTAAGATCAAAATTCAGCCTGCTTAGCAGGAAGACTTGTTATTGGTTGGAACAGTACTAAATGCCAATCTATCTATTATCAATGCAGAGCTGTGAGATATATGCTGGTGACAACATGAATTTTCTGTAAACTCACAGACATCTATAAATTCTGTGCATGTGTCCATTAAAATTAATTATAAATCAAGCTTCAATTATTATTAATGCTGTCATGTTATATAGGTCCAAAAGATTTGCTTCTAGGGAGGCATTCTTTTCCTAGGTAAAGAAATCTTGAAAATAAAAAGCAGGCACTAAAAATATGGCTTTGAAACTTTTGATGACAGGCATATATAGTAAGGTTTTACTATGTATTAGTTTGATGTAAGTATAAGCTGAGAACACTTTAAAATTTACACTATGTGTAAATATATACACATAGTGCTGAAACATCTGAGATTCTAAACCTGTGAAAAAGAAACAAAATGTACCCTCTTCTAAATGATTGCAAATATATGAAAAACAGAAGGCCAATGCAAATGTTATGTTTAGTGCTTCTATAGAGCCTTTCAAAATAATCCTGTAAGTATGGAAACAGAAAAGTTACACTGAAGTGAATTACCAGACAGTATTTTAGATATATGGAATTCTAATTTCTTGTCAAGTCTGCCCATGAAACTGTTAGGTTGGCATTAGCAGTAGGTATTAGTGGAGCTTTGAGCTTACTGGATTTGCTATGATATAGAATCAGGACTATGTTCCTGCCTGCCACATTGGGTTGTCTGTTACTGGGTTCAACAGAATAGATGGAAAGGTGCACTTCTCACTAATAGTTCATATAGTATTGTAGAGAGTCATTCAACCATAACAGCAATGAGGACAGGCATTATAGTGATGGCTAGACAATGCTGCAGATGCCATAAGTCACTAATGAGGAAATGGCCAAAGTTAGAGCAAGGCCATCCCTAGATATTTTGCTACTTGTTATCTTCCTGTTCCCTGTAGAGATCTTTCACACATTTAAAAGGAAAACTCTGTGTTTGCTGCTGGTGACAGGCCCAGCACTTTGTGGCCCACTAAGCAGACATGACTCGATGCTTGCACAGGGGACCTTTCACCTTTCACGAGCCCTTAGAGATTTTAAAAAAAATTATCCCAATTTCTGGCACAGAAACAACATATAATTCTATCCTTCAGTTACATAGCCAGATACAACCTGTCTTTTTCTGTGATGCTCCTGTCCTCTGTTTTTTGGATTGGAGGAATGGCTGCTTGCCATGCCTACATATACACTCCTCACAGGTGAGGACCTGAGATTCTTGGACATTTGGGATTTGTGGTAAGGACAAATTGGGAGGTAGGTGCTTTGGGTTTGCATGGATTGCAGATGCTTTATGATGGTAGTATAGTAATGCTCACCGAAGCAAACTGGGTTAGCAGCTGGGTCTTTCTTGGTGTTATATACCATTATTCATTATAGCATATGTGGCAAGCTTGTTTAGCAGAGTCAGGATTGGTCATTAGGGAGTCATACCTAATGATAAAGTCATCCCTGCTCAGCAGCTTTATATGTATTATATTTATACCATACATGACCAGCCCAAGATATTTTGCTGCCCAAGGTTAAGGGTAAGATATCTTTGCCTGGTCCACATGCATAATATGTCCCAAATGTTGCCTGAATCTATCTGCAGCATGGCCAACACAACACTGGGACATCCTTCTTCATACCTGAGATTAGTATACCCGAGGTAGGCTTGAAATACATGTACCATACCTGGACTGAAAAAATCCAGATGACCACTGGATGGAAGCAAAGAATTTCCTGCCATCTAATAAACCTCCAGATCTTTGCAGACCAAATATGGTATATCTACCTGAGGGCACCTATGAACATTCACAGTCCTGTATTCTAATAGATCATTGCTGTCCATACCCAAAAGGCAGCCAAATCACATTTTCCAGGGATGGCACTCTTTCACCCTCTGATTTTAACTTGTATTATGCTTGCTGAAATAGTTGGTCATAGCTGATTTTCTCCATTTAGCTTTGTGCTAATAATGCTGGGTGTATATTGAGTAACAAACTATTAGCTACCACTTAGACATCTAGGTAAAGGGGATTAAATCCTAACAAAGACCTGGGGTGATGAGATATAGTTTTCCTGAGAGATACATTCTAGCTGGATTCAAGCTAACATCTGCTCCATTAAAAATGTTCTCCTTTTTTCTGTGGAAGCGATTTCCAAACAACCTGTCCCTTTTTAAATGATACTTGCTCTCCTCCATTTTTACCACCTGACTACAGCACCGCTGTTCAGCTGATGCTTCCACTGAGCCTTGCCAAAGATGCTGCTGCTAATGCTGTGATTCAAATGTCCTTTATGATTTAACCCAGCTGAATTAGGACAAGCAAGTGCTGTCAGCTGTCATAAACAGACATGAATCATATCCAATATAGTGATAAAACAGCAATGCTAAAAGATGGTAGCTATATATCTCAGAGAGGTTTTTCAATTTCATTATTTGCTTCATTTTGTAGCGGGCTAGGCATTCAGAACAAAACATGTGTTAACTATGTATACAGTAACATCCTAGATTTTATTCTTCTTATAAGCAGCAGACAAATGCCTTAAGTTTGCAAAACTACCCCTATTCTGCTGTAGCTCAGTGAATACAGTAGGTTACAGATCAAAAGAAAGCTGTTTAAAAGCAGTGCTTGTGCAGGCATTGTATGAGAATGATTCACAAGACTCACTGTATAGTTTTAGAAAAAGTAAAGTGAATTATGTGCACTCATTTTACAGCAGCAGAAAACTATCCCTACAATTTGGTTTTCACATTACCTTTTTAAAAAACACAGGCTGACTCCTATGAATCATTCTCACACATTGCCCATACAAGCAAAGGCACTGAATATATGAGTAATAAAGCTAAGTGATTCCTGGATAGATTTCCTAGCAAATCAGAACTTGAGAAAGTCATACCATAGCCATAAGCCACTGTTTTGACAAGCAAAAGCATTTTCTGGCTTCTTTGATCTCATGGAATAATTTCAATATAAGATGGAAACCCGTAACTCTACCATAGGAATCTAGTTTTCCAGATGTCTGCCTCAAGAGAGTTTGCAAGCTAGGGCTGGTATAGGAGGCAGGTGCTGTGTGTGGTTACTGTCAGGGTCACAGAGAAAACACATTAGAGAGAATTTTCTTGGTGGCAGAGCCCAGCAGCATCTGTAACAATGATGTCAAAATGCGCATGGTAACATCACTCATATGGAACAATGAAGCCATAACATCTGATGTGAGTACATAAATGGCATGATCTGTATGATGACATATTGTGTACTGTACATATCATTTCACACAGACTGAGAGCAGGGACCTGTATATGAAACTCACCGTCCCTCGAGGTTAGACTATCTTCTACTACATCATTATTCTGCTGTAAAATTAAGTTGATCGTTTTCAATCAAAAAACCTCAGCTGCTTTTTTTTTTTTTTTTAAAGATGGATTAGGGAATTGGAGGGTTGATGTCTTTTTTTTCTTTCAGGTCAGGTTCTTTCAATTATCTTATTTTTATGTCTCTCTTTTGTGGGGGGGGGACATCTCTCCAAATTCTACATCAACAGCCATTTTTAAATAAATGACATTATAAATGTTTGGGTGGACACTGAACCAATGACCGACTAAAAGACTCAATTTCTGGATCCTCCAAACTCCTTCTCGTTTTTGCTGCACGTTCACTTATTATATCCAAGTGAAGAAGTCATGAGAAAAAGGAGTGGAAGAAGCTGCAACCTTTATACAACTTAAAGGTTTTTTTATAGAAGTATAAAAAGAAATTGCTTTCCTCTGTATCACACTACTAATTTGCCTGTTTTAGTTGACTGGTGCAATCCAGAGTTTCAGGCAGTTCTTCTAGCCATACCAGGGGATGTCAGCAATTAAATTTGGGAGCTGACGCATGCAAAGCACATGTTCTACCACTAAGCCAGGTCTGTTCCACTTTGTTTCAAAAGGTGGTGCCAACAAACAGAAACAGTTTGGTGGAAGTTCATTCATTCAGCAAGGCCTGGGAAAGCAACCTTGATAATTGCCACATTTAACTGACATATTTTATTGGGGTCTGGCCCAAATGTCCAAAGCAATTATTCCAGACTAAATGATAAATCCAAAAAGAAAACAAGAGGAAGAAGAAAGAAAAGGCAAATTAGCAAATTTCCATAGCAGAAGTAATTGTGCATAGAGAAGCAGAAATGCACAAATACTGTGCTGTTTTAAGGAAAATCCCTGTGTCCATTGGCCATAATCTATCAAGCTCATCTCACCTCTGTGTTCCAGTGAAACAAAAGGGTATTAATTCTTGAGGGTGAAACTCAGGTACAATTAGGTTCTGACCAATTGTTATTCTTTTCAACCCATCTGGAACATGAGAATACATGGAACAGTTGTGCCCATTCTTTTAGTACTTTCTCACCCAGTATTCTTCAGCAAAGGATCGTTACCTTGTCGTGGTGCTGGAGCTTGAGCACCTCAATGATGCCATGAGCTAAACCGTGAAGGGCCACCCAAGACGGGAAGGTCATGACAGAGAGGTCAGACTAAATGCGATCCCTGGGGAAGGTAATGGCAACCCAGCCCAGTATTCTTGCCGTGAAAACTCAATGGATCAGTACAACCAGAGATATGTCGGTATACCATCGGAAGATGAGACCCCCAGGTCGGAAGATGGTCAAAATGCTACTGGGGAGGAACAGAGGATGAGCTCAACTAGCCCCAGACGTGATGACGCAGCTAGCTCAAAGCCGAAAGGACGGCTAGCGGCCGACGGTGCTGGTGGTGAACGGCGAATCCGATGTTCTAAGGATCAACACACCATCGGAACCTGGAATGTAAGATCTATGAGCCAGGGCAAATTGGATGTGGTTATTGGTGAGATGTCAAGATTAAAGATAGACATTCTGGGCGTCAGTGAACTGAAATGGACTGGAATGGGCCACTTCACATCAAATGACCACCAGATCTACTACTGCGGACAAGAGGACCACAGAAGAAATGGAGTAGCCTTCATAGTTAATAGTAAAGTGGCTAAAGCAGTGCTTGGATACAACCCAAAAAATGATAGAATGATCTCAATTCGAATTCAGGGCAAGCCATCTAACATCACAGTGATCCAAATATACGCCCCAACCACAAATGCTGAAGAAGCTGAAGTAGAGCTGTTCTATGAGGATCTGCAGCACCTACTGGACAACACGCCTAAAAGAGATGTTATTTTCATCACAGGAGACTGGAATGCTAAGGTGAGCAGTCAAATGACACCTCGAATTACAGGTAAGTATGGCCTGGGAGAACAAAACGAAGCAGGACACAGGCTGATAGAATTTTGCCAAGACAACTCACTCTGCATAACAAACACTCTCTTCCAACAACCTAAGAGACGGCTTTATACATGGACTTCACCAGATGGACAACACCGAAATCAGATTGATTACATCCTTTGCAGCCAAAGGTGGCGGACATCTGTACAGTCGGTAAAAACAAGGCCTGGAGCTGACTGTAGTTCAGATCACGAACTTCTTCTTGCACAATTTAGGATCAGACTAAAGAGATTAGGGAAGACCCACAGATCAGCTAGATATGAACTCACTAATATTCCTAAGGAATATGCAGTGGAGGTGAAGAATAGATTTAAGGGACTGGACTTAGTAGATAGGGTCCCGGAAGAACTCTGGACAGAAGTTGGCAGCATTGTTCAGGAGGCGGCAACAAAATACATCCCAAAGAAAGAGAAAACCAAGAAGGCAAAATGGCTGTCTGCTGAGACACTAGAAGTAGCCCAAGAAAGAAGGAAAGCAAAAGGCAACAGTGATAGGGGGAGATATGCCCAATTAAATGCAAAATTCCAGAGGTTAGCCAGAAGAGATAAGGAATTATTTTTAAACAAGCAATGCGCGGAAGTGGAAGAAGACAATAGAATAGGAAGGACAAGAGACCTCTTCCAGAAAATTAGAAACATTGGAGGTAAATTCCAGGCAAAAATGGGTATGATCAAAAACAAAGATGGCAAGGACCTAACAGAAGAAGAAGAGATCAAGAAAAGGTGGCAAGAATATACAGAAGACCTGTATAGGAAGGATAACAATATCGGGGATAGCTTTGACGGTGTGGTCAGTGAGCTAGAGCCAGACATCCTGAAGAGTGAGGTTGAGTGGGCCTTAAGAAGCATTGCTAATAACAAGGCAACAGGAGACGACGGCATCCCAGCTGAACTGTTCAAAATCTTGCAAGATGATGCTGTCAAGGTAATGCATGCTATATGCCAGCAAATTTGGAAAACACAAGAATGGCCATCAGACTGGAAAAAATCAACTTATATCCCCATACCAAAAAAGGGAAACACTAAAGAATGTTCAAACTATCGAACAGTGGCACTCATTTCACATGCCAGTAAGGTAATGCTCAAGATTCTGCAAGGTAGACTTCAGCAGTTCATGGAGCGAGAATTGCCAGACGTACAAGCTGGGTTTAGAAAAGGCAGAGGAACTAGAGACCAAATTGCCAATATCCGCTGGATAATGGAAAAAGCCAGGGAGTTTCAGAAAAACATCTATTTCTGTTTTATTGACTATTCTAAAGCCTTTGACTGTGTGGACCATAACAAATTGTGGCAAGTTCTTAGTGGTATGGGGATACCAAGTCATCTTGTCTGCCTCCTGAGGAATCTGTATAATGACCAAGTAGCAACAGTAAGAACAGACCACGGAACAACGGACTGGTTTAAGATTGGGAAAGGAGTACGGCAGGGCTGTATACTCTCACCCTACCTATTCAACTTGTATGCAGAACACATCATGCGACAAGCTGGCCTTGAGGAATCCAAGGCTGGAGTTAAAATCTCTGGAAGAAACATTAACAATCTCAGATATGCAGATGATACCACTTTGATGGCTGAAAGTGAAGAGGAACTGAGGAGCCTTATGATGAAGGTGAAAGAAGAAAGTGCAAAAGCTGGTTTGCAGCTAAACCTCAAAAAAACCAAGATTATGGCAACCAGCTTGATTGATAACTGGCAAATAGAGGGAGAAAATGTAGAAGCAGTGAAAGACTTTGTATTCCTAGGTGCAAAGATTACTGCAGATGCTGACTGCAGTCAAGAAATCAGAAGACGCTTAATCCTTGGAAGAAGAGCAATGACAAATCTCGATAAAATAGTTAAGAGCAGAGACATCACACTGACAACAAAGGCCCGCATAGTTAAAGCAATGGTGTTCCCTGTAGTAACATATGGCTGCGAGAGCTGGACCATAAGGAAGGCTGAGCGAAGGAAGATCGATGCTTTTGAACTGTGGTGTTGGAGGAAAATTCTGAGAGTGCCTTGGACTGCAAGAAGATCCAACCAGTCCATCCTCCAGGAAATCAAGCCAGACTGCTCACTTGAGGGAATGATATTAAAGGCAAAACTGAAATACTTTGGCCACATCATGAGAAGACAGGACACCCTGGAGAAGATGCTGATGCTAGGGAGAGTGGAAGGCAAAAGGAAGAGGGGCCGACCAAGGGCAAGATGGATGGATGATATTCTAGAGGTGACGGACTCGTCCCTGGGGGAGCTGGGGGTGCTGACGACCGACAGGAAGCTCTGGCGTGGGCTGGTCCATGAAGTCACGAAGAGTCGGAAGCGACTAAACAAATAAACAACAACACCCAGTATTACAAATAATTTGCTTCTATAAGACACAGTGATCGTGAACGTTACTATTTATGAAAAAGCAAGCACGGGTGTTCACAAATATCATTAAGCTATTTCCAGACCTAGCCATGCTCAGAGTAGAAGACAGTGAGACTTAAATTAGTCATGAATATCTTGCCATATTAATTTCAGTGGGTCTCCTTTAAATAACTCTGAATACAGACTAATGCATTTTGTCTTAAAATAGCTATTCTGCAATATGGAATTCAAGGCTTAGAGACTGAGAGATAAAGTTCATGACCCGAGTAACATAGGAAACTTACAACAGAGGTGGGAATTGACTCATTTCCTTTGTATTTTGCTATATTTCCCCACACTTCTCTGTCTTCTCCTTTTTCATCCCAGAATTCTGTATCAACAGCCTGTGATTTAGTGGCTAGAAATCCTAATGACTAATTCATGCCCAGGGGTTTATCATATCTGTCTGAACCTTCCCATATTCAACATGACCTCTTTCAATGCTGCAACAGTGTCCTGTTGGGTATGTTGATTATCCATTATGTACATTTCATTGAATGTATGGTGCAAGCAGAGCTTTCACTCAGAGCTGTTAGTGGGGAAAAATGGAAATAGAAAAGACACCATACAAACAAGAGCCAACCCTCTTGGAACTGCTCCCTCAGAAATCTTCTGAGAATAACTGTAGGGTTCCAGAGCAACTATTGTATATGTTTGTTTGTTTATTTTCATATATACATTTCAAATGTAGAAGCAGTGAAAAACTTTGTATTCCTAGGTGCAAAGATTACTGTAGATGCTGACTGCAGTCAGGAAATCAGAAGACACTTAATCCTTGGGAGAAGAGCAATGACAAATCTCGATAAAATAGTTAAGAGCAGAGACATCACACTGACAACAAAGGTCCGCATAGTTAAAGCAATGGTGTTCCCCATAGTAACATATGGCTGCGAGAGCTGGACCATAAGGAAGGCTGAGCAAAAGAAGATAGATGCTTTTGACCTGTGGTGTTGGAGGAAAATTCTGAGAGTGCCTTGGACTGCAAGAAGATCAAACCCGTCCATCCTCCAGGAAATTAAGCCAGACTGCTCACTTGAGGGAATGATATTAAAGGCAAAACTGAAATACTTTGGCCACATAATGAGAAGACAGGACACCCTGGAGAAGATGTTGATGCTAGGGAGAGTGGAAGGCAAAAGGAAGAGGGGCCGACCAAGGGCAAGGTGGATGGATGATATTCTAGAGGTGATGGACTTGTCCCTGGGGGAGCTGGGGGTGTTGACGACCGACAGGAAGCTCTGGCGTGGGCTGGTCCATGAAGTCACGAAGAGTTGGAAGCGACTAAACGAATAAACAACAACACATTTCAAAAGCCTTCAGCGGTTTAAAATATGACAGAATAAGATAAAAAACAGAACAGTGAAAATAATCAGCATCAGCAAAACCACATAAATCATTCTGTCAGGGCAGCCCAGATCTTCCATCCATACCAACATCATCATCAAAGCATCATCTCCCTGAAAGTCCTTTCTTATGGGTCTTTATTGAGTTAAAAAATAAAGAACCATAAAAAAGTAGAACAAATTCTTTAAAGTTGTACCTGAATTGCTGGTTGAACAGATACTGAGCTAATTTAATCGTAGTTCCCCCACAATGGTCAGATATTTTGTACTGCTGTTTGAATTATAATAACGATGTCTAAATTGTTGCAACTACACATAGAAATTAATATTCTTAATTTGCATGTAGAGAGATGTCTTCTGGCTTGGTCTTTTGGGGAAGGGCAATGTGTAAGTGGTCAGTAATGACCAGCTTTGGTTACCTTGGATCTGAATCTTCTCTAATGTTTTTCTCTTTAATACAGTCGGCTTACACCTCTCATGCAGTTAGTTGGTTGGTAGGACAGGCTCTTCATCACTCTGTTCCATTTTTCAGAATTCCAAGTTCTTACACAAATACCTGTGCGCAATCCCCTCACCAAGTACCTGTTCTGTTCTACGCTAGGTGAGTTTAGGGCTCCAATATCTAGGCTGCAGAAACCTGGAAAACTATTCTCAGCAGCAAACAGATGTAGAAAACATTTAACTAGTGGTCATCTGTCTATTTGCAGCTGAAGACTGATAGTCCTAAGTAAGGCATAAAAAATATTTAGGGTTTTCAATTATTTTTTGAACCATACATGAAGAAGTATCCTTTAATAGTGTTGGTCTTATGAACATGGTCTCCAAACAACCTTTTTTTTTTATTTCCAGAATTCTAAACAGCACCTTTTTCTCTCCAACTTATGTGTGGAGGAAAACACTGGTAATAACCTCATCAAATATATACAAGATTGACAGGTAAAAGTCCTTTTCCTTATTTAGGCTGCTCAGGGTTCGTTGTCATCATACATGCGATGTATGTAGATTGTGGCAATCTTCTCAAACTTCTTAATCTTCTAAATCATCCCAAACTTCCAAATCTTCTAAAACTGTCATAGCTACCTAACCTTATCCTCTTGTAATCATTTAGATTAACAACGTTTATTAGGGCATAGAAAGGCTAGTGTTATTATTGAGCTGCTTAGGTTTTATTAAATTTTTTGCAAGGCTATATTATCTTTTATCACTGCTTTTGCTTTTCCTGGTGTTTTATTGTTTTATGGTCTGGCTTACTTTAGCATAATAGTTTTATTGTTATTTTGCCTGCTACAAGCCACCTTAAGTGTCTGGGGGTTTTTAGCCACAAAACACTGGATATAGATAATGTTGATAAAGAATGCCAGATCTGTCCACACCGTAACCTAAGGAGTATGCTTCATCCGGCACCCTCCACATCTCTTAGGGTGACGTAAAACATAGGCAGTGCTAGTACTTTTCCACCACAGTTGTTTTACTAATTGCAACCAGAAACTGAGTTACTTGATAGCTGCATTCCTTTGTGATGACTACAAAAGCACCACACCGCAGCAACAGAACTTTTCACATACTCCACTATCCTAAGCAGTTCAGCAAACTGGAATTTCAAAGAACAAAGAACTTTTAAAATATTCGTCAACCACATTTTCCCCACTAGCAGGTCCAGGTACCACTGACTAATGCTATTTCTTTTTCTTTTTTCCTTCTCCTCCTTGCATTGAATTCATAAGATGTACTTTAAAAATGAAAGAAAACTTTGGAGATATCCATAATGCTATCCTATGCCTATAGCTGGGACTTCTCTGAGATTAGTTCCTAGGTAGGTGTGTAAAGAACCACATGATATTTCACAGTCGGTGGTGACCTGAAGAGAGGGCCAAGTCTGAGGGGGCTTGAGTTTGTTTGGAACTTTTGCTTTGTGTTTGTGTTTGCGTTTGTGTAGAAGGAGGGTGGGCTGGCTGCTTGCCATCCTTTGGAGGGCAGGGGTCAGGGATACCAAGCTTACCTACCCTTGCAGTCCCAGGAGCCCATGGAGACCTGACACCACGAGCTGCCTGGAGACATCACCAAATGGCCCTGGGATCAGAGGCTGGCTTGGAGGCAGAGGTGAATTCGTGATGACAGTGTGGATGAGCTAGGGAGCTCCAGTTTCACTGAAGTGGAAGTCAAGGAGACTGAGCGTGGTGTGCTGCCAGTATGCGAGAGAGGTGTGAGGGCTGGAGGCAGCTCAGTTGTTCCAGTGGCCATTCCTGATTCCAGAATCTGTTCAGAAGACTGGGCAGGGTCCCTGACTGCTGGTTGGCCTGGTGAGGCCAGTGGGCTACCTGCAATGGTGTGGATGCTGGCTTCAACTCCTGGGGCTTAGCCGATCTATTGCTGCCTCCCCTCAGACTGAGTGGAGGGGGGAGCATTGACTTGGACTGGTGCTTTGGGTGCTTCACTTCCCTGGAGTGCTTTTGCCTGGGGGAGAGATATTTTGGGAGTGCCAAAGAAGACCTGGAAGGACTTAGATTGGGGTTGGCAGTGCTGGGCTAGACAGTGCATTTACCACTAGATTTCTGCTATTCTCACAGATTCTTGTATGACCATCTTCTGGGCTGGGGCTGGACACCCACCCACAGGCTCCCTCTCTTGGACTCATGGGCAAGCACCTTTGCCTTCTAACCAATTATGTCACTGGTTGTTTTGGTCTGATGTGCTTTGGTCTTGTTTGGGTATTTTGCTCTTCCGATCAGTTGTCTTCTTGTATATGATGGTTTTTTAGTTGTAAGCCACCCAGATTCATTTAGGAGTCAGGCAACCTATTAAATAAATACATAAATAAATCTGTCAAAAATGTTCTGCACCATTAGAAGTATGAATCAGATAAATATTATTAAATTTTAGCATTATTATTTACTACTGGTCTTTAGTAGCTCTTTATAGTATGCTTCTTGAGAAAGGTCCTTTGAGATTGGCATATTTAAGCTCATCCATTCATTCAGGTTGAGGTCTTCTATCCAGCACAATATTGATTAATAAAAAAGCTTTTCCCAATTGTGATTTCCTATATAAATCAGACCTAAGGTGATTGAAGGGGCAGAGAAGGTTGTGTTCACTCCCAATATGTTCATTACATGCCTTTGGTCATGTAAACTAAAGCAACATTTAAAAGGTGGCATTTTCCTAAGCCAGCCCTACAGAACTGTGCTTCTTTGTTTCCATCCTGCAGGAATTTCAGCAGGCAACCCCTGTAATTCTCTTCATTAGGTCAGAGGTAAAAGGAACACATTTATTTAGAGCTTGTCAGGCTTGATCTAGTGCCCCTAGATGGCCCTTCATGTGAGCTGTAGCTTCTCTGTTTCTTGGCTCCTGGACAAGCTACATTTGGAAGGCAGCATGACTTGCCCATGAAGGGGCCTCATGCGCAGCTCCTTCCCTTGTTCCCTTTTAGAGGAGGAGGGGTCTCTGTTTCTCTTCTGTACTGATCGGAAAGAAAGGCCAAATGTCTGAGCTATGCCTTGTAAACCAACTGCTGCAGACCAGAAGAGGCAGTGGAAAATCAAACATAGGTTTTTAAATCACACAGATGCTCTGATGACAGAGAACTCTAATCAGAATCTCTGGAAACTTGGTTGGCTTCATAATTGTTCTGGAAGTTAGGGCCACATGTTCTTATGTGCCCAGAATTATACCCATTTGCCATGTTGCAAATGTTGCCCTATTATTGCCAGGTAAATAAGAAGCTGATAATACAAGTTGGAGGTCTCTCTCTCTTTCACACACCACACAAGCACACACACACACATATACCATGTTATTGCCACTCTATCCTATCCTATTCAAGTAACAAAAAAGCACTCCAATCACAGAAATAAAGGCAATTACTTGCACCGTCACTCTGCATGTGTGTGTGTGTGTGTGTGTGTGTGTGTGTGTTACACTGCTAGAACATTGACAAGACTGCTCCAGTGGTTATTTATCGGATATAAAATAGATCTAAATCTACATTTTCACGACATACATGAAAACTGCGAGAGGGATAATTTCTAGTGGAGGTCTTTGAGCAAGATGGTCTCAAAGGGTCTACCCCTTAATGGAATACTTTTGCTCTTGATGGTTGCTCTCTCTCTTTCTCTCTCTCTCCTGATTGGCAGCACAATGC
The DNA here is from genome assembly GCF_035149785.1 of Candoia aspera. Lineage (NCBI taxonomy): Eukaryota > Metazoa > Chordata > Lepidosauria > Squamata > Candoiidae > Candoia > Candoia aspera. The sequence continues at coordinate 50,283,470 of NC_086159.1, forward strand.
CTCCCAAGGTATATAAGTTACTATTTCTTCTGATCCTGAAGTGGCCAAGAAAGAGAATCAGGGATAGGCAATCCCTGTCCCTTGCACTGTGCTTGTTGAAAACTGGTGAAGTTGGAAATTTTTCACAAAAATGATAATACTGTATAATATAATACTAGTTTATATTACTAGTTTAATGGTTAAAAGAAAAAAAAATTGCATAAAGCTGCAGAAAGTCATCCTCCCCATTGATATGACAAGGTTACTCATGCCGTATAATTCCCCCTTTCATTGAACCTCATCCCACAAATAGCCTTTGTCCAGCAAAAGTTGCTCTCCCCTATTCTAGATGCATATTTAAAAAGGATGGCTTTAGTTTTAATATGCAAAACATCTCCCCATAATAGAGGAGTGTATAATCAGGTGTCCTGAGTGCACATCCAGTCTGCTGTTGATGGCAACCTCAAGGTCTCTGTACTCTTGACTTTATTTTTAAATCGGATTGGGAGGATCAATAACCTTTGCGAACAGAATGCATCTTTAAATAGAAGGCTGTCCTAAGTAAGGCTGAACATATGGCACCTGCCTCTAATTCCTCTCACCACTCACTTGTTCAGCTGAACAGCCAGTAACAGTAAAATTGAATAGTTGAAGCAGCAGGGCAATGGATCAACAGTGAAGTTCACACTAGAACACAGGCCTCAGCAGGTTCCTGGTGAATCCTTACATCAACCAAAATGAATTCCCATAAAGTGCTGGAAGCAGGAGGAGTTACCATGTTCCTAATAAACAGCACTGTACCTGTGGAAACCTGCAGTGGTGTCTACTATTTTTAATTAAAAATAAATGAACAGGAAGCTGGCATTCTCTTTAAGTCTCTCTAGGAGCCAGATAGGTCCCAAAGGCATTCTTATAAAATAAATACAAAGTTGTCTATTTTCATGATATGGACCACTCTAAGAACCAGAGAAGTGTGTGGAGAAGTAATCCCACTATTTTCTAGTAAATAGTTATTTTTTGACTACTGGCAGACATTTTGTAAATAGGTAAGCTACTGCCATGATGACTATTTGTGAGAGCCCCTAACTCTGTAATTTCCAGTGTGTCAACTGGCAAAAAAAAGAAAAAAAAGTTTACTTATTCCTGGCTAATTTTCTGCATCCCTTTTTTCCATATCTGTAACATTTATCCAGTTATATTTATTGATTTATTTCAAATGATATCTTCAGTGTGTTACTAGAACAGTCATCTCAAAGGAATGTACAAATGACTAACACAAGAGGCCTGACAGCACAAGTTAAAAATAGTATGTAACAATTGTGAGTGTCAAAAGTGTGTTCCTTCAGCCCCTAATGTTCCTGTTATTCTTTCCAGAAAGTGAGCCTTTTTGAACTATTTCAAGCTGCAGCATGAAAACCACAAGTTCAGAGGAATACATGAACTTTGGATTATAGCCATAAATCGTGGACATTTAAGGGCAGAGACTTCCAAATAAATAATTAAGCCTTGCTTCACACTTAGATTGTGTAGATTTTGAATAAGCAGAGAAATTTCCATCCAGGTGTGAGGGAGTGACGTTAGGAAAGGTAGCTGCAGCCAGGCAGAAACACTTCTCAACCCATTTCCTTCATACATATATTCATTAACCCACAATGTTATTCACAAGCATCCAAACCCATGTTCCAGCTACCTGTGATAATTAAGCCACACCCCAGCATTTTCAAGGATTGCCAATGTCCAGAGGCAGCCTCACCCCACCCAAGCCCTTAGATTACAAAAACAAATGCTAAGACAGAGTGGGAAAGGGTGTGTGTAGGAGGAAAGGTGATAAGCAAACAGCATACAGACAGGGAAGTGGCAGTGATGTCTGGGGATGGCAGCTATTCCAAGCAGGCAAGAGGACTATCATTCAACTGCCAGAACGACAAGTTATGGTGAGCAGCATATCCTGGTGGGAGTCCTACCTGGAGCTTGGAGCTTTGCCGTGAGCTCAGTAGCAACTAGTAAAGAAACAGCCACACTGAGGCAGTGCTTCATCCCAAGAACGTTTGGAAAAAGGCAAAGGCCGTATGCTACTTTATAGAATCTGAGACTTTTGTTTGAACTGAACATTAAAAGACTGAGTATAAAGGACTAAGTATTAAAGATGTATTTACATGGCAATGGCAACTTGCAAGTCCCAGATGGGTGGAGTTGACCCAGAAAAATAGCCGGTTGTTGGGGAAGGTGTGTGCTACAATAAAGCATTGTGGTCAAATTTGCTACACTGTGGTGTGTCCAATCCCTGGAAAACAACCTTCACACCAGGTCTGAACGGTCAGAGTTCTACTCCTGGGCCACTTTGCTAATCATTGTGGTCAATAGGTACAAATTATGTCTAGCATATAATATCATTTCCATCCAGCTACAAATTTACTGGCATAAAGAGATGCAAAGCCTCATTAGATATTGCTATTCACAAAACAATGTAGTAACAATGAAGGCCTTTCCCTGTTTGCATCTCACCACAGCACAAACATTCTCTGCAACATCAATATTCTTCCATTCCCTGTGATGTTGTCCTCAGCCTATGCATAAGGCAGCCTTCAGTTGTACCAGTGTTGAAGTTGTGTTTTTCCCCTTAAACTGGCAGCAAACCCATGGACTCTTTGTAGGTATGTGTGATCTGTCATGCTTCCTTGACCTTGCAACCTTAGGACCACATGTGGCCTTCAGCATAATTTCCTGCAGCTCTCAACCCCCTTTAAGAACCCTTTGCAGGCAACCTATTTGTAGCTTTTGCTATTTGGTCTAACCTTGCCCTAGCAGCCTCTGTGAGTAAAGGAAGAGAGAGAAGTAGACAGTGTCATAAAGTGAAGGAAGGAGGAAGGGAGGAAGAATGTCAGAAAGACCTTGCTCTGGACACGTCTTCCATTTGTTTCACCCTCACTGGCATGTGCTGCTTTTCCCAACAGAATATTCTTATGGGAAAACAACTCTTGACTGAAAATGTTTGCACTCCCTGCTGTAAAACATAATCCTGTTGTGATATTGTTCACAAGACAGAGACTGCCAGTGACAGGATTAGGGACAGTTTATTTAGGCATTAGCTGACTCATACATCAGTTCTGAAAACATTGATTTGGTATTGCTCACCGAGCAATCTAATAATATGGCAATTTTTTAACCACTGACTATACTGCAATGGATCACAGCAAGCATTCCTTCTTCAATTTTTATATTTGTACTAAGACAGAGGTCAGCAATGTTGCTATTATGTCCACAGAGTCTATAGATAATGAGACCATTGGCCTCCCAATTGTTTTAAAAAAATAAAACAATAATGAAAAGCTTGTGCAAAAGCCAAGTCTCTAAAGATCTGTTTTCCTATGCGTGTTCATAATATTTTGGCTATTTTAATTACTTGTTTCTCTTTTTTGTTTTCAGCACTTCCAGTATTGCACAAAACTGCAGACTGGTAATGCTTCCAGAAAAGATTGCTGATCCATGTGCTATACTAAAGTGACAGAACAGAGATGCCAACATGGGCTCAGATAAATGCTACTTTTTGGAGATGAAGCTCAAGATTCAATCAGAAAGTAAACATACCAAGAGGGAAAAAAGATTTAGAGGAGAGAAGCGAGCTTGTGGGAGAACACCGCATCATTGGGCATTTTTGGTGTTTCACTACTGCAAAAAAAAAAAGCCTTCTGATGCTAGTTCTGGGTCTTTCACAATATGTATCTGGATGTGAGAGTCAGCATTTAAAATTTATCCTATCTCTTTATCTAATATTGCTTCAGCATTCTAGAAAATTTAAATAAGATGCGTCCCATCATCATTAGTGAGAAGCCACTGGCACAGGAAATGACCAACAGGGGGGTAATTTCTCAACGAACCCCTCAAACCTAAAGTTAGTTAAAACAATGCCAAATATCTGAACCAGATATTAGGAGTAGGAAGCAAAAAGGCGTTTGAACATTGCATAAATCCCATTTGCTCTGAGCTGCACAGCCCTGTCTTAGGGTTCATCAATTACTTTCAGGAATCAATGATAGGATTATTTTTAGTATCTTTACAATTCTTGAGGTGTTTTTGTTCTGGCCACATTTTTATAGAAGACTGAAGAGGTATCAGCCTTATATCTATGTAGAGCTACAGAGGAGAGGTTCTTAAATTGTGGGTCATGATTCTCAGGCATCATGAGCAAATAACACAAATTTCTGAGAACTTGCAAACACAAAGCAGGATCTGTAATGGTTGCTTCCTAGACCCTTATATAAACAGCCAACTGAAAGCTTCTATATTATCAGTGAAAAGACCTGCCTCCTCACTGGATCACAGGAAGGTTGTTAGAAAGAATATAAAAAACTGCCCACCCTCATGTAGATGTGAATAAATTGGTTCTAAACCAGAAATAGTTCAGTTGCTGGAATATTTGTAACCCCACCCCATTCTTCTTGATAAACCTTGCTAAAGAGAACTCTGAGAGAATTTTGCTTGGCAAGAATCTCACTTGTTTTAAGCAGCTGCCTGACAGGATCACTGCCTGAAGCCGTTAGCCAACAATGGCTGATTTGTCCAAGCAAAGTCCAGACCATAGTCTGACACAACTCCACCTTGGAGTACACAAGGCTCATGTTATGCACACCCAAATCTGCAATATTGTCAGAATTCATTCCCACCCTGCCTGGATTAGCTGACAGCAAAGTCAGGGTTTTCTAAAATTGCTGCTATAAAGAACAAATATCAATCCAAAATAAATGTAGGATGAGAAATGAGAGTGTATATCTCAAAAAGAAAACCCAGATTTCAAGAATTATGCAAAACTAAGCATTAATTATTTTTAAAATGCAGGTTTAAATTTGATGGGTTTTCAGGTGTTCCAGATGTGTGCTCCTTGTCACTGTAACTGAGTCCATCATCCTTGCTGCTGGTCATCCTCTTCTTCTCTTTCCTTCCACCTTTCCAGGAGCAGAGCCTTCTCCAGAGAGCTAGGTCTTCACATAACGTGTCCAAAGTAGGACAATTTGAGCCTGGTCATTTGTTCCTCAAGTGAGAACTCTGGGTTGATTTGTTTGACGATTCATTTTGTTTTTCTTGGCTGTCCATGGTATTCTCAGGAGTCTCCTCCAACACCAATTAAATGTTCTACAAAGAATATAACTAATAGAATATATGTAGTTCCAGGTTGAACTGTGTTCTTGGTGCTCTCTGAGCTTGGTTGTTTGCTTGCAGATGTTTCATTACCTGACTAGGTAACACCATCAGTGCAAGTGAGTGTGGGGTTTGCTCCCTGTTTATATATAGAAGCTTGCCCTGCCAGTGTCAGTGGGGGGGTGATTTTCTTCTTGGTAGTATTCAAGGACAATACAGTAAAATTTCCACCTATAAAATCAGACAATTGTCCCTCTCATTCAGCCTCCTGGTTCATAAGTGAGATTGGAAAGCTGAATGGATGAACATGGTGGGGGAGTTCAAATGCTTACCCAGCACACCTGCTATCTACGAATGAAAAAAATAGGTTGGATTTCAATTTAAGCAAAGTGGACTGAGTAAAATCAATAGGTCTGCTCTGAGCCTGATTAATTTGGATGCAAATTAGTATTTCCTTGGAACGAAAAATAGTAATAAGGCATGGTCAAGAAAAACAAAGATCTTTCTATCTTCTCCCAATGCCACATAGTCACCTTAGCATTTTAGATTTTTAAGCTGCAATTCCATGTCTACTAACTTTGGACCCAGCTGTGTTTTCTTCTGAATAAATGTACGCTTAGTGTTTTTAAAATGAATACTTATCAAACAGGGGCACTTGCTCCTGAGAAATATGTTTAAGAAAGGGTATGGGCTGCTAGTTAGGTAATAAGACTTCATCAAGAACATATTGATCCAGATTTTAAAAAATGAGGGAATGTAGGGAATGAACATCAGGATGCTTCTATTGTTCATTCCCTACATTGTTTCCAGATTAGCATAAGCGATTAGCTCAGAAGCTGAGCTGGACCAACACCCGCTGTGTTTCAAGAAGCTTCATTTTAGAATCTTCCATTTGTTAATATTTATTACCCACAGTAATTTTCCACATACAGAGCTCTCTGTTGGAACAGCAAAAGCTTCTGCCAAATGACATCATCCAGACCCCCAAAGAGAACCTCTTTCCATCAGTGAAATCCACAGAGGAGCCCTATGCATATCTTAAGCCACATCCCTTTGAGGGGTTAAGGAGACAGATTAATTAATTAAGGATTAATAATGAACTCTTAATAATGTCCAGGAACTAGTATTTTCCTAATCTACATTAAAAATAGGATAAGTAGAAGACCCAGGACGTATGTATGTGTTGTGTAGGTGTGTTTCTATATCAGTATAGAAATACATTAGTTTAGCTACTCATCAAATGCCTTTAGCGTACTTCAAGACAATTTTGGTCTATCCACCTACTTATCAAAATAGAGAAGTATCTGATTTCTATATTTAGAATGGATTACAAATTATGGCTTAAGAAGGAAATATATCTGGATAAATATATACCAAACTGATGCTTTTTTAAAGAAAATGGAATGTTGATAATGATGAAATTGTCTACACTTCAATAATTAAAAAATGATGTAATTCTTAATTACATCAACAGGCCTATCTGGAGATGTGTGTGTGGAATTCTTCTGAGATAATGTCATTAACCTCCAGCATAAATAGTCTGAGTTGTAGGTTGTAACATGATAATGTGAAAGCCCAAAGAAAATCATTCCCAAGCTACATTCAAAAAGCTACTAAATCAACAGCTGTGACAGACAATAACAGACTAAATTAAGCAAGCAGGGCTTTAGAATGTGTTGCTTAAAATAGAACAGCTTTAAACTGTGACAGAAAATTTAAAAATGACCATTACTACTTTATTTTTTTAACATGCCATGTGAATTAAGTATGGCTTTGATCCAGAAAAGCCCAAGCAAAGCTACAAAGTGTTGCCCTCCATTTTCACCAGTGAACTGGCTCTTTTTCTTATCACAGGGAGAGATATTGAATCCTTTTCATGTTCCTGTCTAGATCCAAGTCAATGATGTGCCCCAGTTATGCATATCTCTGCTTAGTAAGCTTTCTCGTTTTGTCCAAACCAAAAAATGGTTTCTAAGATTGAAAAAAGCCAAATTCTTAAAATCATGGTTTGAAAATGGATAAATATCCAGTCTCCTTCCAGTCCTAATAACCACTGTTTCCCATTGGGATATTACAGGAAAGAGTTGAATAGTGATATGCTGAGAAGGGAGAGAGGGAAGGAGGGAGAGAGGGAGAGAAATCTGAGATATGTCACAATATATGAATTGATAAGGATTCAGTTCTAAACTCCTGCAAATCACAGGAACTACTTTTATTTTAATAAATAGAAGCTAGTGATTTATTCATTAGTGTATTAATCAATATTACTAGTTTACAAGCTGGTTATAGCTTAAAGTTTCACCTTTAGTGTTGAATTACTGATTATCCTCCAGGAACATACTAATACTTCCAATAACATACTATTGTAAGGAAGATCATATCCATGTTAAATATGACATTTATGCATTGTTTTACAATGACTTTATGGCCACAGGGATAAGATCAATGTGCCAACAACTTCATAGCTGATTTAGAACAAAGCTTTATTAGCTCTCACCCTCTGATGGAATTAAACCAGACATTCAGGAGATCTAACTACCCATCCGGCAAGGTGAATAGACAAATCAACAGAGCCATATCAATTCCCATGGAGGACCTATTAAAATACAGACCACAGAAACAGAACAATAGAACTGGTTGTCATCTACAGCTCACAGCTTAATTCATTCAAACACACTATTAATGAGCTACAGCCTGTAATGGACAACCACACTGTACTTTCTCAGGCAGTGGCAGGCCCATACTTGCATACAGAAACCAATCTACCAGAAGCAGATTCTCACTAGCAACCAGAAACAACAGTACAATAACAACAACATGGGAACCAGACCATGCAACAAACCCAGATTTTTACTTTGCCTCCAAATCTGCACCAATAGCACCATCACAGGCCCCAACAAGTACAAGCACAAGATTAGAAGCACTTTCACAGGCTCTTCTTCCAATGTAATAAATGCCATCACTTGCCAACAATGCCTCTTTAGCTTCTACCTAGGACAAACGGTGGAAAGGATTAATGGACACAAATTTGACATCAGGACTCAAAGGGCAAAGTGATATTAGAGCATTTCAAACTCCCAGGTGTTGGAGGTCCTGGCAAATCGGCATGCCTCATTAGCATGTAAATGAGTTCATCCCATGATGCAACTCTCTGTGCTTCTTGAGGAAGCTGTTTGTTGTCCCTCCCACTTCCTCTTTCCTCCTCCTTCTTCACCATCTAGGAAGGGAGCATGCAGCATGCTTTTGCAGCTCCCTCCATCTTGGCTGCATGCATGGGCCTAGGGAAGAATTCTGCCCCTATCTGCACACAGCTCTTGGCAGCAATTGGGGCTGAGAGTTCATTAAGTTTAGGGAAAGAACAGAAGAAACAAGGAACATCATTTTTCTATCAAAGATGGATGTAACTGAACCAAATAAATCAGTAAGACTCTTTTTACTTACTGTCAGCACCTGATCATTCGAGCATTCACACAATCACAGTCAGGAGGCTGGGATTCCTTTAACTGTTTTAATGAAGCGTAATGAATGGTACATAAGGCAAGCTGCGAATAAAGAGTTCCTGCTCAAACCTAACTTTAAAAACTACATTACCTTAGTTAGTCCCCTTTCCCATGAAACCAAGTCACCCCCCCCTCCCATCCAAGTGGTGTTCCTGGTATATCTCAACCCCGTGTTCTTGATGTCCGCCATAGCCATAATAAACCACTTCACACTCCAACTTCACACCCCCTCCCATCTGGCGACACAGTCTATTCCTTGGACAAGGAAATGATGGCAGATGCTCTGATAAGGGGTTTTGTAAAACCTTTGATTGGGGGGATCTGACACTTACTTTTGAACCTACTTTGTCTAAGTGTGTAATTCTTTATGCTTGAGAGGGCTAAGTGTATCAGATCAATAACCTATATTTCTCTAACATGCTCATTAAAGCTATTTTAGATAATAATCTTTTTCTATGAGGGGCTTCTCCGCTGTGTTAAGCTCTGCTCCATTCAGTGGTCCTAGCTGTCTACTAATGGCTTCATCAGGATACTCCACAGCAGACCTCAGAGTGATTGTACTGCAGCTCACAAAAGCTTATGCCTTTTAATAAAATGTGTTAATTGGAAAAGGTGCTACCAGATGCTTTGCCATCATAGATTAACATCCTAAAATGATCCTCTTTTCTGTATCTGAAGTGTGACTCGGGTGCTGGTCTTGGTTAGAGAGTCATGTAAATACTGGTTCTATCCTCTCTATACATACCTTCATCCATTTCTACTTGGCATTAGCAATACAGCTTCTCTTTCTTTGATAAATGCTCTCTGCTTCAGGATTCCAAATATCCTCCACTATATCTGTTCATTTTATTCCTGTAAAGAAAGAATGAGTTAGAAAAACTCTTTCAAGTCATCGTCTGATTTTGACCGAATTAAAATATCATGCTCTAGGAATTCTATAGAATTCAATAGGCATTTAACTTTTAACGTTTTGCTTCTGTGATTATTTGCATATATCCTGAATATTTGAACAATATTAATTATACTTGTAAATTGTCTAACAAGGGCTTTGTCAGAAAAGAGAATTTATCATTGAAAATAATTAAAATTTTAGGAATACATTGGATCATTGAAGCATGAGATATAGTGATAAAGATTCAATAGTCTTTGACCATGTGCAGGGTACGATACATGTGCAATGGAATAGACTGAACCTTGTCACTAAGCACTTTTCATTTTCAGAATTAACCTTGGAAAAGAATAATTAAAACACTTAAATGTTCAAACTTTTAATTTGACAAGAAACTATCTTTATTCAAATTGAAATTGTCATTGGAAAGGAAGAAATGCAGAACTTCTGGGGATGAAATGGTAAACAGAGCTGACAACCATGGTGGAATGAAGAGCCAATGAGTAGACCAGCTCTTCGTAATTCCTCTCCAGACAAGGAGAGGACTTGAGATTGCCCACAAGTACTCCAAACAGTTGCTCCTCGCAAAGAGACTGCAAGACAGTGGTCTCTAGTGGGTTTAGAGCTCTGGGAGATGAGGGAATAGCCATCCTGATCAAACCACAGTTGGCACCTTTGAAAGAACACTAAGTTTGCATACTTCCTTTTCTAATCACTTTCAGAAATTGCTTGTTAACTGCTTTTTATCTGTTAGGAACCTTTGGATCGACAGCACCTAGTGAGTTTCCTTCAATCCTTAGTGAAAAAAGTTTTAAATAAAAGTTTAAGGACTTTGGAAGCAACAGCAAAACAGTGATTAAAACTTTGATTTTAGAAAGTTACAAATGGACTAAGGGTCCAGATAAATTTGAAATAAGATTTTGGAATTAATTATAAAGAATCCTTCCTGTGGTAAAATGCTTTTGTATTGAATTATTTAAAAGAAAACCTTAATAAGACTAAAAATTGGACACTAGGGGGAACTAAAAGGAACTAAGACTACAATTAAAGGAGAAGAACACTCAAACCTGACTTATTAATACAGGATGAAACAAAATATTTTAACATTGGACATATTGGATATTTTTGAACAATGGACCCAGAAGTTAATTTTAAGAGTGTCTGTCTCTATAGATAGACTGTGCTTAAAAGATGCTGTAGAAGACGAACAAGTATTACCAGACATGATTGAGACTAATTTGAAAGTGGATTTAAAAATGACAGGCTACAAAATAACATGGAAAAAGATGTTACACTGAACATACAAAAGAAACTGGCTGATGTCTTAATAATTAAAAGGGATATACAAATAACAAACCAAGAGTGACTTGTATAATTTTTCTATATTGATACACAAAAGACACTGAACTCTACATTAATCACACAGGCTAAATTCACATTAGGCTAAAACATAATTGGCCACTGGCAATGAAGCAACCAGTGTACTTGGGAGCAGTAAGCTAGTTTAAGGACCTCAAGCCAGACCACATTTGTAATACAGCAGCATTCTTCCTCTTCCTCTTCCACTTCCTCTTCCTCTTCCTCTCACCTCTCCCTCTTGCTAATGTCTGTGTCCATAAACAGCTTACCCTGCCAAATGGCAAGGCTGCCTCTGGTGGTTGTTGTTGTTGTTTATTCGTTTAGTCGCTTCCGACTCTTTGTGACTTCATGGACCAGTCCACGCCAGAGCTTCCTGTTGGTCGTCAACACCCCCAGCTCCCCCAGGGACGGGTCCGTCACCTCTAGAATATCATCCATCCACCTTGCCCTTGGTCGGCCCCTCTTCCTTTTGCCTTCCACTCTCCCTAGCATCAGCATCTTCTCCAGGGTGTCCTGTCTTCTCATTATGTGGCCAAAGTATTTCAGTTTTGCCTTTAATATCATTCCCTCAAGTGAGCAGTCTGGCTTTATTTCCTGGAGGATGGACTGGTTTGATCTTCTTGCAGTCCAAGGCACTCTCAGAATTTTCCTCCAACACCACAGTTCAAAAGCATCGATCTTCCTTCGCTCAGCCTTCCTTATGGTCCAGCTCTCGCAGCCATATGTTACTACAGGGAACACCATTGCTTTAACTATGCGGGCCTTTGTTGTCAGTGTGATGTCTCTGCTCTTAACTATTTTATCGAGATTTGTCATTGCTCTTCTCCCAAGGATTAAGCGTCTTCTGATTTCCTGACTGCAGTCAGCATTTGCAGTAATCTTTGCCCCTAGAAATACAAAGTCTTTCACTGCTTCTACATTTTCTCCCTCTATTTGCCAGTTATCAATCAAGCTGGTTGCCATAATCTTGGTTTTTTTGAGGTTTAGCTGCAAACCAGCTTTTGCACTTTCTTCTTTCACCTTCATCATAAGGCTCCTCAGTTCTTCTTCACTTTCAGCCATCAAAGTGGTATCATCTGCATATCTGAGATTGTTAATGTTTCTTCCAGCGATTTTAACTCCAGCCTTGGATTCCTCAAGCCCAGCTTGTCGCATGATGTGTTCTGCATACAAGTTGAATAGGTAGGGTGAGAGTATACAGCCCTGCCGTACTCCTTTCCCAATCTTAAACCAGTCCGTTGTTCCGTGGTCTGTTCTTACTGTTGCTACTTGGTCGTTATACAGATTCTTCAGGAGGCAGACAAGATGACTTGGTATCCCCATACCACTAAGAACTTGCCACAATTTGTTATGGTCCACACAGTCAAAGGCTTTAGAATAGTCAATAAAACAGAAATAGATGTTTTTCTGAAACTCCCTGGCTTTTTCCATTATCCAGTGGATATTGGCATTTGGTCCCGAGTTCCTCTGCCTTTTCTAAACCCAGCTTGTACATCTGGCAATTCTCGCTCCATGAATTGCTGAAGTGTACCTTGCAGGATATTGAGCATTACCTTACTGGCATGTGAAATGAGTGCCACTGTTCGATAGTTTGAACATTCTTTAGTGTTTCCCTTTTTTGGTATGGGGATATAAGTTGATTTTTTCCAATCTGATGGCCATTCTTGTGTTTTCCAAATTTGCTGGCATATAGCATGCATTACCTTGACAGCATCATCTTGCAAGATTTTGAACAGTTCAGCTGGGATGCCGTCGTCTCCTGCTGCCTTGTTATTAGCAATGCTTCTTAAGGCCCACTCAACCTCACTCTTCAGGATGTGTGGCTCTAGCTCACTGACCACACTGTCAAAGCAGCCTATGTCCTGCTTCATTTTGTTCTCCCAGGCCATACTTACCTGTAGTTCGAGGTGTCATTTGACTGCCCACCTTAGCATTCCAGTCTCCTGTGATGAAAATAACATCTCTTTTAGGCTTGTTGTCCAGTAGGTGCTGCAGATCCTCATAGAACTGATCTACTTCAGCTTCTTCAGCATTTGTTGTTGGGGCGTATATTTGGATCACTGTGATGTTAGATGGCTTGCCCTGAATTCGAATTGAGATCATTCTGTCGTTTTTTGGGTTGTATCCAAGCACTGCTTTAGCCACTTTACTATTAATTAGGAAGGCTACTCCATTTCTTCTGCAGTCCTCTTGTCCACAGTAGTAGATCTGGTGGTCATTTGATGTGAAGTGGCCCATTCCAGTCCATTTCAGTTCACTGATGCCCAGAATGTCTATCTTTAATCTTGACATCTCACCAATAACCACATCCAATTTGCCCTGGCTCATAGATCTTGCATTCCAGGTTCCAATGGTGTGTTGATCCTTAGAACATTGGATTCGTCGTTCACCACTAGCACCGTCGGCCGCTAGCCGTCCTTTCGGCTTTGAGCTAGCTGCGTCATCACGTCTGGGGCTAGTTGAGCTCATCCTCTGTTCCTCCCCAGTAGCATTTTGACCACCATCCGACCTGGGGGTCTCATCTTCCGATGATATACTGACATATCTCTGGTTGTACTGATCCATTTAGTTTTCACGGCAAGAATACTGGGGTGGGTTGCCATTACCTTCCCCAGGGATCGCATTTAGTCTGACCTCTCTGTCATGACCTTCCCGTCTTGGGTGGCCCTTCACGGTTTAGCTCATGGCATCATTGAGGTGCTCAAGCTCCAGCACCACGACAAGGTAACGATCCTTTGCTGAAGCCTCTGGTGGTTAGAAACAATTAAAGATGGGGAGACTACACTTTTTGTAGTTGTGCAGAAGACAGGGTTGTTCAACACAGCTGCTTATCAGCCATAAGGTAGACCTGCTGAAAATCCTTTATATGCACAAGAGTTAAACATGCATGTTCTTTGGTCCTTCTGACTACTCTCTGTCTTGGTGTTTGCTTGAACATTGTTTGCTTGAGTGTCCCAAAAATGAAAAGAGGAAATTAGACTGCAACACAAGTTCGCAGGAAACATCTACAATCTTAACACAGAGCAAATCACCCATACTTCATGTTTCCTTTTCAAAACCACATCCCCTTCTCCTTTTTCTGTAATGGAAGATTCCCATTAGAGCTTTATTGGGAAAAAGCATAACTGCTTAAAAACAGGTCTACTGGGATGTGTGAAGTTTTGTTGAGAAGCAAAAACTTCACAAAAAAAACTATCTCACCCAAAAGTTCACACCATCCCAGTAGACCTGTTTTCAGCAGTTACACCTTTCCCCAGTAAAAAATTGTGAATTCCTTTTTTGCCTCCCAACTTGTTTTTCATGCCTTAATAGTGTGTCAAGGTCAGAAGAGATTTAGACCATTCCAAACAGTGACCAGCTGGGAAGGATCTGTTTCTTCCTGACAATACAAGCTTTTATTCTACTGTATCTAGAAGCGGCAACAGGTCATTATAAAGTAAACTATATGAGAATTGTTTGTAGACATCCTCATTAGAATTCCCCTTTTGAGGGTTTTTCTGCTAAAAGCTATTACTTCTTCAATAAAAAGTCAAACTAGAGGGAGAAAAAAACACCAGTCACTGAGATAAAAAAAAGCCACATTTTTCCTGAAAAATATGGGATGCATGCTTGTATCTAATACTAATTTGGGCAGTATAGTTTCTATATTTCTAACAATATAGTGTCTCTTTCTAACAATATAGCAAAGCAAGCTGACATATATGAATAGTCAGTTTCAGTGTATTTCTGATATCACAGATTCAAGACTCAGCTGTACCTGATAGATCGCATGACCTTGGGGAGAGAGGTAGGATTCAAGTTCCTCTATGAGTCACCAAAAATTCTGTATATTGTACTCCATCTTCTCAGCTCTGGGGAAACAGTCCTATTCCACACACTAGCTAGCCTAATAAGCATTGCACTGTCTTCCAGCAAAGCAGAGTTGGAACCTCTCACTTTCTCATTCCAGCCTGTTTCTTCTGACAAAAATTAGCCTAAAAAAAAGAAAATATCAGCAAAAGCCAAACAACAGCAAAACCCACAAACCCTGGGAATGCCAACAAAGCAAAATCAAATTCTGCTATTCCATGAAATTAGCCTTATTAATAGTAAATGCCTATCTACCTACTGTATCTGTCTCTGGCCAAAGCTTGGGACAGTTGTCATATCCTGGCAGTTCCAGCAGGAACAATTATTGGATTCAGTGAGGCGTCCAGCACAAAATCCAGGCCGAAAGCCTCAGACCATCTCTTTCTCCAGTAGCCTTTCACACTCAGAGGAAGCACCACAAAAACAGAGGAGATCCCCTCCATTTACCCCATTGGGATGGTTGCTTTGGCAAAGGTTTCAGAATATCACAATCCCTCTTTTATCAAGGATTCCTTTATTACTCTGAAACTGCTTGCACACTTGCCAGTTATTCTCTCAGATATTTTGGTGAATGCTGAGGGAAAGACTGGAGCTCAGGGGAAGAGCACCTGTTTTGCACACAGAAAATTCTAAATTCAATTTCTGGGATTGCCTTAAGAAGTTGGAAAAGACTCCTGACTTACTGTAGGAAAATGCTGGTCAATCAGTGCAGATTTTGCTGGACTAGAACATTGTGCCTTTAATAGGGGATTAAAATCTTGTCATTTTGTTCTCTTGTTTGTACAGTTCAGCAGCAAATACATGTTTCTGACATGGTTTTTGAAACTACATGTCCCCTCCTTCATCTGATTTATCCACACTAGAGGGAAACTACTCAGTTTTTTAGATTAAATCCCCATGCTTTCTAACAAGCATAAATAAACCAAAGAAGCAACTTCTATTACTAATAGACATTAGTAACTTTTATTAATTTTGAGGGAGTAGAATTAATTTTCCTCTTCAAACAAAATGTCCAGGTAAAACATTAAGCTACATTGCACTGTTTAAAATGTTTTGCACCAATTTTGGTGTGTAAATGCAGACACAAATAACAGGAAATCAAAGTCCACCTGTTGCTGAGATTTCTCTCTTGTTTTTAATTGGCATTCATGTTCTTTGACAAAGGTATATTCATATCTCAGCTTTTCAGCTGTACTGCATAACAATAATGGACCGAGAGAGAAAGAATTGCTAAACAAATGCACTCCCCCACCACCAATCACTCTGACCAAACATTTAACCCACAGAAGAGAAATCTTTGTCTCCAACTCAGATTTACAGCCAAGAGATATGGCTGCAAAGAGAAACGGTGCTGCCCAACTTTGCTGTAAGTAAACAACTTGATGAAAAATAATTTGCCTTCACTTTCTTTTCAAAGGAGTTTAAAAATTCAGTGAAGCGCTCAGGGGTGGGGGTTTTGCAGGAAGCCAGGTTACAATGTGGCCAAGGGGTGTGTGAAATCACCCTATATTCAGGGCTGCAACTGGGGGGGCAAGTGGGCCATGTGCCCCAGGCGCCATGCTGGGGGGCACCAAAATGAGCACTGGGAGGTGCCAAAATAAGCACTGGGAGATGCCAAAATGAGCGCTGGGGGGTGTGCCAAAATGGGCATGACACAGATCCTAGTTGCAGGCCTGCCTATATTTACTTATATGTTCATCTCTTCAGGTCTGCGGCCTCCTTGGCTTCCCAGGCTTCAGGTAGATCTGAAAGGAAGAAAATTTAGGGAACCTCTCCTCTGTCATCTAGGTTTTAAGAACAAGAAACAGGAGCAACCAGTGAAGTTGTGAAGTGATGGGCAGTTGTACCCAGAAAACGCCAGCAGCATCCCTCTCAGCCATCTCATTTGACAGGGGAAGCTGGAAAACATCAGCAAAAGAAATTTGAAGGAATTTCCAAAACTCCATAACAAAAAAAAATAGAAGCCTCTTTCTTAAGGAAAGAAATTAAAAGCCAGGTGTTGCCACACTATTAGTTATGGATCTGGAAAATCCCATTTAAACTAAATGCAAATTAGTCCAGACATCACTTCTATCCACACCTGTTTCAAGTCTTGCTATTCCCTGAACTGGATTAATTAACCAGACATCTTCCATGTGTTTTGAGGCACAACTTCCTTCTGTCTCATACAGCTTTGCCAATTCTTTGAGGTACAGTCCAAATAGGAGTGCATGGGGTCAACAGATGTCTTCACACATACACCAAATTATAAAAAAATTCCATTGATGACCTTACTATATTGTTGAACAGTACTCACTGGTGACAGAAAGAAAGCTGAAATCACTGCTTTCTAAATACCTAGTTCTAGGTATTTGTGTTATACTACCAATCTTCCTTAACTGGGCTGAAGACTATTCCTGTTAACACTATCTCTAACTGCTGAGCATGAATATTTTTACAGGCAAGGAGGCTGAAAGTCAGTACTGAAATCAGGAAACAAGTTGCAGAAAGCATGCAGAGTATGGCTTTGCAATTCTTTCCAACCCTTTAAAACAGTTCTGGTTTTGGGAAGGAAAAGGGAGGGAAGACTTATAATAGAACAACTGGCAACCTCTTATGCCATCGCCCAGATGCCTATTCTATAGGGATGGATGGGGATGGTGTCTGGATTTTTCTCCTCTGCAGCCAGGTCATTTTCAGATTTGATCTTTCTTCTACCAGTTTCTACCACCATACCAAATTTGGCCCTGTTCCATACAGTTTTCAGAATCATTCTCCTGAAAGCCAGCCAGGTGGACAAAGTTCTGAGCCCCTTCATGTAATCACTCTATAACATCCATTCAAAAGGCGGCCATTTGTGGCAAGCAGCTCTTGATCAGGTGACGCTCCAAGTAATGCAATTGCAGTGGGAGGAATAGAAAATCAATATACAGGCTCTTAGAATCACAATTTCATTCTGACTGACTGAACTTCAGAAAGTGAACCAAATGGTAAGAAAACAGTAATTTAACTGTGCTATTTCTATATTTTGTACTCATTTTAATTTTTAGGTGCCTACACTGCACCAAAATAGTTGTTTTAATCTATTTTATATCTTTTCTTTCTATTTTTAATTACATTTACCTATTTTTTTAATGTTTTAAATAACTTCATAAATACAAATAGAACTTCAGCTGATGGTCATGATAATGCATTTTTTTAGTTTTATTTCTAGAGCTACTTACATTTTTACAGGCTTCCCAAACCTGGCACCTTCTAAAAGCAAGTGGGAATACAATTCCAGAACTCCAAGCCAGCATCTGGAAGACTAGATCAGATTTTTCTAAGCCAACATAGAAACTGCAACTTAAAATTGTAAAAACATTCTTGGACCATTGCATCTGAGAGAGAGTGACTGGCCCAAGGTCACTCAGCTGGCTTTGTGAAGCAGAGTAGATCTAGAACTCATGGTCTCCTCGTTTCTAGCCTGATGCCTTAAATCACTACACCAAACTGGCTCTCTAAAAGATTCAGTGGACTTTAGTAAACTGAAAACACAAGGGACAGCTGAGCATCAGCTGCATGATAATACTTCAACCTAAAGGTATTATGACTTTCTCAATAGTTTCACCTAGATGTTTGGAAACACGGGGGACAAGATGAAAACTTGTGGTATCTCAAAGGCCGACGATCATGGAATGGGATAGAAATTCCCCAGTACTCCTTTTGGGGCCACTCCTTCAAGAAGGATTGGAAAGTTTGTACTTCTTAAACCCAGCTCGGATAAATAATCTTGCAGAATCCCACAGCTTATGGTACTTAAAGTTCCTGAAATACCATTGTATTCTGTATACTAACTCACCCAGAGAAAAGGACATGACCTTTAGTTTTTGCTTTCAGTATATGAGAGCTTCATTATTCAATATAAATTGAATAAATAAATAAATCACAGCATCACCAACATTCATAAGTTATAATCATTCAGTACAGTTTAGGGCAATGGCAGAAAACTACAGCATTTATTGCAACATTAGATGCATCCTCCTCCTGATACTAATATAATCCAAGAGAACAAGAAAATAACTGTAACAATCCAACAATGAACTTGTTGTGAAAAGGCAAATACATATTGCCTGAAAAATCAGACTCTTTTAAGAGTATTTTTTTTCCCATGAGTTATACGAAAGAGTGATTGCCTACAAAAATGTTAGGAGTTATGGACCAATGCATCTGAACAGACCTGGGTTAGGAAAAGCTGAATTAAGTAGATCAAAATTAACATGATTTCAAACCATGGACTTGGATTGCTTAGTTACTATATCCTGTATCACAGGCATCAAATTCAACAGAATAATCAGGCTGGAAATGCATTGAATATTCATTTTAAATTTTAGTTTTGAAAATCAACAGAAGATTGAACAGATTATTTCTCCACTATTTTCTCGTTCTTAGAATCCAGTGCCAATCCTTTTGGGGACTGTTTATTTTCAAGTATTAATTTCTCTACCTGTCCTCCACCCTGCATCCTTTAGGTGCCCCAAGCCCCTTCATTGTTTCTACTTTCTACATGTTACTCAAAACAATATTGTTGAATGCATGTGCCAGTGCTTGTTTTGGTAAAATTTCACATCCTGTAAGTGGTCTGAGGACAGAAAGTTCTTTTTATTTTGACTTGAAATACATCCTTTATGTAAAGTATTGCTCATTGAATCAGTCTTTTGTTTTACCAATATTATTATTAAGAGGTGCTGAAAGCTAACAATGGAGAATGAAGAGAAAGCACTATGATCTCTTTTTTAGAAAGGGAAGCAGATATTTGACCAATTACTGTCAAACAAAAACTCATGGATGGATTCAGAGGGTGGAGAACTAATTGAAAGTATCAAGTTTACATCCCAAGCTATGTTAACTAGAAATGATTAAAATCCTGGACCATCATACAGAGGTTCACTGTAGGACACAAACCATAGTGACTGGGTTATTTAATAAATGCTACATAAATCATGGTTTCCAAAGCTCAAGCACTGAGGTTTATACAGCGTACTAAATTTAAGTCAAATCATCAAACAACATTATAGCCTGGCACTATTTAGACAATCTAAGTGGTGATGCATAATGAATTAATGCTATCACATAGGGGGAATACTGTATGTTTAAAGACAGGGACTCATCGGGGCTCTCCCAAAGATGGTAGAATAGTAGTGCAGATGTGCCATGGAGAGTTTCAAGCAATTATTTCAAAAATATATACTTATTTTTTATCTTTTACCTCAAGGTCAGACTTATGACATATTTTTGAATATGCATTTGGTGTAGGTATAGTTGGAGTCCTCTTTAGGTAGGAACACAAACATGCCACATATCTTGCCCATCACCTGGATACTTGCCCTCTTGTCCATATCTATGGGTCTCCCAAAGATTTTTCAGCTCCAAACAGCTCCTTCCTTTGTATACTCCTTTATCTACACTCTCCTGGACAACAAATGAAACAGAAACAAATGCTGAAAAAGAAAAAAGACAGAAAAGGGAGAGAAGCTAAAAGATTTGCTAAGTTTCACACACCATTAGGCAGGCAGGCAGGCTACTAGCCTTAGCTGATAAGGTGAAGTCCTCTTCTGTGGTGACCTTCTGCTGACTTCCTAAAATACTCTGGAATGTGCAAATTATGGTTTCCCTCCCTTTTGCAAGTACTGTATGCATATCCCAATGAATTGGATGTCTCAGGAGTTCAGTAAGATTCAGGCCCAGGTAACTTTCTATAATATCCTTCCCAATCTGGAAACCTATAGATATTTTGGGACTAGAACTGGCAGAATCCCAGGATTCAGGAACTGACTGAAAGTTCCATAGGATATCTGGGCCTGAATGGCAGGCCATATTAGACTTACAGCCCAATAATTCTGGGTCCTTATAATTTCTACACGGGTATTTATTTAAAAAAATTGTGCTAAGATGAGTCCAGCAAATTCTTCCTCTAGCTGCATGATGAATGCAGTTCCTTGGAAGCAGAACTTAGCTCTCACAGGTGGATATAAATTAAAGCAGTTCAAACAAACATCCTCATTGCCTGTCAAAACTAAACTGTTTCCATGACCTGAAAGCTATCGATATCTCGAGCACGCAAGTGTTGTCATAGCACATGCTCCACAGGCACAGAACGGCAGTGCAAGCCAAAGTTAGCTTCCTCCAGCACTCAAGTAACATGGCAATGGCCAAACATCACAGTCCTTCAAGGGTGTTCTTATTATAATAGGAGTAAAGCAAGCTAACTCATGCTTTTCTTGAGCTTGCAAAAAATGTCAAGTGAGTGAACTCTGCCAAATTAAATGCCTCTTGACCCATTCTTGGAATACTGAGTAAACTTAATCGCACATAATGCTAATAATCACATACAAGACTGTTAGATCTGGGCTTCAAAAATCTGGAAGGCTACTAAGTGACAGCAAAGAGGTACAGAAACCTATCCAAAAATCAGGAGGTCTCTGGTAGCACCTTTTCCAACTGACTCATTTAATTAAAAGTTATGAGCTTTCGTGAACTGCAGCTCACTTCATCAGCTGCATGGACCGAAATTTGGGTGAGGGGGAGGGGCGGGGAAGACAGGATGTTTATCCAGATACAGATTACATGTGAAACAAATTACTGATATCTCATTAATTCATAGTTGTAATGTATAAAAACCTTCTGAGAAGGCCTGAAACCTTTTGTTGTATGTGAGTATAGCAGTCTCTCACTCAAGGGTGCCTTCAAAGTCCTGTTTTTCCAAAACAGTTACTTTGAGCTCTGCTATAGAGTGTCCTGGGAGGCTGAAATGCTCTCATATAACTCTGTCCTTTTCTGAGTCCTGATGTCATATTTGTGTCCATTAATCCTTTTGCACAGTTTATCCCATTTGTCCTACATAGCATCCAGAGGAGCATTGCTGGCAGATGATGGCATATATCATATTAGAGGAAGGGCATGTAAGGGGACCTCTAATTTTGTGTTGTACTTGTTTGGGCCTGTGATAGTGCTGTTAGTATAGATGTGAGGACAAAGTAGACATCTTAGTTTGTTTGAAGGTCTGGTTCCCATGTTGGCATAATTGTCCTGTTTTTCCTTATTGCTTGTAAGAATCTTCTTCAGGCTGTGGTGTTTCTGATTTTTTCAGTGCAGTCTGATAGCCCAACATACTGAACATGTCTAGGCTGCAGCATATACAGTTCTTTACAGGATAAGAGCTGTCTGTGAGTATGTATTCAAAGATACATACGCACAGACATACAATAATGTAATTGCTATATTCACATATTAACTTAAGCCATAAATGGTTTCTTGATTTTGACTGATAGGAACCCAACCACCATGGTTTGTAAACTAGGATTTATGGCTTAATGTTATACATGATTCCAGCCATTTGTGTTTTATTTAAGATGCCATGGCTAAAATAAAATTGGCTGAACTCAGTCCATATATTGTTTTCTGCTAATTTAATGCAACTTAAACACCAATTCTGACTACAAGAACTGATTTCTAAACCTTTGTCAGGGATTGGGCATATTAGTGAACATCACTGCAGAAGAAAGTGAGACATGTAAACATAGTTGCCAACAATAAATGAATGATTGCAGAATTAAGGACTGAACAAACAGTGTGAGGAGCAAACAATGACATTAAGAGGATTTTTGGATCCAGGCCATTGTCAATTAGTCCAGTTTAAAAAGAATAAACAAGTACTTTTTTTCCAAAACTAATGCTATAACGTACTTTGCTAATATACCTTCCCCTTGGAATATTACAAAGAAAAACTCAACAGTCATCTGGGTTACTGATAGGACAATTGTTACAGGTTGATATTGCAGGATTGACTTTCTGCTTTTTAAAAGATATTTGTGAAAAGTCCTATATTGTAAACATTTTACATTTCTAAATCAAGACTCTTATGGAAATACAATTTTATATCAAATATAATTATTAGTTAACCAACATCTTCCAAAGGTGGTTTACAAACAATCAAATAGAAAAATCTTGGAATGTATTGGTTCTAAAATAAGCTAGTTATAATGGTATAAAATATAAAACAGCTGCTTCCTAATATTCTTGACTTAGAAATCCAGACAATCAGTTAATGGCAGCAAAGAGATACAGAAAACTTTATCTCTGCTACCATCTGGTGTTCATCCAGAGTTTTGCAGCAATTGAACTATATAGTATTTGGTCAGATCTAGCAGCATAGTTCTTAATGTCAGTGTGATCCTTGCTACTACATAACAATACCTCATCATTAACACAAATATATCACGAATGTTGTAAACCAATTACTCATTATGGAGTATTTGACTTTTTTTTTACAAATTACTTAGATGAAAATCCTATGCAGATGAAACCTCATATGAAAATCTTAGTAAATCTTAGTTTATTTAATCATGCCACTGTTGTTCAACCTGAAGAAAAAATAAGAGAATACATAAATGAATGCTATAAAATGGAAAACAGCCTGAATATGCTCAGCTTAAATGCATGTGCACTAATTCCATGACTGATTCCTCTCATTTATGAAGTAATGCAGGAGTGCTTTTGAATTTTGAATGTTTAATACTTATTACCAGCCACCCATGATCAGCTTTATAAATTTGCCATGAACTGATGGCCGTTTCTCTCAAATAAAGCTGGAAGTCATATGACTCTGTTTAAATTAAGTACTACTTATGAATGAGTAAAGAAAGTAAACAATCCTTTCTATCTCAGTGGGCTGATCTATTGCAAATACATCGAGGCAGTACAGCACACACTTCATTTATGTATCATTAACTAACGTTTTCCTTTCCAGAGCCATTTGCATCTATGTGATTTCATCACCCAGGCTATTGCAAAATAAAATCCAGATGAAAGGTTATACTCATCATCTGTATCGTTCGCCTGTTCAAAAACTTTCACTGTTATTACGCAACTGGGCAAACTTCCTCTGATGTTTCTTTTCCATGTACAACAATGAACAAAGAGCCAAATGTTAAAAACACAATGCAAAGAAGGGTACAATTGCACACAATTGTTTCATGGCGCATACTGGAGAATTTGCTCATTCAAATGAGTCTTCCCCCTCCAGAAATTGGCCTGGGATGGCACTGATTGTTGTTGTAATTAAATCACTTGTTTGCAAATTTTTGGAATAAAGTAAAAAAAATCAGTACATTCTCAGATCTGATGTAATACCCCAATATGATAAATGCTAAAATGCTACACCCTAACTTTTTCTCATAATGTTTATTGGATGCCCAGAGTCCACTGGAGTGGGGCAGCCAATAAATTTAAATAAATAAATAAAATTATGCTGAGAACAGCTGTCATGTATTGGGTCAAATGACTTATCCATCTAGCTTGATGAAGTCTATGCTGCCTGCTTGGCAGTGGATCTCCAGAAGCTCTTTTACATTGCCTGCTCCATATCCATTACCTGGAAATGTTAGGGCTGAAGTCCAAACTTTCTGCACGCAAAACATGTTCAGTCACTGGCCTATGATGCCGACTAAACAAACTTGTCAAAAGCATAAGTCATGAATAAAGCCTTTGTTTATTTGTTTGTTTATGTGAATGCTACACAGGTAGTCCTAATTACAAAAGCTCAGTCTGCCTCAGCGTCCATTAAGTCAAGTCATACCAGACAGTTGCTTCTGAGCAATAATTTGCATGTAGTTACTGCCGAATATTCTTTCCACACGGCTAGGGCTCTGATTTAAATGTTAGTGGAGCCTTGTGGAGCCCCAGCCATGCAGAAGTGATTTATGTTGGCAAGCACAATGCTGTGGCCGTCAATCAGTTGAGGGCCATATAAATCACAGTAGCAGAGATACATAATTGTAGTTAAAAGGCATCTGTGTTATAACTCAGATAACCTTACAAACTGCAAAAAATGGAGAGCATATGGCTAAAAAAAATTAAAATATGCAGCTTTTCCCAGTCTAGTGGGTGTTTGCTTGCTTGTTTGCATGCTTGTTTGCTATCTTTATATCGATCTATCGATCTCAGGCATATAGGGTGCTTCAGTAGTGTTTCATTACTATTAATCCCCAGTTACAGTGAAAAAAAAATACAAAGATCCCAGTCACATTACTGTATTCTCCAAAGGCCTTCTGGAACTGCCAGGTCTTAATAGTTTTCTTAAACCCAATGTAAGGATCAGAAACTGAACCCAACTCTTACACACCGGCATGAGGTAGATATTAGGTTTATTGAGAGCAAGCGCACAGATCAGAGAAAAAGCTGTGATTGAAAGTTCCTGCGTGAAATCCCAATTAAAACGTTCCATTACCCAGTAAATCCCCCTCCCCCTTTTGTATCTCTCCTTCCACACTACCAGCCGCAGATGTCTCCAACAAACTGACCTTGGTTTCTGGATGTAACCCAAACAAGTTAGTTCACACTCCTGAATTTCCCCCCTCCCATCTGCTTCTTTCCATACATGTCGACTAGCTGCTTTATCGTTGCAGGCGAACACGATCAGACATTTTTCCAAACGTTTGGTTCTGGAGACTGACACCCAACAGGGATTGTTGACTATATATGTTGACTATAATCATCACCTCGTATGTCCATTTATTTTTAGCAACTCCCAAGAGAGAGCTCCCAAGTGCAGCAGGACTGACCTCAGACACTGTGACTATCTAAGGAGAAGATCCATACAGAACTATTAAGTCCAGGATCTGAAATTATCAAGGTGCCTCTACTGATTGTTAAATTCAGCATTGTATATTTCCATTCTAAAACTTCATATACTTAATTAATACAATTTTTGTTCATCTATGAATATAGTAATGACTTTTCATTAAATGGTTTTTGCCAGTGTGGCTGACTTTATGTAATAATTGAGGCATAGTTCGCAAAAACAGTAGGTACTGAATTTATTGTTCAACTTTTCTGCAAATTGGGCCTCTCAAAACTGAATGCTTCTACTTTTGAAAGATTCATTGCATATAAAAAAAACTGAATTATCATAAAAAGGGTTATGACCTAACCATTTTTCTGTCATTTAATATTCTATGTGCAATATCTTGTTTTTAATAGAAGAACAGTTAGTCAAAGAGGACCATCACATCTAGAGTTCAAAATGATTAAATCCAAGCAAATATATTTATATTCTCAGGCTGGATATAACTTATTGACATTTTATTTTAGTCCCTTGTAAATTATCCACTTACAATTTAAAGCAGCACAGAGAAGATATAGGCTTACTTCTTCATCTCCAGTTTCTTAGAAGTAGACATGTGTCCTACTGAAATCTACAGAATGAATTAGCTGAGATCTATCTGTGTGCCATCATTTTCAATGTACCTACGCATAAGTAATTGTAGCTCAGCTGGAATATTGAAAATGGAAACTCCTGACATGTGAAAGATGCAATGGAATCCATGAGCTCTACATAGGTACCAGGGATTCAAGAAAAGTATTACTGTTAGCCAGTTTTTCTTCTGCATTTTCTTAACTTTGGAAACAACTCAACACAGTATTCTGTATATTGCTAATTTACTTGAAGATAAAACAACTTCTGATGTGCCAAACACAAAGCAGCCCACTATTTATGAATGGTACTCTACTATATATGAAATAAGCCTTCTGTCATGTTCCCCGTTGCAAGGCATAAGTGCATCACAACGGGTAACATGCACATCAGGAAAGAGGAAGGGATAACCATTATCCTTTAAACACACACATCATCCCTTAAGCACCCAAACCCATAAATAAATCACCAGGACAATAGAAGCGCACCTCGGACAGGATCTGGAAACCATTAACAGATATGGGGAACTCCCACCCATTATCCCAGGGGATGCACCTGCACTGGACGAAGGCAAGGAGACAAAGGGAAACGTCGGAGATTGCCCGAATCGCCCAGCATCGGACCCATACCAACTCTAATCACCCATCCAGACCTGGCTTGGGGGACAATAGGGGGTGGAGGAGAACAAGGTCCATCACCGGGGTATAAACGGGAGACCCTGATGCCGCACCCGCATTCCCATCTTTTTCTCCGTATGCATTCTGCTTCAATAAACCCGGAAATCCTTAAACCCTTTAAGTGAGTCCGTGTTTTATTCAGAGCAAGGCTACCCTGACACCTTCTGATACGGCAAACTAAAATACAGAACTGGTACACTATGTTTGAGTTTGTTGCCTACACATTGTATAAACCTGTAATAGTCTGAGCCATCTAGGTGATTCACTGTTTATCCTCCAGAATACGTTTTCTCGGGAAGATTAGTTCCAAGGAAGTTTTCTCCAAAGAATAATGTAGGGCATGGACAGGTCTAGTGTCTTCAGATGTTTGGAATTCACATCTGCCCCAGCCAGCACACCAATGGCAAGGAGTTGCAAAAATTGTAAGCCAAAATTTCTGGAGAATGTTTCTCTTAGTCTCACTGATACTTTTCAAAGCACACAGGAAAATTCTTAACTGATTCAGGGCAACCTGGCTGAAAATAAAGAGAAGTTATGACTGTGAAACTTCTCATTAGAACCAAATATAACTTGAGCAGTTATTTCAGAGGTAATTCTGTTCAGACATGATGTTATGTCCAAACTTGTCTGATTCCAAAGTTCTGCCATTTCATGACCTGGCATATAGCTGTGATTCAGAGGTAAAGGAGTCCATATAAATTCCAGAAATATGAATATCAATCAGGAGATTTTATCAGAAGATTCTTATAATTAATTTTTTTTAAAGATCAAATGGTTCCTTTCTAAATAAAAAAGAGATGTGAGGAACCTCCAATGCTACTCAATCCAGTGCCATATACTGAGGCACGATTCACTTAAAAATTACTAGGCATAATCAAAAATTGAATGTCTCATAGTTAGGAGCTCATTAGGTAAACAAAAAGCAATACCCTGTGTCTCACTGTTTCATGATGAGTTATTTCAAAGGTAATGTCCTTTAAACCACCTGCAGATGACTGCAAATAATCAGAACCATCTGGCAGCATCTTTTCCAAATAACAAATTTTATTAAACAGTATAAGCTTTCATGAGCTGAGGAAATGATCTGCAGCTCATGAAAAGTTATGCCATTTAATAAAACTTGTTAGACAAGGTGCTCCTTCTGATTTTTTGCCACTACCAACATTGCAGGCTCTCCTCGTACAATGACATTTGATGATTGGTGACTCTCTTAAGAGAAAACATTCTGTTCCTTTCTGTGGTTCCCTAGTAGAAAATGAATCTTCAGTGTGTTGAATTGTAGGATTGCCCAAGCATAGATGTAATCTACCAGTCTGATGTAATATTTGCCAACACACTGGAACTCTCTGTGAAACTAAAACTACTTAAAACTATACTGTAATCACAGAGCAGTACATCTGAATTTAAAGTCCTGAACTGCATCTGCTAGCCAAGGATGGGGAATCTGTGGCTCTCCAGATGCTGTAGAACTTTCCACATACCTCACCATTGTCCATATTGGCTAGGCTGCCAGGAACTGCAATTTATTTATTTATCTGTTTGTTTCTTTATATTTTGAATTTAGTCACTGCCCATCTCACTCACAGAGCGACTCTTTGAGCGATTAGCACAGAGTCACAGAATGATGAAGTTGGAAGGGACCACAAGGATAATCTAGTCTACCCCTCTACAATGTGCAGGAAAACCAATTAAACCATCCTTGAGAGGTGACTGTCAGGCTTTTCTTTAAAATTTTCAGAAATGGAAAACCCAGAATTTCCAGTTAGATTTCTCCACTGTTGTACAGATCTTACAGTCAGGAAATTTAAATGAAATCTAGATAACTGCAACTTATACCCATTATTTCTGGTCCTAGTGTCTATAACAGTGTTTCTCAACCTTGGCAACTTTAAGACATGTGGACTTCAACTCCCAGAATTCCCTGGCCAGCTTGGTCTATAATAATGGAAAATGGTTCGTGGGCATCCTCTCTATGGCACCTTTTATGCACCTGAACTTTGATGTAATGTCTCTCCTCATAATGGGAAATAGTTTCTGTTTATCTTCCCTATGGCACCTTTTATGCACCTGAGCATTGATGTAATGTCTCTCCTCAGACTTTTCTCCAGAATAAACTTTCTAAGTTCCTTCTGCCTGTCCTTATAGGGCACATTCTCAAATTGCTGTTGTCACCTTTGCCATTCTCCTTTGGACCTGTTCTAACCTGTCAATATGCTTCTGGAAATGTAGTGCCCAGAATCATACATCATACTCCGGGTATGGTCTCTCCAGTGCAGAATAGAAGGGAATGAGGATTTCACACGCCTTTGATGCAGTGCTGCTTTTGATGCATCACAAAACTACGTTACTCTTTCTAGCAACTGTCTCACACTGCTGGCTCATGTTCAGCTTGTTACCAATTACTGCACCCAAGTCCTTCTCTGATGTCATGTCTCCAAACCATGAATCCCTCATCTTGTATTGTTAGTGTTCTTAATTCAAACTACAGGTATGAACATGGGGAAATTATGATAGGGAATTCTGGCATTTTTAAATGCAATTGGGATTATTGCTATCTAGAGATCAGAAAGAAGAATCGAACCTTTTCTCCTGTGTGTTCATCACTATAGTCTGACAAAATCTCCACCTCCCCACTCCAAAGCTACCATTAATCAGGTACAGTAGAGGTATTTTTTTTAAAAAGTTTATTTTCAGCAGCCAGGAGATAGGGCAATTGTATCATGAGATCCTGCAACTGAGTGAGCCAGTTCTGAGGAAGTTTTCGGTGGATACTGGAGCGTGAGCACCTCAATGATGCCATGAACTAAACTGTGAAGGGCCACCCAAGACGGGAAGGTCGTGACAGAGAGGTCAGACTAAATGTGATCCCTGGGGAAGGTAATGGCAACCCACCCCAGTATTCTTGCCGTGAAAACTAAATGGATCAGTACAACCAGAGATATGTCGGTATACCATCGGAAGATGAGACCCCCAGGTCAGAAGATGGTCAAAATGCTACTGGGGAGGAACAGAGGATGAGTTCAACTAGCCCCAGACGTGATGACGCAGCTAGCTCAAAGCCAAAAGGACGGCTAGCGGCCGACGGTGCTGGTGGTGAACGGCGAATCCAATGTTCTAAGGATCAACACACCATTGGAACCTGGAATGTAAGATCTATGAGCCAGGGCAAATTGGATGTGGTTATTGGTGAGATGTCAAGATTAAAGATAGACATTTTGGGCATCAGTGAACTGAAATGGACTGGAATGGGCCACTTCACATCAAATGACCATCAGATCTACTACTGTGGACAAGAGGACTGCAGAAGAAATGGAGTAGCCTTCATAATTAATAGTAAAGTGGCTAAAGCAGTGCTTGGATACAATCCAAAAAACAATAGAATGATCTCAATTTGAATTCAGGGCAAGCCATCTAACATCACAGTGTTTCAAATATACGCCCCAACCACAGATGCTGAAGAAGCTGAAGTAGAGCGGTTCTATGCGGATCTGCAGCACCTACTGGACAACTCACCTAAAAGAGATGTTATTTTCATCACGGGAGACTGGAATGCTGAGGTGGGCAGTCAGATGACACCTGGAATTACAGGTAAGCATGGCCTTGGAGAACAAAACAAAGCAGGACATAGGCTGATAGAATTCTGCCAAGACAACTCACTCTGCATAACAAACTCGCTCTTCCAACAACTTAAGAGACACCTTTATACATGGACTTCACCAGATGGACAACACCAAAATCAGATTGACTACATCCTTTGCAGCCAAAGGTGGCGGACATCTTTACAGTCGGTAAAAACAAGATCCAGAACTGACTGTAGTTCAGATCATGAACTTCTTATTGCACAATTTAGGAACAAACTAAAGAGATTAGGGAAGACCCACAGATCAGCTAGATATGAGTTCACTAATATTCCTAAGGAATATGCAGTGGAGGTGAAGAATAGATTTAAGGAACTGGACTTAGTAGATAGGGTCCTGGAAGAACTATGGACGGAAGCTTGCAACATTGTTCAGGAGATGGCAACAAAATATATCCCAAAGAAAGAGAAAACCAAAATGGCTGTCTGCTGAAACACTAGAAGTAGCCCAAGAAAGAAGGAAAGCAAAAGGCAACAGTGATAGTGGGAGATATGCCCAATTAAATGCAAAATTGCAGAGGTAAGCCAGAAGAGATAAGGAATTATTTTTAAACAAGCAATGCACAGAAGTGGAAGAAGACAATAGAATAGGAAGGACAAGAGACCCCTTCCAGAAAATTAGAAATATCGGAGGTAAATTTCAGGCAAAAATGGGTATGATCAAAAAGAAAGATGGCAAGGACCTAACAGAAGAAGAAGAGATCAAGAAAAGGTGGCAAGAATATACAGAAGACCTATATAGGAAGGATAACAATATCGGGGATAGCTTTGACGGTGTGGTCAGTGAGCTAGAGCCAGACATCCTGAAGAGTGAGGTTGAATGGGCCTTAAGAAGCATTGCTAATAACAAGGCAGCAGGAGACGACGGCATCCCAGCTGAACTGCTCAAAATCTTGCAAGATGATACTGTCAAGGTAATGCATGCTATATGCCAGCAAATTTGGAAAACACAAGAATGGCCATCAGACTGGAAAAAATCAACTTATATCCCCATACCAAAAAATGGAAACACTAAAGAATGTTCAAACTATCGAACAGTGGCACTCATTTCACATGCCAGTAAGGTAATGCTCAAGATCCTGCAAGGTACACTTCAGCAATTCATGGAGCGAGAATTGCCAGATGTACAAGCTGGGTTTAGAAAAGGCAGAGGAACTCGGGACCAAATTGCCAATATCCACTGGATAATGGAAAAAGCCAGGGAGTTTCAGAAAAACATCTATTTCTGTTTTATTGACTATTCTAAAGCCTTTGACTGTGTGGACCATAACAAATTGTGGCAAGTTCTTAGGGGTATGGGGATACCAAGTCATCTTGTATGCCTCCTGAAGAATCTGTATAATGATCAAGTAGCAACAGTAAGAACAGAGCATGGAACAACGGACTGGTTTAAGATTGGGAAAGGAGTACGGCAGGGCTGTATACTCTCACCCTACCTATTCAACTTGTACACAGAACACATCATGCGACATGCTGGGCTTGAGGAATCTAAGGCTGGAGTTAAAATCGCTGGAAGAAACATTAACAATCTCAGATATGCAGATGATACCACTTTGATGGCTGAAAGTGAAGAGGAACTGAGGAGCCTTATGATGAAGGTGAAAGAAGAAAGTGCAACAGCTGGCTTGCAGCTAAACCTCAAAAAAACCAAGATTATGGCAACCAGCTTGATTGATAACTGGCAAATAGAGGGAGAAAATGTAGAAGCAGTGAAAGACTTTGTATTTCTAGCTGCGAAGATTACTGCAGATGCTGACTTCAGTCCGGAAATCAGAAGACGCTAATCCTTAGGAGAAGAGCAATGACAAATCTCGATAAAATAGTTAAGAGCAGAGACATCACACTGACAACAAAGGTCCGCATAGTTAAAGCAATGGTGTTCCCCGTAGTAACATATGGCTGCGAGAGGTGGACCATAAGGAAGGCTGAGAGAAGGAAGATAGATGCTTTTGGACTGCGGTGTTGGAGGAAAATTCTGAGAGTGCCTTGGACTGCAAGAAGATCAAACCAGTCCATCCTCCAGAAAATAAAACCAGACTGCTCACTTGAGGGAATGATATTAAAGGCAAAACTGAAATACTTTGGCCACATGATGAGAAGACAGGACACCCTGGAGAAGATGATGATGCTAGGGAGAGTGGAGGGCAAAAGGAAGAGGGGCTGACCAAGGGCAAGGTGGATGGATGATATTCTAGAGGTGACAGGCTCGTCCCTGGGGGAGCTGGGGGTGTTGACGACCGACAGGGAGCTCTGGCGTGGGCTGGTCCATGAAGTCACGAAGAGTTGGAAGCGACTAAACAAATAAACAACAACACAGAGGAGTACAGATGGCCTTGAAGAAGAAATTCTACATCCACCTGGCCCACCAGAGTGGGGAGGCAGGGCATGTTGCAGGTCCCATCAATTAGAGAGGTACATGTGGTGGGACCAAGAAAAAGGGCCTTCTCCGTGGTGGCCCCCTCCGTATGGAATCTTATTCCCCCAGAGATAAGTTTGTCCTCCACTTTGAGGATTTTCTGGAAGGCCCTGAAGACGTGGTTCTGTCAGCAGGCCTGGGGACACCAGGCTGATATGGAGCCAATTAAATGGCTAGTTTAGAGTATGTTTGTTTCCAACATTGGGTGTTTTATTGGTTTTTAATCTTGTAAGCCACCCAGAGTCACTATATGTGAGTTGGGTGGCCATATAAATGTGTTTAATAAATACATAAAATAAATATATTCAGTAGTCATCAGATAAACACCAGTTTAGCTCTGAAAGGGGGATAGAATGAGAAAGAAACTCAAGACTGGTGACATTTAGCTATGGCTCCTACCATCAGGAGGAGCAGCAGACCTCTCCAGCAAGTGTCAAGGAAGGGGCAGCAAAGGATTGTATTGGATTATTATTGTTGTCAGTTGCTTAAGCATGTCTGTGATGTTGCATCATTGCTCAGTTACTTTGACCTGCCTCTACATGTTGTAATTCTTGCAGACTGTTTAGAGTTAGTCAGAAGTTTCAGTAAAGCAAGCAACAGAAAAACCTATCCTGACTTTAGTGTCTTTTGCTTGTTAAGTAGAAAAGGCACAACAAAGACCAAGGATTCATCAATTTCTAATGCACCAATTCTTAAATTTGGTTTATCCTGTCTCCACATCAGTTAGATAATTTTAATTCACATTAATATGTGTATTCATTTCATTTCTGTCTGTACTTCTTGTAAGGTACAGGTTTTTGCAAATAAAAATTTCCTAAAATATTTTTGTACATTCTTTTAATTAATATGTTTTTATGTACTCTTTTCTCCAAAATGTGCATTTTTGTACTCATATTTTTAATTGGATAACTGCATCATAAAATTTGGAAACTGTCAAATTAAACAGGTTTCCACTAACATGCAAAATGATTAAACGTTGCCTACATCCCTAGAATCTGTAAATTCCTCTGTTTTCACTATTTCAACCTTCCCTGACATGGCCCCATCTAGATATGTTTAGACTGAAACTCCAAGTTAACAATGTCATGTGTGATGATGGATGAGCAAAATCAGAAAAAGAGAACAATGCACACTGGTGTTCTTCAGGCTTAGGCTGCAGCTGTCCATATCCTATTGCGTATACATATGCTACTGACAGCAAATGAGCAAAATGAATATCCATTCATCCTAGCCTTTAAAACATAAGGTATGGCAAGAGAGATATGGCAAGCATCTTCCTTAATCTGACCCTGGCAAAATGCTGGACATCTTCAGAGATGTGAAGGTAACCATGTGCCAAAGCCTTTCCTAGATACAGATATTGTCTACTTTTCAGCTCTTTCCCCAAAAGGCTGACTATCCAAATTTCACTTTCAAGCTATATTATTGGCTACTTATAGAAATATTTTAATTCTATATGCTCAGGTAGGAATGTCCGTGTTTATGAAAAGCTAGCTGGCCCCATCATACCATAATAATCTAGGGTTTTTATGTAACAGTGAATCAACCTGTAAGAATTAATGCTTTGCATATCAGAAACATCTAGTTACATTCTTCTTTCACAGCCATGGCGCCATGGGTATTAATTTTCAGACCTTGCTGTTGCTGTTTTTATTGCATATTCAATCACAACTTTTTGCACCAAGTGCATGACTAAGATAACATCCTACTTCCTGTCTTGTTTTTCAGTTTATTTAGATTTGTTTAAGTGATCTATAAAATGTGACTTCTCATATGACCCAAATTCTACATGAAAGATATGCATTTACATTCCTTCCAGACAAATAGGTTGTCACTGTAGACTGTCTCATTGTACTTGACAAATTTCTTTGATGCTCTATGCATATAAGGAGACAGCATTATTAAAGTTCCAGTTTTCAGAAATTAAAGTTTATACATGCTTTCAGTGTTATAACTATGAGAAGTAGAAGGAGTACTAAGTAATGCAATGAATCCAGATTAAAATTCAGTATATACTGGAATAATTTCCATAGGTAGTCATTCTCTACAGTAACTCCATTTTTATAACCACTTTTAAAAAACAAATTGAAGAGATGTTGAAAGCTAATAAATCAGCCTGGGATTTTATTGGTGACAACAGACAAGTAAAGCTAGATCAGTGTTTCTCAAACTTGTCAACTTTAAGATGTGTGGATTTCAACTCCCGGAATTCTGAGAGTTGAAGCCCACACATCTTAAAGTTGCCATGTTTGAGAAACACAGAGCTACATACTACTTCCAGGGAAAGCTATGCAGCAAGGGAAGAGGGTAGCCTGAACACAAGTGGCTCTTGTTTTCCTAAGAACCCCAATGATGAGGCATCAGCTAGCTGACTTTGCTGACCTTGAAAAGCCAAGCAATACTGGACCTGGATGGAAAATCATCAGGAAATCCCGGGCTCAAGGCTATACTGGGAAACAAACAAACAAACAAAAGTCTTGGAAGAAGGAAATGGTAAAGTACATCCACTTCTGTTAAGTCATAGAAGTAGAGCTTGGCTCAAAGAAAACTTTACTTTATTCCAAACCTAACTATTCCCTCTACAGCAACAAGCCCTATGCAAATTTAGGAATTAGCATGGGAACTATATCTCGAATATCCTGGGAACAAATGCCTGCAGTGCCAAAGAAAAGATTCAGCCAAAAGCAGCCTTTCATCTTGGAAATCATTTGTACATCGTGACATGGCCATAGCCTTTTTTTAAAGCAAACAAAAACAAACAAAACAAAACAAAAACCTGATTCAGTAGCCTGGAGAGGGGATGTTGACATAGTGCTAATCTCATCCTGTCATAAAAAATAAAAGTTAGATAAGCCCTTGGAAATGGGCTTGTCTGTTGATTCTTCCACTCCTTTTACAATTATCAACTTTCTTTCTTTCTTTCTTTCTTTCTTTCTTTCTTTTTCTTTCTTTCTCTTCTTCCTTCCTTCCTTTCTTCCTTCCCTTTTCCATATCTGATTTTATTGATTCCCTTTCCCCCAATTATAAATGGCTTACTAGAAATCTGTTTCCATGTTTTCCCATACCATTTCCTCTTCTGCATCTGATCATTTGGCAAGAATATACAGCCTGCAGTGCCAGGACGTCAGGCCTCCCCTTAATGCCGTGGGAGCAGCTCGAGTGCCCCTCCAGAAGTTGCCAACTAAACTCTAAGTTTTAACATACCAAATAGAGGAAATTATTAAATATAGGAGTTAAATATTAACAGATTTAAATTTAAGTTAAATTAAATCAAAATTACTTCTTTATCCTGGCTCCACTTACTTTTGTGGAATATATTTCCCCAACTCAGCACAGCTCTCTAAGGTCAAAAATGTTGGTCAGCTCTGTTATATAGAATATAGCTATAGTTCCTCTCCATACTGCTGTAGCAATTCGAACTATATAAAAATTAAAATGCCACCTCATTCCAGTTCAATTTTTGTGATATCAGACAGAAATGTTGGTAATGGATTTTTAAACACAGGATGTCGAAAACATTTTTAATGAGTAACATTATAGATATTGGCCATAGTCCAAGAAATAGATTTGCTTAAATTCCACTGAGATCCAAAGAAGTGAAATGTAGGTAACCAGATAGCGCACTATTGCATTCCTTCACTCTTTCATGCACCTTTAACCATGCAGATGTAATGGGATTAGGCATGTATAACCATGCTTTGTGTTGTCATCTCCATCACACCGAAGATGAACATAAAAATTACACTGACAGAACTTTACTGTTTGTAAACAAGTTCAACTAAATTCTACAGCATACAGAGAAAATGTTCAGAACATTCTGATTTATTACTATGTTAATGGGGGACCTATCATTAAAATGCTTGTTTACTAACAGCATCTATGCTTCAGCAAAGGATCATTACCTTGTCGTGGTGCTGGAGCTTGAGCACCTCAATGATGCGATGAGCTAAACCGTGAAGGGCCACCCAAGACGGGAAGGTCATGACAGAGAGGTCAGACTAAATGTGATCCCTGGGGAAGGTAATGGCAACCCACCCCAGTATTCTTGCCGTGAAAACTAAATGGATCAGTACAACCAGAGATATGTCGGTATACCATCAGAAGATGAGGCCCCCAGGTCGGATGATGGTCAAAATGCTACTGCGGAGGAACAGAGGATGAGTTCAACTAGCCCCAGACGTGATGACGCAGCTAGCTCAAAGCCAAAAGGACAGCTAGCAGCCGACGGTGCTGGTGGTGAACGGCGAATCCAATGTTCTAAGGATCAACACACCATTGGAACCTGGAATGTAAGATCTATGAGCCAGGGCAAATTGGATGTGGTTATTGGTGAGATGTCAAGATTAAAGATAGACATTTTGGGCATCAGTGAACTGAAATGGACTGGAATGGGCCACTTCACATCAAATGACCACCAGATCTACTACTGTGGACAAGAGGACCACAGAAGAAATGGAGTAGCCTTCATAATTAATAGTAAAGTGGCTAAAGCAGTGCTTGGATACAATCCAAAAAACAATAGAATGATCTCAATTCAAATTCAGGGCAAGCCATCTTACACTGTGGATCACAGTGATTCAAATATACACCCCAACCACAGATGCTGAAGAAGCTGATCAGTTCTATGAGGATCTGCAGCACCTACTGGACAACATGCCTAAAAGAGACGTTATTTTCATCACAGGAGACTGGAATGCTAAGGTGGGCAGTCAGATGACACCTGGAATTACAGGTAAGCATGGCCTTGGAGAACAAAACAAAGCAGGACATAGGCTGATAGAATTCTGCCAAGACAACTCACTCTGCATAACAAACTCGCTCTTCCAACAACTTAAGAGACACCTTTATACATGGACTTCACCAGATGGACAACACCAAAATCAGATTGACTACATCCTTTGCAGCCAAAGGTGGCAGACATCTATACAGTCGGTAAAAACAAGACCTGGAGCTGACTGTAGTTTAGATCACGAACTTCTTATTTAACAATTTAGGATCAGACTAAAGAGATTAGGGAAGACCCACAGATCAGCTAGATATGAGCTCACTAATATTCCTAAGGAATATGCAGTGGAGCTGAAGAATCGATTTAAGGGACTGGACCTAGTAGATAGGGTCCCGGAAGAACTATGGACAGAAGTTCACAACATTGTTCAGGAGGCGGCAACAAAATACATCCCAAAGAAAGAGAAAACCAAGAAGGCAAAATGGCTGTCTGCTGAGACACTAGAAGTAGCCCAAGAAAGAAGGAAAGCAAAAGGCAACAGAGATAGGGGAAGATATGCCCAATTAAATGCAAAATTCCAGAGGTTAGCCAGAAGAGATAAGGAATTATTTTTAAACAAGCAATGCACGGAAGTGGAAGAAGACAATAGAATAGGAAGGACAAGAGACCTATTCCAGAAAATTAGAAACATCAGAGGTAAATTCCAGGTAAAAATGGGTATGATCAAAAACAAAGATGGCAAGGACCTAACAGAAGAAGAAGAGATCAAGGAAAGGTGGCAAGAATATACAGAAGACCTGTACAGGAAGGATAACAATATCGGGGATAGCTTTGACGGTGTGGTCAGTGAGCTAGAGCCAGACATCCTGAAGAGTGAGGTTGAATGGGCCTCAAGAAACATCGCTAATAACAAGGCAGCAGGAGATGATGGTATCCCAGATGAATTGTTCAAAAACTGGCGAGATGATGCTGTCAGGTAATGCATGCTGTATGCCAGCAAATTTGGAAAACACAAGAATGGCCATCAGATTGGAAAAAATCAATTTATATCCCCATACCAAAAAAGTGACACACTAAAGAATGTTCAAACTATTGAACAGTGGCACTCATTTCACATGCCAGTAAGGTAATGCTCAAGATCCTGCAAGGTAGACTTCAGCAATTCATGGAGCAAAAATTGCCAGATGTACAAGCTGGGTTTAGAAAAGGCAGAGGAACTAGGGACCAAATTGCCAATATCCACTGGATAATGGAAAAAGCCAGGGAGTTTCAGAAAAACATCTATTTCTGTTTTATTGACTATTCTAAAGCCTTTGACTGTGTGGACCATAACAAATTGTGGCAAGTTCTTAGTGGTATGGGGATACCAAGTCATCTTGTCTGCCTCCTGAGGAATCTGTATTGTCATAAGTACTGATGGTGAGCAGGAGGGGGCCTCTATCCAGGGGGGAAAACGCATGCATAGTACTGAGGAATTAAGCAGCCATTCAAAGAGACACAGATCAGACCCGCCTTAACTCTTGGGGTTTATCTGTCTGGGTTTTACCACGCTTCTTCAGTTTGTTAGGATTCTGTCTTATGTAGCAGTAATAAACACTAGAGACGTACTCTTCGTCTCAGCGTGATTCCTGACTGTTAGGACATGTATAATGACCAAGTAGCAACAGTAAGAACAGACCACGGAACAACGGACTGGTTTAAGATTGGGAAAGGAGTATGGCAGGGCTGTATACTCTCACCATATCTATTCAACTTGTACGCAGAACACATCATGCGACATGCTGGGCTTGAGGAATCCAAGGCTGGAGTTAAAATCACTGGAAGAAACATTAACAATCTCAGATATGCAGATGATACCATTTTGATGACTGAAAGAGGAACTGAGGAGCCTTATGATGAAGGTGAAAGAAGAAAGTGCAAAGGCTGGGTTGCACTTAAACCTCAAAAAAACAAAGATTATGGCAACCAGCCTGACTGATAATTGGCAAATAGAGGGAGAAAACGTAGAGGCAGTGAAAGACTTCGTATTTCTGCATGCAAAGATTACTGCAGATGCTGACTGCGGTCAGGAAATCAGAAGACGTTTAATCCTTAGGAGAAGAGCAATGACAAATCTCAATAAAATAGTCAAGAGCAGAGACATCACACTGACAACAAAGGTCTGCATAGTTAAAGCAATGGCATTCCCAGTAGAAACATATGGCTGCGAGAGCTGGACCATAAGAAAGGCTGAGAGAAGGAAGATAGATGCTTTGGAACTGTGGGGTTGGAGGAAAATTCTGAGAGTGCCTTGGACCGCAAGAAGATCAAACCAGTCCATCCTCCAGGAAATCAAGCCAGGCTGCTCACTTGAGGGAATGATATTAAAGGCAAAACTGAAATACTTTGGCCACATAATGAGAAGACAGGACACCCTGGAGAAGATGCTGATGCTAGGGAAAGTGGAAGGCAAAAGGAAGAGGGGCCGACCAAGGGCAAGGTGGATGGATGATATTCTAGAGGTGACGGACTCGTCCCTGGGGGAGCTGGGGGTGTTGACAACTGACAGGAAGCTCTGGCGTGGACTGGTCCATGAAGTCACGAAGAGTCAGAAGCGACTCAACAAATAAACAACAATTGCTTCTGCATACATACGCATACCTATTCAAACTTGTATAGTTAAATCAAATAAATATTTTCCTAAATATGAATATATAAAACATACGTACAGTATATGCAATCTTAAAATTACATCACTATTCTATTCATTCTTGAATGTCCTGTTTTGACAGCTGAAACATTTTTTGAGAGCCTGTGTAACAAGATATTCTTGTGGAGTTAAAAAGGGCAACTATACAGCAAATACCCTGGGAAATATTATTGAGACTGTTGTTTCGCTATCTTGGATTTTATATTTTATATTTATATAATGAATCTGTTTCTGTGATACTTTAATCTGTTATTATCTTAATTTGATTGTAATCTGCCCAGAATCTCTTGCAGAGATGGGCAGTGAAGAAATGTGAGAAATAGATAAATAAATAAATAAATAAATAAATTACTGACAGGCATATATATTTCAAAAGTAAATTCTATTTTACTCAATGGGCTTACTCTCAGAAAAATAAGAATATGATTAAAGCCTTTGGGAACAAAATATGTCAATCTGTCTAGTGATCTGGGTCCAGATGCCCTGGGAACCAGCCAAAGTGATAGTTGTGGGAGAAAGTAAACACAGTATCCACCTTGCTTATAGACAAATGGAACTCAGTAAATTCCAATTAAACATGTTTGTGCAGCATTTTGGAGACAGCCAGCATACCTTCATGAAAATTTGTTAAAAGAGTTCCTAACTTTATTACTTCATGTTTTGCATTTTGGCGATGCTCAGAAATCTCAATTCATCATAGGTGCCTTTTAAGAAAACTAATAACAAAGATCAAACATTGGTCAGACATTTCAGATCAGGTGTCCCTGCAGTCAATCACTGATGAGCACTCAGCTCAGACAGAATGATTAGAGACGGAGAAGTCCAGTGCATGGATTAATAGGACTGACCTTGAAAAAACTGCCTTTAAATCTAAATTTAAAACCCTAACCCTGAGTTCCATTAAACTTTTGAGCAAGTTATCTACCAGGCATACATTTCTGCCTGTAAATGGGAAAAACTGGATTTATGCCCTCAACAAGCCCAGGTATATGTCACTCAGTCAAGAGTTTGGGTGGGAAACAACGCAAAACAATATGAATTGTAAACACATTCCCCCAACATGGACCCCACTAGCAATCAACTGGAGTTAAAACCTTGATGATAGAAGGTTTTTTAACTGCTTTTCAAAATGGGGTTGTGTAGGATATGCAGACATCTGGGGTAGACAATTCCAAAGTATGAGGGCCACAACAGAAGAGGCCTACTCTCTGGCCTAAGTTCCCCTAGTTTCCTATGGTGGGCAACTATTAGTAGTACTTTTTTAGATGATTCAGTTCTGGCCAGGCAGTGCCTGATGTATCATAACTCTATTAGACATATTTATTCTTGTTATAAATATTAAATTACTTTTGGACGAAAGTCCCAGTACAGTTAATTCTGATGTTAACTTTTGGTTTCCATGAATGATGAATACATGTTGTGGTGAACACTGTCTTTTCTTACTGCCACCCCCAGTGACTTAACCACTATACCACACAGGCCACAAAATTAATTATAGGTATGGATTATAATTTGATAGTAGACTATAATTTGTAGTGATTCTATCTTCCTCCTTCAATTCTATTTCTTGATTTAATTATTTTGATGCATTAACAATTATTTTGGATTATATTTTTTGTACTTTGTTGAGACAATCTGATGGAATTGAGCCAAAGCCATAATTGGGCATTAAAGAATAAAGTATGAACATTTATTGACATTACATTCAGAGCTCAATATAATAAATTCTTCCACACTATATCTACTCAACAAACAAGAAGACTTTTCCAGCTCTCGGGGGAGACAATGGCAGAATGGCCACAGATGAGGCTGGCTGGAGCCTAGAAAAGAGGTATGCCTGCAATAGCCAAAAAGCACCTCTCTGATGCCTGTTGATGATTTTACCCTACTGGATAATGAAGCATAATCAGTTTTCCTTATCTGCAAATATTGCTGGATGCTGTTTAGTTAAGGGGGATGTATTATTTTTAACACTGACATAGCTAAGGACAACTCAAGCCTGTCTCACTTATGAATTGGAGAACAGAAGATGGCAACATCATGGAGTTACAACAGAAAAAAGTTGATGCCAGAGCATGTTTCTATGGTGAGAACTGCAAGTGGGAAAAGGCCCCAAGAGAAGAATTACCAAAAATATATCACATACAGATACAGCAGATAACATAGTCAAGGAAAACCATTTCCTATGGCTGACCCACATGCATGTCTCAAATTATTTTCTCTGGACCTTGCTGAGAAAAGATGGAGGAGAGAGGGCGGAAGACAGACCAATGTGTCCTTCAAAATACTTTGTCTTCCCAATCTGCCCTCCCCAACAGCTTCAACAATTTTAGATTTTGTTGTTGTTGTTTATTTTCCATAGCAAAGTCTACCTCTTTTTTTCCTAAATATGCTATTCTCACTCCATCTCTTTTTGTAGATGGACAAATATTGAGAGGACATCACATAACTCCAAAACAACTGCTGTCTTACACAGAAAAGAACTTTGCATGTAAAGAAAAGCACACATGTATGAAGGAGCCCTAAGCTGCTTCCAATATAAGCACTTAATAAAAATGCACAAATGGAAAAATCTTGTTAATTTAAAAATCTCTTTTCATCTTTAGTCTCATGCAGGATAAAAGATCACACTCTTGCTTTTACCTTATCACTCCTACACATACTCCTGACAGTGATTGACACACACAGAATCTACACATGACATACTCTTCAATACAGAAAGTCTGTCCAGGTAGTGCATATTCTCATTGCTCTTTGCCAGCCCAATACTCTTTATGTACTGCATCACATTCCACTGCTAAAACAGGCGCATCAATGGGTCAGTTGTCCTCCCCTCCTCCTCCTCCTCTTTGGTATAACAGAATTAACTGTTATAATGGTTTAACATTTTTCTTCTTATTTTATGTTAACTTAATCAGTTATTTTCATTGGTTTAATGAATATATTTCTCTGCATTTCCCAGAGTGTAATGCAGTGTTTCTCAACCTTGGCAACTTGAAGATGTGTGGACTTCAACTCCCAGAATTCCCCAGCCTGCATGGCTGGCTGGGGAATTCTGGGAGTTGAAGTCCACACATCTTCAAGTTGCCAAAGTTGAGAAACACTGATCTAGCTTTACTTGCCTGCTATCACCAATAAAGTTCTAAGCTGATTTATTAACTTCATCTCTTCAAAATTGCATCATGTGCATTTTTTTTTATTTTTTGCATGTTTCAGAACTTTGAAATGTGTAATAATAATATCAATAACAACACTATGACCTGTAGAGAAAGGGGAACTGTCCTAACAGCCAGGAACCACGCTGAGACAAGGAACAGGTCTCTAGTGTTTTATTGCTGCTACATAACAGGAAAATCCTAACAAACTGAAGAAGCGTGGGAAAAACCCAGACATATAAACCCCAAAGGTTAAGGCGGGCCCGATCTGTGTCTCTTGGAATGGCTACCTAATTCCTCAGTGCTACGCATGTGCTTTACAGCCTGGATGGGAGCCCCCTGCTTGCCATCCTTACTCATGACAGGAACACCTTTATTAAGGTGACCGCCTTTATTATAATCAGTTTAGATAATACTGTTATTTTATTTATCTATGTATTATTTATTAACTTTAACCAAGAGATTTCTCTGCTGATATGAAATAATAGTCATTTCCCTCTGCCTTTTAATCAGAGTAAATGCTTCTTTTTTACAGCACTATTTCTTATAAATCATTCAACAAAGATAATTTTCCTGATTATTTATTTATTTATCCATTCAATCACACCCAGTTCTCAGAGACTGCCTGGACAAGTACCTGTAGTTTTCTTGGCAAGGTTTTTCGGAAGTGATTTGCCATTGCCTCCTTCCTAGGGCTGAGAGAAAGTGACTGGCCCAAGGTCACCCAGCTGGCTTTGTGCCGAAGGCGGGACTAGAACTCACAATCTCCCAGTTTCTAGCCTGATGCGTTAACCACTACACCAAACTGGCTCTCAATTTTTCTGATACTACACTATAAATAATAAGTGCAAATTACAGTGTGACATGGTAGCAATTATACAGAATAAAATAAACTCATTTGTGGTTTGTTTATACTTCTATAGTTCTACTTCAGCATGTCCAGGTTACAATTTTGCAAGTCGATAACAGATAATCTTTAGATG
Source organism: Candoia aspera (assembly GCF_035149785.1). NCBI lineage: Eukaryota > Metazoa > Chordata > Lepidosauria > Squamata > Candoiidae > Candoia > Candoia aspera. The sequence continues at coordinate 50,327,677 of NC_086159.1, forward strand.
GAGGCCGGAAAAACAAAGTAGCCATGTCACCCATGAAAAAAAAAATCTAAAACTCCATAGAAACGACACCTATATTAGGTCAACCGAAGGTGTACAAAACTGCTGCAAGCTTTTTAGTTTCAATCATTCTTAATCGGTTAGAAAAAAAGGGGGAAAGAAAAAATCTGCTTAAGCTCAGAAACATTATTTGTAGCAGCTTTACATATCATGTTGCAAAATTTTCAGAGATGGAGATCAGAAAAATCTAATTATTAGTATGAATAGTCACAAGCTGCAAGATGGAGTCTCCCACAGTTTTGTCAACCAAACCAGGCATTCTTACCCTGGGGAGACCTGTGCCCCTACAGATATTGAAGATTACTACTATTGAAGTAGTATTGAAGTAGTATTGATTATTGCTTCCACTTCCTGAGTCACGTTGACAGCCCATGCAATTTTCTCTTCTGTGTGATTCGAAATGTTGAGAGAAAAGTTCACATTTCTTTTCCTATGAGTAACTTCTCTACAGAAATTGACTTCACCATTTTTTTCTCCCATCTAGATTATGGTGTTTTGTTTTGTTTTGTTTAATGATATAGTCATCTTTTCCCCAGAAGGAAAAAAACAGCTGGAGCAGATTTTGAAGGGAGAGAGTAACTGGAAAGAGTTAGTCAAGCCATCTCCCACTATTCTTCTGACAGGTACAGCCTTAGGTGTAGCTTTGAGTTGCAGGAGTAATATCTTAAATACCCACGACAGTTCTGTGATGTATCAGCAGAATTATTTAGACCTTTATGTGCAATAATAGTTTGACTCTTTGTTGAAAAGGAAGTACCATAATAACTTTGAAGTTATTATGGTGTTTACTTAGATCCCATGACCCAGTAGTATCTGAAATATAATCAAGAGAATGCTTGTACTTTTACATTTTTCAACTTTAATAAAGTAGGAAGAAAATGTGAAACACCCTAAATGTTGGCAGTTACCACAGTAATAGGAATATTGTTTTGAGTCTTCTATTTTTCAATGGCATCTTTTAGAAGATACCATTAAATCCTCTTTATCACAGAATGGTGAACTAACTGTGGCTCTAGCAGAAACCATCATTTATCAGAAGCGAAGAAAACTCATTTGTGATGGAAATTATTCAAACAGAAAATTTTACTAAGTGATACCGGCAGTTCTATAAAAACATAGACTGAGCTCTATGTGAGCATAATGCCTTCTACAAAAGGAGCTTAGAGATCCTGCCTGCAAGCAGATGTATTACAATGCTAAGTGAACTCTTGAATGACTTCCCACCTTTATTTATTATAGTGGTAAATATAAGAAATGCTGTATTTTCAGAATCACATTAACTCCACAGAATTTCTAATAAACAGATGGATCACATCCCTTGCTGTTCAAATACTGTTCTGGCAGCCTAAGGTGAATTTACCCATTCATCTGGGACAGCCATCCCAAACTTGACATCCTTCAATGTGTTGATTTCACCTCCCATAACTCTCAGCCGAGATGACCAAAACATTATGGGAGCTGGTCTCTAAGACATCTGAAGGGCAGAAGAAGGCTGAACTAAAGAAAAAGCCACAGGAACATCTCATGAATTATCTCAGTACAAATCAGGCTTCCCAGTTAAAGGGTATTCTTTTCTTTCCCAGTCATTCTGGGGAGCTAAGGTCAGTTTCACTGCATGTGAATCCTTGGGCTTCCGGTCCAAACCCACAAGAAAAAATTAATCCCGTGGCAGGACCTAAAAGGGAAGAGGTGAATGGGAAACGCTAATAAGCTCCGAATTTTGAAATGCTGGGCTCAAAGAAACCAAACAAATCCCACGTGTCTTCTGCGGGCCTTTTACGCCTCTCGCTTTCACCTCGGATAACATTCCTTTAATATTTCATGGTAACATCCCTCTGGGGTTGGCAGAATCGCTCTCTGCACACGGGGAAACGTGACGAGCCGTGCGGCTTTGATGTGGGTGAGCCCATCAACGGCTCGCTAGTCTGAAGCAGCTTGATTATCGACGTGGGAACGGCAAGGAGCAGATCCACCTTTGCAAGCCGGCGCTTGCCTCTTCCTCACCATTAGGACATTTCTGTTAATTCACAAAATTAATTATCCCGTTAGGATCGTCGGTATTTCCTTTCCTTCTCCTCCCTAGGTGGGCGCGAGCGCTCTGAAGTCAACCTGCACCACCCCTCCCCGCCCCGGGGCAGAGAGAGGTGAGTAAAAGCCTCGCCTGACGAGGAGGGCGCGTCAATAGCCTCGGAACCGCGGCAGTAGTGGAAAATTTTCGGTCTGAGCGCTGCGCGCGCAGCTAACAATACCCCCGCATCTCTCTTGTGCATCTAGAATATTCTGGGAAAGGGCGGGGGAGGAGAAAGGGGGCTGGTTCCCGAATGGCTTTTGGAGCCGTTGTACAGCGGCGCTGAGGAGAGTAGAAGAGAAGGCGGAGCAGGGGCGCCTTCCATCCCCTGCCCGCTTTTCTGAAGCGCAAGCAGCGTGGAATTCATAACGCTGACGTCTGGGAAAACCATCTCCAGGGTGCAGCTGGGGCCACCTCGCGTTTCCTTCCTCCTCCCCACCCCTCTTACCCGGGGAAGTACCTTTTAATGGCTGCACGCTGCAGCTTCCTTACATAAGAAGAGGCAGCCCAAGACACCCGTTATTAATGGGCGCGTGTATTTCACACACAAAAATAGCTCTCGGGAGCTACTGGGGAAGGTGTCCGGCGACGAAAGGGATGAGCCATCCCTCCGCCGTCCGTTCTACGGTAAACGCAGCTCCTTCGCTACGGACTTTAATAAAGCATTATACCTAAGCATCCATATAGTAAACCTGTATAGCATAATTCTAAATCAACCTTTTTAATAGTGCCGCGTTTAACAAGACTAGGCGGGTGTTCCCCACCGTAGAGGAGGCGATTATCTGCTTCATTTCCAAGTGGCAAATTAAATTTTAACTTAACCTGGGTATCATGTTTCTTATTTGGAGATAGAGAAGCAGCTAGAAGAGAATGTGAAGAATTAAGGAGTTTTTTTAAAAAAAGAAGTGCAAAACCCTGAAGAGGAGAACATCACAAAAAAAGACTATGCAAGAGAAATGGATCTGGTAGGCAATCAGGGGTGGTTTAGAGACAGCAAAGGTCCCTGCCTTAGTAGGAGTGAGAAGAAAATATCTCCATTAAGGGTCACTTGAACCAAATGTTCTCAGCCCGATTTACCTTGCAGGGCTGTGGTGAGAATCAAATGGGAGATGGAAAAAACTGCTTTCTTAAATGCTTCGTTCAAAACTTAATATACCTCTGTAAGATAATAAAAAGGAGGAAAGCATTTGATATATTTAGAACAAGAAAACACATAAAGTCCACTGTAATTAGTACATAGACTGATAATTGAAGATTTTCAAAATCTGCATAAGGTGTTTTGTACCCATCTACACTGTTATGTGTCTGCATAGGATTAACTGCAAAAGAGCTAAATTTTACAGAAAGTATTTTCAACAATTAATGTCCTTCACTTGATTTTTAAATGAAGGGGCGGAAATATTACATCTGATGTGATGTCGGGGCATAAGAAATGGAAATATTTAATTAAGAGTATTTTATTGGAAGAATGGAATTGTGCTTTTAGGTAGCCCAAAATTTAGTTTGGAATGCACACCCACAGTTCTTTGTAATTTATACACAGATTGCCATTTAGGATAGTGTCTTGAAACAAAGGAAATTATTTATTAGAAATTATGCTGGGATGTCTTACAAAGGTTACTTTTCTGAAACTGTGGATATATTATTAGTTCTGGCATATTGTTAGACAGCTCCATCAGTTCCCTATTGTGAAGTACATATGACGTGTAAGATCATCTCACATTGAAAAGGATTGTACAAATACCAACTTTGATTGGAGAGGTTTTGAAAAGAATTTTGAAGATGGCAGTACTTCAGTCATGGAGATAGATAGATAGATAGATAGATAGATAGATAGATAGATAGATAGATAGATAGATAGATAGATAGATAGATAGCATACACGGTAGATGAAAGCTTATTTTGAAGTGTAAAAGCATGTAACTTTAAATTTATTGAAGATGATTATTCAGCTATATTTCCAACTTTTGTAGGGATCAGCAACAAATTCCAGAATTTCAGAAATTACCCTTGTTTGTGTGTCCTGGTCTAGATGATAAAAAGCTAATAATTCCATTGGATAATCTTTTGTCAAATAATGTTGCATTGTTCAGGAAAACATGCTAATGTAATAAGTCTACACATTATACACTACCATAGAGCACTGCTTAGCACTGAATGTTAAGTTCCCCCTTTTCCAGTTTGAAAATTATGAAAATAAGGAAGGAGAACATGCATGATCTTCCATTAAGCTGTGTTTCTGATATGCACTATTGTCAGGTACCTTTTGAAAAATTTCCTTCAACTATCAAGTCTGCTTTGAGTATAAAAGTGAACGATACCATTCTTCTTCAGAAAAAGGTTCGTGCACATTCAACACAATACACGTATTCTTCAATAAGCTTGTGTAGATTACTGTCCACTTCATCAGATGCATGACTATAATGACCATACCGTTAGAATAAAGTAAACTTTTTCAAGCAAACAATATAGAAAGTCCCAATTGAAATGGATTAGCATTCAAGAATGTTATGTGTCTTAAATTTAAAAATAATCTCTGTTAGGTGGGTACTTCAATTCCAGTGCATCCATAAAAGAATGGTGTTCAAGTAATATGAAACAGAAGGTATGAGAAACTAAAGATGAGAAGAAAAATGAAGAAACTGAAGGGAAAAAATGCAAAGATCTAAAAGTGGCTGATGAGGATTAAGACTTAAGAAACTCTGGGGGAGGAAAAAATGCTACAGGAGCATATATGTTTCAAATTCACTGTATTTCCATTCTGAGTCTATTCTCATTATATCATCATTATCATTATCATTATCGGAGAGCCAGTTTGGTATAGTGGTTAAGGCATCAGGCTAGAAACTGGGAGATTGTGAGTTCTAGTTCTACCTTAGGCACAAAGCCAGCTGGGTGACCTTGGGCCAGGCACTTTCTTTCAGCCCTAGGAAGAAGGCAATGGCAAACCACTTCTGAAAAACCTTGCCAAGAAAACTTCAGGGACTTGTCTAGGCAGTTTCTGAGAATCGGACATGATTGAACAGATTAAATATATATATATTATTTATAGCCACCCATCTCATGTATGTGACTATGTCAATTTATATGTTCATCATAATGACTGAGTGGCTAACATCAGATGAAATCCAACATAATAACCACTACCAAAAAAACTGCATAATTGGCAGCCAAGATTAACCCACAGATACCAATCAACATAACCATCTCACAGGCTCTGTCACATGTATTGACTCCCAACCCAGTGACACAGCCCCATCTTCAAGGCCTTACAAAAGGCCAACATGGTCAGAGCTAATCAAATCTCTAGTGGGATGGTGTTCCAAAGGCCAGGTGCCATGACTGAAAAGGCTCTCTTTCTGGGTCCTGCCAGCACTCTTGAATAGGGTAAACTTCTACTGCCAGATCTATTGATATGGGTAGAGCCAATCAGAGAGAGGTGGTCCCTCAAATATACGTGAAATGGAAGCCTTTAGTGAGTACTCAATGTGCCTTAAGCAACACACCATGACTGAATTTTTGACTACCAAAGCCAAAGTTAAAATCTGAGTCCCTCCAATTGAAATTCATGCTGAATGTTGATTGCTTATGGTGATGATTGTGTTGATATGAGTCCTGTGCATTAGGCTGAGTCAAGAAATGTAAAGATAGTGAACTGGGAAAAACTGAGGTGTGTGATCAAGAATGGATGATGTTGATAATAGCAAACAATGAGTTTCACATGAGAAATATTGATGAACTGATTAAGGACAATTGCTGGATCACTCAGAAATATTGGAAGGTTTGTGCAAGATGGGCTCTTCACATGCTGATAGAAAAGTTGAAAATTTCAAGAGTTGAAATTTTCCAGCGATTGTTATCATACAACAAGAATGAAAGTGAGGAAATTGTTCACAGCATTGTGACAGCCAACAAAACACAGGCTTATGACCCAGAAACAAAGCTGAAGTACCCATCGGTCAAAGAATGTCATCTGCAGGACCCAGGACCCAGGTCTTTTCAGTTGCTGCCCCTGCCCTATAGAACACCAAGATTAGATTGGCCCCAGACCTGGTGTCCTTTCAGAAAGCTCTTAAAATACAGTTGTATTTCTGGGCATGGGATCAGAGTGCTAGTGGGAAACCATGATGTGTTACATTATTCAGGCTGGTTTGGTGTTTCAGCTGCTGCATGTGTTCTGTTTTACATTATGTTTCATACTTTTTTTTCCTGCTGTGAGCTGCCCAGGGTTGCTTTGGGGAATTCTGGGAGTTGAAATCCACACATCTTAAAGTTGCCAAGGCTGAGAAACACTGGTATAGAGAATAGTGGTGATTAGGTGGGGAAATAAGTGCAGGTAATGAAAGATCTTATTTCAGGGATTATTTTCCTGATTTATTTATTAAAATATCCCTATTTAAACTGAAGTTAAGAAGGTGGAAGCATTTCATTCAACCCATATATTAATAGAGCAAAACAAAACAAAATAAATTTGATTCAGGAACAAGTATTTCAGTAAATATGTATTTTAAGATGATACTCTTATAGCTATGTGGTTCTAAATTAACTTTGAATAACTTTGAAAAAATACATTTTCATACAATAATGTATTTTCATACGATAATGTTCTAGATTAACATTAATTTAGGATTTGATAAATTTGGAGTCTTGGGTAGCATATAAATCTGTGTAAATATTTTGAAAACTGTGTTTCAAATTGAAGATTACTTTAAAAGGAGTATTCATAATCAAGATTGTTAAATACAAGTTATATTTTCAAAAAATTGTTAAGTAATAAACTTGCATTGAAAGTATAAGTTATGGCAACTGATATTACTCTCCTTTTGGAAATGTTCTATCATGTGATATGCACACTATCACATGTTTAAGTGGAAATCAAGACTGGATGGTTAATGATAATACAGAATGATGCCAAGTTCCTCACTACTGCAATGTGATCTGCCTATGCCTCATACTGAAAGTTTCAGCAGTCTTGATAGTACAACAAGACTAGAGTTTGAGAGAAAATAATTGAAATGCTAGATATTACACAAAATATTTCAGATGTAGGCTTCCCCTAGCAACCCTTTGTCATAACAATCTTCTCTACCTGTTACAAAAAGGCCTACAGTTGTCAATTACCAGTTTTACCACTCAGGAACGTCAAGAACTACTGTGGTGAGAGAGTTAGCTAAAAAGTTAGAAAAGCCTTGAATCAAGCTTATGCACTAGCAACTCTGTGGACACAACAATTCAGTTTTCTTTGGCAAAAAGTATAGAGGTGGCTTGCTATTGCTTTCTTTCACAATGTATTTTTAACCTCCTGATCTAAGCTGTGATTCCATTTCACTGGTGTCTCCCAGCCAATTGCTAACCAGGCCTGACCCACCTTAGCTTCTGAACCTAAATATGATCAAGTACTAGCACCTGATAATTACTTATCCATACATTAAGCTGTTGTTGTTGTTTATTCGTTTAGTCGCTTCCGACTCTTCGTGACTTCATGGACCAGCCCACGCCAGAGCTTCCTGTCGATCGTCAACACCCCCAGCTCCCCCAGGGACGAGTCCATCACCTCTAGAATATCATCCATCCATCTTGCCCTTGGACGGCCCCTCTTCCTTTTGCCCTCCACTCTCCCTACCATCAGCATCTTCTCCAGGGTGTCCTGTCTTCTCATTATGTGGCCAAAGTATTTCAGTTTTGCCTTTAATATCATTCCCTCAAGTGAGCAGTCTGGCTTTATTTCCTGGAGGATGGACTGGTTTGATCTTCTTGCAGTCCAAGGCACTCTCAGAATTTTCCTCCAACACCACAGTTCCAAAGCATCGATCTTCCTTCTCTCAGCCTTCCTTATGGTCCAGCTCTCGCAGCCATATGTTACTACAGGGAACACCATTGCTTTAACTATGCGGGCCTTTGTTGTCAGTGTGATGTCTCTGCTCTTAACTATTTTATCGAGATTTGTCATTGCTCTTCTTCCAAGGATTAAGCGTCTTCTGATTTCCTGACTGCAGTCAGCATCTGCAGTAATCTTTGCACCTAGGAATACAAAGTCTTTCACTGCTTCTACATTTTCTCCCTCTATTTGCCAGTTATCAATCAAGCTGGTTGCCATAATCTTGGTTTTTTTGAGGTTTAGCTGCAAACCAGCTTTTGCACTTTCTTCTTTCACCTTCATCATAAGGCTCCTCAGTTCCTCTTCACTTTCAGCCATCAAGGTGGTATCATCTGCATATCTGAGATTGTTAATGTTTCTTCCAGAGATTTTAACTCCAGCCTTGGATTCCTCAAGGCCAGCTTGTCGCATGATGTGTTCTGCATACAAGTTGAATAGGTAGGGTGGGAGTATACAGCCCTGCCGTACTCCTTTCCCAATCTTAAACCAGTCTGTTGTTCCGTGGTCTGTTCTTACTGTTGCTACTTGGTCGTTATACAGATTCCTCAGGAGGCAGACAAGATGACTTGGTATCCCCATACCACTAAGAACTTGCCACAATTTGTTATGGTCCACACAGTCAAAGGCTTTAGAATAGTCAATAAAACAGAAATAGATGTTTTTCTGAAACTCCCTGGCTTTTTCCATTATCCAGCAGATATTGGCAATTTGGTCTCTAGTTCCTCTGCCTTTTCTAAACCCAGCTTGTACATCTGGCAATTCTCGCTCCTGATAATTACTTATCCATACATTAAGCTATTGTGTTTATTTATAATTCAGTGATTTTATGATGTTGAGGTTTTAAGGAGATTTTTATTGTAAACTGCCCAGAGTCCCCCTTTTGGGGGGAGATGGGCGGTAATAGAAATGTGAATAATAAATAAATAAATAAATACAGTTAGAATACTGCATTTTGCATTAACTCTAACTCAGTTTTTTACAGCAACAAAACTGCAGAATTCAAGATTTTATCATCATTACCTCACTTTCTCTTTGCTGCTTTGATCTGATGTGTGCTCTACAATCTTAACCAGGATGTTGTGTCAATTTAGATAGCCTAATAATGATTTTACCCTACTGTATAAAGAAGTTATTCATACTGATTTTTCCTTCTTAGTTTATAAAAGCACCAACAGTAGATTAATTGTAATAAAGTTATGTTTAGAGACCAAAATAGATTTCTCCCCACAAGCTTTTTTTGTCTATCATAATTTTTTATTATTTTTATTATTTTTATTTATTTTTATTTATTATTATTTTAATTTAATTTTTATTTTATTTTATTTGTGCCTTTGAGTTGGTGTTGACTACTGGCAACTGCCTGGACAAGTCCCTGCAGTTTTCTTGGCAAGATTTCAGAAGTGGTTTGCTGTTGCCCCCTTCCTAGGGCTGAGAGAAAGTGACTGGCCCAAAATCACCTAGTTGGCTTTGTGCCCAAGGCAAGACTAAAAAATTCATGGGCTCACTGTTTCTAGCCTGATCCCTTAACCACTGCACCAAACTGGCTCTTCCATCATAAATTAAGCAACCTCAACGAACTCTAATCCAGAATATATACAATATTCAAAAGACATTCCCAAAATTTAGTATGCATAACTTGCTGGCAGGCATATTATGAGATCATTTCCCTGGAATTTTTCTGAGTTAAAGTATAATTTATCTTGTCTCTTCCCTGCACTGACATTAGGAGTGGCAGTTTCAAATTTTGTACTGAAGATGTTGACTAGTCTGGCAATGAAACATCTGCAAGAAAACAAGGCTCAGAGAGCACCAACGACTCTATAGTTTCAAATTTGTCGGGCCATGGCAGGTTCTTAGAAGCAGTTACATAATCAGAGTTGTGACCCCGCTGAAACAGGGGACTTGGCTAAGATAAATAAATCTCTTCGTTCTTTCATCGCCCTGAGATTTAAAGCTTCCGCCGAGCTATTTCGAATAAGGTCCGAGTAAAACCCGGCACACGGGTTTTCGGCCAGCTGTTGAGAGTCGCTCTGCTTTTGGGCTGGGAAAGGAGGTTCCTGGAAGTCGCAGTCTCTGGGAAGCAGAGTCACTTAGGGATGTTTTCGGAAGAGGGGACGCGAGGGGTGGAGCGGCAAGCCTACTGTTGGTACACACAGGAAAGCCTGCGCACGCTGCCGCCGCGAACCCTCGCCCTCTCCTTCCATTGCTCGCTCGCTCTGACGTCGCCACACCCCGCTCTAAAAAGCGGAGCATCGGCGCGCGTCCCCCAGAACCGAGCGTGCTGTTCCGCGAGAGCCGCTTCTCCTCGCCCTCGTTCACCTGAACGCTTCCCTCCTTGGCGGGGGGGTAGGCTTTGTTTGGTTTCGCCAGAAAAATCTTAACTTACTGTTTTCTGTCAGCTTGTCACATTATAACTCTGGTTTATATATATATATATATATATATTATTTTATTTTATTTATTACTATTTTTTTTCCGGACTGGTCCTTCGGACTGTCAGTATTTAAGGATTTTCGCTTCCGTTTAAAGAGAAATCTACCGAAGAAAGAAGCTCCGGACCATTTCGAGTTTTACGCTTTGTAGACTGAGGTAAAATACTCTGAGGTGTGGGGGAGCGGCTGGAAGAAGGTGCCTACAGCTGTGTGGGTGGGTTAACTGCGTTTGCTTGTGATATAACTAGCTGTGGACTGATTTCTTTATGTAAGAATGTGCGGGGCTTAGAATGTGAGGGGACAGGGAGGGAGGGGGGTGTCCCTCAGCCGCCGCCAGCGCTACTGTGTTCCAGCAGGGCTTCCAGGGTCTCGCCCCGCTTCCCCAAGCCCTCCCCACAATAGACGGCGCTGGTGGTGCAGTCTTGTGACTGATTTGCATTGTTGTCCACATTTGCAAAAGCAGAATTCCCGGGGAGAAGCGAGGGGGAGAAAGAAGCAGCTGGAGATGGTCAGGAAAGCCCAGGAGATGCTTCGGGCGGCAGGCAGTTAATGTTAGACAGGGATAGTGACAATCGTTCACCTAGATTGCATCATGTGAAGTTTCCGGCAAAATGAGGACGGATGGGGTGGAGTTCGTTCGCTTCCAAATCTGATTCCGCACATCATGTCGCGAGTGCCGCTAAGCCTCCCTAGATTTAACAAGTTAATCTACCCGCGCCGGATGTATTGTGTTCTTCAATCTCTGGGTGGAATCTGAGAAGACGCGCGAAGGGTCTCTGCTCACCCGCTTTGCTGGGCAGAGCAGCCCCCTTTGCGCACCCTGGCTTTCCCACCGCGGGTCTTTTGTTTCCCCCAGCCCCCCCGCCTTCCCAGATAGCGTGTGTTCCCACTGTTCTGACTAGAGAGATCTTTGTTCTGCTCCCGGTACTTTTCCTTCCCTCGCCCTCTTCGCTTATCCCGCCCTTCTCTGCTGGTACTTTTCCACTCGCCTGGCTGAATCAGCCGCGCTGAGCAGCAGCTTCGACGGCAGCGACTCACGTGACCCACTTCGGGAGACTACTGCAGTATTGACGTTTCCCCTTTACCTTCGCAGACTAGGCAGGACCCGCCGCCGCCAAGGACAAAAGATCACGAGGACCCCGGGCGGCCGCTCCCAGCCCAAATAAAATAATTCCTTGGCTTGGTTGACCCGCTCCCCAAAAAGGCACCCTGGATCCCAGCGTGACCAAAGCTGAAATGAGCAAGCTCAACAGCACCCGCGAGGAGGACAGCAGCAGTTACAGCTCCAACAGCAACGACTTCAGCTATCACTACCCCATCAAATCAGCTGCTGTGAAAAGGTCAGGGAGATTTATCTGCCTTGCTTTGAGTCTCTTCAAATCGGTGTCCCAGCTGACTGAACTGGGGATAGACAGACAGACAGACAGACACTATAGATGGAAGTGAATTCCTCTTTTGGAATTCCCCCACTAAGGGAAGATCTTTTAAAATGACCAATTTTGGTACATATCACAAGCCAGGAAAAAGAAGAAAAGGCTCATCTTTTCACATTGTTTACACATTTATTCAGATTTTAACTCGGTTAAAAATCAGTGGAATTTTACAACAGTATTTAAAGTTGCTCTTTCCCTTCCTCTCATAGCCATTACGTAGATGTGGATCCAGAAAACCAAAACTTTTTACTTGAATCCAATCCAGGGAAGAAGAAATATGAAACTGAATATGTAAGCACCCACCCATAATCTTTTCACAGCATGAAGTCAGTTTTATTACCCCTCACAAGTAAGAGGTTCTGAGCAAATTCTGAACTTTTACCATACTTATTATTATTTACAGCATCCAGGTACAACTTCCTTTGGAATGTCAGTATTTAATCTGAGCAATGCTATTGTGGGCAGTGGAATCCTTGGACTTTCTTATGCCATGGCAAACACAGGAATTGCTCTCTTTCTGTAAGTACTGGAATGCAATAACATTACAATACCTTGTTGTTTATGCATCTAATCAGGAAAACGTTTGTAGGTGCTTACTTCAAGCCTTAAATATAATTCTACCAGAGTATTTGAACGTATGCCAATTTAGTCCCATTGACATGACAAGAGGTAAGATCCAGTGAACACTTAACTAGAAATATGCTTGAACTCACAGAAAATTGTTTCTGAGTGGCAGATCTGTGGGATTAGGCTGCACATTGCTTTAAACACACACACAAAAAGAATCCAGCCCAAACTAATAATTTAGAGACCTAGTAATTTCAGTTGAAGAATAAAGCTCATGTTTAAGTTATTGAAGCCTGTAGGATTTTAGATGTTTTAAGTTTGGATGACTTATGTATTTCCTCTTTCTTTGTGGGCAAAGGAAGTTAAAGGAAACATTCTGAATGTATACACTCTAAAAAAGAACTTTCATTCACTTTTTTTAATGCTTTAATTATAATTTGTGAAGTTGCCTCTTCTTTAGTTTGAGTGCTCTTTCCTCAAAAATGATTTTTACATTAATATAAATATCACTGCATTCTTTTTCCAAATAGTGGGGAAAATACTTCAATTTATCCATTTTAATTTCTGAATCATAATGTTCTGCAACTAGACTTGAATACCATTTGATAATAGAGAATATTATCCTACATTTTTGCCTATAGCATCAAGAAGCATTTGTCAGTTTTGCTTTGTCAGTTTCTCATCAAAAACACCCCTGATAGGCTGTTAAGTTTGCTGCTTCTCCAGCTTTAGATAAGAAAATGGAATGTGCCAGATTACAGATTCTGTAGTAGACTTTAGCTCTGTTTTCACTGGTATGAAAAGCACAGGAGATACATACTGATACATTTCTATTAGAATGCTGTTTAAGTTTATATTAAATACACTGCAAAGATAAAAGACTGCATATTTAGAAAGGCAAATATATAGTGGTAGAAGATGTCAGCTATTAATAGAAACCAAAGAAATATGGAAATAATCATTTTAATATTTTAATGTTGGCTACAGGATTAAAAATTCCCATGTGCCTCTAGGGATTTTGTGATAGTAAATCAATCTTCCAGTATCATTAGAAATTAGTATAAATTCCAAAAGCAGTTACAATTGCATTTCTGTCTTTCGCTAATCCATATCAGCAATGAGGGAAAGTCAAGTAGTTGAAGGCAGTGAGCCTGATATATTTACTTGGAACAAGTTCCACTGAATTTAAATAACATGTCTGAAATACTGTAAGTGGAAACAGCTTTGGTCCCTCAAATTCATCTTTAAATATGAATTCATTCAATATAGGTTTGTAAGTTCATGTTCTAAATGGCCCAGTTTTCTTTAAGTACAGCTGCATATTTAATGCTTCTGAATTTCCCCTTCTCTTTTCTCAGGTCCTTCAAAATGATTCATTGATGGTCATTCGGGGATGTCTCAACATGCAGTATGCTGGTAATGTTACTGTTGCCACCAAAACAAACTGAAGTGTGAAGCACATTTTGGTGTATGGCATTTATTTTTATTGTCCAAATTATTTTTAAATGACTCTTGCTAGAACATGAAAGAAACCTAAGCAAGAAAGTGCCATACTTTTTTTAAAAACTGAGACAGAGACAATAATTTTACTTTATTGTGCCATTTCATGCTCCAAAAAAGTTTTGCAGTGGTTACAATGTCATCAGCATAATACATGTTAGTGGGATTCCCTGAGCAAGCCCATTTGAGTCAGTGGAAATATACATACATACATACATACATACATTGTCAGTGCATTTTGTATCAATGTAGGCATGTTAGTTAGAATAAACAATGAGTTCAGTGAGGCTTGCAGGTGGATATAAAAATGCAACCTAAAGTTATGTTTTTCTTAAATTGTCTTTTCCATTGGAAATTAATTTCTTTAAATATATTATAAAGCAAGGACTAAAATGAGCAAAAAATTGAGTATCTACCATTTTATTTCCTCTTGCAATAAATAAGCATCTCAGACCACAGAAACAACTGAGTAGACAGTGTTGATCATCTTAAAATGACTGATTTTAATCCAGTCTGAATTGAAATGGCTTAAATCTAGATAGATTTATGTTTTAAAAAGAGGCAGTTGGGCTTTTTTAAATCCTTCTTCAACTGTTTCTTGTCCCCTGATCCCAGTAAAGATTCCCAGTATTTTCATTGCATTTAAATCAATATTTGACTTTATTATTATCTTTGGGAATGACCCAACCATGTTTAAATAATTTATTCATTTTTCAAAAACATTTATTCAATAAAGAATTTAAGTATGTTTGAATAGTTCTAACTTAACTGATTGGGACATATATGTATAGTGTGGGTAAGCTCCGATCCTATATGTTACGTGTTCTTGATGCCTTGTACTTATATATTCAATTTGGTCAAACAAAACATTGTGTTTGTCTTTGCTTTTTAGAATTCTCTTAGTCTTCGTGTCAATATTTTCTCTGTATTCTGTTCACCTTCTCTTGAAGACTTCCAATGAAGGAGGTAATAACAGTAACTATTTGTCAATCATAGATTCTCTCCTCCCCTGCCCCCTTTATAAATTGCATTCTTCCAAATTATCTCTGTTCCTATAGGATCTCTATTATATGAACAACTGGGAATGAAAGCATTTGGCATGCCTGGAAAACTTGCAGCATCTGGATCAATTACAATGCAGAACATTGGAGGTAAGGCCCTTCTCAGATAATGCTTTAAAAACAGTCTTCTACTTTATTCCACTATTTTTTCACAAAACATGCTTTCATTAACAAACTCAATCATGTCATTAGGAACTGTATTTTGTGATTTTTTTTGTATTGTGTTCTCACTGTAATTATCTACAATATTATTCACCTGCAGCTATGTCAAGCTACCTCTACATAGTGAAATATGAGTTACCATTGGTCATCAAGGCATTTATGAACATTGGAGAGCATTCAGGGTAGGTCCTAGAACTGCTGAGTAGAAATCTTTTTCCATGGGAAACAAAAATGGGCAATGTATGAACTATTTTGAGGACTTCTGTTGAAATATGTTTTTAGCTACTTAACCAAAGATAACTAAAGTATTAAATTCCAGTTATGCTTTCCTGCCTCTTGAGAGGCCTATTTGATAGATTTTCCCTCTTTTACCAGAAAAGTGTTACCAAAATCCTTGAAGTTTCATAATAAAATAATTCCTAGTAAACTGGTAAACATACTTTTAAAAAATGAAAGAGAAAAAGCAGGAAGCCAACCCTATACCAAGTCAAATGAGTGGTCCATCTAGTCCTGGGTTGCCAACACTATAGCCAACAGTGGTTCATGCCACTTTCGGGCAAGATTCTTTCTCTGCTCTATCTGGACACGCCTTGAGATCTTTTGAATGCATTGTACCAGTGTAGGGAGCTAACAAAAATGAAATTCTGTAAAATGCAATATTAAAAAGTAAAATATTTTGATAAATATATTTCCATAATGATGAATGCTTCTGATCTGTACATTATATCTTTACATATAATCTAAAATATTACTGTTGGAATTATTCGTCTATTCTGAAATACTGTGTAGAGTGTTACCTTTTATAATTAGCTATAGATGCCTATGTTTTAGCACTAGGATTGTGCTTAGTGGTGTTTAGAAGATTAATAGTTACTGTACCAGTAGGTCATTCTTCAAGTTGGTTCAGGTCCACATAAAGAGTGACCTCAACAGGGCATAACAGCTCCTTTGCTATGTCTGTATGTGCATATATGGAGGTATTATATTGGCCCATAACAGTTAGTAGAAGGCCAGTACACAATTCTTATATCTTCAAACAAATCACTATCCTTACTACACTAACGCTTGGTTTAAAATACATATTTATTATGAGGCTCTGGAACAGGATTACTTGGGTCACCATGCCATCACTAGCACAATTACGTTGTTATAAATTCCTTTGAAGACAGTGGAATCTACTTCAAATACTGGCTTCTGTGGAACTTAATTAAATTAGTGCAATTACTGTGACTCAGCAAAGCAAAATTCCTTGCAAACGAAGTTATGGAAAGTACATTTCCATAGCCAGATATGGAAATCCATGTGCAGAAGGGGCTCCAGAATGGAATCATTGCACTCCCTGCATTATATTGCAATCTCAAGCAATCCTTAAAAGATTAAAATCTTCCAGTTCTTGGTGTTTTGTCAACATGTCCCTATAGTTTTATTGGCAGCAGTAAGGAAGGAGTTTACCATTTCCTTCTTCTGAGAAGGCTTTTTTTCACTTCCTAGTCTAGGCTAGAGCCCTGGAGCTTTTTAGAGGTTTCCTATTCAAGTACTAAGCAGTTCTGACCATGTTTAGTTTCCAAAGCCAGACAAGGTTGGCCAGGTACTCCTCAGGTAATTTTAAATTGTCAATGGGATTATCATGCAAGGATTTCACCATATGTACTCTTCCTTTTCTTCCAGAGAATGGTATTGGTATACCAATGGTGACTATTTGGTTATATTAGTATCCTTGGTGCTCATTCTTCCTTTGTCACTGTTGAAAAATTTAGGTAAGTGGTTGTTAATGTTTATATTAATGTAGAATAAACAAGAAAAATAATGTGTAACTTACTTGCTATCAGTAAGAGAAACCCCTAATAATCAAGCCAATTTTTTTTTTCCTTTATCCTGTACATGCAGAAGTTAGCACAATCAAATTCATGAAGCCCTCTGGTTGGCCTATGTTAATTCAAAACAATATATGAATAAAATGTGATGACTGCCCTGAAAAGAAAGTATAGCACTATTTGCATCACATTAATTATTCTAATTTTATATTGATTTAACTTAGAATACATGATCTGAACTTAAATGGGCTACAGTATATTCTTGGTGGATACATACCAATAGTTAACTTGCTAAATTAGACCATTTGACATTTGGACTAATTTGGTCTAATCATATATTGGGAAAGAAAATCTGATTACTTGATTAAAAGTGCTTAGGGTTATTTGTAAGTGTGTATTAAATTATTAACAATTCCTACTAATGTCTACTGAAAAAGATGACATTACAGTTCAAAATGTTGGATGTGTTTTTTACACATGTACTGCATGATTTAAATTAAAACATTCCTTTATTACTTTAGGTTATCTAGGCTACACCAGTGGATTTTCCTTACTGTGCATGGTCTTCTTCCTTATTGTGGTAGGTATAGCTTGTTTATGTATCTATGCATTTAAACATTTAGAATATTGATTCAAATGCTATCACAGAAATTTGTAATCATATCCTGTAATTATAATTAGAACTGTAACAGATTTATCGTGTGAAATTAACTGTGGTCATCCTCTGTTAGGTCATTTGCAAGAAATTTCAAATACCTTGTGGAGTGGAACATGATCTAATTAACACAACTCTGAACCTTACTGTAGAACAACTATTGACTGCAAAGGAAATAAATGTTAATGTGACTTGTGATTCCTGCGTACCAAAATATTTTATCTTCAACTCTAAGGTAAAAATTAAACTAAGTAAGTATGATTGTTATTTCTTCGAAGTCTAATTGGCCCTGAAACCTTCTGTTCTCCTTATAAAAGCTTTTATAGCTATAGTAAGATTCAGTATCTTCTTTATTGCCCTAGGATTAAATGGAATGTAACTATGGATGGGAGAACAATTTGATCGTTGGTATCAAAAACTACCCAGTTGTTTGAGCAGACAATTTCAAGAATAAACTAATCCGGTGTTGTACAAGCAGATGTCACCTCAGACAGCTGGAGCTTTCCTTCCCTTCCAATTCCTTACAGCCCCCATTATTTAACTCTTTGGAATTGGTTTGCAAGCGTGGAAGACTGTTTGTAACATAAGCTGTATATTCTGCTAGCCAACACTTTTGAATAAAACCCAGTATGAGCACTTTGATAGCCATTTAGTGAAACACTTTAAAAGTCCACCTCACTAGACTAACTGTTAAATAATTGCATGCTGCACATAAGATGCAGTATCATCTCTACAATTACATTTTTAAAAATTGATTTGAATAGAGCAATTGATAACCTGCTTGATGACCCAAATAAAAGCAGATCTGAGTAATAACTACTGTGCACTACAAATACTTTTCTAACATTTAGTATATTTGACTAGGATTAGAAGTTCCAATTGCCATGTGGCTATTTACTCTTCTTCAACCTAATCTATTTCACAAGGGAAAGTTGATAAAATAGGAAGGGCAGTCATTGACAGTAGCTTGAATTGTTTCTAGGAAAGTATGAATGAAAAAATGCAAAATATGCTGTTTATAATTACAACTCTAGTTTTTCAAGAAACTGGCTGAGTGTCTTTTAAGGTAATATAGAAATAGTCATAGACCTATTTTTTATGTTTTCCAGACTGTCTATGCAGTACCGATCCTAACATTTTCCTTTGTCTGCCATCCTGCTATTCTGCCTATTTATGAAGAACTGAAAGAGTAAGTCATACATATTACATCTGTCTTGTGTTTCTAATAATTGAATATAGAAATGGAATTATGTATTTCAGAAATATTCATAGCAATTCATTTGTTTCTCTATAACAGCCGAACTCGTAGAAGAATGATGAAAGTATCCAATGTTTCATTTTTTGCTATGTTCCTCATGTACCTTTTGGCTGCTCTCTTTGGATACCTGACATTTTATGGTAATAATCAACTCTTCTGTTTAAGTTTTGCACTTTAACATTCTGCTTATCTTTGGGGCATGAACGAGTCAACTGGAGTAAAGCAATCTTACACCGTTTTGCCTTTATGTAAACATGTACTCCATTGTATAATTTGTATGTTCTAATTAAGAAGGCAATGTCCGCTAAAGGTGATAAGAAGCTTGCTCCTTCCTGCTGCAGAAAAATAAGTTCCACAAAGTGAACTGGTCATTCATTTCTGAGTAACTGGGTCTATGGAATTCTGAACTCCATTATTAATAAGAAGCAGGTCCTAGTGGACTGATAGAACATATTTCCTGTAGAGGTTTTGGGAGAAAGAGTCTCCAATTTTTTAAGAACAGCAGACCCATCAGTCATTTTGAGACCATGTTATGGTTACACATGCAAAATAGCTGTTATAGTGGTTAGGACCAATCAGTTTTATGAATTTTCGGTTAATGTAATCCTGAATCACACTTATTGTTCTGCCTGATTGACTTCTGTGGAAGAAGACAAAGAGAGTCCATTCCCCAATGGGTGGAGGATGGAGACTCACTTCCTGGTTCCATCTGGTCTGGCATTCCATTCTGCCCAAAGCTATTACAAGGGGGAAGGGTCAGGCAGTCTGAATCCTATCATAGGCTGCCAGTAACTTCCTTTAGTTCAGGCGAGATCTGTATATATTTGATGAGACCCTGTTTATTGAAGAGTATATCACTGCTCTGTAGCTTTAGCAACACCCAGTGCAAAATGCAATAACAGTAGAAATACCATAAAGGTATTAGATGAAGACACTGAGAAGCACTCAAATCTTATATTGAAATACAAGTTGCTTTCTGGAATTCAATCATTTCGGAATACTCTTTAACAAAAGCTGTTTGTTGCTACCACATTGCAATGTATGCTACTTTACAATATAGTCATCCAATTCCATTTGCAAATCAATTGTAGACTTTTTAAAACATGCACAGGGATTTGGTTATTGTATTATGTGAATAGTAAACTTAACAAACATTCTGCTAAAATACATTTCCCTTTGCAGGAAATGTTGAAGCCGAGTTGCTTCATACATATTCAGCAGTGCTTGGGGCTGATAATCTCCTTCTGATTGTGCGCTTGGCAGTCCTGATGGCTGTCATTCTTACTGTTCCAGTTGTGATTTTTCCAGTGAGTAACTTTATTTAATGAGGAGGGTATGGTTGTTATTTTATGTTAATTCATGTGTAATTTAGAAATCAAATATTTAAGGAGATTTCATTAATTTCCAATAGTTGTTTACATTTTTTAAATATCCTTTATCATGTCTATTTGTTCAGTTTGTTTTCCTTTTTTCACTGTGGTATAATCAGAATAGTTGAAAGCTAATATATATTCCATATTCTAAAATATCAAGGCTTGGCTCCTAGAACAAGTAAAGAAAAAAGCATTTGCTTATGTTTCTTATATTAACTTATTCTATCACCTAAACCACAATTTTAATTTATTCATGTACAGAAGTTCTATGAACAAAGGAAAATCACGATTAATTATTAGATTAAGAGTATCAGGTTTTTTAAAACATTTTTGGGAGGAATTAAAAATATTTTAATGTGTCTTTAAGAACATTAAGTAATTCAATTAATACGTATTTTACAGATCCGCAGTTCCATCACACAATTGCTATGTGCAGGCAAAGAATTTAGTTGGTTGCGTCATTGTGCTATTACAGGAGCCATTTTGGTATTCACCAATATTCTCGTCATTTTTGTTCCCACAATTCGAGACATATTTGGATTCATTGGTGAGGATTGTTTTGTTGCTTGTTTGAAATATCTATTCTTCTAAAAATATCTATATATTGTAATAGAAAATAAGTGGTCTAATTAAACTTTATGGTTAATTTAGGTGCTTCTGCTGCTGCCATGCTAATCTTTATACTTCCATCAGCTTTCTACATTAAGCTCGTGAAAAAAGAATCAATGCGATCCGTACAAAAAATTGGGGTAAGTACTTATCATCGTGTTTGCCCATATACCTAATGAAAAGGGAATGTTTTTGGATTTTGGTGAATATATTGATAGAATTATTATCTTCATTCACACGTAGTGTTTGACAGCTTACTTAATTGCCATGAATGTCTGCATCTGCTCTTCTGGAGGCTTTTCATTAACCCACCCTTCCTTTTTTTTCTTGAAAGGATCATTTTTCTTTTTATTCCTTTATTTTGCTTTTACATCCTTGTAATCCACTGAGAGGCATTTTGGAATTGAGTGGCATATCATAAATACATAGTTTTAGGACCTTGAGTTTTAAATATAATTATTTAACCTTTAAATAATCAGGTCTCTGGAAGTGTATATTCACAACTACTGGAAATTATTTTGAATTCTAACAAAGGGACCTTTTACAGGAATATCCCTACCTATAGTCAATTGAATATTATGTTGTGTGTTGAATATGTGTTCTGTATCAACATTATTTTGCTAGTGCAGTTTCATGAATTTAACTGCTGTTCCTCAAGTGAGTCTGCTAGGTCGATATACTATGGTTGTTTCTTAAACACTGATCTTATTGTAGGGCTGAGTAATTGCACCTTTCTGAGGGTGCATCAGAACTGCATCCCCGACATCTGCCTTTGTGATTAAATACTTTTCTTCCTTATGGTCCTCGTGTCATCTGACTTGGAAATGTAGTTGCCTGGCAATTGATATACAGTAATTGGCAATACGTTTCATTAATCAAAAATCAAATTAAAAATGGAATATTTAGAATCTTCAATTTGAATATCTCTATCTATCTATCAATCTATAATTTTTATTAAGAATTTTGATTATAATAGTAAAATCTAATATAAATTAAACTTAAAGAAAAAAGAATAGAATAGAGAGGAGGAGTAAAAAGTGCATCGAAAAAGAAAGAGAAAAAAGAAGAAAGGGAAAAGTAAGAATATAATAAAAAGAAAAGGAATATATAAAGAAGTGACTTCCAACCTTCATCACAACAAGTATAAATAAATGTAGTAACTCTTCACCCCCTCTAAAGTTACAAACATTTATCTCTTCATCCCATATCCCATCTCTTACCTATAAACAAATCCATAAAACATAACTTTTCAGTCCTGGTGTCAGCAGAAAGTCCAAAAGGTAGCCAGAAGTAACAACATATCTTATTTTAACCTTGATCAAATAAATCAACTTTATATCCCTTCCTTTTACCCAGTCTTTCTCAACTTTTTGACCCTGGAGGAACCCTTGAAATATTTTTCAGGCCTTGGGGAACCCCTGCACATTCAGGCTCAAATAGAGGCTGGAAGTTACAAAATTATTATATTCATTTCATGTGTAGTCCTGTATATATGCATTAGCAGTGTTCTTAAACTAAAACAAAGAATGAAACTTACCTCTTTAATGTGAAGTTGCCCAAATTTGAAATAATTTTTTAAATAAATCATGATCTCCCAGGGAATTCCTAATTACCTCTCACAGAACCCTAGGGTTCCACAGAACTCTGGTTGAGAAACCCTGCTTTTACCTCTTCATCTTTAGTTTGTTCAAATTTTGTCGTGGGATTTGATTTCTCTTTGTTCTTTGTCCCTTCGCTCAGAGTTCTTCAAGGCTTTAACAAGCCTCTTTTGTAAATCCAGTAGGAAAAAATTATCCAGGTTGCTGTCTTGGTTTATCATTTGTATTTCCATTTTAAATTTTAAAACCTCAGCTAGTTTATTTTGTAGATCCAGTGAAACATCCTTTTCTAAGTCATTCTTCTGGAACTGTCAGATTGTTTAAATACTTAAGCTTATGGTCAAAATTTTCTTTCATTCAGGATTGAAGGTAAACTGACCTGGCATTTTTAAACTTGTGGTTCCGAAGGACTCTAATAGCTTAGAAGTGGTTAATGAGCAATTTCTGAAAATGATTAGAAAGTGAGGTTTGCAAACTTAATGTCCTTCAAAAGTCTCTGCTACGGTTGTGAGCAAGATGGCTAATTCCTTTATTTCTGTCATGAGTAAGGATGGCGAGCAGGGCGCTCCCATCCAGACTGTTAAGTGCATGCGTAACACTGAGGAATTAGGTATCCATTCAAAGAGACACAGATCGGGACCGCCTTAACCTTTGGGGTTTATATGGCTGGGTTTTTCCCATGCTTCTTCAGTTTGTTAGGATTCCTGTTATGTACAAGCAATAAAACATTAGAGACCAGTTCCTTGTCTCAGCGTGTTTCCTGGCAGTTAGGACAATTTCCCAGAGCGCAAACCCATGGAAAACCACTGTCCTGTGCTCTCCTCGCGAGGAGAAGCCATCTGGAGCACATATGGGCAATCTCCTGTCCTTATCTGGAGAGGTTCCAAGGAACTGGCCTACTCACTGGTTCCTTGGCCTTTGCCACGGTCGTTGGCTCCACTTTTGCAGAGCTGTCTTCAGTTTGCCATACCTCCCCTGGAAGCCCTTCAATTTGAATATCCTGACCATGAGTGTATTATGTTGTTGTTTATTCATTTAGTCGCTTCCAACTCTTCGTGACTTCATGGACCAGCCCATGCCAGAGCTTCCTGTTGGTCGTCAACACCCCCAGCTCCCCCAGGGACAAGCCCGTCACCTCTAGAAATGAGTGTATTATAACATTGTTAAAATCAGCAGGACATGTCCTCTGTGCTGCTAAGGATTTACAGTTTTGAATAGGCTTAAATTTAAGATGACAATCCAGTTTTTAAAACTCTTAATAGCAAACATTGAAGTATGCTTCTGTCCAAAAATACTATCCACCCATATTTAAAAGCCTAGCATATTGGCCTGAATATTCTTCACTTTGAACAACTACATCTTTCCTCAAAAGAGAAGGCAGAATGTTTTTCATCTTGGCTTTGGATGTTACAGGTCTTGTATGTATAATAGACCCTTTATTTCATGCCCTTGTTTCTGGTAAAGTAAATTCTATATTTTTGTATGTTACTTATTTAGGCTCTCCTGTTCCTGGTAAGCGGCATAATTGTGATGATTGGAAGTATGACCTTAATCATTGTGGATTGGATCAACAATTAACCTACCTGCTAAATACACAAGTCTTCATTCTGCCATCTTCTGGGAGAAGAAACTTCTGCCTATGTTTGCAGCTCTGCATCCTTTGATGCTGGTTCTTCTAACTGTAGAACAGATGGACTTTAAAGAAAGGAAAGCAGAAGAAACTATTCTACACAACGAGAATAGATGCAAATATCAAGCCAGCTGAATCTTTGGCTGAGTGAAATGACATTTTTTTTTATTCCATTCCAGGGAATGGACAGCGCTCTCTGTAAAATTTTATCAAGCCATGTTGGGCTTTTGACATTGTTACTTGGATTCTTTATTATTTACTTGAATGTGCCTAATGGAAACAATTGATGTGAGAAGTAAGTTAGTTTACAGCAGGTTGCTAAGCTAGCCATTAAAAGCAAGGGAAAAAAACAGTTATTATTTTTATACCAAATAACTATGGACTCAAAACACTATTTTGACTTTTAAGAAAACATTTTATAAGTTAAGGATCCAAATAAGGGTAAGAAAAAAATCAGAATACTGTTTAATCAGTGTCCTAAATTCAACAAGTTTTGCCTGTCTATAGAGGCATGTTCTTAAATTATATTTTTGGCCTCAATAAACTTATTTTTTAAACCTACTAAAACTAATGACTAATTGATTGACTACTTTGAAAAAATAGAACTATAATTAAGCTCCAGATGTAATGTTAGTTATTCTAAAACTAAAACCAAACAAATATTTGTTAAGAAGTCCCAATTATAATATGTTTAATCCAGTTAACATAAATTACCACACTGTATTTCAAGGAATTTGTAATTACTTACAAATTAAATTTTTTAAAAAACATAACATCAGAATGGATGATATATTAATTTATGGCATCCAGTCTTATTAGAGCTCTATTCAGGCAACTCTTGAAATTAATAAGAATTTTATAGAAGCATTATTTGGCAAATTACTGGCCCATTCATAAAATACAATCTTGGCATTTTTCTTCTTGAGGTACTCAATAGTGCAATTATAGAAAATAAAAACATTTTTGTACTATTTTTTTTTTCCATTTGGTCTTACTTACCAAAGCACAGTAAATTGTTAAATAATGTGTTGTTCCTAGCAAAGGATCTTGCAACAATCTGGCTTTTTAGTATAGAAAACAAATAATATTGAAGTCATACTATAGTTTACTAGAGGTCAAGTAGACACAGATTGTGTGGTACTTTTCAGATGCATGTTTTCATTCATTATTAATATTTTATATTATGTAACATAATTACACCAGACTTTGGTGGATATGACAACATTCTCTTCATAAAATAACTGGATTCCTTAATGCAGCTTTTTAATGCAAAAAACCTTGACTAAACTGTCATCTCATACACACACACGTATATGTATAAACATATATGTACACACACACACACACACACATGTTGCTAAAATAAACATACCTCAGTATTATTGGGACAGTGGGTAACACCCAGAGGTCATGTACAGTAGATATCCAGAGCATGATCCTTCCTTGACTGGACAACAGATGCTATAGAATGTAAGCATTCAGAGAATGGGCGATCTGGGCACATCTTCCAAACCCTGTCCATTTCCCATTCATCACATCAGTCTGGAAACACAAGAAGAGCTGAACATTGATACAGGGAATACATACATACATACTTCCCATTTCTATTATTAACTTGCAAAGATATTTAATGAATTTTGCCAAGTGGGATAGAGGGTAAACTCCTCTATTACACTCTGTAGTAACAAATCTGTGTTGCAATTGCCAGAGGAAGGATCATGTTCCAGTTAGATGACTACACATATTAATCATACTATTTCAACACAAGGTAGAGAGATTCAGATTCAATAGTAGTGGCTCAATAGTAGCTATTGAGTTAGAGGGATCAAACAGTGGCATGTAATTAACCAGGTCATTTTTTTAAGCATAGGTTCCTTTTTTAAAAATATATATATACAGCATGTATTTCCCATTGCATCCTGATTCTTAAGCTAATAATGCTTCATTAGGGCACTTGTCAATAAGGAACCTGATTTACTGAAAAGTGACTGTATTTTTCCCCCTTATTGCCGGAGAAAGGCTAGACATTTGAATTCAAGCCATGGTTCTAGGCAGGACAATATAATCTGTACTTGAATAACAGTTGTGATAACCTCTTTTATTCCTAAAATGTCAGTAACCAACACTAGTACTGTTAAGAACAGAAAGCTTATTTTTTGATCTAGATTATCTAAAGAGAACATCTTAAAATTTCAAAGATCACTCTTTTGTAAGCATTTGGCTGGTACAATGTAAGATCTTGTTGTTAAGTGTTTATATCTCAGAACTACTGATGGCATTAGTGGGTGGAGACAACATATTTATGTAGCAGATATAAATAATATTTTCTTGTATTTTGAAGTAGTCTAGTGGTATATTGCTCAACATTTTAGATCAATGTTTCTCAACCTTGGCAACTTTAAGATGTCTGGACAACTCCCAGAATTACCCAGCCAGCAGACATCTTAAAGTTGCCAAGGTTGAGAAACATTGTCTTAGATACTCCAGAAACTATATGGAATAATTTAAAATGACATTTTTTTCTTTATAACAACAACTAGGTTTGCCCAGTATCTTTAACCCAGGTGGGGACTTAAAAGAACAAAAATCCTTCTTTTCCAACAATAAAAAGATTGGTATAACTTAATTGTTCATCTAAAAGCCAGAAAAGAGACAAAAGTGGGGAAAATAGAGAATTTCTGTGTCTCCATAAATGATACTGAATTATTGCTAGATCAGCGATATCTGGTCAGTTCAAATTATGGATTGCAGAGTTTTTTTTCATTTGGCAAGGTCAAACTTCTCTAACTACTCCTGAGTGCCACTAAGATATCTTGTTTGCTGATATACGAATATGTGGTGCCCAAACGTCTCAGGAGCTAGTAGTTTCAGTATTACACCACTGTTTGTCACCTCATTTTAAAATTACTGTCTTCCATGTTATTTTACTCACAATATGTAACGTGTTATTTATAGAACAGTAACCTGTTGAAGTTAAAACCTATTTTTCAATATTTATGGGTAACCTATGTATATAAATTATTATATATGTATGTATGTATGTATGTATATATATATACATACATACATACATACATACAGTATGTGTGTGTGTGTGTGTGTATATATATATATATATATATTGTAAGTATATTGTACATAAGGTAAGCTTAGGATTTTGATTAAGTACTGTATATAAGTTTTCATTATGTTTAATGGTTAATACATTAAATCCATAATTCCTTCATATTGTATATCCAGGAAATTGTCACATGCAAATTTCTGGAGAAATGGTATGCCAATGATTAATATTTTTTTGTATTTGTTATATAAGGACAAATATTAAAAAAAGGAAAAACCTAGGTGTACCCAAAATGTATTAGTTCAATTCTATATTTTCCTTTGAACTGTATACCCCATTCCGTACCACAAACTAATATGAAATTCCTTTAGTTTCCAAAGCAGTTTGTGACGTGAGAAAAGTGGGAGCTATTATTTGACAAAAAAACATATTTTTTTTGATTCAGAGAATTAGTTCCATGATTATTTGGAACCTGGGCCATTGTTGTCAGCCATTGTTGAGAAGTGAGAGACCTAAATTTTCAATGTACAATTTGCATTGATGTTTTCAGTGACTGTTTTTAAAACCAATGACTGAAGTTTCATATATAGATATGATTTGTATATATCATCTATGTATATAGAGAAAGAGATACACGCTGTATTGCTAGATCAGCAATCTAAATACAGTTGTTGAAAAGAGTGCTACACTGTTTCAATGAAACACTGTAAGTTTTAGCTAAATAAAGATATAAACTTAAAAATGTGCATGCATGAAATTTATTGTCTACTATATGATATAAGGATTTGTTCTTGTTGTGCTTTACAGGGCAAAGCACTTTTAGGCAGTTCATAAAAGTTGCAGGAATAGAAACCTTTGAATTCAAGCCATAAGATGGGTTCACAGTTCATGTTAAACCATGATTTGTTTTAATAAAGTTTTACTGAACATACCACAATCTCTAGTTCCACATATTATAATAAGCCAAAACCAAAGTACAAAATATATATCAGATCATAATAGTATGCAGCATTTACAAAACTTCATTACACTGGTTCTTGGTATATAAATATTTTTGTTGCTTATTCGTTCAGTCGCTTCTGATTCTTCGTGACTTCATGGACCAGCCCAGGCCAGAGCTTCCTGTCAGTCGTCAACACCCCCAGCTCCCCCAGGGACAAGTCCGTCACCTCTAGAATATCATCCATCCACCTTGCCCTTGGTTGGCCCCTCTTCCTTTTGCCCTCCACTCTCTCTAGCACCAGCATCTTCTCCAGGGTGTCCTGTTTTCTCATTATGTGGCCAAAGTATTTCAGTTTTGCCTTTAATATCATTCCCTCAAGTGAGCAGCCTGGCTTTATTTCCTGGAGGACGGACTGGTTTGATCTTCTTGCAATCCAAGGCACTCTCAGAATTTTCCTCCAACACCACAGTTCAAAAGCATCTATCTTCCTTCTCTCAGCCTTCCTTATGGTCCAGCTCTCGCAGCCATATGTTACTACGGGGAACACCATTGCTTTAACTATGCGGACCTTTGTTGTCAGTGTGATGTCTCTGCTCTTGATTATTTTATCGAGATTGGTCATTGCTCTTCTCCCAAGGATTAAACGTCTTCTGATTTCCTGACTGCAGTCAGCATCTGCAGTAATCTTCACACCTAGAAATACGAAGTCTTTCACTGCTTCTACATTGTCTCCCTCTATTTGCCAGTTATCAATCAAGCTGGTTGCCATAATCTTGGTTTTTTTCAGGTTCATCTGCAAGCCAGCTTTTGCACTTTCTTCTTTCACCATCATAAGGCTCCTCAGTTCCTCTTCGCTTTCAGCCATCAAAGTGGTATCATCTGCATATCTGAGATTGTTAATGTTTCTTCCAGCGATTTTAACTCCAGCCTTGGATCCCTCAAGCCCAGCACGTCGCATGATGTGTTCTGCGTACAAGTTGAATAGGTAGGGTGAGAGGATACAGCCCTGCCGTACTCCTTTCCCAATCTTAAACCAGTCCGTTGTTCCATGGTCTGTTCTTACCGTTGCTACTTGGTCGTTATACAGATTCCTCAGGATGAGAACTCTAATATTGGACATGTTTCACAACTTGGAAATTGAAATAAAAATAGAGTGATAAAGATTTATTAATATGGATGCATTAATAAAAGTGACGTGAAAACATTTTCAACATGGCATTCAATGATTTACTTTTTATTGTTGAATGTATACCCTGCCTTTCTGTTTATTCTAGCATTCAAGACAATAATTAAAAAGTAAGTATAAAACTGAAGAAAATCAGTACAATTAAAACCAGTCATTACAATCACTAACAGGTTGACAAATGAGGAAGATTTTTACCATCTTCCTAAATATTGGGAATGGGAACCAAATTCTTTTGGGGGTACATTTTATTCCCTGGAAGCCACATGGATAAAATCCTTTTTCTGCATACCCAGTAGTTGAATTTCTAGTTGTTGGGGCATCTTTAGAAGGGTCTCAGTTGGTGATCTAATTAACCAGGCAGGTTCATAGCAGCAGGAGCAATTCACAGATAATTAGTCCTTAAGCCATTTAAACTGTGCCTAGTAAGCAATTATCCGCCAGGACAAATTTTTAAGGCATCATCATATGATTCCTGTGAATTGCCTTGGTCAACAATACGGTCATCTCATTTTGCACAAGTAAATTTCAGATACTTTTCAAGGACAGCCCAATCTAAAGCATATTCCAATACTTGAGACAGGTTAGAAACAGGGCACAAGTAACTCTCCCTAAAACTAATTGACTCGGCAAGGGTCAGAATTGGTCAACTAGCCATAAATGTGCAAACATGCTCCTTGCCACAGCCACCACCTATAAATCCAGTGACAGCTGGGGACAAACTGCAAACCTGCTCTCTCTGGGGGAATGCAACTATATCTATAACAAGCCTCATCTCAATCCCCCAATCCATTTTTTTTCCTTCTGTCTTGTCTGGATTTTAATTCCAGCTTGATCAGCTTCATCCAGCACACTACTAAGATTAGACAATGCTCTTGTTTGCCAATATTACCTCCTGTGACCTCCCAACATTTGACCAAATCAAGTCAAATCTGGGTGACTTTGCAAAGAAGCCCCCTCCCCCACCAATATATTGATGAAGAGTATACCCCCACAGTACAAAAAAGCATCATCAGTCTATTCTGCGCAGACACAAATGCATTAAAGAAGCCCTCTTCATTATAGTTGCTACCAGAGTAGGATTTCAAATAGACATGAAAGAGGACCCCACTCTATGTTCAGTCTGATTCATCAAGAGAGAGCCTCCATTTGTGATTCAACCTAGTTGTTTCATCACTCTCAGCTCCTTAGTTTTTAAAAAGGTGCCCATTGGCTCTACTAGAAAAAAAACATTGCTTAGTAATAATAGGGTCAATTATCTGGACAATCTCCCCTTTCCATAGCTCACACAAGGTTTCAAAACTATTTTTGACAAACAAGGTGGGAAATTCTCCCTGCACAATTTTTTTAAAAAATCATCCAAATCCTTCAGACCTAGGTTAGACCACTTCAACTCATCCTCAATCCTTGCAGCAATTGATAGCAGTTGCCAGTCTAAACTGACCAGAGAATGATCTGCCATGACAATGGAGTTGCAAAAAAGTTCTACTCTCAGATCAGCACCTGTCTAAGAGAATGCCAGATCCAGCATGTACCCTGCTGTATTCATGAGGCCAGCTATCAGTTGGACAGATCATTGTGGTGACTCAGCTAGCATGGTGCCATGGTATATAAATTCAGAAAGAGACAGAAGATAGCCCCTCATATCAGGAACCAAGATGGCGACCTGGAGCAGACGCTGATCGTGGCCCCTGAGGGGGGAGGATTTGGGTCTCTGAGAACCCCGCGGGCCTTGTTCCCCTTCGTAAGGTGCTTGGGGGGACAGATAGACCCCGTTAAAATTTTGGGTTCTCTGGCCTCTGACACCTGCAGCTGGCATTAGAGACAGCGGGAGCCCCCCCCCCCCCGGGTGGAGCAGCAGAGCACAGCGGAGCGCGGCAGAGCAGAGGAACGCGGCAGACCTTTGGGGCAGCTGCACATTCCATAGAGCCTCCATGGATGAGGGAACCTCTCGTGGATTCAGGGAGACTTCTGCAGGGGATTCAGGGAGACCACCGCAGACCCGGGTGGACCCTGGATACCTGGTTGGACCTCAGAGGCCCTGGCAGATGCCTAATAGAATGCGGCAGTGCTTCCCTTCATGGGAAACAGCAGATGTGGCTGCCTTGGGACAGCGGTGGACCCTGGTAGACCATGGGAGATCTTCGGTGGTCCTGGGCAGACCCTGGCAGACTCTGGGAGACCCTGGCAGATCTGGATGGCCTTCACAAGGTGGCAGAATATGGGAGGCCTTGGGGCTGGAGTCCCATGGTGTGGAACAGAAGACCGTGGGCCCCTTGGGACAGTGATGGATCTTGTGAACTCTGGCAGGACTCTGGTGGAACCCTCATAGACATTGGTGGACTGAGGATTGTTGGGGGTTCTTGGGAGCCCTTGGAAGTGGTGAACAGTATATGGAAGGCCTGGTGACTTCTTGGGGGTTTTGCATAGTACAGGGGACCCAGGGGTTGTGGATGAAGCAGGCCCTGGCGGTAGAGGGAAGGGAGTATGCCCATTTTGTTAGAGGTGGCAGAGTGGTTTTGTGGGCCCCTCAGAGTGAGTGTGGGCTTACCTCCAGGTGTGAGAGATACGGAGGGAGCCCAAGATTGGATGGGGTATGTAAGAGTACCCACCCTTGAGTGAGAGACAGGAGGTGGGTAGGAATGGGTGGGGTGCCCCCCCGTGACCAATGAGAGAGGTGGTGGGGTGGACACAGTGAGTGAGTGGATGGGGGGTAGGCCCTAACAATGCCGAGAGCAGGAGCTGGTGCACTGGAGGGCCTGCCTCCACCTGAGGTTGATTGAGGGTGGGAGGATGTGTGCATGGGGGAGGGGACCCTTGCGCTATCCCAGGGTGGCCAGTGGTTCAGGAGTGGAGGCAACTGGGCCTGGCAACTCTGGGGGTTATAGGGCAGGTTTCACTATTGAGGTGGTGACGGGCCGGGGGCATTATGACGGGAACTGGAGGGCAGGCCATCTCCGGGGAAGACGCTCCCAGTGTTTGTTACCGGTAGGGTGTTCCGGCCCTCCAGGTTCATACCCAGGTCCTGGTCAGCAGACCCCTGAGGGCCCTGGTCTCTGGCTGCTGCTTTTGAATGCCAGGTCAGTCAGCAACAAAGCCCCACTTATAAGTGACTTGATCACAGAGGAGGAGGCAGACCTGGTGTGTATCACTGAGACCTGGCTGGGTCAGGAAGTGGGGGTAGCCCTTTCAGAAATGTGCCCAGCCGGGTTTCAGGTGTGGCACCAGCCACGACACTGGGGCAGGGGAGGTGGGGTGGCAGTTGTCATCCGAGAATCTCTAGTAGCCTTCAGGGCCACTGCTTCACAGGTGGCTGGTTGTGAGACCCTGTTTTTCAAGTTGGGTTCCCAAGAACAGTTGGGAGTGTTGCTGCTGTACCAGCCTCCCTGCTGCATGGCAACCACCCTGCCTGAGCTGCTTAAGACTGTCTCGGGGCTGGGGGTGGAGTTCCCCAGGCTTATGGTCTTGGGGGACTTCAACCTGCCTTCCCTGGGGCGTGCCTCAGATGCGGCTCAGGAGTTCATGGCTACCATGGCAGCCATGGGCCTGCCTCAGATTATTCAGGACCCAACTAGAGATAGTGACCTCACTCCGGACTTGGTTTTCTTGTCGGAGCAGTGGCAATGTGATCTGAGGGGTAAGGTAGATCTGTCCCCATTGTCATGGCCAGACCACGCCCTGTTGGCCTTGAGATTCTCTTGTGCTGCCCCCGTCCGCAGGGAGGCAGGATCCATTCGGTTGGTCTGCCCCCAGTGACTGATGGACTCAGTAGGGTTTCAGAAGGAGCTGGGGGTTATACCCAGGGATCTGCTGCACAGTCCAGTGGAGGTCCTGGCCACAAACTGGAATAGGGAAGTGGCCGGGGCCTTGGACACGATTGCGCCTGTGCAGCCTCTCTTGCCCACTCAAACCCAGCACTCCCCATGGTTCACAGAGGAACTGCGGGTTTTGAAGAGGGTTAAGAGATGCCTAGGGCACCGCTGGAGGAAGACAAAGACTGAATCTGACTGAACACAAGCTAGAGCCGCTATTAAGGCCTACCTTGTGGTGGTAAGAGCAGCAAAACGCCAATATTCTCCGCTCTTATTGCATCCGCAGAATGCCACCCGACCACCCTGTTTAAAATTACGTGATCGTTATTAGATAGGGGGGGCTCTGTCTCCCACCTACAGAGCCATGCGGAGGAGTTTGCTGAGCATCTGCAGGATAAAATCCCTCAGATTCAGTCCAGGTTGGACTCTAAGTGTGGGGCAAAGTCTGGGCAGATGCTGAGGGAATGTACTTACCCTGTTATCTGGCAACAGTTTGATCCTGTTGGGCCTGAGGAAGTGGACAAGATCCTCTGGACTGTAAACCCCACCACGTGTCATCTAGACCCATGTCCTTCCGGGCTTGTGAAAGCAGCCCGGGAAGTGACATGTGGTTGGGTCCAGGCGATGGTTAATGCAACTTTGAGGGAGGGAGTAGTTCCAGTTGCCTTTAAAGAGGCGCTGGTATATCACCCCTCAAAAAGCCATCACTGGACCCTACTGTTCTGGACAATTTTTGTCCAGTCTCCCACCTCCCTTTTTTGGGGAAGGTGGTTGAGAAAGTGGTGGCATTACAACTTCAGAGGATTCTGGATGAAATGGATTATCTAGACCCCTTTCAGTCAGGTTTCAGGCCGGGATATGGGACAGAGACTATTGGTCACACTTATGGATGATCTCTGGTGGGAGCGGGATGGAGGCAGTGCATCCATCCTTGCTCTCCTTGACCTCTCAGCGGCTTTCGATACCATCGACCATGGTATCCTTCTGGGATGGCTCATGGAGTTGGGGGTGAGCAGTGTGGTTTTGTGCTGGTTCACCTCCTTCCTCCAGGGCCTGTCCCAGTCGGTGGTGATAGGAGATGAGAGATCTGACCCTCGACTCCTGCTGTGTGGGGTGCCGCAGGGTTCAGTTTCTGCCCTCTCCTATTTAACTTCTACATGAAACCACTGGGTGAGATCATCTGTCACCACGGGATGAGGTACCATCAGGCTATTGGGGTATGGATGGGGAACAACAGGCTTCAGCTGAACCCTGGTAAGACGGAGTGGCTGTGGGCCGATGGCTCCTCGGTATCTGGGAAGTTGTCATCTTTAGTTCTGGATGGGGTTGCACTGACCCATTCAGAACTGATGCGTAACTTGGGGGTCCTCCTGGATTCACAACTCCTGCTCGAAGAGCAGGTGGCAGTTGTGGCCAGGAGGGCCTTTGCACAACTTCAGGTTGTGCGCCAGTTACGCCCTTTCCTGGATCGAGATGCCCTCCCATATAGACTACTGCAACGTGCTCTACGTGGGGCTACCCTTGAAGACTATCCGGAAGCTTCAGTTGGTCCAAAATGCGGCCGTGCAAACAGTGATGAGTGCTCCAAGATCAGCACACATAACACCTTTATTGTGTGAGCTGCATTGGGTTCCAGTTTGCTTCTGGGTCCAATTCAAGATGTTGGTTATCACCTTTATAGCCCTACATGGCATGGGGCCAGGTTACCTGAGGGACCATCTCATCCCCATAACATCAAACTGCCCCACCCAATCATGCAGAGAGGGCATGTTGTGGACCCCGTCTGTAAGAGAATTTCATCTGGTGGGGTCCAGGAGGCGGGCCTTCTCTGCAGTAGCGCCCGCCCTGTGGAACATTCTGCCCCCCGAGGTGAGGCAGGCCCCTTCACTCCCAACCTTCCAGAAGGGTTTGAAGACCTGGTTCTGCCGCCTCGCTTGGGATGGGAAGGGCAATAGCTCCTCCTGGCAGTGGCTAGTGATGTAGAGTTCTCCCTACCAAATGGAAATTTCCTACTTGGATTCCATATTTATATTTATTTATTATTTTAGTATTGTAGATGTTGACTTGGTGATTTTATGATGTTGTGGTTTTAAGGTGAATTTTATTGTAAACCACCCAGGTGACAGAAATGTGAATAATAAATAAATAAATAAATAAATATGTGAGGGACCCCAACTTCAGTGAAATGTGTGAATAAAGATGAGCAGCATATCCCTAGTTTGTTTAATGATACTCTGACTAAAATAGATTTCTAACTCATTCCCTATACTGTCACATGGGAAACCTGTAAGTAAGAAACAAATGGGGCTTAGCTTTAAGCTTAATAAACCACAGTGACATTTCTAAGAAATAGTCATTCTTATCTGTAACAGAATTGCAAGAAGGAAGTGTAGAGGAAATGTAGCTCAATGTTCTTTTCTAATCGGTATTTCTGAACTTTTAGTAAACACTGTTGACCTTTTTAGCTTATTCAGAGATACGTTGCTAATATTTTGTAGGGCTAAAAAACTCCATTTAACAATATAAAAGCTGATGCTTAGATCAGTAGACTTAGTCTCTGATCCACTCTCCCAAGTCAAAAAGAAGAATGTCTAGATATTGGTAAGGTGTTAAGTATGATTTAATAAAGTTAGATTCATTTAATATGTTCTGTATTATGGACTTTTATATGTTTATGAATAAGATAAAATGAATGAGTCTCTTTGTCTTTTCCTTTAATTTATTGCTTCTTCAAAATGCAGAGTAAGACAAACTCTTGATGTGGAAGTTTTTATTTGGGGAACTTATTATTTTTACTCAGCAAATCTAAAAATAAAAATCTTAAAAGATTTGACCCTAAAGTCCCCAAGACAGGAAGTCAAGAGTAATCCAGCGCCATGCTAGAGATCATCACAGCTAGCTCAGCAGAAGACACTGTTGTATAGGTTGATAGACAGTCTACTTCCAGTACTCCTATACTGTCCCAGCCACCCAAACACAGCATCCAAGATTCAAAATTGGCAGATCGTTAAATGGAGCTTCTGATCACTGAGATGAAATTCCTATAGACTAGAGTCACACCCTTCAGCAAAGGATTGTTACTTTGTCGTGGTGCTGGAGCTTCAGCACCTCAATGATGCCATGAGCTAAATCGTGAAGGGCCACCCAAGACGGGAAGGTCGTGACAGAGAGGTCAGACTAAATGCGATCCCTGGGGAAGGTAATGGCAACCCACCCCAGTATTCTTGCCGTGAAAACTAAATGGATCAGTACAACCAGAGATATGTTGGTATACCATCAGAAGATGAGACCCCCAGGTCGGATGGTGGTCAAAATGCTACTGCGGAGGAACAGAGGATGAGTTCAACTAGCCCCAGACGTGATGACGCAGCTAGCTCAAAGCTGAAAGGACGGCTAGCGGCCGACGGTGCTGCTGGTGAACGGCAAATCCAATGTTCTAAGGATCAACACACCATTGGAACCTGGGATGTAAGATCTACGAGCCAGGGCAAATTGGATGTGGTTATTGGTGAGATGTCAAGGCTAAAGATAGACATTTTGGGCGTCAGTGAACTGAAATGGACTGGAATGGGCCATTTCACATCAAATGACCACCAGAGCTACTACTGTGGACAAGAGGACCACAGAAGAAATGAAGTAGCCTTCATAATCAATAGTAAAGTGGCTAAAGCAGTGCTTGGATACAATCCAAAAAACAATAGAATGATCTCAATTCGAATTCAGGGCAAGCCATCTAACATCACAGTGATCCAAATATATGCCCCAAACACAGTTGCTGAAGAAGCTGAAGTAGATCAGTTCTATGAGGATCTGCAGCACCTACTGGACAACATGCCTAAAAGAGATGTTATTTTCATCACGGGAGACTGGAATGCTAAGGTGGGCAGTCAGATGACACCTGGAATTACAGGTAAGCATGGCCTGGGAGAACAAAACAAAGCAGGACATAGGCTAATAGAATTTTGCCAAACAACTCACTCTGCATAACAAACACTCTCTTCCAACAACCTAAGAGATGGCTTTATACATGGACTTCACTGTTGGCAGATGCTGGGAAAGCCTTTAGCCCAGGAGAGGTCAAAAAAGTCACACACCAAGCATTTCTATAAAAATAATTTATTTACAGAAAGCAAAAACAAAAGCAAAACATATTTAAAGGACTTAGCTCCCTTTGGAGCAAGCCTTGCTTGGCTACATTGCTGGCAGAGAAGAAAAAAGGAAGTAAGAAACAAGTCCGGCAGGTTTCCTCCCCCAGGTGATTTGCATGAAGCACGTGAGAGGAGACAATCAATTGCAACCTTTTCACCCGGCCAAAATGACTAGGTACAACAGCAGCTTAATCTGTTAGTAGGAAAACCTCAACATTCACCAGATGGACAACACCGAAATCAGATTGACTACATCCTTTGCAGCCAAAGGTGGCGGACATCTATACAGTCGGTAAAAACAAGACCTGGAGCTGACTGTAGTTCAGATCACAAACTTCTTATTGCACAATTTAAGATCAGACTAAAGAGATTAGGGAAGACCCACAGATCAGCTAGATATGAGCTCACTAATATTCCTAAGGAATATGCAGTGAAGGTGAAGAATAGATTTAAGGGACTGGACTTAGTAGACAGGGTCCCGGAAGAACTATGGACAGAAGTTCGCAACATTGTTCAGGAGGTGGCAACAAAATACATCCCAAAGAAAGAGAAAACCAAGAAGGCAAAATGGCTGTCTCCTGAGACACTAGAAGTAACCCAAGAAAGAAGGAAAGCAAAAGGCAACAGTGATAGCGGGAGATATGCCCAATTAAATGCAAAATTCCAGAGATAAGCCAGAAGAGATAAGGAATTATTTTTAAACAAGCAATGCACGGAAGTGGAAGAAGACAATAGAATAGGAAGAGACCCCTTCCAGAAAATTAGAAATATCGGAGGTAAATTCCAGGCAAAAATGGGTATGATCAAAAACAAAGATGGCAAGGACCTGACAGAAGAAGAGATCAAGAAAAGGTGGCAAGAATATACAGAGGACCTGTATAGGAAGGATAACAATATCAGGGATAGCTTTGACGGTGAGGTCAGTGAGCTAGAGCCAGACATCCTGAAGAGTGAGGTTGTCATGTTCACCGTTCCGGTGTTTCTGCATCGTAATGGTTCGCTTGCCATGGTGCTGATACGTGTTCTGGCTGGGAGGGTGCTGCTGAGAGCCTTGTACTAAAGACGTGCTGATCTGTGCCAGGAGGAATGTGTTTTGACTATCTCTGAAATGTCAAGGTCTCTTTGCTCGTTGAGCAGCAGAGCTCGTTAGGAGCACCTGGGAATGTGGGGTGAACTGTATGTGAGGGAGGGGCTGGGCTGCTGTTTGTGAAGATGCTATTTAGTTTGAGTTTAGGCGCGCTTTTCTCATTCACAGCTTTTTACCTGTTCGCACCCTTTTCTAAATAAACTCAGGACCTGAATTGTCATTTTGAGTCTGAGAGTTTTATTGGAATTAAGGCAACCATCACAGAGGTTGAATGGGCCTTAAGAAGCATTGCTAATAACAAGGCAGCAGGAGATGGCAGCATCCCAGCTGAACTGTTCAAAATCTTGCAAGATGATGCTGTCAAGGTAATGCATGCTATATGCCAGCAAATTT
The DNA here is from genome assembly GCF_035149785.1 of Candoia aspera. Lineage (NCBI taxonomy): Eukaryota > Metazoa > Chordata > Lepidosauria > Squamata > Candoiidae > Candoia > Candoia aspera. The sequence goes on from NC_086159.1 coordinate 50,366,399, forward strand.
GGAATACACAAGAATGGCCATCAGACTGGAAAAAATCAACTTATATCCCCATACCAAAAAAGGGAAACATTAAAGAATGTTCAAACTATCAAACAGTGGCACTCATTTCACATGCCAGTAAGGTAATGCTCAAGATCCTGCAAGATAGACTTCAGCAATTCATGGAGCGAGAATTGCCAGATGCACAAGCTGGGTTTAGAAAAGGCAGAGGAACTAGGGACCAAATTGCCAATATCCGATGGAGTTTCAGAAAAACATCTATTTCTGTTTGATTGACTATTCTCAAGCCTTTGACTGTGTGGACCATAACAAATTGTGGCAAGTTCTTAGTGGTATGGGGATACCAAGTCATCTTGTATGCCTCCTGAGGAATCTGTATAACAACCAAGCAGCAACAGTAAGAACAGACCACGGAACAACAGACTGGTTTAAGATTGGGAAAGGAGTACGGCAGGGTTGTATACTCTCATCCTACCTATTCAACTTGTACACAGAACACATCATGCAATGTGCTGGGCTTGAGGAATCCAAGGCTGGAGTTAAAATCGCTGGAAGAAACATTAACATTCTCAGATATGCAGATGATACCACTTTGATGGCTGAAAGAGGAACTGAGGAGCCTTATGATGAAGGTGAAAGAAGAAAGTGCAAAAGCTGGCTTGCAGCTAAACCTCAAAAAAACCAAGATTGTGGCAACCAGCTTGATTGATAACTGGCAAATAGAGGGAGAAAATGTAGAGGCAGTGAAAGACTTTGTATTTCTAGGTGCAAAGATTACTGCAGATGCTGACTGCAGTCAGGAAATCAGAAGACGTTTGATCCTTGGGAGAAGAGCAATGACAAATCTCAATAAAATAGTTAAGAGCAGAAACATCACACTGACAAGAAAAGTCCGCATAGTTAAAGCAATGGTGTTCCCCGTAGTAACATATGGCTGCGAGAGCTGGACCATAAGGAAGGCTGAGAGAAGGAAGATAGATGCTTTGGAACTGTGGGGTTGGAGGAAAATTCTGAGAGTGCCTTGGACCGCAAGAAGATCAAACCAGTCCATTCTCCAGGAAATCAAGCCAGACTGCTCAGTTGAGGGAATGGTATTAAAAGCAAAACTGAAATACTTTGGCCACATAATGAGAAGACAGGACACCCTGGAGAAGATGCTGATGCTAGGGAAAGTGGAAGGCAAAAGGAAGAGGGGCCAACCAAGGGCAAGGTGGATGGATGATATTCTAGAGGTGATGGACTCATCCCTGGGGGAGCTGGGGGTGTTGACAACTGACAGGAAGCTCTGGCTTGGGTTGGTCCATGAAGTCACGAAGAGTCGGAAGCGAATGAACGAATAAACAACAAAAGAGTCACACCACCTCTCCACCCCACTGAACTGTTGCTGCATCGTATTCTGGTGGTGGATAGAGTTATGAAAGGTTGACTCTACCCCTCTTCTCTAAGCCAGATTTCTGAAGTGCCATGCCAGGTCAGTGCTATCATACAACATTAAATTGTAGCCAATTTTCCAGAAAGTGGCCTGGCATTAAAAAACAAGACTTTAGACTGGAGGGCCCACAATTGCTGTCACCCAGACTTCCTTGGTTAGACTTTAACCTGGAAGTAAGCAAGGCCAGGTCCAGGCCTACCCTCTTTTCCTTGCAACAGCCAGGTTGCAACCAGCTAACATCTCCCTGCTTGTTACTTTCATGTCTGCACCCACCATCTCTGTAAAACAATTCATAACTCCAACAATTAACGTAGTTAAGCAAAAATGGTACCTCCACTGTTAGAAACTAAACTCTCTCCCAATGTTATGAACAAACAAATTGGCTCACAATAAGAGGTTTTTGAATGACTACCCCCCTTGGTTCTGTGTCAGAATAGAGAAAGTAGAAACACAGTCTGCCAATCCCTTACACATCTCCCAGATATACACATTGTTATTGTACTGTTAGGTGCAGGCTGGTAAACTGGCCTGGAAAAGCAGTGAGCTAAAGAAAGAAGCAATTGTGTTTACATAGAAACTTGAGGGCAGGAGGGGGGAAGACAAGGTGAAAAGGAGTTGATGTGCAGAGTTGCTGGAATTTTAGAGAAGATGGCTAGTAAACATGATGTATTTAAACAGCTTTAGCTGCTACACAAACACAAATTCCTGGATGAAGTTTTCCATGGTGGCAAAGAAGAAGACTACTGAAAAATGAAGGACACAACTGAGATTTGGGTGGCATGGATATTTGTGGTATGACAAAGCTAAGGTTAATGTAGATTTTAAAAATCACTATATTAGACATGTTATACTGAGAATACAGAATAGATACAAACTCATGTTGTGCCCAAAGATGCCTCTGTGGCTCTCAGCACAAGAAACATTTTAGAGATGAGAAATAACAAGCAAACACAAATGGCTAATGTATCGTGAGATACTAGAATTTTGTCAAGGGGAATGTAAAATAACACCAAGAGAAGATCTGGTGGCAGAGGGATATGCTTGTCAATGGTTTTCTTATTTACAACTATTAGAAAGATTTAAAGTAGAAAAAAGAATTCATGGTTTTGAACATTGTAAGACTGAATTGAAATAGAATGGTGTACAAATGATGAACATGTAATTGCTAAAATGTATAAATTTTTACTGAAATTTGAAAAAGAAGAACAAGTGAAAGAAGTTATAATAAAGTGGGCTAAAAAAATAATTATAATATACAAATGGAATAATGGGAAAATACGTGGCTGAAAGGATTGAAATTTATATTATGTTATAATCTTAAAGAGAATTTTTATAAAAAGATGTATCATTGGTATACGTCACCAGAGAAATTGTATAGAATATATAAAAGGAACTTCAAATTTATGTTGTAAGGGACATTTTATCATGTTTGGTGGACGTGTAAAAAGCCAGAAAGTTTTGGATTCAAATACTTACACCAACTCAGAGGATTTAAAGATTAATAGACAATTGAAACTGGAGGCTTTTCTTTTGGGGCTGATGGACAAACAGCTGGAAAAAAGTCATGGAACTTTGTTTTTATACATGATAATTGCAGTGAGATTATTATATGCACAAAGATGGAAAGATTTGGTACTACCCACAAGGGAGGAATGGTTGGTGAACATGGTGGAATTCGCTGAGATGGCCAAGTTGACTTCCTCAATCAGAGAAAAGACAATTATCTATCTTTATTGCTGACTGAAAACCTGTTATAGCTTTTTTGCATGAAACAGAAAAAAATGAACTTATGATTTAAGGTTTGGATGATTAGAAAGAAGAGATTATTTTAAAAAAAGGAGTTACTTTGTAACCATAGAGCAAGAGGTAAATTTATAATTGTATTTATAATGGCTGTAAAGAAGATCAGAAGCTACTTCTTTGTATCTTTTTTCTTTCTTTGCTTTGGTACTTTTAGCTCTTTCTTTGATTTCTTTTTTCTTTTTCTTATTTTTCTTACTCTATATTAGTTTCTGTTAATTTTTAGCTTCTTTCTTAAAAATTTTAAGGAAGGAAGGAAGGAGGGAGGGAAGATGGATGGTGAGATCATTAATGGCAAGGGTCATATCTACCCTGAGCATATCGGCTTGAAGATCCAATATGACAACATTCTGCTAACCTGAGAGACTGCCAGCAAAGAATAATCAATGTCCTTAATTAGCAATACCCACATGGCTACAGGTTTAAAATAGATACATATAAACATCAGAGTAATTTGCAAGCAAGGAAATGGTTAACCTAACCTACTAAAACAACTATCCATAAATCACTGTGGGTTACCACATTCCAATCTCTTTATGGCAGAAGCTGAAAGAGAGGACAAAGCAGGAGAGAATGCTTAAATATTTAATTCCTAGCACACTTAGCCTTGCACAGCTAAAGGTGAAACTAATGCTTTCTAACATAATCCTAGGTCATGTTCAAATAAAGCAGTGTTTTTCAACCTCAGCAACTTTAAGATGTGTGTACTTCAACTCCCAGAATTCCCCAGCCAGCATGGTCCAGACATCTTAAAGTTGCTGAGGTTGAGAAACACTGAAATAAGGGGGAAAAAATCCTCAGAAGGTCTGTGAGACAGAGTTATCTAATTACTTACTACCCAAAGCCTTGTTATGGAGTCACTACTTCAGTAGTAACCTTGCTGCCTCAGGGGGTACCCTCTTTTAGTTTAGGGAGCAGGATGATGAAACCTCTGGGTAGACAGGCCTCACCTGGGAAGTTCTTCAGCAACTTTGTTCTGCAAAGAGGGCTGGAAGCAGGTAATCTTCAACAACTTCTCCCCAGTATGTGCTGATAATCCATCTCCATTCTCTCTCTATGGTTTCTCTCCAGTCTTCATTAATAAAATAAGACGACATTGGCTTTTTACCTTTTGTATTTCACCTTCTATAGCTTCCTTTATAGAGTCAAAGCAAGTATACAGGTAATATCGACCCTGGCAAAAAACAGTAGCCACTTAAAGAGCAGGTTCTATTGTGGTTATCTTGGTCAAGATGTCCATCCTAACAAAATCTGAAGCAGGCACAGATAACTAATACTGTGGTCTATTGCCAGATATTGATCAAAATGAGCATTTTATGCCTTTAGCAAGAGAATGCCAAAAATAGATTTCAAAATAAATATTTTTAAATTTTTAAATTCAATTTTTTTAAATTTTTTGATTTTTTTGACATAAAAAAAATCAAAGTAAGTATTTTAGGCCTTTAGCAAGAGGATGCCAGAAATAGCGTTAATAGATAATGCAGCTTATTCTATTTCTGTGCTACAGTAACCATTATGCAGTGTCTGAACTTCTCTTGCCTCAATAGCAATCCCTTCCTCCACAGCATTATTAAATTTAGACAAAAACATGCCTCTACACTGGGCAACAAAACATGCCTTTTATATTAGGCAGCTTTTGGAGGTCAATAATTCATTGTTTATAGCTTTTTAGGGTTTTGGCTGCTTAGCCAGAAAAATGATAAATCAATTGCTTATGATTCCAGATAATGATAAAGTGTTTGATGTTTTGGATGCTTCTCTAAATTGGAATGAAGCCACCAACTATATGAAGAAAGCTTTTTGTTTTTATGTGCTTGACCAATTCCATTCATACTTTCCTCAGGAGCCTCCAAGGGTTGTTTTTTTTAATAATATTAAAAAGGTGTGTTTGCTGAACAGGTGGAGTTATATTAAAAAATTTGTTTCGTTAACTGTGACTTCACCATATAACATAATTAATGCTAATTATGGGTGTTAGCACTGTTTTTGGGAAAAAAACCTTGTAATTATTTTTTTCATTTTATTAGTAAAAAGGGTTTGCAATTAGTGCATTAGTGAAAAGCTGCATTCCTTACAATTCAGCAGCTTGTAGCAATTTTTGTGACAAAAAATAAAAACATTTTTATAGTAAACTAATACATTTATTATGATGTAAATAATAATGTACACCAAATATACTTCTATGAATAAGTTAGGATATACATATACTGTACATTTCTAGTATGAGTTTTTAATCTATAAACAATATTTAAAAAAAGTCTCTCATCTAATACAATTTCTCCAATTTTTCTCTTTTAAGAAAAATGGAAAAGCATTGGTTTTTTTATTGCTTCAGTCTCAGATCGACCACCTCATACAAGCTTAGACAACAGTGAACTATATTTAAGATTGTTCCATCTCAATTATGTAATGATACAGTGCTGATAGCTGCTAAAATATTGTTCTTCCAATGTCAGAAACATTTGGTACTGTCGTTCATCTTTATTTAATTGCCCATTATAGATTTTGGTGACTGGAGAGCTGTGGATCAAATCTGTCCTATGGCTTTGCTAAAGCAATGGCTAAAGCAGCCTTGGGGCCTTAGTTGGCCTCCTGCAGTTGAAAGAGGACAATAAATTGAGTCATATTTAAAGCATACCATTGATATGAATTTGTATGTTGCAATTTTTCAATCAACTATCAGCTAACTATAGTAAGCTGGTAGCAGCACAAGAGAATACAGAAAAGGGAGAACACTACTATGCTCTATCCTAAATCAGTCAGTATTCTTTTCTAACTGCCTACTGCTACAGCTTGAACCTGAAAAGTATTTTTTATCTATGAGATTTATGAAGCCAAGCTATTTAATGCTTGGCTAGTTTCTGGATGCTTATTTTTATTACATGTAGTTGGTTAGATTCAGTACACAAAAATCAATAAAGAGAGGTGGATGAAGGGAGACTTTTTATTATTGCCTAGAGACTTTGACACAAGCATTGAATTCTTTCTTGAAAAAAAAGAAGTAAGTCTTGCTTGTGGTTAATAGCTTACTGAAAGAATTCTGCTGAAAAAGCATAATCTCCAAACTTCACTGAACCACCAATTGTTAGAATTTGCAAACATCATTATTCCTACTCCTAGAGGGAAATACTATAGTTATTGAAATTTGTAGGACTCAGTGCCCTTCCCGCCATGTAAACCATATCCAAACTATTGTGGAGAGAGGTTTGGCTAATTCTAGAGTTGGTTTGCAATGATTTTTTGCCAATTAAAGGAGAAGGAGAAGATTGAACAATTAACACCAATCTTGCCTCACTGATGCCCTGCCACTCTATCATCTGCAAGAGCGCAAGTAGTTCAGATTTTAGAATATCCAACCTTGGACAAAAATAAAACTGCCCTTTTAATTCCCCACCTTTGTGTTAAGGATCTAATTCAGCAAGATCTTCTATAAATACATATATTTCACCTTATTAAAAGCTATGTGAACTTTGTATTAGCCCATACATTTCAAAGGAAAAGAATTGTGTCCCCTCCACTTTAAATTATAGCATAAGCATATCGAAGTATTGAATCAGAATGACCATGCCTCTTCTATCTCCCCTCTTTTGGGGGAGATGGGTGGTGGCTAAATTTGATTAATAAATAAATAAATGATAAAAGAGTATTGTGCATTGGGGCACATGTGTATACAAGCAAAAAGTCCCCTTTCTCTGTATCAAAAAGGCTCGTTGAAACAAATCAATCTGCTTCACCTGTTTGATTTAAAGTGCAGAGGTGGAACAACTTGCTTTTTTGAGCTGAAGTGACATGCTGAATCAAATCACAGTCCATCTACTGAAGTCAGCAAGTCAGATGAAAGGATAAGGGGAAGAGTATTAAGGTAGCACCTGTCAGGGTTTTGTTAGTAGCCAGAGATTCCCAGTGCAGGAATGTAGAGAATGTAAACATGCAATTGCTCCTTCATATGGGAAAAGAATGTCCAAATTACCATTACACAAAGGGAAACATGGGAAGAGAGGGTACTGAATTTGAACCCAAGGGTATAAGTTTAAGAGTCAGCCTTTATGGTCATACTGTTAGTAATGGCTACAATTCTTGAGAAGCAACAAAGATTTAGTCTTAGGGATGCTCTTAGCCATTTCTCTCATTCCACATCTGCTTAGAGCCTGGGCAGGGCAACTGGGTGTTTTCCAAAAGTCTGGGACTACAACTCCCATGATCCCTTGTCATTGGCTATATTAACTGGAGCTGATAGGAATGAAGTCTAAGATTTCAAGACTCGTTGCTGAGGGTGACTACTGCTATTTATGTTCTCTCGGTCTCCCTGTGTTCTACAGACTGCATTTTCAGATAATAGAACTTTCAGATATAAATTTCACACTGATATTCTTTTCAGATAGACTGATTTTTTTATATACAGCAAAGATGCTCTATCTGTGGCATAAGGACCACATGCAGCACCCCTGTCCCTGTTTTATAGCCATTTCTCATTATGATTACCAAAAACTGAATCCCATATTTCCTCCTGTTTTGAGATGGAAATAGATGAAAGCCATAGTTTAAGTTCTAAAATAGACTTATCACAATTAAAAAAAATAATACAATACAGGAATGAACCAAAACAGTCTCTCCCAAACCCAGCTCTGCCTGCATCTATGATATAGACCCATCCCCTCTTCAGCCCTCATCCCCCAAATATATGAACTGTGGCCCTTAACAAAATGTTGTTCCCTCTGTTCTTTAAGTAGCTAAATGACCTACTTCAGTCTTCCTTTTGTCCACTGAGATATTGTTCCAGGCACTATTGCTAGAGTGACTAGTTGTCAACCCCACCTTGTGACTTTTCTATATAGGATCTTATCCCGTTCACTTTATTTATTTATTTATTTATTTATTTATTTATTTATTTATAGCTTCTGGAAGCTACGCTGGGCAGGACATGTCACGCACATGTCGGATGGCTGTTGGACAACAGCAGTTGCTGAATGGTATCCAAGAGAAGTAAAAAGACCTATTGTCCGACCTCCAAAGAGATGAGAAGATCCAATAGTCAAGGACTTTGGCCGAACCTGGAGAAGAAAAGCCAGGATTTGAGACGAATGGAAAGCAAGTTGCAACCAGTGGGACTCTGTCCGGCGACAGTCTGGTCAATCAAGGTGATATTTATATATCAAATTTATATAGCCGCCCATCTCATAAGAAGTGACTCTGTGAGGCATACAACAAAGATATAAAACAATAAACATGTCAAAAAAACTGTCATTATTTTTTTTAAAAATTAAAAACATATAGCGTGCAAGAGATTAGATAAGCAAGGGAGCCATCTCAAGATCTCACCTGTTTCCTAAGACTCCCAGGCTTGATGGCATAGCCAGGTCTTGAGGGACTTCCAGAAAGTAAGTATTATGCTTAATGAAAGATTGTAGCCTGTCCTGCTCAGAGCCTTCTCTTTTAGGAATGATATACACAAGGTGTTCTCTTTCTTGGTGCTAACTTAAGCTATGCCCAGGTGTAGTAAGGGTGGTGTACTAGATTTTAATCAGGGGCCCTTATATGTCAAAGCCAAATTATTCCATTAGGGTAGGGTTCCTTCTATTCCATCAGGGTAGGGTTCCTTCTACAGCTCATATAGTGGTAGTAATCCTTTTGTGCTACTGCCTACACTGGGTACCAACACTTTTGATCAGTGGGAAGTTTCTGCTTGTTCCAACAAGACACCAGCAGCCTGCAAGTCTTCATGGAATGTTCTGGGCCAAGTTTTACGGGGTCTGCCCCTCTTCCATTTTAACTCTGTGTTCTTAGCATGGCACTGATTGGGTAGACATAAAGCATATCCCCTGAAGTGTATCCTCTGTTCTGCCACAATGTCCTATCTCCAACATGAATCACTTCTTTGTATGATCTGTGTTGGTAACATGAACATGATATGTAACACCAAGGATCTTTCATAGGCAGCACTGGTGAAACATGCTTGGTGTTTGTGCCGCTCTCCACTTCATCTTCCATGTTTCACTGGCATATGTTGCAGTTAGCAACACAGAGTTCATATGGTTCAACCAGAGTCCGTGGAGTTGGGCAGCCAATAAATTTAAATAAACAAACAAACAAATAAATAAATACAATCTGGCTAAGTCCTGAGTCTAAGGTTGGAAGGCAGCCTGATACTATAACAAGTGTCTGATGTCTGTCTGCTGCAGAAGCTGTGTGATTCAGGATTTTCAGAAGTGCCTGAGACTAGAACCAAGAGCTACATGGCTTAAGCCAGTGTTTCTCGACCTTGGGAACTTTAAGATGTGTGGACTTCAACTCTCAGAAGTCCCCAGCCAGCATGGGTGGCTGAGGAATTCTGGGAGTTGAAGTCCACACATCTTAAAGTTCCCAAGGTCGAGAAACACTGGCTTGAGTTTATAATATAGCTGGATTTTCCCAGACAATCCTCATTTTGTCCCTGCCATACTACAATCAACTGAGAATGGAAATATCACAAAATACAGAGAATTAGAGCAGAGTGTTGAGGAGCAGTCAGGAGGAAGTAAAGTGCAATTTCCCAGATGTAGCTGTATCCTATGGGGAAATGACTCATGTGTGCTCTTAGTGTCTGGTATCTGAAGGAAAAGAGGACTGATAGAGGCAGAGGCAGAGAATGAATGGTGTTGCTGGCCAGGAAATGCCAAAAGGCATAGTTGGTAGTTTGGAAACTTGAGAAAGAGAGAGACAGAGAGAGGTCATTATTTTTAACTAATAGTTTAAAGCAGCAGAAACAAAGAGTGTTTTAACTGAGACAGACTGAGCTGACATCATAGACTGTGCTAAGTGGCAGTCTATTTTGACTTCATAATCACACTCCCTTAGGAGCAGAGATTTTCTTGATTTCTTCATTAATATTTGTTGAAGTGTCATAGACCTGTCATTTTGTACTACAAATACTGAGTGAATTTGCAGAGACTTGTGATTCTTACAATACAAAGTCCTAACATCTTGCTAACCATGGCATGAGCATGCTCTACTTACCATTTTTAAAAGTCATGTCTTCACAATGTTGTCGTTGTTTTATTCCCAACCCACCTCAAAGGCAACTTAAAGCTGGCTTTAGCTGTTCCAGTTTTACAGCAGTGTTTTCTCTCTTCTCCAGACATAAATTTCACAATTTCACTTTTATTCCGGCAAGTTGACTGGGACTAAATCTACTTGCCTACACTTGCCCAGCCCCATTCAACTACTTGTTAATGAGAATCATTAATGAGAATCATTGTTGTTTGCTTTTCATGCTGTGGAGTAATGTTCACTGAAGAGTAAGAGGCAAAATTATCAACCTCATCTACCCAATTCATTAAAACTTGAAATATTCCCTCTTCTGCTCTAGACTGCTAGCTGAGCATGGCATTTCTTCTGAAACAATGTGAGGTTTCTATGATTCTTCAACTTAAGCACTGATGTTGTTACCTAGTCAGGTAATGAAATGTCTGCAAGCAAACAACCAAGCTCAGACAACCCCAAGGACTCCATTTACCATCTTATAACAACCAAGTAGCAACAGTAAGAACAGACCATGGAACAACAGACTGGTTTAAGATTGGGAAAAGAGTACGGCAGGGTTGTATACTCTCACCCTACCAATTCAAACTGTATGCAGAACACATCATGCAATGTGCTGGGCTTGAGGAATCCAAGGCTGGAGTTAAAATCACTGGAAGAAACATTAACATTCTCAGATATGCAGATGACACCATTTTGATGGCTGAAAGCGAGGAGAAACTGAGGAGCCTTATGACGAAGGTGAAAGAAGAAAGTGCAAAAGCTGGCTTGCAGTTAAACCTCAAAAAAACCAAGATTATGGCATCCAGCTTGATTGATAACTGACAAATAGAGGGAGAAAATGTAGAGGCAGTGAAAGACTTTGTATTCCTAGGTGCAAAGATTACTGCAGATGCTGACTGCAGTCAGGAAATCAGAAGATGTTTCATCCTTGGGAGAAGAGCAATGACAAATCTCGATAAAATAGTTAAGAGCAGAAACATCACACTGACAAGAAAGGTCCACATAGTTAAAGCAATGGTGTTCCCCGTAGTAACATATGGCTGCGAGAGCTGGACCATAAGGAAGGCTGAGAGAAGGAAGATAGATGCTTTGGAACTGTGGGGTTGGAGGAAAATTCTGAGAGTGCCTTGGACCGCAAGAAGATCAAACCCATCCATACTCCAGGAAATCAAGCCAGACTGCTCACTTGAGGGAATGATATTAAAGGCAGAACTGAAATACTTTGGCCACATAATGAGAAGACAGGACACCCTGGAGAAGATGCTGATGCTAGGGAGAGTGGAGGGCAAAAGGAAGAGGGGCCAACCAAGGGCAAGATGGATAAATGATATTCTAGAGGTGACGGATTCGACCTTGGGGGAGCTGGGGATGGCGACAACCGACAGGAAGCTCTGGCTTGGGCTGGTCCATGAAGTCACGAAGAGGCGGAAGCGACTAGACAAATAAACAACAAAACAACAGAAGGCCTGCCGTACAAGAATAACGAAGGGCCAAGATTTCAAATATTGAGAAGAATTTCAGATGTGGGCTAAATTTTAACAAGGGGCTTACTCAAGCCCTCTCTAACACACTCCTAAACTGGAGGCCTGCAAAACTGTATGGCTTTAAAAGAATGCCCTTTCAAAGCCACACTTCTCCTTAGCCATTCTGCTTCTGTAAAAGTCTAGGAAACCACTAGATGGCATCAAGGAAATAAAAAGCTTTCTTTGTTACTGTCTGTCAGGCTTCAGCCAGCCAGTTGGACTGGAACCATTTAGTCAAGCTCACAAGAATCCAGGAACTTCTTATAAGCCATCTTTCCTGAAGCAACATTAGAAAGCCACAATGAAAAAATTACAGCAACTGCTGTACTACAGGAGCAAGTCCTCTTTACAGAATAATTATTCGAATTCCTTTGCACCAAACTCCTCTGGCCCACCCTGATGGCCTCCAGCATCCATTTCTTCCTTGATTTGGCAAGGGGAACATCTGCAATTGCTTTGGGTTTCTTCTGTGGGAGAACTCTCACTCCGTGGAGTCCTTGGTAGTGAGCAAACCCCACACTCACTAGCACTGATGATGTTACCTAGTCAGGTAATGAAACGTCTGCAAGTAAGCAACCAAGTTCAGAGAGCACCAAAGACTCCCCAGTTCAACCCTGAGCTACAGATATTCTGTTCTGTTGGAACTCTCACTCCATTTAGCATTCTTGCAGCCCAAATCTAGGGGCCCTAGAGGTGACAAGACAGTTTGGCTGGCAGGGGGTCAGTAGGGTCAGCTGGGCTTGCTCACTCTGGGCTGGGCAGGAGGCTGAGTATGAGTCACAGTGGCTGGTAAAAATGTCCCCTGGGCTGTCTGCAGTACAAGGCAACAAGAGACCAGACCATCTCCTCCTTGAGAGACCAAGGCCTGAATGTGCCACAAGGGGCCTGTGCTTGCCTGAGGGAAGGGGGCCTAGAACACCCAGCCCCATGCTGGCAGCTCTGCTAAAGCTGTTTGGGCTGAATGGATTTGACTAAATCAAGCTTTCCCTTAGTAGGATATGGGTTGTGCATGACTACCTTTGCAGCTTTTTAATTGGATTGCTCAGAGATGTGTGAATATATTTCAGATTTTTCTCACACATATGCCAGTTCTTTCTGTCAAACTCTGCTTGCTCCCTTGTGCTAATTCATTTCAGCAGGTCATTTGCAGTGAAATTAACATCCCTGTTAGTGTTGTAGTCTGAGAGTTCTTGGGAACAGCTCTGCTGAGAGGGAAGAAACCTGGGGCTGAGGAAAAGGGAGAAACCAGAGGGTTTACCCACTAGGGATAAAGAAAAGAGGAAATAAAGCTGAGCAATACACACAGAGCTTATCCTTGCAAGTGAAATCAGCTCCAGGGAAAGCTAACAGGGAGTTGCTTACTGTTCTCCCATTCAAAGCTTGGAAGTAAGAGCAAATAATTGTCCTGAATGCAACCAGGGGAAACAACAAGGCATCTGAAGCTTATTCAGGGCTGCAACTGGGGGGACAAGTGGGGCATGTGCCCCAGGCCCCACACTGGGGGGGGGTGCCAAAATGAGCGTTGGGGGCACCAAAATGAGCACTAGGGGGGGTGACAAAATGGGCATGGAATCTATATTTGCCCCAGGTGACACAGACCCTAGTTGCAGGCCTGAGCTTATTCAAGCTTGTGTATATTTAGCCTGAAGAACAAAAAATGGTAGGAAGTTCTTCAAGTTCTTCACAAGGGCTGTCAGGCAGAAAATGGGGCAGAATTATTGTTCCAGAAGACAGGGCAACAAACAAGGGGCTTCATTTGCAAGGAAATAAATTATATTTTGACAACAGGATTTCGCCCCCCCCCCAACATTAAAAGCTGTTCAGCGATGACGCAGCTGCTTCAAGAGGGAGTGGACTCTCCTTCACCTGAGGTGTTTGAAACAGAGCTTGTATGGCCATTTGTCAGGGATGCTGGAGTAATGGATTCCAGCATTGGGCAGGGGATGGGCTAGATGATCTTCAAGATCCCTTCCAGCTCTATGAAAGAAAGTAGCTGTATGGCCATGAAAGAAAGTACACATGAAGAAAGCAAGGTAGAGAAAGTAGGCAGAACATGGCTTCTGAAATTCTTTCCAACACCTTTACCAACAGTGGTCATAGGAAGCATCTGTATTTTCTTCTGTGTAACGAAGCAGCATGTTGTCTAGGTGCTTGTGAGTAAGTGACGGGAGGGAGCATGACCAGGAGGGAGGGGAGGGGAGGGGAGGGGAGAGGGGGCTAGAGTGGAACAATCAGCAACATTCTGAGCCACTGCCAAGCACTTCTTCCATAAGGATGCATCGGGACCATTTTTCAGGACTTTTCCCCCTATAAATCAGCCCATTTTAAAAGTTTAATCTTTTAAGTTCTAAGAAACTGTAGCCACCATGAGCCGTCGGAAAGGTAACATAATGTTGTGAAAGGCAGTACTTTGGAGAAAATCCTTATCAGCCCAAGTCCATCGGCTTCCTCCATGCACCTGTGCCGTGGCAAATTGCTGCTCCTTCAACCCAACAATTATCATTAATAATATTGGGGTGGGTGACTTCTTTTTTGTGATTTTATAATAGTTATTTACAATATCTCCCTGACTCAGGAGATATATTATATAGAGACTACTGCATTGGCAAGGAAACATCATTTCCATGGTCTTAATGGTGTATCATAGCCTGCTTGTATTTTTAAAAACTACTTGCTATTCAGTACATTTCTGCAATTACACACACAAAGGTAGAAACACTTCTATTCTTATAGCATTTGACACAGTAGTGGCATGTGTTAAAGAACCTTCTCCCCCTTTTAAAGAAGTTGTTGTACCAGTTCTGTCCTACATTTGCTATGATGATATGCCTTTAGGGAAATAAACAGCTGTTGTTGTTTTAAACATAAGAACAATTAATACAGAAACTAAACAACTTTTACAATGCAGTGTATTACCAGATGTCTTAAAAAATAAAGAGGGATGTTGGCCTGGACTGTTAATTACTAGTTGTCATTATTACAAGGGATTTAAATGGAAGCATTCAAACTACAGTATATTATTTACAGTAACTTGCCACGTCTTTATTTCTATCATCTACCTATCTATCCTTGCAGACCCACTCACACACTTGATCTTTTCCTCAAATTTATTCATTTGCAGAATATTGCTTTGCACAAAGGACAGAACATTGTGTTTGTGTGTTCCTATTTAGACAGCTTAATAAATGACCTAATTTTGCAAGTTACTAAATGGATATTTAATGAATGGCCATTCTCACCAGATACAGCTCTGCATCAAGAGTTTAATGTTTGTGCTTTGACATTTACAGTTGATTGAGAAAGGAAGGCAAGAATTGATACTTAAAACTCAGTACTCAGTATGGCAAAATGGTCTATGATCAAAGTTTATATGTTTAAGTAACATGCTTATTCAGCTGTCCACATCCCTAACCCCAACTCCAGTGTATCTGTCAGTGATGACACTGGAACTTTTGTGGGCTTCTTTCTACATACTTCCTTGTACATTAAGAAGAATAATCTATTTCAAAAGCCTATTTATATGTAATAGGATGAGTTCAAACTTTTCACATAATAAGTATATATCAACACAAACATTTTATACTGTTAAAAGATGTGACATTTTTGTTTACTAAAACATGTCTGAGCATATTTTACATATGTGAATATTGTCCACCTTTTTACACAATTTCTGTCATGATCAATAAAAAGATAATTTGAACCAGTAATGCTAAGAAGGAATATGCTGCCACTTGTGCGAACCCACTGTTTTTGATATGTGAATGCAACAGGGTTTAGGGCCTGCAGGGTTGATCTTGTATTCAGGCTGGTTCATGTGGGATGGGAGAAGCCAGTTCTTACAATAATCTTTCTTTTTTTATAAGAATTTTATTAAATTTCAAACACAGAAAAATAAAAAACTACGAAGAAAAAAAGAATAATCTGATCCCATGTAGATATCATCACCAGCACTTTAAAATGAAGGGGATTCATCAGCTTCTTTTGAACATGGTATCTTGTTCAATTCAAGGTAAGCCTGAGAGAGATGTAAAAGCTCAGAAAAATCCTCCATCTTCTTCTCCCTCCTTTCAATGGGTGACAACAGAGACAAAGCCATTCTTTAGTCATCTAGTCCTTTCCTTCTTTTTTATCACTTGCATCATCCTGTTTGCTCCCTTAGATTAACTTCAGCTGCACTAAGAGAATCTATCCTTTTTCACATAAATTCATCATCCTTTTTTAAAAGTACAAGGTGTACTTATGGACTTTTTACTGGAAAAAAATGTATGGGTTTGAAAATTAGAAAGATGATGCAAGGATAGAAGTATTACAACAGGTCTGTTCCATGTTTTAAATAGACTCAGTTCCATCTAGATAAGTCACACTTCACTGAGTTCAGAAGCAGGATGCAAATGTTCATGTAAATGTTGCCACAATTTCCTATCAGATGGATATTTTTTCTGGCTGTAATCTGAAAGTCTTGTTTAGTGACATACAGCTATGGCCACAGTCATTGCTACAATTTCAGGAAGATCGAGGACCTCCATCCAGGAAATATGTTTTAAAACCAGCACTGGGGAAATTGTGAACAAAGAGTGCCTGAATGCTATTTGGCAAATATTACACAACTAGTATACAAGGAAGTATCTAGCTAAATATACTGAAATGTCACCCCTTTATCTCAATACTTTGCTTGGCGTAGCATCCAGCCCCTCAGTTATGGGAAGAGGAGAGGAAGTGTCAACCCTGCTAGCTACCCTGTTATGCCATTCCCTCTGCTCCTGCAAGGAAGACATGATCTGGCTAAAAGGCAAGGGAGCCATGGATTTCACGGAGATTCCTCTATCATCATGGATTCATCGGAGCAGCAAAATCTCCAAACAGCCGATTCTCCAAAGCCTATCATTCCAGATTTCTAATAGGCACCGTAAAGATCAACCTAATAAGGAAAGGTTGCAGGTAACTGAATCCAGGGTGTGGCTGTAAAAAATGCTCATCCTCCTCTTCTCCCCTTTTCTTTTACAAAAAAGCACAGCAAGCGTTACAACTTCATTAGCGTTTCCGAGTCTGCTCCCACTATATGAAGCCGCATTACAACTCCCTTTATCCCCAGCCAGCAGCGTTAGGGTTGGTCCTCCCAACCCACCTGGAAGCGTAGCCCCACCTGGAAGCGTAACCCCCCGACCGATCACAAGCAGCCCTTTTAACCTTCCCTTGTAAGGGATTAAGCAATTAACTGCCGACCAGAGAACCCGCTAGCGCTTCCACCGCTCCAGGAGAAGAAGGGGCCGTTTAGCCGCCCTCCGCTGGATCAGAAGCGCCCATCGCGGCGGCTGTTCTCTCAGGCCGGGGAGAAGCAAGACCCGAGGTCAGTGCCTGGGCGCCTTTCCTCCTAACGAACCGGGCGGATGCGGCGGCTATAGATCCCCGGAATCCCTCCCACCCATCTTTGGGCAGATGTGATCTACCTAAAGCACCAAGAACGCTCCCACTGGTGGTGGAGGAGGAAGAGGAAAAGCGACCCAGACTCAAACAAACAAAAAAATAATAACCCCGGAACCTCAGGCCACGCGCCGTATGGTAACCAGGTTTGCCAGGTGCAGTTGGCAATTAATCCCTTTACCGATTCTGCCGAGCCCTACGTAGATTGACGTCGAGAAGGGGGAGGCGGGGAAAACGGGGAGGAGGGGATGCTGATCGCCGCATGAAATTGCCGCCGACCATTCATTCATTCATTGCGCGCTCAACCACGCTTCTCTGAAAGGATTTTGTAGCCGTAGATCAGCGTCTGGTGACGGCTGAGAAACCATTCACACACGTTCCTCTTCAGCGCATCCGGTGAGACCCACCGCAACAGGAGCGCCCAGCGCCCGAGCGAGGTATCTTACGGGAGGACCCGGGCCGCCGCAAGAAAAAGCGCAAGGCGGAGACGCAGCCGAAGCCTTGCGCCGGGATTCTTTTCTGACTGAGGGAGAGCAAGGAGATGTTTGCCTTACAGGTAGGCTGGGCGGGCAAGGCAAGGCCTCTTCCCCACCTCGCTTTAGACACGGAGAAGGCCTGGGGGCTGCTGGGGAGATGGCTCGAAAGGCAGCTTAGCGCGCCGGGCCTTTCTTCTCCAGCGACATGGCAGCCGTCAGAGAACCAACGCCGGCGCGGGATGCAATGCTGCCTTGCTCTGGGCATCCTTGCCTGGAGGAGAAAGCCGCGTGGCGAGCGAGGAATACTCATGCCCCTAACGCGCGAGTCGCCCTCGCCTCCCCCGAGCACGATGGGCATCGAGGGTTCACCAGGCTTCTGGGCGGGCGAACCACGTTTTATTTTTATTTTTTCCTCCATTATTTAAAAGAAAAAAGGCGCGGAACAGCATTGTGGGTGACTGACGAGTCATTTCCGTTCGAGAGAAAGAGAAACCTTAGAAAAATGCGCGAGAGATATTTAAAAGGAATGATTAAGACTGGGACTCGAGCGGTGCATCTGTGCAGAGCCTTTAATACATCTTGGAAGACAAATGAAGCCTCCAGCCTTACAGCGTTTGGAGGCGGGGAGAAGTGGGAGCGGAGGGCGAAATTCTTTGTCCTCCTTTTACGAAAGATTTCTACCTGAAACGCCTCCGTCCTTCTACGAATCTTCTTTTTTCTTCCTTCTTTTCTTTCTAAAATTTCGTTTTACTGTATTCTGGACACCTTTTAATGAAGTGGAGTGCAACCTTTATTTAATTAAAAAAAAAACAGGCTGTTCCATTTCCATCTGGGAAATTTTTACCGTGGGTGTATCTGTTGACTAAGACCTTGCTGCACTGCCTCTATTACCGCGTGCATTTTGAAAACGAATTTCTTTTTTTATTTCACCTTTGTTTTAACCTTGGTTGCATCCATTCCGGTTGAAAAGTGTCCTGCTGCTTCAGCAATCAATTCAAAATCTGGATTTTTTTTAAAAAAAACCATCACTCAACCCAATTCCTTCTCCTCTTTTTAAAAGCCCTTCTGATAACTTTTTGTCCATTGAAATGTAACTGATGCTTTACAGATCGTGTAAAGCTTTTTCAGGGTTAGGTATCGATTGAAATAAATATGATAGCTGACCTGACATTTAATTCTTGCTTTTTTTCCCCAAGTTACTTCACAGGGAGTTGTGGTATGCTAGGAATGTAGGCCTAGCCCCAGCACGCATAACAGACTTAGCATCTTTCCATGTCTTTGTTTCAGAAGGAATCCATTTCTTTTATTGCATGGTTTTTACAGACCACTGTATTTTAGAACATTTGTTTCATTTGTGTGCAAAGCAGAATTAGTATGCAACCTGTTGATTTCATTTATTCCCATCAGATTAGGAGAAAAGGGAAGTTGCACATGAAAGGAATTATTAATAGCACAATCATCATGGCTTTTAGTTTTATATATAGACTGTTTAATCATGCCAGATATCATTAGATTTTCCTCTATCCCACTTTGTTTCTGCTTCTTTCCTGTTTTTGTTTATTTTGTTTTTCCATTATCTTTAATTGGACTGAAATGTAATTTATAGATGCAATAAAACATTTTGCCTTTTGATGAAGTGTTTCTGAAGTACAGGAAATTTTTGAGCTCCTGTTTGCCTGTTGAAATTATTTTTAATATGCATGCTGTGCATGTGCACATACAGACTAGGGAATTCAACCAACCTTCTTGTGGTCAGAATTACCATAACTAGTTAAGGCATTTTCGACTGGTTGAGGAAATGTAATAAGGAATTAGTACAATTTACTAATTATTATGGCAGGTTTGGGCACCTGGTTGATCTTTAAAAAGAAAAAACCAGAGGCAGATCTGGGTTAGTTCCAGGAAATACTTAATGTGAAGATTAGACTAGCAAACTGGAAAAAAACTCAGAAGAAAGTAGTGACAAACCACTTCCATATTGTTGCCAGTCAACTAATATGGACATATAGGCTCTAAGAATCAAATTCAACTTTATCTTTTATCATATTGGAATACTGGAATTCTCGTAGTCACTTATTTTGCTGGAATGGGCATTTGTTTGAAGGAAAAACATGGCTGTAGATCAGATTCCAAATCCAGTGATGTTTAGAGTACCATCAAACTCCTTTTCCACCCCAGTAAGGCATATTCATAATCACTCCACTCTATTTGGTTATTGTAAATATTTCAGTGGAAAGGACATGTGTGAATTTGCAATCTCTAACAAGATAAATGCTAAAAACCTCTACTCTTAGTATGGTAGATTATAATTGGAAGTTTTTTTTCTTTAAAAAATCCCAGCTGGACTTTACAGTTGAAAGTGATACCAATTGGGGAAAAGATAAATTTGCATTGGAGATGCAAATTTAATGCTTGGCCTACCCATCTGCCAGTCTTTTCTGCTTTGAAGCCCAACTCTGCTTTTCTGCTGTTGACAAATACAGGCTTGGAACCAGTCATTTACCCATATAGTGTTTAGTTCCAAAATATAGATATAATGTAATGACACATTCTGAAGGATATTCTGTCTTCAGTGAGACCTACTTTTTGTTAAATTGCTTAGTCACCTATCTCCATTTTTTTCTGACACTAAAAACTGATCTTGGTTGGGAATCCATCCCCAGTATGTCAAGAGTGGGTGGCCATAACAAATTCAATAAAATAAATAAATATTTTCTCATAACCAGGTAGACCTGAACTAAGCCATGTTATCTAATCCATTAAAAGAACAAAACATTTCTAAGTACAGAGAAGAACATAACAATTCAGTGTACCCAGTCTCCTCCATTCTGCAAACTTGCTGAAGTATTTCTTCTCTTTCATTATATATAGTTCAGTAAATATATACTGTATATATAAAATGGTAATTGCTAACAGGATAAGAATAATATCTCTAGAACTAGCTTAGTATCCCTTTTTAAAATTATCTTTTTCTATCCTATCCTTTAAAATGTTTTTTTTGTATTTAGACTTAGATAAAGTCTAAGTCTAGCATTGAAGATAGATTTAACATATGAGTTTGCTTTGTCCCTTTAATTAAAGTTTCTTGCCAGACTTAATGCTGTCACATGTCATTACCTCAAGAACATCTAATTCTACGTTGGCATGGTCAGATTACATTGTTAGTCATGAAGCTAAGGATCAAAATAGTGAAAGTAGTTTCTGACAGAGAGAGGTATATGGCCCGGAGTTGTTGTTTTTAAAAATTGAATAATTATAGTAGCAATAACAATAACAATAATGATACATTCTGAATTACTCAGATGCATGGCAATTTGTTTAGTTGGCTAATATTGTTTATTCTTATTTCAAACTATTTAACCTTGTATTAGTTCCATGTTTTGAGTAAGGTGGTTATATTTTTTAAATTATATATGCTCAGGCATTCTGATCTATTTTGCCACCTATGGCATGCTGTTGATGACATAAATATTTTAGAATTAATAAGAGTAAACAATAGATCATTTTGTAAGAAGAGAGAAATGTGAACTGGCAGGCAACATGCAAGATGAAATAGGCATAAATATCCCTAATATTTAGTACATTTTCTATAATTATAAATAATTGTCTTTCTAATATTTCATGTTTAATTAAGACATTAATGGTATATTGATATAGGACCTCAAAACGATTTTCTTTTTTTCTGAATGCATTTGTTGTGATAGGGCTGCAAGCTGGGATCTGTTTAGACAAAGAAAATAATAGGATTTGCAAACTTGCAGGAATTTACACTATAGTCAGCTTTCTCCAAGTGCTGGATATACAGGCAGAAAACATAGGATATATCCTTGCTCAGAAGATACTTGTTGGATATCATACAGTAACCATTTAGCAGTTGAAACAAATGGTACAGTTCAGATTCAATACTAGCTCTGTTGTCCCATGTTACATAAATTGTTTCATTGCATATTTTACAAATGATCTGCCTGTGGGTAATTGTGATTCATGCATGAAATATAAAATCTTATATGATAAGCATAGAGTATCCCTATTATGAAATTCAATAACCAAAGAAATTAAATAAAAATATTCATATATTGACCAAATAAATGGAAGGTATCGCCAAAGGTAGGCCTTGGTAGAAGACTTTGTTCTAGAACCACCCCATTTCTCCATGCTTGTTTGGTCTGTTGAAAGCCTTGTCCCACTACCGAGTGAGAAAACTCCTTGGTACTGCAAAAGTTTTGTCTCATAGACTTGCTCTTGGACTACAGATCAATGCTGAAAATAAGATACTGGGCCCAGAAAAAGCTATTCTGACCCCTTACATTCATAGGAATTTTAGGGTACAGTGTGTTGTACCATAGTATTCACACCTACTTTGTACTTACCAAAGCTCCTTTGGTGTTTCATTCAAAAGAGGTTTTTAGAGGGAAGAAAATTTAATTGAATCTTTGAATAATTATGATCAGTTAACACTTTTTCTCAAACTTGGCTAAAGCAATTAATAAAGTAAAGAACGGTGTGTTTAAATCATTTTACATTTTCTCTGTAATTTGTGGGATTTGCCTAAAGCTAAGTTACAAAGTTAGTAAGAAGGGTCAGAAGAATTTAATAATTCCTAACGATTTACCAAGTTTATACAAGTAAACTAGAGTTTCCTAATATCTGCAGATGGGTTATTCCCCCTTCAAATCACAGAGACATGGTTTGTTAGTAAGCTTCTATGTTCTACAATTTAATAGTAAAACAGATAATCTCTTGGGGGAGATGGGTGGTAATTAAATTTGAATAATAAATAAAATAAATAAAACATCGTGTATGAGTGTCCAAGCTGGATTTATTGAACATGTACAAGTGGAAGAATAAGAGAATTGTAAGAACAGGCCTTGTCCCTGACTTATGTATGTTCATATATCATGTCTGGTCATGTGAACATGGCTTAATTTAAAAAAAAAAAGACAACCATATATATGAGCAAAGCAAGAAAGGAAGTCCTTTCTGAAAATAATCTGATATATGGTTCATAATGCAAATATGCAGTTTTAATTTGGGGTAAACTTCATTTGGATAAGTTTTAATTACAAAGAAAAGAAATGGCAGAACTGTTAAACAATTGGACATCTCTTCTGATCTAGAAGCCTTTCCTCTTAATCCATATTTCTTCAAATATTTTCACATATGATTGGGTTCACATATCATTCTAGGCTATCTTGTGCTGTTTGGTTTGAATTCGCATAACTTGTGGACAAGATATACTGGTTTGTAAACTATGATTTTGACTTAGTGTCACTTGTGAACAAACCATAGCTAAAAGGTGTTTGAGGTAATGTGCTTCTCATATGTGTCCATGTTTAGCTCCAACACTTTAAACAAATATCAGGATTAAATTCTGCAAAAATAAATTTTAGGACAGATTTCCTGATTTGAAGGATAATTTTACAGAAAGTTTGTTTTTAAGATGTAACATCTTGGCATAAAAAGATACTTTAGTACAAAGGCTATCTTCTCCTCTGTCCCATCTCTATTTCTTCAGTTACCTTAATTGTTACTTTAGATTATTCAATTGCCCAGTCATTTCTTCTTATTTCCCAGATGGCTGTTCCCTCTTCTAAAGTTTCACTGCAGCCCACCAAGGAAGTATTTTCCCCTCTTGAAGAAAAAGCCTTCCTGAAAAATTAAACAAAAAAATTGACTGGAGTTATTGTGAATGTTTTTTTCAGTGAAACTCCCTTATGCTCAGCAATGAATATGTGGTATTACCTGATTTAAAACCATCTATGGAATTGCATTAATAGTCAATCTTCATGGATTTACTTTTAAAATAAAAGGTTTATAAATATTTTAAGTAAAACTAGTATCTTTCATTTTCCTGAGTGAGGTCATAGGACTGAAGCTTTTTTCTCAAACAATGTATGATATGTAATCACCTCTTTTTTGCATTCAATTTTGCACCATTTTTTTTTTAGTAACTAGAGAATGACAATGTTTAGGACAACTAAACTTTGTTTTCTAGGAATTGGGTCAACTGTGGTTTCTTTCTTTTCTTACTTAGGACATTTATGGAGGTCAGTTTTAACTGTTGGCTTTGAAAATAATATATTCACAGTTCAATACTCATTGTTTTATTATTTATTGAGATGAGTCTTCTCCTGATCTGCTTTCCAAAAAAGTGAGGAAGAGGAGAGGAAGAGGTAGAAAGGAGATACCTATCATGTCTTTGCCATTATATAAGAGAAATAGTTTATGAGATACTTGAGCTCTGCATTCAAAGGCTTTATCAAGAAATGTTTAACAAGATCTGTGAATATAGAACTGATTCCAATTTCAGTCTATCAGCGAATTATTCTGAAGCTAAAACTAGCATCCTTTAAAATAGCTTGAAAGCAAGCAAAATTTTACAGAAAGAAAAGTGTATGTGTGTGTGTGTTTTAATAAAATACACAAAACCACAAATAACGTTCCCAAGTTGTTGGCTGGGTTCACAGATTGTATTGAGGCATGGTTTACTTTAACTATGATTGATTGAACAAACCAGTGGGTGTATTTACATACTGCACTAAGCTGTAATGCGACTGATTTGATTTTGACTTAGTATGTTATGTGAACTCAGCTATTGTGGTTTGTAAACAGGTTTATGGCTAGCTTATGATAAGAATTTGACAAGTTGTAGCTTATTTAATAAAGCATGGTTGAACAATTAATGCAATGTATGAATTCAGTACTGCTTGGATTAACCGGTAAACTATGTTTTAGGCATTAACAATGCTTATGTTCATTTATGCATATGAACCTAATCTTTAAATAGATCTACTACTGGAATTTTTCTTACCACATATTTTTTACACAGAATGAATGTTTAAAAATATATGGTATATGACACTTATTTTATACAGCTTTTTCCAATGTTTTGATCTTAGATGTTAGACCCCAACTGCCCCCACATCTGACCCTTATGAGAACAGATAGTGGGAATGATAAAACTTGTAATTCAACAATAACTGGAAACCCAAGGTTGAAAGTAGCTAACAAACCTTCATCAAAGTATTTAATCTTTCTAGATGGGTGTCTAGGATAATGCTAGAGCCATTTAAGATACAAACTGCTGAACAAAGTTGTAAACCCAGATTCCATCCTAAGTCCAATAATTGCTCTACTTATTTATTAATGTATGTATTATTAATTAAGACCTGCTCCTGAGAATGGATTAGAAAGGTTACAACTTAGAGGCTAAAATCTTTGGGGCACTTAAGTAGGACTTAACATTTATTAAACACAGTGGGGCTTCATTCTGAGTACAGGTAGTCCTTCCTTAACAATCCTAACTGGGACCAGCAAACCCACTGCTAAGTGAAGCAGTCGTTAAGTGGGATATCACGTGACCATGAGTGTGCTTTCCAGCTGGAAAGAGAAACTGCTGTACTCAGTTTCACACCGACAGACAGAAACTTTATTTCGGTCATTGACCAATAAAAATACATTCTATAAAACAAAGCAAAATTATCCCCTAACATCAATAACAGTTGGCAACCATTTGTGGGCAAAGCTTACACATAATGGAGCAGAATTTTGCTCCTTTAAGAGAAATAAATTTATCTTGATTGTTTAACAGATAATGCAAATAAAAATTAGAGTGCCCCAGGAATTTAAATAAAAGAGGGGTAATCAACTGGTGGTGAATGTCCCTGTAGAACTGACAATACAAAAGAATATGGGCTGTGGTTTCTATGGCACCCGTGTCACAGGGGCAATATCGGGTTTCATATGTTTTTTCCTATATTTCCCTTCCAAAACAGCTGTGGGGAGGGCATTAAATCAGGCTAGAGATAAGGCTCTCCTGAATTTGGGAACTGTAATATGATATAAATACAAAACTGGTTTAGGCACTAAGATTAGGTTATTAACAATTATATTATGGGGGAAAAGCAGCAATTTCTGTTTGGCCTTCTATGTCTAAGATCCTTTGCCTTAATATTGATCTAGCTTGATCTGACTCTTAAGTATAAGGTGGCATCACTGGGGAAACCATAGAGGCTCAGTTTCTTTTGAATAGCTATTTCCCAAGAAGATTTGAAGTTATCTCCCAATATTAGATGGGTCAGCCCTCTGGGATTGTGATGTAATTT
The DNA here is from genome assembly GCF_035149785.1 of Candoia aspera. Lineage (NCBI taxonomy): Eukaryota > Metazoa > Chordata > Lepidosauria > Squamata > Candoiidae > Candoia > Candoia aspera. The sequence goes on from NC_086159.1 coordinate 50,392,176, forward strand.
TAACCAGTAGGTAAAGAGAGATTAGATTCCAGAGATTAGATTCAAGTTTACTGACTCCACAAACAGCTACACAAACAGCTTACTCTCTTGAAATCCCTTTTTCTCCAAACTCTCTGCTCTGTGAGAGGGGAGGGAAAAAAGCAAGTGATTTCTATAGGCAATCTTTCCTTTCCTGACCCTTTCCTGCTATCAGTGCAATTGCATTGCTCTCGATGTGTAGAAGAGCAAACAGTTTACTCTTTTGAAATCTCTCCAATCTCTCTGCTCTGTGAGAAGGGGAGAAAAAAAGTGATTTCTGTAGGCAATTTCTCCTTTGCCTGACCCCCCCCCCCCCGAGATATTGGAGAGGGATTTCAAGAGAGTCAGCTGTTTGCTCTTCTGCACATCAAAAGCAATGTGATCACACCAGCAGTGGGAAGGGGTGAGGCAAAGGAGAGATGGTCTACAGAAATTGCTTGGTTTTTTTTCCCTTCTGCCCCTGCAGAGCAGAGAGATTAGAGAGGAAGAGGTTTCAAGAGAGTACTGCAAGCTGTTTGCATAGCGTGCCCACAGCCTCAGCCCTGGGCTGCCAGCAGAATCGCATTGCTTTCGATGTGTAGAAGAGCAAACAGCTTACTCTCTTGCAATCCCTTTCTCTTCAATCTCTCTGCTGTGAAAGGGGGAGGGGAGAAAAAAACCACAAGTCAGGCACAGGACAACACATACTGACTGTAATGACTGTGGATGCCGCAAAGATCATAAATGGGCCATAAGTTATTTTTTCAGCACCATCATAACTTTGAACAGTCACTGAACGAATGATCAGTGAGGACTACCTGTAAAATATGCTCAGGACTGCAACTTAACACCCATTATCAAGCAACGAGTGTAATTATACAGAATGTAATAGAACTCCCATTTTCAAATGTCATAGGAAAACATGGTTTAATTCAGAAATACCATCTCTAGCCCTTTAGTACAACCAGAGTTTTTTATTTTTTTCCCAGTACTGCAGGAAGTGTTGCCTGTGATATACCTGTATTTCCATGATACTTTGGAGAATATTTTAGGATTCTTGTTTGTTCGTTTCTCTAAATTACCTAAACATTTTAAATACCTCTCTCCTTTGGTCAGTTTTCCTCCTTCATCTAAACACAATGTAAACTAGCCTCCTCGTGGTGCATCCCGGGCAACATGACTTGTCACAGCTAAATAGTCTGCACATCTGGCTGCTGGACCTCACAAGGATTTCCCAGCAAGAAAAAGCAGCATGAACACTGAACTGCTATGCCATACGATTAAAAAAAAAAAAATCTAAACACAGAAGGAAAAAGTCAACATTTTATCTCAATCTGTTATCAAAGTTCTCAGACTGCTGTATTTACTGATAGCAGAGCTAGATGCATGTCAATTTAAACAATACAGGAAATTGTCTCAATTGAAAAATACTGCACATTGCTTGGGAGATAATTGCTGATCTTATTGGTGGTCTTGATTTTTTTTAATGACTGCTTTTTTTTATAGGTTGTCAAACTCCTTTTGTAGTTGGTACTTAGCTCCAAAATTCAAACAAATTCCTGGATAAGTTCTCTAAATCAAGATGCCTTTCAAAATAACAATAGAATTAACTGAGATGCAAAATATGAAGGTTCCTGAAGATGACAACATTAGCAATGATTCTAATGATTTTACAGAAGTTGAAAATGGACAAATGAATAGGTGAGTAGTTTTCCATTACCCATAACTGGCTATTTGAAAACAACTGTTAAAAACAGTTTTTTTTTAAAAGTTGAAATACAACTGGTGAATGATTCATTGCTGAGTCACATCCTGTTTGAAGAGGTAGTTTGAATGTCATGACCAATCCTTTATGGGTATTTATATTAACAGCAACAACAGCAACAAGAAAAAAAAATCAGCCTTGTAAATGTACAGAATATGATATAGTCCAAGATCAAGATATCTGGTGCTCTCCATGGTTGATCCACTTCAGGCTTGGTCCATCTGCTTTTTACACTGCGTTGCACTATTTTTTTTAAAAAAAAGTAATGTGAAGGCCTTATACATATGAGAAAAGAGCACATGATGTCATTATTTCTGGAACTGTACCTTTGGAATGCAGGGAAAGATGGCATGCTTGAAGATATGGGAGAAATCTTGCAGTATATTGAAAAAAGGGCATCAGGAGGAACAGTTGAGCTACTTTAGATATGTTAGTTGTCTTAAGTATAAGGAATATTTCATATGCATTCTGAAATGATGATGATGGACCCCCAAAGTCTACTGTTATTTATTGCATTTAAGATAAGCAACTTAAGTAGGTCACAGACTTCTTTGATTCATCTTAAAGCCACAATAAAAGTTCTTCTCCAGTATAAGTTACACAATTTTCAGGTCTTTGCTATAAAGGTTCTTAGTAAAGAATTTTTTAATGTGTTGGATTAAACAGATTATTTTTAAGTTCAGATGAAAACGGAGACATAATTTATATGAATCCAGTAATTATTGTAAAGGAAGACATAATAAAGTAGAAATTTTTATTCCCTGATGTTATAAAGTATCTTTATTTTCACACTGTCTCATGCAAGTAGCCAAACACTTCTTTTCGCACATGCAACCCCATCAAAATAGTCAACTTCCAAATCTTGTTCAGTCTTGCTTCTCCCCATCCTGCTCCTTTCTGTGGTGTCCCTGCACCCCAAAAATTGCAGGGAGAGTTGGGTATTGTACTTAAGAAAGAAGCAGAAAAGTCCTGTTGCATGAATGGAATTTTGTTCACTTTCTCTATATCCTGCCCAATATTATCATTATTTCATATTGTCTTTTCATATATTTTGTGTCCCACTCCAGATACACTGCTAGCTGTAATTTGAGTTTGCTCTCCTGTGTAAATTGTATGTGTATATAAAGGGGTGTGTTTCTCTGTAAACATGTATACTATTGCAGTTTTTCTGGCCAATTGTAAAATTGAAAAGCAAGCTCCACTGAATTCTGAAACACATTTCTTCTGTTAAGACCAATTTGAGTCATTTAAGCCCTGCTGCTTTCAGTGTTCATTTGATTAGCTTGATTGAGGCCACTGCGCTTATTATAAGCCAGTCAAATTTACAGTGGCATGTCCAATTAAAAGTAAGTTTCATTTAATTCTATACATCATACAAAGCTGCCTTCTGATAAGATAGACAATTGGTCCATCTTGCTCGCTACCATTGATGCGAATTGATAATGGCTCTCCAGCATTTGGGGCAGTTTTTTTCCTAGCCCTACCCAGAGATGCTAGAAATTGACTTTGAGATCATCTTCATACAAAACATGTGCTCTACCATTGAGCTCTTTAATGAACTTAATCATGGGTAAAATGTGTGTAAGATTTCAACTAAAAATTTCTCAGTGTTTATCTGTTTGTGTAATGGATAGAAGGAATGAACTTGAGGGGCAGGAAGAAACGCCACTACCGAGACAACAGTCAGATAAAAGAAATCTGAGTCCAGGGCAGAACTGTAACCTGAGAAAGTGTCTCAGACAAGACCCTCCTTAGTTCTCATGAAGACAGAAGGAGGGAGGGAGGAAGCACATTCAGATTTGCAAGGTTCTGTTATTATAACCTTATAGTGAAAGTATTAGCCTGCATGACTTTGGTTCCCTAGTCTGGTCTACCTTGAAGGGCTGACAACTTGAGCCCAAATATGAGTTATATGTTGAAATATACAAGGAAGGTGACAGCTGAGGCAGGAAAACTGGTTAAGAATATTTACAACGCAACTCTAAATACGTTATACTACTAGGATGCAGATGAGTCACACCACAAATCCTTCTAGTCCAGCATTTGTTTTCATTTATGGTTAGCTATATTGAATGGAACTGTTAGGGAGAAATGAAGTTATAAGGAAGCTGGCAGTGAAGTCAATGGCTTATTCCTGTTGTCTAATCCCTGCATCCTTTTTCCTGACCATGTTATTGGACAAGATCAATCCAAAGGCTCTCGTTAGGGATCTATGTATTCAGATGTAAACTGGAAATAGAGGCAGCCTTACCTCTGAATATATAGTCCCTAGCAAGAGCCTTGTTGGATTGAGCAGTATCCATCTTTCCTATCTGTACATCCTGTGTACTACTCTTGAAATGGTTGGCTGATCCAATATAGTTTCCTAATATGCTTTTTGAACAAAAGGAAACTTAAAATTCAACAACACAGAGAAGGTATGGGGTTCAAGGGTATTAAACTGGACATGCTTTGCCTGGAATCCAAAGAACCATCAGTGGACATTTCTCACTTTACTGACCTAGACTGATATATGTTGAGTGTTGACTTTTTCATGGCATAGTACTGTTTTTATTTTATTTTGTTGATTTTACTATGTTGATTTTCTTTTATATACTCATTGACTTAAATTCTGGGAGGTGGTCTATAAATAATTTTAATATGCCCCTACTTTTCCTCGTGCTAGAAGGCGGGGGTCAGCCAGATGGTGTTTCATCACAGTTTTGTGGAACTTCCTTTTCCATGTGTCTGTGTGCGCATGTTTTAGTTCCTCCAATTATTCTTTTCTCATTAGGTTGTAAGCAGGCAATGGCTGCCTTATGCTTCTGCTTACTCTAATATGCGTAGATTTTGGAACACTTCATAAATGTTGACGAAGATGTGCAAACTTCACTGCCTAGTATCATCCACTGTATTAGATGTAGATGTTTTCAAAGATCTTAAATGCAAGTGCTAATTGTTATGACTTTCTGGCTAAATAGTTAATTAAATTCATTCTCATTTTTACTTATATGCCAGAGGGATTTCTATGGATATTTGATTGCTTTTTAAATTATTTGGTAAAATAATTCACCATTGCTTTGGTATAGATATGATTTTCTTAGCAGCCTTAGACTGCACAGAAGATATGTGATTGCTGGAAGTCTGAATTGTTTTGTCTAATATAGAGGAACCTTTAAGTGCCAGGCAGCACCAGGAAGCATTTAGAAACTAAATATGCATCTTTGTTCCATTGTAATTCTCCTGATTACATGGTTCATTCAGGCATGTTTTCCACGTCACACCTTAACAGCACAGAATTGAGTTAAACATCTTTCCCACATGAAAGAGACAGAATGAAAAATGTTTATACCATGATAACAGCCTGAGTCTATATTGGATGCCAATGCAATCTTCCTCAAAGTGGTTCCCTGCAAATGTGTGCAACTGCAATCCTCATAATTCCCAATAACTTCAATCTTTTGTTCTGTATTACAACCTCCATGATTCCCAGACAAACTGATTGGAAATTACAGTGTATCACAACTGGAAGATCTCAGGCTAACTGAAAGGCTGCATTATGACTTGCATATTCTCTTTTCACCTCAGCAAAAAGTCCCTGAGGAACATAACATTTGAATGTCAACTCAAGGGGGAAAGAATAATATAAATGAGAACAAATTTATGTCAAAAGCTCTTACACAACTTTAGGTTCAAATTTAGAAGTAGATGAGGACTAAGGGATTGGGGTATGAGAGCCTTTATGGATGAGATAGCTTTTGAGGAGCTAGCCATGTATCTCAAACTTGTGCGTTTCTCCACAAGGAAGATACCATATAAAATAGAGTCATGAGAACAGGCAGCCATTTTGCAGCAAAGCAATTGGGATTTGAGAATTTAAACAGATGTGTTGAGCAGGTTGAAGGCTTGTTTTGCCCCACCAGAAACTTCTGATCACACCTCTCCTCGTGTAAAATGCATTACAGTAGTCAAGTTGTGGTGTATTGATAAGGTATTTGCCAGTTCTGCCCAGCTCTGAAATGGTCACTGCTGATGCACTTTACCCTTTCACTCTTTATCATGTTTGATAATCATAGTAATACAATAAGAACTGGTCTTACTATCTAGAACCCCTGTAGATCAGCTTTCTGTTTCTGAGCACACCCTATGAAATGCAATGGATTCTCTGCATTAACAAGGTCATTCCCATAAAGCATTTGGGAAAGTGGAGCAATGCTGAATCTGCACTGTTGGCAAATTCACACTGCTGTGACATTCTGGACTAGTTCTTTATTTTATCATTTGCATTTCCAGGTCACATTAAAAAAAAGGGCTAGGAAAACATTCTCCTGTTTCAAAGTAGCCACGTCAGAGCAATATTTTTAAGCAGTGTGTTGGAGAACTGAATCATATCTGGATGTCTTTTCAGGTCTTTGTTTGTGTCTTATTATATTCCAGGATGTTCCATCTGTAGTATTTGTTTACCTATGCCCTGCCTTCTCAAATATCACGGTACAATGTAGCTTAACAAAACAATCCAAATCAACATTGAAATGTCACAGTATTCCACAACAGTAACAGATGATAAAAGTGCATTTGTGCTATGCCTCATGATGTTAAAGAAAATCCTGCTTCCTTGTTTCCTTTCAGCAAGTTCATCGCAGACCGTGAGAGCAGGCGAAGTTTAACTAACAGCCATTTGGAAAAGAAGAAGTGTGATGAATATGTAGGTTCCTCTCCTCACCTCATAAAGGTTTTCTTTCTAATGTAGCATGTATGCAGGAGCTGTTGAAACTTACCTGGATCTCCTATGCAAGGAGAAGCTTTGCCATTAGTTACCATTTGCAGAACTGCTCATTTGTATTTGTATTTTATTCTATTTATTTATTTATTGAACTTCTCGACCACCCAATTCATATGCAATGACTCTGGGCGGTTTACAATAACAAAAATAACATATTAAAAATACAACATACATATAAATATAATATAAATATAAAAATTCAAATATAAAGTATAAATACAAGATGGACAGTATTTGTTTATTGAACTTGAACTTGTTTATTTATTTATGTGATTATATTTATGTCCTTGCCTTCCTTCCAAGGGGTTCAAGGTAAGTTGCGTAATTCTCTGCAGCCTAGAGTTAATCTTCCTAATGACCCAATGAATGCAGTGTGGGTAGGGTAGGTAGTGGGGAGTTTTTCTTCCTCTCACAATAATAGAACCTAAAATCACCTAATGAAGGCAAATGGTGAGGCAGATAAACAGAAGTACTTGTTCAAACAGTTAAATTATGAGATTTGCTGCCTGCCATTTTCAAGAGCTTGAAAAGGAGATTAGACAAATTAATGGCAGGTAAGGCTCTCAATGGCTACTAGTTATGATGGCTATATTTTAATTCCACTATTGGGAGAAGCAAACCTCTCAGTATTTACTAGGGTGAGTGATGGGGAAGGTGCTACTGCATTTACATTCTACATGTGAGCTTCCCATGAACATCTGCTTGCACACTGTGGATAGATTGATCTTCACCAGCATGTCTCTACTTTCACATAGGCAATGTGAGCAGATAGATTGTGTCTGTATGTCACAGTTACATAAGATTTATGGTTAGACATGGAGATTGGCTATTCCACTGGTCTTTCATCTTAACTGCTGCACTAGTTAGATTAGGTTTTTCAACCAGGGTTCCATGGAACCCTAGGGTTCCACAAGAGGTCAGTAGGGGTTCCCTGGGAGATCACAATTTATTTAAAAATATATTTCAAATTCGGGCAACTTCACATTAAAGAGGTAAGTTTCATTCTTTATTTTTAGTTTAAGAACATTGTTAATGCATGTACTGTATACAGGCCTAGCCAAGAAATGAATATAATAATTTTGTGACTTCTGGCCTCTATTTGAGCCTGAATGTGCCCCGAGGCCTGAAAAATATTTCAAGGGTTCCTCCAGGGTCAAAAGGTTGAGAAAGGCTGAGTTAGATTAAAGTTTTGTACAGTAGTCCTCACTTAACGACTACAAGTGAAACATCACATGATTGTGCCCAACTTGGTGATGTCAGTTCTGCTGCAGTCGTTAAGTGAATCACCCATGGTCGTTAAGCACAATGTGACGTGATCACAAGTTGTGACTTACTGCCCACTACCCCATTGATTTTGCTTGTCGGAAGCCATCTGTGAAGGTCGCAAATGGTGATCATGTGACCGCAGGGACACTGCAACAGTTGTAAGTTCATTACCAGTCATAAATCTACTTTTTCAGCACTGTTGTAAGTTTGAACAGTCACCGAACAAAGCAGTTGTTAACCGAGGACTACCTGTATAATGTCCAGTCACATCACTTCTAGCCTCAAGTAAGCACAGAACAAAGCCAAGGTCTGTATATGTTTCTTTATGGCAAGGCTGGGCAGCTAATGTACCACCGTAAGCTGCATATGGCCAGACCACCTCTTCCAGTGCCACCACCACCATCCTAGTGGAACAGGAGACTGAGTGTAGCCCACAGACATTTAGAAAATGCCTTCCCTAATTTATGGCTACGTTCTCCGGTGGGTTGTAGTCAGAGCTACTGGGCTGCCTTAAAAAAATAACAAAAATTTGGATGTAACATGTAGGCAAATGCAATCTTATTGGCCATGTGAATGTGTTCCCTTTGTTTTATTACGCAGTTAATGTATAATGTTATCCTTGCTGTCTTATCTATCATTTTTCTTCTATTACTGAACTGGGAAAATAATTGAATGTTAGACTCAACATACAAGTGACCAATGTAATGACAAAGTGACTTCCCAAAATGAACGTTGAATAGAATGCTTACAGTTGCCAACCTTTGAAATTAAGGTGCTTTCCTCCTCCTCTGTCTCCCTTCTTCCCTCATTCTCTCTTTTACAGAGTCCAGGCACAACATCTTTGGGAATGTCTGTCTTTAACCTTAGTAATGCTATCATGGGCAGTGGAATTTTGGGCCTCGCCTTTGCTTTGGCCAACACAGGAATTGTACTCTTTACGTAAGTTATTCATACGCAAAATTTCTTTGGCACAGTTTGACACTAATATACAAGGGTTGAATGAAAAGTAATACCACCACTTCCATAATTTCAGTTGAAATAGGGATATTTTAATAGATGAAATAAGAAAATTATCCTTAAAATGAGTTATTTTGTTACTAGTATGTTCTTCTCCAAATAATCACCTCCATTTGCTACATACTTCTGCCAATGATAAACAGATTTCTTAAAGCTATCATGAAAGAACTCCACACTTTGTTCAGCCAGGTCCTAACAGCCCTTTCTACCTCAGTTTTGAGAAAAGGTAATCATATGGTGTCATGTCTGGACTGTATGGAGGATGGAGTAAGGTGGTGAGATCAACTTTGCAGTTGCCTCTTGAAGCTTTCGTCCCTGCTGTCAGCATGCTAGGAACCCATCTTGCAAAAAAAACAACCCAGTATTGAAAAACATCAATAATTTGACCCACACGTTCTTGTGAAATGCCAAGCTTGACAGCAATTTCCCTTTGAGTGATCTGCCCAATTGTCATTTATCAATCTTTCTCATGTGAAACTCATTGGTTGTTGTTGCAGCTTGTCCACTTACTTCTTGATTACACAAATCACCTCCTCCCAGTTCATCATCTTTACATTTTTTTTAGCCCAGCAATGCACAGTATTCACTTCAGCGTCACCATAAACAACCTGCATTTGATGGTGAATTTCAATTGGAAGGGCTCCTTTGGCAATCAAAAATTTAATCATGGCACATTGCTTAAAGTGCACTTACTTACTGCAGGCTTTCACTTCACAAACAATAGCAACACAACCTTTTCTCATAGCAACTTCCTGCCAATTGAAGTGAAAGAATAAATGCTAAAGAATGCATAAGAGCTTCTATCATGTCAGTACTGCTATCTGTCAGCGACTTACAACTTTGGAAGCATTACTTTTCATTCAATCCTTGTAAATATGATTCAGCTGAAGGAAAGACACAGGGAAGATTCTATTTTTCATACTTTAGTGCAGTATTTTACCTGATTTGAGTTTTCCTAACCAGTGCATAAACAAAATACACAGTTGTATTCACTTACTTGTTTCTTAAGTTTTGCAATACAATTCATAAATTCATAAATACAAAAATGTGTACAGAATTAAGAAAAAAACTATATATAAAAATGCACAGAAAATAACATATTTGAAAAAAAACTGTTTCCCAAGAATGCATACATTAGCAAACCATGTAGTAAGTGGTATGAATCTGCATGCAAATATTTTTTTTAAAAATGCAAACTGAAATGAAACTGGGACAAAATGAATTCAAGGTGGGAAATCTTAAAAAGTGGGTCAGACCAGAATGGACAGATGAATTCATCCTTAATTTGAAATGCATGTTTAAATAAATAGAATGGAGTATATATTAATTTAGCATCAAATTCACACATAAGCAGGAACTTTTTAATAGTCAGATGGTCAAGCATTGCTACTGAACTTCTCTTCTAAAGAAATTTTAAGTTTGATTCATAAGCCATAATCTCATGGAAAGAATACTAAACAATGTGGCATGTGCTTCTGTGGAACTTCTTTCTAATTGAATAACTATCCCCACTGCTAACATCTTTCTTTTTTCAAATGTTGAATAAGCTTTCCCAGCTGGGTGCCATGTATGCATTAGGACCTAAATTAGGTGCTTCCTGAAGTCTTAGTCGTCACAGCTGAATGGATGGTGTCAGCATGGGGAGGACAATATCACATTATTATCATAAACAATACAATGAAGGTGGTACCTGATCACCAAAACCTAAAAAATAGGTTACTTAATTTTTTGAAAAGCAAAGGTAGTACTAAATGTCATTGTTCAGGTCTCTTCTTGCCACTTACTACTAGAAAATGAAAAGCAATCACTAATATGAATTATCACAGCTTTTTTTAAAAAAAAATATTGCAAACATCTTGTTACTTCAGGCTCTCCTGCACTCAACCAGAACAGCTCAGAGTGGCATAGCAGTTATTGCTTTCAGATGGTATTTGTTACCAGATTTCAACCCTCCCAAGAAACAAATTGGTATAAAAAATCTGTTTAAATTAGTATTTGGGCTTCATTAAGCATGCAACAACACAGAAAAACTCAGTTCAGTATTAAGCTTAAAGAGAAGGATTAGGCTTCCAACAAATGTGAACAGGTACAATGAGTAAGCTCATCCAATACACAGATAAAGCCTCTGAGAAAAAAATACCTTGAAGGATGTCAGACAAGGCTTGATTTGTGCTCATCCAAAATAAAAACAGACCTTCTAGATACCCACTGCACTAAGTGAGCTAGATTCCTCCCTGAGTCCCAAAAGGTTTTATCCCACAGCCTTGGGGGAGGCAAGGTTTAGATTCCTCTCCTTCTCCCAGCTAATTTCCTAGATGAAATTCAAAAGAAGATCCTCCAGCAAATTCCTTCCTCATTATTTAACCTCAAGCAGGGAGAAATTGTTGGTCTGCAGGTCAGTTGAGGAGGTGTTCTGCCCTAACAGGAATCTCTAGAAGCATATGTTGTAGAGGTGCCTGTTATACATGTCTATCAAATGTGCTATCTGATTCCAAGCCAGTCATCATTTTGGTCAGATGCTATGCTTAATAAGATCATTCACTTTTTAAATGTTCGTTCCAAACTAATGAATCCCATAGCATTAACTGGAATGTGAACATACTGTATATCATAGCTACTTACTAAACATGGTGAAAATAGTTTAAATTCTTAGTTTTCCCCCTGGAAATTAGTATAACTGGATTCAGTGAGATAACCTACATATGTTTGAAGCTTCCCCATGAAAAGCAAGTCCCTGTGTTAAGTTGTTGGGATGTACATTTCTTAAATATAAGAGAATTCTGTCTTTATACATCTTTCACTGCCGCACGCCAACTTGTTGCTATTGGCTGTTGCACTGTCAACATTTCTTATTCTTGGCATATTAGTAATCCATCCTTATGTTTACTATCAGGCAGTGGTCCATGTCTCAACCCTTGAGTTAAAATCCCTATTGAAATCAGTCTCTTTTCTACTTTTTCAGTTCTATCTTACTGCAATTGAAGAAACAAAGCAATCAGAGCACAGTTAATATTGGATAGCACGAAGGTGTTAAAAACAGATTATTTCAATCTTCCAGAAGTGCCAAAGAGTGAAAAGGAACATAGAGGTGACTTCATAATCTTAAAAAATAACCACTCTATTGGGCCCAGATATTTGGCCTACCTGTAAAAAGAAAGCTATTGTAAATTAGACATCTTGCAGATTTTAAAAAGACTGATGCCACCACCATGCATGGGGGGAAAAAATCCTTGAACTGTGGAGAAAGGAATTTCATACTTTAAGCGTGTGAGAATTTAAGATACAATATTATATGAATTATTCAGGGACAATAAACTGACTTATCTTATGCACAATTACTCAGGAATAAGTACCTTGACCTGCCACAATGTACTTCTCAAATGTTTGTTAAACTACATTGCATAGGCTCATTTAAGCATGCCTTTATTCCATATATGTGTGTGTGTGTATGTATTGAGTATATTAAAGTGGAGGGGGGAAAGCCTTAAAACATGCTGTTATTATTTCGCATTGTTTTTGATTCAAACAATCTAGTGTTTATTAATCAATTGACTAACAAAACAAACAAATGCAATTAAGTATTCAAGTATGATGGGATCAATGGCCTTATTTAATTAATTAGATGCCTTTGAGTCCCATTTGACTTCTACTGATGGATCCTGTATGGACAAACACCTTCCTGACCTATCTTAAGTAATAACTCAGTTTTTTCAAAGACATTCCAATAATCTCTTTCATCCTGTCTATTTATTTTATTTTTGTCTTCCTCTTTTTCTACTTCCCTCAAATAATTTTTCCTCTTGATTCATCATTCATTTGCATCACACTTCCAAAGTGTGTGACTTTCTGCTTGCTGATCATTAGCTCAAAGGAAGAGGCAGCCTTTGATCTAGGACTGATTGATTCATTCTTTTTGTGGTCCATGAGCAACTGTCCCCGAATCCATTCTTCAAAAATGCATTTCTTTCTTTTGTACTTTCTTAAAGCTACCAGTTCTGCAAAAATTCATATGACCACTGAATAGCAGCAGAGAGTTAGTTTTCTGTAACATTTTTTCAGCCATCTAGTGATCATCTGGATTTTTGTAGCTTAGAGTTGATGCTCAACTCTTCCTTGGGTTTCCAGCTTTTCACAGCCATACATTACCACTGGAAAGAATGCTGCTTTTATGTATTCTGAACTTAGTAGTCAGTGAAATGTCCTTATCCTTCATTAGTGTATCATGTCTAAGTTTATCATTGCTCTTCTCTGTAGGATTAATTTCCTCTTTATTTCTCCAGCACACTGTGCATCTTTGTATATTCTTGAGCCCAAGAAAACAAAACTATCAGCCATCTTCACTTCTTCAATTATAAGTTCACTATGCGTGTAGGTTGACATTAACTTTCTCATCTTAATGTTAAGATGATTTACGAAGTATTAACTTAGATTTTTCATTTTCTGCTCTTTTGTGATAAGCTTTTTAAAGTTTTCTTTTAGATAAACTCCTGGTAACTATATGGATGAGTCCATGTTGTTTTACTGGCAACAGTACTATAGTTAATTGCCATTTCCTTCTTCCAGAATGTTTTTAATAGTATTATTAATTTCACAGTGTCATTTTCAGCTTTGGGATTTCTTAGTGGCCTTCCATGCAAGTTCTAAATCACCCTACCCCAACTTAGTTTATTTTAAATCAGCCAAGGTCAACTAGATACTGCTACTTGCTGTGTCTAGTCCTCTTTACATACAGGTAATGTGTTGTTTTCTGTACATCTCAAATGGTTTATGTCTTGACCTTCTGCTGTTCCAGCTATCATCTCTTTAAATCTCACCTCTGACATTCTCATATATTTACTGTCTAAATAAAACAGATACAGGGACAATATGCATTCTTGGCTCACTCCCTTCTTTATTCTGAACTACTCTATTTCTCCAGATTCATTCTCACAATAGCCCCTTGTTCGTTGGAAGGATTCCTCAATTAGCCTTAATATGTTTTATACTCTGTCATGACCTACACATTCAAAGACCTTGAGTATAGTCAAGGTAAACTTTGTACTTTCTTGCTCTCTTCATTGTTCATCATGTATCTGTCTATCCCTCTGCCTTTTCCAAAACCTGCTTCTCCATGTATGGCTCCGTGTGTCTTCATCAAAACTTGTTTTTTGCGAGGAATTTATTTAGTGATTTGGCAATTTGCACATCCTTTTGCATCCTTTCTTCAGTATAGTATATGCACTAATCTTTCCAATCTCTAGACTACAGAATCTTGTTCTGTATTTGTGGATACCGAGCTAACAGCGCTTTATTTTCCTCCCCTGCAGTTTTAAAGAGTTCAGTAGATATTTTATCTGTACCTGGTGCTTTTGTATTTGACAGTAGATCTGTTGATGATAACATTCAAACATTTAACAACTTTCACAGTAGTGGCGCTGCGGGTTAAACCGCTGAGCTGCCGAGCTTGCCAATCAGAAGGTCGGTGGTTCGAATCCGCGTGATGGGGTGAGCTCCCGTTGCTAGTCCCAGCTCCTGCCAACCTAGCAGTTTGAAAACACGCAAATGTGAGTAGATTAATAGGTACCGCTTCGGCGGGCAGGTAACGGCGTTCCGTGTAGTCATGCCGGCCACATGACCACGGAGGAAGTGTCTACGGACAAACGCCGGCTCTTCGGCTTTGAAACGGAGATGAGCACCGCCCCCTAGAGTTGGACACGTCTGGACTTAATGTCAAGGGAAACCTTTACCTTTACCTTAACTAAAAGCTAACCATCAAAGTAATCTATAAAAGATTTCAGCAAAGATTATTATAAACATTCTTTAGCTTGATTCTATAAATTAACATTAAAAGATGTGTTTGATGAATTCAGTGTCACTAGATTTGCATGTGTTAAACTTTGTCGCTGAAAAGACTGTTTTGTATTTTTACATTGTCAAGTATAGCAGAAAAAAGAAACAAGAATACTGGCCTAACAAGTTCTGCCTGCTTTTAATAATTAAGTACTTAATGGGAGCTAAGGATATAATGAAAGAACAACAGGCTATTTCATATTCAAGGATGAATTGTGAAGTCTGTATATGTTTTGGTTCATTGGTCGCTGTCAGTGTAACCAACAAGCTTTATGTCCAAGGCAAGCTTGGTTACATTGATGCTCAATGTATATCAAAACCAAGTTTTGCAATCCAGAGCTGCAGCTTTTAAAGTAACTGAATTGAGAATCTCTTGCACTGCTTTCTCCAAGTTAGTGCCCTCCAGAATTGCTACTTACACATCCATGCTGAATAGAAACGAGAAGAGCAGTAGACCAACAAATCTGGAGGCTATCAGGTTGGGAGAGCTAATGTGGAATTTATAACATAATCAAGATGAACCATAGGTTTACCTGGTTACTTAAAGGTGAAAGAAGAATGTGGGGAAAAGGGAAATTCTGAATAAGTAGTCATTCTTTCTGTCCAACTTTTGCTGTTGGATATAGTCAACAAATCAAAGGTGTTATCTCTAGTAAAGAAATTAATAGTTTTCCTTTGGCTTTAAAATGCTTGTGTTGTGCTGCCTATCTGAATCCAGTGACTTACTTTGATGGCCAGTTTTTTGGAGAAGTGTGTACAAAGTATCTGTCTGCAGAAGCCAATCTCTACCCTACTTAGCTCTCATCTGTTTCTAACCCTCCTCCCTTCCCCTTTTCTACTGTAAAAGTGGGTTTCAGGGAGAATGGAGGATTAGAAAAGAGGAAATGGAAGAAAGAGTCTTTTACACATGAACTCATATTTTCTCATTCCCTTGATTTCTCTGACAGTGCATGAATGAGGGAAAAGAAAGGGGATTGAAGCAAGAGGAAAGGTAGAATTAGAGAAATTGGGGTGGACTTCTTTGTCTTGCACTTTGCCTCTTTATCCCTGGAGTTCTATGAATAAAAGAGCTTGCATGAACTTTTGCTAGAACCTCTCAGGTTAGCCTACGTAATCATGGACAAATGTACCCAAATGTGCTGTAAATGATAGAACATCGAAATCCAAATGACTCATACAACAGAATAATGTCTTATTCTACAGGGGAAACCTATTTTTGAGTGTCATAAACCAGAGTTGTAGGAAATTTCAGTACTGTGAACATTTTATCTTAAAGATAAATAAGCAAAAGAAAAAACCCTCCAAACCCCTCATTCTTAGCAAAATATCTCATCTACATACCTGAAATAGTGGCAGGGGATTAAAATAACATTTTTGTGTGTGCCAGGGGTTTTCTCACATCACAGCCTTTGCCACCCACTGCTCATGCTGTCAGCTAGCCTATGCATCTTCCATCGAGGGTGGAGGGGACCTAAAAATCAGCATCTAGCCTGATCTCTGAGCTGAGGAGATGGGACAAAGCAAGATTTCCCACCAGTGAGAACGTACCCATTTTGCAGTCCAGGAATTAAATATTTTAGAATCACTTTGGCAGCATTTCCTGCTAAGTCACAGCTGAGATGGGTATTAATTGGCCAGTTGCTGATAGAATACAGAACCCTCACACTGTTTTGGGCGCACAGAGTACAGCACACAAGGACTCTGTGTGGTGCACAGGGTACAACTTCCAGTGCTATATTTGTCCCATTTTAAACAAAATAGCCAAATGTTGCCAACTAACCAACTTCCTCTTGTACTTTCAGTAGCAGTATGAGCTACAATTAAGCCTGCACGCTGCATAGAGATAAATATTTAGTATAACCTACTGATGTCCATATAACAAGCAGCTATAATAGCTAGCTAAAGTACTGCCAGTTCTTTTTGCCATGTCTTATGAATGCAACTGTAGAATTTAGATAAATTCTGCAGCTTGTTATGATCTATTCCCAAATAGCCTGCAGGATGCCACTGAGTTCTTTAACACCCTACAGGAGAGAAGCAACACCTTTGTACCTCTTGCAGAACATGAGAATCATTTGTTCTGTAAACATTCAGCATCTTTCAAAAATATAGCAAGGAGCCACTTTTCAGTATTGAAAATTCTCAATGCTGAAAATTCGCACAAATCTGTCTGAGGTGTTATGACTCAGTTCAATGGCCTTGTTTGCTCAGATTTCCATTTACGAAGTTAAAAATTATCAGCTACAGTGAATGCTTGCCATTCTTGGCACAAATATTTCTGCAGTTGTGTGGGTTTTGTTTTGAATAGACTTTACATGCATGCTTCTTTGGTCTAGTTTAATATAAGAAACGTAAGAACTCTTGGGACACTGCAGAATTTTCTAGGCTTCGTTGTGCATGTGTTTTGAATCTGCAGAAAGCCAGCACTGTTTGTGTTTTCATACCACTCCATGGGATGGTACTGGCAGTAGTCCATCTGTCTCAACTACATGTAATACAACAAACAGCCTTTTCACGGTGCCTCCTTGGAAGACATGGAAAAAAACCACAGGCAACCTGTGAGAGCTTGTAAGGGCAGAAAAGGACAGCCAAATACAAGTTAGAACTGTTCCAGTTTAAGCAAGACCATCAGGAGTTTAACACTAGGAGCTCTGTTTTTATTTTTGCTGAAAGCATTGTGTGAGGCTTTTTAATAAACTACTCTGAACAGTTGCAGCCCCTGGACATTTCTTCTTCCTCAAGTCAAACAATGGAGCAAAATTAAGTTTAATAATACTGTTATTATGTATGTATGTATTTATTAATTAGATTTGTATAGCCACTCATCTCAGAAAAGCAACTCTGGGCGGCTTACAACAATCCAGCAAAACAATACATACATAAACAATCAGTATAAGAAACATAAAAATCAATATTAAAGGATAAATATGGTAAAAAAAAAACAAATATACAAACCATAGGCAAGAAAGAATAAGGATAGCTAACTCAGCAATGGAGCCATCTCAGCGTGTCTCCCATTCCCTGGGACCCCCAGGCCTGATGACATAACCAGGTCTTGAGGGACTTCCAGAAGGTCAAAAGGGATGGAGCTAATTAATATGGGGGGGGGGGAGTTCCACAAGGCAGGCACCACAGCAGAGAAGGCCTGATGCCTGGGACCCACCAAATGTGCATCCCTAGCTGATGGTACATCCCACCAAATGTACATCCCTCAGCATGCCTTCTCTGCTAGATCTGATGGGGCGGGCTGATGTAATCATGGCGGTACAGTCTCTTAGATAAGCTGGTCCCATGCCATGAAGGACTTTAAAGGTTAAAGCCAGCACTTTGAATTGGACCTTGAAGCAAACTGGCAACAAGTGCATCTCGCAGAACAGAGGAGTATCATGCGCTGTTCTAGGAGCACACACAACTGCCCATGCCACTGCATTCTGTACCAGCTGAAACTTCTGGATACTCTTCAAGGCCAGCTTTGTGAATAACACATTACAATAGTCCAACCTGGAGGTGACTAGGGCATGAGTGACTGAGCCTCCCGAATGGGCAAAGGCCCTGTTAGCCACAACTGCCACCTGCTCTTTGAGCAGGAGTTGTGAGTCTAGGAAGACCCCCAGATTGTGCATCAGGTCTGTGTGGGGCAGTACAACCCCATCCTGCACCAAAGATGGCATAGTCCTAGAATCAGTAGGCCTCCAAAGCCACTTAGTTTTGTCAGGGTTCAGCTGAAGCCTGTTGTTCCCCATCCAGACTCTTACAGTCTCCAGGCACCAGGATAAGATGTTCATGGCATCACTTAATTCACCAGGGGTAGAGATATAATTGGGTATCAACATACTGATGATACCTCACCTCATGGTGAAGGATGAGCTCACCCAGCAGCCTCATGTAGATGTTAAAAAGGAGTGGAGAAAGCACCAAACCTTGTGGCATCCCACAGACTAGGGGACAAGGGTGTGACCTCTCCTCCCAATCACCACCAACTGGAATTGGCCCTGAAGGAAGGAGGCAAACCAACACAACACTGCCACTCACCCCTAATCCTCTGAGCCGATCCAGAAGGATGCCATGGCTGATGGTATTGAAAGTCGATGAGAGGTCAAGTAGGGCAAGGATGGATGCATGGCCCTCATCCAACCCATACCAGAGATCATCCAAAAGCATGACCAATGTGGTTTCCATCCCATACCTGGGTCTGAATCCTAACTGAAAAGGGTCCAGATAATCCGCTTCCTCCAAGACCCCCTTATATACAGTATCTTACCACTAGGTACTGTAATGCAATGTAAATGTAAGGTCTTTGGGGATATAGTATACAGTATTTCAGGCAGCTTTTCCAAGCATCTCTGGGACCCAGTTCTCACTGAACTGGTTAACGTTTTATTGATATATACACATTTTAGGGCTTAGACTCCCTCCATCTCTCCTGTTACAGCTAGAACCAATGATTTTTACTTCAGCTATATGAACCCAAACTGTGGTTGGTCTTAACTATGATTTAAGGAAAAAAGCAAGCTCAAAAGCATGGGTTATTATTAGGACTTGTTTTCTTAAGTGATGAGATGACCCATAAGACTCTTTTCCATCAGATCAGCTGCTACCTTTATTTCAATAAAATCTATATAAACTTGAGGACTCCGATCTCACATTTTTAAAAATTATAAAATTAAAAGAGAAGAAAAATAATTTTATACTGAGGTACCCACAGAAACAATCACCAGCTTCAAATTAAGCAAAGTGAAAAACAAATTGTGATTTTTTTTTTTTTTTTATAACCCAAATTGTTCTTCCATGATAAATCTGAAGTTATGAGGACCGGTCTCCCAATGCTGAAAAGTAAAAAATAAGCACATATTTGAGAAATAAATTCAGAAGTCTACAGATAATTATTTTTTTGAGATTGACTTTGATACTTTAGAAAAATAATTCATTTTCATGACCTACTGCTTAGTCTTTTACATTTATAAACTAAAATTAATCACGTTTTTGGTAGGTTTTACTTTCAAATAAGTAGTAATGGAATTGAAGTTTCAGAGAATATATTTTCTTAGCTATATCATACTAGTAGCTTAGATACTAAATGACAGAATATCCTGTCCATAGCTTAGCTATTGCTTCCAATTATTTTAAGAATATGCTGCTGTTAGGCTGATGTTGGATACTTCCTAAATCCAGAAATCATATATTGGTATTATATTTATTCTGGTATCAGTATTTTCCAGAAAAATAATATGGAGCTCGGTTAAGCAAAAATGCATTTGTGATATTGTATACTACTAAAGCAGATTTAGGCAGGTAATTTAATCTATGTGGGGTCGATAAGGCATTGGCTTTTCTTTGCTATTTTTGTTTGCAATTTTGGATTGTCAAACTGCAGCTGTTTCTTTGATCTAGTAGTAGCCAGCTACCACCACTAAGCTTCTTCCCAACTGTTTTTCATGGGTATGATAGAGTGTATTCTACTTTTTAAAATATATTTCACTTTGGTAATAAAGCCAAATTTGCTAGGTGTCAAAAACTTAGAAAAAACTAAATGAAGTATTTTTAGCAAATTAGTTATCTCACAGGTATTCTGGTTTGTGTTGCTTTACTAAGATTTCCAAGGATTGGAGGTAGCATTTAGGAATATAAAATAATTCCTCCATATTGATTAATATGTTAAATGCATATACAAATTTCCTGTTGCCTTGATCATAATAAGAAATTCTGTCCTTCCATTAGAAGAACAGCCCATGATTCAATATTTTTTTTCATATGATGATAATATCACACAAACACTCATATTTTAATAAAGTGAATTAATGTTTCTCTTTACCTTAGCCAGTCCAAATTGTGAAAATCTATGTTTTGGTCAGAAAACATACATACATACATACATTTAATTTGGGCTTTTAAAATATTTCTTTTAAATAAATGACCCTGGAATGCCCCGGTCTAGAATGGCAGGTCTTTATGCCTATTCTCCATGGTCCATCTGTGGCTATTATAATATCTATGGCCTTTGCTGCATCTAAGCTGCTCTCCCTAATGTTAATTTTTGTCACACAAACTGATCTGCACACTGTGAAAACAATAAAGATGAGAAGCCACAGAAATGGCAATATCCATACAGAGAGTGTTTCTCAGCAGCAGAATTTCACAAAGCTTCCCTTGTGAACCTCAAAATGAATTTCACAATCCTGGCTTCTATTACTCATCACTTCTACTCTTTTACATTATCCTAATAAGCTGAATCAGGTTTATACTGCAGTTAACTGAAAGGAGAATTTGAAACCATAAAACCTGAAATAGTCTCTGAGATTGCAACTCTATGCCTACATATCGGGAGTATGAATGTATTGGGATTTTGTGTGTAGAATTGCACTGCAAATCATATTTTACTAAGAACACATTGCTCCTGTAGAAGTAGAATTGTGATTAAATACCTATTATATTTTTGGCACAAATTCTGGATAAAAATTAATTAAAATTGAGAAATAGGATAGTTCTAATGAAGAAGTTCTTCAGCAAATATTCTTAAGAATGTTTTTCCAACCATTTCAGTGTAAAGAGTTTAAGCCAAATATCTAGAATTGGCAAGGCTAGAATTACTTGTTTAGTTTTAATTGCTAAATTTAAAGTCATCACACTCAGAAGAGTGTGGTTTCCTGTGTTCAAAATCTTTGGTCCAAAATATCGTAGGACCAAATGAAATATTTCATTCAGAGCAATTATTTTAATGTCTGATTTGTCATTTGTCACTGGATTATTAAGAAGGCAGCCAACCTGCCTGCCCCCCCAAGTAATGATGTTAACATAAGGGAGCCCCTTACAGTTTGAAGTCAGATTCATAATACTGCTTTACATTCACACTTACTCAACTTTATCATAGTGCTGAAAGGTTTTTTCTTATTTTTTTTCCTATAGGTTGCTTTTGATTTCAGTGACACTCCTCTCCATTTATTCAATAAATCTCTTGTTAACATGTGCGAAGGAAACAGGTAATTCATAAAACTTTATATTATTTTGGTACCAAGGAACAACATAGAGATTATGAATATGGTAAATAAAAGCCTAAATCTTCCACCCTATTTTGCTTTGCTTCATTAAATCTAAAAAAAATCAATTATGCTTTGTTAAACCAAGAAAAAAATAGAAGCATTATTTAGTTTTGCTTTATTAAACTAAAAAAAAGTACATACTGCCAAAGATCAAATGTAATCTTAATAAGATAATTAGGATAAACAGAGTATATGATAACATATGTTTAAAAAGGCAAAGAAAATAAATCAGAGAAACTGATTTCAGACCAAATTGAACCACCTTCTTTGCCCCTTTGTTGAAAAAAGAACAAGTTCTGCAGGGGTATATTATCAAAACAGGGTGAGAAATGAAGCAGTAATGCTGAGGACATTGGAGACATGGATTAATCCATTTCACCAAAATAACTGAATTCAGTATCTGTGTACTGTGTATATATATGCCTTCAGTGCGATTTTTCTGCCCTTCTGTGCACTGGACACTATCACATGGCATCATGATAATGATGTGTGCAAAATGGGTGGACTTTTAAGCAAGAAAAGGAAGTCAAAATCCTTTACAGACTTCTGTCCTGCTAATTGGGACTGTGGACCCACTATCATGGCAGAGCAAAAAAGCATTCATCTCCACGTTGAATGCAATATGAAGGGAGGATTCCCAACTTTTCTGTTTAGTACACCTCTGGATAATATGCACTGCCACTCATCACAAAAAGAGTTCAGTATCTATACTACTAAAACTCTTGTTGTGTTTATCTGTTTATCTGTTTGTACCCTAAAGTTAGCCCAAATGGGATTATACCGCAACAATTTTTGAATCAAGGTACCTAAAATCCACTAACTTAAAGAATGCATAAAAAATCTGGGACCCATTACTCCTGTAGAATTGAAATTTCCACAATGTTCAGACCAGATTTATTCACAAAGTTGTGGCCATTGCAGCATCCTGTGGTCACATGATAGCGATTTCCAATGCTCCCTGCCAGCTTCCCTCAAGCAAAGTCAGTGGGGAAGCCGGCAGGAAGTTAGAAGTTGCTCCCGCTCCCACTGCTTTTTTGCCCACCTGTGGTCATTCTGTTTATCTGTTTAGGTAAGTAAATATTGACTTATTCCTGAAGTTTGTTTGCCACTACAATTATGTTTCTATGTATGATATTTATTCTTCTTAGATGATCACGGGACCATCCAGCATTGGGGTAAAAAAAATATGGTCAGTCTAAAATTTAATGTTCATTCTGGTCCCATCAGACTGCACTAACTTTCTATCAAAGGGTGACCCAACGGGGCACAGGGTTGTCTAGTAACAATTAAAAGGATTACATGCCAGACCATAAATATTCTAAAGACCTGACTGCTGCCTTAATTACCTATTTGTCAGCTTGTCAGTGGCATTTCATCATGTCAGAAACATGATGGTGGACTTAAAATACTGTAGGCTTGATCCATCAACCTTTTTATTCTATAGTTTTTTTCAGATATGATAGAACTCATATGTTCAGTTTATTACCTTACAAAATATATACAATGTGAAAATCGCATAATTGATCATGCTGTCTGGGGAACAAAGAGATATTTAAGTTAAAGATGCTTCATTTGGTCAGAATAATACCTTTTAAAGATCTTATTGTTTATGAGGTTACCACTGTATGGAAAAGAAGGGGGATGGGTGTTCTAGCTGTTACCTCTCCTCTGTCATCATCATCCTCTGTAAACTGGAAAGATAGTCTGCAATGAGACTGTTCCCAACTCTTGTCATGGGTGGCATCAAGGATTACGACAAAGGGGGTGAAGCTATGTATTATCTCCTGCTTTTCCTCATGCTGTTGGTGGTTGATTAGAGTGCTGAGATAATTGTTAAAGTGTGGAGCTGCCAGCTCCAAGGAATTTGCAAAAGGATGAAGGCCATTTAACTGGCACTTCCACACCAATAGTTTGCAGCACTTTAAAACTAGTTCCAGAACTGTTTGCTTTTACAATTGAGAGTTAAATTGATTTATTTCTGATTCTGCTCCAGTTGGTTGGAAACCACAGAATCACTGTGGCTCTGCAGAACTTAAGGATTGTCTTTTTCCATTAGCAGGAACGTTTGTCTAACCCTGCCTCTCATCTCCTGTGTTCAAGCTAGTAATCCCTTTTCTGTCTTTCTCTCATATCCAAGGTAGAGGTTCAGTAATGTGTTCTCTTCCTCTCCATCAATCCAGGTGCTGTAACAGTGTGCAATCATGGTCACAGTTATTGGGGAAAGTGCCTACTTGCAAAATGTTACCATTTCACCATCACAACTCACTGGGATATTCAAATGCAACAGAGCAATGCCAATGTGGTTTATATTTTTTACATTTGAATTTTCCTCATGTAGCTTCCCATCACTACAGCCTCGCAATATTTTTTGTAAACCACCAGCAGAGGCACACAGATACATTTAATGAAAAACGTGGTTGAGGCCCTTGCCTCAACCTTTATTTTATTTTAATTTTGAGTAGAGTGTGGGTAAAGGTATTTTTGTTACTCCATGACCACAGGTAGCTCAGGGTTGGAGGAAGACAGTGATTTAGCAACATTACTTGCACTCCCCTATTGCTCAGCTGAAAGGAAAGAAGGCAGGACTATTGATTCACAAGTGTCCTCTACATTTCAAGGTTGTCAGAAGTGAAGATTATAACTTCGGACTTCTTTGCAAAGAATTGGAGAGTACAAATCTATGGTGCAGAGGTGCTTTTCTGCTTCATATGCTGTATATCTGATTTGTCAGTTAAGAGATAAGAGAATTGACATAGGTATGCAGCAACCGTACATGACTGGAGATACTGTTCTTCACCATGATTGATTGCCATCTCTCTTCACCTTGGTTTAACTAGGCTGCATGGTTTATGAAAAACTTGGTGAACAAGTCTTCGGCACTCCAGGAAAGATGATTGTTTTTGGATCTACGTCTCTTCAGAACACTGGAGGTAAATGAAGTCTGATGAAGCAGGAAAATATATATAATTCATTCAGTAGGTCTAGGTAAGCACTTCATATTGGGAAGCTGCATTGGCTGCTTCGAATCTTTTGGAGAACTGCAGAAGGAGCAACCTATTCACATATATACCCATTATACACCCTCGTGTATACTCCTCCTCCTCTCACATACACATCAAAACACATACCAAGGTCAGGGCAGAGGTGGATAGGACTAAAGCTTCTACCATTCCCAGCAATCAGTGGGAAAGTCCACAGGGAGAAAAGAAAGTTTTTAAGTTTACTTAAAGCAAACTATATTTAGAGCAGGAATATTTGCATTCACACATCACACTAAGCCATAGGTTGTTTTAGCTATTGATTAAAACCACAATTTTAAAACAACTTTGGATGAAACTAGGATATTAAATTATAGTTTGAAATGGCTTTAATACTCTAGCTTTTTCTGAAGGAAATGAACCGTGGGTGTACTATGGGAATTATACTAAATTTAAAATATTATTTTGTTTTCATTTGATTTCTCTTCTCTTTTCTTTTTATTTTATTTTATTGGCGCAAGTTCTGTGGGTGTAAGAAAAAGGCACATACCCCATTTGGCTTACTATACCATGAGGATTAGCTGAATTTTGCCAAAAATTCTCTTATGATTTGCTCTGAATAAAATACAGAGAAAAAGAAATGTACATCACTGTATGCTGGTGGCATGATTTATTGTTTTCTTTCTAACATGTTTTCCCTCCAGCTATGTTGAGCTACCTCTTTATAGTTAAAACTGAGCTACCTGCTGCCATAAAGTTCCTTATGGGAGAAGATGAGACATTTGTGTAAGCTGAACCTGTTTTTTTCTGACTTGATTATTTTGGTGGTTGGGTGAGGGCTTTATAGAAAGTGGTGAATGCTAGGAGGATTTTTATGCTGCTGCTTTCCTACCTTTTAATGGAATTATTTAAAAAAAGAAAAAAGAAAGTTAAAAAGTGCTAATTTCAGTGTTGTTTAGATGCTTTAAGTAAAGTGAAACTATATCACAAAAACAGATGCCAAAGAACTTTCAGCCTCTGAGATAATTATGTATAAGAAACTAAGAGCTGTCAGAATTTCTCAGTGCATTTGGGCCAGACCCAGAACATAAAGATATTATAGCAGCAAAGCACAGAAGTCATGTTATGCTTGGGGGAGGGGAAGCCAAATATATCTGCACACAGTGACATTTGAAGAATCTCAACTGGTGCAAACGTCTATTGCATCAAGTAAGAACTGCCTCCACCTGTTGAAAACTTCAGGCCAGCCCTTCTCAGGTGCTGCTGACACTAGAGTCTTTGCATAATTCTTAGCATTAAATAGGTTTCTAGGCAAAGTATACAGAAATGACTCCTGCAGCTTATCTCTGGCACTGTGTAGTGCTGTTACTGTGCAGTGCTGTTGTCAACTGGCTAGGTTTGAAAAATCACCCCCACAACACATGCTCTAGTGCAGGGACTGGGAGAGTGGTCCTTTCCTATATTTACAGTCAAGGCTACTGCTTAATGCCAGTTGCCCTCCATCTCTAACACTGCTCTCACTACTTAGGCAGACCTTTCCTTAGCAGCTCCAAATGTGATGTGCACACCTCTGTGGATCTGATTTTACAGATTAAAATAAAGGCTAAGACTATCAATATGTACTAAATAAGCAACAGGATTTATTTTAATTGAGAGCTGCATCATCATCATCATCATCCTTGTTGTTTTGGTTGGCCTACAAGGGCTGTAGAGGACATACGTATCTGGTGATGCAGCAATTTCATTATGAGCCAGGCCTGAACATTTTCAACATCTTTTAAAAGTTTGTTTTGATTCTTCAGAATGTAAGGGTAATGTGAAGAATAAGTGTATTAACTCTAAAATATTACTGTACCTATTTCTCAACTTTTAATGCAAAAAGTAAAATAAAATTGTACTACTAAAAGTCAGTAGTTTTGCTGCCAAATTTAGCATTTTGAACTGGGGTGCTGAGGAAGTCACAAAAAAAATGCTCAAGGACTACACATGTTCTGAAAATCACAGGCTTTTGGCCTTGAGTTGGGTATATCTTTCCCAATATGGGATCCTGGAATTGTTTGAACCTGTAACATCCCAGAATTCCAAGCATGTTTGTGAATCCTGGAATGTATATTCCCAAGATATCCAGAAGGGAATAGGTTGAAGAGGGTGTTGCAGGAAAAATGCCCACTGTAAACAAGGAACTAAAGCATTTGGAGATGCGACAAAGTACCTTTTATTGGCATGGACAACTATGATGATCACTGGGCTCTTGGCCAGAACACCCAGAGACAGTTGAGGTATTTTATGAGCATCATATCCGGAGGACTTCAAGCTTCATTCCCTCAGAGGTAATCTATTTGGGAGGATCTAGCTAAAGCAAGCAGTGGGTGGGACTAGAGACCAGAGTGGGTGGGTCTTCTCTTTCAGGATCCCTATTCTCCTTCTCTCAAATAGCGCCCTGAAGTAGAAAGAACAGATAGCTCTTATCACAGGTCTGAACTGAAATCTTGTACATAGGGGTTGGGGTGGGGATTAAAATTATGCCAAGGTTTGCTAGTTTCCATCCGTGATTTTAAATTTAGCCACTTTAAACAAATGGGAGAATTCAGAGTAAGAAAGTTACCTTATTCCTATGTTTTCAAAAATATTTTACAGAGCCTGGTATGTGGATGGGCGAGTTCTGGTCGTAGCTGTGACCTTTTTAATAATTCTTCCCTTATGCCTTCTGAAGAATTTAGGTAAGGATAAATTATCTTATTTAGAGTAAAAGATGTTGTTCAAACTTAATTTTCAAGGTATCTTTCCATGCCTTCTTCCTAGGCATGGGAAACTGAAAGCACAGTTTGGTACAGAATGAATATATTTGGTTGTTTAATTATGAAACAGAGACTAAATAATGTCTTTGTTCCATTTTCCTATTTTTGAGATTGGTTATGTCCAAAAAAAGACCTGCACTCCCTGAGAACAGTAAATAGTGTAGGTTGCTTCAAACAAACAAACAAACAGTACTATTAAGATGTATTAAATATTTTTAAAAATATGTATAAACCTTAGTTTAGCAAACATCTCAGAATGTTCGTAAAGTCAAGATATTTTTGGATTCCTAACCCAGAATACTGTTGCTTCAAATCTTCCTTTTTACCAGTGCTTCTTGCTTACTACAAGCCCTCTGCATTTACCTCTTCAGAGATTAATCAGCTGTAACAAGATGTCCAGACAAGATTTTTTTTTTTCATGAAAACTCACCCAGGAAATCTAAAAGTGCCCTTTACTTTTTCATTGTTTACAGCATGGGGTGCATTGGCCAGCATGTGGAGGATTGTCCTTTGAAAACAGCTAGAACCAGGACAAAAAAATAATTTAATTAATTTAATTTAATACAGTTTATATAATTATTACCCAATTATATAATTGTTTCCCCTTCTTGTCACATTAAACATTACAATTCAGCAGCAAAGGTTTGCAAGACACTGAAGCCCCTCCATTATAATCTATGCTTTCTTTTTCTACTGAAAATTCTCAGCCTTTACGGCTCTTTAGAATATAAGGTAATATCTTTTGCAGGCAAGAACTTTTATAGTTCCATTTGAAGCATGCTTCTTAATTTTGGTAGTTTTTTTCATACAAGGCTTGAATTTTCTGTTTGAAAATTGCAGGTTCTTTTTTAAGTTATAGGCAAGGAAGATATTAATACATAAGATCAGCTTATTGCTAGTGAAGTTTCTAAACCATTTGAGTTATTGCAAGAGGAATTTGGATTACTGGAAATTGTGAAATGGCAGTTTCATTTCTTGATTTCACAATTTGGTCCACATGTACGGCCCCTGATATAAATTCCTGACATTATGGGAAGCTATTTTCAATTATTCTAGATCTACATTTTTTCAAGAGTATTGCTAAGATAGATATTAGTTATTTTCAAGAACTCAGAAATAAAAAGTTAAAATATCCCATATTAACAAATCATTGGCTAAGGATCTTAAAGAATACTAAGTATGTTTCTTTCCTACCTCGTCAGAATTTAACTACTTATAACAAGCTTTTGACTGGAGCAATCCAACAAAAACATTTTGAGATTTATTGGAAACTCCAAATAATGTTTTAAAATGGCTGGTTGTTACTTTATATAAGTTGAAAGTAAAAAATTGGTGAGGGGACACTCTTCCTATGATATGGGCATGTCTTACTATTGCCTCATTTTGGCTTTAATTTTATGAAATCATAGTAACAAAGATCAGTACATTTTAAAATATGAATGTACTCTTGAATTGTCTATAAAAAACTTGGATATATCCAGAATCACAAATTCACTGAGCATGAAGGACAGCAAGAAATATTATTCCTCACTATTGGCAAGGCAGTGTGACTTCAGAGTTAACAATCTTTGATCATTGATATGTGTTAGTTTTCTGTTGATGAATAGGATCTCTATCGGCAGAAGGATTGATCAATATTATTCCATGTGGTCAAGGTTTAATTATGTGTTTTAAAATTGGGTTATTTTCTTTATGTATAACATATTTTTGTTGTATCCTTTCCTTCTGTGTTTTGCATTCTTATTTAGGGTTTTTTTCTTTTTTCCCTGTCTTCCCCCCCTTTTTTATTTTCTTTCTTTCTTTCTATTTTTCTTCTTTTGTATATTAAACAAATATGTTGAAAAGGATGCATAATTACACAGTATCTGAACTTCACCCAGAGCCAATATAATTTAATGGTTAAGGTGTGAACTTGGATTGAGGAAAGGCAGTTTCAAGTAACCACCAACCACAAAGCTCACTGAGTGGTTTTGGCCAGTTCTCTTTCTCCATCCAACTATCTCACAGTGTTGCTTATTTTGTGGAGATAGCATTTAAGGGATTCCCTCACCTGCCAATACCACCCTGAGTTCTCAGAGAAGAGATGGTATATAAATGCAATTAATTAATTGGAATTACCCTAACTCCTAGTCTAATCACTACACCACACTGCTGGTAGTGACACTCCCATTTTGTTATGGAATACATCAGAAAATAATTCCTTCACAGTAACTTAAATGCTAGAGGTAAAAATAGCATCCCCATACTGATTTTTAAAAGACGAATGAATAAATAAATAGTTATGGTCCCCAATAATAACATGTTTTGCTCTGTTTGAAATTTAGTGACATTACAAACATTGATGAAAAAAGTGGTGTGCCTTCCATAACTTATGCTCCTGGCATATGTGCCTAGTTATTAATGCTCTGTTTGCATCCAAACTGACTATGGAACATCCTTTGAAAAGGCCTGGAAGCTTCAACTTGTACAGTCTATAGCTGCCCAACTATATGTGAGGAACACACAATCTGAATATAACTTGAGCAGATTCCGTACCAAGTGCAATGACTGCTGGTATACTTTTTGGGCCTAGTTCAAAGTTCTGGTTGTTACTTGAATAATTTACACAGTTTGACAGAAGGTTATTTGAAGAACAACCTATGCCATCTTCTCTAATTGGATACCAAACAGATGTATTAAGAGGTTCTTTGTACAGATTCATCTTATGCACCAGTTGCCCCCTTTCCTTGACTGGAAGGCCCTTCAGATGGTCACTCACACCCTGGTCACCTTGCAACTGAAGTATTGCAACATTGGGCTGCCCTTGAAGACCATCCAGAAGCTACAGCTGGTTCAAATTGCAGCAGCCTAAGCAGTAACAGGCACTTCTTCTTATGCCCATGAGTCATCCTTGCTACACAACCTGCATTGGTTGGCAGTCGGCTTCCATGTGCAGTTCAAGGTGCTGGTCATTACCTATAAAACTTTTCATGGCATAGGGCCTGGTTATATATGGGTCCACCTAGTTTTTGCCTGTCCGGTATGACCTGGCAGAGTGGGTGCACTCCAGGCCCCTTCAATTAAATGTCATCTTGTGGGATCCAGGAGACATGCCTACTCTGTTGCTGCCTCTGGCCGGAAATTTGACAGTTTATAGACCAGAGCACATGTGGAAGGTATAAGTTTTAAGAAGTTAGCCTGTGTTTATTTGAGCCTGCCAGGCCCTTAAGATCAGCAAACAATACAGAATTAATCACTACATTATAAAATACTTCTATAACACAAAGGCTTCTCATTATACCCTATAATATTAATGTTAATAACATAAGATATATTTGCTATAAAATACCTATGAGATTAAAAGGTATAAATTAAAAGCAACAAGTAAATAAGCCAATTCCTAATCAAGTTAAAAGCAATAAAACTATATTACTTAGTAAAGCTTTAATCAATAAATCTATGTATCTAGAAACTTTTTGTTGTTGTTGTTGTTTATTCGTTTAGTCGCTTCCGACTCTTCGTGACTTCATGGACCAGCCCACGCCAGAGCTTCCTGTCGGTCGTCAACACCCCCAGCTCCCCCAGGGACGAGTCCGTCACCTCTAGAATATCATCCATCCATCTTGCCCTTGGTCGGCCCCTCTTCCTTTTGCCTTCCACTCTCCCTAGCATCAGCATCTTCTCCAGGGTGTCCTGTCTTCTCATGATGTGGCCAAAGTATTTCAGTTTTGCCTTTAATATCATTCCCTCAAGTGAGCAGTCTGGCTTGATTTCCTGGAGGATGGACTGGTTGGATCTTCTTGCAGTCCAAGGCACTCTCAGAATTTTCCTCCAACACCACAGTTCAAAAGCATCGATCTTCCTTCGCTCAGCCTTCCTTATGGTCCAGCTCTCACAGCCATATGTTACTACAGGGAACACCATTGCTTTAACTATGCGGGCCTTTGTTGTCAGTGTGATGTCTCTGCTCTTAACTATTTTATCGAGATTTGTCATTGCTCTTCTTCCAAGGATTAAGCGTCTTCTGATTTCCTGACTGCAGTCAGCATCTGCAGTAATCTTTGCACCTAGGAATACAAAGTCTTTCACTGCTTCTACATTTTCTCCCTCTATTTGCCAGTTATCAATCAAGCTGGTTGCCATAATCTTGGTTTTTTTGAGGTTTAGCTGCAAGCAGCTTTTGCACTTTCTTCTTTCACCTTCATCATAAGGCTCCTCAGTTCCTCTTCACTTTCAGCCATCAAAGTGGTATCATCTGCATATCTGAGATTGTTAATGTTTCTTCCAGAGATTTTAACTCCAGCCTTGGATTCCTCAAGGCCAGCTTGTCGCATGATGTGTTCTGCATACAAGTTGAATAGGTAGGGTGAGAGTATACAGCCCTGCCGTACTCCTTTCCCAATCTTAAACCAGTCTGTTGTTCCGTGGTCTGTTCTTACTGTTGCTACTTGGTCATTATACAGATTCTTCAGGAGGCATACAAGATGACTTGGTATCCCCATACCACTAAGAACTTGCCACAATTTGTTATGGTCCACACAGTCAAAGGCTTTAGAATAGTCAATAAAACAGAAATAGATGTTTTTCTGAAACTCCCTGGCTTTTTCCATTATCCAGCGGATATTGGCAATTTGGTCTCTAGTTCCTCTGCCTTTTCTAAACCCAGCTTGTACATCTGGCAATTCTCGCTCCATGAACTGCTGAAGTCTACCTTGCAGGATCTTGAGCATTACCTTACTGGCATGTGAAATGAGTGCCACTGTTCGATAGTTTGAACATTCTTTCGTGTTTCCCTTTTTTGGTATGGGGATATAAGTTGATTTTTTCCAGTCTGATGGCCATTCTTGTGTTTTCCAAATTTGCTGGCATATAGCATGCATTACCTTGACAGCATCATCTTGCAAGATTTTGAACAGTTCAGCTGGGATGCCGTCGTCTCCTGTTGCCTTGTTATTAGCAATGCTTCTTAAGGCCCACTCAACCTCACTCTTCAGGATGTCTGGCTCTAGCTCACCGACCACACTGTCAAAGCTATCCCCGATATTGTTATCCTTCCTATACAGGTTTTCTGTATATTCTTGCCACCTTTTCTTGATCTCTTCTTCTTCTGTTAGGTCCTTGCCATCTTTGTTTTTGATCATACCCATTTTGGCCTGGAATTTACCTCCAATGTTTCTAATTTTCTGGAAGAGGTCTCTTGTCCTTCCTATTCTATTGTCTTCTTCCACTTCCGCGCATTGCTTGTTTAAAAATAATTCCTTATCTCTTCTGGCTAACCTCTGGAATTTTGCATTTAATTGGGCATATCTCCCCCTATCACTGTTGCCTTTTGCTTTCCTTCTTTCTTGGGCTACTTCTAGTGTCTCAGCAGACAGCCATTTTGCCTTCTTGGTTTTCTCTTTCTTTGGGATGTATTTTGTTGCCGCCTCCT
The DNA here is from genome assembly GCF_035149785.1 of Candoia aspera. NCBI lineage: Eukaryota > Metazoa > Chordata > Lepidosauria > Squamata > Candoiidae > Candoia > Candoia aspera. The sequence continues at coordinate 50,425,035 of NC_086159.1, forward strand.
GAACAATGCTGCCAACTTCTGTCCAGAGTTCTTCCGGGACCCTATCTACTAAGTCCAGTCCCTTAAATCGATTCTTCACCTCCACTGCATATTCCTTAGGAATATTAGTGAGCTCATATCTAGCTGATCTGTGGGTCTTCCCTAATCTCTTTAGTCTGATCCTAAATTGTGCAAGAAGAAGTTCGTGATCTGAACTACAGTCAGCTCCAGGCCTTGTTTTTACCGACTGTACAGATGTCCGCCACCTTTGGCTGCAAAGGATGTAATCAATCTGATTTCGGTGTTGTCCATCTGGTGAAGTCCATGTATAAAGCCGTCTCTTAGGTTGTTGGAAGAGAGTGTTTGTTATGCAGAGTGAATTGTCTTGGCAAAATTCTATCAGCCTGTGTCCTGCTTCGTTTTGTTCTCCCAGGCCATACTTACCTGTAATTCGAGGTGTCATTTGACTGCCCACCTTAGCATTCCAGTCTCCTGTGATGAAAATAACATCTCTTTTAGGCGTGTTGTCCAGTAGGTGCTGCAGATCCTCATAGAACTGCTCTACTTCAGCTTCTTCAGCATTTGTGGTTGGGGCGTATATTTGGATCACTGTGATGTTAGATGGCTTGCCCTGAATTCGAATTGAGATCATTCTGTCGTTTTTTGGGTTGTATCCAAGCACTGCTTTAGCCACTTTACTATTAATTATGAAGGCTACTCCATTTCTTCTGTGGTCCTCTTGTCCGCAGTAGTAGATCTGGTGGTCATTTGATGTGAAGTGGCCCATTCCAGTCCATTTCAGTTCACTGACGCCCAGAATGTCTATCTTTAATCTTGACATCTCACCAATAACCACATCCAATTTGCCCTGGCTCATAGATCTTACATTCCAGGTTCCGATGGTGTGTTGATCCTTAGAACATCGGATTCGCCGTTCACCACCAGCACCGTCGGCCGCTAGCCGTCCTTTCGGCTTTGAGCTAGCTGCGTCATCACGTCTGGGGCTAGTTGAGCTCATCCTCTGTTCCTCCCCAGTAGCATTTTGACCATCTTCCGACCTGGGGGTCTCACCTTCCGATGGTATACCGACATATCTCTGGTTGTACTGATCCATTTAGTTTTCGCGGCAAGAATACTGAGGTGGGTTGCCATTACCTTCCCCAGGGATCGCATTTAGTCTGACCTCTCTGTCATGACCTTCCCGTCTTGGGTGGCCCTTCACGGTTTAGCTCATGGCATCATTGAGGTGCTCAAGCTCCAGCACCACGACAAGGTAACGATCCTTTGCTGAAGTCTAGAAACTTAGATCAATAATATTGAATATTACTAGCTCAACTAAAGCTTACTGGCTATCAGGTCCCTTTGTATTGATATGATCATTTGAAAAGGTGAAAAAAATTAAAATGCATAGAAAGTGGTGGAATGATAAGTACATAAATGAACATAATAAATTACTGAATATGTTATCCTTTGAATTTCTATCAGGCTATCTTGGCTATACTAGCGGATTTTCCCTGACATGCATGGTATTTTTTCTCATAGTGGTAAGTTTGGCTTAATGTTTCAATTTGGTCTAAGTGATCAAATTTCCAATTTAAAGCCATTTGCTGGGAATCTTTCAACTGTGGTCCTTTTTTATAGGTTATTTACAAGAAATTTCAGCTTCCCTGTCCTTTTCTGGACAGAAATGCAACAGATGTTACCTTTTCCAATTTTAGCTTTGAGGCATGCAGACCAAAGTATGTTACATTGAATTCAAAGGTATGTTTTTTTTTCTACAATATTTGCCATTGCTTTCCACTAATAGGATGCTATAGGTATTACAGGAAAATTCTCCCAGGGTTTTCAGTCAGAAAGGTTTCCATGTAGCATGTGTTTTTTCTCTATGATTGGAGTGTTCAAAGAAGAAATTCAGCAAAAATTTATCTAGCAAAATAAAAACAGAAAACTATATATAATGGGAGAATGTGCTATGAAGAGCAGGTTTGAACAGTGTTAGAATGCAGAATTTATTTTAAATTAATTTTAGGTTGATACTAAATTTTAAGAACATACAAGTTCAATCATGGAATGTGCTTTTTAAAAATTTTAATAAGAAATTTCAGTCTGTATACTGGTAATGGAGGGTAAAACTAAATGATGCTCAAGGACTCTGTGTTCCATAGACATATATGACTAAGTAAATTATCTTCCAGACCTTCATAAAGGTTCTTTTATGCTACTGGAATTTTCTTAATTGTAAAGTTTTGCAACCTTTGAACATACGTACAGAAAAGAACAATGCTGTTCTAGGATCTGATATTTTCATCTGATGAAAGGTACATTCCTTTAATACAGTTTTCTCCAGCTTCATGGTGTCCAGATGTTTTGGACCAAATTTCTAGTAGTCCAGCCAGAGATGAGGGGTGATGGGAGATGTAGTTTAAAATAACTGGAGGACACCGAATTAGAAAAGAAAGTTTCAGTGAAAGGCCTTAATAATCATAGAAATAAATTTCTGGATCTCACTCCTATATGATGCTTTCCTCCCATACAGCTTGAATATTACTACAGATGTAAAAGTACAGAAAATTCCAATCCTGATATTTGAAACAATAAAGATTTTATAATGACTTTAGGAAAAATATCCTGATTCTTACCTTTTTTTAACAGAGTGTGTATGCTTTGCCTACCATTGCATTTGCATTTGTGTGCCACCCATCAGTCCTTCCAATCTACAGTGAACTTAAAGAGTAAGAGAATGTGTATTACTGATTATTAAAAAGAACATTTTTGTGTGAATGACAGGAGTGTTGAGATTGAGGTATATCCTGCAGTCCTGGGGTGGGGGGGCAATGTCAAATATTTGCAATCCAGAAGGGGTTGGTTCTCAGGGGTGTGGGGTAGATTTAAGGGAAGATATTACTAGTTGGGCATTTTCATCAGATCTGCAAAGCTATTTGTAGAAATACCAACTACTGTATGCTAACAATCATTCTGAAAGGATCTTGAGCCACAGCGCTATTAACCACATCTGAGTCAAAGGCAGCTTAGTAGCAGAGATACAAATGGTGGGTTTTTTTTCTGTCCCTTTCAACCTTACACTTTCAATCAGGTGCTATATTTTATTTAAAAGTTAAACGTATAACCACTATACTACTAAAATTTGAAAGGCAAAGTTAATTGGATTCTCAGACCTTCTGAGGCCTCTTTCTGTTAAATACATGTAAGCCAAATTAAAAATCTGAAAGCAGAGGTGTTTTCTGTACCCTGTAAAATGTATATGCCTTAAAACAGAATCATAATCCCAGAAATTGTACAGGGGTGGTAGGCATATAGGTAAAGTAAATATCTACATACTCTACAGGGGTTTGGACTACAGCTTCATGATTGCTAACCATAATAATCTATTCTGGCAAGAGTTAACTGTCTTGGTATTATATCCTAAAGCATCTGTAGAGGGCCAGGTTGTCAGTGATTGATTGATTAATTGATTTAATATTTAAATATTAATCTAAGTTTGAAAAATCACTGATTAGCATGGAAGAAAGAATAGACTTATTGATGAGTGCTTGGTCTGAAAATAGCCTGCTCCATCTATCCTGGCTGTTTCCTGCTATCTGAAGTCCTTAAATTAGGGATTCAAGTTATTAAGCCTAGCAGCGTATATAAGCACAACATAATGCTGCTTTAGTGAGCCACCACTTCTGCACAGTAGCCTATTTTGACTTTCCATAGCTATTTTGACTGTTTAATACTTGATTAGAGCTAATGCAATGAGGAAACTATTACTTATGCTTCAGACTCAAAGGATTCAAAACTTTTCATTTCTTGGTTTGCCATTTTGTTTCTTCTTTCTTTTTTAAGCTTTCTAAACCAGATTCCTGTTGTTTATTTATTTATTTATCATATTTTTATCACCGCCCATCTCCCTCATACGGGGGACTCTGGCCGGTTCACACTAAAACAGTTTAAAATTAATAAAATCATAATAATATCATTAATCTACAAATATCTGTATCAATAAATAAATATAAAATGTATGAGATCCAAGTAATGGGAGATCTAATACCACCCAGAGGGGAGCAAGATCGACCTTGGCAGGACTAGGGAGCCAACCAACCCCAAGAGTGGCTCTTCCTCTCCCCACTCCAGGCATGATGACAAAGCCAGGTCTTCAGTCGTTTCCTGAAGTCCAAAAGAGAGGAGGCTAGCCTCACTTCCAGGGGAAGAGTGTTCCAAAGGGTGGGAGCTGCTGCAGAGAAGGCCTGCCTCCTGGACCCCGCCAGATGGAATTCTCATGCAGACGGGGTCCGCAACATGCCCTCTCTGCATGAGCGAGTGGGATGGGTTGATGTAACAGGGATGAGACGGTCCCTTAGGTAACCTGGCCCCATGCCATGTAGGGCTTTAAGGGTGATAACCAACACCTTGAATTGGACCTGGAAGCAAACTGGCACCCAGTGCAGCTCGCACAGCAACGGGGTAATATGTGCTGATCTTGGAGCACCCAAAATCACACGCGCAGCTGCATTTTGGACCAGCTGTAGCTTCCGGATACTCTTCAAGGGTAGCCCCATGTAGAGCGCGTTACAGTAGTCTATATGGGAGCTTGAAATCCTTAAAACTGTTGAATAAAAGCTCTTTTTTTTCCAAGTGAATATTGATATTCTCAGAATAGTCTCAGAAATCCTTAACAGCGCAATATGGCTTTTATCCCTGCAGACCATGCATTTATTGCTGGGTTTTTGTTCTGGGTTTTTGGCTGTAGAAGCCTTTATTTCATTTGGTATCAGATTTAGATACTATAAGCTGGAAGGATGATACTATATAGCATTATATGCATTTTGTTCATTTATTTATTTAAAAAATGTATATCCCATTTTAATACATAGATGTTATTTTGGGTGATTGACAGTTAAAATGAGATCAAAATAAAATAAAAATAGTATCCAATAAAATAATATCAAATAACAGCAAACACAGTGAGAATAACATCTCAAAATAAAGTTTTACACTGTCTGTGACATAGAAACCTTCTAAAAGCCTCTTGCCGAAAAACTACCAGAGAGGGGGCTAGCCTGGTCTCCCAAAGCAAGAAATTGCATGGTCTAGATGTAGCCGTTGTGAAAGTCCTTTCTGTTGCCCCTAGGAAACTTGCTTTCATTATTTTGGGGAGGTAGAGAAGAAACTTTCCATCAAAACTTAGGATGCAGGCAAGCCCTCCCTAAGGGGTCTTGGATAAGCCTTTTATACGTCTTCACTAACTGTTTGAACTGCACGTGGAAACAAACTCCACTCTAAATAGCAGCAGATAGGGAGCCTGCTCAGATTCAGAATCCAGAAGAAGTGTTACTGTGAATGCATAATCAGAACCCTTCCCATCTTATGGGGATGGAGGCATAGTTCTTTTTCTCATGTCATAATCACAAAAGGATCATTCTCTTCTCCCACCCTTTCAAGAACTGCTGTAGCTTTCCTATGGAACTAGATAGGAATTTTGGGTAGCACCAAAAACTCTTATTGGGCTTGTTGAGATCATTCCAGCAGCTGTTATTTGCAGTGGGAGAAAATATACTCACAATGCTAATCCACATGTTTAATCACATATATTACCATACTTAGAGTAAGTTCATTTACTTCCACTATAGACAAATCTTTTCAGGAGCCCACTTGCATTGCCCTGACACTGTTACTGAAAACCTTGCAGAAAGAGATGAGGTAGGGTACTAGCAACGAGGGAGGCTTTTCAGTTGTGGTGCCCCAATTTTGGAACCTGCTTCCCAAGGAGACTGTTTAGGACTTTTCCCCGGAATTGCAATATTTAATCTGTAAGGCGATCTTGTTTCCCGTTACAGTGAGTGTTTCTTCAGTTTTGTGGTGTGTACATTGTATTTTAATTCTGTTTTAGGAATGCAAGCTGTCTTGAGATTATGTACAGTATACTGAAGGATGGTCTTCTAAGGAAACAAATAAATATATACACCTCCATGGGAAATAAACTGAGATTTAGATGGAAACAACTAGAAATTGAACTTTTTAATCATTAATGCCTAACATTTTGAGGATGTATCATGTGTTTTGCTTATGTTCCTTCATGACAGTGAATGCATGAGAAGGAAATGTATTTGGAAATTTATACACTAGCCCTTAATCTTTACATAAAAGAAATGGATTAAGAATGAACAATTGGTTATTGCTAACCATTTGCCTTCATAACTAAGCTTCACGATAATACTCATTTTACCTATAAATATGGTATAATGTCTGTGAGCATGTAAAGTTTAATACATGTTGCTGAGGAGTTGAGCAGCCTCTGAATGGAAATAATAATAATACCATAAATATTCATTTACCTCTTTATTCCTTTCCTAACCCCCCCCCCTATTTTTTTTCCACAGTCATTCCCAGAAAAGAATGCAGATGGTTACAAAAATCTCTTTCTTTGCCATGTTTGTCATGTACTTCTTAACTGCTATTTTTGGCTACTTGACGTTTTATGGTATGTATGTATCCAGTCTTCCCAAACATGCATGAAAATTTAGGTAGCCTCTTCTTGACCTCATAATACTTTTTAAAGCAAGCAGCTGAGGCCAATAATGATTGCATAGAATTCAAACAGTATAGCATTCAAATATAGGTTTTATAAAATGGTGTGTGGTGCCACTTCCTTACTCCTTTGCACAGAAAGTAACATCCAGATCAGGAGGCCCTATGCTTAATTTGAAAAAGGCATTTTTCTTGTCTGGATATTGTACCCACACTCTTTCCTGCAACAAGAAGAAGGTTGTGGAAGACGTGGGCAAATCGAGCACTATCGTAATAGGTTGATGTTGCATCCTTACTGCAGAACAAATCAGCATGGGCAAATTTTTATTATTAGCATAAATCTCTACCTCTGCAATACATATTTATTTCATCTTTGCACTTGTTTCAGGGTTCTGCAAGGAACATATAGAAGATGATTGCGCAAATCACCTAAACTGTGATTTAAATTTGAAATTCAGATCAGGAAATTGACCTGATTCAGAAAATCAGGTTGATTCTCACTTCTAAATCAGTTAAGGAAAAGTACACATCCATACACATTCCCTGAATATTGAATTACTGAACTCAGGCCAAATCTCTGCTGGGAGAGAGAGATGGATACAACACAGTTTGATGCACTGAACTATTCTGACAATTCAATCTGAAGGAGTGATTCACCAGCTTCTTGTCAACAGATTAATCACATGTTGTTTGAGACGGCTCTTGCTAAGTGGCAGTTTGTGTTAATTAATTATCTGACTGCTGGAACAGCTCTATCATTGTTTTCCCTGCAGAATCTGTGCACTCAGATTTACTTCACAAATACCAGAATAAAGATGACATCCTTGTCTTGACTGTTCGTGTTGCCGTCATTGTTGCAGTCATCCTCACAGTCCCAGTGTTGTTTTTCACTGTAAGTTGGAATGTTTCTGTCAATTTGTAAATAGATTGGAAGTTTCTAAATGCAAGAATCAAATTTTCACTTCCCTGTTCAGTTTCTGCTTTGCCAAGAATGGATTGTACATTAACATCTATCCCCAACCTTCTAAACTCCAAATATTTGCAGTGCTGAAAATATTTTTCCTCAAGATAAAAGTATGATTAAGAACTTCCCATTTCCACTTTCATTAAACCTATTGACCCCGAGTTCTTAATTGTCTACATAAATAATATACCCTCTAATCATGCTGCAAAAACAACTCAGACATTTGTGTTTTCCTTTCTGAGCCATCTTTTCCTCTTGGATCATCTTCCCCATATGAACACAGGAACTACAGCTTAACTCAATTTTCCCTTCTCTTTCCCCTCAAGTCCTTATTTCATAGTTGTCTATATTCCCATTTACTCCAAGAAGTTGTATTTATGAGCTGTTTTAGTCCGTGAATATGGTTTGATATGCAGATGACTCATTCTGAATTACAATTGTTTGCACTTTTCATTTTGCTCGCTCCCTTCCTTTGTATTCTCCAGAAGGTAGATATTCTCAAGACTAGAATGCTTAAGGTTATTCGTCCTTACTCTGAAACAAGTAACTGCTGGTGCTCCTTGTTAATGATTAAATATTTAAAAAGGAACATGGATGACAGCCAGTGATGTTGTTTAGCGTTCCACAAATCCTGGCACCTTCTAGCAGCAATGAAAAGTTTAAAATTACTATTACAGCTGTCATATCTCAGGATGGGAAGTCATCCCAAGCAGGCCCTTTATGGCACAAGTAGGAACATTCAAGAAGAGAGATTCCTTCAGGTCCCACAAACTGAAGGGCTTTATAGATTAAAACCAGCCCTTGAATTGGGACTAGAAATAAACTGGGAGCCAGGGAAGATAATAAAGAGCTGTGTGATGTGTTTATATTGTCCAAGTCTAGTCTGTGCTCTTGCTGCAGTATTCTGTACAAGTTGTCTCTGTGGAATCCCAGATAATAGACAAGTCAAGGTTCCTTTGAATTCCTGAACAATCAGAGCTCAAAGGACGGCCATTCTGTGTTATGATACAGGTTCAAATACATATCAGAAAGTGGAAAGTGAAAATATTATATAGTATAAAAATGAGAATTGCTCACTCTTATCCATTATTTAATAACTCCACAGAAAAAGTCTGCATCTTATGAGAGATGAAGTATTTTAACACTGACAGAAGAAATTTTATTTTAATTTGAAGCAAAGTTTTAATGTTTTATTAGAATAAATTGTGGTAGCATAAAAAAACTCCACATGAAATAAATAGCAGTTGAAATGAAAATGCTGACAGGTCTTTCACTCAGTCGCAAACATGATATATTAATTCCTCTGTGTGAGTGAATGCAGTATATAAAACTGAGGGAGGAATTAATAAAAGGATGTCTGTCCCATGCAACATTTTGCCTAATAGTTTTCCTTTTTTTTTCCCTTCTGTAGGTTCGCTCATCTATATTTGAGCTTGCTAGAAAAACCAAATTCCATTTATGCCGTCACATTGCAGTTACGTTGATCCTTTTGATGATCATTAACCTGCTGATTATTTTTATACCTTCCATGAAGGATATTTTTGGAGTTGTAGGTACAGTATACTAAAATATATTTAATTAAGATTTTCCCATTTTGATAGGCTTAAACATGTAAATTGTTTATTGTAACACAAAAATGTTTCTGGTTGTCACAGGAGCAACATCTGCCAATATGTTGATTTTTATTCTTCCATCTTCACTCTATTTGAAAATCACCCACCAAGACGGTTCAAAACTGATTCAGAGAATTTGGGTAAGTTATTATGCTTTGTCATCCTTCATTAAACAAGATTAAAAACTGTATTGTTCAAGTATAACAAAGGCAGAACATACTTTTTCACCAGAGTCAAGGATCTTGGATCCTGCCAGTACACAAACGGCTGAATGAGCCAGCATTCGTTCATGTCAGAAGGCAACAAAGATAAATACTTGTTTGCAAATGGATGTACCTGGGTATCTCAAAATGATCTGCAGCAGATTGCTTGCACTGCTTATGAATAAGAAGGAAGATTTGAAGAGAAGAACCTTCAGGGTTCTCAATCACAGATGGTGCTTCCAGACTTAGAACAGGTTTCACCTTTGATATCCTTTCCTTAATACAGGACAACAAAGATCACTGATGTTGGGAATGCAGGAACAAAGCTCAGAAGTGCCTGACAAGGCCAAGATTACATATTCTGTAATAAATTCAAAGCCATTTCCAAAATAGTTGAACCATCCATTTTAAAAGCAAAATAATTATTTTAAACTCAAAACAGGACTGCATTTAGAATGCAAGATGAAGCAAATTAGAAACATTTTGCACCCCTGAAATAAATTGTGAGATGCAATTATCCATGAGTTGCTGGCATAATTAGAGATTAATTGAACATATGTTGGCTTTTCCCTGCCTTCCCCATAAACACATTTTTCTTAGGTTTAAAGTCCATTCTCAATTAGCTAATTGCTATGCAACCTTTCCCAGATTGAGGACCACACTTTCCTTTTGAATCCCATGCCTGGGGATGTACTTCTAAATGTTGTGGTTGAAGACGTCAAAAACTAAATGTTACTGGATATATTTTACTTTTAAATAAAATTAAGTATAATTAATAGGATTGCTCATGTATTTGATAATTTTCCCCTTATTTCAGATAGAAAATTTGGGGTAGCAACTTTTCAAAGTCTTTAAGAAACACACCAAGGCTTTTGGAACCTCATATGGCTCTGGATCTCAAGTGGGGTCCCTTTGCTCCTTGTAAATAAATTTAAATAATGTCTCATTTTGGTTTTAGGCTTCCGTCTTTTTGGCATTAGGAATTTTATTTTCCATGGTGAGCATTCCTCTTGTCATCTATGATTGGGTGCATTCAAGACATGCCACAGAAGGTTAGTGAGACACCAAGAAGAACACATTATCTCCTTGCTGTTCACAAAAATCACCAGTGACCCATTTTGCCAGTATGTCCTATTCATCATAAATTTCCTCTGTTTAACAGACAAACAATCAAAAAAGAATAATCATCACTGCATATTTTTCTGCAGGAGGCAGTTGTTTAATTTGTAATGTTTGCATCAGTATTATTACAGCGGTCAGGACAATTTCACAGACCTCATTGCTTATAGGTCTTCTGTATGCAGTAAATGGTAATAAGATAGCTGAAGAATACTTTCTACTCCTTCATACACGGGCAAATGAATATTTCTTTTGATTTTCAGCTAAGATCCATTAACCTGATCAAAATAGTTCTCATTCCTGAAAATAATTTTGTATCCGCCTGATTAAGCTGGTGCAGTAATGTGGTTAATGATTAGATAGATAACTAGTATTTGGTCACATATGGACTCTATGGAGTCTTTTGGTATTAGTAAACAAAAACTAATTATTTAAGCTCAGTTACTCTTGTGGGAGATGTGTATGCACGTGTACCCATTTTCAACGTAGTCTCCCAGGAAACTGCACCTCATTTCCCTGTCCTGAGACAATATCATTTGGATTAAAAATACAGGCACCAGTATCAAAGAAAGCAGATCCAGAGTGACATGTGTGAGACAAATAAAATTTCTTGGTGCCAAGATTACATTTGTAAATATACTTTTTTTGTTTTGATGAAGTCATGATCTGCTGGTTAGGAGGATTTCAAACTCTCTTTTGCTGTTACAAGAACAACAACAAAAAGACTTGGCTGTTGCCAGTGAAAATACATACTGATGTGTCATAAATTCCATCTCAGTCTCGAGCAATAAAATAGATACTGAGAATTGTCTTGCCAAAAGCATAAAATAAATAAAAAGGAGAGACTTTGTTCTTCAGCAATTGTCTGTACAGTAGAGATTTCTTCTGGAATCAATGAAGAGAACATTGTAACTGACGCCTGGTGTAATCATAGACACCTTCTGGTTGGGAAATAGATTTTATTGGCAGTATACAGCCTAAGAATGTAATTAAGAATGCTATCTGTTGACCTCTCATGCACAGATGCCAGGTCATAGTAGAAGGGTTTGTGGTTCAGGAAAAGAAAGAATACAGGACATGCTGGCATTTATTAAAGAATCCTTGGGTGTATTCCCTGGGTTGCATCCAGAATTTTTTCAGTGCTTGCTATCAAGTAGATAGAAGCTAATAATCCTTTTTATTATGATGATTATCCTCCTTTCATGACGGGTATTTCTAGACCATTCCTATTTAGCTGGTTCAGGCTCTAGAATTGTCATGGTCCTGATACTCAACTACAAATAGATTTTTATCCAAAACTCAAATGACAGATGATACTTATTTAAACAGTACTATTTCATAATTACTGTTATAAGTTTTTGTCTCTTTTAAGAATGTATGCGAATTTCTTACCGCTTATCACTTCTACAAAGCACTTTTCTCCACAACCATATTGTGAAGTAGGTCAGTAGTAGATTTATTTGGCATAGACAGTACTAGGGCCAAAAAGACAATGAAATTAGGTTTCCTGGCCAAGCATTAGGTCATTTTGAAGGATAGTACAAAAAGCAAGCTGTTTCAGGGTTTGTACTACATATGAGGCTTCAAAGTACATTTTTTCCTTAAAATTGAACAAAAGATTCTAACATAAAATGGCTTAGTGGTTATCATAAACTCTTTGGGAATTTACCATAATGTTCTGATATGCTGCCAGGTAAATTACACACTATTTGCAATGAAGGGCAATAGTCTACATGTTACACTGGAGGCACCTGTCTAGATCATGGGATTATAATGACAAAATATTGTCCAAATTAAACATTAGTTAGCTTAGGAACAGCTAATTCCTTCAGTAATGTAACATGCAGTTCCAGAAGAAGAATGAATTATCAATAATAATATTTCCAACTCAAAAGATTCCTGGAAAGAAATACGCGGGGGGTGGTAGAATAATCAATCTGTCTTGTCTTTTATCCTTTCCATTTGATAATTACTCCCTGAAAACTGAATGAAGCAGAGGTATATTTGGTACAGCAAGGTGCAGTTGAAAAAGAAAGATCAGGTTTAAAAATAGGGTGAATCAGGCTTAAGGCTGTGAAGAAAAACAAAATCCTAGGAAATTCCTTCCAGGCATCCCAGCTCAGAATATTGGCATCTGCTCCATTCTCAGATCTCCTGGTAACAAGCACAGAGCAAAACATGCACAGCCCACCCTTTCCACACAAACACACAGATGCCACACAAGGGAAAGGCAGAGTAGAAACACACATAGATGCAGCACATTAAATATAAATGCCTTCTATGGCCACTGCTGATAAAGGGGCGGGGAAAAAAATTTGGAAGCCACGCTTCGCTTTCCATACTCTACTGTTTTATTGTTATAGTATACGTGCAACATGGGCGTGCATGGGATCCTGCTGCTTTCATTGAAATGATGAAAGCAGCATTGAGCTGTAAGCTCCACCCGTTTTGGACATGTGTGACGCATGTAAGAAAGAGGCAGGGCTTACAGCATAAGTCTCCTTTCATCAAGCGGACTTGTTTGACACCTCCTGACCCACAGATGCACTGCTATGGAGAAATTTCAAGAGAGAGAATTCCAGCTCTTTCCTTGTCCTGCCTTTGTGTCATTAGTGGCTGAGCTTTTTTTTTTTTTGCATTGCTTTACGATTTGATGGCATTAAAAGATGCATGCTTCTTGGAGGAGCTTTTGGTTATTATAAGTATATAGACAGCTGTTCCCAAATTCCATACCCAGAAAGGGAATTAATTCCATCCCAACCATGACAGTGTGATTACTACAAGAATGTGACTCTTTACATTGCATTCTTTGGGCTTTCCCACAGAAAACAAATAGTGGACTACTTGGACTTCGGGCTTGACTGCCCGGCAAAGATCTTAAGTTCTAAAATTATAAAGGTTTTTCCTAACTATAAGCAGTGTTCCTCAACCTCAGGAACTTTAAGATGAGTGGACGTCAACTCCCAGAATTCTCCAGCCAGCATGCTGGGGAATTCTGGGACTCGATGTCCACACATCTTAAAGGTCCTGAGGTTGAGGAACACTGCTACAAGCTTTCCCTCTGTGGCAGAGCAGTCCTTTCTGCTTTTGGAGCACTGCAACATTGGAGTGTTTAACAAACACAACACCCTGCCGGAATCTTCTCAGCAAGGTCAAAAAGAGGGACAGTAAATGTTTGGGTTATTCCATCCTTTCCTACTCACGTTTTGAACAAGAAGATTTCCCTGACCTTTCTGTATATCTGCTTCAGGGTTAGCATAAATTCCATGCCATGGGTCATGGGTTCCTGTGTTTCCATACCTTTCCTCCAACATGCTTCCCCAGCCTTAGAAGCCCACTGAGCACTAATTGATCTGTCTGATTGGGTAGCAAAAATATAATCCTTTCCCTTAGATATGATATTGCACTATTTATGTGAACACCAAATACTGTCTGTATGAAATCAAGACACACTTTTTCCACATTTCTTTTCTTAGTAGTAGTTCTGTCATCTTTTTTCAGATGCATTTTATACAATTACAGTAGTCTGTATTAACTTAGATTGCTTTTAAAACATCTCTTGATGAGGGAATCTTTCCTTATTCAGGAACATTGCTGAGGATGCTACTTTGCATTAGGAAAGTGTTTCCCTGTGTGTCTTTTTTTTTTTAACTGAATGTGTCCATTGTTCCCCAAGTTTATCAAAATGTGAAGATAAAAATAAATGATGTTAAATACTGAGGGCTGGTAGGACCTTGACACTCACATATGTGCATATCCCTGAATCTGTTTCTTTTTTATTTAACAACAGCAGCAACAACCACCACCACCAAAATCTATGCAGTTGTGTTGTAGGAAATGTTTAATTTATGTATGTGTGTATATATATATATTGTAAATAAATAGGATGCTTCTATTTTTGCAGTTGTGTACTCTATGAAACGAAAGTGTTAAAGTAGATAAATAATCAACAACAAGAACAATGTGTATGTAGCCAATTCTGAAGAGGAGCAGCAATGGCCTAGCTTTAAACTTAGCTGAATTTCTTCTCTCCTGCTCCCACTTTTATTCTGTATAGTTCTATCTGGTCACAAATCTGAAGCTTACAAAATTACATTGCATACAGTAGCACATTTCTAAGAGCACAAGGCAATGGGCTGCCAGGATTTATTCCTCTTAGGTACTTTTTTGTATCGTCTAGAAGTAAAATAGAATTCTTTGCTACTGTCGTTTCATGTTCCTTGCCATCCTTTCCCCAACTGCCCTCCCTGTGTCAGACCTACAGATCTCTGAGTTCCCAGCCAGCATGGCCAAAAGCATCAGTTTGAGGAAAGGCTGGCCGGCCTATAATAACATCGGTATCTGTAGCATCAAAAACATTGTTGTATGTGGGACCTAAAGAAGTAAGCACCACGTTAAAGAGCACTGATGGGGCATTTATCACAGCATTGATTGGTCTCTTCTTGGGGATCATAAGTAGAATGCTGTATCCTCAGGACAGAGATGAGTCATTCATGTAACATATTTTAAAATCTGTTGAATTTTCTGTTCAATATTTTAATGATGTCCTGCTGAAATTCACACGTATTTTCAAATCTTGCTTTGTGAGTACGAAGGAGTATAGGACTCTTGATAGAACATTACTGTTAAGCAGGAGCACACATTTTTTGCAGAATAAAAAAAACTCTTGCTTTTTAAACTAGTCCATTATTAATCCTCTCTGGTGCTGCAGTTACCAAAACAAAGTCTATTAAAAATATTTTTCCAGCAGAACTGATTGTACGCTGTTAACACTAAACCAGATTTCTTAACTCCTAAACTATGGTTTAAGGGTAAGAACCGCCAATAGCATTTTGTTTTTGTTTGAGGAGTTTTATTTAGTCTTGGTTTTGCTCTGGCGTGCATTCCATCATTCTCTGTATTGTTCATATTTAACGATATACATGTAAATAAAGCTGAGTGTAAATAAAACAAATTCTGAAATGCCTGTTTTTAAGTATGATTGGAAACAACAAGGCTGATGTGTTGATTCTGGGGGGGAAAAAAAAACTAAGGTGTGTTTAGGTGGCCAAAGCAAAACAGTTAATTTCTTGAGCCTAGAGAATTCAGAGAAAGAAGAGTAGAAGTTCTTTTTTGGCCACATCAGGCTCCTTTTAGGCAAGAAAAGGAATTCAGGGAAGGAAATCAAAAAATACTAGATGATAGCAAACTGTCCCATTCTCTCCCAGCTTTATTTGCATCTTTAAGCGAGGAAGCATGTAGATGCTTTATCTGAATTCTTGCACCAAGCAATGGATTGGACTGGGTAACCTAAATGTCCCCTTCTATGGTAATTAAAAGAACAACCCCATCCATCAGAAGTTAGGGTAAGAACCCACAGAAATCAGAATATGTACTATCCTTCACAGAGATGGAGATTTGTTGGCAAGTGTGTTCTAATGAAGACCCCCCACCATCTCAAAATATAATTAGACCCGTAAATCATCCCCAGAGAAAATCTAGACATTTCATGAAGATCTTCAAATTAAGGCTGAGGACCCCAAGGATGAAGACATACACTCTCCATTGGCTGTGCTTAGTTCAGCTTCCTTAAACTCCATCAACTGTTGGGATTAAAACTCATGCAATTCTGACACCATGGGCCTTTGTCATGTTGGTTAGGAATTCTGAAAGTTGAAATTCAAGCACGGCAGAGGGCATCAGCTCAGGGAGTATTGGCTAATCTCCACCTCTGTAAGGCTGAAAGCCATAATGCTGACCTGCATCATGATTAGTAAATACATGGTCAACTAAAAATCTGCATGTCTATTAAAAATGTTGTCAAACATATTGTTATTACTGTTTAGATGGATTTCCAAAATAGCCACAAAGCACTTATATCTCCCCCTGTTTATGAATTCTACTATTTAATGGACTATATAGATTTCAAAAGCCTTGTTATTTGAAGACAGCCAAAGTAGAAGATGGGAAAAGATAAGATTTTCTATGAATAATTTCCCCTTTCAAATGTTGCTTTATTAAATTTGGTGGAGTACTGATTGATTATTTGATCTATTCTAATTAGTACAAGGGTAATGGCTTACAGCAGAGTCATTGAGCAAAGCTCTGAATTTTTGAGGGCCATGAACCTTAACACACACATTCATAGGGTCATCATAACATGCATATTCATAGGATCATCATTCAGTTCTGTCTTCTAATTTTTCCTTGCTAAAAGGTTAACCTTCTAATTCCAACCTTTAATTTTTGCACTACAACACCCATCACCCTTCATATAGTGATGGATGAACACCATAGCCTATCACATCTAAAGGGCACCTTGAGAGTTGCAGCCTAAATTAACCTGATCACTTCCATGTAAAAATAGCAGATTCTTTTTTCATGGCTTGTTTGTACTATAGTTGGACTTCACTAGGGTCTGTGGAACTGAACAAGTAATCAAAACATTTACTGATTAAAGTTTACTGGTCACTTCCTTTCCTGAAAAGCAATTATAATGGCAGTATCTATTATTCTATCAGAATGGAATATACTGTCCACTTTTCCTTAAGCTCTCAAAGCAAAGAGATAGGATCCCACGCTTCTGTGTATGGGATTTTACATGGTTTGTAATACACACAATACTATACACAGGGGCATGACATAATGTAACATCCTTGTCTCTCTGCTCTGAGAGCTTAAGGGAAGGTGGACTACATATACTATTCTGATGAACTCAATATATCCCTGCAACACCATTGAGCGCCAGGACCCGGATAGTTCCTAAAACTAATTCACTGTATATAGTCATCTACAATGTGAAGGTCCATTAATCCAATTCCTGGTATAGGGTTTGAACCCCACAGAATAGCATCATGCTACCCATGTTTGACAAGTCCCAAATAGGATAAAACTGGTGACATAGTGCCTTCTGGTGGTCAACATATCTATTCTATGTCACATTTCAAAACAAATACAATCTTGTTTTCACACCAATCTCTTCTGTTGTTGGTTAACTAGATGGGACCACACAGCACTCTACCAAATCCAGTTGCTGGTAATATTGGACAGCAGCTATTACTGTCCAAATACTGCAAAGAGACCTGTGACTTCATTGACTATCTCTACTGAAAATGCTAGCCTGGTTGTCTTATGCCTGACCAGCTTCAAATGCCTTCAACTTAAAAATTTCCCCCTTCGCCCTCCAATTAATGCTCATGCTGAATGAGAATCTTAGAACATGTGGTCCAAGTCATCTGGGATGCAAAATTCAGGAGGCTTTTTTAGTCCAAGGCACCATGGAATCTTTAATTCTTCTTTTGGTTACCAAACAATTTCTACGTATGTGACAAATATTATTTAAGCAGCACAATGAATTAACCATTATATTAATGCTAGCATTTTGTCAGACTTATTTATCCCATGGATTATTAGTTTGTGCTGTTTTTTTTTCCTTTTAAAGAAAATGGGGGAGGAAGCAGCTGCTCTTCAGCTGTACTAGCATGAGTACAGCGTGTTCCCTCAGTGGAGACAAACTCTGTCCTTGTACATATTGATATCACTGGAGGAATTCTACAGGCATCATTGCCGACGTCAGTATATATCCTTCACTTTCTTTGAATAAACTGTAGCCCAAACAGTGGGAAATGTCTACTTCTCTAAAAGAACAAGCTTTTATTTTGCCAAAAATAAGACAGGAGTATGTCAAATGGTTTTAATGTTTGATCTTCAAATTCCTTTGAAAGAAGGAGACTAGAATAGACTCAATATTCTACTTTATTATATAATATTAAAGAACCTAAGCCAGAAAATTCAGACATATCAATATAATCAAACAGCTACTTCATCAATGCTGGCTTTGTCAGTAGAGAGGAAAGGTGCTAATTTGTTTATCACTTGTTATCTAAAATAATGATTTGTAATAGAATCCTTAGAATTGCCAAATATCATTTACAACTTATGATGGAAAAAATAGCAAGGCAACTATTTAAATTCATTCTTGGGCACAGGCAAAGACTGGCTCTCTTTATAGAGCTTTTTTTTCCCCCTTGTTTTTCTGTTGTTGCTGATTGAAAAATAGGTCCATAATAAGTTTGTATACTAAATTAATATGATAATAGTGAGATCACTTACCCAAGTAGCTACTGCAAGTCAAGAACCCTCAGTTGCAACTATGTTAGTTTAGAGTTATGTGAAGGTTGCAGTCTTACCATGTTTTTTCTCTCGTGTTGATCGCAAAACTGGTAAATTGAAATTTATTTATTTATTTGTCAAATTTATCACCGCCCACCTCCCTCTCAAGGAGGGATTCTGAGTGGTTTACAGTAAAAAACAAGTAACCACAATGTAATAAATACAATGCAATGCAATGCAATGCAATGCAATACAATACAATACAATACAATACAATACAATACAATACAATATAATATTATAAATATAAATATACTAAAATGTAATAGAATCCAGATGGCAGAGTTCTTTCTCAATCCGTAAGCAAAACATGGCAGCTAGCCATCCCCAAGAGGAGCTGTTCTCCTTCCCGCCCCAGGCATGATGACAAAACCAAGCTTTTAAATGTTTGTGGAAGTCCAGGAGCGAAGGGGCCTGTCTCAACTCCAGGGGGAGAATGTGTAATGATTGCCTACTCTAATAGTCAGTTTTTCGATGCGGTGGAAGTTGGTCCACTTCTTTCTCACCAAACACATCTGCAAAGCTTTGGTATTGCTCCGGCAAGCCCTCCAGTGGTGTGACAGCGAAATGCGGGGTTGCTGCTGCCGCCCTCCCCACTGCAGCCTCCGGAGCATCGTCCTCCCCAGGGGCTTGATAGAAACCATCCCCAAAAGTCAAAGTCCTGTGCACCCAATTTATATATGGGTTTGTTGGATCAACCAAGGAATCCCCAGAATGACTAAGGGATGCCCCACAGGCGCCACCACAAACGGCAGCCCCTCACAGTGGCTGCCCATTTGCAACGCCACCATGCCCGTGAAATGGGTGACTGGTTTCCCCCCCGCCGTAGAACCATCCAGCTGGGTGAAAATCATGGGACGTTGCAGTGGAAAGCTGGGTAACTCCAAAGCAGCCACCATGTCAGGGTGCATCAAGCAACGCAAACACCCTGAATCGATCAATGCCCAAACTTCAACGGTTCTTGTGCGGGAGCCTAACTTCACTTTAACGGTCAGTGTGGGATAGTTGACACTCACCGAAATATGTTCGCGCCCATCCTCCACCACCTGCCCACAGGCGCTCTTTAGAGCAGGTGGCTGGCGTTTCCTGCCGGCTGGAGTAGATTGGGCGCCCCCGAAGTAAGGAACCTCCTCCACTTCAGTTTCAGCCATGGCTGCCTTCATTTTCCTGGGTAGGGAGGGAGATTTCCCCGACGGCTTCCCTGAACGATCATCGGTCTTGCCCTTCAGGCACGCCGCCACTCGGTGACCTTCCTTCCCACATCGGAGGCATTGCCCTTTCGCATAGCGGCGCTCCCTCTCCTCCTCCCAGGCATGTTGATCGGACTTTCCAGTGGGCGCAGCAGTGCGGGAACCCTTGCTGAGCCCAGAATATCTCATCACCTTCCTGTGAGCAAAGGTTTCATGGGCATGCTCAGCCTTCCCTGCCAGCTGTATCCATTCATACAGGGTATCTGGGTCGTCCCTGCCTAGCGATCACCTCAGGACCTCCGTATTCAGACCGTCCTTAAAAAGTTCTATTAATGTAGATTGGGACCAATCCTCAACCTTCCCAGCCAGAGCCTTAAATTCCAGAGCGTAGTCTGCCACCGATCGTGGCCCCTGGCAAAGCTCCCTCAGCGCCCGTTTTGCTCTTTCTTTAGCTAACGGGTCTTCAAAGTGTAGTTTCAATGCCCACAAGAATTCTTCGAACTCCTCCAGCTCAGGGGCATCCGATTGACATAACTGCACATACCAATTGGCAGCCCACCCCTTGAGCTTAGTGGCAATGGCATTAATCTTGGCTCTTTCTGAACAAAAATATGGTTCCCATTCATCCATATAACTCCTTGCATTGGTAAGGAAGAACGATAGCTTAGTTGGATCTCCATCAAATTTAACGGTAAAGTCCTTAACCCCCACTCCAGGCGGTCCCTTCGCCACAGCTGGGCGGTCGGGCTTCCTTTTAGCTCCCAGGGATCTCTGCTCTCGAGGAGGGGACCTTGCTTCCTCTCTGCGCCGGGTCCTACTCCTTTCCTCCGGGGAAGGTGGGGGCAAAGAAGGAGTCAAATGTCTATTACTAGACTCCTCTCTCCTCCTCTCCCGGGGACCCCAGTCCATGGACATTTTCTGAAACATAAATTCTAGTGACTCCAATTTGGCCTCCACCAGTTTTATACGGTCAGGGGTTTGGGAATCCTCCTTTCCCTCCTGCCTCACCACGGTTGGGGACATCGGGTATCGCTGCTTCCAAGACGTTTTGGACGTCCCTGGTAGGGATCCCTGTGTTTCATCCCAGGTGATCAGCTCGCCTGGCGACTCACCGGTCAGTTCAGGGGCTCTTTTACCTCCAACCTCCTCTTCTCCTAGGCTGGAGCTCAACCCCTCTCGAACTTCTGAAAGCTCTCAAGGAGGGACTCTCTCTCTTCTTATCACCGTGGAGTTGGGTTCCCCCTCGCTCGATTCCTCGCTTTCCATGGTTTGGGGATTTGGTTTGCTCATCGCTAGCACTTCTCCCTCACAGAATAAATCTGGAAAGGGGCTAACGGAAATTTTTTTGAGATTCTCAGCTTTATGTAATGATTGCCTACTCTAATAGACTCAGACTCACAAGCAGGAACTTAATGATATCTGATTTATTAAAGAATAGTATGCAAATACAGAGAAAGCTGAGAATGAGCAAAAATGCGCCAAATACAAACTAAAAACCCTCGGCTCAAACATAATCCCTCCCCTCGCCCTGCCGTTGCAAACTCCCCCCCCCCCCCCCAGGTGCTGGTAACCGTTTCTACTGATGTCCTGGGAAAGGAACCTTGAACACACGAGATAACCCAAACACATTCCAATCCAGCTACTAACATATAACAATCCCACGAGATGGAATCCTCCTCCCCTCCCAGACAAAACACGCATCAGCCAAATGACATGTGAAATGTTACGATGTACCGGCAACATTGGAACAGTGAACATGACAGAATGTTCCAAAGGGCAGGAGCTGCTGCAGAGAAGGCACACTTCTGTGACCCCCACCAGATGGAACTTGCTAGCAGATAGCATGCCCTCTCTGCATGCCCGGGTAGGACGGGTCGATGTAATGGGAATGAGATGGTCCCTCAAGTAGCCTGGCCCCATGCCATGTAGGGCTTTAAGGGTGATAACCAACACCTTGAACTGGACCTGGAAGCAAACTGGAACCCAGTGCAGCTCACGCAGTAAAGGTGTTATGTGTGCCACCCTTGGGGCACCTAGAATTACCCACACGGATGCGTTCTGGACCAGCTGTAGCTTCCAGATACTCTTCAAGGGTAGCCCCATGTAGAGTACATTACAGTAGTCTATGTGGGAGATAACCAGGGCATGAGTGACTGTTCGAAGGGCCTCTCATTCCAGGGAAGGGCATAACTGGTGCACAACACGGAGCTGCGCAAAGGCCCTCCTGGCCAAGACTGCCACCTGCTCTTTGAGCAGGAGTCATGAGTCCAGGAGGACCCCCAAGTTACGCACTGGGTTTGTCTAGAATTAAAGATGGCAATTTCCCAGAAACCAAGGAGCCATTAAATCACAGCCACTCCGTCTTACCAGGGTTCAGCCGAAGTCTGTTGTTCCTCATCCAGGCCCCCACAGCCCCCAGACACTCGGAAAGGGTGGTCACGGCATCACTTACTTCACCTGGGACAGAGATCTACTGTATAATTGGGCATCATCCGCATATTGGTGATACCTCATCCCATGGTGACGGATGATCTCGCCCAGTGGTTTCATGTAGATGTGAAAAAGGAGCGGCAACAGTACCAAGAACTGCAGAACCCCACAGAATAGGGGCCATGGGCTGGATCTCTCGCTCCCTATCAACACTGATTGGGACCGGCCCTGGAGGAAGGAGGTGAACCAGTGCAAGACCATGCTGCCCGCCCCCAACTCCCTGAGTTGGTCCAGAAGGATACCATGGACGATAGTATTGAGAGCTGCTGAGAGGTCAAGAAGAGCAAGGATGGATGCACTGTCTGTCAGGCTCTGCCTGCTACCCAGTAAAAACACAGACGCTAGTGTAGGCTTAGGTTCTGGTTTTATTTGAGTAACAGTATGCGTGCCCTTTAAGAAAAGCTGAGAGTGAGTGGAGCGCGCTGGAAGGGGATTTAAATAGCCCGCGCCGGTCAGCGCTCCACCCCTTACTTCAGGTGTGCCCCGAGCCCCGTCGGTTCCGTTGCTGGTAGGTGAGGGGTCGTGGAGCCCCTCCTGTGCTCCGGGCGTTTCCTTGATTGCTTCCCTGGCCGGTGATGGTTCATTGCCGGGCGATCAGGTTCGTAATCTCTTTGACAGCTCGGGTGCGCCTCGTGGTCTGGTCTTGTCAATTACCTTCTTTGCAACATTGTATCTCTCTCTTCCGCGCCTCTGGCTAGAGTTGATACTTTGTTGCCAGCACCTGTTGCTCTCTTTTGTTAGCTAGTTGCCTTTTCCCTTAATCTGCCCGGTACCCATTTCCCTGCATTGTCATGCGAGCCGTTGCGATGTCACAAGCATCGCAATGGTGATCATGACATACTGCCCCCCTTTGAGAAGGCTAAGCCGCGGGTTTGGAGGGGTAGGCGGTATGGAAGGTGCGGATCAGGTCGGGGGCCTGGACGTCACGGGCAGCGACCCACTCAGGGTGTGGAAAGTGTTTCCACTTTACGAGGTATTGGAGGGAGCCCCGCCGCTTGCGGGAGTCAAGTACCTCCTTTACTTCGAAGTGTTGCTGCCCGTCTATCATCACTGGTGGAGGGGGGGGCGTGCGTGGGTGCCACCGGGAAGGATCACTTGCCGGCTTGAGTAAGCTGCACTGAAATACCGGGTGCAGTCTCTTTAAATTATGGGGCAGGTCCAAGCGCACCGTGACTGGGTTCATGATTTGTGTCACCTGGAATGGTCCAATAAACTTGGGGGCCAGCTTGTTCGACGGTTGCGGCGATTTTATGAATCTGGTGGATAGATAGACCATGTCCCCCACCTGAAATGTTGGTTGCTGGCGCCGGTGTTTGTCCGCTTGTAATTTGTACGCCGTTTGTGCCTCTTTAAGCGCGTCCTTGATGACAGGCCAGGAATCTGCGATTTTCTCACCCCAATCACAAGCGGCCACTGTTGGGGACAGAGGCTGAGGTAGTTCAGGGATGGGGACGAACTCCCGACCTGACACCACCCCAAATGGGGTTTTTCCCATGCTTTGGTGTATCACGTTGTTGTATGCGACCTCTGCAAACGGGAGGAGGTCCACCCAGTCGTCTTGGTGATAGTTTATGTAGGAGCGGAGGAATTGCTCCAGTGTGGCATTAAGGATCGCTGTGGATCCGTCCGTCTGGGGATGCCAGGAGGTTGACAGGGCTTGCTGGGTACCTATCAGTTTCAAAAAAGCCCGCCAAAACCTCGAGGTAAATTGTGTGCCCCTATCAGTCACCAAGCGGGAGGGGCAGCCGTGTAGGCGGTACACGTGGACTAGGAACAGTTTCGCCAGCTGTTGGGCTGACAGGATCGAGGCGCAAGGGATAAAATGCACTTGTTTTGAAAAGTAGTCTTTTACCACCCAAATGACCATTTTCTTTTGTCTGGGCGGTAAGTCGACTATGAAGGCCATTGAGATTTCATCCCAAGGGCGGGAGGGTTCAGCCACGGGTTGCAGCAGCCCCTGGGGTTTGCCAGCCGGTCGCTTGGCCATAGCGCACACTGGGCAGGATACCACATACGTCTTGACGTCCTTCCTCAGCGAGGGCCACCAAAACTGTCTCCGAGTCTGGTGTAGGGTTTTCAAGAACCCAAAGTGACCAGCCTGTTTGCTGTCATGTGATCTGTTGAGGATCGCCTGCCGTTGTGAGTCAGGTACATATAACCTTCCCTCCGCCCATGCGAGGTCCTGGTCCATAGTGACCTTGTTGGGGTTGGCAAGGAGCCAGGGGTCAGATTTTAATGCCATTATAAAATCTGCCCATAGCCTACCTGGCATTTGAGGTTGCCTACGTGTAGGGGCGGGTTGTGTCATAGTTGTTTGCAAGGGGGGGGCAGGCTGTCCCCGAGCGCGACCCCAGGTGACCGCTGCCATACCCAGCTGGGAATCGGAAAGCACCGTCCCTACGATGTCGGAGATAGGCTCCACATCCTGAGGCAGTCGGGAGAGTGCGTCTGCCAGGAAGTTCTTTTTGCCTGGTATGAACTTCAGCTGGAAGTTGAACCGGCTGAAGAACTGAGCCCAGCGTATTTGCTTGGGACTGAGGCGCCGGGGCGTACGGAGCGCCTCGAGGTTGCGGTGGTCTGTCCAGACCTCAAACGGGCAAGTCGTCCCTTCCAAAAGGTGACGCCAAGCCTCCAGCGCTGCTTTAACTGCAAATGCTTCCTTTTCCCACATGTGCCAGCGCCTCTCTGTCTCCGAGAATTTTCTCGAGAGATAGGCGCATGGCTTCAGAATTCCAGTGGAATCCTTTTGCAGCAGGATGGCGCCTATTGAGAAGTCAGAGGTGTCCACCTGCACCACAAAAGGCCATTCGGGGTCCGGGTGAGCTAGAATTGGCTCCGCTGTGAACAGCGTTCTTAGCCTGTCAAACACAGTTTGACAGGTAGGAGTCCAATTAAGTACGGCCCCTGGGTTTTTTACCTTGCGCATCTCCCCGACGCCTTTGGTCTTGAGCAAATCGGTTAAGGGTAGGGCTATTTCTGCGAACCGCCTCGCGAAGGACCTATAGAAATTTGCGAACCCGAGGAAGCTTTGAAGCTGGCGCCTGGTGTGTGGGCGTTCCCAGCTCAAGACTGCCTGAACCTTCGCGGGGTCCATCTCTACACCTTTGTCAGAGATTCTGTACCCTAGGTAGTCCAAGCGCCACTTGTGGAATTCGCACTTGAACAGCTTAGCGTAGAGTTTGGCTTTCTGGAGCTTAGTGAGGACTTGCCTCACTAACCTCTCGTGTTCCCTCTGCGTCCTCGTGTAGATGAGGACATCATCCAGGTAAACCAGTACGTCCTTGAATAGGTGTTCATGCAGTACCTCGTTGATGAGTTGCATGAAGACCCCCGGGGCCCCCACAAGACCGAATGGCAGTACTTTGTATTGGAAGGAGCCCAAGGGGCAGTTGAATGCCGTTTTCCACTCGTCCCCCTCCCTGATGCGGATTCTGTAATACGCCTCGCGGAGGTCGAGTTTGGAAAACACCCGTCCCTTTGACAGGTGTGCTAGCATGTCCTTTACAAGGGGTAGGGGGTATTTGTTGGATAGGGAAGTGGAATTTAATCCGCGGTAATCGGTGCATAGTCTCAGGGTGCCGTCCTTCTTTTCCCGAAATAGGATGGGTGCTCCAACCGGCGAGTTTGCTGGTTCTATGAAGCCCCTGGAGAGGTTTTTGTCCAAGAATTCCCGCAGCGCCGCTAATTCTCTCTGGGTCATGGGGTAGATCTTGGGCTTGGGTAATGGGACGTCTGGGAGCAGTTAAATTGTGCAGTCCATCTTGTAGTGGGGGGGTAATTGGTCCGCCTCCTCTTCTCTGAAGACATCTGCAAAGTCTGCATATTGCTCCAGCAGTCCTTCGGGGGGGGGGTCGTGGGTATGGTCGATGACTTCTGCCCTCCCCACCGTCGGAGCAGATGGTTTGTCCGGTGTTGGTGCCTGGTAGACCCCGTCTTTGAACTTGATGGAGCGTGTCCTCCAGTCTATGTGTGGGTTGTGGCGTGCTAGCCAGGGGATCCCCAGCACTAGTATGGGTTTCCCTATCTGGGTTACCACAAAGTCTATGGATTCCTTGTGGGTGCCCATTGTCAGGGTGACCTTTCTGGTCCTCTGGGTGGCCAGTCCCCCCCCCCCCCCCGCTGTAGAGCTGTCTAGTTGTTGGAACGCCAGCAGTTTAGGGAGGGGGGAACAGGGCAGTTTTAGTGCAGTGGCAATGTCCGGGTGGATCAGATTTCTGGAGCACCCAGAATCCACCAGAGCTTCGACCATAATGGCTCTAGGGCTGTAAGCGAGTTTAATTGTCCCTGCCAGGATGGAGCAATCGACACTCACCCTGGGGTTGTTGCGCCCCTTCTTCACCACCTGCCCAGCGGCGCTGCTTAGAGCAGGTGGGGAGCGTTTTCCACTGGCTGTTCTTGGACGTCGATCGCATCCCCTGCGAGGTAGGCGTCCGCATCCTCGTCCGGGGTTGCTAACACTCCTGTCAGGTGTCTGGGGGTGTTGGATGGCTTGTGCGGCGTCTTCGGCATGGGTCTGGGCGGGCGATCCATTGTCCTGTTTTTGTAACAGTCCGCCGCTCGGTCTTCCCACACCTGGTACACTGCCCGCAGGCAAGCCTCCGTTGTTGGTCCGCGTGCCAGGTCGGGTCCGACTGTGGGACTGGACCTCTGGTGCTGGGAGGGATTTTGTCATCTGCGGTTGCAAGCAGGAACGTGCGCTGAGCATGCTCCGCTTTTCCGGCTAGGCAAATCCACCTGTGAAGGGAGGCTGGGTCGTCCCTGTAGAGGGCCCATTGTAGCACCTCCTGGTTGAGGCCACACTTGAACATGTCAATCAGGGTGGCCTCAAACCATTCTGTGATTTTGCCTGCAAGGACCTTGAACTTAAGGGCGTAGTCGGCCACCGTTTTTCTTCCCTGGCACAGCGCTTGACGTGTGCACTTGGCCCTTTCCTTCGCCAGGGGGTCCTCAAAGTAATGCTTCAGCTCGGCTAGGAAGTCGTGGAAATTGGCCAAGGCTGGGGCTCCAGACTCGGACATCTGTACGTACCAGTCCGCGGCCCTATCTTGGAGCTTGGTGGCCACTGCCGAGATTTTTGCAGCTTCTGTGCTGAAGCAATGGCCGTATTGGGCCATGTAGTCCCTCGCATTTGTTAGAAAGAAGGACAGTTTCGTAGGGTTCCTGTCAAATTGTACAGGGAAGTCTTTGGCAAACCTCCCAATTTGCGGGACCCCTACCTGTGGGTGGTGAGGGATGGCTCCCACTGGTCTGGGGCCACGAAGCCCTGTGACAGAGTCTCGTGCTTGGCCCCTTCTGCTCGGGGTTGTTGGTGGGGTGGGTATGTTTCATCCAGAATCCTTTGGAGCTACAACACCACCACTTTCTCAACCACCTTTCCCAAAAAGGGGATGGGGGAGACTGGACAAACATCCAGTAGAGTAGGGTCCAGGGATGGTTTCTTGAGGGGGTGCACCAGCGCCTCTTTAAACGCTGCTGGAAACACCCCCTCTCTCAAGGATGCATCCACCATCGCCTGACCCAGCCACGTGTCACCTTCCGAGCTGCTTTCACCAGCCAGGAAGGACATGGATCTTACTGGCAAGTGGTGGCATTTACAGTCCAGAGGATCCTGTCCACTTGGGTTCAACAGAGTCAAACTGTTCCCAGTTAACATGGTAAGTATGTATCCTAGGTATCTCCACAGACTCTGTCCCACACTTGGAGTTCAACTTGGAACGGATCCAAGTGATTTTATCCTGCAGGTGCCCAGAAAATTCTTCAGCATGGCCCTGTAGATAGATCTATGAATCCCCTTTCCCAAGAAGGGATTGGGTAATCTTAAACAGGGCCGCCAGGCAGCATTCCGCAGATGCAATAAGAGCAGAGAAATACTGACTTTTCGCTGCTCTTACCACCACAAGGTAGGCCTTAATAGTGGCTCTAGCTTGTGTTCAGTCAGATTCAGTCTTTGTCTTCCTCCAGTGGTGCTCTTAATCCTCTTCAGAACCCTCAGCTCCTCCATAAACCACAGGGAGTGTTGGGCTCGATGGGACAAGAGAGGCCACACAGGAGCGATACTGTCCAAATAACTGGAGAATAAGGATACTGGAGAAATGAGCACAGATAACAAGATGCCTATGCATGTCTGTTGATTAGATAGATGGAAGACTTCTTTCTGTACTTTTTAGTGAAACCTCCAGAATCACAATCAGTCCCAAGAAAAGGCTCAGAGTATGACAGCAAGGATGTCACTGAGAATGCTCCACCCAAGCATTTTACACTACTAGAACTGAGCTTGCACTCCTGACACACACAAATCTAATCCTGTTTTCATTCCAGATTGTAATAATTAAAGCCCCTGGTTTACAAACAAGTCATTTTGTTGCTTTTACTTTTATCACCCAAAGCGTCTAACTGGATATCCTAAAATACCTTCTTATTTTGGATTAAATCACCTCCATTCATCTATTGCTGAGTCTTAAATTATTTTATAATCACACCATCTGCTCCCACTTTGTTATTACGACACAGTGATGTTACTTGGGTTGGGCTATTAAGTGGAAGTCCAGAGACCCCAGCTTTGAAATACTTCAAATTGCTACTGATATATGAAGATGCCTACAATATCTTTCCTGCCATTTTTTTTCGTCTAAAAAAAATATTGCAGAGCAGGTGCTCTACTCTGAAGTGAAACTCCAGCTAGCCACAGCCACTATTTGCATGGTTCAGTGAGACTGCCCTTCCTCCCAGCAACAGCTGTAGAAATTGTCTGTGTGTGTGTGTATATATACACATGCAGTATGTCCTTCTGAGCATTATATTCCATGCATCTAATGAAGCAGATTGGGATCTATAAATGCTTGTAAAGTAAGCCTTATAAAAGATGTACCAAAAAACATTTTACTGATTTTGCTCAGAAGACTAAATCAGTTATGCTTCTCAAAATTGCTAAGCTGAAGGAGATGAATCAGGCAGTATTGTCAGAATGAACTAGTCCCACATTTTTCTGAGCATTACTAAAAAATGTCACTTCATGATATAAGTGTTTTCTGATAGAGGACATCAACCTAGGCAACTGGTGTATGAATGAGCAACCCCCTATTCAATTTATCAGGGAATAAACTCGGTGGGCTTACTTCTGAATGGACATCAAGAATGCACAGTTCTATTAAACTAAACCCAACTCAGTGAGAGTAGTTTGCTTTCTCATGAACCTGATGAATTTCCAGCAGTGTTCTAATAAGGATAACAACGATGCTACATGTATAAACATTGTTATTAAGAAACTAGGTAAGTCTGTAAGTTCTCTGCTGGACTTTGATTGCAGCAAGCAAATGAATTGACATTGCCCTGCCACTGCTGCCAAGTTCTTTATAGGATGATATGACCAAATAAACCCATCTGGCACAATAGGATCAAGAAGTATGTGTAAAAGAGTCAAGATCCATTTGCTTTGGACATCCTAGTTTTTAATAATTTCAGGTAAGATTGTTTTTTTCAAGTATTGCTTTGAGGCCAGGGAGAATCAAATCAAAAATCATACTAGTTTAGAATTTGTGAAAATCTCCCCACAGTTCTATTTTTCATGATCCAATGGAAATTTTCAGTTATAATTAGCACATTCTGAATTAATTTCCTTGGGAAATAAGGCTAAAATAAGTATGTTACACCTCGGATCGCTTATTTTTTTTTTAATCCACACCACACCAAAAAAAGTTGCCACGAAGGTCTTTTGTTTTCAAGAGGGATTTCCAGCCAGCCCTTTGCTATACCATTCCCGGTTCAATTATTAAAATTACTAACACTTTGGATATGTAATAGGTTTTACATACAGTGGCGGGTGTGAAAGTTCATCAACATTCTCTTTTATGCAGAAGTGTCCAGGAGGGGCATTTAAAAAAGTCAAGATAGTAGCCATGACTGTGCAGTCCAAGCCGCTATCTTAACTTTTATTTTTGACTCTCTCCTTGCTGAAACCCTGCTTTTATCAGTGATATGAGTGCCTCTTAACTAATGCAGTCCCTCTCTCTGTTTCAAAATGAATGTCAGAGACCACAAAAAGGGAGTGTAGAAGTCTGACACTGCATAGTAGCTATTCTTTCTCTCTGGGCAAGTAAGTCCCTAGTTCTAAATCAAATCTGTTAACCACAGATCCACATGGACACACTAAGCAGTTTTTGCCAGCCTGATGCCCTACAACCTTTGAATTGGCCATAGATTATGGGAATTGTAGTCAAAAACATCTGAAGAACATCAGTTAGTTGAACTGCACTAAGCAATCTTATGGACCGGTGACCCACAACGTTAAGGCATCTTTGCAAAGTTCACTGTATTTTGAACTTCGCTATAAGACTGCCCTTTAGCACGAATTCCCTCTCTTTACACAATCAGTTCGTTGTTGGTTGAAAAAGTCATACAAATCAGCTCTGTTGCTGTTGTTTAATAACTTTACTGATGGGAAATGAAGTTATGCTACAGATTAATATATTTGCTTCCTTTTTAAATCAGTTCCTGTTCTTGACTTTTATTCAGGATGCAGCCACAGCTTGATGAACACAGTTTAACAAGTTCTGTACCTGAAACCCAACAGAGGGATGTTCAGAAAAGGAAGTAGCTAAAATTAACTAGAAAAATATTATCCTACTATAACGAACAGACATACATCTGTTAATTAAATCATCAGTAAGAGAGTACATGACCTCCCCATGTTCATTTTTCTGCTTTGGAAAGGCCAATTCATTTGCTATAAGGAATAGTTCAGATAACAAGCATTCTGATAGCATTTTTATATACTATATAACAGTTAAATTTAGTTATTACCTTGCTTGTATGCTTAAAACTTTAAAAGCAAAGGGATGTTTCTTTATAAATTAGATCTGCGCAGAGCCTAGCATTATAAGCTTGTACAATGGGTCTCCTCACTCATATACATTTATGTGTGTATTAGATCATGAAACAAACGTTCTGAAATATTTTTTTCTATACTTCTGAAGTTACACAATGGACTACATGGGAATTTTAATATCATGTCCCCTTTCTGTCTATTTTTGTTTTCATGCATTGCATCCTGAAGAAAAGAATTACAAAGATTATTTTTTTGTAATGGTTTGGTTAATCCAAAGAAAAGTACTCATCTGAATAACCAGTACATAAGCAAATGTTTTATAAGTAACTCAATTAAAAAAAAAAAAATTGGCCTTTCATTGCCCAGTTGTATCTTTCTATATTACTTTTAACTGGTAACTTCATTTTATAGATAAAATAGCTAGGTAGTTAGAGGGACGCGGTGGCGCTGCAGGTTAAACCGCTGAGCTGCCGATCGGAAGGTCGGCGGTTCGAAACCGCGCGGCGGGGTGAGCTCCCGTTGCTCGTCCCAGCTTCTGCACACCAAGCAGTTCGAAAACATGCAAATGTGAGTAGATTAATTGGTACCGCTTCGGCGGGAAGGTAACGGCGTTCCATGAGTCATGCTGGCCACATGACCCGGAAGTGTCCTATGGACAACGCCGGCTCCAAGGCTTTGAAACGGAGATGAGCACCGCCCCCTAGAGTCGGACACGACTGGACTTTACGTCAAGGGAAACCTTTACCTTTACCTTTACCTAGTTTAATCATCATGCTTTATAACAGATTTTTTAAAAATTAATACTGCCTTGCTGAAACCTCTTCTAGTTTCTACCCTGTCACTGGCAGTGTGCAAAAAATATCTGTGTACTTCATTGTAATGGTTGCCTATGCTAAAACACCATCAGACTCATGAACAGGAATTCAAAGATATCTGATTTATTAAAGAATAGTATGCAGGATCACAGAGAAAGCTGAGAATGATGAAAGCGCACCAAATTCAAACTAAAAACCCTCAGTGCAAATGAAATTCCTCCCCCCGTAGAATCTTCTCAAGTTCACAATCCCAGGTGCTCCTAACGGTTTCTGATGGTCTGCGGGAAAAGGCCTTGAACAGATAACATAACCCAAACACATTCCATTGTACTGATTTCACATACAGAGCTTGGTACAAGGTCTCACAGCAGCTCCCTCCCAAACAGAATCGCATGTCAGCACCATGGCATGTGAAACTTTACGATGTATAAGCTACATTGAATCAGTGAACATGACATACTGCCCCCCCCCCAAATAAAGAATACATTAAGCAGCAGGCTTCAAAGGATAAGCAAGGTGGAAACGGTTAACTAAATTAGAAGCGTTAACATGGTGGGCAGACACCCATTCAGGATGAGGAAAGTGTTTCCATCGGACCAGATACTGTAGGGTGCCCCGAAGCTTGCGAGAATCAACGATGTCTTTGACTTCAAAGTGTTGTTGGCCATCACTCATAATTGGAGCAGGAGGAGGTTGAGGGTGCCAATGCGGTGAGTGGTGCACAGGCTTAAGCAAGCTGCAATGGAAAACAGGGTGCAAGCATTTCAAATTGTGAGGCAGGTCCAATTTAACAGTAACAGGAGTGACAAGACGAACAATAGGAAAAGGACCAATGAATTTGGGAGCAAGTTTTTTTGAGGGTTGTGGGGATTTGATAAATTTAGTAGATAGATACACCTGATCCCCAACTTTGAAGTCGTGTTGTAAAGAGCGATGCTTATCGGCTTGAGACTTGTAAGCAGCCTGAGCATCAGCTAAGGCTTGTTGAATTACTGGCCAGGAATCAGACAGTTTAACAGCCCAGTCAGAGGCAGAACATGTTTGGGAAGGGGGCTGTGGCAGTTCAGGGATGGGAACAAAGTTGTGACCAGAAACCACGCGGAAAGGGGTTTGTCCGGTACTTTGGTGCACAGCATTGTTGTAAGCAACTTCAGGTAGTAAGTCCACACAATCGTCCTGGTAGTAGTTAATGTATGCTCTAAGAAACTGTTCAAGAGTGGAATTTAACATCTCAGTAGAACTGTCAGTCTGGGTATGGGACGATGTGGACAGTGCTTGTTTAGTGCCAATCAATTTTAGAAATGATTTCCAAAATTGAGAAGTAAACTGTGTGCCGTGGTCAGAAATCAAACGGGAGGGGCTACCATGGAGGCAGTAGATGTGGTGGAGAAATAGGTGCACTAATTGTGGGGCCGACGGGATGGATGCACATGGAATGAAATGAGCTTGTTTAGAGAAAAAATCCTTTACAACCCAAATGACAGTTTTCTTCTGACTGGGAGGTAGGTCCACAATGAAGTCCATAGAAATCTCATCCCAGGGACGTGATGGGCTGGCCACTGGCTGTAGGAGCCCCTGTGGTTTCCCCCCTTTCTGTTTAGACATGGCACACACAGGACAGGAAGCAATATAGTCTTTTACATCATGTCTTAAGGTCGGCCACCAAAATTGACAGCGAACCAAATGCAAGGTTTTGACAAAACCAAACTGTCCAGCAAGTTTATCATCATGGGAACGCTGCAAAACATCAGCTCTTAAAGTTTCAGGCACATAAAGGCAGTGTTCCACCAACGCCAGACCGTTTTCAAAAGAAACATTGTCTCTATTAGCTAGCAACCAAGTGTCAGATTTCAGTGCCTGGAGAAAGTCCTTCTGTAACTGACAAGGAACTTGCCCTTTCCGCTTCCCAGACTGGGCTGGGGGCGGGGTTGCCTGCGCACAGGTCTGGCTCCTCATGACAGCAACCAAGCCCAGTTGTGGTTCAGTGAGAACAGTCCCAACCACATCTGCCACTTGGTCAAGGTCCTGAGGTAAACATGACAAAGCATCGGCCAGAAAGTTTTTCTTTCCCGGTTATTTATTAACTTCCAGTTAAATAAATTTTAACTGGAAGTTAAAGCAACTGAAAAACTGAGCCCAGCGAATCTGTTTAGGGCTGAGACGTTGTGGGCTGCGGAGGGCTTCCAAATTCCTGTGATTGGTCCAAACCTCGAAAGGGCATTTAGCGCTTTCAAGGAGATAGTGCCAGGTTTCTAAAGCTGCTTTTACAGCAAATGTCTCCTTTTCCCAAACATGCCAACGGCGTTCTGTTTCAGAAAATTTCCTGGATAGATAAGCGCAGGGTTTTAAGTGATTTTCTGAATCCCTTTGTAACAAAATAGCCCCAATAGAGGAGTCAGAAGCATCAACTTGGACCACGAAGGGACATTCAAGATCAGGGTGCTGTAGAATAGGCTCAGCAGTGAAAGGGGTTTTTAATTTTTCAAATGCTGCCTGGCATTCAGGCGTCCAATTCAGCACAGCCCCAGGGTTTTTTACTTTGCGTGTCTCTCCCAAGCCCTTGGTATGGAGTAAATCAGTGAGGGGCAGAGCAATCTCAGCGAACCCCTGGATAAATTGCTGATAGAAATTACTGAACCCTAGGAAACTTTGTAATTGCCTCCAGGTGCAGGGACGTTCCCAGCTTAGAATTGCCTGAATTTTTGCAGGGTCCATTTGTATACCCCAGTCAGACACGCAATAGCCCAGATAGTCAAGTTGGGTTTTGAGAAACTCACATTTGGAAAGTTTGGCACAGAGTTTGGCATCTCTAAGTTTGCGTAACACCTGTCTGAGGAGGCATTCGTGTTCCTCCTCGGTTTCAGTGTAAATGAGAACATCATCTAAATAAACCAGGATCCCTTTAAACAAATGATCATGTAATACTTCATTAATCAATTGCATGAAGACTCCGGGCACCCCTGCCAACCTAAAAGGGAGGACTTTGTACTGAAACGATCCTAGTGGGCAATTAAAAGCAGTTTTCCACACATCCCCAGCTTTTATGCGAATGCGGAAGTAGGCTTCACGAAGATCGAGCTTGGAGAAAATCTTGCCCTTTGACAAATGAGCTAACATGTCCTTCATGAGGGGCAGAGGGTACTTGTTGACAATAGAGACGCAATTTAACCTGCGATAGTCCATACAGAGTCGAAGCGTGCCACCTTTCTTTTCCCGGAATCACACAGGAGCCCCAACTGGGGAATTAGCAGGTTCAATAAATCCCCTTGGAGGATTTATGGAGCCCCATTGACAGATTTTTGTCAATGAAGTCCCATTTTTGTCAATGAAGTCTTGAGCTTCTTCTGAGTCATCGGATAAATTTTTGGCTTGGGCAATTGAGCATTGGGGACCAACTCTATTGCACAGTTTTCCGGTGGGGGGTAACTGATCTGCTTCCATCTCCCCAAATACGTCTGCAAATTCTTGGTATTGGGCAGGCAAGCCTTCTAAATCTGGGAAGTTAGGGCGCGGCGTGGCGATTGCTGCTCTTCCAACCCCTGCACATGCAACTATCTCCGCTGTAGGAGCTTGGTAAAATCCATCTTTAAAAGTCACAGTTCTGTGCTCCCAGTTTATATAGGGGCTTCGATAGGTCAACCAGGGGATCCCCAGGATTACCAAGGGATTGCCAACAGGCACTACAATGAATTTCAAAGTCTCACAGTGGCTGCCCATTTGCATTGCCACAGTTCCAGTGAAATAGGTTGCCGGGCCCCCCCGCCACCATCGAACCATCCAACTGTGTGAAGATCAAAGGCTGCTGGAGGGGGAAACTGGGCAAGTCCAAAGCAGCAACCAGATCAGGGTGAATTAAACAGCGGGAACACCCAGAGTCAACCAAAGCCCATACCTCTGTAGTTTTTGTGCAGGAACCCAATTTCACTTTTACTGCTAAAGTGGGACAGTCAGGACTCACCATAGCATCTTCACGCCCATCCTCTTCCACCTGCCCGCTGGCACTCTTCATGGCAGGTGGCTGGCGTTTCCTGCCGGCTCCTTAGAGTCGTCTTCAGCCTCTCCTGAGAAGTAAATTACTTCTTTGGCGTCGGCTGTCCCTTTGGCTGCTGTCATTCGCCGCAAGGGGGGGGGCGATTTGGAAACTAAATATTTATAAATTCTAGGCCTATAAATCCTACCAATAACAGTAACTCCCACTGTTCTTTTCCAGAGAAGTGCTGGGTTAACTACTTGGTTCAGTATATTGCTTTTCTGTTCTAACACTGCTTCTGATTGATTCTAGCAAATCTTACAAGATTTTATTTATTCATTCATTCATTTAATCTGTGTGCCCACCCATCTCAACAGGTGATTCTGGGCAGCCAACAAAATTAAAATAAAGTAAAAAAAATAATTATAATACAAAAATCAAAAGACATAGCAGCTGAGAATGAGAAGATTAGTACAAGAGTTCCAGAAATGCAAAGAAATAATATCTGGCTAGGGAATTCTGGGGGTTGAAGTCCACACATCTTAAAGTCGCTGAGGTTGAGAAAACTGCTCTAGCATGACCTTTAATTAGCCTCATTTTTTCCCTCAAGATCCAGGAGTTGCAACCTGGGCTTGGCATCCCTGGACCTCTGTGTCCTAATAAAGTGTATCTGCTTTGATGCTTGAGTCTTGCATTTGAGATGTTGTGAGAGTCCCAATTTTAGCAGTTTAGAATAAACAAGTAGCTTCAGTAGATGTATTGAGTTCTGCTGATCTATACACTTGAAAGGAAATGCCCAAAATCACAATGGAATGTGCAGTCTGGTGACTACAGCAGATGTAGGTCACCTTTGGGTGCTAGGAGGGTGCTGGCCGGATCTCTCAATGGCTGCCAATAGATGGCTGGGAGCAATAGATTTATTAGAAAGTAAGCTGGGGAAGTTGCTCCTGTTATCTCCTATAGCCCTTCATGATTCTTTCCACCACACCAGCTTCTCTTTGTCTCTCGGCAGGTGGGCATATTTCTAAATGAAGCTCAGAATAGTTGCTACCCACTTTTTCATTTTCTAAGAGTGCCAATAGTACTACTGCATGGGAGGGCCTCAGGAATTCTGGAGGCGGATATTTTCCTTTTAAGAATGCCAATTTCCTTTTTTAAAAAAAACAAAGTAAAATTAAATAGAGCAAGGAGCCAGGTGGGGTCCAGGAGAAATTTGTTCCCGTAGGCTGCCTATTAAAGCCAATTTGGTGTAGTGGTCAAGGTTCTGGTATAGAAACCAGGAGACTGAGAGTTCTACTCCCGCCTTAGGCATGAAAGCCGGCTGGGTCACCTTGGGCCAGTCCCTCTCAATCAGCCCAATCCACCTTACAGGGTTGTTGTTGTAGGGAAAATAGGAGGCAAGAGTATTAGGTGTGTTCGCCATCTTGAGCGGACCAAACTTTATTTTAAAAAAGTGGGATAAAACTATTTTTATGATTATTATTTAACCATAGAGAAAACTTGGACATGCTTGAGGAAAAAATGCTAGCTCCACTGACTTTATGCTCAAGCATCCAAATAGACACAGAAAGTTACTTTCAAAGTACCATTGAATTGAGGATGGAGATTCAAGAGGCTTCCAAGTTTTCCATCCAAAGATTTAGCATGTCTGTGTTTTCTTAATGCTTTAAATGCATAATTTAGCTAAAGAATTTATTTTTTTTAGATTTTTTTATCCCACTTTTATTATTTTTATAAATAACTCAAGGTAGAAAACATACCTAATACTCCTTCCTCCTCCTATTTTCCCCACAACCATCCTGCAAGGTTTAATTTATAAATTTATTTTATAATTATTATTATAATTTATATAACTTAATTTATATAATTGTAAATTTTATAATTTACTGAGTTTATTAAACTTAAGACAGCATATAAGATTATACCAACCATGGAACATTAAAATATTTGCAGGCAGAACATTACCAGCTCTATTCTATCCCAACCAGATGGAATTTTCAGATTTGTTCTTCTAGGATAAGCCATAAAGTTACAATCCAAAAATGTAGCTGATGACTCCTTTTTAAATAAGATTCATCATGCATATCAGTATCACCCAACCAAGTATCCTCCAGATACATTGGGGATCCAATTCCCAAAACATCCTATTCCCAGCTGTCTAGGAACTTCAGGCCTTGTAATCCTAATACATCTGGAAGGCACCAGATTGGAGAATGATACTGAGGTTCATGTGCCTTATTTTATTAAAGTGTCACATACTGCCATCTTGTGGCACTTTCATTATAACTGCACTTCAACAGTGAAGTGAAAAAACATGTCCAGAATTGGACTGTGCTAATATCCCAAGAACATGATTTGATTTCAGTAGTGAAGCTTTGAATCTACCACACTAAAGGCAAATATCTCCTTGGTTTCAATTGGAGCCTGATCATTTTCTGGAGTATACGACATGCCAACATCTTTTAAGCCTTCTTTTCCTAACACTGATTTTAATGAAGATGCTTAACCTAAATAGAATTTGGAATGGTTTGGCACTAGAAAAATATTGGCTTTTTTTTTTTTTGAACTTTTCAGAATATTCATAATCAAAGCCCAGCAGTACAGAACTTAACAAACCCAGTATGAATCCAGAAACACAAAGGTAGCTATGTAATCATGTCATTGTGCACATGAGGAAAGTTCTCAGCACAAGTTTTACAGAATAAGTGATGAAAGCCACCTTCCTGAGGAGACTGTTCCTTTCCCCAGTCAGGAACAATACTCCATTATGATAACTGGGTCATCCTAAGCAAATCAGAAATTATCTAGTGGGTAAAGCCAACTTCCTAATGACACTTTGTGGAATGATAAAAGTGCAGCTGAGCCGTGCCCTTGCTTAGACAGGATGATATGGGAAAGGCTCTTTTGGAAGAAAGCTGAATGCCATCCATTCAGACTTCTCAGCTTGCTTTAGGGGCCACTAAGGTGCCATAACCAAACTAGGGATTTGTCAGACTGAGTTATTAGAAAATGTACGGTGATATAAAGAGAAGAATTTTAATCCTTTTCCTTTCTTTTTTAATTGTTTGAAAGTAAAATCTTGACTTTCAAGAAGAGTGTATCTTGCTTTCAAAACAGAGCTGGATTTTCTCTAGAAACGCCACAATGTGATCTCATATACTTTTTTTCTCCAAGGACTTTATAGTCAGTACATTTAGCGTGGTGTATATTAATGCCGAATTACACAATGAAATCTTAATGTTGCTGAAAGTAGACAATAGTATCTTAAAAAGGGTTACTACACATTTCATTTTTCCACGTCAGTCAACATGGATGCATATTACATATACATTTTATTTCAGGTCTTATTTCTCTATTGCCCAAAACACAAGAACACCTTTCATACCAAGTACCGTACTTCTTAATAACAGGGTGCTTTGTTCTCAAGGACTCATCTATTTAGTAAATCTAGTGTTTATAAAGTTGATCCAGTGACATCACAAAAGTAGAGTTCCCCAAGAGTATAATACTGGTATTACATGTCTGCTATCCACTGAGATTGAGGAAAGTTTTATACAAGAAATTTTCTCCATGTCCAATCCACTATTTAGCAATTACTACTGTACAATTTTCATAAATGTAGTAATGTTTGCCTTCTGAAAGCAAAGACAAATTTTAAAGTCTAACAAAAGTTAGACCTTTGGAACATCTTGCCCCCGGAGGTGAGGCAGGCCCCTTCACTCCTGATCTTCCGGAAGGCCCTAAAGACTTGGTTCTGCCATCTCGCCTGGGGCGGGAAGGTGGGTAGCCATTCTTGGGGGTGGCTCGCGCCTTGGAGGCCCTCCCACAGGATTGGCATCTTTAGATCCACTTGGATTTTATATTTATTTATATTGTATTTTATACTGGTAATTTGTTTTTATTTTTATCGGATTTTAATGCTTATTGTTACGGTATGAATTTTATTGTAAACCGCTCAGAGTCCCTCTTTTGGGGGAGATGAGTGGTAACAAAATTTGAATAATAAATAAATAAAAGTACTACTTCAGGACTGTCTTTTTAAACACGGCCTCTCCAGATAGATTGTGTTATAACTTCCCTCACCTCCAACCATTTAGGGCATAGGTTTGCCAAGCCTAAAAGTCCATAAAATACATTAAGTGACATCAGCAGACATTCCTACATTGAAGCTGTAGAGAGGAAAAATTGCAAATTGGGTAATTAAAAAACAGTGAAATACAAAAGGTACAGATTGTCTAGTCAAAGTTGGAAAATAATTTGGAGTCATTTTTTTTTCATACAGGTAAGACACGGACTCAAAGATCAAGCTAAGTTATTAGCCTACCTCAAAGGTGGGGAGCTTTTCCTCCAAATTTCACTTGCATTTTTTTTTAACTGGGACAGTTTTAAAGGACATTACTGGTGATGGTCAATATCACTGGAACAGTGAGGGCTGAAACTTTCAGCCAACTTTTATGGAGAGGCTAGGGAAAGGTTAGTTTACATGAAGTGTGATACATCTCCCCCAAGCTTAACAACATATTTTAAGCCTTTCATAGTTTGAATAAATACATGGAATTACATGGAATCACCATTTTGCTACCTGATTTC
Source organism: Candoia aspera (assembly GCF_035149785.1). Lineage (NCBI taxonomy): Eukaryota > Metazoa > Chordata > Lepidosauria > Squamata > Candoiidae > Candoia > Candoia aspera. Next base: position 50,465,471 of record NC_086159.1, read on the forward strand.
ATTAACCTGACCCTAAGGGACTTTGGGAGCTGCAGAAATGGAGCCAGGAGATTGCATCTAGCCTAGGCCATGGAGTTCTCATCCGTGACCTAAAATAACTTTCAAAACAGGCCACAAAACTTGCAGTAGTATAACCTGACACTCAGAGTGTGATATTTAGAGTGTTTTTTGTGCCTTGTGTTCAAGCCACCATTTTAATTCCACAGCTATCTGCAAAGGTGTTAGGGAAGACGTCAAATATATCACAGTATGATTTCTGTCCTCATAACTACTGGAATGAGAATTGGTATGTTTGACTGAAACCATGGCATGCATCATATATCCATTTTCAAGGCACAGAGTAATTTGTCAGTTAAATTATGGAGTCTGTCTTCAGCATTAAAACAGGAGAATGAAATATTTGAAAACTTGAGCCATTTTAAATTAAGTTAAAAAGGCAGAATAGGGATAAATACTAATAGTTTTTAAAGGACAAGATTTTATACAAAAGACTACGTACACATATTGCATTATACTATACCTTTTAAACATAATAGAATGTAGAACCTTTTCTTTTAAGAAAAGGACGAGAAATATCTGTGTGCGTTTGTGTGTGTGTGTCTATTTCCCACTTTCAATTCCTGAATTCTGGCCAGATAATAAACCAAATAGCTGGATTTTCTTAAGTAACTGTTTGGCACAATTGCCATGATTCCCACTGAGTAACTTTCCTTTGCTTAATTCTGGCTCAAAGAACTTGATTTGTTCAAATTAAGCAAAACCAACTAATTTCAGATTGCTGAACACAATAAAAGGCTAGCCAATTATTTACTGTCTGATAAGGCAAACCAACAGCTTGCTATGTAGCAGTCCTGTTAAGCACTGTGGGATATATGCCCAGGGAAATGCAACTTCACCTAAGGTTGCATACTTTTACAAATCAGTAAGCCCTATGAACTGAATGGGATACATTCCAATTAAATACAGAATTATACTGCAAGAGCTCAGTCTGAAACACATTAATCTGAGAGTAATTTTATTGAACTTGAAGGGGTTTTTTGAAGAAGACTTACACACTTCCCTAAGAATAAGTCCTGCTCAACTCGATAGCACCTGTACATCTGAACACATATCTTTACAGTAGTATCTGCGGGGGGGGGGGGGGGGTAAGAGGTGGCAGAGTGTTGAAAGCAGTGTTGTGCTGTTGTTGCCCCATCCCCATCACATATGTGATATTGAATGCACATATAAAAGAGTTAAAGCTTATGGTGTGACTGACAAAAGCAGCAAGCTTTCTATAGGATTGCACTATATAATATTAATTTGCATTGATTACTAACCATCTTCTAATGTAAATTGCCAGTTAATGAATTCAGATTTACTTAGTTGCCAGGTTCACAAAACATGTTAAACCATCAGTTTTGACTTACAAACCACAGTAATTGGGTTCAACTTTCGTGCTAAACCAAAGCAAGAGATAATATGAAAACCTAGCCAGGATGTCCTCTGCAAATTCACATGCATGCACATTCATGAAATATGTAATCAGAAGTTTTTAGAACTTCTCTGAGTATAGATCATAAATTGGCTAGATTCATGTGTCATTCTAAAGCATGAGGTTTTTTTAACCACAATCTATTTTCTGTAATCCAGTGAGTTGGATCACATCCCACAAAGCAATAATAGGCATGATGTGTGAACCCAACTACTGAGTCTTCCTCAGCAAACTTTGGCCAAATAAATCACAGTGTAATATACCCTGTGAACCCAGCTTTTCTTTCTAAACAGCAGAATCTTTTGTTGTGATTGACAGTTCTCTCCTTGACTTACAGTAGTTTTTCACTTTACCAGCTCCCTATTTTGGTATTTTATAACTGCAAGTTACCCTTAGCAGGGCACTCCCCCCTCCTCAGATTACAAAACAAAAACATCAGTCTTTCCAACTTTGTATGAAAGATCTGCATATCCGGGGTAAAAACATGGGTCGTGAAATCATTTGTTATGACAGCAGCTATTATTTTCTTGAAGAAAAAGCTCTCTTTGAACTTCGGAGAAAGGTTGGCAGTGACTTCACAAAGGAAGTGTGAAATAACTCTAACAAATCAATTGAAACATGACATTAAAGCTTAGGACCAGCATTTCCCCGCCGATGGTTCAAACTACGTAGGAATGGTGTGAGTCATAGCCCAACACATTTGGCGACCACACGTTTGGGGAAGGCTACCTCAGAAACCGGTCGTCCAAAGGCTCAGATGTGAAAGTAAAACCTCTTTCAATTCGGTATCTACTCCTGGGGATTAGGCGGACCTGTCCGGGCCGTTTTCATGGTCGCGGGACAGAAAGTGGTTTGCCGCTGCCTTGGAGTCCCCCGCCTAACCTTCACACCGGGATCCCCCCGACCCTGCTACATTTTTCGAGATCAACTCAGGTCGGGTGAGCGCTGGGCCACTTCCTGAAGCCATTTGTTAATTCGGGATTACGTGACAAGGTCAGACACGCTGCTCTTTCTCTGTCGCTGGGGGCGCCGGAGTGTAAGCTCCGCGGCCGCCGCGGCCCAAGCCTTCCGACTCGTCTCCGCCAGGCGCCTGGAGGACCTTCCCAGAATGCCTCTGGGTAACAGGAGGGGCCGGCTGGCTGTGACTCGTTGGCAGGTAGCGCTGCGCGCCTGCCAGCCGATCACGCTGTTCTTCTCCGTCGGAAGGTGATTGGGTGGTATCGCCGAACGGCCTTCTCTCCGCCGGGCCAGCGGGGCGTTTTGCTCTCCGCGTATCGTTGCCGCCGAGGGACATGTGACTGCGGGAGCGGGCTCTGTAGCGAACGCCCTGGAGAAGCGGCCTGCTTCCTTTTCCTGCTGCCGCGCGAGGCCTTCAGCCCGGAGATCGCAGGGGCGCCACGGAGGCTACGCGGCCCAGGCTCACGATGTCGAGGCCGCAGTAACGGTGACTGGCCGATTTGCTCCGCTCGCTCGCTCGCTCCTTCGAAGGTGCCGCCAAGTAAGACGGCTTCCGCGCTTGGGACGGAGAAAGGTGAGGGCTCAACCGGGGGGGCGGCGGCGGGGGGCTATGGGTGTGCGGGAGTGAAGGGGAGACAAAGGCTGTGTCCCGAGGCCTGCGACCGCGCCAGTTCTCGTGGCGAGGCTTAGTGGAAACCAGGCCCCGGGCTCGGTCCGGTTTCCCTCCGAGGCGCGGAGGGACGTCAGACACTGTCCTTCTCGGGAGATCCTTGAAAAACTCGCCGTTTCTGGAGGAACGGCGTTGTTGGTAATACACTCTTGTCGCTTTGACCCAGTTGGCGGAGATTTATTCGTTTGACGAAGGTCTGTGTAACAAAGTTACGCGCAGAATTCCGGGGGCGGATGAGTTCAATCAAGTGCGAGGCTGACCTCGGATTCTCAAGAGCATTGAGAGCGACGCTGATAACTAGCCCTAGTGAAGTGTTTATGATAGCCTGAGCTTTCTTTTGTTTACTATTGGTTGCACGCAGTCACCCTAGAGAGCCTGATTTTGCGCTTCAGTAGTATGTTTGCGAGCGTTGAGCCTCGAAAAACGGATTCTGTGGGGTGGCTAAAGAGAAAGGGTCTTCAGATCCTTTAAGCCTTAATTGTAAATCTGGAGAGAAAAATGCTGTATCTGTATTCATCCGTAATCGTATGGATAGCAGTTGCTCAAGTCACAAAAAATGAGGTCGGCTCCGAAAGGACATGAGTGTTATGTTTTAGAGAATACAGAATATATTCTTTACCTTGATCTAAAGAATTGCTGAATACTGTTTCCATTATTTGATGGGATATGTAGGCCAGTAAGCTAGGAAGGAGGCAAACCTCTTCTGAAAAACCTTGCTAAGTAAACTGTAGGGACTTGTCCAGGCAGTCTCTGAGATTCGAGAATTTAAAAAAAAATTTTTTTTTTAAAGCCTGGGAGGAAGATTCAGGAGATAACGGTTAATGTTAAAAGAATGACATAGTTTTAAATGTGTAAGGGTGTAAGAAAAGTGATAGTAAACTTTCAGTTTCCTTTTCCTGAAATACATCTGTTAGAGGGCACTGATTCTCAACAATTACTGTAAATACAGAGAGTAGTTGAGCATAGACATGTATTCCCTGATGTATATGATGTGATTTGTATGACATTCTAACAGTTTTTGTTACAGGAAAGCATATAAGCATATAATGTCATTATTGGTCTTGCTGTATTCAAAATAGTACATGAAAGATGTCAGTTGAGGTATTTTGAGTCTTCCAGGTTGAGATGAGCACAGCAGGGAGTCATGGTTTGCTAAATTAATTTGTATGCTGTTGTAAGCAACTTAAACTTTAATTGTCCAGTTCAGATAATGAAATTGCATTTTCACAGGTTTTCTGGTTGAGTACACTTTAATGGTATATATTTTTCTGCCCAGAGGCACTTGTAAATGTGTACAGATATGCATTTATACAATAGTAACTTATGTGATAGGAATTATTGCTGCAGAATTCTCCAGTTTGGTCTATTCGGTTTACATCTCTCAACATCTACAGTCAGCATTTCCAGGGGCTATTTTCATTATAATCTTACCTGAAAAGCAGCATATTGGGTAAATATTATTGTTATGAATTCCTCTAACTATGGTAACCACATAACAGCTGGTAGTAGGAATAAGTGAACTTCAAAATATGGAGAAGAGGGACACTTCAGATTTGCATACATGCCTCTTGCTGTACTGTTTTGCCTTTTGCCCCCATTTTGTGCAGTCTCAGCAAAAAGGTATTGCGAGAGCAAAAAAGATTGGCCAGGGCTTAGATTCAGTGATAGAGGCCATTTGATTGAGCCAGGGTGATTCTCATACAATCCAAAAGGGAAGCCATTCTGTTTTAGTTGGTCTTTAAGCACCCATTAATATTTTCAGCAATATGCTGGTTGGGTCTGGCATATAATAGTTTATTTGTTTGTAATTTTTGCTGTATGCTATATCAAGCTCTTGTCTATAGCCCAGTAAATGTGTGGCCAGTATCCATATACTGTCTTAACATTCATAGATCCCTGGAAGTAACCCAATAAAAAATACTAAAAAGTTATAATAAGTCAGGCAACAGAAAACACTGCATATGATAATCTAGGAAGGTCTAAATTTGTTTCAAAACACCATGTGAGAGGCAGCAAAATCCCAAGGAAGATGATTCTGAAGCCTCATATTATTATAGAGAAGACTTAAACTTCTTAGCAGAACACAGATAAGGCAATGCCTGCTGTCTTGATAAAGGATAGCATTGTTGTATGGGAAGAAATATCCTATAACAGGGGTTTCCAGACTTTGCAATACCATGAAATAAAAAATAAATTTGTACATTGCCTCAGGAATAAAGCTAATGATTATTGGGTTTAGGATTAGTCAATAAATATATTGCTTATTAAAAGATACGTAATTTTCATTGTACTTAGACTTCCTTTTATCAACATTACAGTAATTTGGTTGCCTGATCGCCCCTCCCCCAAAAGCTTTTCTATTTTGAAACACAATAACACACACATTTCTATATATGTGTTACATTACTACATAGATTACCACATTCCAATCTAGAAATCATAGACCCATCGGTTTGGTTAACTCTCAAAACTCATTCCAGACTTTGCTCCTTGCTTTGCCTGGACAAACCTATAGGAAGTTTGATAGTGCTCCCACTCTGCCTCTATAAGCCTGATCCATTTTAAAGAAAATCTGTGAGTCCTTTCTAGGTTGCTCATAATCCCTCAGGTAATTGCAACCCACAGTTTGACAACTCCTTCCCTATATGTAATCTGAAGCTGTTTAGGTGCTAAAAAGGCACTGTGGTTTCTGCCTTTAAATAGTGTACCAGTAAAGCTGATAGAGTAGTGGAATAGATTGTTTGGGTCAGACCCTTCAGTGTTACATTTCACATCACATATATTGCAGAAGTAGCTCCATGAGCTGTATTACAGTTACTCACTTTTATGTAAAGAAAGCATGCAGTAATAACCCCAGACTTGCTTTCTTGCCATACCACAAATAGATGGTACAGTGATGACTTTTCTTTTGAAATCTAGAAGTGAAACTTGGATCCAGTAGCACTATGAGACTTTGGTCCTTTTGACCATTACCTATTTTATACTGGTTTCATTCACATACATACCCATCATTCTGTTCTATTTCAGGGTAAGCAGCATTCAGTACAGAAAAGAAGAAGAAATAGTAAGCAAAATATTAGATAAAAGATCAGGTTATGCTGGCACAAATCACTATACCACTCCATACATTCTTCTCCATGCTACTACAGTGTCCATACGTCAATTCATTAACTGCCTGTCAACTCCTTTCCTCTCTCTTTTTGTTGATCTCATCAACTCCATCCAAACATGATTTTCTTGCTTTGCTCCTTCCTCCATTCACTTTTCCTTCATGTTCATATAACAGTATTTGTTTTGTGGCTCTATCATGTACTTTTTTCTTAGTGGTCACACATTTTTGCACTTAGTATACAGTCATTCAAATTCCATTCATTCACAACCCTACCTCTTCTTGTTTTATACACATTCTGTTAAATAAACTATTCCCATGCATTCAAATTTCTCCTAACATCCTGAACTTTCACTACCATATGAGAACGTGGGCAGAATAAAGTGTTTATATACAACTTTTGCTTTCTATCAAGTTACACAAATTCATGTACTTGCTTTCATTTTTCACCATTTATTTTGCAATCATTGCAATTGTTCACTCCATATTTTCTGTCAAATACAGCTGTCTTGGTCTTCAGTACCATAGATTTGAAATCTAAACAGTCTATCTGCAAATTATTTAGATTCTCAGCCAACAGGAAAGATGACAGAGAGCAGGAGCCATGGACAGACTGTCATCATAATATATGGTTGTACAGCATGTCAGAAGAACGTTTGGGTCAGCACTTACCTGGATTAAGGCTGGATTTGGTTTTGGACCTGGATTTGGACCTGCTTGGGTTGTTTTGACCTTTGCTCCTGGAGGAGTGGGCCGGAGGAGGGGCCACACCTGCTACCCTTGCTGTGCTGGCCATGTTTGCTGCACCTGTGGGCCTGGCACTTGCTGTACTTGCCATGCTTGCCACACTTGTGGCCCCTCTGTATGCTGTGTTCTCTTTGCTACTGGCATTTTTCCCCCCATGGACTTTTCCTTGGTGGGGGTTTGTCAGGGCTGTGGGGATGGGCCTTGACTGGCTGCTGGCTGGTGACTGGCAGCGGTGGAGGACCAGGCATTTCTTGTGGCTGGTCGGCTGTGCTGAGGGATTCCAGTCGCATGCCGATAATGGAGGTTCTCTGCCCACTGTGACATTGTGTGATCCTGCGCCATGGCAGCTGTTCATCTGAAAGGCCAACTAGGAATCTGGGACTCTGGAGGTACTGGTGATGGCCAGACTTGGGGGGAATAAAAGTAGAGTGGTAGATTACTGTGGACCCTCCCTCCTGTGGAGGCCATTTTGCCATCTCTTTTTGCCAGTCCCAGAGAGAAAGAAGCCGATGCAGAGATTGTTGACTGCTTTGGCCTGGATTCCATCTATTGGCTAAATGCCTATGACTGTGGACTGCAGTTTTCCACTGAAAACTGAGTCTCTCCTCTGGGGAGAGGTGGGCCAAAGTATTATGGTGGTGATGGGCATGGGAAGATATGGTAGGAGATGGGGAGCAGGCTGTGAAACACGGGACCAATGTCTTATACTGGTTTTGAGTTCCAGCTCCTTGGTCTCAGCCCCTGAACCCAGTCAGCAGACCATCAGAGGCACTGCCTTTAGCTGCTACTTCTAAATTCTAGGTCGGTCTGTAATCAGGCCTCCCTCATTTGTGATTTAATCATTTATGAGATGGCTGACCTGGCATAGATTACCAAGACCAGGCTGGGTCCAGAAGGGGGGTGGCCGTTTTGGAGATATCCCCAGCTGGGTTTCGGGTGTGGCATCAGCCAAAACCCTGGGGCAGAGGTAGAGGTGTGGCAATTGTCATCTGGGAGTCTCTTATGGCTTTTAGGGATACTGCACCACAGGTCACTGGGTGTAAGACCCTGTTCATTAACTTAGGCTCTAGGGATCAGTTGGGATTGTTGCTGTTGCAACAGCCTCCCTGCTGCATAGCAGATTCCCCTGCCTGAGCTCCTTGACTCCATTTCTAGGTTGGCAGTGGAATTCCCCAGACTTAGGGTCTTGGGGTCTTCAATCTGCCTTCTCTAAGAGTGGGGTCTGAGATGGCTTAGGAGTTCATGGCCACCTTGACAGTCATGGGCTTATCCCAGGTCGTCCAGAGCCCGACACAGGACACTGGTCACATACCAGATCTGGTGTTCCTGTCAGAGCAGCTAAGTGATCTGAAATTGGGGGAGCTTTTTGTGTCTGCCTTGTCATGGTGAGATCATACCCTGATTACCATGGGATTCTCTAGTGTCACTATCCACTGCAGGAGGCTGGACCCATTAGATCAGTCTGCCCCCGGTGACTTATAGACCTGGATGGGTTTCAGACTGTCTGCTGTACAGTCCATCTGAGCCTTGGTCACTGCCTGGAATAAGAGGGCAGTTTAGTCTTTGGACTGGATTGAGCCTATGCAACCTCTCCCCTCATGGATCCATCACTCCCATGGTTCACGAAAGATTTAAGGGAAATGAAATGAGAGGCATGTAGAGTGTCGCTGGGGTTCAACAGGGGACGAACATGGGTTAGAGCTGCTATTAAGGCCTACCTTGTGCCTGTAAGGGCGGCAAAGCGTCAGTACTTCTCCATCCTTATGGTGTCTGTGGAGAGCCGTCCTGCGGCCCTGTTTTGAATGAAGCATGTCCTTTTGGGTAGAGAGGCTTGGAGAACCTGTTGCGGGGGCATGCAGAAGAATTTGTTCAGCATCTGTCAGAAAAAGTTGGATCACAGTTGGATGCTGACCTTGTTGCAGGTCCAGGGGAGATGCCTGGGGAGGAGTCTTGCCCAGTTATCTGGGGTCCTTAAGACTGTGAGCTCAGCCATCTGTTCATTAGATCCATGCCCCTCCTGGCTTGTTAAACCAGCCTGGGGGATGTGTGTGAGTGGGTTCTAGCAGTGGTGAACTCTTCTTTGAGTGAGGGGTTGATCCTTTATCTCTTAAGGAGGCCTTGGTTCACCCCCTCCTCAAGAAGCCATTGCTGGACCTCATGATACTGGACAATTTTTTTCCAGTATCTAATCATCCCTTTTTGGGGAAGGTGGTTGAGAAGGTGGTTGAGCAACAGCTTCAGAGGACCTTGGATGAAGTGGATTATCTGGATCCCCTTCAGTGATGATTCAGACTCGAGTATGGGACAGAAACAGCATTGGTCGCACTTTTGGAACTTCTCTGGTGAGGGCAGGATGGGGGTTGTGATCAATCCTTGCCCTACTTGTCTTTTCTGAGGCTTTCGATACCTTCAACCATGGTATCCTTCTGGACCAGTTCAGAGGATTATGGGTGGTGGCATTGTGTTGTGCTGGTTCACTTCCATGTCTCTGGAGTCAATTCCAGTTGGTGGTGATTGGGGGGGGAGAGATCCTGCACTCAGCCCCTACTGTGTGGGGTGCCGCAGGGTTCAGTGCTGTCTCCGCTCCTATTCAACATCTACATGAGGCTGCTGGGTACACTCATCCATCGCCATGTAGTGAAATATCACTACACTGATGATAATCAATTATGCATCTCTACCTCTGGTGAATTAAGCATTGCCGTGGACATCTTATCCTGGTGCCTGGAGGCAGTGAGGGTCTGGATGGGGAACAACAGGCTTCAGCTGAACCCTGGCAAGACTGAGTGGCTTTGGGTTTGGGGGCCTGCTGGTTCTTGAACTATGCCATCTTTTGTGCTAGATGGGGTTGCACTACCTCAGACAAGCCCTGTGCGCAATCTGGGGGTCCTCCTGGACTCATGACTCCTGCTCAAAGAGCAGGTGGCAGCCATGGTTAGGAGGGCCTTTACACAACTTTGTATTGTGCACCAGTTGTAGGGGGCTCTGCTCATGGTCACTCATGCCCTAGTCATCTCCTGATTGGGCTACATGGATCTGCCCTTGAAGAGTATCCAGAAACTTCTGCTGGTGCAAAATGCAGCAGTGAGGGCAGTTACGTGTGTCCCTAGAACAAAACACGTTAACACCTCTGCTTCACAAGCGAGCAGAGGTATAAAAAGTCTGTTTCCAGGTCCAATTCATGGTACTGGTTTTGACCTTTAAAGCCCTACATGGCATGGAGCCGGGTTATCTGAGGGACCGTTTCTCCCTGATTGTATCTGTCCATCTCATCAGATCTGGCAGAAGAGGCATGCTGTTGGCTAGGGAGCTACATTTGGCGGGAACCAGGAGGTGGGCATGTTGATTTTCCAGAAGCCCCTCAAAATCTGGTTATGCCATCAGGCCTGGGAACCCCAGGGGACCAGTGAGATATTGAGGTGGCTCCATGATTATTAACATCTGTTGTTCTCTCTTAGCCTTGTGTATTTTAATTTTTTTCCTAATAATTGATTTTATATATTATTTGTTTTTAATTTTATTGTACACTGCCCAGAGTAACTTTTTTGTGAAATGGGCAGCCATATAAATTTGACTAATAAATAATTTGACAAATAATAGCATGGCATTATTTGCATACAAAAGTATGCACACATTCCGGTTTCCAATCAACATGCCTCTAATGTCACCTAAACTTATATATTTACCCGCTATTTTTTTAAACAATCCAAGGATGGATTAGTATTGAACCATTTGCTAAGCATTCTGTTTATCCTCACACATGCTTGCTCCTTTCCTTGCTATTTTTTAGCATCTAAATAATGCCAATAGGTGTGGCTATCCAAAACATAACAACAATATGTTGATGATAGTAGTAGCATTACGATTTTTTTTTGTTGTGTGTTTACATCTAAGTGCAGCATAAGACCTATTTTTCCTTCACAGCAACAAACCTGTGAAGTAGGTTGGGCTGAGAGACAGACAGACAGACAGACACTGGCCTAAAATCACCCTTTGAGCTTCCATGGCTGTAGGTGACCTAGAAACTAGATCTCCCCACTTTCTAGCATTTAAACAATATACCCCATGACTAAGTATAGTTAATTCATTATGATTTTTTTCTGTTACTTTGGTGAGTTATTGTGGTTCTTACATAATGTACCCTGGATGTTTTCAAAATGGTTTATATCTTGTGAATATCACTGTGTTGCAGCAGGATATAAATAGAATGAAGTCATTCAATCAGAAATAGATTAAAAATTACACATACACACCCCCCCTACTCTTGTCAGATTTGGTAACCAACCTTTAATTCCATATTTGTGCAGAACTTCCTGTGTTTCAAGCCTGAACACTTTATCAAACATTTTCTCTAAATCAACATACCAAAATGTATAAGCTTTCTTTCTCACATTCGCACATTTCTCAGTGACATGCTGAAGTATCTGGTCTGTAACCATCCCTGCCCACCCCTTCAGAAAGTCACAAGCATTTCTTAAACTGTGTTCATTATCACCATAATCCCCTTTCAGTAAGAACTCTACCAAATCTTTCCAGGCTTCCCAAGTTTAACAAGTAACTGTAATTTTTGTATTCACTCTTACTGTCTTTTTCTTTGTACGACAGCACAGTAATGGCATTCTTAGGCATGAAAGCCAGCTGGGTAACTTAGGGCCATCACTCTCTCTTATCCCAACCTACCTCACAGGGTGGTTGTGGGGAACATAGGAGGCAACGGTATTAGGTAGGCTCACTGCCTTGAGTTATATATATAAAAAGGTGGGATACAATAATAATCATAATCATTCTTCCAATCATCAGGCACAAATAAAGTCTTCATGCATATGTAAACAAGTCACAGAGCCAGTCCATAAGCAAACCACTTTCATATTGTAACATTTTTCAAGTTACATTGACCACACCTGCTGCCTTACCATTTTTCAACATTTTCACAATATTTATGCACATTCAGGCCACTGTTGACTTCTGGCACCAATAGTATCTATGCAAATTCACAATTTGTCACTCATCGCATTGCTAGTAACATCCAAAGGTACTTGTGATCATGAAAAAAATACAAATAGAAGAGTGAAAGAAATGACACAATAGCACTTAAGCTAACAAGAAAATTATCAGTGTGTTGTTGTCTATGGATGCTCGTGCATAGTCTGCTTAGAGAATTACACATTTAAGAGAGAATACCTTGGTAGTGTGCTTTGTAAATTTATATGCACTTTCAATATATAGGAATACTTTATTTAATGTGTGATTTATGTATTTGTTATTCAGTGTTAAAACACAATATTGCCTTATTTTATTATAAACATTTGATATTCTGATATAGAAATAATATCTATAATTTATAATACAGTGTTGTATGAATATGATTTGAAGTTGGCTTTAAATAATTTAATATATGATGTTGGTCTATTAAGCTTCTTATTAGGAAGCATTTAACTTTTGATGGTCCTATTTTGCAGGTAGTATTTCTTAAGCAGAAATGAAGAGTAAAAAGCAATCTGTACAAAATGCTGAAGATGACAAACATGAGGCTGCAAAAGGTAGCTGATCGATTTTCTGAAAGAACTAAGACCCAAAAACACAAGTTCTCCAATATATTTCTAGATCCAACCTATGCATTATTTTATAGATACTAACATCTTTCTTCTGAGACTTCTGGATTTAGCTAATTACTACCTACAAGTCTCATCTTATAATTGATAATATTAATAAGGGGTGGAGGGACTGTCCAATCAAATTCTAGTTGAGAATTTCCCTGCTTTCCAAAATATTACTGTTGTTGCTGTTATCACAGACTAACATTTGAAAAGGGTTGTCCATGCCATCTATTGTTATCCTGGGATAACAAGTCTTTGAATTTCTTTTATCTCGTGACTCACTTGTAATCCATGAAGAAATAAGACACTGTACATGTGTCATTAGAAAATGATTCAGTAAAAATACCTTGGACATGTAGATTTGTTGCTTATTCTAGATGCACACTAGATATTAACCCAAAATAATTGGATGTTCCTTAAATTTCTTGGGATTTCTCCTTCATGTAGAGGTGTACTGTTATCTCAGAAAATCAAGTTCTGACCAATTGAACACAGTTGAATTTCGGATGAAGAGTGTATATTAGTCTCTTTGTATACATACTCATAGAGATACAGATGTACACATACATGCACCTGTAGATTATATTACTTTTTAATTGTTAAATTATTTGTTGGTCTGATTTGCCTGGGTTTTAATAGAAGTCAGAAAATTTATAAAATATCAAATGTACCCAAATTATTACTAAATCATGATGAACAAGTGTGTTTTGTTTAATAATGTTACTGCATTAATGATTATTTATCTATTGGCAAATATAAAATACAAATGTATCTATATTAGATGCATGCAAAACAAACTGAGAAATTGAATATGTTTGATTCTGTTTTGGTATCATAATCCTTTGAAATTATGTGGTGGAATTCATTCAAATGCATTTTTAAAAATCACAATAGCTTTTAAAAAGGATTCATAAACTTTATTTTGGGTATGTTTCCTCTTGGTCACTGCAAACAATAGGTCAATATAGGTTTCACTTGACTGACATAGGTGATAAATCCAATAAATTATAATATATATATATAAAGTCCATATAATGAATTTTAGATTAGCTGTTGTTCAAAATAACATATATAATTTAGTTTGATTTTTTTTATTTTCCTTGTTTTGTATTTAAATTCTGAGAGGATTGCACAATATGCTGAAGATACTGAGCTAGATCTCTTTCAATCTTGATTTGTTTTGCAAACAATTCAGTATTCTGTTTTTCAGTCTACTGTTTAGAATATAGCTATACATCCATTATTTCAGTCTATTTATAATTTCTGCATTTCATAACAGGTGAAGAGAATGAAGAAAACTGTCCTTGTTCTTCTAACTTTTTATCTGATGAAGATGATCGCTGCCCAATCTGTCTAAACTGTTTGGCAGAGCAGGAAGTTGGCTTTCCTGAAAATTGCAGCCACATCTTCTGCATGACCTGTATTCTTAAATGGGCTGAAGTAAGTCTTAAGAGCTGCAATCAAATTTGCAAAATAGTTTAACTTTTAAAATCTCTCTTAATAAGTAATGTTATATGTTCTTTTTGCTTTATTCGGCATCCAAACAACTCCATTACTCATGCATATACCAGCTTTGGGCTTGTATTTCTTAAAAATGAAGTTTTCATGTATCATGAAAAGCTGCTTCTGGAATAAATGGATTTCAAAAGCAATATGGATAGATAGTTCAAGTCCAGTTTTTTAAAACAGCTTTGCTGTCATACCCGGCATTCTTAAAGTAGCTTTTTGAGGAATAGCCCAAATGTAAATCTTGCAAATTTTACTAAAGCGATGGTATCACAACATTAAATATGGCTAAGAAAGGGCCTTCATTTCTTAAAACAGCTCTTGTAAATGGTAGTATCACTTGTCTTCTTCCATTCTGAAAGGTATTATAGTAACTTTTTCTGATTCCTTGTTGCTTTTGATTTCCATGGAAGCTGGATCATTGAGAAAGGATATGTCCTTTCAATTTTAAAATGTCAATCAATTTTGCTATTACGGTGGCATCTCACTTTAGCTTATGCCCTAAAACATGAGCACACAACATTTTCTAGATTAAGGCCACAGTTGGGCTTTGAGTCATGTATCCTGGGGCAAGATAAAAACAAAATTTATTTCACCTATATGCCAGCTAATTAAAATTAAATATATGATCCATCTTTAGTCATGCATTCAATAGTGTCCCCCTTATGTTGCATTAAAAGGTATAATTTGGGGTCTGCATGTGACCTCAGTTCCTCTGATTATATACTCTTTCTGTAAACAATTCCAAATAATTTTGTAAATAAGCCAAATAATTGTATTATCCTGGAGCAGGAATCTAACATCCCTCAACATTGGCTGTGTTGCTTGGGACTATAGATGGTCCTTGTTTAACAACTACTCATTCAGCGACTGTTCAAACTTATAACAATGCTGAATGAGTGGTAGTTATGACTGGTCCTTGTGCTTATGTCAGTCACCGTGCCCCCGTATCACCCGATCACCATTTGCAACCTTCTTTGCTGGTTTCCTACAAGCAAAATCAATGGGGAAGCCAGCAGGAGATCACAAATGGCAACCATGTGATGTCCTCGTTTAATGACCTGTGGTGATTTACTTAACGGCAAGTGCTAGAATTCCATTGCTAAGCGGTGGGTCACATGACATCACACTTTATGACTGCGTCACTTAGCGACAGAAATTCTGGTCCCAATTGCTGTCGTTAACCGAAGATTACCTGTACTAAGAATTGTGGTTTAGAGAATTTAAATAGGCTTAACGTCTTAAGAACATCAAGTAATTATATAGTCATATATTCAGAATAAGCCCAATTTCATTCAGTAGGACTTAATTCTTTTATTAAAGATGTTTTTAAGAAGAAAGAAACAATACAAATTTTAGAGAAGAAAGAAAGAAAATAAATATTGAATAGATAAAAAAATAAGAAAGAAAGATAATAAGGAAAAAAGGGAAAGAAAAGAAAAGGTTATAAAGAAGTGGCTTCCAATCTTCTTAACAGTGGGTTATAAATGCATTTATATTTACTCTCTCTGTCCAAGATTACATCATAATTTCCTTCCTTCCATAGTCTACCTCAGTAGGATTTAATTCTGAATAAATAAGCATAGTATTGTACACAAGAATTCAATTTCTTGTCTGGGCAGCTTGCTTTTGTACTTTTTATTCATTTATTTAAAATATTTATATGACTGCTTATCTGGTCCTATGAATACTTATGGTTATTAATGGTTATTTTAAACATGTACCTTAAACTTGTTACTTTCTTATGCTGTTCAGGACTGAAGAAATATTCTCTCTTCTTTGTAGTTGGAGACTAAAATCCAGAGTTTCTATAATTATCTTAAATGCTCTTCCAAACAGAAATGTAGAAGATACCTATCTGACATCTAGCTTATACAGAGAATTGATGTTACAGAAAAATATTCAGCCATGTGACACACATCTCCTTTATTGCCATTAAACAGCCTAGATCACTGTTTCTCAGCCTCAACAACTTTAAGATGTGTGGACTTCAACTCCCAGAATTCCCCAGCCAGCCATGGGAGTTGGAGTTCGCACATCATAAAACTGCTGATGTTGAGAAACACTGGCCTAGATACAGGTTTATCACTGTCGCGTTAAAAATTACATTGGATCATAAGATCATAATGTTTTTTGTAATACTTTTGAATTTTCAAATTAAACAAGATACCAGAGCAATACTAGAACAAATAATAATAATCTTTACTTCTTGGCAAAAAACATGAAGCTTCAGTCTAAGCATTCTGTAACAACAGCAGCAAAACCCCTTTAGATGCAATCTGCATAATTCATCCAGAAAACACCAAGAGTTTTTTTCCTTCTGATACTATTGTAAAAACATTACTGTTCAGAAGTAAGTCGTTTTTAATTAACTATTTTTTTCAGTCCCACTAGGAAGACCAGACCAGAAAATCAATTCCTATATTTTATTGAGATAGGCTAAAATAACAGAATCTTACAAGCCTGGTTGGATTTTACCTCCTCTCCTTCTTGTACCCCAGTAAGTCAGAGAAGAGCCTACCTGAGTCACTTCCGAATATTCTCTTGCTCCCCAGGACTTAAAGAATGTTTCAGCCCTCTTTGCTTACATAACAACTCCTGCATATTTCTGTCAAGGTCAGCTCCCTTACTCTCTGCAATTAATTGCAGCCAAATTGATGCTACAGTATATATGGTAGAAATAAGATCCCATAGTCAGTCTGGAGTTGGGTGCCACCACAACCAAATAAATGAATTGTGTATATGTATATGTGTAATTATTATTTTTTATTTTTTGTTAATTAGAAAATCAACAGAAAAAGCAAAAACAAAAAAAAAGGAAAGGAATACTTGTACATACATTAAAAACATACATAATATTGTAATCCCTAGCTCATCTATGTTATTTATCTTTGTGGTGAATTAATATTGTTATTTGTTGCATTATCTTTTCAGTAAGGTAAAGGTTAAAATAAAAATTCAAAGAGTGAAATTTGATGTACTGATTGAAAAATACACAAACATAAAATATAAAGGACTTTATAGGAAATGTTCCCCCTTTTTTCTCTTTTTCCCCTGACCACTGACTGCTTCTTATATATTTTTATACCATGCTTGAAACATCTACAATTATTGCTCATTTCTACTTGTTGTTTTAATTTTTTTTAAACAGTTCCTTCAAAAACCATATTCTAAGCCTCTTAGCTTGCCTTGACATGTAATATATTTTATATAAAGGAGCCATTCCTGTTTGAATTAAATAAATAAATTCTATTGCCCTTACTAGAGATGAGTGTTAACATGTATGTAGTAATTGCTTCTGTATGTTCATTCAGCTTCAATCAAGGTTGTGCAATTAACAAGCATATTAATTTGCCTGTTTCAGTTAGTGTCAACACATTAAAACATTTGGTTAATTACTTATCCCCTTTGGAGAAATTACTTGATTTTAAATTTAAATAAAATTTGCATATTAATATCCCACTTTGGGTAGGCTTGAGGTAAAGATATTTACAGTGGCTACAGTTTCAGATGAGGTAGTGAAGTTATAAGCCTTTTTACTTAACTATCCATGTGAGTAGATCAATAGGTACCGCTTCGGCGGGAAGGTAACGGCGTTCCGTGAGTCATGCTGGCCACATGACCCAGAAGTGTCTATGACAACGCCGGCTCCAAGGCTTAGAAACGGAGATGAGCACCGCCCCCTAGAGTCGGACATGACTGGACTTTACGTCGAGGGAAACCTTTACCTTTACCTTTTATCCATATTTAGTAGAGTTATTTTATCTGTATATATGAGAAAAATCATCTAACAAAACAGCTCCATTCTTGTTAGAAGGAAAAGCTATTTAGACTTCCAAAACAGCCTTAAAATGAAACTTACACTGTTGACTTCCAGACCCCCAAATTAAATTTTGTAATTGCTAAACATTCAAGGGGGATATCTAATAGTGTTATTCTGCTCATGGAATGATTCTTAATTCTTCACATTCCCTGGTAAATCAATTCAAGGGCTATCTGGGGCAGATCTGAAGCATTTGTGGGGTGTTTGTGTGAAGAAAACAGTCACATTGCACAAGCAGATGTCAATTCATGTAAGGTTGCATGTTAATATATGTAAATGATAATACTTAGAGCTCTAAGTGGATTCCAGGGTAATACAATGTAGGTTTATGTTTTATATTCCTCATGGAATATAACAGAAACTTGTATTTATAATTTAAAAAAAACAATTTCAAATATTCATTTTGAAATTTTGAAAACTAATTTAAATCTTTCAGACAAGGGCTTCATGTCCAGTGGACCGCAAACAGTTCAAAGCTGTATATAAACTAAATACTTCGGAAGATTCTGTAAAGGTACGTTCCAAGATTTATGGACATTACTTCACAAAATTAGTTTTTCTGATGTTCATTTTCAGTAACAAAAACAGATGTAGCAGCTGCAATTTTAATTCACACAAAGCCTCATCTGTTTTTTCCTCTTCTGCTTCGAAACTCAGTATCATGTCAGAGATTTTGCTTTGCTTTTTTTCTGTGATTGACAGTATATTCTTACCTTGACTCAAAGTTCATTTAGAAAATAATACAATGAATACGTAGTAGTATTTGTATGTACAGGTAGTCCTCAACTTACGACCGCAACAGTGACCAATTTGTTGTTAAGCAGCATGGTCATTAAGCAAGGCATCATGTGACCACACCTGATTTCACATTTTTGCAGCAGTCGTTAAGTGAATCACCGCAGTCGTTAAGTGAATTATGCAATTCCCCATTGATTTTACTTATCATAAGCCAGTTCGGAAGGCAGCAAATAGCGAGCACGTGACCCCGGGACACTACAACCATGGTTAATACATGCTGGTTGCTGGACACCCAAATTTTGATCACATGATGGGGATGCTATGACAGTCAGGACGGTCGTAAGTCATTTTTCCCAGTGCCGTCGTAACTTTGAACAGTCCCTAAATGAATGGTTGTTAAGTGAGTACTACCTGTTAAAGAGCCAGTTTGGTCTAGTGGTTAAGGTGCTGGGCTAGAAACCAGAAGTCTTTGAGTTCTAGTCTTGCCTGAGGCATGAAAGCCAGCTGGGTGACCTTGGGCCAGTCACTCTCTCTTAGCCCAAGAGCCAATCAGGTGTAGCAGGAGAGTTCTAGTCCTGCCTTAGGCACGAAAGTTGGCTGGGTGACCTTGGGCCAGTCCCTCTCTCTCAGCCCAACCCACTTCACAGGGTTGTTGTTGTGGGTAAAAGAGGAGGAGGAAGGAGTACTAGGTATGTCCGCCGACTTGAGTTATTTATAAAAAAATAATAAAGGCAGGATAAAAATTAATTAATTAAATAAATAATAAATGAACATGAAGAGTAAATGGAGGAAGGCGCAAATCATTTATCACTAAACAAACGGTCGTAAGTTGAGGACTACCTGTAATGTTTTAAACAAGTGAATATTCTTATAGGTTCAGTAACAATTTATTTCTAAAGAATAAACATTAGAACAAATTATTTGGAAAACAACTATACTAATTGAAATGTTAACTTCTTTGCAGGTTCAGATAAAGCAACAAATAAGCAAAAAAGATGATCTACTCAGCTGTAATAAGGACAGGAATTGCCCTATGACTATGAAAAACTGCAAAAGGTTAGCAGTACCTGATGTAAACTTTCTTTACAATGTATATAAAAACCTTGTTTTCACATTTGAAACACTTTGATTTTTACTAAGTTTTTGCATATGAAGGTGAAATGCCTTTGCCAGTTTTGCAGTATTAAACTATTCCTAATGGTATGTACCACAGCAGTCTTCACGTTGCTCAGAAGAGACAAATCTGGTTCATTTGCTTGTTTTTTAATGGAGTGGGTCACTGCATATTCTTTTATTTACTAGATTATTCTGAATTATACTTTTATTAGGATATCTTCAGATTTTTTCCTAAAGGAGTTCAGATACATTATTAGCAAGCAGAAAATTAACTGTAATCATAAGTAATTTTTGATATGTTTTTTCAGAAAACAGGAAAATGCTGGCATAAGATTTTTACCAGTAATCTATAAAATCTGGAACCCAAAAGACAGTAAGTGAGCCATTTTGGTCAACTTCTTGGCCTCCTTTGACATTTTCACAAACCATGTTGTTTGTGCTTTGGATTTATTTGCTATTCTAACAAATTATCGTGGGCAGTTAAACTATTGTGAGCAGTGCTTTGAGTATATTTGCTTTTCTGTCAAATTACCTATCTTAAGCAGTTTCTAAAGGGCTTCCTGTATTTGCCTGTGGAAGCAAAAACTTGACAGAAATACTCAGTACCCAATTGAATGTGTTATAGCTTAATCTTTCATGAGCTGTAGCTTAGTACATATCTTGAGCAAATTTCCACAAAGCATGAAATGCTTTGCAAAATCAAAACCTGTTACTCATACAAGTCTGTGTTGATATACATATTTTATCCAGTATTTTGAGGGTATCTTTGCATGCATGCATGTGCTTGTGCTTTCAAATAGATAACATAGATCTAAGCACAGACATATCAGGCAAAGTCTGTACTTTATGACTTGCATCACATCCAGTTTTGTGATTCAAAAAACCTGTTTGGTTTTCAAAACACTATCAATATGCTTCTGTAACCTGTTCCCTGAATTTTTAAAATTCAAGAACTGGGAAATCTCTTGTTAACAATCCAGTGGTCCAGGCAGGCAGTTACTCAGATATTTATCTAGTGATAAATTTTAAATGAATGGCCAAATAGACACCGTGGCACCAGAAATTATCTGTTTAATTCCATTTTGAAATTTTATTAGTAAGGATCAACTATTCCTTTTAGCTTTAAAAAAATCAAAGGATGGAAGACAATATAATAAAGTATATATATAGTTATTGTACATATACTATATGATTATAAATAGTGTGTAAGAAGTAGATAGGGAAAAGTTTCTCTCATAATTTGACATCTGCGGTCATTCAGTAAAGTTTAATTGTTTGAGATTTAGAATGAGTAGAAAGAATGGCTTTTCATCCAATCCATAGCTCATGTAATTCCTCCAACATTGTTGATTTTAAAAGAAGTTTAAACAATTTATGCCAAATATATCTCTCTTTAGCTAGCAGTCACAGTGGTAATATTTCTAGTATTGGAAGAAATATCCTCTTAATATCAATTGCTGGGGAACTTGATCAGGAGTGTGCCATTGTACATGTGGACTTGCCATAGTATCTACTTGGGCCATATGGGAACAAGTTGTTTGATTAGATAAATTTTATATGGGATCCAGTAGGATTCTTGTTATGTTCTTAAATGCTGTGGCAAGAGTATGATGAGGATATGAAAGTTTCCCTTGCAGGGAAATTTTTTAGTATAGTATACTGAATTTCAGCCTGTTTAGTGAGTTAGTACAGAGATTAAGGAAGAAATACATATTTTATATTTCCTTCTGGATAACTATCAAATAAACTTTAAATAAGTTCGGTTTTTTCTGCATTGAGCTTTTCCAGTAGTTAAATACTACAAAAGAAATTCTTCAGAATTAATTAGAATTAGTAATTATAATTGCCTTAAGGCTTAAAAGATCAGATTGAATTTCATTCTTTTTTCTTTTAATTATAAAGATCCTTCAAACAAGGAAGAAGTTACAAATTCAGTGAAGAAAAATAAGGTTTGTTCATATTATATATTTAAAATAATAAGATTTCAAGTTATTTCTTTTTCAAATCCTTCACTTTTAATATGTTCCTAGATATGTTTTTCTTCTCCTTCATACACTTAAGCTATTGCTCTGTCTGTTTTGTTCACCTTTAAACTAACCTTTGTGAAGTTAACTTATGGTACTTTTGAAAGTGTATATTTTGTTTAGAAATCTTAACTTTAAGAATTGCACTATTTCATTATATTAGAACATAATTAAAGGATACAATATAAGTTAAATTGGACAGTTGAAATTAATGCGATTATAATTTGTTCTAAACTCTAATTTATGAATTTTCTTCAGATGACTGTTTTTACAAAGTCTGTTTTAAGTATGCTAAAATTAAATATGTTAAACATACTCAGTTTCTTAAACTGCTATTTGAAATAACACACATTACAAGAAAGTCTCATTGATGTATCATTGAAGCCAAAGGTATACCTGAGTAAGACTGCTTTTAAGATCAAATGCAAATTGCATTTGCAGTAATGCAAAGTGCCTATATGCTGATTTATCATATCTTAAAATATTGAATGGCTTATTTCAAAAAATGCAGTTCTTGAAAAGAAAATTGGATTTTTTTAAAATATGACATTTAAACTGTATACTATTAAATTTATGCTCTCTAATAATTATATCAGTATGCAGATGATACCCAATTATACATCTCTACCTCAGTCCAAACGGTGGATATAGTAGGATCCCTGATCAAAATCAATCTTAAGACAGAGCGGCTTTACATTTAGAAGCCTATTGCTTCTGGGATTATATATCTTTGATTCCCAGTGGGTTGGGGTTGCCCCATGGAGAGCTGACTTGCAATCTAAGGATCCTCCTGGAGTCATGGTTCCTGCTGGAAGGCAGATGGAAGCAGTAGCCAGTAGGACCTTTGCCCAGGTTAGGTTGATGCACCAATTGTGTCATTACATGGAACAGGAAACACTAAAAATGATCACCCATGCCCTTCATATCTCCCATATGGATTTCTGTAATTTGCTTGATAACAGGCCAGCACTTGAAGACCACCCAGAAGCTTCATTGCTGCAAAGTGCAGCAGCCTATATACTTAATGGAAAGTCTCATTACTGCCATGTAACCCCATTGCTGCAGGAACTGCATTGATTACCAGCATGTTTCTAAGTGTACTTCAAGGTGCTGGTTATAACTTTACAAAGCTTTCTGTGGCCCAGGGCCTGGATATCTCTGAGATACCCTACTCTCTCTAGATTCCACCTGCTTAATCTGAGGCATAAAGTATGCAAAAGGAAGGGCCTAAAAATGGGCATTCTCTGTATGTGTTCCTTTCCTCTGGAATAACTTGCCCTTGAAGCAAGCATAGTTCCCAATTTCATGGCCTGCCAGAAGCTTGTAAAAACTTGGCTGTTCTAGAAGGGCTTTGAAACTTGAGCGCTGTATTGCTCCTGGTGCTGAGAATGTCATGTTAATTGTAATTTTTAGACTCTAATTATATATTATATTTGTTTTCTTATATGTTGTATTTTATTGCTATTATTTCATTGGCTGTTGCTGTTACTTTTGTACACTGCTTGGAGTCACCTTTACTGAAGCAGCTTATAAATTCATAAACAAATATTTCACTTCAGTTATTCTAGGCTTTTGGAAAAAGTTTTCAGATATTCATGGATAATTAAACAACACAGATTTTTAAGATACCAGCTGAAATCTTGCTCAATTCAAATTTTTCAAAAGCCTGAAATATACCTGAAAAATAGGGCTTTTTCTCAACATTTATAGCATCTTTCAGTTAATAGTCTGAACTGAAGGTTTTCTCTATAAACTGCAGTTGTTTTCTCCCTTACTTAAACAATGTTTCGAAGATGCCAACTGTATAAGTGACTAATCATTAACTTACTAACTGGCAGTTTAACAATCAATGTCAGGTATCATTCTATCATTAGAAAACTATTACTTGATAATAGTGTAGTTCTGTGTATGTCTGGTCAGAAGTAAACCCCATATGTTCAATGGAATCTTTTCTTTGGTAACTTGAGATCTAGGTAAATGCATGTCAGAGAAGATTAGGATAATTCTGATAATAATTTTGACAGTGATGTGGGGAAAGAAAGGAAATCTACAAAAATTAAGTTGAGGCAGCATCTTTAACTCATAGCCCATGCCATTCAGCAAGATCCTCCTACGCTGAGAGGGTCTTCTGGTTAGTGAAAGAAGGGATGCTTAAATCCAGATCTGATTTGTAGTTTATGTGTAGTGGTGTAGCTTTAAAGCAAAATCATCTTGCTGATAATGTTCGTACTCTATGAAATTAATAATTAAAAGAGGCAAATTGTCAGATCTATGCAGATGCTTGGTGGCAGAAAGCGAAACAATATTTCAGAAATATAACTCAAATTCTGAAATGTTATTCAGAGCTTTAAGAGAAGATTGAACTAACATTCATGAAGTAGTATATCTATAAATATAACCAAGGCTTGAGCTAACCAGAGAATTCAAACCATAGTGGGATTTTAGTACATTTAAAAATACCTACCTCTGTGATTACTAAGATTTATCATCAGTGTGATGTTTTTTTTTCACACTCATGTTAATTGGAAGGGTCTAACTAAGCATGCCTCAGCTCCTCCTTGGATTTCTACAGCAGCACTGGCAGACCAAAGGTATAGGATAGGGTGCATATACCTTCTGTGTGCAAAATGTGTGCTCTGTCATGTTAGATATCAACTCTGGTAAAACAAGATTCAGGGTATGATAGAAACTGTCTATATGTGGAGTACTGTATATTGCTGTAGTGTCTGGATGACTATCAAGTTGGTTCTTTTACCCCTATTTAACATCTGCGTGAAGCTGCTAAGCAAGTCATCCATTTGCCCAGGTTTAGATATCAGTATGCAGACAATATCCAAGTTTATATCTTGACCCTGGGCTGAAAAAGTGATATTGTTGGTAATGTCAAAGTGCCTGGGGGCTTTGACAGTGGTAAAGAAGAGACTGGGTTTTAAAGCCAGATCTGATTCCAGAGAAATAAAGTATTTTAATTTGAATGGGATCACATTCCCCTGAACAGAACTGGGGAAGTTTGCAATTTGGGGGTCTTCTTGGATTTAACAGCTCCTGCTTGAGCAGTAGCAGCTGTGGCCAGGGGGTCATTGTGCAGCTTCATCTTATATGCCAGTTGCAGCCTTTCCTGGAATAGGGTACATTACTCATTATAACTCATACCTTAGTCGCCTCTTAGTTGGGCTATGGTAAGAGAAGAGCATTCAGAAGCTACATGTGATCCAGAATGTGGTGGCTCAAATAGTTAACGAAAACTTTGAGGCACCCATAAAACACCTCTAATCCAAGAACTACATTGGTTACCAGCCCGCTTCTTGGTGCAAAACAAGATGCTAGTTGTCATCTTTAAAGCCCTTTGTGGTTCAGGGCCTGGACCACCTTCTTCTGATAACATCTGACTGCCCAATATGATCTGATAGGGTCATATTACCTGAATTGTCATCCACTGGGGGATACAGAAGCATGCCTTTTCAGTTGTTGTTCCCTTCCTCTGAAATAGTGCCCCTATGATGTTTGAATGGCCCCCTCCTTCCTAATTTTCAGAACATCTATTGAGATTCGGTTGTTCTATTAAGCCTTGAGGTCAGGTAGTTGCAGCTCTTCCGCTGCATGAGTTGTTATTTTGGTTTTGATAGTTCAGTTTTCTGTGAATTTGTATGGTGAATTTGGATTTATGATTTTTAGTTCAGTTATCGATTATATTGTTGATTATTTATTTTTGTTTGTTTTTAACCCAAGTTACACATTTGGAGAATTGTGTGCCACTCAGTTTTGGTCTGATTACAGCAGTTTATAAACACAAATACATACACTTCCAAGAGTAGAATATAAAGAAAATACTTTCCCATCACAAGTGTGGAAAGTGTTTGTGTATGTGTATGTTAGATATTGAGAAAAGGAAACTATGTTGGTTGTTCAATGTAAATATTTTATTTTATAGCCTAGAAGACAGACCTGCTTGAACAGATTCTTCAAAAGTAACTGGTGTGATAGATTTTCTTCTAATAGTATTTTCTCTAGTGAATCTCCTAATTATCAGAGTGAAAGGTCAGTATGAATCTATTGTTTACACAGAATTTTGTAGTATTGTAGAATAAATGCTAGTATAGTTCCCTCTGCTTTCTGGAGAAATTGTTTTATTAGCTTTCCTCCCAAACTGCCATATGTTATCATAGAGAGGGAACTATAAATCAAACAATGTAAGAAGATCATGGTTTCTGGAATTCTTTACAATCCCTTAATAATAGCTCCACTGTGAATCATGAGAGCAGTAGGAAGGGAGCTTAGTTAGAAACTTTCCAAGTCACTGTCCAACTGCCTTTCTCAGATGCATTGGAAAATTTTGTTCTGTTTCTCTCCCCCCCCCCCCCCCCCCCAGCTTCCAACTGGTACCGGCCTATTTTCAGGTTCAGTTTTTCTTTTGCCAGACAGCTTCTCCCTCTGCACCAAATTTGTTCAGTTTTCAGACAATTATCCTGCTGTTGTCTAACGTTCTGTTGGATCATAACAAAATAACTTGGAATATGGACTTCAATATTGCAAGTTATGCCTTTAGAATTTTCCAGAACTTTAATGAATTTGCTGCTCTGATGCATGTGGGTCTGTCTTTATTTTGTATTGTAGCAGAGCTTGGTAGAGTGTGATTAGCGTCAAGAACTGCATAACCGAAATTTCACCGTTCTTTAAAATTCTCAGGTGACCAAAGCAGATAGAGAGTTTGCATGGATTATTGTGCCCTTTCCATCTGAAAAGCAGTGATCATTCATGAAGTGGCATATGTATACAAGTAGTCCTCAGTTAACAACTGCCCTGTTTAGTGACTGTTTGAACTTAAGAAGGAGCTAAAAAACTAGGCTTATGACCAGTCCTCGAACTTACAACGGTTGCAATGCAGTCACATGATCACAATTTGGGCACTTGGCAACCAGTGTGCATTTATGACAGTTGTAGTATCCTATGGTCACATGATCACCATTTGCAACCTTCACAGCCAGCTTCCATCAAGCAGAGTCTATGAGAAAGCTGGCAGGAAGACATAGTCACGTGTGATGGTGACTTTGGAGAATAGAGGGAAGAGATCCTGCCTAGGGAATGATTTGATAAAAGGAAGTCCACAAGAGGGTAACGGTCTAAAGAAGAAACTTAGGAAAGACCTGCCCTGGCCACTCAAGCAATAAATAGGGAGGGTGGGAGATTTATACTTTCAGACTTGCAAGATTATGTTAATGTAGCCTTACAATAAAGTAGAATTAGTTCATCTAGTCGTATTTCCTGTCTGGTTTACCTAGAAGGGCTGACATCATGTGATGTTGTGCTTAACAACCACAGATGATTCACTTAATGACTGCAGAAGAATTGACATCGTAAGTTGGGCTCAGTCACATGATGTTTCACTTAACAACCGCATTGCTTAGCGATGGAGTTGCTAGTCCCAAATGTTGTTAAGTAAGGACTACCTGTAAATGTAGGCAAGGCTTGCCAACTGGAAAATTCAAACCATTGTGGAATTTAGTAGGGTAGTACCTGATTTCAAGGTGTTCCACCAGTAAGCTACTATAATATATAACAAGGAAGAAGTTATTATGAAAAAGATTTTATTGTAAACAGTCCAGAGTCCCCCTCTTTGGGGGGAGATTGGCGGTAATAGAAATATGAATAATAAACAAATAATATTACATATTCTAGATTAGAGGTAGATAGCCAATTTTGGGCTACTAGATGTATTTAGTCTTATGCTGCATGTTAAAGTTTGCACTCAGAAGTGGATATGATCAGAAAAAGTGGACAGAGCTAATGAAGGAAGGGCAGATACATCTAAAGAGAGAGAGAAAACGATCTATATTCCTATTAATTAATCACATGAAGTAATGAAATATTTTCTCTTCAGTAGTGCCTAGCTAGATTCTTCTAAGAGAGCCAGAAGAAGGGCATTAAAATCATAATAAACAGTTATATGAATTGCTTAATATTGTCTGTTAAACTTAGAATGTAAGATATTCTGAACCAGAATATTTAAGCTCATATACCCCCATTTTTTTTTTAATGAAGTGAGAATCTGAAAAAAATGAAGGTATAATTTAAAAGGTAAATAAATTGCAAAATGGTTAGGAAATTTAATTTAATGTAAAGTTCATCTGTAAACCTTAAATATATAATACAGGTAGTCCTCAGTTAATGACCATAATTGGGACCAGCAACTCCGACACCAAGCAACGTCATGAAGCGAAAAAGCATCAACTTACAACGACAGTTCTGGCTGCAGCCGTTAAGTGAATCATGTGCAGTCATTGAGCATGACATCACGTGACTGCAACTTGCAACTTCCTGTTGGCTTCCCCATTGACTTTGCTTGTTGGAAGCTGGCAGCGAAGGTCACAAATGGCAATCATGTGGCCACGGAACACCGACTGTTGTAATTGTGTACCAGTTGCCAAGCAGCCAAATCCACTGCAACTTCAAGCACTGGCCATAAGTCTCCTCATTCAGTGCTGGTGTAACTTCAAACAGTTGCTGAACAAGTGGTCGCTAAGCTAGGACTATCTGTATTCTGGATATTTTATTTTTTAAATAAAAATATTTCTTAAATAGTTGAAAGCTGCAATGGACAGAAGGGTGAATTTTATGATAGAATTACAAAGGACAGGGTATAGGGCCTGTTTTCTGCCATTTGTGGGGAGGGTTGAAAGAGCTTTTTGTTTTTAAGGGTATCTTAAACTTATCAGAAACTTTAATACAGCTTGCTTTGGATTGCTGACAGATTTCAGCGACATGGTCTTGACAGGATCTGCAAAAAAAGGTCCAGGGGCATAAGTTATTCTCCTCTGCCCTAACCTTCAAATAATTGCTGTGAACATTATAGCCTAACTTGGCAATTTGGTACCTGTGGGCCCCACATTCCTTTAAGGCATGGCCAAGAAAATCACAGTTACATCACTGTGAAATTTTAACCATTTTTTTTTTAAAAAAACCTCTATTTATGATATCTACAATCATTTCCTGATTCTTGTTTCAAAGTTTGTTCTCAGGCATTGTGCCTCCAAAATTCAGAAGCAAATCTCATTGCCTCTGACATGTAGATACAAATGAAAAGGGAACTCTGGGAGTGCATCCAGCTCTCAGGGGAGATTGCATAGAGGTATTGCATCTATCTCCACAGCTCACTCCAACGAAGTAAGGAACCAGCAAAGTTGGGGGGATATTGCACATACTATGAGTTCTTGAAGTTCCTTGAACTCTGAAGATAGGACCATAACTTCTCTACCGATTGTGAAATAAAAAATCTGACAACCTGGAAAGGCTGACTGGTGATTAACTATGAACATGTCCTGGGCTTCTGTCCACTGAGCTTTTGGATTGTTCTGGCAGCATGGCATTCAACTGACATGGTAGCCTAACAGCTACCCATAGACAAATGCTTTGCAGCCAAAGGAGGAGAGCGTTTACATGTTAATTGTGAGGAATGTTCACATGGAAACGATAGTACGGGCTTTCCGAATCTTCCAAATGCACTGGTTAGAAGAGCAATTCATTCGAGGAACATTTCACTATTTCACATCTTCACTATTGCTTAGTGCCGCAGTTTCCAGACTGTACACTGCAGCGTCCCAGAGCCCCCCCGTGAACGTCCAACAGCACTGCAGGCTATTTTGCTGTTTAATAAGCAGAGCAGTTAGTTTGCTGCAGCGCCCTGGCACACCATGTGGGAACCACTAGGGGTGCCATGAAAAAACTACTGAGGGACGAAGAGTGCTGTGAACCATGAAAGCTTGGGAACCTCTGGCTCAGTGTTACTTTTGCGTATGGTTGGGATCTATTATGCTCTCAACTTATAATACTGTTAGGAATTACTGAGAAAGTAATACTGTAGGTCATCTCAAATTTTGATACAGGGTATTAAAAATGTACGTATAAAATGAAGTGCCTGTAATTATTTTCAATTATTTGAATTATAATTTGAATTATTTTCAAATGTTTCCAATTATTCCAGTATAGAGATCAGCAAAATTGACACAGTTATCAGACACAAAAGAAGAGAACTGGAGCTGTCTTGTTCTGTACTAGCTAGAGTGGCAAGGTAAAACAGATACCTGGTTGGGAACATTTTATTAAAAATGTTTGGGTTAATAATAAAACTATACCATCCAGTACCAATATCTTAAATCAAGTAATGTTTTGTGTTTCCCCATTCTTAACTCTGACAGAGTGCTTTAGGAAACATTTGGCTTTGATTAAGTATATTTTATTTCTGAAGAAACCAGCTGGGGTTAACATTAATTATAGCTAATTTCAAAAAAGCAAGCTTCAGACCATGATTTCTGACTCTGTAATTAGGGATAACCACAGTGCAGTATGTCAGGATAACCTGACAGTGAACTATACTTGAGCAAAAAATGCCAGCATTGGGAAATGCATTTCTCTGGCTAGAATTGGCTGCCTCAGTCAAGGTCAGAAAGTGACTTTGCTGCTTGAAATACTGGCTGAAACAAATTGAGGGGGGGAGTCTTAGCTCAACTTTTCCTGGCTGATAAATACATTTTCTCTATTTAAAAAAGAGCTTCTGATACAGGTTATTGCGGAACTCTTAACTCATACTCTGCTTCTGTTTAGATTTTTTTTTTTTAATGGCTGAGGCTGAGCAGAGAGTGGTTGATTCAGACCTACAAAATTATAGACTCACATCACCACTATATTGTCTTGACCATCTCTATAACACTGGCTCTGCCCCACATGGAAGGGTGTTCACTCTGATCAGATTTGATGCCCTACCTTTTCCAATTGGAAATTGTGTTTTTTCTCTTGACGTATCAGTTGAATGTAATCTCTTTGAAAGTCAAGAAATTTTATGCCATTGCAATTGCAGGTAAAAGATGGGTCTGACAAGAATAGTGTGACACCTTGTCTGGATAACACAGCTAAATAGAATCTTCCATATATGCATTTATTCCATAAACCCACAAACTTATTTTTTCTCTTTTTTGTTTTTCTTTTCATCCAGTGTAGACTGTTGTATGTGGTCTGTGCTGGTTTTTAGTCTATAATCATACAGCAAACTAAATCAGTCACTCAGAGTGGAAGCAAGAGGAAATCGTATTGCATGAATTCAACTCCAGTTACATGATGCTATGTTTTGAAGGACATTCCATAAATCCAATGTTAAGATGTATTTTTGGGATTAGGTGATGATTATTAAAGAATGCATAATTTGTCAGAATATAAAATATACAGTATTTTTTAATTTGGGGAAAATGTTTCCCAAATCGTATGTGTTTAGAGATACCAAGTCTTTGAAGCCAACAAAGAATTTGGCTTTAAAGAATTTTTTTTTTCTTCATGTAACACTTGTCTTTAATATGGGTTCATTTTTACAGAATTCCTTCCATGTCTTGTGAAGCAGAAATAGCAACTTGTCTTGTTGTGGAAACTGTCTTTTCAATAAGTACTTCACCTTTGGAAAACTTTGGTAAATTTTTTTTGTAAGTTTTATTTAGTTTATATAAAGCAGTGTTTCATTGTAAAAATTAAATCACCTTCTAAGGGTTGTGCTGCAGAATTATTACAGAAAAATTTGTGCAATGTGCTGTAATGGTATTTTTTCTGTTTAAAAATATCTTAATTTTAATCCTGTACTCTTCAGTAGCTTCCTAGATTTATAGATTTCTGTTTAACTTATGAAGTAACTTAAACTGAACAATTTGGAAATGGTTCATTTCATGGAACTTCAAAATATACTTTCTACCATGCTAAACATTCTTCTCAATGACATCACTGCATATTGCCGGTCATCAGTGTATACTGTTGATATGTCCACATACAGATAAAGAAGGACTTTATTTAGAATATCAGTCCTTTAAGACAGTAATTTCATACTGTCCCTTCCTGGATATTTAAAATAATTTTCCAAAGTTTGTATTTTTGATGTGATCATATAGTTTTGGTGAAAGGAGAATAAGAATAAAGACAATTTGCAACTGTGTCATACATTTGGTATAACATTGGTAGAGATAAATGTTTTTGCACATATTTGAGGTTCTTTCCGTGGGGTTCAAGAGTAAATGGCTTCATGAAAGAAACGGCTTTTGAGATTCGAGTTGAAGAGAGAAGTATTACAAATGACTGGAGTGAGAATTTCAGCCACAAGGATAAAAAGAGGAATGGATGGATTCTTGAGGGAATCAAGGGAGAGAATCATGTAATTTGGAGAATCGTCTAATTCCTAGGAACAAGTTGCAGTTTTTTGCTGTTCTCTGATATTGGGAATGCTGCTGACACAGCCAAAGACTTCCTCGTAAATGTGTGAACTACGTGGCAATAGCTGTTCAGATAGCTATATATGAAACCAGTGCAAACCTTCTACAGTACATATTCACATTTTTGATTGATTTACAGATATGAGAGGTGCTCAAAGGATAGGAGTTAGCATCAGCTAAGCTAGGTGGATTTGTTGTCTGTTTTATGTTAAACTGTAATATAATTTGGGTAACTTCTAAAAAAGGAAACTACAAAATAATTAACCAACTGATGGTAATAATAATGGAATCTGTTCTCACTGAATTATTTGTTGGTATTTCTAAAATAATTACTGTCTTTTCCATGTCACAACAGAGTATTTTTATTTTAAATATTAGGATCTTCTAAATCAGGACACGTTGTTACATGTGTCCATGAAGGAGAAGAAAAAAAACAGACTTCTGGTACCACTGGCACAAGAGGAACAAGAAGGAAGGTTTCGGATACTATTCCTAGAAGACGATCTGCCCGAAATGTTAAAACAGAAACTTCATGTCAATCTCAGAGTTCACCTAAATCCAGTAACTCCGGATGTGAGGCCAGTGGTGATGGTAGTTCACTTGTGAATGTTTCTTTTACAGAATTGGAGAAATCAACTCCAAAACGGAAAGCAAAAAGAAGTGTTAAACAGCAGGAACCTTTGGTTAAAAAGAAACTAAGAAGTTCTGGGCATTATGGAAAAACATCTAGTGATACAGATTTTGATGAATTGGATGAGACAGAGATAACCTTGCTATTAGACAAAGGCAATTTAGCAGACAGTGAAAATAGCACCTCTGACTTTAGTCATAAAAATGATATTGAAGCTGAATCTTCTAATGGTTTAGAAAACTCCAAGGACTATGTAGAATATAAGAAGGAACCTAAGAAATGCCCCTGTGAAAGGCAAGATACATTAGATTTCTTAGAAGCTGGTTCCTGTGTTCAAGATCCTCCTTTGCTTGTATTAGAAAAAACTGCTGGTTCTTGTATTCAGGATCTTCCTTTGCTCACTCTAGAGGGAGACCCTGAAAAATGTGAAGAAAAGGATGACACTGAAACTGAAAACAAGACAAATTATAAAAATGCTGTTGAGCAAGGTCAACATTTAAATGTTTCTGGAGAACAATTATGTGATGATAATATTAAATTTACTCATCAATCTCCAGAACTAGATAGCCCTACCATTGAATTGCCAGTGAAACTGGAACCTCTGGCAGTAACACATCAAATATTAGAAAGTCCTGGGAATGAATTAGAGAAATCAGAATGCACGTTAATAATAGATGATGCTTCGGCTGTTTCTAGACATGAATTACTGGGAGGAACAGAATCTCTGTCAGTAACAGATAAACCATTGGCTGGTACTGGAAATGAATTCCAGGAAAAAACGGAATCAGAAGCAGTAGCAAATAAACTAGTGTCTTGTAACAGAAATGAATTATTGAGAAAACCTGAATCTTCAACAATAGATGGAATATTGGAAAAACCTGTGAATCAATTGCCAGAAGGAATAGTCAAGGAGCCATTAGATAACACCTCAGGCAAAGTACCTGGGCTTTCATTAGGTGTGGAAGATGTTGAAATTGAAGAAACAGAACCAAATGTATATATAAACAGTGAACATCTAAAAAGTACTGACTTATTAATAAATGTTCCTTCAAAAAATAAACTTAATCTATCTTTTGTAAATGAAGAAGAGGCAACTGAAATTAGTACATCACCCAAGATATGTACTCAAGGTATTAAACATTTTAATGAAGATGACAGTGAGATAGTAGCTATGGAATGTGACTCATTTAACAGTGACCAGAATGAATCTCAGCTTGACCAACCATTATCAAATGACAATGTAGAGCAGGAAGCAAATTTCTTACAAAATGATAGTAAACATTCTGTATCATTTTCAAATCCTGATCAGAAAGAAGCAAAAGAAAGTTTCACAGATAAAAAGATACGAACCAGAAGATCACGATTTCATTCTCCATCAACAACTTGGTCTCCATCCAAACGAGAGGGGAAAAGATCTCAATCCCCATCTCCCAAAAGAGAAATTGTGGGGGAAGGCAGAATGTCTCGATCTCCCAGAAGGGAGATCTTCAAAAAAAGTCAGAGATCTTTATCCAAATCTCCTAAAAGGGATGCTCTAAGATCTCCATCCAGTTCTCCCAGAAGGGATCACCTGAAAGAAGAGAGAGAGTCTCTGCCCAGTTCTCCCAAAAAAGATCACCTAAGAGAAGGAAGGGGTTCCCCATCCAGCTCTCCAAAGAGGGATTCTATGAAAGATGGAAGGAGATCTTCTCGGACACGTGCTAAGGAATCCCCTCCAAGGCACAAATGCAGATCTCCCAGTAGGGACAGAGATAATGATAAAAATGAATTTAGAAGAGATAATGGAAGAGAAAGAAGTAGGAGGAGATGGTCACAGTCACGATCAAGATCTCGATCCAGGTCCAGATCCAGGCCAAGAAGTAAAGGGCCTTCATTCCCTAGAAATGAGAGGGATGGTTATTCACCTCCTCGATGGAAAGAAAGGTGGACAAATGACAGTTGGAGAAGCCCCAGAGGAAGTGATAGATATAAAAGAAATGAACAGCAGAAACAAACAGAGTGTATGAAAACTGAAAGAGACAGTGTAAATAAAGATGCAGATATGCAGTGTTCTTCTGATCAGTACAGAAAAGATTACCCAGACTGGGTAATGGAAAGAATAAATTCAGTTCCAGAAACAAGGAATAGAGAAAGAGAGAATTTTAAAAATCAACAGCGGGAAGAAAGTAGGCACAATAATTCAGGGGCTTCATGGAGCGGAAATTATGGATCAGGTTGGAATTCAAATCGTGGCAGAGGTGGCCGTGGCAGAGGTGGCCGTGGCAGAGGTGGTTTCACATATGGAGACCAGGCTGAAAGTCGCTGGCAAAATAGGAAACCCCACTCAGGGAATGCAAATAGTTCTGGCAATGAAACTTCTAGATTTCCAGAACATCAGCCATACAAATGTAAAGCAGAACAAGATTTCACTTTTGATACACCCGCTGATAGATCTGGGTGGACATCTGCATCAAGTTGGGCTGTAAGAAAGACTTTACCAGCCGATGTACAGAATTACTATTCAAGAAGAGGTAGAAATTCTTCAAGCCCACAGTCTGTATGGACAAAAGAAGAAGTAGCATCTGAGCAAGGTACTTATTTCTCCTGCTTATTAACTCCTGGGTGGAAATCTACATGCGGTCCCAAAGTCCCATTTTTACAAACAGTAGAGCATCCAAATATCATACTGTTGACATGTGGTGGAAAAGCTAGTTTTCAGTGATTTAATTTCTTTTTATGATGAAACAGGACTGTCAAGTCCCTAAGATACTTAATTCCCAGTTGAGTCTTTAAGCTGCCCAACCCCCTGCCCCAAACTAGTTTTGATTCTTAGTTTCAATGTGTATATTCAAATCCCAACTTTAAAAAAAACTTGATAGCCTTGTGTATGATAAACCTATGTACATGCATAAGGTTTGGATGAATCTTGAATCAAATCAGACTGATTCTAACATCCTGGATTTGTCCCAAGGAAAACAAGGTGGATCGGAATTATCAGTTGAAGCCTGATGCACATAGTCCTCAGTTAACAATTGTCCTTTTTAGCAACTGTTCAAACTTACAATGATGCTGAAAAGGTAGATTTACGACCATTCCTTGAACTTAAAACCGTTGCACCATCTCCATGGTTGTGTGATCGCAATTCAGGCACTTGGCAACCAGCAAGCATTTACGATGATGCAGCATCCTGTGGTCATGTGATCGTCATTTGCGAGCTTCACAGCCAGCTTCTGACAAGCAAAGTCAGTGGAGAAGCTGGCAGTAAAATCGCAAGTCGCCATCATGTGATGTTGCACTTAATGAGGATGGGTGATGCACTTAACGACCTCAGTGGAACTGAATCATAAGCCCGTCGCAGTCGTGTGTTGTTTCACTTAACGACTGTTGCTTAGCAATGGTGTTGCTGGTCCCGGTTGCAGTCATTAAGTGAGGACTATCTGTAAGTGGTTTGGTGTGGAATCTCCAATAAATACCACAAGACCCAAATATTTTAATGTGCCAAAGCACTTGATGTATTGAAGCTAATTTTACCATGTGGGGAATGTGAGCGAGGTTGAGAGAGAGAGAGATCAGATACAAATTTCTCTTTTCTGTTTTATTCATGGACACTGGCCTCTACTTTTTGGGAGGGATGGGGTAATATTTTATATACCTACATTTTAAAAACAGCTGTTTCTCTCTGATAGATCCAAACTTTAAAGACCAAGCCAGTCAACAAGGTGATGCTTCTCAGCTACCAGTAAATGTGTTGCAACCTCAGATGAATGTAATGGCACCAGTAAACACACAGCATCAGCCGATGAGTATCTTCCCGTATACAATGGGTGTTCCTACTCCTATTATGAACATTCAGCACAATCCATTTAACCTTCCTCCACCAGTGCCCATGCATCTTCATTCAGGACTGCCTCTTGTCCAGGTAGCAGCTTCATCCAGTGTGTCTCAGGGACCACCGCCACCACCACCACCACCACCTCCATCCCAGCAAATTAACTACATTGCTTCCCAACTTGATGGAAAGCAGTTGCAGGTATATCTTTCAGTTGTAAAAAAACCCCCTCCAAACTGTTAACAGATGTAGAAGTAGGTATCTTGTTTCTAATGCCAATAGACAGACAGACAGACCTGACTGGAGACTACAGACAGACAGACAGGCAGACAGATATGACTGGAGACTATATTAGCAATTCTCAATTGTATTAAATTTGGAAGCTCACTGGAAAATATTTGCTTGTATCCTACGATACTTGAGATCTGGCTACACTCTGAGCAAACATATACATATGCATATATGTTGATTTGTTTGCATATGCACACGAGCATCAATTTCTGAAGATTTTTTTTTTTCGTGAGCGATAATTTTTAATATATTTATTTATTATTCACATTTCTATCTTTAATATATGTTCCTGTTGTGGAGCCAGGGCATCCTGTAGTGGGTATTTCTCTCCCCCTTGGCTCTGAGACCGAGCTTAGAATTCTTCTGATTGTGCTTCCAGTGGGAGATAGCCCCTTTCTGCATTCTGGACTTGTGTTGCTCTAAAAAACATGGTGGTTTATGAGCTCTACCAGCCACCCACATGGCCAGGCCAGGTTATAATAAACAGACATTCCCCCCGCCCACCTTTTCTTTCCTTTTTCATTTTCACTTATCGTCCTTAATAGGACCCCCTAGCCAGCAATTTCACCCACAGCAGTCTTCATCTATAGACATCTCAGAGGTTGTCACTAATGTTTTGAGATGAAACAAGTAGCCTAAGCCCCAGCAGTATGGCAGTGAACCCCTCAGTTCCACATCGTGATTCCCCCAGAGAAATGCAAATAACACAGACAGTGTCAGACTGCGTGCCACCTGCAACTGTCAGTGGGATTGTTTCCAGTTCTCTGGGAATTTGGGTACCCTGAGCGCTGGAGAGGAAAGAAGCTGAGAGAACCAGATGCCAACCCCTTTTCTGCTCTTCACCAAGTGAATCTTTTTTATTGGTTCCACCAGGAACTGTGCCACAGGGGTCCCAGGGACAGCCATGATACCTCCAACTGTACCACAGCTCTTTTAAGTCAAACCTGCTCTTTCAGCTCTTTGAGTCAAACCTGCTGTGCCACCCAGCCATCCCAGTGGAGGGGAAGTACGATCTTGGGGCTCTCCTTATAGGGGAGGGACAGGAAGGGGTCCCTGGTCTCCCTCCTCTCCCTGAGATTCCTCCTCCCCAGGCCCCCATTGCAGAGAACAAACTCCAGTCCACCACTGCAGGGGAAAGTGTCAGGCCATCAGGTGAGGGGGAGACTTAGGTGACATATGATTCAAGATACCGCTTTCCAGTATTCCTGTTTCCCAGAGCATTTAACAGGAACCTTGAGTCCAAGTGGGAGGTCTTCAGAAGAAGCAAGGGGTGGCACCTTCCTGCAATCAATCCTGAAGCTCTTCAAGACCCCATTAAAAGAATTAGTGCATAGCAGTACTGGTCTCAGGCCGTTGTAAGGACAGAGAAGATAGTCACAGAAAGCCATAGGGCAAGAACTGGAATTGATACAACATAAAGCTACAGCTCTAGGGTCTCCACTGCTACTTTTGTCTTTGCCTTTCTATTTTATGGGCAAAACAACTAACCCAGTTCATTTCCCCCCTCCCTCCCATAGAGAACTCACAGAGGACATGAATAAAATGGCCAAGGTGGTCACCTTCATAGCAGCTGATAGACTAGATGGTTCTCAGCTAGAGACATATTAGCTAACTTGCAACTGGGAAATCACTATGGCTGAAGACTCATACTTGAAATCAGTGCTCATATCAGGCCTATTCAACGATTAGAAACTGTTGGGAGAGAGACTGTAGACTGCCACACAAGAAGAAGGCTTTGCCCTTTCCCTACTCCCAAAGAAGGAAGAACAAGTTCCTCGGGCTTCCCCCTCATTCCTTTTTCCAGGATGTGCTCCAAGCAGACACCTGGATCATGAAGTGAACAAGAACATTTGGTGGGGAGGAGTTAAGTAGCGACCCCAAAGCAAGATGCATCAAACCCAACAGAAAACTTCCCCTACCTGTGCAGGGATAACACAAGGAATAATGACTGGCTCAGTTTCCCAGTGGCCAGGAGGCTAACAGAATTAGCCAACCTATGGGCCCATATAACATCAAATGCATGAGTCACAGAGCTACACCACAGACATGGCTTCTCCAAGATTATTTCATTCCATCCCTAGTTCACCAAACACCAAATAATCTTGACGGTCATAAATCGCTTCCTGAATATATACATGATCAGACATCCCACAACATGAGACATTTTCAGGCTCATACTTTGTATTTTTCATTCTTCCTAAGAACAAAAAAGGTAGATGTGTCAGCCTTGATCTGAGGCAGGTGAACATTTAGATGGAAACCGTGAGATCCGTTATAGAACACATCCAGAAAAAGGATGTCTTAGTCTCACTTGACTTACAGGGGGCTTATCTTTGCATCCCAATTCACCCAACAAGCAGAAAGTTCCTGAGATTCAAATATGAGGGTGCTGATTGCCAGTGTCTTCCATTTGGCCTGTCTCTTGCACCCAGATGTTGATCCAATCACCATTTACTGAATATGGAAGAAGGATGTCTGAATCGTGGTGCATGTCTTTGATGATTTGGAGTTCCTGTTCAATAAAGGCAAGAGCATCTCCAATCAGTGCACAAGTTACAATACCTAGCTGCAGTTCTGATCACAAGGGTCTGTTCTCTCTGCCGAAGAATAGGACACTATAGCAACTAATCACATCAGTTATACAGACCACCCAATCCGATCTCCTGACTTGCCAGATTCCAAGGCCATATGATCACCTATGTAATTTTAATATGGCTAAAATTCCAATCACAGCCTTCACAGTGAATACTCCTTTCTGAAGCTAATAGCCTGAAGATTCCAGAGAGGACTGATGATTCTATCAAAGGTGATAGAAGTGGTGGCTTTTGGAAGTCCTCACCAGGAAGAGGAACCCTTGCACAACAAGTTTAAGTTTACTACGGAAGCCAACCTTTGACACATTGCTTGGCCAAGTTACTCAGGGATCTTGGGCAAAAGAAGAAAGATGCAGCATAAACTTTGTTGAGCTGAAGCAGCATGACTAGCTTTGAGCAAGTTCCAGGCTCTTCTAAAAAGTCAATGTATCATTTCTGTAACAGGCAATGTAACCACCAAAGCTTGCATCAAGGCAACAGATGAAGGAAGCAGCAAATCTTCTGTGGTGGGCTGAAGAAAACATGCCATCTTTCACAGCGGAACACATCCAAGGAATCTGCAATATAGTGGCAGATCTGGTTCAGTGATGGAGATCTGAACTCAGGCGAATTGAGTTTTAATCCCAATGTAGTCAGTCAGATCTTTTTGATCTTAAGGGGACTAGTGATTGACCTCTGTGAACCACAAGGTGGGGCACCTCTCATGTTTTCCCACACAGAGCGCAAAATATTCAGTACTGGTTGGTCCAAGGACCTATGTTTTATTCCTTCCCCATGTTTCCAGATGTCCAGACTCCTGTGACCAGTGAGAGAGGGAGAAATGGAAGTGATACTGCTAATCTCCAAGTAGCTTAGGTGGTCTTGGTGCTCAGATACCAACTTATCATCATCCCAACCATGAAGGTGCTCCCTCTCGCTAGTCAAGCAGAGCCAGATGGATTGAGCCACCCAGATCCTATCTGGTTACATCTACATGCCTCGGCATTAAATGGAACCAACTGGCCGACTTAGGGTACAACAATAGTTTATTCAGAGAATTTTAGCCTCTCATAGAACTTCCACAATTAACAATACTATGAAGTAATATGGTGAGCTTTCTATATGTGGGTGGTTAAAAGGGGGAATCTCACAAATATCAGCCTCTGTCCCAAAGTCCTGGCTTTCCTATAGATGGGCAGAGACAGTGGTGTGCAGTCAAGCATCCCTTGCAAACAGGTGTTGGCCATCTTACCAGTTCTAAAAATGGGGAACAAGCCTCTATTTATGCTCAAATTAAGAGTTCAAAAGGGAACGTCCCTAATAAGACTACCTTCCATGCATTAGTATTTGTCCTGGAGCCTCCAACTAGTGCTTCAAGCCCAGTTTCAGCTCTTACATGAGTCATCTGTAGAACACCTAATATGAAAAGTATATTTTTTATACGTATTAACATCAGCTAGACAGATCTCAGAAATACTGCCCTCTACTAGCCAGACATTTACTTTTCTTGTTTATTTGTTCAGTTGCTTCCGACTCTTCATGACTTCATGGACCAGCCCAAGCCAGAGCTTCCTGTTGGTCGTCAACACCCCCAGCTCCCCCAGGGACGAGTCCATCACCTCTAGAATATCATCCATCCATCTTGCCCCTGGTTGGCCCCTCCTCCTCTTGCCTTCCACTCTCCCTAGCATCAGCATCTTCTCCAGGGTGTCCTGTCTTCTCATTATGTGGCCAAAGTATTTCAGTTTTGCCTTTAATATCATTCCCTCCAGTGAGCAGTCTGGCTTTTATTTCCTGGAGTATGGACTGGTTTGATCTTCTTGCGGTCCAAGGCACTCTCAGAATTTTCCTCCAACACCACAGTTCAAAAGCGTTGATCTTCCTTCTCTCAGCCTTCCTTATGGTCCAGCTCTCGCAGCCATATGTTACTATGGGGAACACCATTGCTTTAACTATGCGGACCTTTGTTGTCAGTGTGATGTCTCTGCTCTTAACTATTTTATCGAGATTTGTCATTGCTCTTCTCCCAAGGATTAAATGTCTTCTGATTTCCTGACTGCAGTCAGCATCTGCAGTAATCTTTGCACCTAGAAATACAAAGTCTTTCACTGCCTCTACGTTTTCTTCCTCTATTTGCCAGTTATCAATCAAGCTGGTTGCCACAATCTTGGTTTTTTTGAGGTTTAGCTGCAAGCCAGCTTTTGCACTTTCTTCTTTCACCTTCATCATAAGGCTCCTCCGTTCCTCTTTCCCTTCAGCCATCGAAGTGGTATCATCTGCATATCTGAGAATGTTTCTTCCAGTGATTTTAACTCCAGCCTTGGATTCCTCAAGCCCAGCACATTGCATGATGTGTTCTGCGTACAAGTTGAATAGGTAGGGTGAGAGTATACAACCCTGCCATACTCCTTTCCCAATCTTAAACCAGTCCGTTGTTCCGTGGTCTGTTCTTACTGTTGCTACTTGGTCGTTATACAGATTCCTCAGGAGGCAGACAAGATGACTTGGTATCCCCATACCACTAAGAACTTGCCACAATTTGTTATGGTCCACACAGTCAAAGGCTTTAGAATAGTCAATAAAACAGAAATAGATGTTTTTCTGAAACTCCCTGGCTTTTTCCATTATCCAGCGGATACTGGCAATTTGGTCCCTAGTTCCTCTGCCTTTTCTAAAGCCAGCTTGTACATCTGGCAATTCTCGCTCCATGAATTGCTGAAGTGTACCTTGCAGGATCTTGAGCATTGCCTTACTAGCATGTGAAATGAGTGCCACTCTTCGATAGTTTGAACATTCTTTAGTGTTTCCCTTTTTTGGTATGGGGATATAAATTGATTTTTTCCAATCTGATGGCCATTCTTGTGTTTTCCAAATTTGCTGGCATATAGCATGCATTACCTTGACAGCATCATCTTGGAAGATTTTGAACAGTTCAGCTGGGATGCCGTCATCTCCTGCTGCCTTGTTATTAGCAATGCTTCTTAAGGCCCATTCAACCTCGCTCTTCAGGATGTATGGCTCTAGCTCACTGATCACACCGTCAAAGCTATCCCCAATATTGTTATCCTTCCTATACAGGTCTTCCGTATATTCTTGCCACCTTTTCTTGATCTCTTCTTCTTCTGTCAGGTCCTTGCCATCTTCTGCATTTAATTGGGCATATCTCCCCCATCACTGTTGCCTTTTGCTTTCCTTCTTTCTTGGGCTACTTCTAGTGTCTCAGCAGCCAGCCATTTTACCTTCCTGGTTTTCTTTCTTTGGGATGTATTTTGTTGCGGTCTCCTGAACAATGTTGCAAGCTTCTGTCCATAGTTCTTCTGGGACCCTGTCTACTAAGTCCAGTCCCTTAAATCTATTCTTCACCTCCACTGCATTTTCCTTAGGAATATTAGTGAGCTCATATCTAGCTGATCTGTGGGTCTTCCCTAATCTCTTTAGTCTGATCCTAAATTGTGCAAGAAGAAGTTCGTGATCTGAACTACAGTCAGCTCCAGGTCTTGTTTTTACTGACTGTATAGATGTCCGCCATCTTTGGCTGCAAAGGATGTCAGTCTGATTTCGGTGTTGTCCATCTGGTGAAGTCCGTGTATAAAGCCATCTCTTAGGTTGTTGGAAGAGTGTTTGTTATGCAGAGTGCGTTGTCTTGGCAAAATTCTGTCAGCCTATGTCCTGCTTCATTTTTTTCTCCCAGGCCATGCTTGCTTGTAATTCCAGGTGTCATCTGACTACCTACCTTAGCATTCCAGTCTCCTGTGATGAAAATAACGTCTCTCTCAGGCGTGTTGTCCAGTAGGTGCTGCAGATCCTCATAGAACTGATCTACTTCAGCTTCTTCAGCAACTGTGGTTGGGGAGTATATTTGGATCACTGTGATGTTAGATGGCTTGCCCTGAATTCGAATTGAGATCATTCTATCGTTTTTTGGATTGTATCCAAGCACTGCTTTAGCCACTTTACTATTAATTATGAAGGCTACTCCATTTCTTCTGTGGTCCTCTTGTCCACAGTACTAGATCTGGTGGTCATTTGATGTGAAGTGGCCCATTCCAGTCCATTTCAGTTCACTGACACCCAAAATGTCTATCTTTAATCTTGACATCTCACCAATAACCACATCCAATCTGCCCTGCTCATAGATCTTACATTCCAGGTTCCAGTGGTGTGTTGATCCTTAGAACATCGGATTCACCGTTCACCACCAGCACCGTCGGCCGCTAGCCATCCTTTTGGCTTTGAGCTAGCTGCGTCATCACATCTGGGGCTAGTTGAACTCATCCTCTGTTCCTCCCCAGTAGCATTTTGACCATCTTTCGACCTGGGAGTCTCATCTTCCGATGGTATACTGACATATCTCTGGTTGTACTGATCCATTTAGTTTTCACAGCAAGAATACTGGGGTGGGTTGTCATTACCTTCCCCAGGGATCGCATTTAGTCTGACCTCTCTGTCATGACCTTCCCATCTTGGGTGGCCCTTCACGGTTTAGCTCATGGCATCATTGAGGTGCTCAAGCTCCAGCACCATGACAAGGTAACGATCCTTTGCTGAAGAGACATTTACTAGGGCCTCTGTTTATACCCAAAATAAACTTGGTTTTCTGCTAGGGCCAGGAAATGATTTTTCTGCCCCAAACCCAACTAGAGAAAGAATGTACAACTGAATGTCAGACACATCTTCAAGATCTACCTGAGTAGAATAGAATAATTTGGGTCATCCAATTTCTGGTATCTTTTGAACAATCTGATCTGGACTGCAAACCCTCTTCAGATATGAATTTGAAGTGGATTAAGTCATGCTTCAAACTAGCCTGCAGAAATACACAATAAACCTGTCCCACAGGAAATCATAGGAGCATAGTCCCCTGGCTGCCTTCAACACAAACACCGCCCCATCTCTTCTGTTAGACATTACCAGCTAACACAACCTCAGTCCAAGTGTCCATCAGCAATTGTTACAAAAAAATAATTCCTGTCCAAGTTCACCCCATGAGTGTCTGCATCTAATTCTACAAAGTTCTTAACATTTATTCTGACATTTCTGAAGTGTTCTTTATTTGAGGTTTTTCTTTCTGGCTTGTATTTCTGAAATTGAGAAATAAGTTGTCCCTTCCCACAGAAAGCAGGGTCAGAAGAATTCTGCCTCTGAAGCAAATGGGAGGGCGATGCCAGCTACTGGATGCCTTAAAATTTACCTTAATGGCAAGTTCAGTGTATCATTTTTGTTAACATGGTTCCATATAGTCTGATTCCTTGATTCTAGAAAAAGAAACATGTTTGCCCATGTGTCTGTGAGGGGGGTAACTCTCTTTAGATACATTCTTCACAAGTTTGTTCTACATTCAGTTTTCCAGAAGGATTGAGGGTCAGTTGTTCAGTTTTGCAGTGTTACTATGGTTACTTTTC
Source organism: Candoia aspera (assembly GCF_035149785.1). Lineage (NCBI taxonomy): Eukaryota > Metazoa > Chordata > Lepidosauria > Squamata > Candoiidae > Candoia > Candoia aspera. The sequence continues at coordinate 50,510,175 of NC_086159.1, forward strand.
TGATGTAAGTTTTCTAGAATTGAAACAATAACAAAGGCAACATTAAATCAGGTCATACTAGCCGCATACTGTTTGTGGACTGAACTGGCATGTGACCCCAAGCAGTGAATAAATAAATTAGTAGAAAAAACTACTTTCTTGAGAAAACCTGGCACCAGTATTTGCATGACAATTCTTCAAGAGGTTACCAAACTGGACAGGATTTTTTTAAAATTAAATGGCAATACTGCCAAGCAGCTCTCTTGTGGCTGCTGTCTTCTCTTCTCCGTATATGGGCCTTTCAGCAGTTATCAAGTCTTGGCCTGCAGGCACAATAGGCAAAAATATCCATCCACCTGTTGTCTCCTCTTTCGTTATGAGAGTTTGAAAGTTGGGGTGGGGAAATAGGGAGCGTCTTGGCACAGACTGGATTTCATCCAATTGTTATATTTCTTTTCAAGAACTGACATGGAGAAATGCCAGGCTGAGTGTTGTATGTGATTTTTAAAAATTACTGTAATGGATAGGTTAAATATCCCAACTTGCCTACAGGAATTCCAGGCAGGGTGGCATGCATCTGTTTTATCCGTACAGCAGTAATCTGGTGAGGTAGATTGGGCAGAGGGATGGTGATTGCCCCCAAACCATGCAGAAACTGTCATGGCTGAGTGAACCTGGTTCTCCACAGCATCCCACTACAGCTTCTTTCAGCTTGCCAGTTCTTACTCTGCCACATCATGAACACAATTGGGAGGGGGAATTCTAGGCCTTCTTGGGGAAGCGATCTAAATGTGTTTGCCATAATGCTGATGTGGCCAGGGTTCCACGACAATAAAATAACAAGCCAATAGGTAAGGTTCTTCCAACTACAGTTACCCAATCCAGATATAAAACCAGGTTCATGAGGTTTACTGCTCATCACTTTGCCTTGTTGTGATGTTTTATGGGTCTTTCAGCCAGCTGCCATTACATCAAGAATCAGCTTCACCACTGATTTCTTCTTTCTTCATAATTTTCCATAAAGGTGCTCACACACAGGTGATTTTCCTGCTAAAAAAGGCCATTACTTATTTAGGCCACCATTAAAAATGCCTGAGATGATTGGAATGAGGAAAAGGGGGGGGAAATGTAGGCTGGATTACTGTTTACAGCTTGCTGAGCAGCACCCTTTTTCAAACACATTGTGTTCTCTTTCAGCTTACATAATATAAGAAGCAATCTATATCAGTTTTTTTCCTACCCATTAATTGTATGTTCTCTAAGTCATTGGAGATAGCAAAATTTGCTTAGTGCATTTGCAGTTTAGAATTCTATGCTGCAGTACTGCAGGTAAATGCATGGACACTAAATTCTCTTAACTTTTTAAAACAGGCTGTTCCAACTACTTCCCATGTTGCTAACAGCATGAACACAACGCACTTGCCTGCTCCAACAGGAGCTCTGGGAACTGCAGAATCTGTTCAGGGGCCAAGTTCGGGCAACACAGCATCATCAGATAACATCAAATCCTCTAATGCTGCTGTAAAATTGACGGAAAGGAAAGTAAATGTAACAGTGGAAGCCAGTGCAGATAGTTCCAAAAAAGACCAGGCAAGTTCCAAGTGAAGGGTAAAATGAATAATTCTTAACTAAACTGAGAGAGAAATAATGTTTGCCTTGAAAATAATGTTTGCATCAGTCATCCTTATAATCTATTATTTTTATTTATCATGGGATTTGAAGAATTTGACAGTAATCAGTTTGTATCCTAATAGAAAAAATACATCACATTAGATCTACTTTGATACTATGTTCTTAAGCATATTCTAACTAACATATTCTACCTAGGTTAGCCATCTGGTTTTTTAAAAAAGAGGAAAAGATGCAAGTATTGTAAAAATTGCTTTACTAACTTCTTGGAGCCAGCATTTGCATAGGCAATACCGGGTTAACAAGCTTCTTTAGACAACTGCTGATGTATTGTTCCAGTCAGTTACTGAATAATCTTTAACCATATATGGCTGGAGGTGACATGAACAGTCTAATATCCATAATAAATTTTCCCACCTATCAACATTTTTATTGATTGTGACATATCTCTTCTAGCATTAATATTATATTTTTTAAAATACAAGAGGATGTGTGCTTTGCAGTCAGGGTTTATGTTTCTGTGGAGATCAGCAATTATGTATATTTGAAGTGGGTATTAATCGCTTCAAAAAACGATGTGTATATATGCTCTTTTCCTATATAAGATGCACCCTTTATTTTTTCTAGAAATTATTAATTCAAGAAAAAGCTGCACAAGAAGTAAAACTTGCTATTAAGCCTTTCTATCAAAATAAAGATATTTCTAAAGAAGAATATAAAGAGATAGTTAGAAAAGCAGTGGATAAGGTAAGTAATATTGCTAATAACCATCGATATTTAGCAGTCTGGTTTTATTAATACTTGCAGGCTTTTGGACATAGGAGGTAATAGCTTCAGCTGTTTAATATAGTTTAGATATATAGTAGGCCAGATAGTACATGGTAGATTTGAACTGTTTCATTTTCAGATGTATCCTCTGGATTGTGGGAGCAGTAAGTTTTCTGTTTTAGCATATGCTGAAGCTGTTACAGGCACTTAGTATATCAGATACTGTTTCTCAGATATGATTATCATTATACTCATTGTGTTCTTCCTTTTTGGGATAAGCAACTTTATACAGAGCACAGTAAAGTAAGAAAGAGGCGTGAAGGCAAAATTGTATCCTTGTGAATTATCCTTGCTTTCACCACAACCATGTACTGCTTCATACACTGTCTTTTGCTCTTAAACTTTTCTTTCCTTTTGAGGATCTCCATCCTTATTACTTTATTTTACTCCATCCAGCCATTTCTTTCTTGGCCTTCCCTTTCTCTCAACTTACTCTCTCTTCCTCCATGTACTTGTTTTTTGATTTGATCCTCCTTCATTCTCTGTATATGACCAAATTTCTTCAACATTCTTCTTTAGTACTGTTCACTCACTTTTGTATTCAGTCCACATTGTTATATCAGCCATTCTTTACCCCATCTCTTGCCTTATTGTACAGTCTTCTTAAACGCAGTCCCAAGCACATTACTCCATTTACATTTTTCCTGACATACTCAATTCTCATTTCCATGTAACAAATGGGCAGAATTTTGTTCTTATGCACAGGCATTTTCTTTCCTTTCAACAAATTTATTTCTGGTAACAGGCCACATAGTACCTACTAACTTTCTGCCAGCATATGCACATCTTAATGTTTCTCCCTCTGTTTTCCCATCTATAGTAAACGTTCTACCAAAGTACACAAATTGTTCTCATTTTTTACCATTTTGAATAACTTGCAATAGTTTCTCCATTTCTCTTGTCAAACATAATTACCTTGGACTTTGAGACATTAATGTTGAGATCCATCTCCTCATTGCATCATGCAATCCAACATTCACTGAAAATCATTTTTTTCAGCCAATAAAACAGCATCATCTTTATATTAAAAATATATGTATGCATTCCTGTCCTTGATGAACACATGTCTAACAATCCTTGATTTGATTTGATTTGATTTGATTTGATCTGATCTGATTGGCTGCCTGACTCCCAAATGAGTTTGGGCAGCTTATATAGAAGAAAAGCGGGGGGGGGGCAATTAAAAGAGAAAGGGACATGTACATCCAGACAAAACCACCCATTACCTTATAGAAAACCCACCAGGGGCTCAACAGATGACTTAACCCCGTGCCTGGGGGCAAAGCCAGGTCTCCAAAGACTTGCAGAAACCTGGTAAGGTGGGAGCATGGGAATCTGGGGAGGGCTACTCCATAAGCACACTGTACCATCTATACTTGTATCCTTACCATTTTTCAACCCACTAATTTCATTAATATTTTTTGAATACTAACATTTATAGCATTCATTTCAATTTCATTGTTTAACATATAATTTGTCATTTCTATACAAATCTCTAAAATACTCCTTCCAGCATTCCCTCACTACAGCTTCATTCTATTATTTTTATTTTTAATTCCATTCAGTATTGCAAGCACCTTCTTTAGTTCTTCTCAGCCACTTCCAAAACAGTTTCTTTTTATTTGTCTCATCAAAACTGCTCTGAATTTTGTCTCGTTTACTCTTAACCGTTCCTTGCTCTCCATGACTACCTTCTTTGTAACTGTCTTTTATCTCTACTGTATCTTTCTCTCATCCTTATTTTTGCAGCATTCTCTTATACACATTTTCTGAGCTCTTTCACTTCAAAGAAGCATCTGTTTTCAGAGTTGCCCTTGGTGTGGCCTGATACACATCTTTCCCAATGAAACATACTTATCGCTTTGTTCGAAGCAGAGGTCACATTTTGCATTTCTGTCCCCTTTTGTCTTCTAATGCTTTTTATATAATTTCTCTTCCTGCACTAATTTTGCTTTTACTTCTGTTTCACTTTTCCTTTTCTTCCATGTTCATTTTTCTCCAAAATCCACTCTTGACACTGCCAAAGATGGTCCATCCCACATGAAGAGCCTCTTGCCACCCTTATATCTAATTCTCTCAGTCTTTCATCATAAACAGTCAAATCAATTTTGCTTTTGATTCATTCCTTTTCCACATATGCACATGAGGGTGCGTGTGTGTGTGTGGGTGTATATACAGTGTATCACAGGCGCATGTGTACGTGCACACATGCTCCCATATATTTGAAACAGACCTTTTCCTAAGCAAATCTTCATCAAAGTCAGCATTCTCATTTGTTCTTGGATCTCTGAATAGTTCAATTACTTATTTGGCATTCTTTCATCTCATTCCAGCATGATACTTGAATATTTTTTTTCCTGGATCATATTCAGAATTTTATAGAATTTTTCCAGAACTCACTCTTGGTTCTTCTATTCTCACCGTTCACTGGAGCCTGAGATGCAACAATCATCAGTCTATGAATTCCTTTCTTCATATGTACCCACAATGAGCTAGATTAAACCACTTCATTTTTTCCGGTATAGATGTTAACCCTTTCATTCATAATCAAAGCTACGCCTTCACTTCCCCATGCGTATTCATCAGCTCCACTCCACAAGACCAGCTTCATACTGTTTGTTACATCTTTTCCCATTCTCCTAGTTACACTGACACCCAGCAGTCTTTTTTATTATTCATGATCTTTACCATTTACTTTTCTTACATTACACATTGTCATCTTACACCCCTACATACTGTTAGCAGCATCCCAGCACATAGGAAGTGCACAGGCAATACCCTTAGTGGTATTTGTCCATTTCCCCAAAGAACAGGATAAGCATGGCAGAGTCTTCCCTCTCCACAGAGGAATACCTTTCCTGACAAACCCCTATGAGATATTTTGTCTGCGTTTATTGTCTTATGTGTGTGTGGGTGTGTATATACACACACCCACACACACATGAAGGAATAATACAATATTCCATGATAGAGTTTGTTTTTTAAGTAATATTTTTAACAGTTCTCTTTTTCAATTTTTCATTTAGGTTTGCCATAGCAAAAGTGGGGAAGTTAACTCTGCAAAAGTGGCAAATTTGGTAAAAGCTTATGTGGACAAATACAAACATTCACGAAAGAAAAATCCAGATGAGGCTGTTTCTGTGGAAAGAAAATAAATCTAGAGTGAAAAAAATGCCATCAGGATGACTGCAAAGTGCAATTTTGACTTGGACTATTAATTAGAAATAGTGGCTGAAATCTGATTTTGATAAGATTATTTTTCAATATAGTGTATAATGTTTTGTTATAAATAAATATAGATTAATGCTTCAACTTTATCCTTTTGCAAAAAGCTATGTGAAAAGAAGATAAAAGGAATAAAAGACACCGCCCCCAATTAGTAATAATACAGTTTGTTGAATGCCACATGTACAGCATTTCTGGTTCACACAGTCTGCCAGAACACAGAATTCAGGGCAGACAAAATACACATGAATCAGGGAAAGACTGGAGTAGATTTTTAAATTGTAGTAACTGTTTTTTAAATGTATCGGTTCATAGGCTCAACGTGTGTGTTTTAAAAGCACATTGTAATCAAGAGCAACTCTTAAACAGCAAAAAACATCCCTGAATATCAAACAGAGGAGCTGCTGCTGCTGCTGCTGCTGCTGCTGCTGGTTTATGTCTTTCCATTTCTCCTTTGGAGGAGTTGCCAGTGTTAAATCCCAGTATAGTTCTGAAAGGCATGGTGCAGACTGTAACCCAGCACTTCACCTTTGGGGGACCCTTGTTATGTATCACACACAAGAATTTTGCATCACGTTTTATATTGGGGTATTCTTTGTCCAGTTTAATTTTTTGTCTGATATGCTTCAATACAGCATACCTCTAATCTTCCAACCGTTTGAAACAAACTTCTGGCTGAATATAAGAGGTGGATTGTGTAAGCAACAACCCTAGTCATATCACCTGTGGCAAGGTATTAGTATTGGTTTAGGGTATGTGGTGGTCTGAGGCATATGAAATGAAAGAATATTCCAGCAAGGACTGCACCATGATGAAGGCTGCATAAGTAGATTGCCAAATTCATACCGTCATGGGATTATGACCTCATTATAGTTTATTGCATGAAGCCAAAATTAGCAGAATAATTGTACTGATCTTAACTATATATAGCGGGTGGTGGTGAAGGTTCCTACCTAAAGGTAATTCATTAAGCATATTGCAGTTGTATTTGCAGTCTTGTGCTACTAGCTCTTTTTCCATAAATGAAGAGCTAAGGGAATAGTAGGCTTTGGTTTAATATCCTTTGAAACAAGATATAACCCCAGTGCAGTAACTGACTTGCAGGGGCATTTCATTGCAGTGGGTGCAGCAGGTGTTGTACTTGGGGCAGTTAAAGGGGTAACTAGGGGGAGCAAACCAATTGGACATGTCTTCTTGAGAGCACTTGTGCTTGTGGCAGGCTCCACAAAAAGGCCCAAGGCAAAGGGGTCAATCAGAAAATTAAAGCAGAGTACTACCAAAATTATTAATTCATGTTCTGTTTCAGACAGTGAACTCTGCCTATATTGTTTGTGTAAAAGATAATATTTATCTTACAGAGTCTTTAGTGTGAATCCTTTTTATTTGCAATCGAGCGCTATGTTTCAGTCATCTGAAAAGAGTTTTTGTTGGAGTAGCATATATGCTAATGAATTTTCAATCTATTTTTAACAAAACTGGCTGACGCTTTCTGCAAAGTCTGTATAATGCAATTTTGTTTAAACTCACAATTTGCATTTTATATTTACCTGCATTTCTGCATATATTTACCTACCAACCATTTAAGATGGGATGGGAATTGGTAGTGGCTATACACTATGTTGGTTTGGGGCAGCTGTGTTGTTTCTCAAGGTTTTTGAATTTAGGATCTGCTTCAGAAGTTGATGAAATCTCCCAGACTTGCGTTGCTCATCTTCCTTTTTCTTTGCTAAGTATAGCTCTCTTGTCTGCACCAGATTTAATATGATTCACAAACCAGAGTCTAAAATCTATGTTTAACCATGGAATTAGTTTTGTGCTTGAAGCGAAACTAACAAGGACCCAGTTTAGTGCTGAAAAGAGGAGCAAGAAAATTCCAGTTGAGGTTGAGAAAATCTTCATGATTCTATCAGGATGACTATTTTGGTGAGACAATGGATTAGGAAGTTTGCTTAATGCTGAGTACCTCTCAAGTGCAATAGCAGCAGGCTTATAGTGAACCTTCACTGTATTTCCAAACTGAATGAAGGGGGATATTGACTAGTATGCTGTTGCCTTCTGTTTCCATAAATAATTTTAAAAGTTATTCTCTAATATGCAGCCTTTTAAATGATGGGTTTAGGCACGCATCACTGAAAGATACTCTGTTTGCATTAGGTAACAAGCACTTCACCTAATGGTGAAGGCAGGTGATGTGTAGAGATGTGTGGTTTCCAGTTGCATCTATTGCTGGATTAAACACTGCTAGCATAAGCCAGCATGCATTGCTCTAAATATTTCTGGGACTGGTCACTTGGCGCAGTGATTACATCCAGCATTTTCCCCTCTTATGATCACTTCGTCAATACTGAAATGTTGATTCTTGCTGGACATCTTATGGAGTATGTATATGACGGGATTTGGCCAATCTATATTGGGGGGTTTTGTGTTTTTTTAAGAAAGCCGCTCAGCAACACTAGCTTTACCACAAATATATGGAGAAAGCTTGTGCCCAAGCTTAGGGACATTTCTTCATTATAGTAAGATAGCAATCACACACGCGCGCACACAAAATTCAATTGGTTAATGCATTAGGGCATCTGGAATAGACAGGATTAGTCAGAATAGACCTAAGTTATTTCTGTATTCCTGTGATTATTGACTGAAACCTTTATTTCTTGCTAGTGTCATTTTCCAACTGATTTAAATTGCTATGAAAAAAGTGATAATTGACATTTCTTGAAATTGTGTGGGGAGGGGGGAGAGAAATGGTGCACTGAGCACTCATTCCAGTCTTCTGGTGTGCATGTGGCTTAAATGTGTCATGATTTTAAATATAGAAAAATTAAAATCAGGATCACAGTGGCTGATGTAAATCCAGGCTATGGTGTCTGTAGCATAGGGCTGGAATAAAATCTACTGAAAACAATATTCTAAAGAGTTTTATGTAGTTCAAAATATTTTCTAATAAATTCTTTTGACTAAGCTGGAATGAATCTGCCTCTTCTTAAATTGTACTGGTTCAGAAATCTGCATTTCCCCCCTAAATGATAATTTATTAAACTTGCATGCCACCCAACTTTGAACAACTGGGTGGCACACAACAATCACTGGTGCCTGCCGGTGGTGTGTAAACTGGGTATTGTCCCATCTCTGTTCAATGGAGACAAAATGAATAAGACTGGTCTGGCTTAGAAACCCTGTTTCTTATAAGAAGCAAGCATGGGAACCCAATTTCATGGGATTTGAAGTATGGGGAAGTATTCCAAAAATTAATATGAGTGACATTGGTATTTTAATAGCATTGTGCTAATGGCAATGGAGAAATTGCTCACTTGGAATGCTTAAAAACCTGAGAGCTTTGGTGGTAGCTCCAGTGTCTCTATGATGTAGAGATTCTCTATTGAGTTAGGCCCTCTCAATTCTCTTCTGATCGGCACATGTGACACCACTGCTGCGCGAGCAGTGTACCAGTTTGCTTCTGGGTCCAATTCATGGTGTTGGTTATCACCTTTAAAGCCCTACATGGCATGGGGCCAGGTTACCTGAGGGACCTCCTCATCCCCATAACATTGACCTGCCCCACCCGGTCATGCAGAGAGGGCATGCTACGAACCCCACCGGTAAAGGAATTCCACCTGGCGGGGTCCAGGAGGTGGGCCTTCTCTGCAGTGGCACTCGCCCTCTGGAACATTCTGCCCCCAGAGCTGAGACAGGCCCATTCGCTCCCAGACTTCCGGAAGAACCTAAAAACCTGGTTCTGCCACCTCGCTTGGGGTGGGAGGGGCACCAGTTCATCTTGGGGGTGGCTATTATAGATCTCTCCCCAACAAACAAGATCTACGCTGCTGGATTTTATATTTTTTACTCTATATTTATTTTATTTTTATAAAGTATTTATATTGTAATTTATGTGTTTTAATTTTCAATGTAAACCGACCAGAGTTCCCTTTTCGGGGGAGATGGGCGGTGATGGAAATTTGAAATATAAATAAATGAAAAAAACATGTGGTCATTAGGCAAATCATGTGGTTCCCTATTGATTTTGTTTATCAGAAGCCAGCTGGGAAGGTCAAAAATGGTAATGTGCCTGCGGGATGCTGCAACCGCTGTAAATGCGCAACGGTTGCCAAGCACCCAAATTGCAATCACATGACTGCAGGGATGCTGCAATGGTTCTAAGTGCAAGGAATGGGTCATAAGTCCTTTCTTTCAGCACCATCATAACTCTGAACAGTCACTAAACTAACGGTTGTTAAGCAAGGACTACCTGTAATTCAGATTCTGGGATTATACAATTTTTAACTCTCAATGTAGTAGGGTTCCCAGAGCAGACCTGCAATCTAGGGAGCTTCTTGGACTCATGCTCTTACTGGAACAACAGGTGGAAGCTATGGCCAGGCAGGCCTCTGCCAAGTCAGATTGGTCTGCTAATTGCAGCCTTGAAGAGGGGACGCTGAAGACGGTTGCACACACCCTTGTAATGTTCCATAAAGATCACTGTAATGTGCTTAAGATGGAGCTGCCCTTGAAGACTACCCCAAAAACTTCAGCTGGTGCAAAAGTGCAGCAGCTCAAACATTTGATGGATAGTCATAGGTGCCATATTAACACCATTGCTGCATGAACCACATAGCCAAGTGACAAGTTTCCATGTACAATTCAAGGGGTGGTTATCACCTGAAAAGTCCTAAATGGCTCAGACCTTAGTTTCTTCAAGACTGCCTATCCCTTGTAGATTCTGCCTGCCCAGCTTCAAGTCACAAAGGCCTTCTGAAATAGTCAGGTTCTACAAGCTCTGGGAAGGCCATGGAAATAGGAAGTAGACTTGCTTCTCAGACAGAAGCTTCCATAGACAATGCCCTCTTTTGGGTCCCCACCTGTTGCACCTCTCAACCGGTGGTGACCTTTATCAGGCATTCTCTATGGAAGTTTCCCTCCTGTGGAACATTTGAGGAGCAAGTCTACTTCCTATTCCATGGCCTTCCCAGAGCTTGTAGAACCTGACTATTTCAGAAGGCCTTTGTGACTTGAGTGCTGTAGTGCTTCTGGTGCCAGAATGTTATGTTAATTGCAATTTTTAAACTGTAATTATATATTGTATTTATTTCATTGTACATTATTATATAGAAGTGTTATTATATTGGCTGCAACTGTTGCCTTTATACAACAAAGCCACTTTGACCAAAGTAGTTTATACATTCTTAAATAAATAAGCCCTTGTAGGAAGTGAAGTAGCAGCACCTGAGACCAATGTCCTTCACAACCGTTAAACAATTTAGCTCCACTGGACCTTTTGTAAACATTTTGTGAGTTTTTGTAGTTAAACATTTTTCTCAATAAATTCTAATTTACTGTTGGAATTCTAGCTTCTCCTACCTTCTATGTCATAATTTGGGGGCTAAATCAAATATGCATTTGACTGACTAGGGTAAGCAAAGGAGTATGGAGTTGGTGTAAGCCTTGACTGCTCTTGAAAACTTGGGGAAATTGGTTCTGAAAGAGGTGGCAAATGAAAGTGTAGGTAACTTTTGTTTTTATCCCACCTTTATTATTTTTATAAATAAGGTGACGAGCATACCTAATACTCCTTCCTCTTCCTATTTTCCCCACAATGACAACCCTGTGAGGTGGGTTGGGCTGAGAAAGAGTAACTGCCCAAGGTCACCCAGCCGGCTTTCATGCCTCAGGCGGGACTAGAACTCACAGACTCCTGGTTTCTAGCCTGTTGCCTTAACCACTAAACCAGCTGAGGAAGTGAAGGTCTCTGAAACCAAATTGCCTGAACTGTGCAACTGTGTCAAACCTGATTCTAAATCTGGCACTGTAAAGTTCAGTCACATCACATTAAAAACTCTTGACCTTCTGATTGCCTAGCCCCAAATCTCTGGAAAGGCTCACTAGCCATAGAAAAGTTCCTTCAGCAGTAGAGTGAGAATTTTGCCTGCAGAAGGTTCTAGGTTTATTCCCTGGCATCTGCAGGTATGGGAAAGAGCTCTCTTTGAAAACCTGGAAGAAGACAGACAGAATCATAAGATCCTAAATCAGCAGCTTGACATGAAAGACCCCTGGCAAAACAGTGAATTATTGTGCTTTTCTTCCCTTGTTTCTCAGATTGCCTTATCTGCCCATTTTTCCAGTGACCAAGCTTAGCATTTTTTTTGTAAATGCAGACATTATTTGTCAATTTAAAGTGCTCTAAGGATAATTTGTATTTGTATTAAGTGATGAAATGTTTCAGATGTACATTGCCTATTAAGATATATTGATGGAATATCAAACAAAGGCTTACATACATACTCACTCTGCCAGAGATTCAGTACATTGGTTGGCGAAGGGTCACATGAAACAAAAAAGTCAGTTTAATACTGTGTTGGGAGTGTTCCTCAGGAAACGCTGTGAAATGAATAATCATTTTAAATGTTGGAAATTAAAAAAAAAAGACTTGATGAAAGGGACACAGTGGAAACAAACTGTAATAGTCATTTTTGTCATGCCTAAAGTGTTTGGATGAGCAACCCTGTCAAATGTATAGAACCCATTTGAAAACTTGAGGTATTTGGACTCTGTGGTTGAGCATTACAGGGAGTGCTCACTTACTGGGACCAGCAACTCCACTGCTAGGTGACATGGTCATTAAACAAAACATATGTGACTGTGCCCAACTTACGTCAGTTCTGCTGTGGTCATTAAGCAAATCACCCATGGTTGTTAAGTACAATGTCATGTGACTGCGACTTAACTGCCAGCTTCCCCATTGACTTTGTTGGAAACCAGCTGTGAAGGTCACAAATGGCGATCATGTGACCGTGGGGATACTACAGTGACTAAGTTTGAGGACTGCAGGACATGGTGACCATCATAAATGTGCAGATTGCCAAGCACCCAAATGATGATCACGTGACCACAGGAACGCTGTGACAGTTGCAAGTTTGAGGGACAGTTGTAAACCTACTTTTTCAGCACCATCGTAACTTTGAACGGTCACTGAACAAAGCAGTCAGTAAGTGAGGACTACCTGTACTCAACAGACTATTGCATTGCTGTTGGTTACATTTTGATTCTTGCTTTTTTTTCTTCACTTTTTTATTGATATCTTTCCTGGGTATAAGTAATTTTGTCTACCTCTTTGCCAAAGAGTTTTCCCAAAACTGAATGATTTCCGGATGTTGTTGGACTTCGACTCCCACTGACTATACTAGTTGCTGACTATGGGAATTAATGCTTAAGTGGAGTTGGTGGCCAGTGATCCCTTTTAAACAATGACACTTCAATTTAGTCTAAATCTTGTAACTATCCTAGTAACCTTAAAAGCAAATTACAATCACACACTTCACTTATTGTAGAGACACTAAAGAAAACAATTCAGAAACTTCTACTGCTTTCGAATGCAACTGATAGATATTTGTTGGGACTAGGAAATGAAATATGCTGAAACCTTTACCAACTCCACTGCTTGCCCTGCCTTTCTAGGCTTAATTTGTGAAATCTTTCTAGGCCTGGGATCAGAAGGTATTTGGAATTGTCACACTTGTATCATGTGACAGAACTGTTCCATTGCAAAGCTGTGTGAGTTGCATAAAAGACAACCTTCTCCAATCAGGAGACATAATTAGTCTCCTTCAAAGTGAGCCTACCTTTTAATGACTTCATGGACACCATGGACGTATCATGTAGTTTTCCTGGCATTGACTTGGAGTGACTGTACAGACAAATATTCACCATTCTGACCTGCTCTTACTGTTATTTTAAGGACATTCCACTACTGTAAACTCTTTAATCTAATCCAGCTATCTTTTTGGCTGTCTTTCAAGCATAATCATCTTTTCTTTGCATTTGCATTCTTTGCACCCAAAGTATATGAATTTCTGCTTCCTGATAATCATCTCAAGAAGATGATACTAGGACATTATTTGATACAGGACTGATTGGTGATTCTTGCAGTTAATGGTATGCTGTCCCCAAATTCAAAATTATTTTCTTTCTGTTGCTCTTTCTCGGGGTTCACAGCCATGAATTACTGCTGGGGAAAAAAAACGATTTTGATCTTTATTGTCATAGAAATATCCATTGTTATTGTCTAAATTGTCGTTGTTTTCGTCCTTGGAATACATAGTCCTTCCAACCACACTGTTCATCACTTCCACAAAATCACCTACTACCTTCACTTCTTCTCTGTCAGTTGCAGATCCACTAAAGATGCAAATTGATATTATTTTTGTCTCCTTAATATTTAGGATTAATCCAGATTTTCCATGTTTTACTTTCATAATAAGCTTCTTGCAGCTAAAAACTAGTGGGATCAGCATACTTCAAACTGCTGATGTTTCAGCCTCTAATTGTGATTCCAGCTATCACCTCTTCCAATCCTCTCATTGTTATATTTGCTGTATGAATTAAATAGATATAAAGACAATCTATTTTTGTATCTCTGTTCCTTATTTAGAACCATGCGATTTCTCCAAATTCATTCTTATAGAAGCTTTGTGTTCACAGTAAATGCTCATTAGGAAAATAATGGTAAACTCTCTCTTTCATAAAGTCTTGCCAGTGATACCCCTTTCTCTATAAGGTTTTTTATATCCACAGATTGCTGCAAAATAGTCTCTGTAGATTCCATGTGCTGGCATGACCTACACAACTGTGATTATCATGTCTCAGGAGTCCTCCTAAGATGCTGTCATCTCCATATGTTTTGCATGCAGGTGCTGAACATATCCTGAATTTACGGCAACAAAATTAGGTTGATGCATTTAGTAAGGCAATATCTCAGATACATACACCTGTTTGCGAGGCCAGGTCAAATCCTCGCTATATACAAGGAAACAAAGACAAACTTCCATCTTAAATTAACTTATGCTTTCTACTATCCATTTTATGTTAGCTATCTCTGCCTTTGCCTTTTCTGAAATGTGCCTGTTAATTTGGCATTTCTCTCTATATATGTGGTTCTAATCTTGGTAAAAGCTGAAAAAACTTAGCTGGCATAAGTAATTATTGCAATGGTTTGTAATTTATACATTTTCTGGTGTTCCTCTTTTTCTTTTAATTACCAAAAGCAGAGAGAAAAAGAAAAGAAAAAAGGAGAAAGAGAAATAATGAGGTTTACAAACACTGTGAGATTAAACGCATTCTAAATAACAATGATTCAACTCCACACATTAGAATATTCTGTATCAATTAAAATTTTGAATCAGTATTAAAATCAAATTATGATGTAATAACTATAAACAGTAACCAGTATAATGTAAATTTCAAAGTATAAGCCAAGATAAAAGATTGCAATCATTTCTATCTAATCCGAACATTTTGTCCTTATTTAACAGTTAGAACAAGCTTATATTTTAAAACTTTCTACTAGAAGAAACCCAAACTCCAGAAGCAGAACAAGCCCATTTACTAAACAGTAGTGCAGAAATGGGTTTGAAGTTGAATTAAATTCTGTATTCATTTTTTTAGATATGAAAATTCTGACATTGGATTTTGACATTGAAGCATACTCACACAACTTAATTTGCCATTATCCTATAGAAAGGATTGCATATCATTTCCAAAGTGAAGAATAGAGTATCCTGTTACCATATGCAAGTCCAATTCAATATACTTTTTTAGAGTATGAAGTTTGGTGATATTCAATTTAAAAAACAAGTTGAAAAGAAAGTCATACCTTTAGAATTGGTTTCATTTGATTGTAAACCATTTTCAATAATTTGAGGGCTTTATGGCATTGCTACTAAACCTGAAAAAAGGTCCAACTTGATTATTGCATTTCCAACAGTTTTTTGAGAACAAATGATCTCTTTTAACACTGGAGTAGTATACCATCAATAAAACATTTTATATCATTTTTTTTTCTAACTGTAAATTTGGAATTTTTCTTCCTTCAGATTGTATTTTTCTATTTATATTGCACTAAAGATATTTGTGTGAACCATCTGGAGGTCCTGTTCCTTCCAGAGAAGCAATCCAACTAGAAGGGTAGATAATTTAGTGTATATTCTATTTGCTATTTTAAGCAACTTGCTTGGTAATTAAATTTACTGGTACCGCCAGTCTGCCTTGCTCTTTTGTATTTTGTAGAATCTTTAGCTTCAGTCTTGCTTTTTATTAGACCATGTAAAATTAGTTATTTGTTCAGTACCTTAACACCAATACTTAGAATAATTTGAAATAAGAAGTTGACCCTTGGCAAGATGTCATTCTGATGTATTTCTCTGAGAACAAGACATTTTCAATTTTCTCCTTCTCAAAATATATTACATTATACTTTTCCAAGTCTGGAAATAATTATTCTTAAATAAATCTTTATTGTGTCATGTTAAATAAATTCCCAAATACAGTATTTTTGTAATGAATATTTTTGTTACAAAATTCCATTACTTGCTGTAAATACTGTGTGTGCGTGTTCATATTCTAATGGATTTATAGGACCACCCAACTCAAATAATATGACTCTGGGTGGCATACAGCAACAAAAATAAACAAACAAAAAATGACCACATATTTAAAAAGCTACCCAATATATAAAATATAAAATGGCAATTGAACATGATAATTAAACAACTGAAAGGGGACTCTACACTCAACTGGATCCAAACACCTGTAGAAAAAAAAACAGGTCTTAATGGCTTTTCTAACACCAAGCAGTTTTCATATCTATATTTATATCTCATATTCAGATAAATCGCATGTCATCTTATTTTCTTCTGTATCTTGATTGTGAATCATACTACTGTATGTATTCCATTATCAAATCGAGAGAGTCCTTTGGATGGATAACTGTAAGTACATCTGTATTTAATTTTAATTTGATAGTTTAATTCCTGAAATTTCAATTTGTTATATCTTACTTGCCAATCACTGGTCCTACAAGGTAGACAGTTAAACTGACTCCACAGAAAGACTAGAATTATATATTACTGAGATAGGCTACAACAAAATCATGTAAATCTGCCTGTGTTTTCCCTTCCCTCCCTCTCATACTCCAGGGAGTCTGGGGGAGCCATCTGAGTATTTTTCTAATACTTTCCAGTCTTCTGCACCAGTTGTTGTCTTAACAGGTTCTAAATTGCTTCTCCAAACCAATCTCCATGGACCCTTGAACTAATGGTTCTAATGCCAATAGAAATAAAGGAAGGAGGAGACAACCATGTTTTATACCTTCCACTATAGTACTTTTTAATGACAAAAGTCCATTTACAATTATCATAGACATTTGCTCTTTATAAAGTTATTTAAGAAAACTTAAACCACAATTCATATTTTTCAATTAATAAGAAAGTCAATTCTAAATTAACAAACGCTTTATCTGGATCAAGAAAAATCATAGCTGCTTTCTTTGTCTGATTTATATTACCTATAGCGTTCAAAATATATGTAACACTAACTCTTCTGCATCTCTGGAACAAATCCAGCCTGATCAGAAGGCCATTTAGTCTCTTTACAAGTAT
The DNA here is from genome assembly GCF_035149785.1 of Candoia aspera. Classification (NCBI taxonomy): domain Eukaryota; kingdom Metazoa; phylum Chordata; class Lepidosauria; order Squamata; family Candoiidae; genus Candoia; species Candoia aspera. The sequence continues at coordinate 50,527,262 of NC_086159.1, forward strand.
TGCCATAAAAAGTTTAAAATCCACATTCAATAAAGAAACCAAACTACACAGTGCTGATTTAGTTGGATCATTCCTCTTTATATAAATCAAAGAAAATAGAGGTTCCTGCCATGAAGAAGGAAGTATTTGACATTGTTGACACTCATTCAATACCTGAGTTAATGGTTTAATCAAAATTTCCTGGAAAGTCTTACAGTATATTACAGACAAACCATCTCAACCTGGAGATTTATTCTATTTCAATTTCTGTAGTGCTTTTGTTCCATCTTTTGTAATTGGTTGATTAAAAGCTTCCTTTTGCTGATCAGTAAGTTTTATATTGTTTAAATACTCTTCATTCTGTTCCAGGTTTGTTGTATAATCTAGAATTATTTTTAACAAATTGATTTATCTCCCCTGTTACTATCCAAAATAGAAGTAATAAGTTCTTTCTCTTTTTGCAACTGATAAGCCAACTGTTTATCTGGATTGTTGTGGTTAGTTTTTTTTCCCCATTTGACATCTGGTCTATTGCTGTCATACCTCACTTTCTAACAGAATCAGTTCCTGAATATATTCTCTCACTACAAATGTTTCTGTAATTCTGTAATCCCATTTGTGAAGGCCTTCAGAATAGTCCTTCCATCTTCTTTTGACCTCATTTGCCTCAAGCAGATCTGTATTATTACTTTTGATATTCCTACCATTACTATCAATTTAGTGATTTTTCTGATCTTTCAAAGATATGCCATTTTTCTTTTTTATATATATTATTCTATTTTTGGACATTCTTAATTGAGAGACCTTTCATTTTTGTTGCTTTCTTGATGTGGGAAATCTGGATTTCCCACATCAAGCTTTGGATATTTAGGACATCATCTGTCCTAAATATTAAGCGCTTTATTCCTCAGACTTTCCCTCTCATAATTATAGTTTGCTCTGAAAGCCACTTGGATCATCTTCACTTTGAACATTCAGGAATATTTTTTCTAATTTGGTTTTCACAGTGTCCCTTATCTATTTCCATAGTTTCTCAGGTGCTCTTGTGCATAAATTAAGCATACTAAATCTGTTCCTTAGGTTGATGTTATGCATGTTCTCTAGTTAATGTCTTGCTGGCACATTGAACCTATTTAATCTGACCCATACATTTGACACCTAATTCATGATCTCTTCCCAATGTGCACGTGAAGCAATCTGATAGACAGGATTGGAATTTTTCATTTTCTGGTCCCTACTGCATAGTCCATTTGATGCCCCCTCACCTTTACTTCCCTTTCCCCTGAAAACTCACTTTTACAAAACTAGCCAGTTTCTGCTTGTGTGAAGTTTCAGATGAAAAGACTATCATTTTAAAGTCAAACCACAGTAATCAATTTTCCACTAATTAGACTCACAATTCTAATTCCTTAAAAGATATGATAGACTTTTTAAAAACTCCCCAGAAATTGCCTTTAAGACCAATTCTGAATCACATTCTGTGACTATCCCTTCTTTAAAATTTACTAACTCTTCAGTATATAACATGATAGTCTTATATTGCAGAAATGCAGTTATTTTTGCTTACTTGAACTTGTTTGACCTTGCTTAATACAGATTTTAAACTTTTCACATTCACACAGCCATTTTAACTTGTAGCATTGGCTTTATTCCAGCATTTGCTTTTACAATGTTCAAACCAGCACTACTATTTTTAATAGCACTTACCCAATTAATTAGGAACCTGCTCGTAAGCAAAATTTTAAATTACAGGCAACATGCAAGCTTCTAAAGAAGCTGGTCCAGGTTCCAGATGCAGTAAGAACTGGAGAGGTTCTGTCATAGCTTCTTTTCTATAAGGGATTATGGCAATCAGGCAGAAATTATTACAAAATTTGTATATACTGTACAAATGTATATTATAAGATACTCTGGATGTTCACATGCTAAACACTGCATGTTCTTACTGTATCTATGCTATTTTTTAAAACATTGAAGTTTTGGGATTTGAGACTGATTCTCACACTGTCAATGACAGTTACAATAGTTAAGAATACAACAGCTGTCTATCTCCTGTTCCTCAGTCTCCACCCTTCTCCCAACAGTCTCTGTGGGAACTCTCCTCTGGGTGAATGCAGGAATCTTAGTTTGCTGCCCTCCTCCTTCTTGTTATGGTTCTTTGTAGATTCCACGCAGCTGCCTTCTGGTTTATCCTTTCTATGGTCATCAGTGAGGTTCGAGTCTGACCCTGACTCTGAAAACGAAACTTATCTTGAGCCAGAAGGGGAAAATGAAACTTATTGGGAGGGAATTGGGGAAATAGAAACCAGGAGTGACTCAGCAGAGCAGGAGAAATCAGAGACACTGATTGGACAAACTTCAGAGGGAGGTTTGAATTCTTCAATCAGTGCTCGAGAGAGAAGAGCAGAGAAGCATGTGAAGCAAAAGGCAGCCCGATTGGCTGCAGAGGAAAAACAGCACAGAAAGTATTGCTTAAAAAGGCATGCATGCCAAGAGCAAGCTGCCGGAGACAACCTATCCTTTGAGCTCGCAGCATCTGCGGAAGAGTCCTTACCAGAGGAAGGAGACTCGCCTGAAGCCGATGCAGAATCAGAGCCAGCCTGTCCTGCCATCGCAGACCTGCTTCCTTCACATGCCGCTCCAGTCGAGCCTAGTCTTGCTGTTCCAGCCCAGCACAGACTTGCTTCCAGTTCCAAGCCTCATCTCACTGTTCCAGCCAAGTCCAGCCTTGCATCCAGTTCCAAGCCTTGCCATTCCAGCTGAGTCCTGCCTTGTATCCAGACCTGAGCCTCGCCTTGACGCTCCAGTCAAGCCTTGCCTAGCCTCCATTGTGAAGCCTAGTCTAGCTTCCATGCCCAGTCTGAGACGTGTGCCTCAAGCCTCCTCCTTGCCACATGCTCTAGCTACACCAGGTCTTGCCACCTCATTGAGAGGATTAGCTGAGTTCTGCCTTGCTGTTTTGCCACAATCTCCTTCTGCTTCTGAATCTGCAGCCTTGCCTTGTTATCCTCCACTGCCTGGGTGGACTTGATTGAACTGCACTGCCTAATCTATTCTAAGGACTTTCATTGTTGTAAATAGTTATTTGTAAATAGAGAATTTAATAGTAATTCTGCCTGGCCATCTCATAGTCTGAACAGGACAGTCCCAACAGTTTATCATTTGTCATAATGGACTCTGTATAACAAAGGGCTGGGGAAAACAACATGTGCCCCCACACCCCATCTCTTCTGGAGCCCCCAAGGCTTCCAGCTTGCTGGATTGCTGATTACAGCTTTTCTCTGCCCATCACCTATACTGCAGACACTCAGGCTTCCAATAGCACTCACAAGTTGCCACTTTGCCTTCTGAGTGGTGAGATTCTTACTTTCTACGGATGTTGTAAATTCTAATTTTTTTTCCTCTTGCGCATCTCCAAGTCATCCTTATGATGCTTCCTTAAACAGCCCTTTCTCTGATCAACAGCTGTTCTCCCCTGCTAGGTCTTAATTATCCCTATTTAATACTTTTCAGCTCCATCTCTCTGCTTCCAGAAATGAGCTTGCCTAAGTGCCACAGGACATCCATTGATCATAAGAGACTCTGGCTAATGACCATTTTTGAAAGGTAAGAGAGCTTCTGTCCTCCACACTCCAAGGCATGCAGAGCATGGCATTTAGATATTTAGACTCTACTGCTTCTAATGGTCTTAGATCTTTCTAACTAAAAAACTGTGAGCCATATAAGAGGTATCTGATCAACTTATCCTTAAAGACATTTGTAACATCACCTCTGATCAAAATACAAAATAGCATTAGCAACCTTATGGGCCCAGTCAGTAACAGCTATTACTTATTCTCTCTTAACAGCAAAAGTAACTCCCAAATATTTAAATGCCTCATGCATATACCATTAATCTTCCGACAATGCCTATATCTTGCAAGCCTCCTAGTCAAGACTAACATTTTTGTTTTGTTGTAAGTTATGATGAGCTTTTCCGCTGTACGTGGCCCAATGGCTTGAAGTTTCTGTCTTAGAGCTACAGTCGCATAAAAAAATTTAGGCACCTCTGGTAAAATTATATGTTTCAAGTGAACAGAACCTGACAAAATCACTGCATAATACTTAAACTCAAGATCTTTCTGCAAATTTGAATACATTCTTACTATTTGTGTGCAATTGTTTACAAATTCAAGATAAGAAAATAGTGAATATGGCAGTGCAGAAGTTTGGACATCCTTTCAGGTAGTACTGTGTAACACCTGTTTTGGACAGAAATAAGAGCTTTCAAACATTTCCTGTAGCTAGCCAAGATTCTTCCTATCCTTGTTTTGGATTTTTTATTCCCACTCTTCCTTGAGGAACTCTTTTAACTCAGACATATTCTTGGATGCACTGCATGTTTGAGATCTCCACACAGATATTCAATAATATTCAAGCCTGGAGACTCTAAGGGCCATTCTAAAACTCTTATTTTTCTTTCCTCCTAAGTACTGGACTTGGCAACATGGAGGTATGTTTCAAATTGTTGACAGAAGCTGCATCTGGTACAGAATGCAACAGCCAGATTCCTAATCAGGGAACTCCGTTATGGCAGAGTCACACCAATCTTACAATCACTGAATTAGTTGCCAATAGGCTTCTCGTCCATATACAAAAAGCTGGTTGTTACCTATAACCCCTATACAGTGTTGTTATATCACGGACTGTTTGGGAAAGTGTGACTCTGGCCCGTTTGGTTATCTAGAGAGCTTGTTGAAGGTTCCACGTCCAAGAGAAGCTACCAGAGGGGAGATAAGATGGCAGACCTATTTGGTAATGGCCCCCACTCTGTGAAGCATTGTCCTTGGAGATAAGTGTAACTCCCACTATACTGACATTTTGGAAGGCACTTAAGGCTATTCTGTTTCTTTGTCCCAAGATGAAGATTCTGAAGGGGCATTTTACTCTTCTATGCAATTATTATTTTAATTGTCCCTTAATTGTACACACACACACAGTCTGTATGGTTGGAGCAGTCTATAACTACTGTCCAACAGAAAAAATAAATTTCGTTTAGGTCAATGAAGCTCTATAAAGAACACCTTAAAGGCAATTACTTTTTCAACTAGATAATGCAAAATATTACACTGAATGTTGACCATCCCATACTAAATCAGCATGTTTGTCAGCCAATACATTGCATCAGCTGATTAATTTCCATTAAAGATACCTGGTGTACAACTCACTGATTATACTTAGGATGAAAATTTTCCAGATCAGTATTGTTTCTTTTCTAATAAAGTGGCTGTGTAATTGACTGACTCTGATCCTTAGGGATTTGCAGGGAGTGAACAATGTAAGTAAATAATGTTGCCAGTATCAAAATTGCATTTCCCCCAGATCTGGATGTAACTCAAGAGAGATCAGACCACTGAAGTCATCACTTAGTAAGACACAAGAATGCTCAAGCCATACTTCTTGGTGTTCCTTCTCTGACACAGCTGTTTGAAATAAATAGGTTATGAAATTCTAGAATACAACAACAAAAAAATGTCCTTAACTATTTGGTCCACTTTCTGCAAACTGTCCAGTTGGACTTCCTAGTTTTTCCTTTATAGCAAGGCTTTAACATTTCCCCCCCTTTCCAAATAAGGATCCTCACAGGAAACAGCAGATGTTTTCTCTTTAGGTCCTGATTTACCCTTTGCATCAGCTGGTTTACCCTTCGCATGAGCACACTGTTAATCAAACCAAAATTTGTATTTAAACTTAATTCTAGAATTACTAATTGGAGCTTGGAACACTAGTACCTTGTTGGGAAGTAAACAACACCTCTAGTGTCCTTCCCAACAAGTTTAGATGACATAACTGACATTAAACTGACATAGCTATAGGTAAGCTACAAAATGGCAAAATTGTTCTGTGAAGTTTCCTGTATCATCTAATTTAAGTACATGAGAATGAGGTATCCCTTGTACCTGAAAGGGGGGGGGGGGGCTCTCCCCTGCTGCATTATCCAGGAGTTCTTTTTTCACAATTCTGATTTAGGATCCAATTGACACCATCACTTTTCCTTTATTTTGCTTTCTGTAATAGCATTTTAAAAAATGGGAGCTTATCTAAATTCTCAGCCATAGCAAATAGTTTTTGAAGAATTGAAATAATAGTTTCTGCTGTCTACTGGCACCATTTTGCCACAAAATTCCCCCAAATTATCAACTTCTTGGATCCTCATGAGCAGATAAATCTGCAAACTGCTTTGACTCCATTTATTAGGTTTTATCCCCATCACTAAATCTGGCTGTAATGATTTAAGAAACGATGTCCTCAA